>NC_140589.1:1396325076-1401325076 GCF_964204655.1 Triturus cristatus
TACAATGGTTATATTTAATCTCTGTCATAGTATTGTGTAAAATAGCACTAGTCAACCGGAATGTTCCTTAACAAGAGGAGAGACTGTGTAATATTCCCTATAATAATCAAGTTTTGCTTTTCAGTTTATAGTTTCTTTGTTACTTTGCCTGTTGGATTGGTGCATGGCGTTACCTATGAAAAGCTTACTAGAGCCAATTTCGACTGCTGTTATTGAAGATCAACATTCTCCAAAGGCTCCCCTACTGGACTACATATACAGGGTGAGATTGCATAGTCAACCAGTTTTGTAACTATACGTATACTGATCACATAGAAAACATCTATGTGATATGAAATTACAACTCACCCTTGCTCGCATGCGAATATGAAAAAACTGTCACACAATAAATTCTCCATTAATGACATAAACAAGGCTTTTGGTTTTTGAGGAAGTAAGTAATTATACTTTTTGTGAATATTGGCTCTTGCAGATTTATATGTAGGGCAGCCCCTTTATATGGAGCCCCCTATAACACCACAGACTGAGACATTCTGAATCTGCTCACCTGCAATGTCAGTTTTTCCAGCAGAGTTTTTAAGCATAGGCTTAGTACAGTGCCATCCATACTGAGCTAGAAAGTGACAATGCCTTTTGTCATTTTTACACCAAAGTCTTCAAGCATAGGATTAGCTAGTGCCATCCATTACGAGCTAAAAAATGAAAAAGGCTTTTACCTCTCCAGTTTCAGTATTCCAGTTTTGGATTGGTAAAATACCATCCAAGCCTACCTGGAATTAATAAAAGCAACTTCTGACACATGTTTCACTCTTATTAGAGCTCTTCAGAGAGGTATAGCTTTGTCCAGACACAAGCAATGAACAAATAGTAGTCAAGACAATACACTTTCAGGCTTAAAGTGCTGCATAAATTATGCAAAAAAAGGTTGCAGGTAACTCTTAGTAGCCCCAAAGGTTTAGGTGGAGAGCTGATCCAAACATTATTCTACCTATGTCTAGTCTCCTGCGCTAGGTGGCAGTGTCCATCATTATCTGCATCTTGTGACTGTACCTGAAGTGAAAGCATGTATGACTCTGAGTGGCACTGTGATTGAGTGTGTGAGTGTCTGAGTGGATCTGTGAGAGGGCTGCATGACTGAGAGGGTGTGTGAGTGGGTGTGTGAGTGGGTACATAAGTATCTGGGTGGGGCTGTGTGTAGCTGTGTGACTGCCTGAGTGAGCCTGTGAGTGGGTGAGAAAGTCTCTGAGTGGGCCTGTGAATGGGTGCATGAGTGTCCGTGGATCTCTAAGTGTATGAGTCTATGTGGCTCTGTGAGTGTGTGCATGAGTCTGTGTAGGTCTATGAGAGGGTGCGTGAGAACCTGCGTGAGTGTCTGAGTGGATCTGTGAGGAGGTTAAGTATCTGAGTGTGTCTGAATGTGTGCGTCCGTGTCAGAGTGGGTCTACGAGTGAGTGCGTGGGTCTCTGAGTGAGTCTGTTAGTGGGTGCATGAGTGTGTGAGTAGTTCTGTGAGAGCATACATGAGTCTGAGTGGGTGCGTGAGTGTCTGAGAGGATGTGTGAGTGGGTGCATGAGTCTCGTAGTGGATCTGTGAGCGGTTCAATTAGTCTATGAATGGATCTGTGAGATGCATGAGTCTGTGAGTGGGTGGATGATTTCCTGAGTGAGTCTGTGAGTGGGTTCCTAAGTATATGAGTGGGTCTGTGAGTGTGTGCATGAGTTGTTGAGTTGGTGTGTGAGTGGGTGCATCATTCTCTGAGTGGGTCTCTGTATATTTTTTTCGCTGATATTCACAAATTCCACACTGACAGACGCAACAAATTTGTGAATATCGCGTGTGAAAAAAAACTGTTATGCAACATATTGTACACATGTGGAGTCCTTGAAGATCCTTTATATTCTTCCCATTGGTTCAGGACACACGCAACTTGACCCCTCCTGTCTTGTTATGATGTTTCATTTCTGCCCTGGGACTGTCCCAGTGAACTAAAATGGCAGCCACAACTCTCTCCTCAGCTTGCGGCCAGCCAATCACAGCATTTCTATTGCCCGCACATTCACAATTTGTTGCGAATTATCTGTGATCACATATAAACAAATTCGGATTTCTTTAAATTTCTCAACAACTACTAAACGGATTTACACCAAAAAGCACAATGTTGTATTGGGGCTTTGCCTAAGGGGGTTTAAAGGACGTCCAGCAGCCGGTGATTTATTTATTCTGAGGTTGTTCACGCCTCAGGAACGGTTTATTGGTGCAAATGATAAGGAGAAGGCTAGGGAAAGAAACAATGTCCCAAAACAAACTGCGGAAACAAAACAATAAAGGAAAAGGTGTTTGGGCAAGAAGCAGCTAGGCGATTGTCCTAGGGAAGGTTATGTCTCTCTCGCTTGTTTCTGTCAGGTTTTCGTGGCCTCTTCTTGCGATTTCTCCTCTTTCTTTATCTCTCTCGGGTGGAACTGGCACCGTTGTCTCAAAAACAATAAAAGAAAAAAAACAGACAGAAAATACAGGACACGAAGCCAGTCTGATTGCTTGTCAGACGTTGAAAGTGCCACCGTCACCAACAAAAGACATTAAAGCGTCACCCGGGTGAGGGCAAGGTGTGGGGGTGATCGACAGTCGGTGTCCTCCTCCACTCCCCCCCCCCTTCTTTTCCCTGCTCAGGCTTATCCGATCTTCTTCCTACCACCCTGCCCTATAAGTCGTCCCCCCACTTCCGTCCAGTGCACTTGCCTGGGGCTACGGCCCTCCTGTTCCGTAGCGGTGGGTATCGGGGCGTCCTCCACTCTGGGACGTCGGGACACTATGGCATCTTTCTGCTCAGTTGATGTGCTTCCCCCGTGGTCTTCTCCTTACGCGCTGCCCGCCGCCTCCGCTATCTTGTGTTCTGTGTTGTTTTTCGTCTCCTTCTTCTTCCGAGCGCTCCCCTTCTGCGAACGCCGAGTCCGTCTTCACTGCCTCCTTCCCGTGGCGTCTGACGTCATCGGTAGTCGTCGGTCGACGACTAGTCCGCCAACAGCCGCGTTGGGGAGACGGGTGTCCTAGTCCGCGTCTGTACTCCCGGTAAGTGTAGATACCATATTACACACAATCTGCGGACTAAAAGCCTACTTTCTGACAAATTCTGTGTAATTTTATTCAGCGGTTCGGGCTGCAGCCGTGTCTAAAGAGTTTATGGAACTTAACATGGTAAACACACTTGTTTTTACCACACCACTTGTGGATGAGAATAACTGGCTTCTTGTGGAATGTCCAGGTGCAGTTACTTAACATGCCATTTAATGGACACTACCTCAGTTGCAACAAATCTAATGTCTTCCTTGAGAGAGGTAAGCAAGGCAACTTTCGGCCTCTCGCCCCTTTCAAAATGTTTCCACTACCAGGACATGCACATTTTGCAGTTACAGTCATCAATTCTGGAGGTTACAGATGCAGTAACACTTGCAGGAGCAGCAACAGCCCTTCTGTTTCTTCAAGAGCAGATGTTCAAGAAGGTGAAACCAGATGAGCTCCTCTTTATCTGTCACAATAATTATTTTTTTACTTCTCTCTAATTCATGAGCAGAAGGTGCCATGGCTGCCTCTTTACCCTCAGTGACAGAGGATAACCTCTGACCAGTGAGTCATTTGGGTAATATCTTCAGGCCTTTCTCTGCCACTCCTTCCATTTCTTTCCCATTCCCTTCATATCTCCCCTCACTGAAACATCTTGAGGATTTCCTCCCTCCTGACCTGACCAAAAGCATCATAGAGGTGTTTCCTCATTCTCAGCAAGGGCAGGGATGACGTGTGTAGTACTTTCTGGAGGGGGAAGTCTCAAGACAATACTGAACCTCAAGTTTCTCAACTATTTCATAAAGAAAGCAAAGTTCAAGATGGTAAACCTACAACACACATTTTCCACCTTAAAAGCTTTATACTGGTTAGTCTATTTAGATCTGTAGTGTACATATTTGCCTCTGCCATATTTGGGCAGCACATGGCCTCTGATCGTTTTACAAAATTGGTAGCATTGGCAGTAGTGATAGAGATCAGGGTGCATATAATATCCCTACTTCCACAGATAGAGTAATCTCACAGTTACACGCACATACATTCTTCATACACTAGGGCCCATTTCACTAACATACACTCAAATACTCTACCAGCAATAACCTGTGGAAAGAAAAAACTCCTAAACACCCTGCATCTATATCGGAGTCGATAAGATCTGGTTATTGAGACTGCCTTTAAACATAATCTAAACAATCTATACAATAATAATCAAAATAGGATACTCAATAATTGACAAGAAATAATAACCAACACCATAATCAAAGTTATATTGCTTTATCTAAAATTAGTCAAAGAAAATCAATCAGAATAAATCATTTTTCTCATAGTTACCTATTCTAGCTAAATGTCAGAACGGGTCAGGACAAGTCTCTCGGTAAAGTCTCTCAAGACGAAGTCCTCTCAGCAACGATCCTCACCAACGCAGATTCGGAACGCGGCAAAAGGCAAATGGCAAGTGGCAAAGCCCTCTCTAGGCTAACAATTCTTATAGCAAGTCGAACAAAGAAAAACATAATTTGTAATTAACTTCTTCCGTCAAACCTCTGAGCAAAGCGAGAAGGAAAGGATGTAGCATCGCTACATTTAAAAATCTCCGCTCAGGAAAAATCACAAAATAAACATACCGGAACAGGAACCAAAAAAAAATACATTTGTATCTTATAACTTCCACGTCTCCTCGGCAATGAGATCACAGTTCAGAGTCTTTCTTTAAAGCTCCTTTGTTTCCCAAAGCTGCCAAGGACGCTTCATTTCATTTGGAGATCGCCCAAAACTGCTGCTGTCCTCACGGAAAATTTCAATCAGGCAAAGCAAGGACTGTGGTCAGCTGACTTCAGGACCATATTCAGCAAGGCTCTCTCTCGTCACGAATTCTACTCGAGGCCAGGCTCTACGTATCGGCCATCTTTGTTTAGGCCACAATACGCCACAATAGACCATCTTAATTAAAAGAGACAAAAACAACGTTACCACAGCATAGTGATTGAACAGTGTTACCCTTATGTGTATGCAATTATCTAGCTCTTGCAACATAGAAAAGCATTAATTCGAAAAGCGTTTCGTGCTTAAAAATAAACAACACTCAGCAACGTTTAAACATGAAAACATGCACATTATTGTTAAATAGCACACTTATGCATTCCCACGTGTAATTCTCTCTTGTTAAAACAAACGAGTTGATTAGTAAGTATAAACACTTACACAAGACAAATAATTAATAATTAATAATTAGTAAATTAATATAACAAATAGACATACCAGAGCTTCAAAACCCAGTTATTTTCAAACTGAAAACTCTGCTCTAGCAATCCCCCCTTTGGTGATTTTATCACCAAATAAACCCAAAAAAAAAATTAGTGAAAATTTAGTCCCATTTTAGGAGAAATCGGAAATGTCTTTTTCTCATTACACAACACTACACACCAGTCACTCTTTCATCATCCCTCTTTGTTTCTAAATAAACACTCTCCCTCAATTCTTCTAATTCAATTTCTTGTGGTTCTCTTTTCAACCTTTTGTTTTTCTTCTCTTTATTCAGTTTCTTCCCTCCCCTGTTTTTACAACACACACACACTAATCTCAGTATCAATAAAGCAATAATTATGCAAGTTAAAGGAAACAATATTCTACCTATAATAGTACTACCTATTTTTGCAATAAAATCTTTAACAGCTATCACTTTATTAGCTATTTTAGTCCATAAACTCTCAGCTTCAAGTGGTACTAATTCTTCATGCAAATCAGTAATATTTTTGATATAGACCTTCAGGTCTTTGCTTTCATCTGGAATGTAAGTGCAACAATGTTGAACTTTCAGCATTCCGCAAACTCCACCCTCCTTGGCCAATAAAATATCAAGGGCAAGTCGATTTTGCATTGACATGGCACGTACGGCACTTAATTCCGTATTCACTAAAAGAAACCCCCCAGCGGTATTTGTCGATAAGCGATCCACCACTGTTGACAGTTTCCGAATTCCATAAGCATTTAAAGAAATTCCCACTGCTGGAATTAAAACCCCAAAAATATCACCCACAATTTCAGACCAGGTTTCTCTCCTGAAACGCATTAGTAAATTAATATGTTCTACATCTGTTATTTTATCTATATGAAAAATCTTTGGAAAGACCAAACCCACGTAACACGTGCCATACCAATGGTCAGGCAACTTGTAATAAGCCTTGTTCCCACAAACATAATACACTCCTGGGAAAACTGTATCTTCTCCCCCTCTGAAACCCCAACCTGTTGCAATGAAGTATGTATCATGGCACTCACTAGTCCCAACAAAATATGTATCATATTGGGATTTCCTTCTTGTAATGCATAGTTTACCCTTTTGTGGTACATCTAGAGCTAAAGTTGGACTAGCCCCATTTCTCAATTCTTTTCCCATCTCAATGTCCCAAATTGTTTCACTCACTTCATATTTCCCTGCTTTCTCATGCATGTTCAATCTCCTTTCCTCTACCATATCCAGGAAAGCTTTCTCCTCTTCTTTCAGACTGCAAGTTAAATTATTCTTAAAAATGTAATCTAATGTTAATCCTTTCTCTTCAATAAAAATTTCACCAAAAGTGTTAGCTTCTTTAGCTGGATTCAGCTCTTTGTTCATTGGCAAATGCCCAAAAATACTATCTCTGTTAGACATCTTATAATCTACTTTCCCTAACAAATAAAAAACACTACTTAATATACTACATGAAATACCATATGTAGCTGGCAAATGATGATAAGTAACACCCTCTGAAACGGATGCAGGTAATTGCATACAAACGTAGCAATCCCTTACTTCCATTGTTTTCACATATTCGTACAACAACTTCGAAAAAACATTACTAGAAAAATTATTTATTGACCTATCTTTGTGTATGTAAGTATTACTAATTCTATTCAAAACTATTTTTTGCGAATTCTTCTCTATATCTGTCATATTTTCTGTATGCATCTCAAATGTAACTTTAAAAGTAACTAATAAAACTAAAACTCCCCATATTAGCATTAATAATCCAGTACAGCAGCAGCACATTCTACACCATCTTTTAAAGAAGGCACGTCTACTTTGATTATCCTCTATGTTAGCCATTTTATTACTTTGACCTTGTCTTTTGACTTAGCCTCTACTACTCCACTACTATTATGCTTTGGATTACTTCAGACAACTGAATTTCAGACTTTCTCTTTTCACTTTTCCTCCAAGTGATTTTTCAGTTCACTCAATTTGGATATTCATCAGTTTTCACTCCTTCTTCTTCAGTAACATCAAATTGTATCAGATCATCAACAACATCTTGTGCATCTGACTCTTCTCCAATGTCAGTCAGAATAACTTTTAAGATTCCTTCTTTTTCCTCAACCACTTTTCTCAAGATCCCCTCCGGATTATCTCGAGTCACTGTTTCTTCTTCTCCTTCTTCAGACAGTGCCACATAAGACCATTCCGGTGATCTGTACTTTTGGTTGGGTCTTCTTATTCTTTTTATTTCCTCAGGTTCTCCTGATTCTTCTTGCTCCTTTCTTTTCACTTCATTTTGACTCGATACTTCATTCACTTGTTCAGCATTTGATGTATTTGTTCTTATTACTCTGTATCTCAATCTCTTTACTCTGTTGTTAGGCCAGCGATCTCCTTTTATCACCTTCTTCGGCCTAATTTCTTTATTGTTTCTTTCTCCAATCCAAGTTCTCTTTCTCAGAACTCGACCTTCTGTTTGTTCATTCTCATTCTCATCCAATTCTGTTTCAAGTGCCTTCTGTTTTCGTTTTCTAGCAGTTTTCTTTTCCTCCACAGTTTCTTTCACCACTATTTGAGACTTCCCTACTCCTGTCCCTCCTCGGGTCTCCGACACGCAATCTTCTTGCTGTCTACTTGTCCCTTCACCTAGCTTATTAGAAGAGTTCCCTACACCTCCTCGGGGGTCTTCCGCAATCTATCCCTCTCTATCTTCTTCTGACCCTGCTTCTTCAAGTATAATCTCAAGTGGTTCTTCAGTCTCCTCCTCTTCTGATTCAGGAGTAATCTCTGTGGAATTGCTCTTTTCTTTTCTTTTTTCTTCACTGCTTTTTGAAATTTCCGGCTCTCTTACAGAATCTGATCTCCTTTCTGAAACTCCCAATGGTTCTCTTGGAGTTTTTTCTGCTTCTTTTCTCACTGGTTCTGGGTCTTCATCATCACTGGAATCTGATTCTTCAAAATACTCTTTACCAGTTCCCTCTTTTGGGTTTGGAACTCTCAGAGTATGACTCGCATGCACCCAGTTTTTCACACCAGCACACTTCACTGCAGTTGTCGTTGTTAGAATGACTTGTCTTGGTCTTCCCCACCTTGGAACTAAGCAATTTCTTCTTCTGTGCACCTTAATCCTCACCCAGTCTCCTGGACTCAGATCATGAGCTTGCTTCTTCTCAAGTGTGGTAGCTTCTTCTCCAACCTGGTGAAACACAGAATGAACTGCGTCAGCCAGGCCTTTACAGTAATCCAAAATCATGTCATCAGTTATTGTCATCAACTTATTGACAGGTACAAATGCATGGCGCATTGCACGTCCCATGATTATCTCGTGCGGACTTAAACCAGTAGTTCTATCTGGAGTAGATCTAATAGTCATTAGCACTAGAGGCAAGACGTCCAGCCATTTCATGCCAGTGGCTAAGCACATTTTACCAATCCTATTCTTGATTGTGCCGTTTATCTGCTCAACCACACCAGAAGCCTCTGGTCTGTATGCACAATGTAGCTTCTGCTGTATGCTTAATGCTTCACAAATCAAACTCATGAGTTCATTATAGAAGTGTCCACCTCTATCAGACTCAATCGTCACTGGAAACCCGTACCTAGGAATCAACTCCCTTAACAGTAATTTTGCCACTGTCACTCCATCATTTCTCCTAGTCGGATAAGCCTCAACCCATCTTGAAAACAAACAGACTACAACTAATACATATCTCAGTCTGTTCACTTGGGGCATTTCAATGAAATCAATCTGCATTCTTGTAAAAGGACCTCCTTCTCTGCCTAATGTTCCCAGACTCACCACTGTCTTTTTCCCAGTGTTAAATTGCTGACAAATCAAACACCTTTGACAGATGCTCTCTGCAATTGTCCTGAACTTTGCATTGTACCAGGTCTGCTTGAACGACCTTATCATCGCATCCCTCCCCAAATGTCCCTGGCCATGATACATCCTTGCCATTGACGACAAAATGGAGTTGGGCATTACTGGTCTGCCATCCCTATAGACCCAAACATGGTCTTTTTCTCTTGGGGCACATCCTGCCTTAATCCAATCTTTTTTCTCTTCCTCTCCTGCCTCATCCTGCAACTGCTTCACTTCATCCCATGTCTCTAAGGCATTAGTAAACATCACAGAGCAAAAAGACATTTCCCCCTCTCGTTCCCTATTAATTGACTGATTCGATTTTGCACAGTATTGAGCAATGTCATTTGCATACCGGTTTCCAACCGTGATAAAATCCTCCCCTTGTCCATGGGCAGCACACTTTACAACTGCTAACTCCTTAGGCAGCTGTATCGCCTCAAGTAATTTCCCAATTGCTTCAGCATTCTTTATTGGAGTTCCACTCGATGTCAAGAAACCTCTTTGTAGCCAAAGCTGGCCAAAATCATGCACCACTCCAAATCCATACTGACTATCAGTCATCACAGTCGTCCTCAAATCTTTCCCAATTTCACAAGCTCTTGTCAATGCCACCAATTCAGCAACCTGTGCAGATTTCACTCCTTTCAATGGTGATGCTTCCATAACCTCTGAAACTTTGCACACCGCATATGCTGCACATAGCACACCATCATCATTTCTCAGGCATGAACCATCCACAAACAACACATGATCACTTTCATGTAAGGGAAGATCCCTTATGTCTGGTCTCGGTTTTGTACAGTACTCAAGCACATCCAAACAATCATGATCATCTTCTGTTTTCACACCCACATTTTCAATATCCGGCAAAAGTGTCGCTGGATTCACATTTACACATCTCTCAAGAGTCACATTTGATGCTCCTAGAATCACTTTCTCATATTTAGTCAACCGACTATGTGACATGTACTGAGTTCTGCTTCTTGTCAAAAGAATTGCCACATTGTGAGGTACGAATACCCTTACAGGATATCCCATTATGATTCCCTCACTCTGTTCTAGACTCCTGCATGTTGCAGCCACAGATTTTAGACAACCTGGTAAACCCACAGCTACAGGGTCAAGTGTCGATGAGAAGTACGCAATAGGCCTTCTCAGTAATCCATGCTTCTGAATTAACACTGAAAGTGCACATCCATTTCTCTCACTGCAGTACAATTCAAACTCCTTTTCGTAATCCGGCATACCCAAAGCTGGAGCTTCACACATTTTATTTTTAAGCTCTTCAAATGCTGCCATTTGTTCCCCATCTAGTTCCAATGGGTCTGTCATCTCACTTTTTGTCAGTTTAATCAGTGGCTTTGCTATCAGCGAAAAAATTAATTATCCACTGACGACAATAACCCACCATCCCCAGAAACATCCTCACTTCTCTCTGGGTCTTTGGAGCTTTCATTTCCCTGATGATTCTTATTCTGTCATCAGTCACTTTTCTCAGACCTTTTTCAATATTATGTCCAAGATAATGCACCTCTTTCTTGCAAAATTGCAATTTGGCTGGAGATACCTTTAATCCTCCATCTGCCAGATGATTCAGTAAAGCTATGGTATCTACTTCACAAGCTTCTCGTGTCTTTGATGCCACAAGTAGGTCATCAATATATTGCACTAGTACTGAACTTTCAGGCATGATCAAACTCTCCAACGATTTTTTCAACAACTGATTAAATATTGAAGGACTCTCTGTATACCCCTGTGGGATTCGACACCATGCTAAAATACGCTGGCCAAACCTAAATGCAAAAATCGGCTGGCTGTCATGATGCAATGGAATTGAAAAGACCGCATGACACAAATCAATCACTGTATACCACTCAGCATCATGTGGAATCTGATACAGGATCACTGATGGATTTGGCACAATAGGACAACATGCCACCACAATTTGATTAACTTTCCTCAGATCCTGTACGATCCTAAATTTCCCATTAGGCTTCTTTAGCCCCATTATCGGTGAATTACACGGACTACTCAGTAGTTCTCTCAGGACTCCCTGCTGAATCATTTTCTCAATTATAGGAGTTATTCCCTCAATTATTTCTGGTGTCATTTTGTACTGAGGAATGTTAGGATATGTAATTCCCTCTTTCACTGCAATTTTCACTGGATCTACATTATTCATCAATCCCACATCCTCTCCAGTAAAATCCCAAACTGTCCTTTTCACTGTGTCCCTCAGCTCTCGAGGCAAATCCTCTGGATCAAACACAGCAAATGCACCAATTAACTCACTTTCCCTGTTTTCTAGAGTCACTCGGTACAAAACATCCTCATCTGGTGTTTCAAAAGCTATTCCATCCGGTGTACAGAAAATTGTGCAATTCATCTTGCATAACAGATCCCTACCTAACAGGTTCACTGGACTCGTGTCACAGACAATAAATCTATGCATGTCTGAAAATTTCCCTATCTGTACTCTTACTGGTTCCGTAAGACGTGTTCTGATTTGTGTATTGGCTACACCAACTACTTGGATTGTTTCATCCGAGAGAGGAAGATTTCTAATATCTGTTGACCTGACAGTTGATCTTGTCGCACCTGTGTCTACTAAAAAAGTAACACCTTCTTCATTTATTTTCCCATCCACAAATG
Organism: Triturus cristatus; assembly: GCF_964204655.1. NCBI lineage: Eukaryota > Metazoa > Chordata > Amphibia > Caudata > Salamandridae > Triturus > Triturus cristatus. The sequence continues at coordinate 1,396,336,887 of NC_140589.1, forward strand.
GTCCTGCCTGGTCTATTTCTAGAGTTGCACCAAGTATGCACTCTTCCTCCTCTCTTCGGCACCGTCAATAATCACCCTCAGATTCACTCCCTTCGTTCTTTAACAAGTACTGTTGTACCTGATTAGAACGCCTTGGTTTGTTTACCTGCTCATCATTGTAGAATCCCGAATCCTGATTATACTTTTGTGCTCCTCTATTCTGCGGCAAGGGCGGTTTTGGCTCTTGACTCTGCTGTCTCACAACTTTCTGCTGTTGCTGCTGTTGATTATTCCCCTCGTTCTGCACCTGTTGATTCAAGGTTTTACCCTCATTATTCACTAATGGTGGATTCGTACAATCATTCCTCCAATGTCCCAATTGGCCACAGTTGTGACAAGGAAACTTTTTTTTCACTTCCTCAAGATTCCCCTTTCCTTTCCCTGCATATCTAGGTCTATTCCCTGCATTATTTCCTGGATTATTCGCCTGTTCCATCAACTGTGCTTCCTGTCTTTCTGCAACTTTCACTTGTGCCCACATTGCTTTCTCTTTCAGCTTTCTTTGTTTTGCTTCAATTTCATCACTGAAGTATTTAGCATGTCTCAGAATTTCATCTATTTTTTTACTTTGCCAATCCACTGTATGCTCACGAATTCTCTCACCAATTTCAGGTCTGAGACCATATACAAATCTGTATACAAAATGACTCAAATCTTTGTCACCCAGGTGTTCATCTCCACTGAATTGTTTAAACGCCAGTATCAGCCTCTCGTAAAAAGCATGAACTGATTCTTTTGCTTCCTGTTGTGTTCTATCTATTTTTACCCAATCTGTCTCTTTTGCAGGTACTTTACTCTTCAGGTATACCATCACCTGATCATACTTTCTCATTACCTCTGGATCTGGTGCTCCTGTTCTTGGATCTCTTGGATATTCCTCAGTAGGCCAACTCACAACTATTTTACACTCAGTCCACAAATCTGCTGGAACAATTATATCAAACAGACTATTCAGGTCAATCCACAGCACTTTTGACAATTTCACAAACCTATCTACCTGCCTATACCACTCGACGGGCTTTTCTCTCAATCGAGGAAAATCATTCGTAAATGATAAAATATCCTGTCTGGTCCATGGAACATGTACATATCCTCCTCCAGGTATTTCTCTCATAGGATAATTATCCACTGATTTCTCTTTTTCTCTCACTGGAAAAGCTGAATAAGTTGTTTTATCTTCAGATTCCTCTCTTTTCTTATACCACCTATCCTTCCATTTTTCTACATCCCCCCATCTTCGCAATAATGCAACCATTTCTTTAATCTGTCCTGTTCTACCAGTTGCATTCAAATTTTCAATGTCCTTTTCTGAAAAATCCATCCTGTAGGTTTTTTGCAAAGCTTTAACCTTATCAATGTCAACTCCCTGCTCATTCGCTATTGCTCTTAACCTGTCATGTGTATTTTTCGCTCTCCAGGTAATATTTTTACACATAAACATTAGTTCACCATCATGATGACTTTTAAGAATTTCTGTTGGAACTGTCCCTGTATCAAGCTCTTCTAATTCTACCCGTAACCTAGCCACATCAATTGCTTGCGAATCTTTATACTTTTTCTGAAGAACTTTCATCCAATCGTTCAAATCTTCAGCTGTTATTGCAGTAGTTTTCCTCACTGGAACCACTCTCTTTTGCGGTTCTAAAATTGGCATCCCTGAACAACTAGCTTCACTAGCATCTAATATTTCACTACATGTATCATGTCTGGACTGTCTCAGGTCACTACTTTCTGTCCTTTTTCCTGAATCTCCTGAAGGACCAACTGAACTTATCAAATTATTCCCAACATATGGAATCACTAAACCATTTTCACCTATTCTCTGCTTGTCAAACACAGGCATAACCGGACCTATTGTTACAGGCACCGTAACAGCTTCTAGATTTTTCGTTAACTCCCTAATCTTTTCAGTCAGCTCTGTTGTAGTTCTAGCTAACTCTCTTGCATTTTCGTCACCACTTCGATTCACTTTCTCCCTGAAAGAATTACCATTTCTTGATTCAGGTGTCACATTTTCCGTCTCAATGATACAAACTGTATCTCTTATTGGAGAAACAACTGGTGTACTCTCTTCTGGTTCTGGTCTATATGGAGGTGGTCTTTTGTAAATCATGTCATTCAAGACTTCATCTTCATATTCATTAACTCCATATCTTCTCATTTCTGACTCAGGAATCCTCTCTGCTCCTTCTTCAACTGTTCTCATTGGATATAATCCCTCTGACATACTAGCATCTCGCCACCTTTTCATTCGATCATGATGAGTCTCACGATCATGTCTCCTCCCAAACATGTACCTGTACTGTCCTCCAGATCTCTGTTTTTCTCGCTCATGTACTTCCTCTTCCCATTCCACTAAAGCCTCAAACTGTGTAGGTCTTGGTTTCGGGTCAAGACATAACCTCTTTTCCCGTAAATTTCTCAACACGGCCAAATTAAATGAACCATGTTCTGGAAATGCTAGAACACCATCCTCTTTAGTATACCTAACCCAATTCTCCAACCATATACAGGTATGATACCCATATCTTGCAGCCATGTAGGATGCAGGTGTTTTCGGTGGAGGTAACAATTCACCCTCTCTCGTCTTAACATCTTTATCCCTGTTAAACCACTTTTTAATTTTTCCAAAGAATGTTTTCTTCTTTTTCTCTTCTTGGTAATACATTTTAGTTTTTACCAAAGCTCTCTACTCTTTTCCGTATTATAAATATACAATACAGATTTTCAACCAATAATAGCGCGACTCACACTAACGCACCAATCCTGGAGCGTCTACGTCACTAGAATAGCTCTTCCAATCCTTGCGCGGCTCACACCAACGCACCAATCCCAGCGCGAACACTATTCTGATCTATTATCCAATCAGAGCGCGGTCTTCCTGACGTCAGCAGTCGCTGCAGTCACTTGTCTCCTGTCTCCTGTCACTCGTCTACCCCTCCTTTACAAAATCTTTTCAGTAGACTTCGTGTCAAAATTTCTACAAAATCTATTAGTTACGACATATAAACATCTCCATTGTCTGCTTCGCTAACCACAGAATAGTAAAAGAAATCTATTTCACAAGAACCTCTCGTTGACACAGTAGCACTTCCCTCTACTCTGCCCTTCTAACATACATTCATTAACTGTTTCCTCTAGGACTTATCCAAAAAGTCTTACAATCAACTAAATGTATATGCATTCACGCACATTCATACAAGAAAATATAGTACATACACACAGAATCCTGCTTCCCGAGAACAGCGAACAATCTGCTCCACTACAGAATTATAACACACATTAACCAAGCAGCTTAACCTACCCAGTTCCTCAAACAAGCTCAGAGAATACCTATTACTCCTCCCGCGATAAGCTTTAACGGCAAACCTTACGGATCCCTGGGACTTAAAACCAGAGTTTCACAGATAACCTTCACTACCATACACACTCCTTATATACCAGAAATATATTCTAATAGTAACATACAATAATGTCACTGATTCCGAACCCAGACAATGTGAATTTTCCTGCATACATACAGGACCAACAATCCCGTCTTTCCCGAGAGCAGCATATACTTCCCTCTGCCCTACTACGGAACTGCTACCAGCTTCCAAATTCCAGAAGCACTACATATAACTCAACATGACAACTCCAACATATAGTATTAGTACATATACCAACATCAATAATCAATAATCAATATGTAATCTAATCAGATCAAGACAATCATCAATAACCATCCTACTCTGCTACCAGGAAATTGATAGAGATCAGGGTGCATATAATATCCCTACTTCCACAGATAGAGTAATCTCACTGTTACACGCACATACATTCTTCATACACTAGGGCCCATTTCACTAACATACACTCAAATACTCTACCAGCAATAACCTGTGGAAAGAAAAAACTCCTAAACACCCTGCATCTATATCGGGGTCGATAAGATCTGGTTATTGAGACTGCCTTTAAACATAATCTAAACAATCTATACAATAATAATCAAAATAGGATACTCAATAATTGACAAGAAATAATAACCAACACCATATTCAAAGTTATATTGCTTTATCTAAAATTAGTCAAAGAAAATCAATCAGAATAAATCATTTTTCTCATAGTTACCTATTCTAGCTAAATGTCAGAACGGGTCAGGACAAGTCTCTCGGTAAAGTCTCTCAAGACGAAGTCCTCTCAGCAACGATCCTCACCAACGCAGATTCGGAACGCGGCAAAAGGCAAATGGCAAGTGGCAAAGCCCTCTCTAGGCTAACAATTCTTATAGCAAGTCGAACAAAGAAAAACATAATTTGTAATTAACTTCTTCCGTCAAACCTCTGAGCAAAGCGAGAAGGAAAGGATGTAGCATCGCTACATTTAAAAATCTCCGCTCAGGAAAAATCACAAAATAAACATAACGGAACAGGAACCAAAAAAAAATACATTTGTATCTTATAACTTCCACGTCTCCTCGGCAATGAGATCACAGTTCAGAGTCTTTCTTTAAAGCTCCTTTGTTTCCCAAAGCTGCCAAGGATGCTTCATTTCATTTGGAGATCGCCCAAAACTGCTGCTGTCCTCACGGAAAATTTCAATCAGGCAAAGCAAGGACTGTGGTCAGCTGACTTCAGGACCATATTCAGCAAGGCTCTCTCTCGTCACGAATTCTACTCGAGGCCAGGCTCTACGTATCTGCCATCTTTGTTTAGGCCACAATAGACCATCTTAATTAAAAGAGACAAAAACAACGTTACCACAGCATAGTGATTGAACAGTGTTACCCCACTAATACCCTTATGTGTATGCAATTATCTAGCTCTTGCAACATAGAAAAGCATTAATTCGAATAGCGTTTCGTGCTTAAAAATAAACAACACTCAGCAACGTTTAAACATGAAAACATGCACATTATTGTTAAATAGCACACTTATGCATTCCCACGTGTAATTCTCTCTTGTTAAAACAAACGAGTTGATTAGTAAGTATAAACACTTACACAAGACAAATAATTAATAATTAATAATTAGTAAATTAATATAACAAATAGACATACCAGAGCTTCAAAACCCAGTTATTTTCAAACTGAAAACTCTGCTCTAGCAGTAGCACATCTACATCATCTGGGCATTCATGTCTACCCATACCTAGACAACTGGCTCCTGGAGGCTGCTCCTTTACAGTCTCTGTTTTACGTTCCTTTTACTTCCATTCTTTTACATTATTGGTTTTTTAGAAATTCATATGGGTAGTCTTCGACATATGTCATCTGTGGCTTTTTTGTGCTCAAGTCAGACCACCCAATATCAAAGAGATGGTTCCAAAATTTTGTGAGTATTCCTTTCTGCCTGCGAGGTCCATTCTGAGAATGGTCATCCTAATAGCATTGTTCATTTTTGTAGTCTCCAAGCACATGAGGACTATACAGTGGGCATTATGCTGGCAATTGAATCAGCTTATTTTTCTCTAGCAGGACTGCATTTACTCAGATCTCACACTACTGAATTATTTGGCATGTTGGACGGTCCCCTCCAGCCTGCTCAGAGATGATCTCTTCCAGCTTGCTTGGCGCTAGTTGACACTGGTGACTGGTGCGTCTATGGAATGTGGTGGGGGGAGGACATCTGGGGCAGTTGATTTTCAATGTGCTGTCATAAAGGGAAGAGTCTGTTTCACAGCAGTCTCCTGTAACCGAGGGCGGTGAAACTGGATCAAAGAGCCTTTTTCCTCACTTTCAAAGGAAACAGATTGTGACCTCAATAGACAACTTGACTATCATGCATTATTCCAACAAGGAGGAACAAGTGAGCTTGTTCTCCCTTTGAAAAGTAGCCATGGAACTGGGACATTAGTCTGTAGCATCTCTTCTGGTCTGTGGCAAGGACTTGACAGCAGACTATCTCTGCAGCTCTGGGCTGTGAACCAAAAGAAGCGGTGGCAAATTTTGTCAGACCAGCCCTCAGGCTGCACATAGCAAGTGTGCGTGCTTGATCAATTCATGGAGGGCTGGGAATTAGAGGAAACCTCCCCACAAGAAATTTGTTTAAATAAATTGCAAATATGATGAGTTTTACAACACATTTTTCATTATCGAACCATGTCCAGTCATTGGATAAATGAATAGTTGGAGATTGAAGACACCGCTGCATGGCTCAAAGAATGAATAAATAGTTGGATGGGTGAGGAGTGGGTGGAGCAATTAATAGAAGAATAAATGACCATGAATAAAAACTTATAGGTACATGGAGCAAGTGGTCTGAATACACTGACCAAAGGTGGCTGCTCTGGTTTTCATTTTCATTTTAGCTTCTGAATAATATCACCCTCTCCAAACGCTACCATGACCAGTACTTGTGAAACAAGGATGTGTTTAATGAAGTACACTGATTGAACACCTCAAGTAATTAAACCGCTAGCATTAAGCTTTGGTTTAAAATGGGAGAAAGAAAGAGATAACAAATGTAGTGGCAAAATTGCACAGTAATCCAGGAAACCTTGCATCATTCCCTGCTTCCACTTGACCACATTGTGTTATCCTAGGCTCTTCCTTTTTCACAGTGTCTCCTTTTTCCTTCATCATCACATGGGGGCAACTTAAGGTACATCAGTTCAGGATGTGTGCTGCACAAATATAAGACTATAATATTACTCTGTGTTGTAACAACTTAGGCCATGTATAGGGAAGAAAAGACAGATGAGTTTCCTCTTGGTTTATTATTAATAGCGTCATCAGGGCAGTGGTGTTAGGCGCATAAAAGTTTCTGAGATCTGATAGAGACTTCTAGCTGCAGATTCCTTATCTTTGAATTTCCCAGGCGTCAGGCTGGATCCGGAAACTTTTGCTGAGCAATACCGCTTGCACGCGACATCGGGTGGCTCCATTCGGCTCCACGTGACGTCGTCCGCGTCGGTTATGACGGCGCGGTGCCTATATTGGCACCACCCAGGCGCGCAGATGTCAGTTCTTTTCTTTCCACACCAGTTAAGCGCCGATCCGGGAAGAGCTACCCTTTTGCCGCATTTTTGGTAGGTTTTTTCTTTACTTTTTTCACAATTTTTGAGCTACGACTTCATGTACGAGGGATGTCTGGTAGAAAGACAGGTTTCAAACCTTGCGGGACTTGTTCCCGCATGATGTCAGTCACCGATCCCCACCGCGTATGTCTGTGGTGTCTTGAACGCGACCACGATTCGAAGTTGTGTTCAGACTGTCGGGCGATGGCCCCGAAGACCTTGAGAGAGCGAGTGATGAGGTTGCTTGCGACCAGGCCGTCAACACCATCAAGTGAGACCCCAAGGAGGTCATGGTCCCGTTCGAAGAAGATGAGGTTGTGGGACCGCTCACAGAGCCCTAAGTCCTCTTCCTCCCATTCGACGTCATCTGGACACTCGGGAAAGAGGCACAAAAAGAAGAAGTCGTCCAAGCGGACTTTGTCTTCACTTCAGTTGGCGTCCGTCGTCGAGAAAGGTAAGGCACACCGACGCTTTAGGCACGGTTCTGCGGAGCTGGAGCCAGAGTCGACACCGCGCCTCCCCCCCCTTTCCGAAAGACGGAGCGACTCCCGCTCAAATAAGAGTTTTACGAGGCCGTGCGCTGAGTATTTGAGCGGAACAACCCTGCTGGTGAGCCCTCGTGCCCCGCGGGGTCGGATGGGGCCCCATCGGGTTCGACGTCGCCAGCCACAGCGCCAGTGAGGTCTCAGGGATCAGATCCCGGTCGTCGCCAATGCCACCTCCCCTGGCATCGAATCCGAAGTCTGTGCCCGTGACTTCGCCGACGCCCGTCGGCGCCACAAGCTCCATCCTCATCCCCGAAGACACAGAGCCGGAAGGGCATCGAATTACGCCAATTCCGACATCGACAGAACCCAGGGGTTCTATGTTGTCGCCTGAGCACTTTGTGGACGTGCTGAGCTCAGGAGAGGAATGGGAGGAGTCTGGAGAACCTCTAGAGAACCAGGCATGCTCTCTCTGCCTACAGTGGCTACGGAGGAGGGGGCGTCCTATGCCATGGTAGTTAAGAGGGCAGCCGAGGTCCTTGGACTGAAGTTGCCCTCAGTACAGATCAGGACTAATCTCCTGACCGAAGTGCTTCAACCTGGGGCTTCCACCTCTGAACCCCTATTGCCCTTTAATGAGGCACTTACGCACGTCCTTCTTGTAAGATGGTCCAAGCCTAGCACAGGGGCTCCTGTGAATAGGACGACTGCATGCCGCCATCGCCATCCCACCCTAGAAAGTTTGGTGGTGCAGGCCTCTACTTTCCAGGGCGCATTCCCTTCCGCACCTCCGGATAGGGAATCCAAGAGACTGGACTCATTTGGGAAGAAGATATTTTCTTCCTCCAGTCTGGCATTGAGGTCGGTGAATACTGCATGTTTATTGGGCCGTTTCTCCCACTCTCTTTCGGAGACTGTTGCGCAGGTGCTGCCACAAGACCCGGAGGAGGCCCTGGCTGTGCTCTCCCAAGCTGCCAAGGACGGGAGAGATGCAGCAAAATTCACCATACAGTTTGGATTAGATACGACCGATTCTCTGGGCAGGTCAATTTCAACTATGGTGGCCTTGAGGCGCCACGCCTGGCTTTGTACAACTGGCCTCTCGGGGGATGTCCAAGCCAATTTGATGGACATGTCCTTTGATGGAACCCGCCTTTTTGGGGAAAAGGCAGACTCTGCCCTGGTCAGGTTCAAGTACTCTCAAGCTATGGCCAGATCCTTGGGCCTCTCTTCCACTCCTCGTGGCCAGTCTTCCCTTTGCTCCTTTCATGGCAACGGAAGGGGTTTCCAGCCGCGTCCGCCCTATTCTAGCCATCGTCCCGCTCAGACTACCCAAGCCGTGCCTGGACGCGGTACATTCCGTCCTTGGAATGGAGGCCAGTAGTCTTCTACCACACTACCCCCAGCAGCCGCAGCCTCCAAGCACTCCTAAGCTGATTCTGCAGGACCACACTACTCCAGTGGGTGGGAGAATTCGTCATCATCTCCCCCGTTGGAGATCTATAACATCAGACAAGTGGGTCTTGTAGATCGTCCGGGAGGGCTATTCTCTTCTTTTCCTTTATTTTCTTCCTACTATTCTGCCGAGTCAGGAATGGCTGGCAGAGGATCATTTAAAGCTGTCCAAGAGGAAGTTGCAGCTCTTTTGGCCAAATGAGCTATAGAAAGGGTTCCAGTTTCAGAAGTAGGCAGTGGCTGTTATGCCCGCTACTTTCTGATTCCGAATAAGAACAAGGGGCTTCGGCCCATTTGGGATCTTCGGACTGTCAATCTCTTCCTCAAAAAGGAGAAATTCAAAATGCTTACTTTGGCTCAGATCTTGTCTGCCCTAGACCTAGAGGACTGGATGGTAGCGTTGGACCTGCAGGACGTGTATTTTCATATTCCCATCCTGCCGGGCCACAGGTGGGCCGTGAACACTTTCAGTTTACCGTGCTCCCTTTCGGCCTTACGAGTGCCCCTCGGGTGTTTACTAAGGTGATGGCGGTGGTTGCAGCTCAACTGCACAGGTTAGGGGAGTCAATCTTCTCCTACCCCGACAACTGGCTGTTGAAGGCAGCCTTGCCCCAGACAGTCGTCTCCCACCTTCAGACTACGGCAAACCTGCTGCATTTGCTGGGGTTCTCTATAAACGTGCCGAAGTCACACCTGACTCCTTTTCAGACGCTCCCTTTCATCAGAGCTGTTCTGGACACAGTGCCGTTTCGGGCTTATCCTCCTGAGCAGCGAGTCCAGGATATTCAGGCTATGATTCCGGTATTTCAGCCTCTATCCTGGATTTCGGTCAGACGGACTCTGAGGCTGTTGGGCCACATGGCCTCCTGCATCCTGTTGTTAAGACACGTGAGATGGCGTATGCAGGATCTGCAGTGGGACTTGAAGTTCCAGTGGGCACAGCATCAGGAAAATCTCACCGACGTGGTTCAGATCTCGGAAGGAACTGCAAAGGATCTGCAGTGGTGGTTAACGAACCGAGATTGGGTCAACAGCAGACCTCTCTTCCTTCCCCATCTAGATTTCACAATCGTGACTGATGCGTCACTTCTGGGTTGGGGCGGCCACTTGGAAGAGATGGAGATCAGGGGTCACTGGTCTCCGGTGGAGACGGGGCTCCACATAAACTTGTTGGAGCTCCGAGCGATTTGCTTGGCTTTGAAAGCATTTCTTCCCTCTGTCAAGGGGAAGTTGGTGCAGGTTCCCTGAACGCCAGGGTGGACGATCTCAGCTGTCGATGCCTGCCGGATCACGAATGGCGTCTCCAGTCAGAGGTGGCACAAGGTCTCTTTGAGCAGTGGGGAGAACCTGGGTTAGATTTGTTTCCCTTCGAAGAGAAAGCGCAATGTCAGCCAGCAGTACTGCGCGCTGTAGTTTCCAAGGCGGCTATCGCTCGGCAACGCGTTTCGTCGCGAGTGGAGCTCAGGCCTGTTGTATGCCTTTCTGCCAATACCACTCCTGCCCAGGGTTCTGAAGAAGATCAGGAGTGACAGGGCCCAAGTCATTCTTGTGGCTCTGGACTGGGCAAGGAAAGTCTGGAATGCAGAGCTTCTGAGAATGAGCATCGATCCTCCGACCAGGCTGCCCATTCCGGAGGATCTTCTGTCGCAGCAGCACCCGAACCTTTTAACTCTGCGCCTCCATGCGTGGAGATTGAGCGGCAACAGTTGATGGATTTTGACCTTCCTGATGAAATGTCTGTAATGTTATTCAGGCGGCCCTCCACTATGTCGGTATACTTCTGCCGTTGGCAGAAATTTGTATTATACCGTACAGAAAACTCCATTGACTCTCTTTCTGCTTCTTTCCACTGTCCTTTTATTCATTCTAACCCTTGCTCAGCAGGGCTCTGCTTTGGGGACTCTCATGGGTTACCTCTCTGCTCTGTCTGCTTTTTTGCGGCTGCTAGACCAGCCTTCTCTCTTTAAATCTCCTGTTGTAAATAGAGTTCTTAAAGGGCTGGCTCACTTGTTTCCACCCACGCCCTTTATTATGCCACAATGGTACCTTAATTTGGTCTTTACTTACCCGATGTACGCTCCTTTCGAGCCTTTACACAATTATCCCCTCCGGCTGTTGACCATCAAAACAGCCTTCTTACTGGCGATGACTTTGGCCAGGAGCGTGAGTGAATTGCAGGCGTTATCCAGCTCGCCTCCTTAGCTTCGTACCAGGGCATCAATTTTTACTAAAGGTAGTGACCCCATTTCATCTGTGCCAATCCATTACTTTGCTCACCTTCTTTGCTCCCCCATCCCTCTAAGGAAGAGGAGCGTCTCCACCGTCTGGACCCAAAAAGAGCGTTGTCATTCTAACTTGAGTGCAGAATAGAATTCCGGGTGGATGACCAACTCTTTGTGGGGTATGTGGGAGCAAAGAAGGGAAAGGCAGTGCAGAAAAGAACCATCTCTTGCTGGGTTGTTCTCTGCATTAAAATATGTTACGCCTTGGCGAATTAGCAGCCCCCTGAGGGATTAAGAGCCCTCTCCACCAGGAGAAAATCTGCGACTACAGCCTCGGCTCGGGGTGTCCCAGTCCAAGACATCTGTCAGGTAGCGAAGTGGGCATCATTGCACACGTTCGCAAAGCATTATTGCCTTGATGGTCAAGTGCTCAGGGATGGGCACTTGGCCCATTCAGTCCTGCAAGACTTCTTATTCTAGGTCATGAGTCAACAATTCACCGCCGGGAGGGAATGGCTTGGGTATCTCATTCAAAGGTAAGGAATCTGCAGCTAGAAGTCTATCAGATGAACAAGTTATTTACCTTCGGTAATGCATTATCGGATAGAGACTCTATCTAGCTGCAGATTCCTTATAGCCCCACCCATGCCTCCCAGATTTGCGGACTGATTTAGCGGATCTAGTGTTACTCTCCTTTAATGTCCTAGTTTTGCACACAATTACGTCAGTCACTTCGTGGCTCTGCGCTTCTGGCGTGGAAAATACGAAAACTACTTATGTCCGCGCTCTTGGTTGGCGCCTATATAGGCACCGTGACGTCATAACCGATGCTGCAGACGAAGTCACGAGGAGCCGAATGGAGCCACCCGACATTGCGCGCAAGGGGTATTGCTCAGCAAAAGTTTCCGGATCCAGCCTGATGCCTGGGAAATTCAAAGGTGAGGAATCTGCAGCTAGATAGTCTCTACCATATATTGCGTTACCGAAGGTAAGTAACTTGTTCTAAATGATTAGAATCCCTTCTAACAATTGTCATTCAATGCAATGGAATAATTTAACATAATAAACTGAAATGCATTGCAGCTGGCACGTAATTCAGAAATTCACTATTTTGAGTATTTCCCATATATGTACCGGACTCTCTAAGCCAAGTAACAGCAGACACCTCACCTCACTTTCACCTGAAGGTTTGCCCTAGTCGCGGTGACTGTGGAGGAGACATGAACCAACCATATGCAAAGACAAATGGCTTTGAAGCAAGCATGGTGTGATTGGCATGCTTTAAAAGGATTTGCTTTGCATTGTTTGTAAAGCGCCAAAGAAACACAGCATGCCCAGCCCTCACCAGCATTATAACCAGTCCCCACCAGCCCAGTTTACCAGGAAAACCTCAGTTGGTCCATTCCTTGGTGCTTTCTGTTTTGCACGGACCTGCTCTTGCACACCTATGGCCACATTCTTCATGCACCTCACACTTTACACTGACATGCATGGCACTTGAACGTCTCATGACTTTCCTGCTCTTTTCCTCTAGGCAGCCATCTACAAGCCATCTACAAGGGCTGTGTATTCCAGCAGATAGACTACATTTCCTTCCTGGTGTCATGATAAATATTTGGACTCCATGCAAAGTTCCTGTGTTCATAGCAAAAAAGGGGCCGAACATTGGTATACTAAAGGCTATCTTATTTTTATTTTTCTCACCTGGTAGGGCTATTTTCAGACTATCTGCTGTCTATCAAGTTTTGATGTGTGTTTCCCCAGACTCCAGTTTCTTGTCTATGCATATGTGTCACCTGAAGTTTATTCACTGGAAAACTACTTTCCTTCTCTCCATTATATTTACTAGTCATAGCCAGAATGAATCAACCCCTCTAGGCTTCTTCTCACTTAACCATATTGTCCAAGAGCAAAGTTGATCTTAAGGTCAAATTCACTTGCCTTCCCAAGTTAAGGACAGAGTTTCATTTCTTTCAAGCAATTTCTCTGCCATTGCTCTTTCTACCCCCACGCTCATTCAAAGAGGAGGAGCGCCTTCATAAGCCACATCCCTGTAGGAAATCCACCCTTTCTGCATTGTGACCCCAGATATTTTTCACCTTTTGCTGGACCCTATAGTTTTTATTGGCTGCCTTAGTGCCTGTGCTCCTTTTTTTTTTAACATGGTTGATATTGGCACACTCCTAATTGGTATACTTAACTTGGTTACAAGTTCCTAGTATATGGTACAAAATGTGCCAAGAGCCTGGAAGTTAAATGCCATTAGTGGGCTGCAGCACCTGTTCAACCTCCACTACAGTGTCAGAGCAATCATGGGTTTAGCCCTACCATTGTAGCGTGATTGTAACTGTGTAAACATTGCAATTCAGCTTGTCAAAATAACGTTTTTGACTGGTCAACACCTTTCTAATAAATATTAGTGAGTCACGCTATGTAGGCCTTGTAGCCCACAAAGCAGCATGCAAGGTATGTAAAGGAATACTGCTTGAACTGAGGAAGAACAGAAGAGGATTGGACCTGCTGCCTGTAATCTGAGAGGAGCCCTGAAGGACAAAACCTGCTTCTTCTTGTACCTAGGACAAAAAAGTGGGCTTTGAGAGTCATAAGGCTGATCTGCTTTTACAGCTACAGGAGCACAACAAGCTGCAAGAGACTTTTTCCTGCAAGTACCCATCTGACCAGTGACAACTGGATCCTGCTGTTGGCCTCTGCCTGACACCCTGTGAGTCTCTTAAGTGCCCCCTGAGGTCCTGGGGGCTTTAGAAGTGCACTCCTGAAGTGCAGAGGTCTTCAAACTGGGGGGGGGGGGGGCTCAGGTGATCCCAGGGGGGGCTCCAGGCTCTGGCCAAAAGAAGCATTATGCTCTGTAATGGGCCATCACTAACATCGTTTGTCATTTATATCCTAGCCAGGAATATGTTGCTAAAGGGGAAGGACTTAAAATATTCTTCTAAGCTCCTAGCCACACACTGTGTATACTTTTAATAGATACAATTTAATATAATAATTGAGAAAAATTCTGAATGGTTGCATCCTAATTGATGGGTTGAGACCACCGACAGGAGGTCGGTGGGTCCCAGTAGCCAATCCATGTCGGGCGGACTCAGGTCCGTCCGACATCGAAATCGGGCCCTAAGTCAGGAGGTAAAATCTTTGACCAGAATGAACCTGATTGATGTGTCAAGACCCGCGCTCTTCTACGGCCAGCCTCAAATTGCACCCAGGTCCAAATTTCTCTTAGGTCCTGGTCTACAACAACCATTGACTATCATTGGCTTCTTGGTGCTGTCCCTACTTTAAACTTAAAACAATTAATATCTCTGGTTTCCCTTATTGGATTTTTTAGATCATTTTGTTAATTATATTTGAGCAATTCTTTTTTTATTTGGTTTGGGATTTTTATTGTTTTACATTTTGATTTTACTACTGTTTTGCTACTCCATAAATACTTTACATATTGCCCTAAGTTAAGCCTGTCTGCCTGTGCCAAATCTACCAGGGGGTTCAGCTTCGGTTAATTTAGTGGCTTTGAGAGTTCATCTTGACAAGGGTTGCGATTATTCCTTCAGATAGATGTTCACCCACCTCAAATAATAATCCAAATTCTTAGAGCCCCAGTTCTGTGTTTAGTCACAACATCCAAAGCCCTTCAAAGTAGATGACAGCTTGTAATATATGGCCATTGAACCTAAGCCATTTAGCATTTTAAATGTCTTCTGGTGATTGTTGTCCATCATAGTGAAACACTGCTAGAAATTAGCAGGCAAACCTATCCCTGAAGGTTTTTGAACTTGTTCTAATTCGAGAATTGCTATCGTCTCTGCTTGTTATAGAGCATTTTGTTTCAAACAATCGGCCATGCTGCCGCATGTATTCCAGTGCAATCTTCACTACACACTGTTGCCTTATCGTGGAGGCAATGAATTAGTCTCAATTTGGCAGAATGGTGCATCAGTCTTTGTTTCTGATACTGCAAAATGTAAGGAATGGACATCTAGTGCCCAGTTTTAGGGAACAGGTCGACTTGAGTAAGGCGCACTTCGTGTTCTTCAAGTTACTAAATGTATACTCTTTGTTACTTGATGGTTCACAAATAGATTGGGACAGAACAATCTATTTTTAAGTGAGCGAATGGTAGAAGTGCTCCCCAAAAACAGCTATGAGAGTAAGTGCACGTTAATACTCTATAAGACAATAATATACTTATACATACGGCTCGTTCTGCCGTTTGTAATTCACTTTTGACTTTCTTTTCACAAACCTTTTAAAGCAGTGCTGAAAAAGCACCCACCCCCTCCCCGCATCCTATGGGACTTTATTATTCCCCATCTAAGGTCTGCTGTGTATACGTTGAGTACCATTGAGTTGGGTAACAATAAACATCTGTTATTCAGCGCCAAGAGACCGCGACGGGGTCAACGTGCGCTTTACAAATACACGTTATGCGTTGTCTGTTTATTATCTTTTTTAATCAATACAATTTTTTTTCTTAATCAATACCTTTTTAAGAACTATGTATATTATTCACAAATTATAGCTGAGCGGCACATGGCATCATTGTAACCGCTCCGGGGCATTTCCATTCTCTGGCTAAGCACATCATCATTGCTGTGCGGATACACTTCCGCATTCAAACCTTTCACAAGACGATACACGAAGACACCGGTCTGTGTGTCTTTTGCATATTAACCTGGCGTTTATTTCGGTAGCACTACTACCATCCCCTCACTTAAAAATAGATTCTGTCATACCAATATATATGTGAACCATCATGTAACAATGAGTATACATTTTATAAACCGGGCAAAAGATGTCCATTCCTTATGTTTTGCAGTATCCATTCAAAACCATTGTTACCTCCCTCTACCTTGCATGATACACACAAAAGGTGTTATAATTCCATATTATAATAGATGCTGTGTCATCTTTTCTTGTGGCTTCATTGGGTACATAATGAAGTCTGAATTCACAATAGGGATTCAGCTAAAGGATAAATCATTAACTTGTACAATGTTATGAAGTCCATAAGTTTGTTTTACCCCGCCCCAGCTTTAATAAATAGTACACCCTTGAGGCAGGAGATAATTTTACTTCACTGCGCTTTCTCAGAGATCCCACCATGTCTGCACACCGAGAGACTGGTGGCGGTAAGACCCTATGATGAAGCTATCGGCTACTAGTACTTCAATGGAGAGAACATACCGCTGATGGAAAAAAGCTGTTGAGGGTCTCAATACAATTTTTATAAAGAGACTTTTGCTCTGAGAATGATGTGGTTCCACTCCCCTTGATGTTGAGAGAACCCGCTTTTCCTGCTTCTTATTCCCCCACGTTGATTTTCTTTAATATGTTTATTTTATGCCAATTTTGTGTCTTCAATGCTCGTTAACTCTGTTGTGACTTGGGAAAAGTTCCAACCTAACTGATCTCACAAACTCTGTTATATTGCTTCTGTTTGAGTTGTGAATTGCAGATCTGGATGGCAGACACTGATTTGGCATTGCTATAAACATTTTTGCCTCTATTCTGGTGGAGTACACACAGGTCGGGTTGGGTACTTCCTCATTTAGTTTGGTGCCTAGGATCATCCACAAAGCCTGCATAAGAAGGATTGCTCTTCATGTTAGTTTGTGGTGAGTAGCAGACTACTACTTCTAAGCACACTCAGCAGAAGAGGCATAGCACCACTTATGCCTATCTTTACAAATATTGAAAGGAAAACATTTTATATAGCACATGACACCAGCATTTTAAAGTTCTTTTAAGGCAAAATACCAAAATCAATAATAAATTGTGAAAGAAAACACAACAATTTACTTTTAGATCCGGAAGGAAGGTTGTTTGGGCCAATTTCCAGAGGTACAAATGCCTTCAAAGACATACCACCAGGACCCACCATCATGACAGTTTGAGCACTGCTCCAGTTTAGGAAACAGTTGAAGATGCACCGCTTTAAAGAGCTCTAGATCACAATACATTAATAAGCAACAAACCTTCTCCTCTCCCATCGACTTTATGCATGTCTTTGATCCTATGGAGCACTTTGCTACCTTTTTGGTTTGTTTCACGCTGTAGAAATGCCATACACATATACTGTATTCATTTGTTGGTCGCCTACCCTTACTCTCTCTTCTTCTCACTTCTAGCATTCACACATGGACTGGTCATTTGTGGGTGCTCGACACATGACAGTCAATAGTATTCCTTTTTTAGGTCTCTGCTAGACAGCGCTGCCTCTTCGAGACATGTTATATATACTTTGTGGGCTTCAGCCCACCCATGGGCTTTCCATTTGCTGGCTCCATCGCTGTTCTCCTATCCTTTTTCCCCATTTGTACATTGCATGCATTTGTCATGATTCTTCTTGTGTTTAGCCGTCCCCGTGAGCAGGGACCAAGTACTGTATCAATCCACTGGTCACCATTTTAACATCGGTTAAGTACTACTTTTTTTCTTTATTGAAAAGCAATTCACACGATCGGTCCGGTTTTCACCTGCTCCCAGATGTGCTCCATTTTTGTAAACAGGCCTGTAAATGTTGTTCTTATCTCGTCACATTTGCTGAACATTTAAAGACCAAGATCAAATGTCAGATGCTGGTTTTCAAGGACACCTGTTTATCTAATGTCCTGGTGTTGCTTGTTTTCTCTACATCTGTTTCTGTTACTCTTACAGTATATGCTTCTTATCTCTGCTTTTATCCTCCTGCATCTCTGTCTCCTTTGACCCCTATCCTCTCACCACTCCCTGCCATTTCTCATTGTTGTGCATATTTGCATGTCCCCTCTCTGTGTTCCTCGCATGTCTGTTCTCTCTTTGCATTTTCTTTTCTTTCTTCGCTTTTGTATCATTTCGTGTGCATACAGTGTCTGTCTTTTCAAGCAGCTAGTACTCAAACCAACTCAGTGTTGCTGTTTCTGTATACGGAGGATTGTGCAATGCACTTGTTGTATTTTAGCGCTTGGGCGCCTCGTCAGGAGTAGTAAGCACCATCTATCTACAATATCTGAAAGAAACACGTTAGTTAGATTCCTCACCTTAGAATATCCCCAGGCGTCAGACTGGATCCGGAAAGTTTTTTGTAGCAATACCCCTTGCGCGTCGCTAGGCGTCGTCTGCGGCTCCGCGTCCGTCGTTGGCGTCGTGCGCTGGAATGACGTCGTCTGAGTACTTAGATGCCGCCCTCGCGCGCTGACGTCAGTTCTTCTTTTTTCCGCGCCAGTAAGCGCCTATCCGGAAAGAGCTTACCCTAGTCATTTTTTGACTACCTTTTTGACTCTTTTTGGTCTATCGACTCCAATCTGGTGCTGGTAGGATGCCTGGTTTTAAGGCCTGTGACGCCTGTCATCGCCTGATGTTGGTGACCGATCACCACCGCCGGTGCCTTTACTGCCTGGGGGCCGACCACGACGCGGAGTCGTGCCCCGACTGTCAGGCCTTGACATCGAAAGCTAGGCGAGAGCGGTCCCGTAAGCTTCTCGAGCTTCGGCACTCCGCTCCGCGCCGCTCTCGGTCCCGGTCCAGGAGGAGGTCCAAGGACCGATCGCGGAGCCACAGCCATAGTCATCGCTCGTCGGGGTCTTCGGGTAAGTCGAAGCACTCCAAGAAGTCCAAGAGACGACATCGCTCTTCGGACTCCCCTCGCCGGTCGCGCGACTTGGCCGAGGGTCAGGGTGGACCCACCCCCGAGGCTCCGTCGGAGCCGCAGGAGCCGCGTCCGTCCCCATACCCGCCGGTCCCTGGGACTGACGCGACTCCGGCGGAGGTCAGTGCCTTCCTCTCGGCCATGAGGGGCCTGGCTCCACCGTCGACGTCTGCCGGCGCGCCTTCGGGCCCCGCGGACTCGACTGGGCGACCTAGCGTGCCGGCGGCTCCGGCGCCGTCGATGGCTCCGGCCCCGACGCCGCAGGTCCCAGAGGGATCCAGGTCTGGTCTGGATCTCTGTCAGCGCCGGTCGACCTCACGACGCCTCCTCCGCCGGCCCAGTGCCCCTCGGGTGTTCACGAAAGTGATGGCGGTGGTCGCAGCTCATCTGCTCCGATCAGGGGTTCCAGTCTTCCCCTATTTTGACGACTGGCTGTTGATGGCGGGCTCGCCCCAGCAAGTAGTCTCCCACCTCCAGACCACGGCCGACCTCCTGCACTCGCTGGGGTTCTCCATCAATGTGCCGAGGTCGCACCTGAGTCCCTCCAAGAAGCTCCTTTTCATCGGAGCGGTCCTCGATTCGGCGCAGTTCCGGGTCTATCCGCCGGAACAGCGGGTCCGGGACATTCAGGCCCTGCTTTCCATCTTCCGGCCTTTGTCCTGGGTTTCGGTCAGGTTGGTGCTGCGGCTACTGGGGCTGATGGCCTCCTGCATCCTGTTGGTACCTCACGCCAGGTGGCGGATGCGGGCTCTGCAGTGGGACCTGAAGTTTCAGTGAGCCCAGCATCGCGGCAACCTGTCCGACCATGTCCTGATCTCGGAGGGCACTGCGAACCAGCTGCAGTGGTGGCTCACGAATCGCGATTGGGTCAGCGGCAGATCCCTCTCCCTACCCCAACCGGAGCATGTCGTAGTGACGGATGCGTCCCTCCTGGGATGGGGGGGCCATATGGGAGAGCCGGAGATCAGAGGACTCTGGTCTCCGGGGGAGACTCGGCTCCATATCAACCTATTGGAGCTGAGGGCGATCCGACTTGCACTGAAAGCCTTCCTTCCCTCTGTCCGGGGAAGTGTTGTGCAGGTGTTCACGGACAACACCACCGCCATGTGGTATTGCAACAAACAAGGCGGGGTGGGTCGTGGACCCTTTGTCAGGAGGCTCTGCGCCTCTGGACATGGCTGGAACACCAGGGCATCACCATGGTGGTTCAACATCTGGCGGGCTCTCTGAACGCCAGAGCAGACGAACTCAGCCGCCGGTGCATGATGGATCACGAATGGCGTCTGAACTCGGACGTGGCGCAAGGTCTCTTTCTGCAGGCAGTGGGGAGAGCCTTGGTTAGATCTATTTGCCACCAGAGAGAACGCGCAATGTCAGCAGTTCTGCGCGTTGGAATTTCCAAGGCGGCACTCGCTCAGAGACTCTTTCCGTCGCGAGTGGAGTTGCGGTCTGTTGTACGGCTTTCCGCCTATACCACTTCTGCCCAGAGTGCTGAAGAAGATCAGGCGCGACCGGGCCCAAGTCATCTTGGTGGCTCCGGATTGGGCACGAAGGTACTGGTATCCTGAGCTACTCAGTATGTCCATCGATCCTCCGATACGACTGCCTCTTCAGGAGGACCTTCTGTCGCAGCAACAGGGGACGTCCTCCACCCGAACCTGTCCAGCCTCCACCTCCATGCGTGGAGATTGAGCGGCGACAGTTGATGCCATTTGACTTGCCTCCTGAAGTCTGTAATGTCATTCTGGCAGCCAGGCGTCCCTCCACAAAGACGGTGTACGCCTGCCGGTGGAACAAATTTGTGGCATGGTGCACAGCAAAGGCTGTGGATCCCCTTTCTGCCCCTCTTTCTGAAGTTCTCCTCTTTCTTCTTTCTTTGGCCCAGCAGGGCTCTGCTCTGGGCACCTTGAAGGGTTATCTTGCTGCAATCTCTGCTTTCTTGAGGCTTCCTGATCAGCCTTCTCTTTTCAAGTCCCCTGTTGTCTCCCGTTTTCTCAAGGGCATTACTCATATGTTCCCTTCGTAATGCCTCAGTGGGACTTGAACCTTGTTCTTACTTTTCTGATGTGCGCTCCCTTTTAGCCCCTTCACAACTGTCCACTTTGTCTACTGACTCTGAAAACTGCCTTCCTGGTGGCCATCACCTCCGCTAGGCGGGTGAGTGAGCTCCAGGCTCTGTCAGCTAAGCCTCCCTTCCTTTCGGTTCATCCGGATAAGGTTGTCCTCTGGACCCGTCCTTCTTTCCTTCCTAAAGTCGTGACTCCCTTTCACATCGGGCAATCTGTCACGCTGCCCACCTTCTTTCCGCCTCCGCCTCTGCATCCTTCTAAAGATGAAGAGAGGCTCCACCGTCTGGACCCCAAACGTGTGCTGTCATTTTATTTGGCTCGCACAAGCCAGTTCCGGGTGGACGACCAACTTTTTGTTGGATATGTAGGTGCGAAGAAGGGTAAAGTTTTGCACAAGCGGACCATCTCGCGGTGGGTCATGTTGTGTATTAAACTCTGCTATTCTTTGGCGAAAAAGGTCCCTCCTGTTGGGCTGCGAGCCCATTCCACCTGGGCCACTGCGGCGACGACTGCCCTGGGACGGGGAGTCCCCTTGTAGGACATCTGTCAGGCGGCGACGTGGGCTTCACTGCACACGTTCGCCAGGCACTATTGCCTGGACAGCCAAGTCCGGAGAGATGGCCACTTTGGCCGTTCTGTTCTCCAGGACTTTCTGGTGTGATCTTGGTTCGCAGACCCACCACCGGGGTTAGTATTGCTGGGGTATCTATTCTATGGTGAGGAATCTAACTAACATGTTTCTTTCAGATAAACAAGTTACTTACCTTCGGTAACGATGTATCTGTAAGAAACATTAGTTAGTTAGATTCCTCACCGACCCACCCAGTCTCTCCGTTCTGCGAACCGACATCTAGGGTTAAGGTTCTCCCGTTCAGGGCCCTAGATTTTTTGGCACCAGTGTCGGTCTCTTGCATGGCTCAGCGTCCCTGGCGCAGAAAGCTGTGTACAAGAACTGACGTCAGCGCGCAAGGGCGGCGTCTAAGTACTCCGACGTCATTCCGGCGCACTACGCCAACCACGGACGCGGAGCCGCAGACGACGCCTAGCGACGCGCAAGGGGTATTGCTACAAAAAACTTTCCGGATCCAGTCTGACGCCTGGGGATATTCTAAGGTGAGGAATCTAACTAACTAATGTTTCTTACAGATACATCGTTACCGAAGGTAAGTAACTTGTTCTACTATACCATTTTGTTCAGTTCACCTCTGCCTCTATTTGCTGGTCTGTGATTGATGCCTTCGAAATAGGCAGCGCGCACTGATTGATCCTTTCGGGTGATAGCAGTGGCCTAGCACTAGCTTTGTAAAGAGGCCTGGAATGCAGTTGACACCTCGGGCAATAAAATCCTTTTTCTTTTTTTTTTCTCAAGTCTGGGACTAGGTTGCGGAGTCTTTCCAGCCCCACATATTTAGCAGATCACCATTTTACAATCACCACATAGATAATTTTACAGAACAAATTGAGAGCTTTTAAAAACATACCACCAGAATAAAAACATAGGTCTAGCTTTCATTACTAGATGACTCAATTTTAACATAGTGCCGCACGCTTCTTGCCCCTTGTGTTATTTTCACAACATCATGCATGTTGGGAGTTGTAGTCATCCACATCCTGGACCCAAGTAGACTAAACCAGGACCAGATTACAATGGTTTATAAAAGGATACCACAAGGTTGTAATAACCGTCTCTGGACACATCAGCTCTTTCTTATTGCTAGACTGTCATAGAGACCTGGTGCAGGGAATCAAACTTTAAGAATACAATGCAGGACAACGGGGAGATAGACTCTGAGAATGGAAAACACGAGAGCGGACACTCTTCACATACACAGCTCTCAGCGCCAAAAGGGTGAGACTCTGGCACACTTGCAATCAGCAAATAAACCCTAACATAAGGCAACTTCACTACACACGTGCAACTGTCAGTGGCCAGAGGGCGAGGCAATGGCAGACCGCACACCAAACTAATACGTCATAACATAACACAGCCTAACTTTCTTTGCAAACCCAGGCTCCAGCCTTCAAGAAAGACCAGTGTCGGCTGTTAATGCACTGTCCAGCTAGCAGACAGCACTATGAATTAACATGAAATTATTACTAGAACAGGAAGATGAAAATGCAGAGAAAACCTGTTGGCCCTTCTCGTCCTATTATTTTCTGCTCTAATCCCATCCTCTGTAAATACCAATACCTCAGGTGTGGTATTTACCAGGTTTTGTCTTTCCTGACCTTTACGCACCACAGAATCTGGTAGAATGTGATGATGTGTAATAATGCATGCAGAACCCTGAATAATGCATTTCCCGGTGTGTTACTTGGCTAAATGTCTGTTGGAGAATAAAATTAATTGTCATATTTCTACAAAACTCATTGTGTGAAATTGGCACAGGAATCCAGTTATGGACCCCGAATCCATGCTGCAGTGGGTGACTTTACTTGTCATTTCGAAGTAGATCGCTGCTTTGTGGATGAAATGAACCAGGCAAGAATGGGTCCTGGTTTCATTTGCAGCCTGCTTTTGGTTTTACCTCTGGTTACTTAATTTGTTGCGGGGTGTTAGCACGCCCCGATCTTGGCACTCTGCCTTTTTGTTTCAGGCACAACGGGTTGTGGAATGCAAGGCCGTTTCTTGAAGGATAGCGGGAAAGGTTGCATTTTGCACAATACTTGACACGTTGTGAAATACGCGTGAATCACTCATTTACCTGCAGCTGTGGTACGAATCTCTTTACTCACTGGAAGACTTGCCCTGCTATCACAGACTTGCCAATTGACACGGCGACATCGGGCGCCACACATTTTCAGAACTCTTTTTCACTTGTTCGTATGCTGAAATCCCAATATCACACTATGAGAATGGGGTGAGCTGGAATACATAGAGTAGTTTTCCAATTTGTGTGATGGAAACTCTGTACCCTTGTCCATTCAGGCTTTCGCATTCTACCCAAACTCTAGAGGCAGGCTCAGAACCCATTGTTTTTAGGTCGAAGCCTACCATACAGCACACCTGAAGGCTTCTTGGGAACGTTTTTAAAGCTGGCCTAAGAATGCATTCCACCTATTGCTTACCATTGGCTTTGTGTTTAACTCACATGGGCTTGCTTTATTTGTTTTAGGCTGTCCAGCATGTCTTTGCCCCTCCTGTGGAGCATAACCTTTTTAGTGTATTCTTCCACACGTGTTCACTTTCTTTAAACAGGCTTTTAAATTTGGTTCTTATCTTGTCACATTTGCTGGGCATGCAAAGAGAGTGGCCAAGTGTCAGGCTTTGCCTTCCAGGGTGCTTGGTGTTTACTTTTCTTTCTCTGACTTCAAAGTTAGAGGAGTTGCACTTTATCTGACAATCTGGGATTGTGTGAAAGGAAAGACTTTCCTCTAGCACACAACAAAACTCAAATGTCTGTAAATGAGCTATGCAAATATTTCAGAATATAACCAAATTAGGAAAGCCCAAATGAAGCAAATATTTTTGTAATTCTGAAGTGGGCTGCAAACAAATATTTCAATATGATAAAAAATAAAGCAATACAGTAGGTGATGCCATTTCCACACTTTTGTGCAGTATCGTTTTATCAGTAAAACTGTGTCTGTGCAAATCTAATGGTAATTTCATTGAAACTGTGTTATCTGTAATATCTGATAGAGGCATCTGGCCGCAGATTCCTTACCTTTGAATTTCCTAGGCATCAGGCTGGTTCCGGAAGATTTTTCTTCGAGCAATATCCCTGCACATCGGTAGGTGGTGTTGGTTAACTCTGCGTGATGTCGTCGTCGTCACGCTGGACGTGACATCTACATTACCTGTATAGGAACTACTTAGACACGCTGACATCCGTTCTTTTTTTTCCGCATCAGTGATCCGTGAAGAGAGTTACACTCTGTCACGTTGACTGGATTTTAAAAACATTTTGTCATCTCCCTTTTAGTGTGTAGGTACCATGTCTAGAAAGACTTCAAGGTTCAAGCCGTGCAGCGCCGGTCATTGGGCCATGTCAGTGATGGGCCCCCATTTGGTTTGTCTGGAGCGTGACTTTGTGGTCCGACTGCCGAGCCATGGCTCAGAAGTCTTTGAGGGAGCGGTCCCTAAACCTGCTCGCGTCCCTGTCAAGAGGAAGGTCCCGGCACTGCTCCAGGAGTCCCAAGTCCTCTTCTTCCCATTCGAAATCATCAGGAAATTCAGGTAAGAGGCACAAAAAAACACAAGAAATCGAAGAGTGCTTTGACTTCTCCCATTCTATCGGCCGGCAAGACAGAGGAGCCTCTGCATTCAAGGCCTCGTTCTGTGGCACCTGTGCCTGGGTCGGCTCTGCGCCTCCTGAGAACTGGAACACCCCCTACCCAACTTAGAGACTTTTATGAGGCCATGCGCCTCATTTTTAGGTGGCCTGACCCCACCGGCGTACCTTTGGGACCCGTGGGGTTGGAGGGGGACCCATCTGATTCCGCACCAGCGGCTCCGGCATTGATAGCCTTCTATGGATCTAGGAATGGATCCGGACAGGTGCCGGTAGTGCCATTGCGACCTTTCCAGGCGCCTGCCCCAGCGCTAATGGTCCAGATGCCGTCTGCTTCCACCAGCGATTTCAACCCCATTCTGATTCCCGACTACCCAGAGCCAGTATCGCGTCGACCAATGCCGAATCCAACGCCGACACACCCTCCCGGTCCTAGGTAGGTTCCTGAAGGGCTAGGTGTAGGAGAAGATTGGGAGGGGTTGCTGACCCTTTAGAAGACCAGCCTGATGAGGAAATGGACTGGTATGAGGAATTGGGTGAGGCCAGTGGACTGTATACTTCTCCAGATATTGGCATGCTGTCTCCCCCTACCATGGCTACGGGGGAGGATGCGACGTATGCTATGATGGTGGAAGGGCAGCGGAGGTCCTTGGCTTTCAGCTTCCTTCTGTGGCGCTCAAGACCAACATCTTGACACAGGTGCAACAATCAGGAGTTTCTTACTTGGAACCCCTTCTTTCCTTTATTGAGGCCCTCATGAAAATTCTACTGGGAACCTGGTTCAAGCCCAGCACAGGGTCTTCTCAAAATAGGGCGATTGCCTGCTACCACCGCCCTGCTCTGGGCGACCCAGATTTCCTCACTACCCACTCTACCCCAGAGAGCTTGGTAGTCCAAGCATCTACGTCCCATGGCGCATTCCTTTCCGCTCCCTCGGATAGGGACTTCAAGAGGTTGAATAGTTGGGGCATGAAAGTTTTTTCTTCCACCAGCCTTGCATTTCGGTCGGTGAACACTGCAAGCTTAGTGGGCCGTTAGTCCCACACTCTGTGGGAAATGGTTGCACAAGGGCTGCCACAGGTCTCTGAGGAGGCCCAGGCCATCCTTTCCCAAGCAGTGTTAGATGGGAAAGATGCATCAAAGATCGCCATTCAATGTGGTTTAGACACGCCCGACTCGCTAGGCACAGTGATTGCATCAATAATTGCTGTCAGACGCCACACCTGGCTGAGAACATCTGGCTTTTGGGGGCCGTACAAGTCTCGCTCATGGAAATGCCCTTTGATGGCATCCATCTCTTTGGAACAAGGCAGAGACAGCGCTGGAGCGCTTTAAGGACTTGCACGCAAAGTCTAAGTCCTTGGTCCTCTCAGTGAATGCACATGCCCAGTTTGCCTTTCACTTCTTTCGTGCCTATCGAAGGGGCATCAGCCGCGCCAACCATATCCTAGGCACCGAGCCACGCAAGTTCATCAACCGCTGCGCATCTGCGGAGGTGGTTTGTTTCGATCATGTGGGTCGGGCGGCCAGAGGTTGGATCAGACCACCACCCCCGGCAGTTTCAGCCTTCAAACCCTCCTAGTCCCGGCTTTCCAGACCATGGGCGTCCAGTTGGTGTCAGGATCAGCCATCATCTACACCACTGGCAGACCTCACATAGGACAGGTGGGTTATCTAGATAGTTTGAAATGGCTATTCCCTCCCCTTCAAGACCAGCCCTCCCTCCATCCTACGACCGGCTGAAGGAGGATCATTTGATTTTGCTCCTGGTAGACGTCATGACTCTTGGCCAAGGAAGCCATAGAGAGGATTCCGGCGCCAGAAGTAGGCTGTGGTTGTTATTACCGCTACTTTCTGGTTCCAAAAAAGGACAAGGGCCTTCTTTCGTATCCTAGGCTTATGAGCCCTCAACTACTTCCTCAAAAAGGAAAAATTCAAGATACTCACATTAGCTCAGGTCTTGTCTGCCCTGGCCCCTGGAGACTTGATGGTAGTGTTGGACTTGCAGGATGCATATTTTCACATTCCCTTTCTGCCTGCCCATCGGCGCTACCTGCAGTTTATAGTGGGCCATAAGCATTTTCAGTTCACCGTGCCCCCTTTTAGCATTACCAGCGCCCCTCAGGTGTTCACTAAGGTGATGGCAGGGTCTCAGCTCATCTACGCAAATCATGGTTGCCAGTCTTCCCCATATCTCAACGGCTGGCTGTTGAAAGCGGGCTCGCACCAGGCTGTCGTATCCCACCTCCAGACAACAGCAAACCTCCTGGATTCGCTGGTATTCACTATGAACGTCCCAAAATCACACCAGACTCCCTCTGAAATGCTCCCTTTCATCAGAGCCGTTCTGCACACAGTGCAGTTTTAGGCTTATCCTTCCAAATGGGGAGTCCAAGATATTCAGGCTATGATACTGATGTTTCAGCCTCTATCCTGGATTTCAGTGAGAATGCCTTTGAGGCTGCTGGTCCTCATGACCTTCTGCATCCTGCTAGTGGCACATGCCAGGTGACATATGTGGGCTCTGCACTAGGACCTGAAGTTCCAGTGGGCGCAGCATCAAAGAATTCTCTCTGACATGGCCCGATCTCGCAGGGAACTGCACGAGACCGGCAGTGGTGGCTGACGAACCGCAATTGGGGCAGTGGGAGACCCTTTCCTTTCCCCGACTAGATCTCACAGTAATGACAGGTGCATCACTTCTGGGATGGGGCAGCAATCTGGAAGAGGTGTAGAACTCAGGACTCTGGTCTCCGGTGGAATCTAGACTCCACATCAACATGCTAGGGTTCTCTGAGATCAGATTAACATTGAAAGCCTTTCTACCCTCCATCAAAGGATAGCTAGTTCAAGTGTTCACAGCCAACACTACTGCCATGTGGTACTGCAACAAACAGGGCGGAGTGGGGTCAAGGGCTCTTTGTCAAGAGGCCCTGCTTCTATGGACATGGCTGGATCAGCAGGGCATATCCTTGCTGGTTCAACACCTGGCAGGTTCCCTGGACGCCAGGGCAGACAAACTCAGCCGTCAGTGCCTAGCGGATCACGAGTGGTGTCTCCATCCGGAGGTGGCTCTAGGTCTCTTTCAGCTACTGGGGAGAGCCTTGGTTAGATCTGTTTGCCTCTGCAGAGAACATGCAGTTTTGTGCACTTGAGTTTCCAAGGCAGCTCTTCCTCAGAGACGATTTTTGTCTCGAGTGGAGCTCAGGCCTCCTGTATGCCTTTCCGCCCACACCACTTCTCCCCAGAGTTCTGAAAAAGATCAGGAACGACCGGGCCCAAGCCATCCTTGTGGCTCCGGACTGGACATGTACAATCTGGTATCCCGAGCTTTTGCACATGAGCACCGATCCTCCAATCAGGCTGCTCCTTCAGGAGGATTTTCTGTTGCAGTAACAGGGGAGGGTCCTCCACCCAACCTCTTGTGTGTAGATTGAGCGTTGGCAGTTGATAGCTTTTGGCCTTCCTCCTGATGTCTGTAATGTTCGTTCTGGCAGCCAGACTTTCCTCCACTAAGAAGGTATACACCTGCTGTTGGAAGAAATGTTGTATTATATTTTACAGAAAAGTCTATTGACCCTCTGTCTGCTTCCTTTCCTGATATTTTGCCTTTTATTTTGCCTCTTGCACAGCAGGCTCTGCTTTGGGGCACCTTGAAAAGGTATCTTTCAGCTTTGTCTGCTTTCCTGAGGCTTCCAGACCAACCCTCCTTTTTTAAATCCCCCCTTATACATAGATTCCAGAAAAGCTTTGTACATATGTTCCCACCTGCCCATTTCATTATGTTTCAGTGGGATCCTAATTTGTTTCTCACTTTCCTCATATGCGCTCCTTTTGAAGCCTTCATAATTGTCCCCTCTGGCTGCTCACCATCAAAACTTTTTTTTTTTTTTGATAAACACATTTTGATGTTTTGTAACCAAGGAAGATGAAAAATTACATCAAAGTGACACGTTAATATCTTGGTATAGAAAAGGATATAGCGTTTGATCAAAGCAGCGAAAATTGGATATCGCAATATATATTTACACAAATCAGCATCCACATCCCAATGGCAGGCGTGATCTCAAGCGAATTGGCCCAACAACTTTCCCCAGACTCGCCCATGTTAATTGGGGCAGCCCCGTGCCTCTCAGACAGGTTTTTCTTGCTGTGCGCACCAGTATACTCCCCGGCACCATAACGAAATAGTTGATGGACCAGAAGATGCCCATCAAGCGACAATATCACGTTTGGACACCAGGAGGGCCATGCCTAGAAACAAACATCCTTCTTAGTGACAATTACATTTGCTAGGAGGGTGAGTGTGCTGAAAGCTTTATCGTCCAAGCCCCTCTTTCTGATGATATTCCCTGACAAATTGTTGTTTCGATCTAGGGCCTCTTTTTTTCTGAAAATCTGTTACCTTGCTCACTTTCTACGCCCCTTGCATCCCTCTAAAGAAGAGGAGCAACTCCACCATCTGGACACAAACAGAGCATTGTCATTCTACCTTGACCGCAAAAAAGAGTTCCGGGTAGACAACCAACTCTCTGTAGGGTACGCTGGATTGAAGAAAGGTCAGGCGGCGCAGAAGAGGACTATCTCACGATGCGTTGTCCTTTGCATCAAGATTTGCATTCTCTGGCAAAGAAGAAGCCTCCTGACGGCTTAAGGGCTCATTCCACCAGAGCCAAGGCCGCTACCACTGAGCTGCAACCTGGAGTCCCAGTCCGTGACATCTGTCAGGCGGCATCGTGGGCATCTCTGCACATGTTTACTAAGCATTAGGTATCTGTTCAGAGGTAATGAATCTGCAGCTAGATGTCTCTATCAGATGGGCAAGTTACTTACCTTCGGTAACACCTTATCTGGTAGAGACATGATCTAGCCACAGACTCCTTACAGACCCGCCTATCCTCATGTGTACAAGCTTCCAGGGTCAGGGTTGTTCTATTTCAGGGCCGCAATTTCTTAAAAACATACCAATGTCAGTGCTCTTCATGGCTCCGCATTTCTGGCGTGGAAAGTCATAAAAAGAAACTGACATCAGCGCGCCGAGGTGGCGCCTATATGGGTGACGCAGACGTCACTTCTGGCATTGCCGACGATTTCACGTGGAGCCGACTGACACCACCTACCGGCACGCATGGGTATTGCTCAAGGGAAAATCTTCTGGATTCAGTGCGACGCCTGGTAAATTCAAAGGAAAGGTATCTGCGGCTAGATCATGTCTCTACCAGATAAGGCATTACTGAAGATAAGTAGCTTGTCCGACAATGCAGTAGCTTGTCAGACAATGCACTACCACACCATGCATACTCCACACTACGCCACTCCAGTCTATGAAAGTCTCCACCAGTGTATGCCGCTCTACGCCCCTCCACGACACTCTACGCCTATCCATGCCACTCTACTACTCTCTAATCTACTCTACGCCGCTCTACTTCACTTTACACCTCTCCGCGACTCTCTGCTCTGACACACTACTCTACGACACTCTAATGTACTCCACCCTACTCCACTTTATGCTACTTCACTCTACTAAACTCTATGGCGCTCCACTCTATGGCGCTCCACTCTATGGCGTTCCACTCTATGGCGTTCCACTCTATGGCGCTCCACTCTATGGCGCTCCACTCTATGGCGCTCCACTCTATGGCGCTCCACTCTATGGCGCTCCACTCTATGGCGCTCCACTCTATGACGATCCATTCTATGACGATCCATTCTATGGCGATCCATTCTATGACACTCTATAACACTCTACTCTGACAGTCTACTTTATGGCAATACACTCTACTACACTCTGCACCCCCTCCACTCTGACACTCCACTCCTTGACACACCACTCTTCGACACTCTACTCTGTTCCACTCCAGCAACTCCCTCTATGCCACTCCATTCCACTCTGCCCCACACTACCCCACTCTGACGTTTTACTCCACTGTTTGCCCCTCCACTGTTTGCCCCTCCACTTGTGTAAATGACACTTCACCTCACTCAACACCCCTCTTCCTCATGGCACCCCACACCCTCCTCCCTCACGACACCCTCCTCCCTCACGACACCCTCCTCCCTCACGACGCCCTCCTCCCTCACGACGCCCTCCTCCCTCACGACACCCTCCTCCCTCACGACACCCTCCTCTACGACACTCCAATCTATGACACAACACTCCACACACCACTCTTCGTCGCTCAACTCAGTGACACTCTACACCACTCTACCCTACGCCAGTCTACAACACTCTACGCCAGTCTACAATACTCTACGCCAGTCTACAATACTCTACGCCAGTCTACAATACTCTACGCCAGTCTACAATACTCTACACCAGTCTACAATACTCCTCTAACTTTTAGCCATGCTGAACAGCAGCCACAATGGTGTACAACATGGCTAAAACACATTGGCAAAGCCTATATCTCTTACATGGGCGAGACCTATTGACTTTGCCAATGCTTGTTCTTTGCGAAGTAAAAAAAAAAAGACGCCAATGTTTTTGGAAATTCAAACGTACTCAGTGGATTGTCTTCCCTCTGAACTATTCGTAGGTGGACGAACAGGAGGATGCTGAATAGGCTACTTGCTCAGATTTCTGCAACACATACAGAGATTATTTGTAGTCCTCAAAGTCAGAAAAGCAAGGAGATCTCAGCTGTGTATCTGCAATGCACAGATTTCAGACTTGCCTTAACATTTTCAGGAAACTAGCTATTGGTTTCAGTTCAAATGTCTGATGCAGCCAGCACCACACTCATCAGTTGATCAAGATATATGTTATAAACGATACTGCTATACTTTTCTTCTGACAGGTACTGCACTGCTGTGCCTATGGTTCTACGACGTATACCCAGCAAAGTCATTACACGCTGAGTCTTGCAGATCTCACCTCCATTGATTATGATCCATTTTTGCCTTTGGGAAATGTCAAGAATTCAGAACCAGCTCAGCCATATTCATCTGCAGATTTCAATAACTTGCTTACTGTTGCTGAAGGTGAGTACCTCAAGAGTTACATATTTCTTGAATTTTAAATATAATTGAAATTGAACTGGAATATTTTTGCAGGGGTTGTGTGATTTGAGAAAGTTGTGCGTTCAGGTAACCCACCAGTGTGCTTACCTGCAATTCTCATGACATTTGTAATTGAAGGAAAGGAATGTTTTTTTCCATCTACTTGTAGCCTGGATGTGCTACTTCTAAGACCCGTGAACGGGAGCTAGTGTATATATATATATATATATATATATATATATATATATATAGCTGTATGTGTATGTCATTAGCAGCAGCATATGATTTTTTTGTAACATATTTTTATTGGCATTTTCAGGTTTATTGTAATATATATCAAATAAATCATTCAATCCATGAGATTGCTTATTACAGTATCCAATATCCCCCACAATTAATCATGAGTACAATAGTTGCTGGATACACAAGTTGTAAACCCTATGGGTCCTGGTAGTGAATATGCCACGTGAACTGGGGTAAAACACGGGAAGAGCTAGGGGTTGGGTATGGAAGATCGCGTCCGGACTCTCTTATCTGCCACTGGGTTAAGCGTGTGTGTGTGTATCGTGTCAATATCTTACAGCTGAGCAGCAGCAGCATATGATGCTGTGTGTTTGTTATTCTGTGGCCATTTCTCGGTCTGCTGCTTTGGAGCTTAGACATCAGATCTGCAGGTATTGTAGTAAAGGTAGATGCACTGCTGAAACTAACTTTTTGATTCAGATATATTCGCCTTTTCAGGTGTGTTTTATTCTTGCTCAATATTCGTTTTGTCAATGCTTTTTTAAATAATAAATTACATGAACATCGTGGGTGTGGTAAAACAATAATGTAATGAGATGCAAGGTTTGATACTAGACAAATTAACTTGCCTCAGACTAGTCCATTCAAGATTCAATGTGTATCTTGTTTATTGTAGTATTTTACATACAGGTTTTGGGGTCTTGAGGAAGTATAGTTGTCACTGATTGTGCTATCAATCTTCATGCTCTTGTGTATGTTCTTGGATCCGAACTATGCCTGGTTAGCTACTCAGTGCAGTTTGGTATACAAATTTGAGCAATGTCAGTGACCCAAAGCAGGAGTTAATAAATGACACCTAACTCATTCTGTGGCCAAATTGAATACCAAGGCTCCATGGTAAAGGAGAGGCTGGAAGAGGTAAACATGAGGAAGCAAGACGTTGTCTCAACGCTATGTGACAGTCAGAAATTCTAGATCAGAGGTAGAAGGTGAATGATACAAGGATGAATATCTGTCGTGGGTGAAGAGATAAGAGGAGAAGCCAAAGAAGGTGGCTTAAAAGGGTAAACAAAGGAGGTGGCCCAAGACTGAACATTGAGGGGCGACTACCAATAGCGGTATGGCAGGGTGCATGATAAGACTGGAAAC
The DNA here is from genome assembly GCF_964204655.1 of Triturus cristatus. NCBI lineage: Eukaryota > Metazoa > Chordata > Amphibia > Caudata > Salamandridae > Triturus > Triturus cristatus. Next base: position 1,396,370,424 of record NC_140589.1, read on the forward strand.
TGAGTATGAGCAATTACCTTGTCAATACATGTTGAAAGAAACAGCTATCATGTGTCAATCCATAGGACTTTACAGATGCCCAAGTTACGTGTTTTAATGGCACAGAATATATCAAACTTTTGAAATGTGTGATTTTTTATTTTTTTTGCATTGTGCTATCATATAAGCAAGTTAATTGGCATTTTGCTTTTTCCGTCAGACCACCAAATGTGTTTTTCTGTACACAAAAATGAGTATATCATTTTGCTTCCTGGATTACTTTTACTGCTGTTCAAATCACCATGCAAAATATTTGTCATTTGTCTAGCTTAGTATCTGTTTGTGTTCACCTATGTCCATGAACATCTGTGCGACACAAAGTTGTATGTTAGATGTAGTATCCTTGCTTTGTTTTACATCACTTCATGTTACTACATTAGGCTAACAATACAAGTGTGTTGCATGTAAACATATGAATTTCCAGGCAGCCAGGTTAGTCCTCTAGTTCAATTAGAATCTTAGGTCTATGCATTATCAGCACTGTTCTTACGAGCTCAACAAGAGACCGTATACTTTTAAGCAAATAGCTAATAGAAAGGCTGGACGTAGTTGAAATAGAGGGGACGTCGCCCCTTTCTACAGTGCTGCTCAAGAGCTTGCTCTACATTTAGCTTTCCTCTTACCATAGACTTGTGTGAAGTTGCAAGATCGAGCTCTTCCCTTATCTTAAACCTTTACAAATTAATGAGCGTGCAGTACAAATTTGCGGTCCATTGCATTTACATCCTGCCTCGTCATAAGATTCATAATTAAATTGTTGTTTCACCTATTTGCAGTACATTTGTTTTCCACAACGCTTGTTCCTGCCACGAGGAAAATCGAAATTTCCTAAAGATCTAAATCCCATACTGCCTCATATTACTAAATTATATTACTGGAGAATGCTTTTGGTGCCAGTGTTCTGCTTCTTTATTTCCCCAGGCATTTGTTCATCTTGCAGTGGGATTTTCTCTATAGATTCCTCTGTGCTGAACTAACGATGGAATCCACACCAAAGCTAAGTGATTGAGCGCTAGCCAGCCTCTTTAAATTAGACCTATTTAACACTGTAAGCAACTCTAGCATTTATCATCCAGGAGAAGCATCTAGGGCTGGCCCTTCTCGGCTACAGTTTTCATTTGTGCCCAAAAACAAAATGTGTTTTTTGAAGAGTTAATCCCAACGCACTGAACTTTTGAGGCCAAAAGGAAATGTATTGGGATTTCTTAACCCGAGGATAGAGCACTTCAAAGTTAATTTGTATTTGTTTTTTTAGATCCTCCTCATCTTTTGGAAAAAAAAAATGTTTTTATTCGTTTTATGGAACTTAACAATCAGTAAAAGAAATTCAACATACAATAGCAATAAAATAAAGCTGCAATAAGTCCATCCTTGCAGGATCACAGTAGAAAACAAGACAAAATTAGACCTCAAAGGATCATCACACTGATAAGAGTGATTCTGAGTAAGAGCTCGGTGTTTTTCAAGTGTCACAATTTAAGAGGCACACAGGTTATCAACAGGTATCTCTATTTTTTATTAATTTTCCAGACGGTTTCAGGACTTATTTTTGTTATATTTTACGGAGAGATTTTCAATGCCATATCAGTGCAAGATGCTGAGATTTGCATCATCGTTTGCAGGGTCAGATTCGTAGCTCCTGCCTGAAGGAATCCGAAAAAAAGTAGCACCACATGGAAACTTTCAAGAAAGGGATATGAATTAACTTAAGTACACTTATTATTTGTTAATGAATCCATTACATTTACTTTGTGTTAAAATCAATCCGAAGAACACATAGTCATTTAAATGGCTAATTGATGTAATTGCCCTGGCCTTATTTTACAAAAACGAAAAGCAATCATTGATCCCATTGTCACGTTTTTACCAGAGCTATTCTTTGTTTACATTTAAAACAAAAAATAAGTAGTGAAAATGAATTTCATCAAGCAAGCACATCATTGGTTTGTAGCTCACTTGAAACAAAAGAACCTCCTCTGTGACGTGTATGTCCGTCCTGCATACAAAAGCGCAGGCAGAGCAAGCTTCAACAGAGAGGATGTTATTTGAGTGAGATTGAAAGAAGGTGCCATAAATCTTCATCCGCAAATGCAATGAAAGCTGAAAGCAGAGGTAGAGGTTACGCAAATACAGCACAAAAGGTGAAACACAAAACTTCGGGTTCTATTTGTTACACTCAGAATATATTAGCTATCTATGTGTGATCATTTTCCTTGATGCTGGTTTAACGTATCTGCTAACTTACACCTTAGACTGTTCTGATTTGTACTGCCAGACAAGGAGTCTAGGACATTGTATGCCTTAGATCACAAAGCTTTTGCCTTGGGTACTCCACACTAAAGCTTTCTAAGACGTGATGCCCTTCGGGTTTCTGAAGCATCTACTGAAGGACATTTATATATTTTGATTGGATCACCTGCAGAGAGTCCTCACACATATAACATCTTGAGGACTAACCATAACACAGTTGATTTGGTAACCAGATCAGTGGGTCTTGGCTATGTCCCTTTGTAGATAAACATGGATAGCTCAGTATTTTAGGAGGATGGATGCCCTATTTGGCTCAAAATGTAAAGCACTTCAAATCCTTGTGCATGGCGTCCATAATGAAGATAATGAAGAGAAGGCAGACATTTGCTCACACCTCCTAATACTAGTGTTCACTTCTATCGCGAAATTCAAAATGCCAGTGGCATGAACACTTCACAAGTGACTGACTTGAATTCACCCTTAGGGCCCCCCAGTGGTGAATCATTGAGCTGCAGAGGTACTGAATTTAAAGTTCTTTGCAGTTGAAACCAAAGCCTACCTTCTGACCAAAATTTTGCATTCTGGGCCTTTGACCATAGAACCTTTACTGCTTTTAATTAAACCCTTACCGACTACATCATGGTGGCCTGGTCTAAGCCTTGCTTGACCGTGCCAGAGTCATCCTATTTCTGGATGACACTGACCTGCAGCAGGTGTTAACTTTCCTGACATCCGACTTTTGAGAGGCTTATAGTGCAGGCTGCTATGAGCAAAGTCAATCCAAACCAATTTCTTAGTGCTCCAACAGACAGAGAATTGAAAAGGATAGTTGCTATTTGGCAAGAAGATCTTTTCATCCCCCTAACCAGCACTTTGATCCTTGAATGCTGTTCGTCTCCGGGGTTGCTACACTTGCACCCATTAGGGTATTGCAAATGAGATTTTACCCACTTTGCCTGAAGAGTTGCATAATTCCCTGACCCGGATATTACAGGGTGGCCAGGATGCTGACAAATATCTTATATGGTCCAGCCTGGATACCACATTTACTATGGGCATCAGTGTTTTAATTTGACAGTGCAGTTAGATGTGTACCACTGGATTTTCAGACATGCCCACGCCTCACGGAGTGACATGCCCTTTGGTGAGGCTACATTGTTTGGCAAACAGACAGATTTTGTGCTAGAATGCTTTTTGGATAGCAAAGCTACAGCTGCTTCATTGGGTCTGCTTTCTGCTGCCCTTGAATTTCATCAGCAATATAAAAAATGTTATGTTTACTCGAGAGGACTCTCCTGTTATCTGAAGAAGCCCTCACAGTTTTTCCAACAGCCAGTTCAACCTTTTTGCGATTCCTGGATTAGGTGCTGTTGTAAGGGACAAGGCCACTAACACCGACAGCAGTCCTCTTTTTTACCTGCTTACAAGGCTTTTTAGTTATTCCATCATCAGCAGCTTATGGCCAGTAGACTGTAAGATACAGTACGGTGTACCCCACTGGCACTATATTAGGTCAGATCAGTGAGACCTTCAAATCCACTCACATTCGTCTGGTTTCTGTTAAGCTATCTGCTGTTATTATGTCCAAGGAAGTGAAGATATTACTTGCCAACGGGGTTATCAGACTCTTATCCAAGGTGGAGAGGGGAACTGAGTTTCTAATCCAGGTAATTCCTGATCCCCAAGAAGAAATGGGCCCTGAGACTGATTGTGGACCTCAGAGTATTGAACAAGTTCAAAATGAAGATACTCCCTCAGGTTGTGATGGCATTAGACCCCAAGGACTTGATAGCATCCCTGGACCTCCAGGATGTGAGCGTTCAGATGCCAGTACGGCAGTCCCTTCAAAAGTATCTCCACTTTGTAGTGGAGTTGGACAGCTTCAATTTACTGTCCTTCCCTTGGGCCTGATATCACACCCCCTTTTGTTTTAAATTATTATAACGAAGGTCACTTAATTGGCGATGGCCCATTTTCACAGACTGGGGTTCCACATATTCCCTTAGCTTGACGACTGGCTTTTGAACGTAGATTTCCTTCAGCTAGTCTCGGACCAGCCTCGAATAGTGTTGTCATTACTGTATTCTACTAAGGCACCCAAGTCCCATTTTCTTCGATCTTAGAGTCCCTTCATTAAGGCCAAACTGGACACTATCACCCTTAAGTCTTTTCCACTGCCGCAGAAAGTCAGTGCTGTGATCCTGATGTTTCAAGCAAGAGCTAATATGAAACCCATACCAGTTCTAAGATTTCTTGTTCTTCTAACATCTTGCATCATTCTGGTGCCTCACACCTATTTACATATGCAAGGCCCTTCATGGGAATCTTTGCAGTGGGCGCACCATTGATTCTGCCTCCCAGACCAGATTCACGTCTCTGATGTGGTGGCCCTAGATCGTCAATGGTGGATGCCAGCCTGAATTGTGGTATTAATTTCTCTCCTCCTTGGGAAGCCTTGGTGGTGACAAATGTGTCCACTCTGGGGTGGGTAGGTTATCTGGACAATGTGGAGCAGCATCATCAAATTAGTCTATTGATGCTAACACTCCACCCTTCAATGGCAAGAAGATACAGGTGGTGACAGACAATACGACTGCCATGTGGTATTGCAATAAGCAGGGCAGATTGGGGTCATGTGCCCTCTGTCTGGAGACTCTGAGGTGGTGACAGTAGCTGGAACTTCACTAGATCTCCTAGATGCTTATCCATGTTGCAGGATCCTTCAGCATCAGGGCAGGCTAACTCAGTGGGTATCTGTTTGAAATGGGGGTCTCTATTTGGCAGAGGTAGGTACCTTTGCCCTAATAGGGACTCTTGCTTTTAGTCAGGGTAAGGGGGAAACACACTGGGTAGCTTGGCACGAGCAGACAGACTTATCTCAAAGACAATGTGTAAAGTATTTGTACTCAAAACACACAGTAATACAGTGATAACACCACAAATTGACACCACGCTAGTTTAGAAAAATAAAGTATCTTTATCTAAACTCAACAAGGCCAAAACGGCAAAAATCCAACATAAATGTGATAAGAATAGGACTTTAAAAATGTTTCAAACAACTTGGTCCATAGAAAACTATGGATGCGTGATTTCTCACAAAGTACCTGTAGATGTGTCAAAATTCACAAGGCCAAACAGCCGCAGAGATGGGACGCATCAAAAACAGAGTTCCTGAGACCTTGGGCAGGCGATGCTACTGTAGGGAGAAGTGATACATCGATTTCAAGACGGTTCTGGTCTGCGGGTGGTGTGTCGGGAAAACTTGCTGCACAGGTACGATGCGTGCGATCGATGCGGCGGTGCTGCGCTGGTTTCTTCAGCCGCGATCCCTCGATGCGTCTGTTCTTGCGGCGATGCATGGAGATTCTTCTCGCACAGTGTCAGAAAAACAGCCGCAAGAAGAGTTATTTCTTCAGTTCTTTAGGTTTATTCCAGCTTCCAGAAGCAAGCACAACCTCCAGAGACCCAGAACTGGAACAGGCACCTCCTGGCAGGTCAGAACTCGGCAGCAGAGTTCAGGGGAGCTGGGGGTGAAGTCTTTGTGCTCCGCCGCCATGCCTGGCTGAGGACTACTGGATTCTTGGGGGATGTCCAGAACACCCTGATGGACATGCCCTTTGATGGCATTAGCCTTTTTGGCAACAATGCAGATAGTGCGTTGGAGGGTTTTAAGGACTCGCGGGCTACGGCCAAGTCCTTGTGCCTTTCGGCCACTTGCCCTCCTCAGTCTTCTGCTTTTTGCTCCTTTCGTGGCCACGGAAGGGGCGTCCCAACACGTTTGCTCCAGAGCCACAGGCCGCAGCAGCAGCAGTCTCAGCGCGGCCGTGGATGTGGGAGCCGCAGAGGCGGGTCAGGGGGCCAGCGAGCGGGTCAGTCCACCTCCACCCCGGCCACCACTGTCTCCAAACCTTCCAAGCCATTTTTTCAGGCCCATCAAACGCCAGTGGGCGGCAGGATTCACCATCACCTCCCCCACTGGTGCACCATCACAACGGACAGGTGGGTTTTACAAATAGTCCAGAAGGGCTACTCCCTCCCCTTCGAGACTACCCCTCCAGCCATGCCGCCCCAGTACCACCTCATGTCGGGGATCACTTGGCAATACTTCAACAGGACTTTGTGGCCCTCTTGGCCAAGGGGGCCATCGAGCACGTTCCTGCACCAGAAGTAGGTTGTGGTTGTTATTCCCGCTACTTTCTGGTGCCCAAGAAGGACAAGGGCCTGCGTCCTGTCTTAGACCTCCGGAATGTCAGTCGCTTCCTCCGGAAGGAGAAGTTCAAGATGTTAACTCTGGCTCAGGTCTTGTCTGCCCTCGACCCTGAAGACCGGATGGTAGCGTTGTATCTGCAGGACGTATATTTCCATATTCCCGTCCTGCCGGCCCACCGGTGTTACCTGCGGTTTACGGTAGACCACGAGCACTTTCAGTTCACTGTGCTCCCCTTTGGCCTTACCAGCGCCCCTCGGGTGTTCACGAAAGTGATGGCAGTGGTCGCAGCTCATCTGCGCAGATCAGGGGTTCCAGTCTTCCCCTATCTCGATGACTGGTTGTTGACTGCAATCGCCCCAGGCAGTCGGCTCCCACCTCCAAACTACGGCCGACCTTCTGCATTTGCTGGGGTTCGCCTTCAATGTGCCAAAGTCGCACCTGATTCCCTCTCAGAAGCTCCTCTTCATCGGAGCGGTTCTGGGTACGACGCTATTTTGGGTCTATCCTCTCGAACGGCGAGTCCAGGATATTCAGGCTCTGATTCCTATCTTTCGGCCTCTATCCTGGGTTTTGGTCAGGCGGACCCTGAGGCTGCTGGGCCTCATGGCCTCCTGCATCCTGCTGGTCGATCATGCCAGATGGCATATGCGGGCTCTGCAGTGGGACCTGAAGTTCCAGTGGGTGCAGCATCAGGGGAAACTGTCTGAGTCCGTCCAGATCGCAGAGGACACTGCAAAACAGTTGCAGTGGTGGCTCACGAACCGGCATTGGGTCATTGGCAGATCCCTCTCCCTTCCCCAACCGGAGCACACAGTGGTGACGGATGCGTCCCTCCTGGGATGGGACGGTCACATGGGAGAGGCGGAGATCAGAGGCCTCTGGTCTCCGGCAGAGTCTCGGCTCCATATCAACCTTCTGTAGCTTCTGGCGATCAGACTTGCACTGAAGGCATTCCTTCCCTCTGTCAAAGGAAGAGTAGTGCAGGTGTTCACAGACAACACCACCGCCATGTGGTGCTGCAACAAACAGGGCGGGATGGGGTCGTGGACCCTATGTCAGGAGGCTCTGTGCCTCTGGACATGGCTGAAACATCAGGGCATTTCCCTGGTGGTTCAACACCTGGCAGGTTCACTGAATGCCAGGGCGGATTAACTCAGCCGCAGGTGCATGATGGATCACGAATGGCGTCTTCACTCGGACGTGGCGCAAGGTCTCCTTCGACAGTGGGGAGAGCCTTGGTTAGAGCTATTTGCCGCCGAAGAGAACGTGCAATGTCAGCAGTTCTGCGCGTTGGAATTTCCAAGGCAGCACTCGCTTGGTGACGCTTTTCGTCGCGAGTGGCGTTGCGGTCTGTTGTATGCCTTTCTGCGTATACCACTTCTGCCCAGAGTGCTTTAGATGATCAGGCGGTTGTATGATTTTACAACTCATTTCGTTGCAACGCATGCGTTTACAACGTATGCGTTACAATGAGAATGCCATTAGTACGCATAACCTTTACCTCGAAAATGCCTTTACCACGCATGCTTTTACAACGTTTTTCGTTGTTAAACCATGCATGTTAATTGCATTTTCTTGCTAAAGATTATCTCCGATCCCTTCCCCTTCTCCATATACCGCTCTTAACTCTAAAGACTGCTTTCCTGGTTGCCATCCCCTCCACTAGGCGAGTGAGTGAGCTCCAGGCACTTTCTTGTAAACCTCCCTTTCTGTCGGTCCATCCGGACAAGGTTGTGCTCAGGACCCGTCCATCCTTTCTGCCAAATGTTGTCACTGCTTTTCACATCGGGCAGACCATCACTTTGCTCACCTTCTTTCCGCCTCCTTCTAGTGAGAAAGAGAGGCTCCACCGTCTGGACCCAAAACGTGCGCTCTCCTTTTACCTGATTCGCACACAACAGTTCCGGATGGATGACCAGCTCTTTCTTGGCTACGTTGGCGCCAAGAAAGGTCAGGCCGTACACAAGCAGACTATCTCCCGATGGGTCATCTTGTGTATTGAAGCCTTTTACTCTTTGGCTAAAAAGGAGCCTCCGTTGGGGCTGCGCGCCCATTCCACCAGGGCGATGGCTGCCATTACGACGTGGGATATGGTGTCCCCTTACAAGACATCTGTCAGGCAGCTACGTGGGCCTCGCTGCACACTTTCACTAAGCATAACCACCTGGACAGCCAAGTCCGGAGAGACGGCTTCTTTGGCCGTTCTGTTCTCCAAGACTTCCTGGTGTGATCTTGGTTCGCAGACCCACCACCGGGGTTGGTATTGCTGGGTATCTATTCTAAGGTAAGGAATCTATCATTATGTGTTTCTTTCAGATGAACAAGTTACTTACCTTCGGTAACGATATAGCTATAAGAAACATTAGTAGTGATAGATTTCTTACCACCCCACCCATCCTCCCCATTCTGCGAACTGATTTCTAGGGTTAAGGTCATCCCTTTCAGGGCCCTAGTTTCAAGGCACCAGTGGTCAGTATCTTGCATGGCTCTGCGTTCCTGGCGCGGAAAGTCGTGTACAGAACTGACAGCGCGCGAGGGCGGCGTCTAAGTAGCTGCCGCGACGTCATCTCCGCGACCACGACGCCAACGACTGACGCGGAGCCGCACGACGTCACCTTCCGACGCGCAGGGGTACTGCTGACGAAAACTTTCCGGATCCAGTCTGACGCCTGGGGGTAATTCTAAGGTAAGGAATCTATCACTACTAATGTTTCTTACAGATATATTGTTACCAAAGGTAAGTAACTTGTTATTTAGTATCCATGCCCTAGGTACCAAGGTACCGTTTACTAGGGACTTACAGATGTACTAAAGGTCTTTCCAATTGGGGGACAATTGAGCAGTAACCACCTTTCAGGGAAAGAGCACTGGCACTGGGGACATGGTTTCCAGGAACCCAGTGCACTTCAGTACAAATTGCATCAAATACCAAGCAAAAAGTGGGGGTGACCATGTCATAAAGGGACATTTTTCTACAGAGTCCTTATGGCTTATGATGTTGTATCCTTTCAAGGAGGCCCAACAAACCTCAGGCAACTTCCCAATAAAGGAAAGGGTCTGTTCCTGGTGCTTGGCAGTTTCCAATGCTGCCCACCTTCCAGTGCTGCACCCGCATGGATGTCAGCCCCAGTACCTATAGCGAAGTCTAAACCAGCTAGAGCACTGTCCCCTGTTTGCTCAGGCCCTTCTTTGGTGCTTATTTCAAAACTGATGGTGCAAGCTCGGGTCCTGGCAAAGGAATTTGTAGAAGAAAGAATTATGCACGTGGAAAAGGAGAAGATAATGGCTAATTTTAACAATAGTTCAAATTGTGAGCATTTCAGCTGGCCCCAAAGGTTTGCTTGCTTGAAGATTTTCAGTTCATATTCAGATGCCTTAGCTGTGCAGGATAAAGATTATAATCATATGTATGAGGATGATTAAGAGGCTGATCTCCTCTTGCCATGTTATAATACTGATGGCAGCATTTTCTTGGACTTACAAAATGCTAGTGGCCTAGATATTTTTCTAAAAAAAGGACATTTCATATTTCTCTGGTCCTCATTAGGAGCAGGCTACCAAGTGACACACACTTCTTGTTCCAAATGCCATAGGAACTATATTGCTTCTTTCTTGAACAGAGATGAATCTAGAAGATGTTACCAGCAGCAGATTCAGCTCCGACTTTTCTCTATGGGCTAGTCTGCATCTAAAAACCTTTGCCTACCCCCCCCTCCTCACAACTTCATTAAGAGATAATCACAACAGATCACTGAGTGTTAAAACTCGTTTGCCAGGGCTATGCCCTTGCCTTCCAGTCCATCTCCCAAACCATCATCCTTCCTTCAGAACGTGCCTGTTGGCTCATGCTTCAATCCTAAAATTGGGCCATAGTGGTGGTGCTTTTGAACTATAGGGTCAGTAGACTTTACTCATTTTACTTTATAGGCCCCAAACATGGATGAAGGAATGAAGCCTACCCTGGAATCCTGCCTTTTTCAACCTGTTGATCAGGAACGAAATGTTCAAGATCCTGTCCCCGAGTCAGGTTCTGTTGGCCTTGAACTCTGGAGATCGGTTGTTAATCTTGGACGTCCAGAAGTCTTAACTTTTCTCTTCCAGTTCTGCCTGCTTGCATGTACTTATTTGAAGTTAATACTGCTTTAAAACTTTACAGTTTTCCCATTTTGATTGACGACAGTCTTTGTACTTTTTAGGTCTCGCGCCTAGCGTTGCAGTGCAGAGCACTGCTCGCACAGCGCGAGACTTTTTGTAGGGGGTTTGAAAACGACCCTAGGAATCGCACACACTTGTGTGTGTGCTTTTCCTTTTGGGCCACGCTATTGGCCTTTGCTAGCGTCTTTTTAACAAAGACTGCACGTAATTGCCCAAAGGTGGGTGCATTGCTCCGCCCATGGCCTATTGGTGTCTATTACACACACCGGCCGCCATTTGGTTTCAATTATCGTGGCCAGGCACGGGCGCGCTGATTGAAACCACATGGCTCGCTGTAGCGTGGGCGCGCACACCACTCGTTTTTTTTGTGTTACAAATAATGTTTCTCATTATGAAATGAAAGTACATTATCGCCGAGTGTTCTGTGTTATTATTATATAGCTATTTTGACCTTATAACAGAGTTCGATACAAAAGAAATCTCAATGCTATTGAAATGCGTTTCTTAAAAAAAGAACACTTCAGCATTTCAGATCTTGTACACAATGTTATTCGCGAATAATTAAATTTATTTTTCTCCTGCACTGTAGCACAGAAACACTGTTTTATGAACTGCCTCCCAGAGTAAAATAGATTGTAGGAATGATGTAGGTTTCCACTCTGCAGCACCCCTGTAAACCTGTACACTCTTCTTGTAAGGGCCTCTTGTACCCAGCGCATACGAGTGACTGTCAAAAAACTTGCATTTCATGCTCGTACTGCAGGGCCTCTGGCAGAGGGACATCTCTGCAGGGCCGTGGGACCTCTCATGTTTATCATGTCCGTGTCCCCTTGGGAGGCCCCTTCGCATTCAAGATATCGAACTCTGAAAGAGTCGACACGTCTGGGCTTTCTCTCCTGGCCCTTTGAACTGCCTCCCGCGCAGCGAACATAAGGTGTGTGAGCAGTGAACAAGCATCATTTCCATGGTTAAAAGGACAGCACTTTCACACCCTCTGAAGTCAATTGAGGTGCTTTAAGTGCTTTTTTCTTTCTGCAGACGGAGGCTCTTCCCCCAGCCCATCTGTCCCTGTCGCGGTACCATTAGCACCTTTCCATGCCCTGAGTGCACTAATCCATGGCCTAAAAGGGAAGATTAAACATGTACAAATATTTCAGACCCAGCGCTGCATCCTCTGTGCAGCAACTTGAATCACTGTTGAGCCACTGGATCAGAAACATTATTTGTTGGAATCTGCAAAGTGTGCGGCAGGCGGTGGATTATGTGGCAAGAGCGGCGAGTCCATCTCTGCACAGAATCCTGCTTCTCACATGTGCTGCAGTCGATGGATTATGTGACAAGAGCGGCGAGTCCATCTTTACACAGAATCCTGCTTCTCACATGTGCGGCAGGCGATGGATTATGTGGCAAGAGCGGCGAGTCCATCTGTGCACAGAATCCTGCTTCTCAGATGTGCGGCAGGCGGTGGATTATATGGCAAGAGCGGCGAGTCCATCTCTGCATAGAATCCTGCTTCTCACATGTGCGGCAGGCGGTGGATTATGTGGCAAGATCGGCCAGTCCATCTTTACACAGAATGCTGCTTCTCACATGTGCGGCAGGTGTTGGATTATGTGGCAAGAGCGGCGAGTCCATCTCTGCACAGAATCCTGCTTCTCACATGTGCGGCAGGCGGTGGGTTATGTGGCAAGAGCGGCGAGCCCATCTGTGCACAGAATCCTGCTTCTCAGATGTGCGGCAGGCGGTGGATTATGTAGCAAGAGCGGCGAGTCCATCTCTGCACAGAATCCTGCTTCTCACATGTGCGGCAGGCGGTGGATTATGTGGCAAGAGCGGCGAGTCCATCTTTACACAGAATCCTGCTTCTCACATGTGCGGCAGGCGGTGGATCATGTGGCAAGAGCGGCGAGTACATCTGTGCACAGAATCCTGCTTCTCACCTGTGCGGCGGATTATGTGGCAAGAGCTGCGAGTCCATCTGTGCACAGAATCCTGCCTCTCGCATGTAATCCTTGTCTACAAACAGCACTGTTGTCTGTTTTTGTTTACAACCTGCAATGTAATCCTTGCTTACAAATAACACGTGGAATCTATTTCTGTTTACAACAGCACTGCAGCCTGTCTCTGCTCACATACAGCACACACAGATTGGCTGCTTACGAACAGCACTGTACTCGGTCTCTGCTTGCACTGTAATACCTTCTAACAAAACGGCAGCCTCTCTCGCTCGCTCGCTCGCTCGCTCTCTCTCTCTCTCTCTCTCTCTCTCTCTCTCTCTCGGCATCCCTTTCTACAGCCTTCTCTCGCTCTGCAGCAATCTCTCGCTCTCTCTGCAGCAATCTCTCGCTCTCTCTGCAGCAATCTCTCTCTGTGACCCACTTTTATGGCAGTATCTCCCTGTAGCCACATTTGTTTCTCCCCAGCGGTGTCTCTCTCTCAGTCTCTATCTGACGCTCTCTCTCTCACGCGGTCTCTCTCTCTCTCTGCCGGTCTCTCTCTCTCTCTCTGGCAGTCTCCCTCTCTGCAGTGGGCTCTCTTTCTCGCCCCTCTCGTTATTGTCCAACACTTAATATTAATAATTATTTTGAATACAATATAATGAAAAAGGCAAATATTTAAAAAGATATCACAAAACACTAAAAAAGACCGCAAAAACCCTAAAAAGCTGAAGTGACTTTTTCTGTTTTTGAGGAAAGGTGGGATTGGTTGGAAATAGCTCAGTGAGTTTATCGCTTGCTGCAGAGGGTCACTTGGAGACTGCAGGTCCCGGGTTTGTACCCGCAAGGCCGACGGATGCTTTACTCCTCCTGTAGTCGATGAAAAGAGTACTGCTCCGATAGGCGATTACATATCTTACAGCGCCATGAAGCTGCGACGTTAGCAGAAAGCCTGGTGTACAATACAATGTTTTGCCATTGTGTATTGTAATTATTGTATTGAAAGGCAGACCGGGACAGCAACCATGCCTTACTCCCCCCTGAGGGAGTCTCGTCTGTGGGCATTGTGGCCCATTATTGTCCGGTGAGGCTGGTGCACCAGGAGGTCACAGACTAACGCAACTCCTCTTAGGGAAGAAGGCGTATGTGTGACTTGGCAGGGCTCTGTGGTTGTCTGCCCTCCGTGCCGTTGTACTTTCGGTGGGTGTGTGCATCCTGCGGATTTCTACCTCCTGTATCCTCTGTGGGTGTTTGCCCACTGTCTTCTGTGGGTGTATATATATGGGTGACCCATCTGCTTCCTCGGTGTGTATGCCCTCTCCGTTCCATATGAGAGTATACCCTATGCATCTCTTGTGGGTATGTACGTCTGTTTCCTGTGTGTGCTTGTACTCTGGCTGTGTATGCTCAGTGTCCTGTATGGGTGCATGTGTTCTGTATTCTGTGTGTATACCCTCCATGCCATCTGTGGGTGTATAGCCTCTCCATCCTAAATCAGCGTATACCTTCTGCACCCTCTGTGCGTGTGCCTTTTGTATCTTCTATGTGCCTGCACACTCTGCAGTTGTGTATGTTCTGTGTCTTGTGTGGGTGCATGCCTTCTGTATTCACCGTGCGTACAACCTCTGAAACCTCTATGGACATAGACCCTCTGTATCCTCTGTTGGCATATGACCTCAGTTGTGTGTGTCTGTGTGTGTCTGTGTCTCCTCTGTGTTTTCCGGATCTATGTACCCTCTATCTTAAGGAGCCACACATTTTGTGTCCACTTTGGAGTTGTAGCTGCTTTTTGCTCTGTTGGTTACTACGGACTCTTTACTTTGTGGGTGTGTACCTTCTGCATCCTCTGTGTGTATACCTGATCTATTCTGTGTGTGTGTGTGTGTACGCTCTGTCTCTTCTATGTATACGTACCTTATGTAATATGTGTGGGTATGACAGATGTGCAACGCCAATAGCTCAAACTTTCAGTAATGCGAGACCTATTGCATTGCAAATGCTTGTTTGAAGATCCTGTCAGGTATTGGGAGTTCATGTATTCATGTACTTGGACAACTGTCTGGCTAGTAAAGCTGGATTACCTTATGCTGGTCCAGAGGCTATGAATATTCCAGTAATAATTCCAGTGTGTCTGACTCAAGCTCTTATCCTGGTCCTGCAGGTATTACAACTGTTGGGTTCCAGGTGGTGATTGAGAACCCTCAGATGGTACCTGACGAGGCATTTGCTGCACCACCAATGATGTCTATCAGCCCAGCTGCTGATCTTCCGGTCAATGCTTCAGGATCTGCACTGATGAACGGCCCTCTAACCTTCTGAGGATATTACCATTACAGCCCTCAACAGTCTCAGGCTACTTTGATCACAAATGCCTCCTTAGTCTGTGTCATAGCAGTGCTTGCACATAAATGTGCTTGAACTGTGGGCGTTTCCATCTCGCCTTGAAGGCTAATCTCTCTGGAGGATGCCTTTAGGTTCAGTTGAATCAGAGCCTGTTGGGTATGTTCCCTCCAATCCTGTCTCTCCCCAAAGTACTGCATAAAGTGTGGCAGTATCTTGTGCACCTAATTCTGGTCACGCAAGATTTGGCAAGGAGCATCTGTTGGCACTTGAGATTTGTCCACCTCTTCTCCTCCCTTTCAGACTGAACCTGCTCTTGCATTTGTATGATCAGGCCCTACACCCCAATCCTCAGACACTGTGACTATATGCATGGAGATTAAGAGGTGCCATCCAGAATGCTTTCGCAACACATGCTCTTGTCATCCAGGAAATCCGCCACCAATTCCATCTGCACAAGCTGCTGAAACAAGTTTGTGCAGTGGTGTGAGCTGGAAAGCATTAATCCTTTTACATCTCACCTGTCATACATCTTGAGGTTTGCATTGTTCTTTGCTCAACAGGGTGTGGCAGTGACTACAGTTAAAGGCTACTTGACTGCTCTGTCTGCGTTTGTGTCTTCCTGACCAACCTTCCCTGCGGTGTTGCGATTTTAAATTGATTCACTTTGTTTCCTCCCACTGTCCTTATTGTTCCTCAGAGGGATCTGTACCTTGTCTTGACTTACTTGATGGCTTCCCAGTTGGTGGTTGATGCAGTTATCAGAGGCATTCTAGTTGCAGGCATCTTCCAGGCAGCTACATTGTGTTCTTACATATTCTTGCAAAGCACTACTGCCTCACCTCTCTGGCATGCAGTGTTGGGTACTTTGACTGAGCTTTGTGGCACTTTTCAAATTCCACATCCAGAAAGATACTACTTTTCGGCCTGGGGCGTTGACGAAGGGAACTGGGGAACTCTATGTGGAACCCTATCATCTTCTGCAGCACCCATGCATCCCTTGTGATGGTCTCCCAATTTTTCCTGAACCATTGCAGTCTGCCCCCCACCCCATGTAGGGAAGAAGGGAAATTGCTCACCATTGCTACCTCCTGATGCATTGCTTGCTCAGAGGAAAGCTCCTTGACCTCCCCAGCCTCTGCCACGCGTCGGGAGAAGTAGAACCCACCAAACTTCATCTGATCTTGCTACAGGATGGATCGGCGTGTTTGGAGCTTGTGGGGGTTGGAAGGATACGCCGGGCAGGAGGATCGCCCCCTACCTTTTTCGGCCCTTCCAAAAACCTACTGGTTAAACTCCTCGTGAATGGATTGCTGCACTTTGTCCATCAACGAGAATGTGTTCACGAAGCACGAGTGCTCCCTAATGAAGGGCTCCCCAAAAAGACCCCATTCACCACAGGCCCAGCCTCTGTGGTGGCCAACTTCCCCAGTCTGAGTTCTATTTTGATTAATAGAGAGCACCGCCGATCATGTTATGGGGCACAATTAGCATTGCCCAGTCAACATAGGGCCCATTGGGCCCAGCTAGAAAGAATAGTGGGGAATGTTTGGCGTCTTTGGCCATATCCATGATTTTTGTAAGTGGGCCCAGGACGTCCAATACCTTTATCCTGGTAGGATCGGCAGGATCGGTCAAGGCCCTTCTTTGGGTCCTTGATGAACTTCGTAATGAATGTCGCCAATTTTGGGTCGATATCAGGAGTGCAGTCCACCTTTCTGGCCAAGGAGGGTCTCAGGATTTCCATTTGTAGACATTCCCTCACCTTCTGGTCCATGGGCTTCCTTATGTGGCTAGCCACGATTTCTATAGTGTCCGGAACCCCCTCCCCCTAGTTCGGAGTTGATAAATGCCTTTCGGGTTCAGCATACCCAGTACCCCCTGGTAGTCTTGGTCGCTCTTGTCCTCCAACCTGAGTCACTTGGGATCACCTTCTGGGCGCCAGGGTCTACTCAGGCCTGGTTCGTCACGCGAATCCCTGTCAGGGGTGTCGGAATCGTCCCCGGCATTGTCATCTGCTCCTGGATGGGAACAGGAATCGTCCTCTGGGGCATTCCCAGGCTGGGAATCTTGCTGCGGACCCAAGGCATCCAGACAACTCTTCACAAAGGCTTGGTGAAGCCTCTCGTAGGCGTCCAAGTGGGGAAAGGTTGCTTTAGTCTTGGCTGGAGGCCTGGTCTTGCCTTTGCTCTTGTGGGCTTCCTGAGTGTCGCTAGGAGGCGCAAGCCTCATTCCTTCCCCATATGGGGGTAACAGACTGGGCTGGACAGTCAGTTCTATGATTCTCTGACTCAGGAGAGCTAGAGCTGACGATACTGCCCTCTCCAAGAATGCATCAGTGACTTTTCGGCAACTCCATCACGGACATTATCTCCCCGCATGCCATCGCGTTCACCAACTACACCCTACTGGGAGACCTCAACTTCCACCTCGACAACCAACTGGACCACAGCACCACATCCCTCCTGGACAACCTCCACAACATTAGACTCCGCCAGAACGTGACCGAACCCACGCACTCAGCAGGACACACCCTCGACCCCCTCTTCACAACAGGTAACTCCATCACCTTCAGCCACACCTCCGAACGCCCATGGACTGACCATCGATGCGTCCACTTCACGCTCAGAACACCCACCATCCACAGACACCTGCACCTGCTCCCACGAAGAAACTGGACCAGAATCATCGACGACCGGCTAACCTCATCACTCAGCAACTCCACCCCTACCATTGTGGAAAACGACGACACCAGCACCGCAGCCCGAACCCTGTACAGATGGATCTCCGACAGCGCCAACACCATAGCCCCCCTCAAGAAAAACAACAACACCCACGCCAAGAAAGCCAGATGGTTTACCACCGAACTTGGAGAGTCCAGACGCACTTGCCGCCGCCTCGAAAAGGCCTGGAGGAACACCAAATACACAGAAGCCTACAACAACTTCAGAGACACCACCAACGCCCACCACCAACTCATCAGAAAAACGAGGAAAAATGTGATTGAAGACCGAATCTCCACTCACGCACACATCCGCAAAGAACTCTTCAACATCATCAAGGAGTTCGCCCAACCCACCAGCGAGTCCACTGACATCCCTCCCTCACAAGACCTCTGTGACAAACTCAGCACCATTTTCCACCACAAAATCCAGAGCATCTACGACAACTTCGACGAAGACAACCAACACACTAAACCCTCACCAACCACCCCCGACACCCTTAAGCCAGCGATCGACAACTGGACAGCCCTCGCCACCAAAGACACACTGAAGACGATGAAGTCAATCCACTCCGGGGCCCCCATGTACTCCTGTCCCCACCACATTTTCAATAGAGCCGCCGACACAATCGCACCCATGCTCTGCCACACCATAAACCGCTCCCTGGCAACAGCCACGTTCCCCGATGACTAAAAACACGCCAAGGTCAACCCTCTCCTGAAGAAACCCTCGGCGGACCCCACCGACCTCAGAAACTACAGACCCATCTCCCTGCTCCAGTTCCCAGCGAAAGTCATCGAGAAAGCCATCAACAGCCAACTCGCCACATTCATCGAAGAGCACAACATTCTCGACTCCTCCCAAACCGGCTTCAGAAAAAACGACAGTGCGGAAACTGCCATCCTCGCTGCAAACAGACGAAATCCGCATCCTACTGGACAAAGGCGAAACAGCAGCCCTCATCCTCCGCGACTTCTCAGCGGCGTTCGACGCAGTCTCTCACCGCACCCTAATACGCAGACTCCACGACACAAGGATCCAAGACAAGGCTCTCTTCTGGATCTGCTCCTTCCTCTCCGGCAGAACGCAGCGGGTCAGAATCCCCACTTTCCTCTCCGACCCTACACCTACCACCTGCGGAGTGCCCCAGGGGTCCTCCCTCAGCCCTAAACTCTTCAACGTCTACATGGCTCCGCTCACCCCCATTGTCAGAGCCTACGGACTCAACATTGTGTCATACGCAGACGACACCCAACTCATCCTCTCCCTATCCAACGAACCCAATACCGCCAGACACAATTTTCGAGAAGGCATGGAAGCAGTCGCCAAATGGATGAAAGACAGCTGCCTACAGCTAAATACCAACAAAACAGAAGTACTCATCATGGGCCCAAAACCCCCACGCATGGAACGAAACCTGGTGGCCCCCCGCCCTCGGAAGCCCGCCCACCCCCACAGACCATGCACGCAACCTGGGAATCATCCTGGACTCCTGAGCTCAAAATGGACCACCAGATCAACTGTGTCTCATTCTCCTGCTTCCACACCCTCCGCCTTCTACGTAAGACCTTCAAATGGATCCCCCTCGAACACAGAAAGACTTTCACTCACGCCCTGGTCACCAGCAGACTCGAGTACGGCAACGCACTCTACGCTGGAATAAACAAAAACCTCACCCGCAAGCTACAGAACATCCAGAACGGCGCCGCAAGACTGGTTCTCGACCTGCCAAGACACTGCCACATCTCTCAGCACCTGCGCATACTCCACTGTCTCCCCATCGAAGCTGGAGTCACCTTCAAGATGCTCACCCACGCCCACAAGGCCCTCCACGACACCGGACCAGCATACCTGAACAGCCGACTCAAATTCCACACACCCCAGAGGACCCTACGATCTGCCCAGCTCTCCTACGCTGAGGCCGCTCCTTCTCCTTCCTCGCAGTCTGAGCCTGGAACGCCCTGCCGCTCCACCTCAGACAGACAACATCGCTCCCCATCTTCGCAAGAAACCTCAAAACCTGGCTCTATGACAGACCCCCCCCCCCCCCCTTGATGGACAGGAGACTGCTAAATGGCCCCGCGCCTTGAGACCCTTACGGGCGAGTAGTCACGCTTAACAAACACCTGATTGATTGATTGCATTCACTAACTCCTTGCAAATGTGGAGAAGCATCTGCTCCGATGCTCCGACTCCACATCTGCACAAAAGCACCTTCTCAGGTCATAAAATCATGGAGACTATAAGGAACAGATTAGCCATATAGAAGGTCTGTATCGGCAATGATTGCTGGGGCTAATGCTTGTTGGGAAATATATATACGCTTAGTCGCCCTTCAATCTATATGGGCTGGTTTGTGCACACAGACTGCGGAGTGGACTGCATCACTGAGCAGAGTTAGCAGGGACAGCTTCGATTCACACGCATGCGCGGAGGAATGTCTTCCCCTTGTTTACAAATGGAAGGGGAAGACCAGGGCTTTAAGTAGGCCGGGTCTCACCGGTGCTGAGCCCCGGCAGTTTTTTAAAGGACGCCTCAAAACTGGTCTCTATCGGGCTCTGTTTTATGCCCTGGCACAGGCATCCGTTGTTTTCCGAACTGCAGTGATAGCAGACACATCCATGTGCCCTGCACACACTGCTCACTTCTTACTAGTGGTGAAGTTACGGCATGATGTCATGCTAGGTGAGCCTTGTAGGGGAAGGGAAATCCTTTGAAGATTCATTTTCTCTCTGGATTTCCCTTCTCTTTTTGAAACTCAGGAGCAGCAACATTGTCGTGCTGTCACCAGGGCTTTAAGTGGAAGCTTTTTCAATACTATATGCAAGCCATAGTTGATGCTTATTTATCTTAAGCAACTAACAACCAATAGTCCTGACTTCTTGCGGGTAGGATGTTACTTATCTGGATGCAATGACAGAAACATCAAAATACAGTGCGGGCATTACAGGCACACTATGCTAAGCACAGATTTGTGTGTTTTAAGCCACGCCCCTATTTCCAAAGGCCCCCCCCCAGTTTTTTCATCCCACAGAAAGCCCTAGGGAAGGATGTCAGCGCGCCACATGCCGAGGAGCTCCACAAATCTTAATAATGTGGAGGGCGGACCCACGTCTAAATAGCCCTGTGCCCTCTAGTGTTGGTACCACCCGCACGCTACTGAGGTGATCTGAACTGGATGAATGCCAGCAATACGAATGCCTAGAGGGCCCAACGCCTATACATTTTTTCAAAGAGACTCCGTGTTGCTGCGCGATGTAGTGAACTTCTCTGTGAAGATCGCGGGTTATCACAGTACGCAGTGGAGGCGCTTTACTGCTTAAAGGCACCACAGTTGTTAGTAAAATAAACAAGCATTGGCATAGCCAATAGGTCTCGCCTTTGGGACCTTATAAGTGCATAACTAAATACTTATAAGGTCCCAAAAGCGAGACCTATTGGCTATGCCAAGCGGCCGCGAAATTGAAAGTGATCGCGATGACGCTCAAACATCAAAGCGGCCGTGTGGCCGCTAAAGTGAAAGTAATCACGGTAAAGCGCGGCGCGCGCGCCCGCGCACATGCACTGTAGCTCTGGGCTGGCCAGGTAGCACTTTTTGGAGCCCTCTCAATAAGTCTTGGCAGACCAGCGCATGCGCTGGGTCAGGCGAGACCTAAAAACCATGAGGAATACAGTCAATTATAAAAGCATACACATAAGGCATAAGAAAGGCACTTACCTGGCTGCTGATCAGCGAAGAAAGAGGAAATGCTGTTCCTTGATGCCATTAAATGGGACATTCTCTATGGTTATTCTTTGTTGCAAAGACTCTTGGAATTATTAAGTCTTTGAGTACAGTGTTTAGTTAAGGCTGCTCGGTAATGAAAATGAAAGAGACCAGCAAAATCTCCTGCCCTGACATAAAATCTGTATTTTTGGTACTTCTATTTTCTGATAGATACCAATACATTGCTCATTGCCCTTGCTACTCCATTCTTAGAATTGTGAGGTTTGGGGGTATTTGCGTTTGCTGATATAGTTTAAATGTATAATGTCTTGATCAGATTCATTGAAATTACTTTCAAGGAAGGATTCACGCCAAAATAAAAACTGATGAAAGTGTCAATCTAACAATACATGAAATTGAATTTTATTTTGACTAATTACCTCTTTTTATTCCACTTTCTCGCTATTTGTCACTCTCTGCGCAAAACCGTCTCTCTTCTTCTACGACTCTTCTTGCCAGTACTGACTCCTCTTATTATTATTTTTTTTAAGTAGTCCTCACCTCAGTGCACTGTACGTTTATTTTCAAGTTTGTATTTATAGCTAAAGTGTTTTTCTTTTCTGCAAATTCATGCTAATACTAATGAAGCAACTTCTCTTCCTTCTCACATGTTATCTGTGCAGGATACTGTGAGATGTTTATATTGAATGTAAACTCTCCCAAGCCAAGCCCCCTTGCAAATGGTGTAAATAAATATATGATCACGTTTTATTTATTTGTTAAAGTAATATTTTATATCATGTTTTCTCACTCATATGCCCATATGTTTTTGGTTTAATTGTAGTTATGTAATGGGAAACGCGTATTATTTGCTTTTGTTACTTTGTCACTTTTGCATTGATTTGTCAGAATTTTCTGTAATTTATGCTGTTTTTTTGTATTATCCAAGAAGCCGGAGTCAATACCTTCTAATTAACCTGTGGGTCTAAGAAAGTAATTGGAGGGGGTGTTGGAGGAACCAGCTTTACATTCACAAACAACAACGTATGGGTAGATTTATTACACTTAGGCAGCAGAGCAATCTGGTCAGGTACTGCTCTTCGCAGGCCAGCCTATTTTTAGATGCCCAAGAGCCTGGAAGGAAGTCATGTGAATAAGTTGTGGGAAATTCTGCACATTGTCGTTTCAGCAGTAACTACTGTCACTGCCTTATTGACCTCTGCTGACCCCATTCGTCCTTGCGAGAAATTTAACAAAGGCAATATAGCTTTTCAAGCTGAGTCACCCCAAGGAATGCTAAATCAGGGGATTCTTAGCCAGTCGTAGAGCAGGAAAAAAAATACCAATTTCATATCCGGTTAAAAGTTGGAAACTTTATATCTGAGACCCCGGGTGCCGATAAATCCCATTTCCATAGATACCTCGGGGCCTGAAGAAGAGGATTGAGTTGCTGTCTTGAATCAAAGAGATCCGGCCTGAAAAATAATGCTGCCCAAGGGGGAACGCTTCTAACCGGGAGCCGAAGCATGTGGCGCAGTGACAGATTGCTCACTGACCCGTAGTGAACACTCATTCTCTTAGAGGATGAACTTCAGACTCATTTAAAAAAAGGGAAGATGATATCCCCAGACAGATGGTGGTCCAGACTGGCAGATTTTATGGGTTTTTTTTTTTACCTTTTCCTTCCACATGCTCCTGTTCTTGAGCAGGCAACCGTCGGGCTTGACATAGCTTCAGATAGAGATAGATGCCTGTGCTCTTGAGACAGTACAGCTTCTGCCTTCTGAATTATTTTGGTATTAACAGGAGTGAGTGAGATGTTCATTCCTCCGGATCTCTTTATTACTTAGTTGAGTAGTTCACTACATTATACTCTCAATATCCATCGGCGTGGAGACTGACTTAGTTTCCTGATTCCAGGTCCCGCCTAACCATTACTTTAAGACTCAGTTGTTCTGTTAGGGGTCAAGTCGTTAAACGTAGCTCCCGAGTTTCTGGCAGCGGAGTATAGTCTTGGACAACTCTCAGAGCTACACTTTTAACTGAGTTTTCCACACACGAATGGGGTCGTGACTGAAGAACGCGGACTAGAATCTACGTCACACATACTTCCCCTCTCTGAAGTAACTTTAAGGAGACATGTAGCACTATCCAAACCCCTCAAATAAATAAACTCTCAAATACTGTCCCTGATTCTGTTCTCAATACACATGAAACATTTAGACTTTTAGTATTTGATAAAGGAATGGGCTGCAAAGTTACTTTGCAAGTCTTGGGTAGGCATTATGGCTCATTGTTAGGAAATTCTGCAGAATCTTACGCTCGCTGTCCTCTGACAGGATGTCAAACAAAATGTTCCACCTACCTGCACGATTCGAGCTAAACTTTAGTACATGGGGTTGCTGACTAACTGCATGTTAGGCCGGCAGCGCCCCCATCTCAATGATGCAAATACATTTCTGGTCCATTTTGCTAACTTTTTTGTGGGAGGTGGGAAAGGGTGAGGAGGATTAGTATTTTCTCTAGCTGCAACTTCACCATGGAGTCCTAGTGATACATCAGCTTTTCGGTAAAGAAACTGTTGCATATTTTTATTAAACGGTTTGAAGAATTGGATGAAACCAAAGGTGCCGAGCCCTCGCCTACTGTTTTGCTGTGCTGCTCATCAGCAAGCAAGAAATGAATGTTGGTCTTGCTTTCCCGAGTTCATCATTAAAGAAACCAGCATTGCCTTGCTTTCGTTAGGCCTTTTAGCCTTTGCATGTGGACAGTCTGATGGAAATTTTGGTCTCTGCTGATCTTTCAATGTTTCACGTGTATTGCCACTATATCTGATAGAGACTTCTAGCCACAGATTTCTTACCTGAGAATATTTCCCAGGCATCAGACTGCATCTGGAAAATCTTGACCCTTAGCTCTGTGCACCAGTAGGTGGCGTCTAACATCGCCGTGTTTGCGTCATAGGCGTTTACCGTGCTGAATGTGACGTGTGCGTTGCCTATATCGTGTCACACTAGTGAGCTGCCCTATGTTACTTTCTTCCTGCACCAGCAGCGTGGTTCCAGGTTAGCTAGCTAGGTGACGTTTTGACCACCTTTTTCAACATCTTGACAAATCTCTTGATTATTTTGTTCCCAGTGTGCCTGAGAGATGTTCCCTAAGAAACCAGTGGCTTTTAAACCCTGTGGGGCCTGTCACAGGCCATTGTCGGGGATGGATCCCCCATCTGGTTTGTCTGTTGGGCCTGGAGCCCGGACCATGAATCCAGGAACTGCCCCAACTCCCACACTATGAATCCAAAGACGAATTGGTAGCAAGAGAGAACGCTACTGGCAGCCCAGCACTGCTCTGGGTCCTGGTCGTAAGGATGGGCTAGCTCTCAGGGTTGTTCCCATCAGTCATTGTTTCAGTCGCAGTCATTGTCTGGTAAGTCCCAGAAACCTAAGAAGTCCATGAAATAGAAGCGCTCTCTGACTTCGTGCACTGGTCCATGTCATGGAGTGAGGAGCGGGAACGACGCCACAAGTCAAAGACCCACTTCCCCCCAGTGGAGCCTGAGCCTGGGTCCGCTCCTCACCTCCCATAATTTTTTGGAGCCGGAGCGATGAGTTTTATGAGGCCAATCACCTCACATGTGGGCGACCGGACCCCTGTGTAGGCAACATGGGTCGGGAGGTACCCCAACTGGATTTCCGGTGGCAGGTTCTTCCTCTGTGCCAGTCAGGCTCTCTAGATTCGTCCCTGGATCCGGAACGACTCCGGTTGCAAATCCAAGACCTTCGCCAGGTTTTGGCCCTGTGTCACTGATCCATAGTTATTTCTGACACTGATGGATGCCGACTGGACCCCAACAACCACCCCCGAGTCGGAGACAGGGCCTCCTTTCTTTGATCTGTCCTGTGGGGGAATTTGACAGGAGTGGATCTGAGGATCCTTACTGCTACTCTGATCCCGTGAACACCCTGTGGCCCAATTGGATACAGACAACTGGTATGAGGAGCTGGATAATTCCAGTGGCCTTGACATTTCACCAGACACTGGCCTGGTCACCCCTCCTAGTATGGCTATGGAGGAGGGAGCATCCTTTACTATGGTGGTGATCTCCTATCACAGCAACAGTGGAGGATTCTACACACGATCCTGCTCACTCTCTACCTCCATGCTTGGAGATTGAGTGGCAACAGTTCTACATCTTCGATCTCCCTCCCGAAGTCTGTGAGGTCATCCTGGCAGCCAAGTGTCCATCAACAAAAGCTGAATACACCTGCCATTGGGACAAGTTTGTGGCTTGGTGTGCTGAGAAAAACAATGACCCACTTACTGCACCCTTGTCTGAAGTGCTGTTGTTCGTTCTGTCCTTAGCCCAGCAAGACCTTGCTCTGGAAACAGTTAAGGGATATCTTTCGGCCATGTCCACTTTTTTGCAGTTGCTGGACCAACCCTTTCTTTTTAACTTGCTCGTTGTGGTATGTTTTGTGAAAGGCCTTCAGCATGTTTACTCCCAAACCTTTCGTCATGCCCCAATGTCATCTTAATTTTGTTGATCCTATATGTGTTCGTCCTTTGACCCATGCATAGCTACCCTCTATGACTTCTGATGATCAAGACAGTCGTCTTAGTGGCCAGGAGGGTCAACGAACTACAGGCTCTTTCTGTTCACCCTCCAAACCCCTGCTTCTTCCCAGACAAACTGATTCTCCGAACCCACGCCTCTTTTCTGCCAAAGGCGTTGATGCCTTTGTAAATCTGCTAAAACTTCACGCTGATTACTTTCTTTGCTCCTCAGAACCCCTCCTAGGTGGAAGAGAGACTCCATCGTCTGGACTCTAAAAGGGCACTGTCATTCTATATCCATCGTACCAAAGAACACCGGGTGGTGATCAGCTTTTTGTAGGGTTCACTGGAATGAAGAAGAGGATAATAGTGCAGAAATGGACATCTCCAGATGAATTGCACTCTGCTTCAAGAGCTGCTATGCATTACCCAAGAAGCAACCCTTTGAGGGTTTGCAGGCTCATCCATGTCAGCCACAGCTGTCTACTGCATTAGCTCATGGAGTAACTGTCCTGGACATCTATCAGGCTGCTACGGGGACATCCTTGCATACGTTTACCAAACACTACTGTCTTGACAGTCAGGTCTGTCGTGATGGGCACTTTGCCCGTTCGATCCTCCGGGACGTTTTGGTCTGAGCCAGTTTGCAGGCCCACCTCAGGGGAGCTATTGCTTTAGTATCTATTCCAAGGTGTAAGGAGTCTGCAGCTAGAAATCTCTATCTGATCTGGTAGAGAATCTATCTAACTGCAGATTCTTTCCCGACCCTCCCATCCTCTGTTCTGCAAACTGGATTTTCTACCTAATAAGCCCCTTTTAGGCCCTAGAATCTGTACACTGGTCAAAATAGTATTTCATGGCTCTGTGCTTTTGGCGCAAAAATAGCCACAGACTGAAGTCAGTGTGCTGAGGTGGGGCCTATATAGGCACTGTGCGCGTCCCATCCGGCAAGGATGATGCCTGCGATGCCGAACCTGGAGCCTTTCTCCACCTACTGGCACGCAGAGATACTGCTCAAGATTTTCTGGATCCAGCCTGATACCCGGGGAGTATTCTAAGGTGAGGAATCTGTGGCTCGATAATGTCTCTACTACATAAGGAGTTACCGAAGGTGAGTAACTTGTTCTTCTTGTATGCATATTGAAATCAGGCGCACTGTTAGACATAGTGTGCAAAACAAAGTTAATAGCCCATTGTTATTCGTTATTGCTAACATTAGTCACTATGACAATATCCTAGTATTAGCAGACAAAGGGATTTTTTGTTTTTGTTTAATGCCTCTGAACTGCCATCCTCGGTGAGTAAACTGAGACTAGACGCTGCAGTTTTCTGTAGATAGTATTCAAGATTGCACTTGAAATTGTTAAAGTGGAGAGCAAAAACAAATCATTAATTTCACAGAAAGCCTACGCATTTTATTTGGACTTAAATTGTACTGTTATGGTATTGGCATAATGGGCATTGATTATCTAAATCTATCCTTCTACATCTAAATCTACGAAATTAGAGCATAATCCCATCTTTTTTTTTAAATCGCTCTTTATCATGATTTTTTGAGTAGCTTAACGGTGTAAAATACATGAGACTAGCATGCACGTGTCGCTCGGCAAGCAGTTGTAAACTCCTAATGTCGACCCGTAATTCACATTTCGGCTTTCAGTTCTACATTCAGGGAATCGTGGTGTCTCCTTCCTGTCCCGCTGTCTGCATGTCGAGCTCCTTCTTTATTAGGTGGAGTTGCACTCTTAACATCCAGAGCATAACATTGTGTAAAAGAGCATGATACTGCTTAATTATGTGTTTGTATACATCCACAGTTTCACACTGAAAAAAGTATGATAAAGTTTGGATCGATTCCCCACCTGAGCTTGCTTAATTTAGATTTAGAATACATGTTTATTCAATATCTCTGTGCTCGGTTTTATGTAAAACTTTGGTTAAATTATTTGCGTTTTTATTGGTGGCTGCTTTTTTATTGC
This sequence comes from Triturus cristatus, assembly GCF_964204655.1. Taxonomy (NCBI): domain Eukaryota; kingdom Metazoa; phylum Chordata; class Amphibia; order Caudata; family Salamandridae; genus Triturus; species Triturus cristatus. The sequence continues at coordinate 1,396,398,317 of NC_140589.1, forward strand.
TGCCTATTGCTGTTTGAATGATTTTATTCTGCTCTGCTGTTTTAGAGAAAAGAAGAAGAAATTTGGAACTGATTCCTCTGACAGCGCGCATGGTGATGACGCAGCTCGTCAATCACTTGGGACATTATCCCCTGAGTGGAGGACCTGCCATCCTGCACAGTCTCGTCAGTGAACATCACGACAACCCGTACGTGGAATCATCTGAGCTCTCGTCAGAAGTGTTTAAGAGTCCTAATTTGCAACTTTTTGTGTTCAATGACAGCACGCTTATATCATATCTGCAGATTCCTTCCGAAAGGACTACAAACGGGGAGTCTGTGGGCTCCCCTTCTGACGTGAGAGTAATTGTGCGCGACATCTCGGGAAAGTACTCATGGGATAGTACAATACTGTATGGTCCTTTGGAAAATTACTCAACCCACTCAACCAGTGAAAAGGGTGGTAAACCACTGATGGATTTAAAGGGGAATCAGCCACCCCTGGAATCTAGTACAGACTCTGCTGTAGAAGAGGAAAGTGCAGACGTGCTGGATAAGTTGCTTGAAAATCTTGGGAATATGAGTCCTGAATGCCTCCTTCATTCACAACTGAAACTCAATGAGCCATCCTTTCCCCCCTTTGGCATGAGCCGTGATCACGAGAAGGCAATCATCGATGCCATCACGCGGCAGAGTGCAAACGAAACCGATCATATTGAAAGGTTCAGTTCGGACCTTAGCATAAAAGTTGCATGTCAAGAGGAGCCGAAGCCAGCAGAGCCACAAGCACCATTTTATTTCTGTCGACTTCTGCTGAGTGATCTGGGCATGAACTCCTGGGATAGAAGGTACGCTGAGATTTGGTGCTGTTGTATTTCATTGGTATTCTCACAGGACCCTCACACTGAGGCAGCCGCAAAGCATCTTCGGGTTCTGTACAAGCAACCGCCATGATATGATTTCTCTGCTTAGCTATGATTGATATGGCTCAACACATATCATAGCAACTACAGTTGGTCACACGTACATCCAAGTAACTAGGGCATAGCGTTTTTTTAATGGGAATTATGTTTCTCTGGTAGTGTGAGCATGTATCAAACATCCTAAGGTGATTGTTTCATTTACATAACATTTAGACTGTTAGCATAGCATTTTTAATGGGCAATTTCATGTTCTCTGTCAAGCAGCACTGAAATTGTATTTATTTGTTTGTGGCTGTTTCTAACTGGAATGCTGAACAAATGGCACCTAAGAACATAGTGATCGTGAGTAAAACACCACAAGATGATTACTGCAGTTGCTTCATGTAATTATCTTCTGTGTGTTCACCGACTTGGAAGGACCCAAGGCGTTAAATTAGTGTAATGAGTTAAAAGGTCACCGTGTGTGCTGGAAATGTGAGAATGTGAAGAGGTCATGCATCAGTCAGTCTTATTTCTGTGCTGTCTATAGGTGGAAACGGTTCGGTCCACTTGTGAGTTGCGATGTAATTGAAGGTTGGCCTACTGGAGCCAAAAGTACTGACATTAACTTCCTGGCTGTTACAGCTCCTTCAATGCCCTGTATGATGGTATGGTACACAACCACAAATATGTACATATATGTTATATTATTAGCACAGTCTCTTGTATGCAATGATGGACTGCAAGGTTATCCTCTCAATGTGTTAAGCAGCTGGTTTTAGAAGTAGCCATCAGAGTTTCTCTGCACAATCTGACTAGCATTCTTTTATTTTAACCTATCTTATACAAAAACTTTGAGAAGTTTAAATTGACAAAAAAATGTTTGAAATTCGAATTTAACCTTTACCACAGTTTGGCTGTATTCCCCATATTGAGTAGGACTGGACTTAGAAACCTAAATCCTTCCAGCTGAAGTAATTGTAAGACAAGGTAATGGCCAAGTTTGATGTTCGACCTAAGTTAGCATCACATTTAGTGTCAGTTTAAAAATAAATAAAAAAGAAGGTTTAGTTATAACATTATATTTTACATTTTACAGTGAAGTATTTTCAGGCTAGTTGCAAATTATATTTGAAGTTAGCAACTTAAAACAAAAGGTTAATTACTGTATATCATAAGTCATAACCTAAAATTATTTCAAGTCAAGAATTTCAAGATAGTCACCTAGGTTCTGACGAGGTAGTTCAGGAGAAGCTGAGAACATGTTAGTCCAAATTTTTTAACTATCCTACTTTACATTAGAGGGACCATCTCGTGAGTGCTGTGACCACATGTCTCATAATCCAACCAGCCATCATCAAAGAGACACATAAGAATCCTTACTATGGGCAAATGTTGGTGATTAAGGATTAAGCTAGAGAAATAGATTTTTCTTTTAACTGGGTGCCATGCCCCTTTAATGTTGTTTGCAGTGGCATGTTAAGGTTTGCATTGCTTGGTCTTGAACCGTTTAGTCTGCTGCATTATCTTAATATTTGAAATTAATCCAGATTTAGGCTTCTACACAACTCGAATACTAAAAGTTATTTATCCAAGCATCATGTGTGCGTTACTTGGGTAATAAATTATTCTAAAATCAGTTTTCCAGATAAATGTATGGCGAACACTAATACATTGTGTTCTTTTTGTATTTGAAGCAGATAACAAAGGAAGGTGAAAGATCTTGTCCACTGCTGTGATGCAATGGCACTTCGTAATCGAATCATTGTGCAATAGAGTGACCTTATCACAAACAACTATGCACGTGTGACTTAGTCATAGACTATGGTCGTCACCACCAGTCTGTTGTTTCCACAAGTGCAGCGCTTTCTACGACTACAGTTATTCGTAGTAATCATATTGCTGGTAATTTTAAATAGCCTGGTAATACTACTGGTAGTAGTTGCAATACCAGACCTGGTAGGTGCACCAGGGCAAATTCTGTCTTTCATTTTGATACTATTTTGGGGAGGTAAACCGGTGACGACTCCTTTAATACTCCAGAATATCACGTTTTCAGATGCCCATAACATTTTAGGATAATCCCCTGCTTCACACTTTGCAGTGGAAAGCTTTGTACCAAAAAGGTTCCAGATTACCCCTTCGCACAGACCTTTGCCTCTGTTTACACTGAGTATGTTGAGGGAGCCTATCCATGCCGGATATCGAGGTACTCAGTAGATTCCAAATAACAAAGGCATTCTTTGTTTGTGTATATTTTGAGTAGGCTTAACTGGTTTGCTTAATTGAAATGCCTTTAGTGTGACTAAGTAGGGAGGTTTACTATGCACAAATACTTTAAAAATGAAAACAAAGACCATAGAAATCAAGCAAAACGTACATAATCAGTGGCATAAATTATAAATAAACAGGTTTTAAGTCAAAAGAACTCCTACGATACAACTACAAATAACTGTATAATACAATGGCATAATTACACGACTGCAAGGTTACCTACCTGCATCGCATGACTTTTAACGTCAATTACAGACAAACTCGTCGTTTGGAAGTGCTTGGCCATGAACTCACCTTGGACATAGTCAAATCTAAGAAAATTAGTACCCGCCGTGAAAACAGGTGTGACTGTATTGGGATGAGGAACCTCTGCACCTCCTACAGTCGTCTCTGAAATAAATAATTGACTTAATAGAGTATGTCATTATTTTCTCTGTCAAGGGAACTAACAAGTTTAAAACCTAATACGTTTTAATTTTTAATTTGCCATCACCGCATTAGAGTTGGTCATCATGTCAAAGTAGCCCCACGATATACAATAAAGGAAAAATAGAATTCACTTTCTCTGGGCCGTTTGAATCCCTCCAGCCCTAAAGCAAATAAGTTGTAAAATGCTCATGTAAAATCACCCAAAAATATATTTTCATCCAGTTCTGGCTCACTGGTAGCGTGAGAGCGTGAACGGCCTGTCAATTCCATTTAAAACGTGTATTCTCAATCTTCATGTACCTTTTTCTACTGTCTAGTTTATGGAAAGTCTGTTTTGCACAGTCGTTTCACATGTTAGCGTTTTAACATTTGCTGTAGATTTTAGATTATTCTTTGGTCAGCTTTGTGTGACCAACGCAAGAAACAACTTGTGTGATTCCCCAGGATGTCCATTTTTAGGTCTGGTTTGACAACTCAGCTGTCACCGTACCTTATGTGATCAACCTAAAAAAAAAAAAAAAAGAGATTTCAGGAGTACTGTAGAGAGTGTCTCCACCCACATGATGGTGGACAGAATCGCCTCTTTTGCTGTGTGCTTCCACAAAAAACATGCTCCCCCTTCATGTAGCTGGGATCATTGGGCCCGCTTCACAGAACTAATCGGAGACAAAATCCTAAACTTAATACTTTTGGTATTCACAGAAGGCACTTACTACTTTTGGTTAAACTTACTACTTTTGGTTAAACTTACTACTTTTGGTATTCACAGAAGGCATTTAGTAGTAGTAAAGTTAGGACTCCTAACTTTACTACTACTAAATGCCTTCTGTGAATACCAAAAGTAGTAAGTTTAACCAAAAGTATTAAGTGCATTCTGTGAATACCAAAAGTAGTAAATGCCTTCTGTGAATACCAAAAGTAGTAAGTGCCTTCTGTGAATACCAAAAGTATTAAGTTTAGGATTTTGTCTCAGATTAGTTCTGTGAATCACGCCCATTGTGTTTATTCAGCTGCGTGAGTCAGCATCAGTATGCCTTCCGAGAAAAGGTTCACTAACAAGCAGAAAGATCTGGCTTACAATGAGATGGAGCTTAAACTTTCAAGGGCACACATATGGCACTGTTAGTGTCCTAGATAAAATAAGTTGTGTGGTTTTCTAGCAGCAGCACATATCCCCTTCCCTTTTCATTATTAACTTCAGAGTGCAGTTGTGTGTTTGAGAGCAGTATGGAATGTCCGGAGCTACAGCAATCATCATACATTTGTAGGTCTGCCTGGACAGCACAGCTGGCACCAGACCTTATGTGATCAACAGTAAAGAGCTTTCAAAGTATAACTAAGAGAGGAGCTTATGATCTACCCTCATGCTGGTATCCCTGAGTAGAGGATTTGATTGGGTCGTAGTTGTGCTCTTCCACTAAAACGAGTTCTTATATTGCACTTTTTGGTTTGTTGCAAACCTTATACTCAATACAGCAGAACTGAGTTGATTATGTTGGCAATCCAATGATCATGGCTTTAGGCATGATCTGTTTATTAGGAAATGTTATGAAAAAAGCAGTAGGTCTTGTTTATTGTGAAAAGCATATGTTAAAGTCAATATGTGTTTAAGGGTGATTGTTATTACTGTCTATTAAAGCCTACAGATAGGTATTTTGTTACATGGAATCTCAGATTACCATGGTAGGCATGAATTTCGTTGTTGGTCACCACCTCTGACAAACCATGGGTTTAAGACTTAAACTGTGTGAATCCTTGCTAAGCCCTCTTAGGAGAGATCGTATTCTACTTTGCCAACTGTAACATAGTATATATTTACTATTTTATACTGACTGTGTGCCTGATGTTTGCCTTGTGGGAAAGCTTACACTCAGTATAATAGGCCAGAGTTGGTTACGGTGACAAACAAATGAAACAGTCATATAGAACTGATAGGTGTGCTGGAAAAAGTTTTGCCAGGTCTGGCATTAGAATCAAAATGTATGACCAAGGCAGTAGACCTGGTTTATTTATTGTGATCATAATTTGTTAAAGCCAATTGACCGCTAACAGTGGATTGTTATCACACTCTTTTACAGGCTGTATACAGGTATTTGGTTACATGTTATCTCAAGGTTTACCATTGTAGGCAAATGTTTTGGCATGTGTAAATGTGGTACGGGATAATTTTAATAACTAACAATACATGGCAGGCACCCACATATTGGTCAATAGATACAAGCCTATGGGTTAAGGGGCACCCTGTCAAGATTAAGGCAAGTAAACCTTTTTTTATTTTGTTTTGTACAGATTATCAGACAGTCATATAATATATTTGGATCACTTTGAGTTCCCAAATCTTCGTGATGTTAAAACCATGCCTATGCTGCAGCATTTTGGAGTTAACGAATAGTACATTTCCTCCAGCCCAGTTATTAGTGCAGCGTTCTGCAATGACCTAGATCGATTTTTTTTTAAGCACTCGCAATTTTGCCCAGTATATCACACTGTGGTCAAGTGACTCAGCCGAGATTGCAACCCAGGTTTTCGGGATCGTCAAGAGGCAATTTACCCACTTGAGTACATCGCTTCCCTAACGAAGTAATCAAGCAAATGCAGCAGTGACGCCCTCTCTGAAACTCCAAGAAGGCAATCGAATATTTATTACATTCCTGTTCTAAATAGAAAGAAAGGATATCCAATCCAGTTATTTGTATACTGCTTTTTCTTGAAATCTGTTTCGAAGCGCCTTTAATGGTGACGAACTGGCCTTTTGCGGTCTGGTTGGGTTAGAGAATCAAAGTCGCTGTTCATCCCAGTGAACTGCCATTCATGTTCCAAAATGTACACAGTAGTGTGCTGCCAGTCGACAGCATTTGGCACGTCACTATAATATATTTTTCAAGCAATCTAAAAGGAAGGGTGTGTGCTGTACCGCTTATAAGCAGGGCAACTGGAATAATGCGGCAGGCTTCACAAAATTATGTGGTAACAAGGGCAAATTATGTGGCGTAATGGAACACTTTGTGGTAGTATTACTTTATAATTTTAGCATTTATTTTTACATTTAACAATGTCTGAGCAAAGCACCTCGTTAGTGCTTGTTTAACACTCAAATACAGCAATAAGTAATAAAAAGGAGTTCAACCTTCCACAGCAGTACGGGTCGCATTTTTAGTTCACTTTTGATCTGTTTGAGCTACAGTCTTCTTTGGGGGGGGGGGCAAAATCTGCAGATTATGGGGAAAAAACTACCACCATAAAATTGCATAATTCCAGTGGCCCTATATATGACAGACAATTGACTTTTTAGGTAGACCGCGTGTTGATGTGGTGGGCATGTCCATGTGGAGGTGGCAATGTGCGAGAATGCATATGTGAAGTGTGTTTCTGGTAACATATATCATAAAGCACGTTTTATAAATGAGAACCTGCAATCGTAAACCATAGTGCTGTCTTTCTATCACTGCCCCATCAGGGGTCATGTTGAATTTTTTTTTAGCTACACTACTGATCATATTTTACAGCCGGTGTAAGGCTAGGGAGGTCAGATATGTCTCCATTGGACACAGTAGCCCAACATCAGTATTTTACAATTGATTGATTTGAAAACCACAACAGCAGTTCAAACGTTTACGAAAATCACAAATAAATTAAAGTCTTGGTCTGACTTTAAAAAGAAACATGCTAACGGGTAGAGTTTTAGACAGTGAGACTGTGAAAACAATGAAATACCGACCACCTGTTGCAAAATTATAGTGTAAAGGATAAATGACAAAAAAAAAAAAAAGTTTCCTTTTTTTGCTCACAGCTGGTATTTGCAAAAGTGGCGCAAATTAGTTTTTTATGTTAAGGTCGCCTTCCCATGTGTGTCTTAAAAGGGTTGTTACTAACGACAAATGATTTGTTCATGTCTTTTTTGTGTAATGTTTGACCGCTGATTGGGCAGCACAACTTTTGCCTTATTTTCTTGCCTAAATGAGGTGACGTGAGCCTTGTGACTCGATTCATTGATCGTTAAGTGAGTTGAAGGTGTAAAAACTACTACACTCCTTGGAGTAGGAGGCAGCACGAGTTTAGTATAAAATGAGCCCCATGGCGTTGTCCAGGGTTCCTTGGATTTGCATGGAAAGTGGAGTGGTGAAGGGGAATATGACTCTGGCCAAGGTTCTCCACCTGTCTCCCAACTCTTTGTGGTTCAGGTCTGAATGGTAGATCGCTCTCATCGGGCCACGTCCTCCACTTGTCCGCTCCGACTTACCACTTCTGTTGTTAGGCTGAAGCTCTGCTGCAGATGGGGAACTGGCTTAAACAGTCTACTGCTGTAGTTTTGGACACAGCATACTCCACTCGTTGCTTTTATTTTGCCCTTGTGTAGTGCACAGGTTCCCGCTACTATCTGCAGCATCAGACAACCGGGCGCACATACGCAACCTTCTCGTTCAAGGCCAGTTCTTCTAAGTCCTCTGGAACTGTGAATTAACCTGCAGTGCCCTGCTGCTTTTCTCCTAGATTGTATAAATAATGACTAACCTGTCCCTTAACACTTATTCACAAAACCGGTACTCTGGTCCGCTCCTGCAGACGGTGGTTGCATTGGTCCTCAAGGTTGCATGGGCTTGCCCCCACATTGCCTCAAAAATGTTGGCATTTCTTTACACAGTGACTACAGGCAACCTATTACTGATGACATCACTGCATCTGGGTAGTGTTTCACCTGTGTTCCGATTACTAGTGGTCCTGGCAGAAAGACAAGGGGCAGAACCTGGAATGTGCACATGCTCCTCACCCGTCCCTGTTCTTCATCGAGCAAGGGTCAATGGAAACGGTAGTGTGTGTCGGTAAAGGCCAGCACCTCCCGGCAGCAGCTTCCTTCCTGAATCGGGCTGCACCTCGCTGTGAGGTAAGGTACCACCTCTACAAATCCTGAAATTGTTTTCAGCGGCTTAAGCAGACCTCGAAGTTTAAGAGCCCATCCTTAGACCCCAACAATGTCAGCTCATGGTGGCTGGCAGTAGACATCAGTTGGAGCTTGCAGTGGAAATGCTGATGGAAGTGGCAACCATGAGAACAAGTCCAAGAAGGTATAAAGGTGTATAGGTACTATTAATCTCTCCCTTTGTCCCGAAGTACCACTTACTATTTATAGTGTCTGCTCGTTTCCATTCTCTTAAACCACAAACTGGTCTATGTTGCCAGTGGCAAAAACGGATGATGACGCTCCTACCCCAACCAACATGCACACATGCAGCAAGTTGCACCAGAACATGTTCACACATAAGCCCAACGTGGTCACCACATACCTCTCTGCTACTTCTGCTCGGCACCTGATGCTCCCACCATGCTATTTTATGATTTCAAACCAGCGTTCTACGTTCATTGAGCACTTCATTAAATCTGTGTGTGTGTTTTTTCTAGATGAACATGTTTGATGGTTACTGGTACAGTAGTGTTCAGAACAACAGTCATTTATCTAGTGCCTTTTCCAAATAGATTATTAACATTCAAGATAGAAACAAAAGTCAGGTCTTTTTAATTAGGGTCGCATGTTAGTTTCTTGCAGTGTCCGCTAGAAAACAGTCAATCAATCTATATTTTTCGATGTAATTTTAAATTCTCAGAAAGAGCGTGGTATTGAAGAAGACAGGCTCTAGCTTAGTCTAGTAAATGCCGTAGTGAGATATGAAGGTAATATTTAATTACAAATTAGGGGTAGTGGCTATCCCTCAATATGTGAAAGGTTGAAGCAAAGATATTTGTAGCATTAGGCAAAATACATTTTGTTGAGCTTCTGCAGGTAGCAGGGGGCCACATGAAAACTTCTAGAGCCTATATTCGGCTACCTAGAATAACCATGCTGTTCATTAGCACGCATATATGAGCAACAATTCATGCAGGACAGGATTCACAAACGACGATTAATTAATAGTGATGTGTGGTCCCAGGACATTACCAGCTTAACGCAGGTCCTGTAGAGATTGAGTGCACACATGCTTCTTCATTATGTTGAAAAGCAAACACCGGTATGACTGACAGATTGAAAGAGACTAGCATAATACTTTCTTCCCAAACATTAGTGACAAGCCTGGTGTTAAGTAGGATTGCATGCCAACAAGAGCAGAAATATGCTTGCACACCCTCACCAACTGCATCCCACCAGATAGCGCCCACCTGCAAACCAGTTTCCATTGCGCAAGTGCAAATATCGCGGCATCTCTTCGTGAGTATCAGTGGTTCATTTTGTGCTGTTAGGCTCTGGTGGACCGAACCATCACTTATTCACAGGGACCAGGACTCTGGTGGTCCACTCGAACCTGTTGACTGCATGTTCTTGTCCCGGCTTGGTCTTCCAGAGTTCCAGCATTTCTTTGCATAGCACTGCGAGTGCCATACCCCTAACAGTGCGGTTTAGGGCAATAAGTTTCATTATATAAATCGGGTCTGACTGGTCCATTGTATATGTCAGTGCAGTGTATTATCAATGTGTCTGTCAGTACGTGTCTGAGTCGTGTTTACAGTAAGCAAAGAGCAGATAAGAACAAGAACCCAGAAGTTAAGTGGATTTGTGAGATTGGAATAAAATGTAATTTCTTAATGACGAATATGTTAGTTTGTGAATTCTAAATCTTATATCAGTTTTGTTTACCATGAAGTGTTTGAATTGGTAGCTGTGGCAGCTCTGCTTAAAGTGGTCAGATATTTTGTGCTGCCATTCACTGGTCGTACCTATAGTACTGCCAATTAAGTCTTTCTTCCTTCTGCGATTTATATGGTAGGTGTCATTGTTTTAGGTACCAGTGGCAGCTATCAGGCAAACGTAATAGGAATTCACAATCCTTTTGCAGAAAGTCCCACATAAACAGGTTGTAATAATTATACAGGGATATTTGTTGTGTAAACCCATATAACAGTTCGGTAGGCATACAACGGACTGAGGAGGAGCTGGGACACTGCTGGTATTGTCTTCTTATGCCGTAGAGCACACACTGCTCAAATACAATTTCCCTGGATGCGCTGAACATATGGTATCTTGCCTCAGCATATGGCGCTAAACCTTTGAATGTAAGGCATACTTGCACATATGGCATTGATCTGGGCAGAAGTGGCCATACGTTGGCATGCAAAGCTGGTGCACGGTATTTGCGGCTTGGTCTGGGGATTTGGGCAATGCCAAAGACATTTAAAGTTATTCCTGAGCATATGATTGTTATGCCTTGTATTGGGCTTATGATGGTTTTGCCTGTTATTTGAAACTTTACATGGGAAATTATAGCCGTACATGGGAGTTTGAAGCTTTACCTGGGGCTATGATGGCAGAGTGTGAGCATTTGAGATCTTCACTAAACATTTGAGACCATACTGTGCTATTTTAGATTGTATTAGTCTATATGGTGAATGCATAATGCTTGGGGGCTTTCTAGTGAGTATAGGGCATGCATCATTGGCATGTCACGTCAGTATCCTTGCTAATATGAATGATAAGTAAGCATATTATTTTTTCAGAGAGTGTTTTCCAGACCTTTTCTTCATATTTCCAACGATACACATGTACTCTAATCGCTTATTTGAACTAGTGGAACAAAGAACAAAACGCCTCTTCACATAGCCCAGCCCCAGAGCATGAAATGTCTGCAGTATTTCACGGATGTCCTTTCACAGGTTATCCATTTTGTAGCAAACTTGCATGAAAATTGGGCTGTAAAATATATTATTTGATCCCATGTTTACAACATTTGTTTGAGGTGTCTGAGACAATGTTGAGTAAAGCAGACACACTTTCTTTTCTCGCTTACTCCTATCCAGATTTGCCAATTATCCAGGCTGGGGCAGTGCCAGTATGGGAAATGGGTGGCGGTCTCCTAAGAAAAAGTTGTGGCGCAAATTGTTTTCTTTCATATTATGTAGTGCAAAAGCCAGGTCTTCACAAGAGAGTGCAATGCCTTACAGCAATCCAAAGCAACACAGGACACTTACACACAGCTACTCTTCAGAAACAGGATGCTGCTTTCACTTTTAAGAAGTACTTGCAGTACTTGTGTGTCAAATGATGTTTTTGTTAATGAGAGGTTGGTTCGCCCATCCCTGTAATTGTATCGAAATTTCAGGGTAATAGTTTGGTTTGTTTCTCTGGTGGTCCGTTGTTAAGGAGAGAGATACTCATCATAGCCCATCTCCTAGAGCCTTCTGTTTTATAGAGTGTTTGTTTAGAACTCCTAGTTGTATGATGTGATCACAGGTAACTGGTCCAGTGATCTAATGTCTTCTAATTTTCACAACCATGAGCCGTGTAATAGTCCATCAAAGACATATTCAAAGCTGTAAAATATTTCGCGAGTTATCACTTAATTAGTGCTGTGATAGTTGAATACACAAATTGTACAAATTTCTTGTGCCTCACCTATTTGAATTTAGTGATGTTTGCTTAAATTTGTTGCGATACATACATAGCTCTAAAAACATAGAGAATCTAATGAGTGACCAACAGAGCGCAAGCATACAACCTGCACTCGTGTCCTCTTTTTGTTTCAAACAGAACTACAAGAGTACATATAAAAACATTTATTACAGATCTTCATTCCAAGTTGTATTTTTTATTAACCTTAATTTTTGTGTTTCGTAGAAAAGGGTTTCATCTTCTGAAGAAGAATTCTAAGTTATTGAGGGAACTGAAAAATTTGGATTCCAGGCAATGGTAAGTGCACATCAAATCTTAAATGAGCCTTACTTTCTTTTTTTTTAAAGAAACTTTATTGAAATATTGCCAAATAATAAAACTCGTGGGTTTACGATAAGTAACACAACCAAGAGCATCAGTCTGACAAAGAAGCAGCAAGTTTTTTTATAACTACTTTTATATTGAGTTTAATAATATACATCATCCACTGAGATTGACAAGTAAATGACAAAAACATTCTACACCAGAGCATCAGATATCCACAGACACATATATGTTTAGGATGTTTCCAGATACGCGCAATATTGCATTTAACAACCAACGAGGCCACCCCAATAAAGGTCCGCTCAGAACAGGAATCCCGCATCCTCTCTAGGAGACTTAAATGTGCCAAATGATGGCCCAGTTCAATCCGGTGACTCAACACCTCCGAAAGTTCATGACTCATCCCATTCCAAAAAGGTGTCAAAAATGGGCATGACCAGACCATGTGGTAAAAATCGGTAACGGTGTGGAACAGCACAGACACATGGCCTGGTCGGTATGTCTCATCTGCTGTAAGCCCTGAGGAGACGAGTATGTTGCATGGAGATAATTAATCTGGATCATCTGAAAGCAAAACTGCACGTTTTTAAGAAAAAAGAATCCCTACCCTCTTCCCACTCCCACTTAAAAGTTATTCAGATAACATGAATGTTCAGTGTACAGACATTAGTATAATAATGGTACATCATCTCTTGATTCTAGGAAATAAGCATAGAAAATTATAAAATCTAAATTAAAGTGAGTAGCCCCCTCCCCCCCCCCCCCCCCCATCAAGTTGTAAAATTGAGGGAACGTAATGACCTAGGACAGCCAAAACCAGTTCCCACATCTGCCAGGTAGTTCACCAGGACCTGCCACTGGCTGTTAATCTTATGATCCATGTCATGGAGTCCCCTGGTTAGTTTCTCCATAGCTATCGATGCCCATAACTTACCTGCCCATTCAGGAACTGTTGGAATAGTTGGGAATTTCCATCTCTGCGCTAATAACTGCTTTGTGGCTAGGAGCATGTTCAAAATAAGCCTATAGTCCCCACGCAACATATGGACATAAACCACAGGGAGGAGACCAAGGATGATAGTTCCAGGGTCAGGCCGTAGGGGGTGTCCAATTGCTCCCCTGATGTGGCTAAGGGTCTCCTTACAGAAAGTTGTTAACTCGGGGCTTGACCAACCCATATGCAGAACGCCACTATCCTGACCACAAACTCTCCAGCACAGACCATCCGCCTCTCCATACATTTATTTATTTTATTTATTTATTTATTTATGAGATTTTTTGTGCGCAACTAATACCCTAAGGTGTCTAGGCGCAGCGAGATACTCCAGATTACAGCACAAATCAGACCGCATTCTCATTGATTAAAAAGCCAGGTCTTCAATAATTTGCGAAAGTTAATAAGGGTGGGTGCAGTTTTAATGTGCAAAGGAAGTAAGTTCCAGAGCACAGGCGTTGTTACCAAAAATCTCCTGTCACCCCAGGTGGCCGTTCTTGTGCGGGGGACAGTCAAAAGATGGCTAGCTGCTGATCTTAGATTTTTTTTAGGGATGTACACCTGAAAAGCCTCTTTTAAAAACTTAGGTCCTATTTGATGAATGGCCTTATAGGCTATACAAAGGGCCTTAAATTTGATCCTGCTCTCAACCCTTAGCCAATGAAGATGGCGTATGGCTGCAGAAGTGGAATGTCGCCTAGGGATGTTAAGCAGGATCCGTGCAGCCATGTTTTGGACGGATTGAAGCTTGTTTAAGATGTATTTGTGTGTGCCAAGGAAGAGAGCATTTCCATAATCTAATTTTGAAAATGCTAGTGTGGTAACTAGTGTTTTTCCTGCAGAGACTGGTAAATACGGCAAGAGTTTTTTTATTTTCTTCAATACAAAGAAAGTAGCCGAAACGACCTTGTTAACATGCCTGAAACTTTGGTTCAGGCTTATAGGAGTGACATACCACAACCTTATTGTCTTATACAGTGATTCCCTATATTTCACACTAATACAGTCCCAAAGTTTGCCACTGTGCCATTTGGGATGGTAACCCAGGATCCCAGACCATTGTTTCATATAGGACCACGCTGTGTCCTGTGCCAGATCCCCTAAAAGGGTGTATGTATTGGAGATGTGGCCTTTGGGACCAACATAGGTCTTTTCACAACCCTTCAAAAGTCTGTTGGCCTTCAGTTTGTTCTCAGGAGAAAAGGACTCAATAACGGTGCTGGATTGTATCACAGATGATCAGCCTCCAGGACCCCAAAGTCTCATTTACATTGAGGAACAGAGCGGCCATCAGCCCTTCGTGGGAAGTTTTGCTGGGATATACCTGTGAAGAAGTCTACATTTCCCTGCAAAGGAGTAAATGGGGTAGGGATGGAGGTCAACATATAGTTCTTAGTGAGATAATCCCAGATCTCAAAAAAAGGTTTAAGAATATCCGAGAAATAGCAGACTGGGGGTCTCCCATGTTTTGGGAACCATGGTAGGGCCCAGGGCGCCTGGTCCATCTCTGCAGTATCCCTGTGTACCCTGTAATGCTAAGTTTCATAGAATGACCATTCAAAAAAATTTGGAGCTAGGCTGTCTGACTATTTTCAAAATGCCTGGATGTGCTAGCTCTCCCGACCTCTCAGAGGACCTCAGTACATTCCTGGAGACATAGGTTACACCCACCTGCAATAAACTGACGTTGGACTTCTGTAATATCTTTATTTTAGTTTCTAGGAACTTAATGGGAAGCGCCTGGAAGAGGTAGAGTAATCTGGGTGTATATTTTGCTTTATAACCACGACCGTTCCCCAGCCATGAGATATATAGAGGTTTTCCCCTGAGAAGTACATTTTTAATACCATTAAGTAGGCAGGGGTAGTTACCTGTGTAGAGATGGTGGTGGTGCGAAGTGATGTATACCCAGACACCTTAAGGTATGCTTCAAGGAGTTCCTTCTCCCTGGTAATTGAGTGCAGGGGATCCATCAACGTAAGAAGGATATCATCAACAAATAAGTGGATAGTGTGTTGTTCCCTTCCAAAGGCATACCCGTTATCTCGGTCTGTTGACTAATAGTTGTAGCTAATGGTTCAACTGCAAACACAAGTAGTAACAGAGACCCCTCCCCGTTGACAATGACCTGTAATATTTGAAACTTGTAACTAGCGGCTATGCAGGAAGCATATGGGGGACAAAACCTATTGCCTCTAGACCTTAATAAGGAAGGCCCAGTTAACTCCCTCGAAGGACTTTTCGGCATCCAATGACAGGATTGTCTTATGGATAGATCCATAATTGGCCTTCTCTACAAGGTGTAGCACCATTCTGACGCTGTCTGCCGCCTATCGTTGTAGGACAAAGCTCAATTGGTCCAGGTCAGCCAAATCAGGCAGATGAGCCAGGAGTCTATTTGCCAAAATCTTTGTGAAAATGTTTGCATCTAAATTCAGCAGGGCAATGGCCCTATGGGAGTCACACTTTTAACTGATTTGCCCAGTTTGGGTATCAGGGTTATGTTGGCTCCTGACATCAATGGTGACACTGAGTGAGATAAAAGGATAGAATTAAAGAGGAAGTTCAAATGAGGAATCAATTCTCCTTTGAAATGCTTGTAGAAATGGTTGGTGAGTCAATCCAGACCAGGGGAGTTATCCAGGTGGAGGGCTAGAATTGTAGCTGAGACCTCCTCTTCCGCTATCAATTCTCTAATTTGTCTCTATTACTTTTTTTAAGTTGCAGTCCCCATCGATAAAGGATTGTGCTTCGTCTGGAGGAACAGGGTCCTCTCGGTATAGAGTTGCAAAAGAAGTCCAGAAAGACCCTCGGTTTAACCTCATTCTTGTCAAGGATGATGTCCCCTCTTCCCTGTAGGGAGGGAATCTGTCTGGAAGCTGTCTGCTCCCGAAGTCTTCTCTCTAGGAGTGTGCTGGTTTTTATTGGCTTATTTGTAAAAAATTCTGCTAAAGGCATATCAAGGCTTTCTCAGATTTTTCCAAAGTAGGGAGATCAATGTTCCCTTTAAGGGGGGATAGTCTCATGCAAGTCTTTCTGGGAAGCCATTGAGCGATGCATTCTAGTCCTCATAAATCCGGCATAGCCTTGCCACCTTAATAATGCACTGCCTTCTAAAGACTGACTTGAAGGCATCCCGCACCACTTGACGGTGAACCTCACCTTTCTTATTCTCCTCAAAATAGTGTTCGATTTTGTCCCTCAAAGTTTTGTGGGACAAGCTATGCCCGAGTAAAGATTTATCGAATTCCCAACAGGACCACCTGTGCATGTTGATCACGCTCTCTCCCACAATACCATAGTGTGGTGCAATATCTTTATTCCATTATGTATGATTGTTACCATATTTACCACAATAGCTCGGGAGCCCCATATACGGTCAATTTAGGAATATGACATTTGTATATACGAGAAAATTGTGAATTCTTGTTTGTATGGGTGTATACTTCATAGATCTCCAGGCTGAAGTCCTTCATTCACTGTAACATTGCCGATGACATGGCTCCCTATAGGTACCTAACGTGTGGATGTCTATCCAATCGAGGGTCCAGCACTGAATTGAAGTCTGACCCATACAAGACTAGTAGAATCCCATATGCCAAATTGCTTCATAAGTTGTGTCAAGCAATTGTCCTGACCTTGGGTAGTGCCATAGTCATTAAATATATTATACGGTTTCTCCTGATGGCGGCCCTCAATGCAAATGTAGAGCTCCTCCATGGTTTCCTTAACTATTTTAACTACTTCAAAGGGAAAATCCTACTTATGGCCTTCTTGACCCCACATTTCTTGAACCTAGTGGCTGCAAACACTGGGAAGGATAAGTTCTCTTTTTCATCAGCCAGACTGAGATGTGTATCCTGGAGACACAGATTGTCCAGAGCTGTCTCTCGCACTTCCCTCCACAAATTGTGGCGTTTAACAGAGGCATTTAAATTGCTGACATTTTAGGTTACAACTTTAACCATTGCTTATAACAGCCAGGGAAGTCAAATGGACCATTACCCTACCCACTTGAGGTGAGTGAAAGCTGAAGCATGCATAAAGGATATTCGGAACCATAACAATATCATTAAGCAGGCAATCATACAAGAACTGAATTCTGCCAAGTTCCCCAACTCCCCTAAACAACTCTTAACCCTTTTTCAAATACCATATTTTGTGAGGAAGGGATCAGATATATCCCCAGCGTGAATATCAGTCACGCTGTTGCCCACTGCCCTCCTCCCTCCCCCTCTGTGTCACTATTTCCCTTTTGGGGCACACCAACTCTGTGAATAGGAAGCATCAGACCACCCTAAGATGACTCAAGTCGAAATGTGACCCAGGGATTCAGTAAAAACTTTGCAACAAATTACAGCATCTGATAACAATGGCTCGGTAGGACCCAGAAAAGTGTAGTGCACATGTCCATTGGAGAGGAAAAGCAGTACACATTTGCGGGCACACCATGCTTGAATCTCTGAGGCGAAGGCCTCAGCAAAAGCAAGAGTCCCTTGCATGAGGTTTGGAATGTTGATTTAGGCCTCTCAACTTCTCTTTAGTTTTCCATCGTTAGTCAGAGTCTTTCTTTGGTGCCGTCGCTGGGCATTCTTGTGAGGGTCCCAAAATTTCCTGCATTTCTTCCGATGTACAAATGGTATGGGCTTTGGAGGTCATTTGAAACCGTTGGGTGAAAGAGAATAGCGATCTGTAACAAATTTGCCATCTGCGTAGTTCTGATGGAACTGAGGCCAGAGTTCAGCATTTATTCAAGGTTGCTTGGGAGAGGCCCTGAAACAGCTCGACAGGGTATTCCAGGAGGAGCTTTCTGGCCACGCTCATAACCTCGTCTGTTAGTTCTGAGGAACTTAGCTTGGCTATAATGCCTCTTGGTCATGTGTTAGCATTGGACCTGAAAGCCCCAACCCTGTGCACTCCAATAATGAGGATGTCGAATGTTTGATCGTCTTTGAGGACTGAGTGAAACAAGTTTGCACAGAATTAAGGGCCAGATGTATCAAAGGGTTTTTCCCATTCTGTGTCTATGGGAAAATGTGTTCATACATATGGCCCTAAGTCTTGTTCTCCTCTTTCTTGGACACTCCGACGTAACGGATTCTGATAATTTCATGTCTGGACCTATCCTCCAAATCAGCACACTTCTACCATATATGGATAATTTCAGTTTCCATTTTGGCTCCTTAATACTGTTATATTTCAAGTTCCTGGCTCATTACTATCATGTCATCCTCATTGTTGACTACTCAGTTGCTCAAGGCATAGATTTCTTTTGTGACTTCAGAAAGGCCAGAGGCTATAAGGAGACCTTCAGAGCCTGCATTGGCATAATTACAATTTTTTAAAGTATCTTGTAGATGTTGCCTAAGTGGGATTGCAGATCTTCTTCCGTCTGGGGTGAGTCCCATCGCACTTTTTTTAAGATATTGCGGCCTTTGTTAGTCTGTCCATGGATGGATGTCCCCAGCAATTAGCAATTATTTTCAGCTGCCTCGGCCT
Source organism: Triturus cristatus (assembly GCF_964204655.1). Lineage (NCBI taxonomy): Eukaryota > Metazoa > Chordata > Amphibia > Caudata > Salamandridae > Triturus > Triturus cristatus. Next base: position 1,396,417,091 of record NC_140589.1, read on the forward strand.
CCGATTCAAAGGCTGGTGTATATGGCTCTTCCCAAGGTCACTACACAACCAACTAGAACATGCGTAGGTGGAAGGAAGGAACCTCGTCCAGCACATGCCATAAATTGTCTATTCTTCAGCTGGTAGAGATACACCTGCAGGTAGAAGGTGTGCTGATATGCAGGGAATTAGTCAGATAGGGTATAGATCGGGGACAGTAAAGCCAGCCTGTGTAAAGCGATGTGCAACCACCAAGTGGAGAGAACCGATGATCAAGGCTCCTTGCATAGTCTGAAGAGTATTGATAGGCGATGGGTATCGCCCAAGGAAAAGCGCTGGCTAATGGAGTAAGTGTGCAGGCTTTCCTGTAGAGTTGAACATAGTGGAATGTGCCCTTACTTTATTGCTGTTTCAGGAAAGTCATTCAGGGGAATACTGCTGTGAGGGTGGCTACAAGTCATGATCATCACAGAACTGCTGGACAGCCCACTGTTCCGGCAGGTAAGCACCGCACTATAGTGTTGCCTCGCTTATGTTGCTCCGAACTGCACACACGCCCAAGATGGCTGCCGCCATTCATCACGCCTCCGGGGTGTGCCACCACTCATTGTGAGCCCCTTCGCTGAGCTCAGCACATCAAGAACCTCCCATTTTTTGCCAGCAGTGTTACCAAGGCTGGGGCCACAGCGATCCCTTACTTCTGTGCTGCCGAGGTACGCAGAGAGACCCAAAGTAGGAGACTAGGACCAGGAGCTTACCAGTGGGACACCATACTCATCTGACTGCAGACCACGTCCCCCAGCCTTATTTATCTTAATATTAACTAATGATTTTCCAGACAACAGCTATCTCATCTGCCATCCATTTTGAAAAACCAGGTTAAATAATAGTTCCTCATTGCAATGTATTTGTTAAAATGTTTTGCATAGCACTGGCTTACTTCAGAGTGTTAATCTGAAGATGGTAAATGCTCCACACATAAGAAATTGCTAATAAACAGGCACTAAAGTCCTCTATTTGGCTGCTGTCCTGAACCCTGGCATATTGTTTGATAGTGCTAGTATAGAGAGAACATGTGGGTGCATAAGGGTGAGTTGAATTTGAGCATGAGAAGCAATTTGTGCACAGTATGATTTTAAAATGGAGCCTCGCATCGACTTTCTTTGATATCTGTATGTTCCAGCTCAGTCTAACATATCTTTACCTCGTTTTCTATTCTCACCTTAAAATCTGGGGTCAGAGTACAGAGTCTTTTTTTCCAACGCGTTTTCTGGCTACTATGGGGGTTTCAGTCAGTTAAGGTATATGTTATACTCTAGGATACTCATTCATAATGAGTTGCGGAGGCCGTGATGTTGATGGGCCAACCTCTGCATGTCATTCAGTTAAATTATCTGTGCACAGTTCTGTTTTCAGGAGTATTTAGAGGCAAAGATGGCTGCATTCTGTTCTCGGTTTGTGGGGGGCTAGGCATTCCACTGTCGGAGACTTTGTATTACAAGATATCTGCCTGACCCATTTCAATCATTAGAATTTTGCTTAACAATATTGCATTGGGGTTTGCTGATGTGGTGACTTGTTTGTCAATGGCATGTTGACAGCTTTCGGAGGTAGTCTTGGTCTTTTCCCCAGGGTTGTCTGTTGGAACGACTAGTTCCTTTACAACGCCTACCTTAACAACTCGTTGTAGGAAGGTGGATATCTGACTATGGTTACCCCCAACTTTTTGCCTAGTGTCTAGCTGGTTTTTCGACTTAGTTGGCCTGAGATCCTGCCATTCAGGGTCTCAGGCTGTCTGCTCTCTCTTTAAAATGGACTCCATGTACCCTAGGTACATTCCCAATTGGTAAGGATCACCTTATTGGACCCTGTACAGTGTACCCTAGGTACCCAGGGCATAGGTGTACCCTAGGCCTCCCAGGGGCTGCAGCATGTAGTATTATGCCACCCCTGGTCTGGCCTTCCAATCAGACACAACTGGCTGATCACTCAGCTGGGGCAAGGTCGTGTAATCACCCCTTGCTTAGATATAGTATGCCTATATCTACCCTTATATATAGACACATGTGTACCTATCAGTCACTCCTATGGCAGGCCTTAACAATCCTGGAGGCAGAGTGCTTGGTAACATGTGAGATGGTGCTCTAGCATGAGCTGAGCCTGTCTGCAGCTTTCGGAACTAAGTCCTTATAGCTGTTCTATGATATAGCCTACCATATACTCTTAAAGTGCCTTATAATCTTAGACGGTTATGGTAACTATGGTTTGGCTTTATCGAAACATGTCGTGTAAGGTGTCTAACACTGTGGAATAATACCCCCATGCCATTTCTGGACATGAGGATATTATTCCCCCCTTCTAGAGGGAAAGACATATTAAAATCATACTTCACTGTTAGCCTCTGACCAAAGCCTCAGCATCACAAAATGGATGCTGCTGCCACGACACAAGTCTGACCTCCTGCAGCTGGGAGTGATCCCAGCCAGGGAGGCCTGGACAATAGGTTTCCTGCTTGGGGAGGTGCTAGCACCTCCCCAGACAGCCTTTAGTGTATTGGGGCAGGGTGGGCTGAAAGGAATGAGACATGCCTGGGGCACACAAGGTGTTCCTTGCATAGTCCAGTTCAAACCGGCGCTGGGGCACTCCAGCCCCAGCTCTGGCGCGAAACTGGACAAAGGGAAGTGGGTGTAACCACCCCCTCCCAGGTCCCACCCATAAGGCGTGACCTAGCAGGTATCCCAGCCCCCCAGATTAGTATAAGAGTGGGAGTTGGGCCTCAAGACTTTAGATTATCCTGAACCTGCAAACTTGAACAGAAACTCTGGACCTTCGACATTCGACGAAAGAAGAAGACTGAAGAATCTCCCTTGTAGCCAAGGAGTGGCTACCCTGTGCAAACAGGCACCATCAAGAGACTACCCTTTGCTTTGCCCACGTTCTACGAGGAACCGACTGCAGAGCCCGACCAGAGCCTTGACTTCCAGACTTCTCCGACCCTGATCCACATCCACAGCAAAGCTGAGATCCGTGGAGGCGACGAGCGACGTGGGACCGGCTACCTGGGAAAAGTGGCTAGTAACTTAAAGCGCAGCTTCTGAGGCACCCTCGAAGTTGTGCACCGGGGATTGAGAAGCCCCAACCCCAAGCACCATCTGCACCGAAGATCAGCCCCCCACACTCCACGAGTCCTGCGTGGGGCCCTTCTGCATTTTCCTGCTTGCCGCGTCTGTCCGGTTGCTTGCCCGCTGGCTAGTGGCCTTTGTGACGACGCACCCTGAAATCTTCTGCGCTGGTTTGGCTCCTCCAGACTGGCTCCCGCTTCTCTGCAAAGAAGAAGCACCCCAGACCTTCCTGGTCTGCACCAGAAGCAAGTCCTCCGTTCTTCGTGGGTTCCGCTTGCCAAGGCTTGGTGAGTCCTAGTCCAACTTCGACGCCGCCGACAGCAAGAGCCTTCGTGGGACAGCTCGCCTCCTGGTCCTGGTCGTCCTCGACGCTTCCTGGTCCTCCTGGCTGCAGCGACAAGCTTCACCTTCACCTGCAATCTTCACAACATCGCCTGGTTCCTTCCTGGTTCCACGTGATCACTGGCTAGTGACCTTGACTCTGTCCCTTCTGCTTGCAGGTTTCCTCTCTTCTTGATCCCAGCCTTGGGATCCACCGGACACTCTTCACTGACTGCCTGTCAGCATCTTTCTTCAGGCATCAATAGGAGTCGACGACGAAAACCGACGCATCTTCACCCCTATGCACCCGCAGCCTGTGGGCTAGGTAACTTGGGTACTCCGGTGCTCATCAGGATAGTGACTATCCTAGTGTCTAGTTTTCAAGTCTCAACTTCCTAGCTACTCCGGAAGTGTCCTAAATCTACAGTTTTCTAAACTGTACTATTGCTAGTGACTTTTACGCATTACGCGTGAGTGTTTCCACTCTGCACACGAATCCCGTGGGCCTCCCACTTCCTAACGAACGCTAGTGTAGTGTAGCCCCAGCGATTCCCTAGGCCTAGGCCTATTCTATTTCCGTGACAGTGGTCCTTATACCACTTACTTAGTATATGGTTTGCGTGGCCCCTAGGGCCTAACTGTATTACTTACCTGTGTGACTTAATGTATGCTTAAATAAGACTGTGTTGTACTTACCTCTAATCTCATAAAGAGTGCTGAGGGTTTGACTAGAATAAATACACTTTATTTTATATATATATCTGTTGTGGTGTCCTTTCATTTGGAATTCAAGGGATTATATATGGTATCACAGCTGGCTTCACATGTCATTCAGAGTTTAGCCTAAGACTGCTCTTGTCCATGCTACCACTAGGATAGCTGGTCTATAAGGTTGACTTTACAACCAATCACCATAAGGGTATTTGGACTGATATAAGGTGTACACTAGAACTAGTGACATCGTACATCAGGCCAACTTCTCACATTGGTGAGCAGCGGTTGGGATCTGAGCTTGCTGTTGTAATACCATTGTAATCTTGAGATACTAAATTGAAAGATAACACAGATATTGTCTAGGTACATATAACATAGATTATAATACTTAAGTCCTACTGGACTTAGTAGTTGTAGGTTGAAGGGAGTAACACACCCTGACTACAACTACTAGAGAGGTTTAGTAGAAACAACTAGTGTAGGTAGGTGCACACACCACACCCTCACTAGATCATGTCTCTGAGAGGAGATCAAGTAGATGCTCTCTCAGGAGGATCAGGTCTGCAAAAGACCCCCTCTCGATATGATACCTTAACATTCCAGGAGATGAGACACTTGTGTACCTCCAGAGGAATAAAACAGGGTGCAAACCCTACCCTCCTTCAGTTAAGACAACTCCTAGAGGAGTATGATACTCTTAGGGCATCTCAGGCAGGTACCCTAGGTACAGAGGAGGGTCTACCCACCACAGAGGAGTCAGATGGGACTTCAGATGAAGAGGTAGACAGCCAGGGCCAAGTAGGAAGACTTAGCCAGGCTAACCTAAGCTTACATGGGAGTTTGCATGGGGTCCCCCCATACAGACCCCCAAGTAGGCTTACACAGAGAAGCAGGAGGGACAGATCCCCTTCAAGGGAATCCATCCACTCCCATGTCTCTAACATCTCTAATGCTTCCTCTCACAGGTGAATGACTTCCCCTGAGAGAAAGGAGCATGAAGCCAGAATGAGGGAAGCTAATCTGAGGATTCAGAGGGAAGAACTTGCCCTTGCCAAAGAGAAGCTTGCTCTGGCTAGAGAACAAAAGTTAAGTGGGTTAGAACCCACTGGTGGCAGCAACATTCCTAGAGATAGGGATAGGTCTTATGACCATAGAAACCTAAGCAAGATAGTCCCCCCATATCAGAATGGGGATGACATCCACAAATGGACGACTGCTTTGGAGAGGGCCTGCAAAGTACAGCAGGTTCCCCAGAGTCAGTGGGCAGCTATCTTGTGGCTCTCCTTTTCTGACAAAGGTAGAGACAAGCTCCTCACAGTCAGTGATGAGGATGCAAACAATTACAAAGTCCTGAAGAGTGCTCTGATAGATGGGTTTGGCTTAACCACTGAGCAATATAGGTTGTTGTTCAGAGACACCCAGAAGACACAGACACAGGACTGGTCTGATTTTGTGGATTGTGCCACTAAGGCTTTGGAAGGTTGGTTAAATGGCAGCAAGGTGCAGGACTATACAGGATTGTACAACTTGATTATGAGGGAGCAGATCCTTAGTAATTGTCAGAACCAGCTTCTCCATCAACACCTGGTAGACTCAGATTTGACCTCTCCCCAAGAATTGGGAAAGAGGGCAGATAAATGGGTCAGGACCAGGATCAGGCCTAAAAATCAGGGTGGTGACCAAAAGAAAGATACCACCAAGCCTCAAGAGAAGGGTGGGGATAAAGCAAAAGAGAAATCTTCCTCAGGGCCCCAAAACTCCACACAGGGTGGTGGGTCCCAAGCTCCCTCCTCTACCACAGTTAAAAAGCCTTACTGCCATGAGTGTAAAACTCCTGGGCATTGGAAAACTGACAGCAGTTGCCCAAGGGCTAAAAACAAAACTGTTCCTCCAACTACTCCTGTCACACCACCTATTACTGTCAGCAGTAATCCCCCAGGTGGTGGGAGTGCCCCCCAAAATTTGGTTGGGTTTTCTTGGGGAACACAGGGGGATCCTGGCTTAGCCAATTCCCCTACAGCAGCTACTCTTGTCTGTGATGGTTGCATGGGGTTTGCCAACTTCACTGCCTGTCCCAACACTTTGGGGAGGTACAGACAGGAGCCCTACATCAATGGTAGAAAAGCTGAGGCCTACAGAGACACTGGAGCTAGCATCACTATGGTGGCCCATAGGCTAGTTCCCTCTGAGCAGCTTTTGCCTGGTTTCTCATACCAGGTGACTAACATTGATGGCAAACAGAACAGTCATCCCATGGCAGAGGTATGTCTCAGCTGGGGAGGTGTCACTGGCCCTAAAAGGGTGGCAGTGTCTCCAACCTTGCCTGTGGACTGCTTACTGGGGAATGACTTAGAACTCTCAGCTTGGGCTGGAGTTGAACAAGACACCCATTCCAAAATGGTAGGCCTTTCAAAAAAGGGTAGTGGGGTTGTGCCAGTCACAACCCCTGTCCAAGTAGATTTCCTCCCTGAAGAGGTTGGAAGGGCAGTGGTAGCCACAGCCCAGGCAAAGACAGACTTCCCTGTAGAGACTGGCAGAGCTGTGACAGTCACAGCTCAAACCCAAACTGAGTGCCTCCCTGAAAAGGTTGGCAAGGCTGTAATGGTCTCAGCCCATACTCAGACTGACATAGGTGTAGTGAAGCCTGAAACTATGGATCACTCCACACAAACAGAGTAGTGGGGAGGAAGAAAAGTCTCCCTCTCCCCAGACATTAGGAAAAGGTCAGCCTCCTCAGGGATCTGACCTCACCCCTTGTGAAGGAACTGCCCCAGAGGTAGCCAGGCCTGGCCTGGCAGAGCCTCTGATGTCAGTGGCCCCTTCCAAGGTGGGACCCAGTCTGGTGCAGGTAGCCTGCCTCTCTCTACCCTGCCTCAGTCAGCCCAGGGCTGCAGAGGTCAGGGAGGCCAGTGGACCCCAAGAGGGCCCCTGTCCACAAGAACCCCCCCATCAAAAGAATGAGGATTGCCTGGCTAGTAGCCCTAGCCAGGTGATGGGTAAAAACATTCCTGAGGGATCCCCTTTACAGGTAGTTAGGGACCTCCCCCAGAGGGATTCTGTTGGGCACAGGCAAACCTGGGACCTTAGGGCCCCAAACCTGACCTGTCCCTCCAGTAAGCCCACAAAAGGGACCCAGCCTCCAGCTTTAGGTAGCCAGAGGCTGACCCTGAGAGCACAGTGCAACTCAGTGAAAGAAAGAAAGGCATCCATGGTGGAGGATGATTGGAGGAAGCTGAGGCCTCACTTTAAGGACACTCACTTCAGTACTCCATCTCAACACCAGCCTTTTACTTTGCAAAGACACCCCAAAGGTAGAGATTCCCTATGGTGGAGACCCTATGATACCTTTAGGATGAGGGATTGCTTAGTGGACCATGAGACAGGGGGTAACCATGCCAGTGCTGGTTCTTCCTTATATGGCCACTTAGGCAATAGAGGCTTACCTTGTCAAGGCCAGCCTTATCTCCTTTCGTTTGGGGGGGGGGGGTTGTGTAGGAAGGTGGATATCTGACTATGGTTACCCCCAACTTTTTGCCTAGTGTCTAGCTGGTTTTTCGACTTAGTTGGCCTGAGATCCTGCCATTCAGGGTCTCAGGCTGTCTGCTCTCTCTTTAAAATGGACTCCATGTACCCTAGGTACATTCCCAATTGGTAAGGATCACCTTATTGGACCCTGTACAGTGTACCCTAGGTACCCAGGGCATAGGTGTACCCTAGGCCTCCCAGGGGCTGCAGCATGTATTATGCCACCCCTGGTCTGGCCTTCCAATCAGACACAACTGGCTGATCACTCAGCTGGGGCAAGGTCGTGTAATCACCCCTTGCTTAGATATAGTATGCCTATATCTACCCTTATATATAGACACATGTGTACCTATCAGTCACTCCTATGGCAGGCCTTAACAATCCTGGAGGCAGAGTGCTTGGTAACATGTGAGATGGTGCTCTAGCATGAGCTGAGCCTGTCTGCAGCTTTCGGAACTAAGTCCTTATAGCTGTTCTATGATATAGCCTACCATATACTCTTAAAGTGCCTTATAATCTTAGACGGTTATGGTAACTATGGTTTGGCTTTATCGAAACATGTCGTGTAAGGTGTCTAACACTGTGGAATAATACCCCCATGCCATTTCTGGACATGAGGATATTATTCCCCCCTTCTAGAGGGAAAGACATGTTAAAATCATACTTCACTGTTAGCCTCTGACCAAAGCCTCAGCATCACAAAATGGATGCTGCTGCCACGACACAAGTCTGACCTCCTGCAGCTGGGAGTGATCCCAGCCAGGGAGGCCTGGACAATAGGTTTCCTGCTTGGGGAGGTGCTAGCACCTCCCCAGACAGCCTTTAGTGTATTGGGGCAGGGTGGGCTGAAAGGAATGAGACATGCCTGGGGCACACAAGGTGTTCCTTGCATAGTCCAGTTCAAACCGGCGCTGGGGCACTCCAGCCCCAGCTCTGGCGCGAAACTGGACAAAGGGAAGTGGGTGTAACCACCCCCTCCCAGGTCCCACCCATAAGGCGTGACCTAGCAGGTATCCCAGCCCCCCAGATTAGTATAAGAGTGGGAGTTGGGCCTCAAGACTTTAGATTATCCTGAACCTGCAAACTTGAACAGAAACTCTGGACCTTCGACATTCGACGAAAGACGAAGACTGAAGAATCTCCCTTGAGGCCAAGGAGTGGCTACCCTGTGCAAACAGGCACCATCAAGAGACTACCCTTTGCTTTGCCCACGTTCTACGAGGAACCGACTGCAGAGCCCGACCAGAGCCTTGACTTCCAGACTTCTCCGACCCTGATCCACATCCACAGCAAAGCTGAGATCCGTGGAGGCGACGAGCGACGTGGGACCGGCTACCTGGGAAAAGTGGCTAGTAACTTAAAGCGCAGCTTCTGAGGCACCCTCGAAGTTGTGCACCGGGGATTGAGAAGCCCCAACCCCAAGCACCATCTGCACCGAAGATCAGCCCCCCACACTCCACGAGTCCTGCGTGGGGCCCTTCTGCATTTTCCTGCTTGCCGCGTCTGTCCGGTTGCTTGCCCGCTGGCTAGTGGCCTTTGTGACGACGCACCCTGAAATCTTCTGCGCTGGTTTGGCTCCTCCAGACTGGCTCCCGCTTCTCTGCAAAGAAGAAGCACCCCAGACCTTCCTGGTCTGCACCAGAAGCAAGTCCTCCGTTCTTCGTGGGTTCCGCTTGCCAAGGCTTGGTGAGTCCTAGTCCAACTTCGACGCCGCCGACAGCAAGAGCCTTCGTGGAACAGCTCGCCTCCTGGTCCTGGTCGTCCTCGATGCTTCCTGGTCCTCCTGGCTGCAGCGACAAGCTTCACCTTCACCTGCAATCTTCACGACATCGCCTGGTTCCTTCCTGGTTCCACGTGGTCACTGGCTAGTGACCTTGACTCTGTCCCTTCTGCTTGCAGGTTTCCTCTCTTCTTGATCCCAGCCTTGGGATCCACCGGACACTCTTCACTGACTGCCTGTCAGCATCTTTCTTCAGGCATCCATAGGAGTCGACGACGAAAACCGACGCATCTTCACCCCTATGCACCCGCAGCCTGTGGGCTAGGTAACTTGGGTACTCCGGTGCTCATCAGGATAGTGACTATCCTAGTGTCTAGTTTTCAAGTCTCAACTTCCTAGCTACTCCGGAAGTGTCCTAAATCTACCGTTTTCTAAACTGTACTATTGCTAGTGACTTTTACGCATTACGCGTGAGTGTTTCCACTCTGCACACGAATCCCGTGGGCCTCCCACTTCCTAACTAACGCTAGTGTAGTGTAGCCCCAGCGATTCCCTAGGCCTAGGCCTATTCTATTTCCGTGACAGTGGTCCTTATACCACTTACTTAGTATATGGTTTGCGTGGCCCCTAGGGCCTAACTGTATTACTTACCTGTGTGACTTAATGTATGCTTAAATAAGACTGTGTTGTACTTACCTCTAATCTCATAAAGAGTGCTGAGGGTTTGACTAGAATAAATACACTTTATTTTATATATATATATCTGTTGTGGTGTCCTTTCATTTGGTATTCAAGGGATTATATATGGTATCACAGCTGGCTTCACATGCCATTCAGAGTTTAGCCTAAGACTGCTCTTGTCCATGCTACCACTAGGATAGCTGGTCTATAAGGTTGACTTTACAACCAATCACCACAAGGGTATTTGGACTGATATAAGGTGTACACTAGAACTAGTGACATCATACATCAGGCCAACTTCTCACACTCGGTCTCTACTACGGCCGCGTCTTAACCATGAATTGCTTTACCACAAATGTTCGTGGGAAAGGCATACATGGTAAACAGCTATCCGTGGCCAAGTTTACCACCCCCTTCCTCTCACCTTGAGCCCTTAATGCACCCCCAACCTCCTTAAAACTACCCCGAACCCCTCCACCCTCTAAATACTACCCCAAACACCCCAACCCCTAAAAACTAATATGAACGCCTCCCACCCCTTAAAAACTACCCTGAGCCCCCTCCCACCACCTAAAAGCTACCCCGAATCCCCACCCACTAAAAGCTACCCCGAATCCTTCCACCCCCTAAAAACCGCAAGATGATACTGCAACAAACAGGGTGGGATAGGGTCTTGGGGTCCTGTCTAGTAGACTCTATGCCTCGGGAGGTTTCTGGACCCCCAGGGAATTTCTCTTGTGGTGATCCACCTGGCAGGATCTCTAAAAGCCAGGGTAGATGATAATAGCCATCAACGCTTAGGGGACCACGAATGACAGTTACACCCAGCGATGGTGCAGAGCATCTTCCGTCAATTAGGAGTACTTTGGCTCCATCTTTTCGCCACCTCATAGAATGTGCAATGTCAACAGTTTTATACTTTGGAGTACCCAAGAAGGCTCTTTCTGGAAGACGCAATCTGCCTAGAATGGAGCTTAGGACTCCTGTAAGTATTCCTGCTGCTGTCTCCCTTCTCTTTAGAACTCAGGATAGGAAACACCCAGGCCCAAGTCAACCTAGTGGCACCAGGTTGGGCCAGGAGAGTCCGATGTCTCAAACTCCTGAGCATGAACATCTGTCCACGGATCAAGCCGCTGCTTCTGGAGCGAATTCTAACATAACAGCAGAGCAAGGTATTGCACCTAAGCCTGTGAAATCTACCTCTCCATTCTTGTGGATTGAGCAGTGTCAGAATACCTAATTTGTCCTTCCTTCTGAAGACCTTTGTCATCTTGGGGGTAAGGTGTCCCTCTACAAAATCAGTGTACGCCAGTCATTGGGACAAATTGGAGGCTTTGACGGCACCCTTCAATTGAGTCTTGGATTTAGCTCTTTCTTATCCGAAGCGCACCCCCTTTTTAGCTGCTGCACAGTTGTTTGTATAGACTTGTGATGTTGAAAATAGTCTTTCTCATCACCATAACATTTGCTGCGTGTGAGTGAGCTTCAGGCTCTTTCCGTTAACCCACCGTATACAACTTTCTTTCTAGATAAATTGGTGTTAAGGACCCAAGCTTCCTTTTTGCCAAAGTGTTCACTCCGTTCCGTGTTGTACAGGCTATCACTCTTCTGGCGTTCTTTGCTCTACCTCTGGCCTCTAAGGAGGAAGAGAGACTCCATTGTGTGGATCCTAAGAGAGCACTAAACTTTTATATAGATCGCTCCAACAAACATTGGGTGGACGTTCAGCTCTTTGCTCTCCAAGATAAGGAAGGGCAAGATAGTACAAAAACGGACCATGGATTATTTTCTACATTAAAAGGTCTGCTACTCACTGGGTAAGACGCTGCCGCCAGAAGGTATTCCACTGGAGCCAAAGCTGGTATTCATGAAGCACTACTACCTCAACAATCTGGTTCTTCAAGAAGGGCATTTACCCACTTGCTTCATGGTTTGAGCCAGTTCATAAACCTACCACCTGGGCAGGTGCTGGTATTGCATCTGTTCAGAAGGTGTGGCTCTACGGTTAGAGGTATCCATCAGAAGAACAAGTCAGTTTCATTAGGAAATGATCTTTCTGGGGGAAGCTCTGACGTCTGCACTCATGAGTGTTGCTTATATGTGGCTCCACTTATGGAACCACTGGACGCCATCTACAGTTGCGCAGAAATACTGCTTTACAGTTTCTAGATCCAGTCTGGCACCTGGGAGATATTGACAAGGTGAGGAATCTGCAGTAAGAGTATCTACCAGAAAGATTATTACTGAGGGTAAGTAACTTGTTCGTCTTCTGCGAGTCTATGCAAGTCCGTTCTATGTTCATCAGTTTGGGATTCTATGAAAGTCACCTGGACAAAGTCAATTAACATGTCGTCTTAGTTACTCAGCGAAGGAGTAAGATAGTAATCCAGAGAAGGGGGAGTGAGAACGATGTCGGTAGTTTTATTTTCCTTTGGTTGGTGTGTCGGGTGCTCGATTAGTTGGGTTACTAAGCTCATGTCGTTAGTGGAGCAATGGATAAACACAATACATAAGAAATAAACTAATATAAGTGCCATAAAGATAGTATTTTATCTGTTAAGACACGTTTTTATTGATGCAGGATAGACTGTAATTTATTGGTTTTGATTGTGTGTGGTAGAGGGCCGATCTAATCTCTGCCGCTGTTCTTTTCGTGTATTTTAAATGTTATTTTGCCTTATATATTGCAATGACTGCATCGAAATTATACAATACATTTACGCTTGAGTTGTGCAATAGTATCATGAATTATTATTAAATAGTAAATAACCGGTACTAGCAAGTGCTATAGAAAATTGTTACTATTACATATTGAGAGCAGTTGTAAATGTGATCTGAAAGAAACACGTTAGTTAGATTCCTCACCTTAGAATATCCCCAGGCGTCAGACTGGATCCGGAAGATTTTTCATCAGCAATACCCCTTGCGCGTCGCTAGGCGTCGTCTGCGGCTCCGCGTCCGTCGTCGGCGTCGTGCGCCGGAATGACGTCGTCGGAGTACTTAGACGCCGCCCTCGCGCGCTGACGTCAGTTCTTCTTTTTTCCGCGCCAGTAAGCGCAGATCCGGGAGAGCTACCCCTTTAGTCATTTTTTGACTAACTTTTTCGATCCTTTTTGATCTTGTCTCGACTCCGGTGGCGGTAGGATGCCTGGTTTTAAAGCCTGTGCTGACTGTAGCCGCTTGATGGCGGTTACGGACCATCACCGCCGGTGCCTTTACTGCTTGGGCCTCGACCACGCCGCGGCGTCGTGTTCGGACTGCAAGGCCCTGACCTCGAAGGCTAGACGGGAGCGGTCCCGTAAGCTTCTCGAGATTCGCCACCCGGCTCCGCGCCCCTCTCGATCCCGGTCCAGGAAGAGGTCCAAGGATCGGTCGCGGAGCTGCAGCCGACGTCATCATCGGTCGTCGGGATCCAAGCCTTCGGGTAAGTCGAAGCACTCCAAGAAGTCCAAGAGGCGACACCGCTCTTCGGACTCCCCTCGCCGGTCGCGCGACTCGGCCGAGGGTCAGGGTGGTTCCACCCCAGCGGCTCCGGCGGAGCCGCAGGCGCCGTGCAAGTCCCCATACCCACCGGTCCCTGGGACTGACGCGACGCCGGCGGAAGTCAGTGCCTTCCTCTCGGCCATGAGGAGCCTGGCTCCGCCGTCGACGCCCGCTGGCGCGCCTTCGGGCCCCGCGGACCCGACTGGGCAACCTTGCCTGCCGGCGGCTCCAGCCCCGGCGCCGTCGACGGCTCCGGCATCGACGCCGCAAGCGCCCGAGGGACCCGTTCCCGAGTCCCCGCCGACGCCGGTCGACCTCGTCACGCCTCCTCCGGCGGCGTCGACACCGGTACCAACTCCGACGCCGACTCCGCTCGACGTCGAGCCCCGGTTCAACCCCGGTCCGGGCCCGGCGCCGAAACGGCGTCGATGGACGCCGCGTTCGGCGCCGCTGGAGACACATTTTGTCTATCGCCCTGCTCCGATCCTTCCTCCTGTATACCAGGAATCGGATGATGGGGGCGACTGGGAGGGATCCGAGGATCCTATGGTCGCTGAGGCTCAACTGTCACAGGACTGGGCAGATGAACTGGGGGAGGCCAGTGGTCTGGATACCTCTCCGGACACTGGATTCATCTCTCCTCCGACTGTGGCTTCGGAGGAGGGTGCTGCTTTCTCTGTGGTGCTGCGCAAGGCGGCCGCAGCCCTTGGGCTCGAGCTACCTGCCGTGGCTGTGAGGACTAACGTCCTCACTGAGGTGCTTCAGTCTGCAGCAAGCTCCACTGAGCCTCTGCTGCCATTCAATGAGGCCCTCACTGACGTTCTGCAGGGCACCTGGTCCAAGCCCTCCACAGTTCTTCCTGTGGATAGGAACGTCGCCAGGCGCCACCGCCCTGCTCCGGGCGACCCCAGTTTCCTGTCCCAACACCCTACCCCCGGAGAGCCTGGTTATCCAGGCCTCTACCTCCCAATCCTCCTTCCCGACCGCTCCGCCGGACCGGGATTCCAAGAGGCTGGAACAGTTCGGCAAGAAGCTGTTCTCCTCCCTTAGCTTGGGTCTGTGGTCTTTGAACACCGCCTGCCTCTTGGACCGTTATTCCCACTCTCTGTGGAATACGGTGGAGGACGTGCTGCCCCTGTGTCCGGAGGAGGTCCAGACACGACTTACCCAGGCTCTGGCCGATGGGAGGGATGCAGCACGACATGCTATCCAATGTGGGCTTGACACTACGGACTCGCTGGGTAGGGCGATTTCTACCTCAGTGGCGCTTAGACGTCACGCCTGGGTGCGGTCCACGTCCTTTTCGGGCGATGTCCAGAGCACCCTCATGGACATGCCCTTTGATGGCACTCGCCTTTTCGGCGAGAAAGCGGACAGTGCGCTGAATCGCTTTAAGGACATCCGGGCTACGGCCAAGTCCTTGGGCCTCTCGGCCCCGCGGTCGCAAACTTCCGCCTTTCGCCCCTTTCGTGGCCAAGGAAGGGGTGCCTCCTCACGTGCGCCTAGCCACCAGCCGCAGAACCAACCTGCTCGCGGACGTGGTTTCCGCCGAGGCGGTTCTGGAGGACGACGCGGTCAGCCCACATCCACCCCGGCAGCATCCGCCTCAAAGCCTTCCTAGTCCGAGCTTTCAGGCCCATTCCATGCCAGTGGGCGGCAGAGTTCGCCATCACCTGCTCCACTGGCGGTCCATCACATCGGACAGGTGGGTGCTGCAAAACGTCCGAAGGGGCTACTCCCTCCCCTTCGAGACGACCCCTCCAGCCATGCCACCGCAGCACCACCGTATCTCGGGGGATCATTTGAATCTTCTCCACGAGGAAGTTTCGGCCCTCTTGGCCAAGGGGGCCGTCGAGCGCGTTCCGAGCCCAGAAGTAGGTCGTGGTTGTTATTCCCACTACTTTCTGGTTCCCAAGAAGGGCAAAGGGGGCCTACGCCCTATCTTGGACCTCCGGAACGTCAATGCCTTCCTCCGGAAGGAAAGGTTCAAGATGTTAACTTTGGCTCAGGTTCTAGCTGCCCTAGACCCTGGAGACTGGATGGTAGCGTTGGACTTGCAGGACGCATATTTCCACATCCCCGTCCTGCCGGCCCATCGGCGTTACCTGTGGTTCACGGTGGGCCAAGAGCACTTTCAGTTTACCGTGCTCCCCTTCGGCCTCACCAGTGCCCCTCGGGTGTTCACGAAAGTGATGGCGGTGGTCGCAGCTCATCTGCGCAGATCAGGGGTTCCAGTCTTCCCCTATCTCGACGACTGGTTGTTGAAGGCGGGCTCGCCCCAGACAGTCGTCTCCCACCTCCAGACTACGGTGGATCTCCTGCATTTGCTGGGATTTTCCATCAACGTGCCGAAGTCACACTTGAGTCCCTCTCAGAAGCTCCTCTTCATCGGAGCGGTTCTCGATTCGGTGCAGTTCCGGGTCTATCCGCCGGAACAGCGGGTCCGGGATATTCAGGCCCTGATTCCCATCTTTCGGCCTCTATCCTGGGTTTCGGTCAGGCTAGTGTTGCGGCTTCTGGGGCTGATGGCCTCCTGCATCCTACTGGTGCATCACGCCAGGCGGTGCATGCGGGCTCTGCAGTGGGACCTGAATTTTCAGTTGGCCCAGCATCACGGCAACCTGTCCGACCATGTCTTGATCTCAGAGGGCACTGCACGGCAGTTGCAGTGGTGGCTCACGGACCGCGATTGGGTCAAGGGCAAGAGCCTCTCCCTTCCCCAACCGGAGCATGTCGTAGTGACGGATGCGTCCCTCCTGGGATGGGATGGCCATATGGGAGAGGCGGAGATCAGAGGCCTCTGGTCTCCGGCGGAGTCTCGTCTCCACATCAACCTGTTGGAGTTGAGAGCGATCCGACTTGCACTGAAAGCCTTCCTTCCCTCCGTCAGGGGAAGTGTCGTGCAGGTGTTCACGGACAACACCACCGCCATGTGGTATTGCAACAAACAGGGCGGGGTGGGGTCGTGGACCCTTTGTCAGGAGGCTCTGCGCCTCTGGACGTGGCTGGAACACCAGGGCGTCACCCTAGTGGTTCAACATCTGGCGGGCTCTCTGAACGCCAGAGCAGACGAACTCAGCCGCCGGTGCATGATGGATCACGAATGGCGTCTGAACTCTGAAGTGGCGCATGGTCTCTTTCAGCAGTGGGGAGAGCCTTGGTTAGATCTATTCGCCACCGAAGAGAACGCGCAATGTCAGCAGTTCTGCGCGTTGGAATTTCCAAGGCGGCACTCGCTCGGCGACGCTTTTCGTCACGAGTGGAGTTGCGGTCTGTTGTACGCCTTTCCGCCTATACCACTTCTGCCCAGAGTGCTGAAGAAGATCAGGCACGACCGGGCCCAAGTCATCTTGGTGGCTCCAGATTGGGCACGAAGGTACTGGTATCCCGAGCTACTCAGTATGTTGACCGATCCTCCGATACGTCTGCCCCTTCGGGAGGATCTTCTGTCGCAGCAGCAGGGGACGGTCCTCCACCTGAACCTGTCCAGCCTCCACCTCCATGCGTGGAGATTGAGCGGCGGCAGTTGATGCCATTTGACTTGCCTCCTGAAGTCTGTGATATCATTCTGGCAGCCAGGCGTCCCTCCACAAAGACGGTATACGCCTGCCGGTGGAACAAATTTGTGGCATGGTGCACAGCAAAGGCTGTGGATCCCCTTTCCGCCCCTCTTTCTGAGGTTCTACTGTTTCTTCTTTCTTTGGCCCGGCAAGGCTCTGCCCTGGGCACCTTGAAAGGTTATCTTGCTGCCATCTCTGCCTTCTTGCGGCTTCCTGATCAGCCTTCTCTTTTCAAGTCCCCTGTAGTTACACGCTTTCTAAAAGGCATTACTCACACGTTCCCTCCTGTCCCTTTTGTAATGCCTCAGTGGGACTTGAATCCTGTTCTCACATTTCTAATGTGCGCTCCCTTTGAGCCTCTTCATAATTGTCCTCTTCGTCTGCTGACGCTTAAGACTGCTTTTCTGGTAGCCATCACCTCGGCTAGACGGGTGAGTGAGCTCCAGGCTTTATCATCAAAGCCTCCTTTTCTCTCTGTTCATCCGGACAAGGTTGTCCTTCGGCCTCGTCCCTCCTTTCTTCCGAAAGTGGTGACCCCCTTTCATCTTGGGCAGTCTGTCACCTTGCCCACCTTCTTTCCGCCTCCGCATCCTTCCAAAGAGGAAGAGAGGCTCCACCGTCTGGACCCAAAACGTGCGCTTTCCTTTTATCTGGACCGCACAAAGCAGTTCCGGGTGGACGACCAACTTTTCGTTGGATACGTGGGTGCTAAGAAGGGGAAAGCTGTGCACAAACGGACCATCTCTCGGTGGGTCGTTTTGTGCATCAAAATTTGTTATTCCTTGGCAAAAAAGGACCCTCCTGTTGGGCTGCGCGCCCATTCTACTCGGGCCACAGCGGCTACTACTGCTTTGGGACGGGGTGTCCCTTTGCAGGACATCTGTCAGGCGGCAACGTGGGCTTCGCTACACACGTTTGCCAGGCATTATTGCCTTGACAGCCAAGTCCGGAGGGATGGCTTCTTTGGCCGTTCTGTCCTCCAGGACTTTCTGGTGTGATCTTGGTTCGCAGACCCACCACCGGGGATGGTATTGCTTGGGTATCTATTCTAAGGTGAGGAATCTAACTAACGTGTTTCTTTCAGATGAACAAGTTACTTACCTTCGTTAACGATGTATCTGTAAGAAACATTAGTTAGTTAGATTCCTCACCGACCCACCCATCCTCCCCGTTCTGCGAACTGACATCTAGGGTTGTTATCCTTTTCAGGCCCCTAGATTTTATTTTTGGCACCAGTGTCGGTCTTTGCATGGCTCTGCGTTCCTGGCGCGGAAAGTTATGTACAAGAACTGACGTCAGCGTGCGAGGGCGGCGTCCAAGTACTCCGACGTCATTCCGGCGCACGACGCCGACGACGGACGCGGAGCCGCAGACGACGCCTAGCGACGCGCAAGGGGTATTGCTGACGAAAAATCTTCCGGATCCAGTCTGACGCCTGGGGATATTCTAAGGTGAGGAATCTAACTAACTAATGTTTCTTACAGATACATCGTTACCGAAGGTAAGTAACTTGTTCATCTATGTGTTTTTTGGTCCCTGGTTGAAAGTCTGCATATCTGAGTAAGCAATATAAAATAGCATTTAACCGTTGGGCCCCCTGAACCTCTGGTCAAGTATGCGGGGAACATTTCTTTCTTGGCTTCTTTTCTCCTGGAGCCTTAACTGTTACTTTTATCTTTAATGTCTTTGTTGATCAACTGCATTTGATCATCGTGTTGACATTTCAGTTTAACGTTGTTGACGTTTGTTTTAAGTGGCTTGTCTTAAAGTTGCTTTATAGATGTTGGAAAATTATGAAGCAAATATTCCTGCATTTCACTCTACTAGTTCTATAAATGTGCCGATTTCTCTGGTTTTTTCATTCCAACATAGCCGGGAAACCCACAAGATTGCAGTGTTTTACATTGCCGAAGGACAAGAAGACAAATGCTCGATATTGTCTAACACTGGAGGAAGCAAAGCCTACGAGGATTTCGTCGCTGGATTAGGCTGGGAGGTCAGTGAAATATTGTGACTTACTAATGTAACATTGTACACCAAGCAGTCGTGTTATCGTGAGTAAAACGAACTGGAGAAAAGGGCGAAACAATTGATTAAATAGGAAAAAAAAGTTTTTGCTACTAAGTAAAGCGTTTAAGCTTTTAATTTTAACACTTTATACTAGCCTTGTGATTTCCTGGGAGTTTTTTTTTTTTTTTTAACTTCTATTTTTGAACTTTGAGCGAACACACAGCATCAATCAAAGGTGCTACAATAAGTACACATTTCCATTATAGTGAATACAGTGGAAGCAGGGAGAAAGAAACAGGACCAAACAGGCAATGTTAGCGTGTTCAGTAGCATCAAAACAGCGCCATACATCAAGCAGTTGGTTGCCTATAGAGGCTGCAAAGTTATTCTGTACCTAGAGGAGCCCATCCCCCGTTCCCCATGCATCGATACCATGTTTCAACACTGTAGATCCCATCCTCATGCAGAGACCCTCAATGCGCAGAGGCTACCCAACAATACCCAGAGGGCAATGGTCTCAGACACCCTACATTCAAAAAGTTCGTGAGGGCATCCGCAGAAAGCATCTATGTGGACGTCCCATCGTCCGCGGCAGCACCCCCCCTACCAAGAGGTAACAACGCAGCGGAGCCCAGATATCCGTGGGATGCGACGTTATCGGCAAAAGTTCGGAATATATACTGATCTGGTCCTGGCAGTAGGTAAGATCCCGCACCCAATCCTTAAACTTCGGGGCCCTGCCCCTACCCCATCGACATGCAACCCTTCTTTTAGCAAGCAAAAAGGCAAGCGCAATGAATTTGCGATGTGCAGCTTGTATGGGCTCCACATATCCCAGCAAAGCAAGGAGAGGGGAGGGCTCCATCACTGTGTTAATCATTTTAGAGAGCGCTTCAAACACCTGGCACCAATAGCGGTGTACCGCTTTGCACTCCCACGCTAGGTGAAGAAAATCCGCCCCAGGGGCCTGGCATCTATCGCACCTGTCGCTTTTACGAAGCTGATAGCTGTGCAGTCGGGCAGGGGTGTAATATAATCTGTGGATGTATTTGTAATGTATTATTCTGAATCTACTACTGGAGGAGATGCGTTCCGTCTGTAGCAAGCAGAATTCCCACTGCTTATCTGTCAGCGGGGCCTGCAGCTCCAAGTCCCACTTTCCCCTAGCTGCCAACTGCGGCGCGGTTGTTAAAGAGTGCACCGATTTGTATATTTTAGAGACCAACTTGGCCGGGGCTTCGTCCTGAAGGATGCGCTGCAACGGTGCCATATGCGGGGGCTCCTGCGGAAAGCTGGGTGTGAGCACCCTTATCCCCTGTCGAAGCCGGAGGTACAGAAAAACGTCAAGGGGAGAAGGCTGTATGCCTGCATATAGGTGGTCCATTGATCGAAATGTGCCATTGTGGTACAAGTCCCCCCACGTCGAAACGTGGATAGCGTGAAGTAGTTTCCGAAAACCCGCTTCCTGCAGCAGGGGCATACTAGGATGGTAAGCAAGGGGCAAGAGCGGCGCATACAACAAGTCAAACCCCAACGTGGCCGTCAGTTGGTTCCATGCAGTCACCGTACTAATCACCGTCGTGGGCGTTTTATCTCTTCCCTGCACAGGGATATACAGTGCGCCTTCTATAGGGATCGGGTGTGCCAGCCAGTGCTCGGCGGCCAGTTGGGGCATGTATCTAGGTTGCCGTATCCAGTAATAAGCGTAATGCGCTTGGGCTGCACGATCGTACAGCTCGAAATCAGGGATGCCAAAACCGCCCTGATTGTACGGCTTAATGAGGATCTCCCACTTGAGCCGGGGCGACTTACCGCCCCAAACTAGTCTAATGAGCTCTGTGCGTAACTGCCGAAAAAAGAAAGTGCCCGGGTAAAAGGGAATGTTCAGGAAGAGATACAGCAACTGCGGCAATATCACCATTTTAATCAACGATGATCTGCCAGCCATGGAGAGGGGCAGAGTGATCCAACGAGCAATGCTGTCCGTAATGCGGGACATCGCCGTGCCATAATTGGCCCTCAGGAGTTCATCCCTGTTCCTTTCAATGCGTATGCCCAAATATTTAAAGTCCCCTTCACACCAGGCGAGGGGGTAGTCCAACCCGAACCGCCCGGTGGAGGTCGTCAGGGGGAATATACAAGACTTGCTCCAGTTGATCTGGACCCCGGAAATCCTGCCAAATGGGATAAATTCCCTAAGAATCGGATTGAGGTTATCCCTAGGGTCGCGGATATAGAGAGTGATATCATCAGCGTACATTGATATTAATATTTGCCTCTGGAAACATCTCAGCGCACTGTCTTTGTGGTGTTGCCGCAGTTTTGCAGCCAGAGGCTCCAGGGCTATGGCAAACAGCAACGATGACGGGACAGCCCTGTCTGGTGCCCCTGGTAACGGGAAATGCAGCAGAAAGCTGGCCGTTCACCAGTACTTTGGCGCTAGGAGCGGTGTATAATAGCTTTATCCAAGAGATAAATATGCCTGGGAACCCCATGCATTCCAGCACTTGGAATACATTATCCCATTCCAGGGAGTCAAAAGCCTTCGTGGCATCAAGGAAAACGGCGGCCATTGGCAGGTCGTCATGCACTGAATTTAGGATCGAGAAGAACGTGCGCAGGTTATGGGACGTCGCCCTTCCGGGCACAAACCCAGCCTGGTCGGGCAATATCAAGTTAGGGAGTAGTAGACTAATACGAGTAGCTATTAGCTTAGCAAGGATTTTCACGTCGCAATTGAGCAACGACAGGGGGCGGTAGGAGTCAACTTTATTTGCCGCTTTCCCGGGTTTAAGGAGTGACGTGATGAGGGCAATGCGCATCGAAGGGGGCAGATGTCCCACCTCCAGAGCATCCTCATACACCTCCCGCAAGACCGGTGCCATAAAGTCAATGTAGGTCTTATAAAATTAAATTGGTATCCCATCTAGCCCGGCGGCCTTACCCGACCGCATGTGCATAATAGCCTCCCGTACCTCGTCTAATTCAAAAGGGGAGCTCAGAAATTCTCTTTGCGCATCGCTAAGCCAACCCAGGGAAACATCCTCTAGGTATTCCTGCAAGTGCAGCTCCCCGGCTCTAGTCGACGTATACAGTTTGTGATAATGCGCCACAAACGCGTTAAGGATTTGCGCGGTGTCTCTGTATAGTGTCCCGTCCTCCCCTTCAAGCTCTACGATAGTGTTAGTAGGCCGCATCAACCTCATCGTTGCTGCCAGGGCTTTCCCCGGCCTCTCGCCCTCGCCATAACAGCGGGCGATCCAGTGCTTGCCTCGAAATTTTGACTCTCTAGCGGCTTCGGTCGTATACTCTGTGACCTTGTCACGAATACACGCAAGCGTGGCAGCGTCAGGGTTGTCCGCCAATGACGTCTCAAGTGCCTTAAGATCAGTTTCCAGGGTACGTAGCCGCGCTGGTATACTCTTCAGTACCCCCGACCCCTTGGCTATGCACACGCCCCGCAAGGTCACTTTAAATGCATCCCAAATAGTTTCAACATCCTTCACAGAGTCCTTGTTACGCTGAAAGAAGTCTAAACATTCTTCCCGCAGCTCCTCCTGGAAAGAAGCATCTAACAGTATCATGGGCTGCAGGCGCCAAGCCGTCAGTGGGGGGCCGAGGTCCGCAGCCCTCAAGGTAACACGTACTGGCGAATGATCAGAAAAGGTTCTTGGGAGATGGTTAGGCTCGAACCAGCGCCGCGTGAAACCGTGGGGCCAGGAAGACGTAGTCAAGCCGTGCCCAAGATCGTGCATGCGCCGTGAAGTGTGTACCTTCATGCACAGCGGCGTGAAGGTGTCTCCATGTGTCAATCAATCGATGCTCCTCTATTATCTCTAAGAGCGCCCTACGGGATTTGGTATAATGATGTGGGGCCGGGTGGGACCTTTCCAATGGTGGATCGAGCGTGGTGTTGAAATCTCCCCCCCAGATAAGGTGTTGTGGGCCTACGCCTATTATGAGTGCTCCAAGGTCTGCGAAGAAATGCGGGTCGTCTATGTTGGGGCCATAACAACAAACCAGGGCAACTGCCATATGCCCAAGTCTACCCCACATCAGACAGTACCTGCCATGGGTATCGCTCTTACTGCCCGCCAGAACGAAGGGAGTCCCCTTTTTAACCAGTATTGCAACACCTCGGGAGTATGACGAATAGGAGGAAAATGCCGTGTATTTCGCCCATCTACCGGCAAAGGTTGGAGTAGCCTGCGCCTTAAAGTGGGTCTCCTGGATAAAGGCTATGTGTATTGCATGGCGGTCCAGATAAGAGAGGATTTGTCTCCGTTTCCTAGGGTCCCCCAGGCCTCTAACGTTCCATGTAAGTATGTTTAAGTCAGTGTCTCCCATAGGCAGATTGAGGATAAGGAGAAATGCAGCACACAGGCGAAAGGCCAACGAACTCATTACCTGTAACGGTCATGCGCGACACCCGCCTCACCCCCACCGTGCAGAGGCAACGCATTTTGTGTCGTACAACAATACCAAGGATGAAGCCGCACCTCCCGTCAGTGATTGTGTGTACTACAGGCCCCACGAGGGGACCGCCTTGCAACCCTTCAGCATAAAACCCTGTCATCTCTGTGAATAGCATTTTAGTGATATCAGCTGCGCCCAACATTGACACAACATATACAAATAACTCTATCCCCCTACCCTTCCCCTCAGGTACCCCCAGCATGCAACGTGAGCCATTTATAATGACAATTCCATCTGATGTTGCAACATTGACAAACCCGTAGAATACGGAAAAAGGAACTCTTCCCATCCACCCATAACTAGTGCTCCGGCAGATCCTCCCCTCCCCAATACCCGGAGTCATATCCTTGGGGGGGAGCAAGCTGCCCAGCGCGTACACTTAGCATTACAGAAACATAAGGGGTCAGAACACCTCCGCCACCCAGGCCATACTTCCCCTCGCCATAGCCGTTATACACGTCCAGGGTGGCAAGGGGCCCCGCAACGAGTCTTGGAGTAGCTACGCCAGCCCCCTCCCAGCAGGCACCGAAGAGCAATAAGGCTATCACAGTCTGCACTGTGACCCAAACCTGAGCTGCAAGCCGAGCACACCTCCCTGACCCTCGATACAATCCAGCAAATAATGCCCGCATCAGAAACCCCAGGCAAATTACTATGTTCCTTATGAGCAATTAGACATCAGAACCTTGAATGGAAATGGAAGATACCAAAGGTGTCACGGAACCCCCTACCCCACCCCCAACCCACTGAAGCAGCCCCAACTTGCCAGAAATCTCCTCCCACCCTCCTCCCGAAAGTGCCACCAAACAGCTCAACAGGAGCAACGAAGTCAGTTTGTTCATTGGGGTACACCCTATGGGGGTCATCCAGGGGACACACATATCCACCCTCCACGCCCTACTCCCCAACACAGCCAAGGGAAGGGGGGGAGGGTGGTGCCTGGAATACGTTACCAACCACCGTCCGATACCCGACCAGGGCAATCACGTTCAGCTTCGGCGCCGTCACTCAAATGGGCTCGTGTAGTGGGCCTCTAGTAAAGCATCCGCCGAACCGCCCCCATGCCCAGAGGCCCAGCCACAGAAACCAGTAGGTTAGCAGTCACTGTTCATCCTCATTTTCAGGTCCATCCTCTGCTCGTTGCTCAGCCCGTACATTCGTCAGCGCTTTCAAAAAATCGTCCACTTGCTGCGGGTTCGTAAAGAAGTGTTGCTTAGCTTGATGGGTGACTCTCAACTTCGCCGGATACAGCAACGCGTAGTCAATTTGAAGGGCACGGAGTTTTTTCTTAACCTCAAGGAATTTACGCCGCTGTTCTTGGACGACAGGCGTGAAATCTGGATAAACGGTAAAGCTGACACCCTCACATGTTAGGTTTTGATTTATGCGAGCGGCCCGCAGCGCAGCATCTCGATCACGGTAGTTTAAAAGCCGTGCAAAAGGTGGAGCCCCGGGTCTGGGCCGCGGCCCCAGTGAGCGGTGCGCTCTCTCGACGATGAATTGTTTAGAGAACTTTTCCAATCCAATGGAGGCCAGAAGGATCTTCTCCACGTATTCTTCCATGCGTCCAGTGTTGGTGGACTCCGGCACACCCACCACGCGAATGTTATTCCGCCGGCTGCGAGCCTCCAACTCCTCATTCTTAGCAGCGATAACTCTTAGGACATTGTCCATTCTCGAAAGTTGCGTAGTATGCGAGGCTGTGGTGTCATCATTATCCAAGATCCGTCTCTCTGCTTCAGTGATACGTTCTTCATGTACATCTATTTTCTGCGCGATAGCATCCATTCGCGATGAAAGGCGATCTACCTTGTCAACTATGGTAGCAAAGCCTTGCCTCATTTCCTGCATCAGCTGTTGTAGGTCTGACGGTGGAGAGCCCGAGCTCGCGCCAGCCTCCTGCGCACCTCGCTGTCCCTTCTTAGCCGCTGGAGCATCAAATGAAAGCTTAGGCAGCCTACTGTCCTGTTTACCCATCGTGGGCCTTCTGTAGGAGACTAGGGGTAATTATGAAGGGGGGAGGAAGTCCGCGGTCCACTCAGGCAGGGCAATAGCAAGAGTTCCCAGGCGCAACCCAGCACGGCCACAAGCCGCCGACGACCGCACACTGAAAGGTCCAAGCCGCTACACGGAGGTAGGGACCGGCAGAGAGGGAGTCATCTATCCCCGCCGTCCCCAGAGAAGTGCCGGCCGCCACGGCAAATATGGCCACGCATGCAGTGCTCGTCCGCTGTCGGCGCACCGCGGTGCACTAGGAATGCCTCCGGGGGAACGGCCGGACGACCAGGCGACGAAGTGTGCATCACCCTCAAGGATCGGCAATAGCCTGTCACGCTCCAGGCCAACGAATCAGTGTCATCCCTTTCCCGGCAGCAGCAGAGAAAATAGGGCTAGGATGTAGGAGCAGGGAACGGGATGTCCTCCACAGGAGCTGCGGAGTGACGAGGCGCGCCAAAGTGCCCTCCAGGGCCCGTCCTCCAGGTGCCGAATGTGCCCGCACACTCAGGTCTGTGCCCCGGCGCCACAACCCCGGCCTCCAGCACTCCAGAACTGAAATCCTCGAAGTAGCATCGCCGTCACCTGTCCACCGCACTCTGCCACCAACGTAGAAGCCCACAGCGCACCCAGCCTGAAATCACGGGGATCGGGGGGTCCGGGCTGACCAAAGTACATCGTCTACCATATGCCAGACAGGCATGCACAGCAGCGACCAACGCAGCAGCAGGGCTCCGGACATCCAGCGGCCGCCCGATTCATATGTGCGATCCAGCGGGGGGAGGGGGAGCCGGGCACCACTCTAACGACCAACTCTGATATGCCCTCCAGGCCCTGGGTGCAGCGCAGCGAGGTGGGGGGAGGGGGGGGGGCAAAACCCCCTCTCCAGTAGCGACGCTCACCCCGGGTTCCAGTCCTCTCCGATCCTCGGTTGCCAGCAATACACAGGCACCCCAGGGGGAATGCCAGGCTCAGGCTGTGACCCACATCTGTGCAGTACCTTCCGCTCGCCGCCGTCACTTAGCCTCCGCAGCACCGGGGGCACCACTCTAACGACCATCGATCCTCAATCCAGGGCCCACCTGCCTCGTGGTTCGCCCCGGCTTAGCGTAGCTCAGCGGCCCGGCCTCTCGCTCCGCCCCTCGTCAGCCCAATGTTCGGTAAATCTCGCGTCGCCTCTAGCTCCGTCCCGGCAGGGCGCACCGTTTCCAAACTTGCACCGAAGCTGTAGGATAAGGTCAGCAACATCCGTAGTCGATTTTCGTCGGGAAGGCAGGCAGGTCAGAAGGATAAATGGAGGATTTTGATTCCAGGCTGCAGGAGCCTCACATGAGTGCGGCCATACTGCTTGTGCGCCCTCTAGCGCCCCATCATTTCCTGGGAGGTTTGTGCATCCATTATACAGAAAAATTCAGTGTCCAGTGGGCCAGCCATGTTGTTAGTCGGACACAAAGACTGTAAACAGGCTGAGGCCATTTTGTGGTTTTCCATGTGACCCCAATATGGCATGTGCACTCTTCTGACTAGTACCATCGCACTGTATTGTACTTAAATTCCCTCATCATTGTAGTACCATAGTGTACTTCCACCTCACCACTGAAGTATTGGCTCACAGCACAGCACTGTCTCCTAAGCCCTGTACTGTCACCCGCAGCTCCACAGTACCACCCACCTCCCACAGGGCTATTTACAGCAGTGCTCTGGGAACTTTAAGAACAAGAGTATCTCTACAATCTTGAAAATCTTGGATTTGGTTTGCGTGCCATTCACAGCCAAATATTGATAGTCCTCTAAGAGGAAAAGTTAGCAAAAGAGGGAAGAGTTTCTTCTTTCAGTAAGCCAAAGCCTGATGGTCATCCTGAATTGATTCAAAGTTTTAAATAATATTCACTGTGCAAGGAGCAGGCGAGGATAGTGCTTTTCGCAGTAAACGACCCACACCATTGGTCAACCCTACAACTGCCACCAGCATACAGGACTACATAACCATCACCCATTGTCTCACTGCTTAGCCCTCCACTGAGCTACCACATACAGCAGAGCACTTTCTCCTCCTCAGAACACCTCACAACAGCTCAGAATCATGCTTCGAAGACGGTAGAACCATGGCACAATATCACCCAGCACCTATACAGTACATCACATTACCAACACTCTTCCCCTCCCCTAAACATTACTTCACCATCTCAGGTGCGCTTGGCAGAACTTGGATACTGGGCCCATTGGGACTACGAGAAACACTGTAAACCTGTGCGCATGAACATTTTCCGCGGGTGTCCACTTCTGGTTGCTCAAAACAGCTGAAATCTGCTAGTGAAAATGTTGCTGAAACATCGATGCTCAGACATCGAAACTCTTTCTTTTTTAAATGTTTTGGGAGCTACTGAACGGATTTGCACCATTTAACAAAAAGGGCTCTTTCTGAACCAAGACCTACCTTTGTGCCAAATTTGGTGTAATTCCGTTCAGCAGTTCGGGCTGTAGCTTTGTCTAAAGTTTCCTATGGAAAATTACATGGGGAAAATGCATTTTGGGAACCCCCTTTTTTCTCAGCCCCATCTTGATGAATCACCCCGAAACTTTCTAGACAGGAGCTTACCGGAGTGCCTCACTAGTTTTTAAAGTTTCGCGAAGATTCGGCAAACAAAGCCAAATTTATTGGGAAAACAAAAAACGATTTTTGAATAGAAACAAGGTCCTAACTATAACTACCTACTAGCAACCGGTTGATACCCTGCACCACTGAGTCTATGGGAATTTGGTCAAAAGAAATTTTTTGCAGAACTTAGACCTTCAGTCCTTTGCGACAGCCCTGTTGCTGTGAATTAAGACTGACCAGAAATCTTCCATGGTTCAGAGCTCATTAATTTGCCAATTGATCTACTCAGACTGGTTTGCATCATGCGACTATGGTTGCTTACATATATGTACATGCTTCTGGTCGGAATTATGTCACAATGATTCAGCCTTCAATCAAAGATGATAACTGCACTATTGTGCTTTATATAACATTCTAGTTTGGAATGATCTGTTATGATTTTGTTGGTCTTATGTAGTAAAATTGCATTTATACAGAACTGTTGTATTTATGCTTTTTCGTTAAGGTTGATCTTTCTACGCATTGTGGATTTATGGGTGGACTGCAGCGGAATGGAACCAATGGGCAAACTGCACCTTATTATGCTACCTCTTCTGTGGAAGTCATTTTCCATGTGTCCACAAGAATGTCATCAGATTCAGAAGATTCCTTGACCAAAAAGGTAAGAAACGTTTTATGTGACTCGTAGTAACCGTAAAGGTTTTTTGTTATGAGTGCATAGAAAATGCATATTACTCCATTTCTTTTGCATTGGGCAGTGGTTGGCAAAGGTCAGCACTTTTGGAAGGTACTTGTTTAACTATAAGTTTTTATAGGCAAAATCTGTTGCCTTTCCAAAGAAGTTTTTCTACGTATGTAGCTGCAAAGAGAGGATCAGAATCTGGTCTGTGATGAACTCTTGGAAAGTGTTTTTATATAGAAATTTTTATTTCTGTTCATATGGAAATAGTAGTACTTTAGTACAGCAAAATAGAAGCAGCGGACAACAAGAGAAATGCTGCATCAGTGATACCATAATACAAACACTTGCCAGTCAATAGGCAAGAGTATTTCTTACATACAGGAAATAATGTCAATCCTTCTTCATTCCTGAGTTGGTATCCCTGGCAAGCAAACATTCGGAAAGGTATACCTCCAGACCGCTGCAGTGCTATGCTAAAGACAGTTTGAGCATTACATTAGTTCTCTTCCAGAGGATCCTCATCAATAGTCATAAGCACTAGAATATTCCCGCCCATGCGCGGGGACCCCGGAAACACAATCATATATGTGACAAACTTATATCTATCTCCACATATATACACATATTACCTACTGGCGGTCGCCAGTAGGTAGTTATAGTTAGGACCACGTTTCCATAGGAAAACCTCAACATTCTATTTTGAATAACTTTGGCGCCGGTCGACGAATCCTCGCGAATTTCTCAAAATAGGTGGGGCGCTATGCTCCGCTCCTACCCTGAAAGTCTCGGGGGGATCCGTCAAGCCGGGGCTGAGATAAAAGGGGGGTCCCAAAACGCGTTTTTCCCATGCATTTTTCCATAGGACCTTTAGAACGAGCTACAGCCCGAACGGCTGAACAGAATTACTCCAAATTTGGCAGAGAGGTAGTCCCTAGGTCAAGGAAGTGCCTTTTGTAGGTTTGGTGTAAATCTGTTCAGTAGATTCTGAGAAAATAGCCTTTAAATCAATATATATATCTGAGCCCGCTTACGGTACGCTTACCGTACGCTTACGGTAAGCGTACGGTGGCGTGCGCGAGCGCGATTCTGATTGGCTCTTAGATCTTAGTAAACATTCGAATCGGCCGAAACCAGGAAGCGGCGGCCGCCATTTTGTGTATTTCACTCTGAAAAAAAAGAGTGAAAACAAGGAAAGGGGGCAATGAGGAGAGTTACAGACCCCCTAACATTTGTTAGGGGGTCAAAGAAGGACAGAAAAGTACAAAAAAAACATTTATTGAATTTTAAAAAAATCACGGGGTACGCGTACGGTAAGCTTACGGTAAGCGTACGGTAAAAAAATAAAAATAAATAAAAGAAAAGCAGATTTAAGAGTTTAGATATTAGGGAGCTCTAAAAAGAGCTGTTGTGTTTATGAAGTCATTTTTTAGTGGTACCTACAAGTAAGTACCGATGCAGAGTCTAAGGTTCAAGAGGAAGACTCTGTTCCCTTCATCATTGAAGTGCACACCATCTCCTCTATAAATGTCTTGCATGTCATAACGCAAGTTGTTGTGGTAAATGGCACCCATACCATAGTCACGGAGGAAAGCAGAAACAGATTTGTTGACGTGCTTTCTTGCTTTGTCAATCTGTGGACAGAAATGATTGGACCAGTTCCATTTTTGCCTTTGGCATATGTTGGAAAACACAAAGGCAGTTTTAGGGAAAAGTGTAAACAGTTGTGCAAAGGTGTCCTTCATAAGCATTTCCAGACCTACCCCAGTCAAAGTGCCTAGGTCATTGCCACCACAGTGCACTATTATGAGGTCAGGGTGTTGGATTTGCATGAAGGATTTCACCAATGGCATCAATTGGTGCCACTTTAACCCTCTCTGACCAATCCATTTAATGTCTACATTTGGCAAAGCAAGGTCTCTCACCATATCTGTTTTCTCTGCAAACTTTTCACTCCAGAAGACATAGCTGTGCCCTACAATCCACACTGTGAACATCTTCAAAGGAGAACTGGATGCACTCAGGAGGTGTCTTTCAGTAGAATGGCAATATGAAATGAAAGACAGTTTGGAAATGGAGGCATACATATTTTTTTCAAAACAAAAAGAACTGATTGGCTGTTTCATACCATTCTAGAATAAAAACTAGGCTGTATGTGTAAATTAATAGAAGCATGTTTTGTATTGGTACAAAAAAATGTGTAACCAAAGAACAGTACTATGGATTTGCTGTTAGGTTTGAAAAGTCAAGCACTCTTGCTCTGTGGAATTGAAACATTGTTTGGCGAACTTCTGACCTAACTCAACACAGCAGTGTTCCATGAGCTGTTGCTATGGTAGCAGGCAGAAGTCAAGTTGGGGGAAGGGTACTAGGCAGAAGTCAAGTTGGGGGAAGGGTACTTTTGGAAAAGGGTTGGTTTTCAACCAATAGAAATGTGTGATTACATTTGAAAAAAAGGGGGAAGCACTGAGATTTGAAACTTACATGTATATGTGTGGAAAAATAGAGGGAAAGTTTGCCATTATCTGGTTCTGCTGAGAGGAGAGAGGTGAACACAACAGAGATCCTGGCTCTGATAATCTGCTGTTTGAGTGTCACATTTCTTTCACAACTAACTAATTTTAAAGGTGAGTTTACAGTTTGAGAGGGGATGTATGTGGTAACTTAAGAAATGAATAATAGAAATGGAAATTGTTTTTGTTGTAGTTACGCATGGTGGTTTCATAATGTGTCAGTCTGTAAAAGTGATTTTCACTTGCCCCGAAAAAAAAAAGAGCAGTAAGTGTGCTTTAAAATTGGCAAAGAAATTTCGTTTTGGGACTAATGTGAAAACATGACTCTGTGTGCAGAGAGGAATTATAGGCAGAGATTTATTGCGTATTGCTCTGGTGATTTCACAGTTGCATTAGATGGAAAGGGGGAGCGAATTTTTGGGGGAAGAAGCAGAGTCTTAGCACACACCCATGTGCTTGCCATGTATAGTCATGCACAGTATTTACAAGCGAGTGGGGTTTTCAGGTTTCAGTCTGTAATGCAAATACATTCAGCATCACTAAGGCTGGTTGCCCTTGCTGGAGTGTAGGCAGTCACCGAGAATACACATGGTGGTGGTCTGAAAAAACAGTTTGGACATGTGCATTTAAATAAATCAAAAAAAGTGGTTTCATAATGTGCCCGCTGTAAAATGATGAATTCAGTTGCTTTCACAATTTATAGTGAAATGCAATATATTCTGAAAACAGCAAAAATAAGGCAAAAATATTTTTTGGAAAAAAATGTAAATATGTGTACTGTATTATAAAATGTTTTAAAAATATTAATACTTTTTTCTTTTTTTCCAGATAGATATAGAAAAATTTCGAAAAGTACAAACATTTTTAAAACTATTTTTTAAAAAAACAAATGAATAAATATTTTTTCAGTGAGTATGGTAAGTCAATAATAATAATTGTAGTCTCTCAAGGACAATGTAATGTGATAAATGATTTTTAGTGTTTTTTAAAAAAAAAAAAAAAAAAAAGTACGCGCACCGTACGCGTACGGTAAAAAAAAAATAAAAAAAAGTTTTTAAAAACAAATGTAAAAAAAAGATGAAAGATAAGGTTGGCTCTTAAAAGAACCGTTGTGTTCATGCAGGGACAGAGGAAAGGAAGCATGGGAAAATTATTCAAAGCGACAAATGTGCTGATCTATTTTGTTGTTCACTAGGGAAACACTGGTCTCCCTATGGCAAATTAGATCTTTACAAAATGTGCAATGAATATCAACCTTCCGAAATCGAGGGTTTATTTCCAGAGGGCCAGCAAAAGGAGATTCTCCCCCCACAGATGAAGGGCTCACCTGACCTGCAGAAGAAGGAGTCAGCCCTGCAGATGATGGTCCAGGCTGAGCTGCTGTGGATGTACTGGCTCGTTTTTCTGAAGAGTTACCTCCAAAAAGATGACCATGTGTCCTTCTGTGTACATCCTGGAGGTGTCTCTTCATGGTGTGATTCCCAAAGGAATACTTCCTGTCAGGATTACCTCTAGAAAGTACACGCTGACACAGCCTGCAAGTAACTAAGGGTGCATTCACCTTTTGCTGGCCTTCAGGAAAAGTAAAATAATCCCATACATAAGAGGGCTTTACTTTCCTCGCTCTCTGCCTCAAGACAGTGCTGCTGGTGCTAGCCTCACTCTCAGAAGGGCTCTGCTGTTCTGCCATCGTATCCCAAAGACAAACCAGCTCCTTCTCCCAAGGGATCACAAGCAGAAATGAGGGGAATGGGTGTGGTGTAGGAGAGTTCTAGAACTGAAAGTAGTTTCAACCAATCAAAAGTTGTGTTTCAAGATCACATGACCTACCGTACGCTTACGGTACGCTTACGGTGCGCTTACGGCAAAAAGTACGCATGCGCGTAAAAAAGACACGCGCTTGCGCGCATGCGCATAACAGTCACTACCCGGCACTTCCGCGTAACGTGCGCGTGTGGCGTAAGCGCGCACGCGTCCCACGCGCAGTACGCGCGGCTACGCAAAGTGCGTAACTATACGCAAGCAGCGTAGATAGATTACGGACGTTGCGTAAACCGTACGCTTACCGTAAGCTTACGGTACGCGTACTAAAAAAAAAAAAAAAAAAAAAAAGTACTGCAAATAAATTTTACATGTTTATTTTAAAAAATATATTAAAAAAAACATATTAAAGAATTTTAAAAATGTAATCATAGTCTTTATAAAAGGTAAGATAATTAAATAAAAAATATGTTAGAAAAAATAGAAGAAAAAAAAAAAATAACATTTAAAAAACCTTGCAAATTCACTGAAAAAACCATGGGTTTCACACACGTTATAGTTAGGAATTAGCATTTAAAAAACCTTAGAAATTCACTGAAAAAACCATAGGTTTCACACACGTTATAGTTAGGAATTAGCATTTAAAAAACCTTAGAAATTCAGTGAAAAAACCATAGGTTTCACACATGTTATAGTTAGCTGGACATTTTACTCGTAAAAAACCAATGAAATTGCCCCGTTATAGTTAGTTCAGCTAACTATAACTCGCGCGCCCGCAATGCACTGCTGATGACGTCACATATTACATCACTCATGACATGGTCAGTGACATCACTCATGACATCACTGATGACATCTCAAATGACATCACTGATGACATCACTGATGACATCATCCTTGTGATAGAGTGGCAGACCTCCTCTCACCCTAATATAACCTTTGACACACACATTCAAAAATAGAGACTAAAATTTTCAAAAACAATGGACATACCAATAACAGTTACAACAACCTCTTCAGTAATTCTAAGATCCACATACACATCCACTCATTCACCAACAGTCCAATACAGTCACTCATACATGTACTCACTCATCATATGTACTCATACACCTATACATCCTGTTACACAATGCCACTCATCCATAGTTACTCACACACATAGTCACTCATGCTAATAAAGAATCAAACATACATTTACTTGCATATACAGTTATACACACACCACCATACTTACTTCTACGGAAACTTACACATACTTAGTCTTTTAAACAATCACTTATAGAAACACATACTTATTCATACAGGAACTCTTTTAATCTCTCACCCTTGCATATACTCACATATATACACCAATAGTCACATATACTAGTTTTAAACATATGTAGTTACTCATAAAAACACTATTGAGACAGTCATTCACTCACTAACACACCCATACACACACTCATCCACCCATGCAGTCCTGCACACATGCTCTGTTCAACACATACAAACAGTGAGTCACTCATTCATGCACCTATGCACTACGTAATACCCCCCACCGAACCATGCAGACACTCAGACTGATACTCAAAAAAACAACTAATAACCTATATAGACACCCATGTAGCTACTCACCAACCCATGCAGCCACTTATACACAAAGTGAGAGACTGATACAGATATATACATATTTAAACATTACTCACTAAAACATGTATTCACTATGATACACTTAATCAGTCAGTTAAACAATCAATTTTTCAAAAACAAATCATCCATTTAGACACTTATATACCCATTTATTCTTCCATCGACCTTGAGATATACATATATAAAACATATTTAATTTTCAGAAAAACCCACATTCACTGGATGATGTCATCAGTGATGTCATCAGTGATGTCATTTGAGATGTCATCAGTGATGTCATGAGTGATGTCACTGACCATGTCATGAGTGATGTAATATGTGACGTCATCAGCAGTGCATTGCGGGCGCGCGAGTTATAGTTAGCTGAACTAACTATAACGGGGCAATTTCATTGGTTTTTTACGAGTAAAATGTCCAGCTAACTATAACATGTGTGAAACCTATGGTTTTTTCACTGAATTTCTAAGGTTTTTTAAATGCTAATTCCTAACTATAACGTGTGTGAAACCTATGGTTTTTTCAGTGAATATATATATGTATATACATAATAAAAAAGTAAAAATGCAGCCTTTCATAACCAGAGCTGAATAATGCTGTAACGACTCCCCTGTATACTATAAACAATATATTAAAAACCAGGGAAAAGCAAAGCATGTTTCAAAACTGTATCTGAAAGAAACACGTTAGTTAGATTCCTCACCTTAGAATATCCCCAGGCGTCAGACTGGATCCGGAAGATTTTTCGTCAGCAATACCCCTTGCGCGTCGCTAGGCGTCGTCTGCGGCTCCGCGTCCGTCGTCGGCGTCGTGCGCCGGGATGACGTCGTCGGAGTACTTAGACGCCGCCCTCGCGCGCTGACGTCAGTTCTTCTTTTTTCCGCGCCAGTAAGCGCAGATCCGGGAGAGCTACCCCTTTTAGTCTTTTTTGACTAAATCTTTTTGATCATTTTTGATCCTTGTCTGTCGACATCTGGTGCCGGTAGGATGCCTGGGTTCAAGGCTTGTGAAGATTGTCATCGACTGATGTCGGTGACCGATCACCACCGCCGGTGCCTCTACTGCTTAGGCCTCGACCACGACGCGGAGTCGTGCAACGACTGTCAGGCCCTGACTTCGAAGGCTAGGCGGGAGCGGTCCCGCAAGCTTCTGGAGCTTCGCCACTCGGCTCCGCGTCGTGCGCGATCCCGGTCCAGGAGGAGGTCCAAGGATCGCTCGCGGAGCCCTAGCCGACGCCACCATCGCTCGTCGGGCTCCAAGTCGTCGGGTAAGTCCAAACACTCTAAGAAGTCGAAGCGGCGACATCGCTCTTCGGACTCCCCTCGCCGGTCGCGCGACTCGGCCGAGGGTCCAAGTGGTTCCACCCCCGCGGCTCCGGCGGAGCCGCAGGTGCCGCGTCCGCCCCCATACCTTCCGGTCCCTGGGGCTGACGCGGCGCCGGCGGAGATCAGTGCCTTCCTCTCGGCCATGAGGAGCCTGGCCCCGCCGTCGACGCCCGCTGGCGCGCCTTCGGGCCCCGCGGACTCGACTGGGCGACCTCGCGTGCCGGCGGCTCCGGCCCCGGCGCCGTCGACGACTCCGGTCTCGACGCCGCAGGTCCCCGCGGGGCCCTTGCCTGGGCCCCAGTCGACGCCGGTTGACCTTGTCACTCCTCCACCGGCGCCGACGCCTGAACCACCGACGCCGTCACCGGCGCCACCGACGCCGATGCCTGTGACGCCGACGCCCCGGTTTAGCCCTCATCCGGACCCGACGCCGGCACGGCGTCCGCCGACGCCGCATCCGACGCCGCTTGAGTCCTACCATCTCTACAGTCCGGTTCCGATCATTCCTCCTGTTTATCAGGAATCGGAAGAAGGGGGCGACTGGGAGGGGTTCGAGGACCCTCTGGCTGTTCAGTCACAGCTTTCTCAGGACTGGGCAGATGAACTGGGGGAGGCCAGCGGACTGGACACCTCGCCAGACGCTGGATTCACTTCTCCTCCGACCGTGGCTTCGGAGGAGGGTGCAGCATTTTCTGTGGTGCTGCGCAAGGCGGCTGAGGCCCTTGGGCTCGAGTTGCCTGCCGTGGCTGTGAGGACCAACATCCTCACTGAGGTGCTTCAAACCTCAGCAAGCTCCACTGAGCCTCTGCTGCCGTTCAACGAGGCCCTCACTGACGTTCTGCAGGGCACCTGGTCCAAGCCCTCCACAGTTCCTCCTGTGGATAGGAACGTTGCCAGGCGCCACCGCCCTGCTCCGGGCGATCCCAGTTTCCTGTCCCAACACCCCACCCCCGAGAGTCTGGTTATCCAGGCCTCTACTTCCCAATCCTCCTTCCCGACCGCTCCGCCGGACCGGGATTCCAAGAGACTCGAGCAGTTTGGCAAGAAACTGTTCTCGTCCCTTAGTTTGGGCCTGCGGTCCTTAAATACCGCCTGTCTCTTGGACCGTTATTCCCATTCCCTGTGGGATACGGTGGAGGACGTGCTGCCCCTGTGTCCGGAGGAGGTCCGGACGCGTCTTACCCAGGCTTTGGCCGATGGGAGGGATGCGGCACGGCACGCCATACGATGTGGGCTTGACACCACGGACTCGCTAGGTCGGGCGATTTCCACCACGGTGGCGCTCCGCCGCCACGCCTGGATGCGGTCCACGTCATTTTCCGGGGATGTCCAGAACACCCTCATGGACATGCCCTTTGATGGCACTCGCCTGTTTGGTGAGAAGGCGGACAGTGCGCTGAACCGTTTTAAGGACTCCCGGGCTACGGCCAAGTCCTTGGGCCTCTCGGCTCCGCGGGCGCACACCTCCGCTTTTCGCCCCTTTCGTGGCCAAGGAAGGGGCGCCTCCTCCCGTCCGCAAAGCCACCAGCCGCAGAACCAACCTGCGCGCGGTCGCGGACGTGGCTTCCGCCGTGGCGGAAATGGAGGCCGACGTGGTCAGCCCACATCCACCCCGGCAGCATCCGCCTCAAAGCCTTCCTAGTCCGAGCTTTCAGGCCCATACCACGCCAGTGGGCGGCAGAGTTCGCCATCACCTGCTCCACTGGCGGTCCATAACATCGGACAGGTGGGTGCTGCAAATCGTCCGAAGGGGCTACTCCCTCCCCTTCGAGACGACCCCTCCAGCCATGCCACCGCAGCACCACCGTATCTCGGGGGATCATTTGGATCTTCTCCGCGAGGAAGTTTCGGCTCTCTTGGCCAAGGGGGCCGTCGAGCGCGTTCCGAGTCCAGAAGTAGGTCGTGGTTGTTATTCCCACTACTTTCTGGTTCCCAAGAAGGGCAAGGGGGGCCTGCGCCCTATCTTGGACCTCCGGAACGTCAATGCCTTCCTCCGAAAGGAGAGGTTCAAGATGCTCACGTTGGCTCAGGTTTTAGCTGCCCTAGACCCTGGAGACTGGATGGTAGCGTTGGACTTGCAGGACGCATATTTCCATATCCCCGTCCTGCCGGCCCACCGGCGTTACCTGCGGTTCACGGTGGGCCAAGAGCACTTTCAGTTTACCGTGCTCCCCTTCGGCCTCACCAGTGCCCCTCGGGTGTTCACGAAAGTGATGGCGGTGGTCGCAGCTCATCTGCGCAGATCAGGGGTTCCAGTCTTCCCCTATCTCGACGACTGGTTGTTGAAGGCGGGCTCGCCCCAGGCAGTCGTCTCCCACCTCCAGACTACGGCGGATCTCCTTCATTTGCTGGGGTTTTCCATCAACGTGCCGAAGTCACACTTGAGCCCCTCTCAGAAGCTCCTCTTCATCGGAGCGGTTCTCGATTCGGCGCAGTTCCGGGTCCATCCTCCGGAACAGCGGGTCCGGGATATACAGGCCCTGATTCCCATCTTTCGGCCTCTATCCCGGGTTTCGGTCAGGCTAGTGTTGCGGCTTCTGGGGCTGATGGCCTCCTGCATCCTACTAGTGCATCACGCCAGGCGGCGCATGCGGGCTCTGCAGTGGGACCTGAAGTTTCAGTGGGCCCAGCATCACGGCAACCTGTCCGACCATGTCTTGATCTCGGAGGGTACTGCACAGCAGTTGCAGTGGTGGCTCACGGACCGCGAGTGGGTCAAGGGCAAGAGCCTCTCCCTTCCCCAACCGGAGCATGTCGTAGTGACGGATGCGTCCCTCCTGGGATGGGGTGGCCATATGGGAGAGGCGGAGATCAGAGGCCTCTGGTCTCCGGCGGAGTCTCGTCTCCACATCAACCTGTTGGAGTTGAGAGCGATCCGGCTTGCACTGAAAGCCTTCCTTCCCTCTGTCAGGGGAAGTGTCGTGCAGGTGTTCACGGACAACACCACCGCCATGTGGTACTGCAACAAACAGGGCGGGGTGGGGTCGTGGACCCTTTGTCAGGAGGCTCTGCGCCTCTGGACATGGCTGGAACACCAGGGCGTCACCCTGGTGGTTCAACATCTGGCGGGCTCTCTGAACGCCAGAGCAGACGAACTCAGCCGCCGGTGCATGATGGATCACGAATGGCGTCTGAACTCCGAAGTGGTGCAAGGCCTCTTTCAGCAGTGGGGAGAGCCTTGGTTAGATCTATTCGCCACCGAAGAGAACGCGCAATGTCAGCAGTTCTGCGCGTTGGAATTTCCAAGGCGGCACTCGCTCGGCGACGCTTTTCGTCACGAGTGGAGTTGCGGTCTGTTGTACGCCTTTCCGCCTATACCACTTCTGCCCAGAGTGCTGAAGAAGATCAGGCGCGACCGGGCCCAAGTCATCTTGGTGGCTCCGGATTGGGCACGAAGATACTGGTATCCCGAGCTACTCAGTCTGTTGACCGATCCCCCGATACGTCTGCCCCTTCGGGAGGATCTTCTGTCGCAGCAGCAGGGGACGGTCCTCCACCCGAACCTGTCCAGCCTCCACCTCCATGCGTGGAGATTGAGCGGCGGCAGTTGATGCCATTTGACTTGCCTCCTGAAGTCTGTGATATCATTCTGGCAGCCAGGCGTCCCTCCACAAAGTCGGTATACGCCTGCCGGTGGAACAAATTTGTGGCATGGTGCACAGCAAAGGCTGTGGATCCCCTTTCCGCCCCTCTTTCTGAGGTTCTCCTCTTCCTTCTTTCTCTGGCCCGGCAGGGCTCTGCCCTGGGCACCCTGAAAGGTTATCTTGCTGCCATCTCCGCCTTCTTGCGGCTTCCTGATCAGCCTTCTCTTTTCAAGTCCCCTGTGGTTACACGCTTTCTCAAAGGCATTACACACACGTTCCCTCCTGTCCCTTTTGTAATGCCTCAGTGGGACTTGAATCTGGTTTTGACATTCCTGATGTGCGCTCCCTTCGAGCCTCTTCACAATTGCCCTCTTCGTCTTCTAACTCTAAAGACTGCTTTTCTGGTAGCCATCACCTCGGCTAGACGGGTGAGTGAGCTCCAGGCTTTATCTTCAAAGCCTCCTTTTCTATCTGTTCATCCGGACAAGGTTGTCCTTCGGCCTCGTCCCTCCTTTCTTCCTAAAGTGGTGACTCCATTTCACCTTGGGCAGTCTGTCACCTTGCCCACCTTCTTTCCGCCTCCGCATCCTTCCAAAGAGGAAGAGAGGCTCCACCGTCTGGACCCAAAACGTGCGCTCTCCTTTTATCTGGACCGCACCAAACAGTTCCGGGTGGACGACCAGCTTTTTGTTGGGTACGTGGGCGCTAAGAAGGGGAAGGCTGTGCACAAACGAACCATCTCTCGGTGGGTCGTTTTGTGTATAAAAATCTGCT
Organism: Triturus cristatus; assembly: GCF_964204655.1. Classification (NCBI taxonomy): domain Eukaryota; kingdom Metazoa; phylum Chordata; class Amphibia; order Caudata; family Salamandridae; genus Triturus; species Triturus cristatus. The sequence continues at coordinate 1,396,457,544 of NC_140589.1, forward strand.
ATTCCTTGGCTAAAAAGGACCCTCCTGTTGGGCTGCGCGCCCATTCTACTCGGGCCACAGCGGCTACTACTGCTTTGGGACGGGGTGTCCCTTTGCAGGACATCTGTCAGGCGGCAACGTGGGCTTCGCTACACACGTTTGCCAGGCATTATTGCCTTGACAGCCAAGTCCGGAGGGATGGCTTCTTTGGCCGTTCTGTCCTCCAGGACTTTCTGGTGTGATCTTGGTTCGCAGACCCACCACCGGGGATGGTATTGCTTGGGTATCTATTCTAAGGTGAGGAATCTAACTAACGTGTTTCTTTCAGATGAACAAGTTACTAACCTTCGGTAACGATGTATCTGTAAGAAACATTAGTTAGTTAGATTCCTCACCGACCCACCCATCCTCCCCGTTCTGCGAACTGACATCTAGGGTTAAGGTTGTCCTTTCAGGCCCCTAGATTTTATTTTTGGCACCAGTGTCGGTCTTTGCATGGCTCTGCGTTCCTGGCGCGGAAGGCTATGTACAAGAACTGACGTCAGCGCGCGAGGGCGGCGTCTAAGTACTCCGACGTCATCCCGGCGCACGACGCCGACGACGGACGCGGAGCCGCAGACGACGCCTAGCGACGCGCAAGGGGTATTGCTGACGAAAAATCTTCCGGATCCAGTCTGACGCCTGGGGATATTCTAAGGTGAGGAATCTAACTAACTAATGTTTCTTACAGATACATCGTTACCGAAGGTTAGTAACTTGTTCTTTAATGCTTAGCATATAGCACAATCCCTCAGATAGGACTGAAAGCATTGACAGCTCACAGGCTGCATTGTAGAAAACTACAGCCTAGAAAGGCTCGAAAGCTAACTCATAGCAACATATGAATAAACTGGCACCGTGCCTTTAAGGCAGCCATGACACCTAGCTTCCCATCATGCCTCAGGGGTGACAGTTAGGTCAGTTGTTCTTTCCGGCTCCTTCAGTCAGGACCCTGGTTACACAGCTCCACTTTTTTCTGGTTTTATTCAGAAATAATCTTCAAATTTCAGAAAAAAATTATCTTACTTCGACGTTTTACATCTAGTCAAGTAAGGTGCTCTCTTTTTCTGACTGATTTTGGCATTTTTTATCACTTAAAATGCCATCCCTTTTTGATCCCTGCCCTTCTTGTGGTAAAAAGGAGGCCAGGTCAGACTCTCATGCAGTCTGTATTCTCTGTCTGCCTAAGGATCATGTTCCCAAGACTTGTCCTCATTGCCAGTCTCTCTCTAAAAGAACTTTGAAAGACCGAGAGCGTATACGTCTTTATGGGCTGGTAGAAAAGGCTTCCAGAGGCAGGTCACCGGTGAGGAAGAGCTCTAAGATGCCCAGATCCTCTTCTAGAAGCAGGAATCCATCAGCGTCGGGCTCGGCGCTGAAAAAACATCCACCGGTGGGACATACGTCCAAGACAAGAACTTCGGCGGCGGGCTCACCGTCGAGAGAATGCAGACATGCAGGTACGTCACTACATTCAATGTCGACGTCGAAGAATCGTAAGCCTCCGCCGTCGTCAACCCGGCGGCGATCGGCATCGAGGATCAGCAGCCCTCCGCCATCGTCGTCTCGACGTTCGGCGTCGAAGGCTGGCAACCCTCCGCCGTCGTCAATCCAACGACGATTGACGTCGAGAGGAGAGAGTCTTCCGCTGATGTCAACCCGGCGACGATTGTCGTCGAGAACTAGAAGTCCTCCGCCGTCGTCAACTTGGCGACGATCGGCGTCAAGGACCAGAAGCCCTCCGCCGACGTCAACCCGGCGACAATCGGTGTCGAGGACCAGAAGCACTTCGCTGTCGTCATCCCACGGATAATCGGCGTCAAGGCAAAGAAGTCCTTCGGCGTCGTCTATCAAGCGACGCTCGACGTCAAGGCGAAGAAGTATCCTAGCGTCATCGACGAGACATTCGACGTCGAGACATTCGCCATAGAAACACATGGAGTTGACGCCGAAATCGATCCCAACACGAATTTCGATGTCTAGAGGAAGATCTAGATCGACGTCGAGAAGGGCTCCGTCAGAGCAGGTTATACGATCGACGTCGAGACCTATCAGTGAGATCTGAAGAAGGTTCAGTGGTGTTGGTGACTGAGTCAGCGTCACGGCACTTATCCTCTAATTCCTCTCATTCCTCGAGATGTCCTTCAACACATTCACCATCTGCGTCCCCAGAACATAATTCGAGGAGGTCACGACAAGGATCTCTGTCACATCACAGGAGGGCTTCCCCTTCTGTTCACCTATCTCCAAGATGGCTTTTACCAATCCATCACTGGAGTAAAAATCCGGTGGGAGCAGCAAGAAGGGAGAAAGAATATACTAGTCCCATCCACAGATCTCCTCTACAAAGATTAGTACAAGAGGTGGATAGATCGCCTTCACCTACACGTCAGCGTCGTGCGGGAAGATCGCTAGAGCGCAGGCCCTCTACTTTCCATCGCCAAAGAAGGAAGTCTCCTACATGGTCATCTTCCTCCACTCGCTCCTCTAAAAGAGACTATTCACCTACTCTATCGGACAGCCCTCAGTCGAGAGTGTCTCCGATAGATGATATTAACACTTATCATGATGTGCTACAAAGAGGGGCCCAGAAGCTGAACATTGAAATGTCCACTCCTCAGGTCGCGACAACGGTGATCTTTGAGACGCTACATCAAAGATCTGAGTCTCGTCCGTTGCTGCCTTTGGTTCCTGGGCTTCTGGAACCAGTTATGGACATTTTCCTAACCCCCTCTATTATTAAGGCTGCAAGGCTGCACCGGCGAGAATTCAGAAAAAATACAAACCGGCTGACACTGACCCGTTTTTTTTTAAAACAGATCCGCCTGCAGATTCAGTTATCGTCGCAGCGGCACGAAAAACGCACTCAGTCTCTGCTCATTCATTGGTCCCCCCTGGACTAAGAGAGTAAGTCCCAGGATTCTTGGGGACGGAAGGTTTGTGGGTCTGCAGTGTCATCACTAAAAGTCTCCAGCGCAGCAGCCTTATTGGGGCGCTACGACAGAGCCTTATGGGACTCTTTGGATCGATTCAAAGAGAAGTTTCCAAAGGAGGATCAAAAGGATTTTGAGGAGGTCATCACAGAAGGATCCCTGGTATCTAATCAAATGATTAACACGGCAGCGGATGGTGCCACGCTATCGGCGCATTCTTATGCGCACAGCATTTACGCTAGGATGTCTGCCTGGTTAAGGCTAACAGCTCTCAAACCAGATGCACAGCAGAGGATCCTTAACCTACCTTTTTCTGGCTCCTCATTGTTTGGCTCCCATACAGATAAGGAGATGGCTAGAATGAAAGCCGAATTAGACACTCTGAAGGCGGTGGGATTGGAGAAGAAGAGATACAGACTCAACCAGCGCAAGGGCTACCAACAGAGGGTTCAGACACCTCAGTGGTCCCAAAACAAGAATCAAGGAAGATCACAATTCCAAAGCCGAAAGTCAAACAGAGGTAATGGAGGTAATCAGCAGCAGTCCTCTACCACGGCTAGATCAGCAGGGAAGCAATGAGCAAGTGTTTCCTCTGGCGCTGTTGTCCACTCCAGTGGGAGGAAGTGTGTCACATCATCTGAAAGAGTGGTGCAACATAACAAAAGATCGTTGGGTGCTCAGTATACTGCGCAATGGATACGCACTAAGTTTCCGTGTGTCTCCAAAGGACATCCCTCCAAAAAGATCTTGTCCTCACCAGCTAAAGTTACTACGACAAGAAGTGGTGACCCTTCTGCAAAAAAAGGCCATAGAGAAGATTCCTCCCTCTCAGCGGGGGAAGGGAGTGTATTCCAGGTACTTTCTTGTGCCAAAAAGAGACCAAGAGCACAAATTCAGACCTATCCTGGACCTTCGATCACTGAACAAAGTCATCTTGAAAGAGAAATTTCGCATGCTGGCGCTTCATCAAATATGTCCACATCTGCAAGCAGGAGATTGGATGTGTTCAGTGGATCTCCAGGATGCGTATTTCCACATACCTATAATTCCCCGTCATCGCAAATATCTGCGATTCGTGGTTGGCAGCAATCACTACCAGTTCCGGGTGTTGACCTCCGGACTAAAATCTGCCCCACGAGTCTTTACCAAGTGCATGGCGGTGGTAGCGGCGGCTCTACACAGAAAAGGTCTGTTCGTGTATCCGTACTTGGACGATTGGCTCCTGAAAGGGCCACCCCCTCAGCAAGTAAAGTCTGACTTACAAACGTGTCTGTCTCTACTACACAGGCTTGGTCTGCACGTGAATATGGAGAAATCAGTTCACCGGCCCACTCAGGTGATCCATTATCTGGGCTCCACTCTGGATACAAACCTAGGAAGAGCGTTTCCTTCGGAGCAGAGACTTTCCTCAATTCAACAGAAGTGCAGAACTCTTCTCCAGACAACTCGTGCGACGGTCCGGCAAGTGGCGTCTCTGCTAGGATCAATGGCATCCTGCATATTTCTCATTCCCAACGCCAGACTGAGAATGAGGCCCTTGCAACAGGACCTAGAGGACAAGTGAGACCAAACATCGGGGCGCTGGGAGGATCGAATTGTACTTTTTTTTTTTGTAACATATTTTTATTGGTATTTATAGGTTATCATGACAAATAGCAATAAAAGGATACATTCAGTTGAATTGTATGTTATAGCTCATACGGGAGGATCGAATTGTACTTTCGCAAGCAACAAAGTCATCCATACGATAGTGGACTTGGCCAAACAACCTCGTAGTGGGAGTCCCCTTCCATCAGCCAGTGCCAACACAGTCCTTGGTAACGAATGCATCTCTGCAAGGATTGGGAGTGCACATGGGTTGCCTACAGATGCAGGGGCGATGGTCCATCAAGTAACAGTCCTTCCATATAAACATGCTGGAGCTGTGGGCAGTCCATCTAGCTCTGAAAGCTTTTCAGCCCTCGATCACATCCAAATCGAGCCTGGTCCAAACAGACAACACGACCAGCAGGTATTACCTCAACAAACAGGGTGGTACGCGCTCTCGTCCTCTCTCCCTGGAAGCTCAAACGATGTGGCACTGGCTTCTAGCCCGAGGCCTCTCCATCACAGCGGTGCACCTTCCATGGGAGCGAAACGTGCGAGCAGACGCACTCAGTCGCCACTTCGGAGATCAGCCAGACTGGGTGCTAAACGACGAGGTAGTGGCAGAAATTTTACTTCAGTGGGGACAACCTTCCATAGATTTGTTTGCAGACGATCCAAACAAAAAATGCCACGCCTTCGCCTCCAGGTTCCACCATCCAGGGACGAGGGGGGATGCTCTTTTGATGGATTGGTCCGGAATAGTTGCATACCCTTTCTTCCCCTGCCTCTGATCCCGAAGGTGGTATCCAAGCTCATCCGATCCAACATGTCAATGATCCTGATAGCCCCAGACTGGCCTCGTCAGTGGTGGTACCCGGATCTCTTACAGCTGTCGGTGCACCCCCACAGGAGGCTTCCTTACAGATCGGACCTACTGACCAAGATGGACGGGAAGATTCTACATCCCAACCTTCCCTCGCTGAACTTGGCAGCATGGCACCTGAGGTCCTGCAATATGGACATTTGAATTTACCGCAGGACTGTATGGATATACTAAAGGAGGCAAAGAGACCTTCCACGAGGACGTCATACTCTTTTAAGTGGAAAAGATTCTACTTGTGGTGCACTCGTAATCATTTTAATCCTACCACCGGGCAGGAGGAGGTAATTCTTCCTTACCTCCTGTACTTGGCTAAATCAGGTTTGAAGTATTCCTCGATCAGAGTGCACTTAGCGGCCATTACAGCCTACAGAAAGTCCCCAAACCAGCCTTCCTTTTTTCAACTACAAGTGGTCAAGGATTTCCTACAGGGGATGAAGAAAGTGTATCCCCCTGTTCGGCCTCCTTCTCCTCCTTGGGAGTTGAATCTAGTCCTCTCTAGATTGATGGGTCCTCCTTTTGAGCCCATCCATAAAGCCACGTTGCAAAATTTGACATGGAAGACCGCTTTCTTAGTCGCGATAACATCGTGCAGAGTAAGTGAAATTCAAGCGCTGTCTTCAAAAGAGCCATATACTATCTTTCACCACAACAGGGTGGTGTTAAGAACTCACCCTGCTTTTTTGCCAAAAGTTGTCTCTGATTTTCACGTTAATCAGTCTATTTCCCTACCGTCCTTTTTTCCCAATCCCGCTACTCCTGCGGAAAGGTCACTCCACTCCTTAGACCTTAAGAGAGTGCTCAAGTTCTATTTGGAGGGAACGAAGGACATACGAAAATCAGAACATTTGTTTTTAAATTATGGTTCTGTAGTAGGGATCTCTGTGTATGGTCATAATCTAGTGAATAGTCCCGCCCATGTGCGCGGACCCCGGAGCAATAAAAATAATCTCTTAAATTGTCAAGCCATGCAGACCTGCATCTACACTTAAGAGAGAATTTCAAAGACAGATAATGCAGCCTATATCCACAGGCTACACTGTCCAGTACTTCAACTAGAAAGAATTCCACCAACAACCACCAACAGCACTGCCTGTCCAGCTTTTTCCATAGAGAAAAACCTGCCTCTTCCAGCAAAAGCCTCTGGAATGATGGAGAGGAAGGAATGGACAGACAAGCCCCATAGGCTGCCATTATGTAGCTCATAACAGGATACTGTGCCTTTAAGAAAACTTTCCAGAACTTTTCCAGTATCCCAGAATGCACAGCAGGTCCCTTTTACTTTCAGTTCTTTTTTCCGGCTCCTGCTAGCAGGACCCTGGAGCATTGAGCTCTCCCTTTTCAAGGGTTTATTGGTGATTTTTGTCAAATTTTCAAGTGTTTTAGTGTTGGGACTTCCTTCTGGTGTTGTCAGCATGCCTGGCTTGTTTGACAAGTGCCCGGAGTGCGATAGGAAGAAGGCTAAGTCAGACCCACACAAGGTGTGCATAGGCTGCCTTCCCCAGTCCCATGTGCCAGAAGAGTGTGAGATCTGCCACTCGTTCTCAGCCAGGACCCTGAGAGAAAGAATGAAGATTAGGCTCCAAGTCCTGGAGGACAGAAGGCTGAAGGCACAAGGTGGGTCAGGAGGGGCTGATTCTGCCCATGCTGAGGCTTCTGGGGGGGCTCCCCAGGGGCAGGAAGACCGGCAAACGCCCCCATTCTCCACCGGCATCGATGACATCGACTAAGGCGTCGAGAGGGATGACTACGGTCTGTTCGCCGTCTCCCCAGGGCTCTGGGGAGAAGCGACGTCGACGTTCAACGTCGAGGGAGCTGATCAGGCTGCCGTCGACGACTTCGGCAATCGTCCGCGTCGACGCCGTCAACGTCGCCGTCGAGGAATCGACGTCGAGATCAGGCCCAGTGCCGGCGCTCACAGTCGAGGGGAGATCGCCGGTCGCCGTCGGCGAAGAGGAGACGTCGAGGAGGCGATCGACGTCGAGGAGGCGATCGACGTCGAGGAGGCGATCGACGTCGAGGAGGCGATCGACGGCGAGGAGGCGATCGACGGCGAGGAGGCGATCGACGGCGAGGAGGCGATCGACGTCACGGAGACGATCGACGTTGAAGAGGGATTCATCGACGTCGTGGAGGCGCAGGTGGCGCCCGGACACCAGGAGTCCCTCGATGGAGTCCCCGGGCTCGGGGTACTCAGTGGTATATATGCCGCCTCCTCCTCCACCGCCACTCACGCCACCACCACCACCACCACCTCCTCCTCCTCCTCCTCCGCCTCCACCACCTCCTCCTATTCCGCCTCGCAGGCCTTCGGGCCCACCACCGGTTCCGACACGATCGGTCTCGTTGCCCAGGTATCCTACGCCGCCGCAGGGAACGCCTAGGCCGCGGCGCCAGGGTAAGCCACCGTCGCCGGGCCTGGCGAGGCCGGCGGACAGACAGAGGCCAAGGAGATCGCGCTCCCGCTCCGGACGGAGAGGGAGGTTCGCGGAGCCGTGGGCGTTCGTCGTCAACATCGAGGCGACGCCACAGGAGGCGCAGATCCACATCGCGCACTCGATCATCTGCCAGGGACTTCTCACCGACGCTATCGGACTCACCCGGGACGAGGGTGTCGCCGGTTGACGATCTGGTCTCCTTCCAGGAGGTACTACTGAGGGGTGCAGCCAAGTTGGGAATCACGGTGACGGTACCGACACCTACGACGTCCGTGATATTCGAGACGCTGCACAAGAAGCACCTGTCTCGCCCCCGCTGCCTCTCGTGCCGGGACTGGTGGAGCCCGCTATGGAGTTGTTCCTCACTCCAGCAGTGACGAAATCCGCCCCCTCCCGGCTTATGAAGAAGTATCGGGCCCCGGACTCGGACCCGAGCTTTTTGAGGACGGACCCTAAGCCGGATTCAGTCATTGTGAAGGCGGCCAGGAAGCAACATGCTACCACCCCCTCATCGACAGTTCCGCCCGACAAGGAGAGCCGATGGCTAGATTCGGCGGGCAGGAAGGTCTGTGGGACGGCTGCTACCACCATGAAGGCGGCAAGTGCCGGGGCTCTGTTGGGGCGTTATGACCGTGCCCTGTGGGAGTCTCTCCAGCAGTACGCGGAGCTTCTGCCTCGCGACAAGAGGGAAGACTTCTTGGAGACCTTGCGCGAGGGGATGCTGGTCTCAAACCAGGTGATCAGTGCGGCAGCGGATGTGTCCCTGCTGGCGGTGCATGGGTACTGTCATGGCGGCCACCAACGACGTCACGCGTGGCTTCGCCTTACCTCGCTCAAGCCGGAGGCTCAGCATAGAGTGGCCAACCTGCCTTTCTCGGGGGAGACCCTGTTCGGCCAGCATGCGGATGACGAGATGACCCGCATGAAGACTGAGGCAGAGACCCTGACGGCTGTCGGGTTGGAGAAGCCAGAAAAGAAGAAACGCCCGTTCCAGAGACGGTTTGGGTCTGCGGGCAGAGGGCGTGGCCAGGCCTCGGGACAGCAGCAAAACCAGCAGCAGCAGTTCCGTAAACCCTTCCAGAAACGCCAGAAGGGTAGAGGGGGCCAGCAGTCCGCTACTGCTACCAAGGGTCTGGCCGGGTCACGGCCCTGAGCATCTACTTCCCCTGCAACCGTTACCCACTCCAGTGGGGGGGAAGCATTCAATTTTTTCCGGCAGAGTGGAGAAAAATTACTCAGGACAAGTGGGTGCTGAATATTGTTTGCAATGGATACAGTCTTCGGTTCATCAGGCCGCCTCCAGCGATTCCGCCGGTAAGCTCGCGGTATCAACTGCGAGAGCTCCAGGCGGAGGCAGAAATCCTGTTACGGAAAAAGGCGGTGGAAGACGTACCTCTGTCTCAAAGGGGAAGAGGTATGTACTCTCGTTTCTTCCTGGTTCGCAAGAAGGACAGAACGAGTTCAAGCTCATTCTGGATTTGCGGCAAGGAAACAAATGGATTCGCAGAGAGAAGTTTCGCATGCTGTCGTTGCATCAGATTTACCCTCATCTGCAACAGGGAGACTGGCTCTGTGCCTTTGACCTGCAAGATGCGTACTTCCATGTGCCCATTGCAAGGAAACACAGGAAGTTCCTGCGATTCCAAGTCTGCGCCAATCATTATCAATACACAGTACTGCCATTCGGGCTAAAGTCTGCTCCCAGGACCTTCTCGAAGTGCATGGCAGTGGTAGCTGCGCACCTGCGAAGGAGCAAGGTGTTTGTCTACCCGTACCTGGACGACTGGTTGATCAAGACCTCATCGTTTTCGGAAGCGCAGGCGCACTTTCGGAGGACGTGCGCTCTCTTGAACAAGCTGGGGTTACACGTCAACATGTCCAAATCTGTCCCGATTCCGGTCCAGTGCATACAGTACTTGGGGGCCTCCATAGATACGCGGTCAGCAAGCGTGTCTCCTTCGGAGGAGAGACGGTTATCGCTCCTTCGGAAGGCTCAGGACCTCATGGCCGCTCCATCGGCGACAGTGAGGAAGGTGTCTTCGCTGCTGGGGTCGATGGCCTCCTGTATCTTCCTCACTCCGCACGCACGGCTGCACATGAGACCACTGCAGGAGTGCTTGGAGGATCAATGGGATCAGAGAACAGGTTCTTGGGACGACAAGATCCGGCTGTCTCTACATGCTCTTCAGTCCCTGAGATGGTGGTGTTCGGCGGAGAATCTCCTCAGGGGGGTTCCCTTCCACAAGGACATTCCCGAGATGAGTATCGTGACGGATGCGTCCCTCCAAGGTTGGGGAGCGCACTCCGAAGACTTACAGATACAAGGAAAGTGGTCCCTGGTGGAGTCGACGTACCACATCAATTTCCTGGAACTCAGAGCCGTGTACTTGGCATTGAAGGCCTTCCATCCGTCCTTCCAGACCAACTCGTTGCTGATACAGACGGACAATACAACCACGATGTATTACCTCAACAAGCAAGGGGGGTCGAGATCGCGCACTCTGTCGCAGGAGGTGCAGGGGATCTGGCGCTGGCTTCTGGCCCGGGGACTGATGATCACGGCCACGCATCTGCCGGGGGTGCAGAATGTTCAGGCGGACGCGCAGAGCAGGCTGCTTCAGGAGAACCACGAATGGGTCATAAACGACGAGGTACTAGGAGAAGTCTTCGCAAGGTGGGGGACTCCAGACGTAGATCTGTTCGCCACCGACGAAAACAGCAAATGCCGAGACTTCACATCCAGGTACTACCAGAAGGGGACGCTGGGGAATGCGCTATGGATCGACTGGTCGAACAGCTTTCTGTACGCTTTTCCACCCATTCCCCTGATTCCGGCAGTGCTTATCAAACTGTCCAAGTCTGGGGCTCGGATGGTCCTGATTGCCCCGGAATGGCCCAGACAGTGGTGGTTCACGGACCTGCTTCACCGGTCTCTCCTTCCTCACATGCGGCTGCCGTGCAGGCCGGACCTTCTCACGAAGTTCGGGGGGCGGATGGTGCATCCCAACCTCTCGTGTTTGAGTTTGGCGGCATGGCTCCTGAGATAGTGCAATTTGGCCAATTGAATCTACCGTAAGATGAAGGAGGCTAAACGTCCTTCCACTAGGACTTCCTATGCTTACAAGTGGAAGAGATTCTGCCTCTGGTGCGAATCCAAGAACTTTGACCCGACGACCTGTAAGGAAGATGTCATCCTTCCATATCTTTTACATTTGGCGCAGTCTGGCCTTAATTTCCACTCCATTAAGGTTCATCTCGCTGCTTTGACTGCTTACAGGAAATGCCCTTCACAGACTTCCTTCTTTCAGATCCCTGTGGTCACGGATTTTTTGGAAGGCTTGAAGAAGGTGTTCCCTCCGGTCAGACTTCCCTCGCCTTCCTGGGAATCGAATGTGGTGCTGTCCAGATTGATGAAGGAGCCTTTTGAACCTATTCACAAGGCTTCGTTGCAGTACCTGTCCTGGAAGGCTGCGTTCCTAGTGGCCATTACATCGGCCCGCAGGGTGAGTGAACTTCAGGCGTTGTGTTGCCGAGAACCTTATACTGTATTTCATGCTGCTAAGGTTGTTATGCGTACTCACCCTAACTTTCTTCCTAAGGTTATATCTGATTTTCATGTCAACCAGACCATAACTTTACCTACGTTTTTTCAGAATCCTTCTTCTCCAGCGGAAAGGTCTCTACATTCCCTGGACGTTAGGAGGGTGTTGAAGTTTTATCTTGATAAGACCAAAGATATTCGTAGGTCAGACCAATTGTTTATCAATTACGGATCAGTCAGGACCGGTCTTGCTACCTCCAAACAGTCCATCTCTCGGTGGATTGTGTCCTGTATACAGTTGTGTTACCAAAAGGCTAATAAGACCTTAGTGGGTAAACCTAAGGCTCATTCCACCAGGGGCAAAGCTGCCACGACTGCTTTGCTGCGTAATGTTCCGATTGCAGAAATCTGCAAGGCGGCCACTTGGAAGTCGGTCCATACCTTTGCTGCGCATTACTGTCTGGACGCGGATGCCAGGGCAGATGCTCTGGTTGGGCAGGCTTCGCTGCGAAATCTGTTCGCACAGTAGTGATATTATTTTGTAATCTTCTCCACCGCCGTTTTTGTGTGGGGATGGGCTTGCCATTCTATTCACTAGATTAGGACTATACACAGAGATCCCCTACTACAGAAGGAGTAGTTTCTTTTCTGTAACTCCAGTTCTGTAGTAGGGGTATCTCTGTTATAGTCATAAGCGCCCGCCCTCCTCCCCGGTGGAGAGATGAATGTTAATATAAGGAATGCTACAGGTCTGGCGTGCTACGCCTTCAAAAAGAACTGAAAGTAAAAGGGACCTGCTGTGCATTCTGGGATACTGGAAAAGTTCTGGAAAGTTTTCTTAAAGGCACAGTATCCTGTTCTGAGCCACATAATGGCAGCCTATGGGGCTTGTCTGTCCATTCCTTCCTCTCTATCATTCCAGAGGCTTTTGCTGGAAGAGGCAGGTTTTTGTCTATGGTAAAAGCTGGACAGGCAGTGCCCAGCTTCCAAAAGGTCCATTTCCAGGTGGATAGTGTCCTGTATAAAATTGGCCTCCCAGCTGGCAAATAAACCCCTATTGTTGTCACCTAAAGCACACTCCACTAGGGGGAAAGCAGCTACAATAGCTTTCTTGCATGACGTTCGGATGGCAGAGATTTGCAAGGCAGCAACCTGGAGATCGGTACATACTTTCACAAGGCATTATTGTCTTGAATCTGATTCCAGGGCGGATACTCAAGTAGGCCAAGCCTCATTAAGAAATCTGTTCAGATAATAAAATATCTGAGTTTTCAAGTTTAGTTATCTGAGCTTGATTGTTAATTGTTTCTTTCCTTTGCCCGCAGTAGAAGAGGTGAGGCTCGCTATTCTATTCTAGTGCTTATGACTATTGATGAGGATCCCCTGGAAGAGAAGGATTAGTTACTTACCTGTAATCCTAGTTCTCTTCCAGGGGTATCCTCATCAAAGTCATAAGCAACCCTCCCACCTCCCCGGGCAAATGAACCTTATTTTTAAGGAATTGTCAACTCTTTGTGTCATGGCTTGGTGTCACTGCAAAGAACAACTGACCTAACTGTCACCCCTGAGGCATGATGGGAAGCTAGGGGTCATGGCTGCCTTAAAGGCACGGTACCAGTTTATTCATATGTTGCTATGAGTTAGCTTTCCAGCCTTTCTAGGCTGTAGTTTTCTACAATGCAGCCTGTGAGCTGTCAATGCTTTCAGTCCTATCAGAGGGATTGTGCTATATGCTAAGCATTAAAACAGTTTTCAAACATGCTTTGCTTTGTTTTTCCCTGGTTTTTAATATGTTGTTTATAATATACAGGGTAGTCCTTACAGCATTATTCAGCTCTGGTTATGAAAGGCTGCATTTTTACTTTATTATGTATATACATATATATATGTGTATATATGTGGAGATACATATATGTTTGTCACATATATGATTGTGTTTCCGGGGTCCCGCGCATGGGCGGGAATATTCTAGTGCTTATGACTTTGATGAGGATACCCCTGGAAGAGAACTAGGATTACAGGTAAGTAACTTATCCTTCCAGTTAACAACAATAACACACTCTCTTGCCTAAGTACATTACAATGTACTGAACGCACATATGGGAAGCACTGACGAAGATAGTAAGTCTGGCTTTTTATTAGGTGGCTTGTTTATCAAATGAATGGATGATTTTAAGTGTATTTATTTAAGCTGTCTTAGAAAGAAAATTCCATATTGGGGTTACAACAACCTAGAAAATGGGATTTGGTCCCCTTTGTTGAACAGACTACATAAGCACAATTAGGCTGTATCCTCAAAGAAGAGTGTTATGGAAATGAGTCAGAAAATGGTATTTGTGCTGTAAAAAAGCTTGTTTGTGGTTGTGAAAATAAAATCTGTAAATCCAACATCATGTTGTCATGACAGCAAAGTACAACAAATAAACGTATGGGACAGTTGGTGAATAGCACCGCGGATGCTTTAGTCAGCCAAGAAAGACAGATATAACAGGACATACTTCCTGAACACAAATGCAATACACCAGTAAATAGAACGTAATTTTGTGTAAGCAAAGTAAATACATCAAAGAACACACACTGGCTCTAATGTAACAAAATGACTACTTGAGACCCACCATCAAAACCTAATGAGAACACAAATGGGGACAATGTAACCATCCTCAAAATGTCATGTCCTTGATGGACAGCACATTCAAGGAATTGCAAACCATGAAAATGACATGAAGGCCAATGGCTGAATGGGGCATGGTGTGCAAAATAACGATGGACTGGGGCGCAGATCTGAGTAGTTACCTGTGGCTGAGATTAATTCAAGCATGACATCCATCAGTTTTTTGTATACTTAAGTGTATCGCCCTCAGTGGGAGGGGGTATCCAGATGTGGGTCCAGTGCACACTGTGTTATTGTAAAAATCTGTACCTATCTGATGAGCCTTAACTAGGGAAAAAATGCTCCCAGGTTACTTGTGTTCTGGTTCAGTGAGGAACTGGCCTGGCGGTTCAGGGAGGAACTGGCCTGGCAGTTCAAGCTGAAACGTTCCCTTTTGAGCAGGATCAATGTGGATTTGCATATGGCTGGGTCCAAACTTAGGTGACATGGTGTGCAAAATAACGACGAACAGGGATGTAGCTCCGAGTAATTACCAGTGGCTAAAATTAATTCAAGCATTCCCTTAATCCATATTTTTTATGCTTTAATGTCGCCCTAAGTGCCATGGTTATGCTTATATGTTGGTCCCATGCACACTGTGTCACCGGAACCAAGCTATACCTGGCTGATGAGTCCTGATAGGACAAAAACAGTCCTAGATTGCGTTTGCTCTGGTTCAGGGAGTGCTTGGCCTGGCAGTTCTGGCTGGACTGATCCCATTGGAGCTGGGTCAAGGCTGATTTGCATATAACTGGGTCCAAACTGAGGTGGCGTGGTGTACAAAATAACGATAAACTGGGATGTGACCCAGAGTGATTACCAGTGGCTGAAATTGATTCACAAATTGCATCCACCAGTTTTTTGTATACTTTATTATAAACATGTGGTAATGCAAGATTGTCCCAACTCATGCATGTATTACTAGCACCAAATTGGTGGAGGGTCGCCTTGTCCTGTGCTCTTTTAAGGGGATTGTGGTGAAATTTAAAAAGTTGTGAAAATGATTTACAGTTTTATTGAGAGAGGAAGTGTGATTGCTCTCTTTAAGTGTGGGTTAAAGAGGAGTGGGTTATTCGGGAACTTCTAGGGTTCCTTTTTCACTACCTTGTATTGATCAACTTGGGTCAGGCCCAGGCTCTTTTTAGGCATTTGCTAGGTCAGTTAACCTTCACATTTCCCTGTCTTTCTGTTTTACCACTTCTATGATGCTGTAAATCTTGAGTGTGGGAATCTCACCCGCTTTAGCTTTCAGTGTTACATAGACCTAAATTATTTTGAGGGAATGAAGATGATTTTGACCTTTACAGTGCAAACTTATGTTCAAGGAAATACTTGTATGATCTCTCATAATAGTGCCTCCACTCTGCCATAACTTGCAAGTACTAGGTAGAATGCACAGACACAAGTCATTTAATAAAACATAAATACCAACGGTATCCCGGCACCACTGTTTAGGGTGAATAGCATTTTTGAACTGTATTACTGCATACACATTAATAAACATGTAATGTCATTAGAAACTACATAACTCTTCAATAGGTACATAACTCTATGTTGGAAAGTGAGTTATTGATAGGGGTAAGTATGCACCTAGCACTAGCAATAAGGCCACTAATGCAGTGTAAGGTCCAGTAAGTGTCTCAATAAATTAGTCCCTTGCTCAACCCTTGGTAGCTGCCAGCGAGCAGTGAGGCCTAACTTAGGAGACAGGAGTGTAAAGCATTTAAAAACACCAATGCACTAAATAAGTAAGACACCACACACAATAAAAATCCCACACCAGTTTATAAACATAGGTTATATTTTTATGAACAAACAGACACCAAAACAACAAAAATTCAGTATCGGGAACTGGAGATATTAAGTTTTTAAAGAATGAACACTTTCTAGTGCTTAGAAGCCTACTGCGCCACTTTGGGACATTAGGTTGCGCTAAACCGGGACAAAGTCAAAGTTTGAGGCCGACCGACATGGAGCCCTGGTCAGATACACTAAGCGGGAAACCTCAGTCAAAATTTTACCTTAAAAGTTTTCAGGAGCTTTTACTTCTGACGTCTATCGACCCTCCACAGCAGGCCGGATTTGGTGAGGGTTCACCAGCTTGACTTTCTGCGTGGCTCTGGTAAAATCCTCAAAGTCTGGAGCTACAGCTTTTTCAGCGGAACGAACCTGAAATCTTGGTGGGGTGGCAGTTTAAGGTAGTCTGCTTGAGTCCCGACGTCGGGTCATTCAGCTCCTGGAGGTTTTTCACAAAAGTTCTCCAAGCCTGAGGAGGTGCTACCTGAAGGTACACTTGTAGGTTCCAAGTTTACAAACACCAATCCAAAGATCTGGAATCTCCTAGATGGTCTCTGGGTTGACTGGACTACGACTCCCACAAAGCACAAGGCCAAATCCTTAAAAATTTCACTGGATGCACTCCAGGATGGGTGACACTTGGTGGAGATAATGCAGTTGGGCTCCGTTAACCTTTAGCTTGTTACATTCCCCATGGCTGTAGTTCCAGATTGTGCAGCAGGCACAGTCAGTCATGCCTTTGGGTGCAAATCCTGATTCCAGCAGGACAGTCCTTTTTCTCCTTGTAGTTTCAGGCAGCAGATCTTAGAGACTATGCAGCTCTCAAATATTTATTCAGTGTTCCGGGGCGACAAGCAGGGGGGCACGTGTGTCCAATGAAATGCTGGGTGCCACCTAAAAGCATGACAACTTCCTATAAAGTGTGGCATCTTCTTGTCCCAAAAAGCACTGCACATCCAAAATTCAACATGGATAAGTTTTCTCTAGAGGAGTTAGAGCTGGCTAAACCAATCTACAGTGTGGCTCATTTCCATTATCTCTCCTCCTTATGACCTCTGCACATTCCTGTCCTTAGCCTGCAATCCGGCTGCGTGTGCAAAACGTGGGGGTAGGTAGGCCTGACATTACTGGCCTCCTGTTTTTGAAGCTCAGGTTGTATTACCCTTCTTGTCCTGGTGTTTGCAGCTGCAGAACTCCTAACATCAGATAACCTCAGCCCCAACCAGGCCACTTATCACCTAATCAAAGCAGCCTGGCTAAGCCTGTTAGCACTGACCAATCAAAGGAGACTGTTGGAAGGTTGGATCTTCGCTCACAGAAAATAAAGTCTTGGAACTTCTTTTCTGTACTAGTTATGACAAATTAAACAGTGGCAAATTGTTTTGTTGAGTTTATCAATACCAATCTTTTAAGTCCTTGAAGGATATTTTGACTGCTTTCCTAGCAATAGTCATACTTAAATAAAATATTGCAATGTTAACCTATGGAGCTAAGTACCTGCATTGAGGAAAAATTAGATGGGCAGTTTGTCCCTCACCGGGGCATATAAAACATATTTTATAAGGTCCCTGCTTAAAGATACATGGCCTCCACCCCATGGAAATCTAGGGGTGATCTTGGGGAGTGCCTAATATATACAAGATAGATTATCACTTTTAAAGTGCCTGTACAACCAAAGTCGATTTTGCATACAACTTACTTTTAAAGACAGGCCGCAAGGCAGGGCTTCCTTTAAAAGGACAGCACACACACAGCAGTGCACACACACAAGTGCAGAAAATTTGCTGGGCCTCTAAACTTCCATGCCCTATTATATGCTATGGACTTGTAAGTAAATTGCACCCCCTGGCCCTAACTACTAGGGACTTATAGGGTCTGTCATTGACAAGTGTAAGTGTACCCTATTACATTTACCTTTTTTTTTAACATGGCACTGGTCCGGGGTTTGGTTAGCAGAGTCTAGGGTATAGTCAGGGTCAGTTACCACCAGTATCATTAAGCAAAAAATGGGGGCGGGTAGGGCAAAAGGGTGACTTTCCAACACTGTGTTAAATGTCCTATTCACAATGACAAACTGCCAGAGTTTAGGTACAGGGAAGAGCTTGGGTGAAACTAAGAATTATGGAAGAAAGAAGAATATTCAATACTCCACACTGTTTTCAAGATGAGGAGACAGTAGATACAAACTTTGCCCACTTACAGGGTTCAATTACAGAAACCCCGGACATGTATCTGGTCTAGAGATCATCAGTTCAACAAGTACTTACTTGCACCCACTGGGGTGAACCACTCAAGAACTTCATGTACCAGCTTCCCATGGGGCGACCCGGAGGAGGAGCTAGCGAAGTGCCGTCCATTGCGGTTGTTTATTCAATTACAGAAACTTTAAATTAAATTATCCCAATAAAATGCTGACACCAAAACAAAAACCCTCAGCCCCATGGGATACAGAAATCTTAAAAGAAAGAAAATGGAGTGTAGAAAACTGGAAAAACAGTGGCATAAAGCATACACAGATAAAGATAAGCTACTTCTGAAAGAAGCACCAACAAATTATTAAAATGAGATTAGATAGGCAAAAACAAAATTACTGTAAGATTACTATTACTAATGAAGGTAAGAAAGCTAAAAAAAAAGTCTTTGCAATAGAAAAAAAAGTTAGCTCACCCAGACTGTATAAAACGAACAGTAGCACCTTTGCAGGATCTGTGTAATAACTGTGTAATAAGCTGTCTGATTTCTAGCTTAATAAAGTGGATTTAATTCTAAAAGTCATAAGTAGAGAGAATTTGCATGGGCAAGTGGAAAACCTTAAAGCTAAGGTTCCACCATCTAATTTCTCCTGCAGTTCCACGGTTGAGATAGATATAGATATAGATATAGATATCCACAAACCCTGGGTACCTTTAGAATCCCCTGGATGTTGGAAGAAAAGGATGCAAATTTGGCGTGGATAATTATGTGGTCAAAAAGGTAAAGGGCCTAAGCGCAAACTACCCCAAATAGCCAAAAAAAGGCTTAGCACGGGGGGGGGGGGAAGGCCTAGCAGCGAAGGGGTTAACAAATCTATTCAGCCAGGTTCCCAAAGATATATATATATATATATCTTTGGGAACCTGGCTGAATAGATTTGTTAACCCCTTCGCTGCTAGGCCTTCCCCCCCCCCCCCCCCCCACCCGTGCTAAGCCTTTTTTTGGCTATTTGGGGTAGTTTGCGCTTAGGCCCTTTACCTTTTTGACCACATAATTATCCACGCCAAATTTGCATCCTTTTCTTCCAACATCCAGGGGATTCTAAAGGTACCCAGGGTTTGTGGATTCCCCTGGAGGGGACCCAGAAAGTAGCAAAAATACAGCAAAATGTTGGTTTTTGGGGGAAAAATGGGAAGAAAGTGCTGCAAATGAAAGTGTCTGGGTTTTTCCCTACAAATGGTATCCAGAAAGGGTTTGTGGGGCTGAAATCGCAATTTTTCCAGCTTTTCGGGAATGACAGACTTTTGTCAGAAAACCCAACATTTTACACAGCTTTGGCATTTTTCTGGGACATAGCCTATGTTTGCTATTCTTTGTGCTTTCAACCTCCTTCCAGTTAATGGTAGACATGGGTATGAATGCAATAATGGATCCTGGAAAGCTATATTTTTTTTTAAAGTAGACAACATTCTGAATTCAGCAAGGGGTCATTTGTGTAGACCCTTCAAGGTTTCTTTATAGAAACTAACAGTTAAATATTGGAAAAATTGAAAATTAGTTGAACAAAACAGCCTTGTGTCTATGTTTTCACCTGTAACTTCTTCTAATTATAACAGCTCTTTGAAAGCAATATACCGTTACATCCGCTGGACCTTACTGGTTTTGGGGGTATATAGGTCTTGTAGGTTCACCAAGAACCCGACGAACCCAGAGCCAAAAACTGAGCAGCGACTTGCAAGGGTATTTTATTATGTACCGGGTATATAGCAATTATTCTGGGAAAATGTATACATGGAAAAATCGGTATAAAAGACACCTATGTATTTCTGAAATGGGAACAAAATATAGAGTTCAGAAACAGTAGATATTTTCACATTTCCGAAATTGGGAATACTCGTACTAGCATGAGAATTATCGATCATTTTTCAAAATTACTTCATTTTTACACATTGTCTTTCATTTAGACAGCTGAAATGCATCGAAAGTCAATAGGTAATAACATTTGGTTTACAAACCTGAATTACCCTAAGTCTCCCGATAAAAATGGTACCTCACTTGTGTGGGTAGGCATAGTGCCCACGACAGGAAACGGCTCAAAACGCAACGTGAACACACCACATTTTCACAATGAAAAATTACCCTTTTTTTGCAAAGTGCCCAGCTGTAGTTTTTTAACCCTAGCTCTGCCGGCAACTAGGGAAACCTAGCAAACCTATACATTTTTGAAAGCTAGACACCCAGGGGAATCCAGGATGGTGACTTGACTGGCTCTCACCAGGTTCTGTTACCCAGAATCCCTTGCAAACCTAAAAATAGTTTTAAAAAAAACACATTTCCCTCACATTTCTGTGGTGGAAAGTTCTGGAATCTGCATGGATCCACACATTTCCACCCACCCCGTATTCCCCAAAGTCTTCTGAGAAAAATGGTACCTCACTTGCGTGGGTAGGCCTAGTGCCCGCGAAAGGAAACGGCGCAAAACGCAATGTGGACAGACCACAATTTCACATTGAAAAATGACCCTTTCTTGGCAAAGTGCCTAGCTGTAGTTTTTGAACCCTAGCTCTGCCGGCACCTAGGGAAACCTAGCAAACCAATAGTAGACACCCAGGGGAATCCAGGATGGGGTGACTTGACTGGCTTCCACCAGGTTCTGTTACCCAGAATCCCTTGCAAACCTAAACAATTGTAAAAAAAAACCCACATTTTCCTCACATTTCTGTGGTGGAAAGTTCTGGAATCTATGTGGATCCACAAATTTCCACCCACCCCGCGTTTCCCAAAATCTTCCGAGAAAAATGGTACCTCATTTGCGTGGGTAGGCCTGGTGCCCGCAACATGAAACTGCGCAAAACGCAACGTGGACGCACCCCAATTTCACAGTGAAAAATGACCCTTTTTTGGTAAAGTGCCTAGCTGTAGTTTTTGAACCCTAGCTCTGCCAGCACCTAGGGAAACCTAGCAAACCTTTACATTTTTGAAAACTAGACACCCGGGGGATTCCAGGGAGGTATGGTTGGCATGCATCCCCCAACGTTTCCTTACCCAGAATCCCCTGCAAACCTCAAATTTAGCTGAAAAAAAATCACTTTTTTCACACATTTTTGTGTAGGAAAGTTGTGGCATCATCGGGCTGACACAAATTTCCTACCACCCAGCATTCCCCTGGTTCTCCTGATAAATATAGTGCCTCACTCGTGTGGGAGGCACAGGTACACGCGGCATACAAGTGCCCAAAACGTATTGAGGTGACATCAAAATTGCCTATATCAAAACAACCTGGTTTCGCCGGGGTGGGGGGTGTCACCTGGGTTTTTGGCACCGTGCTCTGCGGCCATCTAGGGAAACCTACCAAACCCACACATTTCTGAAAACTAGACACCCGGGGGATTCCAGGGATGTATGGCTTGTGTGGATCCCCCAACGTTTCCTTACCCTGAATCCCCTGTAAACCTCAAATTTAGCTGACAAAATTACTTTTTCCGCACATTTTTGTGTGGGAAAGTTGTGGCATCACCGGGCTGACACAAATTTCCTACAACCCAGCGTTCCCCCGGGTCTCCCGATAAAAATGGTCCCTCACTCGTGTGGGAGGCCCTGTCGCGGGTACTTGACCCACCCACGAGTGAGGTACCATTTTTATCGGGAGACCGGGGGGAATGCTGTGTAGAAGGAAATTTGTGGATCCACGCAGATTCCAGAACTTTCCCACAATAGAAATGTGACAAATGTGTTTTTTTTGGACATTTTTTTAGGTTTGCAAAGGATTCTGGGTAGCAGAACCTGGTGAGAGCCAGACAAGTCACCCCATCCTGGATTCCCCTTGGTGTCTAGTTTAAAAAAATATACAGGCTTACTAGGTTGCCCTACGTGCCAGCTGCGCTAGGTTCCAAAATCCACAGGTAGGCACATTGCTAAAAAAAAAAGTCGGAGCCTAGTGGGCTTTCTGCCGCCCTGGGGGGGAATTGGGGGAGGGGGTTAACCCCAATATGCCCCCAAGGGGGGCGGAAAGACTGTGGCTATTTTCAGTGGGGGTGGGTGCCTTGGTATGACCATTTTGGGCAGCCCCAACACCCAAGCATAAAAAAAGCCTGCATAATCGCTGGTGCCTAGTGAGCTTTCTGCCCCCCCAAGGGGCAGATCAGGGTCCACTGCCCCCATCTGCCCTCCCAGGGGGCATAAAGACTGGAACTTCTCCAGGGGTGGGGGTATTGTAATGCTAATTTTGGGCAGCGCCTACCCCTACACGAATAAAACAAAACAATCCCTGGGTTCTAGTGGGCTTTCTGGCAGATTGGGGGCTACAGCTCCCATCTACCTCCCGGGGGGGCAGAAAGACTGTCATTTTTGTGTGGGGGGGTGATACGGGCATTGGCGTGCCCGTTTCGGGCAGCCCCCACCCTAAAAATAATTGTGCAAAAAAAAATCCCTGCCATCAAGTGTGCTTTCTGCCCCCCCCCCCGAAGGGGCAGATTAGGGACCACTGCCCCATCTGCCCCCCCGGGGAGGTGCAGAAAGGCTGTAATGGTGGTGGGGGGTGGGGTCATTGGCATGCCCGTTTCAAAAAAATTGTTCCAAAAAAAAATCCCTGGCGTTTAGTGGGGATTTTGCCCCCCCCCATCCCTCCCTGGGGGGCAGACTGGGGGCTACTGCCCTATCTGCTCCACAGGGGGGGGCAGAAAGGCTGTAATGATTGCGGGGGGTGGGGGCATGGGCATGCCCGTTTTGGACAGCCCCCAGCCTTATTTTTATATCCTAAAATAAAATCCCTGGTGTCTAGTGGGCTTTTTGTGGGGGGGGCAAAAAGACTAAATTGTGCCAAATTTAATTGGGGGGAGAAAAGGCCTTTGCCCAAGGGGCCGCTCCCCCCTCCCTGGTGTCTAGTGGGTGGATCCCTGCTTGGGGATCGCCCTCCCATCTTTCTACGTGCTCAGGGGGCTAAGATAGCCCCCTGAGCACATAGAAAGGGAAACAAATGAGCCTCTTGGCTCATTTCAGTTTCGGTTTCACTGAAATGACATCAGCGCGACGTGCGCGCCTATCGTAATTTCAGGGAAACCAGGGGTGGGGGGGGCCTCGGGAGCTGGGGAAGCTCTTCCCCAGCTCCCGAGGCTCTGAGGCTGTAATGGGAATCCCTCTGGTGCCCGCACCAGAGGGATTTCCGGGGCCATGTGTTATGACGGCTGGAAGCCGTCATGAGCACACGCCCACCGTGTCTCATGACGGCTTCCGGCCGTTATGAGCACGGAAGGGGTTAAATGAAGAAGAACTCAGTATGTTTGCCATGCCATTTTCATCCGGCTCTTCACTAGACCCTATACACCATAAGATCTGGAAAGAAAGAGCGAATGAACTATTCCCAGACCTACAGAAAATCTGTAATTAATCATTAGCCACGGGGTCAGTACCATCGACCTGGAAAAAAGCCATTACACAAACTGCAAGCTGATGTCCAGGATCCTTGTAACTTCAGCCAATCTCTCCGCTCCCATATCCAGTCAAGATCATAGAAAAATATGCCAGTAAAATACTAGCGAACTTAAAAACTAACAATCTACTCGAACCAGAACATATGGGCTTTGGGCTAGTCCATGGCACATAATCAACCCTAATCATGGCAACAGACAAGTTGAGGAAGAGTGTTGACGGTGGACAGACTCCAGTCCTGATTCTTCTAGACCTGTCAGTGGCTTTTGACACCGTCAACCACAAGATCCTACTCAACAGGTTAAAGAAGATGGGGTAGAAGGCTCTTACTTAAAGTGGATTGAATCCTACCTATCAGGGAGATGTCAAGCAATTTCTCTTCCCCCTTTTTAATCAGAATTTAAAGACATCTTGCATGGAGTGCCGCAGGTCTCCGCGCCGAGCCCTATTTTGTTCAATGTATTCTTACGCCCCCTCCTGAAACTGATCATATCATTTGGACTGTGCTTCACAAATTGGCTCAGCAGTAATACATTGATATTTAACAGAAGCAAAACTGAGTATTTTTGCTGTTCTCCCAGCATAGTAGCATGTCAACTTCCATATAATTTCTGGCCTTGGACAAACGATAAGGACTTACTTACAGCTCAATCGGTGTGCAATCTGTGAGTCCAGATTTATATAAAACTATCCATGGACGTTCAGGTAAATAGAACAGTAGCCACCTGCCATGAACTCATGAGGAATTTGAGAAAGATTGTTCCCCTACTTCCACAGCCAGCAAGAAAGATGGTAGTACAGGTATAATACTAAGTAGGATTGATTAGTATAATACCTTTTTATTGGGAATTCCACACTGTCTGCTCAATAAACGTTATAGGATACAAGTAATGGCGATCAAACTAGCACTTAATAACTCAAGATTTGATTCTGCGATAAATACCTTAAAAGTACTCCACTGATTATCAACAAAAGAGAGAGGTATTTTCAAAACCAAGTACATAGTCCACAAAGCCTTACATGGCTCAAGACCAAGACTCCTGCAGAGTAGATTTACCTATTACATACCAGTGAGGAGGTTGAGATCGTATTCAGCCAACCATGTTTGTGTGCCCAGGTTTAAGAAAACTAGGGTAGGAAGGGAGCCTTTCAAATCAAGGCAGCGCAACTTAGGAATACTTCGCCTATCTCCCTCAGAACAAATGGAAAGTTATTAGGTTTCAGGAAGAGCCTAAAAACCTGTCTCTTTCCCAAATAAGACAGGCCCGAGTCTGTCGTCTTTGAAGAATAATATTTCCCCCACCCCTTTAAATGTTTTACTGTTGATCGCTGATAGCGCCAAGATACCGGTCAGGTGAACGTTGCGCTGTGCAAATGATTAATAATAACAAACTCTCCCCCAGTATGTTTATAGATAAACTTCAAGAGTTTACTAATACTAGTATTTGTCATATTAGTACCGTTTCACATCGCCAAGATTACTAATATCAGTACCTATCAGGCCTTACTAGCCAATTGGGTAGCCGCCAATTCTTCATTGAATGTATATATCTTTTCAGCCACTCGATTGAAAGCCATATTTTAATCAAATTATTTCTCTTATTGGTTTTGTTAGTATTGATCCTTATAATATTTACCATGGAACGATAACTTTTAAATAAATAGCATATTTTTAAATTGTAAAGAGGCACGTCTTAGTGGTCAGGGAACAGTCCAAACTCATGCGTGGGACAGATGTAATATTGAAGGATTATTGATAAGTATAACAATTCTTTGATAGGAGTCATTTAATTAACCGTAACAATATTGCAGAAGCTTGGCACTTTTAATGAAAGATATACAACCATTTTAGATCATGATTTACTGTTCACAGCCAGTAAATGTCATCATTGGAAAACCTGCCTTTAGGTTAGGCAAGCTGTAAGAAGGTGGAGAAATAGTTGATTGCGTTGCAATTAGTTATAGACATCAGCTAAAGGGCTATTAAAAAAATAATTGTTTCTATCCAAGTCAACTTTCTGGTGCTGTCTGATTGTAGTATCTCCGAAGGCAGTAAAGGAACTTTTCCATACCAACCTAGCTGCATCCCTGGCGCACTTCAGTCTTCTCAGGAATATATTGTCATTCTCTTGCCAAGCACTTATTAAATAAAACCAGTTAGCTCTTTGATGGCATCAAGTTAAAAAGGGGATGGTACGTACTACTAATTATGAAAACTCTGTTGTTTCAACAAAATGCTTGGCTGCTTTTCAGCTTGTTGTAGAAGAAGAGATCTGGTTTACCTTAAAAATATTTTTTTATAATGTCTCTGGCTGATGTATACCCTGTCTCAATTCTACAGAAGGGTCCAGCAGTTTTCGTTCCTTTCATAACCAAATATTTAACATATCATTAGCAGCAGGTGTACTCCTAAGTGATTAAAAAAAGGTGGGTTATAAAGCCACTCCTAAAGAAGAGTAATCTGGATGCAGTTTAAGTAATCATAGAGCCATTACCTTCCTTCTGGTAATGGGAACACTTGCTGAAAGGATTGTTGTTAAACAATTGGTAAATATATTTATAGAAGAGAATTGCCTTGATGATAGGAAGATTTGATTTCAGCCAATTATCTTTGGCCTTGATGTTAGAAGAACTACGCCTTATTGTAGACCAGGGTGATACGGCTGCAATCGTCCTCCAAGACATGTATACGGCATTTGATGCAGTTGATTGTCGGATCTTGGCCAGGTTTCTTTCAGAATTGGGTGTGGATGGCGCAGTCTTAGTGCAGTTTTCCTCTTTCTGAATGGATTGGTCCCAGACCTTTTCTCCCAGCTTCACAGGAAATTCTCTGCAGAGTGCCGCGGGGTTCATCTTAATCACCTATACTGTTTGACATCTATTTAAGGCCCTTAAAAGCCTTGACTAGATCTTTTGGGTGTACTGTAATATGATATGCGATGATACACAGTTGATCAGCAGGTTAAATCAACATGCTCATGGTCAGCAGAAAACGTTACATCTTGTTTTACAGCACTACAATTGTGGATGTCTGCAAATTTTACTCCAGATTAATGTTAATAAGAGAGAACTACTGCTGGTAGGCAACCATATGGCCAGATGTGATAAAGCCATGTGGCCCAGTTCCCTGGGTCCTCCTCCCTCACCCTCTTTGAAAGCTAAATTACTTGCTTTTATTTTGATGGACAACTCTCTTTGAAACTTCAGATCAAAGCGGTCTCCTCACTCTGCTTCTTTCAACTTAAAACAATTAAGTCCTTCCTTTCCTTCCTAAATCCCTGCATGCCCAGATTGTTTTGGCTATTGGTTTATGTAGACTTGACTGTTGTAATCTACGTTATCTAGGATTGCCTCAATCGTCTCTAAAATCACTACAAAGAATTCAGAATTTGGTAAAAAGAAGTGGTATGTGGACTGAGACAAATTGATCATGTTTCATGGGCTAAGATTGATTTACATAGGCTGCCTGTCAAGGAAAGGGTATTTTTTCAATACTTGAGATCTTTTATGGACTGAAATCTCCCATAGCCTTTTGTTTTCAGCATTATAAACCAAATTGACATCTTCGCTTTGATTCTCATTTCCAGCATAAAGAAATCTAGTGTTAAAGGTATAAATCTGAAATAATTTCCCCCTGTGGATCAGATCAATTCGTTTTTATTTTTCCTTTAGAAAACGGTTAAAAACCTATCTTTTCTGTGAAGCTGTTTTTTGTCTGCTTTATGCTTTTGTTTGATGGTCTGTTTCTGTTTCTGTTTGGGTTTCTAGCACCAAGATGCCCTTGTTGGGGGAACTTGTGCTGTATAAGTTACATCATGTTCCTCTGTAAACTGACGAAATAACCGGTAGCATCCACAAGTACATTACAAAGTGTTAACTAAAAGCTATTTTCAGTCTTTCCAACCCTGCACATCCGTTTCAATTCACCATGACCTCTTGAGTGTTCATTTCTAAAATATAATCAATTTTCTCAAAATGAAACACTCAGTAATCAGATCCTAGGTCTCCGTCACATTTTAGAATAACCTTTTTCACATAATTTATTTTGTACAAATTTAGCTTTACTTTTCAGAAAATATAACTATATTTCATACCCAGTGGCCGTTTCTGCATGAAGGCGGGGGCCATCGCTCCACCCCCGCCTGCTGCAGCCACGCTAAACGTGAAAAATAGAGTGGCAATTAAATTATTTCATCGCCATTTTATTTTTCTCACGGCATGGCGCCAGCTTGCCTCCAGCTGAAACAAATGGGTGTGTGTCCTCCTCTGCTGCCGATTGGTAGCATAGACGGCTGGCGGAGCTAGCTGGATGCTCCAAAGTACGCATGTCAGTTTGGCGGCCTCTCTTGCACCGGCCAAAGTGACATGCACACTTTGCAGCTCTCCACCCAGCTGTCTTAACTGGGTCCAAGCACAGGGCTCCAGGGCCTGGAGTGTCCAGCCAAACCCGCTCCATCCAATCCTGGTGCTTCTCTCATGCTGGTTTATTTATTTATAAACTTTTATATAGCGCAAACTTGACCCTCGAGGTGTATCGGAGTGCTTTAGTAGAAAATAGATAACCAAGAAACATAAACGCTGACACTGTCCGTTGCAACTCAGGAGTGGAACAGTGAGTTATAAACCAGGACTCGGATGGCCAGTGCAAGCCTTTTTTGGAGAACTGCGTCATATTAGTATCCAGAGAATGAGTATGTGGGTTGAGGGTAGAGATTTGTTTATTAAAAGCAGTTTGACTTATTTTTGGAAAGAAGTGATTGAAATGATCAGTCTGATTCCAGGGGGCAGAGAGTTTCTTCAGCTTCTAGGGGCCATTCCAGACAAGGCTCGGTTGTTGGTTTCCTTTTTCTGAAATTTTTTCAGGTTTCAGCAGTAAGGTGCTGGTGCTTCTAGATGATCTGCCACTGCCGGACAGTTCAGGTTTGTCAGCTAGGTACTTCAGTGTGTTGAAGTGTAGGGCTTTGTGGGTCATGCAAGCAATTTTCATCTGAATCCTTGCCTCATAAGGGAGCCAGTTTAGTTCCTTCATATCTGGAGTGATGTGGTTGTACCTTTCGATCCAGTGATGAGCCTTGCAGCAGAATTAAGGTATGCCCTTAGTGGAGCCAATTTGGATCTCGGCAGACCACATAGGGTAGCACTCCCATAGTCTTATCTGGGGATCACTAGAGCTTGCATCACTGATTTAAGGCCGTCGAAGGAGAGGAGGGGTTTTATTTTTCATAGAATACTCATTTGAAAGTTTGCTCCTCTGGTGGCTGAGCTGATGTGTTCCTGCATGTTGAGATTCTTGTCAAGTGTAATTCCTAGTGATATTGTCGAATCTAAAATGTGTGGAAGGCAGTTAAATGCTGTTAAATGTTTCATCCGGCTTTTGATGTCGTGGGATCATTTTGGTGGGGCAATTAAGAGGAATTCAGTTTTTAGCGAGTTGCGTTTAAGGTGGTTTCTGGTTAGCCAGTTTTTTTTTTTTTTAGCAGAGTTGTGTTGAGTAGCTGGATATCTTCTGGGGAGGAGATTTTAAGGTATAGCTGGGTGTCACCTGCATACATGTGGTATTGTACATTGAGACATTTCTGAATTTCGGTTAGAGGCACCATGATCAGGTTAAAGAGAGCAGGTGATAAGGTGGACCCCTGAGGGACCCGGAAAGTGGCTGAAGTGGTAGTGGACAAGAATTGGTTAACCTTAATTCTTTGGAGTTCTGTTGTGTAGAAAATAGACGAACCAATTCAGGATAACACCTGATAATCCCATTCTGTGTTCAAGTAATTCAAGGAGGCCGTCATGTTTGATTGTGTTGAAGGCTGAGTATAGGTCTAGGAGGGTTAGGAGGCAAGATGTGTTCTGATCTAGCATTTTAAGCGTGTCATCAGCTATGTGTCTAAGGCCTGTTTCTGTGCTGTGACCCTGAAAGAAACCGGATTGGAATTGGTAAATAAGGTGGAACTGATCAATGTAATTGCATAGTTGGGTATGTACGCATTTCTCAAGGAGCTTTGCCAGAGAGGGAATAGTGGAAATGGGACGGACGTTATCTGGTTTCGTATGATCTGCTGTGGTTTTTTTTTTAGAATGGGGGATAACTGCCCTGATTTTAGGCAGTCTGGTAAAGCTCCTTGGAGTAGTGAAGCATCCACTATCTTTTTTTTTTTTTTGTTTTTTTTTTTTGAAACCGTTTATTACATGTTAAAAAGGTTACAAGTATGGGCCTACAACCATCCGGCCGGCCGCTAGAGTGGCAGAAGCATATGACATACCTACAGTAAGAGTCTCTTGGCGGTGCAGATCGGTAAATCAGGAGATATCAATAGCGCAGGCCACATAACTCCAAGCCCACAATACGGTTTCCTTTTTTCAACACAGAACAACACAAAAAACCACACCCGCAAGGCAACCCGCCATCCAAAGTGACGGCACGTGCTCCTTAAGTGGGGGATCCCAACCAGCAGCCAAACTCTGAAGAGGGGAATGGGAATAGATCAGGGACAGGGGAACCACATGCCCGTGGCTGGGGGAGAGGGTCGGCTAGGGGGACGGAGCTGGTGAGGCGGCCGGTAGCAGTGGCGGCTCACAAATACCCCCGCGATAGGCGTTCCAGGGGCCCCAGATTTTCACCCACGCCCCAGGCTTACCCCTCGCCACATACACTACCTTTTCACGAAACATACACCAATCCATATGTTCTTTCCAGGCCAACACCGCTGGGGGCCACTGGGATCCCCACAATTGAGCAATATCGCGCTTAGCTATCATGTATCCCAGAGTCACCCACCGCGTCTGCGGGACCGAATAGTCATTTGGTTCCCACACGTTCAGCAAGCATCTCCTCGCTTCAGGCAACAGCGCAACACGCGTCACCACACGCAGGACCTCATGCACACCACGCCAGAATCGCTCCACCTGTGGGCATTCCCACAGAATATGCATGAAAGTTGCCAAGGCACCACAGCCACGCTTACACAATCCGTCACCAAAAAAGCCCATACGTAGAAGCCTTGGCCCCGTCACGTAAACCCGGTGGAGGATCTTAAGCTGGACGAAGCGAAGGCGAGCCGGGATGGCCACCTCCTTCGGAGAGGCCACCGCGGAGATCCAGTCCTCGTCGTCCAGTTCCAGCCCGTCGGCAACCCAGGCCTCGCGGAGACTAGTCAGCAGGCACGATCTGTCGTTGATCAGTTTTTTATATATAAGGGAGATCGTGCTGTCCGGGACATGGCCATCCAGCACTCTGTCCTCCAGGGGGGAAGACTCCGGAATGGACGCGACATCAGGGAAGACGGAGCCCAGCGCGTGGCGGACTTGTAAGTACCGAAAGTACTCACTGCCTTGCAGCTGAAATTCCGTCCGCAGCGTCTCAAAAGTTTTGAATCCACCCCTTGTCCAGAGGTCTCCCACTGTGCTGATTCCGATCGTGTCCCACTTCTCGAAGCCCTTCGATGTCCACAGGGAGCCCAACCTCTCGGACGCATATAGCGGTGTCGCCCGGGTCAAACGGTCCTTCCACCCCATCGCTGCATTAGCCGCGTGCCAGACACGCACCATGACACGCGTCGGTCCCGTCAGACGGGAGTCGGGCGCGCCAGAGTAGAGCGCTCGATTGTAGTTGCCACCGGGCAGGAGCATCTTGTCCATTTCAAATGCCGGGTTCAGGGCGGGCCCGTAAAGGCCGTGATTAATCGCAGCTAGCTGGGAGGCCCAGTAATACCGTTTAATGTCCGGGAGGGCAACCCCCCCATCGTACCACGGGAGCGTCAATTTAGCCAGAGCAATACGCGGCCTCCCGTCCCAGAACAGGCGCCGCTGCAGGCTCTCCACCTCACGGAAGTAGTGCGCCGGAACCAAGTCCATAGTGTTCTGAAGCGCATACAGAAAGCGCGGCAAGGACATCATCTTAAACAAGGCCGCTCGGCCAAGCGGGGAAAGCGGAAGACGCCGCCAGCGCGCAACGTCCTCCCGCAAGCGCTGGAGGGGGGGTAGCAAGTTCCGCTCGTAGCGGGCCTCCGGGTCTAGAGTAATATATATACCCAGGTACCGGAACCCCTGGGAGGCAATCTGGATCGGGCAGTCCCGTGGTAGGGCCGGAGCCTCCCCGGAGAGCACATACACGCAGGATTTCGCCCAGTTGATGACAAGACCTGAGTTACGACCGAAGGAGCGCAAAACATCAACCAGGACAATCAGCGAGTTACGCGGGGAGGCGAGATACAAAAGGATATCATCGGCGTAGAGGGACACGCGGTCCTCATGCTCGGGGGTCCAGCGGAGACCACGGATAGAGGGGTGCCACCGCAGCCACTCCGCCAAGGGCTCCAAGGCCAATGCAAACAGGAGCGGTGACAAGGGGCAACCCTGACGCGTGCCCCGCCCCAGCGCGAAGGGGGCCGAGACTCGCCCATTCACCACCACCTGCGCCAATGGGCCCGAATACAACAATTTGACCCAGCTAATAAATCCCGGTCCAAATCCAAATTTCGCCAGCATCGCCCAGATGTATGGCCATTCAAGCGTGTCAAACGCCATGGTGGCGTCTAAGGACGCCAAGATGGCCGGCTCCCGCACAAACGGGACACGCGCGAGCACCCCATGCAAGCGTCGCAGATTAAGAGCCGTGTTGCGATGGGGTATAAAGCCAGATTGGTCTTGGTGGACCAAATCGCCCACCACGCCAACCAGCCGGTTGGCCAGTACCTTGGCGAGGATTTTGGGCTCCGCGTTCAAGAGCGAGATAGGCCTATAGGATGTAACCCGCTCACGGGGTCTCCCCTCCTTGTGGATCACCACGATTGTGGCCAGACGCTGGTCCGGTGGGAGGGAACCCTGCGAGTGGGCCGCCAGGAACATGGCGCGCAGGTGGGGCGCCAGTACATCCGGTCGCAGCTTGTAAAGCTCGATGGGGATACCATTGGGGCCCATGGCCTTGCCGGATGCGACCGAGCGAATAGCCAGGGAAATTTCGTCCGAGGTGGGAGGAGCGTCCAGCAAATCCCTGTCCTCCACCGTAAGGGAGGGCAGCGCGATATCCCGAAGCAGGGCATGGGAATCTTCCTCCGAGCAGGGAGAAACCGGGGAGTACACCTCGCGGAAGTAATCCGCGAAGCAGGAGACAATGGCTTCCGGCTCGGTGACAGGCACACCATCCATCCCCTCAATCAAAGGAACCACACGACTCGCTCTCTCCCTCTTGTCCAACCACGCAATCAATTTACCAGCCTTATCACCCACATCATACAGTCGCCCCTGTTGCTCTCTACTGAGGCC
Source organism: Triturus cristatus (assembly GCF_964204655.1). Classification (NCBI taxonomy): domain Eukaryota; kingdom Metazoa; phylum Chordata; class Amphibia; order Caudata; family Salamandridae; genus Triturus; species Triturus cristatus. The sequence goes on from NC_140589.1 coordinate 1,396,490,269, forward strand.
CCTGGCCGCCTCCGTGACGAGGGCCCTATAGGCCGCCTGCTTGAGGTGCAGAACATGCAACTTGGCGTCTGTTACCCCGCTCCCCAGGTCACCCTCTAGTTCCGCAATTTCGGCCTCCACCCGGGTTACCTCCTCCCGCTCGCGCCTCCGGGCCTGGGAGATAAAGGAGAGGGCCTCCCCTCTGAGAACTACCTTAAAAGCCTCCCACAGGGAGATGGCCGAAGGGACAGACCCCACATTCTCATCAAAGTATCGCTGTAAGGATTTGATCAAGTCGGCACGAATGGTGGGGTCACGCAAGTACCAAGCATTGATTGGAGCCACCCTGCCCTCCCCCCTAGGGAAGACATCGAAATGTAACAGTACCGGGGAGTGATCTGAAATGCCCCGCGCCAGATGGCACACCTCTCCCACCCTCCCAGCATAGGCCGCCGGGACAAGGATGTAATCAAGCCGCGAGAGGCTACCATGGGCACCCGAGTGGAAGGTGTATTGCCGCTGTGCGGGATGCTTTAGTCGCCAGCAATCCACCAGGCCCAGAGTATCTAAAAGGCCGGACAGCCAGGCCTGTGCCCGGGGGAGGTCCCTAGGGGGATGGCGATCCATAGACCCAGAAACTACCGCATTAAAGTCCCCCCCAACCACCAGCAGGCCACCCGGGAGGTCCAGGAGGAGGCGCCCCAAATCCGCAAATGTAGTAGATTGTAACCCAGGCGGGACGTACACTGATATAAAAACAAGCACTCTACCCTCCATTCTACCCACCAGAACAGTGTAGCGTCCCCTCTCATCATGGCGCACCTCATCAATCTCCAACGGGAGCGAGTTCTTAATCATGATACCCACCCCCCGCGAGCCCGAGGTGAAGCCCGAGTGGGCCACCAAACGATAGCCTCGCCGATTCATGGCATGAAAGGAGTTACCTATAAGGTGTGTCTCCTGCAGGAAGATAACATCCGGTGAGATACGTTTCAGGTACTGCAGGACCACACCACGCTTAATCCTGTCCCCCAGGCCGTTAACATTCCATGACAACACAGTCAAATCCCTACCCCCCATCATACGTAGAAGCAATCAGTCGTCCCCCACAGAGCATCTCGAGAGCAACAATACAGTAAAGGGCTTGCCTTGCGGTGCAAACAAACAACACACCCCCCCCACCCCCCCATCCCAACAGAACTCCCCCCTCCCTGCACCCCTGCATGAGCCCAGACAGCCCCCCCAAAGTGCAGTGTGCCTGTCGCCCCATAGATGAAAAACTAACTAGTCCCCCAGAGGAGGAGGGAAGCCCCCAACAGACCCCACACGACCTCCATCGGAGGGGAACATAAACGATCCGTAAATGGTAAAGGAATGTTGTCCAGAGCAAGGCCTATTCTTCACCCCTCAGTTCTGATCCGGCGGGCCCTCCCCGCCAACCGCACCCCCCCCACCCCCTCGGCCCCGATCTCCAGGCAGAGTGTCCAACCAGTCCCCAGCCGCCTCGGGTCGGTCAAAAAAGTGCGTGCGCCCATCCACCTCCACCCTTAGCTTAGCTGGAAAAAGCATTGAGTACTTAAGGTTCAGGTCCCGTAGGCGACGTTTAACTCCGAGAAAACTCAATCTCAGTTTTTGGACCGCCGGAGTAAAGTCTGGGTAGAAATGCACATCCATGTTATCAAGCTTGACCGGTCCCTGTTGCCTGGAGGTCTGCAGGATAGCGTCTCTGTCCCGAAAATTAAAAATCCGGGCAATGAGAGGCCGCGGCGGGGCACCGGCCTTAGGTCTGCCTCCAGGGACCCGGTGAGCACGTTCCACCGCAAAAAGCTTACTCAGCCCCCGGGGCTGGAGATGGGTAAGGATCAATTCTTCCACAAAAAGATCTGCCGCCTCCGCCTCTCGTCCCTCCGGCACTCCCACAATGCGAACGTTATTCCTCCGGGCCCGACCCTCGGAATCCTCCAGTCGCCGGTCCATCAGGGCGCTCGCCTGGCCAAGCCGGCGCACCTCCGTTTGGAGGGCCACCACGTCCGTCGTGAGGCTCGTTGTGGTGTGGGCCAGGGAATCGACCCGGTCGTTGGTTTTGGACAAGTCAGCCCTCACAAGGCTAACATCCACCAGGACCGAGTCTATCTTTTGCGCTAGGGTGTCGAAGCGCTGGTCCACCGAGGCCTTCATCTCTGCGATGGCGCCCATGACGTCCCGGAGGGTCAGATCCACCGGTTGAGCAGATGCCTCCGTCGGGCCCGCCGGGGATGTGCGCGATGTCTCCGGAGATCCCTTCTGGAGGGTGTAGCGGTCCATACTGTTGGATTGAGGCGCCGGGCCGCGGCGGGTCGTCTTCACCTTCGCCCGGTCGCCATCTTGTTTGGTGGACATGCCTGCTCTCCCACCGTCGTGCCAATCTCCTCGAAAGGGCCGATAAACCAGTTCACGGGTTCCGGGGGGGGGGGAGGGCGACCACTGGGCCGCAGGACGACTCACGGCCGGCGGGTCAGCCGGGCACCTGGACAAGGCCACACCACCGCACCCCGCTCCGCAACCCTACCTCGCTTGAGGGCAAGGAGAGCGCAAAAGCGAAAGTGAAAGCACGGGGTACGCGAGTCGCCCAGCCCTGCCCGCCGCTGTTGTTCGCTTTGTCCCCGGATCGCCCCACTACTCCAATCCGGGGGGCCAGCGCGGAGAAGGCCGCAACCTTCAATCGGTGCTCCCACCGGTGTCCGGGGTCCGATTCGAAAAAGAAAAACGGATGGCGCCTCAGCTCGGGTTCACCGATGCAGTCCCCTCAACAAGGACAGGATATAGCCAGGATTAATTCAGGAGGTCGTGGTGGTCCTCGGGAGCCTCGCACCTACGCGGCCATCTTGGTTGCGCGCTAGGCTCCTCCCTCAGCATCCACTATCTTAATCCTGAAGAGGAATAAAGAAGTTTTCATCTCAGTGAAGACGTTAGCTCGTAGAGGGTCACAGAAATGGTTTGACTGTTTAAATGTTGTTAAGATATTAAGAATGGAATTTTCATCAAAGATTTTGAAAGTGTTCCACGCCGCATTGTTTTTGAGGCTGAGTCCTTCTAGGTCTGGGGCTGAACGATCAAATGCGGGTATGGGCTATTTGGAGGTATCATCGGGAGGAGCTCAATTGCTATTTGGAGATCACTTTCAATCTTTTTAGACTTTTTTAAGAAAGAAGGCGGCAAATATGTTGCAGTTTGGCAGCGGAAGGGATCCCCTTGTGTAAGGGTTGGGTTTCGAGTAGATTGTGTTTGATAATTTTGAACAGTTTTTTTGGACGATTTTTGGCTTTGTCTAGTTGAACTCTGAAGAAATTTGCTTTTGAGTTTCTGATGTGATTATTGTAGGTATATCTCTGTGATAGCAGCTGCTTGAGGTGTTCTAGGGGTGGTGAGGATCTCCACACTCGTTCGGCCAGTCTCAAATTGTGTCTTGCTTTTTTTAGGTTCCCATTGTACCATGGTTTGGAGTCTCTAGTGGACAGTTTTTTTTATCTGTAAGGACGCAACTGTATCAAGAATGGTCGTCCTGGAGGTGTTGTAGTGGTTTGTAAGGTCATGGACATCTAATATGACCGCTGGAGGAGGCAAGACGTTTTTACTGAGGGATGTCAAGTCATTAAGGTCTATGTTGTGAGTGATCTTTTTCATTTGTCTGGATTTCCAAAGTTGCGGTTTATGTGTCCTCACTGATTCGGTGTTGAGAAAGGTGATGCAGTGGTGGATTGTCCAGTCACATGGGATGATAGATTCGAGTTGAATGGAGTTTGCTTTAGCAATGATTAGGTCCATGGTCGCACTCAGGTTGTGACTGGGGCTGTCGCAGATTTGGTTCAGGTTAAGGTCCGCTAGAAAGGATTTTAAGCTGTTAACCGGGGGGTCGTTCCAATGAAGGTTGAAGTCTCCGAGGAAGATCTGAGGGCAGTGTTGTCCTACGTTGGTAGTGATGATTTCCATGATTTGTTTGATGAATGAGAGGTTGTCGTGTGGAGGGTGGTAGATGACGTGTAGTGAACATAGTTGTTTGTTGTTACTCGCAATATTTTTGCGTAGGTATTCACAAGAGGATAGCTCGACGGTTTGCAACTGATTCACCGCGAATTTACTGTGGTGTATGGAGGCAATGCCTCCACCCAGCTTGTTCGGTCTGTCTGATCTTATCATGTCATAGTTAGGTGGGACTAATATATATAGGATTGGTGCAGAGGAGTCATTTAGCCATTTCTGTTAGGAGTTAGAGGTCAAGCTTGTGCGCAAGCATGAGGTCAGCGATTTCCACTGAGTGTTTCATGGCCGATCTGCAATTTAGAAGCATGCATTTCAGGTGTGGTTTGGAGTCTACTGAGGTTGTCTGTCCGATGGGGACTTATTTACTTCTCTAGCGCTAAGCCTAGGTTATCTGTGTGGGTTCGAGGAAATTGTTAGGATGTGAGCCAGGTTATCTGGGTTTTCATGGTGTGCAGGATTATATGTGAGGAGAGGGGAATGCATGTCATTGTCTGATAGCGGATCCTTAAGCCTGACAGGCCTCGTGGAGGCATTGTGGTAGGGTATAGGTTGCCATCTTGTGGGAGGGAGTGGTGAAATGGTTGCCAACCGGTTGTAAGGAGTGCTTTGTGGTAGTCGTGAGTGGTATGTGTTGGGTTGTGGATGGATGTGTCTGTTACTTTCTGGAGTCCTTTTCGGCCATCTGTTTTGGGCCAGCTCTGACATGATATTTATTAGGCTCTATAGGTCAGACTTGAGTTGGTGTAGGTCTTGTGTTATTTTGCCAAGTTTAGATTCTATCGAAGCGTGGGACCATGTGGTCGTGGTTGGGGGCAGAGGGCCGGGAGGTGAGGGGTGCACCTTATTGTGTAGTTGGGTTTGTACTTGTCTGAGAGAGATGGGGGGGGGGGGGAGTCTGGCTGGAGATGGTTTTAGGCGTGTATTCTGAGATCAGGTTTGGGTCAGGGTGGTGAAGATATTTTCGTTGCTGTGTGACTCTTTGGCCCTTGTTGTAGCAGTGATTTGTGGGCGCTTATTGGTTTGGTTATTCGATCAGAATAACTCTGGTCCATCAGGAGGTATGGAAGAGTTGGTATTGTTTTGGCTGATTGCTATGGTGGAGTGTGTAGGAGATAAGGATGGACCGTTTAATGTGGCTAGCCTGGGCGAGGATAATATTTGGGGCGCCTGCTGGTCTTGTGCAGATGTAGGATGATCTAGAGAGGGGGCTGAGTCCTTATTAGATACTGCTTGTTTGATGCTAGGGAAGAATTTGTTGAATTATGATCTAGTGACTGGATTAGGATTATCCCATGATTTTTACCAGCATGAGAGTAGCGCCAGGATTGGTTAATGGAATTGGCTGGAGCAGGAGCACTCAGAGCTGAGGGACCGGAGCGAGAAGGACGTTGGATTCTGCAACAAGCAAGGTAAGTGACTTTTTTTATTTATTTGTAGCCACTCACCCACCAGCTACCCATTTGCACGCCCCACCAATATATGTACCTGCCAGTCGCCCCTGGTCAAACCAGTGCTTACTTTGTAAATCTATGTGCCAGGGCCCAAGGAATTCCACTATATCTGGCACCATCCACAGCTCCTGATTCTACTGCCAAATGTCTGTGTCTGCATTAGCCACTAATGATCACAATGTAATTAGTGTAACATTTTGTTCTATTCCAGGCCTCCACAACCAGTTTGGAGTTGCTAGTTGTATCATTTTATTTTAGAATATTACATTGGTAAACACTGTTCTGATGTGCTGTGCTCAAAAATAGGCTGAGAGCACCACCATGCGATGTACTCTCATAAATAAGTACCAGTGTTCCATTTCACCCCTTAAATCAAAGTAATACTCCACATCCCCTGTCGGAGATCTAAAGTAATTTTTGAAACTGTGATTCTTTTGATTATGACGATGACAATTCTAGTGCTTGCATAGGAGTACTGCTGTAGCAAAGGTAATTCTGGTATACTTGTTGGTATATCGGTGTTTCTTACTCTGCCCCACCTTTAGAGTTGCAATTCTCAAGGTTATTTTTCTATTTATCGGCATGACAGATATCTATATGAGTGCTGTTGTGCAGAATATTCCACTGCCAGATACTGCAGAAGCGTCTAATGAAATCATTGGCTTGTTCAGATCGGCTGCTGAGTTGAAGAGAGACTTAACACTGACGTTTAGGATCTATAGCATTCTGTTTATTTTAGAACTGTGTTACCACATACATGCCAATAAACTTTCAGTTCAATTAAAAATGCCATAACTTAAGTAGATATATAGCCCAGTGTTTTTTTACAACATTCTATTTATTTTTGTTAACATTATACATGACAAGCGTTGGCGTTGAAAATAACAATGTTTTTTACTTTTGTTGTTTTTATTTGCAGTGGAGTTATTATATTTGCATAGCACTATCGCCAATGGTATAAAAAAGAAAAAGTAAAAAACATTGTCATTTTCATCGCCAACGGCTCTAACTATAACAAATGCCAGAAGCAATTGGTCTCGCATTTGTTGGAGTTGTAGTTATTAGCATTATAAATCCCAATTTATTTTACTTAGCCATGTTGCAGGGTGCAGTACCATATCTGGCCAAAAGAGGTCCTATGGGACCTGCAGAAGATATGGTAAATCCACCCTAACCACAATGCATTGCATGCGTGTGTGTAATCTTTATTTGAATGCATAGAAACATCCATAAAGGCATAGCAAACATCAAAGCAGCATTGTAGAATACATATCCAAAAGTATAAATAGCCCACTATAGTTAATTGAAATGCACAAACGATATTAATACTTTAAAAAAACATTTATATTAACATTTTGTACTTGCGTGCAAATCCAATTCCAGGTGCCGCTTTAATGGCAAGCGTGCCTGGCCAAATTTTATAAGGGTCATATATCATGATATTAATTTAAAAAGTTACAAATATGGCTATAAAATAGTTATATTACGCATCCCTTTATACCGCCGAGTGTTCATTTTGATAAAAACAATTGAAAATGTAATACCACGCGATCTACTCCAATCAAGGCATTACGACCAAATTCTTTCTAGTATAAAAGACCTACCATAAAAATGACACTATTCTGCAACATATTTCTAAAGTAGGTAGTGTTTGCAGATATAAGTATACCGGGCGGCATTGAGTAAAACCATGCTGTTTTAGTATTGGAACAATGTATCTTTTCCGAAGGCAAGTGTAAAACTTGCAGAAAAAAAACACGTGCATTGTATCCTGGGACGATAAATTATCACAGGGGCAGTGGGTCAAATTTGCTGCCCAATCATTCATCTTTGGGAAGCGGACTAATCGGTGGAAAATATCTAGTCTTAGACGAGTTCAAACAAATCTATGTCTGCCATGCAATTCTGATTTAAGATAGGGTTGCATATTGAAAGTAGTTACAATTAATTAATTTCTTAGTACACTCGGTTTGGGTGCTTCAAGTGTCCACCTTAGGGTCTCTAGATGAATCAAGCCTTTCGCTTTCAAGATTTTTTTTTCTACTAATGGTGCGTAGGGTATCTGGCCTTTCATAATACTCGCGGCAACCCATATCTTGAAAAAAGCATTTAACATATGCTAACCATAAAATTCTTTTACGCAAACTTAATTTTAAACATTCCTCAATAATAGCTTGATTCAATGTTATGTACTGCGAGGTCCAAATTTTGTACCAAAGGATTATTGGTTGTAATTCTATCATGTCTGTAACATGTTGTGCCCCTAGTTATGCATGGGTAACATAGGCTGATGTACTTTTAGGGATGGCGAGCAAATACTCAAAAAATTAGTTTTCCACCATTAGTAGGTCTGTGCAATTTTTATACCCCCACAATCCCGCCCCATATGTAGCTATACTCAGACATTTGGCTTTGTATATTTTCATCATAACCTCGGGGGGGATTTGTGGCCAAGCGTTTTGCAAAGCGCCTGAGAGCCATACAGGATTTACTAAAAAGTAACTTCCTATTGGCAATTGCTTAATTCCACAAACAATCTCTGTCGAATAAAACTCCCAGGTAAGAGAATGCATTAGTAAAGCCAATGGTGGTATTATCAATTCTTATGTCTCTGCATTTTTTGCTTACCCATCCGCATTTCATGATAAATGTTTTCCCTATGTTAATTAAAAGACCAAGATCTTTCATGTAGTCTGAAAAATTAGACAACAGGGACTGCAAAGCTAGGAGTGTGTGAGCCATAAGGACGACATTGTCAGCGTAGAGGAGGGCCGGGACTGGGCCCGTTCCTATTTGTGGTAAGTCTTTAATTGTTGTTGCAAGGACCTCCCCTACGCTGTTGATATATAATGAAAACAGGAAGGGGGCCAGAACACATCCGTGCCTCACCCTTCTCTGGACGCTAAATACTTCAGTGTATTCGCCCCCATTACCATATCTGACCCTGGTTATGCAGCTCGAATAAAGGTCCCTCAATAGGCTGATGATTGGTGACTCCATTCCCACATCCATCAGTTTTTGCCACAGCTTGGAGTGTATGACACAGTCAAAGGCCGAGGTTAAGTCGACAATGGCTAAAAAACTTTATACATGAGTTTACATCCAGTCAGGTGCTTAACAGAGTCAGCTATACATCCAGTCCCCTAGCCCCTGTACCACCCCAAGACGTAGCTTTCAGTGGGCACATGGTTGACTCGCCCCCGGGTCACCCCTACGCTTTCAAAGACCTACTCACTAGGTGTAACTTCCTGAGCTTCTGCTACCAAGATGCTCCGTCTGTGACCCAACTAGTGGATCTTTAAGCCACAAACGGAAGACCTGCTGGCCCCAAGGGCCCTAGATCGCCTTTCTTGCCGTTAACGTACTTTCCTATTAACATTTAAGTTGAGGCTCTGCTCAATCGTACCAATACCCGAGCGAAAGCCATATTGCAAGTCTAACAGGATGTTTTGTGATTCCGCCCAGTCCTGCAACCTTGTTAGAATTACACGCCCTACTATCTTAACAAGAGAATTAAGGAGCGAGATGGGTCTGTAGCAAGCAGGATTAAGCCGGTCTCCTTTTTTTAAAAATCGGGACAATGAGAGACTCTCCCCAATAAGGCAGCTTCCCTTTTAGACGACAGGCCGTTAGTACTAGGGTTAGCACGGGCCCCCAAAGTCAATGTTACCCTTTTACAAATCGACCGGTATTGCATCCAGTCCAGGTGCCTTACCACTCTTATTCTCTAAGATCGCATTATTGTGTTCTTCTAAGGTGAAAGGTATGATGGAGGAAGTTTGAGATGAGGTGATATTTTCAGCATAACTATGGAAAGGCCCTCGTGCTGCAGGTGTATCAGGGAGAGCCTAAATCTTAGAAAAATGTGTGATCCATTCTCCCTCCAGTATGGCAAACTTCACTCTAGGAACTTCGAGGTTAGCAATTGGCGTGGAATTAATAACCCTCCAGAAGGCTCTTGAATCATTACTAGCGCTTGCTTCCTGTAGGTGTTCCCATGCCTTCTCTCTTAGTTAGTTTCTGTAATTTTACTACCTGCTTATATTCAGATCTACATTTACATACTTCTGTTGAGTTTCTAGGCGTTTTATGTAGCTCCTCCTTTAATCTTTTGAGTGCTTTAGAACACGATGAGTCAAACCATCTGTGTTCCTTCTGTTTAGCCTTCTCACCTGCGACAAAAAGGCCCTCTTTAATACCATCTGTTATTGATAAAAAGGCTGTGATGATTTCAGTATTGGATCCGGAGTCATCGAGACAGCATTCGAAGTCACTCCTCTTATTAACAACCAGCTTAGAGAGGAGGCCTTCCGGGTTAATCTGAGTCCAGCGCAGGGAATAACCGTTGATCCTTGCTTGCTCGACCTCATTTGCCTGTTTATATATACAGCTACATCTCTGCTTAAAAAATAGCGCTATGTTCATGTGTATGCTCAGTGGAAAGTGTTCACTAAGTGGAATTGAGTGAGTGATAAAATTAAAAAGGTAGCCCAAACACCTATGAGAGAGTAAGATGTAGTTGATAATAATCTGGCTATTCCTTCCATGAAAGGTTGTTTTACGGGCCACATGCAGGGAGGCAATTTCATTCGCAAAAACCAAATCAAATTTAAACATTATATCGTTGATTGTATCCTCATAACACCCATGGCTAAAATGGGGCTGGTCATTGCCCTCTTGGTCTACCATGCCGCATATGTTATCCATCTCAGTGTGGCATTGTTGCCTATTGAAGTCGCCACCCCAATATATGATGGTTTGACTAATTCTGCCTGTGAAAATATGTTCGACTTCCACACTCAACCAATTCAAGGTGTCTATAATGTCCCTTGTTGTAGTGTTATTGTAAAAGTTGATTAATGCCACTCTTGTTGCCCCTTGCGACTCGCATAATAATAGTTGATAAAAAGGGTTGTGAGCAGCCGTCTTGATATTGGTAAATCGAACACTATTAGACACAAAAATACACAGTCCCCTCTTCGCCCGCCCTTGGGTTGAATGGATGGCCGTTGTAAAGTACGTCCTAAATCCATTCATGTGAACAGGCTCAGTGAGCCATGTCTCCTGCAAAGAAATTATTTGATAGTCTGTTACAAACTCTATCCATTCTGTGTTAAGACTGTTTCTCTTCAGACCAGCCACATTCCAACTTAGAAATCCTAATAGTTCGCCCTTATCCTCTATATGCCTATTACTGCCATCCGTATCCACCATGCTTTCAGTAATCGATCTGGCTTCCTTGCTTGCCAAATTTGGACATTTACCCTCGATAACCTCGTCCATGGGGTACAGTCTTTGAGTCCGCTGTATACTACCCATAGAAGGATGGTCATCAAGTCAGTCCAAACTGTCTAGGGAGTATAGGCAATGAAAACGTTTGGAGGTTTGAACCGGGTGACTATGATCCATCCTCATTCTCTGTGCAGGTAGTAGTATTGGTCTGATGTCCTTAGTATAGGATTTTGATTGGTAAAAATATCCTAGCGGGACGGTAACAATCAAATCTACTGGTATGTTGGTAATTTGAGTTCTTTTCAGCACGGTTTCAACTAACAGCGGCGTCTTGAACGTTAATACAATACAGTCACCAGGGAGTGTTTTTTCCCCACTCCCTACCCATTTAACCCTTCTTACCATTTTAAATTCACTGAATAAATGTTTGGTTAACCCTGTTCTGGCACCTAGCCAGTTCAGTGACTTGTATCTTAGTGCGACCACATTCTCTCTGCTGTCTTTGAGTAGGGGAGGGACGTTTGTTAATACTACCACGTATGGTGTAGCTGCAGGCGGTAAATCCAAGCGGTCAGATACGTTCACTATATGATGAGTTTGATGCTCAATTAAGACCAAAGGCGTTACACCAGTACCACTTTTACGTCCTCTTCTGTCTTCAGATTGGGAGATATGTACAGTTGTGGTTGGCTTGCCCGCTGCTCTATTGCTTTGTGTACCTGAATGATTAAGGGCATGTAAACCTGACCCGTTTGACAGTGTATTGCTTGCTTCAGTGTTAATTTGTATTGGGGCATCATACAAAGCTAAACATGGCGTATTACCCCGAGCTTTAGGGGCATTAGCGTTAGCAACAATGTTCAATAGTTCTAGACACTAATTAGTTCTAGTTTCTACCTACACTAGCCGAGTTTGTATGGAACCCAGGGTGTTAACGTGTTGGTCTAATTGTTTAATGGATCCAGCTAGGTTATCTAGTGTATCAATTATTAACATACCTGAATCTATATTTTTATGTGCCAGAGTAGGGGTATGTTGTTCTATAACCTGTAGATGGCTAATCGCTTGCTTAGGTCGCACTGTCTCTGGTAATATACGGATCCCAGGGGGTTAGTCCGTGACTTTCTGACCCGTTTCGAGGGGGAGAATTGGACTTTGTTGGCGAAATAGTTTCAGAATGATATTGAATGCAGCCATTTGCCTTAGTTTTGCTACATATGTTGTGTTCCTTTCTGGGGCCCATGTCTTTCTTAGTATTGTCAATATGGCTAGTATGATTCTCTAATATGCAGTCAGGTGCTTGGGAATCATGATGCTCATGAGATATGGGTTTGAGAACATAGTTGCAATCGTTGTTTATATGTAATGCCTCCTCAACCATAGATATTTGCTTTTCGATAGCCCCCATGACCCCTGTAATATACTTCAGAAGCATATTTGGGGATATGTCTGGAGTACTGCTTTTACCGACAGAGCCTGGATGCTTCCTCTTTCCCATTTCCAGCAAGGGATTTTATGCTAAACAGATTGACAGGTGTAAAAAAAAAAAGGGGGGGGGGGGGGAATATAGGGCAGATCTTCTAATTTTTTTTTTTGTTTGTTTACAGAGTTTTATATAGCGCGAACTTGACCCGAATCAGGTATCAGAGCGCTTTACATAGCACCAGTTGTGTTACATGAGGACACATTCATTTTTGTTAGGCACTGGGAGATCAAGGTATTTGCCCAGATTCACAGGATGTTCAGCGTCATTGCCGAGACTCGAACCTAGTTCCCCAGAATCGAGGATGACCGCCCTAGCCGTTAGGCCAACTCCTCTCCCCCAGTTAACAGTACACAACTACTATAGTGTGATTGGTTATTATCCGGTATTTCAAAATGTTGAGTCCGACCCTTGTCACAATTTAACAGTAAACAAATAGGTCAAAGTCCACGACCCCGCGTTCTATGTGTGGGAGATAATAATTTTCACTAAGAGGGTCGGTTTTGAGTAATTAAAGTAGTATAAACACGCAAAAACCCCAGGTGCAAGCGGCAGGAAGCAAGAAGTAAGCTTTCCTCTTTTTGAGTCTAAGGACAGTACCTTATTTTACTATGGTGGGCGCTCGACTTTCCAGACGTTTTGAGTTCAGTTAGAAGATCTTAACGTAGTAACACAGCCCACATGGTACACCACAATTCTGCTGCTACCAAAGTCCAACTCATGCGGGGTGGACCCGCCACGTCTCCTCCTGTCGCCGACGGCCGCAAGATAGGCTTTGCACGGGCGTGTCTCGTGCTGCGGGGGTCGAGGCAGCCCTTTATAGCACAATGTTTACGCCTTCCCCCTCGGCAGCTGCAGGCTATTGTTGGCATTGCACCCTGGGATTCAGAGTCCCACCAGGGTGGTTGGTGAAAACGAGAACCGCTAAAACCAGGAAGCGGAGCACAGTAAGTAAAAATGAGCCAGATTGTCCAGAGCGTGCAAGACAGTACATTCAAATAGCTATGTCCGTATATATACAATTAGTAGGTTTGAAATGTGACAAAATAATTATTGTATTAATTCCTTTGTACTCTGTGTGGAGCTGTTGAAGGGGAATTTATAGAAGGTCTCATATAAATGTGAGATGTGCTAGTGAGTAAAGTAACCACTGCTAGCCTTGCTTGGGACCAAGTGTGTGTCCTGTCTGAAGCCCTTTAGGAAAATACTGCTCTGAGGCTGTAATTAAAACCTAGGGAGTAACTACACATTTAACACGGTGTGTCCTCATGGGAGGTTACAAGAAGAGACAAGGCGGTACTAAGGAGGGACTACTAAGCCTATTGTCCAATGAAAAGCCACCATTTACAAAGGAAAGGAGCCAATTAAAAAGATGGGTGGAAAGTGGGCGGAGCTTTATTCCTGTATCCTAAATACAGCATGTCTCGAAGAGACATCTCAATCGCTGCCTAGGTGAGACCTAAAAACTGAAGAATTAATATACTATAAAGAACAGCGGCACTATAAGTGTAGAAGTCCCTTATCCTCTGAGATGCAAAGTTTTCACTAAATAAGGCAAATTCATGCATCAATGTCTGTTGAGTAACGTTTCAAATGCCCCAGACTCTATGATGCTTCTTTGGACACCCTCTTGATTTGTACATAAACTTTTCTGCACCGGCACGATAGTCCATCCTGCGGGACCACGCCGCTATAGAGGGTGCCGTCTCTGACCTCCAAAGGTGTGCAGTGTATTTTTGGGCTATAAGAAATCCCATCGATATAAGCTGTCTTGTGGATCTCCTTCCTCCCTAGTCCCCCATCAATCCCAGTAATAATACCTTCTGCTCCGGTATCACTGGTCTACCCACAACCCTAAAAAGGCTGTTACATATTTGGTTCCTTTATGATAGTATTGTAGAGCACTCGCAAATTATATGGTAGAATGTGCATAATTCTGCCCGTCATCTCAAAAAATGAGGATCCAAATCCCATCCTACTTTACTTTATCTCATATGGCTGTAGTACACACAGTGAAGTTACTAAATTGGATTAATCTCATTGAAACTGACAAAACCCTAGGGCCATCTTTTCTTCTACCTAATGCTCATTTTCTAAAGGGCCCACATCAATCTCCCTCGATTGTGTCGGGTCTAGTGTGTTATTTACTAAAATGTAGTTGATATTCGAAATCCCTTTTCCTCCCAGCTCCCATGCCGTAGCTTTGGCCTCCAATGTTTTGGTCTGGGAGTGCCCGTCCCAATGTTTTAGTCTGGGAGTGCCCGTCGCTCTTCCAGACATTTTTCAAGGGCATGCTTCTGCTGTAGGTAGTGGTAGAATTGCATCTTATGAATATCATATGTAGTGGTGAAATGTGTAAATGCACGTATAGAGCTGCCATCCCAAATGTTGCCCACCTTGGATACTCCTATGATATCCCAGGCTCGAAAACCCTCCAACTCCACTACATATTTCAACCAGTCACCATTCCACAGTCAGTACCCTATCCCATTTGATCTATTTTAGAGGGTGACGCCAACATGCTAGCGACGTCTGGGTTGCAGGAGGGAGGCTCACATACCCACAGTGGCCATACAGTAAGTTAAGTGAGCTGTGCTTCTCGATAGAGCTCATTTCCATGGTTATGACCAGATAATGCATATCAACATGCATCCAGTCATTCATTATTACAATATGACAGGTCCAATATTACAAATTGACATTGGCGCCCCCCTGGGCCGCCATCAGATGAGTTCAGTACACACTTGCAATAGGCGATTCTCGTTATTTCCCGGCCCACAGAAAGTTTGTGATCGCTGATTGTAGTGACTGAAAAAACAACAGAAAATGTAATCTAGGAAGTTCTGTTAGGCATAGAGCAGCCATGGAAGAGAGATCCCCTGCCCGTTATAGTGAGGGAGAGTTTGAGTTTGAGTTTGAGTTTGAAATTACTTGTAAAGCGCACGTCTACCAGCGGTTTCTTGGCGCTATAGTTAACAAAGTCCTGGGCTAGAAGAGTGGGGTAGCTGCTGGCGAATTATTCAAAAGACTTCATGAACAGGAAGGTCTTGAGGTGTTTACGGAATTGCGGGTACAAAGTGATAGAGCGAAGTTCAAGGGGAAGGGAGTTCCAAAGGGTCGGGGCAAGGGAGGCAAATTTTGAACCTCCCCACTTCTTTCTTCGGTAGCGTGAGATGTGGAGGAGGGACTGGGAGGACGAACGTAGTTCCCTGGTGGGAACGTAAGGAATGATCTCGGAAGAGATGAACGCCGGTGTCAGGCCAAGTCGGGCCAAGAAGGTGATGGAGGCGAGCTTGAATTGGACCCTAGCTCGCACCGGGAGCCAATGTAAGGATTTCAGAAGAGGGGTGGAGTGGTGGAATTTAGGGAGTTTGAAGGCCAGGCGGGCCGCCTGGTTTTGTATCTGCTGTCGGCGTCGCAGGCTATATGCGGGAATACCAGCATATAGGGCGTTGCCATAATCCAGGCGGGACGCCACCATGGCCAGGATGATGAGCTTAAGGGCGGGGAAAGTGAAGAAACGGGACACCCTACGTATAGTATGCAGTGAAAGGAAAGAAGAAGATACCACAGAGCTAACCTGGGAGTGAAGGGTGAGTTGAGAATTGATTTTTATACCTAGTGTTTTGACAGAGGAAGAGGGTACAGGAGAGGGGCCAAGGGAGGGGGGCCAGAAAAGAGGAGACCAGCGGCTGGATGAACCACCCGTCAATACCAGCTCGGTCTTGTCGGGATTGAGTTTGAGGTGATTGTGGTTCATCCAGTCCCTGATATGAAGCATGACCGATTGAAAGTTTTAAACAGAAGAGGGGGAAGAGGGTAGATTGAAAACAAGCTGGAGGTCATCCGCATAATTGAATACGGCGACCTCCATCTGTTGGAGGGAAAAAATAAGAGGGGCGACATACAGATTGAACAAAAGGGGGGAAAGGGAAGAGCCCTGGGGAACCCCGCACTGAACTTTCCGGAGGTCCGCTGTGAAGTCACCCAGGCGGACAGCCTGGGAGCGGTCCCTCAAGAAGGAGGAGAGCCAGACCAGGGCAGTCCCCCCGATCCCCGCCGCCCTGACACGGGAAAGCAAGATTGTGTGGTCCACCGTATCAAAGGCGGCTGAGAGATCGAGGAGCACTAGGGCCTGGTGCTGATTAGTATCCATACCCTCCCTGAGGTTGTCCAGGACCGAGATGACAACGGACTCCGTGGAGTGTGCGGGGCGGAAGCCAGCCTGGCGAGGGGCAAGAGCTCCATGCGTCTCCACAAAGGAGCTCAGAGCGCAGGTGACATGGCGCTCGAGCACCTTAGCCAAAAATGGCAGGAGGGAGATGGGGCGGAAATTGGCAGGGACAGAAGGATCTGCCCCAGGTTTTTTCAGAATAGGCACAATAACCGCGGACTTCAAGGGGTTTGGAACTACACCTTGAGCAAGAGAGCTGTTAAGGAGATGAAGGGGGGGGGTCTGGGCAGGTAACAAAGATATGGCGGAGAATGTGAGCAGGACAAGGGTCAAGCGGAGAACCAGATTTGACCAGGGGAACTAGGGAGGTCAGAGATTCCCTATTGATGGGGGGAAAGGTGATGAGTTCACCCTTGGGAGGGGGACATTGGGGGTCAACAAAGGAGGGGGAGGGGGGAGGGATGTTGGCCTTAATGGTAGCGATTTTATGAATAAAATAGTTATTGAGGGAGTGACAAAGTTCTTCGGACGGGGCAGGCTTAAGAGTGGTTCTGTCCGAGAATGCCAGATTGTGGACGATCGTGAATATCTCCTTAGACTGGTTTTCCGCTGCTAGAATTTTGGAGGAAAAATAAGATGTTTTGGCCTCCAAGATGTCTTTTTTATACTGGGTAAGGATGGTGGTATACTCCAGTTTTAGAGAGGAGCAATAGTTTCTCCTCCATGCCCGCTCCGCCCGGCGTACTTTTAGTTTGGTGGCCTTAAGCTCTTCATTAAACCACCGATTGGCGTCCTTCTCACGCTTGGAGGAGATGCGCTTGAGCGGGGCGACGGAATCGCGGCCAAGGGAGAGCCACTGGTCTATGGCCTTAACCTGAGAAAGAGTGGAAAGGCTCTGCAAGGAAGGGAGGGAGGAAGTAAGAAGGGAGGAGAGATTTTCCAGATTGACTCGGCCCCATGATCGAACCCAGGTGTTTTTAGGGCGGGGAGGCTTGGCTGGGGGGTGAATAGGAAGGGAAAAAGAAATCAAGTGGTGGTCAGACCAGGAGCAGGGCGAGATGGAGAGAGATTCCACAAGGCAGTTCAGGGACCAGATCTGGTCAAGCGTATGCCCCTTGATGTGGGTGGGGGAGTGAACATAGGATGTGAAGTTGAGAGATTGGAGGGTATCGGAAAATTCCTTGGAGGAAGGACATTCAGCAGGGTCAGAGGGCCAGAAATTAAAGTCGCCAAGAAGCAAAATAGAGGAATTATTGACTGTAATTGTGGCCAAAACATCCAAGAAGTCAGGGAGAAACTGTAGAGGGGTTAGAGGGGGACGATAAATGAGAAAACAGGTAAGAGGGGGGGAGGTGGAAGTGGTGCGGATCGCCAGATATTCGGTGGTCGCGATATCCGGCAGAGATAGAGTTTGAAAGAGGAGATCGGCACGTGCGATGACCGCAACGCCACCCCCTGCTCTGCTAGTAGGGCGGTCAGCCCTAAGGGCATAGTAAGTGGCTGGTAAGGTGGATAATAGGGCGGGGAGGGAGTCATCGCAGAACCAGGTCTCCGTTAGAAAAAGAAGATCCGGTTCATGAAGATCCAACAGAACCGAAAGTTCATGCGCATGGGCGACAGCAGACTGGGTGTTGAGATAAAACACCGAGAGGGCTTTAGGAGTTGCAGGAGGAATAAGGCTACAAGGCGAGAGAGAAGGGCCGACTGTAGGAAGGGGGATGTGAGGGGGAGCAGCGGGGGCGAGACCAAGGGAGGAAATGCGAGAACAAGTAAAGACTGTGACAGGCCAGGGTCCCTGGAGACTGCGTAGTTGGTCCGGGGTGTAGGTGGAGAACGGGGCAGAGTGGCGTGCCCCTCGCCCCGGACAGTCGCGGACGGGCGCAGACGGGCTTAACTTAGGCGCAACTTCGGCGCGCCTTCGTCGCGCCCGCTGCGCTCGTCCGCTGTGCTGCCGAGGGTAGGTGGCCCTGTTATGAGGACACATGGGGGGAAAAGATCAGTGGGCGTGGCAGGGGGAAGAAGAGCCAACCAACAGCGACGCGGCGCCCGGACCCGGCCGAGATGGCGGACCAGCCCGTCCCACACCGAGAACCAGGTGAGGAGGGGGCGGTCAGCAGCGGCGGTCTGGGGCGTGTGCAGGGGCAGGGCACCAAGGAAGGATCCGAGAGCGCTGAGGCGAGAGCGCGAGGAGTGCAAGTGCGGTGATAGAAATGTTAAAAGCAGCAAAGTCTCGTAAAAGGATGTTGCTCCCGGAGGCGCTTCGGGAGATAGGTGGCTGGAAACAGGAGTGAACGCACTCTCTGGCGTCTGCCTAAAGTACTTGCCAGAGGGGGGAGGAGCCAACCAACAGCGACGCGGCGCCCGGACCCGGCCGAGATGGAGGACCAGCCCGTCCCACACCGAGAACCAGGTGAGGAGGGGGCGGTCAGCAGCGGCGGTCTGGGGCGTGTGCAGGGGCAGGGCACCAAGGAAGGATCCGAGAGCGCTGAGGCGAGAGCACGAGGAGTGCAAGTGCGGTGATAGAAATGTTAAAAGCAGCAAAGTCTCGTAAAAGGATGTTGCTCCCGGAGGCGCTTCGGGAGATAGGTGGCTGGAAACAGGAGAACAGCCTCCAAGGTGATCCTATCCTGACGTGTCCGTGTATTTATATAATTTAGTGTTTTTTGTCTAATCGTGAGCTGCAGCTTGTAACTGCAAGAGGTTGACGTGACAGCAGCCAGCTGAAAACATAGAAGCCACAGTTAGAAGTCTTTGTACAGATCACTCCTGGACTTTCTTATGCTTTGAGAGTTGACTGGTGCCTCTCTCAATCTTATTCTTAGAGAGGATCCCGGATCCTGCGATCACAAATGTCTTTCACTGAAGCAATGCTTCCTTCTTCCGTCGGGGGATCCTCTGGTTAAATGTATTTTAGGTGACGTGCCAGAGCTCCACAGGTAGAGCCGCACTAAGGCAACACAGCCATTCCCTTTTGTGCCTGAAAATATTGGAGGGAAGACATGTGAGACGTAAAGCTGGTGATGGATGAATGTGGGGAAACCAAGCATGGTTGTCACGCTCACTACAAGATGCCACAACCGTCACTGGTGAATAAAGAGTTATTTAAAGTAGATTAGTGAGGATCACCAACACGTGGCACGTAAATTTCAGATACAAAATCGAAGATTATGTAAACGCAGCACACTCTGCGCCGTTTTCAGCTGTGACTTTGCCTGTCATACTCAGAACGCACTAATGGTGTGACTAAAATATAATCTTAATAGTATTAGATGCACAACCTAATTCAATATTTTGAAGCTTAATATCTCAGGAATATATCCCATCAGCCGGTGTGCGTGTAATATATGTTCAATGGCGTTTTCGAAGGATTCAGGTTGACTGAGCCTCGGACATATTGCAGAGAGCAAGACGCCTGTTAGATTACGTGTAGCGCCAAATATTTGTACGTGGGAAGGGGGTGTGATTCACCAACACTATATAGTTAACACTGGAATGGCACCTCGACAGCCAAGAACCAATCCAAGTAAAAGCAAACCTACTGCACAGCACATCCTCCTACAACAACTATCAACTATGAAAAGCATATACATCTATTTTGTCTATCTGTGGAGAAATATTAGATTTCCTACACTGAATGCAACCTGAACCGTTCACTTGGGCAGGCATTAATTAGACGGAATAAAACTCTTCCTGCCACTGTACTGTGGTACTCTCTAACTGTACTGGAGCAAGCAGTCACCAGAGTCTTACTAACATGCATTCTGCCATACCTTCTGTCTCATTAGTCAGAACCTGTAGATAAGCTTGTTAATGCTGCTTAATTCGTTCTCCTGATTGTTCACCATTATCCTATGGCTGCAGAGTCCCCCTTTAAGCACCACATTGACTTAAGGGTGTACTCTACTGAAACGGGTTATCATTTACAGCTCTGGCTGGCTGTAGAATGTTCCTCACATGAAAGAAGTTAGAACTTATAGCATTCACACACGGAAAGAAAAAACAAATGCATATGCCTCTCAGACACACGTGTTAACGTGTCGAGCCAGTAAGGGTGGGACCTCGTGCAAAATAAATACAAATTAAATTAAAATGGGGCTTAGTCACCAGGAACCTTTATAGGGAATCACTTCTGACCACGGCATTCAGACCCTACATTCTTACAAGTGCCTAGAGGAGAGTTATTTTGCAGTGTGTGCTATGCAAATTAAACCGATTTACCGTTTATTCAGTTTCATATTCTGAAGTGCAACGTAAATATATATGGGGGTGGCGTGATAGAGTTCCCTGTGGGGTCAGTTCACGTAAATCCAGACAGATGCATGAAACATACCATGCAGGGCATTGTAGTGGCTGTGCCCCGGTGGAGCGATGCCCAGCTGTACCAGTCCTCTGCGAGCTACCTTTACCTTTTGTGCTCGTGGAATTAGTATCATTAGTGGTCCTCATTCTCTAGCTGAAAGGCTCCTATCTTGGAACAAGATCCATCGAAGCCCCGCCATCCTGTATCCTTTCTTCTCAGTCCAACTAAATGACAGGGAACAGCTTCAAAAAAGTCTGCTCCTCAATACCGAATTGATGTAGTCGATATTCCGTTTTGACTCTGGCCAAACTTTTTTTTTTTATATAAAATCCTAAGCCTTGCTGCCTCCCCGCGTTGAACTCTTGCTCCTTCGCTACAGAAATTTGTTAGCTTTTGCGAGATTTGATTTTAGCCTCTAATGTAACTGCTGTAGGGGCTTGCGAAGTGGGGCCAGAGCTGTGCTATTGGATTTGCCCAATTCATTTGACTCTAGGACTATAATTGCACTTATGTCTTGCAAGGCCTCTCTTGCCCGAGGCTGGCCAGCAGCAGAAACACAAATTGGCAGCGGTACAGTACGAGTGAAAGGGAATGAAAGGCACACATTATCAGTCTCCAGGCACCGCTGTTCTGGCAGGAAGTTTCTTGGTTAATTTACAAATAAAACTTAGACTTTAGGATGAGCGCACTGTCGGCGGAACAATGGGGATGTCAGGCCCGACTGTTGCTTAAGTAGGAGCAGCAGCCGGGCCTACTCGAGAGCAGGAATTCTTCAATCAAATAGACGACTTCTCGTTGGAGCCAGCTGGCCGTGTAATGCAATTAGCGGGGAAAGGAGGTCAGCCCATTAGGTGTGCACCATGGCCAGTGTCACCAGTGGCGTGCCGCCTGGCAGGCATTCCGCGCGCGAGCTGAGGGGAGCGCGCGCCCAGAGCCAGCGGTGGGGCGGAGGCGGCGCGCGCCGGGCCTCGCGAACACAGAGTGCTTGTGGGGCTTAAAAAATGAGCCATTGTTCCGGCCCCGACAGCCAGTGCGCGCTGGAGAGCGCGCTGGAGCGGTTGGAGGCAGGCTGGACGATTAATGGTATGGGAGTTCAAAGCCAGGGTTACAAATTGAAACGCCAGGCTCCATTTATATTTCTAGTGTGATCGACTGCGCTCTTCCCGAGTGTTTGAAATGTAGGTTTGCACCGTGTTGAATTTATGGATATGTGCGCTACCCGCATCTTGTAGACACAGTGACCTCTACATCTCTTATACGTGTATGCCTGTGACCTAACTCCTCCTTAATGGATGTGGAGTGAATACATTTCAATGTATGAATAGTCCTTCACCAGTACTAGGACTGAGTGATTCTCTTTAATGAAAACATGTGCTACAGTTATCTAAATTAAGCAACCAATTGCATTTTAATATTTGAGTAGGTAGTTTTCCACCATAATCTCTTGTACTGAAGAAAAACTAGGAAACCTAATATTTTCACCGTATCCTGCCTGAGAAGTCTGGTAAATGTTGATATAGCAATCTGTTGTGCTCTGGTTCAGCTTTTTAAACCCTTGACTTTTCTCTCTAATGCACATCCATTACCCAAATCCTTATTAATGGAGTATTTCCTGTAAATTTTCCCAAGATAGGGTTCGGGTTATATGGAATCTAAAATTTCCAGAATATTTGAAGGATAGAAAGTTCTATTTAAGACCCTGTGTGCAATTATTATATACTTTTTTTTCCTATTTGGGGAATGTTTTCAACTATAATTTAAATTGGGACCAACTTATACTATCCATGGTACAACAAATGAGTAGAGCCATTGAGGGGCTGTTTCGTTTTGCTGCTAAATTTGGCCATAATCCTATAGTCGAGTTGATAACTTTGTACAAATCCAAATGTCTGTTGGGGGCCACTTATGGGGCTTGAGTATGGGGATACCATAAGAACCTACAAATTCAAACACCAGAGAATACATTTTTAAAGCGACTTTTACTTATCCCTAATAGCTCCCCTACATCATCATTCTGTGAGGTGGGCATGGACTAGATTGTCGACAGCATACACATGGCCCCCCTGATTTTATGGGTGAAAATTTGTATTACAGAAGAACTGTCCTCCTCACGATGCATTATAAGAGATTGGCTGAATCTAGATGGCAGTCCCGTGGTTACGCTATGTCAAACAAACTTTTTACAAGATAGGACTAGAAAACGTTTACGACCAGCCAGAGACCATACGAACTAACATGAAAATGGTTATAAAAGATGCATATCGATCTGAATTGAGAATATCACACCGGGACACGGAAAGATTCACGTTTTTTAATGACCATATTTCGCCTAGGCACCCTGCACTCTCTTGTAGCCTTTCCGAAACAGGTGGGGTGGTCTGAGAGACTACCCCCCTGTCCGTGTAATAACTTAGCACAACAAAGTACAATGCATATTATGCTATTTTGCACATTATATAAAGACCCTAGGGTGTGTTTCCTTAAACCGATTTTAAATACAATTCGTCCCTGCTCCTACAAGGAGGGTTTTAATTATTTATGGTCATTATCAACTTGTTCCATCTGCAGCTCTGTGCTTAGTTTTACCAAATTGTTTTTATAATAAGGAAACGCTTTGCAATGTAAAAGTAATTTACAGGGGTTATGTGATTACGGCGCACGCTGTCTTTGTCCCGTATATTTCAAATTTTTGGTGCAGAAACTTTTATTCTTGAATGTATACTTTTTCTTCTGGGAACTTTTATGATTCATTCAAATTGAATAAAGTTATTTGACTGTCTGACTATTTGGGAGCCGGATTGTCCAGTTGCTTGGAGCCGTACAGATGTATTCACACACAGTTCATATGCATTTGGAAGCAGGGAGAGAAGGTCTCCTTCTCCCTTCAGAGGCCTATATGTGCCACTTAATTATGCCATAGCCTTCATTAGCTGTTGTCAAAGTTAACATCAGATGTTGAAAACGACATATTGGGGCATCCATAATTGAGCTCTCCTGATTTATAATCTCATGTGCATTACCTTTGGGTCATTGTACACACAGGAGAGGCTTCTATAATGTACTGTAATGTACAGTGCTTAATATTTAAAAGAACACATTCCGGGGCCAAATGTTTTGCTCAAAAACCCAAAGCCAGTGCCATCTAATGTTTGGTGCTGGGTATCAAGGCTGCATAGCCATTATTTCACCTCATGCTTCTTTCATCCAACACTAAACACTCCCATCCGTTTATCTCATTCTTGAAGATTCTTTTTCATCCCTTCTTTCTCTTTGTAATAGTTTTTCCATCTTTCGCTTCCTTCCTCTTTCCTCCTTTTGTGTTTTTCTCTCTCTTCCTCTAGGTCAAAGTTTGAATAAGAAAAATAAGTTCTAGTTCCCCAAAACGAGTGCTGGTTGGCCCCACCTGCAACCAACAGTTCAAATTAAGCACTAGTTATGTAGTGCAGTGCCCCACATAAATGCATTCTCAGCTGTGCAATAGACACTACTTTCTCCAGAAAAGAAATGGGCGCCGGATTACAGATTGCAAGCAGGGACAAGGATCGACATCCAATTGCAAATAGGAGGTTACCCAATAAATGCCCTCTACTGGTAGCGATCAGGATCGTGATTCGACAACTGGCAGAGAGGCAGTGCTGCAATGTGGATGCCACGAGCCATCTTCAAACAGCCTGCAACTGATAGAAAACCGTTCCCTTCTGGTTCATATAGATTTGTGACGATGACTCCCTCTCCTCTAAAATTCACTACATGTAAATGTACATGAATATCCTTGAGTAGGCCGTCAAGTGATGCTTTATGGGTCATATCACCCTGTGGTACATATAGGTTTTCTCACATCTTTCTAGGGATGGTGTATAGTTGTGCCCCATGAGTGATATGGATATTGTTCTGCAACTGTTTTTAGTGAAAATACTCTTGAAAAATTATACCTACATCTCAGAAACTATATTTTTAAATAATTTAGGCGAGAAGTGATGTAATGTTGGAATGTCTGCGAACCAAAATAAAAAAATGTTGGTTTCAAGTTGTGGCAACCTTGAAAAGGGTTGTAAACTTAGAAAGAAAAAAAAAACAATGTATCAAACTAAAAGTAGATTTAAAAGCGAATAACTACATTTAGCATTAGAATCTGAAGATTATTACACATTTGGGAAAATTAAACGTATGCAGATAAAAGATCAGCAGTGTACAAAAAAAAATGGGCAACATTCTTTTCAGCAAGTATATCTGTTTGAATGCCTTACTCCTACTAGGAGATACTTTTGGGTTATCCGGAAGTGCATAAATGCTCAGGATCTCCATTCTTTTGACCTTTTCGACCAAGGAGAGATGTTATTTTTTGAGCTGTTGGCAAAGGCATACCACCAAGGCATGCCATCACAGGGCTAAAACGGGCTTTAGCGGACCTTGCTAATTTGAAAGAGCCCCTATTTTAATTCTTACATGGCAAATGTTTTCAAAGTAATTAACATGTACTTTAAGAGAACTCCGTTTTTCTGGCTGGCAACCCCCACTCAGTCATTAGTAGTTAAGATGGCCCATAGCAAGTGGAAAGGATTGCCCTCCTTCCATTACGCAACAAAGTGTGTCAAAATCCAGAAAGCCTATAATGGTTTACCAGAAAGTAAGCCTTGTGCTGTGCTCGAGCAACATAGCTGCAGTAATGGTAAGATTATTTATCTACCAGCAATACATTTGGCCTCATTAGTGCAAGTTAGAATTTGTCACTTCAAAACTGGGGTACTGCTGGTCTACTAAGCTGTCAGAGCTATGCAGCCCTTCTTACACTGCCCCATTTATGGAGTTCCTCATCCATCAGGAAACAGAAGTTATGGAGTAGGTTCAGCTGCACTCAACCGCCACCCAAATGTCAAAAATAAATCTGGCCTCCTGTTTTTTAGAGGAGATTATGTATCTAACCTCTAGTGGGATTGAAGCAGGCCTTCCCATGTGAGGAAGTATGTCTTTTGATTTTTTATTTAAATTACCGGGGAGTGTGCAACACTCATGACATGGTTGCCTCCTATATTAAAAAGTACACATTTATGGATCGGGTCAGCATGTGTCCAAATGACTGCAGAAGGTATATCTGGAAACTTCTCCTAGAGGTGCAGATACCAGATTTGAAGCTATAGAATTTGTTCCTTATGCGCAATCACTACTGTTCTAGTCTCTGGATTTGTTGCCAGCCATGCTAGGTCAGTCGCTCGCCTTGTGCCATTTTGGGTCTGTACAGTTATATTAATATCTGTTGTTGCAAAGGTTTAAGTTGGTTAAGCTGACCCAGTTTTGATGGTAGTGAAGATAGCTTATGACCCAGTCTTGATGGTAGTGAAGATAGCTTAGTCAGTTAAGTGCTCGTTGCTGACACCTTAGTGTAAGTTGATGGTCACCGTTCAGACAGGACCAACTAAACATTTCATCCTTCATTAGTATATAAACTTTTGAAAGAAATGGGTGTGGAAGATCCCATTGTCTGCTTTCTTAAAGATTTATATTCTGGGGCCTCAGCATCGGTCCGTTATGGTATCGGGGGTCAGTGCACTAGAAGGTTTGAGGTGGGCCGGGGCGTGCGCCAGGGCTGCGTCCTGGCCCCCTTTCTTTTTTTGCTTTCTATAAACGGCTTGGAGCGCCACCTATTGCAGGAGTGTGGGGACATGCCTAAGGTTGGGAGGAGGTCTGTCCCTGCGCTCCTGTATGCGGATGATGCGGTCCTGATGGCCCGTACCCCTATGGCACTACAAAATCTGGTCAAATAATTTGAGACCTTTATATCTAGATTAGACTTGAAGGTGAATTGCAGTAAAACCTTCTCTATGTACTGTGGTAATGGTCCTGGAAAGCGGAAAAAAAGAATGTTTTTGAATAACGTTCCTCTGGAAATTGTCCCTACTTTTTCTTATCTTGGAGTCTTGTTCCATGACACTGGGACATGGTCTTGTGCGGTTAAGGCAAGAACCTCTTTGTTCCAAAAAACTATAATGGCCCTGAAAAACGTTATTAAAAAACTGGGTAAGAAACCGACAAAAGAAATTTTAACAATATATAAAGCTACATGCACCTCGGTAGCTATGTATGGTTCGGCTCTGTGGGGTTATTCCAACATTGACTCAATTCAAAAAGCTGAGAATAGGTTCTTGAGGTACATCCTGACAGTCCCTCAAAGTGTCGCGACATACATATGTCACACTGAATTGGGCTTATCTTATATATCTGACATGATCAGAATTCAACCAATACTTTTGTGGCATAGGGTATGGACAATAAGGGAGTGTGTTATGAATCGGGCTATCCTACAGGATGTTTTAACCCTTGATAATGTGGGTAGATCTGATTGGCTAAATTATGTCAAAAACTTTATGGTTAACATTGGATGCCAACAATACTATGAAGACCCACTTTCAATGGTTAGTATATCTAGAAACCTATTATCTAAGCTATGTATGGAATACCTTGAGGACATTAGAAGACAAGAGGAAGCGAAGAAAAAGTCAGTAACTTTGCACCTCTGTCTGCTAACTCATTTTAAAGTACAGCCTTACTTAACTTTGCCGTTGACTAATTATGATAAATTTCTCTTGACTCGGTTCAGATTAAATATTATGTTTAGACTTTTGACTTTCCCAGAAATGAATTTATGGTCGTTTAATCTGCCCTTGTGTCCGTGTGATGACTCATCGCTCCAATCAGATATCCATATTTTATTCTTCTGTAAATTCTATACTCTACCTCGTAGGCAGTTCATTGTACCATTCCTTAAAGAACTGAAATTAAATAAATGTCGCCCAGCTTTTTTAGAATTTCAACGAATGGATACTGTTCTAACTGTTACCGTAATTTTAAGCTTTTTAAAAAATGTTTTTAAACTTCGGAAAACGATTGGGCTTGGATGAATTTAAATATGTCCCGTTGTTTTTCTTTTTAACATTCTCCCTGTGTAAATTTGTAATCTGATGTTGTTGCTTTCATGGTTTTTGTTTTTTAAACCGAATAAAGTTTTTCTTGAATCTTGTATATAAACTCAGTACCAATATGTTTTGTAATAGACCTTTTAAGGCCAGATGGGTGACTCACAAAATAGGGTTTGCGATTTGGTGTTAGGAAGGGGCATGCTAAGGGATTCCCTTCCTAATAGCGAGTCGCACTGGTATGTAGGAATGTTTTGCGACCGGGAATGTGGTCGCAAAACATTTGCAGTTTACCACCAATTTCAAATTGGTGAGAAGCCCTTTGCAAACGGGAAGGAGTCCCTGAGGGACCCCTTCCTGAATGGGGGCGCCAACATTTTTTCAGAGCAGGCAGACCACTGCCCACTCTGAAATGAAAAGCATCTTGTTTTCCTTTACAAAAAACGGGCTGCATTAAAAAAAAAAAAAAAAAAGTCCTTATTTAAAAAGCAGTCACAGACATGGTGGTCTGCTGACCCCAGCAGGTCATCATCTTTGTGACTGCCGACCATTCACAATGGGTCGCAAATTGTGACATGCCTCATGAATATTAATGAGTCCGGTCCATTGCGACCCATTTGTGAATCTTAAACAGTCTCTCAGACACTTTTGTACATCAGGTTTTGTGACTCGCAATTTGCGAGTCGCTAAAAATCTGGCCCTAAGCTACAGTGCTATTAAATGCCACACTTGTGTTAGCAACTGCTACAAAAAGACTAATTATTACTCTTTATTGGATCAACAATTAAATTAGTTGTGTTTTGTGGCCCGCACTTTTGAAGCGATATAAAGCACTCCAACCAAAAGACCATGGTTTTTATGCTGGATGTTGCTCTTATCTTCCTGGCTCCTGTCAAGATTTTCTCTGCCACTGAGGATAAAATGCAGATCCTTGTTTGTTGACTGACTAAACTGAGTATCTTATTCATAACAGCTCTACAGAGTTTCACCGCGGTTTCGGAAACGATCATGTCAGGAATTTTGTGAGTTTACCCAGTAATTGTTGATTGCTTTCTAGAGGATACAGTCCATTGGGGCAGTCTTGGATACATAAAACTGAATTGAATTCTGCATTCATAGACAAACCCTGCCAAAGGGTACAACTTCTGCTTTCTTTTTGCATTGTCTAGGTAGTGCATAGAGGGACGTCTGGGATTAAACCCCTATTTCGAAGTTTTAATAGTGACAAACTTTGGATCAAGCAAATTTAAAGTCAACATCACTGTCCTGACGCCAGTATGTCTGTTGCAGGACAAATCATTCTTATTTTTTTGGTTGCTATATTTGAGATCACTTTATCCCGCCCTTCTTTGGTGCCCTGTTTACCTTCCCATCTGGAGATTTTAGTAACATCTATACTTTTGCTAGATGGTGCACATGTATTGATAAATTACCTATTCAATATTTACATGTTTGCCAATGCCTGGGTGTGTGAGGACCACAGCCTTTAGTGCCCAATGCATATGACGACCCAGGTTCTGCTAGGTCTCCAAGGCTCCGGTCCAGGCCCGGCCCCTGTTTCTGGTTATCTTTGATGTTAGGCTAGAAACAATTCCTCATATCAAACTGTACTGAGTTCATTTTCATGTATGCCACGTGGCTACAGTTTGCCTGCATTCCAACAAAGGTGCTGAGTAGCTACATTGCAGCTGTTGTTTAATTTAGTTGATATTGCCCAAGAAATCGCCACAGATGTTGTAATTCGTTAGATCATATTTACATGAGTAATTTTTAGCAAGGAAATGACTACTCATGTTAAAAAGCTCATTGTAAGTATTGGTTTGTGTTTACAAGGTGTCTTAATACATTAATTAGAAGTGACATGACACTAACACTGGGCCTGTAGGGCACTGCCTCCAAGAGAACTATATTCTAGAGACTAAAATACTTCTTTCCCAGTACTGAAAACAACATCTGTAAGAAGAAACTGTATTTTTTATATTTCACTAGTATAATTAAGGTTTATCAACACATTTGCAGTGTAGTTGAAAAATTGGAAACCCATTCAGAGGTAGTTGCCTGGTGTTTGTGGGCCAAAAACATTTGCGTACCGATGTTAGCTGTTTGTCAAGTTACAGCATGAGTGTATTCGGTCACATTTAATTCTCAGTTTTTGGATCCCATGGCCCACTTCATTTCCCTTTCAAGGTCTTGCCTAGGCAGCGCTTGCACTGTCTCTTCGAGACATGCTGTATTCAGGATATGGGCATTAAGCTCCGCCCACTTTCCGCTCATCTTTTTAATTAGCTGCTGTTACTGTCCAATGTAAATGGTGGCTTTTTATTGGTCAATAGGCTTAGTAGTCCCTCCTTAGTACCGCCTTTGCTCTTGTTGTAAACTCCCATGAGGGCTAGCCCTCTTACTGTGTTGTTATTCTGTATGTTTTATTTACAGTCTATGGGCACTATTTTGTTAAATGACTTTCTCCTGTTGAAGGCACAACATGCAGCCGTTTTTTTAAGCAGCACAGCAGCGCTTTACCTTATGTTATGTTTTTTGCTTTAAGAATGGCTGCCGCGCTATTAAAGCTGCTCACGCCATAATATATTCTTTAAAGCCCTGTTGTTTTAAGATGCGTTTTGTGTTATTTTTAAAAGCGCGAGGCATGCTTCAGGTTCCAGGTTGGCGGCCGTGCATTTCTTTTGTAATGTGCGGCTTGCCCAAATCAATCCACTCAGTCAACAATGGTGCCGGCAACTTGTAGTCTCTCATCCCCGTACTGCCCCTGGGTGCCACGCTTTAAGTTACAGCACGGCACCCGCTTTAATGTTGACAACTTGGGCACTGTGCTTTGTTGCAGCACAACACCTGCAACTTGTAAAATGACGAGCGTACGAGGACGCGCATGGCTCGTCTCTGAGTCAGGTACAAGATTCCTTGCATGTGCACTCAGCTTTACATGTGCATTCTGCTTTATAAACTAATTTGGAAATGCAGGCATATCTGCAATAACAAAGAACATTTTATTAAATAAATTATGCACAAGGGCAACTTTCATACATTCGTGCCCCTCCCACTCCCCCCGTACTGCATGATTCTACATGAGCTTCAGGAAGGAGACTGCTTTTAGTGCATACCATAAAACTTACAAGGGTGCCGGGCCTCTGTTTTCAGCTAGGCGCCCACTTTCATCAAATGCGGTGGCCTGCACTCCTGTTCTCCGTTTGTCTTTACCACTCCCTCCATCTTCCGTTGCCCGTGTTTCCTTGCCTCCTCCCACTGTCCCTGTTGTGTCTGTGTCCCCACGCGTCCCCGTTGCCAAGCCCCCATCTACAATAGCAAACAAGCATTTCCAATGCAATAGGTCTCGCATTACTGAAAGTTTGAGATATTGATGTTGCATTATTATTTGCAAAGCCAATAGCTCAAATTTTCAGTAATGCGAGACCTATTGCATTCCAAATGCTTGTTGTTCTTGGCTGTACTCCAGAATATGAATTACAATAATGATAGTTCTTCAACAGTAATGTAGATGTTTGCAGTGTACAGTATCATATGTTACTGAATGACAAAAGAAATGGTTAATTTGAAGTCGTTAATCTGTAACAATAGTCTTGGTAGTTTAACCTTTATGCATCCAAGCTAGTATGCTGTACACAAAAAATGCCAGTGCAACAAGTTGTTTAAAGAAGCACTTAGGCAGTGTCTTGGACAATGGCTGGACGATGGCATTGGCAAACATGATCACCTTTTAATCCTATTGTCCCACTTATTTTCAAGGTTAATGTGCAAAAAAAACATTTGCAATGGTAGAATTATATGCCCTGGTTCACAAAATCAGGATTGCTAACATTTTACCTTTGCAAAACATATTTATAAATGTGAAAAATCCAGCAAAATGACACGCAGTTACAGGTTTTGGGTTAGAGTCCTGTTTGTCAGTGTCCATTGGAAAGTTTACTTGCACAAGTAGGGGAACATTCAGGAGTACGTAGGCTAGTGCATAGTCTCAAAAACTCTGCTCTTAGTTTCCAGACCTGGAAGGAAGCACACTCAATTTACGTCTTTGAAAGGCATCTGTAAATGCCTTTACAGATGAGGACTGGGAGTGGTAGAACCCCATATTTAAACTGGGTGTGAGTGAAGGACTTTCTCCATGGTCATTTTATTCCTGTGTAGAAACAATAAAACAAGCATATGCAAAGCAGTTAGGTATATAGTAATTGTTATATTCATTGTTGAACTAGAAGGAGCTTCAGTTTTATTTGTATTTAGTTGTACAATAGGTTTGAATTGTAATAGACACATATCTGAAACAATACATTAGAATTGTAAAACGTTTCGAGTGAATTGTTGACGCAAATTAAGTTGTATATTTTCTATCAAGTAATGATAAGGTATGCGTTTGTTTACTGATAAAAATCTTGTAGCTGTACTGGAATAGTGAGTATATTAGACAGTAGTAGAAACGTGTGTTACTGGAAATGTGTAAGCAGGCTTTTCGTATGTTTTATTTTTTTTCTAAAGTATGTTAGAGTTGATGTTGCTAAATCTGTTGGTTAATTTTTGGGTTAATGTTTTGAGGTAGCGAATGATTGCTGTGAGAGAAGAAAGAATAGTTTTTTAATTAAATTATCTGTGATTTTCGTCGTTTTTATTATTGATGCTGACGAGGATGATGATAATAAATGCCCCTTTGCCGGAAAAACTGCATTAACAGTGTTAAGATGTTCCCTCAAGGAAGAGTGTTAAGAAAATGAGTTAGAAGTTGAAGTTTGTTTTATTAGCGGTGAAAGTAAAAGCCATACACAACATAATATTTTAGTATACGTTTGAGAAACTTCTGTCAAAAACAAGATCCCTTTGGGCTCCTATTTAAAGCATACAGGTGCTCCCAGTTTTCATGCATACACCATTCAAATCATCAGCAATCGTAAGAAACCAAAAAAGATAATATAAAACGTTATTTTTATCATTATGTTATATATCGATTTTTCTGATATAAAACTCAAAAAATGCATACACAAATTCATAAAAAACACATCAATAGTATACATCAAATATTCAGAATGAATTATAATTGTATTTAAAAAACAATCAGAAAGACTGAAATAATTGTTGGAAACAGAAGACCCAATCTTATTGCATTGGCACACCAAGTTTTACAACCAGATAATTCGAGGTCAACCCAATTTCATATTGTCCTTTATCTTAATGACCCCAGGGGATGCATGGGTGCTCAAGTGACACAAAGTGACACTTTTCGGTCGTACAATATGAATGTCACCTTCTTCAAGCTTAACGTTATGAATCAGTGTTTCCCAATACAAATCCATTGCGAAACATGCCAACAACCAATAGGAGAACTGTTTCTTCCTCTGGTGCAGTTATTATTCACCTCCAGATCACACAATACAAAAAAAGGAGGTATGGCATATGTGTTCTCCCTTAAATCCTTCTTTCCTTTAATTTATAAAGTGGCAAACTAGACACGATGTTGCATCAACCTTCGCTGTTTTCCTTCTTAAGACTTCTTCTACATTTGGCCACTGGAGCTGTGGCGAATAATCTTCTATTTACTTAGAACGCCTCTTGATGGGTTAAAGAAAAACTCCTGCGGTATACCCAACTGCCGGGACATAAAAAGTCTCCAGGCTCTTCCAAACGTTTCCGCTGTTTACCGATAGTTTGAGCCATGATGTTTTGTTGTCTCTTTAACAAAACTTATGTTCACACATTTGTTTTATTAACAAAAAAGCATTAAAACCAACATATTATCAACACAGTAAAATAAATACAAATGAACAGACAATGTTCATTGGGAAACAGCATTGTGTCTTTGATGGACTAAGTTATCTAAGCAGCAGGCACTGCCAATAAATACGCAATACATCAGATATTAAAATATTATGTCAGCAAGGTAAATAATCAAAGAACACGCTGGCTTTGAATTAAGAGTTACATAAGATGATGCAACTGCATTTTAAAACCCAATGAGAACACAAATAGGACAGCAACATAGCCTTGATGGACAGCCCATCTAATCAATGTAAACTATAAAGTGCACATCAAAGCAATTGGTCGAAGGGGGGGGCAGGCGTAAAGTCTGCAAGGTCTTTTTACTTTGAGGTTTTTCAGGCAGCTAGAAATATCTGTTGCCAAGCCAAAAAAAGTTAGATGTGAACATGTGCAGATGTGTAAAATGTATGAGTGCAGAATGCTCAGCTTGGCAGAAGTTCTGCATGAATACACTTGGAAATCTACTGGTAATGTTCATTTACAGGAGAATTACTAGAATTTTGTGAATCCTTTGAAAGTTGGAAATTTGCTCTATGCATAGGCTCAATCTAATAATAGCAATTTTTGACTTTCAAATCCAGGAGGTTTTACTCGGGCATAGATATTATTTATTTCGATCACACCAAAGAAATTATTGATCTGATGAGCATTGTTTCAGTTTGTAAGCCATGCCCAGTAAAACATTGTGATCAGTCTGATTGGAGTCAATTTGTCATTGCAGCTTCGTCACTTGGGTAATGATGAAATTCACATTGTATGGTCTGAACACACCAGAAACTACCGTCGGGGAATTATACCCACAGATTTTGGGGATGTTCTGATTATCATCTATCCCATGAAGAACCGCATGTACTTCATAGAGATCATGAAGAAACCTGAGGTGAGCTTTATTTGATATCTTTAGTCTGTCTTTTGAACTGTTTTCCTAAAGGTACACTCTGTGATATTTTGGAAATACTACATTTTAAGGTATGCTTTTGTTTCAAAAATTGTAACAGTTCATTAAATATGATTTACTTATATGTTTGTGTAGATTTACAAGGGTGCCTCCTGTAGAAGTTTATATAGCATGAGAAATAATTTACCTAAACTGGGTGTTTTAAATCTATTTATTAATAAAAATCCGCAAACTATTCTGGATTCCAAATACAGATGTACCTGGCGATTAAACAACCTTTATAATATTGCAGTTCTCTGCTAATAAACATTGAAACTTTTTTTATTTTTTATTTTGTTTATTGAAGTTTCTGGTAGTAGTACATAACAGTTGTCGCATCTAGAACAATCTCTGCAAGCACATTACAATACAGATTTCTTTAAATCACATTTCCCAGTAATACACAGTTGAGCGTTTTCACATTACCATATCGTCACAGTAACAATTCAAGAGTTAAGTCAATGGCTAGGTTAGAATAAGTCAGGGTGGCCTCGTAGATATGCTGTAAGTGGCTACCATATGTTCGATGGCTTTGAAGCAGTTGGTAGTTTTTCCGCATATATTAAAAAATTGTCTCTACAGTAAACTGCATCACGTAATCAGTTTGCTAGAGTGGGCGTCTGTTTACTATCCCAATGTATCGCGCCCTGCGTTTTGCCAGGAGCAGTAATATGGCAATCAGCTTCTTCTTCGCAGATTTCACAGGTATATGAAGGCCCAACAGGCACAATTGTGGTTTGCATGATAGTTCACACAAGATTAATATACCCAAGTGGTGAATCATTGTTTCCTAGTATTGTCGTATCCTATCACAATTCCATGCTAGGTGTGCAAAATCTGCCTGATCAGCTTCACACCTCCTACATCGTGCATTATCGCGTAACCCATATTTATGTAATTTGGCTGGAGTATGATAGGCTTGATGTATATACTTATAATGGATGATGCGGAGGTTACCATTGGGTGTGAGCAGTGTAATAAGTGTACAGCATGAGGCCCAGTCATCGTCCGTTAGGGAGATGTCTAAAAGTTTGTTCCAATTATCTCGGGCCTTGTGTGTTTGCATACCTATTTCTGCTTGTACCAATTTGTATAGCCGCAAGATCATATTAGAGTGAGTGGGAGTTGCTATCAACGTCTGTAATGACTGTAGTGCTGGAGGTTCAGCTTTGAATGTGGGATACAATTCTCTGATGGCTGCCCTTAGTCTATGATAAATAAATCTGAATAGCAGTGATTGATTGCTGATGTAGGACAGGTCGTCGGGTGTGATGAAGGCACCATTCGGATATAGATCACTCATCTGTGTTATGCCTATTCGTTCTAAGATCATCATGCTGTTTTTTTCTTGTGAAACTGATAGCGTGGGGTGATGGGCCAGTGGTAGATTCGGGGCATATATTGGGGATTTGTTCGCTTTTTGACTGATGCAATGCCAGGCTTGCGATGTCGTTCGAATTGTGTTTATTTCTCGCAATGTCCGATGATGACGGGTATGTGTGAGTATGCTTGATAGTGGTATTGGATCAGCATCGCCATCCTCCACCGCAAGATGTGGCAGATATCGCACCGGGTGATACCAATAGTACGCGTATTGCGCCTGCACCCATAAATAATATAAATAGATATCCGGGACCGTAAAACCTCCCGAATCGTACGGTAGTGACATGGTTCGGAGACTTATGCGGGCTTGCTTTCCGTCCCATATCAGTCTACTAAGGTTTGTGCGTATCTGGTTAAAAATTGGGGTAGGTGGCTTTATTGGTATATTAATAAAGAGGTATAACAGCTTAGGTAACAACACCATCTTTATTAGTGATATTCTGTCTGCAAGTGATAGAGGAAGTGTGATCCATCTAGTTATTTGCGTTTCTATGCGGTCTATTGTGGTGCCATAGTTATATCTAAGTACTAAGTCAGAGTCACGGTGTACCCAGATCCCAAGATATTTAATTGGATCTTCTTGCCAAACAAGTGGGAATTCCATTGGTGGTGCTTTTGTGTGTTCTGTTAGTGGTATCACTGCTGACTTGCTCCAGTTGATGCGCAGCCCCGAATAATGCCCTTATTTGATATATTCTCGCAGTATTGGGGAGAGGTTCTCTTCTGGGTCGCGAAGGTATAATACCATATCGTCTGCATATAACGATATGATAATAGGTCTCAAGTTGAACCGCAGTGTAGCGTGTGCATACTTCTGACGTATCTTACAGGCCTGCGGTTCTGGTGCGATGGAGAAGAGCAATGGAGATAACGGGCAGCCCTGTCTGGTGCCACGTTGTATTGATAATTTGTCCGATATATGTCTATTGACCTTAATACGGGCAGTGGGTTTGTTAAATAATAAGGCAGTCCAGTTGATGAAAATGGGTGGTAAGCCAATTGCCTGTAATATCGCGAACAGATAAGGCCACTCGACAGAGTCAAAGGCCTTAGCCGCATCCAGTAGCACTGCCACAGCCTGTAGCTCCGGGTTTAATTGATGCAGAAGAGCAAAGATGGTGCACAGATTATGTGCAGTTGAACGAGCTGGAATAAAACCTGATTGGTCGGGCAGGACTATAGTGGGCATAAGTGGCTGTAATCTTGTGGCAAGTATTGTGGCAAGTATCTTAACGTCTGTGTTTATCAACGATAGGGGTCTATAAGACTGCGCTTTTTCAGGTCTTTTGTCCGGTTTTAAGAGTGCCACTATGAGCGCCTCTCGTAGCGTTGGCGGAGAATTTTGTTATTATAGACTTCATCATACAACTCAAGCAGGGGCGGAATAAGCAGGTCTGGATATGCTTTATAGAATTCAGTGGTGTACCCGTCAGGGCCAGGTGATTTCCCATTAGGCAATGATTTTATAGCTGTCTGCACCTCTTCCTCCATTATAGGTTGAGCTAGGTATTCACGGTGTGTGTCTGACAGCAAAACTAAGGCTATGTCCTCAATGTACTTCAGAATTTCAGCCTCGGGTGCTGTGTGTTGCGACTTATAAAAGTCACCATATGTTTCTATGTTTCATATGTTTCTACAAACGTGTTCAGCCTTGGGTATCGTAGTGCATCTGTCCACTGTCATCCTCTATTTGGGTAACCGTGTGTTGTTTGTGTTCTGTGCGCACTTTTTGAGCTAGTATTCTGCCTGGTCTCCCTTCCTCTCCTATCCTGTGCGCTGCATGGCGTTGAGCGGTATATTTTATTTCATCATCTGGTAGTGTATTATATTGGTTAATTTCGTCCCGTAGTTTGCTAAGGGTGAGTGCACTATGAGTCTTGTCATATTCTACTTCTAAGCGGTGTATGCGACCCTCGCACATCTCCAATTGCGTTCTGAAATCCTTCAGAATGCCAGCATTTGTGCTTATACAGATTCCTCTTAGGGTGGCTTTAAAGGCCTCCCATAGTGTACCAGCGCTGTCGACAGATTTTGCGTTGTCTGCAAAGTAATCTTCTATTGCCGTCTGTATTGCATCTATATAAATAGGGTTGAGAAGTGCTGTGGCATTAAACCGCCATACAAATGGCGGTGGTATTTATGTCGGAATCAATAGTGCCAGTAGAACAGGTTTGTGGTCAGAGAGTGTTTTGGGGAGATGGGTTATGTCCTTTGCCCATGTGGAGGCTTGGCTTGTGAGTAGCCAGTATTCCAGCCTCGACCAACTGTTATTTGCTGTTGAGGAGTGGGTGCTATCACGTACACCTGGGTTATGCATACGCCAAACGTCGAACATGTGGAATTCTGTCATGCCGTTTAGAATGATTGAGGCTGCCCGTGTGTGCTGTTCTGAAGTGTTGTGGAATCTGTCCTGTGTATCATACGATGCCACATTAATGTCTCCTCCCCCCCCCCAAAAATAATTCCAAATCTGGTAGGCCATGTATCTGTGCCCATAGATTCATGAAGGAAGTCGGGGTCGTCCGTGTTTGGACCGTATACGTTAATGATAGCTATTTTGGTACCTCTTAGGACGCCTGTGACAATGACATATCTACCTTGTGGATCAACGATTGACTGGTCTAATAGGAAATGTGAGAAGTTGGCCTGATGTATGATGTCACTAGTTATAGTGTACACCTTATATCAGTCCAAATACCCTTATGGTGATTGGTTGTAAAGTCAACCTTATAGACCAGCTATCCTAGTGGTAGCATGGACAAGAGCAGTCTTAGGCTAAACTCTGAATGGCATGTGAAGCCAGCTGTGATACCATATATAATCCCTTGAATACCAAATGAAAGGACACCACAACAGATATATATATAAAATAAAGTGTATTTATTCTAAGCAAACCCTCAGCACTCTTTATGAGTTTAGAGGTAAGTACAACACAGTCTTATTAATGCATACAGTAAGTCACACAGGTAAGTAATACAGTTAGGCCCTAGGGGCCACGCAAACCATATACTAAATAAGTGGTATAAGAACCACTGTCACGGAAATAGAATAGGCCTAGGCCTAGGGAATCGCTGGGGCTACACTACACTAGCGTTAGTTAGGAAGTGGGAGGCCCACGGGATTCGTTTGCAGAGTGGAAACACTCACGCGCAATGCGTAAAAGTCAATAGCAATATTACAGTTTAGAAATAGATAGATTTAGGACACTTCCGGAGTAGCTAGGAAGGTGAGACTTGAAAACTAGACACTAGGATAGTCACTATCCTGATGAGCACCGGAGTACCCAAGTTACCTAGCCCACAGGCTGCGGGTGCATAGGGGTGAAGATGCGTCGTTTTCGTCGTCGACTCCTATGGATGCCTGAAGAAAGATGCTGACAGGCAGTCAGGAGAGAGTGTCCGGTGGATCCCAAGCCTGGGATCAAGAAGAGAAGAAACCTGCAAGCAGAGGGGACAGAGTCAAGGTCACTAGCCAGTGACCACGTGGAACCAGGAAGGAACCAGGCGATGTCGTGAAGAGTTGCAGGTGTAGGTGAAGCTTGTCGCTGCAGCCAGGAGGACCAGGAAGCGTCGAGGACGACCAGGACCAGGAGGCGAGCTGTCCCACGAAGGCTCTTGCTGTCGGCGGCGTCGAAGTTGGACTAGGACTCACCAAGCCTTGGCAAGCGGAACCCACGAAGAACAAGGGACTTGCTTCTGGTGCAGACCAGGAAGGTCTGGGGTGCTTCTTCTTTGCAGAGAAGCGGGAGCCAGTCTGGAGGAGCCAAACCAGCGCAGAAGATTTCAGGGAGCGTCGTCACAGAGGCCACTAGCCAGCGGGCAAGCAACCGGACAGACGCGGCAAGCAGGAAAATGCTGAAGGGCCCCACGCAGGACTCGTGGAGTGTGGGGGGCTGGTCTTCGGTGCAGATGGTGCTTGGG
The DNA here is from genome assembly GCF_964204655.1 of Triturus cristatus. Classification (NCBI taxonomy): domain Eukaryota; kingdom Metazoa; phylum Chordata; class Amphibia; order Caudata; family Salamandridae; genus Triturus; species Triturus cristatus. The sequence continues at coordinate 1,396,529,837 of NC_140589.1, forward strand.
GCTTCTCAATCCCCGGTGCACAACTTCGAGGGTACCTCAGAAGCTGCGCTGTAAGTTACTAGCCACTTTTCCCAGGTAGCCGGTCCCACGTCGCTCGTCGCCTCCACGGATCTCAGCTCTGCTGCAGATGTGGATGAGGGTCGGAGAAGTCTGGAAATCAAGGCTCTGGTCGGGCTCTGCAATCGGTTCCTCGTCGAACGGTTCACAAAGCAAAGGGTAGTCACTTGATGGTGCCTGTTTGCACAGGGTAGCCACTCCTTGGCTACAAGGGAGATTCTTCAGTCTTCTTCTTTCGTCGAATGTCGAAGGTCCACAGTTTCTGTTCAGTTTTGCAGGTTAAGGATAATCCAAAGTCTTGAGGCCCAACTCCCACTCTTATACTAATCTGGGGGGCTGGGATACCTGCTAGGTCACGCCTTATGGGTGGGACCTGGGAGGGGGTGGTTACACCCACTTCCCTTTGTCCAGTTTCGCGCCAGAGCTGGGGCTGGAGTGCCCCAGCGCCGGTTTGAACTGGACTATGCAAGGAACACCTTGTGTGCCCCAGGCATGTCTCATTCCTTTCAGCCCACCCTGCCCCAATACACTAAAGGCTGTCTGGGGAGGTGCTAGCACCTCCCCAAGCAGGAAACCTATTGTCCAGGCCTCCCTGGCTGGGATCACTCCCAGCTGCAGGAGGTCAGACTTGTGTCGTGGCAGCAGCATCCATTTTGTGATGCTGAGGCTTTGGTCAGAGGCTAACAGTTGAAGTAGGATTTTAACATGTCTCTCCCTCTAGAAGGGAGGAATAATATCCTCATCACCAGGAATGGTATGGGGGTATTATTCCAAAGTGTTAGACACCTTACACGACATGTTTTGATACAGCCCAACCATAGTTACCATAACCGTTTAAGATTATAAGGCACTTTAAGAGTATATGGTAGGCTATATCATAGAACAGCTATAAGGACACGGTTCCGAAAGCTGCAGACAGGCTCAGCTCATGCTAGAGCACCATCTCACATGTTACCAAGCACTCTGCCTCCAGGATTGTTAAGGCCTGCCATAGGAGTGACTGATAGGTACACATGTGTCTATATATAAGGTAGGTATAGGAATACTACACCTAAGCAAGGGGTGATTACACGACCTTGCCCCAGCTGAGTGATCAGCCAGTTGTGTCTGATTGGAAGGCCAGACCAGGGGTGGCATAATACATGCTGCAGCCCCTGGGAGGCCTAGGGTACACCTATGCCCTGGGTACCTAGGGTACACTGTACAGGGTCCAATAAGGTGATCCTTACCAATTGGTTATGTACCTAGGGTACATGGAGTCCATTTTACAGAGAGAGCAGACAGCCTGAGACCCTGAATGGCAGGATCTCAGGCCAACTAAGTCGAAAAACCAGCTAGACACTAGGCAAAAAGTTGGGGGTAACCATAGTCAGATATCCACCTTCCTACACAACCCCCCCCCCCCAAACGAAAGGAGATAAGGCTGGCCTTGACAAGGTAAGCCTCTATTGCCTGAGTGGCCATATAAGGAAGAACCAGCACTGGCATGGTTACCCCCTGTCTCATGGTCCACTAAGCAATCCCTCATCCTAAAGATATCATAGGGTCTCCACCATAGGGAATCTCTACCTTTGGTGTGTCTTTGCAAAGTAAAAGGCTGGTGTTGAGATGGAGTACTGAAGTGAGTGTCCTCAAAGTGAGGCCTCAGCTTCCTCCAATCATCCTCCACCATGGATGCCTTTCTTTCTCTAACTGAGTTGCACTGTGCTCTCAGGGTCAGCCTCTGGCTACCTAAAGCTGGAGGCTGGGTCCCTTTTGTGGGCTTACTGGAGGGACAGGTCAGGTTTGGGGCCCTAAGGTCCCATGTTTGCCTGTGCCCAACAGAATCCCTCTGGGGGAGGTCCCTAACTACCTGTGAAGGGGATCCCTCAGGAATGTTTTTACCCATCACCTGGCTAGGGCAACTAACCAGGCAATCCTCATTCTGTTGAAGGGGGGGTTCTTGTGGACAGGGGCCCTCTTGGGGTCCACTGGCCTCCCTGACCTCTGCAGCCCTGGGCTGACTGAGGCAGGGTAGAGAGAGGCAGGCTACCTGCACCAGACTGGGTCCCACCTTGGAAGGGGCCACTGACATCAGAGGCTCTGCCAGGCCAGGCCTGGCTACCTCTGGGGCAGTTCCTTCACAAGGGGTGAGGTCAGATCCCTGAGGAGGCTGACCTTTTCCTAATGTCTGGGGAGAGGGAGACTTTTCTTCCTCCCCACTACTCTCTGTTTGTGTGGAGTGATCCATAGTTTCAGGCTTCACTACACCTATATCAGTCTGAGTGTGGGCTGAGACCATTACAGCCTTGCCAACCTTTTCAGGAAGGCACTCAGTTTGTGTTTGAGCTGTGACTGTCACAGCTCTGCCAATTGCTACAGGGAAGTCTGTCTGTGCCTGGGCTGTGGCTACCACTGCCCTTCCAACCTTTTCAGGGAGGAAAGCTACTTGGACAGGGGTTGTGACTGGCACAACCCCACTACCCTTTTTGGAAAGGCCTACCATTTTGGAATGGGTGTCTTGTTCAACTCCAGCCCAAGCTGAGAGTTCTAAGTCATTCCCCAGTAAGCAGTCCACAGGCAAGGTTGGCGACACTGCCACCCTTTTAGGGCCAGTGACACCTCCCCAGCTGAGACATACCTCTGCCATGGGATGACTGTTCTGTTTGCCATCAATGTTAGTCACCTGGTATGAGAAACCAGGCAAAAGCTGCTCAGAGGGAACTAGCCTATGGGCCACCATAGTGATGCTAGCTCCAGTGTCTCTGTAGGCCTCAGCTTTTCTACCATTGATGTAGGGTTCCTGTCTGTACCTACCCAAAGTGTTGGGACAGGCAGTGAAGTTGGCAAACCCCATGCCACCATCACAGACAAGAGTAGCTGCTGTAGGGGAATTGGCTAAGCCAGGATCCCCCTGTGTTCCCCAAGAAAACCCAACCAAATTTTTGGGGGCACTCCCACCACCTGGGGGATTACTGCTGACAGTAATAGGTGGTGTGACAGGAGTAGTTGGAGGAACAGTTTTGGTTTTAGCCTGTGGGCAACTGCTGTCAGTTTTCCAATGCCCAGGTGTTTTACACACATGGCAGTAAGGCTTTTTAACTGTGGTAGAGGAGGGAGCTTGGGACCCACCACCCTGTGTGGAGTTTTGGGGCCCTGAGGAAGATTTCTCTTTTGCTTTATCCCCACCCTTCTCTTGAGGCTTGGTGGTATCTTTCTTTTGGTCACCACCCTGATTCTTAGGCCTAATCCTGGTCCTGACCCATTTATCTGCCCTCTTTCCCAATTCTTGGGGAGAGGTCAAATCTGAGTCTACCAGGTGTTGATGGAGAAGCTGGTTCTGACAATTATTAAGGATCTGCTCCCTCATAATCAAGTTGTACAATCCTGTATAGTCCTGCACCTTGCTGCCATTTAACCAACCTTCCAAAGCCTTAGTGGCACAATCCACAAAATCAGACCAGTCCTGTGTCTGTGTCTTCTGGGTGTCTCTGAACAACAACCTATATTGCTCAGTGGTTAAGCCAAACCCATCTATCAGAGCACTCTTCAGGACTTTGTAATTGTTTGCATCCTCATCACTGACTGTGAGGAGCTTGTCTCTACCTTTGTCAGAAAAGGAGAGCCACAAGATAGCTGCCCACTGACTTTGGGGTACCTGCTGTACTTTGCAGGCCCTCTCCAAAGCAGTCATCCATTTGTGGATGTCATCCCCATTTTGATATGGGGGGACTATCTTGCTTAGGTTTCTATGGTCATAAGACCTATCCCTATCTCTAGGAATGTTGCTGCCACCAGTGGGTTCTGACCCACACAATTTTTGCTCTCTAGCCAGAGCGAGCTTCTCTTTGGCAAGGGCAATTTCTTCCCTCTGAATCCTCAGATTAGCTTCCCTCATTCTGGCTTTATGCTCCTTTCTCTCAGGTGAAGTCATTCCCCTGTGAGAGGAAGCATTAGAGATGTTAGAGACATGGGAGTGGATGGATTCCCTTGAAGGGGATCTGTCCCTCCTGCTTCTCTGTGAATGCCTACTTGTGGGTCTGTATGGGGGGACCCCATGCAAACTCCCATGTAAACTTAAGTTAGCCTGGCTAAGTCTTCCTACTTGGCCCTGGCTGTCTACCTCTTCCTCTGAAGTCCCATCTGACTCATCTGTGGTGGGTAGACCCTTATCTACAGCTATGGCACCATCCCTGGCAGCTCTTTCAGCATCATAGGCCTCCAGAAGCTCCACTAGCTGTCTAAGGGTAGGGTTTGCACCCTGTTTTATTCCTCTGGAGGTACACAATTGTCTCATCTCCTGGAATGTTAAGGTATCATACCTAGAGGGGGTCTTCTGCAGACCTGCCCCTCCTGAGAGAGCATCTACTTGATCTTCTCCCAGAGGCATGATCTAGTGAGGGTGTGGTGTGTGCACCTACCTACACTAGTTGTTTCTACTAAACCTCTCTAGTAGTTGTAGTCAGGGTGTGTTACTCCCTTCAACCTACCACTACTAAGTCCAGTAGGACTTAAGTATTATAAACTATGTTATATGTACCTAGACAATATCTGTGTGATCTTTCAATTTAGTATCTCAAGATTACAATGGTATTACAACAGCAAGCTCAGATCCCAACCGCTGCTCACCAATGTGAGAAGTTGGCCTGATGTATGATGTCACTAGTTATAGTGTACACCTTATATCAGTCCAAATACCCTTATGGTGATTGGTTGTAAAGTCAACCTTATAGACCAGCTATCCTAGTGGTAGCATGGACAAGAGCAGTCTTAGGCTAAACTCTGAATGGCATGTGAAGCCAGCTGTGATACCATATATAATCCCTTGAATACCAAATGAAAGGACACCACAACAGATATATATATAAAATAAAGTGTATTTATTCTAAGCAAACCCTCAGCACTCTTTATGAGTTTAGAGGTAAGTACAACACAGTCTTATTAATGCATACAGTAAGTCACACAGGTAAGTAATACAGTTAGGCCCTAGGGGCCACGCAAACCATATACTAAATAAGTGGTATAAGAACCACTGTCACGGAAATAGAATAGGCCTAGGCCTAGGGAATCGCTGGGGCTACACTACACTAGCGTTAGTTAGGAAGTGGGAGGCCCACGGGATTCGTGTGCAGAGTGGAAACACTCACGCGCAATGCGTAAAAGTCAATAGCAATATTACAGTTTAGAAATAGATAGATTTAGGACACTTCCGGAGTAGCTAGGAAGGTGAGACTTGAAAACTAGACACTAGGATAGTCACTATCCTGATGAGCACCGGAGTACCCAAGTTACCTAGCCCACAGGCTGCGGGTGCATAGGGGTGAAGATGCGTCGTTTTCGTCGTCGACTCCTATGGATGCCTGAAGAAAGATGCTGACAGGCAGTCAGGAGAGAGTGTCCGGTGGATCCCAAGCCTGGGATCAAGAAGAGAAGAAACCTGCAAGCAGAGGGGACAGAGTCAAGGTCACTAGCCAGTGACCACGTGGAACCAGGAAGGAACCAGGCGATGTCGTGAAGAGTTGCAGGTGTAGGTGAAGCTTGTCGCTGCAGCCAGGAGGACCAGGAAGCGTCGAGGACGACCAGGACCAGGAGGCGAGCTGTCCCACGAAGGCTCTTGCTGTCGGCGGCGTCGAAGTTGGACTAGGACTCACCAAGCCTTGGCAAGCGGAACCCACGAAGAACAAGGGACTTGCTTCTGGTGCAGACCAGGAAGGTCTGGGGTGCTTCTTCTTTGCAGAGAAGCGGGAGCCAGTCTGGAGGAGCCAAACCAGCGCAGAAGATTTCAGGGAGCGTCGTCACAGAGGCCACTAGCCAGCGGGCAAGCAACCGGACAGACGCGGCAAGCAGGAAAATGCTGAAGGGCCCCACGCAGGACTCGTGGAGTGTGGGGGGCTGGTCTTCGGTGCAGATGGTGCTTGGGGTTGGGGCTTCTCAATCCCCGGTGCACAACTTCGAGGGTACCTCAGAAGCTGCGCTGTAAGTTACTAGCCACTTTTCCCAGGTAGCCGGTCCCACGTCGCTCGTCGCCTCCACGGATCTCAGCTCTGCTGCAGATGTGGATGAGGGTCGGAGAAGTCTGGAAATCAAGGCTCTGGTCGGGCTCTGCAATCGGTTCCTCGTCGAACGGTTCACAAAGCAAAGGGTAGTCACTTGATGGTGCCTGTTTGCACAGGGTAGCCACTCCTTGGCTACAAGGGAGATTCTTCAGTCTTCTTCTTTCGTCGAATGTCGAAGGTCCAGAGTTTCTGTTCAGTTTTGCAGGTTCAGGATAATCCAAAGTCTTGAGGCCCAACTCCCACTCTTATACTAATCTGGGGGGCTGGGATACCTGCTAGGTCACGCCTTATGGGTGGGACCTGGGAGGGGGTGGTTACACCCACTTCCCTTTGTCCAGTTTCGCGCCAGAGCTGGGGCTGGAGTGCCCCAGCGCCGGTTTGAACTGGACTATGCAAGGAACACCTTGTGTGCCCCAGGCATGTCTCATTCCTTTCAGCCCACCCTGCCCCAATACACTAAAGGCTGTCTGGGGAGGTGCTAGCACCTCCCCAAGCAGGAAACCTATTGTCCAGGCCTCCCTGGCTGGGATCACTCCCAGCTGCAGGAGGTCAGACTTGTGTCGTGGCAGCAGCATCCATTTTGTGATGCTGAGGCTTTGGTCAGAGGCTAACAGTTGAAGTAGGATTTTAACATGTCTCTCCCTCTAGAAGGGAGGAATAATATCCTCATCACCAGGAATGGTATGGGGGTATTATTCCAAAGTGTTAGACACCTTACACGACATGTTTTGATACAGCCCAACCATAGTTACCATAACCGTTTAAGATTATAAGGCACTTTAAGAGTATATGGTAGGCTATATCATAGAACAGCTATAAGGACATGGTTCCGAAAGCTGCAGACAGGCTCAGCTCATGCTAGAGCACCATCTCACATGTTACCAAGCACTCTGCCTCCAGGATTGTTAAGGCCTGCCATAGGAGTGACTGATAGGTACACATGTGTCTATATATAAGGTAGGTATAGGAATACTACACCTAAGCAAGGGGTGATTACACGACCTTGCCCCAGCTGAGTGATCAGCCAGTTGTGTCTGATTGGAAGGCCAGACCAGGGGTGGCATAATACATGCTGCAGCCCCTGGGAGGCCTAGGGTACACCTATGCCCTGGGTACCTAGGGTACACTGTACAGGGTCCAATAAGGTGATCCTTACCAATTGGTTATGTACCTAGGGTACATGGAGTCCATTTTACAGAGAGAGCAGACAGCCTGAGACCCTGAATGGCAGGATCTCAGGCCAACTAAGTCGAAAAACCAGCTAGACACTAGGCAAAAAGTTGGGGGTAACCATAGTCAGATATCCACCTTCCTACAGGAAATGTGTTCCTTATCGGATAATGGTAGTGATCCCTCGTGCATATGAGGAGTAAGTCGCAGACACCACGAGTTCAGCCCATCTGTTACCTATTTTATCTGCTTTGTTTTTGAGTAGGTGCGTCGCCTGTAGCAGCGCTATGTCAACATGATGTCTGTCAAGATAAGCAAAGACTTGCCTAATTTTTTTGGGATTACTAAGGACTCTTACATTCTACGTTAGCAGTTGCAAGGGTGTGGTTTTAGCCGTGAGGTGTACGCTTGGCATTTCCAATGGCTCTGGTGTTGCATGTTTTTGCCGTAGCAGATCTACGCTCGTGTGTACCACTTTGGAAGGTGTGTCATTGTTGTGCGCATGAATGTAAAATCCTAGCAGATGAGCGACTGTCAATAAAACAAAATCCCGTCCCATTCCTCCCCTCGCCCACTTCGCCATCCCAATATGGCAAAGACAATACCCTTTAACTACTAACAAAACTATCCCTCCCTCAGTCCCGTCCCTAGACTGATTATGAAATCAAGAAACGGGGGTTGTGGTATACACAGGGTGGGCGGCGAGCGCCAGATGACTACCCCAGCTGTAACGCTGCTGGGGGACCGAGCCACAAACATTCAATATTATAAACATCTTAGAATAGTGTGTTTCAACCTAAATCTAATAGGTAATTACCCATACAACGGAGGTCCTAGGGGTTGAGCATTTGGATATTTTGATTCATGACAATTAACCATTTAGCCACACTTACATATCCGATGAATAACGAAAATACACAGGATAACCTATGAGATGTATATGAGTTTTGTGAGTCTACTATAGTCTACTTCCTGATAGATGGCACCAATTCACGTTGGATGTAGCATTCATTCTACATCTGAAGTGTGGTCTTGGTCAGCGTTCATACCCCTTGGAGATTTGCGACGAAGAGCCTGTGTGTGCTTCAGCTGTAAGTATTTTTGAACTTCCTTAGGATCGTTGCAAATCGTACTTTGACCGTCTTCTGTGATTTTCAGACGAGCAGGGTATATCATAGCATATGGAATGTTGATATCTCTTAGTTTCTTTTTCACGTCAAGAAATTTCTTTCGCGCTTCTTGCACTTGTGATGTGAATTCAGGACAGATGGAAATACTCATTCCTTCATGATTTAATGTTCCGAGCTCACGAGCTTTGTGAAGGGCCGCATCTCTATCTCTATAGTTCAGTATTTTGGCGATTATGGGATGAGGCCGTGCTCCAGGCACCAGCTGTGGCGCAAGAGATCTATGTGCCCGCTCAACAATGAAGACCTCGGAGAATGTTTCCCTGCCAAGGAGAGCGATTAGGGTTGCTTCAACGTACCGTTCCATATTCCCCGTCCATGTCGATTCCGCCATTCCCATGATGCGTAGGTTGCAGCGACGTGAGCGGGCCTCCAGGTCCTCCGTTGTGCCAAAAGAGACTGTATTGTTTTATCAGCTTTCGTTTGTTTCAGTTCAAGTTGATGCTGCAAATCTTCTGGTTCCGATATTCGGCGTTCCGCCATGTCTATACGCTCTGTATGTTTGTCCAACCTCTCTGACATGCGGTCAACACGATAGTTCAGGGAATCTATTTTCCCATCAATGTTAGATAATGACTGTATTGTTGCCAACATCGATTGTAAATCCACTGTTGTTTCAGAGGCCGGCGCGGTTCCGTTTCCATGGTTCTGCTCCAGGGCCTCGGCCCCTGTGTCCGCCACTTTTCGCTGCTGTTCGAAATGTAGTTTGGGTTGGTTTTTATCCGGTTTCCCCATTGCAATCGTTCGCTCTAGGCAGCTTGCTTACTGAGTGTTCTAGCTTCAATTTGACGAGCTGCAATATTCTACAGAGTATACAGAAACCCAAGGCGCTTTGACGGTCGAGGACTGTGACGCAATTTAGTTCCAGGGGTATTTACCCACCAGCACAGACATAGCAGTGCATGCTTTTGCACTAATTGAGGGAGTGTAGAGCGCCTCTGCAGTCCTCTGGACTAGGTTAGCAATGTTTATAACGGGCTTCGCGTAGTCCCTGCGCAGTTGGTAAGATTGTTTACAGGCCCACCTGCAAGTGCACCTCTTCGGAGGCACAGTATGATCGTGTGAAGCTAGCAGTAGGAAGATTGTGGTCATTCATTTCATAGGGCTATATTTCCAGGGCGGGACGCAGTTTATGGTGTGGCTGATAGAGGCAGAGATAGCGTGTAGTATGCATGCGCAGTGGTCATACCTCTCTTCCACATACACAGATCAGCAGCATTGTGCCTCCCTATGCGTTTCAGTGCCACATGTGGGCTTTGTGAATGGCGGCAGAATTCGTAGTCATGGGCCGTTCTCACCCCCCACCACACCTCTGCTCCCCAGCACTGTATCCAGTCAGCGTCGGGGGGCATCCGAGTGTTCTGAGTCTCCGGTAATGCTCCCTGAGCCCCTGCCGTCTGAGCAGATTGCGGTCACATCAATAGCATGGGCATGCAATCCTGGGGTGGCCACGAGCAAGTGTTGCCCTTCGCCGGCTCATGTCAACACCGTCGAGCCCCCGCGTCTGTACCTCTGCGCTGGTGAAGTTGGCTGACGTATGTGTGGGCGGTGGGGAAATCGCTGCTATGTGGCCTCAGCGGGCGCTTCTTCCCAGGTACTCCGGCGTTGGTGTCCTCCCTGGGTCTGCGCCACCCGGGCCACTCACCGAAACCGCGCACTGGATATGGCGCGGTGCCAGCGCTCATTATTCCGTTTTCACACCAGCACGCCCAGGTGACTTCGCGATCCGCAAGTAGTAGTCTTGGATGCTTGCGGCCGATGACCTCTTCCACTCCGCAGCAGGGCCTTGGCGCCAGACCCGCCCTTGGGCCTACTTCACTTAGTCGCGCCTCGGATTTGCATACTGGGTATGTCGCGACGTACGCGGCCTCAGGCTCCCGGCCGTTGCCCAATGAGGGTTGCAGCGTCTTTTTGTGGCCTTTCAGATGGCCGCAGAGCAGAACGAAGCAGCCGATGGCTTTGCTGGTGTTCTCCGTCGCATGGGCTCTCTATTTTGGGGGCGAATCTTCGGCTATACACATAAAGATAATTCCAGGATCGTGGCTCGGTCGGGAGAGCTCGCCTACGGCACGGCCATTTCCTAGCGTGGGAAGCTCCGCCCCCTGTAAACATTGAAACTTAACAATATTTATATTAATTTCTAAAGTCATCAGTTTTGCAACATGTTCAGGAGATAACCTCTCACCTTCTCCTTAGACCTTGGTTGTTTAGTCTGAATTTTTGTAAAGCCCCTGCTTGTTTGAGCTCCTTTCACTCACCCTTACATCTACACATCTGCATTACCCACTCACTGTCTATGCTCACATGCTTAAAATATCAGTCAGCATCCGGATCTCTGGCAAAAACAAGACACTACTCATATTGGCCACTCCCACTGTTAAACAATAATTGGTTAAGCAAATAGGTCTGATTTTAATGTGATGTTCTAAAACATGCAGTTTTAGCATATTAGAGTAAGAGAGGAGCGAGAGCTGGCAGGAGCAGACAGGTAGGGCTATAGTTGTAAAGATGTCCCTCATGGAGTGGAGGTGGAAGGTTACATTCATGTAGCCAGTAACTGCATTGGATGAGAGAGAAATACTGAACTCCAAAATGTGATTTACAAATTCACAGATAATGGCTAAGAGACTGGTCGGAGAAAGCCTTGGCTGAAAGGGGTGGGCCTAAAGTCCCCTCTATGTAAACTGTTAGCAGTAGGTCGGTTTGACAGCTGTGCTGTTAAACCCAGAGCTGAAAACCCCCACTTTCAAAGGAAAACGAGCCTTTTCTGGAAGCGGGCCAAATATTTGGAGTGTTTACCCAGTAGACAGCAGAGTCACCCTGCCAATCTCCTACTTAAAGGTGGGCCTCAAACAGTATGCCTTCATTTTGACTTATGAGCATGCTGAATGTCTCTCTCACCTGTTTCACTTTACTGTATTTATCATGCAAATAGCTTTATTCCCACTAATACTTTGCCACCTCATTATCTTTTTAAGGCACTCTGCCACCCAATGCCATGGTCTTGATGCCCAGTATCATAACAACTGCAGTAAATACATATTTATGCTAAAAGTTAACCCATTTTAACTTTATGCGTACAACATGCTGCCAGCCAGATTAAACAAACGTTCACTCCTCGCTGAGCTGAAAGTCTCAAAGCGAGAGGTGCAGGGTGGCGCGAACCGCCGTCCGCTACGGAAGTGACGGTGTACTACCAACGTGGTGCGTGTGGAGCGCGCCTATCTGCACGCTGGTGGCAGGCAGCCGCCCTTGCGTACTTTGTTCAGAGTGTCACGGGCGCGAATGAGGAGCGCCGCATGACAAATGCAGTGTTATCCCTGCGTTTAAAACATAAAGCCATTACCACGGGACACAAAGAAGCCAGACATTTCCAGGGCAAGTGCGGCTGACCTTTTGTTCACCAGCCAGTGACCCGAGGCTGAATGGAGGAGGCTAGCGAACGGAGAAGCCTCTTGTTTGGTTCCAGTCCCCGGCATTTAAATTGCATTCCCTAATCAAATGAAAAGCCTGTCCTCTCTATCAGGTTACAGAATCCATGGCAACATTTAGCCTTTTATATACATAATGTTAGCCTTTTTGTATGCATTGAAGTAGAGACACCTGGAGCAATGTTAACGTGAACGATTTAGCATTAATGGCTTAATTATGTAAGAATTTCTGATCAGATAGCTGCTACTTTTGTTACAATGCTCCAGCGTGTATTGTTTTCATTTTTTATCTCCCGCGCTTGGCAACCAGGCAAACATTCACAATTTTTGTTTCGCCTTGATTAATTAAGCAATATAATTATCAGGGGCTGTGATTCAGCCTTTTGCCAACAAAGCTCCAGAGGGGGGAAACAATAGGAAGTCTGTCAGTATGAATGCATTCCACGCGCCACAGATGCACGAGGATATGCGAAACAATGAAAGAAAATGCTGCCTGCAAGCGAGCACAAAGCATGCATCTCTCAGCAGGCACGTATCGCCAGAGACATACCACCGGCTCCCTGGGACACAGATGCCTCGTTAGACAGCGACCGGTCCGATAGGATTCATTTGCAGTCATTTGGTGCTACGGTGTGCCCGTTGCATTACTTTGGAGACTGACTGGCGTTTTTAGATGTAAGAGACGGCTGTAAATTCATCGGCTTTCAAATGTACTCAACAGATCACTTGTGCAAGAACCGATAGAATTATTCTACACTCGGACGGCCCTGTTCTTGCGGTTTTGCATTTAGAGGTCGAATGTTCATGGTTTCTAGTTTTCACAAAAGTAATACATTTTCTATTGAATTCTTTTACCTGCAGATTCCTCATCTATTGACTATCCCAGCTGCCAGAATGAAACTGCAAACTTTAAATAGCTCTTTCAAGCCGGTAGGGAGCTCTTGTTCCGTATCGCTGCCAGAAACGACGTCACTGAAGCCATATAGTGCCCACCCGGCGCTCTTAAGTCCGTCCCTTTCTTATTTTCCAAGCCCGACGTGGATCCGTTTCTCTTTCTTGCTCTGAGATAGTTTATCTTACAAAAAATGTTTTGTGCATTTCTAGAGATGGCTACCCCCAAATGTTCACCCCCCAGGATATTTGTTTATAGTGTTTACTGTTAAGCAATGTGCCTCCTGTCTTCCTATGCATCGGGAAAAAACCAATTGATGGACAGAATGCTGCATAGTGTCAAACATTCACACTAGCACAGAGATCTGGGCCTAAATGAATCGTTTTTTTGCTCCCTCTTTCTTCCCAGTTCAGACCTAGCCATATGCAAATCAGCCTTGACCCTGTTCCCCATGGGAACAGTCCAGCCTGAACTGCCAGGCTAGATCCTCCCTGGACTGGAAACAAGCATACTGGGACCGGTTTCGGGACCTCACCCCATATCAGCCAGGCTAGCTTGATTCCTGTGGCATGGAGAGCACGGGACCCACGTCTTGGAATACCCGTCCCTCTCGGGATGACAAATGCAAAGAGAACATTTGATGGACCGAATGTTGAACAATGTCAAACATTCACGCCAGTACAGAGATCTGGACCTAAATCCATAGTTTTTTTGCTCCATATACCTTTCCAGTTCAGACCCAGCCATATACAAATCAGTCTTGACACTGTTCCCCATGGGAACAGTCCAGCTCGAATACCGAAACCAGTCCCAGGATGCTTGTTTCCAATCCAGGGAAGACCTGGCTTGGCAGTTTGAGCTGGACTTTTCCCATAAGGAACAGGGTCAAGACTGAATTGTAAATAGCTGGGTCTGAACTGGGGTGGCGAAGTGCACTAAAGAACGATGATGGATTCAACCCAGGTCTGTGACTGGGGGTGAGTGACTGAAAAGTTTCAGCGCTCTGTCCATCATCTCCTTGTGTTTACTTTGTTTGCCCTAAGTTGGCAGGGTATGGCCAGACATGGGTCTCTTGCTCACTTTGCCACTGGATTCAAGCTAGCTTGGCTGATGAAGGGTGTTACCCCAAAACCGGTCCCAGGATGCTTGTTTCTGGTCCAGGGAAGACCTGGCATGGCAGTTCGGGCTGGACTGTTCCCATAAGGAACATGGTCAAGACTGATTTGCATATGGCTGGGTCTGAACTGGGGTGGGGAAATGAGCTAAAGAACCATGATGGATTCAACCCAGATCTGTGACTGGGGGTGAGTGTCTGAAAAGTTTCAGCGCTCTGTCCATCATCTCCTTGTGTTTACTTTGTTTGCCCTAAGTTGGCAGGGTATGGCCAGACATGGGTCTCTTGCTCACTTTGCCACTGGATTCAAGCTAGCTTGGCTGATGAAGGGTGTTACCCCAAAACCGGTCCCAGGATGCTTGTTTCTGGTCCAGGGAAGACCTGGCATGGCAGTTCGGGCTGGACTGTTCCCATAAGGAACATGGTCAAGACTGATTTGCATATGGCTGGGTCTGAACTGGGGTGGGGAAATGAGCTAAAGAACCATGATGGATTCAACCCAGATCTGTGACTGGGGGTGAGTGTCTGAAAAGTTTTAGCGCTCCGTCCATCATCTCCTTGTGTTTGCTTTCATATGCATCCGAAGGCATCTTAGAAATGGAGACTAAACTCTAAATGGCTCTCCGGATTACTGTGGAGCTCATCGTCGATCCCAGCCACGGTCTAGGTTCACTTCCTCTTCCAGGTCATCCAGGGAGAAATACAATAAGCATGAGATGAAGAAAAAACAGCACTGTTTTTGTTAAAAAGAAACTGGAGTGGAAGACATGACGCCAGCGGCACCACTAGCCCTTTTACCGCCACTCCTCCTGAACACCAGCCCTCGAGGTCTTTTCTGGTACTGTCACATAACTCCATGCTGCCGCAGATGTGCCCTTAGTTCCTGGCTCAGGATGCCAATCTTGTTCTTTTTCTCAAAGCAATGTTGGAAATTTTCTGACGGGTAGTGGTCCCATCTGAAATGCCTGGGTCCTAGTGGGACCCATTGGTATGTCATTTGGGATCATGGGGGCTGGCCTTTTACTCACCTGGTGTCGCCCAATCTCATGCCAGTGCCGTGTTTCTCACAGGTGGATTCCCCTCTTGAACTGCAGGAGTTGCTGGCCCAAAATCATCCGTGTCGAGTGCAGTGCTGCAGATGCTGGTTCCACTGAGCTTTGCCAGAGATGATTCACAACCAAAATCTCAGGTGGTTGTCTATAAGTGAGGTCCAATGCCTGATGGAGGAGCAACAGTTTGAAATTTACAGACAAAAGGGGCACAAGAACAATAGATTACATCAGATTAATATTTGTAGAGCCCAACAATGGCTGTTCTCCAGGGCTCAGAAGGGATCAAAGCAGCAAGAGAGTAGTTATCTGGAAGCAAAGAGCCAGATTTGTTATTTTTTTTAAACACATTAAGTTGGACTGAGACCTGCAGTGCAACAGCATTTGATTTCACAGCAAACTGTGGAATGAATAAAGCTTCTACCACCCCAAGAAGCTTTACAAATCTTAGGTACTTGCATGGTTCTGGCCAAGGCGGATCTCAAAGACCTTCTGGGAATAGACCATATAATCTTGTCCTTAAGTAGTCAGGGTCAATACCATGAAAGGCTTTGTGTGGCTAGTAGAGTGCCTTAAACAGCTCTGCTTTTAATTGGCAACCAGCATAGTTGTTTGAGCCCTTTGTTAGCTGATTCAGAAGCCGGACTGCAGCCGCTGATATAAAAAAAAAAAAAAAACAATACTGGAGGACAATGGATGGGTCCTTTTTACCGGCCTCTGATCCTATTGACATGCCTCAAATGGTGCTCTACTACACGCATGACAGCAGCAAGGAAGTAAACTTACTGCCTCTCCTATCCTCTGGACCAGCTGACAATTTGGGTAATGCATGTGGCCTGGACATGCCACTGGTCAAAGGGAGGAGATGAAGTTTCATTTGGGGCTTTCCACCTCATGAGGTGGATTCCTTTCACTCCATGGTTCGCAGACCAGTGGAAATCCTAGAACTCCTGTTAACCACGATAGAGTGCAAGTCTAACATTCTGACAGAGGGGTTGGCAGCCTTCCGTGCAGGCTTTTAAACCTCTATTGCTTTTCAAAGAGACTGTCTTTGACCCAGTCATGGCTGCCTAGGAGAAACCCACTTCTGCCTTTAATAAGTGTCAATAGGTTGGGGGTGAGGAGGTACAGGCCTGCTCTAGGGAATCCTCCAATTCTTTCTCTCCATCTGCCCCCAGAGATGTTGGTGGTACAGGTCTCATGCTGTCCAGTAGACACATGTCCGCAGATAGAGAGTCAAAGAAGCAGGAAGCCATGGGTAGAAAGGATTAATTCAGCAATTCTCTTGTCCTGAAATCTATAAAAACTACATGCCTGCTGAGGAGCTATACCCACACTTTGTGGGATGTGACCCACCTTGTTCTTCACCACCTACTGCATCACACCTCAAGAAGTATTTTTCTGAGGTGGTGAGGGCCTGACCAGATGCATCTAGGCACATTATGAAGTCTGTGAAAGGGGGTTAGAAGCACACTGCTTACACGTCTCAGCGCCATTACCCATTTGCATCTTGATCGATGTAGTACAACACTTCGCTCAATATTTCGCTCTCAGTTCAAAGTTCATCAAAGTGTTAATCAGTAATTGCAGCATCTCTAGAGACATCTGTTTCTGTATTCCTCCGTCCTGAGTAGATAAAATAGTTTGTGGTTGCTGGACATGCTGCCACACACAATTTTCTCAGGCACAGTCCCTCTCCAGGCACGCAGGGGCTCCAAAGGTCGTCAGCTTGGTGGCTCACAGGAGCGTTTTTAAACAGTGAAACAGGGGTAGGAGCACACTTTATGAAGTCTGATCTAGTCACAACTGACTGTTGGAAGGGTGATGAGCTCCTCAATGGCCCTTCGTAAGCATGCGTGGTTGTGAACATTGAGGTTTTTGAATGAAGTTCAGGCTACCCAAAAGTACCTCGACCGTTGATGGTGCAAACTTGTTTAGGTATAAAGCAGATTTTAAAACAAGCAGAGCTACTCACTCCCCTGGCTTTCAGTCTCCCAAAAAAGACTACCACCAGTACCGGACGTTTTGTGGCTTTTTAAGATGCTATAACTGCTGGTAGCGTCGGACAGTACATCTCTAGAAACAACCCCATAACCCTCTATTCAAGCAGAACAAAGGCAGTGGAAAAGGTTGAAGCTTCCAACAGGCGTACTCATCCTCATCCTCTGCACCACCGGGGAAGCACATTTAGTTTGCTCTTGTGTGAACCTGAGGCCTGTGAGAGGGTGGGTGCCCTCTTTTCTACAGCTCCAGAAGGCCATCACTTGGGGCCGGTATTGTGGAAAGGGGGTATGCCCTACCTTTCAAACGCCCTCGATCATCGCCACAGCCCCTTCCGACAAAAGAACATCTCATACAACAGCAGAAGGTGGCAACTCTGCTAGAAAAAAGAGCAGTGCAGTTGGTGCAAGAGCAGGAAATTTGGCAGGGATGCTACTCTCATAATTTCTCATCCTCAAGTTGGGTAGTCGTCTTCATCCGATTGAGAATCTCATGGTCTTTTGCTCTGCAAGAAGGTAAAGATGCTGTCCCTGGCACAGGATCTGTTGGTGCTAGAATGGAGAGGCTGGAAGGTGTCCCTTCACTTGCAGGGCTCTTATTTCCCTATATTGATTGTGCAGTCTCACTGGTGGCACCTCAGGTTCATGGTAGGCTCCATCCACTATGAGTTTGCTCAGAGCAGTTTCACCACAGCTGGCATCATCCCACCTCCAAACAGTGTCCTTGTTGTTCAATCTGGGCGTGTATATAAATGTACTCAAGTCTCATTTTGAGCCACATCTGCACCTCCTGTTCATTGGGGCAATACATGGCACAACACTGCTTCGAGATTTCCCTCCTACCCAGAAGGTCTGATACATTCAGGTTCTGTTTTCGATATTTCAGGAGTGGGATCAGATTCCAGTCCTTATGGTCTTGAGCCTTCTTGGTTTGCCGGCTTCCTTCAATCTCCTGCGCATGTACGCACACTGGCACATGAGAGTTCTCCAGTGGTGCCATTACAGGCACTGGTTCTAGCATAAGGGAGAGCTTTTAGACTCTGTTGTGATCCAACAGAACACTGCCTCAGACCTGACTTGGTGGTTGTTAGACCCAGCTTCCTGGGCACCAGGGCACTCAGGGGTAACTGCACTCCAATCGCATCAACTGGAGTATTCCCCACTGGTGTCCTGGGGCCGCAGTACTAGTGGACCCAAAACTGGATAAACAAGTACTCCTCTCCAGCACTTGACTCTCTCAGGGTAGCGTGACGGAGCAGTCCAAGGCTTACTCAAGGAGGTGGGGTTAGACGTTCAGAATACAGTGCACACCGTACCTCCAGCTGATAAACTCAATGTCCAGTCAGTGCTTTACTTTTTATAAAAGAAAAGTACTTTGATACACACAAGATAATTATGCTACACATAAAACTAGGATAAACAGTGAAAACCAGATGTCTCTACAACCCTCTGGGACAGAGTTCTGACCCCAAACAGTATAATAGCGCCTAGATGCCAAGCACTATAAAAACACAGTTAACATGAAAACACACAATAAGCATTGCATATTACAGACCATGTTACACAGGGCTGCTCTCATTCACTAGAGCCTTGATACCAATCTTTGGATTGAAAGGATATAGTTTCAGCATATGATGTGAAGTCAAATGTTCTTGTCAGCCTCATAACCCCTACCCAAAGCAACAGAAGTGCCCTCCCGTCGTGAGGACACCGCTCTAGTGGTGTCAGGGATCTGACCACAGGTGCCTGATGTCTTGGCACAGTTTACTGAAGTCCCAGTAGCCACTGGCTAGCTGTAGGAGGGTAGTGGCTGGACAGAGTGCCAGTTCACCCTGATACCCCCAGAGATCTCAAAAAGAAAGGTGGGGGCCTGTTTCACTGGCCTCTATTCCCAGCTACTGCTTGTACAGGCTCCCACAGCGCAGGGGAGGAGGTTAGAGGCGATTTGATCTCACCTTCAAGGACTAGAATCAAGCTTCCCCCTCTCTGGCTCCCTTGGTGCGCTGCAAGCTTCCTTCCACACCAGCTTCGTTGATGTGCTGCAAGCTTCCTTTCCACACCAACTCCTGTGATGTGCTGTAAGCTTCCTTTCCACACCTTGGGCAGCTGTCTGTAATTTCCTTGTTCAAAAGCGCACGCTCCCCAAGTCTCACAGAAACAGCAGGTCTCCAATGTTGCTGATGCCCCGGATTCTCATTGAACTCTTGGCAGCAGACTCCATTCCTCATAGAGAAAACTGCCATAGTTCCAGACGCAGTGAACAGTGTCTTATCTCCTGCCTTCACACTGCGGGTTGCGCCTGGCTGTCTTCAGACGGACCTGGCGTGGCCGCCTCTTCAGTCTTAGACCAGTCTTGAACAACAGCTGACCACTTAGGCCAGACTTTTATCACCTCTGATTGATAGGCTCATCCAATCAGAGGGTCTGCTACTTTTGCATCCTGAATACACCTCCAATCACAAACCCTTCATGGCATGTTCAATGCATGGCTAAAGCATGCACAATTTCCCTCCATGTTTTTCTGGTACCAGCCTGTGCATCCCTAAAGAGGAAGTTTAATTAACTCCAGCCCAGGAGGCACTGACCAGTGGGGTAGGGTCCTCTTAGCGGCGTTAGTGCAGCTAAACCCAGGTAAGAGCTGAGTGTCTACCCCAGCCCACCAGGCCTTTCAAAGGAAATGGGGAGGGGCACGGGGGAGCTGGGATGTCCATCAGAACAGCTTGCATTCCTCACACTGGCTTAGCTCACCATTCTTCCCCAGTACACCCACGGGCTCTCAAACACACGTCAGGTAGACAAAGGCAACAGGACCACAGGCATGGCAGACTGCACAGACTTGGTCAGGAGGGTGCCTAGGGACTCACCCCTCCTGACTATAGATGTATTGCTGCCACCACTGTCAGTCTACCACAGCCTTAATAGAGAGGGCAGTAGCCACTCTCTGAAAAATAGGGGTGCACTAGGCATGCCCCCTTGACCTCAGAGCCAAGCTCTAGGTTCTCAATCCATGTAAACAGGGAGACCCTCAGTGGACATGTATGATTGTCATGCTCACTGAGGTAGGGATCTAGAAACCATACAGTAGCTTTTGAGTGACTTGCCTGGAGATTAGCATAAGGCAGGGGAAGCACTCTCTCTAGAGACATGCAGGAGACGTCCCGTCCCAACAGTGGTCTACATAGAAGAAACAGTTCCAAAGAAGGCCCTTCACCAGTTGTGACTTGGTGGTGGCAGATGCCCCCACACTTGTGTGGTGAGCTCTTCTAGACAAATTGAATTTCAGAGGCCTCTGTTTTACACAGGAGGAGTTTCACATCAACCTTCTCAGACTGAGGGTGATACGGCTAGCACTCCAGGCGTACCATTCATGTCCAGTCTGTCCAGATCTTGATGGGCAATATAGCTGGGATGTGATACATTAACAAGCAGAGGAAGGGGGGGGGTCTCACCTTCTCTGTCAGGAAGCGTTGAGACTCAGGACTTTGGTGGCTCCTTCACCATCAGGCTTGAGTTTCGTTTGTTTGTTTAATATATTTTATTTGGCGAATTTTGCCATAAAAAGTGCCACAATACGACATGCAATTAAAAGGCCAGTTATACAAACTGCAAAACCATAACAACTGTATAAAAATCAATAAAATCTTGGTCAAAAGTCCCGTGAGAGAATGCCGCTCCATAAAAGCATTCTCAATTCATCACCAAGTAGAAAATGGGTCACACATGCATATATATATTTCTCCGTCCGTTCGTATGATCTTCCAGAGTTCAAGAATATTCACAAGTCATATATTAAAATAATTTTCCTAATCCATACCCATTTCAAATTGTATTGCCAGTTCATTCATCGGCTTCTGTATTGCAATTAAAAATGTTTCCTACTTTCAATTTTATAGGCAATAAAAAGGGGTTTTAAAAATACTTTCCATTAATATGTGGGCCACTACATTTTACTTGTAATCCACATGTGCACAGACCCCGTTCATTCTTCATTGCAGATTTTATCTTCCGATCAGCGTTACATGGGTTCAGGCCAAATCTAAATTTCATTAGTGAATTTCTAAGCTTCGGGTTAGGCATGGCCTCGATATAGGGGAACATATAATCAGTAGTCCACCCGTTAACCCAGAACTGGGTGGACGGTTTGCTCCCCAAATAACATAGGTCTTCTTCTTGGGCCTTGGTATTGATAATAGCCCGTAGTACTTGTTTGGGAATCTGCTGCCCTGATTTCCATTGATCTGGTTCTAAAGATAGTTTAGCACATAATTTATCTAACTTATGTCTAGCTTTGGACGCCCACAAAGGTTTGATTTTTTGGGGGGCCCTTCTCTATTCATTCTCTGCCAGAAGTTCAGTGAAGCTTGCAATCCCCGAAAACTCCATGCTGTAAGTTGATATTCTAGTCAAGAAGCTGTTTCACGCATTTACCCTCTTCTAAATTCCAGTACACTTTGCCACCTAAGAATAAGAACTCTGCACGATATTGGAATTGTGGGCGGACCATTGCATTAAAAGCTGAAAAAATTGGCCGCAGGGAGGGGCCTCCATACTTCTGCTTAAATGAGGCCCCACACAGAAGAGAGAGCCTTTGCTTTTAGTGACTGTAGGTGATCCCTCCAATTTAACTTACTGTCGAACGACATACCCAAATATTTATATTTGTCCACTTCTTCAACTGTGACTTCTCCCAGTTTCCAATAAAAAGAGCTCTTCCTTTTACCCACCACCATTATTTTAGTCTTTTCTAAATTAACTGTGAGGTCTTTTTTTAAACAATAATCATAAAAAGTGTACAGTTTTTTTTTGCAGGCCCAATTCTGTTATGTCTGTTATCACTAAATCATCTGCATAAAGTAGACATGATATATGGGTCACCCCCATCTTGGGACTTAATCCACCAGCTTTATTCAGTGTATTTGGTAAATCAGAGAGGAACAAGGAGAATAACAGTGGGGCCAACACACAGCCCTGTCGTAATCTATTCTTTATCTGTATTTTCTTAGGTAAGGTTCCCATGGTATCCAAAAGTACCCTGGCCCAGTTCTGAGAGTGCATTCCCTGAATTAGTGAAAGTACTGTTTTGTTGATTCCGAGCATTGCTAGGATAGTCCACAGCAGATTACGATCTACTGAGTCGAAGGCTCGGAAATCAACAAAACAACACTTCCATTGCCTTTTTAGCCATTGCCCATAAACTAAGGCAATGGTCTATGGTTGAGTGGCCCTCCTTGATCCCACCTTGCTCTGTTGGTATCAGATTGTACTGTTCTGCCCAGGACTTCAACACGCCTAGCAATATCTTAGAGAATACTTTCTCCCCCACATCCAACAAGCTTATAAGGCGATTATTCTGAGGCAGTGTGGCGT
Organism: Triturus cristatus; assembly: GCF_964204655.1. Classification (NCBI taxonomy): domain Eukaryota; kingdom Metazoa; phylum Chordata; class Amphibia; order Caudata; family Salamandridae; genus Triturus; species Triturus cristatus. The sequence continues at coordinate 1,396,552,139 of NC_140589.1, forward strand.
CCTCCTTTTTATAAATTGGTCTGACAATGGCCCCCTTCCAACTATCTGGAAAAATTCCAGAAGTTAAAATATTTTGAAAGGTCACACTTAAAAAGCTTGCCCACCAGTCAGTATTATTTTTTAATATAATTGCTTGTAGGTTATCTGACCCTGCAGCTTTCATTCGTTTTAGGCATCGGATGGTTTCTTTTATATTTTGAAAAGAGAAATATGGCATTAAATGTTTTACATCCTTAGACCTTATTTTCGAGGTCGTCTTCATCTTCTTACCATAATACAAGTTACTCAGATGGTTAACCCAATCATCTTCTCCCATTAAACACCGCATTTCCACTTGTACATTTCCGTCCTTTACCAGTTTCCAAAATAACCATATGTTATTTGTGTTTATCACTTCTAACATTGTTTGCCAATTTTTGAACATATATTCTGATTTCCTTTCTCTCAGCTCATTTTTATACACAAGTTTAGCCACACAAAGACTCTGTTGTTTCCTTATTCTGTCTTTTTCCTACTTGTCTTTCCCATTTTCGTACTCTCAACTTTAAATTCCTACACTCATTATTAAACCAACCATTTGTTCTCTCTTTATCCTTGTATGTGGACACAGATTTTACATGCATCCTTAAACAATTTACCACCTGCTCAATTGCCTGATCATACCTTTTTTGAGTTTTGTCTCTTTGCCCCAAATTATTAGCCGACGAATAATCAGTTATCAAGTTATTTACTAACTTCAGGCTGCCGTCTGTTATACGGGTGGTTATGCGTCTATAGTGTTCTATCTGTAAGGGGTTCACTCTTTCTGCTTCTTGTTTTATCTTCATTAGTAATTGTAGAGGCCAGTGGTCGCTGCCTACGCTCTGCAATATTTCAAATCGTTCTACGTCCTTAAAATACCAAACATTTATAAAAGCGTAATCAATTGGGCAATTCTGATTCCCTACGCGAAAGGTATTTCTTGCAGGGCAGTCACTATTCACCCGTCCATTGGCACAAAATAGCCCTATGGATCCCAAAAACTTTGCTAGGTATTTATCGTGTGCAGAATCACCTGCACCAGCAAAGGTTGCTGGGGGTACCTGTGCTGTGGTTAAGAGGTCTTTAAACAATTTATCGCTAGTGGAGGAGTCCTGTTTGTGAATAAAGTCTCCTAGAATCATTATTGGATATGATGCTTTTGTTGTACAAATAAGCTCCAGAGCTTCCTCTAGCAATCCTAATTGCTCTTCATAGTCTAGTATAGCTCCTGGCTGGATATATATATTAATTATTATTATTTGTCTTCTTGCCCATGTACCACTATAGAGCTCTATCTGATGAACTCGCACAGCCAGGACTCCTGAAAACACAATATTTCACAACTGCACAGCATTTCTCTAAAGGGGTCTTGGGATAACTGTCTCTTATATCCCCCTATGTTCCACGACAGTATCCGTAAACTGTGCGAGGGCCATGATTCCTAATCCAACTCACTCAACCATTCAATCATATTGTCATCCCACCTTCTTGAGGATTCAAATAGAGGTTTAAATCGATTACTCAACACAGGCCCCTTTACGGCATTTGCTATTGTTACTGTTAGCCCTCCCTGATTGTTATCAATACAAATTCTTCTGTGCTGGGCACCTACCATATCATACTGTACTTGCTCCGGGCAAAGTCCTGCGTGCAAGGTGAGGGTCCCAGAACTCCCAGGGTTACTCTCTTCTATAGGTAATTCGCTATCATTCACAAGTCTTATCCCCTCCTTTTCCAGTTCTCCCTCTGCCCTTACTACCATCTGCTTTACAAATTCTGAATAAAATAGGACCTTTGTTACCTCATTTCCTTCCAAATTGGTTACAAGGCCTATTTGCCTTAAATCTTCAGATGTGACTTCACCCAATGTGGGACATTTAACCAGTATTTGTAGTAGGTTTGACTGATTTAGGGGGTTTATTTTCCTTTGCCGCTTTCTCCCTAACCTTCGCCCCCATGGTTCCATAAACACCCATAGGCCAGCTCTGTTATTATACTCCCTATTACTCCTCCTAACTATAGTTACAGTCTCCGGCTTTGGGCAGGCTCTTACCTGGGTTGATCTGAAGAGTGCTCACCCCTTATTCTTATGCCGGATGGCTCACCACCTGCCCTGCTCTCCCTTCTTTCCTTTTTCCTCTGTGCTACAGTACCTTGGTATTTTATACTGCCACACAAGGAGTTCCTCCTCTTCATGGTTCTTATGTCTTTTCTATTTGACTTCCCCCTTGATCTCTCTTCACTTCTGGCTCCATCGATCAGTCGCCACTCTTGATCTGGTATCACCACTCCCTGCTCTTTGCTCTGACTTGATTGTAAACCCCTTATTATTTTTTTAACCATATTTGCGGGTTCCTTCTGATCCTATGCTTGGGTATATATCTCGTAAATCTCCCGTAGGCCCTCCTCTTTATTACCAGCATTGGGCACTTTGAGATATATACCGTCGGGGGCTTTTCGATCTATATAGATTCGTCCTCCTCAGTACATGATGACACATATACCCCCTGATCTCTCTTTTCTATTACTGGTCGTACAATAGTAGGCATACAGTTGTTAATTTAACTCCTCTGTAATCTGCTGTAATTGGGCTTTATGGGGTTTCCCTTGTTGTTCTCAACTAGAGCTTCTAGTATTGCCTTCAGGGTCTTTTGCATTAAAAACATCACCTCTAGTAATGAAGAGGCCAGGATAGCTGTCATATCGAGTGCCAAGGACGACTGTGTAGTATCTGGGGGGATGGATAGGGCCTTGCTTGAAAGTATCGGTTCCCTTCCTCCCCTGCCTACTAGCTGCTTGTTGCGACACTTCTTTGTCTACCGTAGGGCTATCAGTCAGGCTATCAAATCCACTATGGAAAAGGCGGGGTGACGACGATAGCCTAGGTTCCAATAAAAACAGTACCCCTTCATTCCCCCCCCCCCCTTGTTCTTCCAAGTCCAAGTCTGGTAGTAGAGAGTCAATTGTTGCACTCGTTGCGTTCCTTAGGCACTCTTTAAGGTCTTTTTCTTGGGTTCCCCCCAACACAGACAAATAATCACAAGCATCCAGTTTTTAAAACAATATTTTCCCACAATTTTTTTTATAGATTTACCCAGGAAAGCCCCACTCACTTCTTCTATGGGATGTAACATTGTATCTTGTCTACTAGCTGTAGATGCTTCTTCTAGGGGATCAATAAAAATTTTCTCTAATGACTTTTGCTGTTGGAGTTGGAGGTGGTCCTTTTTACACTTTCTTAGTCCAACAACTTTAGGTCCCTTTTTAGCCCCTCATAATTTCCCTTTTGGTGGCATTTCCCTTGTACCCGCTGGGTTTTGCAGCTTTCAACGTAGTCCATGACACACCTTCTTGGCAATCACACCCCTTGTTGTGACGTTATCTCCGAGGTCCTGGATGGTTATTGGTCCAAGAGAATGTGCGCCGTATTTGACTTCCGCACATACAAGTTTCACACATACAGGTTACCTTTTCTAGGCGTGCCTTCTCCTCCTCTTTACCTTCGGGGAGCTAGTCAGGTATGCAAGTACACTGACTGAGGCTGGGCGGAAGCTGAGCGGAGCGCACCAGGTCAACCCGCAGACCTCACCCAGACCTAGCTGGGTCGTCTCGACAGGGGGTCTAGGCTACACATTACAGAGGGACACTACGCCCCTCTAACTCAAGCTCCCGCTTTCTTCACAGGCTAGACAGGGAGGTTTGGAGCAGTACCTGCAGCAGTGGCCCCCACAAAGACCCTTACTATGGCAGTCTGCTAAGGGGCGGCCGCGCTTTCCTCCAGGAGCCCTCTCACCAGCTGTGGCAGTCTGAATGGACAGGGCTAAGGGCCCGCAGGAGCAGTGGGGGCAATTGGAGTCTGGACGCCATGCCCGTAGCCACACTCCCTCGCTTGCTCCGCTCTCCACTCACTATTTTGCTCTCACTACTCTCTCGCTTAGTCCTTTGGCCGGCCCTCCCCGCTCAAGAGCACCCGGATCGCCTTCCCTGCCGCACTCCTCGCGGCCGCAGCAGCGCAGCCGTCCGCCGCTCCCAGCGGCGGAAGTCAGGCACCGGAAGTCAGGCTCCGCAATCGTCCGGTCTCAGGCTTGAGTTGATGTCTGCTTGCTGACCACATGTGACGTCCTCATCCAGAGGTGGTTGAGGAAAACTCCCCTCTGTGGGGCATCCCTCAGGTGGATCTCTTTGCCACTCATGCCAATGTCCAATGTCAGCAGTGCTGTGCCCTGCAGCAATCACGGCAAAGAGTCCCTGGGAAAGGGATTGGGATTTTGTTAAAAGTGGACTTTTCCGCTGGTTCTTTGGAATAGTTGTCAGGAGCGGCCACAAGTCATATTTATTGCCCAAACTGGCAGAGAAGACTGTAGCATTCAGACCTTTTGCACTGCTACTTGTGTTTCATGCTTCTGCTACCTCTCCCAGTCTAATAGGTAGGTTCTCCATCCCAACCTGCTGAGTCTCCACCTTCATGCCTGGACTGAATACAGTATGCTATTTGAGAAGGAGAGCAGCCATATGCAAATTGAGCATGGTCCTTCTTCAATAGAAAGAGTCGAGCCCAAACTATCAGGCCTGATCCCTTCTTGATGGGAAGCACACGCAACCCAAGATTGGGGTTGCTTGTGTTACTCTCTGGAGGGGACCTGGTCTGGCAGTTCAGACTACACAATTCCTACAAGAGCAGGGTTAAAAATGAATGCATATGGATGGTCTCTGTCTAGTGAGGCCCAGTGAGCGAAAAAATGATGGACTTGAATGTGACCCAAAGTGATTGCCATTGTCTGAGATTAATTTGTTCATTTCTTCCACCCCTTTATTGTTTATTTAAGTAGATGCCCCGAGTGCAAAAGGTATGCAAGGCATGAGTACATTATTCAGTGCGCTCTAAGACTCAAGCTGCACCTCAATGACTGGGCCCCAGTAGGCTAAATCCGGTGTGAGGTTGCTTATGTTCTGGTCTGGAGGTGACCTGGCTTGGCAGTTCAGATAGGGCTGTTACTATAGAAGTAGGACCAAGACTGATTTCTGTATGACTAATCCAGCCTAGGGTGGCACCATTGGCAAAAAAAAAAGTACTGGAATGTGATACTGAGCGATCACCAGTGGCTCCGATTAATTCAACCATTTCTTTCATCACTTTACTGCTTGTGTGGAAGCCACCTCCACAATAAAGGCCATGCTCAACGCAGTAGTGGTGACTGCCCTTCATTCTTGGTGCTTCAGTGACTCTTGTAACAAAAGAAATTGTGCGTGACGCACTCCCTGTTTTTACAAATAAATCCAATCCAACAATCAACTCTTTAATGAATCTATGCGTGCTACACAGTATCTGGGAGCTGCCAATCCCCCATTCTGATTATCAATGCTGTGTCAGGTAAACATGTACCTGAGTAACTGTGTGCTCAGCTGTGTGTATTTCACATTCAATTTTACTTATCACTACCAAAAATAATTTACATAAGTTTCTCAAACAATTTATATTTCATTCAAATTTTAACTTCATAAACGTTATTGTTTGTTATCTTCACAATGTTACTTCTTGTGAATCACTTCAATTTTAACATTATGCGCACATCATAAAATCACATTTGTTGTGATGATTCTTTAAGAAGCCTCTGTCTTGTTCTTATGTTGCCCTATGCATTTCGGGACAGGTGGTCCCTTCCTCAGGGATTTCTACAAACAAAAATGAATCAAACCACATAAGTTAAGTTTCTCTACCCTGCTAAAACTTTCAGCTTCATAAGGAAACAAATTGCAATATCATCAAAGTCACTCCTGCGGATCTACACCTTTAAGTGTGTGGTCTGACCATGTGAATACCTCAACAGATCCCTCTACTGTTACGTGCCATCTACTAAAAAACATTTCTGATAATAAGTGACTAATTTACCTCACCAAGATCACCACTGTGACAATCAGCAACAAGGTGTTGCCTCTATTTTTACGTGCCATCTACTGAAAACATTTTTGAAAACCGGTGACTGAGTTATTTCACCAAGATCACCACTGTGATAGTCACCAAAAACGTGTTGACGATATATCTCACAACCTTTGGTCTATACCATTCTATAGTCATTTTTATTTGGGTACTCACTCTAACGTGGAGTCTTAGACAAAATCCATAAAGGAACAACGCCTTTCTGTGGTTCTGTGGGTACATAACTCATCAGTGTGCCGTCGTTACCAGAAATACAAATCCCGTGCTGTTTACATGCACTTTAAACATACCTTGAGTTATTGCTGTCTGCCGAATGCTCAAGTCAAAATACGAGCCTGAGCCAAAGAACAAATCAATATATTATGGGCCAGCTGTGCTTGATATGCGTGCCACACTGTTTTCCCAAACAGTGCAAATACTTACCTTTGTATTCTGATCCATTATCCCTTAAGGTCCAACAAACTCGCCGCGTGACTTGCAGACTGCCACCTATTGCGCGTTCACATCCATTGCTATTTCACAATGTGTTTAGTAGTTGGACATCGACGATGCACACCTTTAGACTCCTGCACTCCTTTGCTCCTGTGGCGGCCATCTTAAAGCAGTAGTCCCATGACCACCTGTGTGTCCTAGTTTCTTATGATCAGTAATCTGGTATGCAGCATAAGTCGCTCATCAGTTATGTTTTCTCAGGAGTTTTAACATTACTTCTTGATTGTAAACATATTTAGCATACCTTTGTATTAGTCATTATTATCATATGTGTCAAGCAACATTTTCATTTAATGATGTAAACATCATGTGTGTTTCTTTCTTGTGCGAGTTATGGTGTACGTTTGACAATGTGAGTGTAACTTAACCCACTGGCTTCCATTCTGGTCAATGATTGTATATTTTGATGCACCCGGTGTGTGTGGGCTGTTTGCAAACAAAACTTAATAAAATATGTTTATAATAAAAAAAACTCACATCTAGTTTTTTTATTAATTTCCAATGGTATTGTAGTGTTGAATTTTTTTATCCAATGAATTTCTTTCTGCAATAATATTTTACCCTGATCTACACCTTCATTTGGTGTCATGGTTTCCAATATCAGGAATCGTAATTGCGCAATGTTGTGTCTATGTTCCTACTAATGTGTCCCTAAATTGGAATTGCTGTACTTGTTACGAATCATGCTCTTATGTTCGCTCATTCTAATTTTGACTTTACTTTCAGTTTTTCAGATATATAAAAGACCACAAGGAAATTTAATACAGTAAATTGGTGTTGCAATCTGACGAGTTTCAAAGCATGATTTTCTCACCAGTTCTTGGATGCATAATGTTATTATCACTAGAATGCTGTTGCAGTGTACACTGTTGAGGCATTTCGTCATACCTTGATAATCTTAAGGTTTTTTATAGAGCGCGTAGTCACCCATGAGTATCCCAGCGCTATACCTCGTAATCCTGATGGGAGGGGGTGCGGAAAATAAGAATGGTTTATGGAAAGAGGAGGGTTTTGAGCGATTTCCTAAAACGGAGGAGATTCGGTTCTGTTCTTAGTTTCAGAGGGAGCGCGTTCCATTGCTTCGCTGTGTGAACCGAAAAACGGCGACCTCCTGAACGGGCTTTTTTCACCCTGGGTACCACAATGAGGTTTCCATGGTCCGATCGGAGCGCTCTAGTAGGTCTATAGGGGGTGATACAGTTTTTGAGAATTGGTGGGCCTTCGTTGTGGAGCACTTTGTGAGCCAGGCAGAGGGCCTTGAATACCACTCTTTCCCTGATCGGTAGCCAGTGCAGTTTTTTCAATGCGGGTTTTGCAGATGTTCTGGCCGGGGTGTTCGTGAGCATCCGGGCAGCGGCATTCTGGATTTTCTGTAGTGTCTGGAGGGTGGTTTCAGGGGCTCCCAAATAAATGGCGTTACTGTAGTCCAGCCTGGACACAATCAGGCCTTGGATCAACTGTTTCCGGGAATTGAAAGGGAGTAGGGGAAGCACCTTCCTACATGATCTTAACAGGCCGAAACAAACGCCGGCCGTCTTCCTTGCCTGCGTTCTAAAGGTAAGATCTTTCTCTAACCATATTCCCAAACTCTTGACCTCCGTCTTGGGGGCAGGAGGTTCACCAAGACAGGCGGGCCAGATGTTCGGGGGTAGATCTAGCGTTTTTTGACCTAGGAGCAGAATCTCTGTTTTTGACCCATTTAATTTCAGGGCTGAGTCGTTCATCCATTGCTGTATATTGGAGAGACAGTCATGAAGGTTGGAGGGCTCTTGCTTGGGGTGAGATAGTTACCACCAGCTGTGTATCGTCAGCATAACTGATGATAGTGACTCCGAATGGGGAGACCCTCTCTTCCAGTGGGGCCATGTACACGTTAAATAACGTGGGGCTCAGTGACGAGCCCTGTGGCACACCACACCGGAGGGGGATGGCAGGGGAGCGGCTGTCACCTTCCCAGACTTGGAAGGAGCGCTGGCAGAGAAAGGATGAAAGCCATTTCAGAGCCTTGTCTTTCACTCCGATGTTTTCCAGGCGTTGGGTTAAGACCTGGTGGCTGACAGTATCGAAGGCCGCACTCAGGTCCAGGAGGACCACTGCCACTGATCCTCCTGTATCGAGAATGTCTCTGGCCTTCTCCACTGCTGCAAGGAGAGCGGTGTCAGTGCCTTGACCTGGTCGGAAGCCCGTCTGGGAGTTCTTGAGGAGATGGTTGGTTTCCAGGAACTGTGACAGTTTTTTATTTACAAGTTTCTCAGTGACCTTACCAATCCAAGGAAGGAGAGAGATGGGTCTATAGTTTGATAGATCCTCAGGGTCTAATGAAGGTTTCTTAAGAAGTCCTTTAACGACCGCTTCCTTCCAGCTAGGGGGGACTTCACCTTGAGTTAATGAGGTGTTGATCAGAGCGGTCAGCGGGGGCACTATGGTATGAGTGATTTTTTTGAGGAATCGTATGGGCACTGGGAGCGTCACTCTTTATTGAATCAAATGATGCTGCTACCTCCTCCATGGTAACCGGGCCGAAGGAAACCAAGTGAGGGGCGGCGGGCTTCAAGGGGGAATTCCTCTACAGGGGATGATGGTCCTCATATCCTTCAATGGAGTCGGTTTTAGCAGCGGGAAGAGAAGCGAGGATCTTTTTAATTTTTTCATCAAAGAAGGTGGCTAGTTTGACACATTTTCCTTCCGCTGCTTTGGGGTCCATAGGTTTTTGTGGGGGGTCGGGGACATGGAGGAGCTCTTTAAGGATAAGAAAGGTTTCCTTGGCTGAGCAGGAGGAATTCTTTATTTTTTCCTCATAAAAGGCACTTTTGGCGTTGCGGAGTGCTAGTTTGTATGCTCTCATGGATGACTGAAATACGTCTTTTTCCTTCACAGACTTGTCTTTCCTCCAAATGCGTTCTGACCTTTTGCATTCCTTCCTTAAAGCGTTCAGTACGGGGGTGTACCATGGAGCTGGATTGATCCTCTTAGTATGTTTAAGAGTACAAGTGAGTGGGATAAGACTGTCTATGGAGTGGGTGAGCCAATCATTCAATTCTCTATCTGCCATTTTGGGATCCGATGAGGGAGGCGGGATGGATTCTCCTAACTTAGCTTCCCATTCCTCCGGTACCAGCTTGTGCCACCGTCTACCAAGTGTCCTGGTTTAGTGTGGTTGAGTCGGAGCGATTTTAAGATGCCAGTACATGGGGACCAGTAAGTGGTCTGTCCATGGGAAAGGAGTGGGTTCCTGGGTTGTAAAATTCCTAATATTCGTAAAAATCGGATCCAGAAGCTGGCCTTTTTTATGGGTAGCTTTTGAGTTCATGAGATGCAGGTCGACTGACGCAAGGTCTGTTAATAGATTAGCTGCGGAGTTATCCGTAGGGTCAAGGAAATGGAGATTAAGATCCCCTAGGAGAAGAAAATTAGAAGCAGTAGTTGCTTTTAGTGTGGCGTGATCCATCAAGGTACTGGAGAATTCCCCAAGTGGGCCTGGCGGTCGGTAGACTAATAGTCCGGACAGAGAGATTGCAGGCGAGATCTGAAAAATAAAGTTGCAACTTTCGCAGTCTTTGACATTGCCATTGTCGATCCTGCAGGTGATATGGTCTTTATAAAGGATGGCTAGCCCACCGCCTCTACCGACCGGTCTGTTTAAAAGGCATATTTGATAGCCTAGGGGGACGGCATTGACCATGTCAAAGCCGCTGTTCGGCGTCATCCATGTTTCTGTGAGAAACAATATGTCCAGCATAGAATTTTGGACGAGGATATTTATCTCATGAGCGTGTCTAACAAGAGATCTGCAATTGAGAAGGCCAAGTCGTAGAGCTTGAGCACGTTCCTTCTCCTCCGTCGGATTGCAGCGGGCACAGCCCGTGAAAGGGTTGGCTTCCTTGAGAATGTACTTACACTTGGGATGTTTATTCGAGTTCAATGCTCGAAGCATGTCTTGGGTGTAAGTAATGCTCCTTTGAGAATCGGGCATAGTGTCTGGGCCTAAGGCCGTCTGGGCCCGGACGGGCACAGACGGACGCGCCTTAGGCGCGCCTTCGGCGCGCAAACGGCGCGCCCGCTGCGCCCGTCCGCTGCGCGTCCGGTGGTTACACATTATTTAAAGGGTGAGAAAGGGCGTGTGGGCGTGGCCTAAGGGTAGGCGTGGCCTCGTCCCTCGCCGTCAATGGCGACTGGAATTGTTTGTTAGGGGCGTTCCGCTACAGCGATAGCTCCGCTGTTGAGGGCGGTTCGAGGACAGGATCTGGTGGTGCCGGAAGGGTGAGTGCAAAGTTAAAATCTGGCAAACAAGTTATTCGTGACACAGGAAATAACAATTTTTAAAAGCAGTTCAGCTCCCGGCTTCCGCCTCAGGAGTATACGAAGTTCTAAATTGTTGATCTGTTATTTACCGGACAATAATTCCTTCAAGTTTCTGGTTTTTGTGTAGGCAAACAGTGGTCTATGTTCAAATATGGCTTTGAAGTCTGGTTCTGCTTGCAATAACTCCCAGCGTTTCAAGATAACCTTTTTGATGATCCTGGATTTAGTTAAGAACTTGGATACAAACACTATCCGATGTTTTTTTTTTTTCTGATTTGGTTTGCTTGCTTAGTATTTCTTTACGATCTTTCAATTTGATGTGCTCATCTGCTTTCCCTACCGTAGTTATCGGATATCCTCTCTGCAGGCATCTCTGTCTTATTATGACTATAGCTTTATCGCAAATGTCTGTGTTAGAAAAAATAGTTTTAGCTCTCGTCATTTGTGAATATGGCAAATTCTCCAATAATTGGAGGGGGGTGAAATCTTTGAAAATGTAGGGCGTTGTTTCTATCAGTTGGTTAAGTGTGTACATTTGTGTTAAGACCCATGTTGCTCTTTTCTATCCATACGTTAAGAAATAAAAGCTTAGATTTACTGATCGTGTAAGTAAACTTGATCCTATCATTTCTGTATTCAATATTCCAATTCTCTCCATCAATGACTCTTCCGAATTTCGCCATATTAAAAATATGTCATCAATATATCGGCAATGAAAACCCAAATGATCACTACATGTGTTGATTAAAAAAATATGGTCCTGTTCAAACTTAGCCATAAAAATATTTACATATACCAGGGCACCCCCATAATTCATGGAAGTGCCACTGATTTGCAAAAAGAAATCATCCTTCCATCGGAAATAGCCATGTTGTAAATAAAACTGTAATATTTCTACTAAGACAACCTTGTTGGCTCTTATATGAGAGTGGTTCAGTAATGCCCACTCGACTGCTTCGATGCTTTCTTCTAGAGGAATAGATGTATATAAAGAGGTGACATCACTAGTACATAATAACCATTCATCCATGTTCTCCAATGTCACTCCGTTCAACCGGACTAAGAAGTCGGTCAAAGCCTGTACATAAGAGTACCTAGATTGCACTATCGGTTGTAAAAAAAATGATCAATGTATTTGCCCAATGGTTCAAACAATGAGCCACACCCAGACACGATGGGCCTGAATGGGGTATCCAATGGATTTTTGTGTATCTTTGGCAACATATACAAACATGGTTGTTTTGGGAATTGTTTTGTTAGAAAGGTACGGGTTTTGGTATTGATCCAATCCATATCCACTGCTTTATCCAAGATTTTCATGAGCACTTCTTTGATTTCTGTTCTGGGATCATGATCTAATTTCAGATATGTGGATTCATCAGAGACCTGTTCAAAAACTTTTCAGTTGTAATACACACTGTGCATGACCGCTAAAGCACCTCCTCTGTCTGCTTTCTGAACGGTCAGATAGGGATTGTTAGATAATTTCTTCAATGTGTTTTTCTCTGATTTAATTAAATTAAAACCGTGTTGGTTTAAAAATTGATGTTACTAAGATCCTTTCTTCACTTGTCTCATTCTTAGTAATTACAGTTTCAAAAATATGTCATAATCTTAACTACCGCATAAACTTGAATAAAACAATCTCCGTGTCAAAGTAGGTTCTGTGTGTCGTGGAAAGTTGGGGGGGGGGTGATCCATGCAGTGGAGACCGAGAAATAGCGATGCGAAAAAAGGGTGCGTTTGTAATGTTAAATTCCCATAGGAATGCGTTGTCGAACCTACAGCCATAACTGCTGGACGGAATTGCACCAAATTTTGGAGAAAGGTAGATGTTACACAGATTGTGCTTTTTGTTATTTGGAGTAATTCTGTTCAGTAGTTTTTCAGAAATTTAAGATGAAAAGAATAGATATATGTCTGGTTGCGAAGCCTTTGTGCAGGGAAATGCACCGCTCTGATTGGCTGCCAACAATTCAGCCAGGAAGTGTTGGCCACCATCTTGGGACTCTGCTTCACTGAGTACCCAGAAAAAAAGTGAAAATAAAGAAAAGGGGGCTGGGTAGGAATACCCTGACCCACAAGCCATGGTCTTGGGGTTCCCCTGGGACCCTGCCACAGCATAAAAACATAACAAAAAAAAATCCTCAAAAACGGAAACAAAAAAGAAAAGCAAGCGGGGGCTCGTGCACTTGCTTTTAAATAACCCCCGGTCGGCCAAGTCCCAGAGGCATATAATAAATCTAGAATGAGGCACACAGGGCCCCCCTCCTCTGTCTTTTCAAAGCCCCGGTGACTACCACCTCTCCAGGGCAATTTCCATATATGTAGGGGGGGTTCACGGCCCCCCCTGCCCCGGGAACCGCCTCCTCCCTGGAGCTGATTTAAACAATATGCCGTGCCTCAGGGATCTCCATGGACAGCCACCTCCCGAGGCTAAATACATAATATGGGGGGCCTTGTGGACCCCCCATGCCCCGTGGGACCACCACCTCCCCGGGGCACACTTATTTTTTAAGTAATGCAGGGGAGGCCGTAGGGCCACTCCCGCTTTGCTGGGGTCCACCACCTCCCCAGGGCTAAAATAAAAAACAAAGTGGGGGGGGGGCTCTGGCCCCCCCATACAGCCCTGGTGACAGCCACCTCTCTGGGGCACACATACAATAATTAATGGGTCCGTTGCAGACCCCAAAGGACCACCATCTCCCCAGGGCAAATCTGAATAAAGGAGAGGGCTGTCCAGGTGCCCTACATGGCCCACCCCCGGGACATAGCAGTTTGTCAAGCCATAGCAAACTCTGGTACGATTCGTCGAAACAAGAACGTTAAAAAAGCTCTTGCTTCCACAAAGCGGAAAGAATTGCTTTTGGTCAGAGAGAGCTGCTTGTTAGCAGCTCCCTTTGTCCAAAAGCAATCCTGGCTCCCACAGGAGGCGGGAGCTGGCAGGGACCGCGGGGGCTTTCAATCTCCCTCCGCGGTCCCCAACGGAGAGGGGGAATGGGGTCCGATGGGGCCGAAATCAGACTGAAAGGGGGCCCTGTGGCCCCCTCTTTTTTTTGTTTTTCTCAAAAATTTAAAACAAAGGCTCAGGCTCAGGGGGATGGGGTCCCCGTGGCCGAAAATTATCATAAAGCGGGCTGCTCGGCCCTCTCCCTTTGATTATTTAAAAATAAATAAAAAGAGGCCTGGCCCCGGGGGATGAGGTCCCCAGGGCTGAAATCAGCCTCGGGGGGGGGGGGAAGCCCCCTTCCCTTTAAAAAAAAAAAAAAAGGGGCCGGGGGATGGGGTTCTGGAGTCCAAAACGGTTCAGGGAATGGGGGCCACGCAGCCCCCCCCCATCTAAAAAATAACAACAAAAAAGCAGGCAACTTGCCGAGGCCCTGCCCCCTTTCTCCACCACTCTGCAAACTCGCCTATTGGTGTGTTCCTGGTTGGGGGATGGAGTCTCCTTGACTACTGATGGTCCTTAAAGGGCCATCAAGACCTTCTGTTACCACCAGTATGGCCCACACAGTGGGATTGCTGAGAGGTGGTCGGAGGCCACGCCCCCTTTCTCCGCCGTTCTGCAAATGCACTTCTCGGCGCACTGCTGGTTAGGGGTGAGGTCCCCTTGCCTCCCGAGGGCCTGACTAAAGTGGACTTCATACCCCTAAGCAGTATTGTACCAGGAGACGCGTTTACAGAGTGGTGGAGAAAGGGGGCATGGTCTCTGACCACCTCTCAGCAAACCCACTGTGTGGGACTTTTGGAAGGTAACAGGATGACTTGTTGGCCCCCAAGGACCTTCTGGAACCGAAGGGACTTCATCCCCCAACTAGCAGTGTGCTGGGAGGCACGTCTGCCGAGTGGTGGAGAAAGGGGGCATGGCCTCTGACAACATCTCAGCAATCCTGCTGTGTAGGACCTACTGAAGGTAACAGGAGGGGTAGTTGCCCCCCAAGGACATCCTTTGGGGGCAACTACCCCACCTGTTACATCCAGTAAGTCCCACACACTGGGATTGCTAAGAGGTGTTTGGAGGCCACCCCCCCCCCCCCTTCTCTGCTCCTGGCACACTAATGTTTGGTGGGTGAAGTCCATTTTACTCCTGAGGGACCTTGGGGGGCCAAGAAGCCCTCCTGGTACCACCTGTAAGTCCTACACAGCGGAATTCCTGAGAACTGGTCGGAGGCCTCAGACACTTTCTCCACTACTCTGCAAGATGACTACTACTTTAAAAACCATAATAATTAACTGATAAAAACAAAGGTTACAGGGACATTATAGTTAAGATTTAGCAGTTTAAAAAAACCTTAGAAATTCACTGAAGAAAACAAACGTTACAGGGACGTTACAGATAACATCACTGATGACATCTCAAATGACATCACTGATGACATCATCCACATCCACAGAATCTCTGATGCACCCACTCACACTCCAATATAATCTTTCATACACCTACTCCAACTTCCACACTACCATCCTCAAAACCATTGACACACCCATACCAGTACTTACACACCCACTCACTGATACATAGCTCTACACACAAATCCACTCACTCACCCATACAGCCACTCATACACCCACCCACTCACTAATACAGCCACTGACATATCCACTCATACAGCCATCCACACACTGAGTCAGTCACCCATTAAGCTACTCACTCACCCATAGTCACTCACACAGCCACTTACTCACCCATGTAGTCACTCACACAGCCACTTACTCACCCATGTAGTCACTCATGTACCCATCACTCACCTATGCTGTCTTTCACATTCCCATTTACCCATATACCACTGACAAATCCACTCGCCCACACAGCCATGAACACACTCATTCACCCATACAGCCACGAACTCACCCATCCATACAGACAGTCACACACATCCTCACCCACCCACCCACCCACCCACCCAGACAGTCAGACACACATACAGGTACTCAGACAACCAATCAATCACCCATACAGCCACTCACATACCCACTCACACACCCATACATACAGCCACTTAGACTCCAACTGACAGTCAGACAACTTAGTCAGTGACCCATACATTCACTAAGACACCTAATCACTCAGTCAGTCACGTATCCACTGAATCATCCATACAGGCACTCATACACCCACTGATTCATCAATACTCCTTTCTATATATATTTAACATTCATAAACATTTGAAAAACAGTCACTGGATGATGTTATCAATTATGTCATTCGAGATGTCATCATTGATGTCACTGATCATGTCATGAGTGATGTAATATGTGAGGTCATTAGCAGTGCATTGTGGGGGCGTGAGTTATAGTTAGCTCATTTAACTAGAACTGCTGAATTTTTCTGGTTTTGTGCGAGTGAAATGTCAACCTAACTATAACGTCCCTGTAACCTTTGTTTTTTTTCAGTGAATATATATACATATATGTCTCCAAGACCACCTGGGGTCGAAGTGCGTTTTCTTTGTTTGCCGAAATAAAATTGGATTACAAAACCCTGGTACCGTAGTGGCTGGAATTTCTTTCCGTTGATTTGTGAGAGACTCCTGTGCATATATATATCATATTTTGAAGGGACTTTCAGCCAGTCCTCTTCATCTAGTAGTTTGTTCTTGTCATTTATATTTTTGATACAGCTGCTATAGCATGGGCCATTGGGTGACTGCACTAAGAGTGGCAGTGTTCCGCTCTTGTTTAAGGAGCACATGCACACATAAAATAGTTCCCATCAGTGGAAGGGACAACTATAGCATTATGCTCTTTTTTAAAGCCAAAACCTTTTTTTGCTTTTAGCCAATTTTTTTATATTGGTGAAATACCAGCAGCTGCCTCAACAATCATGTTTTTCAAAAACCATGAAAAAACCAACTGAGCATTGACAAAAGTAAATGACTGGCAGCCAAAGCCAGACCTGTTGGCTTTGCCAATGCCTGTTTTTCTTTACAGTGCACTTTATATCCTTAACCAAATTGTTTTGTGAACTTCGCTTATTTCTCTTTTTATACATATGGAGATACTTTATTCTCCTGCATAAGGTTTGTTATATTCTTTCGTTTTGTAACTCTGCTCTCTACATGGGTTTTATGGTAAAGCATGTTTTAGGAAAGCTCCTTTGCTTTTTTTAAAGTCTCCCCAAATTTGATTGGGAGTTAGATCCTAGCATCATCATTCATATTTTTTTCAAGTACAGATGTTCTGTTTGTCCATGTTATCATTATAGTGAATAGCTGAGAAGGGATACCTATCTGTAACTGAACAGATACTGTAGGCTTGATGCGGTAAAGTAGCCAGATATAGGGGCATCTTAGGTAGGAATCGAAAACTTGGTCAGCAGCTAATCCTCTCTCTTCCTTTCAATGCTAATACTGGTTACTGCTGTGCAGTATTTACAGAACACATGGCAGTAAACTGAAAGGGCCTGTGTCACTTCATTGTGCTGTTGAGCTAAGGAGGGAAAGGCAGATTCTCTTTTTCAGCAGAAGATAAGAGAGAGAAAGGCAGAATCTGTTAAAACAAAGCAGCATATTCAATACCCCTGGAAAGAGAAAAGAGAGGCATAGGTAGCCACTAAGGATACATGGTCCAAGGGAGTTAATCAAAGTAATCTGCTTAAGTGACACACATACCTAGGCTACCCCCAATGCCCATCTGATCCAAAGGAGTACAGTATTTTTAACAGGGCCACCGACTGTCACTGCCAGAGTTTTCCATAATGACCTTTCCCAGTTACCATTAGCGAATATCAACACTCCACCGGTCTTTTCTGAGGTTCTCCAATCAGACTGCATCTGAAAGAAACACGTTAGTTAGATTCCTCACCTTAGAATATCCCCAGGCGTCCGGCTGGATCCGGAAAGATTTTTGTAGCAATACCCCTTGCGCGTCGCTAGGCGTCGTCTGCGGCTCCGCGTCCGTCGTTGGCGTCGTGCGCCGGAATGACGTCGTCGGAGTACTTAGACGCCGCCCTCGCGCGCTGACGTCAGTTCTTCTTATTACCATGCCAGACAGCGCCGATCCGGGAAGAGCTTACCCCTTACTCACTTTTTGACTAAACTTTTTTGACTTTTTTTGGTCTTCTGTCGACTCGACTCTGGTGCCGGTAGGATGCCTGGGTTTAAAGCCTGTGACTCCTGTCATCGACTGATGTCGGTGACGGACCACCATCGCCGGTGCCTTTACTGCCTGGGGGCCGACCACGACGCGGAGTTGTGCCCCGATTGTCAGGCCTTGACCTCAAAGGCTAGGCGGGAGCGGTCCCGTAAGCTTCTCGAGCTTCGGCACTCGGCTCCGCGTCGCTCACGGTCCCGGTCGAGGTCCAAGGACCGGTCGCGGAGCCACAGTCACCATCATCGCTCGTCGGGCTCGAAGTCTTCGGGTAAGTCGAAGCGATCTAAGAAGTCCAAGAGGCGACACCGCACTCCCCTCGCCGGTCGCGCGACTCGGCCGAGGGTCAGGGTGGTCCCACCCCCGCGGCACCGCAGGAGCCGCGTCTGTCCCCATACCCGCCGGTCCCTGGGACTGACGCGACTCCAGCGGAGGTCAGTGCCTTCCTCTCGGCCATGGGGGCCTGGCTCTGCCGGTGCGCCTTCGGGCCCCGCGGGCTCGACTGGGCGACCACGCGTGCCGGCGGCTCCGGCCCTGGCCCCGGTTCTGCCTTCGGCGCCGTCTCCGGACGACGCCGTTCCCCGGTTTAGCCCCTGTCCGGGCCCGGCGCCGCTTGACGCAGCACCCGACGCCGATGGATTAGCGTTTCATCTACCGCCCGGCTCCGATCATTCCTCCTGTTTATCAGGAGGCGACTGGGAGGGGTCTGAGGACCCTATGGCCACCCAGGGCCAACTTTCACAGGACTGGGCAGACGAACTGGGGGATGCCAGTGGTCTGGACACTTCCCCGGACGCTGGTTTCATCTCTCCTCCGACTGTGGCCTCGGAGGAAGTTGCAGCTTTTTCAGTGATGCTGCGCAAGGCGGCCGAAGCCCTGGTGCTCGAGTTGCTTGCTGTGGCCGTGAGGACTAACGTCCTCACAGAGGTGCTTCAACCGTCAGCAAGCTCCACAGAGCCTCTGCTGCAGTTCAATGAGGCCCTCATAGACGTTCTGCAGGGCACTTGGTCCAAGCCCTCCACAGTTCCTCCTGTGGGTCGGAACGTGGCCCGGCGCCACCGCCCTGCTCCGGGCGACACCAGTTTCCTGTCCCAACACCCCACCCCCGAGAGTCTGGTTATCCAGACCTCCACTTTCCAATCCTCCTTCCCGTCCGCCCCTCCGGATCGGGAATCCAAGAGGCTGGAACATTTCGGAAAGAAGCTGTTCTCTTCCCTGAGTTTGGGCCTGCGGTCTTTGAACACCGCTTGCCTCTTGGACCGTTTCTCCCACTCTCTGTGGGATACGGTGGAGGACGTGCTGCCCCTGTGTCCGGAGGAGGCCCGGACTCGTCTCTCCCGGGCACTTGCTGACGGGCGAGATGCAGCACGACATGCCATACTGTGTGGACTAGACACCACTGACTCGCTGGGTAGGGTGATTTCCACCACGGTGGCGCTCCGGCGCCACCACTGGCTGCAGTTCACGTCTTTTTCGGGGGATGTCCAGAGTTCCCTCATGGATATACCCTTTGATGGCACTCGCCTTTTTGGTGAGAAGGCGGATAGTGCGCTGGCTCGTTTTAAGGACTCCCGGGCTACGGCCAGGTCCTTGGGTCTCTCGGCCCCACAGCCGCAAACTTCCGCCTTTCGTGGCCAAGGAAGGGGCGCCTCCTCACGTCCGCCTAGCCACCGGCCGCAGAACCAACCTGCATGCGGTCGTGGACGTGGATTCCGCCGTGGCGGTACTGGAGGACAACGTGCCGGTCAGTCCATATCCACCCCGGCAGCATCCGCCTCAAAGCCCTCCTAGTCCGAGCTTTCAGACCCATTCCACGCCAGTGGGCGGCAGAGTTCGCCATCACCTGCTCCACTGGCGATCCATCACATCGGACAGGTGGGTGCTGCAAATCGTACGAAGGGGCTACTCCCTCCCCTTCGAGACGACCCCTCCAGCCATGCCACCGCAGTGCCACCGTATATCGGAGGATCACTTGAATCTTCTGCGGGAGGAAGTTACGGCCCTCTTGGCCAAAGAGGCCATCGAGCGCGTTCCTGGTCCAGAAGTAGGCCGTGGTTGCTATTCCCACTACTTTCTGGTTCCCAAGAAGGGCAAAGGGGGCCTACGCCCTATCTTGGACCTCAGGAGCGTCAACACCTTCCTCCGGAAGGAACGGTTCAAGATGCTAACTTTAGCTCAGGTTCTGGCTGCCCTCGACCCTGGAGACTGGATGGTAGCGTTGGACTTGCAGGACGCCTATTTTCACATCCCCGTCCTGCCAGCCCACCGGCGTTACCTGCGGTTCATGGTGGGTCAGGAGCACTTTCAGTTCACTGTGTTCCCCTTCGGCCTCACCAGTGCCCCTCGGGTGTTCACGAAAGTGATGGCGGTGGTCGCAGCTCATCTGCGCAGATCGGGGGTTCCAGTCTTCCCCTATCTCGACGACTGGCTGTTGAAGGCGGGCTCGCCCCAGCAAGTCGTCTCCCACCTCCAGACTACGGCTGACCTCCTGCATTTGCTGCAGTTCTCCATCAACGTGCCGAAGTCACACCTGAGACCCTCCCAGAAACTCCTCTTCATCGGAGCGGTTCTCGATTCTGCGCAGTTCTGGGCTTATCCTCCTGAACAGCAGGTCCGGGATATTCAGGCTCTGATTCCCATCTTTCGGCCTCTATCTTGGGTTTTGGTCAGGTTGGTGCTGCGGCTTCTGGGGCTGATGGCCTCCTGCATTCTGTTGGTGCATTACGCCAGGTGGCGAATGCGGGCTCTGCAGTGGGACCTGAAGTTTCAGTGGGCCCAGCATCGAGGCAACCTGGCCGACCATGTCTTGATCTCGGAGGGCACTGCGAAACAGTTGCAGTGGTGGCTCACGGACCGCGATTGGGTCAGGGGCAGATGCCTCTCCCTACCCCAACCGGAGCACGTAGTAGTGACAGACGCGTCCCTCCTGGGATGGGGAGGCCATATGGGAGAGGCGGAGATCAGAGGCCTCTGGTTTCCGGCGGAGTCTCAACTCCATATCAACTTGTTGGAGCTGAGAGCGATCCGGCTTGCACTGAAAGCCTTCCTTCCCACTGTCCGGGGAAGTGTCGTGCAGGTGTTCACGGACAACACCAGTGCCATGTGGTATTGCAACAAACAGGGCGGGGTGGGGTCGTGGACCCTTTGTCAGGAGGCTCTGCGCCTCTGGACATGGCTGGAACACCAGGGCATCATCCTGGTGGTTCAACATCTGGCGGGCTCTCTGAACGCCAGAGCGGACGAACTCAGGCGCCGGTGCATGATGGATCACGAATGGCGTCTGAACTCGGGCGTGGCGCAAGGTCTCTTTCTGCAGTGGGGAGAGCCTTGGTTAGATCTATTCGCCACCGAAGAGAACGCGCAATGTCAGCAGTTCTGCGCGTTGGAATTTCCAAGGCGGCACTCGCTCGGAGACGCTTTTCGTCGTGAGTGGAGTTGCGGTCTGTTGTACGCCTTTCCGCCTATACCACTTCTGCCCAGAGTGCTGAAGAAGATCAGGCGCGACCGGGCCCAAGTCATCTTAGTGGCTCCGGATTGGGCACGAAGGTACTGGTATCCCGAGCTACTCAGTATGTCAATCTATCCTCCGAGACGACTGCCTCTTCAGGAGGACCTTCTGTCGCAGCAGCAGGGGACGGTCCTCCACCCGAACGTGTCCATTCCTCCACATCCATGCGAGGAGATTGAGCGGCGACAGTTGGTGCCATTTGACTTGCCTCCTGAAGTCTGTGATGTGATTCTGGCAGCCAGGCGTCCCTCCACAAAATCGATATACGCCTGCAGGTGGAACAAATTTGTGGCATGGTGCACAGCAAAGGCTGTGGATCCCCTTTCCGCCCCTCTTTCTGAGGTTCTACTCTTTCTTCTTTCTTTGGCCCAGCAGGGCTCTGCTCTGGGCACCTTGAAAGGTTATCTTTCTGCAATCTCTGCTTTCTTACAGCTTCCTGATCAGCCTTCTCTTTTCAAGTCCCCTGTTTCGCGTTTTCTTAAAGGCATTACTCACATGTTTCCTCCTGTCCCCTTCGTAATGCCCTCAGTGGGATTTGAATCTTGTCTTGACCTTTCTGATGTGCGCTCCCTTTGAGCCCCTTCACAATTGTCCACTTCGTCTTCTGACTCTTAAGACTGCTTTCCTGGTAGCTATCACCTCGGCTAGACGGGTGAATGAGCTCCAGGCTCTGTCATCTAAGCCTCCCTTTCTTTCTGTTCATCCGGACAAGGTTGTCCTCCGGACCCGTCCTTCTTTCCTTCCTAAAGTCGTGACTCCCTTTCACATTGGGCAATCGGTCACTTTGCCCACCTTCTTTCCGCCTCCGCATCCTTCGAAAGAGGAAGAGAGGCTCCACCGTCTGGACCCCAAACGTGCGCTATCCTTTTATTTGGACCGCACCAGACAGTTCCGGGTGGACGACCAACTTTTTGTTGGATACGTAGGTGCTAAGAAGGGGAGAGCCGTACACAAACGGACCATCTCACGGCGGGTCGTCTTGTGTATAAAAGTTTGTTACTCCTTGGCGAAAAAGGACCCTCCTGTTGGGCTGAGAGCCCATTCCACCCGGGCCACGGCGGCGACTACTGCCCTGGGACGGGGAGTTCCCTTGCAGGACATCTGTCAGGCGGCGACGCTGGCCTTACTGCACATGTTCGCCAAGCACTATTGCCTGGACAGCCAAGTCCGGAGAGATGGCTTCTTTGGCCGTTCTGTTCTCCAGGACTTTCTGGTGTGATCTTGGTTCGCAGACCCTCCACCGGGGTTGGTATTGCTGGGGTATCTATTCTAAGGTGAGGAATCTAACTAACGTGTTTCTTTCAGATGAACAAGTTACTTACCTTCGGTAACGATGTATCTGTAAGAAACATTAGTTAGTTAGATTCCTCTCCGACCCACCCATCCTCCCCGCTCTGCGAACCGACACCTAGGGTTAAGGTCATCCTGTTCAGGGCCACAGACTTTTTGGCACCAGTGTCGGTCTCTTGCATGGCTCTGCGTTCCTGGCGCGGAAAGCTATGTACAAGAACTGACGTCTGCGCGCGAGGGTGGCGTCTAAGTACTCCGACGTCATTCCGGCGCACGACGCCAACGACGGACGCGGAGCCGTAGACGACGCCTAGCGACGTGCAAGGGGTATTGCTACAAAAATCTTTCCGGATCCAGCCTGACGCCTGGGGATATTCTAAGGTGAGGAATCTAACTAATGTTTCTTACAGATACATCGTTACCGAAGGCGAGTAACTTGTTCTTCAGATACGAATCTCCTCTTGGGAAATATCCTTATCATTGTGCATGTTTTAAAATTCAGAGTAGCAGCCAAAAAACACCCTGTGCAATAGTCTGGAACCCTCCAATAATGCCAGAACAGGCAAATGCAGAACTGGGCTAATATTCCATTGTTGGAAAAGGAATTTTCAGACCTCCTAACTTATTCCTCCACCTCTAAGATTCCATTTGGCCGTAGGCTGAACACAGCAAAAGGACACACATATAAAGACCATCTTACTGTAAGCATTTTCAATGTAATGAACATTATGATCCAAACCATCAACACCGTCCTGGTGAGGTTAAAGTCGTTCTTCCTCCACTTACAATGCTATAAAATTGACCCACCCACCCATCACTCCTAACTTTCACCCAAGCTAGAGAGCATTGTACCCTTATGTGTAAGACACATGGCACCCTGCAATACACGGGCCACCTCCCAGAAGAAGCCCCAGTGGCCTGCTAGTGATAGAGCCCACACACACACACTCACCAGCAGCCCTGATTCTGAAACCACGCATCACACTAAGAGGACCACCTAGCCTTCAGCTTGTTCCATCTCCTTTACCTGTAGGACCACTAAGACTTCTCGGACAATTAATACATAAAGCCAGATTAAGAGACTAGGTGTGAAGACAAAGCCATTCAATTCGTATCCCACTAGTACACCATTCGACTAAAAGAGGCATATCTGAACCCTCCAAACTTAAACTAGTCTCTAAACTTAACCTAGTCTCTAAACTTCACCAGTCCCAAACCCACAAACTGAGCAGTGTCAGACAAAATTAAACCAGAACCCATATAAATACTCCCTAAGCAGCTAAGCAAGTGCTCGAAATCCATGACATGCTAGAGAAGTAGAGTGATGTGACCAAGTGATGGTTAACTGTCAGTGCAGTAGTCCTTCACCACAGTACAAAATCATGTACGAGAACCGAGAAGGTAGAAGAGACAAAGGATGGGCATTCATTTTTTTTTTTTTTTGTTGAAACATTTTTTATTGTTTTCCAACACAACAATACAACAATCAACTCTCAATCCCCACCCGTCCAGGAAATACCACACATGTAACAGCATCCCCGACTCTCCCAAGGACGGCTCAACCTTCCCACCCGGTCCCTTACCCCCCCTCTCCCTCCCTCTGTCAGTGTGCCCCCACCTCCTACCCCGGTCCCACTTTCGATGTGTCCCCTCTCCCTGGTCAATAAAATACAGGGGCCCAGCCTCTCCCTAAACCAACAGGACCTTCCAGCCAGCCCAGCCAAAAGTGTAGGCGGTCAGGGCCTGCCGTCTCGCCTCTTCTACTCCCCGCTCCCCACTACCTCCTCCCCGTCAGACCCACTCCCCTCCGCCCCCGTCTCGGACATCAACCCCTGAAGTTCTACCACCAACGCTTCCCATGCCCGGGCCGTCGCCAGCGCCTTTTCGTCATCTCGCCGGAGGGCCAGTTGCACCCGGAGCGTGCCCTCAGCCCCTGCCCAACGCGCCAATGCCGATCTCCAGCGCAGGAAGTTAGGTCCCCCCCGGGATTTCCAGTGCAGAGTCAATTCCCTCTTGGCCATTATCAGCCCCAGATCATAAAATTTGCTAGTGACCTTCGTGCGGCGAGTGTGGGGGAACCAAAGCAGCAAGCAGGTCCCCATCTCCGGAGCAATTGAGCGATCCGTGACCTGGTTCAAGCAATCCACCACTGCTTCCCAATAGTCACCCAACTGCATACAGGACCAAAACATGTGTCGAAAGTCGGCACCGTCCACCCCGCACCGCGGACACTGAGAGTGCGCTCCCCCGAAATATCGCAGTATCTTGGCCGGTGTCAGGTATGCTCTGTGTAACGTAAAAAACTGGACTAACTGGAACCTGGCATTCCTCGTTCCCTTCCAGGCCCTCCGCACCAGCGTGGACCACGTGGACTCAGGGATCTCTTTCCCTAGGTCCGCTTCCCACTTTTCCCTCAGGGCGCCCAGGGGGAGAAGGCTCTCCGTCGACAGCCGGCGATAGAGGCATGTGATGGCCTTAGCCGTCCCCGCCGCCATCACTACATATTGGCAACCCGCGGCAGTCGGCGGTTCCGACAGTCCCACGTTCCAATGCCTCTGGAGGCTCGCCACCAGGGCCGCATGAAGCAGGAAGTCTCCCCGCGGGAGCCCATAGGAGTCCTGCAAGTCCTGAAAAGGCAGCAGTACTCCCTCTCTAAATAAGTCCCCCACCATCTGTACCCCCAGTTCCTCCCAGACCGCTAATCCCGACCAATCTCCTCCATGCGGGAACGCCGTACACATCCCCAGGGGGATCTCCGGGGCATAGGGGTGAACTATGGCGGCCCTTCATTGGCATCTGTTCCAGCATAACCGGAGGGTACGTTCCTCCAAGGTGAGCTGGGCGAGGTCCAACCTCTGGTGGAGGACTATAAAGGCCAGCACATGGCGCGGGATTAGTCTGCCCTGAGGGCCTTCCGGGCCCCTGTACTCCCTGGCCACCGCCTGCGTGAGCCACTGGAGCTGGGCCGCCAGATAGTACCACTCAAAATCCGGAGCCGCCAAGCCCCCCTCTGCCCGCGGCCGCCGCAAGGTGGTCAGCGCCACTCGACGCCTTCCCGAACCCCAAATGAAGCTCGTGGTTAATACCCGCAGCGTCGTAAAGAACGACGCCGGGATCCATATTGGAAGGGTGCGAAAATAGTAAAGGAGCCGCGGCAGCGCCACCATTTTCAGCAGCGCCACCCTCCCAGCACACGAGAGCGGGAGCGTTTTCCAAAACCCCATGCTACCCCGTAGGCCTCGAAGCGCTCTACCCACATTCCCCTCCAGCAAATCAGTCTGGGTATGGTAAATGTTAACCCCCAGATAACGGAGACAGCTGCCTTCCCAGCGGATATGACCCAACGCCTGCGGGGGCTGTCCCCCTCGCGACAACGGGAACAAACACGTTTTACGCCAGTTGACCTTAAGCTCAGACAGCCGACCAAACTCCTCCAAGAGGGCAACCACTCCCTCCAACGCTCCCGCCGCATCCGCCAAGAACATCAGCAGATCGTCTGCTTAGAGGGAGATATAATGCGTATCCTCCCGCAGGGAAACTCCTACATACGCACCCCCTCGTCGGGCATGAGCTGCCAATGGTTCAATGGCCAGCGCAAACAGCAGGGGGGAGAGGGAACACCCCTGCCTTGTCCCCCTCCGGACATGGTAGGAGGCCGATATGGTGACCCCCGTCTTCACTCGGGCCGTAGCCTCGCTATAAAGCAACGTGGTCCAGCGCACAAAGTCCTCCCCAAGGCCGAACTCCTGCAACACTCGGTATAAATAAGGCCATTCCACACTATCGAAGGCCTTTTCTATGTCGACCGACAGCGTGCAGGCCTCCGGGAAGACCTCCCGGTCCAGTTCCATCACTCGCAACAACCGTCGCACTGAAGTGGCCGTGCTGCGTCGAGGAATAAAGCCCGCCTGATCTGGGTGGATTAAGGCGGTCATATGACCCAAAAGGCGCGACGCCAGTATCTTACTCAATATTTTATAGTCCACCGTCAACATGGAGAGCGGCCGATACGCCGTGCGCGCGTCGGCCTCCCCTTCGGGCTTTAATAAGGGTATCACAATCGCCTCCCGAGCAGAGGCGGGTAAGCACCCACGCCGCCAGGCTTAGCTGTAGAGGGCCTGCAGCTGCGGGGCTAACAGATCCGGAAACGCCGCAAAGAACTCGACAGGCAACCCATCTGCCCCCGGGGTTTTCCGACGGGCCATGTGTCTAATCGCCGCACGAATCTCGCCCAGCGATATGGCTCCGCCAAGATCTTTCCCAATCTCCGGGTCCAGTCGAGGAAGGCGGGCCTCCAGCAAGAAGTCCGCTAGGCCTTCAGGCTCCCCCTCCATGGTGCTATCGTATAGCCCAGCGTAGTATCCGGCAAACTGCTGATTTATCCCCTTCTGGGAATAAACCGGGGCACCCCCCGCTTCGACCAGGGAAAGTATTGGTTCCCCCGGGCCGCCGGGTTCGCCAGCCACGCCAGAAGGGATCCCACCTTATCGCGTTCCGCGTGTGCTCGCATTAAGTAGCTTTTATGGTCAAAGCAGCGGAGCTTCTCCACCTGCACCGCCACACCCTCGCGCGCCTCAGCAACCGCAGCCAACTCACCGCACCCCGTCTGATGCGCCCGTTCCGCCGCCCGCAGCAGAGCCTCCGCCCCATCTACCTCCTTCAATAACGTCTTCCGTACTCCGGCTGTGGACGATATACAAACCCCCCGAACAACCGCCTTAAACGCGTCCCATTCCGTCGCCCGGCTTGCCGTCGTACCCGAGTTTCGCTCGAAATATTGTGTTATGCAGTCACTAACCTCAGCCCGGAAGACCGGGTCCTCCAGAAGCAGGGGGTTAAGACGCCATGTGGGAATAACTTGCCGCTGCCTGGACCACTGCAGCACCCCCATACAGGGGTTATGGTCCGAAAGAGTTTTAGCTAAATATTCACTATGTCGCATCAGCGATTGGACGTCCGGAGAACACAGTATACCATCCAATCGGACATACAGCTCATGTGGGGCAGAATAGAAGGAGTAATCCCTGTCCAGCGGGTGATGAGTAAGGATGGGCATTCATTTATGCACAAGATATCTTTTGCATGGAAATTGCTGAGGCAAGCTAATTTATTTTTATCTTTTGCATGCTTCAAAGTCCAAACTCCTCTTACATTGTTGTCATAATAAACCAGAAACTAAGACTTTGTGCCATCTCTCTCTCACTCTCTCTCTCTCTCTCTGCAAGCCTGGAAACATCTTTGGTGGCCCACCCACATCTTAGTTGTACCACTCGCTAATCACTGTGGCCATTGGGATCAAAGCAGCTATATCACCATGATAGATTAAGCATTAGTGTCCCAATTGAATGTGTTTGAAAAAGTAAGGTATAACCACCTTGACATGGTGAAACTTTCAGCACCTTTCGACTGGCACCTCTGTGAAACTTTGGATCAAAAATAGATCTTGAAACATTGGATCTGCAGTTTGTCATCTTGTTCTTTGCCATACGACTTGGTATGCATGTTATAATGCCTCCTCAGCCTTCTCTCGAGTTTATGAAGAGGAGATCACCAGGAGGTGTCATTTTCTCTTCTTCAAGCAAGCATTTGGTTGGAGCCATTGTAGATGAGACTTAATGGATCAGAGGAGTCAAGATGGTGGAAAAAAAAGGTTTAAGTTCACTTCATGCAACTCTCCACTCAAGTGTTCCTTTGGACGTGTAGTTATTGCCAGTATTCATCTAACCCCATGAAATTGGAGCACAGCAATTGAAATCCTTCTCTGCTGTCTACTCACACAGTGAGTAGGTGGAGGCCGTAGAGAGGCGTCTTCCTCCTCTCTAGGTTGATGAGGCAGAGTAGCAGTGTAAGTTGTCCTTTTTGCCAGGATGGTGATGGTCTTGTGATCTCTGCTGCTAATTCCAGTTCTAATTCTTTGAGAAGTGCCTTATGTCTAAACACTGCTTAGATGCACAGGACACCATACTGGTAGCAGTGTTCGAAATTGCAATATATTTTAAATTAACTGCTAAAAAATGAAATTCAAATATTTCTTGAATGTGGAGGACCCACGCTGGGAAGAAATTTGTATTACGTTTAAATATGTTTTGGATGTAATTTTCCCCCCTTTTAAACGAATTTGTAATTGTGGTCAATCTGTACTATTAATGGGTTGGTTGTTCTGAAAAGCTTCCATAATGTTCATGCAATTACCAGAATCGTTTTTAAAGTTAAATTAAGTGGAATTTAAAAAATATAAACATTACTAGTTATGGTCAAATCAGGATGCTGCATTCAAACGTACCTACGACTTTCTTTGCAGTAACTATTACATTTTCTTGCCTGGTTTTTATTTGTGGTTTTATGACTTACTGTAAAAACTAGTGACCGCAACCCGCACAATAAACGTTTTACGAGGAGGATGAGGGCGTCCAATAAACACCCTTTGTTTTGGCGAGCGTTTGCGCAGCAGCTGATCTACATTTTATTCTTGCATCAATTCATCGTGTGTTTCTTGACGCTTCTCCGTGCTTCTTCACTGATCTGAGCTGTTGGTGGATGCCTGGTGTAAAATTGCTGAGTGACATATTATTCGGCTGCGTAACCCACCGGGGGAATGCCGTTTTTGTTGTTTTTGAAGTGAAGGTGCAGTAGCTGAAGCTGGGATTTATATTTCAGTTTCTTTCGCTTGCAGCCGGGTATTGAGGACAAGGTATGGAGTGTATGCGGTCCCCCGAGTAAGTGTTGACAAGCTGCCTCATTCTCCTGTAGACCTATCATCAGTTTGAACTCGCTCCTCGTTGACATAGGGAATCCTGTCTAAACGGTGTCAAGGGAAAGTAAACTTACATCAAAAGCTCAGATTTGTTTGGTGGACTAAGCTGCAAGATATTAATTTTATTTAAGGTTTTTTATTTAGTGCTTCTCTGTCTCGGGCATACATTTACCCCTGCATGTTTACTTTAAACTTCAACGTAACTGAACATAAGGATAACAATTATGTATTAACAATTCTGAGCAACCAGAGAGGTTAAGAGAAAAGGATTAATAACGAAGGTTATAGGAAACAGTTTTTATTCGTAAGACTGTCTGGTTGATGCTTTCAGTAGTGTAGAGTAAAATCATTTGGAAGTTCAGTTTGAGGAATTGTGTATTTCATTTCTTTACAAACACTAATCTCCTCCTAACGAAATTTCACAATGGTGAGGGGCAACACCAGAAGGGATTAGGGGAGTCAGAGCACTTTATAAGTAAAATCCATTCTTATACAATGAATGTGAACGGGAAGACTGTAGGATGTCAGTTTTATTCTTAGGCACAGCATTTAAATATCTGTAAATGAGCTGCACAAATATTTCCAAATATATGATCACATATCTGTTGGAAAGCACATATAAACGACTTTATTTCGGAATTCTGAAGTATGACGGAAGCAAACATTTTCAAAACCATCAAGGCACTATTCTTGGTGATGTGCAAGTAATAACTTGGCTAAATCCCGATTTCCACACATTATCGTTTTAGCACTATATAGTTTTATCAGTTAAAATACATATCTGGAAGAGACAGTTATTGATTCCTTACCTTAGAATTACCCACAGGACTCGCACTGGATCCGGAGAATTTTTTCTTACTAGTACCCCTGCTCGTCGGTAGGTGGCGTCGGTCGACTCCGCGTTCGGCTTCGTGTTCGCTGGGATGACGTCACGGTGCCTATTTAGACATCACCCGTGCGCGCTGTCAGTCCTTTTTTTTTATTTTTAGCTCCAGCCTACCGCAGACCCGGAGAGAGCTACCACTTTAGTCACTTTTTAACTTAGCTTTTTCGACTTATGTCGACTTCTTTATTGAGTCTTTGACTCCTGGTGCGTGGGGGGTGTCTCATCCTCGGGCCGGCTTCAATCCCTGCGACGCCTGTTGCAGACTGATGTTTGTGAGGGACCTGCACCACGTGTGCCTCTGGTGCCTGGGGTGCGACCACGATCCGAAGTTGTGCTCCGACTGCCGGGCCATAAACCCAAAGTCTTAACGGGAGCTGTCCCGAAAGCTCTTGGAGGCCCGGCAGTCAGCTCTGCATCATTCCCGGTCTCGCTTGAGAGGAAGGTCTCTAGACCGGTCACGGAGCCCCCACACCTAGTCACACTCTAAGTCATCCAAAGTCTTCGGGTAAGTTGAAGCACAAGAAGAAGGCAAAGAAGCAGCGTCACTCTTTGCCTTCTCCCCGTCGGTCGGCTGACGCGATGCGGGACCCGGAACGACGTACATTGAAGGCTTCGCCTGCGATGCCTTTTGGGATGACTCAGCACCTCCCTCCGTTTCCGGGAGCCGGAGCATCCCCTGGCCAACTTTGTGCATTTTACAAAGCTCTCTCCTCCATCTTTGGGCAGCCCGACTCCGCCGGCGGGCGTTCGGGCCCCGTGGAGCTGGTTGGGGGTCCTGGGCCTTTGATGCTGGAGGGTCCAGCCCTGGCGCTGGAGAACCCCCAAGGATCCAGGCCTGGATCCAGATTGACACCCGTCGACCTCACTCAACCTTCCCCGGTGCCGATCCTTGCGACGCCGTACCTGGCGTCGGTCTTGCCCCGACCGATGCTATCCCCAGCCTCACCCCTGTGATGGAACCGGATTGACGTCGGCCGACTTCGAATCTGACGCCAGAGGGCATTTTTGTTCCCCTTTCATTCCTGGTGTTCCTTATGGGCCGAAAGGTGGTGATGAGGATTAGGCGGGGTCACCTGACCCTTTAACAGACCAGCTTGGTGAGCCAGACTGGAGAGAGGACCTGGATGACGCTAGTGGTCTGGACACTTCCTCAGACCTTGGCATGCTTTCTCCCCATACCTTGGCTATGGAGGAGAAAGAGCCTTATGCTGTGGTGGTGCGAAGGGTAGCTGAGGCCCAGGGCCTGGAGCTCCCTTCAGTGGTGATCAGGACTAACCTCCTGACACGTGCTTCAACTGGCGCAACCTCCGCCAAACCCCTTTTGCCGTTCAGCGAAGCCCTCACTGACGTCCTTCTGGGTACCTGGTCCAAGCCCAGCACAGGGGCTCCTTTGGAACGAACGATTTCACACTGCCCCCACCCTGCTCCCGGCGACACAGTTTTCCTCACCAAACACCCTTCCCCCAAGAGCTTTGTGGTCCGAGCTTCGTTCTCTAAGGGTGCATTCCCTTCTGCTCCCCCAGACAGGGACAGAAAGAAGCTGGATCATCTTGGGAAGCGCATGTTCTCTTCTTCCAGCTTGGCTCTGCGGTCCGTGAATACCGTGTGCCTCTTGAGTCAGTACTCCCATACAAACTGGGATACAGTTGCCTGGAAAAGACCCGGGCCGTTCTCTCCCAAGCAGTGGCGGATGGGAGAGACAGCCAAATTCACGATAAGATGTGAACTGGATACCACCGACTCACTAGGCAGAATGATTGCCACGTCGGTAGCCCTTCGGCGCTACGCCTGGTTGAGGACGTCTAGCTTTTTGGGGATGTCGAGTTAACTTTGCTGGACATGCCCTTTGATGGCCGTCGCCTTTTTGGCGACAAACCAGATGCGGCACTGGAGCCCTTTAAGGATTCTCGAGCTCAGCTAACATCCTTGGGCCTCGTAGCATTGTCCCGTCCACCTCAGTCTGCTTTTCGCCCCTTTCTTGGCTATGGAAGGGGCACCCCACCATGTCCGGCCCAGCCCAGCCCCTGGTTCATGCAAGCTGCCCAGCCTCTGTGTGGCCGCAGACTTGGGACCCAGCGACGCGGGTCTGGGAGCCAGCGGGCTGGCCAGTCCACCCATCCTCCCCTGCAGCCACCAAAGGCCATTGGGTGGCAGGATTCACCATCACCTCCCCCACTGGCAAAACATCACGTTGGACAGGTGGGTTTTGCAGATAGTCCGAAGGGGCCACTCCCTCCCCTCCGAGACTACCCCTCCCTCCATGCCACCGTCTTTCGAGCGTATGTCAGAGGATCATTTGGCGCTTCTTCGCCAGGAAGTCTCAGCTCTCTTGGGCAAGGGAGCTATCGAGAGGGTTCCTGCGCTAGAAGTAGGTTGTGGTTGCTATGCCCGCTACTTTCTGGTGACTAAGAAGGACAAAGTTTCATAACAAAATGGAAAGAAAGGGATTCTCACAATGGGTGACCATTGACCCTTTAGACAGTTCTCTGTTGATTGGGAGTACTCCCTATCTTTGTTTGAAAGTATATTAATTAGGGGACTGGGAGTAACCCCCTCCAATGGTCACCCATTGTGAGAACCCCTTTCTCTCCATTTTATTATGAAATTAATGGCAGCGCACAGCTGTGAGAGCTTGTTTTCACTTTTAGTGTTATAACCTTAGAATTGAAACGATGGGGGAGAATCAAGGGCTTTCTTACTCTTCCGAAGAGGTGGAAGCAATACTGGGGGATCCCTCTCTATTTGCTGATGCCAGCATCGCACAAACCATCTCACAGACTACTGACTGGGAAAAACTGTCAGAAATGAAAAGAGATCGTATAAGAACAATTTTACATGGGACGATACTAAAAGAATATCTGAGGAACAATATGGCACCCAAAGGCCTTCTTGTCACAAACGCTCCACGTATCTTTCTTGATGATCCAACGTTCAGGAAAGACTGGGCCCAGATCGCGTGGCACTGCACACGCGATTGGATTGTACTGATTATAAAGACAGCTCTACGCCTGTCCGATGCAATAATGATTGATATACAACTCACAGAAGGTCAGATCAAAACTACAATATCAGGTTATAAAAAACGACTGGATGAACTCAACAAAGAAATCAATGAGTATAGAGATCATCTGACACAACAAAAAGTGCAGAAGTTCCAAAAGGATCTTAAACGTTTCTCCTACACTAAGGTATACCCGTACTCAGACCCGGATTTCATTCCTTCCACCAAACATGAACAGGATTTGGACACCTCAAGTACTGATTCCACAGGCAGTAGCAATTCAAGTACTGGAAGCGGGAGACAACGACAAAGGGGAAGGAATAAAACCCAGAACAATTGGCAAGGGTTTAATCCACATGCACCGTTTATTCCACCTGGGTTTCAGGGTGCATTTAACCCACATCAACACCAACCTTACCCTGTCTATGGTTGGCAGCCGCCATTCCCACAACCACTATTCCCTCCCAATACTTATAGACCACCTTTTTTAGGCAGAGGCAGGAGGGGAAGAGGAAGGAGAAGAGGCACGAATCAAGTACATTGGGAGGAAGACGACCCAGTGGGGAACAACACAAGGAGCAAGACTCAAGCACCACAGCCAGGACCGAGCAGCAGCAGAGTCTAGTGACGAATCTAGCTACTAGACCTCTCACTGTAGTAGAAGAAAAAGTCCTGAACAAGGGACTTGGATTTGTTCCAACCACACGTCTTGATAAATTCCACCTTCACTGCGAACTGGCAGCCTTCTTTAGGAAGTTGAGATTGAAAGCATTTTTTGAAAGAAATGACACAACTAGAAATACAGAGGAGTATAATGAAACAGGACTACGGACGAAGTCCACTTTTATCCCTCCTCCACATACCACACCCGTAGAGTTGGCAGCGTTCGAGCAAGCTGTTTTCAAAGATATTGAACACCTCACTGTGAAACAACCTTTTACTAATATGAGTAAAGAGGAAGATCAAGCACTGAAAAACTTAGAGTTGTGACACCATAGTGATCAAGCCGGCAGATAAAGGAGGGGGAGTGGTGGTCCAAGACAAGAAGGTCTATCAAGCTGAGTGCACAAGACTACTTTCTGATAACAGGAACTATCAGCCAATCCGAGTTAACCCCACTGACTCTTTAAGGCGTGAAATCACTCTTCTGGTAGAACATGCAGAAAACATGGGCTATATTTCAAAACAGGAAGCCACTTTTCTGACCAATAGCGAAGGGAGAATCCCATATTTCTACACCCTCCCTAAGATGCACAAAGACAAGATTCCACCACCGGGGAAACCAATTGTGTCAGGGATCGGATCCCTTTTGGAACCCCTTTCACGATTCTGTGATTTCTTCTTTAAAGAACTGGTACAGGAGACTTCCACTTATCTTCAGGATACAAAAAGCCTACTGAAATTGCTTGAGAGTCTAACAGTGGATGAAGATACTATCTTGGTTAGCCTGGACATTGAAAGTCTCTATACTAGCATCCCACAAGATGACACTCTAGAAGTACTGAAAAAAGCCCTGGATATGGCATCATGGACATATAGAACACTTTAAAAGTGTCATACTAGAATGTGCCAGACTAGCACTTAAAAGGAACTTCTTTGAATTCGAGGGGAGCCTGTTCCTACAGATAGGGGGCACTTCTATGGGAAGCACTTTCGCTCCTAGTGTAGCGGGGCTCTATGTCTTTGATTTTGAAACTAAGTTCATATTGACTAATGACAACCCCTTTCGGTCACATATCATCTTTTGGAAGAGATATATAGATGATGTCCTTGCCATCTGGCAAGGACCGAGAGGAACCCTCAATGAATTCTTACACTGGATCAACACCTGTGATGACAACCTCAGGTTCACACACAATGTGGACCCCCAGACGATGATCTTTCTAGATGTTATCACAAAAGAGAATGGCCGTTTGGAAACTAAGACCTATCACAAACCAAGTGCAAAGAACAATCTACTAAGATTTGAGAGCTTTCACCCCAGATCCCTGAGGGAGAATCTACCTTACGGCCAGTTTCTGAGATTACGCAGGAATTGTAGTAAGACCACTGATTATCGGAGTCAGGCCATTGATTTGACACAGAAACTTAGTGAAAGAGGTTACCCAGAGAAAATTATCCATAAGTGCCAAAAACGAGCAAGGAACCAACCAAGAGAAATTCTATTGGAAGACAAACAACTCCCAGATAATGAAATTCCTCTAACTTGTGTAACAACATACAATACAGCATCCAACATGATGACGAAGTCTATTAACAGACATTGGTCAATTATTAACACTGGCAACCTGCACTGGGAAAAGCCCCTGTTCTCTTTCAAAAAAGCAAGGAGCCTAAAAGATGCCTTGGTGAATACCCGCCCAATAACAACAGGAAAAGCGAACCCACCAACTGTACTGAATTCTTGGGGACTGCCAGAGGTTGTAGGCCACTATTCTTGTGGCAACTGCAGCGTCTGCCATCTGACTAGCAACACAAAGACTTTGGATTTGGAACAAGGTAAGACTTGGACCCAAAGAGCACACACGAATTGTAACAGTACCAACGTGGTTTACCTGATCAATTGCCCGTGTAATCTAAGATATGTCGGCATGACAACAAGGAAAATAAAACAGAGGATTTGTGAGCATCGCAGTAACATCAGATGCAGAAGAGCCACAACTAAGCTAACTGAACACTTCCTTGAAAGAAATCACACGACAAATGATATGCGATGGACTATCATTGAACAAATAAAATCTGGTTGCAATGTACAACAAAGGCTTTTTGAAAAGGAACAAAGGTGGGTGTATAGGCTCTCAACTCACACCAACGGCCTGAATGATAACATTCCTTGGAACACAGTATTGACTAGATGAATATTCTTCACATGGTTACTTTGATCCATCTTCCCATTGTTTTGATTCACTTGTTATATACTGGTTGTTCCATACCGTTCTGTTGCAGACCTTATCCCCCTTGACTAGAGTCTATTTAGTGTTACAGACCTTATCCACCTTGACTTTAATCTATTTAGTGTGGATCTACTGGTGACATACTTGGGCAGCACGCCTTGCTTCTCGTGTAGCCGAACCATTTTTATGGGGTTGTTCTGAACGTGTCTGCAAATTTATTGTTATGACGCTATTGTTACTCCTCCCCTCACCGTTGAAGGAACGAGTCATGTTTCACTTTACCACTTTTTCTTGTCACCGCGTGCTAGAGTACACCGCCTGACCGACACAACAGGTTTATCGTAATATCCCTCTAGAGCGAGTGTTTATTTAAAAACAGGTTGGTGTTATTAATGACTGGATGGGGCAGCACTTCCAGATCCGTCCCGTGCCTAGCTATTCAACGAAGGTACTTCTTTATATGCTAGTTCCCCTTGGAATTTATTGTATAGAGTCAATTGTCCTAATGTAATAATGACCTTTTCTTTTTTTACCGTTGAAGGATTTAGTTTAAACTTTATTTCAATTCCAAAGCGCACTCGCGTCAATCACATGACCCGCACGCCAGCGTCACACCACGTGACCCGGAAGCACCATCCTGTAAGAGAGGCTCCTACCGGGTCCCTGCCATTCCACCGGGGGCTTGACTGATCACAAGTAGGCAGAAACGCAGGCAGTTGTGTATTTGAGTGAGTACGATGGTAACACATGGGCTCCCCAAGCACGTTGAATATCGCTTTGAGTTTATGTGACCATGGTATATGCTTATTTTCTCCATCTAGATTTGGAATTCACGAATTGTATGATCTCGTCTCCCTTGAGGTGCGCAAACTCCGCTCTCTAAGTAAGCGCACTTGCCCTCTCCCTGTTTCGTTTTCGATCGTTGGTTTATTTCACTTTGTCACCAAGCTAAACGCTCTGGATAGTCACCTTGTTTTAGCGGCACACCCACCGCATTGAGTGAGGCTGTGTATGTTTTTACCCACCACTATATTCTAGTTGCACGTGGGTTCTCCTTTATCAGGGCTATCGGGATATTTCCCGTTTTACCCCCGGTTACACTGGTGCACTGGTACATTTGTACTCTTATTAGAGTACGTTGACGCCCACGACTTTGCTATTCGTATGAGTGGGTATGGAATTGATGTGTATGGCTCGTGTTCACTACTAATTTAGGTATGCGACTTCGGATCACTTACATTATATCTGTTACTGATTGTCTGAGTCGTCACCCTCATCTTTGGTGAGGTTTGTCTAGGGCTGCACGTCTGTGTTACGCACACCGTATTTCGATTGGCAATAAGTATGAGCACTGACTCAACGAATAGAGTGACGATTATGTGTTGTATATGTTTGTCCTTTGTTCGTTTGTCTTTCATTACAGATTTTTCCTTTCGACAAGTGGAGAAAGGCTCTCCTAACCGTGAGTAGCGGGTTAGGCTTCTATCACGGATCTAGGGCAGGGCACACCTTAGCGAGTGTGCACCACCCAGGTCACGTTTCATGGTCCTGACGAAAACTAAAGCAATAGCTACCTATGGTTGAAACATGTAGACCTATTATATATTTTTTCACTCCTTTTGTTTATCATCAGATACCATAGGTCAATTTAACCTTTTTTGGTATCCTCACTACTTTTTAACTATTGTCCAAGTTACCCTGGAATAAAATTATTTTAATTGGGTTAAATCTGGCCAATTTTTATCTAAATTCACTATTCACCTTCATCCCCAAACAAACCAGCTCCACTGTAGTCAGGTGTCGCAGCACACCCGGATGGCACTCGGCTATCTGGGTGGGACCTCGATGATGAAGCATGTCACCAACCAGGTTGGTGAGTGAGAGGTTTTCTTAAGAAATATTTTTTCTGCTCCACGTGCAAATACCCTTTAGACAGTTCTCTGTCGATTGGGAGTACTCCCTATCTTTGTTTGTAAGAAGGACAAAGGCCTGCGTCCTATATTAGACTTCAGGGTCCTCCACTGCTTCCTCAGGAAGGAGAAGTTCAAAATGCTAACCTTGGCTCAAGTTTTGTCTGCCCAAGGACCCTGGGGACTGGATGGAGGCACTGGAATTGCAGGACGCCTATTTTCACATCCCCGTCCTGCCTGGCCACAGACGGTACCTGCGGTTCAGGGAAGGCCACTAGCATTTTCAGTATACCTTGCTCCCCTCGGAGGGCACTGGGCAACAACTGCAGTGGTGACCAGCGAACTGAGCTTGGGTCAGAGGCATAGCCCTCTCTCTTCACCAACCAGATGTCACAATGGAGTCAGATGCGTCACTCCTGGGATGGGGCGGCCATCTGGGAGAGGTGGAGATCAGAGGCGTCTGGTCTCCGGCAGAGTCCAGGCTCCATATGAACCTCTGGAGCTCTGGGCTATCCACCTGGCACTGAAGGCATTCCTTACCTCTCTAAAGGGGAAGGTGGTGCAGGTGTTCACGGACAACACCACCGCCATCTGGTAATGCAACTAACAGGGCAGGGTGGGGTTGTGGATCCTATGTCAAGAGGCTCTTCGTCTCTGTACATGGCTGGAACATCAGGGCATGACTCTGGTGGTTCAACATCTGGCAGGTTCTCTTAACGCCAGGGCGGACAAACTCAGCTGCCGGTACCTGGTAGATCACAAATGGCATCTTCACTCAGTGATGGTGCAAGGTCTCTTTCAGCGGTGAGGAGAGCCTTTGTTAGATCTGTTCGCCACCGGAGAGAACGCGCAATATCAGCAATTCTGCGCGTTGTAGTTTCCAAGGCATCATTTGCTTTGCAACGCTTTTCATCACGAGTGGAACTGCGGCCTCCTGTACGCCTTTACGCCTGTACCACTTCTGCCCAGAGTGCTGAAGAAGATCAAGCAGGACTGGGCACGAAGAGTCTGGTACCCAGAGCTCCTGATCATGGCCCTCGATCCTTCACTCAGACTACCTCTTCGGGAAGATCTTCTGTCCAAGCAGCAGTGGAGGGTTCTTCACCCAAACCTGTCCAGCTTCCACCTTCTTGCGTGGACATTGAGCATCGACACTTGACCTTCCACCAGAAGTATGTATTGTCATCTTGGCAGCCAGACGTCCCTCCTCTAAAACAGTATACACCTGTCGGAATACATTTGTGGCATGGTGCACAGCAAAGGCTGTGGATCCCCTTTCTGCCCCTCTTTTAGAGTTTCTTTTGTATATACTTTCTTTGACCCAGCAGGCCTCTGACCTGAGCACTCTTAAAGGCTATCTTGTGGCCATCTCTGATTTCTTTCGACTACCAGATCAGCCATCTTTGTTTACATCCCCTATTTTAAATAGATTCTTTAAAGGCAGTACTCATCTCTTTCCTCCATCTCCATTGTAATGCCCCAGTGGGACTAGAACCTTCTCTTAACTTAACTTATGTGCGCTCCCTTCGAGCCTCTTCACAATTGTCCTTTCAGGTTCCTCACTCTGAAGACAGCTTTCCTTGTTGCCGTCACCTCTGCTCGCAGGGTGAGTGAGCTTCAAGCTCTTTCTTCTAAGCCTCCTTTCTTCTCTGTGCATCTGGACAAAGTGGTGCTTAGGACGAGACCATTGTTCCGTCTCAAAAAGGTTACACCTTTTCACATTGGACAAACCGTTACTTTGCCCACCTTCTCCCCACCTCCTCACTCTTCCAAGGAGGAGGGAAGACTCCACCGTCTGGACCCTAAATGTGCGCTGCCCTTCTTCCTTGACGGCATGAAACATTTCCGGGTGGATGATCAACTTTCCGTTGGCTATGTAGGTGCCAAGAAAGGTCGGGCTGTTCAAAAGTGTACCGTCTCTAGGTGGGTTGGCCTTTGTATTTAAATCTGTTACTCTTTGGTGAAAAAGGAACCTTCAGTGGGGCTCCGAGCTCATTCCACCAGAGTTACGGCAGATCTACGGCTGCCTCCATTGCTGTTTCACATGGAGTTCCACTCCTTGACATCGGTCAGGCAGCCATGTGCGCATCCTTGCACACGTTCACCAGACATTACTGCCTCGACAGCCAAGTCCGGCGGGACGACTGTTTTGCCCGTTCTGTTCTGTCCTCCAGGACTTTCTGATGGGAACTTAGTTCGCAGACCCTCCTCCGGGGTTGGTATTGCTGGGGTATCTATTCTAAGGTACGGAATTTGATTTTGATTTAATTTAAATATTTGTAAAGTGCAGTTGTCACTCTGGAGGGAGCATCCTGGTGCTATGCGGAAGAGGCAAAGGTGAATGAGTAGGTACGAGAAATGATCCTGTTTATACAAGTGGGAAGCAGAATGCATATGTGATCCCGAATATCCAGGTTTTCAGTGATTTTCTGAATAGGGTCTCTGATTCTATCACCCTTAAATGTACGGGCATAAGATTCCATGCTTTTGTTCCTAAGACTGCAAGGGACTTCCCTCCTTTTGTTTTGTATCTAAAGGTGGGTGGCTTAAGAAGGTTCGTTGTGGAAGATCTGAGAGTCCTAGCCGTGAAGTAATGTGTGAAATTAGCTGTCAGATATTTGTGTCCAGAGTCTCTAAAGGTGATTGTCAAGATCTTAAATAAAATTATTTTCTGTATGGGCAGCCAATGCAGGGTATTAAGTGCTGAGGTTGCCGATGATCGACGAGGCATTTTCAGCACCAAGCGAGACGTTGCATTCTGTACAATTTGTAGCTTTTTTACTATCTGTTTATGTGATCCTGCGAAAAGGCTATTGCAGTAATTTAATCTAGAAAGGATCAGTGCTACTGCCACTGTCTTTCTTGCAGAGTATGGAATGCAGTCGAAGAACTTTTTCATGGTTTTTATAAGGTTAAAGCGCATTCCTGCCCCTGCGAGAGCTTGTGGCCAGAATGTAAGAGAGGCTGCAAATTGTACTCCCATATTCTTTGCGATTTCAACTGTTAGGTGGGGCAGGTGCGTCCTCTGGCCACCATAGGATAGGGTTGAAGGATTGTCTTTCCCTATCAATAGTATTTCAGTTTTCTCTGTGTTGCATTTAAGATTGTTTAGCCTCATCCAGTGGATGAGCTCTGCCATACATTGCCTAAAGTTAAGCTTTGTTTGGTAGTATCTTTATCTAGGGCCAGGATCAGTTGTGTGTCGTCTGCGTATGAGGTTATATTGATATTGAAGGAGGATATTAGCGAGATCAGTGGAGCCATTTAGAAATTAAATAAGAGCGGACTGAGAGAGTATCCCTTTGGGACGCCTGAGGTAAACAGGCATTCGGTTCAGAGGAAATTTCCTAGTGTAATTGTTTGTCTACGGTTGGTAAGGAAGGATTTTAACCAGGCCAGAGCAGTAGAGGATATACTGTTTTGTTTGATTCTTGATAGAAGGATATCATGCGAGATAGTATCAAAAGCGGCCGACAGATCTAGTAGGATCAGTACTGCATTTTTTCCCTTGTCTAGAGTTAATGTCAATGTGTCTAGGACTTCCAGCAATACAGTTATAGTTGAGTGTTTGGGGTGAAAACCAGATTGACTGGGGTGTAGTATCCTGGCTTTCTCAAGGAAGTCTGTAAGCTGTCTATTAACCTGTTTTTCGGTAATCGTGCTGAGAATGGGTAGTAGCAATATAGGGCGAAGATTGGAGAGTGTAGAGAGGTCTAAGTTCTGTGTTTTTTTGTCTGTGTTTTGACAGCTGCTATTTTCCATTCTGCGGGGATTGTAGCTGTAGTTAGGGATTAAATAACTATATTGTTAAATAATGGATTAACAAGGTCTTGTGGAGAACCGCAGGGGGACATGCGTCAAAAGGAGATCCTGATTTGCAGGCAATGATAGTTTTCCGTGACTGTTCCAATGTGATTTTCTCGAAGGCCTGGAAGGACAGTCTGGTAAAAGTGGGGTCGGGTATTGAATCTATTGGCTTTGTGTGATGAGTATTACATTCTTTTTGAATATTAAGGATTTTCTCATCGAAGAAGACCGAGATTTGATTACATAGCATCTGTGATGGTGGAATGTCCTTGACTAGCACTTTTGGGGCAGTAAAGGATTTTACCACTGAAAATCATTTTTTGATCATTATAGCTGCAAAGATTTCATTAGAGAAATACTCCTTTTTTGCTAGCTTGATTTGTGAATGATATTTTTTTCTACTTAATCTGAAGAGGTTCAGTTCTTCTGCTGTATAAGCTCTTCTCCATTTTCGTTCCAGTTGTTTACACTGGAGGTGGAGTACTGCTAATGTAGGCGTATACCAGGGTGCTGAAGTTTTAACTTTCTATTGGTTTGTAGTTTGCTCTATAAGAGCTAATTTGTCGCCAATAGCTTTTATCAATGTATTAAATCAACGAGTATCCTCTAATGTATTGCCTGATAGGGTTGGTAGGGTAGCCTTTGCCATTTGGGCTATAACTAACTGTCTCTTTCAGATGAACAAGTTACTTACCTTCGGTAATGATGTATCTTTAAGAGATGTAGGTTAGTTATAGATTCCTTACCGGCTCACCCATCCTCCCTGCTCTGCAAACTGACTTCTAGGGTCAGAGACTCCCTTGCAGTGCCCTAGTTTTAGCGCACCAGTGGTCAGTGTCTTGCATGGCTCTGCGCTTCCGGTGTGGAAAGTCATGTCAGAACTGACGTTAGTGTGCAGGGGCAGCATCTAAATAGGCACCGCGACGTCATCCTGGCGAACATGACGACGGACGCGGAGTCGACCGACGCCACCTACCGATGCGCAGGGGTACTGCTAATAAAAAATTCTTGGGATACATCTGACGCCCGGGGATAATTCTAAGGTTAGGAATCTATAACTAACCTATATCTCTTACAGATGCATCGTAACCAAAGGTAAGTAACTTGTTCTTCTAAACAAATTTAGTGGCCATTTCAGTGGAAATTGTGTTGTCTTTAAATTGCAGTGTGCTACCCTACTATTCTTTACTAATATATTATGGCTCCAAAGTGCATTGTCAACTACATACTGCACCTCTACCACTCTCCTGCTGAAAGGACGTGGCTCCTTTGCTATAATTATTCTTTGTGAGACGCTAGCATTTTTTTGCAATCCCTACGACTTCAGTGATAGCAGCACCTCCAGTCTGAAAATTGTCCCAGCACCACTTCCCCACTTACCAATACCACTTCCCTCCTCACTCAATAAGTCACCTCCTCAACCCCATCTTCTTCAACCTACCCACCATCTCTGCAGAACCCCCCACCCCTCTCAGTTGGACCAACTGCTCCTTCATTCTATTCAACCTTCAATTACCCAACCAAGCTAAACCTGCCAATTTCTGGACCACCCACTAGCAATGAAACAAATTCTCAGAGGACAACGGGAACTCTAAACTCCTCTCCCACAGCACCCGTCAGCCTAACCTGCACCATCTCGAACTTCAGCAAATGGA
Source organism: Triturus cristatus (assembly GCF_964204655.1). Classification (NCBI taxonomy): domain Eukaryota; kingdom Metazoa; phylum Chordata; class Amphibia; order Caudata; family Salamandridae; genus Triturus; species Triturus cristatus. Next base: position 1,396,595,686 of record NC_140589.1, read on the forward strand.
TACCCACCTGCACAGACTCCCTGGCCAAACCAACTCCAAACCCAGGATTGTTTCCCACACCATTTTGTGTACGAAAACCTTTGATTGCCCCGCACCAGGTATTTACAGGAGTAGGTGTGTGCTATAAAATAACAAATACATACAGTAAATGCCCATACAGCAAATAGTCTGGCTAGCAATTGAACTGTGGGAGTAAGCAATTGAGTACAGTATATTCCTTCTAGTCGCATAGACTTCAGGACCCTAGAACACAGGTGTCAAAAATTGGGTTGTTAATTTGGGAGGTGGGTACTCTTACCAACTTAAACACACTTTGATTTGGCTAAAACAGATTTCTTAGAGAACCACTACTCAAACCCTGGTAGGTATGGCACAAGTAGCAGGCAGTTTCTCAGAGAAATGCGTGTTAAGTTCAAACAGCACCATCAGTTTTAAAATCGAGAAAACAACCCAATAAAATTCCCAGTCTAATTTAGAAAAATGGAGAAAACTTCATTAAGTAAAAGGACCATTACACTATCAAAATCAGATAAGGGGAAAGCGAGATATGAATTGCGAAAGTAGTAAGGCAAAAAGCACCTAAAAAGCTGCATAATGCCACTGAAAAATATCAGTTTGTAGGTGAGCTGGATCTTGGCCCAATTTCAGGCCAGCCCCTGTGGAACTGAAGAGAAATACACAAAGTAGGTCGCCTCAGTCAAAATTTGTACTTTGGGGCTTTTAAAAAAAAAATTCATAGCTCACAGTTGTACAATTGGGAGCTTGATTTGGTGTCTTTGAGCTCTAACTGAAGTTGATGATTTGGGTTTCAAAAGCTCATAATGGGACACTGCTCGATTTTGTAGCTGCTGGGGATCACTTCTCCACTGAGATACGTTTGCCACCTCGCCCTGATTCGAGGTTTTGCCTTCTCACTTAGTCTCTTTTTAGGTATTCAAAATTATCCAGAGGTACAAAACTGGAATCTGTAGCTGAGCAGGACTCTGCAAGGCCAGATACATTTACCTAAAGAGCCTGCTGAACCAGGTTTCAATGTGTCAAAAATCTTCTAACAGGACAAACCTGCTTTTATTGCCTACCTGGTGTACACTCAGCATCCTATCTTGATCCGAGGAAGGTTGAAAAATGAATTTTCCACTGTTCTCCAAGTGCTGGGAAAGTTCTTTCTGGTCATTCTGGCAGCCCCCAAGTATTCCAAGCTGCCTTCTATATGCCAGGTTTCCCTAAAACCAGAGGCTCTGCATGGTCCAGTCCACAATGATCAGCTAGGCCTTTTTGAAGCCTGGAACCCTGCTATGTGTAACCCTGAAGCGGGCAACCATATAGACCAGCAACTGGGTGTATGGAAAGCAGTTCCAGCCCTAGATTCATTCAGGAGTCCTTGAGTTCTTTTTTCTAGGAGGATCTTCTTTCTTCAGAAGTTGTCTTTCCCATGTTCATAGTGTTCCGAAAAGGTGGTGGTAAGGTGCTAGTTTTATCCTCTGCACTGGCCAGCATTTGGCGAATTTCCTACACCTGCTCCTGACTACTTTCTCCCAAATTCCCTGTTTTCTTTAACAGCATTTCCTATTTGCTTTACTGCAAAAATGCCCGGAAGTGCTCATTCCAAAATGTCTAACCTCCTTCTCTGCTCTGGAGTTCTATCCTATTTAGAAGAGGTGTCCTCTACCTGCCAGAGTCAACTGTTTTCCTCTGGATGGGGTCGAAGCACGAAAGACTAGAATGGCCCTGGTAATTGGTAATTGGAGCAGATCCTGCCAGGCTTATTGGCTACCTCTGTGTCAAAGATGTGCTTTCTTCTTCTAACTGTTCCTGCCCCCTTCCAAGAAGACTAATCCATGTTAAGTGGATAGTTTTGAGAATACTTCTGCCTTCCTGAGCCCAGAGGCCAAAACATAGTCCTCTGGGAGCAGGGTCATTAATTCCCAGGCATGGCAAATGCACTTCTCGCTGCCATGTGTCACTGCTGTACTGTAAAACTGCAGACTAGCCAGAGCACAGTGGTGCTATTGGCAGTCATATATGTGGGTGGTGTAAATACACACTACAGCCCACATATGAGATTTATCTTTCATTCCGTTGGTCCATTTCCTGTGCCACCTACAAAGGCCGTATAAAAAAGTTAAATAAGTAAATTGGGTGAAATCAATTTTAACAATACCATTTTGCGGGCAGAGTACATGAACTGTGACAATACCAGTGCAGAGAGCCCACAATTGGCACATCACTGGCCACAGGTAAGCCCCATTTAAAATGTACCATGAGCACCAAGGGCACTGTGACCAGGGAAGGCCTCTAAGGGCTGCAGCGCCTATTGTGCCACCCTTAGAGGCCCTGTATAACACCCACACACTGCCATTGCAGGCTGTGTGTTTTGGTGCAGAGAAAAGTGAAGAGTCGACATGGCACACATCCCTGTGTCTCATGCCTGCAACTCACTGCCTGGGGCCTAGGCAAGTCACCCCTCTTGCAGGGTGCACTAGCCTTCAGGTGAGGGTTCAGTGGAATGAGCCATGTACCCCTACAGTGTCTAAGTCCATAAAGAGTGTATGGTCTGGGAGTTGGTAATTATGAACTCCACAGCTCCATAATGGCTTTATTAAAACTAAGGAAGTTTTGTTAGCGAACTTCTTGGCACATTAAACCCACACTGATGCCAGTGTTGGATTTAATGTAAAATGCACTCATAGGACATCTTAGAGATGCCCCTGAAAAACAACTAGCTCTAGTGTGGTGCCTGAATGGCTGCCTGCCATTTGCCACCACCAGACCGGCTTCTGGACCCCTGGGTAAAGGACCTCCGCTCTCTGGGTCCAGAAAACAAAGACCATCCTGAGCAGAGGTGTCATGCCTCCTCCCCCAGGATGGGCTTGGTTAAACTAAGGGGAAGCTTCAAAGGCCTGCTGCCTTTGTAAGCTGTCCTTGCCTTTTGCTGCCACATCAACTGGCTCCCACCGGTTCTGACCCCTACTATGTGTGGAAGAATAGGTGGGAAAACCCTAGTTAGGAGGAGAGGTGTACCCACCTTTGCAAAGCTCCCCGCTCAGGTGGGGAAAGCAAGGTGAAGCACACATCTCAGTCCCCTCCATCTTGAAGATGAGGGGACCCAGCCAATTAGGGAGAGTATCATGCCCCCCTCCAACTGGAGGCTGGCATAATAGAGGGTTGAACCTACCCCAAGCAATGGACCCATTGGTCCCAACCTGCACACCCCTTTATTGGCCTAAATGTAGTGTTATGGTGCAATCCTGAACCTTGCCTGCTTGGATTTGAAGAAGAACTGTGCTGACCCAGGAAGAAGAGGACACCAACTGCTTTGGCCCCAGCCTGACAGCCTGTCCCAACTCTGACCTGTCTACAGCGGAAACCCTGGCATGTCCAGCAGCCACTCCACCCCAGAGCCTGGAGGACCTGCCCTGCACCCATCTTACAGACTCTGACTCCCGTGAGCACCAGATTTGCTCTACAAAGACTCACCCACAGAATCCGGATCCAGGCGGCTCTGTTATTTTGCACCACTCTTCACCCGACACCCACTGCCCGAGTTCGAGTGGACCAACACCATAAAGAGGTCTCCCCAGCGATCCTGACCTGGGATCTGGTGATCTTTGACCTCCCTCGAGCTTCCAGCCTTCGCCTGCAGCCTCAACTGGAAGGGTCCCCCCGACCGCGACCCGAGCTGGTAAGAGGAACCCAATGCCAAAAGACACCTGTGGACCCGACGTACCACAGTCTTGGGTGGCCCAACCGACGGTGTCCAGTCATCCTCCAAGATCCCAACTTACCTCTCCAGCCGGTGGTTGCCTTCAGGAAGCCTCCTTGCCCGAGCCTGCAGCATCTTTGCCGAGCTGGAAATCTCTATCGGAATCCTCAGGGTCCCCAATATTGCCATGGCACTCTTTGCCCGGCCGCACCCTGTGCCGCTAGTGGTGCAGCTCCTGTGCCGCTAGTGGTGCAGCTCCTGTGCTGATTGTTGGCCCCTATAGTACTGATCCTAACCCCATGAGCTTTGCTCTCCCAGCCAAGAGGCCTGCTCTAAGGCCCTCTTAGCCCCATTGTCTAACCCTCTCTGCACCCGCCCGCCCCAGTGCCGCTGGTGGTGCAACTTGAGTGCCCAACTTGGACCTTGGGGAGCCTTGGTCCTAACCCCCTAAAACTACCACTTGTAAAGTCGTTTACTTATCTGAGAACCGTTAATCCTTTTTTTCCAATAGAAACCAATGTTACGAGTTTTTTTCCTAAAACTGTGTCGTGTCGAACTGAACTTTTGTATGAAGGAAAAAGTAACTATATTGGAAACCTGAAAAAGTATTACTTACCTTGTATAGTAGAATCTACTTGGGCATACCGCCTGAGTAGTCTATGTAATCCAAAAGTAATCAAGAGTAATTTCTATGTAATTTAAACTGTTTTTAAAGCATATACAAACGTGTAATGATTGCAAATCCATTACCAATTTCCTTCCTTTGTGAAGTTTATCAATTGCAAGTACATGTTACCTACCTGTACCAAGTCCTGCTTGCTTCTAGAAATAAGACATAAGTATACCTTTTTTATACTTTTCCAATTGGTTTGGATTCTGTCTGCATGTGTGTAATCACACCCTCCTGATCGGCATAACTGTTCTCCCACACTACCACAAAGAGAGCTATTAATACTTATCTAATTTAGTCTCTGCTATACCTCTGGGGATCCCCTGGGCTCTGTGCACACTGTACCTTACTTTGGTGTAGTATATACATAGCCAGCTTCCTACAGCACTTTCAAAGTGTACACCACATTTCATTGGCACAATGTATCTTGAGGGCTTAACCACTAGTGTTCCAAAGTTAGTTATGAAATTCCTATTGCACACTTATTTAAACTCAATTTATCAACTATCATATGGATGGAAGACCAAGTCTGCCTTGCCTGCATTTTAACTCCTAATTTACGACTGTTCAGTGCCAAAATTGAACTCACAGGGCCACATTGCTGATGTGAAGCTAAACAGCATTGGCCTTGTTCATTCTTCCATCTTCTAGTCTTTGGCCATTAATTATTATCAGCATGTTCCTCTTTCTAGTGTGACCATGTTCTCTTGACTGTGGAAGTGGAGATTGTAAATTGGCCTAGTTCTTCTGGTTTCTCAATGCTAGTCACAAGTTACTCTGTTGCCCACTTGGAAGACCTACTGAACAATTTGGAAAATGAAATAAATTGAAACTTTTAAGGGGGTGTGTAAAAAAACTGAAGAAATCATTTCTTCTACACGTTTTCCTGTGCTTGAATCTAGTTCTATGATCTCTCGCTCTAACACAAATTTGGCACAGAGCACCCTTCAAACACTCCTGATCTAAACTAGTGCTCACGAGCCCATTTAGCATCCTGCATTACAATGAAAAGAAGTAAAATGTAGGCTCCTCTTCAGTACCCTGGTAGTTCCGTACCTTGATCTTTCTAAGTTTTCTTTTTGTCTTGCATCCTTAGCGCAATGAAGTAACTCAAAATCTCTTCCATGTTGATTGCTAGTTAAAAGTCTAATACTTGCCTGTGATGCTATCCCTCTCTTCCCACAGTTAGTGGTTGCATAAGTGACTTTGGGGATGAGCCTAACGGTTTAATTTACATTTATACCTCTCTTTATTGTCTACAGAGTTTATTGATATGAAGACCGACCAATTTGTCATTGTAGCTGTGCATCTGAATCCTAAATATATTATTTGTTCCTACCATTTATTGAAATATGCCTCATCAAAAATAATAATCTATAGGTGGCGTGATAGCTTCGCCGGAATGTAGCCAAATTATGTCAAACTCAGTCTAGCGCGTCCGTCGCCTTCCTCCGTGGAATATCGCGTCACTTATAGATATTCTCGTTTGTTCAAATGAATTCTTTGGCTATCAATTCTGGAGGATAATGTTCATCTCAGACGTTTTTGTGTATCACTTCCTGCACTGGAATTACAGTTTCTATCTAATTACCTTGGTTTAGTGACATCTCATGGGGGGTGCTATCCAGAACGTATATCTTTTTTTCTCTCCCTCTCCCCTGACTAAGAGGAACCCCGCTTTCCACTCTTCCAACCTTGATGCCCTGTTGGGGGCAAAAATTAGAGCCTGTATTGGATTGTCTCCCTCCCCCATCTTTGATTTTATTTTCTCAAACCAACTCTTTGCCCTGAGGAAGGTGTCACCTCTATGTTGGTGTTCCACCGAAATGCGCGTCGGCGCAATTTCTGCTGAATAAATGAAATCATGATCTTCATCATATGACAAATAGAACATAAAAAGTTCATATTTGTTCTGCTGTGTATCACTATATAAAAATGTGTTTTTGCTTGATTATTCATAAAGCATTTTAAAAGTGATAAGGTACTGTTAAGCATATATTGAGAGCATTGAGACTTTTTGTTTTTTTTGTTTTTAATTGAATGTTATGTATGAAAGAAAGTGTGGTTTGTGTGTTGGATGTATTTGTGTGATATTTATGTCACTGATGGGTAGGTGAGGGTCTTTTGTGTATGAGAAATTTGTGTAATTTATATATTGGAAAAGAAATCCTGAAAAAGAAAACAAAATTATGGAAATGGTTACATTTATGAAAATAAAAAAGAATTGAGAAGCAATATTTAATGATTTATGTCTCTGGAAATTGGCTATTGAATTGTATATATGTATTTTTGGAATTTTACCCTTTGTTAAATAGTAAGGCAGTGTTTAAAGGTTGTTTATGTTCCATGTGTATATGGGCACTGGACACACAGTCAATCTTTCTTACTGGCGAAAAAAGTATTCCTTCCTCCCCTCATAGGTATAGCAGTCCAAATCAAAACAGACAACATGACCACCATGTATTATCAGCAAAAACAGGGGGGGGCAGATGTCCACACTGTCTCTCCTAGCACAGAGCATAGTAGAACAAAGTATGCTCTTCAACACAACACTCACTTTTTAGCAGAGTACGTACCAGGAGTAGACGACGACTTGGCAGATATCCACAGCAGGACATGCCGATAAGTCCACAAGTGGGAACTCAACATACAAGTCCTACACCCATTCTTCCAACAGAGGGGACAACCAGATATAGACCTATTTGCAACACCATAAAACGCAAAATGCCTAAACTTCACCTCCAGTTTCCAACACCCACAATCCAAGGGCAAAGCACTTTGGATCAATTGGTCAAGGATATATGCTTACACCTTTCCACTTCTCCACCTGCTTCCATTTGTAATTCGCAAACTGAGGCAGACATCCCTGACTCTCATCCTAGTTGCTCCTACATGGGCCAGGCAACCTTGCTTCACAACATTACTAGAGTTATCAATAGTCCCACATCAGGTGCTACCCAACAGACAAGACCTCCTCACTCAGAGCCAAGGATCAGTAAGACACACAAACCCCAGCTCTCTCAATCTTGCAATTTGGCTCCTGAGGTCTTAGAATTTGGATGTCTAAATTTGCCACAAGAATGTATGGACACACTTTTTTCATTATTGTCATTCAAAGGATATTGATCCACTAAATGCATCACAACATGACATTGTCTGCTACCTGCTTCACTTACAAACTGCATGGTTAGCTTTCACTTCTATAAAAATGCATCTTACAGCGCTGGCTGCATACCTTCAAAATAGAGAACAAACTTCTGTATTCAGAATTCCTGTAATTAAGGCTTTTCTACAAGAGCTCAAGAGAGTCACCCACACCAGTGTGGAATCTTAATATTGTGCTAGCAAGGTTAATGAGTCCACCGTTTGAACCAATGCGCTCATGTCCACTACAGTTTCTATCATGGAAATGTGCTTTTCTCATTGCAATTACTTCACTGAGAAAAGTGAGAGAGATTCAAGCATTAACTTTGGAGGAACCATTTTTCCAAATACACTAAGACAAAGTAGTTTTACTAACTATCCTAAATTCCTACCAAAAGTAGTCTCACAGTTTCACATGACTCAATCCATTTAATTGCCTGTATTGTTTCCTCAACCAGACTCAGTGGCAGAAAGAGCATTACACACATAAGATGTTAAAAGAGCACTAATGTATGATATTGATAGGACACAGTCCTTTCGGAAATCTCATCAACTATTTGTGGCATTCTCCGAACAACATAAAGGTAAAGCAATTTCCATATTGGGTATTGCACGTTGGATATTGAAATGCATCCAAACCTGCTATGCTAAAGCCAAAAGACCCCTCCCTATACCATCAAAAGCTCATTCTACATGCAAAAAAAGATCTTCTATGGCATGTCTAGGGAATATACCAATAGCTGACATATGCAAAGCAGCTACATGGACTACACTGCACACATTTACAAAACATTTCTCTGTAGATGTTATGGCACAACAGCAAGCATATGTCGGGCAAGCGGTACAATATACATTATTTCAAACAAATGCACTCGGCACAAGTTAGCCTCCCCTTCCGTGCTAATAATGTGTATCTACAGCCACACATGCCATCAAAAGATAAATTTTACTTACTCTGTATCTGTTTGTGGCATGTAGTGCTGTAAAACAACTTGAACACTGCCGAGCCCAACACTAGATGGTGGACTTATGCTAAACATGTGAATCTAATGCAGTACATGCCACAAACAGATGCTTGCAGGATAAGTTAGTAAGTGAGAGACAGAGAGACTGAGACTGAAATGGGTCCATACCACTGTTTTATCAAGGTAGGAATAATAATGACTTTTTCTGGCTACATGTATCTATGTACACAGTATGATGAGTTGAGGTCAGCAGATGCCAGTGCTATAAAATGTTATATTATGCTATGATGTAAAAATGCTGACCATTCCCTGCTTCAGGACACAGTGATTCTGGTGTGCTGCACTGTTGTTGATGTAACATTGTGATGCCCTTCCTTTGTTCCGAGTTTAATATAGTTATTTTATTAATTTACTGAGTATAACAATCGTACTTAATCTGCAGGTTCCATTTTTTGGGCCACTGTTTGATGGAGCAATAGTGACTGCAAAGCTGCTGCCAACCCTCGTTTGTGCCACGTGTATCAATGCAAGCCGAGCTGTGAAGTCCCTCATACCACTGTACCAGAGCTTGTATCCTTTATTATGCCTGTGTGTTCCAGCCTGTGATCCATAATTTCACAGAACAGCCAAGTTAACGTTTGTCAGGTAAGCTGCTCTTCCTTTGATTGCAGAAAAAGGCAATTTACAGAACTGAAAGACTATAGTTGTGTTCTAAAACATTGGCTGATAGGAATGACCAGTCACCCCCAAGGCCATGCCACTCAGAAGGGGAATCAACATAATGTCTTACCCCGAAACTCAATAGCACACAACCCCAAAGATTTCAATTGATATGCTCACTCCACATTGGCTTCCTGTCATGCCAGTAGGTGATGTCTGGTTCCTAATTTCATATCTCCCTCGATTGGCATGCCTCCTAGTCATTTAGGTTTCCTCCCTGGTCCTGCTCTTAGTGCAGCTGCAGAGCTATGAAAGCTTGTGCCCATGCCTGTCCAGGACCACTCGGCTAAATCCATATGTCAGGGTCTCTCACAGCAGAGGGGACAACACATATGATGTAGAACACAAGCGAGATGAGCTCATTGTCATAGAAGTCAGGTAAGAGAAAAGATAATTTACAAATTGTGTACCTTAGATGGGTGTCTTCCTTTAGTAATAACGTTATTAGTCCAATATATTTTATTTGGAAAGTACACAATGACTTGATGTGATGTCCGAATGCTCTACTGTTGACTGAATGAATACTATCTTAGTACTGACTGAAAAATATTAATTTCCAAAACATTCTACTGAAAATTTGCTCTGAGAGGTACTGGGACACCTGTCCCTAAAGCCATCTTTCAAAGGAAGCAAAACACTTATTGTGGAATAACAAAGAAACTTTGCGTGCACCGTGCTCCCTTCAAGGAGGGGGTACTCTGCAGTGTCTTCCACTGTCAATTTGGGATGTTACTAAACGTTCAAGGTCACTTGGTGCGGGAGCAAGAGAAAAGGTTCAACCTCCCACCTTAGCATGAAAACGCAGGCCCTTCTAAGTCCCTCTTTAAATAGAAATGCTTGGTGGTTTTCAGTGCTGAGGATGGAGAAAGAACATGTTGCATGTGCATCTGGCATGGTTCCTACAAGTGAGACAGCTGAAGTCACTTGTTGTAAAGTCTGTAAACTCTGGCTACAGCTGCACTTGTCAGAGGCTTTAAGGGAAGTGTAATCAGCCACAGATTCATTTGCATCTCAATTAGGAAGGCGTCCGGCCTGTGGACGCTGAAGTCTGTTGGTAAGATGTTGAAGGAGGAATCGCATTAGGCACAAAGGCCCCCAGCATTAGATCTTACAGCGGAGTGAGAGACAATGTCTGAGGTTTAGTTACCATGGGGATGAGAAGCCCGCCGAGCCACTGGAGAGTCTGGGGTTTGCACTGTAATCATTAGGACATGATGACAAATTCCGCTGTTGTTTCCAAATACATCTTAGTATTAAAAAGCTTTTAGAAACTAAGGTACAGCTCGGAGACTGCGGTAGAGAGAATTTCTTTAGCACTTAAAATGTTTCTTCGTTGCTTTGCAGCATTCTGATGGGAAAAGTGCTCTAAGCTACTCTGCCAGCCAGGTTTGAGCTGGGAACCGAAGACAGCGCTGCAAAAATGTTCATACCTGCCCCACATTGCACAGTTAGCCCCACCCTCTCCAGAGAGGACATTTGGAGGAGGGAAAATCTTCTTAAAGAAAACTGCAACACAATAGTGAATTTGCAACACAGTTTTTCAAGCAGATTGCCTAAAAAGAAACCGAGTTCAGACAGAATTTTGAATGGGATTAATAAACAATTTCAATACTTCATAGACTTCTACACTTTCCAGGCCCACTATTTCTCAATAGCAGTGAATCATACATGTGCCAAGGATAAAAGTGTGAAACTATCGGAAAATACTGGATGCACAGAAAGAGGATACAAATGTTGTATAGAAGAGTTGTGCCTCTTTGATAATTGTGCACCTGTCAGCAGTACAGTGTTCTCTCAGTGTACTGCTGTACAGACCTGCACTAAAATCCTAGAACTGAGACATCACAGGGCTATCACCATGCACCCGCTTTTGTGATCTTCGCCGTGCACGCTTGTGCCACTTCAAAAACAAAATCCATAGAGCTCTTGCAATGCATTTCAAATTCCAACTTATATCTCTCATTTGACAATAGGTTGATGCCACATTCTCTGGACAGCTTCCATTGCGGGCTGATGGATCTTAAGCAGTTGTCAACATGTAGTTAAATCAGTTCAGTGAGGATCACAGCGCTGGTACGATTTAAAAACTCAGCTTGCAAGTATACCCTTTGAAATGCAGTAGGTTTTTTCCAGGAACGTAAAGATGCTACTAAAAATTCACAGTAGTTTGCAGCACATTTTCCATCATCACGCACTGAGGATAATCCTTTCTTTGCCTGACCTGAATGGATCATCCTTTGCTCCCTCTAGTTATGGGGTTAATGATGATCTGCACTGTGCAAATTATCTGTGTGATGTTCTTATTTTCTATCAATCACTGCTTTTGCAGACTACACAGTGCATCAGTTTCACATTCTGATGGATACATCTTTCCACAAATTCCATTCCTTGTGAATACTTGTTCCAGTGTTCAGAGTTGTCTGGAAAACCATTTCCCTAGTAGCCACACTCCATTCCTGGCAGGTGGTGCTACATCTGTGACTACATCTCCTGAAGTTGCACCGCTGGAGTATATTAGGTGCCAACAAATTTGCTAGTGCCAGTTTCCGTTTTTCTGCACCCCATTGACATGGTCCAGAGGTTTCTTTTGGTGTCTTACTAACACATTCCTCAGCTTTTCTTTTGACAGGAACTAGTTAAAATGTCTCTGCAAAGGTCTTCCAGTTTTAAGCCTTGCAGCAGGTGTCATAAACAGATATCCCTATGGGCCCCCTTCAATTGTATGTGGTGCAAGGGGCTGGGACATGTTTTTATGGTCTGCGATTCTTGCAGCTCCATGCACCCTAGGGACATCGGGGTACACCAGATCAAGTTATTTGTGGCTATGTCCCACGAAGAGACTTCCATGTGTATTTTCTTTCCCAGAGGTAGGTCACCTTCCAGGTATGTTGTCCTAAAAGATCTTCCCACAAAAAGCACATTAAGCACTATCGGAAGGACAAGTAGTGGTCTTCCTCGAAGAAGTGTTTTCAGGACAATTCAGAGGCTCAACAGCATTCCCTAACAAAGGTTGTTCCTCAATACTAGCAAACCCCCAGTGCCGAAAAAGTTTAGGCTAAAGTTTCTTGATCAGTCAGCTGACCCTGTGCAGGTTGGGGTTCTTCTGGTTAGTGATGCTGGATCTGTTTAGGATGCTTCTGCAGCCATCTCGGTTACTCTTCAAGGAAGTGGGCGGGAGGGGGATGGACCCATTCCTGCGTTAGGTGACTTCAGTGGGTCTGACTCATGTCTGTGATGCTGCACTTCAAGGGAGTTCGGCCTTGGCACCTATGGCAAAGTCAAAAATGCTCTAGGGTGCCATCACCTGGTGACTCTGGCCCTTGTCTGCGCCAATTTTGAAGTCAATGGTGATGTCACACACAGAGCAGACTCTGGTACTGGCCAAGGGGTTGATAGGTGAAAATATCATCTGGTTGACAAAAAAGAAGGTCAAGTCTAATTTTAAAATGAACTGAATTGTGAGCACCTCACCTAGGCCCAAAGATTTACCTGCTTAAAGTGGATTGTCGGTTCAAATTCAGGTTTCTTGGTTATGGAGGGCTATCTACCTGGTTTTAAACTTGCTAGTGGTGTAGATAATTGCCAATAGGGAGCCATTTCATTCCCCTCTGGTCCTCCTTTATAGGAAGTCTCCTCTTTTACAACAACCATTCAGAAGGCAGCGCAAGACTTTGAATTGGCTTTGCCCACTGTGAAATAAAGTTCTAATATTCTGGCAGAAATCGTGCAATCTTCAATTTGCTTCTGCTTTTGCTGAGCCTGTGCCTCCGTGTCTTGATGCTGTCCTAGACTCTATAATGACTGGCTGTGAGAAATCCTTTTCGTGCCTAGCAGTTCAGAGGCAAATTGCCAGATACCATAGACTCATTTAGTTGATCTGCACTGTTTATCCTTCCACCTGTCATGGAAGAATCTGGTGTTCTAAACACGGTCTTCAAAGCAGAACACTAGAGCCTTCCCTACGGCTCCGATGGATGGAAAATCCAAAAGATTTACTCCTTGGGTCACAAAGAGTTTGCTTCTGGCTGCTTGGCTCTACATACTTCCAATGCCACCTGCGTTTTAGACTACTATGTCCAGGTCTTATGGAAGTTAGTGAAACTTGCCTGGTGACTATCGGCATGCGAGATCATATGAAAAAGCTATTCTCTGGCCTGGTGAGTTATGGCCTGGATGCACAAAAACAAATCCTGAAGTATTGCTTTGATTCAACTGACAATGTTGCACAGTCCATGGGTGCAATTGTCATGCTGGAATGCATCCTACTGGATTTTTTTGAGATGTCTAAGAAACACCTGTGGACAACAGTTTTGACAGAGAACTGCTTTTAGGAGAGATGGATGACAACTCCTTGGAAGAACAACAGGGCTATTGCTTGCTCCCTGGTCCTGTGCTCCCCATCTTGGCAGTTTTACCAATAGTGTTGGACGTTTCATGGATACTCTAGGGTTGTGCAGTACCAACAACAGCAGCTGTCTCAGCCTGTCCAAGCGCCACAGAATTTATATGTTACTGTTCAAGGCAATAGTGAATGAAGAGGGCACCACCAGCAGTTGAAAATCCAGACCTCACTGTTCTCTGCAGGCTTAGCCCGATTTAAACCCCTGGGATCACTCCCCCTTATGACAACATTATCCTCTTGAGGGAGAAAGAAGTGTCTCCCATTTTGTCACTGAGTGGGAGGCCATCAGGACGGACCAGTGGATGTTACAAGAGATCCCCTGTGGTTATGCTCTTCTTTTCTAATCCTTGTCCGAGACATCACCCTTCATCAGAATGTGCTGTTCGGCTCGTACCTCTATCCTGGAAGCAGAAGTCTTTGCCCAGCTTAAGAAGGGACCACAGAATTGCCTCCTCTGAAGAGAGGGGAACTGGAACTTACTCCCTTTACTTCTTGGGTGGCCCGATGCCTGTTCTGGACATCCAACTTCTGAGCCTGTTCATTCACCAGGAAAAGTGTATGATGTGGTCAATGAGCATGTCTTATTGACATTAAACTACAACTCAGTAGGCTGGTTTGTGTCCCTGGACTTTCAGGACTCTTATCTTTCACCGTCCAATTCTCCCCTCCCTCAAGCACTTCTTAAGGTTCACAGTAGGGTCTGAACACTTTAAGGATGCGGTCTTACCTTTCGTTTTTTTATTACAGTCCTAATGAAGGTGCTGGCAGACTTGGCAGCTGTGCTGCAGAGGTCAAGTGTTCAATTGTTTCTGTATTTGTACAACTGGCTGGCAGAGCCCCTGACGGTGGTCCATAGAATATCCAATGGACGATGGCTCTTCTCCAAAACGTGGGCTTTAACATTAACGTGCTTAAGTCTCACCTCACCCCCACACATAGGCTAACATTTATTGTGGCGGAACTCAGTACAACTATTATCAATGCCTTCCGTTCTTCTCAAAGAATCCCTGGTATTTGGATGCCTTCCCATGTTGCATACTTCAGCTCAGGTCTTGGTCCTGCCGGGTTTGTGCATTCTGGGTCTCATTGCTTCATGCATCTTGTTGGTGCTTCATACCAGGTTATGGATAAGAGTCTTCCAGTGGTGTCTGACGATGAAGTGGTTGTAACACTACGGAAGCATTTGCACTTGCGGATTTTCAAATCCACACATAAGGAGCTACACTAGGGGATGTGCTCCTTTAACCTCCTGGCTGGACTAGAGTGCACATTTGGGTGACATGATGGTCTAGGCCTTTGGTTTATGTCTAAATGGCTCCTGCACATAAATAAATGTGCTTGAAACAAATCAGAGATCTATGATTGCTTGATTATTATTTTGAGCAGAGCTTTCAGTGATTTCAGTATTATTTGTTCTAATCATTTCAGATTTATCTGAGTTAGTCTTTAAAATCAAGAGCACAACCTAGTTCATTTAGTGTTATCAGTAGCAGGCTTCTTAGTACTGGTGTTAAAAAGAGCGAGTTCTGAGTGAGCCTGCTAATATATCATGCAGTGTTTTGAATGACTTTGGGTGTTATCAAGGGCAGTGCTCTAGGTGATATTAGTATTGATTATCATTAACACAGCTCTGGAAGAATGTTGGTATACTTAATAGCAGATACATGAGGGATTTAGTTAATTTTTAGAGCAGCAATGATTAAGCCACAAGCACAGCTTTTAGTGACCCTGGTCCATATCATTATTTTAGCAGTAAATAACAATATCTTTGAAACCCATTGCATGTATAAAGTGAACAGGAATGATCTTTAAAACAACACTTTCCTGTACAACCTCATTAAATATCCCATTGTTAAGTATTACCATAGGTACTTATATGTCACAAGTAAGGCACATTGGGATGTGTTGCAACTGCACATGTAAATCTGTGTTTCAGCAAAAACCTGTGAAAGGGATTTATTATGCTGGCCATATTCTCTGGCTCAGCAATTTGTGTGCTTCATTTGTGCCCAATATCCAGAGGACCTTGGTTTCCTAACACAATATCCTGAGATACTTTATCTCCTTTCACAGTGATTCTAGGGGCATTACTTCTGTTGAGTGGATGGTATTTTAGCCACAGGATTCCTTAAACTGTATTGCTTAGAAGTTTGTCAATCCTTGTATAACATGTTCCAATTTTTTAGATAGTTTGTATTCATCCAGGTCATATATTTAAGACTTTGAAGCAGGGTTGGGTGGGGGTAGGAGAACCATTAGTGGTTCCGGTGATGTATCATCCACAAACAAATTTCATCTAGCTGGAGACTGTACTCATTATATGAATTGGGGGAACCACCTAACCCACTGCGTTCAGAGACTCCAGAAGCATACACTCTAGCTTAAATCTGTTGGCGTACGTGTGTGGTGACTCATGGGCATGTCTGCAGAATGGTGTGACTGGCAACAGCGGCTGTGTTGTCGCGTTTTTATTTTTTTTTAGCCGATCCTGCTCAGCATTGGCAATGCCATTAGGTCTAAAAGCTTTGCCAATACTTGTGTTTTTGTATGTGTTGGACAAATGGCTAATCTTTACATTTTTATGAACTTGGTTTATGCCTTACATTGTATTTTTTTAAACTTTTTTTCCCCTTGAGGTGTTGTTCTTTGCATATATTCTCCCTCAGTATTTTTCTCCAGTCACCTGTAAGCACAACACTTGAATTTGGTCAATATTATAGCAGGGTGAGACAAGATTAACTTGAATATTGTAAGGGGGCTCTGTGGAGCATCCTTTAGGATTGGTTTGGAAGTGTGACTAATGGGCACTTAATAATTTCTAGGTCCTCCACCAGCTTATGGTACCAGGGAGATTTCTAACAATTCTATGTGACTTTGTGCTTTTTTCAGTGGCAGCCACCATTTACAAAGGGTGGTAGGGCGGGTGGGAGGAGAGTGGGGGGGGACGACGGGTTAATAATTTAAAAACGTACCTGAAGCCGCTGGCTGTCTCCCGCATCATGCCGCTCTTTCTGGCCTCTTCCTGGGTCCCAGCAGCCCCTGGAACAGACTCCCAGTCAATCCCTGTGCTGCAGAGCGACACCGGGATTGGCCTAAGCGGGCAGGAAAGACGCTCCCCTCAGGTCATTGAGTCTGAATGCAGCTGGCCTGGAGAAACTTAAGTGCGCATGTGTGTCTTGGTCAGCCTGAGACGGCCGGCCAAACACACATGAGCACTTAGGGAGTGCACAAGCACTCCTACTCCACCTTCCCATGCCCCGCCCCTCCATGCACAAGCTGGCTCAGAGCCGACAAATGAAAACTAAAATGATGCTAGAGCATAGTTCTATTTTTCGTTTGCTGCATCGTTTTATTTTTTGTTGCTGGCTGTGCGCCAGGCAGTGGCGCGACGCTCGTCTGCCATTGCTGATGAGCCACCACTGTTTTTTTTTTTTTAACCCAAGTAATCGGACATTTGTTTTCTGGTGATTCTATTAGCAGTTTCGTGTTAATATTTCCAAGCACAATGGGAATACTTGTTGTTCAGCAGTTTCCAGTTCTGTTCATCCAACCGCACCACCATTAATTCACTGACACCCTCATTCCCACTACCACATCTCGGTCCACCTCTCAGACCCGTTTTACCTCCTGATAGGTTCTTCGTCATACATACAAGATTCATTCGTTCGTTTTGGTCCAGAACAAACAGGCTGAATACAACATTTATTTTAGGACGGTGTAAAGAACGTGCAAGTTGCTGCCAGTGTTGGCCAGCCGTCGCTCCAAGGTATGGAGAGTCAACGTGTGTGTTCTCGCTGTGAGAAAATGTGACCTCCTGTCACGCCAAGGCCCCAGCCCCGGCAGACTGGGAACGTTTAAAGCACAGGCTGATTCCACGTGAGCAGTGCACCCGTTTGGAGGGGGAGAGAACTTGCTTTAAGTGAGATACAAAACATATTCCAATGAAGTGGGAGGGTGCCGTGCTTCGTTCCCGAAAGCAGAAGGGCGCTCTTCAGACTCCGTCGCCGTTGCTGTGGCAATTTATCTGGCCCGCACCTGCCTGCTCTGCGGCGCGGCGATCATTTCAGCCTGATTGGACTGTCTGTAGTCAGCCCGCGTTACCTCGTCTCGACTAAAGCTGACAATTTAATGTGCCATTTCGGAGCCTCTCTGTCAGTTACTGTAACTAGCGATCAGGAGAAAGGCTGCACAGCCTGAGAAGGAAGCATTTGCCCAGTCACACCAATCTCTGCTGTGCCCTGATGAACGCGGCGGTAGCTCTAATAGGTGGGACGAGGGAGCGCGACCTTCATTCTCAAGTGCAGTTTCCCTGCTGGAGGGGATCGATAGTTGAGCTGCCCGTCTCTGCTGCTTGCCTTCCGTTCTCACAGTGAGACTCTTCTGCGGGCGGCAATCGATACCTCTAATCTGTCCCAGCCTGTAATAAGTCAGGCGAGGCAAAGCTTTTAGGTGGCATTACATGGCATTGTGGGGGCGGCTCGCGCTCTTTCTCATAGTGCACTTCACGGCCTTGCAGAGAAATGCGTCGGATTCCGTTTGTAGTGGCCTCTGTCTGCAATCTCTTCTGTCGGCTATTTTAGTTTCCCGAGTGTTGGGGAAAGTGCCGGCTGTAGCTATTTCGTCAATGTTTCTAATATTTCAGCGACTCTTGAATTTTAGAGTCCATGAGTTGCTTTGCATCAGTCGCCCCGCTGAGGGACATGTTGACTGTCTCCCATGCACTGCTTGTTCAGTTCTGAAAACTAATTCTGAGACGGAGCATAGCAGATCCCTTTCTGGCATGAAACAGGTTTTAAAGACTGCAAAATGTTTAACAAGCCAGTATTTATTGACTCAGCAGCTCCAAAACTTGGCACTTGAAAATAGAGGAAGTAAAATTGAAAAATAACGTTTTTATGATTTGTAGATACAAGCCACAACCCTCTCCCTGAAATGACCAATTTGGTTTTTGAGTAGATATCGTAGATATATATTGTAATTCACAGCACCACCAATGTCTGGAATACCGTGCCATCTGCTTTATAACAAGCAACAAATGTTTTAATAGAAATAACAACCATCCACTAAAGAAATATTCAGGGTTTTCGATAAAGTACACAGAAAGCAATAACATATATTCAATACAATAGTCTTTTAACAATCAACAGTGCACTGCCGAACCACACTAGAAACATATCAGTTTTCTCCGGCTAGGAACGTAGGAATCAATTTGAGTATACATCTTTTCGAGAGAGCATAGAACAGTAAACAATATCCTTTAAGAACACGTTTAGAAGGCAGACCAAATTGTACAGGTAGTGGAACCTAGAGGTGAGACATTGAGTCACAAGGTAAGTTGAATAGAGCATTTATGGCTTTCTCAAAGGTCCTATGATTGTGTGTTAAGTGGCTGTCTCCTGGAAATGGGTTACGAGCATAGGTAGAAATGCAAGTCAATGAGAAGTCAGCGGCGGCTTCTCTGCAATGGCGGAGGAGTGTCGCCCGACTGGCTTAGCCAGCAGCTGAAAAATAAACGAATGTTTTATTTTTCAGCTGCTGGCTGAGCCAGCGTGTGTAGGGAGGGACAGAGCCGAACCACGCAAGGGAGTAGAAACGAAGTGGAGTGCGCTTCTAAGTGCACATATGTGTTTGGCCAGCCGTCTTAGGCAGGCCAAACAGAAATGCGCAGTTACGTTTCTCCAACCCGGCTGTATTACACAGAAGAAAAAGCATAGACTTCCTGTGCCTGAGCGAACACTAAACAAGCCCGCTCAGGCCAATCCCTTCGCTGCTTTCATGCAGCATGAAAGCAGCACAGGGATTGCACAGGGAGTATCTGATGCTGTCCCAGGGGCTGCTAAGACCAGGAAGCAGAGGAACTCCGAGGCACGAGGTGGCAGAAGAAACATTAGGTACAGTTAAAGAAATATATATATATATATATATGTTCCACCCCCCCAAGTCCCTCCCATGCTCCCCCCTCAACGCCCCTCACCACTGTTCAAATGCGTTTGCCACCACTGTGACAAGTCTTGCTTTGTGGGATCTCGAAGGTAGACTTTTATTGGTGTGGGAGCTTCTGCCAAAAGCAGGTGATTTTCACGTTACAGGTTATATGAATATAGGTTGTTTTTAAGGTGATGCAGCCAATTTTACAGATTGTTCAAAATTACAAAAGGCAAAGGGGCAGTACAGAATAAGGAGCAACGGGATAGATAACACTGTCAAATTCTTTTGGCTGTGGTTTCTTGGCACACTGCCCAACAAAGGTCTACTTTAGATGGGAGAATTGGAGGACTTTGGAAATTTTACTACATTTTAACAGTGTTGAAGAGGAGAGAAGGCTGGCCAATTTTCTAGGGTATAGAATTTTAGTGTCATTTACATAACTTTTCCAAAGCAGCATATTGATTGATGGTGATAGTCTGGGCCTATTCAAGACCTCAATTACTCCACGAAAAGGGTAAATAACATGCATTATGTAATCGAGTCCTAGGGCACCTTTACTAGATTGCATCTGCTGGAAAAAAAGGGAGTGAACCATTTCAAGACTAAATCACCAAAGTCCTTCTATGAGGATAATGGATACAGCAGTCATATGTCAGCCGTATCAAAAGGTGCTGTTAGGTCAGTTTGAAACCAGGTGATAATTTGTGCAGTTTATTTGCTTAAACCATACCTATCTGATACCAACATGACTCCAAAGGATCTATAGATCAAGTGCCATAAGACCAAGATGCCCTTTTGACAGGGCAGATGCCTTTCATATGGTCTGGTTTTGTGTGATGTCAAAGAAATTGCATAACTTGAATGTGTAGAATTGGATGAAAAATGTTCACTCGTGCATTTTCCGAGTGTAATGCCCTAACCTTTCTGAGACGTGGGCCTATATTTGCCAGCTGAACTATCTGAGAACAAAGGTGGAAAATGACTGAACACCGAAGGGACACTATTCTCAAAATATAGGTATATAATATTCTCAGTGGGGCTGGAGAGCTGACTGGGCCTCAAGTTGTGGCAGCCTTTGGTAGGGCAGCCAGGCAGGGCAGCTTGAATCAGAGACAATTAATCAATTGCCTGTAACATTGAAAACCCCATGCCATCATTCAATTTGTTTTAAGGTGGCAGGTGAGACTTAAGGATTTTAGGGGGGCAACATGGATTGGTCCATGATAGTCTCTTAAGGGCTCAGTCTAGTCCTTTGTGACACAATGGTTTGAATTGACCAGAGTGCTAAGGGCAGTGCATGGGGCCGCTTTATTTGGGTTTCAGAGCATCTTCTTCTTTAGAATAGAGAGGTACGTGTCTTTTTTTTCACGAGGTTTCATAGTGATAAGCACTGTGGAAATGCTGTCTAATCCCTAAAACTTTAAGCACCTCTTGGACTATGGAGGAAATAAAGTGAGGGGTCTCATCGTCGGAAAGCCTTGGGGCCACCCTGAAAGATGGGGGTGGGGGGAGAGATTTAAGCTTTTCAATAATTTCTTAGCCACTGGAATGGTGTCTGCACATGTACATGGATGGCCTCCTACCACCCTTGAGACATGTATACAATCACAAGTACATATGCGTACGAGCAACATTTGATTTAAGTCTACCTGCAAATGGACAAAGGGCCCCTAAGAAGGTTGGTGGACAAGCAGGGTGATCTTGATCCTTTTCTACATATTGTATGTTTGCAAGTGGCACAGAAGTGGCAATAATTCTAGATGATAAAATGAAAGAAGGGTGCATACCAGTGGGATGCTGCAGCAAACATCATACCATCCCTTCCGATGTGGGCAGTACCATTATAGAGAAAGATAACCGTAAAATTTCCCTAGGCGGGTAAAGGACTGACTTCAGTGCAAACTATTCAAAAAATCTATTTCTGATGGATACATCTGCCAGTGGATTCCTCACCTTGTGAATATCCCCTGCGCCAGCAACATTCGGAAACTTTTGTAGCAGTCCACGCCGATGAGGTCGAAGACGACGTCACAGAGACACGGCTCTGCTTGCGACTCCGCTGACATCACCGGCTCCATAAGAAGAGCTCGTCGGCGTGATGACGTCAGTTCCCTTTTTTCCGCGCCGTCGACGCCAACGGATTTCGGGACTCTCTCTGTAGCTGTACTTGTTACTTTGTTTTCTGCTGGTTTCTCTCTCTCTTCTTCAGCTGAAATGTCGACGAAGAAGTTTGGTTTTGAACCTTGTCGAGAGTGTGGAAGGCACATGTCGATAACGGATCCGCATGAAGACTGTGTGTGGTGTTTATCATCGGACCACGATGTTGAAGGATGTTCTTGCTGTTTCAAAATGAGCTCCAAGGCTCTTAAGGAGAGGGAGGCAAAATTGTTCATAGCCAAGATGAAGAAGGAAAAAAGTGGCTGGAGAAGATCGAGGTCGAGATCAAGGTCGGCGTCGACTTCGGGGCATGCTTCAAAGTCCAAGAAGCACAAGAAAAAGAGGCATGGATTTCGACATCACTTGGATAGGGATACGGCTCCGAGATCGACATCGCCCTCCCGACGCCGTAAGGAATTTGTATCTCCTTCGCCTGTTCCTGATTCACCTATTGGCCTGTCGTCACCTGTGGCTTCACCGAAGCATTCTCCGGCTCCATCTCCGACGCCGGCTCCATCTTGCTTCGTCTCCGGTTCCGATTGAGGAGCTTCCAGCTCTGGGTGAGCCTTCGGCTCCGCTGATTCCACCGTCGGCGCCGGTTGGCCCGAGTCTTGTGATGCCTCAGACTGAGCCTTATCCATCGTTTCCAAGCCCAGGTCAGGATCCTACGCATTATCTTAATGCTATGTATGTAGTCTTCTCCAGAGCCATGTACCCCTCTGGTGCACCTTCGAGTCCTATGGCCTTCAGTTTGGGAGTTCCCCAAGCTTATCCTCAGGCTCCCTTCATGCCATTTTTTCCGGCGACGCCGTCTTGGCATCTACCGGCGCTGAGGACATCGACGCCACTCCCTTCTTCACCGGCGCCGACTCAACCTCATTCGACGCCGGCTGTCCCTTTGGATCCACGCTCGATGCCGGCTCTGGCGCCGTCAGATTCGGTCACGGCGCCGCCGACTCCTGTTGTGAGGATCAGGTCTAGGAGGGAGGCCCAAAGGGTGCTGGATGAACAGAGGTACCTGATGGAGGTAGTAGAGGAAGGTGAGCTGATGGAGTCGGACGATGTGTTTGATGAATTAAAGGAAGCTAGTGGCCTGGATTTGTTGCCTGAATGGAAGATTACCCCTCCTACTGATGCTCCTTCAAAGGATGTAGCTCCATACCACGCTGTTATTAAGAAGGCGGCTGAACTTCTAGATCTACAGTTGCCATCTGCAGAGTTTAAGCTTAATATCTTGAGAGAGGTTCTGCACTCTCCTTCTACTGCATCGGAGCCTCTACTCCATTTTAACGACGCCATTCTAGAACCAGTAATGGAGGTATGGCGTAAGCCCTTCTCTGCGCCTGCAGTTTCTAAAGTTATTGCTAGGAGACATAGGGCGGCTCCAGGGGACCCAGAATTTTTAACATCTCATCCATCTCCGGAGAATCTTGTGGTTCAGGCTGCCTGTTCCAGAAAGTCAACAGGGTCTTTTCCCCAAGTCCCGAGTGACAGGGAGGCGAAGAAATTGGATCAGTCGGCCAAGAAGGTCTACTCTTCTGCCAGTTTGGCCCTAAAATCGACGAACGCCACCTGTCTTTTGGGCCGATATATCCATGCTCTTATGGACTCAGCAAAGCAGCTAGCCCCAAAGCTGTCAGAAGAGGATAGGATGAGTTTCAATTAGGTCTTTTTGGATACCCAAGCGGCAGCACGTCAGGTAATCCAAAGTGGCTTGGATACAGCTGACTCAGTTTCAAGAGTCATGGGATCTTCTGTTGCCACGAGGAGGAGTGCGTGGCTCAAGTCTTCAGAGTTCTCCCCTGATGTCCAGTCAACGCTCTTGGACTTGCCTTTTCATGGCTCTGGACTTTTTGGCAAGAAAGCGGATGCTGCGCTTGAAAGATTTAAGGAGAGTAAGGTCACGGCTAAATCTTTGGGCCTTCAGACTCAGCCAAGGGGTTCATTGAAGAGATACAGGGGTTTCGGAAGGTCAACCTTTCGTTCTTACAGACAGCCCCAGCAGCTGCAGCAACAGCAGCAAAACACTCTGTATAAGAGCTACAGAGGCAGAATCAGAGGTCGCACTCGAGGTCGACAGCTCTCCTCCTCAGCCCCTCCCACCACTGCAAAGCAGCCCTAGATCCACCATTCTGGATCATGCTGGTCCTGTGGGGGGCCGGCTTACCCATTTTCTACAAGAGTGGGAATCGGTTACTACAGACCTTTGGGTTCTAGATCTTGTAGAAAATGGGTACGCCCTTCCCTTTCCAGAATTCCCTCTAAATTACCCTCCTTGTCAAGGGGCTTGCTCAGAGGACCACCTTCTTCTCCTGCAGGAGGAAGTCCTGACATTGCTGAAAAAAGGTGCGAGAGGTGGTTCCAGAGCAGGAAAGGGGTCAGGGATGCTACTCCCGGTATTTCCTGAGTCCGAAAAAGGACGGCAGATTGCGTCCAATATTGGACCTCAGGATCTTGAATCTTTTTCTGAAGCAAGAGAAGTTCAAGATGCTCACCCTTGCGCAGGTTCTTCAAGCTCTGCATCAGGAGGACTGGATGGTGTCGATCGACTTGCAGGATACGTATTTTCACATCCCCATCCTGAAGTCGCACAGGAAGTATCTCAGTTTTACGGTAGGGTCGCAACATTATCAGTTTGCTGTCCTTCCGTTTGGTCTTACTACTGCACCTCGAGTCTTCACGAAGGTGATGGCAGTGGTGGCAGCCCATCTCAGAAGGTTGGGGATTTCATTTTTCCCCTACCTGGACGACTGGCTGATCAAAGTGAAGTCACCAGAGAAGGTGCTTCATCATCTGCAGATTACAACTCAGCTGTTGTACAAATTAGGTTTTTCGATAAACGTGCCCAAATCCCACCTTGTGCCCTCTCAGCGCAACCTGTTCATCGGGGCGTTACTGGACACTACTGTGTGTCGGGCATTCCCACCTGCACAAAGGATTCTCGACATACAGGAAATGATTTCCTTGTTTTACAATGGAGCGGTCGTTCCAGTCCTGAAGGTCCTTCGCCTGCTCGGTCTGTTTGCTTCCTGCATTCTGTTGGTCAACCATGCACGCTGGCACATAAGGGCGCTCCAGTGGTTTCTCCGCAGGCAGTGGTATCAGCACAAATGAAATCTCAGGGAGTCTGTGAGTATCTCCAGAGAAGCTGCGGCGGATCTTTCTTGGTGGATCGTGGAGGGCAATCTGTCTCAAGGAAAGCCCTTCCATCTACCTCCATCGGTGGCCACAGTGATAACGGATGCATCCACTTTAGGGTGGGGTGTGCATCTGGGGGATCTGGAGATCAAGGGTCTTTGGTCTCCAGAGGAAAGGTTGCTTCACATCAACCTTCTGGAATTACGGGCGATACGTTTGGCGCTCAAGGCCTTCCTCCCTTCCCTTCGCGGTCAGTCAGTTCAAGTCCTGACGGACAACACTACCGCGTTGTGGTATGTCAACAAGCAGGGAGGAGTGGAGTCGCTTTGTCTCTGCAGAGAGGCTCTGCGTCTCTGGTCCAGGGCTCAGGATCAGCAGATTTGTCTGATGGCAAATCATCTGGCCGGAGTTCTAAACGTTCGTGCAGACAGTCTGTCGGCAGTTCTCTGCTGACCACGAGTGGAGGCTTCATCCAGAGGTGGTTCGTCACGTCTTTCGGATGTGGGGAACCCCTCGGGTGGACCTGTTTGCCACTCACGAGAACGCTCACTGCCCGTCTTTCTGCTGTCTCCAGTATCCGATGCAGGGAGCATTGGGGTACGCGTTTCAGTTGAGTTGGGGCACTCATCTCCTTTACGCGTTTCCTCCCATACCTTTGATTCCTCGGGTTCTGAGGAAGATTCGCCAAGACCGGGCCCAAGTAATATTGATCACCCCAGATTGGCCAAGAAGGGTGTGGTATACAGATCTTCTCCACCTCTCCTCGTGCCCTCCACTCCGTCTCCCTCTCAGGGCAGACCTCCCCTCTCAGTTGGGCAGGTTCTACACCCCCACCTCCAGAGCTTACACCTTCATGCCTGGAGATTGAACGGGGCACCTGAATTCTTTTTCTCTCCCGCCAGATATGGTAGATGTAATTTTGTCTGCCAGACGTCATTCCACCAAATCTATCTATTCCTATAGGTGGTCTAAATTTGTGCTCTGGTGTGGGGAGAAGTCAATTGATCCTTTGAGGGCTCGTTTATCTGACATTCTTCAGTTTGCCCTTTCTCTTGCTCAGCAAGGTTTTGCTGTAGCCACTGTGAAGGGATACCTTTCAGCCTTGTCGGCATCCCTTTGTTTGCCGGATCAACCATCATTGTTTAAATCGCCTATTGTTTTACGGTTTCTGAAAGGCCTTACAAACAAGTTTCCTCCAACTCCTTTTATTGTGCCTCAATGGGACTTCAATCTTGTCTTAACGTATCTGATGGGTTCTCCCTTCGAGCCCTTGCACAAGTGTCCCTTGAGACTGTTGTCTTTCAAGGCGGTTTTTCTCATTGCGATCACCTCGGCAAGGAGGGTAAGTGAGCTTCAAGCTCTGAGTTCAAAACCCCCGTTCTTTACCATTCATGCTGAAAGAATGTTACTCAGGACCAGGGCTGCTTTTCTGCCTAAGGTGGTAACTTCCTTCCATCTGGGGCAGTCCATTACCCTCCCTACCTTCTATCCTCCCCCTCACCCTTTCAAGGAGGAGGAGCGGCTTCACCGTCTGGACCCTAAGAGGGCGGTGAGCTTCTACCTTGATAGGACAAAAGACTTTCAAGTTGACCACCAGCTCTTCGTGGGCTTTGTTGGCTGCAGGAAAGGCAGAGCGGTGCACAAGCGCACCCTTTCCAGATGGATTGTCTTGTGCATCAAGATATGCTACTCTTTGGCCGGTAAGGAACCTCCAGAAGGTTTAAGAGCTCATTCTACTAGGGCTAAGTCTTCCACGTCTGCCTTGTCTAGAGGTGTTCCTGTGGAGGATATTTGTAGGGCGGCAACTTGGGCCTCCCTCCACACTTTTGCGAAGCATTATTGCTTAGACACCGAGGTGAGGAGGGACGGACACTTTGCTCTATCCGTCCTTCAGGACTTTCTGGTATAGAAGGGTGGACACCCTCCTCCGGGAGTGGGACTGCTGTGGGAATCTTTTCACAAGGTGAGGAATCCACTGGCAGATGTATCCATCAGAAGAACAAGTTACTTACCTTCGGTAACGCTTTTTCTGGTGGATACAGTATCTGCCTGTGGATTCCTCACTGACCCACCCGCCGACCCGTTGTCCACCCTTGTATACCTACAATTCTGATGATGGTGTTCCAAAATATATTTGTTACTGTCAAAGGCAGTGTGTTATTTCTTTTGCCTTCCTATATTATCTTCACACTGTATGTGCTGCTTTGTATATTATGTACTGTGTATACTGTGTATATATTGCTGTCAGTCCGTCCGTGTGCCTCGAAGGTACGAAAAAAAGGGCGGAACTGACGTCATCACGCCGACGAGGTCTTCTTATGGAGCCGGTGACGTCAGCGGAGTCGCGAGCGGAGCCGTGTCTCTGTGATGTCGTCTTCGACCTCATCGGCGTGGACTGCTACAAAAGTTTCCGAATGTTGCTGGCGCAGGGGATATTCACAAGGTGAGGAATCCCCATGCAGATACTGTATCTACCAGAAAAAGCGTTACCGAAGGTAAGTAACTTGTTCTTTACCAACAAATATATTACAAATATTAATTGAACTATAATCGCATCTAAAATATGAATTGTAGGCACACATAGATATACAAGAAATAAACCACAAACAAAGAAATTCCATTAGCTGCGGAAAGTATTTTTTTAAATAAATACATATATAATAAGCACTTACTGTTAAACATGATCAGGTATTGCCTCTATACCTATTTGTTAAGAGCTCTAAAACCGGATGTGACAAAAAATGAGCCTTGTTATGCTCGTCGGCAACTTTGATATGACAACTGGGGCTTAGTATTATGTCATTATTCTTGGAGTGGTTCATGGTGCTTTCTGTGCAAAAGTCATGTATTTTATGTTTATATGCTTTTCTTTTGTAAATGTATATTGTGTAATGTATCTGTTTGCTTTTTGGAAAATCGGTGTACCTACAACTTGCTTGAATTTTTATTGAATAATTAAATGCATATTTTAAGTGTCCTGAAGGAGGTGGTTTCTATTACATTTAACCCACCGAAACCCGCTGATGAGCATAATCAGGCTTGTTTCTTGTCATATCTGGTTTTAGAAATCTTCAATATGTATGGAGTGCATACCCGATGATACTTGAGAGAAAGGGGCTGTTATATACGATTTATATTTTTTAGGTCGAGCGTTCGAGACCTCTTGTATATACTTTAGTATATACTTATATGTGTATGTACTTTGTGGGCTCTGGAGATCAGCCCTAGGACTTGTCTGCTTCCGCTTAGGGACTTTTTTTTTCTGTTCAACTGCCTCTATTTAACTGTCTTGATGGAAAACGACCGGTAGAGGTCTCTAAAATACCAAAATTGCTTTCTGCTGAGGGACTTTAAAAAAAAAAAAAAAAATTCTGGCAACTGTCTCCATTTAACTTTCTTGAATGAAAACGACCAGCAGAGGTCAGTAAAATACCAGAATCACTTTAGCATTCTCTAGATTCCAGTCCATAAAAATTGTCTTCCATGAGCATTCGTAGACAAAAATATTTTTTTCATATCTTGTATTTTCAGTGATATGACCACCGAAGGTCCTGATTTTATATTAAAAACAGAGCTTTGGACTATACCATTTCCAGCTGAAAGGCAATATTTCTCTCCACGTGTTCCCATACCTGGCGTGTCACGCAGTTTGGTGCTTACTTTTGTTAAAGAACAGTAGATGTTTCAGCACCCAGGCTAATGTGCTGCATAGCTCAATACATATAAGGGCCCAAAGGCGAGACCGATTGCAGTGCAAATGTTTGTTTTATTACTTTCTGTTTCTTTGTTTGTCATTTATGTCTTTTATTTCTCTGTGTGTACATATATAATTTATGTGATGATAGTTTAATAAATAATACGTTTTATATTATTGTTGGTACAATTGTTTTCGTTTTCACAGTTTCCATTGAAGGTAGTCCTTAACCTGCCTAGGGGAATTTTATCGTTATTTTTATCGTTGTGGCCCTGTCCCCTCGATATCTGAAGGGTCTCTCTCTTATTTCTCACAATGAAAGAGAAAGGCCAAGGTGTGGAGCAAACATGTTGTGTTCGCCGCTCTCCCGATGCTCTGCCTTCTCTCTCTGTTGGGATCCTTTTTCCAATTCTGTATAATCCAGGTCTGTTGCTCAGCGCCAGATGCCTGCTCCAGTAACATAGATACATTTTTGAGCGTAGGTCGAGGAAAAATATCAATTTGAGTAACATTCATAATTATTACACTAGTCGTAGACTGAACTGCTTTCTTAATTAACAACTTGATCAGCGAGGGCATTCCCTTGAAAATCTTTGTCTTGCGAGGACTGATGAACAGCATATTTGACAATGGCAATTTTAAAAGGCAGAAAGTGTGCGTCTGACAGATTTCGGATGCACAAGCCATTTTCAATAGGGGATCCCTTTTGTAGCCATAAAAGCCCAAAGCTGTGGGCCACTGTAAACACACATTTTAAATCTGTTAACTCAGTAGCAATTCTTTTTTGTAATTCACAGTGTCAACTTTATAAAGTTTCACGTTGGGTACATACAGCATAACCAGCTACTAGGTTCCCAGCATCATTTCCAAAACAAGAATCAGCCACATAATAAACAAGTTCACTTTTGGGTATTAGTGCATCAGACAGATCAATGCGTGGTTCGGCCAAGTGTTTAGTGGTTAGCAGACAATCATTCAGCTCACCTTCCTGAGAGGTGGGCGTCACAGAGGCTGGGTTCAAAGCACCACAATGAGTCAAAGTGATGTGGGAAGCAGACAGCAACACAATCTCGTATTGGATCAGTCAGTGGGAGGAAATGTTTTGGCGTTTGTAGGAGCAGAAGGGCAGCTAAGGAATGAACTATGACAACAATGAGAGCAGAACCCGCTAGACTGTTTTCGGAGGCTTGTACAAGATGGGCTGTTATTGTAACAGAGTGCAGGCAAGGCAGGAGCCCTGCTGCCGTGGAGTCAAGAGCAGAGAAATAATAGGCAATCGGCTTCCTCTAATCCTCGTGATCCCACACCAGTACTCCAAAAGCAAACCCCTGTTGTTCATGACAATACAAGGTAAAGAGTTTACTGTAATCGGGAAGCCCTAGGGGGACGGTGCAGTGTTGTGTCGCTGCTTCACCTGCTCAAAAGCTTGCTGCCTCCTCGGTACCATCCAAGGTTTTGGGGTGTCCTTTTTGCCATACATTTGAAGGGTTGTCCGATGGCAGAAATTCCCACAATCCATTGTTTACAGTATCACTTTATTCCCAAAAAGCTGTGTACCTGTTTTAGAGTTACAGGGCAAGGTAACTTATAGATGGCTTCAATTCAATCTGTCGACAGTTGTCACTCACCAACTGAGATGTCATGACCTATTACCTAAATATTGAATACAAGGGAGACAACATTGTAATTTCTCTGTTGAAGCCTGATGGGCTTTTTTAGCTAGTTTAGTGAGTACGTATAGGGTATCCACCTTGCGTTGTTCTAAGGTGGGGCTGATGCACGGTCTAGATGATCAACATACTGTACCAATGTAGAATCATTAAGAAAGACCAAGGTGTCAAGGTCTGGATTTAAAGTTTAGGACAAGATGGATGGTAAGCCTGTAAATCCGTGTGATAGCATCCACCAAATGAGTGTATCCTTTGATGAATTAGAAAGCGAAGAGATGCTGGCTGCCCTTGTGAATGGGAATGGAAGAGAAACGGGAGCACAAAACTCCTACACCACACAATTGGACAGTGCCTGAAATTCAAGAAATGGTGGCTGGTGAGGTGCCACAGGGAAGCTATGGATAACTATATTATTAATCACCTGGAGGTCTTGGATGACGCTGTACATAGTCTTCCCAGCTTCTTATTTACGAGAATCAGAGTATTGCAGGTACTCACAGTGGGCCATAGGACAGCCTGCTTAATCACATCGGCAATGACAGGGCAAATCCCACCTTCAGGTCCCAAGAGGTACCGTGGGATATAAGCTAGTTTCTTTATAGGGTTCACCTTGATCTTAACAGACTCAATTGAATGAATACACCCATCATCATTTGCATTCTTAGGCCACAACGTAGAAGGAACATGCAGATTCATATAATACAGCTAAAACTTCATTTTCATTAGCTTGCAGAATGTTAATGTCACTGGTACAAAA
Organism: Triturus cristatus; assembly: GCF_964204655.1. Classification (NCBI taxonomy): domain Eukaryota; kingdom Metazoa; phylum Chordata; class Amphibia; order Caudata; family Salamandridae; genus Triturus; species Triturus cristatus. Next base: position 1,396,626,634 of record NC_140589.1, read on the forward strand.
TAGCGTGCAATTCAATTTACATAATAAATCTCTACTCTCAGGTAATAGGATTCAAAAGAAAAGAACCAGAACCAGTAATATGGTGGGGGAGCTCTTGTATTTGAATAACCGACTGCATCATTTGACAACCGCAACCGAGGTTATGAGAAAATTCTGTGCTTTTCAGGGGAGACTGGCTAGCACTAATGTCAGTGAGACAAGATGTGTGTTTACTATCAGTCATACATGCCACTTAAGGACCTCCTTTGAGTAATTGGAATTTGAATATTCACAGCACAGTCTGCACATCTTGCACTTTCCTAGTAATAAGATATGGTTCTGTGTAACCTGGGTAAACTTGAGAGGTTCCGAATGATGTTAGGGTTAGACAATTTCTTTTACAGTGTCCCAACTGCCCACAGCTAAACCATGACCGTCCTGTAGGGCTTCCATGCATTTCCTTCTGTTGCTTTGACCTGCACCTCCACTTCCCTGTCCACCTTTTTCTCCTCTCCTGTTTGGGTCTACACATACCCTTCCTTTAGCGGTCTATTGAAAAGATTGAATTTTTGTAAAGCCATTAGTTTAAATTTATTTAATTTTCATTTTATTTTCATCAAGGCAACACAATGATTTGCCACTATAACTAACTCCACTAGGTTTTTAGTTTGCCTTCCAATACAGAAAGTACGCAGCTAGTCATGGGCTCACTCAGTAGAAGTCCCTGCACATAGGCAGTCTCTACAGCATCCTGACCTAGTTCAGTGGGATAGGCTATGCCACAGAATTTTAAGCATGTGTCTAGCTAATCCGCCAGCGAATCAACCATTTTCTGTTTACTGTTAAAAATCTTTCTCCAGTCCGTCTTGACTGGGCGCACTTACATTGTGGCTTTCAACAAACTATTACTCGAATATCCTTTATCTCGGCTTGCCGGAGTATCTGTTGCAACGACTGCAGGTGGTCCAGAATTCGGCAGCACGGGCCATCTTTGGATTACCTGGCCGTGCTAGAACCTCGGGCCTCCTGCAGTCACTCCATTGGCTGCCCATCCGGAAGCGGATAGTTTTTAAGGCCTTGACCTTGGCCCATAAAGCTCTACATGCTTCAGGAGCAAAATATCTACAAAAAAGGCTAGCTTTTTACCATCCTGCAAGGTCCCTGAGGTCGGAGTCTTTGTTTCTCGCCGTGGTCCCTCGCATAAAAAGGGCACGTATAGGAGGTCGTTCTTTCAGACTGCTGGCTCCGCAGCTTTGGAATACTTTACCAGTGACACTGCGCAGTACCTCCAATCTGTTGGCGTTTAGGAAGGGCCTAAAAACCTGGCTTTTTATTCTTTAGATATCAGCCTTGATTGTTAGTTTAGGGACTTCTCATTTTTCTGCTTTTTCTTTTTCGTTATGTTGTGGTACAGGTTTGCAATAAAGCGCCGGGACACTCTTTGAGTAGCCGTGCGCTATACAAGACAAATATAACATAACACAACATAACTTTGCCGCTGCTAAAACTCCATTATCATCAGATCCCTGTTGTAGCCAACCCCTTTTTTCCATCAATTGATCTCTCACTTCACTTGACACCACAAAAGTCAGCAACTGGTGCACATTCACCCAATTCTCCAGTTCGGTTTATACATTTTAAACACCATCTATAATTCTCTGAAATTTGATGGGGTTTCAGAAATATTGTGGAACTGCTTCGTAATGTTAATCAAATCAGCTGGACACCAATGGATATGGACCATTATTTTGCCTCTGATTTCAGGGTAATCTCTTAAGGGGAGAAGGGCATCAGGGAAATCTGAATGGGGTTACTCGTCAGCATCTATAGGGGCTGATGCATGTTGGTCCTCATGACTGTTGGTCCTCATGATTGTTTTTTGTCTAGGTTACCCTACTGTGTATCTCAAACTATCTGTGGTTGGGCTGTGGGTCTGGTCTATTTGGTGTCTTGTGCGGACCAAGTAGACTCGAGGTCTCAAGTGGGAGTGTGAAGTGGTGAAATTACCCTCATATCTTTAACACAGGGCACAATCCTCTCAACACTCTACTGTCAACCGCTTGTCTTGCAGTACCCACTTGTGTGTGGTTCCCTTGTGCCCCTCTTGCTGGCTGAACAGCAGAATCTGCCCCATTTTCATGCACAGCTACAGGCGAGCCCTGAGCAAGGGCAAATTTAGAACATCAAATATATCTTCCTTTCTTTCTTCCTTTTTGTTTTGAGGGCTCTGTGATTTGGGGATAGATAAGGAATACGGGAGGTGTTACAAGCCACAACCCTCTCCCTGAAATGACTTATTTGGTTTTTGAGTCTCATCACTCTTTTAATCGCATTGACCTATGTATCATGCCTCTTTTTCTTTGCTTCCTCAATGCAGTTAAAAAATGCTAGCCATTGTTATGTATCCTTTGTATGTTTAGGTTCTTTTAATAATCTTTCACTGGGGGCTCCACTTGTTTTAACTTCTTAACTACCATTTCTGTCATATTCGCTCATCCTGTGGAGGGATAGAGGGAGGGAGGAAGGAAATACGCGATGGGAGGAACTTCACAGTTATTTTTCCAACTGTTTTCATAGACAGAGGAAGGAAAGTATATTTTTTTCACGCACACTGACATCTTGCTTTCGTCTTATCTCCAGCTAATAAGGTGAGGCTATCGGAGAAACTGGGGTGGCAGGTTCAATGAGCCTTTTTTTGGTCATTCATTCTTACTTCTTCTTCTAGTGTTCTGGTGCTCCTGTTTATTTTCTCCTTTCCACACTGCTCTAGAGCCCACTTGCTGTGTGCGTTGAGAGACCCTCCTACGTTTCTTTCATGGAATCCTAGCGTTTTTACCTACACGTCCAGTCTGAACCCTTCATCTCCTACTCAGATGACGTTTGTGTACCTTTAAAACATCTAAGTGGATAAACGTAGCAGCAGCAAAATACACATGTTTAGGCTTCACCTTGTTCAATTTAGCCATTCTAGGGCTGTCTGGCCTCATCAGCAGATACAGTGCTGAATTGCGCACCACCTCAGCTCCTCTGGATAAATGTCTCTCTTACCATTGGCACCTGGAGTTGCGGTGCGGAGTCCGGTGCAGCTCTCTCCGCACCTTAGGCCAAGTCTAGACAGTTTCCGTCCTAAAGCACCAAGTTCTATGGAATAAATACATTGAACAAGCTTACTTAAGCTTGAAAACCTGTTCATTATGCATAACAAGCAAAAAATGGCAATACCGCAGCACAGAGAGACAGGATTTAACCACCACTCGCAGTTGAGCAGCTAATGCCAACCTCTTTCCAAATTTCCTCAACATTTATAGATTTTCTTGACATAGGCAGGTAGATGAGAATACATGTGACAGAAACTGAAACTTTAGATAGGTGTCTTAGCAGGTGCATGGCTTTCTTATGAGAAGAGTGCAAAAATACTTTGAAAAAGATACAACAGAGGAGCGTCCAAACACTGAGCTAGCTCGATTTAGAATTCTTGTGAGGAAGGGTACGTCAGAAGGAAAACGGCTCAAGCATCTTGGTTTACCTGGGTATCCAAAATGACTCCAGACTAAACTACTCCACGATCAGTAAAAGTGCAGAATATCAGCAAAAATTGCATGAATTCACAATTGTGTGCCGCTTTTTGTGGGTTTTTATTTATTTGTCATAGTTTACTGTTACTGCCTTCTCCGGTGTATTCGCTGTTTGTATTTCTAAGTTTGCCGCATCGTTCTTAGCCCATTCAAAGGGAAACACTCCTGTTGCTGCCTCTTCTTAATTGATTGAGATGGTTAATATATTGGATTTAGCTAGATTAATTCCTAAAACCAGATACTTAACTGCATGTGCACTATTCTCCCAGTAAAACTGGTATAGAGCTTTGTGGTTTTGTCAATGTGATCATAATGCTGTCCGCAAACATTGCCAATGTGTGCATGTCTCTCCCAATTCTTACCCCCATATCAGTGGGGTTTATTGAATTATTTCAGCTAGGGATTCTACTGTGAGGTCAAGAAGCATGGGGAGAGAGGGCACCCCTGCCTAGTCCCTCTCTCTGCCCTGAACTTCTCTGAATTACAGTTGTTTATGTGGACTGTCACCATTGCACTATTGTACCTGTCCAAAAGGAGCTCAGCATTTGGTCCAGGAAACGGAAATGCACTTGGCCAAATGCTTTTTACGCTTTAAGTGAGACCCTCGGCTCCCTTTAGCCTGTCCTACGGTTGTTATTGCCCAAATGTAGTTTTTGGGTATTTTTCCCGCAGCCTCTTCCAGGAACAAAGTCTGATTGGTCCTGCTCTATTAGTCCAGCTAAGACTATTCTCATCTTCAACACCACAATGCCTGTAAAACTGAAGGCATCTATTTCCTGCAATCATATAGGCGGGTATAAGCCACATAGAGCTGATTCCCTTCCTGGTTTTGGTATTACTGTCACTATTGCTTGTGTCATGGTGTCTGTGGTTTCCTTTGCCTTACTAAAGGAATTGTATAGTTGTATCTGTAGTAATGCGCGTTGTGTGCTGTTTTATAGAATATTGCGTTGAACTCATTTGGACTAGGAGATTTGCTTGTTTTTAATTTTGCAATGCCTATCACTTTTTCTGTCTGTATAAATGTGTCCAATTCTTGTCTCTGCTCATCTGAAAGTGTCTGCACCTGAGCATCCGAATATTGCTCTCACACAGCTCTTTATAGAATTACTTGAAGGCACTAGCTATGCTTTTCTCATCTTTATTCTTCAACCCCCCCCCCCCAACCCTTGAATTGTGGCCACTCTTTCCTTCGCTATTTTTACCTGTAATTAGCAAATTAGTAATTTGCCAGCATATGTCACCATTATAGTATTTGTGCTTGAAATTAAGTAGTGCATACTCACTTTATCTGTGTCAAGCATCCTGACACTCCACTCTGCGAAACTGCGCTCTGTGACATTGCGCTCTGCGACACTGTGCTCTGCGATGCTCCACACTGCATGACACTCTTCGACACTCAATGCCATTCTGCAACACTATGCCACTCCAATCCACGACACTACTCAGCTCTGTGACATTCAAATCTACACCACTCTACTCTACACCACTCCACTCTACTGTACACCATTTCACTCTACAATACTCTACTCCCCAATGCTCTGCGCCACCCCACTCTGCGCCACCCTACTCTGCGCCACACTACTCTGTGCCACCCTACTCTGCGCCACCCTACTCTGCGCCACCCTACTCTGCGCCACCCTACTCTGCGCCACCCCACTCTGCGCCACCCCACTCTGCGCCACCCCACTCTGCGCCACCCCACTCTGCGACACCCCACTCTGCGACACCCCACTCTGCGACACCCCACTCTGCGACACCCCACTCTGCGACACCCCACTCTGCGACACCCCACTCTGCGACACCCCACTCTGCGACACCCCACTCTGCGACACCCCACCTCTGCGACACCCCACCTCTGCGACACCCCACCTCTGCGACACCTCCCTCTGCGATGCTACACACCACTTTACTCCACTGTACAACACTGTACTCCACTCTGCACTTTATGCTCCTCTACTCTGTGACACTCTTCTCCATTCTGTGCCACTTCACTCTATTCTCCTCTGTGCCACTTTATGGCACATCACTCTGCAACACTCCTTGACCCTCTAATCCACTGTACACCACTCCATGACACTCTACTCTGACACTACTCCACTCTACGCCACGCAACTCCACTTTGATACTCTACTCCTCTCCAACCACAACCACTCTACGCCACTTTGCTCTATGACCCTTTACAACACTCCACTCTATGACACTCCACTGCACGCTACTCCACTGTGTACCACTCTCTGACTTTCTACTACACTGTATGCCACTCCACCACACTATACAATGCACTACACCACTTCGCTTTACGCCACTTCACTCCACACTACTTTACGCCACTTCACTCTACGCACTTTACTACACACCACTTTAATTCACTTCTCTCCTCACCACTTTACGCCACTCCACGACCCTACTACACTCAACTCGACTCTGCACCGCTCCTCACTGCACCGCACCACACTACGCCACTCTACACTACAACACATCACTCTTCAACATGCAACTCCACTCCACGCCCCTCAACTCTGTACCCCTCCACTCTGATACTCTATACCACTTCACTCTATGACGCTCTACTCCACTCTGTGCCACCCCACTCTGTGACACTCAAATCTACTCTGTCACTCCAGAACTTTCTACTCCACTGTATGCCACTCCACGCCTCTCTACTGCACAATACTCTACAACACTATTTAACTTCACGCTACTTCACTCTACACTGCTTACGACACTCCGCTGTACACCACTTTATGCCATTCCACTCTGCCCCACTGTACAATACTGCTCCTATCTACGACGCCATTCTACACTCCACGCCAATGTACGGCACTCCACTCTATGAACCTCTACTACACTCTGCCCTCTTTATCTACAAAAGTCTACTCCGTGCTGTGCCACTCTGCGCCACGTCACTCTGCGCTGCTCCATGACCCTCTGCTCCAGTCTGTACCCCACCACTACACAACACTACTCCGCTCCACTCTGACACTACTCCACTCTACATCATGCCACTCTGATACTCTGCTCCACACCCCTCCACCCACCACCAATCGAGGCCACTTCACTCTACACCCCTTTACAATGCTCCATTGTGCGGTACTCCACTCTATATCACATCACTCTATCCCACGCCACACCAAGCTACTTTACTCCATACCACTCCACACCACTTTACTCCACTCCACGCAAATGATACCCCACTCTGACACTTTACTCCTCTTCACAACTTTTGTCCACTCTACGGCAATCCACATTTCGGCACTCCACATTATGACATGCCACACTACGCCACTTGTCGACTCTCTACGCCACTCATGTCGACTCTCTATGCTACTTTTCGACATTCTACACCACATGTCAACATTCTTCGCCAATCTATGGCACTTTATGCCACTCTGTGCCACTCTACGCCGCTCTACTCTTTGCCATTCCAATCTATGACACTTTACTCAACTCTAAGACACTCTACTCACCTCCACAACACTCCATTCTATGCCACTCCACCCTACTTCACCACACTCCTCTAAGCCACTAACTTTTAGCCTAGCTGAACAGCACCCACATGGGTATATAACATGGCTAAAAAACAGTGGCAAAGCCAATAGCTCTCGTATAGGCGAGACCTATTAACTTTGTCCAGCTTGTTACTTCTCTGCTACTCTACGGCCAAGATAGAGCAGAACAATTGAACAGAGAGGAATAGCCAATGGCGGAGACATTAAGTACAGGTGGTGGGAGAGGCAGAATTGGCACAGAAAGGCAGGCAATGTTACTGTCGGTGGTAAAAAGACAGAAATTCTCAGTGGGTTTCTTCTATGAGTATCTACAAGTGAATGTCTGTTACCATTCCAATGAAAGTATGCACAGACCTGCATATGGATTGGAGCGACCGGTTTGCTTGCTGAGTAAAATGTAGGAACCCGCTTGAGTCAATTAACATGACCGAAGTTAAATGGCATTCAACCGAAATTTCTGTAGGAACTAGATGCATTTAAAGTCTTTAGGCAATGATCGGTTCTCGTTTAGTACCTCAATTTTGCTTCAAGGCAGATGTTTCAAAGGATCCTAATGGGACTACGTGTATTATGGTAACTACTGAACACTATTCGGCAATAAATGTGGAGCCATTCATTAAGGACCGGTGAATACCTTGGCGGACAAGGGCTCATTAGTGAAGAAGCATCATGAATTTTGTTTTGATAGCGTATGCCACACTAAGCTGATTAGTTTGCTTTCACAGGGTTATCAAAAAATGATGTTGCAGAGAGTTAGGTAAAGATTCTTGGACATTTGATTAAAAAAAGTCACTTTCAATTATATATGAACGTATTGGTATTTGTAAAGCGCGGACATAGGTAGAGAGCAACAGAACACTGATTAATTAAATTAATTTCACAAAATGTTGACTGGTGAATTTGTGCAAATGGACCGACAAATGATTGAAGGAAATCTTCGAAGGTCGGAGTAGGTGTGGGATAATGTAGAATAGTGTATGGTGATGCGCTGCACTGGCCACAGTCGTGTACTGCCAAATGCAAACTGTAACACAGTAATAGACTAGCTAATGTGCTAATAGAAGATATTAGAGCAAAGGTTACCAACCATAGAGACACTGCTGTCATTAGTCATAACTGCATCGCAGTTATTGCTGTTCTTTTACTACTTCACCAGATGTCTGAGACCCAGCTTACTTGTTTGCATTAGGGCCCACAGCAACCTTGATATGCATTGATTGACCATTTGTGCAGCTGTCCCATCTAGATCGTTTTCTCTTTTGTTATGGAGTTTCTCCTTTATTACTCCTGTTTTGGCAGAGTTTGAGGGGCCGCTGACTCCAGTAACCTTCTCCCCTCCGGCACCTAGCGACAGGGCACCCAGCCAGAAGCTGTGTCCCTGGCAATTCCACTTTAGAAATAAGTTAATGGCTATACTGCTATTGATGGTCAGCACACCAGTAGCTCTGACATTTTATCAGTGAGGTAGTAAATTTGCACATGAAGGAAAAGGTGGCTGTTAGAAACTGTGTTTCTGGTTGACTAGGAGAGACGCCTAAGCCAAGCAGAAACCACCACTCTATTCAGGACAAGGGAGATACACGCTGAAGATAACCCCTGCTCACCCCCTTGGTAGTTTGGCAGAGCAGTCAGGCTTGTCCCAGAGACAATGTGTAATTGCCATTGTATTATCTATAAAAACACATTAGAACACAATCACATATATACACTGTACCACCAGGCAATTGTCATGACTTTACAGGGATTATACGAATCACCAGGCCAATTGGGCCACTGTCATAACATATCACATTTAGGGGGACCAGCAACTACTGGCCAGACTGCACTTAGCACAAAGCATTAGGCATAAACATTCTAACAGTACTCAGCATAGCAAATTATGCATGGAAATCAGAAGCACATCATGCTCCTCTTAGGCTTAAACTGCACAATATGTTATGCATACACAATATCTCATGCGGGCCTCATACAGCACAGTATGGCACATGTACCATAAGCAGGACAATGGGGTAATTAATTACCCCTAGATTTCACACATCACATAAGTCATCATCTCAGGGTAGGCGATGTCAAGCATAATACAGGCATCATAAATGCTTGGCTTACTATGCAACTCTTGTGTCCCTACTCCTAATCGTGCCAATAAAGTACTGCCCCCGTAGGCAGAGAGACTTCAATCAGTCCCTTTTCCACCAGCGAAATGGCCCTCAACATCAAGTAAAAGTGGAGCTGCCTGCGGTCATGCGGCGCAGCTGTAACACGTCGGGAATGCGGGAATCGCTTAGTTGCTACAAAGGCACCGGGATTGGCCCCTCGGGCCGGAAAACAACAATGTGGCACGCTTCCTTGAAAGGGCGCTTCTGAGACCTCGACTGGTCTCCAGCAGCCACGCCCCAGACAGCTCAGCTCGTGACAAAGGCACTCCGGTCCCAAGACATTCACCCAATCAATTCTAACGTTGGAACAAAGCAACGCTTCTACCCCTTTTCGCTGGCCTCAGCCAGCCCACAGCAGAGGGTAGCCCGTGAGGCTCTTCTTCTCTCAGGTGGCCGTCCCACTTGGCCCTGCCCACGACCAGGCTCGGCCACGCAGCCCTGCGCTTTTGTCTGACTTGCAGTTTCCACCCAGTTGCTGGGCAACGCTCGAGGCTCCTGCTCAGCTGACGAGCGGCCGCCTTTTGTTTCTGGGCACTGCTTTACTCTTCACAGCGCGACTGTGCCTGCCGTATCCAAGGTTGAAGCCCCCTTCTCGGGCTCCTGGCAACCAATTTAGAAGCGCCCACCATGCACTTCCCCAGCCACAGCGCTCCTGCAGACGGCCTCCTTCCTTCCTTGCGGACGGCTCAACACAGCGCGGTACACGCAGCGCGGTGCGGGAAGTGACAAGAGGTGAGTAACACAGCGCCACACGCTGTCACAAATCAGTTATGGCATGCCACAAAGCCATGGGGGACCACTGGGGCACACCAGCAAAGTGTCCCCATGGAGGCCAGCACAAGGAGTCATTTTGGCAGAATAGTAGTCCTTCCCCTAGCCCCAGAAGGTAGCAGGTTAGTGCTTTCTGCAGCCCCAAGCAAGCTCAGTTCCAAATAAGCACACAGACATGTGGTCACAGCCCCAGTACTTATAGTACTACAGTCTTTGTTCTCCCCCCTGGCACAGGCTCTGAGCCCAGTCCAAACCAGTTCTGGTAGGGAACTTTGCAAGTGCACAACACCCCCCATTGTAAGTGTAAGCCCTGGCCCCAGACACACCACAGGAGGGCAGAGCCATCATTGTGGAAGGCAGGCACAGCTGTATTCAGGTGCAGGTGCTACTCCTCTCACCTCTCCAAATGCAGACCAGGCCTATTCAGCCTAGCGCTGACTCAGCCAGACTCTCTGGAGCCTCTGCATATCTCCAGTCCCTGTTACTCCAAAGCCAGACAGTCAATACACATCCTAGCAGAGCACCAAAGACACATAGCACACAGCAATGTCTACTTCTAAAAGTGGCATTTCTAAAATAGTAATAATAAATCCGCTAACACCAATACGCAGCATTTATCACCACTATTCCAAACATATCAAACTTGATCATGCTACCCCTCTCATGTCAGGAATTACCACTGAAGCACATATTGAGGAATCCCCAATGCATCCCTATGAGAGGACAGCATCACAGCAGTGATAAACCAAATAGGCTGTTTGTCACTACCAGGACATGCCACACTGTTAAGGCACATGTCCTACCTTTTACCTACACCGCACCCTGCCCACAGGGCTAGATTGGGCCTACCATAGGGATGACTGATATGAAGTAATAGGGGAGTCACAGATGTGGCAACTACTTTTAAGTGCCACGTCACAACGGCAGTAAACTGTGCGCGCAGGCCCTGCAGTGGCAGAGGCCTGAGAAAGGTTTGAAAGGCCACTTAGGTGGGTGGCACAAGCATTGCTGCAAGCCCACCAGTAGCATTTAATTTACTGGTCCTGGGTATATGGGATACCACTGTACAAGGGACTGACAGGTAAATTAAATATGCCAAACACGTGTAGACCAATCTTACCAAGTTTACCTACAGCAGTGATAAAGTGTCCAGAGTCATAAAACCACCAACAACAGATCAGAAAAAATACAGGAGGAAGGCAAAAAGTTCTGGGATGACCCTGTGTTCTGCTTGGGTTTTCGGATCAGGTGGAACCTGCTCAACAGAGCCTTTCTAACCCAAACCAGAACGTTACCCCCTCCCTAGGGCCTTTTTACACCTAAATAACCACATATATATGTACCACCTAGGGACAGGGAATTCCTATTATATATATATATATATATATATATATCAAGACCTCACAGCCTCGCGATCTCAGACAGACCCAGAACTTCCTACCCAGACGGCAGCCACAGTCTCGCGGTCTCAGACAGACCCAGAACCTCCTACCCAGACGGCAGCCACAGTCTCGCGGTCTCAGACAGACCCAGAACTTCCTACCCAGACGGCAGCCACAGTCTCGCGGTCTCAGACAGACCCAGAACTTCCTACCCAGACGGCAGCCACAGTCTCGCGGTCTCAGACAGACCCAGAACTTCCTACCCAGACGGCAGCCACAGTCTCGCGGTCTCAGACAGACCCAGAACTTCCTACCCAGACGGCAGCCACAGTCTCGCGGTCTCAGACAGACCCAGAACTTCCTACCCAAACGGCAGCCACAGTCTCGCAGTCTCAGACCTCACAGCCTCGCGGTCTCAGACAGACCCAGAACTTCCTACCCAGACGGCAGCCACAGTCTCGCGGTCTCAGACAGACCCAGAACTTCCTACCCATACGGCAGCCACAGTCTCGCGGTCTCAGACAGACCCAGAACTTCCTACCCAGACGGCAGCCTTAGCCTCGCGGTCTCGAACGGACCCAGTACTTCCTACCCAGACGGCAGCCTTAGCACGAGCTCATCCTATTATCACCGTAGCACACGATAGGGGAATCGGGGTTACTATGTATCAGATCACACAAAGACTATTAGTTGAGCACAACCTGTTCTTTAGTTCGAGGGGCTCTTTTCTCCCTCATTCAGTTACCACTTACCTGATCAGGATTAACATCTGTTCATGTCAAGTTGAATCTGACTAGAAGAATAGGCTATCCTCCTATACAAGGATACACAACACATGCTGACTCACAACAAGCTAAATACTTTATTTAATTGCTACATGCACACTCACAGAATACATCATATATACAACCTGCAAGGAAAGTAAAAGGTTAAGTTATACACTTCAATAAAAAAGGGTCAACATCACCTTAGTCGTATGTAGCCTGTGCTCAATGGTCATCTAGGTTCCCTTCTCGTCTGTGCCTCGGCTTCGCCTGGAAGTCACACCTCCGCAGTCGCGGATCTACTCCCTTCTCCCTCTCCGAGTCACTGGAACCTCTCCCTCATCGGCTACTCTCTCCTCTTTAGATTCAAGTTCATCATCTGTCTTCCCTGAAATAAGTAGTAGCTTTTCTGCTAACGGCCAGGTGCCGCCTATGGACTAGAAGCAAGTGCCAATATCTAACTCAGACTTTCACTAATATAGAGGTGCATTCTCTCATGGAAAATTCCAGCTCGAAACCTGCCGCCCACCAAATTCCTGTACCTCCCCGTGCCAAGGACACGTTCCCAGCCGGCCGGCCTGATGTAGTGTCTTCGGCAGGGGAAGAATACACTCCTTCGATAAGGGCCGGCCTGAACCGGTTCTCTCCGAGCGAATAACACCTCATAACTAAAATATCACCCTTCACCTAGAAATGTCCCAAGCTGCCGGGGCAGAAAGAAAGATGGAGTCTCTCCTGTCTGAGGCCTACCAGGCCTGAATTCAGCACGACTCCATGAAATACCCTCACTATAGGGCAGGTTATCCTTAATACTAACGAATCTATCCCCTAGGCTATGTATGTAAGCCCTGATCTATGGGGAGGAGCACAGGATCGTGTCAAAGTGTCTAATAAATAGGCTCTATTCACTACTCTAATCCTTAGACTTGGATGGAAAGAGACTGAAGTCATATTAATCGCTCTACAACACAAGAAGGCCGGGAAAATCGAGCAGTACATTTCACCCTTGACTTCAGTCTATTATACATCCATTAAACAGAACTAACATCGGTGGAAGAATAATATGAAACAAAACTAACTGATCTATGTCTAGTACCGAGTGTACAGAAGTGAAGCAGTGAAGGGATACACTGAATAAAGCAACAGATAGAAATCAAAACAGCGATAGCAATCAAAATGCCACCTAATGTGTGGCGTAACATATGCACGTCCGGTAACCAATTAAAGAGCCAGTCAAACCAGCCCTGATCAATGTGTTTTCTAACTTCATCCGTTAAGTCATGCAACTTATCTAGGTGTGCACGAATGGATTGTGTATGATCAGATAAGTTAAAACAGCAGAGGCCTTCAAAGTCCGAGCAACCATGTCCATGTTTAAGCAAAAGATAATCAATGGCTGCTCTATTTTGCAAAATGGCCCTACGTTCACCCTGGGCGTCCAATAGCAAGTCAGACAAGACTGTAGAAGTATGATTAATAGATTTCACCATCCAGCAAGCCATTTTCCCAATAGATTTGGCATTATAAACCGCCAAGCAGGAACACCAATAATTGAAACAGCTAGGCTAAGATATTCAGACTTGGAATATAAATGCAAAGATGAGTCACAATCCTCCTGTAACATCATAGTATCTCGAAGCACACGAGAGTTGGCATTTGGATGTGATGAGAACATCAGCAAACTCAGTCTGGTAATGGCACACGGGCCTCCGGAAATGTTTGCAGGGACATATGGCCAGGAAGTGTTACCACATGAGAAAAGCCATCCGGCAGGTAGCAACATCGCACGATAGTGACTGGGAGTAACTACCAAACTATTGCAAGTCATATTGTTCTGGACTGAGACACATGTGGTCGGTGTCCTCTGAAAACACAAAGTCCGTTCGTGAGTTGTGAATGAAGTGGCGCCTCTTAACTTGAGGCGTAGGCATTCAGAAATTGCATTAGGATTACATGTAAGAAAGAAGCATAGGTCACCTCGTGTGATATTATACGTAATTATTTGGGACTGGATGGGGAGTTGCTCATTCGGCAGTTCGGTGCACAAAGGACAATATACATGGGTAGCAAAATCACCCAGGATAATATTCGGACGAGCCTTCGAAACGTTAAAGATACTAATTAAAGTCTCCAGTGAGGCGGGGACAGCAACTAGACAAGTCGCTAGAATGTCATGCACAGATCTCATCGGTGTCAAGCAGAAGTGAGGGGCATCAGTCACTCTCTTGGCCAGTAATGTCCAAAAGTTCGATGACGAATCCCACGCATTGAAGGAACGCAACACTCTGGTCCTCAGTTCATCCCGGGTTGACGGGATCCCTTCTCTCTCGCCGAACCAATCCAAAAGGAGTCCAGTTCCGACACATCCTGCAGCAACAATCCAAAGAATGATCTGAAAAAGAACCAAATACAGGCATTAATCATTCTCGTAAATAACATTTATCAGCTGGGACAGCTTCCCAGCTATCTTTCCCTGGCCTCATAACCAAAATGGTATTGTCCTGACCGGTGGCAATAACCTCTGCTTGTTCAGGGGGATTCTTAGGCGATTGCACCCAAACCCTGGCCCCAGGGTTATCCGTAGAGCCAAAGCCTTTCTGGCCACGTACAGTTAGCAAAGTTGGGGCAGTGCCTTTCAATATCTCGCCACTGAAAACAGGCATAATGAGTAATTGAGCCACTCGGTCAGTGCGGTGTATCAGTAAGTCAATCTCACTGCTATTTAGCAGAAGTACCTTAATCTCTCCCTGATAGTCACTGTCGATGACACCTCCAAGTACCTGGATGCCTTTTACAGCCAGCCCCGATCTAGGGGCGATCAATCCAAAATTCCCAGGTGGTATATGAATACCAACACCAGTAGCAATGATGACCCGATTCTTACTCTCCAGAACGGTGTCATCCATGGCGTGCAAGTCTAAACCTGCCGACCCTGGGGTAGCTCTGCATGGAGTCAGAGCTCCGGGAATAATTTCCCAATACATCACAGTTTCACTGATTACATTAGGCATAGTCTCAACATTTGGGGGAAACAAACGCATAAGTGGAGATTCAGCATTTAAAAAAGGACGATTATTCAGAATCAATAGTGCTTGTGGTAAAAAGTCTCGCCAGTTTTTATACCTGTCATCTGTTAACTTTCGTAATTGGTCTTTTAACAGGCCATTCAATCTCTCCACCAGGCCCGAGGCCTGCGGGTAGTAGGGTATATGAAATATCCATTCAATATTATTTTCCACACAGAATTCTTGTACCAATCTTCCACGAAAATGGGATGCATTATCAGATTGAATTTGGAATGGCACACCATAATACATCATAATTAATTCTAATGTTTTTATGGTATTCAATTGGGTAGCTTGCTTACATGGAAGAGCTACCAGCAAGCCACTATATGTATCGACAATTGTGCAAACATATTGACAATTCCTACTCATGGGAAGGGGTCCGATGTAATCAATCTGCCAAATTTGAGCGGGCAATTTCCCGCGATGTAAATGGCCTCTAACAATTTGGGGTACCTTACGCTGTCTGATATGTTGACAGACGGGACAATGTAAAATAACATTTTTGATTAGATCCAGGGGAATATAAATTCCTCTATCAGCAGCCCACCTGCTAGTGGCCTTCTCTCCAAAGTGTCCTGCCTTCTGGTGTGCCCATTTCGCCAATCCCGCAATATCAGGATCTTGTCTGTCCACCACTGCCTCAGCAATTTTAGATTTTTCATCTGCAATGTTATGAAAAAATTTGTCAAGGGAGTCTATTGGAGTGTGAGCATCCACATGGAAGATTGTAACAGTACTCTGTGGGAGCATCTCCCAAATCTCTTGCCATAACTCTTTTCCCCACAATTCTTTGGAATGTAACTTCCAATTATGGGAATGCCAAGTTGGCAACCAAACAGCCAGTCCATTGGCAGTTGACCAAGAATCGGTAAAAATATGACATGTACCAGGTAATTCTTGTTTCAAAACTTGGTAAACAGCGTAAAGCTCGGCAAATTGGCTACTCTTCCCTTCACCAGTTGTGCTCAACAGTTTCTGTGTGACCGGATTATAAGACACCGCCTTCCAGTGCCGTGTCGTCCCAATAAACTTCGCCGACCCATCTGTGAACCAAACATGGTTTCTGTCCTCAGCGGACAAATCATCAAAAGGTCTACCCCACTTAACAGGAGACTCCTGTTCTAAAGGTACGGAACACTCACTCTCAGTCTCAGTCGACGGTGCTTGCGCCACTTGCTCATGTAAAGACGCAACTCCTTTCGGGCCCACACGTGCCCTGTCTTGTATGTACCATTTCCATTTAATCACGCTCGCCTCTTGAGCATGCCCAATTCGATGAGTTTTCGGTGAACTCAAAACCCACTGCATAATAGGAATTTCAGGACGCAAGAATATATCATGTCCCAAAGTCAATTGCTCGGTATCCACCAAAGCCCAATAACAAGCAAGTAGCTGTTTCTCAAAGGGTGTATAACGCTCACCAGCATCAGGTAGCTTTTTGGTCCAAAAACCTAACGGTACCTTACTCCTGCCTTGTTTCTGCCACAAACTCCAATTTGCATAAGGGCCTTGCACAGACACATTCAAATCCACATCACCATCACGTACAGGCCATAGATCCATAGCATGTTGAATTGCCTCTTTCGCCAGACTAAATGCATCTTGCTGTTGCTTATCCCATTCAAATGCATTCTTTTTACGTGTAATTCGGTACAAAGGGGCCAATATTTGACTCAAATGAGGAATATGCTGGCGCCAAAAACCAAATAAGCCAATGAAGCTTCTGGGCTTCCTTCCTATTCCTCGGAACCGAAAAATCAAGAATCTTCTGTTTAACTTGAGGGATCACCTCGCGGAGTCCCTCATGCCAATTAATACCTAAAAATTTTACAGCTTGGGACGGACCTTGTAATTTATCCGGATTGATCTCCCAACCTTTCTCACGCAGACACTCAATGACTCTATCTAATTGTGTCTGAACATCCTCTTGTGTTTCGCCTTGGATCAAAACATCATCAATATAATGACATATCTGAATTTTGGGATGAACTGGTACCTCAGCCAAATGTGACAAATCGTAGGACTATGCACATAGCCCTGAGGAAGACTTCTAAACGTCATCTGACGCCCGTTCCACGTAAAACTGAACTGTTCCTGACACTCAGGGGCAATTGGAATAGAAAAGAAAGCATTAGCAATATCGATGGACGCATTCCATGTACCTGGATGTGTTTGGATTCTTTCAATCAGGGTAATAACATCCGGTACTGCAACAGTCAAAGAGGGCGTGTGTTTGTTCAATTCTCGATAATCAACAGTCATGCGCCAAGAATTATCACTCTTACGCACCGGCCAAACAGGATTATTCCAAGCAGAAGTAACTGGAGTTATAACACCTGCATCAACCAACTCCTGAATGGTGGTACTAATCTCTTCATGACCACCCGGAATACGATACTGCTTCTGACAAACCACTTTGGTCGCCTGGGGAACTTGTATGGGGGGCATCCTTAAACGACCAACCCGTATAGGTCTGGACGAGATATAATGCGTCGTTCCAAATTGGTAACACCCATCATCAAGATGCAACGTCATTCCCTTCAAAATATCAATTCCAATTATGAATTCTAAGAGTGGCACCACTAATACAGAATATTCCTTTCTAGGGATTCTACCTATTCTCATTTCAAGCAAAGTTTGAACTGCAGGGGTTTCTTTTCCTCCTAATCCGGTAATAGTAAAAGGCTGCCCTGTAAACTTCTTTGATTTTCCATGAATAAGAGTGGCCTCCGCTCCTGTATCAACTAATGCTCGGGCCCTTTGGATATTACGATGTCTCCAATAAATATCAATATCTACATAGGGTCTATTATCTCTATGAGCCCATCTGTGTACCGGAGCTTGACCTATTTCCTAGTCATTCTTACTGCATTCTGTGTACCAGGACAAATCAGGATAAAGACTCTCACGTTTCTTAGGTATCGGTACCTCCTGTTCATATCCATTCCCCGTACGGAACGGATTCAAGTCTTCAGTATTATACCGTGGGTTACGATCAACCAAGCTGTGACGATTCTCTCTCCTCCTCAACTCAGGAGATTGATCCCTATCATCTCTACGCCTGCTGTAAGCATGATCATTTCTCCCCCTTTCCTTTTCCCCCTCTCTCTCCCTGTCCCGCTCTCGACGGGGGGACAGATCACGTACAGGACACCGATCATCACGACGACCAGAACGCCCACGGCGATCGTCATCACCGCTACCATCAGAACAACCACGATCACACTCAGTCGTTCGAACACGCCGGGCACCCTCCTTCCGATCCAAGCCCCGTTTGCGAAACAACTCCCACAAATGAGCAGTAGTCTCACCATCAATGTCCTCCCGACGTACACCATCAGCCAAAAGACCAGTAAAGATATCACGTCTAGTAAATTTATATTCACCAGGAGTACGAGTGTCAGACCGGGGCTGACGTTCAGGTTTAAACCACTCACCCAACTCACCGAGTTGGCGCACCGATTCCAACACCGTAGATAGCACATTACCAGTCTGGTTAATCAACAAAGTCATCATGACCTGCTTGTAGGCGACAGGAGAAGAGCGAATGATACGATTCCGCACAGAAGAAGTCAACATCCCATCAAGCAACCTGTCAGCAGTGCCCAGAAAAACAGCCGTTTTCATCACTTCCTCCTTAAGACGTTGCGCAGCATCACGCAAGGTATACCACGGCTTGTCATTGACAGGCCAGTCAGATTCAGTAGGATACTTCAAATTACAACCCTCAGTTGCCAATTGGAGCAAAGAAATTTGACCACCACCATTATAGTTACGAAAATGATCTTGCACAGTAGAATCCAAACTCAAAGAACAAAATTTCAAACAGTCGCCAGTATCCAGCATAATACCGGCAGCGCCCAGTTCATAAAGGCGCACCATCCATGTGAGCAAGGCCTCACCAGTCCGCTGCCGAAAGCGCTGCAAAATATCACTAATTTCTTGTTGAGTAAAATCTTCTAAACAGTCCAAAGAAACACCCTGCGGAGCATTAGGAGATTGCTGCAACTTCCGACGAAAAACCGGATGCGCAGAGACCACGGGACGAGCATCACAAGGAGCCCGAGCAGTACTAGTAGAGGGACAATCAGTGTAAGAAGCATCGATCCCGCCCGAAGAACGAGCATAATCACGGGGTGCACCATCAGAGGTGCGAGAAGCAGACTTACATTCATGACGGGAACGAGAAAACTCGTGCGTAACAGACTCCTCACCCGAGGAACAAGAGGTACTCGAGTCCCAGATATTACCATCCCATTCATCAGGATTCCAATCTAGTCCAGCTTTCGCCACGACCAGACGCACCTTACGCGTCGAAACTCGACCACGCCTGTTCTTGTACTTATAACGAGCAATCCGCACAGCCGCCCTTTCGGCAACCGTTTGGTAAGTGTCAAGTTTGTCAGAAAGCAACTTATTTTGACATCGCAGTAGAGTATTAGAATTCTGAATCTCAACAAAGTGTGCCTCCACATCCTTAAGAGAGATCTGTAATTTCAACAATCTCTCATGCAGAATCCGATACGCAGACAGAATAACCCAACCTCTGCGCCCCAAAGCGGGAACCTCCTCACCCTTCAATACAGGTGCCGTCTGCAAACAAGTAATCACGTCAGCCGGTTCCGCCGACTCCAAAGAAGAGTTCCAATTTTCACTCAGACCAGTAGAGTCAGCCCACTCACGGGCTAAGGCTCCATAAGGCGTTGAATCCCATCCGGGAATATCAACGGACAATTTAAGAGTAGATTTAGATTTCTTAGAAAACATCGCGAAAAAAGAAAGAAAAAGAAACGCAGAGAAA
The DNA here is from genome assembly GCF_964204655.1 of Triturus cristatus. Taxonomy (NCBI): domain Eukaryota; kingdom Metazoa; phylum Chordata; class Amphibia; order Caudata; family Salamandridae; genus Triturus; species Triturus cristatus. The sequence continues at coordinate 1,396,646,642 of NC_140589.1, forward strand.
AGAAAGGAAGAGAGAAAGAGAGAGAGGAAAAAAAAACTATACACGCAAATATATAAAAAAGAATGCAAAGAAAACCACGCACACACCGAAAGCAAACATAAGACAAACAAAACGCACACAGGTTTCGTAAACAGTTCGTGACGCCAAATGTTCTGCTTGGGTTTTCGGATCAGGTGGAACCTGCTCAACAGAGCCTTTCTAACCCAAACCAGAACGTTACCCCCTCCCTAGGGCCTTTTTACACCTAAATAACCACATATATATGTACCACCTAGGGACAGGGAATTCCTATTATATATATATATATATATATCAAGACCTCACAGCCTCGCGATCTCAGACAGACCCAGAACTTCCTACCCAGACGGCAGCCACAGTCTCGCGGTCTCAGACAGACCCAGAACCTCCTACCCAGACGGCAGCCACAGTCTCGCGGTCTCAGACAGACCCAGAACTTCCTACCCAGACGGCAGCCACAGTCTCGCGGTCTCAGACAGACCCAGAACTTCCTACCCAGACGGCAGCCACAGTCTCGCGGTCTCAGACAGACCCAGAACTTCCTACCCAGACGGCAGCCACAGTCTCGCAGTCTCAGACCTCACAGCCTCGCGGTCTCAGACAGACCCAGAACTTCCTACCCAGACGGCAGCCACAGTCTCGCGGTCTCAGACAGACCCAGAACTTCCTACCCAGACGGCAGCCTTAGCCTCGCGGTCTCGAACGGACCCAGTACTTCCTACCCAGACGGCAGCCTTAGCACGAGCTCATCCTATTATCACCGTAGCACACGATAGGGGAATCGGGGTTACTATGTATCAGATCACACAAAGACTATTAGTTGAGCACAACCTGTTCTTTAGTTCGAGGGGCTCTTTTCTCCCTCATTCAGTTACCACTTACCTGATCAGGATTAACATCTGTTCATGTCAAGTTGAATCTGACTAGAAGAATAGGCTATCCTCCTATACAAGGATACACAACACATGCTGACTCACAACAAGCTAAATACTTTATTTAATTGCTACATGCACACTCACAGAATACATCATATATACAACCTGCAAGGAAAGTAAAAGGTTAAGTTATACACTTCAATAAAAAAGGGTCGACATCACCTTAGTCGTATGTAGCCTGTGCTCAATGGTCATCTAGGTTCCCTTCTCGTCTGTGCCTCGGCTTCGCCTGGAAGTCACACCTCCGCAGTCGCGGATCTACTCCCTTCTCCCTCTCCGAGTCACTGGAACCTCTCCCTCATCGGCTACTCTCTCCTCTTTAGATTCAAGTTCATCATCTGTCTTCCCTGAAATAAGTAGTAGCTTTTCTGCTAACGGCCAGGTGCCGCCTATGGACTAGAAGCAAGTGCCAATATCTAACTCAGACTTTCACTAATATAGAGGTGCATTCTCTCATGGAAAATTCCAGCTCGAAACCTGCCGCCCACCAAATTCCTGTACCTCCCCGTGCCAAGGACACGTTCCCAGCCGGCCGGCCTGATGTAGTGTCTTCGGCAGGGGAAGAATACACTCCTTCGATAAGGGCCGGCCTGAACCGGTTCTCTCCGAGCGAATAACACCTCATAACTAAAATATCACCCTTCACCTAGAAATGTCCCAAGCTGCCCGGGCAGAAAGAAAGATGGAGTCTCTCCTGTCTGAGGCCTACCAGGCCTGAATTCAGCACGACTCCATGAAATACCCTCACTATAGGGCAGGTTATCCTTAATACTAACGAATCTATCCCCTAGGCTATGTATGTAAGCCCTGATCTATGGGGAGGAGCACAGGATCGTGTCAAAGTGTCTAATAAATAGGCTCTATTCACTACTCTAATCCTTAGACTTGGATGGAAAGAGACTGAAGTCATATTAATCGCTCTACAACACAAGAAGGCCGGGAAAATCGAGCAGTACACCCTGCAAAAAGGGCCAAGCCCAACAGTGGCCATTCGGGATCTGCTGGATTTTAATTTGGACATTTCCTTGATAGGCTTCCTTGCGCATAATCCTCCAGAATCTGACAGACCTACACTGAATGTACTTCTCATTCGCCCCAAAGGGTGTGGTGCGTCTCTTACTTTGAACCAGCATCTTATCCACAGGACTGAGTTTGCATGCCACAGTATGTATAATCCTGTGTACATCCAGCGTTGTCTTCAGGGGAAGTCTCAGGGTACATTCAGCGAGGCCAATTATGGATCTGTAAAAAACTTTTTCGTGATTGTCAATGGGGTTATGCTGCAATGACCTGCATTTCCACACCGTAGAGAGTACTGGCAAGGAACTTCGCTTTATGCCCCTGAATTGGGACACTCAAAGTAGACTTTCAGAATGACTTATTAACGTGGCTCAAAGCAGGTATGTGCTGCATGCTTTTTCTTTGCCCTTAGCTGGGTGCATTTTCCATTGACTTTTGTCTTCGAAACAGACGTCTGATTTATCAAGACTGCACCTGCTACACGTGGGCAATTCCAGTCCTACGTTTATCATTTAATATCTTCTGACCCGCAGCTAAATGAGATTTTCAAACACTGATTAGCAGGCCCCTAATTTTGCAATGTGTAGACACAAATTGTGTCCACACTAGCATTCTGACTAAGCTGGTCTTTGTACAGCAGCATTATTCACATAATCACGATTTCCGACTGATAATGCAAATACAAGCATGTACTTAGTGTTCTCCAGTATTGGGGTATCTTTCATAGATTCACATGCCTGAATCATTCCCAGTCGTCGGAGTGGGAGCCCCACGGTACATAAAAATAGCAATATATATATACACATAGAAACCATATCTTGGGTAACCTAGAACCAGGAAGTAAAGTAGCCAGAAATCAAAAAGAAAAAATCCTCCACTTTTATGACTCGTCCAAGTCATTATATATGGTCCAAACTACAGCCAATCAGGCAACAGCACCAACCAGAATGTTCTCCTCACAGGCTCAGGCTCTCAGATTTTCTACCGCACGTCGTGTGAAGGGAGTCTCCTTGGGCTCTGCTCAGTTCATCTTTGAAACATGTTCCTGTGAGGATGTCTTCAAAGAAATCTCTCTTTAGACCTTGTGAATCTTGTGGGAAGTTCCGGCTGTTTTCAGAAGATCCCCACAGGAAATGCATTTACTGCTTGTATCCTGACCACCAGGTGAGAGACTGCAAGATCTGCAGAACTTTCCCACAAAAGACTCTGAGGGACAGAGAGGGGCGTCTGCTTCTGTGGCTACAGAAGATTAAAAATAAGGACAATCCCTTATCTGAAGTTGGGAGTGTTGCCTCTGTCCAGACTGCGTCCTCCAGAAAGAGGAGTGCTGACACAGATTTATCTTCTCCTGGGGCTAAGGTGTTGAAGAAACAGCATACTTTCAAGAGTGCTGAGTTGCATTCTACTTGAAAAAAGGCTCTTCCATCTTCTAAAAGTAAAACTATGCCTTCTACGCCCCCGAGAAAGATTGCTAAGTCTCAATCTTCAAAGCAGGTTTCTGACAAGGATTTACCTCAGAAACGGGTCCCTCGTCGACGAGCTCGACAAAGCCTTCCGTCGCCGCTACGATGACGTTGACTGCAACCTTCTCGTCGCCGAAGCCACAGATGATAATGTCGTCGGCGTCTTCGCCGTCGATGCTGGTATCTGTCGCCGTCAGACCAGTTTCGTCGACGAAAGAGATGAAATCTACCGTCTACGCTCCTTCGACGAAGATTAAAAGAGTGTCGTCGACGGCTGCCTCGTTGACAACTGCCTCGTTGACGACTAAGTCCGTCTCGTCGATGACTCCATCGATGCCTGCCTCGTCGACGACTACTTCGACGACGGTTGCCTCATCGACGTTACCACTATCTTCATGTACGGCTCTTCAGGTTTGGGCTTCGTCTACGCCTGCTGTATCTTGTACACCGTCTACGACACCATTTATGCAATTGCCTCCGTCGACAGTGACGTCTACTTTACTTCAAAGATGTGGATCTTCATTGGAGGTGCGCTCTCCAATTACAATCTCTCCTGCTAAGGTTCCTCTTAGGTTGCCTGAACAACTACTGGATTCAGAAGAGGATGATGAAGAGTCAGATGAGGGAGATAGGTTTCGTACCACCAGGAGCCCTTCTAAACTCCTCATTAAGTACGAAGAGGTGGATCAAGATGACGAATTTTGTCCGGAGACGGTTCCTTCAGTTCCAGATCCAGTTCCTACGGCCCAAATGCTTTTGGCTCTTTTAAACAATCTACAGTACATGTTGGTCGATTACTATCGCCGTTTCCCTCCATCTGAATCGTCTTCTTCTATACCGCCCACACCTGTGTCTCAATCTTCGTCAGGTTTGAGATCACCCAGGCCACATTCTCCTGTAATTCTCCTGTACCTTCACATCACTCTCAGGATGCTCACACCTTTGATGACGATAGAGAGGAAGGAGAATTGGATGACAGATCACTCCTCACGGAATGGGATGATTACCAAATTCAAACTCCGTCGCCTTCAACTCCTGCTCCTGTCGATTCTCCTCCTGTTGACATAGGAGGTTTTCACCTTCTTATGGAGAGGGCTACACAGCGTTTTCTACTTCCTATGGAAACAAAGAAGGAGGAATGTTTCCTTTATGATTTTAAACATCAACCAAGAAAGCAAGTACGGTCTATTCCGATTGTTGATTTCATCTGGCAAGAAGGCTTAAACGTGATGAAGGCTCCGGCTTCTGGTCCTGCCGTCCTGCCACGCCTTGATAAAAAATACAAGGTGCCAGACAGTTCGCCTGCATGCTTGATAGGCCAACCAAAGGCAGATTCAGTTATCGCACAAGCCGCTCAACGACAAGCGCGGAATCCCTCCTCTCCGCTGTCCGCTCCTCCGGATCGGGATGGTAGACGTCTGGACGCTATTGGGAAGAAGGTGTCCAATATGGCAGCGACTACAGTTCATGCAGCTAACTCACTAGCTATCTTAGGACGATATGATAGACAATTGTGGTCGGACATTTCTCCCTACATCGAAATGTTGCCTGAGCCGTCTGAGTCAGAGGCGCTTAAGATCCTGCAGGAGGGGGGAAAAATCTCGGCTGAGATTATTGATTCATCGGTGGATGTTGCATCTACAGGTTTTCGACAACTGGCAGGTGCCGCAGTCCTGCGGAGGCAGGGCTGGTTAAAATCAACATCATTTCGCCAGGAGGTTCAGAATAAAATAATTGATATGCCTTTTGATGGCGAGTCTCTCTTTGGGCAGCATGTTGACGAGGCCCTGCAGGCCATTAAAAAGGATACCGAGACAGCAAGATCTCTCGGAACGCTTCACTTTCGTAAACAGCCCTTTCGGGGTGCGAGAGGCCACGGATCCTTTTCTAATCGAGGAGGATATAATCAGCAAAGACAATATCAGTCCTCTCAAAGTAACCAACGTTACTCTTCCCTGCGTCAACAATCGTTCAGACAGCAACCATCTACCTCATACTCGCAAAATAGAAGGAAGTCTACCTACCGCAGACGTGATACGTCCAAAAAGCAGTGACAACTGCCACCTGCTCTACCGCTTGCCCTGTTACAAGTTGGAGGAAGAATCTCCTGTTACTACTCAAACTGGTCGAAGATAACCACAGACAAATGGGTCTTGGACATTGTAGCCAGAGGCTACGTTCTAGAATTTGTAAACCTTCCTCCGAATTCTCCTCCCAAAGGACCACCTCCAGCTCACCTCTCAGAGCTTTTTGCCCAAATAAATTTGATGCTGCGAAAAGGAGCGATCGAAGTAGTCCCTCGATTGCAAAGAGGTACCGGCTTTTATTCCAGATTTTTTCTAATCAAGAAGAAATCGGGAGAATGGCGTTTCATTCTAGATCTGCGCTCCCTCAACAAATATCTCAAAAAATTATCCTTACGGATGCTAACTCTGCAAGAAATCCTTCAACTTCTCACTGCAGGGGATCATATGACCACCCTCGACCTCCAAGATGCTTATTTTCATGTACCAATTCTACCCAGACACAGAAAGTTCTTAAGGTTCAGAGTGGCTGGCAGGGACTTTCAGTTCAAAGTCCTCCCTTTTGGACTTCGTTCCGCACCCCGGGTCTTTACTAAGGTCTTAGCACCGGTGGCTGCAGACCTTCAGCTGGAGGAAATTCAAATGTTTCCTTATTTGGACAACTGCCTTATCAAGGCGAATTCTTTCAACATGGCAAACGTCCTTACACAGAGATGTCCATCTCTTTTCCAATCTCTGGGCCTCTCCATCAATTTCGGCAAGTCTCACCTCGTCCCATCACAAAACAGAACGTTCTTTGGAGCCACCATAGACACTTTGCGAACACAAACCTTTGTCTTAAACGAAAGGCAAATGAAACTTTGCAAACTTGCCCAGCTACTGCGATCAAAATGGTGCGTTTCAGTCCAGCAGTTCGTCGTTTCTGAGGATGCTTTCATCCTGACTTCCTCTGGTCCCCAACTGCCGTCTCAGAATGAGACCTCTGCAAGAGGAACTCAACAAACCGTGGCTACAAGTTTCGGGATCCTTCGATGATCTCATCCACATTACTCCTCAAATAAGGGACGCTCTACGATGGTGGACTTACAAGAAAAATGTAGCAGCAGGCTGCTCATTCCTAATAGAAGCTCCAAGCTTCGTCATCACCACGGACGCATCCCTAGAAGGATGGGGAGCTCACCTGCAAGGACTGATCGTAAGCGGAAGATGGGATGCTCAGCAACGAACTTGACATATCAACCTCTTGGAATTGCTGGCGATCTTCCTAGCTCTGAAATCTTTTCGCACCATCATTCTCTGAGCATCAGTGTTGATCCGGACGGACAACACAACAAGTATGCACTACTTAGACAAACAAGGAGGGACAAGATCTGCACTATTGTCTCACATCGGATACGTCTGACAGCAATCCATGTCCCGGGAGTTTCCAACATTCTCGTGGATTCCCTCAGTCGATCGACAACTTCCAATCACGAGTGGGAGCTCCATCAACCAACCTTGAATCGTATTTTTCAGGAGTGGGGTCGACCCGATCTGGATTTGTTCGCGACCAGTCTGAACTGCAAATGCCCATTCTTCGCAAGTTGGCTTCCCCACAAGGGATCGTGCGGGAATGCGTTTTTGAGTAACTGGTCGCTTATTTATGCCTATGCTTTTCCACCGATACCGTTGGTTCCCAGGGTTCTCCGGAAAATGAAGAAGGAGCCTTGTCGCCTAATACTCTTAGCTCTCAGGTGGCCTCGCCAGTTCTGGTTAACCAAACTCCTCCTTCTCTCCGATTGCGATCCTATTCAGTTGCGACCAATGCTGAACCTTCTATCCATTCAGAATGGTCAGATCTGCCACCCGGATCCTGCATCCCTGCACTTAGCGGTTGGCGCCTGAGCACTTTGAATTCGCACACTTTGATATTCCTTCTGACTGTAGAGAAGTCTTGGCCAATGCTAGGGCACCTTCCACAATCAACACATACAGGCTTAAATTGAAGCGATTTTGCATTTGGGGCCATGACGCCAACGTTCATCCAATTAATGCAAAACCGGAACAAATTTTGCCTTTGGCAAGATCAGGCCTTTCGCATTCTACCCTTAAGGTATTTCTAGCGGGTATCTCCAGATTCCGACAGGATGGTTCCAACTCTCTGTACTCTTCTAGGATCATTCAGCAGTTCTTCAATGGATTGTTTCGCATGTTTCCTCCAATTCACCGGCCACCTCCATCCTGGCATCTGAACGTTGTGCTCTCACAACTCATGTGCCCTCCTTTTGAACCTATTCATAAGACAGATTTAAAATGTATCTCTTGGAAAGTCTATCTACTATTAGCACTAACATCTGCTAGGCGGGTCAATGACATTCAAGCCTTCACTATTAAGCCGCCTTACCTTTAATTCACCAGAGACTCGGTCGTGCTACGCACTAACCCTACTTTTATGCCTAAAGTACCTTCGGACTTCCATCTCAACGAACCGATCATTTTAAAGACTTTCTTTCCTAATCCTCAATCACCTGCGGAAAGGGCTTTACATACCCTTGATGTCAAGAGGTGTCTCAAATTCTGTTTACAAAGGACATCTTCAATACGGAAATCTGATTAGCTATTTATAGCTTATGGAAGGATGCGCACAGGATACCCAATATCCAAACAGTCCATTGCTCATTGGGTTTCTGCTGCAATTTGTTTCTGTCATCAGCATGCAGGCAGACCTTTACAGACAACTCCGAGAGCACATTCTACTAGAGCAATCTCTTCCTCTACCGCTCTCTTTGCTGGTATTCCTATTCATCAAATCTGCAGAGCTGCTACGTGGTCCAGCAGGCACACCTTTACCAAGCATTCCTGTTTGGAAGCTGCCAGCGATGCCGACACGTCTGTGGGACAGGCGGTTTTCCGTAATCTTTTTAAATAAGGTGAGCCTCTGTTCTTCCCTCCTCCTCTTGCTATTTTCTGACATACAGATGCTCTATGATTGTTGATATATATATATATATATATATCCAAAGGAAACCACTCCAAGTAAGGAAAGGTACGAGGCCTCTTCGGGAAAACCATGGAAGACTTTATTTAAATACAGCATGGGCATAATGCATTTCGGCACTGTTAGCCTTCTTCAGATGCCGCTGTTAAAACGTAGATGGTCCCGCCCCTGCCTTTAAATGTCCTGCAAAGCCCCCATTGGAGGGTGACATCCAGCCCCAGATCACGTGTTGCACTGCAATACACATCGAACTCCAACTCCCAGAATGCAGTGTTTCTGGCTGTGGGTTCCGTGGGGAAAATGACAGGGAGAAAAAAAGGCGCAAAGTGGGGTGATGACCAGTCCAGGTAAAATAGATGACATCAAGCCTTCTTGGGTCCCTTTGACGCTCCAAGCCCCCACACAGAGGTTTGCCGGGGTGTGAGTCGTAGTGAAAGTTCAAACGGCTCCCCGTGTAGTCACGGGCTGCACATGGCAGCTATCCTGGCATTGCCTGTGACGGTGGTGAGCAGGAGTTATTCCAATCACTTGGAGAACAACATGAGCTGAAACAGCAGATGCCAGCATTACTCCCACCGCTTGAAGGAACGGAGCCTCGTTCACGCCACTGGCCGGCGCGTAAATATCCAAAGGAAACCACTCCAAGTAAGGAAAGGTACGAGGCCTCTTCGGGAAAACCATGGAAGACTTTATTTAAATACAGCATGGGCATAATGCATTTCGGCACTGTTAGCCTTCTTCAGATGCCGCTGTTAAAACGTAGATGGTCCCGCCCCTGCCTTTAAATGTCCTGCAAAGCCCCCATTGGAGGGTGACATCCAGCCCCAGATCACGTGTTGCACTGCAATACACATCGAACTCCAACTCCCAGAATGCAGTGTTTCTGGCTGTGGGTTCCGTGGGGAAAATGACAGGGAGAAAAAAAGGCGCAAAGTGGGGTGATGACCAGTCCAGGTAAAATAGATGACATCAAGCCTTCTTGGGTCCCTTTGACGCTCCAAGCCCCCACACAGAGGTTTGCCGGGGTGTGAGTCGTAGTGAAAGTTCAAACGGCTCCCCGTGTAGTCACGGGCTGCACATGGCAGCTATCCTGGCATTGCCTGTGACGGAGGTGAGCAGGAGTTATTCCAATCACTTGGAGAACAACATGAGCTGAAACAGCAGATGCCAGCATTACTCCCACCGCTTGAAGGAACGGAGCCTCGTTCACGCCACTGGCCGGCGCGTAAATATCCAAAGGAAACCACTCCAAGTAAGGAAAGGTACGAGGCCTCTTCGGGAAAACCATGGAAGACTTTATTTAAATACAGCATATATATATATATATATATATATATATATATATTACCTACTGGCGGTCGCCAGTAGGTAGTTATAGTTAGGACCACGTTTCCATAGGAAATCCGCAACATTCTATTTTGAATAACTTTGGCGCCGGTCGACGAATCCTCGCGAATTTTTCAAAATAGGTGGGGCGCTACGCTCCGCTCCTACCCTGAAAGTCTCGGGGGGGGGATTCGTCAAGCGGGGGCTGAGATAAAAGGGGGGTCCCAAAACGCGTTTTTCCCATGCATTTTTTCATAGGACCTTTAGACAGGGCTACAGCCCGAACGGCTGAACAGAATTACTTGAAATTTGGCAGAGAGGTAGTCCTCAGGTCAAGGAAGTGCCTTTTGTAGGTTTGGTGTAAATCTGTTCAGTAGATTCTGAGAAAATAGCCTTTAAATCAATATATATATCTGAGCCAGCTTACGGTGCGCTTACGATACGCTTACCGTACGAGTATGGTGGCGTGCGCGAGCGCGATTCTGATTGGCTCTTAGATCTTAGTAAACATTCGAATCGGCCGAAACCAGGAAGCGGCGGCCGCCATTTTCTCTCTCGCACTGAGAGTGATGATGAAAATACAAAGCACAAAAACATGTAAAGGGGCTGTTTAGACAGCTCCCACACACATAGCCATGTTGAGGGAGTCCCCAAAGATCCCCCAAGGCCAAAAACGGAATTTTTTTTTTTTCGCTAATTTCGCCGATTACGCTTACCGTACGCGTACGGTAAAAAATGATATTAAAAAAAAATTATCCACACTCTCCCCACCCCGTGTGCAATTGGTGGCCGAAGGCCACTAATTGTGCATGGCTTATAACAGATGAGATAAACTATAATATTTAAAAAAAAAAAAATTGAAAAAAAAATTATCCACACTCTGTCCACCCCGTGTGCAAATGGTGCCCGTAGGGCACCATTTGTGCATAGCTTATAAAAATTACGAAAAATTAAAATATTACCTTTCAAAACGAAGTGCATCATATGTCCTCCATGTGCGCACGGTGCGCGAAGCGCATCGTGCGTACATGGCCCATCTAGCGTAACGTGGGCACGCGATGCGCGTAGCGCACCGCGTGCCCACCGTGCGTGCACGGCACTAACTGTGTAAAGTGGGCGCGCGATGCGCGAAGCGCACCGCGTGCTTACTGTGCGCGCGCGGTGCGCGAAGCGCACCGTGCGCGCACGGAACGAACTGCGTTAAGTGGGCGCGCACGCCACGAATGGCGTAAAGTAACTTAGCATTTAAAAAAACGTACAAATTCACTGAAAAAACCACAGGTTTCACACACGTTATAGTTAGGAATTAGCATTTAAAAAACCTTGCAAATTCACTGAAAAAACTATAGGTTTCACACATGTTCTAGTTAGCGGAAATTTTACTGATAAAAAACCAATGAAATTCCCCCGTTATAGTTAGTGCAGGCAACTATAACTCACGCGACCGCAATCTTCTGCTGATGACATATGTGTCTTTATGAAAAAAAAATATTTGTAATATATGTATAGCTAAAAATGTATGGAAGAAGACATGGGCAAATAAGTGTCTAAATACAGTATTAGCATCAGCAGAGGATTGCGGTCGCGTGAGTTATAGTTGCCTGCACTAACTATAACGGGGGAATTTCATTGGTTTTTTATCAGTAAAATTTCCGCTAACTATAACATGTGTGAAACCTATGTTTTTTTCAGTGAATTTGCAAGGTTTTTTAAATGCTAATTCCTAACTATAACGTGTGTGAAACCTATGGTTTTTTCAGTGAATATATATATAGATATATATATTACCTACTGGCGGTCGCCAGTAGGTAGTTATAGTTAGGACCACGTTTCCATAGGAAATCCACAACATTCTACTTTGAATAACTTTGGCGCCGGTCGACGAATCCTCGCGAATTTTTCAAAATAGGTGGGGCGCTACGCTCCGCTCCTACCCTGAAAGTCTCGGGGGGATTCGTCAAGCGGGGGCTGAGATAAAAGGGGGGTCCCAAAACGCGTTTTTCCCATGCATTTTTCCATAGGACCTTTAGACACAGCTACAGCCCGAACGGCTGAACAGAATTACTTGAAATTTGGCAGAGAGGTAGTCCTCAGGTCAAGGAAGTGCCTTTTGTAGGTTTGGTGTAAATCTGTTCAGTAGATTCAGAGACAATAGCCTTTAAATCAATATATATATCTGAGCCAGCTTACGGTGCGCTTACGGTGCGCTTACCGTACGCGTACGGTGGCGTGCGGGAGCGCGATTTTGATTGGCTGTTAGATCTTAGTAAACATTCGAATCGGTCGAAACCATGAAGCGGCGCCGCCATTTTCTCTCTCGCTCTCTGAGTTGGGCAGCAAAAACTATGCCAAAAAATGTCTAAAGAGGCAGTTTCTTGAGATCCTAACCACCCAGCATTGATATAGGGGTCCCGAAACAACCCCCAAGCCCAAAAAAAAAAATTTTTTTTTTTCTGAAAATCGCCGATTACGCTTACCGTACGCGTACGGTAAAAAAAAATTAAAAAAAACATTATCCACACCCTCCCCACGCCGTGTGCAAATGGTGCCCGAAGGGCACCATTTGTGCATGGCTTATTACAGGTAAGAAATAAACAAAGAATAAATTTCACAAAGATGCGCATAATATGTCCCCCATGTGCGCACGGTGCGCGAAGCGCATCGTGCGTACATGGCCCATCCCGCATAACGTGGGTGACCACCGTGCGTGCACGGCACTAACTGCGTAAAGTGGGCGCGCGGTGCGCTTCGCGCACCGCGTGCTCACTGCGTTAACTGGGCGCGCACGCCACGAATGGCGTAAAGTAACTTAGCATTTAAAAAAACGTACAAATTCACTGAAAAAACCATAGGTTTCACACACGTTATAGTTAGGAATTAGCATTTAAAAAACCTTGCAAATTCACTGAAAAAACCATAGGTTTCACACATGTTATAGTTAGCTGGACATTTTATTGATAAAAAACCAATGAAATTCCCCCGTTATAGTTAGTGCAGGCAACTATAACTCACGTGACCACAATCTTCTGCTGATGACATATGTGTCTTTATGAAAAAAAAATATTTGTAATATATGTATAGCTAAAATTTAATGGAAGAAGACATGGGCAAATAAGTGTCTAAATACAGTATTAGCATCAGCAGAGGATTGCAGTCGCGTGAGTTATAGTTACCTGCACTAACTATAACGGGGGAATTTCATTGGTTTTTTATCAATAAAATGTCCAGCTAACTATAACATGTGTGAAACCTATGGTTTTTTCAGTGAATATAGATATATATATAGATATAGATATATTTGGTTAGTTATAGTTAGTGCAGGCAACTATAACTCACGCAACCGCAATCCTCTGCTGATGACTTCAGATATTACATCACTGATGACATATGTGTCTTTATGAAAAATAAATATTTGTAATATATGTATAGCTAAAGATTAATGGAAGAAGACATGGGTAAATAAGTGTCTAAATACAGTGATGTAATATCTGACTTCATCAGCAGAGGATTGCGGTCGCGTGAGTTATAGTTGCCTGCACTAACTATAACGGGGGAATTTCATTGGTTTTTTACGAGTGAAATGTCCAGCTAACTATAACATGTGTGAAACCTATGGTTTTTTTAAGTGAATATATATATATGTATAGAAATTTCTATACTTGTGATTACATATTGCTTATGATATGCATATGCTTACGTTTGTGATGATAACATCACTAGTATTGTTATGGAGTTACTGCTCTCTACTCTGATTCAGGCATGTGAATCTATGAAAGATACCCCAATAATGGAGAAGAACAAACGTTACTTACCTGCAATCTGTGGTTCTCCAGTATTGGTATCTTTCATAGATTCACATGCAACCCACCCACCTTCCCTCAGAGGCTCTTCTCTGCTCTGTTCACTCTGGAGCACACTTGTGCTAGAAAATCTGAGAGCCTGAGCCTCTGAGGAGAACATTCTGGGTGGTGCTGTCGCCTGATTGGCTGTACTTTGGACCATATTTAATGACTTGGACGAGTCATGAAAGAGGAGGATTTTTTCCTTTTGATTTCTGGCTACTTTACTTCCTGGTTCTAGGTTACCCATGATATGGTTTCTATGTGTATATATATTGCTATTTTTATGTACCGTGGGGCTTCCACTCCGACTACGGGGAGTGATTCAGGCATGTGAATCTATGAAAGATACCAATACTGGAGAACCACAGATTACAGGTAAGTAACTTTTGTTCATTTTGCATATCTGTTTATGTACTGCGGACAAGTGTGTGCTGGTGAAACACCACATATTCACTTAGATTGATGGTGCAATTCCAAACATGTTTTTAAAGTTAATTAGTGATTGTGCAAATGCAAATATACTCTTTGAAGTACTAAGATGTGGGCGAATCTGAATATGCCCTAATGATGTAGACATCTGCATGCACTATTTATTATTAAGTGATTGTCCAAATCTAGGTAAATATAAGGATTAGTAAGTGATGTTGAAATTTGAACATAGCAAATTAGTACTATGTGGTGGGGCAAGTTTACACATGCACAAAGGACTATTGAGTAGTGGGCTAAATCTAAACATGCAGTTAGGATTAATGTGTGATTGGGCAAATCTGTACATTCACAATGGTGGTATAACTTGACATGTAGGCAGTCCTTCTTTTTTTTTTTTTAGCTGTTTTATTGCTTTTTGTCTAGAAATGGCCAATATTTTAATTACAGCGTTGTAGCCCGAGTAATTCCTATAATTTCATGTTACTCTTTTGACCCAAACGTATCGGAAATTACACGGTTACCTCCGTTCGCATAGTTATGAGTACTTTGGAACAAATATCCTACTCCAAGAGCACAGGAATAACTAAGTCACAAGTGTTTGTGGCGGCTGCTGTTCGTGTTCTGTTGCATTTAGCGCTATGTTCTTGGCACAACATGCATCTTCTGATCCATTTTGAACAATAGTGCTAATTGCTGGGTTACGCTTCTCACGTAATTCCACATAATCACATGTAATTTTGCATATTTATGCTACAGCAAATTACTCAAGTTACGGACACCCCTATTTTTGCCCCCTTATTTATAGAAAAAAATTACAAAGATAAAATGCCTTCAGGTATTGCGTACTGCTGAGTCTTATATTAAAAGGCAGGCCCACAGTATGGTTACCTTCATTACAGCATTACATGATGTAGGTAGGTAAAGCTTTACATGATGTACATTTCATATGACCTGAGGGTATATATGTGGCTAACAGGGATTACATACATTGCAGTTCAATTACAGGTGCCATTTACTGTTGTGGATATATCATCATGAGCCCTGCATAGCCGTTTTCTCAGCTAATATTAATTCCATGCTACTCCCTTCATAGGCCCCCATATGTTGTCAAGCTTTTTTAGTCAACAGCTTTTATATTCTACTTAGTTCTCTGACATGAAGCAATTCACACCTTGGAGCCAGTTATCAAAGGTTGGGGGTGTAGCCCTGCCCCACCCATGAGCAATATCTCACTTTGCAGCCACCAAGGTCGTAGAAAGAAAATGTTACTGTGTTTAGGCACTTATTTCATAAACTGTTAGTTCTAAGTGAATATCTTGTACCTGTGATATATGTGCTGTTATCCTTCTCAAGAAATGTCAAATTCTGGGACATTTCCATGTAATTTCAAAAAAGGATGCCTTGAAGCCACAGCCTCTCAAGCCTGCTAGGAGGAATCCCTATTTTTTTTTTTTATATTATACAATCTGCTGCCTTGTGTACTATATACAGTGTAGTATCCTAAGTTAAACTAATTGAAATTATATCCTAATGGCCACCGTCTTGGGTTGCATACAAACTATGCCCAACCCCCTCTTCTAGCTCTTATATGTCAATTACCCATATCGATTTATATATGGCCAACGCTCCCTGAAAATTAAATTGCTCTTCAGAGTTTTACATAGTAAAACTACTGCATGCTTTGTCAAAGGGGCTACTAAGACTCTTACAGTCCAGCAGGGATTCATCCTGTACCTCTACCAGGATCTCTTCAGTATTTCAATAGAGCATGTTTCACTTGTATGTATTTGAAAGCTTGCGAGCCAGTGATCATTATTTTTTCCCCAGAGAATTTTAACAGATCTCGTGCCATCAGTCCCATCTTCTTCCAATTCCAATATCCTGATTAAATCTTAGTTACAATATAGTGCTTAGCCCCTTACTTCTGATAGCAACAAACTCCAGAGTTTCCAGGGCTAGTATTGTGCGGCACTCCGACTTCTTAATAGCCATTTTCTATGCTTGTAAAAGTGAGAGCTATATTACATCACTTATACAAGTATGGAAAATGGCTATTAAGAAGTCGGAGTGCCAACAGTGGTACCCACTCCTCCATAGATAAATCTGTTCCTGAGAACATTATTATCCTCCAGTACCAAGGGTTCTTGTGTGAAGTAAATGCCAAACCATTCATTATCACTAGGTGGGAGGCCCAGTACTATTCCTGTAGGTCAGATTGCTCTCACTCTCCCATCATGTATCCCTGTACATAAAGTGGAGATGACGATCCACAGTGCTCCAACATTCCGTATGTGCGCATACTATTCTCTCCGTGGGTGTTTGGTACCTAGTACAGAAATTCTGATGGATACTTCTAACTACATAATCCTCACCTTTAGACAATCTCTAAGCGCCAGGCTGGACCGGGAAGATTTAAACAGCATTGCTCCTGTGTGCCTGTAGGTGGGTCATGCAGCTATGTGCGGAATTCACTCTACCCCATAAATGACGAACAAAGCTACCCTTGCGAACTGATATCAGTTTGTTTCTTTCCTCGCCTTTGTTCACAGATCTGGAGCTCACCTCCAACTTTTTCTTGATCACTTGACAAGTATTTTCTTGAAAATTCCTTTTCCCAGTGTGCCATGGAGCAATTTCTTCTCTTAAATGTACAGGGTTTAAGCTTTGTAGGTGTTGTCGCAGACAGATATTTGTGACAGATTCTCACACAGTCAGCCTCTGGTGTTTGGTGCATGATTCCAAGGCCTGCAAAAAAGTGTGCCCGTATGAACCCAAAAGCAATACTGGACCATGAGGCTGTACGTCGCTGAACACCGAAAGAAGCCTCAGCAAGCTGACTCAAAGTCGAGGGTATGGACCCGTTCCCATTCTCTAGGGAGGTCTTGCAACAGGTTGTCGTCAACATCCAATTCGACCGATAAGTCAATATAGAAGCGGTAACACAGGAAGGGCAGGGGAGATTCATCCCAGCCACGCCACTTTCAACCTGATAAGTTAGAGGGACTTTAACGTGTCTTGTGGTTTTACTGTTGGTCCCCACCAAAGAGTCGAAACCGCAACTGGTTCCAGTGCACCCTTCGTTTCTAGGTCCATCTGGGACGTCACAACAGATTGACAATGTTCATTCTGACTCGGACAGCACCTTGCCTTGGTTTCAAAGCCGCAATTAAGCTCTCTAGCAACTTTTTGGTTCGGACTCTGATCAGAGCCACCCAGCTTTTGGGGATGAACATAGTGATCAAGGGGAGTATTTTCTTCAGCATTACGATGATGTCCATTTATATCAGAATTTGAAGAATGTCTGTGTGTTAGTCACTTTCCCGTAAACAGAATTGTGTTCTTCACTGAACCACCAACAGAAGAGAGTGCCTTCTTTTTTTATTTATTTTTTTATTTGTTTTTATTGATTTTACACAACAATCAGCTTGACATTGTAGAGCGCTACACGATCACATTGGTACATGACTTAGCTACACATGTTTACAACCAGATTGAAGAGAGTGCCTCCTTTGCAGTGGTAATGAGAGGCGCAGTGGTGTTTTTTCGATTTACAATTGCTTCTATGGAGATCAGAACCATAGTAGTAACAAAGGTTTTGCAACCAAGAAAGACTACATCTGAACAATTACTTCCATTTAATGAGGCCCTGACTTATGGGAACCTGGTCTAAGCCATGTTCCTTTCTTCCAGTGAACAGACAGATTGCTAGACTCCACAGGCCGTCACCAGACGACCCCGATTTTTCACACAGTAATCTGTGTCACAGAGTTTGGTGGTTCAGTCTTCTATCAGTAGGGTGAACCCAAATTCTTTCCCCATGTTAACTCCTAACAAATAATTGAAACTTTCAGAAAGCAGATGTTTTCCTTGACCAGCCTAGCCCCTACTTTCAGTCAGTTGTCAGCTGCTTGGTGGGAAGATATATCCATGCTTTATGGGACATTGTTGGAGAGATCTTGCCGGACGTACCTGAGGTATTTCGGGCCAATTTGGCTCAAACCATTCAAGATGGTTAGCCCGCTGCAAAGTGCATCATACATTCTGGACCGGACACTACTGATTAACATGGTGCTTCGGTGACAAGCTTTGATGTGATCAACTGCCTTCTCTGGGGATAGGCCAGCATCTCTAATGGTCATGTGTTCAGTTGGTCTTCCTGTTTGCAAGAAGGCTGGTTCAGCATTGGAATGTTGGGATCCAGATCAAATTATTAAAAAAAACCTCAGACACACTCATACATACATTCACTCACTCACCCACTTACATCCTACACAACCACTCACACATACACATCCAAACAGCCACTCACAGCTCCGCTTAGAGACCCAGAACACCACTCGCACACCAATAAAGCCACTCACACACCCAGTCGGAAACCCAGAACACCACTCACACACCTACATACAGCCACTTACACACCCACTCACAGCCACTTACACACCCATACAGCAAAACCACTATCACACCCCCTCACACACCCATATAACCACTCACACACCTTCAATGCCACTTACACACCCTCTCCTACACCCACCCACCACAAACTTACATGCCCACACAACCACTCACACACCGATATAGTCACTCTCACACCCAAGCACACATTCATAGACCCATTCACACATTCATTGACCCCCTCACACATTCATTGACCCCTCACACATTAATACAACCACTCACACACCCCAGTCACTGATACATCCACTCAGAGTACCACTGCAACACCCACTCACAGACCCATACACCACCTACACACCCAGTCAGAGACCCAAAAAACGAATCACACACCCATTAACACTCATACAGACACTGACACATCCATAGAGCCACTCACACACCCATACAGTCACTCAGAGACCCAGAGAAACCCTCACATGCTCACTCACAGACCCACGCAGGCACTCACACACCCACACAGGCACTCACACACCCACACAGGCACTCACACACCCACACAGGCACTCACACACCCACACAGGCACTCACACACCCACACTATCACTCACATGCCCATATAGATATTAACACGCACACTCAGAGACCCAGAAAACCACTCATGCGCCCACTCACACACCAAATCAGACTCAAAAACCACTCACACACCTATTTACACACTCATACAGCCACTCACAAACCCATTTAGACAATCATACAGCCACTCACAGGCCCAGAGAACCAATCATAATCCACTCACAGACGCACTGGTTGGTTTTATGCAGGGGGAGTGGTGCCATCCGCCATGCAGGGAGGAAAGAACCTCAGGGAGCAGGGGCTGGAGAGGCTAACTTTTTAATAGAGTGAGAGTGAATAACAATTTTTTTTTTAAAGGGGTGGTAGTCATGCGTGGTCATTTGCAGTGCTTTAATGTCATACAACCTTTCAAGAGCAACTGGTAACGTATATAATACTCTTAGATAAGGGGTGGGAGGTGACCACCTCTGTGTGGCAACATTCCCACCCACTTCCTCTTCCAACCAACCCCAGTCCAATTACATGGCCAAGCCAGTTTGAAACGCCTTATGTAAGTGGCCATGTAGGCAGTTTTAGATATGAAGATCCCACCTCTCTTGTAATGCTTGTGCTTGGATGATGGTGTTTATTCTTCATGTAGTATGTGCAATCTTGGCATATGGTTGCCACTGGCTTAACATAGTAATTCTTTGCATTTTATAACAGTATCACTAGAGCCTGCTTGAGTACTCAGCCTGTAAGTTTGGTGTGATCTCTTAGTGTCAATCCATGCACTCATTCATTCCTCCATTTTTGCGTCTCGCCTAGCGTCGCAGCGCATGCGCTGCTCGCCATGGCGAGATCTATTGTCGTCAAGTCGACTTCTGAAATGGGGTGGAAGCGCCGCCCATGCTTTCCATTGGCACGCATCACACTTTATGCTAAAGCCTGGCTTTATATTGAAAGTGGGGCATTTATGTTCCCTCCCCACTCTGCTGACGAGTTGTGGTGCGGGCACGCTCTCCACTCTGCCGACGAGCTGCGCAGGCCCAGGCCGCCGTCAAGCAGGAGCCCGAGTGGAGCGATGGCGACCTCTCTTTGTTATTCCGTGTAGCGCACAGCACCCCCGTGGACAAGCCCACGGGGACAAAATGAAGACCAGGACAGCGGCATCGCGCGCTCAGGTACTCAGTCGGCGCTCTCTTGATTGTCGCCCCTGGTTGTTTTTAAATTGTCGAGCTCTGCAGCTATGCCTGGAAGGGTCGGGCTCTGTGTGTCCCGCGAATGGGGTAATCATTAAAAGGAAAGGCTCCACCTTCTTCATCACGGAAGTCACAAGTTTGTGTGGTGCGGGTACGCGCTAAACTGTTCACTCTGCTCGCATTCCGGGGTTAGCGCTGTGAAGCATCCCAAACCCCCACCTGCTGGCCTCATCGTGTGACTCTGTGGGGGCAATAATGTAGGCACCTTTACCAGGCTTCTTTTGTTAACAGCGTCATTTTGCGTGTTTCTTCGCTTCTCCATTATTTCGGGGTGAAGAGCTTCACCCCCTCTATTTTTGTGCAGCTCTTTTCCCTTGGTCACTGTTCCGTCCCCTTAAGGCACATCATCCCGTTACAGTGAACACGTCCTTCCCTTGAGGCGAGCCAGCCCAGGAAGACAGTGTGCAGAGTCCATACTCATTCCATGGTCCACTATACATTCTCCCGGGCATGTCTCACTTTTGGTCACACCTTTTTCCACCTGGTGAACTTTGTACTTCTCTAGACTGATGTCGGAAGTATCACAATAAAAGACATCTATTCATCTTTTGATATTGAACTACGGATAATATGTAGAATCCGGAATTGTGACTGCAAAAGGGTACTGGCTGTTGCAATCTATGTAATCTAGCCCCTGCTGCCATTTTTTTTTTTGCAGTGGTATATTGCGCTAACTCATCCCAAAGGTATTGGGGTGTTTTACATGAGCACCAGTTATGTTACACAAGGACACATTTATTTTCTGGTAGGCACTGGGAGATTAAGAGATTTGCCCAGAATCCGAGGATGTTGAGCCAACACCGAGACTCGAACCTGGTTCCCCAGTTCCAAAGTAGGAAGCTCTGGCCCTTACACCACATTATAGCTATTGCTTGAATACTCTATTGCTAATGAGTTTAAGTCATTGAAGGATTTTCAAAATAGCTATGGCTAACATGACCGCACTACTATGTCATTGGAGCCGAGTATGGACAATTGGTTATTTACCAAACCAAATGCTTTTTATATTTGCAAGGTTTGCAACCTGTGCAGATAGGGAGTAAACAAGAAACAGAAGTTTAAATATAACCCACAAAAGTAATATGAGATTTCTAATTTTATTAAGTGTAACCCAACCTTTACGGTTTGCATTATATGATGGGACTGTAATTTGAACTACAGGGGGGTGTACCATTAGATCCTCAAACTATGCATACAAGAAAACGCTAGGGCCTTCAAAAAGTATGACTCCAAATATCAAATGACTGAACACTATGGAACATCACAAGGGTAATACATTTTGGTTCCATAGTATTGTACAGGTATCTTAGGACAAAAGATGGAGAGAGAGGGAAGTGCTTGAGAAGAAGTGAATTGAAATGGATATGTCGATTGAGATCTCATGACAATTAGCACAACCCAGACTATGAAATTGTGTCAAGAACTGTGTTGCTTGAAAATTATTAACATGAGCACATAATGTATGTGTACATCGTCTATTTCAACATGACTTTTACAATAAACTGAGGTAACAGCGTTAAATGGAAATATGGACCGCATGTTGTGAGGCATGATGCTCTGGGCACTTTAGGGGATGTGATAATGCAGTAACTAAATCAAGAGCGCTGTTTCGGTGTGTGGTTCAAAACGCAACACATTGGAGTCCCACGAATTAGATAATTGCATCTAAGAAAGGCAAACATGGTCTTGCACCCTGGTCTGTGTATTAAACAGACAGCAGTTGCGGCTGCAGACTGTCTGGTTGACCGTAACCAGTGTAATTTTGTATGTTGAGCTTTACTGACAGTCAGTGAGGTATGCTTTGCGCACGGTTCTGTGACTTAGTGTTTAAAAGATTAATTTTGTACAAAAACTGCGTCAAAGGAAACTGAAACAACGACCACCCCACGTTGTTAAATAATATATGCAAAATTGCACATGCTAATAAATTAAATACAAATTCAGTTCCCTGAGCAAAAATATCGAATTCCAAATCATGAGTCCATGCAAATAGTAATATCAAGTGTTCGTCCTTGGTCTTTATTTTGTCACTTGTATCTTGAGAAGACTTGTTTGAACTCAAAACACACTTCAGTTCTTCGATGTTATAACCAACAGTCGCAGTTCTTGCCACCACGTGTTTCGTATATTGGTAATAACCAAAGACTTCATCAGGGCCTGGACTGTTATATTAGTACAATGGATCTAGTCTTCCTCTATCGTAGACAGCCTTCCGCTGAAAATGTAGACAGTATAAATCCAAATCTGGTTTATCAGTCAATAATAGAGAAGTGATCATCAGTCGGTAGCGAGTTCAATCCTTTCAAACAGTATCCTCTAAGCGAACATCCAAAAGGTCATGGCGAGTAATGCCGATTTGAATCTTGGCGTGTAGCAAAAGTGACGAAATAAAGACCAAGAACGAACACTTGATATTACTATTTAATTTTGTATGTTGCTGCTTTGTCGCTAGAGAGTAGTCGCTATATCACATTAATTGTGGCTGCATTTTCTCTGCTGGCCGCTATCCGGTGCATGCCTGTGGGTCGCTCGCCTGTACTCAGGAGGGATTCTAAAAAGCATTTTTTCATGACTACCTGTGTCCAGTGCGTGCAATGGGCTGCTCCACTGCTGCTCCGGGTGGGTCTCGGGTCTCTAGAAACCCGCTCAATCAGGACAAGCATTTGCAATGCAATAGGTCTCGCATTTTAGAAAGTTTGACCTATTGGTATTGTAAATAACAATGCCTTTTATTAATGCAGGTTTTTAAAACACAAATAAAAGGCATTGTCATTTATAATGTCAATAGCTCAAAATCTCGCAATTGCGAGACCTATTGCATTGCAAGTGCTTGTTTCACTTGTACACCAATTATGCACTCACCAGGTCTATCATCCATGACTAAACCATTTCTTATCTGTGTACTAAGTCACAGATCCTTCCTGCATTTATCAATCCAACAGGACAAATGTTGTCCCTGTTAAGGGTGTGCAAAGTTATTAATTGGCATTACTTGACGTGCTTAAACTTCAAATGGTGATAATAGCAGGTTGCAAGTGATATCTCTGCAGTTGTAAGGTTCAGCAGGGTGTGACCACCGCCCAGAAATCATGAAGACAAACCAGAGATGTTGCAACCAGCCTTGAAATAGTAGGGTCTAGTTTGATTTTTTTCTTAAATGTTTCTATAGGGCTTAGGCCAGAGTTCTTGTATGATCACTATGGGCAAAGGCTATGTTCTCCCTGGGCAGTATGAGCTACAGTATCCATAAGACTCAGTTAACACACTTTGAAGGCCAGCTCTCATCAGCAGAGAGTCAGAATTTTGAGTTGTCTAGAACACAAAATTACATTTGTTAGCTACTGTTGTTTTGAGTCAAAGGCCTCTTGCTAGAGGTGAGGGCAGAGTTATTGGGGGACAGGAGAGAGTTGGCAGGGGCCAGGCAGAGGAGATTTAAATGAATGAATGATGACTTGTGGAGACATTTATAAAAGTTGTTTTTTTACAAGGCTCACAGGTCAGAGAAGAACAGTGCAAAGATTGACAACTGCTAAATCCATGCCATCATCCTACTGTCCTAGCCGTACAATGGAAGCAGTGTAAGCCTCCTTTCATCTCTTTTTACCTTGAGATGTCATTCACTACTAATTATGAAAGTGGAAGTTCTTTAGGAGGAAATTCTAGAAGGGCTGGAGGGCGCCAGCTCATGTAAACTAGAAAGACCAAGGGTCTCTGAAATATATGAACAAAAAAAATTGGGTTTGCATGAAGGGTTGAGGGCAAAAGGATAACCCCCAATAGTCCAATTTATTATTTTACTGTGTGGGCAGCAACCTATCAAGTGCTCTGTCTCTCACCCATCACAAGGGCAAAGTGGCAGCCAGAGCCATAGACTAGCGTCACTTGTCTGATATTCGTCTGCCTTCAGGAGTGTGAGAGTTGTTTTGGATGTGAACCCTACATGTAGAATCTAAACCTTTTTACAAATTGTGTTTTTTTCTGATCAAGTTGACAAAATTCCTTGTTCCTCCACTTCTTTCCTTGCTCATGGAGTGTATTTGTACATCAGTTGGCAGTATCACTTGACTTTAAAAGGTACATGGCTACTTCTCATGTCACAAACTTCCCCATTTGTCATCCTTACTCATTTGACATCGTTGCCTTGAACATCTCATCTACCTTCTCTGATTACCCCTTCCTTTTTTTTATGTACTCACCAACCCTACCCATTGCAGCCCCGGCCAAATTGGTTCTGTATAGCTGCCTGTTTTAGTCCCCCTGCTTCTCTGAACCAGAGTACGTGTCACCCAGAGCATCGAGGTAAACTCCTGCCTCTTTCCCATTCTTTTAACATAATAGAAACCATGAAACATTACCTGGGACCTGCAAAGTAAACTATAACTGCAAGCTAATTGCAGCTATGTTGGGCGCTCCTAGCTTGCACTTCACCACTGCTCTACTATGTCTAGGAGCTGAACCCCAAGACAAGATAAGTGCATCTCTCTGGTCGCTTACGCACTACACCAAAATGTTTCCCTCATGGG
This sequence comes from Triturus cristatus, assembly GCF_964204655.1. Classification (NCBI taxonomy): domain Eukaryota; kingdom Metazoa; phylum Chordata; class Amphibia; order Caudata; family Salamandridae; genus Triturus; species Triturus cristatus. The sequence goes on from NC_140589.1 coordinate 1,396,671,411, forward strand.
TTCACAAAAAATACAGTGCTCTGACAGCCAAGCACTCCCTGATGGTGTGGTGTGCCCCCGTACAAAACTGCGCTTCGGGCCCCACATTGGGGTATGAATCCGCGTGTAAATGCTACAACATAATACAGCCATTGACGCGTATTCAGATTCGTCTACTCACACCATGCCCACAATCGAACCACGTAAGCTTGCCAACCATTAAAGAAGCACGTTGACGTTTAAAATAGCCAAACTTTTTTGCTTGCAATGCTGTCCTGGAAATTAAGAATCAAAAGGCTGTTTTTTAATATATAGAATAATTCAATGATGTGAGTCACTTTAGTGCTCTTTGCATGACTGCGTTACGACTATGAGGGCCTCCTACCATCCCCTGCTTTATTGAAAATCAAGCTCTCCAAAACCTTCCTCCCTTTTAATCTGATCTTCAAGTAGAGGCATCCATGCTGGGTTTTTATATTGTCAGCATTTTTATGCTCTTGTCGCCCCCTTCCTCCTCGGTGATTATTTCAGTCCCTTGACTCAGTGGCAGTCTTTACAGATAAGCATTGGCAAAGTCAAATGATCTCATCTATCACTCCTGATTGCAGTCGTATTGGCTTTGCCAGTGCTTTTGTCCCAGGTGCACGTTGTATGTGCCTCAGCTCTTTTGCTTTCAGAAAAAACATTCTAAGATGGCCAGAGTAAACATGCACAGTGGTCATCTAGGAATGCATTTTCTTCTAAAACCACAGTGAGAAGGCTATATGTGCACACATGGTGGCCTTCTTGGAGTACTTTTTCTTTTGCTTTAAGAAAGACGGTTTCTAGATTGCCATGTTATGCACACAAAGTGACCATCATGGAATGGGTTTGTTTTCTTACAACACTAACCAAGCTTTCCAAGAAGGCCAGCATAAGTTCTCCATCTAGGAATGAATGGAATGGTTCAACAGTGGACGCCTGCTGATAAAAGTGTGGAGTGGAGAGGGAGCAAAGAACCTCAGGGAGCAGGGGCTGGAGAGGATAACTTTTTTAATAAGGAGAGGGTGAAATGTGGGGTGAGCGAGGAGAGCTGGAGAGGAACATTAGTTATTTGTGTAGACTGCAGCAGTTGCCTCCAAGGAGTCCTGGTGGGTAGGCCCCACACTCGCCAACTGCACAGCAACTTTTTTACCAGAATGGAATTGCATCGTTGGCTGTGGTCCGAAGACGGTGTACAACACCCCAGGGATCCAGTCCTGAACCCTTGGCCCTCCGGTATGGCAGCACTGATGCTAGGGCACCCCTCCTCATTTCAGATTCTATTTTTAAAACGATCTCCAATAGAAAATCTCGGTCTGCCTTTATTGCAAGAGTGAAACAAAAGAGAGCCCTGGAATAGGGTGAAATGGAACCGGAGTCTCACCGTGGCCCCGTCTCGCCTCTGCAGTGCATAGCCCTGGGCCCGGGGGCAGTTGTCTGCTGGCCCTGCCTCTTGCCTTCTGCTCCTCGCATTCTGCACCATTTTTGTCCTCGCGTCCTGCTGCTTAGCCGTGCATCGTGCGCTCTGGTTGTGAGTTTACAGACAGACATTGGGCCACTAGTGGCACTGAGAAACCTAAACATGGACTCCTTTGCATTCATAATCTTCTTGATTCGCGGGTCCGAGCGAAGACGTGTCTTTGAGCGCTGGGAACTGGGTTTGGGATTGACACCCTTTTAAAAGCTCATTACAGCAGTTCATTGACACGCGCCTCGGTCCCGTTAACGCAGTTCACACGTGTTGTGTTCCATTACATCTCGGTCGTTTCAAGAATATTTTAACCACAATTTAGGAAATATCGTCGCTGTTTACTAAAAGTTGTAGCTGCCTCCGAGACGGTATTCACGGGCGCTGCCTCGGGTGGCGCAGTGGAGAGAGGGTACAGGAGAAAGCACGGTGATCTTTCCATCGCCCCTTCCTATGTCTCCTGTAGCGCAGTGAACAAGGGACGGTCACCGGCGTGGTCAGGGCCGTGTCTCGCTCAGTTAGATTACGGGAGATGCGAGTTTAAGATTTTCCAACAATCACGCCGGCGTATATAATGTTAAAATGCATCACACGACAAGCAGGGCACATGGGGGGGGGGCTTAAGCAGCAGGGGGGAAAGAGAGGAATGAGGATTGAGTACTAGGTAAGCGAATACACAATATTTTGTCAACAAAAGACAACATTTTTGAGGGTTCTAAACAGAGAAAGGAAGTGTGTGTGCGTGCAAAAATCCCAGTTGAAATCTGACAGAGACCTCACTCACCTTGTCCGACTGAAAGCACCTGTACCCAAATATTCATTAGAAAATAAATGTATTGGGGGCATCACCCCCAAACAATCCTCCCCGCCCCCCTCCCCGGAAGATACACCCCTGCGTGTGGCGTGTTGATTTCGGCGCCGATGCCCTTGGCTTGGCCATCCTGATTGGTAGGGAATGCCCCATCTCCTCGGCCCACTAGAGCTGACCCTTGACCCGGAGGGCAGGCCGTGCTCCATCACCCTAGTCTAGTGTCTTTTGTTTTGGCTCGTGCTCTGTGACCAGTCATAGAACTTGAATTGGTAATTGTTAAGGGGTGCGGGATTCAAATAAACGCCAAGTCCTCTGCAAATAAAGGCATAACTCCAAGAAACCATGTTTGATTGATGAGAAAAAAACTTCTCAAAAATTAAAAAACTTCAACGTCTGGCCTTTTTGCGTCATGTGTTGATTGGCAATGGGTTTCCACGTGGATATTGACCTGGGCAATATTATGGGATGAGATTTAATTCCTACCGAAATTATATATATTTTTAAATTTAGTTTGCAGCGTCGACTTGTGCTAACATGGCATCACGTGTTTCGAAAGAACAACGCGTTGCTCCCGAAGTTCCATTCCTGCCTCGTTTAAGCGCAGCCCTGTCCTCACTATCCCGCAAAGCGCCAAACTCCGCCCACTTTCACTTTAAGGGATCTTTTCGCGGTGCTTGTACCTTGCAGATGGGCAAGGGCCCTCGCCGTTTGGCGGGCTGCAGCTGCATATTAAGCAGATTGTAAATCATAAACCGCAGCCCTGAACCGCAGTGGCCACGCCCCCCGCTTTGCCTCCCTCATTAAGATGCTGCCCCTGCGCTGCTGGCGCTTCTGGCCGGCTTACCAGCTGTTCCTGCTGCTAGTTACAATGTCTGAAGCGTTCAGATCACCGGGTTCCTGCACTCACCGCCGAGAGGCGACAGGCCGTCCGCTGGGGATACCCACGTGTCTGCCTTTTAGCAACGGCTCCGAATCAAGTGATAGGCCTCGCATGACATATGGTGTCTGGATTCATACAAGATGCAAAACTATTCTGCCTCTAATGCACAATGACTCATAGCATTGCTAATTTTGAGAGAACAAAAGGTTGCCTCCACACCCACACTTTTAGCCCCTCAGGCGATGAAGTCTTCTTCGGTTACCAAGCTGTGGAAATGTAAGTAGGTGGCTTCTGGGCCAACGGCCGCCTATTGATTGAAGCATTTCAAAATTATTTTTCTTGTTCCGTAACGGCACTTTCGAATTCCAGGTTTTTTCATCTGGCCAAGAGAGCCGCGTGTTTTTTTTTTGCCTTGCCTTTGCTTTCAGTTCCGTCCATGTTCACACATTGGAAGAGGTGTTTATTTTTTTAACAGCTCTGTAGATCGATTTTCCCCTTGACATTAAAATCTCAGTAGGAAGGCAACCTGTACATTTACTCCGGGTTTTGACATTGCATTTAATGAAGCCAGGAGGCAAGCGACGAGCGAGGGCGCTGTGTGAGAGCCCGCAGGTGACGGGCCAAGTTCCATAATGTTTGAGTCATTTGAATTTAGCAATCGGCACAGAGCTGCCTGCCGGGGGCTTTTCGAATGAGCTCCGTGGCGGACCGAGGCTTAAGTTGTTGATGAGTTCTGGGACGCGCCGGCCTGCGTTGCCAATACAGGCATACTGTTTATCTTGACACTGGCGACTAGTCTGCTTTAAAATAATGGTATATGTGTTGCCAAAATCTCCTCATATTTATTTCCATTACTCTTGCCACAAGCACTGAAGGCTACAATTGTCCCCTTGCTATTCTTGCCCATAGCCCTTGATTCACCTTTTACTATATTGGAAACCAGTGCATTAATCTAATGCTCTTATATTCAGAGCGTTATCTTCCTTACCCGCCCTCGCTACACTATCCTGGGCTCTTACTGAATCTTGGACTTCCAGTTGGTTTATTACATATCATGGTTGCCTCACAGATTTTGCCAACCTCAGGCAAACTGGAAGTTAACATACGTGTATATACACAGTTGGAACAGGGTTGCCAGTCTTTAAACCTTTTCTTTAATTCACTGTGCCCTGGAAAGGAATTTAAAGTGTTATGCTCAATGTCTGTTGAAATCAGAACACAGTGACTTCTTGAGGTTACGGCATATTTTTTTCCAAAATGTTCTTTTTGAGCCAGACTGGGTGTATGCTTTCATCTGATGTTCTGCGAGTGTCCGTAAAAAGGCTTTCAGAGCATGCTGAAGAGGGCCAGAAGTGGATCTTCAAACGCAAGAGCATCAAGACAGACGGCAATCGATTGGGAAATGGAATGTGGTAAATGGGGTAGCTTGGTGCGGGGAGCGGTACCATTATCCGTGACCTGTAATGATACCTTCTGGTACACTTAGAGCTGTAGAGCCTTGGTCTTGCAGGTCACTTGTTAAGAACATCCTCACGTGCATGCATCACTGAATCCGTGACCAGTCTGGTGATTGTGCAATTTTGTTGCGTGTGTTTTATAAAATGGCAGTAGAAAGTTCACTGTACTCCTTGGCAGTGCCCACAGAAAAGGGTTTATCTCCACAAGTTTTGGTGTGAGCTTTGTGGATGTCCAACAGAAAAGGCCACCTAGAAAGAGGGACAGAAGCAATACATCAATATTTAATTTGGAGGACATAAACTGAGGGGTGCAGCCATGGATTACGCAATGTGTGACAACCAGAGCCTTAAATAAGATCCCCTTTCTAATAAGTAACCAGGATATTTGTTTGAAGATAGGCGAGATATGTTAACTTTGGAAAGTTTTAGTGATCAAATAAAATACTGTGTTTTGCATTAAGTGCAGACATCGAAAAAGTTTGTTTAGGAGCCCCAGATAGCAGGCATTGGCATTGTCCAAACAGGATTGAACTAATGCTAGGACAACTGAAATATGTAACAAAGAAAACTCCTACTCATCCGTTATTGCTTCTATCTTTGCTAAACTTTACACAATCTATGACACATACTACAGTACATTGTTTTATAACATATATTATATTTAATTCACCTTCAAAACATTATACTAACACACACAATTTATCAGATACAAGACAAATCTCTAATCATCAAAATTGATTTACACATTTTATTTTTCAAATATGTTATGCCCCTATGTTTCTGATACTCCCTATTTACACATTCATATTCACTCTTATCTCTAAATAAAAACATTGGTTCCCTACCACTGTCAACAGTACCCAGACGACCGTAGGCATGGTATTTGTTGGATTTATTGCTCACTCCTGGTCCTAGTACGATGAACCTAAAATAGGCAGTTGATACATGTTTCAGTGGCTCCTGATTTCATTATGCCACCTTTTCAGGACCAAAGCAAACACGAGGAGATGATGGATGGAGCGCTGAAACTTTTCAGACACTCACCCCCAGTCACAGATCTGGGCTTGATCCATCAGCGTTCTTTAGCTCACTTCGCCACCCCAGTTCAGACCCAGCCATATGCATATCAGTCTTGAACCTGTGCCTCATGGGAACAGTTTAAACTGAACTGCGAAGCCAGGTCTTTCCTGGACCGGAAACAGGCATCCTGGGACCAAATTCTTCGTAACACCCCATATCAGCCAGGCTAGCTTGAATCGAGTGGCAAAGTGAGCAAGGGACCCACGTCTGGGCATACCCTGCCACCTTAGGTTGAACAAAGCAAACACAAGGGGATGATGGACAGAGCGCTGAAACTTTTCAGAATCTCACCCCTAGTCAAAGATCTGGGTTGAATCCATCATAGTTCTTTATCTCACTTTGCCACCCAGTTCAGACCCAGCCACTCACAAGTTTAGAACCTACGTCATAGATCTTGAATACATAAGAAATATTATTTAGTAAACAGGCAACACTATCAGCTACAAGCGATTCTTAAGGTACAAACAACAAAGTGACATGAAAGTGGCGTGTCTTTGATAGGAGCGAGTCTTAAATGTAACTTGATAGTGCTTAGAAATATTTTTAAATGACCACTTTGTCTTACATGAACCTGAATTGAAAAAAACTAAGTATGATAGATCGGTGAAGTAAGTGAACTAAAATATCCTACACCTAGATAATGCATGGGTATACAATATGTAATTGTAAATTGCATTTATATAGCACTTACTACCCCTGACGAGGCGTTGAAGCGATTTATGCTGGGCAGCACTCTACGTTGGAACCCAAGGTTAGTTGTAGGTCCATTATTATTGGTTAATGTTGGCTATTGAGATTCGTTTTTTGTGTTTAACATAGCCATTCCATGCATTCTCTACAGTTTCGTTGTGGTGGATTAAATGAATAAGAGTTAGTTGTCATCATTAGTGGGCGAGGGGGGTGTAAGTGATCTCATGCAGATGGTTGTGTGATTAATAGGTGAGCTGAATGAGAATATGTATTGTTATTGTTTCCTTGTCACTAATTAGCTTTTCCTTTCTCCCCATGGCTCCGATGTTTTTATTTAGTCTTGTGTGTTTGATATGGTGGTTCTATCATCTCACTCTATTGTTTTTGCCTTGAAAGTCACTTGTAGCGTAGGGTGTGGCCTGTTTAGTAAATAATATTGATTATGTAATAGCACAATAGGAAGTCATGTAAGCCCCACTTCTGCTTGAAGTTGAGTGCAGACTTGCTCCTGCTCTTTAGCTGCAAGTGACACGTCTTCATTGCAGTCCATGTCTTCGGGTAAGTCGAAGAAGAAACATAAGAAGCCCAAGCAGGACTTGTCCCAGTCTTGTCCCTATCTCTCCAAGAAGTCCAAAGGACGTCAAGGTGCACCTAGATCCTGATCCCCCCCTGGTTGCGGAACAGATCTCGAAGCTGATCCCAATACACCACAGAACAGAAACAAGTGTTCTCCTCAGCTGGCCTCGCGCTTTGGTCTATCAGTGCCATCTGCAGGCTGGCTAGGCACCCCCACACATTATGAGACATGGTCACAAAGATCTTGCCAGGAGTCCACCCTATTTGGCGCAGACCATTTGGGATGGCCGAGACGTTGCCATATATGTCATAGGGTCAGGCCTAGATATGTCCAGCTTCAGGCACAACAGTCTGGACTCTTGTGGTGCCCAGACACTACACATGGATGAGTTCCACAGGCTTGTCAGGTGATGTATAGTCACTTGTGGATATACCTTTTGATGGGTGTCGCCTATTTGATGGGAAGACCAAATTCACCATACAGCTATTTAAAGGGAGCAGAGCCACAACACACTCACTTGGCCTTTCAACATCAGCAGGTCAGTACCCTGTGCAATATTGCCCCTTTTGAGGCATCACAGGGGTTCCATGTAGAGGCAACGCCAGGCCCACCACCCAAAGTATACAATAAAGTGATGGATGGAATGCTTGAATTAATGTCAGCCACTAATAATCACTCGAGGCTGCATTCCAGTCTATTGTTATTTTGCACACTATGTCACCTCATTTTAAACATAGCCACTTGCAAATCAGTCTTGACCCTTCTCCATTGGGCACAATCCAGCCCATACTACTAGGCCAGGTCCTCCCTGAACTTGAACAAAAGCAACAGAAATCAGGTTTTGCCCTTATTAGGACTCATCAGTCGAGTATAGCTTGGTTCCAGGGGCACAGTGTGCAGAGAACCCAGGTCTTTTCATACCCGTCCACCTAGGCTGTCACACTTAGAAGTATACCATAAAGTGATGGATAGAATGCTTGAATTAATCTTGGCCACTGCCAATTACTTGGAGCCACATCCCAGTCCATCGTTATTTTGCACACCATGCTCGGACCCAGCGTCATGCAAATCAGTCAGGTATAGCTTTGTTCCAGTGGCCCAATGTGCACGGGAGCCATGTTAGGAATATTCCCAAATGACGAGGCCATAACGAGAGAGACCTGTCTTGGGTGGCTTGTGTTCTGGTTCAGGGACGACCTGGCCTGGCAGTATTGGCTGGACTTGTTACCATTGGAGCAGGGTCAAGACTGATTGCTTTTGGCTGGGTTAAAACGGAGGTGGTCTAGTGTGCAAAATAACGATGGATCTGGAAGTCACCCGAGTAATTACCAGTGGCTGAGGTTAATTCAAGCATTCCATCCATCCATCACTTTTTTTTGTATAGTTCAATGCCCACTACTTCAACAGGTGGGTCACGAGCACTTTGTTTTTCATGCTTCCCTTTGGTTTCACTAGAGCCTCGTGTGTTCATGAAGGTGACAGCAGTAGTCGCAGCATACCTACATAGGATTGATGTACACATCTTCCCCATCCTCAGTAACTGGCATCTGAGGGCGGGCTAACCACAGTCAGTCGTGGACCACCTCTAGATGACTGTAAATCCCGTTGGGATTTACTATCAACATGTCGAAGTCACACCTGACTCCTTCACAGAGGCTCCCTTTCATTAGATGAAAAAAGAAGGAGGCACCCTATAGACTCCAGTAGGGAAAGGGTAATCAAAGTGCAAACTAGAAATTCCTACCAGAGACTGATACTTGGATCATATGTCATTTTCAGTGTGGTGTAACAATAATCAAAATATCTATGTATCCAATTAGAAACATGTACTGTAATCAAGAACAAAGCTTTCAAAGAGGGAAAATTATTAAAAATTGTTCAATTTTTATTCATCATTAAAAACATTTAATGAAGTTGATTTTTTTGCACATTAAAAACCATTAAAATTTCACAAATACAAATATTAATATCATACCTAGTGAGTACAAAAATGTGTGTGATATCGTATTATACACAATGCAACAATATTTGTCTTCTATATGTAGTTGGTCAACTATAGAGTAATCAAAACCACTTGTTTCTATATACAGAAGAAAACTGTGAGGCAGTCATACACAATGCAACAATACTTTTCTTCTATATGTAGTTGGGCAACTATAAATTAATCGTAACCACTTGTTTCTATATACAAAAGAAAACTATAAGGCAGTCGACGCGGCGTTTCGGTGAAACATGGATCGCACACCTTCTTCTGGACCAAGTTTTCTATATTTGTGAAGGCTTAAACCCTTATTCAATTGGGAGATTAGCCTTTCGTCTACGGATTTATACGTAGTGATACGATATGGTATAGTTCAATTGAAATGTGTTCGTAGGAGCCACCGGTGTAGTTAGGATAGTCGAGAATCTTTAAAAGCCAATATCTTTTTATATCATTGATACAGATGAGCAGTGATTGTGCCCATGGTCTGTGGGGTACCGTCTTGCATACGACGGCAAAAAATCACTGGTATTTTTCCCAGATTTTTTTATTGGCAATAAAATTGATAAAATCTGTTCAAAATACCGCGGCCTCCCTGCTCCTACGTACTGCTTCTGTCTTCCGGGGTCAAGGTAAGTTTTAATGTGCACAAAAATCAACTTCATAAAATGTTTTTAATGATGAATAAAAATTGAACAATTTTTAATAATTTTCCCTCTTTGAATGCTTTGTTCTTGATTACAGTACATGTCCCTTTCATTAGAACCATCCTAGATACAGTGATTTACCAGGCCTTCCACCTGGATCAGAGAGGCCAGGATATTGGGGTTATGATCCCGATGTTTTCATCTCGCTCCTGGGTCTCAGTGAAGGTGGCTATGAGGCTTTTTAGACTATTGGCATTCTGCTAATTTATCATGCAAATAGCAAATACAGGCTCTGCAGTGGGGTTTGAAATGTCAGTAAACCAAGCTTCAAGGGAACCTGTCAGATTCCATAAAGGTTTCTGAGGGGACTGTAAAGGATCTTCATTGGTGTCTATTGGACCGGAGACAGACTCCTCTTTTTACCCCGCCTAGAGCAGGCGGCGGTGACAGACTCATCACAGCTGGGTTGGTAGGCCATCTGGGAGAGACCGAGATCAGAGGACTGTGGTTTCCGGCAGAGACCCATCTCTAGATCAACATTATGGAGTTACTGGCCATTCACTTGGCGTTGAAAGACTTATGCCATCTATCAATAGCAGGCTGGTTCAGGGCCTCACAGACAACTCCACTGTCATGTGGTGTCGCAACAGACCGGTTGGGGTGGGGATCCAGGGGCCTATGCCAAAAGACCCTGTGCCTTTGGAACTGGCTGAATCATCCGGGCTTATCCCTGATCGTACACTACCTGGTGAGATCTCTAAATGCCAGGGCAGGTAATCTTAGTGGGAAATGCCTAGCCATTCACAAATGGCAATTACACCAGTATGTCCTCCAGCAATGTTAAGAACCGTGGCCCGATCTCTTCGCTGCTGCAGAGAATGTGCATTGTTAACACATTTGCACGCTGGAGTTCCGGCTTTGGTTCTAATGTCCACCTTTTGCAGGAGATGCACCTAGAGGGGATCCACTATACATGTTTTCAGAGAGACAGCTTCAGGACAGCATACCACACCGGATTTCACCATGAATCTCTAGATATCGCCATTCTGATCCACGCTTCTCTCGGTGACACTCTCTCTCTGGGGGTCTCCCATTGTCCTGTGCTTGGCATATGGGCCGCTGCCCCTCACTCAGGCACTTCTCACGGGCCTTGACGAGGTGCTCCTCTCTGCCCCTCCTGGCCTTTTGATTATTGGGGTGACTTTAATGGGTTGATGGACCTGGGCCCTGATCAGGCTTGTCTTCAACAGTGCTCCCAACCCTCCACGCATCTACTGACTACTACTGACGCAAGACTTTTTAATTTGTGGCGCCAATACCACTATACAGGAAGGTTACACATTCTTCCTGGAGTCCACGGCACCCTATCTCGCCTCGACTCTTTCTTTCGTTCCCACAGTACACTTGTCCTCGATCACGGGTATGCGGTGTCACGCACGCTTTCTTCCTTACCATGCCACACTGGAATTGTATGTGCGATGTGGCCTTCTGTGCCCTGAGTCTCCATGACGCATTAGGTTATGGTGGCTGACTTAGCAGACATTTTGGGAGGCCTTTCGAGAAGGCTCAATCCAATTTTTTTTTAATACCATTGAGGGATCGATACACTCCATGGCGATATTGTGGGGGCCTTCGGGGCAGTCAGACGGGGACAGCAATTTCAAGCTTGGCCCACTGGAACAACAAAGCGAAGTTCTGGGAAATTGCAGTCCTCGACCATGTGGCGCTATCCACGGAACATTAGTACACGGACAGCCGACAGCTGAGGCACTCCACAAGCTCAAGAGGACTAGCATGACTCTCAAACAGCAGCAAACATATGAAGCCAGGAAGCTCTGGTAGACCTCCCAATGCCGCATACACCAACATGATAATAGAACTGACAAACTCTTGCACTGTCTGAGTCAGGCACTTTACAATCACTACCATGCGATGCTAACAGACTACAACTGAGGCACCTAACACACAATGCCCTATGGGATAGCGAATGCATTCGCTAAATACTATGCCCACCTATACAAACTAACCCTAGGTATCCCCTTGAAAGAGATTGACTTGTATCTCTCTGATCCTCACCTGTTGTAGATATCAGCAGAACATAGTCTTACTCTTGATAACCCACTCACGGTGAATGAGATAGCGGGGCACTCCTCTGATAATGATCACTGACCTCGTCCTCAAGGATCAAAATGGCTTGTGCCAACCAGATCAATACGCCTCATCATCCGTCGGCTATACAATGCACTGGCAACAGCCGACTCCTTGCAGCAGCCCCATGATTCTCATAGACTTTGAAAAGGCCTTTGACTGTGTCAGGAGACTACTTGTTCATGGTGCTTTGGCACATGGGCTTTGGGCCTTGGTTTCGGGCCTACGGCCTATGTCCGCTTCTTGTATAAAAAAGCCATATGCCCTGGTCTGGATTGCGAGTGCCTTATCAACACAGTTTGCGTTGAGATGAGGAACGCGTCGGTCATGCCCATTGTCATCCCTGCTATTTGCTCTTGCAGTCAAGCCCTTGGTCAGGGAACTCCAGACGGATCTGCACCTACAGGGGTTCAGATGGCCTGATTCCTGTGAAGACCAAGTCTCCCTATATGTGGACAATTTGCTGATCTACTTAGGGAACCCACACACATCTGCTCCAATTATTATGACTACTTTAGACACGTTTGGGCACTATTGTGAACTCAAAGTCAACTGGAGGAAAACAAAGCCATTTCCCATGGGACCATCAGACAGTATGATTGAATGGGCTTGGAAAGCAGGGCTGATAGTCGCGGCAGCAGGCTTCCTGTACCTGGGGGCTATGGTGACACAGACATCAACTGATTATCACACATCTCTATATGGGGCTATGCAGGAAGACCTCTCGAAGTGGTTCCTCCTGCAGCTTTCCATCATGGGACATGTGGCCCTGATAAAAATGATAATCCTTCCCAGGCACTGCAATACTACCCATATACTTTCCCAAAGTGGCAAATCTACCTTTTCAATCAGCCCTTAACTCATTTATATGGTGGGCAGGGGACCTTGGCTGGCGTTTAGGAAGTACTGCAAATTCACACTTGATGGCTGCCTGACGATGCTTGAACGACTGTTACTACAATCCAGCTTATCAACCTTATCACTGGCACATGGGCTGCCGTTCCCCATTACACTACATACATGGAGGCCGATTGCCCATGCCCCCCCACCCTTTTGACAAAAGTTATCATTTGGGTCTGGAGGACAGCACTGAGGGATATGGGCGAGAGGGGAAACTGACAAAGGAGACTCTTGCCCCTATGGCATGGCACCCTTCTGTCAGAGGTGGCTTTCATAGAGGGGTTCCAAGGTAGGTACGCATTGGTCATAACTACCCTGGGACATGTTACTTGCGACATGGTAATTAAATCCTGTATGGACATCCAAAACTATTTCGGACTAAAAAGCACACAATTCTGCCATTGCCTACACTTAGACATGCCCGAGGCCCTACCTCACCACGCTTGATCAACTACCAGGATTGAACCCCTTTGAAGGGAAACTAACAATGGGTTCCCTTCCCCAAAGAGGCAGAATAGCCACACTTTATAAGTCCCTAATAATATACAAACACCAACTTTTTCTAGAGGCTACATGTATGTTGGGAGGAGGCCGTGGACCTGCTAAATGACACTGAATGAGCCCTGACTCTAATGGGACCAAGAGGAGCGGTAGTGACATCATGTTTCTGCCTCATACCATTTGAAAACCTATACCGCATATACCCGACCCCCTAGCACTGGCAAATGGCCTCCAGCCCTCGCTGCTTCTGCTGCAGTACAGGAGTGGGGTATTTCTTACATATGCTATGGAGCTGCACAGTTCTCAGAGTTTTCTGGAACATAGTGGGGTCCACGCTGGGGCCGTCAAGGGACGCCCCATAGACCTAACTCCTAAAATAGTCCTTCTCCAACTGGTGGACGAGGAGAGATACACAATTGCTTAAAGGACATTGTAGAGACAGGGTTTAGTGATTGCCCAAAGGGACATGGCACGCACGTCTGTGGCGGCAGGTGTTGGCTCTGACCGTGGGTGCTTGGAAGGCTGAGCTAGACCTCTGCTGTGTACGTGAGATGTTGGTATATGAGGCCTGAGGATGCTTAACCCCTTCACCACGGCGCGAATTCCGCCGCGGTGCGGGAGTGGCTAGGGGGTGGGTGTGGCGCTGCGGTGCTCATGACGGCTCCCGGCCGTCATAAATCACAGTAGGCGTGTGCTCATGACGGCCGTCTGAATTCCGCCCACTATTGTGCGGGGAATTAACACCGCGTGGGAGGAGCGGCAACGTTCGGACGGCTTCCAGCCTACCGTGACTCATGACGGCCGGAAGCCGTCATGAGCACCGAAGAGGTTAAAGAAGCATACCACAGTGTGGGGATCGGGGGAAAGACACTGGGAGGGAGAAGAATGACTGGCTCATATTGGCAGAGACTTATCCAGGAGAATAATGTGATTATATGCATACAACATCATACTAGATGGGAGATCGCTGCAATATCACTAAGAGTTGGACTAACAAGTGCTTATTGTGATTGCTATCACATTTGGTGATGTTACACTGTATCAAAAATCATTAAAAAAATACTTAAAATTGGTTTTTTATTAGTTTGCTCTTCTAGTCTTTTTGTATTTACCAGACCAACCATCTTTGCTCAAACCGTCTGTTGTGGAGTGATTTCTCAAAGGATTAGTCCTCCCGTTTCCCCCTAAGCCTTTTATGATGCCACAGTGGGACAACACGAACCATTGTATAGATGTCCGTTACATACATCTGACCATGAATGTGGTCTTTCTCATTGTCAGTTTGTTGCATGAGTGAGCTTAAAGCTAGGACAATCCAGTGCCCTATAGTACCTTCTTTCCGGACAAACTGGTGCTAAGTAGTAGAAGGGTCTTTCTTTGAAAGGTTGTGACACCCTTTTACACACATTTCTATTTAAATTGAGATTTTTTTAAATTGATTTTTATTTACATCCATAACAAAAACATGCCAGCAGAATTCACCGTTATTACAATACACAGATTGTATTCCTTCTATGATCATTAACATCTTGCTTTTCTAATATAGTTTTCAACCTTTACTATTTGTCAGTTCATGTCGGAAAGAGACTATTAGTTATGGATTCCTCACCTTAGATTTACCCCCAGGCGTCAGACTGAATCCGGAGAATCTTTCTTCAGCAGTACCCCTGTGTGTTGGTAGGTGGCGTTGATCGACTCCGCATTCGTCATTGGCGTCGTAATCGCCAGAATGACGTCGCGGTATCTACTTAGATGTCGCCCCTGCGTGCTGACGTCAGTTCTTTCGTTTTCCGTGCCAGCCAGCAAAGATCCGGAAAGAGCGGTACCGCAAGTCACTTTTTGACTCTCTTTTTGCGACTTTTTGTCGATCTTTTCCAGTCGTTCGACTCCTGGTGCACAGGGATGTCATCTCGGCAAACCGGCTTCAAGCCTTGTGGCTCCTGCCACAAGCTGATGTCGGTGATGGACCCCCATCTTGTGTGCCTCTGGTGTCTGAAGCGCGACCACGACCCAAAGTCGTGCTCTGATGCTGGGCCATGACCTGAAGTCTTTGCGGGAGCGGTCCCGAAAGCTTCTAGAGGCCCGGCAGTTGGCTCCGCGCCGCTTGAGGTCCCAGTCGAGAGGGAGGTCGCGGGACCGGTCGCGGAACCATCACCACTGCTCCTCGGCAAAGTCTTCGTCTTTGGGTAAGTCGAAGCACAAAAAGAAGGAGAAGAAGCATCGTCGCTCTTTGTGTTCTCCCCGTCCGTCGGCCGACGCAGAATGCGGAAAGTAGTTGTCCGGCTCCGCCCACCGAGCCTGTTGGGTCAGCTCCAAGCCTTCCTCCCTTTCCGGGAGCCCGAGCGGCTCCTGCACAACTTCGTAGCTTTTACGAAGCCCTTCACTCCATCTTTGGGCAGCCCGAGTCCGCTGGCTGGCCTTCAGGCCCCGCGGACTCAGCTGGGGGTTCCAGGCCTTCGATGGCGCCGGCTCCTGCTCCGGTGCCGCAGGGCCCCCAGGGATCCAGGCCTGGATCCGGATCGGCGCCGGTCGACCTTATGACACCTCCTCTGGCGCTGAATCCATTGGTGATGCCTCCGCCCCCGCCGACGCAGGTTGTGTCGCCAACTGATGTCGAGCCCAGCCTCCCCCTCGATACACGGAGCCGGACTGGCGTCGGGACCGGCACCGACCGGTGCCCACCAGTACTTTTGTATTTACCCCTGTTCTCCCCTGGTGTTCCCTATCGCCCTGAATGGCTACCAGAGGAGGGTGAGGAGGATTGGGAGGGCTCTGGCAGACCAGTTAGAAGAACCGGACTCAAGAGTGGAGTTGTGTGAGGCAAGTGGTTTGGAAACCTCTACAGACCTTGGTCATGCTATCTCACCCCACCGTGGCTACGGAGTAGGGTACATCATATGCAGTGGCGGGCTGAGGCCTTAAACCTTGAGCTTCCTACGGTGGCGGTCAGGACTAACCTCCTGACTGAGGTGCTTTAACCGGCAGCGGCCTCTTCGGGGCCCCTGCTACCGTTCAATGAGGGCCTCACGGACATCCTTTAGGGCACTTGGTCCAAGCCCAACTTGGCTCCTGTGGATAGGATGATTGCCCAACGCCACTGCCCGGCCCAGGGTGACCCCATTTTCCTCTCCCAACACCCCACCCCAAGAGCTTGGTGGTCCAAGGCTCGACTTCCAAGGGCACATTCCCTACTGCTCCACCTGATAGGGAATCCAAGAAGCTGGACCATCTTGGGAAGAAAATGGTTTCTTCCTCTGACTAAGGACTGCGGTCGGTGAATACTGCATGTCTCTTGAGCCATTACTCCCATTCTGTGAGGGACACAGTCGCGCAGGTGCTGCCACAGTGCCCGGAGGAGGCTTGGGCCGTGCTCTCCTGTGCAGTTGTCGAAGGGAGAGATGCAGCGAAGTTCGCCATACGGTGTGGACTGGACACCGCCGACTCGCTGGGCAGCATGATTTCAACGTCAGTAGCCCTGAGTCGCTACCCCTGGCTGAGGTCCACTGGCTTTTCGGGTGATGTCCAAGCTACACTTTTGGACATGCCCTTTGATGGCCATTGCTTGTTTGGCGACAAAGCAGACAATGCGCTCAAGCTCTTTAAGGACTCCAGGGCTACGGCCAGGTCCTTGGGCCTTGCTTCTACCTCTCACCCCGCGCAGTCTGCTTTTTCGCCCCTTTCATGTCTACGGAAGGGGTGCCACGCCACGTTCCTTCCAGAGCCACAGGCCTGTGCAAGCTGTCCAGCCGGGGACGTGGGACCCACCGTCGTGGTTCTGGGAGCCAGCGGACTGGCCAGTCCACCACAGCCCCCTCTGTAGCTGCCTCCAAGCCCTCCTAGTCTGACCTTTCAGGGCCGCCAGTCACCAGTGGGCGGCAGGATTCACCATCACCTCCCCCACTGGCTCAACATCACTTTAGACAGGTGTGTCTTGCAGATACTCCGAAGGGGCTACTCCCTCCACTTGGAGACTACCCCCGGCCATGCCACCTCAGTACCATCTCATGTCGGAGGATCATCTGGCCCGTCTCCAACAGGAAGTTACGGCTCTCGTGGCCAAGGGAGCCATCGAGCGAGTTCCTGCCCCAGAAGTGCGGAGACTAGAGAAGTTCAGCCTCTGGTAAACCAGCGCGCCACGGTCTCTGTTGCCACGGTTTTCTTTTGCTTGAATTCTTATATTGTGCTGCTAACATTTAATATTTTTTTTAAACTGCTGCTATCAGTTTTTTTTACTGTTGTGCACTCATTTGTTGTGTTTTATAAAGGAGCTGTGTTCAATGCTCCGTCTGGGGGGGACACAAAGGGATTGCGCAACACGCAGGGCTCACGTGGTGTAGGCGCCGGGTCAGTGTTCCAGCAGCTGGACCCGACGCACAGCTGACGCGAAAAAGACGCCAGATGGCGTGCCGAAGGCACGCCTATGGCAAGCCCGTCTGCGCCCGTCCCCGCCCAACCGGGCCCAGGTGCCGTAACCCCTGGGTCTGAGCCCCCAGAGAGGCTCTGCTCCTCAGGTCGTTCCTGGAGCAGTTAAATAGACCCCCAGGCCCTAAGTGCACTCAAACCATCGCTCTGGAAGAACTCCAGGACAGGTGCTCTCATTGTGGCTTTAGACTTGCACTGCGAGCCCGACCCTTTTCAATGTCTATATGTCTCCACTGGCGGATATTGTTTCCCCCTTTGGGCTTCATATAGTTACATATGCCGATGACACTCAGTTAGTTGTGTCTCTAAACCAGGCCGACCATACATCCTCCGATCTCCATGCCTGTCTGGAGGAAGTAACTAACTTGATGAGCCTGTCCCACCTAAAACTTAGTGGTGATAAAACGGAGCTCCTGCTGCGTGGCAGGCAAGTAAATTTTAAATCTAACACCATGTGGCCAGCATGTATGGGCCCTGCACCCAGTCCTAAAACTGAGGTAAAAAGCTTGGGTGTTTGGTTGGACCATGATCTTACTTTTAAAGTGCAAGCCAGGAAGACAACTGCTTCATGCTATGGCATGCTAATAATGATCCGGAAGTGCTGCCCCTTCTACCGGATCAAGCAAAAAAAACGCTGGTCCAGGCGCTTATCATCTCCAGGTTAGACTATGGTAACGCCCTCTACTTGGGCACCCCAAATGCAGTCACCACAAAATTGCAGATTGTACAAAACACTGCCGCAAGACTGCTTATGGGAACTCTCGAGAGTTGCTTAGCAAAGCCAGCACTACGTGCCCTCCACTGGCTTCTGCTGCATGATAGAATTCATTTCAAGGCCCTTTGTGTTGCCCATAAGAATCTAGGAGGGAATGGACCTCCCAATATAAAAGCTATGATTCTCCCCTTCAAGGCCAATCGGAGCCTCCGCTCTGACGAGTTGTATCTAGCATCGGTACCTAGGATTAAGGAGGCCAAAAGCGGCGGCCGACGTTTCTCGTATAATGCCGCAAAACTATGGAACAGCCTGCCGCTGCATCTGTGTAGGCAACCTAACCATTTAGCATTCCAGAAACAACTAAAGACGTGGCTCTTTCCTTAGACGTCCGTGCCAACTCTAGTAACCACAACAGCGCTGGGATGCTCCCGGGTAGCCACACGCTTTATAAAAACCATTTTCATTTCATTTCATGTAGGTTGCGGTTGTTATCCCCCCTTCTTTCTGGTGACCAAGAAGGACAAGGGCCTGCGTCCTATCTTGGACCACAGGAACGTCAACTGCTTCCTCTGGAAGGAGAAGTTCAAGGTGTTGACATTGGCTCAGGTCCTGTCTGCTCTCGACCCTGGAGACTGGATGGTAGCGTTGGATTTGCAGGATTCTTTATTTTCACATACCCGTCCTGCCGGCCCACAGGCATTACCTACGGTTCACGGTAGGCCACGAGCACTTTTAGTTTACCGTGCTCCCCTGTGCCCTTACCAGTGCCCCGCGGGTGTTCACGAAAGTGATGGCGGTGGTCGCAGCTCATCTGCGCAGGTCAGGGGTTCCAGTCTTCCCCTATCTCGAAGACTGGTTGTTCAAGGCGGGCTTGTCCCAGGCTGTTCTCTCCCACTTCCAGACTGCGGCTGACCTCCTGCATTCGCTAGGGTTCATCATCCGTGTGCCAAAGTCACACCTGATTCCCTCTCAGAAGCTCCTTTTCATCAGAGCGGTTCTGGACATGACGCAGTTTCGGGTTTATCCTCCGGGATATTCGGGCTATGATTCCGATCTTTCAGCTTCTATCCCGGGTTTCAGTCAGCGTGACCCTGAGGCTGCTGGTCCTCATGGCCTCCTGCATCCTGCTGGTAGATCATGCCAGGTGGCAGATGTGGGCTCTGCAGGGGGACCTGAAGTTCCAGTGGGCACAGCATCAGGGGAATCTGTCCGATTGCGTTCAGATCTCGGCGGGCACTGCATGTCAATTGCAGTGGTGGCTATCGAACCAGGATTGGGTCAACTGCAGATCCCTCTTCCTTCCCCAACCGGAGTGCACAGTGGTGACGGATGCATCACTTCTGGGGTGGGGCGACCACATGGGAGAGGCAGAGATCAGAGGCCTCTGGTCTGCGGCGGAGTCTGGGCTCCACATAAACCTTCTGGAGCTTTGGGCGATCCGTCTTGCACTGAAAGCATTCCTTCCCTCTGTCCGGGGAAGAGTGGTGCAGGTGTTCACGGACAACACCGCCGCCATGTGGTACTGCAACAAACAGGGCGGGTGGGGTCGTGGACCCTATTTCAAGAGGCTCTCCGTCTCTGGACATGGCTGAAACATAAGGGCATATCCCTTGTGGTTCAACACCTGGCAGCTTCACTGAACGCCAGGGTGTACGAACTCAGCCGCAGGTGCGTGATGGATCACAAATGGCGTCTTCACTCGGAGGTGGTGCAAGGTCTCTTTCAGCAGTGGAGAGAGCCTTGGTTAGATCTATTTGCTGAAACATAAGGGCATATCCCTTGTGGTTCAACACCTGGCAGCTTCACTGAACGCCAGGGTGTACGAACTCAGCCGCAGGTGCATGATGGATCACAAATGGCGTCTTCACTCGGAGGTGGTGCAAGGTCTCTTTCAGCAGTGGAGAGAGCCTTGGTTAGATCTATTAACATAAGGGCATATCCCTTGTGGTTCAACACCTGGCAGCTTCACTGAACGCCAGGTGTACGAACTCAGCCGCAGGTGCATGATGGATCACAAATGGCGTCTTAACTCGGAGGTGGTGCAAGGTCTCTTTCAGCAGTGGAGAGAGCCTTGGTTAGATCTATTTGCCACCGAAGAGAACGCGCAATGTCAGCAATTCTGTGCGTTGGAATTTCCAAGGCGGCACGCGCTAGGCGTCGCTTTTCGACGCAAGTGGAGTTGCTGTCTTCTATACGCTTTTCAGTCTATACCACTTCTGCCCAGAGTGCTGAAGAAGATCAAGCGCGGCCGGGACTAAGTCATTCTTGTGGCTTCGGATTGGGCACGAAGAGTATGGTATCCCGAGCTGTTACACAGCATATGTCTCTTTACAACGCGAGTCATTACATCGCGTGCTTTTACAACGTGGTCGTTACAACAACCGTGTTGTTACAACGCAGTACCATTACAACGCAAGTCGTTACAACAACTTTCTCTAGATGGCGCGCTGGGCTTAGGAATAGTATAATTTACTTTTCCAACTCCAGTGTGTACAACAGTAGGGAAGGTGTTGGAATAGTAAATTATACTATTCCTAAGTTTAGAGTGCCATTTAGAGCATGTTGTTGTCACAACTTGCGTTGTAATGGTACTGCGTTGTAACAACGGGGTCGTTGTAAGGACCGCATTGTAAAGGTATTGCGTTGTAATGACTGTGTTGTAAAGGTTGTTTCCTGTTACAAATGGCCATCGATCCCCTGATCTGACTGAATCTGACAGGAGGATCTTCTGTCGCAGCAGCGGGGGACAGTCCTCCACCCGAACCTGTCCAGCCTCCACCTCCTTGCGTGGAGATTGAGCAGCGACAGTTGACTGCCTTCGACCTTCCTCCCAAAGTCTGTGATGTTATCTTGGCAGCCAGGCGTCCCTCGATTAAGACGGTATACGCCTGCAGATGGAACAAATTTGTGGCATGGTGCACAGCAAAGGCCGTGGATTACCTTTCTGACTCTCTTTCTGAGGTTCTCTTGTTCCTCCTGTCGTTGGCCCTGCAGGGCTCTGCTCTAGGCACTCTGAAGGGCTACCTCTCAGCCAATTCAGGCTTTCTTAGGCTACCTGATCAGCCTTCTCTTTTCAAGTCCCCTGTTGTAAATCGCTTCCTTAAGGGCATTACTCATCTTTTTCCTCCTGTTCCCTTCGTAATGTCTCATTGGGACTTGAACTTGGTTCTTACTTACCCTTTGAGCCGCTTCATAACTGTCCTCTCAGACCTCTCACTTTAAAGACTGCCTTTCTTCAAAGCCTCCTTTTCTGGCTGTTCATCCGGACAAGGTCGTCCTCAGAACCAGACCTTCCTTTCTTCCCATCTGTCAAATCATCACTTTGCCCACCTTCTTTCTGCCTCCGCATCCTTCTAAGGAGGAAGAGAGGCTCCACCGTCTGGATCCAAAACGTGCGCTTTCCTTTTATTTGGATCGCACCAAGCAAATTCCGGGTGGATGACCAGCGCTTTGTTGGCTACGTGGGTGCCAAAAAAGGTTGGGCCATGCACAAACGGACCATCTCTAGGTGGGTCGTTTTGTGCATTAAAGCTTGCTACTCTTTGGCAAAGAAGGAGCCTCCAGTGGGATTGCACTCCCATTCCACTAGGGTGACGGCAGTTACCACTGCTTTGGGACGGGGGGTCCCCCTCAATGACATTTGTCAGGCAGCTATGTGGATATCTCTGCACACAATCACAAAGCACTACTGCCTGGACAGCCAAGTCCGGAGAGACGACTTCTTTGGACGTTCTGTTCTTCGGGACTTTCAGGTTGCTAGGATATCCATTCTACAGGTAAGGAATCTGACTAATTGTCACTTTCAGATGAACAAGGTACTTACCTTCGGTAACGATATATCTGCAAGAGACCTAGATTAGTTATAGATTCCTTACTGCCCCACCCATCCTCCCCGTTCTGCGAACTGGCTTCTAGGGTTAAGGACTTCCTTTTAAGGCCCTAGTTTTGTACACCTGTGGTCATTGTCTTGCATGGCTCTGCGCCTCTGGTGTGGAAAATAGTGTACAGAACTGACGTCAGCGAGCGAGGGCAGCATCTAAGTAGCCACCACAATATCATCCCGACGACCACGATGCCAACGACGAACACGGAGCCGACCGACGCCACCTTTCGATGTGCAGGGGTACTGCTGACAAAAAATTCTCCGGATCCAGTCAGACAACTGGGGGTAATTCTGCAGGTAAGGAATCTATAACTAATCTATATCTCTTACAGATATATCATTACCGAAGGTAAGTAGCTTGTTCCTTTCGCCCAAAAGTAACCTTTTGTCTGGGGGTGGAATTTCCAGTTCACTTTCAGGTGATAGGTGTTTGGAATAGAAAACATTTTGGGCTAGTTATATTTTTGGCAGATTCTCAATATCTGAGATCAAACCTAGTGAATTGTTCTCTCCCGGTATCGAGGACTGCTAAAAAACTATCATAAAGGACAAACACATTATAGTATACTAATTACTTTGTAACCTATTTTGTGGCAGTTTTCTACTATTGCTGAGGTTAAACAAAGCCATGGTAAGAAAATTAAAACATGAAGGTTTCCGAGGATAGCCCATAACTCCGAAGCCTCCTTCCATATGGTAACATTATCCACAAACGCCCAGGTCTTTTGATTTGTAGCAACTTTTTGAATAACTGCTATAAAACAAGTTGGCATCATATCTTAACCAGACCAGTGCTAGAATATTACATTTTTTCGTTGTTAATCATTTTATCTCCATAGCACTTGCTTTTTTATGAATAAAGACTTAGGGCCGGATTTAGATCACGGCAGACGGGTTACTCTGTCACAATGGTGCGATGTTCCCTTTAATTATTTTTTGTGTGTGCGCTGCAACAAACATTCTGTGTGCACACTTTCTCAGCTGAGTGAAGAAGGCTAGCAATTAGTGAGTTGTGGGCATATGTGCAGGACTAGCAAACTTTTTTTTTTTAAAGTTTCAAAAACAGATAACTAAATCCTCTGTCGCTTATAAACAAGAACTGTTTGTGCCATTTTAATGCTTAATTTAGATTAAACGACCTGATTGTTAAGGAATTTGCAGCTGATGATTGCCAGCACTCTACACAGATAATTTTTAAGCTCATTATATGGAAGGGCTTTTATATTAAGCCTGCTACTATAGTTTTCCTGTTTGATCCAACTTTCACCAATGTGTTAACATTAACCAACTCGACGGCACTGCTTTAAACCAGCTGCAGCCCCTCCCTAATCATGGCGGAGGTGTGTCGCCCCCAGCTGCCAGTGCAGCAAAAGTGAAAAAGCGGTAATAAAATGAATAACCATTCTATTTTTTACTGCTCCCTTCCCGAGCAGTGTTTGTGCTCGTCTCACCAGTTTACACTGTGCATGTCACTTTGGCTGTCAGTTTTGCGACGGCCAGCCTGACATTCGCATTGTAAAGCTCTCCACCTAGCTGTCTTAGACACCCTGTGCCTGCTGGAGTGCGAGCATGAGAGCAACGTCGGTATTTGGAGAGAGTTGGCTGAGGCTCCAGAAGGATTCGAGCTGACTGCACTCAAGACAAGGAAGCATGGGTAAGTAAGTTTTATATTTTATTTTACATGTTTTGGCCTACTGACAGGCACTGTGAGAAACTCACATTGCCTTCATCCTTAATTCCAGAGCTCTCAGTCACGGCCCATTATACAATCTGTTAACAAGCCATGATTGAGAGCTTTGGAATGCGAGTCCAAGGGCATTGTGATGTATTACAATGCCTAAAATTGGGTTTGTTACTCGGCTTGACGACCCTCCACTGTTGAGGGTCACCGCTGCTTTACAGCTGGCAAACTTGTGGAATACACTCAGCAATTAATGCTTACCTTTCTGAGATAGCTCAACACCTATAAAACGGATTCTTCTTCTTTTAGGGTGGGGTCAGTTCAATCCAGTAACGTATTTAAATATACAGAAAACACCAGAACAATTCAGTGTTACCTCCAAATGGCTGATGTCCCGAACTAGTGAGGATCTAAAATAAAACTTGAACTTCAGTTTTGTTACTGTTCAATTTCAAGGAATCTAATCTAATCATCTAATTTGCAACTTCTGACATCAATGCTTGATATTTGGCAGAAATATAAGTTAGCATAATATTACACTATTTTGGAGCACTTGTTATATAGCTGGTTTAAAAAAGCTTTTCTGATGGATACATCTGCCAGTGGATTCCTCACCTTGTGAATATCCCCTGCGCCAGCATTCCACGGAACTTTTCTTCCCCAGCATTCCACGTCGACATGGGCGACGTCATAATACACCGGCTCCGCTCGCGACTCCGATCGACGTCACCGGAGCCATAAGAAGCCCACGTCGGCGTGATGACGTCAGTTCCCTTTTTTCCGCGCCTTCGACGCGCAACGGTTTTTCTCCAGTGCTACTTTGTAGTTTGGCGTGTATCTCTGTTTATTCGGCTATGTCTTCGACTAGGAAGTCGGGCTTTAAGCCTTGTAGGGAGTGTGGAGGCCTGATGTCGATAACGGATCCACACCAGAATTGTTTATGGTGCCTCTCCTCGGAACATGATATGGTGGAGTGCGGATGCTGTAAAAGCATGAACCCGAAGGCACTCAAGGAAAGGAAGACCAAGCTCTTCATGAAGAAGATTGGTGAGGAGAAAAGGGGGAGGAAGAAGGAGAGATCGAAGAGAGAGTCATCGAGGTCGAAGAAACACCATAAAAAAAGTAAACATTCTAGGCGTCGATCCTCGAAGTCCAAGAAATCGAGGTCGAGGTCGGCTTCGTCTCATCGACGTCGGAGCAAAGGTTTGTCTCCTTCTCCTTCTCCTTCGAGGTCACCGGAAGGTTCTCCTTCGAGGAAGCAGACTCCGATTCAGTCTCCGACGAGGTCTTCGGCTCCGTCTAAGACGTCGACTCCGGTTCGTGTGGAGTCGGATGCTTCTATGCATGAGGAGCAGGAAGAGTCTGTTCCAGTACCTGAAGATTCTGAGGCTCCAGTGGAGGATACTGCGGAGCCGGTGCCGGAGGCCCCACAAGAGGTTCCTTTGCCTCAGTTCCCGGCCCCAGGTACGGATTCGGCTAATTTCTTAAATGCTATGTATGGCATTTTTAATAGGGCGGCCTACCCATCCGGAGCACCAGCTGGTCCCGTGGGCCCGATGGCCTTTACAATGGGGGTGCCACAGCAGTATGCTCAGGCCCCCTTTATGCCCTTTATGCCGATGGCGCCTTCTTGGCAGCTTCCGGCGCCGTCTGGGGATCCGATTCGACCTCGGAAGGTCCGGCAGGCTTCGGAGCCTCCTTCGACGTCGAGGCTGACTCCATCTGCGCCGTGTCTGGCGCCGTCGACGCCGGTTCCTCTGGTTCCTCCGACGCCGCGTACGACGTCGCTGACGTCGGTTCCCCGAATCCGGTCGAGGAGGGAAGCCCAGAGGGTGTTGGAGGAAAGAAAATGTCGAGAGGTGGAAGAAGGTGAGGTTGATTCTTCTTCGGACGAATTCGAGGGCATTGAGGAAGCCAGTGGGCTGGATACGACCCCAGAGTGGGAACATGCATCTGCCAGGTCTTCTCCACCTCATGAGTTGGCTCCCTATCACGTAGTGATAAAGAAAGCAGCAGAGCTTCTGGATTTACAGCTGCCTTCTGTGGAGTACAAATCCAACCTGCTCACAGAAGTGTTACATTCTCCGTCTTCGACATCAGAGCCCTTGTTGCCTTTCCATGAGGCCATATTGGAGCCGGTATTAGAGGTATGGAAGAAGCCCCTTTCATCTCCTGCAGTGTGTAGACAGGTGGCAAGAAAGTACAAGGTTGCACCAGGGGATCCTGACTTTTTATCCACTCATCCGTCCCCGGACAGTTTGGTTGTGCAGGCTTCATGCTCCAAGCATGCTTCCGGTGCCTTTCCTCAGTCTCCAGCTGACAGGGAGTCTAAAAAGGCTGATCAGGCAGCCAAAAAAACCTTTTCGACAGGAAGCATGGCGTTAAAATCGACTAATGCTACATGCCTGCTGGGGCGTTACGTGCACGCTCTAATGGATTCCATTAAGTCCTTGGCTCCTAACTTGCCTGAAGGGGATAAGTCATCCTTCATGGAGGTTGTAGCGGACACTCAGGCGGCTGGCAGGCAAGTTATCCAGTCAGGGTTGGATACTGCGGACTCCGTGGCAAGGATCATGGGGTCTTCTGTTGCTGTAAGAAGGCAGGCTTGGCTCCGTAGCTCTGGTTTCTCAGCGGATGTTCAAGCTACGCTGGTCGATCTTCCATTTGATGGTCAGAAGCTGTTTGAGGAGAAAGCGGACTCTGCCCTTCAGCGTTTTAAGGACAGCCGATTGACTGCAAAATCCTTGGGCCTGCAAGTACCGGCAAGGGGTTCGACCTTTCGAAAATTTAGGGGCTTTGGGCGATCGTCTTTTCGCTCTTACCGGCAGCCCCAGCAGCAGCAGCAGCAACAGCAGAATCCCCTCTATAAGTCCTATAGAGGGAAGCAAAGGGGTCGGAGAGGTTCTGGACGCAACCCCTCTTCCTCCTCCTCCTCTGCCCCCAATGAGGCCTCAGGGAAGCAGCCCTAGATCCCCCATCCATGTAAGGCCTGTGGGGGGTCGGGTGTCCTACTTTCTACGGGGTTGGAAATCTGTTACAACAGACCTTTGGGTTTTGAACCTCGTGGAGACTGGGTACGCCCTTCCCTTTCGGGAGTTTCCTCCCCCTTACCCTCCTTGCCGAGGTTATTGCTCGGAAGACCATCTGCTTCTCCTGCAGAAAGAAGTTCTAGCCTTGCTTCAGAAAGGTGCGATAGAGGTGGTTCCAGAGCAGGAGAGGGGTCAGGGTTGCTACTCCCGGTATTTCCTGATTCCCAAGAAGGACGGCAGATTGCGTCCGATTCTGGACCTCAGAAACTTGAATTTTTACTTGAAGCAGGAGAAATTCAAGATGCTGACCCTTGCGCAGGTTCTTCAAGCGTTGCAGCAAGGAGACTGGATGGTGTCGCTCGACTTGCAGGACGCGTACTTTCATGTCCCAATCCTGAAGTCGCACAGGAATTATCTCCGTTTTACGGTTGGGTCGCAACATTACCAGTTTGCGGTCCTCCCGTTTGGTCTTACTACCGCACCTCGAGTCTTCACAAAGGTGATGGCAGTGGTGGCTGCTCATCTCAGGAGGTCGGGGATTCCAGTTTTCCCCTACTTGGACGACTGGCTTCTGAAGGCAGAGTCCCCAGAGATGGTGCAGCGTCATCTGCAGATAACATCTCAGCTGTTATTCGACTTGGGTTTTTCGATCAATGTGCCCAAATCTCACCTGGTGCCCTCTCAACGCAACCTGTTCATAGGGGCGGTACTGGACACTACTGTGTGTCGAGCATTTCCTCCACCTCAAAGGATTCTCGACATTCAGGAGATGGTCCCTTTATTCCACAATGGAGCGGTTGTTCCAGTTCTGAAGGTCCTTCGCCTGCTCGGTCTGTTCGCTTCCTGCATTCTGTTGGTCAACCACGCACGCTGGCACATGAGGGCGCTCCAGTGGTGCCTCCGCAAGCAGTGGTATCAGCACGTGGGGATCTCGGGGAGTCGATCAGGATCTCCAGAGAAGCTGCAGCGGATCTGTCTTGGTGGAGCGTGGAGGGCAATCTGTCCCAAGGAAAGCCCTTTCATCTGCCTCCATCGGTGGCCACGGTGATAACGGATGCATCCACTTTAGGGTGGGGTGCGCATCTGGGGGATCTGGAGATCAAGGGTCTTTGGTCTCCAGAGGAAAGGTTGCTTCACATCAACCTTCTGGAATTGCGGGCGATTCGTTTGGCGCTCAAGGCCTTCCTCCCTTCCCTTCGCGGTCAGTCGGTTCAAGTCTTGACAGACAACACGACCGCGATGTGGTATGTCATCAAGCAGGGAGGGGTGGGGTCTCTTTGTCTTTGCAGAGAGGCCCTGCGTCTATGGTCCTGGGCTCAGGACCATCAGATTTGTCTGATGGCAAATCATCTGGCCGGGGTGCTGAACGTGCGTGCGGACAGTCTCAGTCGGCAGTTCTCCGCCGACCACGAGTGGAGGCTCCATCCGGAGGTAGTTCGTCACGTCTTTCGGACGTGGGGAACTCCTCGGGTGGACCTGTTTGCTACTCACGAGAACGCGCACTGCCCGTCATTCTGCAGTCTCCAGTATCCGATGCAGGGAGCGCTGGGGGACGCGTTTCAGTTGAGTTGGGGCTCACGACTCCTTTACGCGTTTCCTCCCATACCCTTGATTCCTCGGGTTCTGAGGAAGCTTCGCCAAGACCGGGACCAAGTTATATTGATCGCCCCGGATTGGCCAAGAAGGGTGTGGTACACAGATCTTCTCCACCTCTCCTCGTGCCCTCCGCTCCGTCTCCCTCTGAGGGCAGACCTCCTCTCGCAGTCGGAGGGGCAGGTTCTACACCCCCACCTCCAGAGCTTACACCTTCATGCCTGGAGATTGAACGGGGCAACCTGAGTTCCTTCTCTCTACCACCTGATGTGGTGGACGTTATTTTATCGGCCAGGCGACACTCCACCAAGTCCATTTACTCCTACAGGTGGTCTAAGTTTGTAAAGTGGTGTGGAGAGAGATCCATTGATCCTTTAAGGGCCCGTCTGTCCAATGTGCTTCAGTTTGCTCTTTCCTTGGCTCAGCAGGGCTGTGCTGTGGCCACGGTTAAGGGCTACCTTTCGGCCTTATCGGCTTTTCTGTGCCTCCCAGATCAACCTTCTCTATTTAAATCTCCGGTTGTTCTGAGGTTCATCAAGGGCCTTACAAACATGTTTCCTCCCACTCCATTTGTAATGCCTAAGTGGGACCTTAATCTTGTTTTAACCTTTCTAATGGGGTCCCCTTTTGAGCCTCTTCATACTTGTCCTTTAAGGCTGTTATCATTTAAGGTGGTTTTTCTTGTGGCCATAACCTCGGCAAGGAGGGTGAGTGAGCTTCAAGCTCTTAGTTCCAATCCTCCTTTCCTTACCTTGCATGCTGAAAGGATGGTTCTCGGGACCAGGGCTGCTTTCCTGCCAAAGGTAGTCACTCCGTTTCATTTGGGCAGTCCATTACTCTCCCTGTTTTCTACCCTCCTCCTCACCCTTCCAAAGAGGAGGAAAGACTCCATCGTTTGAACCCGAAGAGGGCTGTTAGTTTTTATCTGGATAGAACCAAGGACTTTCGCCTTGATGACCAGCTCTTTGTTGGCTACATTGGTCGTTCTAAGGGGAAGGCAGTGCACAAGCGCACGCTGTCAAGATGGATAATTCTGACCATCAAGATCTGCTACGCCCTGGCTGGTAAGACTCCTCCTGATGGTATTAGAGCGCATTCAACTAGAGCTAAAGCCTCTACATCTGCTTTGGCCCGGGGTGTTCCTGTGGCAGATATTTGTAAAGCCGCGACTTGGGCCTCCCTCCATACTTTCGCAAAGCATTATTGCTTGGACTCTGAGATGAGGAGGGAGGGCCACTTCGCGCGCTGTGTGTTACAGGACTTTCTGGTATAGGAAGGTGGACACCCTCCTCCGGGAGTGGGGACTGCTGTGGGAATCTATTCACAAGGTGAGGAATCCACTGGCAGATGTATCCATCAGAAGAACAAGTTACTTACCTTCTGTAACGCTTTTTCTGGTGGATACAGTATCTGCCTGTGGATTCCTCACTGACCCACCCGCCTCCCCGTTGTCCACCTTTGTATACCATGAAATAGGTCTTGTTGATATGTTTTTATGCTTTGTTGTGCAATTGTAGGAAAGGCTGGTTTATTTGGCATTCTTTTCCTTTGTATGCTATGCATATGTGTTGGTGTATTGTATACTGTGTATACTTTGAGTCTGTCGTTAGTCCACCTGTTCGCCTCGAAGGCACGGGGAAAAAATGGGTGGAACTGACGTCATCACGCCGACGTGGGCTTCTTATGGCTCCGGTGACGTCGATCGGAGTCGCGAGCGGAGCCGGTGTATTATGACGTCGCCCACGTCAGTGGAATGCTGGCGCCGGGGATATTCACAAGGTGAGGAATCCACAGGCCGATACTGTATCCACCAGAAAAAGCGTTACCGAAAGTAAGTAACTTGTTCATCCAGTCTCTATATCGAGTTTGCAGAAAATATAAAGGCGCTCTAATGTGCAACTGACATTTAAAATCTGTTAAAGGAGACCGAGTCCAAAATGGTGCATCACATCACTTCAGAATGTTAGTTTTTACTCTAGGCTGCAAGGAATACTGATCAAAGTGAGCAGAGCAGAGGCTGCTGTACCTTGCCTTGTTACTAGAGGTTACTTTTCTCCCTTACTTACAAAAAGCGTCTAGGGAATGAAAAATGGTTAAAGTGATTGAGACTGGGCTCCAATGTTGGATTCTAATTGTAAGGACTTTCGATGAGATATAGAGGTGCGAAATGGGTGTCTTCAGTGTTCTGAATAAAGCATGCCATGTAATGCTACACAATTGCTTACCCATTGTAAATGTAATGTAATGGCACATTTGTAGAGTGCAAACTGTCACTCCAGGGAGCATCATGGCGCTAAACGGAACCCAGGGATGAAAAACCAAAGCCTGCTAGCAGTAGGAAAAGGGAATCGGATCAAAGTTTTGCACAGAGTATCCAATGCACTGAAAATCCAGGTTTTTAGGACCTTCCTGAAAAAGGATTCGGATGTAATCTGGCAAAGCTGTGGAGGAAGTTCGTTCCATGCCTTTGAGCCTATCACTGTGAGTGATTTTCCTCCCTTTGATGCCAATCTGAAAGCTGGTATTTTTAACAAATTGGCATTTGCTGATCTTAAACTTCAGGAAGGGATGTAACGCTTAAAACGTGTACGAAGATAATGAGGGCCCAAAGAGTGGAAGGCCCTAAAAGTGATAATGAGAGCCTTGAACAGGACCATTGGCTTAGGTGACTTTCTAACTCTCCGGTGATTCAAATTTTTTCCCTACGTGTTCTGCCAATCATGGAGATAACCTATCCCTGATGCCAATTTTATAGGCTTCCCAAATAGTTACCCCTGACAGCAAAGGAGTATTTGTTGGGTGAGATCATCCACACACAATATGATTTGTAGCCTATTGAGACCTGCTCTTAGAGACTTGTACTCTCTGAGCTCAACATATCCATATAGCATATAACATATTGCTCGTTCTCAACTAAAATCGAAGCTGAAAAGGCCCAATTTGTAAAGTATTCACATTGCAGTGTCACATTTACTTCAGTTTAGGAGGAAACTGAAATATTGTACAAAGGTTTCTGAATGAGATCATAATGATAAACATTGGGTTGAGCAAGCGGCGCCGTGCCAGGACATCCACAATCACTCATATAACTACAGAAATGTTTGTGTAGAGAAAGGCAGGATACACCAAGGGAGAGTCGCAATGCACACAGTGTATGAAAAGGTGCATCCTTTTTTCAGCCTGCCAAACTGAGACAAGAAATAGATTATTTGCAAAAAAATAATAAGTGACTTTGTTTCCATCATATATTAAATAGATGCCATTCCGAGTTCACTCGAAAGACCTCACTTTAAAGATGAGGTGAATCCCTTTATTAATATCATTTCTAACTTACATACAAAGCTAAACTTGAAATAAAGAAAATGCAAATATTTTTGCAACATTATTTTGTTACGGTCTGAAATAATTCAATATCATTATTGCTTGTGACAATTATCTGTGAAAATTAGGAGCTGGAAAGGGGAAAAGTTTGTTTTTCCGCAGCACAAATACCCTCATTCTACTTTGCTGATCTCCAATCCTCACAGAGCTGGATGAGCTTTACTAATGCATTATAGTGTTAACTCTCATTTCAGCAGGGCAGACTTGAGAGAGGTTGTAATGATGCACCGGAGGTGGATCATTTGTTTACAATGATTGAGTTTAGGTCCCGTGATCATAACTTCAGGGCATTAATGGCCGCACAGGGCTATTGTTATGTGGTTTTCTTTATGGGATGAGAATGATGAAGATTTCAGTTTTCCTATCATTTAGTTGAGTCCCATAAATGTTGGATGCTTTTTTCAAAGATGTCATATTGTGAGCAGGACAAAGAGAAAGTTGCATGAATGAAAACTAACGCTGTCATTTCACTCTAATAAAAACACAATTGCTTGTCCATTTTTACCCAGTCACTGCAAAATGATTTCTAAAACAATGTTTTTCACAGAGTAAGTCCACCCAATTGATTTAGACATTTGCATTCTAAAGTCAATTTATGTGCCAAGCTTCTCTAGGCATTTGTCCGAGCAACCACGGATAAAATTATAAAGCTGTGCCATGAACTTCATCTGCTGTTTCCTTAGCCTTTCTTTTTCTGAAAATAGGAACAGAAAGGGAGAAGCATTCTCAAAATGCAGAAACCCAGGCCGGATGCATATGAAAATAAAGATGGAAGTGCTTTGTTACCATGGTCGCTTCGCCTTTGAATGTGCGTGCTCAGATCCTCCGAGTGAGCGGCACGAAGAGAGAAGTTGGGCGGGCACGCACAGCTTAGTGGAACATAGGTCCACTGAAATTTAAATCCCATAGGATGTAATAGGATTTATATTTCGGCATGTTAGCCAAGACCTTTTGATTTTTCTCAAACTATATGTATAATATACTTACTTATAGTGATTTTCTGTCAATTCTCTTTATGCATTATTCAGTTATTGTGCCATTGCCACAGTTTTCTTCTTCCTGCTACAGCATAACAGAATCAGGCTGTGTGCGTCAGCCCATCTTCAGTCGTTGGCGAAGTTCATTGTGAGTGATGTCATTCTGCTCAGCGCAACTTCACACAACATTGTTCTGTTCAGTACCAGGGACTAACCAGATGATAATTGCTTTTGGAGACCCAAAAATATTTTTGCTTTTAGCGAAATGTTGTTGTTTTTTTGACATTGGCAATGGACAGGCAGCTTCCCCAACAATAATATTTTCAAACACCATGACAAAACAAGCATTGACAAAGGCAAGCAGCCAACACCAGACCTATTGGCTTTGCCATTTTTTGTTTAGAAGCCATAGCTATGACTGGCTTTGAGTTGATTGCTAGATTTCTGTGTGAAACTATATTTTTGATTCAAATCTACCTCTTCTGTAGTAAGCCTGGACTACAGACCCTCCCCAACCGTGGAGGGTCAAACACCAAAGGAAGTAACTTGGCTATCCATTTGCAATGCAGAACTACCCAAGTTCCCGGGTCACCTTCAGTAAACAACAGTACACACACACACACACAGTAAATGTGGACTGGACACCAACAACTCGTTGATCAGGAGCAGTGCCTCTACTGTGGCACTTTGCTGCCATGCTTAGCTGAAGTCAACTGAATTCTCAGGGGATGTCCAGTTGTCCCTCATGAAGAAGCCTTTAGAGGGCACCTGCCTTTTAGGTGACACAGCAGATGCAGCGCCTGAGCGATTGATTGGGTCACTGGCAGGTCTTTGGACCTCACCTTGCTTGCACGCCAACTAAACTCTTCTTTTCACCCATTTGCTGGCTATGGCAGGGGCTTCCAGTTACGTCCCAACACCAACTCTGCTCCCACAGCCATGAGATTTCCCAGCCTTTTCGTGGCCATTGATGCGGCGCACAGAGAGGATGTGGAATCCAAAGCCAGCGACTGCCCAGTCCTCTGCTACTCCGGCTGCCACAGCCTCAAAACCCCTTTAGCATGCCCTAAAAGCACCATACACATAACCTGTTGACATCCAGATCAGATACCACCTGCCCCAATGGCAAGCGATAACCTCCGACAAGTGGATACTTCAAATGATCAAACAGGGTTATGTCCTTCCATCACCGGAAACCCTGCCACCCTTGCCATTGTTCTCAGATCGGCTGATGGGGGACCACCTCTACTTGCTACATCAGAAAGTGCAAGTTCTTTTAGCAAAGGAGCCATCAAGAGGGTACCAGCATTATAGGTAGTGTGTAGTTAGTATTACTGCTACTTTCTGGTGCCAAAAAAGGACGGGGCCTGGGCCCTGTCCGATATCTTCTCCCTCTCAAAGCCTTCATATGAAAGGAGAGATTCAAAATGCTTCCCCTGACCCAAATTCTATCTGCACTTGATCCCAGGGACCGGATGGTATCGTTGGAGCGATTTCCACATCACCGTCCTGCAGGCCCGCAGGCGTTATATGTGGTTCATGGTGGACAGGAGCATTTTCAGTTCACTATGAGTGGCCCCCTTTGGCCTCACCAGTTCCTATCGGGTGTTAATAAAGTGATGGCGGTAGTTGCAGGTCATCTTTAGAGGTCAGGGCTCTGCAGTGGAATCTGAAGTCCCAGTGGAATATCTCCGACTTGGTCCAGATTTTATAGAGGACTGCAGAAAGGTCTGCTGTGATGGTTTCTGAAGTGCTATTGGGCCAATGCCAGACCTTTCTCTGCCCAGAGCTGACGGTGATGGTGGATGCATCACTCCGGGGATAGGAGGCCACCTGGCGTGGTTGCATTCAAATGACCCATGTCTCTGATGAAATCTCAGCTCCACATTAACTTGCTGGAGTTGAGAGTGTTTCGCTTGGCATTGAAAGCCTTTCTTTCATCCATCAAGCGAAAGCTGGTTCATGTATTCACGGACAACACCACTGCCATGTGGTACTGCCATAAACAGGGCGGGGTATGGTTGTGGACCATGTGCCAGGAGGCTCTGCACTTCTGGACATGAGTGGAATGTCAGGACATCTTCCTGGTCATGCAATACCTGGCAGAATCTCTGAATGCTAGGGCAGACAGATTCACCCGTAGATTTCTTGCTGACCACGAATGGCATATGCATCCAGAGATGGCACAAGGCATTTTCTGAAAATGGGGAGAACCTTTCCTCGGTCTGTTCACTATCCTCGAGAACACGCAATGTCAGCACTTCTGCTCTTTTGAGTTTCCACTTCGGCTCTCGCTCAGTGATGCATTACATTTAGAATCAAACTATACTCTTGTACGCCTTTCTTCCAATACCTCTCATGTTCAGAGTTCTCAAAAGATCAGGACCAAGAGGGCCCAAGACATCTTAGAGGCTCCAGATTAGGCACGGAGAGTGTGGTAACCAGAACTCCTGGGCTTAGAGCATGAGCCCCTTCAGGGGGATCTCCTGTCACAGCAACAGCGCAGGGTCTTGCCCGGAAATCTGCACACTCTTCACCTTTATGTTTGAAAATTGAGCAGTGACAGTTGAGTGCCTTTGATCTTCGCTCTGAGATCTGCAATATCACTCTGGCCACCAAGTATCCCTCAACAAATCTTTATACGCCTGCTTTTGGGACAAGTTTGTGGCTTGGTCCTTCTCACGACAAGTTGACCTACTGTCTGCATCTGTCAGAGGTGCTGTTGTTAGCCCAACAAGGCATTGCTCTGGGTAATGTTAAAGGCTACCTTTCTGTTGTTTCTACTTTTTTTGTGGTTGCCGGATCCGCCCTCCCTGTACAAGTCACCAGTTGTGACACATTTCCTCATGGGCTTACAACATTTGTTCCCTCCTCCCCTTTTTGTTATGCCCCAATGGAATCTTATTTAGGCTTTGACATATCTCTTGTGTTTGCCATTTGAACCCCTACACAGCTGTCCAGTAGAATCTCTACCAGAAAAAGCGTTACCAAAGGTAAGTAACTTGTTCTTTGCTAAGTTTTATGTGAGCTTAAACAAGGCCTATTGGGCGATACGGTTGTATGTGATACAAAAACAATTTCATGGAGTACCATTACTAAGAAACTATTTTATCTAAACTGTTTCATGGAAATTTCCAGAATGAATGCATTTACCTTTTCATAGAAACCAATTCATAGAATGTCTTTTTGGTTACAATTGGCTTTTGAGTACTTATTTTTTAAGTGTAAATGCAATGGCTGCAGGTCTTACTTTCAGAAATAGTTTTATCAGAGATATTTATTTCAGTGCTTTATTTCAGGGGAAATTATTTATATATTTTACATTGTTAGAGAATTACTTTGAATGCTTTTAAATCACTGACCCATCACCACCCGTAAACAGCATCCATTGCTGATCCCTCACAACCTCTAAACACTATCAATCCCTGCCCCCTAAAACACTTCTCTTCGCTTAAACTACACTCATACCTGAAGCCTAAAAGCCCATTCTACCCCTCCATCTATGAACCATAAAATCACTCCCTACCCCTAACTCCACCCATTCCTGAACCCTGAAAACCTCATCCTACATCTAAACTCCTCCCATCCCTGAATCCTTAAAACCTCTTCCCATCCTAAACTCTACCACATCTTAAACCCTAAAAAGTCTTCACCTCCTCAGCCGCTACCCATAATTGAAGCTTAAAAACTCTCTCCAGCCCTGAACTTAACCCATCAATGAACCCTTAACACCCTTACACTTATCTTATCAGTGAAACCTAAAAACACCTCTCATACCTAAACACCACTCACCCGTGAACCCTAAAAACCCCTCAACACCCCTACATTTCACCTATCTCTGAACCCTAAAAACCCCTTTCTGTGTCTGAACTTCTGTTATTCCTGACCCCTAAAAACCCCTCATCACGCTAAACATTCCAGTCTGTCAGAAACATTACCCATCTCTGAACCCAAAAAATCCCACAAATTATCTTTCTGTTAAAATATTTTCTTTAATTTTCGACTTTTTTGTATTTGCTTAAAATTTGTCTTTCCTTAAAATTTATTTTACATGATTTGGTTTTTCCCAATGTGGCTTCTCAGTTTTCAATTTCTGTTTATTTACACACATGACACTCACATTTATACATTTTATAAATCATACATATAAAATATACTTGAACAAATTGTGCTACATAGCATTACAGAAATAGTATATGTAGGTTTCAAAGTACAGCTTAGAGATTCAAAGTGTCACAAATTACCAGGCATTTGCAAACTTAAAGCTCAAGCAAGATGCTGAGCCCCGGCTCAGCTCGAGGTCCTCTTGGAACCTCAAACCTAAATCAAACCAGGCTTTCATGTGACTCTATCCTTGTGCACAAACTTTAAAACAAAGCAAAAACTTTAGTGGTAAAAAGCACAGACAAATAGACACCTATTTAGTGGCTGATTTGTATAAAGTAAAACCAGAAAACCTAGGATTAATCCCAGTTACTCCAGTATTGAAACTTTCATAGATTCCCATAGCTTGTATCATTCCCCGTCGTCGGAATGGGAGTCTCGGTAAATAAAAATAACATAGCAGTAGGTACAAAAAAAAGAAGGAAAGGCCTAGGCCTCATCACATTTTGTAGCATATCCACGTCTTTTTGTAAAAGAGACCAAAATAAAGCAACAACCAATCAGAATAGCCTCACCCCACAGAACCTTCCTGAGAGAACCTCAGAGCCTCAGATTTTCTACCGCACGTTGTGCTTAGGGAGTCTCCTTTGAGCCCTGCTCATTTCAAGCATATTCTACTGTTTTTTCAGCAGTTTTTTCTTCAGAATTGTTGGATTTTTCTGTTGGAATGTCTGACAAGGAGAAGAAAGCTCTTTTTAAGGCTTGTTCCACCTGTGGCAAGAAAAGTTAGTATGTGGAGGACAGGCATAAAGACTGCATCTACTGCCTGTATACGGACCACAAGACTCAGGACTGCAAGATCTGCCGCACCTTTTCCACAAAGACTCTCCGGGACCATGAGGGTCGCCTTCTCACCTGGGTGCACAAGCTGAAGTCAAGGCAGGAAACACTATCAAGCGATAGCGAAGATTCCTCATCTGCCACTTCGTCCAGAAGGTCAGTGAAGAGGAGTCGGGCTTCCCCTTCACCATCTACAGACCGTCACGCAAAAGGCCTCAAAAAACACCCCCTGTGAGTCTGAGAACCGGAGTCCTAGCGAATCTCCTCACCATGGTGCAAAGGAGAGGGAAGGACTACCTTCAGCAGGAGCAGTGGCAAAGACTGATAAACCTTTTAAAAAGCCTTCTTCTCTGTCATCTGAGAAGTCTGACAAGAATAGTCAATAGTCGACGACGCTGTGAAAGACTGTCAACGAAGGTTTCAAAGGTACAAGTCAAAACAGTGCTACCGTCGACGGTGCCTTCAAGTCTCCATCCGTCGACGCTGGTGTTGACGAGCTCGTCGACGACGATGACCATTCCTTCAACGTCGACGACGATGGCTGCATAGACGACGACGTCGACGAGAGCTTTAACGATGACTGTGACGACGACGACAGCAAGAGTTTTGATGGTCTCGTCGACGACAGTGTCGATGACGCCCATTTCATCGTCGACGATATGCTCGTCGTCGGTGGGTCTTCCGTCGACGAACTCGTCGACGACGATTTCTTTTGCTTCTCCACCGTTGACTGTACCGCCAACAACGTCTTTGTCGATGGAGAAAATTACCATTTCTTTGAAGAGAATCACGCTGGACATGACTTCTCCAAGAAGGGTTACCCCTCTGCCTCCCGCGCTGTTGCTGGAGGAGGAAGACTGTTCTGGGGGTGAGGATGATTCTTTTGGCTATGCCAATAGCCCCTCACAGCTGCTAGTGAAGTGCCAGGACACTGATTCTGAAGCTGAATACCTTCATGAGCACTCTTATCAGCATCCTTTTCAACGTCAGGAAGACAGTAGACAGGAGATGGTTTCTGTACCTTCTTCCCTCTTGACGGATCTTCGACATGTTGCAGGACTATAGGAGGAGATTCTCCCAGCCACCTCCTCCTTCACTTTCTTTGACCCAGTCTGTTTATGCTCCGCCAGCTCGTTCTGTGTCTTCGCCAAGATCATTGTCCCAGATGGTTTCACAACCTCAATTAACCAGTCCAGTCTCCCATCCGGTGGTTCCAGAGTTGCAGATTGATTCCTTGGACGAAGATCAGGGCGATATCATCAGGCCGGACCAGGGTGCTGAGTGGGATGATTGTTATACCGGACCCAGCTTCTCCAACTCCGGATACAGCTGATTCTCCCCCAGCGGACATTGAGGGGTTTCATAAATTGATGGAAAGAGCTTCAGGCAGATTTAAACTTCCCATGCCTTCAGTTCAAACTGAATGTTTTCTTTATGATTTTAAAGAACCTTATAGGAAGACGGTCCGTTCCATTCCTATTGTCAGCCATGTCTGGGAGGAAGGTCTTAAGGCAATGAAGAATCCGGCTACTGTCATTCCAGTCTTGCCGCGTCTGGAGAAAAAATACAAGGCCCCTGAAGACAGTGCAGCATCCTTAACAGGTCAACCGAAGCCGGATTCAGTGATATCTCAGGTGGCTCAGAAGAAATCACGTAATCCTTCTGCGCTTCTTACTACTCCTCCGGATAAGGAAGGCAGACGCCTAGATAATGCTGGGAAAAGATTTATCTCTATGGCAAGTCTTTTGATTAGAGCGGCGAATGCGCTGGCAATACTTGCAAGATACGATCGTCAGATGTGGTGTGACCTCTCACCATATCTAGACCAGCTGCCTCAGGAAGACAAAGTGGAAGCAAAGAAAATCTTGCAAGAGGGAGAGGTCACATCAGCTGAGATAATTGACTGCGCAATAGACATTGCCACGACGGCTTTCCGTTCGCTTGCAGGCGCAGCTGTTCTTCGTTGCCAAGGCTGGCTGAGGGCGACATGGTTCCGGTCGGAGGTCCAGAACAAAATGCTGGACCTTCCGTTTGATGGGGAGGCATTATTCGGTAAACATATTGATGATGCCCTCCAAAACATCAACAAGCATTAAAAATGCAACAGGTCTCGTCTTTGTCCAAGTTAGAGCATTTTGATGTATGCATATGTATAGTGGCATGCCCATACATATTCACATCTATATGTATGCATGTATATAGGTGCATATATGTATGTGAAAACATAAATATACATGCATATATATGCAATTATATGCCTATGTTTGCATGTATTTATTTTTCCATTTATATGGAGTTGCATATGCATTTTTGTGTGTATATTTCGGTCTTTGTATATATATATATATATATAAATAAATAAATACATCTGCATATTTGGATGGATATATGCATATATATGTACATAGTTTGTATACAAACACGTGTGCATATTTTTATGGTTTGATATCTATTTTTTTATATGTGCCTACATATATGTATATATGTATAAAGATATATGCATATATATAGTGACATGTCCATCCATATATTTATATCTATATATATATATGTATCTATATGTATGTATGTATATAGATGCATCTATGTGAAACAATGTATAGGAGAGGGGATGGCGTGTGAAGGAGGGACAGGAAAAGAGAGCGTGGGATGTGAAAGAATGGGGAAAGGGAGGAAGATGAGGGGAGGAGAGGGGGAGGTGAGAGGAGTGAAGGGAAGAGGAGGGAAGGAGAGGGAAAGGAAGGAGAGGGGGAAAGGAAGGGGAAAAAGGGGAGAAGGAAGAGGAGGACGACGGGTAAAGGGGAAATTGGGAAAAGGGGAGGAGAAGAGGGAGAAGGAGAGGAAAGGAGAAAGGGAAGGGAGGGAAGAGGAAGGGAGGGAAAGAAAGGAGAGGAAAGGGAGGGGATGTGACAGAGGGACAGGGAGAGAAAAGATGGGAGGTAAAACGAAAGAGGGAGGGAGAGGAAATAACTGCAGGAGGGGAGGGAGAGGGAGGGAGGGAGGAGGAGATGTGGTGGCAGTGGGGGAAGGGAAAGGAGAAGGAGAGGGAGAGGGAGAGGGAGGAGGAGGAGAAGGAGAAGGAGGAGAAGGAGAAGGAGAAGGAGGAGACGGAGAGGGAGTGGAGATGGAAGAGGAGGGGGAGGAGAAGAAGAAGGAGAAGGGGGAGTGGAGGTGTAGAAAGGAGAGGAGATGTGATGGAGGGACAGGGAAATAAAGGAAGGGAGTAAAAAGAAAGAGGGAAAGGGAGGGAGCGATGAAAACAGCAGGAAGGGAAGCGGACGTGAGGAAATGAAAGAAAAGAAATTGAAGGGAAGGGAGGGCAAGGGAAGGTAATGGAAGGGAGAGCGGGAAGGAAGGTGAAGGGATGGGGAAGGGGTAAGGTGAAGGGAAGGGAAGAGGAGGGGAGGGGAGGGCAGGGAGGGAAGGGGAGGAAAGGGATGGGAAGGGGCAAGGGGAAGAGGAAAGAGAAAGGGAAGGTTAGGGAGCGTGGTAAAGGGAGGTGAAGGGGTGGGATGCAAATAGAAAGAGTGAAAGGGAGGGAGGGGAGAGGAGAAAACAGCAGGAAGGAAAGGAAAAGAAGGGAGGGGTTGGGGAGGGAGAGTGGGGGGAGGGAAGGGAAGAGGGACAGGGAAAGAAAGGGTGGGATGTAAATAGAAAGAGGGAAAGGGAGGTGAGGGGGAGGGAAGTGAAGGGAAAATGGAATGTAAAAAGGAAGGGAAGGGGACGGGGAGGTAAGGGGATGGGGAGGTAAGGGGATGGGGAGGTAAGGGGATGGGGAAGTAAGGGGATGGGAGGGGAAGGGGAGAGGAGAGAAGAAAACAGCAGGAAGGGGAAGGGAAGGGAAACAATGAAGGGAATGGGAGTGGGTAGGGCAGGGAAGGAAAGGAAACGAAAGGAAAGGGAGAAAGAGGGGGAGATGAAGAGATGGAGGTAGAGTTGGTGACAGAAGGGAGGAGGAAGGAGAGGTTGATGGAGATGGAGAGGGATGGGTAGTGAAGGGAAGTAAAGGTGGGAAGAGGAGGGGGAAGTGCGACAGAGAAGGAAGTGGTGGAAGGGAAATTGAGAGAGGAAAAGGGAGAGAGAGGAAAAAACAGCAGGAGGGGAGGGAGAGAAGTGGAGGGAAAAAATGAAGGGGAGAGAAGGGAAGGGAAAGGAAAGGCCTAGAGATAGGAAACAATAACGAAGCTGGTTCTCAAAGGATTGAAAAGGAGATGAGAGGAGAAAGAAAGGTGAAGTAAAGGGAGGATGATCGGAAACGATTGAAGAGGAACAAAGCGAAGGAAGGGAAGGTAAGAACATAGAAGGGAAATTAAGGGAAGGCAATAGGAATTTCAAGTCAGTATCAAGTCAGTTTCAAGTTCGTTTTCAGTTTGGTTTCAAGTTCAGTTTTCAGTTCACTTTTTGTTTGGTTTATTTACTCACCGTGTCCACTTACACCCACCCATATCCCTTTCCTTTTTGGAGCCTGCGAAGCCCCTGTAGCTTCATCCTCTCCCTATCCCCAGCTCGAAGCTCCGGCAGTGGTACTCCCTGTCCGGTGTCCCCCAGTGCAATGCTGCAGCTGCCTGGTTACCAGACTTTTATACTAAAGACACGTCACAATGTAGACTTTTCAAGTGACATCATGCATCATTATTTTATGGGCGATACCATGGGTAACAGTTTAACCGGGGTGGGATGGGCGGCACGCAATATACGGCTTTATTCCAATTTCTTGGATTTGAGAAAATCTAACAAGAAGTAACCAGCGATGAACCTGAAAGACGAAACTCTCCTACCCAACATTCTTGCCCACTCCCCTTTTGTCTATGCCACGGCAGAGGCCTCCCCTCTCTGCACTTACGCCTGTCATACGTGTTCCATTCATGGGATTCTGCTTCTGGTGCTGCTGGAAAGGCACAAGCCTTACACGTGAATTTAAAATGTGGGGTTTTCTGTTTAAAATAAGTTATTTTATCATATGATTCTGTATATCTGGTATAACATATT
Source organism: Triturus cristatus (assembly GCF_964204655.1). Classification (NCBI taxonomy): domain Eukaryota; kingdom Metazoa; phylum Chordata; class Amphibia; order Caudata; family Salamandridae; genus Triturus; species Triturus cristatus. The sequence continues at coordinate 1,396,714,165 of NC_140589.1, forward strand.
TATCGTTCATTTTGCTATTTAAAACGTGCGGTATTTACTTATCTGTAGGACTGACCGTGTGACCTACAAGTTAAGTTACACACACACTTGAATGGCGCTTACGTCAGTACATCATTTAAATCTTGCGGAGGGTCAGACATTTAGCAGGTCCTGCTCTGACGGTTTGGTGGTGGTGATGGAGGTAAGGAATGATATTTTGGATGGTGAGAAGAGGGCTGCCCATCCATCATGTGTGCATCATGTCACCTTAATCATTTCAATAAACATACGCCCCAGAAATCCAAAACCTGTTACGTGCGCCCCCCTTGCACATTAAAAGCTAAAAACGGGTGGGTCTTCTTCGAAATCCCGTGTACAGATTATGTTTTTATGCGAGCTTAAAGAAGAAACAACAATACATAAAGGAACACACAATGCGACACAATCAGACGTGTCCCTCCTAGAAGCTAGCGGCTAAAGACACCAGCGCTTCAAGCAGAAAAGGACGTCATCAGCGCCCCTTCTCCCAGCTCCTACTTTATGTTGAAGTGACATGGATCTGTAGCGCTGGGCGTTATTTATACAGCTTCTAAACACGTCCAACATGGGCGACTGATCTCGCACCAACAAAGGGGTCAGGAGAAGTTGATGGGATTTGAACCCACGTTTTATTGCTTCACACTCGCAGTGAATTAATTATATGACCACCTGCCCTTAACCACCATGTGTCACTTATTCCCGCGCTGCACTATCACTACTGCATTCTACAGCTCCTTTAAAACAGCACCCCTTCTCTGGACAAAGCACCCTGCTCGTTCATTCACCACCTGAGAGAAAATAAGGGAGAGTAAAGGTAACGGGCTTACTGAGTCTATCTTTAAAAGTTATGTAACTCTGCCCTCTAGCGGTATCCGAGAACAACTTGTTCAATATTGCATTTACTCTGACCGTTTTACATTTTTCACAGTCTTCGAGTCATTTGGGAGTAAAGGTCGGCAAGCCCAGTGCTTTAAATGGGCCGGTACCAGGGCACAAGTTTTAAAAAAAGAAGCGCTGGCCATGACGTATACTTTTCTCTTTTTCTGCCGTCCCACTTGGACGGCCTCGCCTGCTAAAAGGTTTCTTATCTTTATGGGGCCATGTGTTTGGCCCAATAAAGATAAGAAACCTTTTACTTCAGCCGGAAAGCGGACGAGCCCCTCCATGTGGGACGGCTCAAAAAGCCGAGCAAATACGTCATGAACAACTCTGTTCCAATGGCTGGCCACCGTTTACCATAAACGGTGACGCCAGCCAATGGAAAAGAGGGGTGGGGCTTAAAGCCTTTTCCTGAAAAGACCTCAAAACATTAAATCTCGCCAGCGAGACTGCGCATGGGCGCAGCCTACGCTAGCCGAGACCTAAAAAGGATACGGAGACAGCAAGATCCTTAGGAACCCGACAATATCGAAAGGTTCCTTTCCGTGGAGCCAGAGGAAGTAGTACTACGACCTACAGAGGTTCTTACCAGCAGCAACGGTATCTTTCTTATAATTCAGCGCCTCAGTCTTATCGTCCATCTTATTATCCAAGACAAGGCCAGACCTCTTCTTTCTCTAGGTCTAACTCAAGAGGAAAACAGAATCACCAGGGGCGTGACACCTCTAAGCGACAATAGCGGCGTACTGGATCTTCCTGCTGTACCCCCCTTCGCGACAACATCTGTAGGGGGCAGGGTATCTCAATACCTCCACAATAGGCGACGGATTACATCAGACCGTTGGGTACTCAACATCATTCAATGTGGCCATACGCTGGAATTCGTACATCTTCCACCATGCAAGCCCCCTGCCGCCATGCCTTTGAAACATCTGCGTCTTTCTGCGGCTCGAAGTTCATCAGATGCTCCTCAAAGGGGCTGTAGAGCCGGTCCCTTTTTCTCAGAAGGGAGAGGGTTTCTACTCAAGATTTTTTCTGATCAAGACGACGCCGGAAAAGTGGCACCCCTTTTTAGATCTCAGGGAGTTAAACACCTATCTCATAAAACGATCCTTTCGGATGGTGTCTCTCCAGGACATTTTACGTCTACTCAACCCTGGGGATTTTATGGCCACTCTCGATCTCGAGGATGCCTATTTTCACATACCCATTCATCCAGCCCACAGGAGGTTTCTATGGTTTACAGTAGGCAAGAGCCACTTTCAGTTCAAGGTTCTACCTTTTGGACTTCAGTCTGCTCCAAGGATCTTTACCAAGGTGCTAGCGCCGGTGGCAGCTTTCCTCAGAAAGTAGCATTTTCAAGTCTTTCCCTACCTGGACGATTCGTTGCTGAAGGCCCCGTTCAGACAGACAGCGGGAGAAACAGTCGATGCATGTACGTGTCTGTTCAGCAATCTGGGCCTGATTCTCAACAGGAAAAAGTCATCTCTCTGTCCGTCCAAGGAAGCACGATTCCTAGGACCCATTCTGGACACGACTCTCAACAAGGCTTCTCCATCCCTCGAAAGGCAAGAGAAACTGATGTCCATGGCTCAGCTGTTGAGAAGAATAAAGTATCTTTCAGTTCGCCATTACAAATCCCTGCTAGGAACAATTTCCTCTTGCATTCCTTTAATACCTCACTGCAGGTTACGGATGCGTTCACTTCAGGAACAGCTCGATCTACAATGGCAACAAGTGGACGGATCCTTCAACGACAAGGTGCTAATCACTCCGGCTATAAAAAAGGCAGCATGTGGTGGACGAAGGAACAGAATATATCCCAAGGTCTATCCTTCGTAATCGATCCATCTCCTCAAGTTGTGACTACAGATGCCTCGCTGGAAGGCTGGGGCGCGGGGTTACAGGATTTACATATAAGCAGTCAATGGTTGCCTCAGCACCACCTTCTTCATATCAATCTCCTGGAACTCATGGCGATTCGTCTGGCTCTACGGGCGTTTCTTCCACAGCTGCAGGGATCTACGGTTCTTGTCCGCACGGACAACACCACAGCCATGCACTACATAAACAAAGAAGGGGGTATCAGATCTCTTCCGTTGTCACAGGAAGCCCAGAGGATTTGGAGGTGGGCTATCCTTCACAGGATATCTCTGAAGGCAGAACATCTTCCAGGAATACTAAACGAAAAGGCGCACATGCTCAGCAGGCTGTCGTCAGTAAGCCACAAATGGGAACTGAACCAGACTGTCTTGCAGGAAATCTTTCACCGGTGGGGCAGACCTGCAATAGACCTCTTTGCAACCCCAGAGAACAAGAAATGCCAGTTTTACGCCAGCAAGCTACACCATCGAGGATCGCTGGGGAATGCGCTTTCGATAGCCTGGTCAGGCGCATTTGTTTACGTTTTTCTCCCCATTCCGTTGATACCCAGAGTACTCAGCAAGATCAAAACGGAACCGTGCAAGATGGTCTTAATAGCTCCAGCTTGGCCGAGGCAATTCTGGTTCACGAAGCTTCATCTCCTCTCCCTGGTCCCTCCACAGCAGCTAAGGATGGTCCCAGACCTTCTCACCATGTCCCAGGGCCAGATCTGGCATCCGAACCCTCGCTCCTTACACCTAACAGCATGGCTCCTGAGCAGCGAGAGTTTCTTGGGTTAGATCTCTCGGAGGAGATTAAGGAGGTGCTCTCTCAGGCCAGGGCTCCGTCTACTAAAAAGACATACCATTTAAAATGGAAGAGATTCTGCATCTGGTGTCAGCAGGAGGGTTTCGACCCTTTTTCATCTCAACCTCACCAAGTTCTTCCATATTTCATGTCTTAGGCTAAAGCGGGGCTGGCTCATTCATCCATTAAGGCTCATTTGGCGGCAGTTTCTCACTATAGACGCACTGCATCTGGTCCTTCTCTTTGGTCAGCCAGGATTGTCAAGCAGTTCCTCAAAGGCCTCTTTAGAATCTTTCCTCCAGTGAGGCCTCCGCCTCCTATGTGGCATTTGAATTTGGTTCTCACCCAGCTGATGAAGCATCCCTTTGAGCCGATTCATCGAGCAGATTTGAAATTCCTTTCTTGGAAGGTAGCGCTTCTCCTAGCTCTCACTTCTGCAAGAAGAATGGGGAAATTACAGGCTCTGACAATCCAGGAACCCTTTCTACAATTCAAGAAAAATACAGTGATCCTAAGACCTAACCCGAAGTTGATACCCAAGGTGCCTTCGGTCCTTCATTTAAATGAGCCGGTGATCCTTAAGGCTTTCTTTCCTCAGCCCTCTACGCCGGCAGAAAGAGCACTCCACTCTCTGGATGTGCAGAGATGTTTGAAGGTCTATCTGGACCGTACTAAAGAATTCCGAAAATCTTCTCAACTGTTTGTTTCATTTAGCACTCCCCGCAAGGGCTTGCCCCTGTCCAAGCAGGGTATTGCTCGGTGGGTGGCCAGTGCCATAAGTTTTTGTCATTCAGCAGCGGGCAAACCCCTGGAGGGTAGAGTCTGAGCACATTCTACAAGGTCCATGGCTTCCTCTACGGCCCTCTTTGCTGGGGTCCAGATCAAAGATATCTGCAGGGCTGCAACTTGGAGCAGCTCGCACACCTTCAGAAGACATTACTGCCTGGAGGCCAAGACACGGCTGTAGGCCAGGCAGTCCTGAGGAAACTCTTCCATTGAGTGGTGAGCTTTCCTTTCTTCCCTCCTTCCTTTCTTTCTTGTTATTGGCACATTTTGGTTTTGGAATTATATGTATATTTACCTTTATTCCTAAATGTTATTGCACAGTTTTTTAATGCGAGGAGAGAACAAAATGTGCTTCTGACTGCTAGCTACTCTGATACAAGCTATGGGAATCTATGAAAGTTCCAATACTGGAGTTAGAAAACAAGCTACTTACCTGTAACTTTGGTTCTCCAGTATTGGTAACTTTCATAGATTCCCATGCGCCCACCCTCCTCTCCTGGGAAAGCTCAGCCTTAAGCATGTTTTGTTATACTGTTACACAAGGCCTACGAAAATCTGAGGCTCTGAGGTTCTCTCAGGAAGGTTCTGTGGGGTGAGGCTATTCTGATTGGTGGTTGCTTTATCTTGGTCTCTTTTACTAAAAGAAGTGGATATGCTACAAAATGTGATGAGGCCTTGGCCTTTCCTTCTTTTTTGTACCTACTGCTATGTTATTTTTATTTACCGAGACTCCCATTACAACGGAGAATGATACAAGTGCTATGGGAATCTGTGAAAGTACCAATACTGGAGAACCAAAGTTACAGGTAAGTAACTTGTTTTCTTTCCCCGCATAACCACACTGTAATCTAAAGCACATATTTTCTCCGAATTCCTTTTTTATTACCTCTCAATGAAACTATAATATAACTTATTATGTCAAAGTTGATACATGTTAAAGAAATAAACTTTTTTTTAAATTTTGAAGAGAGTTTATCATATTTTACATGATGTTTGTTTCCTTGCAAACATTTCCAGGGCTCAGCTCCTGAAAGGGCTCTTAGAGCCAATCCAGACCCATGGCTTGGCTCTGGCCCGGCTTTACCTGTTAATTTGTTGTCTCTAGGATGCAAAGGTAAAAAAAAAAAAAATACAGCTAGAGACTTTGCACCCTTTTTAAAACGGTTCCTTGGTTGCAAAGGCACTTTTTTAGATGAAGGTCACTTGAGAGATAAAACGCATCTCGATAGAGGAAGAAGCATATCAAGTATTTCTCTAGCAGGTCAGACATACAAAGGGTGTCGAAAACCTTTCAACATAGGGTTAATTGAAATTCCTATTAAGTCGTTCCTCATCCCTGAACCTTCCTGTAAATCCCTTTCTGCAAGCTTATTTTTTTCTGCAAACTTTAGCGGAATCAGGTTTGAGTGTGAGAAGCGAAAAATGGATGGCAGTCAAAAGTATTCAACGAATGAGCTTTCCTGACCCTGCTTTTTATTTTTAACAAGTACACACATTTTAAGAACAGCTCGTGTCACTGGGTACAAAGGCAAGATGCGAAGAGAAATGTAAAGAGTTTTCTTGCTAGCCTGTGTGCCGAGGCCTAATTAATGGTGGGAAAAACATGATTTTTTTTTCAAATAATCTTAACTCAATTTTCTGTGTAGGTGCTTTGCTAGTACGTGTTGTTGAATAAGCCCAAGCACCTGACATTTTGCTCTTCTTTTCCTGCACAGATAAAAAGGAACCTCGGTGTCTCATTTTCAATAACGTATTTAATATGTGACAAAAAGATTTCTGTTCTATTCATTCCTCTAACCACTTATGTTCAGATCACTGGCCTTTTGGTTTCATTTGCTTTTAACCCATTATGGGCGTACTCGTTCAGCTCTCTGCTGTTCCCGTTTCAGAGAGCAAAACACACTGCAAAGCTTCAAGTAAAATTGAGTCAATGTCTTCGTCAGTTAATTAGTTTTGTGGTAAAAAAAACATAGCTAAAAATTAAATCTGAATTGGTAGCAAAAGGTTACGCAAACGCATCTTTTTTTTTTTTAGATTCTGCCTTGGCCGTTGTCCTTTTTTTCCTACATGTTTTTGTGACTTGTTGCTATGATAATTCGGCTCATGTTACAGGTTTTCAGTAATTGTGATTGATGTTCAATCAGTCGTTTTATTGAACCTCATTATGGGCTGCAAACCTCTGTACCAACCTCCAGTAATTAGAGCCCAGATAGCCATTCCATCTGTTCCACAGACACTGTTTAATTAATGAACTTTTTGTTTAGCGTGCCTTCTCTGTCTTGTAAAAAAGCTTTTAGTATTCTCAAGTTGTTGAATAAAGATTTGAAGGCCGTTCTTGCCTATTGATTAAAAGAGCTCTGTGCTGCCGATAATTACCCTCTCCCAAAATTCACACTTGTAATACTTGAAGCAAGTTGAAAGGGATTGGGCTCTCGTCATGCTAATGTAGGATCGTGTGTTATTTTAACTCGTAAATAGCTGGACATACAGTGATAAATTATATCCCATCTCACTGGGTTTGATACTCACTCATTTCTCCTAACCGTTTTTGTATTACAATGACTTTTACCCAAAGCTGGTACCATAAGTAAATATCAACGCAAAACCAACGGTGTCACTACAAAAAGGTTTATATATCACTCCAGTTGTTTGTTTTCTTATATAGTCCAAACTCCATCAGAAAACAAGTTTCAGGCCGCTTCGCCATTATGATAGAGATGTACAGTGACAGTTGTTTTGTGAAGTTGGTTTATTTTAGCAGATAGTGGAATACAAAACGAATAGGTCGAGTTGGCAGTGTCTTTTGGCTTTGTCAGTGGTTGTTTTATTTTGTCGTGGTTATTGGAAAACATTATTGTTGGGGAATCTGCCTGGCTCGCATCAAGCTTTTTAAAAAAAAAAACACACAAAAACAAGCATTGGCAAAGCCCAATAGGTCTCGGCAAAGCCCGAGCTATTGACCTTGTCAATATGAATGTCTTTTAACCATGTTGTCCAGCAGCACATCTCCTGTTCAGTATATCTGAAAGTCACTGAAAGCCCATAATCACAGGATGTTGAGCTGACGCTAAATCTCTTCGCCCCCATGGTAAGTTTATTGTCCTGCCCCGCGTAACACAAAAATGTGCAATGACGTGGCCAGCTCTGGCCGCATCATAGTGCTTTTATCAGTGACATTCAGCCACGCTGTACAGCAGATGAGCGTGGCATCAAGGGAAGGCTGGTTCATCTATTAACAACACCACTGACATGTGGTACTGCAACAAACAGGATTGGGTGGTGTCATGGACCCTGTGCCAGGAGGCTCTGCACCTATGGACAAGGCTGGAACATAAGGATGCCTCTTGATCACAAACGGATGTAGCATCCGGAGGTGGTTCATGGTCTCTTCCGACAATGGGGAGAACCTTTGTTCAATCTGTTTGCCACCAGCGAAAATGCACAAAATCAGCACTTCTGGTCATTGGAGTTTCTAAAGCGTCTCTTGCCCGTAGACACAGTCAGATTAGGCTTGAACTCCTGTACGCCTCTTTGCTGATCCCACTCCTGCCCCTAGTTCTCAAGAAGATCAGAACCAACCAGGTCCCATTCATTCTAGTTGCTCTGGATTGTGAACGAAGGGTATTGTAGCCAAACTTCATTGGTATGAGCATCTGTCTTCTTTTTAGACCGTCCCATCAGGAGCATCTCCTGTCGCAGCAACAGGGCAGTGTCCATCATCCGTACATGTGCACGCTCCAACTTAATGCTTGGAGATTGAGCAACAACAGTTGAGGATCTTCGACCTCCCCGCTGACGTCCGTGAAGTCATCTTGACAGGCAGCTGTTCATCACCAAGAACCGCATACGCCTGCTGTTAGGACAAGTTTGTGGCTTGATGAGCTGAAAACACATTGTCCCACTTTCTGCACCCTGGTCTTAAGGGTTGTTGTTTGTTCTGTCGTTAGCCTGGCATTCGACACACTTAAGGGGGATCTTCTGGCCATCTCAGCTGTTTTCCTGTTGCTGGATCAAACCTCCCTGTTTAAGTTACCCATTGTGACACGTTTTTTAATTCACCCATTGTGACATTTTTAGGTCTCGCCTGGCGTAGGCTGCGCAGACATGCGCAGTCTCGCTGGCGAGATTTAATGAGTTAGGGTAGATTTCACTAGCGGGGTTTAAGCCCCGCCCCTCTCTTCCATTGGCTGGCGTCACCGTTTATGCTAAACGGTGGCCAGTCATTGGAAAAGAGCTTCCAGTGACGTACAGTTTTCTCTTTTAGAGCCGTCCCAGTTGGACTGGCTCGCTTGGTTTACGTTTGTGGTAAAAGCTTTCTTATCTTTATGGGGCCATGTGTTTCAAACACATGGCCCCATAAAGACAAGAAACCTTTCATGGCAGAAGGAAAGCAGGCCGCATGTTTATTTTTGCATCGCGCTTAAAGTGACAGCGCGATGCAAAAATAAACAGTGGCTGACTGTCGAGCGCATTTTTTTGCGTGCGTTTTTTCCTTGTTGTGTAGGCCTGCAATTACAAGTAATAAACATCGAGCAAGCTTGCCAAGCCCAGGTTTGTTGGCTTTGCTGATGCTTAATTGAGTTTGTATTTTATAAATGCACAATATTTTAAACTGAAAGGCTGTTTAAAGCAAAACATAAGAACAAAGGCAGATTTGACGGAGAAGTGTTGCTGAAGCATGACTGGTGGAAAATGAGGCGAAGATAACGACGTAACAGACATGGAATATATTATCTATTATTTACATATTAGCATTGGGAATCCAGAATACAAGCATGCAAAAACATATAAAAAGGATTAACAGAGGGAGGCACTCGTCTGTGCCCAGGTCAGAGTTGACGTTGCGCAGTAAGGGGGTTTACAGCGTCTCGCGTGCGGTGCGCTGCTTTCCATGTGATATTTTAGAGTCAAGGCCTCCCAACTGCCGCATTCGTCTGCGTTTTGCTAATGGCGCCATCGTGGAAAGGGCCGTCCCGTAAATTACAAGGTCACACTTTGGGAGTCTCCTCCCTGCGCCACCCTCGTTTTCAGTGCCCCTCAGAATTTTGCATGCCTGTCAATGGCACTGATGGATCGCCCTATCATAGATACCCACTTATTCTGTTAGTAGGACAGTACCCATGACTAGCCTGTATCAGAGTCAACAGTCGCCCTGTCATTATATTGCTGGCCCATCCATCACCCTTGCTAGTGCCTTGGCAGTAGGGAGGCCCAGGCTCTGATGAGAGCTGTGCTTGCATTGCACAAAAAATTCCCGCTTCCTGGGAACAAACGATGCACCGAATTGTACCCACCCTAATGAAACACCATAGGCAAAATTTAAGTGCATCCACAGGAAAGCCCTTACATCGCTCAGCAATATTATAAAACACTATGGCCTATATTTGCAAAACTCTCATGAAGCGTAGCGCAGCACCCAAAGTTGCCGTGCTGCGTTGCGTGAGAGGTAGAGAATGACAGTGTCATATCTACAGACAGGGCACAAGTCCTAAACAAGCATTGGCATAGCCAATAGATCTCGCTTTTGGGACCTTATAAGTATTTAGTTATGCAGCACAATATCCGTGGTGCAACAACATCAACTGTTGCATGGCTAAAACACTTATAAGGTCCCAAAGACGAGACCTATTGGCTATGCCAATGCTTGTTTTTAAAGGTTTTGGGCGCTTTTCTTCCCAAACCTTTTGTTATGCCACAATGGGACCTTAATTTAGTTTTAACTTTTCTAATGTGTTCCCCCTTTGACACTTGCACTGCTGCTCCCTTAGACTTCTTACGACCAAGACAATCTTCTTGGTGGCCATCACATCAGCCAGGAGAGTCAGCAAGCAAGAGGCTCTTTCTAATCACCCTGCATTCAACAGCTTTTTTCCAGATAAACTGGTTCTCCGAATCCATGCCTCTTCATTGCCTAAGGTGATGTCACCTTTCCACATCATCCAAAACACCATGCTCTCCACTTTCTTTTCTGGCCTCACCCTTCCAGGGAAGAAAAGAGGCTACATCGCCTCGACCCTAAAAAAGGCTCTGTCATTTGATATCTGATCGAGACATCTAGCAGCAGATTCCTTAACTTAGAATATCCCCAGGCGTCAGACTGGATCCCGAAAACTTTCTGCAGCAGTACCTCTGCGTGCCGGGGGGTGGCGCCGCACAGCTCCGCCCTGACGTCACGTCAGCAGAGCCATATATGCCCCTCCCGGCGCGCTGACATCAGTTTTCTTCTTTTCCGCTTCCCAAAACGCGGGTCCAGGAAAACCAGCGTATCCTTGGCCTGTTTTTCAGACATTTGTTGCGACGTCTTTGACGATGCAGAAAAGTGTGCAATGCCTTCGGGCTTTAAGGCGTGTGAGACCTGCAAACGGCAGATGTCTGTCACGGATCCGCACGAGATTTGTATGTGGTGCCTGGGAGTGCACCACGACTCCGAAGAGTGCGATGCCTGTTAACGGATGAAACCTAAGTCCCTCCGGGAGCATCGTATGAAGCTTCTGGCCGCCCGGATGTCCGGTCCTGCGCCTCCACGCCGCCAATCTCCCTCTAGTGATCGGGCTCTCTCACGGGGCCGTTCCTGCGCACGCCGTTCGGAGACTGGTAAGCACAAGTGTAATCGCGGAGGTCGTCCTCCCGAAAACGTGACACTGGGGCCCGCTGCTCTCAGTCCTTGCCAGGCACTGGCACCCTGCAGTCGTCTCCTCTGTACCCATCCTTCCCTGGTGTTGGAGCGACACTGTCCCAAATGGAGGCATACTCAAAGGCTCTCCAGTCTTTCTTTGGGTTACCCCCTCTCCCTGGTGCGCCTACGGGTCCCACAGAGGAGGAAGGCACTCATGTCGGGTCTTCGCCGGCGGCTTCAACCTCGGCACTGGCTGAGTGCATCAACTCTGGCCCCGAAGTCGATACGACGTCGATGGGACACGGCCCGGAGGGGCATCCCAGTTGTCAGTCTAGCCCGCCCGTCCAGTCAACGCATAGCCCTGTGCGGCTTCCTGCACTGATGTCGGCTGCGGCACCGAGTTCGACGCCCTGCTGATCTCCTTCATCCCCAGAGGTGGAGGTCGAGTCGCCTTCCATCCGCGCCCGGATCGACTCCCCTCTGGAAGTTCTCGACTTCCAGCCGACATCGTCTCGACGTCGGTGCTGGCGGCATCTCTATTGCTGGAGGATGTGCCCCCATTGGGCTCACCAAGCCAGGGTGGTTTCACAGCCCCTTGGTGCAGGTGCCTAGTGTTCTATGGCCTTTGGATCAACCCTAGGCTGCTCCGCCTTTATTTTCTGGTGGTGGGGTTAGCCTTCAACCGTTCCCGACCGACGGTTTGTCGTCGTCTCCCAGGCTTGCGACAGAGGCTAGTGCGGCCTTCGCAAGAGCTATTCGTAGGGCTGCGGATATTCTCCACTTGCAGACCCCTGGGGTTTCCCTGCCCACTGATCCTTTACTGGATCTCCTACACATGGAGCCTGTGGACGTGGAGCCTTTACTGCCCCTTGGCGGGTCCTTGTTTGATATCATGCTTGGTACCTGGGCACGGCCCTCCTCTAGTGACCCTATGGATAGAGCCATTGCTCACCGGCATCGCCCGGCCCCAGACGATCCAGTTTGTTTGTCCCTTCGCCCTAGGGCTCAGGGTCTAGTTGTCCAGGTGGCTTTCGCCTTGCAGCCTTCTTTCGCTCTGCCGTTGCTCCCTCCCACGAGGGAGTCTCGGTGGCTGGAGACATGTGGTCGCAACTTTTTTGCCTCCGCCAGTGCGGGCATCCATGCCTTAAACACGTCTTGCGTGTTCGCACGTGCTTCCTTTACCCTTTGGGACTTGGTTGAGCTCCTTCTTCCTTCTCTCCCAGAAGGGCCCAAGCTGACTTGAATAGTCTGTTTTCTTGATGGCCGTGGATTGGCACAATATTCCATTCGATCGGCCCTGGACGCTACCGACTCTGTTAGTAGAGCAATGGCCCGGGCGGTTGCTTTGCGCCCCCATGCTTGGCTGCGCGATAGTCGTTTTCCTGACAACGTTCGGGACGCTCTGCAGGATCTGCCATTCAATGATGTGGACCTTTTTGATTGTCACGCTGATTCAGCGGTCTCCTGCCTCATGTCTGGTCTTCCGTGATTTGCTGGCCCTTGCAGCCAGGCTTTCTCGACCTTATGACCTGTCTTTGTCACATGCTGTGTGATTTTATGTTGCTTTTTATTGATAGGCAGCGTTGCCTTCTTTTTTTGGACCCTGAGTTCATGACGTAATACCCACATGGTCTGGGCGGATGCTCCGCCATGCTTGCCTTGGTCGGTACGGCTGGTCAGCTGGTTCTACCTTCTTTGAAGTCCTCTGTCTGTGAGCTTGGCTCCAGAGGAGGCCCCCTTGCCTGGGTTAAGATTTACCCTATGTGTGGTATTTAATAGCTGTTGTGTAGCTGCTTTCCTACAAGGAGGGCTTGGTACATTCCTGTGGAGTTATCCTAACAGAAGGTTTTCTGTGGATCACTCTGTCTTCTCTTTCTGCTGTATGTGACCCACAGGTTGGCGTTGCTCTATTGCATTTTCAATTAAGGTTGTGGTCTACGGTTGTCCGTAATAATTCGAACCATCGGTATAGGTGAAGCTTCTGCCTCGCCTGCCTTTCACAGTGCCGTTTTTCAGCATCACTATGCTCCTCTTGTCCATGTTGGCTGCTCTTCTTTTCGCCAGCCACTGTGCCTTGAGGCCCTTGTTTTGTTCCTTTCAGGCACAGTTCTTCCACGGCTGACGCCCTGCCATCGTTTATCGGGCTTCTTTAGTGTTTGCACGTACTGGGATTGCACCCTGGTAGGATTCGCTATCATAGGGTGTTTGCATTCTTTCTTCCGCCGTGCTGGTTCTACCCTCCCCTCTTCGGGATGGGTAATAGTTTCTCGTACTTCAGCCATGTCAGGACTTGTTCTTGAAGGTGGTGTCTTCGCCATGTACGTTTATGCTGTACATTGCCTTCTGCCCTCAATTTCTGGGCACTTCCCCAACAGGAGTTTTTCCACTTTACCTGCTGCTTTCCGCACAGGTGTTTTCCACACTTCTGCTTTGGGTTCCTGCTTTAACACTCTCAAGGGGAGTGTTCTCTTCAGGATACTCGCTTCTTGGGTCCCTGGGCCATTAGGTTGGTCCTGAGTGTTTCCACTATCGTATCTGGCTCCATCTCCTCATCTGTCTAGCTGAGGACCGTGGATCCTCCTGGGCGGGTGGCTGATGTCGCTTACGGGACTTGACATTGTCCTGGCCAATTCTGCTTCCACATGACTGTTGGTACTTTTCGCGTACCATAGTCTTGTATTATGTAACACATCATTCGTTATCTTCTTAATCTATATCTGCTTTGTGCTCTGTACACAGCAGAGTTGCGCAGGTGACGTTCCTTCTTGCGGTGTCTGTGGTCTTCACCCCGGTCTGCTCATTCTACGAGCTCTTGTGTGGGTGTCCAGCTTGCCAGATACCCCTTTTTATCGGTGGCCTGCTTGCTAATGCATCCTCCACATCTGGGCTGCTCCCGCTACCCTACAGGTTTTTTTTTCCTATGCTTCGTTTTGTTCTAGCGTCCACACCGTATGCTTGTGTGTGTTCCTGTCTCCCACATGATTATCATTTTTACAGTAGTCCTGTTTTGGGTGCTTCTGCTTGTTGCCGTCAGCCGTCTCATGTCTTGTGACAGGGTGACTGTGTACTGGAGTGACTTGTGTTTCTGGTAATACCGACACTTGCTGGCCGTGGGTCGGCACCCTGCCACTGCTACCCCACGTATTTTGGTTGGTGCGGGTTCAACAGTGCTTTTTTCCACGGTTGTGAATACTGGACTGGTATGCGCTGACCCTGTCATACCAGTTTGTCATCTCTCTGGGTTTTACTTGCAGTCGGCACATCGGACCATAGGCTCAGTTCCTCTTCTTGCGAAGCCATGAACTCTCACTTACGCACCAACATTTTTAGCTTATGCTTTCTTTCTCTCAGCCCGCTCTACATACGGGGTGTTCGTGCTGTTCTTTAACGGCTTGTGGTGCCTTTGCCTCCCATTGTTTCCTGCTCTTTTCAGAGCTTCATGGTCTGGTGTGGCTGTGCTGGCTTGCGGTCCCCACTGTGTTTCATCTACTTGCTGACGGCTAAGTTCTCTTGGGAACTTGGTGGGGTTCGGTCGCAGACCCGCATCCACTATGGGTATGGCTTTGGTATCTTTTTTAAGTTAAGGAATCTGCAGCTAGATGTCTCTATCAGATTGACAAGTTACTTACCTTCGGTAACGATGTATCTGGTAGAGACACAGTCTAGCTGCAGATTCCTTAACGCCCGCCCATCCTCCCCGTTCTGCGAGGACCTTTTCAGGTTGGGCTTCCTGCATTAGCCTCCCTCCGGGTGGCTTTGTCTTTCTGCAGGGTGACATCTTTCACTTCACTCCTAAACGGCATGCTTCACTCTGTGTTGCTTTCTCTACTCCGCCCATTCTTGTGATTAGGCGGTATGCCCATGTGTCATGTGTCCTTTTGCATCCCTACACCCTGTGTTGTCCAGTGTGGGATCTACTCATGGTTCCCCACCCCCGCTATCCCCTTCTCAATCACCTTGGGGTCTCTTACCTCTCCTGCGGTCCATCTGGTGCCGTCTTGTGGTGGATTCTCTTTGCTCATGTGTTCAGGACTTGTTGTCCTTCACAGTTATGAATTGTGGTTGCAGAGTTTCTGTTGTCTGCCATGATGTTTTTTCACATCTTCTTCTGCCTTCGGGGAGGCTTTAGCCTTCGCTTTTGCAGGGTTGCTTCTCAGAGCAGTGCTCTGCGCTTTCCCTTCGTTATTTTGCACTTCACCATTCAATTTCTTTTCTTTTCTCGTTCTTTACGCACACTGCTCTCATACTCTCACAGTTTTTGGTTGTGGGTCCTCATTGTGGCGCGGAAATGTTTTTCCAACGAAAACTGACGTCAGCGCGCCAGGAGGGGCATATATGGCTCTACTGACGTCACATCCGTGGATGACGTCATGATGAGCTGTGCGGCGCTGCCCCCGGTACGCAGAGGTGCTGCGGAAAGTTTTCTGGATCCAGTCTGAGGCCTGGGGATATTCTAAGTTAAGGAATCTGCGGCTAGACTGTGTCTCTACCAGATATATCAATATCGAAGGTAAGTAACTCGTCCATCT
This sequence comes from Triturus cristatus, assembly GCF_964204655.1. NCBI lineage: Eukaryota > Metazoa > Chordata > Amphibia > Caudata > Salamandridae > Triturus > Triturus cristatus. Next base: position 1,396,729,663 of record NC_140589.1, read on the forward strand.
GTCGAACCAAAGGTGGGGTGGTGCTAGCAAGAAGCACCACTCCGACATTTGTTACCGGGGCCGATATTCCAGCCCTGCTGCAAAACTGGCCTCCACCTCACCGGGGAGATGCCTGGTGCCTACTACAGCCAGTCCGGTCCTGTCAGTAACACCTTATCTGGCTTGAGACTCTATCTAGCTGCAGCTTCTTTACTGACCTTTCCATTCTCTCTTGTTCTGCTAACTGGATTTTTTCACCTAAAGAGGTCCTTGAAGGCCCCTTATACTCTGCACACTAGTCTCATAGCCTTCTGTCGTGGCTCCGTGCTTCTTGCACCGAAAAATGTGTTTATTAAGACGTCTACAACTGTTTCTGTGCAGGAGCTTGGCGATGATCCCAAGAAGGAGGGCATCCTGCAAAGCGGGCCTTTCAAAAGACCTTTAAAAGTTCCACCGCTAAAAAGTGTATCTATGTATCCCCCATGGCAGCAAGGTCCCATCTGCTGCGTTGAGATTTCATTATTTCTGTAAATTCAGTCTGCTGTGACTGTTAAGAAATCGCTTAATGCAAAAAAAAAAAAGACTATGTACTCTAAATTAAGGAAAATAATGTCCTTTGAAACCCGCAAGTTACCGTGCCTTCCACCCTGTTAAAATAACTCTGTTCACACGCTTCTCGCTTCTGTTTGTAAGTGTGCCTACCCTTCAGAGCAAAGCCGGCAAGCCAGGTTTCTGGCCGATGCAAATTAGTTAAACGAGTTAAATTCACAAATGTCTCCCTGTTCGATCCACCGTGGGCGAATAGGTTTACAAGTCATTGCAGCGGTTTCCAAAACCGTTCATTTTACTTGCTGGGAGATTGGTTACACTAGTAGAACATCTCGAAACACCCAAGCTGTGATCTCAACTACATGAACTACCTGCACAGAAGTATGGGCATTGTTGTGTCCAATGTTCCTTCAGAGGTGGATAGTGCGCCTCGCAGCTAAGACCGAAACAGCAGACCGGGCTTTTAGCCTTCGTCCCTTTGCATCCTGGGCCGGCGCATTATCCAGAGTCTAGAACAATGACATCTTACAGAGTTGGCGTGCCGTCTGCTGGGGTGTTTTATTGCCTGCAGATTTATGGCGTGGCTGTAAATATCTTTTATTATGAAATTACTTTTTAGGACCCTGGAAAGAAATACGTTGCGACCAGGGGCCTGCATACTGTTGGCTGAGATAATCAGCGGGAGGGTTTGGTTTATATGGGAGTCATGCTGCGGGTAATCCGTTAGCAGCGCTTTGTCATTGTAATAAGAAGGCTGCCTCCAAGCCCACAGTTGCTTCTGTTTGGTGTGAAAGAGACAGAGATGGGGATGACTTTTTTTGGTGCAGGAAGAAAGACGGGCATCCTGTCATTTGTGAATCTAATAGGTTGGCACACACATCTGTGTGTGTTGTAAAGCTGTTTTTCGGGTCAGCAAAGAGTCTAGAAAGGCTGTTACTCCTACAGTAAGGGTCGAGAGAGGCCTTTGACTAATATGACCCCAATTCAAATAAGTAAATAAACGAGTGCTTACATATGAACAGAATGCCAGATGGGCGCAGACTCAAGCAGGTTCTGGTGACGTGAGGCGACGGAAACCCCAGTATTTCTTTTTGCTTCAAATGATTTTGATATTCTGCTGCGTGCGGTGTGATTGGTATTCAGTTTGTGCTTTCTCTGTTTGAATTGGTGATACCATCATGCCCTTGCCAGATGACATTATTTGGGTAGTGGAGTTTCAGACTGACACAAAAGGAGAAGCTTCATAGCCCCTGGGAAGATTACAATGCAGGGACAAATTGACCATGGAAATTGCAAACACAAAGGAGAGACAGTATTTGAAAAAAAACATTTGACAAATGTACAGCAGTTATCGCTACAGCTTATTTGTGAAAGGATAGGCGGAAATCAGAAATGAAAATTGATTGTAGGATTTTTTGGTATACTGGACCAAAGGAGCGTTTGATATTTTGTCCTAGGGTGCATGATGCATGTTACATTCGAATTGATTACATAAAAAGGAAATGTGAGTGAAGAATTGACATGAACATGGGAAGCATGGATTACAAAGGCGGGAGAAGGATGCTCTTAAAGTGTCTTAAATTATGCTCAAAACGAAGCTTCCCTTGTGACCTCATTGCTTCAGTGGCCTGAAATGTCATCTGAGCCAGAGATAGTCCGAGTCAGAAAAGAGGACATACTTTGTGCCAATGGAATTTTCTCTTACATAAGGGAGAAATTCACGTGAATGGGGGATAGCAACTTGTGTGTGAAAGATTCAACAAAGGTGTCACAAGCAATAGTGCTGACAGTATCAGTGTCTAGGAAGCAACCAGGCTGCACAACTCTTCAATTCACATATGATGCTGCAAAATATCTCTGTGAGTGATGCCCTTTCTGAGTGATAGATGTTTTTTTTGCAGTTATGACTGGCCAGTATTTAGCTGTAAGGGAATCATATTCTAGCGATAACAAGGTCACAAGTGAACTCTTTGAGAGATATCACATATTTATCATGAACTTAGGAGGTGCTAGGACATCAGTACTCTAGTGATTATTGTGAACGGTTTCGTGCAGACAGACTGATGTTCGTCATGGTCAGTTGGACCCATTGTTTAGAAGTAGTGGGTGAGGAAGACACACAAGTCATGTTCCAGAGGGTTAGTGTTGTGCCTAGAGTTTATTTCTCAAAATCTTGCTTTGAGTCACCAAACAACCGCACGCTCCAGTCCCCGTGAGCCCTTTGCTCTGTGTAAAGTGCAGGACAGTGTGAATGGACATAACTGCAAACCGGCAACAGAATTCTCAAAAGTCTGATATTATCAGCAGTTACAGCATGCAGCGCTCATCATGGGTGCCCACAGAGGGACAAGCTGACGGTATGATGCATTCCACATTTGCGTAGATTCCTACTGGCTAAAAGATAAGTCGCAGCAGGGCAGTGTATAGTGACTCATGTGAACGTATATTTTTTGGTTGATTTAACACAGCTGCATATTTCTGGGAGTAGAAGTCCTTAAGGGTATGCATGCAAACCAGAAAGCATTTTCAATAAAGGCCTATTTGTGTTCAATTTTTAGCAATTTTTTGTTTGTCCCACAAATTCTTGAAAAAGTGTCAAATATGCCAATTGAAAGAGATTTTCTTACAATGCAAGGTTGGTGTCTAGATGTTCCATTTCTGGTGGAATGTTCCGGTTGTCTTTTGTTTTGCTCCTTTATACTGACTGACCCACAATTCATATTGCTAGGGTGGAGTGATCGGTGATTTCTGATGGATAATTATACTTGCAAATTCCTCACCTGTCGAACAACCCCAGGTGTCAGGCTGGATCCGGAATCTTCAGTGCTACAAGGTTGCCAGTGGAGGGCACTGCAAGAGATGTCAGGTGATCCTACCAAAGCCATATAGCGTCCACCCTTGTGCACTCTCTTCAGTTCCCTTTTTTCTGCACTTTTGACGCACATCCAGAGCTTCACTTCTGAGGAAACAACTCTCATACATTGGTATAACGCAGTACCAAAACAAAATTGTTTCCTCCTAAGAACTCTGGGTTCAAACCCTGCACGGATCATAAGGGACAAATGTCCATCACAGATCCCCATGCCATCTGCTTGTTGTGTTTAGGATCTGACCACAACACAAAGTTGTGTATCTCATGCCTCATCATGAGCCCAAAGGCATTTAAGGAATGCAAGGCCAAACAGTTTATAGTGGTGGAATGGAAGACCAACCTCACCATAAAGAATCTCATCTCTTGTTTTCCATCAACTTTATCAGGTAAGAAGAGACTAAAACATAAGAAGGACAAGAAGCATTCTCGAGGTAGGTCTCCTCATTGATCTTTATCTCCAACAGGACCTTCATCCTTGGAGCTGTAGCTTGCCCTTACCCCACAGAGGATCCTCCACGCAGCCATGCTTCCTCAGTCGAACAGGGTCTCATTCAGCCCCCAGTACCGATGCCATTGTCTGCTCAGGCACCGGCCCCGTGCTTCCCGACGCTGGTTATGGATCCAGCAGTGTTTCTCAATGCTATGCATGCAAGTTTTTCAAGATCATCAACGTCATCCAGTGCCCTCATGGGCCCAACAGCCCACAACGTTTTTCACTCTTTATGCCTCTTGGAGCCCACGCCGTACTACTTCGATCCCGTAGTTAGCTTCATGGTGCCAAAACCATGTCAATACTCCCTCCGCTACCACCAACTCTACCACCATTTTCTCTGACCCTAGATATGGTGCTGCCAGTGCCGCAACCTGGCGTCGAGGCACGAGTTCACTCTCATCGAGAGGCCCAGAAGCTTCTAGAAGAGGAAGCTTATAGAGCACGCCTCCCTGAGATATTCGGGACTGACTCCGATCCAGTGGAGTATTTCTCTGAGTACAACCCAATCCAAGACTCTTTGGATTTTGAAGGCCTGTCATCTGCAAGCAATTTGGACACCTCACCTGAGCTCCCAAGGACTACCCCACTGGGCCGCTTACACCAGAGGTTGCCTTCCTACACAAAGGGATGCTCCAGGCTGCTGAGGTATTGAGCCATAAATTGCCCACCACTGAAACTAAAACAGATGTCCTCACTGAGGTTGGTATTCCTTCTGCGACTTCACCTGAGCCACTTCTCACTTTTAATGACGCTCTGTTAAACCCAGTGCTGGCAGCATAGAAAAACATTCCTCAGCACCAGCAGTTAATCGCCAAGTGGCCGCTTCTATCATTCTGCAACTGGCAATCCGGCCTTCTTGTCCTCCCGTCCACCCCCTGAAAACCTGGTTATAAAAGCTTCCTGTTTATGGGCTCAGTCTGGTTGTACTTTTCCCATAGTTCCTACAGACATGGAGTCAAAGCGTATGGAGGCTTTGGGAAAGAAAATCTTTTCAGTGGGAAGCATGACTTTAAAGCCACTCAACTCTAATTGCATGCTTACTCGCTGCAACCATGCATTATGGGACATGGCATAGATGATTCTTCGTGTGTGAATAAACCATTTAGGAAATGATTAAAAAGTGGATCTATGATAACCAGAGACAATATGTGACCAGAAAAAAGAAAGTACCAAAAATATAATTTGTATTATTTTTATATAAACTAAGTATTGGTAACAAATATTTTTATAGATATTTGATCTTTTTCAATAATAAGAAAACATATAATATTAATGACAATTTAGAGATTTATACAATTCCAGTTTTGGCCTATGTATTAAGTGCAAAATGATTTTATGGTTGTTACTAATACTATTCACACATACTTATCCATTCATACATGGCCAAATAATTCAGTATATTGGTGCATATCAAACATGATGTTGTGATTATAGACATGGATTTGTATAATAAAGTTGACCCCACATGCCTCCTGTGGGAGTAATGGTATCCGGTTTTCTGCCGGCATGGAAGGCCAGCGGGTCTTACAAATCCTGCAGGTTTCATCCCCCCATTCTACCTCTCTTCCCGACCATTTGGCCACTCTGCAGCAGTAGGTGGCAGCTCTCCTTCTCAAAGGATCAGTGGAGTAAGTGCCATAGAAGGGAAAAGGCCAAGGTGTTACGCATGTTAATTCCTGGTGCCCAAAAAGGACGGCGATCTACTCCCTATCCTGGATCTCAGGAGCCTGAACTTCTTTCTCAAAAAGGAAACCTTGAAGATGCTGACCCTAGATCAAGTTCTTCTGGCATTAGAGCTTCTAGATTAGATGTGTTTTTAGACCTGCGGGATGCATATCTCCACATTCCTATCCTGTGGTCTCATGGGAAGTACTTGCCATTTGTGGTGGGTTCTCCTCGCAGCCAATTTGTGATACTACCCTTTGATTTGACATCAGCAATTTGAGTCTTCACAAAGGTGATGGCAGTGGTTACGACCCATCTCAGATGGTCGGGCATCCCCATTTTTCCGTTCTTGGATGACTGGCCAAAGCCAGTTTGCTGGAGTTGGTGTTGTGCCATCTGCATTGCTGTCCGACCTGGGTATTTCGATCAACAAACCCAAATCTCACCTGTGGCCCTCCCAGTGACTCCAGTCCAAAACATCGGTACAGGACACCAACTTTCCACATGCCTTCTCACCTACACAGAGAGTCTGAGATATCCTGGAGATTATTATTTTCTTCCAGCCAATTACTAGGTCTTTCTTGCCTCCTACATTCTCTTAGTCACACACTCATGTTGGCACACAAGGGCCCTGCAGTGGTTCTTCCACAGGTAGTAGTCGCAGTACGAGGGAGATCTGTCAGACTCCATCGTGATCTCCCCCACACTGTGGTGAAAGAGGCTTGGTGGGGGAGCGAGGTGATCCTGACACATAGGATAGCCTTTACTCCTGCGGCATTGACTACGGTAGTGATTAATGCCTCCACTCTGGGATGGGGAGCTTCTCAGGAGATCAGGGGCCTCTGATCTCCAGATAAACATGGGCTTCACATAAATCTGCTAGAATTGCTGGCTCTGCACCCCAATCTCCGAGACCTCCACCTACATGCTTGGATATTGAGCGGGGACAGCAGAGTTCCTTTCAGCTTCCACCAGAGGTGGTAACCATCATCTAATCTGCGTGTTCCCCCCCCACCCTCATTAAGTCAGTCTATTCCAGCAGACAGATAGGGCAACTTTGTTGCATGGTGTGTGGATAATGGTGTGGATCCCTCACAGGCCAAACTATTCCACATGCTGCAGTTTGTGCTTTTCCTGGCTCAGAGGGGATCTGCATTTGGCACTGTGAAGAGCTATTTAGTCGCCTTGTCTACTTTCCTCTGTCTGTTGGATCAGACATCCCTTATTGTCATGTGTTCCATTAAGGGACTGACCAGCATTTTTCCTCCTACTCCCATTGTGGTTCCTCGTTGGGACTTAAATTTTGATGGGGGCCTCTTTTGAGCCCCTTCCCAGTAGTACCCTTCGTATATTAACTCTCAAGAGTGTGTTTTTGGCTGCAATAAAGTCTGCTAGAAGGGCCAGTGAGTTACAAGACCTTAGCTGTTGTGCTTTTTTCACTAAAAATCTTTCCTGATAAGTTGGTGCTGCGAACCAGGGTTGCTTTCCTTCTTAAGGAAGTCACTCACTTCCATCTTGCCCAGTTCATCACTTTTCCGACCTTTACCCTCCCCCTCAAAGAAAAAGGACGGCAGCATCGGTTAGATTCTAGGCGAGCGGTCAACTACTACCAAGACTGGACCATGGAACACAGGTTGGATGATCAGTTCTTCATTGGTTAAAAAAGGGAAAGGCGTTTCAGAAAAGGATTCTATCAAGATGGATCATCCTCTGCATTAAGACTTGCTATGCCTTGGCCAAGACAGAGCCATCTAAGGGGATAGGCGCTTATTCCATCAGAGCCAAATCTACCACTTCTGCGCTTGCACTGGGCATTTCAATTACAGATCTTTGTAAGGCAGCGACTTGGGTCTCCCCACATACATTCACAAAACACTATTGTTTGGATTCAGAGGTGCGAAGAGATGATCACTTTGCTAGGTCGGACTTACATGACTTTCTTGTTGAATCATCCATTAAACCCTCCTGTACAGGTGAAGAATCTGCCGGTAGAAGTATCCATCAGATAAAAAGCTACTTCCAAGCAAAGGCTTGGGAAAAATGGAGGGTAACTGACATCTGTGCACCAGGGCGGTTGCTTTTTGGCGTTGGTGACGTCACCTGATAGCTCTTCTGGGGCCGACTGAGTCCAGTGCCTTCTACTGGTGACCTCATAGCTTTGAAGTTTCGCCTTGGGCTATTCTGTATGTGAGGAATCTGCAGGTAGATAGAGTATCCACCAGAAAGATCATCATCACTGGTAAGGTAACCTTTTCTTTAGGTAAACTGGATCCTTCCTCAACTATTATTGTGGTAAAGGTTTTAAATTTGATCACTTATTCTACAAAAAAACAGTGGATCTACTTCAGGTGTGGTTGTATAGTGTTTTATATACAACGTTGTAATCCTAGTCTACAAGTCATATTCCAAGCCTGCTAGGTGTTATATCTATGTTTAGTGTTACTGTTCAGGTAGTGATGGACTAGTAATACCTTGGTTTTTATCCTGTTGAAAACCCGGAAACTTTCCTTTATCTTATACTGGATATGATCAAGATATTTTGTGATTTCTAGGTATTTTCCCGGTGTTCCATTTGGCAACATAGAGATCTGTGAGATATGTGTTATTTTGAATGGACTGTTTAGTGTGTGTGACAAGAAATACTGAAATTCATGTTGGCACATTCATGTTGGCAACTATTTTGAAATTCTTTAGCGCTGTCTCTTTATGTTGTATTGCAGCCTTTAACTGAAGTTGCCTTGTGATGGAAATGGCTCTTAATTGTTTCTAAATGAGCGCTGGCACATCATGTTTTTTGCGTTTTCCTTCTGTCCACTGTATATCTACAGTACTAATAGCAAATAGATCATGTCCCTGCATCACTGATTCTGCTTCCTGTATTTAGTAATATTTACTGTCTCAGAAAACACACTAGATGTACAAATGCCTGCAGTCAAAAATGAAACTATTCATATAAATAAACCAATAAAAAAACACCACAGTCCGGATAAATAGTTTTTACTACCCAGTACAGATAATGTCCACTGAGTGAAATTCACATTCATTCATACCAACAAAGGAGAAGAAGGCGTCTATGTTCCTTAGATGCAATATATATCGTTGCTGTAGCCTAGTGTAGACATGGATGTGGGGATCCTGTGAGCCACGAGAATTAGGGGACTTCTGCCTTACTTTGCAGGCCCCCAGGCGGTTTGAAAATCCGGTCCATGCCAACAGAACGATCGGCCCTGCACACTCCACCCACTAGACCAGTTCCCCTCTAGCCTAAAACCTTTAACCACGAGTATTCGTGTGTGGGAAGCAATGTTCTGTTATACACAACCAACAATTCAGTTTATATATCCTGAATTTATAATTATCCTCAGTTATTCAGCTACAAAAATCTCTGTACACATAATACATTGGATCATTATTCAATCGAACCAATATAAGTCAATGGCGTCAAATCATAAACCTAATGCCAAACTCCATTTGTTTCTTTAGACAGTAATTAAGTTTGAAGTTCATTGTTCGAGAATAAGCAGCACCTAAACATCCATGCTTATTCTCAAACAATGAATCAGTTCAATTGACTATTGATCCCATATATTGTGTGTATAGAGATTTTTATTTCCTTCTAACTGATGAATAATTGTAATCTCTGGATATATAAATGGAATTGTTGGTTGCGTATAATAGAACATTATTCCACATGCACTAATACTCATTATATCAATGCACATGAATTGTTATATTGCCCAGGGCCCACATGATTGGGAAATGAGTACAAGATTTTGCTACATAGAAAATTCATTGTTGTCATATAACAATGATTGATAGTAGTTCTTATGAAACTGTCTCGTAAATTAATTTATGTATTTTTTCATACAGAGTCTTAATATTGTAACTAGAAATGCCTTGACTGACATTCTTCTTGGTATCAGAAAAAAAAGCTAAGAGTGAGAGAAGTGTCAGGAATGGGACATTAAGGGATAGTGGCATGGTGTACTGGAAAATGGCTGCTTCATTTGACAGCTCCTGCTCCAGTGTTGTATCTGTATTAATCGATCCTCGCCAAACCATGAGTGGACACAACCTGTTTCTCTGTCACACCCCTGATACCCTACAGAGTGAAAACAGGCCAAATCTTTCTCCAGTAGCGACAGATTAATGGATAAGAGAAGTCAACTTGTGACCCCACAACGTGTTGCAAACACATGCCAACCAACTGCCACTCAAAAGCTCCGCGGCCTGCAAATGTCCAACTGCTATGAACAGGAGGTAAAACATGCTCACCTAACACAAGCTTCTGCAAAACAATAATCCTCTACATCAGAGGTCTTCAAACTTTTTGATGCCAAGACCCACTTGTCAAACTTTTTTAGGGGTAAGGACCCCTTTCTGACAAAATTTTCTAGCACCTGGTACTCCTCATCCTCGACAACTATCGATAACATAAACGCCCCAAATTCCCACAGCAAATAATTTTTATGGTGGGGAAATAATATTAAATGGTGTTTAACAAACGAAAGGTCACTTAGCGTGGAGGTTTAGTCAAAGGTGTAGCTAAAGACAAAGGGCCTTATTTATGAGTAATTGGTGTAGGGCAGCGCTGCAAGTCTTCTTGCTACGCTGCCCTATGCTAATGTGAAAGGGCTGGAATGCACCGTTATTTATGAAATATGGTGAATTCGTGTCCTTTTCCCTTGCGTTGGTGCACAAATTGCTGCGTAACATCAACATAGGCAGGATTGTTTCAGTACAGGAAAGGGTACATTCCTTCACAAAAACAATCCCGAGAGGCGTTTTCCTCTTTATATATGAGCTACAAATGCAGCACACCTAGAGAGAGGAAAAAAACGAGGAGAAATGAAAACATTTCTTCTCGTTACGCCTCCACTGGGAAAGCGTCCGCTTTTGGAGCTGCCCCAGGTTCACTTGATTTTGTAAATATGGGGCAGCATAAAAATCTACGGGTGTTGTTTGGGAACCCTATGCAAAGTCCATGGAAGACTTCCTTGATGCAGAGTAAGGCAACGCAGTGACTTCCACTGCTATCTCTTACTCCATATCTATGAGGCCATGCAAAGCTTTGCAGGGTGAATTTGCACCGCCTCATAGTTATGGTTGAGACGCTAGCGCCGCCGGAGTGTCGAAAAAAGTAATGCTCTGGCGATGCAAGCTTCTCATAAATAAGCCCCAAAATATTCTGTGTTTTTTAGGTCCTTCGCCATGAGGTATCTACTTATAAAATAATGTGCAGCGTAGTGAAAAATACATTTAAAAAGTTGTTGCTCAGTGGGAAATGCACTGTAGTAGATTATGAAACCTCTATTAGTTAATGCACTGCAGAGGTCTGTGTGTAACAAGACAATCACATAATTAAATCTTGATTGGTGCAGTAGAGAATATTGACATGTATTTTTAGTGCTTGTGTAGGAGAGTAGGGTCTGCTTTCTATGTTCGCCCCCACTTTTTGCTTTTGCTTTACTGGTTTTCGACTTAGATGTGGCTGTGGGCCTGCTAACCAGACCCACAGCCCTGCTGTTCTCTCTAAATTGATACTATGTACTTTAGGTGCATAACCCATTTGGATAGGATCACCTTATTGGCCCCTGTACAGTGTACCTTAGGTACCCAGGGCATAGGTGTATCCTAGGCCTACCAGGGGCTGCAGCATGTATTGTGCCACCCCTGGCCTGGCCTTCCATTATGACACAACTGGCTGATCACTCAGCTGGGGCAAGGTTGTGTAATCACTCCTTGCTTAGGTGTAGTATTCCTATACCTAACTTACATATAGACACATGTGCACCTATCAGCCACTCCTATGGCAGGCCTTAACAATCCTGGAGGCAGAGGGCTTGGTAACATGTGAGATGGTGCTCTAGCATGAGCTGAGCCTGTCTGCAGCTTTCGGAACCATGTCATTATAGCTGTTCTATGATATAGCCTACCATATACTCTTAAAGTGCCTTATAATCTTAAACGGTTATGGTAACTATGGTTTGGCTTTATCAAAACATGTCGTGTAAGGTGTCTAACACTTTGGAATAATACCCCCATTCCATTTCTGGGGATGAGGATATTATCCCTCCCTTCTAGAGGGAGAAGACATGTTGTAACCTACTTACCCGGTTAAAGTTAACCAGAGCCCCAGCATCACAAAATGGATGCTGCTGCCACAGACACAAGTCTGACCTCCTGCTGCTGGGAGTGATCCCGGCAAGGGAGGCTTGGACAATAGGTTTCCTGCCTTGGGAGGTGCGAGCACCACCCCAGACAGGCCTTAGTGTATTGGGGCAGGGAGGGATGAAAAGAATGAGACATCCCTGGGGCACACAAGGTGTCCCGTGCATAGTCCAGTTCAAACCGGTGCTGGGGCACTCCAGCCCCAGTCCTGGCGCGAAACTGGACAAAGGGAAGGGGGTGTAACCACCCCCCTCCCAGGTCCCACCCATAAGGCGTGACCTAGCAGGTAACCCAGCCCCCCAGATTAGTATAAGAGTGGTAGCTGGGCCCCAGGAGATTAGATTATCCTGAACCTGCAACTTGAACAGAAACTCTGGACCTTCGACATTCGACGAAAGAAGAAGACTGAAGAATCTCCCTTGTGGCCAAGGAGTGGCTACCCTGTGCAAACAGGCACCATCAAGAGACTACCCTTTGCTTTGCTGAAGTTCTACGAGGGACCGACTGCAGAGCCCGACCAGAGCCTTGACTTCCAGACTTCTCCGACCCTGATCCACATCCACAGCCGAGCTGAGATCCGTGGAGGCGACGAGAGACGTGGGACCGGCTACCTGGGAAAAGTGGCTAGTATCTTTCAGCACAGCTTCTGAGGCACCCTCGAAGTTGTGCACCGGGGATTGAGAAGCCCCAACCCCAAGCACCATCTGCACCGAAGATCAGCCCCCCACACTCCACGAGTCCTGCGTGGGGCCCTTCTGCATTTTCCTGCTTGCCGCGTCTGTCCGGTTGCTTGCCCGTTGGCTAGTGGCCTTTGTGACGACGCATCCAGAAATCTTCACTGCTGGTTTGGCTCCTCCAGACTGGCTCCCGCTTCCAAGCAAAAGAGAAGCACCCCAGACCTTCCTTGTCTGCACCAGAAGTAAGTCCTCTGTTCTTCGTGGGTTCCGCCTGCCAAGGCTTGGTGAGTCCTAGTCCAACTTCGACGCCGCCAACAGCAAGAGGCTTCGTGGGACAGCTCGCCTCCTGGTCCTGGTCGTCCTCGACGTTCCCTGGTCCTCGTGGCTACAGCGACAAGCTTCACCTTCACCTGCAATCTTCACGACATCGCCTGGTTCCTTCCTGGTTCCACGTGGTCACGGGCTAGTGACCTTGACTCTGTCCCTTCTGCTTGCAGGTCTCCTCTCTTCTTGATCCCAGCCTTGGGATCCACCGGACACTCTTCACTGACTGCCTGTCAGCAACTTTCCTTCAGGCATCCATAGAAGTCCACGACGAAACCCGACGCAAGTTCACACCTATGCACCCGCAGCCTGTGGGCTAGGTAACTTGGGTACTTCGGTGCTCACAAGGGTAGTGACTATCCTAGGGTCTAGTTTCTGAGTCTCGACTCTCTAGCTGCTTCAGAAGTGTCCTTAAACTGTTAATTTCTAACCACTACTATTTCTATCGACTTTTACGCATTACGCGTGAGTGTTTCCACTCTGCACCTGAATCCCGTGGGCCTCCCACTTCCTAACTGTTGCTAGTGTAGTGTAGCCCCAGCGATTCCCTAGGCCTAGGCCTAACCTATTTCCGTGACAGTGGTCCTTATACCACTTACTTAGTATATGGTTTGCGTGGCCCCTAGGGCCTAACTGTATTACTTACCTGTGTGACTTAATGTATGCTTAAATAAGACTGTGTTGTACTTACCTCTAATCTCATAAAGAGTGCTGAGGGTTTGACTAGAATAAATACACTTTATTTTAGATATATATCTGTTGTGGTGTCCTTTCATTTGGTATTCAAGGGATTATATATGGTATCACAGCTGGCTTCACATGCCATTCAGAGTTTAGCCTAAGACTGCTCTTGTCCATGCTACCACTAGGATAGCTGGTCTATAAGGTTGACTTTACAACCAATCACCATAAGGGTTGTTTGGACTGATATAAGGTGTACACTAGAACTAGTGACATCATACATCAGGCCAACTTCTCACATTGGTGAGCAGCGGTTGGGATCTGAGCTTGCTGTTGTAATACCATTGTAATCTTGAGATACTAAATTGAAAGATCACACAGATATTGTTTAGGTACATATAACATAGATTATAATACTTAAGTCCTACTGGACTTAGTGGTTGTAGGTTGAAGGGAGTAACACACCCTGACTACAACTACTAGAGAGGTTTAGTAGATACAACTAGTGTAGGTAGGTGCACACACCACACCCTCACTAGAATCATGTCCCTGAATGGAGATCACACTGATGCTCCCTCAGGAGAGGAGAATCCTAGACAGATTCCCTCTAGATATGATGCATTCACTTTCCAGGAGATGAGACAACTGTGTACCTCCAGGAGATTAAAACAGGGTTCCAACCCTACCCTTAGACAGCTAGTGGAGCTTCTGGAGGCCTATGATGCTGAAAGAGCTGCCAAGTATGGTACCATAGCTGTAGATAAGGGTCTACCCACCACAGAGGAGTCAGATGGGGCTTCAGATGAAGAGGTAGACAGCCAGGGCCAAGTAGGAAGACTTAGCCAGGCTAACCTAAGCTTACATGGGAGTTTGCATGGGGTCCCCCCCATACAGACCCCCAAGTGGGCTTAACCAGAGAAGCAGGAGGGACAGATCCCCTTCAAGGGAATCCATCCACTCCCATGTATCTAGCATCTCTAGTGTTTCCTCTCACAGGGGAATGACTTCCCCTGAGAGAAGGGAGCATGAAGCCAGAATGAGGGAAGCTAATCTGAGGATTCAGAGGGAAGAACTTGCCCTTGCCAAGGAGAAGCTTTCTCTGGCTAGAGAACAGAAGTTAAGTGGGTCAGAACCCACTGGTGGCAGCAATATCCCTAAGGATAGAGACAGGCACTATGATAATAGAAACCTGAGCAAGATTGTCCCTCCCTACAAGTGTGGGGATGACATCCACAAATGGATAACTGCTTTGGAGAGAGCTTGCAAAGTACAGCAGGTACCCCAAAGTCAGTGGGCAGCTATCTTGTGGCTCTCCTTCTCTGAGAAAGGTAGAGACAAGCTCCTCACAGTTAGTGATGAGGATGCAGACAATTACACTGTCCTGAAGAGTGCTCTAATTGATGGGTTTGGCCTAACCACTGAACAATACAGGTTGTTGTTCAGGGATACCCAGAAGACACAGACTCAGGACTGGACTGACTTTGTAGATTGTGCCACTAAGGCTCTGGAAGGCTGGCTAGTGGGAAGTAAGGTTAAGGACTATACAGGATTGTATCATTTGATCATGAGAGAGCAAATCCTTAACAACTGTCAAAACCAGCTACTGCATCAACACCTGATTGATTCTGATCTGACTTCTCCCCAAGAATTGGGAAAGAAGGCAGATAGATGGGTCAGGACTAGAGTTAAGCAGAAAAACCAGAACCAGGGCGGTGATCAGAAAAAGGCAGACCAGAAGGGTAATGATCAGAAACAAAAAGACCAGAAGTCTTCACCAGGCCCCCAAAAGGCTCAGGGGGAGGGTGGTCCCAAAAAGGATAAAAAGAAAGATGGCCAAAAGAAACCATGGTGCAACTATTGTAAGTCCAACTCACATTGGTTTAGTGAGTGCACCAAAAAGGATAAGCCCCCAGCCACCATTGCCCCTAAGGCAACTGTACCCCCTAGTCCAGCTGTAAGTGGTGGTTCCCAGCAAAAGGGTGTAGTAGGGTTAACCCTGGGAACTGAGGAGGATTCTGGCCTAGTCAGAATACCTACTCAGACTGTTCTGATCTGTGATGGGGACTTAGCTTTGTCCTCTACTGTAGGCCCCAGTAACCTGGGCAAGTACAGACAGACTCCTTTTATCAACCAAAGAATGGCTCAGGCCTACAGGGACACTGGGGCTAGTGTCACAATGGTGACACCTGCCTTTGTGGACCCTGGACAGATCATACTAGGTGAGAGTTACCTAGTGACCAACGCTAGCAATGCCACTACCTCCCATGGTGTGGCTATTGTTAACTTCTCCTGGGGAGGGGTAACTGGCCTCAAGAAAGTTGTTGTTAGTTCAGATCTTCCTGTAGAGTGTTTACTGGGCATTGATCTTGAAACTTCAGTTTGGTCTGAAGTGGAGTATAGGACCCATGCAGAAATGCTGTGAATAGATGCACATTTCCTTGCTGTGACCAGGTCACAGGCCACAAAGTGCACCACTGAACAAGTGCTGGATCCTGAAACTATGGACCAGTCACAACCCAAGAGAAAGAGCAGTAGGGTTAAGGCTGTGCCTTCCCCCCTGCCTCAGGTAGTGGATCAGCCCTCCCAGGAGGATGATTCTGAGAGCCCTGAAGGAACTGTCCTAGAAGAACTTGAACCTGATCAGGTTGAGTTTCTTGGGACAGGGGGACCTTCAAGGGCAGATCTGAGGCAGGCTCAATTAGACTGCCCCTCTCTTGAACCCCTCAGACAGCTGGCTGCTGCTGAGGCTGCAGGGAATGCTCAAGGTACCCATAGAGTGTATTGGGATGAAGGGCTACTGTACTCAGAGGCTAGAGACCCCAAGCCTGGTGCATCCAGGAGGTTGGTCATATCACTGAAGTTCAGAGGCTTCCTTCTTACCTTGGCCCATGATATTCCCCTTGCAGGACATTTAGGCCAGAACAAGACTTGGGACAGGCTTGTCCCTCACTTTCACTGGCCCCATATGTCAGAAGATACTAAGGAGTTTTGTCGCTCCTGTGTCACCTGCCAAGCCAGTGGCAAATCAGGTGGCACCACAAAGGCCCCCCTCATACCACTACCTGTGGTGGGGGTTCCCTTTGAAAGAGTGGGCATAGATATTGTAGGACCAATGGACCCACAAACAGCATCTGGGCACAGATTCATACTGGTGATAGTGGACCATGCCACCAGGAATCCAGAAGCTATTCCCCTGAGGACCACAACAGCTCCTATTGTGGCAAGGGCCCTGCTTGGAGTATTCTCCAGAGTGGGCTTTCCAAAGGAGGTCATTTCTGACAGAGGTGCCAACTTCATGTCAGGATACTTGACTGCATAGTGGAAGGAGTGTGATGTGAACTACAAGTTCACCACACCCTATCACCCACAGTGCAATGGGCTTGTTGAGAGATTCAACAAGACCCTAAAGGGAATGATAAAAGGTTTACCAGACAAGCTTAGGCGAAGATGGGACATCCTTTTACCCTTCCTTCTGTTTGCTTACAGAGAGGTCCCACAAAAGGGGGTTGGCTACAGCCCTTTTGAGCTTTTGTTTGGGCATCCTGTAAGAGGACCCCTATGTTTGGTGAGGAAAGGATGGGAGAGACCTCTCAGACAACCCAAACTTGATATAGTGGATTATGTACTTGGTCTCCGCTCCAGGGTGGCAGAGCATATGAAGAAGGCTTCTAAAAACCTTGAGGCAAGCCAAGAACTCCAAAAAGCTTGGCATGACCAAAAGGCTGTGCTGACTGTTTACCAGCCAGGGCAGAAAGTGTGGGTGTTGGAGCCAGTGGCCCCAGCAGCACTCCAAGACAAATGGTCTGGACCCCACACTATTGTTGAGAAAAAGGGAGAAGTCACCTACTTGGTGGACCTTGGGACTCCCAGAAGCCCCCACAGGGTGCTTCATGTCAACAGATTGAAGGCATATGTTGACAGGGCAGACATGGGCTTACTCATGGCTACAGATGAGGGGCAGGAGGAAGAGAGTGACCCTCTCCCAGACCTGTTGACTCAGAACCCTGATGATGGCTCAGTTGATGCTGTGGTCTTTTCTGACAGCCTCACTGTCCATCAGCAACAGGACTGCAGACAGGTTCTGCAATCCTACAGACATATGTTCTCTCTGACCCCAAGTCAGACAAACTGGTGCACCCATGAGGTGGACACTGGTGACAGTCTGCCTGTGAAGAGTAAAATCTACAGGCAACCTGACCATGTCGGGGACTGCATAAAAGTTGAGGTACAAAAGATGTTGGAGCTGGGAGTCATTGAACCTTCAGAGAGCCCTTGGGCTAGTCCTGTAGTCCTTGTGCCAAAGCCTCACACCCAAGATGGTAAGAGAGAGATGAGGTTTTGCGTGGATTACAGAGGTCTCAATGCTGTCACTAGGACAGATGCCCACCCAATACCTAGGGCAGATGAGCTCATTGACAGACTGGCAGCTGCTAAGTTTTTGAGCACATTTGACCTAACAGCAGGCTACTGGCAAACCAGACTAGCTGAGAATGCAAAGGCCAAAACTGCTTTCTCGACCCCAGGAGGACATTATCAATTTGTGGTAATGCCCTTTGGTTTGAAGAATGCACCTGCCACTTTCCAAAGGTTGGTGAATCAAGTCCTTACTGGGTTGGATGATTATTGTGCAGCTTATCTTGATGAAATTGCTGTCTTTAGCTCCACCTGGGAGGATCACCTGGTCCACCTGAGGAATGTTTTAGAGGCCCTGCAAAAGGCAGGCCTCACTATCAAGGCCACTAAGTGCCAGATAGGGCAGAGTAAGGTTGTATACCTGGGCCACCTAGTTGGTGGGGGTCAGGTTCAACCACTGGAGAGCAAGATCCAGACCATAAAGGACTGGACTCCTCCAACTACCCAGACTCAGGTCAGAGCATTCTTGGGCCTGACTGGGTACTACAGAAAGTTTGTTAAGAACTATGGGTCCATTGTGACACCACTTAATGACTTGACCTCCAAGAAAATGCCAAAGAAAGTTCAGTGGACAGTAAGCTGTCAAAAAGCATTTGATGACCTGAAGCAGGCCATGTGCAGTGCACCTATTCTGAAAAGTCCAGACTACTCCACAGAGTTCATTGTCCAGACAGATGCTTCTGAGTTAGGTGTGGGAGCTGTTCTTTCACAACTGAATGTAGATGGTCAAGACCAGCCCATTGCTTTTATAAGTAGAAGGCTGACCCCTAGAGAGAAACGTTGGTCAGCTATTGAGAGGGAGGCCTTTGCTGTGGTTTGGGCCCTGAAGAAGCTGAGGCCATACTTGTTTGGCACTCACTTCAAGATTCAGACAGACCATAAGCCCATCTTGTGGCTAAATCAGATGAAGGGTGAAAATCCCAAACTTCTTAGGTGGTCCATTTCCCTACAGGGGATGGACTTCACAGTGGAACATAGACCTGGGACTGACCATGCCAATGCAGATGGACTCTCCAGATATTTCCACTTAGAACATGAAGACTCAACTGGTCAAGGTTAGTTTAATGTCCCTAAGTTGGGGGGGGGGGTTGTGTAGGAGAGTAGGGTCTGCTTTCTATGTTCACCCCCACTTTTTGCTTTTGCTTTACTGGTTTTCGACTTAGATGTGGCTGTGGGCCTGCTAATCAGACCCACAGCCCTGCTGTTCTCTCTCTAAATTGATACTATGTACTTTAGGTGCATAACCCATTTGGATAGGATCACCTTATTGGCCCCTGTACAGTGTACCTTAGGTACCCAGGGCATAGGTGTATCCTAGGCCTACCAGGGGCTGCAGCATGTATTGTGCCACCCCTGGCCTGGCCTTCCATTATGACACAACTGGCTGATCACTCAGCTGGGGCAAGGTTGTGTAATCACTCCTTGCTTAGGTGTAGTATTCCTATACCTAACTTACATATAGACACATGTGCACCTATCAGCCACTCCTATGGCAGGCCTTAACAATCCTGGAGGCAGAGTGCTTGGTAACATGTGAGATGGTGCTCTAGCATGAGCTGAGCCTGTCTGCAGCTTTCGGAACCATGTCCTTATAGCTGTTCTATGATATAGCCTACCATATACTCTTAAAGTGCCTTATAATCTTAAACGGTTATGGTAACTATGGTTTGGCTTTATCAAAACATGTCGTGTAAGGTGTCTAACACTTTGGAATAATACCCCCATCCCATTTCTGGGGATGAGGATATTATCCCTCCCTTCTAGAGGGAGAAGACATGTTGTAACCTACTTACCCGGTTAAAGTTAACCAGAGCCCCAGCATCACAAAATGGATGCTGCTGCCACAGACACAAGTCTGACCTCCTGCTGCTGGGAGTGATCCCGGCAAGGGAGGCTTGGACAATAGGTTTCCTGCCTTGGGAGGTGCGAGCACCACCCCAGACAGGCCTTAGTGTATTGGGGCAGGGAGGGATGAAAAGAATGAGACATGCCTGGGGCACACAAGGTGTCCCGTGCATAGTCCAGTTCAAACCGGTGCTGGGGCACTCCAGCCCCAGTCCTGGCGCGAAACTGGACAAAGGGAAGGGGGTGTAACCACCCCCCTCCCAGGTCCCACCCATAAGGCGTGACCTAGCAGGTAACCCAGCCCCCCAGATTAGTATAAGAGTGGTAGCTGGGCCCCAGGAGATTAGATTATCCTGAACCTGCAACTTGAACAGAAACTCTGGACCTTCGACATTCGACGAAAGAAGAAGACTGAAGAATCTCCCTTGTGGCCAAGGAGTGGCTACCCTGTGCAAACAGGCACCATCAAGAGACTACCCTTTGCTTTGCTGAAGTTCTACGAGGGACCGACTGCAGAGCCCGACCAGAGCCTTGACTTCCAGACTTCTCCGACCCTGATCCACATCCACAGCCGAGCTGAGATCCGTGGAGGCGACGAGAGACGTGGGACCGGCTACCTGGGAAAAGTAGCTAGTATCTTTCAGTGCAGCTTCTGAGGCACCCTCGAAGTTGTGCACCGGGGATTGAGAAGCCCCAACCCCAAGCACCATCTGCACCGAAGATCAGCCCTCCACACTCCACGAGTCCTGCGTGGGCCCCTTCTGCATTTTCCTGCTTGCCGCGTCTGTCCGGTTGCTTGCCCGTTGGCTAGTGGCCTTTGTTACGACGCATCCAGAAATCTTCACTGCTGGTTTGGCTCCTCCAGACTGGCTCCCGCTTCCTTGCAAAAGAGAAGCACCCCAGACCTTCCTTGTCTGCACCAGAAGCAAGTCCTCCGTTCTTCGTGGGTTCCGCTTGCCAAGGCTTGGTGAGTCCTAGTCCAACTTCGACGACGCCGACAGCAAGAGCCTTCGAGGGACAGCTCGCCTCCTGGTCCTGGTCGTCCTCGACGTTCCCTGGTCCTCGTGGCTGCAGCGACAAGCTTCACCTTCACCTCCAATCTTCACGACATCGCCTAGTTCCTTCCTGGTTCCACGTGGTCACTGGCTAGTGACCTTGACTCTGTCCCTTCCGCTTGCAGGTCTCCTCTCTTCTTGATCCCAGCCTTGGGATCCACCGGACACTCTTCACTGACTGCCTGTCAGCAACTTTCCTTCAGGCCTCCCTAGAAGTCCACGACGAAACCCGACGCAAGTTCACACCTATGCACCCTCAGCCTGTGGGCTAGGTAACTTGGGTACTTCGGTGCTCACAAGGGTAGTGACTATCCTAGGGTCTAGTTTCTGAGTCTCGACTCTCTAGCTGCTTCAGAAGTGTCCTTAAACTGTTAATTTCTAACCACTACTATTTCTATCGACTTTTACGCATTACGCGTGAGTGTTTCCACTCTGCACCTGCATCCCGTGGGCCTCCCACTTCCTAACTGTTGCTAGTGTAGTGTAGCCCCAGCGATTCCCTAGGCCTAGGCCTAGGCCTATCCTATTTCCGTGACAGTGGTCCTTATACCACTTACTTAGTATATGGTTTGCGTGGCCCTTAGGGCCTAACTGTATTACTTACCTGTGTGACTTAATGTATGCTTAAATAAGACTGTGTTGTACTTACCTCTAATCTCATAAAGAGTGCTGAGGGGTTGACTAGAATAAATACACTTTATTTTATATATATATATATCTGTTGTGGTGTCCTTTCATTTGGTATTCAAGGGATTATATATGGTATCACAGCTGGCTTCACATGCCATTCAGAGTTTAGCCTAAGACTGCTCTTGTCCATGCTACCACTAGGATAGCTGGTCTATAAGGTTGACTTTACAACCAATCACCATAAGGGTTGTTTGGACTGATATAAGGTGTACACTAGAACTAGTGACATCATACATCAGGCTAACTTCTCACAGCTACCAAGTCACAGCCTATGACAGAAAGCACTGTAAATATGCAAGTCATTATTTCATACTTGCATTACACACAGTGTAGATAGAATGTTGCAAACGTGCACATTGTTTTACAATATAATAAGCTTCTAAAATGTAGATTTCTTTTACATAAATGCCACTTCAACACCTCTTTAGGTGTACTAAGAGCTGCGTAAATGCCGCTAAAATTAAAAGCAAGCACTTCACAGCCCAGTTGTTAAGTCTTAGTACTACCACTCAAAATAAAGAAATCTCTGACATCATAAAGCTTGGAGTGATTTTAACAATTAAAGCCAGTACCTGCTCCCAAGAACCCTTTACATTTGCAAATTAACTGATAGGCACATTTGCATTTCATTCAGGCACGGAGGCACCCTGTGAGGAAAGCTTTTCACAGTGCTAGAGACTCAATTGATAAAACTTCAGCTGATAAGGATCTAAATTAGCCGTCCCAAGACAGCTGTCTTTTTCCAAAATGAAAGCAAACATTTTGGATTGCAGGCACAAGTGAAGCTGGGGAATGCGCGACACCCTTCCCAGGACTCCAGGACCCCCCAGAGGGTCGGGGCCCAGAGATTGAAGACCTCTGCTCTACATCCTTCAAGAGGATTGAGCAGAGGTGTTTTAAGACCTGGACGAGGTTGGCATTTGCCCATGGCCTTTAGCTTATGAGGTTCCCCTAGAAGTTGATACTTTGCTAAACATCACCTCTAATTCTTGATCTTACCCCCTCCCACTCTCCAGTGTAATCACAAGAATTTTGGGGCTCATGGCGAGACTGCTGTTTTGTGTGATTCATTGTATGAATGTTTAACATAGTTACTATGTTTAGGCATTTTACTGGCACGAAAGGGACAATAACATTAAATTGTTCGTGACAGGTGGCCCTAAGATATGTCTTGTCTAGGGCCCCAAAAATCTTCAAGATGACAACGGCATTGAGTTTCGAGAGGAGTCCGGTAAAGGCAGTGTTCCCAATGGTAGACTTAGAATACGCATAATGTGGTAACCTCTGCAGTCCTGTCCCAGTGCCCAAATTGACCCACTCTAATATCCAGTTACTGCTAACACCAACCTGATACCACCAACAAAAAGGTTCACCCACTTGAATTTTGGGCTAGTGTACACACACTCAGGTTGATCATCATTATTACTTTTTCAACATGCATTGTTGCCAAATGGTCGCCATTGTGCAATGAAAGACTGCCACTGTAAAACTGTTCTATTTTGCACCCACTGAGTGTTTCACTTTAATATCCAGCTTTCGCTGCCACCAACCCGATATCTCCAATATTAAGGAGCACACACCTGAAATAAGATCTGGTAATCTTAGGGTACGCATACACATGCTAAAGTCAGTAGCTACTAACGTGCTCAACAGCCATTGTTGCAAAATGGCAGTAGGATAAAAAAAAGTCTGCCACCGCAATACTGCTCCATTACGCATTATTATTTATTTATTTATTTATTTATGGAGCTTATAGAGCGCGCAGCTACCTCCAAAGGAGGTGTCCCGGCGCTAAGATTACATAACTGTCCCCATGAGGAGTAACATCAATTACATCATTGCAATACTCTCTATTGCAATACTGCCTTATCCTTCAATATTGCTTTATCTCACACCAACTAAGTTACAGAATGGTTGACTGAATGGCAGGGTCCCATATGTACCTGCTACCTGATATCTGAGGGACAGTTAAACTGATAAAATATGGCATACATTTTATGAAGCTATTATCTCCAAAGTGCTGAAACCTTTGGGGACACAGTTATAAACTTACCCTTTCACTAATTAGATTGGCTAGGGCCATCT
Source organism: Triturus cristatus (assembly GCF_964204655.1). Lineage (NCBI taxonomy): Eukaryota > Metazoa > Chordata > Amphibia > Caudata > Salamandridae > Triturus > Triturus cristatus. The sequence continues at coordinate 1,396,753,162 of NC_140589.1, forward strand.
GAACCTTGAGAGCTAACAGAACCAAAACTAATGGAGCTCTATTTTTCAATTTTATTAGTTCAGTAAAACGTTAACAAGTGCTAACAACATATCAAAACAGTTACAATGTGCAGTCGCATATCCATACAGCGAGTTTCTCAAAACAACAAGATAGCTGACAAGGAATACAAATCTAGCCTTAAATGAGCGAAAGTTGAACCACTAAATCCTGAATCCCTAATCAAAAACAATACAGATATTACTGGCACTATAGACGCATTCCTTAAAAAGCTCTCTGAAATCTGAAAACTCCCGCAAAGCACGAAAGACAACACTGATGTAATTCAGTTGGAAATATCAGGAATACACAATGACTTTAATGAGCTAATGGAAAGAATCACTGAAACCGAGAGCAGAATAAGTAACTTAGAAAATGAGATTATAAAAAAAAAAAAAAAAACAGCATTCACCTAGAGCAAAGACTCTCAACCTACAGAAAGCAGTGTTGGAATGATAGATAGAACATGAGAAGTAATGTTTGTATCTTCGGTCTTCTAGAAGGAACAGAACACTAAATGAGCTTCTGTATTATCTTTTTAGAAAACTAGATCCCTAAAGTTACTCGCCTAGTGTTTGTTAAAAAACTTGAACTTGAAAGAGCGCTTCATACTAAAAATCACCACTAAAAATCACCAAGCAGTACCAAGAACTTCTCCCACAGACTTATTGTATGTACATCTCTAAGATTTTAATATGTGGAGCTAATACTCAAGACTGTCTGTAGGCACACACGTTTGTGGGAAGGGAATAAAATCAGTATTTCACAGGACACTGTGGCCACAGGGAAAAAGATTTCTTAGCATTGAGACCAAAGTTACGCAACACGAACATCCAATTCTCCTTTGCAGGCCCAGCAAGATTCAGGATCACATACAAGGAACCCCAAGTGTTTCAAGAGCAAGACGACCTGTCGTCCATCCTGACGAATATATTTGACTCTGAGATTGGACACAGTTTACCGAAACCTATAGGACAACATCCATTGATCAGTATGGCTAATGTGAAGTAGTGAATTTGTGCATTAAAGATGTACCTATGCAGATGCTTGTCTACTTGGGAAAACCAAATAACCGTATAACTCCTTACTAAGAATCAACATACTTTGCTTAGACTAGCTGCCTAATGACCGTTGTGATTCTCCTGCAAATGGCGCAGTCACGTTATTGGCAGGGCTAGTACCTAGGAAACCACTTCCTGGCTTTCCGGGAGTGTGGTGATGGCTGAAAGCAGCCCCATTCTCCTTTCTCCTAGGGAATTGGGCCAAAAGGGAGGTATCATTGGAAAGCTTAGAAGCTCAGCATTCCAGTGATCCCTCCCTTTCAATGCATTGTGCTAGGAAATATCAGTTGGATGTGTTTCGCATGGCACTTCCTCTAGATACAAGAATTTTTTTTTATCTGCATAATGTTTAAAATTCCAAAGCCAAACAGATTATGACTGCAAATAGCCAGGCCTTGCGAAAACTGACATTAAAGAAAAGTAATTATGAGGCTGATCGAGACTTCAGGCTGCAGATTAATTACCTTAAAATATTCCCCAGGCAGCAGACTGGATCTGGAAATCTTGAGCAGTACCTCTGGGCACCAGTAGGTGGCATTGATCAGCTCAGTGCCATCCGTGCTGGAAGTGACAGGCGCAGTGCTTATATAAGCGCCACCCCAGCGCACTGACATCCGTTCTTTTCTTTCTACGCCATCAGTGCAGATTCGGATAAAAGCTACCTTAGATCTTTTTTTGGTCAATTTCTTTCAACCTTTTGTCTGAATTCTTTTGAGCTTAAGCTCCCTGTGTACTAATATGGATGTCCCGTTAAAATCTAAGGGGTTAAAACCCTGTGGATCGTGTCACAGGCACATATCCGTGGCAGACCCCCACCTGGTATGCCTCTGGTGTCTGAAGCTGGGCTGCAACTTAAATGCTTGCCTCATCTGCCGAGCGATGAACTTTAAGGCGGTTCAGGGGTTCTCCCTGAAGCTCTTGGTCACCCTGAAGCTCTTGGTCACCCAGTCGACTCCGCAACACTTCCCTGATGCCAGTCGACTTTGCAATGCTTCAGATCCCGGTCACGAGGATGGTCCTAGGCCCCTTCGTGGAGCCGTTCCTGACAGTCATTGTCACGCTCTAATTTGTCGTCGGGTAAGTCCTACAAAAATCCAACAAGTCAAAGTGATCTTCAACTTTACTGTGCAGTCCAAGTCTTCGAACGAGGCGTGGGAACTATGCCACAAATCTAGGTCCAGCTCTCACACTCCAGCCTTGGAGCCTAAGTCTGATTCCATTCTGGTGCTCCTGGAATTTCCCAGGGTGACCCCCGCCCAGCTGAAGGAGTTTTATGAGGCCATGCACCTCCTATTTGGGTGGGTTAACCCCTCTGGAGGGCCTTCGGGCCCCACGGGTTCAGCAGGGGCCTCCACTGCATTCTTGCCGGCTGGTTCACCCTCAATGCTAGTCAGGCTCTTTGGATCCATTCCTGGATTCAGATCTGCTCCGGTCGTGAGACCGCAACCTTTCCTGGAAACCATTCCTGTGGCGCGTTTCCCAGCCCCATTGAACCCATCATTATACCCGACTCCGATACAGAGCCTGATCGGTGTGGCCAGACGTTGACTCCGGTGTCAGCCAGAACATGACCGTGCCTCCTTTTACTGGTAGGCCAGAGGGAAAGTGAGATTGGGTTGATCCACGGATCCTCATGGTTATCCTGACCCCACAAGAAGAGCCCAAAAATAACTGGTATCAGGAACTGGCGTATGCCAGTGGTCTAGACACCTCTCCAAACACTGGCCTAGTCTCTCCTCTTGGTCTGGCCACAGAGGAAGGGGCTTATTTTTCCATAGTGGTAGGGAGGAGGGCAGCTGAGTACCTGGACCGTGCGCTACCTTCTGTGGCAGTCAAGACTAACGTTTTGTCAGAGGTTCTTTAAAGTTGCCATCAAAAAACCTGTTCTCCCCTTTAATGAAGCCCTCACTAATGTCCTGCTCGGGCCATGGTTCATGCCCTGCACAGAATTTGCCTGTCGTCATTACCCTGCTCCTGGAGACCCAGTTTTTCCTCACCCAGCACCAAACCTCGTAGAGTCTGGTTGTCCAAGCTTCCACATCCAATGTCATCCCTGGTGCATCCCATACCACACCACCGGATAGGGAACCCAAAAGGCTGTGAACACCTTCAGTAACAGGATTTTCTCTTCCACCTGCCTTGCACTATGTCATTGAACATTACATACCTCTTGGGCTGATAATCCCACATAGTTTGGGATTCGGTTGCAAAAGTGCTGCCCAGGGACTCCGAGGAGGACCTAGCCATCCTGTCACAAGCTATTGTAGATTACAGGAATGCAGTAAAGTTCACTATACACTGCGGACTGGATACGACCGACTTGCTTGGCAGAATGATTGCTTCATCAGTGGAACTCTGTTGCTATGCTTCTTTGAAATCTTCTGGCTTTTTTGGGAATGTCCAGGCATCCCTTATGGACATGCCCTTTGATGACACTCGCCTGTTTTGCAATAAGGCAGATTCGGTGCTCAAGCGCTTTAAGGTCAGCAGGGCCACTACCCAGTCAGTGGGACTCTTCATGGCCCGCGCCAACCCCACCTTTTTCCCCTCCCTACCAACCACATCCATTCCTGCACAGCTACAACAGTCAACAGACTCCCCAATCTTTTTGTGGCTGCCGACGCAGGTCTGTTCCCATAAACCCCATAAGATCTGCCCAGTTTGCCAACCCCCGCCTGCCCCACCAGCTGCGACCTATAAACCCTTTAATATTCCCTCTCACCATCATCGGCGCAGCAGGATAAAGCACTATCTGCCCTGATGGCAATCCATCACTTCAGACAAATGGGAGTTTCAAATTGTTCACTTGGGTTATACTCTTCCTTTCACAGAAACCCCACCGCCCATGCTACCATCCTTGGACCAGCTGATGGAGGACCACCTCTCCTTGCTGCGTCAGGAAGTGCAGGTTCATTTTGCCAAAACTGCCAGAAGGTGGTCGTAGTTGCTATTCCCGCTACTTTCTGATGCCGAAAAAGGACAGAGGCCTCTGCCCTATACTAGACCTGCACCTTCTCAACTGCTGCCTGAAAAAGGAGGAATTCAAAATGTTCACGTTGGCTCAGGGGTTCTGCCCTGAACCCTTGAGATTGGATAGTTGCATTGGACTTGCAGAATGCCTATTTTTACTTATCTGTCCTGCCAACCGATGTTGCATATTGTTCACCATTGACCATGGGTACGTTCCATTTGCTGTGCTCCTCTTTGGCCTTTCCAGTGCCCCTCAGGTGTCTCACAAAGGAGAGGGCAGTGGTTGCAGCCCATCTGCACAGGTCAGAGGTTCCAGTCTTCCCGTACCTCAGCGACTGACTGCTGAAGGTGGGCTCGCCCCAAGCAGTCGTCGCTATGACAGATCTCCTGCATTTGCTGGGGTTCGCTATCAATGTGCCAAAGTCACACCTGACTCCTTCTCAGACACTCCCTTTCATCTGAGCCATTCTGGACACAGTACAGTTTTGGGCCTATCCTCCAGAACAGCAAGTTCCGGATATTCAGGCAATAATTCTGATGTTTCAGCCTCTATACTGGATTTCAGTGAGACTGACTCTGAGGCTGCTGGGCCTCATGGCCTCCTGCATCCTGCTGGTAACACATGCCCGCTGGCTAGGTCAGCTTTGCAGTGGGACCTGAAGTCCCAGTGGGTGCAGCATCAGGGAAATCTCTTTGACCATATCCAGATATTGGAGGGAACTGCAAAAAATCTGCAGTGGTGGCTGATGAGCCGTGCTGGGTCAGCCGCAGACCCCTCTCCCTTCTCCTCCTGAAGCTCATGGTGGTGACAGATGTGTTGCTCCTGATTTGGGACGGCTATCTGGGAGCGGTGGAGATCAGAGGACTCTGATGTCTGTCGGAGTTTCAGCTCCACATCAGCTTATTACAGTTGTGAGTGATCCACTTGGCATTGAAGGGCTTCCTTCAGTCCATTAAGGGAAGTCTAGTTCATATGTTCACAGACAATACCACTACCATGTGGTAATGCAACAAACAGGGTGGGTGGGGTCGTGGCCCTTATGCCAGGAAGCTCTGCGCCTCTAGACATGGCAGTAACGTCAGGACATTTTACTAGTAATAGAACACCTGCTGGGTTCTCTGAATGCTAGGGTGGAAAAACTCAGCCGTCGATGCCTCCTGAATCACAAATAGCATCTCCACCAGGAGTGGTGGTCTCTTAAATGACTGGGGAGATCCTTGGTTAGATCTATTCGACACCACTGAGAACGTGTAAGTCAGCACTTCTGTGTGCTATAGTTTTCAAGGCAGCTCTGGCTCGGAGATGCAATTTGTCTCGAGTGTAATGCAGACCTCCTGTATGCCTTCTTGTCGATACGACTCCTGCCCAGAGTTCTCAAGAAGAACAGAAATGACTGTGCCTAAATCATTCCTGTGGCTTTAACCTCCTTTTGGAAGTTGGCAAAATTATTCTGGCAACCAGGTATCCCTTAACTAAGACCGTATAGGCCTGCCGCTGGGACAAATTTGTGGCTTGGTGCACTGCCAAACATGTTGATCCTCTCTCTGCACCTTTATCGGAGGTGTTATTGTTTGTTTTATCACTAGCCTGGTAAGGCTTTGCTTTAGGCACAGTTAAAAGGTATTTTTCAGCCATATCGGCTTTCTTACAGTTGCCAGATTAGCCCTCCCTGTTCAGGTCACCAGTTGTGACTTGTTCTCTCAAAGTACTACAGCACATGTTTCCTCCAAAGCCGTTCATTAGGCCTCAATGGGACATTTTGACATTTTTTATGTGTTTGCCCTTTGAGCCCATGCATATTGACCCTCTATGTTTTCTCTTGACCATCAAAACAGTCTTCTTAGAGGCCATTACATCGGCTAGGACGGTTAGCCAGTTTCAGATGCTGTCTGTGAAAAACTCCAAACACCAACTCCTTATCAAATAAGCTGTTTTTTTGCACTCGTGCCTGTTTCCTACCAAAGGTGGTGATGCCTTTCCTCATCGGCCAGAAGATCACGTTGCTGACATTCATTGCTCTGCCTCACCATTCTACAGAGGAGAGACTCCATCGCCTGAACCAAAAAAGAGTGTTGTGGTTCTACATTGATCGTACCAAAGAACATAGAGTGGACGATCAACTCTGCGTTGGTTTTGCTGGTGCAAATAATTGGAAAGTCATGCAGGAACTGACCATCTCCAGATGGATTGTGCTCTTCATTAAGATTTACTACTAACTGGCCAAGAAGCAGCCCCTTGAGGACTTGCAGGCTCATTCTACTAGAGCCTCGGCTGCAACCACTGCATTAGCTCATGGAGTCCCTGTCCTGGACTTTTGTGAGTCTGCTATGTGGGCATCGCTGCATGCATTTATGAAACACTACTGCCTTGACACTCTGGTCCATCAAGACAGACACTTTGCCCAGTCTGTCCTCTAGGACTTCTCGATCTAAGTCTCTTTATAGACCCTCCTCCAGGGAGTTATTGCTTGGTTATCTATTCTAAGGTAAGGTATCAGTGACTAGAAGTCTGTATCAGATGAACAAGTTACTTGCCTTCAGTAGTCTTATCTGGTAGAGACTCTTTATCTAGTTACAGATTCCTTACCAACCATCCCATCCTCCTCCTCCCTTCTGGGAGTGGGTTCTTTTTATCTAGAAGGCCCCTCTGTGTTCTTAGTATCTGCACACTATTACTTCAGCTTTCTAATGTGGCTCAGTGCTTCTGGCATGGAAATGTCCAGAAAAGAAACTGATGTCAGTGCGCCTCTGGTGGCGCCTATATAGGCACTGCGTATGCCACTTCTTGCGCAGCTGACACAGCCGATCGACGCCACCTACCAGCGCACAGAGATACTGCTCAAGGTTTTCCAGATTGTCTGACGCCTGAGGAATATTCTGCAGTAAGGAATCTGCGGCTAGATAGAGTCTCTACTAGATACGACGTTACTGAAGGTAACTTGTTCATTAGGTAACAAAATTAATCCCTGCTGTTACGAGTATAAGAACTTAAAAGGTTGACTAATTTTGTGAAATGTTATCTATTGTGGTTTTGTTGTTATTGCTAAGCTGTGAGTAAAACTGATTTTTGGTAATATACATTTGTTTGTGAGGTTAGAATTGGTTAGTTCGTTAATGAGAATGCCAAAGTAGGTGATGTGGTGTGAAGTGAGAAATGAGATATAGTATGTATGAGACACATGGTATGAGATAGGGTTATCTTTGCCGGATGTAGGAATGTACAACAGGTAATTGTGATTTTCAGAACAATACTTTATCATTCTTGTGGGTAGGTTCTGGTGGATAAATTAGTGAATTATAAGAATTACTCTCTCATTAGGGATGAATCAGAGGTCAATCGGCTCAATATCTTTTGCAACAAACATAAAATGAATACCTCTGGCCTAAGGTGGCAACCTTAATTTTTTAGATACTAAGGTATGGATTTTAATGATGATCTAATGGAAACTGCAAGGCAAAATTAACTATTAACACAATATCTAAAATCCTAGATAATTGGTCACCATAATTTCAGCCATTGTGGGGTAATATAGAATCTCTACAAGTGACTGTAATCCCATTAGTCAACTTTCTGATCAGTATTATTCTTGTAAAGATATCAGAAAATGTCTTCAAGAATGTAGACACTGAGGGGCAAGATGGTGTATAACTAGGACGCCGCGCTAACTACTCTCCGAGGCACTAGCCCAAGAGGATAGAATGGTGGTGAATTAAGCAGAAATTATTCCACTACGTCGCGATATACAGGAGGCTGCATTTGGCTACTTTTCTTTTCCGATTAGTCTGGTGGTATGGATGGTGAAGGCTTATCTGGTGGCGGTGTTGGCGAGGTTGGCCGGCGTTGCAGTGGTGAAGCTAGCCTGACATGCAGGGCGAAAGATGCCCCTGAGGCTGAGCAAGCCTGCAAAGGAGAAGGAGCAAGAGTGTGTAGAGGCAGTCCTGGCGTGCATAGCTGCACAGTCCCTCTCACGCCGCACTGCGGGTTGGAAAGTGGTGGATATGAGGATGCCGAGAGGAAACAGAAGCTGGGAGAGAGATGCTGGGACCACAGAAAGAGCTCCAGCGCACTACAGGACAACCAGGGCAGGTTGGCCAGAAGCAGCTACTAATCCCTGCGATCTTTACCACTACAGGCATATGACAGTCTCTGAAGGGAACCGAGCTGGAAAGCACACAAGGAAATAGTGAAGAGATTGGTCGTCGGGCTCCAGAAGAGGCTGTGAGTAACAGTGCGGGCCGCTGCAATGGGGGGGGGGGAGCTTAACAGTAACACCTGCTAATCCTGAAAACCTGGTGCACAATATGATAGATGCTGTGGTGGAAATCTCAGCACAAGGGGAGGTTACCGGTGTGCCTGCAAGGACTTTGAGTACTTTGGAGGGGGAGATAGTAAAGTGCAGGATAGGAAATGTGCTGTGACATTAGATACTTCTATTTTAGGAATTGAGAAAACCCAGAGGAGCCCCGGCAGGGTGGCTGATGCTGCCTCCCCAGAACAAGGTGATAAGTTCTATTCGCTCTCAGATGAGTCTGATCTTTCTGTTTTAAGCAATGTGCTATCTGAAGAAGACTCTGGCTCAAGGGCCTCCGGTGGAAGTATTGGCAGCGGTCTTAATAAACTAGTAATTCAGAAATGACCAGTGACCTTGAAGAGATGGAAAGAAAAGAGTAGATCCTCTGGCAGAGGGGTAGATACAGCTCTAAATTTCCCCCGGAAGTTAAAATGGGATTATTCAGCAACCCAACAAGTTTATGAAGAGAATTGTCCCGTGGCAGTGGCCGTGATGGGACCTCTGCGGGCTTAGGAACTGCAGATTCCCCCTCTATGGAACTTATCTATAGTATACTTAAACAAATGAGGAGGGGAAGCCCGATCAGAGAATCGGAGGGCTAATTTGGCTACCAAAAAGTTGCAGGTGGCTATACGTAAAGTTAATAAGCTATGCTCCGATATGGTAGAGAAAGTAGCAGCAGTGGAAGATACGACAGTGGCAATGGAAGAAGATGTTGGAAAGATACAAGAGCATGCGGAAGAGTACGATTCTCAAATGGTCGACGTCCAATGGTAGTTAGAGCATTTTGAAACTCGCCAGAGGCGAAATGACTTGTGATTTTTGGGCTTTACTGAAAATGTTGAAGGGAATGACCTTCGAGCATTTATGGTAGACTTTCTTAAAAGGGTCTTCCCTGATCTTTCTCATTGGAATTGGGACGCAGAAGTGCAACAAGTGCATAGGTTTCCGCTGTTAATGAGGAAAAGTCGGCATGCAGACCATGTGGAAAAACCAAGAGCGATTCTGGTCTTTTATGGTAATTTCTAGCCATGGCAGTTAATATTTGAAAAAGTTCGGCCCGAAGCTAAACGGTTGTTTGAGGGCGATACCTTTTTTGCTCACCCTTATTTCTGCTTTTCTAGGGGTTGGGTGTCAGGTGTTTGTGATGAATTCTGCTCACTTAAAACTTATTTTTAATGGTAAAATTAGGACATTTATCTCAGAAATAAAGCACAGGAATTTCTAAAAGAGATCTCAGCAGGATCCAGTAGTTCTGAGCTGAGTTGGGTTGGACGTGGATGAGGAGGTTCTTCTGCCAAACATATGAAGTGTTGCTGGTTGATAGTTTATTCTGTTGGTTATGTTTGAGGGGGGAAGCCTACTCTCGCTCTCCTTTTTGTTTTGGGTTCTTCTCTTCTTATTCATTAGTTACAATGGGTTCTCTATGGTAGGCTGGGGCTGGGAGGGAGTGGTGCCACAGTGGCTGTCATCATTAGGGTCACTACTGACCTGCTGCTCAGTGGCAGGGGTTTGGTTGAGGGGAGGGGGACCTCATCAGGGTGGATGGTGGGGGGTTTGAGGGCGGAGTGGCTGGGGAGGGAGGGGGTTTGTGCCAAGCGGACAGATGTATGAACACGTTAAAGCAGTTGGTCCGTAAGAAACTAGAGAAAGGTACTGGCATATCATTTCATTTAGTGTTTGTTTCTTTTCATTATGAGATATCTACACATTGCTACAATAAATATCTGTGGGCTTAATGACCAGCTAAAAAGAGAAAGGGTGGCCATTGATTTATGAATGTTGAAGGCAGATATAATTTTCATTCAAGAGACTCATATAGAGAATGCACAGCGAAATGTTTTAAATGGCTTGGGATATCAAACTGTTTGCTGCACTTCTCAAGGGAGTCGTACTTGGGGGGGGGGGGGGGGGGGTTGCTATTCTGACAAGGAAGGTTGTTTGTAGTGTTCGACGGTGTGGGGCAGATAAATGTGTCCGCTAGGCTATTGTAGAATGCTGCTCCCCCTCAGGCACTTTTACACTTTGCTCTTTATGTGGGTCCGTTATGGATGATCCAACTTTCTTTAATTGGTTGAACAATGAATTAGTATTATGGCCCTTCCCGCGTGTTGCATGTGGTAACTTTAATTTTTATTTAGCCAATGGGGTTCTCGAAGAGGGCTCTAAACTTTATCAAGGTGGAAACCCTAAGGTTTATAGATCCCTGATAAATCTGGGGTTAAATCATGGACTAGGGGATGTATGGGGGAGAAACGTATCATCAAATCCTGGTTTTATCTTTTTTTCTACTCCCCACCGGGTGCATGAAAGGTTGGACTATTTTTAGTTTTGGTGCAGAACTCACAAATCTTTAAGTATCCTTTGTTAAGTTGGATCATAACTAAGGCTCCCTGTTTTCAGTTTTTACTGATTTTTACAGATAAATACAGACAGAAAACATTAATTTACTTGTCTGTATTTATTTTTAAATGTGGATAGAAACGGAAATTGGGTTGCTTTTTGAGTGATTCTAAGTACTGTCTGCCAGGCCAATAGATGTGTGGATTGATAGATAAGGGGGTTAAAAAAAGAAAGGAATTTTATTAAAGGGGCTTTAACAGCAGTAGATCTGCACAAGGTTGATACTGAAATTTGCATATTTTCTTATAAGTGCACTGATTTTTCTTCTGCGGGTGTTCACAGCACTGAGACCGGGCAGATATTCAAGCATGAGACCATATTTATCGGTTAAATAAATGTGAAAATATACTCATTTCAGCTTAACTTTTCCACAAAACCCACAGTAAATTTGGAGAAATACAGATAAAATTAGCAAAAAATAAAAATGGATAAATACAGACAGAAATGGAAAAAAAATACCAAAAAACTGGGAGCCCTATTCATAACCCATTGGTGTTGGAGGTAAAAATGTCCCTTCCCTCTACTTCGGGTCGTAGCTGGTTTTTAGCTCTTGCCTGAGCCAGCGCTTTAGCGCTGCTCTGGCAAGAGCTATAGAAAGCGAGATTTGGAAGTGCAAACAGGCCGCCAACTACAGTGCATGTGCGCCGGGTGCGCGCACCATTTGTCTGCCTGCTGATCACTTTCGCGGCGGCTTTGATGTTCTCAGTGAGCCGCGCGGCCACTGAGAACATCAAAACGGCCGCGAAAGTGATCACCATTTGCCACCCCCTCCCTTATCCCACTTTCTGCTTGTGCTTCTGAGAGTTGAAGAAACTGCAGTAAGTGGAAGCTACAGAGAGTATTCAGGCACTGAGATCCGGGTTATTTATGTTTTCGCTGCTGCCTTCATGACTCCTGAGAGAGAGGGTTGAGAGGACAGTGCATAGTGCAAGGGGTAGTAGAGGCAAGCCATGGATCACAGGCGTTGCCACTGGTTAACAGTCGTCAAAGTCAAGCGTTTTCAGCTGAATGAGTGTTTTAGTCTTACCAGTAAGTTTCATTACTTTAAGCCTATGTCTTCCTCTGTCCTGTCCTCCGTCTAGTTTCAGCCTTGGAAGCTGGGTGTCTCTGGGAATGGTTAAGTTCATTCTGGCTTCAAAAATTTGGCTGGACTGTGCCCAGGGTCCAACTTGGTGGTGATGTGATTATCACGCTGGACGTCGAATGTCTTTTGTTTATAGCCTCCCTCCTCCACTCCCCAGGGTGTGAGCTTCCCAGCGTGTGGTGTCTTTGCACTGGCATGTGAAGTTGCCTCCCTCTGAAGAGTGCCTAGCTGACGTCAGCCTCACGAGGGAGGGTACAGAGAAGACTACAAAGGGCACCTTCACTTATGGTGCTGGTATGGCATTTTCTAATATTTAACCACGTGTGAGGAAGGGTACAGCTGTCTTTGTTTAATGGAACACCCAATGTAAATATTACCTTGCACTTACGGTCCCGAGAAGAACCTGCACACACTAATATTGGTGTTATCTAGGACTGGTGCTATGAAATGGATCGTCTTACTCCACAAAGTTCACCAGTGGCCTCGGAAAATAACACTGCACAGGCCCAGAAGGCCGCAGAAAGGTTGCATCTTCACCCTGGGCCTCCTCGGCGTGGCGTGTCATAGTTCACAGCTCCTTACTATTCTGTGTGGATGTTGCATGTGCTGGTTAAGAGTTTCGTCTGAAGCTGAGTTTTCATATTTTATCCAATAAACGGTCCGCACATGCAAGTACATTCAGGTGGCCCTAGATTAGTGCTCACTAGAACAGGCTGCTATTTTTTCAGAGTTTTTTTTTCTTTGTAAGTACTTAAAAAGCGTTCCCTTATGCCAGGTAAACTTTCATATTTTCAGGAAAAAGCCAAAATGAAAATTTCGCAGATGCTAAAACGTAGGCTTGCCTCAAGGAGTAAAAGAATACGCATGATGGCTGAGTCACTGGGGACAATAGCAAACTGAGTTCTGCAACTTATAGTGGGATGCTTTTGCCATGCCTTCCATGCCTCCCAGCATCCAAGGAAATTAATTCTCCTGCAGTCCATGTCTACCTCTACACCTCTCTCTCTACACACCTCTCTCTCTCTACACACCTCTCTCTCTCTCTACACACCTGTCTCTCTCTCTCTCTCTCTACACACCTCTCTCTCTCTACACACCTCTCTCTCTCTCTCTCTACACACCTCTCTCTCTCTCTCTCTCTCTCTCTCTCTCTCTCTCTCTACACACCTCTCACTCTCTCTCTACACACCTCTCTCTCTACACACCTCTCTCTCTTTCTCTCTCTACACACCTCTCTCTCTCTCTCTCTACACACCCCTCTCTCTCTACACCCCTCTCTCTACACCCCTCTCTCTCTCTACACCCCTCTCTCTCTACACCCCTCTCTCTCTCTACACCCCTCTCTCTCTCTACACCCCTCTCTCTCTCTACACCCCTCTCTCTCTCTACACCTCTCTCTCTCTCTCTCTCCACACCTCTCTCTCTCCACCTCTCTCTCTCTCTCTCTCTACACACCTATCTCTCTCTCTCTCCACACCTCTCTCTCTCTCTCTCTCCACACCTCTCTCTCTCTCTCTCTTTCTCTCTCCACACCCCTCTCTCGCTCTACACACCCCTCTCTCTACACCCCTCTCTCTCCACCCCTCTCTCTCTCTCCACCCCTCCCTCTCTCTACACCCCTCTCTCTCTCTCCACACCTCTCTCTCCACACCTCCCTCTCTCCACACCTCTCTCTCTCTCTCCACACCTCTCTCTCTCTCCACACCTCTCTCTCTCTCTCCACACCTCTCTCTCTCTCCACACCTCTCGCTCTCCACACCTCTCTCTCTCTCTCCACACCTCTCTCACTCTCTCCACACCTCTCTCTCTCCACACCTCCCTCTCTCTCCACACCTCTCTCTCTCCACACCTCCCTCTCTCTCCACACCTCTCTCTCTCTGTCTCTCTTTCCACACCTCTCTCTCTCTCCACACCCCTCTCTCTCTCTCTCTCTCTTTCCACCTCTCTCTCTCTCTCCACACCTCTCTCACTCTCTCCACACCTCTCTCTCTCCACACCTCCCTCTCTCTCCACACCTCTCTCTCTCCACACCTCCCTCTCTCTCCACACCTCTCTCTCTCTGTCTCTCTTTCCACACCTCTCTCTCTCTCCACACCCCTCTCTCTCTCTCTCTCTCTTTCCACCTCTCTCTCTCTCTCCACACCTCTCTCTGTCTACCTCTAAGTGGCAGCCGGAGCCTGATCGCACTGCTTGTCCTTTACAAATAAATAAAAAAGATTGGCATAGACAATAGGTCTCGCCTTTGGTGGCTTATAAGTGTTTAACCATGCAACAGTTAATGTTGTTGCACAAAGGATATTGTGCTGCCTATCTAAATACTTATAAGGTCCCAAAAGCGAGACCTATTGGCTATGCCAATGCTTGTTGTTGAACATGTTTTGCTTTGGCAAACTTTGTATTTATTTGCAGCCTGCACCAATTAATTCCCATGTCAGGGCTGCGTTTCTTTCATTAACTTGTTCGGACACAATCACGGTCTTTCGATTAGACAGAATGTTCTTTTCTTTATGGGACATATGCCATCCTTCAAAGCTGGGCTTTGTTGCCCTTCACTGCTAGTGGGCGGGGATGGGGGCATGAAGTGTCAACATGTTACAGCCCCACGGCCTTCAGGTGGAACGACTGACTGCATGGCACGGACTGACGTTCAGTGTTACCCTCAGTAAGTTCTAGAGGCTGCAGTTAGGGTCTTTACTGAATCCGTGCACTTCGGCAGACAACACACAAGAGACGCAGCATGCCTAACATCACAGAGCCTGTCACGGAGAAGCCATGATTCAAACTCTCATACCCATCCTGCGACTTCACTGCAGACAACTACTACCCCTCACGCGCCCCCCCCAAACCCCGCCCGAGCCCTTCACCGGTTCTTTGGCCACTGGGGACTTTTCCCAGCTCTGGCCCTGGAAGTCCGTGAAAGGGAAACAGTCTCTTAGTCTGGGCCGCAGGAGGGGGCCTGCTGTCTCTCCACCTCCTCCTCTGAGGGGAAGCCCTCCGTGCCTGTCTTCACTCTCCACTGGCTTTGTGTTTCCACCTCTGGTGCAGTGCTGGGCCCGGCAGAGGGAGACGCCCTGCTTGTGATGGGAACACATCTCTTAATGACCCATCATTTGGGATCCCTGGGTGGGGTGGGTTCAATATTATTATCATCTTTTGCGCACTGACCTTAAAGAAATTGGCAACAAAGACTGCTATGGTGGTGGCATTACCACAGAGCTTCCAACTTTGGAACTGGGAAACCCGGTTTGAATCCCGGCGATGGATCAACATCCTGTGATTCTGTGCAAATCACCTAATCTCGCCCTGCCTACAAAAAGTGAATCTTTCCTTGTGTAATGTAACTGGTGCTCATGTAAAGCGCTCAAATAACTTCGGGTCGAGTCGCTCTTTATAAAAACTACAAAAAAAAGCATAGTACCCCCAGGGGCACCCCGCTGTCCCCCCTCCCCCATAATAGGTACCCAAATGACACACACAAGACAGTTGGTGTTGGGTAACAATGCTGCAGGTTTATTACATAATTCCAGAATATGTAATGGGTGGGTTATCTTACGGGCGATCCAAGGGCAGGCAACCAACTGGGTCGCCCGCCCGCCTGATGAGCCGGGCAGCGTTGGAGCGATGCCCGCCGTTGCTGCCCTCCAGGTGATTCTTTCTACGATCACGTGCCATTGGTAATTCTACTCACGCCCCCCCTCTGGGGGCGGAGCGTCGCATAGCAAGCCCCCGGTTGTTCAGGCCCACAACCGCCCGCAGGACTAGCGGGCGCCGACACGGCTTCCGGGACCTCCCTTGAGGCTCCTCGGTTTTGGCTCAGGCACCCCCTATGGTGCAGCGCAGAGGTACCCTTTGTACTGGCCTGCTTCCAGATTGCCCTGTAAGAAGGCTAAATAGCCTCCCCCTTACACCAGGGCCAGGAAGTGACACGCATTGCGCGTCACTTCCGGCCAGCCCGAGGAGGGGGGCTCCGGTCTGCATCCCCGCCCCCCCCCCGGTGGGAGGGGGTGTGGAGGGGTGACCGGTGCCCCGGGGGCACTAAGGCGCCGACCGCCCCCCTGCGGGGGCCGCGGTCAGCGGCATTGTTGTCAAAAGTTCTTGTGACACCTTCTTTAATTTAAACGCTCGCTCTAAACTCAACTACACTTTGCTTGGTTGAATGTTTAAGGTCCTACATTTAATCATGATTGTCCAACTACAAGTTCCAGAATGCAAAGTACAATGGCGCCTCTGTCCCCAAAACACGCATGGTCACTATTTCTCTATTTGAAAACTGAGTGTGCAGGTAAATCGGTATGCTGCTTTGCTTTAATAGAATTACTTCTCAGCTTTGGTCTCGTTGTGTTATATTAGCTTGTGTGTCTGTTTAAATGCTTACGTATGAGTGTTACTTCTATGTGCACACATGTCTCCATAACACTTAGGTAAAATACATTGTCATTTACAACACCAATAGCTGTAACTCAAAGAAATGCGAGACCTATTGCATTTCCAATGCTTGTTTGAAAAGGCACTGCTGTTGGATACAGATTATATAAAATATATGTTGGAGTGAATCCCAGCCTTCATGGCTGAAACAGAGCGCTTCAGTCAGAGTAATCTGGGATATCTTTAAGGCTGGTCTGCAGGGAGAGACCTTGAGGTTTTCTCTAGAGCGCCAAAGGAAAGAGAAACTCAGCAGGATTAGAGATTGAGAATGTTCATTTGAAAGTGTTGATCGCCAGAGCTGCAATTACAGATATTTCTACAAGACAAGCAGCGGGAAAATATATTCTCTGGCAAGAAAAGTTTTATGAATATAATGAAAGCGTAGGGCAGTTTCTGACAAGTAGAACAAGACAAATTACCATCCAGGGGCAGATTAAGGAAATTTGAGATCCTCAGTTGGGAATAATATCGGACTCTGATGGAATACGGGTGGCCTTTCAGCAGTTTTACCAACAGCTATATTCTAAGGATGTGGCAGAAAGAAGCAATGATATAGAGGGTTATCTGTAATCAGTTCTTGAAAATGTTCAAGACGAGGACGACAGGGAGTTGCTAGACCAGCCTATCTCAGAGGAAGAAATAGGGCTGGCCATTGCTAGCTTAAGCTCAGGGTAGACTACTGGGACGGATCTTATACCTGGGAATTTTAGAAGACCTTTTTAGCTACCCTTAAAGGTAATATTTGGGATTTATTCCAACAAGTCCAGAGAGGGGGGGGGGGGGGGGGGGGGGTAAATCCTCACGAGACATGGGCTATGGCTAATATAATAGTCTTCCTGAAGAAAAATAAACCACTACAAGAACTAGGCACATATTGACTGATTACTCTGATAAATAGCGATTCCAAGATATACTCAAAGATCTTGGTATTACGATTTACGGCTGTAATTAGCCGGCTTGTTTCCACTGTACAGCATGGATATATTCTGGGAAGGGGGACTACTGACCATATCTGCCGGGTTATAGCTTTGTTTGATGCTGCCGGAACAGCCAGGGTCCCTATGGCTTTAATACTTTTGGATGCGGAAAAAGCATTTGATAGGGTCTCCTGGTCGTATCTCTGGGAGGCTATGGCAAGGAGAGGGATTGGCCTAGGGTTTTTGAAGTCTGTTAAAGTTCTCCATCTTAAGCCACGCGCCAAGATCTCATTGATGGGGGGATACTCTGAACCAGTGATTATACAACGGGGTACAAGGCAAGGATGTCTATGCTCCCCTTTATTGTTTGCTCTTTATATTGACCCACTTATTAGGTTGATACAGAACAACTCTGCTATTTTGCCAATGTGTTCTCATGGGTGGGGGCCATAAATTCTGGCTTATGTCGTTGGTTTGGCCGTTACCCCTGACCCTAGGATTGCTCTTACAGAAATTGAAAGGGAGGCTGGTAGATTTGGAACTTCTCGGGGTAATTGCTGAATCCAGATAAGACCCAAGTTGTCATTAATAAGGAGATTGAATTTGCAGATAGACGGGTGGCCAAGTCAGTGGTTTATTTAGGGGTCAACATCAAGGCAGATATTGGAATGATTGTGGAAATCAATCTGGCTCCCTTGATCCAAAAAACTAAGATAGATTTTTGGAGAGGGAATAATCTAAGGGTATCCTTGATAGGGAGGAGTCATATAATGAAAATGATGTTCCTACCCAAAATGTTATACTTTTTATGGGCCATTCCTCTTGAGGTGATGGATGAGTGGTTTTAAGAGCTGGATGGGATATCATCATATTTTGTTGGGCATACTCAAAACCCAGAAGTGTGCTAACATTTATGACGAACCCAATAGAGCAAGGAAGTTTGTCTATTCCAAATCTTAGATTATATTATTGGACCTCTGCAATAAAAAAAAATGATCACGCTTTTCAAAGTTAAGGAGCTAGGGGCAAGGCGGGACCAATTGGTGCGTCTTGGCGTTCATAATGAAGTGATGCCCATTAAAGTTCAACCATTTATATTTGTTACAATGGCAGTACTGAGGCTGTGTTTAACTACAGCCTGGCTCAACCCTACTCCCCCCTCGTTTCGTCAATGGTTGGCACGGCTTTTAGCTATTTATTATCTGGAAAAAGTAGTGTATGCACGGAAAGGTAAAAATGCTTGCAAAAAAGGGAAACCGGTATGAGCACCCTTGAGTGAATGGAATTTTTTAAGGTCAGCTGGAGAATGACTTGCCTAAATTAGGTTTAGAAGCTGCGGATTAGAACTTTTATTTATTTTTGATTAGCATGTAGTAATATTATGGCCTGATATAGGTAGGGTGTTCTATGGTTTACATTTTGTATTTATTGATGGATGCACGTGTCACTTTGTCTTGTTACTCTGTAAAATGTGGTTTTCATTTGAGTCATATATGAATAATGTTGCTGCTATGTGAATTGTCGTATATTGCTGGAAATGTCTCCTTGGCGGGAGGGGGGGGGTTATTTTTTTGTTATTAAAAAAGCAATTAAATTTATTTTTTTTTAAAACAAAGAACTTAGACACTATTATATAATTTTCTATGGAACAGGAAAAAACCTTGCATCCCATAAAATAAATTAAGGCTGCAAAAGGATATAGGTAGGATCAACTTAGCAGACTTTAAAGTTTACCAATTAGCCTTCCATTTCAATCAGTGCTCCCATTGGCTTGGTGACGACAACAACTTTCTACTACCCTGTCTGCAACTAAAGAAAGCCTTCATGGGAAATCTTATCTCTGGTCTCCATATTAACTATACTCGAAATAAATACCAAACAATCTTGAAAATAGATACAAAATAAAAGATAAACCCAGAGGGATCGAATAGAACCCTCACTCTGGCTGAACAGCCAAATCAAAAAAGAAGGTAGCCCTGCTCTTTGGTGAGAACTGTTTCAAGAAGGTATTCTATTGCTCCTGAGATCATCACAAAATGCTGCTGCAGGAGCTATTCAAATTAGAAAGCTCTGAGCTTTATAACTTTCTAAAACTGTGAGCCGCAATCTCAAAAAATGGAAGAGCACCTCACTCCTGTCTCCGATTTCCAGGTTTAGAAAGAACGGCCATGCTGTTTCTAAAAACTACAGATTTATTAAACTGTTAAAATTTAACCTGGTTTCATTTACACTAAAATGGTCAAATGAATGGTCTGATAGTCACCCTGATCTCCTATCACCCACTGTATCTCACCAAATTCATCACAAATGAAACCTCAAATGCACCACAGAACCTTCTGTATTCCTGATATACATTTCAAATTAGGGGTTGAAGAAAACAACAAATGCTGGAGGTGTATGACTGAGACATGTTTTACAATTGCCATCTGCTGAACAATTTCTGGAACAAAATGTCTAAACACCTAGAAGAAATACTGACTGCCATCCAGCCAATAACCTTTCTTTTACTCTTGTAGGACCCTCCATTCATAGTCCCACTCCTAATAAGAAAAACCAAAATCTATTACTATTAGACACAATGTTCACTCTTGCCCATAAGACGATTGTTACTAAATGGAGTGTCCTAGGTAAAATCCCTATAAACACATGGTGGCGATGGTTGACATATACCAGAGGTATGGAAAACATAATGGTATCTCAATATCTATTGATATCTGCAGACAACATGATCTATTACAAATTAGATTATTACCTTGCGAAAGTCAAACCTCTTTGAATGGATATAGGATTAGACTCATTTGTGGACAACACAACTGTCTATCTTCTAGGGTCTAGAACTCTTTGGGTTCAGGATATTCTTTTTCAGTAAGTGATGGATTTCATAGACACCATAATGCAGGTACTCTGTTATATATGCCTACTGAAGAGAACAGTTTTGTGCCATTACATGTGAAGCAATGTGCTATTATTTGTGAGGAAATGTGCCCCATTGTGGCAAGTAGTAGATGCAAGGTTATGCACTATAGTAAGCGCAAAATTATGTTTGTGTTTGAAGTGGAGAATCATGTACAAGATCCTAGGGCCACATTAGCCAGATACAAAGTTTCGAGAAGATTTAGTACCTTACCATGCTGAAGTGTATCTGTGCTTCTGTTGTACCTCCCTGGTTGCTATGGACGTGACTTCCACCAGGTAAGGAAACGGTAGCTGTTTTGTGCTGCTCCTGTGCCCTCCTCGTTGTCATACCCTCGTGGGTTGGAGCGGGAGACCCTGGTTCAGGGGCTGTGACTCTCCTGCCAAGGATACAGTCACGTCATTGGCAGGGCTGGTGCCCTGGATACCGCTTACTGGTTTCCCTGGGAGTATGATGAGGGCTGAAAATAACCCCATTCTCCCTGCCCCTAGGGATTTGTGCCAAAAGGGAGGTATAATTGGAAAGTTGAGAAACTCAGCTTTCCAACGACACCTTCCTTTCACTCAGTATGCCAGGAGATCACTGCAGATGTGATTGCATGGCACTCGCTTTCCCTAGACACAAGGGATTTTTGTTAGGGGAGTGGCCTCTTGAGCAAGAGCCTGTGCTGTCCCCACCACCCTCAACAGTATCAGTTGTTCTCACCCCCCACTCCTGGGGCAGTTGGGGGCAATTCCCAGGGATAATTGAAAAAACAAAACAAAAGGGTGGAGGCAGCCCAGTATGGGCAGGGAAATGCCTCCACCCAAAGAGGGCACAGCAGTCTTTCAACTCCCCTTGGAGGGCAGATTGGGGATTTCCCCATTCTGCACCCCAGAGGGACGGAACATCCACAAGACAGCAGGGTGGAAATATGTGTGGAGGCAGCCCACCATACTCACGGACATTCATCACCTAAAAAGGGTCATTGTAGTCTTTCTGCCTACCATTAGGGTAAATTGGGGGAGGGGGGGGGGATTGCTCCCAATCTGCCTCACCTACTAGACACCTGGAAAAATAATTTTAAAAAGTGGGTGGGTGTGGCCCACCCTGGCATAGGGCCATCCCCTCCACCCAATAGGGGTCAATACACTTCCCCCAGAATTGCTAACACTTCAACATGAAGCCTTTGCTTAAGAAGCCATCCGTGGACCCGGGAGAGCTGAAGAACTACCATTTCATCTCTTTTCTCTCCTCCCCAGCCAAGGTCAAGAAGGCAATCAACTACCAGCTCACCAGACGTCTGGAGAACCACTACCTCCTGGACCCTTCCCAATCCGGATTCAGAACAAATCACAGCCCAAGACTACTCTAGTTGCAGCCACAGATGACCTCCGAATGCTGCTAGACCACAGAGAAACAGAGACCCTCATCCTCCTCGACCTCGCAGCAGCTTTGTACACTGTAACCCACCACACATTGATCAACAGGCTACACCAGATCGCAATCCAAGGAGCAGCCCTCAAGGGGATCGCATAATATCTCACAGGAAGAACGGAGAAAATCATCCTCTCACCCTCCCTACTCCCTTGCTCCCTAAGAACATTACCTGCGGGGTACCTCAAGGATCATCCCTCAGCCCAACCCTCTTCAACACATAAATACCACTGGATTGGTTCTGCACCACAATCTGTCAACACAAAAGTCCGTAATTGTGCATCATTATTAACAATAAAGGAAAAATCACTGCTAATGCGAAGTCGTCGTGTCTTATTCTTCTTATTTATTCCATATTAATCAAAAATCATCACCAGTTGACTACGGCAATTCCCTCTACGTAGGAATAACAGCCCAACTCATGCAGAAGCTCCAGATAATCCAGAACACAGCGGCCAGGCTCACACTCCAGCTCTCAAGATGAACACACATAACCCCTTACCTCAGGAAACTCCACAGGCTACCAGTCATGAAGAGATGCCAGTACAAGCTACTCACCTACGCATACAAGGCATTACACAATGATAGACTTGCGTACCTTAACAAACGCATGACCATTCACCAGCCCACAAGGGAACTCCAATCCTGATACCTCGCCATATCTGCCACCCATTGCATCCACCGAACAGCAGAGGCCGCTCCTTCTCCCATCCGGCGACCAAAACCTGGAACGACCTCCCCCTGTACCTCAGAGCCTCATCATTGTTCCAGCAAGTCAGGAAAGACCTCAATACATGGATGTTCAACCGATAGGAGAACAGGCAGAATTATCTGAAAGTGCCACGACATCCTCAGGGGTGAAACAGCGACGCTCTACAAATCCTGATTGATTACATCATTTCTGTCCCTCCTGTGGCGGATGGGGTGATTATCCCCAATCTGCCTCTGGGGGGGCGGGGGGGGGGGGGGGAGCGTTGATAGTCCACTAGGCAATAGAGATTTTTCATTTGGGTGGGAATTCCCATTGACCTGGTTTGATCTGTTCCTGTAGCGAGCACTAGGCCCAGCAATGCAGTGCGGTATGCGGAGTGGTAGGAATTCTGCGGAATCCGTAAGTTTACATGACACAAATCCAGGGAAAAGGCATGATTTTAAGCAAAGTTTCATGTTTGCAGGGCATTATTGGTAAGAAACCCTCCTGAGATCCAGCCTAGACACAACACCCCGGACTCCACCGGATGTCTATCAGAAATGTCCAGGTTTGGTAGATTTAACTGGATTCCAGCTGAACTAGGGCCCAAAATCCACAGTTATGCAAATTACAAAAAACGGGTTAGCTTTGATTTGAAAATGTTAATTAGTCCATGTTGCATTTTGGGCCCCTTCCTAGCGCAGGCGCTAGGCCAACCTACACAAGTGGGGTACTGTTTATATCAGGAGATATGTGGGAACATTGTGTGGTAGAAAGTTTTCAGTTTTCAGAAATATGAGGTTTGCAATTACTTCTGGGCAAAAAACACAAAAACAAACGTGGGTTCCACACAAGGCACGTAACCCTGGACTCCCATGGGTGTGTAGTTTTCAGAAATATCCGAGTTTGGTTGGTTTCCCTGGGTGACTGCTGAGGTAGGGCCCAAAAGCCCACAGCTTTTTAAATTGCAAATTCAGTTGTTGATTTTGCTGGGTGAAATGTGGAGCATCTAGGTTTGCGTTTTAGGGTGTTTTGTGTTGCAGGCGTTAGACCAAGTGGGGTAACATTTTTATTTGAAGGCATGTGGAAGCACAGAATAGTAAAACATTTATTACTAATTGGATTTTTCTGCATTTGTGGTGTCCAAATGTTAGCCAGTGTACAAGAAAAAACACATTTAGCAAAATGTTGTATGAATCACGTGATAGTACAGGTAACCACAAATTGAGAGGTGTACAAATAACCACTTTTCCTAAACTTTGCATCTTCTGTAAATTTCAGAAATACATATGTTTCCTTTTTACCCATTTTTTATTCTCTATATTTTACCTTGTGAATTGCTGTATATTCTGTATGCAATGAAAAATCATTGTAAGGTACTGCTCAGTTGTTGGCTTTGAGTATCGCTTGTTTTACAGAACCTACAAACCCTGTATATCACAGTCAGCAGAAGGGTCTGTTTGACATTACGTATATTACTTTTGTAAATCGACCCTCGTGACGACGATTCTAGATGAAAACATTGTTACAGATTGCTTCCTTTTCGTGCTAATTTTCATTTTATTCTAGATCAACAGTTAGTTTCTTTGTGAAACCCTTGAGGGATCTGCACAAATGATCACTTGCTAAATTTAGAATTTATTTACTTTTCAGAAATATATAGCTGTCTGGAATCACCTATGGGTTTCACACCTGTTTCCAGCACAAACTGCAAGTAGACAAACCCCCAAAATTAGGAAAATTGACCACCTCTTAGAAAAATGCAAAAATGGTGGTAAACAATGTTTTTGATACAGCTCTGCTTCTTCCTAAAAGCTTGGCAGATGGTGATCTTCGCATAGCAACCCTTTAGTTGATAGTTGTTAGAAAACAAAAAAAATCCACTTTCTTCCACAGCACATTTTCCTAATTTTCCCATGAAAAACATAATATAGCTATATTTTGGTAATTTTCTTGGTTTCCCTCAAGAAGAATATAAAAACCCTTTGTATCTTTAGTATCCCATGATGTTAAAAAAGGACGGAAATTTGGTGTGGATACCATTTTCGGAAATAAGGTTATGAAGGTTCAAGCGTGAGCCTAACCCCAACATCCAAACAAGCATTTGCAATGCAATAGGTCTTGTACTACTGATAGTTTGAGGTATTGGCGTTGCAAATAATAATGCAATGCCATTAGCTCATACTTTCAGTAATACGAGACCTAGTGCATTGGAAATGCTTATGTAGTGAGCCATGAACCAGCATTTTATGTCTCGGTGCAGTACCGCAAGCTGCTCCTTGAGGTCTCCAGTGAGCAAGGCATTGGCATTGCATGTCTACGTGCATTACCGCAAGCTGCTCCTAGAGGTCCCTAGTGAGCAGGGCACCTGCACTGCATGTCTAGGTGCAGTACCGCAAGCTGCTCCTAGAGGTTCCTAGTGAGCAGGGCACCGGCACTGCATGTCTAGGGGCAGTACCGCAAGCTGCTCCTAGAGGTCCCAAGTGAGCAAGGCACCAGCACTGCATGTCTAGGTGCAGTACCACAAGCTGCTCCTAGAGGTCCCTAGTGAGCAGGGCACCGGCACAGCATGTCTAGGTGCAGTACCGCAAGCGGCTCCTAGAGGTCCCTAGTGAGCAGGGCACCGGCACTGCATGTCTAGGTGCAGTACCGCAAGCTGCTCCTAGAGGTCCCTAGTGAGCAGGGCACCGGCACAGCTTGTCTAGGTGCAGTACCGCAAGCTGCTCATAGAGGTCCCTAGTGTGCAAGGCACCGGCACTGCATGTCTAGGTGCAGGTCCGCAAGCTGCTCCTAGAGGTCCCTAGTGAGCAAGGCACCAGCACTGCATGTCTAGGTGCAGTACCACAAGCTGCTCCTAGAGGTCCCTAGTGAGCAAGGCACCAGCACTGCATGTCTAGGTGCAGTACCGCAAGCTGCTCCTAGAGGTCCCTAGTGAGCAAGGCACCAGCACTGCATGTCTAGGTGCAGCACCGCAAGCTGCTCCTAGAGGTCCCTAGAGAGCAAGGTACCAGCACTGCATGTCTACAAAGTTGGAGCTATTTGCATTATAAATGGCAATGTTTTTTACCTAGCCATGTTGCATAGTGCCTGTACCATATGTGGCCAAAAGGGGACCTCTTTTGGCCACATACGGTACTGCACCCTGCAGAAGATATGGTAAATCCACCTTACCCATAATGCAATGCATGCAAGACAGTGCTATGAGTACATTCAAATATCTATGTCCATATATGCAATCAGTAGCTTTGTAATGTGACAAAATAATTATTACATTAATTTCATATTAGGTTGTACTCTGTGTGGAGCTGATGAAGGGAAATTTTTAGACAGTCTCATATAAATGTGAGATGCTCTAGTGAGTGAAGTAACCACTGCCAGCCTAGCTTAGGACCAATTGTGTGTCCTGCTTGAAGCCGTTTAAGAAAATAGTGCTTTGAGACTGTAATTAAAACCTAGGGCGTAACAACGCATGTAACGGAGTGTTCTCATGGGAGATTACAAGAAGAGACAAGGCGGTACTAAGGAGGGATTACTAGGCCTATTGACCAAGGAAAAGCCACTATTTACAAAGGACAGGGATAGGAGCCAATTAAAAAGATGGGTGGAACTTTATGCCCATATCCTGAATACAGCATGTCTTGTAGAGACAGCACAAGCACTGCCTAGGCGAGACCTAAAAAGGACTTAGCACCAGTTGTATAAAACCTGAGCAGTCAAGAGGTTAAAGAAAAGTGCAGGTATTTACACATGCCTAAAGGAATCGCCGTGATGCAGCACACATTCAAATAGTCAGTTTAGTTCATACACTAGAGCCAGATACTTAAAATGTCCCTACCACCAAACTCTAATGACTTCCTGCAACAGTAAAATACAGCAAAGTATGTTTATAACCATCTTCGGTTATGAAGAAAAGAAGAAAACGTAACCCATTAGTTACAAAGACATGTAGCTCAAATTTATGAGGGGAGACACTTTAGCTGGTTACAAATGTAAGTTCATACATGGGCTGTATTCTGCTGTGTGCAGGAAGATTGAATGCAGTTGCTTTTCTCCCATTAGGGTTATTTTGTATTATTTTATTTTATTAAAAAAAGGCTGGGAAACAGATTATTAAATATACATGATCGTGGAGACCAGGCAATTGAACAGCATCTGGGATCCCTTAGTAGCATGATTGCAATCACTGCATGCACCAAGTGGTAAGGAAAGTATATTCATCCTTCTGATTGTGATGTAAATTCATTAATAATTGTATCCATGGTACCATTCCCTTTCATTCCACTCATAGCCGGGAGGACTTTTGGAACAAAAAGACTTAATAACACTTTCAGCGCCAGAGGATGTTTCCATCAGAACTAAGGTTGATCGGTATCACGCAGAAGCCTAATTTAAGGCCATTGTTTAGATGTCCACATATCAGTTACATATGGGTTACTTTGTGACCACCTGAAAACCTTACATAAACAGTATAAGCACTGAAAGAACTTGTGTTTTGTAAAAAAAAATGGTATGCCAAAATAATCTTTCTACTAAAGGACATATGTTTATTTCTCTCACAAACTATTTCACTTTTCATGTGTATCCTGAGGCGTGGATTTGGATGTTGTCTGGGAAATGAAAAGATCTGTACAAATTAATGACAACCCTTTACTTTGAAACTCAATGTGAGAAGACATACAATTTTTAATGTAACATTCTTATGGACTCAGTGGGCTGTTTGTTGAAACCACAGTACTTTGAGTGCAAGAATTTACTTTGGTCATTTGTCATTAAGGAAGTTTTGTCGTCAGAAAATATCCCCCTACCTGGTTTTATGGAGAACAAAAAAGTGATGGTGGAATGCTTTAATTCATCTCCTCCAATGGCATTTCTGGCCAAATTCTAGCCCATTCTTTTTATTGTTCATGATGCCACCTCAGACATGAATCATCCAGCCGTGAGAATCAGCCTTGAAACAGTCCAGCCCGAACCGCTAGGCCACGTCCCCTTCTCTACCAAAACACAGGTAATTCTAGTGTGGCTTTGGCTTATTTGGGCCTTGTCAGTATATGCAAATCAGCCTTAGACCTGCTTCAATTGGAACAGTCCAGTCCACACTACCAGGCAGGGTCTTTGACACCTCAGCCTATTTGGACCTAGTCAGTAGATTGCTGCGTGTTTCCAGTGGTGCAATGAGCACGGAACCCACATCTGGGCATCCCCATGGCATTCAGGGCATCGCACTGAGTAAAACAAAAAAGTGATGGTGGAATGCTTGAATTAATCTCAGCCACTGGTAATTACACCTCAGACAGGAACCAGCGATATTTCGTCCTTCTCCAAAAGAAACAGTCCAGCTTAAACTGAGAGGACACTTTCCCTCCGAAAAGAAACACAAGCAAATATATCACCTCAGACAGGAGCCCGCCATATGCAAATTAACCTTTTCTGATGGATACTTATAAAGGCAAATCCCTCACTTTAAGAGATTCCCCAGGTGCCAGACTGGATACGGAGACTTGTGTAGCCGTGCTCTGATAGTTGGTGTTGTGCAGCTCTGCAGTGACAATATACCACCCTGAAATTGAAGGACCAGATAAGTGCCATCTCTCCATGCTGACATCAGTTCCTTTCTTTTCATGCCCTTGGATGTGGATTCAGTGTGCCACTCCCATCTGTGTCTTTTTTACAACGACTTCCAAATTTCTTTAGCATTATGTTAAGTAACAATGTACCTAGCGGAAACCAAAGGATTCAAGCCATGCCATGCAGGAAGCAGATGTCGGTCACAGACCAGTATGCAGTTGTGCTTGTGCTCCAGCCACAACTCTGAAGTGTGCCTTATGCACCCAAAGGCAATTCTGGAGCAGGAGGCAAGGCTGTATGTCGCAGCTCATAAAAATAGGTTGTGGTTGAAACACAACTCCCCTCCTTCTCCATGTTGCGGAACAGTCACGGTTCCAGTCTCTGTGCCAATCCTCTGACAAGCCTACTCCCTAGTCGAAATCTAGGCATACACAAGACAGCTAGACCAGACTCGCCATCCCCCATCCAAACACTCGTAGTCTAGCGATGCAGTGCAAGGATATCAAGATAGAAAACGTATGCCTCCGGTATCGCCCAAATGCAACCCATCCCTGGAGTTGGTCCCAGCATGCCCCAAATTTCCGTAGTCATCTTCGACCCCCCCAACAGATAACAGACGCTGGTCCTGTTTTCCAGACCAGCATCAAGGACCACACCAGTTCCTTTCATACTGGTGCTGAAAATAAGCCCACCATTGCTACCCATCGATCCAGTGCTTATCTTTGACCCCTAACCGATGTTGGCTTTCTCTAGGTCCGTGTCACTGTACGAAATCACAAAGGTGCAACAGGTTGTTATGCAACTAGACTCTAATCGAAGACCTCTGCCAGCATTACCAGAGGCTTCGGGCCCTTTTTGGATCCGATTTTGATCCACTGCAAAACACACCTACTGTCCTTCAGGACACTGATTATGATAAGGACAGGGACAACTAACTTTCCTTTCATTATACTGATGATACCTTCTATTTAGACCTCCAAAATGCCAGTGGACTGAACACATCTCCTGAAACAGAACTAGTCTCGCCACTTGGGGCACCAGTGGAAGAAAGTGCCTCATTAGCTAGTGATTCAGAGGGCAGCTGAAGTTTTAGATTTGCACTTAATCCTTAACTTGGTTGTTATCAGTTTGAGACATACCGCTGTCACATAATGCATCTTTGATAGTAGATCGCACTTTAAGAAGTGATAGGCCACAAGACCACCCTTAATAAAAGGAATGACCCTACCTCCCAGTTAACCAAGGGTTGACTACCTGTCCAAGTTAGTCTTTTTATGATGGTATTTGTTTGCCAATAATGCCCTCAAAAAGTACAATTCAGAAATTAATAAATGAATGGAAAACACAACCATTTTATTGAGATATATTGTTAAAATAATGGGAAAATGCTGTTATACATCTAGAGAGTTTGCCCTGAATGTTGTCTTAACTAATACCATTGTTACTAAGAAAAAGTAAATCTAGATCACTACAGCTATTGGTTCTCTTTGGGTTTCTGGTGCAGGGACCATTAGGTCCATCCACTGCAGGCTGAAGTTTAAGATATGCTTCTATTTGGCTTGGCATGGCTTTGCTTTAATCACTATTAAAGGGTGTTTGATGGCCCTCTCTGATTTAATGTGTTTGGCTGATCTGCCCTTTCTATTTAAGTCACCAGTGTGATACGTTTTTTTGAAAAGACTGTTAAATATGTTTCCTGCTGGTCCTTTTGTTAAATTGCAGTGGGACCTTAATTTGGTTAATACTATCTTAATTCGCACGCCTTTCAAACCAATGCACAGTTGTTCTTTGAGGCTGCTGACTCTTAACTCTCTTCCTCATTGCAATAACTTTTGCCTGCCATGTCAGTGCAACAACCAAATGCCACGAATAAACCCACTTTAATCTTTCTGACAATCTATGCACAGGCAGCATCTAAGCAGAAGCTATCCTGAATGGTATTTCTTTTGCATCCAGCGTAGTTTGGAAGGACGCCGCCATAAGTGTGGATGTCGTTCCTCTGCCTTCGCTGAGGAGATGGAAGGCATGAATAGGCTGGGGCATGAATAGTCATTCTTCATAGAATGGCAGGTTCTCTTGCACAATAAAAACAAGATGACAAAAAAGATGTGGAGCGGTAGCCTTTCAATTAAAGACAGCCCTTAACCAGTCACACATTATTTCTAACTGGCATCAAGGCAAAGTGCCCTACCGAGCAATTAAAATAGCAAGGGGATAATACAATTAATTTGTGGTATGTATATATATTCTTCAAAATAAAAATGAATGTATTATGTGTCCCAAGTAACGTGCATTATGGCATTAGCAAAATACGTACAGTTAAAGCTTACTTATTCTTGGTAAAACTCCTAAATCTCAAATTACCTGATCCTACTGCCTCTAAGCTGCTTATGAGCAAACTGAGAGCAAAAAACAAAATCACACAACTGTAATGGAGAGGTTTTAAAAACGCAAAAATATGTAAAGCAGCAATATAGTTGTTACTGTATGAAAACGAACATTGCACTTTAAGGCAGTTAGTTCTGTAATGTGATTTTGATCACACAGCAGAACCAGGAGTGAAGCTAACCAAATAAATAAGCTGGTTCGTCAGAGTCGGGCATAATTTCTGCCAAAAATTGTGCACCTTTTCCATGTGCAGCCATCCATTATGCACCCCAATTTCTTCTCTCCCTCTAAAGAGGTGGAGAGGTTTCACCAGTTCCACCCAAAGGGAGCCCTTAGTTTTTTTGTCGATCAGACTAAGGGGCACAGAGAGGATAACCAACTAGTTTGGGAATTCTGTGGTGCCAAGAAGACATGGCTGTCAAGAAGCTGACGTTATCCAAAATGATAGTTCCTTGCAAAAAAATTGCTGTTCCGTGGCCAAGAGGGAGCCTCCTGAGTGTCTTCAAGCCCATTCCACCAGAGCTAGGGCCATCACTACCACCATGGCCAGTTGTGTGCAATACTAGCTTTAGGCTAAGTTTGCACTATAGAAATAGCATATACATATCTGCAAGACTGTTGCATGGGCTTCCATCCACTCCTTCACGATGCATTACTGCCTTTACTCTCAAGTTTGCGGGATGGCCCATTTTGGCTGCTTGGTTCTGCAGAATGTCATATTGTAAAGTCTACACCCATCACCATTTATAGAGTTTTGCTTTGATATCTGTTCAAAAAGTTAAGAACCTGCTTTAAGAAGTGTCCATTAGAAGAATAAGTTGTCTACAGTTGTATTCTTTCTGACTTACACTAACTATAGGTTCTTCACCGACATGCCTTCCTCCCCGTTCTGTGGAGTGGCCTAATACCATGTAATACGTTTTATGTTAATTTGTGCACACTGCCATGGTTTGAAATCTCTGCATACAAGGGCGTGGAGCACTTGGTTGTAAACTGATATCAGCACGCAGGGGTGGTGCCTCTATAAGCCTACGTGCTGTCACTTACACAGGTTGGACGAGGCTGCCATGGAGTCCTATGGTGCCATATAATGTTGTGCATGATTAATTGTTGGAAGACATTTCCTGATCCAGTCTGGCACCTGGAAGAATCCAAAAGGTGAGAAATCCACAGTGGGGGTATCCACCATAAAGTGTCTTGTCGAAGGTAAATAATTTGTTTGACTTTGTCGCTGCTCTTATCCTTTTAGAATGCCGTCTTACTTTCCACCCAAGAGTTCTATCTATTTCTTATTACACTTTCTTCACATTGTTCGTCTGATGTTGTGAATTAAACCTAGATTTTATGGAAAGTAGTTTAGTTTACTTAGATTAATCTGTCTTATCTACATATATACCTTTTGAGGAGCCCAACACAATTTTAAGCAAAATAGCGTTCTTGTTTCACAAGTAACTCGCCCTATATTGTGTTGACCTGTTAAAATCACTTTCTAAGCAATCCTTAACCAAGGATCTGTTAGTTTGTTCCCGTTGTCGATATGTGCAGTGCCTTTTAGTCACGGTCTCTTGACCATACTTTCTAACACCCCAAGGGGTACTATTGGAGTCTAGATGTGTGTTCGCTTTGGCCAGACTCCTCTCACTTTGAGACATGCTGTCCTTATTTCTAACAGCAGCTCTGGTCATATACCAACAAGATGGTAGGAGGCAGTCAGAGATATGAGATTGAAGTTCTGAGTCCAGTCCAAGTATTGGTGCTCACTAAACCTACTTCCCTTCCCTGTGTTTGTTGAATCCTTCTGGCCTGATTATGGGCAAAAGAAATTCTAGGCCTGTTTTTGTTATCCTATAGTTGTGTGTGGCACTGTGCTCAAGAAGGGTGCATGTTATTTAACGCCCCTTGCAGTTATTCTAGTAATACGTGTCAGCAGCAGCATCAAGGGAACAGCTATTGGTACAGCAGATGCAGTGGCACCAATGCCCAGAGGCCTAACCTCTGAATATTGCAGTTTTACTTATTACAAACACAGCATGTCATAAGTGATGTCACTTGCTATGTCATCAGTGATGTCGCTGACTATGTCATGAGGGATGTAATATGTGAGGTAATAAGCCGTGCATTGTGGGGTGCGAGTTATAGTTAGCTAAGCTAACTAGAACCGCTGAATTTTCTCTGGTTTTGTATGAGTGAAATGTCAGCCTAACTATAACGTTCCTGTAACTTTTGTTTTTTTCTGTGAATAAATAAATACATATATATATAATTACATTTCGCATTAATTCTGGAGACCTTCGGATCAAGTAATTTGATATTTAAGAAATGTCTCAAGAAAAAATAAACATTAACTGAGTTTATTTAGCTAATGCCAATAATGCAAATGTTAATTGGGACGCAGATTCCAACAGGTAGACTCGTTTTTATTTTGAAAAATATACATACACACAGCACATATGAGTTGAAGTATCCGTTTACTATTTTACTTAGTTAGTGCAGTTTGCCTCGATTCCAGTTAGAAACAACGCGCGGATGGTTAAATGCTGTCTGTAATTGAAGCACTATCATACCGCATCTTTTTGTCATCTTGTTTTTATTGTGCAGGAGAACGTGTCCTTGTATGAAGATTTACAATTCATGCGCACAGAATAGCATTCAGGGCTGCTTGTGTTTAGAAGCTGCCTGAGCATCGATTGTCAGAAAGATTAAAGAGGGTATCATGTATTAGCCCCTCTTTTTAGAACACCGCCTTTGATGTGCAAATGTTCGCCTTTTCCCTTTTCATTCAGAAGCATCGGTCATTGTTTACAGCTGTGCAAGTGTTCCCGATCCAGAAATGCCCATTCTAATGTCTGTTTCAATTTCCATAACACCTTGATTAAGATAGGATTATGTAATAGCGCTTGAAGAAAAGCGTATTTCATTGTGTTGCAAAAAGAACGTGTAAATGAGAAAGGCACATTGCGTTAA
This sequence comes from Triturus cristatus, assembly GCF_964204655.1. Taxonomy (NCBI): domain Eukaryota; kingdom Metazoa; phylum Chordata; class Amphibia; order Caudata; family Salamandridae; genus Triturus; species Triturus cristatus. The sequence goes on from NC_140589.1 coordinate 1,396,786,289, forward strand.
TAACAAGCGTTCATTCTTGGCTTTCTTAAACCGCAGCTGCATTGTAGTTTGAGGTTTTTTCTGTTTGTATGATTTTAAAGGGATAGTGCCAGAAAGCAGGGAGCATGTCTTACTCGCCTGCCGTCCGTTGTACTTAAATATACCCTTATATACTGGCAGCGATTACATACTTCCGACTAAGACTGCGAGAAGTTGTAGAGTATTACCTAGTACGAGAGCAGTTCATTAGATCCTTGCCTTATGTAGAGAAGTGAGTGACATCCCCATCTCACAACTTTTGCCTTTTTTTTCCTTTTGTGTTTTTTTAAAACTTCACAGCGTTTTGGAATTGTGAGATTTGGACAAAAGGGCCAACTTAAGCAGAAGCAGGATATTGCTTCTGCATGGGACAGCAGATCGACTGCTGCCACTTGGCTCCAGGCCACTGTGTGAGCCCTTAGTCCCGGCATGTCCCCTGTCCTACCGCCCCAATGAGTCCCTGTCTCATGAATAGCCGTTCACAACCCTCACTGGAAAAATCCCATTGTCTGCCTCCTCACCATGCACAGCCCATTTATACCCCTCTGCCCTTCCATCTGCTTTGTTGGTTTCCAAGCTGCAGGATGTCCAGTGGTGCAACGCGCGAGGGGAGAATACACCTCAGCGAAGGCGGAGGATTGACATCCTCCTTCGCGGAGACGTCCTTCCACACTATGATAGATGCAAATAAGAAACGTTCACACGCCCTACCTAATAATGCTTTCATTGATTTTTAACAAGCAATGTTCATGCAATTAAATCTTTGTTAGTATATAAACGCATCCAAACAGAAAGTCTGAAGATATTGGAATAGAATAGATTGTTGCCTGGAAGTGACGACCAACCACAATTGCCCTGCCTCAGTGGGCCAGCACTCTTCAAGGCAAAAGCTGAATAAAATATAAACTTGCAAAGCAGACTGGCCCTGCAGAAAATCTGCTTCAGACTTGACTGTAGATCAGAGTAAATGCACAACATTTAACTTTTCTCTCTCCAAATGCCCCTTATAAACCTCACTTGTTTGACAAGGAAATACTTGGACCACAGAAGACAAATTAAGCTAAGAATTTGGAAGCTAAATTGTGAAAAATTGAGCGTGGCTGTCAGAGAATGATGAGCTTGCTTAAAAGACCATGCTACAGTTTGGGCAGCTTTCAGTTGTCTAGTTTCTACATACTCATCGAACACCCTGGTGTAACACTAGTGGTTATCTTAGTGTATTGATAGCATTGTGGGCGTTTACCAGACTGTAGTTTTAGGTATGCTCATAGTTTTGTAAAACATGGGCCCAAAATATCAAAACCTGTGTTAATTGCATTTTTTAGTCCAGCACACACTATTGTATTGCGGCTGGGAGAGACTATTTCATTAGTACATACTCAGCATATACATGCTCACACCTAATCCCGATCTACGCCCCTTTAACTCTCATGTAACAATCTAACCACGTCTGACTCCAACAGACTTTTTATATTCATTGGAGCAGTTAATATCATTCAAATAATGCTGTCAAAATGGTCTTTCTACTAGTTGATTGTTTTGGGATATTAATCTTAGTTCATTCTTGACCGTGACCGCTGGAGTGGATCAGAAAGCAACCTCCATCTTACGTAGAAACCTTATTTCTGTCGGTGTGTGCCCAACAAGTCAGCGATTCCCAAAGAACTGTGTCTTTGTTGCATAAAGTACATTTACTACAGACTTTGCAGGATACACCCCCACGGTCTCCTATACGACAGAACTTCTGCATTCAGAGCCAAGTCAGACGACTACTTGTGCTTCTTGGTTTACAACAACTTGGGTCTTTTCTAAAGGGCTTGACCCACGAGCATGTTTGATACTAGGGAATGACTGGATAATCACATGTTACCAAATGTTAACTGAAGTAGTGGGCACTCATGGAGTTTTTCTTGTGTCGGGCTGTAATAAGTCTAAGCACGGATGTATAGACTACGCTTCTCCAACAGCACCAACTGCAGAGCGTAATTTGTGGAGTCTAAGACTCTGAAATGGTCACCAAACACGAGGGCAAGAGATCCTATCTAGATATATTTGATTGAGATCAAATGCAACAAGGCAGACTGTTCCAAAGAACCTACACCTTATCTAAAGCCCATCTAGACGTCATTCGAAATGTTCTGTGGTAAGTCGGTCTTTAGCACCTTTTAGCAAAACATGTAAATGCAATGCCCAGGCAGTGAAAAGATGGGGACAGTATAGCATTGCCCAGATAGGGGGAGTGGCTGTCTGCTAGTAAAATGACATTAGACTCATACAAAGTATACATGTCTATGATGCTCTGTTACCCTTATGCAGATCTACACTGACTACATCTGGACCAGAGTATTTCTCCGGATTTAGGGCTGCAGCCAACTCAACCTATATTGCAGTAAATGGAGAAAAAGGGATAGCCTTTGTCAAATAACATCCCAGACGCACCGTTAGCAGAAGTTCGTAAAATATAACACTTTGTAAAGAAGGCCGCCCACAGAACTTTAAAGAGGCTATTTGTACATCTTGGGCAGAGTGAATCCCCACTGGTGACCAACCTCCAAATTGTCCCAGGAATATATTGCCTTTAGGGAGCCCTTTTGTTTTGCCCAAGCTAAGCCCTTAGCCTTTTCTTTCTTCTGGAAATAATGACCTTATAATGGACACTGTAATAGACAGGCACAGCAGTTTCAGAAGGAGGACAAAACTGAAGCTGCCCTACCAGAACAACCTTTGGTCTACTGTACTGCTATTCATATCTGCCCTTCAGTGCCTTAGCCTCGCCCTTCGTTCGGAAGTGATAATAGGAGTCCTGATCCCTTCAGTAGTGGTGTATAAACAGGAAGGGACTCCTTCCAAAACTACACAATTTGAAATGAGGGTGTTCGTTTAGGAATGAGGATTCTGAAGGAAGCCATCCAGGACCACCTCAGGATCAATTATTTGGGTGGAATGTCGGTCTGTAGCCTATTAGAAATGGGGGGATTCAAACTAGGGCATAAAGAAAGCGGTTAGTGAACCAGCTCCACTCAAAATCATTTGCGGGCAGTGAAAAATCATTTTGTGAACTTGCAGTATTATAACTACTCTGTGGTACTTTTAAAGGATTATGATGAGGAGGTAATTGATTGGCGTGTTGGTAAACTGCCAAAACACAGAACAGAGAATTGTGTATTTTATAGCTTTGTCAAGACAGACGATTTCAGGTAGCAGAGCTCTGTAAACGTTGTAGATTCACTGAAGTAAGCAAAAAAGTGGCGGATGGAATGGATGTATTTATCTCAGACAGTGGTAATTGATCGGTACCACAGCCCAGTGCATTGTTTTTTATTTACCCACCATACCACCTCAGCTTAGACCCAGACATATACAAATCAGCCTTGCTCCAGCAGGAACTCTTCAGTCTGAACCTCCAAGCCAGGTTTTCTCTGAACCGGCACAAAGTGGAGTCATTTCAGGAATTTTGCATAACAAACGTAATTTGAATTTCTTGAAATCACATGAATTTCGTCTACGTAATTTAAATTTCGTCTAAGGTGTGAGATCGTTAGTGCAGCCGGGAGCTTTGGCACCAGGGCCAAGGTTATACAGTGAACAATGAAGCTCAATTATGGCTGCCTTTTTCTACCCAGTAACAGGGGGAAAGGGGATGATTTTCCATGCTTGCTTTACAGCCCAAAGCGTCTGAGTTACACCACTGCTCCTCCCTGTCTCGATAATTCCTCTCTATGGTGTGGTGTTTAAAAGGGTCCTAATAGTGGGTGGTGGGGAGAAACAACGCTTATCTCAATATAGTATTGGGGAAAAAGTGTTGCATTGTTACCCCTCACGGAGCACCATGGTCTCTCCTATCCACAATCCCCTACAGGAAAAATGCAGTTAGAAAACTGTAAAGGGAATCCTTCAAAACAGACTGGTGTGTAAAAAACCTTTTCTGTTTTTATATTGTGATGAAGGATTTTAGGAGACTAAAATAGAAGTAAACTTCAAATTGTGTCCCTCGCCGCTCCAACTGAGCTCTATTTTGGGTCTAACCTGCACTCAGGTTTGCATGATAATAGCAGCCAACCATGCTAACGATACATTATTTTTTTTCTTCCCACTTTCAGCTACAGACAGTGGATTGTTGCAAGTAACAGATAACTGGTTGTGTAGCTGCTGTTTCTTCCAAACATTGATTTAATTTAGTCAGCCTCTTTGTTGGACTGTTAGGTTTCCTTTGTATCTCTGTATCTTGGGCATCCAAAGATGTGAATCCATTGGCATAAACAAAACATTGAATTGTGTCCTACAAGCGCTTACTCTGGACACCTCAATTGATAGAATGCTGAAGAGATGCATAGCTACATTAATTAATACCCTTGTAATGCGTTCCTTCCAACATTCCATGTTTATCATTACAATTTCAGGGCACTCGTCTCTTTTTTTGAAAGCAAGTCACAGCTTTTGAAAATACTGCGCAGTGTCAGCAGGTTCAATGCCAACTCTTCTTGCTTGTTCAAGGGCAGTATGGTCAGTCGGTATTTGGCGTTCAGAACTGTGATGTTATTTAGCAAGGGGATTGTTTTAGTACAGGAAACAGTATCCTAGCATGAGAAAAGGCTTGAACTAAAGGTCTTGGGTAAAAAAAAGAGTTGTAAAAAAAAAACTGTCACATAACGAGGAACATAGTTGAAATATTCTCCAGTATCTGACTCAGAAGTCAAGTCCGGGTTGTGGAAAGAAATGTCAAAGATCTTAAAATGTCAAGGAGCTTGTTTTTCTTTCTGCATTCTGTCTGAGAAGAAAGCAAGTAGTTGAGTAAAATAGCTGTCAGTAGGGCAGATTTGAGGATCGGGCACATTTACAATGCAGAGCAAATAACAGATCACATTAACGCCTCTGTGTAGAAAGAGTCCTCTCTCTTCTGAGTATATCCTAATCACTGGTGAAGAAAGGACGGGTAATGTGGTTTGAAGGCACCGCTAGAATCACCCCAAGGCATAGTAGGGTTAATATGATTTGTTACTTTTTATTTTGCATGGCTGCCAATTCCGGTAACAGCCTTGCTGTCCTTTTGTAATTCCTCAGTTACAGTGCCATGACCAAAACAAGATTGTTACATTTCTGCCAACAAAATCTAACTTTGGTTCCACATTTCATTGATCCTTGCCTTAGATATATATATTGTCGTGTATAGTAGGTATCAATGTGGTGTTTCTGGGCTTCCTCATTTTGGAGAAACAAACAAATGGAGAACACCATCCTGAAAACCACAGGGTGGTTAACTTCTATTTTGGTGAGTATCCAAAGCTAAGCCTATCCTTTTCTGTGAAATTCCTAGTGAATATTGTAGAAAATTAACACCAGAGCTGGATTCGAATGCTGGGTTCTGTTATTGAAGAGAAAAAACTGCTAACAATTCTTAAAATGTAAAGACTGTTGGAGAATTCTTTTTTTGGGGGGGAGGGTAAAGATGTTTGAGCAACATAAACCGAAATACAGATTCTATCGTATTTTTCGTCATGTCTACAGCGACCATAGATAAGGAGTGTCACTTTGAAAAAAGAATTTAAAACAAGCAATGGCATAGCCGATAGGTCTCGCTTTTGGAACCTTCTAAGTATTTAGTTATGCAGCACAATATCCTTGTTTTTCCAATTTAGGATTGGTTCTTTTCCTATTCAATTTTTTACACGTAAATGGGCTTCTACTACTAGTTGCAAGTGCCATAATTGTTTGACAGAGGATGAAACCATTCCACATGTATTTTTTATTTGTCCGCTATATGCGGTACGGCGACGCAAATGGTTGAGACCAATCTGTTTGTCCTTTGGTACACGGAGCTGTCGCTACATTTTTAAGTTGGTTTTGGGCCATCCGCACACGCACTTTAAATTCTATTGTTACTGTTTAAATTTAAACAATTGTTACTACACCTATGCACTGATATGTGATGTTTCTTTTTTTCTAACTAGGGAAATTCACACACAAATGTTTTATATGCTTTTATGATTTTTAACTCGTAGTGGAGCTTTATAGAATCTAATAATTTATTATTTTTTTTTATAGTTTTGTCATGTTTTTTGTATCATCTTGTGCTTTTATGACAAACGTCGAAATAAAGCTTTATAAAACAAAACATCAACTGTTGCGTGGCTAAACACTTTTAAGGTCCCAAAGGCGAGACCTATTGGCTATGCCAATGCTTGGTGTGGTTGGTTGTGTGTCTGGTTGTGTGTGTATGTGTGTGTGGGGGTGTGGTTGTGGGTGTGGGTGGTTGTGTGGGTGTGTGGTTGTGTGTGTGTGTGGTTGTGTGTGTGTGTATGGTTGTGATGTTGTGTGGTTGTGTGGTTGTGGTTATGGGTGTGTGGTTGTGGGTGTGGTTGTTTGTGTGGGTGTGGTTGTTTGTGTGGTTGTGGTTGTGGTTGTGTGTGTGGTTGGGGTTGTGTGTGTGGTTGGGGGTGTGGTTGGGGGTGTGTGGGTGTGGTTGTGTGCATGTGTGGTTGTGTGGGTGTGGTGTGTGTGTGGTTGTGTGTATGTGTGTGGTTATGTGGTTGTGGTTGTGCGTGTGGTTGTGGTTGTGTGTGTGGTTGGGGGTGTGACAGTAATACGAAAAGCATCTCAAAATAAAGGAACACGAACATTGAGTTTGTGGAAAGAGAAAGCACGTTGCAAGTCAAACGGGCGCAGCAAACCATTAACACAACAACAAAACAAACAAGCTTACTTAGCGAAGACTGAGTGCTGATAATGGATACACACAGCCCATCAGTTCGATTGCAGCCAATGTGCATTCAAACCTGCCCCCTCCTTGTGAGTTGCACCCCATATTTCATGAGTTGTAACTGCTGCACCCCCATAGCGCTTTGAGATCTAAAGAGCTACATAGGTCTAATCGATTAACCAGTCGCCAACATGCTGTGCTTTAAAAGAGAATGTGCCAAAATTTTCCAGCTTCCTCATCATGTCCTCATGAAAGCGCCAACGAAAGGACTCCCTGAATGGTGCAACGGACATGAAGCAGCCGCTGCGATCAGAAATAAACACTGTGAACGTTGTCCAGTTTCACAGTAACATTTCCTTAATGTTCTTTAAGTCACAAAACAGTAATACTAAAAGTATCTCAAAATAAAGGAACAAAATAAAGGAACACAAACATCGAGTTTGTTGGAAAGAGAAAGCACATTGTAAGTCAAACGGGCGCAGCAAAGCATTAACACAACATGTTCTTTGATGTTCTTTGAACAAGAACATAAAAGGGGCGCCGCGAAAGTGATCGCGGGCGAAAGTGAAAGTGATCGCGTGCGCTTAATGAGCATGACTAGGTTTGCCAGCCTCTGCTCCTAAGCGCGCGCCGGGCACATGCACTGTAGCTCTAGGCTGGCCATGGTAGCATTTTTTGAGCCCTCACAAATAGTCTCGCCAGACCAGCGCATGCGCTGGGTCAGGCGAGACCTAAAATTGAAACGTAAATGGGGTGTGCCGCAGAAGTGCACAGAAGAAGAAAGGCTGAAAAAGGAGCAGGTATTAAAAAAAAAAAAAAAAAAAAAAAAAAAAAAAAAAACTACAAAAAAAGCTGATAAGGCCTGAAGCACAAGAATGGTTTTGTAATGGGGGACTGGAGGGTCAGGGCACATAAAAGCTGATGGTAAAAAAAAAAGCATAGAAATAAACACATCACACATATTTATGCACACAAAAATGCACTTCTCAGGGCAAATCTGATAAATTCGTTCTGCAGATAAGTAAGGCATAATTTTTTTTACCAAAGTCAGAAAGTATTTTTGTGGAACAGACATTTGTCTGCACTACGCTACATAGAACTCTGCCGTACTTCAGGTTCTGCTGTTCATCGTGTACCCCAGATTTGTTTTCCTAGCACTGAAATCCCCTACTAGTTTGCAATAGGAATTCAGAGAGTGTGAGATGTGGGATCTGGGAGTCTGATTTTGGGCTCCTTTGAGTGTTGCACACATCGACAATCATTTATGACACTTCACCTGTGACTCTCGGTGGAAATAATGACAGCAAGTAGATTGGACTGAATTTTGATTGTCCATATTCATACCCTTGAAAGGGAAAATGTGTTTATCACAAATATAGTTTTAGATCATCTAAAAGGGGGAGGGCCTGTTGCGTGCAATAGATGTTAAAACGTGTAAGAAATGTTTGCTGTTTGGCCACACTTTAAAATCAGAACAAGCAGAAGATCATCTTTCTTACTCCACCCCACGAGTTTGCCTCAGCACTGATCCAGAATGTTTCCAACCAGAGAGTAAGCTGATATTTCCTGCCTATCTACTATTCAGTCCTGGGACTTTCCGCCACACTGTGATGTGTACACCTGGCCATTTGGAAGTTCCCAGGATTTTAAAAGGATGTGGAAAATTAAATATGTACATTTTATACAGGGGAGGAGTATGTGATCCCCACAGTCTATGCGGGGCGCTGATCCGGGATGGCTGGTCATTAGTGGACACAATGTAAATTGTTTGTAAGAACACTATGGTCTCCGATATATTGTCAAGTTTGTGCCAGCACAAAACCTTGGACACACGTCTGTATCACGTCTAATGGGTTTTAACCTTGTCCCAAATAAAAAAAATTACAAAAAAACCAAAGAATTACATTTGAACCTAGGAATTTCTCACTCTCTTTTGTGAATAAGCAAATATCCATTGACACAATTTCAAAAATACCTTTTCAGAGTAGTGCGCTGCCTGTTACCCTCCTGGTCTGCCACTTTATGTACTTTGAGAACTCGGTTTTAGACTTGAGATACACCGTGGTCCTTAATTCCTTGCCATTAGCCTAGTAAGTGCTTGTACAAGTGAGAGTGGTAATACGAGTTTCCATTTGATAATTCCTACTGCAGATTCTTCACATTTTAAAAAAACCTCAAGGGTCAGTTTGTATCTGAAATCTTTATAGCAATATCTTCTGTCACCATTGTGTGAATTTCAGCCATGGTTCTGCACCACCTCTGGATATATTGACCAGGACTTCTTATAAGGTGTGACTCTGCTGTGGTGTGTTTTTTGGATGCTGGCAATGGGGTTCTGAAGTGTCACTCCTTTTCATGTTTATGGAGTCATTTTTCAGAATACTTTTCATTTTCACCAATGTTTCTTTATTAGAGAAATCTCCTCCCTGGTTGTAAGCCATGCAAGGCCTACTAGTGTACGGTTAAGGTCTGATATGGCTAGCAATCCCAGCCGTTCCTTGCCTCCTAAAGGTAGGTGTCCTAAATGGGAGTGTTGTTCTGGGAGCTAATTCCGACTTAAGAAACACAGGAAGAAACAGAAAAAAGAACAGTCCCACTCTTCTTGGAATTGTTCCCAGCCCTAAAAGAGGCCCAGGAGTTGCCAGTGCATTTCCTCAACACCATAAACATTTTCCCAAATTTACAGCACCATCGACTGATGAATTACAATTTGTTGTCTTCAGGCAATGCCATACAGGCTGTACTGCCTCTTTCCAGCTTGACTCCTGCTCCCGTAGTGTCTCTTGAGATCCCCAACGTTGGCAACTTCAGCGCCAGTTGACCGTCGGTGCTGGGGAAACCACACAGCGTCTGTGTCCTATGCCCTTGATGGAGTACCTTCCATATCCAAGAGCTCTGCTCACAGACCCCAGGATGATGAAGCTTGTGTATCTGGTGGAGCCACGCTCAGAGATTCTCTTTTAGTGGTTCCAAAGCAGTTGTTCATAATCGTAGACCTACTCATGTGTGCTAAGAGGAAGTGGTATTATTTTTATTTTAGTAAGAGCATCTAGCTGAACACCTCCCTGGAGTGCACAGTATGCCCTGTTGAAGGAGTTTTTGTGGTTGGATTCTAATGCCCTGAAAAGACCTGTGGTGGGGTTTGCTTACTCAGAGAATGATGATTCCAAAGAGGACAACCTATTCCCTCCTTTTCCACTGATGCCTGTCTATATGAGGGCCTTTCAGAACTCAAACGGCCATGAAACGTTACCAGAAATACACATTCTCCCAGCGTTTGGAACCATCTCAGAAAATATTATCTGCTTTACTTCAGTTGTTATTAAAGTGGCAAAGGTATTGCATTTACCCATGCCTGCTTCGGAGGTGAAGAGTAACTTGGAATAAATTGCTCTTCACAGAGACACTGTTGGACCTGGTCATGTTAAACGCCTCTGAGCCCATCCTTTACTGGAAGCTTGGTGGTGACGACATCCTTTTTTTATTTTTTTTTTTTATTGTTTTTTATTGGCATTTGCAATGTAAAGAAAAACATTAACATATACAATTAGCAGGACAATCAATATACAGCATTTTATCCGTGGATCAAAGGGATTGGCATCAGCTGGGTCGTATGCCGCTTAAGGCGGTGAGGAGCCACAACAGTACATTACAGTAGCACAGCAACAATCAATCAGTCTTGCTCCGTGTCCAGGCTTTAGTGCAATAGTGTTCCATAGGGTCTTAAAAACTCAGTGTTAGGGGGGAATGAGTGAATAACTGTCCTGCACGTTAAAAGTCCTCGTCATGTATCATACTGAGCCAGTTAACAAATGACTCCCAGAAGTCTCTGGGGCGAGATCGTCCAGGTAGCTGTTCCCAATATGTCTCCAGTTGCATTTTACAGTGTGTGACATTAGTGATCCAGTCTTTTGTGGTCGGTGGCCGGGCTACTCTCCAGTGCATAGCGACTTGGCGCTTCGCCAGTATTAACAGCATCGCAGTCAATCTTCTACGTTTGGGTGGAATGCCAGTGTTGTCCCCTAGCAATGCCGCCAGCGGCGTGCAGGGTAGTGTATGTCCTATAATGTTCTATATGTGTTGTACCACTTGTGCCCAGAAGTTAGCTACCAGCCGACAATGCCATGCTACATGTAGGAAGCCAGCCTGTGTGTGTCCACACCGCCAGCAGCGGTCATCGGAGCGCAGGCCCATTCGGTGTAGTTGTGTCGGAGTGCGATATAGGCGGTGTATAAACTTGAAGTGTATCAGTTTCAACCGATAATTGGGGGACAACAGTTGCAGCTGTCCGCAAACTAAAGGCCATTGGTCATCTGAGATGATTATACCCATCTCCGCCTCCCATCCCGCTTTAGCTTCAGGAATAATGACGGGGGATTCGCGCTGCGTGGTATTATATATGCGGGTGATTAGTTTATGGCCATGTTCAATCGCAATTTCTAGGGCAGCCAGTGTAGGGGGAGGGCTCGGAAACGTGTTAAACCCACTTCTACAAGAAGAGCGAATCTGGTAATATAAAAGCAACTCTGCAGCTGTGGGGGGCGCCTGTCCGCACATCTGCTGCACGGTTAAGAAAGTGTCCGCTGTAAAAAGGTCTGCGCCCGTGCAGACTTTGTTGTGGTGCTCTTTTGTATGCTCTACGATCGCCAGCGAGGGGATATGTGGGTGAGACGCCAATTGCATTAAAGGGGCGTATAGCTTCTCTAGTTTTGCTCTTTTTCGCAGCCCTGTCCAGGCCCAGCACAGCGCCTCTAATGAATTAACCTCATCCCGGGTTCTTTTAAAGGGTTGAAAAATATCGGTAACAAGTGGCAGGGGTGCAGTATAGGAAATGTGCCTGCGCACTATAAGCATATAGTACAAAATCCGGTGCCGCCAGTCCTCCTTGAGAGTGGCGTAGTGTAAGTGTCTCCCATGCTATTCGTGGCTGTTTCCCCGCCCAAATTAGTTCAGCCATGAGGCAGCGAAGTGTCTTGAAGAAGTGTGTCGTTAGGGGGAGTGGGAGATTTACAAACAGGTACAGTAACTTAGGTAAAATAACCATTTTGTTCAGTGCAATGAGTCCCATCATTGAGATGGGTAGCGTCCTCCACCGGGCCACCCTACCCCTGATCCATTCGATTGCTCTGCCGTAGTTCTCGGACCACAATTCATTGAGATCCAAATTCCCAGATAGCGTGTTGGACCTGCCGCCCAGGCGATTGGGTACTCTGTGTCGAAGGGCCAAGTGCCAGAGGTCAAGGGGAAGATAACAGATTTGTTCCAATTTATTCGCACCCCAGAGAGCTCTCCATATCGAATCAGTTCCCTCGTCATGGGCGCTAACTTTTCACTAGGGTCAGTCATATATAGTGTAATATCATCTGCGTATAACGAGATTGATAATCTGCGCGATGTGGACCCTATACTTCGGTGTGTATGGTGCTGCCTAATGCGCGCGGTCAGTGGCTGTGTTACAATCGCAGAAAGAAGGGGAGAAAGGGGGCACCCCTGTCTTGTTCCCCTGGTTATATTGAAGGGCTCTGAGACTAACCAACCCGTTTACACGCACGCGCACTGTGGGCCGCGTGTACAATAGTTGGATCTGTTGAATAAAAAAGGAGCTAAGCCCTATGCGGCGTAGCAGCGGGAAAAGGAAGCTCCACTCCAAGGAATCGAACGCCTTAGTGGCGTCGAGTAGAGCTGCAATGGCCTGGACATTTGGTTCCAGATAATCCATTAATGCAAATATTGTCCCGAGATTGTGGGACGTAGACCGTCCCGGTATAAAACCAGACTGGTCTGGTTAAATTATTCGATTAAGCAGAGGTTGCAGTCTGGTGGCCAAAAGCTTTGCGTAGATTTTAGCATCTATATTTATTAATGAAATTGGGCGATAGGAATCGCATTGGGTTGGATCTTTATCCGGTTTCAACACCGTTATTATAATGGCTTCCCTCAAGGAGGGGGGTAGATAGCCCACCTCCATGGCTTCATGATATACCTCTAAAAGGCGAAGAGCTAGGATATCTGCGTATGCTTTATAGAACTTAGCCGTCAGGCCATCAGGGCCAGGGGCTTTGTCAGCCCCAGGGGCTTTGTCAGCCGGGATGCCTCCAATGATCTGTTTGATGTCTTCCATGTACTCTCTATGGGCTCTTTCAAACCAGACCAATGCTATTGAATCGAAGTAGTCCTTCAGTAGGTCCTCTGTCGGGCCTATCTCAGATTTATACAGTTGCGCATAAATACTGCGCATCGTGGACAGGACTACCGGTGGAGAACGTACTATCTCCCCTTCAGTGGTGTTCAGTTCCGTAATGAAGGGTTCGCCTCTGGGTCCTCGTAGGAGTGCGGCAAGTGTTTTGCTCGGTCTGTCCCCTTCACTGTATCTATGTGCTGTGGCCTGCTTGTGCAGGAATTTGACTTCCCGCTCGGCTTCCTCCTGAAAGGACGTGAGGGTGTTGCGCATCGTGGCTAATAGAGAGGGTGTTGGTGTCGTGCAGTATTGTGTTTCCAGTGCATGTAATTCCTTCTCAATTCGGCTCAAAGTATTTCTTATATCACAAAGCACCCCTGATTGTTCTGCAATACAATGCCCGCGGATCACTACCTTAAATGCCTCCCATAGACTACCCACGGTCGCCTATGACCCAGTATTATGGTCAAAGTAATCTTGTATATGCACTCTAATGTTTTCACGAAACGCTGAGCCCAATAGAACATTGGGTGGGAGGCGCTACGAGAAGGGCTATCGATAAGGCTGCGGGATCAGTAGTGTTAGGGCCACCGGGGCATGGTCCGATAGCGTCCTGGCATGGTGGCTGGCAGTCTGTACTCTGGTTTGCAAATCTTTAGTCAAAAGTCTATTCTGGACTAGGCTTGTCTATGGTGTGTGATGCAGGTACCCTCTCGCAACCCCGGGTGGAGAGCTCGCCAAGGGTCTGACAAGTCATAGTCTTGTACAATACCATGCAGGACTGCCGAAGCTTGCGGGTGATGTGCACAAGCCGCTCCCTCTCTGTCCATGTGAGGGGAGAGCGTGATATTGAAATCTCCACCCCAGAGTATTGCAGAGTCTCCCATGGGCTGTATTTTGTGCCAGAGGTGCTGGAAAAAATCAGGGTTGTCTATATTAGGCCCGTAGACATTTGCAATGATTAGTGGGCAGTGATATAGCGTTCCTTTCGGAAGAAGAAAGCGTCCTTCGGGGTCTATAATCGATTGATGTGTGTGCCAGGGGACCCCTTTCCGTATTAAGGTGGCCACCCCCCGGGAGTAACTGGAATTTCCTGCACTATGAATCTCGCTCCCGCGAGCAGTGGACAATTTTGTGTGGGACGACACTAGGAGGTGAGTCGCTTGCAGGAGACAGATGTCAATTTTATGTCTTGATAAATAGGATTGCACCAGTCTGGATTTGCGGTGGTCATATAGACCGCGCACGTTCCAGGTAATGCAGCTCAGACTAGACATGTTGCTGCCTCTGCCATTCAAGAGCCAGGCGAGGTATGTGCGTGCTCCCTGCCGCTCCCCGCTGCTCCCTGGCCCACCTATGATGTCTGCAGTGTGGCTGGTACGTAAATCTACGCAATACTCTGACTAGACCCAATTGCCTGTAGATAAAGTCATATAATACCATGACTGTACAGTCCTGCGACAAACAACAAACGACACACCCCCACCACCCCCCACCCACACCAACCCCCCAAACAGGTTGTGTATCCCTTATAGAACCTCTCCCTACAGTAGTGAGGTCATGTAACACAGTATAACTGGGAATCATCCCCCGGGGGGCGTGGGGTCGCCTGCTAACTGCCCCGTCGCTCTGGGACAGGGTGGCAGAGCGTATATGGTGGTCTCTGGTGTGTGATCGTTCACAGTAGTCATCTGAATAGAGTGCAGCACCACCCTATCTCTACAGCATTACATCAGTCATTGTCACTCATCTGACTTTCAGGCTCATGCGATGTTCCGGCGTCCTATTGTCTATTTCTTCTATTTCATAGCCGCGCTGGCATCGGTGAAAAACAAAGGTTTTCCTCCTGTGTGGACCCACAGTTTAGACGGGTACATCATCGCATACTTCGTGCCAGAGTGTTGGAGTAGTTTCTTGGCCAGTAGGAATTCTCGCCTCACTGATTGGACAGCCTGGGTAAAGTCCGGGAACAGCACAATTTTATTACCTTTATATTGGGTGTCACCTTTTTCCCTGGCTACTCTTAGTGCAGTGTCCCTGTCTCTGTAATTGAGTAGACAAGCTATAATTGGTCTCGGAGAAGCTCCTGGGCCAGGTCTGGGGCCCAGAGTGCGATGGGCTCGTTCTACCAGGAACATCGGGGTGAGGTCTTCCGCACAAAGATCCCGAAGCATGTCTTCCACTTATCTTTCCATGTTTTGGATGTTGGTGGATTCCGGTATTCCCGTTATCCGGATGTTATTTCTTCTAGACCTAGCCTCTAAATCCTCATTGCGGGCTTTGATCACTTACAGAACTTTCTCCATTTGGAGCACGGCTCCGCCCGTCGTTCCCTGACGATCTTCTGCATCGGAGACACGCTGCTCTAGTGTGTCCAGCCGACCTTCATGCTTGTCAATCTTTTGTGACATATGGTCCATTCTTGCCGTCATGTTGTCTAATTTAGTATCAATAGCCTTCATGCTGCCCCTCACCTCGCGCACCACCGCCCAAATGTCATCATCTTGATCCGAGTCCATTTGAGTTTCAGGGACCACAGTTAGGGACGACGTGAGAGGCTCCTGGAAGCGTGAAGAGCGCTTCTCAAATTGGAGTTTCGTTGTTTATTGTCTGTTTTTCCCATTGTGGCAGTCGGTGCTGTTCTTATGCCGTAGTATATTTTGCGGGGGGCACTTTTTACTGCCTTGGAAATGGGTCGCAGTCTTGGGGGGGAGAGCAGTGTAGTTGAGGATCTACGGGGCTCGGCAATTATGGTGTATACTTAGTGTTGCTCTGTGATCACAGCCAAGACAGGCGGTCTTTTCAGGCGCTAGAGTATAGAGCGAGCGTCACCCCGCTCCGTGGTCCGTCTGCTGGAACCCCGGGCAAATAGCGGAGTCCTGCACCACCTCTGCTTCTCTTACCAATTACGCCTTGCGCCCTTTTTTGCCGCTAATTTGTCGCTGTGTGGCGAGTCTCAGCCTCCTAGGTATCCCAATGACAGACGACGGCGTCGTTGCCGGCTACACCCCAACAGGCCCTCCGCGCCGGATCTTAGACAAGCGACACCCAATGCTGTGCGTCGTTGTGAGGTCCCAGGCGGGTCTGACACTTCTGGGTCTTACAGCGGTATCAATGGGGACAGTATCGTCTCAACACCCACGGTCAGCATATGCTCTGGAGTTGTCAGGTCCCGCGTTACTGCCCCAATTCCCCTGCCAGTCCGTGAGGTATCTGAACCCGATGTATTATCCTGATGTAGAAACTCGGGCGGTCGCAGGCACCGTCTGGTATCCAGAGACACTCAGTGGGGGCTCGCGAGTGTGGGCGATCTCCACGCTGGGTCCGCTGTGTGAAAGCCGTCGCACTGCTCTCACCAGGTTCCCCGTCGACGCGCCCTACCCCTCTGTGCGGCCGCTGCCACCTGCAGCCTTCCGTACCCGGTCCCCCCAGTGGTGTGTAGCGAGTGTCCCTCTTCGGCCCGGGGGGTGAGGGGGGGGAGAGGCGTGCCGGACAGTAGGGACTCACCGCAGCCGCTGTAGATATGAGGCTCCTCAGCTCCCGGGCACAGCGGAGTGGGTCTCCACCGTCAGCAGTCCACCATTTTGGAACCTGCCACCACTCCGCTCGCCTTGCCGGATACTCTGCCGTCTCCGACCCGCCTTCAGTCTGCTGTTCGCCGCTGGAGCCGACAGTAGGTTTTGGAGAGGGCTGATGTTGCCGCCTCACCTTAGACCTTCGTCGCGGCCTGCCGCTCTGATCAGTCGGCCTGGAGTGGGCCGCGCCGTCTCCGCGCTGGGTTTGTGATATCCATCGGCACTCACGGCTCCAAACTCCGTAAATCGCCACTCAAGGGTAAGCTTTATATTCCTGTTGTTTGACCTTGTTGCGATCGTTGCCCAGGTTACGGATAGTGTACGGACTTTGCTGCACGGCTTGGCCACGCCCCCTCGTGACGATATCTTCAGCCAAACTTAAACCTAATGCTTTCTCAATGGCCGAAATGTTTGGATGCCATATATTGGGGGTCTTCACCTCCAGCAGCCTTGCACTTCATATGCATTTGTCACCCCGAGTAGGACGGGTATGCTCAGACGTGAGTCCCGTACTCTCCATGCCACTGGAATCAAGCTATCCTGGCTGAAGAGGGGTGAAACCCCGAAACCGGTCCTAGGATGCTTGTTTCCAGTCCAGGGAGGACCTGGCCTGGCAGTTCGGGCTGGACTGTTCCCATTGGGCACAGGGTCAAGACTGATTTGCATATGGCTGGATCCAAGCTGGAATGTTATGGTGAGCAAAAAAACGATGGATTTAGGCCCAGATCTCTGTACTGGGGTTAAAGTATGACATTGTTCTGCATTCTGTCCATCAATAGTTCTTTTTGCATTTGTCACCCTGAGTGGGACGGGTATACTCAGACGCGAGTCCCGTGCTCTCCATGCCACTGAAATCAAACTATCCTGGCTGGAGAGGGGTGAAACTCCGAAACCGGTCCTAGGATGCTTGTTTCCAGTCCAGGGAGGACCTGGCCTGACAGTTCGGGCTGGACTGTTCCCATTGGGCACAGGGTCAAGACTGATTTGCATATGGCTGGGTCCAAGCTGGAATGGCATGGTGAGCAAAACAACTATGGATTTAGGCCCAGATCTCTGTACTGGGGTGCATGTATGACATTGTTCTGCATTCTGTCCATCAATAGTTTGTTTTGCTTCATATAACTAAAGCCAACAGTTTGCATGCATGCTATATACATACCTGGAGGGAATTGGCTAAATTGAAACCAAGAAACCTACCTAAGCACACAAGGGAACTTTCTTTTACCAACTATTAAAGTATGGTAAGTACATGAGGAAGGAAATCCTCAAATATGACATTAGCACCACAGGTACAGTGCTTCGATCCATGTCTGCTGGTGTGGTAATCAATACATGTTGGTTTGCACTCTGCAAGGATCTTCCGGGGTGTCAAAGAAAACCTCATGAATGTGTGCTGTGGTGGGGAACGACTTTCTGGTAGAGCTTGGCTACTGCTCAATCTCTGGGCCTATTTTGCTGCCCTGTTAGTTCTATCAACTGTACTGTATGGCTTTGATGTAGTGTCATATGCTGACGATACTCAGGTCCTGATCACTCTTGGCCCAGATCCAACAGACACGAAATCACGTTTTAAAAATTGTATGACCCATATCGACAGGTGGATGAACCTAAATCACCTACAACTAAACGGAGGAAAAAATGAAATAGTTCTTTTTGGCACAGCACATGAACACTGGTCAAGTGACTGGTGGCCTTAAACCCTTGGCCCTTGCCCAGAGCCAAGACAATCAGTTTGGAACTTAGTCATCCAAATAGACAGCCAACTGTCTATGAAAGACCAGGTCGACTACCTAATTGGTTCCTGTTTTGGCATTATGCAAAATTTACGCAAAGTTTTTAAATGGCTCCCGATGGAAGCCAGGCAGCCACTAGTCCAAGGTTTGATCATCAACCGTATGGATTACGGAAATGCTTTGCTGTCTTAAATAAATTAAGATCTTCTTACCAGGCTCTGAGTCGTGCAGAATACTGCTGCCAGGCTGGTGCTGAATCTCCCTTCGGGATCCCCTTCGGCACCCAACTTAAGACTTCTTCACTGGCTGCCTGTCAGGAAGCGGACCCGTTTCAAGATTCTCTGCCTAACCCATAAGAACATATACGGCAATGGTCCCGGTTACTGGAAAAAGAAACTCAGTTGGTACCGGCCATGCAGGACTTTAAGATCCGGCTACAAACTCCTTCTAACACCACTTAAAATTCGTGCCACAAGAAAGGGGGGGGGGGGGGAGAGATCTTTTTCTTTCCTCGCACCCGCTCTCTGGAATAGGTGTGGTGCCGCGGCCAGGGCGACTGACTCTGGAATCTGGGGATCACGGTTCGATCCCTGGCGCCAGATTAACCCAGCACCATGTAACTCTGGGCAATAGCTTGCTTAATCTTCCCGACGGTCCCCAGCGCCTAGAGACCCTTACGGGTGATTGTTCGCGCTTTACAAATGTGGATTATAATTATTATTATTAATAATAAACTGCCTTTACACTTATGCATTATCTCAGATCATAATTGTTTTCTCAGGGAGCTTAAAACATGGTTGTTTGACTCCTAACTGGCTTCTGTCCAAACCAACTCCTGAGTATTCCGCAAAGCGCCATGAGACTTCCGGGTGAAATGTGCGCTAAATAAATATTCCTTATTTGATTTAATTTGTACCACACATTTTACGGGTACTCCAGAGCTCAGCAGACCTGGTAGAGGCACTACCGGTTAACAGCCCTGTGCTTCTGCTGGACCTCTTGTTTTCACCATGATCCTGACGGTGGAGGTAGCCTTTAGAGGTCAGGGTGCAAATCTTTCCGTAATCGACATCAAGCTTCCACAATTGGTTGCAGATCACCTGTTTCATACTGCAGAGATCCCTTTGCATCTGGGGTTCTTATTCAGTCTTGCCAAGTTGCAGCTACTGTATTCCCAGCATCTGTTGCGCATTGGATCAATTTTGGATACAACTCTCCTGAAAGCTTTCCCTCTGGACCAGAAACGTAGGATGTTTAGGCTATGGTTCCATTTAGGTTCTCGCTTTCTGGTCCTGACAGTGTTAAGGTTTTTAAGCCTGTTTGCTTTTTGCATTCTCAAAGGTGTTCATACTAGAGCGGAAGGAAGAAGACTTTTACGTGGTGCCTGAGACATCAGTGCTATCAGCATTAGGGGTACCACCGCAATGCGCTGATTATTAACCCAAATGTGATGCGCCATTTTCAGTGATTGACAATGCTTTACAATTTGATATTCGTTCATCCCATTTGCCTCCTGCTCCCTCAGTTGCTGATGAAAAAGAAGTTGCGTATCAGTCTGCTGGAGCTACGTGCAATTTGCCTACGGCTGAAAGCTTTTCTGTCTGTGATTTGTGGTCAGGCATTTCAGACTCCTAGGACAACACCTCTGCAAAGCATTATGTGAAAGAGCAAAGTGCTACGGGGTCCAAACCCCTTTGGGAAGTCACTCTTCATCTTTGGTGTGTGCCGAGTGCAATCGGGTTTTCCTGTGATGCATCATCTGGAGGGCTCAAAAAGGAAGGAGGAGATTTTGACCACACTCCACATAGAGAACCATGAAATTGAACTTCACCTGGCAATATTTGAATTGATCTTGATGCTCTGGGGTAATCGCAGATAGACTTATTCTTCTTATCAGACATTTTCTTACATTACTTTTTCTTACATTACTTTTTCTGTACAAAGAGCTAGAGCCACTTTTCTGCCTAAGGTGTCTCTCCCTTCCAAATGGCTCAGTTTATCAGCTTTTTGTTTTTTCTCACCCTCTTCACCAATTTGCTTCATGAGCTCTTACCTTAGAGAGTTTTTTTTTAATATGAAAAGGACCAATACCCTACCCCCTGGGTAATCAACTGTTTATCTGGTTTGCGTGGTATGAGCTAGTGCAAAGATGTTGTTTTGATGCAGTTAGGCAGTGTAATAGTACCTAGAAATTAATTTGAATCTTGGGGTTGAATATACTTTCAAGTTAGGCTTGCATAAAGAATTGTCGACTGAAGGGACCCAGCAGGTAACTGAAGAAAAAAAGGAAGCAAAGTTTCTTATAATTATCTATAAAAAAATATATATATTCTGTAGCCGATCTTCCTAAAAGGTTACTCCTATCAAAGATTTGTTTAACTTGAAATATTCTGCAAATCAAATTATCCAGTATTAAAGACATTTTTAAATCTAGTACTGCATTATAACATTTGTTATTTTAGAACTCATAAACACCGGATTGGTGGCCTGAGGATCTTGGTCTGTGTCCAGTTCCCAAAAGAAAGGCCAAAAACCTTGGAATACTGGTGGACAATAAACTTACCATGGGGGACCAGGTAAGTGCGGTGAGCTCAGCCTGCTTCATGGTTCTCATAATAATAAGAAAAATTAAGATCTTCCTTACTGAGAGCAATCTCAAGACAGTGGTGACGGCCCTTATAATGTCGTGCCTGGACTATTGTACCAGCCTATATCTCAACCTTCAAAAACAACATATGAACAGGCTCCAATGGTATGTTCCGGGCAGAATGTTACCGTCTACTAGTGCCAAACAAGTGCAAGTCGCCGCATTTAAAAAACTAATTGGGGAGGTAGAAGTTTCATTCTCTGTGCCTCCAGAGCTTGGAACGAGCTTCCTTTTCAGCTCAGCAATGCATCGGATCTCCTCTCCCTTTTGTAAGGGCTTGAAGACATGGCTCTTTTCTCAGTAGCTTGCGTTCAGTTTATCCAGGTAACCAGTACTTAGCGCCAGGACACCCCAGGGTAACCGTGCGCTCTAAGTGCAAATAGCATAACATAACATAAACCTGAAAGTAATCAAGCACTGTGGAATTTGCAATGTTTTTTGTTTGAGTTTCTCGATGTTTCAAAAGAACTGCGCTTAGATATATTTTCTGGAAAGCAGTAAGTTGGTTTGAGCCAAGTCAAAAAGTTAGAAAGAACTCCAATTGTCGTTCCTGCAAGATCTTTGTCCTTGAGTAGATCTTTTGCTGCATCTTATTTGTCCATATGTTGCCATCTCAATCTGAGAATGTGTCCCCTTTGGCAAAAAAGGCAAATTATTTAGGCATGTGTATGATTTTTTGTGGATAATTATGATGGTTTTAAAATAAACCCTTTATTTAACCGTCCTCTACTCACGTTATTGAGCCCCATAATGTTGTTAAATATACTTATTCAGTCAAAGACCTGGTGAAAGTGAGACATTCGAATTACTTGTCAGATAGCTTTGTGGTGAAGAATCAAACTATATTTTGCCAGTCAGTGAACATACACTTGTTTACTGTAATTGTGACAGCAGCAATGCAGGCTTGATGTTAGATTTTTTGCTTTCTGTTTTATGTAGCGTGAATTTGGCCCAAAGGCATCTGAGCACTCTACATGAATACCAGGTTACATTACACAAGGGCAGATATGTTTTTTAGGCACCTGTCTGTTAAGTGATTTACCAAGAATCTCAGGATATTGAGCCGAAGCAGGACTCAAACCTGGTTTGCCAGTTCCAAAGTCGGCAGCTCAGTCAGTTTGGACAGATCTCCAACCATGCTACTGGGCTGAAAGTTTGAAGATGCCATTGCAGTAATGGGTAAGATTGATAGGGGAGAAAAAGTGTATGTACCAGTATCTAAATTAAATTATGTTCTCTGATGGACTTAAAACTGGAGATCTGGAACATCCCCAAACCCCAAAAAATTCTAAAAGGTAAACCCAACTTGACAAAACTGCAAGGACGTCTTTCCACAATTAAGAAAAAGGATGTTGTTGTTTTTAGGAAACTGGTTGTAGTAGAACCCCGTGATAAGTTTATAATTAGAGAGAATAAATGTATCTACTTAGGGGAGTCTTGATAATGCCTGACCCCCAAATGTGTTATGGTGTGTCTGCCTGGTAATTGAGGCCAAAGGCTTTTGGTATTTTCCCTCTTTACCTATGATTGATAAATTGATTGATTCTTCTTATGCGTGTCCTGCCACTGGGCAGAGCGGCATCTCTAATGTTGTCTTAAATTCTAACCAATGGGGATGCCATTGATTCTGCTTCCTATCTTTAAAGCATTTTAGTGAACAATGTCAAGTCAGGCACATGGCAATGGATAATGTTATTTTCTGTAGCCAAAATAGGGTATAACTGAAATTGGGCAAACTACAGTTTGAATGCAATGTTTTATATGACTGTTAAACTCTCTGCAAAGTGCATTCTTTTGAACATTTAGGATTAGACTGTGTTGGCTAATATAATAACAGATTGAGAAATGAAATGTCATATGGATTGCTTTGCCTTTATTAATATTGGAGCCTTGACAAAGCTTGCCTCCGTTGTTTAATTAGGCAAAGACTTGCTGCTTTTATGTACATATATTGATTGTTAAATGTTTTATGGCATTGAGCATGAACTGCTTTGGTCCAAGCTTGTTTGATGGGATGCAAATCCTACTGTTATATTAATCATGCCTGTGGGTCAAAGTGTGGCTGAGCAATGCAAAACTATCAACTGAATAAAATATAAATATTTGTTGGCACCCATAATTTTTATTTCTTTGTTGCTGACCTTCAGATGGAATTGAACATAATTGAAAGTCGTCTTCCATAGCTAGAAAAAAAAGCTAGAAATACAACATATTTTTCATATCCATGGCAGTTGATTAGAATAAGGGATGGAATATGCTTATATTGGAGTGATTACTTTACAAATTAGTGCTCGCTCTTAATTCAGTAGTATTCTGATGAAAGCATCTGATAGAGACATCTAGCCTCAGATTTCTTACCTTTGAACTTTCAGGCGTCAGGCTTGATCCGGAAGATTTTTGATAGCAGTACCCCTACACACTGGTAGATGGCATTGGTTGGTTCGTTGTGATGTTGTACGCATAGTGTCTGTTCTTGTCGTGACGTCCATGTCGTCAATATAAACCCCACTCCGTTGTGCTGACGTCAGTTCTTTTCTCTCCACACCAGCCAGCGCAGATCCGCCGAAGAGAGCTACTCCCTGTCATTTTTGACACTTTTTTTTATTTTTATTTTTATTACCCCTTTTGGTGTGTAGGATGTCAAGTTAGAAGACCTCGGGGTTCAAACCGTGTGGCGCCTGTCAACGCTCCATGTCAGTCAAGGACCCCTATTTAGTGCGTCTCTGGTGTCTGGACCGTAACCACAACACAAAGACATACTCCACCTGCCGGAGCATGGCACCGAAGACTTTAAGGGAGTGGTCCTAAAAACTGATCGAGGTCCGGCATCGCGGAGCTTGCCTTGTCGATCTCGATCCAGGTCTCAGTTGAGAGGAAGGTCCGACCACCACTCCGGTGAATCAAAGCCCTTGGCGTTCGAGTCCCTGCTCCGCGCAGATTGTCCCTGCATCGGCTCTGCGTTTCCCTGCCTTTCCATGTCCGGGAGCGACCCCCGCCCAGCTTAAGGAGTTTTATGACACCATGTGTGCCATATTTGGGCGGCCTGACCCTGCCTGCGCCCCTTCAAGCCTCGTAGGCTCAGATGATGGAGGAGTCCCCATGGGTCCTTCGTCTTCAGCTCCGGCTCATGGTCTCCAACTGTACCCGTGCCAGGTACGGACCGGCGCCGGTTGCACCTTCACAGCGACCTTCTCCTGCACTGTCTCCACCGCCAGGGTCCTCAGCATCGCCGGCACCTCTCCAATTCTCATTCCCGACGACACAGAACCAGTCAGGTATCTTCCGACGCAGAGACCGGTGCTGATGGATCCATATTGCTCTATGCTGTTTAACCTGCCCTATTCTGAGCGGTTAGGAATGGATGAGGAGGATGGGGAGGGGGAGCAGGATCCCTTCAAAATTCTGCCACCCCAAGACATGGACTGGTATGAAGAACTGGGTGATGCCAGGGGTCTGGACACCTCCCCAGATTCTTTTTTTTAAAGAGCTTTATATAACGCGAACTAGACCCCAGACATCGGATATCAGAGCGCTTTACATGAGCACCAGTTTCGTTACAGATGGACACATTCATTTTTCTTAGGCAGTGGGAGATTAAGTGATTTGCTCAGAATCACAGGATGTTGAGCGTCGTTGCCGAGACTCGAACCCGGTTCCCTAGCTTCTAGGTCGACTGCTCTAGCCGTAAGGCCACATCCTCTCCCCATCATTTGCTATGGTGATACGTAGTACTGCGGAGGTCTTGGACTTGCAACTTCCTACTGTAGTCGTCAAGACTAATGTCTTGACAGAGGTCCTGCAGCCTGGTGTCTCCAGCTCGGAACCCTTGCTCCCTTTCAATGAGGCTTAAAAGTCGTCCTTATGGGCACATGGTCCAAGCCCAGCACAGGGGCTCCTGGGAATAGAGCGATTGTCCGCCGCCATCGCCCTGCACCAGTGACCCAGTTTTTTTTTCCTCACTGCCCATCTCACCCCACAAAGCTTGGTGGTTCAAGATTCCCCTTCCTGTGGCTTGGTCCCTTCTGCACCTCCGGATAGGGAACTCAAGAGACTGGAAAGCTTCAGAAATAAAACAAATTCTTCTGCCATTCTGGCATTGCAGTCGGTGAACACCACATGCCTTTTGGGCTGTTATTCCCATTCGATATGGGACACGGTTGCTCAGGTGCTGCCTAGGGACTCGGAGGAGGACTGGAGCCTACTCACCCAAGCCATTTCAGATGGGAGAGATGCAGCAAAGTTCACCATCCGCTGTGGCTTGGATATAACAAACTTGCTGGGCATGTCGATTTCCACGACGGTGGCCATACATCACCACGCCACGTATCCTGCTTGTGGGCCATGCCAGATGGCACATGCGGGCTCTGCAGTAGGACCTGAAGTTCCAATGGGCACTGCATCTAGGAAATCTCACCGACCTAGTCCAGATCTCGGAGGGCATTGCTAAAGACCTGCCGTGGTGGCTATCAAACCACAAATAGGTCAAGGGCAGACCCCACTCCCTTCCCCATTCAGACCTCACAGTAGTGACGGATGCGTCCCTTCTGGGATGGAGCGGCCATCTGGGAGAGGTGGAGATCAGAGGACTCTGGTCTCCGGCGGAAGCCCGGCTTCATATAAATCTGTTGGAGCTTCAGGCGATCCAGTTGGCACTTGCTCAGAAACAGCACGCCACAATTGTTTATTTGGGTAAGTAAATCAACTCCCTCTTGGTTACATAGGGGCGAAAGATTGTATCCTTGTCCGCTGGCATCACTTAGTGTGAAAGATTGTGCTGTTTTGGAGGGAGGCCCATTTTAGTCCACCCCTCTTTGTTAGCTGGGTTGATAGTGGAAATGATTGGGCACAGCCCCTGTTCATGTAAACAGACTCATAAGAGCATGGTCATGCGCAGTAGCTCTTATCTAGGTTGTGGGTGAGACCCGATCATTTAAAAGCTACAGGGGTGTATCGTATTAATATGTCCTGTCTTTTTAGCTGTGATGCAGTCTTACTTTAGCAAAACCTGGATGGATTGGTTATCTATCAAGAGATGCGGCTGTCTGTTCCTTAACATCTTTGGGTTGCTTGCATTGTAGGCGTAGGCTCCTAACTTCATCCAAACAGTACGTTGGTATTTCAGTTAGGATATTGAGGGAAGCCCAAAGTATCCTAGAGCCTATTTTAACATTAGGGGTGTTGTCACATAAAGTGAGCACTGCAGGCGCTTAGATAAGACATGCTCTTTGCCAGTCTTGGGCTGACTGGCGTCTTAAGTAGAGGAAGACCAGGAACAACGCTATTTTACTACCGTAGACAGTAGTAAATGGTTGCTTATTACAGAGCGTAAAAAGCATGTGCTTCCTTTCATTAGAATTGTTGCAGCATTTGTTGGCATAACTAAAGTGACAACAAAGTATAGCACAATACCATTCATAAAGCAACGTAAAAGCACTATT
This sequence comes from Triturus cristatus, assembly GCF_964204655.1. NCBI lineage: Eukaryota > Metazoa > Chordata > Amphibia > Caudata > Salamandridae > Triturus > Triturus cristatus. Next base: position 1,396,812,575 of record NC_140589.1, read on the forward strand.
AAAACATTACAAGGTACAACAAAACAGTAAACCTAGGTGAATTTGGCCTAATATGCTTTGCAGAGATTACACAAAAGCATAAAAAATAACGCGAAAAGACGTATTACTACTACGCGATCTGCCAGTCCAGCCTTTAGCACTATTATTAAGTGTGAAAGGCATCCTTGCGTCCACTTTGAATTCAAGGACGCATTGAGCGCTAGAAACAATAGAGAAAAATTGTTAGTGACACAAACAGAACCTCCCCTTCAGTTCATTCTGTGCTGCCGCAAAAAGATTTGTAGCCAATCGAAATCTCATGGCGTCGTCTTGGGCATTCTGTGTAACACGGAATGCCTTTAATTACTTGACGTTTTGCTGATGTAAAGGAAATATCTCCTGGACTTAAAAAACTGTCAAAACAGAACATAGCAAACACAATACAATACAACACAACACAACACAGTGCAATAATGTAGTTCGAAAACTCAGCACTAAAAAATACCAGAAGACTTGCTCACCGCAGCAAAATGCCACACAAAAAAAATTCACAATCTTGTTACACATTGCCTCCTCCAGAACCTGTGTTGATATACAGTGTTACAAGGTGTACAAGCCCTGCCTTAACTTAGAACGGAATCCATGAAATAGCACCTGTCAGAAATGTTTGGTGATCTGCTTTAGAGGTGAAGAGCGTGAGGTGTGCGCCTATAATCCTTTTGGGTTACTGAAGCGACTTAGAGAGAGGACTGGTAAACAGCATTCAGCTGTGCCCTTCCAACGGCCGCAGCGCGAGGAGCTGTCCTCAGCACCTCGTGAGGAAAACGAAGCACTGGCTTCACGTCACGTCCTTTCAGCGGCGACCTGCTGAACAAGCATTTACAATGCAATGGTCTCGGCAACATTATAGGTAGAGCTATTGGTATTGCTCATTATTTTTTTATCATTTTTGTATCCCTAAATAAATGGCATTGTCATTTCTATTGGCATTAGCTTTTTTTTGCATATGTGATACCTATTGCATTAGCAGAGAGAGAGTGAGGTAGTGAGATAGAGAGAGAGTGAGGTATTGAAATAGACAGTGAGGTAGTGAGAGAGAGTGAGGTAGATAGAGAGTGAGGTAGTGAGATAGAGAGAGTGAAGTAGTGAAAGAGTGAGGTAGTGAGGGAGAGGGATGTTGTGAGGTAGTGATATACAAGTTTAGAGTGATGTTGTGATGTAGTGAGATAGAGGTAGTGAAAGAGAGAGTGAAAGTGAGTTAGTGAGATAGAAAGAGTGAGGTAGTGAGCTAGAGAGTGATTGAGGTAGTGAGTGCGAGAGAGTGAAGTTGTGAGGTTGTGAGCTAGAGAGTGAGGTAGTGATGTTTTGAGAGAGAGAAGTTGTGAGACAGGACTGTGAGGTGGGAGAGACTTGGAAGGGTGGATTCCTTAACAGAGAATGAGGCAGGGCAGTGAGTGAGAACAACCCTAAGAAAGACCTCTCCCCTGTCTGCGATAGTGGCAGGGGACATCCTTGGAGGGTGTGGTTCTTAACTAAAAGTGAGGTAGGGCCGTGATGTGGGAGACAGCCTCAAGGTAGATTCCTTTCAGAGAAATGGACAAGAAAACAACACATGGAAGGACGCATTCCTTATTTGAGGTAGGAGAAATCACAGGAGGGTTTAGTCGTAACTCGAAGTGAGGCAGGGCAGTGGGTGAAGCAGATGGAATCAAAAAGGGTAGATGCTTTGACGCACAGTGAGGTAGGGCAGAGAGGTAGGAGTAATTCTGGGCTGGTGTATCTCTTAACTGTGAATGCAGCAGGACAGTGAGGTAAGAGAATTCCTGGAAGGCTGCATGAAAGTTGTAACTGATAGTGAAAGAGAAGAGATTCTCACGTCTTTCGGTGGAGGAGATCTCGGACTAACAGAGTCCAAAGCCAGAGATGAAACGGCATTGATTAGAAGGACATAACTTATATGTGCATACGAGCTGTAGGGAGACCCTAAAGTGAGAGAGAGATGTCTGACTGCTCAACAGAGTGATCCTCCTAGACTGACCGGGAGGAGTCCCAGACTGATAACGGGTGACAGGGACTGCAGGCTGCCAGGGTGAAAGAATGCAGGCTTGGAAAGGATGCAATGTGAAATTGTGAACTGTGTGCATCAGGTAATGTAGGGTGTAAGAGGGTAATAGTATGCATAGAGATCTAGGGTTATGGGTGTAAAGTGTCTGCTCTGATGTAGAGCCCGGGGAAGAACAAGAATATCCTGGCGTATGTAGGGGCCCCAGGGACCCTGGACTCACTGCAGTATACGCCGCTGTCTCATAAGACTGAATCAGCTGTTTCCTTGCACCCATATTATCACTCCATCACAAAACCCCACCCTCGTAGGTCTGTATTCTGCCATAAACTGAGCCTTCAACCCTGGGTTCCCTGCCCCCTACTCTCCAGGAGGGAGGCCCCATCCCCTCTTTCATTCAGGTAGTCCTACCCCCACTCTCCTGGCTTGAACCCTCAATACTCTCACGTAGGGGCTCCACTTCCTACTCATTGGGCAGGAGCGCCTGCCCTCTCTTCCACTTTGTGTGTCCTTCACCCCTCTCTTAAAAGCTTGAGCCCCCAATCACTCCTCTAGCCTGAGACCTCCGTCCTCTGTCTCACTCAGAGAGCGCTCCTATTCACCCTTCAATAGCCTATCAGTCCCCACTGAGAGCCCTGTGCGTCATTCCTAGGACTGAACCCTCAAGTCTGGGAGGCCAAATCCCTTGAGTCTAAGTCTCTCACGGTAGGAGCCCCGAGCCCCACTCCACAAACGAGCCATCCATCCATCCTCTTACCCAGGTAGCTCTACACCCCTCTCAACCTACCCATCCAACCCTGCTGTCCTCTCTGAGGCGCTACCCCATCTGTGTCCAGCTTCACAGCGCTGCACTCCCTCTCTGAAGCGGAGCCATACATACTCGGATACATCTACACCTCCTGTGGCGTCAAACCTCCCCCAGTTCAACCCACGCCGAGAGATGCCTGCACCCTGTTCACCATCGCAGGCCCGCACGCCTCTCTCCTTGCCTTCCCCAGAACCTTGAGCCGCCTGCTGCTTCAGCACACCCGAGCGCATATGTCCGAGGCAAGGTACTGCTGAGCCGCCGCAGAGCTGCAGGCCATCTGGGGAACAATAACTAGGCGAGTCGCGGCTTCTGTGTAGAACGAGGCCGCAGAGCATGAACAGGCCAGAGCGGCAGAGGCTCTTGCTGGGGTGAGAGCAGTAGGAAAGGCCGAGGCTGTGGCCCGGCTCCTGCCGGCACGTCCTGGGACCCGGGGTGGGGGGCGGCTACTAGAACTGCATTTAGACAGACCTCTCACAAAGCAAAGAAGGAAGGGACCGTGTGACTGACCAGCCGTCTGCATTCCAAGGGAGCCTGATAACGCAGAGGGGAAGACCTTGGAAGAGAGAAGAGAGGAGAACACAGCCAGCAAGATATACAGACAGAACAGCCAGAGGGCGGAAAGGGCGTAGGAACAAAACTCAGCCTCTACGACCTAGTGGGTGATCGGGGGACAAGGTTTGGGGTGGGGGGCAGAGAGGCAAGGAGAAATCCCAAGGCAAGAGAAAGTCTGAGAGATTAAACGTGTCAAGGCAGGGAAGAGGTAAGGAATGGTGACTAATGAGAGGCTACAGTGAGGGAGCAGAAGGAGCAAGGCAAGCAGTCGAGAAAGACAGCCATAAAGAGAATAAGAAACCTTAGACACACCATGTAACAAGCACACCACTGCCTTTCTCCAAGGCGAAGCAGAAATGCCTCGGAGAAACGCAGTGGCGGTTTCGAATTCGGGGGCTTGTTTTCCTTTTCTCTCCTCTTGCCATTGGCTGGAGGAGATAATTAGAAAAGTTGGAAAAAACACGCCCCCGAATCCGAAAAGGACGGGGCCTGTTCGGAGTGACGGACCTCTTCTCCAATGGCTGGCCAGCATTCAAGAGGCCAGCCAATGGAGAACAGGGGAGAAGAGGGGCGGGTTCAAGCCCCTCTTCTCCAAGTCATTAAATCTCGGACCGAGACTGCGCAAGCGCAGCCTTCGAGCCGAGACCTAAAAACGAATACCTGTCCTATAACAATGAGTGCATACAAAAAGTAAATGTGCTCACACCTTTGGTCTGTCAGTGTACTTGTTTTGACTGGCAATTTTGTAAATGTTTAGGTCTCTCCTACAGACAGATTTTGCTATCCTGTTTTGATTTTTGTTGTGGACAATATTAATACTTTTTGTTGGCTTTGGTGTTTATCATTGGTTGTTTTTCTTGTCTATCTCTGTTGCTTTCTTCTTATTTGATGGCTTTTCTTCCTCTTCTTGTATTGGTCCCTGCCCTCGAGCACAGCTTCTTTTTCATCCCTTTGATTGTACATTTGCATCCTTCCACTGCTCACATTCAGAGAACTACTTTTTCTTTTACTTTTAGAATTCCATGAGAGTGCAGTCGTTTTTTGATATCTCCCCTATCTGCTGCTCTCCCTCTTCCTGCAGGAATGTGAGGTGCTCTCTGTGTTGCCCAGTCCCACACAAACAAGCTCCTCTGTTGTTTTATTACTGTCCCGCTTGGCTTGGCTTTTTTGTCATTTAAACCCCCTATCTCCCCACCAATGTGCCCCCACTACTACCCATTGATTTATTTATTTATTTTGGGAGTGCCCAGGGCTGCAGTTTTCTGATGGTCCTGCTCTCCTATGAAAAGATGCACCCAGATTGGCGTCCAACATCTTAAAAGTGTAAATAAAAAAAATAGCAGTTGCTTGCCCACATACACATCATCATACTTTTTTCCTGATGCTTTATAACATCGGCAATAACTTTTTTTTTTCTTCTTTAGTTGATGCTGAACAGCTTCATCAAATTTACTGGTAAAGCCAGTGGAGCTGCATTGGCAAAGCAAAAGGCGCGACCTATTGACCTTGACAATGCTTATTTCCCAGGGAATGCAGTACTTGGTCACAAAGACTAACGCACACTCACACACGCACACTCGCGCGCACACACACTCGCACACACACACACTCGCGCACACACACACACTCGCACACACATACACACACAAACTCCGACACACACACACACACACACACTCACTCACTCGCTCGCTCGCTCACTCACTCACTCGCTCACACACTTTGCACATTATAACTCACTATTGTTCACCTTTGGCAATATCTTAGTGGCACATTGGCAGTTTATAAGATGTGTAAAAACAATGTAGATTGCCAATTGTTCAGACTAGTTTAAACTTACTCAAGATGCACAACCTTCCTTTTTTAGGTTCCATGCTCCTGCCCCTTGTGTTACAGACAGCTAGCGTAGGTCACTTGTTATCATGTTTGCTTGGGTTGGCCTGACTAATGCTCTATCATTACCGCAAATATGAAATCCTCAATTTGTAATCAACAATCTTCCATTTTTGTATGGAATTGTAGCATTTATGTAGCTCTTACTAACCCTATTTGTGTTGCCTACATGGGTAGTACTTCGCAGTGTTCAATGTGTGAGCTTCGAAGTGTGCTGTCTCTGTTTTGATCTTATGTTGGAAGTGTTTCCATGTTATGCATGATCACCATCCGGGCTCGGTTATTATGTTATGTGACGCAGCACCTAGCAGTGTGCTGGGTGTCGATATGTGAGCGATAGGTGAGCAGTGTATGACTGTCGGGTAGCGGCAGTTTTCGTCAGTTCTGCATTTTCTTTTATGGTATTTCATATGACGCAGTCAACTAAGCTGCCACAGGGCTGTCAATTCAGAGACTTTGTTTAAGATGACAAGCACGACTAGGTTGGAGGGACTGATGTGGTTGGGAGCTCTACTGGGATGACTTTGAGACAATCATCCTTTATATGAAGGTTGTGAGATTTCAATAAGCTGTCATAGTATATTTGCACCGGAGAGATTTCGCCCCTGTCTCTGGAGGAAAACTAACTAGCTTTCAGGGTGAGTTATATACCACATGCCTCGGTGTCAACAGAGATACAGTGCATCACTTTTGTAAATATTGCTGTACAAGCAGTACACAGCTGAGATAGAGGAGGATTGGGGCCAGGGAGAATAGGACACTCTGATTTTGGGACTAATTGGCCTTCCTTTATCCCATTGAGGAAGCAGTGGGAATAAAGAAAGTTTAGACTGTGGATGAGTGTCTACGGTAGATTCTAACTCGGGGGCAACCTTTCCCCCTAATGGCCATATCTTGTTTCTTATCCTAAACAAGACGGTCACCAATAGACTCAAAAGCGGCTCTTGGCACCTAGTGTGTTCCAGTCACCAGCACAATCCTGCACTTCATCAATCTACCTTGGCACATCACTGCTTAATTTATAATATCACAGTTGCTATTTTAGTTTTGTTTTTACAAAGCAAAAAAAGAGGCGTTGGCATTAGCTAGCGCAGTGGTTCTTAATTGACTTCATAAGGATGCAGGGCAGAGTCGGCCTTGCTAGCATTCAAACCCATGGCCTATGGGTCACCCGAGGAAGTCAGTAGAGACCCTTTAACTCACTGAACCACATTCCTGGTAGCCTCCCCTTTACTTCCCAGAAGATCGACCACTTGTAGTCCTAGCTACCATCAGCTCCTGCAACATACATATATATAATACTGCCTGTGCTCTGCCTCCTCTATGTTTTTTAACAACATGCTGATTTGGATTACATACATATCTCTTTCACTCTGCTTTTTACATTATGAGCTGGATTCGTGAGACACACAATAAATTGGAGGAAGACGGTGCACAGCTGACTTCACTGAAATGAAAACTTGACTACGACTTGTTAGGTACATGTTATGGATAAAGACGTACCTTTTCCCCGCTTTTCTGGAGTTCTATTTGAAAATGAAATGAGAGAGAGAGTACTTTCCCCATAAGACATATTATAAACAATCGTTAGCAAAGACAGTAGATCTCTTCATTGTGGCCTATTCACTTTAACAGTGCTTTTTGGCAGTGCTATCCAGCATCTGCAGAAAAAATGTGTCATGATGCGGTGCAGCATAATGCGTATAAATCATGATGCTACTGATGTTGTGTCCTTCAGTAAGCGTGATGTGCTTGCGTTATGTGTGTGCGCTCATGCGTCAGCATGCATACACATGCCTGCGGATTGGCATCGGTGCCATTTTCTGTTTTTTATTTACTAATCCAAGATGGTGAAAATCACTTGGAGCAGTAAATTAAAAAGATGCTTCCACAAGCACTCTTTTTAAAAAAAAATGTTTTTAAAAAGCTGCGCAGCCCAGCAGTAACTGGTAGCAGGCCTAAAAAAACCTATATATTTATTTTTATTTTTTTGCTGCTCGGTAACTCTGTATCCTTCCTAATCAGACATGTTCCTCTTCCTGAAATTGAGATGGTAGTTGAAAATTCAGCTTTTCAAGCACCAGCTACGGTGCAATCATTCACATATGTAAAAGGTGCACACCTACTTTAATGAAGCCTTAAAAACGAGGCCTTTGTATACACCACCACCCTACTCTTCTCTCTCTCCAAATCAAACTGTAATTATTTGTGCTCCATTACAAAACACATGCACTGCATAGCATTGTAAATGAAATATGATGGTGACAATGGCAGTATAATGCACAGAAGTACAGTCTGCAATACAGTGCAAAATGAGCATCCTTCTCAGTGCTGAGGCTAAGCACCATGGGAGAGACAAGAAGTACAAGGCAAACCATTGAATAAGAAGTAAGCAAATGAAAGTAACAGTAGAGTCAACCAGTGGCAGTTAGACTTGGCATATTTGGCGTGGTTTCCCCAGACTTTTTGCCTCTAATTTCTGTATTTTTGATGCTGTGCTGGATTTCGTTTTTCCTGGCTTAGATGCTTTGGGCACTTTGCCACTGCAGATCAGTGTCAAAGTGCAAGTGCTCCCTGTGTAAATTGTGTTTACAATTGGTTCTCCCTGATTGGCATATTTGATTTACTGGTAAGCCCCTAGTAAAGTTCACTAAGCATGCCATGGCCTGTAAAACAAATGCTACTTGTGGGCCGTCAGCACTGATTGTGCCACCCATATGAGTAGCCCTGAAAAGGTATCTTAAACCTGCCACTGCAGTGTCTGTGCACAGTTTGTAAACTGCCAGGTCGACTTGGTAGGTGCACCCACTTGCCAGGCCTATACTTCCCTTTTCTTTCATGTAAGGCGCCCCCATGATAGGCCCAAGGTACCACCCTGGGCAGGGAGCACTGTATGTGAAAGGTAGGACATGTACTGGTGTGTGTGGCATGTCCTGATAGTGAAATAATGCCAATTTAGTTTTTCACTATTGAAAGTCTACCTTGCCCCATAGGATAAAATGGGAAATGCTTTGCATCATCTTACAAGTATAACTTCCCGTTGGGACAAGGTAGAAAAATAAAGTTTAGGCTCTCTGAACTCAGAATTTAATAACACATATTTTAGTAAAGATGGTTTTTGAATTGTGTTTGAAAATGCCACTCTTAGCAAGTAGGCATTTTCTTGTCTAACCATTCTGTGTGCCTCTGCCTGTTTGTGTATTTACTGTCTGGTTGTTTGTGTATTGACTGTCTGGTTTTGGAGTGCCAGGGGCTGGGAATGTGCATTCACTGTAGAGAGCCACTGGGGGAGTTGAGGGTTGCCTGCCTTTCCTGGATGGCTCAGAGCTGGGCTGAATAGACACTGGCTGAATTTAGAGTAGTGGAATGGGATTTCCTTGTACCTGAATAGGGCCTGTCTCCCTTGCACAATGATGTGTCCACCCCCTGTGGTCATACTGCACCAGTAAGGACATAACTGGTTTAGACTGGGCTCAGAGACCCTTGCACAAAGAGAACAAAGACATTTTGGGGTATACGTATTAGACCTAAAACCCCAGAACTTTAGACCACTTCTGGAATCAATAAGAACCTTTGCCAAGAAGAAGAGCTGTGAGGAGGAGTACTGCCCCTTTGCTGTGTGGGGTTGGCTTGCAGTTGCTGTTTCTGCCAAGGAAAGGACAAAGACTGGAACTTTGCTTTGAACCTGCTTGAAGAAGATCTTCAAGGGACTTTGTGTGCTGGCCTCCTGTTCTGAAGTCTCAGGGCCACAAAGACTTCACCCCCAGCTCCCTTGAACTCTGTTGCTGTGAGTTTTGATCTGCCAGGAGGTGCCTGTTCCAGTTCTGGGCCTCTGCAGGTTATTCCTGCTGTTGGGAGCTGGAAGAAACCTGAAGAACTAAGAAAATCGATGCATCACTCTTCTTGCGTCTGTTTTCCGACGCAGCACCGCAGTGCGAGAAGAATATCCACGCATCGCTGCCGAAACCGACGCAGCATCCGTCAGCGATGCAGCGCCTGTCGCTGTTGCAAGACCTGATGCATCGAGGGTACGCGGCTGAAGGAACCAATGCAGCGCCACTCAATGCCACCGCATCGATCGCCGACGCATCCCAGATTTCCACCCATCATATCTGTACGGCAAGGTTCTGGTCCGCATCACCTGCAGGCCAGAACTGTCTCGGAATCAACGCATCACGTCTCCCTACAGACCAGATTCAACGCATCACTTCTACTGCGTGCAGCAGAACTGTTTGATTACCTCCCCATGGTCTCAGGAACTGACGCATCTCTTTGTTTTTCGGCGCGTCCCATCTGTTTGGCTGTTTGGCCTTGTGAATTTTGCTGCAACTACAGGTACTTTGAGAGAAATCACGCATCCATAGTTTTCTATGGACCAAGTTGTTTGAAAACTTTTTTAATTCATATTCTTAATACATGTATGTTGTATTTTTGTCATTTTGGTCTTAAGTTTAGATAAAAATACTTTACTTTTCTAAACTGGTGTTGTGTCCATTTGTGGTGTTATCACTGTATTACTGTGTGTTTTGAGTACAAATACTCTACACACTGCCTTTGGGATGAGTCTGTTTGCTCGTGCCAAGCTACCCAAGGGGTGAGCAGGGGTTATCTAAAGTGTGTATCCCACTTACCCTAACTAGAAGCAAGGGTCCCTATTTTGGACAAAGGTACCTACCTCTGCCAATTAGACACCCCCATTTCTAACAATTGCAAGCTGTGGACTGGTATGGTCCTCTAGAGGCTTTCACTTATAGGCGGCTACAAGTTATCTGATAGGCGAAACTTACAAATAGGTTTAATGAACTTCCTCTTCAGACTTAACTTGAATTAATATTTTATATTGCGTTCAGCTTGCTTTTGTACTAGAGAACAGTGGATCACCGTAGATGTCAGTGGCAATCTTTATCTCTATGCTTCCTTGCTGGCCTGCAAAAGAGGGGTGACATTTTCGCTTTCCCACACAAAATCCTATATATGAATTTTATAGTTGTAGGTGCTTTTTAAGTCTGAATATCAATGAGACAATATCTTGTGTCTAAAAATCGTAATTCCATAGTAGCAGCATTCCAAAGCATCCTGTTTGCCAATGCTGAACTTCTCCTAGGTGAAAATTCATTATTTATCTGCTTCAGCAGCTCCCACTTATCTCCTCCCTCCCAGACACCTTATCACTGTCTCCATCAGCTAGAAATGTAGGTGTAGTATCCAACTCTACCATGCATGTGGAGTCTTTCACCAAACCCACCACCATGGCATTCAACGCCAAGTTACAGCATATTCTATCTTGCTAAGTCCCTAATAAAATAACCACTTCATGAACAACCTGGATTAACACAGATGCAGCCTTCTGGAACTCCCCTGCTATACCTTCTCAACCTTCAATAAGATCATCCGCGCACTATTTGACGCCCTAGAATATTCTCTGTTGTACGATTGTGACAGCAAGCTTGTTGGGTAGCTGTGAAAAACAGCACAGTCAAAGATGCTGACCCTTTTATTACAAACCTTCAACAGTGTTTTCCCTCTACCTCTTTCACATGGCCGCACAGCATATTCCATCGTTTGTCTCCTTGCTGTATCCATACACCTGTGCACCCTCAAGGTTCACATGCTTAACCTACTTGAGCCTCTTCTTTGGAGCACTGTAATCAACTCAAAGCCAGCTTGTCCCACCACGACTTCTAAAGTAACCTGAAGCTTCCGCTATGTAGTCTAGAAAGACCAGGCCTGTGGAAAGCAGTCCTCTCCCTTGAACTTCATTCTGGAATGTTAAAATATATATGTAATGTAGTTTATTGCGTGTCTGAATGTATGTGTTAGTTTTTTTTCAACATTTGTGGTTATGTCTCATTAAGCATGTCTCTGAGAGTCTGCCAGAGTGTCAATGGAGAGCAAGGAGCACAGCTTCTCGAGGGAAGGTGGGGCACAGAGTGGTGGTGGTTGGTAGCAGGCCGCTAAGTACTATAAGTGTTAGGTTTTTTTATATTTGGGGCAGGGAGGAGAGGCCGTGTTATGTATGGCTCTCCATTTCTCATCTGCCCCTGCTTATCAGTTGAAAGCAGAGCATAAAAATATACGTGGGTAAAAAGTGAGATGTGGGGAATTTTTTTATCCTCTTGTGATGTCCAAGGGACGCAAGACACCTCGACTTTCGCTCCTGTTGTCTATTTTCTGTCACTGAGAACCCCTAGGTGAAAAACGTCCCTTCTGTTAACTATTGACCACTTATAATTGTATGTACTTTATAAAACCTTGAACTAGTCAAACACTCCTCCTGCGTTACCCAATCACAGTAACGCAAGGGCTAGACATGCGATCGGTCTATACTGGTGTCATCTAGGATATTTCACGCTCTACATTAGGGTTCAGATTACTGGCTGTGGCGCTTACTTCTGAGCCAGTAGCCCCCAGGTTCTTTTCTAAAATCTCTACCACTGATCCACTACCTGGGCCGGTAACGCAATGTGGCGTTGCTCCTATGCACTATTATTCACCCTCCCTGTCACACAAATACAGGTTATTTTTATGTCGCTTATTTAGAAAAGGTATTAAACAACAACGAGTTCACTCTGACTGTTGCTCGGCTCTCATTACACGTCTGGCTTTGTTTTAATCTACCTACCTGCCTCTTATCACCACTCGGCAATTGGGAAATCCCAATAGGTTCAATTAATTTCGCTTGCCCTCTGTCTAAAAGTTCAGAAGTAAAAAGCTCATTAGGAGGACCTGTTGGAAAAGGCACATTTTTGCCAGCTTCCGGAGTCAGATTAGCGCTGCCGAGGGACGCGGGTGAGCCTTGTGACCTTTCACCGGCCGCTCATCCCTTGGTGATCACCTTGCATGTTCAACACGATGGATAATTACACGCCAGAAGCCCTGGCAGCTGCAGGCGCGCAGCGAAATAAGGGGGTCAGCTACATTGTCACAGTGATCTCAGGACCTGGGGATTTGTCTCGGCAAGCAGCAAGCAGAAAACCTTTCCAGTAGACAGGCTTTTACACGGAGTCTGAACATTGGCCTCCTTCGCATCCTGCTCGAGTCTTATAGTGTGGATATTTAAAAACCCATTACAGACTGTAAAACACACACCCATTTTTCTAGAGAGATTACTTTTTAAGCTGCACCTCCAAGGTTCATTTTTTGGGGGAAGTGGCACGTACCCCCAACCAAACTGCATTTACAGATTGAGCGAGGAAGGACAGAGACGGGATTTTTTGCCATTACTAAAACGTTTTTGGGCTTTGTATTTTAAGCCATGTACACACTTTTTTTACAGCCTGTGTGTAGCGAACGAGCAGAGCTGACAGGCTCAACTAATGCTAAGGTGGACTTGAAAGGCTGTTCTCTTTCCAAGAGTTGTTTGAAATTTTGGGGAAAATGTGACACTTAACACAATTGTAGTCACTTATAATCTTTTTTCTAGCTCCTTTTGCTCTTGCTTCTCCTTATTCTGATTTGCCATTTTATTCTCTCAGTCCCTCTCTTCCTAGTTTCTCTTACCATCCCACCTCTCTAAAATCATTTTTGTAGCACACCATATATAGTATATACAACAGTGTACCCACAGGATTTTCTGCAGATGTACAATCTTCTCTCATGGATTTTCCCTTTGGTGGCTCACACCTTTTTGGTGGAAAAGCGGATTCGGTTTTAGACCTTTTATGAAAACAGCAGAGCCATGGAGTGCTCCATGGGTCTGTTGACCACTGACAATCAAGTCCCACATCAGTTAAGAAAATTCAGAGTCAACTCCAGAGAGCTGGTGTATAGGCACCCACAGTCACCCCAACCACTACAGCAATTACATCAGTTCTTTTAAGGTCAATGGTGTGAGTCTGACAGGCAACGAGGAGGCCAACAGGGACACCAGACCTCTCAGTCCCCGTCCACTGTTGCAACATCCACCAAGCCACTTTAGTTTGTCCTTAGTGGTGCACACCCATCCTCTGGGGGCAAAATTCAGCACTACCTCCCAGTGAGCAATCCATCAAGTCCTACATATTGTTCAGCGAGGCTTTGGCCTACCTTTTTTTTTTGCCTGCTAAATCTTCCCACTAACATCAGAGCTACATTCAGAGGAACACCTGTCCATTATGTTATACTGGTATTACTCTCTAGAAGTGATATTGAAAGTCCCCCAGAGTCGGAAAAAAGAGAGAGGGTTGTTACTGTCTCTATTTCTTTGTGTCGAAAAAGGATGGGGGCCTCTGGTGTATTTTGAACCTTCATCCTCTGAGTACTTCCCTATAGAAAGACAAATTCAAAATGCTCATGCTGGCCTAAATCTCGTCTGCTCTGGACTTGGAGGACTGGTTAGTCTTCTTGGACCTGTGAATGTGTATTTTCATTTACCTGTCCTCCATTCACCAAGGAAAACTGGAATTGCTCCTGGCTGACCGCCAGGAGCAATTCCAGTTTTCCTTGCTCACCTTTGGCCTCAGCAGTACCATTTAACTGTTCATGAAAGTGATCATTAAAGTGTGCCTGCAACTAGACACTACAGACATTAGTTTGGTCTCTTAGAAAGCAGCATCCATCCCATAGTGTCACCATGGTCCTGGTATGATAATTAGTGCACTCAACCTACTCTGATTTGTCTCCACCATACATGATTATAGTACAGAATAGTATAATAATCACTTTTTACTTTTTTTGATAATCAACTTTTTATAGTTTTAAAGAGCAAGCGGCGAATCAGTATTAGACACGGAAAATTAATAAAACATCAGCATTTACAGGTACATAAGGTCTCATGCGTCCCGGTTTCCAAAGGTAAACACAGATACAGTAATTGAACCAGCCAGTACAATCATTCCACATTACCCAACCATTTTCCCCACACCCTACGGTACTTCTTGGGTCATCCTCGTGCCGCGTACAGGGTTTTCACTTGGGTTGCGCACCTATCTACTCACCGCCGCCACTTCCCGAGGCCAGATAGGTCTGGGCATTTCCATGCCGCCTCTGTCACATTTAGCTACAATCATGGCTGTGTTAAAAAATAATTTTTCGTTTCTGGACCCGTCTAGCCCATCTGTGATCACCAAGAGGGAGTGACGTGGGTCATGAGGAACCACCCAGCCCAGGACTTCCGTGAGTTCCTCCTCGACGGCACCCCAGAATCGCACCAAGCGGGGCATGACCAGACCATATGGAAGAAATCAGCTAAGACATGTCCACACCTCGCACAGGATGCGTCCGGGTACAGGCCCGCCCGGTGAAGGCGTAAGGGGGTGAGGAATGCAGAGTGTAAATAGTATAGTTGGATCAGTCTAAGTTTGGCAGACACGGTGACCGTCTTGGGCGCCATGAGGGCATCGCGCCAATCCTCCTCCTCAAGCGGACCCACCCACTCCTGCCATTGGTCCTTTAACTTGTCCATTGTAGTGGGGGTATTGTTGACAAAGGTTCGGTAAATGCGGGAGATACCCCCTTTGCCCAGGTCACCCAGCATGGTCTGCGCCTCGGGAGGACTGTACTCGGGAAGCCTAGTGCCGTCAGTGATAAGTGTGTGGAGGGCATGTTGCAGCTGTAAGTATCTATAAAATTGGGATGGATGGAGGGAATGATGGGTCTGGAGATCTTGAAATGAGTGCATTTGGCCTCTAGCCCAGACATCCCCAAGCTGTGAGATTCCAATAAGGTCCCACGATTTAAACCCTTGCAGCCCAGTAACTTCTTGGATCCAAGTGCCCTGCCCGAGGGGTGTACATTGGGTCAGCTTACGCGTCCAGCGAGTGTGACGCAGTGAGGCCCGTCAGGCCAACAGCACGCAACGCGTCGCGTCTGGTAGCTTTGAAGGAATAGGTCCCCCGTACATCAGTGATTGGATTTTGGGTAGACCCAGTTCGCTGAGCTCGAGTCGGTAGGCAGGGTCGGACCAGCCCCCGTTGAACCAATTCTGAATAATTAGGAGACTCGCAGCCAAGAAACGAAGGTAGAGGTGCGTCATCCCCATGCCCCGTCAAAGGTGGGGATCTGACACGTGGACAGGGCCAAACGTGCCCTCCCCCCACCCCAGAGAAATTTGGTGGCGAGACTGTCCAGCTCACAAAACCAGGCCCTAGGAAAGCAGAAGGGGTTGTTTTGGAGGACGTAGAGGAATCTAATGAGCATCATCATTTTGAACAAGGCGACCCTCCCAGGGGATTCAGGGGCAGCGTCTTCCACTTCTGAAGATCCGCTTTAGCCTTCTTCACCAATGGGGTGATGTTGAGGGACCAGCCCTGTTCAGGGAGAAGTGATCCATATCCCCAAGTACTTGAACGATTGGCGTCGAAGCGGTATGGTGGACTGCCAATCGTTACAATCCCTGGGAAGGTGCAGCGGGACTAGCACTGACTTCCCTGGGTTTAGTCGGAGACCGGACGCTCGCCCAAAGGACTAAGATCTGGAGGCAGTGCGGTCCCGTTAAGGCAGATTCGGCCAAGAAAACTAGGACATCGTCCGCATATAGGGCAATCTTGTCCGACTCAGTGTTGGGCCATTCCCACCCACGGATACGACCTTCGGCTCGCACCAGGGAGGCCAGGGGCTCCATCGCCAAGGCGAAGAGCAGGGGCGAAAGGGGACACTTTTGACTTTTAAATCCTTTTATACAAGAACAACTTCATATGCCAGATGCTTTGACAATTTGGGTTGTCTGTTCTTTGATTATTAAAACGTTAATTCAACTAAAATCAATTAAAATTCTTCGATATGTTCATTGCATCCTAATCAAGCACTGGCTGTACAACCCTAACGGACTTCCCAGAGTTGGTTGAGAGCATTGGTTATTTAAGTAATAGGGTTTCCTGACCAGATGACGCTGAGTATCGTCAGCGGAATGGATAACAGGAGCGCATTACGGAGGGTCTCTTTTGAAGCACCACAAGTGCTGAGTGATGTCATACATCCCTTAATATACTCATGGTTATTGGATTAAACTACAGCCATTCAACCAATCAGATAGTTGTTGCTGTGCTTCAGACTTTTGTTTTTCAGAGCCGCCCACTAGGGATGGAGATGGCACTCACCACATTTCCTTTTTAGGTCTCGCCTGACCCAGCGCATGCGCTGGTCTGGCAAGACATTTTGTGAGGGCTCCAACAAGTGCTACCAGGCCAGCCTAGACCTACAGTGCATGTGCGCGGGCACGCGCGTCGCGCTTTACCGCTATTACTTTCACTTTCGCGGCCGCTTTGATGTTTGATCGCGATCGCGATCACTTTTGCGGTTGCACGGCCGCTTTGATGTTCTCCGTGAGGCTTCAATAGATTGCAACAGTTAAAACAAGCATTGGCATAGCCAATAGGTCTCGCTTTTGGGACCTTATAAGTGTTTAGTTATGCAACTGTTGCATGGCTAAACACTTATAAGGTCCCAAAGGCGAGACCTATTGGCTATGCCAATGCTTGTTTCAGGAGTCGCAGTGACCTGTTCTCAGCCACATCATTTAATAAAGTGATGTTTCCTGGCCACAGGCTGACCTGCCTAACTGCTCTTTACCTGCGAGCTACTTACAAATGATCTTTCCCTTTTACATTGAAATTGGGTGTTTTTGTGAACCAGAGGCCAGCACTGAATATTCTTCCTTATAGTGGCCTGTGCGAAGAAAGGGGTGAAGTGCATGATGCTAGACATGAGAGCCAGCTAGCTCAAACTCTCTTTTGTCATTGAAAATCATCTCCCAGACCTGTACATACAGTGGAGAACTTCCAGCCTGGAATACCACTTATGCAAATCACCTATGCTGCATGCACACACACTTACAGAGACACACTTCCCTCAGTCCTGAGGAGCAGAGGGTTCCAATATGACAAAATCCACAGATTTATTGATGTGTGGACATGCAGATGGCTTTCCATAACGAGGTATGCAGGTAGACCCGCCCATACCCCACAACCACGTCATCAGCTGCGACCAACTTCTAGAAGCATCATGACCTCGACGTGAGGACTTAAACACACTTGTTATACAGTGTGTCACCTTTTGGGACCCCATCTGCATCAGAGTTAAGTGAGCACTCTACTACAGAGTTCATGTGGTGTACGTGACAGTAGACACCATAGTTGAGTATTCTGTGCGCCTAACATACTGGGCACTTCAGAAAATCGAAGATCTATATTGGGTCCTGGTCAAGAAAAAATATTTCAAACCGCTTTAAATTAGTAGGAGACGTGAAAGCAGTAGTGCATAAAGGTTGATTTTCTTCTTTGCCTACTTGTCCACCACTGTTTAAGTGGCTTCTGTCTTTACTTCTCCTGACATTGATTGACGCAGCAAAGTTTATCCCCCTTAAAGTGCATCGAGGGGTGGAAGGAGCAAAACAATAGTTAGTTTTCTTTGTGTTTCACTGCTCCACTCCAGTTAAATTAACCTGAACATTCGTCACCTTACCACAGCCACTGACATTGACAGCAACGTACTACATGGATGCCCGTCCTTCCTCCCCAAACGCATCTCTCATCAAACCCACCCCAATGCTTTGTTTGTCCAGTGCTGTGATCCCTGCTACAATTCACAAGCAGCTGGAGTCTGAATTCCCACTCATATGTAGTGTAGACTATGGACAGGGAGTTGTGCTGGATAATGGTGACCCTGACCCATGCAGCAATTTGCATTGCTCACTCAGACACATAGGGACCGTGAGAAATTACAGATGGCTATAATATTGTTTGTGCGAAAGAGAAATATAACAGAATACCAATTATTAAAACATATGTATTTCATTACGTTTAAAAATGCGGCCTTCTGGAGCTTAGTCTGTTAATCATTACATTAGTTCAATTCTTAACTATAACATAATTTTAACCTTTGTTTTTTTCAGTAAAAAAATATATATGTATGTATGTTACATGGCAAATAGAGTGCTGAGTTTGTGTTGGTAACGTGTTTCCTCGACCTCCCTGGAATACTGAAGATATCTTTCTTTACATTGATTTAAAAAATTTAGAAATTCTCTGAAAATGAACCAAAGGTTAAAGGGACGTTATAGTTGGGTGAAAATGTCAGTTAAAACATACCACTTTAAACAAACAAAACCTCAAATAACTATAACTTGCGTCATAGGTACATATAACTCGCACCCCCACCATGCACAGTGTTGTCATCAATTATGTCATTTTAGAACATGTTATATTTGATATAATATGGAAGGTAATTAGCAGTGCATGGCGACGGAGCGAGTTATAGTTATATATCCCTACCCTTCCCCATATGTTTTTTTTTCTCTAATTTTACAGGGCAGGGGACTGAGTCCTAAAATGGCTCTGCCACATCTTTGTTGATGTGGTGGTAGCCAATCTGATCTAATATTTTGATCTGTTGGATCCTCCACAGGTTAATATATACATACATTTAAACCTTCACTTTTCATCAACTACGGAGCAGATTTACACCAAATCCCAAAAAAGCATGATTTCTAGTCCACGATCTAGCTTTCTGCCAACTTTGGTGATGTCACTGACCAGGTCATAAGTGATATAATACATAAGGTCATAAGCATAACTGTAAGTCATAGTCAGCTCAGGTAATTAAAGCTGCCGAATTTCCCTGGTTTTGTACGAGTAAATTGTGAGCTTAACTATGACGTCTCTGTAACCTTTGTTTTTTCAAAGAATTTCTAAGGTTTTATTTATTTTATTTCCCAACTATAACATCAATGCAACCTTTTTTTTTTTTGTGTAAAATTCTACGTTTTTCATTATTATTCTATTTCATAACTGTAACATCCCTTTAACTATTACTTTGTTTGGTGAATTTCCTAATTTTTACACAATTTCCTAAGTAAAACGTCCCTGTAACCTTTGGTGTTTCGTTGAATTTCAATTTTTTTTTTCAAATGTGAAGTAATATCTAATTACCATGCAATAATCCAAACGCCGCCACGCACGGACTTTGGTCGTGTGTTGCGGGGGGTTGCCCGCAGCATCTGGCCTGCGGGCAGGCCCTGCCCCCAACCCCTCACATGCAGCCAACCCCACATCGATGGCTATGTGTAGCGGAGATGGACCGCAAGGCCTGGCCGCATCCTCCCAAGAGCAGCGATCCCGAGAGGAGGGCACGCAGCCCCCCTCCCTGGGACAATTTTGGCCCTGGGAATCCCGCTCCACAGGATTCTGCACATTTTGTGGGGGAGGGGGCACATGTCCCCCTCCCTGGGCTTTCATTTCCCAGCTTCCGTCATGGCTACCGTTCACTAAACAGCGGGTGCTTCCAGCATGCGAGGATGGACTCGCTAGAACACCCTTACACCAAGAAATGCTGGGCACTCCTGGCTGATTAAAGAATATATCTGAAATAAACACGTTAGTTAGATACCTCACCTTAGAATATCCCCAGGCGTCAGGCTGGATCCGGAAAGATTTTTCGTCAGCAATACCCCTTGCGCGTCGCTAGGCATCGTCTGCAGCTCCGCGTCAGTCGTCGGCGTCGTGCGCCGGAATTACGTCGTCGGAGTACTTAGACGTCGCCCTGTCGCGCTGACGTCAGTTCTTCTTTTTTCCGCGCCAGACAGCGCCGATCCGGGAAGAGCTTACCCCTTAGTCACTTTTTGACTAAACTTTTTTGACTCTTTTTGGTCTTCTGTCGACTCGACTCTGGAACCGGTAGGATGCCTGGTTTTAAGGCCTGTGACTCCTGTCATCGACTGATGTCGGTGACGGACCACCATCGCCGGTGCCTCTACTGCCTGGGGCCCGACCACGATGCGGAGTCGTGCCTCGACTGTCAGGCCTTGACCTCGAAGGCTAGGCGGGAGCGGTCCCGTAAGCTTCTCGAGCTTCTGCACTCGGCTCCACGCCGTTCACGGTCCCGGTCCAGGAGGAGATCCAAGGACCGGTCGCGGAGCCGCAGTCACCATCATCGCTCGTCGGGCTCGAAGTCTTCGGGTAAGTCGAAGCGCTCGAAGAAGTCCAAGAAGCGACACCACTCTTCGGACTCCCCTCGACGGTCGTACGACTCGGTCGAGGGTCAGGGTGGTCCCACCCCGTGGCTCCGTCAGAGCCACGTCCGTCTCCATACCCGCCGGTCCCTGGGACTGACGCGACTACGATCGAGATCAGCGCCTTCCTCTCGGCCATGAGGGGCCCGGCTTCACCGTCGACGCCTGCCGGCACGCCTTCGGGCCCCGCAGGCTCGACTGGGCGACCTCGCGAGCCGGCGGCCATGTCCCGACGCCGCAGGTCCCCGAGGGATCCAGGCCTGGATCTCTGCCGGCGCCGGTCGACCTCACGACGCCTCCTCCGCCGGCGCCGACACCGGTTCCACCCCCGGCACCGTCCCCGGATGACGCCGTTCCCCGGTTTAGCCCCGGTCCGGGCCCTATGCCGGGGCGGCGCTGCTCGATGCCGCATCCGATGCCAATGCATGAGCATTTCATCTACAGCCCAGCTCCGGTTATTCCTCCTGTTTATCAGGAATCGGATGACGGGGGCGACTGGGAGGGGTCTGAGGACCCTATGGCCAGATAGGCCGAACTTTCACAGGACTGGGCAGATGAACTGGGGGATGCCAGTGGTCTGGACACCTCCCCGGACGCTGGTTTCATCTCCTCCGACTGTGGCCTCGGAGGAAGGTGCAGCTTTTTCAGTGGTGCTGCGCAAGGCGGCCGATGCCCTTGGGCTGGAGTTTCCTGCTGTGGCCGTGAGGACTAACGTCCTCACAGAAGTGCTTCAACCGCCAGCATGCTCCACAGAGCCTCTGCTGCAGTTCAATGAGGCACTCATAGACATTCTGCAGGGCACCTGGTCCAAGCCCTCCACAGTACCTCCTGTGGATCGGAACGTGGCCCGGCGCCACCGCCCTGCTCCGGGCGACCCCAGTTTTCTGTCCCAACACCCCACTCCCAAGAGTCTGGTTATCCAGGCCTCGACTTCCCAATCCTCCTTCCCGTCCGCTCCTCCGGATCGGGAATCCAAGAGGCTGGAACAGTTCGGCAAGATGCTGTTCTCTTCCCTGAGTTTGGGTCTGCGGTCCTTGAATACCGCTTGCCTCTTTGACCGTTATTCCCACCCTCTGTGGGATACGGTGGAGGACGTGCTGCCCCTGTATCCGGAGGAGGCCCGGTCACGGCTCACCCAGGCACTTGCTGATGGACGAGATGCAGCACGGCATGCCATACGGTGTGGACTAGACACCACGGACTCGCTGGGGCGGGCAATTTCAACCACGGTGGTGCTTCGTCGCCGCGCCTGGCTATGGTCCACGTCTTTCTCAGGGGATGTCCAGAGTACCCTCATGGATATGCCCTTTGATGGCACTCGCCTTTTTGGCAAGAAGGTGGATAGTGCGCTGTCTCGTTTCAAGGACTCCCAGGCTACGGCCAAGTCCTTGGGTCTCTCGGCCCCGCAGCCGCAAACTTCCGCCTTTCGTGGCCAAGGAAGGGGCGCCTCCTCACGTCCGCCTAGCCACCGGCCGCAGAACCAACCTGCACGCGGACGTGGATTCCGTCGAGGCGGTACTGAAGGACAACGTGCCGGTCAGTCCACATCCACCCCACCAGCATCTGCCTCAAAGCCCTCCTAGTCCGAGCTTTCAGGCCCATTCCATGCCAGTGGGCGGCAGAGTTCGCCATCACCTGCTCCACTGGCGTTCCATCACGTCGGACAGGTGGGTGCTGCAAATCGTCCAAAGGGGCTACTCCCTCCCCTTCGAGACGACCCCTCCAGCCATGCCACCACAGTACCACCGCATGTCGGGGGATCACTTGAATCTTCTCTGGGAGGACGTTACGGCCCTCTTGGCCAAATAGGCCGTCAAGCGCGTTCCTGGTCCAGAAGTAGGTCGTGGTTACTATTCCCACTACTTTCTGGTTCCCAAGAAGGGCAAAGGGGGCCTACGCCCTATCTTGGACCTCAGGAGTGTCAACGCCTTCCTCTGGAAGGAGCGGTTCAAGATGCTCACCTTAGCTCAGGTTCTGGCTGCCCTAGACCCTGGAGACTGGATGGTAGCGTTGGACTTGCAGGACGTTTATTTTCACATTCCCGTCCTGCCGGCCCACCGGCGTTACCTGCGGTTCATGGTGGGTCAGGAGCATTTTCAGTTCACCGTGCTCCCCTTCGGCCTCACCAGTGCCCCTCGGGTGTTCACGAAAGTTATGGCGGTGGTCGCAGCTCATCTGCGCAGATCGGGGGTTCCAGTCTTCCCCTATCTCGACGACTGGCTGTTGAAGGCAGGCTCGCCCCAGGTAGTCGTCTCCCACCTCCAGACTACGGCCGACCTCCTGCATTTGCTGGGGTTCTCCATAAATGTGCCGAAGTCACACCTGAGACCCTCCCAGAAGCTCCTCTTCATCGGAGCGCTTCTAGATTCGGTGCAGTTCCGGGCCTATCCTCCGGAGCAGCGGGTCCGGGATATTCAGGCTCTGATTCCCATCTTTCGGACTCTATCCTGGGTTTCGGTCAGGTTGGTGCTGCGGCTTCTGGGGCTGATGGCCTCCTGTATCCTGTTGGTGCATTATGCCCGGTGGCGAATGCGGGCTCTCCAGTGGGACCTGAAGTTTCAGTGGGCCCAGCATCGTGGCACCCTGTCTGACCATGTCTTGATCTCGGAGGGCACTGCGAAGCAGTTGCAGTGGTGGCTCACGAACCGCGATTGGGTCAGCGGCAGATCCCTCTCCCTACCCCAACCGGAGCACGTAGTAGTGACGGATGCGTCCCTACTGGGATGGGGGGGCCACATGGGGGAGGCGGAGATCAGAGGACTCTGGTCTCCGGCAGAGACTCTGCTCCATATCAACCTTTTGGAGCTGAGACCGAACCGACTTGCACTGAAGGCATTCCTTCCCGTTGTCCGGGGAAGTGTGGTGCAGGTGTTCTCGGACAACACCACCGCCATGTGGTATTGCAACAAACAGGGCGGGGTGGGGTCGTGGACCCTTTGTCAGGAGGCTCTGGGCCTCTGGACATGGCTGGAACACCAGGGCATCACCCTGGTGGTTCAACATCTGGCGGGCTCTCTGAACGCCAGAGTAGACGAACTCAGCCGCCGGTGCATGATGGATCACGAATAGCGTCTAAACTCGGACGTGGCGCAAGGCCTCTTTCGGCAGTAGGGAGAGCCTTGGTTAGATCTATTCGCCACTGAAGAGAACGCGCAATGTCCGCAGTTCTACGCGTTGGAGTTTCCAAGGCGGCATTTGCTTGGGGACGCCTTTCGTCATGAGTGGAGTTGCGGTCTGTTGTACGCCTTTCCGCCTATACCACTTTTGCCCAGAGTGCTGAAGAAGATCAGGCGCGACCGGGCCCAAGTCATCTTAGTGGCTCCGGATTGGGCATGAAGGTACTGGTATCCCGAGCTACTCAGTATGTCAATCGATCCTCCGACACGACTGCCTCTTCGGGAGGACCTTCTGTCGCAACAGCAGGGGACGGTTCTCCACCCGAACCTGTCCAGTCTCCACCTCCATGCGTGGAGATTGAGCGGCGACAGTTGATGCCATTTGACTTGCCTCCTGAAGTCTGTGACGTTATTCTGGCAGCCAGGCGTCCCTCCACTAAAACGGTATACGCCTGCAGGTGGAACAAATTTGTGGCATGGTCCACAGCAAAGGCGGTGGATCCCCTTTCCGCCCCTCTTTCTGAGGTTCTCCTCTTTCTTCTCTCTCTAGCCCAGCAGGACTCTGCTCTGGGCACCTTGAAAGGTTATCTATCAGCTATCTCTGCTTTCTCACGACTTCCTGATCAGCCTTCTCTCTTCAAATCCCCTGTTGTTTCTCGTCTCCTTAAGGGCATTCCTCACATGTTTCCTCCTGTCCCCTCCGTAATGCCTCAGTGGGATTTGAATTTAGTCTTGACCTTTCTGATGTGCGCTCCCTTTGAGCCTCTTCAAAATTGTCCCATTCGTCTTCTGACTCTTAAGACTGCTTTCCTGGTAGCTATCACCTCGGCTAGACGGGTGAGTGAGCTCCAGTCATTATCGTCTAAGCCTGCTTTTCTTTCTGTTCATCCGGACAATGTTGTCCTCCTGACTCGTCCTTCCTTTCTTCCAAAAGTGGTAACTCCCTTTCACATCGGGCAATCTGTCACCTTGCCCACCTTCTTTCCGCCTCCTTCGAAAGAGGAAGAGAGGCTCCACCGTCTGGACCCAAAACGGGCGCTGTCCTTTTATTTGGACCGCTCCAAACAGTTCCGGGTGGACGACCAGCTTTTTGTTGGATACGTGGGTGCTAAGAAGGGAAGGGCACTACACAAGCCAGACCATCTCACGGTGGGTCGTATTGTGTATAAAGGCTTGTTACTACTTCTCTAAAAAGGACCCTCCTGTAGGGCTGAGAGCCCATTCCACCCGGGCCACAGCGGCTACTACTGCCCTGGGACGGGGAGTCCCTTTGCAGGACATCTGTCAGGCAGCAACGTGGGCCTCGCTGCACACGTTTGCCAAGCATTATTGCCTGGACAGCCAAGTCAGGAGAGATGGCTTCTTTGGCCGTTCTGTTCTCCAGGACTTTCTAGTGTGATCTTGGTTCGCAGACCCACCACCGGGGTTGGTATTGCTGGGGAATCTATTCTAAGGTGAGGAATCTAACTAATTTGTTTCTTTCCGATGAACAAGTTACTTACCTTCGGTAACGATGTATCTGTAAGAAACATTAGTTAGTTAGATTCCTCACCGACCCACCCATCCTCCCCGTTCTGTGAACCGACATCTAGGGTTAAGGCTATCCTTTCTACGGCCCTAAATTTTTTGGCACCAGTGTCGGTCTCTTGCATGGCTCTGCATTCCTGGCGCGGAAAGCTATGTACAAGAACTGACGTCAGCGCGCGAGGGCGGCATCTAAGTACTCCGACGACGTCATTCCGGCGCACGACGCCAACGACAGACGCGGAGCCGCAGACGACGCTTAGCGACGCGCAAGGGGTATTGCTGACGAAACATCTTTCCGAATCTAGCCTGACGCCTGGGGATATTCTAAGGTGGGGAATCTAACTAACTAATGTTTCTTACAGATACATTGTTACCGAAGGTAAGTAACTTGTTCAATTATTGTAAATACACAGTTTTGGTGTGCAGAAGAAGCCGTTCTTGTAGGCTGTGCCCATGAGGTCTGTGGGTGTTGGTGCAAGCAACACACAAGTGAAACGTGTATTTTTGTGTCGAGCAGATGAGACTACAATATCTAGCAGATTGATATTATGAGGCAACATGCTTTTTAGCTTCTATACTGTGAGATGGGCTAATGCGTAGGCGAATAGCAAAGACCCTCCGAATTCAATTTCCTGGGTTCTGGTTTTAACATACTGCTTTGTAACATTTGGTGCTCCTCACCCTAATGTCAGGTTTGTCAACTATTTTATTGTTGTAGGGTACTTCTTGGTGTATTTTTCATGTTTTTTAATTGCCACTGTACAAGCAGTATACACTGTAAACTTAAAATCTCTACTTACTCCAGTATTGGAACTTTCATAGATTCCCATAGCTTGTATCATTCCCCGTCGTCGGAATGTGAGTCTCGGTACATAAAATAACATAGCAGTATGTACAAAAGAGAAAGAAAAAAGGCCTAGGCCTCATTCCCTTTTGTAGCATATCCACCTCTTTTTGTAAAAGAGGCCAAAATAGAGCAACAGCCAATCAAATTATCCTCACCCCACAGAACCCTCCTGAGAGAACCTCAGAGCCTCTTCAACTCTAGTTGACTGCTTTTTTCTACATTTTTCTTCAGAATTGTTTGGTGTTTCATTCAGGAATGTCTGACAAGGAGAAGAAAGCCCTTTTCAAGCCTTGTTCCTCCTGTGGCAAGAAGAGGCTGTATGTGGAGGACAGGCATAAGGACTGCATTTATTGCCTGTACCCAGATCATAAGGCAGCGGACTGCAAGATCTGCTGCACCTTCTCTACGAAGACCCTCCGGGACCGTGAGGGTCGCCTTCTCACTTGGCTCCAGAAGGTAAAGTCAAGGAAGGGAACTCTGTCAAGTGACAGTAAGGACTCATCATCTGGCACCTCATCTCGAAGGTCAGTGAAAAGGGGTAGGGCTTCCCCTTCACCATCCTCTGAACGTCCTATTAAGGCCTCAAAAAAGACCCCCGTGAGTTGCAGCAGTGGTGGAATCTGCACAGACTTTTAAGAAGCCCTCTTCTCTATCTTCTGAAAAGTCAGAAAAAGATTCCAGATCGTCGACGACGCTGCCGAAGACTCCGTCGACGAAGACTTCTAAATCTCCGGTGAAGAAAGTTACAAATCAATGTCAGCGTCGACGGGAGCATCGACGACAGTTACGACGATGACAAAGGTGTCGACGACGGTGACGGCGATGACGGTGTCGTCCACGAGAGCAGTGCCGACGATGACGGCAGGAGTGTCGACGATCTCATCGACGGCAGTGTCGACGACGCCCATCTCTTCGTCGACGATTCAACCGTTGACGGTGCATCTTCCGTTGACGACCTCTTCGACGATTGTTTCTCTTTCAACCCCATCGCCGACGGTACCGTCGACGACATCTTTGTCGACGGAGAGGATTACAATATCCTTAAAGAGAATAACACCTGATATGATGTCACCAAGGAGGGTTACCCCCTTGCCTCTCGCACTGTTGCTCGAAGAAGAAGAGGACTCTGACGGGGATGATCAGTATTCCTGTGGCTATGCCCATAGTCCCTCACAATTGTTGGTCAAATGTCAGGACACTGATTCGGAGGGCGACTACACTCCTGGGTACTCATTCGAACAATCCTATTCTCGTCAGGGCAGCGCAGGCCAGGAGATGGTTACAGTCCCTTCTTCTCTCCTGGCAGATCTCTAGGGCATGTTGCAGGATTATAGGAAGAGGTTTTCGCAAGCTCCTCCTCCTCAATCTTCGACTTTCTCTGCAGTTCATTCTGTGCCTACGTCATCGGCTTCTGCAGTGTTTTCTCTGGGAGAACCATCCCAGATGGTTTTCCAGCCGCAGATATCCAGCCCAGGTTTACCTCCAGTGATCCAGGATGTTCATGATGAGTCCTCGGACGAGGATCAGGACAATGGCAACAGGTCTAACCAGTGTGTTGAGTGGGAGGATTATGTGATCCCGGATCCAGCTTCACCTCCTCCGGATCCAGTGGATTCTCCCCCGGCGGACATTGGGGGTTTTCACAAGCTGATGGAAAGAGCCTCCAGTAGATTCAAACTTCCTATGCCTTCAGTTCAGACGGAATGCTTCCTTTATGATTTTAAGGAGCCCTACAGGAAAGTGGTCCGCTCCATTCCCATTGTCAGCCATGTCTGGGACGAGGGTTTGAAGGCAATGAAGAACCCGGCTACTGTTGTTCCAGTTTTGCCACGCCTAGAGAAGAAATACAAGGCGCCTGAGTATAGTCTGGCGTCCTTGATAGGTCAACCGAAGCTGGATTTGGTTATATCCCAGGCGGCGCAAAGAAAGTCACGCAATCCTTCTGCACCTCTGATGACTCCTCCCGATAAAGAAGGCAGGCGCCTTGATAATGCGGGGAAAAGGTTTTCCTCTATGGCGAGTCTTTTGGTACGGGCAGCGAATGCGTTGGCGATCCTTGGAAGGTACGATCACCAAATGTGGTGCGACCTTTCACTATATTTGCACCAGCTCCCACAGGGGTCCA
Source organism: Triturus cristatus (assembly GCF_964204655.1). Classification (NCBI taxonomy): domain Eukaryota; kingdom Metazoa; phylum Chordata; class Amphibia; order Caudata; family Salamandridae; genus Triturus; species Triturus cristatus. Next base: position 1,396,840,407 of record NC_140589.1, read on the forward strand.
AGGCGGAGGCCAAGAAGATTCTACAGGTGGGAGAGTCTACATGGGCGAAGGTGATCGACTGCGCCATGGATATCGCCACCACAGCTTTCCGTTCACTGGCAGGTGCAGCTGTTCTCCGTCGCCAGGGCTGGCTCCGGGCGACATGGTTCCGACCGGAAGTTCAGAACAAAATCCTGGACCTCCCGTTTGATGGTGAGGCATTATTTGGGAAACATATCGACGATGCCCTCCAGGATATTAAAAAAGATACGCAGACGGCAAGATGTCTAGGCAATATTCAATATCGGAAGGTTCCTTTCCTTGGGACCAGGGGGAAGAGTACAACATCCTACAGAGGCTCGTACCAACAACAACGGTATTCTTCTTATGGTTCGACGTCTCAGTCGTATCGCCCACCGTACCAACAACGACCAGGCCAGACCTAGTCTTTCTCTAGATCCAACACTAGAGGAAAACAGAATCGCCAGGGACGTGACACCTCCAAGAGACAATAACGGCATTCTGGCTCTGCCTACTGTACCCACCTCCCCGTTAACACCTGTGGGAGGCAGGGTGCCTCAATACCTCCACAACTGGAAATGGATAACATCGGACTGTTTGGTGCTCAACATCATTCGAGATAGCCATACGCTGGAGTTTCTTCATATGCCAACTTCCAAGCCCCCTGTCGCTATGCCTTCGAAACATCTGCGTCTCTCACGGCTCGAAGTCCATCAGATGCTCCTCAAGGGAGCAGTGGAGCTGGTTCCCCTGTCTCAGAGGGGTGACGGTTTCTACTCCAGGTTTTTCCTGGTCAAGAAGACGCTGGAGAAGTGGCGCCCCATTTTTTTTTTTAACAACACTTTTTATTGATCAAGAAGGCAAGGGCTGCTGGCCCCTGTAAACCCAGGGGATCTGCCACATAGTAAATAGCAACAACTCTTGACATTTTTGCCATATAGAGGAACAATGGAGAGCTATTCATACATCATCTATCAAGAAAAAACCCCTCCCCATCCACCCCCCAACACCCACCCCCCTCCCCCGGACCACACCACCACCAGAACCATCTTTATACAATTAGAGCTCAGCACCACGCTTGACATTCAAATAGGCCCCACGTCTCCATCCGCAGGAACCGGTGCAAGGAAAATGCCCCTATAATCAGCCCACCGCTTCCAGATCTTGAAGTGTTTCCGAGGACACCCACGCGCCCTAAAGATCGGCAACTCCAGGCCCATACTGAAATCTAAACCTCGTTTCCAAACATTGAGAGAGGGAGCCGCCGGGGCCTTCCACGCCCGAGCCAGATCCCGCTTGGCTGTCGTTAGGCCCAGAAGCAGCAGGTGACGCTTATAAATATTACTCCCAATATCAGCCATAACATGGAGCAATACCAGCCTGGGGTCTACAGGGAGATCCCAGCCCAACATTTCTGACAAGCACCCTAACACTCTTCCCCCAAAACCGGTGCACCGTAGGGCAGTGCCAGACCGTGTGTACCAAAGACCCCCACCTCCCGCCCACACCTAAGGCAGTCCGGGGAGGCGATAAGACCCGCTGTCGCGTGTAATAAGTCCTGTGCAGATACCGAAATTGGACGAGACGCAGGCGGATCGCTATACTAGCCTCACGGGGGGAGGCAAGTGCCTCCCTCCAATCCGCCTCGTCCAATGGCCCAACGTCCGTCTCCCACCGCTCACGCAGACCCTGCAGGGACGGAGCACTATGAATCACCAGAGACCGATATATTTTGGAAACTTTCTTCTCTTGGAGAGCCCCCATGAACACCTGAGCCTCAAGGGGACTGAATTCAGGGATGGATTGAAGACCCTCCAGTCTGGGGGCGAGGGCATGGCGCAGTTGGAGGTATCTAAAGAACTGCGTCCGTGGCATTTGATACTCATGCTGTAAGACCTCAAAGGATTTCATCACACTGCCCTGAACCACTGATCCCAATGTGGAGATACCAATCCTGTCCCAGTCCCTAAAACCAGAGAGGGTAGCCAATTGAGGGAGCAGCCCGTTCTGCCACAACGGAGTTTCCTTGGTAAGCCTACCCCACCAGCCAACATGACATAGAGCCCGGCGCCACACCCGAAACACCACTTGGGTGACCGGTGGCAATGCTTCCCGCAGCGCAGTCGCGTAAAGCAGGGTATGTACCGTATGTGGGTCCATAAGTCGCCTCTCCACCGCATATGCCGGGTCCCCCCTATCTCCATACCACCATTCGTTTAGGACCAATAAATGGGAGGCGTAATAATAGGATAAGATATCGGAGGGGGCCAGTCCCCCGTCGTACACTGACAAAAAGCAGACCCTCAGCGACACCCTGGCCAGACCCCCCTCCCACAAAAATTGACTCAGCACCGCATTAACCGTCCGAAACCAACGGAGAGGGATCTCATAAGGGTGGTTTTGGAGCTGGTAAAGAAGTCGAGGTAGCGCCACCATCTTAAAGATGGCAGAGCGGCCACAGATAGTGAGAGGCATACGTGCCCAGAGCTTAACATCCCGACATACTTTCTCCCATACCGGCACCACGTTGCGTTCCCAGGCGATCGTCGGTCAGAAAGACCCCCAGATATTGCAGCCCCCCGGCCGCAACCCGCAGTGACACCGTCCACTCACCCTGTACGTCCCGGCCGCCCAGCACCCAAAGGGTGGATTTCCTCGGGTTCATGTATAGCCCGGACGTCTCCCCAAAGACCTGCATCATGCGGAGCAGCCGCGGCCCTGTTCTATCGAGATCCGACAGGAAGAACAACACGTCGTCAGCATATAGGGCAATACGGTCCGAGAGGCCATGTTCCCACTCAAACCCTGTGTATTGCGCATCCATACGGACCCAAGAGGCCAGTGGTTCCATGGCCAAGGCAAATAGGTAAGGCGACAGGGGGCAGCCCTGCCGCGTCCCCCGATGCACCGGGAATCTTGCCGAGGTCGCCCCTGCCACCCGAACCGAGGCCGTGAGATCGGTATACAGAAGTGTTAAATAGGACAAGAAGCGGGGCCCCAGGTTCAGCCGTTGCAGCAAGGCAAAGAGATAGCGCCAACTAAGAGAGTCAAAAGCTCTATCCATGTCGGCCAAAAGGAGAGATGCCCGAGCCTCACGCCGCTGGACCGCATCAATCGCCACATGTGCACGCCGGATGTTGTGACGCGTTGCCCTATGAGGCATAAACCCGGCCTGGTCTGGGTGGACCAGGGTATTAATATAAGGCAACAGTCGGTTGGCCAGAGCCTTGGCCAGAATCTTCGCCTCCATATTCAGAAGGGAAATCGGTCGATAAGAGGCATGTTGTTCAGGAGGGCGACCCGGCTTGTGGAATAAGACAATCTCTGCATGTCGCCAGTCGGCCGGCAAAACCAACCGCTCACAAGCATCTTCCACCACCGCATTATAGTGGGGCCCCAGTTGCAGAAAGTATTTCCTGAAGAACTCACTCGGGAACCCATTTGGGCCCGGGGCCTTCCCGACGGACAAGCTCCCCAACGCCGTCCCCAGCTCATCCACCGTTAGCGGTCTGTCCAAGTCTACACGCGCCTCATCCGAGAGGCCTCTAGGAGGAAGATCATCGAGGAACCGATTCACCAGCCCCCCGGGTATGGTCTCCTGCGGTTCGTACAGCTCCGCATAGTATGCTGCAAAGCTGTCCGCTATGGCGCCAGGGTCTGTCAGCACGCGGCCCTCTCTATCTGTAATCCCCGGGAGGGTCTGTGCCTGACGCTGACCCTGACACAGCCTATACAGCATTATCCCCGATTTGTCCCCCCACTGATAAACCCGGCTTCGCGTAGCTAACCATGCCTGCCTCGCCTCGTCCAGCAAGAGCGAGGCATGGGTTTGCTGGGCATATTGCAACTGACGCCGCAGAGCCCCACCTGACTCCCCCTGGCTTCTACTCTCAAGCTCCCTAATCTCGCCCTTAGCCTGGACCAATCCCGCGTCGCGCGCTCGGCGGGCCGCAGCACAATATGAGAGGTCAACTCCCCGCAGCGTTGGTTTCCATGCTTCCCATAAGATATCAACTCCCGACACCGAGCCCACATTCCGGGCCCAGTAAGAATCCAAAGCCTCCGTCATACGGGCACAGTAGTCTTCTTGCTGAAGATGCCAGCCCGAGAGGCGCCAACGAAATTGCCCACTTACCCCCCCCGAGCCGCATACGAAGCGAGACAGGGAAATGATCCGACAAACCACGGGGGAGGATATCTGCCTCCACCCCCCGTGCCACCGCAGCCCCTGATAGGAAGATGTAGTCTAACCGAGAGAATGATCCATGCACGGCAGAGAGGTAAGTATACGCCCGTGTATCCCCATTAAGCCGCCGCCATGCATCCACCCAATTAAGACCGTCGGCCAGCGCCTGTAGCTTGGTCGGCCGATCAGCGCATCGCGTATCACTCCCCGAACAGCGATCCCGCGACGCCACCATTACATCGTTCCAATCGCCGCCTACTATACCTGCTGCCAACGGCATCTCCGCCCATACACTCATGATCTTTTCAGCCAGGGTCCATGAAAAAGGGGGTGGGGCATAAACGCTTCCGAAGATCACTACTTCCGCCCCAATCTTTCCTTGAACAAAAATATACCGCCCGTGCGTATCCGCCTATGAGCGCGTGTGTGAATATCGGACCCGGTTGTGAATGAGGATGGCCACACCTCGGGAACCCCTAGTGAACCCAGAATGAAAGACCTGCATGTACCCGTATCTTTGGAGGCAGGGAACCCTAGTACCCAGGAGATGTGTTTGTGGCGCCCCATTTTAGATCTCAGGGAGCTAAACACCTATCTCATCAGTCAATCCTTTCGGATGGTCTACCTCCAGGATATCTTGCGTCTCCTCAACCCGGGAGATTTCATGGCCACTCTCGATCTCGAGGATGCATATTTTCACATACCCATTCATCCAGCCCACAGGAGGTTTCTACAATTCACAGTAGCTAAGAGCCACTTCCAATTCAAAGTTTTACCTTTTGGACTTCGCTCTGCCCCGAGGATCTTCACCAAGGTGCTGGCACCGGTGGCAGCTTTCCTCAGGAAACAGCATTTTCAAATCTTTCCATACCTGGACGACTGGTTGCTGAAGGTTCCGTCCAGGCGGATAGCGGAGGAAACAGTCGGGCGTGTACGACTCTGTTCAGCAATCTGGGTCTGACTTTCAACAGGGAGAAGTCGTCTCTCTGTCCGTCCAAGAGAGCACGGTTCCTAGGGGCTATCTTGGACACGTCTCTCAACAAGGCTTCTCCATCCTTCGAAAGGCAAGAAAAACTAAGGTCCTTGGCTCATTTGTTGAGAAAAAGAAAGTGTCTTTCAGTACTCTGTTACAAATCCCTTCTAGGAGTGATCTCTTCATGCATCCCTCTGATGCCCCACTGCAGATTGCGGAAACGATCTCTTCAGGAGCAACTAGACATGCAATGGCAACAAGTTCACTGCTCTTTCGACGACAGGGTGGGTATTATTGCGGCAATGAAAGAAACCACCTTGTGGTGGACACAGGAGGAGAATTTATCCCAAGGTCTATCCTTTGTAAGCGATCCAGCGCCTCAAGTTGTCACAACAGATGCCTCGCTGGAAGGCTGGGGTGCGGTGCTTCAAGACTTACATGTAAGCGGGCATTGGTTGCCCCGGCACTACCTTCTTCACATCAACCTCCTGGAGCTCAGGGCGATTCGTCTGGCTCTACAAGCATTTCTTCAACGTTTGCAGGGTTCGGCGGTTCTTGTCCGCACGGACAACACCACGGCCATGCACTACATCAACAAGGAAGGGGGTACCAGATCTCTTCCATTGTCGCAGGAGGCCCAAAATGTGAATGAGGCCTAGGCCTTTTTTCTTTCTCTTTTGTACCTACTGCTATGCTATTTTATGTACCGAGACTCCCATTCCAACGACGGGGAATGATACAAGCTATGGGAATCTATGAAAGTTACCAATACCAGAGAACCAAAGTTACAGGTAAGTAACTTGTTTTCTTTTTTCCGTAGTAAACTATTAATGAAGAAAACATTTTTGCAGGAGGGGTACCTTTTTCTAAATTGTGAGTACTTTTTGAGACAACAATGGTTGTAGTTTACTGATGCCCAATATTCGATTTAGTTTTATTGATTCATTTACTGTGTATTGAAGCCTGGACCAGGCCAGTTAAATGTCAAAAAGCTAGGCACAGGTTATTCTTAGACCAATATGCCCAGACGTGGGTCCTGTGCTCTACATGCCACTGGAGTCAAGCTATCTTAGCTGATGAGGGGTGAAACCCCGAAACCGGTCCTAGGATGCTTGTTTCCAGTCCAGGGAGGACCTGGCCTGGCATTTCGGGCTGGACTGTTCCCATTGGGCGCAGGGTCAAGATTGATTTGCATATGGCTGGGTTCACACTGGAATAGCATGGTGAGCAAAAAAAAGCGATGGATTTGGGCCCAGATCTCTGTACTGGGGTGAATGTATGACATTGTTCTGCATTCTGTCCATCAATTGTTCTTTTATGTATAGATTTCCAAGGCATGCTTATAAAATATTGTATATTTTTAAGATCAAAATAAATATTAGGGACGTTATCTATGAATGCAACTTTGGAACTTGACTATTAAGTAAAGTACCAAACGCAACAAGAGGATGGACGGAGTGCTAAAACTTTTCAACCACTCAACCCCAGTCAAGAGATCTGGGTTTAATCCGTCGTTCTTTTGCTCTCTACGCCAACCCAATTTGGACTCAGCCATATGCAAATCAGTCTTGACCCTGCTCCTCATGGGAACAGTCCAGCCTGAACTGCCAGGCCCTCCCTGGACTGGAAACAAGCATCCTGAGACCGGTTTTGGGATATCAGCCAGGCAAGCTTGAATCCAGTGGCACAGCGAGCAAAGGACCCACATCTCGGCATACCATTGGCCACTTAGGGCAAACATAGGAAACACAACAAGATATTGGACGGAATGCTGAAACTTTTCAACCACTCACTCCCAGTTGTGTTTGCTATATTAAGGGAAGTACTTCATGAAGGGATATGAATGTTCCCATTCTCCATACAACTTGCAGTGAAATAGCTGTGTTTGGTACATTGTGCTTTAAAAAAACTGAAATAAATTAGAAATGGTGAATCAGTGGCCGTTTTGCAACATATCCTAATATTTGCTGGATTTATATTGTATTAACTGTATAGCAATGGCAAATGTCGCTTTAGGGAGCGTTGTCTAGAATTAAACACATACTTGTGTGTAAAAGTAGCACAAATACTCCTGTAAAATGGGGAGTTGATCTGTACAGCCATACAGCAGAGCTTCAAGCACAAGAATAAAATCAATGGTCACCCGGCCTCAATACCGAGCAGCAGTTATTGTTTGTAAATGCATCCGTTTGGTGTTGCTGCTGTTTAAACCACAAAGGTAGTTTTAGTTTGTAAAGCCTGGTAAATAGAAAACTAATACCACAAGCTGTTGGTTAATTGCTGGGGTGGAAGGTTAACTCCAAATCTAGTGCTTTAGCAATTGGCAGTCTGTTGTAGGGACTGGGAAGCATATCATTCGTGGTGAAAAAAAAATCCTTTAGTGCACCTAAGAACGTTAATGAAAAACAGAAAATATCACACTGCGGCCTTGCATTCTCTTTCAGTCCCTGAAATGTCGAATTGACCATGTGTTTTGACAAATAAATGTATCAGTGTTGATGTTGGCAGTCATTGCATTCTGAATCCAAACACCTAATGTGACCTCGGCCTTCCTTGACCTTTAAACATCTGCTGTTTGTTCCTCAGTTCTAACCAGCTGCCGTTCAGTCATATTAATATGTCAAGATATGTAATTGTATCTCGGTGCGCGATAGGGTTTTTTTTTCTGCACAGTATTGTGTCATAGCAGAAACCCCCCAGAATTCTTCTCCTTAAACAGTACATTGGTGTTTATTGGACCGTAGCTCATTTGTATTGCACTCATTGTATTAAATGTCGCATGAGGCCATAAATCTGAAATTAAGATATTTGAATGTGTTTTATGTGTAATTCAGCATTCCCTACACCACATGATAATAATCATGATATTTTTTTCAGTACTTTGCGTTCTTTATCGTAATTTTTAGGTGATACCCTTGTTTTGTTTTCAGACAGATAAACATTCGAAATAAGTTCATTGCATGGGTGACAAAAATTATTGCATATGAAGCTGAAATTGTACACACGATTCATACAGCAGATCATATGGCTACTAGTTTGGGAAAAAAATTGGTACATAAAATGTAAATCGCCCAGTCTTACGTGAGGGGCAAAATCGATGATTAAAATCCATTATATCTAGAATTTCAGAAAAATGCAAATAGTTTGTGCATATCCTGCAAGGTACTAATGAATGCAAACATTAAACACAATTCTTGAAGAGTGAGTCATCTGATCTTACAGTTCAGGCATGGTCTTAGTTTCTTTTTCATGATTCTTCAACGCTCTTAAAGTGCGTGTGTATTGTGCAAATCTAATCTTACTGGTAGAGCTTCGTCTTGTGGTTACTTTTTTTGTTATTCCTCGTCTCTCCTAAAGTGCCTGCGCTTTGTGCAAATAATCCTTGCCATTTATGGTTTATAACGTGTAGTTCAACTCTTTCAACTCTTTATGAACGATGAACTTCTATTGCCGCTTTGTTGCTAGTTTTTGCTCGTAATCCTAAGGGTGCAAGAGAGTTTGAGTATAAAAAAAACCTAGTCATTGGCTCCAGTCCCATGAGTCACCGAGTTGATTCTTCGGCAAATTTAGGAATTTTGCTCCTTGACATTCTAGAGGAATTGAAGCTCCGCTTAACCAAGAGGTGACCGCTTGCCTGCTGGTGCGGGTATGAAGTTTTGAAAACAATAATTGAAGTATCTTCTTTCTTTGTCCCAAGACTGGTGCAAAAGGTGTGGGTGATTGACTCTGCTTTATATCCACATAGACAACATCTATGGTGTGGAGGGCTGCCCATCCGTGTCAAGGTGAGATCTTTTGTACCCATGTACTCAAAACAGTATAACATGAACTGATGTTTTAATGCTAACAAAAAATTTGCTGTGAGGTACAGTTGGGACCACAAACTACAGTACGTGTTAACTACTGTCCAGGTGTGTCGTCTCTTTACAAATATTTTCTTAATCTACAGCTGAGACAAGAGCTTTGTTGAGGAATTTGTTGTAAAGAAGACTGTTCTTCCATGGTACTTGCCCATACTTCATTAATGCCTAGCTCGTGTTTTGTAAGACCCAAGTAATCCCCCCTGGATTTTTTTTTGTTTTTTCTTCATCTGTGCCTCTATTTCTTGCCAACATACGTTATTCAGAGAGCCACTTTCTGAGGCACAAAGTCTCCAACACAATTTAACAAAAGCACTCAAGCTGTGCAGCTTTTAATATTTTTTAAGCCAAATTTGAACCTCACCTGGGCCGGGAAGTTGATTTTGGCAAGCCTAAAACCTGCTTTGTATGCATTTAATTGTAGTAGATTCAGAGTGGCCGTGTCCTTACCATGCATGATCTCCAAGCTATATCCTACAGTTGGGATTCGTTTGGCTACCATTTTTGTTAGCAGATATTTAAGCGAAGGACAGATGAGTTTCTCCGCTTTCGCCTGTGGAATGGCCATGTGCTGTTTAAATGTCAGTTGGTGCTCCATGTTGATGTCCAGATACCTATATGAGGATACAGTCTTAACTTGTTTGCACTTTATAGACCACATGAACTATTTATATTTTGAGTCGATGAGATGGATCACTTTTTTTTATTCATCTCCTGGGCTTGCTGCTTTATGTAACCTTCTAATTTGTCGATTGATCTCTGAAGTCCAATGGACGTTTGGCTCAGAATGACGATATGATCAGCATATTGCAGACTTGCAATGTTCTCTGTCGCCAGTTTTGGTAAATGACTTTCCACTTGTGTCAGGTAGCTGTCTAAATCGGCAAGCTATAGATTGAATAGGCTTGGGGCTACAACACACCCCTGCTTCAGACCATTCATTATGTGGGTTTTTGTCATTACTTGGTGCCGTTTCCGACTTTAACCTGGGTCCAGATGTCACAATGCAGTGCTGTTATGGCATTTAGCAAATTCACCATCCTGCCAATTTTTCCCAAAGGCGGCCGTGGGGGACTCTGTTGAATGCGTATTTGAGGTCAATGAAGCATGTAAACAACAAAGATTTTTTGCTGGATTGTCTTTTCCGATAATATGGTTGGAACTGAAAGATTTGTTGTTGTCCCCGTGCTTGGTCTAAAACTGGTTGGCATTTTAGGAATTCGATTTTTTTATTAACCCAGGCTTGAAGATCTTGAAGAAAACACAAGGCATACAGTTTGGATTCCATATCAATTCACACTATTAGCCTGTAACTAAGCTGTGATGAATGACTGCCATTCTGGTAGATCGGTCAGATATGTTCCCTTTTCATGATGGTGGTATTTTATTCAATTGGAAAATTTGGTTAAAGAGAGGTGTAAAATAACAAGCCCAGAATGTAACATCTTTCTTGAATATTGCATTTGGTAGTCTGTTTGGACCAGGTGCTACCTCTTCCTTCAGTTTTTTTAGGATCTTCTGTAGACCCATGGAATCTGGTAAGGCCACTGTGTTCTCTGGCTGGGTTGTGGGTGGGCGTTGTATTTCAGGAATACCTGCCTGATTGCAGTGGGTTGCTGTACTTTATTTTATTACCATCCGATCCCACCAGTCTCAAGTGATGTTGTCTCCGACATTGAGTTAATACGGCAGATGTGCGTTGACGGTTTGTTTGCTGGTAAGTAGTACATTTCACAGATGTGAGATACTCGAACCTCCTCTGAGATTCCTGCATTTTGATTTAGAGTTTGTCCCGAACCTAGTATATTTCTTGTTTACAACATGCTTTAGAATATTACAAATTATTTTGGTGATTTGTAAAAATTATCTTCTTTGTCGACCTAATCCAATCGCTTTATTTGCTCCTGCAGTTCAGCCATGCACCTATCCTAAAATCGACTACTTGCTTAGTAATTCTAGTTTCTATGGCAGCAAAAAACCAAAGATGTGCCTTTTGTATCCAGCTCAATCAGTAGATGAAACGTGGAGCAGGAGTACAACTGTGGGGGAATTTTACAAGTACCCTTTATGAATATTTGTGAACAAAGAAACTGTAGCATTAGTGCATCTTAATGCTTTCAGTGGACCAGCGCTACTCGGCCTTTATTATTCAGGAAGCCACTTAGGCAAGGAGTCGAGCCATGCGTACCCATGTTCAGATGTGCTTTGTAATGCTTGCTAAAAAATGTGACGGCTATCTATATGAACGATAAATGTATTTGTAATTGAATGAACAGGATCCCTTGTAATGGCCACCTTTACAGATCAACTGTTAACAAAGGCTAACCAATCAAACAATTATTATGTTTCATTTTTTTTAAAAGGTAGTCATGTAAAATAAAAGGTATAACGTTCTATGGCACATTGTACTCTGATGACAACGGGTGGGAATTTCTCGAAAGTGCAAATAAATGAATGCCACTGATAAGTGTGCAGTGTATTGCCAGCTTTGTGAGGGATCTTTCAACTGCCCCCACCTCCCCAAATAGGGTCTCTAAAGTGGATGGGGTGTACCAGTGAAAGGTGTTCTTTACATCTATGCAGATGTAGGTTGTTGAAGGCAAATTGACAAACAAATTTTGTTAGAAAGGGGAGGGGGCTGAAATATAGTGTTGATTATTTTTATAACCATAGTTTTCTCAATAATCCCAGGATTTTGTATGGTTATCTCGTGCCTAATAAGGAAAATATTCCAGCATGTTGTCATCCGGGTAGAAAAATTATTGCCCCGTTGACTGCTCAATTTATTACTAGATTCTGTTGGTTGTCGACTGATAGAGTTAAGTGGTGAATTATTTCACATATATGGCTTCATGGACCATGTAGCTGGGAGCCATTTATTCTTTGAACCTTCTAATTGAAACAAAAAGAGGCTTCTACTGAATGGCAGTGGGTGTATATTTCATCAAAATAAGTTAGTGGGATCTTGCTAGTAGAAGGGTGCCGTTCCTGTGTGCAAGTTGATCAGTTACTGAATGCTCAGGTCTGGCTGGGTGAAATGGATGGGGCATTTTGGGGCGTAATGCAGAGCTGGAATTTCATTAAGTGGTTACCACGTATATGAAGTAATGTTGGTGCCACTTCAGTAAAAAAAATAATAATAATAATTTTGCTGAATCACCAGTGTCAACCATAATCTGCATTATCGAACCAACAAATTACCATTAGTCACAAGTTGTCTTGGCAGCTATAAGCTCTTGTTCCACTGTTAGTAACATGAAGACTTTGAAACCAAGATGTGTAATTGTTTGTGTTTGTTATCACAATACGGTATCCTATATTTTTGGGGTAAAAATCATTACATATCGACTGTGTTCTTTGAGTTATGAGCTGTGCCAGATTATTCGTTGGCAAACATTCAAACCAAGAAAGAATCCGCAGTACAAGATACAAATTGTAAGAACGTATTTGTTTTCTTTGCACAGACTTTGCAGAAAATTAATTTGACCTTTAGCTTTGGTTGGCATACACTGTCCAGTTTTTTGCATGAAATATTTAGTACGACTATTGTATAAATAGATGTATACACTTTAAATACAAGAATACAGACGAGGCTTCGCATTAAATGTAGCTTACAGTTGCTGGTGCTTCGAAGTGTGGTTTTTCAACTTTTGAAGTTATTTGAAAGGAAAAATGTTGTATTGAGATTATTGTTGAATGCAGAGGGAAGGGATGGGAGGAGCTGCAGAATAACCGTTTTTGAAGAATTTCTTTGAGCCCACTCAGTGAATGAATACCTTTGAATAGTCGGAGCAGCTGCACTGGAGTTCTTCAAATGAGTCTTTTCAGCGACTCTGTTCCATTAACTCCATTGAGAAATCTATCTGTTGGGGCAGGTTTACACAGATAGTGTGCCTGAGGGACAGATGCTCTTTGAAAGCACTGGGCATTTCTGACAGTATTTCTAAAGAGACACGGGCACGTGTAGCTAAAAGCAATTAATAACGTTATTCTGTAGAGTCTGAGACCATTTTTACAGCTGAAAAATTGATTTGCTAAACGGTATGATATATAGATGTGTAATATAGTGTAATCGTTGTTCCCAGAAAATAGGACTGTGAATAAGGACAAAGGAGAGAGAGTCGGTTCTGAATATAAGGAACGTTTAAGATGTTTAATATTCTTTCGTTTTTGCACAGTGTTTCGTGTGATGAATCTTAATGGGAACATCCTTAGGCTATGCGCTACGTTGTAGATATTCAAAAGAAATCTATTCGAAAAATAGCACAAAAAAATCGTTCTAAATCCGGCAAGTTAGAAAATAAAGTCCAATTTGTTTTTATTATATATAATTTCTTGCTTAAGGTTGCGATCAAAAATATGTTTTCTCCTTAGTTTTAGATGAGCATGTGGATCATCGCCTCCGAAAAATAGTGCGTCAGAAGTGCCATTCACTTTCCAGTTGGCGTGCTGTTCGGGCGTACTTAGCATTTTCAACGCCCTTTTACAATATGTCCTCTTTCCTCTGTGTCATTTCAGTTTCTTTTTATTTTGCCGTTTGTCTTGAAGGCTGTTGTTCTCCTGGGCTGGTGCATTGTCGTCGGTCCCTCTTGGAACTTGTAGTGTATAGGATCCTCTCCGCGTGCTTGTAAACAGCAGCTCTTTGTATTGATTCATGGAGGGATCTGCAGCTTGTCTTGCCGTGGTCCTCCCGGGAGCCGTGAAGTTCTGCACCGCTCGGGAGGGGCGGGGGCGTTGCGTTCTGTGTGAGACGTACAGGCCGTTTCATTAAACAGCGGGATATTATTAAGCATGGCGTAAAAGGCCTTTCTGCCGCCGTGCAGGCATCAGCCGGGGCTCAGAGCGCGCGCGCGCGGAGTTGGGAGGTGACGGCCGGCCCGGAGAGGTCCTCGGGCTCAGGTGGCCATCGTCCCCGAGTTTAGTGGAGGCCTTTCAGCGATTCGTCACGCCGCCGGTAGCCCCTGCTGCGCCAGCACGTGCCGGCTTAGTGTCAGAGGGCCCTGTGTGCCAGACGGCCACTCAGGCCTCGCGCCCTGCTGGTCGGCGGGAGCTGAGCCCTGGCAACAGCCGCGCGCGGCCCTGAATGTGCCTGCCTGGTAATGAGGCGCGAATGGCATCCGTCAGAGCCCGCAGCGCGGGCCGACGTGTGCCTCCTCTTTCGGCATCTTTGGCAGCCCCATTTAACCGGAGTCATCTTAAGTTCAGGTTAAATGAGGGGGGATGGCTGCAAAAACACTCTGCCCACTGCTTATGGTGCCAGAAATATCGCTTGTATCGAACTAGACAAGTAGGCATTATTCTCTTTAGCCTCTCCTGCCCCCTGGTCCCCAACAAAGTGAGCTTTGTGGGTGGGTTGCCACCTTTCAAGAGAGAAAAACTTGCCATTTGTTAACAGTCTGCAAAGGCCTGGACATTCATTATACTAAATATAACTTTAAACAAAATCGCACTTATACGTTTGTAACATGAAGTTTCTTGCTTTGTTTACTTTAATTATTAGTTAGAGACCGTCAACACAGCACTAGAACACATTTAAAAAGTACTTTTTATGATTATTTGCTGTTTAAAGTGTGTACAGCTAAAGGCTAAAAATACCAGCTTTAGATGATTTTGTTTATTTTTGTATTCGAATTTCGAAAGGGCATCAAAATACTAGTGCTGCTGGTAGAAACCCATCAAGTAGCAATCCTAGGTGTGGGCCATTTATTTGTCTGTTTTAGATGATTACTTTAAATCTCCTTGAATTCACTAGCCAATTAATGTGTTCTACGCTCTACAAGCTCACTGATATATTCTAAATCCTGAGTTTGTGCTTCTCTAGATCAAGCACTTTTAAAAACTGCCTACCAGTATGGATAACGTGAATCCTACTCCTTGTAGCCCCCTTTGTCTTATCTAAAATTTTCTATACAGTGATATATATGATTCATTGTGTCTGTGTGTGTGTTGTTAAGTGCTCCAATACCCTGCACTGGTATGAGGGTGCTATAAAACAAATGAAACACATGTTAGAGAGGGGCTATGGAGAGATGAGGGTTCCTGTTGGAATGTGATAGTGAGGGAATCATTGAAGAGGCACAACAAAGATTGTTGAATCCTGGTGCACTGTAGGGTCATAATTTACTACGCTTTAAAGCTAATACAACTGAATACATAATGGAATATGTTTTGTAAAATGTGGCATTTTGCCCAAATTTTCATGGTGGGAGAACTTTCCAAACCTTCCTTGAAGTGGTCAGTCTCGCTTGCTGCATGCTCTATGCACCTTAAGGAGTTTGGTCTGACAAAAATACAGGGCTGCTTAGGGTTCCCTCCAGATCTATACGAAAATTGGCATGGTTGACTGTAGCTGATTATGCAAAGTGATTGCTAAATTTGATACAACTCCATCCAAATACTTTTTGAATGGGAAAAAAAAACTCGCTCACTCCCGAGGCACTCTTTAATCAGTGTATCCATGTAAGTTATGCCAAATATCTTACCTGCCTGCTTCGTAACCCCCCCCCCCCCCCCCCCCACACACACACACACACACAGCTCCCCACCCGCCAGGAAACTACTTAAACCCGGGGGAAAATCCTATGTTTTTGTTGGTTAGTTTACAGACTGAGAACGTACCATAACATAGCTCACTTTTTGTGCCGGTATTACATATTGTATTCTTAAAACCTTGAGTAAAATTAATTCACGGACTTGGCATCTCTTATGTTTAAAATTTAATTTTTTCTTTGTTTTAAGGCCATCAGCATGCAGTGACTTTTCTGTGAAACAGTCGCCACACTACGCAAGTCTATCATTGGCTGTTAGGTGAACTAATTTAAATAGCAACTTCAAGTACAAATCCTATTTTTAGCTTGCACGAACATTCAATAAAAAAAAAAACTCTGAATGCATTGGGCAGCCGTAAGTCAGCATTTTAGATTTGTCACTAATAGAAATACGCTCTTTAAAACTCGGCTTTCATTGGGTGTCATTGAAGGTCCGCGGTTTTTCCTTCGTCAAACACGCAGACTTGCATTATAGAGATTGCCCTGCAAGACTTAAAAACAAAAGGAGTTCAAAATATCGGACTGATGGATTGATTGGCTAAACGGCTTGGACAAGGCAATTATTTGTCACGATGTCTACCTCCAGCATTAATTCGCATTGCCCCGTTGTTGAAGAGCTCGAGTCATCTCCGACCAGAAGCTTCGGACAAAGGGGCAAGGGTTTCTTTCGCTTGTCTGAAAGGCTGCTAGGCAGGGGACCCTATTAGGGTAGCTGGAAAGTTACTCCAGCCCGTTCCGCTTGTAAGTTTTATTGGGGACTGGTTTATTTTTTGGCAAGTTTGAAAGCCAAGATTTCCAGGTATGACAGTGCTCTTGTTCAAACGCTCAGCTCTTTTTTTGCATCAGATATTAAAACAGAGAATGCTTGCTGGCTGTAAATGCCCTCCTGCCAGCAATATGCTTCCCGCGCATTCTTGGCAGATGAACGCTCAGGTATATGATCTGTATGTCAACAGCTGAAGAGTATATCACAGCTTGAAGCAGTTGACAGTTTTCAAATGTCTTGCTACTCCAAGGTAACTGCTAAGCCATGGTTTTAGCATACTAGTGACCGGAGTATATCTTTTAATCTCAGCAGCAGTACACCAGCAGCTTTTATTCTTTTCCTGCACTGGAAGCGTTGTTCCAAAACATGGCATAGCTTACTCACGAGGTTTATTTGCAGCAGCTATCACTTCCTGATTGCGCTCCTCAGAACCGAAGCTCAGAATGTGTCACAAAAGCTGTTTTATTAAAAGCAAAATACATGTCTGCAATATCACCAGAATGATCCCCGTGTTACTGGTTGCTCACTTTCAAGGACGCACAGATGCTTTCTCTGAGCTTAAATAGAAAAAGCGTCCTTGTGTTCAAGTTGCTCCATCTGCTTTTTAATCTAGTATGAAATATAATGATTTGTCTTGCAGTAAAGTAACGGTGAATGGTTTTTCAGTCATATCATGGTAACATTGATGTCAATTACTCATTGTTTATATTTGTTATTGCTGTCAGTTGGACCTGTCACTTTGCATATGCTCTGTCACTATATGGTTTCTCCGTGTATATCTTTAACCTACTAACTACAGCTATGAAGAAAGAGCGCTCTATCTCGAAGCAATAATCCAGAACCACAGAGAAGTGATGACATTTGAGGATTTTGCAGCTCAAGTCTTTTCCCCCAGTCCTAGCTACACTGTTGGAGGAACAGGTGAGTCCATACATTATATGCTTCTTTCTGCGGCAAAGCGTTAGAGCGATAGATGTACCTCTAGTTTTATAATAAATGCTGTGAGTGCAAGAAGGCCAGGGGATCCCCTTGAATCAACTGATGAATATTTAAAGAGATGATGGTGTTAATTTTGATTTATTTTGCTTCAGGGATGTTCAACAAGAAACCTTTCTCAGAATACCACATTAACCCTTGAGTCTAGGAAGGTTAATGAACTTTCTCTCAGTAATGTGCTCTGGTTCATCCAGGGGGTGCGGGTTTCTCGCTGCGCTTGGAATACTCAGCTCAAAAGCTAACACTGAAACCGGGCCTGCTTATTGGAAAAAATGGCCTCTCACAGTGGATGCCGCCTCTGCCAATGCTAAATGGAGATTATGCTGCTGAGTTACCAGGGTCAGGGATTAATGAAGCAGAAATGCAGAAATAACGTCCCCTTTAGCAGATCATAAACATAGGGCAGTGTGCTTCTGTTTAAAAAAAAAAAAAGAAAATCCAATATTTTTTACGTAACTTAAACTCCTGTTTAAAGAAGAGCAAGTTTGCAAAATGCTGTGGAGCCATGTATTTTATCTTTTACATGAAATGCTGTTAGAATGGTTTGTTCCTTTGTCACGCCATCCCATGGTGACCCAAAAAATAAGGTCTTCATTGCCTCATAGCAGGCTTATTCCTGGGCTCCCTTTGGTCAATCTTGAATTCCCGCTTTGGTAGCCGCTTTTAGTAAAGATACTTATTTCAAAGTGGTAGTTCTTTTCAAATGTACGGCATGATTAGTGTTGGCCAGCCTCACCTACAAAGCGTGTAAGAGGTGCCAATCACTCAGACAGCAGTTTTTGCATTCTTCCACCCTTTCTCCACGAGGGTCACAGGGGTGTATAACCCATCTAAAGAGTAAGTGTGACGTTTTTTGATTGCAGAATTTGATTATGCCAAACATTTAATGTGATCTTGTGCTTCAGCTGTACCTTTCTCTGTTTGACATGTTAAACAATATTCTGTGTCCAAAGCATTACATTGAATACAGGACTTGAATTTGGTGAAACAAAATCACCTCCAGATAAATCCATGTATCATTGTTTTATTGCTGGCTTCAATCGTTCTGCTTTCAAAGCTTTGTTTGGTGATAATCGGTGTATGTATACATTTGAGGTGTTCGCCAGAGCCGGAAGGCTTTGGAGAAAAATGTGCAGACTGGGGGCGGAGCTTGCTCGCGACCAAGATGGCCGCTTGAGCCCTTTGCTCCGTGTCATCGTCTCACCATCCGACATTTATCCTACAGCCTTGCACACTAACCTTATCACTCTGCTGAGGATTGCTCACCGGAATGCGCAGAGACTCAAAGGGTTACACTCTGGTTCCCCGGCGATCGAGAACGACAAAGATACGGCGCCCTGAAGACGTCTGCCTTGTTAGGCCTGCATCTCCGGACTCGAGATGAACGGATCGACAGACTCTGCTGAGGGACGAGATGCTTGTACGCCGGAGGCACGAGGGACGCCTTTGCCATCCGGGAGTCCCACCGAGACTGCTGCTCTTGCGGGTGGCGGTGCACTGACAGGTGCCTCGGGGGCAGACTGAGCCCCGAACGACGAACAATAGAAGTGCAGAAGCCGGAGGTGCCCTAGTGACGAAGGAGCGCTTCGGAGCAAGTGGCGGGCTCCCGCTTTGACCACACGCAGCTCCGGTTGTGAAGGTACCCCCCTAAAATTGGTCCAGTGAGAGGGATTTGAAGCGTGTATAACCCATGAATCTGATAGAGACTACTAGCCGCAGATTCCTTAACGTAGAATTATCTCCAGACGGGAGACTGGACCTGGAAAACTTTCTTGCCCAGCATCTCTGCGTGCCCGGGGGGGCGGCACCTCACGACTTCGCCCCGACGTCCTCCGCGGGCGTGAGGTCAGCGAGGTCACATAAGCCCCACCCCAGCGCGCTTTCTTTTTACGCCTAGCGTTTTTCTGGGTACAGTGTGCGAATGCCTTCGGGCTTCAAGACGTGCTTGTCTTTCGCGCACCAGATGCCGGCGACGGATCCTCACCCCATCTGTATGTGGTGTTGGGGGAGCACCATGACTCAACGGACTGTGAGGCATGTTAGCAAATGAAGCCAAAGTCCCGGCGGGAGCGCCGGATGAAACTCTTTTCGGCACACATGTCCAGGTCGGCGGCGGCGCCGCGTCCGTCCCCCGAGGACGGCTTCAAGAACCGCCGCTTCCATCTCCGACATCGTCCTTCTCCCAGGCCGCAAGGGCATCGCTCACCTGTTGGTAAGTGTCATAGTTTGTCCCTGTGGCCCGGCCCCCGGACTGTTGGGGGTGTGGGTTAACCGCGGGTGGTGCGGCCCTGCGCGTCTCCACCCTATCCGCCGTTCCCCGGCGCGGGGTGACCAGAACCCAGATGGAGGCCTATGCGGCGGCCTTCCAGGCCTCGTTGGCTCTTCCTCCTTCTCCTTCTCTTCCTGGGACGTCTGCGGATCCCGTGGCGCGTGCGGGGACTTCTGTTGCATCGCCGCCGGCTCCTGCGCCGACAAGTTCGGATCCAGGTTCGTAGGATGTGGTGCCGTCGGGGTGCGGCCCTTCGGGGTTCCCTCCTTCGGACCACGGCGCCTTTGCCTCGCCGCAAACCCCCGCGTGGTTCCCTGTGGTGTTGTGGAAGGTCGGGACGTGTCCTCGAGTCCCCCTCGGTCCTCTGGGCAGGCGGCGGCCTTGGCCGAGGTGACGCCGCTGAGGCGCCAGCGGCTACTGGCCCTAGCGACGCCGCAGGGGCTGACTAGGGGCCGGGGCGTGTCTCCGAGCCCCCCTTGTCCCTCCACACAGTCGGTTGAGTCGACGCCTTTTCGGCACCGTTCCTTAGCCGCCCTGGCTCCGACCTCCTGCGCCGCGCTTTGTGGCGGAGGTCGTTCCGGCGTCCCTTTCAGCGCCGGTTGACGTTGACCTGACACCGGTGGCGGATTCTGCGACGTCGGGTAGTTGATTCGTCTTCGGACGCCCCCTCTTCTCCAGAGGTTCGGCAGCTGTTTGTTTCATCCTCTCCGGAAACGGGTCGCCGCGTCGTGTCTTTTTCCCCGGCATCTTCTAAGGACGGCTCTTCGCCGTTCCCGCGCCCACAGTCTTCGCCGGAGGCACCTCAGGTTCCCCATTCATCGGTCCACCCTCCTCCTTTTCGAGCTTGGCCTTTGCTTCCTTCGGTTGGGCTGGGGGACGGCCACCTTAGCTTGCAGCCGTCGCCCACAGAGGAGCTGCTTTCCCCGCCGCTGGGCCCTATGGAGGCGAGTGCTGCCTTCACTCGGGCTG
This sequence comes from Triturus cristatus, assembly GCF_964204655.1. Classification (NCBI taxonomy): domain Eukaryota; kingdom Metazoa; phylum Chordata; class Amphibia; order Caudata; family Salamandridae; genus Triturus; species Triturus cristatus. Next base: position 1,396,860,974 of record NC_140589.1, read on the forward strand.
TTTCCACGACTGTGGGAATCTTGCGTATGGGCGATCCAGCTGACCATTTCCCCACTGATCATCTGCTGGTGGTTCTCCATCAGGGCTCTGGTGGATGGGAGCTGCTTCTGCCCTTCGAGGCTGCGCTCCCCAATTCTCTTTTGGGGGCGTCCTGCCATGGGGGACCCGGTGCCCCAGCCTCTTCTGCACCGCCACCGGCCTGCTTCGCATGATCATGTCTGTCTTTCCCTCAATCCTTCTACCAGGGGCTCTCTTTTACAGACTGCCTTTCCCTCCTTGCCATCGGTGTTGTCTCCACCGTCGCGGGAGGCCTGCTGGTTGGATTCTTGGGGGCGCAACAGCTTCGCCTCTTCCAGCGCTGCTTTGCGGGCCCTTAACACTCTTTGTGTGTTGGCCAGAGCCACTTCTTGCTTATGGGACTCAGCGAAGTCACTTCTGTCTTCCGCTTCTCAGGATGGTGCCTGTGTTGATCTGTGGCACCATGTGTTGGATGGCCGGGAGCTGGAGGCGTTCATTCTACGCTCGGCTCTGGATGTTTTTGGAGGTGCTTGGTCGTACCATGGCTACTTAGGTGGCTCTTCGTCGCCATGCCTGGCTACGGGATAGTGTGTTTGTAGGAGAGTAGGGTCTGCTTTCTATGTTCACCCCCACTTTTTGCTTTTGCTTCACTGGTTTTCGACTTGGATGTGGCTGTGGGCCTGCTAATCAGACCCACAGCCCGGCTGTTCTCTCTCTAAACTGATACTGTGCACTTTAGGTGAATAACCCAATTGGATAGGATCACCTTATTGGCCCCTGTACAGTGTACCTTAGGTACCCAGGGCATAGGTGTACCCTAGGCCTACCAGGGGCTGCAGCATGTATTATGCCACCCCTGGCCAGGCCTTCCATAATGACACAACTGGCTGATCACTCAGATGGGGCAAGGTTGTGTAATCACCCCTTGCTTAGGTGTAGTATTCCTAGACCTACCTTATATATAGACACATGGGTACCTATCAGCCACTCCTATGGCAGGCCTTAACAATCCTGGAGGCAGAGTGCTTGGTAACATGTGAGATGGTGCTCTAGCATGAGTTGAGCCTATCTGCAGCTTTCGGAACCATGTCCTTATAGCTGTTCTATGATATAGCCTACCATATACTCTTAAAGTACCTTATAATCTTAAACGGTTATGGTAACTATGGTTTGGCTTTATCGAAACATGTCATGTAAGGTGTCTAACACTTTGGAATAATACCCCCATACCATTTCTGGCGATGAGGATATTATTCCTCCCTTCTAGAGGGAGAAGACATGTTGAAACCTACTTACCCGGTTAAAGTTAACCAGAGCCCCAGCATCACAAAATGGATGCTGCTGCCACAGACTCAAGTCTGACCTCCTGCTGCTGGGAGTCCTTCCAGCGAGGGAGGCTTGGACAATAGGTTTCCTGCCTTGGGAGGTGCGAGCACCACCCCAGACAGGAGTTAGTGTATTGGAGCAGGGAGGGATGAAAGAAACTAGACACTGCCTGGGGCACACAAGGTGTCCCATGCATAGTCCAGTTCAAACCGGTGCTGGGGCACTCCAGCCCCAGCTCTGGCGCGAAACTGGACAAAGGAAAGGGGGTGTAGCCACTCCCTTTCCTGGTCCCACCCATAGGAGGGACCTTGCAGGTAGCCCAGCCCACTAGCCCAGTATATTAGTAGCTAGTTGGGCCCTGCTAGATTAGATTAACCTGAATCTGCAACTTGAACAGAAACTCTGGACCTTCGACATTCAACCTCAGGAAGAAGCCTGAAGAAATCTCCCTTGTGGCCAAGGAGTGACCACCCTGGGCAACCAGGCACCATCCAGCGACCGCTGCTTGCTTTGCGACTGAATCCTACGAGGGACGACTGCAGAGACTTCCAGACACCTCTGAACCAGATCCACATCTCCAGCGAAGCTGAGACCCGTGGAGGCGACGAGGGACGTGGGACCGGCGACTTGGGAAAAGTGGCTAGTAACTGACTAGCGCGACTTCTGAGGCTTCCTCGAGGCTGTGCTTGGGGAATTGAGAAGCCCCACTCCCGAGCACCATCTGCAAAGAAGACCAGATCCCCACACTTCACGTGTTCTGCGTGGGGCCCTTCTGCACCTGTGTTGCTCAACGTGTTGTCTGGTTGCTGACCTGTTGGCTAGTAACCTCTGCGACGACGAACCTTTACTTTCAACTTGCTGGTCCGGCTCCTCCCGACTGGCACCCGCTCCTCTGTGAAAGAGAAGCACCCCAGACCTTCCTGGTCTGCACCAGAAGCAAGTCCTCCATCCTGCGTGGGTTCCGCTTGCCAAGGCTTGTTGGGTCCTAACTCGACTTCAACGCCGCCGACAGCAAGAGCCTTCGTGGGACAGCTCACCTCCTGGTCCTGGTCGTCCTCAACATCTCCTGGTACCCGTGGCTGCTGCGACAAGCTTCACCTCTTCACCTGCATCTTCACGACATCGCCTGCTTCCTTCCTGGTTCCTTCCCGGCTCCTGGCTGTTGACCTAGACTCTGTCCCTTCTGCTTGCAGGTTCCTTCCTTCTTGGTCCCCACCTTGGGATCCACCGGACACACTTCACTGACTGCCTGTCAGCAACTTTCCTTCAGGCATCCATAGAAGTCCACGACGAAACCCGACGCAAGTTCACACCTATGCACCCGCAGCCCGTGGGCTAGGTAACTTGGGTACTTCGGTGCTCACAAGGGGATTGACTATCCTAGGGTCTAGTTTCTGAGTCTCGACTTTCTAGCTATACCAGAAGTGTCCTAAAACTGCTTATTTCCAACTGTTAGTGATTCTATCGACTTTTACGCATTACGCGTGAGTGTTTCCACTCTGCACCTGAATCCCGTGGGCCTCCCACTTTCTAACTGTTGGTAGTATAGTGTAGCCCCAGCGATTCCCTAGGCCTAGGCCTATCCTGTGTTCGTGACAGTGGTCCTTATACCACTTACATAGTATATGGTTTGCGTGGCCCCTAGGGCCTAACTGTATTACTTACCTGTGTGACTTAATGTATGCTAAAATAAGACTGTGTTGTACTTACCTCGAATCTCATAAAGAGTGCTGAGGGTTTGCCTAGAATAAATGCATTCTATTTTTATATATATATCTGTTGTGGTGTCCTTTCATTTGGTATTCAAGGAATTACATATGGTATAACAGCTGGCTTCACATGCCATTCAGAGTTTAGCCTAAGACTGCTCTTGTCCATGCTACCACTAGGATAGCTGGTCCATAAGGTTGACTTTACAACCAATCACCATAAGGGTTGTTTGGACTGATACAAGGTGTACACTAGAATTAGTGACATCATATATCAGGGCAACTTCTCACAGTGTTCCCTGAAAACGTTTTGGGAACGGCTGGTTGACCTCCCCTTTGATGGCGCTCTGTTGTTCCACGCCCCTGCGGATTCTGACATTCAGAGGTTTCTTGCGGGGCTTCACCCTCCTCCTCCACCTCAGTGACCTGACTGTCGGTCTGTGTTTTGGGAGGTGCTCTCCCGTTGTTTTCCTGGGGCCTTGTAACGGGTAGCCCAGGTTGTGTATTCTGTATGGTTGATGTGCCTTAGGGTCCTTTTGTTGAGCCCTTGGTGCTGTTGGCTGCTGGTCCGGCCCTTTGTTGTCTTGTGGTTTTGGATGTTGGCAAGCCTAATAGGCCTTGAGATTAGGCCTTCTGTCTCTTCCTTATTGGCTGCTTGATAAGCCGTCTGCTGGTTTTTTCTGCAGGTCTTTCTGTTTTGTCCTCTGCTGCCGAAAGGTTTTCCTAAGAGGTGTTTCCATGGTTCTTGGGATGTAACCTACCCAATGTGGGGTACTTGTAGCTATTACATAGCTCTGTCATGTGCTGGGGAGGGGTGGTCATCCTTTCGAGTTCCTTGCTCTCCGTGGCATCACGGTATGTCGCAGGTGCAATTTTCTTGCCAATTGTCTTGGTGCGGCTTGAACTCGGTCTGTCCTCCTCCTTGTCGCCATGTTGTTCGGCCGGTCTGGCCTGCTGTCTGCGGCATATTGTTGTGGCGGTTCTGCACTTTGGTCCTGTGTTTTGGCATGGTCCTCTGCCTGATGCTCCAGAGGGTTGGCTTTCCTTGGCCTGTTTTCTGATGGCCGGCTTGGGCCCGTCCTTCGTCTCTCTCTCTCTTCTTTTCTGCCGGTTCCTCCACTTCTTCGGGGGTCTGTGTGCGTGTCTCTGGGCCGGCCCCTTCCTTGGGGTGTGTCCTGGTCCTCCCTGGCCTCTGCCTTCGGCTGGTTACTGCCTTTTCCTGGGTGCGCTGTTCCGTGGTGTTGCCTGTTGCTGGTGGCGCGTGCCCTTGCAAGACTGCTTGTTCTGCTCCACCATTGTGCTCTTGCTGTGTTTCCTTGCGCCCCTGCCTCTGGTTCCGCTGTGGCTTCGCGCTACGGTGCTTTTATTCTGCGTGTGCTGTCGGTGGTGGCGCCGTTCCGGCCTTGTCCGCTGCTTGCAACCTTGTTGTTTATGGCTCTTTTCTATCCCTGTGCATATGTTTCTTCCGGTAGGCCCTGCCTTTTCTCACTGGGTTCGGGGTGGCCTTTGTGTTCCTTGAGGTTTTTGGGATGCTGTCTGCCCCTGCGGGGTGTGGGGTGCTCTCCCTTGGTTGGGCTTAGGATATCCTGGCCTTTCTTTCTGGTTCTTGTGCCATGCCCTCTACTGGGGCCCTTGTCTCTTCTGGTGGGGAGGCTCTCTCGCAGGCCCTCCTCCCTTCTGGGTATGGCTAGGGTATCTATTCTACGTTAAGGAATCTGCGGCTAGTAGTCTCTATGAGATGTGCAAGTTACTTACCTTCGTTAACGATGTATCTGGTAGAGACGATTCTAGCCGCAGACTCCTTCATGACCCGCCCTTCCTCCCCGTTCTGCGAGGACCCTCAGCTTGTTTTCTTGCGCTCGCCTCCCTCTGGGTGGCTTGTCTTCTGTGGGGGTCCTTTTTCGTTTTCTGCCTTTCGGGCTTCCCTCCAGCTTGGCTCTCTCCAGTGTAGGGGCCTGCCTTTGCTCTTTTCCCTTTGTTGCAATTTCTGATCCCCTTGCGGTCTTCTACTCTGGGGGTTCTTTTGCCTGCCCTTGGCCCCCTGCTCCTTTCAGAGACTCTGGCCCTCCTCGACTGTGTAGTCTCGGGTGGATTGCTGTTGCTCCTCTGTGCCGGGCTTGTGGCCCTTTGCTGTGTGGTCTATGGTGGCAGTCTCTCTCTCTCCCTCTCTTACAGTGCTTCCACTGCTTGTGCCTCCAGCCTGGCTCTCGCTTTGGCTTACACAGTGGTTCTGCGGAGGGGTGCACATAGGCTGATGTGGCCTTTTGGTACTTTTGTGTTGCTTGGTGCTGCCACTTGGCTTGCACAGTTGTTCCTCAGAGGTGGTATGCTCTCTTCCTGCTTTGGCTTTCTTGTTGTAGCCTCTTGACGACTCGGTGCCACCTGGTGCTGATCCTCATCTTTTGTGTCTCTCTCTTTTTGTTTCTCTGGTTTTCGCACACTGTTCCCATGCTCTTCTCAGTTTTGTTGTGATGGCTCCGCGTTGTGACGCGGAAAAGTTCTCCGAAGCAAACTGACGTCAGCGCGCCGGGGTGGGGCTTATGTGACCCCGCTGACGTCATGCCCGCGGACGTCAGGGCGGAGTCGCGAGGTGGCGACGGAGGGCAATATTGCTGGCGTGTGAGGCCTGGTTTATATTTATCGGGCAGGACCCTGCATTTTAGCACAATACCCTACGCTTGGGTGAGTGCGGTAGCCGTTAGGTAACAGATTTTGGCGGCACGCCTCCCACGCCACTCTGCTCAGGGTGCTGTCCCACAGGCCGACTAGAAGCTGACAGCGCTTGGTTCTGACTGGAACGTCTCACAGTCCCTCCAGTGGTGTTGTGTACTGAGTTTCGGGACCGTAGAGAAAAGAAGAGTTCTGCTTGGCGGGCTTGCCTGTGTGCGGAAAAGGGGAGCGTGGACAAAGCGCAGCCCAAACTCTCTTTTGAACAGAAGCGGTCGAAGTCTAATGATGCCTCCACAGATGAGTCTGTCAGGATGCAGGCCCCTATGGCTGAAGATGTTAGCCCAGATATCCGGTGCATGCTTCTGGCCATGGAGAAAAGCTTGCAAAGTGGTATTACCTCCCTCGGTACCAAAATGGACGCTCTCTCCTATAGGATGGACCGAATGGTGGAACGCTTAGACAAAAGCGCTGAGCGGCTAGACATGTCGGAACAAAGGATTACAGAGGTGGAGGAAGCGCACACCACGCACGATACAGAACACAAGCAACTTGGGAAAAGTTATGCGTGTCCTTCAAGACAAAACAGAGGACCTAGAGGCTCGTTCTCGTCGATGTAACCTCCGAATCACTGGTCTCCCGGAGATTACCCCGACAGGTAACATGGAGCAGTTTATTGAAGGACTGTTGGTCAAACTGCTGGGAGAGGGAGTTTTCTCCACTATGTTTGTGGTGGAGAGAGCGCATTGTTCCCTGGGGCCTCGTCCACCTCCGGGGGCACCACTACGACCGATCATCGCAAAACTGCTTAATTATCGCGACAGGGACACAGCTCTGAGACTGGCGCGGGAAAAGCAGAAGCTGGCCTATGAAGGCTCGGAGATATCACTATTCCCGGATTTCACCATCCGTGTACAGGAGGCGCGCCGACAGTTCGTCCCCATGAAAAAACAGCTGCGAGATCTGGGCATAGACTACGCTATGTTATACCCGGCTAAACTTCAGTCAATAGACGGGGCCGTTCGCACATCTTTACCGATCCAAAGTCATTACAGAAGGCCCTCAAGGAATGGTCCAAAGAACGTCGCCATGGCACGGAACGACATCAGCTTGAGGAGGCGGCAGGAGGTTCACTGGACGAGCAGGACTGATGATGGCGTACTGCAGCTAGCTGATAAGTATGGTCTTGGGGACTGAAAAGGGGGAGGGGGTACTGCGTATTGCGGACTGCCACAGTCTATCCATGAAGCGAGGGTGTCATTGGTTCTACTCGAGGTCTATCTCAGGCAGCTGATGGGGAGACATTGGACATACCGTTGAAAGTTGATTGAGGGGAGGGCAAGGTGGGGCAGCTAGTGGTGGAATACGTAGAGATGAATCCGGAACTATCGTAGGGGCTGGAATCTGTTCCTGGAAGCATCAAGCCCTGGAGTTGGATGTTGTTCTACCGTATTTTGATCTATATAATTACAGCGGCATGGGAGTGGTCAGCGAGGCTGTACTCAAGTTCGCTGACGATGCTATTGAGTGTTTTTTCTTGATCTCCTAGGGAAGACGAGCAACATCTGCCCACGAGTGAATCACACACGGGAGGGTACAATTTCAATTTAAGGGGAGGTGGGAGGTTGATTGTGGGTGTTTTTTGAAGATGACTCGCGGCCAAGTTGGGGGCGGGCTGGCGTGGGCGGTGGGCGCAGAGTTGGTATTTTGGTTGTTTTGAAGATAAATCTTAGTCTTTGCATGGTGCACTTATTAAAGATTTGCTGCATAGGTCAGGATGCATTATGTGCTCTAACACATACAATGGCGGGACCCAGTGACGTTAACGTCCCAATGAGATTGGAATACCTCCGCGGCCTCACATGGAATGTTCGGGGGCTTAATGACCACCGTAAATTACGTACGCTGTTGAACTACCTGAATAGGCAGAATGTAGATGTAGCGTTAATTCAGGAGACGCATCTCCCACTGAACAGCGCATTATTACGCTGTAGAGGCCTGGTGGATAACATCAACGCCTCAGGTTTCACCATACATGCCCGAGAGGTGCTGACCTGGGTAAATCCTAGGTCAGCCTACACACTGGAGCAATTGGACTCAGACAGGGATGGTCGCTTTGTGATCTCCAGATGTCACGGGAAGGGCATTGACCTAATATTAGTGAATATCTATGGCCCCAACTATGACTGTCCAGAATTTTGCACAACACTTGCGGGTGCGGTCAATAGGTACCCAGACACACAGTTTCTTTGGGGTGGGGATTTAAACCTGGTTAGAAACCCAGAGTAGGATAGGTCGGGGGGGACAAATGAGGCAACCCTCAGCTGCAGCTAGAGCACTTGAGGCCGCAATGGTGAGCATGGATCTTTGCGATGTATGGCGAACGCGACATCCGGGCAGGGGAGGTTACACACATTACTCCGCTTATCATAATTTACATACTCGAATAGATTATATGTTGGCGTCTGCGCCGCTCATGGAGCGCACTCAGGAGTGATTGGTGTTACCACGCACATTATCGGATCACTCCTCTCTTCTGCTGGTTGTAGATGCGCCGAGGAAGACTATCCCGCCATTCACCTGGCGGTTTCCCCCTTATTCGCTGTTGGACCCTATCTTTAAAGCAGAATTAGCTGAAGCTATCGAAACCTTTTTCTAAATTAATGTGGGGTCGGTGGATAATTTTCAGGTCGTGTGGGAGGCCTTCAAAGTTTATATTCGTGGAGTTGCTATGGCCAAGCGCTCAGGGGTTCTGCGCTCTGTCCGACAGAGACTGGCTGCTCTGGAAAGGAAGCTGTGAACTTTGGAAAAACGCAAATTAGAGTGCGAGGACGAGACAACGTGAGATATCAAAGACTCACTCGTGGAATACCAGGAAGCAGCCGACAGTGAAATTAAGCACCTAGGCAAATACGCTACGGCGTGGGTCTACAGGGAGGGGGATAGGCCTGGTTCGGTACTTGCACGAATACTGAAAGCTAAACGCGGCAAAACGCTAGTCACTGACGTTTGATCGGTGGAGGGTGTAATGTTATCGGACGAGGCGGCTATTGCAGATAGGTTTAAGCAATTTTACATGGAACCATATAAATCCCGGTCTTCCGGCATAGAGGACGAATTTCATGACTATCTTGAACATATTAAATTACCATTTCTCACCAATACTCACGGGAGTTTCTCATGAAACCTATAGAAAAGGATGAAATATTATTGGCCTTGGCGGGCATGAAAGCTGCCAGCGCTCCAGGAGCAGATGGCCTGACAGTCGGTTTCCATAGAGCCTTCATGGATTTATTACTCCTGCACCTCTCAGTGCTTTTTGATGACATGTGCATGTCAGGCATAATGCCATCAACGATGCAAGAGGCAATTATTGTCGCCATCCCTAAGCCAGGCAAACCGTTAGACGAGTGTGGATCCAATCGTCCACTCTCTTTGCTCAACGTGGACACTAAATTATTCGCTAAGATACTAGCTAATCATCTGTCCCCCCTAGCGCCGGTATTGGTAGCACCTGAGCATGCAGGGTTCATCCCAGACAGGAACCTCACTTACAATCTAGGAACGGTGTTTGGGGCTATTCAACAAACCAAACAGGACTCTAAAGCGGTCGCGGTCTTCCTAGATATGGAGAAGGCCTTCGATTCGGCAGAGTGGCCCTTCATGCGACAAGTATTGACCAGGATGGTTCTGGGCTCAGTCTTCCTACAACTGATTGGGGTATTGTACAATTCACCCTCGGCCCGTATAAAGATAGATAACTTGGTGATGGATTCCATTATGGTAACCAGAGGGACGAGACAAGGCTGCCTGCTGTCTCCCATTTTATATGCTCTTGTAGCAGAGACCCTAGCGTGCGCACTAAGGGAATACCACAGACACAAAGGCGTCAGCTTCCCGACTTAAAAGATTATAGTGTCAACATACGCAGATGACACGTTGTTATATGTTTGCGAACCAGAGATCAGTCTCTCCTCTGTCCTCAGGGAGGTGGTGCATTTTGGAGCGCTGTCGGGCCTGCGGGTCAATTGGTCAAAATCCATAATTTTCCCACTCACTCTGGCCACAACGCATTTTGAGCCAGATTTTCTGCTACAATGGTCCACTGACACGATACGGTACCTAGGAATCCGTCTACACACAGATTCGAAGATTGTGTTTAGAGAAAACTACGGTACTGCAGTCAGCAGACTGAAGGATGATGTGGATGCCTGGATTAGGTTGCCGTTATCTCTGCTCGGCAGAATCTCTATTATGAAGATGGTGATCCTACCCCGTTTTCTGTTTCTTTTTACAAATATCCCCATTGTTTTGCCATGCTCTTTTTTTCAAGGAGTCAACAAATCATTGGTAAAATTGGCCTTGGCGGGTAAACAAGTGAGGGTGAAATCGCGTACGCTCACACTGCCCTACCACATGAGGGGATTGGGCACGCCAGATTTGGACCTGTATTACAGGGCAGCGCAAGGCGCTCAAGCCTATTATTGGATCCATGGCTCGCCAGATATCCCGTTTCTCCGTATGGAAAAACTCTTCGCAGACCCGCTCCCCCTTCCGGCCACGATATTTGAATCCGCAGACCGCAGAATGGGGATCCGAGACTCGATTAACTCGACTCGTCATGCCTGGCATACTTTATTGCAATTAAAAGCGGGGGCACTGCTGTACTTCCCGGTTATGCCTATTGAGTGGACTTTATGGCTGGAACCATGTAGAGATGGTGGGGTTGTTCGTGAGTTGCAAACTTTGAGCATAACTACAGCAGGGGATTTATTTCAAGATGGGGCAGTTAAAACTTGGGAGGACGTGGAAAACACGGCAAACACTAATACCTTGCTGCAACATTTTCAGTTTCACAGAGTGAGAAGGGCAATGCATGACAGCTTGGGACAAGACCTTCAGGACCCACCCGAGATGCTAGAACTGTCCTATATCATTAAGGCTAAATCGCCACACAAGATGGTCTCTAACATATATAAGATAGCAATGTCGCATAGAGCGAATCATTACAAGAAAGCCGGGCTGGCCTGGCAAAGAGATTTACAACGCCTTGTAGATGACGCTATGTGAGCCTATTGTTGCACCAGCACCCTACGCATTTCACTACACGGCAGACATAGGTTGATTCACTTCAAGTATGTGAACAGAGTGTACTATACCCCAGAGAGATTACACAAACATGGCTTGAGGGATAGTCCGGCATGCGACAGATGTCATGCGCTGATTGCTGATTTTTTCCACCTGGCGTGGCAATGTCCGGGAGTTTATAATTATTGGGAATTGTTCTTCCTTGAGTTGGGGAAGATTGTTGAAACAGAACTCGCTCCTGATCCGGCACTGGCCCCTCTGGGGTATTCTAAACAGTTGCCAAAGGCAATACGCATACTGGTAGATATGGGTCTTCTCATAGCAAAACGGAGGGTTGCAATGTGCTGGTCTAGGGGCCCTACACCTACAGTAACACAATGGGCGCACAACATGCTTTATTGTAGTACATAAACAGAAACTTACAGCGAATTGCTTCCCCCTCGGAGCAGACCTAAGAACTTCTGGGGGCTCTATACTACGTATTTGCTCAGTAGAGATTCGAATGTTGGTGGAGATTCCCCCACCGCACTGGATGACAATAGCCATAACTCTACCATTCAGTCCGCTGCCGGCTAGTTATACTGCGCAGAACCACCTTGAATGCCTCGCCCAAAAGGGCGGTTTGACACCTGGGGGGCTGAGTTAATACGGAAGTGAGAGCACACGTGTCCAACAATTATGCACCTGATGGGTTTCTTACCACTCCGGCATCATTATAGGCAAATGGCCAACTGTTTTTTTTTTATAAATATCTTGTTATCTATTGATCACCGCATGTTGAATATGCTTTATATTTGTTGTTTCATTGTCCACCAAGAATGCTGAGTACACAGGTTCACGCAAATTCTATGGAAGGTGATTGCTGCCTGCCCTCTGGGTTGTTGGCTTAAAAGCTGTGTTTATTATTGACATGTTGCCGGCCCCAGGGTTGTAGGCGCGAAGCTGTGTGTGTCTGTGAACCTCTTCAATAAACAGTTAATAAAAAAAAAAAAATGTGCAGACTGAAGTAGGGTGGACAGAGGGGCCAATGAGATTTTCATTATCATGCCTCTGCTTCCTGCAGAGGCGAGAAGGAACCTTACAATAGCCTCCGTTGGTCTCTGTTGAACTGGAAAGCTAAGCAGACAAACCGTTATATTTGTAATTTATTGGTGCCCTTCTACCATAAAAAAAACTTAGAGACCAGCTGCTCTTGGGGGTTTGAACTCACCAACATTCTGACAATATAAATGCGGTTTGAAGCCTCCGCAGGCTCCAGTGCGACCTCAGGTGACTCCCCTACAGGAAGGTACGGATCCATATCCTCCTTTTCCTGCTCCTGGGACTGACTCTTCGCATTTTCTCAATGCGATGTTTGGTTTATTTACAAGAGCCTCAACTCCATCCGGTGCGCCTTCAGCCCCCGTGGGTCCTCTGGCATTCAACCTGGGTGTGCCTCAGTTCTATCCCCAGGCACCTTTTATGCCGTTGACTCCGGCTTGGCATTTCCCGGCGTTGAGATAGTCTACTCCGACTCCCCGGACTCCTTCAGCTGCTGAGTCTGCTCCACCTCGGATTCGGTCGAGGTTCGATGTCGAGGCTCCTCCATGGACGCCGCTGGTGTCTTCTCCGGCGCCGCGTGTGGCTCCACCGACGCCTGTGCCTAAGCAACGCTCCAGGAGAGAAGCTCAGAGATTGCTTGAGGAGGAGGAGTATTTGCAAGAACAGGAGGAAGGAGAAAAATTGTGGACTCTGTGGATGAGTTTGAAGGCCTTCAGGAAGCTAGTGGCCTAAAAACCTCCCCTGAGTATGACTTACCATCTGCAAGTGGTTGTGTTGTGCAGGACGTTGCACCTTACCATGTTGTCATAAAGAAGGCAGCTGACTTATTGGGCCTTAAACCTCCCTCTGCTGAGATTAAGTCCAACGTACTGACGGAAGTTTTGAATACTTCTTCATCAACTTCTGAGCCCCTACTTCCATTCACAGAGGCCCTAACAGATCCAATTCTGGAGGTGTGGCAGAAGCCTTTGTCTGCTCCGGCTGTATCTCGTTCTATCTCGAGACGATACAACCCTGCCCCTGGTGATCCGGCTTTTTTGTCATCACATCCGACACCGGAGAGTCTAGTTGCTCAAAACAGTCTTCTGGTGCTTTTCCTACCATTTTGGGTGACAGGGATTCGAAAAAGACGGAGCAAGCTGCGAAGGTGGTATTTTCTTCTGCAAGTATGGCTCTAAAGTCAACTAATGCGACTTGCCTTCTTGGACGATATATACATGCACTGATGGACTCTGTTGTTCAGTTGGCTCCCAAGTTGCCTGAGGAGGATCGTGCCAACCTCTTGAAAGTCCTTTCAGATTCGCAGGCCGCAGCATGACAAGGGTTTCAGTCAGGCATGGACACTGCTGACTCTGTGGCTCGTGTTATGGGGTCTTCTGTGGCTACAAGGAGACAGGCATGGCTCAAGTCTTCAGGGTTTTCGGCTGATGTACAGGCGACCATTTTGGATTTGCCCTTTGATGGGTCGAGGCTCTTTGGTTCTAAGGCGGACTCAGCCATGGAACGTTTCAAAGACAGTAGAGCCCACCGTAAGATCTTTAGGCCTCCAGGTGCAGTCTAGAGATGATGGGTACAAGAGATATTGGGGCTTTGGGAGATCTGCTTCCTTTTGTGGCCGCCAACAATTTCAGCAGCGCCATCAACAGCAAAATCCCTTGTACAAATCGTACAGAGGGAAGAATAAGAGAGGCCTCAGGGGTGCAAATCGTCAACAGGCCTCCTCCTCTTCCTCTACCTCCCCTCCTGCCACCGTTGGTACATCACAAAAGCAGTTCTAGATTCCCCATCTTAGAACATGTTGGTCCAGTTGGAGGTCGGGTGTCTCATTTTCTACAAGATTGGAGACTGATCACATCGGATCGTTGGGTCTTGAATCTTGTAGAGAATGGGTACACCCTCCCATTTTTGGTTTCCCCCTCCCTACCCTCCTCGCCAGGGTGGTTGTTCAGAAGACCACTTGCTGCTTTTGCAGAAGGAGGTTCTTACATTACTCCAAAAAGGTGCAATAGAGGTGGTTCCGGAACAGGAAAGGGGTCAGGGTTGTTACTCCTGTTATTTCCTGATCCCCAAAAAGGATGGTCGTTTGAAACCAATCTTGGACCTCAGGATTTTGAACCTTTACCTCAGGCAGGAAAAGTTCAAAATGTTGACCTTGGCTCAGGTTCTCCTTGCGCTTCAACAGGAAGACTGGATGGTGTCCATCGATCTGCAGGATGCGTATTTTCATCTTCCCATCCTGAAGTCGCATCGAAAGTATCTCCGGTCCACGGTGGGATCGCAACATTACCAGTTTGCGGTTCCTCCGTTCGGTCTCACTTCCGCGCCTCGAGTCTTTACAAAGGTGATGGCGGTGGTAGCGGCTCATCTCAGAAGGTCAGGGTTCCTGTTTTCCCCTACCTGGACGACTGACTGTTGAAAGCGGAGTCTCCAGAGTTGGTTTCGCGCCACTCGCATGTGACAACTCATCTGTTGTTCAAATTGGGTTTTTCGATAAATGTACCCAAATCTCACCTGGTGTCTTCTCAGCGCAGCCTGTTCATAGGGGCAATACTGGACACTTCTGTGTGTCGGGCATTCCCGCCTCCGCAGAGGATTCTCGATATACAGGAAATTATTCCTTTATTTCGCGATGGAGTGGTTGTTCCAGTCCTGAAGGTTCTTCGCCTGCTCGGTCTGTTCGCTTCATGCATTCTGTTGGTCAACCATGCACGCTGGCGCATGAGGGTACTCCAGTGGTGCATCCGCAGGCAGTGGTATCAGCACAACGGAGATCTCGGGGAGAATATCAGGATCTCCAGAGAAGCTGCAGCAGAGCTGTCTTGGTGGAGTGAGCAGGGCAACCTGTCTCAAGGAAAGCCCTTTCAGCCTTCTCTGCCCATGGCCACAGTGATCACGGATGCATCCACTCTAGGGTGGGGTGCTCATGTGGGGGATCTGGAGGTCAAAGGCCTTTGGTCTCCAGAGGAACGGTTGCTTCACATCAACCTTCTGGATTTGCGGGCGATACGTTTGGCACTGAAGGCTTTTCTCCCTTCACGGTCAGTCGGTTCAGGTCCTGACGGACAACACTACCGCAATGTGGTACATCAACAAACAGGGAGAGGTAGGGTCGTTTTGCCTCTGTCGAGAGGCTCTGCGGCTCTGGTCCTGGGTTCAGGGCCAACGGATTTGTGTGTTTGCAAATCATCTGGCCGGTGTGCTGAATGTTCGTGCGGACAGTCTCAGTCGGCGTTACTCGGCCGATCACGAATGGCGGCTTCATCCGGAGGTGATCCATCGCATCTTTCAGATGTGGGGATCTCCTCGGTTGGACCTGTTTGGAGACTGCAGATTAACGAGCAGTGCGCGTTCTCGTGAGCTTGCAGTTTCCGATGCAGGGAGCTTTGGGGGATGCGTTTCAGATGGATTGGAGCTCACAACTCCTTTACGCGTTTCCTCCCATACACTTGATTCCTCGGGTTCTGAGGAAGATTCGCCAAGACCGGGCCCAAGTTATATTGATCGTCCCGGATTGGCCAAGAAGGGTGTGGTACACAGACCTACTACACCTCTTATCGCACCCCCGCTCCGTCTCCCTCTCAGGGCAGACCTCCTCTCGCAGTTGCAGGGGCAGGTTCTACACCCCCACCTCCAGAGCCTGCACCTTCATGCCTGGAGATTGAACGGGGCAACCTGAGTTCTTTCTCTCTCCCGCCGTATATAGTGGATGTTATTTTATCATCCAGGCGACACTCCACTAATTTTTTTTCTCTTCCAGATGGTCCAGGTTTGTTAAGGGGTGCGGAGAGAGAGAGAGTGACATTGACCCTTTGAAGGCCCGATTGTCTAATATTTTGGAGTTTTCTCTTTCTATAGCACAGCAAGGTTGTGCTGTAGCCACTGTTAAGGGCTATTTATTGGCTTTGTCGGCCTTTTTATGTTTGCTGAACCAGCCGTCTTTATTTAAGTCCCCCATTGTTATGAGGTTCATTAAGGGCCTTACAAATATGTTTTCTCCCACTCCTTTCATTATGTCTCAGTGGGATTTGATTCTCATACTCACTTTTTTAATGGGTTCTCCAGTTGAGCCTCTTCACTCTTGTCCGTTGAGGCTTCTTTCTTTTTAAACGGTTTTCTTGATTGCCATTACCTCGGCTAGGAGGGTAAGTGAGCTTCAAGCTCTTAGTTCGAAACCTCCTTTCCTGACCATTCATGCGGATAAGTTGGTTTTGAGGACCCGGGCTACTTTCCTTCCCAAGGTGGTTACCCCTTTTCATATGGGACAATCCATCACTTTACCCACCTTTTATCCTTCCCCTCACCCTTCCAAGGAGAAAGAGAGACTGCATCGGTTGGACCCTAAGAAGGCTGTCGCCTTTTATTTGGATCGGACTAGAGATCTGACGCTGGACGATCAGCTCTTCGTGGGCTATGTTGGGAAAATGAAAGGCAAGGCAGTGCACAAGAGGACGCTTTCCAGGTGGATTATCTTGTGCATCAAAATTTGCTACGCACTGGCCAAGAAGGAACCGCCTGAAGGTATCAGAGCTCATTCCACCAGAGCTAAGTCTACTTCTTCTGATTTGGCTAGAGGTGTTCCTGTTCTTGATATCTGTAAGGCAGCAACTTGGGCCTCCCTCCACACCTTTGCTAAGCTTTACTGCTTGGACTCTGAGGTTAGGAGGGATGGCCATTTTGCTCGCTCTGTTTTGCAGGATTTTTGGTCTAGTCAGGTGGACACCCTCCTCCGGGAGAGGTATGGCTTTGGGAATCTGAAAGAAACACGTTCGTTAGATTCCTTACCTTAGAATATCCCCAGGCGTCAGGCTGGATCCTGAAAGATTTTTCGTCAGCAGTACCCCTGCGCGTCGGTAGGCGTCATCTGCGGCTCCGCATCCGTCGTCGGGATGACGTCGTCGGAGTACTTAGACGCCGCCCTCTCGTGCTGACATCTGAAAGAAACACGTTAGTTAGAGATTCCTCACCTTAGAATATCCCCAGGCGTCAGGCTGGATCCGGAAAGATTTTTCGTCAGCAATACCCCTTGCGCGTCGCTAGGCGTCGTGTGCGGCTCCGCGTCCGTCGTCGTGCGCCGGAATGATGTCGTCGGAGTACTTAGACGCCGCCCTCGCCTGCTGACGTCAGTTCTTCTTTTTTCCGCGCCAGACAGCGCCGATCCGGGAAGAGCTTACCCCTTTAGTCACTTTTTGACTACAACTTTTTGAAACTCTTTTGTCTACTCGTCGACCCGAACTGGTGCCGGTAGGATGCCTGGTTTTAAAGCCTGTGACTCCTGTCACCGACTGATGTCGGTAACGGACCACCAGCGCCGGTGCCTTTACTGCCTTGGGGCCGACCATGACGCGGAGTCGTGCCCCGACTGTCGGGCCTTGACCTCGAAGGCTAGGCAGGAGTGGTCTCGCAAGCTTCTCGAGCTCCGACACTCGGCCTGCGCCGTTCACGGTCCATAAGGAGGTCCACGGACCGGTCGCGGAGCCGCAGCCACCATCACCGATCGTCAGGATCCAAGTCTTTGGGTAAGTCGAAGCACAGTAAGAAGTCCAAGAGACAACATCGCTCTTTGGACTCCCCTTGCCGGTCGCGCGACTCGGTCGAGGGTCCGGGTGGTACCAACCCCGAGGCTCCGCCGGAGCCGCGCCCGTCCCCATACCCGCTGGTCAGTGGGACTGACGTGACTCCGGTGGAGATCAGTGCCTTCCTCTCGGCCATGAGGGGCCTGGCTCCGCCGTCGACGCCTGCCGGTGCGCCTTCGGGCCCCACAGGCTCAACTGGGATGCCTAGCGACCCGGCGGCTCCAGCCCCGGCGCCGTCGTCGACTTCGTTCCCGACGCCGCAGGTCCCCGTGGGATCCAGGCCTGGATCTCAGTCGATGCCGGTCGACCTCACAACGCCTCCTCCGCCGGCGTCGACACCGGTTCCACCCTCGGCACCGTCTCCGGACAACGCTGTTCCCCGGTTTAGCCCCGGTCCGGGCCCGGTGCGGCGCCGTTCGGCGCCGCATCCGACGCCGATGGGTGACCATTTCATCTTCCGCCCGGCTCCGATCATTCCCCCTGTTTATCAGGAATCGGATGACTGTGGCGACTGGGAGGGGTCTGATGACCCTCTGGCCCGCCAGGGCCAGTTATCATAGGACTGGGCAGATGAGCTGGGGGATGCCAGTGGCCTTGACACCTCTCCTGACACTGGCTTCATCTCTCCTCTGACCGTTGTGAGAAGTTGGCCTGATGTATGATGTCACTAATTCTAGTGTACACCTTGTATCAGTCCAAACAACCCTTATGGTGATTGGTTGTAAAGTCAACCTTATAGACCAGCTATCCTAGTGGTAGCATGGACAAGAGCAGTCTTAGGCTAAACTCTGTATGACATGTGAAGCCAGCTGTTCTACCATTTGTAATCCCTTGAATACCAAATGAAAGGACACCACAACAGATATATATAAAAATAGAATTTATTTATTCTAGTCAAAATGCCCTCAGCAATCTTTATGAGATTCGAGGTAAGTACAACACAGTCTTATATAAACATACATAAGTCACACAGGTAAGTAATACAGTTAGGCCCTAGGGGCCACGCAAACCATATACTAAGTAAGTGGTATAAGAACCACTGTCACAAACACAGGATAGGCCTAGGCCTCGGGAATCGCTGGGGCTACACTATACTACCAAAGGTTAGGAAGTGGGAGGCCCACGGGATTCAGGTGCAGAGTGGAAACACTCACGCGTAATGCGTAAAAGTCGATAGAAATAGTAGTAATTAGAAATTAAGAGTTTTAGGACACTTCTGGAGTAGCTAGGAGTACAAGACTTGGAAACTAGACCCAAGGATAGTCAATACCCTTGTGAGCACCGGAGTACTCAAGTTACCTAGCCCACTGGCTGCGGGTGCATAGGTGTGAACTTGCGTCGGGTTTCGTCGTTGACTCCTATGGATGCCTGAAGGAAAGTTGCTGACAGGCAGTCAGTGAAGAGTGTCCGGTGGATCCCAAGGATGGGATCAAGAAGGAAGGTACCTGCAAGCAGAAGGGACAGAGTCTAGGTCACCAGCCAGGAGCCAGGAAGGAACCAGGAAGGAACCAGGCGATGTCGTGAAGATGCAGGTGAAGCGGTGAAGCGTGTCGCAGCAGCCACGGGTACCAGGAGGCGTTGAGGACGACCAGGACCAGGAGATGAGCTGTCCCACGAAGGCTCTTGCTGTCGGCGGCGTCGATGTCGAGCTAGGACCCAACAAGCCTTGGCAAGCTGAACCCACGCAGAATGGAGGACTTGCTTCTGGTGCAGACCAGGAAGGTCTGGGGTGCTTCTCTTTCACAGAGGAGCGAGGGCCTGTCTGGAGGAGCCGGACCAGCAAGATAAAATCAAAGGTTCGTCGTCGCAGAGGTCACTAGCCAACGGGCCAGCAACCGGACAACACGTTGAACAACTCAAGTGCAGAAGGGCCCCACGCAGAACACGTGAAGTGTGGGGAGCTGATCTTCTTTGCAGATGGTGCTCGGGATTTGGGCTTCTCAATTCCCCAAGCACAGCCTCGAGGAAGCCTCAGAAGTCACGCTAGTCAGTTACTAGCCACTTTTCCCAAGTCGCCGGTCCCACGTCCCTCGTCGCCTCCACGGGTCTCAGCTTTGCTGTCGATGTGGATCTGGTTCAGAGGTGTCTGGAAGTCACGGCGCTGGTCAGTCTCTGCAGTCATCCCTCGTAGGATCAGTCGCAAAGCAAGCAGCGGTCGCTGGATGGTGCCTGGTTGCCCAGGGCGGTCACTCCTTGGCCACAAGGGAGATTTTTCAGTCTTCTTCCTGAGGTCGAATGTCGAAGGTCCAGAGTTTCTGTTCAAGTTGCAGATTCAGGATAATCTAATTCTGCAGGGCTCAGCTACCTACTGATATACTGGGCTAGTGGGCTGGGCTACCTGCAAGGTCCCTCCTATGGGTGGGACCAGGAAGGGGAGTGGTTACACCCCCTTTCCTTTGTCCAGTTTCGCGCCAGAGCTGGGGCTGGAGTGCCCCAGCGCCGGTTTGAACTGGACTATGCATGGGACACCTTGTGTGCCCCAGGCAGTGTCTAGTTTCTTTCATCCCTCCCTGCCCCAATACACTAACTCCTGTCTGGGGTGGTGCTCGCACCTCCCAAGGCAGGAAACCTATTGTCCAAGTCTCCCTCGCTGGAAGGACTCCCAGCAGCAGGAGGTCATACTTGTGTCTGTTGCAGCAGCATCCATTTTGTGATGCTGGGGCTCTGGTTAACTTTAACCGGGTAAGTAGGTTTCAACATGTCTTCTCCCTCTAAAAGGGAGGAATAATATCCTCATCGCCAGAAATGGTATGGGGGTATTTTTCTAAAGTGTTAGACACCTTACACGACATGTTTTGATAAAGCCAAACCATAGTTACCATAACCGTTTAAGATTATAAGGTACTTTAAGAGTATATGGTAGGCTATATCATAGAACAGCTATAAGGACATGGTTCCGAAAGCTGCAGACAGGCTCAGCTCATGCTAGAGCACCATCTCACATGTTACCAAGCACTCTGCCTCCAGGATTGTTAAGGCCTGCCATAGGAGTGGCTGATAGGTACACATGTGTCTATATATAAGGTAGGTATAGGAATACTACACCTAAGCAAGGGGTGATTACACAACCTTGCCCCAGCTGAGTGATCAGCCAGTTGTGTCATAATGGAAGGTCAGGCCAGGGGTGGCATAATACATGCTGCAGCCCCTGGTAGGCCTAGGGTACACCTATGCCCTGGGTACCTAAGGTACACTGTACAGGGGCCAATAAGGTGATCCTTACCAATTGGGTTATGCACCTAAAGTACATAGTGTGAATTTAGAGAGAGAACAGCTGGGCTGTGGGTCCGATTAGCAGGCCCACAGCCATATCTAAGTCGAAAACCAGTGAAGCAAAAGCAAAAAGTGGGGGTGAACATAGAAAGCAGACCCTACTCTCCTACAACCGTGGCTTCGGAGGAAGGTGCTACCTTTTCTGTGGCATTGCGTAAGGTGGCCGAAGCCCTCGGGCTGGAGTTACCTACTGTAGCCGTGAGGACTAACCTCCTCACTGAAGTGCTCCAACCGTCAGCAAGCTCCTTGGAGCCTCTGCTGCCAATTAGCGAAGCACTGATGGATGTTCTGAAGGGCACCTGGTCCAAGCCCTCCACAGTACCTCCTGTGGATCGGAACGTGGCCTGACGCCACCGCCCTGCACCGGGCGACCCCAGTTTTCTGTCCGAACACCCCACCCCTGAGAGCCTGGTTATCCAGGCCTCTACTTCCCAGACCTCCTTCCCGTCCACTCCCCCGGATCAGGAATCCAAGAGACTGGAGCAGTTTGGCAAAAAGCTGTTCTCCTCCCTTAGTTTAGGGCTGCGGTCGATTAACACCGCTTGTCTCTTGGACCGTTGCTCCCACTCTCTGTGGGATACGGTGGAGGTCGTGCTGCCCCTGTATCCGGAGGAGGCCCGGACACGGCTCGCCCAGGCTCTTGCCGACCGGCGGGACGCAGCGCGGTATGTCATCCGATGTGGTTTGGACACAACGGACTCACTTGGCAGGGCAATGTCGTCCACGTTGGCGCTTCGGCGTCACACCTGGTTGCGGTCCACGTCTTTTTCCGGGGATGTCCAGAGCACCCTCATGGACATGCCCTTTGATGGCGATCGCCTCTTTGGCGACAAAGCAGACAGTGCGCTGGTGCGCTTTAAGGACTCCAGGGCTACGGCCAAGTCCTTGGGTCTCTCAGCCCGCGCCCGCAAACTTCCGCTTTTCGCCCCTTTCGTGGCCAAGGAAGGGGCGCCCCCTCACGTCCGCCTAGCCACAGGCCACAGAACCATCCTCCACGCAGTCGCGGACGTGGATTCCGCCATGGTGGTACAGGGGGTCAACGTGCCGGTCCATCCACATCCACCCCAGCAGCATCCGCCTCAAAGCCTTCCTAGTCCATGCTTTCAGGCCCATTCCACGCCAGTGGGAGGCAGAGTTCGCCATCACCTGCTCCACTGGCGTTCCATCACTTCGGACAGGTGGGTGCTGCAAATCTTCCGAAGAGGCTCTTCTCTCCCCTTCGAGACGACCCCCCCCAGCCATGCCACCGCAGTGCCACCGCATGTCGGGGGATCACTTGAATCTTCTACGGGAGGAAGTTGCGGCCCTCTTGGCTAAAGAGGCCGTCGAGCGCGTTCCTGGTCCAGAAGTAGGCCATGGTTGTTATTCCCACTACTTTCTGGTTCCCAAAAAGCGCAAAGTGGGCCTACGCCCTATCTTGGACCTCAGGAGCGTCAACGCCTTCCTCCGGAAGGAACGGTTCAAGATGCTCTCCTTAGCTCAGGTTCTGGCTGCCCTAGACCCTGGAGACTATAGATGGTAGTGTTGGACTTGCAGGACGCTTATTTTCACATTCCCGTCCTGCCGGCCCACCGGCGTTCCCTGCGGTTCACGGTGGGTCGGGAGCACTTTCAGTTCACCGTGCTCCCCTTCGGTCTCACCAGTGCCCCTCGGGTGTTCACGAAAGTGATGGCGGTGGTCGGAGCTCACCTGCGCAGATCAGGGGTTCCAGTCTTCCCCTATCTCGACGACTGGCTGTTGAAGGCGGGCTCGCCCCAGCAAGTCGTCTCCCACCTCCAGACTACGGCCAACCTCCTGCATTTGCTGGAGTTCTCCATCAATGTGCCGAAGTCGCACCTGAGTCCCTGCCAGAAGCTCCTCTTTATTCGGTGCAGTTCCGGGCCTATCCTCCGGAACAGCGGGTCCGGGATATTCAGGCTCTGATTCCCATCTTTCTGCCTCTATCCTGGGTTTTGGTCAGGTTGGTGCTGCGGCTTCTGGGGCTGATGGCCTCCTGCATCCTGTTGGTGTATTACGCCAGGTGGCGAATGTGGGCTCTGCAGTGGGACCTGAAATTTCAGTGGGCCCAGCATCGAGGCAACCTGTCCGACCATGTCTTGATCTCGGAGGGCACTGCGAAACAGTTGCAGTGGTGGCTCACGGACCGCGATTGGGTCAGCGGCAGATGCCTCTCCCTACCCCCAACCGGAGCACGTAGTAGTGACGGGTGCGTCCGTCCTGGGATGGGGGGGCCATATGGGAGAGGCGGAGATCAGAGGCCTCTGGTCTCTGGCGGAGTCTCAACTCCATATCAACTTGTTGGAGCTGAGAGCGATCCGGCTTGCACTGAAAGCCTTCCTTCCCTCTATCCGGGGAAGTGTCGTACAGGTGTTCACGGATAACACCACCACCATGTGGTATTGCAACAAACAAGGCGTGGTGGGGTCGTGGACCCTTTGTCAGGAGGCTCTGCGCCTCTGGACATGGCTGGAACACAAGGGTATCATCCTGGTGGTTCAACATCTTGCGGGCTATCTGAACGCCAGAGCAGACGAACTCAGCCACCGGTGCATGATAGATCACGAATGGCGTCTGAACTCGAACATGGCGGAAGGTCTCTTTCCTCAGTGGGGAGTGCCTTGGTTAGATCTATTCGCCACCGAAGAGAACGCGCAATGTCAGCAGTTCTGCGCGTTGGAATTTCCAATGCGGCACTCGCTCTGAGACGCTTTTCGTCGCGAGTGGAGTTGCGGTCTTTTGTACGTCTTTCCGCCTATACCACTTCTGCCCAGAGTGCTGAAGAAGATCAGGCGCGACCGGGCCCAAATCATCTTAGTGGCTCCGGATTGGGCACGAAGGTACTGGTATCCCGAGCTACTCAATATGTCAATCGATCCTCCGGTACGACTGCCTCTTCAGGAGGACCTTCTGTCGCAGCAGCAGGGGACGGTCCTCCACCCGAACCTGTCCTGTCTCCACCTCCATGCGTGGAGATTGAGCGGCGACAGTTGAAGCCATTTGACTTGCCTCCTGAAGTCTGTGACGTCATTCTGACAGCCAGGCGTCCCTCCACAAAATCGGTATACGCCTGCAGATGGAACAAATTTGTGGCATGGTGCACAGCAAAGGCTGTGGATCCCCTTTCCGCCCCTCTTTCTGAGGTTCTACTCTTTCTTCTTTCTTTGGCCCAGCAGGGCTCTGCTCTGGGCACCTTGAAAGGTTATCTTTCTGCAATCTCTGCTTTCTTACGGCTTCCTGATCAGCCTTCTCTTTTCAAATCCCCTGTTGTTTCGCGTTTTCTGAAAGGCATTACTCACATGTTCCCTCCTGTCCCCTTCGTAATGCCTCAGTGGGATTTGAATCTTGTCTTGACCTTTCTGATGTGCGCTCCCTTTGAGCCTCTTCACAATTGTCCCCTTCGTCTTCTGACTCTTAAGACTGCTTTCCTGGTAGCTATCACCTCGGCTAGACGGATGAGTGAGCTCCAGGCTTTGTCATCTAAGCCTCCTTTTCTTTCTGTTCATCCGGACAAGGTTGTCCTCCGGACTCGCCCTTCCTTTCTTCCTAAAGTGGTGACTACCTTTCACATCGGGCAATCTGTCACATTGCCCACCTTCTTTCCACCTCCGCATCCTTCGAAAGAGGAAGAGAGGCTCCACCGTCTGGACCCCAAACGTGCGCTGTCCTTTTATTTGGACCGCACCAAACAGTTCCGGGTGGACGACCAACTTTTTGTTGGATACGTAGGTGCTAAGAAGGGGAGGGCTGTACACAAGAGGACCATCTCACGGTGGGTCGTATTGTGTATAAAGGTTTGTTACTCCTTGGCGAAAAAGATCCCTCCTGTTGGGCTGAGAGCCGATTCCACCTGGGCCACAGCGGCGACTACTGCCCTGGGACGGGGAGTTCCCTTGCAGGACATCTGTCAGGCGGCGACGTGGGCCTCACTGCACACATTTGACAAGCACTATTGCCTGGACAGCCAAGTCTGGAGAGATGGCTTCTTTGGCCGTTCTGTTCTCCAGGACTTTCTGGTGTGATCTTGGTTCGCAGACCCTCCACCGTGGTTGGTATTGCTGGGGTATCTATTCTAAGGTGAGGAATCTAACTAACGTGTTTCTTTCAGATGAACAAGTTACTTACCTTCGGTAACGATGTGTCTGTAAGAAACATTAGTTAGTTAGATTCCTCACCGACCCACCCATCCTCCCCATTCTGCGAACCGACATCTAGGGTTAAGGTTATCCTTATCAGGGCCCTAGACTTTTTTGGAACCAGTGTCGGTCTCTTGCATGGCTCTGCGTTCCTGGCACGGAAAGCTATGTACAAGAACTGACGTCAGCGCACGAGTGTGGCGTTTAGGTACTCTGACGTCATTCCGGCGCACAACGCCAACGACTGACGCAGAGCCGCAGACGACGCCTAGCGACGCGCAAGGGGTATTGCTACAAAAATATTTCCGGATCCAGCCTGACGCCTGGGGATATTCTAAGGTGAGGAATCTAACTAACTTATGTTTCTTACAGATACATCGTTACCGAAGGTAAGTAACTTGTTCGATTGGCTGGGACGCCGGTCACACAGGCATCTATTAGGAGGCCATTTTCTCCATGAAGGCTAAGAGAGAGCGCGTATGACTGGTTTGGTCAGCCCTGGGGCCGACCAGACAGCGCCCACAACAGTGTGCAAGCCACTCTTCCCCTACCCTGGAGCAGGACCGCCCACCCCCAACCAAACCCTTCTGCTTTCTCACAGTGTGAAAAGCAGAAACATAAAATGGTATTTATAATGCCATTTATATTTCTGCTTCTCGCACTGCGAGAAAGCAGTGGGGCGACGCTCCTCTGCCCACATGAAGGAGCCGCCCTTGGGTCTACATCTCTTATGAACTTCAAGTGGGTTGTGAAAGTGTCTTATTTTTGCTGCAAGAGGGGTCCAGAAATTGACTGCCTATACCAAAAAGGAAGACCAGTTAAATCCGGGGGTGGTGGTGGCGGTAGCACTGGAGAAAGAATTGCAAAAAGGCAGGATTGTGAGAAAGGGATCTTTAGACAGTAGAACCACTCGAAGAGTGTTAGAGAAAGTGAGTGTGAGTATGGATTCACTCTGTTGCTTAGAAGTACGCGAAGGTGGTGTTGGACCAATAGTGTTTAAGTTGACTGCTACTCCTCTGCCGGTTTTCTTTATTCAGTTTCTTGTCTTGGTTAGCTAGCGTGGGGGATGGCTACACTGAGGATGTATCTTCCCCGACCATGATTTACTTTGGTATGAAGAAGTCATCAACGTGCACACCGTTCTTGTTTATGGAACAAATGTTGGAGGTTCCAGGACAAGGGGGGTTGGGAATGAGAGCCGGTTTATTCAAAGATAGGAGGAAGGGGGCTGAGGGAACGCTGGGAGCAGGCAAAGGGTTATGCTGTCCATCCCTAGGAAACTAATGTGAGAAATATGATGGATAAGGCTGGAGGGGAAAAGAGGCGGGTTGAAGTTGTAAGTGGGTGCTCAAGGAGTTGGAAACGGGACTGTGGAAATGCAGTGAGCAATGAGTGAGGAGATACCATTAGAGTGCTAGGGGAGCTAGAAGGGGAAGGAGGGAGGTCTTCATCTTCTACATCAGGAATCCTGGATGGGGCGCGCATAAAAGGAGGCAAAGGGGGGGGGGGGTCCTAAAAGCCTTCTGTGGTGTCTTACAGCAAGCAACTGAGCCAGCTGTCTGATCGGCCTCAGTTGTCCTTTATGCCTGTAATTAGCTACTTATTTATTATGTTTTTATTTTATAAACTTGACTGAAATTCATGTTAATTTGTAGCAACTACTAATATATAGAAGCGGAAAATTCCTTGATATGTAGACTTTGCTCTTTCTCGGCATGCTGAATTGCTAATGCTTTGTGGCTGAGACATTCAGAGAGTAAAGTGAGGTACCATAGAAATGTTCATGATTTGAATTACTTAAAATATGATTCGATCTTCCCAGACGTTTTCTTAACCACCTTGTTTTTGTTTTGTTCTGTACGCTGCATGCAGTTCACTCACATTCATTTATTTGTTCATATTAGCATACAGAAAGTGGCAAGGCGTGTATTTTGACATGAACTATGCCGGGAGCAAGTCTGTGTGTAAGAATCTTTTAAGTTCTGTTTTCAGCATGCTGCAAATGCTACAAGCCGATATCGCTGAACATTGCATGTCTTGTTTATAAAAATGCACATGAGCGAGGGATACAGCCTCTGCTGTGGCATGCTGGCCTGCACTCTTCCCTCCTCCTTGCTACATGATACCCCTTCCCACTGACAGTATAGAACATACGTCCCTACTGGCAGTGGCGTGGCTTATAATGTGTAGATCCTGCAAAGTTAACACGAAGAAATCCACAACTGCTGCCAGGCGTCTTGAACAGAAAACGATAGAAAACTCCACAAAAGGCGCAGAAGACAAAGTTCTTCCATGGTAGCCCATAGAGTTTCTTTTCCAATTTCAAGTTTGGCTTACTGCAGCTTTGGACATTCAAGTGAAATCTTTTGAAGGCGGGACATAGTGGATGGTGAGGGTGCTTTGTGCATTTGTAGCTTTTTTATTAGAGTAGCAAGAGCGAGAGATAGCAAATGGCATGTGAGGTGTAGTTGTTGAACCAAGCTAATGCTAAGTGTGCTTTTATCGTTGGCTGCAGTGTTAAAAATGTGCTTTACAATTCAACTTTGATGGTAGGTTGTTGTCAGGATAGTCCTTGTGTATCGATGCATTAACTGACTGTAATAGGTAATCAATTTCAGCAGGTCTAATCAGCCTCTTGTCCCATTAAAATGTTGTTGACTCATCCTTTTGCAAAATATCAGTAAGAACCTCAATCTGAAAGAAACACGTTAGTTAGATTCCTCACCTTAGAATATCCCCAGGCGTCAGACTGGATCTGGAAGATTTTTCGTCAGCAATACCCCTTGCGCGTCGCTAGGCGTCGTCTGCGGCTCCGCGTCCGTCGTCGGAGTACTTAGACGCCGCCCTCGCGCGCTGACGTCAGTTCTTCTTTTTTCCGTGCCAGTAAGCGCAGATCCGGGAGAGCTACCCCTTTAGTCATTTTTTGACTAACTTTTTCGATCCTTTATGATCTTGTCTCGACTCCGGTGCCGGTAGGATGCCTGGTTTTAAAGCCTGTGTTGGCTGTAGCCGCTTGATGTCGGTTACGAACCATCACCGCCGGTGCCTTTACTGCTTGGGCCTCAACCACGACGCGGAGTCGTGTTCGGACTGCAAGGCCCTGACCTCGAAGGCTAGACGGGAGCGGTCCCGTAAGCTTCTCGAGGATCCCGGTCAAGGAGGAGGTCCAAGGATCGGTCGCGGAGCCGCAGCCGACGTCATCATCGGTCGTCAGGATCCAAGTCTTCGGGTAAGTCGAAGCACTCCAAGAAGTCCAAGAGGCGACACCGCTCTTCGGACTCCCCTCGCCGGTCGCGTGACTCGGCTGAGGGTCAGGGTGGTTCCACCCCCGCGGCTCCGGCGGAACCGCAGGCGCCGCGCAAGTCCCCATACCCACCGGTCCCTGGGACTGACGCGACGCCGGCGGAAGTCAGTGCCTTCCTCTCGGCCATGAGGAGCCTGGCTCCGCCGTCGACACCCGCTGGCGCGCCTTCGGACCCCGCGGACCCGACTGGGCAACCTTGCCTGCCGGCGGCTCCGGCCCCGGCGCCGTTGACGGCTCCGGCCTCGACGCCGCAAGCGCCCGAGGGACCCGAGTCCCCGCCGACGCCGGTCGACCTCGTCACGCCTCCTCCGCCGGCGTCGACACCGGTACCACCTCCGACGCCGACTCCGCTCGGCGTCGAGCCCCGGATCAGCCCCGGTCCGGGCCCGGCGCCGATGGACGCCGCGTTCGGCGCCGCTGGAGACACATTTTGTCTATCGCCCGGCTCCGATCCTTCCTCCTGCATACCAGGAATCGGATGATGGGGACAACTGGGAGGGATCCGAGGATCCTATGGCCGCTCAGGCTCAACTGTCACAGGACTGGCCAGATGAACTGGGGGAGGCCAGTGGTCTGGATACCTCTCCGGACACTGGATTCATCTCTCCTCCGACTGTGGCTTCGGAGGAGGGTGCTGCTTTCTCTGTGGTGCTGCGCAAGGCGGCCGCAGCCCTTGGGCTCGAGCTACCTGCCGTGGCTGTGAGGACTAACGTCCTCACTGAGGTGCTTCAGTCTGCAGCAAGCTCCACTGAGCCTCTGCTGCCATTCAATGAGGCCCTCACTGACGTTCTGCAGGGCACCTGGTCCAAGCCCTCCACAGTTCCTCCTGTGGATAGGAACGTCGCCAGGCGCCACCGCCCTGCTCCGGGCGACCCCAGTTTCCTGTCCCAACACCCTACCCCCGAGAGCCTGGTTATCCAGGCCTCTACCTCCCAATCCTCCTTCCCGACCGCTCCGCCGGATCGGGATTCCAAGAGGCTGGAACAGTTCGGCAAGAAGCTGTTCTCCTCCCTTAGCTTGGGTCTGCGGTCTTTGAACACCGCCTGCCTCTTGGACCGTTATTCTCATTCTCTGTGGGATACGGTGGCGGACGTGCTGCCCCTGTGTCCGAAGGAGGTCCAGACACAACTTACCCAGGCTCTGGCCGATGGGAGGGATGCAGCACGACATGCTATCCGATGTGGGCTTGACACTACGGACTCGCTGGGTAGGGCGATTTCTACCTCAGTGGCGCTTAGACGTCACGCCTGTCTGCGGTCCACGTCCTTTTCGGGCGATGTCCAGAGCACCCTCATGGACATGCCCTTTGATGGCACTCGCCTTTTCGGCGAGAAAGCGGACAGTGCGCTGAATCGCTTTAAGGACTCCCGGGCTACGGCCAAGTCCTTGGGCTTCCTCGGCCCCGCGGTCGCAAACTTCCGCCTTTCGCCCCTTTCGTGGCCAAGGAAGGGGTGCCTCCTCACGTGCGCCTAGCCACCAGCCGCAGAACCAACCTGCGCGCGGACGTGGTTTCCGCCGAGGCGGTTCTGGAGGACGACGTGGTCAGCCCACCTCCACCCCGGCAGCATCCGCCTCAAAGCCTTCCTAGTGCGAGCTTTCAGGCCCATTCCACGCCAGTGGGCGGCAGAGTTCGCCATCACCTGTTCCACTGGCGGTCCATCACATCGGACAGGTGGGTGCTGCAAATCGTCCGAAGGGGCTACTCCCTCCCCTTCGAGACGACCCCTCCAGCCATGCCACCGCAGCACCACCGTATCTCGGGGGATCATTTGAATCTTCTCCACGAGGAAGTTTCGGCCCTCTTGGCCAAGAGGGCCGTCGAGCGCGTTCCGAGCCCAGAAGTAGGTCGTGGTTGTTATTCCCACTACTTTCTGGTTCCCAAGAAGGGCAAAGGAGGCCTACGCCCTATCTTGGACCTCCGGATCGTCAATGCCTTCCTCCGGAAGGAAAGGTTCAAGATGTTAACTTTGGCTCAGGTTCTTGCTGCCCTAGACCCTGGAGACTGGATGGTAGCGTTGGACTTGCAGGACGCGTACTTCCACATCCCCATCCTGCCGGCCCACCGGCGTTACCTGCGGTTCACGGTGGGCCAAGAGCACTTTCAGTTTACCGTGCTCCCCTTCGGCCTCACCAGTGCTCCTCGGGTGTTCACGAAAGTGATGGCGGTGGTCGCAGCTCATCTGCGCAGATCAGGGGTTCCAGTCTTCCCCTATCTCGACGACTGGTTGTTGAAGGCGGGCTCGCCCCAGACAGTCGTCTCCCACCTCCAGACTACGGCGGATCTCCTGCATTTGCTGGGATTTTCCATCAACGTGCCGAAGTCACACTTGAGTCCCTCTCAGAAGCTTCTCTTCATCGGAGCGGTTCTCGATTCGGCGCAGTTCCGGGTCTATCCGCCTGAAGAGCGGGTCCGGGATATTCAGGCCCTGATTCCCATCTTTCGGCCTCTATCCTGGGTTTCGGTCAGGCTAGTGTTGCGGCTTCTGGGGCTGACGGCCTCCTGCATCCTACTAGTGCATCACGCCAGGCGGCGCATGCGGGCTCTGCAGTGGGACCTGAAGTTTCAGTGGGCCCAGCATCACGGCAACCTGTCCGACCATGTCTTGATCTCGGAGGGCACTGCACGGCAGTTGCAGTGGTGGCTCACGGACCGCGATTGGGTCAAGGGCAAGAGCCTCTCCCTTCCCCAACCGGAGCATGTCGTAGTGACGGATGCGTCCCTCCTGGGATGGGGTGGCCATATGGGAGAGGCGGAGATCAGAGGCCTCTGGTCTCTGGCGGAGTCTCGTCTCCACATCAACCTGTTGGAGCTGAGAGCGATCCGACTTGCACTGAAAGCCTTCTTTCCCTCTGTCAGGGGAAGTGTCGTGCAGGTGTTCACGGACAACACCACCGCCATGTGGTATTGCAACAAACAGGGCGGGGTGGGGTCGTGGACCCTTTGTCAGGAGGCTCTGCGCCTCTGGACGTGGCTGGAACACCAGGGCGTCACCCTAGTGGTTCAACATCTGGCGGGCTCTCTGAACGCCAGAGCAGACGAACTCAGCCGCCGGTGCATGATGGATCACGAATGGCGTCTGAACTCCGAAGTGGCGCAAGGTCTCTTTCAGCAGTGGGGAGAGCCTTGGTTAGATCTATTCGCCACCGAAGAGAACGCGCAATGTCAGCAGTTCTGCGCGTTGGAATTTCCAAGGCGGCACTCGCTCGGCGTCGCTTTTCGTCACGAGTGGAGTTGCGGTCTGTTGTACGCCTTTCCGCCTATACCACTTCTGCCCAGAGTGCTGAAGAAGATCAGGCACGACCGGGCCCAAGTCATCTTGGTGGCTCCGGATTGGGCACAAAGGTACTGGTATCCCGAGCAACTCAGTATGTTGACCGATCCTCCGATACGTCTGCCCCTTCGGGAGGATCTTCTGTCGCAGCAGCAGGGGACGGTCCTCCACCCGAACCTGTCCAGCCTCCACCTCCATGCGTGGAGATTGAGCGGTGGCAGTTGATGCCATTTGACTTGCCTCTTGAAGTCTGTGATATCATTCTGGCAGCCAGGCGTCCCTCCACAAAGACGGTATACGCCTGCCGGTGGAACAAATTTGTGGCATGGTGCACAGCAAAGGCTGTGGATCCCCTTTCCGCCCCTCTTTCTGAGGTTCTCCTCTTTCTTCTTTCTTTGGCCCGGCAGGGCTCTGCCCTGGGCACCTTGAAAGGTTATCTTGCTGCCATCTCTGCCTTCTTGCGGCTTCCTGATCAGCCTTCTCGTTTCAAGTCCCCTGTCGTTACACGCTTTCTAAAAGGCATTACTCACACGTTCCCTCCTGTCCCTTTTGTAATGCCTCAGTGGGACTTGAATCTTGTTCTCACATTTCTAATGTGCGCTCCCTTTGAGCCTCTTCATAATTGTCCTCTTCGTCTGCTGACGCTTAAGACTGCTTTTCTGGTAGCCATCACCTCGGCTAGACGGGTGAGTGAGCTCCAGGCTTTATCTTCAAAGCCTCCTTTTCTCTCTGTTCATCCGGACAAGGTTGTCCTTCGGCCTCGTCCCTCCTTTCTTCCGAAAGTGGTGACCCCCTTTCATCTTGGGCAGTCTGTCACCTTGCCCACCTTCTTTCCGCCTCCGCATCCTTCCAAAGAGGAAGAGAGGCTCCACCGTCTGGACCCAAAACGTGCGCTCTCCTTTTATCTGGACCGCACAAAGCAGTTCCGGGTGGACGACCAACTTTTCGTTGGATACGTGGGTGCTAAGAAGGGGAAAGCTGTGCACAAACGGACCATCTCTCCTTGGGTCGTTTTGTGCATCAAAATTTGTTACTCCTTGGCAAAAAAGGACCCTCCTGTTGGGCTGCGCGCCCATTCTACTCAGGCCACGGCGGCTACTACTGCTTTGGGACGAGGTGTCCCTTTGCAGGACATCTGTCAGGCGGCAACGTGGGCTTCGCTACACACGTTTGCCAGGCATTATTGCCTTGACAGCCAAGTCCGGAGGGATGGCTTCTTTGGCCGTTCTGTCCTCCAGGACTTTCTGGTGTGATCTTGGTTCGCAGACCCACCACCGGGGATGGTATTGCTTGGGTATCTATTCTAAGGTGAGGAATCTAACTAACGTGTTTCTTTCAGATGAACAAGTTACTTACCTTCGGTAACGATGTATCTGTAAGAAACATTAGTTAGTTAGATTCCTCACCGACCCACCCATCCTCCCCGTTCTGCGAACTGACATCTAGGGTTAAGGTTGTCCTTTTCAGGCCCCTAGATTTTCTTTTTGGCACCAGTGTCGGTCTTTGCATGGCTCTGCGTTCCTGGCGCGGAAAGCTATGTACAAGAACTGACGTCAGCGTGCGAGGGCGGCGTCTAAGTACTCCGACGACGTCATTCCGGCGCACGACGCCGACGACGGACGCGGAGCCGCAGACGACGCCTAGCGACGCGCAAGGGGTATTGCTGACGAAAAATCTTCCGGATCCAGTCTGACACCTGGGGATATTCTAAGGTGAGGAATCTAACTAACTAATGTTTCTTACAGATACATCGTTACCGAAGGTAAGTAACTTGTTCTTCAGTTCCTATGAAAGTAGAAACGTAAAAGGGTGAAACTGAGAGCACAGACACAAAATGTTTTTTATTAGAGAATTAAACCTGATAAAAATAATGGAGTGTGACAAGAGCTTTCAGCTAGCTCCATACATGTGAACGAGCATATTTTTAGCCTTCGGCTTTCATTAAAAAGGTCAGTGCTTTCTGGGGGTTGTAGTGCACCTTTTCTTCAGGTGGAACCAATTGGAGTAGCATCCATGATAACAATGATTTGTAAAAAGAAAAGTCATTGTCTGGACTCAGGATTTTTGGAGCATCTGTAAATTGGAAGTTTGTCATGTTAATACTAGAAAGATGTGGATGTTGAATGCCAGTGCTCGAAGTATGTAGTTATGCCAAGGATGGAATGAGAATGCAGAGCGCACTGTAGTGTTAACTACAGGTTATCGTTTCAAAAAGGAATAGAGACTGAATCATTCCATCACCAAGTAGGACTGACTTCTTCAAGGAGAAACTAAGGATTGACTTCAAGGAGAGGCTAGGGATTGGATAGGTATTGAAATGTAGCTACTTTCTCCAGCTTAAAGGAGTTTTCCTCTGCACAGGACCTACAGATATTGCTTGTATTTCCCCAGCAGCAATTATGTATTTATGTATGTGTACAGCACCTATCTCTCATTACATCCATCTCTATCCCTTTGTCTTTTTGTTTCTCCTACCATTAGTGTGTATCCATATATGCTGCCCTGCAACTGCATGTGCATTCTCTGTGACTGCATGTCTATATGTGTATTTTTAGTGTGTATTCATGTGCACACGTGTAAATGGAAAGATGTGCTTGTTTGTTGACTGTTTACCTGTTTCCTCTCAGTTTGTGTGTCTATATGCGTGTTGGTCTGTGTGCATGGGTACACCTAAATTTGTAATTCTATATGAATGGGTGCCTTTTTAGGTCTCGCCTAGCTATTGCGTTTACGCAATCGCTATGCGAGATTTTAGTAAGAGGGGCATTTCAAAGTGCTCCCAAAAGTGGATTGCATGGCGAGCACGCGCACAATCACGTGCATCGTGCCGCCATGCAATCCGTTTGGGGAAGCGCTTCAGCCCACTGGCGCGTGCACATGCGCTTCCCCGCCACAGCATGCTGAGAGACAGCTTGCTAGAACGCGCACGAGCACGCGCGCTGCTGGGCGCGCATCCCTTGCATGCTTTAGCACGTCATCGCGATCACTTTCGCAGCGATCGTGATCGCGATGACTGAAATGGCTGCCATTCTCGCTACCGAATCTCCCCTTCCTGGTCTGCTGAGTCCGTTCTGCTACCACAGTGTGCTACTCTGTATTGGACTCCTTTTTCTTCTATCCCATTTGAAACAGCCTTCAAATGCTTGCGTTCAACATGTGCGCTGTACAAAATCCTCCCTTGCGTTTGGTTCAGTAGACAATAATGTGGCTCTGTCTGCAGTAAAAACCTACACCAAATATAAAAGTTACACCTGATGGCTGCCTTACCTCTTAGTTTACTAATGCCAATATGGGTAGTGGGTGCAGGAATTCTTTTAAGTTAATAGTTTGTATTTTAATAGTCTAACAGGATACTTATTGCATGCCTTGCTTGGCAAATATTTTTAAGGCTCTGCTCGAGCACGGTCTTTCAGAGCCGAGCCGAGCCAAACCCTTGAGCCGAGCCAAACCCTTGGCTCTTCCTGATAATTTGTTGACTGGCCCGCCACTTAGCCGCACCACAACGGCAGCTCAAGTTGGTCTGCCCCTGCAGTTTCAGGGGAGTCCTATATGGAATATAAATGCTGTTCCTTACCAGCTGTCTCCATCAGCCCATCTCTGCCATCCCACGGCGCGCCTCCTCTGTCTGCCGCCACACGACTGTCAGCCAGACAGACAGACAGACACCGAGGCTGAAGCGAGCTCCTCGCGGGCCCCCCAGCTGCTCTTCGGTTTCCTGTCCGCCTCTGAAGAGCCGCCACATCCGTTGTTCCACTGGACAGACCCCACCGCCAGGGAGGGGAAACTATTAGTTTCACACCTCAGTTTACCTCAACCTTTAGTTCCTGTCAGTTAGGCCCCACGCCCGAGAAACGCGCTTTGGGGAAAGTGGACGAACCGTAGTTTGAAGCTGTAATATGCGCGTCCTTGTGTAACGCACGTGGTGCTCCCTCGTGTAAAGCGCTCCAATACCCTCGGGTCGAGTTTGCGCTATATAAAAACTGCAAAAAAATGGAATTAAAAAAGCAACGAGTGCTGAGCTGAGGGCACGCACTGCTGCCCTTCAGCTCGGATCTCACCCGTTTGGACAGTGCCGCCAGTGGACTTCAGGGTCGTTTCAAGAAATTACATCACGTGCTTTCTGTATTATTTGACTTGGTGGCATTTCGAACACAAGTTCTGAACGGACTAACCTACAGCAACACGTACAATGTTAGCATGAATGTTTATAGAACAAGCATTGAAAATGCAATAGGTCTCGTCTTTGATTAAGTTAAAGCCATTTGCTTAGCTAATGGTATTGTAAAGCAAAGCAAATGGCTTTAACTTAATAAAAGGCGAGACCTATTGCATTTTTAATGCTTGTTGTATATGTCATTTTGATGCGAGCCTGGAGGTATTTTGGTCTGTGTGCCCATGTATCTGCGTCTGTGGGCGTCTGTATATCTGGTGGTTTATATATAAGCATGCGGACATGTCTGTTGTTCTCCATGCATGGGCACCTTCATGTATTTTGTTTAGTGTGCATGGCTTTCTGGAAATCCACATGGAATTCATACATGCTTGATAAACTGTAGAGACTGGATGCTTATCCAGAATATCATTAATTGAGTACAGTCCAGGTCGAATGGTAGGTGAATATTTTCAGTCCAAACTAATCTGTAGGTAAACCTTTTGGGGGAACCGATAAGGAACCAAATGCAGCCCTAGTTTCTGTGTTACCAACCCCTTATTATGCTAAGCAAGCATATAGTAGCAGTGAAATTCAACCACCTGGAGGAATATGATAAGTGGGGTTGCTCTCACACATTTTTCTTCTTGTCCGGAGAGGAGAAATAGTAACATTTTATGATGTAAGCTTTTCCCCCAAACCGTAAAATTGAATGGACCACTCAGCAATGTCATTGGTGAGACTGAGTGTTCTCTGCAAACAAGGATGCTAGTTGACTCCCTTGTCTTTCAGGGTAGCTAGCATGGTGGAGAGGCCTAGCTCAAAATAAATAAATATATATATAAATATATATATTTATATATATATATATATATATATATATATATATATATATATATATATATATATATATATATATATATATATGTTTTTTTTTTTAACCAATCCAAAGCTGTAATACTGTGCCTGGAGTGGTAAATGGCTTTTGTCATTCTGCAGCTTGGGTGGATAGCACTGTAGACTTTGCTGTAGTAATGGTAAAATACTTTGTCCCTTTCTATCTCGGCGTGGATAGCACTGTGCTAATCCTATGCCTAAAAACTTTGATAGAAAAGCAGATAATTGAGGTGAGTAAATTTAGTGTCGCTGGTGTTGAGGGTGCTCTATACAGGAGCTGCCTTCCACCTAAACTTGCAAACTACCCAGAGTTCTCTGCTTCTTTTTTGCATATATATATATATATATATATATCTATCAATAACACGCGAGTCGCTGTGCTTAACAGCTCACCATCCCACAGTGACGGTGCCAGCTGATGGTGACTGCAGCGGTAAATATGCACACAGAGTCCAAAGTAAATCCTCAAGTTGACGAAGGAGTGGCACACCAGGAGACTGCACAATTGCTTTATTGCGCACCAAGACGATGCGTTTCGGCATAAGCCTTTTTCAAATAAAGTTTTGCCAGCAAATTCCCTTAGAAATACAGGTACAAGTTCATCGACATAGCAGACATACTACACAGTCCGACAAAATGAAAAACCAAATAACAAAAGATAGCGTCTTTCTGATATTACTCACTATAACATCATAAGTTATATATTACTCTACATTTGCAGTTAATTCATTAAAATTGACCTTCATGCATAATTGTGCTGATCATGGTGTTACAATAAACTTAATATTGAAATCGGAAGGAACATGTCATGCTGTTCGTAGTGTGTCATTAAAGTTCATTCAAAACAGAGTGTTTCAAACATCTAGGAAAAAACTATGATAATATATATGTTTGATCAGTAATCATAGACACAACGGGACGCTCATACGCGAGTGCATGTAATCTCAAAGTTTATACTACGGTGCAATATCGCAGTTAATTCCAAACTATTATATATGTGGTCCATGACATATGTAAATTCTGAGTAATGTACTCAATTTTTTTAAACATCACATCTTCGTTATGCATAGTATTGTGAAAATCCATTTACACTTTGCTAGAGTCAATCTGGAGTAATGTACTCATTTGCTGCACGCTCATAAGTAACCTGCTGTTCTAGAAAAGGGAGCAAACTGTTGTATATCTGTGCCAATCATATAACAAGGAAGAAGTGAATGTAAGAAAACTAATATATTGTGATTAAGAACCATCTGTGATAATTATTAGGAACTGTAAGTATCCAAATCATTTCCACAACTGATGTGGAAAATAGAATATAGTACAAATGTACATGTTCCCCCCCTAGGTCGGGTTATCAGAAACCGTATTCAAATCCCATCTATTAATATAATATAATAATTAATAAATAGGCAAATGCTCTGGTTCACGAATGGGGTGACAGGTACTACAGTGACCTATATTTAGAATTTGTAGTGATCACCTAAAAACACATGAAACAAAAGAAAGGCTGCTGTTGTTAGTACTGCTGACTGTTCAACGTCCTATGTGGGTTGCCAATTCCTCCCCACTGTTTAATCCATTAGGTGTTTTTGTGTGCAGGTCAATGATGTATCTGGATTCCAGGACACGGAGAGTTCTCTCCCTGTTTCCTCCTCTTATTTGTGTCAAAACCCTATCTATTCAAAAAAAATTCTACAGATTGACATTG
Source organism: Triturus cristatus (assembly GCF_964204655.1). Lineage (NCBI taxonomy): Eukaryota > Metazoa > Chordata > Amphibia > Caudata > Salamandridae > Triturus > Triturus cristatus. The sequence continues at coordinate 1,396,899,133 of NC_140589.1, forward strand.
CTATGATGTTTTTCAAAAAAATGTCTGGCAACTGGGTAGTTAGAGTCAAGATTGGAAACTGCACGAAAATGCTGTATAATTCTCATTTTTTATTGTAATTTTGTGCTGCCGACGTACTGGAGGGCACAAGGGCATTCCAGCACATAGACAACAAAATCACATGTTAAAGTAATGGCTTTCGTGATCATTTTAGTTAGCCCTGAGTTGGTAATGTAGGTTCTGCAGCTTTTATTTCTCTTACATGCCTTACACGATCCACAGATAGTGTAGGGCATTAAATGAGAAATAGGAATACCAACACAAATTATGACAACTTATCAAAACAGCAACGTCTGGCATTGAGAAACTTGGAGAATGATCCCAATATCATCATCAAACCCTCCAACAAGGGGGTATTATTATAATTATGGACATCAATTTGTATAGATCTGAGGCCCTACGACAACTAGCGGACGATACCTGCTATGAAGAGATCAATTGGGACAGGTATAAATTAACAATCAGAAATTTTCATGATCATCTCAAATATTGGAACTCAGTGGGACTATTGGATGAAGACGAATTCAAATTTCTGAAAACGGACAATCCACGTATTCCCTGTCTGTACCTGCTCCCAAAAATGCATACTGATCCCACAAATCCACCAGGGCGACCTATAGTCTCAAATGGGGGACTACTGGAAAATACGTCAATTTTCTTAGATCTATTTCTTGCTCCATATGTCACTAATCTCAGATCTTACTGTAAAGACAGCTTGGACTTTGAGACAGATTCATGATGTGCAATGGGAAGAAAGCTATTCTATGATAGCACTTGATGTATGCTCTTTGTATACCTGTAAAGAACAAAAAAGGGGAGTTCGGGCATGCATCTATTTCTTACGCAAAAGTACAAGGAACTCATTTATCTAGATCAGTACAAAATCTGCAACTCAAGTAGTTGCTCTGATTAAATCATAGTCTGAATTAATCTTCTACATTCATGACCCTCCATCGAGTCGCAGTGTTACTTGCATTATTATTTTCTACACACACATGTATTTGGAATAGCCCATACACCTTTGTTTTAGGTATAACTGGAGCCCAACTACCTGACGTTCAGGAAAAAACTTAAAACCCTCCTGTTTCCTAAATAAACCCTTCGCCCTTATCCCCCTCAGCAGGTTTTAATCTTCACAGCGCGGGGATGCCCTCGGGTCACCAGGCGCTTTACAAGTTGCTAAAAATAAATAAATAAATAAATAACTGACTTGAGCCGAAGTAGGTAATTTTATTATGCAGTTATAGTCTGTATTATAGACGTATTCTTTATATACAAGTTAATAAAATATTTACATATTATTACACATTCGGAGTTATGTTGTGAACCCTAGTGAAGTGACCATAACCTATTTTAGTGAGTATTGTGTGACATGGTGAACAAAAAAGGGGAACAGGTTATTGGTAAAGTACAAAAGGACGCGCTTAATACAGTGATAATGATTTAATTTAGGCTCTCTCTTTTGTCTGGTTTCGACCCTCTCTTCAGGACTGTGATTCTGGGGACTTGAGGGGAGGGAAACGGATGTAATTGTAATTAGGGTGATAAGGAATAACAGGATAATAGAAGGGCTTGTAATGTGTGTGTGCTGTGGCTTACCAATACAGCACAGATGGGTACTGTAGTAGAATCCAGAATGTCATATGAGACACAAAGTACAGGAACGGTTATTTATCCAGACCTGTATTCAGAAAAACACTCTTTTAGTAGTGCACCGTGATATTGTAGAAAGTGCAACCCAACGTGATAAGGAGAGGCTACTCACACGATTAATTTAACCAGTGTAACATTGTACATCTGGCGTTGGGTAGAACCCACAGCGGTGGCTCAAAACGTCTCTGCGCTATTGATATTATATCATCAATAGTTTGAACAGAACCCACTACTTGGCTCCACGTGTGTAATTACACGACATAGCGATGACCTACGTCGGTAAAATAGGGATATTAATTCGGGGGCATGATTTCTCATAATGAGAAAGCCGTATTCCTGCAGTGCGTATAACTTACTTGCTGTCGCTCGCATTACTGCCCGGTACTATAGACATGCCGACCGAAAGTGGGAACCGCCAAGTGGCCCGTTGCTAGGATACCTGGTATCGTAGCTATGGCGGCCATCTTGGACTAGTCTAGTTTCCACGAAGGACGGTGTGGACTGCCATCTTCTTCTGTATAATATTTTCTACAGTAGAGATTCATGATGCCGCGCGTATTATCTAACTATAGCTAAACCAAGTGGCTGAATCAGGTGGCGAAACTGGCAATGTTTAGCTAGCTAGTACAAGTATATGTATATCACCCATCTATGTCGTGGGGGCGGTGTCATCGCGGTAGGGCAGTACACCATGCATGATGTTACTTGTATTGTCAGAGTGCGTGGAAGGCTGTCTCATGTGGTCTCTTCTATCATAAATTGAATAATGATGTACTGCCACCTAGTGCATGCCATAGGATGACATAGTGGCATCCCATATTCTAGGATGGAGGTATAGCTATATATGCTAAGTGATTCTTATATACAGTGAACAAAAACAAAATACAAAACATTAGAGACAAAAGACATTGCAGTATATATACAGTGGGGGATACATTATTCTCAAAGTCATCTTCATACACTTATGTCTTCAGACAATGTAGGGATAATAAGGAATTTCATTATAGTCATATATATTATAGTTTTTCTGCTTCAGTGTACTCTATAGGATCCACTATGCACAGGGCAGAGTGCTCTATACATCTGATAGAGACTACTAGCCGCAGATTCCTTCACGTAGAATTATCCCCAGGCGTGAGACTGGATCCGGAAAACTTTTCTGCCCAGCATCCCTGCACGCCGGGGGGACGGCATCACGCGACTCTGCCCAGGCATCGTCTGTGTACGTGACGTCAGCGAGGTCACATAAGTCCCACCCCGGCGCGCCTACGTCAGTTTTTTCCTTTTCCGCGTGCAATGCGGGTCCGGTTTGTGCTCTGGGCCTGTCTAGGCCTTTCCCTTATGCTATTGCTGCGTGTGTGGGAACAGTGTGCGAATGCCTTCGGGCTTTAAAACTTGTTAGTCATGTGGCCGCCTCATGTCGGCGACGGATCCTCACCCCATCTGTATGTGGTGTTTGGGGGAGCACCACGACTCCACTGATTGTGAGGCGTGCCAGCAGATGAAGCCGAAGTCCCTGCGTGAGCGCCGGATGAAACTTCTTTCGGCTTGTGTGTCCAGGTCGGCGGCGTCATCTCGCCCGGCCCCTGAGGAGGGTTCTCGGACCCACGGCTTCCCTCGCCGGCTTCGATCTTCTCCCAGGTCGAAAGTGCGCCACTCACCTCTTGGTAAGTGTTGCAGTTTGTCCCCGAAGGTCGGGTTCCGGCCTGTCGTGGGCGTGGGCTCTCCGCTGGTGGTGCGGCCCCGCGTGTCGTCCCCTTGTCCGCCTTTTCTCGGCGTATGGGCGACCCGAGCCCAGATGGAGACATATGCGGCGACTTTGCATGCCTCGCTGGCTTCTCCTCCTCCTCCTTCCCCTCCTGGGACGTCAGCGGATCCCTTGTAGTGTGCGGGGCCCTCTGCGGCGGCTTTGGCGCCGACTGGTTCGGATCCAGGCTCGGAGGATGTGGTGCGGCCCTTCGGGGGTCCCTCCTTCGGACCACGGCACCTCTGCTTCGCTGCAAACTCCCGCGGGAGTTCCTGTGGTGTCACGGGTGGTCGCCAGGGCTCGGGTCGCATCCCTCGAGTCCCTCTTGGTCCTCGGGACGGGTGGCGGCCTTGTCTGAGGCTGAGGTGATGCCACCACGGCGCTGGTGGCTGCTGGCCCTGGCGGCGCTGCAGGGGTCGGCAGAGGGCCTTTCTCGCCCGAGCCCCTCTCGGTCCTCGGGACAGGCAGCGACCTTGTCCGAGGCCACACCGCTATGGCGCCGGCAGGTGCTGGCCGTGGCGGCGCCGCAGGGGTCGGTTAAGGGCTCGTCTCGCCCTGTCAAGAGTCGCAGCTGGCGGGGGTCTCCTCGTCCCTCCCCGGGCCCTTCTCATCCCTCCGCGCAGGCGGCTGCCTCCTTGAAGGTCCGGTCGGTGGGGTTTCGGCGCCTCCCCTTCACAACCTCGGCTCCGGTCCAGCTCCGGTCTCCTGCGCCGGGTGCTGTATCAGAGGTCGCCCCGGCGTCTCCTCCGGCGACGGTGTCCTGCCTCAGGTTGCAGACTCTTCGGCAGCGGGCCATCGTCGGGTCGTTGATTCGTCTACGGATGCCTCCTCTTCTCCAGAGGTTCGGCGGTTGCTGGTGTCATCCTCGCCGGAGACGGGCCGCCATGTCGTGGGTTTTACCCCGATGTCATCTAAAGATGGCTCCTCACCGTCTCCACGACTGCGGTCTTAGCCGGTGAAGCCACAGGTCCCCCACTCTTCGGTCCCTCTTACTTCCTTTCGGCCTTGGCCCTTCCTTCCCCCGGTTGGCTTGGGGGATGGCCGCCTTAGCTTGCAGCCGTCACCTAACGAGGAGCTGCTTTCCCCTCCGCGGGCCCTACTGAGGCAGGTGCGGCTTTCGCCTGCACTGTTTCCACAGCTGTGGGAATTTTGCGCATGGGTGATCCAGCTACCCATTTCCCCACAGATCATCTTCTGGAGGTTCTCCATCATGGCTGTGGTGGTAGGGAACTGTTGCTTCCCTTCGAGGGTTCACTCCACTCTTCTCTCTTGGGGACTTGGAGCCGTTCCACCTCAGGGGACCCGGTGCCCCAGCACCTTCTGCACCGCCACCATCCGGCACCGCGTGATCCGGTGAGCCTTTCTCTTCACCCTTCGACCAGAGGCCCCCTTTTGCAGTCTGCCTTTCCTGCTTTGCCTCTGCTGTTGTCTCCCCCGTCACGGGAGGCCTGCTGGCTGGACTCCTGGGGGCGCAATATGTTTACCTCAACCAGTGCGGCTCTGCGGGCCCTTAACACACTGTGTGTTTTGGCTAGGGCCACTTCTTGCTTGTGCGACTCGGCGGAGTTCTTATGTCTGCCACTTCTCAGGAGGGTGCCTGTGTGGATTTGAGACACCATTTCTTGGATGGTTGGGAGCTGGCAGCGTTTATCCTTCGCTCCGCTCTGGACATCTCGGAGGTGCTGGGCCGTGCCATGGCTTCTTCGGTTGCCCTTCGTCGCCATGCCTGGCTTTGGGACAGTGTGTTCCCGGAGAATGTTCGAGAACGGCTGGTGGACCTTCCCTTCGATGATGCTCTTTTATTCCATGCCCCTGCACACTCAGCCATCCAGAGGTTCTTGGCGGGGATTCGTCCTCCACCTCCTCCTCCCCCTCCTTCTTCTCCTCCTCCTCAGTGACCTGCGTGTTGATCTGGTTCTTGGAGCTGTTCTTCCGTTGGGGCGGGTCGCCCCCGTTGTCTGGCTGAGGTTGTGGTTCTGTTGGCTGCTGGCCAGCCCTTTTTGACTGTATGTTTTTCCTTTGGGTTTTTTACACCATGCTGGGCCTGAGATTGGGCCTTCTGCATTTTTTCCCCTCTGGCTGCTTGATCGGCCTCCTGCGGGGTTTTTTGTCGCAGTTCTTTTTTGTTGCCCTCTGTTGAGGAAGTTTCTTCCTAAGAGGTTCCCATGTCTTGGGATATGACATGCCCAATGTGGGGCAGGGTTGGCTGTTATATAGCCCTGGTATGTACTGGGGAGTTGTGGTCACCTGCGGGCTTCTGCTCTTCGTGGCGTTATGGTATGTTGCGGATGCAACCTTCTTTTTTGCCTTTTTGCTTGAGTGTTTCGTTCTGTAGTGAAGAAATATAAACTCCTTCTCAGGGGTCTCACTGATGCTTAGTCCATTCAAACCAATAATAAAGAATTTGGCACAGAAGCTGAAATATAAAAGAACATTTTTATTAAACTCAAATGAGTGTGACTACGTCACACAGAAGCCGTAGCAACTGAATGAGGTAGTCCATAGAATGGTCTTACTTCACGTCTTATATACTCTTTATCCTGCCCCAGGCATGTAAGGGAGTTGTACCAATTACATTCCTAAACAAATGGAAAATCTGGAGGGTCAGCAGGTGAGTAGCCTTTGGGGTTTTAGCAGGATATGGGCAAAACATTATAATTACATAGTTCACAAAGGTTAATCTGATTTAGATGGCACTGCAGGGCATGGCATGATTACATGTACAGTATCTTGATTGGCAATCTCAGACAAAGATCGATCAGGGAAATTGGCTTTGCGAGGTCAGTTTCAGGTGAAGAGGTCAGTTTCTTACAGTTCATTCCAGAGTCAGAAAGAAACCTAGTTAATGTATACATGGACTAAGAAGGCCAGGCCTCTTTGTTCGCCAGGCTACCTTCACAGGCCTACGTGAGGGCAATACAAAATGGTGGCACAATAAAATGGAGTCAGTCTCGAGAATTACAGAACCTCAGACCCTCCTTTTGCCATTACTTAGGCAATAACCTAAGACTCATCTTAATCTGAATCTAGGTCTATATCGATATTCATTGGGTCGTCAAGGTGTTGCTGTAACATCATCTTATTATTCTCTACTTCTCTCGGGACAAGTCTCCGAACACACATAGTAGCACAAAGACTCACTTCTGGTGGACCATTTTTGGATGCTAGAGGCGGAGCCACTTCCTCTTCCATGGCAATTCAGTCAAATGAGAACTTAATTAACATTTACTTTATACAATTGCACTGGAATCGCTTGTGCAACTGTGCCCAAAGTCCGTTCAAAGCCTCTCTGGCAGGCTTCTATCGTCCATCAAATCTGCTTCCATTGTCTTCTTCCGCATTGGGCCTCTCGATTCAGGCCTCTTCATGAAAATAGCACTGCTTAGTTGGAGTGCTCTCCTGGCAAACACTCACAGCTCACTCGAAAGTCTCAATGTCTCAAGGCAGCGCACCAATATTTTTCCTTTGCGGCAGGCACTACAGATATTGTGCTCTTCGTTGGTCATGGGCACAGATCATCTCGTGCAGACCCAAGTACTATTAATCGGAAAGAGCAACAGACTTTCACGCTCAGCAACACTTTCAGGCTCTAACACTCGCTATTCAGTGTCAGAGGATGTTTGGGCTGCTCTTTCATTTAATTTTCCTTTCATCATGTAGTGCCTTAGATCCTCCGGTGCCCTGCCCTTCCGTTGGAGCAAAGAAAAGAGGGGGGTTGACCAAAACTCAGGCCAAGGGGCTCAAGGGACTGCACACTGTCAGAGGTTACCAGCACATGACAGGTAGAAAACTGAAGCCTCAAACCAGCCCTGCTATCAACAACAGGGATCCTTCTCTTTCGCTCTTTTACACTGAAACTCTGGTTTTGTGATGTCCAATGCCGTCTGATGGAGCAAGTACGATACCATTGATGGCGCGCTGGCGATCGCTGTCCAGCCTTGCTACTTTCTGGGTGCTGGGACTGTAGGGCCAAGACGTCCGCCTTTCATCTGTAGCTGTCACTGATGGGAATTAGGCTTAAATCAATGTTCTGCAGGTTATTATGACTTAATTCCCGCAGAATCTAGTGACGTAGGAAATGTGACACAGTTGTTAGTTTCCTTCAGTTTAGTATAAAAACAGTTCATTGTATTTAACAATAGGACTGCAGGCAGGTGGCCTGCAATCTTCAAGGGAGTGGCCAGAAGCCACGGGACAACTCTGGTTTAGAATGCACTGTCACTCTCATAAGATGCAAAGGCAGTACTTCTAGTCCAGGGGTCTCCAACGAGTAGCTCGGGAGCCACTGGTAGCTCGCCAGTACCTTCAAAGTAGCTCTCTGAGGTGAAGTTAAGCCCAGAATCAATGTCAGAGTAGGTGCCTATTAAAGAAGGCAGCACTGATCATCTCAAGACCCTAAGAGTGACAGCCAGCCAAACGTATCATAGTAACTCATACCAACACTCAAACACACAGTGTGCCAGCCTATAGGATCTGCTACATGACAGTCTGTATCCAATCTCAATATAATTAAGCCACAAGGAGATTGACCATGTTGCAGCCTCTCCTTTATCAGTCACAACATGTGTGTGAACAGTGCACCATCAAAAAGGTATGGCAGCAGTAGCCTGAGCTGTAATCAGTGCTGACTCACCAAAATGTGGGACTGCAGGAGTCAGAGTGAAAATGCGTCAGTTTAGATGCATGATCAGCTCAAAACCTGAGGAGAACAGGGTATGATACAGACCAGAGAAAACTACGAGACTTTTAGAACAGATCACCATATTAAACGCTCCTAATAGAGAAAGAGGTTGCTCCAAGGGGAGTGTGAAAAAAAGAAAGTGCTCATGAGGTAGGACAGATATAAAGGAGGGGAATCCAAAAGGAAAATTCAATAACCAATCAATTAAACATTCTGGTATCATTAGTAAAACTGGACGTGGTTCATAGTGGCACCAGTTTTACAGATAGGCTAGTCCCTTATGGATTTACAAATATTCATTTCATGATTTTCTAACGGGATAAACATCTCTTAAATTACTACATCTGTGTGTTCCTACATTCCTTATCTAGAACACCTCAAAAGGGGAAACGCATGATACAAATTATCAGGGGCATGCAGATACCTCCCTTTAATAATTGTGCAGCAAGTGCACCATGCAATACACAGGCTAAACAATATCTCCTCATGATCACTGAGAATACCTGTCACCCTAGTCTAATAATTCTCAGGTCTCTGGTGTCTGATCTACACACCTGTCCGAAGGGGGCACTATACACACTTAAAATCACAATCCTGCTACTCAGGAGAGCAAATAAGAAACCCTTGGTGTCTCTTATGACTACATGTAGAAGTGCAATATCATAAGGAAAGTTAGGTCACCTTTAGCAAGAGCCACAGATTTATAGTTCATCCTTAGGGTCTAATCAGGGAACATCAATCTAGGCTGCTCGTCCCCTAAAGGAAGGAGCAGTAACATGACTAACTGCAGGTGACACACTTTTAATCCTGTATGGCTCTTTTTTTATTTATTTTTTTTCAATACCATTATAGCCAAATAGACATGCACTGGTGAAGTGTTGTCTGTCATATTCACAGCATGAAATATCATATCTGTGAAATTTAGTAACCAGAACAAGTCCAACCAACTGTTGCGTAGCGATGGGCATCGTCATGACCATCCCTTCACAACACAGGGGAGCTTGTAACCGTATTAAAAGCAAAAGCGTAAACACAACGCAAAAACAAAAAAACGTGCATAAAATAAAAACACACATGCCAAGCCATCAGGTATACTTGCTGTATACCAAGCACAGAAAGCATAGACAAATTACAATAGCACATATAAATGAGCGGTGACGCACGCACTTCATGCAGCCCAAAACCCAATATTCGGGCCTGCTTAATTTGTCAGGCTTAAAATTAAAAGTACACTTTCTTTTACTTTCCTCACCCTCCTTTTGATAACTGGTCACCAGTTAGTGGTGATCAGCTGTCAAATACAACTTACTGTGTCGCTTCTGACACACAGGACCAGCAGGAACAATTCATAGAAGGACAAAATGCAAAAACGTGAAAAACACACGAACATTTTTTCTTCAAAGGAGTCATACAAAAACTCATCTTGTTTCAACATATTGCTAACCCCCACCTTACTGACCTCAAGGTCAAAATCTGCCTCTCCTCAGCCCTCTCTCTCTTCACCCTGAAGCTGTCAAAGACAAAAAGCCTTCCTAACTCTTTCTAACTTGCAATAACCAACCCTTATCCAAAACCACATACCATATAAATTACTCCCTTTAGGGGCCACAATCCACTCCTATTCCCAGACTCAAAAACATCTACTGTGAATAATTCACAGAACACAACAACACAATATACCAGCTTTAGAACAAATGCTTGTTACCACCCTATGCAATGGTACTCATTTCATCGACCTTAAATGGATGAACGTCTCAGTAGGTCCAGCTAGAGTTAAAACCTTCAACCCTGATATTAAACTCAAACCTCTGCACCGGGCACATTGGCTCACTGAGCCATTAAAAGCAACCCCAAATGGGAACAACCTGCAAATTTGTATTATACCTAAATGTATGCATTTACTGAAGCCCAAGACACTTTAAAAGCTACTCTAAATGAAAAGAAATGCTGCCTAAATAGTGCCCTCACCCAATTTCGACTTTGACACCTTGGGCACTTAAAAATAAATATCCTATAATTGTGCTACATCTTAATCATCCTCAGAATGTTCTTTACAAATTGCAGAGATTGGACATTAGACATATCTCATGTAAATCCTTAGAAAAATTAGTTTTTTACGCCTGCGCGAAGTGAAATTCCATATGCAAATGTTCTCATTTTTGCGGTTCAACACAACTTAAATTAAATTTTAATGCTAGGAGGTCACAGTATGAGTATTAAGCTTTATAAATATTAAAAAACGAATTTAGAAGCACTTATTTTTAATAATTCTTTATCATAATTGATAATTATTTTTAATAAACCCAAACATTTTTGATAGGTCCATATATAAAAGCAAGCTGCATCCCCTTGCTTATCATTTTAGACGCATTTATTTATAAGCCTAAACACAGAAGCTTAACTTGAAACATGACAAATTCTTGCGCCACTTTTTTTCTTTTTTTAAAAAGAACAATTATTCTAACATTAGAACCAAGAATATGCTTATAAAAATGCTTAAAGAGAGGAAACCCTTAATTGAAATGTCTTCTTGTAATACAAAATAATGAACCGTAGTTTTGGAACCTTTTTTAAAACAACAGCCTGAAATGCAAAGTTCCACCCGTGTTTAACTGAGGGCGAAGTCCTGGCTTGAGTAAACATTCCTGTCTATTCGTGACCTGCTATTTGCTCCGCGGCAGTAAAAGCTTGTCTCTCAGTGTTATAACATGAGCACGGTGTCAGTCTTTTTCAAACTCTGACATATCAATGCGTGTTGCGTTTGAGTTAAGCAAAGATTTACTTCAGCTGAAGTGTTTGCCTGTTAATATCTAATACAATGTATGTAAGTAAAAAAATACCATAAGTTTATTTTTCTACAAAACACACAATTTCGTTTTTGATGCCTTTTTATTCCTAGTGAATGTGAATTTTAATTTTATCTTTTAAGCATTTAACAGTTTGTACATATGCATAATTGCTTACTCTATAAATTAAATAGCAACATATAGCTATTGTAGCATATCACATGGTTCATTTCCGGATTATTATTTAATTTCTACTTAATTAACTGACATTTTGCTTAACAGACTGAAAACATCAAGAAAAAACCACAAACACACATTGAGCTCATTTCAGACATAAACAGAAAGGGGTCAAACACTCAGGACACACAATACAGCGCGTTTTAGTCATTTATTTCATAAATAGCGCCATCGCTATTCACTTACAGAAGTTGCACTAATGGGAAAACCATATAGACATTTAAACACACATTTAACCCACAGATCAATACTCAAGACCGAAACAAAGGACAGCCCACAGACTGTACTTAAACCAAACCATTTGTAAATACTAGTTGTAAGTCATATTTACAAGAAGCGCTTCTCAATAGTGTTCCAAAAGACTGCAAAACAGCCCCACAGAACTTTATTTCCAAGAAGCCAAGATACACTCAATTCACTAGCTTTGGCTGGCAGAACACCAAAAATCGCTCTGCATATCTCATTCATAAGATTGCGCAGAACAAAGGATCCTTGTATGTATTATGTCCATATTTTTATTCCCTGGGGATACAGAATCACCAAGGAAGAAATATGTTTTTATACTTAAACCTATTTAGGTATTCCCTCTAGGGGAGCCGGCTTATTTACTTCACATCACACCAAGAAAAAGCAACACATTCTTCAATGTGAGCTTTGAAAACAGGCATGCCAAAAATACTGCAGAATATGCCATATTATAATCAAAGTAGTGCTTAAGGTACTCTTCGTACGTTGCACCGTTCAACAAAACCAGATAGAGAAAAATCTCCTCATTACCTGCCTACACAAATTGCAATTCGCATATACAAACCTATACAAATCCAAAGTTGGCCAACACAAATTCCAAAGCTATAGTAAGTGTTACTAAACTACCTTACCAATCCAAGGCAAAAACCAACGGTAAGAGTCGCATAACGACTTTTACCAAACAAATCGTTGTCCAAATTCTAACTGCCAAGTTCTAAATGACCTAACGGTCTTTTTTTAAAATACTCATGCCAAAAATGTTCTCAGTCAGAGGTGACATCATGTGGAGGATCAAAATCAGGAAGATCAGAAATATACTGGGCTGCAGAGACAAAGAATCCCCAGAATCTCCGTGCACAGAGTACCTCCTTAGTAGAGTCCTGTCCTGTCCTCCTCAGTAGATTTCTGTCTTCTGACAAGATCACTCCCTCAGATAGCCACTTCTCTGATGAGGTCCACGTTGGCCGCGCCAATTGAAGAAATATGATTTCCTTCTCAGGGGTCTCACTGATACTTAGTCCATTCAAACCAATAATAAAGAATTTGGCACAGAAGCTGAAATATAAAAGAACATTTTTATTAAACTCAAATGAGTGTGACTACGTCACGCAGAAGCCGTAGCAACTGAATGAGGTAGTCCATAGAATGGTCTTACTTCACGTCTTATATACTCTTTATCCTGCCCCAGGCATGTAAGGGAGTTGTACCAATTACATTCCTAAACAAATGGAAAATCTGGAGGGTCAGCAGGTGAGTAGCCTTTGGGGTTTTAGCAGGATATGGGCAAAACATAATTACATAGTTTACAAAGGTTAATCTGATTTAGATGGCACTGCAGGGCATGGCATGATTACATGTACAGTATCTTGATTGGCAATCTCAGACAAAGATCGATCAGGGAAATTGGCTTTGCGAGGTCAGTTTCAGGTGAAGAGGTCAGTTTCTTACAGTTCATTCCAGAGTCAGAAAGAAACCTAGTTAATGTATACATGGACTAAGAAGGCCAGGCCACTTGTTTCGCCAGGCTACCTTCACAGGCCTACGTGAGGGCAACACAAAATGGTGGCACAATAAAATGGAGTCAGTCTCGAGAATTACAGAACTTCAGTAGTGTCCCTGGCGTCTGGCGGAGCTTGCCAGTGCCGCCCTCTTGTTCTTTCTGCACTGTTGTGCCTTCTTGGGGCTTTAGTGGGACGGTCATCCTGCCTTCTCCGCTGCTTCCAGTGGGCCTTGCACTCGGTTCTATCTCTTCTTACTGGGGGGAGGGGGGGGGGGATGGTCCCTGGCTTCTGGACTCTATTGCGGGCGCAGTTTGTCCCTGTGGGGCGTTGGATGATTTTTCCTGGGTGACCTTGAGTTCCCTTTTCGGCTTCTGTCTGCTTCTTGCTGCTGGCGACTTCCTGTCTGGGATTGCCTTTGCTCTGCCTCTTCTCCTTGGAGTCTCTAGGTTGCTCTTCTCTTTCGGTGCTCCTTTCCTTGCCTTGGGCAGAGGTTTTGTTGCCTCGCGTGGGCGTGGTGAATTTGGCCTCCTTGCGCCTTGCCTTGTTTCCTCTGCTGAGTGAGGGCCGGTTATCTTCTTCTTTTTCCTTTGCCTGGGGGACGGGGCTCCTCGTCCTGTTTCCGTACTCTGCCCCCGTGAGACCCTCTGTTATGCCCCGGTGGGTGTGGTCCTCTCGTAGACCCTCCTTCCCCTTGGGTATGGCTAGGGTATCTATTTTACGTGAAGGAATCTGTGGCTAGTAGTCTCTATCAGATGTACGAGTTACTTACCTTCGGTAATGATGTAACTGGTAGAGACGATTCTAGCCGCAGATTCCTTCACGGACCGCCCTTCCTCCCCGTTCTGCGAGGGCTTGTGATTTGGTCTTTTGCACTCGCTTCTCTGTGCGTAGCTGTGTCTTCTCTGAGTACATTCTTTCCCTCTTTCCTCCCCATGGTCACATGGGAGGATAGGTTTGTTGGTGCTTCTGGCTCTTTGCGATCCTTGAGGTTGGGGTCTCTTGGCTGTGCCTCTGTCCTTGTTCCTGATGGGGGTTGTCACACTCTGTGTTTGGGATGTCTTGGAGTTTTGTCGTTCTCTGTGTGTCCCCGACTGGTTCCCCTTCCTTGTCTTTGGTTGGGGTCAAAGTCCTGTTGCATGTTATCGTGAAATTTTTACATATGTCCCTTGTCTCCGGGGGGGGGGGGGGGGGGGGGGGTGCTGTCTCTGTACTGGCAGGGTTGCTGCTCTGTTCCTTATTCTTTCCGTGCTTTTGGGTACTGCAGTGCCAGGCGCTGCTCTTTATGGTGTTGTTCCTCACCACCCTTTTTCTGTTCTTTCGCACACTGTTCCTATACTCTCACCGTTTTGTCTGCTGGCTCCGCGTTGTGGCGCGGAAAAAAGTTCTCCGAAGAAAACTGATGGGACTTATGTGACCTCGCTGACGTCACGTACGCGGACGATGCCTGGGTGGAGTCGCGTGATGCCGTCCCCCCGGCGTGCAGGGATGCTGGACAAGAAAGTTTTCCGGATCCAGTCTCACGCCTGGGGATAATTTTACGTGAAGGAATCTGCGGCTAGAATCGTCTCTACCAGATACATTATTACCGAAGGTAAGTAACTCGTACATATAGCAAATTACATTTCGCAGGTAGGCAGTGTGAGTACCTTGACATTATGTTGCCTAAACTGCGTGTATTTCTTGTGGTGTGTAGACAGAGCCCTGTCTAACTCAGAATTGGATGACCTGATCTGTCTGCTGTGGTTCAGTGTAAGCTGAAATATCGGCGCCATTCTTCAAGACTATTCAATCCATTTCTGATAGGCCCACACCTATCAATCCACTTACATTCTAGTGACTGTAGAATGAGTGAGTTGTCTCCTCCTCTGGGAGGTATTTTGCCTTTCTCTATCACTTGCCATTTCAAGTCATTGGCAGAATGACCTTTTTCTTTATAGTGATCAACCAATTTCGCATTCTCCACCTGGCAACGGATTCGACTGCGGTGTTGGCCAATGCGTGCTTTCACGGGTTGTGTGGTCTGGCCTATTTATATCAGTCCACAAGGACACCAGATGCAATAGATAACATTGGGCGTGGAACAGTTAGTCAGGTCACGGAGTTTGTTATGTGTTACCGTGTATGAACTCCTTGGTCTCCACTGTAAGGCCACATGCAACACAATTCCCACACTTGTAATGTCCTGTCAATGGGGGAAGTGACCATAAATTATAGATGGTGGTTTTGTCATGGTTCACACTAGTGTCCGAGTGGACCAGATGGTCTCTGATATTTTTGCCTTTTTTAAATGAAAACATGGGTAATTCACAACACGAGTCCAGAGTGTTTAAAGTAGGCCAGTGTCTTCTGATTGTTTTCTGTATCTGGGTGCTCAGTGGACAAAAGGTGGTGACGCATACACTTCGTTTCGTGCTCTTTTTAGTGGTTTTGTTGAGTAGTACCTCACGGGGGCTGAACCACGCTCTCTTCATCGAGGTTTTTATCAATCTCTTGGGATATCCTCTCTCACGTAGTCTGGTACTCAATATGCTCGCCTCTTTAAAGAAGTCTTCCTTCTCTGAACAGTTACGTCGAAGTCTCAAAAAATGGCCATAGAGTAGGCCATCTTTCAGAGCCCTGGGGTGGAAACTCTTGTATTGTAGTAGCGTGTTCCTGTCCGTGGGCTTTCGATAGAGAGCTACATTTAGATGGTTATCTCGGCACCTTATTTGCAGGTCCAGGAATAGGACCATTTGCCTATCTTTGTGGTAGGTAAACTTCAACGATGATTGACACGTATGTATATATGAGACAAATGAATCCAAACTCTCTTCCATCCCAGCCCATATGAAGAAAATGTCGTCGATGTAACGTTTCCAGCATTTTATATTCGTCATGAACGGCTTGTTGATGTTGTTAATGTACTTCTCTTCCAGGTCACCTACATAGAGATTAGCTAGATTCGGAGCAAAAATAGCTCCCATTGAGGTCCCCGAACACTGTTGGTAGTAGCTAGAATTGAATCTAAAGTAGTTTTTTTGTGAATGCTATTTCAAGGAGATCCATAATGAACTCAGTGGGGACCCCAACAGGTGCTGGACGGTTGTCCAAGATGGCTTTTATTACAGCGATGCTGTCCATTTGCGGAATATTTGTATACAACGAATCAATGTCCATAGTGACTAGGATCTCCTCCATAGGATTGTATTCCATACCTTCAACCATATTTATCATGTTTGTGCTGTCTCTAACGTATTTAGGTAGTACAGGAACATACTCTTTGATAAAACTATTGATCTAATGTCCTAGGAGTTCCATGACTGATCCACATCCGGACAGGAAGGGTCTTCCCGGTGGATTCTGGGTATCTTTATGTACCTTCGGTAATGTATACAGGACCTGAGTCCTAGGGAATCCTTTGTTCAGATAGTCAAATTCTTGTTTAGTCAGGAATCCTTCATCAAGTCCATTTTTGGTGACCGATTGTATCAGTTTCTGTATGTCTGCAAGAGGATCTCGTGGCAGTTTTTTATAATGTTCCTCGTTGTTTACTTGTCTCATTATCTCAGCTTCATATTTCATTCTTTCTTATATCACAATTCCGCCCCCTTATCTGCCAGTTTTAGAATTATATTTTCATTGTTTATCAAGGAGGTCAAGGCTTCACGTTCAAGTTTGTTGATGTTATAAGGGGTACATCATTTTTGTTCTTTAAGTTTCATGATGTCCTCCAATACGCCTTTCTCAAAGGCCACTATCTCAGGTGGCATCATGCTGTTAGTCGGTATGAAAGTGGATTTGGGTCGCATAAATGATGTGGAGATGGGCAGGATTTCCTCCTAGTTGCTGAAGAATACTCTCAGTCTCAATGTCCTAAAGAATTTGTGCAGTTCAGTTTGGAGTTTGATGAAATCTGTAGTTTCCGTAAGGACATATGACAGGCCTTTATTCAAAGGAGATAGTTCATTGCTGTTCATTATGTGTGTGGACAGATTGAAGACTGAAATGGTACCGTCTGTATCTAACCTGTTGTTGGATTCAGCTGAATTGGCAATGTTATTCATGTGCAGGGATTGATACGTCGTGTTGGTTTCCAAATTCTTACTTCATCCTTTTGATATTTTACCTCCTGTGTCCCTTGTTCCATCTGGATCCATGTTGGTGATTGGCCTCCTTTTTTCTGTCATTGAAATTAGTTGTCTGGTCCCCATGTATAGTATTGGCGGCGCGTTAGTCTTTCTCCTGCAAACTGGTGCCATACTCTCCTTTGGTTCCAGTTGGTCCTTCTGCCCCTCTGTGCCTGTCCTAAAAAATGCAGCTGCTGTTGTTTTCTTTGTAATCAACTCGTGTGTTTCTTACGCAGCAGACATATTACACTGTGGAATCACAACAGAATGTTAGAAGAAATGATGCTGTATTGTTAGGAACATGATATATATTTATCTTTGAGAAAACTGTGTACCGCCGGAAGTCTGGTACTGCGATGGGTACTTGTTTCACCCCCAGCCTAGCGAATTTATTCCTGGGCTGGTGGGAGGAACAAGTAGTCTAGACAGAAATGAATGAAAAATATACCGATCACATACCTATATAGATCAGGTATATCGATGATCTTTTTCTGATTTGGGATGGACCTCAGTTACTGGCAATAGAGTTTATCCAACAGTTGGGGATGAATGATTCAAATTTGAAGTTCACTCACAAAATAAGTAGAAATCAGTGTGAATTTTTGGATGTGAGCATACATATTGTGGACAGCAAAATAACAGCTAGCCTTTATAAAAAGCAATCATCCCACCTCACTTGTCCACAGTATTCCGTATGGGGAAATGCTGCGGGCACATTGTAATTGCAGTACCAATGTAGGTTTCCAAATAGAACAGGCAAAAATGGTGCAAAGGTTCAAGCAAAGGGGCTACAGTGACAAAATCCTGCAGAGAGCCAAAAACAAAGTGAACAACAAAACACAAAGTGATTTACTTTTTAATCAGATGTCTAGATCAGCCCTGTCCAACACCACCAAAGTAATGAAAACACACTGGAGTCGCCTGATGGCCGATCCAGTAATAGGTAAACATGTAGGAAAGGCACCGAAATGTACGCATAGACGTCCCATATCATTGAAGGACCGCCTGGTCAACAGTTACCCCCAAGAAAATGTTCAAACAAACTGGTTAAATTCAGTTAAGGGGTTCACTATCTGTGGATCGTGTAAGGCATGTAAGAGAAATAAAAGCTGCAGAACCTACATTACCAACTCTGGGCTAACTAAAACGATCACAAAAGCCATTACTTGAACATGTGATTTTGTTGTCTACGTGCTGGAATGCCCTTGTGGCCTCCAGTACGTTGGCAGCACAAAATTACAATTAAAAAGGAGAATTTTACAGCATTTATGTGCAGTTGCCAATCTTGACTTTAACTACCCAGTTGCCAGATATTTTTTTTAAAAACATCATAGCAATGTCAATCTGTTGAAATTCTTTGGAATAGATAGGGTTTTGCCACAAAAAGGAGGAGACCGGGAGAGAACTCTGTGTCGTGGAATCCAGATACATCATCCACCGGCACACAAAAACACCTAATGGATTAAACAGTGGGGAAGAATTGTCCACCCACATAGGACGTTGAACAGTCAGCAGTGCTAATAATAGCAGCCTTTATTTTGTTTCATGTGTTTTTAGGTGATCACTACAAATTTTAAATATAGGTCACTGTAGTACCTGTCCCCCCAGTCGAGAACCAGGGCATTTGCCAATTTATTAATTATTATATTATTATATTAATAGACTGGGTTCAAATTGGGTTTCTGATAATCCAACCTAGGGGTGTACATGTACATTTGTACTGTATTCTATTTTCCACATCAGTTGTGGAAATGATTTGGGTACTTACAGTTCCTAATAATTATCATGGATGGTTCTTAATCACAATATATTCGTTTTTTTACATTCACTTCTGCCTTGTTATATGATGGGCACCGATATACAGCAATTTGCTCCCTTTTCTAGAACAGCAGGTTACTTATGAGCGTGCAGCAAATGAGTACATTACTCCAGATTGACTCTAGCAAAGTGTAAATGGATTTTCACAATACTATGCATAACAAAGATGTGATGTTTAAAATTGAGAATTTACATATGTCATGGACCACATATATAATAGTTTAGAATTAACGCAATATTGCACTGTAGTATAAACTTTGAGATGACATGCACTCGCATATGTGCGTCTCGGGTCTATGATTACAGATCAAACATATATATTTTCATAGATTTTTCCTTGATCTTTGTTACACACTGTTGAATGAACTTTAATGACATGCTATGAACAGCATGACATGTTCCTTCCGATTTGAATATTAACTTTATTGTAACACCATGATCTGCACAATTATGCATGAAGGTCAATATTAATGAAATAACTGCAAATGGAGAGTAATATATAACTCATGATATCTGAAAGAAACACGTTAGTTAGATTCCTTACCTTAGAATATCCCCAGGCGTCAGGCTGGATCTGGAGGGATTTTTCGTCAGCAGTACCCTTGCTAATCGGTAGGCGTCGTCTGCGGCTCCGCGTCCGTCGTCGGCGTCGCCAGAATGACGTCATCGGAGTACTTAGACGCCGCCCTCGCGCGCTGACGTCAGTTCTGTACATAGCTTTCCATGCCAGGAGCGCAGAGCCATGCAAGAAACCGACACTGGTGCCATGAAACTAGGGCCCTGAAAGGGATGACCCTAACCCTAGATATCGGTTCGCAGAACGGGGAGGATGGGTGGGTCGGTGAGGAATCTAACTAACTAATGTTTCTTACAGATATATCGTTACCGAAGGTAAGTAACTTGTGCATCTGAAAGCAACACATTAGTTAGATTCCTTACCTTAGAATAGATAGCCCAGCAATACCAGCCCCGGTGGTGGGTTTGCGAACCAAGATCACACCAGGAAGTCCTGGAGAACAGAACGGGCAAAGAAGCAGTCTCTCCGGACTTGGCTGTCCAGGCAGTAATACTTGGCAAACGTGTGCAGCGAGGCCCACGTTGCTGCCTGACAAATGTCCTGCAGAGGGCCTCCCTGTCCCAAGGCAGTAGTAGCCGCTGTGGCCCGAGTGGAATGGGCCCTCAGCCCCACAGAAGGATCCTTCTTAGCCAAGGAATAACAGATTCTAATGCACAAAACGACCCACCGAGAGATGGTTTGCTTGTGCACTGCCCACCGATTCTTAGCGCCCACGTAGCCAACGAAGAGTTGTTTGTCCACCCGGAACTGTTTAGTGCGATCTAGATAGAAGTAGAGCGCACGTTTTGGGTTCAGACGGTGGAGCCTCTCTTCCTCTTTCGAGGGAAGCGGAGGCGGAAAGAAGGTGGGTAAGGTAACGGACTGCCCGATGTGAAAGGCAGTAACCACTTTAGGAAGAAAAGAAGGGCAAGTCCTCAGAACAACTTTGTCATGATGGACAGAGAGGAAAGGAGGTTTAGAAGAAAGAGCCTGGAGCTCACTCACTCTTCTGGCAGAGGTGATGGCAACCAGGAAAGCAGTCTTGAGAGTCAGAAGACGAAGAGGACAGTTATAAAGTGGCTCAAAGGGAGCGCACATCAGATAAGTTAACACCAGATTCAAGTCCCACTGAGGCATTACAAAGGGAACAGGAGGAAACGTGTGAGTAATGCCTTTTAAGAATCTATTTACAACAGGGGACTTGAAAAGAGAAGGCTGATCAGGAAGCCTCAAGAAGGCTGAAACTGCTGAAAGATATCCCTTGTTGGTGCCCAGAGCAGAGCCCTGCTGGGCCAGGGAGAGAAGAAAGAGGAGAACCTCAGAAAGAGGGGCGGAAAGGGGATCCACAGCCTTTGCTGTGCACCATGCCACAAATTTGTTCCACCTGCAGGCGTATACCGTTTTAGTGGAGGGACGCCTGGCTGCCAGAATGAAATCACAGACTTCAGGAGGCAAGTCAAATGGCAACAACTGCCGCCGCTCAATCTCCACGCATGGAGGTGGAGACTGGACAGGTTCAGGTGGAGGACCGTCCCCTGCTGCTGTGACAGAAGGTCCTCCTGAAGAAGCAGTCGAATCGGGGGATCGATTGACAGACTGAGTAGCTTGGGATACCAGTATCTTTGTGCCCAATCCGGAGCCACAAGGATGACTTGGGCCCGGTCGCGCCTGAACTTCTTCAGCACTCTGGGCAGAAGTGGTATAGGCGGAAAGGCGTATAACAGACTGCAACTCCACTCGCGACGAAAAGCGTCTCCGAGCGAGTGCTGCCTTGGAAATTCCAACACGCAGAACTGATGACATTGCACGTTCTCTTCGGTGGTGTATAGATCTAACCAAGGCTCTCCCCACTGCCGAAAGAGGCCTTGCGCCACGTCTGCGTTCAGATGCCACTCGTGATCCATCATGCACCGGCGGCTGAGTTCGTCTGCCCTGGCGTTCAGAGAGCCTGCCAGGTGTTGAACCACCAGGGTGATGCCCTGATGTTCCAGCCATGTCCAGAGGCGCAGAGCCTCCTGACAAAGGGTCCACCACCCCACCCCACCCCGCCCTGTTTGTTGCAATACCACATGGCGGTGGTGTTGTTCGTGAACACCTGCACTACACCACCCCAGACAGAGGGAAGGAGTGCCTTCAGTGCAAGCCGGATCGCCCGCAGCTCCAATAGGTTGATATGGAGCCGGGACTCCGCCGGAGACCAGAGGCCTCTGATCTCCGCCTCTCCCATGTGGCCCCCCCTTCCCAGGAGGGTCGCATCCGTCACCACTACGTGCTCCGGTTGGGGTAGGGAGAGTGATCTGCCACTGACCCAATCGCGGTCCGTGAGCCACCACTGCAACTGTCTGGCAGTGCCCTCCGAGATCAGGACGTGGTCGGAATGGTTGCCCTGATGTTGAGCCCACTGGAACTTCAGGTCCCACCGCAGAGCCCGCATCCGCCACCTGGCGTGATGTACCAGCAGGATGCAAGAGGCCATCAGACCCAGCAGCCGTAGGGCCATCCGGACCGAAACTCGGGATAAAGGCTGAAAGATCGGACTCAGAGCCTGAATATCCCGAACCCGCTGTTCGGGAGGATAGACCCGAAACTGCGCCGAGTCCAGAACCGCTCCGATGAAGAGGAGCTTCTGGGAGGGAATCAGATGTGACTTCGACATGTTGATGGAGAACCCCAGCAAATGCAGGAGGTCGGCCGTAGTCTGGAGGTGGGAGACGACTGTTCGGGACGAGCCCGTCTTCAACAACCAGTCGTCGAGATAGGAGAGGACTGGAACCCCTAATCTGCGCAGATGAGCTGCGACCACCGCCATCACTTTCGTGAACACCCGAGGGGCACTGGTGAGGCCGAAGGGGAGCATGGTAAACTGAAAGTGCTCGGGGCCTACTGTGAACCGCAGGTAACGCCGGGGGGCCGGCAGGACGGGGATGTTGAAATAAGCGTCCTGCAAGTCCAACGCTACCATCCAGTCTCCAGGGTCTAGGGCAGCCAGAACCTGAGCTAATGTCAGCATCTTGAACTTCTCCTTCCGGAGGAAGGCGTTGACGCTCCTGAGGTCCATGATAGGGCGTAGGCCCCCTTTGTCCTTCTTGGGGACCAGAAAGTAGTGGGAGTAACAACCCCGATCTACTTCTGGGCTAGGAACGCGCTCGATGGCCCCCTTGGCCAAGAGGGCTCTAACTTCCTCCTGCAGAAGTTGCAAGTGATCCCCGACATGCTGTGGTACTGCGGTGGCATGGCTGGAGGGGTCACCTCGAAGGGGAGGGAGTAGCCCCTTCGGACGATTTGCAGCACCCACGTGTCCGAAGTGATGGTAAGCCAGTGGAGCAGGTGATGGCGAACTCTGCCTTCCACTGGCGTGGAATGGGCCTGAAAACTCGGGCTAGGAAGGCTTTGAGGCAGCTGCTGCGGCAGCAGATGTGGACTGACCGACTCTCTGTCCCCCTGCTCTGCCACAGCGGAATCCACGTCCATGAAAGCGTTGAGGCTGGGTCTGGGGCCTGTGGCAGGACGAACATGCGGAGGGGAAAAGCAGAAGTTTGCTGGCGCTGGGCCGACAGGCCCAAGGACTTGGACATAGCGCGCTGGAGCGCTTTAAGGACTCCAGTGCTATATGCTTTGTCGCCAAAAAGGCGAGGGCCATCAAAGGGCATGCCCATGAGAGTGCTCTGGACCTCCTCTGAAAATGTATTAATGTACCGCAACCCCAGACTGAGGGAGGAAAACAGTTTCTTGTCAAACTGCTCCATCCTTTTGGATTCCCGATCCGGAGGTGCGGACAGCAAGGCGGTTTGGGATGTGGAGACCTGGATAACGAGACTCTCAGCTGTGGGGTATACGGACAAAAAGCTGGGGTCGCCCGGAGCTGCGCTGTGGCGCCAGCCCACGTTTCGATCCACAGGAGAGACTGTGGAGGGCTTGGACCAAGAGCCCATCAGAACGTCGGTGAGGGCCTCATTAAACTGCAGCAGAGGCTCCGAAGAGCTTACTGGCGGTTGAAGCACCTCAGTGAGGAGGTTAGTCCTCATGGCCGCCGCAGGGAGCTCCAAACGCAAGGCCTGGGTCACCCTGCGCAGCACCACAGCATAAGTCGCACCCTCCTCCGTAGCCACGGAAGGAGGAGAGATGAATCCAGTCTCAGGCGAAGTGTCAAGACCACTGGCATCCCCCAGCTCATCTGCTCAGTCCTGACTTACTGGCACTGCTGTGCCAGAGGGTCCTCAGACCCCTCCCAGTCCTCCCCTTCATCCGTGTCCTGGTAAACAGGCAGATATGACGGAGCCGGGTCATAGGTCAAAGGCTCACCCATCGATGCCAGAGACGGCGCTGAGCGGCGCCGCTCCGACGCCGGACCCGGACCGGGCCTGAAACTGGGGACGGCGTCGCCTGAGGACGGCGCCAGGAGCGACACCATGGGGGTCGGCGCCAGCGGAGGAGTTGTAAGGTAAACTGGTGTCGACCGGGATCCAGGCCTGGGGTCTGGTGGCGCAGTGGACTAATGCATCCACTGTAGGGGCCTGTGTTCGACCTCATGGTCACAGGTTCTAACCCCGGCGGGTCCACTCAGCCTTTCATCCATGTGAGGTCGATAAAATGAGTACCATTGAGATGGGTAACAATATACATCTGTTATTCAGCGCCTTGAGACCCTTGGGTGATACGTGCGCTTTACAAATACACATGTTATGTTATCCCACGGGGACCTGAGGCGTCGGGACCGAAGTCGGCGCCGGGTCCGAAGCCGCCGGCTCGCTAGGACCCCCAGTCGGACCAGCGGGGCCCGGAGGCACACCGCCAGGCCTCAACGGCGTAAAGAGGCTCCTCATGGCCACAAGGAAGTCTCGTATTTCGCCCGGAGTCGCATGAGGCCCAGGGACCGGAGGGTGTGGGGCCGGATGCGACTCCTGCGGCGCCGCACGGCTCATGCCACCCGAACCCTCAGCCGAGTAGCGCGACCGGCGAGGGGAGTCAGAAGAGCGATGTCGCTTCTTTGACTTCTTTTTGCCATGCCTCGACTTACCTGAGTGCGAGGACTTGCATCCCGACGAGCGGTGATGACTGCTGGATCTCGAGGAGCTTGCGGGACTGCTCCCGCCTAGCTTTCGAGGTCAAACCTCGGCAGTCGGGGCATGACTTGTCATCGTGGTAGGCCCCAAGACAGTAGAGACACCGATGGTGGGGGTCGGTAACCGACGTCAGTCGGTGACAGACGTCACACGGCTTGAACCCGGGCATCCCTACCGGCACCAGGAGTCGAAGTCGACTAGAAAAAGATAGACAAAAATGTCCAAAAAGTTAGTCAAAAAATGACTAAGGATACGCTCTTCCCGGATCTGCGCTTGCTGGCGCGGAAAAAAGAACTGACAGCGCGCGAGGGCGGCGTCTAAGTACTCCGGCAACCACGACTCCGACGGAGGACGCGGAGCCACAGACGACGCCTACCGTCGCGCAAGGGTACTGCTGACGAAAAATCTTTCCGGATCCAGCCTGACGCCTGGGGATATTCTAAGGTAAGGAATCTAACTAACTAATGTTTTTTACAGATATATCGTTACCGAAGGTAAGTAACTTGTGCTTTATAGTGAGTAATATCAGAAAGACGCTATCTTTTCTTATTTGTTTTTTCATTTTGTCAGATTGAGTAGTATGTCTGCTATGTCGATGAACTTGTACCTGTATTTCTAAGGGAATTTGCTGGCAAAAATTCACTCGAAAAAGGCTTACGCCGAAACGTGTCGTCTTGGTGCGCAATAAAGCAATTGTGCAGTCTCCTGGTGTGCTGCTCCTTTGTTGGCTTCGTCAACTTAAGGATTTACTTTTGACTCTGTGTGCATATTTAAGGCTGCTGTCGCCGTCAGCTGGCACGACACCGTGGGATGGTGAGCTGCTAAGCACAGGGACTCGTGTGTATTTGAGATGTATATATACATTATATATATATATATATATATATTCCAATCGAACTTGCTCCGCAATTGAAGATACCCACACAACGCTATGTTTCAACCTTCTTTATTCGGGAGGCAGCAGCGGACTCAGGGAGGACCTCACAGCGCAATGTTACACCACTTGCCTACGCGTTTCGAGAGTCAATCTCTTCCTCATGGCATGGTGTTGGTCGGGAGAGTGGAAGCATGGCCATTGATTTTGCACAGGTGATAAGCAGGTCTTAATCCCGCCCCAGTGGGCGTGTTTGTTGCAAAGCACCCTGGTAGATGTGGTCCAGAGTAATAATGAAGGTCCATAGTGGGTGCCATTACCATCAACCCCTTAGTAATTCTTGCCCATCGGGTCGCCGGCTGTCCCCTTCCGAGTTCGTTGCTGTAGTGATGCCCCTGCGAACAGGTACGTTGTTCCGTGTCTCGTGCCTCAGTTGTGGCACACGGATCTGCGGCGAGCAGCGGGGTTATCTTCGTGACCCTAGCTGGCCACACATATTCCAATCGAACTTGCTCCGCAATTGAAGATACCCACACAACGCTATGTTTCAACCTTCTTTATTCGGGAGGCAGCAGCGGACTCAGGGAGGACCTCACAGCGCAATGTTACACCACTTGCCTACGCGTTTCGAGAGTCAATCTCTTCCTCATGGCATGGTGTTGGTCGGGAGAGTGGAAGCATGGCCATTGATTTTGCACAGGTGATAAGCAGGTCTTAATCCCGCCCCAGTGGGCGTGTTTGTTGCAAAGCACCCTGGTAGATGTGGTCCAGTAATTCTTGCCCATCGGGTCGCCGCAGATCCGTGTGCCACAACTGAGGCACGAGACACGGAACAACGTACCTGTTCGCAGGGGCATCACTACAGCAACGAACTCGGAAGGGGACAGCCGGCGACCCGATGGGCAAGAATTACTAAGGGGTTGATGGTAATGGCACCCACTATGGACCTTCATTATTACTCTGGACCACATCTACCAGGGTGCTTTGCAACAAACACGCCCACTGGGGCGGGATTAAGACCTGCTTATCACCTGTGCAAAATCAATGGCCATGCTTCCACTCTCCCGACCAACACCATGCCATGAGGAAGAGATTGACTCTCGAAACGCGTAGGCAAGTGGTGTAACATTGCGCTGTGAGGTCCTCCCTGAGTCCGCTGCTGCCTCCCGAATAAAGAAGGTTGAAACATAGCGTTGTGTGGGTATCTTCAATTGCGGAGCAAGTTCGATTGGAATATATATATATATATATATATATATATATATATATATATATATATATATATATATATACACACACATGCACACATATATTATCTACTGGTGAATGCCAGTAAGTAGTTACAGTTAGGACCTAGTTTCCATAGGAAGAGCGTTTTTTGTTTAGCTAATAACTTTGGCGGCATTTGACAAATCATCACAAAATGCTTGCCAGTCACTTCACCTTCTGTGGGAAAGTTTTCGGGTGATCGGTCAAGTGGGGGCCAAGACAAAGAGCGGGTCCGAACCGCTGAACGTAATTGATCTTGGTCCAGAAAAAAGGGTTTTCTGTAATTTGGTGTGAATCTGTTCTGTAGTTTTGGAGTTACTAAGGTAAAAACATATATGTATATCAAGAGACACAGATTCACCTTAGCAGAGCCAGGTGCCAACAGTAATGCTGTGATTGGGTGACCACAACATAAGATAGAAGTTGTGGCTGCTATTTTGTGCACCGAGAGAAGAAAATCAAATTTAAAAGAGTTAGAAGGGGGTCAGGGTGGGGTCTGTGATGGACCCTTCGTGGGCAAGACATTGTCCAAAAATGTACATCTATATATTTTTTGGCATGACAGGGTCTGTGGATCCACAGCGACACTCGGCACAACCCTCGGTGAGCTCCACGATGGATCCATGGATCCATACCCCAATTAAAAAACACACACACCCACTTAAAGACCCAATCTCAGACCCACAAAACCACACACGCACACCCACTCACTCACAGACCCACACAGACACACATCCATGTAGCCACGCACACCCTCACACAGGTAATGCATCGAAATTGCAATACCATATGTTTGTATTAAATGTGTTGTGTTTTAGAATTTAATGTGTGCTTTTGGGTGGGAAAGGATCCATAAATTGTATCTAAAAAAAAAAAATAGAAATGCTTGGTGCATTGCATTTGTAGGAAGACTACATAAGTTACCTTACCTTAATTTTTAGTTTTATAATAAGAATGAACGTGTGAATAAAATGTATTTATAAACATGTTAAAAGGTATATTAGTAAATTGAACTTCTATTTTAAATTGTAATAAAATGTATATTTAAAAAAACTGTGAAATTCACTAAAAAACAAAGGTTACAGGGATGTTCTGGTCAGGAAATAGAATTTTAAAAAAACCTTAAAAATTCACTGAAAAACCTAAAGTTACAGGGATGTAATAGTCGAGCTTGTCCGTCACATGGTGTGTCATGCGTTGGGTAGATTTTTTTTTTGTGTTGTGCAGTATGAACTGTAGATTTTCTACGCTAGAGCTTGTTAGGAGACCTATTTCACCTTCCATGGGTCTTCAGTCTCCTTTATGTGTTTTGTCTCTACCACTGTACCTGCCCACCGCCCCAATCCCTCCCCCCTCCCTGTTTTCTGAATAAGGTCAGCAGAAACTGTGCTCGGCTCATCTTGAGAGACCCAATTGTGCTCCAGAGGTTCTTGTACTCCAAGCAGTGAAGCCTATGTGTCTGAGTAAGTACTGATTGCCTCTTTGGGAGGAACTTCTGTCCCTTCAGCAGTGTAGAATTCTGTATCCCACCCTTAACAACTTACCCCTACGGGTGTGGAGATTGTGTGAAATCAGCCTTCTTTAGGTCACCTTTTGTAATGCGTCTTTTTAATAGTCACACATAGGTATGCTGCAGTAGGACCTTAATATGGTCCTTAATTTCTTGAACCTATGCATAGCTGCCATTTGATATTGCTGACCCTTAACACTATGTTTCTCATAGCGGTCGAGCTAACACGTTACGTCAGTGAGCTGTAGGCACTGTTGGTGCAGTAGCTTTATTACACCTTTTTTTGCTGGGTAAGGTTTTAGAACTCGGGAATCCTTTCTTCTGAAAGTGGTGTTGTCCTTTCATGTGGAGCAGTCAGTCATGCTCCTTGTTTTTTTCCTTCTGCCACATACATCTAAGGAGAAGAGGCCTCATTTGCTGGCTCTAAAGAGAGCCCTTAATTCGTATATTGATTGGACTAAAGACCACCGAGTTGTAGACCAACTCTATCAGATTTGCTGGTGTAAAGAAATGAATGGCGTTTCAGAAACAGACCTTACAAGATCCATCGTCCTCTGTATGTTGCTTTGGCCAAGGAGGAGCTTTTGGGCTTATTTCACCAGACTTAAGCCTGCCACTTTGGCACTGGCTACAGGTGTTCCAGTGCTGGACATGTACCCGGCTGCTCTGGTGGCACAGTTTACCAGATACTGTTGCAGTAGTGGCTGGTGCAGGTAAGAGCAGTGAGGCAGGGAGGGAAGTCAACAGACAATGACGAGGAGGAATGAAAATAAAAAAACAAGATAACCACTTATGTTACGCTTGCCGCTTCGCCGAGTCGGTTTTCTTTTTTCTTTTCCCACGTCGTCGTCTATCAACTTCAGCCCCCCCCCAACCCCTGCCCCGCCTCACCATTCTTACCTGCACCGGCCGCAAATGCACTGTTTCTTGATTCTCAGGTCCACAGGTAAGCCATTTAACTTGTTTGGTCCTGCAGAACTACTTGGTGTAAAGCCCTCTTCTCAGACCCACCATCTTTGGGAAGGTACTGCTTGGGTATCTGTTCATGTGAAGGATCTACAATCAGAAGTATCCATGAGGAGAAAAAAATTACCTATCTTTTGTAATACTCGTTCTGGTGGATACTCTAGCTGCAGAGTCCTCACCGACCTGCCCTCCTCCTTGTTCTGTTGAGACCACTTCTGATGGGTTCTCATTTTAGTTACTGCACACTCAGATTTGTCTGGTGCCATACAGTTATTTTTACTAAAACTGACATCAGCACACAGGGGTGAGACCTATATATGTGTCACTTCTAGAGGCGGGATGAGGCCGCACAGTAGCGTAACGAAATTTGAGAGGGCACCCCTGCAAGGTACATGGAGGTGCCCCCGCTCCGAATTTTACCAGGAGCTCTCGAACGAGAGTACTGTGCTGAGGTGCCTCCCTGCAGCTCGGGGGCGCCCCGCACCGTGGGGGCTGCGGGGGCATGTGTTACGCCCCTGAGGCCGCATCTAGGTATGAAAGCCTCATCCACCGGTACATGGGAGCTGTGGCAGGATAACTTTTATGGATCCTTTCAGACACAAAAATTAATTCAAAAATTGAGGAAACAATAGAGCATCCAGAGCGTTACTGAAGGTAAGTAACTTACTCAATGAAAACTGAGTAAGCTAGTTGAGTTTGTATTGAGTCAAATATATCTACTTGGGCTTTTACACATTTATAGTTTTATATCATTTTGGAAGATGTGATCTTAAGCACAGGCTCACAAATATCTGTTGTTATTAAGCAGGAAAATAAACCAAAAATTGGCGACTTGATTAAACCCTAGGAAAAAATGTGACCCTAAATTAAAAAAAAAGAAATAAAAAAAAAAAAACAGTTTCCGGTGTGCTACGCATTTTGGATAAAGGTTATTTTGTAAGCAACTGTGTTTATGATTTTCTTTTTTCTTCGCTCCCAAGCAAGTCATTTTCGTGAATGGTAGCATTTTTCAAAATGTAAACTTCACTGAAAATGTGTTTATCCAAATCTCCAGCAGCTTCCTTGGTGTCAGGGCAGACATGTTTCCGATATTTGGGGCATGTGAGCAAGAAAATCCAGATTACAAGTAAATTCGGTTTGTTCAGCAGAGCTCACATGTAGTTCTTCAGATTATTGTAAACATAACCTGGCATGAATTGAGAAAGTGGTGTGTGTTAATTATACTACAGCTTAATTCTCTATAGTACAAGTGGCCAGAAGTACTGTGTTGCTCCATTGCAGTCCCAGACTCTTCCTCCTGTCCCTGTTCATTATCAACTTTAGATATACCTTAACATGGCACTCCTTGAGATAATGGTGTTTTTTTTCTTTCTAATTCCCAGTTTTAGAATTTATGGCCTGACAGACACTTTTTTTTAAACTCCTCAGCTCACCAAATGTAATTCCATTTTTATTTCATTATTTTAGAATGCTATTACTAATATTATATTTAATTTACTTCAGATATGCTATTTATATATTAAATAATTTTACTTTAATATACTGTATTTTCTAAATTACCCTTCCCTAATCTCCCTTATGCTACAATTTCCTGAATCCTGCAAACTCCTTGCTACCCTGTAATGCTTCCCTTCCCTGAACCATAAAAACTCATTACTAACCATTAACCATACCCTTCTGCGAACCCTAAAATCCTTACTACTGCTAATGCTATGATTCCCTGAATCTTAGAAACCTTTACAATCCCTTGACACTACCCTTCCTTGAATCTAAAACCCT
This sequence comes from Triturus cristatus, assembly GCF_964204655.1. Classification (NCBI taxonomy): domain Eukaryota; kingdom Metazoa; phylum Chordata; class Amphibia; order Caudata; family Salamandridae; genus Triturus; species Triturus cristatus. Next base: position 1,396,929,965 of record NC_140589.1, read on the forward strand.
TTTACTATCTCTTAACGGTACCCTTCCCTGAACCATACAAACCCCTTAATGCTACTTTACACTGAACTCTACAGACCCCTTATGATCCCTTAACGCTATCCTCCCTTAGACCCAGGGACACTGGAATTATGCGGCGGGCGGGGGCAAATAAATGTGCCAAGGTGGAGTAAATTATGCATCAAGAAAAGCCAAATTATGTGGCGTAATGCAGCACATTTTGTGATAGTATTACTTCATTATTTTGTCACTTTTACCCTGTTTGGGCATTGGTTGCACCTCATTAGTACCAGTTTAACACAACAATTTAGCAATAAGCGACAGAAAGGTGACCAGTCAACTTTGCAAAAAGTCTTTTACTGCTGAGCAACACATATCAATGCAGATTTAATAACTTTTGACTCGTTTGAGCTAGAAGCAAATTTTTTGTTAAAACATGCAGATTATGCAGGAGAAGATGGATTATGCGGCAAACCCTAAAAACCTTACTCCACCCTGAAAACCCTTACTACCCCTTATCTGATAGAGACTTCTAGCTGCAGATTCATTACCTTAGGATATCCCCAGGCGTCAGACTGTATCCGGAAGATTTTCGATCAGTTCCCGTGCACACCGATAGGTGGTGTCATTGGGTTTCGCACCGAAAGTGACATGCGCGGTACCTATAAAGGCGTCCCCTCTGTGCGCTGACATTCGTTCTTTCCTTTCCGCACCACATAGCACTGATCTGTTCTGAGTTACCCCTCAGTCACGTTTTGACTGGATTTAGTCAATGTTTTGTCAAACTTTTTTGAGAATTTTCTCCTGGTGTGAGGTCTTGTCCCCCATGAAACCGACTGGTTTCAAACCATGCGGGGTCTGTTTCAGGCAAATGTAGGTAACAGACTCCCACCTGGTTGTGGTGTTCGGAGCAGGACCCTATCTCAAAGACCTGCAAGATCTGCCATGCCATGCACTCCAAGGCGCTGATGAAGCGATCCCACATGCTCCTCGCCGCTTGATGTCGGTTGACTCGCACGAAGATCCTTTCACGCGGAAGGTCCCGGAACCATTCGCAGAGCCCTTCTCAATGGTCATCATCGCACTCCAAGTCGTCAAGGAAGTCTGGATAGCCACACAAGTACAAGAAGCCAAACAAGTTGAAAAGGTCTTCGACTTTGCCACATCCATCGAATTCTCCTGATGAGATGCGGGAGCATCAGCACTCCAGGACCCACGAGCCAGCGGATCCTGAACCTGGGACCGCTTTGCGCTTCCGCAATGTTTTGAGAGAGTTGGAGCGACCACGCCCATCTGAAGACATTTTATAAGGCCATGCGCATCATATTTTGGTAGTCTTACTCCTCGGGAGTGACTTCAAAACCCACAGGCATAGCAGGGGCCCCTACTGGACCAACGCCGGCAGGTTTGTCGTTGGTGCCATTCTGGTACCAACGATCCTATACTGGCTCCGGAGCAGAACCTCCAGTGAGACCGAGAACTTTCTCGGTGCCTGCTCTAGTGCTGGCACCACTGATGCCCCTAAACGGTGCCACCCAATCATTATCCCTGACTCCAACATGGAGCCGGATGGGTGTCGTCCAACGCCGACTCCGGCGACGACCAGGTCCATGCTTCCCGGAGTAGAGCTAGTGCTTTATTTATTTGATAGGCCAGTAGAGGGACACAAATGGTAAGGGTCAATGGACCCTTCTGGTTACCAGCTCTCAGAAGAAGAACAGGACAACTGATGTGAGGAATTGGCAGAGGCCAGTGGGTTAAATACCTCACCCAACACTGGCTTGGTCTCTCCTCCTACTGTGGCTATGGATGAGGAAGCCTCTTTTGCAATGGTGGTGCGTTGGGAGGCTGAGGTCTTTGGACCTTCATTGGCCCTCAATGGCAGTCAAGGCCTACATCTTGGCAGAGGTGCTTCAGCCTGGAACCTCCCCTTCTGAACCCCTGCTCCCCTTCAAACCCCCTACTCCCCTTCAAACCCCCTACTCCCCTTCAATAGAGCTCTTACAGACGTCCTACTCAGGGCCTGGTCGAAGACCAGCACAGGGGGCTCCTGTGCATAGGACTATTGCCCGCTGCCACCGCCCCTCTCTTGGGAACCCCAGTTTCCTTACTAAGCACCCCATCCCGGAGAACTTGGTGGTACAAGCCTCCACGTTCTTAATCAACCCGGACTCATTCCCTATGACCCCACTGGATAGGGAATCCAAAAGGCTGGATAACTTTGGCAAGAGAATGTTCTCTTCCTCCAGCGTACCACAGCAGTAGTTGGTACACACCTTGTGCCTCTTGGGCTGTTATTTTCATACGATATGGGACTCGATCGAGCATGTCCAGCCTGTGCTCTCGGGGGAGGCCCGAGCCATACTTATCCAGGCTATTGCTGATGGGCGAGTTGTAGCAAAGTTCACCATAAGTTGTGAGCTTGACATGACCGACTCACTGGGCAGAGCAATTCCATCTTCAGTGGCCTTGTGGCTCCAGGCCTGACTGAGAATGATTGGCTTATCTGAAAGAGACTATTAGTTATGGATTCCTTACCTTAGTATTACCCCCAAGCGTCAGACTGGATCCAGAGAATTTTTCTTCAACAGTACCCCTGCGCGTCGGTAGGTGGCGACGGTCGACTCAACGTCCATCGTGGTCGCCGGGATGATGTTGCGGTGCCTACTAGACGCCGCCCCTGCGTGCTGACGTCAGTTCTTTCTTTTTCCATGCCAGCCTAGCGCAGATCCGGAGAGAGCGTGCCCCTCAGTCATTTTTTGACTAAACTTTTTTCAACTTTTAACAACGTCTTTTTTCGAGTCTTCGACTCCTGGTGCGCAAGGGATGTCACATTATCGAACCGGATTCAAGCATTGTGGCTCCTGTCACAAGCTGATGTCCATAACGGATCCGCACCTCGTGTGCCTTTGGTTCCTGGGGCGCAACCACGACCCAGACTCGTGCTCCAACTCTCGGGCCATGGATCCGAAGTCTTTGCGGGAGCGATCCCAAAAGCTTTTGGAACCCCAGCCGTCGGCAAAAGTATAAACCTCTGATCTGACCTATTTAATTTTTGAGTTGACCCACCAAGGTTCTAAATTGCCAAAAACCTTCTGCATGTGGTACATTTACATAATAATCACAAAATATTTTTGAAGGACAGTTTTTTATCAAATTTTATCTTTTTGTGAACTTTTCTTGTTTTATATAGCTTTAAATACATATATATAGAATTTCACACAATTGTCTATTATTATAGCACATGTAGTATTTACAATGTTCACACTATGTCTTTTTATAAATGTTTATAGCACTGAATTCACATAGGACATCCCATAAACATATAGAAACATATATAAATAAAAGTTCTAACTGTTATCAGTCATTCAATACTGCTATCATACTCACACATACTTACATTCATACAACACCATTTCAAAACATGCTATCTGAAAAGAGGATAGGACCCTGAAATGGGTCTCAAAAATGTTGACAGGCGGGCTTATACATTCAATTCTCAGAACCGTCTGATACAGGAGATACAAGTCTCCAAAACCACTTTTCTGGAAACAATTTGCGGTCTACGGCCGTTTCAGTGGATAGCCACCTTCTTCAGGACCAAAATTTGTTGAGGATACATTTTAAAGATTCACGGGATGTCTGTGGAAAGCGGATAAGGGCATTAGCTAGCAGAAGGTTTTGGTCTATAATTAAATACTCCCTCCTCTAGAACCTTAAAATACTTTAGGGAGTGCCTGTTTCCTCTTTTAACCCCAGCCGTCGGCTCCGCGTCGCTCCAGGTCTCTCTCGCGGGGAAGGTCTCGAGACCATTCGCAAAGCCACCACTTCTCATCCAAGTCTTTGCACTCCTCGGGTAAGTCGAAGCACAAGAAGACGGCGGAGAAGCATCGTAGCTCTTCGACTTCTCCCCGTCGGTTGGCTGACGCGATGCGGGAACCAGAGCATCATCGCTCTAAGGCTCCGTCTCCGGTGCCTGATTCAGGGAAGACTCCGCGCCTCCCCCCATTTCGGGAAGTTGGGGCATCTCCTGCCCAGCTTTGTACGTTCTACGAAGCCCTCCACTATATCTTTGGTCAGCCCAACTCCACTGGTGTGCAGTCAGGCCCCGCAGAGCCGGTTGCGGGTCCTGGGCTTTCGATGACGGCAGTTCCGGCCCTGGTGCTGCAGGGTTCCCATTGATCCAGGACTGGATCCGGATCAACGCCGATCGACTTTACTCGACCTTCCCCGGCACCAATCCCGGAAACGACACCCCCGGCATCAGCCGTGCCTCCGGTCGATGCCATCTCCATCCTCATACCCAAGATGGAGCTGGATCGTCGTTGCCCAACATCAAATCAGACGCCGGAGGGTTCTTTTGTTACCTTGTTCATCCCAGGTGTTCCCTATGGCCCTGAGGGTGGTGATGAGGACTGGGAGGGGTCACTGGACCCTTTAACAGACCAGCTGGAAGAGCTGGACTGGAGAGAGGAACTGGGTGACGCCAGTGGTCTGGATACCCCCATACCTTGGCATGTTTTCTACCCCTACCGTGGCTACGGAGGAGAGAGCGTCCTATGAAGTGGTGGTGCGTAGGGCAGCCGAGGCTTTGGGCAGGAGCTCCCTACAGTGGCAGTCACGACTAAGGTGCTTCAACTGGTGGCAACTTCCTCTGAACCCCTCTTACCCTTCAATGAAGCTTTCATGGACGTCCTTCTGGGCACCTGGTTCAAGCCCAGCACAGGGGCTCCTGTGGAACAGACGAGAGCTTGGTGGTCCAAGCCTCTTCTTCCAAAGGCACATTTCCTTCTGCATCCCAGGATAGCGAATCCAAGAAGCTGGATCACCTTGGGAAGTGTATGTGTTCTTCCTCCAGCTTGGGGCTGCGGCCCGAGAAGACCGCATGCCTCTTGGGCTGCTATACCCATACAGTCTGGGATACGGTTGCGCAGATACTGCCTCAGTGCCCGGAGGAGGCCCAGGCCATTTTCTCCCAGGCAGTGGCGGATGAGAGAGTTTCAGCTAAATTCACAATCCGCTGTGGACTGGATATCACCAACTCTCTGGGCAGAATGATTGCCATGTTGGTAGCCCTTTGGCGCTACGCCTGGTTGAGGATGTCTGGTTTTTCGGGGGATGTTCAAGCAACTTTGCTGGACATGCCGTTGGTTGGCCGTCGCCTCTTTGGTGACAAGGCGGACTCGGCACTCAAGCTTTTTTTTTAAGGATTCTCGGGCTACGGCCAGAACCTTAGGCCTCGTTGCGACTTCCTGTCCCCCACAGTCTGCCTTTTGTCCCTTTTTGTGGACAACGGAAGGGGCACCCCACCCCGACTGACCCAGTCCAGCTACCGGCCTACGCAAGCTGCCCAGCCTCTGCATGACCGTGGATGTGGGACCCAGCAATGCGGGTCTGGGAACCAGCAGGCGGGCCAGTCCACCCTTTCCCTCCCCTGCCCCCCTGCAGCAGCCTCCAAACCCTCCTAGTCTGACCCTTCAAGCCCATCAGTGGGCAGTAGGATTCGCCATCACCTCCTCCACTGGCAATCTATCACGTCAGACAGGTGAGTTTTGCAGATAGTCCGAAGGGCTACTGCCTCCCATTCGAGACTACCCCTCCCTCCATGCCACTGTCTTTCTATCGCATGCAGGAGGATCGTTGGGCATTTCTCTGCCAGGAAGTCTCAGCTCTCTTGGCCAAGGGAGATATCGAGAGGGTTCCTGCACCAGAAGTAGGTTGTGGTTACTGTTCCTGCTACTTCCTAGTGCCCAAGAAGGACAAAGGCCTGCTTAGACCTCAGGGCCCTCAACCGCTTCCTCCGGAAGGAGAAGTTCAAAATGCTAACCTTGGCTCAAGTCCTCTCTGCCTCGACCCTGGAGACTGGATGTTGGCGTTGGACTTGTAGGACGCTTATTTTCACATCCCCGTCCTGCCAGCCCACAGACATTACCTGTAGTTCACGGTAAGCCATGAGCATTTTCAGTTCCCCGTGCTCCCCCTCGGCCTTACCAGTGCCCCTTGAGTGTTCACAAAAGTGATGGTGGTGGTCACAGCACAGATCAGGGGTTCCAGTCTTCCCCTATCTCCACGACTGGCTGTTGAAGGCGAGCTAGCCCCAGGCTGTCGTCTCCCACCTTCAGACTACGGTGGACCTCCTGCAGTCGCTGGGGTTTTCTATCAACATGCCGAAGTCACACCTGACTCCCTCTGAGTCACTCACTTTCATCTGAGCTGTTCTGGACACAGTGCAGTTTTTGGCCTATCATCCCGAGCAGCGAGTCTCGGATATTCGGGCTATGATACCGATGTTTGTCTCTATCCCGGATTTCGGTGAGAATGACTCTGAGGCTGCTGGGCCTCATGGCATCCTGCTTCCTGCTGGTGGATCATGCCAGATGGCGGGCTCTGCAGTGGGACCTGAAGTTCCAGTGCGCGCAGCTGCAGGGGAATCTTTTAGACTACGTCCAGATCTCAGAGGTAACTGCATAACAACTGCAGTGGTGGTTAACGAACCAAGATTGGGTCTGAGGCAGATCCCTCTCCCTCTCTCTTTCTCAAACAGAACTCACGGTGGTGACTGATTGATCACTCCTGGGATGGGGCAGCCACTTGGGAGAGGCGGAGATCATAGGAGTCTGATCTCTGGCAGAGTCCGGGCTTCACATCAACTTGTTGGAGCTCTGGGCGATCCGCTTGGTACTGAAGGCATTCCTGCGCTCCATCAAGGGTAAGGCAGTGCAGCTGTTCAGACGACAACAACCCCATGTGGTACTGCAACAAAAAAGGCGGGGCAAGGTCGTCGGCCCTTTGTCAAGAGGCCCTTCGCCTTTGGACATGGCTGGAACATCAGCGCATGACCCTGGTGGATCAACACCTGGCAGGTTCTCTGAACGCCAGAGCAGACGAACTCCGGTGCCTGGTGGAGCAGAAATGGCGTCTTCACTCAGAGGTGGTGCAAGGTCTCTTCAGCAGTGGGGAGAGCCTTGGTTAGATCTGTTCGCCACTGAAGAGAACGCGCAATGTCAGCAGTTTTGCGCTTTGGAGTTTCCAAGACGGCACTCGCTCGGCAACGCTTTTCGTCGCGAGTGGAGTTTCGGCCTCCTGTGTGCCTTTCTGCCTGTACCACTTCTGCCCGAGTGCTGAAGAAAATTGGGCGCGACCGAGCCCAAGTCATTCTTGTGGCACCGGATTGGGCACGAAAAGTCTGGTACCCTTAGCTCCTGGGCATGGCTATCGATCCTCCAATCAGACTGCACTTTTGGGAGAATCTTCTGTCGCAGCCACAGGGGACAGTCCTCCACCCGAACCTGTCCAGGCTCCAACTCCTTGCGTGGAGATTGGGCCCCGATGGTTGACAGCTTTTGACCATCCTCCCGAAGTCTGTAATGTCATCTTGGCAGCCAGGCGTCCCTCTACCAAGACGGTATACGCCTGTTGATGGAACAAGTTTGTGGCATTGTGCACACCAAAGGCTCTGGATCTCCTTTCTGTCCCCCTTTCTGAAGTTCTTTTATTATTTCTCTCTTTGGCCCAGCAGGGCTCTGCTTTGGGCACTCTTAAAGGCTACCTGGCAGCGATTTCTGCATTTGTTCGGCTACCAGATTGGCCATCTTTGTTCAAGTCCCCTATTGGGTGTAGGTTCTTAACGGGCATTATTCACCTCTTTCCTCCATCTCCTTTCATAATGTCTCAGTGGGACTGGAACATTATTATGACTTACCTTATGTGCGCTCCCTTCGAGCCTCTTCACAACTGTCCTCTTAGGCTTCTCAATCTTAAGACTGCCTTTCTTGTTGTCATCACCTCTGCTTGCAGAGTGAGTGAGCTTCAGGCTCTTTCTTCTAAGCCCCCTTTCTTCTCGGTCCATCCGGACAAAGTGGTGCTTCAAACGAGAACCTCGTTCCTGCCTAAAGTTGTCACTCCTTTTCACATCGGGCAGACTATTACTCTGCCCACCTTTTTCCCACCTCCACACCCTTCCAAGGAGGAGGAGAGACTCCACCACATGGATCCAAAACGTGCGCTATCCTGACCACTTGAGAGGTATGGGGGTGGACGATCAACTCTTCGTTGGCTATGTGGGATGCCAAGAAAAGTTGGGCTGTGCAAAAGCGTACCATCTCTCGATGGGTCGTCCTTTGTATCAAGACTTGTTACGCTTTGGCTAAAAAGAAGCATCCAGTGGGGCTGAAAGCTCATTCCTCTAGAGCTACGGCAGCAACTGCTGCTTTGTCACGTGGAGTTCCACTCATTAACATCTGCCAGGCAGCCACGTGGGCATCTATGCACTCGTTCAACAGACATTACTGCCTGGATAGTAAAGTCCGGTGGGACGGCTGCTTTGCCCGTTCTGTCCTCCAGGCCATTCTGGTGTAAACTTGGTTCGCAGTCCCTCCTCTGGGGTTGGTATTGCTAGGGTATCTATTCTGAGGTAAGGAATCTATAACGAATAGTCTCTCTCAGATGAACAAGTTACTTACCTTCGGTAGTGATGTATCTAGAAAACAATTCTATGGCTCCAGTCTGACGCCATGGGGTAATTCAAAGGTAAGGAATCTATAACTAATATATGTCTCTTACAAATACATCGTTACCGAAGGTAAGTAACTTGTTCTTCAAGGGATGTCCAGGCTTCCCTCATGGACATACCCTTCAATTACTTTATTTGTAGGGAAGGCAGATCCAACGCTGGAGCGCTTTAAGGACAGCAGAGCTATGGTTGGTCTCGTCTATGGCCCTTGAGCAACACCAACCTACCTTCTGCCCCTTTCATGGCTACAGAATGGGTCTCCAGCTGTGCCCATACCCTCACAGCCACCACGGCCTGCAGGCTTTCCAGCCTTTTTGTGGCCAAGGGCACGGGTTCCATAGACAACATATGACAGGTGGCCAGCAGTCTAGTCCATCCACTACCCCTTCCCCCAACAGGTTTTTCCTCCAAGTCTCTTTAGTTTGCCCTCAGACCATCATGGGCACCCAGTGGGAGGCAGGATACTCCATCACCCACCGCAGTGGCGGTCAGTGATGTCAAACCGCTGGTCCTCCAGATCTTCAAAAAGAGTTACTTACTCCCCTTTGTGACTACCCCACCACCCATGCCACCCAATTACAATCGATTGACAGAGGATCATTTCTCACTGTGCCATCAATAAGTGCAGACTCTTTTGGCGAAGTGAGCCATAGGGAGTGTGCCTGCATCAGAAGTTTGTCATGGTTGTTTTTCCTGCTACCTTCTGGTGCCAGTGAAGGATGTAGGACTTCGTCCCATCCTAGATCTGTATCTTCTCAAACAATTATTGAAAAAGTAGAAGTTCAAATTTCACACACTGACCCAAGTTCTGTCTACTCTAGACCCAGGAGACTGGATGGTAGCATTGGACTTGCAGGGAACATTCCACATTCCCGTCCTGCCTGCCCTCAGACATTTTCTGTGTTTCACATTGGGCCTAGAGCACTTTTAGTATGCTGTACTCCCTTTCTGCCTTACCAACTTGTCTTGGGTGTTCACGAACGTTATGGCAGTGGTCGCAGCTCATCTGAGGAGGTCAGGGGTTCCAGTCTTCCCCAACCTCGACGATTGGCTGTAGAAGTTGGGCTCCTTCCCAGGCAGCCTCTCCCACCTTCAGACTACGGTGAACCTCCTGCATTCGCTGGGGTTCACTATCAACATGGCAAGTCACACCTGACTCCGTCTTAGACACTCCCTTTCATCTGAGCCATTCTGGAAACAGTGCAGTTTTGGGCCTATCGTCCTGAATGGCAAGTGCAGGATATTCAGGCTATGATGTTTATGTTTCAGCCTCTATAACCGATTTTGGTGAACTGACTCTGAAGCTATGGAGCCTCAATACCTTCTGCACCATGCTAAGGTTACTCTTGCCCATTGGCCTGTGCCAGTGAGCACAGCATCCGTGAAATCTCTCCAACATGTCCAGATCACGGAAGGAACTGCAGAAGATCTCCAGTGGTGGCTAGCAAACCACGATCGGGTCAGTGGCAGGCCATCAATCCTCCGATCAGGCTGCCCCTTCGAGAGGATCTTCTGTTGCTGCAACAGGGGAGGGTTCTGAACCCAATCTTCTGCACTCTCCACCTTCATGTTTGGTGATTGAGCGGCGACAGAACTACAGCTTTTAACCTTCCTCCCACAGTCTCTAGTGTTATTCTGGCAGCCACCCATCCCTTCACCAAGTCAGTATATTCCTGCCGTTGCGTCAAGTTTGTGTCATGGGGTGCTTCCCAAACTTTTGGCTCTCCTTCTGCATCCCTATCTGCAGTTTAATTGTTAGCATTATCTTTGGCGCAGCAGGGTCCTGCTCTGGGCTTAGTTAAGAATTATCTCTCTGCGATCTCGCCATTTTTGTGGTTGTTGGACCACCCTTCTCTCTTTAATTTACCTGTAGTTTCTAGGTTCCTTAAAGGCCTGCAACATATGTCCCCTCCCCCCCCCCCCCGCCATTCATCATGTCTCAGTGGGACCTCAACCTGATCCTCACCTCCCTCATGGGTACACCATTGAAGCCTCTCCACAATTGCCCTCTTAGGCTCTGGACATTAAAAGCTGCTTTATCGGATAGGCATCTGACTGGATCCGGAAGACTTTTCGTGAGCATTATCCCTGCGTGCCGGTGAGTGACGTCAATCAGCTCTGCGTGTGTCCTTGGTGTCATACTCGCCGGAAATGACCCCATGGTACCTATATTGGCTCCACCCAGGTGCGCCGTCAGTTCTTTTCTTTCCGCATCAGACAGCACTGATCCTCTAAAGAGCTATCCCTCTGTCACTTTTTGACAGGCCTTAGTTTGAATTTTTTGTTAACTTCTTTTGAGGGTTCCCTCCTGGTGTGTTGAGGATGTGCTCGTGCAAGTCAGGTTCTAAGCCCTGCGGCTCCTGTCTCCAGCCGATGTCGGCTACAGCATTGCACCTCGTCTGCCTTTTGGTGTCTGGAGCTCAACCATGATACCAAAGTGTGCTCTGAGTGCTGGCCTGTGGCTCCAAAGGCTCTGAGGGAGAGGTCCCTGAAGCTGCTTGCAGCCCGGCATGCGACTCTGTGGCGATCAAGATACCGGTTGAGGGTAAGGTGCTGGGATAATTTGTGGAGCTCAAAGTCCTCTTTATCACGCTCAAAGTTGTCGGGACATTCAAGTAGGAGACATAAGGAAACAAGTAAGAAGTTGAAGCATTCTTCGACTTCTCCTCGCCTGTCGGCTGACGAGATAAGAGAGCCTCAGCGTTCTGGGCCTCATTTCCTGCAGCCTGATGACTCCCCTCCTTCTCGAATTTCCCAAGGCCGGAGCGACCCCTGTCCAGAGGAGGAAGTTCTGTGAGGCCATGTGCCTAATTTTTGAGCGGTCTAACCCCCGACGACGTGCCTTCCGGCCCTCACTGACGTCCTTTTGGGTACCTGGTCCAAACCCCACACAGGGATTCCTATGAACAGGACGATTGACCGCTACCAGCACCCCGCACCTGTGGACATAAATTTCCTCACCCAGCCTGGCATTGCAGTACATGAACACCTCATACCATTTGGGCCGTTATTCCCAAACTAGGTGGGATACGGTTACACAAGTGCTGCCACAGGTCCCTGGGGAGGCCCAGGCTGTACTCTCCCAAGCTGTCTCCGACCGGAGAGACGCACTAAAGTTCTCAATTAAATGGGGACTTGACATGACTGACTCACTAGGCAGAGCAGTTTCAACAACAGTGGCCCTTGGGTGCCATGACTGGTTTATCGGGGCATATCCAGGCTTCCCTCATGGATATGTCCTTTGATGGCACCCATCTCTTCGGATTCGTCGCTCTAGTGCTTTAAGGATTCTCGTGGTATGGTCAGGTCCTTAGGCCTCTCTGCAGCACCATGTCCCCCCATTCTGCCCTTCGCTGCTTTCTTTGCATTGGAAGGGACTTCCACTTGTGACCATTCTAGCCCAGCCACCGCATCACGCAGGCTCCCCAGCCTCTGTGTGTCTGAGGGTATGGTACCCACAGATCTCGTGGGTCAGGTGGCCATTGATCTGGTCAGTCCACCACAAGGGCAATACAGTAAAAAGCCCTAAATACACAGTGGACCCCAATGGGGGACCAAACCATATACTAAGAAAGCGGTATAAGAACCACGACTCGGGTCATGACAGTGTTGAGAGGACGTAGAAGTGCTGGGGAACCAAGGAACCACCCAAGGTGAGTGACTAGGAACCCCACAGAGAGTGTGTGCAGTGTGGGAACACGACCGGGTGCTCCATCCAAGTCTATGTGTAAGTCACGGTTGGAATTTTAAAAATTAAGGACCATTCCCAATGGACCCTGAGGAAACCCCATGGAAGACAGAAGGTTGGAGATCCACCCTACCCATGGATACCCCAGTACCCATGTTACCTACACCAGGGAAGCGGGGTGCATGCCTGTGAAGTGGTGTCAGAAACCGCTGTCGAACCCAATGGAGGACTTTAGGAAAATGCTGCTGCTGGAAAAGGAGAAAGTGTACGGTGGAATCCAAAGGTGGATTCTAGATGAGAGGTAGCTGCAAGCAGAGGGGACAGAATCTATGTCACTCCGGAGTGAACAGGAGATTTGGAAGATGAATGCCCTCCGATGTCGGGTGTTGCAGGATGGGTGACAATGACCTTGACTCTGCAGCTGCAAGGACCAGGTGACGCTGAGGAAGACCAGGAGCTGTGCACAAGCTGTCCGACAAAGGATGTCGAGTGCTGAGGGGTCTGTGTCCGGCTGGAGCACCAACAAGCCTTGGCAAATGCAACCAACGCAGGAATTGAAGGACTGGTTCGGGACCAGCAAGGTCCAGGGGACTCACCACAAGCGGGGAAGTCAGGGCAGTCCCTGAACAATCAGGGGAGCCCAAAACAAACAAAGGCGACCTTTGAAAGGACCCACAGGCCTGAGGCAATGGAGTCACCAGAGAACCTCGAGCAGCTCACCAAAAGATGCAGGCCATGGTGCAAACGATGTGGTGTGGCTGAAGATTCTGGTTACTGGAGACACTTCACCGCCTGCGCCAAATTATCGTTCTACACTGATCATACCAACACGGTTCCAGGTGGATGACCAACTCTTCATTGAGTTCATTGGGGTGAAGAAAAGAAAGGCTGTGCAGAAGCGCACCATCTCAAGACCGATGGTGCTCTTCTTTCAAATCTGCTACTCCATGGCTAAAAAGCAAACCCCCTCAGGGCTTGTATACTCATTCCGCAATAGCGAAGGCTGTGGCCATTGTGTTAACTTGCTTAGTGTCTGTCCTTATAAACAAAAACAATGGTTCTGTCGGGTTTACCAACTATTTCTTGTGTAAACGATTAGTGTTTATTTGCTATTCTCTATAGTCTTCAAACATTCATATCTCGGCTGTCTTGACATATGGAACACATTTCAAAAAGTAACAAACGTAACACAGATTGATGAGTATTATATTGTTTTATATAAATTAAATCATTTATATATACTCACACATTTGTAAACAAGGCTGTCAACAGAGGTGAAGCTTTAGGTGGTGTGTGATCAAGTGACATTTGTGCCCAGTGATAGAATTCAGTGCGTAATATATACAACGTGATTAAAATATGTACAAGGGAAAAGGAGGCCAGAATATTAGGGAAAACACAATGACTCTGTTGCTTGATACAGATTAGTTAATCTTTTGCATGCAGAGCCTTGGTCAATCTGGACCAGGTGAGATCGTCGATGTTTCAACCCAATCTATGCTGGGATGACGGATGACTGCGACTTAACAGGACTAATGCTTGATTTCGAGTTGCAGCTCTGAATGTCCCATTGCTGCTGCATTAAAGACGTTTAGATTCATTATGCCGGCGATTAATTGACTTGATCACCCACTTTGAAAAGCGACTGATCTAATTTCCTTTCTATGGTAGAATCATCACGCCTGCAACTTTTGCCTCGATCCACAACACCTGGGCCAAGATCATAATTGATCTAACCACCAGGCTTTCCAAGATGACTGATTAACCAGGATTAACTCTGGTTGTTTGTGGGCTGTCACCCCCATCCCCCTTACTTGTCCTGATGAAGACCCGCCTTGACTACTTAATAGAGCATAGATTGGGTTGAAACGTCGATGATCTCATTTGGTCCAAATTGACCAAGGCTCTGGATGCAAAAGACTAATCTGTATATAAGCAACAGAGTCTTTGTGTTTTCCCGAATATTCTGGCCTCCTTTTCCCTTGTACATATTTTAATCACGTTGTATATATTACGCACTGAATTTTATCACTGGGCACAAATGTCACTTGATCACACACCACCTAAAGCTTCACCTCTGTTGACAGCCTTGTTTACAAATGTTTATATATCCATACCCAGGTTCTGAGGGACACAGGTTCGCCCCATTGTTGTTTAACTTTAGTGTCTGTCCTTGACATCTGTCAGGCGGCAACGACGGCATCTCTGCACACGTTTAACAAGCATTACTGCCTGGACAGTCAGATCCGTTGTGACTGACAATTTGCCCTTTCGGTCCTCCAGGACTTTCTGGTCTAAACCTGTTTGCGGTTTGCAGTCGCACCTCCAGGGAGGTATTGCTTGGTCATCTATTCTAAGGTAAGGGATCTGTTTCTATAAGTCTTTATCTCTAAATGAACAAGTTACTTAACTTTGATCACGCCTTACATGGTAGAGAATCGGTTTATCTGTAGATTCCTCACCAACCCTCCTATCCTCCCCACTTTGTGAACGGATTTCTCTGCTCAGAGTAACCTTTGTAGGTCCTTAGTGTCTACACATTGGTCCATCAACATTCTGTCGTGGTTCCTTTCTTCTGGCCTGGAAATGTCATGAAAAGAAACTGATGTCAGCACACTGGTGTGGTTCCTATATAGGCATGTCACTTCCAGCATGGACGCCATTGATGTGGTGCTGAACAACGCCACATACCCGCATGCAGAAATACTGCTCAAACATTTACAGATCCATTCTGACACCTAACACATATTCTAAGGTAAGAAATATGCAGCTAGATAGAGACTACTATATAAGGCGTTACAGAAGGTAAGTAACTTGTTTAATGCTACTCTCCCATGAACCTTAAGAATCCTTACTATCATTTACCACTACCTGTCCCTGAAACCTAAAAAAACCTTACTACTCCTTAGTTACCCATCCCTGAAACCGAAAAAAACCCTTACTACCCTTTAGTAGATACGGTCTCAGCGCCAGGATACCCTTTCGGGTGACAGTTGCGCTTAATAAGTATTAAAATACATACATTAATGTTGCATCCCGTAAACCCTAAAAACAACACATTCTACCCTTTACTGCTACCTTTCCCTGAACCCTAAAACCCCATACACCCCATAATGCTACCCTTCCTGAACCATAAAAATGCATTTCCCCTGTAATGCTGCACTTCTCTTAACACTACAAACCCCTTAACACTACCCTTTCCTGAACTTTACAAACCCCTAACTTTCCATTCATTCTATCTGTCCCTGAACCCAGAAAACACTAACTGCCCCATAACGCTATATTCCTTGAAACCTAAATAACCGTTATGCATCCCTGAATCCTAAAACCCTTACTACAACTTAACTGTAATGTTCCCTGAGCCTAAAAACCCCTTGCTATCCCTTAAGGCAACCCACCCATATACCTAGCGAATCCCTTACTACATCTTAACGCTACCTTACCTGAACCATAACTCTTTACTAACTATTACGATACCCGTCTGTGAAATCTAAACTTACTGCTGCTTAATGTTATGTTTCCCTGAACCCAAAAACCCCTTTACTATCACTTGACCCAACCTTCCTTGAACCCTGAAAACCTGTTACTATCCATACAGCTATCCTTTCTTGAATCCTAAAAACCACCTAATACACCTTAATGCTATCCTTCTCTGAATTAGATAATCTTACTACTGCTTAACACTACCATCCCTGAACTCTGAAAACTCCTTGCTATCTTTTAATGCTACTATTCCCTAAACCCTAAAAATCATGTACTACTCATTAACTCTACTGTTCCATAACGCAGAAAAACTACCCTTTAACGCTACCCATCCCTGCACCTTAAAGAGACTGTACTTACCCCTTAATGCTACCTTTTCTTGGCACTTTAAAACCTGTTACTACCTGTAATGCTATGGATTCTTGGCTAGTTACATATGAACAATTCTGCAACCGCATGTGCACACGTGAGGGCTGCATGTGGTAGCCTAGCGCAGAGGGAACAGGATTGGATAGTGACCTGGGGTAGGCCTCATAATGTTAGTATACATTGTGGTTTACTTTCTTGTCTGCAGTGACACTCCATTCTACACCTATGGGGAAGACTGCCTTAGGGTGCAGTTTCACTTCCTTTTTGACTACGGAGACTAGTGATGTATCAAACTGGGGTGGAACCGGTATCCCAGACCCAAATATAAGAGTTCCAAGAATATATCTTTACAGCTTATGGCTCATCCAGGATTGTCATATTTCTCTGTCTTAGCTCAGGATAAGAGCCGAGGCCTTTTTTCACCCTGCTGTGCCAGGTTATTTACATTTCTCTTCAGCAGCAGGAACAAAGGCCTCCCCACACAAAGGGAGCAATTTACACTTCACTCAACTCCTTTAGAGGAAAGGGGTGGTGATGAAGGATCTGCATCAATCAATCAGCAGTCACACTGTACCAGGTGACTGTACCAGGGATGGGCCAGCAAAGCCCACTGAACAAAGGAGGAAGCCCAGACAGTTGGGGCTTCCCTTTGACGTCTTAGTGGGAAAGGCCCTGACAGTGATGTCAGCGAGTAGCAGAGCTGAGGCACCCAGAGAAGATGTGACCAGGGACTCCTGGTTGATGCCATTTTAAAATGTCCCAGGAGGCTGTGCAGGAGGATTGGAACAGGGCTGAAGAGGTGATGTGCCACCGCAGAATAGGCCAGAGGTGCCTTGCTACTAGAACCTTCCACCCCCACTTAAAAGCTCTTGCACAAGGGGAGAGCTCTCTCTTGGTTGTGCTTTTCTGCTGGACACTGGGACTAAAGGCGGCAGCCATGGGCAGTTGGAAGGAGGAATTCCCTGATGCCCATCTGGACTAAGGACTCTGACTGCAGTTACCCTCAGGACCAGTGGTGCTCTCCCCAGAACCAGATAAACTGGTCCCCTTATACCCCATGAACACTAGTTGGGGGACCGACTGGACTTCTGCGCCAAGGAGGAGAGATGTTTTATAGGAGAAAAAAGAGAAAGGCTGGCACAGGGACCCAGTGGAACCAGCTCCCTTCAAAGTTTGCCACCTTGGAGGCCTGAACAAAGTGCTCCAGGTTGCAAGGGCTCACCACCAAGAGCAGAATGAGCCCAAGAACATGAAAAATTAGCAGGAGAAGGATTTGACCTTTGAGCCCTAGTGCGATCCCGGGGTGCGTGGAGCTCCGCTTCGTAGCTGTTCCAACTGCCGCAGCCCCCCTCTCCCAGGTGGGCCAGAGTCCAGGGTTTGCCGCAAGAGAAGCCTGCCAGTGCAAACCTTGAGAGGGGGCATGTGTGGAACCCCCTTCCCAGAGTTTCAAGGGACAGGGCTTCCAACCCCCTGGATGGATTTCACACACACGGACGTGAGGCCCCAACACCCGGTCCCCACCACCATATAGAATGCAGAGAAGTGCCATCAAATCTTATCCCCAATGATTGAGCAAGGGACCTAGGATCCCCAGCTCCGGGCTCCAACAAGCAAGATTAGGAAGGTGGAGTGCCACCGCTCTCACCCCCTCTGTGGTGGTCATGCCCATATCTGTGGGGGGGGGGAGGGGGCCGGCAGGCGACCGCTACATGAGGCTGCACCCTGGCCCACGCGGGAAGCTGGCTGGGTGTTACACCCCGCGCTTCATGTGCCCTGGAGTACACACTACATTACCCAGAATGCACTCTGACACTATAGCTCAGGCAGGAGATTGAGGAGCCTTCTTTGTGTATGCTCATTGGCTAGTGGGAAACAGCTGATGTGCATTAAAAAAATAAAGGAAGGCAGAAAGAACGGAGCGTTGCTTGGCTTAATTCCGCATTGGAGTTGGACCACGCCTCTTGATCGCGTCTCATGCGTTGTCAGTTTTCTGGAAGAGTCGAGTTTCCTATGCTGTGCCCCGGTAACGCGTTTGGTTGCAGAACCGTTCTGGCAGTCCTGCCGGTACTCCACCTCTAATAATCCCCTTCGGTATCGAGGTTCGTTGTATCAGGGAGAGCAGGTAGGATTCTGGAGGCGGGTTCGTTAAGTTTGTTCTTTTTTACGACCCATTACTACCTGTTTCTCTTCATGCCTCCCGAACGTTCTTCCTCCCTTGCTTCCTGTTTTATGGAAAGTCTATGTGGATTATTGCAACCCGTTCTTGTTGGTGAATTTTTTTTTTTTTTTTTTGCAAATTGCTCGTGACCTGCAAACCTCAAGGTCAGTGCACTGACGAAGACGTCTTATCTACAAATTTTTGTTGCTGTTACTTTCTTGAAGAGACATTTGTACATGGCTACTTTGTAGCGTACACTCTGCAAGTTCATTGGATTTATTTTCTACAGTGGTTATATAAAGGCTGATCCAAGGTGAGCATTTTGGAGATACACAAAGAACGCTTAAGTGACATAAAAGTCAAGTTCGTCTTTGGAGTTTTGGGGTGTAGTCTGTGTAGTTAACAGCAATTTATTTGTGTGTGCCAACAGGCTTGGACCTTTATGTGCCTTTCAGAACTCAGACTGGGTATCCTGTGCTGTTTCTACTCCCAGACCAGAGTGGTCCTTCTTATTATTTTGTCTCTTCTCTCCCTCTAGAGAGTTTACTAGTCGTGAGGTAATTGATCCTCGGATTGGTACTGTCTTTCAGGAGCGTAGGGATCCTCCTTCGCTCCCGTGGAAATACGATCACTGGTTGGTCAGGGTCTGAACCGTGATACCGGGGCAGCTAGGAGTGGGCTCCCTGTGATGCCCCTGACAAAGAAGGTACGTGGGGATGCCCGGCTGGGACTGGGCACCCCCCAGAAAAAGAAAATGCTGTGCAGCGGTTAAAAAGAAGAAAAAAAACTCTCCCCTGAGCAGTGGGAGAGCTGTCCATTAAATATGCACAAGCTCCCGGAGGAGCGCCCCATAATGTCCTGCAGAGCTTGATTCTGACACCACATTTCTGCTGCTTGTGGTGGCCCCCGTACAGTGGTCCATCACCAAGTAGAAAACAGGAGCTGCAGAAGCGCCACAGTAGGGCAATGGTGGACTCATTGCTTGTGCAGGCCATGCAACTAATGCTCAGTTTCCTTACACTACCCCTTAATGCTACCCATCACTGAGCTCTTAAAATGTCCTGTACTACCGCTAAATGCTGCCCTTCCCTGACCCCTAAAATTCCCTTACAACTGTCCTTCCTTAAACCCTAAAAAAAAAAATATTGTCCATTAACTCTACTGTAGGGAGATGGCTAAGTATATGGTGCACACTCATAGGAGTGATTCACTTTGCACCAATCCAGGCAACCCACATAGTGATTTTAGGGGTCTTTGATACGTATAGAAAAGCTCCCATAGTGGTAGCTGTGGAGAGCAGGCTTACCTTGAAGGAGTCTAAAGCAGCTTGTTTTACCACATTTAGTCAACAGTGTAGAGTAGGTGAAGAAAGAACCACACAGTGTTGTTTTTTTAAAGCTATTTATTACACAACACTATCACTAACACATTGGTATACCTCCTACCCGGAGATATCAACAATACTCCAAAGAAATTAGGTAAGTAGCATAAATATACACTCGTCTCCTGGGGGAGACCAAACCATATACTAAGAAAGCGGAATGCGACCTGCAAGGAAGAAATGGACTTAGACCAGAAGACTCAGAGGAGCTGAGGGAACAAGGAACCACCCAAGATAAGTACCCAAGAACCCAACGGAGGCTGTGTGCAGAGTGGAAAAACAGCTGTGTGCCAAATGGAAGTCTATGGAGGAGTCACTGTTGCAGTTTAAAACAAGAAGGACCCTTACCAGAGGACCCGAAGAAACCCTTTGGGGGATGGAAGGTTGGAGAGCCACCCTACCCATGGATGCCCCAGGAACCAGGTTACCTGCACCAGGGAAGCCAGGTGCATATGGGTGAAGTGACGGTGGAACCTCCCGTCGACAATTGAAGACTCTGGAGAAAAGGCCCCTAGAGAAGTTTGTGAAGATGTACAGTGGAATCCAAGAGTGGATTATTGAAGAGGAAAACCTGCAAGCAGAGGTGACAGTCTATGCCACTCGGAGGTGACCAGGAGGCACGAAAGCACAATTCCCACCCTTAGCAGGGAGCTCAGATGAGTTGACTAGGACCTTGTTGCTGCAGCTGTGTGGACCAGGCGACGCTAAGGAAGACCAGGAGCTGTACACGAGCTGTCCCACGTTGGATGTCGGTGTTTAGGTGGTCGGTGTCCTGCAGGAGCACCAACAAGACATGGTAGCTGCAACTGGCATGCAAGATGCCAAGAGGCAATCGTTGGGACCAGCAGGGGCACGGGGACTCACCAAGTGCAGGAGAGTCAGAGCAGGCCCAGAGCAAGCAGGGAGCCCACCAAAGCAGGAGAAGACCCTCGAGAGGACCCACAGGCCAAAGGTACAGGAGTCGCAAGAGAACCTCAGGCAGCTCACCAAAGATGGAGGCCCATGGTGCAAGAGATGCAGTGAGGATACTGATCTTGGCAGGAAGAGATGCTGGAGGCTAGAGCTTCTTGTAGCCCGAATATCTCTGGAGTGCAGAGCCAACAAGCCTTGTCAATGGCAAGTCAACAAATTGCAGGGAAGGCCGTTCAGGCCTTTGGAGAGCTGCAGAACCACCACCTGTTTTGCTGGGTCTCGGGAAGTCCGTAGGACGACAGGAGCAGCAGACCAGTCAGCTTCGTTGCAGTGTCTGCAGAAGCAGCAGAATGGCTCCTTCACTCCAAGGGATATTTCTTCAGCTGTCCTTGATGCTCACAGGTCTTCTGGAGAACCTGAGCGAGACACAGACGAGGCAGAAGACTTGAAGAATAGCGAGACCAGGAGTAGCAGGAGTCTTCCTTGATGCAATCTTGGTTCCAGTCGAAGTCTAAGTGTCCAGTCGGTTGAATAGTGTCTTCGTTTCAGAGGTGAGTCTTGTTCCACGACTAATCTGAGGACCCATCCCCGGGGGAGCCCTTAAATACCCAAGGAAGGGGTTGGAACAGCTCTGGGATCTCTCCTGTCACACCTCCCTGTGACAGAAAACCCGTTGTTCTACCTTTCCCTGCTCGAGCTCAGCTCAGCAGCAGGAAGGCAGAATTGTCACTCTGGTCGGCAGCAGCACTAGCTTGCTGGCAGACCCTAAAAGGCTCATACCAGAAGTACATGGGGCTTCTCTAAGGGCCTCCAGTACATGGGATCATACTTCCAACAGCAGAGTCGGTGTTGGGGTATGATTCCAACATGTTTGATACCAAACATGACCAGGTTCATTGCAGCCATTATATAGTTAGACATCTCGTAATGACTGATGTGCACTATATGTCTTAAAATGGCTGAACGGACTTACAAAACATGGATAATTGACTCTGGGGTTTGTAGGGGTGTCCTGCTCATGCAGGGGCACCCTCACACTTATAACCAAGCACCCTGCCCTCAGGACTGAAGGGCCTACCATAGGGGTGACTTATAGGTTCTAAGTGTAGTGACATCAGATATAAGTAAGCTTATTTCTGTCATGAGAGGTGCAAGCACCAACTCACACAGGCTGTATTGTCAGGCCTGTAGTCTGAGTTTAGGTGGGCTTTCATGGGTGGAACAATGCATGTTGTATCCCATGGTAGGCCCCATTTATACCTATGCCCTGGGTATCTTAGTACCATATTCTAGGGACTTATAAGGGTACACCAGTAGCCAATTGTGGAGGTACAAAAGTACTTACCAGGGGGCGTGGCTTAGCCGGCGGCAAGATGGCCGCAACTTGAGTAGGCTCTGCCGGCCAAGCCATTAATCCGCCACAATCCTGCGTACCCTGGGTGACCTGGCTCTCTGCACCGCGCTGCCTCGACTCTCTACCTCCTGGGGCGGTGATCGGTCCCCCAGCTGACTCACGCCTCTGCCACTACGCCGAGATCTACCACCATTTCGAGTCCCGGATGCGGCTGCTGGGCCTACCTGGTGCTGTGTGGCCGACTGCTGTGCCTGGCCCTGCTGCGGATGGGAGACGTCTGTTACCTGCCTGCTGAGACCGGGACCTCCTGCTAACGGCTGCCTGCTGCCTCCTCTCTACGGTGGGTTGCGCTGCTGCTGGGGGCGGGCCGCGGCAGGGTTGGGGGTGCACATGTCGCACCGTGGGGCCCGGGCCTCTTCCCGCTTTCTGGCGCCGGCCGGCACCAGGAGAGCCCTTAGCCGCCCGCAGCTCCTTTGGAGCTCCGCAAAGTGGACGGTCCGCTCCCCGCGCTTCCCTGCCACCTTCCTCCTCAGCATGCACAAGCCTACCGGAGTGCTTTCCCCCAGTGTCCGAGCCTGCCTAGACCTCGCTGCGGCCACCTTCACTTCCAAGTACCGTGGGGCCTGCCTCCGCCTTCCTGCATGCCACGTTCTCCGCATTGGCTCCCACCAGCCGTCTGGATCAGCAGCCCTGCTTGATTGCTGCAGTGTGTGGTGGCGCCTACCTGCTTACTACGCCTTTCCACCCACCATTGACTTCGTCGGTGGCTCCACGGCCTGGGACTGTGCTGCTCTCCTGAGGCCCTACTCCATCGGCCGGCGATTGGGGATCGTCTCTCTCTCCCCTGGCCCGCCTCACCCCAGCTTGGCTTCCCCCGGGGCGTGCCGCGGGTGCCTGCTGCTGCCTCTTCAGTTAAGACTCAGCCTGCGGGACCTGGCTCCCACGCCTCCCCCCTCTCAAACCTACATGATAGACTTGGCCTCCTATCAGACGCTGCTCCTCCTTGCCAGCCTAGCTCCTCACCCATCACCTCTCCTGCTCCGGCCTTCCCCTTGGGCCCTGTGATCGCTGCATCGTCCTGCATCGTCCTGCTCTTGTGTGGAGACGACAGCCCGTCCATGGGGAAGGCGGACCCCAAGCAGCCAAAACTGGCCTTCGACCAACGCAGGCAGACACGACAGGATGGGGCAGCCCCAAACATTGGCGAGCCTGCGACCCAGCCCGAAGCCGGTCCGACCCGAGAGGACGACCTCAAAGCCATCATGCTAGATGTGAAGGCCACAGTCACTGGCATCAGTTATCTGCTCGTCTAGACGCTGTCAAGGCCCGGGTGGACTCTCACCACGCGCAGCTAACACACATGGAGGCGAGGGTGTCTGATGTTGAGGACGGCATGACTCGAGACCACCATAAGCTTCTACAGATGGACAGGGTTCTAGAACTTATCAAGTTCAAAAATTAGGATTTGGAGGCACACTCCCGCAGAAGTAACCTCCGCATCTGAAAGAAACACGTTAGTTAGATTCCTCACCTTAGAATATCCCCAGGCGTCAGACTGGATCCGGAAGATTTTTCGTCAGCAATACCCCTTGCGCGTCGCTAGGCGTCGTCTGCGGCTCCGCGTCCGTCGTCGGCGTCGTGCGCCGGAATGACGTCGTCGGAGAACTTAGATGCCGCCCTCGCGCGCTGACGTCAGTTCTTCTTTTTTCCGCGCCAGTAAGCGCAGATCCGGGAGAGCTACCCCTTTTAGTCTTTTTTGACTAAATCTTTTTGATCCTTTTTGATCCTGTCAATCGACGTCTGGTGCCGGTAGGATGCCTGGGTTCAAGACTTGCGATGATTGCCATCGACTGATGTCGGTGACCGATCACCACCGCCGGTGCCTTTACTGTTTAGGCCCCGACCACGACGCGGAGTCGTGCTCCGATTGCCAGGCCCTGACTTCGAAGGCTAGGCGGGAGCGGTCCCGCAAGCTTCTCGAGCTTCGCCACTCGACTCCGCGTCGTGCGCGATCCCGGTCCAGGAGGAGGTCCAAGGATCGCTCGCGGAGCCGCAGCCGACGCCAACATCGATCTTCGGGCTCCAAGTCGTCGGGTAAGTCCAAACACTCTAAGAAGTCCAAGAGACGACATCGCTCTTCGGACTCCCCTCGCCGGTCGCGCGACTCGGCCGAGGGTCCGGGTGGTTCCACCCCCGCGGCTCCGTCGGAGCCACAGGCGCCGCGCAAGTCCCCATACCCACCGGTCCCTGGGACTGACGCGACGCCGGCGGAGGTCAGTGCCTTCCTCTCGACCATGAGGAGGCTGGCCCCACCGTCGACGCCCGCTGGCGCGCCTTCGGGCCCCACGGACTCGACTGGGCGACCTTGCGGGCCGGCGGCTCCGGCCCCGGCGCCGTCGGAGACTCCGGTCCCGACGCCGCAGGTCCCCGCGGGGCCCATGCCCCCGTCGACGCCGGTTGACCTAGTCACGCCTCCTCCGCTGGCGCCGACGCCTGAACCACCGACGCCACCGGTGCCCCCGACACCGGCACCGGATGGCGTCGAACCCCAGTTTAGCCCTGTTCCGGACCCGACGCCGTTGCGGCGTCGACCGACGCCGCATCCGGCGCCGCTTGAGCCTCATCAGCTCTACCGTCCGGCTCCGATCCTTCCTCCTGCGTATCAGGAATCGGATGACGGGGGCGACTGGGAGGGGTATGAAGACCCTATGGCTGTTCAGTCGCAGCTTTCACAGGACTGGGCAGAGGAACTGGGGGAGGCCAGTGGGCTGGACACCTCGCCGGACACTGGATTCCCTTCTCCTCCGACTGTGGCTTCGGAGGCGACTGTGGCTTCGGAGGAGGGTGCAGCATTTTCTGTGGTGCTGCGCAAGGCGGCCGCGGCCCTTGGGCTTGAGCTGCCTGCCGTGGCTGTGAGGACTAACATCCTCACTGAGGTGCTTCAAACGGCCGCAAGCTCCACTGAGCCTCTGTTGCCGTTCAATGAGGCCCTCACTGACGTTCTCCAGGGCACCTGGTCCAAGCCCTCCACAGTCCCTCCTGTGGATAGGAACGTTGCCAGGCGCCACCGCCTGTGAGAAGTTGGCCTGATGTATGATGTCACTAGTTATAGTGTACACCTTATATCAGTCCAAATACCCTTATGGTGATTGGTTGTAAAGTCAACCTTATAGACCAGCTATCCTAGTGGTAGCATGGACAAGAGCAGTCTTAGGCTAAACTCTGAATGGCATGTGAAGCCAGCTGTGATACCATATATAATCCCTTGAATACCAAATGAAAGGACACCACAACAGATATATATATAAAATAAAGTGTATTTATTCTAAGCAAACCCTCAGCACTCTTTATGAGATTAGAGGTAAGTACAACACAGTCTTATTAATGCATACAGTAAGTCACACAGGTAAGTAATACAGTTAGGCCCTAGGGGCCACGCAAACCATATACTAAATAAGTGGTATAAGAACCACTGTCACGGAAATAGAATAGGCCTAGGCCTAGGGAATCGCTGGAGCTACACTACACTAGCGTTAGTTAGGAAGTGGGAGGCCCACGGGATTCGTGTGCAGAGTGGAAACACTCACGCGTAATGCGTAAAAGTCAATAGCAATGTTACAGTTTAGAAATAGATAGATTTAGGACACTTCCGGAGTAGCTAGGAAGTTGGGACTTGAAAACTAGACACTAGGATAGTCACTATCCTGATGAGCACCGGAGTACCCAAGTTACCTAGCCCACAGGCTGCGGGTGCATAGGGGTGAAGATGCGTCGTTTTCGTCGTCGACTCCTATGGATGCCTGAAGAAAGATGCTGACAGGCAGTCAGGGGAGAGTGTCCGGTGGATCCCAAGGCTGGGATCAAGAAGAGAAGAAACCTGCAAGCAGAAGGGACAGAGTCAAGGTCACTAGCCAGTGACCACGTGGAACCAGGAAGGAACCAGGCGATGTCGTGAAGAGTTGCAGGTGAAGGTGAAGCTTGTCGCTGCAGCCAGGAGGACCAGGAAGCGTCGAGGACGACCAGGACCAGGAGGCGAGCTGTCCCACGAAGGCTCTTGCTGTCGGCGGCGTCGAAGTTGGACTGGGACTCACCAAGCCTTGGCAAGCGGAACCCACGAAGAACAAAGGACTTGCTTCTGGTGCAGACCAGGAAGGTCTGGGGTGCTTCTTCTTTGCAGAGAAGCGGGAGCCAGTCTGGAGGAGCCAAACCAGCGCAGAAGATTTCAGGGAGCGTCGTCACAAAGGCCACTAGCCAGCGGGCAAGCAACCGGACAGACGCAGCAAGCAGGAAAATGCTGAAGGGCCCCATGCAGGACTCGTGGAGTGTGGGGGGCTGGTCTTCGGTGCAGATGGTGCTTGGGGTTGGGGCTTCTCAATCCCCGGTGCACAACTTCGAGGGTACCTCAGAAGCTGCGCTGTAAGTTACTAGCCACTTTTCCCAGGTAGCCGGTCCCACGTCGCTCGTCGCCTCCACGGATCTCAGCTCTGCTGCAGGTGTGGATGAGGGTCGGAGAAGTCTGGAAATCAAGGCTCTGGTCGGGCTCTGCAGTCGGTTCCTCGTAGAACTGTCGCAAAGCAAAGGGTAGTCTCTTGATGGTGCCTGTTTGCACAGGGTAGCCACTCCTTGGCTACAAGGGAGATTCTTCAGTCTTCTTCTTTCGTCGAATGTCGAAGGTCCAGAGTTTCTGTTCAGTTTTGCAGGTTCAGGATAATCCAAAGTCTTGAGGCCCAACTCCCACTCTTATACTAATCTGGGGGGCTGGGATACCTGCTAGGTCACGCCTTATGGGTGGGACCTGGGAGGGGGTGGTTACACCCACTTCCCTTTGTCCAGTTTCGCGCCAGAGCTGGGGCTGGAGTGCCCCAGCGCCGGTTTGAACTGGACTATGCAAGGAACACCTTGTGTGCCCCAGGCATGTCTCATTCCTTTCAGCCCACCCTGCCCCAATACACTAAAGGCTGTCTGGAGAGGTGCTAGCACCTCCCCAAGCAGGAAACCTATTGTCCAGGCCTCCCTGGCTGGGATCACTCCCAGCTGCAGGAGGTCAGACTTGTGTCGTGGCAGCAGCATCCATTTTGTGATGCTGAGGCTTTGGTCAGAGGCTAACAGTTGAAGTATGATTTTAACATGTCTTTCCCTCTAGAAGGGGGGAATAATATTCTCATGTCCAGAAATGGCATGGGGGTATTATTCCCTAGTGTTAGACACCTTACACGACATGTTTTGATAAAGCCAAACCATAGTTACCATAACCGTCTAAGATTATAAGGCACTTTAAGAGTATATGGTAGGCTATATCATAGAACAGCTATAAGGACAAGGTTCCGAAAGCTGCAGACAGGCTCAGCTCATGCTAGAGCACCATCTCACATGTTACCAAGCACTCTGCCTCCAGGATTGTCAAGGCCTGCCATAGGAGTGACTGATAGGTACACATGTGTCTATATGTAAGTTAGGTATAGGAATACTACACCTAAGCAAGGGGTGATTACACGACCATGCCCCAGCTGAGTGATCAGCCAGTTGTGTCAAAATGGAAGGCCAGGCCAGGGGTGGCACAATACATGCTGCAGTCCCTGGTAGGCCTAGGGTACACCTATGCCCTGGGTACCTAGGGTACACTGTACAGGGGCCAATAAGGTGATCCTATCCAAATGGGTTATGCACCTAAAGTACATAGTATTAATTTAGAGAGAGAACAGCAGGGCTGTGGGTCTGATTAGCAGGCCCACAGCCACATCTAAGTCGAAAACCAGTAAAGCAAAAGCAAAAAGTGGGGGTGAACATAGAAAGCAGACCCTACTCTCCTACACCGCCCTGCTCCGGTTCACCTTCACCAGGAGATTCATCTTCTTTTTCTTTTCTTCGCCTGCTGCCTTCCCTCCCTCCCGCCTTCTTCATTGGCTCAGGGTTCTGGTCTCCTCTACAGTCGTCTTTTGGGGATCTGTTGACCTCTGTTTCAGACTTCCATTTCTATAAGGGCAGTGCCAGTCTTTTATACCTTCCTGCAGTGGACTGTTGTTCTCTCTGTGCTCCGTTCTTGCTGGACGACACAGTTCCACATGGTAATGACCGTCTATTTCTGTCTGTTGAGATATTCTTCCCTTGTTGCACTTGGGTAACGGTCTTCGCTTAACTGGCGGGACTCTTTCTCGCAGCCTTTTCACTTATATGTGGGCAGTGTCTAATTCTGTCTTTTACGATGGTGTGTTGCACCACCCTCCTTCTTTATTCATGGATTTTCATTCCTCGCACACAGTTCCCATACTTTCACCATTTTTTGTTGGTGGCTCCACGTTGTGCCGCAGAAAAGTTTCTCTGAAGAAAACGCGCCGGGAGGGACTTGTATGACCTCGCTGACGTCACGTACGTGGACGATGTCAGGGTGGGGTCGTGTGGTGCCGTCCCCTGGCACGCAGAGGTATTGCTGCAAAACAAATTCTGGATCTAGTCTGACGCCTGGGGATATTCTAAGTGAAGGAATCTGTGGCTAGACAACGTCTCTACCAGATACATCGCTACCAAAGGTAAGTAACTCGTACTTCTATGACGTGGACTCTTTAATATCTAAAAAGTTCTTAGGGGGGGCTTGGCCAAGCGCGGATCGAAGATGGCCGCGTAGTGTGTTAGCTCCAGACATCGTCCCTGCCCCGCGACTATCCTGCAACAACATCCAACTCGCCCGACAACAGCCCCAGGGGTCAAAACAATAGCGGTTTCCCAACCCGCCATCCCGGATTCGCCGCGCATGTCGGATGGGGAAGATATCTTCCCCGGAACATTGAGGCCTACCAATATCACACAAGCCAGGGGCCCACAGTACTCAGGACACTGGAGGAGAAGCCCGGCCGGACCGGCCCCTTTGTGCGGTGGCGCCGTGGTCTAGAGGGGCTGCCGCAGCTCTGGAGCGGAGCGGTAAAGAAGTGTTTCCACCCGTGGCAGCGGCTGTGACTGGACGCCTGGCAACAAGCACCTAAACGCCGCACTGTACGAGAACGCCGGAGGGGAGACCCGGTTGGTCCGACCTCATTGCGTGGCAGCGCCGCAGGATCAAAGGCGCCGCTGCAACTCCCCTTTACGAAACCACTACCAGGTGCCTGATACCCGCGGCGGTGGTGGGTTCCAAGCCGTGAGACACTCCCGGTGAGGCGTTGGGGCGCAATCCTCACAGCGCGCATCCGCCACAAGTTGGCTAATGGCTGCGATGCGCATTTGACTATTGTGGCCTCCCCCTGCTTGCCCTATCGGAGCCGCATCTACTGCATAATCTGCCTCATCAGAGACCCTGCACAGTCAACAATTGATCCATTGAGGCACTGAAGAGACCCCCCCCGGGAGCTTAGGGGGGGGGCTTTGAGGGAGCAGTGGCCCCCCTGTGCTTTCACTGTCATTCAAACTACTGCAGGCAGGAGGGGCCGAGGCGAGTGTCCCGGGGGTTAGTACAAGACGACTGTTGGACGTGCACACAGCGGCTGTCCCTGAAGCCTGTGACTCTCCTGGCGGTTTTGGGCCCCCCGGGCGACTAGAGCTGCCAGGGACTGAATTTTAGGGGCCCATCCCCCCGGGGGGGAACAGACAGTGTGAGAAATGGTCAAGGGCCTGCACATCGCTTCTGAGGTCCTACCCTGCTGGTGTAGCTATTAAGAACTGTGGGGGGGTGGCGCTTCGGCCCACTCTGAGTGCTGTAGTCTGGTTGGAAGCATACCTTGGGCACTACTATGGAGCACGTCAAGGGCACTGGATCCCGTGGGATGAAACCAGTCCAAGCTAACAAACTGGACCGCTACACAGTTTCCAAGGACGCTCAGCGGGGCCAACTGTCCGCAGATGCCGTCAAAGGGAGCCCCGGGGAAGATGAACTGGAGCCGTTGCTTAAGGATGTCATGGAGGCCATTACTGGAGTCAAAACTTCCTTGGATACTGTGGCGATTGACGTTAATCTTATTAGGGCCGATCTTGGAAAACTTAACAAAAAAGTCAAGCAGGTAGAAATCACAACCTCTAGTCTCGTTGACGACGTCTCGCAGCTACAAAGGGAGGTCCGCGAGCTCCATGACTCTCGCGGAACTCAAGTTGGATGACTATGAAGGTCGACTTTGGCGCAATAATCTTCGCATCCTAGGAATTCCGGTGAAAGCTGAGGGGCAATCCCCAGACCTATTTATCGAGGACCTTATCCTTAAACACCTCCAACCCAAAGGCCTTAAAAAGTTCTTAGTCATTGAACGTGCTCACAGGGTCCCGGGTGGCCGTCCCAAACAGGCCCATGCTGGCTCGGGTCCTAAACTTTTGTGACAGATGTGATTCTCCAGAACTCCAGAGCATGGCCCCCCTTCGCTACGAAAACGCTGACATTTCCTTCTTTCCGGACTTCACGCAAAGAGTGCAGAAGCAGAGGCGTTCATTCCTCTCTGTGAAACGCGACCTGAGGGAAAGGGGCCTGAAATACTCAACGCTGTTCCCTTTATGCCTCCGGCTTGAGGCGGAGGGAAGAGCACGGTTTTTAGAGTTCTTCGACCAACCGGAAGCAGTGGCGGAGTGGATTGAATATAGAGGTGCAAAGGGTCCTACAGATCGCGACGCCGGGGAACATGCTGACTCTCGACCTCCTTGAGATAAAGACTCCGAACATGGCAGCCTAAAACTGAGTAACTGGGGACATGGTGGCGGGGTGGGCCGGGGAGGGTGGGGCACAAGTGTTTGATTAGAGGGGCTGAGGATTGTGTATGGCCTTAAGCTACCCGCCTATTAGGGGCGTTACGAGTAGGGACACGGAGCACACTATTTTTCCCCTCTTTCTTTCTTTCTTTGAATTTCTTTCTGGGGCGACAGCACTCTGCAAGTTTTTTATGGGCAGTTCTAAGCCCAGAGTGCAGGGCAGTGGGGTGGGGGGTTGTTGGGTGGGGGGTTGTTGGGATGGGGGGTTGTTGGGATGGGTGTTTTGTTTGTTGGTTTAGTGCTATTTTTGCTACATCGGCACAGTATATGACTACATCCTCAGAAAAATAACAGGTGGGGTAAATGCGGAGGGTATTTGGCTTTGTGACTTGCAAGAAAGGCGTGATGGGGATAAAAACGTTAAAATATTGAGCTGGAATGTCAATGGGTTAGGGGACAAAATTAAACAAAGTGTTGTCCTCCAGTATATTAAGAGGCATGCTCCAGATGTAGTTCTGCTCCAGGAAACGCACCTGGTTGGGAACCTATGTAAGGCGATGCACAGGGGGGGATATAAAATGGTTGCACATTCTGGGTTCACCTCGGGTTCCAGGGGGGGTAGGTATCATGACGAGAAATACATTTCCACTAGCGGTGAATTCCACGTGGGCGGATGATCGAGGCAGATACGTTGGTGTCTCTGGGATGTGGGAGGGCCGGGTTATTACCCTCATGTCCGTCTATGTCCCTCCAGGCTTGCAGGGCACAACGTTCGCTAACTTGGGTGCGGTCCTGCTCACCATTCCGGAGAGGCTCTTAGTAATAGGGGGTGACTTTAATGTAGTGGTCTCAGGTACATTGGATAGGTATCCCCCCCGGGAGGTGAGGCCATCGGCTTGGTGGTTGCCTGACTTTCTTGAGGCAATGGGGCTGGTTGATGGATGGAGAGTATACCATCCAGACCAGATACAACACACCTTTCACTCTGGGGCTCACCACAGTCTCTCCCGTTTAGACTATTGTCTCGTTCCCGCCGCACAAGCCGCCTATATAAACTAAATCAAACACTTAGCTAGGGGTATCTCCGATCACTCGCCCCTCTGGGTCCATCTGCTCATAAGCCCTGGCCCAGTGGGAAGGTTGGCTCTCATTAACCCTTGGTATCTGCGCAACCCTAAGATCTGTAAAGACCTTATTAGGACCATTAACGAATATTTCTCTGACAATGTGCTGTGTCTTCTTCCCAGACCTTATGGGAAGCGTTTAAGACTGTGATTCGGGGACAGACACTGTCTCTAATATCTGGCTCCAAAAGAGACAAGCAGAAGGAAATGTTAGGGCTTGAGGCTGATATTTACAGGCTAGAAAGCAACCTGGAATCTGGGGTGACGCCGGAGAAGCTCCATCTGCTGAACCTGAAGCAACATGACTACAGAGCTATGGTCTCCGATAGGGCCAAGGCCCTTAGCAGGGAACAGCAGGGCAGACTTTACGGTCTGGGAGATAAGGCCGGGAAGCTCATAGCATGGCTGAACAGAAAGGAATGGGCGAGCCGGCTGGTCCTGGAGCTTATAGTAGAGGGTGGCATCTTGATCACGGAGCCTCAGGAAATACTAGATAGATTTGCTGGCCATTTTCAAACGGTCTACACGTCAGTGAACTCCCACACAGAAACAGACTCCCAGGACTTATTACGGGATATTAAACTCCCCTGTCTCTCCCTGGAGGATCGAGACTTTATGGACAGCCCTCTTACGACTGACGAGATTGCGCAAGCGATCCGCTCTTTAAATTCCAGGAAAGCTCTGGGCCCTAACGGACTCCCCATTGAACTTTACATACTTAAGCCGGATAAACTTGCCCCCCATCTGAAAGCCATGTTAGAAGAATCTAGAGAAGCGGGAATGCTCCCCCGGGAGCAGAGGATAGCTACCATTGTCACTATCCATAAGGAAGGGAACGCTAAAACAGACTGTGCCTTGTATAAGCCCATCTCTCTTCTAAACGCAGAACCTAAGATATTAGCCAAACTATTAGCTAACCGCCTGGTGAAAGTGATCAGTGGCCTAGTGCATCCGGATCAATCTGGTTTTATGCCCCATAAAAACACAGCCCTCAACCTATGCAGAGTTCACGGGGTGGTGGATAGAGCCCACACCCTTTGAGAACCAGCTGTGATCGTGTCACTAGACGCGACCATGGCCTTCGATACAATTGAGTGGCCCTATTTATGGGCAGTCTTAGCGAAGTTGGGATTTGGTCAGAATTATATCCACTGGGTGCGTCTTTTATATTCCGAACCACTGGCTCAAGTGGTGGTAAATAACAAAGTTTCGGCAACTTTTTCGCTTAGTCAGGGAACTCGCCAGGGTTGCCCACTGTCCCCCCTCATTTTCTCCTTGGCCTTGGTACCCTTTGCTGCTTGGATCCGTTGGGATCCAATGATAAGAGGGCTGCGGTGGTCCCCCGGATGGGAGGACCGCATATCGTTATACGCAGACGACATACTACTTTATTTGGCCTCTCCTAAGAAATCCCTTACGGTAGTGCTAGACAGCCTCACAATCTTCGGCAGATTCTCTGGACTCTCCATCAACTGAGGAAAATCCCTACTAAATGTACTGAGCGGGGACCACCCTGGGACTGTCAAATACAAATCAACATGGCCGGATTTAAATATTTGGGAATTTTTATCTCACTTGACCCTTCGGTCCGTTATGCCCAAAATCTTCTTCCACCTCTTTGAAGTCTCAAAAGTGACATTGCCAGTTGGAAGACACTCCCTATTTCGCTCCTGGGCAGGGCCGCCCTATTCAAAATGATGGCCTTACCACGATTCCTCTGTGCCCTACAAAACACCTTAGATTTAGTTCCAGCTCATTACTTTAGGGAGATCGAGGGCCTGCAGAGGGACTTGTTATGGGATGGTAGACCCCGAATTGCCCTTAACAAACTAACACTAAACTGGTATGATGGAGGCATCAGCCTCCCGGATATCAAGAAATATTATTGGGCATCCCAACTGGCGGCCATCAATAATTGTACATACGGTCGTGCGGACGACCCGGGCTACGCCATGGATAGGTGGCTCCTTCCGGGGGGCACTTACGGCAGAGCTTTGTATTCCCGACCTAAAAGATTTGTGTTGACGGGCCTCACGAAACATTCTGTTCAAATCTGGCATAACGCCACCAACTCAATTGGTTGGAGACATAAATTAACTTTGGCCACCCCTCTTTGGGATTCGGAGAAGTTAGGCGATCTGTGGAAAACGAAGGGCTTCGATAGGTGGGATCTGATCGGTATCTCGGCTATCAAGGATATCTGGGGAAGAGAAGGGGTCAAGTCCTTCAGTACGCTTCAGAGCGAATATGAGCTTGCGGATACTGAGTATTTTCGTTATGCACAGGTCTCACACTCACTCCAATCTTTGTTGCCTAAGGGTTCCGATCCGCCGGAGGCCTCGCCCCTGGAAGACAGAGTTTTAGACGGTTACCTCCCCAACAAAAGAATCTCATTGATATATAAAAAGTTAATCAATCACATGGCAGACCCTCTACGGATACTGCGGGACAAGTGGACACAGGATGGGATAGAACTAGACGATGGGGATTGGCAAGCTGCAGTATCCTCTCCTAAAGAGGTGGCTATTCCGGCACGCTTGCGACTGGTTCAGCTTAAAGTCCTTCATAGGATCTACATCACAGGGCCCCAGTTAGTGCACATGGGGTGGTCTGACACAGGCGAAGGCAAAAGGGGTTGCGGCCTCACCGGAACATTCATGCACACCATCTGGGAATGCACACATATTAGCTCTTACTGGCTCCAAATCCATGACACAATCAATGAGGTGTTACGTGTCTCTCTCCGCCCGGAGGCGAGACTATGTATTTTAAATATTTGGGAGCCCACAGACTTGAACACTTCTCAGACGCAATGGATCACACTGGGGTTCATGTTGGCCAAACGAAACATCCCACAACTGTGGGGGGCAGCTCAACTGCCTACTCTGGAAGCCTGGCGGAAGAACCTTGATTGGTGTATGTTCAGAGAAAAAACGGTATATTTGGCAAGGGGGTGTCCTAGGAAATGGTCCCGTATCTGGAATCTGTGGAATGTTTATAGAGGGGAGATCTGTGTACCGCCTTGAAGTATTGAGCATGTAAACCCTACATCTTCATGATGTTCCTCTCTATGATGAAGTCAATGTATCCATCCACCCATGCGTACTGTAATGTATAATCTGCACGAACCTCTGCACTGTACTGTTTTGCAGATGTTTCAATAAAAAGATTTATAAAAAAAATGTTCCTAGGTTAGAAATCAGCAAAAGGTAGCAACAATTGTTCATGCTCCGCAGCGAATTGCATACAAAAGGAAAATGAGAAACTGACGTCAGCTCACAGGGGTGGTGTTTAAAAATGTATCTGCTCCGTCGCTTCTGGGGGCAGAACAAAGTCAACAAGGAGCACCTAGTGGCACTCTGGAGCACTGCGGTGAAAGCTTCCAGATCCAGTCTGGCACCTGGGGCCATTCTGATGGAATCTGCAGCTAGATAGTATCCACCAGAAAGAGTGGTACCGAAGGTAAGTAACTTGTTCTTCCATACATTTTACTTGATTATTTATTTTTTACAGCTTCCAATATAATTTTAATGACTACCAAAGTAGTATGTCGATGAATGAAAACATACACTAAATATTGGTGCACGACTAATCTAAAATGTTCATAATAATGGCCTATGTGGGAGCGGTTATTTTCCCTCTTTAGATCTAGCTTGACAGCGCAGCTGTCTGAGTGTTTTTTTGTTTGTTTGTTTAGCAATTCCTTAAAATATGCATAGAGTGGGCTTTGGGTTGTGTCCACCCAGATGATTTGTGTATACAATGTGTGCACGGTCCATTTGTGAGTGTCCATCTTACATTTTGTTGGTAGATTAAAGCCAGACCGTTTGGTTTTGCTAGTGCTTGTTGTGTTGAGTATGGAATGTGAGCCTTTGTGCTGTCAAGTGATGAGAGCGCTGACCCCCATCCCGCCCCCCACCCTGCAGTGGTGCTTGACCTCCCTATTTCTTAAACAATGCTCCGTGAAGAAAACACCCGTTGTGCGTCGCCTTCGCACGTTTATATATGACACAAGTTGATTCGGCGTGTAATACGAGTGGTGAAAATGTATGGGACGTGCAACGCGAGTTAAGACTTGTTTGCGGTGTACAAGGCTCATTACACTTGATTAAAGAACATGTTAACCTTCATTATTTTTGCAGTGACTTGTGAGGTTTACATTTGCACATTTAAATTCACGCAGCTTTTTTGAGTTCCTTGCATTCCAGCTGTGCCCTCGTTTAATAAAAGGAAAAAAGACTTGCTAGCAGAGGGGATTATGTACAGACTGGCAACGAAGTATTCTAAGAAGCTTCGAGTTGTGATTTTAGTAGAATTATAGAAATTGATTTTCTAGTCTTACTTTGGGGAGGGCGGGCATGACTTTACCCACATCTTCCCTAATCCCCTATCATTACCATTGAGTAGGCGAGGCCTGGCTCTTTTTTCTGAATTTTAATAACTATTTAATTTATCAATATATAGCATGCTACTGTATTTACATTTATATAATCGATAGTATTCTTTGTTTTACAATTCGAATTTGAAGGCCTCTTTCTGGAGCGTTTTCCAAAACTGTCTGATTTTCTCCTAATAGCTAACTGGTGGGCGTGCTTTGTGTTTATTTACTGGATGCTGTTTCTGTTCTTTCTCTTTAGATTAGAATATATAGAGGTCACTTTATCGTGATTGAAAAAGGTAAGAATTATTCTTTCAGCAGGCTGCGCCGGGACCAGCCTGCTAGCTCATTTCACTGCGGCTGTACTAACCGGCTTTTTTATGTTGCTTATTTTTTAGTGTCAAGTCTTTCTTATGTATTTTTTTTTTTTAACACCCCGTTCTGCCAAACGTACACATCCCCATTAAGCACCCTGAAACAAGTGTCTCTGGAAATTGCCTGGCACTGTAGTGGCACTAACATCACACTGCTATAATATTAGCATGCTCCTGCCCCTGCATGTCTTGGCTTCAAGGGAAAACACACGTTTTTGTCCCCCTTCTGCTTCTGTTTGCTTCGGGCGGAATCTGACACCAACACCTGCCACACTGGAAAATGTCTTTGTTGCTTGCACTTTTGTTTGAATTGCTGCAGGGAAGCCAATGGGAGTTAAATCCATTTACTTTTTTTGTTGCCTAAGCACCATGGAATAGGATCTTGAGATGGCGCAGATAGGAAGCGGCACGTGCTGGGCTGTTTGCTGGCTCTTTCAGTTAGCCCAGTCCCTATTAAGTGGCTGCTTTCCTTGAAGGGCAGATTGCCCGTGCCTGGGCTTTCTGAAAGGAACAGCTGGGGGCGGAGGTTGGGGGTTTGGGGAGGCGGGGAGACAAAGGAGCCTAAAACAGTGAGTGCCGCGAACCTAGAGATTGGCGGGGCGCAGTTTAAGGTCCCGGCAGCAGGTTGCCCCACACTGCAGGTGTGGCCTTGGCAGGCCTGCTGCTTTTGCTCGTTTGTGCGTCCGATTTTCAAGACTGGGAGGGAAAAGCAGAATTCTGACGGCACGCTTGCTGTAACAGGACGGGGGTTGGGGAATGCAGAGTTATTTTTGTTCCCTCCTGTAAGTCTCTGTCATGGTTTGGTCCAGTCTCGCTTTTTGAATGTTGTTTTTACAGAAAAACAGGAATCAGTCACGGATGACGTGCCTTTATTAGGTCCACTGGTATGTTTAGAGATTGGCCATGGCGCCCTGCAATAGGATCAAGGCAGGGGCAACACGCTTAGGTCCTTACTAGAAGTAACCGATGATCAGCAGGAATACAGTATATAAGCAATACCGGAAGTAGTGGTATTACTGAGTGATTATGACTTAATGCAGAGTATGCCGTTCATAATGAAAAATATTCCTAGCCATGTTGCAGAAAGTTTCAACTCTTTTTTAAGGACAAGGAGACGAGAATTACGTTGTCTTTCTTAAATTTATTTATATACAGCAGCCATAACTTCATAACATTTGTAACTAAAAGAAGACCTTTCTTTCCCATGAACACCAGGGAACATTTTTATGCAACAAGTCCACCAAATCACATAGTAGCCATATTACACAGTCCTTTCCAGGGCACAAGTCCTAAAAACATAAGTGGGGGGGGGGGGGGGAGAGTAACCAGGTTGACTGCATTATGCAAGTGAAATCATGACGTGTGCTATCACAGCACATGATGTCACAAAGTGCGACATTGCTCGTGACATCACTGGAAGTGATCTCACTGGAAGTGGCATCACAAGAAGTGACGTCGGATATTAAGACCTCACACATATGTTTATCAGGTATATCATGAGCACATTTAAGCGCATTGAGATTTAATAAATTAGATTTGGCTTTGGGGTTGTGCCAAAAAAGTGGCATAATCCAGATGCAAAATCTGGGCCTCAACTAATGCATTTATGTTTTTTAAACACCTCCACAAAGGAATTGGCAACAAGGAGAAGCATGGTAGTAGATCTGCTATGCTTAATTGGTTGCAAAGTCCACATTTTAAAACATTTGATTGGGTTAAGGCATCTGCTTTGAAGGTGCCCAGTAACTCTCAGGGAATAGTAATAATGGTAGGATAACTTTGGCGGTTAATGCACTTACTGGAAAGATTTGTGTTTTGTAAAGTCCCAGATTTGAATCAAAGTAGTAGAGCAGGTAAATGTGTCTCCTGCAAAGCACATCATCTAACATGCTGATGAAAGATCTTTATTTTATGTAGGTAGTAAAGTGGGTTACTGCTTTTAACACAGAGATCCTTTTGTTACCTGCAGATCATAAATTGTAAACCTTCTTAAAAGACCACCGTGAGGTATGAAGGACATGTGACTCCTACACCTTGTAAACCTCACTGTCCCATGTAGCTCACTGCAGTGGGTTGCATAGCACTAAAAAAGAAATAAAATAGTGCTATTGAAATTGTTATTTGTGTAAATACTGGGACAGACAAACACACCTGACATTCTTACAGTGCATGCATCTCTTATATACAGGGACTGAACAAAGGCAAAAGCTGCCTCTCTTAAGTACCTGTGAAGAGATATCTGAAAGAAACATGTGGTGATAGATTCCTTACCTTAGAATTACCCCTAGGCGTCAGGCTGGATCCAGAAAGTTTTCGTCAGCAGTACCCCGGCACGTCAGTAGGTGGCGTCGTGCAGCTCCGAATCCGTCGTCGGCATCTTGATCGCCGGGATGACGTTGCGGGCAGTACTTAGACGCCACCCATGCGCGCTGACATCAGTTCTTTCTTTTTCCGCGCCAGCAAGCGCAGATTCGGGAAGAGCTAGTAACCCCATTCATTTTTTGACTGAGCTTTTTGAGGCTTTTTGTCTCCTATTGTTCTGAGTCGATCGACTCCTGGTGCCGTAGGGATGCCCGGGTTTAAGAACTGTGGAGACTGTCAACGCATGATGTCTGTGACGGACCCACACCGAGTGTGTCTCTAATGCCTGGGGCGCGACCACGACTCCAAGTCTCGCCCCGACTGCCTGGCCATGGCACCGAAAACTTTGCAGGAGCGGTCCCGAAAGTTGTCGGAAGCCCGGCAGTCTGCTCCATGCCGTTGAAGGTCCCGGTCCCATGGGAGGTCGAGGGACCGGTCATGAAGTCGTCACCATCATTCTTCTGGATCTAAGTCTTCGCACTCGGGGTCAGGTAAGTCGAAGCATTCCGAAAAGAAGTCGAAGAAGCGTCGTTGCTCTTCAACTTCCCGTGGCGCTACGCAGCTGTGGGTGCAGGCGGTGCCACCCCCATGGCTCCGGCGGAGCCTGTGACGTCGCTGCCGGCCTACCTGCCCTTCCTGGGTCCGGCGGCGACACCAGCCCAGGTGCAAGAGTTTCTTGCTGCCATGGCCCGACTCTTTGGGCCGTCTGGCCCCGACTGTGCGCCTCTGGGTCCCGCGGGCCCGACTGGGGGTCCTGTTGTTCCATCGCCATGGGCTCTGGCCTCAGCGTCTCCGGCGCCGCAGGCCCCCATGGGATCCGGGATCGTACCGCGGTCGACGCCGGTTGACCTTGTTACACCTCCACCGACGTCAACCCCACCGGCACCGCAACCGACGTCGCCCGCTCCTCAGGACGACGTCATCCCCGGTTTCAGCCCTGAACCGGACACGGAGCCAGATCGACGCCGATTCCGGCACTGATGGGATTTGTTCCCTATGTCCATCCTCCGTATTTTCAGCCTGTTCCACAGACTTTGGAGGAAGGGGAGGACTGGGAGGTGTCTGAGGACCCTCTCGCACAGGATTGTGCTGATGATCTGGACTGGGCAGAGGATTTGGGGGAAGCCAGTGGTCTTGACACTTCGCCGGACTCTGGCATGCTGTCTCCTCCTATCGTGGCTACGGAGGAGGGAGCAGGTTACGCAGTGGTGTTGCGTAGGGTGGCCGAGGCCCTCCACCTCGAGCTCCCTGCAGTGGCCGTCAGAACGAACATCCTGACAGAAGTGCTCCAACCGGCGGCAACCTCTTAGGAGCCCTTGCTGCCCTTTAATGACGCACTTTCTGACGTTCTTTTGGGCACCTGGTCCAGGCCCAACACAGGGGCTCCTGTGGACAGGAACGTGGCCCGACGCCATCGCCCGGCTCAGAGCGATCTCTTCCTCTCTCATCACCCTACCCCTCTGCGTCCCAAAGCGCGTTCCCTTCCACACCTCCGGATAGGAAATCCAAGAAGCTGGAGCAGCTTGGCAAGAAGCTGTTTTCATCTGCCACCGTAGGGCTGCAGTCGGTGAACACTGCATGCCTCTTGGGTTGTTACTCCAACTCTCTGTGGGACACGGTTGCGCAAGTGCTGCCTAGCTGTCTGGAGGAGGTCCAGACAGTGCTCACCCAAGCTGTTGCTGCTGGGAGAGACGCAGCTAAGTTCACCATTCGTTGTGGGCTTGACACCGCTGACTCACTAGGCAGGGCGATTTCCACGACGATGGCGCTTAGGCGCCACGCCTGGCTGAGAACTGGCTTTTCGGGGGATGTCCAGAATACCCTGATGGACATGCCCTTTGATGACATTCGCCTTTTTGGCAATAAGGCAGATAGTGCGCTGGAGCGCTTTAAGGACTCGCGGGCTACGGCCAAGTCCTTGAGCCTGTCGGCCACTCGGCCTCCTCTGCCTTTCGCTCCTTTCGTGGCCGCGGAAGGGGTGCCCCACTACGTTCGCAGAGCCACAGGCCGGCACAGCAAAAACCTCAGCGTGGCCGCGGACGTAGGACACGTCGAGGCGGGTCAGGGGGCCAGCGGGTGGGTCAGTTCACCTCCACCCCCGCGGCATCCACTGCTAAGCCTTCCTAGTCTGTCCTTTCAGGTCCATCAAACCCCAGTGGGCGGACGGATTCGCCATCATCCCCCCCCCACTGGCGCACCATCACATCGGACCAGTGGGTGCTGCAAATTGTCCGAAGGGGCTACTCCCTCTCCTTCGACTCTACCCCTCCAGCCATGCCACCTCAGTACCACCGCTTGTCGGGGAATCACTTGGCACTTCTCCAGCAGGAAGTTGCAGCCCTCTTGGCCAAGGGGGCAATCGAGCGCATTCCGACGCTTGAAGTAGGTTGTGGCTGTTATTCCCACTACTAAGTGGTTCCAAAGAAGGACAAGGGCCTGCGTCCTATCTTAGACCTTCGGAACGTCCACGGCTTCCTCCGGAAGGAGAAGTTCAAGATGCTCACATTGGCTCAGGTCTTGTCTGCCCTAGACCCGCAAGACTGGATGGTAGCGTTGGACTTGTAGGATGCCTACTTTCATATGCCCGTCCTGCCGGCCCACCAGCGTTATCTGCGGTTCACGGTTAGCCACGAGCACTTTCAGTTCACCGTGCTCCCCTTTGGCCTTACCAGCGCCCCTCGGGTGTTCACAAAAGTGATGGCGGTGGTCGCAGCTCATCTGCGTAGATCAGGGGTTTCAGTCTTCCCCTATCTCGACGACTGCCTGTTGAATGTGCAGATCAGGGGTTTCAGTCTTCCCCTATCTCGACGACTGCCTGTTGAATGTGGGCTCGCCCTAGGCAGTCGTCTCCCACCCCCAGACTACGGCCGACCTCCTGCATTTGCTGGGGTTCTCCATCAACGCGCCGAAGTCGCACCTGGCACCCTCTCAGAAGCTCCTTTTCATCGGAGCGGTTCTGGACACGGCGCAGTTTCGGGTTTCTCCTCCCAAACAGCTAGTCCGGGACATTCGGGCAATGATTCCGATCTTTCAGCCCTTGTCCTGGGTTTCGGTCAGGATGACCCTGAGGCTGCTGGGCCTCATGGCCTCCTACATCCTGCTGATCAGCCATGCCAGATGGCATATGCGGGCTTTGCAGTGGGACCTGAAGTTCCAGTGGGCGCAGCATCAGGGGAACCTGTCCAGACAAGTCCAGATCTCAGAGGGCACTGCACAGCAATTGCAGTGGTGGCTCATGAACCAACATTGGGTCAGCGGCAGATCCCTCTCCCTTCCCAAACCGGAGCACGCTGTGGTGACGGATGTGTCCTTCCTGGGATGGGATAGCCACATGGGAAAGGCAGAGATCAGAGGCCTCTGGTCTCCGGCGGAGTCCAAGCTCCATATCAACCTTCTGGAGTATCGGGTGATCCATCTTGCACTGAAGGCATTCCTTCCCTCTGTCAAGGGGAGCGTAGTGCAGGTGTTCACAGACCACACCACCGCCATGTGGCATTGCACCAAGCAGGGCGGGGTGGGATCGTGGACCCTATGTCAGAAGGCTCTGCGCCTCTGGATATGGCTGGAACATCAGGGCATTTCCCTGATGGTTCAACACCTGGCAGGTTCACTGAACGCCAGGGCAGACGAGCTCAGCCGCAGGTGCATGATGAATCACGAACGGCGTCTTCACTCGGTGGTGGCACAAGGTCTCTTTCAACAGTGGAGAGAGCCTTGGTTAGATCTATTCGCCACCGAAGAGAACACGCAATGTCAGCAGTGGAGTTGCGGTCTATTGTACGCCTTTCCGCCTATACCACTTCTGCCCAGAGCGCTGAAGAAGATCAGGCGCGACCGGGCCCAAGTCATTCTCGTGGTGCCGGGCTGGGCTCGAAAAGTTTGGTATCCCGAGCTACTCAGTATGAGCGTGGATCCCCCGATTCGTCTGCCTCTTCGGGAGGATCTTCTGTTGCAGTAACAGGGGACTGTCCTGCACCCGAACCTGTCCAGTCTCCACCTCCTTGCGTGGAGATTGAGCGGCGGCAGTTGATTCCCTTTGACTTGCCTCCTGAAGTCTGTGATGTCATTCTGGCAGCCAGGCATCCCTCCATTAAAGTGGTATATGCCTGCAGGTCAAACAGATTTGTGGCACGGTGCACAGCAAAGGCTGTGGAT
The DNA here is from genome assembly GCF_964204655.1 of Triturus cristatus. NCBI lineage: Eukaryota > Metazoa > Chordata > Amphibia > Caudata > Salamandridae > Triturus > Triturus cristatus. The sequence goes on from NC_140589.1 coordinate 1,396,972,869, forward strand.
CCCCTTTGTGCCCCTCTTTCAGAGGTCCTTTTGTTCCTTCTTTCTTTGGCCCGGCAGGGCTCTACTCTGGGCACTATTAAAGGCTATCTTTCTGCCATTTCGGCCTTTCTCAGACTACCTGATCAGCCCTCTCTTTTCAAGTCTCCTGTTGTAAATAGATTTCTCACAGGCATTACACACATTTTCCCTCCTATTCCGTTTGTGATGCCACAGTGGGACTTGAATCTAGTTCTAACTTATCTGATGTGCGCTCCTTTCGAGCCTCTTCACAACTGTCCTCTTCGTCTTTTGACTCTGAAGACTACCTTCCTGGTTGCCATCACCTCCGCTAGGCTAGTGAGTGAGCTCCAGGCTCTTTCTTGTAAGCCTCCTTTCTTTTCCATTTATCCGGACAAGGTGGTGCTCAGGCCCCGGCCTTCCTTTTTGCCAAAAGTTGTCAATGCCTTTCATATTGGGCAGACTGTTACCTTGCCCACTTTCTTCCCGCCTCCACATCCTTCCAGAGAGGAAGATAGGCTCCACCGTCTGGACCCAAAACGTGCGCTTTCGTTTTACCTCCACCGCACACAACAGTTCCAGGTGGCCAACCAACTCTTTGTTTGCTACGTTGGCACCAAGAAAGGTCGGGCGGTGCACAAGAGGACTATCTCCCGCTGGGTTGTCTTGTGCATAAAAGCCTGTTACTCTTTGGCTAAAAAAGAGCCTCCGGTGGGGCTGCGTGCTCATTCCACTTGAGCAACTGCAGCCACTACTGCATTGGGACGGGGTGTCCCCTTGCAAGACATCTGTCAGGCAGCTACGTGGGCCTCGCTGCACACATTTACTAAACATTATTGCCTGGACAGCCAAGTCTGGAGAGACAGCTTTTTTGGCCGTTATGTTCTCCAGGACTTTCTGGTGTGATCTTGGTTCGCAGACCCACCACCGGGGTTGGTATTGCTGGGGTATCTATTCTAAGGTAAGAAATCTATCACTACGTGTTTCTTTCAGATGAACAACTTACTTACCTTTGGTAATGATGTATCTGTAAGAAACATTAGTAGTGATAGATTCCTTACCGCCCCACCCATCCTCCCCGTTCTGCGAACTGATTTCTAGGGTTAAGGTCATCCCTTTCAGGGCCCTAGTTTTAAAGCACCAGTGGTCAGTATCTTGCATGGCTCTGCGTTCCTGGCGCGGAAAGTCGTGTACAGAACTGATGTCAGCGCGCGTGGGCGGCATCTAAGTACTGCCCGCGATGTCATCACGACGACGGACGCGGAGCCGCACAACGCCAACTACCGACCCGCAGGGGTACTGCTGGTAAGGAATCTATCACTAGTAATGTTTCTTACAGATACATTGTTACCGAAGGTAAGTAACTTGTTCAACAAGTTGTGTCCCTTTATTTCCCCTCAGTGGCAATTACTTTTAAGTGTGAGGTTCCAGACCGCCTCCAGTCAGGCTATTCAAACAAATGGAGACCTGATGGCGCCTTGACTTTGGCCCAGCTGGATGTGACAAAAAGTTTCCTCACTGCCTGATCGTTGCTGCTGGGAATTGAACGCAGACAATGTACAGGTGCTGCTGAACGTGTCCCGGTGTCTGAAAATTACACTAGGACAAGTTCAGCATATTTCCGTGGGTCCCAAAACATGGCAGGGGGTACGGTGTCTGCCCTGTGAAAAGAGTGGGTGGACGCCCTGTACATGCGTGTACCCCCGACTTGTTCCCTAGTCCTTCCTCCCTTTCCATTCTCTCTCTTTCTTTGTGCGAAGTTCAGCACCTCATCCTTGTCTGTCACTCCAGGTTGGATGATTCACTAGTGTAGAAAAGTTGGTTTCTGTTGCAGTACCCCCCCCCCCTTTTTGCCTGACTCTGATGCACCTTTGACTTAATGTGCACTGGATTCCTGCTAACCAGGTTCCTAGTGCCTGTGTTCTTTCCCAAAACTGTACCCTTGTTTCAACAAATGGTACACCTCTGGCTCATATATAAGTCCTTTGTAAAAGGTACCAGTGGTTCCAACGCCTTATGACCAGAGAGGGTCTCTATGGGCTGCAACATGTATTGTGCCACCCCAAGAGACTCCTCATCAAACAGATGCACACTGCCACTACAACCTACGTGTTTTGGTGCAGATAAAAGTGAAGAGGTGGCCTGGCACACATCCCTGTGTGTCAGGACTAAAAGAGGCATAGATAAGCCACCCCTACAACAGGCCATACAGCCCTACGGCAGGGTGCACTATACCTCCTATGAGGGAATAACTGCATGAGCAGAATTGCCCCTCTAGTGCTTAAGTCCATTCTAAGACATCATAAATACATGGTGAAGCCATACTAAGTACATGGGCTGGGAGCCAGTCAACACGATCTCCACAGCCCCATGATGGCTGTTTGGTACCAAACATCTCAGAATAATGAGCCCACACTGATGCCAGTGTTAGTAAATGCACTCAGAGGGCACCTTATAGGTGCCCCCTGAAAACCTACCAAACCACTAGTGTGTGCCTGACTGGTCTACACCAGCCTGCCACCTCTAGACATGTTTCTGACCCCCTGATTTGGGAGCCTATTGCTCTTGTTGGATAGAAATAAAGCCTGCTCTAGGTGGTGGTGCTTCACACCTACCTCCAAGCATGATCAGCATTGAAAGACGGTGAGCCTTAAACACTTCCCGTCCTTTCTCATACAGACCAGGGTCTCTTATGCTAGTGGAGATGCCCACTCCCCTGACTAAGCCCTACTTTTGGCTACAAGGTCGGTGAGAAAATTAGTAAACACAAGAGATGTGTCCTCTCTCAGCCAGGACCACCCCTAAGGTGCCCCAAACTGAAGTGACCCCCTCCTTTGAAAATCCTCCACATTGCTTTGGAGGATTTTAACCAATAGGGTTAGGGGTATGCTCACCCCCATAAGGGAGTGGACATACAAAGGGTGTAGTCACCCTTAATGGAAGTAGCGCATTGGCTACTACCTTCTCACCCCTGTAATGCTCCTAAATTGAATATTTAGGGGCACCCCTGAATCTTAATCTCAGATTACCATCGACCTACGAAGAAGAGGACAAAGAAAAGCTGACCCCTGCACGACAAGGCACTCCAGCGACTGCCGTGGTCCAAGCCCGCCAGCCTATCTGCCAATTTTGTATGACTCGTCCCCAGATCAGTTACCTCCAAAGCCCTGGGAGGACTGGCTGCCTTCAAGAAAGACTCCTGATCTCCAGTGGACAGCGGACCTGTCAAAAACCAAGTATCAAGACCATGTCTGTCTGTGGAATCGCAAAGTTGGCCACTACTGCCCCCCCCAGGACCCGAGTCCAAGAGGCCCGCCGGTCCAGAAAAGGTTCCCCAGCAATCCTGAGCAAGAGTCTCTCATGGGTTGACCCCTGCTGGACTCCACATGGATGCCTGTAGCCTCTGCACGCCGCCCTCACCAACCGCGACCGCATTGGTAAGCTGACTTCCAAAGGACACCCTTGCACACGGAGCCCTAGGCCTTGGAGAGATCTCCCAACGCAGTCCCGACGCCTGAGCACATCCCACCTTACCGGTGCAGTTGTAGGACTCCATCAATCGGCCTCCTTGCCTGAGCCTGCAGCCTTTTTCCAAGTTCAAGATTCCCCATTGGTTTACATTGGGTGCCCGACGCTGTGTTGGCACTCTGCACACAGCCGCCCATTTGCCGCTGAGGGTGTAAGTTTGGTGCTGCCTTTTGGCCCCCATTGTGCTTACCTTAACCCCTGGAGACTGGGTTAAAAAACCGTGGTACTTACCTGCAAGTAGTACCACTTTGATTGCCCCCTTTCGCCATTGGAAAAGATTGGCACCCGGTCCAGAGTTTGACCTCTGCACCCGGCCGCTCCTGTGCCGCTGGTAGTGCAGTTTTGTTACTTACCTCAACCTTGCCCTGCACGGATTCTTGATCCAAAAGCTTAATACTTTAATCGTTTACTTACCTGCAAATTGCTGATTGTGTTTCCTCCCATAGGATAACATTGTACCGATTGAAAAGTGGACGAAGAGTCCACCTTTGATATTGAAAAACAGTGACATTGAAAACACCATCCATAGCTAGGACATTTCATTCTATGTCTGCACCTGAGGATAGGATTATGGTAGTTTAAAGCTTACTTACCACAGCAGAGGCCATATTCCTGACTGGTTTGAAGTAAAACTGTCTAAAAGTAGAGTCAAAGAAACAATCTGTCACACTCATTATATTTTCCATTCTAGCATCTAGAGTATAGGCTTTAGATGCCATTGCATCTCTCACAGAGTGGATCCCAATAGGGCTGGTATAGATGCCTGCTTCCTGCATTACATATCTGACCCATCTGGCAATGTTGGGGGATAAGACCATCTTGTAAGGCTTTTTGATGGAAATAAGCATCTGTCTGTCTACCAGAGGCCATAGTTTCTCTGTCATTTGCTTGCATGTTTTGATACTTCTTACTACACACAGTTTGTGGTTACCATCAGGAGAGAGATTATTTATACCATTAGCTAATTCGTTTTTGTCTGTCTAGAGATGTGTAATGTAATTCTTTTTCAGGGTACATGCTCTACCTGTAATTTCCAAAGCACAGTTGCCCTAAACCCTTCAACAGGAGATTAAGCACAGCAACATAGCCAGCTTAACTGATAACTCTTTCCTGGAAAGATATATGTTATGATGCCACAAAATGAACAAATTAAGCACCTGATTAACATACCAGAGGGGTACATTTCGAGGTTCAAGAGGTACCGAAAGTCGAATAACCCTCATTATCTTTCCTACATTCTCCCAACGGACCACCATGGATGGGGTCATGGCCCGCTGATAGCAGATCTGAAAGAATTTACCAACCTGTAACCCATCCCCTGTGATACCAATTCCAAGAGGGATTTTTTAGGACCTGTACAAAGTTGAACCCCACGGGATTCTAGTTCCTTTGCACATACCAACCCAGCTATCTTGTCCAGGCCAATTTGTATCGTTTGATCGTGGAGTTTCTCGAAGCTTTAGAGAAGAGCTCTTGAGCTTCTTCCGAAAGACCTGGGACTTGCCATCTTTTTCTGTAATCTGCCATGCCATGCGGTGCAGAGTGCCTTTGAGCAGCAGCTTTTGGTGATTTCCTGACTGATCGCAAAGGAAATCCAGAAACCAGGGTAGATGGATTGGATCAATCACAGGAAAGTTCCAATAGAACTGGATACCAAAGTTGAGATTTCCACAAGGGTGTCAGAAGAACCAGGTCCACTTGTCTCCTCACTTTTGCCAGTATGGAGGTTATCATTGAGAATGGGCTAAACGTATATCCTGTCTCTACGCTCCAGTCTTGGAGAGAGGCATCCCCTGCTGCCCCCAATGGGTCCAGCCTCCAACTGAAGAACCTGTTAAGTTGACGGTCCAGCCTGGATAAAACATGTCCACCAAGAAGGGTCCTCATTTTATGGTCCAGGACTTGGAATAACCAGGGATCTAGTTTCCACAAGCTCATGTCCTGCAGCTGTTGGGAATGCGGTTCCACCACCTTGTTGGAAGCCCCAGCAAATATTCCGCCGTCTCTGATATCTGGATGCTCAGACAAAAACCCCAAAAGTCACTGGCCAATTCCGCAAGGGCTTTGTCCATCTTCAGTAGAATGCAATATTAGGCCCTGTCCTTGGTCCAGCATCAAACCGTGAAGGAACCGGCCAGCAGTTCCAAACAGTTTATTTATAGTCTCTGTTCTTGAGATGACCAACCTACTCCTGTGGACAATCCACACAGCAGGCGCCCCATCCATACCTGCTGGCATCGGATTTGATAACTTAACCTGGACTTGATCCAAAAATGCTTGACCCGTTTCATGAGACCATTTGAGTGAGCCCCCAAGTCACTGATTCTGAGCACGTTAAACTTCACCGAAGGTGGTAAATCTTCAGACAGTGTAGCTCCATGTAGTGGAGTGAACCTGTAAATATGGCCTCTATAGAAGAGGAGAGGAGGTTGATTTACTTCGCTATCTGGTGTAGGGATGTTGTTGACTTCGAAAGAGTTTTCTGCAAGGTTTGTTTGATCTTTACGCTTTTCTTGACAGCAAGCTTGGAGTGGTATCCTTGGAGACCAAATGGAAACCTAGGAATGTCATTCTCTTGATTGGTGTAAGATGAGACTTCTTTTTGTTGATCACAAAACCCTGAGTTTCCAAGAGACTGACCACTATCTGTGGATGGTCTGTTAGTTTACACAAAACATTAGTCCATGAGGAGGACGTCGTTGAGATAGACCATGACATACATGTCCCTGGCTCTGAGGTTTTCTATTACTGGCTTCAGCACCTTGGTGAAGCACCAGGGTGCCGATGACAAACTGAAGGGTAAGGACTGGAATTCAAACACATGGTGTTTCCATCTGAATTGTAGAAAGCTGCAGCAAGGCATGTAAATGGTAATCAAGAGATACGAGTCCTTGAGGTCCAGCTTTACCAGCCAGTCTTCTGAGCACAGTAGGTCCTCAGGTGGTGGATGCCCTCCATCTTGAAGTGGCAGAACACCAACGACTTATTGAACTCTCTGATATTGATGGCAGAGAGCTGACCCTCTTCCAGCTTTTCCACCAGAAATAAGTTGCAGAAGAAACCTCAGGGTGTTGGACGTTAGGGGGATATAACGCCTTTTTCCAAAAGTGCCACCATCTCTAGATCTATGAGGGAGGCCTTGTGTTCTGAGAAAGTGATGGGACAAGGCTGTCTGGTCTGGCTGGGAAAGAGACAGACATCTAGCTGGAAGCCTTACGCTGTTTGTAACAATCACACTTCAGAAGTGAGCTTGCACCAGTTGTGCACAAAAAGCTCCAGTCTTCCTCCTACCCCTAACCAGGAAGAAGGGGTAACACTTAGCGTTAGCAGCTCCTTGTGTGTTTCCTTTGAAGTTTCCTCTGGCTCCTCGCTGTCGTGGCCATCCCTTAGAAAGGAAGAATCCTCCAAATTTGGCTGAGGCCTGCCAGTAACCGCATCTGGAGCCCTGACCAGATGCGGTTACTGGCATGAGAGACCAACCGGCCAGCCGTGCACCCCCTGCCATGGCCAGCCCCAGTGAAAACCTTGAAGGCAAATATTCTTTTGATAGAGTAGAGTCAATTCTGATGGATACATCTGCCTGTGGATTCCTCACCTTGTGAATATCCCCTGCGCCAGCAACATTCGGAATCTTTTATAGCTCTCCACGCCGACGAGGACGACGTCACAGAAGCACGGCTCCGCTCGCAGCTTCGCTGACGTCACTGGATCCATAAGAGGACCTCGTTGGTGTGATGACGTCAATTCCCTTTTTTCCGCGCCGTCGACACTAACGATTTTCTGGGACTCTCCGTAGCTTTGGCTAGTTCCTTTGTGTTTCTGCTGGTGTTTCTCTTTCTTCCTGATTCTGGTTCAAAGATGCCGACAAAGAAGTCCGGATTCAAGCCGTGTAGAGAGTGCGGTAAGCACATGTCCATCACGGATCCGCACGAGGACTGTCTGGTGCCTGTCGTCGGATCACAACGTCGAGGGATGCTCTTGCTGCCGAAAGATGAGTACTAAGTCCTTAAAAGAAAGAGAAGCTAAGTTGTTTATTGCAAGGATGAAAAAAGAGAAGAGAGGTCGAAGACGCTCCAGGTCGAGGTCAAGGTCGGCGTCGAAGTCGGGACATGCTTCTAAGTCCAAGAAGCATAAAAAGAAGAGGAGGCATGGTTCTCGTCACCGTTTGGATAAGGAAGCGGCTCCGAGATCGACTTTGCCTACTCGACGTCGTAAGGACTATATTTCTCCCTCTCCTGTCTCAAATCCTGCTTCTCCTGTTTGTCTGACCTTGCCTGCGGCTTCACCGGAGCACGCTCCGGCTCCATCTCCGACGCCAACACATTCTCCTGCTCCAGTTGAAGAAGCTCTGGCTCTTGATGAGACTTCGACTCCGCTGGCTCCACCGTCGGCGGCGATTGGCCCGAGTCCGGTTATGCCTCAATCTGAGCCATATCCCCCCTTTCCAGGCCCGGGACAAGACCAATCGCATTATTTGAATGCAATGTATGGAGTCTTCACGAGAGCGATGTACCCCTCTGGAGCACCTTCGGGTCCCATGGGTCCAATGGCTTTTAATCTGGGGGTTCCTCAAGCCTACGCTCAGGCTCCATTTATGCCTTTTTTCCCAGTGACGCCGTCTTGGCATTTCCCGGCGCCGAGGATATCGACGCCGCTTCCATCTTCTCCGGCTCCAGCTTGACCTCGTTCGACTCCGGCTGCTCCTCCGGATCTGTGTTCAACGCCGGCTCCGGCACCGTCAGAGTCGGTTGCGGCGGCGCCGACGCCGGTCCTGAGGATTAGGTCCAGGCGAGAAGCTCAGAGAGTCCTGGAGGAGCAAAGGTACCAGGTTGAAAAGATAGAAGAGGGTGAGCTCATGGAGTCTGATGACTTGTTTGAAGAATTGAAGGAGGTTAGTGGCCTGGATTTGTCACCAGTGTGGGAGATTACTCGTCCTGCCGATACTCCCTCTAAAGATGTGGTTCCCTACCACACGGTCATTAGGAAAGCAGCGGAGCTTTTGGATTTATAGCTGCCAACTGCTGAATTGAAACCTAACATACTTACTGAGGTTTTACATTCTCCTTTCACCGTGACAGAGCCTTTACTACCATTTAATGAGGACATCACTGAACCAGTCATGGAGGTATGGTGAAAGCCCTTTTCAGCTCCTGCGGTTTCTAAAACTGTGGCTAGAAGGTACAGGGCGGCTCCAGGTGATCCAGACTTCTTACTTCCCATCCTTCTCCGGAAAGTCTGGTGGTTCAGGCTGCTTGCTCTAAGAGGTGTTCCGGTGCCTTTCCACAGGTCGCTAGTGACAGGGACGCTAAAAAGCTCGACCAATCGGCCAAGAAAGTTTTCTCCTCGGCTAGTATGGCCTTAAAGTCAACAAATGCCACCTGTCTCTTGGGCCGTTATATCCAGGCTCTCATGGATTCTGCTAAACAGCTGGCTCCTAAGTTATCTCAGGAAGACAGACAGAACTTTAATGAAGTGCTGTCAGACACTCAGGCGGCTGCGCGTCAGGTAATCCAGAGTGGCCTGGACACTGCGGACTCTGTCGCCAGAATTATGGGCTCCTCTGTCGCCACAAGGAGGAGTTTGTGGCTGAAATCATCTGCGTTCTCCCCTGATATGCAGGCAACGCTTCTGGACCTGCCTTTTGACGGTTCTGGGCTTTTTGGTAAAAAGGCTGATGCTGCATTAGAGAGATTTAAGGGAAGCAAAGCCACAGCCAAATCTCTGGGTCTGCAGACACAGTCTAGGGGTTCTTTTAGGAAATACAGAGGCTTTGGGAGGTCGTCCTTTCGGACCTACAGGCAGCCCCAGCAGCAGCAGCAACAGCAGCAACAGAACACCCTGTAAAATAGCTATAGGGGCAGGATCAGAGGTTGTGCTCGAGGTCGGCAGCTCTCCTCCTCCTCCTCCTCCTCTTCCTCCCTCCCACCACTGCTAAGCAGCCCTAGATCCACCATTCTGGATCATGTTGGTCCTGTGGGGGGTCGGCTTACCCATTTTCTACAAGATTGGGAATCAGTCACTACAGACCTTTGGGTTCTAGATCTTGTAGAAAATGGGTACGCCCTTCACTTTCGGGAATTCCCGCCGAATTACCCTCCTTGTCAAGGTTCTTGCTCGGAGGACCACCTTCTACTCCTGCAGAAGGAAGTCATTACGTTACTAAAAAAAGGTGCGATAGAGGTGGTTCCAGAGCAGGAGAGGGGTCAGGGATGCTACTCCCGGTATTTCCTGATTCCGAAAAAGGTTGGCAGGCTACGTCCACTTCTGGACCTCAGGATCTTGAACCTTTTTCTGAAGCAAGAGAAGTTCAAGATGCTCACCCTTGCACAGGTTCTTGAAGCGCTGCAACAGGCGGACTGGATGGTGTCGATCGACTTACAGGATGCATATTTCCACATCCCCATCCTGAAGTCGCACAGGAAGTTTCTCCGTTTTACGGTAGGGTCGCAACATTATCAGTTTGCAGTCCTTCCGTTTGGTCTTACTACTGCACCTCGAGTCTTCACCAAGGTGATGGCAGTAGTGGCAGCCCATCTCAGAAGGTCGGGGATTCCAGTTTTTCCCTATCTGGATGACTGGTTGATCAAAGCGGAGTCGCCAGAGAAGGTGCTTCATCATCTGCAGGTTACAACCCAGCTGTTGTACAAATTGGGTTTTTCGATAAACGTACCCAAATCTCACCTGGTGCTCTCTCAGCGCAACCTGTTCATAGGGGTGGTACTGGACACTACTGTGTGTCGAGCATTCCCACCTCCACAAAGAATTCTCGACATACAGGAAATGATTCCCTTGTTTTACAATGGAGCGGTCGTTCCAGTCCCAAAGCTCCTTCGTCTGCTCGGTCTGTTTGCTTCCTGCATTCTGTTGGTCAACCATGCACGCTGGCACATGAGGGCGCTCCAGTGGTGCCTCCGCAGGCAGTGGTATCAGCACAATGGAGATCTCAGGGAGTCTGTGAGGATCTCCAGAGAAGCTGCAGCGGATCTGTCTTGGTGGAGCGTGGAGGGCAATCTGTCTCAAGGAAAGCCCTTCCATCTACCTCCATCGGTGGCCACAGTGATAACGGATGCATCCACTTTAGGGTAGGGTGCACATCTGGGGGATCTGGAGATCAAGGGTCTTTGGTCTCCAGAGGAAAAGTTGCTTCACATCAACCTTTTGGAATTGCGGACGATACGTTTGGCACTGAAGGCCTTTCTCCCTTCCCTTTGCGGTCAGTCGGTTCAAGCCCTGACGGACAACACTTTCACGATGTGGTATGTCAACAAGCAGGGAGGAGTGGGGTTGCATGGTCTCTGCAGAGAGGCTCTGCGTCTCTGGTCCTGGGATCAGGAACACCAGATTTGTCTGATAGCAAATCATCTGGCCGGAGTTCTGAACGTGCGTGCAGACAGTCTCAGTCGTCAGTTCTCTGCCGACCACGAGTGGAGGCTCCATCCGGAGGTGGTTCGTCACGTCTTTCAGACGTGGGGAACTCCTCGGGTGGACCTGTTTGCCACTCACGAGAACGCTCACTGCCCGTCATTCTGCAGTCTCCAGTATCTGATGCAGGGAGCTTTGGGGGACGCGTTTCAGTTGGGTTGGGACTCGCATCTCCTTTACGCGTTTCCTCCCATACACTTGATTCCTCGGGTTCTGAGGAAGATTCGCCAAGATCGGGCCCACCTCATATTGATCGCCCCGGATTGGCCAAGAAAGGTGTGGTATACAGATCTTCACCTCTCCTCGTGCCCTCCGCTCCGTCTCCCTCTCAGGGCAGACCTCCTCTCTCAGTCGGAGGGGCAGGTTCTACACCCCCACCTCCAGAGCTTACACCTTCATGGAGATTGAACGGTGCAACCTGAATTCTTTTTCTCTCCCGCCTCATGTGGTAGATGTAATATTGTCTGCCAGACGTCATTCCACTAAATCTATCTATTCTTATAGGTGGTCTAAATTTGTTCTTTGGTGTGGAAAGAGGTCTATTGGCACTTTGAGGGCTTGTTTATCCAACATCCTTCAGTTTGCTCTTTCTCAGCAAGGCTTTGCTGTAGCTACTGTAAAGGTATATTTGTCGGCTTTCCTTTGCATGCCGGATCAGCCGTCTTTGTTTAAGTCACCTATTGTATTACGATTCCTTAAGGGCCTTACCAATAAGTTTCCGCCTACTCCTTTTATTGTGCCTCAATGAGACTTAAATCTTGTCTTAACTTACCTGATGGGTTCTCTTTTCGAGCTCTTGCACAAGTGTCCCTTAAGGCTGTTGTCTTTCAAAACAGTTTTTCTCATTACTATTACCTCGGCAAGGAGGGTAAGTGAGCTTCAAGCTCTGAGTTCAAAACCCCCGTTCTTGAACATTCATGCTGAAAGAATGGTTCTCAGGACCAGGGCTGCTTTGCTGCCAAAGGTGTTAAATCCTTTCCATCTGGGGCAGTCCATTACCCTTCCTCCCTTCTATCCTCCCCCTCACCCTTCCAAGGAGGAGGAGCGGCTTCACCGCTTGGACCCTAAGAGGGCGGTGAGCTTTTACCTCGATAGGACTAAGGACTTTCGAGTGGATGACCAACTCTTCGTGGGCTTTGTTGGCTGCAGGAAAGGCAGAGCGGTGCACAAGCGCACCCTTTCCACATGGATTATCTTGTGCATCAAGATTTGTTACTCTTTGGCCGGTAAGGAACCTCCAGAGGGTATAAGGGCTCATTCTACCAGGGCAAAGTCTTCTACATCTGCCTTGTCTAGAGGTGCTCCTGTGGAGGACATTTGTAGGGCGGCAACTTGGGCCTCCCTCCACACTTTCTTTAAGCATTACTGCTTTGATTCCGAGGTGAGGCGGGACGGACACTTTGCTCGTTCCGTCCTTCAGGACTTTTTGGTATAGAAGGGTGGACACCCTCCTCCGGGAGTGGGACTGCTGTGGGAATCTTTTCACAAGGTGAGGAATCCACTGGCAGATGTATCCATCAGAAGAACAAGTTACTTACCTTCGGTAACGCTTTTTCTGGTGGATACAGTATATACCTGTGGATTCCTCACTGACCCACCCGCCTCCCCGTTGTCCACCCTTGTATACCTACAATAGTGATGATGTTTCAAAATGTATTTATTATTGTCAAAGGAAGCGTATTATTTCTTTTGCCTTCCTGTATTATCTTCACACTGTGTGTGTTGTTTTGTGTATTATGTACTGTGTATACTGTATATATATATTACTGTCAGTCCGTCCGTGTGCCTCGAAGGCACGGAAAAAAGGGCGGAACTGACGTCATCACGCCGACTAGGTCCTCTTATGGATCCAGTGATGTCAGCGGAGCCGCGAGCGGAGCCGTGTTTCTATGACGTCGGCCTGGAGAGCTTCAAAAGTTTCCGAATGTTGCTGGCACAGGGGATATTCATAAGGTGAGGAATCCACAGGCAGATACTGTATCCACCAGAAAAAGCGTTACCGAAGGTAAGAAACTTGTTCTTCTCTCCAAATGTATCCAAACATTTCTTTAATGGTGTTAGTAGTAAAAGTTGAACATCAGCCAATGCGTTTCGTTCCACAGATGGAACTTTATCAGGGCTGAAAACATATATATAAACACAACATAAATCACAATGTCCACCATAAAACTACACATTTAAGACACAAACATCAACATAATACATACATATTCAATAACATGAGCGAACAACTCAAGACTAAAGATTCTGATAACATATATATTCAACACCATATAGAACATAAATATACAATTAAAAGGTCTAAGCACAAAGAGAACGAGGTATGAGGCAAAAATGACTGCACCTATCATTCCATGGGGTTGTGGTCGGTCCTACTCTTATGGGTGCCAAGGATCTGAGGTTCAATACCTCTAAACCCCCTAGGATCTAAGATCCTATAAACCATAAACAAAACACTGTGATCCAGCACTCCACACAATCCTTATCAGATACAATATTAAATGAAAGGAAGATTATCAATCCATTCAGCAGGTCTGGTTTTAGGTTTCTTTATTTAACTTCTTCTTTTAAAACTTTTACTATTAACAACGTTAAAGACATTTTTGGATACATTTGGAGAGAATTGACTCTACTTTGGTGCACCTTCCCCTTTTCTACAAATTTTAAGTATCTGGTTTCCAGTGGAGCTGAACTGCGGCGAGCTCTGGAAGTGGTTGCACAAGACTTTTAATACCCACAAACACTTGGGATTTGATGTGCTGAACCTTTGGTCAGCCGCCGTTTGCTTATGTGTTACATTCTTTTGATAGAGGCCTGCACCTTGTCAGAGGAAGTAAAGGTAGCCACACCACAAACATCCCAAGTTCCTTTATGAACAGGTCCCTGAACAGGCTCCCTTGAGCCACTGCGCCTGCTTCCGAAGCGGCCATATCCCTTACATTGAGATCTACTTTGATAAGAAGGGACCTGCAACATTGAGTGAACAACTCACGATTTGCGTAGGATGATGGCTCGTTGGGCCCAGCCTGATAGAACCTCAGGGGACACTAAGGATCTGGACTCATTTTCTTCCTCAGCCATAGCAAGGATTTTGGTCAGGGGTCCCATAACATCCAGGAACCTATCCTACTACGACTGCCAGGAGCGTTCAATACCCTTTTCTAGGTCGCAAATATATATAGCCAGGAATGTGGCCATTTTGGTTTCAATTTCGGCATGAGAGCCATTTTCCCTTCCAATGGGGGGGGAGGTGCATTCCGTTCAGAGGCCGTTGCAAACCTTCTTGTCCAGAGGCTCCCTTTGGCATCCGGCCACTTATGTGGCCACTTTTTCTGCAGGGAACCACTAAGCGCTGGTGGAGGATCCTCCGGATCCAGCATGTTTGCTGTCACGGAACCAGGGCTGATAGGGTAGGGGTGGAGGATTTGTCTTGTGGGGTGCGCCAGGGTCTGGTATGAACTGTGTCCCAATCGGAAAATCTCTCTGGGAATCGTCAGGATTGGTAGGGGCAGGCCTGGGGAAGCAAAACGGGACAGGGTCGCCTTTGCTTACTTTTTGGCCCTCAAGTGGAGTGGAGAAGGAGGATCTCCGGCTGGAGTGATTCTCCAGAAGAGGAGGGCCCCCTTCAATTTATCGAAAGCGTACAGGTCTACACCTTGATCGTGTTTCTGTTTTGCCTTCGTAGGCATTGCCCCCGAGTTTGAGGAAATAGAGGTTCAGCAAGGTCTTCCCTCAGCAGGAGTTCATGCCAGCTTTTCACCAGCTTCTTGTAGGGAAACAGGGTATAGGAGACACCCTTCTGGATGAATGCATCCACCCCGTCACAGATGGTGTAATCAAAGGGAAAATATTGCATTGCCTCCTCCTCGAGGAGTGAATTATCAGATTCCTGCATTTTGCTTCAAATGTGGCACTGAGGAGACCAGTTCGTTTTTTGAGGTTCCCGGGGCCGATTTTGTTTGGGACATGAGTGCTCTGGGACACAAATAACACCCTCAATACTGGCATATGTGTCTGTGTCCCTCAGCTGTTTGAGACGTTTTTATTCAGTTACCAGCAAGCATCTACATGGCATGTGTCAGGCCAATTCAGTCTCCACCAACCCCCCATTTTTCCTCCCGGGGCGTCTGACTGTAGGCGGTGCAGGGTTTATGCTCTGCGATTGGGATCTCAGCTCCGAATTTGGGAAATATGCAGTTCAGCGTGCCAATCGCTGAGGCAGAGTGGTGCAATGCTCGCCTGCAGCACCCTCCACTGTCTGGAAGACCAGCTCACATTGTGCGGCTCTGGGCGTAAGTGCGCCCTTGATGACCCAACTGTTTAGGGAATAAAATCAGTCAAACTACACCAAACTCAGAATACTATAACATCGCAACCCATACCCCAACAGGAGAGAGCCACAGTTTACTCATCTGAGGGCCTGTGGAGCAGTGAAGAAAGAGGGAGAAGGGATAGGAGAAAGTAACGCAGCCTACTATGTATTTGGATGGACTTGTTGGATACAAATGTTGCCTGCTGTTCATGGGAAAGATACTGCTTTTGTTTTTAAATGTTATGAAGGTATGGCTGCTGTATAGAAATAAGGCAAAGAAAGATTAATCCTCACTATCGGCCCTGACATAGAAATCATTACTATAGCACTGATTTCCGCCTATAATCTCGTAATTCCTGGCACTTTACCAGGGACAAAGTCATCCTGGATTGACCCGGAAAATGATGGTTACCTCCTGTCGTATCACGGTAGCTGTCATATCAGAAACTGGGTTTTCTGCATAAATCAGTATTATCAGTCCACTAGTCACAAGGACCTTAGTGGTGGTCGCCAGGAAAGAACACCCAAAAAAATAGTGGGAGTTCTTTCCCTTGCACTTCATACCCAACATTGTCATTCCTAGTAGATCAGCTTGCTCTCAGTGGGGGCAGGATAGTATATTTTATATACGGTACTAGTTATATTTATGTAGCTAGATAATTAGTTTATTACTTGCCTGTTAATATATTTCACCCTTAATATTTTTGAAACTTTTGTTATGAAAAGTTCACATGTCATATATGTGAAGGAGTTAAAGCTCCGGCAGTGCGCCCCCTACACGCTGCCGAGTTAATTATCTAATTGTTACTGTGCCCTCCTACCCTGTTTTCTTGATTAATTAAGGGCAGGGCTCTGTGCAGGAATAGAGTGCAAAGCCGGGCCTAGGCACTGGAGACTCCCCAGACAGCTCACAAGTAGAATTATATCTGTATGGGAGCCTTTGTTTTGAGCGGTTACTGCTTGCTCGGCGTGCAGCTGCTGCCTCTATCAATCAGAATAGTTCAGAGGGAGCTTCAAGGTTGATTGCATAGTTTGGGGCTTGCCAAAAAAAAAAGCTTTTGACTGATGGAATGTGCAAACTGTAAAGGCTAATGGAATGTTATGGGTGTCATAAAGTGCCGAGGAGTGGCTCGTCTTCCCTGTTTGTACTGCACCGCTTTTCATATGCACAGGCGCTTGATTGTTGGAAGCCTGCATGAATATTGCTTGAGCTTGCCCCATTGTCTGAATTTGTATTACTTTGACCATCTGCCGTTCTGTGTAACTGCTGGAACATATGATAGAAAGCCTCCCGCCCTCCCCTAGCCGCCATGCCCCCAAGGGAGAAAACCGACTCCTAATTTCTAATCCGAATCTAACGAACAGCCACGTCTTTTTAAGGAAGCATGCTCGGGAGCAATAGCCCTCCTAAGGTAGATTTTCGAAACTACCTCAAACGCGTTGTCCAGGTTGCGCAACGAGTTTTTGAAGTTTGTATAAGTCTGAAATGCATAGATGTATAACAGATGCATGCTTAATCATGTAATTTATCAAGAAAAAGGTGTATAAAAAAAAAATACCCCACAAGCAGTTTGAAAATCAATCTCGTACGTTGAGTTTTGGTTATCTGCATAGTTACATGTGTAGCCGTTTTATTTGCTCTAGCTGTTTTGTGCCTATACAGTGGTGACTTTTGTTGTTTATAACAAGGTTTCATACTCTTTTCTCCTCCGCGTCATCTAGCCGCACTGATGCCACTTGCTGTATTTTGGTGCTCGTGCCTCGGCTCTAGGATGAGCTTTTGCTACTGTTTCACCTCCCGACCAATCACCGAAAGATCTGAAGAAGTTCCTGTTCTGTTGTATCTTCGTTCTCGAGTCTGGGTCAACTGCGTTTTTGTTTTTTAGTTGCTGCAACCATCTTTGTGGTGGTTTGTAGTGCGTGTTGGTGATTGTGAGCTCAATACAAATAAATAAAATGAATACACACAAGAACATTGATCACGTTGGGAATGACCTCTGTTTTCATTTCGAAACAAGGACTTCATGAGCCAACACTTTTAAAATGTGGGTATATTATGGCCATATTACAAATTGTATCATTTGACAGTGGAATCACTCATAACCTTGTCTCCACCCTTTGCTTTCCAGTCTTTGCTTCTTTGCAAAAGGGTGCCAAGAGGACAACAGGCATATGCCACAAATGCTGCCAATTCAAGTGGACTGGAAAATATTCACAGGAACAGCAAGCTTTAGCCCTCGTTAAAAAAATGAGAATCACTAGTCATGCCACATGTTGAAAACGTGACCCAGTATGGCAAGCAAATGCTCCACTGATCAGGTGTATAGTAGCATGGCTTTCGTACAGACACACGTTGACCTTGCCATCCTTCTCTGATGTTGCAAAACCCCATTACTTCTAAGGATAAGACCTGCTTGCCATTAACCATAAGAAGCAGTGCTTGCAGTGCCCACCCTCAATCTGGAATGATGTTGATAGAGACTGTTCCATTTACCTAAGAGGTACCCAGGTGGCACCATATCCATAACTTTAAGAATGTTTTCATATCTCCAGCCGAGGTTGAGGCACAAATAAATGGACTTTTATTTGAACTGCACATAAGAAACGTCACCCGTGGAGATTCTTTGATAAGTTTGCACATGGGTAGGATTTGTTTGATGATTCATCGGGCTGCAGGAAACAATTTGCCTCAAGAGTTGAGCTAACCTGCTCCATTAAGTAGCCTTCATAACAAAACGTTCTTTAAAGTGACATGGATTTGGAGGCACTTTTTACTTTAAAGAATTACCTCTGCACTGACTATATGTGCCCAGCAACTGCTTTAAAGGTATAACTCATGAGGCATTTCTTTGTTTCACAGTGATTCAGAGATTGGAAAAAGGTAAAGTTGTCGGAAGATTGCAATTCTGCTCAGTGGAAAGTACCTTCATGCGAGTGCCATTCAGGTGCAGGAAGAACTAAATTACAAACCTTTTAAGATGGGCAGCTGATAATGTCAGATGCTTTGTTGACGGTGTTGGTGCCGCACCTTTTACTAGCAGTCGTAGTTGTTGAGCATGAATCTGCAATGTTTTTCGGTTATTGGTGACAACAACACAACCAGACTGAGTAGGGAGCATTTAGCCCAAAGTGAGCACTTAATTCGTCATTCTTTGTAGACCTCTTCAGTTTGCTCAGGCACTGAACAGTCCGGTTTCTAATTCTTATTTTTAGTCTATAAGTAATAAGGTTACAACAACTCCACCAATCCTTCCTCCTGTGGCGAAACCTTTCTTGTAACAGTGGCCGAGTTAAAGTAAAAGCTCTTGATCAAATAGGCCTCCATTGCTGATTGATAGAGATCAAGGATAACCGTGCAGAGCAAGAGAAGAGCTCCACTGTCTTTATTGATGCCAGAATCCTCAGATCTAGAAAAACGTGAGTCCTTTTTTGCTAAAGGAAGTAATGTAATTCGAGAATCTTAACTTGTGGACCCTATGGATTGTCTCATTGCTGCTCGTCAGGAAATTTAAAAGTGGAGGATAACATGATTCCCTAGATAGTCCTCCTGTTTGCTGTGGCTAGCTTTGTGGGAGATACTAGATCCCACAGAAAGCATTCTTACTTAAAGGATTTTGGAAAGCCTTCTGAGGATGTGCTAGTGGGGCCTCTTGAAAAAAGATAGTGTAAGACTGGTAAAAGGGTAATTTAGTAAATTTTAATCAGTAATTTCTTTTAAATTCGAGGCATAGCAACAGAAGTTCTGAGCAACAGGTATATTTACAGTTTGAGTTACTATCAGTTGTGGCATAACTCTTGCAAGTACTGTCTACATAGTAAACCCCTTGATCATTTGTTATTCTGACAGTTGTATTCGTTCTTTGAAAAATGTCTACTCTTCCTTGAACTGAAACAAAATTCTGCTAACCTCTGTTTAGCAAGGGGACTGCTTCACAAATGCAAATATTTGTTCTGAGTACCGTGAAAAGCTCATTACACCAGCATAGCATCTCATTTAAAATAAATCAAATGGTATTTAGAATATTTCCTGATGACATGTTGAAGTTCCAAAACATTGTTGAGGTAGTGAACAGTTTTGTTGCCTCTCAGCATAAATATGAACATTCAGTCTTAGGGCCATATGTATCAACGCATTTTGCGATCGCAAACGGGCCGATTCACAGAATCGTCCCGTTTGTGAATGCAAAAATGCGTTTTCAAATGTATCAGGCGTCAAGAAATTGCAATATGGGTAATCGCAATTATTTGCGATTACCTAAATTGCGAATGCACTCAGGGAATCGCAAATTGCGATTCCCCAAATCCTATTCCTGTAGCCTTCGCTATTTGCGATATTCCCTACAAGTTGGTGGTAATTTGCGATGTACTTGAAAAATTCACTTTTTGGCATTTTTCAAAGTGCCATGTGGCACACATACATGCTCTTAGGGCATGTATGTGCGCCACATGTGCACACATGCACATTTGAGGGGTGCAACAGGGTGTCCTTTGGGAACCCTTGCACCCTTGAAATTGCGTGCGCAATTTGCGAGAACCTATTGGGTACTTGCAAATTGCGCACGCACTTCCCATTCGTTCCTATGGGCCTCTTGGCCCATAGGAATGAATGGGAAGCCATTCCTTATTTGCGACTCGCAATTTGCGAGTCACAAACAAGGAATGTGTAGGAATCGCAAAAATTATTGTGATTCTTACCTACATCGCATATTGCGAGTCCTTAATAGCCATTCTCTAAAAATCGCTATTAAGGACTCGCAATCTGCTACAATGATACATCTGCCCCAAAGTGTCTAATAATATTAATAAATGCTGAACATTCCCTATAGTTTCTAATAATAATGAGAATTTCTCACAATCTCTCTTTTTAGAATGCTTTTTCTTGCCGTCCCAGTAGTTTCTCTGAGTATTGCTGGCTTCATTTTTAGATCTTTTGAGTTTGTGAGTTACAATGTTTTCATGTTTTGAAGGCATTTTATATCTCACAGCCTACTCATAATCTTGATTGGGTTTTTGACAGTCACATTGACATATACTTCTCCATCCGTCCCCCTTACTTGATTTTCTCGGGCCATCATTCCTGGCATCATGGAGGATCTCCAGGAAACTCCTTAGCCTTCAAAGCAGATGGAAATTAGCTGCGTGGCAGGGAGGCGAAGGTTAAGGCTTTAGTCATAAATCTTTATAAAAATAACATTCTATGGCTCAGAAATTCACCCTTATCGAAGAGTTGTTTGGCTCTGACTCAGATGCAGTCGCTATGCCTGATGAGGATTATGGACACACATATGATGTTTGAGAGACTGCTAACCTCAATTCCTATTATAGCAGTGATACTAGCTTATACCAGGGTTTACAAAATACGAGTGGCCTGTAGGCTCTACCAGGCAGGGTAATCCTTTACCTCACTGGGCCACTTTCAGAGGAAGTGTATTTATTCACCTTGGAAGCACGAGAACAAGCCAAAGCCCTGACACTGACCTTGCCCTATGTGCAGATGTGTCTAACGTTTTATTAGAGATTTTACAGTACTCAAACTCAGTACTGTTCTGTAGCACTTGTACTACCCCTATATGGGGCACTGATGCGCTTCCCTACATAAATGGCAAGCTACACTGAGTAGGGGGTGTGGTTGGAAGGGTGTTTTTGTTTTGAGCCTTTGTGGAAAATACTGGAGCCTTTGTTTCCATTTAATGATGCACTTGTGTGCCAAGCACTCGACAGACAAATATCCAGGC
Organism: Triturus cristatus; assembly: GCF_964204655.1. NCBI lineage: Eukaryota > Metazoa > Chordata > Amphibia > Caudata > Salamandridae > Triturus > Triturus cristatus. The sequence goes on from NC_140589.1 coordinate 1,396,993,863, forward strand.
ATCATAGGCCTGCCATTATTGTCCCACACTTTGGCCTTTCACCTTTTTCTGGAAAGTCTAGTAGTCCAAGTGTTTTCCTTGAAGCTATACCCGAACACCTTTCCCATAGCTCCTCCCAAAAGGGAGACAAAATAAATTGACTCTGTGCACTGAAAAGTCTTCGGCTCTGCTAGATATGCTCTTGACATAGTGAAGTGCACCCGCCTCCTGGGCCGCTATGTCCACATCCTGTGAGAGGGGCAAAACTCACAGTAATCAGCCTACTGCACTACATGAAGGAAAAAAACAATTTGGTTAACCATCTGAATGCCTCCAAATAGATCCTCAAATCTGCCCTGGACTCAGCGGAGACCCTGGCTCGATCCAAGAACATGGCAGTCAGACTGTGGTGTCTTGCTTGGATACGTTCCATTGGCCTCTCTGGAGATGTCTAGGCAACTCTCATAGACATGCTTTTCAATGGGAAGCAGCTGTTTGGAGAGAAGGCCATTTCCTTCCTGGAATGCTTCAAGAACAGTAAAGCTATGACTTTCTCACTGGGCCTAGCCCCCCAATGAGATGGTATCATCAACAAAACAGAAAGTTGCAGTTTTAGGGCAGGGGTGGTTCTATGGGAAGTCAACACCAGCAACAGAGCCAGTCTCTGCCACCCTTTGCCAGTTCCACTATCTCAAAAGCTCTCTAACTCACCCTCCTTCATACTAAAATCTACTGGTGGGCATAATGTCTCCAACTTTACCAGCAGTTGAGAGACAATCGTGACAGACTGATAGGTAATATGCATGGACTATGCCGTACTCTTTCAGTCCTTCCCTCTTGACCGTCCTCTCTCGACCAGAATGCGCTCTCTGGCACATGCCTCAATTTTAGAAGCAGTAGTCCTTGCTGAACAAATAGGTCGTAGAGGTAGTGCCCCTGATAAAAGGAGGCATATGATTTTTATCCTTATACTTTTGTTTCCCAAGAAGGATAGAGGTCTGAGACCCATGCTGGATCACCACCAAGTTCAAGATGCTGCCTATGAACTAATTCTTGTTGACCTTGAATGTAGGGAGGGGGGGGTTTGGTTGGCGTTTCTTAATCCTCAGGTTGCCTGGTTTAATCTTTCAGTACTACATGCCCACAGATGTTATCTGAGGTTTACTGTGAGAGATGCGCACTATCAGTTTGCAGTCTTGCAATGTGGCCTGGTGACTCACCCATGCGTCTTTACAAAAATGGCAGTGATTCTGGGAGCTTTCCTGAGATACACAAGAGTCTGTGAATATTCATACTTGGTACTGGCTAGTGAAAATTACTGGCTCTTAAAAACAGAAATGCTAGTACAGGTCAAAGAACCCTTCAGCGGATAGTGACTATCCTCTGCCACTTTCAACACTATAAATCTCATTGCACTCCAGCACGGAGATGCCTTCATAGGTGCAGTGTTGGATCAGACCAGCATGAAAGCTTTTCCCTCTGCAGAAGATAGCAGATGTTTGGGATATGATTCTGAGGATTCTGACTCAGGTACAACTTCCAGTTGTGCAGGCCTTGTGTCTGCTGAACCTTATGCAGTCATTTGGTGCAAAATGGCAGATGAGGACCCTCCACGGGTGCCTGCAGTGGCTCCAGTATCAAGGAAGCTTCTCAGCTCAGGTGCAGATCCTTTGTTTGGGAAACACAGATCTGCACTGGTAGATGGACCCTACCAACCAGTCTTACTTTTAGCCCCCAGTTGAAGCTGGCTTGCACATGATCGTGGATGCCTCCTGGCTCAGCTGGGTTCTCCGTCTGGGCGGCAAGATGACATAAGGCCTTTGGTCCATGTTAGAGCGAGGTCTGCATATCAACGTTCAGGAGCTGCATTAATTTCAACTTGCCATATGAAAGAAACAGTTAGTTATAGATCCCTTACCATAGAATTACCCCCAGGCGTCAGACTGGATCCAGAAAGTTTTTGTCAGCAGTACCACTGCGTGACGGAAGGTGGCATTGGTCGACTCCGTGTTTGTCGTCGACATCATGGTTGCCGAGATGACGTTGCAGTAGCTACATAGACGCCGCCCTCGCGCACTGACGTCAGTTCTTTCTTTTTCCACACCAGCAAGCGCAGAGCTGGAGAGAGCGGTACCCGCAGTCATTTTTTGACTGAGCATTTTTCTCGACTTTTGTCGACTTCATTGTTTTTTGAGTCCATACGACTCCTGGTGCACAAGGGATGCCCGGCTTAAAGGCTTGCAGTTCCTGTAACCGACTGATGTCGGTGACGGATCCGCACCGCATGTGCCTCTACTGCCTGGAGCGCGACCACGAGTCGTGCTCTGACTGCCGGACCATGGCCCCAAAGTCTTTGCGGGAGCGGTCCCGAAAGTTACTAGAGGCCCGGCAGTGGGCTCCACTTCGTTCGAGGTCCCGGTCGCGGAGGAGGTCAAGGGACCGGTAGTGGAGCCAACACCATTCTTCCTCTAAGTCTTCGCACTCTGGGTCAAGTAAGTCGAAGAAGCATCGTCGCTCTTCAACTTCTCTCTGTCGGCTGACGCTACGAGAGATGCGGGAGGTGCCCCTCCTCCGGCTCCGTGTGCGGAGCCTTAGGGTCGGCTCCGGGCTTTCACCTTTTCCCGGGAGCGACCCCTGCCCAGCTCCGTCAGTTGTACAAAGCGAAGCACCCCATCTTTGGGCAGCCCGACTCTGCCGGCATGCCTTTGGGCACCACGGACTTGGCAGGGGCCCCTGGACCTTCTGCGGCTTCGGCGCCACAGGGTCCCCTTGGATCCAGGCATGGATCTGGATCGGCGCCGGACGACTTCGTTACGCCTCCCCCATCGACAATTCGACCGGCACCACGTCCGCCACCAGCGTCGGTTGTGTCCCCCAGCCGACGTCGACCTTGGCCTCCACCTCAAGGTAGACACGGAGCCAGACTGGCGGTGACCGACGCCGGATCGGATGCCGGCGGGTACTTTTGTGCCCCAGTTCTACCCTGGCTCTTTGAGACCAGATTGGCAGCCAGAGGAGGGTCACGAGGACTAGGAGGGGTCTGGGACCCATTAACCGACCAGTTGGTGAATGAACAGGACTGGCGAGAGGAACTGGGGGAAGCCAGTGGTCTGGATACTTCACCAGACTTAGGCATGTTGTCTTCTCCTACCGTGGCTACGGAGGAGAGAGCGTCATATGCAGGGGTGTTGCCTAGGGCGGCCAAGGCTCTCCACCTCGAGCTACCTACGGTGGCAGTCAGGACTAACCTCTTGAAATAGGTCCTTCAACCGGCAGCGACCTCTTCAGAGCCCCCGCTGCCATTTAATGAAGCCCTCACGGACATCCTTTTGGGCACGTGGTCCAGGCCCAACACGGGCTCCTGTGGACACCGCCTGGCCCCAGGTGACCCAACTTTCCTCTCCCAACACTCCACCCCTGAGAGCTTGGTGGTTCAAGCCTCTACTTCTATAGGCACCTTCCCTACCGCACCACTGGATAGGGAATCCAAAAAGCTGGACCACCTTGGGAAGAAAATGTTTTCTTCCACCAGCTTGGGACTGCGGTCGGTAAACACTGCATGTCTGTTGGGCCGTTACACCCACTCTGTGTGGGATACGGTGGCACAGGTGCTGCCTCAGTGCCCGGAGGAGGCCTGGGCTGTACTCTCCCGTGCAGTTGCCGAGGGGAGAGACGCAGCGAACTTTACCATCCGCTGTGGGCTGGATACCGCCGACGCACTGGGCAGGACGATTTCCACGTCAGTAGCTCTTCTACACTACACCTGGTTGCGTTTGACTGGTTTTTCCAGGGATGTCCAATCCACCCTTATGGACATGCCCTTTGATGGCCGTCGCCTTTTCGGCAACAAGGCAGACAACGCGCTAGAGTGATTTAAGGACTCTCGGGCTATGGCCAGGTCCTTGGGCCTCTCCACCACCCGCCCTGTGCAGTCTGCCTTTCGCCCCTTTCGCGTCTACGGAAGGGGTGCCCCGCTACGTCCTGCCGGCCCACCGGCGTTACCTGCGGTTCACGGTAGTAGGCCACAAGCACTTTCAATCTACCTCTCGGCCATTTCAACCTTCCTCAGGCTCCCTGATCAGCCTTCTCTTTTAAAGTCCCATGTTGTAAATAGATTTCTTAAGGGCATTACTCATCTTTTTCCTCCTGTTCATTTGCAATGCCCCAGTGGGACTTGAACTTGGTTCTGACATATCTTATGTTCGCTCCCTTTGAGCCACTGCATAACTGTCCTCTCAGACTTCTCACTTTGAAAACTGCATTTCTGGTGGCCATCACCTCTGCACGTAGGATGAGTGAGCTGCAAGCTCTGTCTTCCAAGCCTCCCTTTCTGGCTGTCCATCTGGACAAGGTCGTTCTTAGAACTAGACCTTCTTTTCTTCCCAAGGTAGTTACTTCTTTCCACATTGGTCAAACCTACCTTCTTGCCTACCTTCTTTCCGCCTCCGAATCCTTCGAAAGAAGATGAGAGGCTCCACCTTCTGGATCCAAACCGTGCGCTTTCTTTCTAATTGGATTGCACCAAACAATTCCGGGTGGATGACCAGCTCTTTGTTGGTTACGTAGGCGCTAAGAAAGGTCGGGCCATGCACAAACGGACCATCTCCAGGGGGTCGTTTTCTGCATCAAAGCCTGCTATTCTCTGCCTAAGAAGGAGCCTCCAGTGGGGCTGCGCACTGATTCCCCCAGTGCGACGGCAGCTACTACTGTTTTGGGATGAGGAGTCCCCCTAAATGACATCTGTCAGGTAGCTACGTGGGCATCGCTGCACACGTTTACGAAAAACTACTGCCTGGACAGCCAAGTCTGAAGAGACAGTTTCTTTGGCCATTCTGTTCTCCAGGACTTTCTGGTGTGAACTTGGTTCGCAGACCCACCTCCGGGGTTGGTATTGCTGGGGTATCTATTCTAAGGTAAGAAATCTATAACTAACTGTTTCTTTCAGATGAACAAGTTACTTACCTTCGGTAACGATATATCTGTAAGAAACATAGGTTGGTTATAGATTCCTTACCGCCCCACCCATCCTCCCCGTTCTGCGAAATGACTTCTAGGGTTAAGGACATCCTTTCAGGCCTCTAGTTTTGTGCACCAGTGGTCAGTGTCTTGCATGGCTCTGCGTTTCTGGCGTGGAAAGTCGTGTACAGAACTGACGTCAATGCGCGAGGACGGCGTCTATGTAGCTACCGCGACATCATCCCGGCACTGACGACAAACGCGTTGTCGATCAACGCCACCTTCCGACATGCAGTGGTACTACTGACGAAAAACTTTCCGGATCCAGTCTGACGCCTTGGGGTAATTCTAAGGTAAGGAATCTATAACTAACCTATGTGTCTTACAGATATATTGTTACCGACGGTAAGTAACTTGTTCATTTAGGCATGTCTCTCTTCTATCTCAGTATGCTTCATTCAGATTCTGTCAGGCAACACCACTGCCATGCATTCTATCAACAGGCATGTCTGTAAGGTTGTGAATGTTTTGTGGAGAGGCTTTAGGTTCAACAATGTGGGATCTCCCTAACAGCTTATCTTGCATGTTCCCTTTTAGTAAGAGCAGGTGCTCTCATCTATCTCTTGTTCGAGGTTCAAGATTGGGAGTGACACACTAAGGTGACAAATATGATCTTCTTTAGATTGGGGTGACCATACTTGGCTCTAACTGCCACAGCCCAGAACAGGAAGTGTCTGTGATTTTGTGCCATTCAAACTGGTTGGTTTGTGCTTCGGCACTCTCAAAGCCCTGAGAAGGTTTTTCCCGTTGCTGCCTCAGTCAGCTAAGGAAACTGTGATTCGTGCCCTTGTCCTTTCTCGGCTTGATTATGCAAATGCTTTGTATCTTGGGATACCAAAATACCTACTTAACAAATTGCAGACTATTCAGAATGCTGCTGCCAGACTCCTGTTTAACATCTCAGGTAGACTAAAAAACAACTTCGTGATTTGCACTGGTTGCCAGTTCTCCAAAGAGTGCAATTTAAAGCTCTGATTTTGGCACACCGAGCGCTGCATAACATTGGCCCTCTCTACATCCAAAAGCGGTTTGCCTTCTATATTCCTAACAGAGTGTTGCGATCCGCCACCTTGCGTCAGGTGGCGGTTTCTCGCTTCCGTAGGGCTCGTCTGGGTGGCCAATCTCTCTGTCAAAACAGCTATCGCCTGGAATGCATTGCCTTTGAAGCTTCGAGTCATTCAAGATCTTAGGCTTTTCAAAAAACAATTGAAAACGTTACTATTTTTAGGTGCGCTCTAAAGGCCTCCCTACAAGGTTTTGTTCGCAGCTTCCACGCCAGGACACTCTTGAGTATTAGTGCGCGCTATATGTATTATATAACATAACATTTCCCTCTTAACGGTTTCCTGGGGATGCCTCCAGGTTCAGCTGATCTCTAGGACTGCTGTGTGCCTTTCCATTGATTCTACTCATGTCAAAGGTTTTGTGAAGGTGTTGGAAGATCAGGTACAACTGATTCTGATTGCCGCTGATTGACCACCAAGGGCACCAAGGACCTGGTATGCTGGTCTGTTTGCCCTCGGCATTCTGCCACCTCTTCCTCTCTGGCACAGGGTAGACTTGCTGTCTCAGCAGGATGGTCAAATCCTCCACCTAAATCCCCAAATGCTGCAGCTTTCTCCATGGAGATTGAGCAGTGCCAGCTGGAATCCTTTTTGCTCTCCTGAGACAGTAACAGATTTCATCCAGGCAGCCAGGAGACCATCTAAAAAATCCATGTATGCTAGTTGCTGGCACAAATTAGTTCAATGGTGCTAGTTGGAAAGCTCAAATAATTTTAAATCTTGCCTTTAAGAAATTTCTGAGATTGTTGTTCTTTATTGGGCAGCGGGGTTTGACGTGGCTGCAGTTAAAGGCTGCCTGACTGTCTTCATGGCCAGGTATCCTGGTTTAGATCACCTCTAGTGTCATGTTCTTCTTTTTCCTTTTCAACATAGCAAGTAGGAGAAGCAGCTGGATCCCAGATGCTTCTATTAAATTGATCGCCCTCTAAGGGACAGAATGGATGATCAGCTCAATGTAGGTTTCACAAGAGCTAAAAAGGGGCAAGGCACCATTTTTCTTCAACTCATCATATGCACCAAGATTGGCCACACCTTTTCCTAGAAAGATCTCCTGTAGGGCCTTCATACCCATTCCACAATGGTCGTGACTACTACCACAGCTCTCTCTTGAAGAGTTCTGGTGACCGACATCTGCTGGGTGGTTACCTGGTCATCCCTGCATACCTATGCAAAACATTACTACCTTACAGCTCAAGCACACAGTGAGAGGTACTTTAACTGGATTGTGTCGCATGAATTTCTTTGGTTAATCCGCACTACTAAATCTCACTCCATAGTGTGAGCTGTTTCTTCTGGACTCATAAGGTGAGCCATCTGTTGTCATTGACAACAGGTAGGTTGATGCAGCAAGTGTGACTTTACTAGGACCATATAATGCCACCCGGCACCCTGACATCAGTTCCCTATTTTCCACAGCCTTCAACGCAGGTCCAGTGCTTCTGTCTGTGATTTTTCATATTTTTCTTTTTAATTCTTCAATTGTGCAGTGCCAATGAGATGTTTCCCTTGCTGCTCCTGCCATCAACAGATATTCATATCAAACCCACATGAAGACTGTCTATGGTGTTTGAGGCTGAAGTGCAACTAGAAATTGTGTTAAAAATGAGCTTCAAGTAATGCTAGGGACACTTTCAATTTATTGTACTCCTCTTTGACTCATAAAGGCAGGCTCATTGCAGTTTGTCATAGACTACCTTTGGACAACACTGAACTCCTGACATTTTTGGGTTTCACCATCAAGGAGCTGAAGTCTCACCTGAGCCTCATTCTAAAACTTTCATTCATTGTGGTTGTTCTAGACATATGGCTTGTAAGGCTTTTCCACCCCTTGAGAGATTTTTGGACCTTCGGGATATAACCAGTCCTGTGTTTTGGTGAGGATGGCTCTTTGGCTTCTTGTTCTCTTGGCCTTGTGCATTCTTCTCATCCCATATAACATGTGGCACATGCAGGCGCTACTGTGAATCCTTAGATTTCAGTGGGCTCAGCATCAGGGATCCCTCTCTGACTCCATTCAGATCTTGAGGGACACTGTGCAGAACTTGCTGTGGATGCTGACCAGCGTGAACCTGACGCATAGCATTCTTCCTCCCTCACCCAGAGTTCAAGGTCGTGACTGACATGCACTTCTGGGTTTCGGGCCAGTTGGTAGAAATGGATATCAGAGGTGTCTAGTCTTTGGTGGAAAGCTAGCTCTGTTTCAGTCTTCTGGAGCTTTGGGTGATCCTTCTGGTCCTGAAAGTCTTCCTGCTATCGATCAGCTGGAGGCTGGTATAGGTTGTCATGGACAACACAATTGCCATGTGGTATTGCAGCAAGCAGGGCAAACAAGTGGGGTCCTGCATCCTTTGTTAGGAGGTGCTACTCTTCTGGAAGTAGCTGAACCAGCAGAACACCTTCTTAGTCATCAATCATGTGGTGATGTTCCTAAATGTGAGAACAGACAAGCTAAGCAGGCATCATCTTGTGGACCACTAGTGGTGTCTTAATCCTGAGGTGATACTGGGTGTTGTTTGAGCAGAGGATAGTCCCTGGCTAGATGTATTGGCCACCGTCGAGGACGCACAGTGTCAACAATTCTACACATTGGATTCTGATGGATACTTCTAACCACAGATTCTTCACCATGTGAATACCCTAGGCACCAGAGTGGATCCGGCCTTCTTTTCCCCAACCATTCCCACTTGCACTGGTAGGTGGCATCATACAGCCCCCCATCAACTTCGCCCTGTCCTAGAAGTTACGGCAGAGCCACATATCACCACCATCCTTGCACGCTGAAATCAGTTCATTTATTTCCACTCCTTCGGACGTGAATCCGGAGCACTCTCCCTCAACATTTCTGGTCATTTGAGAAGATTTTTTGTCCAAATGTTTTCACAGTGTGCACAGGAAATGTCCCAGCCAAAGACTTCAGGATTTAAACCCTGCAGTCACAAACAGATGTCTGTGACAGACCCACACCAGGTTTGTTTCAGGGGCATGGGTTTGTCGCACCACATTAAGTCTTGTAGTGACTGCACTAAGATGAATCCACACGCAATCCGAGAACACAAAGCCAAGCTCTACGTCGTCGAACAGTATTGAAAGGTACGTAAGGACTGGCCTCCTTAGAATGTGGACCAGTTCTCGCAGTTGAGGCCATTCTCGGGTAAGGTCCTCTTCACATTCGAAGTCATCAGGTAAATCAAAATCAAAGGAAAGAACACGAGAAGACGAAGCATGACTCTCCGTCTTCCTGATACTCTCATCCGGAGAAGTCATATGGACGCAAGTATGCCTTTTGATGTCTGTCCCAGTCTTCTACCGCAGACCTGATTCCACAACTTATCATGACCCAACCCAAATTCAAAGGCCCATCGTTGACTCCTCAACAAGTCAAGTTCTTCTAGGAAACCATGTTGTGCATCTTTGACCCTGTGGTGCGTCTCCAGTCCCCGACAGTCTGAGGAGTCCTCCAGTTGGATTACTGTTGGTGGCTCTGTCCTTGATGCCATCTGTGAGGTCCACTCTAACTCCTGGAGCCAATGCCTAGCCTGACTTCACACTGACCCGGGTGCTTACACCAATGATGTCAGAGAAAGAGCCAATTGTTCTTTCAGACTCTGAAGCAAATCCAGCACCACCGTTACCAGTCATGCCCCCCTCAGCCAATTTAAACCCATTCTGACTCAGATGGGACCCTGCCTTTATCCAGGCCATTACATATTCCTTGGCTTCTGATTCCTACCAACACATGGGATGACTGGGATAATGCACTCCACTTCAGTGATTAGGAAAATAATTTTATGGACCTTTAGTATGCCAGTGGGTTGGACACCTCCCTAGACACTGGGTTGAAACACCCCACCCCCCCCCAAGTGGTCCCTCTACCGAGTAATCTGCTTACTTTGCCAAGGTGATACAGAGAGCTGCAGAATAAAACGCCACTCATCGGTTGAAATCAGGACCAGCGTCTTGACAGAAGTCCAACAACGTTGACAGACTTCCACAGAACCGCTCCTCCTCTTTAATGGGACTCGTAACTGACACACTAATTGGCACTTGTTCCAAGCCAGACTTTTGCCCACCAGTGAACAGACAGCTTGCCAAACACAAACCTAATCCTAGAGGCCTGCATTTCCTCCTCCAACATCCTACGCCTGAAAGCCTAGTGGTTGAGGCTTTGAGAAGAAGGCTTGACCCAAACTAATTCCCTATTATTCCTCCTGACGAATGAAGGCATCCAGAAAGCATATGTTTTCTTCGTCCAGTCTTGCTCTCCCTTTAGTAAATGCTAATTGCCTCCTGCCATGCTATTTGCTTGTGCTATGGGACATGGTCAGCAAGATCTTGTCTACAGTTCCTAAGGAATTCCACGACAATCTAGCACAGTGTATACAGGATGGGCAAGACGCAGCAAGATACATCATCAGCTGTAGGCTGAACACCAACACCTGATTGAGCAGGGCAGTTGGTATCAGCATGGTGCTTTGGCATCATTTGTAGAGGAAATCCACAGGCTTCCCTAGTGATGTGCAGGTGTCACTGATGGACATGCTATTTGATTGCACTCGTCTCTTCGGAGACAAGACAAACTTGGGCCTGGGGCACTTCAAAGAGAGCAGGGTCACAGTGTTGTTTTTTGGCCTCGCTGTGCCTGTATGTCAGGATCCCCAGCAGTTTTGTCCTTTTTGGGGCCTCAGAAAAGGCTTGGTGCAATGGTCCACCTATTCAACAAAAGACCCCCCCCAGACCTTATGTCCAGGCCATGAGGGGCAACCTACTGCTAAGTCCCTACCCCTCCTGTCACCACCACCAAACCACTTTAGCTTTCCCTCGGTGGCACATGGCAGTAGGATAAGTTATTACCTCTACAATTGGCAGAGCATCACATCTGACAGATGGGTGCTTCAAATCGTTCCTCAAGGATATGCACTACAATTCTTTTCACCTCTTCCACATATATAATCTACACCAGAGCAGCTATCGGAGAGCCACTTGTCCATCTTATAAAAGGATGTTCAGGTTTGTTTGGACAAAGGAGTCATGAGAGGGTCGGTTTTATCAAAAATAGGAAATTTATGTTACTCCCATTATTTCCTGGTGCCAAAGGACAGAGGCCTTTGTCCTATTTTAGACCATTGACCTCTCAATTTCTTTCTCAAGAACAACAAATTCAAGATGCTCAGATGTCCAGATTTCCATATGCCATAAATCCAGCAGACTGCTTAGTGGAGCTAGATTTGCAGGATGCCTATTTCCACATCCCCGTCCTGCAGTCCCACAGGTGTTACCTATGGGACAAGGTGGATCACAAACATTGGCTGTTTTCTGGGCTTCCCTTTTGCCTCAACCAGTGCCCCTCTGGTGTTCACAAAATTGATTGCGGTGGCCACTACACATCCACGGAGGTTGAGAATACCAGTGTTCATATACTTCAACGTCTGGCTGATGAAGGCGGGCTCCCCACAGTCAGTCATGGACCCCTCCAGATGACGGCAAAACTGCTCACATCTTTGGGGTTCCCAATCAACATGCTGAAGTCATACCTGACTGTTTCCCTGCGGCTCCCGTTAATTGTAGCAGTCCTGGATACAGCGCTCTTTTGAGGCTTTCCACTGGCTCAGTGTCCAGGACATTCACGCCATGATCTGGGGTATTAAACCACTATCCTGGGTCTCTTTGAGAGCGGATTTGAGGCTTATTGGCCTTCGCACCTCCAAATTATGGAACACTCCTTATGGAATATCTGGGTTCTGCAGTGGTATATAATGTCCCAGCGAGTTCAGCACCTAAGAAACATGCCTGATTCCATCATGGTTTTGGAGGAGACTGCAAAATGCCTGCAGTTGTGGCTGCTCCACTGAAATTGGACTTGCCGTAGACCTCTGTCTTTACCCTACTCGGAGTTGAGAGTTGTGGTAGATGCATTGTTGCTTGGGTGGGTGGGGGGATGGGTGAGGGCATCTATGAGAGGTGAAGATCAGAGGACTTTGGTCTCCAGTGGGGATCACCCTGGTATTCAGCCATCTTTCAGGTTCTTGGAACGGCAGGATGGAAAAAATCATCCAGTGTTTCCTAGCGTATCATGAATGGCAATTACACTCAAAGGTAGCGCAGGGCATCTTTTAGCAGTCGGGAGAACCTACGCTCGATGTTTTTGCCACTGTCGGGAACACCCACTGTTCAAGCTCTTGCATGTTGGAGTTCCCAAGGTGACTCTCATTTGGAAATGCTTTCCACCTACATTGGTGCTCAGTACTCTTCTATGTCTTCTTGCCTCAACCTCTCCTGCCGAATGTTCTGAAGAAGATCAGAAACAACCTGGCCCAAGTCATCTTTGTGGCTCTGTATTGGACCAGGAGAGTGTGATACCCTGAACTTCTGGCCATGAGCAACTGTGCCCCTATCAGGCTACTGCTTCTGGAGGATCTTCTGTCGCACCAGTACAGCAGAATAGAACACCCAGGTCTGCACAACCTACACTTCCCTGCATAGAGATTGAACAACGACAACTGATTGTTTTTGCCCTCCCTCCTGAGGTAGTGGATGTTATCTTAGCACTTTACCACACATGGTGAGTAAAACAAATATATATATAGTCTGTTGTTTCAGCAATAGTATTGTAACACCAAGCATGCTGGAGTCTGTGGGATAGCCAAAGGGCTATCCCACAGACTCCATGCTCGGTGTTACAATACTATTGCTGAAACAACAGACTCACAGGTAACGCGCATCAGCCACAAACGGGCTTATATATATATCTATACCGTAGGCGGTATACTCAGGCTCCACAGAGAGTCTTCTACTAAGCCAGTCGCTCCTATCATGGAAATATATAGCTGCCAAGCACGTGGTGCTATACTGTATGGTGCCGAATTGTGGGGGCATTCCACGATCTCTGACATCTCTAAGACTGAAAACACATTCTTTACATCGTTGCTGGCCCTACCCATGAGCACCCCCCTTATTCCCATTAGAATGGACTTGGGTATCAGACCTATCGAAGAAATTGTCTCTCTACGTCCCCTATTGTTCTGGCGAAGACTCTGGGTAACTCCCGAACTGCTACACTTCAGACTAGAGATCCAAGAGTTGTTATTACTAGCGGATACCCATAAACTGCCCTGGTTTGCCCACATAAAGAACGTAAGTGCGAAATTAGGCATCCCAGGTCTATGGTCCAATCCTGCCTCTTTCTGTGCTGAGATGTCACGTGTCGATTTGGTCAACCTACATCGTACCTATAGTATTTCGATTACTCTTTCCAATTCCGTGTTGGGCTCATCAACACTGGTCTACTTTAACCATAAAACCTGTTATAAAGTAGAGCCATTCCTTGACGAGATTGTGCAGTCTTCTGCGAAATAAACTGTATTTACAGCTTAGATACGGTACACTCCCATTAAGGGCTTTTTCCCACAAATGGTCGAATGATAAACTCATGTTATGCCCGGCCTGTGGCGCCAAGGAAGAGTCCGTCGCCCATGTATTTTTCTTTTGCAAAGGGTATAAACTGATACGATATCGTTAGCTCGTTCCACCCTGCAGAAACCTTGGGGTTAGAAATTACAAAGAGGCACTTAGTACATTACTCACTAATACCTCCACGCCCATAGTTTTTTCGGTCTCACGTTTTATTAATGCTATGTGGCGTAGGAGAAAAACTTTTATATAAAATTATGTGCCCTTCCTTTCCTGCTGTTAACCCTGGAAACTTTTATTTTACCCTTTTTTTTTTTTAATTGTAACTAAATTTTACAGTCAATTTTTAATTCTGTTTTTATTCTTGTGTATGATATTGATATGTCTGAAATTTTGTATCTTTGATGGTCTCGACCGAAATAAAGATTACTTGACTGACTGAAATGGTATGGCTGACATTTCAGAACACGATGACTCTGTCCCTGTGTCCCGAAAATTCCCTGTGACTTGAAAATTATTTTTAAAAAATTAAGTCTAAGAGGGCAGGGTAGGGGTGCCCTGACCTCACCCCTGGACCATGTAGGAGGGTGGGTGGGGAGGGGGAGTATTAGGGTCCTAGAGGGACCCTCCCTGAGCCTAAGTGCAAAAATGAATATTTTGGTAGGATTTTCGCAGTGGATTCCATGGACTTCTGTGGGTGCTTGTCTTGCGGGACACCTGCGGGAGTAAGAAAAATATGTATAAAAAAGGCAGTGCCTAGTGGAGGATAGCCCAAGCCCTGCAGCCAACCCCATGCCAAGCACAGTTGAAGGTCCTGCGCGGCGGGCGAGGAGTTGGTGGCCCACAGGAATTGACTTGCTTTGGTGGTTGGATGCAGTGGCCAACCGAAGGCCTTGTGCAACAGCGGGTTCGCCTCTTGCAGGGGTTGGCCGTAGAACCTAGCCAGGCTACATGCTGTGCTCTTCGAGTGGTTGGCTGCTCTCAAGGGTTGCATACAGGATCCTGGGGTTGGTATTAGGTACGGTAATAAAATATTACTTTGTTAAAAAAAGCCCTAGAAATTCACTGAAAAAAAACCAAAGGTTAAAGTAACATTATAGTTGGTAATTGTAATTATATCTTATTTTACATTACATTAATAAAAAACTAAGAAATTAATTGAAAAAAAACAAAGGTTAAAGAGATGTCATAGTTAGGTGAAAATGTCAGTCAAAACATACAGTTTTAAAACAACAAAAAAACTACTGAAATACAAGTAACTATAATTCCTGCAGTAAAGTAACTGTAAATTATGCCTTCGCCATGCACTGCTAATTTCATCCCATATTACATCATCCTTGATATTTTCTGTAACATTATTGATCGCATCACTGCAACATTTGAAATTACATCAATAGATGACAACACTGTCCATGGCTGGCATTAGTTATAGTTACTTCAATGGACTTGTGATAACTATAACTGGTGTATTTCATTGTTTTTTAAACTGTATGTTTTAGCTGACATTTTGACCTACCTATAACATCTTTTTAACCATTGTTTTTTTCAGTGAATTTCTTAGGTTTTATTAATGTAAAGTAAGCTATAAGTATAATTCTTAATTATAACGTCAGTTTAACCTTTAGTTTTTCAGTGGGAAAAAATTACACGGGCGTTGAATGCAGTGTCTGGTGACGCCCCTCCATGTCAGAGTCAGGGATAAGGTTAGGGACTGCGGGGCAGAGGGCATCGGCATCGGGACCATCATCAGGGATGGTCGACATGGAATGGATCCAAGGGGTCACACTGGAGCCGGATCTGCCGGCACAGAACCAGATGGGGCCTACCCATACCCCACGGAGCGCGAAGGCATGCTAGAGGGGTCTGGCTTCCCAAATATGAGTCACATGGCCTCATAAAAAGTTCTTTAAGTTGGGCGGGGGTCATTCAAGCTCCCGGAAAGTCAGGGAGGTGTGGAGTCAGCCCAGGCTCTACCACGGAGCGAGTCCTCAAATGCCGTCGCTCCCTCGTCGCGATGGCTGACAGACAGAGAGAAGTCAAAGACCCCTTTGACTTCTTACGTTTCTTCTTCCTGAATTACTTGGAGTGGTACGAAGAGGACTTCGGGCTCCGCGAACGCTTCAGGGACCTTCCACGCGACCGGGACCTCAGTTTTTGCAGTCGCATGCCTGGCCGCCATGAGCTTAGGGACTGTTCCCTCAAAGCTTTCAGATTAATGGCGCCGCAATCAGAACACGACTTTGTGTCATGGTCGCGCTTCAAACGCCACAGGTAGACAAGGTGCAGGTCTGTCATCAACATAGGCCGGTTACAGGCACCACAGGGCTTAAATCTTGTCTTCCTAGATGACATCACTCACACACCAGGAGCAAAACACCGCAAAAGAAGTCGACAAAATGTCAAACAAAAAATAAAGTCAAACAGTGACGGAGGGGTAGCTCTTCCCCAGATCAGCGCTGGCTGGTGCAGAATGAAAAAACTGACGCCAGAGTGCCTAGGTGGCACCTATAGAGGTGCCGCGGACGTCACTTTCGGCGCGGACGACGTTTGCAGAGCCGATCGATGCCACCTACTGGCACGCAGGGGGTACTGCTCATGAAAAATCTTCCAGGTCCTGTCTGATGCCAGAGAAATTCAAAGGTAAGGAATCTGCGGCTAGATAGTCTCTACCAGATAAGGCATTACTGAAGGTAAGTAACTTGTTCATCAGTGGTTTAACATCCAACATATTGACAACATTCAGATAGAAACTGATGTCAGTGTTCATGGGTGGTGGTGATCTGAGGCTCCAGCTAAACTTCCAGGACAGAGTTGTCGCAGAGCCACACAGTGCCACCTACAAGCATGCAAGAAAATTGCTGGGGAAAAATAAATCTCTGAACCACTTCTATTGCCTGGGGGTATTCACAAGGCGACAAATCTGCAGTCAGAAAAAGCATTCCCCCAGAAAAAGCGCTACTGACTTTTTCATATCTGTCAAGGCACTTGTAAGGAGATACATTCCAACTGGAATGGATGGAAGGACTTTGCATTTTCTCTATTTTTCCTGACTTGAGTTCTGAGGCAGATCAAAACAGATTGGGCACAAATCATTCCATCTCCTTGAGCTTTTGCCTTCCAATCAGGCTTCCACTTTGAGAGAAGTTTCTGTCCCAGCAACAGGGGAGATTCCTTAATCTGAGTCTCCACAACCTGCACATCTTTGCTTGGAGTTCGAACGACGCAGCTGATAGCATATGACTTGCTAACCGAGGCAACATGCCCCTGCACGAAGTCGATCTGTGCTGGGTATGAGGACAAGTTTGTTACCTAGTGTAGTACCTGGAACACAGACCCCCCCCCCCCCGTTTAAAAAGCCAAACTTTCTGATGTTTTTTTGTTTGCTGTTTTGTTAGCCTAGCAGAGCCTTGCAGTAGTCGCAGTAAAAGGTTACTTATCGGACAGTACAGCCTTACTGTGTTTACCTGACCATCTGTCTTTGTTTAAGTCACCAGTTTTGATGTGTTTTATAAAAGACATGAGGTACTCCCCCTAACAACCATTTGTTATGGCTCAATGTAATCTGGATTTTGTCTTGACACGTGATCACCCTAGGCAGTCTGAGAAACCGTCCCTGTCTACAGTGCAGCCAGTCGCTGGATGACAACTACAATTATGGCAGAGATCTGATAACGAGGCGCAAAGTGTGTTGCATCCTCATGGGTGGCCGTGGCATGGGTGGGAGGCATGATAAAAGGGGAGGGCCCAGAGGGCGGGCTCTGAAAAGTAAGGGCTAGATAAGCAAGAGGTTGCATCTCACCGTAAGGGGACCCCTGAAAAGTAAAGCAACCAGCTGATTGCAAAACAATTGTATAATAGTGCAGTATGGAACCTGGGGGAATTCAAAAGGTGAAGAATCTATGGGTTAGGTAAGGTATTCACCAGAAAGAGTCTAACCAAAGGTAAATAACTTTTACATTTCCACTGATCAGCTTCTGTCGGAGGTGCAGGAAGATCAGGCACAGCTGTTATGAATGCCCCAGACTAAGTGAGAATTTGGTAGGCTGTTCTGTTGGAACTCTGCAGTCCATGCCCTGTTATGTTCCCAGATAGAATAGACCTGCTCTCAGAACACAATTGAAAAGTCCTCCACTCCAGTCCCTAAACACTGCAGCTTTACGTTCGTAGATTGAGCATTACCAGCCTTATTTCTTTTCCTGACCGTCTGAAGATGAAGAGGTTTTGAAAGGTAAAATTGCTTATAGTGATTAATGACTTAGATTCAGAATCAAACAAGCATTGGCATAGCAAATAGGTCTCGCCTTTGGGACCTTATAAGTGTTTGGCCATGCAACAGTTGCATAACTAAATACTTATAAGGTCGCAAAAGTGATCGCGATCAAACATCAAAGTGGCCGTGAAAGTGAAAGTACTCGCGTCAAGCACGGCCGCGCACATGCACTGTAGGTCTAGGCTGGCCTGGTAGCACTTTTTGGAGCTCTCTCAAAAGTCTCGCCAGACCAGCGCATGCGCTGGGTCAGGCGAGACCTAAAAAGAAAATTTATATAACTGAGTATTCTTGCGGGATGCTAATTGATGAGTATGTCATTATATTAAAGACTGCATGCGTTTTCTTCATTTTACCTAATTCCATATATAGAATTTATCATCCTAAAAGCTCACATTCCCAGGGAAGATTCTTCAATTCTCTTGTGAAGGTCTCATAAAAAGGGATTGTTCTGATGTTTGGAGGAATTAAGCTGTATATGCCCAGGACACTACCCTAGAAAGACTAAGTGTTTTCACATTTCTTTTTTAAAGAAGGGATTTCCAGAATTCAGCTCCTCGTAGAAAACTTTCTCTACCAGATATACAACGTTCCTGCAGTTTGCATGGTCTCTTGTCCAGCAAGGCCTACCAGTGGTGACTTTTAACATTTAGTTAGCTGTCCTATCCACCTTATATGTCTTTCAGATCAGCCTTCTCTGCGAAAGTCTCCAGTAGACGTGCTTTCTAAAAGGTATACTGTACTTATTTCATTCCATACTGTTAATTGTTCCTCAGTGAGATTTAAATTTAGTTTCAACTTTCCTCATAGCACCTCCATTCGAGCCGACATCCCAGTCTGGCTTGTCACTTTGAAGTTGGAATTTTGCACCGGCCCATCTTTTCTATCAAGTGTTATCTGCATTTCATATGGGCCAGTTCATCACTCCTTTTCCTGCCTCCTCATCCCAGGAGGAGTGTCTCCATAGGCGTAACACCAGGCATATCCTATTACATCAGCTGTACTTAACAAGACAGTGGATGACCAGTTCTTTTTGGGCTTCAACTGAACCAAGGTTAAGGTGGTATCTCACACAACTGTGCGTTGGGATCTCCTCTGTTTTAAAAATCTGCTATGCCTTGGCCAAGAAATGCCCTCTACATGGTATTCGTGCCCTTTCTTCTAGAACCATCTCTGCTTCCACAGTCCTCATCAGAGGCCACATGGTACATAATTGCATACTTTTGCGAAACGTTACTGACTCATAGTCCAAGCATGCAGTTACGGTTACTTTGCCAGGGCTGTGCTCTATGAATTCCATGGTTAGGTGGTACTATTCAGTCCATAGCCTGGAGTATTGCTTTGGGGCTCATTCATAATGTGAGAAATCTGCAAGATGATGTATCATTCTAGAGAAAACATTATTTAACATTGATAACGGTATTTCTGGCGGATACATAAACTTCCTCCAGGTTGCTCATCCCCCTCTCAAATGCCATCATTGATAAAATCCCAAAGTATGCAGGCATGCCATGTGCTGTATGGTCACTGTTGTTGGAACTCTTTCAGTTTGTTTCCACATGCCTCAGTGGGCTATGGATAAGTTACCACTGACTGTGATGGTTAGCACATTATGGACTCCAATGTCACCTCCATGGTGCTACTGAGGCTGCATGGCACACTCTGGTGTTGCTGGAGAACTATTGCTGAGGAAGAAAGTTTTCAGATTCAGTATATCACATGGAGGATATCCATAAGGCAAGAAATATGCCAGAAGATTATGCATCCACCAGAAATGTTGTTACAGAACGTAAGTAATTTTTTTGTTACAGCTCTCTAATCATAGTTAAAACTAAGGAGTATCAATGTTAAATGAAATCATGTTGATCATGAGTGTTAAGGATAAGTTCATTTTGCGGGTCACACGGCATCAGGGCTGCTATTGAAATAGGTTCCATATGTTTTTATTTGTTAACCTTCATTGTAGTTTTTCCCCCGCAAGTGCCCCCATTCCATTTAAACGAAAGAGCAAATCAATTTTCTGGTACTGGGTATTGAGGATTTAAATGTCTGTTTAGTATTCCAGTGTTTAGCACATAAGGGACTGGTGATTAGGGATAGTTAATAATTTGCCCAGGATAACACAGCTTGTTCAGGTGAAATCGGGATTCATACCCAGATTATGTATCTTGAGTCTACACCTTATCCCCTTGACCACATCTTCCCACTAAATCATATCTGTGGTAAGTTGGAGTTCATGCTCATGGACACTCCCATCTAGCAGTGTGTTCTTCTTGCCACAGAGGTAATGATCGTTTTGAGAAGGAACCATTATTAGGCCAAGATTTATGAGGCATGCTGTCTGGAGAAATGTATAAACATGATCTGTGTGTACTCCGTACCGAGCCTAATTTTCAGCAGTGTTTTTCCAGTCTGTGCACTAGACTCGTTTCCAAGGTGCATGAAAAAGCCTTTTCTTTTTTTTACTGCTGCAGGTGTCACTCTGGCAGTACTGTTAGTCTAGCTTTTCATCACTAGGGTAGGCAAGAGAGTTGGCAGAACACCATGTGGGGTGGGCATTGCATGACTCGACTGTGCATGTGCTCTCTAGGTTTGTGTAAATGACCAAAGTAGTGTTGCCCTTTAAAATGTAATGGGTCACGTATAAAACTAAAAAGCTCTGAAATTAGCTAGTTTGGGTTATGGTCAACACTAGAATAGTAAGTTACACAGGGGCAAATTATAGCCGATCGATACATGGATTTTCATCAGTTAGAGCAGAAGTGTGAACAACCAAAATTGCTCATTGCCGCCCCCTTTTTTTTTTTTAACTTAACCATGACGTTGCTTAATGTAAGCTTTGTGTGTGCGTGCGTGCGTGCACTGCTGCTGTCTTAGCCATGCAAATTAGACGGTGAAAATCCATCTCCACGACGCTGCTGTAGTCAGTGGATTTCTAGAGTGAAAATAGCAATTTGCAGCGACATGTCATCATCGTGTGGAACTGCTGTACTGAGAGCAACCTGATGAAACGACATGCACACTCCCCGGAATGTCTTTGGAGACGACACATATGCAAGAGCAACATCGGTTCTGTTATTGCAGCAGACATTTTTGTATTCCTCGGTGCCTGTTTATAATTGCACAGGGAGATGACTGGATTTCGACACACGCTGCCAGTTTATTCATTTAAATAACTGTAACCTCATCTGTTCCTATTTAGACAAGCTATTATATTTGACCTACAATCAAATCATCGTTTGGGAACAAATAAACAGTGACTTAATTTTTAAAATATGAATGTGTAAATTCTTAGAGGGCTCAGAGAAGAAATAGTGGATTTGCAAAGTTTGGTGTGCAGCCGCTTTCAATGCACCATAACATTGTTTTAATGCCAGTGAAATTACGTTGAGGAAAATGTACGTTTGAAAATGTATGTGGTGACGCCAGCAATAGGTGTATTTATGCATTCAGAAAAGAGAAAATGGGGAGATTGGCTGGGATTTACTTTCTATGAATGCGTTCAGAAATTGGCCCACGGTGCTGATAGTGCTGTGCGGATCATGTTATATTAGGTAATTTTATACAATGGCACACGTTTCTACATTTGCCTGGCCATTAAGAACCGTTGGAGTCTGGGCACCCTTTCGTGCTTGTTTAGTTCTCGTTGACTAGAGTCAAGGTGGTCTTTTGTTATAGTGTTTGGTTAAATACGTTCGGTCTGTCTAATGAACAAGCTACCTACCGTCAGTATCTGGTAGAGACTCTATCTAACCACAGATTCCTTACTAACAATATTCCCTAGGTGTCGGATTGGAAACCTTTTGAGCAGTATCTCTGTGCGCTGGTTGGTGGCGTCGATCGACTTCCTGTCAGTGTTGCCTGCACCGGAAGTCACGTGGGCAGTGCCTTTATATGTGCTACCTCAGTTAATTTTTGCAACATTTCCATGCCAAAAGTGCTGAGCTACGAAGGATGCTGATGTACCAATGTGCAGAGACGAAAGACCTAATAAAGATTACCTTATATGGAGAAATCTGTTACCAGAGCGGGGACGATGGGAGGGTGAGTAAGGAATCTGATCCTGAACAGAGTTCCAGCCAGACAAAGCATTACCTAAAGTATTCATTTGAGAGCCAGAGATTCCTTGCCTTACAATAGATACCCAAGTAATATCTCTCTGGAGGTGAGTATGCGAACAGATTTAGACCAGGAAGTCCTGGAAGATCGAACAGGCAAAGTTCCTGTCATGACAGACCTGAATGCCCAGGCAGTGGTGCTTTATGAATGTGTGCAATGATGCCCACGTTGCAGCCTGACAGATATTCAGGACAGGGACTTCGTTGGCTAACGCAGTGCTCACAGCCTTGGCTCTGGTGGAATGAGCATGCAAGCTCTCAGGGAGCTGCTTTTTGG
This sequence comes from Triturus cristatus, assembly GCF_964204655.1. Classification (NCBI taxonomy): domain Eukaryota; kingdom Metazoa; phylum Chordata; class Amphibia; order Caudata; family Salamandridae; genus Triturus; species Triturus cristatus. Next base: position 1,397,015,991 of record NC_140589.1, read on the forward strand.
CCAGTGCATGGGTGATTTTATTGTACAGCACAATCCGTCTTGAGATTGTTCTTTTCTGCCATTCCTTTCTTTATTACGACGAACCCACTGAAGAGTTGATCCTCCACGTGGAACTCTTTGGTACGATCAGGATAGAATGATAATTCTCTATCTGAAACAGACTATAGTTATAGATTCCTTACCTTAGAATTACCCCCAGGCGTCAAACTGGATCCAGATAATTTTTTCCTCAGCAGTACCCCTGCGTGTTGGTAGGTGGCGTTGTTCGACTTCGTCGTCGGCATCGTGGTGCCTACTTGGATGCCGCCCATTCGCGCTGACTTCGCCAGCCTAGTGCAGATCCGGAGAGAGCTTGGCCCTTAGTCACTTTTTGGCGAAACTTTTTTTGACTTTGTCAACGTCTTTTTTCGAGTCTTCAACTCCTGGTGCGTGGGGGATGTCCCATCGGCCGGCTTCAAGCCTTGCGACTCCTGTCACAAGCTGATGTCTGTGACAGCCCCGCACCTCATGTGCTTCTGGTGCCTGGAGCGCGACCACGACTTGAAGTCGTGCTGCGAATGTCGGGCCATGAATCCGGAGTCTTTGTGGAAGCGGTCCCGGAAGCTTTTGGAGGCCTGGTAGTTGGCTCCGTGTCGCTCCTGGTCTCGCTTGAGGGGAAGGTCTCGAGACCGGTCACAGAGCCACCACACCTTGTCCAAGTCTTCGCACTCCTTGGGTTAAGTCGAAGCACAAGAAGAAGGCGAAGAAGCACTGTCGCTCTTCCCCTTCTCCCCGGTGGTCAGCTGATGCGAAGCAGGATCCGGAGCGTTGTCGCTCTAAGGGTCCGTCTCGGGTGGCTGATGCTGGGATGACTCTGCGCCGCCCCCTGGGTGTCCCCTGCCCAGTTTCGTACGGTCCACAAAACCCTCCACTAGGTATTTGGGCAGCCCGACCCCGCTGGTGTGCCTTCGGGCCAAGCTTCTTCTTCCAAGGGCGCATTCCCTTCTGCACCCCCGGACAAGGAATCCAAGAAGCTGGATCAGCTTGGGAAGCGTATCCTCTTTTCCTCCAGCTTGGCACTGCGGTCCGTGAATACTATACCATCTGGGATACAGTTGCGCAGGTGATGCCTCAGAAACCCCGAGGAGGCCCAGGCCGTCCTCTCCCAAACCAGGGCAGATGAGAGAGATGCAGCAAAATTCACAATTCGCTGTGGACTAGATACCACTGACTCACTGGGCAGAACGATTGTCACGTCAGCACCCCTTAGGTGCTACACCTGGTTGAGGATGTCTGGTTTTTCTGGGATGTTCAGTCAACTCTGCTGGACATGCCCTTCAATGGCCTTCACCTTTTTGGTGACTAGGCAGACTCTGCGCTGGAGCGCTTTAAAGATTCTCTGGCTATGGATAGATACTTAGGCATCGCTGCATCCTCCCGTCCACCATAGTCTGCTTTTCGCCCCTTTCGTGGCTACGGAAGGGGCATCCCACCACATCGGACCAAGTCCAGCCACCGGTCCACGCAAGCTGCCCAGCCTCTGCAAGGCTGCGGTTGTGAGACCCAGCTGGCTGGCCAGTCCATCCTTTCCCCCGTTCTGCAGCCTCCAAACCCACCTTGTCAGACCTTTCAGGCCCATCAGTGGGTGGTAGGATACACCATAACCCCCCCCCCCCCCCCCCCCCACTGGAAATCCATCACGTCAGTCAGGTGGGTTTTGCAGATAGTCCGATTGGGCTACTCCCTCCCCTTAGAGTGTACCCCTCCCTGCCACTGTCTCTTGGCCAAGGAAGCTATCAAAAGGGTCCCTACTCCAGAAGTAGGTTGTGGTTGCTACCCACGCTACTTTCTTATGCCCAAGAAGGACAAGGGCCTGTGTCCTATCCTAGACCTCAGGGCCCTCAACCGTTCTCTCCAGAAGTTCAAAATGCTACTCTTGACTCAGGTCCTATCTGCCCTAGACCCTGGATGGTGGCGTTGGACTTGAAGGACGCCTATGTTCACATCCCCCTCCTGCCAGCCCACAGACGTTACCTACGGTTCAAGGTAGACCATGAGCATTTTCAGTTTACCGTGCTCCCTTTCCGCCTTACCAATGCCCCCCGGGTGTTCACGGAAGTGATAGCTGTGGTCGCAGCTCATCTACACAGATCAGGGGTTCCAGTCTTTCCCTATCTCGACGACTGGTTGTTGAAGGTGTGCTTGCCCCAGGCTGTCGTCTCCCACCTCCAGACTAGGATGGACCTCCAGGATTTGCAGGGGTTTACTATCAACGTGCCGAAGTCACACCTGACTCCCTCTAAGTCGCTCCTTTTCATTGGAGCTGTTCTGGACACAGTGCATTTTCGGGCCTATCCTCCCGAGGAGCGACTCTGGGATATTTGGGCTATGATACCATTGTTTCAGCCTATATTCTGGATTTTGGTGAGAATGACCATGGGGCTGCTAGGCCTCATGACCTCCTGCGGGTGGATCATGCCAGATGGCATACGCGAGCTCTTCAGTGGGACCTGAAGTTCCAGTGGCCCCAGCATCAGGGGAATCTCTCAGACTACGTCCAGATCTTGTGGACAAATCACAGGGTGTGAAAGGCAAATGGCGCTACCAACAGAATTGCACAGAATCAAACGTATGAAAATCAAATTCACAGCGGTGCCAACAACAGTGGGAACAACACCCAAAACCCACAAAGCTCAATACAAGATTGATAAAGATGCAAGAAAAAAGAGTTGATGCACACGCTTTAAAATAAATGCATAGTTCAAAAGAATCAGATGCAGCACACAGCTTCCATTCTTCTTAATTTATTAGCGAAGTTCTTCCACTCCCCAACGCGTTTCGTCGTTTAGAGGGAATTACCCCATACGACTTCCTCAGGGCTCAATTATTTGGTGAACTGCAAACCTGATGAAACTGGAAAAATGATCCTACTTTCTAATACCACATATAAAAGCTGCCCAATCATACGGTGGCCATCCGAGTAAACAGGCCTGAGTTGAAAGTTCCCAAAGTAGTATTCTCAATATAGATGTCACTATTATCCAATTGCCCAAAATGGCTTTTCCAAAAGCATCCACTTAACGTGGTCAGTCCCCAAATCGTTCGGCTTCAGCAATCCCGAGTACAGGAGAGAGGCAACGCCGCCAGCCACTTCCGCGATCAAGTAACCAACATTAGTCAGATCTTGGAGGGAACGGCACAACTTCAGTGGTGATTAACGAGTCAGGAGTGGGTCAGAGGCAGATCCCTCTCCCTTCCTCAACCAGACCTCACAGTGGTGACCGATGCATCACTCCTGGGATGGGGCGGCCAGCTGGGAGAGGTGAAGATCAAAGGAGTCTGGTCTCCATTTCAACCTGTTGGAGCTTCGGGTGATTCGCTTGTCACTGAAGGCATTCCTTCCCTCCCTCAAGGGGAAGACCGTGCAGGTGTTCACCACTGCCATGTGGTATTGTAACGAACAGGGCGGGGTGGGGTTGTGGACTCTTTGTCAAGAGGCTCTTTGCCTTTGGACATGGCTGGAACATCAGGACATGATTTTAGCTTAAATCTTCCACCTTTAATCCCTCAATTCTCTCACTCTTTCTGCTTAGCTCGAACTCTGTGGACATGGTGCTATTTGGTTATTTTTAAACTTTTTCGTCAACACATTTGGTTTTCTTTATATAGTCTTGCGTCCGCGTTTGGACACTCACATGGGGTTTCCTTAGGGGTCACTCCTCTTTCCCTTCGTTTGCTCTCTCTCTTCACTTATCATCAGGTTATTTGGTTACTTCAGATTTTTGCTTATATTGCACTATGTTCAGTTTTTTCCTGGTCTCTTCTTCACTGGTCTTGTCAACATTTTGCTGATTTTTCTGCCTTTTGCCGTCTCTTGCTCTTCCCTTTTCTTTCTTTAGTTTTCCTTTATTTTCTTTCTCTCTTTCTTTATACCACTCGTGTTTGTGAAGTTTTTTATGTACATATTAATGTTACAACCAATATCTTTGTATGATTTCTAACAGCCTTGAAGAAGCCCATGTTTGGGCGAAACGCGTTGGCTGCGAATATGGTTGTACCACATCTTGGAATAAAGAACATTTGAATCTTTCAATCTTTGTGTGGACTCAGCACTCAGTTTTCATACTGTATCAATACAGTGTATTTATTTTTGTGTTGCCTCTCGTATTTGTGTATATATGCTTTATTTATGGTCGTTTAAGCAGCTGGCCAGTTGAGGTGGGCAATACTCTCACTACTACAAAGTGACAGGTCCAGGCTGTGCACTCATGTATAACCTTGCTGCTTTATCTTATAAGTGTAAAACATCAGGACATGACCCTGGTGGTTCAATACCTGGCAAGTTCTCTGAACCCCGGGGCTTACGAACTTTCAGCAGTGGGGAGAGCCTTGGTTAGATCTGTTCATCACTGAAGAGAATGCGTAATGTCAGCAGTTTTGCGCGTTGGTGTTTCCAAGGCGGCACTCGCTCGGCTACGCTTTTCAGCTCAAGTGGAGTTACAGCCTCCTGTACGTCTTTCCTCCTGTACCAATTCTGCCCCAAGTGCGGAAGATCAAGCGCAACCAGGCCCAAGTAATTCTTGTGGCACCAGACTGGGCACAAAGAGTCTGGTACTCCAAGCTCCCGAGGATGGCCATCGATCCTCCTATCAGACTGCCCCTTCGGGAGAATCTTCTGTCACAGCCGCTGGGGGACAGTCCTCCACCGAACCTGTCCAGCCTCCACCTCCTTGCATGGAGATTGAGTGGCGACAGTTGACAGCTTTTGACCTTGCTCACGAAGTCTGTAATGTCATATTGGCAGCCGGGCGTCCCTCTACTTAGAGGGTGTACGCCTGTCAATGGAACAAGTTTGTGGCATGGTGCGCGGCAAAGGCTATGGATCCCCTTTCTGCCCCTCTTCCAGAGGTTTTCCTTTTCATTCTCCCTTTGGCCTAGCAGGTCTCTGCTCTGGGCACCCTTAACCTCTTCAGTGCCCATGACGAGATAGTCTCGTCATGGAGCACGGTCGCGCTGTGCCCATGACGAGACTATCTCGTCATGAACCCCACCCACTAATAAAACGCCCGGCACAGGAGGGATTAAAGGCTATCTTTCGGCCATGCTGGCCTTTCGTAATACCCCAGTGGGGCTTGAATCTGAAAGAAACACGTTAGTTAGATTCCTCACCTTAGAATATCCCCAGGCGTCAGACTGGATCCGGAAGATTTTTCGTCAGCAATACCCCTTGCGCGTCGCTAGGCGTCGTCTGCGGCTCCGCGTCCGTCATCGGTGTCGTGCGCCGTAATGACGTCGTCTGAGTACTTCGACGCCGCCCTCGCGCGCTGACGTCAGTTCTTCTTTTTTTCGCGCCAGTAAACGCAGATCCGGGAGAGCTACCCCTTTAGTCAATTTTTGACTAACTTTTTTGACTCTTTTTGGTCAATTCTCGACTCTGGCGCCGGTAGGATGCCTGGTTTCAAGGCCTGCGACGACTGTCACCGACTGATGTCGGTGACCGATCATCACCGCCGGTGCCTGTACTGCTCGGGCCTCGACCACGACACGGCGTCGTGCTCCGACTGTATGGCCCTGACCTCGAAAGCTAGGCGGGAGCGGTCCCGCAAGCTTCTCGAGCTTCGCCACTCGGCTCCACGTTGCTCTCGATCCCGGTCCAGGAGGAGGTCCAAGGATCGGGCGCGGAGCCGCACTCGACATCGTCACTCGTCTGAATCGAAGTCTTCGGGTAAGTCGAGGCACTCCAAGAAGTCCAAGAAGCGACACCGCTCTTCGGACTCCCCTCGCCGGTCGCGCGACTCGGCCGAGGGTCCGGGTGGTTCCACCCCCGCGGCTCCGCAGGACCCGCGCAAGTCCCCATACCCGTCGGTCCCTGGGACTGACGCGACGCCGGCAGAGGTCAGTGCCTTCCTCTCGGCCATGAGGAACTTGGCCCCGCCGTCGACGCCCGCTGGCGTGCCTTCGGGCCCCGCGGACTCGACTGGGTGACCTCGCATGCCGGCGGCTCCGGCGCCGTTGGAGGCTCCGGCCCCGAAGCCGCAGGTCCCCGAGGGCCCCGAGCCCGGGCCCCCGTCGACGCCGGTCGACCTCGTTACGCCTCCTCTGCCGGCGCCAACACCGATACCACCCCCGACGCCAGCTCCGGTCGATCCCCGGTTCAGCCCCTGTCCGGTCCTGACGCCAATGCGGCGCCGCCCGACGCCGCATCCGATGCCGCTAGAGACACTTATTGTCTATCGACCGGCTCCGATCATTCCTCCGGTTTACCAGGAATCGGATGACGGGGGCGACTGGGAGGGGTCTGATGACCCTATGGTAGGGTGACCAGATTCTCAAAACAAAAAACGGGGACAGGTCATAGACATAGAAGTAGGACTACGATTTGCAGTAACCACCGACATAAAAGTAGGACTATTTGACAGCTGTGATAAACATAGAAAAAGGACTACGACAGCTCCCTCCAAGACCGAGATGAAGCATTACAGATGACAAATCAGAGGTCTTTTATCGGCAGTAAGCATTAATTCCATTTAAACAGACTTTGCCTCAACATTTGCTTTAGTCCAAGTTTGTTTTCTTATTAGATAAGTATATATATTGGGATTGTTAACTGAACAATAAAGAAAATTGCACAATCGAAGAGGAGTTTGTGCTCTTGTTTTTGCCACGAGGAAGTGAACGAGTGCATCGCTAGCGAGTTTGATAGATATATATATACACACATATACACACACACACATTCTATCATCGTCAAAATCAGATACTGCTGTTTGTAGAATACTCCTTCCCATAAAGCACTCCCCCTACGTTCAGCGCAGTTGACTGAAATATAAATAATGTTTGCTTTATTTACGTGGAAACATTTACGCACATTAGCATAGTAAATAGTTTAGAACATATAAGACAGGGCTGGCTTTAGTGCTGGTGGCGCCCTGTGCGACAATGTTTGTTGGCGCCCCCCCCCAATGACCACCTCCACCACGGATTCTCTCACTAGCACCCTTTAACAGTGACCAAGTCACCATAACCACACTCTATCAGATGCATTATATATAGCGCCACTCATACCAGTGTAGGGTGTCCAAGCACTTTGCATCACACACACATTACACAGAGACAATCAATCATACGTGTCTAATTCAGTGTATAGGAAATGTTACATAAGCCAAAGGACTGAAAGTGTAGGAGTCACATGTCATCCATACTGGTAGGCAGTATAGTTTAAGAGTGCTTGGTGTGGAGAAGCACAAACGCAGAGTCGAAAAAGAAACAGCATAGTTGGGAGTTTTCTTTAATATTAAGAATCGATTTCTAGCCAGATTAACCCTTTTTGAAACATTAATCAATGTTCTAATAATGTATACCTTGCAGTGTGTATGCAGTTCTAGGATGAAAGTTAATAGCTCACTATTCTATATTAGGACTTTAAGTTATAAATTGCAAGTAGCAAAAAAATGTCTCTTGTGAAAGCAGTAACCCTGCTGATCTGTTTACATCATACACACTCTGTAATCTACTTGGTACACGTTCTTTGCAGCAGGCATATTAACCCTCTGCACTAACTTCAGCCAAGTCAAAACCTCAACTATACAAAATGCTGATCTGTCTCCAGGAAGATAATTAATCACACTCTTGACATTTATGTGAGGCCTGGTAATTGCTGGGGGAAAGAAACGCTACACGGCGCCCCCAGGAAGCCAGCACTGGTGCGGATAAAACTCTCAGGGTTAAAATACACGTTGCGGGCTTGCAGGCTGGGAGGGCAAGGATTCCTGGATGATGCAGCTCTGATGCAAGGCAGTGTCCCAACGGTGCTGGTAGGGCTGGGGAGGCGTCACGAAGCTGCTGCTGGATTCTGCTGTAGTTTGAGACTGTCCGACCCTCGCTCGCTTTAAGGCAGAGCAGGGTCACGGTGGATTGCTGCAGGCTGTAAAATCAGGGTCATGCCGGTCACAGGTGGTTCTAACCAGCTGCATGATGACGTAGGTGGCGCTGTGTAGACAAAGAGAAGGGAAATCCCGAGAGAACATGTCTCTCTTCAAAGGATTTCCCTTCCTGCTACAGCGCTCACCTCAGTGACGTCACCAAGCTGTGCAAACAGAGCATGCGCGCAACCGGAACAGTGAAAAACCAGGACATTTCTGTGTTCAACCCGGACACTGTTCTAAAACGGGGACATTTGACTCCATTGGAGTACAGTGTCGGGACACGGGGACATTTCACAAAAAACGGGGACCGTCCGGGCAAAACCGGGACGTCTGGTCACCCTACCCTATGGCCCTTCAGAGCCAACTTGCACAGGACTGGGCAGATGAACTGGGGGAGGCCAGTGGGTTGGATACCTCACCAGACACTGGATTCATCTCTCCTCCGACTGTGGCTTCGGAGGAGGGTGCAGCCTTTTCTGTGGTGCTGCGCAAGGCGGCCGAAGCCCTTGGGCTCGAGCTGCCTGCCGTGGCTGTGAGGACTAACAACCTCACTGAGGTGCTTCAGTCTGTGGCATGCTCCAATGAGCCTCTGCTGCCATTCAATGAGGCCCTCACTGACGTTCTGCAGGGCACCTGGTCCAACCCCTCCACAGTCCCTCCTGTGGATAGGAACGTTGCCAGGCGCCGCCGCCCTGCTCCGGGCGACCCCAGTTTTCTGTCCCAACACCCCACCCCCGAGAGTCTGGTTATCCAGGCCTCTACCTCCCAATCCCCCTTCCCGTCCGCTCCTCCGGACCGGGATTCCAAGAGACTGGAACAGTTTGGTAAGAAGCTGTTCTCTTCGCTCAGTTTGGGCCTGCGGTCTTTGAACACCGCCTGTCTCTTGGACCGTTATTCCCACTCTCTGTGGGATGCGGTGGAGGACGTGCTGCCACTGTGCCCGGAGGAGGCCCGGGCTCGGCTTTCCTCGGCCCTGGCCGATGGGAGAGATGCAGCGCGCCATGCAATCCGATGTGGGCTTGACACTACGGACTCGCTGGGTAGGGCGATTTCTACCACGGTGGCGCTTCGACGTCACGCCTGGCTGCGGTCCACGTCCTTTTCAGGGGATGTCCAGAGCACCCTCATGGACATGCCTTTTGATGGCGCTCGCCTTTTTGGTGACAAAGCGGTCACTGCGCTGGCTCGCTTCAAGGACTCCCGGGCTACGGCCACGTCCTTGGGCCTCTCGGCCCCGCGGCCACAAACTTCTGCTTTTCGCTCCTTTCGTGGCCAAGGAAGGGGCTCCTCCTCCTCATGTCCGCCTAGCCACCGGCCGCAGAACCAACCTGCACGCGGACGTGGTTTCCGCCGAGGCGGTACTGGAGGACGACGCGGTCAGTCCACATCCACCCCGGCAGCATCCGCCTCAAAGCCTTCCTAGTCCGAGCTTTCAGGCCCATTCCACGCCAGTGGGCGGCAGAGTTCGCCATCACCTGCTCCACTGGCGGTCCATCACATCGGACAGGTGGGTGCTGCAAATCGTCCGAAGGGGCTACTCCCTCCCCTTCGAGACGACCCCTCCAGCCATGCCACCGCAGCACCACCGTATCTCGGGGGATCATTTGAATCTTCGCCACGAGGAGGTTTCGGCCCTCTTGGCTAAGGGGGCCGTCGAGCGCGTTCCGAGCCCAGAAGTAGGTCGTGGTTGTTATTCCCACTACTTTCTGGTTCCCAAGAAGGGCAAAGGGGGCCTACGCCCTATCTTGGACCTCCGGAACGTCAATGCCTTCCTCCGAAAGGAAAGGTTCAAAATGTTAACTTTGGCTCAGGTTCTAGCTACCCTGGAGACTGGATGGTAGCGTTGGACTTGCAGGACGCATATTTCCACATCCCCGTCCTGCCGGCCCACCGGCGTTACCTGCGGTTCACGGTGGGTCAGGAGCACTTTCAGTTCACCGTGCTCCCCTTCGGCCCTACCAGTGCCCCTCGGGTGTTCACGAAAGTGATGGCGGTGGTCGCAGCTCATCTGCGCAGATCAGGGGTTCCAGTCTTCCCCTATCTCGACGACTGGTTGTTGAAGGCGGGCTCGCCCCAGACAGTCGTCTCCCACCTCCAGACTACGGCGGATCTCCTGCGTTTGCTGGGGTTTTCCATCAACGTGCCGAAGTCACACCTGAGCCCCTCTCAGAAGCTCCTTTTCATCGGAGCGGTTCTCGATTCGGCGCAGTTCTGGGTTCATCCACCGGAACAGCGGGTCCGGGATATACAGGCCCTGATTCCCATCTTTCGGCCTCTATCTTGGGTTTCGGTCAGGCTAGTGTTGCGGCTTCTGGGGCTGATGGCCTCCTGCATCCTACTAGTGCATCACGCCAGGCGGCGCATGCGGGCTCTGCAGTGGGACCTGAAGTTTCAGTGGGCCCAGCATCACGGCAACCTGTCCGACCATGTCTTGATCTCGGAGGGCACTGCACAGCAGTTGCAGTGGTGGCTCACGTACCGCGATTGGGTCACGGGCAAGAGCCTCTCCCTACCCCTACCGGAGCATGTCGTTGTGACAGATGCGTCCCTCCTGGGATGGGGTGGCCATATGGGAGAGGCGGAGATCAGAGGCCTCTGGTCCCCGGCGGAGTCTCACCTCCACATCAACTTGTTGGAGCTGAGAGCGATCCGACTTGCACTGAAAGCCTTCCTTCGCTCTGTCCGGGGAAGTGTCGTGCAGGTGTTCACGGACAACACCACCGCCATGTGGTATTGCAACAAACAGGGCGGGGTGGGGTCGTGGACCCTTTGTCAGGAGGCTCTGCGCCTCTGGACATGGCTGGAACACCAGGGCATCACCCTGGGGGTTCAACATCTGGCGGGCTCTCTGAATGCCAGAGCAGACGAACTCAGCCGCAAGTGCATGATGGATCACGAATGGCGTCTGAACTCCGAGGTGGCGCAAGGTCTCTTTCAGCAGTGGGGAGAGCCTTGGTTAGATCTATTCGCCACCGACGAGAACGCGCAATGTCAGCAGTTCTGCGCGTTGGAATTTCCAAGGCGGCACTCGCTCGGCGACGCTTTTCGTCGCGAGTGGAGTTGTGGTCTGTTGTACGCCTTTCCGCCTATACCACTTCTGCCCAGAGTGCTGAAGAAGATCAAGCGCGACCGGGCCCAAGTCATCTTGGTGGCTCCGGATTGGGCACGAAGGTACTGGTATCCCGAGCTACTCAGTATGTTGACCGATCCTCCGATACGTCTGCCCCTTCGGGAGGATCTTCTGTCGCAGCAGCAGGGGACGGTCCTCCACCCGAACCTGTCCAGCCTCCACCTCCATGCGTGGAGATTGAGCGGCGGCAGTTGATGCCATTTGACTTGCCTCCTGAAGTCTGTGATATCATTCTGGCAGCCAGGCGTCCCTCCACAAAGACGGTATACGCCTGCCGGTGGAACAAATTTGTGGCATGGTGCACAGCAAAGGCTGTGGATCCCCTTTCCGCCCCTCTTTCTGAGGTTCTCCTCTTTCTTCTTTCTTTGGCCCGGCAGGGCTCTTCCCTGGGCACCTTGAAAGGTTATCTTGCTGCTCTCTCTGCCTTCTTACGGCTTCCAGATCAGCCCTCTCTTTTCAAGTCCCCTGTAGTGTCACGCTTTCTTAAAGGCATTACTCACACGTTCCCTCCTGTCCCTTTCGTAATGCCTCAGTGGGACTTGAATCTTGTCTTAACATTCCTGATGTGCGCTCCCTTTGAGCCTCTTCACAATTGTCCTCTTCGTCTTCTAACTCTTAAGACTGCTTTCCTGGTGGCTATCACCTCGGCTAGACGGGTGAGTTAGCTCCAGGCTCTATCGTCCAAGCCTCCTTTTCTATCTGTTCATCCGGACAAGGTTGTCCTTCGGCCTCGTCCTTCCTTTCTACCGAAAGTGGTGAACCCCTTTCATCTTGGGCAATCTGTCACCTTGCCCACCTTCTTTCCGCCTCCGCATCCTTCCAAAGAGGAAGAGCGGCTCCACCGTCTGGACCCAAAACGTGCGCTCTCCTTTTATTTGGACCGCACTAAACAGTTCCGGGTGGACGACCAGCTTTTCGTTGGCTACGTGGGTGCAAAGAAGGGAAAAGCTGTACACAAACGGACCATCTCCCGGTGGGTCGTTTTGTGTATAAAGATCTGTTATTCCTTGGCAAAAAAGGAACCGCCTGTTGGGCTACGCGCCCATTCTACTCGGGCCACAGCGGCTACTACTGCTTTGGGACGGGGGGTCCCTTTGCAGGACATCTGTCAGGCGGCAACGTGGGCTTCGCTGCACACGTTTGCCAGGCAATATTGCCTGGACAGCCAAGTCCGGAGGGATGGCTTCTTTGGCCGTTCTGTCCTCCAGGACTTTCTGGTGTGATCTTGGTTCGCAGACCCACCACCGGGGTTGGTATTGCTTGGGTATCTATTCTAAGGTGAGGAATCTAACTAACGTGTTTCTTTCAGATGAACAAGTTACTTACCTTCGGTAATGATGTATCTGTAAGAAACATTAATTAGTTAGATTCCTCACGACCCACCCATCCTCCCCGTTCTGCGAACTGACATCTAGGGTTAAGGCTATCCCTTTCAGGGCCCTAGAATTTTTTGGCACCAGTGTCGGTATCTTGCATGGCTCTGCGTTCCTGGCGCGGAAGGCTATGTACAAGAACTGACGTCAGCGCGCGAGGGCGGCGTCTAAGTACTCCGACGAGGTCATTCTGGCAGACGACGCGGAGCCGCAGACGACGCCTAGCGACGCGCAAGGGGTATTGCTGACGAAAAATCTTCCGGATACAGTCTGACGCCTGGGGATATTCTAAGGTGAGGAATCTAACTAATGTTTCTTACAGATACATCGTTACCGAAGGTAAGTAACTTGTTCATCTTGTACGTACTTATCTTATGTGTGCTCACTTTGAGCCACTACACAATTGTCCTCTTCGTCTTCTCTTGTTAAATACTGCTTTCCTGCTTGCCATCACGTCTGCTCGCAGGGTGAGTGAGCTTCAGGCTCGGTCTTCCAAGCCTGCTTTTCTTACTGTTCATCCGGACAAAGTGGTCCTTCGCACTAGGCCCTCCTTTCTGCCCAAAGTGGTTACCTCTTTCCACATAGGTCAGACCATCACATTGCCCATCTTCCCGCCTCCGCACCCGTCCAAAGATTTCATTGTGGACGACTATCTCTTAGTGGGTGGCAAGGAATGTTGGGCTGTGCACAAATGTAGCATCTCTCAATGGGTTGTTCTATGTATCAAAATCTGCTTTTCTTTGGCGAAAAAAGAACCTCCAGTAGGACTACGAGCCCACTCTCCCAGGGCGACCGCAGCCACTACTGCTTTGGGACATGGAGTTCCGCTGATTGACATCTGCCAGGCAGCCACGTGGGCATCCCTGCACACATTCACAAAACATTACCTGCCTGGACAGCCAAGTCCGGAGAGACAACTTATTTGGCCGTTCTGTTCTCCAGGAATTTCTAGTGTGAACTTAGTTTGCAGAACCACTGCTGGGGTATCTATTCTAAGGTAAAGAATCTATAACTACAGTCTACTTCAGATGAACAAGTTACTTCGGTAATGATGTATCTGTAAGAGACATTTGTAGTTATAGATTCCTTACCGCCCCACCCATTCTCCCCGTTCTGCGAACTGACCACTAGGAATAGGGACTCCCTTCCAGGACCCTATTTTTGTGAACCAGTAATCAGTGTCTTGCATGGCTCTGCTCTTCTGGCATGGAAAGTCGTGTCAGAACTGACGTCAGCACGCAGGGGCGGCGTCTAAGTAGACACTGCGACGTCATCCCAGCGGCCACGATGCCGACGACGGACGCAGAGTCGACAGACGCCACTTAACCACACGCAGGGGTAGTGCTACGAATAACAATTCTCCGGATACAGTGACGCTTGAGGGTAATTCTAAGGTAAGGAATCTATCACTACATATGTCTCTTATAGATACATCTTTACCGAAGGTAAGTAACTTCAGGCCCTTTAAAAGACACTAGGATCAAAGTTGGTGGCAACCACCTTAGTTGTATTTTTTTTTCCTTCAAGACACAGAGTACACAGGCCTATCTCCATGGTGACCTCTACCCCTGCACCTGTAAACCTGCTTCAGTGCTCTGCCCAATATAGTGCTGGGGAAGAGGATGCAGAGTACAGCACTACTTGGAATAGTAGAAGGATATCAGCAAGCTGAGTTGCTCCCATTTGCAAACACTCCTCTTTCGTCTATTTTAGCAGCCCTAATTTTAACATTCTTCTCCAACAAATAGAGATGTATTTGGTGAATGGTGACATTGGGAAACTGCAGCACAGACAAAGCTGAAGGAACAGTTACCTCAAAGTTGTTTGGTGACTAAAAATGGTTCCACGACACACCTTGGAGCGAAGTTATTGGAACAAATTCCTGACGATGCAAAATTTCAATATGATCTTCACCATGATCCTACAACATTGAATCTAAAGGACTGAATAGTGTCCCTGGTTATTCAACATAGGGTATGTTCATATGTCCATCAACTAATTATGTAGGAAATGTCTTCACTTTTTAGTAAATGGCGTATGCTACCAGTTTGCTGCTCCTCTGTTGGGTCTTGAACCTATGCTAAATGTCTTCCGATACATTCTTTTGCAGTTTACTCAATGTCCAGCTGACCCGTTCATTTGTTGAGCTGTTTGCTGTCGGGTAATATTTTTCCATTTGCTCTTCCTCTCTTGTGCACCTCTGTGGTGTGGGGAATTAAGACAGACCTCAAGTCATGGACAGCTCTTTTAATGGACTTCGAGCCTCAGTTGCAGAAATGACGCTATCTGATGCCAGGAAGTGCCATGACATCATAGATGAAAACTTTTAGAAACTACCTTCATGATAAATCTTTCAATAAATGAGTCATTTCCATAAAGGTAGTGTACTTGTCAGAAAAAGTATTACAAGAGCCAAATAAAATATTTGTTCTCTAACTCATGCAGTCGTAGGGCAGATGGTTTGCATTCCAGGAACATGGAGGGTGTTCCTTCTGATTAGAGGTACTCTGTCGTTCTGCAGGAACTCTCACTCTAGTACTTTCCACCTGTAGAGTATTTCAGCATGAAAGACTCAGACGAAGGCATTTAAAGATTAGTGTGAACAGGGAAGGGATATGGTCTCCTAACCCCGATTAATTGAGGAGGTATTGGTTAAGTCTATTAGCTCAGATTCTTTATCCAAATCTTTGCAAAGTTAACATTGAAAGAGTGTCACCCTGGTTCTTATTATATAAGCTTTTAATTTGGAAATATTTGTGGTGTTAATAGACCTGCAAGGCACTATTTCAATATACAATCTGTTTTTTTCAGATTTGTATTGGTGGAGATTACTGCTGTACTTTTCACTTCTTCCTGACAATTCGCCACTTTAAAAAAAAATAAAAAAATTGTAAGATATCCTCATGTGTTAGACTGCATATGGGAAATTGTCAACTTCCACGGATGAGCGCCACAGCCATACAGGTGTTAACTACCAAAAGTGATGTATCCACTCCATAAAGATGCCACTTAAAGGCTATTGACATCACTGCTTTTTCTATTTCGCACAAATTGTTTCAGTAGGGTCTTTTACCCTTGTTTCCCCACTGGCATGTCTTTCACTAAATCAAGGTTTAAACTGTATCCAAAAGACAAGCATAATATGTCTGTGGATTGCCAACAGCAAGCAAATGCTCTAGACTGCCTCTGAAAGGAAGCTGTGTTCATCAACCAATGAATCTAATCTGGACATGAAGCTCAATATGGAAATATTGACTCTTTCCATTCACATAAAATCCCCTTATAAAATGATGTATGTAGACGTGCTTGAGGGCTCGGCACTTGGGAAGGTCACAGCACAATACCGTAAAGGTATTTTTGCCCAAATGTGTTACAATAATTGGTCAGTGATTCTCCAAGGTAAGCTAAGAACCTGATGGAACCCGGGATGGTCAAGAGTACTTAAAAGATCCGGAGAGTCTATCCCTCCTTCAAACAAGCTTTTCTTTGGGGTTTACTCTATTAATGCTCTGGCGTTTTTCCCCATCTAGTCTGCTCTGTGGATTCAAATACATTTTTCACACGAGCAAAGGTGAAGCAGAAGCATTTCTGTGCTTCTGTTGTCAGTATACTTTCCCTATGAACAACTTGGTTGACTTCTAGCAGGCAGGAGCAGCACATGCTTAGCTTGCACAGAAGTACTGATCCAGACTGGCAAGTAAGACCTGCACCGATTATGCCACTTTTTACATGCAAAGATTTAGTTCCACTCAGGACGTGCAGTGGCCTAACCCCTACCTTCCTTATCTGCTGTGCTCTGTCTTCTTTTCCCCACTAGTCATCCGCCTACACCAGCGTTGATTCTTCTGCCTGGGGTCCTCACTGACTGTAGGCTCCAATGTAGAAGAGGGTCTCAATATTCTACTGACCAGGAAGAGGAAGCTGGTGGCAATGCAGAATTAGCTGTCATGTGCAAACTATTGCGTATCCTGTACGTTGTGACAACCGGACATGGGTTCCTTGCTATAAAATTGACAGGTGGTCTAACACACACACACGTTCAAATAATAATTAAATATCCTCCATATCATAAGACTAAAACCAGATCTAAACGTTGTTGATTGCATGTCTGCATCTCAAGAATACCTAGATTTTACAAAGTATTCGTATTCTGCCACAAACATTTGGGAATTTGAAGTCTGCATGCAGCAAACATTGGTGTATTTGAAAATGATAGTGAATCTCCATTGCTTATATGTACAGAAAGTGAAGATGGATGCTAAACTGTTGTATTGCTTTCTCTGTAGAAATATGTTTAGCACGTTTACTCACGTCCCTATTTCTGTGTGTGTGCTTTGCAGGCAGTCTCACTACAAGCGCAAGTGCTGATCTGGCTGGAACAATAGGAACAGAAGTTGCAGACCCGGCATCTCCAACACTGCCACGTGCCACAAAACTTAAAGTTTCTGGAAAACTGCGACGATCTGCTAGTGCTATGAGCAAATCTTCTAATTAAATGCTTTTTTGTGTTAACTTTTATTCAGTGGAAGGTTTTAAACATCAAAACCATATTGCTTCTATTAACTTAACTCAGATTGGTCTTTGAAACCAGTTGTGGGGCAGGCCTCCCCTTGAAGCAACTCTGATTCACCTATCTGAGGATTCTTGGCTCCGAAGAATCTTGTTATTGTTGGACCAAAGGTTTGGAGGTATCTTCAGTCAGGATGCAGCTCTTTGGGGGTTTTGAATTCACAACTGGAGATTTGGAAGTAAGAATGGCTGGCTGACTAATTAATTATTGTTTTGCCTACTCTTTCAGTCCTTAAAAAAACAACAATGGAATATTGCATACATTGGAGTCCAGCAGACCCACTCCCCCTCCCCTTAAACCCCAACTGCACTTGGCTGAATTTGTAAATGCAACTTTTGAGAGCATTTTCTTTAGAGATTTTGATGGAGTGGAACTACGTTGATTCTCTGTGATGGTATTGTGCGCAGTTGCACGTAGAGGAGTCATTGAAAGATGTTGAGAATCAACCTGTGTCTGTTAAGGCACGCCAAGTGCAATATTATATATATATATTTTTTCGTTTCCGCTTCACTCCAAGTACTACATTTTTTGTATCCTGTAATTATCTAAAACAGCACTGCTGATTCCACCGATATAAAAATACCTAGATGTCGAGCTGTGTGTTATTTCTTAAGAACTATTGTGCTTATTATTTGTCTCCGATGTGTTTGTTCTTTATCATATCCCCTATGACCTTTGGGGATGTTGCCTCAGGTTGAATTCACCCATTGCTGTGTCCCATGCCGAATGTGTTTCTTGTATTACTAAAACAAACAAACGTACACTTGAGAATGTTGATCGGGCATGTTGGATTTACTAGAATTATTGCATTTGTTTTTACAAAATGATGATTGGACTCATGGAGGCACTGCTAAGATCTAAGTCAGCTTCTCAGTAAATTTCTGATTACCCACATGAAGGTGGTTATCAAGCTGTGTGAAAACTGAATATTTCCGAAATGCAATGTTTGATCCTGACTGAAAGGTTGATCTGTGATCCGACTGAAGCTGAATGCACCATAGGACTACCCATTGGATTTTGTTGCATTAACATTCTTACTGTAAATTAAATGTTTATGTTCAGGGAGATAAGGATGTATATTTATAGGTGTAAATATGAAGTACTATTTGATAAAAACCAAGTCATATTGCATTTACTGTTCTGTTGCTGTTGAATTTCCAAATGGGTTGCTGCTGGAAAACGTTCATGCGCTTGACCCTAAACCTACGCTTGAAATGAGTGCTCATACTGTTGGCCTTACCAGCATGTTAAATACTAACTACTCGGCTGTTCTCTTCATTGGTAATTGTGTTACCTTGTTGGAGTTACGCTGTCCATTTTTGGACTAACGCGTCTAAAAATCAAAAGGCGCAGCAGTGCGAGGGTAATTAGCATACTAAGTTGTACTTCAGAACTTCCAAACATAGCTGAGGGGTCGCTATAAAACCCGTTAACATACATACTACACCCCCTCCAAAGTGCTGCCCGACCCGATTTAGCCTCTCACAGAGCAAAGAAGAAACATAAATCACTCTGCTATCAAATAGGCTTATGTAGAATATTCTGTCTGTAAATGTTAGGTGAAGTCCTGGAAATGCATTGCCTGCCCTAAATTTGCAAGCCTGTATCCAACAGCACTACTTACATTAAACTGAAAATATAGGGCAGACATACCACATGTTTTTCTGCTATAGTAACTAACACGATCCATAATAGTGTGTTCTTGCCACAATGTCCACGAGGCTGTGTTGGTGAAATAAATATGCATTGCAATTAAAAAGATGGTGAGCAGTGTAGATAGCAAAACATGTACAAACATGCTTTTTTTTTGTTGCACTAGGCCGGTGAAATTCTAAAGGCCCATCGTGTAGACCTTTGTAAAAATGTGTTTTATACTATTCCTTTACCTTGCCTGTTGGTGATTTTATTGTGTATAGAAAAAGGGATTTGTTTTCCTAGAGAACAAATTGTTCAGTTTCCTTAGACTAAAAAAAAAATGTGAAGTTACATAAGACAGATTCGTATTTGAAGGATGTGTTGCATAAAAAAAAAGTTCTTTATCTTACATGCTGAGGCACAATGTCCTAAGTATCTATGGGCAAACTGTTGATTAAGATAGAACAGAGCAATCTCCTTCCTGCATGCCTGTCTCTGCACTACTGAACTCGGAAGGTCTTGGCACTGGTTAGTCTTGCCTGTCTTTGTATAAAAAGGTTTGTTTAAGCAATCCAGAAATCATGTTTGTTTAATAAGGAGTGTTGCATATTTGAGAAAGCCCTTGAAATGTCCAGTTTTTCGTTGTCCATTTCCTGTATATGATCCTTAGATAAATGCTTGAAATTTCTACCTTTGCTGTTGACATAGCAAAAAAGTTTTTATGATGCAAGCTGTGGACTTTGTTTTGCAAATCAAAATAAATTTAATTCAAATTATTTAAAAACAAAATGGTTGTCAATATGTATACTCCGTCAAATGTGCAGGATGATACATACTAAGTCCGGTGATGTAACAGAACGTTTGGAAAAAAAATAATTGTAAGGACAAGTGAATCACCTTTTCGGTGTTGCAAAAACAACAGGCTTTTGGGTTGTGACATCTTGCATTAAGTGCATTCACTAACGTAGACACTTATTTTGTTATTGAGGCAATGCTGGGCGAAAATTGCTAAAAGGTGGAGTCTTTTCTATACCTTTAGAATGGAGATATTCTGAATGCCTCCCTAGCCTGAGAAAGATTTTGGACAAACATTGCGTAGAACCAGTATTAAATAGGTTCTCATTTGCTGCCCATTTTCTTGTCTTTCGAGCTTCCTTCTAAGCCAGGTGGTTCATGCTGGCATTTATTATGAGCACTGCTGTTCAGCTGAATGCCCCAGAGCAAGGAAACTGGTTCCTGTTGAGCTAATGAGTAAATTCCATAACTGCGCGGGGGGGTGCTAAGAAACGGATGTGCAGTCAGGGAATTTTACAAATATAGTGGTGTTTTAATACTGCGTCTGTTAAGACTCCCATGTTGGCATATATAGTTTTCATTCCTTTGACCTATGGAAATAATTCCACAGTGTATTGACATGTATGTCTGCTGGGTAGCAAGCAACTGTAACTTCAAAGATCGAAAAGAACTTCCTAGAATTGAACTTTAACGAGCGAAGTAAACCATCTAATATTTCTTGTTACCATGTTCTGGAGTGATAGACTGAGCTGCTGCCAATGGCGCTGAACTTTGATTCCTACATGTGGCTCATATCTTCAGCAATTCATGGTGAAGTCTCCAGGGCTCCGCAAACACATTATAATCCAGTCTGTCTCAGACAATCATGCCGGGAGAGGTACCAGTATTGTCAGAGAAGAACTGGAACACCTCAAAATATTACTCTGATTTGTACATAAATTGTAAAAGTAGTAGTAAATGATTTTAAGCCAGTGAGCATGACTAGCTAACTAGTAAACTGACTGTGCCTAACAATAATGATGATGGATTTAGCCATGTCTATTGGAATAGCACGATAAACAAGCAAGAAACCAATGTGGGGAAGTGGCTTAGAATTGGAAAATATGTTTATTTGAATAGCAAATACGTACACAGTAAACAGTTGTATTGAAGCATTCTATAAAGAACTAGCAGTTAAGAAAATAGTGTATGTAGAAAAAGAGTGCATCTAAAAGTTTAAGAGCTGTCAGTTTTTACAAGAACTGCCTGCCCCTTTGGAGCAGATGAATAAGAATTATGTCACTCATTTGGGAATGTATACAAAAAAATAAGACATTTGTTTAGGATTTTTCTGTTAGCACTTTAAGATGATCTTAAAATACAAAATGAAATGGCAAAGATCAACAAGCATTGATAAATAAAACAAATAAATAGAATTATCCAAACATACATATACATTTTGCTCAAAATATACAGACGCATGTAAAATAAATTAAAAAGTTAAGGCAGTTTCTACAGCATACTTTTCACAACAATATCCAAGGCATTTGTGGCTATTCTAAAGACATCCCTCAAAAGCAGTGCGATTCTCTCCCCAGAAGGAAGGTAAAGCCAGAATGCAGCAGTTCACAAGCCATAATAAAGCTAATCACGAGAGGAGGGGAGGTTACAGCCTGTGAAATATAAAAGCAACATTTCTCAAAGATTGACTTTAAAACAAACCAGTAGGCAATAGACAAGACAGAGTAGGAAAAGAGACATGGACCAGAACAGAAACTACTACCTGCTATCAAAAGGGATTGATTTTCTCCCTCTGACACAAGACAAAAATGAACACCGACAAGTGAACGAGTTCTGATAAGATGATCAGTCAATCTCCAGAGGAAGTGGGGGGTCTCTGTAAATAAATGCCAATACCTCACTCAAAATGGGATCCAATTTGCAGACATTTGGTCTTTTAAACAGTTGACCCTAAGAGGGCCTTGTAGGCAGTGTGCATGTGCCAGTCCTTGGATACACCTTCAGGGAGAGATGCCACATCCCGACTCCCAACGGGCACGGACTACTTTCTTACTTGTCCAGTTAATTTTCATCATAATTTTGTGGCATTTGCCCGCCCCATACCTCTTAACTCGCACCTTCCTGGAGTCTTCACCTTCTCAACAAGCCAGATGCCTCACTTTGGATAAGTCACCCAGTCGTCTTAAATGCCTTGTCCTCAGTAGGGTGAAAGGCAAGCACGGTTCCTCCAGGCTATTTATTCTAGAAGGTGAACCTACACTAGCAGGCACATTTTGCTTGGCATCTGCAGCTTTGCCAGCCACCTCAGCAGGCTGGGCGCACGGGTACTTGCAGCAGGATGACCTGGCGGTTCTCAGAGGGGTGGCACTTGTTGATGTGTCGAGTAAGTCCAGGCGAGCTGTAAAAAGTGGCTGGGCAGTACTTACAAGGGTAAAGCTGTGTTGCATGCAGCAGCCGCAAGTGCCGCTCCTGTCCACTCTGGCTGGGGAAGGCCTCACCGCACACCGGGCACGGGTAGGGCCGACTGCTCATGTCCAGGGGCCCACAGGACAGAGCCTCTTCCGCAGCAGAGCTCTGCGAGGCCTGGTGCGCAAGCAGGTGTTTCCTCAGGTAGGCCTGGCGCCGGAAGCGCTTGCTGCAGTGCGGACACTCGTACAGCCCCTCATCTGAGCCAGACTCGGAGGGTCCCGGGCTGGGGGTGTCGGTGCGTGGCTCACCAGCCTCACCCTTCACCTCCCCAGGGGGGCCAGCGGGCTGCGCTGGAGGGGGTCGTGGCTTGTGCCAGCGCCGGTGTGAGGCAAGGTTGGCGGGGCAGGAGAAGACCTTGTCGCACTCTGGGCAGCGGTATTCCACCCGCACGATGCGGGAACAGCGGTGCTGGGCAAGCGCCAGGGGGTCCGCGTACTCCTCCCGGCAGAGTTGGCAGATGAACTCCCCCAAAGGGCGAGTGGTGGCCCCTGGAGGTCGGGCGCGGGGTGGTTCCGGCGGGCCCTCCTTGATACGCAGCCCAAGCACCGGTGATGTGGTCATTTCGTCCTCGAAGGTCAACTTGCGGATAGCTTTGGTCTTCTTGGGTGGCTTCTGCGAGGCCGGCGGCGGGTGCTTGGGTTCAGGCTGCGGGGACCTCTTACTGGCGACAGGAGCCCCACCAGGGAATGACTCGCCGCAGGCGGGGGAGGACCCCGGACTAAAGCTGCTTTCTGGAGGGCGCTGGTCGCGGCTCACGGGCCGGCTGGGGCTGTACAGCGCGCTTGGATGATAGCCGCACTCCGGGTGGCCAAACTGAAACAGAGGTGGGGGTCGCTGAGGAGCCTCAGGGGGTGGCGTGGGCTGCTGCTGGAGCCGGGCACCCGAAGCCGGACAGGGGGCAGCTGCGGTCGTCGCCCGCTCAGGGCTCGCAGAGCTGGGGAGGGGTGGCGCGGCGCCTCCGCTGCTGAGCAGCAGTAGGGAGGCTGGGGGAAGCGCCGGGCGCTGCTGGTAGTAGCTGGCCGTAGTAAGTAGCAGCAGGCGCGCCTCGTCGCGCTCATCCTCCTCGCTGCTGCGGACGCGGTAGGAGACGGGCGTGGGCCGCTTGTTTCTCTTCACCAGAAAGCCTTTGGGCATGGTGCGGTGCGCGTGAGGCCCGGGGGCAAATGTCTGGATGATGCCGGGAATTCTGATATTAGGGGCATTGGTGCGCACCTTTTTAAACCGGCGCTAGCGCCATTGTTCTCGCCTCCCTGTCAGCCAAGCGGCCAATCACAAGCCGGTCTAGCGCCGGGACTCCTCAAACCTCTGTCGGTGAACAGGCGGAGCCACGAGCAGAGTAGGGCGGGGTATTTGCTGGTATAGGTAGGGAGCAGGTGTACTCGAGGCTGCGAGACGCGTGGTTCGTATACGCAGACGCCAGCCTACAGAAGGCTTCGTTTCCGCTAAACCCAGCCCCTTTTTCGGCTTCCCTTTGGCTTGACCCCGCCCCCTCCAGCGTGAGGCACGCGCCCTGGCCCGCCCCTAGTCTTTCTTTTGCTTTCTTTTCACGCTCCACTGAACGCCTGGCAAGAGTGAGGCACGCGCCAGGCCTCGCCCCCACCGGCCTTGCGCCAGATTCTCTTCTGTAGACTGAGCCGCACGTGCTGGGGGAGCTTTTGTTATTCTCTCGCGCTCTTCCAGGAGAGGGCGGTGGAGTTAGAAGCAAAGCCCGGACGGAATGGTCAGCGCGCGTCACAATGGAGAGGAGCGGCCGCGGGGGCGAGAGAGGTCAGGATATTGGCGTTAATGCTAACTGCCTCCGAGTTGAAGGAGAGGGGCGGTATCGCTTCTAAGCGCATCCAAGGAACGCCTGCTCGCTGTTCAGCAGAATGTGCGAGTGCGATCTAAACTCAAGCTCGGTTTATAAATAATCAGTTGTATATCAAAAGTAAACGCGGCCATTCCCTGAATGCCAACGAACGTGCGTTCGGGGTACACGACAATGAACGTGTGTCTAGGTGTTAGTAGTTCGTTTTCAGTAAAACATCATAGAAGTATTAGAATGTTGGTGTTTCAGGGCGCTCTTCGCTCTGGTTATGAAGGGCAGTTTGTATTTTCGCTATTAGCCAAAATGTGGTCCATCCACCCAGAAGCTAATAGGGTCATAATTTCGTTGGATAACTTCATGTCGGGGCATAACGTATTTTGAATAAAGTGAAACTTGTTTTTTTCTTACATCTACCAAACACCTCGCTCTGGAATAACGGTCTCTCACTCTCCGAATGGAGCTGGACCTGTTAAGAGAGAGGCAATGGATCAAACGTGACTATTTCATTAACATTTGTCTTTATAGACCTAAGTACTGGCTGAAGTCCTGTATAGTTTCGGCTATAATAACCTCAAAAGCGCATTGAAGCCTGCCATTCAATTAATCAATCAGGATTTGTAAAGCGTTGTTGCATCACCTGCGAGGGTCTTGAGGCGCTGAGGGACTATGCTCATGCTGCCTGTAGCCCTATTGGTTTGACATCCAGGTCTTGAGGTCCTTCCTGAACTGCTGGAGCGAAGGTGAGGCTCAGGGGTGCAAGGGGAGGTTGTTCCAGACCTTGGCTGCTAGGTGGGAGAAGAAGCAGCCTTCACTGTTCGTCTGGCAGATATGTTTGGTGGCTGCTAGGAAGAGGGATTTGGAGCTCTGTTTTTTGGTAGGATGGTGGAAATTTGTGATTGTTGAGGTATGCCAGTCCTTCATTGTGTAGTGCCTAGGCGTGGGTGAGCAGCTTGAACTGGCATCTCATATCGACTGGTAGCCAGTGGAGTTTCCCGAGTTGAAGGGTAATGTGCGTCCATCTGGAGAGGAGTCTAGCTGCTGTGTTCTGGATAGTTTGGAGTTTAGTCATGAGTTGGGGTTGATTCTTAAATAGAGAGAGTTGCCGTAGTCTATTCTGCTGGTGACAAGTGCTTGTGCGACTATTTGCCTGGTGTTGGGTGGCAGCCATCTAAAGACCTTTCTGAGCATTCAAAGGGCATGGAAGCAAGCGGAGGAGACAGCGCTGACCTGCTTCTTCGTGGATAGCCCGCTGTCAAGGATGGAGCTAAGGCTGCAGGCGTGTTCGGTGGGTTTTGGCCCAGCTTAGTTGGCCACCATTCGTTGTTTCAGAGGGTATCCTTGCCTTTTACGAATACGAGTACTTCTGTCTTATCGGTGTTGAGTTTGAGACAGTTGTTCATCTAGATGGCCACATCTTTCATTTATCTTTAGAACTTGTCCTTGGTGGTCTTTAATCGGGAAGAGGATGAATTGGGTGTTGTCGACCTAGGAGATGATGTTGAGTCCAGGGCTCTCGAAGATGTAGGCCAAGGATGTATACGTTGAAGAGGTTTGGGTTGAGGGATGAGCCTTAAGGTACACTGCAGCTGATGTTCTTGGGGAGGGAGGCGTGGGGAGGGAGGAAAATCTTCTGCGTTCTTCCTGTGAGGTGGGATGCGATCCACTTGAGGGCTGCTGCCTTGATTCCGATCTGGTGGAGTATGTTGATCAGTCTGTGGTGGAATATGATGTCAGAAGCTGCTGAGAAGTCAAGTAGGATAAGGGCTGCTTTTTCTCCATGGTCTAGCAGCAATCTGATGTCGTCCATGGCTGTGACTAGGACTGTCTCAGTGCTGTGTTTAGCTCTGAAGCTGGATTGAGAAGGGTCCAGAGGGTTGTGGTTCTCCAGATGTCTAGTGAGCTGGATGTATATGGCTTTCTCGATGACCTTGGCTGGGAAAGGGAGCAGGGAGATAGGTCAGTAGTTCTTAGGTTCTCCTATGGGTTTGCAGATCGCATCTTCAGCATCGTCTTCATATTGGCATTTTTCCATTTCTGGGGGAAGTGGGCTGTGGTAATAAAGGAGTTCAATCAGGGATTTATAAATCAATCAGAGATTTATAAAGCGCGCTACGCACCCGTGAAGGTCTGAAGCTGCTGTTGGACCTTGGTGATTTTTTTGCTGGTGGTTGGATTTCTGAGGTTGAATGTATGGTGTGGGCACGGGTTTGCTGGGGCTCCGTAGTGGATGGATCTCATGATGGACGTCGTCTCCTAAATGAGGATGTTTCACGAGGTGAGCTAGTGTGTATCGGTCGTCAAGATGTGGTTGATGCTTTCCTCGGCAGGGGCTAGGGTGCGAAGTCTTGGTAGATTGTATTGATTTTGTTATGAAAAAAGTCAGAGAGGGTGTTGCAGAGAGCTTCCAAGTGTGTGATGTTGTTTCCAGTTGCGGAGGTATTTGTGAACTCCTTGACTATGTTGACAAGTTCTTTGCTGTTCTTGATGCGGGTGGCTAGGGCCATTATGTTTATGCAATTTTTATAGCGCGCAACTACCCGGGGGTGTCTCGGCGCTCAGAATACAGAACCATAGCTATGTCAGAAATTATAATGAAAAAAACCAGGTTTTTAGTTTTTTCCTAAAACTGATGAGCGTGGGAGCCGTCTTAATGTGGAAGGGTAATGCGTTCCAAAGCTTGGCTGTGGAGATCGTGAAGCATCTGTCACCCCAGTTGGCCCTTTTTGTTCGTGGGACTTTAAGCAGATGAGCTGAAGACGAACGTAGTGTTCTTGAATGTTCGAGCGGGCAAAGGGCATTTTTAAGAAACTGTGGGCCTAAGTTGTTGGTGGCTTTGTAGGCAATGCACAGTGCCTTAAATTTTGTCCGGCTTCTGATTGAGAGCCAGTGCAGTTGTTGAATGTACGGGGAAATGGATGTGAACTTGGGGACGCCCAATAAAATTCTAGCCGAGGCATTTTGGACTAGCTGCAGTCTGTTAAGGACTTTTTCCTGGGCATTCAAAAGAAGGGCATTACAGTAATCTGTTCTGGAAAAGACCAGGGTGCTAATTAGGGTTTTGCCGGCTGACGAGGGGAGGTATGGCAGCAGTTTTTTAATCTTTTTCAGGATGCAAAAGGAAGAGGAGACCACGGAGTTGACATGATGATGATGGAAAGTCATTTTATTGTCAAACACGACTCCAAGGTTACGAACCTTAGTGACAGGTTGAGGTGGAGCTCCCATCTCGGGTGGCCACCATTGGGGGGACCAAATAGGTTCCAGTTTCCCGAATGTCATCACCTCTGTTTTGTCAGAGTTTAATTTGAGACAGTTTGATGACATCCAGGAACTGATTGCCCGCATTCCCTCTTGAAAGTTTGCCGCAACTGATGTACCATCACTGTGTACAGATAGCACCAGTTGTGTGTCGTCAGCGTAGGTTGTGAGGGCGATTCCAAAGGATTTTATTACCCTCGCTAAGTCCGTTGATTTGCTTTGCTTTACAATGCAAATTAGATCGAGGTTCCACAAAAACAACAATGCAATTGATGTCAATGCGGGCATTAAGGTTCATCATACACAGGTGCCGCTGCTGCTCAGTTTTTCCACAGAATACATCATGCTTTAACAGGATGAGACTTCTGTAATGCCATGGAGTGGATTAAGCCTTTGCTCTTAAATTACAGCCAGGATAAGATGAAGATGACCAGACCCTTTCCAGCAACAAGGTCATCTTCTTGCTTCCTCCTTGACGCATTGACCTACCTGTATTTTTATTTGGTGTACACGAGTAGAACTAACAATAATTGTATCTTTTAAATAGCAATTGGTCGTTCAAATGCAGATTATGTACTGTAAGTAACCGGTTGTTAATTGTATTCAGTTTAATTTAACTTAACCTTCCAAGGTTAGTAAACTTGGGGCCAGATTTACTAGTTTGTCACACAGCGCAGTGCAGCAGGCGCAAATGCTGCCCTGTGTGAGAAGGAGAGAGCAGGAGAGCGCCTTATTTACACAAATATGTCACTCTCTTTGCCTCTCACTAACGCTAGTGAAGAAATGTGCGACCACGTGCTGTGGACACACCTTTGCACCATAGTGCAAGGGTGTGTCTCTGTGAGTCTAGCATATGTTTTGTACTGGAAGGATACTCTTCCAGTACAAAATACTATGCTTAGACTAAACCTTTTCCCACTTTGTATGTGCGCTGTACAGTGCAGCACTTGTGCAAAGTCGGAAAAGAAAGGAGACATCAAGGCATTTCTCCTGCATATGGACTATCTGAAATGTGCGCTATTTTCTGACGCTAAACCTTGTCCATTTTTTTAAAATAAATAGGGCTTAGGTCAGAAAAACTTGGGTGGTTGCATGGGAGTGCCCATGCACCACCATGGTACGCAACCATTGTGCTGCTTTGCATTACTTTCTAGTGATTTTGGAAAGTAAATAGGTGAAAAAAGATTTTGCATCACTTTTGTGACGCACGCATGGAATAAAATCATAGTAAATAGACCCCATAGTCGGTTCTGCCGGGTTTCCAAGTCATGACCTGCAGATTACGGCACGATTCGAGCAGGTAACGGTCAACACACTGAGCCATCCCTCCTGTCATATTGTTTACCGTTGAATCCACCAAAGTTACAGCTCACAAAGCTGCAATTTTAGGTGTCTGTTCCATGACTTAAACACTACGTGCTGGATTTCAGCTTGAAACGCCCTGTTATTAAAACAAAACACAAAGTGCAGATATGTGTTACTGACCACCAGTTCACCCCAGACTATTCTCAAACATCAGAGATTGCGCGGGCCTCAAGGCAACATCCCTTAATAGGAAAGAAAGCCAGTGTCCGTTCAAATGAATGGAGCCTGGAACCTTCTTCCGAGCATCCACTGCCTGTCAAGAGAGTCCTCGAAAGAAACCGTGAGGGGATTTTGTAGGTACACGCGCGCTTTAATAAACCGAATCAGATGTGCTCAACAGAACCACCCTGTTGTGGAAGGAGGCTGCCCCGTTCCTGCCTTCTGCTCTTCCTGCCAACACCTTTACTGATTGCCGCCATTGACGGCGGGGTTCCGCCACTTAAACGGACACCTGCCTGCGGAAGACTCGGCTACTTCAGCATTCGCCCCCACCACCACCAGGCTACCAGATGGCACTGCAGTTTCTTTTATCCGTGCCACCATTCTACAGGCCCAAGCCCTCGGGGAGGCCGAAGCTCTTGCATTAACCCATGGGCCAGTACCCTCTCGCAGCACCACTCCAAGTGCATCTGAGCGGTGCCCCCGTCTGGGTTTTAAAGAGGCCCTGTTAATGTTCTACTTATTCGGTGGGCAACTCGATCAGAAATGCTGTTTGTGTTGGATCAAAAACAGGTTCCTAGTTACAAAACACGGGGCCGGGGGGGGGGGGGGGGGATTTGCAAATAGCAATACCCCCTGCTTTGCCCTTTAAAGTCTAGGGTACCCAGTCCATTTAACTGAGGTGGAGCTAATCTCATTTTCTGAACTCAAAATGCCCTCGCTGTTGACTCAGGTTGCTGCTGCAAAAAAAAAAAAAATCAGCGTCACACTTTAAAAAACAAGCACAGGTGGCAGACCGAGGAGGGGCGGGGGTGGGTGGGGACGGCGGCAAGTAAGGGGGGGGGGGGTGCTGCTGCTGCTGCTCCTAACAGACTGGGTAGGGAGAGTGGGGGCATTTCAGACAGTATTTACTGAATAGACCCGGCATTTGAGGTTTGCGTGGTGGAGAAACGGAAGTCTGTTTTGGAGAAGTGATGCGGGGAGGGCTTATTTTTTACGGACGACGAAAACTAACAACCTGGTGATTTTTGTGCAACACACATTCAGATCGCGCGCCGCAGGTGTGTTTTGTTGACGGCTCACTTCGCAAGCAGCACACCTTTGAAATAATTTGAAATTACTCAAAACAATGTGTTCCAGCATCCGACTTAGGAAAAAAAAAAGGGGGGGGGGGGCGCGGCATCCTTTGCAAGAAGATGTCCGATGCGGTAAGAGGACACGAAGCGAGGTTAGCCGGTGTGTTCTTTTTTCAAACTGAATCGCATGCAAAACTGTCTCCTGTCATCTTCCTGTGTGTTTCCCTTTGGTGGACGTGTACAATATAACTGAGCACGTCACACGTGTTGTCTTTCATAGGCCACCCCTTGCACTGGCGGATTCAGGAAGATGCCTTCAGTATAAGGTGGCCTATGGTTTCATTCAAACCGCACCATAGATGGTGTAATACACATGCCTGGCCCTCGCACAGTGCATAGGCTCTGTCTGCACTCGCAAAGGGGCCTGGCGGCCCAGCAATGTGCACTGGCAGCTTCAAGGCGCTTTGGCATTCAGTACACAGGGATATCTCTAGCATAAGATGGGTCTCAAACTCATTCATACCATCCTATAGATGGTATGTTACTGATGGCGCTGGCCCAATGACTCCATGTACAGTGTCACTCGCGCGGGGTCCTCCTTCGTGGCAGTCCAGCCATGTGCACTGGCTTCTTCAGGGCGCTTTGACATTCAGTATACGGGAGGATGCCTCCAGTATGTGGTCTGACACAAATTATCTTAACCATACACATCCGGAGCTGCCCATAAGGCGCTGTGCAGTTGCAATGGGCCTAGTCCTATGGAAGGGCTGTGTCCGCAAACACACAGGCGCCTGGCGACCCAGCCATGTGCAGGGATTGCTTCAGGGCGCTTTTGCATTGAGTACACAGGAGGATATCTCCAGCATAAGGAGGATCTCATACTCATTCATACCACACTATAGATGGTATGTTACTGATGCCGCTGGCCCCCTGACTCCATGTGCTCTCTGTCACTCGCGCGGGGTCCTGGCGGCCCAGCCATGTACGCTGGCAGGTTCCGGGCGCTTTTGCATGGCGTGTACAGGAGGATGCCTCCAGCATAAGATGGGTCGTAAATGTATTCAAACCATGCCATAGCTGGTGTATTACACATGCGTGGCCCAGTGACAGTGCACAGGCTCTGTCTGGCGGCTTTAAGGCGCTTTTGCACCGAGGACACAGGGGCATGCATGCCCAAAGCATAAGGTCGCTTACGGAACAGGGTTTACAAGGCGTAAGCGAATCTGCGCGCATTTCAGATTCAGTGGGCCCAGTCGACAGTGTGATGGATAGGCGGAGGGCAGATTAAGCTCTGTCTGCACGCGCACAGTGCCCTGGCTGCCACAGCCCGGCCCTGCACCCTCGGGCAGGAAATTATCCCTCTGCTATTCAAAGGCAACAGCGGTCAATCTGTTCGAGAGACGCGTGCCCAAGGGGGGCGGGGAGCGCGGATGGGGTCAAGGCGACCAAATGTCTCTCCGAAGAAACACCAATAAGGATGTGAACCACCCGGGGCCACAACCCCCCCTCCCCTCCCCTGCAAGGCCCTGCTTTATCCGGCCATCATGCTCTCGGTTCCACCTGTTACACGATAGGGGCGGTGCAGTGGCTGGCAGAACAAGACGGGTATTTACGTTGCATTCTGGGATTTGTAGGACGCCACTCATAATTTGACTACCGAAACTACAGGTTTCAGAATGTAAATAAAACACGAGGGGTCTTCGGGGTTATTGTGAGAACATAATGTAAGATGTAGGATTCCCTAGTTAAGTTTACTTTTGATAACCCTGTTTAACAGCACGTCGGGCCCCTAGGCATGCAGAGACTTCACCAGAGTTGAAACGCAAACCAGGCACCTTTATTTAACAATTCAGTGCGGCGTGTGTTTTGTTAGTTAGTGACTCGAGGAATAATGTAAAACAATTTTTTGTTGTGTGTGATAAACACGCCAATTAAATCAAGCCGGGGCCTCGGATGTGCGGAGAACAAAATTGAGTCTCTTCTTTCGCTGCCTCCAAAGGGACTTCTTGGAGTAATTTGTCAAGATAATTATTATTTTTGTATTGGTATGGTTCCTGTATTTTTTTTTCTCGAGGGCACGGATTCCGGCGTATTATTCCTATCCTCACTCGAATACAAATAGCAGGGAAATAAAATTCAACCTGTCCTGCTGCACGAGTTCTCTTGTGGAAGTCCCCAAATGCTAATGTTGCAAGTATAAAGTGGGTTTCTGCCGTTGCCTGGCCTGGCAGTGCCCACCGCCTGGATTCATTTTGGTCTGAATGCTCCAGTGAGCTGCACTGGGTATTCCCATTTGTAAAGTGGCTTTGAAAGCCGTGCAGCAGTCGCCCCATTCACGCGCCTGCCTTTGTGGCGCCTTTCGATGTGCCCATGGATTAAAAGACCCGCTTCTGCTAGGGATCCCAATTGAAGGGATAAATGTGGTTGTTTTTTTTTTAGGGCGAACGCGACACAGAGCGACTCTGAAACCAGCAGCTGCCCCCCCCCCTCCCCCCTCCCCAAACCTCGACTGAAAGGGCAGATAAGTTGCTAGAGGCAGGTGCAGCGGCCCCTCTTCAGAGAGGCTGTTGTTCTGCCGCCCGCCTGGTAAACATGAGCCGTGCCCTGCGTCGGGTACCGGCCTCTTCTGAACCCGGCTCAGCTCCTGGGCAGGCATTGTGCCCGGGCACCAAGCACAGCTTTCACTCCGCATAGGACCATCTTCAGGTTCCTTTTTAGACGGGGTCTTCCCATTCACGCACGGCTCAACACACAAGTTTAGACTTCTGCAGCCACCAGGGTACCATACCTTTCATCTTCGGCAAGCACTTTTTTTTTTTTTAAATCCGTAGACCCCAAAGAAACTTTTTGTATAACATCGAGGAGAACGACGTGTCATCAACACAAATAACACAACCTCGATGTAGAGGTTTCTAATGAGATTTCTCGTTAAGAAAAAGGGAGCCGATGGATTATTGAATATGTATCGAGAAGCAAAAACGGAACATGGCTGTAATTTGATGTAGTGGAAAGTACATTAGCGACGCGATGAAAATAGGACAGGAAAGACACGCGGTCTGAAAAGAAGACACAAAACGATGCTTCGATTTGACAAAAATGTCGCCCTTGCAAAAACGATTTTAGTCGTTTTTGTTTTCAAAATCCTGTCTTAAGCGACATCAAACTGGGTCAACAATATCGACAAACATACTAACACGGGAGGAAGTTCTTTATTATTAAACGGTTTTCTTAATTGTGTTGTAGATTATCCAAGAAGTTTGAAATGTATAACTTTTTTGGCTTGTAATTTTCCAAGTACTTCAGTTTTTCTGTTTTATTTATTAAACTAGCTACATTACTCTGATGTGCTCCCTACATCTTTTCAACTTCTTTAATTTCTATATGTCCTCTCTGCCAAGGGCCAGTGTAATCGCGTGTCACTGTAAAATCACATTTTGCGGCATGGTTGACTAAATTATACAGCAAGGAAATGCAAATTATGCTGCTATTATGCAGCCCCTCTTTTTAATTAACCGCCCTGTAGAACAGTGTATTGCATTTAGTGTTAAGCATAAAGTGCTTACGGATTTAAAATACTGTCCCATGAAAAGAGATGCAACATATGTGTGGTTCTTTTAAAGTTTGAGTGCACTGCGAACAGAACTGCAGTTTTGATAATTGTTTGATCATTAATTTGTATTTTTTTTTAATTCTTTTTTTTCTTTCACAAATAATCATTTTGCCAACCTTTTGAATATAATTTAGCCCTTGGTACATATAAAAGACATTCGCCCTGTCCTTAAAATGGGGGTATGTGCACTTCCTGTAAACACCATGTTATCTTTAAAAGAGCTAATTACTTACAATAGTAACAAGCTGAGGATGACCAGTTAATTTTAATAACGTGTCTTGTCCGGCACTGCACATCATGTGCAATTGTTTATTAACGTTTAAACCGTTGGGGGTAGACACATTTTTTCTGAAAAGATACACATTGTTCAACAGAGGATAGGTTATGCAGCGAATTCGGCAAATATATATGTACGCGTGGTACGGCGTGACGTACAAACTCTTCCAATTGGCATTCCGTTTTTGGTCACCTATACTTTAACGACTACTTCCAAGTCTCCAGTGTGTAATCTAATCCCCTTAATTCATTTTTCTTTGCTGACACGCCCACTTCTCTACTTGAACTTCTGCTTTCACAGCTCCTTGTATTTTACAGACATGTCCTCTATGTTCCTTACAAATACTTTCATTTCTTTAATTCCGTTATACTTGTAAAACCACTGTTTTCAATTTCTCTAAAATAGTCTCTTTATGTCCAAATTACATACATTTTACGTATAATTTTTTTTAAAAACTAATTGTATTAATTTCACGTGTTTTGTTTTTAAAAGAAAGCTTTATTTTCTCGATTCCTGTAACTTTTAACAAGTACTTTAATTTTTCGATACGTCTTACACTTTTCCAACTTCTTGAATTTCTCGGGCATGGCCTCGGTTTCTCTAACCTCCTTTTTAAGAAAAAATAATTTGAGTTGCTGTGTGTCTGTGCCCTGCCACAGAGCGCTGACAGGCGGCGCCGCTTTTCTCACTGCCCTACTTATAGGGCTTTGCTGAGAAGGCACCAGATGACTGCACCAGAGATTTCCGCGCCCCTTCTGTCCCCGAGCTCAATTAATCGTCTCAGCTCCCTTGCTGCCGGTTGCAGCTTGTTATTGATTTCCAAGCTCATTCCAAATGTTCGAGGCGTTTGTAAACATTTGAATAATTAAGTCAGAAGCATGTAGGCGAACTACCGCCGCGCTGTGATTGAATGCCCTAATAAAAGACCAATTGGAGCTAATGGAAGTACGGGGCTCGATCCTAGCTCGGGCTGCAGACCGGAGCGCCCCAGTCACATTCGCTCCCGCAGTCCCTCGGACGCCTCTCTTCTACAACCCCTATTTACTTAGTTTTTGTATGTATGTATATATATATATATATATATATATATATATATATATATATATATATATATATACACACACACTCACTCACTCACTCTCTCACTGAATCCGGCAAAAGGCATTGGAGCGATTTTCTTGGGCAACAGATTGCAATACTCAAGGTCAGATGCATGTTCAAGGCATAGGGAGATTAAGTGATTTGACCAGGATCACAGAATGTGAAGCCCACGCCCAGAATCGAATTTAGTCTCAAGGCCCATTGCTCTGTTAGGCCACATCTCCTCCCCAGCCCCCTATCCGCACTCCCTCGACCTATTCGCTCCCACATCCCTCTTTAGGCCCTCAAGCCCCAGAGTACCTCTTCTGCTTGTCCCCATCCCCTCCCACCTGCATTCCCCACAGTCCCTCTTCTGCCTATGCCCCCTTGTCTTTGCAACCCCCACAGTCCCTCTTCGCATCCGCCCCATTGCTTCCCAACTCCCACAATCGCCTATTTTGGCCGAGTGCCTCTCACATCCTCAATCCTCGCGGTCTCCTTCCTTGCGCCCCCCCCCCCCCCCCCCCCCAGTCGCATTCCCCTCCAGGCCCTATTTCCCACAGTCCCTCGTCAGGGTATGTCCCATTCCTCCGCTGCCCTTATAGTCCCTCTTCTACCCGTCTCCTTCGCAGCTCCCTCAGTCCGAGCCCTATTTCCTCAGAAGCCCTTGCTAGTTTTCACTCCCCTTCCTTCACAGTCCCTCTTCGGCGCCCAGGCTCCACAGCCACTCTTCAGTCCCCTCCCTCACCAGCCCTATTCCCTCCTTTTCAGTCCCCTTCCTTTAGCCCCACAGCCTGTCTCAGTCCCTTTCCCGCACGGCTGGCAGTGCGGTCAGAGGTGCTGGGGGCCCCCTGTCAGGGAAGAGTTTAAGAATGGGCAGAAGTCTAGCGTTTGACCCACTCGAGCCGGGGTGAACGACCTGTGTTGGGGGATTAGGGCTTGTTTTGTCTGTGTGAGGGGCGGCCTTTTGTCTTCCTCGTTTCCTTCTGCTGTCCCCGCGGCTGCACAGATCATGGCAGGAAAGAGCCCTCGAGCGCGCGCGCCCCCCGCCCTCCAGCCCGAGCAGCAAGTGAGAGGCCGGCTCCCGCCGAGGGTACACGAAAAGAGAGAGTGAGCGAGTGTGTGTGTGTAGGTGTGCAAACCTCTTAGCCTAACCACAGACGCATTTACTGTTTGCGCAAAGAAGACCGTAAGGCACTGTTTCGGAGACCGGTGTCGCGCTGCACGTGACGTGGGGCAAGCTTGTTCTTTTATTTATTAGCTCACTTTGGGGACACTCCCTTACATTTTAGGAGTGACTGCGACAAATCAAGCCTGATTTCCCCGGGACCCGTCAGCAATTCCTGAGAATAAATAAATCAGCAGCGCGAGTTTTGAAATGCCTCCCTCCTCCACCCCAATATAACAGATGGTGCCATGGGCCAGCTAGGGCATTCCCTGTGGGAGGGTGACGGTGGGGGCCAGGGGGCGACAGGGGGCTGTGCTCTTAGCTAGGCTCTTCGAGCATATCCTAAACAGGGACCGACTACAAGGACATCCCCAGCCGAGGCGCGCCCAGAATAAAAGTAGAAGTAAGAAAAAAGAACGCTCCCTCAAGAGGTATTAGTATGCTCCAATTAGTATCTGCAGGAGGATAAAGCCTGGCTAGCAATCAGCGCTTCAGTTACAACGTGCCGAAAATGGTAAAAATAAGGCATGTGATGTGCAGTAATACAAACATTATTCATTCAATATCTAACAGAGACTCGTTGATGGAGATGGCAAAACAATGGCGCAGAGACACGCCCATCAAGGTACACAACTTCAAAGAAGAGTCTCAGAGTAAATAAAAATGAGAATGCACAATCCAGTGGATGATTTACAGTTATCAACACTTAACATCAGTCAAGCACAATCTGTAACTTTATAGCCGATGGCTTCTCAGCCTTCTCTACAGCATGCAGTAACGCAGACTTAGGCGCATATTTACAAGGAAGCCTCCTTTGCTTAACGCCGCGCTCCGTCACTTCTAAAACGCAGGGCTGCACCGTATTTACAAGAATACGGTGCAGCCTTGAGTTTTCCCCTGCGCTGGTGTTAATTTAGCTGCCTAGTGCCAATGAAGGCACTCTTGCACCATAGTGCAAGAGTGTCTGCGTTGAGGGGAGTGATTTTTTTATATGCAGGAAGGTGTCGCTTCCTGCACATAAACAATCTGAAGTGGCGTTTTGCAACTTCTATGTGTGCTGCTTAATGCGGCACACATGAAAGTTGTAACTCATCATTTTTTATAATGGATTGTTTATGTGCAGGAAGGTACACCTTCCTGCACATAAACAATCAAATTCCATTTTGCTGTTTTTATGTGTGCTGCACAACGCAGCACACATGGAAACAGCAAAAATGAGGAGAAATTAAACATTTCACCTCGTTTCACCAGGTACAGACCAGGTTTTCCCTGGTCTTAATCTTGGCGCTGCTCCATATTTACACCATCCTTGTAAATGTGGGGCAGCGTCAAAATCAACGGGTGTTGCCGTGGAACACCCACCACAACACCCATTGCCCTCCCCTTTCACACTAAACTCAGCGTAAAAGGGGGCCTTATTTACAAGGCAGCCTTAAGCCACGGTAAGTGGCTTAACGCTGCCTTGTGAATAAGACGAAGCTCATATCGCCACAGGAACGTCACTAAAAGTGACATTCCTGTGGTGATAGGGGCTTGTAAATATGCCCTAAGACCTTCAAGATAAAAAAGGCACAGCAGAAGAAATACTGTTACCTCTTGGAATACAATATCAATCTATCTATCTATCCATCATGTGATTTCATTTCAGTGCACGGCCCCTTGTATGCCGTTTCTAGTTACTTTTCTTTATAACCACCACACATGGCAAAACACCATGACATAAACTGCAGATGCGCTTAGTGTTAGGTATGCTGTTTATTACCAAGGTTGGTTGAGGGTGTCCTGATTCACTCAAGGCTTTACCTCTTGTAGGTCATGGCCCTTTCCCACGCTCAATAGTCACAATAAACTGCACATTACATAAGCCCATCTGAATGTATGTATGTGTGTCTGTGTGTGTGTGTGTGTATATATATATATATATATGTGTGTGTGTGTGTGTGTGTGTGTGTGTGTTCACTCAACCACCCATCCATTCTTTATTTGGCCTACTTCCACAGTTAGGTGTATTTTTGCATGGCACAAAATGGTGTTCAATAGTTATTGTTATATATATATTGCGCATAACTATTGCAAACCTATTTGTTCTACTCAGAAAATACACTTAACCGTGGAAGTAGACCAAATAAAGAATGGATGGGTGGTTGTATATGTGTACGCAAACACACACGTGGCTGTAGAGAGAAAGAAAAGGGAACAGCAAGGAGACGAAAATATATGCAGAAAGAAATGGGTGGGCGGGGTCAGGTGAACGGACATCCCCGTTACTTGAACGTTGCTCTGCTTCTATGTCGAAGACAAATAATTTTGTTCAATAAAACTCGATTTCCCGTGGGTACGAGAGGCTGGCAGAATGTCATTAGGCTGTAGGACACGCCAAGATCTCTCTTCCCTCAAACCATTGCTGGAAAACCCTCCAAAGAGGAGGGTGGCACCCAAGTGGGCAGGCCCGGGATCTCGCCCCCAGCCCTGTTTGTTCAGGCATGCTCCAGGCCTTTTCAGTGCACCACAATCGCTATGGAGATGGGTGGAGAGGCGAGTGCCTCTAGCCTTAAAGCCACATGCAGACACACTTTCTGCTGGTGTCTTGCCCCCTCTCGTGGGCGGGGGCGGCTGTGTGTGTTATTGTATTTGTCCAGCGCGGATAGCTTTGTGTTTGCTCAGCCATGTGTGTTCTCCTGCCTCTCTCTGTTTAATGGGGGGAGGCAGGAGATTGGGCCCGATTAGCATACAGCTGCGTGGGCCTGCCTTCCCCCCTCCGCCTGCAATGGACATTTTATCCAAGCCCTTATCATCACTACTGCTCTCGGGCAACCAGAAACTAATCAGCTGCTCCTTACACATGGCTACCCTCTTCCCTGCCACCGGGCCTTGGCTTCAGCTGCGCATATAGCAACCCTGCTCTGCCCCCCTATCCTGCCACCAGGTCCAGTGCTTCACCTGCTGTGCATATACCAACCCCGCTCTGCCCCTATCCCCTGCCACCAGGTCCAGGGCTTCACCTGCTGTGCATATACCAACCCCGCTCTGCTCCTGTTCTCTGCCAGCGGG
Organism: Triturus cristatus; assembly: GCF_964204655.1. NCBI lineage: Eukaryota > Metazoa > Chordata > Amphibia > Caudata > Salamandridae > Triturus > Triturus cristatus. The sequence continues at coordinate 1,397,054,718 of NC_140589.1, forward strand.
CCCAGGGCATCAGCTGCTGTGCATATACCAACACTGCTCTGCCCCTATCCCCTGCCACCAGGTCCAGGGCTGCACCTGCTGTGCATATACGAACCCTGCTCTGCCCCTGTTCTCTGCCAGCGGGCCCAGGGCATCAGCTGCTGTGCATATACCAACACTGCTCTGCCCCTATCCCCTGCCACCAGGTCCAGGGCTGCACCTGCTGTGCATATACGAACCCTGCTCTGCCCCTGTTCCCTGCCAGCGGGCCCAGTGCTTCATCTGCTGTGCATATACGAACCCTGCTCTGCTGCTCTTTCCTGTCGCCGGTCCCAGGGCTTCAGCTGCTGTGCATATACCAATCCTGCTTCCTCCCTCTCCTCTACCCTGCCACCGGACTCAGGGCTTCAGCTGCTGTGTATCTAGCAACCCTGCTCTTTCCCTTTCCCCTACCACTGGGCCCAGGACTTCAGCTACTCTACTGTACACATACTTCCCACAGAAAAGCCCCCTTGCAGACAGTTTTAGACCTATATTTGACAGTACACAGGGCCTGAATTTGCTGCTGTACAATTCCAGCATATTCTGTGTTGACGTTTCTAAGTTATGCAATGTAGTTTTTGTTTGTGACCCCGTATTATATGGAGGCTTTTATCTTTTTTGCAAATTGCTAACATCCACCATTCAAGATCCAAACCCATTCTTCTCCCTTCCTTGCACGTACATACCGTCCGAAGTATCAGTGCGTTTATGGTACCTGCACTTCATGTTTCCGATGCCCGAGCACTGCCTCTTCGTGTAGGGTTTATTTACTTTTGCTACCACAAAGGCTTGAACGCACCACGGCCACTATCAAATCACAAGTAGACTTGGAACATTCATGCACCCCCTCGACCAAGGCCACACCGCAGCCCTGATTCTGCTCGACCTGTCAGCAGCTTTCGACCCTGTCTCCCACCGCACTCTTACCGCCAGACAACACGACACCAGCATACAAGGAACCGCCCTAGACTGGATCCGCTCATTCCTCACCATCAGAAGCCAAAGAATCAGACTGCCACCCTTCCTCTCCGAACCCACGGAAATCAACTGCGGAGTACCCCAGGGATCATCGCTCAGTCCAACCCTCTTCAACATCTACATGGCCCCACTCGCCGCCATCGTCAGACAGCACAGCCTCAGCATAGTATCCTACGCCAACGACACCCAGCTCATCCTCTCCCTCACCAAGGACCCCACTACGACCAAACTCAACTTACAGAAGCGAATGCAGGACGTCCTATCCTGGATGAGCAACAGCTGCCTGAAGCTCAACTCCGAGAAGACAGAAGTCCTCGTACTTGGAACCACCCCATCAGCATGGAACAACACCTGGTGGCCCACTGCACTCAGCCGCCCCCGACCCCCATGGACCACGCCAGAAACCTCGGCATCATGCTCAATACCTCCCTCTCCATGAACAAGCAGGTCAACGCTGTCACTTCCAGCTGTTTCAGCACCCTGCAAATCCTCTGAAAGACCTTCAAATGGATCCCCCTCGTGGCAAGGAAGACAGTAACCCAAGCCCTCATAACCAGCAGACTGGACTACGGAAATGCCCTCTATGCCGGCATAAACAAGTCTCTACTCCGCAGGCTCCAGACGATACAGAACACCACAGCCAGACTCCTCCTCGGCATCCCCCAACACGAGCACATCAGCCAACACCTACGGAACCTCCACTGGCTCCCCTTCGAGGAGAGTCACACTCAAGATACTCACCCATGCCTCCACAACACAGGACCCCAATACCTCAATGAGAGAATCGCCTTCCACATAACCAAACAAAACCTCTGATCCGCCAACCTTGACTGAGCCGAAACCCCGCACATCTGCATAGCCGGAATAGGGGGAAGACCCTTCTCTTTCATCCCAGCAAGACCTGGAACGAGCTTCCCATCGACATCAGATGCACACCCTCCCTGAACACTTTCAGGAAGGCACTAAAAGACCTGGCTCTTCGACTGAACGGAACTGCTGTGCTCCCCCCTAACTCCCCCTCAGGTGCCTTGAGACCCTCACAGGTGAGTAGTGTGCTATTAATTCTCTGATTGATAGATTGATTGAATAAACTACTAATATCTCAAACGTCCGGTTCAAAAGAGAAAAGGCCACATGGATCTTTCACAATGGAAAATATCCCTGCCTTTAGAGCATCACGTGCAGGGAGCACAGCACACCACCAAAATATCATATTTGTCAGACCACTAGTGAACTAGCAGTGTGTTCTCTTCCCAAACAAAATCTCCCTTGCCCTAGCAGATTGCGAGTGGAGAGGAATCGCCACACAAACTCCACATTTACCTCCTACACATGGCAGGACACGATCGACCAAATCTCCCTTACCTGAGCATATCACAAGTGAAGTGAACAAATCCATCCCCCTCCTCTGACAGAAAATTCAAATGATGCGGACACTTTTCTACTCCCCCACAAATCACCACTAGCCTGGACAAAGTAACTTTCCCTGATTGCGGCAGATGCAAGTAAGGTGGACAGTTATTTTCCCTTATTGTGGCAGATCACAACTAATGTGGCCATACACACACCTGCACCATCCCTCTACCTCTGATAGGTCATTGTGTAAATGGAGCGAGGCAACCCTGACCCGCCACAATATCACACTACCTCTCGAACTCCTCACCTGAAATGGTTACAGATCCCCCCCCCCCCCCCCCCCCCCCCAAAAAAAAATCTCCACACCTTTGGCAGATGGCACAAGCCTCCGCCCCCCGCCCCCCCCTCCCACCCCTGCCAATCAAACGCTTCCTCAATACAGACATCTAGACGGTCATGAGTATCTCTGAAGAAATGCAGAATTTGAAGTTTAACTGCGAGGAAAATATGCCCCCACAAACTGCTGCAGGTCATAGGGAAAAAGACAGATTTGAAATCTAGGGCAGATAACTGTGAAGTGGACATTGCATGAAGTGACAGACTGGTCTGAATGCACAAAGCACAGGTCTTCGCACTATAAAACACGGCATTGCAAAAAAAACATGCCGAAGCAATCTGTTAGCTGAGTAAGTTGCACCAGATCCAGAAGCGTGTGCACCGACCCACAAGCTGATAAGCAAACACGGCCCTGCACTTCGCTTCTGCGAGGCCGTCACACATGTGCTTATCAGCATCACCACTACCGACCCATATGCTGTTTTCAACTCTGCCAGTTCTGTACATCTTAGCTGGTTAACAGGTGGCCAGAGGGAATTAACAGCACCTCCGCCCCACCCATCTGTTGTGTTTCCACTGCTAGGAGAGCAAACCTTCCAGCAACAACAATTCGGACCCAAAATATAGCACCCCTAATGTTAAGTGGTGAGCCAAATGCTTCCCACAATCCTCTCCTCACTTGAGAGGCGCTTATGTAGTCCAAATTCAGATCCATGGACACCAAGGGAGCTACGCCCTGCCCGTGGGCTCTACTTAAAAGTAACATTATATATTCCCTATAAGAAATCCTCTACCCAGAGTCTATTGATAAGGCAGGCGACCTTCGATTTTGGAAACAGACTGGAGCAAGCTTCTGTGTTCCTTTGTTATCGGCCAGGGTGGCCATCCATAAATCACTACAACACCAAGGGCCTCATTTATGGGTTTTGGCGTTGGGCAGGAATGCACCGTATTTATCCAATACGGTGCATTCCTGTCCTTTCCCCTGCGCTGGCGCCGCTCCGGCAACCTAGCGCCAACGCAGGCACCCTTGTACCATGGTGCAAGGGTGCCGGATTTGTCGGCAGGATTGTTTTTGTGCAGGAAAGGGCACCTTACTGCACAAAAACTATCCAGAGAAGCGGAATAAAAAAGAAGAAATTAGTTGTTTCTCCTTGTTACACCTCACCTCGGGAGGCGTAAAGTTTTGGCGCATCCCCATGTTTACATGGTTTTGTAAATCTGGGGAAGCATCAAAATCCATGGGTCTTGTGTGGGAACACCCACCGCAATGCCAATGGAACATCTCCTCAGCACAGAATAAGGCAACGCAGCGAATTGCACTTTCTTGCCTTACTCCATATCTATGAGGCCATTCAAAGCCATGCAAAGTTGCTTTGTGTGATATGATTTTGCAGTTTGTGCCACCGTAGCGCCACAAAAAGTGACACTCCCATGGCCCCCAAATTTATGTGGAAAAGGCTGCTTTAATGAGACAAGTACAACTTGGAATAACATTTCCTTGGCTCTTTGCCTTCCATTCAAAAATCTCCGGCCTCACTAAACATTTTAATAACCTAACCGCTACTCCCTCCCCTAAAATCCCTTAAACATTCCACTGAACACTACATACTCACATGACCCCCATGTTCCATCCATCCGTAAAGTGCCACCTTCTTTTCCCAAATCGGCCAACCAACTCTTGCCTGTGGAATTCCGCCCCCCTTTCCCCTTCCCCACGTCGGTCATTCTGCTGCTTCCCATAAGCAAACTTCGTTCAAGATCTGCAAATTCCTCTCCAAAACCACCACCATTAAAAACCCTACAGCGTTTTTCGAAGCCCATCCCCAATCTACAATAAAATTATCCTACTACTACTTAACTCCTGACATCGCTGCCAAGGCAGTCCGTAACTGCAGTAAATATAACTCCATACCAACAACCCATAAGTGTACCCAGTCATCCCTGAAAAACAATGCTCAACTTTAAATTGAATATCTGAGTGCTCCACCCTTGCAAATCCTTCCTGTTTAAATAATCTTTCTGTTCTCCTTCTGACGCGTTTCTTACACCTGGTTTCCTTGCATCTCTCCATTCTTGCCTGAACAAAAACTCAATCCACAAAATGGAAGTATCCTCCCAAGAGCTCTCCAACTCCAATAAATACTCCTTTATGCACTTTAACAAGGTCAAACCTTTCATCTTCAATAGGTTCTTCTCACTTAGGTGTATCAACAGAACATCCAGGAAACATGTTCTACGTGCCAGAGTTCAGTTTTGGCAAACACTCATGCCAACGCATACCCCCTTTTCCAAACCCTTCAACTTGAAAAGCGCAATTATAGAACCCCAGCTGGTTGCCAGATCTCACCGACTCCACTTGCTGCACAGTTCATTTAATGAAAGAGTGACCAAAATAGCAATGTGGGCTCTGCCTAGACTGGCCACACCACCTGTAATATAAGCAGCAACAGAGCAATTAAAACCTAGCCAAATTATTCCAATAACCACAAGGGTCTAAGATAGCGTTTAAAGCAATCAGACTTCCACCTTCTCAACGAGATAGGCGGGGCCGGCAACGGCCACGCCAAAAGTATGGCGGTTGTGCCGTCTCCTGACGTCCATAGAGGCAAGCCTGTCGCGCATGGTGGGGACGCGACAGGCGCGCCTCGACTGTAATTGGTCCTGGGTGTGACCCGAAAGTGATTGGAATCACCTCCGGGTCATGCGATGGGCTAACGCCAGGCCGGTTAGAACCGGCCTGGCATTGAAATGAGTTTAAAAGGCTGGGGAGCGCAGGAGTCTGTCTCTTTGCTCCTCGCTTCCCAGCCTGCCGCACCAGCCTCGCAAGGAGGCTGTAATTGGATTTCTTCATTTTCTTTTGTACAGGTGATTTTCGTTATCGAGAGGAGCGCGGCTAGACGGGTGTAACTCCTGAGCGGCGCTGTTGGTTTGTCGTGGTGCAGCTCGGAAGGGAATTATCTGGCTTTCACTTTATTTTGCAGGCTGGTTGTTTGTCATTGGAGCATCGCATTTCCTGTGGCTCGAGCCGGACTGGTGGTCGAAGAGCGCAGAGCAAGCATCAGTAGGGAGCGCGGTGGTTAGGCGTCTCATCGGACTCTGTGAGTAGCGGCGTGCGCGTGTTCCCGCTTGTACGGGTGAATGCCCGGTGGAGCAAGTTGGTGTCCATTCCCGGAAGCACGAGCGGCGCTAATTTTGGTGCGAAGGACACGTGTGCAACTCGTGGCCGCCGATCCTAAAGGGTGCATTGCTTCAGGACCGGCATCGCAGCTGTGTTGTTAGCGCGAGCAGCATCTATTTAATATTAAACGTTGCCGGTTCATATTGTCGGTCTGCCATCGTGCCGGTTTTGTCTGAATTGAAGAGAGTCACTGTGGCCTAATGGTTAAGGTCTTAGACTCTTACTCTCAAGATTAAGTGTTCAATTCCTGGTGCTTCAAAGTATCTGTTCTTTGCGGTTTTGACTGCAACTGTTGTCTTTCAGCTGTTACTGGTAGCGCGAGCAGCGTTTATATAAGTGTGCACATTGCCGGTTTTGCCATCCTGCCTGTTTTGAATTCTGGGGTTTTATCAACTGTTTCCTTTCACGTTTGTGCAACATATTGTTGGTGCTAATCAGTGGGCTGCACAATAGCCTCATTGTGGGGCTTCACTTGATCAGTGTTTGTTTCCTATGATATAGGGTGCAAGCTACAGGGCAACTACGTAGATACAAAGTCTTCATCTCGTTGGGGGAAAGAAAACGGTGCAACACACAGGAGCTTCTTAAGGGGACCCAGACAGGCCTGCATTCCAGCGCTTCCGGGAGCCGCACAGGTTCGAGTTTACTCACCTGACCCCCTGGATTAGCTGGTGGTGGGCTCTGGTTGCGTTGGTGCTTACGGCCGGTTGTGTACCTCCAGCGTGGTAAGGTAAGGGCTTGGACTGTGGTCCAGGTCATTGAAGTGCGGATGTGTGTTTAAGTTAGGCTATTACAAGGTTGCCTTTTTATTGTTATAAGAGGGCATTGTATGTACTTGGGGTAATAGCCAGCACATTACCAGTAACTACTGCAGTTTGTTTAAAATAATAGCCGGGAAAGCAAAGAGGGGTGATCAGCGTTCTCGTATGGAGAGTCTGATGGAAGCAATGATGAAGAAAGTTGCTGAGTTAGGGCAGGGTCTCGCCAATCTCAGGGAGAGGGTAGATGGGCAGGACGGGACAGATGAGAGGGCTAGGCGTAGCATTGTGCCCCCCAGGGCGGCATTTCCTCCCCAAAAGGGTTAGGACAAAGAAGGGGGGGGGGGCAGAATGAAACGGTTACACCCATGGTCCCTGTCCCTTTAGGGGATGTCCCACCTGTGGCCCCGGTACCAGGCCCACCTGTTACACCTATTGCCCCTGTGCCAGTTCCTCAGCCCAGGGAGGAACCCGCACCCGCAGTGTTGGTCCCTGTAGGGGGTCTCCCGCATGTTATATCAGTGGTCCCTGTGCGAGTCCCCCAGCCCAGGGAGGAGCCCAGGCCTTCAGGGGTGGCCCCTTTAAGGGGTAGCCCACAGCTCCCGGTAGTCCCTTCGACGGGAGGGAATGTGGTTCCTCAGGATTTAGTGTCCCATTTGGCAGCAATCAATCCATGGTTGGGGAAGGCAGGGATCCTGTCCTCAACAGTGGGGGTAAAGACATCGGTAATGATGCACTCGCTGAGGCAAGCCGAATAGTTGCTCAGTTTGATGGGTCACCAGTAGAAAAGACGGTTGAGGGGCTGGGTGCACCTTCCCCTGTCATTCCCGCGGGTGGGGTCAACCCACTTAAAACCAACATGGGACTACCAGTGAGCAGCCTGACAAAAGAGAAGCTGACAGAGCCAACTGGGGCTGCTCCAGTAGGTAAGCCGCTGACATTGCCTGTGTTGGATGTGGGGGAGTCCCGCACCGAGCGGAAACACTTGGCGAGACATGTCACACAAGAAGTGAAAGAAAGGATATGGTCTGGGGCTTATATTAGTATGTTTTCCTTGCTTCTTGAAGAAAAGGAAAGGGAGGATGCAAGGAAGAACAAAGACTGGATGCTCCCTAGGGAATGGGCAAATGAACTTCAGAAATACAGGGCTGAAGAGAATTTGATTAATTGGATCAGAGGTTTTTCCATATTCATGGCAGTGATGGCTGAGCGTTTCCCTAATATGCAGGCAGAGATGGCATGTTACCAGAGCAGGATCACTCGGGCACATGATAAATATGGGGGGGATGGGATGGAAGGAATATGACAAGAGTTTTAGGAGAACTAAAGCGTCTGACCCATCCCTTTCTTGGGACCGCACTGACACGATTGCATGGTTAGACGAATTTGGCGGGGGGTCCCAGGACAATGCCAAAAACCAGTTCCCTCAGTCCTTTCAGTCACAGTGAACCACAGGTTCCTTCAATAGTGCAGGTAGCGGGGGAGGAAGAAAAGGGACATGTTGGGATTTTAATAGACGCACATGCACTAGAGTCTAGACCTTAAGGTACGTGCAAGTTCAAACATGCGTGTTCCATCTGTGCCAACCCGTCACATCCCGAGTTGAAATGTTTCAGGAAATCAAGGGATAAGGGTAAGAAGAAGCAGGAGTGAGGCGAGTGCACAACACAAGGCACGATCACCCATTGATGTAAGGGCTCTGACACCCTGGCTGAACAAATACACTTGTCATTCCACCGCTAGAACTTTACTAGGCGGTTTCAGGTACGGTTTTAGGATACCGGCACCTGATTATGTGGGCACACCGGAATGCAAGAATCAACTCTCTGTGAGGGCCAACCCCGGTGTAGCGGCAACAAAAATTGAAAAAGAATTTCGCCTAGGCAGAGTAGCTGGCCCATTTGATTCCATCCCCGTGGATAATTTTGTCTGCTCCCTTTTGGGCGTGGTCCCCAAGAAGGAAGGTGGTGAATTCAGATTCATACATAATCTGTCAGCTCCCAAGGGAAATTCATTGAATGACGCCATTGGTGATGAGATTTGCAGTGTGAAATGTGCTTCCTTTGATCAAGCAGTAGAGATGCTCAGGAGGTTGGGCCCTGGAGCCCTGTTGGCTAAATCTGACATAGAGTCCGCCTTTCGTTTGTTGCCAGTTCACCCATCTGATTTTCATCTACTTGGCTTTCAGTTTCAAGGGAAATGCTACATGGACATGTGTATGCCTATGGGCTGCTCGGTCTCCTGTGCATATTTTGAAAAATTCAGTTCATTTCTGGAATGGGTTTTTAGACAGGTGACAGGGCATCAGTTTGTCATGCACTACCTTGATGACTTTCTTATCTTGGGATCACCGGGCTCCCGGGAGTGTGTGTGGGCGCTGCAGGAATTCTGTGCGCTCATTCAGGCTTTTGGGGTACCCTTGGCACCAGGAAAGACAGTTGGACCAACAACAATAGAATTCCTAGGGATTGAGTTAGATTACATCCAGGGGTGTTTTAGGTTGCCTGCAGACAAGATCACCAAGTTCAGGGCACCATTGCAGCAATGCTTGGCTAAGGAGAAGGTCACCTTGCACCAGTTACAACAGACAGTAGGGCAGTTGAATTTTGCGCTGAGGGTCATACCCATGGCAAGGCCATTTTCCCGGTCCATCTCGCAAGCCATGGCCGGTCTCAGGGAGAGACACCACCTCACCAGGCTGTCAGCTGAGGTTAGGCAGGACATGCGGATTTGGATGGCATTCCTGCAGGACTTCAATGGCAGGGTAGTGTGGCCCGGTCCACCCACTACTTCCGCGGAGTTAGGTTTAATGACTGACGCTGCGGGTAGTGAGGGATTTGGTGCCATACTCGGTACTGAGTGGGTGGCACAGCGGTGGCCGGCATGGTGGGTAGAGACTGGCTTGAAGGGTAACATTGGTTTCTTGGAACTGTTCCCCATTTGGGTGGCATTAACGGTGTGGCCAGAACGATTGCGTAATCAATCAGTGGTGTTCTGGTCTGACAACATGACGGTGGTCGAATGCATCAACCAACAAGCTGCACGTTGTAAAATGATTCTTCGCTTATTGAAGGAGATTGTTCGGCTATGCATTAGACAAAATATGCAATTTAGAGCTAAACATGTACCAGGGGTATTGAACCATGCTGCTGATGCACTTTCTTGCTTTAAGATGCAGGTTTTCAGGGCACACCTCCTGGCTGCAGCGGCGTATGCCACCCCCTTCCCAGAACTACTTTGGCAGATTGGTGCCCCCAACTACCGGAACTCGTGGCAGCTAGCCTAGCACCCAGGACCAGGAAAGCGTATGAAGGGGCGTTTTGGGCATATTATTCCTTCTTGGGAAGGGAGTGGGTTGAGAAGTGGCATGACACGGGAGCACTCCATTACCTGGGGTATTTGAAAAGGGAAGGGCGTTCAGCGGCAGCAGCCAAGCGGCATGTGGCAGCAATCTCTTTCTTTGCTCAAACTAGAGATAGAGGGGATCCCACCAACAGCTTTACAGTTAGGAAGGCATTGAAAGGTTGGCAGCACCTCCAAGGGTCTGCACTGGATACGAGGCGTCCGATCGGGTTGGTTACTGGGGGTCCTCCCCCCCTGATTTGCACCACCTCAGAGGAAGCTCTATTGTTCAACGCCGCCTTTTCATTGGCCTTTAATGGTGCATTTAGGATTGGGAAACTGGTGGCCCAAAACAAGCAGGATGTACAAGGTGGCTTGCAGGTTGACGGCATGAAGGTTCAAGGGGATGCTTTATTGATATCAATTAGGAAGTCCAAGACGGACCAAGAAGCACGTGGGGATGGGGTAGTACTGCATCGGGCACATGGTAATCCTTGCTGCCCCCTCACACATGTGGAGGCATTCCTACAGCGTAGACCCAGTAATAAAGGGGGGCCATTGTTAGTACATGCCGATGGTACACCACTCACACTGTTTCAGTTTAAAAGAGTCCTGGACATGGTAATCCAGAGGGCAGGCTTGAACCCTAGTTGTTTTGGAACTCATTCTTTTAGAATAGGGGCTGCCACGGAAGCAACTGCTAGGGGTTTCCCTAGCAGCAACGTCCAAAGGATTGGGAGATGGTCCTCCAATTGTTATAAGCGCTATGTGCAGCTACATATGTTGTGAGCAGGATATTTGCCAAGTGCTAATGCATGTTTCGTTCTCTGCTTACATTTACAGTTTTTCAAGCCTGTCACGCAGGGGGGAAACTGAAAACTGCAGGACAGCAACATCAAGCAACGCAAGGACTGTCCTCACCGAATCCAGGATCACATGTCGTTTGGATTATTGGCCATTCATATGTGAGGTGTTTGTCGAACTTTTTTCTTACAGGAGCTAGAGCTGAGCAGGCAGGTTTTAAGGTATCATTTCATGGAAAGGGGGGGGGCTCCGCTTTAGTCAGTTTAGGGGTTTGGTTCTAGACCTGTTGAACAGGGGTGGGGCTCTTCCCAATATTATTATCTTGCACCTGGGAAGGAACGATCAGGCAAGTATGGGTAGAAGGTGGCTAGTGGAAGCCATAATCACAGAAGTGGGTTGGTTAGCCAAGACATGCCAATGGTGTACCATTGTATGGTCACAGATGATACCCAGATTCCAATGGCGAGGGGGGGTCTGTAAGGGCTCTGAATCACTCAGTGAGAGGCTGTTCAGGGCTCCTCATCTACAGACGATCGCCCACGGGTACATCAGGGGGGAGCCGTGCTTCTTAAAAGACGGTGTCCACTTGTCTAAAGGAGGCAATGAAGTCTTCCTAGAAAATCTGCTAGCTTGGTTGGGTGGCTTCAAATGCAGGGCATGACCTTCTAGTGAGCAGAGGGGGGCGCAGATAGACGGTCAACTATGCTGGCCTGTGGTGGTAAGGTCACGATTGGTGAGCAGTAAATTTAAGGTCCTTAGAGGGCGGCGCCATTCTTGAATGGGGTCGCCCAAGGGGGAGGGACAAGTGGTCTCTCCTAGAACTCCAGGGGCAGTTACAGCCGGTTGGCTGGATGGGTGTGGGGGAGTGGAGAGTTACACTTTCTCTAGGCTGGTTGGCTACCCTGCACGTGCACAATGGCACCAGTAAACGGCGCAGAACTGCAAGGGCCCCTTTATGGAGCTAATATACAGAGCGTACTGGGGTAACCGGGGGGGGGGCACTCTGGTTGGAGGGCTTGGTTAATTGATAAGGATCTGACACTAGTTAGTGACCTTGCCGTAGGCCCAAATAGGATACGCAGAAAAAGTTAATGCTGTGATGATTATTAATGATATGTTTAGATCTGATAGAGACTACTATCTGCAGATTCTTTCACGTAGAATTATCCCCAGGCGTGAGACTGGATCCGGGAACTTTTTTGCTACAGCATCCCTGCGCGACATCACGCGACTTCGCCCGGGCGTCGTCCGCGTACGGGACGTCAGCGAGGTCACATAAGACCCGCCCCGGCGCGCCCACGTCAGGTTTTTCCTGTTCCGCGTGGAACGCGGATTAGATCCTTGCTACGGGCATGTTAGGGCCCCTTTTTCTTCCATTTCCTTTTGGTGGAACAGTGTGCGAATGCCTTCGGGCTTTAAGACTTGCACGTCTTGTGGGCATCTTATGTCGGCGACGGACCCTCACGTCATTTGTATGTGGTGTTTGGGGGAGGATCACGGCACCACAGATTGTACGGCGTGCCAACAGTTGAAGCCGAAGTCGCGGTGGGAGCACCGGATGAAACTTCTCTCGGCACGTCTCTCCAGGTCGACGTCCTCCCCTCGGTCTGCTTCGGCGGACGGATTCAGATACGGCCGTGGTCGTCGTCCTCGCCCTTCTCCGATGTCCCGTGAGCGTCGCTCCCCGGTGGGTAAGTGTCGCGGTTTGTCCCCGGGGGCTGGTTTCTGGCCTACCGGGGCGTGGACTCTCCGCGGGTGATGCGACCCCGCGTGTCATCCTATCCACCATTACCCGGTGTTGGGGCGTCGAGAGTCCAAATGGAGACATACGCGGCGGCTTTGCAGGCCTCGCTGGCGTCTCCTCCTTCCCCCTCCTGGGGCGTCGGCGGATCCCTCGCTCTGCGCAGGGCCCTCTGCGGCGCCGCCGGTGGCTCCAGCCCCGGCGCCGACTGGTTCGCATCCAGGCTTGGAGGATGTGGTACTGGTGGGGTGCGGCTTCTCTGGGGCAACTCCTTCAGGCCACGGCGTCTCTGCCTTGCCGCAAACTCCGGTGGGGGTCCCTGTGGTGTCGCGGGAGTTCGCCAGGGCTTGGGCCGCATCCCCGAGCCCCTCTCGGTCCTTTGACAAGGTGGTCATGTCTAAGGCCGAGGTGACGCCGCTACGGCGCCGGCAGCAGCTGGACCGTGCGGAGCCACAGGGGTCGGTGGACCCTCCTCGTCTTGCTCCAGGTCAAGACCGAGGGAAGACCCCTCGTCTCTCCCCACAGGCGGCTGCCTCGTCAGAGGGCGAGACGGAGGATGAATCGTCCCTGGCACCGCCTCATGGTTTGCCGAGCGATCTTTGCCTCTTTCTGGGCCGCAGCTGGTGGAGGGCTTTGTGCCACTCCCCAGGCCCGTCTCGTTCCCCCACGCAGGTGGCTGCCTCGGCGGGGGTCGGGTCGGCGTCACTCCGGCGCCGCCCTGGGGCCGGTGCGGCTCCAGCTCTACTCTGGTCTCTGGTGCGGGGTGACTTGGAGGTACCTTGTCCGGTGACGCCGGCTGGTGCCGACGTCCTACCTCAAGCAGCAGATTCTATGCCTCTGCGCAGGGGTCGTTCCGCGGATTCGTCTTCCGACGCTCCTTCTTCTCCGGAGGCAGGCTGTATATTGGTGTCGTCCTCCCCGGAGACTGGTCGTCGTGTGGTGTCTTTTTCACCGGCGCCGAAGGGTGGCTCCCCGCCCTTCCTGAGGCAGAGGTGTTCATCGGAAGAGTGGCAGGTCCCTCATTCTTTGGTACCTTCTGACTTCCAGGTCTGGCCCTTACCCGCCCCGCTTGGCCTCGGGGACGGCCGCCTTAGTTTGCAGCAGTCGCCCACGGAGGAGCTGCTTTCTCCACCACGGGGCCCTACGGGGGCGGGTGCGGCCTTCGCTCACGCGGTGTCCACGGCTGTGGGCATTCTGCGTATGGGTGACCCGGTGGCTCACTTTCCGGCGGACCATCTATTGGAGGTCCTCCACCAGGGCTCCTGTTTGTGGGACTCGACTGAGTCTCTGGGATCTGCAGCATCCCAGGAGTCTGGACTGGTGGACTTACGGCATCATGCATTGGATGGCCGGGAGCTTGCAGCGTTTATTCTCTGCTCTGGACATCTCAGAGGTGCTGGGCCGGGCCACGGCTTCCTCAGTCGTTCTCCGTCACCATGCTTGGCTTCGGGCCGGAGTATTCCCTGAGAATATTCGGGAGCGACTCATCGACCTTCCGTTTGATGGTAGCCTGTTGTTCCATGCCCCGGCTGACACCGCCATCCAAAGGCTCTTGGCAGGGCTCCGTCCTCCTCCTCCGCCTTATTCTCCTCCTCCTCCGTCCCCTCCTCAGTGACTTCTGAGTTGGGTTGATTCTGGGCCTTCTTAATCTGGCTGTTCTGGCTGTGCAGTGTGTTTTCTGTCCATTTACGTCCTTCCTTGGGACTTTGGCATTGTTGGCTGCTGGACAGCCTTTGTGTTGATTGTGTGTGGTTCTGCAGGAGCTGTTGCGCCTTCTGCTTCGCTTGGGCTGCTTGTCAAGCCTCCAGCGGGGGTGTTTTTTTCCCCGTGGCTCTTTTTGTTTTTTCCTCTGCTGCGGAAGTTCTTCCAAAGAGGGTTTCCATATCTTGGGACTTCACGTACCCTATGTGGGGTAGTGGTAGCTGTCATATGGCTTGCGCTCTGCTAGAGGGTTCTGGTCGCCTTCCGGTGCCTGTTCTTCATGGCGTTTAGGTATGTTGCTTTTGCTTCCTGAGGTCGTGTGCGCGGCCACTCATAGTGGTGGCCTGGGCATCTCCTCCTCTCCCTGCTCCTGTCCTGAGGTCTGGGATGATCTTGTGTCTCCCTTGCCGGGCGTTGCCTACTCAGCCTTCCTGGGGCCTCGGGCTGTTCTTCTTGCTTCTGGCTTTGACTGCCGGCGCTGTTCTGGCTGGCAGGCTGCTCTCCATCTGGAGTGGATTTGTCTTCTTTCCCCTCGTTTCCTTGGGCCCTCTAGGCTTCTTCTTTTTCTTTTTCTTCCGCTTTTCCTATCTTGGCATTGGGCGAAAGCTATGTTGCCTTGTGGGGGAGTGGGATGCTTCGGCCTCTCAGTCCTTGCCCTTGGTTCCTCTGCTGTGAGTGTACGAGCCTCTTCAGCCTTCTTTCCCTCCTCCATCCCCATGGGGTCGGTGGGGTCCTGCTTGTGGGGGTTCCCTTGGCCTGGCAGGGGCGAGGTTCTACCTGGTCCACAGATCTGGTCCCCTGTGGGGCCCTCTGTTCTGCATTGGCTGGTGGGGTCCTTTCGCAGACCCTCCTTCCCAGGGGGTATTGCTAGGGTATCTATTCTACGTGAAGGAATCTGCGGCTAGTAGTCTCTATCAGATGTACGAGTTACTTACTTTCGGTGATGATGTAGCTGGTAGAGACGATTCTAGCCGCAGATTCCTTCACGGCCCGCCCTTCCTCCCCTATTCTGCGAGGACCCTTGGTTTGGTCTTCGGTACTCGCCTCCCAGTGGGGAGATGTGTCTCCTGTGAGTGCCTTCCTTGTTCTTGACGGGTGACTCCGTCTAGGGGCGGTTCATTCCTCCTTTGGTCCTTTGGAGGATGAGGTTCCAGTGTTCCGGTGCCCTGCTGCTCTGGCTACTCCAGGTTTGGGGGGGATTGCTTTCTATCTTTGTCCTCCCTCCCCTCCCTTACATCCATTGCTATCCTCTGATTAAGGGTCATCTGGTCTTGTCTTGCCCTTGTCCTTTGTGGGTGGTTGCCCTCTAGGTTGGGGTGGCTTGGAGGTTTGTTGTCCCTGTCTGTCTTGGGACTGGTCCCATTCCCTGCTCAGGATGGGGGGGGGGGGAAATGGGTTGCCTACGTGTGCCATGACTTTTACGCATGTTCTTGCCTCCGGGGCACATGGATGGGAGGTTGTCTATGTGATGGCAGGGTGACTGCGCAGGTTTCTGTTTCTTCTTCTTTCCCTGTCGTTGGGTTCTGCGGTGTTGGCACTACTCTGGTGGTGTTGTTAGTCACCGTTTCTTTCCAATTTTTCTGCTCTTCGCACACTGTTCCCATGCTTCCACAGTTTTTATCTGGTGGTTCCGCTTTGTGGTGCGGAAAAGTTCTCAGAAGAAAACTGACGTGGACACGCCGGGGCGGGTCTTATGTGACCTCGCTGACGTCACGTACGCGGACGACGCCTGGGCGGAGTCGCGTGATGTCGCCCCGGCGCGCAGGGATGATGTGGCAAAAACGTTTCCGTATCCAGTCTCACGCCTAGGGATAATTCTACGTGAAGGAATCTGCGGCTAGAATCGTCTCTACCAGATACATTGTTACCGAAGGTAAGTAACTCATACTTTCAGATAGGAAATACCTTTGTACTGGAGTTATGTTAAGGTTAGCCATCTGACATCTGTACTTATCAATTGTAATGCAATGTTTTTCTACGTAATTTTGTAAATATCGTATATATTAATTATGTTTATTAATTTTATGTTTAATAAATACGGCCAGGGGGTTTTACGACCCCCACATCTGGGTCTTGATAAGGGAGGAGGGGGTGTAGGTAGTACCTGGCCATACTCTCAATCTCCTCCCTTATACACCCACTCATCTCCGCAGCCATCCCTATTCTAAAGGAACAAGTAATGTAATCCACAGTTGGAAGTTCCAAAAGCCTTGGAGCCTTACACAATACCCCAAGCAATAGTTGTGAGAACAGCGTTGGCCCATCCTTAGGTCCAAACATGCTCTGCATACACAAAAAACACTCCTCCTGCATCTCCTCCACCACTGCAGCGGACTAACTCCCTTCTTCGGCTAAGACACCAAACGTACCGTTTTTTTCTTGTCCACTCTGGTCAGTTTTCACTGAACTAATCATACCTGCAGAGACTGCCTCGGTACCACCACATTCTCCCCTCTCAAACATTCCATGTTCCTGGAGCGCAACAATTCCACCACTCATGGCGCTCCAAAAAATAAGTACACCATAAGCAGAGAGAAAATCCCCACTTCCCAATCATCACTATAATCTCCGGAAAGCACCATCACCACTTTCTTTAAAACCTTTAGAGTTAATAGCCTATGCATCCTCCCCTTTTTCCCATGCCCAGCCTTCCAGTATCTGCCTTTCCATTTCACCCGCCGACGGCTCACAGCCCCAAAATATTTCCCCCAAAACACCAACTTACCCACAATGGTCACAGGGGACAATCCTTTGTCAACCAAGGACATTATAAAAATCACCATATAAAATCTCATCCTCTATTCCACACCATCCTCGATATTCCATCTCCTAGCTCCTGAGACTGAGAACTCTTCCCATGCCTGACTATATGCTTTCCTGGTAGACGCAGACAATGAGCCCTCAAGTAGTCTCCTTACGAGGAGCATCCTACGTTCCACAACCAATTTGGCATCTCCCTCTTCTTCTAGTCTGCCCCCTGGTCCAGCCACTGAATCTCCACTGCGAACGAGATAAATCATCCACAATGTCATTGTCGTCCCTGGGAAGGTGCTTATCGCTGAACACAACATGATATGGCAAACATTCCAGCACAAACATTCTAAGCATCTGCAAAACGTTCTCATCCCTTGCCGATTGACAAAAGCCATGTTGTCAACATTGAAAAGAACCTTTGTGGCAAAGAAACTATCCTACAACACAAAAGCAACCACTAAAGGATAGAACTCTAAAAAGGTAATTATGTGGCCGCTGCCCTGCCAATCTGCTGGCCACTCCACCGCACACCATTTGGCCTGCCAATAAATGCCTACACTGGCGCTTCTAAAAAAAAAAGTTGAATAGACCATTGCTTCACCACCCCCCCCCCCCCCCAACCCCCCTTTTTTTCTCAATGACACTCCATTGAAATCTTCTGACATGGTTTTTCATACCCTCAAATCTGCCTTTAATCCTGCTGATAGACGCACTCTGTGGTGGGGCAAGGTAACGCTAGCAAAAGACAAATCCCTGTCTGCTACAAAAAGTGCAGCCCACTCTAAACGGCACACAAATTTCAAGTGTCCCAACAATACTTGGCTATCTCTCACTAATACTTTGTCATCATCAGTTCAATCACATGCAGCAGCCTTTAGTTTTTTGTCTGTAGGATTATGCACCTCCATTCTCTCTGAATCCAACTCCACTCCCAAAACGTTGTTTAACTCTGGGACCAGTTGACTTTTCCAGGGCTAGCAGAACCCCTTAATCCAAAATGAATTACTGAAACTTCAGTAAAAACGCTACCAAATGCCGATTTAATATCACACTTCTCCATTAGCGCTAGGCCTGGGCAAAAATTTCGTTCCGTTCGCGGAAATTGCGATAATTTGACATTTTTGCGTTCCGCGGAGAGCGCGAAAATGTCAAAAATTCCGGTTTCCGCAGCTTGGCGATAATTTGTTTCTTGCTCGCGCTGTAAAATGATACATTCTCGCGCGCGCGCGATCGCCTTACCTGAATCCCTGCGTTCGCCGACAAGTTTTCTTGATCCGGTCGCGTTCTCCATGAGATGTTGTATTGTTTTTAGCCATTTGCGCTGTCTCGCGACAGTTCGCGCCCGCAGTGACGTCATGCGTCGCGCGATCACGTCTTTCTTCTCGCGATCATGCACCGCGAGAACAACTCAAAACAAGATGGCCGCGCCCGCAAGCAACCACATGGGTAAGTTGGCGACCCGCAACCATGCAGAAAATCTCGCGAACATGCCGGAAAAAAACTTCCGCATCTTCGCGATATTTCTGCTTGTTTGCGATAATTTTAAACATTCTCGCGATAATTTGCGAAGGTTAATTCCGCAAATTCCGCCCACCCCTAATTAGCGCACCCTGTCCCAATTTGTTAACCAGCGCAATGGCAACGTCCGCTGAGGCATACTTCACCGTACTCAATGTCTCTGGGATGAAATAATTTATGGAATGGCTTTCTGGCCATTACAGTTGTAGTATCAAACGTTATTCCCCATGTTCTGTTTTTTGAAAACCACTCCAATTTGCAATATAATTAGCCTGTCCAAAGGGCAATTATCAAAGTAGCCCACATACATCCCTCCTGCACCTCTTTCAAAAATGTATTCTGTATCATTCCCTTATTTCACTTGACTAATTTCAGGTTCTCTGCCCACCTATGAGCTCTGGGACCTTCACAGCCCAATCAAAATTAAACTCAGACTCTTGTACCAGAAATAAAGTCTCCTCCATCTTCCCCCACCCTTGCCATCCAGTGTCTTAGCCTGTCCAACCTAACTGGTGTATGAGCCCTTTCCAAATTGTTCTGGACTCCTCACTCCCTACCCCTGTCAGTTTGACTGTGCCGGTTCCCCAAGCCCGCTTGTCTCAACACAGAACCACCTGGTAGTGACCCACACTGCACAGCGGAATGTTTCCTCCTATATTTGGAGCATTCATGCCGAAATCGACAATATTCCCTGTTACACAATCCCATGTTGTAAGTCCAATACCAATATGCGCCAGCCTGGCTTGTCTGGCCTCTTCCTGCATTTTCCCCCACACCTCATGCGCTGGGGGCCTGAAAGGGTTTATAAACCAAATGCCACCCACTGGCCATGTAAATGGTAGGTCCTTGCCTGGAAGGTACCATAGTCTGCAGGAACAACTCATTATCCAGCTGCCCCACACACCCTCTGAATTCTCAGCTAATCGGCCCCCAAACTGCTCATCATATCTCACCCGGGGCCCACTTACAAAATGTCAGTTTTGTTTTCCTCACCACATCAATTTATTTAAATAGTGCAACACAGGATTCACAAAATTTCTCACAGTAAACTATCATCAGTGGAGCTCTAGGCCTTCCAGATTACTCATATTCCTCCTACTTAGACTTCTCTTTTGCTCGCAATTCCCGGTGCAATAATTTGAAGACCTCAATATATTCATCTTTCCATATGCGCTCCTTAGTTGATACCATTTAATCTACCTCCAGAAAGGTTTGGTTATGACCATGTAAGGCAACTTCTTTATTTTCACCTCTTACTCTCCTTCTGGGAAGTGCCTTCCTCCTTGGCTCCATCAAAAAAGTCTAATGGGGCATACCCAAATAACCCTCCCACGCCTGGGTAAGGAACATCTAATAAGAATAAAGAAACTTGGCTAAGAGGGATCAATCTCTTGTTTATTTTTACTCAAGAAACAATCAATTTTCTCGGTAATTACTTATTTCTTGTAAAAAACTGTATTCATCATTATTTATCAGGGACGAATATCTCTTGGTGGACATCAGAACACTTCAACACATAATATATACAAATTTGCACAGACATGGAACAAAACAACAACCTCTATCTACAATTTCATTAAATCATATAAATACAAATACAAATACACATACACTTTATGTACACAAAAAATTATCAAATGTCAATTCCCCTAATCGTGGTTCCAAATCAATGTATATTTGTTATTTACAGTAATACATTTGGAGGAAATCCTTTTTGGCATCCGAGGTATTACTCCTCTCCTATTGTTTTATGTGTCTGCCAAACAAAATAATTCTTAGATCAACACAATCAGTGGATTCCTCCTACGTCAATATGTCGACGCGTTCGCGTTTCAGCCTCCAAATATTGGGCCTCTTCAGGACGGGGAAAACAAACTATCTACAAAATGATGTGATAAAGTAAAAATAAATTAATAACAACAACTATTTATCTCCAGCTATCCCAGATTAGCCCATGCAGTGTTCGGAAGGACCATGCGTGAAGGACTCAGCGGAAACACGGGAAAACAACCTTAATCCCAATCAATTTCAAATGTTATATTTCAATTCAAACCAGGCGGGGTAGCAACAACAGGGATTCTAAGGCGAAAGGTGAAGGAGTGATACGTTCTCAGGTGGTTGTGATTACTACCTAGAGTGCGAAAGACCCACCACCACTGGAATAGGCACTGCCAGATTGCCTTGTACCTGGTTCAAGTCCGGGCGGGTATCGCAGGAGCAGTTACGCAAAAACAAAGTCTTCTCAGCGTCTCGAATGTCTACTGCCTAGTTCTGGTCCGGGCGGACCTCTCATGTGGCGTTACGCACACTCAATGTCTTTTCCACATCTAGAATGGAGTATACAATTAAAATTAAAACCACTCGAGTTCGAAGTATCGATAGGTACGTGGGAGAAAGTCGTCTACCCTCATAGTGCACCTAGGGGAGGGAAAATATGGATTACCTGGTCCATTGCCTCAGCATGTGGACGTCACCGTACGTCTGATTCAAAACGTTAAGGGGTCGCTTTAAATTCTTCCACTCGATCCCCACTTACTCATCCACTAGGGGAAACAACAAAGACAGATCTAATTTCACTGTCTAATCCAATGCTCTCAATGGTGTTACACCAACAAGTTCTACTCGTACCCTGGTATGTCGGTACGGCGCACTCATATCGAGTCATCTTAATAAGATCAAAACGATGTCGCACTCGCGCTCTCTGACAGTGACTAAAAAATACTATTCACGCGAAATATACTAAAAATATGCTGCCAGGCCTCATAAGAACGTTACCAGACAGTGCAAATCAAAAACACTTACATGATACGGGAGGTAACGTACACGCCTCTTACTCCGCCGCTTCTGTTCCACCAAATGAAACCGCGCGGACGACCGCAAAGGTAGCCTGTTTATTAGCGTGTGCGTACGTGAACGCGCTACGGGCAGCGTGCAGATCGTGCGAAAGGGAGAGAGGACTATTATCCACCCAGAAGGTTACGCGTCCAGTATACCGTATTCTACTTCAACGTGCTCTGGTCAATGACAAATGGCCTGGAGGATACATAATTGAGCGGAATGGAAAAGAAAATACAAAAATCCATTGTGTATAAATCAAAATACCTAACCTGACAAGGGAACTTATTAAAACGCTGGGGGCAATATATTAATACAAGTGAAGTCCCTCTGTTGTAACCTATTATAAATGCCCACCTAACCGTGCTCAGAGTTATTATACCGGAAAGCGAAACTCACACTTCGGTCATCTACATCCATCAAGCTAAATGGCATAAAGTGTCTTACCGAGAACGGGTAGGGTACATGGAAGGACCCACTCCCATTCCACCCTTAGATCATTCCGCGTCACTGCATGAGCCAACCAGCGGGCTTACATTCTCACCGTGTTTCGTAATCACTAACACGTCATATTCTTGCTGTTCAAACTAAATTAGCATCTTCCTACATCACACCTGCCATGCTTTACTAACTAGGTATCTTAGATCAAGGCCCATAGTTCATCTCTCTCGTTAAGGCCCTCTAGCACAGTATGGTATCTTTCAATGAGGCGGGCTTCTATTCGGTTTAATTTCATCTCCAATTCTCCCTTGTTGTTTGCCTTAACTACAGCTAAAACAGTCCATTCAATATCGTTCTCATTATGACCTGCTTCGACATAGTGCTGTACCAAGGGTGCTCCCTGTGTTCTACACCTGATACGCGATTTATGTTGTAAAATTCGCGATTTTACTAACTGTGTCGTCTGCCCGATGTACATTTTCCCACACGGACAAGTCACCGCATATACCACATTTTTGGTATTGCAGTTGGAGAATGTTTGCATCACGTGCTCTTTGTCATTAATCTGCAAGGTTTTGGTGTCAGTAGTATTGGCACAGGCCACGCAGTTATTACAGCGATAGTGACCTGTTACAGCAGGTAAACACAATAGGGATCTGGTATCATTTTTCTGCATTGGCTCCCTCATGGCTCTCACAAGATATTGCCGCAAGTTTTTGCCTTTCTTGAAGGCGAAGAGTGGTTTGGGTATATTGAACTGTTCGATCAGCCTCCAATTTCTCTGAATGATTTTTTTAACTTTATTTGCTTTGGGGTTAAATGTAAGTACACAAGTCATGCATTCCTTCTTTTCAGGTTTTTTTGGTGTTAGTAAGTTTTCCCTCGGTGTAAACCAAGCCCTTTTTAAAGCAGCTCGTACTAATTTTTTAGGGTATCCTCTCGCGCATAATTTCTCCTGTAATTTATTGGCATTCTCAAAGTAGTCATTCTTATTAGTACAATTTCGTCTTATTCGAAGAAACTGGCCATAGGGCAGGTTTTCTTTCAGGCTTCTAGGGTGACCAGATGAAAATTCTAAAAGGGTGTTTCTATCTGTAGGTTTCGTATACAGACTAACTTCCAGGCCTCCTTCGTTGTCACAGATCCATACATCCAAGAAACTAATCTTCGTATTGCTGACATCTTTCGTGAAATTTTAAATCTGGTGTACGATCGTTCAGCCAATTATGGAAACAATCCAATTCTTCTGAGTTCCCACTCCAAACAAGAAAAATGTCGTCAATGAAACGAACCCATTTGTTGATGTTACTAAAGAAAGGAGTGGTTTCATTGAAGACATATCGTTTCTCGAATTGGTCCATCACAAGGTTCGCTATTTCGGGCGCAAAACAGCAACCCATAGCCACGCCCTTTATTTGGAGGAACAACTCATTTTTTAATGCAAAAAAATTATTTTTCAGGCAGATTTTGGCTAATTCTATTAGAAATTCTGTTGGTACTTGAAATGGTCTAGTTCTCTGATTGAGAATCAATTCCATCACTACGATGGCCTCATCTTGAGGTATATTCGTATACAGGCTTTCTATATCAAAAGAGACCAACAATTGTTGATCTCTATTAAAAGCCACATGTTCAATTTGAGAGATGAGGTCCATCGTGTCCCTGACATACGCCTGCGTTGTGCTTACAAATGGTTTGAGGAAGGTGTCTATATACTTCGCCAGGGGTTCTAATATTGATCCACAAGAGGAGATAATAGGGCGACCGGGAGGGTTAATAGCATTTTTATGTACTTTTGGGAGTATATAAATCAAAGGCACTTTTTGTTTAGTGACATTTAGATATTCATACTCCTTTTTGCATAAAAACCCACTTTCTAGGGCTTTGGTCGTTAGATGTAAAATTTTTGCTTTTAGTGCCCTAGTAGGGTTATCAGAGACTTTCCGGTAATGCGAGGCATTATTGAGTTGTCTATATACTTCACTGTCATAGTCATCTATATCCCAAACCACAATTCCACCTCCCTTATCAGCTGATTTTATCACTGTCAGGGGATTATTCATAAGGTTTCTTAGTGCCTGATGTTCGAATTTGGAAAAATTATGTTTGAATGTAAGGCGCTTGCTGTTTAAATTGTCAATTTCTTTTACTACCTGATTTTCAAAAAATAAAATCTCATCGGGAATCATCTCACTCTCTGGGCAAAAGGAGGATTTATTCTTTAGTCCACTTGTATTGTATTCCTGCATTTCATCAGTTTGGGAGAAGAATACTTTCAATCTGATCTTTCGTAAAAATTGTAGTATTTCAGTTTTTGTTTCTACCGGGTCTTGTAGGGCTACTGGAACAAAGGATAATCCCTTTTCCAAAACTCTCATTTCCCAGGGTGTTAACGTGTGTTTGGATAGATTGTAAATGGGCATCAACAAGGTATTAGACTTCTCTACAAGATCATTATTGATGCCTTTACTAACGTCTACCGTCTGTACACTCGTTGGCGTGTTCGGAAGAAATTCTGTTCTGGCACTGACTGATGCATGGGTGCCCTCCATCCCCCTCGAAATCCTCTCCCCCTGCGAGTGCCTCTATCTAAAAAAGGTTGGGGGGCGCTGGGGTATTGGTAGAATGGCTGATAGGGTTGATAATAAGTTCCTGTTCCTTGGTCTGAGTCTGAGGATGAGTCTGAAAACGTTACGAACCTAGTGCGTGACCTCCCCTTATAGGGTAAATTTAGGGAGCTAGGATTGTTGTTTTTAAAGAAATCTTCTTTTAGATATGGATATACTAATTCATGTCTATAGTTTTTTATGTCTCTACTCAATTTGGTTGTTTTCAGATTTACTGTGTGTGTTTTGAACTCAGCCAAGGTTTTATTGATATTTTCCAAAAGTACCTTAGCATCTGTGATAGTCGAATCACTGGCAATTTCTTCTTCTAATCTTTTTATTTCTTTTAACTCCTCTTCGCTGATACGTAATGCAGTATTGATTGATAATACAATCCAGTCTCGTGAACATTTGGTCCCTATACCACTGAAGTCTACGAGGTAGGGTTTATCATTAATAAAGATCACCGGGACATTTTTCACTTGAAGGCCTACTGGAATAGTGTTGGTCTTTAAATATTCAAGCAGTACCTGTGCGTGTAGCTGTGTCCTAGTATTTTTCTTTTTTAATTGAATCAGTCTTTCTCCTTTATCCGAGTTGACAATCCTGTCACCTATGGAGTCGCCTCCCAAGAGTGAGGGAATTAATTTCAATCTATTGATTTCCTCTTCAGAATAACTGACCATGTGTAATTCCATAATCCACTAACTCCCACCCACAGTAATCCTTCCTCCACACTGAACAGAACAAGTCAGGACAGCTTACAAAATTGATAAATCAACAAAATTATTTACTGACGCAAACCAAAAGATATTCGTCTCTCTGGAATCAATTTTTCATTATCGGACACCAACTACATAAAAAACTGGTCAATCACCCTCACACTTGACAAAGTGTAACAAACTATCAAAAAAGTCTAATGGGGCATACCCAAATAACCCTCCCACGCCTGGGTAAGGAACATCTAATAAGAATAAAGAAACTTGGCTAAGAGGGATCAATCTCTTGTTTATTTTTACTCAAGAAACTGAGGAAATATGAATTTTGTGATCAGTTATGTCCCCTATCGTAGACCCCAACGGCTCCATGTGCATGCTATAAGTACATGTATGTTCCCTCCTGCTCCAGTTCTGAAGACGCAAATATATGTGCGTCCACCGTCAACATGTCCTCTTTCAGATCCGCCATGAATGGGTCAGATATTCCATTCCTAAGTATGAAAGGCCACCGACTTTATGTGGTTCACTTTCCACATTTCACAGATTCAGGCGAGTAGGCCCGAATTCTGTCATCAAGCCTTTTTCTGCCTTCTGCCTCTGAAAGCTCCAGTCTGAGCCTGCATCTGTGACCATGAACTTTGTCTTACTCCCTGCGCGGCTAACGGTGCCTGATCCAGCCTAAGCCTGCCAAGAAACTGTATTTCACCTTCAAGATTATCTGCTTCGCTCCCCATCCG
This sequence comes from Triturus cristatus, assembly GCF_964204655.1. NCBI lineage: Eukaryota > Metazoa > Chordata > Amphibia > Caudata > Salamandridae > Triturus > Triturus cristatus. The sequence goes on from NC_140589.1 coordinate 1,397,080,546, forward strand.
ATGCATTCCTGTCTAGCAGTTTAGGTAAACATTCCTCCAGCTACCGTGCAAAGGGCCAGGCCTCGCTGTCCTCATGCAAGTAATTCATAGCTCCGTTACCATGGAATATTCCTACCCCCTCGCATCTAGTGTAGACACTTAGACGCTTGTACACGCACTAACAGTCAGTATAGTCAGTATAGAATAAGATTCTATCCTAAGAGACCTCTCTTTTTGGATAACACAGTTCTTCAAACATAGGATATTAGATATGATTTGGGATTAGGTTGACATAACCCCAGACTTCTGTCTCCACACGTAGAACTAAATGTCAAGTCCCCTTCACTCTCTAGTTGCACGTCAATCACACGTCATGCGGCTGCGTGCGCATCTTTGCCAAACATTTCTGCTGACATTGCAGGATTCTTTTATGGATCCACCCACTTGTGATATCATGTTTAGTGACGTTTCTTGAATTACGCCCTCTATTAGCTACGTATGCACCTTTTATCAGCTGTTACGCCTCTTGCATCTGTCTCACTGTAATGTATTTTCTATAAAACTGCCTATCTGTCAATAATATATGCGCCCTTCCTTCCTGAACTTTCGTGGTGATGGAACAGAAGGCCCACAATTCGAATTGTCTTCCTTTATATTGGAATAAAGCCCTTTTAAACCCTCTAATACCACGGATTCTGCCTCTTATATTTACTGAGTTATTCTTATAGACTTTACCGCATAAAAAATAGTACCGGTAACGAAATATTTACCACATAAATTGGCGCCCGAACAGGGACACTTTCTCATCTCACGCGCCGGCGGTGCGTTGCAGGCCCGGTCTCCTGCCACAGCTGAACGGACAAAAAAAAAACGCGTACCCACAGGATTCCCTGTATCTCCCTCCGGCCAAGCGGGGACGACTGAGGCTGCGATCAACACCCAGACGAGGCGGTGAGAAGTGCGAAGTATCCCGACCAGAGCCTAGCTGAGAGAGCAAGATCCGAGGTATACAGAGTCCCGCCAGGTTCCGAAGTTCCGAGTCCAGTCGAGTCCAGTCCAGTCCGGTCCAGTTTCCGTTCCGTTCCGAGGCCTTCCGTTCCGAGCTACCCGGTGAGTACCATTATCGGGGAGGCATTTTACGTGCACATAGTCTGTGCCGGTCAAGACGGGTTTGGGTACACAAATCCGGTCTGCACTGTTTCAGCAGTGTATCTGTACTGTTTAGCAGTATATATAGTAATATAGTATGTCTTGCATATAAATAAGTATTATCTAGTGTCAGTATAATGTCAATAACTAGTTTTCTATTAGTTATCATTGTTCGTTAAAACTGTTAAGCGTTAAATGTTTTAAATACGTTCTATATATTGTGGTGTGAATGACTGTTCATTATTGTGTTTTCTTGTATAAAGTGTGTTCTAGAAACAAAATCTAAAAATGCCGCTCTTTTCGAAACTAAGACAGATTAAAACTAGAAAAGGTGTACTCGAAGAAGCTGTTCCCATTCCACCTAGGGATACTCCAGGATACTTCATGTATCATAAGCATGGCCTAGATGCCGTATTATTTCTTGATTTATGGGTGGACTACACCAAAGAATTACCAGAGAGTCAGAGATGGCCCGCAGCGGGGACCTGGGATGCAGATTGCATCATGAGAGTAGAAGAAGAATTATGGAAAAAGAAAGCGAGACAGTCACAGAAAGATGCCATTGAATTATGGCGTAAAGAATCATACAGACGTACAGAAAAAGCACACAGACAGGAAGAGAAAAGTAGAGAGAATTCAAATAAAACTCGAGAAAATCTATTACTTGAGGAAGGTACTCGAGTAAACTCAGAACAAGTAGATAGACAAAGAAACGCCCTTATGAATGGTATGTATCCACTTCTGGCTGAAGGGTTACCTAAGGCTACTCAGGAAATACCAAAAGACTTGCCACCTCCATTGTTTCCGATAAAAACGCATCCCAAATCACATCCCAAAACAGCAAAGGACGTTTTTCTTTCCTCCTATTTAGATGACGCTGCTCCCGAATATGCTAATGCCATACCACCCACATCGCTTGCCGATGGTGTTCAACACCAAGAGCATACGTCTGTACCCCCGCAACTACAAACTCCTACACAAGTTCCAACAGACCCGTCCGTTTCTACAGTTTTTCCCGCATCTACAATCTCTATCCTACACCCAACGAATCCTTTCGTGCCTAGCACCTCAGATGGTGCTACAGGAGGTACGACAGACATGTTTGCCACTCCGCCGCGAAATAAACAGACTCTTAGAGATTTAGCCCTCCAACGTACGCCCAAACTAGCAACTCCCGACATGCTTAAGGAACTTCTAGTAGATTGTAGATATGATCCTGTGCCCGGTAAACGGGACGAAATGCTGCTGTCATCATTACGTATTCGACGAGCTGCAATATATTTAACGAAGCTACCAGGAATGACTACACATTTAGAAAATATGTATCACTTTGTCCAGTCAGGGCGAAGTCCTGAAAGTATTAGCAGAGCCATGGAGTACCAGAAAGCGGAGGTACAGGGCCAATTGTTACGTTTCCTCATAAACTGTGTAATCAGAAATCAAGACCGGCCTGGGGTAAATCCGGAAGAAATGCAAAAACTTGTCACTTGGGGCCGGAATATATCAGAAGGGAGACATGATAAACAGTTATGTATAGTAGCTATGTACCGAAAGATCCGCAAAGAAGTAGAACGAATACACGAAGAAAGATTAGAGGTAGACGCCGCTGAACTAAACAGAGAAGAGGAGGAGCAAGAGTCAGAGCAAGTAGAAACGATAGCTTATGTAGGTAGAGGAAGACCCCATAATAATACCAGAGGTTTTAATGATCCGGTACGTCCAATACGTCCAGAATATAATAGACATTTTCCAAACCCTATGTTAAATACAAAATCCCCCGAACACTTATTCCAAGCCGCTGATAAATTACTCCGAGATCGAAGGGGGTACCATATGCTCGATTCCATGGACGAACAAGAACTAGCCAGATCAGCAGTACAATGGGCTGACAGTCCCAGCGAATACAATGACGATGTACTTGCACACACGTTTCTGAATCTAGATCCATATGAACAGCGTTTAGCTAGTATATATATGATTCAACACCTCCTTATATTATATAAGAGCCAACACTCCGATCCAGGACCCTTACCTGACATATTGACAGAACTACTCACGAACATATGGAAAGGGTCAGGTACTGATTTGATTAAAGAAATACTAGAATCCCGAAACCAATATTTAAATTTCGTATGCCCAGAACACGTTCCAGTTCCCATCATGGGAAGAAAAATGTATCACATAGATAGACAGAACCCGTTACGCGAAGTACACCCAATTAGAGGTGCCGGTGATAATTTTACACGCGTATTTGTGTACACGCCTATAACTAAACTAGAATTATTAGAAATGAAGAAAGTAGTACCCAGCCATGACAAGGACCCAGCAGGTTTCCACCGTGAGATAAAAGACATGTTACTCATGGGAGAGTATACCTACCCCGACATTATGAAAATATTAAAAGTCCTATTACCCGCCGGTGTTTATGAAAAACTCAAAGAAAAAGAATGGGAGGTGGGAGACCAAAAGATAGATTGGACAGCATTAGAAAACGAAGAGAAGGCCCGAGCTGCAGGAGCAGGGCTTGGGGAAAAGACTACAGCACTAGCAGGATTACTAATACAGGTACTGCCACGTTTATTAACTACGAAAAAGGAAGACTGGGGTGCAATCTCAGCCTGTAAACAAAAGCCAGACGAAGACACTAGTGACTTCTATTCCCGATTTGAAAAATGTTTTGGTATAAATAGTGGCATAAAAGCCAGTAGTGAGTCATACCCACATCTGTTTGTGACAAAATTAGTTGAAAATTCTCTGATACAAGTTAAGAATAGAGTATTGAAATTCGAAAGTACCTGGCAAGGTAATACCCCATCACAGATGCTACAGATGTTACAATATCATCACAATAGAATTAAAGAAGAACAAGAACACGAACAAAGACGTATGAAAGATACAAAAATGAAAATGCTTGTTGCACAGTCGGTTCCAGCCGATAGTCATCAAAGGAGTGATTCCGCAGGCCCTGCAAAAGGGACATGCAACTATTGTAAACAACCAGGTCATTATATACACGATTGTCCAGTCCTGAAACATAATATTGCTACAGGTAGAACACATGAGAGACCACGTCCACCTAGACAGGATCAGAACCAACAACAAATATCTCAGCAAGCACAACCTAGGTTAGCTCCGCAACAGCTAGCTCCGCAACAGGCAGCTCCACAACAAATTGTAGCACCACCACAAGCGCAGCCTATTGCTGCAACACAAGCAACGACACAACAGATGTATCAGTATGCACAAGCAGATTATCATTATCCCGATTATCAGCGATACTCATGAGATAGCCTAGAGAGGGAAGTTGGCTTACCCCTTATTGAGGTTCCTGTAGACCAAGAGGGACCTTATGTACATAGCGAACTATTAGGGGAAGACAGAAAGTTTTTACTTGATACAGGGGCAAGCAGAACAACTATAAGACGTAGTGAAGTTCCAGGGGCACCCCTCTCAGGCTCACAGAATATTTCCCTTGGATTCTCAGGAAAACCTATAATTAATGATGTAACACAACCTCTTCCACTTACGATTGGTCCATTGACACGTACTACAGATTTATTGCTTACTAAATCATGTCCAGAAAACTTGTTGGGCATAAAAACATTGAAAGCTCTAGGAGCTATAATATGTTGTTCTCCGGAAGGAGTACGACTATTTTTACGTGACTTTAAAGGTCACTACGTGTCCAGAGACATGGATCACCGACTGCAGAATTTACCTACACATTTATGGGCACAAGGCCCCACTGATGTTGGTTGCATGAATATTACACCATATCGAGTTACCCTGAAAACAGGAATAGTACTACCACGAATACGACAATACAAGTTACCACCCGATGCTGTTGTGGCTTTACTGCAAATCATTGACGAGCTCATTACACAAGGAGTGGTTGTCGAAACAGACTCCAATGTATGTAATTCTCCGATAATTCCGATTCTTAAAAGAACGGATCCAAACGCTTCACCAGTATATCGATTAGTTATTGATCTGCGCGAATTAAATAAATGTATTGTACCACAATACCCTGTGGTCCCAGATATTTCGTCATTACTAACAGCTATTGATTCAGAAGCTACGTTCTTCACTGTAATTGATCTCAAGAATGCTTTCTTTAGTGTCCCAATTGATCCGGAAAGTCAATATTTATTCGGATTTAGTTTAAATGGACGAAGTTTTAAATTCACACGCGCGCCTCAAGGATTTACAGAAAGCCCCAGCATCTATAGCCAAGCACTGAAACGAGATCTTGACAGTATCCACCTGCCAGTTAACACTGCCTTGCTTCAATATGTCGATGATCTGCTGATCACCGCCCGAAGCGAACTTGAATGTGAAAAAGCGTCACTGACGGTTTTAAAATTTTTGGCTGACAAAGGGCACAAGGTGTCCCCTTCTAAGCTGCAATTCTGTGTCCAGCGAGTTGTTTACCTTGGGCACTCGCTGTCCAAGGAGGGAAGGCAGCTTACATCCGACCGCATCCAGTTAATCGCTAACATGCCACCACCCAAGACACAAAAGGAGGTACGGGCTTTTATAGGCCTCACTTCATACTGTAGGCAGTGGATCCCTCAATATGCATTTCTAGCAAAACCACTCATCCAGTTGACAACACAGGAGGCAGCCACATCGACTGTCCTCCCTTGGACTCAAGAACATACACACGCCTTTGAAAGCTTAAAGAAAGCTTTATGCCAAGCACCTGTTTTAGCAACACCATGTTATAGTAAACAGTTTACACTCTTCGTTACAGAACGCGAAGGTACTGCCTTGTCAGTACTCACTCAGGAACAAGCAGGATCACATAAACCATGTGCTTATTTCTCTAGTACATTAGATCCAGTAGCTCAGGCTCTTCCTGCGTGCCTGAAATCGGTGGCAGCAACAGCTTTAGCAATCAGACAAAGCGATGCCATAGTGTTAGGACATCAATTGACAGTACAAGTACCACACGCAGTAGAGGTTCTCTTGAACCGCACACAAACACAACACTTGACTATAGCGAGACTCACCGGTTACGAATTAACATTGTTTCAGCCACATATAGAAATCAGACGTTGTAATACGTTAAATCCTGCCACACTGTTACCAGTGGGCGGAACAGATCCATTGGCACATGATTGTGTCGAAGTTATTACTATCACGACGAAACCCAGACAAGACTTGACAGATATCCCTTTGTCAGATCCAGACTTGACATTGTATGTAGATGGGTCATGTATGAGAACAAGTACAGGAGAGCTAGTGGCCGCTTACGCAGTCACAACAGACACTGAAGTCATTGAAACAAATCGTATTAACACTTTGTCAGCTCAAGCAGCAGAGCTCATCGCTCTGACACAAGCCTGTATTCAAGCCAAAAATAAGAAAGTCAACATATACACAGATTCACGTTATGCCTTCGGAGTCGTCCATGACTTCGGCGTACTGTGGCGAGAGAGAGGTTATTTAACTTCTCACGGTGCCCACATCCAGCACGGACCCCTCATTCAAGCCCTATTAGATGCGATTCATCTACCTATTGCAATATTGATTATGAAATGCAAAGCCCATACAAAAGTTACCGATATCATTTCTCAGGGTAATGACCTAGCTGACAGAACAGCTAAACAGACTGCTCAGAATCAGACTCTCACAATTGACGCGACAAAGACAATAGTCCCGACACTAACACATTGCATGACGGTTAAGGATCCCGCCCTTGATGTAATTGACATACAGACACATGCTACACCAGAAGAAATAAAGAAATGGACTGAATTAGGAGGGATCCAAACAGATCAGGGATGGATGACGAAGGAAAAATCTATATGGTTTCTTCCCGACTCAATGGTCCAAGTCATCATTAACACTATACATAGCCCAGCACACCTAGGAGAGAAAGCAATGCTAGACAGCATTCAACACATTTGGTTTAACAAACACTTGCGAGCCGCAGCTAAACAAAAAGTTCGTACCTGTATGATATGTTGTCAGTTTAATCCAGGTAAAAGCATCCCCGTAGAGCAGGGTGGATTTCAACCTCCTAATCATGCTTTTGAAGTCCTCCAGATGGATTATATCCAGATGGAACGATGTCGAGGATTCAAATATGTTCTCGTAGTTGTCTGTGCTCTTTCCCGTTGGACAGAAGCATACCCGGTTTCAGATTACACTGCCCCGACTACTGCCAAACAGTTAGTTCGAGAATTCTTCCCACGGTACGGTTTACCACGTGTTGTCTACTCAGATAACGGCCAGCCGTTCTCATCCGAACTAATGAAACACGTTTCCCTTCTATTAGGCTATCAATGGAAATTTCACTGTGTCCGACATCCCGAGGCAGCAGGTCTCCTAGAACGCCATAATCAAACTTTGAAAATCAGATTGTCCAAAATATGTAGAGAAAAAGGAGTCGATTGGATAGTAGCCTTACCAGTTGCGCTCTTTTACATGAGAATGGTAGCACATTCTCGAACAGGGCTATCCCCGTATGAGGTGATCTTCGGTAGACCACCAAATATGTGGGGGACGCCTATACCTCGTAAAATCACTGACGTTGACTGTAATATGCTGACAGATTACCTGGCTTCCTTGATGTCTGCACTACAATCTTGTCGTTCACAGGTATCCGCAGCTTTTCCCGATAATACTGAGGTGAAGCCCCATGACGTGGTTCCTGGGGATCTGGTGCTGGTCAGGAACTTTGACCGGAAGACCCAACTGGATCCTAGGTGGAAGTCACCGAAGTTAGTTTTACTCACCACAAGGACAGCCGTGAAAATCGAGGGAAGAAAAGGATGGTTGCACTCGAGTCATATCAAGAAATTTTATGGACTACCACCCGGTGTAGATACACAACCCTGTATTCCCTCAAAGACAGACTCAAAGCTCCCCTTGGTTGAGCAATCTAACTCAGAAATCTATAAACTAAAATTGAGGTCTAATAAGTCAGACAATTTGATTGTTTAAGTCCTCTCCAAGGTGAATCGGTTGAATTTGTCTCTGACATGTATCCTCTAGACCGGAATAGAGAAAGAAATCAGCGAATGGAGCTGAAAAAGCATGCGTATTGTAAATCACTTCGTAGTCACTGTACAGTAACATTATTAATTTTGTTTTTTCTAAGTCTTCTGATTATTATTTTCAGCATACTATTGCATATGTATTACCCTATTCTTAAACGTGCTTATAATATAACTGCAGAACATTCTTTTAGCGAATTTCCTCCGCATGAGTTGTCATATAGATTTGCGCTGCGCAACAACACATTCATTAGTATGCTACATCATTCCCATCAAACCAGCAATGCCACAAATTGTTGGATATGTGGCCGACTCCCTCCCTATCAGAACTATAAGGGAGTTTTGCCCCTCTTTCCCTATCCGTTCACACACAATGGCTCCTGTGGAGCATGGTTTAGTTTGATCAATACCCTAGATTCAAATTCCGCAGTTTATCAAGACAACTGGGTATGGGGAAACCTGAACCTAGTTTTGCTTAAAGTCTGCTACCCTAACAAGGAGGGACTTCCCAAAAGAACAGGAACTGATCTAGAAAATGAAGTATATGGATTAGGTAACTTTACACTTAACCTCATGATCCTGAACGTTGAATCTGAAGCTACACCAATCTTGCCCGCCATGTCAGTATTCCCAGTAAAAGGGGAATTATGTATAAGAAAGAATGGTTCCATACACATGGGCCATAGTAAATGCACCACTGTAATAAAATTCAGTGATCAAGGCAAGTCTACATTTAGAGCTTCCCATCATTCCTACTTCATATGTGGCCAGACCGCATATATATGTCTACCTTTAGATTGGGATGGTACCTGTTACATAGCATTCCTTCTGCCACCTGTTTTCCTAGCTCCTCCTGATTATCACAGAAATACCCATTTAGTACACAATAGACAGCAGAGAGATCTCCCAATTGTCGATTACACTGAAACAGCATGGGAAAAATACACAGATTTCAATAAAGGTTTCTTTCCCTATATAGGTACAGTCACTAATAGTAAACTGATACGTAGATTAACCAGAACCCTTGAAGCAGTAGTGAACGAAACTATTTCCGCCTTAGGCAATTTAACAGAAGAGCAGTCTGCTATGCGGATTGTTGTGCTTCAAAATCGTCTTGTCCTTGACGTCATCCTGGCCGATAGGGGCGGAGCTTGTAGGGTCATCGGATCAAGTTGTTGCATTTTCATACCAGAAAATCCGCCGTCAGTATATAAGGCCATAACTCGCCTTCATAAGATTGTAAGCCAGATACACCAGAGTCCAGGCACCTGGACCTGGTCCGGTTGGTTCTGGGGCGTGTTGTCAGCCTGGGGATGGAGAATATTATCCTTCCTAGGTATTGGCCTCCTCATACTATTCAGTTGCTGCTTATGTCTACAATGTGGGCCAGCGATTTGTGGTCTGTGTGCCACCTCGTGTATCCCACATCCAAGTTTTCATTCGAGATCTCGGAAGAAGAAAGAAGAACAAATGATGCTATATGAACAGATCGATGGATTGATGAAGATCGATATCTCCTAAGGGTCCGAAGGGGACAAGGAGGGAATGAGGAAATATGAATTTTGTGATCAGTTATGTCCCCTATCGTAGACCCCAACGGCTCCATGTGCATGCTATAAGTACATGTATGTTCCCTCCTGCTCCAGTTCTGAAGACGCAAATATATGTGCGTCCACCGTCAACATGTCCTCTTTCAGATCCGCCATGAATGGGTCAGATATTCCATTCCTAAGTATGAAAGGCCACCGACTTTATGTGGTTCACTTTCCACATTTCACAGATTCAGGCGAGTAGGCCCGAATTCTGTCATCAAGCCTTTTTCTGCCTTCTGCCTCTGAAAGCTCCAGTCTGAGCCTGCATCTGTGACCATGAACTTTGTCTTACTCCCTGCGCGGCTAACGGTGCCTGATCCAGCCAGTTGCCTGCCAAGAAACTGTATTTCACCTTCAAGATTATCTGCTTCGCTCCCCATCCGATGCATTCCTGTCTAGCAGTTTAGGTAAACATTCCTCCAGCTACCGTGCAAAGGGCCAGGCCTCGCTGTCCTCATGCAAGTAATTCATAGCTCCGTTACCATGGAATATTCCTACCCCCTCGCATCTAGTGTAGACACTTAGACGCTTGTACACGCACTAACAGTCAGTATAGTCAGTATAGAATAAGATTCTATCCTAAGAGACCTCTCTTTTTGGATAACACAGTTCTTCAAACATAGGATATTAGATATGATTTGGGATTAGGTTGACATAACCCCAGACTTCTGTCTCCACACGTAGAACTAAATGTCAAGTCCCCTTCACTCTCTAGTTGCACGTCAATCACACGTCATGCGGCTGCGTGCGCATCTTTGCCAAACATTTCTGCTGACATTGCAGGATTCTTTTATGGCTCCACCCACTTGTGATATCATGTTTAGTGACGTTTCTTGAATTACGCCCTCTATTAGCTACGTATGCACCTTTTATCAGCTGTTACGCCTCTTGCATCTGTCTCACTGTAATGTATTTTCTATAAAACTGCCTATCTGTCAATAATATATGCGCCCTTCCTTCCTGAACTTTCGTGGTGATGGAACAGAAGGCCCACAATTCGAATTGTCTTCCTTTATATTGGAATAAAGCCCTTTTAAACCCTCTAATACCACGGATTCTGCCTCTTATATTTACTGAGTTATTCTTATAGACTTTACCGCATAAAAAATAGTACCGGTAACGAAATATTTACCACAAAACAATCAATTTTCTCGGTAATTACTTATTTCTTGTAAAAAACTGTATTCATCATTATTTATCAGGGACGAATATCTCTTGGTGGACATCAGAACACTTCAACACATAATATATACAAATTTGCACAGACATGGAACAAAACAACAACCTCTATCTACAATTTCATTAAATCATATAAATACAAATACACATACACTTTATGTACACAAAAAATTATCAAATGTCAATTCCCCTAATCGTGGTTCCAAATCAATGTATACTTGTTATTTACAGTAATACATTTGGAGGAAATCCTTTTTGGCATCCGAGGTATTACTCCTCTCCTATTGTTTTATGTGTCTGCCAAACAAAATAATTCTTAGATCAACACAATCAGTGGATTCCTCCTACGTCAATATGTTGACGCGTTCGCGTTTCAGCCTCCAAATATTGGGCCTCTTCAGGACGGGGAAAACAAACTATCTACAAAATGATGTGATAAAGTAAAAATAAATTAATAACAACAACTATTTATCTCAAGCTATCCCAGATTAGCCCATGCAGTGTTCGGAAGGACCATGCGTGAAGGACTCAGCGGAAACACTCCTTGGCTCCATCCCCTTTTCCTCAACAGTCTTTGTTGTAACTTCGGTAACAATGCTTTGATCCTTAACATACGTACCTTTGGATAACCACACCACCTTCCCTTTCACCCACCCCACGCGACTTCACTGATAACTTGGTAGCATTTCCATCTTCTGGCAAATCCTTACCTGGTTTCAAGATTGGTGCCCATACCAATGCATGCCATCTTGGTACCAGTCGACACTCAAGTATTTCCACTCCGTCATGACGTTTGGGCTTCTTTACAACCAACCATTGCAAAACACCAGTTCCACTCCTCTTTGCCTCCCCATGACACAAATCACTAGGCGCATTCCAACACTCTTTCATAGACATCTTCTTTCTGCTGTATGTCTTCTTCTTCCAATTCGTTCTTATTAAAATATAACAGTTTGTCGTCTGGCACACAGCATTTGTACCCATGCACCCCCACACTTGTGCCCGGCAACTCCCCATAGCCCTTACCCGTATTGTCAAATTCATCATCCATGTATGTGCACCATCCAGGAGAACGCAGAACCTTCCTTCTTTCACCTTTTAAAGATGATTCAGTGGCATCCTAGACCCTGTCACACAGACCCAAGCTCTGGGTGAGGTAACAGAGCCGCACTAGACACTTCCAGGTGATGCTGCTCCACTCCATAATGCGTCTGCACTGCTGCCCACTGGTGGCACTTCCGTTAGGGTGGAGGAGCATTGCCCCCTGCTGCCAGTGCAGCAATGGTGAAAAATAAAATGGTAATAAAATTAATTTATTACCATTTTATTTTTCCCTTTCTTCAGCCCGAGCAGTGTTTGGAGGCTGGGCCACTGCTGCTGACTGACAGCAGGTGAATGGTGCTCACTCCTGTTTAGAGTGCGCATGTCACTTCGGCCTGCTGTCCTGCGACGGCCAGCTTGACACACTTTAACCCTTTCCACTCAGCCCTGCCCACCAGACAGCTGGGTTGACAGCAGGCATCATGTTATCCCGGACATTCCACCAACAAGAATCTCCTTTTTGACCCTAGAAATATAGTACATCCACAGTCAACTGAATGGGTGCCCGGCAAAGAGGTAGCACACTTCGTTTGAGTGTGAGATGTGCAATATCTTATGGTCAAAATCCCCCAGTCCCTCTCTCTTGGGCAAGGTGACCGATATCCCTGAACTTGACCCCAATATGGCTACATTTCTAAAGAAGTTTGCGTAGGATCTCAAGAAAGGGCTAGATAGAGCTTGGCACGGATGCCAGGATAAACTGTTTGATGTTTTTCGGCCCCTCACCAAAATATTAGATTTAACCGCCCAAGCAGAAGATGTTAATTCTCAACTAGACCCTAGTGAAATCCAAGAATGGGTGCAAAGAACACTGTTTTCTGGGCAACGGTAACTGTGCATTATCTACTGAGAGATGCAAATCCTTCCTCATGAGGATTGATCTTCAGCTGGCAGACTTGGCCTCTACTAAGGCGGGCACCCTGGCTAAAGGCTTGCTTTTTGGGGACAATTATGTAAAGGATCTAGGCAAATATGTGTCCACCTTTTCTGCGCAGGATAAAGCTCAGACGTCTTCTAAAAAAGTTTTCAACAGTGGCATTTTTGTCAGGGCCGGCTACCGAAGTCGGGCGCCAGGCCAAGGGTTTAAACCAGGCTTCAAGTGGATATGCACCTCAAGGGATGAGGTGGCACTTCAGGTTTTAACTTCAACCACCGCGCAATAGAGGCGGTTGTGGATGTGCCCAACGAGAAGGTTACAAGGGAGAAAATAATGCCAATCATGCCACCTATTCAGGTAAAGGTTTTTCCATCATCCTAAATTATGGTGGAGGGAAGGATAAAGGTATTTCTATCCAATTCGAAGGTTCCTACTCAAGATCTGTGGCTGTTGCAGACTGATCAGGGTTTCCAGCTGGAGTTTTATTCTTCCCCTCATCAGGGAAAACGCCCCAATCGACTTCTTTTTTCCCCAAATAGAGAGTGTTGGACCTATGTCCTAGGGGTAGCTTGGCTCAGGTCAACAGGCTTATCCCTCCCTCTGGCTTCTCATGCTTGCATCCTACCCAGCTTGCAATCTGGCGCAGCTTCACCCAAAAAGGACGCTACACGGATTAACTGTGAAGCTTTATTAAAAAGACTTTAACACCTCTCCTCCCTGTTAGGCTCAATTAATCAATTTTCCATTAAACTGGTAACATTTCAATACATTCCTAGTACAATTCTAGTACCTTTCTAGTACAATTCTAGGTTAACATTTCTAGTACAAGTCTAGGATAACATTTCTAGTACAATTCTAGGATAACATTTCTAGTACAATTCTAGGATAACATTTCCAGGTTAACATTTCCAAGTTAACATTTCCAGGTATCTTGAGGCACACCAAGTAGAGCAGCACGATAAACTTTTCAACCAGTGTTTTCACAACAAAAAGCTTAACCCCCTGTCACATTTCAGTCGGGCATTTTAAGTATGACTCGACCACTCCACAGGGAATGTTAATTCCCAAAGGGGCACCCCACAACTACTTCCCTTGGGCCTATGTACAGCACCTGAACTCTATAGGTTGTTTCACAGCAGCTTGGTTAACTTTCATTTACTATTTCTTTTCCCTTGTAGCCCTAGTATCAGTTCTGGCAGCTGGAGATGAATAACCCTTCACACAGTCACCTCATAACAATATAACATAGGCCTTAATCCCCCCTAGTTCTGTGCTGGTCTCCTAGGGGTCTCGGCTTCCGAGAGAATAATAAATAACCCGTATGGTTAACACGGGCCCTGAGAACAGCTATGGGCCTCACAGAATTCTCTCACTCCCCTCCCTCCTCCACCAGGCCCAGCTTACGGTTAGTCTCGGTGTCCTCTTTTCCAGGGGTCCCGTCAGAACTGGAACCAACTCCCCCTCACTTCGTGAGAGACGGACTTCTTCGTCGGCGGGGCGTTCCCCTTCTCAGGGAGGGCGAGGACCCGGGAACTTCCACCGATCCCCACCCCCAAGGAATAACTTAGGGGAGATCCCCTGACGGAAGGATAATCCCCCTTCGGGCTCTTTCCCGCCCCCTGTCCAGTTCCGTGCCTTCCTCCGCTACGGTCTTTTGGTCGGACAGCTGCCGAGGACTCGAATCGGGGACCGGGACGTTGCGCGATCCCTGCCTCTAGAGACAGGACGGGACGCAGTCTCCCACTCCTTCCGGCAACGAAGGGCGGCGCTTAGGCCCCTTCCCACGTGATCGGAGGACGGCAGCCTCCTGGCCAGACACGCCTCCCTCCTCCTTCTTCCTGAAGCGACTTCTCCTCAGAGGATTGGCAAGGTCGCTGGCTCCCAGCCCCTCACCTCTCTAGTTCCTGGGGCACCGCGGATCCACTTCAGAGGGCTCCCGGCCACGCTACCGTTCACGGAGTGGCGGCAGGGTCCATTTCAGGTAGGACCTCGTCGAGGGATTATAACGGGCAAGGGGGGGGGGGTCTCGGGGCGGTACCAAACGCTGCTAGGAATTCCCTGGTCCAGGTGGCACAGAAAGACACAGTCCTCTTAGCCTCTTAGCTACGGACCGCGGTCAGCTTCTCCTCATTTAGGGATAGGAGGGGGGTTAATCCCCAGGGCCAGTCTAATTCTTCCTCTCCTGCCAGGACGGCCCGCGGGATGAGTCGGTCTCAGACAGCAATCCTGGACCCCCTTCAGGGGTTCTGGACACTTTTGTAACTCCTAGAATTACGCTGTTCTACCAGTTCACTGCCAGCATTCAGGGACCGGTCACAAGGGTAGGGGTGGCGTTACTAGGATTAAGACTCAGTGCAGACCCGTGGACCTGTCCGTTCCTCTCTGAGTACAACCACCTCCTCACACAGGCGCCTTACTCCTGAATGACTCCACAGCCCAACTTGATTCTAAAATGGCTGCCCTCCTGCCACCTCTATTTATCACCTTGGGCTGGACTTGCCAGAGGGGTCCAGAAGGTTCTGGAACCTCCCATGGCAGTCATGGCCCAGGTGCTGAGGTGACAGTTGGAGCCACCATTTTGTGAATCCTAATTTCCTCATCTATCTACCTCAGGGGAGCACCTTGCGCCTTTCCCTCATGTGATGAGGAAGAGGCGCCCAGAACCTCTACATCAGCACCCCAAAAAGCTTGGTAGACAGAAAAAAAATGAGAAGGGGACAAGGGATAAAAATAATAAATGAGGAGGGAACTGCCAGAGGGCTGACAGGTCTAACAGAGAGCAGTTTCATAGACAACGAGGCGTTTTCGCTATTGAGGAAAGGGCAATAACAGACTAAAGCCCACACCCACACAGTTTCGTCAGTACAATCTTTTTGATCCCAAAGAAGATTTGGGGCTTTCGATTCGAACTGAATCTCAGGGAATTCAATTTGTGGATCGTGTATCACCATTTTAAGATGGAAGGCATACACCTGTTACGAGATCTCTTGCAAGAGGGAGACTGGATGATTCATCTGAACCTCAAATATGCGTATCGGGCAGTTCCTATTTTTCCCGCCCCATCGCAGGTTTCTACATTTTAAGTGCTGTCACCAGTTTACCGCCATGCCATTCGGACTTTCCTCAGCCCCTTGGTGTTTCAACAAGCTTCTTAAACCAGTGGTCCAGTACCTTCGGGAACAGGGGGTTCAGCTGATATATTTAGACGGCATTCTGGTCATGGCACAGGGCAAGGACTTGGTCGACTCAGCTCCTTCAAGATCTGGAGTTCGTCATCAACTCGGAAAAGTCGATTATGATCCTATCTCAGACTATGGAGTTTTTGAGGTTTCACGTGGATTCCATCCTGGCCCAGCTTTCGCTACCATTGAAGAAGTGGATTTATATCAAGAAGGAGATGAGGAGAGCATTTGCCTTTCCAATATATCACTGATGATTTTGGCTCGCCTGGTAAGACTTCTGGCTTCCTCCACTCAGGCGATTTCTCCTGGATCCCTTCATTATCAAGCCTCTCAGCATTTGAAGATATTGCATCTTCACAGAGGTTTGGCATACTTGCAACAAACTGTTCTGTCAGAGGAAGCCAGGACGGAGATGTCCTGGTGCTTTTGAGCATATGGACACCTGGAACGGCAAGGCCATTTTTGATTCGATTCCGGAAGTGATTTTAAAATCTGATGCCAGTCAGTTGGGTTGAGAGCCCATTGTAGCTCTGTGGAGACTGGGGCAAATGGTCCCCAGAGGATTTTTTTCTTCTGAAACTTTTGGCAGGTTCCTTTGCGGTTCATACTCTATCTCCATGCAAGGCGAGCAGTTGCATTCTGTTGAGAATGGACAACGTATCGACCGTCCGATACATCAATTGGTTAGGCTGTACGAGATCTTGCTTCCTCATGGAGATTGCCAAGGACTTTTGGCATTACTGCCTCCAGCATCACATATCGGTGACGGCGGAATTATATCTGGGCAGGTCCAATGTAGTAGCGGATTGGAACTCTCTGTTCCTCCGTGACTCCAGCAACTGGAGGCTTCATCCCAGGATTTTGGGACTTCTGAAACAGCGCTAGGGCCCTTGTATGATCGATCTGCTTGCCTTGCCTGAATGTGCAACTTCCCCCTCATTTACAGTTGGAGACCAGACCCACACGTGACAGTTTGGATGCCTTTCTCCAGTCATGGTTGATGGGTCTGCTTCATGCATTTCCCCTGTTTGCCATGATCGGGAGGGTACTGCGCTGGTGAGTTGACAAGCGGCAGAATTGGTCCTGATAACCCACTGTTGGAAAGCACTGTCATGCCATGTGTATGTCTTGTGCACCTCCATGCACCTTTAAGCCTTTCTGAATCTTCTCTTGGATCCGATGGGCTTCACACATCCATTAGTGACTCATGGCTTGGAGACTTTCAGGAAACGCTAGCAAGTGCCAGGAGTTTTGCAGGATGCATTGTTTTTCCTATCACACCCTTGGGCTCCCTCTACGCACAAACTCTATGAGACAGCCTTGTGTAGATGGATTTGTTGCTGTGGTGAGCGGAGTGTGGATCCTGTGGGATCGGGAACCCATATTGTGATTTTCCTGTCAGATATTGCTAGTCAGGGTCATATAGGACAGTGAACAATTGCTGTTTGGCTATTTTGGCAGGTCACCCTCATCGGGATAGTAAACCGGTAGGTGAACATCCGCAGGTCTTCAAACTGTTGAGAATTATCAGGATGGTTTGTCCTCCTCAACTGAAATACTCCACAGTGTGGGATGTTGATGTAGTGTTACGTTATATCAGAGACTGACCTGTGAAGGAGGGCATTTGCGCAAACAATGGTCGGCGAAACTCACTCTCCTTTTATGTCCCATTTCCTGTCGACGGGTCTCAGAAGTGAGAGACTTGGATTTGGCAGATAGAGTATTTACTCCTTTGGGAGTTTGTTTTACTATTTCTAGGCATACCAAATCGGATTCTAGATGTTTTAGTAACCCTGCTTTTCCACATCATCAGAAGTTGTGTGTTGTTAAGTGGCTTAAGTGTTATGAACACTGTACACATGAATTATGGAATATTTTACAGGACAATTGTTGATTTCTCTGCAGAAACCCTTCTGCCCAGTCTCTTCGGCTACCCTGGCTCTTTGGGTTAAGTGGTTGTTGTCCGAAGCTGGAATTGATGTTTCCCTTTTGGGGGCTCATTCCGTGCAAAGGGCAACGGCCTCTAAAGCTTTTCCCACTGGTTCTCGTTTAGAGGACATTATGGCTGCTGCAGATTAGTCTTCTGATTCGACTTTTAAAGCATTTTATCATAAGCCAATTGTAGATGTTGCATCTAATGTGGTGGCTCAACTTTAAACTAGCATAATCCGAAGCCTCCGGTCCTTGCATAGAATAAAAACAATTCTAGCTATTGCATCAAGAATTTTCAATTCTATTAAGGACACAGAGGTGAGGATGTTTGTATATTGACATACTGTTACCTTATGGTTAACTGTTCAGGATGTTGCTGTTCTTTTATTTCATATGTATCTATGATGTTATACTAAATAGTACATTTTGCTGTTGATATATCGATTCCCTCCCCTTGTGTTGTGATGAAATCATGGAGGTTGGATATTATGGCTCCAGTTTCTTTTTAGGCACTGATCCCAAGGTGACCTGAAGCGACCTGATATGCGGCTGACACTGTATGTGTTCGTTGTGAAGGATGTTCATCTTCGCCTGTTGGAGCTGGCCATGGAGCGGCCCTGTTGCTGTTCAATTTCCGTTCCTGATGGTTCCAGGTTTTGAGGACTTATTTTGATTTTCGCTAAGAAAGAGGAAGGACTAAAGTTCTATGGACATATATAGTCCGGCATGACCCTTGTGATTGGTGGAGAGAAGGAGCTGTGGGGGCTCCTGGGTTATGTAGTTTAAAATTTTGATTGGCTGCTGTGCTTCTAAAGTAAAGAAAGAGAAACATACTCCTCGCCTCTGTGTCCTCAATACAATTGAAAATTGACACGATGGCTAGAAAAGTTTTTAATCCTGCACTTCTTACTGGAACCCTCTTCAGCTTCACCCCCGTCTCTTTAAGTGCCAAACCAGCCTCCATAAAGGCAGAGGGAACATCCTCCATTCCCACTCTACCGCCGTTGCCCAGGTTATCATTTTCGTCTCTCTCCTGCTCGTTTATGAGTTCCCGCACTGAACCAGGGTCCCCAGCTGAGCCGGCCAAGCACGCCAGTCCTCTTTTTGTGTTTACTGACTGGGTCCGGCCACGTGATACAGTCAAGCCACTGGAAGGCCTGTATCAAATTCCTCTCTCCCATCGAAGTAGCACGCCACCTGATGGCACCGCATCCACTGCTCCCGATTCGGCAGTACTGTGACCCTGCCCGCGGACACAGGTAATTTCTTTCATGCCTGACTTTCTTTTCTCCACCACCTCAGAACAACAGGGTCTATCTCCCCTGGAGGGCTACCCTGCCACTGCCTCTGCCAGCCGTCCCTCCCGCCCACTACCATTTCCTCCTGATTCAACGTAGTCTTAGGGGGTGAACTTGCCAGAATGGGGCTGACACCCCACCCATAGCGCGCCGCTGGGGTAGGGGGCACTGGGGCACCCATGCTTGGTCGTTAACACCAGGTTTAAATAAATCTGCCCTCATTTCCACCTCCAGTGCTAAAAGCATGTCAATTACCACTTTTTGTCTTGCTCTCCATCTTTTTTTTTCTACCTTTTCCCATAAACACATAATTCCTACTTAATCCGCCAAACTAGCCCAGCCCTGAAGCCATAAGTCTGGTCTCCAGACAGGCGTGCCAACCGACCAGATGAAAAGGTGGGGTCAAATGTAACTGACGCTACCTTTGAAGTCCAAACTCCACCCCTTCTTGTCCCAGTGAACTCACTGACATACCCCCCACCCCCAATCAATCACACGTGTTTTGCATAACTATATAAATTGCCTTGTGATGTTTTGGTAATGTATGTATTAAGTAACCAAATAATTGTTACTCATTTATTTGTGTTTATTTTTATAAAGGTTGACATCTTCACGTAACAGTCAAAGCTGATTTACTTCTTAAACTGGTATTTTATTCATTAAGTGCAGGTGCACCATTTTGGTCAATTGCTTTTACTGTACAACACAAGGAATTAAAATATTAACCTTTGTAGACATTTGAAAGTATTTCTGTGCTGTGTGCATTTGGGTGTATTATGTGCCAGTTTTGTCTTCTGCTCATTGCAATATAAAGGAAGCTTCCACTAAATTTCCCCTATGGCCCTTCAAAAGAGTAGTGGCAACCCCACAGCCCTAGACACCCTCTCTAAACCATGCCTGGCCTGGCGAACATAGGCAGCAGGTCGCGGTTGTAGTCCAGGAAGCGGATGCTGTTCAGTTCCACGCTGCGCCGGAAGCCCTGCTCCTCGAAGCACCGCCTCAGATAGGTCCGAGGGCCCTCATCCATCGTTGCCTTATCCTCCGGCGCTGCCTCATCATCCAGTGCCTGCTGAGCCACTTGCTCCATGGACGGGCGACCATGCTCCTGCACAGAGACACACATATTAGACACTTCCTGACACCATGGAGCTAGTTCACCTCCTAGATTCACTTCTGTTTTCTTGTCATTTAAAACACTGCCATACAAGTATCCAGTAAGTTGAGACTGTCTCACTCTGGTTTGTCCCCTCCACCCCACACTCGCAGCATCTCAGACACCAAACTTGCTGGATCTTTAACCAGCACTGGCAGAGCCCAAAAAAAAAAGTCGGCTCTAAAAGGCCACAAGCCTTGCCTATGTTTTTGTCACGATACATATGAAAGCATGGTCGACAATCTTTGAATAGATTTTATATTTAAAAAATCCCATTTCAAGATACCCACTGATACTCACACGAGTCCGCATAGATCCTGATGCATGGTAGTCATTTTTAATTTACTACCCTAGCATAGCAAACGGTATGTTAGAAAGGTAAATTAAAACATTTTTAAAGTGAAAAATAAGTGTGCACGAAGCACATAAACGAAGGGAGCTCTGTGCAGGTGCCAGGTCCTTGATAAACATATAACTGTAAAGCAATTAACATGGGGAATAGAAACAAGACATGGAGTGGAGAACATCAGGGAGCAGGGTAGAGAGGATGAAAGGAGAAGGGGAAGTAGAGTAAAAGCAAGGAGACAGGGCAATGAAATATGCACTTCACTGGAGCACTGAAAACAAATTAAAACAAGTTTGACAAAGACAATGGGCCGGATTCACAGAACTAACTTAAGACAAAATCCTAAACTTACAACCATTTTGGTATTCACAGAAGGCACTTACTCATTTTGGTATTCACAGAAGGCACTTAGTCATTTCGGTATTCACAGAAGTTAGGAGTCCTAACTTTAGGACTCCTAAATGCCTTCTGCGAATACCGAAAGTCTTAAAATTAGGATTTTTCTCAGTTTAGGAGTAGTACAGTTAGGACTCCTAACTTTAGGACTTCTAAATGCCTTCTGTGAATATAGAAAGTCTTAAAATTAGGATTTTTCTCAGTTTAGGAGTAGTAAAGTTAGGAGTCCTAACTTTACTACTCCTAAACTGAGAAAAATGAAAACAAGTTACTTACCTGTAACTTTGGTTCCCCAGTATTGGTAACTTTCATAGATTCTCATGCTTTGTATCATTCCTCGTCGTCGGAATGGGAGCCTCGGTAAATAAAAAATATCATAACCATAGAAACAAAAGAGAAAATAGGCTTAGGCCTCATCTCATTTTGTAGCATATCACCCTCTTTGTGTAAAAGAGCCCAAACTTTTGCCAGGACCAATCAGCACAGCCTCACCCTTTGGAACCTTCCTGAGAGAGCTCAGAGCCAGCGACAGGATGTAAGGTAAAACCTGATGTGGCAGGGATTTATAAGGATGGAGTTTATTCCTCTGGCACCACAGACAAAACCTCTTCCATTTTGCCCTGTATTTCTTATTAGTGCTTGGCGCCCGCGCCTGAGACAAAACATCCCTGCACTCCCTGGAGAGATTCAGATGACGGAATTCTCTGTATTCAGGAGCCACGCTGTCTAGTGTAGTGACTTCGGATCCGGATGGAGCACCTGTCCCTGATCCGGCGACAACAGAGATGGAATCAGCCGCAAGCGAATTGGGCGATCCTGGGAGAGAAGCAGGAGTTCCGTGAACCAGAACTGCCGGGCCCACGCTGGAGCAATGAGAATCATCTTGCACGGTTCCGCCTTGACCTTCCTGAGAACTCGAGGAATGAGGGGAATGGGAGGAAAAGCGTAGCAAAATGCGCCGAACCAAGCAATCGAAAGGGCACTCCCCAGAGATCCTCGATGGGGAACCTTGCTTGCGTAAAACCGACATTTGGCGTTCTCCGGGGACGCAAAGAGGTCTATGGTCGGAGTACCCCATACCTCGAACACTCCCTCCAGCGTGGCTTGGTCTAATTCCCACTCGTGAGTCACTTCCGCCGTGATGTTGAGGCATCCTGCTAGGTGCTCGGCTTGTAGGTTGATCTTGTGAGAAATTGCAAAATCCCAGATCGTCTGAGCTTCCTTGGACAGAGTTCGCGATCTTGTTCCCCCTTGCTTGTTGATGTAGTGCATGGCCGTCGTATTGTCCGTCCGGACCAGCACTGCACGATTCTGAATTCTGGGAAGGAACGCCAGCAAGGCTAAGCGAATGGCCATCAGCTCCAAGAGGTTGATGTGGTTTAGGCTCTGTGCTGGACTCCAGTGACCGCTGATTTGAAGCTCCTGGAGTACCGCTCCCCAGCCTTCTAAGGAGGCATCTGTGGTCACCACCATAGGAGACGGTGGAGTCCGGAATGTTAATCCTACTGCGATGTTCTCCTTTACCAGCCACCACTCGCAGGCCTTGCGCATACCTGGTGTTACCCACACCTTGTCGTTGAATGACCCTTCTGCCTGGCGCCATTGTTTGTCTAACTCCTCCTGCAGAGGACGCATATGAAGCCTGCAATGCGGTATTAATGGTATGCAGGATGATATCGATCCGAGTAAGGACTTGTACAGGCGAACCGACAAATATTTCCTCTGCAGCACTTGACGAGCGGAGGTGATCAGCTTGCGTTGACGCTCCTCCGACGGACGAGCGGTGCATAGTGTCGTGTCCAGAATAGCTCCAAGGAACCTTTGCGACCTGGAGGGTATCAGCACCGACTTGGACCTGTTGAGCTGAAGACCCAAGTGGGCGAACAATTGAATGCAAGTTGAAACGGCTTGAGAAGTTGCCTTGAGCGATGGAGCCTTGACGAGCCAGTCGTCCAAGTATGGGAACACTTCTAGGGATTGCTTTCTGAGAAAAGCAGCTACTGGTGCCAGCATCTTCGTGAATATCCGAGGTGCAGACCGAAGGCCAAACGGAAGCACTTTGAACTGGAAATGGCTCTTGCCTACTGTGAAGCGTAGATATTGCCTGTGAGCTGGGTGGACTGGAACGTGGAAGTACGCATACTCTAAATCCAGGGACGCCAAAAAATCGCCCGGATTCAGTAGACGGAGAATATCCTGGAGAGTGACAATCCTGAAGGAGAGCTTGATGAGATAGGTGTTGAGCTCCCTTAGGTCTAGTATAGGACGCCACGTATCTGCCGTCTTCCGAACCAGGAAGAACCTGGAATAGAAACCCATGCCCCTCTGTGAAAGAGGCACCGGTTTTATTGCCCCCTTGATGAATAGTTGGTGGGCTTCGAGATTTAACAGTCGGAGATGTTTTGAGGGACGGGCGTCCGGAGCTCTCGTTGGAGGAAGATCTTGGAATTCCAACGTATGGCCACTCTGAACAATATTCAAAACCCACCGGTCCGATGTTATAAGGACCCAGCTGTCCAGACAATAGGAGATCCTGCCCCCAACCGTTGTCTTTAGTAGGGGAGGAACAGTAGTCAGAGCCAGGAGGCCGCTATTGCCTCTTGGCATTGTCTCGTCCCTGACGATTCTGACGTCCCCTCTGGGACTGACGAGAGAAAGACGCCGATTGACCTTGGCGTTGGTTCGAGTACTGAGCCTTGTATGATTGTCCTGACTGCGTTGAATACTGACGCTGGTTGCCTCTGTAAGAAGTGAACCCTCTTCCACGAGCTCCTCTGAATGGAACCTTCCGATAATTTAAGGATCCCAAGGACTTTGCTGTGTCCGTGTCCTTCTTGATGCTCTGCAGGGCCTCATCGACATGCTTGCCAAAAAGCATTTCCTCGTCAAATGGAAGGTCCAGGATCTGATTTTGGACCTCCTGACGGAACCAGGTTGCCCTTAACCAGCCTTGACGGCGCAAGACCGCTGACCCTGCCAAAGCCCTGAAAGCGGTAGAGGCTATGTCCATAGCACAGTCAATGATCTCAGAGGAACATCTCTCTCCTTCCATGAGGACTTGCTTGGCCTCCTCCTGATTAGAGTCTGGTAGTAGATCAAAAAACGGCTCCATGTCGCACCACATTTGGCGGTCGTACCTGCCTAGAATGGCTAATGAATTTGCTGCCCGATCCAACAAACTGGCCATGGTGGAAAATCTCTTCCCTACATTGTCCAGCCGCCTGCCATCCTTATCCGGAGGCGTAGTCAAAGGTGTTGAAGGATTCTTGGACTTGCTCTGTGCGGCCTGAGATATCACAGAGTCAGGCTTTGGTTGTCCAAGAAGACATGCAGGACTGACCTCAGGGGCCTTGTATTTCTTCTCCAGCCGGGGAAGAACCGGAATGACAGTGGCCGGGTTCTGCATAATCTTGATTCCCTCATCCCACACATGCTCAATGATGGGAATTGACCTGACGGACTTTTTGTATTGTGCCTTAAAATCATATAGAAAACAGTCCGACTGTTCCACTGTGAGAGGCAGACCAAATCTTTTGGATGCACGCTCCATAAGATTATGGAACCCCCCAATGTCTGCCGGAGGCGACACGTTCGTGTCCCGCCCTGTAGCATCCGGATCTTGCATTCCAGTATCATCAAGATCCACATCCGGATCCCCTGGATCAGTTAGTGGGACCACGTGCACCTCATCCTCTTCATCTGTATCAACATCCTGTGTATCTTCATTGGTAGGTTCCGGATACGAAGTCTGAGGAACCACTACTGGTACCACCACTGGTGAGGTACGTGGTATATTTTTAGGGGGAGGTGGCAAGACCACTGACGGCCCTCACAGAACCACTGATGTAGATGGATGCACTGGTTGAACGTCAGGGTGTGATGGAAATCGAGCTCTGTAGTCCTGCAACATCATCTGCAAGTCCGTAACCAGAGCAACTGGTATAGCTATCATGTCCTGTCTCAAAGTGCGAGGACGTACTTCCTGCTGAACATATTGTTGTTCCTCCTGCTCATCTTGTCCATAATAATCCTCAGTATCAGTCTCTTGCTGCTTTACATGCAGATCTGAGGACTGTAGGCATCCCCATACTGCTCAACCTCATCCTCCTCCTCCGACTCATCTAGCAGCATAGATGGTGGTAAAGGCGTAACCCGCCTAGGTGATGTCATCTCAGGTGTAATTTTCAACCTCTGTATTGAAAAACCAGAAATTTGACCCGTCGACGCTCACGTCGACGGAGTCGTCGTCGAAGGAATCCAAAGCATCGGCGAAATCGACGATGAAATCGTCGACGGCACGGTAGTCTTCGTCGACGGAGTGTGAATCGTCGTCGACAATAAGGTCGTCGACGATGCTTGAATCGTCGTCGACGGTAGGATCGTCGACGGAGCCTTTTTCTTCATCGACGGCAAGCTCGTCGACGGAGCTTTCTTCATCGTCGACGGGACAACTGTCGATGGTCTCGTCGACGAACTCGTCGTCATCAGCATCGACGACGACGTCGCCGTCGTTGTCATCGTCGTCGTGGTCTTCGTCGTCGAAACTGCCGTCGACAGGAGCTTCATGGAAACCGTCGTCGACGACGAGAATGAAGCTATCGTAGACGATGAAACAGGAGCAGACATCGTCGAACCAAGGAAACAGTTTTTACAGTGGAAATCGTCGTCGACGTACCTGCTTTAATCACCGTCGACGGACGCTGTTTCTTCACAGTAGCCATCTGTGGAGTTCCTGCAGAGTGTTTCTTAGCAGGCTTTTCCTTCTGGGATGGAGGAGAAGACATAGAAACCTCCTTTTTGTCCCTAGAGGCTGTGTCCACACCAGCAGCCTGTCCCTGCCTCTCCTTTTCACTTCCGTGAGGAGATTTCATGGGACCAGCCTCCTCAGACCTTTCAGAGATCCCGTGAGGGGCTTTGACAGGGGGTTCTGCAGAGATGGAGGGAGATGACCTACCCCTCTTCTTTGATCTCATGGAGGAAGTGCCAGAAATCGAATCCTCCTCATCTGAAGAGAGAACCTACTTCCTGGTCTTCAGCTTTTGCAGCCATGTTAGCAATCGACCCTCTCTGTCCCGCAAAGTCTTAGTAGATAGGGTCCGACAAATCTTGCAGTCTGTGGCCTTGTGTTCAGGGTATAAGCAGTAAATACAACTCTCATGCTTATCCTCTATGAAAAGTCTCTTCTTTCCACAAGAAGCACAGGGCCTGAATAAGGCTTTCTTTTCCTTTTCTGACATAATGTCACTATAGATGTTAAAATGTAAATTTCTGAAAGAAAAGTTGAGAAAACTGAGCAGAGCTCAGTGGAGACTCCCTAGCACAACGTGCGGTAGAAAAATCTGAGGCTCTGAGCTCTCTCAGGAAGGTTCCAAAGGGTGAGGCTGTGCTGATTGGTCCTGGCAAAAGTTTGGGCTCTTTTACACAAAGAGGGTGATATGCTACAAAATGAGATGAGGCCTAAACCTATTTTCTCTTTTGTTTCTATGGTTATGATATTTTTTATTTACCGAGGCTCCCATTCCGACGACGGGGAATGATACAAAGCATGAGAATCTATGAAAGTTCCAATACTGGGGTAACCTAATTTTAAGACTTTCGGTATTCACAGAAGGCATTTAGGAGTTCTAAAGTTAGGACTCACTCATTTCGGTATTCACAGAAGGCATTTAGGAGTTCTAAAGTTAGGACTCCTAACTTCTGTGAACACCGAAATGAGTAAGTGCCTTCTGTGAATACCAAAAGGGTAGTAAGTTTAGGATTTTGTCTTAAGCTAGTTCTGTGAATCAGGCCCAATAAGTCTAAGTCTGGCCTTGGCCAGCTAGTGCAGTGACCGTTTATTACAAGCCTATTCCACAAAAAGAAAATAGGCCACATAGTAAATGTGGCCGTTATATGCATGTACTGCATTTTTTACATTTAGAAAACATTCACTGATGTGGCTGTTCTACTAGTTAGTTTGTTAAACCTAGAAAGGCTTTTGAGGCGCGTCATGTATCCTTATTATCACTAGTGTTTGTGAAGGAGACAAAATTAGATCACATTCTAACAAAGCACTCTTATTGCAGGCAACTACAATGTCATCCAAACACTTTATAACAGCATCTGTAAAAAGTAGATAGAATAAAAAAGCTCTGTCACTGAAAACAAAGTGTTTTAAGTGAATGTGAATAACGTGCACAAGCTTTGTGCAGCCACTTAAAGTCAAGGGGGGCAATGGGTAAAGCTGGCTGATCCACTGCCATATGCTGTGGTGGGCGGAAGCAAAAACGTGGATAGCAATTTAATAGACCAGTGTATGAAGCCTAAAACCCCTTTATGTATGTATATTATGTATATTTTTTTGGGAAAACAATAGTCTGACAATACCGCTAAGGCTGTCTCAAATGCTAGACCTAAAAATAGTCCTCTTATGTCTGCAGATCAATGGTACAAATCACCCAAACAGAATGCTGTTAGGCCAAAATGCCCCTGAGGGATGACACTCAAGAATAGGGAGGAACGCTGTCAATTCAAGAACAGACAACTGAGAACGCCTACAATGCCATCCAGTCATGAGCAAGGGGCTGACCCAATGTCAACTCGAAGTATATTTTATGTATTCAAACAATAGGTCTGCCAACAGAAAGCAAAATGTTTCTGTAGATGAGGCCTAAGAAAAAGCATGTCACAGGAAAAGTACTGTAGAACAAGTACCTTACCTTTGCTAACGCCTTATCTTGTAGAGGTGTCAGTCTGGATCCGGAAA
This sequence comes from Triturus cristatus, assembly GCF_964204655.1. Taxonomy (NCBI): domain Eukaryota; kingdom Metazoa; phylum Chordata; class Amphibia; order Caudata; family Salamandridae; genus Triturus; species Triturus cristatus. The sequence continues at coordinate 1,397,108,479 of NC_140589.1, forward strand.
TGCTGTTGGGAGCAGGACGCCTGCGTGCTGGTAGATGGTGTCAAACGGCTTTGCGTGGCTTCGTCGGTGCCGGATAAGCGGTGCTTATATAGGTGCTACCCCGCGTGCTGCGCCAGGAGCACGGAGCCACGAAGAACACGGTCCATGGGGAATACTAGGCCCCTGAAAGGTGAAAGCCCTGTCACTAGAAATTTGTAACCAGAGCGTGGGGGATGGGTGGGTCGGTAAGGAATTTGTGGCTAGATAGAGTCTCTACCAGATAAGGCGTTACCAAAGGTAAGTAACTTGTTCATCTGATAGAAACTTTAATCACAGATTTCTTACCTTAGAATACATACCCAAGCAATACCTCCCCGGAGGTGGGGTCTGCAAAAAAATTTCATACCAAAAAGTTCTGTAGGCCCAAACGGGCAAAGTGCCTGTCCCAACGGACATGACGTAGTTTAGTGAATGTGTGCAAACAAGCCAAAGTTGCTGCATGGCAGATGTCCAGGACTGGAACTTTACGTACTAATGCAGTGGTTGACGCCATGGAGGAATGAGCATGCAAGCCCCCAGGGGGTTGCCTTTTGGCCAATGCGTAGCAGATTTTTTTGCAGAGCTGAGGAAATGGTCTGCTTCTGCATGGCCTTTCCCTTCTTCGCTTCAATATACCCCGCAAAGAGTTGGTCGTCCACCCGGAACTCAACACTTTTTTGGGTCTAGTCGGTGAAGTTGCTCCTCTTCCTTAGAGGCATGTGGCAAAAGTAGGCAGAGTGATAGACTGGCCTACATGAAAGGAAGTGACAGATTTCGTTAGAAAGGAAGCTCTAGTTTGTAGAACCAGCTTGTCTGGTTAGATGTTCATGTATGGAAGCTTGGATGACAAAGCCTGATTCTCACTGACCCTCCAGGCAGATTTTGCTGCCACAAGGAAGACCATCTTCATAGTAACAAGCCTGCGAGGACAGTTGTGCAAGGGAGCGCACATCGGGAATGTCAGGACAAGATTAAGGTCCCTCTGAGGCATCATAATGGGTAAAAGAGGAAACATGTTGCAAACCTTTCAAGAACCTATGTACAAAAGGGGATTTGAAGAGGGATGGCTGGTCAAGTAACCTCAGAAAAGCTGAGATAGCGGAAAGATAACCCTTTAAGGTGCCCAAAGCAGAGCCCTACTTGGCAAGGAAAAGAATATAGAGAAGAACCTGAGACAGGGAAGCAACAAGGGGGCCAACCTGCTTTTCTACACACAATGCTACAAATTTGCCCTAACTGCAGGCGTATACCGTTTTGGTGGAGGGATACCTGGCTGCCAGAATAACATCTCGGACTTCGGGCCAAAGGTCGAAATCGGTAAACTGTCACCACTCAATCGCCACACAAGAAGGCGGAGTGTGGACAAGTTCCGGTGGAGAACCCATCCCTGCTGCTGTGACAGAAAATCCTCCCAAAGAGGCAGCCTGATCAGAGGATCAATGGCCATGCTTAACAGCTCGGGATACCAAACTCTCTGAGCCCAGTTCAGAGCCAAATGGATGACTTGGCCCTGGTTGTTCCCGATATTCTTGAGAACTCTGTATAGGAGTGGTATGGGCAGAAAGGCATACAGGAGGCCTGAGCTCAACTGGAGACAAAAAGCGTCACTGAGCAAGAGTCACCTTGAAAACTCCAGCATGCAGAACTGCTGACATTGCACGTTGTTGGCGGTGGCAAACAGATCTAACCAAGGCTCTCCCTACTGCTGAAAGAGACCTTGCACCACCTCAGGATGGAGATGCCATTCGTGAACTGCTAGGCATCTGCGGCTGAGTTTGTCTGCCCTGGCGTTCAAAGATCCCAGGAGTTGAACCACTATGGAAAAATGCCCTGACATTCTAGCCTTGTCCAGAGATGCAGGGCCTCTTGACAAAGGGCCCACATCCCCACCCGCTGTGTTTGTTGTAGTAGCACATGGGGGTGTTGTTGTCCATGAACACCTGCACTAGCCTTCCCTTGATGGAGGATAGAAAGGCTTTTAATGCCAGCCGAATCACCTGGCGCTCCAGAAGGTTGAGGTGGAGTCTGGATTCCGCTGGAGACCGGAGGCCTTTGATCTCTACCTCTCCCAAATGCCGCCCCGCCCTAGGAATGACTCATCTGTCACCAATGTCAGACCTAGTTGGGGAGGGGAGAGGGGTGTGCCATACCGCTGACGCTGTCGTGATTCATTAGCCACTACTGCAGATCGTTTTCAGCTCCCTCCGAGATCTGGACCATGTCGTAGAGATTTCCCTGATGCTGCACCCACTGGGACTTCAGTTCCCACTGCAGAGCCCGCATATGCCAGTGGGCATGTGTCACAAGAAGGATGCAGGAGGCCATGAGGCCTAGCAGCCTCAGAGTCAGTCACTGAAATCCAGAATAGAGGCTGAAACATTGGTATCATAGCCTGAATATCCTGGTTGCGCCGTTCTGTTGGATAGGCCCGCAACTGCACTTTGTCCAGACAAACTCTGATGAAGGGGAGCTTCTGAGAGGGAATTGGGCATGACTTCGGCATGTTGATAGTGAACTTAAGCAAATGCAGGAGCTCTGCCTTGGTCAGGAAGTGGGAGACGACATCTTCGGGCGAAACCCACATTTAAAAAAAAGTATTGAGATAGGGGAAGACTAGCACCCCTGATCCTTGCTGATGAGCTGCAACCACCACCATCAACTTGGTAAACACTGAGGGGCGCTGGTCAAGTCAAAAGGGAGCACAGCAGACTGAAAACGCTCATGGCCGTCCTTGAACCGCAGGTAATGCCTGTGGGCAGGCAGGACGGGAATGTGAAAGTATGCATCTGGCAAGTCCAACGCTACCATCCAGTCTGCTAGGTCCAGGGCAGACAAGACTTGAGGAAGCGTGAGCATTTTGAACTTTTTCTTGAAGAAAAATTTAAAAGGGCGCAGGTCTAGTATAGGAAAAAGTCCTTCGTCCTTCTTGGGCACCAGAAAGTAGTGGGAATAGCAACCACAACCTATTTATGGAGTCTGCAACCTCTCTAGGCTCCCTTGGTCAAGAGAGCCATCCCTTCCTGATGGAGCAAGGAAAGATGGTCCTTCGTCAGCCTGTCACGAGCAGGTGACATAGGTGGAGAGGTAGTCTCGAAGGGGAGGGAGTAGCTCCTTCGGACAATGTGCAGAACCCACTGGTCTCATGTTATAGACCTCCAGTGGGGCAGGTGATGGTGCATCCTGCCTCCCACTGGGTGTCCATGATGGTAAGGGGTCAAACTATGAGAATTTAAGCCTGTGGCTGCTGCAGAGTGGTGGACTGACCTGACCTCTGGATACCCGACCCAGGAGGTCTGTGGGTACTGCATTGTCGGCCACGCAGAGGCTGGGAAGCTTGCACGCCACAGTGGTTTGGCTGCTATAGACGCCGGCTCGAAGCCCCTTCCATGGCCACGAAAAGAGTGACACGTGTATTGAGGGTGGAGAGGGACTATGAAAAGGCCCAAGGACCTGGCCATAGCTCTGCTGTCCTTTAAGTGCCCCAGTGCTGAATCTGCCTTGTCTGCGAAAAGATGGGAGCCATCAAGAGCATGTCCATAAGCAACACTTGGACATTCCTCGAAAAGCCAGTTGTCCTCAGCCAGTTGTGGTGCCGTAAGGCCACTGTCAGTGAAACTGCTCTGCCCAGTGAATCAGTGGTATCCAGTCCACAACAGATTATGAACTTAGCTGCATCTTTCCCGTTGCCAACAGCCTGGGAGAGTATGGTCCACGCCTCCTCTGGAACCATGGGCAGCACCTGGTCAACCGAATCCCATAGAGCATGGGAGTAACAGCCCAAAAGGCACGTGGTGTTCAGGGACCGCAGTGCCAGGCTGGTGAAAGAAAACATTTTCTTCCCTAAGGTAACCAGTCTCTTGGATTCCCTATCTGGTGGGGCACTACAAGTAGGGAATGCGCCAGCACTTAAATGAGAGGTAGAAGCTTGGACCACCAAGCTCTCTGGGGAAGGGTGTTTTGTGAGGAAATTGGGGTCCCCTGGGGTGGGATGCTGGTGGCTGGCAATCGTCCTGTACACAGGAGCTCTTGTGCCGGGCTTGGACCAGATCCTAAGCAGGACGTTTGTAACGCCTCTATTGAAAGGGAAAAGTGGTTCTGAGGGGATCACTCCTGGCTGAAGTACCTCCATCAAGACGTTCATCTTGACTGCCACTAAGGGCAGGCTAAGGTCCAGGACCTTGGCCACCCTCCTCTCCACCATTGCAAAGGATACTCCCTCCTCCGTAGCTGGTATCTAAAGCGTCCAGTTCCATGGCCTCCGCCACGTCTTCACACCAGTCCATCAGAGGATCTAAGGGCTGGGATTCCACGGGGGTCGTGACCCCTCACAATTCTCCCCGAATCCTAGCCCACAGGAATACGTCTCAGGCTCCGGCCTGGAAGGCATAGCTCCAGTCTGCGCTAGAGTTGGCCTTGGACAACGCCCCTCCGGCTCCGTGTCAGAGTTGGGGATTCGAATGGGGACGCTGGGAACATCGACATCAGGCCGGTGCCTGGTAAGGTCGATGTGGTACAACCACTGCCGGTCCAGATCCATCTGTAAATCCAAGAGCTCCTGGAAACTCTGTGAAACGTGGAGCCGACCCAGGAACTGGCTAAATGGTGGGGCCAGGCCTCGAATGTCGATGCTAACTTGTCTCGATGGCAGACGGATGGGGTGAAGTCGAAGACCTCTTCGACTTTGTACTTTTGTGGAACTTACGCGAATGGCCCGACAACTTGGTGTGTGAGGAGGATCGTGGACTTCGGGACCTTCCTCTCCAGTGGGATCAAGAGCATTGCGGTGTTGCTCGTCTGGTGGCAAGGAGCTTGAGAGATTGCTTACTCAAGGCCATGGCGCAGCAATCGGCACAGCTCTTTTCGTTGTAGTTCTATTCCAAGCACCATAGGCATACAAGGTGTGGGTCCATCACTGACATCTGTCGATGACAGGTGCAACAGGTCTTGAAGCCAGTCTTCCCAGTGGACATCGCTTCCACACTAAGAGAAGAAATCTAAAAAAAGTTTTGACACAACACTGAAAAAGTACAGTCAACAATGAGCTGAAGGGGTAGTTCTCCCCGGATCTGCACTGACTGGTGCGGAAAGAAAAGAACTGACGTCAGCATGCTGGGGTGGCCCCTATGCTGACAACGCTATGCAGAGTTGATCCACGCCCCCTACTGACACGCAAGAGTACTGCTCCCGAAAAGTTTTCTTTCCAGATCTAGTCTGATGCCTATGGATAATTCTAAGGTAAGGAATCGGTGGCTAGAATTCTTTATCAGATATGACGATTACTATCAGAATGCATACAGAGTAGCTCCTAGTTATGTCCCTGAAAGGGCCATGTTTTGAGAATGCCACCGACCCCGCCTTAGTTCTTGAAGAGTGTGCTCCTTCAGGACCCATACATTAAAGTAGGCATTCTGAAGGCCCACGAAACTGAACACATTGAGTCTTTGCACAGTATATTTGCTATTAATTTAGGCATAGAAGCATCTTGAACCTTTGCAGAGGGAAGACCTGAGTTAGATTGTAAAGATTCATGACAGACCTATACCCACTCCCTATTCACTATGAAGGAATAGTAGGAGTAGTATTCTTGTCACTTATGTGGGGCCAGAGAGGCCTGACAGCTTTTAGAGTAAAGCCTCTTACTTCCTGCAAATGTTTATGGGAGGCCAGCTGTGAAAAAGGAGGCCTGGATAAAGGAGTCTGACAGCTTCCTCCTTCACTAGTGAGATGATCCATGCACCTTTGGTTATTTGAGTCCAGCAGTAGCAGTGGAGAGGAAAGCTTTCCTCTCACTGGCGTGGAGCAGGCCTTCTAAGCTGGTGATAAGGTGGATGCTCCATGAAGACATCACTGAGACAATCTTACCTTTGTTGAGGCGAAGGAAGTTGGCCTGTCCTAGGCCCTGCTATGGCTCCTCTTTACCTGCCTGCCACGGCTCCTCTTTACCTGCCTGCTACAGTAGAAAAAGGAGTGTTGAGTTTTGTGAGGAAAATACTCTCTAGCCTTTAAAGTTCTTGAAGGCCTTCAGTGGCAGCAAAAATTGAGGTGGTCTAGTTGGCAGTGCCTGGAAGCCAGTCAGTAATTTGTCTCTGACTGTAATCATATCAAACAAGTTCTTCCAACTGAAGGGGCAGTCAATGACTTTCACCTCCTTGCTCTCGCTCCAGTTACCAGGATCTGAACTATGGTGACCACCTCAAAGACAAGTTGTGTTCATCGTCCTGGTAGTCTTTTCAATGACGTCCCAGGGCCCTAGCGGTATCTGCTGAGCCGCTTCCTTCCCTGGGATAAGCATGAACCAGTCCTCTACATGGAACAGACTCGGCGCAAGGAAGTGTAGCAATTAAATGTATGCCAGAGGTGGAGATCATAGTTGGCCATGATGGCAGTAGCACAGGCTGCTGGCCGCCCTAGAAGATGAGTCTCCCACTGCAGGACCTTTATTATATGCCATACCTGTCACCTGGTGAGCATCCTGCTCACCAAAGCACACCCTTCTGCGGGGTGGAGGCCTCGCATGCAGATCCTCAGAGGAATCATCCACCTCTGGAGGACCTGCAGGCATTACTGAGGCTCAGATTAGGGCTGATGTGTGAATTAAAGTGGGCAATGATGTCTGAGTTAAGGGGCCAGGAACTGCAAGCTCACCCATAGGATCTGGACCCAGACCTGCACCACATGGTATTCTGACAAAAGGTCAAGTGTGAGGAAAAGTTAGGAGTCAGCTTGCATGGAGGCGAACCCTGCAGTTAACAGGTAGTAGGGAGGGAAGTTGCATCTCCTCCATCTGCTCCTAGTCTGAAAGATCAAATTGATCTATAATGTTCCCCATAGAGTCCACTACCTCTGCAAGAGGGAATTAATCATCTGGGGCCTTTCTCCTTAAGTTTTAAACCCCCAGAACCAGGCCAGACTCCTGAATACCCAACTGCAGAGCCTGAGAATCACATACTGGACATATAGGGGCCTCCTCATCAACTTAGATTTACATATTAGTAAATCTACACTTTTAAATGTACTCTTACTCTTTGTAGTAAATTGACTACTTTTAGTAGTGGCAATTTCCTAAGGTAAATTTGCTATGAACTTTTCCCCAGATCCCCATCAAACATTTACAAGTGTAAAGTTACTACTAGTGCCTTTTCAAATGTAGGTGGAGGTCTCCGTCAGCAGGTTGGACATCTCCCTATGGTAAAGTATAGGGGAAATTATAAAAGTGTACTAAACTTTAAAAAATTTAAATATGAATGTAAATTATTTGTATATTTTATTTTACATGTAGAACAAAATAAAAAGCGACAGCACTAAAAACGTATTTTTAAATTTATTTAGTTAATTTCAATATATTACATTCATTTTTTGCAAATATCTATTTAAAAAAAGCCATCCAAGTCAAATGTTTATATTTATTTGTTATGCAGTAACAATACCAAATGTTATGAACAGAACTGATTAAAATTAATTGATTTTTTTTAAATAAGTTAAATTAATTTTTAACTTAAATAAATAAATCACTTTTTATTTTACCTGTATTTTTTTTTTTTTACATTTAAGTTACAAGTTACTTATTCTTATACTTACTTATGTTAAGTTAACAAATTTATCTGGTTGAGACATGGGCTAGCTGCAGATTCCTTAACTTTTGTATTCGCCCCAGGCGTCAGACTGGATCCGGAATAGGTACTACTGGAATTTTTCAGTAGTACCTATGCGCGTCGTACGACTCCGTGATAACGTCGACTCCAGTTGTCACGTCAGTGGGGCCATATAAGTCCCCTACGGTGTGCAGATGTCAGTTTCTTCTGTGAAATCTTCCATCCAGAACGCGGAGCAACTATAGAAACTGGCTGTGGAAACAGTGTGCCAAAAAGATTTTAAAAATCCTTGAAACCTAAATTAGAAAGTAACAACAAATGGTATGATAATACCAGACAAAGCCTATAAAGAAAGGACCTTAAATAAAACGACGAAGTACAACCTGCACACTGGTGTCCAAACTACCTTGGCAAAGGAATCACCTCTGATCTACTGATCACTCACCAATGGAAATGAATGGTATGGTAATACCAAGACAAGACCTGTGAGACAAGACCAAATGGTTTGTTGAGTCATATAGTGGCAAGAGACAGTGATCACCGGTGTATAAAATCAGTACTGAAAAGGGGATAACCCCTACATCATAGGTAGTTCGCAGAAAGATGAAGCAATCATAAACAAAAGGTATAGCAATACCAAGTCAAGATAAAGGAGTAAGACCCAATGATCCACTGAATCACACCATCATGTGAAACAGTGATTACTGGTATATAAAACCAGTACTGAAAAAGGGGTGTAACTCTTACACTACAGATCATTTGCAGTGCTGCAGCGCAGTGAAGATGGGCAGGGCGTTAAGGAATCTGCCACTAGACTGTGTCTCTACCAGATAATACGTTATCGAAGGTAAGTAGCTTGTTCATATTATAGAGGCATCTAGCAGCAGATTCCTTAACTTTTGAATTCAAACCATAGATATACCCTAGGGAAGAGGGACTGCGAACGAATCCTACAAAAGTTCTCAACGAGAACCAGCCAGTCGCAATAAACAATCGCCGGATATGAACTAGATGAAAAAGAACTTGGGCTGTTTATAAAAAAAATGGCAATGACCACAGAGAATGCAAATAAGAAACAGCTGTCCAGGCACGAGAAAAGCCAAGCCTTAAGGGAAGTAGGATAATATCCTATCAAAAGACATCTGACAACAGTCCGACAGTAGCATTTAACCTCAAGGGCCAAAAGCAAAACAAATGCCATGTAAACTGCATTCTCTGATAAACAGTAAAGAAATTTATGAAGGAAACCTGTCCCTACAAAATCCGAAAAGGACTTCCAAGACTCATTCAATTAAATCAAAATGAATAAACCCATTCATCGAAAAGTCTGATGGATCAATTCATGAACCAAGATGACTTACAACCCAGGTAAGGAATAACCTAGTCTTAATCCATTCCTGGAATGAAGAACCCTTTTAAACAAAATGACCACCGAAGATTTACATAATGCATAAGTCTTGTAGAGATGGAAAGACAATCAAACAGAAATGAACCTGTTATAATTATTATATCACACACCAAAAACTAATGGTGAAGAGAGAAGCAAATAGTTTCTCACGGCCAAAAAACGTTCTACTTAAATGCAATACACTTATGTATACCTCGTATACACACATAAATAGACGGAACTGAAAAAACAGCTCCAAAGTACCATACGATATAACTTTGAAAGGGATATCGCACCCTCAACAAACACTGCGGTGACTTGGCATTCAGATAATGCTATCTGCCAAAAGTATCTTAATAGGCCTGTACTACCTGAAAGAAAACATACGTGAAAATGAACCCTTGCCAGTAGCAAGCCCTTACGACCACACTTGACCTAAAGGGTCAGAATGAGTAAAGATACCAAACCTCTGGATATGTCCCAACAAGGGTTATCCAGTTGGAATATTTATCCACAATACATATGAGTAAAAATAACATCTGATCGTAAAGCCAAAAAAGGCTCACACACACACATACATATATATTTATATGTATATATGTATGTATGTATGTATATATATATATATATATATTGTAATTGAATTTATATAGCGCTTGCATTTATATAGCGCTTACTACCCCTGACGAGGTGTCGAAGCGCTTTTTCGGTGAGTAACACGATACTCTGGGACCCATAGAGGATTAGTGTTGAATTAGTATAGTGAAACATGCAAGTAAATTTTAAGTGGCGGATAGGTTAGTCAGTTATTTGGATTCGGAAGGATAGAAGAACGATAGAAGAGGGGAAAAAAAGGTTTGTATTTATATAGGGCTTGTTACCCCTGATGGGGTGTTGAAGCATGCTACTCTGGAAACCCATAAAGGATTAGTGCTGAATTTGTATGGTGAAATATGAAAGTAATTTGAGTGGTGGGTATTAGTCGGTTATTTGGAGTGAGAAGGATAGCGGTGGGATAAAAGGGAAGAAAGGTTTGGATTCATGTAGCAACTGTTACCCCTGATGAGTGTTGAAGCGCTTTTCTGGCAAGTAGGACGCTACTCCGGAACCTATAAAGGATTAGTGTTGAAAATTAGTATAGTGAAGTATGAAGTAATTTGAGTGGTTGATATGTTATTCAGTTATTTGGATAAAGAAGGGTAGGTTGCGGGATAGAAGAGGGAAAGAGGTTTGTATTTATATAGCGCTTTCTACCCCTTGATATGAAAGTAATTTGAGTGGTGGATATGTTAGTCAGTTATTTGGATTGAGAAGGGTTGGGGAGGGGTAGAAAAGGGAAAAAGATTTGCGTTTATATAGCGCTGGTAACCCTGACGGGGTGTTGAAACGCTTCATTGGCACGTAGCACGCTACTCTGGAACCCATAAAGGATTAGTGGTGAATTAGTATAGTGGAATATGGAAATTGAGAAGTGAACATGTTAGTCTGTTATTTTGATTGAAGAGGATAGTGGAGGGACAGAAGAGTGAGATTTTTTTATTTGAGGTCATAGCAGTAGGAAGAGGTTTTTGGATGAGTAAAAAGGGTTTTTTGAGGGGAAGAGTCAGAGGGGAGAGTTTATAAAGGTTTGTTTTGGGAGATCGGTATAGTAAACAGAGGTGTCAGATGATGCAAGAAGGGGTAGAGTAGGAGAGAGTCTAGAAAGGGTTATTTTGGGATCATAGTAGTGGTATGGGGTTTGGGATAAATGAGAGAGTGGATGTAGAGGATATATTGGTAGATGTATACGGTGAAAGATAGGGTAGTGCATTGGAAAGAGTAGTAGAAAGAAGTTTGAGATGAGTCGGAAGGTTGGGCCAGAGGATATATTGAGAGAAGTATAGGCTTAGAAATAGGGTAGTGCATTTGAAATGCTAAATTAGAAGAAAGTGATAAATATATAGATCCATAAGTACATTGAAAGTATTTAGATGCATAAAGGAGGTAAGCGTATATAGATAAAAGATATTGATAGAGGTACAGGATGAGAAATAGGGTAGTGCATTGGATATGCTTTTTCAGGAGAAAGGTAACAGACACACAGATCCAAGTACATGGAAAGTACATAGATGCACAATGTAAGTAAGTACATGAAGACCAAAGATGATTTTTTATTTATTTATTTACAACAATAAAATTATTCTACATGTTTATACAAAGCAATACACAAAGATAGGTACATATCTATAGTAAAAATAAATGCTTATATACACAGAGGAATATGCTGTAAATTTATGTTTCTGTATGTTGCTTATGTGGGGAAGAGCCAACACTTGAGTAGTTTTCTGAAGATAAGGTGGTTGTCGGTGGATCTTATATTGGGGGGTAAAGAGTTCCATGGTTTGGCTGCTTGAACAGAGAAGGATGTGCCACCCATGGTTTTTTTCTTGTATCTTGGGATTTTGAGGCGAGATGCCCCTTTAGTGCGTAGGTTCATTTGTTGAATGTGCTTGGTGATTTCATTCCTGATGAAGAGTGGTCCCATCCCATGTATTGCTTTGTGGGTCATACAAAGTAGCTTGAACCTTGGATCTTTTGGCAAAAGGTAACCAATGGCAAACAATGATGGCCAGGGGAACTAGCTATCGCACAATCTCGTGTAGTCAGCGGAATTTTTAACAGCACAAGAACCAGTTTGCAATTGCCCACCTCAAATTATGGTTTGCCACCATAAAACCACAAATAATTAAACATGAAACCAGAAAGCTCTGAGAGGCAACATAAACAAACATTGAAGTGTAAGAAGCACAAATGCTAGGCGTGTACATATGAGACGGGAGGGAGTCTTTGAATAATTGATCCTTTATTTCAGACGTTTTTCAAAAGAAGTTGGCGTGACTAGGATGCCAGGACCAATTACGGGTCCGGTCTAAGATGTGGCTGATGGTTCCATATCATTAGCGCCGTTTGTGCTAAACAGTTGTTGTTGGGGCTGCACACTACTTGAACTCATCGTTAGAGGAATAATACTGTCAAAAAAAGTTTTTTATCGACTCACACGAAAGATATTGGAGAGACATGTGTATCCAGCTTACGGCTCTGCCCCTTTTTGTTATTAATATTGAAACTTTCCAGAGGAGCTCTTCTCCTTTTCGGATGCCCTGAAGAAGCCTGCCATGGGTGAAACGCGTTGGCTGTATTGGTTTTCTACCATAAATATCTGAAATAAAGGATCAATTATTGAAAGACTCCCTCCCGTCTTATATGTACATGTCTAGCATTTGTGCTTCTTACACTTCAATGTTTGTTTATGTTGCCTCTCATAGCTTTCTGGTTTCATACATATATATATATATATATATATATCTACTTCCTTCAAGTAAGCAATAGATCATATGAATATATGTTCACACTATGATCACTTAACTGCTGTGAGTTGCAAGGATAACAGATGTATAATAGAGAAGGGACCAATGTCTGAAATAGACAGATAATATCCAACCAGAATATTATATCATAATTCGACAGAAGTAAAAGATACATCATAAATGCATGTAGATGGATACAACCTTTATCCAACAGGTTAAACATGGCAAACCTGAAGGAATAAGAGTACATTGATGCCATACAAATAGAAAACTTCAATAATAACCACGTTGCAATCTTCAACGATTGACGAATAAAACCCCGGAATGACTTGAGGAAAAAATCGCCCCAAAAGAAGGGAACTAAAAGCTGCGTTTCTTCACATGTCCAAGATATTACTTGCTGAAATTAGGCAAGAAGTTGCCTAAAGAAAACTGTAATCCAAGAAACGAAATTTCCAGTTCAATAACAACTAGTTTGCTCCAACAACGACCCCAGGTAAGCGTCTTTACATAAGAACTATAAAATTAAATTTCTTGAGTGAGGATCCCCTCAGCAGAGAGAACCTAAAAATCTACCAATGGTAGGAAACAAATCCCATGTAGGGTCTCACTGAAAGGCAACCTGTCATCAATATAACAAATAACCTCTGCAAAGACAGGAACACCACAACCAGTGATGTTACACTGCAAAACGCATATCATACTACAACATTTTGAGTCAAATCACAAACTAGGAGAAGTCTTTGTAAAGGAACAACTCCTCTACCAAGGCAAAAGAAGGAAACTGGGTTAAGGGTCTGTACCACCCCGCCTGTTCCTAAACATAAGCAAAGCAGCATCTGCAGGGGCACCAAACAAATTAATGGCATCAAACTGCATGTCATTTAAAACTGACTGAACTGCCTCTGAATATCCAGTAGTACAAAGCCATGCTTGCCAGCGTAACGCCACAGAAAACGCCATGGCTCGCCCAATCGAATCAGTGGTGTCCATTCCACACCATTGCCGCCTGTTGCCCATCCGAAATCAATAGACTCAATTCGTCCCTATTAGCCTCTGGAAACAATGGCAATAGCTGTGCCAACGAATCCCATAAGGCATAAGAAAAATGTCCTAGGACACAAGTTGTATTAACGGAAAGTAATGCTGCACTGGTGGATAAAAACATATGTTTTCCACAAATCTTGCTTTCTGGAATCTAACAGCTGGAGTATGAGGTAGACTATCCACATCATGGGAAGCTGTGGCAGCCTGAACCACAAAACTGTGGTGTGTAGGTTGGCGAAGAAGACAACCAGGATCATCAGGGTTAGGGCGGTGCTTATACAGTCCACAAGTGCACCAGTATTGGGCTTGGCCCATGCCTCCGGTAAAGTATCATATAATGCCTCATGAAAGGGTAGCACTGGTTCAATCCCTGACTGACCCGGATGAAGAACCTCTAAACGTAAAACATCCGCCACTCTTCTTAGCACATCTGTCAAGGAAGAGCTGGCCTCCGAGGCAAGGCCAGGAGGAGATGGAAGGCTAGAAGCAGGGGAAGACTAACCGGCTTGCTTCTCCTAACTCTGAAATCCAGCTATCGTTAATAGGGGGTGGATTTACATGTTGCACCAAAGAAACCTCTTCTTCATTTCCTTCCATCACCTCCAAAGAACCCAGAGTTACCGGCTCCGTAAACATGGTGCCGTATAGATGTCGGGATCAGAAAATAGAAGGGCTTAGGTTGACATCAATGGCGTCATGGACAGAATTACTCAAGGGGATGCAGCGCCTCATGACTCTCTGCACGGTCGTGCATCGATTCTAGTTTGGAGCCTTCTGCTGCCACCAGAAAGCTTTCCTGAGGAAAAATCGCTGTCGCTCTGGAATCAGTTGGCAAAACAGGTGTGAGCTCTGACAGGTTGTGCACCAGCATTCCTTAAGGCCTGACTGCAGCTGAGGACGAATCTGTTAGCGAAGATGCAGTCACTGTAACCATCACCTTCTTGGGGCCCGGATGCGCTCCAGAGGAAGGTGAGGGTCCAAAGATGACATGGAGAGCAACATAATACTCTTTCATCTGGGCACAAGTCGCCCCGGCTCCAGGGAAAGAAGGGAGGCACGGGAGGGACTCTTGCATGGAGTCCTCCGCATAAGGGCGTGAGGAGCTGCCTAAAACCATGTCGTGAGACCAAGAAGCCCCGGAAAGCAGTGACTTCGATCGCTTACGACGCCACTTACCATGAGACGAGGACTTGGGACCTCTGATGTCACTCACGGGATGTAATGTAACGCTCACGGGAACGGCCTCTGGAGCGGCTCTGTATCAGAACAATAGACTGCAAAGACGACTGCTTAGGAGTACTGGGAGTCGCCAACAACCGCGCTGTCAGGAGCTTCATTCGTCGCTCCTGCAGAGCCTTTGGTTACAGCCATTGGCAGGTGTCGCACTCTTTGGTGTCTTGGTGCTCACCGAAGCACCACATGCATATAACCTGAGGATCCGTACCCGACATCTGCCGAGCACAAGACCCACAGGATTTAAATCCAGAAGGCATAGAGAGCTCTGCATACTGTTTCAGATGATAAAAAATCGTCACTGCAGGGCCTAAAAACAGCCAGAGATCTGCCTCTCCGGGTCTGCTTTACAGCGCGGAAAAGAAGAAACTGACGTCCGTGCACCGGAGGCGGACTTATATGGCGCTACTGACGTCACAGCTGGAGTAGACGTCATCATGGAGCCGTACTACGCCTTTCCCCGGCGCGCAGATGTAGTGCTGAAAAATTTCTGGTTCCAGCCTGACGCCTGGGGAGAATTCAAAAGTTAAGGAATCTGCGGCTAGATGTCTATCAGATTTACTTTTTTTTTTAAAGACTAAATACATTTACTTAACATCATTTCCTATGGGATGTGATTTTAAGTACCTGACTCCATTATTTTCTATTGGATATTGTTGCATCACCAGTGGTTGGCCATCTGTGGTGCTGGGCTTCCACAAGGTCGGAGCTAGAGCACACTTACACTGTTTTGGCTGTAGTTCTAGAAGTGCAGTTTGTGAGTAGCAATGGCCTTACTCTTTTATGGAATGGGTGTTATTTCCACCACTAAACACCTTCTTAGTCCTTTGTTACCCATTCTGAAACCCCAAGCATTTTGTAGTAAGTATTCCCCATTGTCAAGTCACCCCTCCCTGTCCCTCCCACATTAACTACAAAAACGTAGGCCTACATGCGCCGAGATTTACGCAACTGGGGGGAAAGATTTTCTCATAGATAAGAAAGGGGAGACGAAGGCGTAGACCTCCACTTATCGGTTTGGGAACAGCTTTTTGTATTGCGCAACTAGTATTACTGTAGTATTAATACACTTACTACAAAACGCAGTTTATGAATCGGCCCTACAGTGTTTATGAAAGTGACTAATTTATGTTCTTTTTAAAGTATGTCATTCACATACAAGTTAATACAATGGTTACTGTCCTGAATCGGGTTACATTTTTATCTTAATTTAATTTTAATACTCAGGCCTCTACACTGTGCCATTTTCCACTTTTGTTCTACAACAAACATGCACATTTAGTATGAAAAGGCCCCCCAGATCATTAACATGGCAAATAAGCATCTGGCCCAAATACACAAGGTCACTAAAAAGTTTACAGGAGGAAGGACGAAAACAAAAACTCAAGGGGTGGCTATGTGCCCTACACTGTGCACGGTGGTCCTGTTTCCAAGGCACACACTCCTATAATAATGTCCGTACATAAAGCAATGAGAGGTTCAGAGCTTTGCTCATACTAGGGCCTTTGAAGGGGCCTCCATGCCTGTTTTACGGGACCTAACAAAGCATTTTCTTACTTAACCTTCTCTACTGAATTTTACATCTACTAGAAGTCATCTATACAAGATATCTAAGGATAAAAGGCAGGCGCAGCTTGTGTAAATCTGTCATATACATAGTTTTTCCAAACTCAAGAAACCTGTGCCTAGTCCTAGTCCTTGAAGAAGTGGACCAGCAGAGCATGCGGCAAGGGGATGTACACCTTGGTATGGGGCACTTCTGGTGACAGGGTGACCTCTTTGCTGGACAGGTGGTACTCTTGTTGGGGTGCTAGCTTCACATGGGCTGGGGCATCCCTCTACTTCTGCTTTGTTAGTGCCTCTTGTGCTTTAGAGTGGAATCAGTGTATGTCTGACAACTAGAGGCGGCCTGCCTCTTGTACATATTCCTTCACTGATGCTTGAATATTGGTACCTGGATGGTCTACTTCCCAAAATCTACCTCCACCAAAAAATACACGGATGTCAGGTTGGAATACAAGGGTGGACTATAAGTCACAAGAGTGACCTATGCCATACAAAAACTGTGACGGAGACAGTCCACAGGAGCTAGGCTTGCTCTCAAGTGCAAGTCTCCAGAGCAGCAGCAGAAAAGGGGCCTTAAATCTCAGGGAGGTGGGCTAGACCATTTGATATCAAAGGTCTGCAGCAAAGCACCAAGATGGTGAAAAACTAGCTTGATCTTTCGGTCCATTGTCAACGTGGATATTTTATGCCTTGACGTGGAACGGCGGGTCTGTGGAGCAGAAAGTGCTGATACCAAAGGCTTTCCTGCTTCCATGTATTTTGCACTCTTCCAGATACACCATTCCTTTTACACCCCTGGATGCCAGCAGGATAGGGCTGATGAGCCTAGGCAGTAGGGTGCTGTTGGGATTGTCAGAAAAAGATAAACAGTGTGTGCAGACAAGAAACGTGTTCTCATGCTGTAGCCGCCTAACCTCGTAGTTTTTCCGCCGTCTTAAATTAGAATATTTGTAAAGCGCATGGCTGCCTCAGCAGTATTCCAGGCTAGGAGGAACAGGGGCGGGAGTAATATGTCTTGGGCCTTCACAATGCCTCAGTTCTCCTGCAGAATACCCAGCTTAACGGGGAAGGTTGTGGAGAGCACCTAAGATGCCAGCTGGGCCACGAGTTATATTCTCCCTTTCCTCCCATTATAGTCTAAGAGGTAGTAAGCCGGCGCTGTTTCCCATCCCATATTAAATGGCAGGGATACACTAAAGCTGAAAATGGAAAGGACCAGGCCAAACGATTTCTCAATATTAAACAGTCCAGTCCTGCAAAGGAACTGAAAATGACACTATATACGTCAAGCACAGCTTTACTAGCAAGATACAAACCCCTGAATCGTACACCTAATCGGAGACTGCAAGGATTAACTGCCATTGACGTTACCCTCACGACATCAACTTCCACTCCTATGCCAACAACACATTCTCTCCCTCATGGACAAGAAGCCCAGTACTTGGATCAAGTTCAATGCCTGCATGACTAAAATCGCCCACTAGATGAAGACCAACTGTCCGAAGCTGAACACTGACAAGACAAAAATCATGACCTTCAGGAACAGCACTGCACCATGGAACTACACCTGGAGGCCAACAGAGCTAGGACAGACACCCCACACCACCACCCATTTGGGGAACCTTAGTATCGTCATTGACAGCAAACTCGACATGACTGTCAATACAATGTATCACCGTTTCATGCTTCCATACCCTGAAGATCCTGAGGAAGATTTTAAAATGGCTCCCAATCAGCACCTGGAAGACCATCACATGCACCCTCGTCACAAGCAAGCTGGACTACAGGAACACCCTGTCAGCCCTGATCAACAAACAAAACTCACTAAAAGGCTGCAGAGCATTCAGAACCCTGTGACGATAATCACTCAACCTCCCATGCCACATCACACCTCACCTGAATGAGCTCCACTGGTCCCCATACACAAATGAGCATAATTTATACTCCTCACTCACAGTTTCAAGGTACTACATACCACTGGCTGAGCATTCCTCAACAACCACATCCCCTTTCACAAACGTTGTAGACACCTCCGCTCTTCTGGTATCCTACTTGCATACATCTCCGGCATACAAAAAAGCCAGATCTGGTAATCAAGCCAATTACTACATCGGTATGACCTGCTGCTACACATAAGAGCTATCTCCTCAATCTTGAATTCCGCAAGAAGCTAAAGACCTGGCTTTTCAAGTATTCACACTAGGCGCTGAGTTTGGCTAGACTCACACCTGTTCAGCACCACAATACCCTCCCGGGTGATACTGCACTAAAACTCTGCATAACATAACATTGAACCCCCTTGGTACCAATATATCGGGTGGAAAACATGGAAGCAGCGAATCACCAAAATCTGTGTTCAGAAAATGGAAATGAGTTTCTCAAGACACGCTTCAAACAGTATTAACATAAATGTGACAGTCAACAGCAGATGCACACAGGCTTTGAGATGATCCACACAATTGCAAGCCTGTATGTACCCAAGCTGGAAATCACAAGTCCTAATTGCATGAACTATGTTCCTGAACCAGCACACAGCCCATTGGTCCACATAAAAGTATACTGATGAGTGATCAGAGAGCCCTAACTAAACCCTTAACACAAGGCAAGCAAACACAAATCTCCCTCTATGCTCCACCATTCAAAGAAAGAATAAAAGTTGTTAGAAATATAATTGAAAAATGCAAAATATTATTAATTGCATGCAAGAGTGCATTTTCTCTAGGATTAATTTGTTCAATATCATGAACCTAATGAGCAGCCATCAGGGCTCTCATGAAGCCCAGTGCTTTGGCATCCACAACTTACACCAACCCGATGCAGAGGACATGTTGGTATATGTCAGTTATAGGAAATGGAACTGGACCAGTCACTGGAGACCTTAGAAAAATTATTGGAGAGATCTGTGCTGAAAGTTAGTTTGTGAAAGTCATGTCTGTACCCACTGAATGCAATGAGGGTGCTTCAATTGCGGGACTATCACCTCCTCCATTTAAGTATCTTGGCTTCCGTGTGAATTGAACTGATGCTGACTTGATGCAATTATCAGGACCTTTGTCATCCACCTGAGACCTAGTGACTTTTTGGAACAAACTACCTCTCTCTGTTATGAGCAATTGGTCATGACTAAGATGGTGCCCCTACTGAGATTTCTTTACTTCTTTACTTCCAACCCAATATGCTTGTATTGGCGCTTCTTTGCAGGAAACACTGACATAATATTGATCCTACAAATATCGGAAATTTAATATATCCAACAAAAATATCGACTCCTTATACTGAACTATTAAAATCACTCATATCGAACACACAAATATTGATTTTAAAAAAAACCCATTTTTACATATATCGATAACAAAAACGTCAGAAACACTAATTTCATCGTCTATAAATAAACATTTAAAATGTCAAAATATTGATTGACACAATATCGGTCACAGTATTATCGCCAACATAACTGATAAATCCTTAAAAATAATCCAAATATAGAATTTTAACTTACAATATTTTCTTAATAAACTCAAAACTTGTAATAAACTATAATAAAATTAAAATCCATTACATTAGCCAAAAAGCAAACAAACACCCTAAAAAAATCATACACCTAAAACACATTAAAAAAAATACGAAAACGATTATTAACTATAAGCATATATATATATATATATATATATATATAAATCCTGTGGTGCCCTCTTCTGAAAGTCGGCGCTGCTTTTGTGGCGCGGTGCGAAGTTCGTACGGCAGAGCAGCCGGTAATTATGTCAGCAGCTGACCTCTGTGCCCAGAAGTCCAGATGAACACGCACTCACTCGGAATCAGATGCTTTTCAAGTTTGCTTTTAATTCATGTTCATGAGCAGAACAAAGCTATGCCCAACGCGTTTCGGTTCGCAACTCGAACCTTGATCACGGGTAACAACCGGGCATGACCAGACATCATTTATTTCTAATATTGCAATTACTTCCTGTTTCCGTAGTTGCAAAGCATTCTGGTCAATGTAGTGCATTAAATTAACACATGTGTACGTTGTTAAGAAATTCTAAATGAAATAAAATTCATGAAGAAGAAAAAGGGAAGGTGATCATTGACAAAATCATGTATAACACTCTATCCCAAATCATAAATTTAAACCTTGATTTGATAATTGTGCAGAAGCTCAAACGTCATATTACAATGATTCTACGATAGATCAACTTTGCTACCCTCCAGTGGGTTAAAGGGGGGAGAGGGACAATACATTCATTTCAGTACCCTCATGTTATGTAAAGTTACGGTTCATTGTTTTAACCTGTCCCGCTGTGTAATAGTATGAACAGGCTTATGTCGCAAAGGCTTTTGTCAAAAAAGTTTTTTGCAAAAAAGTTTTCTAAAGATAGGCATTATCATCTCTCAAAACCCCAACTCACGGATTCAGAAGAACAATTACTTAAGAAAGGTCTCAACTTTTGTCCTAACATACATCTCGACATCGCACAAACACGCATTGATCTTTACAAATATATCCGCAAAATCAAACTGGTTGAAATCTTTGCGGAAAAGACAACATCGACAAAAGACAAAATCACAACTACCTTTAATAGTGAACTACTTGCAGAAGATGAACAAGCCTTGGTAACTCTCATAAGTATGGGAGAAGTGGAGCCAGCAGATCATCAACATAGCCTTGGAGAATTACTACCATCTTTAGGAGCAGGAGCAAGTGGCAAAAAACCGAAATCTTATTATTACCCCACCTGCTGACATATATATATATATATATATATATATATATATATATATATATATATATATATATATTCAACATATGTCTCCTCGATTCAATGATATTTCAAAAAGAAAACTGGATACAGCCAGGGCACAGTTCCTCTTACGTGATTATATTTTTATATTTCCAGGCAGCAAAGGAAAACACGACCGACGCATTTCGAAGCTCGCGCTTCTTGGTCACGGGGCCCTGGCTGTTTCCTGTTTTCTTTTTGAAATATCATTGATACGAGGAGACGTATGTTGAATGTTGCTAGGGTCTAGCCATCCCACTCGTGCCGCCGTGGGAGAGGCGAGGGAATCGGCACTATATGTAGAAGATGTATACACACACACACATCATAACTCCTACAGGTAAAGCTACATGCTTACATCTTCCCTGCCTTGAGGGCTCTACATTGGTTACAGGTTACATAGGATCCACCGTCAAGCTGCTTTGTATGACCCACAAAACAATTTATTACCCCCAAACATAAGACCAATGGATAACTATCTTATCTTCAGAAGTCTATTCAAGAGCTGGGTCTTTCCTACACGACCACCACACTCAAACGCACATCATATGCCTATACATGTAAATAGATGTGTATAATTTGATTATATGTATGTATTTAGATATGTGCATTTCTTTGTACAACATGTATACTACTTATGGTTTAAAAATATATAAATATTCTTTAGGTCTGCTTAACAAATGTATATATTACTTGGTTATATAAAATATATATATTTATACATTCATTTATGCTTAACATGTATAACATGTAAACAGGGCACTGCATAGTTTTCATATAAGTTATGTGATTAGATGCATATGGATATCTGTTTATTTATTTAGCACCATATGTAAATATGATCTTAACAATTGTATCTATAAGTGCTTCACTATTGAAATGTAGGGGGAAATTAAAGAAAACTATTTATGTGTATATATATATATATGTATATATTTCCAAGATTTGCCCTTGAGGTGAAAATGCACTCGTCTGCTGTTGAATTATAAAAATCCCTTTATTTTCAAGCAAACCGGCAACTTGCTTCCAGAAATATTTCTATCATGCCAGACGCGTTTCGAAGACACAAGCTTCTTGTTCACTGGCTGTTTAGGAAATGTTGCTGCTGCGCAGGATACATATTATTATTATTATTATTTTGAGATTTATAGAGCGCCTGGTGACCCGAGGGCATCCCCGCGCTATATGAGTGTAAAATCCAGGACAGGCGGAAACCAGGAACTATTTGGGGAAGAGGAGGGTTTTGAGTTTTTTGCGGAAAAGTGCGTGGCTAGATTCCAGGCGCAGCAGGCGAGGGAGAGCGTTCCAGTTGGAGGCGGCCTTGACCGAGAAGCGGCGGCCACCGGTGCGCGACTTCTTGAATCTTGGGACTGTGGCCAGATGTTCGTTGTCCGAGCGAAGGTTTCTGTGGGCTTTATAAGGTGTGATCATATCTTTGAGGGCGGCAGGTCCAGCCCCATTGATGAGTTTGTGCGTGATGCACATGGCCTTAAACTAAACTCGCTGGCGGACCGGAAGCCAGTGCAGAGATTTAAGGGCCAGTGTAGTCGGGGCTCTGGGAGGAAGGTTGAGAATGAGTCTCGCCGCGGCGTTTTGTGCACGCTGGAGTTTGGCCAGGGTGGATTCAGGAGCGCCGAGGTAGGCGGCGTTGCCGTAGTCCAGACGTGCTAGAATGAGCCCTTGAACTAGAAGTTTCCTGGACAGGGGGGCAGGAGGGGGAGGATCTTACGAATTGAACGGAGAAGGCCAAAGCAAGTCCCCGCGGTCTTGACTGCCTGGGTCTTCAAGGAGAGGTCCTGCTCCAACCAGAAGCCCAGTGTTTTAATTTCTGTCTTAGGCGTGGGGATGTCACCGAAGGAATCCGGCCAGACTGAAGGAGGGACGGAGGACCATTTGTTGCCCAGAAGCATGATTTCTGTTTTTGTCCCGTTCAACTTCAGCGAGGATTCACACATCCAGGTGTGTATGTCTTGAAGGCAGTTGAGTAGGATTTTAGGGTTATTGTCCAGCTGGGAAAGAGAGACGACGAGTTGGGTGTCGTCAGCATAATTGACTATTTTTATCCCATAGGGGGTAACCACATCCTCTAACGGGGCCATGTACACATTAAACAGGGTGGGACTAATTGAGGACCCCTGGGGCACACCACATGTGAGCGGAAGGGGGTCTGAGCGGGAGTTGCCGTCCCACACCTGAAATGAGCGACCCGAGAGGAAGGATTTGATCCAAGCATGAGCCGTTCCCACAATTCCTGCCTTGGCCAGGCGATGGAGGAGGACACGGTGGTCCACCGTGTCGAAAGCGGCACTGAGGTCCAGGAGGATCACCGCCACTGATCCTCCTGAATCCAGGATACACCTAGCCTCCTCGATGACGGAGAGGAGTGCGGTGTCTGTGCCGTGGCCCGGCCGGAATCCGGTTTGTGACTGACGTAGAATTTTATTCGTTTCGAGGAATTGGGAGAGTTGCACGTTGACTATTTTCTCCGCCACCTTGCTGAAGCAGGGGAGGAGCGAGATGGGTCTATAATTTGCCATATCGTCCGGGTTCAAATTGGGCTTTTTCAGCAAGGCCTTGACAACTGCGCTCTTCCAAGAGGAGGGCACTGTGCCTTGGGCAAGAGATGTGTTAATCAGATCCCTAATAGTAGGTGAAATGCTGGGAGAAACGGTTTTTAAGAATCTGACGGGCGCCGGGTCCAGGGGGGATCCACTTCTCATTTTGGCCAGCGTGGTGGTGACCTCATCGAGGGAGACTCCTCTAAAGGAGGACAGCCGTGGGCTGGTGGAGCCGGCGTCTGCCTCAACCGGGATGGGGGGGCTGATTGGGGGAAGGGACTCCAAGATCCGCGTGATTTTGGAATCGAAGTATGAGGCTAAGTCCTTGCATCTGTCCGGTGGGGGAGGGGAGGCAGCGGGAGATGAGGGGATGTTGAGCAGTT
Organism: Triturus cristatus; assembly: GCF_964204655.1. Lineage (NCBI taxonomy): Eukaryota > Metazoa > Chordata > Amphibia > Caudata > Salamandridae > Triturus > Triturus cristatus. The sequence continues at coordinate 1,397,132,388 of NC_140589.1, forward strand.
CCTTAACTATCAGGAAGGATTCTTTGGCCGAATTGGTCGCATTTTTAATTCTGTTGTCGTAGAAGGTAGTCTTGGCTAGTTTAATGGCCGATTTGTAGCGTCTTACCGCTATGTTGTAGGAATCTTTATTATTATGTGCCCAGTCTTTCCTCCACAGTCTTTCCGCTCTTTTGCATTCCTTGCGGAGGTCTCGAAGTTCCGGGGTGTACCACAGGGCATGGCCCATTGTCCTATCTTTGATCTCCCGACTTTTTATGGGAATCAGGCTATCGAGGGAGGAGGAGAGCCAGCCTCTTACTTGGGTGTCAGCCTCGGACGGGTCAGCCGCAAGGCTCGGGGTAGAAGAGTCCAGAGCTATGGACCAGTCCACCGCAGAGAGTTTGGCCCACGATCTATCTTTAGTGAAGATGGGGGCTTTGTGGGGTTTCTTGGTGGCCCCAGGAATGTGGAAAGTGATCAGAAAATGGTCCGTCCATGGAAGTGGTTGGGAGTTAATAAATTGGAGGGAGGGGATGTTCGCAAAGACTGGGTCAAGAAGGTGCCCTTTAACATGTGTTGGACCAGTGTTGGCAAGGCGAAGGCCATGAGATGCCAGGTCGCAGATAAGATCGGCCGCACCTGTATCCAGCGGGTCGTCAAAGTGTATGTTGAGGTCACCTGTTATGAGGAAGTTTGATGATAGGTGGGCTGAGGAGGAAACGATTTCCAAGAGGGAAGCTGCGAAGGGGACGAAGTGGCCGGGAGGTCGGTACACCAGAAGGCCTGACAGGGAGCTGGTCGGAGTAAGCTGAAAAGTGAAGAAACAGCTCTCTGAGTCCGGGGTTGCCATCGTGTTGGTGCGGCAGGCGAGGTGGTCCCTGAAAATGATGGCAATACCACCACCTCTACCTGAAGGGCGTGGTTGGGACCAGATGAGAAAGCCGGGGGGGAGAGCCAGTACCATGTCGGAATTGGAGTGCTCAGTGATCCAAGTTTCTGTCAAGAAGAGTATGTCCAAGTTTAGATCGACCATGAGATGATTAATATGCAGGGCATGCTTCGGGAGCGATCTGCAATTGAGTGTCGCCAATTTGAGGACAGGCGATGGGACCGGGTATTTGGGGAGGAGTAGCTTCGTCGGTTTGCAATTGCTGCAGCTGAGGTAGGGAAGGTTCGGGTCTTGCGGAGCGTAGCATGTGCTGGTCTTTCTAGGTCTAAGGCTAAGTAGCTCTCTACGAGAGTAGCTTACCTTTGTAGTTGGAAGGACAGGCATAGGGTCTGGCCCTGGGCCCGATCGTGCGCGGACGGGCGCAGACGGGCTTGCCTTTGGCGCGCCAGCTGCGCGCGTCCGCTGCGCGGTCGGAGGCAACGCATCCTTTAAGGTGAGTGAGAGGGGGTGTGGCCGAGCGTCAGTGGGCGTGTCCTGGAGCGAGGGGCTTCCCTGGAATGGCGCCAACACCGCGGGATGCAAGTTCAAGTATTTCACGTTATTACGTACAAGATTAAAACAAGATTAAAACAACTTTAAAATTGTTAAAAAGGATTCCCCGCTCCCGGCTTCCGCCTCAGGAGCACTAGCTGTCACCAATACGCGCTGTGCAACGGCGCGATTTAAATAGTGTGGGAGGGGGCGTGGCCGAGCATCAGTGGGCGTGTCCAGGAGCGAGGGGCTTCCCTGGAATGGCGCCAACACCGCGGGATGCAAGTTCAAGTATTTCACGTTATTACGTACAAGATTAAAACAAGATTAAAACAACTTTAAAATTGTTAAAAAGGATTCCCCGCTCCCGGCTTCCGCCTCAGGAGCACTAGCTGTCACCAATACGCGGTGTGCAACGGCGCGATTTAAATAGTGTGGGAGGGGGCGTGGCCGAGCGTCAGTGGGCGTGTCCAGGAGCGAGGGGCTTCCCTGGAATGGCGCCAACACCGCGGGATGCAAGTTCAAGTATTTCACGTTATTACGTACAAGATTAAAACAAGATTAAAACAACTTTAAAATTGTTAAAAAGGATTCCCCGCTCCCGGCTTCCGCCTCAGGAGCACTAGCTGTCACCAATACGCGCTGTGCAATGGCGCGATTTAAATAGTGTGGGAGGGGGCGTGGCCGAGCGTCAGTGGGCGTGTCCAGGAGCGAGGGGCTTCCCTGGAATGGCGCCAACACCGCGGGATGCAAGTTCAAGTATTTCACGTTATTACGTACAAGATTAAAACAAGATTAAAACAACTTTAAAATTGTTAAAAAGGATTCCCCGCTCCCGGCTTCCGCCTCAGGAGCACTAGCTGTCACCAATACGCGGTGTGCAACGGCGCGATTTAAATAGTGTGGGAGGGGGCGTGGCCGAGCGTCAGTGGGCGTGTCCAGGAGCGAGGGGCTTCCCTGGAATGGCGCCAACACCGCAGGATGCAAGTTCAAGTATTTCACGTTATTACGTACAAGATTAAAACAAGATTAAAACAACTTTAAAATTGTTAAAAAGGATTCCCCGCTCCCGGCTTCCGCCTCAGGAGCACTAGCTGTCACCAATACGCGCTGTGCAACGGCGCGATTTAAATAGTGTGGGAGGGGGCGTGGCCGAGCGTCAGTGGGCGTGTCCAGGAGCGAGGGGCTTCCCTGGAATGGCGCCAACACCTCGGGATGCTTGCTCAATAGTGCCATAAAAAGTGAAGAATATCAGTAATGTCCAACAGACTAAAACGGACTCAAAACGACATAGAGTGTTATAACGATGTCACTCCCCTTATATCCTGGAAGTGTATGTACATAAACCACTTGTTAAGATTTTACAAAAGTGGTCAAGGACGAGGGAAGTCAAGTGTCTGAAAATTACGAACTCATGTTCAAGCCATGAATCCATACACCGAAAGACTACACCATGACCAAACACAGCAACAATTATCAATAACTTAAACCGAATCATCAAGCAGAAACTCACTAAAATGCATATCAACACACTCACCTCTCCGTCGGTACTCCTTCGATGTACAGAGATTGCAACCGGAGGACATGTTTAACTACAACGCAATTAAAAGTAATCTTGCCCTACAGTACAACTGTAGCACCAAAAGTCCAGAACCATCCACCCAAACAGCAACCTATACCTATAAAAATCTGGCCTTTTAGGCGCTACGTTGCCCTCTATTACAGAATATATCGAGCAAAAGAATTGACCTTATGGCCACCTGCAGAGACCGAAGAGAACAACGTAATCGAAGAATTGACGAAATCTTCTCCACTGCAGGAACATCTGCACAACTGATCAGACTCAATCCTAACTCTGCGAAATCCACCTTTCAAGCTTTGGAAAAATCGCTAAAGAAAGAAACTACCAAATGGTGGGAAGCTGCCAGTCTTAAAAAGTACCTTGAAGCGGAAAGAATACCTAGAGGACTTCGGATCCTTATCTTTCCTCCAGTCGAGACAACCAAACCAGAACAGATTGTAAGATGGGAAGAGAATCTGAGGGAGGCCTCCAATAATATGATACGCCAACTAATAGATATAGCAGAAGAAGAACACATCAAACATAAAAAAGAAGTAGATGACTTCACAAAGAAAATAGAAGAATCAAACTGGGGTGAGATCACAACCAAAAATTATGAGATACTCAACAGAATAATCGACGAATATGAAGAAGACCTAATCCAAAGGAAAAACAGGAAATTTAGGAGAGACCAGATTGACTACCAACTCGGACGAGTGTACACTTTCGCTAAACGCTATGACAACATTCCAAAGGGTACATCAACATCTATGACCAGACAAACATACGACACAATCACAAGCTCTGAAGTAGAATCACCAGGAGCCGAAACTACAGCCACGACAACTAAAGTAGGAGTACATTTTTTAGAGGAAGTCAGGCGGCACCGACTAGGTTTTCAAAATCAAACCAACCAGGATACCAGAACCCCATCAGAAAACACCCAAAATATTACAACGCCAAGACTAGTAGCAGGAGTAACAACCAGAGCAAAGCAGAAACAAGAAACAGAACCGAAGGAGCGATCAACCTAATGGTTAATATCTCGGACCATCAGAACACACCTGCACAGGTAGAGATCCTCAACAAGGGTTTATCCTTTTGCCCAACGGCATTCTGGGACCTGACTAAAACAATGATAGATCTGTACAAATTCACACGAAAACTTAAGTTGATGTCATTTTTTCATAACAGACCACCAAACCACAAGGATAAGACAACACCAATTGTCAGTTCCCTGTCAATCCAAGACCTGGAAAACATACATCTACTGACTACTCTAGCAGATGACCCGGGACACCAAACAACTTCTCAGACACTAGCACAAGAATTAGGCATAGATACATCTTACCCTAACACTAGTAGGATGACTCCGAAATCTATCTTTTGTCCCCAACTACCACCGGGTAACACCATTGACTTATTCTACACAGCAGTCTTCAAAGGCTTAACTACTGAACATCAGCAATACCAGAAAAGGAAAAACTTCCTTCGACACAATCTACCAAGAGACGAAATCAAGGCCCTCAAAGAACTAAAGAACCTCCCCGAGGTGGAGATCAAGGAAGCAGACAAGGGGGACAATGTAGTCCTACTGCATACAGATGACTACTTAGCAGAAGCCCAGAGACAATTTAAAAACACAACCTGCTACAGAGAATTATCATCCAATCCCACAGTCAAAATTCAAGAAGACCTAAAAAAGAAATTAGACACATGGCATACGAAAAATCTATTAACCCGTGTGGAACGAGAGGAACTCTATGTAGAACATCCAACCATACCAACGCTTTATCTTCTACCCAAAATTCATAAAAGCAAAACCAATCCACCAGGTAGACCAATAATTGCCGGTATCAATTCCATATGCTCAAAACTGGGTGAATACATTGACTACCAGTTACAACCATTAATGAAGGACTTACCATCATATATTCAGGACACAAAAGATATCCTCTTGAAATTGAACAACATCCCATGGAATGAGGAATGTCTACTGGCCACAATTGATGTGGTCAGCCTCTACACCTCGATTCGTCACGAAGATGGAATGGAAGCAGTGCAAAAATCATTAGCCACCAAATCAGTTCACTTTTTAGAATCTAATGAAATGACCCTTGAGATGCTTCACTTTTGTCTCACAAACAATGTGTTCACATTCAATTCCAAATATTATCTACAAATCCAGGGCAGTGCAATGGGAGCCAAATTTGCACCACCGTATGCCTGCATCCTCATGGGGCTTGTTGAAAAATTCTGGCTATGGGATGACACTTTTGCCGAATATACCGCCCACATAACCTACTGGGGACGGTATATCGATGACATTTTATGCATTTGGCAGGGATCGGAATCCCTACTCAAAGAATTCTTACACAAGATCAATACAAACAGATGGAATATCCAAACCACTAATAACATCTCACCTAACCAAATAGATTTCCTAGACATAACCATATATGTAGAGGACAACAAACTACAAACCAAAACCTTCCGGAAACCAACCTCGGCTAATTCAATACTACGAGCGGACAGCTGTCACCCACACAAAACCATTGACAATGTCCCAAAAGGGGAATACCAACGTATGAGAAGAAATTGCAGCAAACTTGATGCCTTCAAAGAGAGCTCGGAGCTCCTAACCCAGAGACTATTGAACCGGGGATACCCTAAAAAACTCCTAGAAAAGACATCCAAGGACTGTGAAAAACTGTCAAGGGACAACTTACTCAAACCCAAAGACGTCACAGGAAACGAGAGACAAAACACAATCAGGTTCCTAACTGACTATCATAATGGACATCACTGCATGAGGAAAACTTTGGAAAGACACTGGTATTTTTTGACCTCTAACTCTTCACTAACCAATCAGATGGACGAATTCCCTCAAATTAGGAGAGCCAAGAACCTCAAACAAATTCTGTGCAAATCTGAATTTAAAGATAAAAGGGCCAAACCCAAGACCAATTTTCTGACTTATCCTTTTGGTGTCTACATCTGCCATGATTGTAATGCGTGCAAATTGGGAGCCAATAAACAAATTGAATACCAACATGATTCTAACACCACCATTCGAATCACAGATTGGATCACCTGCACATCAACATATGCAATCTACATTATAATCTGCCCCTGCAACAAAATCTACATAGGGAGCACGATCAGGCCGCTTAAAACCAGAATCATGGAACACTATCGTAACATCAATAAAGAAGAGGTGGGACCACCTCTAACGGAACACTTCCAAGAATTTCATCCACACAGGAAGACCTTCATATTCTTTGGACTGGAAATCACCAAACCAGCATCGAGAGGGGGAAATCGGGAACTCACCATGAGACGCAGAGAGAGCGAATACATTATGCGTCTGAATGCTACAACCCTAGGACTCAACAAAGATGCAGAAATGCACTATTGGTTATACTAATGAGATGCTCATCCCTACATTTTCTTCAAAAGAAACACATGACCCTCCTATTCATTTCAAGAAATTATTGATGTACAGACAAATCCTCATATTCCACATTGACATTTACACTGACCACCTACTCACTGTTGCCTTTACACTCGTATGTGGTGCCTTGTTTAGGGTTAAACTTTGTGCCACACCGCCCTTTTCTGTCATTCCTTACACTCACAGATTCCGTGAAGTTCAATGTGACCCTCGCCATGAATTCAAGACTATAACCCACATGATAAGTATCCGTTTTTCCATATAACTTTACTGTTTATTTCCTCCCAATGGAATAGTAAGGTGCTACATAAGTGAATTAGAACCACTTCTTTTCTTTGCTTTTCTTTTTGGAGATCGCCGCATTCAATCTTTAGTATTTACATTCCAATTTTGATGTTTTATGTGTTCTTACCCCTTATCTATTTCTTTGACCAACATCCCAATGCCAGAACTTCTCCTTATATTTTTGCATTTTACAATCCTGGGTCCTGGGGACCAACCCATACTATACATCCATGTATAGTAACTATTTAGTGGCCTCTGCCGTTAATTGTGCGTCAAGATGCCCCCAACTATGGTTTTCATGTCCTTTTTCCTAATAATTCCCTCAATAAGACCTAGCCATTTTACTGCCAGAAATAATTTAATATGGTTTTGCCTTTTTACTTCTTGGTTCCTGATGACAGACTCACATCTTACACCATAGCACAGTAACTTTTCAGTGGCCTTTGCCATTAGTAGCACGTCAGCTCTCTCAAGCTGACTGACGTCAGGACAGGAGTCAGGTTATATCTGACAGCGTCAAACGGAACTCAGTTTGTTCTGGGACCGCAGAGACGAAGCACTCTACATTCAAAGGTGAGAGGGGTTTTCATGCTTAGTCCCTTATTTAATGAACTCACGCCACGTGTCCCTCCCAGCGCTTCTGTCTTTTTCCTGTGTCACACGCAGTCAATTTCAGCGCGCCCCTATGTCCTTTGTGGAGACACTAACTAAGTATACCCTTATCCACGTGTTCTTTTCTAGCGCGTCGGATTACAATCTAAAGGCCTCGCACTTTCAGCGCACCCCATTACCGCACTACTATCGGCCGCGCTTTATGTTAACTCTTCATGAATGAAGCTTATTTCACAATTTCAAAGGACCCGTACCCTTAACGCGCCCCATCACCATACTAATATCGGCCACATTTACATTTACAATCCTTGTATGAGGCTCTCTCACGACTTGCTCCCGTTTATACCACATTAATTTACCTACATAAATCCTTGATCACATATGCTCCCCCAGCCCAAACGCGATTTATTCAATGGCTCTGTCTCAAACTCATAACATGAGCAACCATCAGTGATTTCACGTGTCTCTTTACCTTCAGGAATAGGAAAACTATTTGTCATAACGAAGCTCTGGTAAGCAGTTGTATGTTACCTTTCTAATAATGAAGCACTAAACTAACCTTAGTTATGCAGCTTCATATTGTTTGATTTACCGTATTTCAATTTTGACCTAATATACTTGATATTATAATTAGGAAGGTGATACTTGGTGCACGCTCACCTTTCTTCTTGACAATTAATACATGTGACAATGCATATAGTTACCATTTACTCTGTCATACATAACAACTAGGCAATCCTTTCTAGCAAAAAATCTCTCATCTATTACATTTCACCTTTGATGTCCCATATTCATGGAATGAGTATAGACTGCACTGGTGGAATCACCTGAAATAGATCACTTTCCTATTCATGCCCATATATATTTAATATGGTATTCACACCTGTTGTATACTGATGTTTTACCTGTATATATATATATATATATATATATATATATATATATATATATATATATATATATATATATACATGTTTTATATATGGTTTTGCAATCATCATGTCAATGAAAATTCAATATGGTATTTTCCCTTACGTAATGATGTCTCACTTGCATATATATACCACTCATAAGTTTTTGCAATTCAACTTAACCATGTAATCCTTTCCCTTCCTATTTATCTCCCCGTTCTTCTCTTTTTTCTTGTTTTTCTCGTTTTTTCTTTTTCTCATCCTTCTTGTTTTCCTCTTCCCATGCTATTATCCCCTTTCTTCCCATCTCCCTCCCTTTCACTGTGTCCCCCACACTTCCCTACTCTATCTAACTATCTCAATTTCAACCCACATCACCTTAACTCCTGATTTCCCACGTCCCATTTCACACTACCATCACCCTGCAATCTCTCACATTATGACCTTTCTATTTTATCTTCTCTCCCATCAAAATCTACTCACTTTTAATCCCCCTTTTCCAACTCCCTTATATCAGCCTTGAAAAAGCCCACAGCCAATGGGCCACTAGGGCAAAACACGTGTCGGCTTTTCTCTTCACAATCTCTATCTGCACTTTATCTATGGAAATATAAATAAAAACCAAGCACGTGATAAACATCAGCAAAACCTCTGACATTTATTTCTAACCAACGTTGATCAATCGAGAGGGCACAACCCTCCATCTTTCTTCACACTCAACTCTACAATGGCTTTTGGGTGTAGCCATTTACGAGGAATGTGCCACAACTAAATTGGGCCCTGACAACTGTAGCACCAAAAGTCCAGAACCATCCACCCAAACAGCAACCTATACTAACATAATCTCCCTAAGATCCTTTCTTGACTCTTACCTCCTCTATCCCTCCTTGACACACCCCAAACATCAGTCTACTACTATGATCTCCCATATAACCCTTTCTAGACTTCTCCCTCCTCTGCCCACACCAAATCTTATTTTACCACTATGATCTCCAAAATAACACTTCTTAGACTCTTCCCTCCTTTATCTCATCTGAGACATTATTTTACTAGTATGATCACCCTAATAACCCTTTCTAGAATATTCCCTCCTCTGATTCATCCCAAACCTCATTTAACTAATATGATCTCCCAAATAACACTATCTAGACTCTTCCATCCTCTATCTCTCCTTTATCCTATTCAATCAAACTAACAGACTCACATGTCCACCACTCAAATTAACAACTTTATTTTCCCAATACTAGTCCACCACTAATCCTTTGGGTTCTGGAGTAGCGTCCTACTCGCCGAAAAGCGCTTTAATGCCGCATCAGGGTTAGTAAGTACTATATAAATACACTTACAATAACTAAAACAAACTACATATTATAGTACAAAAATAAAACATAAATTAGCGTTTACCAAACAAGGACTTAACTGATGAAAACAATTCAAACTACACTAAACCAACCAATAAAATAACACTATAAACAACTTTAACCAATAAAATATAAAACACAATTAAGCCAACAATATAAAAGGCACGCTAATTAAAACAACTAAATACTTATGAAACGATAAATGCTGCAAGATAAGAAAACTCTGCCTGAAAACAGAAATAGATCATGTCTACAACTACAAATTCAAGTACATAATACATATATTTAAACTAAAAAGTTATTAAACTAAAAGAACAAGTTACTTACCTTCGGTAACGCTTTTTCTGGTGGATACAGTATCTGCCTGTGGATTCCACACCTTTTGAATTACCCCAGCGCCAGCATTCTGTGGAATCTTTTTCCTAGCTCTCCCACGTCGACGAGGACGTCACAATGGCACGGCTCCAATCGCAACTCCGTCTGACGTCAGCAGAGACACAAATAGACCTAGTCGGCATACTGACGTCAGTTCCACCCATTTTGTCCGTGCCACCGTGGCAAACGGGTGGACCAACATCATAATTAAAGTATACAAATATACATATAAATACACACAGTATATAGAAACATAGGAAAAGCAAAACAAACTAAGCATTTCCTATGAATGAAACACAGCATTTAAAATACAAAGGAAAACAACCATGAAAAATAATTCACAAAACCTTTGGTATACGAAGGTGGACAACAGGGAGGAGGGTGGGTCAGTGAGGAATCCACAGGCAGATACTGTATCCACCAGAAAAAGTGTTACCGAAGGTAAGTAACTTGTTCTTCTGATGAATACATCTGCCTGTGGATTCCTCACCTTTTGAATTGAATCCCACAGCAGTCCCATTCCTGGAGGAGGGTGTCCAACTACCTATACATATAAATCCTGAAGCACAGAACGTGCAAAATGACCGTCCCTCCTAACCTCAGAATCCAAGCAGTAATGCTTTGCAAAGGTGTGGAGGGAGGCCCAAGTTGCTGCCTTACAAATATCACCAACAGGAACACCTCTAGCCAAAGCAGAAGAAGACTTAGCTCTGGTGGAATGAGCTCTGAAACCTTCAGGCGGTTCCTTCTTGGCCAAGGCATAGCAGATCTTGATGCACAAGATGATCCACCTGGAGAGAGTCTGCTTGTGCACAGCCTTGCCTTTCATTTGATCAACATAGCCCACGAAGAGCTGAACGTCCAGCTTTAGGTCCTTGGTTCTGTCTAGATAGAAACTGACAGCCCTCTTAGGATCTAAGCGATGAAGTCTCTCCTCCTCCTTGGAAGGGTGAGGGGGAGGATAGAAGGTAGCTAAAGTAATGGACTGCCCAAGATGGAAAGGGGTAACCACCTTAGGCAGGAAAGCAGCCCTGGTCCTGAGAACCAACTTTGCTGCATGAATGGTCAAACGTGGAGGTTTGGAACTAAGAGCCTGAAGCTCACTTACTCTCCTAGACGAGGTAATAGCGATCAGAAAGACCGTTTTAAAAGAAAGAAGCCTCAACGGGCAACTATGAAGAAGCTCAAAAGGAGAACCCTTCAAGAATGTTAGAACAACATTTAAATCCCACTGAGGCATAAAGAAAGGAGTGGGAGGAAACATATTGGTAAGGCCCTTAATGAACCTCACAACAATGGGGGACTTAAATAAAGACAGTTGGTCCGGCAAACATAGAAAAGCCGACAAATATCTCTTCTCTGTAGACACAGCACAACCCTGCTGTGCCAAAGAAAGGGAAAACTCTAGAATATTATACAAATGGGCTTTCAAAGGATCCAAGGATCAATGGACCTCTCTCCACACCATTTAAAAAATGTGGACCACCTAGAGGAATAAATAGATTTGGGGTGAGTGTCTCCTGGATGATAAAATGACATCCACCACATCCGGTGGGAGAGAGAAAGAACTCAGGTTGCCCCGTTCAATCTGCCCTGAGAACTGCTTGACCGCGAAGGGACGGAAGGAAAGCCTTTAGTGCCAAACGAACAGCCCACAATTCCAGAAGGTTGATGTGAAGCAACCTTTCCTCTGGGGACCAAAGACCTTTGACCTCCAGATCCCCCAGATGAGCACCCTGCCCTAGAGTGGAGGCATGCGTGATCACTGTTGTCACCGGTGGAGGAAGTTGCAAGGGCTTCCCTTGAGACAAGTTGCCCTGCACACTCCAACAAGACCGATCCGCTGCTGTTTTTCTGGAGCTCCTGACTGACTCCCCGAGATCCCCGTTGTGCTGATACCACTGCCTGCGTAGACTCCACTGAAGCGCCCTTATGTGCCAGCGTGCATGGTTGACCAACAGAATGCAGGAAGCAAACAGACCGAGCAGGCATAGGACCTTCAGGACTGGAACAACCGCTCCATCGTGAAACAAGGGAATCATTTCCTGAATGTCGAGAATCCTCTGCGGAGGTGGAAAGGCTCGACACACTGCAGTATCCAGTACTGCCCCTATGAACCGGTTGAGCTGAGTGGGCACCAGGTGAGACTTGGGTACATTTATGGAGAAACCCAAAACGTACAACAGCCGCGCTGTTATCTGCAGATGATGAAGCACCATCTCCGGCGACTTTGCTTTGAGCAGCCAGTCGTCCAGGTAAGGAAAAACAGGAATTCCTGACTTTCTGAGATGAGCCACCACCACTGCCATCACCTTTGTGAAGACTCGAGGTGCTGAAGTAAAGCCAAACGGGAGGACCGCAAACTGGTAGTGTTGGGACCCTAACGTGAAACAAAGTTAATTCCGATGCGACTTCAAGATGAGGATGTGAAAATACGCATCTTGCAAATCGATCAACACCATCCAGTCTTCTTGCTGCAACGCCAAAAGAACCTGAGCTAGGGTCAACATATTGAATTTCTCCTGCCTGAGGTAAAAATTCAAGACTCTGAGGGTCTAGAATAGGCCTTAACCTGCCATCCTTCTTGGGAATCAGAAAATACCGGGAGTAGCATCCCTGACCCCTTTCCTGCTCCGGGACCACCTCTATCGCACCTTTTTTCAATAACACAAGAACCTCTTGCTGTAGAAGCAACAAATGGTCCTCTGAACACCAGCCCTGGCGAGGAGGGTAAGGAGGGGGAAACTCCCTGAAGGGAAGGGCGTACCCAATTCTCCACAAGATTCAAAACACAAAGGTCTGATGTTATAGATTTCCAATCTTGTAGAAAATGGGACACCCGACCCCCTACAAGACCAGCATGCTCCAAGATGGGGGATCTAGGACTGCTTTCCAGAGACACCAGTGGCAGGGGCAGAAGAGGAGGAGGAGGAGGAGAGTTGACGGGCTGCACCCCGCAAACGACCTCTGTTCTTCCCTCTGTAGGTTTTGCCCTGGACGTTCTGCTGCTGCTGTAACTGAGGTTGTTGACGGCCTCAAAAGGAAGACATCCTGCCAAAGCCATGATACCTTTTAAAACTAAAACCTCTAGATTGGCATTGAAGTCCTAAAGATTTAGCCGTGGCCCTAATGTACGTAAACCTCTGCAGCGCAGAATCAGCCTTTGCCCCAAAAAGCCTTGAACCATCAAAGGGAAAGATCAAGTAGAGTATTTTGAACATCAGGAGAGAAACCTGAAGACCTAAGCCAGGCATGCATTCTTGTAGCAATAGAAGAGCCCATCACTCTTGCCACTGAATCAGCAGTGTCCAATCCAGACTGTATAACCTGACGAGCTGCTGCCCAGGTATCTGCCACAATCTCCTGAAAAGACATCCGATCTTTCTCCGGCAGCTTTCTAATTAATTGCTTTGCCGAGTCCATCCAGGCATGGATATACCTCCCCAATAAGCAGGTTGCATTGGTGGATTTCAAAGACATACTTGAAGAGGAGAAAACCTTTTTAGCAGACTGTTCCAATTTTTTTGAATCCCTGTCCCCAGGAGTCTGGGGAAAAGATTCTCTCGATTGCTTTGAACAGGAAGCCTGCTCCACCAAACATTCAGGAGAAGGATGACTTAAAAGAAATATAGGATCATTTGGAGCAGGCCTGTACTTTCTTGCTATGGTCCTTGAAACCGCAAGTGCAGAAAGAGGCTTCCTCCACACCTCCAAAATAGGCTCAGTTAAAGCCTAATTAAATGGCAAAAGAGACTCAACCACAGAGAAAGGTGAATGTAATACCTCAGTCAGAATATTAGGCCTGAAATCAGCAGTGGGAAGCTGAAGATCTAAAAGTTCAACAGCCTTTCTAATTACTGCATGATAAGGCACAACATCTTGCAAGGGTAATGCCTTTGGAGATGAAAGTTCCCATTCTGGGGAAGTATCTAATCCACTTGTCTCCTGGAGGCCTTCAAACTCATCTTCTTCAATCTCGCCTTCTTCAGCCTCATCCTGCTGATACTCCTCTTCCTCAAGGAGCCTCTGCACCTCTCTCCTAGATTTCATCCTCGGAACAGGGTCTGGCGTGGATGGCGCAGATGAAGCAGGCACCGACGTCGCAGGTACAGCTGCCGACGTGGACAATGGTGCCGATCGAAGCCGAGAAGAGGAGTGACCTCCAGATGGACCGGATACTGAGACACCGGCGTAGAGAACATCTGAGCCGGAAACTGCCAGGACGGCGCTGTCAGCATACAAAGGCATGAAAGGTGCCCGGGCATAATGTGCGGAACACCCAAATTGAATGCAAGCGGACCCATGGGACCCGAAGGCGAACCGGTAGGGTAGGCTGTCTTGGCAAACACGCCATACATCGTGTTAAGAAACTGCGATAGATCCGAAAGGAGCAGTATCCTGATCCCCATGAGGCTGTGAAGGGGCCGGTGACGTCGGGCCCAAGACAGGAGAAGTCTTTGGTACCGGTTCAGCATAATCCATCGCCGGCAGCGAAGTGCTCGGCCCAGGAGAACCCTTCGACGTTGGTGAATGCGCCGGAGAGCCTGTGGGAAAATGAGCCGGAGAAGGCGATGGAGAAATGACATCTCTAGAACGATGTCTCGGAGCTGGCGAGGGCGATCGCGAAGCCCTACCTTTTGACGAATGATGTCGAGAACCATACCTCCTCTACTTCTTGTGCTTCTTTAACTTCGAAGCATGCGAAGTCGACGACTTTGATCTTTTCCAACCACTTTTCTCCTTCCTTGCCTGTGCCATGAACAACTTGGCCTCACGCTTCATCAAGGCCTTCTGGTTAATTTTTCGACGGCTGATACAACCATCGACATCATGGTCTGAAGAGAGGCACCACAAACAGTCTTCGTTGGGGTCCGTGATCGACATATGGCCCCCACATTCTCTACAAGGCTTTAACCCTGACTTATTTTACGCCATCGCACTGCCACTCCAAAGGAAACAGCAGAAAAAAAGTAACTAAAGAAGTATATTGGAGAGTCCCAGAAAACTGTTACTCGTTGTCGGCGCGGAAAAAAGAGAACTGACGTCAGTACGCTGACGAGGTCTATTCGTGGCTCCAGTGACGTCAGACGGAGTCGCGAGCGGAGCCGTGCCATTGTGACGTCCTCGTCGACTTGGGAGAGCTAGGTAAAAGTTTCCGTGGAATGCTGGTGCAGGGGTAATTCAAAAGGTTAGGAATTCACAGACAGATTTATCCATCAGAAAATATATTTTAAGGAATAAATAGTACCACACTCTGTAACTTGTATGTTTTTACATTGATTACCTAAAGGAAAAGAAAACCAACCTCCAAACCAACAAACTGCCAGAAAATATCAACTATATCAAAGCACCAAGAATATATAATAAAGTAAATATGCATAAATATTAATCTAACAACTCTCTCAAACAACTCCCTAAACTTCGACAAACTTGCAACAAAATACCATAATTAATTAATGTTACTTTTTTTTCTCTTTCAACAGAAAATTCAGCGCCTGTTCCACAAGGTAAAAGAATAAACCTCAAAACTATGCAAAACATCAACAAAACACCCAAGTAAGTAAATAAATAACAAGTGTAGGAAAGCAGGATCTGCTTTCATGGTCACCCAACTTTTTGCTGGTGTCATTATGTTTTACGGACTAATTTGACTGGGATCCTCCTAATCAGGACCCCAGTCTATGTGCTTCTTCCCTAAATTGGACATGGTGAGTACTTAGGTACACTCCAGATTGGCTACTAGTGTACCCTGGTAAGTTCCTAGTATATTGTTCCAAGGTACCCAGGACATAGGTACACCAGGGGTCTCCCATGGGCTGAAGCATGTATTATGCCACCCATGAGAGGCCACTCAAATTGTGACTACAGGCCTGCCATTATAGCCTGTGTAAGCCAGTGCTAGCCCCACTTACAACAGATATACATTTCCTTATATATGAGATCACTGCACTTAAAACCTATAAGTCACCCCCAAGACAGGCCTTTCAATCCTGAAGGCAGGGTGCTCGGTTCTGAGTGGGAGGGCACCCCTGCATGAGCAGGACACCCCTACAACCTTCAGAGTCCATTCTCCCGGGTTGTAAGTGCATCAGCCATTAAGCTACATAGAGTGGCCATGCGTCATTACACGATGGCGTTCTCTAAACTGGCTGTAATAAACCCGTTGTGTTTGGTATCAAACATGTTGGAATCATACCCCCACACTATAAATGGTGTGGGAGGTGTGATTCCATGCACTGTAAAGCTCCTCCGGGAGACCATCAGTGTTCCCGGTAACAGTCGTCTAGACCCAGACAGCATACTATGGCTGCTGCCGACCAGAGACACGATTCTGCCCTCCTGCTGCTGAGCCAAGCTCAAGCAGGGGAAGGCAGACAGGCGACAGGGCGCTATGACTACCTCCCAGACACAACTTTGTGTATTGGGGCAGGGTGGGGGCGCTTGCCAGCACCACTGAAACTGCTTGAAGAGCATATTTGGTGCCCTCCTTGCATACTCCAGTTCAGACCAGTTCAGGGAGCTGTTTGCTCCTGCTCTGGCACGAAACTCGACAAAGGATATGAGAGTATCCTCCCCACTGCTCAGCCCCTCCTCTGGGAGGGACCCCTGAAACATCCCAACCCTTTTCCTTAGGGTACTGGAGGGCTTACCTGTGGGTGGGTCGCTAGATTCTTTGTGGGACAAGATTCAGATCAAATACCACTTCAACTTCAAACTTCTGGGTACTCTTGATCTCGCTGGACTTTCGTGTTGGGAACCGAGACTGCAACTGGGAAGACTCCTGCTGCCACTGGTCTCATTGTCCTGCAAGTCTGCTACAACGTCTGTGCCTGGGCTCCATACAGGTTCTTCACAAGGCCTGTGGGCATCCCAGACACCTGAAGGAATCTCCCTTGGAGTGAAAGTCACTCCCCTACATCTGCAGGAGCCGCAACACAGCTGACTGTTCTGCTGATCCTGGGCTCCCACGGTCTCCAAAAGGTTCAGCAACACAGGTGGTGGTTCTGCAACTCCCTCGAGGCCTGCACTGTCTTCTCACCGAGTTTGAGGCCAGTATCTCTTGTTGGAACCCCTGGAACAGCACCCCTGTGCACCGCGTCGACTTGCCGTTTCCAAGGTTTGTTGACTCTCTCCTCCAGATATCTTCGGGCTCCAAGAAAATCCAGCCTCAAGCATCTCCTGCAGCCGAGATCTTCACCTGCATCGCATCCTTTGCAAAGTGGGCCTTCATCCTTTGGTGAGCTTCTTGAGGTACTCTTACAACTCCTGTTACTTTGGCACATGGGTCCTCTCGAGGGTCTACTTTGACTCCAGTGGGCTGCGCGGGCCTGCTCTGACTTACCTGCTCGTGGTGAGACACTGGGATCTTGCTGGTCCCAACACTGAACCTTTTTCTACGTTGGTTGCTGTTGCCAAGGCTTGTTGGTGCCCCTGCCTGACACTGATCCATTGGCTCTTGACATCCAACTTGGGACAGCTCGTGCACGGCTGCTGGTCCTCCTCTCCATCGCCTGGTCCAAACAGCTGCAACTTCAAGGACACCGTCCACTCTCCTGCATCCCCGACATCGGTGGGAATTCTCCTTCTGTGCCTCCTGACTGGCATAGACTCTATCCCCTCTACTTGCATGTACCTCTCATCTTGCATCCACCTTTGGGGTCCACTGGACACTTTCACCTTCTTCACCAGCGGCATCTTTTCTGAATACCTCCATTGTGGTGTATAGAGGTTTCTGAAGTCACTTCGCACCTATGCACCTGGCTTTCAGGGTGTAAGTATCCTGGTTCTTGAGGTATCCATGGGTGGAGAGACTCCCAAACCTTCCATCTCCCACGGAGTTTCTTAAGGGTCCACTGGGAAGGGTCCTTCTTTAAAATTGCAACCGCGACTTACCCACTGACTTCTATTGAGCACACGGTTGTGTTCCCACACTGCACACGGCCTCCGTGGGGCTCCTAGATACTCACCTGGGTGGTTCCCTGACTCTTCTACATCTTCTGGGTCTGTTTTTGACTTAAGTCGTGGTTTGCATTCCACTATTTTAGTATATGGCTTGGTCTCCCCCTGGAGACCACTGTGTATTCTGTGTTACTTATGTATTCTACTAAGAAAGTATTGTGTGCATTGTGTTTATATCTCTGGGTAGGAGATAAAACTTTGTGTTAGTGAGTGTTAATAATAAATACATATTTTTATAAGTAGACTGTGTGGTTCTTTTTCACTTAAACGATACCATAAGATTAAGTACTGGTAAATCAAGGTGCTTCACACTCCTTCTTTTGAGTATTTTCCTGAGTATTGTTAATATCTCTGGGTAGGAGCTATACCAATGTGTTAGTGATGGTGTTGTGTAATAAAAAGACTTAAAAAAAACACAGTGTGGTTCTTTCTCCGCCTACTCTACACTGTTGACTAAATGTGGTAAAACAAGCTGCTTTAGACTCCTTCAAGATAAGGCTGCTCTCCACAGCTACCACTTAGAGAGCTTTCTAAGATTGTCTAAGACCACTAAAATCACCATAAGGGTTGTCTGGATTACTGCAGGGTGCTTACATAAGTGAGCACCATATACTAAGCCAGCCTCGCACAACAAGTAACTGCATTACAAAAATATTAATAACAAAGAACCAGGGGGAGGAGCCTAGCGCGGGACCAAGATGGCCGCATGAGCACAGAGCTCCCGCAACCCTCGTCCCCTCCGGCAATTATCCTGGAAAAATCCTGTGTCAACTATCCGGAATACTGGAGATGAACTACTGCTGAGGCGAGCGTCGTTGTCCGGACTGAAATCGTACACCGGAGACCGAAGTTGTGACAGGTTGAAGTTTGCGGCCTATCCCCCGGGAGGTGCCCGGGTCTCGCGTTGGCATGGGCCCGGACACTAATTGAACAACAGCGGCCGTGTGCGGTGCGGATCATCGGAGGGGGGCTGTTTCCACTTTCACTTTCGTTTTCTCTCACAATTACGTGCCTCGGCCCGTGAGTGTCTTGGACAACAGTTGCCTGTAGCTCGGCCTGCACATGCATGGGCTTGCATCGGAGACCCGGATCCAGCGGACCTCGTGTCAATTGCGTGGCTGAGCGGCCTGTTTTTGACGCTGACTGTTCCGGGGTTGAGGATGTCGACCAAATCGGAGGCCGACAAACAGAAGCCCAAGAATACCAGGCGGGGGGGCTACACCCAAACCAACAATATGGATCGCTATGCCCAGCAAAAGGGATCGCCAAGCGGACCGGGGAAGCTACAGGAATCATCGGGAGATGGCTCGGTCCCCGCACCGGAATTGACACTGCAAGATATTATGGGCGCCATTGAGGAGATGAAGTCCTCTATTGGGCAACAGTTTGAGGCCCTGGCACACAAAGTGGACACCATCTCAGTCGACGTTAATTTGCTCCGCGCTGACCTGGAGAAAACTAATGAGAGAGTAAAATCATTGGACCAAAAAACCACTAGCCTCACGGGGGACGTCTCTGATCTGCAAATAGAGGTCCGCACGCTGAGGACTACCAACGACCTCATTGCCCGCAAGATGGAGGATTTTGAAGGCCGGGCGAGGCGCAATAACGTGCGCATAGTTGGCGTTCCGGAGAAATCGGAGGAGCAATCGGCGGACCTGTTTGTCGAGGACTTGGTGCTTAACCATCTGGCGCCTAAGGGCCTCAGCAAGTTCTTTGCGGTCGAGCGGGCCCACCGAGTCCCGGGCGGGAGGCCCAAGGTGGGAGCCCCCCCGAGACCGATCATCGCCAGGATCTTCAACTTCAGGGACCGCGATGCCATTCTGCAGGCGTCACGGGGGTCCGGACCGGTTACTTTCCAGAACACTGCAGTGAGTTTTTATCCTGACTTCATCCAGGCGGTGCAGAAGCAACGGCAGAGTTTCCTGGGGGTTAAGAGGAGGCTACGTGAGAGGGGTCTGAAGTATGCCATGCTCTTCCCAGCCAAGTTGCGCGTCGAGTACGAAGAACGAACCTTTTTCTTTGACTTGCCAGACGAGGTTGGGGAATGGCTCGACACGTTGCCTCAGCGGCGGACTAGCGGGGATCATGCTGGCGGAGCGGAAGGAGGCCATGTCGCAAAAGAGTGAGGACTCTGGTGATCGACCATTCTGGCCAAGCTCGGGACAGTGGTTCGCTGATTTGTTTTCATTGCTAGCTATTGTCCGGGGGTGGCGAGGGCACAATGGGATCTCTTTCCTCCTACGGGGTTTCTTCTTGTAGATTAGCTTCTGCTAGGGCGACAGGCACACTGCAAGTTGGGGGGGCTTTTAGACGTATGCAGAGGTGCAGGGTGGGGGGTGGTTTGGGCTTGTTGGAGTGTTTGTTGTTGTTTTTTGTTTTGCAAGGTATCGCAATGCAAGTCTCGTGTGCTGCTCTTGGGGATGGGCGGGGGTCTCTTGCCATTTTGTGATGGGGGTAGGGGTTTGAATATACTTAGTTGGAATGTTAATGGCTTGGGGGATCGTATTAAGCGGGGGATTGTTCTGCAATTTCTGAAGAGGTGCTCTCCTGACATAGTTTTGCTGCAGGAGACGCACCTGATAGGCAACACGTGTCATGCTCTCAATAGAAGGGGTTATAAATTCATCGCCCACTCTGGGTTTTCCTCGGGATCTCGGGGGGCTGGAATACTTGTTAGGACCTCGCTGCCGTTGGAGATTGATTCTACTACTGTTGATGAGAGGGGGCGCTTTGCGGCGGCTGCGGGGAGATGGGAGGGCAGGACACTGGTTTTGGTTTCTGTTTATGTCCCTCCTGGCCTGCAGGCCGCCACATTTGCCGACTTGGGGAGGGCCATGTTGGATCTCCCCGAGGGAGTGTTGGTAATGGGTGGTGACTTTAATGCAGTTGGTTCCGGATTACTAGACAGACATCCGCCAAGGGACCCCGGGGGGGCGCAGAGATGGCTCCCAGATTTTACTGATACACTAGGTTTGGTTGACTGCTGGAGGCTGCTACACCCCGCTCAGCGGCAGTATACTTTTCACTCTGGGGCGCACGGCAGTCTCTCTAGAATAGATTATGTTCTCACCTTGGCTGCCCACGCTTCCTTGGTGTCTGAGGCTAGGCACATGGCCAGGGGCATCTCCGATCACTCGCCGGTGTGGATTAGTATGGATTTTGGCCGTGGCGCGGCAGGTAGGGTTGCCCCTATTAACCCCTGGTATTTCCGTGACCCTAAGACTCGTGGAGCGTTGTTGAAAGCGGTTGATCTTTACTTTCCGGAGAACCTTGGCTCGGTTACCTCCGCGGTGTCTTTGTGGGAAGCGTTTAAAACAGTACTGAGAGGGGAGGCCCTCTCCTTGATAGCGGATGTCAAACGTCGGAGAGACGCGGAGGTGGCGCAGATCGAGGCTGAGATAGTGGCATTAGAGTCTGTCCTGGAAGACGTGGTTACGGCGGAAACACTGCATAAGTTGAGATTAAAACAGTCTGAATATAAAGCACTGGTGACAAACGCGGCTAAGGTTCTTAGCAGGGACCAACAAGGGCGATTGTATGATGTGGGCGACAAGGCTGGGAAATTAATAGCGTGGTTAGACAGGAAAGAACGAGTGAATAGAGTTATGCCAGAAATACTGACGGATGGCGGGGATATTGTCACTGAACCCTATGGGATAGTCCAGTGTTTCGCAGACCACTTCCGCATGGTCTATACGTCTGTGTCGGACAAGCCGGAGGAAGTCTCGCATGAACTGCTGCGAGACATTGCCCTGCCTTGTCTATCCGACGTCGACAGGGAGGACCTTGATGGTGACATCACCGTGGACGAGGTTGCAGTTGCTATCCGCTCGCTACGCCCGGGCAAGGCCTCGGGCCCGAATGGCTTGCCGGTCGAGTTGTATAAACTCAGACCGGATAAGATTGCTCCGTATTTGCGAGATATGTTTGTAGAGGCGCGGGAGCATGGGTGTCTTCCATTTGACCAACGTCTGGCGACAATAGTGGTTATACATAAAGATGGCAAGCCCCGGAACAGATGCGGATCGTATAGGCCGATCTCCCTACTCAACGCTGAGCCCAAAATCCTCGCCAAACTGTTGGCTAACCGTCTGATCAGGGTCATTGGGGACTTGATCCACCCGGACCAATCCGGGTTTATCCCACAGCGCAACACTGCGTTGAACCTCAGGCGACTTCATGGCGCGCTCGTGAGGGTTGAGACGCTGCGGGAGTCGGCCATTTTGGTGTCCCTCGACGCCACGATGGCTTTCGACACTGTGGAATGGCCGTATCTGTGGGCAGCGCTCACAAAATTCGGCTTCGGACCGGGTTTTATAGGCTGGATTAGGCTACTTTATGAGGAACCTTTGGCTAAAATCGCGGTGAACGGTAGGGCGTCATCTCCGTTCGAGCTTGGGAGGGGCACCCGGCAGGGTTGTCCTCTGTCGCCACTACTGTTCGCTCTCGCCCTTGAGCCGCTGGCGGCATGGATTAGATGGCAGCCAGATATAAGAGGGATCCGATGGTCGCCAGACCACGAGGACCGCATTTCTTTGTATGCAGACGACATCTTGTTATACTTGACCTCGCCTCGGAAATCCCTCATAGTGGTCTGTGACGTTTTGAAGTCTTTTGGTAGTAACTCGGGTCTCGCCATTAATTGGGGAAAGTCGCACCTATATGTTCTCAGTGGGGACACGCCTACCGTCCCGCGGGATTGCTCCATCCAGATCGCCCCAGCGGGGCTTTCTGTACTTGGGGATATATATTTCCACAGACCCCTCTGTCCGATACGAGAAGAACCTCCTCCCTCCGCTGTCATGCTTGAGACGGGATGTTGCGGGTTGGAGGCGGCTACCGCTCTCCCTCCTAGGCCGCGCCGCATTGTTTAAAATGATGTCTCTTCCCCGGTTTCTCTACGCCTTACAGAACACCCTAGAGTTAGTTCCTGCCTGTTATTTTCGTGAGGTGGAGAGCCTCCAGCGTTCGCTGTTATGGGACGGTCGACCGCGTATAGCTATAGCAAAGTTGACCCTTCCATGGTATGACGGGGGATAGCACTCCCTGACATCAGAAGATATTATTGGGCTACCCAATTGGGAGCGATCAACCATGGGGTTTACGGTCCGGCGTTGAACCCTGGGTTTGCTATGGATCGGTGGCTGTTGCGCGGGGGTAATTACCTTAGGGCGCTGTATTCCAAATCATTGGATGGGTCCCTCACAGGACCGACCAAGACGGCAGTGCATGTGTGGAAGGCGGTTACAAACTCGTTGGGCTGGAAGGACAGACTTACCCAGGCTACTCCGCTTTTTGAATCCGATATACTAGGGAAATTATGGCACACAAAAGGGTTTGAGAAGTGGGACCTAATTGGGATTTCTAGAGTTGGGGATTTGCTGACTAAGGGTAAGGTGAAATCGTTTGAGACGCTGCAGACGGAGTACGAATTAGGGGGTACTGAATACTTTCGATATGCCCAGGTGCGTCACGCTCTGCTATCTGTTCGTGCCGAGGGGGAGGCCGTGCCTGAGTCTTCTCCTTTGGAGGATCGGATTCTGGATGGTCATATGCCAGAGAGTACAATCTCCTTGATTTACAGGAAGCTTGTAAATGTCCGGACCGACCTCCTCCTTGATGTGCGAGAACAATGGACTAGGGATGGTCTCGAACTGGACGATGAGGACTGGCAATATGCCGTCTCCTCTCCGAAGGAGGTTGCGATCCCGGCTAGACTGCGGCTGGTGCAGCTTAAGATACTTCACAGGGTTTATGTCACGGGGCCCCGCCTGATTCATATGGGTTTCTCTGACGATGGCTTATGCAAGAGAGGCTGTGGGATGTTGGGCACCTTTTTACACATTATTTGGGAGTGTGGGGTGATCGTAGAGTTCTGGAAACAAATTCATGATGTGATGGAAGAGGTCACGGGTATCGCACTCTTCCCGGAGGCAAGACGATGCCTGTTGAATGTCTGGGGCCCCACCGACTATGATGCCGCTCAGACCCGATGGGTGACTCTGGGGAATATGGTGGCGAAGCGAGATATTGCGCAGCTGTGGGGATCCCAGAGACCTCCCACCTTGGTAACATGGATGGAAAACATGGACTGGGGCATGTTCCGGGAGAAAACGGTGTACAGTGCCCGGAGTCGCCCTAAGAAGTGGCATAAGATATGGGGGCAATGGAACCATTATAGGGGAGATATTTGTGTGCCCCCGGTTGCTGAGATGCTCGATGTGCAACTTTCCCCCTAGCTCTACTCCCAACTATATACGTAAACTGTTCATAACCTGGAGTCCGTACCCCTGCTTCCCCCTCACTTCTTTGGCGTGGTGTACCGCTCCGCTGATGGGAGTGGGACCTCGCCCCAGCTGAGACCTAGCGCATGCTTGTTATATGCTTTGCCTTGCTCGTGTTTTTATTTTTTTGGTTTACATTAAAACTAAACCTTTGTTACTCCTGACGTACGGATATGGACCTTCCTACGCATTGTTCCCATCGTGCTGCCGAACCTCCGGGATGTCGGCTGAATAGCTGTGTACCATGCTGACGTAAATAAAGGTTTTAAAAAAAAAAAAAATAACAAAGAACCAGAAGTCCATTTATCATATATTTATACTGTTAAACTATTTACAGACACAATGACAGAAGAGGCTAAACATATCACTTCACAGAAAGGGAACAAGGATTAGTTACTTACCTGTAATCCTAGTTCTCTTCCAGGGGTATTCTCATCAAAGCCATAAGCATTAGAATATTCCCGCCCACGCGCGGGACCCCGGAAACACTACATTATATGTGCCCCACATATATATATATATACATACACCGTAAGTGTGCGGCTCACTCCTTTCTTCACAGAGAGGCTTTTTGGGATAATTATCCGGCTTGGTCCTGCCGTCGAGCTACGCACCGCCGCAAAAAGAGCACCAAGACTGCCCGAAATCGGACCTTGTTTGTTGTATGCGAAAGCAATCATGGGCAGTAGGTAGCCGCCAAGGATTGTGCTTTGGTTTGGTCTCCAGCAGCTTAAAAGTGGCATGCAAAGGAGTTACGATGAACTTTTCCAAACAGCAAAAACATTCGGCATCACCCATTGAAGGGAAGCAATTATGGGTTTGAAAGCACACCACAAGTACCAGCATGCGTGAGAAGTCAACCCATCAGGGCGCCCACCAGGGGGCGAAAACTTTTGAAATAGCGCAATTGTTTGTTGGTGTGTGTTCCAACCTCCAGATGCCGTGGCACCCCTTTGAGAAAGGTCTAGGTAGACCGAAATGCATAAGGATCGCCAGCGCTGCAAAATAAAGTCAAATTAATCACCGTAAGTGTGCGGCTCACTCCTTTCTTCACAGAGAGGCTTTTTGGGATAATTATCCGGCTTGGTCCTGCCGTCGAGCTACGCACCGCCGCAAAAAGAGCACCAAGACTGCCCGAAATCGGACCTTGTTTGTTGTATGCGAAAGCAATCATGGGCAGTAGGTAGCCGCCAAGGATTGTGCTTTGGTTTGGTCTCCAGCAGCTTAAAAGTGGCATGCAAAGGAGTTACGATGAACTTTTCCAAACAGCAAAAACATTCGGCATCACCCATTGAAGGGAAGCAATTATGGGTTTGAAAGCACACCACAAGTACCAGCATGCGTGAGAAGTCAACCCATCAGGGCGCCCACCAGGGGGCGAAAACTTTTGAAATAGCGCAATTGTTTGTTGGTGTGTGTTCCAACCTCCAGATGCCGTGGCACCCCTTTGAGAAAGGTCTAGGTAGACCGAAATGCATAAGGATCGCCAGCGCTGCAAAATAAAGTCAAATTAATCACCGTAAGTGTGCGGCTCACTCCTTTCTTCACAGAGAGGCTTTTTGGGATAATTATCCGGCTTGGTCCTGCCGTCGAGCTACGCACCGCCGCAAAAAGAGCACCAAGACTGCCCGAAATCGGACCTTGTTTGTTGTATGCGAAAGCAATCATGGGCAGTAGGTAGCCGCCAAGGATTGTGCTTTGGTTTGGTCTCCAGCAGCTTAAAAGTGGCATGCAAAGGAGTTACGATGAACTTTTCCAAACAGCAAAAACATTCGGCATCACCCATTGAAGGGAAGCAATTATGGGTTTGAAAGCACACCACAAGTACCAGCATGCGTGAGAAGTCAACCCATCAGGGCGCCCACCAGGGGGCGAAAACTTTTGAAATAGCGCAATTGTTTGTTGGTGTGTGTTCCAACCTCCAGATGCCGTGGCACCCCTTTGAGAAAGGTCTAGGTAGACCGAAATGCATAAGGATCGCCAGCGCTGCAAAATAAAGTCAAATTAATCACCGTAAGTGTGCGGCTCACTCCTTTCTTCACAGAGAGGCTTTTTGGGATATACATATATATATATACATATAAACAAGCAATTGCAGCCTAATAAACACCAGAGCTGAATCATGCTGTAAGGAATTTCCACCATACATGAGAAACATGCATTAGAAACAGGAGAAACAACAACAAAATTTATTTAGAAACTGTTTTAATGCTCAGCAAACAGTAGAAATTCTCATAAATCACTGAAAGCATAGGAAGCTCCCAGGCTGCATTGCAAATACCCAGTGTAAAAAGACTGAAAAGCTAACCTGTAGCTGCATAGCAATAAACTGACACCGTGCCTTTAAGGCACTCCTGACCCCCAGCTTCCCATCATGCCTCAGGGGTGACAGTTAGGTCAGTTGTTCTTTGCGGAGACTGAAAAACCCATGGTACAAAGAGTTAACAATATCTCCAAAATATAACAGTCCCTTTGCCCGGGGAGGCGGGAGGGTTGCTTATGACTCTGATGAGGATACCCCTGGAAGAGAACTAGGATTACAGGTAAGTAACTAATCCTTCTCTTCCAGGGGATCCTCATCAATAGTCATAAGCATTAGAATAGAATAGCGAGCCTCACCTCATCTCCCTGTGGGCAAAGGAGAACACAGAAATGTGATAAGTAAGCGTAGAAAACCAAGCTCGGCTAGAGCAAAAAAAGAAAAACTATCTAAACAGGTTCCTCAAGGAAGCTTGGCCTACTTGAGCATCAGTCCTGGAATCAGATTCTAGGCAGTAGTGCCTTGTAAAGGTATGAACCGATTTCCAGGTTGCAGCCTTGCAAATCTCTGACATTGGGACGTCATGTAAGAAAGCAACTGCGGCTGCTTTCCCCCTAGTGGAATGCGCCTCAGGAGGCAACGGTAAGGGACTTTTCGCCAGCTGGTAAGCTAAGGTAATGCAGGATACAATCCATCTCGAAATGGATCTCATAGCGGCTGGGAAGCCTGTTCTCATGGTGCCATAATTGACAAATAACTGATCTGTCTTCCTTATGCCCTTGGTACTCTCTAAGTAGAACTTAAGCACCCTCTTTAGGTCTAAGGAATGAAGCAACCGCTCAGCCGGGGTCGCTGGATTTGGGAAAAAAGATGGAAGGGAAATGGACTGATTGATATGAAAATCAGACACCACCTTAGGGAGAAAAGATGGATGCGCCCTTAAAACTACTCTGTTATGGTGGAAAACAGTGTAAGGTTCATTGGTACACAGCACTTGGATCTCGCTCACTCTGCGCGCTGATGTAATGGCTGCCAGAAAAGCGGCCTTCCAAGACAAATGCTGCAAGGAAGCTCTGTGGATTGGCTCAAAAGGTGGTCCCATCAATTAAGATAACACCAGGTTCAACTCCCACGGAGGCGAAGGGTTTCGAACAGGGGGATACACTTTCTTCAACCCCTGTAAGAAGTCCATGACCACCTGCATTTGGAAAAAAGAGGGCTGACTAGGGGATCTCCTGTACGCCATAATGGCAGATAAATGCACCCTGATAGAAGCATACTTTAAACCCGATCTTGCTAAGTACAGCAGGTAAGGGAGAATGACATCCTCCTGCCCCTTTGTAGGATCAAGGTGATGTTCTCTACACCAAAGGAAAAACCTCTTCCACTTAAACGCATATGACGCTCTTGTGGAGGGTCTTTTCGCTTCCTTCAAAATAAGCATGCAATCAGGAGGCAGCTTCAAATGTCCGTATTGCAGGACCTCAGGAGCCATGCTGTCAAGCTCAGTGAGGGAAGGTTGGGATGAAGAATCCTTCCGCCCATCTTGGTCAGCAGGTCCGGCCTGCAAGGTAGTCTCCTGTGTGGAAGTACCGACAGATGAAGAAGGTCCGGGTACCACCACTGTCGTGGCCATTCTGGAGCTATCAGAATCATCGTCATGCTGGATCTGAGTAACTTGGACACCACCTTCGGGATCAGGGGCAGAGGAGGAAAGGCGTAGGCAAATGTCCCTGACCAGTCCATCAAAAGCGCATTCCCCCTTGTCCCTGGACGGTGGAATTTGGACGCGAAGGCGTGGCATTTTGTGTTTTCGTCATCCGCGAATAGATCTATTTCCGGACGACCCCAACGATGGAAAAGGTTCGCCACCACCTCGTCGTGTAGCACCCAGTCTGGCTGATCTTCGCAGTGCCTGCTGAGTGTGTCTGCCTTGACATTTAGCTCTCCTGGAAGGTGTACTGCCACCACCGATAGGTTCCGGGCGAGAAGCCAGTGCCAGATCGCCTGTGACTCCAGGGAAAGAGGACGCGACAGAGTTCCACCCTGTTTGTTTAGGTAAAGCATGTTCATCGTGTTGTCGGTCTGGACCAGGACCGAAGAGGACTCGATTGCCGGTAAGAAAGCTTTCAGAGCAAGGCGGACTGCTCGTAGCTCCAGCATGTTGATGTGGTAGGTCTGTTCCTTCGCCGACCACTGTCCTTGTATCTGAAGGCACCCCATGTGTGCCCCCCAGCCTTGCAGAGACGCGTCTGTCACCACCGATTGCACTGGAAGTGGCTGGTGAAAAGGGACTCCCACCATCAGATTCCGCTGCTGCGTCCACCATGTGAGGGAGGACCTCGCCGCCTGGGAGAGACATATCTGATCTTCCCAGCGACCTGTTGACTGATCCCACTGGTCCTCCAGAGTCTGCTGCAAAGGCCGCATCCTCAGCCTGGCATTGGGAATGAGAAAGATGCAGGACGCCATGGATCCTAGTAGGGATGCCACCTGCCGGACTGTCGCATTCTGCACCTGGAGCAGAAGCCTGCACTTATGTCTCATCGAAGACAGTCTCTCCTCCGAAGGATACGCTCTTCCCACGCTTGTGTCCAGAATGGAGCAGAGGTAGTGGATGGTCTGGGTGGGCTGCTGCACTGACTTCTCCATGTTGACATGAAGGCCGAGATCGTGCAACTGTTGTAGACAGATCCGGAAGTCGTGTCTCACCTGCAGCGGGGATGGACCTTTCAGCAGCCAGTCGTCTAAGTATGGATAGACGAAGAGACCTTTTCTGTGAAGAAAAGCTGCCACCACTGCCATGCATTTGGTGAAGACTCGCGGGCCGACTTGAGTTCAAAGGGCAGGACCTTGTATTGATAATGCTTGTGGCCGACCACAAACCGTAGGTACTTGCGATGACGTTTTGCAATGGAAATGTGGAAGTATGCATCTTGGAGGTCCACCGAACACATCCAATCCCCCACTTGCAGATGTGGACATATTTGGTGTAGGGCCAACATGCGAAACTTCTCCTTCACTATGACTTTGTTCAGAAGTTGAAGGTCCAGGATTGGTCGAAACTTGTGCTCCTGATCTTTTTTTGGGACAAGAAAGTATCTGGAGTAAACTCCTTTTCCCCTTTGAGAGGGCGGAACCTCTTCTATAGCCTGCTTTTGAAGAAGAGACCGCTCTTCCTTTCGAAGCAGCTGTAACTGGTGAGGACGAGATTTTTACGGAGGTATGTCCTTTGGAAGCGCCCGGAAACGTAGCGCGTATCCATTGCGCAGTATATTCAGCACCCAGCGATCTTTTGTGATGCTGTCCCACTCTGCCAGATGTTGTGAAGCACTTCCTCCCACTGGAGTGGGCAACGGTGGCAGAGGAAGCCACTGCTCATGGCTTCCCTCCTGCTCTCACCGTGGTAGAGGATTGCTGCTGGTGACCCCCTCTATCTCTGTTGGACTTTCCTCCCCGAAACTGGGACTTCCCCTGGCTCTTGTTCTGGGACCACTGAGGGGTTTGAACCCTCTGTTGAGGCCCCTTGCGCTGGGTGGATTTGTAGCGGTGTCTAAATTCCTTCTTTTTCTCCAACCCCACCGCCTTGAGGGTGTCCAACTCGGTCTTCATTCTATTCATCTCTTCATCTGCGTGTGTGCCGAAGAGAGAAGAGCCAGAGAATGGGAGGTTCAAGATCCTCTGCTGCGCATCTGGTTTTAGACCTGTCAACCTTAACCAGGATGATCTCCTGGCGCATATTCCATGCGCGAAAGATTGCGCTGATAGCACCGCACCGTCTGCCGCCGTGCTAATCACTTGATTTGCCACCAAAGATCCCTCAGTGACTATCTCGTCGAAATCATTTTGGTCTTCCTTTGGGAGCTTGGTTTTGAACCGCTCCAAAGAGTCCCAGAGTGCTCTGTCATAACGACCAAGCAACGCAGCCGCGCTGGAGACTTTAAGGGATGCAGCCGCAGAAGTGCAGGCTTTGCGACCCCACGAGTCCTGAGACCTGCTCTCTTTATCCGGTGGAACAGGAGAGGTGGCCGTTACAGCATGCGTCTTCTTTGCTGCCGCCACGATGACTGAGTCTGCAGGGGGATCCGTCTTAACGAAGACCGGATCCGAGGTAGCCGGCTTATATTTCTTTAGGATGCGAGCCGGCACCGCTTTGATGGTAGCTGGAGTTAAAAAAGTGTCCATGACCGGGTCAAGGATCCCAGGAACCAATGGAAGCAATGGCCGAGAGGCAGTTTTCTGATGAAGAGTCTCGAAAATCACTGTCGTCGTGACTTGCGGGACAGACATCTCAATGTTGAGCTTCTGAGCACCCCTCTGCAGAACCTCATGGTAAGTATTAATGTCATCTATGGGAGAGACCCTGGAAACCGGGCTGTCCGATAGTGTGGGGGAATAATCCCTCTTGGAGGACCGGGTAGAGGAAGTCGAGGAAGTAGACGGTGTTCTTCTACTTCGCCGATGAGCACGGCGCCTCCTTTCTCTTGATCTGGCTGCGCGTTCCTCTCGCCTGGGGGAACGCGATCTATAGTGCCGTCTCTCAGTGGACCTCTCGTGTCTGGGAGGACTCACTCTGTCCACTTTGTCCACCAATCGCTGAAGAGGAGATGTATGAACCAGACCGGCATACTCCTGTATTCGCCTTGTCGCCCAGTGACATAAGGGCAGCTGCCATCTTGGGGACAACTGAATAGTCGAAGGGGTCTCCTTTTGTCTTGAAGGAGATTTGCGGACATGGCTAGCAGCTTCCGGAGTGGCTGACCTTGAAGAAGTCCTCCTGGAAGAGTGAGAGGATGAATGGCGCGAGGCTGACTCCGTCACCAGGACCACCGATCCATCCCTAGACCTCACCGAGGCCTGTCTCGACGTCGAGCGTGCTCTCGACGCCAAACCTGCACGCATTCCAGACGTCAATCTTGGTTCCTGACTTCTCGTTAGTTGGACCTCCCGTCTGCTCGACGGCGACCGGTGCCGATGAGAAGCAGGTGAAGAATGCTGCCTCGACGTCGAACGGCGATGAGAAGCCGACGACGGAGGGACTCTCTCTCTCGACGGCGAGCGTCGTCTGGACAATGGCGGAGATGTGTCCAGTCTCGATGTCGAAGGTCTGCGAGACGACGGCGGAGGGGTATTTTTCACCCTCGACGCCGAACGCCGTCGTGACGACAAAGGAGACCTCATCCTCGTCGCCGAGTTGACAACGGCGGAGGAGTCTTCGCTCTCGACGTCGATCGCTGATGGGACTGCAATGACAGAAGTGAGCCTGCCCTCGACGCCAAACGTCGAGCCGACGACGGCGGTGGGTCTTTGCTCCTCGACGCCGCGCGTTGCCTAGTTGACGACGGCGCAGGGTCTCTGCTCCTCGACGCCGATCATCGCCGAGTTGACGACGGCAAAGGGGTCTTGTCTCTCAACGCCGATCGTCGCCGGGTTGATGACGGCGGAGGGGTCTTGACGCCGATCGTCGCCGGGTTGACGCCGGCGGAGGATAACGAATCTTTGACGTCGACGACGTACCTTTTCTCGACGGCGAGCCCGCTGTCGAAGGTCTTTTCTTGAATAAATGACCCACCTGAAGATCATGTCTCAGCACCGAGCCCGACGCTGAAGTAAAAGGACACGAGGACTTGCTTCTAGAAGGCGTTCTAGACCTCTTGGAGCCCTTCCTTACTGGAGATCTTCCTCTTGATGATTTATCTACCAGGCCATACAGGCGAATTCTTTCCCTGTCCTTTAAGGTTCTTCTGGACAGGTTCTGGCAGTGAGGGCAGGTCTTAGGATCATGATCCTCAGGTAGACAAAGAATACATACCTCATGAGAATCTGTTTTGGCCTTCTTTTTGTAGGAAAGTAGGGTCTGCTTTCTATGGTCACCCCCACTTTTTGCTTTTGCTTCACTGGTTTTCGACTTAGATGTGGCTGTGGGCCTGCTAATCAGACCCACAGCCCAGCTGTTCTCTCTCTAAATTCATACTATGTACTTTAGGTACGTAACCCAATTGGTAAGGATCACCCTATAGGGCCCTGTACAGTGTACCTTAGGTACCCACGGCATGGGTGTACCCTAGGCCTACCAGGGGCTGCAGCATGTATTATGCCACCCCATCATGACACAACTGGCTGATCACTCAGCTGGGGCAAGGTCGTGTAATCACCCCTTGCTTAGGTATAGTATGCCTATACCTACCTTATATATAGACACATGGGTAACCTTTCAGTCACTCCTATGGCAGGCCTTAACAATCCTGAAGGCAGAGTGCTTGGTAACATGTGAGATGGTGCTCTAGCATGAGCTGAGCCTGTCTGCAGCTTTCGGAACCATGTCCTTATAGCTGTTCTATGATATCGCCTAACATATACTCTTAAAGTGCCTTATAATCCTCGTGGTGTATGGTAACTATGGTTTGGCTTTATCAAAACATGTCGTGTAAGATGTCTAACACTTTGGAATACTACCCCTACACCATTTCTGGCGATGAGGATAGTATTCCTCCCTTCTAGACGAAGAAGACATGTTGAAGACCTACTACCCGGTTAAAGTTAACCAGAGCCCCAGCATCACAAAATGGATGCTGCTGCCACAGACACAAGTCTGACCTCCTGCTGCTGGGAGTCCTTCCAGCAAGCGAGGCTTGGACAATAGGTTTCCTGCCTTGGGAGGTGCTAGCACCACCCCAGACAGGACTTAGTGTATTGGGGCAGGAAGGGATGAAAGAAACGAGACACTGCCTGGGGCACACAAGGTGTCCCATGCATAGTCCGGTTCAAACCGGTGCTGGGGCACTCCAGCCCCTGTCCTGGCGCGAAACTGGACAAAGGGAAGGGGGTGTAACCACCCCCCTCCCTGGTCCCACCCATAGGATGGACCTAGCAGGTAACCCAGCCCCCCCAGATTAGTATAAGAGTGGGAGCTGAGTCCCTAGGCTTCCCTGTGAAAGAGAAGCACCTCAGGCCTTCCTGGTCTGCAACAGAAGCGAATCCTTCATCCTGCGTGGGTTGCGCTTGCCAAGGCTTGTTGGGTCCTAACTCGACAACGACGCCGCCAACAGCAAGAGCCCTCGTGGGACAGCTCGCCTCCTGGTTCTGGTCGTCCTCGACGCCTCCTGGTACCCGTGGCTGCTGCGACAAGCTTCACCTCTTCACCTGCATCTTCACGACATCGCCTGGTTCCTTCCCGGCTCCTGGCTGGTGACCTAGACTCTGTCCCCTCTGCTTGCAGGTACCCTCCTTCTTGATTCCAACCTTGGAGTCCACTGGACACTCTTCACTGACTGCCTGTCAGCACCTTTTCTTCAGGCATCCATAGGAGTCGACGACGAAACCCGACGCAAGTTCACACCTATGCACCCGCAGCCCGTGGGCTAGGTAAACTGAGTACTCCGGTGCTCACAAGGGTACTGACTATCCTAGGGTCTAGTTTCCAAGTCTCTAACTCCTAGCTCTTTCTGAAGTGTCCTAAAACTCTTTATTTCTAAACACCACTATTTCTATCAACTTTAACGCATTACGCGTGAGTGTTTCCACTCTGCACCTGAATTCCGTGGACCTCCCACTGCCTAGTAACTGGTAGTATAGTGTAGCCCCAGCGATTCCCTAGGCCTAGGCCTAACCTGTGTTCGTGACAGTGGTCCTTATACCACTTACTTAGTATATGGTTTTCGTGGCCCCTAGGGCCTAACTGTATTACTTATCTGTGTGACTTATGTATGCTTAAATAAGACTGTGTTGTACTTACCTCGAATCTCATAAAGAGTGCTGAGGGTATTTTGACTAGAATAAATACATTCTATTTTTATATATATCTGTTGTGGTGTCCTTTCATTTGATATTCAAGGGCTTGCAAATGGTATAACAGCTGGCTTCACATGCCATACAGAGTTTAGCCTAAGACTGCTCTTGTCCATGCTACCACTAGGATAACTGGTCTATAAGGTTGACTTTACAACCAATCACCATAAGGGTTGTTTGGACTGATACAAGGTGTACACTAGAACTAGTGACATCATATATCAGGCCAACTTCTCACACTTTTTACCACAAGAAGGGCAAGAGTCAAAAAGAGATGGCATTTTAAGTTGTTAAAAAATGCCCAAACCTGTCAGAAAAGACAGCTTCTTACTTCAAAAGATGAAAAACGTCGAAGTAAGGAATAAAAGTCGTGAAAAGTGAAAATATTTTCTGACAAAAAGCAGAAAAGAGTGGAGCTGTGTTGCCAGGATCCTTCCTGAAGGAGCCGGAAAGAACAACTGATCTAACTGTCACCCCTGAGGCATAATGGGAAGCGGGGGGTCAGGAGTGCCTTGAAGGCAAGGTGTCAGTTTATAGCTATGCAGCTACAGGTTAGCTTTTCAGTCTTTTTAGACTGGGTATTTGCAATGCAGCCTGGGAGCTTCCTATGCTTTCAGTGATTTATGAGAATTTCTACTGTTTGCTGAGCATTAAAACAGTTTCTAAACAAATTTTGTTGTTGTTTCTCCTGTTTCTAATGCATGTTTCTCATGTATGGTGGAAATTCCTTACAACATGATTCAGCTCTGGTGTTTATTAGGCTGCAATTGCTTGTATTTATTTATATATATATATATATATATATATATATATATATATATATATATATATATATATATATATATATATAATTCACTGAAAAAACCATAGGTTTCAGGGGTGTTATAGTTAGCTGGTCTTTTCACTTGTACAAAACCATTGAAATTCCCCCGTTATAGTTAGTTCAGCTAACTGTAACTCGCGCCCCCGCAATGCACTGCTGATGACGTCAC
Source organism: Triturus cristatus (assembly GCF_964204655.1). Classification (NCBI taxonomy): domain Eukaryota; kingdom Metazoa; phylum Chordata; class Amphibia; order Caudata; family Salamandridae; genus Triturus; species Triturus cristatus. Next base: position 1,397,167,632 of record NC_140589.1, read on the forward strand.
ATATTACATCACTCATGACATGGTCAGTGAAATCACTCATGACATCACTGATGACATCTCAAATGACATCACTGATGACATCACTGATGACATCATCCAGTGAATGTCTGTTTTTCTGAAAATTAAATATGTTTTATATATGTATATCTCAAGGTCGATGGAAGAATAAATGGGTATATAAGTCTCTAAATGGATGATTTGTTTTTGAAAAATTGATTGTGTAACTGACTGATTAAGTGTATCATAGTGAATACATGGCTTAGTGAGTAATGTTTAAATATGTAAATATCTGTATCAGTCTCTCACTTTGTGTATACGTGGCTGCATGGGTTGGTGAGTAGCTACATGAGTGTCTATATAGGTTATTAGTTGGTTTTTTCAGTATCAGTATGAGTGTCTGAGTGTCTGTATGGTTCGGTGGGGGTATTACGTTGTGTATAGGTGCATGAATGAGTGACTCACTGTTTGTATGTGTTGAAGACAGCATGTGTGCAGGACTGTATGGGTGGATGAGTGTGTGCATGGTTGTGTTAGTGAGTGAATGACTGTCTCAATAGTGTCTTTATGAGTAACTACATATGTTTTAATCTAGTATATGTGACTATTGGTGTATATAAGTGAGTGTATGTGAGAGTGAGAGATTGAAAGAGTTCCTGTATGAATAAGTATGTGTTTCTATAAGTGATTGTTTAAAAGACTAAGTATGTGTACGTTTCTGTAGAAGTAAGTGCGGTGGTGTGTGTATAACTGTATATGCAAGTAAATGTATGTTTGACTCTTTATTAGCATGAGTGACTATGTGTGTGAGTAACTCTATGGATGAGTGGCATTGTGTAACAGGATGTATGAGTACATATGATGAGTGAGTACATGTATGAGTGACTGTATAGGACTGTTGGTGAATGAGTGGATGTGTATGTGGATCTTAGAATTACTGAAGAGGTTGTTGTAACTGGTATTGGTATGTCCATTGTTTTGAAAATTTTAGTCTCTATTTTTGAATGTGTGTATCAAAGGTTATATTAGGGTGAGAGGAGGTCTGCCACTCTATCACAAGGATGATGTCATCAGTGATGTCATTTGAGATGTCATCAGTGATGTCATGAGTGATGTCACTGACCATGTCATGAGTGATGTAATATGTGACGTCATCAGCAGTGCATTGCGGGCGCTCGAGTTATAGTTAGCTGAACTAACTATAACGGGGGAATTTCAATGGTTTTGTACAAGTGAAAAGACCAGCTAACTATAACACCCCTGAAACCTATGGTTTTTTCAGTGAATTTCTGAGGTTTTTTAAATGCTAATTCCTAACTATAACATGCCTGAAACCTATGTTTTTTTCTGTGAATTTCAAAGGTTTTTTAAATGCTAATTTCTAACTATGCCTACAGAGATAGGACATGTGAAGAAAGAAGAAAAAATGCACAGAAAGAAAAAAAAGAAGTGCAGAAAGAAGCAACAGAAGTCCTCAAAGACGAAGAAACGTGCAGGAAGAAGGATAACGTGCAGAAAGAGCAAAAAGAAGAGCAGAAAGAATCAATGTTGCAAAATCATCCTGTACCCTCAACTTTTTCAGACGGTTACTGGTGGTAACTGAGTCTGACTAACCAGTCCTAGAGCCAGTGTTATGTTAAAAGACACTTAGAATAGAGTGAAAACACCTACATACACTAGGGAACATTATGCGTTGGGGTCCCCCTGTGATTAGCATGACCTCCTCTGTAAGCCCCTAGTATATAATAGGGCAGGGGGATTAAAACTACCTCTTAAAACAGGCCACAGGGCGTTTTTGCACACGTTAACTCAGGCCCCGTCCCCTCCCTTCACCACTGTTTAAACACGCCCTGTGTCCGTTTTTAGTTGGGAGATTAAGTTCATTTGAATCCTGAGGGTCCCTAGGGTCCAACTAGCCCACTAGGTACCTCCAGTAAGTGCCACAGAGCTGCGTTGCAGAGAGGTGTAAAAAGTGGCACAGCCTGGACCACCTCTCTGCAATGCAGCTCAGTGGCGCTTACTGGAAGCACTTGGTGGGCTAGTTAGCCCCCAGGGGCCCTCAGTATTGAAGGGAAATTATATCTGTGAGAAGTTGGCCTGATGTATGATGTCACTAGTTATAGTGTACACCTTATATCAGTCCAAATACCCTTATGGTGATTGGTTGTAAAGTCAACCTTATAGACCAGCTATCCTAGTGGTAGCATGGACAAGAGCAGTCTTAGGCTAAACTCTGAATGGCATGTGAAGCCAGCTGTGATACCATATATAATCCCTTGAATACCAAATGAAAGGACACCACAACAGATATATATATAAAATAAAGTGTATTTATTCTAAGCAACCCTCAGCACTCTTTATGAGATTAGAGGTAAGTACAACACAGTCTTATTTAAGCATACATTAAGTCACACAGGTAAGTAATACAGTTAGGCCCTAGGGGCCACGCAAACCATATACTAAGTAAGTGGTATAAGAACCACTGTCACGGAAATAGAATAGGCCTAGGCCTCGGGAATCGCTGGGGCTACACTACACTAGCGTTAGTTAGGAAGTGGGAGGCCCACGGGATTCGTGTGCAGAGTGGAAACACTCACGCGTAATGCGTAAAAGTCAATAGCAATAGTACAGTTTAGAAAACGGTAGATTTAGGACACTTCCGGAGTAGCTAGGAAGTTGAGACTTGAAAACTAGACACTAGGATAGTCACTATCCTGATGAGCACCGGCGTACCCAAGTTACCTAGCCCACAGGCTGCGGGTGCATAGGGGTGAAGATGCGTCGTTTTCGTCGTCGACTCCTAGGGATGCCTGAAGAAAGATGCTGACAGGCAGTCAGTGAAGAGTGTCCGGTGGATCCCAAGGCTGGGATCAAGAAGAGAGGAAACCTGCAAGCAGAAGGGACAGAGTCAGGGTCACTAGCCAGTGACCACGTGGAACCAGGAAGGAACCAGGCGATGTCGTGAAGATTGCAGGTGAAGGTGAAGCTTGTCGCTGCAGCCAGGAGGACCAGGAAGCGTCGAGGACGACCAGGACCAGGAGGCGAGCTGTCCCACGAAGGCTCTTGCTGTCGGCGGCGTCGAAGTTGGACTAGGACTCACCAAGCCTTGGCAAGCGGAACCCACGAAGGACTTGCTTCTGGTGCAGACCAGGAAGGTCTGGGGTGCTTCTTCTTTGCAGAGAAGCGGGAGCCAGTCTGGAGGAGCCAAACCAGCGCAGAAGATTTCAGGGTGCGTCGTCACAAAGGCCACTAGCCAGCGGGCAAGCAACCGGACAGACGCGGCAAGCAGGAAAATGCTGAAGGGCCCCACGCAGGACTCGTGGAGTGTGGGGGGCTGATCTTCGGTGCAGATGGTGCTTGGGGTTGGGGCTTCTCAATCCCCGGTGCACAACTTCGAGGGTACCTCAGAAGCTGCGCTTTAAGTTACTAGCCACTTTTTCCAGGTAGCCGGTCCCACGTCGCTCGTCGCCTCCACGGATCTCAGCTCTGCTGTAGATGTGGATCAGGGCCGGAGAAGTCTGGAAGTCAAGGCTCTGGTCAGGCTCTGCAGTCGGTTCCTCGTAGAACGTGGGCAAAGCAAAGGGTAGTCTCTTGATGGTGCCTGTTTGCACAGGGTAGCCACTCCTTGGCTACAAGGGAGATTCTTCAGTCTTCTTCTTTCGTCGAATGTCTAAGGTCCAGAGTTTCTGTTCAGTTTTGCAGGTTCAGGATAATCTAAAGTCTTGAGGCCCAACTCCCACTCTTATACTAATCTGGGGGGCTGGGATACCTGCTAGGTCACGCCTTATGGGTGGGACCTGGGAGGGGGTGGTTACACCCACTTCCCTTTGTCCAGTTTCGCGCCAGAGCTGGGGCTGGAGTGCCCCAGCGCCGGTTTGAACTGGACTATGCAAGGAACACCTTGTGAGCCCCAGGCATGTCTCATTCCTTTCAGCCCACCCTGCCCCAATACACTAAAGGCTGTCTGGGGAGGTGCTAGCACCTCCCCAAGCAGGAAACCTATTGTCCAGGCCTCCCTGGCTGGGATCACTCCCAGCTGCAGGAGGTCAGACTTGTGTCGTGGCAGCAGCATCCATTTTGTGATGCTGAGGCTTTGGTCAGAGGCTAACAGTTGAAGTATGATTTTAACATGTCTTTCCCTCTAGAAGGGGGGAATAATATTCTCATGTCCAGAAATGGCATGGGGGTATTATTCCACAGTGTTAGACACCTTACACGACATGTTTCGATAAAGCCAAACCATAGTTACCATAACCGTCTAAGATTATAAGGCACTTTAAGAGTATATGGTAGGCTATATCATGGAACAGCTATAAGGACAAGGTTCCGAAAGCTGCAGACAGGCTCAGCTCATGCTAGAGCACCATCTCACATGTTACCAAGCACTCTGCCTCCAGGATTGTCAAGGCCTGCCATAGGAGTGGCTGATAGGTACAAATGTGTCCATATGTAAGTTAGGTATAGGAATACTACACCTAAGCAAGGGGTGATTACACGACCTTGCCCCAGCTGAGTGATCAGCCAGTTGTGTCAAAATGGAAGGCCAGGCCAGGGGTGGCATAATACATGCTGCAGCCCCTGGTAGGCCTAGGGTACACCTATGCCCTGGGTACCTAGGGTACACTGTACAGGGGCCAATAAGGTGATCCTATCCAAATGGGTTATGCACCTAAAGTACATAGTATTAATTTAGAGAGAGAACAGCAGGGCTGTGGGTCTGATTAGCAGGCCCACAGCCACATCTAAGTCGAAAACCAGTAAAGCAAAAGCAAAAAGTGGGGGTGAACATAGAAAGCAGACCCTACTCTCCTACACAACCCCCCCCCCCCAAACTTAGGGACATTAAACTAACCTTGACCAGTTGAGTCTTCATGTTCTAAGTGGAAATATCTGGAGAGTCCATCTGCATTGGCATGGTCAGTCCCAGGTCTATGTTCCACTGTGAAGTCCATCCCCTGTAGGGAAATGGACCACCTAAGAAGTTTGGGATTTTCACCCTTCATCTGATTTAGCCACAAGAGGGGCTTATGGTCTGTCTGAATCTTGAAGTGAGTGCCAAACAAGTATGGCCTCAGCTTCTTCAGGGCCCAAACCACAGCAAAGGTCTCCCTCTCAATAGCTGACCAACGTTTCTCTCTAGGGGTCAGCCTTCTACTTATAAAAGCAATGGGCTGGTCTTGACCATCTTCATTCAGTTGTGAAAGAACAGCTCCCACACCTAACTCAGAAGCATCTGTCTGGACAATGAACTCTTTGGAGTAGTCTGGACTTTTCAGAATAGGTGCACTGCACATGGCCTGCTTCAGGTCATCAAATGCTTTTTGACAGCTTACTGTCCACTGAACTTTCTTTGGCATCTTCTTGGAGGTCAAGTCATTAAGTGGTGTCACTATGGACCCATAGTTCTTAACAAACTTTCTGTAGTACCCAGTCAGGCCCAAGAAAGCTCTGACCTGAGTCTGGGTAGTTGGAGGAGCCCAGTCCTTTATGGTCTGGATCTTGCTCTCCAGTGGTTGAACCTGACCCCCACCGACTAGGTGGCCCAGGTATACAACCTTGCTCTGCCCTATCTGGCACTTAGTGGCCTTGATAGTGAGGCCTGCCTTTTGCAGGGCCTCTAAAACATTCCTCAGGTGGACCAGGTGATCCTCCCAGGTGGAGCTAAAGACAGCAATATCATCAAGATAAGCTGCACAATAATCATCCAACCCAGTAAGGACTTGATTCACCAACCTTTGGAAAGTGGCAGGTGCATTCTTCAAACCAAAGGGCATTACCACAAATTGATAATGTCCTCCTGGGGTCGAGAAAGCAGTTTTGGCCTTTGCACTCTCAGCTAGTCTGATTTGCCAGTAGCCTGCTGTTAGGTCAAATGTGCTCAAAAACTTAGCAGCTGCCAGTCTGTCAATGAGCTCATCTGCCCTAGGTATTGGGTGGGCATCTGTCCTAGTGACAGCATGAGACCTCTGTAATCCACGCAAAACCTCATCTCTCTCTTACCATCTTGGGTGTGAGGTTTTGGCACAAGAACTACAGGACTAGCCCAAGGGCTCTCTGAAGGTTCAATGACTCCCAGCTCCAACATCTTTTGTACCTCAACTTTTATGCAGTCCCTGACATGGTCAGGTTGCCTGTAGATTTTACTCTTCACAGGCAGACTGTCACCAGTGTCCACCTCATGGGTGCACCAGTTTGTCTGACTTGGGGTCAGAGAGAACATATGTCTGTAGGATTGCAGAACCTGTCTGCAGTCCTGTTGCTGATGGACAGTGAGGCTGTCAGAAAAGACCACACCATCAACTGAGCCATCATCAGGGTTCTGAGTCAACAGGTCTGGGAGAGGGTCACTCTCTTCCTCCTGCCCCTCATCTGTAGCCATGAGTAGCCCCATGTCTGCCCTGTCAACATATGCCTTCAATCTGTTGACATGAAGCACCCTGTGGGGGCTTCTGGGAGTCCCAAGGTCCACCAAGTAGGTGACTTCTCCCTTTTTCTCAACAATAGTGTGGGGTCCAGACCATTTGTCTTGGAGTGCTGCTGGGGCCACTGGCTCCAACACCCACACTTTCTGTCCTGGCTGGTAAACAGTCAGTACAGCCTTTTGGTCATGCCAAGCTTTTTGGAGTTCTTGGCTTGCCTCAAGGTTTTTAGAAGCCTTCTTCATATACTCTGCCATCCTGGAGCGGAGACCAAGTACATAATCCACTATGTCTAGTTTGGGTTGTCTGAGAGGTCTCTCCCATCCTTCCTTCACCAAACACAGGGGTCCTCTTACAGGATGCCCAAACAAAAGCTCAAAAGGGCTGTAGCCAACCCCCTTTTGTGGGACCTCTCTGTAAGCAAACAGAAGGCAGGGTAAAAGGATGTCCCATCTTCGCCTAAGCTTGTCTGGTAATCCTTTTATCATTCCCTTTAGGGTCTTGTTGAATCTCTCAACCAGCCCATTGCACTGTGGGTGATAGGGTGTGGTGAACTTATAGTTAACACCACACTCCTTCCACATTGCAGTCAAGTATCCTGACATAAAGTTAGTACCTCTGTCAGAAATGACCTCCTTTGGAAAGCCCACTCTGGAGAATACTCCAAGCAGGGCCCTTGCCACAACAGGAGCTGTTGTGGTCCTCAGGGGAATTGCTTCTGGGTACCTGGTGGCATGGTCCACTATCACCAGTATGAATCTGTGCCCAGATTCTGTTTGTGGGTCCATTGGTCCTACAATATCTATGCCCACTCTTTCAAAGGGGACCCCCACCACAGGTAGTGGTATGAGGGGGGCCTTTGTGGTGCCACCTGATTTGCCACTGGCTTGGCAGGTGACACAGGAGCGACAAAACTCCTTTGTATCTTCTGACATATGGGGCCAGTGAAAGTGAGGGACAAGCCTGTCCCAAGTCTTGTTCTGGCCTAAATGTCCTGCAAGGGGAATATCATGGGCCAAGGTTAGAAGGAAGCCTCTGAACTTCAGTGGTATGACCAACCTCCTGGATGCACCAGGCTTGGGGTCTCTAGCCTCTGAATACAGTAGCCCTTCATCCCAATACACTCTATGGGTACCTTGAGCATTCCCTGCAGCCTCAGCAGCAGCCAGCTGTCTGAGGGGTTCAAGAGAGGGGCAGTCTAATTGAGCCTGCCTCAGATCTGGCCTTGAAGGTCCCCCTGTCCCAAGAAACTCAACCTGATCAGGTTCAAGTTCTTCTAGTACAGTTCCTTCAGGGCTCTCAGAATCATCCTCCTGGGAGGGCTGATCCACCACCTGAGGCAGGGGGGAAGGCACAGCCTTAACCCTACTGCTCTTTCTCTTGGGTTGTGACTGGTCCATAGTTTCAGGGTCCAGCACTTGTTCAGTGGTGCACTTTTTGGCCTGTGACCTGGTCACAGCAAGGACATGTGCATCTATCCCCAGCATTTCTGCATGGGTCCTATACTCCACTTCAGACCAAACTGAAGTTTCAAGATCATTGCCCAGTAAACACTCTACAGGAAGGTCTGAACTAACAACAACTTTCTTGAGGCCAGTTACCCCTCCCCAGGAGAAGTTAACAATAGCCACACTATGGGAGGTAGTGGCATTGCTAGCGTTGGTCACTAGGTAATTCTCACCTAGTATGATCTGTCCAGGGTCCACAAAAGCAGGTGTCACCATTGTGACACTAGCTCCAGTGTCCCTGTAGGCCTGAGCCATTCTTTGGTTGATAAAAGGTGTCTGTCTGTACTTGCCCAGGTTACTGGGGCCTACAGTAGAGGACAAAGCTAAGTCCCCATCACAGATCAGAACAGCCTGAGTAGGTACTCTGACTAGGCCAGAATCCTCCTCAGTTCCCAGGGTTAACCCTACTACACCCTTTTGCTGGGAACCACCACTTACAGCTGAACTAGGGGGTACAGTTGCCTTAGGGGCAATGGTGGCTGGGGGCTTATCCTTTTTGGTGCACTCACTAAACCAATGTGAGTTGGACTTACAATAGTTGCACCATGGTTTCTTTTGGCCATCTTTCTTTTTATCCTTTTTGGGACCACCCTCCCCCTGAGCCTTTTGGGGGCCTGGTGAAGACTTCTGGTCTTTTTGTTTCTGCTCATTACCCTTCTGGTCTGCCTTTTTCTGATCACCGCCCTGGTTCTGGTTTTTCTGCTTAACTCTAGTCCTGACCCATCTATCTGCCTTCTTTCCCAATTCTTGGGGAGAAGTCAGATCAGAATCAATCAGGTGTTGATGCAATAGCTGGTTTTGACAGTTGTTAAGTATTTGCTCTCTCATGATCAAATTATACAATCCTGTATAGTCCTTAACCTTACTTCCCATTAGCCAGCCTTCCAGAGCCTTAGTGGCACAATCTACAAAGTCAGTCCAGTCCTGAGTCTGTGTCTTCTGGGTATCCCTGAACAACAACCTGTATTGTTCAGTGGTTAGGCCAAACCCATCAATCAGAGCACTCTTCAGGACAGTGTAATTATCTGCATCCTCATCACTAACTGTGAGGAGCTTGTCTCTTCCTTTCTCAGAGAAGGAGAGCCACAAGATAGCTGCCCACTGACTTTGGGGTACCTGCTGTACTTTGCAAGCCCTCTCCAAAGCAGTTATCCATTTGTGGATGTCATCCCCACACTTGTAGGGAGGGACAATCTTGCTCAGGTTTCTATTATCATAGTGCCTGTCTCTATCTCTAGGAATGTTGCTGCCACCAGTGGGTTCTAACCCACTTAACTTTTGTTCTCTAGCCAGAGCAAGCTTCTCTTTGGCAAGGGCAAGTTCTTCCCTCTGAATCCTCAGATTAGCCTCCCTCATTCTGGCTGCATGCTCCTTTCTCTCAGGTGAAGTCATTCCCCTGTGAGAGGAAGCATTAGAGATGTTAGAGACATGGGAGTGGATGGATTCCCTTGAAGGGGATCTGTCCCTCCTGCTTCTCTGTGTCAGCCTACTTGGGGGTCTGTAAGGGGGGACCCCATGCAAACTCCCATGTAAGCTTAGGTTAGCCTGGCTAAGTCTTCCTACTTGGCCCTGGCTGTCTACCTCTTCATCTGAAGTCTCCTCTGACTCCTCTGTGGTGGGTAGACCCTCCTCTGTGCCTAGGGCACCTGCCTGAGATGCCCTAAGAATGTCATACTCCTCTAGGAGTTGTCTTAACTGAAGGAGGGTAGGGTTTGCACCCTGTTTTATTCCTCTGGAGGTACACAAGTGTCTCATCTCCTGGAATGTTAAGGTATCATATCTAGAGGGGGTCTTTTGCAGACCTGATCCTCCTGAGAGAGCATCCACTTGATCTCCTCTCAGAGACATGATCTAGTGAGGGTGTGGTGTGTGCACCTACCTACACTAGTTGTATCTACTAAACCTCTCTAGTAGTTGTAGTCAGGGTGTGTTACTCCCTTCAACCTACAACTACAAAGTCCAGTAGGACTTAAGTATTATAATCTATGTTATATGTACCTAGACAATATCTGTGTGATCTTTCAATTTAGTATCTCAAGATTACAATGGTATTACAACAGCAAGCTCAGATCCCACCGCTGCCACCAATGTGAGAAGTTGGCCTGATGTATGATGTCACTAGTTATAGTGTACACCTTATATCAGTCCAAATACCCTTATGGTGATTGGTTGTAAAGTCAACCTTATAGACCAGCTATCCTAGTGGTAGCATGGACAAGAGCAGTCTTAGGCTAAACTCTGAATGGCATGTGAAGCCAGCTGTGATACCATATATAATCCCTTGAATACCGAATGAAAGGACACCACAACAGATATATATATAAAATAAAGTGTATTTATTCTAAGCAACCCTCAGCACTCTTTATGAGATTAGAGGTAAGTACAACACAGTCTTATTTAAGCATACATTAAGTCACACAGGTAAGTAATACAGTTAGGCCCTAGGGGCCACGCAAACCATATACTAAGTAAGTGGTATAAGAACCACTGTCACGGAAATAGAATAGGCCTAGGCCTCGGGAATCGCTGGGGCTACACTACACTAGCGTTAGTTAGGAAGTGGGAGGCCCACGGGATTCGTGTGCAGAGTGGAAACACTCACGCGTAATGCGTAAAAGTCAATAGCAATAGTACAGTTTAGAAAACGGTAGATTTAGGACACTTCCGGAGTAGCTAGGAAGTTGAGACTTGAAAACTAGACACTAGGATAGTCACTATCCTGATGAGCACCGGAGTACCCAAGTTACCTAGCCCACAGGCTGCGGGTGCATAGGGGTGAAGATGCGTCGTTTTCGTCGTCGACTCCTAGGAATGCCTGAAGAAAGATGCTGACAGGCAGTCAGTGAAGAGTGTCCGGTGGATCCCAAGGCTGGGATCAAGAAGAGAGGAAACCTGCAAGCAGAAGGGACAGAGTCAAGGTCACTAGCCAGTGACCATGTGGAACCAGGAAGGAACCAGGCGATGTCGTGAAGATTGCAGGTGAAGGTGAAGCTTGTCGCTGCAGCCAGGAGGACCAGGAAGCGTCGAGGACGACCAGGACCAGGAGGCGAGCTGTCCCACGAAGGCTCTTGCTGTCGGCGGCGTCGAAGTTGGACTAGGACTCACCAAGCCTTGGCAAGCGGAACCCACGAAGAACGAAGGACTTGCTTCTGGTGCAGACCAGGAAGGTCTGGGGTGCTTCTTCTTTGCAGAGAAGCGGGAGCCAGTCTGGAGGAGCCAAACCAGCGCAGAAGATTTCAGGGTGCGTCGTCACAAAGGCCACTAGCCAGCGGGCAAGCAACCGGACAGACGCGGCAAGCAGGAAAATACTGAAGGGCCCCACGCAGGACTCGTGGAGTGTGGGGGGCTGATCTTCGGTGCAGATGGTGCTTGGGGTTGGGGCTTCTCAATCCCCGGTGCACAACTTCGAGGGTACCTCAGAAGCTGCGCTTTAAGTTACTAGCCACTTTTTCCAGGTAGCCGGTCCCACGTCGCTCGTCGCCTCCACGGATCTCAGCTCTGCTGTAGATGTGGATCAGGGTCGGAGAAGTCTGGAAGTCAAGGCTCTGGTCAGGCTCTGCAGTCGGTTCCTCGTAGAACGTGGGCAAAGCAAAGGGTAGTCTCTTGATGGTGCCTGTTTGCACAGGGTAGCCACTCCTTGGCTACAAGGGAGATTCTTCAGTCTTCTTCTTTCGTCGAATGTCGAAGGTCCAGAGTTTCTGTTCAGTTTTGCAGGTTCAGGATAATCTAAAGTCTTGAGGCCCAACTCCCACTCTTATACTAATCTGGGGGGCTGGGATACCTGCTAGGTCACGCCTTATGGGTGGGACCTGGGAGGGGGTGGTTACACCCACTTCCCTTTGTCCAGTTTCGCGCCAGAGCTGGGGCTGGAGTGCCCCAGCGCCGGTTTGAACTGGACTATGCAAGGAACACCTTGTGTGCCCCAGGCATGTCTCATTCCTTTCAGCCCACCCTGCCCCAATACACTAAAGGCTGTCTGGGGAGGTGCTAGCACCTCCCCAAGCAGGAAACCTATTGTCCAGGCCTCCCTGGCTGGGATCACTCCCAGCTGCAGGAGGTCAGACTTGTGTCGTGGCAGCAGCATCCATTTTGTGATGCTGAGGCTTTGGTCAGAGGCTAACAGTTGAAGTATGATTTTAACATGTCTTTCCCTCTTGCAGGGGGGAATAATATTCTCATGTCCAGAAATGGCATGGGGGTATTATTCCACAGTGTTAGACACCTTACACGACATGTTTCGATAAAGCCAAACCATAGTTACCATAACCGTCTAAGATTATAAGGCACTTTAAGAGTATATGGTACATGGAACAGCTATAAGGACAAGGTTCCGAAAGCTGCAGACAGGCTCAGCTCATGCTAGAGCACCATCTCACATGTTACCAAGCACTCTGCCTCCAGGATTGTCAAGGCCTGCCATAGGAGTGACTGATAGGTACACATGTGTCCATATGTAAGTTAGATATAGGAATACTACACCTAAGCAAGGGGTGATTACACGACCTTGCCCCAGCTGAGTGATCAGCCAGTTGTGTCAAAATGGAAGGCCAGGCCAGGGGTGGCATAATACATGCTGCAGCCCCTGGTAGGCCTAGGGTACACCTATGCCCTGGGTACCTAGGGTACACTGTACAGGGGCCAATAAGGTGATCCTATCCAAATGGGTTATGCACCTAAAGTACATAGTATTAATTTAGAGAGAGAACAGCAGGGCTGTGGGTCTGATTAGCAGGCCCACAGCCACATCTAAGTCGAAAACCAGTAAAGCAAAAGCAAAAAGTGGGGGTCAACATAGAAAGCAGACCCTACTCTCCTACACAATCCCCAATTTAAAACGTGCTATAGTGCGTTGCGTGTTTGCACACGTCACCTCAGGCCCCGTCCCCTCCCTTCACCACTGTGTAAACGCGCCCTGTGGCTGTTCTAAGTTGAGAGATTAAGTCCCCTTGAATCCTAAGGGTCCCTATGGTCAAACTAGACCACTAGGTACCTCCAGTAAGCGCCACAGAGCTGCGTTGCAGAGAGGTGTAAAAAGGGGCTTGGCCTCAGAACACCTGTCTGCATCGCAGCTCCCTGGCGCATACTGGAGATGCCCGTTGGGCTAGTTGGCCCTCAGGAACCCTCAGTATTGAAGAGGAATTGATTCCCCAACTTACAACTCGCCAGGGGGCGCGTTTGCAGAGTGCTGCAAGGAGGGGGCGTGGCCTCCGGCACGATGCCAGTCTTTTATTTATTTTAATTTTTTAAGAAGGGGGGCTGTGTGGTTCCCCTTCTTATTCTAATTTATTCGCCCTGATGACCCCATCCCCCAGGGCCTGTCTCCTAATTATATTTTTTTGACCCCAATCCCCAGGGCCGGCCACTGTTTTTTATTATTTTAAAAACATATATATTTATAGACACACCTAGGACATGCTGGACAAACCGTACGTACCTATCACCATGACGATTTGAGTGATATTCATTAAAAGGCGACTATGCATACAATGAATCCACGTGGAATGTATTTACACCACTAGTGAAGCTCTGACATGTCTGATGCCCTACCGTGCCTAATCCCGGTAGACACCCTTGTCGTTTATTTATACAAACATGGGTAGCTATTGACGGGCACATTTAATACACATGCACACCAAGCCATTCAAAGGGGATTCGACAAAAATTCGACCAAAACTATGTAAGAAACCCCCCTCACGGTTAATAAAACACACATCCACTTCCGGATGTGTAATACTTTTTATTTTACTCTCTGGAAAGGGGACGAACATCACTTGAGAGTCACAGCGCGCTCCTGGCAGAGCCCAATGCTGTGTTACACCCACCATTGCCTGCCGAGTGCCACACACCTCTGTGTTGTATTCCACCAGCTAGTGCATATGCTATGACACTCTCTAGCCCATGTCACTGTAACACCACCCCGTGAATATGTCATGCCACACTTGTCTTCGCACGGGTTATATTGCCCCATCTAACGTGCCTTCCTCGATGCCTATGTTATAACGCACAGTGCTTTGCCATACATATTACAATCTGGGATCCATATCTTTGTCACAGTGCATATGCAACGTTCCACTCCCCAGCACATATTTTATATTGCAACTTTAGAGACTAGTTAGGTTGCACAACACTGCCCTGTGCATATTACACTCCAAGGCGCACATCGCATAGCACGCGCTAGTGCCTGTGCTATCTCGCGCTCTCCAATGAATCTGTCATTGCGCACAATGTATTGCATATTATATTTCACGCCCGGTTCATCTTATATCACACTTTTTGGTGCATAGTTTATATCATACACTATATCTAGTTTTCATTTTCAATCGTGCTCTCAGGACTATGTTCTATATAACACTGTGTTCACCTACCCTTTTCACGGGCATTACATTTTGCGATAGGGGGTGGAGGGTCAGGGGGTGTTTCTGCCAAGTGAGCCCGGAGTCACAGTCACAAACGTCCTCTTCTTCCTGAATAAAAGTGAGATTATGCTGCATACTTGTTCATATTTTAAGTAGTTCGCACAGACACACGTTTTAAAAACAATAAAGTTCCTAATACCCGCCTTCTCTGAACAGTTAGCTTGCTGCCCCATCCCCCTCCTCCCTATCCTCTGTTGTGTGAATCCATGGACTAGCCTCCTCCCTCCTGCCATGCATGGTCTGATGTGCTGCCACTGCCCTCAATTTAGTATGATGTACCAGTCCCCTCCTCCTGCCCTCCAATGCTCAATTCGATGCCCCATCATTGACCTCCTGCTTAAACTCTGTGCTTAGCTTGCTGCCCCTATTCTCCTTCCCCCTTCCCTCCGATGTCTTTGTGCATGCCCCTGCTCCATCCTTTTTGCCCACCATGTTCCATGGACCTGCCACTCCTATCTACTCTGAGTGTTCTGTTGAGCTGCCACTCCCCTCCCACCTGCCTAGAATTGTCAGATGACTGTAACCTGTCCCTGCCACCTCCACCCTGCCTGTCCACATGCCATGCCCCTATCCTCTTCCTCCTGTCCTACATGGTCCATTGTACTGCCACACCCTTCTGCCCTCCCTGGTCTGTTGTGCTGCAACTGCTCCTCCTGCCTGCCCCGTGCGGTCTGTTGTGAGGCCCCTTCCCCTAAACTTTCTTGTCTGTGCACAGGTCCTGACCCTCCCTTTTATCCTCCATCGTCCTTTGTGCATGCCCCTGCACCCTCCTTCTTGCCCATCATAGCCATTGTGCTGCCACTAACCCTCCCACTTGCCATGCATGGTCTTCTGTGCTGCCATGGCCCCTCCCACCTTCCGTGTGTGGTCAGTTAGCTGCCCCTGACCCCCTCTCACCTTCCCTCCATGGTCTCTGTGTATGCCATCACAGTCTCACTGTTGCTCTTCATGGTGTGTCTTGCTTCTAGTGCCCATCCTGCCTGACCTCCATGGCTATCTTGCTGCTCCTGCCCTGCCCCCTTGCCCCCAGCCCTCTGTTTACATGTGCAGACCCCTACTCCCTCCCTCCTGGCTTGTCTGTTCCATTGTAATGCCCCTGATCCGTCCCTCCTGCCCTTTATGGTCTGTTATGCTGCAGCTTTCTCTCCTGTCTGTCCATTATGGTCAGCTAGCTACCATTGCCTCTTGCCCCTCTGTTCTCTGTTGTCCATGTGCATGGCCCTGTCCCCTCCCTCTTGCTTTCTATGGATCGTTGTGCTGCACTCCAGTCCCGCATGCCCTGTGTGGTGTATTGTGCTGCTGCAAACCCTGATGCCTGCCCTGCAGGGTCAGTTTGGTGCACCTCTCCATGTCCCTCCTGTCCTCTGTTATCCAAGTCCATGTCCCTACCCCATTTCCTTCCATGATCCAGTGTACCATACTTGCGAACATTTTGAACTTGGTAAGAGGGAGATTTTGAAAAAAAACTGGGGTATTGATTTTCCCCTTTGAGTTACATTGAAAAAGAGGAGATTGTAGACAGGAGACAGATCAAATAAAGCCCATTTGAGCTTAAAAACATTGGACGTTTCCTGGCTGAATCGGGTCTGTTGGCATGTATGGTTGTACTACCATTGCCTCTTCCTTCTGCCCACAATGGTCTATTACATTGCCACAGCCTCTCTTGCAAGTCCTGTATTGTTGGTTTGTTGCCCCTGCCCCCCTTTCCACTGTCCTCCATAGTCTGTTGTGCTGCTACGGCCCTTCCTGCCTGCTCAGTGTGGTTAAATTGTTGCCTTTGCACCCTCCTACCTGCCTTCAATCTTCAGAGTCTGTGCCCCTGGCCTCTGCCTCTCAACAGTATACTAATGAACAACTAGATTGCTAACATTCTATATTTATTACAAAAGTGTGGAACGCCTGACGTCATCTTGATGTAATCAAAACTGTAATACCTAGAGCATTTCCTTTAGAAATTACATATATGAGAGGGTCTTATTGGCATCAAAATTATGGTTAGTGCTCTAAAAGACTAAAATAAGGACATATTTTCTGAGTTTTCAAATAGCGACAAAGCACTTTTAAATTATTTGTTAGCTTTATGTTTTTTTATCCAGTTGACCACTTGATTAAATGTTGCACTTAGGGGAGAGGATGTGGTGTTACTTCCAGAACTGCAGACTTTGCAACTGGGGAACCAGGTTGGAGTTTCTGCTTCAGCTCGACATTCTGTGATTCTGGTCAAATCACTTAGTCTCCCCATGTCTACAACCAAAATGAATTTGTTCTTGTGTGATGTAACCAATGCTCATGTAAAGCACTCCAATACCTGACAAGTCTGCACTATATAACACTGCAAAAACACAAAATAATAAGTGTTTTGCACACACACTTCTGTCATTGGGCTATATTTGGGCTACATCTGGGTGATTTTGGGCTACATTTGGGCTCTTTTGTCTCCGGTGGCCATCTTGGGAGATTTATTTGTTATGAAGTTTCCTAATTTCCTCATGTACTGCAGTCTCCTCAGTAGGAAATGCTTTCAGTTTTTTACTTTGATTCCATCATGAAGGTATTCAGATATGTCACACACTTGCCATAAATTCTGAAAGTTAGCACTCTAGTTGCTCATTAGATCACTGTAGTAAAACTACTGTTCACCATGGAAGTCTGCTCCTGGTATTAAAAGTGCATGTTTCAGTCTGCATGTCAGAATTTTTTAATGAAATAGAAGAGGATTTGAGAAGTCACTCAAAATGTGCCCTCATTTTCTTTCTTCAGCATTAATCATAATTTCTATCGCAAAATGAACCCCCTCATTGTGTTCCTTTTTAAATTAAATGTTTTAAGTGTTACCAGTTTATTCCAATCAAGATGGCTTCAGGTGTGCCATACTTTTGTCATAATGAAGACAGTAAGCGTTCTAGTTGTTTTTAAGAACACTCTGGGACATTCTGTCATTGGGCTATACTTGGGCTACATCTGGGTGATATTTGGGCTACATTTGGGCTCTTTTGTCTCTGGTGGCCATCTTGGGAGACTTATTTGTTATGAAGTTTCCTAATTTCCTCATTTACTGCAGTCTCCTCAGTAGGAAATACTTTCAGTTTTTTACTTTGATTCCATCAAGAAGGCATTCAGATATGTCACACATTTGCCATAAATTCAGAATGTTAGCACTCTTTTTGCTCATTAGATCACTGTAGTAAAGCTACTGCTCACCAGGGAAAACTGCTGCTGGTATTGAAAGTGCATGTTTCAGTCTGCATGTCAGAACTTTTTAATGAAATAAAAGAGGATTTCAGAAGTCAAAATGTGCCCTAGTTTTTCTTTCTGCAGCACTAATCATACTTGTTATGGAAAAATGAACCCCCTCATTTTGTTCCTTTTTAAATTAAATTTTTTAAGAGTTACCACTTTAATCCAAGCAAGATGGCTTCAGGTGTGCCATACGTTTATCATAAGTAGGACTGTTAGCGCTCTAGTTGTTCTTTGGAACACTCTGGGAAGCTGCAGTATAACACAAAGGAATCAACTGACAGTCTCTGCCCTTGTTGGATGTACATGTTTTACTGAGAATGTCAGACTTCATTCTCACATGACTGAGAAAGATAATGTGAATTTACAGAAAATAAGCTCTCAGTTTAGCTTATAGATCACCTTCCAAACCTCTGTGGGAAAAGCATGAGAAAATATTTTTCTCTCAATCATGATATCCCAGCAGAAGGCTTTTTCACATGGTGAAATCACCTTAGAACATACCACAATTCCTAAAATGAGTATGGTACCATCAACAAATGATTTATAATGTAACTAAAGTCTTAAAACCTTCTATTAACTGCAATGCTTTTTAATGAGGTGCTATCATGTATATTGGTCCCAAGATGGCTGCCAACACTTCTTGGATGAAGTGCTGACAGCCAATCAGATCTCAGGATGAGATGTGTGGTTAGGCTCCGCCCACATATATATATGATTTTACTTTTGATTTTCTCAGGAACTACTGAACAGATTGACACCAGACCTGCAAAAGGCACATCCCTGACCTGAGGACTACCTCTCTGCCAAATTTCAAGTAATTCTGTTCAGCCGTTCGGGCTGTACCTTGGACTAAAGGTCCCTATGGAAAATTGCATGGGGAAAATGCGTATTGGAACCCCCCTTTTTTCTCAGCCCCCGCTTGACGAATCCCCCCGAGACTTTCAGGGTAGGAGCGGAGCGGAGCGCCCCACCTATTTTGAAAATTTCGCGAGGATTCGTCAACCGGCGCCAAAGTTATTCCAAATAGAATGTTGCGGATTTCCTATGGAAACACGGTCCTAAATATAACTATCTACTGGCGACCGCCAGTAGATAATATATATATGGATATATATATGTGGGGCACATATAATATAGTGTTTCCGGGGTCCCGCGCATGGGCGGGAAAATTCTTATGCTTATGACTATTGATGAGGATCCCCTGGAAGAGAACTATTAAACCATATGGGCTACATCTACAGCCAAGAAAGTGCATCAACAGAAACCATAAACTGGAAATGCACTAAACATTATTGGAATGTATGCTATGGGAAGGCAACTACAAAAGATAATTTTTTTATAAATGTTAAAGAACACAACCACCCCCCAAATGTTACAGAATTAGTAGTTAGAGAAATCTTACAAGATATAGTGAGGCAAGGACTAGCTCCCAGGAACCTACAAGAAGAATCCTGAAAGACATACTATACAAAGGCCCCTATATATGTAACAGGCCAACGGCCACATATCCCCACTTTAAAATACTTAATTGCACGCACTAAAAAAAGCCACCAGCGATACCCCACCTGCCCATAGAACATACTAAAACATAGATTATATCTGACACTTTTAAAAGAACACATAATGAGGAGCCTTTCCTTCTACAAGACAATTTAAATAATGAAAACTAAATCCTAATTTTCTCTACAGCAAACAACTTAACGAAATTTACCCAATGCCAAACCTGATGATGGATAGTCCCACACCATTCACTGAAATATACACCATACTTGGTGAATATGAAAACACCAATCTCTCTTTCATATATGCTTCACTACCAAACAAACAAAGCAGCATCTTCGATGAACCCCTAAATAATATAAAGCAATTCTAAAAATATACCTCCACACAGCCATACAAGGCTGTTACCATCACTTTAATCAAAGTATATAGCAACGCTGCCGAAAATCTACATTAAGGGCTTGATTACGAGTAAAGCTGTCAGACAACCGCCGTACTCTCAGTGGCGGTCCGACCACCACCTCCTCGCAGTCCGACAGGCCAATTATGACCATGGCGGTCAGATCGCTGCCACCGCCAGGATTCTGGTTACTGCGTCGGCGGTGGTGGGGACAGCGACGGGGTTGGGAGGAGGTGCTGATGCCTGCCTCGCAGTCCTAATCACTACCTGCTTTTCCGCTGACCTTTTCATGGCCCAGATCCTGTCATGAAAAGCTTGGCGGAAAGGCAGGGAAGGGCCCCAAACAGGGCCCCAGGGTGATTTTTCCCACAGGGAAAAGTGCACCGGGGCACATGTTGTGCTCCCCCTCTTATTACACTGTCGTGAGTGCACTGTGTGCCATGCACGACATGGTGCATGGTACACAGTGCTCCGAATGTGCAAGTGGGGCTGCCACAGCAGCAGCATATGCTTCAGGTTCTATATGAGCCAAACCATGCTGTTGCTGTGGCACAGCCAACACATCACCGCCAACCTGGCAGTGTAATCATAATTAGGGCTCCTGGTTTCATGGTTTTTATTTATTTTATCATTTCCCTCTGTATTTATCTATATTTCTGTTTTGGCTGTCTAATTGGTGTGTATCCATATTTATGTTGGGTTTTGAAGATAAATGGAGCTGTGAAATAGTATATTTCCACGTTTATTTAACTATTGTGCATGCACCCAAAACATTGATGCCTGTCACGTTTTAGCAAATTAAGCAGCCACACATTAAAAAAACACTACACTCACAGGTACATATTAGCATTTTAATAACAATATTTGTTAACATATTCATGTGTTTAAGGAAATCTCATCCTGTTTTTTAACTCTCCATGCTGTCTATCTGCTCAGCTGTTGCCTTGAATTCATGAAAGACACCATGGAAAGTCTCTCAAAAGAAGCACAATTTTCAGTACGTTTCCGCTTTTGAAAATAAATACTGTCTGCATTTATCTGTAAGAATCCGTAAAAACGGAAAACTGGAAGCCTTAATCATAATACAGAGGTCGGGATGACACCGGCTTGGCAGCGTCCTCCCCACTGCCACAATGGCAGTCCGGCAGTCAGACAGCCAAACTCATATTCAGGCCCTAAGTGTAGAATACCCCACTAACAGCTAATTTGCTTTTGAAATCAGAAAAATGATAGCACTAGCCTACGTCCCTGTCACAGGGGTAGTCAACCACTATACCTTATTAATAGAAAGCCCTTTCTACCAACAAAATGAAGACACACTTAGGGCCTGATTATGAGTTTGGCAGTGCGGGAACCACCGCACCCGCGGTTGCAGTCCGACTGCCATACTACGAGACTGTCAAATTGCTTTTGCAAAGACCGCCGACGAGCCGCTAACACGCTGCGGTTAGGGAAAAGCAGCTGTCATAGGGCGGTACAGAGAAGTTCACCACTGTCCGTATTGTGTGTTGACTTTCCAGTGGGACCATTGGCTTCAAGTCAGCGGAATCAAAGGATTTGGGATGTACACTCATCCCTTTCTACGACCCTGTTCGAGGCAATATACAGGTACGTCTGTTTCTACCATATACCCATTGACTGGACTTCCCACGTACGAGCCAGACTCCGGCAATTGGTGGGTGGTATTTTTCCACATGTATCATGCATATGTTTACATTGGACATGTGCAGTTCAAATATACACACAGGCATTGATAAATATGGAAAATCATTGACCGCTGCCGGGAAGACCGCCACTGGCCATGCAGTTAACTCTGAATACGGAGGTCGGAAGACACCCAGCACTGCGGTCTTTTATAGACTGAGATGTTCAGGCGGTCGAACCGCCAAACTCGTAATCAGGCCCTTAGTCCCCTAATGGACTATTTCGAAGATACACGGGTTGGCAAACTGCATCAGTCAGGCAAGCCAAGGTCCAGATACCATGATGGAATGTCTATGATAGCACCTTGGCACAATAAGCCAAAACAAACAACTCAGTGGAAGGATGGCACAATGCCTTCCAACCCACACTAGGCCAAATTCAACAAACATCATACAAATGTATTGAAGCATTACAAAAAGAGCAAAGCTACCAAGAATTAAGAATAGAGTAATCCGTTACCCATATTGGCCCTAAACTAAGCAAACAAACTAAAAGAGCGTATGAAATGCTACAATTTAAAGTCAAACTCTTCCTAAATAACAAAGGACTACATTACTTAGAAATTATAGCCAAAAGCATTTTATAAATTATATATGAACCCTACCAAAACCTCAAAACCGACAACAAACTGTAATCAAACAAATCAAATTATTTTTATTAAATATATATAAGTAATATAAAAAAATAATATAACAATAATCCACCAATGTAAACAAATTCAATTCATAACATCAAATAAATACACATAGCATACACAATGGGGCCGAGTCCGATCCGGGTCGGAAGGGCACCGAACGCAATCCGGCCGGAAAAACTACGAGCCGTACGCGTGTTTTCCGCCCAACTCGTACAGCTGTACAAGCGAGCAAGTACGATGCGAGCTACGTGATATTCACCGACCGGGTCATTCCCGGTCCGAACCGCTCCGTACGCCTCGGTCAGAAGCTAACCGTGACGTGCAATGGATGCGATTTACAACCGAGCCAGTACGATGCACGCGTCGGACAGCCTGTGCGAGCCGGAGTGTCCAGCTCGCAAAACGTCCGGGTGGTTGCCTATGGGGGTCCGCGTCGGACCCCCTGTCACCCGTAGCCCTACGACTCGGACTCAGGGGGAGATCCAAGGGTCCCCCCAACACAGGCATCTACGGTGTGGATGGCACCGAAGCGTACCCACTGTAGGGGGCGCCCTTGTGCGAGACATACCCATTCAGTCAATGGGAGCCTATGTTAGCGTCGTACGACCGGCTCCCATTGACTTCTATGGGAGTCCGACCGAACCGAGTCTGGCAGCATACGGCCGCATCGTACTCGCCTGGTCGGACTGCAGGACTCGGGCTCGATTGGAAAACACTCCGGATCCGGCTCGGTCGGAGTGCTTTCCGACCCGGATCGGAATCGGCACCAATATATTACATTTCCCATTCATACAAGAAAGTAGGAAATAATGTTTTGTAGCTGCTGATCTTTCTCCATACCCACATAATAAAACATAGGAATTCACAAAAAAGATAAAACTTCGAAAGCAAAACGCCCCAAAATAAACGCACACACAAAAAATCCAATCAAAATTCTTCGAAACAATTTAAAAGCTGAAGGTTCCGTAAAAAATCTGAACATGTATTCAAAGAAGGAACTGCTCTAGGAAACCTGAAAAAAAACATAAAGTTGAAACTCCAATAGAAATTATTTGGGAACAAAAACCTGTCAAACAAACATTAAAGACTGATCCATATAATAGATTACAGTCCCAAATATACCAAAAAACACAACAGTTTAGCATCAAAATAGACATAAAATCACATAATTTAACATGAAACATTCATACATTTAAACACTAAAATAACAATATACCCAACTTTTAACCATGCATCCTAAATTCCCCCTACCCTCAAACCCTTTAAAAAATACTTAAAAAGGGACTTACCTGTTCCAATGAACTGCATCAGCTAACCGCAACTTGGTTCCTTGAACAATGACCCAAAATAACACAAACAAACTACAAAATAGAAGGTAGCAGTAAAAGAATAGCTGTCAGGTTAAACTAACAAAAAGGACCCCCACAGAAATCAACATGAAATATAGCAAAAAATGTTAATAAATGTAAAAGAAATACATTTTTCAAAACTTTTAACTAGTCAAACAATGTTGCAAAAAATGTTAAATTGTAAAGCATAAATTAAATAATAGTATAAAATATATACAATTATTCATTATATACTAATGAAAATGATAAAATAATGTGAAAGCATGTAATTAAAAGTTAGTAAATGTATAAAACATGTAATACATTTTTAAAGAGTTATACTTGTCAAACAATGTTGTAAAAAAAAATGTTAAATTGTAAAGTATGAACTATATAAAAGTATGTAATATAAACCAGTAAAACAAGTTTAAATATTGTGAAAAGATTTTATTTAAAAACTTTATTAAATGTATAAAAATTGTAAGCAATGAAAAATAACAATTGAGAATATACATTATACAAATATATTAAATATGATGTACTTCTGTTTTTTTACAGTTAAAAAATTCACAAAAAATGTTTTAATTCTCTTTTTCACATGTATGTTTATTTTTTGCTTTACAAACATTTGTTACAAAGTAAAACTGTACAATAAATTGAAAATTATAGAACAAAAGGAAAAAATGTGAAATATGTGTGGAATCTTTTTATCATACTAAATTTTAAAAAAAATTATCCACTAAAGGGGTGACATTTACTATTCCCAAACCAATATAGAACCAACTTGAGGAAGGTGCTGGACACTAAAGGGGTGACATTTGCTATTTCCACTTCAAACTAAACAAGCTTGGGTAAATTGTTGAGGACACTAAAGGAGTAACGTTAACTATTCCTACTCCAATCTATTCTAGTTTGAGAAAAGACATTAGACACTAAAATCAACAAATATTATAAATCCATTTCACATTAAAACTTATGTGCCTAAAATATTATAAATTAAAAATACAAAAACACTTCTAGAAATTCTAACAGTTCAGTAAATAACAAAACAACATATTAAAATACACTATTTTAAACTACTAACCTTTATATAAAAAGTATTAACTTAAAAATGAAAACTGTATATTAGAAATTTGATGTCAAATCTCAATTTGGTTTTTAATTTTCTACCATTCATATACTTTAAATATTTACATTTAGATTTGATAAATGTACATCTTTTTTAAATTATCAAAATATTTTGTATTTTTATTTACAAATATAAAATGCAATACATGTATTTTTCAATTTAAATGTCTCAAAAAGGAAATATACTACTTAATACAATATTTTTATATATATTCAAACAATGTAAATTAAATAAAATCGAATTAAAATTAAAATATGTATTATGTAATAAAAAAGTCTAAGGGGCCCATTAGGATGGCGGGCGGACACCCTAGCGGTGCTGGGACCGGTCGCCAGTGGTGCGGCGGTCCCGCACCGGCGATTAGGATGCCACCGTGGTGGTGGCATCATCCATTACCAGCATTGTGGCGGTCGGTGCTCACAGCACCGCCCGCCACAATGCTGGGAATGCCCTGCGTGCATTGTTATGCACAAAGTGACAGGCACCGCAAGGTGCCTACCACCATGTCCATGACAATGCAGGGGGGTACCATAGGTACCCCCCCTGTGCACCCCCCACCCCCGGAACACCCTGGGGTCCCGCAACAGGCCCCCAAATCCAAAACCGCCTGCTTTTCCATGGCGGAGTCTCCACCATGAAAAGGCAATTCCCCGCCATCATCAAAATATGGATGGCAGTACCTGCAAGGCACCGCCACCATATTCCTTAGCTTTTCCGCCCGGTAGGCAATCAGGCGGATTGCCTACCGGCAGACGGTCTTTCCGTCCACCGGGGTCCCCCCCCACCATACTAATATGGCTGGGGGATATGGGTGGCGGGCGGGGAAGGATGTAGGGCGGATCGTCACCGCCATGCGGGCGGTGGCGAGCCGCCCTACATCCTAATGGACCCCTAAATGTTTATATAGATAAATATAATATAGTTAAAAAAATTAATCTCTATATCTTTTAAAAATGTTAATTTAAATGTGAAATATAAATATATCTTTATTTTAAAAAGGTCTCTACCCTTATCCCCTAATAACCCAACATCCCGCTACAAAAAATATATTTCAATCATTATTAAAAAGACATAAATACATTTACAATTTTTGTCCAACTTTTAAAATGTGGCCCGTTTATAGCTGTAAAACATGTTCCCATTGGAAAATATCAGAATGTAACTGAACAGTGTTCGGTCGCATCCTAATCAGGCGGTCGGGACCGCTGACTATAGGCCGTCGGTCCCGTTTCTGAGATGATGTCGGGCGGATGCAAGTCCGCCCAACATCGTAATTGGCCCCAAAGTGTCTCTTGGTAAAGTGCATCTTTCCTATCCCCCTTAAGTGTGGACCAATCACCATGGAACAATATTACCTAACTGAACTGCTGGAACGGACAGCAAGATATATCTAAATAATGTAAAAATGTGCCTACTCTGAGCAAAGTGGGTGGGGAGTCTGCACTGACTTTTGTCTTTAAGCAGCACTTGGTGAACTGCTGCGAGCCCACACTACCAAACACTGGTAGATATTATTGCCAAAGACTGTTGTAGATGACCACACTAAGACAGCATACGCGTCTGATTTACCATTCTAGAGCATTCCAAAACTCACTAAGCTGCAGAGAGCGTCTAACAAAAAGGTAAGGATGGACTACGTTGGGAGGAAACTGAACAACTGTATTATGCTGCACACTTTCTCAGCTCTACAAACTGTGTATTAAATTCCCTTGGGTCCATTTCTAACCTTTAATTAACAAATTACTTACCTTCAATAGCGAATTATCTGGTAGAGACAGACTAGCCACAGATTCCATAACTTTTTCATTCTCGCCAGGCGCCAGTCTGAATCTGGAACTTTTTCAGCAGTATCTCTGCACGCCGGGGGACTGCACTGTATGACTCAGTGATGACGACTCAGGTGTTGCCATCAGAAGAGTCATATAAGGCCCGCCGGTGCATGGACATCGGTTTCTTCTGTGCCAAAATGCAGAGCCACTATAGAAACTGGCTGCGGAAACAGTTTAGCAAAAAAGATCAATGTATCTTTGAAATAATAAGAAAATGGAAATGAATGGTATGTTAATGCCCAGACATGGTCTATAAGGAAAGATCAAATGGTTCGTCGAAGCACATAGCTACGTGAAACACTGATCACTGGTGTATAAACCAGAGCTGTAAAAGGGAATACCTCTTACACTGCAGATCGTTTGTAGTGAGGGAAGGATGGGTAGGGCGTTAAAGAATCTGTGGCTAGACTACGGGCCTCATGAGTTTGGAGCTGCAGGAGCAGAACTGCCCGCTCCTGCCAAACCCATGTACAAACAGTCCACCTATTCAGGAGTTTTCCCCTGTCTGACGGGCCGTTCTTTCGTGTTCCCAGCACAGTGCCTATAGGCACAGCAATGGGAACATCAAAGGCAGTACCAGCACACCTTGAACTGCTGCAGTTGTGCCCCCCTGTGTGCATCCACATGGCGTGAGGCACAAGGCCCCCTCTGTTTTCTCACCGCCACACTTTTCATGGTGGCTGCACTGCCAAAAAGTGTGGTGGTGAGGAAAATCATAATATGCTTGGCGGGGCCCCAGCGGCCCAACAAGCATAATGCGTCCTCAATACCGCCAGGGATCTCTGATCTCTGGCGGCTGCAGTGGTCCCAGGGCATAATGAGGCGGTCGGAAATCAGCCACCACTGCACCCCGCAAGTCGTGTGGTCTGTGGACCACCAGACGTGTAATAATGTCTCTACCAGATCACAGTTTTTGTAAGCAGCCCCATGCTTCTTCTCATCTAATTCCTACGCCGGTCTGGTTTCTTGTTGATTCCGACCAGCTGGTTCTCTCTGAGAACTTTTGTAGGATTCGTCTGCAGACCTCCTCTGGGTTGGGTATAGCTATAGCATTTAATTAAAAAGTTAAGGAATCTGTGGCTAGATGTCTATCAGATTAACAAGTTACTTACCTTCAGTAAAGTATTAACAGGACCACAGGCAATGTATGTACAAATAACCATACAAGAATGGACAAAACGAGCCCTAAGGGTAGCGGAATAAGACTGTGTCAGAAGACAACAATCAATAGTATGATCATAGTACATGACCTCCAAAAGGGTGCAGTGAGCCTATGGACTAGGGGACTAGAGGCAATAGTGAATTTCATCAAAACTACTATTCCATCCTTCAGCAAAGAAGTATTCGAGGAAAGTTGTTTTGAGAAATCCTGAGAAAAGGACCCCAGAACACATCCACATTAAAGTCAGGATGAATAAACACATTCATCGTAAAATAGGGAAGACCAAAACAAGACTGATACAAATCAAAGCCTATACTTGGAGAAAAAAACACTATTAGACCAAGTAATCACTACTAAGGTTGCACACCATGCAAAACCCATAGAAATAGAAAGATGGCCATTATACAGATATGAATCTGCAATCTACTATAAATATTTATAAAATATGCCAAAATCTATATAGCCAGTGCTCTGTGTATATATAGATCTAAGCCCGCAATTCATATATTTATGTAAATGTGTATATATATATACACACACACACACACACACACACACACATATATATATATATATACATATACATATATATATATATATATATATATATATACACACACATATACATACTCTTACATAGCTATGCCCACAAGGTATAACCTACAGCCATACATAAAACATACAGTGAAAAGAAAAGCATCTCATGTTAAGCTTCACAAGTATATAATTTATATTGTTGCAGGGATTCTGCTTATGCACAGAACTATGCACAGGAAACCAGGACCTCAGTGAATTGTGGTGTACCAAAAACTCACCTCAGAACCCAGAACCCCTTATCCGACCAGCATCAGTGTCCCATTCGTTATCCGAGTTTTATCTCGGCGGTCGCAATGTATAGACAACCCAGAACAAGCGACTTAGGGTATTCTCAGGAATGGTGGGAATCAGAAATACCTGTTCGTAATTCTTCTCATATCAGTCCACAACAGAATAAACAGAGACACGGTAAAGTTTAAAGCGTTTATTTTATAAACCTCGTGTCCTAAGATGCAGTACTTTGGCTAACATAAGCAGACAAATGATTAAGATCAAAACCATCAGCATGGTTACAATACCACAGAAAATGAAAGGAGTAATCATACTAAAATGACAGTGGATATCAGCCACCTTCCTTTCGCTAGTAAACTAATATGGTTATTATTAGGCTAATAAAAGGTCTCTAGGCTTGAATGGGGAACCCCATACCGTAAAGATCAGCTTAGTGGGATCACATCACAGGATCAGCTAGACTCTGCTCCTGGGAAAGCTCTTCTTCCGAATGTAATGAAAAACATGAAACACTGCAATATTAAAAGCACCCGACTTTCAGGTATTTGCAGCTGCGTGCGTGTTTTGGCTAAATAGTGGGCCGATCAACCTGAACCCAACAACATGCACCGTCTAGCGACCCAGACTGTTTCTTTACACAATGTTCAGACCAAGGTCGCTGCTCACTGTTCGGGATGTGAACAACAGACAGTTCTCATGTGAAGCAAAGTCGAGCAAGCATTTCTCAATTAATAACATGTGACTACAGTGTCGTGTGCAAAAGCAGCAAAAGCGGCAAGATGGCTTTCTAACATCTAACGCGGTTGTGCTAACTTAGCATTGTATGTATATAGATAGCAATCTTCACTACACCCCCCTTGATCGGACCACTAACCAGTAGGGGCGCACTTGCAAGAACGCAGAGTTCAAGTTCAATAGAACGGAACCAAGGGCATAAATTGTAAGTCCATATAAGGTAAGTGAAAAGGTTCGAAGAAAAAAAAAGAAAGAAAAAATAAAAAAGGATTGAAAAAACCCATTTAAAGGAAAAAAAATATCATTGAAGGATGTATGACGAAATGAAGGGGCAAAAAAGTCAATCCATCAATGTATAAGCACAATAAGTTGCAACAGCTTCCAAGAGGAAATCATTGGAACGTTCTGCAAAATTATCTGCCATCCAGTTCAGCAAGGGGAAGGAACACACATGTCCCTCGACAACCGGAGCCTCCAGCACCATGCGAGGACAACTGGTGTGTTCTTCAAGATAACTTCTCGTTAAGCATTCAGCTGCAGCCGTTCCGATGTCCCAATTCCCAAGGACTCCATGTGCTGCTCCACAGGCCATAATCCTGACGCCAGAACAGTCCAACTCATGAGCCACTAAGGGGCTCATTAGCCGATCATAATCCGGGGCAGGAGACACCGAGTTCGACAGGCACAAATCCAGAGCCCATTGGAATGGACAATCTAGGCAATGAAAGACCGGCTGCACACAAGTAAAGTAGGGAAACCGGAAGGACAATCCATAGGCTATGCTTAAGGTCGCCAGTGGTAAAGTGCCATAGTATTCAAGCATCCGGTTACGAAGATGGAGCAGCCGGGACCTGCTGTTGTGTGACGCAAGTTGTGCATCCATAGCGTAGTACGCAGATCAACAAAAGTACCCCAGCTACGAGGGCGAGAATCAAAGGGAGACCTCCGAAGACGCTGGAAAAAATAGAATGAAAAAATGCCGGGATCACACCAAAAATAGTTTGAAAGGAGGTCACGAGGCCGAAGCCCACAATTTTAAAAAAATGAGCCAGGCCACTTGTTGACGAGGCATTAAAGATAGTCTGAATCAGGGCCCCAAAATGAAGTGGGAGATCAGTATTCAAAAGTGCTTGCACCTCTGTGCGCGTGTTTGCTACGTGAAGGACAAATGTTTCCCGGGACGAAGTCAACGCGACTTCTTTTTGAGACAATAGAGCCCTTATTCTGCTCATCTTGTTGAACTCTGCTTTCAAGGTTGGAATGGAAGGCCAGATGGATATATCGAGCCTTCCATGCGGGGGTGGGAAAAGGACGTTATTACAGCAGACTACTCTCTGTGATACATTCACTATGTAGGGAATCCCCACTAACATCCCACAGCAAGCTTCATTATTTAATAGCAAATAACTACCTTTAGCAAGCAGCGTAAAAGACGGTGTTATAACTGGCACTGGAATCCCTTTCAGGACGCAAGCTAAATTAGGAGCGTGCACATTACATGCACCATGCAATTGAATGTGCCTACACACTACAGAGTGATCCGGAGTGGAAGTGCACTCTTCACCTTTTAAGAATACCTCTTTTCCGTCTCTCACACATCTATATGTGAAGGGGAGTGACCAAACTTCGTGCAGGAAGGCAGTACCAAGTTCTTCATATCTGCCAAGGGCATAATGTTTCATGCACGAACTGAACTTAAACAGGGGGAATGGTAACGTTATCAACCCGTGGATAAGCCACACAGCGGAGTTTAATTCGGCAACAGAGAAAGGTAAAGGTTCTAACTTTTCAATGTGTAACAATGAATATGTCACATCTTTCATGGACATAAATTGTTGTTTCGCAGTTAAATTAAAAGGGAGGAACAAAGATGAAGTATTCATGTAATCCCAAGGGACTTTCCCAGCCTTTAATGTTTGCAATGTCCATGCAAACTGCATAATGGAACGCAATTGATTCTGACCATGATACAAAACAGACAAATCATCCTGCACAATGTCCACCACAGATGAAACAATATTATCTAAGGTATAAATTCTGGAAGACAGGGTGTTAATGCTATTATCTATTACAGCCAATACCTTTTCCATATTGGCCTGGTCAATAGCTCGTAATCTGGATGCAGCCTCAATCTGTGATAGCTTCCAAACTACGTTGTAAATAGCATATACCCATCTTTTGGACCTGCCAACCGCAGGACCTTTAACAAAATTATTCAAATCTATTTTGTCGTTCAATTGTGATAAATGAAGTTTAACAGATGCTAAGGTGGAATGTTGCAGCCAAGATTGGCATAACTTCCCTACTGAGTAGGTAGTTACAGTGTGAGAAGATTCAAATCGGGGGTCCACACGAACTTGTGTATACCCCGGTGTTAAATCCAGAAACCGATGTTGACAGGAATCTGAGCTAGTTTGCCACACTAACCACCCCTCCGGATTCAATTCAGAAATATTGAAGGATGTGTTGGAAATGTATGACTGCAACGTAGCAAGGGACAGATCCGTATGATTATCCTAATTAGGATAAGCACCCAGACCCGGAGTGCAGGGAGAATTGAATTTTTTAGAAGTAGCCAATCCAAAACAGGTGGTCTGAAAAATTGACAAATTCAAAACTAACATGTGGTTCGGGATGAGGCAGGCACGATGCAAAGCTTCTGTTCCCTGTACTTGCCACGGTTTAGAACCCCAAACCGATTTAAGATAAATAGTAGCTTTCCACAGCTCATATCCTCCAATTGCCAACTTGTCCATAAAGGACTTGGAATACAATAATTTGGTGTGTGTCAGTCTAACTTTAGAAGCCGACTCAGCCGCAACCTTAAAATAAAAGGAGGCCGGATTCGACACACTGAAATCAGAAAAATATGTGAATTTGTCCACTAACGTGGTGGAGCTGCCCAGCCTAGGGGCGGGACAATGTTCCCATTGTGTATAATTTACAAAAATTCTAAACGTATTTGCTTTGTGTAGGAAATGTGTGCCATAATGTTGATAGCAGAATTGCTCATCATAATTAGCAGTATCTAAATGCAAATCTTCAGCATCAAATGCAGCATAATATTTCAAATCAGAAAACAGTGCTTCTATTGCTTGTACATCCCAATCATCCGAGTGGATGTTCTGCTTAACTACATCACCCATAGAAACACGAAATACATTTGGCACATTGATTACTTCAGTGGGGCCATAAATTTGAAATTTTACAGCATCCCAAGCGATCCCATCACGTACAGGCCAAGCAGTAATGTTCACAAAAGTCTGGTCCCTTTTCATGATATGTGATGAGGAGTGGGGGGCCAAAGTTCCATCAATTAGTCGAATTGTAGATCTTTCTTTCAGGTAGTGTCCATTGATAAGTCTAAAAAACACCACCACAAAGCCAATGGACATAAACAAAAAAATACATATGAGCACCAGCCAAATGTAAGTCCAAGGAGGAATTAAAAAATGTCTTTTGAACCAGGCCATAAAAATCGAAACTTTGGACGGGGCAATGGAAGTCATTGAATTAGTATCAAAAGAGTATCGTGACTGGGTAACTGTGGTGGATTGTAAAAGAGGCAATGGTACATCCGCAGGATAAGCATACTCAATATCTTCAGGTAGACCACCAAGTGTCGGTGGCAATAAAGGACCAGTAACTGTATGCATCTCGACGGCAACATCAGGCAAGGTGTCAGAATTTGGTGCCACAACCGAATTTCTCAGCATCGAAGGGCAAGAAACTACCGGAGTCATACTAAGAAGAATCGGCCACTCGCTGTAGCTTGACATTGTCAATTGAGATGTACCTGTTATCCTTACGACCAGGAAGTGGAGGTAAAATGACTGTACGTGTACCCTGTACTCCAAGCACCGGAACTGGTGCACGATAAGAGGGGCCGAACTCCTTCTTGTTCTCCACCTTCTCACGGACCAGATCACCAACTCGAGGTAGCCAGCCGACTACCGGAATCTGAAGCGCAGCATCAGATGTGGAGGGTACGTGTTCCTTCGCTAGACTGTCTCTGGCGTCTTGAAGATTCTGCAATACAGCACAGTGATCATCTACGTCAAAGGGTGCGGTCGACGCCGCCATGTCTAGACCATCAAGGTCGGGGACAAACATTCGTATGCCAAAGAGCATCATGTATGGGGTCCGCCCACCCAGAGACCTTCTAGGGAGATTATTAAGTGCACGTTGCACGTCATATAAGTGGGCTAGCCAGTTCCGGCCAGTACCTAAAACCCTGGCTGTCAAAGATTGCTTTAAGTCACGGTTCATCCGCTCCACTACACTATTACCCTCAGGTCGGTATGGAGACGAAAATTTGACTTGGACCCCCAAATTTCTCATGGCTTCTTTGTACGCCTTAGAGGCGAACGCAGGGCCCTGATCAGAATGAAAGGTACCACATGCAAAACTTCCAACAAAGACACGCAAATCCTTGATGACAGTACGGGCATCAGCACTCCTTTGTGGCCACACCCACAGAAAACGTGTGCACGAATCCACTGCAACCAAGATGTATTTGTACGCAGTATCAGAGGTAAATGGACCGCAATGATCTAAATAAACACAACCCAGTGGTTTATTAGATATGTACAACTGAGTTTGTGGTGGGCGCGCCGCAGTTGAAGGTTTTATCTGCTGGCAAATGTCACAATTAAGAACATAAGCACGCGCTTGTTTATATAAACCGCACCACCAGTAACGTTGTTGTAACAGAGATACAGTAGCTGCAATGCCGGCATGCGCGGACGGCATGCCCTCGTGTGCTGCTAATATCAAAGATGGTCTGCAGTCCGCGTTGGGAATCAATCTGTCACCAACGTCGTTAATCCTCACTAATGGGACGTTATCAGGACTTAAGCGATAATGGTAACGAGAAGGGAAACCTCTTGGATATTTTGTTCCCTTCTCTGTAGCAGCAATAGCTGCCAAGATGTCATCATCGATCTTACTTTTGGATCTTGTAACTGCTGCTACTAAGTATGTCGCCACTGCTGTTTTTGCTGCCTCGTCAGCTAGGCTGTTGCCGACAGCATGGACACCAACTCGTTGGTGACCAAGAGTGTGAATAACATTCACGAGAGGCAGATGTTCTTTAAGTTGTGCCACTCAAACCCAAAGTGTTTTATGCTTAATCGTGCTACCTTTGGAATCATGGTAGTCATTCTGAGAACAAAAATGTAGATTGTCGTTGTATGCTTGGACACAATAAAATGAGTCACTCACTACAAGAGTAGTGACTCGGGGATCAGCAAACTCTAGTGCAAGCACCAGAGCACGAAACTCCGCCAACTGTGCGGTACAATCACCCAATGACTGCGTATGCACGACATCGGATTGGAATTCACCATTCACGAAAGTACCGACCATAACTGCGCAGGCCGCTGAATAGGCATGCTTCGATCCAGTAGCCGGTTGCGCAGAACCGTCAGTGTAAATGACTCAATGGTAATACTCGAGCGGGCGCAAAGTCAGAGGAGCTGGATGAACGAATTCATACTGCAAAAACTCCTGAGTCTGAAGTGCCGCGTCAAAGATATATGTGACGTCAGGCGATGTCAAGGAAGTGGCCCATTGTATCCACCTTGGAGGCAAAGCCTTAGAATTAGGTACACTTGCTTTCGTCACCGTCTCAAGGGCAGGATATGGTGTTACCACCAACATGCGTTTGCCTTGCGATAGCGCTCGCTCTTTCAGAATCGCCATCTGTACTGCCGTCAGCACTTTCTCGACAGCGGAAAATCGCAGTTCAGCCGAAGTGTACAAGTGTGATTTGTAGGCAATGGGGACGGTGTCGCCCTCATTGAACATTAAGTATGTGAAATCCACTGCGCCTGGCACAAATCCTATTATCAGGTTAGTGTGGTTATCACGCGTCAGTAAGTATTTTGAAGCAAGAAGGTCAGCTTTGAATGATTGCAATATAGCTGAATGCTCCGGCAGCCAACATGATTTGGAAAACGTAGGTTGTACCAAGGCATAAAGCGGCTTGATACGCTGGGCATAATCTGGAATGTAAGTTCGACCGAAATTCAGAAAACCCAGCAGAGATTGTAATTTCTTCAGTGTCGTGGGAGCACGTAGGCATGTGCATTTCTCTAGGAAGTGCGGGGCCAATCCTCGACCTTCATTGTTGAGTTCGTATCCCAAGAACACCACTGTATATCCCGCAATGTGAGACTTCGCAAAGTTGAATTTGTAACCGAAGTCTGCAAACAAAACAATAATGCGATCAACGCGATGGAGATGCGGTCCCAACTCGTCATCTGTGAGATAAATATCATCCACATACGAGTACGCATCAGGGTCTATGCTCTCTAACAGAGAGACCACGCGAGCGGCGAAGACACTAGGGCTGTTTTTATAGCCCATCGGTAATCTTTTGAAATGTTTTTGTTTGCCACCCGAGGTAAATGCCGTCCACTCACTACTAAGAGAGGACAGGTTATGGCTGTAAAAGCCATTGGAAATGTCAAGTGTGGTTTTAAACCGTTTTCTCACGAGACTATCGACGAGAGCGGAACTGTGGGTATTCTGTAATGCGCATGTCCGGCGATGAGAGTTTAAATGCCGGTAATCCAAATCTAGGCGGTACGACACGTCAGGCTTCGTCACAGTGAATAAAGGATTATTCATTGGTGACACACAAGTTTCAATTACACCTTGATATTCCAATTGTTCAAGGATAGCCGCGACGTGAGGTCTTGCTTCGCGACGCATGGGATATTGGGGTTGTTGTTGCGGCGTGGATCGCAACAGAATTTCATGGCTGGGGGACAATTTATCCCAGCCTACCTGATTACGATACAGCGCAGGTGCAAGCACCAGAGCCCACTCCTCGGCGAACTTTTTAGCTTGGTCCTTTGGCACTGTGTGCGCGAAGGACGGGAGGATTACCTCCTCCCCTCTAGGAGCATCTAAAACGAAAGCCGGGGGCCAATCAGCCTCTGCTAATAGAATTTCATATGAAGTGGTCAGATTATCCCAAAAAATCCTTTTTATTGTACGTTGTATGTCCCCTTCAATCAAAAGGACTATATTATATAGTCTATCAAGGGGAGCCACTCTAGTGTCAGCAGTTTCTACAGTTATGAACGTATCAGTTGCTGTCGCCACCAGATATGGACGCAGTGCTTGTCGCACTACTGTAACTTCCGCCGCGCTGTCGAGCAGCGTTAGTGCCCATGTCAGGTTCTGAAGCTGCGTCCGCATCATCTGTGGCATACCTCGCTGTTAGCGCAGCAACTTTCTTCTTCTGAAACGGGGGTCTTTGACGTGCAGACTCGTCCTGCTTGCCTTTGCCGTCAGTCTGACGGGGTTGCTCACGACTTTGGGCACCCCTTCCTTTTCCACGATCTCCGCCACCAGATTGTGAAGCCGATGTTTCCTGTGAAGAATGAGGAGAACGTTGTTCAGAAACCTGAAATCTATCAGGTGACTTAATACGAGATCGATCGCGCAGATCATATATGCGTTCGCTGGACGACTGCACGGGCGAGGCAGGACGAGACCCCTGTTTCTGTTGCTGCTTCCCCTGTTTCTTTGCTCGCCAACTTTGTTTAGGAAAATTTGGGCGTTCGTCTTTAGTAGATGAGCTCACCTTAGTTTGCTGTACTATATCAGGAATTACCACCGCTGGTTTAACACCCAACGGACTATGGCCCACGGTCCTATAGGCTTGCGCAATTATTTTAGCGAACTCCTTGGGCCTGTCGAGTTCATCCACGCGGTCCAGCTTATTAGCTACTTGGAACTGCATGGCGTTGCCTTTGAGGTTGCCCATTACCATGGAAGCCACCACATCGAACACTCCGACAAGCCTCATTCCTAATTCAACAGCAGCCTCCGCACCGTGATTCTCTTGAACACGTTTGATGACGGAGGGTAGTACAGACATAGACGGAGTGCCGAAGCACTTCGAGTAGGTCGCGGCAAAGACCTTGCCCCAGTTTGTGCAATCAGCCATATCTGGGACTAAGTCTTTTGGCAAACTAATGGTGAGAATCCTGTGTTTCTCCACAGGAGTGGTATGCGGAAAAACCGCCTCCAGTTGGTCAAATTTCTCAGCAAGCCAATAAGGAAAATCATCCTTACTTTGGGGGCGCTTGCCCATTACCGAATTAACCATAACAAGACTAATAACCACTGCGTGGTGGTCCGTTGGTTGTCTCGCAACAGCAGGTGCCCCCACCTGCACGTTGCGTGACACGTACTGCACTAAAGCCCTATGAACTGTAATCAGGGCTGTGTGTAGTACCCGCAACTCAGCCACCGCCACCGTGAGATAGCGGGGATGAGGCGTAAAGCCGGCCAGCACCGGCCATGTGGCCCCTGCAATAGACAACGGGCCCATTCTCGCCGGTGCAACCGCATGGGGAAGGGCGCCATTAAACCAAATGGTATGCTGCCAGGCAGAGATAGGGATTTCTTGTGTCCTATACGGGGTATAGACCGCAGGTAGCTGCGTGGGAGTAAAGGAATGAAACGCATCATCGTCATCCACCGCCGGAAAAGTTACCCAAGAGTAAAACAACTTATATGGGTAAGACGCATCAGCGCTCACCACAAAAATAACAGCCATCCCATCATCCGGCACCCCATATGTCGTCAAATGACGGCGTAGAGGTGTACGACTATGCGCGGCTATCTCGACCGCCATTAGGACACACTAAAGAGTATCAACAATATCAACAGTAGCACTGGGGTTCAGTAAAAATAACATTTTTAATGATCAAGCTTGAAAGAACCTATTAGTCGAAACACAGATAGGCTAAACCGTCACTCCCGTTAACCGGAAACCAGAGTGAGGGTGTTGTGGACTAATATAAGCACTACTAAGGCGTTTCAAATCAATAGACCAAACGTTAGGTGCGCCATGTTGCAGGGATTCTGCTTATGCACAGCACTATGCACAGGAAACCAGGACCTCAGTGAATTGTGGTGTACCAAAAACTCACCTCAGAACCCAGAACCCCTTATTCGACCAGCATCAGTGTCCCATTCGTTATCCGAGTTTTATCTTGGCGGTCCCAATGTATAGACAACCCAGAACAAGCGACTTAGGGTATTCTCAGGAATGGTGGGAATCAGAAATACCTGTTCGTAATTATTCTCATATCAGTCCACAACAGAATAAACAGAGACACTGTAAAGTTTAAAGCGTTTATTTTATAAACCTTGTGTCCTAAGATGCAGTACTTTGGCTAACATAAGCAGACAAATGATTAAGATCAAAACCATCAGCATAGTTACAATACCATAGAAAATGAAAGGAGTAATCATACTAAAATGACAGTGGATATCAGCCACCTTCCTTTCGCTAGTAAACTAATATGGTTATTATTAGGCTAATAAAAGGTCTCTAGGCTTGAATGGGGAACCCCATACCGTAAAGATCAGTTTAGTGGGATCACATCACAGGATCAGCTAGACTCTGCTCCTGGGAAAGCTCTTCTTCCGAATGTAATGAAAAACATGAAACACTGCAATATTAAAAGCACCCGACTTTCAGGTATTTGCAGCTGCGTGCGTGTTTTGGCTAAATAGTGGGACGATCAACCTGAACCCAACAACATGCACCGTCTAGCGACCCAGACTGTTTCTTTACACAATGTTCAGACCAAGGTCGCTGCTCACTGTTCGGGATGTGAACAACAGACAGTTCTCATGTGAAGCAAAGTCGAGCAAGCATTTCTCAATTAATAACATGTGACTGCAGTGTCGTGTGCAAAAGCAGCAAAAGTGGCAAGATGGCTTTCTAACATCTAACGCGGTTGTGCTAACTTAGCATTGTATGTATATAGATAGCAATCTTCACTACAATATCTTGTGTTATTGTATATAGCAGAGCTAAATTTATGTATGTACAAACACAGATACCCATAAACTCAATATATACCTATGTACACGCATAGACATAATGGAGCTTAAAAACCAGCACATGATACCTATA
This sequence comes from Triturus cristatus, assembly GCF_964204655.1. NCBI lineage: Eukaryota > Metazoa > Chordata > Amphibia > Caudata > Salamandridae > Triturus > Triturus cristatus. The sequence continues at coordinate 1,397,206,413 of NC_140589.1, forward strand.
CAACAGAAAATTGAGAGAGAACAAAAAAAAAGTGAGAATGCACCTTCAATAAAATACATGGTTGACTTAGCACCAAGGTAATGCTAGCTGACCAAAAGTACCCTATGAGGCTGATACTATTCTAACCCTGAAAGAAAACAACAGGAAAATAAAACCTTGCCAACAGCAGACACTTAAGACCACACTTGGCCTAGTATGTCAAGATGAAGAACAATCCAACCCCTGGAAATCTCAAAAGAGGTATCCAGCTAGTACATTTAACCACAATGTATACCAGATAGCACAAAAATCCAACTGTACATCAGACAAGGATTTATACATACATATATAGTTCCATAAGAACACAAAGAGCAATAGATTATAAGCTTCAAAAAGAGATTGAACAGTAAAGGGGCTGAAAGCCACAAAACAGAACCGCTGATTAGAGGAAAAAAATGTCCCCAAGGAGGTGGAGGACATCCAACCTCCAGACAGTATAAATGTAACTAACTCACAATCCTAGCATATCAAAGTATATGGGAAGGAAAGCTCAGAACGTTCTCAAGGAAGAGAAAGAACCACAGAAGTCAACATTCTCTTAAGAGAAGAAAGAAATACTTCCCTCCCCAAAATACAGAGCATAGGCGTAAAAGCCAGCCCCTGGCGTAATAGCTAACCCCTGAGTGTTAAAATATTATCACACTGCATCCCAGATAACCCTGCAAAGCAGTGTTCACTAGACAACCATGTTCTAAAGAGCCTAAGCAAGCAACAACACAACCTCCAAAAATGGAAGTGACCATTGGTAATCTAAGTATGAAGAAGAATACAAAATAGAGAACTTGAACCTGCTATATGTAGCAACTCCAAGAAAGAGGTGTCCATATCAAGGGAACAATATCTGATGAACAGGCAGGGAATGCACAGCGTGTCAAAGCTGGTATAACCCCCATCATAGGGTATCAAAATCTTTGCATAAATCACCTAACACAAAACCAAACTATGCACCATCAGAATCCAATTATAAGTGACCTGCTCCCGGTCAGGCCCTGCACTGCCGCCTGGCTCCTGGGGCTGGTGGGGGGCCGTGGACTGGTCTGGAGTCTTGTCGGCTCTGCCACACCTAGCTGGGGGACGCAGCTGTGGCCCTTAGTCATCTCGCGGCGGCAGCGTGTCGTGCCCTTCTTGGCGCAGAGCGGCGGTCGCCACACAGGGTGACACGCAAAGAGAACTCCTGTGAGGTGCATGGGGCGTGCTCAGGCAGGAGCAGCCTCAGAAGACAGTAGAGTGGGCCCGCTGGAGTTTGGTGGTCGAGGCTCTGTCCCAACGGTGGGCCCAGTGCTGACTGTTGCAGAGCTGGTGCTGTATGTGTATCTGGCGATCGTACCCCTCTGGGATGCAGATAGGCTGTTGATGCGGGGCCACATTGTTACATCCCCAGCTATTATTCCCCGACTGGGGGACACAGTGCTCATCCGGCCGGAGGAACGGTGGGGAGAGGCTCTGGGACCTCTGACCAAGCCGGTGATATCGTTGGCCTCTCCTAGCCACAGTTGGATCGCTGGATTGTTGAAGGTGTGCCGTCAACATAAGGTAGGCCTGCGGAGTGCATCTGTGCCATTCGTCCTGGGTGGGGGGGGGGGCACGGAGGTCATCGGGCCTAGGCCCCCCGTGCAACGCAACACAGTGGAGACAGCGGAACTCACACATCCCGCAATTTAATGTTGGGCAGCACGGGGTTCAGATCAGGCCTAAGCTGTCCAACCCCCCTCTGCCGAGACCTTGTGTTCCCGGTGTCAAATTGACCATCGTGCACCAAATAGCGTGTGCGGAGTGTGCTGAGATAGAGGTCAACACTGATTAGACCACCCTGGGAAGCCCCCCCGTGAGTATATGCTACAAGACTATTGTGCTGCCAGACCCTATGCCCAGTGCACAGCAGCTGGCCATGGACCGTCTTTGCTCGGCCTCTGCCCAAGGTGGTCACCCTCAGGGAGCGGCCGGTGATGCACCGGGGGTGCGGGGAAATCTATGCCCAGCCAAGCGGACCTCTCTGCTAAACTGGACTCAGTACTAGCTGCGGTAGAGCGGATTGGCACAGCATTGGATCTAACTCGGACCTCTCTTGAAGGCAGAATAGACAATGTCACCTCTGTCTTCATGCTCCTACGTGCAGACCACCAGAAATTGTCCGAACGCGAGCAAGTAGCGGAGATTGCACTGGCAGAACTTCAGCTCAAAACCCGGAATCACACATTGGCGCTACAAGATCTGCTTGACCGGGTCTGCACCCTCGTAGAAAAACTGGGCGATGCAGAAGGTCGCTCGATCGCAACAATGTGCGGGTGATTGGCCTTTCGGAGGTTGTTGAGGGCCGCGATGCGGTTGGGTATGCGGAGTCCTGGCTGAAGGAACTGCTCCCTCCTGTAACATTCTCCCCCCAATATGTTGTGGAGCGGGCGCACAGGTTCCCTGCCCATAAACCTCCTCCCGGGGCTCGCCCTCACCCTATCCTAATTCGTCTGTTGAACTTTCGTGATCGGGATGCGATATTGAGAGAAGTCAGACGACACCCAGGGCCCAAGGTACAAAACGTCTCGGTCTCTTTCTTCCCAGACTATGCTGCTCAAGTGCAGAGGAGACGTGCTAACTTCGGAGCAGTGAAGCAACAACTGAGAGCCAAGGACATACGCTACTCTATTCTATTCCCAGCCCGCCTCCGGGTGATTCACAGCAGCACAGCGTGGTTCTTCGACTCTCCATCCGATGCTTGGGACTGGCTTGAAGAGAATGGTTTGGCGATGGTCCTTAGGCCACGGAAAGATGCCACATCACAGAGGAGATACAGGGGAAGATGTCGGAGGGGCAGAGGCAGAGGGTCCCAGCATCGTATCATGCCTGTCAGCGCCCAAGACCCGGAGCAGATCCTATTGGAGCGCCAAGACACGTTGCGCATTGCTTCATCCCTCCAATCCACCAGATTGCTTCCTGAGTCCGCCTCATCAGCATCCAGTTCCAGGGGAGACACGGACTCTCTACAGGCATGGTCTGCTCATCCAGACGCTCCTCGCCTTCCAGTGGTCACGCCTCAAACATCAGACAATATTGATGAGTATAGTAGTCAGGCTCATTCGTCTCCATAGTATGTATCTGTAGCCTTCTAAAGATCTGTAACTGATCCCCAAGCAAACATTCCGAACCTAAACCGCACACTCGCGCAACATTACATGCCTCTAGGAACGCCCTTGGATGCCAGTTCTTAGTGTTATGTAATCGGGGATGAATCATTAGAAGCTATCTCCTTCTCACTCACACCCCTTTACAGTCTAATTCTGACTTCAAGTTAATTGCCATGGTTGGGCGTATCAGTTTGGGTCAGTCCCCGTTCGGGGTTCGCTCCTATGCAGTTCTTACACCTAGATTGAATACTATTAATTTTCTCCCCACATATATTGCCCTACATAGTGACCTACAGCAGTTTCTGCTACGTCAATATGCGTTTACTGCTGTGTTGTCCAGGTTCTCCATGCCTACATCACACACATGACGGATATCAATATAATTTCCTGGACCGTTACGGGCATCCACACCCTAGTGCGCAGGTATGCCATATACGCTTACTTGCGGCGCAGATCCACCGGGATTCTACTCCTACAGGAGATGCACCTGACAAGTCTAGAAGTAGGCAGGCTTGGTCACCGCTGGCGCGGCCATGTATACAGCACTTACTACTCATCTCAGGCCAGGGGTGCCCTGATATGGTTGAGGGTGGGGACCCCATGGGAGGAGTAGGAGGAGGAGGTTGTGGTCGAACCGGCGGGGGGCTATGTGTGTGTCAAGGGCAGGCTCAATGGTCAAACCCTCCTGTTAGGTTCCATATATGCTCCTAATACCAACCAGAACACGTTCCTTGGTAGCCTCTCCACCATGCTTTCTAGATAGGGGGTATCCCTTGGTTACTAGGCGGGGACTTCAACTCGGTCCTCAATGTCTCACTTGACCGCTCCCCTCCCTTACTCGCACCAATGCTTCCTCTAATGCACAAGCCCCTGCATGCCTGGCTAGGGCACTGGCCCCTTATAGATGTATGGTACGCACAACATCCTGACTTGATAGTATATTCCTTTTACTCACCCGTTCATGATCTCCAGGTTTGTCTTGATCGCATCCTGGCAACATCGGCCCTACTCCCTCTGATTAGTCCAGGCTGTACGCACTCGGATCATAATCCCCAGATCATGTCACTCAGCTGGGAGGCTGGTTCCTTTTCACCCCCTGACTGGCGGTGCAGACGGTGGCACTAGAGGACCAGTCCTTCCGCTGCTCCTTGGAAACCACAGTAGTCAGATATTTTGCTCAAATTGTCGACTCCACAAGGTCCCTCCTGATAGAATGGGAAGCCTTTAAGGCTACCACGAGAGGTCACTGCCTGGGTCTAAACTGGAGCACCCACAAGCAATTAGATACCTCGCTTGCCTCCATTGAACGGAAGCTCCTTTATTGGGAGACGCTGTCAGTCACTCACCCTGAGGCACAGGATCGGCTCGAGGCCCTACAGGAAGACCAGCTAGAACTACTGGAAAAGTTGCGCTGTCACAATTACCTAGCTCACTCTACCCGCACCCACGCAACATCAGACAGGGCAGGCAAACTGCTTGCGTACCTGATATGAGCCCCCACATCATCCCATACAAGCAATAAAGGACGACCTCGGTCAGATGAGATATACCCAGAGGGACATACACGAGGACATGACCTGACATTACACCACATTATATGCATCTAGCACACATGGCGACACCCAGCAAATATGTACGTTTCTGGATTCTGTACAACTACCCTCCCTATCTGTTGACCAAATACTGGAAGCTGGACTCCCCCTTATCTGTGGAGGAGATTAGAGAGGCGCTAACGTCCCTTGCATCGGGAAAGACCCCGGGCCCTGATGGGTTCCCTGCGGAGTTTTTCAAGTCCTATGCGGAGACACTGGTGCACCGTTTACATGCACTCTACATAGCAGTGCTTGACAGCGCAGTTCTTCCTCCCTCTCTTTGTACAGCCAATGTTGTTTCCCTGTTGAAGCGGGGCAGGGATCCCATAGCCCTAGGGTCTTACAGACCACTAGCGATCCTCAATACCGACTCCCAAGTTCTTGCGAAAGCCCTTGCCGTTCGGCTTGCTCCCCATGTGTCCTTCCTGGTACACTCAGACCAAAATGGTTTCGTTCCTCCCCGGAGCACCACACTCAATCTCTGCCGCTACTTTAGAGTAGCCGAGTATGCCCCCCTTAACTGGCCCCACTCGGGATGCCTTGTGCTTGACCTTGAGAGGGCGTTCGACTCTCTGGAATGGGACTATCTCTTTGATGTGTTGCAAGGTTTGGCATTTTTCCCCTATTTCCTCTGCATGGTTCAGCTGTTATATAAGCATCCAAAGATCCGAGTCAAGACAGGACCCTACATATCGAGCGCGGTCCGGGTGGGTCGCGGGACCCGTCAGGGCTGCCCACTCTCCCCACTCCTCTTCTCCCTGGCTGTGGAGCCCCTAGCGGCGTTCATACGTGCCTGGGTAGACATGGGCATCCCCTTAGGCGACGACACACATACAATCTTGTTATATGCTGATGATCTTTTATTGTACGCCAGAGATCTTCACAATATCCCCTATACACTGGACACAGTCACACAGTCAACTGTCACTGTTCGCCACGGTTTCAGGCCTCAGGGTTAATGCAGAAAAATCCACTATCTTCCCGTTCACACTGTCCACACCAAACCTGGGGTACTCATTGGAGGGGGGTCCCGGTGTCTTGGTGCACGGGTACCTTCCGATACTTTGGTATCCACATATATCGCACCAAAACAGACCTATTTGACGGCAACATCACTAGAGCCACCTCCTCTATCTACTCACAGATGATATTCTGGAAGTCTCTCCTTATGTCTATTTTGGGCAGAGTGGCTCTGGTGAAGATGGTGGTTCTTCCACCTCCGCTTTACTATTTCGCCACCCTGCCAATTTACATCCTCCCCTCCTTTTTCAGCAAACTGGAAATTATGGTTAGGGATTTTCTTTGGGGTACGTCTAGGCAAAGCGTCTCCATCAGGAAGTTGTATCTGCCAGCGGGACAGGGCGGACTGGCAGTGCCTAACCTTGAGTATTACTATCTAGCGGTCCAGATACAATGGGTTGCCATATGGCTGGCCTCGCGGCACCTACAGGACACCGCCACACTGCACCCTCCCCTGATGCTTCATGCTTTGCTTCGTATGTTTCACCCCTGCGCTAAGCCCAGTAGTGTGGATTCCTTGCTGCTCTCCATAGCATACAAGTGCTACCATAGAAGCTTGTATATCACTCGCGCTACCACACCATATGCCCCTGCAATTCCACTGCTGGGATCACCGAAAGGCAGTTCATGCATCACAGCAGCGGAGTTGCGCGGTTGACACTGACGACCTTTTTAGAGACTGAGCCCTGATCCCCTATGCAGATTTAATCTCAGAAGATGGTCTACCCCCGGGTCACTTCCTACTATACCATGTACTCACAGCCTCACTCTCATCGAAGTGGGGTAATTTAACAGTGGAACCTCCTACACACCACCTGTTGCAATATCTCGACATAATGGCCACTGGGGGGTGCTTGATATGCTTGTTCGCCTCCTCCCTTCGTCAGCACACAGCGGTTCCACTGACCTCCCGGAGGCACCACTAGGAAGAAGACACAGGACAGGCCCTGTCAGAGAAGGAATAGGTGACAATACAATTTTTTTAATTTATATAGCGCACAAATCACCCCATGACGGTATCTCAGCGCTGGAGCCACACAAGAGGACGAGGTGAATGGGATTTAGAAAAGAGAGGTCTTCAGCATTTTTCTGAAAGCCAAGTAATCAGTGCATTGTCGCATGCGGAGAGGAAGATCATTCCATAGGCGCGGGGCAAGATGGTAGAAGGCCTTCCCGCCCTGACGAGCCTTTTTGACGCGAGGGACCGTGATGAGGGCTTTGTCTCCTGAGCGGAGGGCTCTAGGAGGAACATAGTTGATGAATTTGGCATTAAGATAGCTTGGGAGGAGGAGCCTAGCGCGCAACCAAGATGGCCGCGTAGGTGCGAGGCTCCCGAGGACCTCCGCAACCTCCTACGTTTATCCTGACTTCATCCTGCATCGGTTGAGGGAACTGTGTCGGTGAGCCTGAGCCGAGGTGGTACCCGTTTCCCGTTTTCGAATCGGACCTCGGGTGCCGGAGTGAGCACCGATTGAAGTTTGCGGCCTACCTCTCTCCTGACCCCGGATTCGCGTTTGGGGGCGACCCGGTGACAAAGTGAACAACAACGGCGGGCTAGGCCTGGCGAGTCGCGTACCCCGCACTTTCGCGCCCCCTTGCTGTCTTCGCAAGTGGGATCGCGGCGCTCTTGGTGTTGGGGTGGCCTCGCTGGGAGACCCTGCCTGCCTGCCTGCTGTGGCCCGCTCCGCAGTCCTGGGGTGGCCCCCCGGAGCTCGTGGCCTTGATTGCTCGCTTTCTACTGCGTGGCTGGTGAGGGTGTGAGACCCGCGACGATGGCCACTAAACAAGATGGAGATCGGTTGAAGGCCAAGTCGACCCGGCGTGGCGCCGCACATCAGGCCAACATCATGGACCGCTACACCCTCCCGAAGGGATCTCCCGGTGGACCGCACAAGTCCTCTGAGTGCCCCCCGGATGCCCCGGACTTGCCCACAGATCTGACTCTGCAAGACGTCATGGGCGCCATTGCTGAGATGAAGGCCACGGTGGGCCAGCGGTTTGACACGTTAGCGTATAAAATCGACGCGGTTCTCGTTGATGTCAATCTGGTGAGAGCTGATCTCTCGAAGACCAACGACCGGGTCGATTCTTTGGCCCACACCGCGTCGGGCCTCATGACTGAGGTGGCGGCCCTTCAGACGGAGGTACACCGGCTTCGTCAGGCGAGTGCGCTCATGGATCGGCGCCTGGAGGATTCCGAAAGCCGGGCCCGGAGGAATAATATCCGCATCATCGGAGTACCTGAGGGACGGGAGGAGTCGGCGGCGGATCTTTTTGTGGAGGACCTGATCACTACCCATCTCCAGTCTCGGGGACTGAGTAAATTTTTTGCTGTGGAGAGGGCCCATAGAGTTCCCGGGGGACGGCCGAAGGTCGGAGCCCCTCCGCGGCCTCTTATTGCCCGTATCTTTAATTTTCGGGACAGGGATGCAATTCTGCAAGCCTCCAGACTGCAAGGGCCGATTAAGTTGGAGAACATGGAGGTGAACTTTTATCCTGACTTCACCCAAGCGGTCCAGAAGCAGAGACTGAGCTTCTTGGGCGTCAAGCGGCGGCTTCGGGACATGAACTTAAAATACGCCATGCTCTTCCCGGCCAGGCTGCGGGTGGAGGTGGATGGTCGCACTCACTTTTTTGACCGTCCTGAAGCGGCCGGGGACTGGCTGGACACTTTGTCTGGGGGTCGGGATCGTGATGGCGGGGGGGGGGCTGCGGGAGGAGAAGGCCCACTGGACCGGGACTGAGGTGCTGATACTGGGACTCACTCTGGACGCAGATGCTGCCGCTTTCGGCCAAGCTTAGGGTCTCTCGTTTTTAGTCTTCGTTCTCCCTCTTTTGTAGGTGGTGCGGGGTCTCGAAGGGGTACTCTTTCCTCCTCTAGGGGGTTTACCTAGTTTCAACTATATAGGGGCGACAGGCACACTGCAAGTTGGGGGGGGCTGTTTGGGCTCATGCAGGGGTGCAGGGAGGGGGGAGTTTTGTTGGGGCGGTTGGGTTGGGGTGGGGTGTTGTTTATTTGTACCACAAGGCAAAAGTATTGTTGTGCTATTCCCAAAGTGCCCTCGGGGGGACGAGTGATTGCTTTCGTTTATGATGGGGGGTAGGGGACTGAGTCTTTTGTCCTGGAACGTTAATGGACTGGGGGACAGGATAAAACGAGGTGTGGTCCTGCAGTTCCTGAAACGAATTTCACCTGACATAGTTTTTCTGCAGGAGACGCACCTCATTGGCAACTCCTTTCGTGCTATGAACCGGCGGGGCTACCGCCTTCTGGCCCATTCGGGCTTCACGTCGGGTTCAAGGGGTGTGGGCATCATGGCCAAGACCTCGCTCCCGTTGGAAGTTGATGAGTTACTCCATGATGACAGGGGACGTTACACGGTTCTGGTGGGTAGAATGGAGGGCAGAGTGATTATTTTTGTTTCTGTCTATGTCCCGCCAGGGTTGCAGACGACCATCTTTGCGGATCTGGGGCGCCTCCTCCTTGGTTTCCGGAGGGGATCCTGGTGGTTGGGGGGGATTTTAACGCTGTGGTTTCCGGAATTGAGGACCGTCACCCCCCTAGGGATCTCCCCCGTGCCCAAGCGTGGTTGTCTGGCCTATTGGATGCCTTGGGGCTGGTGGATTGTTGGCGTTTGAAACATCCTACGCAGAAACAGTACACTTTTCATTCCGGGGCCCATGGCAGTCTATCAAGACTAGACTATGTCCTGGTGCCGGCGGCGCATGCGGGGAGGATCGGGGAGGTGCGCCATTTGGCGCGGGGTATTTCAGACCATTCCCCGCTCTTATTGCACTTCGATATTCTCCCGAGGGGAGAGGGTAGGGTGGCCCCGATTAATCCCTGGTACCTGCGTGACCCCACCATTCGCGCAGAGTTGGTTAAGTCCCTTAAGCGATATTTTGATGAGAATGTGGGGTCGGTGTCATCTGCGGTCTCGCTATGGGAGGCATTTAAGACGGTGATTCGGGGGGATGCCCTGTCCCTTATTTCCCATTCCCGGAGGCGCGAGCGGGAGGAGGTGATCCGTGTTGAAACTGAAATAACTGAGTTGGAGGGTGACCTCGAATGTGGGGTGACGGATGACAAATTACATGTCCTCCGACTCAAGCAGGCGGCCTATAAGGCCCTCGTCACGGAGGCGGCGAGGGGCCTCAGTAGAGAGCAACAGGGGAGACTGTATGATGTGGGTGATAAGGCTGGGAAATTGATTGCATGGCTGGATAAAAAGGAGAGGGCGAGTCGAGTTGTCCCGTTGATTGAGAAACTGGATGGTGTGTGTGTCACGGAACCGGAAGAAATAGTCGATTGCTTTGCAGAATATCTCCGTGGGGTCTATTCCCCGGTGTCCTCCCGCTCGGAAGAGGATTCCCATGCCCTGCTCAGGGATATAGCGCTGCCTTCCCTTTCGGAGGAGGATAGAGTGTCGTTGGACGCCGCCCCAACCTCTGAAGAAATTGCTCTCGCCATACGCTCGGTCGCCTCCGGCAAGGCCATGGGTCCCAATGGTCTTCCCATTGAACTGTGCAAGCTGCGACCGGATACGCTGGCGCCGCATCTCCGTGCGATGTTCCTCGCGGCCCGTTCGGCGGGTTCCCTCCCGCTAGACCAGCGTCTGGCCACTATCGTGGTCATTCACAAGGAGGGGAGGCCGCGGGACCGGGTCACGTCCTACCGGCCTATTTCGCTGCTGAATGCGGAGCCCAAAATTCTCGCCAAGGTGTTGGCCAATCGTCTGGTTGGTGTGGTGTGCGATTTGATTCACCAGGATCAGTCCGGCTTTATCCCCCATCGCAACACTGCGCTTAACCTGCGGCGCTTGCATGGGGTGCTCGCGCGTGTCCCGTTTATACGGGAACCGACCATTTTGGCATCCCTGGACGCCACTATGGCGTTTGACACACTTGAGTGGCCATATATTTGGGCGACACTGGCGAAGTTTGGGTTTGGCCCGGGATTCATCGGTTGGGTGAAATTGTTGTACTCGGGACCGCTAGCGCAGGTGGTTGTGAATGGTAGAGTGTCGGCTCCGTTTGAGCTGGGCAGGGGCACGCGGCAGGGCTGCCCATTATCACCGCTCCTCTTCGCGCTTGCCCTGGAGCCCCTGGCGGAGTGGCTGCGGTGGGAACCTTCTATTCGTGGTCTCCGCTGGACCCCCGAGTATGAGGACCGCGTATCTCTTTACGCTGATGATATTCTTCTGTACCTGGCTTCCCCACGTAAATCACTGATAGTACTGGTTGATGTATTGCACTCATTTGGCCTCAACTCCGGCCTGGTCATCAACTGGGCTAAATCGTGTGTATATGTCCTCTCTGGGGAGGATCCTATCCTTCCGCGGGGTTGTCCTATTCAGATCGCCCCGCGGGGATTTAGGTACCTGGGTATCTTCATTACCCTGGACGCGGAGGCCCGATATAGCCAGAACTTGCTTCCCCCCCTCCAGCGCCTGAAGGAGGACGTCGCGCGTTGGAAGTGCTTGCCGCTCTCGCCGCTCGGCCGGGCGGCATTGTTTAAGATGATGTCGCTGCCACGTTTCCTGTATGCTTTGCAGAATACAATGGACGTTGTCCCGGCGCGCTACTTCCGCGAGGTGGAGAGTTTGCAGCGCCGACTGTTTTGGGAGGGTCGGCCGCGTATCGCCCTGGCGAAGCTGACGCTCCCGTGGTACGACGGGGGGGTTGCCCTCCCAGATATCAAGCGATATTACTGGGCCTCCCAGCTGGCTGCGATCAATCACGGCCTTTACGGGCCCGCCCTAAACCCGGCCTTTGAGATGGATAAAATGTTACTGCCGGGCGGTGACTATAATCGGGCGCTTTATTCTAGCTCGTATGACGCACGGCTGACGGGCCCCACGGGGGTCATGGTACGGGTGTGGCACACGGCTAACGTGGCGATGGGGTGGAGGGACCGCTTGACCCGGGCGACGCCACTATACGCATCTGAGCGGCTGGGCTCCCTGTGGACCTCGAAGGGCTTTGAGAAGTGGGACATGATAGGCATCAGCAGGGTGGGCGATCTCTGGACGAGGGGGGGATTTAAAACGTTCGATGTGCTGCGGACAGAATTCCAGCTGCAGGACAGGGAGTACTTTCGTTATATGCAGATCCGTCATGCGTTGTGCTCCGTATTTCCGGACGTTGCCTCCATCCCGGAGTGCTCCCCTCTGGAGGATAGAGTGCTAGATGGGCATGTCCCGGACGGCACGATTTCATTGATTTACAAAAAGCTCATCATTGACCGTTCGGGACTGCTGACCGGCCTTCGTGAGGCGTGGGGGGCTGATGGATTGGAGCTGGATGACGAGGACTGGGTGTCTGCAGTGGCCTCCCCGAAAGAGGTGGCCATACCGGCTCGCCTTCGCTTCGTCCAGCTCAAGATACTCCACAGGGTCTATGTTACGGGGCCGAGTCTGATGCGTATGGGCTATGCTGTGGACGGGTTGTGTAAGCGTGGGTGTGGTTCTTTGGGGACCTTTCTCCATATTCTGTGGGAATGCCCAGAGGTGGTGCGATTCTGGCGTGGTGTGCATGAGGTTCTGCAGGTAGTTACGCATGTGCCGCTGTTGCCTGAGGCGAGGAGATGTCTTTTGAATGTATGGGAGCCAACCGATTACTCAGTGCCGCAGACGTGGTGGGCGACTCTGGGATATATGGTGGCCAAACGTGATATTGCGCAACTGTGGGGTTCCCAGAGGTCGCCGACTGTCTCGGCGTGGAAGGACAACATGGATTGGTGTATGTTTCGGGAAAAGGTGGTGTATGTTGCGAGAGGTAAGCCTGGGATGTGGGTGAAAGTATGGGGCCCCTGGAACGCCTACCATGGGGGAATCTGTACCCCGCCGCTACTGCCGGATCCGTCACCGGCTCCGTCTCCTTAGCCTGTTTGTCTTCCCGGTTCTGGGAAATGAGTTTACTTAGTCCCCGTCCTGACCTATTCCCCCCCTCGATATTCCTATGAATCAGTGGGGTCCCCCCCCTAGGGGAGCACATGCTGTTGTTTCCGACTGTGGGTTGCCTTGTGGACTTGTCTTTCTTGTTGTTATTTATATTAAAATGAAACCGTCATGTGGGGTCCGGAAGGTGTGGCTGCCAACGCTTCTTTCAACTCCTGTGAATTCCCTTGTGCCGCAGCGTGCGTTCTATTGTCTGTAATACATGCTCCTTCTGTTTGCTAGCGGCCGGCCTAAAGGTTGTAGGCCCATCTTTGTATATTTTTTGGATTCTGTAATAAACGGTTTCAAAAAAAAAAAAAAAGATAGCTTGGGCCTAAACTGTTTATGGCTTTGAATGCCAGGCAGCATATCTTAAAGTGGATCCTTTTACGGATGGGAAGCCAATGTAATTTCAGCAACAAGGGGAGGGAGGCTGTTCTAGTGGGGGCATTGTCAACTAAACAGGCCTGTGACAAGGGCGAGTCGCTGACGGACCCCGGGGGCACCAGGCCGCTACTGCTGGTACTAACGCTACTCACATCCAAGAGGAGGGGCTTGAAGGACCCAAAAGCGCCGGATGTGGACACCGGAAGAGAAGGCCGGAAAGAGGAGAGCGAAGGCGAGGAGTGGAGCGAGAGCACGGACCAGAGTGAGGAACGGAGCGAGGAGCAAAGCGAGAGCGCGGATTAGAGAGAGGAGCGGAGTGAGGACCAGAGCAAGGAGAGGGGCAAAGGGGAGACGACGGCGGCAACCAGAGGCTACGCCGGGACGTGCCCCGAGGAAGGACGCAAGGACGAAGCAGCCGGGACCCAGAAACCGGGTCCCAGAAACCGGGTTCCGGCCTCAGGCAAGTAGCGGAGAAAACTGGGAGGGCCCTCGTGGGTTGGTGGCACGTAGAAATGTCCTACTCAGGACTATAGCCAAACCCCCCTCCCCAGTAAGGTAACGAAGGGGCAGTGCAGGGGCGGGTTGTAACCCATCTCCAGCGGGATTCACCAGACTAAAAGGGCCGGGGACGACGGAACCTCACAAACCCTTGCCCTAGAGGGAATAAGGAGGGACAACCCCGACCACTTCTAGACCTATAAGGGGAACAAGGACGGGTATTAATCGTCCTGTTGTTTCTTGTTTTTCCAAGGGGACGCCTGGCAGGACCACGCCCGCGGAACCGATCAAGAAGCGACGCAGAAAGGCCGAAGACGGTCGAGGAGCCCAGCAGCAACTCAAGGAGACCCCTCCCTACCTGAGACCACCCTCGTGGGGATCCCTCTTTCTGCACCAGAGGACGGTTGTCCGTAGGAAGATAAAATCTCAAGTTAAAACCCCAGTACTGAACTCCTCTGTTCTGTGGGGCGGGGCGTGACAGGGCCGCTGTGTTTTAGATAACCTGTAATCTGTGTATGTCCTTATCATTGGCTGAGATCATCAACAGTAATCTAAGCGGCTCAAAATGAGTGCTTGTACCAGTGTTTTCCTAGAGGACATAGGTAGAAAAGGGAAGACTCTTCTGAGCAAGCTAAGGTTATGGAAACAAGCACCAATAGTGGAGGAGACATGGTCTCTAAGAGAGAGTTTTTGGTCAAGTCTAACTCCAAGGTTTTTAACCACTAGTTTCGGACAAGGGGTGGGACCTAGTTCCTCAGGCCACCAACTGGGCGACCACAACATGGTAGCGTCACCAAATAGCATTATTTCGGATTTGGTGGCGTTAAGTTGAAGAAAGTTCAATTTCATCCATTCAGATATGGATTTCATACCTGTGCTGAAGATGTCTTGAATGTTCGGGCAGGATTTATCAAATGAAAGGAGTAGCTGAGTGTCATCGGCGTAAGATATAGGAATGAACCCCAGTTTTCTCAGCAGTCTAGCCAGGGGCGCAACATAGACATTAAATAAGGTAGGGCTCAAGCAAGAGCCCTGGGATACTCCCTTGGTAACCTTGGTTGTCTTGGAGTGAAAAGGGCCTAGGTTGACTGGCTGTGATCTATCAGATAGGAAGTTGGTAATCCATTTCAGGGCATTCCCTGTGATACCTATGTCTACCAGTCGATTGAGTAAAATATCATGGGATATGGTGTTGAATGCTGCGGAAAGGTCAAACAGCTCCAAAAGCACTGCTTGACCCTTATCCAACAGCATTCTGATGTCGTCTGTGACTGCCACCAGGGTGGATTCAGTGCTGTGTCTGGGGCGAAAACCAGATTGAGAAGGGTCCAGACTGTTAGTGGATTCAATGAAGAGTGAAAGATGAGTATTGATATGTTTTTCTAAAATTTTGGTGTGGAGGGGAAGGAGCGAGATAGGTCGATAGTTAGTGACATCATCAGGCGCAATTTTGAGGTTCTTTTTGATTGGAAGTATTTGTGCTGCTTTCCAATATGAGGGGAGAGCTCCATCTCTCAAGGAGCTTTTGAGAATATTGCATAAGGGGTTGGCAAGCTGTTTGGCCAAGGTGGAAGACAGTTTCGCCGGTATTAAATCAAGCGGGGATCCCGATTTTAGCACCTTTACTAGAAAGCCCAACATATATCCCTCGCAATCAGCGCTGATAAATAAGTTCTTCCATCTAGATGACTCTGAATGTCCCATATGCCATATGCCGCTTGCCCATTGCAGACCTTCTGCCTATGCTGTGGCATTGCCCTGCCCTGGGGAAGTACTGGATGGGAGTAGCAGGCACCCTGTCCCGCTGCACTAAACGTGAAATTCCCTTTCAATGGGAAGTGTACATCTTACATCTCTTCACGAGTAGCAGGAAACACAAGGCTGTCACACGATTTTTAAACCTAGGCCTAATCATGGCAAAACGCCTGATTACTAAAAGATGAAAGATCCCGACTGCGCCCCACATATCAGCCTGGCGACGCTCAGAGCTCAACTCATCCAGGGCAGAGGGCACGGCCCTGCAGAGGGAGGATCTGCTGGGGCTCTGTAAGTGCCCCCTAGCTAGCGATTGGGGGGCCATTGTGGAAGAATTGCAAAAGCTGGCTATGCCCACCGAAGACACACAAGAGGGGGCGGTGATCTCAGTAGCTCCGAACTGACAATACATCACCACTAATGGACCACCGCCAGTGAGATAGCACTTTAAAACCCCATTCATTCTGGCAGTTCATAGTACCCTAACACTCGCCACAAGCAGTTACTCACCTGCAGTCATATTTCTGGGCCTTAGGTCACAGGCAATCTCCCTATCCCACAGTCAAGGTATTTTGTCCTCATTTTGTTCTACCCTCCTCCCAATGTTCATTGTTACTTCACATAGCACATCTCAATGTGCCCATTCACAACACATTCGTGTTGCAACCATCTACTCATTTACCTAGGTGGTCCAATTTGGTCCTTATTTGGGTGATGTCATACCATCCACACTCCGCTTCCGCCACCATTGATATTAACACTGGTTATGTTATACTAATGCATGATTACTAGCAAATTGAACTGGTCATTTTAGTGCTGTGCTGTGTTGTTTGAAAATATAAATGCCAATTAAAAAGATTTAAAGTAAATGAATCCCACAATGTGTAAGAGAAACGCCCAAGAACACAAGAAGAGGTAAATGGACCTTAAAGCAGAACTAGTTGAGGAAAAAATATGTTTCCAACACGCATCCTGTCTCCAAGAATCTCTATCCGATGGTTAACTAGGCAAAGAATCCATATTGTGTGAGGTTGAAGCAGCCTGTACCACCAAACTATTAAAAGTAGGATGCCTGAGGAGGCAAGCTAAATCTCCAGGAGCAGGCTGGTGCCTGCCAGATATACCACGATCCATAGAGACTCCTGTATCAGGCTTAGCCCATGAACCCAACAAAATGTCGTACAGGGCCTCAGTATATGGGAGACAAGGCTCTACCCCTGTCTGACCTCGATAGAGGATATCAATCAGGAGATCAGTAAACATTTCCACAGAAGAAAGAGATAACTCTAAGACTATAGCCACTGTCCTTAACATGTCTGCAAAGGAGGAACTCGCTTCAGTAGCAAGGCTCGGAGAGGAACGAAGTCCAGAAGCTGGGGAATACTCCAACCCACTAGCCTCCCCTAGTGCAGACCACCAATTCTCCACGATCAGAGGTGGAATAGCCTCAGATATAGAATGCAAATGCCTGACTCCTCCATATCATCTCCCAAAAGATGACCCTCAGAAGTACTACCATGAGAGGGAAACAGAAGGACAACCTTTCTCACAGAAGGCTCCATTGACTATGCACCTGACGTCGACCGATGCCAAGAATGTGACGCTTTGACATTGAGAGGAAGAGAAATGGCTTTGATCGGCATCGCCGATGCTGTTGCTGGAGCCAGCTGATCGAGGATATATGCCGATGATGGAAACCCCGAAGGGCTGTGCACCGAAGTGGAGTCAGCCAACGCCGACTGGCAGTGACCTCATGACTCAGAGGACCCAACTGACACCAAGGGTGATCCCACTGACGTGGAACCAGATGGCGCTCCAGGGGAAGGTGGACACACAAAGATTAAGATGTAGAAAGTTATAATAATCTCGCATTTCGATCATTGACACCCCATCTCCAGCAAAGACCGGGAGGCGTGGGGCAGAGCCGTGTATGCTCTCCTCAACTGGCGAGCGGGTGGAGTCATGAGAGATGGAGTCTCCATGCAGCAGTCTGGGGTTTCCACAACTTCAACCACCTGTGCTTACCTTGAGACATCGATGGTTCTGAGTGACATCCACAGAAATGGCTCAGGCTCCTGTAACAGCCCCTTGAACGGCCTGCTGGACGAGAAGGAAACCGAGGCCACCGTGAAGTCTCCAGGGACCGCTTCAATTGCGTCGCCAAGAGTTTAATCCGGCGTTCCTTGAGCGCATTTAGCTTCAGCTTTTGACAGTAGCCGCAATCTTTGGCGTCGTGGTGTTTTCCCAAACACCACATACAAACAGAATGAGGGTCCATAGCAAACATCTGTTGTGCACAAGACCCACAAGGCTTAAAGCCTGAAGGCATGAGGAAAAAAAGCACACTGTTCCAATCAACAAAAAATGTTCGAGGTAGGCCAGAAAACAGTCTGAGGAACCACTTCTACGGATCCGCATTGCAGTACGGAAATGAAGAAACTAAAGGCCGCGCGCCAGAGGGGACTTATATAATGCGCTGCCCCCCTAGCGCCAGAGGTACTTCTGAAATATTTCCAGATCCAGACTGGCACCTGGAATTCAAAAATGAAGAAATCTGCGGCTAGATGTCTATTTGATACATGGAACAGGACAGTGCAGAAGATATGGCCGTGCAAGAATGAATTATTACTGACTCACTTTGTATTGGAGACAATACACAGTTAGGACATAGGCAGCAAAGTGGTGAAACGGATATGGATGGTGACAAGAGTAATGACAAGGCTGCTCTCTAGACTATAAGTGACACCTGACTGGCAGAATAGATTAGGGTACAAAAAAATAGTGTTTTGGAATTTCAGATTCAAACTGATGTTTTTCATTAGAATGTACCACATATACTTGACACCCAATCCGCTGCAACGAATGTATCCATTGGTCCCCCATAAAATCCCAGCTGCTACTCTTGAAATACTGGTTTAATGCACATGTTGTAAAGCTGCTCCTCCATACTAGCGAGGCTGTGTGCAGAGTGGTAGCACAGCCGCGTGCCCAATGGAAGTCTATGGCAGGTTCTGATGTCACTTCACCCCTATGCACCCCGCTTCCCTGGTGCAGATAACCTGGTGCCTGGGGCATCCACAGGTGGGGTGGCTCTCCAATCATCCATCTTGTTTCTTCGGGAAGGGTTCTTCTTCTTTAAAACTGCGACTTCTCTATAGACTTCTATTGGGCAAGCGGCTGTTTTTCCACTCTGCATACAGTCTCCTTGGGGTCCTTAGGTACTTACTATGGGTGGTTCCTTGCTTCCCCAGCTCCCCTGAGTCTTCTGGTCCAAGTCCTGTTCTTCTTTGCAGTTCGCGTTCCACTTTCCACACATATGGTTTGGTCTTCCCCTGGAGTCAGTGTATACTTGAGCTACTTACCGTATTATTTTGAAGTATTCTTGTGTGTATTGTTGATATCTCCAGGTAGGAGATATACCAATGTCTTAGTGATTGTGTTGCATAATAATAGCCTTTTTTTGTAACACTGTATGGTTCTTTTTCATTTAATCTACACTTAAATGGGTTAAAACAAGCTGCTTAACACTCCTTCAAGGTAAACCTGAATGCTGCGCTCCACTGCTACTACTTTGAGAGCTTTGTATGGTCATCAAAGACCACTAAAAACACCATAAGGGTTGCCTGAATTTGTGCAAGGTACATCACTCCTTAGAGTGTGCACCATATACTACGCCAGTCTCCTACAGGAGGGTGTACATGTTTGTGAATAACTATGGCAACATCAAGACAACCACAACCCCTTCAAAGCAAGCCAGCTCCTCTGAGACTGTGCCATCCTCAGAAGTAGATTTAGTGCACGAAGTAGACACCAGGAGAAATACACATCCTATAGACCAAGTTACTTACCTTCGGTAACGCTTTTTCTGGTGGATACAGTATCTGCCTGTGGATTCCCCACCTTGTGATTATTCCCTGCGCCAGCATTCCACGGAACTTTTTTCCCCAGCTCTCTACGCCGACGTGGACGACGTCACAATGCATCGGCTCCGCTCGCGACTCCGTATGACGTCACCGGAGCCATAAGAGAGCCACGTCGGCGTGATGACGTCAGTTCCACCCATTTTTTCCGTGCCCCCGAGGTGCACAGGTGGACCAACGACAAATTCGAAGTATACACAGTATACAATATACAATCAAATATACATAGCACATAAACAAAAGGAAAGCTAAATCAAACAAGCATTTCCTACCAATGTACCAGAAAGCATAACAACTTCTCAAACAAGACAACTTTTAAGGTATACAAAGGTGGACAACGGGGAGGCGGGTGGGCCAGTGAGGAATCCACAGGCAGATACTGTATCCACCAGAAAAAGCATTACTGAAGGTAAGTAACTTGTTCTTCTGATGGATACATCTGCCAATGGATTCCTCACTTTGTGAATAGATTCCCACAGCAGTCCCCACTCCCAGAGGAGGGTGTCCACCTTCCTATACCAGAAAGTCTTGTAAGACAGAGCGCGCGAAGTGGCCCTCCCTCCTCATCTCAGAGTCCAAGCAATAATGCTTTGCGAAAGTATGGAGGGAGGCCCAAGTCGCGGCTTTACAAATATCTGCCACAGGAACATCCCTGGCTAAAGCAGATGTAGAAGATTTAGCTCTAGTTGAATGAGCCCTAATACCCTCAGGTGGAACCTTACCAGCCAGGGCATAGCAGATCTTGATGGCAAGGATGATCCATCTCGACAACGTGCGCTTGTGCACCGCTCTTCCTTTGGAATGACCAACATAACCCACGAAGAGCTGATCGTCCAGACGAAAGTCCTTCGTTCTGTCCAAGTAAAAGCTTACAGCTCTCTTTGGGTCCAGGCGATGAAGTCTTTCCTCCTCTTTGGAGGGATGAGGAGGAAGATAAAAAACAGGGAGAGTAATAGACTGCCCCAAATGAAACGGAGTCACTACTTCAGGCAGGAAAGCAGCCCTGGTCCTAAGTACCTTCCTTTCAGCATGTAACGTGAGAAAAAGGGGTTTCGAACTAAGAGCTTGAAGCTCACTCACCCTCCTTGCCGAGGTTATGGCTACAAGAAAGACCGTTTTAAAAGACAAAAGCCTCAGAGGACAGCTATGAAGAGGCTCAAACGGGGACCCCATCAGAAAAGTCAAGACAAGATTAAGGTCCCACTGTGGCATTACAAAAGGAGTAGGAGGAAACATGTTTGTAAGGCCCTTGATAAACCTTAGTACAATCGGAGATTTAAATAATGACGGCTGATCAGGAAGACATAGAAAACCGATAAGGCCGATAGATAGCCCTTGACCGTGGCCACAGCACAGCCCTGCTGAGCCAAGGAAAGAGCAAGCTGAAGCACATCAGAAATATGGGCCTTTAAAGGGTCATTGGATCTCTCTCCACACCATTTAACAAACTTAGACCACCTATATGAGTAAACGGACTTGGCGGAGTGTCGCCTGGCCGATAAAATAACATCCACCACATCTGGCGGGAGAGAGAAGGAATTCAGGTTGCCCCGTTCAATCTCCAGGCATGAAGGTGTAAGCTCTGGAGGTGGGGGTGTAGAACCTGCCCCTCCGACTGCGAGAGGAGGTCTGCCCTCAGAGGGAGACGGAGTGGAGGGCACGAGGAGAGGTGGAGAAGATCTGTATACCACACCCTTCTTGGCCAATCCGGGGCGACCAATATGACTTGGGCCCGGTCTTTGCGAATCTTCCTCAGAACCCGAGGAATCAAGGGTATGGGAGGAAACGCGTAAAGGCGTTGCGAGCCCCAACTCAACTGAAACGCGTCCCCCAATGCTCCCTGCATCGGATACTGGAGACTGCGAAATGACGGGCAGTGCGCGTTCTCGCGGGTGGTGAATAGGTCCACCCGAGGTGTCCCCCACGTCCGAAAGACGTGACGAACCACCCCGGATGGAGCCTCCACTCGTGGTTTGCGGAGAACTGCCGACTGAGATCGTCTGCACGCACGTTCAGAACCCCGGCCAGATGATTTGCCAACAGACAAATCTGATGGTCCTGAGCCCAGAACCATAGTCGCAGGGCCTCTCTGCAGAGACAATGCGACCCCACTCCTCCCTGCTTGTTGACATACCACATCGCTGTAGTGTTGTCCGTCAGGACTTGAACCGACTGACCGCGAAGGGAAGGGAGGAAGGCCTTGAGTGCCAAACGAATCGCCCGCAATACCAGAAGGTTGATGTGAAGCAACCTTTCCTCTGGAGACCAAAGACCCTTGATCTCCAGATTCCCCAGATGAGCACCCCACCCTAAGGTGGAGGCATCCGTTATCACTGTGGCCACCGATGGAGGCAGATGGAAGGACTTTCCTTGAGACAGATTGCCCCCCACGCTCCACCAAGATAGATCCGCTGCAGCTTCTCTGTAGATCCTGATCGACTCCCTGAGATCTCCATTGTGCTGATACCACTGCCTGCGGAGGCACCACTGGAGCGCCCTCATGTGCCAGCGTGCATGGTTGACCAACAGAATGCAGGAAGCGAACAGACCGAGCAGACGAAGGACCTTCAGAACTGGAACAACCACTCCATTGTGGAATAAAGGGACCATCTCCTGAATGTCGAGAATCCTTTGAGGTGGAGGAAATGCTCGACACACAGTAGTGTGCAGTACCGCCCCTATGAACAGGTTGCGTTGAGAGGGCGCCAGGTGAGATTTGGGTACATTGATCGAAAAACCCAAGTCGAATAACAGCTGAGATGTTACCTGCAGATGACGCTGCACCATCTCTGGGGACTCTGCCTTCAGAAGCCAGTCGTCCAGGTAGGGGAATACTGGAATCCCCAACCTCCTGAGATGAGCAGCCACCACTGCCATCACCTTCGTGAAGACTCGAGGAGCGGTAGTAAGACCAAACGGGAGGACCGCAAACTGGTAATGTTGCGACCCAACTGTAAAACGGAGATACTTCCTGTGCGACTTCAGGATTGGGACATGGAAGTACGCGTCCTGCAAGTCGATCGACACCATCCAGTCTCCTTGCTGCAATGCTTGAAGAACCTGTGCAAGGGTCAGCATCTTGATTTTCTCCAGTTTCAGGTAAAAGTTCAAGATTCTGAGGTCCAGTATCGGACGCAATCTGCCGTCCTTCTTGGGAATCATGAAATACCGGGAGTAGCATCCCTGACCCCTTTCCTGCTCTGGAACCACCTCTATCGCACCCTTTTGATGCAAAGCTAACACCTCCTTCTGTAGAAGAAGTAGATGGTCCTATGAGCAGTAACCCTGGCAAGGAGGGTAAGGGGGAGGAAACTCCCGAAAGGGAAGGGCGTACCCAGTCTCCACGAGGTTTAAAACCCAAAGGTCGGTTGTAACAGATCTCCAACCTCGCAGAAAATGGGACACCCGACCCCCCACAGGTCTTACATGTTCCAGGATGGGGGATCTAGGGCTACTTCCCTGAAGCTTCATTAGGAGCAGAGGAGGTAGAAGACGAAGAGGGGTTGCGGCCAGAACCTCTCTGACCTCTTTGCCTCCCTTTATAGAACCTATAGAGGGGATTTTGCTGCTGCTGTTGCTGCTGCTGCTGAGGCTGCCGGAAGGAGCGAAATGAAGACCTCCCAAAACCTCTGAACTTCTTAAGCCCAAATCCTTTAGCAGGAACCTGCAGACCTAAAGATTTCGCCGTCACCATGCTCTCTTTAAACCTCTGCAAGGCGGAATCAGCCTTTTCACCAAAAAGCCTCTGTCCGTCAAATGGCAAATCCACCAATGTGGCCTGAACGTCCGTAGAGAAGCCAGACGAACAAAGCCACGCTTGCCTCCTAGTGGCGGTGCCGGAGTCGGAGTCGGCGGCGCCGGACGCGGCGCCGAGGGAGTCGGCAACGGCGTCAAGGAAGGCTCCGAAGAAGGTCGATCCAATCGAAGCCGAGATGGATCCCCAGACGGCGCCGGAAACTGCCACGAAGGCGCCATCGGCAGGAAGGGCATAAACGGGGCCTGAGCATAATGCTGCGGCACTCCCAGAGTATAAGCCATAGGACCCACGGGACCAGTAGGTGCGCCAGATGGGAAGGTAACCCGTTGGAAAATCCCATACATCGCATTTAAAAAATGCGTCGAATCCGCACCCGGAGTCGGGAACTGCGGATAAGGGAATAATCCCGGATCCGGTTGTGGAGTACCTGGTACCGGAGCCGCAGTGTTCTCCACAGGTGCCGCAGGATCATCCGGCTCTGGAGAAGGCTCTTTCTCTTGCTCGGCCTCCGAAGCCGAAGACTCCACTGGAACCGGTGACTGAGCGGGTGACTGCGCCGGTGACTGCGCCGCAGACGGCGCCGGGGTCCGCGCCTGAGTCCGCTTCGGCGAAGAAGATCCCTCAGGAGACTTAGACGGAGAAGGAGACACATCCTTACTTCGACGTCGGGGCGAAGTCGATCTCGACGCCTTGCTCTTCGAAGACCGGCGCCGAGAGGAATGCTTCCGCTTCTTATGATGCTTCTTCGACTTCGAAGAATGCGAAGTCAACGACTCCGGTCTCAAATCTTTCATTCTTCCTACCTCTCTTCTCCTTCTTAGCCGTGGCCATGAAGAGCTTCGCCTCCCTTTCTTTCAAGGCCTTGGGATTCATCCTTCTGCAGCTGGAACAATCTTCCACGTCGTGGTCGGATGAAAGGCACCACAAGCAATCTTCATGGGGGTCTGTCATTGACATGTGGCCCCCACATTCCCTACAGGGTTTAAAATCCGACTTCCTAGTCGAAGACATGACAATTTTCTCCAACAGTAACCACTAAACGACTATAAAGTAGCAGGAGAGTGCTGGAAAAACCGTTGCGTGTCGACGGCGCGGAAATAAGGGAACTGACGTCATCACGCCGACGTGGCTCTCTTATGGCTCCGGTGACATCATACAGAGTCGCGAGCGGAGCCGATGCAGTGTGACATCGTCCACGTCGGCGTAGAGAGCTGGGGAAAAAAGTTCAGTGGAATGCTGGCGCAGGGGATATTCACAAGGTGAGGAATCCACTGGCAGATGTATCCATCAGAAATAGATTTTCACAAGGAGGTACGCAGACACCAATTGGGGAACACACAAGACAACCGCAAAAGGCTACCAAATACAAAAACCCAAGCGCAAAATACATCAGGGGTCTAGACAAGAGCCAGGATCAAGTAACAGACCAAGAACCAATCTCGGACAACTAATTAGTTGCCACATTCAAATCTTGAACAAAGGCCTTTCATTTTGCCCAAAGGCAAGATGGGACCTAGTGCAGACAAAAATTGAGCTCTTCAAATTTACTAGGCAAATGAAACTGCAATCCTTTTTCGCTGACATGGAAAGCCCTAGAACATCATTTGTTCCTCAACCACAAACTAGTAACTTCACTGTCCAATAACTTGAAACAATTCACCTATTGACAAATCTATTGAAAGATAATGAAGTGCAACAGCTCAAATCAATATTTGACACAGCATCTAAACTTGGAATTGACACCTCACATTCCAAACCCTCCACATTATTTACAAAATCAGATTTTATGCTGATCTTCCCACCTGACAATACAACTGACCTGTTCTTCATAATAATGATAAGGGACCTCAACCACGAAACACGAGAAATATCTGTCCAAAAGGAAATACTTTTCCTCTAATGAACAAGCTACTTACCTTTGGTAACGCATTATCTGGTAGAGACTCTATCTAGCTGTAGATTCTAAACCCTTCGACTTTCCAGGCTGGATCTGGAAAGGTTTACTCGAGCAATATCACTGCTACGTGCCTTTGTGTGGCTCCATTTGGCACCACATGACGTTGCTAGCATTGGTTATGACGTCGCGGTCACCTATATAGGCACTACCCAAGCACGCGGACGTCAGTACTTTTCGTTATTTCCATGCCAGGAGTGCAGAACCACAAGGTAACTGACGCAAACATGTGTAAAACTAGGGCCCTGAAAAGGTGAGTAACTCTAGCCCTAATAAAATCAGTCCACAAAGAGGAGAGGCATGGGTGGGCCTCTACCAGATAATGCGTTACCCAAGGTAAGTAACTTGTTCATCTGACAGAGACTTCTAGCTTCTTTTTGGGTCCAGCCGGTGGAGGCGCCCCTCTCCCTTAGAGGAATGCAGGGAGGGAGAGCAAAGAAGGTGGGCAGCATGATAGACTGACCCAGATGGAATGGGGTCACCACCTTCGGCAAGAATGAAGCATGGTTGCGAAGCGCCACTTTATCTGGAAAAGACATCATGTAGGTAGGCGTACGAGAAAGCGCCTGCAACTCACTCACCCTCAGGGCAGATGTTATCGCCACTAGAAAGGCTCTCTTGATGGTAAGCAGCCTGAGTGGACAGTTGTGTAAAGGCTCTCAGGGAGCACACATAAGAAAAGTGACAACCAAATTAATGCAGCATAACAAAGTGCGTGGGCGAAACAAGTGAGCCAGCCCCTTCAAAACCTATTTACAATTGGAGACCTAAAGAGAGAGGGTTTGAAGCAAATATGAGCAGAGCTGGAGCTCTGGCGGCACCAGCCGCTTTCCATGCTAGGCCGCATCACTGCTCGGAAGAAGATAACCCTTCCTAAAGTACCTATCTTGTTTCAGACCTTTCCTCTGATGACCCCCCCCCCCCCCCCACCGGGCACACTTTTGTCATTGCAGGCTACACTACATCACTTTATCTGGGAGGGCAATCGCCGCTGTATGAGTGAAGCTGGCTTCCACCAGCGGAGGGGGGACCCGGGGTCCCATGCCTGCTCCACTACTTCCAGGCAGCTCAGCTCCCCTGTCTGGTGGAGTGGTCCAGAGCAGAGCCAGAAAAACATGGCTGTTTATGGATAGGGCCTTAGCTGGGACCTCACTGGAGAAAGTTCTGTTCCCAAAAAATGACATTCGTGCACCTAGCCTTTATATTTCCACAGTCACAAGCTCTCTGCTGAAGGTGTGGAATGCATACACCCAGAAAGGGAAGTTAACCACTTTCCCATGTCCTCTGACCCCGGTGATCGATAATCCTGCCTTTGCGCCGGAGCTGGGTTGGCCTTCCAGGGATGGCGGGGATCGGCTTGCAAGGCGGCAGGATTTGTTTTTTATTAGGATGGCCCCATCTCCTTCGACATTCTCAAAAAGGATCATTCTATCCCTGAGGAGGAACGGTTTCGCTATCTACAGATTAGACATTGGTTGCTTCATCCATCTATCAGAGGGGGTCCTGAGCGGCCACTGACGCCATACAGGAAATGGCTCCTGGGCAAGAAATCAGATAGATGCATCATCATCATCAAACTTTATGCTCTACTTTGGCCCGCCCGGACTGAGGACAAATCCCCTGCTCAGCGGCGCTGGGAGGTGGATTTGGGGCACCAGCTCAGTCACAAGTAGTGGCACGATGTCTTCTACAGAGTGTGCACACCACCCCTTTGATTGTTACAATTTATTGCCCTACTTTTGGCAGTGCACTCGGAACAAGTGAAAACCCGGAAGAAGAAATACCACATGCATGACTATACAGCATGCTTTTAATGAACAATAGCTAAATTCTGAAAGGCGGCTACAATTTGGGACAAACACATGGACTGTCTAGATTCGTGAAATATTCGCATGATTTATTTTTCATCAAGTTTCTGTTTTAGCTTTTTCAGTTCAGAATGGTGATTATGTAGTGGATTAAGGGAGTTGAAGTCAAGGAGACGGGCTCAGGGAGTGGTCAGAGTTAGGTGTTTATTGCTTTATGTATCGGGGAGGAGGGTTGGCTTTAAATGGCGGAGTCACGAGGTGGTGATTTCATTTGCATGGAAGAGGATGTTAAGAGCAAAGCGGTTTTTGGTGGTATGAGTTGAGTAATAGGGTGCGCGAACATTTGCTGATTCAAACCGGGTAGCGGGGAGAATTGGGAGGCTGTGAATACGCACGGTTAATACAGCCAATAGTTAAGGAATGAGAGTATGGCGTGAATGCAGGAAGGCATAGGAGATTGAGTGACCAGTGATGAGGATGAATGTGTTGGAGGGTAGATGTTTGGTAGTAGGTGTTTGGTAATATGCATGGTCAATGCAGTGAATAGTTAAGGAATGAGAGTATGGCGAGAATGCAGGAAGGTACAGGAGAGTGAGAGACCAGTGATGAGGATGATTGAGTTGGAAGGTAGATGTTCGGTATCAAGTGAGAATGTGTGAAACAGTACGGTTGACGGGGGAAACTGAATGGTTAGGTATAGAGGGGGATAAGTTAATTTCAATTCTGGTGTTGTTTTGTTTTAGTGATATACACAGGGAATAGGTTGCATAGTTGTAATGTTTCACAAGTATAAGAAATGCAACATGATGAACTGTAGATGTTTGACTAAGGATAATGTAGTAACAATGTGTTTTGTCTAAAATGATTCAATTGCAGTTACCCCTGAGGAAGGGCTATTATATGCCCGAAATGTATTGGGTGTCAATAAAGAGATGCTGTCTTGGATGAATCGTGTGTTCTGATCATATTCTTGAAGAGGTCCGGATGGGCACATTTTGAATATGGGAAGCATTCAAAACGCACTGTACATTATGTATGTGGATTACAAAAAGAAAATCATGAAAAGTTTAGATAATAGAGTTGATTAACCTTGATTGAAAATGGAGTAAATTATACGTGGAAATTTGAAGCAGGATGAAATATCCTTTCACGCAGTGCGACTGGGAGTGGAGCATAATCATGTTCCCCACTTTTGTATTCTACAGAGTGAGACACTCTGCCTATAATACGGCTAGCTCTGAAATGGTGGTGAAAATCGCAAACCTACTGACACTTAACCCCGTCAGGCTACATAGGGGGAATCCGACTCGCAGTGAGGGCTATTGGGAACAATGTGGAGCTGAGGGCTCACTCACCCACATCCTATGGGATTGTTCAAAGATAACCTCGTTCGGTGACTTTGTCCTTGAAAACATCGATACCCACCTCTCCACTCAGCTCCCCAGGTTTCCATCCTACACCCTGCTGGGTTTCGCCAACATCCTCTCATATCATGCAGGGGGCGACAGATCATTATAGCTCTAATGCCGCACACCAGACTATTCTATCGCTTTGGGGAACCACCATTCCAACACACTTAGGATGGCTCCACCACCTTTGGTTTGTTCTAGGAATGGAGAAGCTTACCCTCACCCTCACAGCCCAAGGCGACACATATAGAACTATCTGCCAGCCCTTTATTGCTTTGCTATCCCTAGAATTCAGGGAACTGACTTGCCCCCGCTACTTACGATTACTACACCTCACAGACCCAGCCCTCCCTGAGGAAACAGAGGGCACTCATTAAGCTAGACTGTATCGAGACTCTTGGTTTTGCATATCTTCATGGCTACTGGAACTTGGGTAGGGAGTGGGAGGGAAGTTCGGGAAGGGCAGGAATTTCTATTTGAAAAGTTACGCTCTATAATGGTGTTAAAAGAGGGATGAGCCTCCCATATGGATGTTTCCACTGTACTGAGCTGAAGCTGTGACAATAAAAATAGATTTTAACCTAAAGAGAGAGGGTTGGTCTGGCAGCAGTAAAAAAGCGGATAGAGCGGAAAGATAACACTTAACAGTACCCAAAGCAGAGCCATGCTGGGCAAGGGTTAGAATGAATAGCAGAACAGTGGAAAGAGAAGCAGAAAGAGGGTCAATCGACCGTTCTGTACAGTATAATACAAACTTCTGCCAACGGCAGGCGTATACCGTCTTAGTGAAGGGACGCCTGGCCCCTAACATAACGTTGCATATATCGCAAGGAAGGTCAATTTCCACGCATGGAGGCGAAGAGTTGACAGGTCCGGGTGGAGGACCCTCCCCTGCTGCATTGACAGAAGATCCTCCCGAAGAGGCAGCCTGATTGGAGGAGTGATACTCATCTTCAGAAGCTCTGGATACAAGACTCTCCTCGCCCAATCCGGAGCCGCCACAAAAATGACTTGGGCCCGGTTCTTCCTGATCTTCTTCAGAACCCTGGGCAGGAGAGGTATGGGCGGAAAGGCGTACAGCAGGCCTGAGCTCCACTCGCGCTGAAAGGCGTCGCTGAGCGATAGTCTCCTTGGAAACTCCAGCGTGCAGTATTACTGACACTGCATGTTCTCTTTGGAGGCGAACAGATCTAACCAAGGATCTCCCCAGTGCTGAAAGACACCTTGCGCCACCTCCGACTGGAGAAGCCATTCGTGATACGCTAGGCATCGACGGCCAAGTTCGCACACCCTGGCGTTCAGAGAACCTGCCAGGTGTTGAACCACCATGGTTATGCCCTGCTGTTCCAGCCATGTCCAGAGAATCAGTGTTTCTCGACAAAGGGTCCATGACCCCACCCCGCCCTGCTTGTTGCAGTACCATATGGCGGTGGTGTTGTCCGTGAACACCTGCACTAACTTCCCCTTCAAAGAGGGAAGACATGCCTTCAATGCCAATCCAATCGTTTGTAGCTCCAACAAATTGATGTGGAGCCAGGATAGAGGCTGAAGCATCGGAATCGTAACCTGAACATCCTGGACTTGCTGTTCGGGAGGATAGGCCCGAAACTGCACTGTGTCCAGAGCAGTTCAAATGGAAAGGAACATCTGAGCATGAGTCAGAGAACCCCAGAGAATGCAGGAGGTTCACCGTAGTCTGAAGGTGGGAGGCGACAGCCTGGGGCAAGGATGCCTTCAACAGCCAGTCGGCGAGGTTGGGGAAGACTGACACCCCTAACCTGCGCAGATGAGCTGCGACCACCGCAATCACCTTGATGATCACCCGAGAGGTACTGGTAAGGCCGAAGTGGAGCACGGTAAAGTGAAAGTGCTCATGGCCTACCTTGAACCGCAGATAATGCCTGGGGATGTGAAAATACATATCCTGCAGGTCCAACGCTATCATCCAGTCTTCTTGGTCTAGGGCTGACAAGACCTGAGCAAAAGTTAGCATCTTGAACCTCTCTTTCTTGAGGAAGAGAATAACGGTCCGAAGATCTAAAATGGGTCGTAACCTTTTTTTCTTTTTCAGAATCAGAACCGCGTCCACGTCCCCACACGGCTTGGGAAAACTGTGCAGGATGGTGGCTGGGATAGGGCTGACGTGGCTGGAAACCCCTTCCATTGCCACGAAAGAGGCAAAAGCTGGACTGGCCATGAGGTGCAGAAGAGAGGCCCAAGGATACAGCTGTAGCTCGAGAGTCCTTTGAACCGCACTAGTTCTAAGTCTGCCTTCTCCCCAAAAAGACGGGATCCATCAAACAGCATGTCCATCAAGTTTGCCTGGACACGTACCGAGAAGCCAGTTGTTTTAAACCAGGCATGGTGCCGCAAGGCCACTGTCAATGAAATCGCTCTGCCCAGAAAATCAATCGTATCAAGGCCACACCTCATGGTGAATGGTGAATTTTGCTGTGTCTCTTCCGTCCTTAACTGCCTGAGAGAGCACAGCCCGGGCCGACTCTGGGACTTGCGGGAGCACTTCCGCATCAGTCTCCCAAAGGGACTGAGAGAAACGGCTCAATAAGCATGCAGTATTCACTGACCTCAATGCCAGGCTAGAGGAAGAAAACATCTTCTTCCCAAGTGATTCCAGCCTCTTGGATTTCTTATCCAGAGGGGCAGAAGGGAACGCGCCCTGGGAGGTAGAAGCACTACCAATGTTTCAGGGTGTGGGGTGTTGGCTGAAGAACTTTGGTTCGCCTGGAGCTGGGCAATGGCAGCGTACAATTGTCCTATTCACAGGAGCCCCTGTGCTAGGCTTGGACCACGTGCCTAGAAGGACCTCATTGAAGAGTAAAGGGGTTCCGAGGTGGAAGCCCCAGGCTGAAGTACTTTGGTCAGGAAATTAGTCCTGACCTGCACAGAGGGCAACTCCAGTCCGAGGACCTCGGCTGCTCTCTTGACCACCATGGCCACAGTTGAGGAAGAAAGCATGCCAGTATCTGGGGAAGTGTCCAGTCCACTGGCCTCCCCAAGTTCCCCATACCAGTCCATCTACTCAGCAGAAATGTCCTGGTGTTCTAAGGGGCTCGCTCTAGGGGTATTGCTCGAGCAAACGTTTCCGTATCCATCCTGACGCCTTGGAAATTCAAAGGTAAGGAATCTGCAGCTAGAAGTCCCTATCAGATATTACATACAAAGACTACT
Source organism: Triturus cristatus (assembly GCF_964204655.1). NCBI lineage: Eukaryota > Metazoa > Chordata > Amphibia > Caudata > Salamandridae > Triturus > Triturus cristatus. The sequence goes on from NC_140589.1 coordinate 1,397,237,798, forward strand.
ATTAGAGGAACTTCATGAGGACCACAACATAATAAAAAAGAAGCAGACAAGGGTGGCAACGTTGTCATTGAAAATAAGAAAGACTATCTCCATGAAGATTATCGACAACTTGGTGAGATCAAATGCTACAGGAAATTACTCCATAATCCAACCAAAGAGATACAAAACATGCAAAAAAAAACTCCTTGACAACTGTTATATTCAAAATTGACTTACCTGGGTGAAACACCTTGCCCTGTTGATGACAACAGATACTCCCAAAGTGTTGTCTGAAGTGGAGGGGATATGTTCAGTCAGAAGTCCAGAAAACCAAACCACCTGACCTTCTTTAAGACCTGCAGGTTAAGCTGCAGAGGAGGAAACTCTTATAGAAGGACTGAGTCCCATAGAGACCCTTGAGGAAGAACCCTCAGGATGCTGAAGGCTGGACAATGAGTAGTTTCAGAGGAAGTGACTAGATATACCAGGGCTGCGCCCCATTGGACAAAGATACCTCAAGCCACCGCCAGGTGATTAGCATGATGATGCCTGCTGAGTTAGTCTGCCCTGATGTTGTGGGATCCTGTGGGATAACTGACCATCGGGCAACCCCATCAATTACCAGCCATTGTCAAAGCCTCAGCTTCTAAAAAGAGACCCCATTCAGCTCTGCTTGTTGCAGTATCACATTTGTATGTGTTGTCCGTCAGAGAGAATGGCAGTTTGGGGCGAAATAGTTGGCTCAGACTTTCAGAAGTTAATGTTGTAGTGTTGCCTCACCTGAGACCACAGACCTCTGATCTTCACCTAACCCAGGTGGCCTCCCCAGCCCAGAGATGACACTGTAAGCTCCGTGTCAGTTTGGCATGTGGGGTAACTTTGAAAAATATCCCACTGCTAGACCCACAGCAGCCACAGTTTCCATGAAGGACCTGAATATGCCAGGTGGCATGAAGCACAAGCAGAGTGCACAACACAAAGAGTCCATAAAGCCTCAGAACCATAAAGGACTGAGCAGAAGCCCTCGCCTGAATAATCAGAATCATAGCCTGACTGTCCACTCCTCATTGAGGGGCAAGAAGGCCTTTAAAGCAACTCTGTCCAGAATGGTCCTGGTTAAAGGAATCCTCAGCACAGGTCAGAGATCGTATTTTGGGTTCACTGATGAGGAACCCTAGGGTGGACACAGCAATGACCCCACTTTCTGAACATGGTCGCAAACTAGCTATATCGAGCCAGTCTTCATCAGTCAATTGTTGACATACAGCAATATATGTGTCCCCAATCTTTGTGGATGCACTGCCACCACCTTCATAAACACCTAAGGCACTGATGAAAGGCCAAAGAGCATGACAGTGAACTGGAAGTATTCTGAGCCCACCACAAAGCAGAGATACTTCTTACAGCACTGCAGGACTGGCTCATGAAAGTATGTGTCCTGCAGGTCCAGGGACATACCATTCAGTCCTTGAGATTGTAGGCCTGCAGAAAGGGGACATTTGTGTCCTTTTGAATCTTCCTTCTTGTGGAAAGAGTTCAGGAGCCGCAGGTCTAAAACCGATCTTAGTTCCTCATCCTTCTTCGGGACCAGGAAGTACCAAAAGTAACAACTCCGTTGTTTCTCCTTCTCTGGCACCAGTTTGATTGCCCCTTTGGTGAGTAACATTATCATTTCTTTGGAAAAAATAGTGCTGTGATCCAATGATGTTTATGAGGAAATGGAAGAACTGGGACGAGGGGATCCAAAATAAAAGGGCATAACCAACAGGCTATCCTGGATTCTGATTCCTAGATTCTGCTGCTAACTGGTCTTAAAGTGAGGTTGGAGAGCGAGCTCAACAGGTTTGGCTGTAGTGCAAGGTGAAGAGGAAGATGTGAAGTGCTGCCATAGTTGATTTGGAACTCTGGCACTATCCCTAACCTTGCCACCATAATAAGACCGCATTTGTTGCTTTATGGACTGCCGCTGGCGACATGTGAGACTCCTTGAGTTAGCTTCTAAACTTCCAGTACAGCTAATGGAACAAGCCAGCATGAGAAAGTAACTCCAGCTACAGAGAGCAGGCCATAGCTCTGCTATTTTTCAATATCTCTACAGCTGCATTTGGCTTCTCATCTAAGAGCCCATGGTCCATTAATTGGCATGTCCATCAAGGAGGCGTGGACATCCCCTGGCAATCCAGTGGAACACATCCAGGCATGAAATCTAATATGATGTTGTTATCCACAGAAGGGGCCATAGAGTCCGTAGAGTTCAGTCCGCAATGTAAAACATACTTTACAGCATTCTTCCTAAAAATGTAATGAGTAAAGATGCTGCACATGCCCTGAGTTAAGGCTGGCAATACCTTGCATGCCATGTATCAAATGGCGTGAATGTAACCAAAGGACAAACTGCGTTCAGGAAGCATAAAACCAATCTTCGAAGAAAATATCTTTTTGCTCATAGCGTCAATTAGTTTTGACTCAGGGCAGTGTAAAATCTAATTCAGGCTCACTTAGAAGTCCTGTCTTATAAGGCTTTTTGGAATTGGGCATGGCGTTAAAGATTTTGGATCACCTGGAGCTGACCTGTGACATCTTACAATTGGATGACTCACAGCCTGAGCTAAAAATTGTTTTATTTTTACTAGTCTGTCAAACCTGAATCAGTCAGGGCATCGTTGAAAGACTACGTCAAATACATGTGGTGCCAGTCAGTCACTGACATCTGCTTCCAGCATGTTGTGAAATGGCTTAAAATCTGTCATCTTCAGGAATATCATCACTGCACACTGCCAACGTCTTTCAGAAAGTGAAAATTCTGTAAAAACCGACGGACGGGAAGAAGTCGAAGAGCGACAATGCTTCTTTGCATTCTTCTTATGCTTCGACTTACCTGACCCCGAGTACGAAGACTTGGGAGAAGAAAGAAGATGATGACTCCGCGACTGGTCCCTCGACCTCCCACACAACCGGGACTTCGAACGGCGCGGAGCCGACTGCTGGGCCTCGAGGAGCTTTCGGGACCGCTCCCGCAAAGACTTCGGATTCATGGTCCGACAGTCGGAGCATGACTTTGGGTCATAGTCGCGCTCCAAGCAAACAAGCACACGCGGTGCAGATCTGTCACCGACATCAGTCGGCTACAGGAACCACAAGTCTTGAAGCCGGGCATCCCTGACGTGCACCAGGAGTCGAAGACTCTAAAACAGTGTCGACAAAAGTCGTCAAAAAGTCAGTCAAAAAGTGACTGGCGGTACTGCTCTCTCCGGATCTGCGCTGGCTGGCGTGTAAAAAGAAAGAACTTACGTCAGTGCGTGAGGGCGGCGTCTATGTAGCTACCACAACGTCATCCCGGTGACCAAGATGCCAACGATGAACGCGGAGCCGACTGAAGCCACCTTCCGATGTGCAGGGGCACTGCTGACGAAAAACTTTCCGGATCCAGTCTGACGCCTGGGGTAATTCTAAGGTAAGGAATCTATAACTGTTTCTTTCAGATAATTCTGTCAACAAAAGATGAAATAATTGAATATGCCCAAACTTTACACCTCATTCTGTCTGGGTCTCCAATAGAGACACTATCAAATTGGATTTTCAATGACTACTTTGGGCCAGTTCTCCCAATTATAAACAGTATATATCGTAAAAGATGGAAATAAGTCTGAGCTACTGGACTGACTTAGATCGATTATCAAAATAGGTTCTTTCCATCTCTTATTACAGAAAACAAAAAATGCAAATGAACGTGCTCTGTTTGTCAACCAGTAAAGAGCCCTTTCACAATATTACGTGTCGGTAAAACTTGTGTGGAACATTCCTTATTAGGTAAGCAGCAAATACAGCACAAACCTGGACCATGATCCATTTTTGCTTCCATTGAAAAAATACTTAGAGGACTAGTCCCCAAACCCTGCTGCATTGGTCGAGAGCTTCACCAGTGGACAGTTGCGGTACCACTCAAAAGCGAAGAAAGCAAAGTGGACTTCAAGTTGGAAGGGAGGGAAAATTCTGTCATGTTATTTTACGGTGATAACACCCACACTGGACTGTGTGTAAGAAACCAGATAAAAACTAAAACCTATTGCCCAAGTACTATGGAAAATCCATCAGACATCTATGCTGATACAATGCAAGAATAAACTCTAAGGGCCAGATTATGAGTTTGGCGGTGCAGGAGCGGGACCGCACCGCCTGGCAGATTAATGCTTTTTCAGTCACTGGCGGGTGTTTTTTTGGCCTTCCCGCGGCGGTGCCTATGAAATAGGCACTGCAATGGGAACGTCAAAGGCAGTACCTGCTTGGCAAGAACTGGTGCAGTCCATGCTGTGCAGGTACCGGGATGCATGCACACAGGGAGGGCATACACCCCATGGCCCACAGGCAAGAGGGATCCCTGTAGGGCTCCCTTTGTTTCATCTCCATCATGGTTTTAATGAAGAAGAAACCCCCATGAAAACCATGGCAGAGAGGAAACTCAAAGACCCTGGCGGTTGCAGCAGTGCGGTCTGGCTGCCCTAGTTGCGATAGGGCAGTCGGAAGACCGCCCCCTCCCCCCCCCCCCGCGAGTCTGGCGGCCCGTGGACCACCAGGCTCGTAATCAGGACCTAAGTCTCTTGGAGTCGGGAAATACCAGTCCAAAGTCTCCCCGAAGACCAATGTGGCAGCGTGCGAGCTGAAATTGAGGGTGGTAGTGCACTAAAAAAGTATAATGTGTCAGCTTGGCTCTCAGTTATCTTTCAAAATGCAAATTACATATTTGAGCATGAGTGCCCTGTGGTCAGGGCGCTAGCAGCGGTTATTGCCCTCTGTAGAGAAAGGTTATCGTTATTAATGGCCTGCCCTGAAATTATGGGCCCGAGCTGATGGCATGGGTGAATAGTTATGAGAAATGCATTTAAAGGTTATGATCGCCTAACAGCACGTGGGGGAGGGGACTGTCATCACCCGCACATGATCACACCCAACACATGTAAATAATAATTCCAAATGTGTTTGTGTTTTCATTTCTGCCACTTTGCCTAAACTAGCAGTTACAGATAAACATCAGTAGTTAGCGCCAGGAGTATTCTGATTAGCTGAGCTAGTATCAGCATTTCATCCGGGCGAAATGAACATTGTTAACGTCAGTCACTTCAATAAATGCAGTTACTTTTATTCCGTGTTCAAGTAATCGTCTGGCTTGAAAGGAGCTACGGTGTGTGCTCATTGGAGGGATCAGAGCCACAGAATGCCGAGAGTGGGGAGCCCGTCTGTCCCCAGTAAATAGCGAACCCTGACAGTGATTTCCTTACCTGGCTGGAGGCCAGCATCAGGCGCACCTCTTGTCTGAAATCGATAAACCGATCGTGGTAGACAGCCAGGGACCACAGCTCACTGAAGTAACTGGCGAAAAAAGCAGAATTGAGTTATCCTTAACCACTAATAAAGTATTTACCTGTTACCCCAAACCCCCCCTTATAATTTAGAGCTCTCGACCCAGCCTCGATCCCCTGCTCATAAAATGCCTCCCTCGCATCACGCCCAATCAATTTTTTTAATGGATGTTCCTGATGTACAGCCAGCTCGAGTAATTACATTTAAAGTGGCTTAATTCCAAGCTGCAGCAAGACCCGGCGAAGAATCCTGATTTTATCAGAATTTAAAAGCGCCTGAAGACCTGCAAAGGGCTCGGGCCTCCCTTATCTGCCCTCATTTGAGCAAAGCAGATTGCGGGATTAACTGAACTGCTGCATACACAAATTAAATTTGGGGAAGACCCTGACACAAATGTTGTGTGGCGTTACGGTTTCAGGATTAATATATGCCAGGAAAAGACAGGCCAGAATGTTGCAAAACATTCTGCACTGTTTCTAAATTTCGGCCTGGTTTTTGGTTGTATCAATAAACAGTACCGCACACAAATGCTTGAAAAGTCAGTTTTTTGTCTCCACCAATAAACAACACACTTTGCACTTTATCTGTGTAGATGAAAACCAAAATGTGACAGAGCAAACAGCACGTTGCTAGATTTGAATGATAAACTTGCATACTTTCTGTGAAGTGGTACTTACTAATCATTCACACTAATTGTTTAGGGCTTTGGCAGCCTTGTGCATACATGTATGTACCTGAGCCATGTTGGAATGTTGTTTCCTAAGCTTTAACAAAAACTACTCCAAGATGGCCACCCGTGCATGCGCATGAATAGCGATCATCTGGGATAAACAATTATAGCACAGCCAATAGGTCTCTGCCCTTGCCTCAATGGTGCGACCTACTGGCTTTGCTTATGCTTGTGTTATGTTGAGTGACCTTAACATATATTGGGATGAAAGTTATAGCAACGCAGGCAACATGAACTGCATTTAGGGCCAGAGGTTCAACCGTTTTTATTGGTCGCAAACAGGGAATCGGGCCGTTTGCAAACCACTAGTGCAACTTTTGCAATGTACTAACCCTATTTTGTGAGCCGGTAACCTATTACAGACTCGCAAAATAGGGTTTGCAAATCGCTATTAGGAAGGGGTGTTTCAAGGGCATCCCTTGCTAATAGTGAGTCGCAGTGGAATGTATGAATGTTTTGTGACCGCAATGCGATCGCAAAACATTAATATTTTACAGACTCTGTGAAGTAGGTGGTAACTCATCTGCAAACAGGGACCCATTCCCCTTTGTGAATGTGGGCGGCAACATTTTTTAAGAGCAGACATTGGCCCCACGGGCCACTGCCTACTCAAAACAGCATTTGGCAATGAAATTGGTCTTGCATTTGAGAGAGTTAGAGGTGTTGGTGTTGTAAATGACAACGTCTTTTATCCATGTGTTTTGGTAACAGCGGAGGGGATGATATGTGGTGTGGAGTGGAATTGTATCGGTTGGATTGAATTTGTTAGTTGTGGAATTGTGCTGGGTGGAACTGTGTGGTGTGGAGTGCATTTGTGTTCTTGCCTGGTTATTAAAATGGATGTGAATAGATCACAACCATTCTGCAGGGCAAGGCTGACACTATTCATCTAATGCCACTAAGAAAAGGCAGTCAGGGACAAAGGAAGTGGGTACGACAGAAACAAGTTAACTGTGAGCAGCAATAGGATCAATTACTTACAACAAAAACATTTTTGACCATAAACATGACAGAATTGTGCAGAAAATACGATGCCGTGATAACTTTTTCCCCAGGAATCTATCATGTTGTGCAAATCACATAGTCAAAGTGGGCTTTTAAAATCTATAGTATCTCTACTTTGGGGAAAAGTTAATACTTTACAAAAGAACCATCATGACTCTTTGATGACAGGTGCAAGTCTAAAATGCAAAGATAAAATGTCACTAGGCCAAAAGAAAACAGAACAAGAAGTTACATTATTTCATTTACAAGTAGTGGGAGAAATTAGTGAACAAATGTTTAGCTTCAATAACATTACAACTAATATCAACAGAAATGTGGAAAAGGCATAAAGGTGTACACTAACCAATCCTGTCCAAAGAGGTATGTATCTATCTCGAAATCATAGTTTCAGATTTATACCCGCAAAAAAAATTGTTTTTGTTTTTTAATAAGTATCACTACAGCTCAATGGAATTTTCCTTTCACTGGTTTGCCCACAACTCAAATGTACAGTAAAGCACCATATCCATTCACTGATATGCGCTGTACATCTTTCAGAAACGTGCAGTAAGATGAGCAAAATTATGTATTTGACCTCCACTGCTAAAAAAAATCAGAAGTCCGAAGTCCTTGAAAATTTTAAAAGGACAAGCCTACGTCAAAAGCTGGCAACGTGACTGACAACATGCACACACCTATATGCCACAGTGTAGAGACACTCTGCCTCTCTCTCAAGGTCTGAAACTTGGACGCACTCAGATTAGTGTGATGGCTTTTTCCCCTTAGGGCCCGTTTCATAGGTAAAAGAATGTGTGTTCTGCTGATCAGTCATTGATGGAAAAGGGGACGTGTGCACCAGCCCTCTTTGCAGCCCACTAATTTAAGAATGTATCTGTACCGAGGCGACAAACACAGGTTACTCTTAAGAACTAAATGCACCTGATTAAAATGCGTTAAAAAATATCCGATTGACCACAGATTCCATATAACTGCCCGTGCATTCACACCGTGATACTTAACTGAGGCTGGCGTGGCTGAACCTGAAAACTAATGATCAACAGCTACTGTGTTGGAATCGAAAAGTGTTTAACGACACTTTTTTGCTTCTAGAAAAGCACAGACTGCAAAGCTACAGAAATAAGCAATAATAAAAATTTAAAAAATGCAAAACAATATAGAGAGTTTGATAGCAGCTTAACAGGAAATATGTTCCTGGATATTTCTGCGGCCCACTTTTGGTTCCGTTTCACATCATCTCTGAGAAAAGAATTGATACAGATGGCGAACGTTCGGATTATTTAAAACACATAGAGGACAGTGCGTGTTTTCATATACTCCAGCGATGCAAGTGCCGCATAATAACGCATATTTAATGAAAAAATAATTACTTGCCTTCGAGTTGCATTTGATTTTAAAGAGAAAGTCGCATTTCAAATTTTAAAACGAAGCAGTATTAAATGGGTAAAATGTCTAGAGGAGACCTAAAGAGCTGAGAAGAAAATTATAGAGACATGATGGGATGTCATAATTAACTTGTTGACGTATAGAAATGTGACTGACGCCACTGTACCGCACTGGACTTCAAGCCAGTTATATATATGCCAACTTATTAGCTTTGAAACAGGAAACAATTGCAGCCTAAGAAGAGAAGCAGACATAGAGACTGTTTTAACTGTGGCAACTACACTGAAGCTTGTGACTGTTGTGACGGGGCTGCTTGTGATTATGAAAACCGATAAACAAAGCACCGAAGTTATAAAGACAGTGGAGCCTTGCAGACCAGGAAAGTAAATTTGAATTTGGCTTTATTACTCACATATGTGTGAATGCTCCATGCACATTGAGGCACAGTGGCTACAAGTAGGTGCTGAGACTTGTTCACAATGTGTTCATGGACGACTGCTCCTGATCTGTGAAAATATGTCAATATAAGTCACCACAGAGACTGGCTCTGGAGGGTCATGCCTCTCACTGCATTCCTTAACTGCAAATATAAACAAGTATCCTGCATTAAACCTACCCCACAGCATTCCCCCAAGTCTCCCAATAAAAATGGTAACTACTTTTGTGGTCGGCTTGGTGCCCATGACAGGAAACGACTCACAACGTTACGCAACATGAACACATCACAATTTTCCACTGAAACTGACTCTTTTTTAGCTGTGTTGGTAGTTTGGATCCTATTTCAGCCGCCATTTAAGAAAACCTAGCAAAATGTACATTTTTAAAAATTAGACACCAAGGGGAATCCAGGGTGGAGTGACTTGCGTGGCTCTCACCAGTTTATCTTACCCAGAATCCCTTATCCAAAATCATTTGGGAATACCCTGCGAGGAGTACCATTGACCCTGGTTTGATTCATTCTTGGCGTGGGCACTAGGCCCAGCCACACATGTGGGGTAGCATTTTTATCGGGACAAGTGGATAAACGCTGGGTAGTAGGAATTTTCTGTATCCCTGAGGATTTCAGAAGTTTATGTCACAGAAATGCAAGGAACATTTGTGATTTTAGCCAAAGTTTGAGGTTTACAGGGCACTGTGGGTAGGAATATGTTGTGGGATCCAAGTGAAACAATCCACCCTAGACTCCTCAGGATGTTTGGTTTTGAAAAATGTCTGGCTCTGGTAGGTTTCTCCAGGTGGTGGCCTACCCAAGCTCAAAAGGTGCGGGCATTCACCATCCATGGCAAGAGGGACGATATTGGGATTTAGCCACACTCTCCTGGCACATATATGTAAAAACAACAAACCAAAAATCAACTGTTCTCTCGATTGCTATTGGGATGAAATGCTTTAGTCCACGGGGAGCAGAAAGACTATAAGGATTTAAGGGCGACGATGGGGCCTGATGTTAAGATGGGGCAGACCCACACCATTATTTTATTTAATAAATATATAGTGTTGCCATACAGTGGTCTTTCTGCCCCCCAGGGGCAAATAGGGGGCAAACCACCTGTGTGCCCAGCGGGGAGTGGGGGGCACAGAAAGCTGGTTTATCTGTTTTGGGGTGGGGCATGGCTCAATGCCAGGGTAGGCCGACCCCTCCTTTTGTTAGATTTGGAAGCATTTTGAATACCCTGGTGTCTAGTGGGCTTTCTGCCCCTTGTAGGGGAAAATTGGAGGCAACCCCCTATCTGCCCTTAGGGGTGCAGAATGCCTGCTTTGTCCCTTTTGGGGTGAGGGTGTGTCCAATGCCAGAGTGCAACACCTACCTGCCTTTCTTTTGCCCCAAACGAAAAATCCCTGGTGTCTAGTGGGCTGACTACCCCCCACCCCTTGAGGGACTGAGAAGGGGCAGATTTGGGGCAACCACCCCCCTAAGGACAAACTTCTTATCTGCTCCAGAGGGGGCCACAAAGACTGTTTCAACCCATTGTTTGCAGCCCCCATCTCTAAGTGTTTTTTTTAAATATTTCCCTGGGGCTGTATTATGGAAGAACCTCGGGTGCGCAACAGGCATTTGCACACGCTTTGCACTCCCCGGGGCACTTTGATATTACAGAAGGGGCTGCAGACGCTAGTACTTCCCCTTCTGTAATACCGATAGCGCTGGTGCGCGTAAAGCGCCAGCGCTATCTTCAAAGGGCATTCCCTCATTTGTATGGGGGCATGGCTCCGTGCAAATGAGGGAATCTGTTTGCTTCTGCGCCTGTGCCTTATTACAGATGCCGGTGCTGAGGCAAAGAAGCTGTCCCTGATGGCAGCCTCTGGAGGGGGGGAAGGGGGTCCCATGGATCCCCCAGACATCCCCTTGCAAGCGGGTGCAGTCACTCACTTCACCCGCCTGCAAGGGGATCTCTACTCCCCTTTACAAGTGCAGGCGGGTAGCTGCCTGCACTGAAAGGCGGAGCAGCTTCAAAGTAGCCGCTCTGTTTTTCACATGAATGCGCTGCCCCCAGGGCAGCGCAAGTTCACGACTACCCTGGGGGCAGCGCATTCAATGTAATAGGGCACACTTTCCCTGTTTGCGCCCGGTTTTAAGGTGCACCGGGTACTAACAAGGAAAGTGCGTCCTCTACATAATAGGGCCCCTGGTGTCTCATGAGATTTCTATCTCAACCCCCCCTCTGGGGGTAGGGCAGATTGAGTATAATCACCCCCACCCACAGCCCAGAGGGAGCAGAAAGACTGTTAAGCCCTTTTTGTAGGGGTGGGGGCATGGCTACGCCTAAAGTGGGTAGTCCCCAACCCTCTGTAATATTTATTTTTTTAAATACCCTGGTGTCTAGTGGGCAGAAAGACTGACATTTTTGAGAGGTGGAGGGAGCACAAGCCATTGCCCATGGGGCCGCTCTCCCAAATTCCCTGGTGTCCAGTCGGTGGCACACTGCTTGGGCAACACTTCCTGTGGCAATCCCCAAGCAGGGATCCACTGGGTAGGGATACCATTGGAAGGAGGAGATTCTCCCCTTCTCAACGATACCTCCCCCAATCAGTGATGAGCACATCGGATTGTTTTACTTTCACTTTACATGTAATGATGCCAGCGAGCCCTGCGCGCTGATCAATATTACAAAGAAAAAAAATCAGGTTGTTCGGGAAGCTCTTCCTGAGCAGCCTGAGCTACAGTACAAAAAACATGGAAACCCTCTGGTCCAAAGCACCAAACGTTTCAGTATACCTCCCCCCAGTGTCGGCGAACAGCCAACAGAAGCATTGGGTAAGAAGTGCGGGCATCAGCATCCCAGTTCATCATTATTTTGTACACTAGTTTAGACCCAGCCCTATGCAAATCAGTTTTGACTCTGTTCCAATGTGAACAGTCCAGCCTCAGCTGCGAGGCCAGGTCCTTCCTGAATCATAACACCAGCTACTCAGAACTGTTTCCCCAGCTGTAGTTGCTGTCCTAAGTACTACGCGTATGCCTAGATGTGGGTCCCGTGCTCATTGTGCCACTGGAACCAAGCCACACCTGACTACAGAGCCCCAATTAGAGCAAAACCGGTCTTTGGTTGCTTGTGTTCCTGTTCAGGGAGGGCCTGGCAGTTCAGGCAGGCCCGTTCCTATTGGAGCAGAGTTAAGACTGATTTGCATATGTCTGGGGAGTCCAAATTGCGGTGGCATGGTATGCAAAATAAAGATGGATTGGGATGCGGTTCTTAGTAATTACCAGTGACTGAGATTAATTCAAGCATCCATCCATCACTTTTTTTGTATACTTTAGTGTGCCACCCTAATTGGGACAGGTATGCCGAGACTTGGGTCCTATGCACATTGTGTGACTGGAACCAAGCTATGCCTGGCTGATTTACATTTGGCTAGGTCCAACTGAGTTGGTATGATGGGTTAAAAACAATGGACCGGACTGAGTCTACAAGCAATTGCCAGTGGCTGCGATTAATCCATCCATCACCTTATTGTTGCAGGCACTATTCTTCTGAGACATCACAGAGGAGAATATGATTCTGACAAAGTATCTACGAGGAGCAGTGTTCTGCTGGACACATTTACTGCAGAAGAAGACATTATGCTATTAACAAAGTTTCACTGGGTGGCAGAATTCTTCTGAGACATTATGGCAGAGAATGGTATTATTCTTCTGACAAAGTATCTCTGAGGAGCAGTAGCCTTCTAGCATTATTGTAGAGGATTGAGTATTCTTCTGATTGAATACTGCTCAGGGCAGTATTCTTCGGATACATTATTCCTGAGGGTTAGTATTCTATTTCTGTGAGAAACATTTCTTCTTACTAGCTCTTCTCGATGAGCACTACTGGGTCTGGCATATACCTGGCAATCTGCTTGCAAGGTACAATATTGCCCTGACACAATGTTCTTGCCTGCACCTAACATACCTCTGCACTTGTCTCCTTGTGGAAGGCCCACCACATGGGGCACCTGAATCCTTATCACAGCTCCACTGAGGAGAGGTGAAGAGCACAGAGGAGCTTGATTGTGCCTCGCCCTACATTTATGATTTCCTCATCGTCATCATAAAAACTTTATTTCGATCTTAAAGTATCATAAAGACACAAATACAAAAGGAGCACATAAAAACCATCCAATCAATATTCACCGATGCTATACAAATAAAAAATCTCAAAAGTTCAATAGTTTTACAGTGACTACCCCTATGTCACGTTAGACCTACGTAACAATTTACATGGGGGCTTGATATACTACTCATCTAAAAAAAGAGGTACACTTTGGGATCAAAATAAATATATAATGTGTCCGAGTGCTCCCTTGGTCCACGATGCGCCAAACAGTACAGCTATTAGAATAAAATACAAATTCTTCTAATACCCACGTATGGAACTTGATTTTTAGATATTTCGTGACTAGGGGCATGTACAAAATAGTAGTGGGCCACTAGGCATTAAAGTGCAGTTATTCCTTCGGGCTATTCATCCACATTTAACAAAGTGCCAATAGATTTAGATTAAGACACAACTAAAAAAAGAATTAAAAAAAGTTAAACAACACTACAAAATGCAATCACAGGAACATGGGTAGAGACAGAGAATTAAATTGTGTAGTAAACAAGCAACAAGGGATTAAAGCAATATGTAGAGCAGAGAGAGAAAAACACTCCTCCGGACCCACCCACATGACTATTGTAGTGGTTCCTGATCACTAGTTCGGATACATTTTGAGCGCTAGATCCAGGTAGCCATGAGATATCTCGCGCCAGCGAATACCACCAACCTAGAGCTATCTGTTCAGGACATCCTAAGTGTCTCCAGGTGCTTCCTAGTGCCCAAGTTCCTGCACAGGCGCAATACCCATTTTCCTCTGGAAGTCACAAGTAAGGTAAAAGAATATAATATGGAGTATGGGCCGGGGGCCTTCTACACGATGGGCACTCATCACCCCTATGTTGTACACTGGTCCACTTGGTACAGCATGTTCCAGTAGGGAATGATACATAAATTGTAGAAACAATTTCCAAGCCAGAGAGGTAGAATTTCTTCGGTCGTCTTTTCGTACACAGGGAGCATTTTGAAGTTGGTAAATTCTGTAGTTAAAGCACCTTTGCTGCTATGGATAATGTCTGCAGATACATACTCGCAGTAGGACGATTTAATGTCAATTTTAGAGATAGAATTAGAATCCTCTGGTCTTATGATTTTCTATGGGGCGGGGAGAGGTAGGAGCAGGAGGTCTAGTTTGTTAGTTTATAATGTCTCTCCTTGACCATACGTTACACAGAGTAATAGCTAACCAGAGACACACTGGAAGGAGGGCAGCACCAAAGCAGCACCATGAATCAGTTTGTGCCCTGTCCCACTTCTTTCATGGACCACAAAACAGCATGCAAAAGTGAACCAGAGTTTGTGAGATAACCACATTGTGCTGGAAAGCTTGAAGATAGATGGTGCAGCTGAACCCAGAATGTGGGGTGTGCTGCACATGGGGTGCCAACACCATATGGTAGGACAGAAGGAGCCTGCAGGTCCGCAGTTGCTTTCTTGGATTCCTGCAGTTCAGCAGCCCGTGCTCAATCCACATAGAACTCCCACAGCTTTGTAAGGAGAACCCCTTTGGCCTCTTGTGCTGCATTTTCTTGATGTTTCATATGCTTCTCATATAATTCATTCTCAGTTTAAAAGGCCTCAATAGCATCTCAGTTCCAGGAGAAGCGGGGGGGGGGGGGGGGGGATAGGTGCGCGGCTGCACATCCAGCTCTGGGATGGCTGGAAGGACTGTGGGCACCTGCAATGCAGCAGCTCTTTGGATTTTGAGAGAAATGGGGAGGTTATTGTTGCTCTTGAAGCAAATATCATAAGGGAGGATTTGTGTCTGACATAATTGAGGGCTGGAGACATATCTCCCAGCCCTTGCTTGCTTTAGCTATCGATTCCATTTCAGGGATGGTGGGACCCTCACTCCTTCCACTATATCAACCTACTAAAACAGGTTTGAAATGCAGAACACCAAACCTACGAATACTCTCATCAGGGGGGCTCGGAGGAGGGTTTAGCAAGGGTTGTTAGAGTGTAATGTGGGAAGCATACGGTCGCCCAAAGAGTGAGAAATGGGTGCTAAGGTCAAGCAAGACCCTCCAAAAGTGCCACATGATGTCCAACCACCTAGTTACCCACCTTTACCCATCCATGCTTACTTAGAAAATCCAATAAACAAGGCATCTTGGAAACAATGTCTATGAATGTTTGGCAAAACTCCGGTCATCTAACAAAAGAGCAGAAGGACTATGAGGAACTAAGAGGAAAACGAGGAACACCAGAATTACTTCTCTTGATCCTACTAACTTGTCTAAGTGTACAAAGTACCTCTGAGCAGCTGTGGCATTGCAATGTGTGCAGCATGATGATCTGTTTTGATTTCTGCTCAATTGTTCTGAGTTGGCCCAAAGTTGCATAGTCATATTGGGGCATCCCTTCTTGGGCTTAGTATTTTAGTCACTGTGACAGTGGATTCAGTCACAGTCTCGGTCCCAAGTTGTACCCCATACTAAGTCATCTGTTGGTGATCTATTACAACAGCCCATATTGACAAAATATGTTATGTGTAATTGTATAGCGCACAACTCACCCTTAAATATCTCCTGATACTGAAGTATTTTAGCCCCCCTCTTTCTTTATCCACAGTCCTGATTACAATTCCTTATTAGAATTCTCCATTTGTACCCAAGAAGACCACCCACCCCCAGCTGCAGCAAAAGGGAATGGAAAGAGAAGAGACCTCTCTGACAATGGCAAAGCTGTTCAGCAGACATGTAGGCATCACTCACAGCCTGGACTCATGCCGCACACTTGAATAAATCCACAGGTCTCAGTGAGGTGGCAAAATTTTAGACCACACTCTGTCAAAATGACTAATTCTGTGTATACTACAATGAAGCGCAGATCGGGTACACGGGCCAGATTAGTCACGCTGAAATATTTACCTTTTTAAAGTCTGGTGCGAAGAGTTCCATTAGTGGTGGAGGAGGCCACAAGGAGTAGGTAGAGTGTCGCAGAAGGACGGTGCTGTAGTACCCAGAAAAGTCCTGGCGTCACCAACAGTTGTCACTGTAGCGCGAACATCCAGTTGGGCATCGCAGACAGTCACTGCTGGAGCTTCACTTTGGTGGTCACGGCAGGGTGTCACTCCTGTAGCACGAAGTGCAGATCTCACGTTGCCAGTCGTTGCTGTATTGCGAAGACTCAGGTTCTCCAGAGCTTCACATTGGCAGGCGTCACTGGTGACAGTCTATGTCCCAATGGGCACGTTTGCAATCGCAAAGAGCCCAAACGTTTAGGATTTCACCTTTCATCACATGAAGAGCTCATTTGATGCCAGCCAAGGGTCCAGGACCTGGATAGGCACCTCTTCGTTACTCCAGCAGAGGCCAGTAGGGCTCAGACAGGTCCAGTTGTAGGTCTAGTGCAGCAGGTCAGCTCAGCAGTTGCAGGAGGCCTCTGGAACCTGTTGTGTCTCTGTAGCTCAGACAGGAGGTCAGCCAACTGATCCTTGGGAGTCACTCAGGTTAGCCTAGGATGAAGGCTGAAGGTACAGTCCTCCCTCTCAGAGAGCAGGGCACCGCTCAAGCAGCAGATTAGTGTCAGTTTCTTTTGTGTGTGTAGGAGATAAGCCCTTTGAAGTGTAAATGGGCAGGGAACACCTTACCCCAGCCCTTCTGACAGGATGGCCCATCCTGGCCACCTCTAGTCCCCTTTTGTGTCACTGTCTGGGAAGAGTACACACCCCAACAGCAGAGCCGGTCACATACATGTGACCCAGGACACTGGCAGAAGGCACAAATCGTTAGGGCAAGAAAATGCCAATCTTCTAAAAGCGCCATTTTCAGAAATGTGACTTAAATTCAACTTTACTATTAAAGGGGATTTACATTACAATTTGAGTGTAAAGAGCATATTTCTATCTGCTCTCAACCCCGAGTTTTTACTTATAAAATGTAATAAGGCAACCCATTTTTAGTCAATGGGAGAGATAGGTCTTACAATAGTGACAAGCATTTACAATGCAATAGGTCTCGCAATGACATTATTTTGAGCTATTGACATTGTAAATGGCAATGTATTTAAAAAAATTAAAAGTCATTGTTATTTACAATACCAAAAGCAACACCTATTTCATTGCATAGCGCTGTGTCCGTGAAGACGGCGCTGTGCTTATTAAAGTAAAAAAAAAAAAAGTGTGTGTGTGGTGGGGGTTTGGCAGAGCCCTGTGGTGATTCACTGGAGAGCGCCTTGAGTGTTGCGCCCAGCTCAGCAGTGCCAATGCCGCCCTGCCAGGGGCTCCCAGCACTTTATCCGGGACATAAATAAAAGGAATTTAGAATGGCAATAGCTTAAACTTCCGTAAATGCGAGACAAGTCACGTGGCACCCTATCCTAAGCACACATTTTTAGCTTACGTGTTTTAAAGCCATGCCCTTAATTACATTAGCCACGCTCCTTTGAGAGACCCCCCAGTTTTATCATCCCACTTAAAGCCCTCTAAACCTATTTTTGCTTTTCAATGACCCTGAAACATCAATGAATTATTGACAAGCAAGAAGAAAACTGAGACAGTCAAGCATAAAGGAATGCAAGGGTGTGTGAACTGTGAACATTGCAATGATGCAATCAATACATACATCCCACTAAAGGGTCGGGACACACACGCACACACACACCCCCCCTAATGTCCACGTCAGAAGGTTACGCCAAACTTTAATGAACAAGGGTGCAGGTGAGTGTGAATTAGAGCACAGCCCTTCTTAAAAGGGATCAGACCTGTGCCCGCCTCCTCCCGTCCCCCTTGACGCCCACCGGGTCTCCAGAGGGTCTGTTTCTGCGACTTCTGTGTTCACTCACGTCCACTCAGAATCACTAGCTGGAGCCTGGTAAGGGTCAAAGGTCCTCACACAGCCTCCTTCCCCAAAGATTTTTTTTTTAATAAAAAAAAAGCCTAGTTTTATTTCAGAAAGTAACAAGAAATAATTCAATTTAAGCACTCTTGGGCAAAAGGCAGGGGAAAAAATCGAATAGTAGACAGGAAATAAACAAGTGACCGGCAGCCACACTAGCACCAAAACACGTGCACTCACACCCACTGCACCCGTAGTGTGGGCGGCCATGAACAACCCCGCGGCCCGGTGCAAAGGTCTGCTGACATCAGAGCACAAACCTGGACCTTTTCTCCACACAGAGCATTGTTTATTTCTGCAAAACCAGGAGGGGGTAGGGGAAAAGGGACCTGTGAGAAGGCGAGAGGGAGGGAATCCGGAGACATTGAGGAGAAAGGGAAAGGGGGGAGAGAAGAAACAGGAAGAGAAGCGAGAGAATGAGAAGGGGCAGAAGGAAGAGGGCAATCCGTAGGAGAGGAGAAATTAAGGAGGAGAGGAGGTCTAGGGAGAAGAGAAAGGGGAGGCAGGAAGTAGCGGAGGGGAAAGAAAAATAGGATTAAGTGAGAAGGGGCCAGGGAGGGACATATTGAGAACCATGGGAGAGAGAGGGGTAAAGGGACAGTGAGTGAGAAGAAAGGGATCGTGGGAATGAGAAAGGAACAAGCGGGAGAAGAATAAAGGGAGAAATGAAGAGAGGAAATGAGGCTTTAGAGAAGGAGGAGGGCGCGAGAAAAGAGAAGACCTTGAGGGGGAGACATGTTTATAAAAAGAGCGTGGAGGAAGAGAGAGAGGGAAGGAGGAGCTGGAGAAGAGAGGGAAAACAAGACGAGATGCACAAAGAGGGGGATACACGACTAGAGGAGACCGAGAAAGTTGGGTGGGAGAAAGAGGACAAACCAGAGGATGGAGGGAGATAGCAGTGTAGAGGAAGTGAAGCGTGGAGAGCTACATGTAGTGGCGAAGGCAGGATGAGAGCAAGGTATGATTGAGTGAGAAGAGGAAGATGGCGCCAAGAGGGGATAAGCAGATGAACAAGGCAAGAGGACACAAGAGAGAAGAACAGAACAACGTTCGAGAGAGGAGAATGTGCGAGCGGAGAACCAACAGGCAGGAGTCAGGCTGTGGCCAGAGGGGTGGAATGACACTGCAAGGGCAGCTCAGGGGGCGTGCCTCGGGGCGTGGTCAGATGGGGCCGGTGTCATGGTGAGCGGAGAAAGCTGTGACATGTCTACTTCTACACATTGAGCCTTCCGAGAAGGTCTTACCACAGCCGGCAAATACGTGGTACCCTCGGCTCTCCAGTTTGAGCAAGATAAGGTTCGTTACAGGAGCCCTTGCGAAAAGAAAAAAAACAGATGAATCGCTCCCAAAGGAATGTCCTATGCAAACTCCCTCAAAACTACTGGAAAAACTACAGCAGAAGACAAAACGAAAAAATACAACATTGAAACAGAAATCATTACAAAATAAAGGAACTGTTTAAAAGAGAACACTCACAAATACATGGAAAAAACCTAAACCGAAAAACAAAACACAGGGAAATACTCAAAACTAAAATAAATACGTGGACGAAAACACTAAAACAATGTAAAGGCTTGAAACAACGAAAACCTATTGGAAACCTAAAATCAGAGAAGTGTTCTAGATACAAAGGCAGCCGCTTTCACTTTCACTTTAAGTGAAAGCGCGATGCAAAAATAAACACGCGGCTGAGTGAAAACAGATGGCCCCCTAAAGATAAGAAATTGCTTCGCGACAGCCGCAAAGCAGACGTTCCTGTCCTGGTGGGCCAGACGAAAAGGAGAAAGGGCGGCAACAAACAAAACTAATTTCCAATGGCAGGCCACCGTTTAGCATAAACTGGAACACCAGCCAATGAAAATGAGGGGCGGGGCTTCAAGCCCCCTTCTGAAATCTCCTCTAAATCTCCTCTCTAACTATATGTCTCGCCGAGCGAGCAGCGTAACGCTAGGCGAGACCTAAAAAACGACTTTAGGCGTTTTTCACTGCCAGGATATGTAAAACGTTAGCATGCATGTACCAGTTTTTAAATACAATGCACTCCTGTTCTGTGCGCCTGTCGGAAGTATCTTGGGGGTGACTTATATGTATTAAAAAAGAAGGTTTAGGCCAGACAAAAAGGTTTATTTTATCAGGTTGAAATGTCAGTTTAAAACTGCACTACAGACTGAAGTAGCAGACCTGAGATATGTTTTAAAAGGCTACTTTAGTGGGTGGCACAATGAGTGCTGCAAGCCCACTAGTATCATTTAATTTGCAGGTCCTGGGTACATGTGAAACCACTTTACTAGGAATTTACAAGTCAATTGGGTGTAAGCAATTTAATCATGTCTCACAGAGAGAGCACCTGAGCTTTAGCACTGGTTAGCAATGGTAAAATGTACAGAGTCCTAAAGTAAAAAAAAAAAGCAAAACAGGAGTAGGGAAAGCAAAATGTTTGGGAAATACCAAACGAAGGATGTCCAGTCTAACAGGAGCTATCTTCTGCCACTGTATTCCTTTGGACCATTATTGCCCTGACAGTGTAATTCATGGATACAGCTTTCTGCTGCACAGCATTATTCAATAGCAGTATCCCCCTTATAATGTATTCCATGGGAGGAGGTATTTTATTGGTATAGTGCTCTTTCGGGGCAATTTTCTCTTGACACTGCATTACTGAGGTGCAGAATCCAGTAGAGGCAGTATTTTCCTTGATGGATATATTAAAGAATGATTTTTAGAGACAGTTATATATTGCTACAATAATAGCTTTGTTTATTTAGAGGTTTATTTAGAGTCTGGTGGAGGGGGTACTTGTCGCAAAGGCGACAGATTAACCTCTTCACTAAACTGAGGGTTTGCTCACCTAATTTACAGATCGGTGAACCGTAAGTATGTCAGCGACCGAGACTACTTCGTCTCCGTCAATGAAGTAAGGGCCAAATTATGGTTTGACTGAATAAATTATAAATCACTGTATGCAAATGACATAGGTATATGTCAGCTATCCTTCTACTAATATTTCTCAATTAGTGCGAGAATTTATAACATTTGACTGCTACTTGGGACTACAGATTAACTGGAGTAAATACTAGTGCGTCCCTATCACCCCCATCTCAAATAAGCCTAGATTTGAATTTCCTTTAGAGAAGCATGTAAACCGGTTTGGCATCATAATACATTGGAATACAGAGAGGGTTATTCAAGACAATTATTGACCAGAAATAGAGAGAATTAAAAAAAGGTGCTAGAGTGGAGATCCCTCCTGCTAATGCTAGCGGTAAGAAGAGTTGCAACTGTATAATTGGTTTTTGTTCCCAAGTTTTATACCTTTTCACCAATATCCTTTTTTGCTCATACCCGCACAACACTTCTGGGATTTGACTGGGCAGGCAGACAGCCATGCATAAGCAGGGATGCGCTGACTCCTCAGTAATTAAGGAGTGTTGCTGTCCCAAATCAAGAACACTATTTAGGTGGCTCCGACAAAATATGTTTTCAACTGGTATCATTATTAATGCAAGCCCCTGCATGTTACAAATGAGGAGGATATGGTGACTTTGGTCACCCTGGGCGCTGTTCTGACCAAGCCCATCCCAAGACCTAAGGTGTCATCCCATACAATAAATATTGCAGTATACGCATGGAATAGAATAGCATTACTGATGGGGTCAAGTGAGGTATACTTCCCAGAGCTGCCCTTACTCAATAATATTCTGCTAACAGTCATATTTAAACCTAACGCACAGCAACACCCTACACATTTGAATATTACTAAATTGGGAGACCATTATATAGTGGGTAAATTTACCACACTATAATAGTTCAAGGAAATGAGAGGCATATCACTGCTCAATATCTTTTTCTTCTTTAGGCTTCAGTACTCCAGGCAGGAGAAATACCACACCTTTCCTTAGGAGCCACCTATGCTGATAGCACTACAACACCTAATTGCCAATGTCGGCTCTTGGGAATCATGTACAAACTATATAAATCAATCGCAGACAAAATAACAGAATCTGTTTCTAATGCAAGAAACAACTGGGAGGCAAATGTAAGGAAAGGGATATCGAACAAAATCTGAAATTATTGTTGATTCCAAACAGAAAAAATATCCTTAAATAGTCATTTCAAATTTCTAAATGGACTTTATTACGCCACAGCTGGTCTAAACTCAATGTATCTGGATGTGGACCCAAGGTGCACTCATTGCTCCCATGATAGAGCAGACTGTATACACCACTTGTGGCTCTAACCCATGTTGAGAAGTATGTGAGCCAAAATGTATGTTTCAAATCTTTTTATTTGTTTTATCAAGTAACACATATTGTCATCTACGTTCAGGGGCGATGAGAAGCAACAATGGTAAAACAGGTGGGAGACATTGGGTGCGGCAAGGAGAAAGGGGAAGGTGGAAAGGAGTGGCGGGGAAGGCAAGGAGTGCACAGGTAAGAACAAGGAAATGGTCCTCACCGCGAGTGGTGACATCAAAGGAGAATTATCTGTTGTGTTGGACTAGGACCAGCAGGTTGTCATGTTCATTGAAGTCAGTGCCCATCTACACTAGTAAGCTGTGACCTCTCTCACTGTGAGCCACAGCACTCTCACATAGTTAGGACAGTTTAGTTCTCTGAAGTCTCTCGCCAAGATTTGTATAGGTCTGAGATAGGACAATCGCCACCAAGTGCCTATCCTTGCATCCCTCCCCACTCATGCCCATCACTGGCAATCCTGCCTTCCCACTGGCAATGAGAGGCAACAAATACCACTCCTGCCAAAAGGGCAAATACAAAAGAACCTCTACTGACATGACAACCTGCTGGTCCTAGTCCAAAACCTCTACTGTCGCTCATATAACTGGTGAGAAATAGACACCTGGCAGTCGGTGCTTTTTGGGAAAACAATTTTCCAGATGTGAATCACAGTTATGGTCTGGTCGATGAAACACCTGTGTTTTTCAATAAGGATCCTGTTCCATTCTATCATGTATCACAGTGGGGCAGCAAGAGAGCAGTGAGTTTGGTAAGGGTTGGCCCAGGCCTCCCTCTGCTAATGAAAGATAAGCCCTCTTCTTGACCATGCATGGATTCTTGCTCTCCTTCAATCATCTGTTGCAGTTTGCCTACCAAATACGCGGGTGGCTGTAGTGGAAGCATCTGCATGATGTACACTATTTGGGAAGGAAGGTCATTTTTACAGATGTGCCCTGCTCACCCATGAGAGATCCCTGGACTTCCACATCTGTAAATCTGAGCAGCGACCAGGTCAGTGTAGTTGCGTTCCACCATTTTCTCCATTGGGGGACAAATGTATAGCCCTAAGTAGAGCACCTGATGGCTCTCCCACAGGAAAGGAAAGCAGCGCTCTAGCTGGGCCCTATTTCTCTGCAGGACAGTGAGGTTTAGGATGTGTGATTTCTGAACATTACAAGACCCTGCCAAATACATCCAACTCCATCAGGAGTACCGTAATTGGGGAGTGGGGCTGGGAAATAGTTACCATTACATCATCTGCATAAAGGTCCAATTATGTTCTTGAAGGCCTATGGGGATACCCGGGATCTCTGTGTCCGCTCGTATCCTCGCCACCAGCGGCTCCATGCATAGGACGAAGAGGAGCAGAGACGGGGGGCAACTCTGTTGAATACCCCTGGCTATCTCAAAAGCTTGCAAAATGGTACCATGGACCCTCACCCTGGCATTAGGTCTGGAGTAATCGCACCACACCCATGTCTTAAAAGAGGGTCTAATCCTATCTTATCCAGCATACATTGGAGGACGGCCAATGAACTTGGTCAAATGCCTATACTGCTTCGAGTGACATGAGGAGTGCCAGGGACCGAGCGCAAGTTGCCTTATCAATTAGGTGCAGCAGGCTCTTTCTATTGTGTTTGCAACTCCTCTGTGTTATGAATCCAGTTTGATCTGGGTCTATGAGGTCTTGCATGTATGAGTTAAGGTGGGTAATCAGTATGCCTGTTAAGAGCTTAGCATCAACATTTAGGAGGGAGATAGGTCGGTAGGAGGAGCACATAGTGAGGTCTTTCCGTGGTTTAGGAATCACCGTGATTGCAGCCTCGCACATTTTATCAATGAGGGTGACTGTATCCCCAAAAGAGTTGGAAAGGTGGGTGAGAATGGGGACTAGCTGGGGGCTGAATTCTTTATTAAAAGCTAGAGTAAAACCATCAAGTCCTGGTGCTTCTCCATTTTGGACTTAGCATTGACGACAAGCGCCTCATCCACCCGCATTTCTGCTTCAAGGGAATTTGCCTCTTGTGCATGCAGTCGTGTGGTACAGACCATGGAGCAGTAGGCATTTGCCTCCTCTGGGTCGGTCTCTTCCACTGTGTAGAGGTCTGCATAAAAGCATTCAAACTCCAGTGAAAAACCCTCATCAGTGTGGGTTCTTCAGCCATCCAGTCATAATCTCTGCAACTCTATTATATATTTTGGCTCTAAATTCATAAGCGAGAAGCGGCTTAGCTTTGTTGCCCCCCCTGCATAAAATCTCTGTTCAGTGTGGAGGAGGGCGTACTCCACTCTGTTGACATCTAGAGTTTTGAGCTGCTTTCTGGTGAGAGTCAATTGTCTCTGTACTATGTAGGCACCAGAGCGTTTGTGGGCCTCTTCTAAGGCTCTCAACTGAGCCTCCAGCTCTAGTCATTTATCTCTCCTAGCCTTGTTAGGTCTTGCAGAGATGGCCAGTAAAGCCCCTCCGACCATTACCTTTAACAGTTCCCACAAAAGGGATATGGATGTGGCTGGGGTGTTGTTAGTTAGTAGGTAGTGCTGAATTGTCTCTCTTATTTCTTTTAAGGTGGTATAGTATGTTAAGAGTATATCGTTAATCCAACACACTCAGCTGAGTGGGAAGAACCCGGTTGTTTGGAAGGAGATCAAGGAAGGGGAATGATCCGATAGTGCCGATTTCAATCTGACTGGTGGCAGCCAAAATACAAGAAGTCAAGAAGTAATCTAACCTGGTGTTTGTCTGGTATGAAGCAGAGAAGAATGTATATCCTCTTGAGGTGGGATAGTGAGAGCACCAAACCTGGGCCAGGCCGATGTCATTCCACCATCTCAGTCCCTCTGTCAAGAACACCCGAGTTTGCCCTGTTCTGTGAGCTGATCTGTCAAGTGGAGTGCATTTGGGACAAGGTTAAAATACCCCCTATAAAAATATTGATGGAGGAGATCACTAGGCTGAGGGATTTAGTAATGAATTGTTCCTGTTGGTCATTGGGCATGTAGAATGAGGCTAGGGAGAAGGTGTATGTGTTCAGGGAGATTTGTAGAGAGAAAAGTCTCCCCGAAATCCCCACTTGTGTCTGAAGAACATGACCCTGAAAGTTATTTGCGAACAGAATAGACCCTCCTGCTTATTGCTGGGTCCTGAGTAAAAGTAATGCTTATCGAACCAACTGACCATATCCTTCCCCAATGCTCCTTAAGGACATGTGTTTCCTGAAGGAGGCATATATCACAGTTAGAGTCTCAGAGCATAGACAGTGTCGCTAAGTGTTTTTGCTTGAGCATTTAAGCCTCTTACATTTAGGCTCAGTATTTTAACCCAAGGATTGGGACCAAGTGAGTGCAGTAGCGATGTGCAGCATTGCAGTAGGAGGTGACCCCGGCCTGGACGTATCAGCAATGTTCCCTGTGACGAGCTGTGTGCTAGAAGGTAGAACCTTGGGTGCCATGGATAACAAACTGGGGGCAGAACAAGTAACTCAACTACTCCCTCCATGGGAGTAACACATAGCAAGCATAAGGGGACCGTGCCGATGTGCTAAGTCATGAGGTGTTCACTAGCTAGGGTGCAGGCTTACTGCTGCGTCCCGACTCTGAAATGTATAAGTAACATATCACCAGTCTCTGTATCTGAGAGGGGACAGGTCTCCGGGGAGGGGCAGAGAAGTGAAAGTAATGAGAGAGATGTATTCTGTGGTGGCTCCAATAGCCCAGTGGTTATGATAAATGTCAGTGCTCCTGCTCCTGTATGAAGTCCTGATTTTAAAGAGTTGGTGGAGCAGCACTGGAAGCGCCTAGTAACATTCATCTGCTGAGGGTTTGTGTGTGCTTTGCTGGCGGTACGCTGAGCCA
Organism: Triturus cristatus; assembly: GCF_964204655.1. Taxonomy (NCBI): domain Eukaryota; kingdom Metazoa; phylum Chordata; class Amphibia; order Caudata; family Salamandridae; genus Triturus; species Triturus cristatus. The sequence goes on from NC_140589.1 coordinate 1,397,263,755, forward strand.
AATTGCTATCCTCCTTGTGTGAAGTTGATTTGAGGGTCTGAGAAGTTGAGTTAGAGTCCTAGGCGGGTCTTCCAAACCCAGTATGGTCCATACATCTTTCATAGTGTGGATTATGCATGTTTCTTTGTTCCACACAAAGGTCAGGCGGAAAGGGTGTCCCCGCTTATATTTGACACCTTTCTTCTGCAGTAAGGTGGTGGCTGCCCTGACGGAGTGCTACCGTTGGAGTGCAATGGGGATGGATCTTGTGCCTTCAATGAGGACTAAGCCCTGGTTCCTCACCATGGCCATTATGTCCTCTTTCTGCCAATAGTGGTGTACACAGATCAAGATGTTCTGTGGTGTACACAGAGAGTTAGAGATTCAGCCGACTCTATGCGTGGAGTCGAGAACGATGTCTGTGCTGGCCAAGTCCAGGAGTATGTGTCTAAAGAGGCGGGTAACGTAGCCTACTATATCACTGTTCTCTGCGTTGAAGTGAACCCCTTTTAATCTGAAGTTCGAGTGGTACAATCTATTTTCAAGGTCTTTCAGGTGGGTTTGAAGCTCAATGTATTGTTCTTGTAGCTCTAGAAGTTTGCATCTGCAATTGTTGAGATCTTCTTCTTTGGCGTCACTGCTGTGAAGCCACCCGTTGACCGATCTCCACCACATCTCTTTTAGTAACTTTGATATCCATGGCAACGTCATCTCTCAGCATCACAAAATCCTCCCTTAGTTTTCCATGAAGGATCTGGTGATCGGCACGTCTGCCCTATCTGTTCCATGTTCAGCGACAGAGTGACTTGTGTAGGTTGTTCCATGGGGATTGTATCTCGCAGGGTTTTGGATTTTTTAGAAGTGGCTTTAAGTGTGGGATCCTACTTAGATTTATGCATCACCATCATATCTGTATATGTTGCTCCCTTCGTGATTCATATGCTCAGAAGCGTGTAGCTGTGGGTCAGTCAGGGGAGAGAAGGATTTATTTCTGAATCAGGCTGGGGCTCGACCGGTCGCTGAGTGGGAGGGTTGCAGTGTCAGGGCCTGCTCCATTGTCAGCTGTATGCGGGCGTCTAGGTTGTCACTGGTTCCAGAGCAGGATGAATTGATTGCAGCATGGGTTATCTGTACGTTCATAGGGCTTCAGAAGCAGTAACCATGGGTCTCTGATGGAGTACATGGATCCCCCCTCTAGCCCTAGGCCCTGAGCACTAGGGCCCGATGGAGGCCAAAGCCACAGCGTTGTCTGTGTCTTTCCCTGGTCCCCACCCTCAATTTTCAACTGCTCTCTTGTTTCAGGTTCCCTGCATCAACCTGGGGCAAAGTGGTACTGGTGACTGTAGTATGGCACAGGGCGGGTGCTGGTCTCTCACAGCCCCGGCAGTGCGGTCTCATTGTAGCTCATAGACAGTGGTGCTGGGCTGCTCACTGTGCAGTCTCTGTGGCAGGCCCATCTTGAAATTGTGCCGCAGGCCACGCAGAGAATTGGATTGTTTGAAACTGCATCCAGAGTGGCATATGTTTGTAACCCTGGGGTCCCCCATCTAACTCGGCCAGCGGGTAGATGGAGGCTGAGGGAGGCTATGCTCCATTAACCAGCGGTGCAGGAACAAATCCTCCAGCGCATCACTGAGTACCTCGAGATCAACGACACTCCCGAAACATCCATAACCACGCTGTGGGGGGCACTCAAAGCAGTTGTGAGGGGCGAGTTGATTGCTCTATCAGCGTCAGAGAACAGGGAGCGTAAAGCCAAACCGGAAGAGCTTACGGCTCAAGTGCTGGAATTAGTGAGGGTACATAGCCGAACGGGAGCACCTAGAATTTGGCGGCAATTGAAGAATGCACGGGCCCTGCTGGCGGGGTTCGACTTGGACAGGGCAGAGTACGCAGCCCTTCGCCTTAAACACTCTTATTATATAGGAGGAGATAATACAGGTCGGATGCTGGCTAGTAGACTGAGGGCGAGGACGCAGCAGTGTAAGGTTAGGGAGATTGCAAGTCCCGAAGGTGTTACGCTTACTGACGATATGGAAATAGCGCAGACTTTTCGGGATTTTTATGCCGCTCTCTATAGGGGAGACTCATCGTCCATCCCACATATAGATACATACCTAGGAGGTGCACACACAACAGCAATGAACCACAATAATGGAGAAACGCTTGATAGTCCCATTCATATTGAGGAAGTAGTAGGAGCTATCTCCCGCCTCAAGCCCATGAAATCTCCGGGACCGGACGGATTCTCAGCTGGGTTCTATAAGACATTCTGCCCCGCCATAGCCCCAATACTTACCAGGCTCTTTAATTCCTTCACTGGCCCTGGCACCATACCCCATATCGGCTTCGATAGTAGTGTTACCCAAACCGGGCAAGGACGCCTCCAAGTGCTGTTCCTACCGGCCAATATCGCTGCTTAATGTCGACCTAAAAGTTTTACAGGTATACTAGCGACACGTCTGGGTCCCCTTATGCCAGGCATCATCGACCCAGATCAATCTGGTTTTATACAATGTCGGCAGAGTAGCGACAATACTTAACGCATCTTTCATCTTATAGACAAAGCTCACTGCACCAAGCTGGACGCCCTCCTCTTGTCAGTGGATCAGTGGACGCTGAAAAAGCGTTTGATCGGGTGGATTGGCGCTTTCTAGATAAGACCCTGGTACACTTTGGTTTTGGGGACAGGTTTAGAGTATGGGTCTCGAGCTGCTACACTAACCCCATGGCTACAATCAGGGTGAATGGGGTCACCTCCATGCCCTTTGAAATACAGCGGGGGACCCGATAGGGTTGCCCGCTGTCACCTCCCCTCTTCGCCCTTTATATTGAACCGTTGGCTCAGAGGATCAGGGACAATCCAGAGATAAAAGGCATCCCTTTTGGGGGAGAACAACACACTGTCAGCCTTTACGCAGATGATATAATTGCTTCCCTAGAGTCACCAGCCAGATCGGTCCCAGCTTTCCTGAAAGAATTAGAGGACTATGGCCAAGTCTCGGGCCTGCGAGTTAATATGGGGAAATCCTCGATCCTTAGGTTTTAGGAGGATAGCCAAACCCCCCCCCCCCCCTCCGATGGTACAAACTATGCAGGTATGGAGTAGTTTATTTTCTGTAACTCCAGTTCTGTAGTAGGGGTATCTCTGTTATAGTCATAATCTAGTGAATAGTCCCGCCCATGTGCGTGGACCCCGGAGCAATAAAAAATAATCTCTAAAAGGTGACAAATCATGCAGACCTGCATACACCTTTAAGAGAGAATTTAATTTAAAGACAGATAATGCAGCCTATACCCACAGGCTACACTGTCCAGTACTTCAACTAGAATTCCACCAACATCCACAAACAGCACTGCCTGTCTAGTTTTTATCCCCATAGGAAAAAACCCTGCCTCTACCAGCAAAAGCCTCTGGAATGATAGAGAGGAAGGAGTGGACAGACAAGCCCCATAGGCTGCCATTATGTGGCTTAAAACAAGATACTGTGCCTTTAAGAAAACTTTCCAGGTTTCCAGAACTTTCCCCAGTATCCCAGAATGCCCAGCAGGTCCCATTTACTTTCAGTTCTTTTTGAAGGCGTAGCACGCCAGACCTGTAGCATTCTACAAATGAATAAGTATCTCTCCACCGGGGAGGAGGGCGGGCGCTTATGACTATAACAGAGATACCCCTACTACAGAACTGGAGTTACAGAAAAGAAACTACTCCTTCTGTAGTAGGGGATCTCTGTGTATAGTCATAATCTAGTGAATAGAATGGCAAGCCCATCCCCACACAACAAAAGCGGTGGAGAACCCACAAGACACTACCACTACTGTGCGAACAGATTTCGCAGAGAAGCCTGCCCAACCTGAGCATCTGCCCTGGCATCCGTGTCCAGACAGTAATGCGCAGCAAAGGTATGGACCGACTTCCAAGTGGCCGCCTTGCAGATTTCCGCAATCGGAACATTACGCAGCAAAGCCGTCGTGGCAGCTTTGCCCCTGGTGGAATGAGCCTTAGGTTTACCCCCTAAGGTCTTATTAGCCTTTTGATAACACAATTGTATGCAGGACACAATCCACCGAGAAATTGACTGCTTAGAGGTCGCAAGACCAGTCCTGACTGAGCCATAATTAACAAACAATTGGTCAGACCTACGAATATCCTTGGTCTTATCCAGATAAAATTTCAACACCCTCCGAACATCCAGGGAATGGAGAGACCTTTCCGCTGGCGAAGAGGGATTCTGAAAGAACGTAGGTAAAGTTATAGTCTGGTTGACATGAAAATCAGAGATAACCTTAGGAAGAAATTTAGGGTGAGTACGCATCACAACCTTAGCAGCATGAAATACAGTATAAGGTTCTTGACAACATAATGCCTGAAGTTCACTCACCCTACGGGCCGATGTGATGGCCACTAGGAACGCCGCCTTCCAGGATAGGTGCTGCAATGAAGCCTTGTGAATGGGTTCAAAAGGCTCCTTCATCAGTCTGGACAGCACCACGTTCAGGTCCCAGGAAGGCGAGGGAAGTCTGACGGGAGGAAACACTTTCTTCAAGCCTTCCAAAAAATCCTTGACCACAGGGATCTGAAAGAAGGAAGTCTGTGAAGGGCATTTCCTGTAAGCAGTCAAAGCAGCCAGATGAACCTTAATGGAATGGAAATTAAGGCCAGACTGCGCCAGATGTAAAAGGTATGGAAGGATGACATCTTCCTTACATGTTGTCGGATCAAAGTTCTTGGACTTACACCAGATACAGAACCTCTTCCACTTGTAAGCATAGGATGTCCTAGTGGAAGGTCGCTTAGACTCCTTCAGAATGTCCATACAATCGTCCGGTAGATTCAGATGGCCATATTGCACTATTTCAGGAGCCATGCCGCCAAACTCAAAGACGAGAGGTTGGGGTGCACCATCCGCCCCCCGGCCTGCACGGCAACCGCATGTGAGGAAGGAGAGACCGGTGAAGAAGGTCCGTGAACCACCACTGCCTGGGCCACTCCGGGGCGATCAGGATCATCCGCGCCCTGGACTGGGACAGCTTGATGAGTACCGCCGGAATCAGGGGAATGGGTGGAAAAGCGTACAGAAAGCTGTTCGACCAATCGATCCATAGCGCATTCCCCAGCGTCCCCCGCTGGTAGTACCTGGATGCGAAGTCTCGGCATTTGCTGTTTTCGGCGGTGGCGAACAGATCTACGTCTGGAGTCCCCCACCTTGCGAAGACTTCTCCTAGTACTTCGTCGTTTATGACCCATTCGTGTTTTTCCTGAATCAGCCGGCTCAAGGCGTCCGCCTGAGCATTCTGCACCCCTGGCAGATGCGTGGCCGTAATCCTCAGTCCTCGGGCCAGCAGCCAGCGCCAGATCGCCTGCGCCTCCTGTGACAGAGTGCGCGATCTCGACCCCCCCTGCTTGTTGAGTGTGAGAAGTTGGCCTGATGTATGATGTCACTAGTTATAGTGTACACCTTATATCAGTCCAAATACCCTTATGGTGATTGGTTGTAAAGTCAACCTTATAGACCAGCTATCCTAGTGGTAGCATGGACAAGAGCAGTCTTAGGCTAAACTCTGAATGGCATATGAAGCCAGCTGTGATACCATATATAATCCCTTGAATACCAAATGAAAGGACACCACAACAGATATATATATAAAATAAAGTGTATTTATTCTAAGCAAACCCTCAGCACTCTTTATGAGATTAGAGGTAAGTACAACACAGTCTTATTTAAGCATACATTAAGTCACACAGGTAAGTAATACAGTTAGGCCCTAGGGGCCACGCAAACCATATACTAAGTAAGTGGTATAAGAACCACTGTCACGGAAATAGAATAGGCCTAGGCCTAGGGAATCGCTGGGGCTACACTACACTAGCGTTAGTTAGGAAGTGGGAGGCCCACGGGATTCGTGTGCAGAGTGGAAACACTCACGCGGAATGCGTAAGAGTCAATAGCAATAGTACAGTTTAGAAAACGGTAGATTTAGGACACTTCCGGAGTAGCTAGGAAGTTGAGACTTGAAAACTAGACACTAGGATAGTCACTATCCTGATGAGCACCGGAGTACCCAAGTTACCTAGCCCACAGGCTGCGGGTGCATAGGGGTGAAGATGCGTCGTTTTCGTCGTCGACTCCTATGGATGCCTGAAGAAAGATGCTGACAGGCAGTCAGGGGAGAGTGTCCGGTGGATCCCAAGGCTGGGATCAAGAAGAGAAGAAACCTGCAAGCAGAAGGGACAGAGTCAAGGTCACTAGCCAGTGACCACGTGGAACCAGGAAGGAACCAGGCGATGTCGTGAAGATTTGCAGGTGAAGGTGAAGCTTGTCGCTGCAGCCAGGAGGACCAGGAAGCGTCGAGGACGACCAGGACCAGGAGGCGAGCTGTCCCACGAAGGCTCTTGCTGTCGGCGGCATCGAAGTTGGACTAGGACTCACCAAGCCTTGGCAAGCGGAACCCACGAAGAACGAAGGACTTGCTTCTGGTGCAGACCAGGAAGGTCTGGGGTGCTTCTTCTTTGCAGAGAAGCGGGAGCCAGTCTGGAGGAGCCAAACCAGCGCAGAAGATTTCAGGGTGCGTCGTCACAAAGGCCAATAGCCAGCAGGCAAGCAACCGGACAGACGCGGCAAGCAGGAAAATGCTGAAGGGCCCCACGCAGGACTCGTGGAGTGTGGGGGGCTGATCTTCGGTGCAGATGGTGCTTGGGGTTGGGGCTTCTCAATCCCCGGTGCACAACTTCGAGGGTACCTCAGAAGCTGCGCTGTAAGTTACTAGCCACTTTTTCCAGGTAGCCGGTCCCACGTCGCTCGTCGCCTCCACGGATCTCAGCTCTGCTGCAGATGTGGATGAGGGTCGGAGAAGTCTGGAAGTCAAGGCTCTGGTCGGGCTCTGCAGTCGGTTCCTCGTGGAACGGTCGCAAAGCAAAGGGTAGTCTCTTGATGGTGCCTGTTTGCACAGGGTAGCCACTCCTTGGCTACAAGGGAGATTCTTCAGTCTTCTTCTTTCGTCGAATGTCGAAGGTCCAGAGTTTCTGTTCAGTTTTGCAGGTTCAGGATAATCTAAAGTCTTGAGGCCCAACTCCCACTCTTATACTAATCTGGGGGGCTGGGATACCTGCTAGGTCACGCCTTATGGGTGGGACCTGGGAGGGGGTGGTTACACCCACTTCCCTTTGTCCAGTTTCGCGCCAGAGCTGGGGCTGGAGTGCCCCAGCGCCGGTTTGAACTGGACTATGCAAGGAACACCTTGTGTGCCCCAGGCATGTCTCATTCCTTTCAGCCCACCCTGCCCCAATACACTAAAGGCTGTCTGGGGAGGTGCTAGCACCTCCCCAAGCAGGAAACCTATTGTCCAGGCCTCCCTGGCTGGGATCACTCCCAGCTGCAGGAGGTCAGACTTGTGTCGTGGCAGCAGCATCCATTTTGTGATGCTGAGGCTTTGGTCAGAGGCTAACAGTTGAAGTATGATTTTAACATGTCTTTCCCTCTAGAAGGGGGGAATAATATTCTCATGTCCAGAAATGGCATGGGGGTATTATTCCACAGTGTTAGACACCTTACACGACATGTTTCGATAAAGCCAAACCATAGTTACCATAACCGTCTAAGGTTATAAGGCACTTTAAGAGTATATGGTAGGCTATATCATAGAACAGCTATAAGGACAAGGTTCCGAAAGCTGCAGACAGGCTCAGCTCATGCTAGAGCACCATCTCCCATGTTACCAAGCACTCTGCCTCCAGGATTGTCAAGGCCTGCCATAGGAGTGACTGATAGGTACACATGTGTCTATATGTAAGTTAGGTATAGGAATACTACACCTAAGCAAGGGGTGATTACACGACCTTGCCCCAGCTGAGTGATCAGCCAGTTGTGTCAAAATGGAAGGCCAGGCCAGGGGTGGCATAATACATGCTGCAGCCCCTGGTAGGCCTAGGGTACACCTATGCCCTGGGTACCTAGGGTACACTGTACAGGGGCCAATAAGGTGATCCTATCCAAATGGGTTATGCACCTAAAGTACATAGTATTAATTTAGAGAGAGAACAGCAGGGCTGTGGGTCTGATTAGCAGGCCCACAGCCACATCTAAGTCGAAAACCAGTAGAGCAAAAGCAAAAAGTGGGGGTGAACATAGAAAGCAGACCCTACTCTCCTACACAACCCCCCCCCAAACTTAGGGACATTAAACTAACCTTGACCAGTTGAGTTTTCATGTTATAAGTGGAAATATCTGGAGAGTCCATCTGCATTGGCATGGTCAGTCCCAGGTCTATGTTCCACTGTGAAGTCCATCCCCTGTAGGGAAATGGACCACCTAAGAAGTTTGGGATTTTCACCCTTCATCTGATTTAGCCACAAGAGGGGCTTATGGTCTGTCTGAATCTTGAAGTGAGTGCCAAACAAGTATGGCCTCAGCTTCTTCAGGGCCCAAACCACAGCAAAGGCCTCCCTCTCAATAGCTGACCAACGTTTCTCTCTAGGGGTCAGCCTTCTACTTATAAAAGCAATGGGCTGGTCTTGACCATCTACATTCAGTTGTGAAAGAACAGCTCCCACACCTAACTCAGAAGCATCTGTCTGGACAATGAACTCTTTGGAGTAGTCTGGACTTTTCAGAATAGGTGCACTGCACATGGCCTGCTTCAGGTCATCAAATGCTTTTTGACAGCTTACTGTCCACTGAACTTTCTTCGGCATCTTCTTGGAGGTCAAGTCATTAAGTGGTGTCACTATGGACCCATAGTTCTTAACAAACTTTCTGTAGTACCCAGTCAGGCCCAAGAAAGCTCTGACCTGAGTCTGGGTAGTTGGAGGAGCCCAGTCCTTTATGGTCTGGATCTTGCTCTCCAGTGGTTGAACCTGACCCCCACCAACTAGGTGGCCCAGGTATACAACCTTGCTCTGCCCTATCTGGCACTTAGTGGCCTTGATAGTGAGGCCTGCCTTTTGCAGGGCCTCTAAAACATTCCTCAGGTGGACCAGGTGATCCTCCCAGGTGGAGCTAAAGACAGCAATATCATCAAGATAAGCTGCACAATAATCATCCAACCCAGTAAGGACTTGATTCACCAGCCTTTGGAAAGTGGCAGGTGCATTCTTCAAACCAAAGGGCATTACCACAAATTGATAATGTCCTCCTGGGGTCGAGAAAGCAGTTTTGGCCTTTGCACTCTCAGCTAGTCTGATTTGCCAGTAGCCTGCTGTTAGGTCAAATGTGCTCAAAAACTTAGCAGCTGCCAGTCTGTCAATGAGCTCATCTGCCCTAGGTATTGGGTGGGCATCTGTCCTAGTGACAGCATTGAGACCTCTGTAATCCACGCAAAACCTCATCTCTCTCTTACCATCTTGGGTGTGAGGTTTTGGCACAAGGACTACAGGACTAGCCCAAGGGCTCTCTGAAGGTTCAATGACTCCCAGCTCCAACATCTTTTGTACCTCAACTTTTATGCAGTCCCTGACATGGTCAGGTTGCCTGTAGATTTTACTCTTCACAGGCAGACTATCACCAGTGTCCACCTCATGGGTGCACCAGTTTGTCTGACTTGGGGTCAGAGAGAACATATGTCTGTAGGATTGCAGAACCTGTCTGCAGTCCTGTTGCTGATGGACAGTGAGGCTGTCAGAAAAGACCACACCATCAACTGAGCCATCATGAGGGTTCTGAGTCAACAGGTCTGGGAGAGGGTCACTCTCTTCCTCCTGCCCCTCATCTGTAGCCATGAGTAGCCCCATGTCTGCCCTGTCAACATATGCCTTCAATCTGTTGACATGAAGCACCCTGTGGGGGCTTCTGGGAGTCCCAAGGTCCACCAAGTAGGTGACTTCTCCCTTTTTCTCAACAATAGTGTGGGGTCCAGACCATTTGTCTTGGAGTGCTGCTGGGGCCACTGGCTCCAACACCCACACTTTCTGTCCTGGCTGGTAAACAGTCAGTACAGCCTTTTGGTCATGCCAAGCTTTTTGGAGTTCTTGGCTTGCCTCAAGGTTTTTAGAAGCCTTCTTCATATACTCTGCCATCCTGGAGCGGAGACCAAGTACATAATCCACTATGTCTAGTTTGGGTTGTCTGAGAGGTCTCTCCCATCCTTCCTTCACCAAACACAGGGGTCCTCTTACAGGATGCCCAAACAAAAGCTCAAAAGGGCTGTAGCCAACCCCCTTTTGTGGGACCTCTCTGTAAGCAAACAGAAGGCAGGGTAAAAGGATGTCCCATCTTCGCCTAAGCTTGTCTGGTAATCCTTTTATCATTCCCTTTAGGGTCTTGTTGAATCTCTCAACAAGCCCATTGCACTGTGGGTTATAGGGTGTGGTGAACTTATAGTTAACACCACACTCCTTCCACATTGCAGTCAAGTATCCTGACATAAAGTTGGTACCTCTGTCAGAAATGACCTCCTTTGGAAAGCCCACTCTGGAGAATACTCCAAGCAGGGCCCTTGCCACAACAGGAGCTGTTGTGGTCCTCAGGGGAATTGCTTCTGGGTACCTGGTGGCATGGTCCACTATCACCAGTATGAATCTGTGCCCAGATGCTGTTTGTGGGTCCATTGGTCCTACAATATCTATGCCCACTCTTTCAAAGGGGACCCCCACCACAGGTAGTGGTATGAGGGGGGCCTTTGTGGTGCCACCTGATTTGCCACTGGCTTGGCAGGTGACACAGGAGCGACAAAACTCCTTAGTATCTTCTGACATATGGGGCCAGTGAAAGTGAGGGACAAGCCTGTCCCAAGTCTTGTTCTGGCCTAAATGTCCTGCAAGGGGAATATCATGGGCCAAGGTTAGAAGGAAGCCTCTGAACTTCAGTGGTATGACCAACCTCCTGGATGCACCAGGCTTGGGGTCTCTAGCCTCTGAATACAGTAGCCCTTCATCCCAATACACTCTATGGGTACCTTGAGCATTCCCTGCAGCCTCAGCAGCAGCCAGCTGTCTGAGGGGTTCAAGAGAGGGGCAGTCTTATTGAGCCTGCCTCAGATCTGCCCTTGAAGGTCCCCCTGTCCCAAGAAACTCAACCTGATCAGGTTCAAGTTCTTCTAGGACAGTTCCTTCAGGGCTCTCAGAATCATCCTCCTGTGAGGGCTGATCCACCACCTGAGGCAGGGGGGAAGGCACAGCCTTAACCCTACTGCTCTTTCTCTTGGGTTGTGACTGGTCCATAGTTTCAGGATCCAGCACTTGTTCAGTGTTGCACTTTTTGGCCTGTGACCTGGTCACAGCAAGGACATGTGCATCTATCCCCAGCATTTCTGCATGGGTCCTATACTCCACTTCAGACCAAACTGAAGTTTCAAGATCATTGCCCAGTAAACACTCTACAGGAAGGTCTGAACTAACAACAACTTTCTTGAGGCCAGTTACCCCTCCCCAGGAGAAGTTAACAATAGCCACACTATGGGAGGTAGTGGCATTGCTAGCGTTGGTCACTAGGTAATTCTCACCTAGTATGATCTGTCCAGGGTCCACAAAAGCAGGTGTCACCATTGTGACACTAGCCCCAGTGTCCCTGTAGGCCTGAGCCATTCTTTGGTTGATAAAAGGTGTCTGTCTGTACTTGCCCAGGTTACTGGGGCCTACAGTAGAGGACAAAGCTAAGTCCCCATCACAGATCAGAACAGCCTGAGTAGGCACTCTGACTAGGCCAGAATCCTCCTCAGTTCCCAGGGTTAACCCTACTACACCCTTTTGCTGGGAACCACCACTTACAGCTGACCTAGGGGGTACAGTTGCCTTAGGGGCAATGGTGGCTGGGGGCTTATCCTTTTTGGTGCACTCACTAAACCAATGTGAGTTGGACTTACAATAGTTGCACCATGGTTTCTTTTGGCCATCTTTCTTTTTATCCTTTTTGGAACCACCCTCCCCCTGAGCCTTTTGGGGGCCTGGTGAAGACTTCTGGTCTTTTTGTTTCTGCTCATTACCCTTCTGGTCTGCCTTTTTCTGATCACCGCCCTGGTTCTGGTTTTTCTGCTTAACTCTAGTCCTGACCCATCTATCTGCCTTCTTTCCCAATTCTTGGGGAGAAGTCAGATCAGAATCAATCAGGTGTTGATGCAATAGCTGGTTTTGACAGTTGTTAAGTATTTGCTCTCTCATGATCAAATTATACAATCCTGTATAGTCCTTAACCTTACTTCCCATTAGCCAGCCTTCCAGAGCCTTAGTGGCACAATCTACAAAGTCAGTCCAGTCCTGAGTCTGTGTCTTCTGGGTATCCCTGAACAACAACCTGTATTGTTCAGTGGTTAGGCCAAACCCATCAATCAGAGCACTCTTCAGGACAGTGTAATTATCTGCATCCTCATCACTAACTGTGAGGAGCTTGTCTCTTCCTTTCTCAGAGAAGGAGAGCCACAAGATAGCTGCCCACTGACTTTGGGGTACCTGCTGTACTTTGCAAGCTCTCTCCAAAGCAGTTATCCATTTGTGGATGTCATCCCCACACTTGTAGGGAGGGACAATCTTGCTCAGGTTTCTATTATCATAGTGCCTGTCTCTATCTCTAGGAATGTTGCTGCCACCAGTGGGTTCTAACCCACTTAACTTTTGTTCTCTAGCCAGAGCAAGCTTCTCTTTGGCAAGGGCAAGTTCTTCCCTCTGAATCCTCAGATTAGCCTCCCTCATTCTGGCTGCATGCTCCTTTCTCTCAGGTGAAGTCATTCCCCTGTGAGAGGAAGCATTAGAGATGCTAGAGACATGGGAGTGGATGGATTCCCTTGAAGGGGATCTGTCCCTCCTGTTTCTCTCTGTAAGCCTACTTGTGGGTCTGTATGGGGGGACCCCATGCAAACTCCCATGTAAACTTAGGTTAGCCTGGCTAAGTCTTCCTACTTGGCCCTGGCTGTCTACCTCTCCATCTGAAGCCCCATCTGACTCCTCTGTGGTGGGTAGACCCTCCTCTGTGCCTAGGGCACCTGCCTGAGATGCCCTATGAGCATCATACTCCTCTAGGAGTTGTCTTAACTGAAGGAGGGTAGGGTTTGCACCCTGTTTTATTCCTCTGGAGGTACACAAGTGTCTCATCTCCTGGAATGTTAAGGTATCATATCTAGAGGGGATCTTTTGCAGACCTGATCCTCCTGAGAGAGCATCTACTTGATCTACTCTCAGAGACATGATCTAGTGAGGGTGTGGTGTGTGCACCTACCTACACTAGTTGTTTCTACTAAACCTCTCTAGTAGTTGTAGTCAGGGTGTGTTACTCCCTTCAACCTACAACTACAAAGTCCAGTAGGACTTAAGTATAATAATCTATGTTATATGTACCTAGACAATATCTGTGTGATCTTTCAATTTAGTATCTCAAGATTACAATGGTATTACAACAGCAAGCTCAGATCCCAACCGCTGCTCACCAATGTGAGAAGTTGGCCTGATGTATGATGTCACTAGTTATAGTGTACACCTTATATCAGTCCAAATACCCTTATGGTGATTGGTTGTAAAGTCAACCTTATAGACCAGCTATCCTAGTGGTAGCATGGACAAGAGCAGTCTTAGGCTAAACTCTGAATGGCATGTGAAGCCAGCTGTGATACCATATATAATCCCTTGAATACCAAATGAAAGGACACCACAACAGATATATATATAAAATAAAGTGTATTTATTCTAAGCAAACCCTCAGCACTCTTTATGAGATTAGAGGTAAGTACAATACAGTCTTATTTAAGCATACATTAAGTCACACAGGTAAGTAATACAGTTAGGCCCTAGGGGCCACGCAAACCATATACTAAGTAAGTGGTATAAGAACCACTGTCACGGAAATAGAATAGGCCTAGGCATAGGGAATCGCTGGAGCTACACTACACTAGCGTTAGTTAGGAAGTGGGAGGCCCACGGGATTCGTGTGCAGAGTGGAAACACTCACGCGTAATGCGTAAGAGTCAATAGCAATAGTACAGTTTAGAAAACGGTAGATTTAGGACACTTCCGGAGTAGCTAGGAAGTTGAGACTTGAAAACTAGACACTAGGATAGTCACTATCCTGATGAGCACCGGAGTACCCAAGTTACCTAGCCCACAGGCTGCGGGTGCATAGGGGTGAAGATGCGTCGTTTTCGTCGTCGACTCCTATGGATGCCTGAAGAAAGATGCTGACAGGCAGTCAGGGGAGAGTGTCCGGTGGATCCCAAGGCTGGGATCAAGAAGAGAAGAAACCTGCAAGCAGAAGGGACAGAGTCAAGGTCACTAGCCAGTGACCACGTGGAACCAGGAAGGAACCAGGCGATGTCGTGAAGATTTGCAGGTGAAGGTGAAGCTTGTCGCTGCAGCCAGGAGGACCAGGAAGCGTCGAGGACGACCAGGACCAGGAGGCGAGCTGTCCCACGAAGGCTCTTGCTGTCGGCGGCGTCGAAGTTGGACTAGGACTCACCAAGCCTTGGCAAGCGGAACCCACGAAGAACGAAGGACTTGCTTCTGGTGCAGACCAGGAAGGTCTGGGGTGCTTCTTCTTTGCAGAGAAGCGGGAGCCAGTCTGGAGGAGCCAAACCAGCGCAGAAGATTTCAGGGTGCGTCGTCACAAAGGCCACTAGCCAGCGGGCAAGCAACCGGACAGACGCGGCAAGCAGGAAAGTGCTGAAGGGCCCCACGCAGGACTCGTGGAGTGTGGGGGGCTGATCTTCGGTGCAGATGGTGCTTGGGGTTGGGGCTTCTCAATCCCCGGTGCACAACTTCGAGGGTACCTCAGAAGCTGCGCTGTAAGTTACTAGCCACTTTTTCCAGGTAGCCGGTCCCACGTCGCTCGTCGCCTCCACGGATCTCAGCTCTGCTGCAGATGTGGATGAGGGTCGGAGAAGTCTGGAAGTCAAGGCTCTGGTCGGGCTCTGCAGTCGGTTCCTCGTGGAACGGTCGCAAAGCAAAGGGTAGTCTCTTGATGGTGCCTGTTTGCACAGGGTAGCCACTCCTTGGCTACAAGGGAGATTCTTCAGTCTTCTTCTTTCGTCGAATGTCGAAGGTCCAGAGTTTCTGTTCAGTTTTGCAGGTTCAGGATAATCTAAAGTCTTGAGGCCCAACTCCCACTCTTATACTAATCTGGGGGGCTGGGATACCTGCTAGGTCACGCCTTATGGGTGGGACCTGGGAGGGGGTGGTTACACCCACTTCCCTTTGTCCAGTTTCGCGCCAGAGCTGGGGCTGGAGTGCCCCAGCGCCGGTTTGAACTGGACTATGCAAGGAACACCTTGTGTGCCCCAGGCATGTCTCATTCCTTTCAGCCCACCCTGCCCCAATACACTAAAGGCTGTCTGGGGAGGTGCTAGCACCTCCCCAAGCAGGAAACCTATTGTCCAGGCCTCCCTGGCTGGGATCACTCCCAGCTGCAGGAGGTCAGACTTGTGTCGTGGCAGCAGCATCCATTTTGTGATGCTGAGGCTTTGGTCAGAGGCTAACAGTTGAAGTATGATTTTAACATGTCTTTCCCTCTAGAAGGGGGGAATAATATTCTCATGTCCAGAAATGGCATGGGGGTATTATTCCACAGTGTTAGACACCTTACACGACATGTTTCGATAAAGCCAAACCATAGTTACCATAACCGTCTAAGGTTATAAGGCACTTTAAGAGTATATGGTAGGCTATATCATAGAACAGCTATAAGGACAAGGTTCCGAAAGCTGCAGACAGGCTCAGCTCATGCTAGAGCACCATCTCCCATGTTACCAAGCACTCTGCCTCCAGGATTGTCAAGGCCTGCCATAGGAGTGACTGATAGGTACACATGTGTCTATATGTAAGTTAGGTATAGGAATACTACACCTAAGCAAGGGGTGATTACACGACCTTGCCCCAGCTGAGTGATCAGCCAGTTGTGTCAAAATGGAAGGCCAGGCCAGGGGTGGCATAATACATGCTGCAGCCCCTGGTAGGCCTAGGGTACACCTATGCCCTGGGTACCTAGGGTACACTGTACAGGGGCCAATAAGGTGATCCTATCCAAATGGGTTATGCACCTAAAGTACATAGTATTAATTTAGAGAGAGAACAGCAGGGCTGTGGGTCTGATTAGCAGGCCCACAGCCACATCTAAGTCGAAAACCAGTAAAGCAAAAGCAAAAAGTGGGGGTGAACATAGAAAGCAGACCCTACTCTCCTACATTGAGGTAATACATCGTGGTTGTATTGTCCGTCTGTATCAGCAGCGAGTTGGTCTGGAAGGACGGAAGAAAGGCCTTCAGTGCCAGGAAGACAGATCTGAGTTCCAGGAAATTGATGTGGTACGTCGATTCCAGAGGAGACCACTTTCCTTGAATCTGCAAGTCCCCGGAATGCGCTCCCCAGCCCTGGAGAGAAGCATCCGTCACTACACTCGTCGTGGGAATGTCCTTGTGGAAGGGAACCCCCTTGAGGAGGTTTTCCGCCGAACACCACCACTTCAGAGATTGAAGAGCATGCAGCGACAGTCGTATCTTGTCGTCCCAAGAGTCTGTCCTCTGATCCCACTGATCCTCCAAGCACTCCTGCAGTGGCCTCATGTGTAGCCGTGCGTGAGGCGTGAGGAAGATACAGGAGGCCATCGATCCCAGTAGAGAAGACACCTTCCTCACTGTCGTCGATGGAGCAGTCCTGAGGTCCTGAGCCTTCCGAAGGAGTGATAACCGTCTCTCCTCCGAAGAAGACACGCTTGCTGACCGCGAATCGATGGAGGCCCCCAGGTACTGTATGCACTGGACCGGAGTCGTGACCGATTTGGACATGTTGACGTGTAACCCCAGCTTGTGTAAGAGAGCGCACGTCCATCGGAAGTGATCTTGTGCTTCCGAGAAGGATGAAGCCTTGATCAGCCAATCGTCCAGATACGGGTAGACAAACACCTTGTTCCTCCGCAGGTGTGCCGCCACCACCGCCATGCACTTTGAGAAGGTCCTGGGAGCAGACTTTAGCCCGAATGGCAGTACTGTGTATTGATAGTGATTGGCGCCGACTTGGAATCGCAGGAACTTCCTGTGCTTCCTCGCTATGGGCACATGGAAGTACGCATCCTGTAGATCTATGGCACAGAGCCAGTCTCCCCGTTGCAGCTGAGGGTAAATCTGGTGCAACGATAGCATGCGGAACTTCTCTCTGCGAATCCATTTGTTTGCCTGTCGCAAATCCAGAATGGGCCTGAACTCGTTCTTGTCCTTCTTGCGAACGAGGAAGAACCGAGAGTACAGACCTCTTCCCCTTTGAGACAGAGGTACCTCTTCTACCGCCTTTTTTCTCAACAAGATGTCTGCCTCCACCTGGAGCTCTCTCAGCTGGAATCGAGAGCTGACCGGCGGAATCGCTGGAGGCGGGCTGATAAACCGAAGACTGTATCTATTGCAAACAATATTCAGCACCCACTTGTCCTGAGTAATTTTTCTCCACTCTGCCGGAAAAAATTGAATGTTTCCCCCCACTGGAGTGGGTAACGGTTGAGGGGGAAGTAGCCGCTCAGGGCCGAGACCCGGCCGGGCCCATGGTAGTGGTAGTAGCGTGCTGAGCTCCTCTACCCCTCTGGCGCTTCTGGAAGGGCTTGCGGAACTGCTGCTGTTGTTGCTGCTGCTGCTGTCCCGAACCCTGCCCACGCCCTCTGCCCGAAGACCCGAACCGCCTCTGGAACGGGCGCTTCTTCTTCTCGGCCTTCTCCAACCCAACGGCCGTCAGGGTTTCCGCCTCCGCCTTCATGCGGGACATCTCATCGTCCGCATGTTTCCCGAACAGGGTTTCCCCCGAGAAGGGCAGGTTGGCCACTCTTTGCTGCGCCTCTGGCTTGAGGGACGTCAGGCGCAGCCACGAATGCCGCCTTTGGTGAACGCCATGGCAGTAAGCGTGGGCGGCCAGCAAGGATACATCCGCCGCTGCGCCGATCACCTGGTTAGAAACCAGCATGCCTTTGCGCACTGTCTCCAAGAAGTCCTCCTTCTTGTCCCGGGGCAGTAGGTCCGCATACTGCTGCAGGGACTCCCACAGGGCCCGGTCGTAACGGCCCAACAAAGCCCCTGCACTCGCCGCCTTCATTGTAGTGGCGGCGGTCCCACACACCTTCCTGACCGCAGAGTCCAGCCAGCGGCTTTCCTTGTCCGGCGGGACCGTCGACGAAGGCGCGGTCGCATGTTGTTTCCTCGCCGCCGTCACGATGACCGAATCCGGCTTCGGGTCCACTCTCAAAAAGGTAGGGTCCGACTCCGGGGCCCTATACTTTTTCATGAGCCTGGAGGGGGCGGCCTTCGTCATCGCGGGAGTGAGGAACAGCTCCAACGCGGGTTCCACCAGTCCTCGTACAAGAGGCAGTAGAGGGCGAGACAGATGTTTCTTATGAAGTGTCTCGAATATCACGGACGTCGTGGGTGTTGGAACCGTCACCGTGATACCCAACTTTGCTGCCCCTCTCAACAGCACCTCTTGGAAAGAGACCAAATCGTCCACCGGCGACACCCTAGTCCCCGGTGAGTCAGACAGCGTCGGGGAAAAGTCTCTGGTCGAGAAGCGCGTGTGTGACCTGGACCTGTGCCTCCTACGGCGTCGTCCGGAGTCCGACGATGACCGTCCACGGCTCCGTGACCTTCTCCTCCTGTGAGAGCGGGAGCGCGACCTCTTCGGCTTCGGCCTGTCCGCCGGTCTAGCCGGTCCCGGCGACCGCGGGCGTCGTGGCTTCGGGGTCCCCTGCGGCGGAGTCGGGTACCTCGGAAGGGAAACCGACCGCGGGGGAACCGGAGGCGGTCCCACCGGAGTGCGTGGCAGCGACCGAGGTGGGGGCGGCGGAGGCAGTGTCCGCAGCTGTGGAGGCGGTGGTGGCGGTGGAGGTGGCGGTGGTGGAGGTGGAGGAGGTGGCGTTGGTGGTGGTGGTGGTGGTGGTGGCGGAGGAGTCGGCGGAGGTGGGAGAGGAGGCGGTGACGGAGGCATCCGAGGGGGCGTATACACCACAGAGTACACCGATTCCGGTGACTCTCTCTTCCTCGACGTCGATCTTCTCCTCGATGTCGATCTTCGCCTCGACGGCGACCTCCGCCTCGACGGTGACCTTCGCCTCGACGGCGACCTGTGCCTCGACGGCGACCTGTGCCTCGACGGCGACCTGTGCCTCGACGGCGACCTGCGCCTCGACGGCGATCTCCTCGACCTCGAGCGTCTCGACGTCGATCTCCTCTTCGGCGGCGACGTCGACCGTCTCCTCTTCATCGACGGCGAACGGCGATCTCCCCTCGACGGCGAGCGCCGACGCCGGGTCCGATCTCGACGCCGACTGCTGGACAGCGCCGAAGACGGCGTCGTCGCCGACGATGCCGATGTAGTCGACGGCGGCCTATTCAGGTCCCTCGACGTCGATCGTCGACGCCGCTTCTCCCCAGAGCCCTGGGGAGACGGCGAACAGACAGTGGTCATCCTCCTCGACGTCGCCGTCGACGCCCTCGACGTCGACGGGGAGTGGGAGCGCTTACTGGTCTTCCTGCCCCTGGGGAGCCCCCCAGAGGCCTCAGTATGGGGCAAATCAGCCCCTCCAGACCCACCTGGTGCCTTCAGTCTTCTCTCCTCCAGAACTTGAAGCCTGATTTTCATCCTGTCCCTCAGGGTCCTGGCTGAGAACGAGTGGCAGATGGTACAGTTTTCAGGCACGTGGGACTGGGGAAGGCAACCTATACACACCTCGTGTGGATCAGTTTTAGCCTTCTTTCTACCACATTCCGGGCACTTGTCGAACAAGCCAGGCATGTTGACAGTACCAGCTACTAAGCACTTGAAAAAGTGACAAAAATTGACAAAATCTCCAAAAAACCCTTGAAAAGGGGAGAGCTCAATGCTCCAGGGTCCTGCTAGCAGGAGCCGGAAAAAAGAACTGAAAGTAAATGGGACCTGCTGGGCATTCTGGGATACTGGGGAAAGTTCTGGAAACCTGGAAAGTTTTCTTAAAGGCACAGTATCCTGTTTTAAGCCACATAATGGCAGCCTATGGGGCTTGTCTATCCACTCCTTCCTCTCTATCATTCCAGAGGCTTTTGCTGGTAGAGGCAGGGTTTTTTCCTATGGGGAGAAAAATTAGACAGGCAGTGCTGTTTGTGGATGTTGGTGGAATTCTAGTTGAAGTACTGGACAGTGTAGCTTGTGGGTATAGGCTGCATTATCTGTCTTTAAATTAAATTCTCTCTTAAAGGTGTATGCAGGTCTGCATGATTTGTCACCTTTTAGAGATTATTTTTTATTGCTCCGGGGTCCACGCACATGGGCGGGACTATTCACTAGATTATGACTATACACAGAGATCCCCTACTACAGAACCCAACTTATTCTTCTATACCCTATCTGGGAATAGAGCTAGCAGCATCTATGTCTCAGACAGTACACCTAAATTACTCCAAACTCCTCCAGCGAACCACAAATGATTGGAAACGTCATTCGCTCTCCCTGCTGGGCAGGGTGGCAGCAGTCTAGATGTCTCTCCTGCCCAGAGCGCTGTACCTCTTCCAGACAATCCCGGTCTGGCCACCTCCGGGCACCCTACAGGTTCTGCAGCGAGCCATCAATCACTTCATATGGGGAGGAAAGAGGCTCCGGATACGCAAAGACCAGAGCTATATGAGACCGGATGCCGGGGGACTGGGTATTCCCTACATTCTTGAATATTTCTGTGCAGCTCAGCTGCGGTACCTTGTCGAATGGAAACGTCCAGGATAGGGCGTTAGCTCAACTGGACCTATGGAAGGTCCCCTTCCTTAAATGGATGCACAGACCTCCTGGCCTACGGGGCTCCCCTATCACCAGGACGCTCCTAAAGCCATGGGATGGAGTGGCAGTCAACAGGGGCCTGACGACATTTCCCTCTCCCATGACCCCCCTTTTTGATAATGAGGAGTTCTCCCCAGGCATGGTTGCGAGGGCATTTTCGTTCTGGAGGGCATCTGACTGGCGGTCGGCAGGACATTTCTTTAATCTAGAGAGCATCATCTCCTTCCAAGATCTCAAAGCGGACTACGGGCTCCTAGAAACTGAGCGTTTCCGCTACTTCCAGCTCCGACACTGGCTCTTCCACGCTGATGTTCACCCAGGCGTAGCTAGGAAACTCACTAAATTCAAGAAGTGGCTACACACCAAGAACACTGATAAGGCAATGATCTCTGAAATTTATGACATGCTTAGAGGCGGGGTCCCCACGACGCCCACTGCAGGTCAGCGGAGGTGGGAGAGAGAACTAGGGAGGGACCTGACAAGTAAAGACTGGTCCGACATCTATTACCGGGCAAATTACACAGCGCGTAACATAGCCAGCAGGGAGTCAGCGGTTAAGGCGGCCATGTATTGGTACCTGACCCCAGCCCGCTTGCACAGGGGGAACCCAGCACGCAGTCCGCTGTGTTGGCTCGGCTGCGGCGAGGATGGCACCCTAGTACATATATTGTGGGAGTGTAGAGAGGTACAGGCTTGTTGGAAGGATGTTTTAGACAATATCGACCGCCAATTCGATACTGAGATACCGCACTTTCCTGTTTACGTAGTCCTAGGGCTGCCCATTCCCATAACATACCCAGGCGAGGTAGACTGATGGGGATAGCTCTAGGATCAGCTACTCGAAACATCCTATCACACTGGGGCTCATCCACGAGACTGACGCGGGTGGGGTGGCTACACAAACTATGATAAAATATAGGAATGGAACGCATACAAGCCTCCTTATCTAACGCTATGGCCAGCTTTACAGACGCCTGGCAGCCATTGCTCTCTCTTCTGTCAATGGAGATGAACGAGATTACATGTCCTAAATATCTCCGCCTTCTCCGTCTCACAAGCTTGGCCTCCACACCACAACCAACAGAAGGAGACTCATGATTTCCTCTTTAACACGATACCCTTTAGTACATCACAATGGCACACCAGTTCAAGGGAGGGAGGAGGGAGGGGGGGTTGGGTCGAGGAGTAGGGTGGGGGGGTTCTTTGTTCTTTATTCCATTAAAAGGCATCACACCATCGCTTCTCAACAGATAGACTGTCTTACAGGCGACCACTCCAGAGGCATAGACGGGGCATGGTTACAGCCATGTTACCGGAAAAGCACTGTTAATTAGATGGGACCTAATTATGATCCGATGTACAAGTGCCGGGCGTACATCTTTTTTATTGCGTATTGTTTGTACACTTTTGATGCAAATGCCAATAAAACAAAGTTGAACCTAAAAATATATATATGGGCTCCTGCCACCCAACACCAATCATTCTCTGTGTCAGCCCTTCAAACCCAAAGAACAAGTTACTTACCTTCGGTAATGCTTTTTCTGGTGGATACAGTATCTGCCTGTGGATTCCTCACCTTATGAATATCCCCTGCGCCAGCATTCCGCGGAAATCTTTCCTAGCTCCCCGTGCCGACGAGGTCGTCTCAGCGTCATGGCTCCGCACGCGGCTCCGCATGACGTCACCGGAGCCATAAGAAGACCACGTCGGCGTGATGACGTCAGTTCCACCCATTTTTCCGTGCCACCGAGGCAAAGCGAGCAGACCGACCATAGAGACAATGCATACATAGTACACAGAATTCACACCAATACAGTCAGTGTAAAATGAAATAAGAAAGCTCACATTTCAAATAAGTCGACAATGGATAAACAGATAACCAATACCTCATCTTTTAAGGTATAAAAGGGCAGACAACGGGGAGGTGGGTGGGTCAGTGAGGAATCCACAGGCAGATACTGTATCCACCAGAAAAAGCGTTACCGAAGGTAAGTAACTTGTTCTTCTGATAGATACATCTGCCTGTGGATTCCTCACCTTATGAATAGAATCCCACAGCAGTCCAACCTCCGGAGGAGGGTGTCCACCCTTCTATACCAAAAAGTCCTGTAAAACAGAGCGCGCAAAATGGCCATCCCTCCTCACTTCGGAATCTAAGCAGTAATGCTTCGCGAAAGTGTGGAGGGAAGCCCAAGTTGCAGCCTTACAGATGTCCAACACAGGAACACCCCTGGACAAGGCAGAAGTAGACAACTTAGCCCTGGTGGAATGAGCTCTAATACCTACAGGAGGCTCCTTACCAGCCAGGGAGTAGCATATCTTGATGCACAAGATGATCCATCTGGATAAAGTGCGCTTGTGCACTGCCTTGCCCTTCATACGACCAGCAAATCCAACAAAGAGCTGATCATCTTGACGGAAGTCCTTTGTTCTATCCAAATAGAAGCTAATCGCCCTCTTTGGATCCAAACGATGAAGCCTCTCCTCCTCCTTGGAAGGTTGAGGGGGAGGATAGAAAGTAGGAAGGGTAATGGACTGTCCTAGATGGAAGGGAGTTACCACCTTAGGTAGAAAAGCAGCCCTGGTCCTGAGTACCATCCTTTCAGCATGTATGGTCAGAAAAGGACGCTTTGAACTCAAAGCCTGGAGCTCACTCACCCTCCTAGCCGAAGTGATGGCCACCAGAAAGACCGTTTTAAATATCAGTAGTCTCAACGGACTACTATGCATAGGTTCGAACGTAGAACCCATTAAAAAGTCAACACCAGATTTAAATCCCACTGGGGCATAATAAAAGGAATGGGCGGAAACATGTTCGTAAGCCCCTTAATGAACCTTAAGACTATTGGAGACTTAAAAAGAGAAGTCTGATCGGGCAAACAAAGAAAAGCCGACAAATATCCTTTAACAGTGGCCACAGCACAACCCTGCTGAGCCAAATGAAGTGAAAAACAAAGAACATCAGAAAGATGCGCTTTCAGAGGATCAATAGATTTCTCTGCACACCATCTAACATATTTCGACCACCTGTAGGAGTAGATAGAGTGTAGAACCTGCCCCTCCATCTGAGAGAGGAGGGCTGCCCTGAGAGGGAGACGGAGCGGAGGGTGCGACGAGAGGTGAAGAAGGTCCGTGTACCACACCCTTCTTGGCCAGTCCGGGGCGATCAATATAACTTGAGCCCGGTCTTGGCGAATCTTCCTCAGAACCCGAGGAATCAAGGGTATGGGAGGAAACGTGTAAAGGAGTTGTAGGCTTCAACCCAAGTGAAACGTGTCCCCCAACGCTCCCTGCATCGGAAACTGGAGACTGAAGAACGACTGGCAGTGCGCGTTCTAAAGAGTGGCAAACAGATCCACCCGAGGAGTCCCTCGCGTCTGGAAGATGTGACGAACTACCTCCGGATAAAGCCTCCACTCGTGGTCGGTGGAGAACTGCCAACTGAGACTGTCGGCACGCACGTTCAACACCCCGGCCAGATGATTTGCCATCAAGCAAATCCGATGGTCCTGAGCCCAGGACCAATGCCGCAACGCCTCTCTGCAGAGACGATATGACCCTACTCCTCCCAATACCACATCGCGGCAGTGTTGTCCGTCAGGACTTGAACCGACTGACCGCGGATGGAAGGGAGAAAGTCCTTGAGCGCCAAACGTATCGCCCGCAATTCCAGAAGATTGATATGAGACAATCTTTCATCTGGAGACCAAAGACCCTTGATCTCCAGATCCCCCAGATGAGCACCCCACCCTAGGGTAGAGGCATCCGTTTTCACTGTGGCCACCGATGGAGGAAGATGAAAGGGCTTTCCTTGAGACAGATTGCCCTCCACGCTCCACCAAGACAGATCCGCTGCAGCTTCTCTGGAGATCCTGACTGACTCCCTAAGATCTCCTTTGTGTTGATACCACTGCCTGCGGAGGCACCACTGGAGTGCCCTCATGTGCCAGCGCGCAAGGTTGACCAACAGAATGCAGGAAGCGAACAGACCGAGCAGGCGAAGGACCTTCAGAACCGGAACAACCGCTCCATTGTAAAACAAGGGAATCATTTCCTGAATGTCGAGAATCCTTTGCAGAGGAGGGAATGCTCGACACACAGTGGTATCCAGTACCGCCCCATGAACAGGTTGCGCTGAGAGGGCACCAGGTGAGACTTGGGTACGTTTATCGAAAAAACCCAATTTGTACAACAGCTGGGTTGTAACCTGCAGATGATGAAGCACCATCTCTGGCGACTCCGCCTTCAGAAGCCAGTCGTCCAGGTAGGGGAAAACTGAAAACTTGGTGAAGACTCGAGGTGCGGAAGTAAGACCAAACGGAAGGACCGCAAACTGGTAGTGATGCGACCCAACCGTAAAATGGAGATACTTCCTGTGTGACTTCAGGATTGGGATGTGGAAAAACGCATCCTGCAAATTGATGGACACCATCCAGTCCTCTTGTTGCAGCGCCTGAAGAACCTGCGCTAGGGTGAGCATCTTGAATCTCTCCTGCTTGAGAAACAGATTCAAGATTCTGAGGTCCAGGATTGGACGTAACCTGCCATCCTTCTTGGGGATCAGGAAATACCGGGAGTAGCATCCCTGCCCTCTTTCCTGCTCCGGAACCACCTCTATCGCCCCCTTCTGTAACAGGGTAAGAACCTCCTTCTGAAGGAGAAGCAAATGAAACTCCGTGCAAAACCCTTGACAAGGAGGGTAAGGAGGAGGAATTCCCTGAAGGGATGGGCGTACCCATTTTCTACAAGATCTAAAACCCAAAGGTCCGAAGTAATTAACTTCCAATCCTGTAGGCAATGGGTAAGCAGACCTCCCACGGGACCCACATGATCCAGGTTGGCGGATCTAGGGCTGCTTTCCTGCATTACCGGGGGGGGGGTGGGGGGGGGGGCTGGGGAAGTAGAGGAGGAAGAGGGTTGACGTCCGGCTCCACGAAGGCGACCTCTGCCTTTACCCCTGTAGCTCCTATACAAGGGGTGCTGCTGCTGCTGAGGCTGCCTGGACCCCCGAAAGGAAGACCTTCCAAAGCCACGGTATCTTTTATATCCATAGCCTCTTGGCTGAGTCTGCAGATCCAAAGACCTGGCATTTGCCTTACTGTCCTTAAATCTCTGCAGGGTAGAGTCCGCCTTTTCACCAAACAGCTTGGAACGATCAAATGGCAAATCAATAAGAGCAGCCTGCACGTCAGGAGAGAACCCAGAAGATTTTAACCATGCATGCCTCCTTGTCGCAATAGACAAGCCCATTACTCTAGCAACAGAATCCGCAGTATCCAGACCAGACTGGATAACCTGGCGAGCAGCCGCTTGAGCGTCCACCAACACCTCATTCAAATTCCCCTTGTTCTCCTCAGATAACTTAGGGAGAATCTGTTTCGCAGAGTCCATTAAAGCATGAATGTACCTGCCCAAGACGCAAGTGGCGTTGGTAGATTTTAGTGCCATACTGGCTGAAGAAAATACCTTTTTCGCAGATTGCTCCAACTTCTTAGAATCTCTATCTGCAGGAGCCTGCGAAAACGCACCTGATGACTGCTCCAGGAACAGGTCTATACCTCCTTGAGACTGACCTCAAAACTGCAGGAGCTGAAAGAGGATTGCGCCACACATCAAGTATTGGCTCAGTCAGAGCATCATTAAATGGTAAAAGTGGCTCAACCACAAAAGAAGGAGAGTGAAGAACGTCAGTGAGAAGATTAGGCTTATACTCCGCCACAGGAAGCTGTAAGTCCAAAAGTTCTGCAGCCTTCCTAATAACTGTATGATATGGAGCAACATCCTTAGAGGGGGAAGCCTTTTGAGAAACAAAGTCTCACTTTAGAAAAGTGTCAAGCCCACTAATACATCCTCTGTATCATACACCTCTCCTTCCTCCCTCTCTTCAGTCTGATATTGCTCCTCTTCCAATAACCTCTGCGCCTCTCTCCTCGAACGCATCTTCGGTTGCAGCGTCGGCGGTGCCACACGCGGCATCGATGGCTCTAGGAGCGGCGTCGAAGGTGGATCCACAACCATAGCCGGCGCCGATCGAATTCGAGAGGCTTCACGGGATGGAGCCGGGGACTGACCATGCGGTGTCGACATCCTCGGAGCCGGAAAAGACCGATGTCGCTGGCATGAATGGCATAGAGGGGGCCTGTGGATACTGATGAGGCACACCCAAAATTATATGCCAAAGGACCCATGGGACCAGAAGGCGCTCCAGAGGGGTACGAGGATCTGGCGAACAAGCCATATATGGCATTTAGAAAATGCGATGAATCAGAACCCGGCGTTGGAAACTGAGGGTAAGAAGCCGGTTCCGGATCCGATCGCTGTACCTCTGGAGTCGGAGCCGCTGGAGCCACAGGTGGAACAGCCGGAGCCGAAGGAACCTCATCATCAGCCGGATTCCTCGATGAAAATCTCGGCGGCGTCGCCTGCTCTGGAGTCCCCTTATAGGAAGGAGATTGAGCCGGAGTCACCTGAGGAGACTCTGAAGGTGAAGGGGAAGCAAAGTCCTTTTCTCGACGTCGAGGAGCAGGAGAAGGCGACCTCGACACCACAGACTTCAATGACCGACGTCGAGAAGCATGTCTCCTCTTCTTCTTATGCTTCTTCTAGGAGTCGCGCGACGTCGAAGACCTGGACTTTGGACTTTGACCTTTTTCAACCCCTTTTTTCTTTTCTTGCCTTGGCCATGTAAAGTTTGGCTGCTCGCTCCTTTAACGCCTTCGGATTAATCTTCCTGTACGAAGAGCATCCTTCAACGTCATGGTCTGAAGACAAACACCAGAGGCTTTTGTTTTTGTTTAGTTTATTAGTCAATTAAAACCATTAACAAAATCACACGGTTAAAAAGTACATAATGAATAAAAATTAAAATTAATGAAAAACTATGACAAACCAGTTTTGACCAATTAAAATGCCTATAAGCAGGACTAAGAAAGTATGAATACGGTGCCAGATGGACTGTGAAACCCACTATTAAAAACAATTATACAAATATTCACATCATTAAGAATACAGAAATAGATAAAATAGTTATCTGAGTCTAACGGGATATGGACCTACTAGTTTCGGTCCCTAGCAGCCCGCCCTTCACATTTACTGAGCGTGCTCGGTTAACATTAAAAGTTTCCGAGTTATTACAACTTAGAATTACATTCAGGGAACACCTCCAGATTACATATCGCATATCCTATTAGCTGATCATTTTCTTAAAACAGGTCAATAACCGAGTCAGTCTAATGTTCAGCATGGTGTTGATTGGGTCCATGGACTTCACCAGTGCATGCCTGCAGGACCTAATTCCCCGTTCAAGGAACTTCCGCCTTAATAGAGTTCTTCGTTGAACGATCAAAGCAGGACACAGATAATGTGAAGCAGAGATTCAGGCCCCCGGTGGCATAGATGGCAGGACTGGTCTTCACTTTGACCGGACATCCTCCATTTTGGCATGAGGTCTAGTGTGGGTATTTCTCCAAATCTTAGAGCCAAAAACGACTGTTTGGTCTTCCGGTGGTAAGGTGCAGCTAGCCGGCTGACTCTCTTAGAGTGGAATACGATTTCAACACCAGCCACCCGTGGCAACGTTTTGACAGGGTATCTTTGTCTGCCATCCAACTTTGCAGTTTTGTAGATTTATTTACAAGCTTCCTAAAGATTTGCCCAGAGATATTAGAGTTCCAAAGGTCACCCAGATCAAGCGTCGTAATGCTGTTTTCTAAAAAAGTCTTGTAAGCACAGTTGCCCCTTTGCAAGTTAATTTCAGTCCAGACTAGATTTGCCAGAGTATTTTCTGCTACTGCTCGCAAGTTATAACATAGCTTTACAAACGCCGCTGGCCTAGCGAATGTCTGTTTTGTAAGCAGAAATTCTAGCCGGATTTGCGCCGGAGAAGCCGACTTGGGGAGCCTAAAAATGTGTTTATAGGCTCCTATCATCAGTTTTTCTAACAAAAGAGCATCATCGCCCAACATAATCTCCATTCCATATGCAAGGGTTGGCAACAGTTTGGCTTTCAGAACTGATCCCATGGGCTTTAAATCGTGACCTTTAATAGATCTGGCCAGTGATGAGCAGCCGTAATTAAGGGCCTGCGCTTTCGCCCTAATCGCCTTCTTCTGGGAAACAAAGGAGGAATTTGCGTCTATTTTCACTCCTAGGTATACGTAGAGTTTGACCTCCTCAATTTTCGATATGTCTTGACGGGACGATTGCACACCATCACACTTGTTTTTGAAAAATGTATTTCCAGGCCGTTCTTTTCAGTGTAAGCTCCCAGAGTGTTGAGCGGCCAGAGGCAATCCTCATGCGGGTCAGTAATTGACATATGTTTACCGCATTCTCTGCAGGGCTTAAAGCCTGACTTCCTCGGAGCAGACATGACAAAATAAGGAAACGATACAATCCAAAATACAAAGTATCAAGACGAAGTAAGAAGTCCCAGAAAAAACTGTTAGTGTCGACAGCGCGGAAAAAAGGGGAACTGACGTCATCACGCCGACGTGGTCTTCTTATGGCTTCGGTGACGTCATGCGGAGCCGCGTGTGGAGCCATGACGCTTAGATGACCTCGTCGGCGCGGGGAGCTATGAAAACATTTCAGCGGAATGCTGGCACAGGGGACATT
The DNA here is from genome assembly GCF_964204655.1 of Triturus cristatus. NCBI lineage: Eukaryota > Metazoa > Chordata > Amphibia > Caudata > Salamandridae > Triturus > Triturus cristatus. The sequence continues at coordinate 1,397,293,033 of NC_140589.1, forward strand.
CATAAGGTGAGGAATCCACAGGCTGATGTATCCATCAGAAACTGCGCTCCCCGCTTTCACAAGCCATGACCGTGATGGAGATGCTGTCAGTGTGGAATCTTTTTTATGCAAGCATGAGTCAGCAGAGACCGGCGCTGGCAGAAATAATGTGGAAAGTCGCGCAGGCAGAGCGCAACATAGACGTCATTTAAAGGTCACCAGGGATCACAGCTGCAAATCCTGGCTTGCCCCTTGCGACCCCTAACACTGCATTTGCCAACCATGGCCTGAGAGGTAGCAAAATCAGTGCCCGGAACACAAGGGCTTCGCGTCCATAAGGACATCGGTTGGGGCGCTAATCTCTTTGGTTTATTACATTTGTTTTATTACACTATTATAATAGTGAATAATAACATATTATTCACTATTACTGTAATTAAAAAAATTGAATATGACCCTCCCTGGCAGCAGAGGTAAGTAAGAAGTGTTTTTAAATGTATGTTCTGTATATGCGTACAGGTGAGAGTGTGTGTCTGTGTCAGCATGTGTGCCTAAAGGTCAAACGGCATGTGATGTCACTTCCGATACCCCTGGTCTTTTGGCGAATTGACGTTCATGGAGCGCAGCCCGTGTTCTCTTGCTTCCTTCGAGTCTGTGGAGACCCAGTAGAGGTGGATGAAGGTGGTTGAGCCCACCGGCTTACATTTTGACACCTTGGTTAGTTTTCTGGAGACCTGTCCGAATACACTACTCAGACTAAGAAACAAGCTCTTCATGGAGCACCTCAGGCACAGCCGATGTGGCAACTCCCCAGAGCTCTTGCCAGAACAAACTGTGGGGAGCGGGCGGGCCCCTGTCCTCCCCACCTCTCCATCGGCTTGTGTACGGCTGTTGTGTTGGGGGCCCTGCCGTTGAGGTGCGGGGCCCGGGGGAGTGCTGACTTGGAACTACGGGCGGGGCGTGAAATGCAAGAGACGGAGCCAGTATTGGAGGTATCACTGGTCTCGCGGTCGTAGCCATAGAGAGCGTACACACGCGCGCAACCAGCATTTATTGACATTCCGGGTCACATGACCCTTATGTTCAATGCGTCCTAGCACGCCAGCACGATACAAGAGCCAACAGATGCATACATATCGGGCACTGCAGGCAATATTAACACCTGTCGCGTTCCGAGGAAGTACTTCCTCTGTGAAATGAAGGTTGTCTTTAAACATGGGCAAAGCTGCATTTCACTATCTGAGCTTGTTGATTAATATTTCACGTGTGTAACATATAGCTTTAAATATAGAACGACATTCGTTGTCTGTTGCATGATCACACACATGGGCTGTACATATATAATATCCATTGACATCGCGGAATAAAATTAATTATGTATGACACTGGTGCCATGCTGCTTCGGGAGATTATTAAAATTAATTTAAGTACTTAACCCACTTCTATTCTGGGCACTCCCCAGACGAACACTTAAGGGTCTGTTCCTATATTTTGCAGGTATTTTTTCCGAACTCGTCTGTCAAAATATTAGTAATCAAAAAGTGGCGCTTTTGGAAAATGTCACTTTTCAGCACCTCTATTGTGGTGTGCTGTTTGATTACGCCGTGCCTCGTGCACTCAGCAGGTGAGCCAAGGCAAGCTCGTGCACCTGCACCTCTTCTCGCGACACAGGCGCATTCTTCACTACAGTCACACAAGTGGCGTCGACATACATCGAACTGAATGCTACCTCCCCCGCGACATAAACTGCCCCCGAAGAGCGCCTCTCTTGAGGGGCGGCGCGCGGCCCACATTCTCTTTGTCACAATTGTGCTCATGGCATTTTGTTTCTCTAGCCCGCATGCAAAGCCGCTGACCTTTGGTCTGCCGCACTCAATTAATATTACTTAACAGCTGCTGGAGCCGCTAAAAGCGCTTGTTATTCTCGTTTGGCATCAACTCCGGGGCTTAGAAACCATCTCTACGTGTGCCCTGCTCTTGAGAGATTACAAAGTAATGCCGAAATGGAAAAAAATGATGTCACATCATTAAACACACAGCAATACTAGAAGCATATTCTTAATCTGTGCAGGGGAAGAAAAAAAAAACATTCTAACCTGTTCCATGAATTGCAATGTAACCTGACTGAAATCTAAATAGAGACGGACAAAGGGGAGAGGTAAAAAAGATGATATTAGATTTAGAGTTGGAAAGATTCAGCTAAAGACAACGCAACTGAAATAATATGAATAAATCAGCCGAATACTTAAAGTCATCAAGTCTAACGTCGTGACCCAGGCTACCGAGAATCTGTGATCCAAGGACACCATTTTGCTTTTTTTCTTGTGGATGATGGGTTATGGCGTTCGTGAAGGCGTTTTAAGGCTCATATTTCAACCTCGGTCCTTTAGAATGAGTTTGCTCTTAGGGTAGGGGCAATGTTGCCGAACTCTGATGAAGCCATTACCCGCACTCATTCTCCGGCCAATGCATGGGCGATAGTTTGTAAGTGGGTTCGTGAGGCCGAACTCTCGGTGGCGAAAGCAGTGGCATTAACATGGATGGCCCATTTCACCCAAAGCTTGAATACTTTTGGCCCTAATACAAACAAGACTTAAGTCCTCTCTCTTTACCAAAATGGCAGCCATTATCACATGGCGTAAAGAAAATACACACTCCCCGGTACCCATGATGACTGCTCATCAACGATGCTAACCTGGTTTGCTCTTAAGAAGAGGGACGTGTGTGATATCTGGAGATCACAACAGTGAACTACTACCCAGCACACTAGAAGGTGCTGAGTTGGGTAGCTGTGCCAAGGGGAGATGGGGATGGAAGCCTGAACAGGATCTTACCTGTGTCCATGTCTCTGATATTTCAGACTTGAACCACTCAAGGGGGAATGTGTAGAATACGTGCAAAACACCTAAAGCCAAGATGGCTAGAAATGTGGACTTTATGGGCCATATGTATCAAAGGGTTTTACCCATTCTGTTTCTATGGGAAAATGTGTTCATGCATATGGCCCTAAGCTCCTACGCGGAAGGGGACTCAATGCGGGTGGACAGCATCAGGGACTTACAAAAAACTGCAAATTATAAAGTGCAACGTTACTTATAGAAAAAGTGCACGGCACAAAATGAAAGCCAGAGTATGACAAATTTGTGAAGGAAATGTAGAAACTGGATACAACTATGGCTACGGGTCTGTCTAAAGTTCTAGACCCAAACAGACTTATACAACAAGAGTTTAAGTCATGTTATATATCTAATATTTTTTAAATACAGCCGAATCGGGAACATCTTAAGGACATTATCAGAAATCTCAAAATCAGAGGCTTGGGGGTGTGTCTCAATGTTTGAATGACAAGGAACCGAGAGGTGTAAGCCAGAGTTTTACTTTGCTGTAGCCCTGACTGGAAGACATTAGACTACCTTTCAAAAGAGAAAAATCCAGAGGTTTGAGATTAACAAAACAATCCATATGATAGAGAATTGGTTACTTGTACTATTTCCCGAAACAGGGTACTTTGGCTGATGGGGAATAACGTTCCTTATGCTATGGGGTTTCTGTTGACTTATCCACCAGATCATTCAAGAACTGCAGAGGATCGAATTGCAGAGCATCAAACTGCAGAGGTTCATTCTCAAAATGGATGCTTCTTCACAGAATTCAGCCAGAGTAAGCATGGTTGACGTGTTCACATATTTTTCAAGACTGAAGAGACCACAGACTTTTTGCAGGTGATAGGGAAAGACTGTGTGGCTAAAAATGTCCAAACTAACTGACCCACATACAATAGTAATAATCAAAATTCATTTTAGAAAATGGTATCAAGAAGTCACTTTATGAGCAGTCAAAAAAGTGAATTAAAGAACAGCAAATTGTATTGAGTGACAGTCAATGATAATTATGTGTACATAAGTGTAGAATGCAATCTGAGGCAGGAGTTAAGTGCCTCAGTTGAAGGTTATTTTTTGGAATAGCATATATACTAACAAACTAATACTGCCTAAAAGAAAAGTTATTTACCTTCGGTAACAATATTTCTGGATGATACATAATCTTAGAGGTTTTGAGGCATCAGAGTCAGAATAGTAATTGCCATTATTTTAGTTAGTGCAAATCCAGAATCTGATCCCGTATCTGAGCAATCACCGGATAACTCAAAATTGAATGGAGAAAGTCAGCTGGGGCTTGGGTGAACAGGGTGAAGAATTTAAACACTGATGATTTTGCCATTTCTAAAGTGTGAACAGCTACTTCCTGACTAGTGTCCCGATGCTAAAGAAGGGAAAGCAAGCCTATCCACACACCTTAAAATTATCCCCTGATGGTCTGAGCAAGGGGCTAGGGAACCCACAGAGGCACAAGGAAAACTGATGAAGGGGACAGAATTAAAAACACCGGACTAGTAACAGTTTGTCAGAAAATAGAGATTTTGATTTAACTGTACAATTATATTTCTGAATTGTGGCTTACACAAGAGTAAGGCTTATACAAAATGTAAACTGAAGCACATGTAGGTGTATAACAAGGTGTATCTGTCAGAGCACCAAGGGTTGATCACATATGCCAGCTTTGGCTCTAGAGAACTGGAGTTAGAAAAAAGCCAGGCCCTGGTGGTCTTCATGATTTTGAAGAAATCTTATTCCAAGAGGAGAAAGAGCGAGAGAAACTCATAGAATACCTGCCCTGGCAGGGCTATACATCGTCCTCTGCCCTTGAACTGAGGATGGGGATACACAATCAAGTGAGTAAGGGACACAGAAGTTACTTTCTCACATGGTACAAAGATGGTCTCAAACTCAGAAGAGCAGTTTTGACTCTACAGACAGTTTTATCAACCAAAAGCAAAAAGAACAGATGATGGACGAAATGCTGAACAAATCAAACATTCAACCCAAGTCACAGATCTAGGTCTAATCCATCAGATTCTTTTTTGCTCACCACGCCACTGCAGTGTGGACCCAGCCTTATGCAAATCAGTCTTGACCCTGCTTCCCATGGGAATAGTCCAGCCCGAACTGGCAGGCCAGGTCCTCCCTAGACCAGAAACAAGTATACTGGAACCGGTTTCAGGGTATCATCCCTCATCACCCAGGTTAGCTTGAATCCAGTGGCACAGGGAGCATGGGACCAATGTATGGGTATACCATTCCCACTTTGGGTGACAAAAGCAAAAAGAAAAGATGACAGATGGAATGCTGAACAATGCAGGCCACCGCAGATTGGACCCAGCGTAATGGAAATCAGACTTGGCCCTGCTCCCGCAGAAAAACAGATGGATTTAACCCAGATCTGTGACTGGGAGTGAATGTTTGATTTGTTTTGCATTCCGTCCATCATTTGTGTGTTTTTTAATTTTATCAACCAGAAAGAAGCATTTGAACGTCATCTTGCTGATCACTACATTCCAAAGGAGAGTGCAGAGAGCGCTGCAAATATGGTAAACAAGATTTAATAATATTCTCCAGCTGTCGAACCAAGGAGAGTTGAGAGTCAATCAAGATTTCTAGGTTCTGCACGGTTTGCCAAGGTGTAGGAATGGGACAGTGACAGGTAAGTGAGACCACAGGAGTCCAAAGGCCACTTAAGTGTAAGATGACCAAACTTTGGAAAAGAAAAATCCACAAAAATAAAAGTAGGACTACAATTGTGCATTCACTTAAATGCCAGCACTCATCAACATACAGAGCACAGACAAAGAAGCACCAGGGATAATTAAAGGCAAACTTTACACACAGTATCATTTACGTTTTGTTTTAATGCTTTCTGGTAAGAGTTACTAACTAATCCTGCAGCGGAACAAATGAAAAGGCGAATCCCTCTGAGTTTAGGCGACCATCTCTGTATACTGGAACACATGCTAAATTTGCTGGGGCAGGTATTGGAAACTATGACTTTTGGACATTTTTGTACTTAAAGTCCCAGAGCACTGCAACAGATCAGTGGTCTCATGCCATTGCACTTTCCCTAACGAGGTTCCCAAGTTTCTCCCTCAAAATGTCGAAATGCAGGAGAGACCAAGAAGTTGTCCTTGTTAATTAATGACAGTGCTTTCAAATGTGATGTTATTTAGGGGCATATTGGGGCAGAAAACAGTTGTAAGCTAAACCAGAGGGCAAAAGGAATGTACTTTGTAAAAATGAAAAGCGTCCATTTAGGGGAAAACAAATTGCATTTCAGCATATGATATTTGGGGACAATAGTTCATATTAAAAAAAAATGCAATATGATGTTTGGGAACACAATCAATTTAATTTAAATGCAAAAGGGAAACTCTGCATAAAACAAGTGTATTCTTAAATGACAACTTGATGCTTAGGGAAAACATTGGTATATTTAATAAAAATGACAACCTTATATTGGAGACTATTTCATGAATTTGATAACGTTTGGGGACAAATACGTTTATTTGCAAAAACACATAAAGCTAACGGCAGCTGACCGTAGGTTTCGCACCACAACCCCCATCACATTTATTTTAGTAAATAGTCCTGTGCATCCACTTCCGGCACTTGTCGCCGTTTAGTACCACTGGAAACCAGAGAAACAAATGTATGCCAATAGGGAAGGTGCACCAGAAAAAGATTCAGTATTGCCAGTGTCAGTTCACCATCTTCTTTTAATAATGGAAATTATTGTTCATAAACTTTAAAATCAGCCATCAGCCAACGGGTTTCGTTCCCTTTCAGTAGGAACTTTGTCAGGGCTCTAAATATTAAATAGTGTATTCACGCTTGATAAGAATCATGGTAACTTCACCAGGATAGTAACCCCAGTATCAGATTATTGGGTAAGTTCCTGTCCCGGCTCGAGAACCGAGTCCTCTGGTTTTTAGGCGTGGGCAGGATCACACAAAGTCGGAGGACAGATGAACTGACACTGGCAATACGTTTATTTGCAAGACGCAATAACTGGTGTTAGGGACCAAAATATTTAATTTATAAAATAATTGACCGCTGCTTTGTGATAAAATTAGTTACCATAGTACTGAATGAAAGACATTCTTTTGGAAGATAAAATTGGAGTACTAAATAAAAATAAAAACTTAGGGGGTCATTAGGATGGCGGGCGGACTTTGTCCGCCCACCATCCTCTCGGGGAATGGTACCACCCGCCATCGGTGCGGGGGTCCTGTTGGTGGTATTAGGATGTGCCCGCCACCTGCATACTTGACATTGTACCGCCCGCCACAATGCCAAGAAGGCATGTCGTGCACTTCCATACACAACGTGACAGGCACCACGCGGTGCCTGCCATGTTGTGCATGGAACTGCAGGGGGTACCATAGGTACCCCCCATGTGCACACCCACCCCCCAGAATCCCTGGGGACCCGCTACGGGCCCCCAATGGCAAAAACCGTCTCCTGCCTGGAGAGGCAGGTCCCTGCCTGCATAGTAATATGGATGGCGGTGTCTACCAGACACCGCCACCATATAAACTGCTTTTCCGCCCGTTAGGCAATCGGGCGGATTGCCTACCGGCGGAAAACCGGCGGACGGTCTTCCTGTCCACCGGGGTCCTCCCCACCATGGCGGGGGGGTAAATTTGCAGCGGGCGGAGGTTTTTGGCAGGCGGATCGCCACCGCCATACGGGCGGTCGCGATCCGCCAGTTATCCTAATGGACCCCCTAGTGTCTGGCGAAAATATTACAGAAGTTAAAAAAAAAAAAATCAGTTTGCTAGTTCTTTCAAAATCCATGCTCAGTTTTAGGGTTCAGGACTCGTTTTGCCTTTTCAATTATTTATTTTGAATTATATTGCTTTTAATGAACACATCATGTTGTTTAACTGCAGCCATTTTGTGTGCCCAGGTTGTGCTTAGGTCAGCAAGGTTACCCGGGCTTCGGACTTATTCAGCCTCCTTTTCATATTGGCACTTATAAGCAAGGATTAATCAATGACTAGCTCAGCAGCTGAGAAATGTATATCATCTGAATCATCTCATACTCTTCTCCATCCTTCTTATGAGGACACCCTTCCCCTGCTGAACGTTCCATGGTGTGACTTTCAGTTACTGGCACAAGTACCTTATTCAATTACTGCTTATGGGACGAAAATGCATAGAGAGATGAATTGTGAAAGGTTTGCTCATTAACTCAGGGAGGAGGCCCGCTCCGTCACAGAGTTCTTATTTTGACATTTTTGCTTTAATAAACATGTTTCAGACTTCGGGTAGTCTAGAGACATTGAACTTTCACATGGTCATGTATTCTTGATATCATGGCATCATTTACCTAGTGCAAGAAATCAGTTTTATGCAGCTATAGTTTTCATTTCATGAGTGTAAGTATTAAGTAACTGACTTTTTCACATGAGCCCTTTCAGAAATGGTTGCCAAACTAATGACTGATTTCTTGGACTATGGTCTCTTAAATGCACTATTTGGCCTCATGCCGTTAAAAAAATATTTATTGGAAGAAAGATAAGTTCTGACTTTTCTATGGGAAGATAAAGAGAAGCAGTCAGGCCTGCTTATTGCCCTTGATTCCTAGTAGCTATTCAGTGCAGGACTTTTAGACCCAGAAGTCTGAATGCTCACCAGCTGCCACTGTCCCCTACCCCCATCCCCACCATAGAGGGTATGGACAGCTCATAACACCATATCTCTGGTGTTAGGAGAAGCTTATGGATGGGATACAACTTGTCTCTTTTAAAGGATATACCCAGAGAAAGGATGAGGCAGGAGGAGCACTAAATGTACTGTACACGTTTGTAGTGCACTTTGCAAGATGGCGTACCCCGGGCCCGCTCATCCCTTGGCACTTCTGCTGGCACCAGGAACAAGAGGCAAAATGTAAAGTATCAAATGACTATAAATGAATGAACATGCCTAAGTTACTTTATGCACAAGGAATATCATGCTAGAGTACATGAAGAGGGGGGCTGATGGAGCAGGCCCCTGGCTTCGTTAGTGCATTACTATACTTGCCCGGGGGAATTAACACAACCTTTTGTAACTATTAAAAACTCTCTACAAATACCCTAAGGTGATTGCACCGGAGGCCTTGACAGACGTTTTGGCGCCATTGCCATTGCACACACTTGATCCACTTTTACGAGAGGAACTGAGGGGAACTGTGACGATACACAAGATACGCTTGGCCATCAAAGAGGTGGCGACTGGAAAAACCCCAAGCCCGGATGGTTTCCCGGCAGAGTTTCATTGTAAGTTTGCACCCGCGCTGGCGATTAGGCTACATGCGGTATATGCTAAATCTGTGTGCTTGGGGTCGTTGCCGGCTTTGTCCAGGGACAAAATGTGTCAGCTGTCTCACATCCATCTGGGTATCACCCTCTCTCTATGCTGAATATTGATTTCAAGATCCTCAACAAAATCTTAGCAATGAGATTGTTTCCCCTCATGCATACGGATTCATCGCGAACTGGTCCACCTCCAAGAATCTCTGCTGATTGTATCATATCCGCTACTACCAGGATACTAGCCTTTGTCCTGATGCCTTAGTTATGTCAGTAGATCTAGAGAAGGCCTTGGAATTGGTTAGACTGGATTTCCTCCACATGGTTATGCCATGAATAGGGTTGGGTGCTGGTTGGATTCACTGGGTACGACTATTATACACCAACCCTACATCGGTGTTTTGACTGGAGGGGTTATCTCTGCCACATATGGGGTGTATCAAGGCACAAGACAAAGGTGCCCATTTTCTTCCTTGTTGTTCGCCCTGGCCATTGAGCCCTTGCAGAGGTCTTCCACCTGAAAGGAGCAGGACATGGGGTGGTCTTAGAGGGCAGGGAACACATTATATCCTTAAACGCTGATTACTTATTGCTCTACCTAGCAAATAATCGTTGGGGAGTTGCCAATGCCATGGCTTGATTAAATGGATTTTTGGAACTGGCAGGCCTGCGAGTCAATAAGTCTAAAACTCATCTTTTTTCCATGACAGCGGGAGGGCACAACCATCTGATATTCCAATGGGGCTCACCTTGTCACCTCGGTCTTTTCGATATTAAGGCATACATGTATTTCATACTCTAAAGGACCTTAGAGTAGGCAATTTGGGACCAGCGATGCGATCCCTTCAGGCCTGTGTGCAATTTTGGCATTATTTAAAGCTATCGGTGATGGCCCGCATCTCCCTATCTAAAATGATTATGCTCCCAGACTTTTATAATTTTTTTTGTAAACCTCCCTGTCAAGATATCACGATCTTGGCTCAACAACTTAGATTCCCCACTACAAGAATTAATATGGGATGGGGAGGGGGGGGCGCAAAATAAGGTCTCCTTGGCAATACTTTGGAGATCTCCGGAAGATGGTTGCCTAAGTGCCTCATATTTTGAATTATACTACCTGGCCGCCCAACTCCAGTGGTTGGCCCAGTGGCTGGTGGTAGATGTCCGGAGACGTTGGGCTCCATTGGACTGGTGGACAATAAACAGCTTTTGCTACCGAAACTCCCTAATCCAAAAATACCTGCTCCCACTCCGGGGGCCTTATTGAAAGTAGCACTACAATGCTGGTGGTGATGTTTATGGTGAATGTCTAGCACCACCCCCCCGCATGCTCCACACCTGCCATTAATAGGGTCGCCTCATTAAACCCCCCTTTCCCGTTCATGAGCCAACAGTTGTCTGACTGGGCGACTGCAGGGCTCATTACAGTGAGTGACTTTTCAAATGGGTGAACTTATACCACTGGACGACCTCATATCGCAATTGACTTACCCCCGGCCAGTTGTTGAATTACCATGCCCTAGTAAGGACGTTTAGGGGTTTGTGGCATGGGTGCAGATGAGAACCAAAGACCCACACTCTCCTTCAGAATTTTGTGACCCTGGGGGCTGCACAACACCTTGTGAGGTGGCTTTATAAAGTACAACTTGCAATAATAATGGAGCCATTATTTGGGACTCTGGAGAAGTGGGAAACATTACTGGGTGGAACCCTAACGGATGCAAAATGGCCCAAGATTCTAGAAAGCCCAAAATGTATCTCTAGGAATACGAAATGTAAGTTTGTCCAATTCAATTATATACATATGACCTATTTGACCCTCCATAGGATACAGGTCATGTATGGTGGGGAGTTGCGAACTTGTCCTAGATGTGGGGATTCAGACGCAGGGTCCGCACACATGTCATGGAGCTGTGCGGATTTACAAGACTTCTGGAATGCAGTAATTGCCACAATAAATGGGGTGCTAGATGGGTCACTCCCCTGTATGGCAGAGGTCTGCTTGATGGGATAATTCTCCCGACCAAGGGTGCGCAAGGTTGGAACTAGGTTTGTAGACCTGGCTTTAGTCTGGGCAAGAAGACGTATATCTATGAGATGGATGGCTGGAACGGGCCCAGTGGTGATGACATGTGAGAGGGATGTTGATACCTGGGCCAGAGCCTGAGGAAAGAGCACTGATTAGTGAGGATGCAAAAGGAATAAGGCGTCGGCCATTGGCAGGCCTCTGGGCAGAAGTGCTTGTGGCCTGGAACACTAGGAATACTGATGCAACAAGAGACACAGCAGACGGTGTACATCAAGATGAGGTTACCGCAGAGCCCCCTTGAAAAGATATACTCCATTATTTAAGAATGCTTCATTTGTAGGGAGCAACTATTATAGAACCCTCACTCCCTGCCCAGCCTCCGGCGAAGTAATCTGAATGTTTTTGACACATCTGGAGCCACTTATTTAAAGCAGGCTCCGCTACACTTTCTTTCTTTCTCAGATTCAGACCCCCTGGACAACTTTAGTTACAAACTTTTGTTTTACTGAAACAGTTCTTTCTTTGGATAATATAACTGTTGTTTCTGGCATCTTTGGGACCGCTGCTGCAACTCCCAATTGTTGATACATGCCTGGAGCACGGAAGTGTTATACCTAATAGAATTGCATAAAAAATATGATTTGAGTGAGACAAGATTTAAGACTGTATACAATTTGAAACCCACTATGACCATAGTAGCTATGTGATTGTTTTGTTACCCTGTCATGGTCGCTGACCTCAGGGAACCTAGAATATGTAACAGGCATTGGATTCTACCGTTCTGGTAGACGGAATAAAGTGTAAATTATGTAATCTGGTGCGATCCACTCCAAATGCTACGTGTCGACCCTTGCTCTTATATATATGTCAGTATCATTGTTATTCAAATGCCAATAAAAAAAATAAAAAATAAGTTATTTCATGCAAAAACATTTAGAAGCTGCAAAAAAAAATCACTTAATATACACCAAGGCATTTAAATATTTGGTGTGCGCCCGTCATTGGTGGTGTGCGGGCGTCATTGATGCTTACTCAAATTTTTTTTTAACGTTTTTACTTTTCTAACTACAAACTCCCGAAGTGTGAGTTTGTCTTTGGAAAAATTAAAGCTAAAGCACAGACTCGGTGGGGTTTTTCTTGGCGGTGACTGACTGTAAACAAGCACTAAAAAAGCCATCCGACCATCCACTGTAAACAGGGTGGACGGTTGATGAGTACCTATAGTACTCCACAGAAAACACTGCAGTAAGAAGAGGAGGAGTGTGCTTGTATTACCAGTAACAAAACAAATCTCTTCCATGAGATGATCATACTCTAAGGTCGCCCTGAGAAATACAGTCTTTGTCGAAACAGGCTGGCATTTATTTTACCTGTTCACTTAATTTTTTAGGTAAATAAATCGCCATTAACATTTTCCTCACTACCTTCTCTCTATCAAGAGGAATCTTGAACCATATATATAAAATCCTGTGTGCCAAATTCCGAAAACAGCCTCGACAAAAATGTTTTAATAGTGAAGCGATAAATAAAATAATTTTCAGGACACATCGAAATCAATGAATCCATCAATCAATCTTCAGCAAATTTAACTTTTCGCTGCTCAAATTTCCTGCCAAGCTTTGTGATACATAGTAAATTGGTGCTAAAACGATCTTCAGAAGAATATTGGAATTTACCATAATGACTAGGATTAACATCAAAAATGCCGATTCCAGCACATTAATACATTTTCTATACATATATATTTATATTTATTGTTTCATTTTAAAAACTTTATGAATTTATTTATTTTAGCTTTAAGAGAAAATTCTACGCGTGCGCTTTAACCAGGGGCAGGAAACCTGTTTTTTACAACCTTCAAACTTTTTGTGTTTGATCCGTTTGACCGAATTGTTTTCGCTGGCCTTTTCCCCGGTTATATTGTTGATAAAGGAGAGCTGATAATCTCCATGTGCTTTTTGTGTCAATTACTACAAGAGCTGGAATAATTGTTAAGAGCCTTTTAACTTTCCCTAATGCACAGTACTTATGACTTCAAAATTATGCAGCCTGATCATCTCATGGATAACTACATTTAAAATAGATCAAAGGGTATTTTCACTCGCAGGTTGTTGTGACCCATATAGGAAACCTTAAGCCAAGCGATGGCACCCGAGTCCAAATCATTGCGTTAAAATGTCACTGACACCAAATTAAGCAATTTACTGGTTAATAGGTCGGTATTCTTTCTACTGCTGATGTCATTATCTGATCTCTTGGCTGTTCTCTGAAGAATAAGAAACGAGTTGCTGGTTTTAGTCCAATATTTATCGGACAGTTATTTACCCCATACATGCAACGTCGGACAGTAGCACCCACCGTGAAGGGACTAGCTTCACATTCATTCTCATGAAAGACCCCAACATATATAAACTGCCGGGTCCCGGCTTGCCCTACACTCATGCCTGCCTTTTGTGTTGTTTTCAGCAAGCCCTTCGCATAGACTGCACAGCAGGAAGCTCTTAAAAATGTTTTTTTTAAACATAAGGGTTACCTTTCTGCCCCTTGCCTTCTCCAGTCCTGCTTTAGTTATATCCGCTAAACTCAGTCTAAGAGACAGAGCTGGTGCAAGGACTCAAACACAAAAGAATCAGCGCGCTGTACATTTAAACAACCAGGGATGCTTGGTAATCTCGTACAAGGAACCAGACATGATGAAAAACATAACGTAATTAGTTCAACACATTTATTCCCTAGACATCGGGCAAGTCTTAATCAGCCCCTGGAAGGAGAAATACAAAGAAAAGGAAACATCAGGGCCCTCACAAAGGTGAAGACTAGAACCGGGAGGAAATAAGGAAAGAAAAAAAAGACCAAGAAGGAAGCAGGGAGGGCAGGGCAAGCAAGTGTAAGAAAAGCATGAGAGGGAAAGGAGGCAGATGTGTAGGGGAGATGGACGTATGCGTTGGGGACTGGTCTGCAGCAACTCAAAGTAAACTTGAACAAGCGTGTTTTCAGTTTGTTCCAAATTGGTGTAATTGTTTTTATTTACAGGGAGTGCACTTCAGAGTGCCTGTGCTGTGCTGCAAAAAGCTTGATTTGCAGCTTTTTGCTTTCTTTATTCCTTGGTTTTGAAAAGTACGTTTTGCACACTTCTAATATTTCTGTTTGCCCCAGATACCATAATGTAGCAGCCAGCTTTGGCCAAGATAATATTGTGCTTTGGGATTTTGCATTCTGTTTTGAGAGTAGCATACCCAAAAAGATGCAGCTTTTCGTCAAATCTTTTAAAGCTATTCATAGATGTGTTTTTTGGTGATCCTCTTGGTATTCAGTCAGTACCTGGGAATGGAGGGATTGCATGATCTTTTTCACAAATACGTGGGGGTGGATTTCTGTTGAGATCTAGAAAGTGTTCTTCAATCTGACGATAAGGCAAAACATAACTACCCCTTCAGAGAGGCTATTTTTCCTTGCTTGCATTGGAAACCATCGCACAATTGCCAGGTCATGTATTACAGGCATAACATGTTTAGTAGTAGCGTTTTTCACTTCCTTGTTTGGAAATCCTTAATCTCGCGGCTGACATACCACAGAAAAACTGGCTTTGACACATTGCTATAATGTCATTTCTGTGACTTGCAGCCAACTCTGAGAAGACTGCGGCTGCTGGTAAGGTAGCGGTAGGCAAACCTATAATGTCATATATACATCTGAAATCATCATCTTCCAGTGTTCTATTGAAACAGAGACCATAACATGATTCCAATGACTGTTCTGGGGCTTGGGGAAGGAGTTTAGTACAACAGGCAGCCAGCATTCTCACACTCATTCGAACTTGAGACTTCTCGGGTAAACAAGCTGTGAATAAGGAATTAGGAGCTGAAATACATAAAAACATATTTTAAGCCCCCTTAGGATGTGCTGGCTATTTGTATTGATTTGTTCTGCAGGGACCTCATTAACAGTGTGATGCAGCGGGGCTGGGATGTAATTCCAACAGAAAAGAAAAGCTGTTACGGCTCCTGCATCCCTTCATGTATTTCTTCGGCACTAGGCTGCTTCAGAAAAAGCACACTTATCCGCCTCTAATTAGGCTGAAAGTGTATCACGTCGCATTAGTCCTGCTCAGCCGCTCCATCACTCTCAAAGCCGCCCAGGTTTCTTATCCTTTTTTTTCTCGTTAAAACAAATCTCAAGAAGTCTAAGGGGCAAACAATGCGAGCAGGGTCACGCAGGTTCCATGCAGTTGTGGGCATGCTAATGGTTGTACATCCAGTACATTCCAGGAAGAAGGCGCTTTTTACGACAGAAACTCTATTTCTGAAAGTGCAAATTATAAAAGCAATAAGTAGCCATGAACCCTGAGGAACGAACGGGAAGAAAGGTGTGGGTCTGTTTCTAATGCATTGATATATTTTAGTGAACGAACACGGGAGCGAACAGCATACCCATTAAACACCAACAGCACGCGATTGGTACTGACTGGATGAGCAATCAGCAACTCATTCCGATTTTGAGCCCCTCAGAATGAGGGCTGACGTTCCTGTTATTTCGCATTTCGAAGTACACAAATAAGGCACGTATGCTATTTGCTGTCAGGATTTTAGCCAGATTTAACCTGGACAAAACTGTGTCAGCTAAATCATGTAGAGAGCGTGATTTTCGCCAGAGTTAAAATCCTGATTTGGGCACAAATACAAATTTGCACCAGATACAGGATTAGCTTCTGATTTAAAATAAGAGCCTACATTTTTTGTTATGTTAGACTTATTTATATAGTCCGCATTCTGCAATTATTATGGCTTTGCTGCATCAATGGAGTCCCTGCAAAATCCCCATATTAAACAGCAGCAAAGCCTGATTCACTTTCCTAATATCCACATCCAGTCATTGCTTTGAGATCTATTTGCATTAACTGATTAACAATTCAATTTCTGCTATAATCTCATTAAACTGACAGGAATTATATTAAAATGGATGGCCTGCGGCAAAGAACAGAGTATGAATTTGACCTAAGTGAAAGGGCCAAAGAGTAGCACATTCAAAACATTACCACTATTGTCGTGATTGCGTGAAAACAGGCTTCCGAGCACTTAGCAGGCATTGATGAGCAGAGACCTACTGGACGGCTGCATGATGAGCTTTTAATTTCTATGCAAGTGGCAGGGCTTTAACAGTACAGATGCAGCCAGTTGAGGTCCAACATCCATCCTGTTCATTTGCTTAAAGAACGCTGCTTATTCTCAAGGAGGCAGCCTCAATATCAGTTGCCACTTCAGTTGAATTACCGTCAATTAGGGTGTTGCCTCGTTATGAATTACAGGATGTAACAAAGTAAACTCACGTAAAAGGCAGATATCCATAATTGAATAAAAAGCCACCATTTCTTCATGATGTGTTTGGGTCTGACCGAAGAACAGGCCTGCTTTATAATTCTGAAGATACAGAATGGACTGACAGAGTTAGCAGTGCATCTCTAGCTCTTGCTTCAACACAACATGGTTTCTTGAGTAGTGCCACTTGATCGATCTTCCTCATCATAGTCCTATTATCCATGATTGTGAGCCCACCTTCAGCGTTGGGACGTCAGCCACTCTGATTCCCAGAGAAGATGTGAAAGCCCACACCTGTAAGTTCTGCAAGCAAAATAACTTGCTAATACTCACCCACCACAAATGATGGCACCAAGATAAAGGACCTACAGTGACCCATAAGGAAACAAAAAGCAAGAGAGTACTCTGAACACGATAAAAAAAACACAACAAAGATAATAAGTACTCCCACAAATGTAGCATACACACTTGAATGTAAATGTAGACCTCCCAGCAGATGATTGCATACATCTTTCTTTCAGGATCTTGACATCGCTGACAGATAAATGTCATTTCAGAAATAAAAACTTCGACCTCACTGGAGCAAAGAAACAGAATTGCTGTCACAAGGCAGCCAAGCTGCATTGGTCTAGCTGAACTCACTAAAAGAGTTGCAAAGACAGAATACAAGATTTAAACTCATTTAGAACTTGTATATAGTGCTACCCCTCCAAGTGTGGACAGATCATGGGATCACGGAAATGGAGGCGTTGTTCCAAGAGGGGCAACTGAGGACATTTGAGCAATTGATGGAGTGGCACGATCTCCCCCAGGGGCAATTTCTGACACACAGACAGCTGCTGATGAGTGGCGACCGTTTCTGGCGCGCGCGCAATGGGGAACCCCCGACACACCCGGTGCTACACACGGTGCTGCGTATGGGAGCAGGCAGCCATCTCATCACCTGGCTCTATAAAGCGATCCAGGAGCTCACGGACATCACCCTGGACAAACTGCGGGAGACGTGGGAAGACGATGCAGGCAGGGCATTCCATGATGCGGAGTGGCGCAAAGCCCTGGAGTCACCGAAAAAAGTGTCCAGGAACGCGCGCTTTAAAAATATTCAATTTAATATCCTACATCGGGCGTACCTTACCCCAGCCAAACTCCACCGATTTTACCCCGATACACAATTCGAATGTCCCCGCTGCCACCAGGCAGACGCCGACTTCAAACATATGTTTTGGGTCTGCCCAGCCGTACAACGTTTCTGGGGCGGTGTAAACCGAGCCGTTCGAGCCGCGACCGAACTCCAGTCCACCCCCACATGGGAGGAATGCGCACTGGGGATCGCCCCGAAGAGGAAATCCGCGAAAGTACAGCGGAAGTTCACCTCCTTGGCCCATCTCCTCGCGAAGAGAAACATCGCAATGCATTGGAGGGCCCCAGAGGGGCCGTCTGGCCCGGCATGGGTGGGCGCGGTTCTCAAGTGGGGAGCGGCGGAGGAGGAACTGCTACGAGAGGAGGAAGCGAAGGGCGCCCGCAAACACCCGATATCCATGGAGTGGGCACAACTCCTCATCCTGTTTAAGCAAGCAGACAATACAGGGGACACTCCAGACACGTCACAGCCCTCTCCCCGCACCCCGGCGACCCCCCCCGACCACCCCGGATCAACGGAGGACACAAACGACCCATAGAAAAGACAACATACCCAGCAGCGAAGACATGTACAGACCCGGTCCCCCGGCTGGGCGTTAAATGGCAATCCGACCTCCCGCCCCCTCCCTTCCCCCCTGGGGAGCCTTAAAGCACACCGCATACACCTACCACCAACCCGCACACACTGTGTCATAGGAGCACCTCGCCCGCCAGCCTCGCATCCCCCCTCCCCCCCTTCTACACTTCACGCACTTCCTCCCTTCCTCCAATAACCTACCCAGTTTCAGGGCCCCCCCCCCTACCCCAGGGCCCTTTCCAAGTAGCCTCACGGGCGTAGATGATCCCAGTTGGCGGTTTACATTCTGTTGTTCTAGTTACAAGACATGCTAGGGAATGTGAGACACGAGGGGACGCTAGATAGACCGTGATGGGAAGATAAATTCACCCCTGATCGAGACGGCAGATATAGATACGACCAGGGCGTCAGACAGGGAGACCAGATGATGCCGGCACAGGGGAGGACAGATCTCTCGAACCATCGGGGAAGACCCGATGGCTAAAGGGCTACAGCTTCCACACACTATGTCTTTCCCAATGACCCAGAATGTTACAATACAGCGATTCAGACTCATATCTGTGAATGTTTCATATGATGTAATATATGCAAAACCCTAATAAAAACATGTCAAAAAAAAAAAAAGAACTTGTATATAGTGCTACATGTGACCTTTCAGCAACTTCAGAAGATTTTTTGAAGAACCGTCACAGGAGCAACTAGAGTCCAACTTGATACACCGTATGGCTCCTATTTGCAATCACTCATTTGTTGCCCGTGTATGAGACGACATTTGGAATACCTTATAGTAAAACTTGAGAATGGAACCAAACCACCTGAGCTTCTTGAAATTCCTGAAAACTGAGCAATTTAGTTTGGCCTTTGATTGGGGATAGAGCCATTAATTCCTAGGGAGCTCCCTCTTTCTTATTGCAGAAAGAAACTACCTTGAGATTTCCGATTTGAGGTAGATAATTGCAGATTCCTAGGTGGCATCTAGAGGGGACCACAATTCTGCATGTTTGGTGGACGTTTGCTTCAGTCTGCTTTATGTACTGTATACACAGTATTACATTTCTTTTAATATCTGTTTCATGTGGTTGCAAAGACAGAAACCTTACCCTAGCAAGAGGATCCCAGTTTTGTGCTTGACCTGATTACTAAATAGAACCATGCACATCACAACAAAGAAGTGATCCATCATAGGGTCATATGTGCAGCATCTACTGTCACATGTGCCCATGTGAACCTTCCTAAAACTGGGGATTAGAAGTGATCAGATCTACGGATGCCTGTGCAACTGAGGTCACAATACCATTAGTTACAGCTTTCTAGCTAATGTTCATTCTTCATTACATGAATAATGGAACCAATGGTTCTGAGGATCAAATTCTGTACCATATATATATTTTCACACAGCTTAGTTTGCACATAGAAAAACAATGATGAGTGGTTGCAAAGTATAACCACAAGTAGTGTCTGGTCACGATAAACTAGAAGAGGGCTGACTTCTGCTTTAGTGAACCAACTTTTAAAGGCTGAGAAGAAAAATTCACATTCAGCAGCTGCATTACAGAGGCTTGGTTCTCTGCAGGCATATCCATGTATTAGATAATTTAGCAACTAACTGAGGAAAGTTGAGGATTGGAGCTTTATGGAGAAGGTATGAGGTTACTCATGCACAATTTGTCGCATAACACCTGTCTTCATAATTCCTCCAAAGTAATATATGTATCCGACACTGCTTACTCATGTGTTTCAAATAAATATAGCTCATCTAAGAACTACAGAAAATGAGGCTGACCCTTTCGTGAAATGGCCAGGGGGAGACCCCAGCCCAGCATGAGGGGAGTTGTCAATCCAGTGGCCCTTTGAAGATCTGAATAAAATCAATTATCATTATATGGTGGGAGAAATTCATCGTCATCATCCCCAAAACATGGAGTCCAAACCAAAACGTTGCTGGAGCATTGGAGGGCAGCTGCTAGGCAAAGGCACTGTTTATCAGATTGGGCATGTACTGGGGCCAGGCACATGGGATGCAATGGGGTGTCATTTTGGAGAAAGGTGAGATGGATTTGGTTCTGAGTCAGATAGAACGATGAGATCTTCATCCTCCCCGGTGTCTGTAGAGTTGGGGATGGTGTCAACTTGGCAGAAACCGACATGGATCATGGTGCTGGATGGTCAGTCAGCTATCGAGTTGGAGCTGTCCCAAAGCAGGTTTGAGATGCATGGAGGGTGCCAAAGGTAGACCCGCCAGCGGTAACCCAACTAAAAGCCTCCATGGATCTGTTTTACCCAAAGGTGAGTATGAGGGAGCTGTCAGGGTGTCAAAGATTCAAAGCATGGCTTTCTTAAAGACTTCTATCTTATATGATATTTGCGATGGCTTTGAAAAGTCTGGATTCATTAGGATCAGTTGCGGAATCGACTCCTTGGTGGGAGACAGGCTGCAAGACCGAGCAGCACCTTAACATTCTCAGGAGGAGAGTGGCGAGGCTAGGATGTGGCCTGCTTGGACTTCTAAGGTTTCTTTTTGGACTTTAGCTTTCCGAAGGCTTGGACCACAATGATTACATGTTGCATGAGCAGCCCCAAGAGAAGGAATAGGTCCATGCCCTTGACTTGGGAGCAGGCCTTCTGCGATTTCCTGCAGTATTTAGCAATGTATAGCTTGGCTTCACACTCCCTGATTGCCTGCAGGTGCAAAGCACACTCCTCACATGACTTGAAGTCATGGCTTGAACCCAAGACAAGGCATGAGAGACACACCATGTGGGGATCTGTTAAAGACATTTGCTAGTGACAGTCATTACAAGGTTCAAAACTTGTACTTTTAGAAGGGGACATGTTCCCTTGCATGCTGGAGAGAAGTTGTAGCGAAAAAAAATTGTCGCGTGCTGAGAAAAAGTTAGGACCTTTCTCTGGGTCCGCTTATGAAGGCATGGAAAGAAAGAAACCGATGTCAGCATGCTCAGATGGAGCCTATATGAGGCTTCAGTCATGAAGCCTCATGATGATGCCACCTACAGACGTGCAACGTCCCTATCGATATATTCATACCTGCATGTTGCTGTGTGTAAGTATTTCATTTTTGAGTGTGTCAAATTACTTACTATTTATAAAAGACAAGCACTGGGTAGGAAAACCAATTATTGTGCTGCAAGGTATCTGCTGGGTTCGGTGCTTGATGCACCCCACACTATCTCCCTGAGAAGCCTGTGACTGCTTGCCATTCCAACAACTGAGAGTCAAGCACTCTCTGTGCCTCTAGACCACTGGAGCTGGCTAGGGTCTTCCATACAGACAAGTTCAGTAGCACACCGGGTAAGCAGAGCTGGAGCAGGGTATCAGCCCTTGTCAAATATACAAGTGGAAACGAAAAGAATGGAGCTTTACTTTCAGAAAGTTCCGCAGCAGCAGGGCCCATGCAGGTAATTAAAATAGAGATCTTCCATTCTTTTGGGAAGGACTCCAGTCTACACACTCAATGCTTGTCAGATGGGCAGAAACCCATTGCTAATCATTGCCAGTAAATCTTCAGAGATCGAAAATCCACCCAGTAAGGATGGGGCAGAGTTTACCTTCCCTTCTCAGAGAAAATGCTGGGGCTAGCAGGCCTTGTCCTATCTTTAAAATGTACTGTGAGGTCTGGTGTTTTTGTGACACAAGCCAGGTACATCCTCCAGAGATCTAATTTGGCAGGAAACCTTTTGTATTTCTTTCAGACAGGGCCTGGGGACAAAAGAGTAAAACAATTAGGAAAAAATGGGTGATGGACTGATCCTGCATCCCTCTGGACTACAGCCATCCTCTACCTTAAATTAACCGTTCGTAGGAGAAGATGGTTGCGATCATTCGAAGAGTAACCCTACTGAAAGGTGCAATTAAGGCAACTGCGATAAGAATTATGTCCACACTTGTGTCATGTGTGTAATTACCATTGCAAATGGAATATAGATAATGTTTGTGAACATTAACATTTTTAAAAAAACACACAACTGTCCACATTTGCCAGACATTACTGGATTTACATGGTGAAGAAAACGGATACCAACTCTGCGTGCAGCTACTACACCCCAAAGCTGAGTGGAAAGACCAGATTGGGATCTCCTCAGTCCTAGGGTGCACTGAAGATATCTGTAAGGGACCTAGATTTGGGGTTTTTGAGTTCCTTGGTATGAAGGACCCTTCATATCATACTCAGCCTAAAAAGAAAAAATACAGGGAAACTATGTTAAGGACAAAGAAAATTGCCAGAATTGGACAGTTGTACAGTTAGTGAAGATTTGATTCTCACAAACGGCACTATTTTGGTGTAGTTAACCTGCTTACTTAGAGATTTTTCAATAACACTGCAGTAAATAAAATATTTTGCTATTCTGGTAAAAAAAAAAAATGGTACTATTTTACGAATGAAAAGGACCAGTCTATAATACCATGGATCTGGGAAAGGTTACACAAATTGTATGCACTGATTATGTATGTGTTTAAGTTTTGGTTTTTTGAAAATTCATTAGTATTTCAACAAAACCTACGCCCTTTCCTTAGACATACATTTTTGTGTACTGCATTTCACTAAAACGTCTGCCCAAATAAACCTGATGTGTAAACCATGCACTCTGATTAAAGCGGCCAAACGTATTTCCAAATCCACGAGAATACCTACAAACTTGCTACTGGGTGCACACCAAGGATGCATTTAGTGATGTTTACCACTATTCTCTCTCTCCCTTTGGTGCTGTCAGCTTTCTCACACGCATTCAAAACTACATGTGTGATACATGCATGGCTCCCTGCATTACACACACGGAAAACACACTTATGTAAATAGATTGTCGCTCTTTCATTGTTTGAATCAATTGTGCTTTGCTCATGGGTACATAGCAGTTTTTGTTCTGGGTGTCCGTTTACCTTACGCGTATGTGGATCACATCGATGTAAATGATTTCATTAGTTTCTCTTTGCTATATCTTATCTTACTCACCGCAATAACTACCTTAGAGACAGCACTGACAAACCAATGCTACTCACACTCATACTCACGATTATATTTGCTGCAAAAAAGTTACTTTTTAATAAGCCTGATAAATTGTTCTGCTTTTTTCTTACATAGTAGCAGCCATAGCATTTTGTATCTTGTGTTTTGGCTTTCAACAACGTAAATCATTTAGAAAATTTTGTGATACAATATTATGGGGTAAAATTACGTGTTTGCCGCATAATAAAAAAGTTTGAGCTGGCTACTGAAATGATTTACCAATCGTTTGGGAGAAATTATGTCAAAGAAAGAATGACGTTGATAAATAAAAACACTGAACAAAAATATGTTAATGGAGGGAAGTTATTGAATGAGGGAAAAAAAGAGCAATAAAATGGAGGAACAAAGATAGGGAGAGGGACAATGAAAGAAGCAATAGGAAAGCAGGAAAATGCAAGTTGAGATGGGACGATAAAGAAAAAGAAGAAATAGATAGAGATGAGAAAGGAAAAGCGGTGGAGAGTAAGATAGTAAATAAGTAAGAGAGGCAAGAAGAGTTACAGACAGGAGGGAGAAGCAGGGAGCAAGAGAGAAAAAATTAGCTATGGAAGGACTGAGAGCAAGTGAAAAACAGTGATACAGATCGCCAGATATGAAGTGATAAAAACAGTATGTCTGTATCTCAGGGAGGCATTCGCAGGACGGGGTGGTGGTGAAGATATCTGTGGCTTGCAGTGGTAGGATAGAATTAACAAGTGATCTAGGGCCAGATGTACATATCCTTGGGTCTGCGATTACCTATTAGCGAACTTTTGCGATTCACTATCAGGTAATATAAAACAGCATTGTACAAATGTATGTTCAACACATTTAGCGATTCCCAGTGGCTCACAAATAGACCTACCTCATTAATAATAATAATGAGGTAGGTCTCTGTTTGGGACTTATTGGGGATTGCAAAAATCACAGGGATGGTGGCCTAATGGGGTTTCCTTAAAGGAAAATGGGATGCGTTCCAAATTGTAAAATGAAAAGTTTTATTTTCATTCATTAAGAGTAGGCAGTAGTCTGTGGGACCACTCCATGCTCTTAAAAAATGTTTACCCCACCGTTCACAAAGGAGAAGGAGGCAATAAAATGCAAATGCTTTGCGACTACATTTTGCGTGCAAAACATTCACACATACCACTGCGCTTCGCTATAAGGAAGGGAGTGGGACACCCTAAACACACCTCTTCCTAATAAATCGCAAACCCAATTAGTGATTCGGTGATAGGTTACCAAATTTCAAATTGGGCATTTGTGCATAACAAATGCTTTTCTGCCGTCGCAATCGGTCCGATTCGCAGTGACCTCAAAAAAGCTACGTACAGCTGGCCCCTGGATTCTCAAGACCACATTACAGAGTGGCTGTAACACTTGGTGCATTGGACAGGAATTGCAATTTACTCTTAGAATTTAACTGGCGGAATCACAAACGTGCACATTTTCAGTGAGTTGCAGAAAGACGTAAACATGGCCCCACTATAAAGCCATTGCATATACAATTCGCGGTACTGTAGCACGAACTCCAGACACCTGTACAGAACTTCTACACTGCACAAAAGACCGAGGTTCTATTGTCTTTGGAGTCTCATTAAAAGAAAGCTTTCACAGAAAGCCAATTGTTTGGTCTCACGGAATCCATCTGCTCCTGCTGTTTAGCCTCACATGAAGTCATAATCCTCCGGTGCTGCCAACACTGTTGTTTCTACCAAAGAACAGGATTAGGGCTGCTTGTTCGGAGGAGCAGCAGGGGAAGATGCTGATTTGAGTATCAACAGTAGCATGTGGAAGGAAAGAACAGGCAGCATATCAATCACCCAGCTTCATTTCCAGCCTCTTTATTTATGAAAAGCTTCACTTTATGGATGGCCATAAAGCAGTCTAGTCCCGCTCAGTAGCTCTGTTTAGTACTGGCAGTGGGATGGGTTGGGAAAAGTTTTTCTTCTTAATTGTTCATCTAGTCGATGTGTACACGATGCTGATGCTCTTGTGTCTTTTGACGCAGCTGCACTTG
Source organism: Triturus cristatus (assembly GCF_964204655.1). Taxonomy (NCBI): domain Eukaryota; kingdom Metazoa; phylum Chordata; class Amphibia; order Caudata; family Salamandridae; genus Triturus; species Triturus cristatus. The sequence continues at coordinate 1,397,318,282 of NC_140589.1, forward strand.
TTCGGCATTGGCTGCCGTTGTTGCTTTTTTTATTTAAATATATAAATTATGCAAAAAGAAAAGAAAATCAGCGACGGGCACCATTCTCTCTTCATAGGAGGAGCCTAGAGCCATAGCAATGCTCACAAAATAAAATGGCAGAAGGTCTGTTTCCAGAAAAGGGAGGCAGTGGAATTACCATTGCAGTCAGAGGTCATTATATCATGTGTTACTCCACTTTCTACATCCCAGTGATGATTCATGTGTACATTTTTTAGAGGGCATTCAGGCAATGCCTTGGGAATGTGCATCAGAGTACTCTGTACAGCAATGTAAATCACTCCAGACAGACATGAGCACTGACTTTATGGGCAATATGAGGGGACATTGACCTGTGTGGCTTTTTCTGTGTGTTTACAATGTTAGTACAACACGGGTATTGCCTCATGTTAATATTGTCAATATAGGTCCATTAAATGAATTATAGTGATGGAAGAATACTTCCTAGAAAACGGGCCTTCTTATTTTCTAACAAGAGCTTTTCAGATTCTGCAAACTAATAAAATATATGCTCCATTGTCATGTTTTCTTGGGCTCCTGTTAACATGCCAGAGAAAGGGAAGTTTCCATTCTGCACAGCTTGTTAATAAACATGGCAGCTAAAATGTGGCTACAAGGATAGAAGCAAGTTCTGTCTTGATGAAAGCTTCCATTTACTTCTTATAATTTGAAAAAAGTGTTGTTCACACTCCTTTGTAGCAAATTAGGAGCCAAGCGCGAGCTAACCCTGTCTCGCTTCATAGAACCCCATGCATAAGAGAGCCCTATAAGATATTATTCACCGTGGGGTTAGCTGGCTGCTGGAGGGATGCTGAAATACAGACAAACTGATATTACGAGGGTATCCAAAAAAACTTGTGAAAGGTGCACTAAAAAGAGCGTGGTACACCCCAAGAGAGGTATTACTAACACCAAAAGTAAAAGATGTAAATACTCCTTTGACTTGTGTTTTGACGTATGATCCCAAAGCAAACAAAATAAAAAAGATTATCCAAAAGAATTGGAAACTAATTGAAACCTTAGGAATCCCTAAACCTCTTTTTGCTTTTAAAAAAGGTAAAAACATTCGGCAACAATTGGTTAGAGCAACAAGACAAACTGTAATCCCCAAAAAAGACCTCAGAAATCTCTTGAATTTACCACCTGTAGTGGGCCATTTCCGATGCCAGAATTGTTTGGCATGCAGTTTAACAGAGGATTCCAAACAATTGATCATTAACGACCAAATACACTACCAAAAAGTTTTTTCAAATTGTAACTCAAAAAATGCAATTTATTGCATAAAATGCCCGTGTAACAAATATTACATAGGACAGACTATACAACCGATGAAAAAACGAATATTGCAACACAAATCAAGGATAAAATGCAAAGTCCAAGGAGCCCCGTTAGTACAACATTTTCAGACTTTAAACCACTCGGAAAATGATCTGAAATGGTCAGTACTTTGTTTAGCTGGTAATTTGGAAAAAACGCAACTCCAGACAAGATTAAACAGATTGGAAGCTAGATTAATTGAAAAATACCACACTACAGTTTTGGGACTTAACGACAAAGATGAAATATGGTCTTTACTGCAGTAGAACGAATTGAATGGCCATAAATGTATTAAGTATGAGATCTGTTTGGTGAGACTTTTCGAATACAGGTTTCTAAAAATTTTTTGATAAAAAATTGTTATTGGATACAAAGATTGTAAGGAGTGGCGGGAATACACTGGGTTATAAGGTGTTGTCATTTTTATCTTTATTTCTTTTTTAATTTTGATTTGTTGGATATTGGGTATTGGGCACTATCATTTAAGGTTTTGTTTGTTGAAGTAACAGATCAGTATGATGATTACAGGCCCCTCGGATATAGTGAACAGTCTGTCTTTGGGTTTCATCTATTTAGGAATATAGTCCGTTCTTTAGCTTCATGACCCCCCATTCCGGATATATTCTCGCTTCCGCATCACGTGTTTCCTGATGCCGGAAGCGCGAGGTATCTAGACGACAAGCACGAACATACTAAGGTGAGAGTGACTAAATAATTCGCCCGGTGAATTTATAAGGGTTTCCAGTTATAAGAGTGGGTTCTTAGCTGATTTCTCCGTCTCGTTATTCTGACAGAGGCGGCGTCTACGGTCTTCCGTTTGCACTCACGGCTTCGTACAACTAATTGAGGCATTTACATTTGAAAAAACTAAAGATTTTTCAAGGTAGGAATTATTAAATATCATCCATGGTTGTTTGATTTTTTTTTTTGTTGAAACATTTTTTATTGTTTTCATACACAGCAATACAACAACCAGCTCTCAATCCCCGCTCAGTCAGGAAATACCCCACATATACCAGCATTCCCACTCAGCTGTCCCACCCGGCCCCTTCCCCCCCCGCCCCCCACCCTCTGTCAGTGTGCCCCCGCCTGCTACCCCGGTCCCACGCTCGATGCTTCCCCTCCCCTCAGTCAATGCAATACAGGAGCCCCACCTCTCCCTGCAGCCACAATACCTTTCCCCCAACCCTATCCAGAGTGCAGTCGGTCAGGGCCCGCCAGTCGCCTCCACTACTCCCCACTCCCCACTACCACTTCCTCATCAGGCCCGCTCCCTTCCTCCCCCGGCTCGGACATCAGCCCCTGGAGTTCTACCACCAACGCTTCCCACGCCCGGGCTGTCGCTAGCGCTTTTTCGTCATCTCGCCGGAGGGCCAGTTGCACCCGGAGCGTGCCCTCAGCCCCCGCCCAGCGCTCCAGGGCTGATCTCCAGCGCAGGAAACTGGGTCCCCCCCGGGATTTCCAGTGCAGCGTCAATTCCCTCTTGGCCAATATCAGCCCTAAATCATAGAATTTGCTCGTGACCTTCGTGCGACGGGTGTGGGGGAACCAAAGCAGCAAGCAGGTGCCCATCTCTGGACCAATGGAGCGATCCGTAACCTGGTTCAGGCACTCCACCACTGCTTCCCAGTAGTCCCCCAACTGCCTACAGGCCCAAAACATGTGTCGAAAGTCTGCTCCGTCCGCCCCGCACCGCGGACACTGAGAGTGCGCTCCCCCGAAATATTGTAAAACCTTTGCCGGCGTCAGGTACGCTCTGTGTAGCGTAAAAAACTGGACAAGCTGGAACCTGGCATTCCTCGTCCCCTTCCATGCCCTCCGCACCAGCGTGGACCATGTGGATTCAGGGATCTCCTTCCCCAGGTCCGCCTCCCACTTTCCCCTCAAGGCGCCCAATGGGGGGAGGCCCTCCGTTGACAGCCTACGATAAAGGCATGTGATGGCCTTGGTCGTCCCCGCCGCCATCACCACATATTGGCAACCCGTGGCAGTCGGGGGCTCCGACAGCCCCACATTCCAATGCCTCTGAAGGCTCGCCACCAAGGCCGCATGGAGCAGGAAGTCTCCCCGCGGAAGCCCATAAGAGTTCTGCAAGTCTTGGAAAGGCAGCAGTGCTCCCTCTCGAAATAGATCCCCTACCATCTGGACCCCCATTTCCTCCCAGACCGCCAACCCCGACCAGTCTCCTCCATGCGGGAACGCCGTGCACATCCCCAGGGGGATCTCAGGGGCATAGGGGTGAACTATGGCGGCCTTTCTCTGGCATCTATTCCAACATAACCGGAGGGTACGCTCCTCCATGGTGAGCTGGGCGAGGTCCAGCCTCTGGTGAAGGACTATAAAGGCCAGCACGTGGCGCGGGATTAGCCTGCCCTGGGGACCGTCCGGGCCCCTGTACTCCCTGGCCACCGCCTGTGTGAGCCACTGGAGCTGGGCCGCCAGATAATACCATTCGAAGTCCGGAGCCGCCAAGCCTCCCTCCGCCCGCGGTCGCCGCAAGGTGGTCAGCGCCACTCGACGCCTCCCCGAACCCCAAATGAAGCTCGTGGTGAGTACCCGCAGTGCCGCAAAAAATGACGCTGGGATCCATATTGGAAGGGTGCGAAAATAGTAAAGGAGCCGCGGCAGCGCCACCATTTTCAGCAGCGCCACCCTCCCAGCACACGAGAGCGGGAGCATTTTCCAAAATCCCATACTACCCCTTAGGCCCCGAAGCGCCCTACCCACATTACCGTCCAGCAAATCAGCCTGGGTATGATAGATGTTAACCCCCAGATAACGGAGACAGCTGCCTTCCCAGCGGATTTGGCCTAACGCCTGCGGGGGCTGTCCCCCTCGCGACAGCGGGAACAAACAGGTTTTACGCCAATTGACCTTAAGCCCGGACAGCCGACCAAACACCTCCAATAAGGCCACCGCTCCCTCCAGTGCACCCGCCGCGTCCTCCAAGAACATCAGTAGATCGTCCGCATAGAGGGAGATATAATGCGTATCCTCCCGTAACGCCACCCCTACATACGCACCCCCTCGTCGGGCATGAGCCGCCAATGGTTCAATGGCCAGCGCGAACAGCAGGGGGGAGAGGGAACACCCCTGTCTCGTCCCCCTCCGGACATGGTATGAGGCCGATATGGTGACCCCTGTCTTCACCCGGGCTGTAGCCTCGCTATAAAGCAACGAGGTCCAGCGCACAAAGTCCTCCCCCAAGCCGAACTCCCGCAACACTCGGTACAAATAAGGCCATTCCACACTGTCGAAGGCCTTTTCTATGTCGACCGACAGCGTACAGGCCTCCGGGAAGACCTCCCGGTCCAGTTCCATCACTCGCAGCAACCTTCTCACAGAAGTGGCAGTGCTCCGTCGAGGAATGAAGCCCGCCTGATCCGGGTGGACTAAGGCGGCCATATGACCCAGGAGGCGCGACGCCAGTACCTTGCTCAATATCTTATAGTCCACCGTCAACATGGAGAGCGGCCGATAAGCCGTGTGCGCGTCGGCCTTCCCTCCGGGTTTTAATAAGGGGATCACAATCGCCTCCCGAGCAGAGGCGGGTAGACGCCCACGTCGCCAAGCTTCGCCGTAGAGGGCCTGCAGCTGTGGGGCCAACAGGTCCGAAAACGCCGCATAGAACTCGACAGGCAGCCCATCCGCCCCCGGGGTTTTCCGGCGCGCCATATGTCGAATCGCCGCACGAATTTCACCCAGCGAAATGGCACCGCCAAGTTCTTTCCCCACCTCCGGGTCTAGGCGAGGCAGGCGGGCCTCCAACAAGAAGTCCGCTAGGCCCTCCGGCTCCCCCGCCATGGTGCTGTCGTATAACCCAGCATAATAACCAGCGAACTGCTGATTTATCCCCTTCTGGGAATACACCGGGGCGCCCCCCGCGTCAGCCAGGGCCAGTATCGGTTCCCCCCGGGCCGCCGGGTTCGCCAACCAAGCCAAAAGGGATCCCACCTTATCACGCTCCGCGTGCGCTCTCATTAGGTAGCCTTTATGGTCAAAGCAGCGGAGCCTCTCCACCTGCACCGCCACCGCCTCGCGCGCCTCAGCGACCGCAGCCAGCTTTCCGGTCCCCGACTGATGCGCCTGTTCCGCCGCCTGCAGCAGGGCTTCCGCCCCCTCCACCTCCTTCAGCAGCGACTTCCTCACCCCAGCCGTGGACGAGATGCAGACCCCCCCTGACCACCGCCTTGAGCGCGTCCCATTCCGTCGCCCGGCTTGCCGTCGTACCCGAGTTTCGCTCAAAATATTGTGTTAAGCAGTCGCTAACCTCAGCCCGGAAGACCGGGTCTTCCAGGAGCAGGGGGTTAAGACGCCACGTGGGAATAGCTTGCCGCTGCCCGGACCACTGCAACACCCCCAGACAGGGGTTATGATCCGAGAGAGTTTTCGCTAGATACTCACTATGTCGCATCAGCGGTTGGACGTCCGAGGAGCACAATATACCATCCAATCTGACATACAGCTCATGGGGGGCAGAGTAGAATGAGTAATCCCTGTCCAGCGGGTGATGAGCACGCCAGGTATCCACCAGACACCAGGTGCCCTGCCAGCTACTCCGAGCAGTGGCCACCCGACGCACCGCCGACTGTGCCAGGGGGGGGTGGGATCTATCCATCTCCACATCCGTGACAGAATTAAAGTCCCCTCCCAGCACAACCGGCCCCGCCAAATACGCCGCCAACTGCCCTGACAGCCTAGAGAAATCCATGGTTGTTTGATGTAGGTAGCAGAAATTGGTCGAGGCAGTTAACGTTTAGCCATTGGTTGGTTTATTTTGCAGTCGCAAAAAAACATTGGAAGGAGATTTGGAGAAAAATTTACGAATATATTACAAGGTACCTCGACAGAACGACTTTTACTAGTAAGTCTAGAATATTGAAGTATTGCGGTCATGTATGCTCTAGTAAGCTGCCATGTATTGGATATTTAAGATGACTATAGCCTTCCCAGTTCAAGGGTTTAAGGATTTGGGACCCCTCGAAATAACCTTTAGAAAGAATACGCTTTAACATAAGCGCTTTGACAAGAGATATTATATATCATAAGGTTATATACCATTCAGTTGATAGATAGGCCTGATATGCATATGTATATCGTCATGAGCATATGCATAATATACATTTATCACCGTTAAGAATAGATATAACCGTACACAGTGGTGTTAGTACACTATGAGGTTTATGTTAATTCCACTCATTTTTGGTTTTTTGCCCGCCACCTCAGTGTTTCTCTTGAAATGTAATTTTCTGGTCATATGACCTGGTTCTATGCTCCGATGTGTATATACTGTGTAAATAATGACAAATGTTTGTATTATATTGTACATATAAAATTAGTAATACAGAAATATTGAATTTGTATTTATAGGTGGAATTCGATGAAATTATATATACATGTGCCCTAGTCCTGATGAGGCCTTAAGATTTTTGTGGCTGAAACGCGTCGACAACTATTTTGAAGACATTCAGTTAAATTATTGATTATTTTGGATTCACTTTAAAAGAGTACTTTTATGAGTGTAGAGATCATAATGAAAAAGATCTCAAAAGTTCTCGAGTAGGTTTGATCTTCATTGGAAAGGAATGCTTGAATAGATTAATCCTAGAGGCATCCGAATTGAAACATAGGGTTTCGTTGATGTATATGTTCATTGATTTCTGATTTTTTGAAAGTGAAGATTGTAAATATTATAAATGTTTTTGTATATATGTTTGAAAGATTGATCTCTTCATATATTGATGCTAAAAGACAAAATAATAAATATACTTAGACGCAGATCTAAGGAAAGATATACTCATTGTTGGGTTAGAATTACTGTGTATGACCATCATAAATAATGACAACATAGTTCACATTGAGGATAGAATAACTCAAGGGAGGAGATAATTAATCTTTCTCGTCACCAGAACATAGAAACATCATTTATCCCTAGGCGTTATTTTTTCTTTACATTTGTTTAAGTACCCAGATGCCAAAGGGTTATTATGGGTTCCCCCCTTTCTTTGAAAAAAGAAATACAGAGTTGCGACCTCAGTCCTGACGACAAAAGAAGGCACGCAAGAAAGGTTCACGAGACTTATCATATACAAACTAATACAGATACACTGCTAGACGACTAGTTACTATTTAAGTAGGGAGTAGACTAATTGAGTATGGAGGTACGATGAAATATAATTGGGGCTTCTCGGACTTTTGCCCTAATGTGTACATTTCTCGCCTAGAAGTTCATAATATTTTCAATCGTTCTTACACACATTATGTACAGAGGCGAGTAGCATTAAATAAATAATCATATTGTATAAAATGGCGATATTTGTGGGTCTACTGATTCTGAGCATCAGAGCAAGGCTCCATTGTATAACCTACAGATAAGAGATTCTCAGAGAGGTTGTGTCTGACACCTAACATTCCTACCCATATAAGCATAACTCAGTTGAAAAGTGCGAGTGATACTATTCAGTTTTCCTTTTCCCCCAAAAAGGAGGTTCCTTTTTGAGCTTAGGAATTCTACCGATTAAGAAACCAATAATTCTTGGGCAACACAATATGACACCCAATGAGGGGGTCAGTGTTTCTAAGGGTCCCTGAAGGTCTGGAAGCTGAAATTTTTGCTGAACACACAAATCTAAACCCGAGAGATCCACATGGATTTTATAATCATCCTCACTTCGAGAGAAGGTGTTCCCTTGCTATCTGAAGATTGTTGAGCCTGTAACAGCTACAACGGATATACCTGAATGACTAGTGCCCATTTCAGACTCTTTGTAAACAATGGCTAGAGAAACGGACGAAGCAGAAACAGACATTGGATAGTTGTGAAAACATACAACCCACACTTACTGCACATCTGACAGCAAGAGGACTCCCAGAAATAAGGGATAAAATCACGTTGCTGGTTGGAGCAGACCGCCTATATTCCACAGAGGCTCTACTTATGAACTGGAAGAGGTGCAGTAGATGCTATTTACAAAGGGTTATTAATCTACAAACTATAAGTGCAATAATGGGCTGTTTTAACCTAACCGCTATAGGCAGTTTATTACCATTCAACACCACAGGATAAATACCGGATAATGGATATGTGCATCCCAATGGGAATGATACTTAATCCTCAACATTGTCAATCATAAGGGAGCATATTGGTGACCCTATATACTACTATGTGTCACATTATGTCCAAAGCATGCCTATCTGACATCCTTAATCAAATTCAGCAAGAGTACGGTGCTTCTTCTCCTCTTGATCTTGGTATGAAACTGATAGGCAACATTATTACTGCAACTGAAATAGTTCTGTTCAATATAAAGAAGGACATAGCCATATGCTGAAGATGCCCAGCGACTCCACAAGTTAAAAAATAAGTAATGTTGTTGAAAATTATGTCTCAAGTGCTTGTCTCCATGGAAAGAGATACCTTGGGAACAAAAACACAGAAACTCAAATAAAAACCCAACTATCATAATGAAGCAAGTTCTAAAGAAAAGAAGAATAATACACTGGGATCGGGATTCAGCCTGAAAACCCATTGCTGATGCCGGAAAAACAAATTTCAATACTGTCATAGGGACGAGATGAATGGGGGATATAACTCTAGAGATAGGAGAGAGATCAGAGAGAAATAAGTGCTTGAGAGAAATATTAATCCTCAGAAGAGCATTATTCAACACTTGTCACAAGATGATAGAGATAAGATCCCTGATCCAGAAAAAGGTACCTATTTCTCCCAGCGACCTGAGAAGAGACAAACGTATCTGCAGGGGAGAGGGGATGGAAAAGGATCAGATCAGAGCAGAAGTAATTTTAAAAGAAGGTAGCTGCAAGCCAGGGATAGGGTATGCCACAAAAGAGCGTTTCATTTAAGAAAAGGGAGTGAGCAAAAGCCATACGAGCCAGTACAGTGAAAATCAAAATAGCCCAGTTAAAGCTCGAACCCCTCTCGAATATGAAGGAGACTGACTTGTTCCAGTAGAAACACCAGATGCGACACCGGAACGAACAAGATTTAATCTCTAAAACTTAAATCCTAATTGAAGGGAAAATAGAAGGAACAATCTTGATTAATTTCTGGATTCAAATAATGGATTCTTATGACAATGAACTGAGGAAGATTGACCTCCACAAGTTCTAACAAATTCTTCAATAGGGGAAGAAATTAAATTTGAGACGTATCTTCACTAGTGCCCCAGCCAGTTAAGGACTAGTGTTCTGCCAAAGGGGCATTAGAAACGGCCCCAGAATTATATAAAAATAAAGGAAGTTGGGATAAAAATGCAACTGCACACGTAATCCCATTATGGGATAAAACACAGGTTCAGAAACAGTATCCCACGAAGCCACAATCTAAATGTGATTTAAAACTGGTATTTGATGATTAACAGTAACAGGATTCATTATCCCATGTCCATCTACCACAAACACTCCTAGTTTTCCGGTAAGAAAACCAGACAAATCTTGGAACTTAGTTCTGGGCTATCAGAACCTAAACCAATACTGCAGAACCTTGCATGCATGCAAAAAAATATAATAGCAACACTGATGTACAATATGTTTTTTTCACCTAGAATATAGCTCCTGAATTATATGTTATCTATCTGTTATTTTTCCTAGCACGTGAATTGTTCAGTGAGGGAAAAGGACTCAGAACCTGAGTTCCTAGAAAACTGTGAATTAGTTGGGACTACAAACACTCTCAAAACACTGCAAGCATTGATAAGATTTTTACAAAATTGGCTTAACATACGCTCGACATTATGCAGAGTGAGTGAAATCACTGTACCAGAGAATTAGCCCTGCATTCACAGGGAAAAATTGGAAGTTAGAGCACTTGCATACTCTGAAATCACAAAAAGACATGAATGCAACTGCACATTTACAAACACGGGACAACAAGTGCAATTTCATGATAAGTATAGTTCGTAGTCAGACTGACTTTACAAGACCAGACTGCATAAACTACTTATAAATCATGCTTATAATCTGCTGCTGAGAAGGCGTTTGCTCCAATAAAGGTCTTACTGCAAAAAAGATCCACAGCCACTAACAAAAGACCCACGCACAGGGCAAGAAAATAATAATACACTAAGCAATACAGTCATCACAGAAAAATATAGCCCTGCCTACAGGCTTTATGGTGAAGTAAAAATACTTCCTACGTTACAATACTAGAGTAATGAGATCGAAATAAAAAAACAAATGACACTACTAGATCAGACCTAATCAAAGAAGCGCATGAGGGTATTGATTCGGCACATGCACAAGTTTCCGCAGCCCTTTGTATATTGCAAGAACAGTATTGATGGACATTCATGGTGAAAATTGCCCAGAATTTACTGCAGTTTAAAATCTATCAGTTGGTTAAGCCTTCAATGATAGTGAAATCACCTCAAGTGTCACTCACAAAGGCAGCTCAGCCATTCCAAATGTATGTCAATCATATCAGTCTGTACAAGCCAATAAATAAATACAGGTTCATATTCATAGCTGTAGATACCTGTGCCTGTATTAAGTAACGGTCACATGTCCCTGTTTGCACAACGGCGGGCCAGGTGCAAACAGGGACTGTGTTCCCTCTTACAAGAAGTTCACTGTCCCCAGGGCAGCCGCAAACTTGGGGCAGCACATTAGTGAAAGGCTGTCTGAATCAGCTACTCTCTTTCTCTGTGCAGGCAGCATCCGCCTGCACTTCATAGAGGGAGCAGAGAGGCCCCTGCAGACAGATGCAGTGAGTGACTGCACCTGCCTGCAGAGGGATGTAAGAGGGGTCCACTGGATCCCCTTTTCCTCTCTTGCAGGAGTGGAGGTTAACTCACATTGCACCACCTATCTGTAGCATAGTCAGTGCCCCTCCTGATGACTTCTTTGCCTCTGTGCCCGCTTTCATAATAGGGTGCGCGAGCAAAGGCTTTCCCTCATTAGCATGGATCAAGCCCCCATTCTAATGAGGGAATGACCCCTAAAGACAGCACCAGCACTCTATGTGCATTGGTGCTATCTGTATTACTGAAGAAGGTGCACAAGCTGCTGCGCCTTCTTCAGTAATACTACAGTGGCACAGAAATCAAGCACACATCACTGCTGCACCCCTGGACATTGCTTGCAATACAGCCCCAGGTGTCACTTTACATTGGTGTGGCCACAGCTTGGACGCTCACAAAATATTTGTTATGCATTGTAGTGATGGGTGGAGTGTGTACCTTTCACCTGGAACAAGGGCTAGCTTTCACTTCTAAAAAAAATGTAGCAAAGCCACTGACCAAAGTGGGAGCACACCTTCAATTCGCATCCCTAAAGACCTAATTTAAACGCAGTAGTAGAAAGCATGCTTAAATAAGCCACGACTGACACATATGTAAAGATAAATAAAGAAACATAGGTGGCAACTATAGGAGGTTCTGTTATATGTGGCAAAAGCATACTACAAATACCTGGGATTTACAATTTCCAGCAACCTTTTTTAGAATGCCCACATACAAAAACTCCTTGCACTTCATACTTCAATGGGGAGAAGAACACTCTAAGGAGAATTTAAAATGTGAAGAACCCTTCCCTATTATCGTATGTATATAGTGCAGGTTCTTTCAGACGCTACCATTTTGAGGATCAGGGAGAGCAAAGCGTGGAACACCCTAAAGACAATCTGTCAGGGGATGATGACGGAAGGTATTATTCTCCCTGAATTGGGCATTACACGTCTGATTTCCCGGGGCTGTGCACATATTTTGAGATATTATTTTGAATCCTGTAAGAAACCCACTCACCACTCTTCATTGTCTGATATTTCAGTAGCTGGAGCGAAAGCCAATGAAAGGTTTCTCTAGCTTAATGAATCCGGCCTTACTGAAATGTAACTACAGTAGGCAAGAGTTGTTAAAGGGTCTAGCACTGACAATGCTGCTAGGCTCTTTGAAAAAGGCTCGTACATACTTTTCTGGATTTTCTCACTGCGATTGGGTAAAACACATTTAAAGTTTTTTTTTCCTACTGCTTCCCTGAGTAATACTTAATTGTATGTAAGGAGCATTTCAGAGAAGGATGTCCAGTGATTTTATACATTTTAAATCAGGAGCCTTGCCCTTCGTATGGGCGGGTGGGCCCAAGAGACGTTTTAAGGCATGGGCAAAGTGGGCTTTGGCCCAGGGCCCCAGCGTTTCAGGGGGCCCTCTGAAAGAGCCAGCTATGTTCTGCAGAAAGTCTTGCCTTCATGACCTTGAATAATTTTTATACAGATTGTTGTAAACAGCGTGTTTCTATTATTTATTTTTAAGGTGTGAGAGTCTATTACAAATATTTTGCAGACAGAATGTGTTTATGATTCATGCAACATCCCTATAAAAAGTTTATTTTAGATCTTTACAAAACCTATCATATGAGAAATGGAAGGGTGCTACAGAAATTATTTGCAATAATACTAGTGAACTGTTGATGTTACAATATTGAAAACACACATCACTATCTCTGAATATTAGATGTAAGCACACTTAGAATATGACCAAAGAGGGCATGAAAGAGCTGAAACTGAGTCATAAAATCAAAGCTGTTCCGAACAGGGGCCCCCAAAATACATCTGGCCCAGGGGCCCCAAAATCCTTAAAACATCTCTGGTAGCCCCCTAATCACTATGGGGCGCAGCTAGCTTTGTTCCAGCACGAGCAGTGGCAGAGGGACCCCGGACCCTGAGAGGCCCATTCAACCCTGACAATTGCTTTATTTTACTACACCAACAGCAGTCACAGGGGCCATTTTCATTGCTTGCATCAGGGTCCATAGCATTCTCGCTACACTACTATATCATGGGTTCATTATGTGGAACAGGAGGTTCGGATCCGTTGTTTGTTTGTCCCTGTTTATCCTTGACTCGGTGTAGATTTTTAAAACGACGGGTTCAGAGGGGAAACATTTAAACAGCTCTAGCGGCAATGTTCTTATTTGCTCCACAGTTTTTTCTGTAGTTGAGGGATGATTCTGATAAGGGGGTATGCTCTGTGGACCAGTCACAGAGTTATGAGACGAAATGAATCCTATCTCTCAGCAAATAGGCTGTCATTCTTGCGAATACCTTCATGAAAACTCACAGTATTTATCAAAGCTGAAGGGCAGAATAGTAATCTGCTAATGCTCACTTAAGAATGCAAGACAATGCCAATAGCTGTTTTAGGTATGGATGTGGAAATTTGCATATCGAAGATCCAAAGAGACTTACCAGTCTTCCAAGTTGAGAGCCTGAAATCTCTGTGAATTTGTGAACATTTGAATTTATTATTATTGAGAAACATGTACGAGAAACTAGACCCTTGAGGCTCTTAGGATTAAACATTACAGAAATATAATCAGTAGTAGCAGCAGGCGTGATAGTAGAAGTAAATCTAAAAATTGGTGTGAGGATAGGAATGTAACATCAGTAGCACTAAATCACTCCACTTTGCAAAGCAATTTTAAACAGCTCACTTTCTGAATAAGGATAAAACTACCGTAGGATATTAAATTGGTGGGGGAGACAATGTAGGGAATCAAGGACAAAGGCCCTCATTAAAGGAAGCCGATTTTCAACTGTATAATCTGAAGCACCAACTGGTCTGAGGGTCTTTCCCTTCACATCTGAAAGAACCTTTACAACCTATTAAGGAGTTCTTGGCTTAGAGGAGTAGCAGGTCCTTGACTCACAGCTTGGGAATTCCCTTTGGAAGGGTCCCTGCCCCTCGCAGCATAGGACAATGCTGCTACTGGTGCAAGGCAGGTATAATCTCTGAAAGGATTGCCTTCTGAAACCTCAATACTCCTTACAATGCTAGAAAAATGTCTTGGTTCAGACCATGCTCTGGCTCCTGCACCCAAAGAGAAATCCCTTATGGTTTATTGACCAATTTTGCCTCTACATTAGGCATGCAAGCAGGCACATTCGAAGTCTGCCACTGTCAAATGTATCCAGCTATGGCAAATACATGGTATGGGGCATTATTTTATCATTTAACATTTATTTATGACAATGTGCAAAAAGGAATAAATGGCTGCTCGCATGTCTGCATGTTGGGGTAGCAACATTTCATACATGGTGAACAATAGTTCACTTTATCATAGTCTGTGTGTGAACGAGGCTTTAAAAATAATCTTGAACAATGTATTGAACTTCACGGGTTATCTTCTTTGAACTCCTTAAATTAACTGGGAGAAACTCCAGCAAATTGGTCTTTGTTTGATTTTACACTGAGTCCAATCTTTTCCCAGACAAGGGTGCATTGAAAAGGAATGTATAGTCTTGTTCACATATGCTGCAACTTAAACAGAAGGGTCACCCATGTCTGGAGCATTGTCTGGGTTTTCATGTGCAGTTTACAAACATCTCTTTTCAGGTCTTCCATAAGCCAACTATTTACAGCACAACATAAGAGAATGTGAGGGAATTTAGGAAAAGAAGACAGATGCAAGCCTGGGTACCGATGGCCTCCTCTCTTAAGGTCTGGTGGTTCTGTAGCCAGCTACATTCTATAATCACCTTGGAGCTTATCACGTGCTAGGCATAGCTATAAAGGCAATGGGTACATATAGTTTAGGGTCAGTTTTAGGCTGGCAAGGAAAGGGTTCAACGAGTCATATGTCTTGGTGGTACACTCTATAAAGCTGTGGATGTTAGGTCAAAGATGATAAAATCCCAGTCTGCCTCTGAAAGGGTTAGGGCACGGGCCTGGTCTGATGTCATCAAACAATAATTGTTACACCGTCCTAGAGGTCAGTCAGTCAGTCAGTCAGAAAACTTTATTTTAGCTACAAGCCATAAAAGTTCATTTACCACATAAAACAATACCAACAAAGTTAAAAAAATAAATAAATAATAATACAAAGTTATAAATATAAATGTTAGATAAAAATACAATGATTAAAATAGTTAATAACACAGGTATTGCCTTAATGAGATAATAGACGTCTTTTAATCAACCACATTGAGAACAAAAATTTGGCAATCACCGTGACATATAAGGGAGAAGAATCGTACTTCAGCAGCCTAAACAGATCCCTGTAGTTCCTAGCCCCCGTGTTTTTGGCGAGTTGGATAATCCATCTTCGACCGGGGACTTTATAGGCTGCACAAAAAAGTGTAACATGGACCTGTTTCATCAGAAGCACTACACCCGGGGAAGGGTTTCCAAACAGAACCAGCCCACTTATTCGTTCTTGAGTGGAGCGGGAGAGAACCATGCCTAAATTGCAGGAATAATTTTTGGGCGATAACCGGGTGGATCAAATCTATTACTGGCTCAAAACTATAGCCAGTTTTTACCTCAAAGAAAACCGAGGTCAAGTTAACAGTGTTAACTGATAGAATGGCCTGGGTCAGATTATATTCCTCCAAGGTTTTTGCCAGTGATCTTTTTGAGATGGA
Organism: Triturus cristatus; assembly: GCF_964204655.1. Lineage (NCBI taxonomy): Eukaryota > Metazoa > Chordata > Amphibia > Caudata > Salamandridae > Triturus > Triturus cristatus. Next base: position 1,397,334,015 of record NC_140589.1, read on the forward strand.
GGGACAGGAGTCCTCAGGTGTAAGCCAGAGGTCTTCTCTCCCTATCTCCCTCAACAGTTTTTTTACGTGGGCTAGCCAAGGGATGGCACATGCCTTTGGTATCAACAGGATAGATTTTATTTCCTCCTGAAAATTTACGAGTTCAGGGGTGCTCCATAATCGGCGCCAATACATTACTGGTCTGGAAGCGACCAGATCCGCAATGGGATTAATAACTAGGTCCATCCTGAGCGGCTGGATAGGGGTACTCATTGGAAGTGCGAATAGTTGTCTTAAAAATTGATTTTCTGACTTGGATAAAAACTGGGCTGAGTTGTGGCCCCATAGTTCAGCTCCGTAGACTACCACCCCCCTAGCCTGGGTTTTATAAATCTCCACCAGTGGGCTAATTAGTTTTGATAGACTATTTTTGTACATCTTTATGATTCCCCCTGATATCTGCACAAGTTTTAAATTTACTTTAGAGATCTGGGGGCCCCAGGTCATTTTGTTATTTAGTGTCAAGCCCAGGTAGTCAAAGATATTCACCCGTTCTAGGGGCAAACCGTCCAATTTTGGGATAGGGCGGTTAATGGTGTCTGCGTGGAGGACCATATACTTGGTCTTACTCACGTTAATGACTAAATTCCTTTTCCTGCAAAATGTCGCAAATCCGTCCAGGACTCTTTCCATCCCCATAGGAGTCCTAGACAGAAGCAGAGTGTCGTCTGCGAACATTAATGCAGGAATTTTCCGTCCTAGAGGGTTTGTGGCCTTGAAGTATTTCAACACACTACAGGTGTGGACTATCTTCTATTCACCTTAATGGATTACCCACTTAAATACCTCTCATGACCTGTATTTTTAAGTCAAGAGGTTGACAGGTATACATGTGCTACTGTAAAGATATTTTCTTCAAGGTTCTGAGATGGGCACAGTGAAATACAACCTTGAAGCCATGCTTACAATACTTAACAGTCGCGGCCGGCATGACTTGAGGAGGGGTGGGGGGAGGGGTTACGCGGGGATTCGCGGATGGGGGATGGGGCCCTAAGGTTAATTTTTAAAAAAACAAAAAAACTTACCTTCCTGGGTCCCGCGCCGTCTCAGCTCCTGGCCAAGTCCCCCGGAACAGGAAGCAGGCAGCCTCCCTCCCCTCAGCCAATTACAACGCTGCAATGGCAGCGTTGAGATTGATTGGGACGCCAACCACACAGGCGCCTATGGGGAGGCCATTTTCTCCATGTAGGATGAGAAAAGGGAGAGTGCGCATGACTGGTTTGGTCGGCCCCAGAGGGCCAACCAAACAGTCAGGGCCCGCAGCATTGGACTAGCCACTCCTCCCCTGCCCTCAAGCAGACCCGCCCCCAACCAAACCCTTCTGCTTTCTCGCAGTGCGAGAAGCAGAAACATAAAATGGTATTTATAATACCATTTTATATTTCTGCTTCTCGCACTGCGAGAAAGCAGTGGGGCGTCACTTCTCCGCCCACATGGAGGAGCCACCCCTGCCTCTACATTCTACATTATTCAACAATCTCCGAAGTCTCAAAATATTTACAGAAGCTCTGGAAATAAACATTCACACCTTACAAACATCCTCACTAAACAGAATCTGTTGATAGCAGTGTTTACAACTATTTAAAATGGGCAGGTGCCCAAATATCCACTGGTATATAATCCATTGTGAGCAGAAGGTTTAGCATTTCTCACAGATGTTTTTGAATAGCCTTTGGCTTTAAACCTCAACCTACTTTCAAACATACCTTTGCAACCTATGTTAGGTGCACTGAGTCTTTATCTTGTGTAACGGAGAGTAATACTTGCATCCCAAGCTTTAGTGATTTGTGAACGGTGCACTACGCTACTTTCAAAATGCACAATCATGCTTGCCTCCAGGTTTATGTGATTCCGATAATATGGGCTGACACGTGTACACTCATGATGTTATTTATCAGGAATGTCATCAATGATGTCATCTGAGATGACATCAGTAATGCCATCAATGAGGTCGTGTACCAGGTCATGAATGATGTAATATGTGAGGTAATAAGCAGTGCTTGCCAGGGGCACAAGTTATAGCGAGCTCAGTAAACTCTAACTTGTGAATTTCAGCATTTTTTATTTTTACAAGGCCTAATTATAATGTCTCTTTAACCTTTGGTTTCTTCAGTGAATTTCTAGGGTCTTTTTGAATGTAAGCTAAAATCTTAGTACCATACTTAACTATAACGTCACTTTAACCATTGGTTTTCTCAGTAAATTTCAGATTTTTTTTTCACGTAAAGTAAGATTGCATTACCATACCTAACTATAACCCTTTTTCAGTGAATTTCTGGGGGTTTTGATCAAGTTCACACAACTCCCTCAATTATTATATATTTTTTATTATGCGCAGTAGGGGTTTGGACGCAGAGCCCAGCCAGCAGCCTGGTCCTGCAGTCAACCGCCTGCCACAATCGACCAAAGAGGTTGGCCAATCACCCATTGCTGGCCAAACCCCCAGGTCCACACAACCCCCCACGGACACCCACCACACACGTTTAACTTTTTGTTCACTGTACCGTATTTCTCCCATGATACAGTCATGCAAGTGGCACTCCAAGGTGCCACGGGACCACACAAGGGCCACACTGAGTTCCGTGGTACTCCTGTGGGTCGTCATTGGAGGCTGGGTCCATCAAGAGTACTGCAGGATCCACAGCACTGAAAATGTATTTTCTTCCTTATTTTGGCACTAGGGGGGCCTCTGGTACCCCTGCAGAATGGCCAAGGGGCATGGCTACCCCCTAACCAACCCCGTTACATTTTTTTGTTTAAACTCAGGACACAAGGACCAAGTATCAGAGTCCTAAAATGGTGATGGTAAGATATCTGTTGATGGTGCAGCACCAATCAGAGTTCTTGGTAACGTGGAACCAGTACCGATCCCGTGATACCAAAGGGGTTGATGGAAAAAACACCATCTTGGCCAATCAGAATACTCCTTATTTTAAAATTGGGGAACCGTAGTACTGCTGCTGGACCAATCGTCCAGACATCACTGTATTTTGAACCTTAATTTCTCAAACACGGCTGAACAGATTTACAACGAATCACAAAAAACACTGAGTAAAGATCTACTTTTCTTCCAAATTTGGTGTAATTTTGAACAGCTGTTTTTTTCTATATTGCTCCCCAAAATTCCTATAAGAAAATTGCACCCTGCAAACCACCACCCCTTTTTTACCCAACCCCAGCTTGATAAATCACCCCCAAAACGTTCCAGAAAGGAGCTGAGATGGAGGAACATTTTTTGGGAAAGTTTCGTGAAGATTCGTCAAATGGCACCAAAGTTGGTGGCAAAACAAAAATCTCTTCATATGGAAACTCTGACCTAACTATAATTACACAGTGACGACCGCTACTGTGTTACAGACATACATATACTTACAGTACATATGTGTGTTTTGCTAGCTCTTTAGGTACATATAAATCTTGCTAGAAAACTGAGTGCAATGAGCTGTTAAAGTTATACATCCATGTTGCCCTCCTTGCTTGTGTGGAGCACTTACAGAGCCTGTATTGTTGAGGACATCTGTTAAGGCGAAAGTAAAGCACTTGACCTCAGGAAAAAAAGTACTTACTTTTACTCATACACTTAGTGAATTATTTTAAAAGAAAGAGAAATGATTTTATCCTGCTCTATCCCGCTTGACCCTATTCAGTGACAATGTCAGAGTGTTCGATTGTCTAAGTTAAGAGAGTGATGGCAGCAGCACTCAAGACCGGCATTTCGGAAAATACAAGTACACTTAATATCTTGTCATTTATTTCTGGGCCAAAAATAGGTTAGGCCTTTGCTGCTATGAAACATATAAAATAATTCAAACACAAGCAATACTATTGCACTCCTCAGTGTTTTACAAACTGACAATACAATTGTGTCACCTTCTTCAGTGCACAGTGTGTCACATTACATTTTCCCACACAAAAGGGGTTGTTTTCAATTCTCCAATCTATGTTATCACAATTCTTAAGCTTAAATATTTTTTGTGTACAATAGTTTGAGTAGCATTGAGTAAACAATCCCCGCTATTCACCAGAATTAAAATCACAGTTCTACACTAGCATGCCACTGAATCACACCAATGAAAAACGCCTCTCATTTGAGGTGGGCGTGGGGGTGGAAGGGAGTAGGACAAAGTTCTCCTGGCAGGTCAGTGACCTCAGAGAAAGGTTAGTCCTGTACAGAGCTTGAAAATGTGCTATATTATTGGCTGCCCTGGTCTATAACCTCTTATCAGAATTTTTATAGCAGACATTTGTGACTTAAAGCATCCTACACTGTCTTGGATTTGTCTTTGCACATGGTTCTATCTTCTTTGGAGATCAGTGTCGTAGATTTTTTTAACAACAGATTTTATTGCTTTTTCAGAAATAAACAGTGTAGGCATTACATTTGTTATATATCTGGCGCTTACAGAAGATAATAGGATAATAGTCAAGACGGCCCATAGCCAGCCAGTAAATAATCCCTTTGCCCACTCCCCCCAGGAGTCAGTACAGCGCTAGATATATAACATTTCATAACACATTTATTGGCATGTTCCAGCCTGTTGGCCGCTGGACAGGGGGGGTGTGCAGCACTCTATATGCGGATTCCTTCCCATATCAAGTCGCATAGGAGTCCCAGACTGGTCCAGGGTGCAATATAGTGATGTGTGCAGAGAGTCAGGGTGATCCATCTGAAGTCACTGCAGATGTATCTGGCTCAGGGTTAGATAAGCTATCCACCAGAATTTCCCAGACTCGTGCGCTGACCATCTTACCCATGCCATGCTGGGCTTCTCTCATAAGTATCCTCCCCTCACAGCCCACCCACTTAATCATTTCTTTACTCCACACCACCAGCCTTGGGCCCCCCCAGAGTCTTCCAATTTCTCGCTATCTCACGCTTGGTGATGATGAACGCTAAATCTTAAAATCTACTTGTGACCTTTGCCTCTGCCGGGTGGGGGAACCATCCTAATAAACAATGCCTTGTGGTGTGCAGGATCTCCCTCTCAATGACCCCCTCAATTGTGTGTATGACCCCTTCCCAAAACGAGTTCCATGCGGAACAGGACCAGAAGATATGGAGGATGTGGACTCCTTCTTCTCTGCATCTAGGACATGACGCATTAGTTATCTGGAAGTATCTACCTATGCGCGCAGGTGTCAGGTATGACTTATGAGTACACATTAATTAATGAGTTTGAAGTGTGCGTTTCTAGAAATCTTAGGCGTCTTTTCTATTATGTTGTTCCAGTCCTTAGCAGTGATAGGGAAGCCCAGGTCGTCCTCCTACCCAGTTCGTGTTGGAAATAACGCTTTAATCCTGTCCTGCTCTTCCACATTGGCCGATATGCCGCGGGAGACTACATATCCCATGAGTCTCAGCAGCGGAACGTCAACGTCAGCGGAAGAGCAGAATCATTTAAGCACTTCCGCTTCCCGTAACGTTACCGATTATTTTGAGTCCCGGGCCGGAGCCTGTCGAAGAAGCATTGCTGTCCTGCCTCAGGGGTCGGGTAAGGGTGCGGCTGCACTACTATTTGTATCATTGTTTCGTTACTTCAAATCACTCGGTTCTGTTGTACCAGACAACGTGAGACTTTCGCTCCTCGAACAAAGGGAGGGGAGACCACGGAGTTCCTTTTGACATAGAATTCCAGGGTTTTGTTTAACTCTTATGTGCATTACTGATATTGCGCGAGGTGTTCATCCCCGTTGGCGAGACACACATTTGTTTTCTCTTGTGGGTAGAAGGGATACCTGCGCATATCAGTGGGGGGAAATTATTCCTTGGCCATAATTCATTTCCGTGGGAGAGCATTATTCCCCAGCTTCTGCGGGACAAGTGCAGTACTTGTTCGGTTCCATCAATTTCTCTCCGTTGGTGAGCTTGCTGCTTGTATTGAGCTCATGCGGAGGAGAGTCCAAAGCAAAATACATTTATCTTTGAAACAACATTTCTTTGGGAGAATTGACTTTGCCTAAAGGATGCTGCAAAGCTATAATTACATATGAGCCAAGTTGATGTTCCACACGTGTGTCTCTTTATGTTTGTATTGGTCCTACTGGCATATGCATCTAGTGACACAGAAACTTTATGTGAGAATAAGCCAAAACCATGGGATAAAGGCTCTATTGGGTAAAACTGTGTATGCCTATCCGTCCATCCTCCCTTGAGGTGAAAGAGGAGGATCATACATTTAAGTAGCGTATTATTTCGAAGGCTATGGTTAACATTGATGTTTATGTTTTCTTACCCTACTCTAACAGGGGAATGTAGTAGAGCAGAAACAATCGTCAGTCTCTTACATCCTATGTGAAGCGAGAAACAAGATAACATGGGTAGGACACTCTGGATATATATATATATATCAATATTTACGTATGGAAGTAGAGCTCTTACACATTTACCTATAGATTCTTACATAAGCTATGTTTGTGCTTTATTTTGTTTCCTTTATTTAGCACTACTACATTTTGTATACTACCAAAGGAGTTACAAAAATTCTAAACACTCCTGGGCTGTACGCCACCGAACAGTTATTTTCCTTTACAGGTACATTTCCCCCATATAAAAGAAATGGTTTAAAACAGTTGAAAAGGATGAACCGGTAGATTCTTATTGTCTCTTCAATTATTCTCGTTGTCTCTATAGGTCTCCTTCCCTACGGTCCCCACCCTTTCCTTCCCTCGCCTGATCGCTTCACTGATCTCTGCTGTAAAAGCAAACAGACTTGAAGCTATCGAGTGGTGGACCATATTTGAGCAGCGTTCCAATCTCGAGGAGTTGGTGAACCCGACAGTTCGTTATTTTTCTAATGGCAGCTGTTGATCTGCTTGCAGCGCACAATATAGGCAGTAGACCGTCTTGATGGTGCCCGCTGAGAGAGCTATATATCGGAAGCTCTGTGATATTTTAGGTTCAGTCGCCCCGCACCCCAATGTTTCCTTATCCCTGTCGTGAGCGCTCTACGCAACAGAAAATGCCCCTGGGGCAGGTCAAATTCTGCCCTGAAGTCCTCCATCAAGAGTAGGTCTTAGTCCCTAAAAAGGCCTCCTACCTTCGTCGCTCCCACATCTATCCACTGATCCAGTCCCCGCCAGCTTCCTCCATGCGACATTGCCCGCAGTAACTCCTGGTGCAGATTTGCTGAATTTGGAGTTTTAGTGTGTATTTTCTGTAAGCCTCCATTCCAGCATTTTGTTATTATCCGAAACTCATGTGAGTCGCTCGTGTTGGACCTTCTCAGTCAGAGGAGTACTTTAAGGAGGTCAGACAATGGCGGCACGAAGGGGCCCAGATTCTAGTCCGGGTTGCGTATATGTGCTAGTCCTTGGCCCATCCACTGCAGCTGGGCTGCAATGTAATATTTTTCAAAATCAGGGATCGCCATCCCGTCCTCTGCATCGTCGCCAGGGCCACCCGTCTGCGTCCCGACCCCCAGATAAACGTAGTGATCAAGGAGTTCAATTCTTTAAAAAGTACTTTCAGGATCCACAGGGAAAGTGTACTACATAAATTGAGAAGACGGGGACAGCCACCATCTTCAGGAGCGCTATTCTGCCTGCCATCGTAAGCGGTAGCGTCTTCCAGACGTTTACAGTAGATCTCAGGTACCTAACAGCCCATCCTACATTTCCATCCAGTAGGTCACAGGTAGCCCTTAACCCCCAGGTAGGCCAAGCATCGGGGTTGCCATTGCAAGTGTGTCATGTCTGCTGAGGGGTCGTCTTTCTGCTCTACAGGGAAGAGTCTAGACGTTTGCCAGTTGACTCTCAATCCAGGTAAGTGGCCAAACATCTCCAACATGGGCCTGGCTATCCTCAGTTCCTACCCCATGTTACGCAAAAAAGAAGTAGATTGTCCGCATACAATGCTATCCTATGGTGATGCTTCCTTATAAAGAGTCCCCCAAACTCAATCCCGGTCCTCGCAGATACCGCCAAGGGCTCCATGGCAATGGCGAACAATATTGGAGACAGGGGGAACCCCTGTCAGATCAGTGTCTGAGTTGTCACATGATGATGTGTTTTGATTTATAGAACAAGACGTGTGCAAAATGCAGTCTACCATTAAAATGTTACATATTTTAAAAGACAACCTCAGCCCATGAAACATGTTTGAAACACCCAGGCAATTTCTTTGCTCACACTTATCAAAAAGCAGGTTCTAGTACTGATGTGAAGGCAGGGTTATAATGAATGGGGGTGTGTAGAGATGGAAAAGAAGTCAGGTTATAATTCTTTGTAAGTTTATCCCACATTATCAGTGTGGTGTTGCTGGGGTAGTAATAAACGCATTTGATCAGTGGCAGCTGGCAGGGGATGGTGGCGGGGGCAGGGGGAGGAAAAAATCAATAAAAAAGACTTACCTGTGGGTCGCCAGCCGCCGCCTCTCCTCCGTCTATGCTGTATCCTGCCTACCGGAAGCACCCAGGCTCCCCTAGTCAATCACAACACTGCCTTACAGCTGCATTGTGATTGGTCTGAGGGCCGAAGTTCGGTGCTCAGAGAGAGACTGGGAGCCTGTGCATGTTCTCCACCCAGGCTGTCCAATACAGCCAGTGGAGAACATGCACAGTGCTCATGACAGTTTGGCCGGCCCAAGACGGATGGCAAACCACCATGCGTACTTAAGGTGCAGTCACCACTCCTCCCCCTGCTGGCATCACGTGAGCCTAGCCCCGCCCCGCTCTAACATGGAGCTAAAAGGCAGGCTAAAAATAAAATGATAATAATGTTCTGTTATTAGCATTTTATTTTTAGTTTGCTCTGCTCTTAGAGCAGTGGGGCGACGCTCCACTGCCTCAGCGTTAGAGCCGCCCCTGTATTTTCTGGCCTGTCATGCTTTGGCTTCCTTATTAAGGGCTAATTTATAGTATATTGATATTTAATCTGTCCATCAGGGTGATGGAGGACATTATGTCTACTCGTCAAACTTCTTTGTTTTTTCAAATCAAACTCCCAAAGTGGGGAAAACAAATTACTAATGACCCAGATACCTTTGCGTTTTTTTCCCCATGGTGTGGGGGTCAATAGTAATTGTTTTCTGTTTGCGACCACCAGGTGTTCCCTGATGGTACTGAAGAGGAAAAACAAACATTAGACTGTCTTCTCTAATTAGGGTGGGCAGTCAAATATTTTTATACTGACAGCGACTCCTTCGCCAAGCTGTGTCGGTTTCTGATGGCAGAGACAGGGAGCAGAGCCATGAGGAACTTCGATTTTCGATCACGATCGAATCGACCCGCCATTTTGTGGCCCGCCGCCATTTTGTGTTGCCATCACTCAGGCAGCACGGCGAACAAAGTCTATTCTGCTTTTTCTGTAGCCCGGTGTCGAAATACGCCCTCGGCCTCTATTTGCAAAGCTGGTGTTAGAACTAGCCGAGTACACTAATCCCCGTCTGGCTTTTCTAATCCGCGTCTCAACTATCTGTTGGCTCACACTATTCTTTCCTGACTTTATCTTATCGACTGGTCTTCACTGTCTCCTGCTAGCATTCTCTCGTTTCACAACTGTCCTCCAACACACACAAACGTTTCTCGCCACCTGCAAGTTAGTTATGAATCTGTTAAAATATTAGCTTGAGGGTGGGGTGACAAACACAGTTAGAGGAGAGGTCTCTTCGAGTCATCTGATATTTCTGTTTTCAAACCTTTCCTATTGGTTCCGCCTTGTTTTCCAACTTTCCTTATTGGCTCTTTCTTGTATGCTCTGGGAGTGCATTTTGTCAATGATTGTGTCATTGTATAGTATTTAACATGATGCGCCACAGAGTGAAGTGGCAGTCTCCTGAGAACCTACTTTGTGTACTTCTAGGATAACTGTACTAGCTGCAGCTAAATAAATCCAATCTTCTAACGCCGACAGAGTGTCCCGTGTCTCTGTGTAGCGAAGCAGGAGAACTCCGGAGACTTTGGGCGTACCCTGCGCCGCCAGGCCCAAAAGGTTCTGGTTCTTCAACTGGCGCCCAACGTGGGGCGGCTTCAGTGGTACCGGTTCTGCTCGAAGGTCGTGAGGAACCCCGCAAGAAAATTCCGGAGGGTTCGCGAGCCACACTAAGCGACCCCTGTATGTCGAAAGTGGTCCGAAGGTCTTTTGCAGCGCGGTTACTCCTTCCTGACAGCTACTGACGACCGCTGCCCTGACTGCCACCCTGCTTTGGCCCTTCCTTTGATGATGTATGGTAAGGCGAGACGATAGACGGGCCTCTGTTGGTGGAAGAAGACGTCCTTAGTTAAGTATTTTCGTAGGCCGCGCCCACAATTTTTTGTTCTTTGATTGATTTCTTTGGGTCCTTAGATTTAACTTTTGCAAAAGATAAAGCCGAGGGTAGGTGCATTTGTGCTGCGTAAACTGAGTTTTACTCCCTTGAAGTTTGTGAACAGACAAGAGACATCTCGAGATGCCTGGTCTGACTAAGTTTGGAAGAATTTGTTGTCTTGGTTGTAATAGGGATTCCCGACTTGAGTACTCTTGTCCGATTCCTTCGGTTGGAACTCCCACATATGAGCTCTATTCAAAACATGGTATCGGCCCCATTGCCTTTAACGAGACATGGACCCGATACACCAAGAAAGATAGTGTTCTCAAATGGCCAGAACACAGTAGTTTTGATCCTAATGTGCTAGATAATTTGGAAGCAGTTTTATTCAATAGAAAAGCCCGGCCGGCAATGTTTGACTCTTTCAGCCTTTGGCGTAAGGAAGCCAAACAGAAAGAAATTAAACATGCAAAACGAAATAGGAAAGCACAGGGTATGACAATTATACAGGCTGCCCAACAGTTCAAGAATGATGAAGTTGATAATGCGGCTGAAATTTCAGAAAGACAACATCATATGGTGATAGATAAATGCTATCCGGTGTTGCCTGTATCTCCTTCTGATAGTAAGAAAGATATAGAAGAAGATCCCCTAATGTCCCATTTATTAAGGTTGCCTCCGCCCTATGCGCAAAGTGCCAATGTACCTCAGCCGTTACAGCTTGTTCAGCCGCCAGTGGTACTTCCGCCTGTTCCGGCTCCTCCGCATTTGCCTCCTCCAGTATTACCGCCCTTGCCGGTTTTACCGATAGTCTCAACTTCTTTGCCCTCATCTCCTGATCTTAGATCTCCTTTGCCTTCTGCTCCTCCTGCAGTTATCCATTCTTCTCCTGTCGGTTCCCCTAATACTCTGTCTCCAAATCTTATGTCTAAATCTCCGTCTGTGCGTAAGCGTCTCACAGACTCTGTCACTAGTATTCTATCTCCTTTCTTTGGAGCTTTAAATGTGTCTCCGGCTTTTGTTCGAAGACAATCTCGTAGTCAGTTCCCAGATTTTGAGGAACGAGAGAAGTTAGACTCTCTGGCACGAAAATGGATCAAGAAGGGTCCGCAATACAGTGTGCTTGATATTATGCCTACCTTTTTGCAATGGAATGCGCCTACGCAAAGATATGCTTTCAATGTAATGTGCGATATTCTCATTAAAGAATGGGAAGATGTGAGTTCGAGTCCGGTCTCACAAGATCTGTTAAATATTCAGACTGATTTTGAAAAAGGACTTATTGTGGGTTCTAAGGTTGAGGAAGCTGTAAGGACGCTTATCTCCTATAGATCCTTATTGTTTTCTCAGATTTTCCTTGATTCCGATCCGTCGGTTAAACTGACTTCGAAAAATTATCCTATAAGAGAAGTTCCTCCAGGATGGAAGGAAGAGGTTCCAGCAGCAGGTGCTAATGCAGCTATTCCTGCTCATTTCCAACGTATATGGGTACATGTCCCTTGGAAGAGATCTGAAGTTTTGGCCCTTAAGCAGACACTACCAGATCCTCGTAAGAACCCTGCAGGTTACTACAAAGAGCTATCACAGACAGTTGATGCTGTATTATGAACCTAGCAGACATTGACATGCTAATGGGTAATGTAGTCCCACAGACAATATGGGCTAAGATTCGCAGAGAGGATCACGCACAGGAATTAGGTGCTACTTGGGATGTTATAACTAATACAGATAGAGACCAAGTGGGTGGCGCAAAGCCTGACGCTTTGATCTCGGAACTCCCTGGTAGAATCATTACGTTAATGAAAACTATGATGCCTGCACTGAGAGTTAATTGGGATAAACTAGCAGCATGCAAACAAAAGAAAGATGAAAGTGTCTCTGACTTCTTTACTCGTTTCGAGGAGACATTTATCGACCACAGTGGTCAAGATATGGCTACAGAGGGTGGACAGCGATTATTCGTGGACAAATTTGTATTTAATTTGCTTCCCGAGCTGTCACACGAATTAAAAGATTCAGAAAGTTCATGGGCTGTTTCTTCTTCTGCTCAGATATTGGCTACTGCGCAATATTATGAGAATAGGGACAAAGAAGAAAAAAAAAAGCAAGAGAAAAAGACGAAAGATTTAAAAACGAAGGTTCTCTTGCAACACGCCTATCCGCCACGTTATGCTCAGCCTCAAATTCAGCAGCCCCTGCAGTTTCAGAGGTTGTATCAAAAACCTGAGCCATACAATCCGCGACCTTTGTTAGGTCCTAATCAATGTGTCTATTGTAGAGAGGAAGGTCATTTTAAGAATAGTTGTCCGGTTTTATTGCAGCGCAATGGAGCGTTATCTGCTCCACAAGGTCGTGCTGGCCTCCAGTCAGCAAACAGAGGTAGAGGTCGGGGTGTGTTGACTCAAGAACAGCATGCCCTTCATTCTCCCAATTCTGTGAATTACTTTGATCAGCAAACTGTGAGATCTACACAGTATTACAATGAAGACCATTATGTTGAGGGTGAGAATGAGAGTATTCATGCTAACTAGGACAGCCATGGACAAAGTAAGGGAGTTGTGCCAATCCCAGTAGATCAAAATGGACCTTATGTTAACGTCACTACAATGGGTGTTTCAGAGCCATTTCTTCTGGATACTGGAGCAATGAGAAGTTCTATCATTCATTCTAAACTCCGTGGGGCACCTTTGTCTGGCTTAACGAATGTTTCCGTAGGATTTTCTGGCGCCTCTGTTCGCAATCCAGTTTCTTGCCCTTTGCCTATTTCAGTTGGTCCTTATGATTTGGAAGCTCCACTTCTGTTGACGAATGGTTGCGGTGAGAATCTGTTGGGTCTAGACCTATTGAGAAAAATGCATGCTACAATATACTGTTCTCCTTCTGGCGTCCATCTTACTCTAGGACAGAAATTGGTCTCCCCAATGTATTTGTCCAAAGATCCGTTTCCACCTGAATTACTTTCTCTTCCAACAGCACTTTGGGCCACGGGTCCGAACGATGTGGGTTGTCTTGAGATTCCGCCTTATGTTGTCACTCTCAAGCCCAATGTTGAATTACCGCGCATCCCACAATATAGAATTTCTACAGAAGGTGAGAAAGCGCTTTTGGGAATCATTCATGACTTGATTCGGAAGGGTGTGGTTGAAGAAACAAGAGGTAATACATGCAATAGTCCTATTCTTCCTGTTCTTAAACGCACTGATTCTTCTCAGCCTCCTGTGTACCGTTTTGTAATTGATCTGCGAGAAGTAAACAAAATTGTGATTCCACAATTTCCTGTTGTTCCAGATATCACTGCTTTGTTGACCATGATACCTTCCACAGCGACTTGGTTTTCTGTTATCGATCTAAAGAATGCCTTCTTTAGTATTCCCATTGCAGCAGAGAGTAGGGACATTTTTGGCTTCTCTCTTGGAGGCCGAAGCTTCCGATTCAAGCGCGCACCTCAGGGTTATTGTGAAAGTCCCTCTATTTACAGCCAAGCTTTAAAATGTCATCTTGATACTTTTCACTTGCCATCTGGTGCTGCTCTTATCCAATATATGGATGACTTATTAGTCGCCGCTGATTTAGAAGATGTCTGCAAAGATGTCACTGTTGCATTGTTACGCCACTTGTTTAAACTGAATCACAAGGTTTCACCTTCCAAACTACAATATGTTTGTCGAGAGGTTACCTACTTGGGTCATCTCCTATCAAAGGAGGGACGACTATTGACACCAGAACGAGTTCAGGCGATTTCGCGAATGTCTGTACCATCCACACAAAGGGAAGTACGTGCCTTTCTGGGTATTACTTCCTATTGTAGACAGTGGATCCCCAACTTCTCTCTAATTTCCAAACCTTTGTTGGCACTCACTTTAAAAGATACGCCTCAGCCCCTTCCATGGACTGATGAGTGCCAAAAGAGTTTCACTGACTTACGTACCGCTCTGTGTTCTACTCCTGTACTAGGTACTCCAGATTACACTAAGCCTTTTACGCTTTATGTGCATGAGAGAGAAGGTTGTGCATTGTCAGTTTGGAGACAAACAGCGGCCATGTGCTTATTTTTCGGCTACGTTAGATCCCATAGCTAAAGCATTGCCCAGTTGTCTCAAAGCGACAGCAGCAGCAGCAATTTCTATCCGACAGTCTGCTGGAGTAGTGTTGGATAACACTCTCATTGTCATGGTGCCACATGCAGTGGATACTTTGCTAAACAGAACGAAAACACAGCATCTTACGAGCGCTCGTCTAACTGGATACGAGCTGACGCTGTTGGCTAGTCACATACACATCAAACGATGTAATACCCTAAACCCAGCTACTTTGTTGCCCCTTCCGAATGAGGAGAATGTTGAGGACCAGCATGATTGTTTCTTCCGTACTGAGGAAGAGACAAAAGGAAGAATTGACCTGAGAGACACACCGCTAGAGAATCCGGATGGAACTCTATGGGTAGATGGTTCTTGCTTTAAAATGCCTAATGGAGATACAGTTTCAGCCTATGCTGTAACTACTTTACATACGATTGTGGAAACTGCACGTATTAGACACAATTCAGCGCAAGCAGCAGAATTGATAGCATTAACAAGAGCTTGTGTATTATCGAAATGGAAAAGAGTGAACGTATACACTGACAGCCAATACGCTTTTGGTGTAGCGTTCAATTTTGGGCGTCTCTGGAAGGAGAGGGGTTTTCTCACTTCACATGGCACCAAAATACAACATGGTCAGTTGGTGACTGATCTCCTCGAATCACTTGCCTTACCCACCCAAATAGCGATAGTGAAATGTAGTGCACACAAAAAGATTACGGATGATGTTGGTCGAGGAAATGCATTTGCAGACGAAATAGCAAAGAAGACAGCGAGAGATTCAACAAGTCGAATGTATGTGGCAGGTCCTGTGAATTGGGTCAGAGAGAGAGGAATGTGTGAGAATACAGTGGAAAGTGTAAAAGCGATTCAGAAAGAGGCATCAGAGAAGAAGATGAGCAAGTGGAAAGAAAGTACGGGAATGTTAGATGAGATGGGTTGTTGGGTGGAACTATCTGAACATCAACGTTGGCTGTTAAAAGATGCCTATGTTCTCCCAGTGGTTACTATGGCACATGGTCCAGCCCACTTAAGTGCAAAAGGCATTTGTAAACTTCTGGCTCCAGTGTGGCAGAATGAAAGTATCCCAAAATGTGCAGACAATGTAGTAAAGCACTGTATTGTTTGTTTAATGTACAACCCGGGAAAGGGAACCCCAACTCCAGCAGGTCACTTTGCTCCTCCAACATATCCATTTGAGGTGTTGCAAATCGATTACATTCATATGGAGCGATGCAACAACCTCAAATATGTTCTGGTGGTAGTATGCGCCTTTTCGAGATGGATAGAAGCATACCCTCTAAAAGATAACACAGCCCTATCCACAGCTAAAA
Organism: Triturus cristatus; assembly: GCF_964204655.1. NCBI lineage: Eukaryota > Metazoa > Chordata > Amphibia > Caudata > Salamandridae > Triturus > Triturus cristatus. The sequence goes on from NC_140589.1 coordinate 1,397,349,710, forward strand.
TCCTTCTAAAAGAATTCTTCCCTAGGTTTGGTTTGCTGCGCATTGTCTGGAGTGGCAATGGGAGCGAATTTGTTGGCCAAGTCATGCAGAAAGTTTGTGCAGGTCTTGGTATCAAGCAAAAGTTCCACACGGCAAATCATCCACAGTCAGCGGGTTTAGTAGAATGTTACAACGGAACCTTGAAATTAAAGTTAGCAAAGGTTCAAGCAAGTACAGGACTCAATTGGCCCGATGCTTTGCCGTTAGCTCTGCTATCCACCAGAACTGCTGTACACTCTCGTTTGGGAGTTAGCCCATACGAGGTGGTATTTGGCCATCCGGCTAACGTATGGGGAATCCCTCGCCCTAAGAAATTCTCAGACTTGCCATATCCAATGTTGATTGACTATCTGCATGACCTTACGACTAAAATTGTGTGTTCTTCATCAACAGGTTCAGAGTGCTCTGCCGGAGGCTTCCACAGACCCAGGTCACTCCATCCGACCAGGTGACTGGGTGTGCGTGAAGAATTTTCAGAGGTCCAGCAATTTGGAACCCAGATGGCGGGAGCCTCGAATGGTCCTCCTCACCACGAGAACAGCAGTTAAAGTCGAAGGAAAGAAAAATTGGATTCACGGTGTGCATTGTAAGAAAGTGCCTTTGCCTTACGATCAATGGGTACGCAGAGGTGTTGGTGACTGTGAAAGTGAAAGAGTTCCACGATTCGTACCCTTCAGCGATGCACACCTGAGTGGGACACTGTCTGAGAAAGAGGACGACGACATTTTACAGGAAGCAATTCCATCGCATCATCGCTTGGATACGACTGAACCACGAACATTGTTCCAAGATCAGAATGTTCCAGGAAAAGAACGATATAATTTAAGACCTAGACCAAAGAAAATTTAAGACTCTTTTCTCTCTTGTGTAGTATTCTGTCCCGGTTGCAGGGTCACGGTAGGAGTCTAGGTCACGACCTGAGTAGTGGCAATAGGCCTGCAGGATCTTCAGTGTCATAGGACGGTAGTACATCGTGACTTGAGTGATTGAGGAAGATTGCCGTGAGCATCCATTAGTAAGATGGAAACTACACTAGGTAATAAAGAAAGAAGAGATGAAATGAAGAAAGCATCCTGTAAAAAAATGTACAGTTGTTTTAATATAACTTTATGTGTTACTATATCATTATGTATTGTTTTGGCGATTATTAGTTGGATAATTTATGATTTGCAGCCAAAAGATGCCTCCCCTTCTTCCTCTTTGCCTTCTTCTACTATCTCTCCACACCTCTTTCATACTCTTCCTTCACATGAACTCGTCAGAAGAATCGAGTATTATAACAATTCCTTTATCCAGCTATTACATCAGCACCAATTAGTGGTTAATACAACTGATTGTTGGGTGTGTGGTCTTATGCCACTTACCACCGAGAAAGGAATGCCATATCTAGTTCTCCCTTTTTCTTATGAGGGTTCTGCTTGGGCTTATTTCGTCATTTTCTCTAATGCTTATCAAAGCAAATTCAGACGATCTGTTAGTTCACATATTAATTATCCGGATTTTAGTCATAGTTCTTTGATTAAAGGTATGGTAGTTATGGCTAAAATCATGGAGAATAGTAAAATCCCCATTGACGAAAGAAAAGCATACACTAATTGGAACGTCACCCAATATATGTCTAGTCTCAGTAGTAAGGTTGGAAAAGGAAAGTCCTCGCCGATTTGGACTATACCACATCAGGGTAACTTCTGCTTACAGATAAATGATCGCCCTTCTGACACTACACAAAGGAATAACTGCTCCTACACGTATGTTTATTCCTCTCAGAACTCGCCTCCTCTAGTGCCGTCTCAAGGCACCTATTTCATCTGCTATGATAGAGCTTATACTTGGTTATCAACGGGTTTCTCTGGTACTTGTTATATAGCCTTTCTTCTTCCCCCTACTTACACCGCTTCCGCAAATCATCACCGAGCCCGATACGGCAGAGGGATTATTGATTCAAAGGACACAGCAGGACAAGAGGGAGGAGATTTCCTTAAAGGTTTTCTTCCCTTCTGGGGTCCAATGGCTAACAGCAGAAATATAAGGCAATTGGTCCGTGTCGTAGAGACTACAATAGACATCACTGTAGGAGCCTTAAGTAACATCACGGCAGAACTACAGGCGGATCGTCTTATGACATTGCAAAATCGAATTGCCTTAGACTTTGTTCTTGCTGATCGTGGTGGAGTATGCAAATTGATCGGGTCAAGTTGCTGTATTTTCATACCTAATGACGCTCCGACAGTATACCAAGCTATCTCCAAGTTGCACATAATCTCTGAGTCTATTCATCAAGACGAAGGAGATTGGTCTTTAACGGAATGGTTTTGGGGACTACTGTCCAAATGGGGTTGGAAAGCATGGACGTTTCTTGGTATAATCCTGACCATTATATTTTCCTGTTGCCTTTGTATGCACTGTGGTCCCGCTATCTGTGATCTTTGTGCATCCCAAAACCCAAACCATAAGTAACAGAAAACATAAGAATAATGTTACAGCTCGATGACCTCATGGCTATTGACGTGGACTCAGATTAATGAGTCTATCTTGCCTGAGTTCTGGCAAAAGGAGGGTCTGAGGAACTTCGATTTTTGATCACGATCGAATCGATCCGCCATTTTGTGGCCCGCCGCCATTTTGTGTTGCCATCACTCAGGCAGCACGGCGAACAAAGTCTATTCTGCTTTTTCTGTAGCCCGGTGTCGAAATACGCCCTCGGCCTCTATTTGCAAAGCTGGTGTTAGAACTAGCCGAGTACACTAATCCCTGTCTGGCTTTTCTAATCCGCGTCCCAACTATCTGTTGGCTCACACTATTCTTTCCTGACTTTATCTTATCGACTGGTCTTCACTGTCTCCTGCTAGCATTCTCTCGTTTTACAACTGTCCTCCAACACACACAAACGTATCTCGCCACCTGCAAGTTAGTTATGAATCTGTTAATATATTAGCTTGAGGGTGGGGTGACAAACACAGTTAGAGGAGAGGTCTCTTCGAGTCATCTGATATTTCTGTTTTCAAACCTTTCCTATTGGTTCCGCCTTGTTTTCCAACTTTCCTTATTGGCTCTTTCTTGTATGCTCTGGGAGTGCATTTTGTCAATGATTGTGTCATTGTATAGTATTTAACATGATGCGCCACAGAGTGAAGTGGCAGTCTCCTGAGAACTTACTTTGTGTATTTCTAGGATAACTGTACTAGCTGCAGCTAAATAAATCCAATCTTCTAACGCCGACAGAGTGTCCCGTGTCTCTGTGTAGCGAAGCAGGAGAACTCCGGAGACTTTGGGCGTACCCTGCGCCGCCAGGCCCAAAACGTTCTGGTTCTTCAGCCATGAGCCCTGCTAGTCTGCCTGACTCATAATAGAGGGGGCGAACCAAGGGTTTGGTGGACAGGGGGCTCTGCCACCCTGTCTGCCAAACTCTAATTCAGTCCCCAAGTCCTATAAGTTTCTGCCCACCACTGCCTGATCCACTTGTGTCCATAGTTTGTCCGTTTCTGTGAGGGACCAGTCTGATAGAATTGAGCTGCTCACTTTAGTGTCAATGTTAAGTAATGCTATGAGCCTGTAGGGGGTACATGAATTGGCATATTTACCTGGTTTTACTGTTAGGGAAATATTCGTGTCTTACAGTGTGGTAATTAGCATTTTCTCTTTTACAAATGGACTACAGAGATTTGTCTGGTGTGGGGCCAAAGTAAAAGTAAAGTACTTATACAAATTAACTGTGAAGCTGCCTTAGTAAGGTGCATTATGCATTTTGAGAGACTGGCTAGGAGCTAGTACTTTGAGTTATATACTTGGTGCCTCCAGTGCATCTCTTTAGCCTGTGTGGAATGGGCAATGGATGCTAATGTTCACACTGCGAAGAGGGTCTGCCATGTAGAGTGCTGTATAATAATGTCAGAATTCCTACACTATACTTCACCACTTCAGAGGTCACGACTCATCTCGAGGGTAGTTGTATATCCTCTATAAACCCACTCTCTATTTTCCATTGCAACGGTCATGAAAGATGTGTCAATAATTTGCTCTTTTGATCGTATTTTGTTTTCTTAAGGCCCGACAGGGTAAATTTTTTAGTAGCAATAGCATGTCATTTAATCCTTAGTAATGAGATTCTACATAAAAAAACAGCACTGTGAGCTGTTTTGGGTTGTTGTCGAGTTCCCTTTCGCATACTTCTCGTTCATTTTAAATTGGTCCATTCCTCACTGTATTTACTCTAAAGGATCGCAGTGAATTCATTCCAGGTTCATTCACAGCCACCTCTTCTGGGATGCACATATCTAAGAATATTTGATCTGAGTTTGGAGTAGCCAGTCTGGGAGGAGCAGTCTGGTAAATCCAAAGAAAGGATAACTCAATCGGAGCATGGTCCGAGATCACTATTGGATGCACTTTAGTATTATGCACCACGGTCATTAAGGTGTCGCTCAGCCAGTGGATAATTTATAAACGAGTCCATCCTATAGACATGTGAAAAGAAGGTGTAGTCTATTTGGTCTACTTTATGTTCTATCCCTGGATCTCGCAGGCCCAGACTCCGTAATGTTATTTTTTTTACATTTTTAAGAGTTTTAGAGAAGGGGTCTCAGTCGGTTGCATTTGCACCTGACCTGTCTCTGCAAAGTTAGCTAGTGTGTTAAGGAAAGATGCAAGGAATAAGTTGATACCGTTGCTATTGTGACGCGTGTAACCTGTATAAGGCCTGAGACTATGACATAGTTTACCTTCTTATCCTTCTTATGATCCACAGGCATAAACCCAAAAGATCTATGAATGAAGAAGGCCATCCCATTATGCTTCGGTCCAGACCAGGATCGAAATGTGTGTGGGTACTGTTTGTGTCTTAACCTTGCCTTATCTTTGTTTCTGAATATATGTTTCTTGTAAAGCACTGATGTCAAATGTCTCTTGCTTCGATTGAACTAAATCTTTGTTCTCTTATTGGGCATGTTCAACCCTTTAGTGTTAAGTGAAACTAACCAATTAATTTTTTTACATAACAAGTTTTATTTGATTTTTGATTCTGCCAACACAAGTAGCATACATGCACAATAACAACAGTATAAAAATAAAATATGCTCTGTTTCCAATTTCCCACGATCAACAGTCTACATGGTTGTCTCCCTGATTTCCCAAAATCTCCTCCTATATCCCTCTCTCCAGGGTGTCAGGCTTTATAGTCCAATATTTCTTCATCAAGCGTCGCACAGATTATTTGATTTAATTTTTTATAAAGCGCAACAATTACCCGAAGGCATCAAGGCACTGTAGCCGAACGTCCAAAACTGAGCCGTGTTCACAGACCCACCATATTAAATATTAGGGGAAGAATGGGAGCCAGCTCTATGCCCGGAACACGACACAAGGCCCCCCAAATCTTGAGGTATTTATATGGGCATCCTGCTGGCCTCATATATGGGTTGTTCTGAAGTCATACAGCTGTCCAAGCCTTTCTGCCATCCCTCCGCTGATGAAGTCTCCGTGTCACGACAACGACGGGCTAGTTCTCTTTTAGCTGCTGATATCTGTAAGCTTCTCCCTCTGGTTTTATGTGGAGAACAGACAGTTTCGGGTCAGGGTGCCACGTCCATCCCAGAAGCCTGCTCATGTCTGTGAATACCGATTCCCAGAAGGATATGAGTCCACTGCAAACCCATACGGTATACATGAAATCTCCCAATGTCAAGGAGCATCTGAGGCATCGGGGGAGGCAATCACCCCCATCTTCCAAAGTGACAGCTGGGTGTAATATGTTTTGTGGAGGTAATTTAACTTTATTAGGTAAAATTGTAGCGCTATGGCTACCTCTCTTGGGCCGCCCTCACCTCTCCCTACTCCTTGTCTTCAGAGGTGCACAGATCCCGCTCCCACGCTAGGAGAAGTTTATTAAAAACAATTTGCACTTTTGTTGATCAGAGGACCTAGATTATTTTGTGATTCTCCAGCTACCCCATGAGCAGTTTGGCCTCCAAGGGGTTGAAATCTGGGAGCTCCTCCAACCCCTTTATGTAGAGTGTGAATGCATGCCTCAGCTGGAGGTAGCGAAAAAAATTACTTCAATGTAATTTGTATTCCTCGTGGAGGTCTTAATAGGATCACAACGCCCTTCCCCCACACTGTGTCCCGCAGAGTGGAGATTCCAATAATTTCCCACTTCTGGAAGCCTTCTTGTGCCAACCCTTGTGGCAACATCCTGCCCTCCCAGAGGGGAGTCTCTCTAGTCTGCTGTCCACACCGGCCCATGGTTTTTAGGGTCTCCTTCCAGAGCCACAGCATCAGTCACAGGGGAGCGACGCAACATGTTTACCTGTCCTCCATATAGTAGGTACCCCACTGATATTCCCCGTAGGGCCCATTTTTAAGAAGCAAACGCCAGGTCGCCCTACGTGTTGTATTTCCACTCATTAATAATGAGCAAATTTGAGTATCTGCAGGAGAATACCATATCCACAGCTGCAATACAAACAACAGTTTATCAAAGAAGGAGAGCTGCAGGTCGTACAGGAAATTCTATGGGTGGTATAGAAAGTGGGGCAATGTCACCATCTGCCCTGCAACAACAGTGAAAGTTGTGTCCAGTATTTAGAGTAATTTGTTAACTTGTCAAGGAAGGGTTGTATGTTTCCCGCCCATGCCAAGGTAGCAGCCTGCATCACAAACACCCATCGATTAAGTCTCTCCCTGATCATGGGCAGTTAATTTGCTCACTCAGGTCTTGTGGGCGGTCATTTACTACAGTAAGTTAAGGTTTTGATGGATTGGCACGTAAGCCTGAAATTTCCCAAAATAATTGGAGTATCTGCATGATGCTGTCGCTTCTGGATTAGCAGGAAGATCAGCACATCGTCCACGTACAGTGCCACCCTATCAGTGGTCTCCGCATTGTCATGTTTCATATAGGCACCCCAATATAGGCTCAGGTAGCAACCTAACCTTTCATCTATACTTCCACTGCCATTACAGTACATAACGGACCTTTTACCTAGTTACGGTACTGCTTACAGGACGTGGGGTTTTCGCTGAAAACTAGCCTCATTCATTATGCATGAGGATTCTTGGAAACTCAGCCGGACTACCATCTCCTGCATAATAACTATGTATAAGGGTCATTCCTTCTGTCATCCTAAGTCCGACATGACACAGCAAGGTAGATCCCCTAAGGGTACCACTTTGGGTATACAAACACCATATTTTTGCTGAGGCAGGAGGAGGAGAAAAAGAACTTCCATGCTGACACACTGACGCAAGACTCTGAGGTTCCTGCATGCAGAGACTCCAGCTCGCAGTGGTCTAACATCCCTTGTGGGGTGTCCATCTCGAGACCAAGACGGGGTCCCACAGTCTCTCATTTCAGGTAAAGGGATTGACTTTATCCTAGAGAGATTCTTGGCTCTACACCTACATACATGCTAGGTACACTTAGGTACATCTAGTTAGGGTCGCATTGTAGGAGTACGTATTATTACTGTCATGTATTTTTATACCTGCCTGTATTCATTGTTTTAGCACTACGGTAGAAATCTACCATCCTTTTACTCCTTTGGTGCTTATAATCATTTATATCTGTTTCTGTCTAATGGTTGTTTCAGCACACCTATTTTATACTAGAGTGACACTGGTTCAATAAATGCTTATTGAAAACGTCCCCACTGTTTATTCTGTGTATCTCTCTGAGACAAAGGGAGCACGAGTTACTGAGCGAAAAGTATCGCACTGTTTCCATGATCCCTGATGGGACAGAGTTGTTATGTTCGATAGTTGCCAAGAACTATACTCTCCTTGGTAAGAGGGGTTTCTAGTGGCACTGTGAGCTAGCTGGTATACAAGCAAATATAGCCGGTGGGGGTGTCTGGAATCAGTCTGGGCACCTATACCACAGTCTATGTTGCCTAAACGCGTAGATCCTATATACGTTTCTAGGAACTACACGACCTGGCACTGCCAACGTTGGTTTGGTACTTATTTATAAGTCAAGTCTGAATAGTTCAGTCGTGCTATTCTCAGAGACCCCTACTCACATTTTCCCAGAGACGTCTGGAGTGGGAAGGGAACTATTTGCCAGAGCTGAATGGGCATATCCTATGTAATGGCTAAAGGTTTATCAAGCTTGAAGGAAAAATAGTTACTTTTGTTTATAAAACCTTAACTCAGTTTCCTTTAAACTTTTTCCTTCTTCAAAATAATGGCTGACGAAGACGCCACTGCACCAGCACAACATGCTGCAGCAAGGAAGAAAGAGAAAGAAGATTAAATAAACATTTCAGAAAATGTCAGAACTGCCCTTACTTTAAAACTAGCAGACTATGGAGTCACAGCTAGGAGTGGGACAGTAACATTCATGATTGAGGCACAAAAGTCTTACAGAACAGATGTATTCGATTTATGGGTTAAATTCCCACAAGCAGACGCACAAACACATACATTTCATTCTTATACTAAAGATGAAACCACAGATGAATACTGTCCGTATGAGGACATTGAAACTCCGCTCACCTACCAGAAGCACATAAACTGGTTTAAAGGCGCCCTCACACACAAAAGAAACAAGCATTTACAATGCAATGGTCTCGGCATTGTTAAAGTTAGAGCTATTGGCATTGCTCCTGACATTATTTTTGCTTATGTTTTTGTTTTTAAAACATTTAAAGAAACGGCATTGTTATTTACAATGTCAATAGCTTAATCTCTCTCAAATGCGAGACCTATTGCATTTGCACCCACACACAGAGCCACACACAAAGCCACCCACACTCACAGAGCCACCTACACAGAGCTATTCACATAGAGCAACCCACACACAAATAGAGCCACCTACACACACACAGTTACCCACACACAGACAGAGCCACCCATGCATAGAGCCACCTACAAACTATAAAATGGTTGGTGGCGGAACCCCAAGAAATGTTGACTGGCTCAGAGGTTTCCAAATGGGCAATAGCTTAAGAAACACAAATGAAACATGTTCGCAGGTATGAAAAGCAAGAAGAGGACTTGGGGACCTGGGCAACCATGCTTACTGATTAAAGAGAACCATAAAAGGTGTCCACTGGGGAGCCAACATTATGATGTGCCCGACATGCGTTAGAAGATTAGGACAGAGGATGGTAGATTGGGACCTGACGACAGTTGACACAGGGGCATGGTAACTTGCCTACACCCCTTACGAAGTTAAAATTGTCTCCTCTTCTAGGAAACTAGGCCCTAGCAGGGTAAGAAAGGGTGAGGAGTGGTTCAAAGGATTATATTATAATGTCAGGAGGAGAAGAATCCTTCCTAATTATGTCACATTGTTACACTCTCTGGGTCGTAAAATTAAAGTCAAAGGGCCTCGATAGTTCGGATCGCATGGAGGGAGGTGTGTGTACTTGACGCAGATGTTCACAGTTCCGTATAGGGAAAAACCTGTATGGCAGAGTCGTGCACTTAAGAACCAACCGCGGGATGTTCGTTGCAAAGGCAACTAAACTCTTAACCAGTCGCGACCATGCATGGGAAGTGAGCATAGCCTTGTCTGTCGGAATGAGAAGCAACTATACAGACTGAACGGGAACTTTGCGTAAAAATCATGCTGCAGAGAGTTCATGAGCACTGTCAGCTGCTTCGAGTAGTGACATAAAGGGCAGCAGAGAACTACTGCGCAATCCAAATTAAGGTACGGGCAGGTCAGCAAGAGGCACACAAACACACACATTCCTATATACAACCAATGGCAAAGATTAAAAACACCATCTGTTTAAATAATGCGAAAAACCAACGTGTAACATACACTCATTATGGTCAACAATAACGCACCGCTCACCCCCGTCAGATCGATACTCCCAGCACAGTGTATTATAGACCCCAGAAAAAATAAATAATAAAATCACGGCCAGTGTCCTACTGTAATCAAGCAAGATCATTAATACAGATGTATAAAAGTCAGAACTGCCTTTTAATATGCGTTGTTTAATTTGATATTCCATTGACACTAAGAACGTATAGACACAGAGCAGCAATGATCGCCCATTGACATTCGAAACAATATGCCCGTACTGCTCTAGCGATATCAGGAAGGGGCGTTTAGCAGTGCGTGCAGTTAAGGTATGGATGTAGGGAACTGGGTTGGGAGCCTGAGTCGTGTGTATGGGGAGAGACACGGGACCATAGAGTGGCTTAATTAATTCATGCCCCTTGGTTCACACGCCCCTTTCCCACTTGCTGGGGGTAACCCCCTCAATCAGCACTTACCTGAATTTACCGCCAAGGGGGTCGCCATCTTGGTAAGAATGCAGCGCCAAAGAGAAACGAAAGAGGGACTAATTACATTACACCCAGACACAGAAGACAGACTACAGTGCTTTGCAAACAAAAAATGAAAGACAGACCGGATGTACGCGTCTGGAGTTTCATCGAGACAAGTAAATGACGGAGTTGCTGAAGTGAAACATCAAGGTTCTAACAGATGGGCTAATAAACGACTACCTGTCAGCCGTGAAAGTAGACAGAGAAAAAAAGTTTTACACTTATGCTTTCTCGTTTGCCTGCATCTACTAGATGCCAGTTCATAACGCACCGAGGTATATTAGAACGCTTATAACTAGTAAACTGCAGATTACATCACCTCTTTTGCAAAAGGAGTTACGGTAACTTGGATGAGGCGCCTGTTGACGGGAATGACGAGGTAGCGGGCGCCCGGAGGGAGACACATCAAGGGGCAGGTGAGGAGAGGCGCTGGCTCGGTCGAGTGGTTGGTTCTGTTGTAGTACGAATCGAGGGGTCCAAGGTTCGATCCTCGGTCGGGGTAGATGCACGTCATTGTGTGTGCATTAAATAACAAGCACACCACTGCCTTTCTCCGAGGTGAAGCAGAAATGCCTCGGAGAAAGGCAGCGGCATTTTCGGATTCGGGGCGTGTTTTTCTTTTCTCTCCTCTTGCCATTGGCTGGAGGAGAGAAAAACACGCCCAGGCGAAAAGCAACAAAAAACACGCCCCCGAATCCGAAAAGGACGGGGCCTGTTCGGAGTGACAAACCTCTTCTCGAAGAGGAGAGAAGTGGGGCGGGTTCAAGCCCCTCTTCTCCAAGTCAATTAATCTCGCGAGCGCAGCCTTCGCTAGCCGAGACCTAAAAAGTGAGACTCGGTCCGCTTGGAAGAGATGGAGCAACTTGGCCAGTCCTAGCGGCTTACACATCGCATCCAGACATTGACACAATGCCCGTAGAAGACTTACGTCCACTTCATAAAGAAATAATACAACTTTACAGAAACCTGACACAGTTCGTAATGAGAACACCCACACTTCAGCCAGCAAGGTCTACACCAGCAAGACAAATTCAGGGATTTACAACTAAAATAACACCACAAATGCTACACGCAGTTATGGATAAAATGCCCACTAGACCTGAGCAAATGCCATTCTGGATAGCTCAAACAATAACACAGCTAGAGGCAGTATTTCCACACACAAGCCCTCAAGAAAAACACAGAATGCTAACAATCTGCTTGCCTATGGGGATAGCTGCCCAGATAGAGGATTGTACCTCTTGTGGTACAGTTTTCGCTGCCATATATACCAGAACTCATGGTGTCCCTTCGTTAGCAGTAATATCAGATGTATTAAGACAGATACAGAATGAGTATGGAACAGAACCTGCTCTGAACTTAGGGATGAAATTGTTAGGAAGTTTTGCCCAAGTATCAGCTATTATATTAGCAAACATAAAAGGGGAGGCAGCAGCAGTGGCAATAAGCCAATGCCTGAGGGATTTCACTCCTTTACAACAGGAACGTGAATTATCTAAAATTATCAAAGACACCTATGCTGAATTAGGTAGAGATAGTTTGGGAGCTAGAGCAACAAATCCTCAATTCATGGGTGGTCCTGTAAAAGAGAGCACCAAGCCAGCACCTGATTCTTCCAAGAAGAAATGGGATAACAATAAAAGACAAAAGAATAGAAAGAATAGATCACAATCCAGGGGTGGGTCTCCTAAACAGGAGCTCTCCGAAAGGAGGTATAACCTTAGCAATCGTGATAACATTAAAAAACCTGACAGGTATTAGGATACTGATACACGTTCCTTTAGTTCCTTTCAGGGTTCATCAAATAATTTGAGAGGGCAGAACAGTCAGAACACGGACAAGAAGAGCGTACAGAGTCCAGAGACAGGCAACGTGCTTCAGATTATACTTCCAAAAAAGATGAGAAACCAAAATCAAAACCTCAATTTAAAAAGAAGAAAGTAGCAGGTCTTAAAGTTAGACAAGTCCAGAATTCTGGGGACTCAACTTCTGAACGGGGAATGGGCTCTGACGATGCTAGACAGCGCAGCAGAAGTAACAATAGCTCTCCAGAACCTGATGGAATTTTTGGTGACAGCGGAGTTGAATGAACATATCACAGTGGAAACACCTGATACGAGGGTAAGTGTCCCATATAGGTTACATGAAATAAAACTCCAAATTGAGGGGGCCAAACCCACAAAATTAAAGGTCTCTTATGGGATTACCTGACTCATGGATATGACATCCTTTTGGCTGAAAAAGATTGCCCGCCTGAAATTGTTATGGATGGGAAGGGAGAAATGATAATTTTACCTGATTTTTCCAACCTCATTCCTATATACTTAAAACACATACGCGTGGGAGGTAGCACTTGCTCCAGCATTATATCGCAACCATGTTGTGTGGGATGCTGGGTCACCTCACAATGCAATCCTGATAAAAACTACTCCAACTCCACAAAGACAGTACCCAATAAAACAAGAAGCAAAAAAAAAAAAGTCAGGGAGATCTTAGATCAAGTTGAATACCAAGGGTTAATTAATACTTGCACCTCTTCAATAAATAATTCTTTGTTTCCTATAATGAAGAACAAGTTACTTACCTTCGGTAACGCATTATCTGATAGAGAGTCTATTTAGCTGCACATTCCTTACCTTTGAATTTCCCAGGCGTCAGGCTGGATCCAGAAATTTTTGCTGAGCAATACCCCTTGCGTGCAACGTCGGGTGGCTTCATTTGGCTCCGCGTGACGTCGATGGCGTGGTAGCGTCAATTATGACGTCACGGTGCCTACATAGGTGCAGACTTTTCGTTTTTCCACGCCAGAAGCGCAGAGCCACGAAGTGACTGACCTAAACGTGTGCAAAACTAGGGCCCTGAAAGTGGAGAAACCCTAGTCCTAAAACATCAGTCTGCAAAGCGGGGAGGCATGGGTGGGGCTGTAAAGGAATCTGCAGCTAGACAGAGTCTCTACCAGATAATGTGTTACCGAAGGTAAGTAACTTGTTCATCTGATAGACTTCTAGCTGCAGATTCCTTACCTATGATTCAGATAACCAAGCCATACCATCCCGGCGCTGGGTTGTGGACTCATGAACTAGACTAAAAAGTCTTGCAGGACTGAGCGGGCAAAGAGCTCGTCCCTGCGCACTTGACCATCAAGGCAAGAATGGTTTGCGAACGTGTGCAATGATGCCCACGTCGCTGCCTGACAGATGTCTTGGACTGGGACACCCCGAGCCAAGGCCGTAGTTGCAGCCTTTCCCCTGGTGGAATGGGCCCTTAATCCCTTAGGGGGCTGCTTCTTCGCCAAGGCGTAATAGATTTTAATGCAGAGAACAACTCAGCGAAAGATGGTTCTTTTCTGCACTGCCTTTCCTTTCTTTGCTCCCACATACCCCACAAAGAGTTGGTCATCCACCCGGAACTCTCTTGTGCGGTCAAGGTAGAACAACAACGCTCATGTTGGGTCCAGTCGGTGGAGAGGCTCCTCCTCCTTAGAGGGATGTGGGGGAGCAAAGAAAGTGGGCAAAGTGATGGACTGACCCAGATGGAATGGGGTCACAAACTTTGGTAAAAATTATGCCCTGGTGCAAAGCACCACCTTGTCCGGAAAGGACATAAGATAAGGAGGCGAGATGGATAACGCCTGCAACTCACTCACCCTCCGGGCCGATGTAATCACCAATAAGAAGGCTGTTTTGATGGTCAACAGCTGGAGGGGACAATTGTGCAAAGGCTCGAAAGGAGCGCATATCAGGTAAGTGAGGACCAAATTAAGGTCCTCACTTACCTTACACATTGAGGCAGAACAAAGGGCGTAGGTGGAAACAAATGGCACAGCCCCTTCAGAAACCTATTTACAATAGGGGATTTAAAGAGAGAAGGTTGGCCTGGCAGCCGCAAAAAAGCAGACAGAGCAGAAAGGAAACCCTTGAGTGCTCCCAAAGCAGAGTCCTGCTGGGCAAGGGTAAGAATGAACAAAAGGACGGTAGAAAGAGAAGCAGAAAGAGGCTCAATAGACCTTTCTGTACAGTATAATACAAATTTCTGCCAACGCAGGCGTTTACTACCGACTTAGTGGAGGGCCGCCTGGCCACCAGAATAACATTACAGACTTTGGGAGGAAGGTCAAAAGCCATCAACTGCCACTGCTCAATCTCCATGCATAGAGGCGTAGAGTTGACAGGTTTGGGTGGAAAACCCTCCCCTGCTGCTGCGACAGAAGATCCTCCCGAAAGGGAAGCCTGATCGGAGGATCGACACTCATGCTCAGAAGCTCTCGATACCAGACTCTCCTTGCCCAGTCCGGCACCACAAGGATGACTTGGGCCCGGTCGCTCCTGATCTTCTTCAGAACCCTGGGCAGGAGTGGTATGGGCGGAAAGGTGTACAACAGGCCTGAGCTCCACTCGCGACGAAATGCGTCGCCAGGCAATAGCCTCCTTGGAAACTCCAGTGCACAGTACTGCTGACATTGCGTGTTCTCTTCGGAGGCGAACAAATCTAACCAAGGTTCTCCCCACTGCTGAAAGAGACCTTGTGCCACCTCCGACTGGAGAAGCCATTTGTGATCCGCTAGGCATCGACGGCTGAAATCGTCTGCCCTGGCGTTCAGAGAACCTGCCAGGTGTTGAACCAAGAGGGTTATGCCCTGCTGTTCCAGTCATGCCCAGAAACGCAGGGCCTCTCGACAAAGGGTCCATGACCCCACCCCGCCTTGCTTGTTGCAGTACCACATGGTGGTAGTGTTGTCCGTGAACACCTGCACCAACTTCCCCTTGAAGAAATGCTTTCAATGCCAAGCGAATCGCTCGGAGCTTCAACAAGTTTATGTGGAGCCCCATCTCCGCTGGAGACCAGTTGCCCCTGATCTCCATCTCTCCCAAGTGGCGGCTCCATCTAAGAAGTGACGGATCCGTCACGATTGTGAAATCTGGTTGAGGACGGGAAAGAGGTCTGCCTTTGACCAATTCTCGGTTTCCCTGGAGCTGTGCCCATTGGAACTTCCAGTCCCACTGCAGAGCCCTTATACGCCATCTCGCGTGTCTTACCAACAGGATGCAGGAGCCCATGAGGCCCAACAGCCTCAGAGTCAGTCTCACCGAAATGATGCTGAAATATCGGAATCATAACCTGAATATCCTGGACTTATTGCTCGGGAGGATAAGCTTGAAACTGCACTGTGTCCAGAACAGCTCCAATGAAAGGGAGCGTCTGAGAAGGAGTCAGGTGTGATTTGGGCACGTTTATAGAGAACCTCAGCGAATGCAGGAGGTCTGCCACAGTCTGAAGGTGGGAGACGACTGCCTGGGGCGAGGACGCCTTCAACAGCCAGTCGTCGAGATAGGGAAAAGACTGAAACCCCTAACCTGCGCAGATGAGCTGCAACCACCGCCATCACCTTGGTGAACACCCGAGGGGCACTGGTAAGGCCGAAGGGGAGCACAGTAAACTGAAAGTGCTCATGGCCTACCTTGAACCGCAGGTAGCGCCTGTGGCCCGCAGGATGGGAATGTGAAAATACGCATCCTGCAGGTCCATCGCTACCATCCAGTCTCCTTGGTCGAAGGCAGACAAGACCTGAGCCAATGTGAGCATTTTGAATTTCTCCTTTTTGAGGAAGAGATTGAACCCTTTCTATAGCTCCTTTGGCCAAAAGAGCTGTAACTTACTCTTGGAGCAGCATTAAGTGATCCGCCGCCAGCCGTTCCTCACTCAGAAGAATAGTGGGTAGAAAAGAAAGGAAAGGAAGAGAATAGCCCTCCTGGAAGAACTGCAAGACCCACTTGTCTGATGTTATAAATCTCCAGCGGGGGAGATGATGACGAATTCTCCCACCCACTGGAGTAGTGGGGTCCTGCAGAATCAGCCTAGGAGTGCTAGGAAGCTGCGACTGCAGGGGGCAGTGTGGCAGATGACTCTGGCTTCCATTCCTAAGACGGAATGTACCGCGTCCACGTCCACGCACGGCTTGGGTAGTCTCTGCAGGTCGGTGGCTAGGATAGGGCTGACGTGGCTGGAAACCCTTTCCGTTGCCACGAAAGGAGCGAAAGGAAGACTGGCCACGAGGAGTGGAGGAGAGGCCCAAGGATCTGGCCGTAGCTCGAGAGTCCTTGAACCTGAGCAAGGGCCGAGTCTGCCTTTTCTACAAAAAGGCGGGTTCCATCAAAGGGCATGTCCATCAAATTGGTTTGGACATCCCCGAGAAGCCAGTTGTACAAAGCCAGGTGTGGCATCTCAAGGCCACTGTCGTTGAAATAGACCTGCCTAGCGAATCGGTCGTATCCAAACCACACCGTATGGTGAATTTTGCAGCATCTCTCCCGTCCTTGACAGCCTGTGAGAGCACAGCCCGGGCCTCCTCCGGGACTTGTGGCAGCACCTGCGCAACCGTCTCCCAAAGAGAGTCGGAGAAACGGCCCAATAAGCATGCAGTATTCCCTGACCGCAATGCCAGACTAGAGGAAGAAAACATTTTCCCAAATGAGTCCAGTCTCTTGGACTCCCTATCCGGAGGGGCGGAAGGGAATGCGCCCTGGGAAGTAGAGGCCTGCACCACCAAAATTCCTGGGGTGGGGTGTTGGCTGTGGAACTTTGGGTCGCCCGGTGCTGGGCAATGGCGGCGTGCAATCGTCCTGTTTCAGGAACCCCTGTGCTAGGCTTGGACCAAGTTCCTAGTAGGACATCCATAAGTGCCTCATTAAGGGCAAAAGGAGTTCAGAGGTGGAAGCACCAGGTTGAAGCACTTTGGTTAGGAGATTAGTCCTGACCTGCACTGAGGGCAGGTCCAGTCCAAGGACCTCAGCTGCCCTCTTAACCACCATAGCATAGGACGCCCCCTCCTCCGTAGCCACTGTAGGTGGAGAGAGCATGCCAGAGTCTGAGGAAGTATCCAGACCACTGGCTTCCCCAAGTTCCATATACCAGTCCATTGTCTCCTCAGAGACATTCTGGTTCTCTAAAGGGTCTCCAGACTCCTCCCATTCCTCTCCTGAGCCTAGAATGTCCACAAAGTGATCAGGCGACAACATAGAACCCCTGGCTTCTGCTGACGTTGGAATTGGCATCGCACGACGCTGTTCCGGATCCGTGTCATCGGGGATGGGGATGGGGCTAGCGCCACCGACAGCTGCCGGTGACGCAGCTGCAACAACTTCGGGTTTGACGCCGGGGAAGGGTGTTGGCACAACCGGCGTTGAATCGGATCCGAGATCGGTCCCCTGATGCCTTCCGGCACCGTGGCCGTAGCCGATGGCGTTGAACTCGAGGGCTCACCAACTGTGTCGTCCGCTCAAATACGTGACGCATGGCCTCGTAAAAATCCTTAATTTGTGCGGGAGTCGCTCTGGCCCCCGGAAATGAAGGGAGGCGCGAAATCGAACCGTGCCTAGAGCATCGGTGCTCCTTACCTCTTTCAATGACGGACGCCAGTTGAGGTGAAGTTGAAGTCCACTTGGACTTCTACTTCTTGTGCCTCTTACCCGAGTGTCCAGATGACCTCGAATGGGAGGAAGCGATCTTAGGGCTCCGCACGTGATCCCGCGACCTCCTCTTCTTCTAACGGGACCATGACCTCCTCGGAGTCTCGCTCAACCGTGTCGACTGCCGGGCCGCGAGCACCTTCAATGCCCGACTCCCTCAAGGTCTTCGGAGCCATCGCCCGGCAGTCTGAACACGACTTCGAACCATGGTTGCGTTCAAGACACCACAGACATACGCGGTGGGGATCGGTAACCGTCATCGTGCGGGAACAAGTCCTGCACGGATTTAAACCTGTCTTCGTACCCAACATCCCTCGCACAAGGAGTTGTAAAAAAGTTCAACAAAAGTCGAGAAAAAGCCTGCCAAAATGAGGCAGACGAGTAGCTCTACCCGCATCAGTGCTTAACTGGTGCGGAAAGAAAAGAACTGACATCCGCGTGCCTGGATGGTGCCTATGTAGGCATTGTGACGCCATATTCGACGCTACTGTTGCCATCAACGTCAAGCGGAGCCAAATGGAGCCACCCGACGTTGTGCGCAAGGGATATTGCTCAGCATAAGATTCAGATCCAGCCTGATGCCTGGGAAATTCAAAGGTAAGGGATCTGCAGCTAGAAGTCTCTATCAGATACCCGATAATTCATACCGTCTAGTTTTAGACTACAGACATCTGAACACATGCACTAAAACATTTGCAGTAAAGACTGCACACAGTGCCGCATTAATGAATAACAATGTGTGGAAAAAATACGAAACAACACTAGATATTTCAAATGGATTTTCCTGCCAAAAAATAGCGCCTGAAAGCAGATATTTAACAGCATTCTCAGGGCTGGTTTCTCAGGGTCAATTCTGGCGACTTCCCCAAGGGTATAAGAATAGCCCTTGGCTGTTCTCTGCTAGGGTAACAGAGTTACCTCAGAATTTGGATGAAGAGGGATTGTCTTATGTAGATGATGATTTTAAGGATCACTTGACCAGGGTGAGCACCATAATTTTGGGGTTCCAATAAGACCTGATTTTTCAGTTAGGCATTGGACACAGGAACACACAGACATCCTTCGTTCTCTACAAGCTGACATGATAGCTACAAAACATCTACACACACGTGTAAACACCAAAAATTTGGTGATCTGTGTTATAGCTGGTCAATCAGGGTCTACTTACCTAACCTTCAATGAAGGCGAAACAGTACCCATACCCTACAAATCACTCTTGCACAGACTGCTGCAGTGAGGGAGAGAACACTGGCTCAGGGGAAACAAATAATTGTCGTAACTCCAGTACCGGCCTTAGAGGCTGTTACAAAGGCAAGCGTTCCAAATGCTAAAGCTTTACATCCAAGATGGATACAATGGGCTAATTCTCTCACTGCAACATATGTAGATTACAAATTTCACTCTACACTAAAAACACACGCATTCCTGCAATACGAACAATAATATCCTCTGCTGAATGAAATAATGCCTCTAGATCAGTATGAATACATTATTACGACTGACGGTTCTGCTCAACCGGCCATAGTTTGTAAACAACAATACAGCACAGCATGTGCGATTGTGAAGAGTCTTACGCAGGAAGGCAAGTTCCATCCTAGCAGTACGAAGACACAGTCTTTAGGACACTGCACAGCACAGCTGGCAGAACTAAAAGCCATGTTACTGGCACTAATAAATACAGATCGAGAATTCCCCACATTGATTGTGTGCGATTTATTTATTTAGGAGCTTATAAAGCACACTTATGCCCAAGGGCGTCCTGGCGCTATCTACTGACTCCTGAGAAGAAAACAGGGATTTACTCCATAAATAACCAGGTCTTGAGCCCCTATCTAAAAGAGAGGAGCTCCGAGGCATTCCTGAGATGTCCCGGCAGGCTGTTCCAGGCTTTTGCTGCACAAAAGGCAAAGCTGTTTCTTTTTAAAATGTCCAGTCATACAATAAATATCTACACTACTGGGGTCAACATGGGTTTAAAGACTCAAAAGGTGGCACAATTAAGCATAAATTGCTATGGGAACAGGTAGCTGAGTTGAAAAACGAACTACTGAGAGCTCACGTGATAAACACGCTGAGTCATCAACATGATGGCGTTCACGTTGAAGGGAATTCATTGGCTGATGAAGCCGCAAAAGGGGCAGTACGAACTGCTGCCATAGCTGCAATCACTCATTCTAGTACGAGAATAGATGGACAGATAATGGTAGCTGTCATTGCTTGAAGTAAAAACAGCACAGCCTTACCGAAAGGCTTCCCACT
Organism: Triturus cristatus; assembly: GCF_964204655.1. Taxonomy (NCBI): domain Eukaryota; kingdom Metazoa; phylum Chordata; class Amphibia; order Caudata; family Salamandridae; genus Triturus; species Triturus cristatus. The sequence continues at coordinate 1,397,369,752 of NC_140589.1, forward strand.
CGAGAACTCCTACAAGTTAGATGCAAAAAATATTCCGTATGCTCAAATTCCAGGAGTGGGGGATAGAGTAATGCCAAACATAGATCGCAGATTAGGCTTAATACTAGCTGCACACAAGGGTCTAGGTTCTGCACATGCAGGAGTTACCGCAACGGTTTCTTTACTGAAACAACACTATTGGTGACCAGGATTAACTAAACAGACAAAGAATTTTGTTCTAAAGTGTGACATCTGTCAGCAGATGAAGGGTTCCACCGTGGCGCATCCAGCGCAGACACCTTTACTAATATCAGACAAACCACTCGCTTGTGTCTATTTGGACCACTGCGGCCCTCTACAATCAGATGGGGCTTACAAGTATATCTTGATGGCAATAGATTCATGCTTTAGATCCCTATGGGTGTGGCCTCAGCGCTCGGCTGACGCTCGAACTGTTATAAAAGATTTGCAAGTCTTTATAGGGACATTAGCAGTTGGCACATTACATTCAGACTGCGGACCCACATTTAGCTCTAGGGATTACACGGAAGTAATGGGAAGTTTGGGTGTTGCACTGCAGTACACCTCTCCATACCATCCCGAGGAAAAGACAGATTTGGATGTAGGAGTGGGGACATGGAAGTGTTTTGTAAGCAGTACAAACTGCAAGAACTCTTCAAGTGGATCTCTCATATGCCAGGATATCATGCTTCACCCAGCTGCCGTGATTAATCAGTGTTCAAATTGCTCTCGAATAGAAGTTACTTGATGCTGAATGATCAAGGTTGTTGTGGGATGCTACCGGGCATTGCATATATTGTCACTGTAGACTTCAGGGTTACTTGTTGTATGCAAGTATTGTTTCCACCGACCCACACAGTCAGGGAGGCACCGTTATGGCCTTTGTTGAATGCTTACTTTATACGGTTTGATACTCTGAGCCAAATGAAAGCCATGCTTTTACAGAAAACTGTGCCCTTAACCTCCACCCGAGAGACTTTTGATCTTCAGGTCACAAGGTCCTCAGCTGAGATACAGGCACTTGTATGAACAAACTGCCCTTTCCATTTCACAGAAATGGTACAAAGTATCTTTAACAAGTCTGATACGATGGGTATAGTACACCTATTTAAGACCATAGGTTCTGGACTGTTAAGCACCATTCAGACAGTCTTCAGAGTGATTCCAAACTTCATACACTCCGTATTCGGAAGCATTTTTGGAGGACTTCCGCTGACCCTGTTACTAATAGCAAGACTCCTGATTGTAATTTTTCTGCTACGCAATGGACGTCCCAGTCACCAAGGTGATGGGAAAACTGCTCATGGAGTGCCGATACCGTGATGGCATGGTACTCCATCTGAACATACCTCACCTTCGAGAAGTGAGCAAATCTTGGTTCCTATCATTTAGACCAGTCTGGATCTTCTGTGTTATGCCTGTCATCTGATGCCTGTTCTGCGGACAAGTATGTGTGTTGGATCTCTGTCTAACACTTCCATCGGTTGCGCCACTGGACGTGGATGCTTTACTGGACCCGATAACAGCCCATGTACTGCTGTGTCCTCAGCGAATTCCCATGTTGATGTCTGCATTCTTAGAACCACCACAGGATGCTTCAGCTCCTGTTGGAACAGACACCAGCTCCTCTACAAACACTCAGGCGTTGGATGTCACACAGCCTTCCCCAGCATCGGCCATGGATAATACAGAAGATCATCTGTGCTCGACTGACCTGATCTGAGGTGTTGCAGGGACAGTCGTCTACTATGGCAAGAAACAGTGATGTTGCATTGCCCAGACAGGACACACAAACATTTGGCTCATAGTGTGCTGGGAAAAATGCAACCTTTTTTCAAAAACAGCCAAATTTGGAATTTTCAACAATAGACACTTATTGCTGAACTGTATGGCTTTCGGACCTTCATAGTTCTTCAAACTATGTATACGAACATATTTTAGTCAGACTTCTACCACTTAAAATACAATTTTAGATTTAAAAAAAATATTTTTAACGCACTATTGTTTTAGACTAATCAGTTGTTTATACAAATGCAAAGAAGTACATTAAAATTTTAGTATGTCGCCAAGTTGCATGAGGACTCTTGGAAACTCAGTAGGACTACCATCTCCTGCATAATAACTATGTATAAGGGTCATTCCTTCTGTCATCCTAAGTCCGACATGACACAGCAAGGTAGATCCCCTAAGTGTACCACTTTTGGTATATAAACACCATATCTTTGCTGAGGCAGGAGAAGGAGAAAAGGTATTTCCATGCTGACAAACTGACGCAAGACTCTGAGGTTCCTGCATGCAGACACTCCAGCTCGCTGTGGTCTGACATCCCTCGCGGGGTGTCCATCTCGAGACCAAGATGGAGGTCCCACAGTCTCTCACTTCAGGTAAAGGGCTTGACTTTATCCTAGAGAGATTCTTGGCACTACACCTACATACATCCTAGGTACACTTAGGTACAACTAGTTAGGGTCGCAGTGTAGGAGTACGCATTATTACTGTCATGTATTTGTATACCTGCCTGCATTCATTGTTTTAGCACTATGGTAGAAATCTACCATCCTTTTACTCTGTTGGTGCTTATAATCATTTATATCTGTTTCTGTCTAATGGTTGTTTCAGCACACCTATTTTATACTAGAGTGACACTGGTTCAATAAATGCTTATTGAAAACGTCCCCACTGTTTATTCTGTGTATCTCTCTGAGACAAAGTGAGCAGGAGTGACTGAGCGAAAAGTATCGCACTGTTTCCACGATCCCTGATGGGACAGAATTGTCATGTTCAATAGTTGCCAAGAACTATTCTCTCCTTGGTAAGAGGGGTTACTAGTGGCACTGTGAGCTAGCTGGTATACAGGCAAACGAACAAGTTACTTACCTTCGGTAACGATATATCTGTAAGAAACAGTTAGATTCCTCACCTTAGAATATCCCCAGGCGTCAGGCTGGATCCACAAAGATTTTTCGTCAGCAATACCCTTGCGCGTCGCTAGGCGTCGTCTGCAGCTCCGCGTCCGTCGTCGGCATCGTGCGCTGGGATGACGTCGTCGGAGTACTTAGACGCCGCCCTCGCGCGTTGACGTCAGTTCTTGTACATAGCTTTCCGCGCCAGGAACGCAGAGCCATGCAAGAGACCGATACTGGTGCCCAAAAATTCTAGGGCCCTGAAAGGGATAACCTCAACCCTAGAAATCGGTTCGCAGAACGGGGAGGATGGGTGGGTCGGTGAGGAATCTAACTAACTAATGTTTCTTACAGATGTATCGTTACCGAAGGTAAGTAACTTGCCCGATGTGAAAAGCAGTTACCACCTTAGGGAGAAAGGAAGGACAAGTCCTTAGAACAACTTTGTCGGGATGGACAGAAAGGAAAGGAGGCTTAGAGAGAGAGCCTGGAGCTCACTCACTCTTCTAGCAGAAGTGATGACTACCAGGACAGCAGTCTTAAGTGTCAAGAGACGAAGGGGACAATTATGAAGTGGCTCAACAGGAGCGCACATCAGAAACTTCAAGACCAGATTCAAATCCCACTGAGGCATTACGAACGGGACAGGAGGAAACATGTGAGTAATGCCCTTAAAGAAGCGAGAAACAACAGGGGATTTGAAAAGAGAAGGCTGATCAGGAAGCCGTAAGAAAGCAGAAATAGCAGAAAGATAACCTTTTAGGGTGCCCAGAGCAGAGCCCTGCTGGGCCATGGAAAAGAAGAAAGAGGAGAACCTCAGAAAGAGGGGCGGAAAGGGGATCCACAGCCTTTGCTGTGCACCATGCCACAAATTTGTTCCACCTGCAGGCGTATACCGAATTTGTGGAGGGACGCCTGGCTGCCAGAATAACATTACAGACCACAGGAGGCAAGTCAAATGGCATCAACTGCCGCTGCTCAATCTCCACGCATGGAGGTGGAGGCTGGACAGGTTCAGGTGGAGGACCGTCCCCTGCTGCTGCGACAGAAGGTCCTCCTGAAGAGGCAGTCGTATCAGGGGATCGATCGACAGACTGAGTAGCTCGGGATACCAGAATCTTCGTGCCCAATCCGGAGCCACCAAGATGACTTGGGCCCGGTCGCGCTTGATCTTCTTCAGCACTCTGGGCAGAAGTGGTATAGGCGGAACGGCGTACAACAGACCGCAACTCCACTCGCGACGAAAGGCGTCCCCGAGCGAGTGCCGCCTTGGAAACTCCAATGCGCAGAACTGCTGACATTGCGCATTCTCTTCGGTGGCGAATAGATCTAACCAAGGCTCTCCCCACGGCCGAAAGAGGCCTTGTGCCACGTCCGAGTTTATACGCCATTCGTGATCCATCATGCACCGGCGGCTGAGTTCGTCTGCTCTGGCGTTCAGAGAGCCTGCCAGATGTTGAACCACCAGGGTGATGCCCTGATGTTCCAGCCATGTCCAGAGGTGCAGAGCCTCCTGACAAAGGGTCCACGACCCCACCCCGCCTTGTTTGTTGGAATACCACATGGCGGTGGTGTTGTCCGTGAACACCTGCACTACACTTACCCGGACAGAGGGAAGGAATGCCTTCAGTGCAAGCCGTATCGCCCTCAGCTCCAGAAGGTTGATATGGAGCTGGGACTCCGCCGGAGACCAGAGGCCTCTGATTTCCGCCTCTCCCATGTGTCCTCCCCATCCTAGGAGAGACGCATCCGTCACCACTACGTGCTCCGGTTGGGGTAGGGAGAGGGATCTGCCACTGACCCAATCGTGATCCGTGAGCCACCACTGCAACTGTCTCACAGTGCCCTCCGAGATCAGGACGTGGTCAGACAGGTTTCCCCGATGCTGGGCCCACTGAAACCTCAGGTCCCACTGCAGAGCCCGCATTCGCCACCTGGCGTGATGCTCCAACAGGATGCAGGAGGCCATCAGACCCAGAAGCCGCAGCACCAACCTGACCGAAAGATGGGAATCAGAGCCTGACTATCCCGGACCCGCTGTTCCGGAGGATAGGCCCGGAACTGCGCCGAGTCCAGAACCGCTCCGATGAAGAGGAGCTGCTGGGAGGGACTCAGATGCGACTTAGGCACGTTGATGGAGAACCCCAGCGAATGCAAGAGGCCTGCCGTAGTCTGGAGGTGGGAGACGACTGCCTGGGGCGAGCCCGCCTTCAACAACCAGTCGTCGAGATAGGGGAAGACTGAAACCCCTGATCTGCACAGATGAGCTGCGACCACTGCCATCACTTTCGTGAACACCCGTGGGGCACTGGTGAGGCCGAAGGGGAGCACTGTAAATTGAAAATGTTCCTGGCCCACCGTGAATCGCAGGTAACGCCGGTGGGCCGGCAGGACGGGGATGGGGAAGTAAGCGTCCTGCAAGTCCAACGCTACCATCCAGTCTCCAGGGTCTAGGGCAGTTAGAACCTGAGCTACAGTGAGCATCTTGAACTACTTCTTCCGGAGGAAGGTGTTGACACTCCTGAGGTCCAAGAAAGGGCATAGGCCCCCTTTGCCCTTCTTGAGAACCAGAATGTCGTGGGAATAACAACCACAACCTACTTCTGGACCAGGAACGCGCTCGATGGCCCCCTTGGCCAAGAGGGCCGTAACTTCCTCCTGCAGAAGTTGCAAGTGATCCCCCGAAATTCGGTGGCACTGCGGTGGCATGGCTGGAGGGGTCGCCTCGAAGGGGAGGGAGTAGCCCCTTTGGATGATTTGCAGCACCCACCTGTCCGATGTGATGGTGCGACCAGTGGAGCAGGTGATGGCGAACTCTGCCTCCCACTGGTGTGGAATGGGCCTGAAAGCTCGGACTAGGAGGGCTTTGAGGCGGATGCTGCTGGGGTAGATGTGGATGGACCGGCACGTTGTCCCCCAGTACCGCCTCGGCGGAATCCACGTCCGCGCGGAGGTTGGTTCTGCGGCCTGTGGCTAGTCGGACGTGAGGTGGCGCCCCTTCCTTGGCCACGAAAGGGCCGAAAAGCGGAAGTTTGCAGGCGCGGGCCGAAAGGCCAAATGACTTGGCCGTAGCCCTCGAGTCCTTAAAGCGCACCAGCGCACTATCCGCTTTGTCGCCAAAAAGGGGACTGCCATCGAAGGGCATGTCCATGAGGATGCTCTGGACATCCCTAGAAAAACTCATGGACCGCAGCCAGGCGTGGCGACAAAGCGCCACCGTAGTCGACATTGCCCTACCCAGCGAGTCCGTAGAGTCCAGTCCACATCAGATTGCATGCCGCGCTGCATCCCGCCCCTCGGCAAGAGCCTGGGGCGAGCCGTGTCCGGGCCTCCTCCGGACACTGGGGCAGCACGTCCTCCACCGTATCCCACAGGAAGTGGGAGTAACGGTCCAAGAAACAAGCGGTGTTAATAGACCGCAGTCCCAAACTAAGGGAGGAGACCAGCTTCTTACCAAACTGTTCTAGTCTCTTGGATTCCCGATCCTGGGGAGCGGACGGGAAGGAGGTCTGGGAAGTAGAGGCCTGGATGACCAGGCTCTCGGGAGTGGGGTGCATGGACAGAAAACTGGGGTCGCCCGGTGCAGGGCGGTGTCACCAGGTGCCCTTCAGAACGTCCACTAGTGCTTCATTAAGCTGCAGCAGAGGCTCCGAGGAGCTTGCTGGTGGTTGGAGCACTTCTGTGAGGAGGTTAGTTCTCATGGCCACGGCAGGTAGCTCCAGCCCAAGGGCTTCGGCCGCCTTGTGCAGCACCACAGAAAATGCAGCACCTTCCTCTGAAGCAACGGTCGGAGGAGAGATGAAGCCAGTGTCTGGGGAGGTGTCAAGACCACTGGCATCCCCCAGCTCATCTTCCCAGTCCTGTGATAACTGGCCCTGCCGGGCCAGAGGGTCATCAGACCTCTCCCAGTCGTCACCGTCATCCGATTCCTGGTAGACAGGTGGAATGATCGGAGCTGGGCGGAAGATGCAATTGCCACCCATCGGCGTCGGGTGCGGCGCCGGGCCCGGACCAGGACTGAACCGGGGAACAGCGTCGTCCGAAGGCGGCGCCGGGGGTGGCACTGGAGTCGTCGCCGGCAGAGGGGTCGTGAGGTCGACCGGCACCGACTGGGATACAGGCCTGGATCCCGCGGGGACCTGCGGTGTCTGGACAGGAGTCGTCGACGACGGCGCCGGGGCCGGAGCCGCCGGCTCGCTAGGCCTCCCAGTCGAGCCCGAAGGCACGCCGGCAGGCGTCGACGGCGGAGCCAGGCCTCTCATGGCCGAGAGGAAGGCACTGATCTCCGCTGGAGTCGCGTCCGTCCCAGGGACCGGCGGGTATGGGGACGGACGTGACTCCTGCGGCTCCGACGGAGCCGCATGGGTGGTACCATCCGAACCCTCAGATGAGTCGCGCGACCGGCGAGGGGAGCCTGCAGAGCGATGTCGCCTCTTGGACTTCTTACTATGCTTCGACTTACCCGAAGAATTGGAACCAGACGAGTGGTGATGGCTGCGGCTCCGCGACCGGTCCCTTGACCTCCTCCTCGACCGGGACCGTGAATGGCACGGAGCCGACTGCCGGAGCTCAAGTAGCTTGCGGGACCGCTCCCGCCTAGCCTTCGAAGTCAAGGCCCGGCAGTCGAGGCACGACTCGGCATCATGGTCGGCCCCAGGGCAGAAGAGGCACCGGTGGTGGTGGTCCGTAACAGACATCGGTCGGTGACAGGAGTCACAAGGTTTAAAACCAGGCATCCTACCGGCACCAGAGTTGAGTCGACGAGAATTGACCAAAAGTGTCCAAAAAGTTTAGTCAAAAAATTACTAAAAGGGAATGCTCTTCCCGGATCGGCGCTGTCTGGCGCGGAAAAAAAAAGAAGAACTGACGTCAGCGCGCGAGGGCGGCGTCTAAGTACTCTGTCGACGTCATCCCGGCGCACGACGCCGACTGACGCGGAGCCACAGACGACGCCTAGCGACGCGCAAGGGTATTGCTGACGAAAAATCTTTCCAGATCCAGCCTGATGCCTGGGGATATTCTAAGGTGAGGAATCTAACTAACGTGTTTCTTTCAGATATACCCGGTGGGGGTGTCTGGAAGCAGTCTGGACACCAATCCCACAGTCTATGTTGTCTAAACGTGCAGATCCTATATAGTTTTTTTGTTTGATATCTGTTTATTGAGTACAAGCAAAGAAAGAAAAAAGTTGTACACATGTCGCAGAACTTGAAGGACCAGGGTGGGGAAGTAACCAAAATTGAGTAACAGGAGCAGCAAACAGATCAAGACCCCCCACAATGGGATAAATTGAGCTAGGTGGGATTAAAAGTACAAATGCAATGCGAGCACAGGAACTTTCCAGGGGTCACTATAAAAAGAAAAAGGGCCTTCTCCATGCCCGTAGGGTAAGCCATGAAAAGGACCAGCAAATGTAGGCCTAGCTAAAGTCTTGTAGCCCAGTTTCAGAGTCCAACAGCAGCATAGTCAAAAAGAACCCCCCAAAATGGGCAAGACTAACAAAATCCAAGCAAATCTAGGGTCCCCACCCTCTCGGAAGTTACACTATATAGTTTTATAGGAACTACACAATAGCATCCCACTCGAATCCCCTCACTTGAGCATCTATGTGAAACCGTTACGCTAGCGGCTCAATGGCGAACAGTAAGGGCAACAGGGGACAACCCTGTTGAGTGCCATGCTGTATAGGAATAGGACCTAAGGTTGCTACCCCCACCCTGTTGGAAACTGAAAATCCATATAAATGGGAGTTGGACATATTTGATGAATTTGGGGCCGAGATTATAGCCTATGAAGAAGGGCAAATAGGAAACTCCACCCCACTGAATCAAAGGCCTTCTTAAAGTCTGACAGAATGACCTCTGCCGGCTCCTTCAACCTGTCTGCCAGCGCCAGCGCACTGAGTAGCCCTCGTATGTTTGTCTGGTGGCTGGTTTACGCATGAAGCCCAACTAGTTCTATTGGAGCAAGAGATGGATCACCTTCAGCAGCCTCTCATCCAGGGCCTTCACTCAAATTTTCCATTCTGTGTTTTATAAAGAGGCAGACCAGTTGGACAAGCAGATGTCTGGGGGTTTTCCGAGCTTCGGAATAACATAAATGTCATGCTCGTTGCAGATCAGGACGCAAGAATCCTTGCTCCAGTGCCTGATTCACTACTCCATCTAGGGGCAGAATCAATTTATTTGGATAGAGTTAAAAAAAAAAGACCACGGGAAAGCCATTGGGGCCCTGCGTTTTCCCAATGTTCAGTCAAGTCAATGCTGACCACAACGCCGATGTCTGTAGGCTGTCCTCCGGCGATTGCTTTTCCCTATCGGAGAGTGTCCTAAGGGGTAAGCGCAATAGGAACTTCTCTATATCGTGCTGACGACACTTCATCTCTGCATGTGAATAAATGGAAGTAATATGTCGCAAAGAACTCAGAAATTGCCTTATCTCCTGATACCTTCACGCCATTGGGACACTCGATGTGAACACGTAACTCCACTGCAGATTGAACGGACGGAGACACCCGGGCCAAACTCCTCGTTCTTATCAACCCATGCAGCTCTGCTTTAGGCATCACAAGGTAGTCAAGGTGTGAGAATGAGCCGTGAATGCCCAAATAGAAAGTTAAGCCCCGCTCTCTTGGGTGGAACACTCTCCCTACGTCAACCACACCGAGGGCTTCAAGGAATCTCGCCATGTGTGTGGTAGGGACCTCAAACCTTCCTGTCTTTCCTCCACGTGGGAGAAGGTCTCATTCACCACCCCATCAAAGTCCCCCTGTAGTATCACAGGTCCTAGCGACAGCTTCCCCAAGAGCTGTGTCAACATTTCTTGAAAGAAGATCGTTGGGGGGTGGGTGTAAATATTCATCAGGGTTAAGGGGATATCTCCCAGGAGACTCGTGACACCACAAATCTACCTAACCTATCTACCCATTCTCGTTTAGCTGTGAAGAATACGTGGTGTCTGAACAGTAGCACCACTCCCCTGCGCCCTCTTAGGAAGCCCACGTGATATACCTGGGGTGAATCCCATTCTAGTCAGAAATGGGATCCTGATGCCAGCAAAATGTATTTCCGGCAGAAACGGTATATCAGTATGGAGTCACTTTTTAGTACTGCACCTCTTTTGACTTTTTCTAACAGGCCATTCACATTCCACGTGATCAACCTTAGCTGATCTGGCTCAGTCACTTGTGCAACACTGGTCATCAGTAAGCACAGGCTGTCCAACCCAGCAAAGGCAGGTTCACCAATCTAAATGTGTCTAGGCTGTGAGTGTACAGTGTACACAAGCAACCAAAGCATAACTCAACCAACTGAAGCCCCCCTCCCTCCAAATATTCAGAGACAAGAAGCATCTGTCGCAGGAATAGGTATAAAAGAACCCAACTGGGCCCCCAGCAGCCCCTCCTTGGTTGCTCATATCCTACCTGATCCCCAACTTAGAAACAATAACACTTTTGAGTAAACAGTCAAAAAGAAGAGGAGGAGCTGGTATTGTCTGTATACTCTTCTTTTCCAGGGGCGACCCCTCCAGCCCAGGTCCTACAACCCTTCCGGTTACCAGCCTTTCGGGTTGCATTTTTCTAACTGAGTCTATGCAAGTTCAGTTCTAGCCCTCCATAACGGGGAAAACTGCAAGCAGCACCTCTACATAGATTATGAATAATTTGTACACTCTGTATGTGCTGCTGGAGTGTTAACTTCGGGCGATCTTGCTCCTTCTGCAGTCTCAACGTCATCTCGCAGTTCATGTGCGGCTTCTAGCTGACTGGCTGGATCGGATCATCCCCTGGACCAATTTGTACGTGATCCATTACTGCAGCAGCGACCCATACACTGGGTGATTCCCAGGTTCACATTTGCATAAGACTCCCTTCCCCGCAGTGGTGGGGTGTGCAGCCAGAGCTCCCTCCTCTACTCCACCCACACCTCCTCCGAGGTGTCAGAAATGTCCATTCGAGACTTAAAGATCACTTTCACTTTGGCCGGGTATAGTAGAATATAACGTATATCGAGGCTGAACAGTTTACGTTTCACTTCCATGAAGGATTGTCTCTGCTAATGCACCACATTCGTATAGTCAGGGAATATCATTATCTTTAGATTGGTATAGTTAGGGAATATCATTATCTTTCACGAGTTGAACATTAAGGAATCTTGGGTGTGAGCATATTGCAGGACTGCTTCCCTGTTGTGATAATTAAGCAACCGGGAAATCATGGGGCACGCTGGTGCTCCAGGCGGAGCTTTGCGTATCAGTGCCCTATGTGCGCATTCCACTATAGAACATGAGGGCACTGAATTCGGAGGAAGGATTTGTCTCAGCCATTGTGCCTGGAATTGCTCTGGATTTGAGAGTTTGCATTTTTCCTGGAACCCCACAAAGAGTAGATTATTCCTGCTTGCCCCCTGCATTTTCCACTCTCACTGCTAATACTCTTGAGGCAGTGGTCAGGCGAGTAACTGTCTATTACAATGAGTTCACTTTGTGTTCCAGTCCTGACATCTGAGTTTCTGCCTCTGTCATTCTATGAACCGCATTCTGCAGCATGTAGCAGCAGCATGACATCTGATCCAACTGCCCCAATCTTAGCCTCTAACATTTCTCTGGAGTGGATAATTGCTGCTAATATCGCGGTGGTGTCTGTTTGTGGTTCCCCTGGGGCCCTTGCGCTGCCAGTGGTGTTCCAGTCTTAGTCCAGAGTTCCTGGTGTCTTTCACTAAACTGGAGAGTGTGAGGGTCTTTCGGAGTCTTCTTCTAAATGAATATCTATACGTTTTGCCACTTTATTCTTGTCTGTGAAGTTATGCATTTTCCAGTGGTAGTCTATGGAGATGCCAAAGGCATGTGTACAGTGATATTTGATATGGTATTTCCTAGTTGGAACTGCTGGTGCCTAAAGGAGACTGAAGAGTGCAATGTCTTAGAAAAGAGTGCATTCAAATTTCTAAAAGGCGATTACTTCCCTCTCTCTTGAAGCTTGAAGCAGTATCTCCTTTACGATGTAGTCATGGAATTTAGCTTGAATGTCAATGGGTTTCCTCGTCTCCCCTGGTTGTTGTTGGCTCACTTGGTGCGTTCTTTCACAGCAAATGTAGAGGCTGTTCTCTCCAATCAGTTTTGAAATTAGGCCCGCCGGGAACGCCTTAGGCCAATACCCTCTGCTCCCTCATCAAGACTTCTCATTCTAAAATGATATTTTCTCAAGTTCACCAGATCTTCACATCGTAGGGTTATGGGCACTTGTTTGAAACACAGGATGGTCACTGTTATATAAGGGATTTTTCCAATTGATCTAGCCATTCAAGTCTATGTCTGCTTCATGTGTTGTGATTTTGGCACTGAGGTCAGAGAGGATTTTAAACATATCTGCTTTATTTTCTTCCTTAGTGCAGTCGTCAACAGTTGAAAGTTGCTTAATAGGTCCTCTATAGTTCGCTTCATGGTTTTTTTCACAGGGATCTATGTTGTCATATGGAGCTGTGGCATTGGCGTCGAGGGGTTCTCCAACTTGATGTGCAGATGTGACAAAGAATCTGCTGACCCTCATTTGTGTATCTTTTTTTGTCTGTCTTAGCCTTTTTTCTAATCAGGCAGGTCTTTCCCCACTACAGGTGTGGGTCTATTGTATCAATTCACATTGTTTCCCATTTGGTTGGGAGCTTATTGTGTCATTTAGTGGTCCAGATGTTGCTGCATCTGAAGTAGATTACTCATATAAGATAGTTCACAATTTCACAGGTATTCAGGAACAATACCAGTTCATGTACTGAACATGGGTTTAGTGGCGCTGCATTCAAGTACAATATTACCAATGTTGGGTGATGCCAATGGAGAGGGCCTACATCATTGATCATATGGGTGTTGTGAGTTTTATGATCCCAATTGGGTTACCAAAGCTGCATAATTGAATGTGGGTAGTTTCACTTTGCCTAGTCTCTCTCCTATATCTCCCCTTTTCTTCTCCCTAAGTAGGGGTACAGTATCGGCCCAATTATGACTTTACTCTCAGAATCCCGCAGCGGTTATATGCTGATAGAGGGGTTGTGCGCATTGTCTTGCCTTGGCGGTTCACTGTCTTTAACCTGCTTGGTGCTTACTCTGTCAGAACAACCTCTGTTGATTTACAATCTTCACTCCAACTGTGAGAAAAGCCGTTTATTATATGGTGTGGTTGTGCAACCTGACTGTGTAATAAACTCACCAACCTGTACTGAGTCCAGTCAGATTCGTTCCTAGCCCAACACTGGGTAACTATGGCTTCGAGCAGTCAGGCTTTATCAAAGGAAGATGAGAAAAGCATTTTAGAAGTACCAAAACAGTTGCATAAGAAGGAAACACGACAAAAAGGAAATTTGACACAAATTTATAAAAATAGCCCTTATTTTATATGAATTATTAGACTCCAAAATAAACATAATCCACAGGAGGGTTCTGGAGATATAAATAAGCAATTAGTAAATCACTGTTTTTCATTCAAATCACAAACAGGCATTGGCAACTACTGTGGTTAGCGATTACTTTGAAAACTTTTGGAAAGTTGTAAACTACTGCACGCTTTGGGCGACCAACTCCACCAGGGAGGGAGTCACAGTGGCTAATGAGGCTTGCTTGGGCAGTTACCCCACACTCAAAGCAGTCTCCAGTCCAGTTCAAGATAGGAACAGGTAGTCAGTCAATTGACTCTTGGAGTCACTTGTTCTGTCTGGGGCACAAGGACAACTTTCCCTCAAACAGGGCACCACAGGCACAGTCCTCTCCTTACTAGCCCAGAGATCAACAGGTGCAGTCCAGTCTTTGGTTCAACCTCCCCTTGCCAGATGCAGGGAACAGCAGGGCAGTCCTTCGGTCCTTTCTCCAGTGCAGATGTGATTTCAGATCTAGTTGCCAGGGGTGGCACTTTTATGCCCATAACTTGCCCTTTGGGGATTTAGTGGCTACCAGGCACCCTTCCACCTGATGACAACTTCCTGCCAAGTGTGGCATTTAGCTATCCCTGAATGCAATATTCTGCCCACAACCCAGATGGCAGGACCCCTCTCTCGTGAATGGAGCTTGGTAGTCCACCCTAGAGGTAAGGCTACTTAAAGTTACATTAAGTTTCACTTGGAGATTAAGTCAGGTTTGATGTAATGATTCTTTTGATACCTTGGAGTAGCAACTTTAGAAGTTCTATTCAGAACTTAGCACAGCTGAGTGGTCAGTGTGTAACGCTGAACTCACCAATTGGCTCCTAGGCTTTCTACAGTGAAAACAACATTCTCTTTTTACAGCTGGAACATGTAAAAACACATGTTACAGTGTTTAAAATACAGAATCCTATCTTAGGACTTAATAGTCCTGTTTAGGTGTGACGCATATATTAAAAAAGAAGGTCTGGACTTTGTCATTAGATTAAACAGCAATGTCAAGTTAAAAGTTTAAAAAAATGCCAGGCAGCAATGACAAGCTGGGAGTCTTGCTTTGCCTTGTTACACTTGTGGTGGCACAATAAGTGCTGCAATCCACAAGGGACACTTTAGCTTGCAGGCCCCGGATCCGCCGGTACCACACAGAAAGGACATATAAGTGAGTTAACTTATGCCAATTGTGGGTGAACTAATCAGGCATACATGTTTTAAGGGTCAGAGCACTGGCGCGTAGGCCTGTTTGACAAGACTCAGTGGACCTTCAGTCATAAAACCAGCAGCATCAGTCCAAAAAAAAAAGAGGTAGTTGCTTACACCAACCATCTCGAGACTTAAGCAATAACCTTTAGACAGCATTAACTATCATACCTTCTGTTGTGTCTTATAACTTTATGCTCTTTGGTCCTCCCAGCTTTTTTCTGTACCTTTTTGCTGGAGAGGTTTATACTTCAATCTGCTCAGGAAATCTCAGATATTATAGCTACGATTCAATCCTCAGGCAACACCAACCAACTTATTTTATCCGTATTAGGTCAACCCTACAGCAACGCATGCGCTGTTGCTCGACTTTTAGTAAGTGGGATTTAAAAGTGCTTCCCACCGGCTTTTGCTGGCCTAATGCTTGCGTTCACGCGAGCGTGAACGTGCACAGCTGCCAGCTTGCTGATTACTTTCACTTTGGGCACTGCTGCGCGCGCACCACTCGCGTGTTTGCCGGCGCGCGCATGAAAACAACTCCCTCCGCCTCTCTCTCTCCCGCTGCAGCCCCCATATTTGCATTCCCCGCGACCAATGCTTGTCTAATTCTCTACTTCACTCTCTGCCTCTCTTTTTTTTAAAAGAATTTTATTGTTTTGTAAAACAGTGAAAACAGTAGGACATTGAAATGGACCTTGTATACATATCCCTAGAAAAAGCACCACCCCATTGCACATTCCCTCAACCAACCCAAGTTCCAATGCAGTTCGAAAGACTCTGGCTCCCCACCCCCTCACCGCCCCACAGGTCCCCTTAGCCTTCCGAGTCAGAGGAATCCTCATCTGAAAGAGGCGGCGGCTCGCATATTTCACCCCTGTACTTGTTCCATGCCCCCCAGACCTTGTCCCACTTGCGGGGGCATCCCCGTCTAATGAATACAGAACGCTCTGCAAACATGGCTGCGTCCATTTCCTTGCGCCACGTGGACAGCAGCGGCACCTCCTCAGCACCCCATTTTTGGGCTATATTTCTTTTGGCCGTGATGTTGCCCAGCGTCACCCAACCCTGCGTCTGACGATTAAGGTCATTGGGCTCCCACACATTTACCAAGCAGCGTCTGGGTTCCGGCAGCAGCGATATCCCACACGCCTGTGACATTGTACGCAGCACTCGTTTCCAAAAGTCTTGAATGAGTGGGCAGTCCCAGATAGTGTGATAAAAGGTTCCCTCCTCCCCACAACCCCGCAAGCAGAAGGGATGTGGCGCCCTGCCCAGCCTGTGTAGTAAGCATCTGGTGTAGTAGGAGCGATGCAATATACGAAGTTGCACCAGTCGCAGCCTCGAGGGTATACCCGCCTCGCGCGGCGAGGCCAGTGCCTCACGCCACTCTGGGTCATCAAGATCGCCGAGCTCGTTAGCCCACCGCTCCCGTAGGGTCCCCATAGGGTCCGGTAGATTGTTGACCAGCTTGCGGTACGTGAAGGAAGTGGCCTTCTTTGGCATATATTCCGTCAGCAACCTGTCCTCCAGCGGGGACGCCTCCGGAACCTTCGCTCCAGGAGCCAGTTGCGTCATTAAGGCATGCCTCATCTGGAGGTATCGGAACCATTCCGAGGGGGCCAGCTCGTATTGCTGCTGCAAGCTCGCGAACCGGACAACCTCCCCCTTGTGCCACACATCGCCTATCGTTGATATTCCAATGTTATCCCAGGCGTCGAAGCCCTTGCTGTCTCTCAGACGTCCCAGCTTCTTGGCATCCCACAGAGGTGTTAGCTGAGTCAGGACTCCTCGCCATCCCAACTTGGCCTGAGCAGCATGCCAGATGGATATAGTCTGCCGCAAAGGGCCGATCAGCCTCGAGGCCAGTCGGGTATCATACAGTGGGGACAGCATACCCCTCTCACCCAGCACGTCCCTATCCGCCTTGAATGCCGGGTCAGATTGAGGCGCGTGGTGCCACTGGTTAATCACCTTCAGTTGCGCCGCCCAGTAATAAAGCTGGATATCTGGGAGTGCAATTCCCCCATCATACCACCCGCAAACCAGCTTAGACTGCGCTATGCGCGCCGGCTTGTTGCCCCAGAGCAGGCTGGACACCTGTGCCGCTATCGCACGGAAGTAGGCCGGAGGCACCTGGAATGGGGTATTCTCCAGTACATAGAGAAACCTCGGCAGAGCCATCATCTTGAAGAGCGCCGCTCTTCCGATCAGGGTCAGGGGCAGCGCTCCCCAGTACTGCACGTCCCGCTTAAGGCGGTCTATCTGAGGGCTTAGATTGCGCTTGAAGAATTCCGTCTGATCCAGCGCGATGTGTATTCCCAGGTATTTGAAAGACCCCTCCGCCACCCGGAGTGGGCAGCTCGGCGGTAGTCGCGGGAGTGGGCCCTTTAGTACCAGGAGGACCGACTTCGACCAGTTGATCGTGTACCCGGACGCCCGGCCAAAAATCTCGCAGATGTTCAATAGCGTCAAGATGGAACGCCTCGGGGAGGACAAATAGAGTAGTATGTCATCCGCGTAGAGGGAGACGCGGTCCTCCCAGTCGGCAGACCACCGGAGGCCCCGCATCATGGGCTCCCAGCGGATCCAAGCCGCCAACGGCTCAAGCACTAGGGCGAAAAGCAGAGGTGACAGAGGGCAGCCCTGTCTCGTGCCACGTGTCAATGGGAAGTCATCCGACATGTGTCCGTTGGCCGTGACATGGGCTAGAGGTTTAGTATAGAGGAGCTGGACCCAGGCACAAAATTTCGGTCCGAACCCCAGATGCTGGAGTACCGCGAAAAGAAAGGGCCACTCCACCATGTCGAACGCCATTCGTGCGTCAAGGGAGAGAATAACAGCCGGTTCCTGCAACCGCTCCACTCGGGCCAGCACCCCATGCAGCCGCCTCAGATTGTGAGACGTACTCCTGCCAGGCATAAAACCGGATTGATCCGGGTGCACAATGTCAGATAAGTGAGGTGTGAGCCGGGCGGCCAACACCTTCGCGAGGATTTTTGCCTCCGCGTTAATCAGTGAAATGGGACGGTATGAGGTGCATCGGTCCATCGGCTTACCCGGCTTCGGAATTACCACAATGGTGGCCGTCCGCTGGTCCTCAGGGAGTTCCCCCACCTCAAGGCTATGCGTGAACATATTCAGCAGGTGTGGCGTTAACGTCTCGGAGAGGCGCTGGTAAAGCTCGATTGGGATGCCGTTCGGTCCGAGCGCCTTACCAGGCTGCAGCGCGCCGATAGCCGCCTGGAGCTCCTCCACCGTGAGCTCAGCCTCGAGCGTCTCTCGAGCCTCAGGGGAGAGCTTGGGCATCTGCAGGTCTTTGACGTAAGTCAGTGCCATCTCCACCGTCATGGACGCGCTGGAGGAGTAGACTTCACGGAAGTGCTCCGCCAGAGTGCGCACTATTACTCGTGGGTCTGTTACTGTCAGTCCCTCATCAGTGCTCAGCTGCGCAATCCCCCTGGCGCCGTCATCGCGCCTGTCAAGCCACGCCAGTAACCTACCAGTTTTGTCCCCCACATCGTAAACGGTATGCCTCGAAGCCTCAAGGCGCTGCCGGACTCGCTCTGTGAGGTGCTCTTTGTATTTCGTCTGAGCCACATACAGGTCACGCGAGGTTGCACGGGAGGGAGCCGCGGCCTGGCGGGCCTCCGCCGCCCGGAGCTCGGTCTCAAGCGATTGTAGTTCAGCTACCTGTTCGCGCTTGTGTTCCGAAACGGCGGCCATCGCCCGGCCCCGCACCACCGCTTTGTACGCCTCCCAGAGAATCGCAGGGGAGTCGACCGAAGTTGCATTTTCTTGGAAGTAGAATTTCGTCGCTTGCACTATGGATTTACTGATCTTTGGCAGGCGAATGTAGCTAGGGCGTAGCGGATAAACGCGACGGCGCAGTAGGTGATAACTGGCGTATTGCAAGAGGATCGGGGAGTGATCAGAGATGCCTCTGGGTTGAATGTTTATACTGTCAACATTCTGGAGACAACCGGGGGAACCTAGAAAGTAGTCAATGCGGGTGAGACTGTCATGCACCCCGGAGTGATACGTGTAGTGCTGTGCCGTCGGATGATGCAGCCGCCATATGTCCGTTAATCCGATCGCCGTCGCGAAGCCCGCGAGGCGAGACACTCCCCCAATCTTTCCCCTGGGTGGAGACCGGTCAGTGAGGTCGTCCATCACCGCATTAAAGTCGCCACCCAATAATACCTCCCCCCCCGGTAGTGAGAGCAGGAATTCGCTGAGTGCTGGGAGCGCCGAAGCATGCAGTCCGGGTGGGATATAGACAGACACTATGTTGATGGGCCGGCCCTCCCATTGTACGTGCGCTGCGGCGAAACGCCCAGCCCCATCCGTGTGTACACTAAGCACGATCAAGGGGGACCGACGCCGCAGCAGGATACCAACCCCCCGGGACCCAGAGGTGAATTCAGAGTGTGCCACCATCTTATACCCCCATCTGTCAAGCGCTTTAGTTGTGGAGCCAGTGAGGTGGGTCTCCTGGAGCAAGGCCACCGTCGGGGAACATCTTTTGAGACTATGCAGGACCAGGCCCCGCTTAATTTTATCTCCCAAGCCCCGTACATTCCATGTGAGTAAAGAGAGGGGTGGCGCCGGAGTCAGAGCGCCGGCAGGGGGTGGGTCACGCTGCATCTCAGACATTACGGTGGGTGGGCAAAGTGACGGAGCATGGTGCGGATAACGTGGCGTGATGCATGTGTCATGCAGTGAAAGTGCGATAAGTGTAGGTCAAAGGCCCGTGTCCTACAGAACCTCAACATAAAAACAAAACTACAAAACATTCCCCACTCCCCCCCCCCCCCTCCCTGCCTCCCTGCCACACGGACTCAGAACTGCCCGCCACCCCAACTCAGCAGAGTGCTCCATTCCCAAAACCCCAACCAGTACTTGCGCTGTAAGGAGCGTGGGGTCCGAGGAAGACCAAGACATCCCCTGTCCCCAGGTCCCATCGTTCACACCCTCTGGCAATAGGACGTAGGTCAGTCCATCATCGGTGGGCACCAGATATAAGTCTCCGGCTTCACGCCGCCGCTGCGGCATCAGCCGTTGGGTTCCCCCTCAGTCTCCTCTGCGCGCCGGTCGTGGCCCTCAGAGTCCTCCTCACTCCCCATGTGTCTCATCCTGCGGGCCGAGCGTCCACCACCCGCAGCCGGGCGCCAGCCCTCCAGCCAGTCGTGGGCCTCCTCCGGTGTGTTGAAAAATACAGTTTTGCCATCCGCCACTACACGGAGTCGCGCCGGGAAGAGCATAGCGTAGGGAAGTTCCCGGGCCCTCAGCTTCTTTTTGATCTCCAGGAAACTTCGGCGCTGAGCCGCCACCGCCGCCGTATAGTCCGGGAAGAAGGACACCGTCGAGTTCTGGAGACGGATGGGCGGCGCCACCCGCGCCGCCTGAAGAATGGCATCCCTGTCGCGGAAATTGAACAGGCGGGCCAAGACGGGCCGCGGGGGTGCACCCACTCGCGGTCGGCCGCCGGGCACCCTGTGGGCGCGTTCCACCGAGAAGAAGGTAGACAGGCCCCTGGGTTGCAACTTGGACTTGATCAAGTCTTCAATGTAGAGGTCCATGGCTGGGTGCCCTTCGCTTTCAGGGATCCCTGTAATGCGCACGTTGTTGCGGCGAGAACGCCCCTCTTGATCGTCCAGCCTGGCCGCCATGCGCTTGTTGTCCGTCTCCAGTTGGGACACCTTTTGTAGGAGATAACTCGAGTCTTTTGCCAGGGTCTCTGTCACCTGCTCAACATCCGCAACCCTGGCGGACATTTTCTGGAAGTCTGCTCGGAGAAGAGACACGTCCGTGGAGATTGACCCCACCGTCGTCTGTACTTGTGTCAAGGCAGCCATGATGTCTTCCAGCGTTACTTTAGGCGTCTCTTTGTCCGTCGCCATCTTCTCGGTGCGCCCGCCACGGTCGGGCACCGCGGAGGAGTCCTTGGTATAGGCGAATTTATCAAGTTTGCCCTGTGAATTCCCTTTGAGCCCCTTCCCGCTCATGGTCGCAGCCGGCTGCCCTCTCCCTCCCGCTCGCCACTGACGAGCCGGTTAAATGGACCTTTTTGACTGGGCAACTTCCAACTCAGGCAGCACTACGGAGCGCCCAGGTCTCGGCGAAGTCCGGCATCAGGCGGGCGCACAGCCCTTATTTCCACCCTCCGATCACAGTAAATAGCAGGCGTCTCGGGGTATCGCACAGGTGCCAGGCAGCCGCGCCAGGCGTCGCGCCACAGGCAGCCAGGGCGAGCAGCACCTCCTCTCCGCTACACTCGTTGAGCCTCACCGCCGGGGGCGGACCAGGATCACCGGGCCCGATTAGCACCTCTCCGCAGGGCCACTCGTTGCGGTATAGCACTGTCTTCACCCCTCCAGTCAGGCAACGGTTGGTCCGTGGCTGCAGACACCCCGCCTCCGCCTCAGAGACGGCCGCTCTCCGTCTTGGGCACCTCGGTCACTCAAGGCCCCGGCTTTCAGCGCCGATGCAGGCCGCAGCTCACCGGGTCCCGTTGGGTGCGCTCTGGGCGTCCAGGCAACTCCGGATCGGATCAGTCAGGGCTGCGTCGTCTTCGCCTGTGAGAGCAGGGCAGCCCGAGTCTTCACCAGCGCCCAGAGGCGCGCTGCAGGCAGCCAGGATGGGCAGCACCTCGGCTCCACTCCGCCAGCCCCTCCTCACAGCAGGGGCTGACCAGGGTCACTGTGCTCGATCGCGCCGCTTCCGCAGGGCCACCCTCCGCAATGTCGCTCAGGCCTCGCTCAGCCGCTCAGGCAACGATCCGCCCGGGGCCGCAAACACGCCGCCTCCGCCCCCGAGACAGCCGTGCTCCGACCAGGGCACCTCCGTCACACGAGGCCCCGGCTTTCGGTACTGGTGTAGGCCGCGGATCTCCGGGCCTCGCTGTTCGCGCCCTGGGTGCCCGAGAAACTTCGGGGTCGGATCATTCGGCGCCGCTTCGGTTCCGCCGTCGGTACGAGGACCTTGGAGCCGGATCGCTGCACGGATGCTACACGGATGTCAGGGGAGTCGATCTCACCCTCGGAGCCCAACTAGGCTGCGGCCATCTTGCTCGGCTGCAAGCCATGCCCCTCTGCCTCTCTTTTAAGCTTACTGGTTACTCTACCTCACCTTTCCCCTGCTCGTTCTTCCCTTTACTTTTTACCTTTTTTTTCTGCCTTACTACTTTCTTTAGCTGAACGTCTTTCTCTACCACTTCTCATTTTGTACCTCTTTACTGCTCCCGCCTATTCTTAGCTCATTGTCACCTCACTACCTTTCTTCCCCATCTGTCTCTCAAACTACCTCCCTCTCTATACTATTCCATGTGCCTTATCCCAAAACCACACTTGTCTCTCTGCCTTTCCATATCCTTCTCTTTAGCTACTTCATGTTTCTCTCTTTAGCTTATGTCACTACCTACCTCATTTACCCCTCTCTTTACTATCACTTTACCAATCTTTTTACCACTCTGTCTTTTGGCTGTTTTCTGCCCCCTCCCATTTCTCTCACTCAACAGTCAGGTCTAGCCACAGAAATAGAGACAGAAGGGAGGAGACGAGGGACATGACAGGGGTAGAGAATTAAGGAGTAGATTTTCAGGTTCCACTAGATGAAATGGTGAAAATTGTAAGAGCAGTGCTTTGATTTTCACTGTTGCAGCGAGCACGTTAGTTGTGATCGGTGCTTTATTTATACGTATTAACCAATGAAACTGCAATTTCAAGGGCTGTGTGCTTGTGTCTGTTTCTATTTTTTTTTATAGAGTCCACTAATTAACCACTGCAATAAAATGACCCTTTGTGTATTTCATATAATTGAACCAAAAGCTGGTTAGACTCTGAATTGAACTTAAAATGTTGTTGCGAGACAACATCTCCATCCAAACACAAAATGGCTTTAACAGTGCTTCCTAAAGCATTCTTTTAGTACTCTTTTGCTGGAGGACACCAAGTAGCATTATCTGTTAAATGTCTTTTTCCTGCACTCGTTAATGAAAGTTTAGCCTATCTTTCAATATTGCTTGACAACACAGTGGCGTGAATTTGCAGAAAATGCTTTTAAAGTTGTTCTCGAAAGGGACCCTCAAAATACTTTTTGCCTAGGCGACACAAGCATCCGTAAGTTGGCACGGCTCTTAAGGTCCTGCCTGTGGGACGTTCAGCCTATATTCCTTACTCCAAAGCTCCCAGAAGCCCGTCCCTTGCTTGTGACAAGTTGAGTTCTGACCCTTTTGAGTATTTGTGAAGGCACGCCTTTGTACGTCACCAGCTGCTTCATTTCCTGCAGCTCTCCAATTGAAACTGAAACGTTTTGAAAACTGGAGAGCCGATCATACTGGTAGAATTTACCTGCGCTTTGTTTGTCATGCTTCTGGTCAAAATCGCTTTAGAGCCTTTCATCTTTTAGGGACAAGTCTACATTTGTGGTCGAGAATGCATCTGCTTGTCTGCTGCTGCCGGTTGTAAAGTTGTGTGAAACTCCAAAACCAAGGTTTATCCTTCACAGGTTTGCCATAATGTTTCGTTTTCAATTTGCAAAAACTATTTTTTTCCATTTCGTTTTATTTCAGTTTAATTGAACGTGACTATCTCATTGTTTTTCTTGGTGGTGTTTCATTAAGCTCCTGTATAACCAGGCGGGTCTCTTTTAGTAATGCATGCATTTCCTTTGCCTCTGATTTCTCATATGGTAGTTGGAAAATTGAAAACACTGGTGAACTTTAAATTGTATCAAACTAGGACCATTCATTATATGTAACTATTCATGCATATTACTGTATTGTTCGTTTCAGTATACAAGTCGCCTTACATGCGTGCAGCATTGGTCCTCCCAAGCGATACCTACTCTTTTCATGGGAGGGGAGATTAGTTCTGTGACACATGTTGCCTTTGCGTTATTTTTTCGTTAAGCTTGTTCACAAAGCCGTGGACCGAGGTGTCATTAACTATATAAGCGCAATTCAACCCAACACCCCAAAGAGACGGGTCTTTTATGATGTTATTAAGCACCTCACCATATGTGACTGTGAGGATATCTGAAAGTCCTGAAATCCCAGAACTCGTGGGTTTTAGACCTCAGTGGCCTCAGCACACCCACTTCCTGTGGTGGGTTAGCACAACCCTCCGCTTCCGGCAGGTGCCGGTTTTAGTAGCCGCTCCAGTCCTAGCTGTTGTGTGCAGCTCACAGAGGAGGAGGCAGCTTGTTAAATCGCTTGTGTGTGATGGCAGGTGCCAATCTCTAACAAGAAACCATGCGGGATGAAGCCATGTGTTTATCTTTTGCGGTGCTACTATTTATAGGTTTTACATTAATGTACATTGCACTTATATCATACATCGTTTTCAACAATAAAATTGGTTGCAAATTACCTTTAACTATTTATTCTTTTTTTTGCAGATTTCTGCGCTGGGGGGAATGTTATCCAAAAAGAACAAGCATTGGCATAGCCAATAGGTCTTGCCTTTGAGACCGTATAAGTGTTTAGTTATCCAGCACAATATCCTTCTTGCAACAACATCAAGTGTTGCATGGCTAAACACTTATAAGGTCCCAAAGGCGAGACCTATTGGCTATGCCAATGCTTGTTTGATAAAAGCTATGACTCAAGTTATTATAGAGGTTCTTTCATGTCTCCAGAACTGTACCATGGCTTCCAGAACTGTAACTTCAGCTTAAAAACTAACAACAGTAGCTCTACTCCTTAAAAAGGCCACTTTAAATTCAAAGACACCAACATATTTCAGTCAATTTCTTTATTGCCCATGGCTGAACTTCAGAGTTTTGTAGATGATTATGGTCTCGTACATCAAGAAGAATCAGGGATCCGACCTAAGCACCAGCCTTATCCTGCCATAGGTCATTTGAATCTGAAACAATTGTTGGTTCTGTACATACTGCCAGTTTGGAGTTCTCCTGATAGGCATCCATTAACCGCCTTTAACACGGTCAACTATTTCCTTCTATCAAGGAGGCTCCATGATGTGGGCAGTCATTGGCTTTCACTGTATTAGTTAACCGAATTATATGAAGACCAGACACAAAGGGTTGCATTACTCCCATTTGTTTCTTGCCAATATGAGATAAAATCACGCCTGTGGACATGATTTTATCCTCATTATTTAACATCAATCTGCAACACCACAGTGGCAACTTTGTGCGCCATGCTCTGGCGGCCAAGTAATTTACTGCTTTCATCATTCAGTGCTACATCCTACCATCATATTTATTTCATTGTGTACAGTATCAATGTCCTCCCCGGATTCTACTTGTGGCATTTCTGTTGGGCCATTTTCTTGATTTACTCTTACTGTCAGCCCTGGTGCTTCTAGTGCTCTCGCCCCTGTTAGCCCTAATGATGACCTCCCTATTCTCGATGAGGTTGAAACATCGTTGACATGAACACAGTTAAGACTCCTGGAATATTTTTTTTTAAACACAGTGTTTGCCTAGTGTTCCTTAACTTTACATTTTTTTTTTGTTGAAACATTTTTTATTGTTTTCCAAATCAGCAAGCCAACGAACATCTCACCCCCCCCACCCATCCAGGAAGCACCACACCCGGAGCAGCAACCCGACTCTCCAGGAGACGGAACAACCTGCCCACCCGGTCCCCTACCCCCCCCCCCTCCCCCACCCCGTGTCAGTGTGCCCCCGCCCCCTACCCCTCCGTCGATGCGCCCCCCCCTCCCTCGACAATAAGATACAGGAGCCCAACCTCTCCCTAAGCAAGCAGAACCTTCCCTCGTGCCGAGCCAAAGTGTGGGCGGCCAGGGCCCACCGCCTCACCCCTTCTACTCCCCGCTTCCCACTACCTCCTGCCTGTCAGACACGCTCTCCCCATCCCCAGCCTCGGACATCAACCCCTGAAGTTCTACCACCAACGCTTCCCACGCCCGGGCTGTCGCCAGTGCCTTATCGTCATCCCTCCGGAGGGCCAATTGCACCCGGAGCGTGCCCTCAGCTCCCGCCCATCGCGCCAACGCCAACCTCCATCGCAGGAAGCTAGGCCCCCCCCGGGACTTCCAGTGCATAGTCAGTTCCCTCTTGGCCATTATCAATCCCAGATCATAAAACTTGCTAGTAACCTTTGTGCGGCGAGTGTGGGGAAACCAAAGCAACAAACAGGCCCCCATATCCGGGGCAATGGAGCGATCCGTTACCTGGTTCAAACAATCCACTACAGCATCCCAGTAGTCGCCCAACTGTGTACAGGACCAAAACATGTGCCGAAAGTCCGCACCTTCTCCCCCACATCGCGGGCACTGAGAATGTACCCCCCCGAAATATCGCAATATCTTGGCCGGCATCAGGTACGCCCTGTGTAACGTAAAGAACTGGACTAACTGGAACCGGGCGTTCCTCGTTCCCTTCCAGGCCCTCCGCACCAGCGTGGACTCGGGGATCTCTTTCTCAAGGTCCGTTTCCCATTTTTCCTTCAGGGTGCCCAGGGGGAGGAGTCCCTCCATCGACAGCCGGCGATAGAGGCAAGTGATGGCCTTAGTCGTCCCCGCCGCCATCACTACATATTGGCAACCCGCGGCGGTCGGCGGTTCCGAAAGCCCCATGTTCCAATGCCTCTGGATGCTCGCCACCAGGGCCGCGTGAAGCAGGAAGTCTCCCCGCGGGAGCCCATAAGAGTCCTGCAAGTCCTGAAAAGGCAACAGCACTCCCTCTCTAAATAAGTCTCCCACCATCTGCACACCCAGTTCCTCCCAAACCGCTAGCCCAGACCAATCGCCCCCATGCGGGAGCGCCGTACACATCCCCAGGGGGATCTCCGGTGCATAAGGGTGGACTATAGCGGCCCTCCTCTGGCATCTGTTCCAGCACAACCGGAGGGTACGTTCCTCTAAGGTGAGCTGGGCTAGGTCTAACCTCTGGTGGAGGACTATAAAAGCCAGCACATGTCGCGGTATCAGTCTGCCCTGAGGGCCCTCCGGGCCTCTGTACTCCCTGGCCACCGCCTGCGTAAGCCATTGGAGCTGGGCCGCCAAGTAGTACCACTCAAAATCCGGGGCCGCCAAGCCCCCCTCCGCTCTCGGCCGCCGCAGCGTGGTCAACGCTACTCGCCGCCTTCCCGAGCCCCAAATGAAGCCCGTAGAGAGTACCCGCAGCCGCGCGAAAAACGCCGCCGGGATCCATATAGGAAGGGTGCGAAAATAATAAAGAAGACGTGGCAGCGCCACCATTTTCAGCAGCGCCACCCTCCCAGCACACGAGAGTGGGAGCGTACTCCAAAACCCCATGCTTCCCCGTAAGCCACGAAGGGCCCTGCCAACATTCCCCTCCAACAAATCAGCCTGGGTATGATATATGTTAACCCCCAGATAACGGAGGCAGCTGCCTTCCCATCGGATCTGTCCCAACGCCCGCAGGGCCCGTCCTCCCTGCGACAATGGAAACAAGCATGTCTTACCCCAGTTGACCTTAAGCCCAGACAGTCGACCAAACTCCTCCAATAGGGCAATCGCTCCGTCCAGCGCGCTCTACGCATCTGCCAAGAACATCAGCAGATCATCTGCGTATAGGGAGATATAGTGTGTATCCTCCCGCAGGGAAACTCCCACATAAGCACCCCCTCGTCGGGCATGAGCCGCCAGCGGTTCGACGGCCAGGGCAAACAACAGGGGGGAGAGGGAGCACCCCTGCCTCGTCCCCCTCCGCACACTGTAGGGGACCGATATGGTAGCCCCTGTCTTCACTCGGGCCGTAGCATCGCTATAAAGCAATGTGGTCCAGCGTACAAAGTCCTCCCCCAATCCAAACTCCCGCAGCACTCGGTATAAGTAGGGCCATTCCACACTATCGAAGGCCTTTTCTATGTCGACCGACAGCGTGCAGGCCTCCGGGAAGACATCCCGGTCCAGTTCCATCACTCGCAACAACCGTCGCACAGAAGTGGCCGTGCTGCGCCGAGGGATGAAGCCCGCCTGATCCGGGTGGATCAAGGCGGTCATATGACTCAAGAGGCGCGACGCCAGTATTTTACTCAAAATTTTATAGTCTACCGTCAGCATTGAGAGCGGCCGGTACGCCGTGCGCACGCCGGCCTCCCCCCCGGGCTTCAATAAAGGTACTACAATCGCCTCTCGAGCAGAGGCGGGCAAGCGCCCAAGCCGCCAGGCCTCGCTGTACAGGGCCTGCAGCTGCGGCGCTAACAGATCCGGAAAAGCCGCAAAGAACTCGACAGGCAACCCATCCGCCCCCGGGGTTTTCCGACGGGCCATGTGCCTAATCGCCGCACGGATCTCGCCCAGCGATATGGCGCCCCCGAGGTCCTTCCCAATTTCCGGGTCCAGTCGAGGAAGGCGGGCCTCCAATAAAAAGCCCGCTAGGCCTTCGGGCTCACCCTCCATAGTGCTATTATACAGCCCAGCATAATAACTGGCAAACCGCTGATTTATCCCCATCTGGGAATAAACCGGGGCATCCCCCGCTTCAACCAGGGAAAGTATCGGTTCGTCCCGGGCCGTCGGGTTCGCCAACCACGCCAGAAGGGATCCCACCTTATCCCTTTCCGCGTGCGCCCGCACAAGGTAGCTTTTATGGTCAAAACAGCGGAGCTTCTCCACTCGCACCGCCACGCCCTCACGCGCCTCGGCAACTGCGGCCAACTCACCGTCTCCCACCTGATGCGCCCGTTCAGCCGCCCGCAGCAGGGCCTCCGCCCCGTCAACCTCCTTCAATAAAGTCTTCCGCACTCCGGCCGAGGATGATATACAAACCCCCCGAACAACCGCCTTAAACGCGTCCCATTCCATCGCCCGGCTTGCCGTCGTACCCGAGTTCCGCCCAAAATATTGTTCAATGCAGCCGCTGACCTCATCCCGGAAGACCGAATCCTCCAGAAGCAAGGGGTTAAGACGCCACGTAGGAATGGCTTGCCGCTGCCGGGACCACTGCAGCGTCCCCACACAGGGGTTATGGTCCGAGAGAGTTTTAGCTAGATATTCACTATGCCGCATCAGCGTATGGACGTCCGGGGAACACAATATACCATCCAATCGGACATACAGCTCATGAGGGGCAGAATAAAAGGAGTAATCCCTGTCCAGTGGATGATGAGTACGCCAAG
Organism: Triturus cristatus; assembly: GCF_964204655.1. Lineage (NCBI taxonomy): Eukaryota > Metazoa > Chordata > Amphibia > Caudata > Salamandridae > Triturus > Triturus cristatus. The sequence goes on from NC_140589.1 coordinate 1,397,398,332, forward strand.
TGTCCACCAGACCCCAAGTAGCCTGCCAATTCCGCCGACTATTGGCCACCCGACACACCACCGACTGCGCAAGGGGCGGGTGGGACCAGTCCAGCTCAACCTCAGTCACTGAATTAAAATCCCCTCCCAACACCACCGGCCCGGTCAGATACGCCGCCAACTGACCCAACAGCCTGGAGAAGAACGCGGCCTGGTCCATATTAGGGGCATACACACTGCACAAGCTCAGGTCCCTCCCGTCCAACCGCCCCTGCACTGCCACGAACCTACCCTCCGGGTCCACTAACGTCATCAAAGGCTGGAAAGGGACACCCGCTCTCACCCAGATCAGAGCCCCCCGGGCAAACTTCGAGAAGGTCGTATAGTACAATTGACCCCGCCAGCGCCTCCGTAATGCCTTCCCCTCCTCTTTGTCTAAGTGGGTTTCTTGAAGGAAGGCTACCTGAACCCCTCTCCGCACTAAGTAGGCATGGACTTTATGTCTCTTCACCATAGAGGTGAGCCCCCTCACGTTCCAGGTCATAAATCTCAGTTCAGGTGGGGTCCCCATCCCAGCGCCGAACTAACCATCTTTTCCTACCCCTCCGAGGCACACTGACAAAACCCTGAACCCCCAAAACACCCCAACTCCCCGGTCTCCCTCCCTTCCCCAGAACAGGCTCTAAACCACAGTCACCCATCCAAATACTACCCCAAACAGAAACCAAACACTCTGGTAGACACCAGAGTCTCACTATGTCCGTGAGGTTGAGGTGGTGGCTCTACGCCTGACGGGCTCGACGACAGTTCTCCTCAGAGCATCCACGCCCAGACTCCATAAATCGTCCCCCAGCGTTCCACTCCCTGCAGGCCCCCCCGCTCTCACCGCCAGGGCCCCTTAATAGTCCCACCTGTAGGACCCCACCAGCCCCTCCCCGAGCCCCGCTAAGCCCGGCCCGGCCTCCCTCTCCCCGGATTCTCAGTCCGCCCAGCCCATGTCCCGCAGTCCATGGCCCAAGCACTCCTCAAACCTTCAGGCATCTAACAATTCGTCCGCCGTCCCAGGGGTAACATCCGGCAGCTCCTCCGCCTCCTCGACAGCACCATCCGAGTGGGAGTCCTCCGTGCCCTTCCGGGAGCTCGAATCCTCGCTGGGCTGAGAGGCCGTGGCCCCCGAAATCACAGAGACCGCCCGCAGTGCAGCTCGCCTTTCCAGAGCCGTCTGGGAGGCACCCGGTGAGCGGGCCCCCGCCGCCCGCACCTTATTACGCCTGCTGCGGCGGGTCTTCGCCGGGGTTCCCTGCGGCCCCTCCACAGCAGCATGCGCCGCCGCGCGAGTCCGGGCCGATTCCAGCCAACTCCAGGCTGCTGCGGGGTCAGTGAAGAAGGACGTCGTCCCGTCCAGCACGATTCGGAGGCGGGCCGGGAACAACAAAGAGTACTGCAGCCCCTCTTCCCGCAACGCTCTCTTCACCGCCTGGAAGGAGGAGCATCTGCGTTGAACATCCATGGGGTAATCCGGGTAAATAGAAACCGCAACGTTCTCCACCTGGTAGGGTCCCGAAGTCCTGGCCCTCTGAAGGATGATATCACGGTCTCTGTAATGCAGCAGGCGGGCCACCACCGGCCGGGGCGGGCGGCCCGGATCCGGGGGACGGGCCGGGACCCTGTGCGCCCTCTCCAAGGTGAAAAACCGCGTGAGTCCCTCGGGCGCCACCACCTCTGGTAGCCAGGTCTCCAAAAAGGTTAGCATATCTCCCCCTTCAATCTTTTCGGGTAGCCCTACTACGCGAATGTTATTGCGGCGGTTGCGCCCTTCGGCATCCTCAGCCCTCTTTTCCAGAATCGCCACCCGCCGTAGGAGATCCGCCATTTGACCCTCCAACACTTTCTGCACTGGCGCTACCAAGTCCAACCCTTCCTCCGTGTGCTTGACCCTATCCACCAGCTTCCTGTGGTCCGCCCGGAGCAGCCCCAGATCTGAAGACACCTGCGCGATATCAGTCTGCAGCGCTGTTTTCGTGTCCGCTATTGCCTGCAGGATTTGGTCGAGCTGTCGCTGCTGTAGGCCCGCCGCCGAATCGGCACTCGTTCCGCCAACCCGGCCACCGGCAGAGTCTCCCGCTGAATCCGCTGGGTTCCCCCCCAGCTTGGGTCGCGGCTTACCCATTCTTCTAGCCAGGAAGCACGTCGGGAGCCCCTCCACAATCGGCCTCCAGGCCTGCTCACCCAAGCAGCAGCAGATGGACCCCCTCGCCGGCCGCAGGGACCTGTGCCCCCTTGCCTCTAGACCGCAAGGGCTCCGGCGCGCTCCTGCCTCTCGCTGGGCACCCTGATGCGAGCGGCCCCCACCTCACTCCAAGGCCGGCCTCGCCGCTGTGGCAGGGATCAACGTCTGACCCCCTCCGCTATCTGCCAGGGATCTCCGGAGCAGTCGCACCAGGGCGGGTACCGTCCAGCAGCCAGCCCTTCAAGCCCGCTCCCTGAGGCCAGCCAGACCGCCACCGCCGGGGCGCTCGCAGCGCTCGTCGGCCTCCTCGCGGTCTTCACCTGCCCACCAATCGCGCTGGGCCCACTGCCTCCACTCCAGCGCCAGGCTCTCCGCTCCTGTCACAAGCCCAGCACCATCCTCCGTATCTGCGCCTCTTCACAGTGCGGCCAGTGCCGCTAGCTCCGGTGGCGGAGGGGCTCCCAATCCCGGACCTCCCACGGCAGGCGGACTCTGCTCCGCTCCACTGCTCGCTAGTGCAAACCCGGCACTTCCGGTGGCTGCAGCCGGGTCCGCCTCACTTCCGGCCAGCTCTCCGGATACTGTGGGCCGCGGCCGCTCGTCTCCTTACAGGCCGCCCAATATGGCCGACGGCCACCCGCCTCCGCCGCGGCGCCGGCACCGCGCCAGCCCTCTGTGCCGCACTTCACTCAGCCCGTCTGCTCCAGGAGCTCAGAGTTGGCAGGGGAAGCCCTCCGGGAGCTTCAGGTCGCCGGGGCAACTCTCGTGTCAGGATATTTGGCTGGGCTGGATGCGGAGCTCTTCGCTCACGCGTCCATGCCCGTCGGCTGCCAAGCCACGCCCCCCTTAACTTTACATTTTAAGTAATTTTATTCATAACTATCACAAATGTTTGTTTGGTACTATCTGCTTCATTTTGCATTTACTTACATTTATTACATAGAGGATTATTAATTCATCCAGAAAAATAACAACTATTACCTCCCCAAATGACCCTACAGTGAATCCCTTTATTTATAATGTTCATAGTTCTGAAATTACCACTTCTAGGTAAATATGCTTATGTTCCACAAAAAGCTCACCATGTATCTGAGGCCCCTGATTGCCTAGTGATTGCCTCCTCAAAGTCTCTAGTGTCTGGCAGGTCTAGTGTTTGATTCCGCAAAGTCTCAGGAAGGTTCTTCTTCTGTGGTCATGAATCCACACAGTGAAACAACCATCTTCTGCTCCTTTATACCGAGGTGTTCAAAGTCTCCCACGTCACAACAATGTCTTATTTTCTGTAGCCCACAGAACTGATTAACACAGCGGTTGCCAGATGTCCTGACGCACTGTTGTTTCTTCCAAAGCTGCCAGAACCAGACCTGCAGCCTTTTACCTTTCAAAAACAAAAAACCTACAAAGTCTCAGTGGAGCTGCTCCTTTGCATGTCGAAAAAGCAATAACGCCATTCCATCTGTGCTTATACAGAAGCATTAGTCTACATCAAAATTATCTGTCCTAGCAAAAGCCCATTCAGATCTTAATGTTCTTGGAAAAGATGTCAGGCAGCTACTTTTTCATAAAATGACTATAAGAAGGAAATGACAATTTCCCTGAAAATCATGGAAGTATTTGAGCATAAGTAACAAACCCAAACCTTCCTCGACAGAAACAGGCCGTCTGATGGTGGTTGGAGTTTCTGTCGCTTACATCTTAGAGCATGACACTCTTCTAGGAGGCAGAAAGTTAATATTTCACCATCTGTGGACTCTACTCATCCACTCTGTCCTACTCATGTTTTTTAGTATGGCATCTCTTGCAAATACTTTGTTCTCAATCATTGTGTGGTTATTGGCTATGCTCAATAGACCCACATGAAGTCTCCTTTCACATTTGAATATGGAGGACAATTGTGTGTATCTCAGATTTAAGTGGGGGGAGAAGGGGGCACTATCCATGCAATACTGTTCTCTTTGTTCTAACTGCTGTCCCAGCTATCCTTACCAGATTCCTCTAAGTGAAGGTTACCCACTGCCTTACCAACAGTTCCCTAAAGCTACAATCTGCCCAACATAATCACCTCACTGTTCTGCACATCCGCTACAATATTTTGTTCTCTACAAAATAAGTGGGGTGCCTTTTTTTATAATCCTTGTAAATTGCCAGTGACTGGATATTGCTCTCAAGAGAAGGCTTTGTCCTTGTAAAACAGAAACCAGATTCCATTCATTCACTACTGCAAAAGGATAATAGGTCTAGCGAATCCTGCTGGACAGGCTCTTAAGGGTCCAGCTACTGTCCTGTTCATCCTCTATAATCTAGGGTAATCCATAAAGAATCAAGTATAATTCATGTAAATCTCAGAGTATTTTTCATTATATAGGAGCTGTAATGGAAACTTGCCACGGCTTAGCTTTTTCCTTTCCACAAAGCATTCAGTCTATCAAAGCGGTAGCACTAAAAACAGGCACCACAATCAATGTTCTGTCCACATTCATTCAGAAATTGACAATCTGCATTCCGCTCAAGTTATGTTATAATTTATTTCAGGGTGCTTAAAACAGAATAACAACAACTAAAACAAAGAGTCCGACACAATAACATAGAGCAACAGCCTAAGTTTCTAAAAGTTTCCAAAATTCAGCGAGAAAAGATTCCATGCAGAAACTAAGGGGTATGATGTGTGGCAGGGCTTTGGTATAATACAAATGCAAGTTAAATATAATACAGACCAGACATATGTCGCAGTCATTTAATGGCATGCTGGTCTACTGCCCTCCGGGCCCGAACCATTTTCCTGATCTGCCAAGTGCTCTTCTCGAATCACTTATTCTAAATTCTAACTTTTCAGTATTGTAGATTTTAATTTCCATTTGAAGACAAATTAGACTCTGACTCAGTAAGACTCATATATACCTTGACTAGTTTTGGGCTATCTTTAAGAACCAGTGTTTCCACCCAATGTGCCGAACATATGCTTGACAGGATATTTTCCAGCAATCCCTACATTATTGATCTAACATCCTTTCCTCTGACTTGGATGGAACATCACGCAGTGAACTGGCAGATACAGTCCCAGGAAAGATCATTGCGGGCACTTGTAAATCGAAATTCTCTAAATAGAGCCTGGCATAAAATTGAACCCATGGAATATAATTCACTACTCATTCTCTCACTTCCTAGAGTAACGGACAGTGTAGAACAGATGGCGGAGATCTATACCAACTGGATTAGCTGTGCTTTGGATATGATTGTTCCAGACAAACAAAGGTCCAAAAATAATAAAAAGACATTTCCACCATAGTACGATGAGACTCAGAGCCTCTAGACAAGAATGTCGCAGGCAAGAACGCAAATGGGCAATAATTACGACCCATTAGAGAAAGCTAGATACAAACTAAGTCTAGCTTAACAGAAAAAACTTGTTTAAGCTGTCAAGTCAGTTTATTTCTCAGAGCAAATTAAAATAGCTTGTGACTCTAATAAAACTCTTTTTATAACTATAAAAGAATTTAAAGTACTCACAAGTAACACCACAGTTAAAAGCCAGAAATTCTGTGATTCTTAAGACACTTTTTTCCAAGAAAGGGTCGCGACCATCTTCAACAAGTTCTGCATCAGCGACATGATCATTCATTCAATAACACAGCCTCCTAATCCAAGTTTAGGGAGTAAAGGGCTCAAGATCTTCGAGGCCCCCACAGTGGGACAACTTAGGAAGCTTATACCGAGAATCAAGTCCGACTCAGAATCCGTGCTCACCAAAAATAGTGCACATGGCAACTGAGCCAGTGGCACTTTACTTGATGGATATTTTTGCAGAAATATTCAAAACCAGGGTGTTTCCCTTACAGTGGAAATCAGCCTAAATCCTCCCACTTTAAAAAAAAAGCCGATCTTAATGTGCTGGACATGAACAGTTATTGTACTATCTCTAGGCTTCCCTACCTCGCCAAGGTAGTGGAGAAAGTGATGAACAAGCAGTTAGCGTCTCTCATCAATAAGAACCATCTTCTTGACAACACCCAGTTCAGATGTAATCGAAGTCATAGTACTGAATCCGCGCTGGTTGTGGCAACAGAGGAAATCAGAGCAACTTTGGACAGGGGTGGGAATGCTACCCTTGTCCTATAAGGCCTCTTAGCGGCCTTTGATATGGTCAACCATGCATTGCTGGTTGTCCGTATGCATAGTCTAGAGATGGGGAACCGGTGCTTGCTCTCTTATAGTCTTTTCTTTCCAAAAGGCAACAAATGGTGGCATTGAGGGAGTTTACTTCAAGACCTTACTCTGCCCTGTGGGGTTCCGCAGGGCTCATCACTGAGCCCCACGAAGTTTAACCCCTTGCGTGCGTACAACAGCCGAGAGCCGTCGTGTCCCACAGTGCTCATGTGCGCAGGAAGGCTCCCGGCCGTCCTGGCACATGGCACCGGAAATCCCTCAGGTGCAGGCACAAGAGGGATTTCTTTTTCTCCCCAAAAGCCTCGGGAGCTGGGGATGAGCTTCCCCAACTCCTGAGGCCCCCTACCCCCCCCCGTCTCTGTGTAATGACGATCGCGCGCACGTCGCGCTGTCGTCATTTCATAGAAACTGAAACGAGCTCAGGGGGCTATCTCACCCCTGAGCACGTAGAAAGACGGAAGAGGTATCTTCGGAAAGGGGAGAATCTCCCCTTTCCAATGGTACCCCTTCCCAGTGGATCCCTGCTTGGGGATTGCCCCAGGAGGGCGATCCCAAAGCAAGGATCCACCCACTAGACACCAGGGTGGGGGGAGCGCCCCTTGGGCAAGGGCCTTTGCTCCCCCCCATAACAATGAGGGTGAATTCAGTCTTTCTGCCCCCACCCGGGGGCAGAAAGCCAACTAGAAACCAGGGATTATTTTTTGTATTGAATTAGGGGTGCGGCTGCCCAAAATTGGCAGACAATCCCCCCCCCCACCCCCAGAGAAATTCCAGTCTTTCTGACCCACCGGGGGGGGGGGGGGGGGGGGACAGATGGGGCAGCAGCTCCCAATCTGCCCCCGGGGGGCAGATAGCCCACTAGAAACCAGGGATTTTTTTTGTAGTGATGTAAAGGTGGAGGCTATCCCAAAATGGGCATGACAATGCCCCCACACCCACCGCCCCAAAGAAATTCCAGTCTTCATGCCCCCCTGGGAGCAGACAGCGGCAGTAGCCCCCAATCTGACCCCCGGGGGGGCAGAAAGCCCACTAGAAGCCAAGGAATTTTTAAATTTAATTTAGGGGTTGGGGCTACCCAAAATGGGCAGGCCAGTGCCCCCCCCCCCAAAAAAAAGCAAAAAAGCAAGTCTTTCTGCCCCCCTGGGGCAGATGGGGGCACCAGAGATTATGCCCCCACCCCAAAAAAATTATCACTGTCTTTCTGCCTCCACCAGGAAGCATATGGGGACAATAGCCCCTTAGGTACCATTTATATCGGGAGACTTCGGGGAACGCTGTGTGGTAGGAAATTTGTGGATCCATGCAGATTCCAGAACTGTCCCATACAGAAATGTGATTTTTTTTCAGCTAATTTTGAGGTTTGCAGGGGAGTCTGGGTAGGAAAAGGTTGGGGGATCAACGCAAGCCATACCTCGTTGGACTCCCACGGGTGTCTAGTTTTCAGAAATGAGCCGGTTTGGTAGTTTCCCAAGATGGCTGCCGAGCCCGGGGCCCAAAACCCGGGTGACCCCCCCTTGCAAAACCAGGTTATTTTGTGATAGGTAATTTTGATGTCTCCTCAATATGTTTTGGGCCCTTGCCTGTCGCCGGTACTTGACCCACCCACGCGAGTGAGGTACCTTTTTTATCGAGAGACCTGGGGAAATGCTGGGTGGTAGGAAATTTGTGGATCCATGCAGATTCCAGAACTGTCCCACACAGAAATTTGAGAAAAATTTGATATTTTCAGCTAAATTGGAGGTTTGCAGAGGATTCTGGGTAGGAAAATGTTGGAGGATTCTTGCAAGCCATACCTCAATAGATTCCGCCGGGTGTCTAGTTTACAGAAACGTGTGGGTGTGGTAGGTTTCCCAAGATGGCCACCGAGCCCGTGGCCAAAAACCCAGTTGACCCCCCTTGCAAAAACAGTTTGTTTTGTGATAGGTAATTTTGATGTCTCCTCAATACGTTTCGGGCCCTTGCCTGTCGCGGGTACTTGACCCACCCACGCGAGTAAGGTACAATTTTTAACGGGGACTTGGGGGAATACTGGGTTGGAGGAAATTTGTGTCAGCCCAGTGATCCCACAACTTTACCACACAGAAATTTGAGAAAAATTATATTTTTTCAGCTAAATTTGAGGTTTGCAGGGGATTCTTGGTAGGAAAACGTTGGGGGGCCAATGCAAGCCATACTTCCCTGGACTCCCCCAGGTCTCTAGTTTTCAGAAATGTGTGGGTTTGGTAGGTTTCCCTAGATGGCTGCCAAGCCCTGGACCAAAAACCCATATGACCAACCCCCCTTGCAAAAGCAGATTGTTTTGTAATAGGTAATTTTGATGTTTCCACAATAGGTTTTGGGCCCTTGCCTGTCGGGGGTACTTGACCCACCCACAAGAGTGAGGTTCCAATTTTATCGGGAGACCTGGGGGAACGCTGAGTGGTAGGAACCCTCAATAACCTCCATCATAAAATAACAAGTATGCTGGACAAGCCGGTTTCTTTACTTGTGAGAAAAAAGAAACCTAGGAAAAAGTCTATCAAGTGGTACAATAGAGTGCTACCCCAAATCAAAACAAAATGCCCTATGCTAAAAGTCAGAGGAAAGCCAAAGATTAAGTGGTCTTCCCCAAAATACTGGTATATCACCAGCTGGAGCGATATACATTGTGGGTAACAAGCCTTAGGTATTTGGCTGGTTTGTGGGAAGGATGGACAGACGGCAGTCAGAAGTGTAGCAGGAGGGTTGACTGCGAAATAATACTGGGATATCACAAGATGGAGCGATACGAGTTGTGGGTAGCTGGCCTTACGTGTTTGGCTGACAGGTGGGTGCAGAGGGCAGTTTGTGGAGTAGGAGAGTTGAGTGTGAGAGAACAGGAGATAATGGGAGGGGAATCGAGGGTCAGAGCCTCATCTTAATGGAACATATCCTCTACCACCAGATTAAATGGTTGAAACTGACCAATCACTCATCCTTAAGCTCTGTGGTTTATCATCAAACACACAAAGGGTGATGGGAGGAATACTTGAACTTATTCAAAACCACTGCCAGTCGCTTTGGGTAGCATTCCAACCTATCAATTTTTCGTCCACTGTGCCATTCTAGACAGTGGCCCGCCTAAAGCAAATCAGTCACATTGATGGACTGTGATGCGGCCCAGAGTAATTAGCAGTGGCTGATGCTAATTCAAGTAGTTCACCCATCACTTATTTGTGTTCCTAACTGCAATGCGGCAAGTGCAATGGGTATGCCCAGACCTGGTTCCCGTGCACACTGTGCCACGGGACTCAAGCTGCACCCTACTGACGAGGCCCAAATAGGATGAAACTGGGCCGGGGCTAGTTATGTTCCTGTTCAGAGGGGACCCGGCCTGGCAATTCGGGCTGGAATGTTACTATTGGAGCAGGACCACGGTGGGTTGCATATGCTGGTTCTTGTCCGAGTTGGCATGATGGGCGAAACAATGAGGCTGGGGTATTACCCAACATATAAAATTAATTCAAACAATCCACCGATCACTTTTTTGTTTTCCTTTGCAGTTTTCCACGTCACAAAAAGAAACTAATGTCAATAAAGGCCCGTATTATATATGATTTACCATTATCATTTCAATCTTCATACATATCGTTGTTTTGTTAACGCGCCAATTTGTCACCAGAGGCCATTATGTAGCTTATGTATACAATGTCCTCCATAAACCCATCCATAGCTGTTTGGTTACTTGTTTTTATCCCTATACTTCAACAAATACCTTCTTCCATTGCTCAGGCAGGGGCTAATGTGTCATAGTCTGCCAGTTGCAAGAAGCTTGATGGATAAACTGACTGACAATGCATCTCACGTGATCGCGCGCCATTTTTTGGGTTTCAATATTGTGTACATACAGAGAGGGCTTTGCCCTTACGAGCCATCTGGTTAACGAGATGGCTGTTTCTTCGCGTGCATTGCTGAACAGGATCCCCGTAGGGACACGTCTGCGACTGGTGTTTACAAACAATGAGCCATCCCATGCATGCCCGAGACAAAGGCGCCATTGTTTGTCACAAACATGTTTAATTACTAAACGCCTGCTGTCGCCTGATCCCGCTGCAGGCTTCCGACTTGATGCTGCTGCCCCGGCCTGAGATAGTGCGGCTGGCCACTGAAGCACACGGTGTAAGCCGTGTGCTGGAGGGGTCCTTAATGAGCTACAGTTCATCTCCACCCTAATATATGCAGGAGTATGCACTACCGGTATTTTCACACATTCATGATTGGTGATAATTGCCCTTACTTAGCACGTGGTATGAATATCAATTTTCGAAGCCTTTCCATTGAGTGCAACTTACGTACATAGTAGTAGGTGACGTTATTTTTTCTCTCTGTGCATTTTTTTAACTTATCCTCTCGCCAGAATAACTGACATTAATCTCCGCTGCTATGTGTTTGTGACGCAGCACGGACGGGCGATCATGGTTAACCTTTTCTCTAAACATTAAGCTAAACTAAATTGTGTTTTTTTAAACTTAATAATGGAGCTGGGGGTTATTTCTTATCCGTGTGAAGATATATGCTATGGCATTAATTTAGTGATGTAGGTTAGTTTATTTATGTAATGGTCACTCCACACTACAGTAGGAGTGGCGGTTGGTAACATGCAAGAGTAGTGAGGAGGGCACACACACACGCGCTCACGTCCACCCAACTACGAGCACACACACCCATTCATTCACAAGCACATACATGCATTCACCCATGTGCAGTACACGTGCGCAATTATACATATATTCATACATACACACAAGCACCATATTTTTTTCCATCCATATTAAATGTTTCTGACTTTTCGTCTCTCAAGAACAAATGAAATTAATCTCAGCTTCTATGTTTTTATAACGCACTTATTTTTCTATAAGTTAAGCACGGCTTACACCCATCCACTCACAAGCACACACACTCACACCCTCCCATTAGCAAGCACATACATGCACACGGTTACATTCGCACATTTGAAGTACATGTGCACAAATACACATACATACATTCATTCACACACACACGCGCACACACACACACACACACTCTCTCTCTCACACACTCAGTAAATAACTTATCAGGTTTGGGCGGTGATGGCAGCCCCAGAGGGAAGGAGAAGCCTGACAGCTCAGGAACGACCTGGATGCTTCAGGAGGGAAGTTTGAAAGAGTAGATCCCGCTGCCTCCTTTCATTGGCTAACCTTGCAAAGGGTAAGTCAATCAGAGAAGGGCCTTCCCTAACTTGTCACAGAGTGGGGTAGAGTCAGTGAGACCTGCTGATCCCACCCCACTCTGTGACGAATTATGCAAGGAGATGCAAGGTGTCACCTATAGACAGCACTGGGCTTAAACCTGAAGTCCCCAGGGCTAACTCTATCAGTAACACTCCCTCTCATCATGAGGGGGAGGATCCTTGCCGGGTTGAGAATATCACTTTCCTTATGGCTGTGGCATCTTCAGCCCAGCAAACACTGGCTCAGGCGGCAAGGTGCCTGCACATTGGCACACGTGAAGCGCTTGGCTGCATGACCCTGTCATGATGAGTAAAAGTCAGGCTGACCTTTGCTCAGCCTGACAGACACTCACCATGCTTTGAAAACATAGGTGTGATAGTGTAGAGCCCCAGCAACCATAATGTCAGGTCTCTACTGTACAGTAGCATTTCAGGGGTTAATATTTAAGACATCTGGACTCGTGAGCAGGGAAGCACAAGGGAAGAAGGACTTTGACTGAAATTCTTTTGGCTAGAACCTCCGCTCCATTGTACGTTTATATCCATCAACACTGGCTATCTCCCTCTTTCCAATACTTGGGAGCTCATCAAGAGTTTGACGGACACCAGACATATAGCAAAAAACTGCGGATAACATTACTGACGCCCCTCCCTCAGGGGTGGAAATTAGTAGCATATTGCATTGAGCATCGACATATATAGTTTATGTGATGGTATTTTTTCTTGTGTGATTCAAGAAAATGTATTTATTCAAAACTAGAATGTGAGGGGTTAAACTACTGTAGTACATTTCAGTGTCACTGAAGAGAACTCATAACTTAACAGTTGTTTCCGTGTGTAAAATAGTTGTATAATGTAATCTCCAAGGCTGTCAAAATTATTTTTTTGCATGTTAATTTTGCAGTACTTTGAGAATAAATGTGAATCAGAATTGTGCACTGTAATAATTGTGATCATGTGCATTTATTAGCACATTTGCTCCAAATAACGTGTTATTGATCCACATTTGTTTTCACTGCCATTGCATAAACACTTACATTCATCGGTGGCAAGACGGATCAGTAAGTTCACATTCACTGATGACATTACCTGTGAACTATGGGTAACTATTTTGAATCTAGAAAAAAACAACTCAGCTTTCCACCACAAATTGAGTACCAATAAATTGTATTGCCCTTATTATTAAAATGACAGTTTAGAAGGCAATAACGAAACAAAGCAGTGTGCTGCTCCTTATAGTGTGTAAAATGTTGTTGCACCTAAATCCACAGAAGTCCTATATTTAGGTGGCTAGGACCCTCACCCACCAAAATGACATGCTTCACCCTCGGGTGGAATAACATTTTCCACACTACACCCTAAGGAACGTCACACTGTTTTGTTTAGTTATTGGATCTAGGACGACCTGTGGCGGACTGACTAAATTCTTCTCCATCCTCTTCTCTGATTGCGTTTAAAATGCAAACCATTGTCATGCAGAGGCAGTTGTGTACTTTCTTTTCTGTGCATTCCCCTTCACCTTGTGTGGCAGTGATTAAGGGGTTAAGATTACCGAAAGTGTTTCTGAATTTTCAGACATCCAACATCCTTGCACAATGAAAGATATAATTGCCGGTTGTATAGTTGTTTTACATTTCAATTGGTTTTTCTCTGCCACAGTTATATGGAAAGGGGCTATGGTGCTGAAAACGTAAATCTGTGATTTGAAATAACTGCCCATTGTAATGAATCGGAAGTGATATTTACAATAAAAAATCAAAACTATGTTTAGTGAGACCATGGTCCATTGAACATACATTAAAATTACATACATTTTAAAACGATGTCTGTTTGATCATTAACATTTAACAGAAATATTTCCCTTCATCCACAAAAAAAACAACCTATTGCTCACACCACATCAAGGAACTACATATCAAATAAAAAGCTTTTGTGGCTTTCCAACAATTCAGCACACCATATTCCCTTAAAATAGGTTTTAAAATTCTCAATTTTTCTATGATAAAAAATAAGCAATCCAATAAATTATGGAAGTTAGTACATTTAATCTCCAACCCGCATTCACAAACATCGCTATTCTCTTATAAAAAAAATTGCCATCTCTGCACAAGAATAAAAGGGGTTAAGATCAATTCTAAATCTAAACATTTCCTATCAAAGATGATAACTATGGGAATGATAATTTTTTGCCATGAATTCCATAACTGGGTTGTGAACTTCCTCGTTAAAATATACATAAAACCCTTTCCATAGAGTTTATTTCCATTCTTAAATGCAATACATTTTTTGATAGGTTTACAGGTATTGAAATACTGGGAAAGATCAAGGAGAAATTATTTTCTACATTTAAGACATTCTCTCTTAGACTCGCAGTCCACCTTAACTCACTTCTCACAATCTCATCTCTACAATATGATGCTATTTTGTTTTCACCTGATCCTAAAAGTCTATTCCAGAATCTCAATGTGACCCCCCTTGAAGAGACAGAACCAGGACGTCATACCAATCTCCAAAATTATTACTTGAGCATTTAGGCTCAACACAATTTTCAAACTTTGACCTTTTATACTTTCCCAATTCGCGTGCAATTCAAAAATAGAATTTTGGTTCCATATAAGAACTTTGTTTGGAACATTGCTTTGAATGCAGTTAGCAGCATACCAATATCAGGCCACCCATAATCCCTCCAAATTTGCATAACCCCTTATTGGTGGCAAGGCTTTCACCTTTACCATTTCAAAATGTATTTTCCAACTTAGGTTAGATGAGAAATGCATACCGTGGTATCAGTACTATTAACCTCATCAATTTTTGCCCTACCCAGGTACCATTTAAAGTATTTATTTTTCTACCCAAATACCAATATTTTCGATTGCTCCATATTAACCACATTTCGTTTATCAGTATAATAACAAGAGAATGGATTCAATTTTCTTAGGAAGCCTATCTGAGTTCTGACTTCACAACAAAAATAACACTAATATATCTATTTTTTAAAAGTGAATTCTAGTTGCCTTGAGTTCAGGGATCAACAACTTATGAGGTTGGTTTTGCATATACTGATGCTTCCCGCTGGCATGAATGAATGAATGAATGTTTTTTGTATATAGCGCATGGCTACTCAATGAGTGTTCCGGCGCTAGGAAGATGGGACAGGGAGTGGGAATTTATAGTTTAAATAGACAGGTCTTCAGAGATTTTTTTTTTTTAAATTGTCTAATCCGTGAGGGATCTAAGTTGAAGCAGAAGCTGATTCCAGATCTTTACAACAAGTAACAGAAAGGAGGCACTTCCCCGTCGCTTTCTTCTAAAGTGGGGGGCAGTTATCAGTCAAGGATTACTTGAGTGCAACACCCTCGCCGAGCTGTATTTGGGAATCCTCTCAATAAGATATCTGTGCCCTGTGGTAAAAAAGGCTTGGTGAGTGATCACAAAGGCCTTTAGCATGAGTCCCTTACAGACTTGCAACCAATGTAGTTGCTCCCGAAATTGGGACACTGAAGAGTGTTTGGGCAACTTAAACAAAAGGCAGATAGCCATGGTCTGTATCACCTGAAGACGTTGTAATGGATCATCCGGAATTTAGAGGTACAGTACATTGACATAATCCAGCTTGGAAAGACTCAACACCCTTACCAGTTATCTATAAGGAAGTCCATGAATTTCTTAAGCATTCTTAAAATCCAGAAACAGGATTTCCCCACCACAGCTACCTGGGCTTTGAAGGAGAGCTGAGCATCGAACAGCACTCCCAGATGTCTCACAACCGCCATCAGGAGGAGGGGGTTGGGGTGGAGTGTTGCTGCTAGACTAGGGCCACATCCAAAGTAAGGGGTCTGGACCAAACAACAGGATTTCCGTCTTGTTCGGATTCATCCTGAGCCATTCCATAGAATGTAAACATTTGTTTCGCAATGGCTGAATCACCTTCATATGTAAGCAGTAGTTGCATGTCATCAGAATACAATATAATGACTCAACCAAGAACGCTAGTAGGGCCATATACATATTAAGAAGCGAGGGGCTCAGAGCAGAACCCTGTTGAACCCCACATTTTAATAGTTTCATCCCTGAGAAAAAGGGCTTCAACCATACCACTTGTTCTCTGTGCTCTAAAAAAGAGCCCAGCCATCTCAGCACCACTCCATCCACTCTAATGGTCTCCAGCCTTTGTAAAAGGATTTCATAGGAAAGAGTGTCAAAAGCCGCTGACAGATCGAACAGAATTAAGGCCACATTGAGCCCAAAATTGAGGCTTGACTTAATGCATTCCGTAATTTCCAGTAATGCTGTTTTAGTGCTATGCCGTGCCCATAACCCAGACCGAAATGGAAACAAGAGGTTGCCGGGAGTCAGAAATGCTGAGAGCTGGGTGTTTATAGTTTTTTCAAGAATCTTAGCGTGAAGGTGTTCATTTCAGCTTTATGAGTAGACCTTAACACATCAACAACCAGGATGCGATGGAATTGGATCACAAAGTGATGCTGTTTCCTTCCTTCCTTTCAATTGTCAATATTCTTTCAAAGACAGTATTTCAAAGATGTTCGTGGATTAAGCAAAATACAAGAGCAGTGCAGCTTCTAATTCCAAAACCACCCTTTGAAAAGATCTTGTGAGAATAGAGCTTTAAACAACACACTGTTCAAATGTTACCAGGTTTCACTTTACGCCTTATGTGTTATGCTGTAGAGGAACCCCTATCCCACTCACTACTTTAACATGTATAAATACTCAATACTCCTATGGGATGATAATAAAATGTGAAAGACACTTCATGGAAGTAATAGCTGAAGGGAGCTGATCCAAAGAGCACACTGTTTATTTGTCTGAGTTGATAACATGAGATCTGGCAGACCGCTAAAGTTCTTTTTAGCAAAACCTCAAAAGGACAAGTTGGGCAGCAGGCTTTATATAACAATCAATAGGGGCCCTGTTCGCAAAGTTCTTTCTTTAGTGAGTATATAAGGCTTACTTTTTACTTACAGATGAATGTCCAGGAGCACCACTCCTACTCATTGGAAAAGATGGGGAACAAGAACACTTGGTTTTTCCATCGATTGGTGGCCTACTAAAATCATAATGTGTGGTCCAGAGCAAAGAAATTGTAATTGCTGAAGTAGCAACTGCCCTCGGCAAGGAAGCATCAGTTCACCTAGTGCTCCATTGTATTTCCTGCCAAAAAAAGGCTCGTGGAATCATCTGATGAACCAGGCACAAAATCATCCCAGCCCACTAAACACGCATATTCCAGTTTCACGTTGATGCTTATAATGTTAAAAGTGTTTGCTGGGAAAATTGCTTTAGTCTTACTTGAACTTCAAAACTAGTGCCAGTGTCAATGGAGAAGTAAATCAGACTTTCCATAAGAACGGATGCATTTTCATAAAGGGCAAAAACAATTGCAGCCCCCTCACTGGGAGCACGAAAATATAACCCTCTTAAGCCCTCTGATGTTATTGCACAATAACACTCCGGGGCTGCACAAACATATAAGCAGTGAATCGAGGAGTTGAAAGGAAAAGCGAGAAGAAGGACGATTAGTGTATGGAGCAGAGTTCTTCATTTGGGGCAGTCAGGCTTTACAGCAATAGAAAACCGAGGAGACACGATTGGTTGACATTCACAAAATCTCTCTAGGATCCAAGGAGGCATTGAATTCCAGTATAAAAACCTGTAAGTAATTTTCTTATTACTTTCTAATAGTAACATTCAAACTGACAAGCCTTAAGTGAATAACATCCGTGCTCTACTGTCCTAATACATTTCAGTGTCAGCTTCACAGTGACTGTCGAGGCACTGTGAAAACAAGCTCCCGAGTACAATACTACCACTCAACCAATTAAAAGGAGGACCATCTTTACAGATCTCTTTCTTCCAAACTGTCCTCTCTTACAGATTTACGGTGTTTAGCTGTAGGAAAGTGGGTTTCTGTAGCAGTAACCCCCTCCCTACTTTTTGCCAACATTTCTGATGCACTTTGACTTGATGTGCCCTGGGTTCCTGCCAATCAGGTTCCCAGGGCCTGTGTTCTTTCCCAAAACTGTACCTTTGAAATCCTAAATTGGCACATCTCTGGCCATAGGTACGCCCCTTGTAAAAGGTACCAAGGTACCAAGGGCTCTGTGACAAGGGCAGCAGCACCTAATGTGCCACCCTTAGAGACCCTGCACCTTAAGACCGACACACTGCCATTGCAGGCTGCGTGTTTTGGTGCAGAGAAAAGTGAAGAGTCGACCTGGCACACATCCCTGTGTGCCATGCCTGAAACTCAATACCTGTGGCCTAGGTAATTCACCCCTCTAGCACGGTGAACAAGACCACAGGTCAAGGTACAGTTGAATGAACACTGTACCCCTACAGTGTCTGAGTCCATTCTTAGACATTGTAAGTGCAGTAAAGCCATAAAGAGTATATGGTCTGGGAGTTGGTCATTACGAACTCCACAACTCCATAATGGCTTTACTGAAACCTGGGAAGTTTGGTATCAAACTTCTCAGCACATTAAACCTACAATGATGCCAGTGTGGGATGTAATGCCAAATGCACTCAGAGAGCACTTTAAAGATGCCCCCTGAATAACGACTGGCGTGGTTTCTGAATGGCTACCCACCATTTGCCACCACCAGACATGTTTCTTGACCCCTCGGTGGAGGGCCTCCGCTCTCTGGGTACAGAAAAAAAGCTAATCCTAGGCAGAGGTGTCATGCCTCCTTCCCCAGGATTGGGTGGGTCCACGAAGCTTCAAAGGCGGACTGCCTTTGGTAGCTGACCCTGCCTTTTGCTGTTCCTAGCAACTGGCTCCCACCGGTTCTGACCCCCCCCCCCCCTCTTTGGGCGGGAAAATCGGCGAGAAAACCAAGTGAGGAAGAGAGGTGTGCTCACCCTTTGCCAATCTCACTACACAGGTGGGAGAGGCGAAGTGAAGCACACATCTCAGTCTCCTTCATCTTGAAGATGATAGGACCCAGCCAATCAGAGAGAGGCTCATGCCCCCTCCCACTGGAGGGTGACATAATAGGGGGTGTACTCACCCCAAGGAAGAGACCTATTGGTCCTAACCTGCACATCCCTGCAACGCCCCTAAATGTAGTATTTAGGGGCGACCTTGAACCTTGCCTCCTCAGATTCCTGCAGCCTACGAAGAAGAAGGATGGAAGAAGTCGCACAGCAGAGGAGTTTGTAGAGAAGAACTGACTTTGCCCCAGCCAGTCTGCAGTTTCCAGAGATCCTGCACCAAAAGTCGACTAGTCCTGCAACTAGTGACCTCCCGAGGCCCTGGGAGGACTGACTGCCTGCAACAAAGACCGGATCTCGTGCGAACAGCAGCTCTGTTTAAAAGAAACTCCAAAGAAAGACTCTGAGCCTGCAGAGGATGAAGAAACTAGACACCTGGAACCACCACTGCAACTGCCGCCTACATCCCGAGTCCAAGTGGCCCAGCGAGGCCCCCCAGTGTTACAGAGTAATCGTTTTTCTATAGCAATTCTAGACGCACTTCTACTAACTTCAAAGTATTATATTCAACAGGTTACTGTTATCACCCAATTTTCAACTGCATCAGTCCTGTAAACAACAGTCACATTTGGCAAAGCAAAATAGACTGCACAGACTATCTAGCTCAAAAAAATATAAAGGAAGGTTTCATGGTTGTAGAAAAGGATTGTGGGTGGATGTCTAATACTGCCTATGCTAGTCCCCGCTCACATTTACCACTCCCACTCTAATCAATATCCAGCTTCGCCCTGCTTTATTTCGATTGGCAACCTGTTCCTTCTGAAGGTATTCATAATTTATCTGAGCCCTGCCTACTGGATCTGGGCCGGTATTCTTGCAGGCATGGGTCCCATATGGACAGGTAGGACACTCACCTGACTTCTCCAGTCATGAATCACAAACAAACAAGGGCCAATGGAGCTGTTGGGCTGTGAGCCATCTTTCCTCCCTCTCCGAGACAGACAGCTTCAGGCCAATGGCAACGCCTGTGGCTACTTCTCCCATCCAGAGTACAATTCAATGGGAGCTGACAATCCCCCCGTATTGCCTCTCCATTGCCCTAATCCCTGTAACTCAACCCCTCCCAACCCCCTGGCCCTCCCACTGACACTTTATGCCTGATTAGAGCAGCCAGACAATATCAATAGTTTTCTCCCTAGTCTAGACACAAAACTTGTTGCAAGGATACCAGCTGAAAATGAGGAATTTCAGCCCTCCATTATCACCACACCACAATTCAGCCAGCTCACAATAAGAGCCCAAGTCTTCTAATAACTAACGCAATTGGCCTAACTCAAAAGTGCAAATCTGACCAAACATTCAAGATAAATGTGTAATGTTGTAAATCAGGACAGACTAAGGAGTAAGAAATGAGTTACTTACCTGTAACTGTAGTTTTCCAGTATTGGAATCTTTCATAGATTCACATGCTTGAATCATTCCCCATCATCGAGATGGGAGCCCCCAGTATTATTAAAAGTAATGTCCTATTAGACATAGAACATAAGGGCCCAGGCCTTAAAACGTTTGTAACATATCCCTATTCTTTTGTAAAAAAGGACTAAAACTTAGAAATAACCAATCAATAGACACCACCCGGTAGAACCTTCCTGAAAGTAGCTCCAGTTCCTCAGATTTTCCAAGCACAAGTGTACACAAATTGAAAAAAATGAGATATCTAAGAGAGCCTTCTGCAGGGGAGGTGGGCGGGTCGCATGTGAATCTATGAAAGATTCCAGTACTGGAGAACTACAGTTACAGGTAAGTAACTTATTTCTTACTCCAGTATTGAAACTTTAATAAATTCACATTCTTGAATCAGAGTAGCAAGCAGTGAATAACACATGTTCATATCATATACCAACTACATATAGTCACAGGAAATAGTATCTATAAATACCAATACAGGTGCAACATCATTATTTATATACAAATATAAGTACATACATTCATTTAATGTATACAGACATACCAGAAATCATTGAAAATGTGTGACAGTAAAGGATGGAGGGAAGTAACAAAAAGAAAGAAGGCTCACATTATTGAAAAAGATGTCTGAGAACCGCTTGTCACAATGCTGCATCTTGCTTAACCCCAGAATCCAAGCAGTAGTGCTTGGTAAATGTGTGCGGTGTCCTCCAAGTTGCTGCTCTGCAGATCTCTGAAAGGGACACACCTTGAAGAAGTAGAAGTGGATATTACTCTGGTAGAGTGAGCATGGACTCTTGACATCAGAGGTTGGCCCGCTTGCTGATGACAAAAAACAATGGCACTCGATATCCATCTTGAATACTCTGTTCAGTGATAGGGAAACCTTTTCTTGGTGCACTGTATGCTATAAAAAGTTGATTTGACTTGCGAAATGATTTTGTCCTGTTCAGGTAAAACTTTATGCACCATTTGATATCCAGAGAGTGCAGAGCACACTTCGCTGAAGTTTGTGGAGTTGGAAAGAATGATTTCAAAACGACTGGCTCATTAAGGTGAAAATCCGAAGGAACCTTATGAATGAACTTAAGGTTTGTTCATAGAATAACTTTGTCATGTTTGAATTGTAAGAAAGGTTCTTGGGTAGTGAACGCCTGGAAGTCACTAACTCTTCTTGTTGAAGTATAGAGCTAGGAGGAGAGCGACCTTCCATGATAGGAACTTTATATCCGCTCTGTGAATAGGTTTGAACGGATGTTTCATTAATTGACTCAGCACTGTATTCAGCTGCCATGCAGGACGAGGTGCCCTTACTGGAGGAAACATTCTGAACAGGCCTTTGAGAAACTGCTTGACCAGCCTGCTGGACCATAGAGATGGAACATTAGCTGATCTGCGAAAACTTGACATGGCAGTTAAATGAACCTTAACTGATGCATGAGCTAAGCTGGAGCAAGCCAAGTGTAGGAGATAAGGTAAAATTTCCTCTGGAGGTGAATGGAAAGGATTGACTTTAGATGATGCACACCAGATGCAGAATCTTTTCCATTTGAGTGAATATGTCCTGTTAGTGCTGTCTGCTCTTGCCCTAGCCAGCACATGCCTACACTCCTGCGGGATCTTTAAATGTTGAAATTCCTGGAACTCAGGAGCCAAGCTGATCATTTCAGAGAGCTGGGCTTCGAATGACATACTTGTCCCTGGTTCATCACAAAAAGGGACGGAAATGGTTTGAGATGGATTGGAGGGTTGTCCAAGAGTAGGTGAAGTTCTGTGTACCAATGTTGGTGAGGCCAGGCTGGTGCTATTAGTATGATCTTGCAGGGTTCCGTCTTAAACTTTTTTAGTACTCGTGGAAGGAGAGGAATGGGGGGAAAAGCGTCAGCAAATATGCCAGACCAAGCTATTGAAAAGGCATTCCCCCATGAACCCTGATGGGGACGCCAACTTGCGAAGTACCGGCATTTCACATTGTCTGGTGTTGCGAACAGTTCTATGTTTGGCTTGCCCCATTGGAAGAAAATGCTATAGAGTGCGTTGATCCAGTTCCCACTCATGGCAGGTTGTTTTTAATCTGCTCAACGTATCTGCTATGACGTTCTGATTTCCTGGAATGTAGTCCACTGTCGTATGCATTTTGTGTTGAATCGTCCAGCACCAGATAAGCTGGGCTTCCTTTAGAGAGCAGGAGAGATCTTGTTCCTCATAGTTTGTTCAGGTAGTGATGTTGTGGTATTGTCTGTTCTGACAAGCACCAAAGCGTTTTGTATTCTTGGCAGGAACGCTTGGAGCACCAGAAAAACTGCTCTCAACTCTCGAACATTGATATGAAGATCTCGGTGAGAGGGTGGCCATTTTCCGCTGACTTGCAAGTCTTGAAAGAAAGCCTCCTAGTGTTCTAGAGATGAATCTATTGTGATCACGAGAGGAGCAGCCTGAGACAGGAACGGCACACCCTGTGATAACTGGTGAGGTTGCATCCACCAGTCTTGAGCCACAATCATGGGAGTGGTGATTCAGATCAGATCGTTGAATGTGCCGTGTATCTGCACCCATTGTTCGTTTAAAGCTTCCTGAAGAGGACGCATGTGGAGACAATAAAGTATGAGGGGAATACAGGAAGATATCATCCCTAGGAGAGATTTGTAAAGGCGTACGGAAAGAAACCTTCTTTTTTGGACCCGTTTTGCCAAGGATATTAGTCTTTGTTGCCCCTCCAATGTCGGATACGCCTTGTTATAGATGGTGTCCAGAATAGCACCTAGAAAGACCAGTCGACGGGATGGTTGCAGAATCGATTTTTCTACATTTAAAGTGAGGCTTAATCTCCTGGAAAGATGCAGACAGGCCTTGGTAGATGTCCTTGCTGCTTTGTAAGTGGGGGGCCTTGATAAGCCAGTCATAGAGGTAAGGAAAAATTTGATGATGTTGTTGCCTCAGACATGCTGCAACTGGCGCTAGGCACTTAGTGAAAATGCGGGGAGCTGATTTTAGTCCAAAAGGTAGGACGCAGAATTGATAGTGTCTGCCGGCCACCGTGAATATTAGACATTTCTTGTGCGTTCGGCGTATGGGTATATGAAAATACGCATCCTGGAGGTCAAGAGACGACATGTAATTGTTTCCGTTCAGGAGGTGTAACACATCTTGAATAGAGATCATGCAGAACAATTGTTTTTGAGGAATTTGTTTAGGTTTCTTAAATCCAAGATCGATCTCCACTTTTTTAACTTCTTGCGAATCAAGAAGAAACAGGAGTAGAAACCTTCTCCTCTTTGGTTGAGGGGAACTGGTTCTATTGCTCCTTTTTGCAACATATTGGTAACTGCCATCTTTAAGAGATGTAGGTGTTTTTTAAAACGAAGCAGAGGAGGTGTTAGTGGAGGAATCTTTATAAATTCTAAAGAATGGCCGAATTGGATTAGATGTAGAACCCATTGGTCGGACATAATTTTCTGCCACTGCTAAAAATAATGGGATATTTTGCCGCCCACCGAGGTTGGAATAGGCGGAGCGGGGGTCGACAGCTGGGAGAAGTCATTGGCAGCGACCGGTGTCCTTGCCTTGGCGTCCTGATTTCCCTCTGAAGGAAGCCTTGTAAAAGCCACCGCAGGTGGTTGGCGGCGAGTAAATTGAGGCCTGTATTGTTGAGCAGAGGAAGAATAGGCTGGGTAGCAAAACTGTTGGTAGCCTCCTCTGTGAAATTGGTGACCTTTTCCTCGGAAGCCACGAAAAGGCATTTTCCTGTACTGTAAGGGACCTAAAGACTAAGCTGTATCTGCGTCTTTTTTAAAAGCTTATAAAGCTTCATCAACGTGGCTGCCAAATAATTCCTCTCCGTTATAAGGTAAATCTAGTATTTTTGCTTGTACCTCAGGCCTGTATGAAGTGGCTTTCAGCCAACCTTTACGCCTCAGAACGGCCGCCCCGGCTAGTTGCCGGAAACCAGTGGACGCTATATCCATAGCTCAGTTTATTATTTCCGAGGCGGACCGCTCGCTTTCTAGAAGGATTTTCTTAGCTTCCTCCTTGTCTTCTGGTGGAAGTCTATCCAAGAAAGCATGCCAAATCTGACCACATTTGCCTATTATAACGGCCCAGCAAAGCCAGAGAATTTGAGGCTTGTGCTGTTAAGGTTGACATAGTCGAAAAACGCTTGCCAATGTTGTCGAGTCTTCTACCCTCTTTATAGGGCGGCGCAGTCAGAGGGGCTGAAGGATTCTTAGATCGCCGCTGCGCTGCTTGCGCGATCACAGAATCTGATTTTGGATAACCTATTAAGCAAGCTGGAGCGTTATCCGGAGCTCTGTATTTTTGTCAAGCCTTGGCAACACAGGTGGAACAGTTGCTGGATTTTGCATGAACCTCAGTCCCTCTTTCCAAATATAATCAATTAAAAGTCCTTTTTTAGGTGTATCTGACATGATGGGCATCAGTTCAAATCACCTCAAAACAAGATTGGTAGTATATCGACTGGAAAAACACACCACAATAGAGAAAGAGAAGAAAACTGAGCAGAGCTCAGTAGAGACTCCCTAAGCACGATGTGCAGTAGAAAATCTGAAGAACTGGAGCTTCTTTCAGGAAGGTTCTACAGGGTGGTGTCTATTGATTGGTTGGTTCTAAGTTTTAGTCCTTTATTACAAAAGGACAGGGATATGTTACAAACGTTTTAAGGCCTAGGGCCTTATGTTCTATGTCTAATAGGACATTACTCTTAATAATACCGGGGGCTCCAATCTCGCCGACGGGGAATGATTCAAGCATGTGAATCTATGATAGTTACAATACTGCATTAAGTAGTACTGAGCAATGGAGCAAATGTTAACATGCAAAATGGTAGTAATTCTTGACGTAGTGGGTTTTCGTAGCATAATGGTGTCAACTCATGTTTATTGCCTGCAATGGCAAAACTGTAATAATTCTTGACAAATGGTAGCCAAGATTGCGACAATGATGTGCTCCTTTGGTTTAATGCTTGCACTTGCATAATATTGGTAATTCTTGTAATTTCTGTAACACTGTTATTACTGCTGTCTGAAGCTTTGGCTTGTAAGATTAGTGTAAACTACTGGTATCCATTCATGCACTCACTTATTTATCCGTTCATTCTTCACTGAACTCACTCAGCCAATATTTACCCATTCACTCAGTCACTTATTTGTTCATCCATCCATGTACTCATTCTTCCACCTATTTGTTGAGAACATTTTGGTTTCACTCTCTCACACAATGGCAAACACACCAAACAATGAATAATCACTTTCACTTATAAAATTGCAAGACCTATTGCTCGCTACACTTGTCATAAAAGGGCTTTAATAGCTGTGAGGTATGTTCACAGTACATAATGGTGAAAGCATGGTCCAAGATGTTTTTTCAGGAACATCACTGTGGACCTTCCAATTAATGCAGATTGGAGCGGGCGTATGGACACAGCTGAAAGAATGACCACACCTGAACCACCAGTGTCATCAAGAGGCAAAGGAAAAGAAAACGTTGCAGAGGCAGAATTATTCTAGGCAAGGGTGCAGTCACCAGTGAACAATTTGCTGATGAAGACCCGGTCACAGCACTTTGGAGACTGAGAGATCTATCCTCAGACTAGCTGGGGGAAATTTGGCAAGGTTAATGAGAGGGCTAGAAAGAAAGACAAGCCTTCTTGAATCTACAAGGATGGGGTTAGAGGAAAGGGAGCTTTTAAGACCACGAGACTGAACAGTGTTGACAAGAGACTGATAATGAGGTAAAACAAAGTCCTTACATCCAGTAACAAATCCTTAGCAAACACAATGCAAGAGACACATGTTAGACTTCTGGGGTTCCAGAGGGTCAGAAAGAGGGAGTGATCCTCCCCTAACTGTGTGATGGATATATTAGGCATAGGTAGAGAGAATTACTCAATTTATAGTGTCAAGACAAGTGTATCTCCATACTTAGATAAGAAGAAACTGGGAGGCAGTGATGTGAGAGAAGCTCTCACCCAAATAAAAAATTGGTTCCTTGAATGAGGTGTGAAGGTTCGCCGTGTATGGCAAGAGAATCTGGCCACCTTACTTTTGGAAGAGATGCGCAGTCCTTTGTGCACACAAAACAGCAACGTAGCCACAGAGGAAAGCTGGCAAAAAAAGGCTATCCCAGCACTAGCGAACCAAAAGCAGGTGCCAGGCAGGGAACAAAATGAGGGATAACGTTGGGATGATATTTGAACATTAATTGAAGCAAAATAATGCTCACAATTGCATGTAAAAAAACAATTGTGCCAGGAAGAGGATGTGATACATTGAACACAGGGAGTCAAGTAGTTCAGAAAACACAGCAGAAGGAAGAGTAGGATCTTGTCTTTGTTTATCAGGGACAGTTCCAGTTTTTGGGTATGAAATGTTTGTTCCAGTCAAAAAGTTAAATTTCTCTTGTACTCATTTTTAGCTGCAGAAATGGTACTCCTTTTATTTGCCTTCTAATTTTGTGTAGACAACAAAAGCATTAACAAGCTAGCATGTGAAAATCTAAAAATTCATGAACCAGATCTTCTAAGAATGACGATAGGAAAATGACAAATGATTGATGATAATTGCCAAACTAAGAGAGGCTTTATTTATTTACATGCTAAGCAGCTTGTCCAACAGAACACACCACACAAGTCTTCTTGGCATAGTGGTTAACTTTAAGAGCAAGTTACTTGCCTATGATAACACTGTTTCTATTAGATAAGACGGGTCGCGCAGATTCCTTACTTTAACACCTTCCCAGGCACCATACAAAATGTGCAACCTTTTTTCTAACTTACTTCATCACCTGCAGCAAAGCATCACTCAGAGTAGTGACATCACGCAGCTCTACTGGTAGCCTGACATCAACGTCTAGCTATAGAGCCACATGCCACACAAGCTTATGGCATCAGTTTCCAATATTATCCAAGTCCCCACAGCTAAAGGGCTTTAAACAGACATTGACCAAAAGGGAAAGTTACCTCAAACATGGAAGAGGGAACACATATTAGCCCTCTCTCATTCCTTACTTGAAGACTCCCAAACCTACCCCTGGAAGCTGGGTTGAGGATAAGCACCTCTATTTATTAAAAGAAGGATGGCAAAATAGACTTACCAAACTGAGAGCGAGCACAGTTACCCTCATCCAATCAACAATGTTTTGCAAAAGACTGGATAGATACCCATTTTGCATCCTCACAAATTTACTGCACTAGAACTCCCCATCAAGAGAGCAAACGTTGAAGCCAGCCTCCTGACTAGTCCCTACAATGCCCCTGTGGAATGGAATCTAAAACCCACAGGTGTGGAGCTTCTTGTTAATTCACAACAGCACTTCAAGGTCAAAAAAAGTTTATTTAGACAATTAAGTCTTTAAACTACAGATCATGCAATAGTATTTAAAAAGTACACACATTAAAAAATTCTTATTCCCACAGTGAAAACATCATATAAACCTTAAAACTTCATACATAAATATTTTTTTAAAAACAGTAACATTTAGTTTTATATAGCAATACGCTTTTCTGTGCTTAAGCCTCTAATGAATTAGGAAACTTATATACACCCTGCATATATTTCCCAATGGCTATTGCAGTATCTAAATTTTCCATATCCGCAAGAAGCTCCCATGCTTGCAAGCGGACCTTCACATTATACTTTAAAAAGAGCGGGCGAAGAAATAATCTACGTAAATGTAAAAATTTCTGACAATCCAATAAAATGTGTAAAATGTTACATTTCATCCCCATCTTACACATACATTTACTATCAGGTTGCATTAGGCCTGATTTTATTGCACTATTTGTAACTGCCGGATTTATTCCAATTCTTATCTTTAAGACTTCCCTTCTTAACCATTGATTTGGTAATATATCTAAATAGGGATAGCTTATATCTTTCTCCCAACTTTTGCTCATAAATTTTACAGAATCTTTCTAACTCAAATACTCCCGGTCTATTTCTCTTGACAGTTCTTTTCCCTGCAATTTAAGTACACTCTTTGTTACATTAATTTGTAATGTCTTCGGATCTATTTTCACCTTCAGGTGGTCACAGATAGTTTGAAGTTTGCTTCTAGTGGATTTAGCCCATTTTAACTCACTAACTTGGATCTCTTTCAAACACCATTGAGATACCTTTGTGACCTCCTCATGACCCAAACGATTCCAAAATCTGAGTAAACCTTGTTGCACCTGAATATTCCATGCTATCAGCCCTGCTTCCAGTCTAATAGCTTGAATCATTGCTGCACTTGGCAGGGACAATAAAGATTTTAGGCATTTCCCTTCCTCTTTGTCCCAGGAGCTTTTACCATCAATACAAAAGATTTCTGAACCATATTGGAATTGTGGGGGAATCATTGCTTTATAGGCCGTCAATAAAGGTTTGTGGGACATATCACCATAACTTTGATTGAATCTTTTCAACCCACATACCGCCAGCTGTGCTTTTACTTTCTGTGCCTCAAGGTGCATACCCCACTTCATAGAATTTGTAAACCATATTCCAAGATATTTATATTCATTTACAATATCTAGTTTGGTTTGACCCAGATACCAATTACACTTCGTATTCCTCTTCCCGAAGCACAGAATCTTTGTTTTGTCCATGTTTACTGTTAGTCGTTTTGCCGAACAATATGCGCTGAAATTATTCAGCTTTCTTTGTAGACCCACCTCTGTTTGGTCCAATATTACTAGATCGTCGGCATACAGTAAACAGGACAGATGCCTTCCATTTACTTTCGGACTTGCACCTCTAGCAGAACCCAGAATAGCGGGCAGATCTGCTAGGAATATGGCAAACAGAAGCGGGGCCAAAACACAACCTTGCCCAAGTCCATCATTTATTGCTATTTCTGGTGTTAGGCCGCCAGATGTATCTTTAATTACTTGTGCCCAATTATGGCTGTGTAGCTCCTGAATCACCATCAAGAGATCCGGTGAAACCTCATTATTATTCATGGTCTCCCACAAACACTCCCTATCCACCAAATCAAATGCAGCGCGAAAGTCCACGAAACAGCAATACAGCTTGCCCTGCTGCTCCATGGACTTCCGCGCCACAGCCCACAAGGCAAAGCAGTGGTCAATAGTCGAATGTCCTTCCTTAAAACCTCCCTGTTCTATTGGGACAACAGCACTTATTTTAGAGGGAAATTTTACAGGAGATAGTATGCTTTCTTACAGAAGAAAGACACTTCGCCCTGCAAAAAAAAAGCCAATCGATCACCATGGATCATCACCTTTTTTAAATGCTTTAGACCTCACGGTATAATAATTCAAAGTCTTTAAGGGTCACGTCTATAAAGTCTCTCTTCTTCTTAGAAGATGCGAAGGAGAGTAAATGGCAGGCAACAAAATGCACTGTGAAGCATGAAATTCCAATGTCGCTCCCGGCAAAACGTGTGATTTCACCTAAAGAAGCACCCACCCCTTATGAAATTTTGCACAAAGAAACGGAAACAGATAGAACCTGAAGCTCTCTCAATGTCCTTAAATGCTGCGTAGCATGAAAAAACTAAAGCTGACAAAAGCGCATTGGCTTGAAAAAAAGCCCATGAGAAAATTAAACAAAAAATTAAAGGGTACATACAGTGAAAAGAAAGAAACATGGTTCTCGTTAACTTGTCCTGCATTACATACAATCATCAACAATAAGCATTCAGGAATGTTGCTTTGTTTGATAACGTCTCCTGGAGTTTTGAGATCTACCTTAACATCATTAATTGGATAGCCACTTTAAGATCCAAAAGAGCAACCTGAAACTATTTTGCTGAAAAAGTGTTCTGTGAACCTTTGAGAAATACATGTTCAATTGAACACTTTAAGAGTGATCGGTGCCCCAGGGAAACTGGAAAGGGAAATCACTGTCAAATATCCTTTCACCATCTCTACAGTAAGAGTCTTTTCAGATAAAGATAAACCAATTTCAAACTTTTACCTGTATGCACTTTTACAGGATTAATGGACTGACGTAAGCATCAAAGCATAAAACAAATCCATCTGCAAAAATAAACCACCCAGGTCAAAGGCCTTTGTGCTGCCAGAAAAACACCCTGAACCTCTTGAGGAGGATGACAGGATGGGAAAGCTAACCTCTTTAGTTCCTAGCATGCACATTGAGAACCATTAAGTTACAATAAAATAATTAGTCTCTGTTCTCAGACAGAAGATCCTCTCTCAGTGGGGCAGGACACGATGAGCACAGTTTAGATGCTGCAGGTCCATACACCATGGATGACACCCCCAACCTGGAGCAATAAAAGTCTGGGTTTTGTGAACACAAATTATGTGAAACCCTTCTAAATAATAGGGCTTGGGCAAATGCTTATTGAATGGTGTAGTTCCAGTCCAGGGACGAAGCATCTTCCAGAGAGCAAAGAAAATTCCAGAGAGCAACACTTTTCGTATAGTTTTCACTGGTAGCAAAAGGGGCTATTTGAGGAACCCACAATTCCTGAAATATGTAGGCCACGCCAATGATGCAGAGGCCAAATGAGCTTGGTAAATGGCATCAAGAACCTGCCATTACAATCTCCTTTCCCATCAGAACATCTATTGGTGTGACTGACCAATTCCTTTGCCCATTAGCCATCACCAAACCTTTAGCGTTTCCCTGCAAAGAGAGACAGACAACTTCTCCCTACGTGCTCAAATACCCCATTACTGTGGCACTGACTGTCAAAATCTGGACCTACAAGCCCTTTAGTTGGGTAAATAAAACCTTACGTTCAAATATGATGGTTCTTAACTCCAAGATATTTATACACAGTTGCACTTCTTAACATGGCTACAGTACATTGAACATGTGAGATTGTGGATGAGATACCAATCGTGTAATGAGGCACCTATTTTCTTGTTAATTTGGACCAAGGAATTTCCGGAACGCCGTCTCTTAACAGATGCTTTAAAATCTCCACCACTGAAGTTGTTGGAACACATACGAATTAGAGCAATAAGATCCTTTAGGTGCCGATCAAATTGGCTCCACTGAAAGAAAAGTTCCAAAGCAACACATATGTAAAGTGAAAGAGGGAAGAGAAAGATACAAGATGCCACATGGCCAAAGAGTCTCAAGGCCTCACTTGCCTGTTGAACTGGATTCTTGTTGAATAAAAGAACAACTTTTTAAACCTTCAGAATACTGATCACACTGACTTAGGGGGGTAGGGTCATACATTCTGAATATCAAGAACTGTGCAAGTGTAAAAGTGGGCGGGGTCAGGAACACAAGGCATTTCTACCAGCTGCCTGATAGGCCCAGCTCATAATAAATTATGGTTTAATTCATTATCCATCTAGGTAAGGATACAAATCCAAAGAAGTGACTGCTTCATGACAACTCTTAATGCTGAGGAAAGACCCAATGGTAGACCTTTCAGCTGACAATGGTGTTTACCTACTGTGAAGGGAAGAAACTGTGGGACTCAATAATTGAAATGTGAAAATGGGCATCTTGAAAGCCCAGACACATAATCAAACATGGTCCTGAAACACTAACAACATTTGACAAGAGATTAGTATTTGAAACTCCTTTTCTTGCAAGAACGTCTTTATGATTTGAAGTTACAGAACAGGGCAGACACCTCCCACTTTCTTTGGAATGAGGAAAAACCTCAAGTAACAACCTTTGGCCCTATGAGAGGGAGAGATTACCCCTATAGAATCTTTCTCCAACAAAGATGGCACTTTCAATATCAAGGTATTTGTTTGTGAGAGAGAGAGAGTAAGGAGGTACAGGTACAGGCTTATTCCAAAAGGCAGGGGGACTAATTTTCCCACAATCTGAAGGACTCACTGGTCCAGAGTAATCTCTTGCAATTAATAAAGAAATCCTGCCATTCTACCCTAAACAGGTTTTGTATAAATCTCCATTGCTTAAACGTCCAGTAAGCATTTGCTACAGAAAGGATAGAGGACAAGGAGAAGGAAGTCTTTCCTTGTCTGTTCTTTCCAGAACTTCAATCTCATTAGGAGTGAAAAAGGCCTATGGAGTTTGTTGTTTTTTTTTTTACATATTTTTCTAAATAAGCTTTATTGGTATTTAGTATAATATTACACAAGCCATGAATCAGTGACAACATTGAGGGCAATAATAGCATGACAGTAGATTAACGAATGCATCTTAGTAAAGTCCATCTTGATCTCATGGAGTTTGTTGTTACTGATGGAATATCTGTTTGTTTATGGAAATTTCCTAGAGAGGATTCTAGTCTCAGAGCCTGGCAGCTGACAACTCTGTTCGAACCTTCGAGAAAATCATCAGCCTTCTCTCGAAAAAGGAGATAGCTGTTGATTGGTATATCCATCAACTTGCATTAGATGTCATCAGAGATACATGTAGTCCTCATCCAAGCTAGTTACGTAATGCCTGCTTCAGACTCCATAGCCCTTGCCTATGAATTCCACTATAGCTTGGATATTTCAAATCCCAGCCTGAAGAAACACACTAAGAAGAGTTTTTAAATGATCAGGCATACTCTGAACTGATACTGCCACTGTGTCTCAAAAAGTAGGAGTGTAACATGCCAAAACATGTAGTGCTGGAGTACCATAGAGCAGGGATCCCAGAAGCAGTCACTTTCCCTTCAGTGAGTCACTCTTTAGATTCCATGTCTGTGAGACTAGTTAGTATATTATTGTGCCACAATGTTACAGTTGATGCCTGTACCTTTAAGCTCTCAGGTAAAACAGAATTTGAATCAAGAGGAGGAAATAGTTCACCCCTATGTGTGTTGTAAATAAACATCGGTTATTCTGCGCCTTGAGACCCATGGGTGATAAGTGTGCTTTACAAATACACATGTTATGTTATGTCATCATCAGTCCCTCTGTTAAAGGGATTTATAAAAGTCAGTGCATTGGAATCAGAACTGAATGTCTTTAAAGACTCCGATAAAAGAGCGGGGAGTAAAAGATATTCTTTTTTGTAGATTAAAGTCAAGTCTTTTGCCTTGTAAGATGCTTGCTATCTCAAATAAGCAGCATACAGTGACACTAGTAACAATGCAGCTAATGCTGACTTTATTTTTGAGTCAGAAGTTGGTGAAGATGCCAGCTTCGAAAATCAAGATTGAGGTCTTTGAGGATAGGAAAGGTGCAGGGGATGATGCTAAAGCTGTTGGTGGTACATCGCTCAATAGCAGTGGTGCCAACTAGGCTGCTGCCACCTTGGGTGTTGACAAAGGCATATAAGATAGAGGAACGATGAAAATGTTCAGCTTTGCTTTTTTGAAAGCTTCAATTAACTCGACAGGAGCCAAAAGAATAGAGAAACAAACCTGTTGAGAGATAGGTTGCAATGCAGGCAACTGGTTGGATATATCGATGGAATAAGGCTCTCTTTGCCTCTTTCTTTTCTAACAGTGATGTGAGGAACAGTGCTTCCTCTTATATTTTCTATGCATCCTCTTAGAAAACCTGAACCTTGAACTGATCCATCTCCAAGATCTGGAAGATGTTCTAGACTTCTCTCTCGGAAGCAATTGATAAAGTCAACCATACCATCTTCATTTGTTGCATGAAGCAGGTTGAACTCAACAGAATGTGGTTGGATTAGTTCAGATCCTTCTTTCTCACAAATTTCATCCCAGGCTTTGTTCCTTTCTCTTCCAAATGATAGCATCATACCTATGGAGTACTCCAAAGGTCCGCACTCTCTCCTACCATGCATTAACACCTTTTTCAAGCCTCTTGTCAGTTAATTTTCACCCATGGGCTTTACTTCAATTTCAATGACTATGATACCAAGGTCATCATGAAAATAGATGAGACTACAGTGTCACTGTTGCACAGTTTAAACAGATAATGTTTTCAATTCGGACATAGAAGGGCTATAATTCCTCGAAACCCATTTCAGACTAGATGGCAGATGGGAGTGCAGGACCAACGCCCTTTGCTTACAGCATAAGATGTTAGTCTGCCCTGTCCGATCACCTGTAGTTAGAAATCTTTTTTAAAAATCGATTTTCAAAAACAGTTGCTTCTCCAGGTTAAAGTAGTTTCATCAACTTACTCCAACAAACATCAGGAGTCTAAGTAAAAATGTGCCTAGTATTAATAAAGAGGCCCACCTTTTTTAAAATCTTGTTTAGGGTTGCATCTCAGCTTCGTTGGACTCACATCAAGGCAATCAGGAGGATTCTCCAGAAAAGACACATGTAGACAGGTGGGACTGTTTGGTCGAGCTACCCTGGGGATTATTCATGCCCCGTTACGCTTTGAGATTGATTTGTTATGACATTTGGATTACTAGGAATTTAGAAGGAAACAGATTGATAGCCTTTCCTATATAAAGATTGTGCAAAAAGCCCTGACGAAGTTCCTTTGGAACGAAACGCATTGGCTGTGCCTTGTTTTAAAGATTGAAAAAGAATAAAGGATTTATTTTCGCAAGATTGGAAGCTTCTTGAATTGTGTTCCATGGTGCACCGTCCTTGCCCCTATAGGGTTGCATCTCAGCTTGTGCTAGCCTACTCCCATATTTAGGTAAACTTTAGTCCATGCTTAGTCACACTAATGTATGCAAAATGATGCAATGCAACTGCTTGAGAGCACCTGCAGATTTGAACCTCTGTCCTTTCACCTGTATACTGCAATTTGTGTCCGGCAACCAATTACCTTTAAGATGGTCTGTATGGCCTTTAATGACAAGGTGCAGGTATTTGCAAAACAATGTCACAACATAAC
Source organism: Triturus cristatus (assembly GCF_964204655.1). Classification (NCBI taxonomy): domain Eukaryota; kingdom Metazoa; phylum Chordata; class Amphibia; order Caudata; family Salamandridae; genus Triturus; species Triturus cristatus. Next base: position 1,397,433,039 of record NC_140589.1, read on the forward strand.
CGTTCTATGAACTCTGACAGCCTTTACTATCTTAGTTTTCTATATTTTCTCAACACAAACGCTATAGGCAGAGGGTTCTCCTTTCTTATTTCCATTTTCAACTTATAAATCTTAAAAGCGATCTGTTTCATTCTGGTAACGAAATGGGGTTAATCATTCATCTGGCGAAAAAAGTAGCTTACCTTTGTTAATGCTTTTTCAACAAGGTAGTGCCACCGATTATCACTCTTTAAAGTAAGATAGTGGCTCCATAAATGAACAGATATGTAAATGATATCAGATTTTCCTAAATAGTATTGCTTCATAGATGCCCAAGCAAAAAGGCAAGATCAATGTAAGTTTATCCAAGGCATAACTATCCTCATAGACAGGGTAGGTGGAGAGATTAAATAGACTCCTTGGGTTCCATCAAAAAAGAATTGCCAAAGTAAAGAAGCTTGCTTCTCTAATCAATAACTAAATCAACATATTAGAAAGTCTCAAATAACAAGGCTACATAAGAAGGGGGTGGTTCTGAGAACAAACCAGAAATTCAGCTCAGAAACTGCTGAAAAGGTGTCTCCGAAACGAGCCTTGTTCTTCACATCCTAGTACAAGCAACTGTACTTCATAAAAGTGTGCACGGAAAACCAAGAGGCTGCCTGACAAATCTACCAGAAAGTATCCAAATTCAAGAACACAGACGCAAATGTTTCTGTGTCTATGAGAAGCTAGGGTAAGAAACAAACGTGTTTCTGCAAGTTCACTTTTATGCCTAAAGTATTTTCTGATTATAAATGTTTTCCGATGATCAGGTTGACTGACACGCAAAGCATACAGGGTGATTTCACATACAGAGCCTGAAGCTTGTCCACCCTGTTCCCAATACAAGAAAACAAGTTACTTACCTGTAACTGTAATTCTCCAGTATTGGACCTTTCATAGATTCACATGCCTGAATCATTCCCCGTCGTCGAGACGGGAGTCTCCGGTACATAAAAAAGGGATGTATGTCGTTACAACGCACACTTTTACAACGCATGCACTTACAACGCATTTTTTACAACGCAAAATCCATTACAACGCATTCCATTACATAGCATGACACTACAACGCATTTTTAAAAACTACCTTTACAACGCATTCCATTACAACGCATACTACCTTTACAACGCATACCATTACAACGCATAATATTAAATTGCATTTAAGGTAAGTATTAGATAGTATAGGGGTAAACATTACTATTCTAACTCCAGGGGGTGCAACAGTAGGGAAAGTGTTGGATAGTATAGGGGTAAAAATTACTATTCTAACTCCAGGGGGAGCAACAGTAGGGAAAGTGTTGGATAGTATAGGGGTAAAAATTACTATTCTAACTCCAGGGGGTGCAACAGTAGGGAAAGTGTTGGATAGTATAGGGGTAAAAATTATTATTCTAACTCCAGGGGGTGCAACAGTAGGGAAAGTGTTGGATAGTATAGGGGTAAAAATTACTATTCTAACTCCAGGGGGTGCAACAGTAGGGTAAGTGTTGGATAGTGTAGTGTAATATTATGCGTTGTAATGGTATGCGTTGTAAAGGTAGTATGCGATGTAATGGAATGCGTTGTAAAGGTAGTTTTAAAAAATGCGTTGTAGTGTCATGCGATGTAATGGAATGCGTTGTAGTGGATTTTGCGTTGTAAAAAATGCGTTGTAAGTGTAGTGCGTTGTAAAAGTTGCGTTGTAAAGGTTGTTCCCCATAAAAAAGCATTGCTTAGTATTATAGCAAACTGAAAAAAGGCCTAGGCCCATTTTCCTTTGCAACCCATAACCTTCGTTATGTAAAAAAGGACTAAACTTGTCCATGAACCAATCAGAGTCTCTCACCTTCTAGAATCCTCCTGAGAGAACCTTCTGCCCCTCAGATTTTCGTGCACTTGTGCAATAACACCCTTTGTGCTAAATCCGAGGTGAGCCTCTCAGGGTAGGAGGGTGGGTTGCATGTGAATCTATGAAAGGTCCAATACTGGAGAACTACAGTTACAGGTAAGTAACTTGTTTTCTTACTCCAGTATTGGAGCCTTTCATAGATTCACATGCCTGAATCAGAATAGCGAGCAGTAAATAAATGCACATTTTTTGTTACCCAGAAAGTGAATCCAGGAAACATATATAGTGTGATAAAGCTGGTATCTGTAAACCAAAGTCCACATATCAAAAATACTTTGCAAATGGTAATACAATCAATAAACAACAATAAAATGTGCCAAAGTACATAATAACGGAAGGAGGGATGGTAAAGAAGGCTCACCGTTACTGGATAAGGTTCCTCAGCACCGCTTCTCCCAACGCCACATCTCTCCCTGTGGCTGCATCCAAGCAGTAATGCCTGGTGAAGGTGTGTGTACTCGTCCAGGTCGCCGCCCTGCAGATATCCTGGATCGGCACTCCTGCGAATAGAGCAGTAGAGGTGGAGACTGCTCTTGTAGAATGTGCACGGACTCGTGCATTCAAAGGTTGGCCAGCTGCCTGATGACAATACTCTATGGCACTGGATATCCATCTGGCAATTCCCCTCTTTGACAAAGGGAAACCCTTCCTGGGTGCGCTGTAGGCAACAAAAAGCTGTGAAGACTTGCGGAAAGGCTTAGTTTTCTGCAAATAGAACTTCAAACAACGCTGTACATCCAGCGAGTGGAGAGCTCTTTCCGCCGCTGTTGATGGTTGTGGAAAAAATCTTTTGAGAATTAAAGGTTCGTTCAAATGAAAGTCAGTTGGAACCTTAGGGATGAATCTTGGATAAGTCCTGAGTATTATCCTGTCCTCTTTGAACTGCAAGAAAGGCTCTTGGACCGTGAGAGCCTGAATCTCCCCCACTCTCCTGGCTGAAGTGAGCGCAATGAGAAGCGCAACTTTCCAGGAAAGAAATTTCAGCTCCGCCCTGTGAAGTGGCTCAAAGGGCTGCTTCATCAACTGGGAAAGAATGACGTTCAATTGCCAGAGAGGTGGTGGAGGTTTTATTGGAGGGAAAACTCAGAACAGACCTTTCATAAATTGTTTGATGACTCTAGCAGACCACAGAGATGGACCAGAGGCCGTCCTTCTAAAGCGTGAAATTGCAGCTAGGTGCACCTTTATAGATGCATGAGCCAAACCTGACTTAGCCAAAAGCAAGATGTATGGAATAATCTTGTGAGCTTCTGAATGCAGCGGATGAATGTTAGACCTTTTGCACCATAAACAGAACCTTTTCCACTTCATCCGATATGTTTTGTTTGTACTATCCGCTCTGGCTCTAGATAGAATCTCCCTGCACTCCATAGGGATGTTCAGATGCTGAAATTCACAGTATTCAGGAGCCAGGCTGCTAAATGCAGAGATTTCGGATCCGGATGAAGAACTTCCCCCTGGAACATTGTCAGCAGAGAAGGTATCGGTTGCAGGCAAATCGGGCGATCCTCTGACAGTAGAAGAAGCTCCGCAAACCAATGTTGTCTGGGCCACCACGGAGCTATCAGGATTAACCTGCATGGTTCTTTCTTGATCTTCATAAGAACCCGCGGCAGGGGGGGAATTGGAGGAAAGGCGTAGGCAAAGATGCCTGACCATGCCATCAAAAAAGCATTCCCCCAAGATCCCCGTTGGGGAAGCGAGCCTCCGAAGAACCGGCATTTTCTGTTCTCCCTTGTCGCAAAAAGATCTACTGTCGGAGTTCCCCATTTCTGGAAGATGTTGTCCAAAATCCCGTTGTCGATTTCCCAATCGTGACAGACAGACTTTAGTCTGCTTAGAGTATCCGCCTTGGTGTTCTGGTCCCCTGGAAGATGTTCCGCTGTAATGGATACTTCGTGTCGTAGAGCCCATTCCCATATCCACTGGGCTTCCCGAGACAGGGAGAGTGATCTTGTTCCTCCCTGTTTGTTCAAATAGTGCATTGCTGTTATGTTGTCTGTTCTTATCAACACGGCTGCACCTTGAATCCTTGGCAGGAACGCCAACAATGCTAAGCAGACGGCTCTGAGCTCCAAAAGGTTGATATGCAATTGCTGTTCGTTCACTTTCCAACGACCGCTGACCTGCAGATCCTGAAGGAATGCTCCCCATCCTTCCAAGGACGCATCTGTCGTAATCACCAATGGAGCTGGTTGAGTCAGGAAAGAAAGACCCTGCAAGATGTTTCGTTTTCGGGTCCACCATGTCGCCGCGTGGATCATGATCGGCGTCACTTTGATTATATCCTCGAAGGATCCTGTCGCTTGAAGCCACTGAAGATCCAACTGCTCTTGTAACGGACGCATCCGTAGTCTGCAGCAAGGTACGAGGGGAATGCAAGATGACATCGTTCCCATCAATGACTTGTACTTGCGTACTGAAAGAGACCTTCTTTTTATAAACGCCTGGGATAGAGATATTATTCCCCGCTGTCTCTCCTCGGAGGGGGAACGCTCTGTTTACCTCCGTATCCAGAATTGCTCCCAAGAAAGTTATATTTCTTGACGGTTGCAGAGTTGACTTCTCCTCGTTTAGAGTGAGGCCTAATCTGGCAAATAGTTCTATGCAAGCCTCTGTTGACAACTGGGCTGACGCTGCCGATGGAGCCTTGACTAGCCAGTCGTCGAGGTAAGGAAACACTTGGTGTTTCTGTCTCCTTAGAACCGCTGCCACTGGAGCCAGGCATTTTGTAAAAATCCTCGGGCTGATTTCAGGCCAAAAGGAAGCACCTTGAATTGGTAAGGATCTTCGGCCACCACGAACCGAAGGTACTGCCTGTGTGAAGGATGGATTGGGATATGGAAATACGCATCCCGTAAATCCAGTTTGGTCATATAATCCCCTGGGTTTAATAGCAGCAGAATATCCTGGAGGGAGATCATTCTGAAGGTTTGATCTTTGAGGTAAGTATTTAGGGATCTGAGATCCAAAATGGGGCGCCATTGAAGAATGTTTTTCTTGATTAGAAAAAAACGGGAATAAAATCCCCTTCCTTTCTGGGAATTTGGTACCGGTTCTATTGCTCCCTTTCGGAGCATTGTCCAAATTTCTTGACGCATCTGATGTAAATACCTGACCTCTTGAAATCTTGGTGGTGAACAAGGGGGGATTTCCAGAAACTCTAGAGTATGACCGAATTGTATTATGTGGAGGACCCATTGGTCTGTCGTTATCTGCTGCCAATTTTGATGATGATAGGAAATTCTTCCACCCAGGGGAATATGCGACATATGAGGAATAAGCGTCACCAGATTGTCATTGTCTTCGGGTGGTATCTTTCCCTTGGCGACCTCCTCGACCTCTAGGAGTAGATTTTGTGAAACCTCCTGTCTGTCTCTGTGAATATTGTTGACGATATGGTTGAGATGATGTGGAGTAGGAAGAATAGCGGCCTTGTTGATAACCTCCTCTATAAGAAGTTTGGCCCCTACCTCGTGAGCCACGAAAAGGAACTTTTCTGTACTGTAATGTTCCCAAAGATTTCGCTGTTTCCGTATCCTTCTTGATACTCTGTAAGGCCTCATCCACATGCTTTCCGAACAGATCTTCCCCATTGAACGGAAGATCCAAGATCTCATTCTGGACTTCAGGCCTAAAAGATGTTGCTCTCAACCATCCTTGTCTGCGTAAAACAGCCGCTCCTCCCAGAGATCTGAAGGCCGTGGTCGCAATGTCCATTGCACAATCTATGACTTCAGCGAAGTCCTTTCACCTTCCTGGAGGATTTTCCTGGCCTCTTGTCTGTCCGCTTCAGGTATGCTGTCTATGTATGGTGATAAGTCGCACCACATTTGCCTATCATACCTGCCCAGGATGGCTAGGGTATTTGCTGCCTTGACCAGAAGAGCAGACATGGACGAAAACCTTTTCCCTGCATTATCTAAGCGCCTACCCTCTCTGTCCGGTGGCGCTGAAATTGGAGCAGACGGATTCCTCGATTTTTGCTGCGCCGCTTGAGTTATAACCGAGTCCGGTTTGGGGTGACCGAATAACCAAGCCGGAGCATCCGAAGGCGCTTTGTATTTTTTGTCCAGCCTAGCAAGCACTGGAGTAATCGTTGCCAGCGTCTCCATAACTTTGAGACCTTCCTCCCATAGATGACTCACAATTGGAAGAGATCTAACCGTCTTGCGAAACGGTTCATGAAATCATATAAAAAGCATTCTGCTTTATCTGATGACATATTGAGCGCAAATCTCTGCGCGGCTCTTTCCATCAGATTATGGAACCCTCCAATGTCCTCCGGAGGGGAATCCACAGGTCTCGGTGACGGAGATGAAGGGGACGGAATCAGATACTCATCCCATTCCTTACTAGGCTCTGTTATCTCCCCTTCCTCCTGCTCTTCATCGTCAGATGTGTCTAGAACCGGTTGTGGCAAAGGTGATATTGGCCTAGGAACCGGCACCTCCTGTCTTCGCACTGGTGTACATGGAACAGAGTGCGACAGAGCCTCTGGAATCCTTTGGATAGAATGAGGCAAAGGATGCCTCCTCTTCTAATCATCCAACATGAACTGCAAATCCGTCAGTAGAGAAGCTGGAACACTCACCATCTCTTCCTGATCATGTTGTCGGGGGCGGTCCTGATAACCCCCACACTCATCCTCCCAGTCATCCTCCTGACATTTAACATGTAACTGAGAGGGGCTACTTGCATAGCCAAACGGACCCTCATTATCATCCTCCTGCGAATCCTCCTCCTCCAATAAATGGGATGGAACCAGAGGCGTTACCTTACTAGGAGACGTAATATCCGGGGTAATCCTTCTTTTCCTGGCAAAATCCCGCTTTTCTGGGGTTTTTTCCCCTCGTCGACGAGCCCGTCGACGAGATTGCCATAGTAACCGCCGACGACACCGTCGTCGCTGATGCCGCCGTCGACGCTGTAGACATTGTCGTCGATGTCGCCGATGTAGTTGTCACCATCGTCGACGGTGCCATCGACGATGTAGTCGTGGTCGTCGTCATTGTCGTCATTGTCGTCATTGTCGTCGACGCTCTCGTCGTCGACACTGCCGTCGACGAGAGTATAGGTTTAATAATGACCTTTACTTCACTCTTATTCGCCGACGACGCTACTTTCTTCGTCGACGATCCCGTCGACAATGTAGATTTTTCTAATTTCTCCTCAGGTGAAGTAGACGCTGGCTTTTTAAGCGTATGTTTAATTTTAAGGGGTGATTTTGAAGGCTCAGAACTTGTTTTCTTTGACTGTTTCACCCCTGAAGCATGACCCTTGCTCTCCTTTTCCTTAATTTTAGGAGATTTTGAGGGACTGCGCTCTGAAGACCCAGAAGTGGTCTTTTTAAGAGCCTTCTCAGGTTTTTCCCCTGAGGTATGAGCCTGCGGAGATCTACCTCTCTTCTGAGACCTCCTTGAAACAGTTGACGCCTCATCACTGTCACTAGACACGACGTCCTTCCTGGTTTTAAGGTTTTGGAGCCAAATTAACAGTCTGCCTTCACGATCCCTCAGAGTCTTATTAGAAAAGGTACGACATATCTTACACTCCTTCGCCTGGTGGTGTGGGTAAAGGCAGTATATATACAGTCTTTATGAGGATCGTCAGTATATAATCTCTTCTTTGAACAGGTGGCACAGGCCCTAAACAAGCCTTTCTTCTCCTTATCAGCCATTCTCCAAAAGATGATGTAGAAAATTCAGTTGAAAAAATCTCCTCAATCTAGAACCAACTGTAGAATTTGAGCAGAGCTCAAAGAAGACTCCCTAGCACAACGTGCGGTAGAAAATCTGAGGGGCAGAATGTTCTCTCAGGAGTGTTCTAGAGGGTGAGAGGCTCTGATTGGTTCATGGACAAGTTTAGTCCTTTTTTACATAACAAAGGTTATGGGTTGCAAAGGAAAATGGGCCTAGGCCTTTTTTCAGTTTGCTATAATACTAAGCAATGCTTTTTTATGTACCGGAGACACCCGTCTCGACGACAGGGAATGATTCAGGCATGTGAATCTATGAAAGGCTCCAATACTGGAGTAAAATAATGTTCTCAAAGTTACCAGTCTGAATTGAAAAGAAAAAAAGAAAGAAAAAAACCCAAATAGAGACTACATTAAAAACACGAGTAAAGTACCTCCACCACTGGACAAACATAAGCTCTTATTGTTGGTCCCTTATATGCCTGCTTGAGGGAAACAGTTCTCTGGTTTCAGACTGAAGGTACTCTCTCATGGGCAACTTGCACAGGGGACACAGTGAGTTTCAGGAGGTCTGTAACCCCGGTTTGGGCAATCAGTAAAACCTCTGAACGATGTCACCTTATCTTCCTAACTTTTCTAGGTAGCACTGAGATTAAAGAAAAATTCAAAGTGTACTTGGAAGGTCCAGCTATGTATCTATGAGTGAATCCCTGTGAAAGTTCACCAGAGAGCAAATAAACGCACATTCGCATTTATCCCTAGTGGCAACTAGATCCACAAACTGAGTGGCTAATTTGAAAAGTACCACCAGCAAAATATCTTGTTGTAATCCCCATTCATGATTGGGTGACATCAATCTGTGTAGTGCAATGAAACGTGAATTGTCCACACTGACCAAGTGAGCCACAGACACTCCTTTTCTCCAAACCCAAAATAAATGCTACATGGTTTCATAGTTCAAAACACATGTTTTATACCAACGTTGTATCGTACATGAGTACTTAAAACATTCTGGTACCGGACTGAAGGGAGAACAATGAAGAGCACCAATTGAATGGCTCGTAATTCCAGACCTCATACATGGAACTTGCTCTATCCCGCACTCCAGAGAACACTGACAAAGTCTTCTACATGAATCGACCAAGATCTGTTAGAGGCATTTGCCATGATGGTGAATTGGTTCCAATACAATCTTAGTGACTCTTATAGTAAAAGTTTTTGATGTCCTGACTACTGAAACAGGTCATTGTACAGACTGCCTCATATCATAACAAGATTGCATAGGTATTGCAAGACGACACTCCCAGACCCAAATAAATTCCTACATATAGCATCGATATTCCAACGTTTTCTTGTGGAAAGGATGCCATAAGAGCATTATGGTTATAGTGTATTCTCAGATCAGAGATGTTGGTGCCAAGCACACATAAAATACGATCTTTGATGGTCTGAATACTCCAGAATCCATATGCAAGTGATTGCTCATATAACTGCAGTGACACAGAAGATACGTCTGCCTATGTTTTCTTATTTTGCAGCTATGGAGATAAAAATACTATGAGACCTATATATACATCGTAGTACCCAAGCAATCTATAGAGGTTTTGTTTTAACAACCAATCACAGCAGTGAGAGTACTACAAAAGTTAGATGTCAGAGCTAATCTTACCTGTAAAAATCTGTGATCAGCCCCTCCTTAAATCGCGAACACAGATTGTTGAGTAATCTCTCATGCGCTCCATATAAACAGATGTAATTGGTGATTGGAAATGGTGTTTTCGAGAGACAGGTGACTGTTTCCACCATGTTGTAATGGTTGATGTGTAGCCTGAAGTAAGTCCCATCGCCTGCACTTCCGGTCACTAATTCCTGTCCCTGAAATAAATAAAAAGCGAGAAAAAGTTTCATATAGCGCAAACTCAACCCAAAGGCATCAGCTTTACATGAGCACCAGTTGCATTACACAAGGCCACATTTCTTTTTTTAGTAAGGGGAGATTGAGCAATTTGCCCAGAATCACAGGTTGTTGAACCAATGCAGAGACTCAAACCTGGTTCTCCAGTTCCAAAGCAGGCAGCTCTGGCCGTTACACTACACCCTCTCCCAATTCCATCAGACTGTGCTCCTTAAGTATCGTGAGCATCTATAATGCACTTGGTTATTCTCTCACAGAGCGATAATGAAGAAACAACTATTTCAAATGATTTAGATGCTCAAAGCCCCGCCTTGTTTGGCTCCTAGAATATTTACTGAATGAATGCCACGTTAGTGCAAGAGAAGAACAAAATACCATAAGTTGCCTCAAGGCATCTGTTTCGAGCGACACACCATAAAAATTAAGTTTAGAGACCCACTGTTCGAGTCTAACACAGTGACGCAGAGGTGACATGGGCACTAATGGATGGAAAGAAATGGCTGCCTAACAACCTGGTATGGTAGTAAAAATCAAGAATAATTTGGATGCAGAGGCTTCGCTCACCACAGTGCTCTGGCGCACCTGCTAAACTATGTAATCGCTTCCATGGAGGTTTACAGACGCATCTCCCTGCATCCTTCCTGAAAATCTTCAATCTCTTCTTCTCTTAGTTTTCCTCGATATTACATTGCTTTTGTTTGCTGGGCAACCGTGACAACCCTGCCATACCTGCACGAAGTAATCCCTGACGCCTGTCTCCCCTGCCGCCGCTGCAACTTTCGATCTCTGGCGCGGCCGCAGTGAGGGGAGAACCACAATCTCCAGCATTCCAAGCGCCAGGAAGCTGCACACGCCTCTCCCGTGACCGGAGGCGCATTTAAGGAGACGAGAGCTCCGGTGGAGCGGGGGCTTTTGTTTGCTGGGCAACCGTGACAACCCTGCCATACCTGCACTAAGTAATCCCTGACGCCTGTCTCCCCTGCCGCCGCTGCAACTTTCGATCTCTGGCGCGGCCGCAGTGAGGGGAGAACCACAATCTCCAGCATTCCAAGCGCCAGGAAGCTGCACACGCCTCTCCCGTGACCGGAGGCGCATTTAAGGAGACAAGAGCCCCCGCGTCGCGGGATCGCGCGCGGGTCACGCCGGGCAAAGCCCGGGCAAAGGGCGGGCCGTCTGTGGCCGTCAGGGGACGGAAGAGGCCGGGCTGGGCCACCCCTCTTGGTTGTATTTGACAAGCTGTAAGGAGCGGACCTTCACCATAAGGTGACTATATATACTGTGTGGTGACTCTGCCCTGTCATTCCCCCTAACTTGGAGTTCCTGCGTCTGAATGGGCAAGAGAAAGCTAGTTGAAAATTCTGGGGGCCCAGGGGGAAATGGTTCTTTGCCCAAAGTACGGAAACTTAAGAAGCCTCGCCGTGCTGCTAAACAGCCCGATCCGGAAGGGACTCTGACGCGTATTGGCGATTTGGTGGGGGAGTGTGAGGCTATTTTGGGGTGCGATCAGCCACCGGCGGCCGATAGCCGGGTTGTCGCTTCCTTTTCTTCCTCTGCTGACTTTGGACATGCCAATCCTATACCAGCTTTTACTGTGCCGGAAATGTTTCACTGTAAGGCCACACTAAGTGCTTCGAAGGGTGCCAGCAAAACGACTGATTCTGAGGTTTCGGTTGTTGGGGTTAGCCCTCCTTTGTCTCCTGTAGTTGTTTCTGGGGGTTGTGTTCCTATTGTGCCTTGTTTTAATAGGTTTTCCCCATTGATGAACGAACAGGAAGTTAGTAATGTGGCTTTACCCGAACCTCTGTTATGTCCTCCCAATTCCCTTTCTGGTAACCTTGCTGAGTCACCTAATAACACCGTGCACGATCTTATAAAGATGGTTAAGTTGCTGAGGGATGAAATCAGCTTATTGAAATCAGTGGTAGAGTCTCTGACTAGTAAAGTTGGGTTGTGTATTGCTGTTCCATCCCCTGCCCCTGGTTCTATCCCAAGTACTACTTTACCTGCTTCAGTAGATTCATTAGGTCCTCAGGATGCTTGTCTAGGGCTTTCCAACTCCTGTCACAAAGGTATTGACTCTTATAGCAATGCTGTTAAGGCTGGAATGAACCAACCTTTGGTTCGTCCAACAGCTAATGCTAGTAGAATTTTGCAGGCTAGAATGAATTGTACAAAGAGGCTGGGGGCGGGAAATGACCCTGTCAAATCTGACCAGCGGTCATTGGTTGGCCAGGGTGCTTTTATTATTCAACATAATGTCCAACCTAAGGGTAATGCCATGGATTATCCCAATAAAATTTATATGACCAACGTCCCCAAATTGACTTCATTTAGTGGCACTGAGTCTCCTGAGTCGTTGACTAACAAAGCGATTCATTGGTTGAGACGTGTTAGGGGATGTCTTTCAGTCATCAGGGAAGACATTTCCAGAGCCATTAGACTTTCTTCATCTAGGGTCCCTGTTGATTGCATTGAATTAACTCTTAAAAGTAACTATCTCGCTGAAAACCTTCTATCCATGGAGTTTAGATCCAGTCCTCCGGAAGGCTCTACCATCCAACTGCGAAGTTACCCCCCGTACGACCTAGGGGGGTCTAAGAGTGGTCATTGTAGCGACAGGGTGGTGGCTGGTTCTTCCTTGGATAATATTGACTGACTTCATGATGAGGGGGATGTTGGCCATTGGGTTAGAGGTGCTCGGGCTGTGACCAATGAGCTCCAAGTGTCTACTATGGCCGGCCTTTGTACCGACCCCTATTCCTACTCTGTGTACCCAGTCCCTATAGCCCCTAATATTTGTCACCCTATTTCTGCCCCAGATTTACGCCAGGGGCTTGACCAACCTCCCAGTGGTCTTTTGGCTGACGCGCAACTCACCGTTTCTGATCCTGTCGGTCATGCCTCGATTGGTGGCTCCTTATGTTCCTGGAATATTGCTGGCCTAAATTCTAAGCTAGCTATTGCTGATTGGGTCACATTTATTAATACAATGGATATCTGTTTATTCCAGGAGACCTGGCTCTTAGAGCCACGCTTTTGTGTGGGCTACCTACATTTCCATATCCCGGCAACCAAGGGGTCCCATGGGCGTCCATCAGGGGGCCTAACTATCTGGTTAAGAAGTAAATTGTGCTTGACTACTAAGCTCCTCCACACGGGTAATCGTGATATTCAACTGTTGAGGCTTGAGCTTGGATTAATGGGTAAAATTGACATCTATAATGTGTACGTAAGGAGCTGTAGGGGTGTTAAATCCTCGGTCATTGATGATCTTTTATGCCTGTTGGATCTTTACTCAGCTGATACCTTTGTTATTATAGCAGGTGACTTCAATATAACGTTTGAACCTCTTCTTGAAAATAAGTGGGATACACAGGATAACGAAGAGTTAGGTTTGGGTATCCCCCCTCTGGAGTTGTCTCCTTTATCAAGGTGGCCTGAAGTGGCCATTCAGTTTAATTCCCTTTGTATGGATAGGGGCCTGAGGGCCCTGAATGGTAGGATGCCTAGTGACCGCGAGGGTGCCTGCACTTTTAATAATGGAGTGACCAGGAGCCGAATTGACTACATTTTGGCTGACATGAAATTATGGCACTCCGTTGTCGACATGAAGATTGTGTCCCTTCCGGAGAGTGATCACAACCCACTCTGTTTAATAGATAGATGGTGGAAGGTTGATAGTGGCCCCGCCGAGGTTGGGGAGTTGAGTCCTCCTGAGGTGGTGCCATCTAACGACATGCGCCGTTTGAAATGGTCTGGTCTCATGGGGAACCCCCGTCACCTTATCTCAAATCCAAGAAGAGGTGGATGCTTCCATTATTACTATAGAGTCAGTTCTTGCCTCCAACGGTAATCTATGGGACGTAACATCTGCGCATGATAGTTTATTTACCAGCCTGAAGTCTCATTTCCTTATCAAAGCGAGACCAGGGCCAAGAGGTGTTACCCATCAAGCCTCCTGGTATAATAAGGAATGCAGGGAAGCTAGACTACTACTTGGGAATGCTTTGAAGGGCGGGGACGTCTCCCTGGTTCGCCACAGAAGAGTCATTTATAAGAATTGTGTGGCTAGAGCTAAACGCCTCTGGGATGGGAAAAAATGGGAGGGCCTCCTTGAAGCAAGCCTTCAAAATAATAGTAAATTATTTTGGAGTATTGTATTTGGGTTCTGGTGGTCAGCCGGAGTGCCCCCAAAATAATGTTTCCCAAGAGAAGTGGGTTGAGTATTTTAAACCTCAATATGCCGCATCCATTGATCCCTCCGAAAGTCAGGGGTCCTACCAGTTGTTTAAACCTGACAATGATTTTACCAGCTCCGAGGTGAACTTAGCACTGGTTGGCGTGGCATCCGGAAAAGCCCCCGGCCCGGACGGTGTACCTGCGGATGTCTTCCTGCATGACAAGCTCAGATGGGGGAGATATATCCAGCTGATTGTTAACGCGCTGGCTCATGGTGCCCCAATCCCTAGCTCATGGAAAGCTGCGGAAATAATCCCGGTGTACAAAAAGGGGAACGCTCGCTTCCGGAGAATTACCGGCCCATTAGTTTGATTGACGCTATCCAGAAGATCACTGGTAGACTGATCCTCAACCGTGTTCATCTCTGGATAGCGTCAAACAATATCTTATCTTCATTCCATGCAGGTTTTCGCCAGTACACTAGTACCATCGATCAAGTATTTCGCTTCATCCTTCTCTACTGGAAGATGGTTGTCCTGGGCAAGGGGAATTTGTATGCGGTGTTTGTGGATCTAAGGGCCGCCTTTGATCTAGTACCACGTCCCAAACTTTGGTTGACATTGAAAGATCTAGGGCTTCACGGCGGCTTGTTGTCCTTGATCCATAGGCTGCATGCGGATAACTCTGCCAGAATCAGATGGGGAGGGCAGGGAACAACAACTGAGGACTTCCCTGTCCAAAGAGGTGTCAGGCAAGGTTGTGCAATGGTCCCAACGTTATTTTCCCTATATATCAATAATATAGCGGATCGACTTTTGAAAGCCCACGCAGATGCACCCATTCTTGGCAACTCTAAGGTCCCTATTCTAATGTTCGCTGATGATACGCTTCTAATTGCTAAAACACCTTGCGGACTCCAGCGTTCATTGGATATTTTTTAGACCTTTTGTGTTGACCGTGGCCTTGAGGTTAATATTTAAAAAACCAAGCTTATGATATTCAGGCCACATAAATCTTTTAAAAATAATTTTGTTTTGTTTAAAAATCCGCTAGAACAAGTACAGGCTTTTAATTACCTAGGAGTTAACATCCAAAATAACTTTTCGTGGAAATTACGGCGCGACTTGTCTACCCTTAAACACAGGCAAATTGCTGGAGCTCTAGCTGGCGAATTTAAAAAGTCTCCCTCGAAGCCTATTAGACCTGTGCTTCAGGTGTACAGTGCCAAAGCTGTGAGCTCGGCTCTTTATGGTGCTGAACTGTGGGGATATGAGAACCTGTCTCCTTTAACTATCTCGGAAAACAGGTTCTTGCGTAGCATCACTTCTCTCCCCCAGAGCACACCTATAGTTCCCTTAAGATATGACCTTGGTAAGAACTCAATAGCCGATGTAGCCAGGCTTCGTCCTATCCTCTATTGGCGTCGCCTGTGGACCCCCCCGGATTTAGCCCAGTATGCGGAGATTTTTTTAGATATAATGTCTTTGGTGGGCTCCCGGAAGATCGTTTGGCTTAATGAGACCAGAAAATCCCTTGTGGCACTAGGGATGAGCGATCTCTGGGAGAACCCCTTGACTGCTTCCTTCCCATCTAAAGCGCTTATGAAAGAAAAATACTGGGAGTTGGTAAATGCCAAGGTATTTCACGAAGCTAAATCCCTCTCGCTAACTCACGATTTTCTGAGCATCAAATCGGCCCCAAGGTTAGAACACTTCTGGGCTCTCGTTACCAAAGTGCTGGATAGGAAACTATTTTAACAGATGCGGGTGGGAGTGTTGCCTCTAAACTCTTTTTCTGCTAGGTGGAAGCCTACAAGTAGCAACTTGTGTTTTTACTGTAATTCCCAGGTGGAAACCCTAGCACACATGTTTTTTGTTTGCCCTGCCTACGCGGCCCGAGGCGTGTATGGTTGAGACCTGTGTGTAAACTACTGAGTACTAGATGGAGTGTAGAAGCTGTAAGACTCCTTCGTACCTGCACAGACCCGGTAATTGTTGTGGCCGTTGCTAAATTTCTGGGGTGGGCATGGGTTATTAGAATTAAGACCATTAGCTAGCAGCATTAGTAGCCCTGGAGGTTACCCTCAATGATCTTTTTGTGTATCATATGCTTTTTAAAAATGTGTAAATATTTTAAATAGTAACATTTTTATATTGTCTTCTTGTCAACTTATCTGTGTATTATGTACCTGTACTTGTTTTGTATCGCTTTTATGACTTCTGTCGAATAAAGCTGTTTTGGATTGGATTGGACATTGCATTTAAGACTTCCTCACCCCGTCTATTTCTTCACTACCCCCTCCATTCTCCATTGATGTTTCAATGCCCTCCAGTATTTCACCCCTAGCCTTCTCTCCTGTTATTCATTTCTTTCATGTTCTCTCCTTAACCCCATACATATTTACTTCCCCATACTCTTCTAAATTCTTCCCCACATCTCCTCACATCCCTCCTTTTGCTACCTCTGTATCACACCTCTTTCTGCCTTTTTCTCTCACCAAACTCCCATCTGCTTTGCTCTACTGACCTTCACCCTATTCTCCACTGATGTTCCGATTCTACGCTGTTTTTAGCTCTTAACCTTTCTTTTTTCTCCCGAATCACTTGTGACCTTTTCATTCCCCTTTCTTTTCTCCCCTCCATTAACT
The DNA here is from genome assembly GCF_964204655.1 of Triturus cristatus. Classification (NCBI taxonomy): domain Eukaryota; kingdom Metazoa; phylum Chordata; class Amphibia; order Caudata; family Salamandridae; genus Triturus; species Triturus cristatus. The sequence goes on from NC_140589.1 coordinate 1,397,449,392, forward strand.
TTTTCCTACATTCTCCCATTATCTGATGCATCTCTGTATCTTCTGTGGAGATCTTCCATCCGTCACTCGCCCCCACTCTCCCCTATGTCTCTAAGCCCTTGTTGCTCTATTATAAGTCTTCTGGCATCTCTACATCCTTCCTTGTATATTTGCAAGCTTCGCTCGTCTCACTTCCTGTGTATCATCTTCTGCCCCATTTCATTTGTTCCTCGAATTTCCCCTGTACATCTCCACTCTGCTTACCCTTTTACTGTTCTCACCGCTGCCTTTCTCTTCTGTCGTTTTTCTCCGCTTTTATCTCTCCCTTTTAATCTATATTTTTCCACTCTACCCCATTATCGCTCTACTTTCCATTCTCTATGGTATGTCTCTACTATCCTGCCCTTTCCTTTGTCCCTGCTACCTCTCCATCTATCCATTTGCTCTCCCACTATCTTTCTACTATTGGGCCACTCTATCACTCTTTCTCCTCTATAACCCCAGCCACTTTTATTTGCTCTCCACTATACCTCTCCATTAAAACCTGAATCCCTCTATACTGTCATGTATCTCTATATACTATCCATTGTTGTGTAAACTGACTCTCTGGCTCAGCTCGACGAGGTCTGTTTTCACACCATGGGAGACATGAGTGACGTAATCAAATGTCCCAATGTCTGAATGAGGAAGACAGGTTTTTGTAGCCCCGCAGGACCTCACCCAATCCATATGAAGTGGAGTCAATGCTTTTGGGTTACTAACAGTCCCTAAAAACAGGAATCCAGGGACACCGATTAGATTAGAAACAACCTATTTCGTTATCTTCAATACCACACACACAAACAGCACTAAGAAAATGAAAGACACTTTAACTAAAGAACATGTTACTTACCTTTGGTAACGCCTTACTTGGTAGATACTCTATCTAGCCACAGATTCCTTACCTTAGAATTATCCTCAGGCGTCAGACTGGATCTGGACATTTTTAACAATCAGTACGCCTGTGTGCCGGTATGTGCATTGTTGGGCTTCATGTGTCATCATCGGTGTCGTCCGTGCTGGAAGTGACATGCACAGTGCCTATATAGATGCCACCCCAGTTCGCTGATGTCAGTTTCTTTTCACGGCTTTAAACGCCAGGAGCGCGGGACACGAAGATCACTAAACACTTGTGTGGACAACTAGGTCCCTAAAATGGGGAACAGCCTTGTCTCTAGGAATCTGTTGGCAGAGTGGTAAGGATGGGTGGGTCGGTAAGGAATCTGCGGCTATACAGTGTCTCTACCAGATAAGGCTTTACCAAAGGTAAGTAACTTGTTCATCTGATAGAGACTTCTAGCCACGTTTTCCTTACCTTAGAATAGATATCCAAGCAATACCTTCCTGGAGGTGGGTCTGTGAAACAATTTCACATTAAAACGTCCTGCAGAACCGAACAGGCAAAGTGCCCACCCCTATGGACCTGACTCTCCAGGCAGTAGTGCTTGGTAAATGTGTGCAGAGTTGCCCAGGATGCTACCTGGTTGATGTCCAGGACCGAAACTTCTCGTGCAAATGCAATAGTCACATCGTTGGCTCTGGTGGAATGAGCATGCAAATCGTCAGGGGGTTGCTTTTTGGCTACTGCGTAGCAGATTTTGCTACAAAGAATGGTCCATTGGGGAATGATCTATGTCTCTACCCCCTTCCCTTTCTGGGCTTCAAAATACCCCAAGAAGAGTTGTTAAGGCAGGATGTGGATGTGGAAGTATGTGTCCTGCATGTCCAACACTACTATCTAGTCTCTTGGGTCCATGGCATGCAGGACTTGTACGAGCCTGAGCATTTTTAATTTCTCCTTTTCAGGAGGAAATTGAGAGGGCGCAGGTCTAGGATAGGACAAAGTCACCATTCTTCTTGTAAGTAGTGGAAATAGCATCCATGACCAACTTCTGATGTCAGCACCCTCTCTATGGCTCCCTTGGCCAAACGAGCAGCAACTTCCTGGTGGAGTAAGGAGAGATGGCCATCCATCAGCCTGTCGTAATTGTTTGGAAGGGGTGGAGGGGTGGTCACAAAGGGGAAGGAGTAGCCCTTTTGGACAATCAGGAGAACCCAGAGGTCTGATGTTATTGACTTCCGCTGGTGTGGCTGATGGCATATTCTGCCGCCGACTGGTTGCCGATGATGGTCAAAGGGCAAACTACAGAGGGATGGAGGCTGCGACTGCCCCAGGGGACTGGTGGACAGGGCCAACTTCTGGCAGCCTCACCCACATAGTCTGTGGGTGCCGAGAATTTGGACACGCATGGGGCTGGGAAGTTTGCCTGCTGTGGTGGCTGGGTGGGTGGGTGGGTAGAGATGTGGATGGAAGCCCCTTCCGTGGCCATGCAAGGAGTGAAAGGTGGAGTGGGGCTGATGGGGGGCCAATCAAAGACCCAAGGACCTGGCTGTAGTTCTGCTGTCCTTGAAGCAAAGCCTGGACATGCCCTGAAAAGCCAGTTGTCCTCATGCAGGCATGGCGCCATAAGTTAACCGGTGAAAAAACTGCTCTGCTTTGTGAGTTGGTTGTGTAGAGCCCTCATCTGATTGTGAACTTAGCCGTGTCTCTCCCATCAGCCATAGCCTAGGAGAGTATGGCATGGGATTCTTCCTGGACCACAGCCAGCACCTGCGCAACCAAATCGCAAAGGGAATGGAAGTAACCACCCAATAGGGATGCAGTGTTCAAAGACCGCAAAGCCAGGCTGGCAGATGAAAACATTTTCTTTCCTAAGGGGTCTAGCCTTCAGGATTTCCTATCTGGTGGGGTGGTAGTGAATATGCCGGGATTTACTCAGGATGTGGAGGCTTGGACCACCAAGCTCTCTGAGGTGGGTGCTGGGTGAGAAAGAGGGATCCCCTGGGACGAGGCGATGGCAACAGGCAATTGCCCTGTTCACAAGAGCCCCCGTGCAGGGCTTGGACCAGGCCTTAAGAAAGACGTCCATGAGGGCTTCATTACATGGGAGAAGCGTTTCTAAAGAAGTGACTCCCGGTTGAAGCAGCTATGTCAAGACATTAGTTTTGACAGCCACAGAGGGCAGCGGAAGATCTAGGACCTCGCTGTCCTCACCACCATAGCTAATGTGGAACCTTCCTTCAAAGCAACGGTAGGAGGAGAGACCAAGCCAGTATATGGGGACGTGTTCAGTCCACTGGCATCCGCCAAATCCTCACACCAGTCCATATTGGGGTCTAAGGGTTAGTATTCTTCAGAGTCCAGTGGCTCCTCCAACTCTTCCCCAAGTCAATTCCATAGGAATAGGGCTAAGGCTCCGGCCTGTAGGGAATGGCTCCAGTAGGTGCCTGCCGACCACACTCCGTGTCAGAGTTAGGGATAAGAATTGGGCCAGCAGCACCGGGACCATCGACAGTGGGACCAGCACCAGTGGCTCGTCAAAGTGGCCCGACTTGCACTGAGGGGTCCCATTGGCAGAACCAGTAGGGGCCTCTCCCGAACCTGTGGGGCCCGAAGGCACTCCAGCAGGGAAGGGCTACTCAAATTTGAGGTGCATGGCCTCCTAAAATTCTTGGAATTGGACGAGGGTTGCTCTGGCTACCGGAAACTTGGGAGGCTCAGAGACAGCCCAGACGCATGCTCAAGCATGGAGCCATGCTTTGAATAACGTTGCTCCCTTGTCTCGTCAGATGACTGACAGACAAGGTGAAGTCGAAGAGCACTTCTACATCTTGCTCTTCTTCTTCTTGTGGGGCTTAATGGAGTAGGACGACTTTGAGTGTGACAAAGATCAATGGCTCTGCGACCATAATCTCAACAGGCTTGAGACCGTCGCGGCGTCGCTCTTCAAGTGGCAAGAAGTTTGAGTGATCGTTCCCTCATGGCTTTGGGGAGCCAACTGGAGTAGGTCTTGGTGTCGTGGTCCCACTCAAGACATCAGAGACAGATGAAGTGCAGGTCTGTCACTGACATTTGCCAAAGGCAGGCGTTAAATCCAGTCTTTCTCGTTGGCAATCCTGCCACACCAGATAACAAGTTTCCAAAAGCTCTCTCCAGATCTGCGCTGACTTGCTCGGAAGGAAAATAACTAACATCAGCTTGCTGAGGTGCAATCTATATAGGCACCGCGCAAGTCACTTCAGGTGCGGATGATGTCGCTGATGCCATGCGGAGCCAAACGACACCACCTACCGGCGCGCAGTGTTACTGCTCACAAAACATTTCTGGATTCAGTCTGATGCCTGGGGATAATTTCTAAGGGAAGCAATCTGCCCCTAAAAGTCTCTATTAGATACGTGTTTTATTCACCAGGTGCACCCTGTTACTTAGCACATCTAAAACAATCACACAAAATGTAATTAAAACAGCACAAATGCATGTTGCCAACAACAAGAAAAAATGAACATTTCTACTATTGTTAAAATGTCATCTAAAAAACCTAACACCCTAAATACTACTTCTGTGTGCAAGGCTAGGAGAGCATCAAGTAGTAGAACTTGCATCTAGCTTTTCTTAGGGAGAACCAGTGCACTGCACACCTGTTTACAGGACAATACTATCATTATTATTAGTCAGGGAGGCTATGTTTCCTGCTAAAGACAAACACACGTCGCATCATCATCAGCTCTTCCCAGACTCCAGAATAATATCAGCTTTTAGTAGAAAGTGCGATATAGCCGAATCTCTGGCAGTCAAGATATTCTCTGGCAGTATCTTGCTAGATAATCTGGGGCAAAGGGCCTCTCCTCACAAGTAAATAAACAGGTATGTGTGCCTTCAAGGGATTTATTTTAATGTTTAATTCAGTTATTTAGTATCTTTGTTGTAAGCAGGGTATAGTAATTACCTGCCTGATGAATTATTCTAGATTAGATTAGCAACAATTTTGTATATATTTATATTTCACTTCAATGCACATATAGTGTATTTTGTATCGAAAACAGCAGAAAATGTAAAAAACGGGTGTAAAAGTAATCAAATTTTATCTTTGAAATTTCACAAAGGGTATTCAAAATAATACATACAATGAAAAAAGAAGGCCACAATTAAATAATTCAACCTTCACAATTCCAATTGTCAACACTTTCTCACAATCTAAGTAAAAAACTAATTTGGAAAGGAAAAGTGTTAATGTCGACGTTTCGGGCTCTAGGCTTGCGTCGATGAGACCTTCTTCAGGACTAAGATGTACTGATAACAGTTGACCCCTAGTAAAGTACGGAATAAACATAGATTACCATACAGTTCATTAGACAAATTCACTTTAACACCCGTATATATAAAAATTGTCTAATCTTCATTTAAGAAATTGCATTTTATCATAACATGACATCTACAATCATGTGTATTTATTTACATCTTATCAACATCTTTTTTGCTACTAAAATTCCAATGGTTATCATGTTTTACTCAATTCTATGCGATTTCATTCACAGTCAAATCATATAAAGAAGCTCAATCACTTAGAATTTTAAATCTGACTTAAAGAACGTTTTAACCAATAATATAACATTTAAAGAGTGATTCCTTCAAATTTTTTACTCTTGGTAACATTTAAGGTGGCTAATATTTGTAATATCAATCGATATATTGTCAAGATATCGGACCATCTCAATTAACATAACATACATTATTCATTCGATCAATTCTTTAAAAGAAAGAGGACTAAAATCATCCATTAAGTTGAAGTCATGTTTCGAGTCTCTTTAGTATACCTTATTTTCAAACCAATATACATTCATACATTCATTATTTGCCCAGCGATATTATTTGGGATAAGAACAAATATTTTAAGTGTATCTGGAAATTACTATTCCAGTCGTTATTTTATACTGACAGGAATTTGTTCGCTTTCATCAAATATACACTCTGGTGCTTTAATGTTGTGCCTATTGTCATAGTAATTTGGTCATCTAACATAGCTCTAAAAGTAAACATGATGTCAAAAGGTACCTTAAGTCTGTGGTATGGACATATCTTTGATAAGGATCTGCAAAACTGTAACAGCCTTGATTCAGAACCTACACACGACGTGTCTATTAAAGATAAATGCAATTATAGTTTGTGCGTGCTGTACAAAGCTTACTTAGCTGAATAATTGGTATGAGATATAGTATACCTTAGATTCGCAATGGTTGTGGCACTGGTTATTAAATATTTATTCCGTTGGGTATCGAGGATCGTTTTTTTGCACACATAATTACCTGGTGCGGCTTCAAAGTCTAAACAAACAAAAGAAGAAAAACCAAATGTTGGACTATTATAGGTGTTAAAGTGAACATGTCTAATGAACTGTATGGTAATCTATGTTTATTCCGTAATTTACTAGGGGTCAACTGTTATCAATACATCTTAGTCCTGAAGATGGTCTCATCGACGCAAGCCTAGAGACTGAATCGTCGACATTAACACTTTTCCTTTCCAAATTAATTTTTTACTTAGATTGTGAGAAAGTGTTGACAATTGGAATTGTGAAGGTTGAATTATTTAATTGTGGCCTTCTTTTTTCATTGTATGTATTATTTTGAATACTCTTTGTGAAATTTCAAAGATAAAATTTGATTACTTTTACACCCGTTTTTGCCATTTTCTGCTGTTTTCTATACAAAATACACTATATGTGCATTGAAGTGAAAGATATATATATAAAAAATTGTTGCTAATCTAATCTAGAATAATTCATCAGGCAGGCAATTACTATACCCTGCTTACAACAAAGATACTAAATAACTGAATTAAACATTAAAATAAATCCCTTGAAGGCACACATACCTGTTTACCTATTTCGCCCAAGCCCTCAAGGGTAGACTGGGTTGTCCATTATACTTATCAGTCTTAAGCACAGACTGTAGTCTGTTGTGGGCCGCTTTTTTAAGTGGTTTCTCTAGAAACGATTATACAAGAATTTATTTATGCCTGAGGCAGAGACGTTGTCCTACTCAGATGAGTATATTCTTAAAATAGCAGGTGGTCCCTCCTTATTAGGCAACAAAGGACCAGTAACACAACTTCCTTATGAATCAGACCTCAACAAGCTTGAGCGTCTGAAAAAGAAACTAGTCCGTACTGAATTACACGCCAAATTTCTAACAGATTGCCTGAATGCAAATATCATTCCAACTGGCCTGCAGATACGAAATATACCAATAATTTTTACAGTTGACGAGGAGTTTAAAGTAGGTTTCGGCTTCTCAGCCAATCGATGCTCACGCACCTGGATGGTGCTTAGTATTGAAACGGCCCTTAGACAACTTAAGATTCTAACAAAAGAAATAGAGACCCTTGAGAAGAAAATACTAGGTGACTCAACAATCACCAACAGTAAGTTTCTTTTAGAGAAAGTCCAACAAACCATCATAGAATTTGAGGACTTTAATGCACACAAAAAAACTGAAAAGCTACAAAATGATATCAGAAGATATAACAAAGAAAAGACTTATCCCTATTTAAACAAAGACTTTTAGACCTCTCAGGGCCTCAATCAAACAACAAAAAAGAGAATTACCTTCTCAGATACAAATTCAGATACAGGAAGTGAACAATCACTTGAAAATCCTTATAGACAATACGATCAACAACCATCAACATCTCGCCAGTCCTCTTTTTTAGGTCAGGAACGCAGAGGCAGCGGTCCACCTCGGAGACAAAGGTCATCCAAAAGAGGATGGTACCGCAATCAATACACGCCCGGCTTCCGCCAGACCTGCAACCAATATTACGAGTGGTAGAGCAAGACAAGACTATACCAATTTTTAACTTGTCAACGTATATCCTATCGGAACAAGAAATAACAGTTCTAGCGTCAGGTCTGAGTTTTGTTCCCACTTACAAAAATGATTTGTTCCATACAAAATTGGACATGTATACATTTTTTGGTTCAATAAGACTTAAAAACTATTTTGCCAACAACATCTCGGTTGTAAAATATGGTGGTACAGGACTCAAAAATCCATCTACATTTTACCCTACCAATTCAATGATTAAAAAAGAGATATTAACATTTGAAAATGCCATACTCAGAGATAGAAAATCTCTTTAAAGAAAAAAAGCATTTTAAATCAAATTTCCCAAAAGATCAACAACAGGCGTTACAAAATCTACAATCCCTTCCTAATGCTTTGATTAAACCTGCAGATAAAGGTGGTGGAATAGTAATATGGGAAAGAGATAAATATGACCAAGAGGTTTTAAAACAACTTTCGGTTAGTGCCCACTATAAAGAACTTAGTACTAACCCTACAAATAGACTGGCAACAGAAATTCTGAAGCTAAGTAAATCAGGCTTTGAAGGTGTCTGGCTCAATGAGAAAGAAGCAGCATTTCTTGTTAATAAAGCACCTACGGTACCGGCCATTTATATGTTACCGAAGGTACATAAGGATCCCATTAATCCACCAGGGCGACCTATAGTATACGGTTGTAATTCCATTTTAAAACCCCTCGCTCAATATACTGATCACTTTATAAGTCCTTTTGCAATCAATCAACCATCATATATAAGGGATACTATGGCAGTTATTAATATGGTCGAAAATCTTGAATTTGATCCAGAAAATTAACTTCTTGTCTCTATGGACATAGAAAGTTTATATACAAACATTCCACAACAAGAAATACTTCAGATTTTAAACAACATTCCAGAAACAAGACCAAGACCTCATCAGGTACCCACTGAGTTCATTGTGGAATGCGTACGCATTTCACTCTGTGAAAATGTCTTCCTTTTCCAGAACACATTTTATCAACAACTAAAATGAGTGGCGATGGGGGCCATTTATGCCCCAGACATTGCAAATATCTATGTCTCTGTTTTTGAAAATGAACATGTGTTACACACATCTAATCCGTACTCAGCTAACATAAAAAATTGGCTGAGATACATAGATGACGTCTTTATGGTATGGCATGGCACCCAAGAACAACTTAATGCTTTTCACATCTGGCTTAATACAAGAAGTACACATCTACAATTTACAATTGAGTCAGATACTCAGGAAATGAACTTCCTGGATATCACAATTAAGAACTATGTTACTAATCATCTTTATACCACACTATACACTAAGCCTACATCTAGAAACACCCTTTTAAATTACGCTAGTCACCATCCTCAGGCATTAAAAGATGGTCTGCCATTTGCACAATTCCTACATTTACGTAGGAATTGCACCTTCAAAGAAGACTATTTTATAGAGGCCAAAAAACTAAAAGAAAAACTAAAGTTATGTGGATATCCGTCTAAATTGTTGAAGAGATCTATGAAGCAGGCATGGTACAACGATCGTGAGAGTTTGTTAACACCAAATAATCTCCCTAACAAACCTCAATTGGTGTATCGACTTTTGGAAATCACACAAATGCCATCAAAAAAATTGTTACGAAACATTGGACTTTATTGAAGGGTCTTCCAGAATTCAAAGAGAAGCCTATGTTCTCTTTTAAAAGAGGCACAAACCTACAGGACAGATTAGTACATGCCTATGAAGAGAACACCAAGAACACAGTAGACAATATGAGGCAAATTGTACCTCTAATAGGACACCATAAGTGCAATATGTGTTTGGCATGTAATACAACGCTAACTGTCAAGAGATGTGAGATAAATTATATCTCCATTACTTTAAAGGAATTTTCTAACTGTAATACATCCAATGTAGTGTACTGCATACAATGTCCATGTGGTCTACACTACATTGGTAAAACTGTCCAACCAGTAAAAAAACGAATTTTACAACATCAATCTCGTATTCGTTGTAATAAAGAAAATGCCCCTTTGGTCGAACATTATCAACGTTTAGGCCACACAGAAAAAGAAATGCTTTGGTGGGTTATTGATGTCATTAAACCTACAAAAAGACAAAATAATGTCAACCAGATATTAACATTGAAGTAAGGTAGATGGATTTGCCTCACTGATTTGGTTAATAAAGGATTGAATTCTGCTACAGAATAGCATGCTCTAGCATGTATATCATGATTTGTGGAAGGATGTATATAACTGTTATTGATCTAGGTAGACGAAAGTGTATTAAGGTTTGGGCTTATTTAAGCTAAGTGATACACGTTACTATCTTTGATGTAGATACAAATGTTATATGTTGCTATCTAAGCTATGTTAGTTTTTTGATCAACCTTGAACATACAAAATGCCTTCATGATAGATTAAATGCGATAAAATTGCTGTCTCCAAAAATAAGATCATGAATTTATTTGCTAAATTAATCTGTAATATTCTCTGTTACAAAAGCAACTCAAAGATATCAAAGGATATGTGATCAGGACAGCTTACAACTAAGAGAAGGTAATGACTACTTTCTCTAATATGATGGTTAAGCTGTTAACACAAAATACACCAATATTATCAACCCCACATGGGATAATCTTAAATACGTTCTAATACAACCCATTCACGATCGTTATTCTATTGAAGGCTGATAAAATCAACCTATCTCGCTTCAAATACCGTATTCCTTAGAGAATAATCGACATTCATGTCGAAATAAACACCGTTGTCACTCTAAGATGGCCGCCATTAACACTGACAGGCCAGTCCTCTTTTGCGCTCTAAACAATATAAATATCGGGAAATGACACCTAACCAGGTTGATGCTGGAACGCTTTTCCCCTCGGCCGGTAATTTACCAGAGTAACTAGAGGTACGTGTAGAATACCAACATTGTAAATAGGCCATTTTTAAATTTGAGATTTAAATAACTCGAGATTTGGTTGTCTTATTATTATATTTTTTAGACTTTGAACCGCCACAACGTCGTCAAACATAAAAGAAATAAATGCCCATTAGTTTAAACGAAGCTCACAGAATAAGTCAATGTGACTGACAACGTCGTATTACGAAGTTGATGTCGGCACGCTTTTTCCGTTATAATATAATTTTCGAGTGAGAACAGAGGTATGTTTATAAGACTTGCTTTCTAAATCAGGCCACTTTCTATTATTAGAAGTGAATAGTCCAACATTTGGTTTCTCAAAATTTGTTTTTTTTTCTTTTGTTTGTTTAGACTTTGAAGCCGCATCGCGTAATTATATGTGCAAAAAAACGATCCTCGATACCCAACGGAATAAATATTTAATAACCAGTGCCACAACCATTGCGAATCTAAGGTATACTATATCTCATACCAATTATTCAGCTAAGTAAGCTTTGCACAGCACGCACAAACTATAATTGCATTTATCTTTAATAGACACGTCGTGTGTAGGTCCTGAATCAAGGCTGTTACAGTGTTGCAGATCCTTATCAAAGATATGTCCATACCACAGACTTAAGGTACCTTTTGACATCATGTTTACCTTTAGAGCTATGTTAGATGACCAAATTACTATGACAATAGGCACAACATTAACCCCTTCGCTGCTGCGGACATTCCGCTGCAGCGCTGGGGGGGGCAGGGGGGCAGCGCGGTGGGCCTGTGCTCATGACGGAGCCGCGCCGTCATGAGCCACAGTTGAGCTGTGCTCATGACGGAACGGTTCCGTCATGACTCCGCCCATTTGCGTTGTCCCCCCGCACAGGCGGGGAAACAGCGCCGCGTAGGCGGAGCGGCCGCCAACGGGCGTGTCATGACGGAACCGTTCCGTCATGAGCACACGGCAACCGTGGCTCATGACGGAACGGTTCCGTCATGAGCGGGGAAGGGGTTAAAGCACCAGAGTGTATATTTGATGAAAGCGAACAAATTCCTGTCAGTATAAAATAATGACTGGAATAGTAATTTCCAGATACACTTAAAATAATTGTTCTTCTCCCAAATAATATCGTTGGGCAAATAATAAATGTACGCATGTATGTTGGTTTGAAAATAAGGTATACCAAAGAGACTCGAAACATGACTTCAACTTAATGGATGATTTTAGTCCTCCTTCTTTTAAAGAATTGATCGAATGAATAATGTATGTTATGTTAATTGAGATGGTCCGATATCTTGATAATATATCGATTGATATTACAAATATTAGCCACCTTAAATGTTACCAAGAGTAAAGAATTTGAAGTAATCCCTCTTTAAAAGTGATATTAATGGTTAAAAAGTTCTTTAAGTCAGATTTAAAATTCGAAGTGATTGAGCTTCTTTATATGATTTGACTGTGAATGAAATCGCATAGAATTTAGTAAAACATGCTAACCATTGGAATTTTAGTAGCAAAAAAGATGTTGATAAGATGTAAATAAATACACATGATTGTAGATGTCATGTTATGATAAAATGCAATTTCTTAAATGAAGTTTAGATAATTTTTATATATACGGGTGTTAAAGTGAATTTGTCTAATGAACTGTATGGTAATCTATGTTTATTCCGTACTTTACTAGGGGTCAACTGTTATCAATCCATCTTAGTCCTGAAGATGGTCTCATCGACGCAAGCCTAGAGACCGAAACGCCGACATTAACACTTTTCCTTTCCAAATTAATTTTTTACTTAGATTGTGAGAAAGTGTTGACAATTGGAATTGTGAAGGTTGAATTATTTAATTGCGGCCTTCTTTTTTCATTGTATTTATTATTTTGAATAACCTTTGTGAAATTTCAAAGATAAAATTTGATTACTTTTACACCCGTTATTGCCATTTTCTGCTGTTTTCTATACAAAATACACTATATGTGCATTGACGTGAAAGATAAATATATAAAAAATTGTTGCTAATCTAATCTAGAATAATTCATCAGGCAGGCAATTACTATACCCTGCTTACAACAAAGATACTAAATAACTGAATTAAAAATTAAAATAAATCCCTTGAAGGCACACATACCTGTTTATCTATTTCGCCCAAGCCCTCATGGGTAGACTGGGTTGTCCATTATACTTATCAGTTCCTCACAAGTGGCGGTCCATTTATACTATATCTTATCTAAGATGACATTTCCATCATCACCTTAGGAAAGTCTGGTATAACCAATGCGCATCAATATGCTAGTCTGAGAAGCATTCCTATAACAAATACGGTAAAACTACAACAATTCAGACTACACTGTTTTGGCTATTGTTCTTATTCGACCTTGAAATTGAGATAACAAGGCACTTGTTCCAGACTGATGTGGCATCAGCAGTCTTGTTGATGTCTATGTGGGGGACCGGGGTAAATTCAAAATTCAGCCACAATGGAGGGCAGGCCGGCTACATGACTCATGCAGGTCCTGCTGAAAAAGTACCTTGGATGGAGCAAAGCGTTAATGCTGAGGGCACAATGCATCGATCTTTTTCACACAGTTGGGTCACTGCATCGTGTCGAGCTCCATTCAGTTGAAGGAAATGCGTCTTCGGCGAGTGCTGTCATCGGGCTGTGCAGGCTGTAGAACCGCTGTCGAAGGGCGATGAGTCAATTATGATTGGTGCAAAGGTGACGATGTGTCGGATTTGTAGCAAAACAGCTGCAGAACCTACTTCTGATGCCCAGGACTGGGGGGGGGGCACCTCAGGCAAGGGTAGGACTTACAGATGGCAAAGTCGAGCAGCACCAGCAGAATTGCAGGAAGTCTTTTGTGTCCCTGAGACTTCAGAAAACAGAAGGCATGCCAGAAAGCCCTTGGAGTCACTCAGGGTTCAAGTGAGATGGGTCCAATCCTTGTCCTCAGTAGAGCAGAGATCATCAGGAAGCCGGACAGCTCTGCAAAGCAGAGAAGCAGTTCCTCAGAACAGTCAGTCCAGGCAAAGTGGCAATTCTTACAGCACAGCAGCCTTTACTCCAGCAGAGTTCTTCCCAGGTCCAGTAGTGTATGTACTGTCTTGGTAGGGTCAGAGCACCAATACTTATATTCAAATATGCCTTTGATGTGGGTGGCTTCAAAGCAGCTCTCTGAAGTGCACAAGTATCCCTTTCAACCTAGCCCTGCCTGTCAGGCTATCTGTGGTAGGTAATCAGCCATTTAGGAGGGGACAGCACACAGCCTATTCAGGGGAAATGTTAGCCTTTCCCTTCTATCCTGCCCAGGTAATGCCTTCAGAATGCAGATGTATGTAGATGGGTACTCAGACCCATCTATCCTTCTTGTGTTGTGGCTGTCTAGAGGGAATGCACAAAGTGTAGCTGTCACCCAGCCCCGACTTGTATTTGAAACAGGCTCCAAAGCACACAGAGTTATAAGCACAGAGTAATGTTCACTTTGTAAAAGTTCGAGAACATGGGCGGAGCACACGTCTCGGGGCTGCACGCAATAACCTTGAGCCTTTGAGCTTTATAAATGATCTCAATTAATCTGGTGTGCATGCCACCATTTTTTTCCCCGTTGCACTTTGTAAAAGTGGCATTTCTAAAATACTAATGCTACATCTAACTTTACCAGTAAAGAGGATTTGTCATTACCAATTCCAACATATGAAACATTAAAAATCTAGTCCTCTCTGATGAGGAATTACAGCTTAAAAGTGTATTAATGAGTTCCTAATGCTGGGGGAGTTGGGGACAGTTTGCGGTAATAATATGTTAGAATACGACCATCAACAGTGATCAATATTTTGTAATTCATTCATGGACTGTTAAATTGCTGTATAAAATTATTATGTGCACTTGGGACGCAGCAGGGAAATGCTGTAGACATATGTATCCTTAATAAGATATCTAAGATGGTACAAGATGTAACATGTTGTTGCGATGCAAAAATTAAAAAAACAATAAAGTATGTTTTTAAAAAAAAGGAGTTCCTAATGCTAACGTATGAGAGGGGTAGGCCTCACAGTAGTGAAAAACAAAATAAGTTGTTTGTCACTACCAGAACATGTCAACATACCAGTACATGCCCTACCTTTCATTTACACAGCCCCCTGCCCTTTGGACTACCTAAGGACTACCTTCAGGGTGCCCTATGTGTAATTAAAGAGGAGTTTCAAGCTTTTAAATGTTAAGTTGTTGTGGCAGTAAACTGCATGCACCAGCACTGTAATGGCAGGCCTGAGACAGGTTTGAAAGGCTACTTCTGTGGGTGGTACAATCGGTGCTGCAGGTCCACAAGGATAATTGAATTTACACACCCTGGGTAAATGGTCTACCACTTTATAAGGGACTTACAACTAAATCAAATATGCCAAACAAGAGTAAACCAATTATACCATGTTTAGAGGAGAGAACACATGCATGTTAGCACGGGTCAGCAGTGGTAAAGTGCCCAGAGTCCTAAATTCTACAAAAAGAAGGTCAGAAGAAGAGAAGGAGGAAGGTAAAATGTTTGGGGCGACCCTTCAGAGTAGGCCATTTTCCAACACAGACCTACTGGGGAAGAAGTACGATGCTATAGATGAGAGAGTCCCTTCTTTAACAGATGCCCATAATGCTATCAGAGTTCATGGTACGGAACTGAAGAGCACGCTGAAAGAGGTTTATTTTATAAATTCAAGCCAATTCAAGTTTTTAACTCAGAAATGCAAAGAGTTTGAGAGTCTAGACAATCCTCTACATGGAACCTCGGAGTTCTATAACCTTATAAAGGAACTCGACCTTGGGCCTGGTTCCTCTACATAGTTATGAAACTTCTCGGTGATTTGCAATATCCTTATAATGAGCAGCAATTAGTACTTTGACCCTACTACATATGAGCTAGAAGGGAGATTATATCCTTTGGTGTACCCAATAAATTAATACACTTCCACAGTTTGTTATGCTTCACCAAATCGAAAGCACTACTTAAGTCCAAAAAGCACATATGAAGACCTCCCTTTTATGCCCTTGTGTACCACCTCATCAGGAGGTTCAGGCTGAGGCACTGTTCTACAGTCTGCAACCCACTCCTAAATCCATACTCTGCCTTGGTCAGAATATTATTATATTTGGCCCACTGTTCCAATCTCTCTAAAATTACCCTTCTTAATAATTTTGCTTAAGAACCAAGCAATATTATTGGTCGATAACATTTCAGGTAATCTTTTAAACCCTTCTTGAAGTTTGGAATAATCATTGATTCTGACCAAGTAGAGGGTATATGACCAGCATTGGCTGCACTTAGTACAGTGGTTAACAGAAGTGCCCACAGAGTGGGTAAGTACGTGTCTGTGGGGGAAACCATCAGGGACAGGAGCCTTTCCCATTGGACTTTTATCCAGTGCTCTGATTACCACTTCTAAGATGAAAACAATAGGGGCTGAAGGTAGAGCCAGAGGTGCCTCTGCTTCTGTATTGAACCTTTTGAATGAGCTATATATTTAAGAAAAAAATATCCACCCATGCATCCGTCGGGATGGAACAATCAAAGTTTGCAGATTTATTATGGAGAAAGAAGGAATTTATTGATTTCAAAAATAGGATTGTATCCTTTGTCTCTACTGCTCATATATGAAATTAGCTGAAGCCTCATCTTGGAACTCTTTTTTCCTATCAGATATTGCTTTTTTATACCTCGTTCTACAACCCTAGAAGAATGGTGGAACGTCTTCATAAGATCCCTGCGAGCCCGATTGATTAAACCAGACCTTTTTTTGCTGCCCTTTACCTCTAATTTTCCTAGTTAGAAGTTGACTAATGGAGTTAGAGATTTGATCATGTGCCTTTGGGATCTGCTCATAGTCAGTCTCATGGTCTAGGCAATTTAAAAAAAAATGGACTCTATTTTCAATAATTACAGCCATGATGAAACTAGAAGGCACATCTCCGGTGCTCTTAATTCTAGTACATTTTGCCTTACTTGTGCAATGCCCATATTCAACACACCTCTTTAAGTGATTGTAAGCTTATACGTCATATTAAACTTGACAGCCTTCGGGTGGCTTTCCCCCAACTTTTTGCCTTCCTCCCTCTATTTTTTAGCTCGTTTTTCTGGCTTCAGAACTCTGCGCCCTTTACCACTGCTAACAAGTGCTAAAGGGCTTTTGCTTTCTCCCCTAAGCATGGTAATATTAGTTCATCCCCAGTTAGCATATTTAATTTACTTTTAAGTCCCTAATAAAGTGCACTACATGTGAGGTGGGCCTTTAAATTAAATGCTGCTAGTGGGCCTGCAACACTGATTGTACCACCCACATAAATAGCCTCTTTATCCATGTCTCAGGCCTGGCACTGCAGAGCCGGTGTGTGCAGTTTAACACTGCCATGTCGACCTGGCGAGTAAACCCTCTTGCTAGGCGTAAACCTTCCCATTTTATACATATAGGTCACCACTAAGGTAGGCCGTGTATAACCCACAGTGCAGGGTGCAGTGTATTTAACAAATAGGACATGTACTTTTAAACTTTACATTTGTTGGTATTGAAAAACTCCCAATTTCGTTTTTCATTACTGCAAGCCCTATCTCTTCTATAGGATAACATTGTTATTACCCTATTACTTCTTTTAATTGTAACCCCCAATTGTGAAGAGCTAGGCTTTTCAAGTTTAGTGTCACTGAACTCACAATTTAAAATCACAACTTACGGTGAAGTTTGATTAAAAATTCCAGTTTAGCAAATGCCAGTTTAAGAAAGTTGGCCTTTACATACTTTAGCTCTTTGGTGCATTCTGCCTGTCTCTGGAACACATGTCTGGGGTGGGTGACAGCTGGCGTCCTGCATTCCCTCTAGGCAGTCATACAAAATGCTGCTAGAAATGGTAACAGCTCTACAAAGTTTGCCTGCACACAGCTTAGCGCCTCGGATGAGGGGCTGTAAGATAGTTCAGCAAGAAGGAGAGGTTTTACTTGCCTGCATTTGGCTGTGAGTGGAAGCGGTGGACCACTCTGATTGCCGTGGTTGCAGCACGTGGTGCTCGGTCCAAGGAATGGGTCCTGTGAGAAGTTGGCCTGATGTATGATGTCACTAGTTCTAGTGTACACCTTATATCAGTCCAAACAACCCTTATGGTGATTGGTTGTAAAGTCAACCTTATAGACCAGCTATCCTAGTGGTAGCATGGACAAGAGCAGTCTTAGGCTAAACTCTGAATGGCATGTGAAGCCAGCTGTGATACCATATATAATCCCTCGAATACCAAATGAAAGGACACCACAACAGATATATATATAAAATAAAGTGTATTTATTCTAGTCAAACCCTCAGCACTCTTTATGAGATTAGAGGTAAGTACAACACAGTCTTATTTAAGCATACATTAAGTCACACAGGTAAGTAATACAGTTAGGCCCTAGGGGCCACGCAAACCATATACTAAAGAAGTGGTATAAGGACCACTGTCACGGAAATAGGATAGGCCTAGGCCTAGGGAATCGCTGGGGCTACACTACACTAGCAACAGTTAGGAAGTGGGAGGCCCACGGGATTCAGGTGCAGAGTGGAAACACTCACGCGTAATGCGTAAAAGTCGATAGAAATAGTAGTTGTTAGAAATTAACAGTTTAAGGACACTTCTGAAGCAGCTAGAGAGTCGAGACTCGGAAACTAGACCCTAGGATAGTCACTACCCTTGTGAGCACCGAAGTACCCAAGTTACCTAGCCCACGGGCTGCGGGTGCATAGGTGTGAACTTGCGTCGGGTTTCGTCGTGGACTTCTATGGATGCCTGAAGGAAAGTTGCTGACAGGCAGTCAGTGAAGAGTGTCCGGTGGATCCCAAGGCTGGGATCAAGAAGAGAGGAGACCTGCAAGCAGAAGGGACAGAGTCAAGGTCACTAGCCAGTGACCACGTGGAACCAGGCGATGTCGTGAAGATTGCAGGTGAAGGTGAAGCTTGTCGCTGCAGCCACGGGGACCAGGAAACGTCAAGGACGACCAGGACCAGGAGGCGAGCTGTCCCACAAAGGCTCTTGCTGTCGGCGGCGTCGAAGTTGGACTAGGACTCACCAAGCCTTGGCAAGCGGAACCCACGAAGAACGGAGGACTTGCTTCTGGTGCAGACCAGGAAGGTCTGGGGTGCTTCTCTTTTGCAAGGAAGCGGGAGCCAGTCTGGAGGAGCCAAACCAGCAGTGAAGATTTCTGGATGCGTCGTCACAAAGGCCACTAGCCAACGGGCAAGTAACCGGACAGACGCGGCAAGCAGGATAATGCAGAAGGGCCCCACGCAGGACTCGTGGAGTGTGGGGGGCTGATCTTCGGTGCAGATGGTGCTTGGGGTTGGGGCTTCTCAATCCCCGGTGCACAACTTCGAGGGTGCCTCAGAAGCTGCGCTGGAAGACACTAGCCACTTTTCCCAGGTAGCCGGTCCCACGTCTCTCGTCGCCTCCACGGATCTCAGCTCGGCTGTGGATGTGGATCAGGGTCGGAGAAGTCTGGAAGTCAAGGCTCTGGTCGGGCTCTGCAGTCGGTCCCTCGTAGAACTTCAGCAAAGCAAAGGGTAGTCTCTTGATGGTGCCTGTTTGCACAGGGTAGCCACTCCTTGGCCACAAGGGAGATTCTTCAGTCTTCTTCTTTCGTCGAATGTCGAAGATCCAGAGTTTCTGTTCAAGTTGCAGGTTCAGGATAATCTAATCTCCTGGGGCCCAGCTACCACTCTTATACTAATCTGGGGGGCTGGGTTACCTGCTAGGTCACGCCTTATGGGTGGGACCTGGGAGGGGGGTGGTTACACCCCCTTCCCTTTGTCCAGTTTCGCGCCAGGACTGGGGCTGGAGTGCCCCAGCACCGGTTTGAACTGGACTATGCATGTGACACCTTGTGTGCCCCAGGCATGTCTCATTCCTTTCAGCCCTCCCTGCCCCAATACACTAAAGTCTGTCTGGGGAGATGCTAGCACCTCCCCAAGCAGGAAACCTATTGTCCAAGCCTCCCTTGCCGGGATCACTCCCAGCAGCAGGAGGTCAGACTCGTGTCTGTGGCAGCAGCATCCATTTTGTGATGCTGAAGCTTTGGTTAGAGTTAAACAGCAAAGTAGGATTTTAACATGTCTCTCCCTCTAGAAGGGAGGAATAATATCCTCATCACCAGAAATGGTATGGGGGTATTATTCCAAAGTGTTAGACACCTTACACAACATGTTTTGATACAGCCAAACCATAGTTACCATAACCGTTTAAGATAATAAGGCACTTTAAGAGTATATGGTAGGCTATATCATAGAACAGCTATAAGGACATGGTTCCGAAAGCTGCAGACAGGCTCAGCTCATGTTAGAGCACCATCTCACATGTTACCAAGCACTCTGCCTCCAGGATTGTTAAGGCCTGCCATAGGAGTGACTGATAGGTACACATGTGTCTATATATAAGGGTAGATATAGGCATACCATATCTAAGCAAGGGGTGATTACACGACCTTGCCCCAGCTGAGTGATCAGCCAGTTGTGTCTGATTGGAAGGCCAGACCAGGGGTGGCATAATACATGCTGCAGCCCCTGGGAGGCCTAGGGTACACCTATGCCCTGGGTACCTAGGGTACACTGTACAGGGTCCAATGAGGTGATCCTTACCAATTGGGAATGTACCTAGGGTACATGGGAGTCCATTTTAAAGAGAGAGCAGACAGCCTGAGACCCTGAATGGCAGGATCTCAGGCCAACTAAGTCGAAAAACCAGCTAGACACTAGGCAAAAAGTTGGGGGTAACCATAGTCAGATATCCACCTTCCTACACAACCTCCCCCCCCCCCCCCCAACGAAAGGAGATAAGGCTGGCCTTGACAAGGTAAGCCTCTATTGCCCAAGTGGCCATATAAGGAAGAACCAGCACTGGCATGGTTACCCCCTGTCTCATGTCCACTAAGCAATCCCTCACCCTAAAGGTATCATAGGGTCTCCACCATAGGGAATCTCTACCTTTGGTGTGTCTTTGCAAAGTAAAAGGCTGGTGTTGAGATGGAGTACTGAAGTGAGTGTCCTCAAAGTGAGGCCTCAGCTTCCTCCAATCATCCTCCACCATGGATGCCTTTCTTTCTTTCACTGAGTTGCACTGTGCTCTCAGGGTCAGCCTCTGGCTACCTAAAGCTGGAGGCTGGGTCCCTTTTGTGGGCTTACTGGAGGGACAGGTCAGGTTTGGGGCCCTAAGGTCCCATGTTTGCCTGTGCCCAACAGAATCCCTCTGGGGGAGGTCCCTAACTACCTGTAAAGGGGATCCCTCAGGAATGTTTTTAACCATCACCTGGCTAGGGCTACTAGCCAGGCAATCCTCATTCTTTTGATGGGGGGGGGGTTCTTGTGGACAGGGGCCTTCTTGGGGTCCACTGGCCTCCCTGACCTCTGCAGCCCTGGGCTGACTGAGGCAGGGTAGAGAGAGGCAGGCTACCTGCACCAGACTGGGTCCCACCTTGGAAGGGGCCACTGACATCAGAGGCTCTGCCAGGCCAGGCCTGGCTACCTCTGGGGCAGTTCCTTCACAAGGGGTGAGGTCAGATCCCTGAGGAGGCTGACCTTTTCCTAATGTCTGGGGAGAGGGAGACTTTTCTTCCTCCCCACTACTCTCTGTTTGGGGGGAGTGATCCATAGTTTCAGGCTTCACCACACCTATGTCAGTCTGAGTATGGGCTGAGACCATTACAGCCTTGCCAACCTTTTCAGGGAGGCACTCAGTTTGGGTTTGAGCTGTGACTGTCACAGCTCTGCCAATCTCTACAGGGAAGTCTGTCTTTGCCTGGGCTGTGGCTACCACTGCCCTTCCAACCTTTTCAGGGAGGAAATCTACTAGGACAGGGGTTGTGACTGGCACAACCCCACTACCCTTTTGTGAAAGGCCTACCATTTTGGAATGGGTGTCTTGTTCAACTCCAGCCCAAGCTGAGAGTTCTAAGTCATTCCCCAGTAAGCAGTCCACAGGCAAGGTTGGAGACACTGCCACCCTTTTAGGGCCAGTGAAACCTCCCCAGCTGAGACATACCTCTGCCATGGGATGACTGTTCTGTTTGCCATCAATGTTAGTTACCTGGTATGAGAAACCAGGCAAAAGCTGCTCAGAGGGAACTAGCCTATGGGCCACCATAGTGATGCTAGCTCCAGTGTCTCTGTAGGCCTCAGCTTTTCTACCATTGATGTAGGGCTCCTGTCTGTACCTACCCAAAGTGTTGGGACAGGCAGTGAAGTTGGCAAACCCCATGCCACCATCACAGACAAGAGTAGCTGCTGTAGGGGAATTGGCTAAGCCAGGGTCCCCCTGTGTTCCCCAAGAAAACCCAACCAAATGTTTGGGGGCACTCCCACCACCTGGGGGATTACTGCTGACAGTAATAGGTGGTGTGACAGGAGTAGTTGGAGGAACAGTTTGTTTTTAGCCTTTGGGCAACTGCTGTCAGTTTTCCAATGCCAAGGAGTTTTACACTCATGGCAGTAAGGCTTTTTAACGGTGGTAGAGCAGGGAGCTTGGGACCCACCACCCTGTGTGGCGTTTTGGGGCCCTGAGGAAGATTTCTCTTTTGTTTTATCCCCACCCTTCTCTTGAGGCTTGGTGGTATCTTTCTTTTGGTCACCACCCTGATTTTTAGGCCTAATCCTGGTCCTGACCCATTTATCTGCCCTCTTTCCCAATTCTTGGGGAGAGGTCAAATCTGAGTCTACCAGGTGTTGATGGAGAAGCTGGTTCTGACAATTACTAAGGATCTGCTCCCTCATAATCAAGTTCTCCAATCCTGTATAGTCCTACACCTTGCTGCCAGTTAACCAACCTTCCAAAGCCTTAGTGGCACAATCCACAAAATCAGACCAATCCTGTGTCTGTGTCTTCTGGGTGTCTCTGAACAACAAACTATATTGCTCAGTGGTTAAGACAAACCCATCTATCAGAGCACTCTTCAGGACTTTGTAATTGTTAGCATCCTCATCACTGACTGTGAGGAGCTTGTCTCTACCTTTGTCAGAAAAGGAGAGCCACAAGATAGCTGCCCACTGACTCTGGGGTACCTGCTGTACTTTGCAGGCCCTCTCCAAAGCAGTCATCCACTTGTGGATGTCATCCCCATTCTGATATGGGGGGACTATCTTGCTTAGGTTTCTATGGTCATAAGACCTATCCCTATCTCTAGGAATGTTGCTGCCACCAGTGGGTTCTGACCCACACACTTTTTGCTCTCTAGCCAGAGCAAGCTTCTCCTTGGCAAGGGCAAGTTCTTCCCTCTGAATCCTCAGATTAGCTTCCCTCATTCTGGCTTCATGCTCCTTTCTCTCAGGGGAAGTCATTCCCCTGTGAGAGGAAGCATTAGCGATGCTAGAGACATGGGAGTGGATGGATTCCCCTGAAGGGGATCTGTCTCTCCTTCCTGCTTCTCTGGTTAAGCCCACTTGGGGGTCTGTATGGGGAGACCCCATGCAAACTCCCATGTAAGCTTAGGTTAGCCTGGCTAAGTCTTCCTACTTGGCCCTGGCTGTCTACCTCTTCATCTGAAGTCCCATCTGACTCATCTGTGGTGGGTAGACCCTTATCTACAGCTATGGCACCATACTTGGCAGCACTTTCAGCATCATAGGCCTCCAGAAGCTCCACTAGCTGTCTAAGGGTAGGGTTGGAACCCTGTTTTAATCTCCTGGAGGTACACAGTTGTCTCATCTCCTGGAAAGTGAATGCATCATATCTAGAGGGAATCTGCCCAGGATTCTCCTCTCCTGAAGGAGTATCAGTGTGATCTCCATTCAGGGACATGATTCTAGTGAGGGTGTGGTGTGTGCACCTACCTACACTACTTGTATCTACTAAACCTCTCTAGTAGTTGTAGTCAGGGTGTGTTACTCCCTTCAACCTACAACCACTAAGTCCAGTAGGACTTAAGTATTATAATCTATGTTATATGTACCTAAACAATATCTGTGTGATCTTTCAATTTAGTATCTCAAGATTACAATGGTATTACAACAGCAAGCTCAGATCCCAACCGCTGCTCACCAATGTGAGAAGTTGGCCTGATGTATGATGTCACTAGTTCTAGTGTACACCTTATATCAGTCCAAACAACCCTTATGGTGATTGGTTGTAAAGTCAACCTTATAGACCAGCTATCCTAGTGGTAGCATGGACAAGAGCAGTCTTAGGCTAAACTCTGAATGGCATGTGAAGCCAGCTGTGATACCATATATAATCCCTCGAATACCAAATGAAAGGACACCACAACAGATATATATATAAAATAAAGTGTATTTATTCTAGTCAAACCCTCAGCACTCTTTATGAGATTAGAGGTAAGTACAACACAGTCTTATTTAAGCATACATTAAGTCACACAGGTAAGTAATACAGTTAGGCCCTTAGGGGCCACGCAAACCATATACTAAAGAAGTGGTATAAGGACCACTGTCACGGAAATAGGATAGGCCTAGGCCTAGGGAATCGCTGGGGCTACACTACACTAGCAACAGTTAGGAAGTGGGAGGCCCACGGGATTCAGGTGCAGAGTGGAAACACTCACGCGTAATGCGTAAAAGTCGATAGAAATAGTAGTTGTTAGAAATTAACAGTTTAAGGACACTTCTGAAGCAGCTAGAGAGTCGAGACTCGGAAACTAGACCCTAGGATAGTCACTACCCTTGTGAGCACCGAAGTACCCAAGTTACCTAGCCCACGGGCTGCGGGTGCATAGGTGTGAACTTGCGTCGGGTTTCGTCGTGGACTTCTATGGATGCCTGAAGGAAAGTTGCTGACAGGCAGTCAGTGAAGAGTGTCCGGTGGATCCCAAGGCTGGGATCAAGAAGAGAGGAGACCTGCAAGCAGAAGGGACAGAGTCAAGGTCACTAGCCAGTGACCACGTGGAACCAGGAAGGAACCAGGCGATGTCGTGAAGATTGCAGGTGAAGGTGAAGCTTGTCGCTGCAGCCACGGGGACCAGGAAACGTCAAGGACGACCAGGACCAGGAGGCGAGCTGTCCCACGAAGGCTCTTGCTGTCGGCGGCGTCGAAGTTGGACTAGCACTCACCAAGCCTTGGCAAGCGGAACCCACGAAGAACGGAGGACTTGCTTCTGGTGCAGACCAGGAAGGTCTGGGGTGCTTCTCTTTTGCAAGGAAGCGGGAGCCAGTCTGGAGGAGC
Organism: Triturus cristatus; assembly: GCF_964204655.1. NCBI lineage: Eukaryota > Metazoa > Chordata > Amphibia > Caudata > Salamandridae > Triturus > Triturus cristatus. The sequence continues at coordinate 1,397,474,158 of NC_140589.1, forward strand.
CAAACCAGCAGTGAAGATTTCTGGATGCGTCGTCACAAAGGCCACTAGCCAACGGGCAAGCAACCGGACAGACGCGGCAAGCAGGATAATGCAGAAGGGCCCCACGCAGGACTCGTGGAGTGTGGGGGGCTGATCTTCGGTGCAGATGGTGCTTGGGGTTGGGGCTTCTCAATCCCCGGTGCACAACTTCGAGGGTGCCTCAGAAGCTGCGCTGGAAGATACTAGCCACTTTTCCCAGGTAGCCGGTCCCACGTCTCTCGTCGCCTCCACGGATCTCAGCTCGGCTGTGGATGTGGATGTGGATCAGGGTCGGAGAAGTCTGGAAGTCAAGGCTCTGGTCGGGGTCTGCAGTCGGTCCCTCGTAGAACTTCAGCAAAGCAAAGGGTAGTCTTTTGATGGTGCCTGTTTGCACAGGGTAGCCACTCCTTGGCCACAAGGGAGATTCTTCAGTCTTCTTCTTTCGTCGAATGTCGAAGGTCCAGAGTTTCTGTTCAAGTTGCAGGTTCAGGATAATCTAATCTCCTGGGGCCCAGCTACCACTCTTATACTAATCTGGGGGGCTGGGTTACCTGCTAGGTCACGCCTTATGGGTGGGACCTGGGAGGGGGGTGGTTACACCCCCTTCCCTTTGTCCAGTTTCGCGCCAGGACTGGGGCTGGAGTGCCCCAACACCGGTTTGAACTGGACTATGCATGGGACACCTTGTGTGCCCCAGGCATGTCTCATTCCTTTCAGCCCCCCCTGCCCCAATACACTAAAGTCTGTCTGGGGAGGTGCTAGCACCTCCCCAAGCAGGAAACCTATTGTCCAAGCCTCCCTTGCCGGGATCACTCCCAGCAGCAGGAGGCCAGACTCGTGTCTGTGGCAGCAGCATCCATTTTGTGATGCTGAGGCTTTGGTTAGAGTTAAACAGCAAAGTAGGATTTTAACATGTCTCTCCCTCTAGAAGGGAGGAATAATATCCTCATCACCAGAAATGGTATGGGGGTATTATTCCAAAGTGTTAGACACCTTACACAACATGTTTTGATACAGCCAAACCATAGTTACCATAACCGTTTAAGATTATAAGGCACTTTAAGAGTATATGGTAGGCTATATCATAGAACAGCTATAAGGACATGGTTTCGAAAGCTGCAGACAGGCTCAGCTCATGTTAGAGTACCATCTCACATGTTACCAAGCACTCTGCCTCCAGGATTGTTAAGGCCTGCCATAGGAGTGACTGATAGGTACACATGTGTCTATATATAAGGGTAGATATAGGCATACTATATCTAAGCAAGGGGTGATTACACGACCTTGCCCCAGCTGAGTGATCAGCCAGTTGTGTCTGATTGGAAGGCCAGACCAGGGGTGGCATAATACATGCTGCAGCCCCTGGGAGGCCTAGGGTACACCTATGCCCTGGGTACCTAGGGTACACTGTACAGAGTCCAATAAGGTGATCCTTACCAATTGGGAATGTACCTAGGGTACATGGAGTCCATTTTAAAGAGAGAGCAGACAGCCTGAGACCCTGAATGGCAGGATCTCAGGACAACTAAGTCGAAAAACCAGCTAGACACTAGGCAAAAAGTTGGGGGTAACCATAGTCAGATATCCACCTTCCTACAGGTCCCAAGACTGCTGGTAGCTCGAAAGGAAAGGCCACCCCTGGTCCCGTGCCGTGCAGAGTGGCACATGCCTTGGTGGGTTCGGCAGGCTCCAGCTTGGGAGTGGAGCCTGCATCTACAGCATCAGCACAGCAGAGCGCTCGACGACAACCACCTGCTGCCCGAACAGAGATTACGGGTGAAAAGAAGGGGAAAGGCAGGGCTATGCCCCAGCAAAGTCCGGCCGGCTCGTCTGTGTTGGAGCTTCTGCGGGGTTCCGCCAGCAGAGTGGAGGCATTCGTCCGCCGAGAGGGGGTCACTGAGGATACTTGCATTAGTGAGGTGCCCCACCAGGTCGGGGAACCTCCAACTTTAGCAGAAGATGCACTGATACCAGCGGGAAGGGAGATAAAGGCCGTAAAGCAGCAGAGGGTGCTGCCTATCATGGATAAGGTAAATGTTTCAAATTGTTCGTCTTTGCCTGACTGTAATATACGTGGCAGCTTAAAGGATACAGCCCGATCCCAAAGTACTGAGGCTACTGTAAGATCTGGAGGGGGTTTGCTGGATAAGGCAGTAATGGGCCAAGGTATGGTGGAGGAGAGGGATAGATGCCCCCAAATATAGCTAAACCACAACAACGGTCTAGAAAAGTTCGACAGTCATTGCCACAAGCCCCGGGGTTGGAGCATGAGACAATTGATTACTATCTCGAGACTAATGATTGTTTCTTTTCGCAGTCCGATGAGACATAGTCAGCAAACGTGTCAGGCTCACTCACAGAATCTAGTGAAAACAACAGTATGCTTGATATAAGTGGTATTGATTCAGCTATGACAATGCGCAAAGTGACTAGGAAACCAGGACAACAAAATGCAGCCGGGGGAAAAGATCTGAAGTGGGATTATTCGCCAACAGAGCAGTTGATTGGCACCTTGACTATCATTCCCCAAGACGCCCATAATACAATACCTCCTACTCTGGATATAATCCTTCATTGTATCTTGTCGCACAGTGAGGAAACTCGGGAAGACAACCGCCGATTTCAAGCAGTCATATGCAAAGTGCAAGAGTCAGTCGGAAAAGTGGCTACGTCTTGTAAAACCATAGGGGAAGGCCTGGTGGATCTCGAGACTAGAGCGGCTGCTCTTGAGTTTGATTCGTTGAGCACTCGAGGACAGACGGAGGCTCGTGAATCCCAATTGATTGATATTCAATGGAAACTTGAGTATCAGGAAAATTGTCAAAGACATAATAATCTGTGGGTCCTTGGGGTTCCGGAGGGCAAGGAGGGATCGGATGCCCGTATATTTATGGTGGATTTGCTAAGTAAAGCCTTTCCTGTTCTAGAAGGCTGGAACCAGTGCCAGGAGGTACAGCGGGCCCACCAGGTGCCTTTCGTCCAAAAACCAGACATGAATCCTCACGCTAATCTAGTCTACTTTGGAAACTTTCTCTTGAGGCAGTCTACATTTGAGAAGGCTAGACCTGAAGCTAAGCGAACTGTGGGCGAGTTTTCATTTTTTGTTAGGCCTGCTTTTTGTCACACAACTGTTAAGAGGCGATGGCGATCCTCGTTTGGTGGATAAAGGAGGAGTAGAAGTTGGGGTCATGAGGGGAGGGGGGTAGGTTATGAGGGGGGACATGAGAAATCCAGAGAGAGAGTAAGGAAGGTCCGAATACAGAAGAGTTGGGTAGTCAGTAGAATGTCAACTTTTTTTCATTTTTGCTTATAATGGATAAAATAACCATGTGCTTGTAAACGTGGGTGGTTTAAATGACAAGGATAAACGACTAAAGGTTGGTGAGATATTAAGATCGTTGGGCCCAACATAATATGTCAACAAGAAACCCACACTCCAGGGGGTAAGAAGGAAACTTTGATGATAAGAGGGTATACTTTAACGGTATGTTCTACTCAGACCTTTACTATTAGGGGTGAGGCTAACCACTTTAAGAAATAATTTTGGACCAGCAAAGCAGGTCTTAGCGGACAAGTGGGGCAGTGGCTGCACTGCCTATAGGGCTGACGGTGTGCACCATTTATGGTTCTAACCAGGATGACTCCAAGGTATTGGAAGATCTGGAGGTGGAAATCGCATCCTGGCCAGATTCATTGATTATTTGTGGGGATTTAAATATACACCTTGATGTGGGTGGTGCCCAAACAAATACATTTAAGGGAAGAAAATCCCAAGTGTATAGGGCACTGGCCAGCCACGGTCTGTCTGACGTGTGGGCCGCTAAGAAACCTCTCGACCCAGGGTACACGTATTTTTCCTATCCCCATAAAAATATGGCAGACTTGATTACTTCCTGGCTCCATCTACTATGCTTAGAAAAGTAGGAATTAAAAAGCCCCCAAAATTATTGTCATATCATAATTCTCTAATCTCGGATATTACAGTTCAGGGGGTCTTAAGAACCAGGTTAAATGGACATTTGACATGAAACTTCTTTCTAATGAGGCATTCATTGAACAAATCAGGTGCTGGGCAGTAGGTTATTTTGGACAAAAATCGCTACAGCGCGCCATGAGGAGTGGTTTGGGAAGCTTTTAAGGCTGGGCTGAGTGGGGAGGTTATTAGCTATGTGGAATGGAGGAGAAACCAACAGAGGGAGGAGGTTATTACGTTGAAAAAGCTAGCAAAATTGGAGAAAGAACATACAGTAACAATAAGCCAGGCGCAGGAGAACGCGCAAAAACAGCTACAATTAGAAGTAGCGATGACTAAAGCCAAGATAAGGAGCTATTATAGTAAGAGAATTGCTAAAGGATTCCAAGCACATCAAAATGAAAATTATGAATATGGAGACTCAGCAGGAAGGCTTTTAGCATTAAGCACAGGACAGAAGACAGCCAAGAACAATATTATTAAAATTAAAAAGTAAGACTGTCTGTATGTAAGGGACCCTAATGATATCCTCAGTATATTTGAAAGATTCTATAAAGAACTATATCAAGAGGAACCCCTCTGTTCTACCTCTGATGGGGGAGAAGGAAGTGTGAGGGAGCAGATGGAAGTGATTGATTCAGGATTAAGTCAGGATTTGGAGGCTGACATCACATTTGAGGAAGTCATAGAGCTCTGCACCTTATGGCTTCAGGGAAGGCTGCAAGCCCTGATAAAATTCCTCTCGAATTATATAAAGTGCTGCAAGCCAAGCTAGCCCCTTTACTCTAGGATCTGTTCTTGGGTGTACAACAAAATGGGATCCCCCCTCAATCTTCGCAAGGTATAGATATAGTAATCTCTCCAAAGAAAGGCAAGCTATTGGATAACCCCGCCTCTTACTGACCAATCTCCTTAATAAATGCCAATGCTAAACTTTATTCTAAAATCTTGGCTGTTCGTTTTGGTAGGATTATAGCTCATCTAGAAACTCCATGGCAACATGGATTTATACCAGGTAGGGGAACTATGGATCACATCAGACGTGTGTATATCCCTGTTCGATACGCAGAAGTAACAGGTGACAGGATGGCTATGATCCTCCTTGTCGTGGAGAAAGCCTTTGATCCAATGTCATGGCAGTACCTATGGGGAATTCTGGCGCAAGACGGTTATGGCCTATGCTTTAAAACTGCTATTAGGGCAATGTATCTTATACCGTATGCCAGGCTTCAAATGATGGGTAAAGAGTTTGGAAAAATAGAGGTGGCTAGAGGGACAAGACAGAGATGTCATTGCTCCATAATCTAGTTTGCCCTGTAAATTGACCCATTTATTAACCAGATCCTGAAAAGACAAGCAATAAAATCTGTATGTGTCAGTGGGTAGGACACAAAGGCATTGACATACGCAGACGACATTGCCAAAGTAACATCGGACCCGGAGAGTGTGATGTCAGAGGTCGAAACTCTAGCAAGGGAATATGGGAGGAAATCAGGCTATCTCCTAAATAAAGAGAAAACACAAATTGTTTCAAGACATCTGCAGGACGGATACGACTACATATTTGAGAGTTAGGATAAATTGTAAGGTGGATTCCATATGGTCAATTCATCTGGACCCCCTTTTAGGCAAGATCAGTACTGAATTAAGACGTACGGACTCGTTGCACTTGTCCATAATAGGGAGATGCAATATACTTTAAAATTGTCACTCTCCCTAAGGTATTGTGGCTGTTCTGTTCTATTCCCCTTGAGATTGAAGGAGCCATATTTAAGAAATTAGATTCTATTTTTATTAATTTTATATGGCAGTATAAGAAGACACGGCAATCTCTACAATTTCTCACACTTCCACAGGAGAGGGGGGTTGGGCTGTCCCCAATTTGTTATTCTATTATTGGTCGGCACTTTTACAACAGATTGGAGTCTTGCTCTCAGCAGGCAATACAAGTATTGAGAGTCAGGAATATGGTTTTGTTCCCCCTACCATATAAGAGTTGGCTATAGGTAGTGATACACACGGGGTTCTCATTCAACAGCTTGAGGCCAGATATTATCTAAAAAAATGCTTTAAGTGTTTAATGGTGGCTTGGAAAGTTTGGAATAAGGTCAGCAAATTAATGAAGATACCGAGATACAACAAGTATACACCCCTGTGGCGATCTCTCCTTTTCCAGGCCATGTTTTATGATGTAATGGGTAGGCACTGGGAACAATATGGTATTGCTATGATAGGTGGCATCTATAAGGCAAAATAACTTTGTTCATTTTTAGATCTACAGCAGGATTATCGAATAGCCACTCGGTCCTATTTTAAGTATTTGCAGGCAAAATTATTTATTGACCAACTTGGGGTCAATTCACCTTTTTTTCAGATAAAAACGCCCTCCTGGAAACTTTTAAGTCTGTGGATTGTAGGATAAGATGTATTTATAAAATCTTACTGGATTTCACCCCAGATGATTTAGAAAAGGTTGAAGCTAACTGGGCCAAGAAGTTAGGGGAAGGGGATGCAGACCTATTTATGTCAATTGAATTAGGAAGGAAGATCTTTCTCTTGGCCAACCTGAAGGTCCAGCATTATAATGCAGTTTTTAATTTATATATAACACCGGTGAAGCTATTTGGGTGGGGAGAAAGGGAGAACAATAAGGGCCTAGATGTGGACAAGGCCCTGCTGAAATGATACATATGTTTCATGGTTGCAAAAAACTGCAACCCTTAAAGACAGGAATTGAGACTTTTGGCGGGGGTGCTGGGGAAAGAGGAGTGTATCAGTTTGCCCATGATGCTTTTGGGATATGATTACAGGAATTAAATGGGTGTGACTCAGATACGTTTTATTTTTATCTTGGTTGCAGTAGCTCTATTGCTGATAGCAACAAGATGGAAAGATTCAGAGCCCCCTACGCATGGTTTGGCCGTCTACTAAGTATATAGAACCAAGAAAGTGCTTTGTATAATTGTAAGGGCAGACATATAAGAACAGGGGCCGTAAGATCTGGTCCCCTATGACCACATGGCTCACTGGAAGCCTAGGGAATAGGGACTGGTTTGCTTCAGATCTCTGAGGGGGTGAAGGGGCTTTTTATGCTAGTTACTGGTAAAATCCCTCTCTTTTAATCTATGTTAACTGTTTATATATATAGGGCAATTAATTATCTTCCCATTTTGTATTTGGCTTGGTACCAATGTCTCAAATGTAAGTTACACTATTTAATGCCCAAGCTAAATTGCAAACCAGCTGCTTCTTAATTCTTCCCTTTTAATCAAATCTCGGTGTATTATGGAATATGTATAAATGTAGCAGTCTAATGAATTTTCTTTTTTAGGTAATTTAGGGAATTGACTACCCACTTCATATTTTATATCTATTCGATACCTGTGTATAATTTGTATTTATGTATTACTCTCTGGGCAATAACAATAAATAATTAAATAAAAAATAAAAAGGAAGGAAGGGTAGGTGTGCTTGAGTGGTCCTCTACATGCAGATGAGCCATCTTGAACAGGTTAGGAGGAAGGAGCTGGCCCTTACTCCTGAAAGGATCCTGTCCGTACACAAATGGTTGATTACTCCCTCCCACGTAGTGTTTCTGCAGCCAGGGGGGGGCCTCTGTGCACTTCAAATCTTTATTTGAAGTCTCCCCAATTTCAAAGCACCACTTGGTATTGGCACTGGACCTCTGGCACTACCAAAGCAGTACACATCTGGACCTGTGACCACCATGCTAGGAAGAAAGAAGAGGATCTGCTGTACTGTTTAAGTACTGCCACAATGCTGGAATTGCTGTTTGATGCACTCTTGTTGTGTTGCCCTGCTGATTGCTGCTCTCTCTGCCTGGGTGAGATGGACTGGACCTGCATCACTTGAACCTAGAGTAACACCAAGGGCTTGCTAGCTTGCCTCTTGTTGCCTAGGTCTCAGGGACAAAAAAGAACAAGAACCCTCATGTTCCAACCCTTGGGCTCATCTGTTTGTGAGTCTGTCCTGCCAAGTGGTACCACCCCAGCCCTGAATCCTTGGACGTGGACCTAGGGGTTTGCTACAGTGGAACAGATGCATCCTCTGCGGCAAGAGCAGAATCGCCGCACTGCCAATGTTGCGGGAACCGGACCAGCACATTGCACTTGGAACCGCTGAGTCACACTCTGACCCACCGCTTCGGGAACCAACGCATCGCTGTCACGGTGTGGAGAAGATTGAACCTTCGCCTCTATAGGATGAGAATCCCAGCGCATTGCATTCAGAACTGCTGCACTTTGGAACCGGTGCTTCACTCACGGAACTGACACATTGCTGCAGTTGCGGGGAGAAATTACGTTAAGGGTTGTAAAAGCCAGTATGACATCATCTGGGGTGGCAGAATCTGATAGGGTAATCTAAATTTGTGCCTAATTATTTGCCATAAATCTGTAAGGAAAGCGACCTTATCCATTTTCTCTCATTTGATATTCCCACCCTTATTTTTATTATATACTGCCCTGTGTTGTAATTTCTTATCCCTCTTGTTATTCAGGGCTACATTTAGGGTTAATACAATGGGATTGTGGTCGCTTATACAGCTAGCCATTACCACACATCCCTTAACAGACTGTGATAAATCTTCTCTGATTAAAATATGATGGTTAGAGTTTGATGTGGCACCTATATATATTGGAATCTGGGGTAAAATGGCCGTGTCCAGATCTTGAGCGAATTTCAGGTTTTTAACAAAAATGACTATTCACCCTGGTCATCTCTATTGTCCTCCTGATTCTCTACCTGGTATGGCAGGTCCCCCCCGTCGGAGCTCGACACCGTCTAGAATGTTTCTTGCCTTGAGTTTTGTTTAATTGTTTATCTGTTTATTCCTTTTCTTTAAAAATTTAAAATATTGGTATCCTGCCTATCTTCTGAGTTGCCGAGAATATATCCTGTAATTCTGCTGGATCTCTGGGGATCAGTCGCTGCTTCGTGACGTCAAGCAATTGATTTGCATATACTAGCGGCCGGCCCTTGTGGTTGTAGGCCCATATTTTTAATGATGTTGTTTTGCACAATAAAGTTTTCCCAAAAAAAAAAAAAATGACTATTCAATGAGTCCCCATATGGTGAATGTTTAAAATGCATCAGGGGCTGATCCCTCTCATCACAGATACCACATGATGCCTGAACTCTAGGGTCACAGATTCCTATATTAAAATCCCTGACCCAGATTATTTGAAGATCCTTTAAATGATCATGCTGGGCTTGAGATATTGCATCCTCTAGGTCATCTATGATCTTAGTCACAGTTGGATCAAATACATTATAATAATAGTTGATTAAGAGTAAATCGAATGATTTAAGCAGGGTAATTATAAGCAACTGAAAGGACGGGGTGTACATAGTTCTCTAATCATGAGGTCTGTCATGGACACTGATATAAAAGTAGCCAGGCCTCCTTTGGCTCGGCCTGATCTTGATGGCACTGCTGGAACACAGTAAGAGGCATATCCATCTATGTAAGGAGAGTCTATTAGCCAGGTCTCTTGGCAGCAAACGATTGTGTGTTGCTCTACCAACATTTTCCAGTCCGGTTTATCAATCTTGGAGCGAAGACCCGCAATGTTCCATGAGATCATACTAAAGCCCTTCTCCCGGATGGATCCTAGACTGGACAAAGAATAAAGTGGCGCAGGTGATATTACACAGTATTCTTTTGAAGTTATGCCCCCTGAGTTCAGTGACTGTCAGTCTTGTAATTCCAGATCAGACCGAGCCGCAAATCTATTTGTGAGGGACAGTTCGTTCTGTAATCTTGATAGAACAACTTCATCTGTTTTTGTGTCTGGCTGTGATGGTCTATTTAAATGTCCTATCGATACACAAACGTTCAGCTGATAAAAATATCCTAGGGGTTGTGCACTGATGACCTCAGCAGAAGAAAGTTTTTTGGGGAGAAAGTGAAAAAGAGTTTTGACCAGGCTTGGATTCCTAAAGTTTATAATTATACAATCCCCAGGTTATAACTTTGGGGCTAAACCCATCCAGTTAACTCTTCTTGTGGTAATGATTTCCCTGGAAAGATCGCTTGGCCAATTAGAGTTTCTCTTCAGCCAGAAGGAGACTTTATTCACTAAGGATACATGGGATTGACACTGTGCCTGCCGTGGTGAGGGAACATTTCCCCATACTATTATATAAGGTGTACATGCAGGTGGAATATAGGGTCATATTTTATTTAAGTCAGATTGATTGACACTATTGGATACTTAGGGCAACCTATAATCAATGTCCCATGATTCTCGTACCACTTGTTTAGCTAGCAGCTGCACAAGTGGCAATGGGATTTCAAGGCTAGGGGATTGCATATGCCTTAATTCTTCTCTTTGTCGAATGGCAAGTTCTTTATTTACTGGTCCAATGTTAGCCCTTCAAGATCCTTGAGAATTCCCCTGCTCTTCCAGGGCAGCTGCTCTGCTTAGGAGCCTTTTTTCAAAGATATTTGTATTGAATTTTCCAGCAAATAATCTGAAACAGTACCAACACAACATCCCTCGCAGGGGAGCAGCATAATTCGGCAGAAAAACAAATGATTTGACAAGGTGCATAGCCCAGCCTAAATCTAACTCCTGTCTCAAAGGGTAGCTTAAATGAAGAATACAGCTTCTGATGATAACGGAGCTTGGAGTTCAGTCTTTCAAGCATAAAGTTCGAGCAACAATTCTACATGTGTTTCATCTTCTTCCTGCAATGGTAACTTTCCTATGCCTCCCATCCGGACAGGCACTACATACAGCGAACAAATAATCATATACAAATAGTCCCCACTCGGGAGTGAACGAGATTAGAAACGAAAAAGAAAACACCCCCCCCCCCCCCGGTTCCCTCCCCTACCGTGGTGGCGGCGGCAACATTCACACAGTTGAATTAACTTACGATGCTAAAACTCCACTCAAAATTGAAAGAAATGAAGGGCTCTAATGGTGAAAGGGCAGACAGCCGATGGAAGTCCCCGTGAAAGAAAGGTCACTAGGGGGCCCCACCTGAATTCAAAGTTCTTATAGTTATCTCTGAAAATGTCTGACATGCGTTCCAGACTGAGCAGTTTCCATAGACGACAATGCCAGAGGAAGATAGCTGGTGCTTCTTTCCTTTTCCAGGCGGCTGCCAGAGTGATCTTAGCTGCTCCTATACAAAGCCACATAATCATTTTATCAGCTCGGGTCTGATGTTCTAAAGAGGGGTCACGAAGCCCCAAAAGGACACCCGCCATGGTGATGGGGTATCCCAACATGTCTTTTATATGTGCCAGAATTTCTTCCCAGAAGGGGCGGATAATTGGGCAATCCCACCATATATGCTGAAAGTTTCAAGCAATCCGCACCCTCTCCAGCATCTATCGGAGGTATTGGGGAAGATCTGCCTAAGCTTGGACGGGTGTAGGTACCAGTCCATCATGGTCTTCAGGTGAGCTTCAAGGAGTTCTGTGGAATGATTGAATCTCATGATGTCGGACCACGCATGCGACCATTCATCATCAGTAATAGCTCGCTGTAGCGTTTCTTCCCACTTGGACATATACCTTGGGCGTGGGGAAAGTGTAGTAGTGAGTAGGAAGTTATATATGAACAAAATCAACCCCTTTCATAGAGGAGGTCTTGGTGAGAAAAGCCTCGAATTTTGTGAGGGGGCGAGTGGCTGCCTCTCGCACCTGAGGTGTAAGTGCCCAGTGCAGTAATTGAACATTATGGTACCTTTATGTATTCCCTATACCATAGTCACGTTTGCAATTATCAAAAGTGAGGGGGTCAAATTTATGGAACAGATGCGTCAAGGCGAGGCATCCTCCCTCCCTCCAGGCATCAAAGGGCCCCTCCTGTAGGGCCGGGGGAAACGCCGGGTTAAAGGTGAGGGGTGTAAATGTAGAGGGCAATGAAGTCCACCTGTCATCCCCCACAACTGAATCCCATACTCTTAAGGTGGTGCGCGTGGGGGTGCTGATGTACGTGTTCTTAGGCCTATCGTTTTTGGGTTGCCAAACCAGGTCCAATATGGTCCTTCCAGTCACACTGCGGTCCATATGTAACCAATGTTTATCGGATTCTTGCTTCGACCATTCAACCAAGACTCTTAACTGTGCCGCTTTATAATATAAGTGAATGTCTGGGAGCCCAACTCCCCCCCCCTGCGAGAGCACCGTAGTAGGGAGAAGGAGAAGCGAGCGCTCCCCCCCCTGCCAAAGCATAGGATCATAGCCTCCACTCGCCAAAAGAAGTCCCCCTCCAATTCTATGGGTAAGGCCTGAAATAAATAAAGGAGCATAGGAAGAAGAGTCATTTTCACGGCATGTATTCGGCCTAGCCAGGTTAGAAAAAGAGGTTTCCATCTCGTGAGTTCAGATTGGATTCGAGTAAGGATGGGGGGAAAATTGGCAGCATATAGCTTCTCTACTGTTGATGTTAGCTGGACTCCCAAGTATTGAATAGAGGAAGTAGGCCATGGCAAAGGTGCAAGAGACTGGAGCCTGAGAACTTTCGCTTGCGGGAGGGTGAGGTTGAGGATATACGATTTGTCTAAATTTATTTTAAAGCCTGCTACAGCTTCAAAACGTTCAAGCTCCGATTGTGAGTGTGGGAGGGACGTGGCCGATTCAGAAAGGGACAAGAGGACATTGTCCGCGAATAAAGAAATTTTATGTGATTCCCCCGTGAATGGTAACCCCTGGATTCCAGGATTATCCCTCACCGCTAGTGCTAATGGCTCAATACTAAGAGCAAAGAGTAAGGGTGAGAGGGGGCACCCCGTCTAGTGCCTCTAGAGTGGGTAAAGGAGGACGACTGTACCCCATTGACCACCACCCTGGATCGGGGGTGAAGATAATTAGCTCAAATCATATTTAGGCATTTAGGCGAAAATCCGAATGCTGTAAGTGTGTGGAATAGAAATACCCAATCAACCCTATCGAATGCCTTCTCGGCGTCCAAACCTACTAAAACCGCCGGGATCTAGCGTCTGTTGGCCTTCTCTATCAAGTGTATAATTCAACGTGTGTTGTCGTGCGTTTGGCGTCCCTTAATAAATCCTGACTGGTCAGGGTGTATGAGGTCAGGCATGAGGTCATTTAGTCATTTGGCTATTATAGAGGAGTACAACTTCGTGTTGAGGTTTAATAGGGCAATAGGCCTGTAAGAGGCGCAGCGGTGAGGGTCCTTCCCCGGTTTAGGAATCACTGAGATCATGGCCTCGGACATAGTGCCAGAGGTCTCCCCCTCCTCTGCCATCTTGTTAAATAGTCGCACAAGGTGGGAGCTGATGCCGGAGGAAAATGTCTTGTAGAAGAGGGCGGTATATCCGTCTGTTCCAGGAGCTTTGTGGGGCTTCAAGGCTTTAATGGCAATGGTAACCTCGTCTATGGTAATAGGGGCGGTAAGTAAATCGTTACATTCAGTAGACACCTGGGGCAGGGGCAACGTCTGGAGATAATCCCGCTGGGCATCCAAATCAAGAGCCTCCCCAGAGTATAGAGTTTTGTAAAAGGAACCAAAGATCTATGAAAGATGCCGCAGTTTGAGAAGCGTGAACTCCGCCCTATTGTTATAAATAGCCCGGAGTTTACCTCGGAGCGCTGTCAGGTTGCGTAGGGTATGCCTAGTGGGGTTCAATTTATGAGTGCGTTCAAGAGAAGACAGCGCCGTCTCTAATTGCTCCCTCTCTCTAGTGCGCTGAGTATTTAGTGCTGCATTAAGGGCAATACATTTCCCTCTGAAGACAGCCTTCAACGTGTCCCAGGTGGTATACTCCGATGTGTCCTCCGGCTTATTGATAGCGAAGAATTCAGTAATGGTTTCTCTTGATTTGGTGCAAGATTACTTGTCCCGAGCTAGCGACGACAGGAAGTACCACCTGGGAGTAGTCGAGGCATTCCCATACCAAGTGAGACAGACAGAAAATAAGCTATGGTCTGATACTGACAGGGGGAATATCCTGGCCTCTTGCAGGGGACCCTGCAGCGATTGGATAATAAAAATGTAATCGAGTCGGGAGTACGTACGATGAACATGTAAATAAAACGTGTAATCTCGGGTCTGTTGATAGAGAGTGCGCCAGGTGTCTATGAGGCCCATGTCCTGCATACGCTGTTGTGTGTCGAAAGTAAAAGAGGTCATATCCGAGCGTGGTGAATGCGTACTGTCCAGCTCTTTCTGCCACATCAGATTGAAGTCGCCCATAAGAAGCATTGGACCTTCCGCAAAGTCCGTTAATTTCCCCAATAGTGTGTGCAAGAAGACCTTCTGACCAGCATAGGGGGCATATACCGCTACAAAGGTGCATAGTTTTCCTCTCAATCGCCCCTTGACCATAACCCAGCGGCCATCTTTATCACTTTGGACTCCCAATGGTTGGAATTGTATGGAAGAACGAAACATGATTGCCACCCCCCTGTGTTTCGTGTGAGCCGAGGACCTATAGATGAGCGGAAATTGTTTATGTCTAAGGCGTGTGTCCTCAGCCCCAGCTAAGTGGGTCTCCTGCAAGGCTACTATGTCAAGGTGATGGTCAATAATGTACTTCCATACTTTTTGGCGCTTTTGGGGAGAGTTAAGACTCTTAACGTTCCAAGTTCCAATAGTGATCGGCATTATGTTATAGGAAAGAACTACCGCTCTCTAGAAGCTTCAGCAACCCCAGCATAGCCTTGATCTTAGCCTTTCCCCAAAGGGCGTGCTGTACCATTGCTTGACAACTGTGCATTGACCGGTATCAGATAGCCCCTCGCAATTCAACCATGAAAAACCCGCCACCATGTCCCTCCCGTCCCCACCCCGAAACCCCCCAAAAAAGGAAAACAAACAGGAACATATGAACAATACAAAAACCACTGCTAGGTCCTCTGGGTGAGGCTAAAACGCCCCCACAGGGACCAGGGGGGACAACAGGTCCGAGGACCCAGTCCACGCCCAACCCGGTAAGTTTCTCACATGAAAATCATCTTTGTACGGCTGCAAAGCGGCCCACACTATATAGATCCATGTCTAGAAAAGCAATAAAGGCAAGTCAGCTGAATTGAAGAGTAAAACATTTAGCCGGGACCCAGATAACAGTATAGAACTAAAAGTCAACATAGTATTAGGCTTCAGACCCGCCTTATTTTAGAAAAAAGGAGACATTATTGTACTTACATATGGAGCCATCTTAGTCCGTGACGTCCCCACAGCGCAAATAGAGGACCAGGACCCCAGAGGAAGGGGCCGAAGAGGAGTCCGAAGTTGGAGGTTCGCGGTCATAGTAGGATTGCAGCTCTGTAGCGTCTGAAACCGGAGATATCCAGAGACGCCGGCATCAATGGCGATGGTTTGTAGGACCGTGCAGCTCAGGCCTGTTGCAGGCGATAGGTCTCACAACTGCCGCGGTGTAGTCTGTCCTTAATCAGCGGCGTCCTCTGCGTATACCCGTCATCCAGGTGGAAGCTGATCGTGAGCCCTGGGAGGGATCTCAATTTTTGCCTTGGATTGGGTCATCCTCCTCGGAAGGGAGGCCCAGGAGGTTCAACCCTTCCTTTAAGTCAGTAATGTGGCGTCGCTTATTCTGGAAATCAAAACTGAGCCCAAACAGGTAGGTCCACCGATATCTGATTTTGTCAGTTCGTAGTTTATTGGTGACAGGCCTGAGCAGTTGTCTCCGTGCTAATGTAGACGGTGCGACATCTTGATAGATGGCGCAGGAGTGACCTTGGAAGGAGATGGAGTCCTTCAATCTGGCCACCTGGAGTACCGCCTCCTTGACCTTGTATGAGTGGAAATTCGCTAAAATGTCGTGGGGTCTCCTCTTCTCGCCATTCTGTACGATTCCAACCCAATGCACTCTGACTAGCTTTATCTTGAGGGTCTGGGGGCTCTGAATCCCCGTGAAAAGACCCTCTATGAAAGCCTCTAGATCCGGCCCTTCTGCACCTTCTTCCAGGTCCCCGACACGTATGTTCTCCCACCGTGCTCTGTTTTCAAGATCCTCCGCTTTAAGCTGCGTCTGTCGCAACGGCTCCTTAAGAGCACGGACATCTTCGCGTAGTTCGGTAGAGTCCTGTTCGTGCTCCCGATGGTGTGCCTCCAGGTCCAACACTCTAGCACCCACAGAGTCCACATCGTGTTGGAGGGAAGTCAGACGGTCCGTCAGGTCTGTTCGCAGTTGGTCTATTGAGGATTTGATGTCTTGACTGAGTTCGGTACATAATTCAGTGTTAAAGTCTTTAAACATATTCAGAAGGTCTGCTTTCGTGAGGGCCATGGCTGCCCCCTCCGTGTTCCCTCGCAGCATCGGGCGTTTGTCTGTAGTCGAGAAGAAGTCTGACAATTTACTGGGCGTCTTGCTCGTCCCCTTCTTTGGCGGCATAAGGATGAGACCCCACGAATCACCGCAGCTCTGTCAAGGGTATTAGGGGGGCTCCAGGGCAAGCCTCAACCGGATCACAAAGGGAGGCATGAGAGATGTCCGCAATGCATCAAGGCGCCCACTTCAGAACAGTGGTGGTTCCACCTCAGGTAATCCGCAGAATCTGGTGGTCAGCGTCCCGACGCCGTCAACAATGCTGTGTCAGAAGGAGGGTGCCATGTCAGAAATAGGTATCCAAGGTATGGAGAAGGCCGCGTGTGGCATCTAGCTCAGACAGAGAGAGCCAGGAAGGAGTGGCCTCCAAGAGGAGTAGGCACGCCTCATTGCAGTGTGTGTAGCCACTAATAAGGATGGTGGCTGCAGGAGTGGCTGTTATGAGTAGTATTGAGCAGGTGTTTCCGTGCTCGTGCAATCTGGGGGACCACACGGGATGGAACGTGTACATGCGAGTGGTGCACTATCCTCCCGCTCCCTGTTAATGCCGCCAGCAATCCCGCGGAACTCACATGTAGAAAACCAAAACTCGCTCTCTCGGACGCATCTCCCTCTGTGTATCGTGCAAGAGTCCACTTTGATAGGAATTCAGGTGCCAGCGTTCGCCGCCATTTGGTGCTGTGCGGCAGCCATGTTAGAGTCAGGCAGTCAGGGTAGTGCGAGCCGCGATCTCCCCCGCTCCCAGACACAACCTCCGTAAACTGCTCAGGGCTTACCGCTACAAAGTTCAAGCCGCCGGCATGTCCGCTGGGAGCCAGTTGCCGAGACGTCCACTCGGCGAACCAGGACGCCACACGTCACGGCAGAGCTTCGGCCGCCATCTTAGAGCGCGCAGATCTTCCCTCAGATAGAGGTCGAGGCTGAATGGAGCCAGTACAGGCACTCCGGGAACAGCAGAACAAACCCCACTGGTGCCTCACATCTTCCGCCACAGGTAGGCCCTATTTACAGCGATTTCAGCCTCGGGTAGCCACCAGAATTTACTCCGGGATAGAGCGTGGACCGGGAGCCGAGACGGTCTATGTCCGATCGGCCATCTTGCCCAGCCATGCCCCCTTTAGGAGCCTTTTTTGAGCTGATATTACTTTCTAAATCTTATCCTCTAAGAGCGTTAATTTTTTAATTGTCCCCGAACATATTTCAACTATAGAGTTTAGCTGTTCGCCCAAATGATACAAACTGACTGAATAATTTGTGCCCGGTTTCGTCATATCATACTCTCCCTTGGGCATCTTTCTTGAGCGTTATTCCCTGTAGTTTTCTTTTTATTTGATCCATGTATGGTCAAAGGGTTGGAGTAACGGTTAGGGTGAATGAGCTTTTGTGGGTATTCTATATTCAGATCTTGTTTACTTTTCTTGCATGGAGGGCTTTCCAACCTAGATATAATTTCCAGTGCAGATAACGATTGCGTATCTGTAATCACAGAGGGGTTAGAGATCAAACAGGAAGTACACACAGGGATCTCTCCCTGAGAGGAAGTGATTCCTATCTCTTTGGGGACTTGGACGTGTCCGACTATCAGGGCCTTTCTGTACATATTCAGTATGATCAACCTGTGTAGTTTTGGAAATAGTACAACCAGACTTTTTTATTGCTGAGTCCGTCCTTGCCTCAGCCCTACCGATCTCACTTTCAATGGCGCCCATAACAGAAGTCAGATAGTTTTTAATTGAATTACATTGGGCCTCACCCTTTTCCCTTATTGGGTCTAAGTTGTTCCATTCATCTTTCCCATCTTGGGGTCGCAACAATTTTACCTTTAGGAAGCTCTGTCAGGCCTTGGGGCACTTCTTCGCGGATAATCAGGCCAAATCCAGTTGTAGGGAGACAAAAAAAGTATGAGAAACCAAGAGACTGGGCCCAGCCACCTCCAGAAGCTGATGGGCGCAGACAGACCCGCCCTTGGCCCAGGCTTCACCCAAGCACGTCCAGCGCTGTGGGAGACCGGCGTCAGTTTTGTTGGCGAATGGCCCCTCGCAGGAGCACAGATGCTGGCTGGGGGACCGAGTGCCAGCCCAGCAAAGGACGGCAGGCTTATGCTATGTTGTGTGCTGGACACTGCCCGTTTGAGTCTCCGGCGCTGCGGGAGACCGGCGTCAGTTTTGTTGGCGAGTGGTCCCTCCCACTCGCAGGAGCACAGATGCCGACTGGGGGACCGAGTCCCACCACAGCAGGCTTAGAATATGTTGCGGGCTAGACACTGCCCGTTTGAGCCTTGAAACTAATATGAGTAATCCCCCTTTAGTCCTTCCCCTACTGGATTGATTGGCCCCTGTACAAAAGGATATAAAGTTATCAATGAAAAACATATCAGCTTGCTATTTTTCTTGAAGACAGACTACCTGGGCTACATTGATAAATTTACACCAGTCCTCTGTTGAAGGCTTATTTGCCAGTCCTGCCAAAGTCCAAAAGACTATTGATGTTTCCAAAGTACCTCTGGCATAGGTGATAGCGTGGCTTGGTCTATATGCCATTGAATTATGTTGGTTAATGATGCACTAGAAGATATGCGCCCTGCCTGAAGAAAATCAGGCATGATCTTATCTTATGGAGAGTCAATCAGTTCCCTCAAAGCGATCCAGTGTGTCAAATCGATTACTGACTGTCATAGAATAGTTCTGACTAGTCACGGCTGCTCCCATGAATCGGTAGTGGGGTGGGGAGGGAGCAGGGGTAAAAGGGGGGAAAAAAAGAAATACACTTACCTGCCAGCCGGCCGCCACCTCTCTTCCGTCCTCTTCCTGCCTTCTGTTGGAGCAGGAAGCAGGATAGGCTCCCCTGAGCCAATCACAATGCTGCAATGCAGCGTTGTGATTGTTCTCAGTGCCGTGGTTCGGGGTTCAGATGGAAAATGGAAGCCCCAGCGGCCCAGCCAAACATTCATTCGCACTTAGGAGGGTGCCACCACTCCTTCCCCATGTGCAGCCTAGCCTGCCCCACAAAACTGCCCCAGCACAGGAAAATAAAATGATAATAACATCTCGTTATTTTCATTGGGGTAACGCTCCTCCGCCTTAGCGGAGGAGCCGTCCAGGTTCTGACCAAACATACTGTTGGAGCCGTCCAGGTTCTGACCAAACATACTGTTGGAATCTCCTCCTTTATTATTAGTAGGGAGAAGGAAAAACAAATTCTGTTTCATAACAAAATAAAAACAAGTGGTACAATGTTTACTCCACTTCTCATATGAACACCTTGCGGGTGCATATTCCTAGAAGGTGTGACCATATGGGATATCTTAAGTTCAAGATGACACAGTCCCTCTAAATAATTTTTCTAGAATTTCCTATTTGACTCTCCTCACCATCAACATTTCCTTGTATAGCTGAACCAGGTTATAAACCCTTTGTGATAACCAGCGTACAGCTTTGTTTTTAAACTCCAACCAAGACTCCCTGATTGAAGAGCTCAAAGTAGGACCCCACCCCATTAAAACCAAAAGAATGGGAGTATCTTCGGGGGGGGAGAGGGGGGAGGTCGATGTAAAACAACATGTGAGGATAAATGATAAGGAACCCCTGCTGGGTCATATCATGCACTGGTTGTTCTTCCCTTAATTTCACTACAGGTTTCACCCATTGTTGCGCTTGGATTACTTTCTCCTAATAAATAACCTTGCTTAGAAAAGATCTCTGTCTAATTGGGTCTCAGCTGTTTCATTATATTGCCCGATATAAGGTCACAGCTTGACATAACTGTTGTAGAGGAAAGCAAGTCCAGTTCCAAGGTAGTTAGGATAAGTAGGTTTATTAGGTAAGATGTCATGAAGTACCCCACCAGGAGCAGCCTTCCTGCTGCTCAGCCCACCCTCCAACTGACTCTCTCACTCACCAACATTCAACAGCATCCTCACACACCAACATTCCACCACCACAGTCACACTGGCTCTGCATCAGGTATAACACATCTCCTTTCTTTACACAAAATAACATTGGAACTCTTGAAAGAATGACATTAGAACTATTGCATACATATAAACAATGTAGCACAGAACTAATGCGAATGCATGAAATAGGTGGGAAACATTTCATGCACGACATGTCGTAACACAATAATTGCAAATGTGCATACAAAGGTAGATAGAAAATATTGAATACAATTTGCACAACATGTCATAAAATAATACTAGCAAACCAAACACAGTAAAAGGTAATGAGAATAAACTCACCTACACCATCTACCTTTCTAACCCAACAAACCACGCAACAACATTTTCAATCAAACTCTGATACCACAAAGCATGCCAGCTGGCCAGGCTAACATAAAAGTAGTATGTAGAGTACCAAGCCCAAGACACGGTAAAGAATCGTCCTAACAACTGCAAAAAAAAAAAAACCTTTTTAAGTGCGGAACACCACTTCACAACAACCATATAGCATCTACACTGCCCTTCACACAAACCTGTAGTAAGGGTGGTAAGTGTGGAACACCACCCTACACCAACCATATGGCATCTACACCGCCCTTCACCCAAACCCGTAGTAAGGGTGGAAAGTGTGGAACACCACTCCACACCAACCATATGGCATCTACACTGCCCTTCACCCAAACTTGTAGTAATAGTGGAATAAAATTTTAAAACACAACAAATCTTCAACCACTCATGAGTTGGCTTAATCCTGCTCCTCACTGTTAACCCGTAGGAAGAGTGGAAGTAAGACAATCATTTGGGTTTCTCTCAGCCCTTCACCCATTCCCCGTAGGAAGGGTGGAACAACTAGGAAAACAAAAACAAAAAATGGGTGGCTTATAAACTCACAGCCATCCCAGCCCACATAAAAATACAAGTGACTAATTCACGTACAGTCACCCCTACACAACACAAGAAATGGGCGACTTAATTGCAAAATCATAAAACTAAGCATGCCAATAACTTGAAATAAGTAGAACTTCATGGCAGCTATACTCACACAGAATAGTTACAGGCAGAGAGAGTCTCACCCAAACTGCAACCAGACAAATAATCACTCCTCACACAACCGAAGTAGTATTACAGAACACATTCAGAAGTCACACCATGAACTACAAAACGCACATGAGTTTTCCTCTAAAATGACCCTGAGGATGAAACATGACTCTAGCCCAACTGGTGAAAGGCACAAAATGAAGTCCAGTTCCAAGGTAGTTAGGATAAGTAGGTTTATTAGGTAAGATGTTATGAAGAGCCCCACCAGGAGCACCCTTCCTGCTGCTCAGCCCATCCTCCAACTGACTCTTTCACTCACCAACATTCCACAGCATCCTCACACACCAACATTCCACCACCACAGTCACACTGGCTGAGCAGCGGGTATAACAATAACATTTGTACTTCCTGTTGCAGCTTCACTCAGACTTTGCACATCTGCACATGAAGTCTGAGACTGTTTCTTTAGTTGCCCCAGTGCACTAGTTACGACTGTTTCAAGCTGGCGAGTTTGTTTGTTACCCCCTTTATGGCCAGCTCTACAAAGTTGTCCATATCTTTCATCTGGGTGCCCACAGTCTGAACATAAGAAGCAAGATCAACTCCTATAGCTATGTCCTGTGTTGCGTCCAGCTGATTTAGGTTGACCACTTTTCTTTTTAGTACGAGGCGGTCATGCAGAAGATGTGGTGTAGTTAATGATCAGAGCGCCATGTGATACAATTGGATTGTTGTTAGATCATGAATGAAGCTTCTCCATTGGAGATCTCACTTGACCTGCCCTAAACCGCTCCACGTTAGTTAATACCTCTTCCACATTTACAATCTCTTTATTTATCAGCCCCATAGCCCTAGACAGATAATTTGCAACAGAACTCAAGATGGAGGAATTAATCGCCTTTCAGTAATGTCCACGTAATTTTCCGTTTGCCCATAATAGCAGTACGTGTTAATAACACAATGTCTATATTATCAGGGATGGCTAAAAAATTAAGATAATTATGCGGCTGCACTTAGTGTTGATGCTGGTTGTTAAGGGGGTGGGCCAGTCAGGCCTTGTCAGGCTGCGGACGGGCCCAGTCTTCACCTGGGCGCGTACTGCTCGCTTTCCGCACCATGGAAAAATGAGAGCGCGTTAATGGCGCGGTGGGCAGTATATGGCAGCACCTCCTTCTCCAGGGCTTTCTGTGCAGTGAAATCCTTTTATGCCTCTGACAGCGTCCCTCAGGAAAACAAGAGTGGTTTAATAAGGCCGTGGGCAGTGTGTGGCAGCCACTCCATTTCCTAGGCTTTCTGGGCAGCGTAGTCCTTCTATGCCTCTGACAGCATCCAGCGGCAGGGAAAAACAAGAGCAGTTTTCCTTGGCTTTCTGGGCAGTGAAGGTCCATTCTGTTGTCTTTTGATTAGATTACCCAGGTATTGGATGTTCCAGTAATCAATGTTAATTATGGCAGAAGTAGATAGACAGGATAACTTGAACATTCATGGAAAGCTTATTATGTTGTCCCACAGACACAGCTCCATATCCCAGCATGGCTCAACACATCTCAGCTACACTATTGTTTACTTATTGGTTTTAGCAGGGACCAGTTCACCAGGACATTGGGCCCACAGGCAGCCCCTGCTTAAGCTGCTAAAGTGGGGAGTTCTCTACACTACTGTGAAGCGCCTTTCTGTTAAGCGCAATTTAGATTACAGCCCTGTATTACATTCTCATTTAATTGTGTAGTATTAAGTTCTGCTGCAAGATTAGAAGTACACTCTTTTCACAGAAAAGATAAGCCCTGGGACGAATATTACAATATTTTGTGTTTAGTTGCCTGCTAAGTTCTGAGCTCTTTCCCCCAACTCTATCTCCCTTAGAAGCCATAGACTGCTCGCCATCCTGAGTATTAAGTGCGGAAAGGGTTGTACTTAGACAGATTGTATGTAGACCCATAGTAGGACGGACACCAGAAGCAAACGATCTCAAACACCAAAGTTGATGCTCAGTAGCTCCTTTCTGCCTTATTGCCCCCTGAAGGTGACTGACATAGAGAAGGTAAATCACTGGCTTAAGTGGATGATGTTCTCATTATTACTCCCAAAACCGTGAGGCGCTGGTTGCCCTGCCAGCATCAGAAACTTAGAGGGCAACTTTAAGTGCGGAACTTGTAAAGTTTGCCCCTTAGCGATTGAAACGAAACAACTTGTTTTCAATGGACAAACAATTGTGTCGAAGGGCATAAGTAACTGTAAGTCAAGGAATATCATTTATTTACTAACATGCCCCTGTAACAAGGGATATGTGGGTGAAACATCTAGGTCCCTCAATATCAGACTCACTGAACATAGGTCCGCTGTTAGGACCAAAAAAATGACCTCTCCCATTGTTTCACATTTTCTGGAAAACAACCATACTGAAGATGATATACAATGGTTTATCCTGGAAAAAATCCTGGTTAAAGAAGGCATGAATTCGGATAAAATACGAAAGAAACGAGAAGTATTTTGGATTTTCAGTTTGGATACTGTCAAAAGGGGCTTGAATTTGGAAATACCCTGGGATCAGGCTATTATTTAATTCTAGTCCCAATAACCCTCCCATTCTTTCTGACATGTATAACCCTTACAGGTGGGTATATTGCACCATGTTAGAAGATCTTGTCCCGCCCATTTTATCTCTGTGTCCTCATGCACGCACTACTTTATGTACGTATAGTTATATCTTCTATACATACAGGTGGGTCTACTATATTGTTCAGATGACCTTGCCCCTTTTAACTAACTTTCTAGTTTGTTTGGAGAGATCACCGTTTTCCATCAAATTCCACATGAGCATTTTTATACTCTGTCTCTCCCAAGATGGCACCCGTATTTGTGTGATCCACTGCATGTGGCCTAGCACCTATTCTCTAACAGTACTTTTATCAATATGGAGGTGCTTCTTGTTGACATCGCCATGTGAAGGGACCTTTTGGTGTTGTACACCTCAGTCTGTGGTGTCTGTTATGGTCCCGTTTTCTAGCTTACTTCTTGTACCTAATTTGGAATGGTTGTCCCGCCTCGAATCTATCATTGGGACATACTAGGGGTGGTGCCATCTTGAATACATATGTCGAGCTCCTCCACGCGATGGTCTGTTTTCTATGTTTATTTCTCTGACCTGAAGTTTCGTTATCTGTGTTGCATCTTATCGACATTGTTACATGTAGGGATCTTTTGGTGTTGCTCACCTTAGTGCTTGGTGTCTGTTGTGGTCCCGGTCTCTATCTTATTTCTTTATTCAAATTTGGAATTGTTGTCTCTCTTCTAATCTATTACCGGCACATCCATAGGAAACACCATCTTGAACACATGAGTTTAGCCTTTCCACGCTATAGTCCGCTTTCTATGGTTATCTTTTTGACCTGACGTATCGGTCTGTATGTTGAGGAGTATTGCCACCTGTCTCCGATTAGCTCAACCAATTTGAGTGTTTGGCGCGTTTATCGGCTGATATATAAATGGTCTAACGTTATAGCAACAGTTGACAGCGCCGTCCGCATTTGAACTTTGGGAGCCATTTACAGCACCATCTCAAGCGAGCATTAGGTATGTAACCATGGCCCTGTCTATGAGCAAGAACCCCTCGTCTACAGCTATTCGTATAACCTCTACTTTGCTCATCCTTATTTTATCTCAATTCTAGACACACTTGGGCAATGCTTGCGTAATTTTCTGCATCCTTGATTCCTGAATAAGATTATGAAGACAGACGCTTTTACAGTCAGCATTGATTAGATCCATTATCGTGTGTGAATCGAAATGAAACGAATGTTCAGTAAGTAGTCATCGATTTTTTATATCTTTGCCATTAGCTGGCTATCTACCTAGGTATTATACACAGGGGTATCACTATGGCTATTTCTTTCCTTCTTATTTCATAGTTTTTGCGGTCTGTTAAGTTTGTGTGTACTGAGATAGCCGACTCTGGAAGAGACGTACACCCGATTAGTCGTGGAGCGTTGTGCTATATATCATCGTATTTGCATTTTACCTGAGTGAGTATAATAGGAGGTTGTTCTAGGCACATGTATACGTGGGCTTGACCATATTAACACAATAGTATATATCTAACTACCCTATTTTATGTATTCTATGTCTTCTCTAATCAGACAGAACCTCTGAAATTTATCATCTTTGACTACGCCACTTCTGTCTGTAGTCATTCAACTGACGTCTAAACCATAGCCTAGAATTATCCAGCTTCTTACATCGTGCTACTTAGTAAGTGAATCTACCCTCTTTCACCGCTTGAATTTATAAGTAATTTGTGACTGTTTTTGTTGGACCCGCGAGCGATATAAGTTCATGATCTTTATCTGTTTTGAACTTTGTTGCTGAACACTTACTCTTCATTATTCTTACTGTTTTTTCACTATAAATCTCCTTTATCTTTTCTTCTACCACTTGTTTATGTACTCTCCATCTTGGTAAATAACTAGCCATGTATAGATAGGACTTCTGTATCATAGTGTATGTAAATAGTTATTCAAGAATGATAAGAAGATTGTATATATTTATATAATCAACTGAATATTTTCTAGCTTAGATACGCTGTATCCCTTGTGTACCGTGTAAATCTCTTCCTTTGTTCTTTTTTCTTTTTCCATGTATTATCAGATTAGTCATCATCAACCTAAAGTGTCCATTTGAATATTGTATAAGTGATTTATATTTGTTCTGTCCTGTTTCAAACTATATAGTTTCAGCCGTTTTTGTGAATACTGAATATAAATTGTTTAAAAATATGGTGCATATGCACATTAACCTTTGGAATGTAACCACTTTCTTATATGTTGTTTTTATATATATATTCTGTTTCAGTGTCAGCGCAATAGACGGTTTTCCTGATGAAGGCTGTTATGCCGAAACGCGCGTAGTCCCCATCTACCGCATTGTGTTTATAGTTCTTTACCTACCTGGTCTTTTTCCCTACGTATAGCAAGTTCATTAGTTGTAGGGGTCCCCTTCTTTCCAAAGAGCATGAGAAACTGGTACACAGAAATGTGAGTCAATATACTACAAATTCAACAAATACAAAACGCAAATTCTCTCAGTTGCATCACTTGACATTACCAATTGTCCACGATGGGGCTCAACTGCTATTGGCCAAAGTGCCTCAAAGCTGCTGCGCTGCCACCCTGGGACCTCCCCCCGAAAGGACAGACTCATTGCCCCATACTCTGGGGCCCGCTACAACTGTGAAGCCTTCCTGTTACCAATGTCATCAAACCTGCAAGAGCCCGCCCGTCCGAAGTCAACCGCTGCTGCCTACAGAGTACAGTGAGCAACTTGCCAACTCTTCTCTGGGTTGCCAGCCGCCACCCAGAGAAGGGCGACTAAGGGACGAAGTAGGAGGTAAAGGGGCAGAGTGAGAGGAGGCCTGCCTTCCTAAAAGTATGCCTTTCACCCGCCTAACACATCTCTGATGCTCTTTTGCTCTGTGTTGCTAAAGTGGGGAGTTCTCTACACTACTGTGAAGCGCCTTTCTGTTAAGCGCAATTTAGATTACAGCCCTGTATTACATTCTCATTTAATTGTGTAGTATTAAGTTCTGCTGCAAGATTGGAAGTACACTCTTTTTACAGAAAAGATAAGCCCTGGGACGAATATTACAATATTTTGTGTTTAGTTGCCTGCTAAGTTCTGAGCTCTTTCCCCCAACTCTATCTCCCTTAGAAGCCATAGACTGCTCGCCATCCTGAGTATTAAGTGCGGAAAGGGTTGTACTTAGACAGATTGTATGTAGACCCATAGTAGGACGGACACCAGAAGCAAACAATCTCAAACACCAAAGTTGAGGCTCAGTAGCTCGTTGCTGCCTTATTGCCCCCTGAAGGTGACTGACATAGAGAAGGTAAATCACTGGCTTAAGTGGATGATGTTCTCATTATTACTCCCAAAACCGTGAGGCGCTGGTTGCCCTGCCAGCATCAGAAACTGGTACACAGAAATGTGAGTCAATATACTACAAATTCAACAAATACAAAACGCAAATGCTCTCAGTTGCATCACTTGACATTAACAATTGTCCACGATGGGGCTCAACTGCTATTGGCCAAAGTGCCTCAAAGCTGCTGCGCTGTCACCCTGGGACCTCCCCCCAAAAGGACAGACTCATTGCCCCATACTCTGGGGCCCGCTACAACTGTGAAGCCTTCCTGTTACCAATGTCATCAAACCTGCAAGAGCCCGCCCGTCCGAAGTCAACCGCTGCTGCCTACAGAGTACAGTGAGCAACTTGCCTACTCTTCTCTGGGTTGCCAGCCGCCACCCAGAGAAGGGCGACTAAGGGACGAAGTAGGAGGTAAAGGGGCAGAGTGAGAGGAGGCCTGCCTTCCTAAAAGTATGCCTTTCACCCGCCTAACACATCTCTGACGCTCTTTTGCTCTGTGTAAGATTGTGTTTTGTTGTGTAATAAAGTGACTTTCTTTATTAAAAAGAAGCACTGAACTAGACAATCAAAATATTGCGCTGCTAGGTTTTTGTTGGGTTCTGAGCATGTTCTACCACCACACAAACCTCCTTCAGACGTATGATTAGAGTCAGGCTGGGACAGAAAATAAAAGTACTCCCATTAGTGAATTAGAAACCTAAAAAAGTGGCCTGTGTTTGCAAATTGGGGCAGTTTTGAACTTGTAAAGACATGCTGTATAAGTGGTTTGCAAGGTAAGGAAGGCTGCGTGATAGGGCTGAATAACAAGGGGCTGCTGGACACCGGGAGACCTGTACTTTAAACGGCTCCTTCCTGACTCTGGAGGAGATGGGAATGCACTACGGCATTGATGAGCTACAGTATTTACAGTATGCGAGTATTTTTACCACAGTCCATGGGATTCAACACACCTTCCAGGCGGAACCAGAGCAATCTCACATAATCTGAATGCTCCTGGATCTGGGCTCCTTTAAAGGTATTATATCACGACTGAATGCAGCCTTGAAGGCAGACAGGAGGACGGAGATTGGGAACCAATAGGAGATGTGGAATCAGGAATTAGGGACTCTACTGATGGATATGGAGTGGCACAGGGCGAGAGCACAGGTACGAGAGGTAGCCAGTAATGCTCGTTTTAAATTAGTATAATTTTATTTTCTCCATCACGCCTATCTAACCCAGGCCCTACTACAAAGGGTTTACCCGGTGAGGTCACCGGGATGTAGTAGATGCTGAGCTACCCCCACCAACTTCTGTCATGTGGCGTGGAAGTCCTCACAACTTACCTCATAGTAGAGGGCAGTGAGTGAGGAACTGCATAGAGTGACAGGGGTGGTAGCGGAACTCACGATCAGACATTGTTTGCTAGGACTACTGACCCTCCCTAAGAAGGGGAAAAAGATGACATATAAATTTGCCCAGCTGGGTCTGCTGCTGACCCGCCGGCGGACAGCCATACACTGGGCCAGCCCCACACCCCCTGCTATCGTGAATTCGGATCTGCTGGGATGGACAGTGGCAGAGGAGTGCAGATTTTGAAGAGTCCGCACGGTTGAATATGTTGAAAAGGACCTTGAGCGGTGGTTAAGCATGTTAGACTCATTAGGGACCAGCGCTGGGGGGCAGGACTAAGGGGAAAACTCAGACAGTAGAGGTGAGGAGGGAGGTGCCAGTACTGATGGGTAACATGACCGGAGGGAGTCAGCCAGCTCACAGAAGCTACCGGGCGACACCCGATCAGTGGCCAAAACGGTTCTGCTGATGATACACTTAAATAAACACGGTGGCGGGTATGGTTGTGGTGACTGGGTGCCTCCTCTCCTTTCTGTTGACAACATATTGCCACATGACGTGGGGGAGTCGGGAAAGGGAGAGGGGCGGGCACTGCTCCTTTATGTTTCCCACCCTGGGATAGAGAGTTGGCACCAAGCCTTACCCTCTTAGAAACTATCCATAACACACACACTCAAATGCGTTTATATGGAATATTTGTACTTCTGCTGCAATATCATGTTTGTAATGTACATATTCTAATAAAACCATTTGCAAAAAAAAAGGAAGGCTGCGTGATTAGAGTTTGCTGCAGACAATGTTTGTTTTAATATCAGGAAATCAAAAGTAATAACCGGGCCGGCAGACCATAAAACAGGCCCACAAACAGCCAAACAAACGGCCTGATTGCATTATAGGCCATTCCGACTCTGCCTGTGACTGTTCTCGTTTGCTACCACTGAGGGTCACCTGCTGAAGGGATTTTGCACTTGGCTCAGTTATACACAGCCATAGTAGGACTTACCACAGGACACCAGAGGTAAATGACCCCGTCTCTACACAGATGCGGCCCAGTAGGACCGCCCTGCCCCATGGCCCCTAAATGGTCTTACACAAGGCATTCTCAAACTTTTAAAAAAATATTGACAAATACAAATTCATCTCCCTATCAAGAAAAATATATTGAATGATCTGCCAGTTTCCGCAATGGCGGCAGTCAGGCTTCGCAACAGCATTGGGGTTTCACATCAGGGTCTTGGGGCAACTAGAAGTGGCTGCAATTGTAACTGAATGACTTAGTATGCTTATAAAGGACATACATACCCAAATGTGGGCTTCCTGAACTAAATCATGACCTCTGAAAGAGGAAGGGGGGCTGTTGTGTCAGAAAAAGTTTTAACGGACTAAAACGTTAATCTGGAAGAAGGGAAGAGCATTGCAGAGCTGCAACAGATACAAATAGCACAGGAAACTTAGATGGCCACTTCATCAGAAAGAAAAAATCAGCACTGAGAAAGCCTATCAGTTTTCATTTGCCAATGTTGAGTGAATGACACGATCAGCTGTGCTAATGCCCGACTGGTAATGCCGAAAGTATTGAAAGCAATACGGAAAGCATTGCTTTTTATACTTTCAAGATGGCCTCCAGGTCCAGGGTATCAGCCGGCCACCATCCGGCACCTGGCAAGCCGCGGAGAAGCATCATGGGGGGAGGATCATAGTGAAGAAACAGAGTAAGGAAGACACCCAGCAAATCACCAAGCTATTATGCAGCACCTGGCACGCCACTGAAGAGAATTGGGATGAAGTGTGTGGAGAGAAAGATAGGGTGAGTAGGGAGATGATCAAAGTAAAGAGCTCAAGTAGATTCGGAAAACCAAGGCATGCACTCTTATGGACTGCTAAACAAGTAATGACATTTTTTTTAGAGACAGAAAACATAGTTGCATGATTTCAGGAGTGGAAGGCTATTCCAAGGCTAGCCAATCAAAAGCAAGAGTAAACACTCTATGCTCCAAAGGAGAAACAAATACAGAATATGGAGGAAAACCACCATTACAAAGGAGGGAACTGGCATTGACAAGAAAGCCACCTAATCATGAGCAAGGGCTGACTGTGTAGTACTGTACACAGTGCTGTTTACGAGATTGCAAAAAGTAGCTTTATAAGCATAAGCACTGGTTACGGCAGAGACAGATGCAGAACCAGCCCCAGCAACACTATGGGACAACTTCTCCTCTCTGGAGTCTCAAATAATTGGTGAGTTGATCGGGGAGAGAAAATTGGCCCCTGCATAAGGAATAGGATGAGACCAAGGTCACCCATGCAGCTGGATCTCAAAAAGGCAAGTGTGTGGAGCTCAAGCAGTGCCTGGCCCTACTGCCATTCATCAGCCTAATAAGAGAGAGAGGAGAAAGCTCAGAATTCTGACGTCATGAAGGAGAAACAGACAATGTTTTGAAGTGTCTTGTTCCATAAACTCTTGATAGACCATTATTGGCAAAAACCACGGTGTGAAAGGACAACCTTCAGGGAGACGATATGGTCTGACGGCTAGAGCTGCTGACTTTGGTGCTGTAAACCAAGGTTTGAGCCTCGGGGTCACGTCCACATCCTGTGATTCTGGGCAAATCACTTAATCTCCCCGTGCCTAACAAAACAAAAAAAAAATGAATGTGTCCTTGTGTAACATAACCGGTGCTCATGTAAAGCGCTCCAATACCTTTGGGTCGAGTTCGCGCTTTATAAATCTGCAACAAAAAAAAAACCTTAGCTGCTGGGGGGAAAGGGGAAAAAAGATCAAACAACTGCCTAATGGGTAATAGGTTGATCTCAGACCAAGATGTAACTAGCACATGTGCCGCCTGATCCAACTAGGTCAAGAGTGTCAGCAATGAGCACTGTCCTGCATGTTAACACTTTAGTTTCAGGCAAGCAATGAGGAATGTTAACATGTTAACCTTTATGATGAATACCATCTCAAACATTATCTATGCAACATTGATCCAGGCTGTAATCAAGAGAAACCAATACCAAGTGAAAATGTTAAGGAAGCTGCGATCAGGCAGCTAACAGATATATTTTCTGCTTTGATAGATAAGACTCTAGTAGCTCAAAAAGTAAAATCCCTAAATGACTGACAGCAATAATAATTATAATATGGAAAAATACAAGATTCTCTATAAAGGCACAATAGCCAATAACAAAAGAACCTGAGGTGACTGTCTCTGAGTAGAGTTTTCGACATACTACTTAATCTGTTCCTCCCTCCCTCCCTCTTTGTCTTCTGCACAAACTTTCAAAAAAGGAGGCGCGATCGAGTGAAAGTGCTACCCAGGCTTTCAATCACTGAGCATGTGGTAAACACCCACAAAGTCAGAATCTTGTGAATTGAGAACCATTCCCGAACCTTTTTGCAAGAAATGGTTTCAATGAAGTGCTCCACAGATTACACGATTTCGGGGAGTGAAGGGAGAGACGTCTCATTATGTAACAGAGTTTTCCATTTTAGTGTTCAGAATTGACTGAAAGGTGACGTGCAGCGCTGTATACAACTGCTCAACCACAATATTAGTTTTTTTATAGCACTATTAATTTCTGCCATTTTGAGAACTCTAAATAGCAGATGTTGCTGCCAAATATAGAGTATTTAATTTACCCACCTTGGAACGATGGAAGGCTGAGTCCAAGTGATTCAGATTCAAGATCTCCTGAACGCTGTGTTTGCAGGCTGAGTGCACACAGCGCTGACCCTCTTCTGACCTAAACAATGTGGAAAATAAACAGGGAAAAAGTGTGCAATGGCACGTTTCCCCAAACCCTGAACTTGTGGATTGTAAATATGTGGACAATCTGCAGTCCTACATTTTGTGAAAACGAGCATCCGCCTGGAATTACGAGTTTTATAATTTCCCTTGCAGAGTCCTGACAATTTTTTTGAACCGCTCTAGAAAATGATCATAGACATGCTCACATTTTGAGATTCGGCCTAACCGTGTTTCTGGATAATACAGTGAAAAACCGGTAGCGCTGCGGCCCATGTTTGCACATTATTTTTTTCATTACAAAGTATTTTATTATAAGTTTTATAAACAAGTACATTAGCATTTCTGTTACGAGGTTAGCCAAACGTAGTTTGTATTGCAGTGATTACAGGTACTTTGACATATATGTTTAGCTAATCCCCTCTGCATTGACTTGCTGGAAGATTAGGCAAAGGAAGATAGAAAGGAAGAAGCAGGAAAGAAAGGGGTGAAAGGAGGCTACAAGATAGGTTCTGTTTCCATTATGGGTAATGAATGTGTAGAAAACATGATGTCTGCTCCCCTAGGTTCCATTTATGGGCCTTACTGTCCACATCATGTCAGGGACGGTGACAACTGACTGCTAGTTGCTAAACTTGATATGTCAATTCAGAAAAAACTCAGCCCAGAAATGCAAGCAAGTCTGCTAGATGCACTACGTTTGGAACATGCAGCAGGTTAAGTATGACATATTGTCTTCATATTTTTCGTTCTGTTCCTACTTCTGAAGTAATCGTTGAGTTTGAATAAACCCATGTCACCCCTAACTGAATCTTCTAAATGCTTCAGGGCAACTACGGATTAAAAACACTTTTTATCTAATGGATGTTGCTACAGGTAGCGGCATCTTGTCCAAGCAGAGTCACCGGGTTCATTGGCAGGCCTACGGCTGTATCCTCTAAAAGCATTTTATCGCTGCTGCGAAACACGGGGGTTGATTGTTAAATGTTTGTTTACAAATGGCGGCCATTTCTTATCGAAGAGACGCAGGAGACGTAACAAATGGGAACAGAGCGGATGCCGGCTCGAACATTCCATTAGGTTTTTAATGCAGGACAATGGTCTGAAAGGACTGGTAACGTGACACACACAGATAACAACGTCATTAACCGCGGAGGGATGAAAGGGTAACCTGCTTAGTATCGATAAGATGCCTAATGATGTGCATATATCAATCTAATATTATTCCAGCAGAGCACTGAAGAGACAGAAGCCAGAGCCATTCACATACCTTTAAATCAAGCCCGTGGCCAACAATTCTTTGCTGGAGAGATTGCGCTTGTATTTCATTAGTTCCTGTTGCAGATTCATTGATTCGATTCTTATATATTTATTTGACGTTTACTCGTTACAATCCTCCAGTGAAATGCAGCTTCTTGGTACGGATATGAATACAGCAAACTACCGCGTCATGTTGCATTAGCACAGGCATCTCTTTTTGTTCTGCAAGTTTCTATGATGATCTGACTACTTAGACATTAATTTCACTTGCATCCGGAACGATTTTCCACAGCGGTTAAGACTGAATTTCCGAAATGATCGTCCAAAACCGCATGCGGTTTGCATTCCTGGACGTAGCCCACGGAGGCCTGAAACAAGACCTCTGATCTCAGCATCTACAAAGGAACCAAGCCTGTTCAGTGCCTGGCGGATGCTCTTGAATGGACGTAGCACATGCTTTTTAACTCAAAAGGTCTCAGAAAAACTCATGATGTTCGTTTGTCAGAAAGTCCCAAAATATGATCTGCTGCCAAGTTGCCCCATGTGACGTGAACAACTTTCTGCCACTACTAACTTTTGAGTCAACTACACTTTCCAATTATGGCTGCCTGGATGTTTGAAAGATCATCATCCTCGGATTCCACTTCGCCCAATTTCTGCGTGTAACTGACCAAGGCATTATTAATTGTGAGCACTCAGTGGCTGTTCAACGTCTGTTATGGATTTAAGAGATGGAAGTGATATCCTTCACTTCACACTAAAACATACACTACCTCGAGATTGAGGGGCCTCCAATAAAAGTAGATTCCAGCTGACAGATGTACAAATATGAAGGATGGTAAAGCAGTCACACAAGTACCCACATCTATCATATGTGATACAGAAAAGTAACAAGACATCCTCTTAAATTAAAATCGACAAGGTACAATTTCTGTCAGAAGTAAGAGTAACACGCAAACTGAGGTGAAGAAAATACGTAAACTAACAAAAATGTTAGCATATAAATGATTAAACTCTTTCAAAATTTCCTCACATATCTTTTCGGTAATTTCTGTTCTACATCACAGCCCTATATTTTGGGCATAAAATACATCCAAGTAATTCGTCCTCTATTGTAAAAGAAGTAGCTGATTTCCAATGTTTAATTTTTATTTTTAGCCACAATATATGCTTTATGCAGCCAAAATAATTGTTTTCTAGACAAAATCAGAGGATGAGAATGAATAAAACAGTCTAGGTACTGCTTACAGCCAACAGAATAACACAACCAATCCCACTTAGAACGCCTGAACGTAATTCAGTTACACTCTTACAATACTAAATAATCTCCTCCATTCACAAAATAATTTAGACTCACAAAAATACATTTTCTCTACATTATTTTCTACTCACTATAGCTTAGCTTCAAATCCACTTTAGATGACACAATAGTATTACAGATAAATGTTTTCACGAAACAAATAGGATAATTCCCAGTTCAACTGAACAGACTTCAGCTTTTTGTCATATTACATGTTATGTTATGCGTATTTGTATAATGCACAACTCACTGGGAGGGTATTGTGGCGCTCAAGCAGGAGCTGTATTGGCCGAGCCAGGGTCAGGTGAAGAGCCAGGTCTTTAGTTTCATGTGGAATCCAAGAACTAAGGAAGAAGCTCTGATGTGCAGGGACAGGTAATTGCAGACTTTAGGAGCAAAATAACAGAAGAGACGACCACTAGATCTGGTTCTCTATATGTGCGAATAGGAGTCTGGCTGAGAGTTTTGTATGGTCTTGAGTTTTCTGGTAAGTTTAGCGTTGATTCCGGCATAGAGTGCATTGTTGTAGTGAGGTGGCTGGCGATTACGACTCTGAGGTTCTTTAAGTGGGTTGGTGGGAGTGGTGTGGGTCCAAGTTAGAGCTTGAGGCAGTTAGTTTTCATCCATCTGGTGACAACTAATGCATGGGAGAAACTGGTACAGGCGTTTGGTGACTTGTCGGAGAAGGAGAATATGAGCTGGGTGTCATCAGCATAGAATATGATGTTGATTCTGTCGGTGCAGATGAATTTAGAGAGTGGTGTCATGTAGGCATTGAACTGAGAGGGGGTGAGTGAGGGTCCTTGTGGAACTCCCCAGATGAGGGTTGACGGCGTGCAAGGTGAAGAGTTCTAGACTGTCCGACTGGGTGCAGCTTGTCAGAAAGTAGCAAATCCAGTGAACTGGGGGAACTTGGATGCAGCTCTGTGTAGTCGTTGGATAAGGATGGGGTGGGAGACAGTGTTGAAGGCTGCAGAAAGATCCACTAGGATGAGGACCGCGTTGTCACCTATGTCACCTATGTCCATGATCATATAGATACCAGCGGAAATAACGGAGAACGCTATTAATGTGCAACTTAACTTGTTTTTTAAAAACAGCAACGCGCTGGATCCCTCTCAGTATGGGTTCCGAGCGGGACATAGTACAGAGCTGGCACTGATTAAAGCCACGGAGGAGGTTCGAGAGGCGGTGGACCAGGGAGGCTTAGCGATCCTGCACTTGTTGGACCTGTCAGCAGCCTTCGATATGGTCCATCACGACGTATTGATGGGCCGATTATCAAAAGCGGGGGGGTCCAGGGCAAGGCCTGGAACCTATTGAAATCATTTTTGGCTGACAGATTACAAACGGTGGATCTGGGGAGGGATAGGTCAGAGCCCTTCTCCCTTCCATGTGGGGTGCCACAGGGGTCTTCCCTCAGTCCCACGCTTTTTAATATATATGTGAGCCCGCTGGCTGCCCTTATAAGATCTTTTGGGCTGCAATTAACATCTTATGCGGACGACACACAAAATGTGATGTCCATTCAGCGGGGTAAAGAAGCCGAAACAGCCTCAAGATGTAACAACTGTATGAAAGCAGTAACTGGCGGGATGTCTGCGAATTGCCTGAAGCTTAATGCAGGCAAAACAGAGGTGATTATTTTTGGGAATAACCCCAACCTCTGGTCACCAGACTGGTGGCCCAATGAAATGGGCAACCCCCCGTCCCCTACGCTGAAAGCCAAGAACTTGGGGGTGATTATGGACAACACACTGACGTTTAGGGACCAGATCAGTGGGGTGGTCTCGACAAGTTTTTTCCTCCTTAGAACCCTGAGGAAAATAAAATTCTTCCTATCAGAGCAAAGTTTCAGGATAGCTGTCTCAGCCCTCATTCTGCCCCGTCTGGACTATTGCTACAGTCTGTACCTGAATATTCAAAAGAAACATCTCAACAGACTCCAGATGGTGCAGAATGCGGCAGCAAGGCTGCTAACGGGCACGACAAGGTTCGTATCGGTTAGAAATGGCTTGCAACACCTTCATTGCCTCCCTATAAAACAACGGGCTCAATTTAAAGCACTATGCACGGTTTTGTAAGTCCCTGATGGGCAGTGGCCCGGAATACCTAAGAAAGCGCCTTCAATGGTATGTCCCTGGGAGTGTGCTGCACTCCATGGAAGCAAAGCGAGTGATTGTTCCAAGAGCAAAGAAGGCCAATTTGGGTGGAAGGAGTTTTATCTTAGGTGCCATTAATGCCTGGAACAAGCTTCCAATGCATCTCAGGAACTCCATGGATCTCCTCTCTTTTTGGAAGGGGTTGAAAACGTGGTTGTTCACAGATTAGTTCAGATGCAGAAGGATACCAGTTAGACAGTGCTCAGCGCCAGGACACCCTTGGGTAAAAGCGCGCATTAGAAGCCTAAATCACATAACATAACATCATCCAGATGGCATCCGTGGTGGTGATAAGGGCAGAATCCGTACTGTGGTTGCCCCCGAATTGGGATTGAGTGGTGTCGAGGACATGGTTGGGCGTGAGGTGGGTGGCTTGGTGTTTCTTTATCATCTTTTCCATGACTTTTGCTGGACAGGGTAGCAAGAACATAGGCTAGCATCTTCGGGTCTGCTGGGGGGTGGA
This sequence comes from Triturus cristatus, assembly GCF_964204655.1. Classification (NCBI taxonomy): domain Eukaryota; kingdom Metazoa; phylum Chordata; class Amphibia; order Caudata; family Salamandridae; genus Triturus; species Triturus cristatus. Next base: position 1,397,511,589 of record NC_140589.1, read on the forward strand.
CGAGGTTGCTGATGGCGACGGGGGAGGCCTGTTGTTTATACTGGACTGACTACAGCCTGAAGGTGGGTGCACGGACCAGCGTTCCGCCCTCTATTGGAGCCCGATTCCAAAGGGCACTACTCTGCTGTGACGTGGCCGAATGAATGAAACCGGCACGGTTTGAATTGCTGTTTGTCCCGACCCTGCTTTGGCATGCCCGGCTGTGCGACCAGTCTTCCTGCTCTGCATTGGGGGTTGCGGAGCTGTGGGGGAGGATATTGTAGGGGGGGGGGGGGGTGTTACATTTCTTCCAACTGCTCCCTTCCTACCCTGGGGGTGCCCTGAGGCCTGCACTGAGACTGGGATTTCCTAAGGCCTGATGTACGCCAGCTCCACATAGGTTGGAGCTCTAAATTTTGCTCTCACCTGCCTGCTACAGAGGACACGACTCCTCTCAACGTTGTGACTGTTCTTGCCGAGGGTGTCATTTGCTCAGAATGGGGCCGCCCGAGGGGAATTGGGGCTTATACTGTTTGACTGTGACTGTGAGCCGCCCATGAGTGTGGTGCTGGACAGTGAATTGAGGTTCATAACCTTTAAACTGTGCTAAGCGGTGAGGATTGTACTGTGAATTTTGCGGCTCCTTGTTCTGCTGATACCATGGCTACCAATTGCTCCAAACAAGATACGACACTAAAGGATATGCTCACCAAACCTCCAATGAAGAAACCGGATCAGCGTTCGACTACATCCCTGGAGTGCTCCGAAATGGCGGGTGCGGGTGGGGAGGCCTCACCTCCAGAGGAACCGGTTACTTGCACCTTTCTAGAAGCCTCATTTGGAACACTATGAGATGACATTGCAGCCTTAAAGAAAGACATGGCAGCGGATGTGAAAGTCATTAAAAAGGACTTTTATGAAATGGGCCAAAGGCTGGACGCATTAGAAAATGCAAATGACCAGAGGGAAAAAGAGCTTATGACCATCAGCCAGAACTGCTAAAACTGCAGGATAAAACCGATGTCGCTCCCGCTATTGAATGTGCGCATTAAAACTGTGCCTATGCAGGCAGACTCTGGGAAATTGGAGGACTATGCTGTTCACCTGTTTCGTCATGTGGCACCACACCTCCTGGACAAGGATATTGTTCTCCAGCGTACTCATCGAGCAGGCCGCCTGACTAAGTCCCCAGGGGCTCCCCAAGACATTCTCACATGTTTGCACTCCTATAAACAAAAAAATACCATCATGACGGCTGTCAGGGACAAAGCTACTATTACTTTTGAGGGCACAAAAATAGGGATATTCCAGGACTTATCGACTATTACCCTCCAGAGACGCAGAACTCTCCAACCTGTCACAGCCTTTCTTCAAGAAAAGGGAGTGCGATATCGCTGGGGACACCCCTTTAGACTCTTTTTTGTTTGGAATAAGGAGATGCATGGTATGAGTACATTGGAGGAAGCTCGTGCCATCTTAGGCTTGCTAGCATCCATGGAGGACGATGCTGGTTATTCGGGGTTGAGCAATGGATCCCGACAGTCAACGGACCCACGTCACCATCACAATTCAAGGTCGAAACCTCTGGCCAAACGCATTGCATCTGAGAGGAGAGAGGAGCAAGCAGCTCTATTGCGCTGGCTTCAGCAGCAGGAAACATCCTCTGAGCGTGAGAATGATTGACTCTCTCGGCAGACGGCTCTTCCAGAGGAATGTTTATGAACACTCTAACTCATCAGTTCCCATGCCAGAATGTTCTTCTGCCCACTCGACCCATTGGCCTTCTGATGCATTGGGCGGCAGAGCTACCAATAATACGAGGATCTGCTTTGGTAGTGAGCCGATGCCGCGAACGTTGAACCCCCTATTTGAAATGGTTGGCTTCCAGGAGGGGGAGTGTAAGTTCTGTGTTGATTTGTTTAGAATTTTGGTTTTCTTTGTTTCGTACAATACTGCTGAATATATATATATATATATTTTTTTTTTTTTTTTACTGTTGTTTAAATGTATTTATTGACTGCAAACAAGGCACAGTAATGTACATATCCGTGCGCCACCAACGAGGGGCTCGCCACCTTTTCTCATATAGCAACCAACTGTATCGGCTATCCCACATCCCGGAGGTCGGGCATCGCCGTGCATAACTGATTTAATACCCACTGCTTCTCGAGTGTCCCTCCACCTCGACGCTCGTTTGCGGGGCAGTCCCCCTGTCGGCGGCCAGGCTCTAGCGTGTTCCTCCCTCAGAACGTAGGGCACAGTCACGCTTTTGTGGCCGTAAACTCCAAACCCCCTCCCTCCCCCCACGATTCCCCCAACTCCCCTAACCCACCCACCCCAGCTAAACAATTGAGGTCCTAAGTCAGTCGCAGCCCCATTCGCTTCCCGCACTCAGCCGCCACTCATCTTCCGCCCGAGTGGCACCCCAGCACCTTCCGTCGTCTCCTCCCTGATCGCCGCCGTTGGGTCATCTTGCGTCCCCCACACAAACACCTCCCCCGGGAGCTTCCTCTTCTGCAATCTCCGTAACGGGACCCCCATCAGGGCCCCCCGCTGCAGTCTCCCGCCCGCTCAGGTAGTCTACGTACAATTCCCAGAAGTTTTTTGGCCGGCTACGCGGTGGCAGCAACTCACTGAACCTCTCCGCTTGGGTGCAGCAGTATAGCACATCGCGCTTCCACTGCTCCACCGTGGGCAAGGGACCACGCATCCAGCTCATCGCAACTCGTCGTTTCGCAACGAGCATCCCCATATCCACCAGGCGCCGGGCCGCCTTCGGCACCACTCTGGAATGCCCCAATAACGCCACTGCCGGGTCCGGAGCCAACTCCACCCCCGTCACCTCTACTATCTGGTGGTATACCGCCTCCCAGTAGTTGTATATGCCCGGGCATTGCCACGCTAGGTGAAGGAAGTCCGCCGTCGGGTGTTTGCACCGTTCACATACAGGGTCTTCACGCAGCCCATATCTATGTAAGCGCTCCGGCGTGTAGTAGTACCTGTTGAGGAACTTGAAATGGACGAGCCGATGCCTGCCATGCAGAGAGATGCGTCTGATCCCTGTGCAGCAGTATGCCCACATAGCATCGTCAATTGTAACACCTAAGTCTCTTTGCCAGTCCAATCTGCATTTTGCGAACTCATGCACCCTATGAGATTGCGCCATTCGGTACAGCTTAGAGATCAACCCTTGGGGGTTGTCATTCTTAATTATGTACGTCAGTTCCTGAACCTCCGCTGGCTCCTCCATGTCACACCCCAACAACTGCTTCCAGGCATGCCTGACTCTGTGATACTGAAAACGCTGCAACTGCGTGCCCTCTACGCCCGAGGCTGCCACCGCCTCCCATGTCTTGACCTGGCCGTCAGCAAACATGTCACCCATGGTGTGTACACCTATCTCTTTAAGCGATCGCCGCACTCCGTCCTCATTACAAGGGGCCAGCCATACCGCCCAAGCAATTGGCATTGCCGGCGAATAAAGTTGCGCCCCGACTCGCGCTGTAGTATACAGTTCCAGGTATGCCTAGTGGAGTTCAAGGAATCGAGAAACCCCGTGCGTCGGTCCGGATGCCCAAAAATGACCGCGGGGAGCGGCTGCGGCGCCGCAAACAATGTCTCTAACTTGAGATACGGGACAGTCTCACCCCCGTGTATCCAGCTATGCGCCTGAGCCCCCTGCGCCACCCGATAGTACAGCTCCATATCGGGCGCCCCCAGGCCGCCCATCTGGTAAGGCAGCGTCAGTACTCTCCAGCTGGTCCGCGCCTGCTTGCCAGCCCACGCCAGCCTCAGCATTGACGCCTGTAGCCGCGCGAAGAAAGCACGGGACAGCACCATGGGGATGTTCGCAAACAGAAACAGAAACCGAGGGAGTACCACCATCTTCATGATGGATATGCGCCCCAATAACGAAAGGGGCAGCTTGATCCAGGTCTCCACGTCGTCTTCCAGTTTACTGATGGCCCTTCCGTAATTCTCAGACAGCACCACCTCTGAGTCCCTATGGAGCTGGATCCCCAGGTATCGGACCGGTTCCTCAGACCATTGCAACGGGTATTCCATATCAAATGGGGTCGTGACCGGTGTCAGCGGGAACACGATAGACTTGTCCCAGTTAACCTTCAGCCCGGAGAGCGCTCCAAATTGAACCACCTCCCTCAACACTGGGGCCAGGTTATTTTCTGGGTCCCTGACATACAGCAGGGTGTCATCTGCGTACGTGGATACCGTTATCCTGTAAGTTGGAAAATTAATACCTCGTAGGCTGTGGTATTCACGCATAGCGCATGCCAGCGGTTCTGCCACTAGGGCGTACAACAGGGGCGACAGGGGGCAGCCCTGCCTCGTGCCTCTCGAGATTGTTATCGGTTCCGTGACTCGATCTCCCAATCGTATTCTCGCCATGGGGCCACTATACAGCACCCCTATCATTTGAAGGAAGATCGGGCCTAGCCCCATTCTCGTCAGGACCTGCCGCATGAATGGCCACTCGACAGAGTCAAAGGCCTTTTCCATGTCGAGGAAGACAGCGAGCGCGCGCGCGTCAGGGCGGACATGTTGCATGACGCCAAACACCGTCCGCAAATTGTATGTGAGGTTCCTGCCCGGCATGAACCCCGCCTGCTCTGGGGCAACCAGTTCGGGAGCGAGAAGGGCTAACCGCGTGGCCAGGACCTTGGCATATAATTTCGCATCCACGTTGAGCAGCGATAACGGCCGATAGGAGCTGCACTCATCGGGTGGTTTGCCCGGTTTCGGTATAGCGACCAAGAGCGCCTCGCGCATGGACGGCGGCATATGTCCCTTGACACACATATCGTCGAACAGCGTCGACACGTGTGGCAAAAGCTGGTCTATAAAAGCGCGGTAGAACGCGACAGTGAGGCCGTCAGCTCCAGGGGCGCTCTGCGCCTTCATGCTCGCAAGGGCCTCTAGAATTTCATCCCTCTCGATGGGCAGGGATAGAAACTCTCTGTGTTCGCTCGCTAGGAACGGCAACTTTATATAGTCCAGATAGTCCCCTATGCTGTCTTCCATCCCGGTATGCTGAGAAGCGTAGAGCCCGGCGTAGTACGACCTAAATCGCTCCACCACGTCCTCCTCCGCCGTGAGCAGCGAGCCATCCCCAGACTTGATCTGCGTGACGGCGGTTCTGCGTCTGCGGGCCTTGAGCAGATTAGCTAACACCGACCCCGGTCTGTCGCCCTCACCATAAACCCTGGCCGTAGCATACTTCCCCAGATGCAGCACCTCTGCATCAGCAGTTTCGTGGTACTTTGCCAGGAGAGTTTTTATCTCCTCAGTAACGTCCTCTCCGCCCGTCTCTAGTAGTCTGGTCTCCAGTGCAGTCAGACTGCGCTCCTGCGTCGCAAGGCGCTGCCGGATATCTCGGAGAACCCCCGAGTGTTTGGCCATCGACACTCCGCGAATGTAGACCTTAAAGGTCTCCCAGACAGTCTGGAAATCCTCCACGGAGCCCAAATTGGTGTCAAAGAATAGCTCGATCGCAGCTGCCAGCTCCTCCTTAAATAGGGGATCCAGCAGCGAGTAAGGGGGAAATCGCCAAAGAAACGGCTGGGGACCTTTCTGGGCGCCGCCAGGGAGATCAGTATCGGCGAATGGTCGGAAAGCGTGCGCGGGAATACCGCGCACTCGCGTATCTGCGAGAGGAGGGACGCAGATAGTAGCCAGTAATCTATCCGCGTATGCAGGTTATGGGATGCTGAGTAATGTGTGTAGCCCCCTATTGCCGGGTTACGAGTTCTCCACAAATCCACGAGATCCGAACAAAGCATACCTCGAGCAATCGCCTTCGCTGCCGCTGGTTGCGCTCGTTTCGGGCCGCCTGATCTATCCAGCTCCGGGTCTAACACTACATTAAAGTCGCCTCCCCAAAGCACATGCCGCGCGCCTGCATCCCCAACCGCGCCTGTCATCGCTGTGAAAAACTCCGGGCAGTCATAGTTCGGCCCGTAACAATTAACCAGGAGTAAATCCATGCCCTTTCCCTGGAAGCGCGTGAGTGCAAACCTGCCTGCGCTGTCTGTGGCAACGCGTTGCAATCTGTGCTCCACCCGCGCGCTAACCCATGTCAGCACCCCTCTAGAGTGTGTAGTGAACCCCGCCGCATGTGCCTCCCGCAGGTCCGTAGTGCGTAGGATAGGGCTATTATTAGGAAGATGCGTCTCTTGCAGGAAAGCAATATCTATCTTATGCCTCTTAAGGTAGTGCATTACTTTACGGGCTTTGCGGTAATCATTAAGGCCCCTTACATTCCAAGTGAGGATTCTTAGTGTGTCGTGCCTCTCAGGCATGGCCGCTTCGGTGTTCGCCATAGCCTGCTCTAGGGCGCAAATCCCTCAACTGAGCGCGTCTCAAAGCGCAGGAGCATACTAGCAGATAAAACCACGCACCCCAACCTAGTGACCTCAAACCCCCGGAACCCAAACCCCCCCCTCCCCCCCACCCACAGCAGACCCACCCCAACTCGGCCTTGCAGATTCCCATACTTGGGCACCCCATACCTCCCGCCACCCCACCCATAACTTTTGAACCCTCAGAAAGGTGTGGCACGCACACGCGGGCGGAGGTCGCTCAGCGCTCACACACTAGTGTGGAAGCGCCTAGTACCTAACTGCCACCGCCCGGCCCAGCGAGCCACTATTGTGTCTCCCGTCCCATCCCAGCGCAAAGTTACCACATCTCAGCCGCCCTTCTCAGGTAGCAGGTCCCAGCAGCGTCCTCGATAACCATATAAAGGATTGGAGCAACTGGGGGATGAGTCACTGTCCATGGGCCTCCCATTCGCGTCTAGTCAGGGGGGGGGGGGGGGGGGGGGTGCATCTCACATTGTACTGTACTCCATAACGATATCGTCCAAATGCTCCCCACCCGTTCCCCCCCAAGCCTACCTCCCTTCAGCCAAGCATGTCCCGCCAAAAATACAAACTAGGTGAGTCCTGTCCTCGTGGTCAGTCCTGTGCGTCCAGATCGCCGTCTCTCTCGCCCTCCCGCGGTGACGTCGCTGGGCTCCGGCGCTGCTCCTTCGTCCAGTCCTTCAGCGCCTTTTGGAGTGCTTTAGGGTCTTGGAAGATGTGCGACTTGCCCTGCCGGTTGACTCGCAGCTTAGCCGGGTACAGCATTGCATAGTCAACTCCTAGTTCCCGAAGCTGCTTTTTGGCAGGGGCAAACTGTCGCCTGGCCTCCTGCACTCGGGCCGTGAAGTCCGGGTAGAGCGAGATAGGCGACCCTTCGTAGGACAATGTCTTCTTTTCCCGGGCAACCCTCAGCGCTGCATCTCGGTCCCTGTAGTTCAATAGTTTAGCTATAACCGGTCGGGGCGGTGCACCCGGCGGGGGCCTGGGGCCCAGGGACCTGTGCGCTCTCTCTACCACGAACATCCCGGAGAACACATCTTTCCCCAGCAGCGCAATCAGCAGTGTTTCCACGAAGGTCTCCATTCGGCCCGTGGCAGTGGACTCCGGCAGGCCAGTGATTCGCAAGTTGCACCGCCGAGAACGGGCCTCTAAGTCCTCCGTTTTGTCCTGCAACATCTGCATTTGGCGCTCGAGCTTCTTGTGTTCACGATCCAGTGTCGTCTGCGCGCCCTCCACCTCCGATATGCGACTGTCGGCTTGGTCCAGGCGCTCCGAATGTTTGTCCAGGCGCTCCCCCATGCGGTCCATTCGGTAGGAGAGCGCGTCAATCTTAGCGCCCAGGGCGGTGATGCCGCTCTGCAACCCCTTCTCCATGGACAACAAGAGGCCCCTCAAGTCCCGGTCGTCCTCCGCGGGCGCAGACTCGCCTCCCGTAGCCCCCTCCAGCGGTGTCTGCGTCTTGGGGCGCCGCTGCTCGAACGTCAGTTTTGACTGGGTTTTATCGGATTTGCCCATCTTGGACCCACACACCGTTCAGCGCAGCGCCGTCCGGCCTGGGCGCGCTCCAGTCGCCACGTAGCTGTGCCGCGATCGCAGGCAGCCCTCCGTGGGCGTCCTGGTGGCTTGCTCACCTCCAGTTGGCACCACCAGGCGTGCCAGTCATCTGCAGTCTTCACCGCGCCGCCGCTAGGCCGCCCGCTCTGCCTCAGCTCCTCACACTCCAAGCTCGTGGCGTTCGCACCCAGCCCTACACCGGAGGCACCTCACCAGTGGTTTCTTCTCTCCTGCTGCCTCCTCCGCACTACCGCAGCAGGGTGCACCAGTCTCCCTCGCCCAGGCCGCCACTTCAACTAGGCCCGGGAATGCCCCCAATGTGTCTCACTCCAAGAAGCTCTGCCACTTCTCCTGCTCGCTGCGGGGGTTTAAGGGGGTGCTGCTGACCTTCCGTGCACCGAGCGCCGCGGGGCTCACCCAGGGCCTCCCAATGTGCTCTCCGCCAATCTCGCTCGCTCCTCCTCGGCACCCCGCTCACTGCGCTATCTGCTGCCTCTGTACTCGCCGCAGGTCTCCACCTCCAATCTCTGCTGTCCGCCTCTATGAGCCTCGGGTCCGCCCCTCGCGGCCGCTGCTGGCCGCACGTTGCCCCACGTCGTCGGCCGTCCTCCTCACGCGAGGCTGGGGATCTTCGGCCTAGGACGCGTCCCGAGTCTCCGGCTCCGGAGGTCGCCTCTTCGCTCGATCGGGCTGGAAATTCCGCCGGTCGACTGCCCAGCACCTCAGGATGTTCCGCTGGGGCCGACCGTTGTTCTGGGCGTCGTTGGGATCAGGATTATTGGCGAATATATGGCGTGGCTCGCCGGAGCTCCGAGCTCAAGCAGCCATCTCCGTTGCGAGCTAAGCTCCGCCCTCCACTGCTGAATATATTTACTGTATTCACGACAGTCCCTCTTGTAGTATGGAGATGGAAGTACTTACTCTCTATTCGAATTTGTTTGCTTTTATTGGTGGTCCAGATCTTATAAACACTTTGTCCCATGTCTAAAATATTCAGCCTCAATGTCCGGGGACTTAATGCTCGAGTGTAGCGCCTGGCCCTACTTTCTCTAATTAGGGAATCCAAATGTGATGTTTTCTTCTACAAAAGAAGCATTTGCTGGAGAGGGATTGGACTAGGTAGCGATCCTGATGGTATGATTGACAATTCTTTTCCTTACTTCCTCATAAGTGGGCGGGAGTTGCCATCCTATTGGCATCACATTTCCCAGGTAGGGCGTTACAAGAGCAGGCTGAGATTGCGGGCAGATTGTTATCATTGCTTATCTCCCTGCCTTCTCAAATAATAATGATGGCGATGACCTATGCCCATAATGCTCATCAGGAGTCTTTTATATTAGACGCAGTGGGATGCGTGATGGCTTCTCCTGACTCAGATATTCTGATTGGCGGGGATTTTAATTTGACGCCTCATGCGCAAGAACAAAAGTTACTTACCTGTAAACTGTGGTTCTCCAGTATTGGTGTCTTTCATAGATTCACATGCTTGAATATTCCCCGTCGTCGAAGTGGGAGTCCCATGGTACATAACATAGCAATGTAGTAATAACATAAGCCTATTAGGCATAAAAGAAAGTAAAACCATAGAGTTTTCATGGATAGACAACTTGTCACCTCTATAACATATTACTGTCGTTATGTTTTAGTCCAAATCAAGCCAATCAGGTGTCCGCACCCTCTAGGACCCCCTCCCCAGAGGCTGAGGCTCTCAGATTTTCGTAGCACAAGAATGACATAATAGTCAAATATATAATTAGAGCCTCTGAGGGGAGGTGGGTGGGTCGCATGTGAATCTATGAAAGACACCAATACTGGAGAACCACAGTTTACAGGTAAGTAACTTTTGTTCTTCTCCAGTATTGGGGTGTCTTTCATAGATTCACATGCTTGAATAAGAGCAGTGAGAAGAATCAAAGCAAAAGCATATACAGTGCAAAAGACTATATACATATAAATATCTATATATATATACATCTATACATAAATAAATAAATAAATAAATAAAAGTACCTTGTATACAGGAGGAGGGAAGCATCAGAGGCTCACCTTATTTAAAAAGATTACGAAGGACTGCTTGTCCCACGGCTGTGTCCGTGTTGTCTGCAGCGTCCAGACAGTAGTGTCTCGTAAAGGTGTGTCTGCTGGACCATGTTGCCGCTCTACAGATGGATTGAAGAGGTACTCCAGCAAATAGCGCCGTAGAAGAAGAAACCTTCCTGGTGGAATGCGCTTTAACGTTTGAAGCCAGCGGTTTTCCTGCTTGTTGATGGCAAAAGGCAATAGTAGAAGATATCCAGCGTGCTATAGATTGTTTGGTGACCGGATGACCTTGTCGCATCCGTCCGTAGGCTACAAAGAGTTGGTCACTCTTACGAATAGTAGCTGTTTTCTGAAGATAAAATTTGAGACATCTTTTGACATCCAAAGAATGAAGAGTTTTTTCCGCAGTAGTTTGAGGATTTGGAAAAAATGTTTTTAAAACAACCGGCTCATTAAGGTGGAAATCAGATGGCACCTTAGGGATAAAGGCCGGATTGGTGTGAAGCAGGACAGAGTCTTTAGTAAATTGAAGAAAAGGTGGTTTAATGGTAAATGCTTGCAAGTCACTGACCCGGCGGGAGGATGTAAGAGCCAGGAGGAGAGAAGTGTTCCAAGTGACATATTTGAGACTGACCTTGTGGATTGGCTCAAATGGCGATTTCATGAGCTGCGCCAATACAATGTTTAGATGCCAAGGTGGAGGAGGCCGACGTATCGGAGGAAACATCAGAAAAAGCCCTTTGAAAAATTGCTGAATTACTCTTGACGAGTAAAGTGAGTTAGAGCCATCTTGTCGGAATCGTGAGATTGCCGCTAGGAAAACTTTAAGGGTAGAGTATGAGAGGCCTGATTTCGCTAGGTGCTAAAAGAAAGGCAAAAGTTGTTCTGGCTTGGAATGTATAGGATGTATTTTTGCATCATTGCACCATAAACAAAATCTTTTCCATTTGAGTTTATATGTTTTTACTGTTGAAGGTGCTCTAGCTTTTGCCAAGACTTCTCTGCAATCTAAAGGAATGTCTAAATTCACAAATTCATAGTGCTCAGGTTCCAAGCCGCTAAGTGTAGAGATGCAGGATCAGGATGACAAATTTGACCGTGTTCCATGGTCAAAAGTTTTGGAAGAGGACGAAGCATGATCGGTTCGCACTGAGACAGGAGCTGCAGTTCCGTGAACCAGATCTGTCGAGGCCATCGGGGGGCTATAAGGATAATGTGACAGGGTTGTTTCCTCATTTTCCGTAGAACCTTGGGGACTAGGGGTATTGGTGGAAAAGCGTAAGCATATATTTTGGACCAGTTCATCAAAAAGGCATTCCCGCATGACTTTGGTTGGGGAAGCCAACTTGCGTAGAACTGGCATTTTCGGTTCAGATATGTTGCGAAAAGATCCAGATTTGGGGGACCCCATAGCTGAAAGATGTGATGCAGAATGGGTTGGTGTAATTCCCATTCGTGATTGGTCGTGGACGATCTGCTTAGGGAATCTGCAAGTTTGTTCGACGCTCCCGGAACATGGACTGCTGTGAGAACAATGCGATGTTGAATCGCCCAATCCCAAATTTTTTGAGCCTGAAGGGACAAGAAAACGGACCTCGTGCCTCCTTGTTTGTTGATGTAGTGCATGCACGTTGTGTTGTCCGTACGGATCAACACCGTGCTTCCGCGAATGATGGTTCGGAAAGCTTTCAGAGCCAGAAAAATGGCCAATAATTCTAAAAGGTTGATGTGTTTTGTCTTTTGTTGGACAGACCACTTGCCTTTCACAGTTCAGCCTTGTAAGTGGGCGCCCCAACCCTCGAGAGACGCGTCGGTGTTGAGGGTGAATTGTGGAGAGCCCACCAGAAAAGGACGCCCCGAGGAGACCTTTCTTTCGTGAGTCCACCATAAAAGAGCTCTTTTTAGGCGATGAGTGACTCTTACTAGGTCGTTGAAAGTTCCTGAGACCTGAGCCCATTGCTTGTCCAATTCTTCCTGGACGGGTCTCATATTCAGGCGGCAGTGAGGGACTAGAGGAATGCATGAGGACAACATCCCGAGGAAAGATTTCAACTGTCGGACAGAAACGAACCCTTTTAGATGGATAGAAGTCGCTAGCTCGCGAAGACGTTGACGTCGTTCATGCGACACAAAAGCTTTCCCTAGACTGGTATCCAGAATGGCTCCCAAGAACAGTCTGTTTTGAGCCGGGAGTAACTGAGATTTTCCTATGTTTAGTGTGAGGCCCAGAGATTGGAAGAGGGATCTGCATAATAGAGTTTGTTTGGACGCTAGTTCGAAAGACTTTGCCTTCAGTAGGCAGTCGTCTAAGTATGGGAAAATTTGTACTCCTTGTAGACGAAGGTAAGCTGCCACCGGTGCCAGGACTTTTGTGAACACTCGGGGAGCAGAACGAAAGCCGAAAGGCAGAACTTTGAATTGAAAATCCTTTCCGGCCACCCTTAATCTGAGGAATTTTCTGTGTCTCGGCAATATGTGGAGATGAAAATAAGCGTCTTGGAGATCTAGAGTTGTCATAAATTCTCCTTGGGATAGAAAGGGGAGTACTTCTTGAAGGGACAACATACGAAAAGTTTGTGTCTTTATATACTTGTTTAAAGCACGTAGATCCAAAATGGGACGCCATTCTCCCGACTTTTTCTGTATGAGGAAGAACCTTGAATAGAACCCCCTGCCCTTCTGTAGCTTTGGCACCACTTCGATCGCGCCCTTTCTCAATAACATTTTTAGCTGATTCAGAAGCTCTTTTAAGTGGGCAGGAGGGGGACCTCTTGGTGGAGTATTGGGAGGAATCTTTACAAATTCCAATGCGTGTCCCCTGCGTACAATATCTAGAACTCATTGATCGGTAGTCATTTGTGACCATTTGGAGTAGAAGTGGGAGATTCGACCTCCAAGTTTTGAAAAAACAGGAGGAACTCGCGACTGTGTGTAGAGTGAGTCATTGTTTCTTGGAGGAATCCTTTCCTCTATAAGAAGATTTTCCTCTGTATTGTCTGTAGGTGGAATAATGTTGTTGCCTATAAGATTGTTGATTTTGAGAGGAGTAGCGGGTCTGTCCTTGTCTGTATTGATTCGAATTTCCTCGAAAGGAAGAAGAGGAACCACGACCTCTTGCGCCTCGAAAAGGTTGCTTTTTGAATTGCAAGGATCCAAGGGCATGAGCCGTGTCAGTGTCCTTCTTAATTCCTTGAAGGGCATCATCTATATGCTGGCCAAAAAGTGATTCACCGTCGTAAGGCATGTCCAGTATCTTTGTTTGTACCTCCTGACGAAAAGACGTGGCCCGCAACCAGCCCTGACGCCGGAGGACCGCTGCACCAGCCAAAAGACGGAAGCCAGAAGAGGACACATCAATAGCGCAATCTATCATTTCCGAAGAAATTCTTTCTCCTTCTTGAAGAATCTTTAATGCCTCTGGTCTAGATGTTTCAGGAATAAGGTCAATTAGAGATGAAATGTCCGACAACATTTGGCGATCGTAACGGCCCAGGATCGCTAAAGAATTTGCCGCCCGTACTGTAGCTGCCGCCATAGTGGACATTTTTTTCCCTATACCATCCAGCCGTCGACCTTCTCGATCTGGTGGTGCCGACAAAGGAGACGATGGGTTTCTGGATCGACGTTGGGCTGCCTGAGTAATAATGGAATCAGGCTTTGTTTGCGAAGTTAAACAAGCAGGAGAATTTGGAGGGGCTTTGTATTTTTTATCTATCCTAGGAAGGATAGCTGGAATGGAGTTAGGAGTTTATCAACTTAAGGCCCTCTTGCCAGATAAAATCAATAATTGGAATACAACGGACCTGCTTTTGAGGTTGATCCTTAAAATCATATAGGAAACAATCTTCCTCCCTGGTTGTCATAGGGAGGTGAAATCTCTTAGCTGCTCTTTCCATGAGCAAATGAAAACCACCAATGTCGACTAGTGGAGAATCCAAAGGAGCTGGATCAGCAGGAGATGGCGTTTGTATTTGATAGTTGTCCCAATCAAAACTAAAGGAACCATCATCCAGCTCGCCTTCTTCTTTGTCAGCGTCATCATCCTGTTCCTCGACAATATCTTGTATGATTTGAGGAACCACAAGATGTTGATCTCTTGTCCCTGATGGAGGTGTGACTACTGTTTCCTTATTTAAAACAGGTTGTTGAGGTGTCTGCGGCGTTGGAGAAGTATGCACAGACCGTGGAAATAATCATCCAGCATATATTGTAGGTTGGAAATAAGACTTAACGGCAATTGTGCCATAGGAAGTTGTTGAACTGGATGTGTGTCATAAGTTGAGTAATCATCTTCATCATCTGATTCCTGACATTTTATTAGAAGCTCTGAAGGACTGCGAGCAGCCCGAAATCTATCATCTTCGTATTCCTCATTATCAGATGAAAAAAGCACTTCTGGAGGCTGCGTAGGAGCGGTAATTGGCATCAGGGTATCCATAGACGAATGTCGTCGCTGAAACAGAGAGCTTGAAGCCCCTAGTGGTATCAATTCTTGAGATGGAGTCGTAGCCATAATTGGTGATGGTGAAATTCGCCGTTGAGCCACCGTCGACGACGAAGCCACCGTCGACGACGAAGCCACCGTCGACGACGATGCCACCGTCGACGGCGTCTGCTTCTTTCTATGCTTGATTGCCATCGACGATGAAGTTAAAGGTAGCGTAGACGAAATGGGTCTCACCTTAACTGAAATCAACGTCGACGGTGAAGACGCCGACGATAGGATCATAGCTGGCTTCATAGACAAAGATGTTGACGTCGTTGATGTAGATGTGACGGACAGCAGCTCTCGTCGACGGAGGAAGTTTTGAAGAGCTCGTCGACGAGAGAGGCAGTTTCTGAGGTAAAAACTGCGCAGATGGAGTCTTAGACGCCTGAGAATCAGATCTCGGGGGCGTTACGGATTCAGATAGACTCCTGGGGGGGGGGGAAGGGGGATCACCCCTTTAGAAGTAGAAGGTTGAGTAGTGGTCTTATCTCCATGATGTTTTTTCACCACTTTAGGTATAGGAGAAACCTTTTGTGAGTCACTTGATCTCTTCAAAGAGGGAGCAGTTTGGATTGAAGACACACTCTCCACATCTGAAAGAGGATTCTCTGAAGTCTCCAACTTCTGTAGCCACAGAAGGAGACTCCCTTCTCTATCCTTTAAAGTTTTTGGTGAGAAGGTTCTACAAATTTTACAGTCTTTTACCTGATGTTCAGGATATAAGCAATAAATACATGTCTTGTGAGGATCTTCAGAATGAAGCCTCAGTTTAGCACAACTTCCACAAGGTCTGAAGAGGGATTTCTTGGATGTAGACATCATAGAGGTAATCTTCTGAGGAGATATGAGAAGAAAAAAAACTGAGCAAGCTCAGGGAGACTCCCTTCACACGACGTGCGGTAGAAAATCTGAGAGCCTCAGCCTCTGGGGAGGGGGTCCTAGAGGGTGCGGACACCCGATTGGCTGGATTTGGACTAAAACATAACGACAGTAATATGTTATAGAGGTGACAAGTTGTCTATCCATGAAAACTTTATGGTTTTACTTTCTTTTATGCCTAATAGGCTTATGTTATTACTACATTGCTATGTTATGTACCGTGGGACTCCCACTTCGACGACGGGGAATATTCAAGCATGTGAATCTATGAAAGACACCCCAATACTGGAGAATTAGACAGTTCACTTCAGAGGGTGAGACAGACCGGCGCTTTCACAGAAGTAGGCCTACAGTGGTTGGCAGATGTGGGGCTGGCTAATGTCTGGTGCATGCACCATCCGGCTGATAAAGCTTATACCTGTTTCTCTGCTGTCCACCAGACTTACAGTAAACTTTTTCCTCACCTCACTTGACCACGGTGATGGCGGACGCAGGGATAGGTCTGTCTGACACCCCACCTATTGCTTTGCCCTATATATTCCGACCTCACCTCCCCAGGTTGGTGCTTTGCATCTTAACCCCAAATTACTACAATATAAATCTAAAAGACACACAGTCGAGAAAACATTGAACTCCTTTCTTGAGTCTAACAATCACCCCGACAACCCCATAGCACCATTGTGGGACTCCCTGCCATCCCGACAAAGCTAGACTGGCTAGATAAACTCAGGGCTACGTTAAGGATGGAAAAATTGACTGCAACACTAGATTGTACCCTCCCTAGATTTTACAAAACATGGGAACGTATATACGATATCTTTCCCAGGAGTTTAGGGAACTCCCACTCCCGGAAACTGACACGTCTGGGCAAGACACTCCTACTCCCTAAATGTGTTTTTGTTTTATATGGAGACTAGCTGTGAAGAAACTTTTTTATCAAGAGCACTGTGTATGTTATTGTTGCTGTTCTCTTTTTTCCCCGTGACCCCCCCACCCTTTGCCCTTCCCTCATAATCAAACAGGATGTGCCCCACTGGCCAGTGGATGTAAGTGTGGGCTTTATGTATCATTCAAATTTAAAACTCAATAACTAAATGTTGAAACCAAAAATCTCGAAAAATGCTTCCAGACCATAGTTGTGTATTTCACTGAATTGTACTGAATGAGGAACTTTCCTTTTGGATGCTTTTTGGTGACCAGTGATGGTGCAGACTGGGCTTGTTTTGGCAGACCAAGGCTGCTCCCCGGATCTGGAACGTGCTCCATCACGGTCTTTTGGATTTACCCCAGTCTAGCGCAACCAGATATCCACGGTTGGCGCTTTAAGCACTACATTTTTATTTATTCTTAAATAAATTCATAACTCCCGGGTGCCTGTAGCTCCCGGATAGAAGATGCTCGACGCGATTCATCGCCATCATAAAATGGGGTTTGAGGACTGTAACCACAACATTTACTAGGCTGATGACATTGTCCTCGGGCCTCCGTGAGGCCTTTTTCTTCCATAACTCACTTCTCAGTATCTGAGAACTTTATTTATGGTAGGGGATAGTTTCTTGGGGATCCCTTGGTATGGGGTTGCGCCCTGCTCCCGTTGGGGCAGAGGTACGACACCACCCGTGACAGATGCTTCAGCTGTTTTGAGGTATTAGCTGGGGTGGGTGGGAGAGGGGTTGGGTTTGTTAAGTTTTGATGCAATTACTGTGTCATACTCGTTTATGTATATGGTCTATATGCCCTATGATGGGCCAAATTCCCACACTTCTTTTAGATACTCTGCCCTGTGATGGACCCTATTGGTAGGTTATACGTAGTCAGCTGGAACATAAGGGGGGCATTAGATAAAATTAAAAGAGGTGCGGTCCTTCGAAAGGCCAAACGCGCCGCAGTTGATGTCCTATTGCTGCAGGAGACTCATCTTATGGGTTCCAAGGAGCTATGTCTCTCCCGCTTTGGCTAAATTCAAATTTTTCATGCAGGGTTTACCAGAGGTTTCCATGGGATGGCGGTCCTAATTCATCGCCAGGTTCCCTTTATGCATGCTAAAACGGGGTCTGACCCCCAGGGTAGGGAAATTATTGTGACTGGCTCACTACACAAAGAGTCCGTTACACTTAGTAGTGTCTACGTGCCCCCGCCTCTCATACTCATTCGTAGAGCACCTGACGAGAACACTACTAGAGATGCCTATGGGCCTCTCTATAATAGGTGGGTATTGGAATGACATAGTGAATGTGGTTCAGGATAGATGAAGACCACGCGTCACACAAGAGACACTTAGGGATACACACCTGCAGACACTGGTGAGAGACATGGGGTGGATGGATACATGGAGACATTTGCACACAGCTACACAAAGCTAAACATATTACTCTGTGGTCCATGACTCCTTCTCCCGATTGGATTATATATTCATACCAACCACTTATTATTATCGAATCGCTGCAACAGAGATACTACCAGTCGTCATGGCACCTTCAGGATCCACAATATAAAATGCATATATGTCCCTGACAATCTGGGCACAGTGCACTCCACAGTGATTATTTGGGAGGCTATGAAGCCAACCATTAGGGGCGCGGATATTGCATATTGCGTCGCCCAGCGGAAAAAAACGCCGGAAGGCATTGCTCTAGACTGAAGCCCAGTTGCTGGAGCTGAAACAGAGGTGTAGAGTAGAGGAATAGACAGCGGGCAGATTCACCGCCAACTTCTTCTCCTGCAACAAACTTATACTGACACACTGCGTGATGAGGCCAGACAGGCTTAGTTAGCCTCGCGCTGTAGAATTTATCAATGGGGTGATAAATTGAGCTCTCTCCTACATCGTTTGTGTCAACAGGCTCTCCACCCGTTAAATATACCGGGTATTCTCTGCAATGATGGCCAAACACTCACTGATCCTGCGCAAATTGCTTCTAGCTTTGCGACTTATTACGCAGAGCTCTATACCCCCAATGACGCCTTGCCTGAACCCTTGATTTACCAATATCTTGACGATTTGCCCCCTAAGGCCGTTTCGGATGCGGCACGAGCAGATCTAGTTGCCACGCAGACGGTCGAAGAACTGAGCGCTGCCCTGGCGGACCTGCGCTCAGGTTATGCTCCAGGCCCAAACGGCTTCCTGTGTGAGTTCTATAAGTCGTTCCAATCTCAGTTCCTTACTCACTAACTGGAAGCGGTACACGTAGCCCTCCAGGAGGGGAGACTCCCGCCGGACTGGCGGCATGCCGAAATTGCGGTATTTCCTAAGCCTGGTCGACCAGCAGATCAACGCTCATCGTATCGTTCTATTTCGCTGCTGAATGTGGAGGCCAAATTATTGGCCAAAGCTCTGGCTAATCGCATCCTCCCTTATATGTCGGACTTGGTTTACCCTGATCAGGCCGGTTTTATGCCCCACCGAGCGACCCATCTAATATTAGACGGGCTCATAATGCAGTAGCGGCAGTCGATCAGCTGGATGGCCCGGCAGCGCTGCTGCTAGCCGACATAGATAGAGCATTCGATTCGCTGGGATGGACCTACCTGTTTGCCCTCCTACAGCGCCTAAATAGAGGACAGCGACTTATGTCCTATATTAGACTACTATATACCTACCTTTCTGCCTCGGTTAGAGTGGCTGGTATGGTATTGGATCCCTTCCCTATAGGACGCAGCACCCGACAGTGGTGCCCCCTCTCCCCTTATTTATCAGCATTAGCAATGGAATCGCTGACCTCATGGGTTCAAATTGATGTGCAGGTGAAGGGCTTTGAATGGCCGGGGGGGGGGAAGGGGGGTTCTCTATGCGGACAATGTTCATCTTCTTCTTAATGGAACCAAGTTGGACGGGAACCTCGAATACTTGGCATTATGCAGATATTTGGTTAACACTCGGGCCTATATATGAACACTAAGATGTCGATACTGTGGCCCATTCGTGGGGGCTCAAAAATGGGCACTTGGAAGGCAAAAGTAACACTGGCCACAACAGGGCTGAAATACCTCAGGGTCTACATCTTGGCGTCTCAATCGGTGTCGTGGAATAGAAACATTGCCCCCATCTGGACGCACACACAGGCTGAGATGGAGTCCTGGAAACGTATGCCCCTCTCCATACTGGGAAGGTCAGCGATATTTAAAATACTATCCCTCCCTCGCCTTCTCTACCTACTGCAGAACCACGCCTTTCAGATATCTATCTCCTGGCTCCGGCAACTCAACTCCAGATTAAGCCGTTTCCTGTGGCATGATCAAGCTGCTGGGGTAGCACTTAAAACTTGCTTCCAATCAACATATTGCAGAGGTATAGCGGCCCTTGATATCCAATCATATCACGCAGCATCTCATCTCCTGGTCTTGAACGACTGGTGGTATAGGAATAGCAACGACCCGGCGTACCAAGTGGAGAAATGTATTATGGGAGAGGTATTGCCCCATAAACTTCTATACACACCTAGAGAGCTACGGAAACTGCCGCCTGCCAAGCGAGTGGTCTTTGGAGTGTGGAAAGAATCAATGCGCAGGATGGGGTGGTGGAGACGATTGACAAGGGAGACGCTACACTGGCAGAGCGGCCTTATGCCGCAAGTATCCACCCTAGTGGGGTTTAAACAATGGGATGCCATAGGCATTTCCACGTTGGGAAATGTAATGCGAGGCACCATCATGAGGTCCTTTCAGGCGCTCAGAAATGAGTATGCCATGCTGCACACATAATTTTACAAAATACCTGCAACTGAGACATGACTTATCCCCATATAATACGCATTTGGAATCTCTCCTGGAATTTAGCCCAATTGAGGCAAAGGTTTTTATGGGGGATTTAGGGGATCACAAGACTGCAAAGATATATCAAACATTAGTAACGAACCTCTCCACGACTTTAGATTCGCTCCGGGAAAAATGGCAGATGGACTTGGGCCTCCTAGATAGTGACAATTGGACAGAGGCCTTGGAATCCCCGAGGTATGCTGCAATAGCATCTCTCCTCAGACTTATCCAGTTTAAGTATTTACATCATGCTTATTTTATCAGGTACCAGCTATGGAGGGCGGGGCTGCTAGATTCACCTATGTGCCTATGATGTGGCAGTGAGGAAGACACACTTCTGCATACGATTTGAGATTGTACCGCACTTGGCAGTTTTTGGAGGGCAGTTACTCGTTGTTTATTCGAAGTGCTGGGTTGGGATATACCTCTGTCTACTAAGCTTGTCCTTTTGCATGTCACGAAAGAAATTCGGGGAAATATCTATAAAAGGCACCTAATGTTCTTGGGTTTTACCCTGGCAAAAAGAGATATAGCTAGGGCATGGAAAGATCCGGCTCTGCCTAAATTGGGTGCTTGGAAGGCAGGCCTTGACCAGTGTATGGGTCAGGAACTGCCTATCTTTAAAGCGCGGGGTGCCAACTGAAGCACTTTAAAATATGGAAACGTTGGGCAGATTTCAGGGGTCTCCAACTAGAGACTCCCCCACCACAACCTGCAGAAGTTGAAACCATCTGAGGTAATATCACAGGACAAAAATGTTGCCATACCAGGTTATGACATACATGGAATGGCTTGATGGGTACGATTTTTGGTCTATTGTACGGTATGATGAGACACAGTTGTTAGTAATGTTAGGGACTGTCATTTACAGACCCGAATTGTCTATCTTTTTGTTTCATAATTGTTATATAGAAGTCACCTGCTTGAAAACTATTACACTGATTAATCTATACTCTTGCTCCTCTGTAACAAATGCGATTATCTTACTTGATGACTCAATAAAAAAGAGTTTTGAAAAGAAAAATTAATAACTCCGGTTATACTTATTGGATTCTTGTCATTTCTTCCTTGTTCTGTTCATAAAAATATAAGCTATTTTTCTAAACTGGTGTGGGGTCCTTTTGTGGTGTTTTAACTGTGTTACTGTTTGAAGTGTTGAACAAATACTTTTCACATTGCCTTTTAAGTCAAGCCTGACTGCTCTGTGCCAAGCTACCAGAGGGTAAGCACAGGTTAATTTATGGTGTGCATCTCACTTACCCTGACTAGGACTATGGTTCCTGCTCGAGACTTGCAAGACGCCTGGTGTTGCTCAGCAACAATTGGAGCTGTCCGATGAATACATCATCAAGTTGTATTAGTCAGGGGTTGCTCTGTTCAAGAACCAGGTGTACACTCAGCAAGATGGCGTGAACACTTGCACATGCCCTTTTAGGAAACGTGCTTGGTCTGACATGTCGACCCCCCGAATAGATCCTTGATGCTTTATCCTCTGAGTTGATGAGATGACGCAAATCTCGTGCATTGTTGTCAAAGAGAACTGAGAAAAAAGACTTGGGTGTAAAGCATGAAAGCACTGTTGGAGATTATGTGGTTGGTGATTGGGTGAGTGTTTTGAGAGGGAGAAGAGTGATTAAGAGAGAGTCCAAGTTTTCTTCTCGTCTTCAGGTCAGAAGAGTAAACAAGTACACTCAGGCTCAGTGATGGTAATGTGTAGAATCTCAAGAAGGTGGTGAAGATACAACATTGTGTGATGAATGGAGGAAACAAAAATGAGTTTGGGAGGAAAGAGTGAAGTGAAGTTGGGCAGTTTGAAGGGAGGGAAGGACCTCTGAAATTGTGATGGGCTACCCTGTCATAAAAGATACAATGATTTTGTTTCGGACCCATTACGAGGCGCTCTATGGAGCGCATCCAACGCCAAACGCAGACACTGTGACAGAATTTCTGTCACAGGCAACTCTTCCAGTGCTTACTGCAGCGGAAATTCACGACTTGAAAGCACCGATTACTTCGGCCGAGATCAGAGTAGCTATTAAGTCCTTAGCCCATGGAAAGACCCCGGGGTCTGACGGACTGCCTATCAAATTTTACTTCACCTTTTCGCCTCAATTGATCCCCAAATTATTACAACTCTATACGACAGCACTCGCGGAGGGGAGGCTACCCCCCTACCACTCGAGAGGCGATTGTCACATCCCTCTTGAAACCTGACAAAGATCCCTTGGATATGTCACCCTACCGGCCGTTATCGATCCTTAACACAGAATATAAAATTCTCAGTAAGCTCCTTGCTAACCGCCTTCTCCCACTCCTGTCGCGGTTGATCCACACGGACCAGTGCGGGTTTGTCCCACGGCGAAGTACATCCCTGAATTTATGGCGTTTTCATGCCATCTTACACGCAGCAGGGCCCCGACCGGCGGGAGCAGGGTGTTTATCATTAGACATATCGCAGGCCTTTGATACTCTCAGTTGGTCTTACATGCTGGAAGTGTTGGCATAGATGGGAGTTCCCCCAGAATTATGTGCCTGGATATAGTTGCTCTACACCGCCCCTACGGCCCGGGCAAAGACAGGCTCGATTATCTCTTCCGCCTACCCCATCTTTCGGGGCACACGCCAGGGTTGCCCGTTACCTCCTATCTTGTTTGTTCTAGCGCTCGTACCGTTAGCACAGAACCTTAGACGGGTCATGGTCCCCCACGGCATTCAGATGGACGGGTGCCTACATTCAGTCTCGCTCTATGCGGACGACATGCTGCTGTACTTCCGGGATCTCCGGGCCGACATGTGGGAGGTGGCAGATCTCTTTCTTCGTTTCGGGGAGATATCCGGTTTGCACCTCAATGCTTCTAAATCCATAGCCTACTCCTTCAGTGGCGGGCTGGCGGCCCCGGAGCTCCGCTTCGGGCCCTTGTCCTTAAGGGTTGCACCAGTCACGTTCAGATACTTGGGGATAAATATTTATCGATCCGTACCAGATGTCATAGCAGGCAATCTAGTATATGTTATAGCCTCCATACGTTCCCAAATTGCATTTTGGAATACCTTGCCTCTTACCGTCGCAGGAAGGCTAACGATCTCTAAAATGGTGATGCCACCCGCTTACTCTACCATTTTGTTAACATTCCAGTGGTATACCCCGCTTGGATTTTTCGAGAATTGGATGCGCTACTGATCTCGCTGGTATGGGGCCCGGGGAGGCATAGGGGGTTAGCTAAGTTACGGCTACCAAGTGGTGCCGGTGGTATGGGAGCACCCGACTTTAGGGCATACTGTATTGCTGGTCAGCTGCAGTGGTTGGCCTATTGGCTGGCTGGGAAAAACCTGTTTGAAATTGGGTACACCCTGACCCAGCTAGCGTGTGGTACATTGCAATCGTCGTTGTGTCCTGGCGCCCCTAGGCTATAAGACCCCCCGGCCCTCCTGAACAAAATCCAAAATCCATATGCTTCCAATATACCACTGTGTGGCCTCCCCACGAGGTGTGGCGTTCTGAGTGCCAGGCGGGTGCGGCCTTGGACGCAACAGGGGGTGGAAACAATAAGTGCCTTTTTCCAGGACGGCGAACTGATGTCCCACGAGGACTTTGGGAGGGTAAACATGGTGCCTGGTACCCAGTTTCTGCTACATGCGGCGATCTCCCGGTATATTCGGGCACAATGGCGGGAAGCGCCGCTGGAACCCTCGACATTTCACATTTCACCTCCTGCGCTCCCTCCATATAATGGGACATGGACGCTACCTGGTCCGATGGCTGTACCGGGGCCTTGGGGAACACACCCGGATCTCCTTGGCTCCTCTCCGGTTGCGGTGGGAAACGGACTTGTCTCGTGCATTTAGCGATAGAGAGTGGACCTATATGCTGGAGTACCCTAAGAAAGTGTCCCGCAATTGTAGATTGAAAACTATTCAGTTGTTTGTCCTCCATAGGGCTTACCTTACACCCCATACATTAAGTAAGATGTACACTACAACAGTAGCGGCTTGTCCGCGGTGTCCGGCACAGGATGCCGATTTGTTGCACATGATGTGGCTATGTCCGGCGTTGTGGGGATACTGGGGTAGGATAACGCAGGTCTTAAATATAATCACGGAACGCCCCTCCTGGGACACAGCAGAAGCTTGCTTGTTCGGTCTCCTGCCGCTCCCCCTTAAAGTGAAACTGTTGCGTCGTTTTGCCAATCTGGCATTAATGCTGGCGAAGCGCCTGATAACTCAGCGGTGGAAGTCTCGAGCCCCGCCGCGGGTGGAGGTCTGGGGAGAGGAGGTGTTAAAGTGGGCACTGGCGGAGCGAGAGGCGTTGCACCGGGAAGAGAGTCGAGGGCTGCGTAAGCGTCCCATATCCCTAGAATGGGCGCACCTAACTGAGTTATTTAAGGGAGAGGTGGAGGAGAGTGAGGAGGATGCGGGGCACAGTCCCCGGAGTCCCCCAGTGTGAGACAGAGTATATGCCGGCGGATGAGTCTGATTGGTGGCTGGACCCAGTCCTCGGGTGCTGAGTTTTGAAATTACCCGTCTGACTGAAGCCATTTCCTGGTGGGTGATGTTACACGCCTTCCCCACTCTCGTACACATGTCTAATCATCAGAGTCTCCCCTGGCCGCTATGCTCGGCCTCTGTCGTTCCCCTACTCCACGATTGTGGTGTGGGTTCCGCCCACTCCCTTCCCCCTCCCAAGAGAGATGCTCTATGTCCCTCAGACTGAGATTCATGGCAGGTTTGGGTTAAATGGGCGGGTTAGGGTGGGTTGGGAGTTGGGAGTTGGAGGGTTGCTCGGGAGGCACTGCCCCCATAGATACAGAACCTTGTAGGTTGTGAAGGTAGCACATCGTCATGGTCGGATATATAGTGGTGGGCTGGACTGATGTACTTTCTGGTTTTTATGTGGCTTAATTGGTGTGCATCGACAACCATGGGGCACCATTTGTAAAACTGCACAAGATACCTGTGTTTTATCCTTAGACCTCTGTATAAGTACTGTGTTTAATGCAGATTGTAATTCACAGCTCCTTCCTATGTAAAAACTGAATAAATGTTTGTTAAAAAAAAAAAAAGATACAATGATTTCATTGTGTACTCATTTGCATATTCACTTTTTTGGGAACTGTGATGCATTGTACGTATATTTCATTATGAAATGGAACAAGACCAAGCAGCAGTTGCAGGCAGACTCCCTCCCAATACAGTTGGAAATAATAAAAGTTTTACCTGCTACTTACCTGTGGATTTTTCAGCATCCTTTCAAGCAAACTTATACTGGCACCCACCATGGTGTGAAGGGTAACAGGCACTGCTGCATGTCAGGACGAGCAAGCTCGGGTTAGGATAGCTAAGAAAACTGCTGCTGAGTTTGATGCAGGCAGTGTCAGACAGTCTCAGAAGAGGGCCAGGATTGATGACAACTTCTCATGTTTTCTCTAATGCAGTTAAGAGGGATGCCACAGAAGGAGGCATGTGCTCATCACGCACACAGGATGCTAGTGATGCATGCAATTAATCTTCACTGTCATTCTAAGATCACATTAAGCCAAAACCATGCTTCGCCATACTACTCCATCAAACCTGCTGCATGCAACAGCTTCAAGCCACCTCTCAGCTATCCCTCCGGCAGGGATGTTAGAATATTAATAATCTTGCACCCAAAGCGGGAATGGTGCAGACTTTGGCAGCACATCTGCCTAACTTACAGGTACCCTGGTACGAGCTTGCTCTATCTAGCCTTTGCCTCTTCTGTTACTCCATTAGCTTCCCCAATTCCCAATATCTGCGGAAAATAAATTAAAACATTAAAAAATCCGAAAAAACCTGCAATTAAGAAGATGTAAATAGAAAGTGTGTGCACACACATGCACACTGGATCAAGTAGTGTCTAAAATAAACTTAGCTAACTCTACATATTTCCCTATTTGTTGTCTAAGCTTTTCTTGTCTTTGAGAGCCTGTTAAGTTTGTCCACTCCAGTAACCAAACACAGCCCATAAAGACACTGGAAATGCCCCTGATTGGATCTCCAAATCTTTCAGAGAGTGTCAAGTCTGCCCATGAAAGTTCTAATTTACTGTGAGCAAAGATGCGAGACCTAAGACATCCACTGATTAGGAGATTAAACAGTTGGAGCTTAAATCTCTGCATACAAACGTGTTCCTGTTAATCTGAAAGCCATCCTCACTCAACGGGGTTTCATACTGTAGAGGGCCGGACTGGGTTTTTGTTCCATCAGGCATTTCCCCGGTGGGCTGGACAGTAGCGGCCACTCATATTGCGAAGAAGTGGGAGTGGGAACACATACAAAAAAAACAGAATAATAAAGAAAATTGCTGTACCTGCTCCGATGGACGCAACCTTGCTCTCGATTCTCACGCCCCGTCAAGAAACTGCTGCACACTGCGCAGGCTCCCAGCTCCCAACCGCAGCGCTGCTCTCTTGCTGGGAATACTATTCTCAGCATGTGAGCGGCGCTGGGATTCGTATGAGTGCCTCGGTTCGGAGCTCAGACATAGACTGGAAGGCTGTGTTGGTTTCTCCACACAGCTGTATAACAATCGTCGGGTGGAGAAATGTTAAGTGCGCATGACGGTTTGGCTAGCCCCAGAGACCAATCCGTCATATGCACTTGGCAGTGCCCACCACTCCCCCTCCTCCCTGGTGCTGCAGTGTCAGTGTGGGTGGCCACACCCCTCCCTCGGCTCGCAGTCACAGCCTGCAGGACAAAAAATAGAATAATAATAAAAATGTCTTATATTAATTTTATTTTTGTACTTTGCCTCAGCTGGCTTTCAGTAGGTCAGGAGGGCTAAGCTCCTCAGCCATAATGGAGGAGCCGCCCCTGGGGCTGGAGACATTGGAGGCTGGGTTTGAAAGCCCAAGGCCCCTCTCTGTCCCTCTGTCACTTTCCCCAGCTCTTTAAGTAACCACAGGGGGCTTTGAGACAAAGAGAAGGTAGTGGAGTGACAGGGATGGAGCGAGAACAGAGATGATAGATGGATAATAGGTTGAGAGAGAGAGAGAATGGAAGGATGAAAAGGGAGATAGAGGCAAGAAAGGGAAGAGAGCGAGCCAACGTGAGCATTTTTGCCAGGGCTTCATCAGGTTCCCCAGTCCAGCCCTAATGCTGAAGTGCTAGCCTTCATTTTATCTACTTGGTTTTAAGACCTTCTTTTCTCTCTTCTTATAAGGTTAGTGTCAAGTCAAAGGTATATTGTAAATCTCAATTCACTTGTTTGTGATGCCACTACTTAACAGCTTCGATAAAAGCGGAATTAAACACCATGTTCAATTACGGCCTCGAGTGCAAGTGGAAATCTAACTCACCCACTGGCAACTCTCGAACTCTAGAATGAGCAAATAAAATAATCAACAGAAATAATTTTGCCTTATCCCGCACCTAAGCCCATCTGACGGACACATTGTTCTCAGAAATATTTTAAACACTAGCAAAATACATAACATATTTCTCTTACATGAATCAGTTGCTAAGTTACAAGTGCTATGCCCTGGGCGCATGCAGCTCTATCCTGATAGGTCTGTTTGTTTACGTGTGTCCTTAACCAGATTTTTTCAATGAATACAGTAATGGATTCTTTGAATTTTCATCCATACCTGTTTATGTATTTTCAAATGACAGAACCGCATAGCCGCAACATTCACTGTGGGTATTTCAAGAATGTCCAACCATCAACAAAGAGGCTGGATGAATTTCAGGTATGTAAAAGGGAGATAGGAAGAATTTTAAAGTGTCTTTTGTACTCGAGCTGTGTGTTTGAGTCTCAACAGACCCATGGTAGATGCCATTCTTTCACATGATGTTAAACCTTGGAATTATTTTGGGGGTAAATTAAAATATTAAGAGGTCCCTCTGACCTAGAAACAAAACTGATCTGTATTATGTTCCTTACTTAGGACATTGCGGTCTTCCATCTTTCCTCAACCTCGAGCTGCACACCAGTGACATTTCAGAGCGTGCTGATACCGTGTGCATACCTATTGCAGTATGCACATTAAACACCCATTGGCCAGTATCCCTTCTTGATAGCTTTAAATAGAAAGACATTGTGAGTAAGGCAAAGAGAGAGTGGAAGTGGAAAGAGACAGCACCACAAAAGAAAAAGCATTTAAAAGCAAGTACAATTTTTTTCTCTCAAAATAATAGATTCGTTTTGATATAGAGTAGGCCAGTGGTTCTTAACCTGTGGTCTCAGTAGATGTCACGGACACCTGGGGATCCGTGACACCTACTCAGGGAGTCCCCGACTGCTTAGAAAATGAATAATATTAACACATCAATTAAAAATATATAAATAGTGAAGCAAAATGTAAAATTTCAAATTTTAAAACGTTTTAGAAATCTGAAGGAATTTGAAATTGGAAGCTAAAAATCAAGTTAGTATCCTTAGATTGATTCGTGGGGGCAGTGCAAGTGCATCAACATACTATGGTATGGATGATGGGTGGCCTAAATTGATTTAAAAAAAGCTCCAACCTTCCCATAAAAATAATGACTCAGTGGGAGTCCCCATATTCCAATAATAATTCATTGGGGTTTCCCAGATTCCAGAAATGATTATGTGGGACTCCACAGAAATCAAAATATTAAGAACTACTGGAGAAGACCAATCTCCATGGAGAAACAGGGTGCCTTCAGAAAACATCAGTATTAAACCAGGAACTTTAGAAACGAGTGCTGTAGATAAAATTCCATTGTGCATGGGGTCAGATGAAGACTAGATTACAGAAACAAGGATGTGATGGCAACAGTTGATTGGAACAGTGGTAGACACCACATTAATGCTTTGTTTACATATTTAAACTGCATGTGTTTTCAGAGGGCGATAATGTTATTTGGCCAGAATTAGACATTTTTGGTCAAGTATTGACACCACGCAGGCCTCTTGCACTTGCAAGTTTTTAAGGTAAACAACGTACCACTGAACACCTCACCCCTTACTGTTCCTAATGTAGACTCTCACTGTACTGTATGCACATCAAACCAGTGTCAAAAGTAGTAGGTAGGTCAAATATTTACTAGAACATTAGGACTGTGCGATCAACCTTGGTTTCACCAGCGGTAAATCTGTGAGATGGTTAGGGCTTGTTGTGTGGAGGACTGCAATGATGCAATGAGATCAAATCTGGTCAAAAGCATATGACACAGCTTTAAGTTTGATGCAGTGAGCTTTGAAACCACCAGGGAGAATTGGGTGAATTTAAAGTAAAAATGAAATGCAAAAGATAATCAAAGTGGGCATTCACTTCTCAGACATAGAAACTCAGTTGCAGGTTTCAATAACATATACAAAAGGTTGAAAGAGATAGGCTCCAAAGTTAAAAATTTTAAAAAAAGATTGTATGTCTGACTTAGCGGATTCGTCATCAGCATCTTGTCCTGGAGTTCTCAGGAATTGCTGTGAACTTCCTTGAGAACAAAAGGCTTCGGGGACAGCAGAATTATTTTCGGATATTAACCTAAGGTGTGTGGTATTATCAGTATTGCTGGCTAACATCCCATTAACATACAGAAATGTTTACAATGGTGTAGGTGGACAAAATGGCCGAATTACCAAACATTTTTCTCTTCTGCAACATATTAGACCTGTCAGCCTTACGGTTGTCTGACCCCAAACCTTTTGCCTCTCCTCCTCCATTTTGCTGAACTTATTTTTTGTTGGCCTTAAGACTCTGTGCACTTTACCCCTGCTAACAAGTGCTAAGGTGCTAGTGCTCACTACCCTAAAACATGGTTAAATTGATGCACTTTTGTATCTTTTCAAAGTGACAAGTAAACTCATGATAAAGCATACGACACATATAACATGTTGAGATTTTCTTCTTTATTGATTTTGAGTGAAGATTTCTTCCATGTCATATTTCATATTTTCATAATCATGGCTATTGGCTATGATTATGAAAATATGAAATATGACATGGAAGAAATCTTCACTCAAAATCAATAAAGAAGAAAATCTCAACATGTTATATGTGTCGTATGCTTTATCATGAGTTTACTTGTCACTTTGAAAAGATACAAAAGTGTTTAAATACTAGGAGACCTTACATAAGTATATAGTGCTGAACCTCTTGTGTATTCATATGTTGTTGTAGGACTTTGTCCCACATTGTTGAGAGTAAAGAGGGTAGTACTCTCTGGTTTCGTGCACTATCTTTGAGTTATTTACGTTAACCACTAGTATTTGTTAGGTGCGGTTCTAATCAGCCTCAACCCTCTCCGTTTGTGTGCTTATTTTCACATGGTTAAATTGACTTAGACCCAAATGGCATATTTAATGTACTTATAAGTCCCTTATACAGTGGTATACCATATACCCAGGGCCTGTAAATTAAATGCTACCAGTGGGTCTGCAGCACATATTGTGCCACTCAATTAAGTAGCACCTTAAAACATGAACCAGTCCTGGTCGTTCTCGATTAGCACAATCTCAAGCTTGCTTGTATACAAACATTCCCGCCACCAGGATCCATGGATCAGGAGACTCACTGGAGACCCAGAAGCATGCCAGAACCAATCTAGCTAACGCAATAGAAATTAAGTACAAACCAGATAAGTAGGAAGCAAAAACCGTCGAGTGACCCAACATACTCAGTTTTGGATCAGCCACGATCTTCCAGTTAGAAATGAGACCGAGTTTGCCAAAAACAAATTCCTAATACAAGAATAATATAGGGCAAGATGCAAAGACATGAGCTGCATCAGCTCCCGCAAGTCCACAGCGTAAACAGTGATAATCCAGCCGTAACTTCATAATGAAGAGACGATGCAGGGTATGTGAGAAGTTGGCCTGGTATATGCTGTCCACTAGTTATAGTGGGCACCTTGTACCAGTCCAAACAACCCTTATTGATGATAGGTTTAAATAAAACCTTTATTGAAAGCTATCCTAGTGGTAGCTGTGGAGAGCAGCCTTCAGGCTAAGTCTTGAAGGAGTGTAAAGCAGCTTGGTTTAACAGATTATAACCTCTTGAATCACTAAATGAAAGGAGAACCACACAAGGTATATATAAAATATATGTATTTATTTCTAAACACTCACTACTAATCTCTTTATGAGATTAGAGTCCAAGATACACAATAATACAGTTCAAAAACGACAGTAAATAGCACAACATACAATGGGCCCAAGGGGCGGACCAAACCATATATTAAGAAAGTGGTATAAGAACCACGACTTGACTAGACACAGTGCCTAGAGCACGTAGAATCGCTGGGACCCCAAGGAACCCCCCAAGGTAGTGACACAGGAGACCCACGGGGGACGCGTGCAGTGTCGCACCACAGGCGCGAAACCCGTACTATTCTATGGGAAAGTCGCGGTTGGAATTTTAGAAGTTAAGGACACTTAGGAGAGGACTTTGGGCAAACCCCTTTAGACTTAGGGGGTTCTAGGGCCAGCACCCATGGGAGCACTGGAGTACTCATGTTACCTCACCCAGGTAAGCCGGGTGCATAGGTGTCAAATGGTGTTGGGAATCGTCGTTGATTTCAATGGCGGTCTGCTGCAAAGTGCTGCTGCTGGGAAAAGAAAAGTGTCCGGTGTGATCCAAGCCTGGATCAAAGTTCAGAAGAACCTGAAAGCAGAGGGGACAGAGTCTAAGTCACTTGCCAGTGACCAGGGGCACGATAGACGAATGCCCACCGATGTCAGGTGATTCAGGTGCGAAGAGGTGAAGCTCGACTCTGCAGCCACGAGGACCAGGAGGCGTCGACGACAACCAGGAGCTGGATTCGAGCTGTCCCACGAAGGATGTTGAGTGCTGCGGTGTCGGTGCTCGGATTGGACCCAACAAGCCTTGGCAACAGCAACCCATGCAGGAAGAGAAAAGATGCTTCTGTGCGGACCAGCAAGATCCTGGGGACTCCCCAAGCGATGGAGAGTCAGGGCACGTCTGGAGCAACCAGGTAAGCCCAATTAAAGTTAAAGTTGCCTTCACAGGGACCCCCCAGTTGACGGGCCAGGGCTCGCAAAGGGACCTCGAGAGAAAACACAAAGGGCCAGCTCACAGAACACTCGTGGAGTGTAGGCGGGCAATCTTCGGTGCTCGGGGTCAGGGCTACAAGTAACCCAAAGCTCAGAGTCGTTGGAAAGCTGATGCTTCTGCAAAGTGACGCGGTGTCCAGGGGTTCAGGTTGCACGGTCGCCACGAGGAATACGGGCCTCAGACTTGCTGTGGGCACTGATCGACCTTGAAGACCACGGAAACTCACCTCCTGTGTTGCAAAATTCTTTGGAGTCCGGCAGGAGCTGCGGAGATGCAAACCGGTCAGATGCGTCTTTAGTGCCTGCCTTGCAGGGGAGTAACTCCTTTACTCCAAGGGAGATTCATCAGTCATCTAGTTCAATGTAGATCGTCGAAGTTCCAGGATTCAGTATCAGAGTTTCGTCCAGGTGTAATCTAAAGTTTTGTAGCCAGGGGTTCCTTTCTTATACCCAAGGAAGGGGTTGGACAAACTCTAGGGACTCACCTATGGGAGGGTTAGGGATGAGGGGTGGCTACACCCATTTCCTTTGTCCAGTTTCGCGCCAGAGCAGGGGCTGGTAGCCCCTGCAACTGGTTTGAGCTGGGCTATGCACAGGGACACCAAATGTGCCCCCAGTGCAGACTTCAAAGCACTCTTGGAGTGCACCCACCCAGCCCCAATACACTAAAGCCTGTCTGGGAGGTGGTGACACCTCCCTGTGACAGGAAACCTATTGTCCAGGCCTCCCCTGCCGGAGTTTTGTCCAGCAGCAGGAGGGCAGACTCGTGTCTGTGGCTGGCAGCATCCATTTTGTGATGCCAGGGCTCTGTGAGCTCGTACCGGGTATACCGGTGCTGTCATGTCTCTCCCTCTAGAAGGGTGGGATCATACTCCCACACCAGTTACTGGTGTGGGGGTATGATTCCAAGGTGTTTGACACCAAACACGACATGTTTCCGTGCAGCCATCCCAAAGTTAGCATTTACCGTTTGGTTATAATGCACTTAAGAGTATATGGTTTTGCTGCATCACAAACAACCCCGGAATAAAGGTCCCGAAGGCTGCAGAGGGGCTCTGCTCATGCATGGGCACCCTCTCACATAAAACCCAGCACCCTGCCTTCAGGATTGGTAAGACCTGCCATAGGGGTCACTGATAGGTTTATATGTGCAGTGATATGGAGAGATAAAGTGAACCTATATCTCAGTAAGGGGTGCATGCACTGCCTTACCCAGGCTGCAGTAGCAGTCCTGTGGTGTCATTTTGGAAGGCTTCCCAGGGGTGGCATAATACATGCTGCAGCCCCTGGTAGGCCTCTGGGGTACCTATGCCCTGGGTAAATAGTATACCATATACTAGGGACTTATAAGGGTACCTTCGGAAACCAATCTGGAGTGTACCTAAAGTACTGATAATCAATTTAGAGAGGAAGCAGCTAGGCTGGGGTCCTGGTTAGCAGCGCCCCAGCCAGACTAAAGTCGAAAAACAGTGAAACATCAGCAAAAAGTGGGGGTAACTATAAGAAGCAGATCCTATTCTCCTACAGGGTATAATGCCAACCGTTAATGCTTTAGAGATGTCGCACCATGATATGGGATATGTTCAAAGCTGAATTAAACATAACATTACTACACTGAAGGTAAGACACCGTTACTTCCGTATTAAGATGGGAACTCCACTTACTAGCTCTCAGCTGGAAAAGGTCATCCACCTGGTTATGATATGATAAAAAGATTGACTTATAGAGCAGCCAGATATTTCTCTTGAGTGGAGCCTTCCTAACCAGGTCCAAGCAGGGTTTATCTTTACATCTCAAGTCCTCTTCCTTAAAACTTAAGATAAAATGATGCATCTGCAAGTATCTAAAGAAAACTGAAGACGGAAGAGAAACCTATTGCTCTAGATTTCCATATGAGGAAAATACAGCCCCCTCAAATAGCTGGCTTAAGAACAGGAGGTTAACCTTACCCCATATCTCCCTTAATCCTTCATGAATACTGTTAGGAAAGTTGGGATTATAGTCCAAATACGTGAGCTGCTTGAATGGGGTAATGCAAGGGGATATTCTCTTAAAGGAGCTCCAGATAAGTTGAAAAACCTTTTGAGTCTTGAAATGGGTTTAAAATATATTGTGTCCATGATGCCTATACCGGGGACAAATGATTCGCCCAGATGAAGGAACTCGCTAAACATGCGATACAGTGGCCACTTCCCCACCCCAGGTCCAACTGGAGTTGTGAGAAAAATGACATCAGATAATAAAACCTGAGAATCGGGAGCAAAACCCCACCATCCTCCTTAGACTGCTGTCAAAACTGGATCTTACACCGAGGCTTCCGAAAATACCATATAAACTTCTGCCATATTGCCTCAACTTTAATTTAAAAAAAGGCGACCAGAAAAAAAATGGGATACTACGGAAAATATAAAGATAATGGGGGAGATAATCATCTTGATAAGATTGCAGAGACCTATAAGGTCCAGATGCAAACGGTTCTATTTAAGAAAAATGATTGCATAACCGCACTGCATATCCTTTTCTTAAGGCCAGAGTAAAGGAATCTGACTCTAGAGACAAAGACTGAGCCTAAGACTGCGACTCCATGACCCCCAAAGGGAAGTACCAGGAGACCCTATCAAAAGCCTTCTCTGCGTCCAAACAGATCATACACACAGGGCCCCCTCGAAAAAGGATACCTCCAAGGCTGTAATTGCCATATTGACATGTGATGTTTTGTCTCGGCCAGGGATGAAACAATGCTGGTTTGAGTCCACCAATTCCGAAATGATTACAGACAGCCGATTAGCGAGTATAGATCTTAGAATCAGCGTTAATCAAGGAAATTGGGCGGTATGACCCAAAGGGTGTAGGATCTTTCCCCTATTTAGGAACAATGATGATGTTGGTCTCCTTTCTAGACTCATGAACTCTATCCGGCAGATTAGAAGAATGAAACAAGTTCCTTAACACCAGAGCCAGAGTCTGCTAGAAAGAGGCATGGAATTTTGATGGTATCTGGTCAGGACCAAAGGCCTTCCCACTAGCCAGGGAACTAATGGCATCTTTAACCTAGAGAAGAGTAACAGGTGCCTTGAACTTAGACCACTGGGGGTGGGGGGGGGGGGGTGTTTGCCTTATGATCTAGATGCTGCTGAATGAATTGAGATATGTCCTTGGTTGAAGAAGAGCAGTCCTCTCTGCAGGTGTCCTGGTAGAATCTACAAAAGACTTCCAACACGGCAGTTGGTTCAGTAACTAGAGACACGTTCTCCTCCCTGATCTGCTGGATGCTATTCCAGATCTATCTCTCACGCTAAATGATAAGATTCGCCCCTTTTCCTCACAGTTTTCAAAATAGGTAATCTGCCGGGCCCTACCATTTTTGACTGCCTTATCCCAATTTTGTTTTTGAAAAATGGCTCCAAGAACGGTGGACTGCTCTAGAAGCCAGACGGCCCAAGGCCCGTCCTTCACCATGAGACAATATCCGAAGTCGGAGTCTAAGGAACTGGAAATCTGTCAAGTTCCCTTTCACTCTATTAATGCCATCCTCTATTGATGGGAGTAGAATTGGATAGTCTGTCCACAACACAAAGCTTTGAGAGTATCCCAAACCACCGGGAGTGGGGCAGATCCAATACTGAATTTGAGAAATTCCCTTAAATGGTCATTCATAGGGCTAACATAGCCGTCTTCCAACAACCCTTGGGTTACGTGTAATCCTTGAAGAGAAAGCCAGAGTATTGCTAACCAAGAACATGTCGAGCCTTAACATAACTTTATGGGGCACAGAATAGAACGTAAACCCAGATTCCTTAGGATGCTTGAAATGCCAGAGATCGACCAGAGCATATGAGGAAATTAACTGGTGAACCACCCCGCCCTGTGCCGATGCTTGCTCCGTCAAACTAAGTTATTAAAAAACTGGTCTGTGGACACCAGCTGGGATATCAAATCATCTTTAGGACCCAGCGTCACATTGAAATCACCACATACAATATAAGATAGGACCCAAAGATGCAACTCAGATTAAATAAAATCCAGAACCAGAAGTCATCTGTATTCGGCCCATATTGGACACAGATAGTAAAACGGTCCCTATCGTTCTTAATCCTCGATAACAACCAGAGTCCCCCCAGATCCGTCTTTTGTTGCAGAACCCCCCACCTGATATCCCATGCCAGGAGAGTGACCCCCCTCCCTTTGGGCGGAAGTAAAAGAAGAAAGGGATAAGGTCTGATAGACAAGTGTTTTTTTAATAGTGAACCCTCAGTCTGAGACAGATGAGTCTCCTGGAGACATAGCATTTGTGGCCTAAGTGTGTTCAGTTCTTCACGTACAAGTTTACGCTAATGTGGTGATTTAAACCCATTGGTTTTCCATCATAAAATATGCAGCTGCTGACCAGGACTGCCGCCATCACTTGCTGTTGCCATTATAACACAGAATCCAAAGTCTACTCCTCCATCTTACAGATTGTAAAACAAAATATCCGTAATCATTCTGCCAAACCAAGGTATAAATATTTCTCTCATCATAAACTGCCTTGCTTCACCTCACAACATTACCTGAAATAAAGACCCAGATACTCAGTAAGACAAATAGTCCCCAACCGCCAGCCCTCTTCCCCCTAAACCATCCATATCACCCCCACTGGCTACCATAGGGGTGAACCAACCCACCCCTGATGCTGTAGCCCACACACCTAGGGCCCTTGGCCCTCTTCTAGGTTGGCTTTTAATGAGGCCCATTAACGAATTGGCACGAGGCCCGGTCCCCCATTCGTCCAGACAGACTAAGAAAAAAATGAGTTCATTCCTATAAAGGGAAGAGAGACCAAACCTTCAGGCCACCAACCCCACCAAAGTTGCTCTTAGCCATCCAAGCAACAAGCAGAATCAGTCCACCCATGACAAAACATCAAAACTGATCTCACCCCACCCAGATTAAAGACCAAAAAGCCTTAACAGATAAAAAAACCTCTTTATCTTGAACCACACAAGAATCAGTAGCAAAACATCCTCAGCACCCCGGCTGCCACTTAGTTTGCAGTTCCTGGACTTTTTGACCATCATAGCAATAGCGAGTATGACCATCCTTACGTATCTGCAAGGCTGCAGGCTCCATAAGGGAAAAAAGGCATCAAGATTCTGAAGTACCGGAATATGCTCCCACAGCTGCCAGTGTCTCACAACTGTTTGATGGCAGAAATATGATCAAACAAAAAAGTCAATGCCACATGCTTTGATTGGCAGCTTGAGAGTTGCAGCCCGGAAGATGTCTTGAGAAGGATAACATTTCCAATATAAATTAATATAGCCCGGGGTACCCGAGTTATACTGTTATGGGATGGGATTGTATTGAATACGTATGCATGACTATATGCTGTATTGACAAAAACGATCAATAATAAATAAAAAAATTATAATATAGCCCGGGGGTGCCGAGTAGGTTTACTAGGAGGTCTAAATGGAAATCAATATGCCCGTTGTATCATACAGTCCATATCCCAGTCATTCAGAGCGGGAAAGGCCTCTCGGAACAGGCACACAACAAAGCCGCAGGGATCATCACCTTCGTTCCTTCTGGGACCCACAGGACCCACAAATTATTCTGATGCAACCTGTTCTCCAAGTCTTCCAACCTCGACAACAGGGTGATAATCTGCCGTTCATGCTGAGTCTCCCCTCACTATTAGTTTCCACTGCCTTTTGGATAGCCTCCTGGGAA
Source organism: Triturus cristatus (assembly GCF_964204655.1). Classification (NCBI taxonomy): domain Eukaryota; kingdom Metazoa; phylum Chordata; class Amphibia; order Caudata; family Salamandridae; genus Triturus; species Triturus cristatus. Next base: position 1,397,549,372 of record NC_140589.1, read on the forward strand.
ACTTCATGACTGGACAATGTCCATATTCTTTGACAGCTTGTGGAGAACTACTTGGGTTTTAAGGTGGGCTGCCTTTCAGAGCCAACGAGTCCTTATGATAGTCCTCTCAATGCTGTGGAAGATGACGATAAATAGACTCCAGCGTGGGGGAATCCTGTGCCGGACCAATGGGAAGAGATTCAGGAGGGGACAGGGGCTACCTCCCCAAGTCATGATCACGAAGTAAAGATGTTGTAGCTAGGGGTACCACCAGCAGAGGAGAAGGATTTGTTGGAGTCAACTCAGTCTCATCAGAATCTCATAGCAACTCATCTTCAGCCTCTGCTTGATCAATTGGCAACCCCCCCCCCCCTCTGATGAAATGAGATAGAGGAGAGATTGGAGCAACTGGATATCTTACTTGAAGGGTCAGAGTGATTGCTGCTGGCATTTGAGATCACTACTGATTGAGTCGCCTGATCCAGGCCCTCGTACCAATCATATCAGAAAGATACGAAAAGGAGAAGAAAGCGTCTTGGCCGTCCCTCCCTGTCGCAGCCTGCTCCGAGCTGCCTGGGACACTGATGAAAAACTGAACCGCAAAGAGGCTTATCTTATACTATATTTTAACACTGTGGCTAATGGACTCAATGAAATGTCCAAAATAAAAAAAACTTGCCAGTTAAATAAAAACTACATTTCAGTATTTGAAGTCTCTCTTAGAATTCAGCTATGGGCATTTATTAGGTTGCAACACATTATAGATCTCCGAATTTATTTCTGTATGAAATAAAAATCTGTCAGTCAAATAGGAAGTCCATTTCACCATTTTTCAGTCCCTTTCAATATTCAGTTAAGAGCACGAGTGTCTCAATACTACATGTTCCCAGAACTCCCCTATGAGTGAGCCAACTGCATTTAAATACGTATGTGAAGCTCCGCTTCCGGTTGCTGACAGCCCCCGAGCAGCGAGTGAACACCAAGACTGTGTGTCAAAAATATGACAAACATTTAAGAGTATGATCCAATGTCTCGTGGCTACTCAACGCTGTTTATTTTAATGTACCAGTAGATTGAATGTGGCACGCCTGAAGTTGGTATTTAACATGCACATAAATCTATGTTTTTTAAAATATGAGTGAGTGAAAAGGTTATGCATTTTGTCCGGTTGTGGGGAACGAATGACAGGATTTATGGTGCAATATTTTATTCGAGTAATTATACATTTTCTGAAGTTTATTGCAAATGCCATTCTAGTCGTGCGGCCGCGTATCCAGTAATGGTGAGATTTCTTGTTGGAGATTTTTCTACTATTTTAAACGTGGAGTTGGAATGGAATTGGAGACCGCGCTCTGAAGCAGGGATGTCATAGGTATTATAACCATAATATACAGACAAATGTATTTGAGGTAAAATAATTTGACCAGCGTATTGGTGCCAATGCTCCAAGCCACATGAGGTTATTATGGTGTTGTTTTTGGGTCATTTCAGACCCACCACATACATTGCAAATAGTAATATGTAATTTGTTGTCTATTTTTGTAGAGTGGATAGCAGTTTTGTGTCCTGAGAAGAACCTCATAAAGGATGCTGTAGTGGGTTCAAAATGTGTTAACCAGTAGTTGTGCGCTTACTGTTCTAATTATTATTTTGTTTAAAAAGAGTGACACTGAAATCCAGGGAATTATCAATTGTTATTGTAAAAAATTCAACCTGGTCACATAAGTCACGATTTGACAGCGTTGCATTGTCCATACAAAAGAGAGCAGTTGTACTCATTGAAGTGTCCTATATATGTATTTGTAATGTATTCACTTTTAGCTCTTGCTCTGGACATTGTAAAACATTAACCAAGCAGCGCCGCTACCGGGGAAGCCAAGGAGCCGTCAGGAGCACACTACCAGCTCCAGAAGTCCAAGCGCCCGGCCCAGCAGCAGCGTCACCGCCCCCTGTGACCGGGCATCTGATTAAAAACAACTCGCACCTCCCGCTTCGCGGGAGACGCAGCGCCGCTACCGGGGAAGCCAAGGAGCCGTCAGGAGCACACTACCAGCTCCAGAAGTCCAAGCGCCCGGCCCAGCAGCAGCGTCACCGCCCCCTGTGACCGGGCATCTGATTAAAAACAACTCGCGCCTCCCGCTTCGCGGGAGACGCAGCGCCGCTACCGGGGAAGCCAAGGAGCCGTCAGGAGCACACTACCAGCTCCAGAAGTCCAAGCGCCCGGCCCAGCAGCAGCGTCACCGCCCCCTGTGACCGGGCATCTGATTAAAAACAACTCGCGCCTCCCGCTTCGCGGGAGACGCAGCGCCGCTACCGGGGAAGCCAAGGAGCCGTCAGGAGCACACTACCAGCTCCAGAAGTCCAAGCGCCCGGCCCAGCAGCAGCGTCACCGCCCCCTGTGACCGGGCATCTGATTAAAAACAACTCGCGCCTCCCGCTTCGCGGGAGACGCAGCGCCGCTACCGGGGAAGCCAAGGAGCCGTCAGGAGCACACTACCAGCTCCAGAAGTCCAAGCGCCCGGCCCAGCAGCAGCGTCACCGCCCCCTGTGACCGGGCATCTGATTAAAAACAACTCGCGCCTCCCGCAACGCGGGACGCGCGCGGGTGTGCGCCGGGCTAAGCCCGGGCAAAGGGCGGGCCGTCTAAGGCCGTCCGAGGACGTTGGAGGTCGGGTCGGGCCACCCCCCCAAATCCGAGTGCACTGATGACATCGTACTGACTGAGACCTGAGGTACTGTGCCACGTTAAAAGGCTTTTTACAGTTTTGGAGGGGGCTTGTGACATTTACGCTCCATTACTATTAAGTCTTCCATAAACTAGTGTGTGTTTCCTCTGTGTTTGTGGTAACTCCTCCGGCTGTGGATCGTGTACTATGGGTAAAAGGAAAGCTGTAGAAGGAGGATCCATGGCTAGTAGTAAAAAGGGTAAAAAACCGAAGAAAAGTATTCATTCTGCCATGAATTGCGTCCTGACAAGAATTGAGGGGATAGTTAACGACTGTGAGGATTCGCTAGTTGATGGGCAGGTGGAGGATCAGTTAACTAAAACACCTTCTAACTCTACTCGCACGATCCCATCTATGTTCCATACTCAGTGTTCGACTAAACAGCAAAGTATTATCTCACCCCCCGATACAAACACCTCTGACCCTCAAATACCATCTAAACAGACTGTGGGCACTATGAATGGAATAGAAAGAGATTTAGACACTCCTCATTGTGCCCCCCAATCCATCTTATGCTCTAACAGGTTTGCCCCCCTTGATCCTGATTTATTCCAAGTAACTAGCTCTGTCACAATACTTGCTGACGATTCCGAGGCCCCAGTTACATCTGATGCTTACTCCTTAGCGACTCTTTTGGAGAGAATCAAGAAATTAGAGGAGTTAGTGGGGGCCCTTACCAAGAGGGTTGAGAGTCTTAGTTTAGGTCAAGCACCCCCCACGATTTCTCCTCTACCACTACCATCTTCCGGGGCAGTTCCCTGCAGGATGAAGCCTGTTCCCCCAAAGCCAATTCCTGCCAAAACTAATGCCGGTCATGTACAGGAGGGGGCTCATAATGCGGATATTACATCTAGAATAAACGGCCAGATTAACTCATATGCGGACATGACAAGATGCCCTGACCCACCAAGCACACCGAATGTTAAGACCATTAACAGACGCCCCCCTCGTTTTTTTCCATCTCATAGACAGGGCAATAACAACCAACCACTCCATTCCCCAGCCAATTCGGCAAATTTCCAACCTGTGCACGCCAACTCCTCTGTCTTTATGACCCATGTTCCAAAATTGTCACCAAGGTCCACCTTTGAAAACAGTGTATCTCTTCATAACAAAGTCATACACTGGTTGAGACATGTTCGAGGGTGTAGATCAATCATTAGAGAGGACATCATAAGGACAAAAAGGTTATCACGGGCGGATGCTTCTTCAGATTGTATCGAGATTGTGTTTGGGGACCCTGTCTTAGCAGAAAATTTATTACTCTTGGAGTTTAGGTCATCTCCTCCCGCTCTCTCTTCAATCCAGGTTCGTAGGTTCCCCGCATGGTCTGAACAGAGGGGGGGACAGGACTCAGGCTTAGGACAGGTGGATTGACTAACCAATCTCCACATGACTTCCCCTGCACATATTTCCATATCTCATTCCACTGGGGGGCTGGATTCGAACACTATCCCCATTTCCAACCTGTCCTCAAACGATCTGGGTGAAACAATTGATACTCTGGTAATCAATGAGGGATGCCAAGATAGTCAGGTGGTGGACTTGAGGACCCCCCTAACTTCTGCTCCCTCGAGCGGTATCAATTTTTTATCATGGAACATTGCGGGGCTCGGGAAGAATCTCGCAGACCCTGTTTGGAGCGATTTCATCGACAAGTTCGATATTATCCTCTTCCAGGAAACCTGGAGTTTGGTACCCCTGCATAGATCAGGGTTCATCACTCATTTTGCCCCCGCAATTAGATCCATAAGAGGACGTCCATCGGGGGGTCTCCTAATTTGGATTAACATCAACTTGAACTGGGCAATCAAGAGGCATGTAATTATATCTCACGACCTCCTCCATTTATCCATCAACGGGGTCGACGACCAACCCCCGCTTGAAATATTCAACATCTATGCTAGGGGGACCCCTGGAGCACGGGAAAGCCCTGCTGTATCGGCTCTTGAGTCCGAATTAACAGCATTCACTTTCAAGGTGGATGTCGTCGTTGCCGGGGACTTTAATTGTACTTTTGAGCCCCTGAGCAGCGACGACATCCTGGGCATTGGAGATGCCGACTCTAAGCAGGGCATACCCCAACTTACTCTTCCGCCAATAAAGAAATGGTCTAAGAGGGCTCTGCAACTTAATGCGCTAACATTGGAGTTCAATCTGAGGGCCACAAATGGACGAACTTGCTCAGATGGTCAGGGAGCCCCTACTTTCACGAGGACTAGAGCTCCCTCGCGCATTGATTACATTCTGTTGGGCATCGAGCTTTGGCCAGATCTTATTGACATGGAAGTAATCAACAGGTGTGAGAGCGATCACAGCCCCCTGTTCATGAAGCTCAAGCGTGAGTCTGTTACTACTTCCATCGAGCATCCCAACAAACAGAGGCCTGGGGCAAGAGAGGTTGTCCCGACCAATTGTAATAGGCGTCTTAAGTGGCCAAGGGTGGTGAAACGCGAACTGGACCTGGGAAAAATAAAAAGGATAGTGGAAGAAGGTTCTATAGCCCTGGATATGCCCAGGGGCTGTCTTTCACAGGCCCCTTCTCCTCAACACTTCTTAGAGGTATATCATCAAACAGTGACAAGGGTGGGGAACTTTTTTGTGTTACAGGAAAAAGGGGACCATAAGTGCCCTCCCCCCAAATCAGAAAACCTTTGGTTCTCACAGGACTGCAGGGAAAAAAGACAGATTCTATCTGAAGCCATTACACATAAGGTTCAACCGGCCATTGTTAAAGCCCGTAAAACTTATTACGAAACTATCAGGAAGGCAAAGAGACTGTGGGAGGAAAGCCATTGGCAGGATTTAAAGGCCGCAGCTTTACAAAAAGACTCAACTCCCTTCTGGAGTCTCATTAATGTCCGGTCCAAGGGAAGAGCTGACCTAATCCCCAATCATATAATGGGGAGTCAATGGCACCAGCACTTCTCTGATCTTTACTCTTTTGGGGAAAAAATGGCTCCAGAGAATCTGACCCCGGTAATTGAGAACTTGGTCCCCCTGGAGATAGAGGCCGCGTTTGGCCTATCAGAGGTCCTCTCTGCAATTAATATGATTGCCCCAGGAAAAGCAGCAGGACCTGATGGCCTCCCTGGCGATCTCTTGCTACACGACAAAGACCTATGGGCAGAATTTATTCTACGCATTTTAAATAACTTAGCCTTGGGATGCCCGGTTCCGGATTCCTGGAAGGGGGCGGAGGTGGTGGCCATTTATAAGAAAGGGGACAGGGGGGACCCTGCCAACTACAGACCGATTAGTTTAATCGATGTCCTACAAAAAGTGGTTGGCAGAGTCCTCCTCACTAGAATCAAGACCTGGATAGACGAGGAGGGTATCCTGAGCCATTTTCAAGCCGGTTTTAGGGAGGGGGTTGGCACCATTGACCAGGTCTTCAGATTCTGTACCATACATTGGAAATCTGTAATTATCGAAAAAGGCAGCCTGTATTTGGCTTTTATTGATTTAAAAACGGCCTTTGACCTGGTCCCACGATTACAGCTGTGGCAGGTCTTGTATGACTTGGGCATCCCCCCCCTAATCTTGGACCTCCTCAAACGCCTTCATGAAGGGAATTTTGCTAAAGTCCGGTGGGGGCATCAGGGACAGCTCACAGAGAGGATCACCGTCGAGAAAGGAGTACGCCAGGGCTGTGTTTTAGCCCCGACCCTGTTCTCTCTCTTTATAAATGGGGTGGCAGACCACTTGAGAGAGGACACGGTCGATGCACCAACCCTGTGCGGGGAAAAAACACCCACCCTGCTCTTTGCTGACGACACTCTGTTGATATCTAAAAGCCCTATGGGCCTACAAAGATTGCTCTCCCGCTTCTCCCATTTTTGTGACACCAGGGGCTTGAAAATAAACACTTCTAAAACCAAGCTAATGGCACTATCACCCTCTAGAAATTTTAGGAATAATATTAAGCTTAACGACACTATTCTTGAGCTAGTTGAGGCTTTTGATTACCTCGGAGTCAGGGTAAACAATAAGCTAAAATGGGCTCCCCATCTATCGAAAATGCTTCTTGCCCATAAGAGAGCCTCAGGGGCAATAGCGAAACACCAGAGACTCTCTTACACCAGGCCCATTGCCGCGGCAGTTAAGGTCTATGAGGGGAAGGCAATGCCAGCGGCCCTATACGGGGCAGAACTGTGGGGGTTTGAAAACCTAACAGAGCTGCTCAGATCTGAGAATAAGTTCTTCAGAGACCTACTGTCGCTCCCTCTGTCTACCCCACTAGTTCCTCTCCGTTATGATCTTGGCAGACAAAACTTTAGCAATGTAGCCAGGCTGCGCCCATTACTATACTGGGCAAGGCTCCGGAGAACCCCTGAACTCCTCCACTATGCATCTGCCCTCGACGAGCTAATAAAACTCGGAGCTGAGTGTAAGATCCCCTGGGTATCAAATTTGAAAAAGGAGCTCCAGAAGATAGGTCTGGAAGAGGCCTGGGTAACTCAGCTCCCCCCACCCAAACCTGTGATAAAGAAGGCTTACTGGGAATGGGTTATGATTAATACCCTAAGAAATCAGGGAGGTGAGCTAACTTTAAATTTCCTGGATGTGAAACCTGCACCTAGCATGGAACCCTTTCTTGACATTATTGAATCTCCTGAAGATAGGTCCCTTTATCTCAAGATGAGATATGGTACACTCCCACTCTTCGAGGTTGAATCTAGATGGAGCACGGCACCCGTAAGTTCGAAGGGCTGTCCCGGTTGTGCCTCGCCCTTGGAGTCTATTGGTCATTTTCTGTTTGCATGCAAAGCATACCGGCAACCAAGAGCGAGATGGTTGACACCGGTTTGTAAAAATATGGGGACCATGTCTGCCAGGGTGGCATTGCGTATCTTGATCTATGACACATCAGTCCCTAGTGTCATCTGTGGGACTGCTAAATACCTGGGCTGGGCCTGGAGGATCAGACGCAAGCTCCTAAAGGTGCAATAATTTTAAGTTATAAACTTATCCCTGTTGCCCATAAAGAATATCATTGCCAAAGGTACTGACAAATGGGGGTCTTTGTTTACACTGTACATGCATATTTATTGCCATTTTTATTGCTTTTAATTGTATAAGGTTCAAAGCATATAGTTGTAGTGGGTTTTTAAAACTGTTTTTATATTTATTGTACCAAACTTTTATGATATTTTTTTAATATATCGAATAAAGTAACTACAACAATTAACCAATTCATTGGTGTATTGTATCAATGTTTTTTGTGCATAGTAGCATTCACATTTATTTATTGGTCGTAATTATTTGTCGTTTGTATCCACTGTTGTGTACTAATTGATGTTGGTGGGAGGGAAGCACATTTATGATCGAATTTTGTATTTGGTCTTCTTTGTGTGACAAAATACAAAACCATTTGTATGATATTTCAAAAAAGAATAAATGGTGATCGCTTTTATTGAATATAGCGTCCACGATTATTTGGGCCAAAAAGGTCTAGTCAGTTTTGGCATTTTTGTGAATTTTAGAAAATTGGTATTTTCCTGCCCTTAGCCATTTTGTGCCTGTAGCCTGTCTTGGGTCACATGACTGGGTGCAACTAACAGACTTTGTGAATTCCTCCCAGATGGTCCCACAATAGAGGGATTAGGTGTGCTTGAAAGGGCTATCTACTGGCAGGATGGGGGCGAAGCTGAGCACAGCCCCACTTGCAAATGAAATGGGAGTGCTCTGTCTTCAAACAAAGGACTTATCACCTCCACAATGTCACTGCATCCAGTTTAGAGCCAGGGCTGGGGAGCCAGGAACTTCCAAGCACTTCAAGCCACTGTCTACTAGCTTCTCCCAACTTCCAGAAGGAGAGCTCCAGGGTATAACAATAGGGCCTCAGACACCAACTCTTCAATACAATTCTGGACCTGTAGATACTCTGCCTGGAAGGACTGCTGTGCTGCTGAAAGAACTGCCACTCTGCTGGACTGCTGACCTGCTGCTGCTTCGCTGTATTGCTGCTGCCTTTCTGCACTGCTGTCCTCTTGCCTCGGGAAGAACGACTGGACTTGCAACCTGAACCCACCACCACCAGAGCGACTCCAAAAGGCTAGTTTACTTTCCTCCTGATAAGAGTATGAGGGACACAAAAGGCTCCCTTCACCTTGGACCCACACATGAACCCAGCCTGAATGAGTCCTGGACCCTTGGGAGTGGTGCTGAAGGTGACCAGTGAGCCAAAATCCAAAAGTGGGGACTTTGGCTAAAAAAAGCTCTGAGAACCAGGAGACCGGGATTAACCTCCTCGCCTATCCGCCAGTGGTGCACCGCCGGTCGGATTGACTTTGAGCCCTTACTACGATGGAAGTCGGTCATACTGCCGACTGCCATTGTTTCGGGCAGGTGACCGCCCTATAATGGTCCGTGGTCCCACCTGACCAATTGAGATAGGACCGCTGTGCATGCGGTCGTAAAAAGCTTTTTCTACTGCAGGTTGTGCTGCGGCCCATGAAAAGGTTCGCAGCTCAAGCCGCAGTAGAAAAAAGGCACTTAGTGCATATCCATGCACCATGTGCCAGACACCATGTGGTGCTTGGCACACGGTGCATGGATGTGTTGGAGGAACTACATGCGCTCCCCAGGCTAATTATCAGTGGCCCACAGGTGACCGGGGCCCTGCTTGGGGCCCCCATAGTTTGTTTCTGTCTGCCTGCTCATGGCGGTAGGACCAGAAAGGGATAATCTAATCCCTACAACGATGCCAGCACAGGCTCCAGCTCCATTGTAGGGTTAGGATTCTGACCGCGTCTCGACGGGATCTTTGATCTTGTCGGAGGTGGAGGTCCAACTCTCCGACCTCTGCGGTCCGACTGGCTGCATTGCAATGCAGTGGTCGGATCGATGCCCTGGATGGTGGCCAGACCGCCACCGACAGCCTGTTAGTGGCAGTCCGCTCGCCATCGTAATGAGGACGTGAGCCCAAATGTACACATCTTCACCCCAGCTTCAACCCATGGTTATTCGATGATGATGCTCCCCCTTCGGACACCTCCTGCAGCCTTGCCCCGCTGAGCTTTACCTTCTCAGAACAATTTTCTCAGAAATTCTTCTAAGTCCGAAGGTAAGCGCTGACCGAGCCCAAGACACTTCTTGTATCCTAACTGCACTCCACTGTGGTCAGCCATATATTTTTACTTTGACCCAGTATCTCGCAATTAGATGTCTGTAGTTGCCACTTTGATCTTTTAGACGCTAGTTTTTATTAGAAACTTTAAAAATTCATAACTCCAGCTCTACTGATTGGATTTTTTGTGGTTTTGGTGTCAAATGATTTATTAAAATTTACTCTGTCGTTTTAAAATGGTGTGGGATTTTTCTTTGTGTTGTGTTTTCACTTTATTACTGTTTGTGTGCTGCATAAATACTTTACATATTGCCTCAAAGTTAAGCCTGCCTGCTTTTTCTGCCAAGCTAATCAGCGTTAAGCAAATATGTTTGCGGTTCACGCTGCAAGGCATTGTGGCTATTGCTTTGAATATCACAAATCCAGGTGTCTGGTAGCTTGACAGTAGAATAATCAGGTAAAAAGTGTGTGGGAAAAAAACCCAGACAGAAACTCTAAAAATATATATGCATTGTCAAAGCTAACAGGTCTGGTTTTGGCTGCCAGTGGTTCTTTCTATAGCTATAGTTTAAAGGAGAAAAAACATGTTGGAACAGTAAAATATTGCTAAAACAGAATAAAAAGCATACAGCCTTCTTGTAATCTCTTTTGCTATACTTTTCCAAAAATCATTCTAAGAGGGCCACCTATGCATGCATACACAGGCTTGAACACTTGTGCCGCCTGTTTGGAATAATATATGTTTTAAAATATGACAAAAGCAATTACAAAGTGGCCACCCTTGACTGCACAGGCATGGACAACCATCTTGGAATGTTTTTTTTTTTTTTGATAAACAAATTTTTATTGTGTTTTGCGGCATAAAGAACAGTATCAAGAATGAGATACAGCAGTGCATTGAACAAGGCATCAGTAACTGCATTCGGATAAGCATCAATAAACCATTGCAAAGACCCTCCCACCCTCCCCCATCCTCCGTCCCCACCCCCTGCGTCCCCACCCTTCACATCATGCCCCCCAGCCACTTCCCCCATATCTTGCGGAATTGTTTGGGGCAGCCCCGCGCAGCATACAACGACCGCTCCTGGGCCGCACACCAATCCACCCCTCTACTCCAGGTAGCCACTCTGGGCGGGTCCGGTTGTGACCATACTGCCGCTATGTCTCTCTTAGCCACCATAAGGGCAGTGGTGAGGAAGTACTTTTCTTTACGGGACCCGTCGATCCCGTCCATGATGCCCAGCAGGGCCATTCTAGGCTCATGGGGAACCTCCCAACCCAAGACCTCCGCTAGCTCAGTTTCAATCGCTGCCCAGTAATCGTCTAGACGGGAACAAGACCACACCATGTGGAAAAAATCTGCCGGAGCCACCCCACAACGGGTGCAGGAGGCGTCCACACGGAGGCCCGCCCGGTACAGGCGGTCCGGAGTCAGATAGGCGGTGTGGAGGTAGTAGATTTGGATGAGCCGCAGCCTAGCGGAGGTGGTAAGCGACCGAGGGCCCATAAGGGCGTCCCTCCAGTCCGCCTCGTCCAGGGGTCCCACCCAGGCCTCCCATCGCTGTTTGAGCCCGCTCCAGTCCACCGGGGAATTGTTAATCAGGGATTTGTAAATGCGGGATATACCCCCCTTTCCCAGATACCCCAGCATCACCTGAGCTTCAGGTGGGCTATGGGGAGGCAGTCTGGAGTCTAGAGGGACGTGAGCCCGGACCGCGTGGCGCAGTTGAAGGTAGCGGTAGAATTGGGAGGGCCGCAGCGAGAAGCGGGTCTGAAGCTCTTGGAAGGAACACATGCGGCTCCCACGCCATAAATCGCCCAGACAGGAGATACCAAGAAGATCCCACTGCCGAAAGCCCGCCAATCCCACCACCTCCCGCAGCCAGGTCCCGTGCCAAAGCGGAGTGAGTTGTGTGGACGTCCCCGACCATCTAGTGTGCCGCAGTGACGCGCGCCACGCGAGGAAGGGAGCCCGCACGACGTCGGGGAGTGATAGGGGGACCGTTGTGCCATAGAGCATGTTTTGGATGGAGGAGAACCCAAGGCCTTGCACCTCGAGACGATAAGCCGGGTCGCCCCAGCCTCCCGAGAACCAGTCATGGATCACCAGTAACTGGGTGGCCAGATAATAAAGATATAGATTGGTCATGCTCAGGCCGCCATCATAGGAGGGGACCCTGCATCGATCCAAGGCCAGCCGAGGCCTACCGCCGCCCCAAAGGAATTTGGTCACCATTTTATCCAGGTCTCGGAACCACGGGCGCGGAAAAGGGCATGGAGTATTTTGCAGTATGTAAAGAAATTTGGGGAGGATCATCATCTTGTATAGAGCGACTCTCCCTAGCGGATTCAATGGGAGGGACTGCCACCGGAGCATGTCTGACCTGGTTTTGTTGACTACCGGAGCCACATTAAGGGCCCAGCATAGTTCCGGAAGGAGGGTGACCCAAATCCCCAGGTATTTAAAGGAGAGTCTCCGGAGGGGGATGTCCGACTGCCAGTCGAAACATTCCCGCGACGGGTGTAGCGGGACTAGGACGGATTTTTTGGGGTTCAGGTGAAGACCCGACGCTTGGCCAAATCGATGGAGGATCCGACGGACCCGGGGTCCCGAGGTCGCTGGGTCCGAGAGATAGAGGAGGACGTCGTCCGCGTATAGGGCGATCTTGTCGGGGGCCACATCTGGCCATTCCCATCCTCGAAGAACAGGATCCGCGCGAATCAGCACCGCCAGGGTTTCCATCGCCAGAGCGAAAAGGAGGGGCGAGAGCGGACAACCCTGGCGCGTCCCCCGGCCTATGGGAAACGGGCGAGAAAGTGCCCCATTGACCAACACACGGGCCCGCGGGTGCGCATAGAGGACCATTACCATGGCTCGGAACCGGGGACCGAAGCCCATACGCTCCAGGACCTCACCCAAGTACGCCCACCCCACGGAATCAAAGGCTTTTTCAAAGTCGACCAAGAGGAGGGCCAGATAGGGGGAAAGGCGGCCGCGGTGCGCCATCGCGAGGTGAAGGCGCCGTAGACAGTGTCTGGTCCCCCGCTCCGGCATAAAGCCACATTGGTCCGGATGGACCAGGGAGGCGAGCGATGGGCGTAACCGCTGTGCCAGGACCGTGGCATAGATTTTGAGTTCTGTGTTAATAAGGGATATCGGCCGGTAGTCGGAACAGGACCGCGAGGGAGGCTGTGTCTTGGGGAGTGCAACTATGGTTGCTGTATCCGTTTCGGGCCGGAACGAGCCCGTCTCCACCACGGCCGCAAAGAGGTCCCGAAGCCTCGGGGCCAGTGTCTCGCGGTAGTGAGCGTAATATTCCTGGGGGAACCCGTCGGGTCCCGGGGTCTTCCCGGGTGCCAGGCGGCCGATCGCCTCTTCAATCTCCTGCAGCTCGATCGGCGAATCCAGGGTCTCAGAAATCTCAGGCTGCAGCCGCGCTAGTGTCGCCCCGTTTGTTCCCAGTAACTCATTCAGGGAGAGCGTGGACGGTCGGAGACGGTACAGCCGGGAGTAGTAGTCAGCGAATGCCTGGGCTATCGCCACTGAGACCGTGTGGACGCCACCTGCAGGGTCCGCGATGGCTGGAATGATCCTGCCCGCCCGGGGATAGGTCGCCAGGCGGTGGAGAAGAGTGCCGTTTTTGTCTCCCCAACCGTACACCCGGGCCACCGAGGAGCGCCATAGGATCTTCGCCGCTTCCAGGGAGTGCAGGCGAATCTCTTCCCGCAGGAAGGCCAAGCGACGAGACCGTGTGACATCGTCTAAGTTTCCCAGACCACGCTCCAGTTCTAAGGCTTGGGCCTCACAGTCCGCGAGCTTCTGGGATTGAGCCCGTCGTTGACGTTGCAGGTGCCCTTTAGCGGCGCCCCGAACAGTCGCCTTGCCGGCCTCCCAGAGGACAGCGGGGGAGACGACAGAGCCCTCATTATGAGAGTAGTAGTCGACTATCTCGCCCCCGACCGCCCTCCGAAAAGCCTTGTCGTGAAGGAACCAAGCGTTCAGACGCCATATCGGACGGGCAGAGAGGGGGGGGGGACCGAGAGCGAGGAGCACCGGCGAGTGGTCCGAAAGGCCCCTCGGAAGAATGCGTGCGTCCCGCACCCCCGCGCAGTCGGTAGAGGGCACGAAGATGAGGTCGATCCGGGCGTGGGAGTGATGGGCCGCCGACGTGTGGGTGTATTGGCGCGTCTGCGGGTGCCAGATCCTCCAGACATCGCAGAGGCCCTGGGATTCCGCCCAAGAGGAGAGTTGTTTTGCGCGGGCGACGTGGGTCGAAGAGACCGGACCCGTCGAGTCCATATGGGGCGAGTAGACAGCGTTAAAGTCCCCGCCGAGTATCAGGGCACCTGCAGGAAGTGTCGGGAGGATATCCGCTGCGTGGGAAAGGGCCGACGGCAGGAGGGACGGCGCCGCGTAGAGGGACATCAGGGTAAGGGGTCGGCCCTCCAGAGTGCCACACACTACCAGTAGCATACCCTGGGGGTCCAAAAGCACCCGAGTCAGGACAAAGGGAAAGGACTTGCGAAGCAATATGGCCACCCCCCGGGATCCCCGAGCAAAACCTGAGTGCCATACCCTGTCATAACCGTAACGGCCAAGGAAGGGGCAGTTGTTACCCAACAAGTGAGTCTCCTGGAGGAGGAGTACATCGATCTCTGCCCGTTGTGCATATTTGAGGACCGCCATGCGTTTGAAACGGTCCAGGAGGCCATTGACGTTCCAGGAAAGTATGCGCATGGCGGCCCTAGGGACAGGTGGGTCAGCCATAGTCAAGGACAGAAGAATGGGCCAGTGGAGGCGCGTCCGAGCAGGTTCCCAGAGAGGAAGGACAGCGGAGCGTCGGGTGAGAGAGCGGGATAGACAGTACATGATACCTTAGCACAACAGATAAGAGGGAGTCACCCCCCACCAACAAAATCTCCCCAACGAGGAAGAAGCAACCCCAAACCAACCCCAACCCCCCACCCCCCGCCCTATACTTCAAAAACGGAAGCATCTGTCGCCCGAACCAAATGGAAGAACCACCAAACTAAAACGCTTGGGCTTGAGCGCTAGTGGACCCCTGATACATCAAAAGTCAAGCCTGATTTACCTGCCCTGGCCTAGAGCAACACTGACAGCGGGACATTCCACCCCCGCCCAGGCATCTCCCACCCCCCCCACCCCAAAGGTAAGCAAAGAAAGTCAAATGGTAGGGCTGCGAGAGAGGTCCGAAGTGTCCACCAACTCGACCGGGTGGGTTGCAGGGCCTGTAAGCCGAGGTGACGCGGCCCGCTGCCCATCCGCCACGGGACTGGTGTGTGCGGCTGAGGAGGCCGATGAGGTTCTCGATCTCTGGCCTGGCCGGCCCCCAGAGCGCGTGGTGATCGCCTCCCCCGTTGTGCGCTCCCGGGGCAATGTCCGATGCCGCCGACGGGTCTTTGATGTCCGGGGTCTCCCCCGTCTCCCCCGTGGACCCAGAGGCGATCCGCGCCCAGAGCGCTGCAAGGGGTGCTCCTCCGCCAACCAGGTCCAGGCCGCCCGCGGTGTATCGAAGAAGAGAGTCTTTTGCTGGAAGACGACCCGGAGGCGGGCTGGGAATTGGAGCTGGTATTGGAGTCCCAGGGAGCGCAGTTTTTGTTTCACTTCAGTGTAGGAGCGGCGCAGCTCCTGGACTTCGCGGGTGTAGTCCGGGAAGACCATGATTTTGTGGTTCTGATAGTGGAGGGCATCCATGCGCCGGGCTTCACGGAGAATGGCATCTCGGTCACGGAAGTTCAAGAGCTTGAGGATGAACGGCCGGGGTGGAGCCCCTGGGGGCCTGGGGGCCAGGGAGCGGTGGGCTCTCTCCACCACGAACGAAGCCGACAGGCTGTCCGCCGGCATCCAGGATCGGAACCAGCGCTCCATGAAGTCGTCCGCCCGGCCCGATTCAACTCCCTCCGGGAAACCCACTAAGCGCAGGTTGCTGCGTCGGGCGCGATTTTCTGCATCCTCGACCCGGCGGTGCAACTCCTTAGAGTGGGTGGTCAGCTCCCGAACCTGATCTTGCAGATGGCGGATGTCGTCCTCGGCCGTGGATATCCGGGACTCGGCTTCCGAAATGCGGGCGGTGGCGTTCCGCAGATCTTGCCGGAGAAGAGCGACGTCCACTTTGACCTCACCCACCATGCCCTCGAGCGAGGCGCGGGACGAGTTGATGGCCTGCAGGATGGCAGCCAGGTCTGCAGCAGGGGCCGGGGCCTGTTCGCCCGTGGGGCCGGGCCCCTTGTCGGAGGTTGTGAATTTGTCCATCCTGGTTTGGGTGGCCCCGGACGCCGGCTTGGCGGCTCTGTCCTTACCCATTTCTGGGCCGTCCGTCAGCGAAGGAGGGCAACTAGCCGGTGACACACCCGCGGGACGGCAACGGGCAGCCGGGCTGCCGCGGGACCAACAGGAGGCCCGTCCGGGAGGACCACCGGCCGGGAACGGTTTGGGAGCACCAGCCTCAGCGGTCAAGCCCCGCCGGGCATCTCAGCAAAGCGGGGTCCAGCAGTGTAGGTCTCAGTTCCAGGCCCCTGGCCGCTGCTCGGGGGCCCCCCAGCCGGCCGTCGCAGGGCCGCAACCTCCGGCGCAGCCCAGGTCTCCAAGGGAACAATTAGCCGGATCTCCCCTCAGTCCCCAGGAGGGGCGAGGTGTCACTCGTCAGGGTCCGCAGCCGGGAGTCCAAGCGATGGAGGGGGGGGGGAGGAGGAGGGGGGGACAGCACGTACACCCCCTCCGGCCGCCGGTATGCGGCCCGAATCAGCGAGGGCCCCCCCGCACCCGGAGTCCGCAGCCGGTCTGGGGTCGATGGAGCCGGTTCCGCGCCGCCACCAGGAGGAGAGGGGAGGGAGAAGGGGGGGGAGCCAGGGGCCCGGGCCCCCCGGCCGCCGACACACGGCCCGATGGGGGGGGGGGCTCCCCGGACAGCCAACCCCGCAGTTGCCCCGATGAAGCGGTCGCAGCCAGCCCCACTCACCGCCTGATTCGCCGCTCTGCTCCACGCGGGGGGGTCCGATCCAGCACCCCCGGGGCTCCGGACGGCGTCAGCGAAGCAGGGCAACACCGGGCCAGTGCCAGCAGCACCCGCGGCAGCCCCGCGGCCACCGCGTCCCTCAGTCCAGCAGTTTCAGGCCTGCACCCCTCGTGGGCGCCGCGGGCTAAATTTCTTCAGCGTGGCCGCGCCGCGGTTCCACAGCCGCCACTGCACGCCGTCGGTCTGGCTCCGCGACGGCTAGGGAGGCACCCAGAGCCCGCAGCGCCCCAAGATTCGGTGCGGGGCGGCAGGGCAGCTTCGCGGACCCCCGCACTCCAAGGGAGCCGGCCAGGGCAGTCCAGGAGAGGAGTAAGCCGGATTTGCGGGGACCGATGCCGGGAGCCTTAGTGAAAGGCGGCCATGCCGGTCAGGCGCCACCTAGCGCTCCCATCTTGGAATGGTTTTAAAGACTTTTAAAGATGGACACAACCAGAAATACCTTTGCAGGATGTCAAGCACTGCCAGTAGAAGTGAAGGCCCCGGAGCACTATCTATAAAGTTGCACGGCCGTCACAAAAGAAAAAAACAGTTAAAGTTTATTAAAGTAAAAAAAACTATATATTTTTTAAATCACACACATCAGCTCACCAGTCCCTGGTACTAAAGAGGGCAACTGTTCTGGCACATGTGCACAGGAAAAATGCTGTCATTCATGAAAAGAAACTCAGGGGTTGATGTAGCTGATCCACTGCCCCATGTTGTATGATGTTGGGGCCAGAAGCAATATGTGACTGACGCTACAACAGATCAATGGGTGAACAAGACTGAGACTGAGACTTTTGAGGGGGTAATCAAAAAGTGTTGACTAATACTAGATCAAAAAAAGTGTGCTTTCAACATTAAGAGTAAACAATGCTGTCCATTGTATTGTACACATTTCAACTTAATTTTCTGTTCTTCTTTTAGAATTATGGTCCACTGTAGACTTAGAATGCTACTAGGCTTGTGAAACATCTTTTAGAATTATGGCCCACTATAGACTTAGAATGCTACTAGGCTTGTGAAAAATGAATAATAAAAATGACAAATGCAGCTCAGATTGTTTCATCAATGACGGAATACAAATTATTTTATGTTCTTGACATGAAGGAACATTACAATCACGTGGCACAAGTCAGAAAAAACGACACTAAGTTATCACACAAAAAGTGCAAACTGACATTTCCATTTCAGTACTGTACAAATTTAAAGTAGGAGTTCTTTTTTTAATTCTCAATTTGTATTGAACAGTTGCGATGGTACAGTGATTAATCATGAAGCCACACTGTGACAGTGGATGAAGAACAGGTACATGGATACGTTCACAAATCAAGTCATTACACATTACATCATTAGACAATGGGAAGGTCAATATCCAGATCATTTTTTCGCAATTCAACCAAAGGAGAGATACATATGTCACCCCTGAACTTGTTCCATTTCGCCCACTTGTGATCCCATTTCGAAGGACAACCTCTATGTTTGAAAACATCTTTCTCCACTATCATGGCATTGTCCAAATCTTTACCCCACTTTGAGTATTTAGGTAGATCTCTGGTTCCCCACCCCTGAGCATTGTTTCTTTTAGCAAGGACAAACCCCAGGGCCACCCATGTACGCTCTGTTTGAGTGAGGTCTGTGGCCTCCCACACATTCAACAGACACAACCGCGGGGAGAGAAAATACCCTTACCACTCACCCTTGCCAAAATAGAGAACATTTTCCCCCAATAAGGCTGAAGCTTTGGGCACTCCCAGATTGTATGGAAGAAGGTACCCTCGTCTGCACACCCTCTAAGGCAGCTAGGATCCGAACGACTGCCCATCCTAACGAGAATGTGTGCTGATAGGTAGATTCTGAGAAAGAGAAACAAGGGAACCCTACTCACTTGGAGCCTGGGCAGTTTATCTAAAAGGAAACAATGGGTCCTATGGAAAAATCTTGTAACAACTTATTTGGTACAAAAAGGCACAATGGCGATATATAAGGTTCAGTTTGATGTCAAAAAGGAAAGTTTGCTATACATATCAGACAAAACAATGCATGATAATGTTCTTTTATATTTTTAAATAAGCAACAGATACACAGTGTATAAATACTTAATTAATTACAATAACAAACTTAACAATTCATATATTAAAGATCATAAAAAGGTGTCCCAGTGAAAAAGTGATTGAACCTAAACTAAAAGTGACATTTACTGTAACATATATACAAGGTTTCAATTATTAAACATAAGAGCGACCATCTGGAATAAAGCAATATAATTCACAACACTTCTTAATCATAGGTGTTGTGTAGTGATTCGCCCTTGTCTATTGTCGACGGCGTTTCAACTCTGTATTGGATGTAGGGTTTCTTCAGGACCTTAAGATATAGGGACACCTAAAAGGGGAATGGAATAATACCATCAGAACCAGGACTTCGTGAAACGATGGTATAGGCCAAAACTACTGACATCAAACTGAACCTTATATATCGCCATTGTGCCTTTTTTGTACCAAATAAGTTGTTACAAGATTTTTCCATAGGAGCCATTGTTTCCTTTTAGATAGGTAGATTCTGTGCATAATTTTAAGTTGGATGAGAGATAAGCGCATGGGGATGGCAACCTCCTGAGGGGAGGAAAGGGTTTCCTGCCAGTCGTCGTCATCAAGGTTTCCCAGGTCAGTTTCGCACAACTGTTGGAGACGCACCAATGGGTCAGGCCTGTTGTTTATTAGTTTGCGATAGGTCAGTGAGATCGCTTTATTTGTTAGGGGGTCCGTCAGAAGCCTGTCTTCCAGCGGGGAGGCCTCAGGTAGGGCCTCACCGCTGTCTGCAACAGTGGTGATTGCATGTCAGATTTGGAGATAACGAAATGTCTCGGATTCAGCCAACTGGTATTCTTTTTGAAGGTCGGCAAATTAGATCATTGCTTTCCATTTCCAAAGGTCCTCTACAGAGGAGATGCCAATTAAATCCCACTTGTCAAACCCCGGGCATCTACTCAATATACCAAGCTGTTCATATTCCCACAGGGGAGTGAGCAGTGTTAGTTTCTTATGCCAACCCAGTTTCTTTGTCGCACTGTGCCAAATTGCCACTGTGTGTGCTGTGGGGCCGGTGAGATGTTGCCTTTTTGGGCTAGAATAGAGTGCACGCCGGTAACCCCCCTTAGCCATTACCCATCTGTCCGTGCGATATGCCGGTTCGGACAGTGGGGCGAAGACCCACTGGTTGACCACCGCTAACTGAGAGGCCCAGTAGTATTGCTTCAGGTTGGGCAACGCAACCCCCCCATCATACCACCCTCTGGTCAATTTGTGTGTCGCTATACATGGGCTTTTCCCTTCCCATAAGAAGGATCGAACCTCGCACTTCACGCTGGTAAAGTAGGCGTCGGGGACTCTGTGGGGTGTGTTCCGCAGGATGTATAAAAACCGAGGGGGGGCGGTGACGTGGGGGCAGAGGAGGGGCGGGGGCCCTCCTCTGCCCCACGTCACCGCCCCGATAACCCGCCCTATACGGGCCGTCGCTGCCAGTGAAGTATGTCTTTCCGAAGCCTGACCAATGGAGTCTGAAGATTAGCATCATAAAAGCGGGCCGGGTGGGGAGTGATATAGATGCCGAGATAGCGAAAGCCCTCAGTGGCAACCGTAATACTGGTACCTTTGGGCATCCGCGGCCCTGGACCCTGAAACATGAACAATACAGACTTTGTCCAATTGATGGTGTAACCGGAGTGGGCGCTAAAAACTGCAGAGATGTGCAATATTCTATGGATCGAGGCAGAAGGAGCCGCCACGTATAACAGAACATCATCAGCATAGAGGGAAATTCTATCCTCATGCTGGTCTGTCCACCTCAGTCCTCTAATCATAGGGTCACCCCTGACCCAAGTCGCCAATGGCTCCAGTAGGAAAGCAAATATAAGAGATGATAGGGGCAGCCCTGCCTAGTCCCCCTCTCTAGGCGGATGCTGCGAGAGGTGTGCTGGTTAACTACCACCTGCGCTGTAGGACCGGTATACAGTAGTTTAACCCACTGCATAAAGTGAGAACCAAATCCAAGACGTTCGAGAAGGATAAATAAATAGGGCCACTCAATGGTGTCAAATGCCATTTTTGCATCGAGTGATAGCAGTGCTGCATCCTCTAAAATGTTATTAATTCTCCCCATCACCCCACTGAGTCTCCGGAGGTTAAGGGCAGTATTGCGACCGGGCATAACGCCAGACTGATCGGGGTGGACCAGCTTGCATATAACAGGTATTAGCCGATTGGCCAATGCCTTAGCCAACATTTTCACCTCAGCATTCAACGACGAGATGGGCCGCTACGACTCACGTCTTGTCGCCGGTTTGCCTGGTTTATGTATGACCGCAATGGAAGCCAACATCAAATCCTGGGGTAGAGACCCAGCATGGTAACTATCTGAATACATAGCATGAAGAGCAGGCATTATCTTGGAAGACACCTGCTTAAAAAGTTCTATTGGAAGCCCATTAGGGTCCATCGCTTTGCCTGATCTAATGTCCCCAATAGCGGTCGCAAGTTCCTCCTCAGTTAAATCGTTCTCTAGGGAATCGCGGTCGTCTCGTGTAAGTACGGCCACCGGAATAGTGCCTAAGAGGTCATGTGAGTCCTGTAAGGTAGTAAGAGTGGTGGATGAATATATGGAGGTGAAGTGGGAGGCAAAGGCCTCAGCTATGCGTTGCGGATCTGTCACTGATTTGCCAGCATCCGTCATGACAAGGGGTACCCATCCTTGAGCAAACTCACACCTCTCCAGCCATGCGAGCATTTTACAAGTGGCATCGCTTATCTCATATATCCTATGGAGGGTTGCCTTGCGGTGTGTCTTGGCAGACTCCGTCGCTAGCTGACGATAGTCCAAGCGGAATACTCAGCATGTGGGTGAGCCGGTCATAGTCGTGTATTGCCACCTCATCCTCTAATTCCCCGATTTCCTGTTCCAGAGCTTCTAGTCTAGCTGTCCTTTCCTTCTTGTGTGCCGCCATTAGGGAAAGTGCCTGACCCTTAATTACCGCCCCAAAGGCCCCCCATAGCATGCAATGGGATTGGACTCAATGCGTATTGTCGGTAAAGTAGTGATCTACTCCCCTGATCAGAGCACTTCTGACCTGTGGGATCTTCAAACTCCATGGGCTTATGGAGAGGGTGAGGCGGCGATGTTCCTGGGGTAGAGCCAGCTGAGACAGGACCGGGGAGTGGTCCGAGATACCTCGTGCCAGGGATTTAGCGTCCAAAAAATAAGAAAGGTCGTCAGTGTGCGTGAGCAGATAATCGATTCTGGACTGGCTGCCGTGGGCACCAAAGTTGATAGTAAAAGTCCGAGTCAGGGGGTTAAAATGGAGCCAGAGGTCAACAAGCCCAAAAGCCAGGAGAAAGTCCATCAGAGGGAAGTGTCATTTGGGTCTGGTTGCGGGGATGCCGGTCCACCCGTCCATCCACTGCAAGATTGAAGTCCCCACCCATTACCAACATAACAGCTGGAAGATCTATCAGAAGTTTACCCAAATCAGACAGCGTAGATGCTTTCAGCGCTGGGGGAATATAGATTGATAGGACATTAAGGGGCTTCCCTTCCCAAGTACCTGCTACTGCAGCATACCTGCCTATGTCATCAGTTCAAGTACTGTGTATTATGAATGGGCACTGTTTACGGATAAGAATGCCCGACCCCCTGGAGCCATAAGTAAAACCAGCATGTACCACTAATTTATAGCCCCAGCGATCTAGTGCTTTACAAGTATTGCCCATAAGGTGTGTCTCCTGTAGAAGGGCGATATCCAGGACTTGCCTCTTAAGGTACTGAAGTACAACACCTCTCTTCAGTTTATCATCCAAACCATTGACATTCCACATGAGAATGCGGAGGGCTTATTCACGTGGTGGACAGATATAATGTGTGTTTACAATTTAGGTGGCTACCTGTCCATGTCCCAAATATATGAGGTAAAGTCTAGTACATCGAATCAGTGGGCCCTGAGTGCACATGAATTAATAATATGCATTGCATCACTGCCGTCACAATAAAAAACCTTTCAAAACAAACTAAACAAATCCCCTCACCCCCCAACGCCCTTCGCTCTCCCCCCACCCTACCTCCTTGCATAACGGGGACAGAAACTCCCGCCACCACAAACTTGAAGAGTGCCTTTTGCCCACCCTTGAACTGATAAGGAATATGATCCAACCCCACTTCCTGGGGCAACAATTCTTATGAGTACCTTTGCCCCAAGCATTGACCCCATAACATGAAATGGAAACATCAAATTGCATAAAGTAGAGAAAACAACGATACCACTCCACAGGAAGCAAGTACGGTCTCCGAACTGCAGGCAGCAACCTCAAGGTATGCAAGAGTCCTGACACAAAACATGTCCACAGTAAGTCAATTAGCGCCTGTAGGGACTCCAGCAGCGTAGACCATGATAGTGAAAAATCTCTGTCGCGCACCTTTACTCCGCCAGTCTCTATCCTGTTGGGCCCTGTGTCGTCGATTCACAGCTCGTTGGGGATCCAGGTTGTTGACTCGGACTGACCCTGTTGCCAGTGCAGCCAGCGGGTTTATGGCCACGCTTGTCGACCGTTCGCCAGCCGTCAAGCCAGTCTCATGCATCTTCAGGCCAAGTGAAGAACCACGTTTTCCCCTTGGATTCGATCTGCAGCTTTGCCGCGAAAAGCATGGAGTACTTGATGTCTTGGTTGCGTAACGCTCGCTTCACCTTCAAGAAGCTACGATGTTGTTGTTTCTGCACTTGCAGCGTGAAGTCTGGAAAGAAGGTGATACTGCTATCGTCTATAGCAAGCGGTGGGGCCTCTCTTGCCGCCTGGAGTATGACATCCCTGTCTCGGAAGTTGAACACTCCTTCCAAGAGTGGAAGTAGTAGTAGTAGTTTGTTTATTGTTTCAATTAATTAAAATTGTTACAAAAGAAAAGACTGGTTGAATTCAATCTTAGGTAGACGTAGTCATTTCATTTAACAAGACTGTTGGTCAAATCTAAAACGTCATATCTTAAGCCATACTCAAAGTTAAAATTGTTAAAAAAGAGAAAATTGTTAAAAAAAAAAAAGAAAAAGACTGGTTAGATTCAATCATTAATAAACATGGTCATTTCATTAGACAAGACTGTTAATCGTATCTAGAACGTGATGATATCTTTAGGCCATTCTCATAATTACAACAATGAAAGGTGGATGAAATTACAATTTGTCTCTAGCCTTTGACTGGGTCGTTTTGTAGTAGTTCTTTCACCCTGTGTACAATTTTCGCTAGTCTTGCCAGTCCCATTGGAATTTCCAGCTTTAATAGAAATTTCATGGCATCTGTATAGGAACATATCCCATCTTTTAAGAACAAGGGTTTCAATAAAATGCGACGTGTATAGTTCAACAGATGGCAAATGCAGATCATGTGGGTCATGGATTCCTCGTACTGGTGGCACAATCTGCAAGTAGTAACTGCCTCTACGGTTTTACAACGGCTGTTGATGTCTTATCGGTAGTACCATCAGTCTCACTGACAAAATTTGCCTTAGAATTGACTTGTTCAGGGCAGAGTCAAGGTATGGATGACTGAGTTTTTCGTGGAAGGAACTAGCTAGTAGCCTGATGATGCTGCTAGAGGACTCTAGTTCCTTCATGTCATCTTCCTTAGATAAAAGTCTAACTTGTTTCTTTAAAATGGTTTTTAAGATTCCAGGTTGGTAAATAAAATCCTGCCAGTTGGTCAAGTCAAGGTGCAATTCAGTGTAAGCAGTTAAGAGGCCGCTGGCCCACGAGTTGTTACTTTTTGCGAAAACTTCCTTTAGGATTGCCTTCATTGTGTTTGGGGGGGCAACACAGATCCCTCGATAGTACCGAACAATCAATGCCCAATATTCATAGCACTGTTTGTTTAGCCCAAATTCCAGACGTACCAAAGTGTTCCGAGCATGAGCGGGTATATGGAAGATCTGTTTAAATGCCCGGCAGTTTGCACGTTCCATGATGATAATTGATGCCGCGGGGAATGCTAGTTGGCCGTATGTAATTGAAGGGAGTAACTTAGCTCTTATAACCTTTCTAATGGGTCCTGTTGTCGGGCTACTTAGTCTGGAGTTCAATTTGTTTTTTGTGTTGAAATTTTTTATTGAATTTTTATAAAACAAGTATATCAAAGCATAGACAACTGAAAAAGAAGAGAGAATAGATCCATGTTGAAAGAAACAATGCTGAAATATACATATGAATAAATATGATATAAATAAGATATAAATATGCATTTAAATAGATAAATACTAATTGAAGTAATAATGAAGTCAAGGCATAGGATGATACATTATAAAGACATGACCTATAAGGAGAGGAAAAGGGAAAAAGCTCAGACAATGGAAATGCGGGAAATATAGATAGAAAGAACAAAGAGAAAGTAATTAGATAAAGACAGAAGAACACTACAACGAATAAAGCAGAGGATACAGAAGGCAAAGAAAAGAAAAGAAATAAACAAAGGACAAGAGAGGGTAAAAGCTGATTAATGTGTTTGGGTAGAAGTAGAAGCAGGGGAACTAGCTATATTTGATTTAAGAAATGGAGACCAAATTCGGAGAAAGGTGTCAGCTTGATCCTGAAGATTATAGATAGTGCGTTCATGTGAGGCAGTCTGAATCATCGCTACCAACCAATCTTCCTGAGAGGGAGGCAAAGATGATTTCCAATGACGCAGGATACATATTTTAGCAGTAGCAAGTGAGGTATGAAAAAGACGAAGTTGTGGTTTCGAGAGCTTTGGGGAGTGGCGTAAGTCATGCAGGAGAATGTTAGTTGGTGTAAGTGGCAATTTTAGGGGCATAGTGGAATTCAAAGTAGTACCAATGTAAGCCCAATAGGATTGGATACTAGGGCATTCACAAATGATATGAGTAATATCGCAACCTGAATTGGTACATCTCCAGCAGTTAGAATGGGAAAGAAGACCAGCTTTGTGCAATTTGACTGGAGACCAATGCCAATCGTGTAGTATTTTGAAAAGACAAAATTTGAGCCTTGATTCACGAGCTCCCTTGTTCAAATTCTCTAGAATCAAATCCCATTCGGTGTTGGAAAAGGAAATTGAGAGGCGAGCTTGCCATTTACGCTGAAGATCGTGTGAAAGAGATTTAGAGAAAAGATGGGACGATAAAATTTTGTATATACCGGAGGTAACACCTTTAAATTTCCCCCAAATGTGCAAATAGGATAAAATAGGGGAATCTTGTAGTAGCCATGGCGGTGATCCCATATGGGTCTTCAGACATTGCTGGAGCTGAAGGTATTTAGAAGAATGATGTAGGGGAAGATCAAATTCTACCCTTAGTTGAGAGAATGGCTTAAAATCCCCATCATGAAGAAGCTGATCCGGATATAGGATACCTGCAGCACGCCAATCAGGCCAGGATAACATACGACCATTGATACGAATGCCCGAGTTATTCCATAGGGGGGCCTTAATGTGAATTCTTGGATTCGAACCTAGCAACCTATGACTTCTCTGCCAGGATTTATGCATGGCAGATAATATCGGATTCTTCGGGTCAAGACGACTAGTGCCACTACCATACAAAGGAGTAAGATTCGATTCCGAGGATAGAAGATGTCGTTCTATTTGGACCCATTGTGGCAAGTCTTTAATACCGGGTAAAAAATATGAGAGTTGGGAAATATGTAACGCCAAAGAGTAGTGTTCAATGGATGGAAGACCAATGCCGCCTGATAACTGATGAGCCTTCAACTTGGTTATGGCAAGACGCGGCTTAGCAGTACCCCAAATGAAGGTTTTAATCTGGGCGTCTACTGACCGGAGGAAGGATAAGGGAATCTGTAGGGGAAGCATGCCCAGAATGTAAATGAATCTCGGAAGAGTAACCATTTTAACAGCCTGAGCCCTACCCCAGAGAGAAAGACCCAAAGCCTTCCATTTATCAAAATCCCGACGCATTTGGGAGATAAGAGGAGACAAGTTATCTGTAACCATATCTTGTAACCCTTTATTAACTAGGACACCCAAATATTTGAGGCGTGAGGACTGCCAATGAAAAGGAAAGCCAAAGATGGCTGCTTTTGTGGTACCGTTAGAAATAGGTAAAGCCTCACTTTTGTCCCAATTAATCTTATAACCTGAAAAGGAAGAGAAATCATTAATAATTTGAAGAAGAGAGGGGATCGACCGAGGAAGACGAGTAAGAGTAAGTAAAATATCATCAGCGTACAGGTATATTTTGGAATGTCCAATAGGGAGGGGAATACCAGAAACTTCATCAGATTGACGGATGGTAGCAGCTAAAGGTTCCATAGCCAAAAGAAACAGAAGGGGGGATAGTGGACAACCTTGGCGTGTCCCTCTCTTAATTGTAAAGGAATCAGATAGAAATCCACCACAATTCACTTGAGCAGAAGGATGGTTATAAAGTAAACGTACTTTATCAATAAATTTTGTACCTAAGCCAAATTTTTCCATGACCGTGAAAAGATAATTCCATTCGATGCGATCAAACGCTTTTTCTGCGTCAAGTGAGAGGGCTAACGCATCATCTGTGAGATGTTGAGCCGACCACAGTGCATGGGCCAGAGAACGCAAATGATTGCGGGAAGAGCGTCCCGGTACAAAGCCTACTTGGGAATGGTGTATCAAAGAAGGCAAGACTTTACGTAAACGAGACGCAAGGATACTAGCCAGGATTTTAATATCAGAGTTCAACAGGGAAATGGGACGATAACTACTGCAAAGCTGGGGGTCTTTGCCTGGCTTCGGAAGCACAACAATAATAGCTTTGTTAGAAAGGGGACCCAATGAAGATGCAGCATCCGCCTCCTGGAATGCGGCATGTAGAGTGTCAATAATATTGAGACCTGCCCAACGATAGAATTCAGGAGGAAACCCATCCTCACCAGGGGCCTTGTGATAGGGCAGGGCAGCGATCGCACTGGAAACCTCATCCCTAGTTATTTCACCCTCAAGGATGGCCTTACCATCCGCTGAAAGAGAAGGGAGATGCACCTTCGCAAGAAATGCCGTCATCTTATCCGAATCCATTCGATTATCAGAAGTATAGAGGGATTCATAAAAGGAGGCGAACTCATTGACAATGTCTTGAGGTTTTGTGCATAAGTGTCCTTGCGCAGATCTGATGGCCGGGATGGCCATAGATGCCTCCCTTTGACGCAACTGTGCGGCTAATAACCTTCCCGCCTTTTCTCCTTGCTCGTAGTGTCGACCTTTCATTTTCTGTAAGGCGTATTCTGCCTTAGATGTAAAAAGACTGTTTAAGGCCATTCGGGCTTGTTCAAGCAGTTTACGATTTTGTAAGGACGGAGAAGTGATATATAGGCGAGAATAGGTTTGTATGTCATGTTCGAGCTCCACTTGTTTCCTCGCATTTTGCTTATTAGCGATTGCTGCATCACGCATTAATTGTCCCCTTAAAGTAGCCTTAGCTGCAGCCCAAAGAGTCCTGCTGGAGGTCACGGATCCCTGATTATTAGAAAGATAAGTTTGAAGGTGTGACTGTAGTTGGGATTTACCAACAGGAGTTCTGTGGCGTTGGATATTCATTCGCCAGGGCTTACGTCCAGGACTAGAAAGTCCCAGTTCTAGGGAAAGGAGAACCGGAGAGTGGTCAGACAATGCCGCTTCCAGAATACAGGAATCCGTGACCAACTTAACTGCATTCTGTGAGATGAGGAAGTAGTCAAGACGAGAGAACGTACCATGAGTCGACGAAAAGAAAGTATATTCCTTATCCGTTGGGTGACTGATACGCCAATGGTCAACCAACCCCATATCTGAGATAATGTCACCTAGCAAAGCTCTATCTGAAGCATTGCCCCTGTCTAGTGGACCAGTTTTATCTAGAATAGAATCTTGCGTCACATTCCAGTCTCCACCAATCAAATATTGCGATGCATTAATTTCGAGCAACAAGCGGGATAATTGAAGAAAGAATGTTTTCTTGGTACCCGTAGGGGCATATACAGATCCTACACAGACGTGAGAATCACCAATTTTAAGTTTAGCAAAAACGTAGCGGCCATTTACATCTGACCATGTTTTAGAGACAGTGACCGGAAGGGACTTGCGAAGAAGAATTGCAACTCCACACTTGCGAAGGGGACCTGCGTCCGTGGATTCATCCTGTTGAATGCTGCTATGTATAACCTTACCCACCCAGTCTCTACAAAGTTTGTCTGACTCTAGAGCATCCAAATGGGTCTCCTGAAGCAAGGCTACATCTACATGCTTAGTCTGGAGATAGGAAAGAACCTTCTTCCGTTTTATGTAATGGGTGAGACCATGTACATTCCAAGTAATTGCATTAAGAGAGTGTGTTTTTGCCATATTAGAACAACGCAAATATCAGAGACAGGGGAATGAAACACAAAACAACGTGCTGAACCAAACAAAGGAAAAGAAAAGAAGTGACAAAAAGAAGGGGAAACAAAAATAAAATAAAATAAATGGAAACAAAACTTTGATTTAAATGGAATACATGAAAGAAGCGATCAGAAGAATAATAAAAGAAGAGAAAGGGAGATGAAATTTAGAGAGGTGATACAATAATAAGGAAAACTTTAAAATATTGGGTAAAAGCAAAGAGAGATCAAGAGACCGTAGACTGTTATCCGCGGGTCTGGGCGCACTAGAGCACCGCCACGGGAAAAGACCCCACAGAAAAGGGAAAAGATTAGGAGAATAGCAATGGAATAGAAGGAAAGCCCAGAAAAACATTGTGAAAAAGAACCTAGGTACGATAAAAAGGTAGAAAGAGCAAAATAGAGATTCAGAAGCAATATTGCTTAGAGGGGGGAGTCTAGTAATAATGAAATGTAGAGTAACCTAATATCATAAAGCATACAATGCGTGTATAAATAAACATAGACCAACATGCAATCGTGCAAATAGAATAATAAAACTGTAATTAAACCATTAGACGCCAAGGCGCCCAAGTAAATGCAAAATTAGTAAGAAATATTTAAGCAATAAATTGTAACAGGAGAAGCAATGAATATAAGAAGAAGAAAGAGTGATATTATTAGGCAGAGAAATAACAGTAAGCAGACTGAAGGAGAAAAGAAATAAGGTAGAAAGCTAGGAAGAAAGAGGTAAAAAAGGACAAGCAAATATTATAAGAACAGCAAAACATGTGAGAAATGTGGTAAATAATTAACAATAGAAATAAGACTTCTCAAGAAAAGAGAGTCTATAGTTAACTGCCAATAGTATTAAGGTCAGCAACTTCCATAAGGGAGAGAGTTATTCAGTCCGCATCCGAAGGAGTTTTAAGAGGAGAACGTGACTTGTCTCTCTGCAGATCTTGTGAAAATGTAGCAACCGAAACCGATTGTATTGCAGATTTCCTATCTTCTTGTGAGCGATGAAGACGTTCAAGATCCCTACCCCGAGGTCGGGGGCTGCTAGGAGGGCGCCTGTTGCGATCTGGCAATGTAGCGGAAGACTTAGAGGATGAATGGGGCTGAACTTGCTGTGAGGGTGTTGTGAGAACCTCCATTTCTTGAGGATGAAGACGGTCCAGGAATTGCTGAAGATGCTCGGGGTCAAAAAAGTCCTTAGAAACTCCATCTTTGGTAACGCGAAAGCGTGCTGGGTCAAATAGGCCATATTTGATACCTAATTGACGTAGTTGAGGTCGCATGGAGAGAAAGGCTTTCCGCCGCTCGTTAGTTTCCTTGGAGAAATCAGCTGCCATAAAAATGCGATGACCTTCAAAAGAAAAGGAGCCTTGAAGTCGAGCCGCGGATAATATTTGTCTTGTTTGTTCATGACGAAGAAGACAGGCAATAATCGGTCGTGGGCGTGCGGCAGGATCATCACGTGGAGGACCAATTCTATGAGCCCGTTGTATCTCCAGAGGTGGATTGAAAGGAATACCAGTTAGCTTTGGGAGTATACGACACAAAAATGCACTGGAACTCTGCCCTTCAATGCGCTCTGGAAAGCCAAAAAAACGGATGTTGTCTCTCCTACTTCTGTCTTCCAAATCAATGAGTTTACTATGGAAGAGTAAAAGGTCCCGGTCTTGATTTGGAAGAGATTCCAATCGATTCTCCACTGCCAGAACTCTAGAATCAAGGGATTCGAACTTCGTATGAAAGTTGGTAATTTCTGTCTTAATTGATTTAGTCTCCTCAGCTAGTGATGTAATTGTAAGGTGCATGTCATCTAATCGGCGACTAACCTCGGAAATTTCGTGCAGGATACGTTGCAAAGCTGCCGCCGACACCTGCCCACCATTAGAGGCCGAAGCCTGAGGTAAAGCGGAAGGAGAGGAGGCATTGCCTTTTGTTGGCATATTGGTGGACTGCTTGAGGGCTTCTGCAAAAAGAAGTGGTTTAGAAGCCTTGTTTCCTTGCTTAGAGGCAGACATTTGAGGAGAATGCTTGATAAAAACTTTGAAAGTACGTAAAGCCGTCTTGCTGTTGAGGAATGCTTATATGTGGTTGCAGAAGAATACCAAGACATGCAAAAGAAACACTTAGTGACTGTATATGTATGACATTAATAAGCTAAAAGAAACTTATAATGCATTTCTAAACAGTAAAATGTACATCATTGCTTAATGACCCCCACTACTTACACTTGTTAATATGATAACAACTGCCGCTATATTCAAAGGCATGTAAATAGAGGTAAGATAAAATGAAACATCATGTGCGCGATTATGATAATAATAGTAAGCACAGCTACATGCACAGCAAGATGAACAAGGCTGTAGAATGCAAGGTAATCATAGTCAAAGCAGAAAAAGCACAGCCTAACTGAAGGAGTTGACCTGAGCACTATAATGGCATTTGGAAAAAAGCACACTCTTGTACAAGGCATATAGACTACGCTAAAAGAGGCCATGAAGCGTCGGCTGTAACCAAAGTCAAAAGGCGCGAAACTGTGACTGTAGCAAAGAAGTTCAGCTTGGAAGAACAGTTTAGCGTGATGAGTCGCAAATTAATTGCTGACCTGATCATTGACTGGATGAGATGAGCGATATAAGTGCCACAACGGGATTATAGAAGGAAGTAATCCTACCAGTAGCTGAACGTCGACACGTCAAAAATGCTGACTCCTGTCAGGCGACAATCCTGAAAAGAAACATTACAGCAGGCAATTTGAGAAAGGCGCGGTTTCATGAGGAGATAGATACTTGTCAGGAGCAGCGAAGGCGCGGCCTCATGAGGAGGCGGGCGCCCGTCGTCAGCAACGAAGGCGCGGCTCCATAAGGAAGCAAGCGCTTTTCAGCAGCAACAGAGGCGCGGCTTCATGGGGGCAGGCGTTCTTCGCAACAGAGGCGCGGCTTGAGGAGGAAGAAGAGGCAGCCTGAGTAAATACGTCAGACAGGCCCCGCCAGACACGCAGCTCCACACAACCCTGTCATCGAGGCAGTCAACACCAGGGAAGCTTCGCCGTCACATCGTCGAAAACTCGCCCAAATCGTGCCCACCACCTTCCGGCTGTCGCAGGGCACAAGAAGAAGACTCCAAAGCCGCTGTGAGGTAGGAAATATCTGTTAAGGGTCCATCCCGTGACGGAGCTCACTCGTCAGGCGGCCATCTTCCTGCGTGGCCAGACCACGCCCCCCCTGGAGTTCAATTTGCAAAGGGCATACATCAATGCCTTAGCTTTTGATTCGATGGATGCAGTGTGTTCAGCAGATTTCCCACTGCTCATAATCCAAACCCCTAAGTAGTTGTATTTAGTTGTTGCTATTTTCAGGTTACCCATTCTCCATTGTTTTTTGAGTTTGTTTGCATACTTCCAGAAAATTACTACCTTTGTTTTCCCTGCATTTGCTCTTAAGTCATTTTCATTGTTGTAGATGCTTAATGCATCCAGTGTTCGTTGCATGCCCATTTCGGTATGGTCCATGAGCACCATGTCGTCTGCATACTGCAATAGAAACAATCTAGTAGACCCAATTTTCGGAGGTAACAAATTGGCTTTGCATATTGTTTTGCCGAGGTATGCGGTGTAAAGATTAAAAAGCAAGGATACCGTTGAGGCCAAGGTCCTCGTCAAGGCCCTGGCTAATCGCCTTCTGCCTTATATCTTGACCTTGGTTCATCCGGACCAGGCCGGATTTATGCCTCATAGAGCTACGCGACACAATATACGGAGGGCTCATGCTGCATTGGCGGCGGTTCGAGGGACGGGGGTGCCGGCGGCGCTCTTACTCGCAGATATGGACAGGGCATTCGATTCTTTAAGCTGGATTTACTTGTTTGCACTACTTCGCCGGATTAATCTTGGCTCTCGGTTCCTGTCATATGTGAAGCTCTTGTATACTGACCTGACGGCATCGGTCCGCGTAGCGGGCGCGGTCTCCCCCGGCTTCCCTATTTGTCGGGGTACTAGACAGGGCCCCTGTCGCCCTATTTATTCGCCATCGCCATGGAGCCATTGGCGGCATGGGTGCGTATAGATGCGCAGTTGCAGGGATTTGAATGGGCCCCTGGATTGTCGGACAGAATAGCCTTATATGCCGATGACGTCTTATTCTTCCTAACAGCATTGGATAGGTCGGGACCACGCATACTGGAGATAATGCGAATCTTCGGGGAAACGTCTGGGTTATATATGAACCCCCGTAAGTCCACTTTGTGGGTCTTGGGAGACCGGGTGGAAGTGGGAGAGTGGGCGTCTGCGCTGCAAACGGCCGATGGAGGACTCAAATATTTGGGTGTCTTCCTGTCGGAGGTGCCGGAGATATCGTGGGAACGGAATGAGGCGCCGGTCTGGGAACGCGTCCGGGAAGACGTTACGACCTGGCCCCGAATGCAGCTGACGATATACGGTAGACCGGCGATCTTTAAGATGGTGGCACTTCCCCGCCTATTGTATCAACTTCAGAACCACCCGTACCCGATTGCGCCTCGCTGGTTCCGAATGGTGAATTCGGTGCTAGGCCAGTTTCTATGGGGACCGGGGGCGGTGCGGGTGGCGTTGCGCACGTGCTTTCTCTCCACCTATTGTGGAGGGCTGGCGACCTCCGACATGCTCTCGTACTATCAGGCATCGCACTTGCTGGTCCTCAACGAGTAGTGGTATGGGGACCGAGGGGACCCGGCATATGCTCTAGAGAGACACCTAATGGGGCGGCATACTCTCCACACAATCCTATACTCAGCAACGCCGCGGAATGCGCTGCTGCAGGTGTCCAGAGTGGTCTTTCAGATTTGGCGGCAGTCCCTAAGGCGAATGGGGTGGTGGAACACACTAACGGGGGAAACCCCGTTATGGCACAATGGACGACTGCCGGAATTGGCGGCGCTGCATGGGTTCGGCGGGTGGGACGACATTGGTATATCCACCCTGGGCGACGTGATGAGGAATGGGTCCCTTAAATCGTTTCGGGATTTACAGCAAGAATTTGGTATGCCCCGGACACAGTTTTTCCGCTACCTCCAGCTCCGCCATGTGCTTTCCCCTAGCCTTGAGGGTCTTGCTGACATTCCCGAAATTAGCCCATTGGAGGCGAAAGTCTTTATGGGTAATCTTGTAACCAAAAAGACATCGCGGATCTATCAGTCCCTGGTCACCCATAGTGCGCCCACCTTGGACAAACTGCGGAGGGTGTGGGAGGAGGATGTTGGCTCGTTGGAAGAGGAAGATTGGAGGGAGACCCTGGCCGCCCCCCGGGGAGCGGCCATTGCGATGCGCCTCCGCCTGGTCCAATTCAAATACCTACACCGGGTATACTATACTCGGGCGCGACTGTACCGAGCGGGCTTGATAGCCTCCCCGGAATGCCTCAGGAGTGGTAGGGAGGAGGGCACATTCCTACATACGGTCTGGCATTGTTCGTCGCAGGATCGGTTTTGGAGGGGGATCTTTTCATGTTTGTCTGAGGTCCTGGGATGGCTGCTCCCGCGCACACCACAGCTCGCGTTGTTACACGTCATGGATGGCATCGGGGGCAACATTTATAAACAGCACCTCATGCTGCTTGGTCTTACGCTGGCGAAACATGATATTGCCAGGATGTGGGAAGATGAGCTAGCCCCCTCAGTGGCCGCCTGGAAAAATGGCCTAGACTTTTGTATGGGGCTGGAACAACCCATTTTTGTGGCTCGGGGCTGTCCGCGTAAGCATTATAAGATATGGAAGCGGTGGGCGGATTATCGGGGCTTGTGGCTGGAACCCCCAGCGGTGACGGAAGATCTCCCAGTGGGATTAGGGCAGGGCTAGAGTGGTGGGGCCTGCGATTTGGGGGGAGTGGGGCTGCGGGTGGTGCAGGGGAGTTTCGGGTGGGATGGGCCTCTATTAGAGCGAGTAGGCCGTCATTCCTATTCCTTTCAGTGGACTTTGGGTGCGGGTGGGTGAGTGGTTCTCAGTGGGCAGAGCGCAACTTGAAGGGGGGGAGGGTGGTGATCCGAGATTACACTTTAGATCAAAGAATGTGCTTGCTTTGTTTTGTCTTTGTGGTTCCTTTTCTTAAAAATTGAAAATGTCCTTTGCAGTGTTATTACTTTGTAACTGGATGCTGCAGTGGCCTCTGGGGTACAGAGCCCTGCTTATAATGTGCAAATGACAAATAAAAATCTGTTGTTAAAAAAAAAAAAGCAAGGAATCCAATACACATCCTTGTTTTAGTCCTCGGTCTGTGTAGATTTTTTTGGTTACCGAGTTTGTCGATACTTTCACATGTACCCAAGTGCCAGTGTAGAGTGCAGTAACTGCATTCAGCAGAATAGTGGGGATCCCCCAATCTTGTAGTTTCCTCTATAGCAAATTCCTGTTGACTCCATCGAATGTTGCAGAATAGTCCACAAAGCATGCTAAGAGTGGGGGCTGGTTTTCCTGAGTGGACTGTTCTACCAGATAGGCAAGGGCTATGATGTTATCTAGAGTCGACACTCCTGGCCTAAAACCGGACTAGGATGCTGGGAGAATTTCGTTCTTGTTAGCCCAATTCTGCAAGTCTTGCAGGAGGAGGCTTGCGTATCCTTTAGCCTCAATATCCAAGACGGCTATTAACCTATAATTGGTTGGGTCTCCAGCATCACCCTTTTTGTGGATCAGTTGAAGCAGGGAGCCTTTCCAGACTTCAGGAACCGTTGAGTTGTTCAGGCAGAACTGATAAAGTGGAGTGAGTACGGTTCCCCAGAAGTCGCTGACTTCTTTGAAGAGGCTTCCAGGCAGGCCATTAGGCCCCAGGC
This sequence comes from Triturus cristatus, assembly GCF_964204655.1. Classification (NCBI taxonomy): domain Eukaryota; kingdom Metazoa; phylum Chordata; class Amphibia; order Caudata; family Salamandridae; genus Triturus; species Triturus cristatus. Next base: position 1,397,585,360 of record NC_140589.1, read on the forward strand.
CCCCATCCTTTCTGATTATTTTTATTGTTAGTATCACCCGATTTCCTGCATCAAAAACTTCAGATGGTTCAGATGGTTCTTCCACGGTCATTATACGAGGGTTAGTCATACTGGTTTCAGTAGTAGATCTTTGATGGCATGCTAGTCTGTGGTCCGGAGCACTACGGTACAGTGTAGTCGCATAGCAAACCCATGTGTGGTTGGCGACCCCAATGCGCCGGTCATGGCTGTGACCGGACAACCTCTTGATGTATGACCAGAATTCAGCCTGTCTGTGTGGCTTCAGCAGACTAAAAATAAGCAACCATTGCAAGTCTTGCAGTTGCCTTTTATGATCCCATAGGTTTTTCCTGTGAGCTTTTCTTGCTAATATCCGGTTTTGATGTGTTTTATCGTTGCCCTCCCTCCTATGTTCGTGGATGGCTTGTCTCAGGGCCCGCTTGCTTTGTGCAATTTTTGCACACCTTGGTTGGATTTTGCAGCACTCCTTTTCTCCACTGTCTTGCTGCTGGTGTGGTCTTTTGCCTGACAAAAGTCGATACAGCTCCGGCGCCGGGTTAGTCCAATTCTTAGCTATATTGACAGCTGTGAAGCCTTTAGAGAGTGCACTCCAATTACTTTTCCAGTTTAACAGGCTAGTAGTATCTATTTTATTCCATTTTAGCCATCTTGGGAGTACGTGTATTTCTTCTCCATTGGAGTGGCCTAGAAGGGGGCTGTGCGAGAGACTGGCTGTTTGCAGCGAAATGGTTATGGTTAATGGAAGGTGGTCACTAGTCTGCAGCACCGAGTGGCCGAGGTCGTGCACAAGGCTTGGACCTTCCGCCTGGCACCCGGTGCACTCGTTCAATTGAGGAACATTTTGATTGGCCCTTGGGCTGGAGGTGCTTAAGTATTAACTCCTCGACAAATAGGTCCGCCACTTGCCCTTCAGCCCATTCTGGCACCCCCAGGATACGAACGTTATTGCGGAGCATTGGGCCTACATAGTCATCAACTTGTCGTTCGAGTACCTCCTGAGTAACCTGAAGATCAGCGACTTAACGTTTAAGAAGGTCAGTATCAGTCTTTAAGTCCGTAGTCGTGGTCTCAACTTAGGTGATACGTTCGGCCATTTTTCGCATATCCGCTCTAATCAGGGAGACCTTAGAGGCGACAGTGTCAATGCGTCCTTCCAGGAAGGTACGTACCGTTGTTATGGCTGTCAAAATGTCTTGCAGCATGGGGTCTGGTTGATCCCCACTGGGTTTGGGGTTAGTTTGTGTCTCGTCCTGGCCGTTATGCCATGCGTATTTCGCCAGCATGGATTGGAGCGTGCCCCGACCACTGCGGCCGCTTGCCATGATACAGCCAGTAGGTATGAACGAAGGGACCAGGCCAAACTAGCTACTCACCGCCGCCTGCGTAAGGGACAAAGCCCTCTCTGGCCTGTCGGGTTTCGCCAGCTAGGCACAGCCCAATGAATAACCCAGTCCCACCGTTGGGGGAGGGGGGAGCACTGGTGCAGAGCCGGGAGCCACCCCACCTGCTTGAAGTGTAGCGCTTCACCGAACCATTACAGCGCTAAGGATTGCGGTCTAGTTGAGACCGGAGGAAGAGCGCCGCTCCCACCCCACAGATGCCACAAATCTCTGCCCCTGGCGTAACAGTGCCACAGATAACCATCCAGGTCCAAGCCTGGATCCGGCCCCCACTGCCAGCAAAGCCAAATGTCCGACCAGGCACTAGGGTATACACCGCAGCCGCAGTCTGGATGCGGCTGAAGGTCTCTGCGACACGCACTGTGTCCCCTGATGCCTCAGTATAGATCCGGCCGCCGATCTCCGCCAAGGCGCTCCCGAGCGTGTCGATTTTCAGCACAGCGGATGGGGACGCTGCGGGGGTCAGGCGAGCTCCGTTGCAGCTGTTTTGGTGTGGGGCATATATATGTTAGGGAGTGGCGCGACGGAGCCGAGCTACCATGCAGCCATTTCCCTCAGCAGTTGGCCACGCCCCCCTAGAGTAGGAGTTTTGCTCTCCTACACCCCACAAGCCACTTACAAACAGGTCTTACAATTGAGTATCACATCCCTGCAAAAAGGAGTCCACCAACAGTGACCACCACCAACAAAGTCCAGACCTTCATCAACATATAGCTTGTTCTCCAATCTGCTTCCAGAACAAGCAAGATACAACAGGCCCTCAAGCTGGTAAGTGTAAGAGGGTATCACTTAGTCTTAGAGAGTTATTCGGTTAAAAAAAGTGCCATCATACATGTACGGCTCTGAATCTTCACTGCTGTGAATTCTGAAACTGTTCAAATAAAATATAGCATTTGAGAAGAAACGAAACCATTTCACGAAGTTTAGAGAGAACCATATACTAAGGAGGAGATTGCATGTAAGCTCCAGGTGGAGTAGTGTGAACAAACAAGATATAGATTTAATTAACCAATCATTCAGGTAGCAGAAGAGGTGAACGTCATGTCATCATTCTTCAGGCTACGTAAGACACTGCTTAAGGGAAGAGCAGTGATTTACAAATGTTGTCCCCTGACCACAAAGTTTTCAGCGGCAGCACCCGATTGGGATGTTAAACTGTGCATCCAGAAGCAATCTTGTGGATTCAAAGCCTAAAAAACCTGAACTAGTTTGACCATTTTGAATATTTTGCTTATTTAGAAATTGTGGTGAAATCGCATATACTAGAATGCGAAAGGTCCCCAAGATTCTTGGGGATTAGAAATATGCTTTGCTACATAGCTTTCATAACTGCAAGACCCACTAGTCCATGGTAATTTTTGACCACCTTGACATGAAACCAGACACCTGTCTTGCCACTTGAATATTGCTAACCTGGGAGTTTACCCCCATAAGGTAGTCTTGAAGATTATGGATTGGAGGACAAAGAATGTTGCTGTTGTTGCCACCCACTTTTGCAATTCCTTCCTATACAAGGGCAGAAGTACTTCTAAGAATGCTAATGTTGAGATGGGAAGCAATAGCTAAAAGAATGGGTAAATAATGTACTTCTTATGTTATTTTTAGAGCACACATATATCCAGAGGGTTATCTTGGCTCTAAAGGAGAAGCTTATATGTCAGGAGAATAGGGATAGACAGCCATTAGCAGAAAAGGTAAGTTTTGAGGAATTTCCTTAAGTGTAGCTAATTAGCAAGCTAGTGGTGGGGCCCAAGGTAGAAGAGAATGCATCCGCCTGTCCTAAACCACTTAATCAGGGGCATGTGGAAGAACAACTCAGTGGCAGATCGTAGTGTTTGTGTTGGTACATTTTCCTGAAACTTGCCTTTGAGGTTGTTATACGTTTTATGCATCGCATTCGTTGCTTCACAGGAACCTACAATGTATTTTCTGTCTTCAGAGACCATTTTGAATTTCCTGAGCCCAGTAAGTAACAATCCTGAGGGCTACGTTTGAAATATGTTAAAGTCTGTTAAAGGTCACCTATGAGGCACCTTGGTAAAACCAGGGCCGGACTGGGAACTGAAACCAGCTCTGGCAAACTGCTCAGCCGGGCCCCCCTGGAGGGAGGGGGGTGCAGCCGAGCTGTTTACTAAGGCCGGTTACGGCCGATTTCGTTACCGGGGGCCGATATTGCCGGCACGGTAACAAAAACGGCCCTCAGGGGCCCAAAACCGGCCCCCACCCCGGCGGCCCACCAGGGAAACGCCCGGTGCCTGCTACGGCCAGTCTGGCCCTGGGAAAAACCATTATAATAGTCTAGCCTAATTTAATACATGCTGAAACTACATTAGGATGTAGCTCTTTCGCATGGAAGGGAACAAACTTTCTTAGCATACAAAGAACCAGGAAGCAGCTGGAAGCGGTAGCAATGAGCTAGGAGAAAAAAGAATGGTGCTTGTTTATCAAAAATCCAAGAGATGTAACCTTAGCAGGCAATAGTGGAGGTGAAATGTGGGAGAGAGGCCACATTGAGTCCTGCCAACTGTGACTAAGGGCTGATCATGAGGGTTTGGTCAGATTACTATTGAGCTTTAATAAATTCACCGCCATTGAGGCCTATTAGAGGGAAAAGGGAAGAGAAAAACCTATGCAAAAGGTATCCTTTCACCATATAATCTATCAAAGACAGCATTGAAACAATAATAGCTGCTAAAAACATGAACACCACATCGGGTGTCACCAACAGACGGAACTTACACCATAGGACTGCCACAACCTGGGCAGCCATGTAAGAAAACAAAAGACTAATATCCTCCATACAACCCTAGTATAGGGATAAAACAAAACAAGCATTTCCAATGCAATAGGTCTCGCATTTACGCGAGTTTGAGCTATTGACATTGCAAATAACAATGCCTTTTATTTTTGTTTTCATTTTTAAAACATAAATGAAAGGCATTCTCATTTACAATGCCAATAGCTTAAACTTGTTTTAAAAGGCATTGCTAGTTACAATGCCAATAGCTCCAAAACTCGCAGTTGCGAGACCTATTGCATTGTGAATGCTTGTTGGCTCATGCTTCGGCTCTTTTTTCTAAACAGGATGAACAAGGGCACCTGTCCAGGGTAAGATAATTTGTCCTGATTGCAAGATATACAAGAACAGTCTGCATAAAAGTTCTGCCCAAGAATTAAGATCAACTTTTATTACATCTACAGAAATTCCATTTGGTTCTGCTGCTTTTGAGTGTTGTGCCTTTTTTCTTAGGTTTACTAATCTTGATGTTGTAACACTCAGATCCGGGATATAGGGTACCCGTCATTGGTATGTGACCAGTATTTTATTATCATACATATCACGGATAAATGTTGCCTCTTCGTCAAACAGAACAAACTGGTCATTTGCAGGGCGATAAGAGCCCAACCCATAGCCAATCAAGGACCAAAAGCATTGTGAATTGTTATTTTTGATTGTAAGTTATAGCTCTGCTCATTATTTATCTTGTAGACCTTGACAGTTTTAATGTATTTTCATCGTATATCCTGTTTTTAGCTCTTTTATTTGCTGGTCTCGAGATGAAGAGGGTCGTTCTGCTAAAAGTCGATGTAAATGTCTCCTATATTCTCTTTTGGCAACCAAACTGTTGTTACCAATATAAGCCTTATGTTTTGGTACTGGATGAGGAGCTTTTGATGAAAAAAAGTGCACCTCCCTAGATAATAAATTGATACCAATTGTTAAACCAATTTGAAGAAGTGTTGCCTTCCTTACTATCCCAGTGCTTCAATAGCCTACCCATGATATCTTGCTCTCCAAGTGTTTTTATCTTAATATATAGTGCATTATTCCATCTAATTTTGCATTAAGTTATGGATACCAGGGATTTTTTTTATATGTGATTTGTCCATGACCCAAGTTTTGTATATGTATTGTTGCGTAATTATTTGTGGCTCATGGTCGATTTCCGGATTTGAAATGATTTAATAGTTTTTATAAACTGAATAAGCAATGGCAATGACAACAGGTCTCGCCTTTGGGACCTATTGGCATTCCCAATACTATTTTTTACATGAGGCTGTGCAGCATCAGCCAAAAGCATGCTTGATAACGTGTGCCCACATGCATCACTGTGAAAGAGCGTGCCTAAGAAATGAATTAGTTGCCAGTTGGTTTTTATTTGCCGATCCAAGGTGGATCGGTAAATAAAATGAAACAAAATTCCAGGTAGGGCGAAACCACTTTTTATAAGGTTGAGTGGCAGTTGGCAATTATTGCCATGCTCTCCTAGAATGAGCAGAAGATCATAGGGTTGCAACAGACCACTGGGTGCAACAGAGGTGCGGGTGGGTGGAGTAGGAGGAGGAAGTAACAGGTAGTGGTCGAGGGGAGATGATCAACTAAAAATAAAAAAAGGGCTATGGAAGAAGTTGAAGGCAGGATAGTGGGAGGGGGAAGAAATTGTACCAGAATCACATTGAAAGCAGCGGACGGGCACTCATAGGTTGAATTAATCTGTGCTTGGTCTCAGCTCCAAAGCAAGCATCAGAAGTGACGTTTCAGCTGCATTGGCCAATTAAGACGGCTGCATAGAAGAGTGATGCTGTTAAATGGTAAGAAATGGGCGGGTTCCAAGCCCTTTTTGTAAACAATAGTGTCTCGCAAGCGAGACGCATGCGCTAGCTCATGGTGTGGCATGCTCAACTCTAAAAACTCTCATTTAAAATTGTTTATTATTTATCCTTTCTGTAAATGCAGATACAGATATTAGAGCCATAGTACTGAAACGGTTTCACTATGGTTACAATTAAGTTCTACTTTCTATTTGTAATTCAAGTTCGTTTTTTGGCTAAACTCAAATCGTTTTCTATATTTTGTACAACATTTTGGATAGCATTATGGGAAGTGTATATGTGTGGTAACACATGTAAATTTTGGTCAACCTTCTATAAAGATTTCATGGTTTAAACGTAATTTCTGAAGTTAGTTTTCGAGCACTGTCTGACAAATACATTCTGCATAAGTGCCCTTGAAGAACACATTTCTGTAAACTGCATCAAATTTCACAAAACTTGGAATCCACATGGAACCAACTTGCCCTCTACATTAATAAATGGCAAAGTTGCCTTCTCCACCATCAAAACCTCCACCTGCCTAAAATGTCCTAATCTGCTCAAACTCAAAAAAATCACCTAATTGGTCTCGTCTAAGATTCAAAAGATTGAAATGGATTTTTAACACGATTTTGTTTAAGTTTTGTTCTTGTGGCGTAGAAGGGAAACTTTGAAATTGCAAAGTGTTTCCGTCGTGATGATCTTGCGCTAAAGCTACAACACTTTTACTAGTGAGACCAACCGTTAAACAATAATTTCCTGAAGCTGTGGGAGAGAAAATGCTCTAAACAGGAATACAAAGCAATGAAGCCTTAAATCTCCATAAAACTAATGAACATGCTTTTGAAACGACCAAAGAAAAGATTATATAACTGATAAATATCCCTGACATGGTTCAAGTACTGCCTGGATCCTCAAAACACATATAAACATTGGAAGTGATAGAAGATGACGATTAACCCTTCACTGTCAAGCTCTTCCCAAAATACAATTTTCAAAACCAGGCCTACTTGGGAATCGTCATCGGTTGAAGGGGAACAACCACCATGATCTGTTTGTGTGCCTGCTACAGAGGTGTGTTTTTATTCTGACGAACACAGGACACAATCCTGACAATGTAAGATGCCTTTCTTCTTCCCCGAGTTAACAAAAGGAGTACCACTGAGCTGGTAAAACATCATTAGAAAAGTCAGTTTGTGGGGGGTCCCTCAGAGCTCTTCCTAAGAGAGGCTACGGTTATGCAAAAAGTCCACTTAGAGCGAGTATGCTGTGCTCAAAGAACAACCTACAGTGTCAGAAGAGGAACATTAAAAAACAGAATGTAAATGATAGCAGGACTCCAGATGAAGGTAAACTCAAATACTGACGCTCCGTAATTATCTGTTTATCACTCTTTGCTAAGGTATACTGTAAATAGCCAGAAAAAATAAATATGTTGTTAATGTTCTGCGTGATTTTTTTAAACAGCGCTTTTAATTGCTGTCAGTGGAGACAGCCAACAAAGAAATGGCTGTTGCCGTAAAGTCCTGGGGCAAACAGTGATGGAGGTGGTAAAGGGGGGGGGGTCGATCCTGAGCTGATTAAACATGAAACATAAACACATACATGGATTAAAAAATATTTGCAAAATATCTGTTCTAACAGGACACGATCACTGGGAACCTAGGAAACGAGCAAAGACACACAACTGTATCTGCAAAATACTCCAAAATGATCTGGGGGACCTTTAATTCTGCCCCTTCCCCATGCCAAGGAAGCTGTGTGCAAGAATGCAGCAAGTGGAGGCTGGGCACTGGGTCAGGATAATACACTCACCGTTAAACAAGCAAGGAGGGAAGAGGAGGGATCATGCAACAACATAGTAAGTGGAGGACGGGAAACATCAAAGACACCGATGCCAGGGGAAGAAAAACAAGCGGCACTGAAAACAATTGCGAAAGCGTTCGCCATTTTAAAAAAAAACACGCCCGACATTGGTGCGTGTCTGGGCACGATAATTGAAACCACATGGGCTTTGGTGTGCGTAACAGATACCAATAGGCCATGGGCGGAGCAATGCCCCCGCCTTTGGCCTATTGCGTGCTCTGTTTAAAAAAAACACACACTCAAAGCCCAATAGCGGAACCCAAAAGGAAAAGCACACGCACAAGCGTGTGCGATTCCAGGGTCCGTTTTCAAACCCTGGGCAAAAGGGCTCTCGCCTGCGCGAGCAGTGCTGAGCTCTGCAACGCAGGGCGCGAGCCCTACAAAGAGAAATATAATATGAAAAATGATTGATTGTTTAATTTGAACATTTATAAAGCGCACAATTGCCCATGGGCGCCTAGGCGCTAGTAACATGCGGTTCAGCAAGGTTCCAAAAGAAATGTGTATGCGGGGTTAGTTGCTAAAAAGCCAGGTTTTTAATGCCTTCCTGAAGGTTAGCAGCGTTGGGCAGTTCTTTATGCTAAATTGAAGCACGTTCCAAGTTTTAACCGCATCTACCAGGAAACTTCTTCCACCCAACTCGCTCTTTTAAACCTGGGTGTTTGTAAGAGTTTGCAGTGAGCGGATCTTTCTGGATGGTAAATACCACTTCAAGTGATTCTTCAAGTAGTTAGGACAGGCACCGTTCAGTGCCTTAAACGCTAGGCATTGGGATTTGAAGTTGATACTCTTGTCCATTGGGAGCCAGTGCAAGGTTCTCAGTTTGTAAGAGACTGGATGAAATTTCGGGATATCCAGCAACAATCTGGCTGCTGCATTCTGAAGTCGCTGCAATTTTTGAAGATGTTGTCCTTGGATACCTACATACAATGCATTACCGTAGTCCAATCTGAACAAGGCCAATGCTGTCACCAGAAGCTTTAGTGTGTCCGAAGGAATGAAGGGGCGAACTTTCCTTATCTTTAGAATAAAGAATATTGGTGAGGTGAGGGAACTAATTTGGCTTTTGAAAGTCAGCTTATCATCAAAGATAAAGCCAAGATTTTTTGCCTTGTACACAGGGACCAGAAGGTCTCCTAGACTTGAAGGCCACCATCTTTGCGACCAGAAAGAGGTATCTGAGCCCAACAGGAGAACCTCAGTCTTTTCACCATTCAATTTCAGGCAGTTAGAGTACATCCATTGATTGCCCTGGGTCATACAGTGATTAAAGCGGCCCGCTCGCTATCTCTTCTATGTTGCTGGAAACAGATACTACAAGCTGAGTATCATCAGCGAAGGACACAACGGAGAAGCCGGATGATTTTGGCCAGTGGGGAGACATATAGATTAAACAGCGTAGGGCTTAAACTCGAGCCCTGCGGTACTCCTCAAGGGAGAGAAAACTGTTCGGATGAGAAGGCTCCGACCTCTACATATTGCGCCCTGTCAGAGAGGTAGGATGTCAACAACTTAAGAAAATGAAGAGAAATTAGTACTCTGTTTCACTTCTTCTACCACGGAAACGCCATAAAGCTGAATCGGCCTGGGCACCAAAAAGATGAGGGCCATCAATGGGCATATCGACCAAAGCAGCTTGAACAGCCTATGAAGATCCTGAGGAACGTAATCAGGCAAAATGATATAGTGCCACAGAGGGTGCCATGGCCTGACCTACTGAATCAGTAGTATCTATTCCACATCTAATAATCTTAGCTGCCGGATGGCCATCCAGAATTAACCGTTCTATACTAGATCAGAGGTCCTCTGTAAGTGATGGCAGCATAGTCTGCAAGGAATCCCACAAAGTATGAGAAAAATGCTTAAGAACACAAGACGTGGACCTCAAAGCAGAACTAGTTGAGGAAAAAGTATGCCTGCCACAGAAATCTTGTCTCCTATAGTCTCTATCCGATGGAAAATTAGGTAGAGAATCCACACCCTGTGAGGCTGAAGCTGTCTGAACTACCAAACTACAAATGTTAGGAAGCCTGAAGAGACAAGCTGGATCTCGAGGAGCAGGGAAGTGCCTGTGAAATATAGCACAATCCGCAGAGACCCTCGTATCAGGCTTAGCCCAAGTGCCCAACAATATGTTGTACAGGGCCTCACTATATGGGAGAACAGGCTCCACCCCTGTCTGGACATCAATCAGGGGATCAGTGGACTTCTCCACCGTAGGAAGAGATAATTCTAAAACCATAGCCACTCTCCTTAACATATCTGCAAAAGAGGAACTAGTCTCAGTAGCAAGACTAGGAGGAGAAAGTAGGCTGGGGAAGACTACAGCACACTAGCCTCACCAAGTGCAGAAAGCCAACTCTCCTCAACAAGAGGTGGAATAGTGTCAGTAGTAAGCTGTAATAGCTCAGACTCCTCTGTATCACCTACTACCAGATGACTTTCAGAAGCCCCAACATGAGAGGGTAGTGGACGAACAACATTCACTCCAGTTGGCTCTATCAGCTTTGCGCCCGACACCAGTCAATGCCAAGAAGACAATGACTCGACGTCGAGAGGAGGAGGAGAAATGGCTTCGATCTGCGCCACCGACGTCAATGCCGGAGTTGGCAGATCAAAGACAGACACCAAAGGTGGAAATCCCAATGGCTGTGCACCGGTGCAGATGCCGAACGATGCCGACCCAACGACTCGGATGGCCCAACTGACACCGAGGGCGAACCCATCGGAGTGGCTCCTGTCACCTCCATGGGGCCCGACGGTGCTCCAGGGGAAGGGGTAGGCCCAAAAATAAGATGCAGAGAATTATAGTATTCTCTCATTTGGGCCATATCAACGCCCTGGCTCCTGGAAAGACGGGGAGGCGCAGGGTGGTGTCGTGTCTGGACACCTCATCCGGCGAAGAGGAGGAACCGTGAGTCCCCACACAGCAAAGTCAAAGGGTGCCTCAACTTCAACTGCCTACGCTTTCCTTTAGACATTGATGGAGATCGCCATCTTGAACATCTCCGGCTCCTGGAACAGCCCTGTGAACAGGTCTCCACATGAAAAGCAGAAGAACAAGGCCAACGTGAAATGTCCAAAGACTGCTTCAGCTATGCAGCCAAGAGTTTCATTCGAGGTTCCTTGAGTGCCTTCTGCTTCTGGCAGGAGCCGAAATCTTTGGAGTCGTGGTGTTCTCCCAAACACTACATACAAACGGAATGCGGGTCTGTGAACGACATCTGTCATGTACAGGAACCACAAGCCTGAAGACATGAGTAAAGGCACACTTCTAATCGATAAAAAACTGACGAGGTAGGTCAGAAAACGGCCTAAGGAACCGCTTCTCCGGATCCGCATTGTAGTGCGGAAAAGAAGAAATTGGCTCACTGGAAGAGACTTATATGACTCCGCTGATGTCACAACCGTGTCCACGTCATTACGGCATTGTACGAAGCCGTTCACCAGCACCCAGCAGTACTGCTGAAAAATTTACTGATCCAGACTGGTACCTGGGGAGAATTCAAAAGTTAAGGAATCTGCAGCTGGATGTCTCTATCAGTTATGGAATGTTAGGGGATGGGTTCAGCACAAACGTCATCGGATCCACTCTCAGCTCAGCTGAAGCAAAGACCAAGTAGTTTGTTTACAGGAGACCCATCTCTCCCTTAAACTACGAATGAAGTGGAGATGTCAACTGTTTGCCACCACTTATTCTGCTTCTGAACGAGGTGAAGCGGTGTGATTGAGGGTCGGGGTACGGTTTGTAATGGTGGAGGCCAAAGTGGATTTCCAACGAACGTTATGTTCTTGTTAATTGAAGATTCAATGGCAAACAACAGATACTAGGGAGAGTTTATGTTCCTAATTTTGACCAATATGTAGTCCTAGCACATTAGTCTTCAAAATTAGCGGACTGGTAGCTGCTTCATTGGCTGATTGTGGGGTGCTTTAATGCTGTATTGGATACCTATATGGATCGCCCCGCCCCTCACTTCTTCCTAGTGCTCCCTTACTTAGGGAGGTACGAGGGCTGCGCAATTGGGTCTAAGGCTGGGACTTGGTTCATGTATGGAGGAAATTTAATGCAGGAATGAGGGAATACTCCTACTACTCTCCCCCAAATAAATTACACTCCGCCTGGACCGTATATTATGCCATGCCCATATGTTTGCGGACGTCACTGAATCTGAAATTTAGGTAAAACACTTTCTGATCACAAGCCCCTAGAAACTGTCATGTCCTGGGGCTGTACCCCTCCACCAATTCCCACATTGACACTACATCCCCAAATCTTTTAAGACATAGGGGCCGATTACGATGGCGGGCGGACTCGAGTCCGCCCGCCATTGTAGCAGTGCCTGGGACCGCCCACCTGTAAGGTGGCGGTCCCACACCACGTATCATGATGCGACCGCCACCGTGGCGGTCGCATCATGCTAGGTTAACATTGTGGTGGGTGCTGCTGGCTGCAGCACCCGCCGCAATGCTAAAACAGCATATTGTGAATTTCCCTGCACTACGTGGCAGGCACCATGTGGTGCCTGCCACTTGGTGCAGGGAAATGCATGTACCCTCCCATTGCACCACCACCCCCCCAACACAAGGGGGGCCGTAATGGGCCCCTGAATTCAATCCCCGCCAGCCTTTCCATGGCGGTTTACCCACAATGGAAAGGCTGGCTGCAGCCAGCATTGTAATTTGGCAAACGGTGCCTGCTAGGCACCACCACCATTTTACTCATCCTGACCGCTCTGCCAGGAAATCGGAATGATTGCCTGTGGTGGAACTGTGGCAGGCGGTCTTTGCGCCTGCCACAGTACTTTGTCGATTCCCCCCGCCATCCTAATTTGGCGGGGGGAAAATCATTGTCGGAGGGCCCGCCACCGCACGGCTGGCGGTGGCGGGCCTTCCGTCATTGTAAATGGTCCCATAGCATTCACAGATGATATGCTCGCAATTGTTGCCTACCCCATCCTTCTGGTGTACACCCCTGGCACAACCACTGTACCACCCAGAAGGATAGCAACGTTGCCTTCAAAGATTATTATGCTTGTCTCTATGGTCCCCACCCTCCCCGTCCCCAGCGTCATTGCCACGTTATTGGACTGTCTACAGTTGCCCCGGGTGTCACTTTCTCACCAGGTGATACTTCGAGCCCCCCTGACATAGGATGAAATCCATGCTGAAATATCTGAACTCCCTGGTAATAAGACCCCTGACCTAGACAGCATACCGGTTGGATGTTATGCCACTTTTGCATCTCATCTGTTGCCGCATCTAGAAACACTATATAAAACATCACTCGCAAACAGATCTCTACTGCCCACAACTCGCCAGGCCCTGGTCACTTTCCCGCTCAAACTTGGTTGTGATCCTGCAGATACGTCCTCATGCAGGCCCTTATCTTTACAGACAAAAGAATATAAGATACTCAGCAAAGTGCTGGCAAGGCGGCTTCTTCCCATATTACCAGACTTACTACATACAGACCAAAATGTTTTTTTCCCTGCAATATCACCTGTAGAATATCCAGTTACCTGTACCAGGTCATGGAGGTGGGGAGGTCTCAACTCTCCCTAGACCTCCAGCAGGTGTTTGATACTGTGGGATGGGATTACATGTTTGCTGTTGTATTTAAGTTTGGGATATCCCAAGTCTATATTAGCTGGGTCTGACTCCTTTACCCAGATCCTACTGCATGGGTGCGCACGAGCACACACATATTCACTCCTTATGCAATGCATCGAGGCACGAGGCAGGGATGACCTTTATTCCCACTTCTTTTTGTGCTGGCAATTGAACCACTGGCACAGGGCATCAGGCAAGCAGCGACTAATTGGTGCATATCACAGGGTCTCCAGTCTCATGCAGTCTCTATATATGCAGATGATTTGAACATATATGTGTGTGATTTGATCAGTGATCCTACACCCCTGGCCTCATTGCTCGATAAATTCTGTAATCACTCTGGCCTCCGTGTTAACCATACTAAATCTCACGCTTTCTATTTCCGGGAATGTGCCAAGGGGACACAGTAGAGATGGGCACACATACGATCTCTGTTGCCCCGCTCACCTTTTGTTATCTTGGTATACAAGTCTACAGGACCACGACTGAGCTATTAGTTGGAAACTTACATAGAGCCATTACATCACTTTGGACTACTCTGCCACTCTCAGTAGCGAGCAGTGTGAGGCTCTCGAAAATGGTAATGCTGCCACGCTTGCTGTACTTCCTTGTCACCCTTCCAGTGGTGGTGCTTATTAGATAGTTTAAATTGCTTAACTCTTTACTTATTACCTTTGTGTTGGGGGCAGGAAGACGCAGAGGTGGCCTCTCTGAATTACAGCTCCCACCTTCAGAGGGTAGAATGGGCACTCCGAAATTTCGGGCCTACTGTTATGCCAGCCAATTGCGTTGTTTATCTTACTTTCTGGATGGGTTTCACTTAACAGAGATCAGTTACACACCACAAATGCTTTGAATGGGCAAATTACATGCCTTATTACTGCCGGTATCACACCGCCCCTCTAAATTACTGCTATTACTGACTAACGAGCGTTACGTAATGTAAACAGGCCCTCAAATACACGGCTGTTGATGTACGCTATACCCCCAACATACGGCATTGGAATCAGCCAGAATACATACACTGCGAGATTTGTTTATGGATGAATCACTCATGGCACATCAAGACTTCATAATGCTGTACGAGCTCTCTATTTGTTGACCCATGCTAACATCCTCCACTATATTCCAACATACTAGGCACCAACGGGCTCGGGCGTGATGCACACTCATTCATTTAGTCGGTCGACGAAATGGGGACGGGCAGACACCTTGTAAAATTGCTATATGAAGGCTTACGCACACACTTTCAAGTTTCACAGGTGAACCCTACGCGCTCAGTGGGAGGAGGATCTCGGCTACGCTCTACAGGACAAGCAATAGAGTTTTCTTTTAGAATACCCCAGCCTCATTCCATGTAACCCCAGATTCAAATTCACATCCAGTTCTCACTGTTTCACAGAGCGTACCTTACCCCCATAAATGACACAGGCTGTACCCAGTGGTTTCTCCACTCTGCCCTACTGTCATTAAGACTCCGCAACCCTACTAAATATGCTCTGGAAGTTCTCCTCCCTACGATACTCGCCAGCCGTTCACACAACCCTGCCGGACCTAGTGGGGTCCCTCACTGGAATACTGCAGAAGACTGCCTGGTAGGTATGTTTCCACGCCCAAAAACCTTCAAACCCCGTCACACTTTGTAGACTCACCTAGCACTCTTGTTGGAAAAGCATCAACTAGCCAGATGCTGGAGGGCCCCTAAGGCCCCCCCTTGCCGACAGCTGGCACGAGGAGGACTTGCAGTGGGGTACTACAGAGGGATAAGCACTGCGCAGACAGGAGTATTGGGGGCTACATAAGCGACCTATTGCACCTGTGTAGGATGGCTTTCTAGAAACATTTAAATCTTATACAGAAAGAGATTATTAGATAATGAATGCACAAGAAGGTTGAAGCCTGGATACAGCTATCCCTCCCCCAGACCCTCCCCCTGATCCACTGTATATATTAGGGCAACTACATCCAAATCCGATCAGAGACGACCAGAGGCGATCTTGTATAGTGCTGGTCCCTTCCCCCCTTTTGGGGCCTACGAGTGACAATTCCACATCAAGAGACTATAAACAGAAGACAAGTTGGGGTTAGGGTGGGGGGACACTGTTTGTAATCGCTATGTTCAATCTGTTACTTTGCCAGTACAACTATGTTACTTGCTACATATATACTGTGATAATAACCGGATTTGCTGACCTCTGTGCTTTATCATTGGAATTCTGTAGATACTGTGAACAATGTACACTTTGGGACAGCCTTATGTCCGGCTCTTCTATACTTTCCTTTATGCTGTTGCCAGGAATGTCATGAAAATTCTGGTATATTTCAAAGTCGATAAAGTTTGTTATAAAAAAATAATAATATATACTCAATAAAACACAAGTAGGTTTCAGATCTATGCATTCCACAGAAACTGCATTGTTATCAGTTGTAGACAACATAAGGATGATGTTGGATGTGGGAGGCAGAGCAGCACTGATCCTGCTGGATCTTAGTGCAGCGTTTGACACAGTATGCCATAATGTCCCATTTCTGAGATTAAAGACTACAGGAGTGCACGGAAAAAGCTCTGAATTGGTTTTTATCCTTTTCGGGTCAATGATCCTAATAATAAGAATGGCATCTTGTGCTTCTGAGAAAAACTAAAGCCTTGGGGTGCCCCCCCAGAATCTAGCCTTAGTCTCACCCTGTTTAACTTATATATTTTCCATCTAACAGCTCTTATCAAAAGCTTTTGGCTCTTTCTTTTGTAGATGACACCGAAATTGTAGTTGAAGTAGAAAACGTGTCAAATCTGCACAACTGTTTGTCAGCAGTGATGAACTTGAGTAGTACAAATGCTGTAAAACTGAATGAGGATAAGACTGAACTGTTATGCTTAGGCCAACAATCAATTTTCAAAACTAAACTGGTGGCCTAGTGACCTGGCCAGTCCGGTAGGGCATGCCAATAACTGGGAGTCACAATAGACAATAACCTGAATTTGGAGACGCAGATTAATAAAGTATTGGGATTATGTGTTTAGTACCAAAAAAGGCTAGTCTCTCCCATTCTGAAAGACTAGTTACAAGTCGAT
Organism: Triturus cristatus; assembly: GCF_964204655.1. NCBI lineage: Eukaryota > Metazoa > Chordata > Amphibia > Caudata > Salamandridae > Triturus > Triturus cristatus. The sequence goes on from NC_140589.1 coordinate 1,397,601,926, forward strand.
AAAATAATTCAGTTTAAAGTTATCTGCATGGCCTACAAAGCATGATATAAGCTGGGCCCAGAAGCTATAACCAAAAAACGTAGGATCTATTAGCCCAACCGCTCACTTCGATCTGCAAATGCCTCCCCCTTTATGCTTCCCCGAATAAAGCAGATGGGGAAAGGTGGACGAGCTTTCTTGTTTTTGCCCCCTGGACTATAGAATGTCCTCCTGCTTCACTTTAGAAGGGAAAACAACCTTTTGAAATTTCACAAAGGAATAAAACATGGCTATTTCTACAATTTTGAGTCTATGGTACGCTGCCTTCTCAGTTTAATAGCACCAGGATATCCTTTTCAGTGTAAAAGTTTGCGCTTTACAAATTTATTCATCATCATCTACAAGTTTTAATAAGCACTGAATGATCATTTCATTTCCAAAGATCATTTCATCCTAGGAAATTTTACTGCACAGTATAAGTGACATTTGCAGATAACCAGGGAAGCTAAAACAGGTCTATGTAAGGGTGCTCCAATCTGTAAGAATTGGATCTGCTACCTCCAGTAGAAGTTCCTATTTATGGTTTGGGGACGTTCGCCCTTTGTGCTTGTCTGACGTTTTCAGATGAAGCACTAGAGACTGCTGTTAGACCAACTCCTACTGAGATGCAAGTTGGTGGGAACAGCAAATGGAGGTATTGCTTTACAGGGACCCTTCATGCAACAGCCAGTGGTTGTCGGTCAGCCCCTCTGCATCATAATAAGTTTTGGATGTGAAAGGACTTCTGCTGTTGCTGCAGTTGTTCTTTGAGGTGCCTCTTCCAGTATGGGATGCAAGTACGCCGCTTGCCTTTACAAAACCCTTTAGATTGCATTTCTAGGAATTCTTCTCTGTTTTCCAGACTCAAGGATTTTAAAGCCTATGCCTTTGTCTTCATCTTCGCAATCACCTCATCTGGTTAGAATCCAAACAGGGTATAATCACTAGAAGGCAATTAAAGCCTCTTCTGCTGTGCTTGAAGTGTTAAGGACGTCGGCCTCCAAAGCAAATAGAGGTGGACAGACACACAGACCATGACAAATATAAGCAGTTGCAAATCCTGCTTTATCACAGGCCATTCAAAGCAGATTAGCTGAAGAAATAAGCTGGCTCAAAATGCAGTGGCCTGGATGCTGTTCTCACTGCAGTGACAGGTGTAGGTAAGCATGGTGGGGCGGGAGAGCATGGAAGTCGACAGGATAGGATTTATTTATTTATTTTTCACTATTCCGCCGTCTGTCGGCTCCCCCTGCCCCTTCCGCCCCTCCACACTTACCTGCACCGGCCGCTGCCTGTCTCTGGTCTTATTCGCAAATTGCATTGGCTCCCTGTCGAGACGCGTGTGCAGTTTAAAACCTTCTGCACCACCCTTAAGATCTTTGTTTCCCAAGGGCACCGCATCCTGTCCAATCTAGTGTTCCCGTACAAGCCATCTCGGGCATTGTGTTCAGCATATCGCAATACGGCCTCTGTTCCACGTGTTAGGAGAGTCACAGCGGGAAGCCTTTTTTTCCGTGCTAAGGCCCCAGCCCTTTGGAATGCACTCCCTCTGTCCATCAGGAGTGTGCAGAACCACTAGACGTTCAGAACAACCCTGAAGACCTGGTTATTCTCTTCTTAGCTGCTTCCTGCGGCACTTTGTGATAGGTCACTTTTAGTAGTGCGCTCTTTTAGGACTAGTGCTAGGACGCCCCATTGCTGGAACAGCTACGCGCATGTTTAACATAACATTGACATAATATAATGCCTTTTTTCATTATTTTCTGGAAATTGTCCCATTTTTTCTCGTTAAAACCTCTAAGACATAATTAATGGAATTGCACAGGATGTGCTCTAGCAGCTAAAAGGGTAGATGAACCTGCAGCACTGATGATGCCAACAGTTTTTTGAAAGACCTTCCTGCCCAAAAGAACCACGTTCCTGCTTTCCTCTTGCACTGAATTGAAAGAAGTGGAGCCAGATGCAATATGTTTTTCCCCACCACCAGCAACCAAAGAGAGTCTGGTGTGCTGGAGAACCCTCAGAAATTTAGGATCAGAATAGACAGGTATGAACTTCTTTTTTATTGCCTTTTACCTGGCAAAAAGAGCAGGCATTCACAAAAGTGGAGATTGAATCGGAGGCTCCAATTTGGGATAAATTTAAGTGTTACTGACAAATTGATGAAATAAGATATCAATTTCTTTAAGAAGTTCACCAAATAGTTCAAAATAACGTTTGAACAGGAGGGGAGCTCGGAGAGCCAGTGAGGAACATCACAAGAAATTAGGGTGTGATCAGAGAAGGTATTAGCAATTTTCTGAAGTTGGGAGCACTCTCAGAGAGAGGATTGAAAACATGTCATGACTATCCCTACCCCATCTAACCTGTTTTTATAAGGGATAAGGAGAATAGGATTGTCTATGGTGTTGAAAGCAGCATTTAGTTCTAGTAAGTTGAGAAGACAGGGGTAGTCTTTATCTATGGTGCAGACGATATCATCAATCGTCATTAGTCTGGCAGATAAATTCCTGTGATTGGCTCAAAAACCTGATTGAAAGAAGTACAATAAGTAATTTCCTGAAAATTATTATTTAGTTGGGAGGCAAAACATTTCTCAATAATCATAGCAAGAAGGGGGAGACTACAGATTTGGAAGTCGTTTTTAACATTGCTGGGGTTGACATTAGGTTTTTAAAGGAGGGGATTTATGTGTGAAACTTTAAGCCAGATTGCTGCAACACAATTTTTAAGAGAGGAATAGGTCAATGGTAGTCATAGAAAGAGAAAGACTTCAGCAACGAGTATTGCAATAGCAGAAGGAATCATATCACCAGAGTTTGAAGAGGGTTTTGAATCTGAGTCAGCAGAGATAAAAGTAATAAAGTAAAAGTAAAAGATAGGCTTGGTGTAAAAATGAGATGAGTATGTAGAAGTAAGGGTATTTGATAGTTCTACACTGCTAAAATATTTTTTATTAGAGACAATCAATTCCTGTCTATCTCTTACTTTTATTGGAAAAGTACAATGGAAACATTTTACTTATAGAATAATAAGGGCCAGAGAGGGAGCTTGAGATTTAATGATTTCAAACAGGAGAGAATGGAGGCTTTGTAGCTTTTCCTTTTATGTTTTATGTTTAAGCTTGGTGAATGAGGGAGATGTTTTAGTTATTGTTCCCAGTCTTACAGGTCTCCTAATTGAGCACTTTTGAGGGCGAGACTAGATGAGAGCCACTTTGAGTTTTTGCGATGATTCAGAGTTCTCCTGGATAGGGGGTGAAGAGAGATCATCAATTTTATCTTCAAAGAGAACAGTAATGTCATTAGAGGCAGGTAGTGGATCCAAAGAAGCAGAGATCAAGAAACAGAGATTCTCTCTAAAAGACCATAATCCCGGCCTCAAATTTTCTTATGGTTAGATCTCTAGAATAGACGTTTGGGTGAAATGAAGAAAGATCAGACAATAATCAGAGCAGTTTAAATTGATTGTTTAAAATATGTAAGAAAACCTCAGAAGACCAGAAATCCTTAGTGAGGTTGTACATTTTGTAATCTGTTCTTCAGACTTTACTGTGGGGGGGGGGGGGGGCACTTTTTTGTACTTCTGTAACCATGCCAGATTGGTTCTGCTTTCAATAGTTATGCAAAGGATTATCCATAATCTTGTCACTGCTTCTTTTTAATCTGAAATTAATGGTATTCTTTACCAGTAGTAGTATACATTAGCTATCCCTTTCCCAGAATACCCTGTTTTGATACTTACTGTTGAGCTCTTAAGCATTGGTGAGTCAATTTTCATTACTACATAACAAGTTGCTATTATTTTGTTTTCTCTGTATCTTCCTCTACACAGTACTGATGCTTATATGCCCCTCAATGGATCCCTGTACCCTCATGACTATAGTGTATCAGTCCCCAACAGGATGTTAATGCTTCTCTGCTTTTTAAAGCATCTGTCCATCTATTTACTTGCTGTGCTCTTTGCTGTTTCCCCTTTCTTCCACTGTGTCTGTTTTGCACTGTGGGCATCCAGACACATTTACAAGCCACTTCACAGAGAGGAATTTGTATGTGTTAACATCTGTGAAGGTAGAAATGTACATGAGCGTTCATTGTAAGCACTCATGGGGAGTTTGGGATCAGTGAGAAGTAGCACAGGGAACACAGAGACAAAGAGGGAAATTCACAGAATATGAGACGGGTACAATAAGTATATTACACATAATATCACAGAATGAGGGACGCCTGTGACTTCTCTGTTGAAGTCACATCCTTATTCTTTCATGAAGCACTCGCACCAACGTGGGCTGCCTTGGAGCACTTAAGAGTGTCAAGCAGGAAGAAAAAAAGAGAAATATGACAATGCAGTATGTTTCCATTCATCTTGAAAGGGGAAAGGTTTGATTGAGTCCTTTAGACAATAATCCATACGTAGACTTTAAAAGGAAGAAAAACAAGCAGGTGGAGTTGTAGCTTTGGGCATTTGGTCAACCTAGATAGGTTAATGAACTACGAGAGCAGAATTTCAAAAGGAGGCTAACCACACACAGAGGAGTCTGGACAGGAACAGCCACATAATGCCATAGAAATTGGACAGCAGAATTGTGAGAGTAGTGCAGGCAAGGTAAGTCACACAATCTGAGTATGAGTCAGGGACTTGCTACGTGAAGAAGGTGGTGTAGTTAATAACAGCCACATAATCAGGTGCACTGGGAGTCAGGGTACGTTACACCCAATAAGAAAAACTAGGCCCAGGAAATGATGGAACGGTTGACAGCCACTCAAAGCTGTCTATAGAAAGCAGACCTGCCACACTTCAGAGGTATGGAAATGAGAGCTGCCACATATAGGTGTGAAGGGAAGGGCTTTATTACACAATGTAGGGAGGGATGGAAAAGGACATTGGCAAAATAAGAGCACAGGCCAAAGCCAAGTCACACACAAAAAGATAGTAATCAAAATGACAGAGATGTCCAGCAAAGTACGAGAAGGATACAAAATGCAGAATGAGCCATGTAAAGGGGAAAAGTAAGGAAGATCAGGGCAACTGCAAGGTGAGAGTTACCACACTACTTCACAAACTATATTTGGATACATATGCTGTATCACTGTGCAATAGTTTATTTAAACATATCTGTTTGGGTGGGGCACCAAACCCAGAGATAAGTGTTAACTCTCACTTCCAACTATTTCCCTCCGACCTCCTTCTACACATAAAATAGGAATGCACACATGCAAACGTTCCACTGCAGGAAAAAGCGCAAATCAAATGAGCATGAACTCTGATGAGAAGATGATGTAATCAGCTGAAAAGGATACATATATTTTGTACATACCAGACAACATCACACATAAAAACGGTATTAAAAATGGAAAGATGCTCTGCAAATTACCAGTGTCCTACCTTATGGTAGAGCAAGTATGAAAGTGAACAAAAGTGGAAACCACAGCAAGAAAAAATTTACACCATATCAAATGGGAGATTTTAGTTACTAATATATACCTGGAAACAGAACACAAAAAATGAGATCAAGAATCATGTGTGAACCATACTCACATAGTTTGGGATTGCCATTTGTGCTTCCAGAGGAGTGGGGATTGCAGGTTTGGCGATATGTAAATAGAAGTAACCACCAGGAAGAATTCCCCCTATGATTAAGAAAAATACATTTAAAGTTGTTTAATCATGTGTGTGGTTTCACCATAAATAGCTGCTTCGAGAATCTTTGGTTTATTGGAGATAAATGTACTATGCAGCGATTAGGGGTAGGAAGGTGTAGTTGAATCCCCATCAGATAGTTCTTGAAAACTGCATTGCATATGTGAGGGTGGATAAGGGTGGCGTTATCTCACTTTTTCCTTACTTCATATAGTTATTCAATACCAAACACACAAAAGGTGGCGTGGAAAATGTGATTTATAAGGGGAGAGGATGGCCCACAAAATGTGTTAAGATTTGGAATGGCTGGGCTAGTGATGGGTAGAGTAATTTAGCTGGTGATCTGTATGGGGGGTGGAAGGGTGTTGGGGAACTGTTTTGTGGGTGGTATACCATGTTTTAATGTTGTAAAATGTAATAAAATACGTTATAAAAAAGTAAAACTCGATGAACAAAAGATACCGCAGCACAAGCATTTTCACACTGCCCTGTTTACCACAAGCACTTTCATCACACATTCTTGCATCATGTTATTAGCACTGGACTGTGGTTTCTTGTATGAGAGGAATTAATTAAGCAACCCAATGCAAGTGGAAGGAAAGGCCCAAGTAGTTATCCAAAAGGGTGGAGTCAGAACCCCACCGAGCTAATAACTATTTGGGAGTGCCATCCCTCCTGGATATTATAAATCAGGCCCTTAAACTTTGAGATGCAAACCATGATTTTTTTCCCCTAGATTATGTGTTTGTTGGTACTCTATTGGTAGAAGGTTATATGAAATATGACTACTGCATTGTTTTTGTGATAAAACACATATATGTTTCTAATGCAATGCACTGGAGTGCATGCTTCTTTTTTAAGGGTCACAAATAGGACATATAAAAAGGGTGATTACAGATTTTAGTTACGGTTTATATATATATAGTCTCTGGTGGGTGCCCTGCTAATGTATGGAAAGGTGATCAATTTTAAGGTGATTTTATCATGTGAAATGTTTGAACCCATGCAGAATCTGATGAACCACATTAGAGAGAAATTTTTCCTCTCCTGATTTTATCTAGCAAGTAATGGTTAGCGGTCCAGACAGCTAGAAGGAGGACACATTTTCTGGCAATTTGTAATTATCTTACACATCCATGTGAGAAACATTTTTATATACAAGGAATTTTTTGTTGTCTTCCATTTTACTACAAGGAGGTAGTTCCGTTTTTTAGATAGGCAGGAAGATGTTTCCAGACTTGCTCATATTTAAAACCAGAGGTTATCTGCTCTCATAGGTAATCTATCTGACCCTCCAAAATAGATGTTGTTTCGGAAATACATCGTTCCCTAACAATCACAGGACTGACACAGTAGAGTTAAAATCCAGCTCAATCATTAAAAAAGAGAATTTGAATAGTTAGCAAGCTAAAACAACAATCACCCATCTTTCGCTTCTAATTTTGTAGTATCTGGTACTTAGGGAAGTGTGGTTTGTAACATTTTAAATTGTGTTGTAGCTCATGTTGTGGTACTGTTTTGCACTTTACAGTACATTACAGTTCAGCGTTGCCCATATATGTGGCTACCGACATAAAAGTAATAAATAATATGCCTTTTCTGGTTGTAAAATACTTAAGATGTTTGGTAAGAAAACTTTGCAAGTATCCTTTGTCATGTATACTTTAACACACTACCACTTTCCCAATTCGTAGCATGTAAATACCTATATTGGGAGGGGCTGTTAAATAAAACAAAAAATAAACTATCAATTTCTTAAGATGACACATTCTTTCCCTCATGGGATATCTCAACAATAAAACAACTACTTTATATTTATATATATCTATTATTACTTATATATTGCAAATTGTTGCTGGAATGTCCACACTAAATGCATGTAAACAAGATGGAACGTCAGAACCAAGTAACGGAGGGAGTTTTAAAATTTGTCTGGGAGAAGGTGAATCAAGAAATTGATTCTGAAGGGGTGGAATAGCGTTCTCCACTTGTATACCAAGTCAACAGACAGGATGGCTTCCGAATGTAGCCTTATTAGGTCTTGGCAACAATCAGCTTTTGCTGTCTGCAGGCAGATATATTCCTTCCAATATAAAACATACATAAGAGTGGCCTTTGGGTCAGTCCCGTGCTCAGGGCTGGATGGCTATGTTATCTATCTCAGTTGTCTGTTTTTGATACAATGGCTTTCCTCCCTCTTCTTGTTTGCAAGCCGAGGAGAATTTAGGTCTCACACTGTTCTCCCTGGATGAGATGCATCCTTCCACTTGAGGGGATCTTTTTCTTTTCTTTTGTGCGCTCCATGCAAGTGTGTGGTTTCATCGCTATCTTCTCCTGCTTGTTCCTCTGCCCTATGTGCTTTTAGTTATATAGATTCATATAAAGAAAGTTAACAAATAAATGTATTTTCAGTATATTGAGATCCCGTCATAACAATATATGAAGCACAATTTTCCTGTTACAATGAAGTGAAGTGTACGTGCTTGGCTACATGTTTAGGATGGAGGCTGTAAAGAAGAGGCGGGGGGTTTGTTAAAACATACATAGTCTGTGTGTCAAGGATGTCATGTCCATAAAACAATGGCTTGATAAAAACTGACATTGTAATTGTTCATAAAGAAATTTTTTCAGAACCGATTGCTACATGCTTACTGATGTACATAATTTGAATTTCACAGACCTTGAATCTTGGCCCCCTTATACATAGGAATGAGTCTGTCCAGGTCCTCTGGTGGCTCCGAAATTTGCTCAAGAGTTGGGTCAAAGAGTTGCAGCATTGTTGCAGCCAGATTGAATCCAACCTCCTTGGAATTGAAATTGCTGTGTGTCCACCCATTTACATAATACCGACTGGAGAACTTGGTGAGCGGGCCAGCAGCTCTGACTGTGATATCGTTCGTGTGGAAGGTGGTATTAACCACAAGCCTTCCATCAAAAACCAGACATGCATCATTCATCGCTTTGAAGGCTTCATAATCTACCCTCTTTAGGGAAAAGTTAAAAAATACCTGAAATACAAAAAGGTAGCATAAGTTAATGCAAAGTATCTATGATGGAAGACACTCTTATTGTTATTGTAATTACTATTAGTACATATCGAGGAGAGCTAGAAACAGTTTAGTCACTTCTCAATTCTCTATTGCTACATGCTCTACGCCCTGATAAATACCTTCGCAGGCTGAATACCAGCTTCGTATGAGGGAGGAGTCGTTATGAGCACAGAAACATTACAGGCATGCTTCTGGACTTAATAACTGCAAACGTCTAACACTATTGTGAAAAGAAAATATGACCTTAAAGCCAAAGACAAATGTGGACATATGCCTTGAGTGACATGACCAAGCACTGGCCATTGGACTAAAAGCGATTAGGGCCCCCAAATAACATTTACTAGTTTAAGGCAAAAGTTATCTGCTGCAGCATCTCACCATTTTTGTCAAATATCTTTTTATTGGTTTCAAAGATATAGGAATACGCAGAAATGTCAAGCAACAAATAGGGGAAGGAGACCCCAATGCATAATTTGAGCCAAACAGTGCAGTGGGCTAACAGATCTCATACAGTTTGTTAACTAGGAATCATCGTTTCACAAATAACCTTATCGGTCTACCTCCGCCCCCCCAACCCCCTGTAGAACATAAGAACCTGAGAACTTAAATCATAAACAGTTGCTGTGCAAGGTCACTGTCTAGGGAGAAGGGAACTCGTCTGTCCTTGAAGTCCTTTCCGCTTCTCGAGAGGACCAGTGGCAGTTCTAGATATGAAAGAGATGGAGAGCTCGTAGCCTCGGACCGCAGGCAAACAGGGGCAATTCCTCAGAGAAGTATTCTACAAGGGGGGGGGGGGCCCATCTCATCATTTTTCATTGTTTGTTTCCCTTTATTTTTTGATACCATATCAAGACACGGAGGCCAATCTCATCACCCACATCATGGTCATTGTCTGAATTTGTGCCATTACAGGGATGCAGGGTGTGTGTTTGCCCTGTGGAGGCAGATCAAGTGGAGGAAGTGGGGCCCCTGTGGCGACCAAGGTCAGCTTCGATCGAGGTTAGACTGGTGCAGACTCTACCTCAGAGAGGACAATTGGAGCCTCATCTTCCGGGTTGATGGAGTCAGCGTTAAAGTGCCGGGAACCGACGTGGACCATGGTGCTGGGAGTGGTGATATGCTGAAGCTGGAGACATTCCCGTTAAGGGTTCAGAGGGTCCAGTTGAAACCAGGGTGAACCTGCCTGGCAGTAATCCAGGTGCAGAACCTCTAGGCTCTATGGACCCGCAGACGTGCCAGAGGGAACCAGCAAGGATCTAGAGTTGGAGCACAGCCTCGCAAAACTCTCCCATCGGTTTAGAGATGGAGGATAGTCCCAGAAACTCAGGTTGTGCCAGAACAAGTTCTGGGATCCGCTCTAAAGTCAAACGACTTCAGGAGTGAGATTGAAACGTATGGTGCAGCCCCAGCACTTTCTCAAGGGCGTGTGAATGGTGGGAAGTGGCTGAGTCCTACTTCGATTTCATATCGTTTATCTTTAACTTATCTGAGGATTTGGACTGAAAGGAAGACTGATCTCTGGAATGACTTCTACAACTTCTATATCTCGAATGGGACCGGGACCAAACTTTAGACTTGGATCAATCTTGTTAGGGAGTCTTCTGATGTTTGGCGATGTAGTTTCGCTTCGCAGTCTCATATAGCCTTCAGACTCATCTACACACAGTCACTGCATGCCTTAGAGTTGTGACTTGACTGCAGGAACCACAGGCAGATCTTATGAGGATTGGTGACAGACATTTGTTTGCAACAGTCTTTACAGTGCTTAAAACCCATCATTTTGGGATGTGACATATTCCTTGCAACTGCAAGAAGAAAGAATGATCGACGAACAAGTTACTTACCTTCAGTAACGATATATCTGTAAGAAACATAGGTTAGTTATAGACTCCTTACCTTTGAATATCCCCCAGGCGTCAGAATGGATCCGGAAAGTTTTTTATCAGCAGTACCTCTGCACGTCGGTAGGTGGGGTCGGTCAACTCCACGTCCGTCGTCGGCGTCGCCAGGATGACGTCGCGAAAGCTACTTTGCGCCGCCCTCGTGCGCTGACGTCAGTTCTGTACACGACTTTCTGCGCCAGAAACGCAGAGCCATGCAAGACACTGACCACTGGTGCACAAAACAAGGGCCCTGAAAGGATGACCTTAACCCTAGAAATCAGTTCGCAGAACGGGGAGGATGGGTGGGGCAGTAAGGAATCTATAACTAACCTATGTTTCATACAGATATATCGTTACCGAAGGTAAATAACTTGTTCATCTGAAAGAAACAGTTAGTTATAGATTCCTTACCTTAGGGTAGATACCCCAGCAATACCAACCCCGGAGGTGGGTCTGCGAACCAAGATCACACCAGAAAGTCCTGGAGAACAGAACGGCCGAAGAAGCCATCTCTCCGGACTTGGCTGTCCAGGCAGTAGTGTCTCTTAAACGTGTGGAGCAATGCCCACGTATCTGCCTGACAGATGTCGTGTAGGGGGAATCCCCACCCCAAAGCAGTAGTAGCTGAGTTGCCCAGGTAGGATGGGCACGCAGCCCCACTGGAGGCTCCTTCTTAGCCAAAGAGTAACAGGCTTTGAAGCACAAAACGACATACCTGGAGATGGTCAATTTGTGCACGGCCCAACCTTTCTTAGCGCCCACGTAACCAACAAAGAGCTGGTCGTCCACCCGAAATAGTTTGGTGCGATCCAAATAGAAGGAGAGTGCACGTTTTGGATCCATGCGGTGGAGCCTCTCTTCCTCTTTTGAAGGATACGGAAAGAAGGTGGGCAAAGTGATGGTTTGGCCAATATGAAAAGAAGTGACCACCTTTGGAAGAAAGGAAGGTTGAGTTCTGAGGACGACCTTGTCCGGATAAACAGCCAGAAAGGGAGGCTTGGAAGACAGAGCTTGTAGCTCACTCACCCTGTGTGCAGAGGTGATGACCACCAAAAAAGCAGTTTTGAAAGTTAGGATTCTGAGAGGACAGTTATGTAGCGGCTCGTAGGGAGCGCACATAAGATAGGTTAACACCAAGTTCAAGTCCCACTGAGGCATTACAAAGAGAACAGGAGGAAACAGATGAGTAATGCCCTTAAGAAAGCGATTTACAACAGGGGACTTGAAAAGAGAAGGATGATCAGGAAGCCTAAGAAAGGCTGAAATGGCCGAGAGGTAGCCCTTTAGAGTGCCCAGAGCAGAGCCCTGCTGGGTCAAAGAAAGGAGGAACAAGAGAACCTCGGAAAGAGGGGCAGAAAGGGGATCCCAGCCTTAGCTGTGCACCATGCCACAAATGTATTCCATTTGCAGGCATATACCGTCTTAGTGGAGGGACGCCTGGCTGCCAAGCTTACTTCACAGACTTTGGGAGGCAAATCAAATGACGTCAACTGCCGCCGCTCAATCTCCACGCAAGGAGGTGGAGGCTGGACAGGTTTGGGTTGAGGACCGCCCCCTGCTGCTGCGACAGAAGATCCGCCCGAGTAGGCAGTCGGGTCGAGTAAACGATGGCCATGTTGAGCAGCTCGGGATACCAGACTCTTTGTGCCCAGTCCAGAGCCACAAGAATGACTTGGGCCCGGTCGCGTTTGATCTTCTTCAGCACTCTGGGAAGAAGTGGTATCGGAGGAAAGGCGTATAGAAGACCGCAACTCCACTCGCAACAAAAAGCGTTGCCTAGCGAGTACCGCCTTGGAAATTCCAATGCGCAAAACTGCTGACATTTAGTGATCTCTTCGGTGGCGAATAGATCTAACCAAGGCTCTCCGCACTGTTGAAAGAGACCTTGCACCACCTCCGAGTGAAGACGCCATTCGTGATCATCATGCACCTGCGGCTGAGTTTGTCCGCCCTGGCGTTCAGTGAACCTGCCAGGTGTTGAACCACCAGGGATATGCCCTGATGATCCACCCATGTCCAGAGACGGAGGGCCTTTTGATGTAGGCTCCACGACCCCACCCGCCTTGTTTGTTGCAGTACCACATGGCGGTGGTGTTGTTCGTGAACACCTGCACTACTCTTCCCCGGACAGAGGGAAGGAATGCTTTCAGTGCAAGACGGATCGCCCAAAGCTCGAGAAGGTTGATGTGGAGCTCAGTTTCCGCCAGAGACCAAAGGCCTCTGATCTCTGCCTCTCCCATGTGGCCGCCCCATCCCAGATGGGATGCGTCTGTTATCACTGTGTGTTCTGGTTGGGGAAGGGAGAGGAATCTGCCATTGACCCAATCCTGGTTCATGAGCCACCACAGCAATTGTCGTGCAGTGCCCTCCAAGATCTGGACGCAATCAGACAGATTCCCCTGATGCTGCGCCCACTGGAACTTCGGGTCCCACTGCAGAACCTGCGTATGCCACCTGGCATGATCGACCAGCAGGATGCAGGAGGCCATGAGGCCCAGCAGCCTCAGGGTCATCCTGACCGAAACCCGGGAAAGAGGCTGAAAGATCTAACTCATAGCCCGAATACCCCGGACTCGCTGTTCGGGAGGATAAACACGAAACGGTGTCGTGTCCAGAACCGCTCCGATGAAGAAGAGCTTCTGAGAGGGGTCAGGTGCGACTTCGGCACGTTGATGGGGAACTCCAGCGAATTCAGGAGGTCGGCCATAGTCCGGAGGTGGGAGACGACTGCTTGGGTCGAACCTGCCTCAACAACCAGTCGTCAAGATAGGGGAAGACTGGAACCCATAACCTGCGCAGATGAGCTCCGACAACCGCCATCACTTTCGTGAACACCCGAGGGGCGGTGGTAAGGCCAAAGGAGAGCACGGTAAACTGAAAGTGCTCGTGGCCTACCCTGAACCGCTGGTAACGCCGGTGGGCTGCCAGGACAGGGATGTGGAAATAAGCATCCTACAAGTCCAGCGCTACCATTCAGTCTCCAAGGCCGAGGGCAGACAAGACCTGAGCCAGTGTCAACATTTTGGACTTCTCCTTCCGGAGGAAACGGTTGACGTCCCTGAGATCCAAGATAGGACGCAGGCCCTTGTCCTTCTTGGGCACCAGAAAGTAGTGGGAATAACAACCATGACCTACTTATGGGCAGGAACGCGCTCAATGGCTCCCTTGGAGAAGAGAGCCACAACTTCCTGTTGGAGAAGGACCGGATGATCCCCCGACATGCGATGGTACTGGGGTGGCATGGCTGGAGGGATAGTCATGAAGGGGAGGGAGTAGCCCCTTCGGACTATCTGCAAAACCCACCTGTCCGACGTGATGGTGCGCCAGTGGGGGGAGGTGATGGCGAATCCTGCTGTACACTGGCATTTGATGGGCCTGAAAGGTCGGACTAGGAAGGTTTGGAGGCTGCTGCAGAGGGGAGTGGACTGGCCCGCCTGCTGGCCCCCCAAACCACGTCAACAGTTCCCACGTCCCCAGCCGCGCTGAGGTGGAACAGCTTGCACTGGCCTGTGGCTCTGAAAGGAACGTGTTGGGGCACCCCTTCCGTAGCCACGAAACGGGAAAAAAGCAGACCGTGCAGGTAGCGTGGTGGAGAGGCCCAAGGACTTGGCTGTAGCCCGAGAGCCCTTGAAGCGCTCTAGCGCACTGTCTGCCTGGTCGCCGAACAGGCGACGGCCATCAAAGGGCATGTCCATCAAGGTGTTCTGGACATCCCCAGAAAAGCCAGTTGTTCTCAACCAGACGTGACGACGAAGCGCCACCGACCTTGAAATGGTCCTACCCAGTGAGTCGGCAGTGTCCAGTCCACAGCAGATGGAGAACTTTACTGCGTCTCACCCCTCGGCAACAGCATGGGAGAGCATGGGCCGGGCCTCCTCCGGACACTGAGGCAGCACTTGCGCCACCGTATCCCACACAGAGTGAGAATAATGCCCCAAGAGGCATGCGGTGTTCACTGACCGCAGCCCTAAGCTGGAGGAAGAAAACAACTTCTTCCTAAACTGATCCAGCTTCTTGGATTCCCTGTCCGGTGGTGCAGTAGGGAATGCGCTCTGGAATGATGAGCCTTGGACTACCAAGCTCTCGGGGGTGGGGTGTTGAGAGAGGAAAGTGGGATCGCCCAGGGCCTGGTGGTGGTGTAAGGCAACCATCCTGTCCACAGGAGGCCCTGTGGTGGGCCTGGACCAGGTGCCCAAAAGGATGTCTGTGAGGGCTTCATTAAACGGCAGCCGGAGCTCAGAAGAGCTCGCTGCCGGTTGAAGCCCCTCTTTCAGGAGGTTAGTCCTGACTGCCACAATAGGTAGCTCGAGGTGTAGGGCCTCGTCCGGCCCACGCAACACCACTGCGTAAGACGCTCCCTACTCCGTAGCCACGGTAGGATGACACAACATGCCAAGGTCTGGTGACGTGTCCAGACCACTGGCATCTCCCAGGTCTTCTCTCCAGTCCTGATCGTATTCCAGCTGAGCAGTCTTCCTCACCCTCCTCTGGCTGCCGTACTGGCTGAAAATAGCCAGGGTGGAATGCAGGCACAAAAGTACCCATCTGCGCCGGATCCAGCGTTGGCTGACAACGGTCTGGCTCCGTATCCACATCGGGGTGGAAGCCGGGGTAGATGCCGGCTGGGGGTCCAGCCGGTGTCGGCTGCAGACGTGGTGCCGGTGGAATCGCCACCGGTGGAGGTGTTACGAGGTCGATCTGCGACGATCCGGATCCATGCCTGGATCCAAGGGGGCCCTGCGGAGCCAAGGCCGGAGCCACTGGTGTTGAAGGCCTAGGGCCCCCAGCCGAGTCCGCGGGGCCTGAAGGCGCACCAGCGGAGTCGGGCTGCCCAAAGATGGCAGGCATCGCTTCGTAAAACTGACGAAGCTGGGCAGGGGTCGCTGCCGGTCCCGGGAAGGGAGGGAAGGCCGGAGTCGACCCTGAAGGCTCCGCACGTGGAGCTGCGGGAGGGGCACCACCCACACCCTGCGTTGCATCAGCCGACGGGAAGTCGAAGAGCGACGATGCTTCTTCAACTTCTTTTTATGCTTTGACTACCTGACCCCGAGTGCGAAGACTTCGACAAGGAGTGATGATGGCTCTGCGACCGGTCCCTTGACCTCCCGCACGACCGGGACCTCGCACGACACGGAGCCGACTGCCAGGCCTCAGGGAGCTTTCTGGACCACACCCGCAAAGACTTCGGCCATGGTTCGACAGTCGGAGCACGACTTGGGGTCAAGGTCGCGCTCCAGGCACTAGACGCACACGCGGTGCGGATCAGTCCCCGACATCAGTCGGGTACAGGAACCGCAGGCCTTGAAACCGGGCATCCCTCGTGCACCAGGAGTCGATGTAGACTCAAAAAAAGAAGTCGACAAACGTAGGAAAAAAGTCAGTCAGAAAGTGACTGGAGGTACCGCTCTCTTCGGATCTGCGCTTGCTGGCACGGAAAAAGAAAGAACTGACGTCAGCGCGCAAAGGCGGCGTCTAAGTTACTTACGCAAGTCATCCCGGCGACCACTAAGCCGACGATGGACGAGAAGTCGACCGACGCCACCTACCGACGCGCAGGAGTACTGCTGCCGAAAAACGTTCTGGATTCAGTCTGATACCTGGAGGATTTTCTAAGTTAAGGAATCTATAACTAATTGTTTCTTTCAGATATAAGGTCTAAAAAAGGCGAGAGGTAGCCTCAGATCCATGTTTGGTGGCATAGAAAACAAGCATTGAAAATGCAATAGGTCTCGCCTTTGATTAAGTTAAAGCCATTTGCTTTGCTAATGGTATTGTATAGCAAAGCAAATGGCTTTAACTTAATCAAAGGTGAGACCTATTGCATTTTTAATGCTTGTTTTGCATTGTGTAGTGTTATACTGCAAAGCTTGAAATGGCCACTAAATGTACAAAGACATACAGTACTGATAAAACTATATTGCACATGGATGTTAATGTAAGAAAGTTGGGTTTCACCAAGTAGTCTTGATGGGTTTTGATTCTATTAAAGTCTTTTTCATCAAACTTCAGAATTACAAACAAATGAGCTTCATTTTTGCTTTCCTAGCTGCTTGATGTGCACAGTTTATCTCCAATTTGTTATTTCCATTTTGTTGAGTTGCAATAAAATAGCCTCCTACAGCATTTCATTAGAGACTGCTCAAGCAACATTGTGACATAATTCACTTTACTTTTCTTTCATTGACTGGAAAGTGAGAGGAGTTTGTAAATACCATTTCCTATGTCAAAAACCACGAGCAACAATTTGTCAGAAGACATAGCCTGACATTTGACGTCTGTCTTTGTAGCGCACTAGTTGTGACAAGATAAATGCAAAATTTACATGCATCTTTATTTATAGTTTGGACTTTGGCGAAAGCCCAAAAAACTAGACAGTTCAGTATTTCATTAACTTTATGTATTCCCAGGGACCCAAATAATGTCAGTGAATTCCTGTGGATACCTACATCACCTACCTACATGCCTGCTCTCCAGAGACTCGTGAGGCCCCATTTAAAATAGGACTTTATCAAACCACATTATGCATCGTAGGGGCTAGGGGCCAAGTCATTCTATTAACAAAGCGAATGTTAGGACATGCATGCCTGACCTGTAGGTCCCGACGTTAAAATTTTAAATATGTATTTTTTTTAACATGTACAAATACTTTTTAAATACTCACCTGCTTACATTCTTTTTTATAGAGTATTTTTAAATTGTTTAATAATACAAATAAAGGTATACTTCACTAAGGCTCTGGCAGAGTTAGAAGTAATCACCAAAATAAAAAGGAATCCACCCCCCCCACCCTCCCTCCTCTCCCGCCCGTCTTACCGCCCTGCAAAAGAGCTGTAGCATAAGGTTTTAGTTACCTTAGTAGTGCAACGCAGCTCACGGTAACATCCTGACGTTGTTTTGGGATGCCAGAGCTCTCATGTTTCCCTGACCCAACCATGAGCAGCTCATCCAGTCCGGGTTTTTGGTTTTCATTTTGATACTTTTAGTCCTTTTGCTTACATTGTAAAATAAGGAGAAGTCAAAAATGCAAAACAACAACAGACGGCATCAGCTGTTGGTGCATGAAACTCGAGAGACCTGGTATAAGAGATGCCTATGAAAAGGCACGACGACACAAAATATTTTACGAGCGTGCACCCTCTGGACTACATTATCAGTTACTGTTCTTTTAATCTCGCCAACCATCTCCACTGACCTCTTATGGGACACGGCAATATGGTGCAATATATTAAATCAAATCACTTCTATTTAGACAGATGCCGCAAGATGTCAGCTAATAACTATTCTCTTTACTACGGGCCTCGTGACAAGTTACCCCAGATCGGTCACGAGTCTTATTACGACTCCCTGAATGACATTTTAGTTTCCTCAAGTTCCATGCACCCTCCATTTTGCAGCACCGATGTGTTTCCGTCGTAACCTGTGTTGAATGGCGGAAGCAACTGATAGAGTACCAGCAAATTCACGAAGACGCCCCACCCTCGAAAGCCAGCGTAGCCAAACAAATCATCTATCAACAAGGATTCATTTCCCCGGTTTTCACAGAGAAGAGTGTACAGAGCCATCCGGGCTCTCCCCGACAATGTTGCACTCACACACGCATTCATGCACCCCTCGGGGCGGGCTCGTCCCGAGGGTATAAATAAAGGAGGCGGAAGACCGCTCGGGGTCTTCCCACCACGAGAACGGAACGGTGGCCCTGTGTCCTTTATTTCATGCGAACATCGCTAACTGCGACACAGGCCCCGCCGCGCTACATTGGCGACGAGGCCGGTCGCGCCCTTACGCGTGCCTTCCGGTCCCTTGTGGCCCCCTCCGGAGAGTGTGCGGAGCCCACCAGCGGTGCTCACTCTCCTACTGCCTACCTGCTTACTTCCCGGAGCTCGCGGAGCCCACCCGCACCGCTCCGATCAGGCCGCCTGGACTGCGCGTCGGTCCCGCCTTCTGCTCCCCGTGCTACTCAGCCCGTCAGCGCTGCACCCGCCCACGCGTCTCCCTCAGCAACGGGAGCGCGTTCAGCTGGCGGCGCTTCTGTGCGGTGTGTGGGGTAAGTGGAGTGGCCCCACCCTGCAGCTTCTTCCTCGTATGATGTCCCCGCTCCTGCTCTGCCTAGTGCTGGCTCCTGATCCACGCCGGCCGGTGTGCTGTGGGGGCCTCATCAGGGCTGCCCTCTCTGCTGCCTGAAAAAAAAAAAAAGAAGAAGAGGCAAGGAAAGGGAAATGGGGCTCAAGAAGGAGAAAAGGGGGAGATGGTCATCCCAGGAACACGACCGTGGGCCCGGCGGCAACAAGCATTGGCAGCATCCAAGTGACCCGTCCAGACACGCAGGCACGGGACAACTACTTCGCGCAACACACGCAGTGGCCCACCTCGAGCATACTTTGTTAGCCTTCATCCACAGGGCAGTGGGGGCTAATCGGAGGCCGTAGGCATTGCCTGCAGGACTTCGCAACGTGGGCGTCCTTGACCAGGCGTAAGGACAGAGCACACGCCCCAGAGCGACACGCTAACGTACAAGCTGCGCCCTTGCACCGGCGTGCCCCTGCCTGGCCGCGATGAGCACTGCACCTGCCGCAGGCGCGGCCGCCCAGCAAGATGGAGGGCGCAATCCAGTCGCTGGTGCCAACCCACCACCACCAGTGGTCACCCACACCGCAGTCGCACCGCTATCCCCGTTCAGCGAGGCTTCGGACCCCGCCACTGCTGCGCCACGATGGAAGGCGTGGGTAGGTCGGCTGAATCACTATTTCAAGGGGACACGTGAAACCGATGGAACGGTAAAACGATCACTCCTTATCTACTATAGAGGAGCAGAGATTTACGACCTGTTTGAGACGCTCCCCAACACAGAGAATGAGGACGACTACGGTGCGGCGGTCGCCGCGCTCAACAGACACTTCGATCCACAGCTTAACCCCGACTTCGAAAAATTCAAGTTCAGGAGGGCGTGGCAGACCGAAACCGAGTCGGTCGACATGTTCTACGCGCGGATACACCGCCTGGCTAGCACGTGCCCATTCACAGACCAGAGGGAGGGAATCTGGGACCAGATCATCTTAGGCTGCCGCTCAAAGCTCCTGCGAAAGCTGATCCTCTGACAGCCCGGAATCTTGCTGGACGAGATCCTGGTCCTCGCCCGCTCCCATGAACTATCGGACGACCGGACAGAAGAGATGGAAGCGGCCTTACACACTCCGGTTGCCACGGGGTCCTAGCCTAGGGCCCCGCACATCAAAGGAGAAAAGGTGGAGGCCATCCAGAGGCGTCCCGCAGCGCCTCGTCAGGCCTCCAAACCACCACCAGGTGGGTCGTGTGGGTACTGTGGCGAAGATCACCCGGCAACAGCCGTCTGCGGGGCGAAGGGAAAACGTGCTCCCGCTGTGGTAGGCTAAACCACTATGCCAGAGTGTGCCGCGGCGGGCGGGCGGTTCTGGCAGCCATCGTCAAGACCCAGGTTCGGGCCACAGCAGATTCGCCAGGTCTCTCTCGTTGACCCGCCGCCAATCTCGGAAGACCAGCCACAGGCACAACACCCAATATACGAGGACGAAGACGAGGAGGTGTTCGTAGTGGGGTATGTCAGCCGGACAGGCTCCTGGCGAAGACCACCTTCCATGTGTTCAGTTTCAGTTGAGGGCACGGGGGTACAGGCCCTCATCGACACCGATGTATCTGTCAATGTGATGGATTCCGATCAGTATAACCGTCTGTCACCGCGACCCCCCCTTGCACCGTCCACGGCGCGAATATACACGTATGGAGGCACAGATCCTCTCACTCTAGTGGGAGCTACTCTACGGAGGCACAGTTCCAGGTCACTGAAGGCAAGAAAGGAACTTTACTCAGCTGCCACACAGCAGAGGATTTAGGATTTGTCTTCTTCGCCAACCAGGTACACGACTCGCATGCGGAGGCAATACTGAAGGAATTCCCAGCGCTCCTCACTGGCTTGGGGAAACTCAAGGGCAAGAGGTTCAAGCTCCACATAGACCCCTCAGTACGGCCGGTAGCCCTCAGACACCGGAGGGTGCCCTTTAACTTACGCCCGCAAGTGGAGGAGGAGCTGCGAAAGCTCGAAGAGCTGGACGTAATCGAGAAGGTCTCGGGCCCCACTCCCTGGGTGTCCCCGCTGGTCGTGGCACCCAAGCCCAAACAACCGGGGGCCATCAGACTCTGTGTCGACATGCGACTGCCCAACACGGCGGTGAAGAGGGAACGTCACATCACCCCCACGATGGACGACATTGTGGCGGACCTCAACGGGGCGAAGTGGTTCTCGAAGCTGGACCTAAATGCCGGCTACCACCAGCTGGAACTGGATCCGGAAAGCCGGTACATCACCACTTTTTCAACCCATGTCGGCCTCTGTAGGTACAAAAGGCTCAGCTTCGGAGTATCATCAGCCGCCGAGGTCTTCCAGAATGCAATCCGCGAGGCACTGTCAGGGCTGCAAGGGGTGATTAACCTCAGTGACGATATCCTTGTGTTCTCCACATCGCTCGAGGAACATCACTCCCACCTCCGGGCCACGCTCAAGAGACTGGCGGATTGTGGACTGACTCTACACAAATCCAAGTGCTCCTTTTATCAAGAAAGCGTAGATTCTTTGGGTACACGTTCACTCGTGAAGGACTCCTGGTAGACCCGAAGAAGGCTGAAGCCATCAGGGCGGCCAGCACACCACAAAGTCCCACTGAAGTGAGGAGCTTCCTCGGTATGGCCACCTACTGTGGACGGTTCATCCCCAATCTTGCAGCCATGTCGGAGCCGCTACGTGCCCTCACGCGTCACGACCACAAGTGGGAATGGACGCCAGCTGCCAACAAAGCGTTCCAAAACATCAAAACAGGACTACTAGACAAGACGGTCATGGCATACTTTCACCCCACATGGCGAACAGAACTGGTAGTTGATACCAGCCCGGTGGGCCTAGGGGCAGTCCTCCTGCAGGAACATGGCCCTGAAGTGTGGAAACACGTCGCATATGCCAGCAAAGCTCTCACGGACACGAGACGAGGTATGCCCAGATCGAAAGGGAGGCGCTGGCCATCAAATGGGTCTGTCAACATTTCCACCTGTATCTGTGTGGACAAGAATTTCATGTCGTGACGGACCACAAGCCGCTGCTCCCGCTGTTTGCTGGCTCATCCAGGTTAGCGCCACCGAGGATCGAAAGATGGGCGGTGCAGCTACAAGCATACAACTTCAAAGTAATCTACCGTCCTGGGGCTCACAACCCAGCGGACTATCTGTCCAGTCACCCGGAGTCGGCGGCGACATCTGCCCCGTTGGGGGACACATGCAGCACTGAAGCGTTTGTCAACATGGTGTCGCAAAGGGCATTTCCCAGGGCCATGACGCCGGAAGAAATGGGTCGAGCAACTCGAGAGGACCTCACTCTCTCTCGTGTTCGAAAAACGCTGGAGAATAATAGATGGGCCCATTTCATGGTTGGTGCCCGCGCCCTACGGCAAGAGGTCAGCCATGCACGCCAACAGTTGTGGCACGTCCGGAGTGAACTCAGTGTGGGGGAAGAAGGAGTCATCGTGAGGGGACACCTCATAGTGGTTCCGGAAAGCCTACAGAGAAGAGTCCTCCCGCTGGCACACGTGGGCCATCAAGGGATGGCCAAAACCAAAGCCAGGCTGCGTGACAATGTTTGGTTCCCGGCGATGGACTCCAAAGTAGATGAGATGGTCCGACAATGCCACGCCTGTACCATCACCGGAGGGGACCCTGCGCCAGCCCCAGTAATCACAGAAGAATCGTGCAGGACTCCTTGGACGCATCTCAGCGTGGACTTTGGGAGTTTTCCAGACGGTCGGCACATGCTGGTCATGGTCGACTCATTCTCAAAATTTCCTATTGTTGAAGTGATTGCGTTGACAGCGTTCACCCATGTGAAGAAGGTCCTGGACCGAGTGTTTGCAATGATGGGGTTGCCAGAGGAGGTCAGGTCGGACAACGGACCCCCTTTTCAGGGGCGAGAATTCCAAGAATACCTCGAATGTCTAGCGGTACGCCACAGGAAGATTACCCCGCTATGGCCCCAAGCAAATGGGGAAGTGGAACGGCTAATGAGAACAATCAATCGAGCGCTGCGCATTGCCGTGGAGAATGGAGAAGATCCGGAAGCGGCTCTTGAGCAGTTCCTCGGTGCATACCGCCAGACTCCACACAGCACCACCAAGTGTGCTCCGGCCCACCTTCTATTCAAAAGAGCCCCACGGGACAGCATTCCGTCAGATCCGGTGTGGGTACATGCCGAGCGGGATGATGCAGCCATCCAAGCAAGGAGGGAAACAACCAATCGGAAGGCCAGTGAGGCCCGAAGGGCCCAGGAACCGCAGCTGAGAGTGGGAGACCGCGTGGTGATCAAGGACCGACACCCTGGGTGGAAATTCCGGACTCCCTATGAGCCCGAGTTGTGGACTGTATTCAATGTTCAAGGGATCATGGTCACGGCTAAAAGGGGACAGCAATCCATCACAAGGAACGTATCGAGCTTCAAGAAGATCTCGGAGGCGGATACGGACCAAGATGGGTCCGGCTATCAAGGATCACCTTTGAGCCTCTCCTCCCCTGCGTCTCCCAGTGAGAGGATCACCTCACCGATCACCCCTCAGCAAGTCAGTCAGGACCATGCTGGTAATGTACGACCAACCTGCCAGGACACTGCTGCCGAGGCGTCCGGGAGTGTCCTGTTGGGCATCTCCCCTGAGCCTTGCGTCCGGAGCCATTAGTATGGTCTCCGGCCGAACCCGGTCCCGAGTCAGAGGCAGAAGGACTTTGTATATACTTCTCCATGACCGGGGAGAACGTGATGGTCCTGAACTGAAAGAAAGGAGGGATGTAGAGAGCCATCCTGGCTCTCCCCGACAATGTTGCACTCACACACGCATTCATGCACCCCTCGGGCGGGCTTGTCCCAAGGGTATAAATAAAGGAGGCGGAAGACCGCTCGGGGTCTTCCCGCCACGAGAACGGAACGGTGGCCCTGTGTCCTTTATTTCATGCGAACATCGCTAACTGTGACACAGGCCCCGCCGCGCTACAAAGAGCAGATTCATCGGAAGCTCTCGTCGACAAATCTCACAGATTTAGAACAATGCTTCCACAATTAACTCACCAGCAGACACCCAGGAGGAGCCCCGCCTGCTGCATACCACAGCCGCATCCCTGGCCCGGGGCACACGGACTCGAAGCGACCATTAACCTCATTGTTCCTATATTCCCTCCACCAGGCAGACTCCCGGGGAACCAACGGATCGCGATACTCCACATGCCGGGACCACTTTCCACCCACCTGTAATCCCTTTGTGTGCACTTATGGCACATTTGTGAAGCCCTCAGGGCAGCTTGTTGGATTTGGGCGCGATACGTGACCACACAGACTGCGCCGTCTCATGCAATCGGGTGCCATTGTTGGGTCTTCTATGAAAAAAAGACACACAATAGTGCACCTAGCGCAGAGGTTGGAGGATTAAAAACCAAGCAGTGCCCCGGGGCGCGGAATACTCAAGGATGACACCATTACAGGCGGCACCAAGGATGAGCCACACAAATAGAATGAAGCTGGAATGGCAACAGATGCAAGTCCAACATCGTGCTGCGGGCAACGGCGCTCCTTAGGTAAAACTCTTTACACTGCTCGCCCAGCTCTCAACTGAGGGTTAGCCCCAGCACGACTATTTTTCACCTAGAAACGTTGCATAGCAGCACATGGATTTCATCTGGATCTACCCAAAAAGGCACGGCGTGGATACCAATTAAAAACAAGCGCTCGCCAGGCAGCCGCTGTTTATTTTTGCATCGCGCTTTCACTTTAAAGTGAAAGCGCGATGCAAACATAAACACGCAGCGCCCTCTCTCCTTTTGAGACGGCCCATCCGGACTGGCTCTCATGGCTTGTTCATCTAACACACCTCCTAAAGATAAGAAATTGCTTTGCAACAGCCACAAAACAGACGAGCCAGTCCGGAGGGGCTGGACCAAAAGGCAAAAGGGCGGTAACAAAGAAGCCTCATTTTCAATGAAAGGCCACCGTTTACCATAACCGATGATGCCTAGCAATGAAAATGAGGGGCGGGGCTTCAAGCCCTTTTCAAAAAGTACTGATGTGCAATAAATCTTGCGAGGCGTGCAGCGCATGCGCTGCCACGCTGCGCGAGACCTAAGAAGGAACTGACGTCAGCGCACAGGAGTGGCGCTTATATAAGCTCCACACATCATTACCACAGTGGAATTGCCTCAGAGCAGAGCTGCACTGTGCCACCTACTGGCGTGCAAAGGTACTGCTGAAAAGTTTCCAGATCCAGTCTGACATGGGCACTATTCAAAAGGTGAGGAATCTGTGGCTCAGAGTCTTTATCAGAAGCTATATTATTTAAATGAAAGTAATTTAATGTATAGTAATTTGTGGTTAGATTTACTATTGAGGTTAGCATAAGTTGCTTTTTTAGCTTAAATAAAGTTCATTAAGTTTAATATTAGAATCAATATAAAATATATGACTGATGTAGTGGGTTTGAGGTAGTAGTAATTATATTAAAGGGGGCATCCAGGGAAAGGGAATGATGCTGCAAAAGATCTAAAACAAAAGTAGATACCATTAAACAAAGACACATTCTGGAATTCCTATTATTTGCAGTGTTACAAATGCCAGGTTGGATAAAGGGAACTGTTTTGTTCTGTACAATGTATAGTCTCATAAAAGTACTTATCAGGCAGAAGTAGTGGTACTCCATATGATGGGTCCGATGTACTGGGAGATGCCAACATGCAACTATTCACATGGTAGGGTTTTCTGCTCCTGTATAATTTAATGTAATCGAAGTACCACAATTTAAAGGAGATGATTCAATAGAATCTACCCAAAAAGACATTAATAAATGTAATCTTCCATCCCATGCATACCTGTTGACTTTGGAGTAAATCGCTTATTCCTTGAATCACATTAACTCCCACTCAAGACCAAGTCTTTTTCAGGAGAATTCGGTTTCGGCTCGGGCCTTAAACGCTAGAGTGGGCCTTTAATGGCCAGTAGAGCCCATTAAGGCTGACTCTAAGGCTATAGTACATCCTGAATGTTGTCACACACTTTGAGGTTTTTTAAGAAGAAAGACTCACCAATCTAGACTTAGATAATGATTAATATATCCATTAGATATCTCCTATAAATGTGGGGCTCTTGACCTGAACAGGCAGAGTATCGCTTCCACAAATCATTGAGCTAGGTATTGATTACACTTACTTTTTCTGCCTGCGTTCCCCTAAATTTTACATAATTAACAAAAACAGAGATAAGAGATCCTGTGGTCATCACTATACCTCAACTTCTAGGACACAAATCCACATAATAATGTATTTATCTACAGCAATAAGCATTTACAATGAGGGGACAATCAGAAGGTGAAGCACATGTTGAAATATTTATCTAATTATTTTATGATTACTTAGAACAGGCCAGTAACTTTTTGAACAACAACGCTGTGCATTAGGTCAGATAGAAATCTGGTAGACAGAACAATAGGAGCCAAATAAGACAATGAGAGTATAACAGCAAATGTAAAATAAGATAATGTTTGTAGAGAAGTGAGAGCAGGGTCTAATAGGCATATGAAATACTGCACTGCAGGATACATAGGATCACAACAGGAAAAAGATCACCATATTTGCACTGTGAGGCCCTTGTGTAGAAAGCGCTTAATCTCTATGGCCATCCAGCTACAGAAATCTGTTTTTAAGTTAGATTTAAACACCTGTAGTGTAGGACTGGCCCTAATGTTAAACAGTAGAGCATTCCCGTGATTGGGTTGAAAAGGGTAAAGGTTTGGCATCTGAATGGGACATGGGATGATTTTGGTGTCATAAGGAGGTGCTGATTGCTTGATATTAGGTTGTGTGTGAGGATACATCATGAAGAGTCTCTGAAAGGTAACCTGGTGCTGATCCATGTATGGCTTTGAAGAACAGTGAGTTTGTAAAGGGCTCTGTGCTTAGCAGAGACCCAGTGAACTTGATGTTGGTACCAAAAAGCGGGAGAATTTGTGGGGAGACTAAAATGTTCTCTTGTGATAAAGTTTAGAACTTTGTTAAAAGGAGTGAAGGTGTGCTGAGGAAGGCCCACTAACAGGCTATAGCAGTAGTCTAGCTTGTTAACAATCAGTAAGTTGATCAGAACGTATGCAGTGCAGAAAGATATATGAGGACACATTCTGCATATAGTTAAGGTTTGCTATCTAGCTGCAGTGGCAGTTGAGCTAATGAAAGATGCCGCCCGCATGAAGACGTTGAACAGTGCTTCTAGGTTTCTGACTGATGAGGCAAAAATGAATGTGTTTGGCAGAAAACACATTTGTCATCCATTTATCTTGAATTCTGCGCACAACAGCTGAAGCACAGGGCAGAGTCATTATTCATATTGTGAAAATACACTGATAATAGTACCAGTTACAGTATATTTATTCTTTGTGTTTCAGGCATCTTCATAAAGCTCGGAGTATGAGCATCTAGGCATGCAAATTATAAAAATTCCATTACCTAAACTGGGAAAATCAAAAGTGATGAATTGTGTGCTTTCACACTGTTGGCTAGACACAAGCCCTGTCCCATGACTCACTCAAACCTTCCGGTGAAGGGCACTAAACTATTAACACAACATTATCATGCAGTGGGAAGTTATTTAAGTACATAGTCTGCTCTCTTTTATTAAGACTGGCATCATGCCACACCTTCGTGATAATGCATGCAGTACCCGGAATGTTCGCTATACATATGGTACGCAACATTCAAATAGACAATAAGACCCTGATTCACCAACAGCACTTTGTAGTATGCTTTGTAGCACTACAAAGAGTACGTTCTGCCTGTTCTTATATGTGCAGAGTTCTCTGCCCCTACTTTGGAGTCTCCGTACATGTAAGTGAAGATTTTAGTCGTAAATGTGGAAGGGACAAAGGGAAGTGTGTGGGAAAAATAGTTAACTTACTTGTAAAGAGGACAGGATCAGCGAGGATTAATAGGGGTTTAAGTAAGAAAGGGAGGGGTTTAAGGAGAGATGCCACCCATTCACATAAAAGTAAACCAATTGAATTACTTTGGGGGTGGAGACACGTAACTTACACTTTTGTAGGAAGTTTAAACTTGGAGTTTGTGAATACCGAATTTAATAAATTTACTACAAAGTGTAAACGTACTCAAAAGTGTAAGTTACCATTTTGAATCAGGTACTAATTGTTAAACTTCCAGTACCAATTGGATCACTTGAGACACAGGATTAAACAGAGATAGCCCTAAGTTACAATACCAACGCTTGTTAAAAGGCCTTAAACTAAGGATCTCAGAGACCACCTTTGGCAAAAGGTGGCACCAAATTACTCAGTGTGATTTTGACTTGCCCCTTGTTAAAATAAAAATAGTTTTATACCCTCAACAATTCTTTAAAGAAGCTCCTCTGGAAATGCACAGGCATAACTTTGAAAGACATAGGTCAGTCTCAGGACAAGAACAATTTATGAAAAGACTATCCATCCGTAAGTGACAGTGGACATTTTCCCTAGGATTCAACAGGCCAGGAGGCCTTCCTTGTAAACCGGTACCAGGATGCTTGTTCCCGGTCCAGGGGGGACCTGGCTTGGCAGTTTGGGCTGGACTGTTCCCTTAAGGCACAGGGTCAAGAACTCATTTGCATATGGCTGGGTCTATACTGGGGTGGCATGGTGAGCAAAAGAACAATGGATTTAAACCAGATCTTTCGACTGGGAGAGAATGTTTGATTTGCTCTGCATTCCGTCCATCATCTGTATGTCTTTTGCTTTCTCGCCCTAAGTGCGCCGGGTATGCCCAGATGTGGGTCCCAGGTTCACTGTGCCACTGTATTCAAGCTAGCCTGGCTGATGAGGGGTGATGCGCTGAAACCGGTCTCAGGATGCTTGTTTCCGGTCCAGGAAGGACCTGGCTTGGCAGTTCGGTCTGGAATGTTCCCATGAGGCACAGGGTCAAGACTAATTTGCATATGGCTGGGTCTAAACTGGGGTTTCTTTTCTTTTGGGTGTTTTAAATAGTACACACTAGACCTGAGACATCGGGTATCAGAGCGCTTTACATGAGCACCAGTTTCGTTACAGATTAATTTTTTTGTTGTTTTTGTTAGGCACAGGGAGATTAAGTCATTTGCCCAGAATCACGAGATGTTGAGCGTTGTTGCCGAGAATCGAACACAGTTCCCCAGCTTAGAGGTCGACCTCTCTAGCCGTAAGGCTACATCCTCTCCCAGTGGCATAGTGGGCAAAAGAACGATGGATTTAACCTAGATCTATTGACTGGGAGAGAATGTTTGATTTGCTCTGCATGCAGTCCATAATCTGTGTGTCTTTTACTTCTTTGCAATCATATCAACATTCCTTTCAAATTATTCAGACAAATCGAAACTCACTCAACAGATCATCAGAAACTTTATTGGGAAATTCCGCTAATGGCCGTCTGCCACATCTAGACAATAAATAGATAGAGCACTGATATATTCTAACTGACCTTCAAACCCACAAGCACTACAAAGACTTTAGTTAACGTAAGGGTCTCCAGAACACCACTGCTGGATCCCACAGAAAAGAAGCACATCAGAAACATACTTACTTATATACGTTGAGGTACCCAATCGGACCAGTAAAAATTGTGTTTAGTGTCTGGCTGTACAGGCCAGCGGTTCAGCCGCTAATAAACATATCAAATGGGAAAATGGCCCCCCTGGCAAATACTTACGGTGTCTCTATCAGAGGAAATCGATCAATAGGTCTTTATTGAAGCCTAAGGAGAGGTATAAAATAATCTGACGCATTTGAGTAGAGATTTACCCAATCCAAAATAAGTTACATCTAATGTGCTAAAAGCTTTTTGCGTATTGAGGATGACAATAACTGCGGTGGAACTAACCATTTTATTTCCATCAAATAAGAGAAGTAATCTCCTGAGATTAGCCATGTGTTTTTTCTCACAATAAAACCCTTCGGGTCAGAGTATATTAGTCCAGGCATCAAAGGGCCCATGTGATTTGGGAGCCCCTTTACCAAGCTCTCAGTATTGATATCAATGACTGATAGAGGTCAATATGACCTACAGTCCTTGGGATCCTTAGGAGACTACCCACCATTATGTTGTAATGCCTCAATATTGTGGTAAGGGCATCCCTGATTTACAGCTGGACAGGTCCACCAAGGAAGAAAGAGAAAGTGGGGGGATGCACTAAGCTAGGATAGACACATTGTTGAGAGGGTGATGGGTGATGCTTGAAGAATGCAAGGGAAAGTGGTTCATCCACACCACTGCCTACTGGTGAGCAGGTCACAGTGCTGGGTTATCTGCATAAGAGGGTATTCTTTCAAATAAGGTATCCTAGAGGGAGCAGGAGTTCAGGCGCAGACTGACTATTACATCAGTCTGGCTAAAGCCGGATCTGCCAGAAGCATTAAAGACCTCGGATGTGCTGGTTTACAGCTGCATCAGTAAAGGTGTCTTCATTCCTCTCTAGTAATATCTCTAAAGATAAAACTTTCTAAAGTTTATAAAGCCATGTTGCACACAACACATTCCATGCTGCAGCTACTCCCTTCCATTTACCAAGCAAGCAAACATTCACCCCTCACAGCCACCTCTCCACAGACATTAATCACTATGTGCAGGGCTGTGCAAAGACATCCTGCCAAAACCCTTTAGGTTTCCCAGTATGCATTTTACTCTGGAGCTATAAGACCACACGACTATCAAGAACTCGAGACTTGAAGAGGAATCATCACTGTCAGCAGTGGGATTCTACTTTATCGACTGGGTCTTGAGATGGGAATCACTGGAAAAAGATGATAAGTACTCTGAATGCTGGAATGGAACGTCATAGTTATAAGACTAATAGTTGAGATTCAAGTATTTCTACATCACATTTAAACAAAAAAAGGGTTTGTCTCAGGCAGAAGTAGTATCTTGAAGTTTGCAGGAAAGTTTGTCCAACAGATGAAATCTCAAACTTGTGTTAATTTAGAAAACAAAATCAAGATTATCTCCCAGTATATCTTTTATTGCAAGGACTATATTGTATGTGTATGTCATGGAGTTATGGGAGGAAGGGAACAAAGAAGGTTAGAAGTCAATGGTATTGCTGAGGACATTTTTTGGCGCAATAGAGAGAGAGTGTGATCACAGAAACTAAAAAGGTGGGTCAATCACTTCATAGTGCCAGAGGTATTAATAAAACAACAAATCTATCATAAAAGGTGTGCTGGAGGGGCTAGAGGGAGCAATCAGTGGAAGCAGGGGCAGCTACTTTGTGTGTTGAGGCTTATCAGCCAGTACAGCTGGAAAGGCAGTAAGGTGAAGCCTGCGAGAGGGTGGCAGCGGCGGGTAAACTATTGGTTAGTAGAGTCAGCAGACAGCGAATGAGAAACGAAAACGATGAGAGCAGCAATATTAAGGGGTTTGGGAGATACAGGTATTGGCCCATTTCGGGACGAAGGCAGACGGCTAGCGGTAGACATTCTTAATACCTTTCAGCATGAAATATGAAAAGTTCATCTTCACTGGTTTGCCGTGTTCATAGAAAGAGATTATAAGGGTTGTTTTGTAATTGGGGGAGTCTTTGAGTAAGATGTTATGGGCATACATAACATTCGCATGCAGGAAGCAGAATATTTGCTTCAAAAAGATGTCTGATCAGGCCAATATATTCAAGGTTAAAAAAGGTCAATTGTAAGAGTCCTATTTCTCATGCCATGCAATTGGGCTGCAGTGAGTAACTCTGGGTTCTTGTTCATCAAGGAGTACTTGAAACTTTTGATGCTATCTCTAGATTAGATGGATGGGTATGGATAATCACAAAACAAACCAATCTGGCAGCAACTGTTTCAGGTATAGAGGACTTAGGGGGTTATACATTGCCATGTTAACACAACTATACAATATAAAGAGTAGTAGGAGTGCAAGAGGGTAAAAAAATACCAAAGTGAATGTATATAACTCACTTTATGTGTTTAGAGGAAGATGAACTGCGGGGAGGAGGGAATATATATCAGAGGTGCAGTTAAAAGCAGATGTGTTTAGGCCAAAGAATGAGGACCATAATTAAATTCCAGTTTTTCAGAAGGAAAACTCTTAAATAATACAAAACATAAACTACAATCCAAAATGGAACGGTATCTTTGTATCTTACGTATGGAACAATTATCAGATCTACTACAACTGCCAATACTGGATTGAAATTATAAAAAGAAAAGAAAAAATGCAAACACCCAAAAGGAAAATTAAACTTTTTAAGTGTTCAAAT
Source organism: Triturus cristatus (assembly GCF_964204655.1). Lineage (NCBI taxonomy): Eukaryota > Metazoa > Chordata > Amphibia > Caudata > Salamandridae > Triturus > Triturus cristatus. The sequence goes on from NC_140589.1 coordinate 1,397,633,824, forward strand.
CTTTACTGTTGAAAAGCTTGTAATACCAGGACAGTTCACCTTCAATGTAAACTGAGTGAAGAAAAAATCTGGAATATAGGAAATGCACAAAACACTGGATAAATGTGGGATGTGCAAGGAAAAAGGTTAAGGGTTTGGGGAAGATAGAGAGTTAGAGAGGTGCAGAGAAGAGGTGAGGGTGGAAGGAAAGGGTAAAGAGGCATGGGAGAATGGTGGCAGAAGGAGGAATGGAAACGTTGGAAGATTTAATATATATAAAATGAAAATCTCCCACTCAGGTGGCTGTTGAAAATGTGTTTTAGAACACTGTAGTGTTTTTACTCTGGGTTCCGCAGACGTCTGAGCCTGCACTGCAGAAGAGTAACTGGGGCGATTTCATATGAGTAGGTTTACAAATGACCATGAAAATATTTTTGTGACATAAATGTAATGCCGGAATTTACTTGATTAGCTCTCGATGCTCCAAAATACATCATTTGAAAGGCCAACACGCTTTTTGTTCTAGGGAAAGATAATTACGTAGGTTACTGTGGAATTATGTGAAACCTAAAGTGACAAATACAATCTACAGATTCGTGTATCCAGTAGTTGGATCAATCAGATATCTGAAAATATTATTGGGCCTCTAAGTTAATGCCTGAAGCTAAATTGACATGTCTGCATTATAATACTTGAATGAGAATGCTGCAGGAAAGGGGGTGGATCTTTTAAACATACCAACCTAATCAGAGCAATGCCAGAATTACACTCTGAGGCCACCACAATTATGATTAAATCATATAGTTAGGCAGAGGCAGCAATGTGATAGAGTAATACTGACAATGGAAATCCTATGTAGAATGGTCAACAATTAATAAACTTGCAGCCTGGAGGGGACTTGGGCGTCGGACAAAGAATTACATTTTCAAGCTGATCAATATTGCGGCATTCAAGTACATTATGTTTTCAGGTACATTAGGGGTGGGGTTTTTCAAGGGCAGAACAAAGACGGAAAAATATCAACATCTTAGCCACACACTCAGGTTATATGGAACCAGAGAGGGGATGATTTCAGGCAGTGCACTGCTGGAATATCACATCCTGATAAGCAAAACTGAAGCAAAATCAATCACTATCAGCACCAATATCAACGCACTACTACCTTCATTGGTGGCAGTGAACTTCCAGGAAATCTTTAAAAAAGCAGTGAAAGGTTCGGAGGAGATACCAACGATTACAGATTGGTGTAAAGACATGGACGCAGCTATGATAACTGAAAAAACAGTGTACAGTAGCCGAGGGTGTCCGGGCAAATGGAATAAAGTGTGGGGGGCATGGAATAAATTTGGGGATACATCTGTGAGCCTCCGAAGACGCAATCAGGGGAAACATCAGAAGAAGAGACAGTTGGGAACATACAAGAATAATGTGTGTGATGTTACTGAAGACTGGGATTTATTTGATGATAGCAGACAGAATGATGAAGTACTATGATTGATGGAATGTAATTTTACTTTACATTGATGGAACGAACAGTGCATAATTTCTTTTATTGTTGAAAATAAATAAAAGGTGTTTAAAAAAAAAAATACAGTGAAAGGAAGTACCTTGGATGAAGATGATTGGCGAGAGAGCTTAAGTTGCCCCACACACTTGGTAATCAAAGTGAAACTGCATGTGGTTGACTTCAAAATCTTTCACTAGGCATATTTCATACATCGGAAAAAGTTTTAAATGTCACCCTGAAAGGGCAATGTCAAGGGAACTTTTTTCAACGCTGATCCAGCGTGTGGCACAAACTTCTGCAGCAAACGATCTGCAAATCCTAGCAAGCTCTCCAGGAGTGAAACTATGGATGGAAATTGTGGATCGGTGGCTGACCTTGACATTGTGCAAAGAACACTGATCACAAACTCATGCACTCTACATAAAAGTGAAAAAACAGAAGAAACTAACATTGCCACAGCAATAGGTCTGACCTTTTTTTTTACTGACAACACACACACTGTGTCTCTAACCCATTTGTTCACATCATAATAATATATCTTACACACAAACATATGGGAATGTTGAGGTGGTGGTAGGGTTGGTAGTAGCAGTGATGGTGGCAGTTGTGATAAATGTAGTAGTCACTGTGTTAATGGTGACGATGGAGGTGATAGTAGGGAGGATGATGGCAGCAGTGGTCATGGTGATAGTGATGATGTTAGTGAAATGATGTTGGTGCTCTAGAGGTGACAGTTGGGTTGATTTGGGGACAGTACTGGTATTGAAGGTAGTAGTTTGTTGATATTGGTGCTGATAGTGATTGAAGGAGTGATAGTTGTAGTGATGATAATGGTGACAGTAATATTGAAGGTGGTGGAGCAGCAATGGTGTTAGTAAGGGTGGTGCTAATAATGGTAATGATGGTGGTAACTGTTGTTGGGTTGAAATGGAAATGGTGATGGTGGTGTAAGGGTGATAGTGATTTTAGTAAAGGTTGTGATAACAGTGATTCTGGTAGTAGTGGCAATGGTGACTCCTTTGGCAGAACACATTGCATTAACAAAGTTAACTATACACTGAAATACAAGGGTTGGAAAAGGAGCCTGAAGATTAAGTTAATCTGTGTAAAATGCTGCATTGCTAGAACATTGCACCACTGATCTTCTGAATTCTATTTCATATGATCCCTTTTATGAGGTTTCTAATTTATTTGACAACCCCATAATAATACCCAGGGATGGCAATGCATTCTCTGTAACCTCTTATTCTGCAGAACCTCGCTATTAGTGAACTGAGTAATCACTTGTAAATCTATTCAGAACAGACAAATGAAAATAATTTATTTAAACTCTAAGTTGAGGAATGTTAGTTCTTATTCAGGCTGGATGTATGTCTTGATTAAAGTTAAAGCCCTGAAGAAGCAAAGTGTGAACTCAGCAAAACACATGTTGACTGTTTAGGTCTCACCTAGGCAGTGAGCATGCGCTGCCCTAGAAGATTACCTTTTGGAATCGGTCAGTTCTTTTCAAGCACTTGTGCTTGTGGCGGCATCCACCTTGCGGGAAAGAGCAGCGGTGCGCAGGGGCCATCGGTTTCCAATTAGCGTGGCCGCGCGTGCGTCTGCTCTCTCCCGCAAGGTGGATGCCGCCACAAGCACAAGTGCTGGAAAAGAGCTGACTGCCTGTGCTAATTAATTTGGTGAGCGACCTTTGTTCTCATACAGCTGTGATGACATGGCAGAAGTCTAATATGCCTACAAGTAGGGACTACATTGTGTTTATTTTAATGGTAGTATTCAATCATCAGTCCTCTTCCCTCCGAACACTCTTTATACCCAATCCACAGTTTTTCTTCTAAGAAGCTCCTTTCCTCTATTTAGGTGTGACCAAGGCAGCTTTAGCCGTTTAGACTACCCAGTAGAGATTCTTCAAAACAATACAGTGCATAGTACAGGGAGACTTTTCTTTAAGTCGGCCCTATGTAGCAATTGGTTTTCATGGGTTGCCCTTGTTTGGATGGGCGTTTATTTAAGGCCATGGCATTTCCTGTATGATTGTGTTCCGTTTGTTCTCATTGTGTCTCGGTGAAGGGGAATTATGTAGTTCCTTAGTTTAACTGCTAAGGCGAGGTGTGGCTGGTAAATAAGACCCAGCTGATGAGACCCAATGTCTTTACTTTGATGTATTTACTGTGCAGTAAAGATAACATTTTATTTGCTGATTTACATGCAAGTGTGTGCAGCCTGGGTCAAAGACTGTTCATTGATCACATGTAGATGCATTTTTTCACTTTGAGCGCAATAGTAGTATCAAATGCCATAAATTCAACATGTTGTTAGGACAGAGGCTTAAATGCAACAAAAACACAATCCCTTTGTGCAAATTATTAACTATAATATTTTGCTGTGTGTGCCTTTTAAGAACACTAGTTAAAGTGCAAACGTTACCTTCTGACTCGATTTTATAATACTACTTTTAGAGTTCTTCTGCCTCTTAGTTTACTTAGGGCACTGTGGCCCAAGATCTTTTGAGGTAAGATCTTTTTAGGACAGCTTTTGGCAACACGTACTGCTGAATAACACGTGCTTCTTTGACATAAAAGCAGACATTTTGACTTTACCAGTTCTTGTTTGAAATAAACTGTTCAAAAATTTCCATCCATCCATCTATCCAGCTGTCCATCCTTTCAATCATCCTCCTCTTCATACACCCTTTCACTCATCCATCCTTTCACTCATCCATCCTTTGTCATCCATCCTTGTACTCAATCTAGCCATTTTTCTGTTCACTCTTTCATCATCCATTCTTTCACTCAGCCATCCATTCATTCATCCTTTTGCTCTTCCTTCCACCCAATCACTCAACCATCCATCCACCCTTTCACTCATCCATCCTTTTTCATTCATCCATCCACCCTTTCATATATCCATGAATCCATCCATCCTCCCTTTCACTCACCAACCAGTTTCTCATCCATCCGTTCTTATCCTTTCACTCATCCATCCTTTCCCTCATCCATCCTTCCATCCACCTACACTTTCAGTCCATCCTCCCTTTCACTCACCTACTAAGGGTAAAATGTTCTAAATTAAACAAGCATTGGCACAGCCAATAGGTCTCGCCTTTGGGACCTTATAAGTGTTTTTTGCCATGCAACAGTTGATGTTGTTGCACCAAGGATATTGTTCTGCATAACTAAATACTTATAAGGTTTCAAAGGAGAGACCTATTGGCTATGCCAATGCTTGTTTCGGAAAGCTGTTGGCTGTTTAAAATGGAACCATATCTTCACTTTTCAAAAAAGAAAACTTGCAGTCATGGTGGATGTTTATTTTATTGATGATAAAATATCCATTGAAAAATTCATTGGCAAATTCAGTGCTACAATGGAAGTAATTTTGATGCAGAACTTTTGTAACTGTAAACTTGGCTCATTTTTGCAAAATAGTATTTGTCAAGTGTAAAGCTTGATATATAAAAGCTTTGTACACTCAATTGTCTTATCAGGGTAAATATTGACAGAATTCCCATAGTGATTGTTCATTTTAACAGGCTCCCCACTCAAAATTAGAACTGCTTATTATAACTATACCTAGTGAAGTTATTTTTGAAAGCTTTGATATGAAAGGCATAGTCCCAAAAATACTGCATAGCAAATACTTTTGAAAAAGGACCAGCATTCTCGTACCATCTTTAAGAAAGCTTAAGTGAGCACAAGTCTTTACTTTCTGAGAAAAAGAAGTTGTAAATGTTGTGTTATGTTGTTTTTATTTCTATAGCACACTAATCACCCTCAAAGGTATCAGGCGCTTGCAGATCGATAGGCTGTGCCCACCCAGGGGGTGGTTACTTCACGTCTTTAGCTTCTTGTGGAACCCGAGAAGTGATGACGAGGCTCTGATGTGCTGTGGCACATCGTTGCAGGCTTTGGGGGCGATGTGAGAGAAAGCGTTGTTATGTTCCATAGAGGTACCCCAATATAGGCTTAGGTAGTCATCTAACCTTTCACCTATATTCTCCCCTACCATTACACTACATAACGGTTCTTAGTACTGACTTTTTACCTAGTTACGGTAATGTCCAAAGATGACATGGAGTTTTTTCCGAAAAGCTTTAAACCTCATTCATTATGCATGAGGATTCTTGGAATCACAGCAGGACAAGAGGCCTACCATCTCCTGCATAATAATTATGTATAAGGGTAATTCCTTCCGTCATCCTAGTCCGACATGACACAGCAAGGTATATCCCCAGGGGGTATCACTTTCGGTATATATACACCATATCTTGCTGAGATAGTCAGAGGAGAAAAGGACTTCCATGCTGACACACTAACGCGAGACGCTGAGGCTCCTTCATGCAGACACTCCAGCTCGCAGTGGTCTGACATCCCTTGCGGGGGGTGCATCTAGAGACCAAGACGGGGTCCCACAGACTCCCACTTTAGGTAATAGGGTTGACATAATCCTAGAGGGATTCTTGGCTTTACACCCACATACATGCTAGGTACATCTAGTTAGGGTCACATCGTAGGAGTACGGATCTTACTGTTATGTATTTTATAAACTTGCCTGTATTCATTGTTTTAGCACGATGGTAGAAATCTACCATCCTGTTACTCTGTTAGTGCTTATAACCATTTATATCTGTTACTGTCTGATGGTTGTTACAGCACACCCATTTTACACTAGAATGATGCTGGCTCAATAAATACCTATTGAAAAACGTCCCCACCGTTTATTCTGTGTATCTCTCTGAGATGAAGTGATCACGAGGGACTGAGCGAAAAGTAGTACACTGTTTACAGGATCCTGAGGGATCGGGGTTGTCATGTTTGATAGTTGCCAAGAACTATTCTCTCCTTAGTAAGAGGGGTTTCTAGTGGCACTGTGAGCTAGCTGGTATACAGGCTAACATACCCGGTAGAGGTGTCTAGAATCAGTCCGGACACCAATCCTAAAGTGTATGTTGTCTAAACGTGCAGATCTTATATAGGTGTATAGGAACTACACAACAGCGTGCCCTCTTAACACATAACGGTGAGGAGGAGGTAAGCCACGTATGCCCTCCTACTGAAACGTAACCAACACAAATAGGTACAGTATCTGCAGGGTGAATACCGTAACCAGTATTGCTACCCTAAACCAGATATACAGAAGTCCAAGTTGGACATTCAAATAATTCCTGTGGGAGTGCAAAAGGAAGAGAAGTTCATCCTTAAGGAAGAGAAAGTCTCACACACAAAATTGTGTCATGCTTCATCATCATCAAACTCTCCCCAACCTGGTAGGGTAGTATCACCAGGGCGGACTCGACCTCCTGCTGGACTAGGCGCAGGAGAGAATTCTTAGATAAAAAGAAACTACTGGATAAGGGAGGGATCTAGATCAGTCAATTAAAAATACCTTACCGTTCCTGAGCGAATTGCCTTTATTAGTGGGAACTGTAGGTAAGATTAAAAACAAATGGTACGGTTAGTAAGGGCGATGGCTCACACCGTCTTTAATAGCTAGGCCAATATGTTTCTGGTCACATTAGAAGCCCAAACTAGTTTGGGGCATTCATCAGGGCCAGGGATTCCTCACTACCTCCTAAGGGCCACTATGCCTAAACTTTTTGTGAGATGAGATGGAAAAACAGAAACTTGAAGGAAAACAATGTACTCAGGTGAGTTCAATCTGAGTGAAAAACAAGCTTATTAGTCTAATGAATAACAAGAAGGAGAAAAGAAACAATTAGCTAAAACAACTTCCCTAATCGCAGATTTAAAATACAGTTAGTGGAATGGGCAAGCAGGTGACACTGCAAAACATGCCACTGCACTCATAGCACTTGTAATATGTGACAAATAACACACATGCACACAAGAAAGCATACCCTCCAGTTCTGTTCTTGTGCATGTGGGTTGCCTGTGCTAGTGAGGGTCCTGCGGATCGGGAGTGTCTGGTGGGGTGATGGAAGTGTATGTGGCTTTTGAGGTAGACTGGGCCTATGTTGTGTGTAATGCTTTGTATGTGTCTGAGTAGTTTGAATTGAGTGTGTTTGCATATGGGGATGCAGTGCAGTGTTTTGAGGTATGGCGAAAGGTGGGTATAGTGAGACAGGAGTAGGACAAGTCTTACTGTGATCTTCTTGATGGTTTGGAGCCTGTTCAATAGTATTTTGGTGCTCCTTACATAGTTTATGTTAATGTAGTCAAGTCTGCTGGTAATCAGAGCCTGTGTTACTGTTTTCCTGGTGTTTTCCAGGATCCACTTAAAAAAAAATCATAGCAGCCTCATGATGTGGAAGCAGGTAAAGGTTACAGTGTGTATTTGAGCTGACATGTTGGGTTTGCCTTTGAAGAGGATTTCTAGGCTCCTGGCATGAGTGATGGGGACTGGTGTAGAGCCGCAGTCTACTAGCCACCAGATGGGGTCCCATGCTGATGTCTTCGTTCTGAAAATCACCACTCAGGTCTTGTCCGTGTTGAGCTTTGGCAGTTAGATCTCATCCATGCATCTGGCAAAATTGCTTTTGGTTGCAGGGGTCTTGTCTGACACGCAGTGTATCAGTGGTATGTCGTCTGACTATGAAAGAATGTTAATGCCATGTGGCCTGATGAGGTCTGCCAGTGGGGTCATGTAGATGTTGAATAGGGTCAGGCTATAGGATGACCCTTGGGGTACTCTACATTTGAGGTTTATTGGCTTCCAACATGTATGGTACCAGGCTCACTCTTTGGATTCTTCCGTAAGAAAGTAGCAGATCCAGTTGAGGGCAGGTCCCTGGATCTCACCTCATGAAGTCTTCTGATGAGGGTGGAGTGGGAGACTGTATTGAAGGCTGAGGAGAGGTCAAGGAGGATGAAGGCCGCTGTTTCTCCTCAGTCGAGGATCATTCTGAGGTCGTCACTGGCTGTGATAAGGGCTGTTTCAGTGCTGTGGTTGGCTCTGAAGCCTGATTGAGTCCAGCAACATGTAATCATCACGGCAAATTAAAACATATGAGCACGCAAGGAGCATTATTGAATAACACTGGGCCTTAATGACAGGCCAAGGCATCAAAACAGCTTTCTCTTCCTAAACTAAAAAGTCATAAATCAGCAATGAAAACATTGCTGTGTCAGCACATAAAACATAAGAGAACACAAAAAGGTTCTCTATAACGAGATACATGTCAAGTTGCATCTGCAGTCTAATAGAACATCTACTTCAAGCCCCATCACCAAAACCTAATGGAAAAACAAATGAGACAGTGTAACCATCCACCAAATGCTACAGCCTCGATATACACCCATTGAAGCCATGGCAAACCATGAAAAAACACACGAAAGACAATGGCTGAGGGGGGTGACCTATATCCCACATTCTCTGCTCTTCTAATTACACTTTTTTTTAAAACAGATGGCATGATTCCTTTCAGAATGCTAAAAGTTTACAAAAACAGGCACCAGAAAATAGAATGCGAAAAATACAGTGCAATTTATAACCAAATGTAGGAATAAAGCTTTGAGATTCTGACGGTGGTGATATGTCAGAAAGGAAGGACGTGTCTTCTAGTCAGGGTTCGGCTGCAAGACTGTAGATTTTTAGGTTTAATGTCGCAGCAGTCGTTGGAAAGACCTACTGTCACTATTTCTGTAAAATATACACAGAGTGGAACTTTGGCTCCTCCCAGAGAAGTATTTCACTCTCACCTCATGCTATTGACATATCATTCCTCCTACAACCAGGGCTTCCAATGGAATGTATGAGGAAGTATTTTTTATCTGAAAAGTACACCCAATTAAACTGTCTGTCACATTCAGTTCTTCACCTCCTATAAATCTATTCTATAAAGAGCAATCTCGTTTTGCACTTTCCTCTCGTATTGGCAAAGCCAATGGAGTTGCTTTAATTGAGCACATTTAAAACAGATCATCTGGCTTTCTAAAGCGTGTTACGTGATTTACTTTCGCATTAAAGGAGTAAGATTTACATGGTGGCAGTGAGTGAGAAGAACATAGTAAATGTAATTAAACCAATGAATGACATATACCTCGTTTTCAAGGAAGAGACTATCAGTTTAACGCAGCACTTACATCACACTGTAACTTAAACGGCTTGGTGTCAGTGGTGAAAGACGCGCTTTTTATGGGGTCGGGGTCGTCGCCGTCATTCCATCTCGCGAGAACGCAGTTGCTGTAGGTCGCCACCCCGGCCTCTGAGAGGGCTTCCACCACAGCCTGCTCCACTGCGTAGTTGTTAAAGCATGGAACGTTCGAGGACGTCGGGGGCTGCACCAGGTGTATGCGCGAGCCCGCTATTCCCAGAGACAGGAGCGCTCCTGCCGTCGTGTAAATGTCAAGTGAGTTTCCGTAGACAATGGCATTGCCTGAAAAATTAAAAGAGGAAGCACGTTTGTAAGACACACGGCAAATACCTTATTAGTATAATGCAAATGCTAATAATGCAGAGTTCTTTGATGTGACCTTATTTCTCTGAAGCTGCGAAGCGCACAATGTTACCTAGCAACACTGACAAAGATCATTTTGTAAAGATGCTGCACAAAATATCACTCTTAAGTAGATAAACACTTAACACAATGACATTCGGTAATGGCCCCATCATGTAAAAATGTAAAATTATTCCTAGTGAAATGCCGCCCTTTGCTTTCCTTTCTCTCTGCTGCAAGTCAGGTGCTAAAGAAACAAAAGCGGCGAAGAGACAAACAGCATCGTGTGCGACAGACATGGACGCGTAATTAGGTCAAGATGGCTCAGTGACATTTGCATGTCTTTCATTGTCTTGCAAGAATATATAGTTATCTTTTTGCTGCAGTGCAGACAAATATGTTAAACATAGCACAAGGTGACATTAAAATACAGTTTTTATTGGAGGGAAACGTTTGCGATAACAGGCAAAATGAGAATATTCGTACTTACAAACACATACATCATGACAATGATACAAGCTACATGTATAACACGCTTCCCAGCATGACAACAGACCCTTCACTTCACCAGCCATGAAAAGTGTGAGCGCGTTCTAGCTTCACACATTACCTCACACGGCAATATTATGTTTCAAACCTCCTCTCATACTCCACAGTCATACACAAGTATGTTAACGCAAAAATGCGGCTGCCCGCGGCCCCAGCAGGGGGCCACCCTAAAGGGGCGGCCCCTTTACTGCCATTTGGGCACTTCCCCACCCCCACTAATAATGCGAGACTCTAGGAGGAGTCCCTTTACCAGACGCGTCAATTCCGGCACGCAGAGGAGGTGGGGAGGTATTTATGCCTCCCCCGGCCATCTTGGCGTCCTCTTTGTGCCGGACACGCCGTCTCCCACCCTACCGCATACCCAGCGTGGGGTTGGCAGGCAAAGTACATAGAACGTTGTAATGTTTTCTTTGTCGTTGCAGGCGGAGTTACAGGGCGATCTGGAAGCATATGGGTACAGAAGGGTACCTCTGCAAGAGCACAATAGGGGTGCCAGAGCTAAATCCCAAGAGCCTCAGGGGAGAGTCCTGGAGTAATTACGTCGGCGTCCCGTTAGTCCTTTGGGCGGTTGTGGGCCTGAATAGGGTGACCAACTGGTATTGGTGCAAATTCAGGACGGTGAGTGCAAAAATTCAGGACAAAGGGTCAAAATTCAGGACACAAATTCAGGACAGGAGGTCAAAATTCAGGACAAAACTTCAGGACAATAGGTAAGTTTTACAGACACATCAGAGGAGGCCGTGCAATAGTATATAAGTAAGCCCAGCCATATCCAAACATATTCAACCATTTGCAAACCTATCCATCATGTATCCTTCCATCTATCATTTCACTCATCCATCCCTTCATCCATCCTTTCACTCATCCATCCATACTTTCACCCTATCCATCTGTACACTCATCCATCCACTCTTCCACCCATCCATCCATTCACTCATCCATCCAGCCATTTACCCTTTCACCCATCCAGCCATCCTTTCACTTAGCCATCCTTCGTTCCATCCACCCACCCATCCATCTACTCATCCACTCATGAATCCATCCATTGACCCTATCACTCTTCCATCCTTTCTCTCATACATCTATCCTTTCACTCCTTCACTCATCTATTCATCCTTTTGTCGATCTACCCTCCCTTTCACTCACTCATCCATCCATCCTTACATCCAGCCTTTTACTCATCCGTCCATCCATTCACACTTGCACTTATCAATTCTTCAATCCATCCATCATTTCACTCATCCATCCACCCACTCACTCACTCATCATCCACCTTTTCACTCATCCATCCACCCTTTTACCCATCCAGCTACCCTTCCACCCATACATCCAGCTATTTACCTTTTCTTTCATCCATCCTTCCACTCACTCATCAATCCATCCATCCTCTCTCATTATCCATCTATTCAATCGTTCACTCATCCATTCACCCTTTCACTAATTTATCCAGCCATCCACCCATCCCTTCACTTACTCACTCGCTCACCTTTTCATATTAATTTTGAGCTGAGCCTTTTTGAGAAGAGGCCCATCAAGAACTTCACCCTCACTGCAGGAGCCATTCCAGGACTGGGACAGAAGCCACCCAGGGCGGAGACAGGATCCACCACAGGGGGGGGGGGGGCAGGAGCCACCACATGGGGGGACAGGAGCCATCACGGGGGGGGCAGGAGCTATCACAGGAGGGGGAACAGGATCCACCAGGGTGGGCACAGGGGTGGGCATGCAGTATTCTAGGTCATCTTGGTCTCTTCCAGGGTGGGGTAGGGCTCCTCACCCCCTCCTGGACAAGACCACGAGACAACAGGCTCTCTTTCTAAAATGTTAGTTTTGCCATCCCCCACTGTGATGTACAGTACTTAAAGGAGATACTCCAAGAGAACTGATTTAACTGATTGTCCTCCATACTTTGTTAATCAGAGTGGGTGCGATTGCGCCGTTTCTTTATTTTATTACATTATAGACTGCACGTTTGAAGAACCGAGGTTTGCTTACAATTTAGTGACAGTAATTAAGCTCTGTGAAGAGAACCACGTGCTGCCTGGTGTAATCAGGGCCGGTTCTAGGGTGTTTGGGGCCCTGGGCAGAAAGGGAATGTGCGAAGTCCCGCTAAATTACAGAGACATGAGGCATTCAGGGCTGTTTGCATCTGAATAGATGCCCCTGCGCCTGAAGCTGCAGCCCCTCCCTCTCAATCACCTTCAAACACCTCTTAACAGCTCATCAAGGGCTGAAGGTGTGAGGCTTGCCATCCCGCTGTGCCTTTCCAATGCTGCTGGGGATCTGAGCTTTGGTACTGCATCGGAGTCAAGCAGGGAGGTGGGTGGAAGCTGTGCCGGCTTTAGGGTGGTGCGACCGGTGCCCGGGTAAAATTACGGACAAATAGCGTCCGTTAAAGAATCCTTCACGGACAACGGACAGACGGCCGAAATTACGGACTGTCCGTGAAATTTACGGACGGTTGGTCACCCTAGGCCTGAACAACCGGGGGCTTGCCTTGCTACGCTCCGCCCTGAAAGGGGCGTGAGTAATAAGGGACGAATGTGTCACGTGATCCAGTAAGGGGATCACCCCCATAAGGGTTGCACTGATTGGTTTCTCCACAGTGCTTGGCTCATCAGGCGGGCAGGGCAGCATAGGTTGGTACAGCTGCCTGCCCTTGGATCGCCCGTAAGATAACCCACCATATTGCATACTTTTGTATGGAATAAACCTGCAGCAATATTTTTCCCAAACAAAAGTTGTGTTGTGTATTTATTTATGCATGCATACTCTGTTGTGGTGTGGGTGGGGTGTGTTGCCATAATGGGACTAGGAACAGACCGAAGTTCTATTCTCATTCCTGACACAGAGTATTGGGACCACAACTACAAGGGTTCTGGTCACCCTCACAATTCGTTCAAACTGCCACAACCGTTCCGAGTTTTTTTTACTGATATTCTAATACAGTGCACACAAAAATAGTTGGGTGGAGAGACATTATAGACTCATGCCTTGGTCCTATTTTCTGTGATCTATACCATTTACAACCTTATTATATTGTACAAGTTTAGATGAACTAAATTCGCTGCTTTGTTAGCCTTAACTCCCAGAGCATTTACTATCAACATCTTCTTCTGTACTTGAAATGAAATATAAGTTATCGTTATCCAAAATAAACAATGTATTGCATTACAATATTGACTGTGAGTGAGTAAATCATTTGTAAGCACAAAATTTAGCAAAACTGCATCTTGGTGCTAGAACTAGAAAAGGTACCAGAAAGACAAAAGGGGAACATTATTGAAAAAAAGGGCCATTAAAGGTTCTAGTGGAATCTCTGTGACTAGTCATCTAACAAAGAGCAAGAGGCGAATCTATGAAGTCTGTACCGAAAAAAACAAGCCACCAAGATGTGTGTACTAATAGGTGGATACACACTAAAAGAATTGCAAGGCCAATACGTCTCACCTTTGTGACCTATTGGCTTTCCAATGCTTTATTTACAGATGCTGGATGGCATTGACAAAAAAAGAGCAACACAGAATTATATAAGAGCTGCTGGTCCACATAAAAAATCCCCCCAAAAATACTATGAGTTTTGGGTGAGCAACGGAGGAGCATATTTGGATGGGGAAGCAATGGGGAGTGGGATTAAAGAACAATAACAAAGTAGTTTTCTAAACGAGAGCAGAGGAAGAATGCAAATCAGCCAATCCAAAGGATGGTAAAGAAGATATGTTCCAGGGAGATGATGAAGGCAAGCTATAGAAAATGAAAAAAGCAAATAGGTGGGATAATAAATCCAACCAGTGGTAAGCAATGAAAGGGCTCTAAAGCCCACTGTAAGTGTTTGGTATTTTTCACAAGAGGTTTAGGCGAGACCTAAAAACAAGAGAACCTGAATGAAGACAGAGAGGTGACTCAGTGTCCGAGGTAAGTCAGAATATACTTAATCTCAAAACCAGAGAAAGCCCCCTGGAGCAAGGCAGAGAGCTTTAAACTGAATTGGGAAGCCTTTGCAGCCAGCTGTAGTCTCTGAGAAATGCCAATTTGCCCAGATTCTGAACCAATCTGACTGCTGTATTTTGAACCAACTGCACTCTCTGAATCATGCTGGAGGGAAGTCACAAGAAGAGGATGCTATTTACATCAAATCTTGAAAGAATCCCAGCTCCCACCTCTCATGCTCTTAGAGGTCGAGTAATAAATGCCAATATTTTCCTAATAAGCTCATGCTGGTAGCAAAACAAAGAAACGCCACAAATCATATGCTTTATCGAAAAGGAAACCAATGCTTTTTGCATTGGAAACAGGAGATGAAGGCAGCTTGAACCCAATCAGCTAGAATGTGGGTGCCCAAAGACTACTCTAGTGCAATATCAGCACGTCTGTTTGGCAAATTTGCTTCAGAAGATTACTGCTCATCTAACCTTTTATGCAGATGGAGGTCTGGAAAATATTCTGAAACTCAGACAGAGGTATATCAAAGCACATGATCTGTTGAGAACGTCAGAGTACAGTACTGACTCCAATCCAAATATCTTGAATTGAAGGCCATAGGCTGCATGTACATAATAAAGTGGACAGGAGTGAATCTTGTGGACGTCCAAATGTGATATATATTTCCTCAGATCAAAAAAGAGAAAGAACCAGAATCTGTCTTCTCCCGGCGTGGAAAGAGACAGACCCAGTAAGGGCCCTCATTTTGAGACAATGCATCATTAGATGAAATGATCAACTGTAATCAAAGTCAGCGAAAGATCTAAGAGTATCATTCTCACAAGATGTCTACCTTTAGGCATGTCATAAGTTTATCTGGTATGGTTACCAGAGAGGTTTCAGAACCCACATCAGGCAGGTTGCCCATATACATATGGTACAAGAGATCACTCTCTTTGAGATGGTTTAAAAGACAACATGGCAGGTGCTCTTTGATATAGTCCTTTTCAAATATTCTGAATTCATTCTCAAGTTGCAAAAAATACTGTCAATCATACAATGTTCAGTACATTCTGGTATACTAAACACCTTTCCAAGGAACCAATCTATTATTGTTTCAAAATACTTCTCTAATAGAAATGAAGACAAAGAACATTAGCCTCTGGAGCAATTTCCCCAACCAACTGTTACAACACTTTACACCTCATAAATGTCACCTCAAACCTGAAAGAGACTGTGTAATAAGCAACACTTACATCTACTGACCTCTTCAAATAGCCAACACGAATGGCCTGATTTAGAGTTCGGTGGAGACAGTACTCCGTGGTGTAAGCAGTGGTGTACCCTCTCTGCCAAACTGACGTTCAACCCACCTCATTTAAAGTCTGGCAGAACTTCAGCATGTCAGCAGCAGAGACTAAAATATCTCTGCCGCTGACATACACTTCCAGTAGTGCAAGGGAATAAGGGCAGTTGAAGGTTTGGCCATTTGACCGCCCGCTTGATTCAAAGTGGGAGGTCAAATGGCTGGTTTTCGCGGTCCATCACTGTCTGGTAAAACCTGGTAGTAAGGGCCAGTGAAAACTTTTTAATGACGCCCACACCATGGGAGACAACTATCATGGTGTTGGGGGTGGTCAACTGAACCCTAACCTTAAGGATAATCTGATCCTTGACACACAAAAATGAAAATACACTTGAACCTACTTAGAAACGGCGACCATTCGACATGTGAAATATTCAGAATTTTATCATTTGATACACGTCACAGTTCACGTGGAAGCTTTCCAAGGCACACAAATTCACGGATATTCCCAAAATTGTCAAAATTCCCTCTTGAAAATTAAGCCTGTGATGTAATGGGTCTATTTTAGGTGTCTTCTTTCTAGAGAGTTTAAAGTTACAATACACTGCCTGGCTGGAGGAAACAAGAAAGGGTGAACCAAAATTAGGAGTCAAACATCAATTACTGTAAATTCAACCAACGCCTCCCCAACTCCATTCCATTCATAGCTCACAATATATGGGAAACTGATCCTCTACATTATTGAAAGACAGAGTTCTGTCAAGATTACAGATTAGGCTATTTACCAGATTATGCACTTCTCTGAACATCCCCCACATTTGTGTAATGTCAGGCATAATCATTTTCAAAACTCTTAAATATTTTGACGAGGTAAGCTGTCTAAATTCCGAGGACAGTTGTTTCAAAAATTAGCACAGATTTGCTGTCCAATTTTAACTCTGTTCTATAGCCACAGTAACTTTTGTTCAACGACAAGGAGCTCCAAGTTACAAAGGTACCAGTTCCTCACACCAGAGATGTGTTTTGCTGCACTTAGTGCCATGGATATATGTTCTCCTCTTGGTGAGTGTAAGGGTAAAACTTAAGGGTTCGGAAGCCTGCACAGAATTTAGGCTGGAAACCTGGTTGTATCAAAAATGTCATCAATTGAGTTGAGAACCTCAGTACAAAATGTTTGAAGATTTGGACAATCAGATAGGGTATATTTTACAATACCCTCTCCACCACATACCTTTCAGAATCCACTGGTCCGATGGCAGTCCCACTAGTACACTTTTACAGGAGTGTGGTACGGTTACAGTATGAGTTTTATTAAGGTTTCACTTGCTGTGGCATTTCTCGATGTCAAGACAATTCTGTAGAAAATACTTTCCCACTCTCTGGGTGAAGACTCAACCCTGTCCTTTCTCCATACTGAGCTTACAAGGGCTTTGTCTGCCTTTTGGCCATTCATCAGGAGATTACAGGTGCTGGAGGCCAGTTTTTGGTCACACTCTTTTGAAAGGAGCCATTTCTCCAAAGAG
Source organism: Triturus cristatus (assembly GCF_964204655.1). Taxonomy (NCBI): domain Eukaryota; kingdom Metazoa; phylum Chordata; class Amphibia; order Caudata; family Salamandridae; genus Triturus; species Triturus cristatus. Next base: position 1,397,651,004 of record NC_140589.1, read on the forward strand.
ATAAAAGTGCTGGGTGTATGGGGTTTGATGAATGTGTACAGTACTCAGAATCTGAGAGATACAGACATCTCCAAATAAGACACTGATATACCAAATCTCTCCAGTGAGTTGACGGATGTGATCCTTGTTTCACTAACAAATACACCTCTAAAGAATTCCCTGTTCCTATCATAGCTCCCAAGCCGCCAATGAGCAAATACTTCCTCGTTTAACCCCAGAGAGCAGTTCCGGTTACCAATGATGGGTGTGAATGGAGGCAGAAAGTAGGACAATTGCAAGTCCATATTAGTTTATCCTATTTTGCTATGGTATTTTAGTGACCATAGAGGAGTATAAGCCCCCAGCGGCTCTGTTTCTTCTTAAGCCATGGTATGTACCTTGTCTGTGTCCTGATTATTATCTAGTCTATGAACCAGCACTGGCTCTCGATTCAGCTTTCCACCATATATCCCAGTTGGGAAGCTTGATGATACTTCAACAGAAAAAGGTAAATTAAACCCTTCCTTCTTGGTTTCAAACTTGAGAACACATCTGGCCTGCTGTCCTTAGACTCTTCTTGCCCAAATACAGTTAAAGTTAATTGACCTCAATAATATTTTAAGTAGTAAGGGGGTATTGATAGGGCTATAGATTGGAACAGAAATAGACTCTTTGGGAGTCTTGCCATTTTTATCATAGCCAGCATCCCAAGCCATGAAAAGTCCTCTATACGTCAGAGAATTTATCTTTTGAATACCCATCAGAAGTGGTTAGTAAGTAGCCTGAGAAATTGAGGGGGTAATCTGCACCCCAACTAATTCCGGTAGTTGTCTGCTCAAAGAAATTGTGTATTCAATAAAGAGATAAGTGGTTTGGGCATTGAGATTTAACTCCTCTATTAGACTAGGGAGAGAGTGGCCTGGATCTGTAATCGTGACTGAGATGTCATCAGTATACATGGTCAAGTTTTATGTTTCTTCCCCTGTGTGCATTTTCTCTATTAAGTCAATATGCCATATTCAGACTGAGAGTGAACAACAGTAGGGATAGAGGCAACCTCTTTCTGGTTACCTTTTCAATGGAGAGGAACACAAATGTGCTTGTGGATCATTGTAACCAACACAGGGGGGCTTAAAAGGAAAAATGGCCAGGTTTTACAAGCAAATGCCTTTTCAGCATCAAGTAAGAGAGGAACAATTTGTTTCTGAGTTCTATGGCCAATATGATTAGAGGCCACTCTTTTGGTGCTGCCTACACAGTTTTTACCAGGTAAGAATTGTACCTTATCAAGCTATATCAATGAACAATGGATTAGTGTCCTGTATTCTCAAGTAGATCTTCCAGCCTATGTATAGTACTGAAATCAGTCTGTAGGTGCTACATCACATATGGATATTCTCTTGTTTGAGGATTCAAGAAACCACGGTTTCTCTTATTGAGGGTGTTGCTGTGTTGGTTTCTGCAAGGAAACTGAGCAACTGGGTCAGGACTGGAGCCAGAAGATTACAATAGATCTTGTAGAAACTAGCAGAGAACCCGTAGGGTCAGAAATTTGTCTCACCTTATGTTTATCTATGCCAGAGGATTTTTCATCCATTAACATTAGCCGGACTGCCTCTCTGGTCGAGAAAGATGGGCGATGAGTGCTATTTAAATATGCAGTAAGCTGGTCTAGTGTGATCTGGTCAAATATATGGTCCTCACTTGCACTTGGAGCACATATATGTTCCTTCAAGTTTTGGTCAAGTTTGTTCTTTAGTGAATTTCTTCCATTTCACACAGCTGTGAATCAAGATTTTCATGGGACTCTGCACTAAGTTTGTCAAGGCTTGATGATTTTGAGGCCAGATTACCTTAGTCACAAATCTTCAGGGCATCCCAAACAGTTTTGATCTCCACCTCCCTTCATTCTCTGTGAGGTAGGCCTGTATCATAACACTGGATTCCTTCTGCAGTGATGTATCTCTCAACAGGCCTTCATTCAGCCTCCAATGTCATTTTGGTGAGAAGCTAGGTACTGACCAAAACATGATCAAGCTCAGCGTAGGAATTACATGCAGCCAAATAAAAGGTGAAGCCTTGGAATCAGAGAAGCTGCAATCGTGAGACATCCAGGAGGCTAACACTGTTGAGCCATTTTCTCCCCACTTCGAGATTGCGCCTGTGAGGATCAATTTAATTGAAATCGATCTTCCTAGGTGTCAATGACCAGATTAAACAGCACCCATAATCAGTTCCCATTCTGTTTTCTTTCACATATCCTCAATTAAGGTCTTGAGGGTTTTCACCTAATTAAAATTGGACATTTTATGAAATTGGGTAATTATTTGAGAAGGATTTTTTTTTTTTGATAAACAAATTTTTATTTTCGGCATAAAGGACAATATCAAGAATGATATACAACAGTGCGTTGAACATGGCATCAGGAACTTCAATCAAGGAAGCATTGACAAACGAATGTAAACCCCCCCCCCCCTCCTCCCCCACCCCCGTCCCCGCCCTCTGTGCCCCCGCCCTTCAAAACAGTCCCCCCAGCCATTTCCCCCATATTTTGCGGAATTTTTTGGGGCAGCCCCGGGCAGCGTACAACGACCGCTCCTGAGCCGCACACCAATCCACCCCTCTACTCCAGGTAGCCCTTCTGGGCGGATCTGGCTGTGACCACACGGCCGCTATATCCCTCTTAGCTACCATTAGGGCAGTAGTGAGAAAGTACTTGTCGTTACGGGACCCATCCAGCCCGTCCGTGATGCCCAGCAGAGCCATTTTAGGCTCATGGGGGACCTCCCATCCCAGGACCTATGCTAGATCGGCTTCAATCGCTGCCCAGTAGCCCTCCAGGCGGGAACAAGACCACACCATATGGAAGAAATCCGCCGGAGCCACCCCACAGCGAGCACATGAGGCGTCCACGCGGAGGCCAGCACGATATAGGCGGTCCGGAGTCAGATAAGCGGTGTGGAGGTAATAGAGTTGGATGAGCCGCAGCCTAGCGGAGGTGGTAAGCGATCGAGGTGCCATAAGGGCGTCCCTCCAGTCCGCGTCATCTAGGGGTCCCACCCAGACCTCCCATCGCTGTTTTAAGCCGCTCCAGTCTACCGGGGTATTGTTAATCAGGGATTTATAAATGCGGGATATTCCCCCCTTCCCCAGACACCCCAACATCACCTGAGCCTCCGGCGGGCTATGAGAAGGCAATCTGGAGTCTAGAGGGACGTGGGCCCGGACCGCATGGCGCAGCTGAAGGTATCTATAAAATTGGGAAGGCTGTAGCGAGAAGCGGGTCTGAAGCTCCTGGAAGGAACACATGTGGCTCCCCCGCCATATATCGCCCAGGCTGGAGATCCCTAGAAGATTCCACTGCCGAAATCCCGCAAGTCCCGCCACCTCCCGCAGCCATGTCCCGTGCCAAAGCGGTGTGAGCTGTGTTTTCGTCCCCGACCAACGGGTGTGCCTCAAAGCTGCGCGCCATGCCAGAAAAGGGGCCCGCACGACACCGGGGAGCGACAGGGGGACCGTTGCCCCATAGAGCATGTTCTGGATAGAGGAGAACCCAAGACATTGCACTTCGAGTCTATAAGCCGGATCGTCCCATCCACTCGAGAACCAGTCATGAATCACCAGTAGCTGGGTGGCCAAGTAATATAGATATAGGTTAGTCATGCTCAGGCCTCCGTCATAGGAGGGGACTCTGCAGCGGTCTAGGGCCAGCCGGGGCCTGCCGCTGCCCCAGAGAAATTTAATCACCATCTTATCCAGTTCCCGGAACCACGGGCGCGGAAAAGGGCACGGAGTGTTTTGTAGCATGTACAGAAACTTGGGGAGGATCATCATCTTATAGAGGGCGACCCTCCCCAGCGGATTCAATGGGAGTGACTGCCACCTGAGCATATCTGACCTGGTCTTGTTGACTACGGGAGCCACGTTGAGGGCCCAGCAGAGTTCCGGGAGGAGGGTGACCCAGATCCCCAGGTATTTAAATGAGAGTTTCCGGAGGGGAATATCAGATTGCCAGTCGAAACATTCCCTTGACGGGTGTAACGGGACTAGGACGGATTTTTTAGGGTTCAGATGAAGACCTGACGCTTGGCCAAACCGACGGAGAATCCGGCGGACCTGGGGCCCGAGGTCGCTGGATCAGAGAGATAGAGGAGGACGTCGTCCGCGTAGAGGGCGATCTTATCGGGGGTCATACCTGGCCAGTCCCACCCGCGGAGAGCGGGATCCGAGCGAATCAATACCGCCAGGGGTTCCATGGCCAGAGCGAAAAGGAGGGGCGAGAGAGGACATCCCTGGCGCGTTCCTCGACCTATGGGAAACGGGCAGGATAGAGCCCCATTGACTAAAACACGGGCCCGCGGGCTCGCATACAGGACCGCAACCATGGCACGGAACCGGGGACCGAAACCCATGTGCTCCAGGACCTCACCCAAGTACGCCCACCCCACGGAGTCGAAGGCCTTTTCAAAGTCGACCAGCAGGAGGGCCAGATAAGGGGAAAGGCGGCCGCGGTGCGCCAGGGCGAGGTGCAGGCGCCGCAGGCAGTGTCTGGTCCCCCGATCCGGCATAAATCCACATTGGTCCGGGTGGACCAGGGAGGCAAGAGACGGGCGTAACCGCTGCGCGAGGACCGTGGCATAGATTTTAAGCTCGGTGTTAATAAGGGATATCGGCCGGTAGTCCGAGCAGGACTGTGAAGGGGGCTGCGTCTTGGGAAGGACAAATATGGTTGCTGTGTCCGTTTCCAGCCGGAACGAGCCTGTCTCCACCACTTCCTCAAACAGGTCCCGAAGCCTCGGGGCCAGAGTCTCACGATAGTGAGCGTAGTATTCCTGTGGGAACCCATCAGGTCCCGGGGTCTTCCCGGGCGCCAGGCGGCTGATCGCTTCCTCAATCTCCTGCAGCTCGATAGGCGAATCGAGGGTCTCAGAAACCTCAGGCCCCAGCCGCTCAAGCACCGCCCCATTCGTCCCCAGCAACTCCTCCAGGGAGAGCGCGGACGCCCGGAGGCGGTACAACTGGGAATAATAGTCAGCGAAAGCTTGGCCATCGCCACCGAGGCTGTATGGAGGCCGCCCGCAAAGTCTGATGGCTGGAATAATCCTGCCCGCCCGGGGGTAAGTGGCCAGCCGGTGGAGAAGAGTGCCGTTTTTGTCTCCCCATCCGTATACCCGGGCCACCGAGGAGCGCCACAAAGTCTTTGCCGCCTCCAGGGAGTGTAGGCGAATCTCTTCCCGCAGGAAGGCCAAGCGGCGCGACCGTGTGTTGTTTTCCAACTCCCCCAGGCTGCGCTCCAGTTCCAAGGCTTGAGCCTCACACTCCGCGAGTTTCTGGGACCGAGCACGTCTCTGCCGTTGCAGATGCCCCTTAGCGGCCCCCCGAACAGTCGCCTTGCCGGCCTCCCACAGGACGGCAGGGGAGGGGACGGAGCCCACATTGTGAGAATAATAATCAGCTATTTCGCCACCGACCACCTTCCGAAAAGCCTTGTCGTGGAGGAACCAAGCGTTCAAACGCCACATCGGACGGGCAGAGAGGGGGGGGGGCCAAGAGCAAGAAGCACTGGCGAGTGGTCCGAAAGGCCCCTCGGGAGAATGCGTGCATCCTGCACCCCTGCACAGTCGGTAGATGGGACGAAGAGGAGGTCGATCCGGGCATGGGAGTGATGAGCCGCCGACGTGTGGGTGTACTGGCGAGCCTGCGGGTGCCAGATCCTCCACACATCGCAGAGGCCCTGAGATTCAGCCCAGGTCGAGAGCTGCTTCGCGCGAGCGACACGGGCCAGGGATACCGGACCCGTCGAGTCCAGATGGGGCGTGTAGACAGCGGTAAAGTCCCCGCCGAAAATGAGGGAACCCGCCGGAAGCGTCGGGAGGAGGCCCGCGGTGTAGGAGAGGGCAGACGACAGGAGGGATGGAGCCGCGTAGAGGGACATCAGGGTGAGGGGTCGCCCCTCAAGAGTACCACATACCGCCACTACCATGCCCTGGGGGTCCAAGTGCACCTGGGTCAGGACAAAGGGGAAGGACTTGCGGAGCAGGATAGCAACCCCCCGGGATCCCCGCGCAAAACCTGAGTGCCACACCCTGTCATAACCATAGCGGGTAAGGAAGGGACAGTTATTGCCCAGAAGGTGAGTCTCCTGGAGGAGGAGCACGTCAATCTCCGCACGTTGCGCATATTTGAGGACCGCCATGCGTTTAAAACGGTCCAGAAGACCATTGACGTTCCAGGATAATACGCGCATGGCGGCCCTAGTAACAGGTGGGTCAGCCATGGTCCAGGACAGAAGAGGGGGCCATTGGAGGCGCGGCTGCGCACGCCCCTAGAAAGGAAGGACAGCGGGACATCGGGCAGGAGAGCAGGTCAAAGATTACAAGATGCCTCAGAACAACAACAAAGAGGGAGTCACACCCCAACAACAAAACCTTCCCAAGGAGGAAGAAACAACCCCAAACCAACCCCAAACCCCCACCCCCCACCCCCCACCCTATACTTCGAAAACAGAAGCATCTGTCGCCCGAACCAAATGGAAGAACCACCAAGCTAAAACGCTCGGGCTTGAGCACTAGTGGACCCCTGGTACAACGGAAATCAAGCCTGATTCACCTGCCCTGGCCAAGAGCAACACTGATAGCGGAGCACTCCAACCCAGGCCCGGGCATCCTCCACCCCCCCCACCGAAGAAACATAGAGAGTCAAATGTTAGGGCTGCGAGAGAGGTCCGAGGTGTCCACCAACTCAGCCGGCTGGGTTGCAGGGCCCGCCACCCGGGGCGACACGGCCCGCCGCCCGTCAGCCGCGGGACTGGCGTGCGCAGCCGAGGAGGCAGAAGAGGTCCTCAACCCCCGGCGCGGCCGTCCCCCAGAGCGCGTGGTGATCACCTCCTCCGCCGTGCGCTCCCGGGGTAACGTGCGATGCCGCCGGCGGGTCCTCGATGTCCGGGGCCTCCCCCGCCCCCCCCGCACACCCGTAGGCGATCCGCGCCCAGAGCGGTGCAGGGGATGCTCCCAGGACCAGGCCGCTCGTGGCGTATCGAAGAACAATGTCTTATGCTGGAAGATGACCCGGAGGCGGGCTGGGAACTGAAGCTGATACTGGAGGCCCAGGGAACGCATCTTCTGTTTCACTTCAGTGTAAGAGCGGCGCAGCTCTTGGACTTCACGAGTGTAGTCCGGGAATATCATGATTTTGTGGTTCTGGTAGTGGAGGGAGTCTGTGCGCCGGGCTTTGCGGAGAATGGCGTCCCTGTCTCGGAAATTCAAGAGCTTGAGGATGAATGGCCGGAGGAGCGCACCGGGGGGCCTGGGGGCCAGGGAGCGATGGGCCCTCTCCACTACGAACGAAGCAGATAGGCTGTCCGCCGGCATCCAGGATCGGAACCAGCGTTCCATAAAGTCGTCCGCCCGGCCCGATTCGACCCCCTCCGGGAATCCCACTAGGCGCAGGTTGCTGCGCCGAGCACGGTTTTCTGCATCTTCGACCCGGCGGTGTAGTTCCTTAGAGTGGGTGGTCAGCTCCCGAACCTGGTCTTGCAGATGGCGGATGTCATCCTCAGCGGTGGAGATCCTGGATTCGGCTTCCGAGATGCGGGTGGTGGCGTTCCGCAAATCCTGCCGGAGAAGAGCAACATCCACCTTGACCTCTCCCACCATGCCTTCGAGGGAGGCGCGAGATGAGTTGATGGCCTGCAGGATGGCAGCAAGGTCTGCAGCGGGGGCCGGGGCCGGCTCGCCCGTAGGGCCGGACCCCTTCTCCGAGGTCGTGAATTTGTCCATCCTGGTTTGGGTGGCCCCGGACGCCGGCTTGGTTGCCCTGTCTTTACCCATGTCGGGGGCGGCCCGGGCACGGCGGTCAGCTAGGCCGGGCAACAGGTTGGAGACACTCATCAGGATGCCGACGGGTGCTTGGGATGAAGTGGAAGCAGAAGGAGGTACGGCCGGGGGGTCCCACAGCGAGAAATGGCCGGACACCACCAGCCCCAGCGGTCGAGCCCCAGCGGGCCTCCCAGCGGGACAGCCAGTCTGGCCCCCGGCCACAGTCGCGCCTGCAGCCTCCCACCGACAAGGCGAGGTCCAGCACCGTAGTTCAAGGTCCCAGGCCCTTGGAGTGTCCCCCGAGTGCTCCGCAGCCGAGAACCGCAAAGGCCCGACTCCTGCGTACAGCCAACCTCTCCGAGGGGGCGCCTCACCAGCGCGGTCCCCCCACAACCCCAAGGGGGGGCACGTCACCACACGTTGGATCTCGTCGTCCGGGGCCCAGAGCGATGGGAGGGGGGGGACGACCCACACACCCCCCCGACCTCCGATACGCGGCCCGGATCAAGGAGGGCCCCCCTACACCCGGGGCTCTTCAGTCAGCCAAGGGCCGCTGGGGCCAGCTCAATACTGCAGCCAGGAGGAGGAGGAAGAGGGGGGGGGGGCTGGGGGCCCGGGCCCCCGGCTGCCGACACGCAGGCCGATGGGGGGGTCCCTCCGCACCCGGCCCCCACAGCCGCCCCGGCGATGGAGTCCCACGCAGCCGCACTCACCGCTTGCTCCGCCACACCAGTCCACTCGGGGGGTGTCCGCCTCACCACTCCTGGGTCTCCACGATGTACCAGCGGAGCAGGGCTGCGCTTTTCCGGTGCCGACCGGGCCCACGGCAGCCTCGCGGCCGCCGTCTCATCCCCACCGGCAGGGTCAGGCCTGTACCCCTCGTGGGCGCCGCGGGCTCAATTTACAGCTCGCCCGGGTCACAGCACCACAGCCGCCACCGTCCGCCGCCGGTCGGGTTCCGCGGCGTCCAGGCGGGTCCCGCGATGTCCGCGGCGCCCCAGGATCAAGCCCGGGACAGCAGGGCAGCTCCACACGCCTCCGCACCCAGAGCGAGCCGGCCAGGGCAGTCCAGGATGAAGCTAGGAGGATTTGCGGGGACCGGCGCCGGGAGCCTTACTGAAAGGCGTCCATGACGGTCAGGCGCCACCTAGCGCTCCTGAGAAGGATTTTAATCCCACGAAAGTAATAAATCAGCAGTTGTCTTTTTTACTCGTAAGCAAGTACCCCACTGAATCGTCTGATGCTCTCAGGGTAACGAAGCAGAGCAGTACAAGGCCTACTCAGGGGAGGTGGTGTGGTCAAGGAATCCCAATTCACTGACACACAACAACACTCAATAAATTATTGTCCAATCAGTGCTTTTTCTTTGGAAAAAGAGAAAGTGCAGTTATTACACACACCACTAAACACTATGCATTACATTACAGATATGTACATCAGGTAGATGGAAATACCTTTGGTGACATGCTTATAATACAATACTAGTGGGTCCTGAACCCCATAATCACAATACTGCCCACTTATAATAGATTCAACACCATATTATAAAGGGGTGTAGTTATATAAAGCAGGCCTACTGGCTTCCACAAGGTGTCAGCATCAGAAAGGCCTACTGGCTTTGTCAAAGTGTCACCCTATTCATAACAATAATCTGCATGTTATACTTTAACAACATATCAACTTTAAAACCAATGGAAACTATAACTATACTCATATGAACCCATTACAGTATAAGCAGTGCAGTGCATAATTAATAATTCACTTGTATTTAAAGCAACAAGTATGTGCCAGAGCCTTTCTTTTCACTCTCAAGCCACATATTGCAACCAAAGGTACTAGAGGTTTTGAACTGAATCTGGCTGGAGACGTAACTTAGGCAAGATGGTAAAACATTAAAACATTCTTGGCTAGGATGGCGGGGATGTGAGGGAGAGTGGTATAACTGCACCACACGCAGTACCCCACAAAACATTGAGGAACAATTGGTGGTTATTTTGGAGCAGCGCAGAAGTCAAAATATATGCAGATAATTCCCCTGGCAGGGCATTATGGGATGTTCCTTCACTGAACAGTGTATAACTAATAAGCGGGTTCGCCCGCTGTTTGTTTTCCTTTTTTCGCAACATCTTTTCCTTTTTTATAATAGGTGCCACACTCCCACCCAGTGCACCCACAACTGCCCAACTCTTTGGAGGCTAGGACAGCAGCAAGGCCCCTATGACCCCAGACGGCTCTGAAGCCTTCCTCAATAGGTGCAGGATCCTACATCCTTGACTGCTGCTTTCGCAGCGGCATGTTTTAATTTGGGTGATGAGTCCCCTGGGCAAACAATAGTTCTGGGGGGAGGGCCTCGCACATGTCCCCTCCCTGGGCAAATTAATTAATACATTTAAAAACTCCCCGCACCATCCTCCTGGAGTTTGGCCTGACTCGTTTCTCTTTGTTAAAAGGGTCAAAGCGTTCAAGTGGCGTAATTCAGGATCAGTGGCCTGATTTTCTTCATTTATGGCTTGCTTTGCTTCTAGTGGCCAGGCCTAGCCACCAGTTGCATTTTCAACAGGCTTACAGGCCTTAAAAGGGTGGCTTCTGTGGGGAGCTGTGTTTACAAGCTCCCTTTGCTAGCCTTCTCTGACTCTCCTGTACTCCTCTTCTGCTGGTGGTAGCATCTTGCACAGCCCTTCCACTACCAGCCAGCAGAACACCATCCTGCCTGTACTCTCAGAGCCTCGTGGCTGTTTTGCAAAGCATTCAGGATGGCAATGGAGTCCAGGTCTTCCCCCCAACTGGTACTTAGGGGGCATAAGTGAGCAAATGAGATCCATCCGAATCCTGGGAGTCAGCGGGTGACATAGTCATGACAGGGTATCAGGTGGCTCCTCTTCCAGCTTGTCTTTAGGTCTCGTGCCTAGCGATGCACTGCATAGCAGTGCTCACGCAGCGCGAGACATTTAGTAGGTGAACAAGCATTTACAATGCAATGGTCTCGGCATTGTTAAAGTTAGAGCTATTGGCATTGCTCATGACATTATTTTTGTTTATGTTTTTGTTTTTAAAACATTTAAAGAAACTGCATTGTTCTTTACAATGTCAATAACTTAATCTCTCTCAAATGCGAGACCTATTGCATTTGCACCCACACACAGAGCCACCCACACACAGAGCCACCCACACACAGACAGAGCCACCCACGCATAGAGCCACCTACAAAAAAAAGCCACCCACACAGAGCCACACATACAGAGGCACACACACAAAGCCTCCCACACACACACAGAGCCACATACACAAAGCTTGTATATTATTGAAAAAGCTTCCACTTGAAGCCCTGTTGAGACCACAACAGTGTTGCTGCTCCTGAGTTTCAAAAAGTGAAGGGAAATCCAGAGAGAAAATGACTCTCTCACCTGGCATAATGTCATGCCGTAACTTCTCCACCAGTGAGCAGTGAGCAGTGTGAGCACATGCACATCGATGTGCCTGCTGTCACTGCAGTCCGGAAAAAAATGGACTGTCTGTGCCAGGGTAGAAAACAAAGACCGATAGAGACCTGTTTAGAGGTCTCCTTTAAAAAACTGCCTGTACTCAGACGCGGTGAGACCCGGCCCACTTAAAGCCCTCACCAGTGGGCACTTTTATTTAAAAAGAAAGACACAGAGTTAAAACGAAACATTTACTGGTTGCTGAATTAGCTTGCTTTCCATACGTGGTGAAAATGTGCCTCATAAAACGTCAATGTTTGAACAAAAGAAAACAGGGAAGTAACACTTTCATTTTCTTTGAACAAAAGGATACTGGTAATCTTTCAAGTTCAGTAAGAATGCGTTTGTGACAAGGCAGTTCAACAAGAAATGTACGTTGTGCATTTTGTACACTTTGGCGTTTTTTAACCTCCAGAGAACGAAAGTGCCTTTCTAGCAGCAGCATTATCGCCGAGAAGATTAAAGCATGTGAATGTTGTGAAAGCTGAGGCGGGTCTCCCTCTCTTCCTCACAGGGCCTGGAAAGTTTACGAAGAGCTGGGACGTCTCTGGGTCGCAGTAAGCGCAGAGGCCGGTGACCGGGTCCTACCTCAGGATCCGAGGCCTCGGGGGTTATGGTATCCGCGGCCTTCCCCGGGTGCGGCCTGAGGCCACCTGTCGGTCCGTCCCTCCAGGAAGCAGCTGAGGCCTGCGCAGGGCCGTCCGGCGGCTGGGAGTGTTGTGTCCAGGCCGCCTCCTAGGGTCCAGGGAGGGAGGGAGGGAAGAAGAGAGGGTGGACCCAGGAGCAGAGGAGGGGGCCGAGGGGGTGGGGGAGGCCGGGCAAGCAGCTGGAGCAAGGAGGCGGCCAGCCAGGGAGGGGGTTATGGAGGGCTGGAGTGGTGGAGCGAGGGGAGGAGTGTGTGCAGGGGGCAGCTGGGGAGGGAGAGACGGAAAAATAGCGGTGAAGGCGCGATGTTACGGGGGGTGAGCAGAGACATGATGCAGTAAAAGAACAGGAGCAGGAGGGGTTTCCGCACGGAGCACATTCGCTGTGACACTGCCGGCTTTGCTACTGGAGTGCTGCTCTAAGCTGATGCAATGTGCTTTGAGTTCTGGGTCCGAGGTGTGCTGACGGTGAGTTACAGGCTGCGATCCGCGTAGTTGCACTGCATATGGTATCGCCAGGCAAAGAGCTGGACATGAAACGCATCTTTACACACTACAACAGGCATTCTAATCTTTAAAGAAACAACACTGAAGATTGTCACCTTACCCACGGATGTGTGCGCGAGTTTAGCTTCAAAGCTCGAGTAGGCGACCTGGCAATTAACAAATGCGTCCGGACGCCGGGACACCACCGCCTTTCTCCGAGGCAGGCAGAGCAGAAATGCCTCGGAGAAAGGGAGCCTCATTTTCGGATTTGGGGGCGTGTTTTGCTGTTGTCTCCTCCCTGAGACTTCTCGCAAAAAACACGCCCCCCGATCCGAAAAAGACGGGGCTTCAACGGAGTGACTGGACCTCTTCTCCAGTGGCTGGCCAGCATTTAAGAGGCCAGCCAATGGAGAACAGGATAGAAGAGGGGCGGGTGCAAGCCCCTCTTCTCAATGACATTAAATCTCCGGACTTCCGGTCTGCCGACCGGATGGTCCCGAGACCTAAAAACGGGTATTTAGCACTGACCTAGGAATCACACACGCTCGTGCAGGCAGTGCTTGGAATGCGTATTTTTCTTTAACGAATACAAGACACTTGTGCGCAAAGTGGAAAACGGAAGTGCATCCTGGGTCACCGTGAAACCTAATAAAAAAGTAAATTGAGGTCTTCAGACCACAAATGTTTTTTAGGACCTGGGTGAGCAAGAGATGCAGAGCGTAAATGTGACCATATCATTTTAAAGCCCTGCAGAATAGATTCTCTTCTTGTATAGTGTGTGCATGCTGTTTTATCCCCTTACTTGCGTCTGGTTTTCGGGGCCATGTGTATTATATTGTAATTGCATTTGTATGGCGCTTACTACCCCTTCGAAGCGCTTTTTCAGTGAGTAGCACGCAACTCCGGAACCCAAAAATATTGGCGGTGAATTAGGATAGTGAAAATCAGAAATTAATTTGAGTCGGTGATGTGTTAGATGAAAATGTAGATGTGGTGTACATGCACGAATAACCTTATCTTTAAGAGTTGAACACGTTTTGGAATTCATATGTATGTTTTATGATTATAAAAGGGTTTCCTGTGAGTTTTTTTCATGTGAGTAAATCTTCTGCAGAGGTGGGAAGTGGGCGCTATGAGGGAGTGAAAGCGACGTGAGTTTGGACGCTGTCACAAATGTACACACTTATTGGTATTGACAAACTCCTTTGTGATCTTTCCCACCATGGACAAAGTCGGGAATTACTCTTGCAAGTTTCCAGGAAAGGTAATTTACTAAAATGTGTAGGGGTGTTGGGGAAGGTGCGTGCGTGGTCGGGGGTGCGGAAATATGGAGGAAAAAGAAATAAGTGCCTTTGCACTTCATCTGCAGATTTTCCACGCATATATATTTCACAAAAGCTTTCCAGCAGTGTACCTGAAAATCTGCCACTATTGCATGTTTCTAGGCGTACCTCGGAAACGTAGCTTGCCCGATGTCTATGTAAGACTTGAAGGGGTACTGTGTGTGTCTCCCCCTGATGCTGGTACATTTCATATGTACAAGATGTGGGGCACCACGCTTTAGGTCCAGACACCTGAAGAACCTTCAAACCAACAGAGAACCAGATTGGTTACAGAGAATAATTCCTCTGTTTATTTCAGAATGGTGGTCTAGTTCCCACAGGAGTGCTTTCGAGGTGCTAATGAAACACCCAGGACCTTGCATAAAGACAATAAAACAGTAACAAAACCACCGTCGGTTGTCGAATTTAAACCGCCTCTTTCTGAGGAGGAGTTTGTGCCTCTGTATTTCTTTTGACCAGGCAGGTGCCTCATGCAACAGGAGCTGAAACCAGCTGCACGTGTGCACATCTCTTTTTCTTTGGGGGGTAGGGGGGTTGTTACACGCCAAAATAAGGACTGCAGGATTGTCAAAGTTAGCACACATAAGGAGCTTGGATTAACTGTTCCATCTTCAGTTCCCGTGCCGATATGTTAGAAGTATTGCGGAGTCGATACTAAACTCAGTTTGTTGTTATCACACCCTCAGCAGAAGATGGCTTGTGGTTGTGGCCCATGTTGTTGTGCCTTTGGGAGGGGGTGTATATATGGGTGTGATGCTCTTTTAAGGCCCATAATGCTTGTCCTTGAGCCTGTAGATTACATGTGTGTGGCATGCGTGGGGGTAGCAGCCGGTGTTTTCTGAACTCCCAATATTTTGAATATGTGCAGAGCTGTAAGGCTTTTATAGAAACCGTGCTCCCCAAGTCAGCTGGCGGCCATGTGTGCTTTCCCAATTTTGTTGTTTCAGCTGGGGTCCGTGCTTCGTGATACCAGACACCCACATCACCCACATCGCCTACAGCTTGCGCATGTTTTGGGTACAGGAAGCGGACACCCACAAGACTTTTTTATTGCTCTACAGAGGGTGGCAAACAGAATTTGTGGGCAGTGCGTAATTGATGTCAGTTTACATATCCAGTGCCTCTTTTTATTTTAATACAGCTTTCGAAAGGCAAAACCTCTTGAAATTGGATTTTTACTTGAATGCATATTTTGTTATTTACACCAATGCAGGCCCCTGTTACTGTGCAAACCCACCCTCTCTAATTGGTGTTTTTATTGCAAGAAGTTCATTTAAGTCCTAATAATGGAAGTTCGTTGGAGGTGTCTTGACAGCCCCTGAATGGCAGTAAGATTAGTCCCTTCACAAGCTGTCCCAATGGAGCGGTTTTTACAGAAACCTGCCCCACCCCGCAGAATCTACTGGTGTGTTGGGCTGCAAGGGGTAGAATGACAGAACTTATCTTCCAAAGCAAATATGGACAAGAAAACGTATTGCATGGTCACACTTGTGTGATTGCACCACAAAATCAAACTCTGAGTTCCCTACATACAACTTTCAGTCCACTGCCCACTGCCTTCCCCTTAGACTGGAGCAACTCTCTTCTCGTTGGTATGGTATAGGGTCAGAAGTCACTGGTGCTATCTCATAGGCACAACCTTCTCTCATTTTATCATTCTGGAAGGCCAGTGCGTTCGCTTGTGCAGAGACCCATGGCCTTCTTAAACAAGCATTTGCAATGCAATAGGTCTCGCATTAATAAAAGTTTTAGCTATTGGCATTGCACATTATAATGCAACACCAATACCTCAAGCTTTGAGTAATGCGAGACCTATTGCATTGTAAATGCTTGTTTTTCCATTGTAGTCGCCCCCAGGGCCATGGCCTTCTCAAATGCCTCTCACTTGCACAGGTCTATTTTTAAGAGGAGGTGGAAAGTTCTAGACGTCAGACACCCCAGGCCAATCCTAGGATGCCACATCATCCCTAAATCCCTATTCCAACCCTACCGCACAGCATTCTGGGACAATCCAATATGGTCCCATCAAGTTTTCTGTGCAAAGAGCCTCAGCTCTGCCCCTAGCTGACATCACTGCCAGACCTTCCCATCTAAACGTCATAGCTAGCCCCTCCTGTGTTTGCTCCAGAGGTCTGGGCTTCATTCTTTGTTCAGTGGGCCATTTATTGTCTTAGCTCAGGTGCAGTGTGACAAGCTAATTACCAGATTCATAATTTGCTCCCCACCCATTCCTTCCCAGGAACTGAACCAATCACTGATAGTAGCCACATTTGAGTGAGAGAAATTTGTTCCCTGTTCTGGTGAGCGAAGTAATTAAGTTGGCCCCCTGGAGGGGAGGTTAAAGTCTGGAATCTGATTATGAGCTGATCCAGGGAAATATGACAATTCCTGAAGTGAGATGTAGATTTAGTGTGTTGGGAACTGCAAAATCAAACCCAGCCTTCATGTTTTACCCCAGTTTGACACTTTGCTGCACTGTGTAGACCTAAGTAGAGCAAAACTGCTCTTTAGGGCAGATTTCGCTTATATGAATAACATAGTGATAGCATTACAGATTTTCCTGTAACCCCTACTGACCCATCTATGATTAACCACTAATGAACAAGTTACTTACCTTCTGTAACGATATATCTGTAAGAGACATATATTAGTTATAGACTCCTTACCTTAGAATTACCCCAAGGCATCAGACTTGATTTGGAGAATTTTTTTCTCAGCAGTACACCTGCGCTTCAGTAGGTGGCGTAGCTCAACTCGGCATTCGTCGTCGGCGTCGTGATCGCCGGGATGACGTCGCAGTATCTACTTAGACGCTGCCCCTGTGCGCTTACATCAGTTCTTTTACACGACATTCCACGCCAGAAGCGCAGAGCCATGCAACACACTGACCACTGGTGCACACAACTAGGGCCCTGAAAGGGAGTCCCTTATGCTAGAAGTCAGTTCGCAGAACGGGCAGAATGGGTGGGGCGGTAAGGAATCTATAACTAATATAGGTCTCTTACAGATATATTGTTACCGAAGGTAAGTAACTTGTTCATCTGAAAGAGACTATGAGTTATAGATTCCTTACCTTAGAATAGATACCCCAGCAACACCAACCCCAGAGGTGGGTCTGCGAACTAAGTTCACACCAGAAAGTCCTGGAGAACTGAACGGCCAAAGAAGCCGTCTCTCCGGACTTGACTATTCAGGCAGTAATGTTTAGTGAATGTGTGCAGAGATGCCCATGTGGCTGCCTGGCAGGTATCACTGAGGGGAACTCCACGTCCCAAAGCAGAAGTGGATGCCGTAGCCCTGGTGGAATGGGCGCGCAGTCCTACCGGAGGCTCTGTTTTCGCCAAGGATTAACAGATCTTAATGCAAAGGACGACCCATCGAGAGATGGTCCGTTTTTGCACGGCCCGACCTTTCTTGGCACCCACATAGCCAACAAAGAGTTTATCGTCCACCTGGAATTGTTTTGTGCGATCTAGATAAAATGATTACGCCCGCTTTGGCTCCAAACGGTGGAGTCTCTCCTCCTCCTTTGTAGAATGCGGGGGCGGGATGGCCAAAGAGATGGTTAAGTCCTATGTGGAAAGAGGTAACCACTTTGGGAAGAAAGAAGGTCTAGTTCGAAGGACAACCTTGTCCGGATGGACCGCAAGGAAAGGAGGTTTAGAAGATAGAGCCTGAAGCTCACTCACCCTGCGAGCAGAGGTGATGGCAACCAAAAAGGCAGTTTTAAGTGTCAGAAGTCTGAGAGGACAGTTATGTAGCGGCTCGAAAGGAGCGCACATAAGATAGGCAGAACCAGGTTCAAGTCCCACTGGGGCATTACGAAAGGCATTGGAGGAAACAAGTGAGAAATGCCCTTAAGGAAGCAATTTATAATAGGGGACTTGAAAAGAGAAGGCTGGTCAGGAAGCCAAAGGAAGGCTGAAATGGCAGAAAGATAGCCTTTTAGAGTGCCCAGAGCAGAGCCCTGCTGGGCCAAAGAAAGAATGAAGAGGAGAACCTCTGAAAGCAGAGCAGAAAGGGGATCCACAGCCTTTGCTGTGCACCATGCCACAAATTTGTTCCATCTACAGGCATATACCGTTTCAGTGGAGGTACGCCTGGCTGCCAAGATGACATTACAGACTTCGGGAGGAAGGTCAAAAGCTGTCAACTGTTGCCGTTCAATCTTCATGCAAGGAGGTGGAGGCTGGACAGGTTCGGGTCGAGGATCGTCCCCTGCTGCTGAGACAGAAGTTCCTCCCGAAGAGGCAGTCTGATCGGAGGATCGATGGCCATGTTCAAGAGCTCGGGATACCAGACTCTTCGTGCCCAGTCCGGCGCCACAAGAATGACTTGGGCCTGATCCCTCTTGATCTTCTTCAGCACACTGGGCAGAAGCGGTATAGGCGTAGAGGCGTATAGAAGACCGCAATTCCACTCGCGATGAAAAGCTTCGCCGAGCGAGTGCCGCATTGGAAATTCCATCACGTAGAACTGCTGGCATTGCGCATTCTCTTCGGTGGTGAACAGATCTAACCAAGGCTCTCCCCACTGCTGAAAGAGACCTTGCACCAACTCCGAGTGAAGACACCATTCGTGATCCATCATGAACCAGCGGCTGAGTTCGTCCACCCTGGCGTTCAGAGAACCTGCCAGGTGTTGAACCACCAGGGACATGCCCTGATGTTCCAGCCACGTCCAAAGGCTAAGAGCCTCTTGACATAGGGTCCATGACTGTTTGTTGCAGGACCACATGACGGTGGTGTTGTCCGTGAACACCTGCACTACCCTTCCTCTGACACAAGGAAGGAATACCTTCAGTGCAAGACGAATCGCCCGGAGCTCCAGAAGGTTGATGTGGAGCCCGGACTCCGCCGGAGACCAGAGGCCTCTGATCTCCACCTCTCCCATGTGGCTGCCCCATCCCAGGAGTGACGCATCTGTAACCACTGTGAACCCTGGTTGGGGAAAGGAGAGGGATTTGCAGGTGACCCAATTCTGGTCCGTTAGCCACCACTGCAATTGGTGTGCAGTGCCCTCCAAGATCTGGACACAATCAGAAAGATTCCCCTGATGCTGCTCCCACTGGAACTTCAGGTCCCACTACAGAGCCTGCATATGCCACCTGGCATGATCCACCAGCAGGATTCAGGAGGCCATGAGGCCCAGCAGCCTCAGGGTCATTCTCACCGAAATCCGGGATAGAGGCTGAAACATCGGTATCATAGCCCGAATATCTCGGACTTGCAGCTCGGGAGGATAAGCCTGAAACTGCGCTGTATCCAGAACTGCTCCGATGAAAAGGAGCTTCTGAGAGGGAATCAGGTGTGACTTCGGCACGTTGATAGTGAACCCCAGTGAGTGCAGGAGGTCCGCCGTAGTCTGGAGGTGGGAGACGACAGCCTTGGGCGAGCTCGCCTTCAACAGCCAGTCGTCGAGATGGGGGAAGACTGGAACCCCTGATCTGCGTAGATGAGCTGTGGTCACTGCCAACACTTTCGTGAACACCCGAAGGGCACTTGTAAGGCCAAAGGGGAGCACGTAAACTGAAAATGCTCGTGGCCTACTGTAAACCGTAGGTAACATCTGTGGGCTGGCAGGACTCCTGCAATTCCAACGCTACCATCCAGTCTCCAGGGTCGAGGGCAGACAGGACCTGAGCTAATGTTAACATTTTGAACTTCTCCTTCCGGAGGAAGCAGTTGACATCCCTGAGGTCCAAGAGAGGATGCAGGCCTTTGTCCTTCTTGGGTACCAGGAAGTAGTGGGAATAACAACCACAACGTACTTCTGGTACAGGGACTCGCTCATTAGCTCCCTTGGCCAAGAGAGCTGTAACTTCCTGACGGAGAAGGGCCAAGTGATCCTCCAACATGCGATGGAGTGTTGGTGGCATGGAGGGAAGGGTAGTCTCGAAGGGGAGGGAGTAACCCCTTCGGACAATCTGCAAAACCCACCTGTCCGACGTGATGTTGTGCCAGTGGGGGAGGTGATGGCGGATCCTGCTGCCCACTGGCAACTGGTGGCCATGAAAGGTCAGACTAGGAAGGTTTGGAGGCAGCTGCAGGGGGGGCATTAGTGGACTGGCCTGCCCCCTGGCCACGGACCCACGACGCTGGGTCCCACATCTCCGGCCATGCAGAGGCTGGGTGGCTTGTGCGGCCCTGCAGCCCTGAGTGGAACGTGGTGGGCACCCCTTCCGTGGCCTCTAAAGGGGTGAAAAGCAGACTGCATGGGGTGAGAAGTTGCTGCAAGGCCGAAGGACCTGGCCGTAGCTCTAGAGTCCTTGAAACGCTCAAGCGCGTTGTCTCCCTTGTCGCCAAACAGGCGACGGCTATCGAAGGGCATATCCAAAAGGGTTGATTGGACATCCCCAGAGAAGACAGAGGTTCTCAGCCAGGCGTAGCGTCTCCAGGCTACTGATGTGGTAAAAGTCCTACCCAGCAAGTCGGCAGTATCCAGTCCACAACGGATGGTGAACTTTTCTGCGTCTTGCCCCTCAGCAACAGCGTGGGCGGGCACGGCCCGGGCCTCCTCCAGGCACTGTGGCAGCACTTGCGCACCCGTGTCCTACACTGAATGTGTGTAACGGGCCAAGAGGCATGTGGTGTTCACCGACCGCAGTCTTCAGCTGGCGAAAGAAAACATCTTCTTCCCAAGATGGTCCAGCTTCCTGGATTCCCTATCTTGAGGATGTAGGGAAAGCACTTCCTTTCGAAGATGAGGCTCGGACCACCAAGCTCCCGGGGGTAGGGTGTTAGGAGAGGAAAAGTGGGTCACCCGGTGCCGGGCGGTGGAGTCGAGCGATCATCCTATCCACAGGAGCCCCTGTGAGGGCCTCAATGAAAGGCAGGAAGGGCTCTGAAGAGGCTGCAGCCGGCTGAAGCACCTCCATCAGGAGGTTAGTCCTGTCCGCCACCGTAGAAAGCTCAAGGCCCAAGGCCTCAGCCGCACTACGCAACACCACAGCGTAGGAAGCTCCCTCCTCCGTAGCCACGGTAGGGGGAGAAAGCATACCAAGGTCTAGGGAAGTATCCAGACCACTGGCATCACCCAACCCCTCTCCAGTCCGGCTCTTCAAGCTGGTCTGCCAGAGGGTCAACAGACCCCTCCCAGTCCTCCTCACCCTCATCTGGCCGCCACTCAGGGCAATAAAGAACGCCAGGGAAGAACAGCGGTACAAAAGTACCTCCCGGTGCCGGTATGTCTGGCTCTGCATACAAGTCAAGGTGGCAGCCGGGGACGCAACTGGCGTTGGAGGTGCTGGAGGCGTGGTCAGAGGGAATGGCGCTGGGGAAGGTATGGTGAGGTCGACCGTCACCGATCCGGATCAGGCCTGGATCCTTAGAGGCCCTGCAGCGCAAAGGCCGGAGCGGCCGGCATGGAAGGCCTAGAGCCCCCAGCCAAGTCTGTGGGGCCCAAAGGCTCACCGGCGGAGTCGGGCTGCGCAAAGATGGAATGGAGGGCTTTGTAAAAGGCACGAAGCTGGGCAGGGAACGCTCCGGCTCCCGGGAAGGGAAAGAAGCTCGGAGCCGTCCCAGCAGGCTCCGAGGACGACAACCCTCCGCGTCGCGCGGTCGGCGGACGGGGAGAAGGCAAAGAGCGACGATGCTTCTTTGCCTTGTTCTTGTGCTTTGAGTTACCCGGTGATGAAGACTTCGATGAGGAATGATGGTGGTGGCTTCGCGACCGGTCCCATGACAGTCCTCTTGACTGGGACCTCGAGTGGCGCAGAGCCGACTACTGGGCCTCCAGAAGCTTTCGGGACTGCTCCTGCAAAGACTTCAGGTTCATGGCCCGACAGTCGGAGCACGATTTCGGGTCGTGGTGGCTCTCCAAGCACCAGAGGCACATGAGGTGCGGATTCATTACAGACATCAGCTTGTGACAGGAGTCACACGGTTTGAAGCTGGTCCGACGATGGGACATCCCTATGTGAACCAGGAGTCGCACGACTTGAAAAAGATGTTGACAAAAGTCGAAAAAGTGACTAGGGTACCACTCTCTCCGGATCTGCGCTGGCTGGCGTGGAAAAAGAAAGAACTGACGTCAGCACGCAGGGGCGGCGTCTAAGTAGATACTGCAACGTTATCCCGGCAATCACGACGCAGACGACGAACGCGGAGTCGACTGACACCACCTACCGACACGCAGGGGTACTGCTGAGAAAAAAATTTTCTGGATACAGTCTGACGCCTGGTGGTAATTCAAAGGTAAGGAATCTATAACTAATAGTCTCTTTCAGATATCCTAATATTAAAAGGCCTACTCCAGGTCAGTACCAATCCTTGCAGAGTCCCTTTCATGCCAGGCTGCCTCTGTGCAATTAATGGACTGCACACAACAGTAGTCTCACATACTCATCCCGCACTTGTGCGCACATGCAATGCATTCAAGTTAACGTCTAACAAGCCCAGTGCTTTTTATCCTATCTGAGCCACCATGACCTTATCTAAAAAGGCAAGCACTGGTGGAAAACAAAGCAAAACCAAAGGGGACGATGGACGGAGTGTTGAACATTGCAAGCACTCAACCCCAGTCAACTGATCTGGGTTTAATCCATCATCATACTTTAGCTCACTCCGCCACCCCAGTTCAGACATGGCCATATGGAAATCAGTCTGACCCTGTGCCTCATGGGAACAGTCCAGGCCGAACTGCCAAGCCATGTCTTCCCTGGACCGGAAACAAGCATCCTGGGACCTGTTTCAGGTTCATAACCCTAATCAACCAGGCTATCTTGAATCCAGTGGCAAAGTGAGTGGTGGAAAACACACACAGTCCAATTACAGTGAATTTATGGTCAGTGCGACTCAGGTACTGAGACTCACCCACAGTAAAAGGTCCGAAAAACGGATGCCGCCTAGGTTTATATTGGTGGTTTCACTGCTATACACGCGCCCCTTGGTGTGTGTGTGGTTGAATAACTCACTAATGGCCCCTTTCACACTCTCGAGGGGGACCCGACAAGGATGTCCTCTCTCTCCGCTCCTATTCGTAATAGCAATGGACCCTCTTGTACGACATCTCCAAGACAATCTTTTCCATAGGGGCATCCAGTTTAAGACCGGTCCGCTACTAATCACATTTTACGCCGATGACATTATTCTATACGTGAGGCTCCGTGACGAAAATCTGGGGCCCATTCTTCGAGAGATCACTCGTTATAGTGCCCTATCCGGTTTACACAATAACTGGAGTAAAACTGAACTTTTCCCGTTGACTGAAGCGCCCTGCAACTGGAACGCTGAGTTTCCCCTAAAATGGTGCAAAGATTCAGTTACATATTTAGGGATTAGCACACACAAAGATCTGGCTCAAGTACTCCAACTTAATTATGGCCCTGCGATGGCGAAATTGAGCTACAAAATTGAGAGATGGTTGAAATTGCCAATAGCCATGGCGGGACGGATTGCCCTGATTAAAATGGTTGTTTTACCACAGTTCTTCTATTTATTCCAGAACATCCCAATACCTATATATAAGGGCTTCTTTGCCACGCTCCGCTCTCACTTAATACGACTGGTATGGGGTGGCAGGCAGCCCAGGGTTAGTTGGGACACCCTTTCATTGCCATATGAGAGGGTTGAGTTTTGAATCCCGAACCTTCGTATTTATTACCTGGTTGCGCAATGCAGCTTCTCGAGACATTGGTTTCATTCAGACGCACGGGTCCCTTATTTGCGTCCTGAGGCTGATCTGTCTCACCCCACTCCTTTATCGGCATTGTTGCCGGTCGGTCTAAAACGGGATCCAAAGGACATTCAAACTCTGTCCACGATCAGCTGGGCCTGGAAACAGCTTACGCCGGTGACTGGGGCGAACGCCTCTATTCTTCGGCACTCCCCCTTGCAGAGAACCTTACGTCCCTATTACGCAAGAGGCAACAGTGCGGCGGACTTTGTCGAAATTCAACCTGGCTATGTTTGGGGATGTATTCCCCAGTGGACATGTATTTTCCCGTTTGGAAGATACCCGATTACTAGAGGCCACGTTAATGGACCACTTTAATCTAAGTAGGCTGCAAACGGAGTTGCGATCCCAGATTCCCAGCTACCTTTTAGAACACCCAGATTTCCCCCCTTAACACTACTCATTAAGGATGTAAGCGGAGGACATCTTATGTCTAGAATATACAGGGCGGCAATAGCAATGCTCCCAGATAGAGATGAAGGGATAGGACTGGCATGGGAGCGCGGCGTGGGTGAACCACTCACGGACGATCGGTGGCGCACCTGCTGCGAGCAAACACACAGTCTCCTTTAACCACAAACACAAAATATTACATTTTAAGATTCTATGGCGGGCCTATATCTCTCCTGCCAAGGTACATTGGATGGATCCTACTGGTACACACACGGGTCCCAGATGTGGTACTCAGATGCCAGGCTTCGCCCACATGGCATGGACATGTAACAAAGTGGCCCTATACTGGGTTCAAGTTTTCATCTACTTGTCCCGCATTACCGGTTTGAGCCTCTCTCCAACACCTATGTGGGCACTGCTAGGACATGTACAAGACCTCCCCAAATCCTTTAGGCGTTTTTGTCCATTAACATTACTGTTAGCAAAGCGAGAGGTCGCCCTGCACTGGGGTAGTAAGAAACCACCAACATTGAAAGGCTGGATGTTTAGCATGTAGTACTGCAATAATACCATCGAACTGTATGCTCAATTGCAACACCCAGCGTCCAGATCTCTAGACATATGGCAACCCATTCGGTCATTCCTGTTGGCGCAAACATCTGTGAGCTCCCAGACGGAGCATGACCCTCAGGCCGAACATAACTAATTGGAATGTACATGTCTCACGTATGGGAAGTATATACTGCACGCCTTTATTGCAATTCAGAACAGGACTACTATGATGTATTAGAAGATTGTTACTATGCATACATATGGACCTATATGACATACCTGGTTTTCTTTTGTTGGATATTACTGTCTCGGAATGTATTCTTTATTATGCGGGAAAACTTATAAATAAAGCTTTAGAAAAACAAAGTCCGAAAAACGGATAGTCAAAAGCGGAAAATCCTTGAGGACCAAATGAGCGGAACCAGTCTGCAACAAGCATGTATATGTTAGAGGTTGTGTAAATTGTAAGACTCTATCTAAGTTTCAGTCTTAGCGAGCAGATGGTGCTTTCTGAAACTATGTCAAGGACATCACAAGTGTTTTTGGGTGCTATCAGTATGGCCACCTTTCACTTTTTCGAGCGGCCTACGTAGGAGAACTGTCTAGGAAAACACTTCAATCAAAGACGAAGCTCATCTTATTTTGGAGGATGTGTTTCTTGAATAAGGAAAAGCCTGCTATCCTCATTCCATAACGTGCTATTACAAGATGCAGCAGTGGAAGGCATATAGCCGCACACGTTTCCTTTCAGATGTTGTCAGTACACACGAAGCAAAATTGCATGGTGCTATCACAGACTACACCCCTGCTGCAATGAGGTGTGAATGTGTCGACTACATAAGCAGTGACTACTACAATATATTACTGGAGTACACAAGAAATACAGTAATTTACAGAACTGTCTTTCTTCTGTGCTCCAGACTCCAGCCTCATTCCATAATATGTTTAGGAGTGCCTAATGTTTTAATGTTTGACTGTCACGTGACGTTTAGGCATTAAAATCAATCATCTGTAGCGTGATTAAAAGATAATCTGAAGCATGATCTACCATTCTCGGGATGGGAGTGCGAAAACAGAATATAATTCTTAAGACACGGAGAAAAATATAGGTTGTGTTCCAATAGATGGCCCCTGATCAACAAAAAAAGAATAAAAAATACTTGAACCACAATAAAGAAGGAGGAACCCCTAAAATGAGCAAGATAGGGAAGGCCCCTTTCTCGGGAAAAACATTTCAAGAAACCCAGAGGCTACACTGACTAACCTTACAGCATACTCCCTCTCGTCAAGTAGTCTAGTCTCTCAGCAGAAATGAAAGTTAATGTCTCTCCCTTAGTTAAGTTCAAGGAGGCTCTTCATTTGATTAACTTGAGGACTGGGTGGAGGGCGGCCGTGCTTTCTGTGGGTTCTGTAGGAGATCGCAGTCTCCTAGGTCTTGAAGCACATTGGCACGATAAGCAGCTATGTGCTGTAGTGAGGGTTTTTTACGATTCCGTCTGAGTCATGCCATATGCTAACTCATCATCTTAGTAGCATTGAAGCAGTGAGGTGTTGGTAAAGCTGGTATTTGTAGCCTTGGAATAAAAGTTCAGGTATTTTGTGGAGCACAGGCAACAGCTCCTTCTCTATTGTAAAAAAAAGTGTACTCTCGTCAAAATGTCTGGTCAGGTCTTGTTCCCTTGTCTACATATTTCAACTTGGTGGGTACAGTCTAATCTGGCCGACCTCTTAGGGTATGTAGCAATTCTGTCACAAAATCCCTGAATGTTCTAGTCTTCAACTACGTGTTGGATGCCAAACACTTATATGATGTTTCTCTGTGACCTGTTTTCCAAGACCTCATTCCAAAGTTGCAAAAAAATTTTTCACAACAAAGTTTATTGAGTTTTCAGTCAAAACATTTGGATCAACTTGGCCCGCCGAAACACATAAGGCAGCAAAAACCCATTGTCCATACTCAGTGATACAGTTATAAAAAAACAACAATCAATCCCATCACCCCCATGATTCACATGCAAAGTTGCACATCTTCATTCTTTTTTTGAGGAAACATCATTCCCCACATCTGATATTGATACTCCTACCTTTCGTCCACAGTTTTTTTCAGATCATTCAATTATGTGCTAAATGAAGAGCTGGAATTCTTAGGTTCTTTTAAAACAAATTTAAAACAGATCTAATAGTGGTGATTCCCATTTTACTCTCCTATAGAAAGCTGTGGAGTCATGGAGTGCATTAATTCAGATTGTTCCACCCCAATTGCCATAGTGTCTGGCACCTGTTGCTGTGATGCAGTAGGCTGAAGTCACCACACTTTTCACTTGTTTTGGAAGAGTTATTTTACTGATGGCTCTCTTCAGCTCCTGTCGGCTGCCATCTTCTACTACAGTGTGTCAGATCAGTGAATTTATCACACGGTTAGTAGGTCCTCCATTCTATATTCCACACGGTACCTAAAGAGTTCTATCCATATACATGTATGTTAATATATAGGACACAAGTGAGAGTTTGTTCACTGGAGCTTTTGGGGCACTGCAGGGCATTAGTTGTGGTGTGACTCTATGAATGCAGTCATGGGTGGTTGTAGAGAGTCCAAATGAATGTATCCCCCAGAAACACCAAGAGCCACCATACCTAATGAGATCTAGGTTGCGATTTGCTCAACTATAGGGTATATCTGGTCACTGACTCCTGACCCATTTTCTCCGAACTAAAAGATTCATTACTGAGGCAGAAGCTCAAATCACTCCCTCAACAAGACCTTACTCCTGGGGGGTAATGGTAGGAAATGCATTAAGCCCTTCAGGACCATATATATACATTGTTGCAATTGCTGCAAGACACTTGGGAATCAGAAATAAGGATTGTAGTTCATGAAAAGGAGCAGGCTAAGGCAATAGTGTATCCACATATTACTTTACGCATGCTAAATTTTAATTAAATCCTTTTAACATTTTTCACAGAACGTATTTATATCCGCAAAATGTCAACAAAAGTTTCGCTAACAGCTCCTGTACCTGCTGCACGGCTGCCTCAGCCAACTTTCACAACATGTTGTCGAACTGCCCATCCTTGGCAACATTCTAGTCTGCATTGCTGGGGCAACTTACATATATCACTTGGTTCCCCAACTTTAACCCTTGGGAGATCTGTGTTTTAGGAATATAGAACAGTCTCAAAAAGATTAAGGCAATAGCTCGCTTCTTAGATCTTGTTCTGGTGAAGGCCAAGTAAGCAGTCACTATGCAATGGAAAGCTACTGCTCCTTCCTTGTTTGAGGCAGGGTGTCATGCCGCTACAAAGCAGGCTGACGCTGAAAGCAGGACAAGTGGCGTAACACAGACCCCCGTGGTGCAGGCCCCCCCTCAAGCTCCAGGGGGTTCCCTCAACAAGGTACTCTGGCCGGAGGGCTCCAAATTGAGTCCAGAGGGAGCCCCATCACGTGCCTTGCAGAGGGGCCCCCTCAAACTTCGTTGCGCCAGTGAGCAGGACCTTGCATATGGAGGATGCTAGAGACCTGCAGAAACATTCAACACATCAGATAATGCAATTAACTGTTGTTGATCCTGAAGGAAGAACCTAAACATGACATTCTTCCACCATAGATGCTTTCATACCATCTGTTCCTCAGTGGGGATGAGTTTATTACCTCTAACAACTAACTGTGAGGACTGTGCACTTTTTGTTACCTTCTCTAATGTCCTATCACTGTCTCTCACAGTATTTATTTATTAATTGAATGTTTTATATAGCGCCAACATGACCCAAGGTTATCAGAGCGCTTAACAAGTACATAATGGTAAAGAAAAAACAAAGTTACGACAAAAGGCGATAAACAATAAAGCAAATCATGGGGTACAGCAAAATAGGAGTAAAACCGGGTCAATGCAGAGTACTTGAGTTAGACAATGTTACTTTGAGGAGGTTATAGGAAAAATGGTAAAACAAGCGTACAATAAATCATAGATCTCTGCTAGTAAGGACTTGCTGTAATGCAGAGTTCAGGCACATAGTTGCTCTGATAGATCTAGTTGGAGAGAGCAGATTCATAGCTAATGGAAATGATAGGAAAGGACTGGGTGGCAGCTTTGGTTGCGGGGTGATAAGGATTGAGTTAAGTCAACAGCTTATGGTAAGAAAAGGAAGATCTTAGCTTCCGTCATGAAGGCAGAAGTAGAGCTCATTCTTCTGATGTGAGGGGGAAACGAGTTCCAGATTCTAGGGGCCGCTCCTCAGAAGAATCTGTCATAGGTGTTCTTCTTCTGGAATAATGGTGGTTTCAGGACTAGGTCCCTAGTGCTACGCGAGGGTCTTCCTCCCCACGAGATCTTGATTTTTTTTATCAAGGTACATCAACGTTTTGTGGTGGATGGCTTTGTGGGTAATACAAGCCAAATTAAGTTGAATTCTGGCTTTGAATGGAAGCCAGTTCAAAGCCTTCAGATGTGGTCAAATTTCTTTGATCCTGTAACGAGTCTTGCTGCAGAGTTGAGGCACATTTTTATGTCTGCATTGTCAGCATTCCGTCCATCATTTGTTTGTTGTAACGCTTTTCGCCCTAAGTGGGATGGGTATTCCCAGATGTGGGACCCGTGCTCACTACGCCACTGGAGTCAAGCTATCCTGGCTGATGACGGCTGATAGCCAGAAACCGGTCCTAGGATGCTTGATTCCGGTCCAGGGAAGACATGGCTTGGCAGTTCGGGCTGGACTGTTCCCATGAGGCACAGGGTCAAGACTGATTTGCATATGGCCATGTCTGAACTGGGGTGGCGTAGTGGGCAAAAGAACGATGGATTTAACCCAGATCTCTTGACTGGGGGAGAATGTCTGCATTGTCAGCATTCCGTCCATCATTTGTTTGTTGTAACGCTTTTCGCCCTAAGTGGGATGGGTATTCCCAGACGTGGGACCCGTGCTCACTACGCCACTGGAGTCAAGCTATCCTGGCTGATGACGGCGGATAGCCAGAAACCGGTCCTAGGATGCTTGATTCCGGTCCAGGGAAGACATGGCTTGGCAGTTCGGGCTGGACTGTTCCCATGAGGCACAGGGTCAAGACTGATTTGCATATGGCCATGTCTGAACTGGGGTGGCGTAGTGGGCAAAAGAACAATGGATTTAACCCAGATCTCTTGACTGGGGGAGAATGTCTGCATTGTCAGCATTCCGTCCATCATTTGTTTGTTGTAACATTTTTAAGGGAGCGGTGGAGATCTTGGGTAAGCTTGAAAGTGTAGTGCAACCATACTCGATCCTAGAAATGACTAAGGATTGTACTGCCATTTTAAGGTCAGTAGATGAAATTAATGTTTTCAATTTCCTGAGATAGCTAAAGTGAAAGCGGGCGCTTTTGGCCAGCGAGTTGATGTGAGATTGCATGTTTAAGTTCTTTCAAGAGTAATACCTAGGGAATTGGAGGAGTCAACCAGGACAGGAGTACAGTTTAGAGCAGTGATCAACTTGGTCCATTCATTAACATCTGCTGAGCTATTGGGTGGGGAAATCAAGAGGAATTCTGTTTTTTACGGACTGAGTTTAAGATGATTGTAGGTTAGCCAATGTAAGTTGAGCTTTAAGACCTCATCCATTGACTTGATCTCCTCCAGAGATGAGATTTTCATGTAAATCTGGGTATCATCCACATACGTGTGGTAAGAGGTGTTAGTATGCTGGAGAGTATCAGTGAGAGGTTCAACATAAAGGTTAAACAGTGAAGGGGAGAGAGTAGAGTATGTGGGTTGTCCTTACTCCTCCTCCCTCTCTCTTCTGACACAGCTATCCTCTGCCAGGCTGATTCTTCTGCCTACCACGTAAGACTAGGGTGTTTAACACCATCCTAAATAATTAATCGCCATCCCACTTTCATTGACTCTGCCTGGCCTCCAACCCTGGTTGTTAGTTGGTTTTAAGAAACACGACTTGCATTTACAATGCTTAGGGATGAATCCCTTGTAGATATATGTAGCCGCCAATGCTCAGGTTATTAGATAGGCCTTGTTCACCTGGTCAGGGCCTTGCTAACAGGGGATGCATGGGATAACTGACTTACTCTTATTTGCAAGAGTTGTATTTAATGAATGAGGCGCTATCATTACATCTAGTTCCACTGTAATTTGTATGTTAATTGAAAATGTCAATAAAGATGGTTTAAAAGAATTGAGGTATACCTGGAAAGGCAATAACCCAGTAGTGGACAATGAGCATACAGTTCACTTTTATTAGTCCATTTACATCACATAGGCGCCAGGTGCTGGATGGCACTTGGCAGAGTCCAACCTCTGATCGGCAGGCCTCACAGGTTTAAAAGTCCAGCTGGAAAAGTTGTCTTCCTGGTCACCAGCACTGACCTCAGTAGGCAATCTCTGCTCTTGAGGCATGAGACAGACAGGACCCAAGATGATGCTAACCACCCAATGACAAAGTGGTGTGCTGCTGTTTCTTCCAAGAATGCATCCGTGCCCTCACCACTCTTCCTGTGTTCTCCGCTTATCTGAGCAAGGTTGGCTTCTCCAGCACATGGGCACTGGGGTCACAGTCCTGGAATGGTTTGTAACGCTTTATAATCCTGGATCCATTTGGCCTCAACAGTGCTTCAGTCAACAAGGGTGCCACTCCCCACAGTCACTGCTGTATTTTACACTGCGTGCACCCAGGCTGCTATGCAAGCATGCTGGATGTTGTCCTAGGTGGGCACTGGTCAGAGTCCTCTCTACTGGAAGGATTCCCTGTTTTGGTGAGGCCTCAGACACTAGCTTGATGAAGATGTTGCCTTTGAGGGATCACAGAACTTTGGGATTCCCTACTTTTGCGAAGGGGGGCTGAAAGAACAGAACACTGGCTACTCTATTTCATTACATGAAACTCACACTGGGTCTTTTTAGTTGGTAATTTAGATGATTGATTTTTTAACCTGCATCAATATAGATCAGAGAAAACTACTCTAAGATTCAAAACGAGACACTTCTAACACACTTGAATATTTTTCAGAAAGTATGGTCTGGTGTGACCTAGTTGCTAGTTCAGATGGCCTTCTGAATCCGCCTTAGCTGCCTCATGTGTGCCTCTCCCCAGTGCGTAAGTAAGCGGTTTAAGGGCCAAAAGGAATGTCAAGTGTTGCAATGCTTTGAAAGGGAACTGTGTGTGAAAAAGTACACTACGTGCCATCATGCTCCAGGGCAGATAGTCCTTTGACAACAGCACAGTACAATCACATTTCAATGTGCTCCTTGCTGATCTAGAGAGAGAGCCTAGAAGGTGCTCAATTTCGAAACTGGGAGCCAATGATTCTTTGCAAGTTTAGAGGAGA
Organism: Triturus cristatus; assembly: GCF_964204655.1. Classification (NCBI taxonomy): domain Eukaryota; kingdom Metazoa; phylum Chordata; class Amphibia; order Caudata; family Salamandridae; genus Triturus; species Triturus cristatus. The sequence goes on from NC_140589.1 coordinate 1,397,682,681, forward strand.
TGGAATCTGTCTTACTTCTTTTTAATTATTTACTTATTCAAATTCCAGTACAACCAACACAAATCTGTAGCACACAATACCCATTTCCCAGTGCCAATCTCTCTAAAAATAAGTAGAACAATATAGCACAGGGTTTCATTCCTCCGCCATGCCTCTGCTCTACCATCTCACTGCTAACCGTCTTTTATTACACACAGATAGCCTCAGTTAGTAGTAAACAGCAGCCGTAGGAGGTACATGTAAAACAATTCAATTATTCACTGCTAATCAGCGGTTATACATGTACACATCTCAGGTTTGCTGCCTCTTCTGCGCATTCAATGTGTATTTTGAGGGTCCCCACGGCCCTCAGTACCCCCTGGCACTGCAAAATCATCTGCCATTATGGCTTCTTGTGTTATTAAGTCATCATTCTACTTTCTCAACCCTTCTAGTCATTTTCATATGCATTTCCTCTGCCAAGGACCACTCCAGTGTGTCTTGCATCCACAACTCCACACTGGGATGCCGCATTCCCATCCATCCCATAGCAATACGCAGTTTCTCTAGGAATAGGGCAAGCTGCAAGAATTTATATTGCATTTTCGCTGCCCTCTGCCGTTCCACAAGGTACAAAAGCAGTTGGTGAGGCTGTAATAGAAGTGGAATCCCCAACACTGCCTGCACCACCTCCCTTACCCCAGACCAATATTCCAGGAGAGTCGGACAGGACCGAGCCATATGAAGGAGTCACTCTTTCTGTCCTACAAGGGGGCCTTTCCAGAAATCTAATTGGATACATTTTGGCTCCTAGACTATCAGATACGTGCGGTGGAGAAAGTTTAAATGTATCGGCTTGAGCCAGGCATTTTCAGACACCTTCCGTACCAGCTCGCATGTCCTTACCAATTCCCCGTCGTTCAAAGGAGCTTCAAGGTCAGCAGCCCAGGCTTGCCTGACACCATAGTCAGGTTTAGGAGAATCAGATTGTAATGCCCTGTACGTCAGCGTTAAGTGGCATCCCTCACCAAGCTGTAATATGCTTTTCAGTATATGGGTCGTGGGAGGAGCACTGGGGAAGTCCACCCATATATCCCTCGCTGTCCCGGCCAGTTTAGTATCCTGGAGGAACTGCCCAAGGCCCACTTCAAAGGTGTCCTGCACATCCGGAAAGGTGATAAATGTGCCCCCTGGATGGAGGTCACCAAGCAATTGTCAGCCCCCCTCTCTCCATCCAGCAAGCGTCATGTCGCTGTGAATGGGGCTAAATGGCTGCAAATCCTCGATGTTTAAGTACCTATCATATGGCGGCTACCAACACCAGCCCCATAATTGACAATAGTAGCGTGCATCAGAAGTGCACTGATGCACACAGCCCCTCTATCACTCTCCCTAGGTTATAGGATATTGAGAGTCAGCTGTGAGGGCAATCTTAACTCCCAGCTATCGGAAGGCTTCAGTCTCCTATCATAGTCACAAGTCAGGGAGTCCCTCCTGCTCCTAACCAGCCAAATTCCCCCGGGAAAAAAGATGGGCCTTATGTCGGTTAACCTAAAGCCCAAGAGACCTCCCGAAACTCATCCAGTAGGTGCAAAAGGTGAGGCAGCGAGGTCCGGGGCTCTCTCAAGTAGAAGATGGCATCATCGGCATACAGGGACACCAAATGTGTCTTCTCTGGTCATGTAACTCCCTCCTGATTAGGAGCAACAAGAGCTCCAGCACCAGGGCAAACAGGAGTGGGGATAACGGGCAACCCTGCCTCGTGCCTTGTCCCACACTCCAGGACTGTAAAGCAATTGCATCGAACCACAGAAGCCTGGTATAAATCTCATCTGCTGAAGGACTTTCATCAGATAGGCCCAGCCAAAGTGTCAAACGCCTTCTCGAAGTCTATCGCAACATAACATAACATGTGTATTTGTAAAGCACACGTTCACCCCAAACAGGGTATCTTGGCGTTGAATAACAGATGTTTATTGTTACCCAACTCAATGGCACTCATTTTATGGACCTCAGAAAGGATGAGAGGCTGAGTGGACCCACCAGGATTTGAACCTGTGACCATGAGGTCGAACACAGGCCCCTGCAGTGGATTGATTAGTCCACTAAGCCACCAGACCCGGCATACATGCATGAGCTCATCATCCCGGTGCAGCACTGAGTGGAGCACATTAGTGAGTCTCTTCAAATTCATGGCTGTACTACGACCTGGAATGAACCCACCCTGGTCTTCATGCACCAACTGCCCTATGACTAATTGCAGTCTGTTAGCCAAAACCGTAATGAGATCTTTGGAATCCGTACTGATCATAGTTAAAGGTCTAGAAGATACTGGGTTCACCGCTTCTCCACCCAGCTTGGGTATCATATAAATCACACCCTCTCGCATGGCCAGCAGGAGACAGCCCACCCGTTGCACCTCAGTGTACAACTCCAAAAGCTTGTTTGCAAGCTGAGGCAAAAAGGCTGGGAAACTATCCTCCCCAGGATTTTTTCCCCAGGGAGTCGAGCACAGGGCTTCCTAATCTCCTTTAGGATAAGAGCAGCCTCAAGTTCCTAAGGGCCTCGGGCTTTCTAGGAACCCCCACCTTAAACACATTTCTCGACGCTTCGTTTGCTGTGGGGGTGAGCGTACAGGTAGTCAGGATCGTACTACCTGTCACAGGAGCCCACGAGCCTTGCTGCCACCAGAGGACACGTCCCCTGACACCGGGGCACGGATATTAGCTCCTCGCGCCTCCCGCTTCGCGGGAGATGCTTCGTTTGCTGTGGGGGTGAGCGTACAGGTACTCAGGATCGTACTACCTTTCCCAGGAGCCCACGAGCCTTGCTGCCACCAGATGACACGCCCCCTGACACCGGGGCACGGATATTAGCTCCTCGCGCCTCCCGCTTCGCGGGAGACGCTTCGTTTGCTGTGGGAGTGAGCGTACAGGTACTCAGGATCGTACTACCTGTCCCAGGAGCCCACGAGCCTTGCTGCCACCAGAGGACACGCCCCCTGACACCGGGGCACGGATATTAGCTCCTCGCGCCTCCCGCTTCGCGGGAGACGCTTCGTTTGCTGTGCGGGTGAGCGTACAGGTACTCAGGATCGTACTACCTGTCCCAGGAGCCCACGAGCCTTGCTGCCACCAGAGGACACGCCCCCTGACACCGGGGCACGGATATTAGCTCCTCGCGCCTCCCGCTTCACGGGAGACGCTTCGTTTGCTGTGGGGGTGAGCGTACAGGTACTCAGGATTGTACTACTTGTCCCAGGAGCCCACGAGCCTTGCTGCCACCAGAGGACACGCCCCCTGACACCGGGGCATGGATATTAGCTCCTCGCGCCTCCCGCTTCGCGGGAGACGCTTCGTTTGCTGTGGGGGTGAGCGTACAGGTACTCAGGATCGAACTACCTGTCCCAGGAGCCCACGAGCCTTGCTGCCACCAGAGGACACGCCCCCTGACACCGGGGCACGGATATTAGCTCCTCGAGCCTCCAGCCTTGCGGGACGCGCGCGGGCGTGCGCCGGGCTAAGCCCGGGCAAAGGGCGGGCCATCTGTGGCCGTCCGGGGCCAGAGGAGGCCGGGCCGGGTCACCCCCCTTGGATTTGTTGTTTTCGACAACCTATTGTCCCAGGTGATTGTTAACCATCCGGGTGTTTGCTACATTGACTTGTTTTGTACTTTTGCCTCTGGGGGTGTCTTGAATTGTGCAAACATGAATAGATGTAAGGGTGCGGTGGGGACACTTGATGCATTCATGATTAGGGCAGAGAGCTTACTCACACACGAGATTGAGCTAACTGAGCGGCGTTTATCTTTAGATCTAATAACGGCTCAGCGGCGCTCTTCTTTGGAAGCCTTTACACAGGGAGACATTTTACATCATCGCCTCTCTGTGTCACCTACCCTACCTCCCATGTCTGTGGCATCTTCTCCCCAACCCTCCCCCTTAGTAATTTTGGATCTACCTGCCGTTACTATTCCAAGTGGCCAGAAAGCTCGCACAAGATCACGCACCTCTAAAATAAATACAGAGTTTAAATCTAGTGGTCCGTCGGCCAAACGTAAAAGGGGCCCCAATAATAAATCTAATTCTCACTGCTGTCCTGAAGGCCTTAGCACTGCTCCACTAAATATACCAGCTGCTCCTAATACTGTGTCTGTTGGTATTCAAACTGATGATATCATTAGCTCCCAAAGTAAGGATGACATTATGATAGCCTTGGAGTCGGGCTTGAGAGCAATAGTTAGCCACTCTAAGGCTTTATTCGATAAAAACTTCGCCTCTTTACAGGAAAGACTCACACGTATGGAGCAATTGTTAACTCGAGAGCCAGTTTCTGATCCACCGGTTGATAATCGTGATTCTCTAACCAGAACCACTTGTATGCCGGGGGTTTCTGTTAACTTAGGTCTTGGGACGGCTGATGCTAATAATAGGAGCCAGTGTCCATCTAGTAGTCTATTGCAACACTCTTCTGCAATCGTTCCCCCCCAAATATCGGACCACGAAGTAAGACAATTTCCCACAGCCCCAACGCCACCGAAGATTTTTCCTAAAACCGATACTTTGAATCTCTCCCCTGCCTCCTATCCTTATGTGATAGTTTTGGCTGGAGTTCCTTGCTTGTCAGGTGCGAAGAAGGAGTCATGGGTGGATCTCCGTAACAAATGTGTGGATTGGTTGAGGAAACACAAAGGGTTTGATCCGGCCAGATTACATGAAATTTTAATGGTGCGGAGAGTGGGATGGGTGGGTGAATCTGTTAAAAACATCACAGGCGATTGTATTGTTATAAATTTTTGTAGACCACACACTGTTCAGTCTCTAATGCGAACCCGTGAGTTATTGCTGGGCTTTAAGACGAATATATGTATGTTTACACTTGGTTATTTTTATAAACCTATTACTAACGCTTGTGCGCCCAAGCCCACGGCCCTCCCTTTGGTCAATCGCTTCTTACCTCTGTCTGATCTAGACGTTCCTGACTGACAACCAAGAATGAGTGCTGAACCTCCAGTCCCGTTACAGAATGAGGCCACTTCTGCTCTTCCCCTAGCACTAGCACCCGTTACCCAAAATAGCTTAGACAACCACCTGGGGAGTGTAGTGTCAAAAGTAGGTACTCTAAATGTTTTAAGTTGGAATGTAGCAGGCCTCCATCAGAGGCTTCATGACCCTGGGTGGGTTAGTTTTATTCAGAGTCACGATATAATTATGTTACAGGAGACGTGGGCCACCACAGATTTATACGTCAACGGGTTCCTGTGTCATAACATTTTCGCAAACAACCCAGAATGGGCCGTCCCTCGGGAGGCTTATCTATCTGGGTTAATATTTCTGTCGGAGGTACTACCAGGGTTATACCAACAAATAACCAGAATTTCCAGGCTGTATTATTTAAGCAGAAAATAAGTTTCTTTCTGGTCAATTTTTATAATAATGATTTTAGCTCATCACCAAACATAAATTTTATAAATCTTTTTAATTTTATCACCACTCTGGAATCTAGGCATGACTTTGAGGATACTAGCGGCCTTGTGTTGGGAGGTGATTTTAATGCGAGACTTAATGCAGATTGTCCACCCATGGGGGAATGTAACCTGGCCCCTGGGTGCCCAAGGGGGGTGGAATTAACTTCCTTTTTGAACTCACATAATCTATGGACATAACGGCTAACTGTCTCCCAACAGTCCCCCTAGTGCCCACATTTAGAGGTAGAGATTGCTCATAAATAATTGACTACATTTTTATTTCTCCTGGGTTGGCCGATCGCATTTAGCAAGGCTATAGTAATTCCTATGCCTCAAGGGGATCACAACCCCATTAAGGTCTGCCTAAAAGCAATCCACCGTCCAGTATATAATAAGGAATGTGGCGCTAGGAACCTCTCCATTTGTTCAAACAATCTTTGACTAAAATGGAGGGGCATTAACGTTAAGGGGACTTTTCAGACTCTGGTTAGTGATAACTTACCCCTTTTTCTCTCATGTTTGTCTGATTTGAATCCGAATCCTAAGGCAGTTGAGGATTTTGTAAAGATCTGCTCAACTCTTAGAGCTCAGCTCATGATCCCGCCGCGTATAGCCACGGTGGACAAGAGATGGTTTGACCATGAGTGTTCTCTGGCCAACCGTTTTATCTTCCTGCCCGAGGAACTTGACCGACGTGAAAAATGCTAGGATTCAATATAAATTGGCCATTAGTAGAAGGAAGGAGGAGATCCTTGAAGAGCGTTGGGAGGTGCTAGCGCAAACCGCTGATCGCGGAAGGGGGGACATCTTTTGGGCCGCGGTCAAAGATCTGCGCTGTTGAGGTCAGCTCTTGACTCCAATGGACTGTACCATTTCCGGAGCTGCCTGGGTGGACCATTTCTCTAAGATTTATGCCGCCCCACTCTCACCGATAGCTACTTCAACATTTAACCACCCTCCGTGGGTAGAAATATCATTATCGGAGGTGGAAGAGGCTATCGCTCAGAGTGCGGGGAATAAGGCCCCAGGCTCGGATGGCCTTCCTATCGACATCATTAAAGCTTATCCTGATTTGTGGGGCCCTCTTTTATTGAATGTTTTTAAAAATTAAACTTTTACCTCCCCACCACCAACTTGGTCTTCGAGCATAATAGTGCCTATTTTTAAAAAGGGCGATCGGTCCCAACCATCATGTTATAGGCCTATCTCCCTCATCGACAACACCCTAAAAATTTTAGGCAGAGTGCTGCATAACAAAATTTTGACCTGGGCTGAGGATAACCATATTTTAGAGAGTTGCCAGTTGGGTTTTCGCAATAAGATTGGCACTGCAGAGCAGTGCCTTAACCTCAACCTAATTGTGGGCAAATATACTGTAGCACGTAAATCCCCAATTTACCTTGCTTTTATGGATTTATCTACCGCCTTCAACCTTGTTAACAGGTCGTTGCTTTGGAGGGCCTTATTGAAATATGGCCTGGATGAATCTATGGTTCATTTCCTGGCCTATTTGCACAGAGATCTGAAGGCCTGTATTAGGATCGGCCAAGGGGGTGAGGTGACTGAGACGGTTAGAGTCCATAGAGGGGTCAGACAGGGCTGTGTCCTAGCCCCTCTTATTTATTATTTATATTAATGGCCTGCACAAGCATCTGGTTTCTTTAACTGGTGATGTCCCTAAAATAAACGGCAACTATCTCCCCGCCTTGCTATATGCAGATGATGCGGTCCTTATGGGCCGCACCCCTAATGCATTACGTATTCTAGTGAATGGTTTCGTTGACCACATGGACTCTCTAGACTTAAAGACCAATTTCAAAAAATCTTTTGTTATGTCTTGTGGCCCGAAGAAACAACATATTGGTAGCATTGTAGTGGGGACAGAGAGATTGGGGTCAACTAGCAGTTTCCTGTATTTGGGAGTGGTCTTTGCTGTGAACAACTCCTGGAGCGGGCACATTGCCCACTCCAGGGGTAGGTTCTCAAAGGCCATTAACTCAATCTTGAGCCTCCCCCGCCCTAAAAAGACCGGAGCGCTGGCTGCCACCGTAAAAATATATAAAGCCCAATGCGTCCCGGTTGCCACATACGGAGCTGAGGTCTGGGGAACTGCTAGATGTTCACACCTACTTGCCGAGGAAAACAGATTTTGCAGTAAACTCCTCTGTGTCCCCATTTCCTCCTCACACTACATATGCCATAAGGAATTGGGGTTGCATTTTATAGGGGATTTATTCGTGCCCGCCCTGCTCTTTTTTGGCTGGCGATCTGGAAAAACCCTGCCGCCAAATTGACTAGGGATATCATTGAGGATTGTTTACGTTGTGATAAAGGCATGGCCATTCCTTGGCTTTCAGGGGTGCTGAGTGCCCTTCATAGCGTGAATTCTCAAAATGTTTTCTTAAAGCCTACCACTACCAAGCTACCATCCAAGTCTGAACTTAAACAAGCACTTTACACGTTGTTCAGTGATGAAAGGGTCGCGAGAGAGTCTATGAAACCGAGTGTCTCTAGATATTTAGCTCGCAATTTTTAAGTTATCCTACACCTAGTTATTTAACTCTCCCAATGAGCCAATGGGAGCGAGGCCTTATATTCCGTCTTAGGGCAGGTACTATCAAATATGCTCTTAGTTTTCCACTATGGAACTATAATGATCAATTTACCGAGCCATGCCCTTGCGATTGTCAGAGTGACCAAACAATTTTACACTTTTTATTCTTCTGCAAATTTTATATTACATTTATTAAATGGTTTTTAACCCCGTATTTTAAAAAACTGAAACCAATTAGCCTGGACCTTGCATTTTCGATGTTATTGACCCTGGACGACCATGAACTTGTTTTTCTTATGAGCTCCTTCTTAAAAACTGTGGTTCGTGCCCGATTAACTATGTCTTAAAGTTTGTATGAATTGTTGTTTTTATTTTGTAAACATTATCATATTATGTATTTTGTAATGCTTACTGTATTTTGTGCTTTTATGGATTATTATTAATCCGAATAAAGTTTTGAAACTTGAACTTGATTTCTCTGCATACTATTCGGGTCACCAACAGGCACCTCCTCATAAGCCCCCATCAGAGGGTCAGCAAAAACTTCATTTATGGACCTTTTGTAATTGCAGCCATACCATCTGGGCGTACCAAGCAGCACACCAGTGACGTCTGTGCCTCTCTTCGCAATATCCAAGTGAGCAGAAGGCTGAGTTTGCCCCAATCCCTATACAGCGCATGGCAGTATGTTTTCAGGGTGTATTGATCCAATCTGTCCTATATATCTCCAGCGTGACACCTTAAATCCAACAATTTCCGGCGAGCTTTCAGAGAGGTCTCCTCCACCTGCAGTTCCTCAGCTAGTCTTCCCTCCCAGTGTGGCAGTTCCTGCTGGAGTTGCCTCTTCACTTCATAAAACACGCTCAGGCACACTCCTCTTATTAGAGATTTTAACGCATCCCACTCAGTTGCCCTTGTAGCTGTCATGCCCCAGTTGCTCTTCATGTAATCATCAATTGCCCCAGAGAGATCCGTCAGGCACATCTTGTCCGTCAAGATGTTGGGTGGCAGTCACAAGTCTGCATGGGTGCACCTCCCACCATCTAAGCACAGGTCACAAGCATTGTGGCATGGTCGGAGAGAAATCTGCCTAGATATTTAACAAATGCTATTTTATGTATGTCAAGGCCTACAACCAGGATGGTCAAGTCGGCTATTTATTCCATGGGTAGGGGAATAGCAAGAATACTCTCTGGATGCCCTCCATTTTGCCCTCCAAGCATCCACCAAACCTGCATTAACTATGACTTTCATCAGAGCAGCAGTCTTGCCTGGCTCGCAGAGCAGCTGTCTTGCCCGGCTTGTTGGGGCAGTTCTCTGCCCATCACACCATCAAGAACACAGTTCAAATCCAGGGCCCAAATTAAGGAAGTCCCCACGTAGACTACTGAGAGAATCTGCACCTTATAGTAGTAGCTGGCATTGTCAGTGTTTGGTGCAAACGTGTTATGTATGCAAATATCCCTCCCATTCAGGGTACTAAAGACTAACACATATCTCCCTTCTATATCTGCCTCCGGATACAGGTGCTTAACGGGGACCCACGGGGCTATCCACACTGTCATCCCTCTGCCGTAGCCAGAATAAGTGGCTGAGTACATCGGGCCTCCACATTTCTTCGAGAGCTTCTGGGCTTCCGCCTCAATGAGATTTGTCTCCTGTAGGCATGCAATTGCAACCTTATTGTGCTTCAGGAATGTGAGTACTCTATGTTGCTTTGTGCAACCACTAAGGCCTCTAACATTCCAAGTTATAAACTGATAACTATTAACCATAATCGCTTGAGGAGGTAATGAGAGAGGGGTCGAAAAGTCTCAAGCATAATCAAGGCACTACCAGCCTAAGACTGTCTGCTCCCACGGCATAGAGGGAGGCTAGAGAGGGACACACATGTGCATCATCAGGCCACAAACATGCAAACACTAGGCTAATAAACAATAAAATCATCAAAAACCTTCCCTCCCAACAAACCCTAATCGGAGAGACACAGAGACCCATGTTTGCCCAGGTAAATCTGGCTAGAACAACAACCTAGCCTAGCTCCCCAATGTATATAATAAGGTAACCCAAAAGTAGAACAGGCCCCTTTTCGGTTGTCATATTAATCACTGTGTATTCTTTCTGATTCAGGAGCAGGGATCTCCCCCGTCCACCCCAAGGTCAAGAAACCTCCAGGATGTGACAACGGGCTCCTACCCCTCTGGGTCATAGCCCAACAGGACTCCTATGTAGTCTGGATAAGAGGATGTGGCGGTCCGGCAGGGTGGCCCCCACATCACGCCATTAAAAATGTCTGTCCATGCCTACAATGTATGTGTCCCTCCGTTCTCATCTAGGCTCCGATACTACCACTGGCAAGGCATCAATGTCATTACGCACAGTAGATCATTGATAGGTGTCATTAATCAAACCTGAGTCAGGGCTACAACCTCCTCCTACGGCCTCCTCCATGGTCATGACTGCTTCTGCCTAGGTGGCCTCAGCCAACGTTCGAACCCCCTACCTCTCCCCCAGTTTTCAGTGGCAACAGGGAGGCTATCCAGTGAATAGGACAGCTCCTTGTGCCTCATGGCGCCCTCCACACCAATACACACAGGGTCCTGCGCGTACTAATCCTGGCCAGTCCTAATTGGCCACTCAGCCGTCCTGTGCGCCGCCCGACGACCTCAGATCCACAGGTCCCTCTAGATGGCGTGAAAGCACTTTGTCCCAGAGTTCAAGCCAGGTCCAGACCTTCACTAGTCGATCAAAAAAAGTGAATATTTCTATTAGCAATGACTCGTAATCTAGCATGATACAACATAGAACTCAGATTCAGTGCTTTGAGTTTCTGCTTGACCTCTAGATACGACTTCCTCTGAGTCTGGACCTTATGTGAGTAATCTGGGTAGATGGCAATGGTGTGGTTTTCAAAGTGCAGCTCTCTGGAATCTGTCATACTTATGCCCAGAAGAGGTTGGACATGCTGTTGTGGATGAGCTGTAGTCTTTTCAATAGAGGGCACTATCATAGGTAAAACAGGAGGTAAGCACTGTCCAAATTACTAAATGGCATGCTTTAAAGTGAAGAAACGAAAGGATTTTCTTCAAGTGTCTCGAAAAGATGAGAACAGGTTGAGCCCACCCTGTTTACCTGCAGAATGAAGTACAGAAAGCAATTAAAATAACACTAAAGGGGAGGGACCTGTGCCAAACTGGCAATGGAGTGACCAGCAGAAAATGTGGCTCCTGCTACAATGCCCGATCCTTCGGGATCCTGGACGTCTCTAAATGCAAGACGAGCACACAGCTAGTAAAAGGCAACAGACAGCCCTCAGTGACACAGCAGGGGCTGTTATTTGTGAGGTGGGAGAGCAAGAAGAGTGTTGGGACCACACCCAGCCATGCCTTAAGTGATGATGGTGCCAGCATACAGAACCGCCAACACAGCCATGTCCAGATGGTCATGAAGAGAAGCGGAGCTCAACTAGAGAAGCACCACAATGGGAGCCTCGCAGTTATACTGTGTGAGCTCAGTATATGTAATCTGAGAGGCCGGGCTTATACAGACTTGTTACCTTGGGCACATATGGCTGCTTCACAAAGATACAGCAGTAAAGGAGGAGCCACACATTGCATAACCTGGAGGGGCCTTGGTTGATACCTGTAGCATACAGAGCGAAAAACCGGCCTCACATGTGACAGGAGAGGAGATGGCTGGATAGACGCAAGTTGTGAAATCTAATTGACATGAAGGGAGAGTGCTGTAAAGAGCTGAAATGGGGTGAAGAAAAACGAATCAATCCACTTTCAAGGGGTAGGATCAAGCACCCTGTTAATGAACGCAAGACAGCAGAATCACACGCATGAAGGACGGAGACTGGCCGTGTTAAGAAGGGGAGGAGCTACCAGGAATATTATAATACCTTGGCTTGCCACACTGGGAGTAATACGCACTCAACCAATGCCCAACATGGACGAAAAAAAGGCTTAAAGGAACAGCCCTCATCCCAGGGGATGCAGGTCTCAGTGACATGAGCTCAGGATAGGTACCATTATGAACAAAAGTGAAATAAAGATGAGGAAACACTGGAGGCCATAAGATCCTTAAGAGAAGTGCTAGAAGCACAAATAGACACAGTTGCAATTGATGTAGGCTTGCTCAGAGAAGACCAGAGGAAATGACATAGCAGACAGAAAGCTCGTTTAACTGCAACCAGGCACAGCTGCTGTGAAAACTCAAGTACGGCATCTCAGGGAACGTGTAGTATTCATAAAATATAAAGTGGGGGAGCCTCACGGCCACTCAAAGAGAAATACATTAGAATAACCGTTATACCTGAGGGAACGGAAGATAAAGACATGGCTAGATACTTGGAATCATAGATAGCACTAAAAGTGGTAACTGAAGGACTCTCCGAGTTTTATGCCTTCAAAACCCTGCGCTGGAACACCAGCTGACCAGTAACGGCAAGACTGCTCCATTATCGCAACTGAGACAAGCATACACTGCAAGCACCCTTGAAGTTGTAAACACCACTGTACAAATCTTCCTTGACTACACAGCAGCAGTGCAGCAGCAAAAATCTTGAGGTCAACAGAAAGATGTAAGAAAAAGGACTACAATGTATGCTACTCTTTCCAGCCATGCTAAAGGTGACAGAATTAGATAAGAAATGTTCTTTACCGATCCAAAACAAACATGGGACTGGGTGGAGAAGAATACAACAACTGAAAGTGATGGACAAACCATGGAACAACGTCAGGAAAGGAGAAATAGAAGAAAGTAATATAGACTAAAGAGGGCTAAAAGAACAGTGACAGAGCATATACAAGTTGGCAGAGAAGCAGGAAATGCAGCACCACCAGCACACTGAGGAAGGTCAGAATCAACTGTAGAACATATATTACTGAGGGATGATAAACTACCAGATCTCTCTCCGAGACAAGTTGGTGACCTATGAGGCCCCCCCCTTCCCTGAGCAAATGTGAAGATAAGCAGCTCTGAGTGGGAGGAAATGCATATGGGGAGAAACCTCCTCAGAAAAAAATCCGCTTAAGACAAAGCATGTATTGAAGATTGGTAGGTCGGATGTGGGAAAGAGCTGGCAGGGACCAACTGACCACAGGTGCTATCTCCCCTGACTTACACCTCAAACTAACAAGGTTTGGGAGTCTTGATATCCAAGGTAGATTATTATGTTGAGCAGGAGGATGTTGTAGGTGTGCTGGGGAGGGGGGCGCAGGGGGAGTTGAGGTGGGGAATTGCTACAGCTGTTTTACCCTGGGAAGGGCATGTGGATCACAAACTCTTGTATGGCTGTGGACTGGGGAGCCCTGGGTACCCCGGGGGAGGCCAGAGGGAACTGCCTGTGGGAGGACAAACTGAATCAAATAGATTGGAGATTAAAAGCATTCCTGCAATGTATACACATTCCTCACTTTGAATATTAAGGTCATGAGCAGCCCCACTAGGGGATACAGAATACACATGTACTTAAAGTGAAGAGGGGCATAAATAGCACTCCTGCAAGAAACCCATTTAGATCACGTCAAAAGTGAGAGACTGAAAAAAAGGTGGAGTAGCCAGATGGACTCCATTAGCTACTCGACGTATGCACAAGAAACCCTAGTAATGGTTAAACCAGGTGACCATTTAAAGCCACATCAGTAGAGACAGGTGAAGGGGAAGATATGTGTTGGGCAAGGAAATACTGCTGGACAGCATGTATGCAGCCAATACGGAGCACACTCAATTCCAAATGTGACTGTCAGAGCGTCCAGCCTCAATGTTAAGTATGCCTATGATAACAGGAGGTGGCTTCAACTGCAAAGACAACACTGTGCTTGTAGATCACATCCACCATTACCTACATCCCAGTAGTGAGAACAGCTAGAGTAGTGAGCTATTACTTACAGAACTGGGGATTAGACAACTCATGCCAATGATGTAATACCTTCTTAAAATAATATTCCTTCTACTTGTCTATTTATGATCTCTCCTTCAAGCTTGATAAAACACACTGCACACCAGCATTACTTACTGAAGTTCAGCAACTGCAGTGTTTAGGAAGGACACTGCTGGAACATATTCCACTAATAACGTCTTTCAGAATACGCAAAAACCAAGACTACTATACAAACTTGGAGATTACAGGTTAGTGCATTAGAAGATCTGATAGACAGGGAAACTATAACAAATGAAATATGATAATATTTCAATAAGAACAAGGACTTCGCTTCCAATGCCCTGGCTGAATGGGACGTTTGTAAGATACTTATAAGGGGACACTAGTAGAATACTCATGGTATCAGGAGAGCCCTACATGGGAGGCCATTGAGAAGCAGTTGAAAGATCCAGACGTGAACAGATGGGATAGGAAGGATACTCAAGAAGAGAGTATGAAGGTGAGAGAGGACTATGCACAGGTTGTTGAAAGACTGAAAGACTATAAGAATTATATGACTTAGAAGCATATGGAATGAGATGAAACTTTAGCAAAGTTGAATAGGACAGGGGAGTGAAGTATACCTATTACAGGTATATAAAATAGCCAAGGAGAAGTGGTATCTTTACAGCAGGTGTTAAAACGTGTATTTTATTAGTACCTCAATAAACTATACAATGCTGAAGGTGAGGAGGGGGAACACAAAATGGGCATTATTTACAGGGGGAAAACAAGAGACTCTGCCACCTAAAATTAGGGAAGCAGTGGAATCCCCATAGAAGAAAAGGAAATTAACACCACCAAACTGAGCCTAGCAAATGGTACTATGCATGGCTCAGAAAGGTTGCAAATTTAGTTTTACAGGATGTACAGTGCTTAGTAAAACCCAAAAAACAGAGTTGTATTTGATTCCCTTTCAACTGGGAATACTGTTGACCAAAGCTCAGACACTGATAGCGCCTGTCCCCAAACAAGATAGAGGCGGTGAGCATCTGGCGGCATTGAATACAAAATATTTTGCAAATTTATTATTCATCATATATTGCTTCTCCTACCTCATCTTATCCACCCAGACCTGAGCGGGGTTGTCCCAGGCCACAAAAAATCCTCAAATATTAGAAGACTCTTATATACAAACAAATGACAGCAACAGATGTCATGTGGCTAGTGGTGGTGTCTATAGGTTAGGAAAAGGCCTTCGATTTTCGTCAGCTGGAGATATCAAAAAGCAATGGTCCAGCTTATGGTATTTTGAGAGGTAATTATTCAATGGATCTATCTACTATACACAAACCCAACTGTGAGGATCTACACGAGGCATGAATTACAGACACCAGGAAAATAAGCAGAGGCACTAAACAGGGATGCCTACTTTATCGCTTGAATTTTGCTATATCAACGGGTGCCAATGCTCTGTATAACAACGCCACTGAAAGGGGCAAAGATGTGCAGAGAGTACAGCATGTTATTTCTTCATGTGCAGAAAATGTACTAATATATTTGTGTGACGTAAATAGGGGAATAGAATCACTGGCCAACTTTAAAAAGGCGTCATGCCTTAAAGTAAATTGGGAGAAGGCATATATATATATATATATATATATATATATATATATCCTATATGCCCTGATGACACAGAGGAGTACAACTGCAGAGGATCTCAAATCAAAATAGATGGGTTGGTATGACGTTCACTTATCCGGAGGTACAGGTTCACAGAACAGAGCCTGTGACTATCGCAGGCAATAGATGAGAGCAATAGCATTGCTAGGCGGTAGAGTAGGGCTTTTTGAAATCACTCCCCAGTGGTGAGAGGTCGCAAAGAATTCCCAAATATGGACCTACCCTGATCATTGTCCTTCTTCATGAAACTGCTTGTCATAGTAATGTCATAACTTCAGGGAGGCAGATGAGATGCTAACAGGCCTTATATGGAACAATGGAAGATGAAGAATGGCACTGGAGAACCTTAGAGTCGCCTAGAGAGGGGACTTAGGGGCACCTGACTACAACATTTACTGTTGGGGGACACAATTTCAATGGATCTCGAAATGGTGCACTATGTCTGAATCTTATGTGATGACAGGGTTACAAGAAGTGTGATGAACAAGTTACTTACCTTCGGTGGATACAATATCTGCCAGTGGATTCCTCACCGTGTGAATATCCCCTGTGCCAGCATTCCACAGAATTTTTTCCCCAGCTCTCTACGCCGATGTGGACGTCATAATACCTCGGCTCCACTCGCGACTCCGTATGACGTTACCGGAGCCATAAGAGAGCCAGGTCGGCATGATGACGTCAGTTCCACCCATTTTTTCCGTGCCTCCGAGGTGAACAGGTGGGCCGACAACAGATTCAAAGTATACACAGTATACAACATTCGAACAAATATACATAGTACATATACAAAAAGGAAAGCTAAGGAACAAAAGCATTTCCTATAAGTGTACCAGATAAAACAACATGTCAAGCAAGGCATCCTTTAAGGTATACAAAGGTGGACAACGGGGAGGCGGGTGGGCCAGTGAGGAATCCACAGGCAGATATTGTATCCACCAGAAAAAGCGTTACCGAAGATAAGTACCTTGTTTTTCTGATGGATACATCTGCCAGTGGATTCCCCACCTTGTGAATAGATTCCCACAGCAGTCCCACTCCCGGAGGAGGGTGTCCACCTTTCTATACCAAAAAGTCCTGCAAGACAGAGCGCGCAAAGTGGCACTCCCTCCTCATCTCAGAGTCTAAACAATAATGCTTTGCAAAAGTATGGAGGGAGGCCCAAGTCGCGGCTTTACAAATGTCTGCCACAGGAACACCCCTGGCCAAAGCAGAGGTAGAAGATTTAGCTCTAGTTGAATGAGCTCTAATACCCTCAGGAGGAACCTTACCAGCAAGGGCGTAGCATATCTTGATGGCTAGGATGATCCACCTGGACAGAGTGCGCTTGTGCACAGCTTTGCCTTTAGATTGTCCAATATAGCCCACAAAGAGCTGATCATCCAAACGAAAATCCTTCGTTCTGTCCAAATAAAAGCTCACAGCTCTTTTAGGGTCCAATCAGTGAAATCTTTCCTCCTCCTTGGAAGGATGAGGAGGTGGATAAAACACAGGGAGAGTAATCGACTGCCCCAGATGAAAGGGAGTAACTACCTTAGGTAGGAAAGCAGCCCTGGTCCTAAGAACAGTCCTTTCAGCATGTAAGGATAAAAACGGGGGTTTCGAACTAAGAGCTTGAAGTGCACTTACCCTCCTTGCCGAGGTTATGGCTACAAGAAAGACCGTTTTAAAGGACAACAGCCTCAAAGGGCAGCTATGAAGGGGTTCAAAAGGGGACTCCATCAAAAAAGTTAAAACAAGATTAAGGTCCCACTGTGGCATTACAAAGGGAGTAGGCGGAAACCTGTTGGTAAGACTTTTGATAAATCTTATAACAACAGGAGATTTAAATAACGACGGCTGATCTAGGCGGAAACCTGTTAGTAAGACCTTTGATAAATCTAAAAACAATAGGAGATTTAAATAACGACGGCTGATCTGGAAGACACAGAAAAGCCGATAAGGCTGATAAATAGCCCTTAACCGTGGCCACAGCACAACCCTGCTGAGCCAAGGAAAGAGCAAACTGAAGCACATTTGAAAGATGGGCTTTTAAAGGGTCAATAGATCTCTCTCCACACCATTTTACAAACTTAGACCACCTGTAGGAGTAAATGGACTTGCTGGAGTGTCGCCTGGCCGATAAAATAACATCCACCACATCAGGCGGGAGTGAGAAAGAACTCAGGTTGCCCCGTTCAATCTCCAGGCATGAAGGTGCAGGCTCTGGAGGTGGGGGTGAAGAACCTGCCCTTCCGACTGCAAGAGGAGGTCTGCCCTGAGAGGGAGAGGGAGCGGAGGGTGCGATGAAAGGTGAAGTATATCTGTGTACCACACCCTTCTTGGCCAATCCGGCGCGATCAAAATAACTTGGGCCCGATCTTGGTAAATCTTTCTCAGAACCTGAGGAATCAAGGGTATGGGAGGAAACGTGTAAAGGAGTTGTGAGCTCCAACTCAACTGAAACGCGTCCCCCAACGCCCCCTGCATCGGAAACTCGAGACTGCAGAATGACAGGCAATGCGCGTTCTTGTGAGTGGCAAACAGGTCCACCAGAGGTGTCCCCCATGTCCGAAAGACGTGACGAACCACCTCCGGATGGAGCCTCCACTCGTGGTCGGCGGAGAACTGTCGACTGAGACTGTCCGCACGAACGTTCAACACCCCGGCCAGATGATTCACCATCAAGCAAATCCGATGATCCTGAGCCCAGGACCAGAGCCTTAACGCCTCCCTGCAGAGACGGTACGACCCTACTCCTCCCTGCTTGTTGACATACCACATCGCGGTAGGGTCGTCCGTCAGGACTTGAACCGACTGACCGCGAAGGGAAGGGAGAAAGGCCTTGAGCGTCAAACGTATCGCCCGCAATTCCAGAAGTTTGATATGAGACAATCCTTCCTCTGGAGACCAAAGACCCTTGATCTCCAGATCCCCCAGATGAGCACCCCACCCTAAGGTGGAGGCATCCGTTATCACTGTGGCCACCGATGGAGGAAGATGAAAGGGCTTTCCTTGAGACAGATTGCCCCCCACGCTCCACCAAGACAGATCCGCTGCAGCTTCTCTGGAGATCCTGATCGACTCCCTGAGATCTCCGTTGTGCTGATACCACTGCCTGCGGAGACACCACTGGAGTGCCCTCATGTGCCAGCGTGCATGGTTGACCAACAGAATGCAGGAGGCTAAGAGACCGAGCAGGAGAAGGATCTTCAGAACTGGAACAACCGCTCCATTGTGGAATAAAGGGATCATCTCCTGAATGTCGAGAATTCTTTGAGGAGGAGGAAATGCTCGACACACAGTAGTGTCCAGTACCGCCCCTATGAACAGGTTGCGTTGAGAGGGCACCAGATGAAATTTTGGCACATTGATCGAAAAACCCAAGTCGAATAACAGTTGAGATGTTACCTGCAGATGATGTTGCACCATATCTGGGGACTCTGCTTTCAGAAGCCAGTCGTCCAGGTAGGGAAAGACCGGAATTCCTGACCTCCTGAGATGAGCAGCCACCACTGCCATCTCCTTGGTGAAGACTCAAGGTGCAGTAGTAAGACCAAACGGGAGGACCGCAAACTGGTAGTGTTGCGACCCAACCGTAAAACGGAGATACTTCCTGTGCGACTTCAGGATTGGGATGTGGAAATACGCATCCTGCAAGTCGATCAACACCATTCAGTCTCCTTGCTGCAACGCTTGAAGAACCTGTGCAAGGGTTAGCATCTTCAATTTCTCCTGTTTCAGGTAAAAATTCAAGATTCTGAGGTCCAGGATTGGACGCAATCTGCCGTCCTTTTTGGGAATCAGGAAATACCGGGAGTAGCATCCCTGACCCATTTCCTGCTCCGGAACCACCTCTATCGCACCTTTTTGTAGCAATGCAAGAACCTTGTTTTGCAGAAGAAGTAGATGGTCCTCTGGGCAAAAACCCTGGCAAGGAGGGTAAGGGGGAGGAAACTCCCGAAAGGGAAGGGCGTACCCATTCACCACGAGGTATAAAACCCAAATCTCCGCTGTGACCGATTTCCAACCTCGCAGAGAGTGGGACACCCGACCCCCCACAGGTCTCACATGATCTAGGATGGGGGATCCAGGGCTGCTTCCCTGAAGCTTCATTGGGAGCAGAGGAGGCTGAAGGTGAAGAGGGATTGCGACCAGAACCTCTCCGGCCCCTTTGTCTTCCTCTATATGATCTATAGAGAGGATTTTGCTGCTGCTGTTGCTGCTGTTGCTGAGATTGACGGAAGGAACGAAAGGATGACCTCCTAAATCCTCTATACTTCCTGAAGCCAAACCCCTTAGCCTGCGTCTGCAAACCCATAGATTTCGCAGTAACCCTGCTATCTTTAAATCTTTGCAAGGCGGAATCAGCTTTTTCCCAAAAAAGCTTTTCCCCATCAAAGGGTAAGTCGACTAGGGTGGCCTGAACATCAGCAGAGAAGCCGGAAGAACGAAGCCAAGCCTGCCTTCTAGTGGCTATAGAAGATCACATAATCCTAGCCACGGAATCAGCCGTATCTAGGCCCAACTGAATAACTTGCCTAGCGGCAGCTTGAGTGTCCACAACAGCCATAAAAGAGACCTTCTCCTCATCAGGCAGTTTAGGGGCTATCTGCTTCACCTAGTCCATTAAAGCATGAACGTAGCGCCCCAATAAGCAAGTGACATTAGTTGACTTAAGCGCCATGCCTCCAGGTGAAAAGACCTTTTTAGCTGACTGTTCGATCTTTTTAGAGTCCCTGTCAGCTGGTGCTTGAGGGAAGGCGCCTGAAGATTGCTTCGAACAGGAAGCTTGCACTACAAGGCTCTCTGGTGAAGGGTGAGAGGAAAGGAAGCTCGGGTCCCCCGGAGCTACTCTATACCTCCTTGCCACTTGCCTGGAGACTGCAGGTGAATAAAGTGGCTTGCGCCAAACATCCATAACAGGCTCTAAAATAGCCTCATTAAAGGGCAACAAAGGCTCAACAATGGAAAATGGTGAATGAAGGACTTCAGTTAAAAGGTTTGGCTTGTACTATGCAGAGGGCAACTGTAAGTCCAACAACTCTGCAGCCTTCCAGATGACTAAATGATAAGGAGCCAACTCTTGTGGAGGAGAAGATCTGGCAGAAGAATGCTCCCATTCTGGAGTAGTATCTAGTCCACTTGCATCCTGAATGCCCTCAAATTCATCAGTGGAATCACCAACTTCACCTTCCTCCACTTTTTCTCTATATCACGCCTCCTCCATAATCCTCTGAGCCTCTCTCCGAGAACGGATCCGAGGACACGGCGTCGGTGGCGCCGTACGCGGAATCGGCGGCACCGAACGTGGAGTTGGCGCCACCGGAGGAGTAGGTGGTGCCGGACGCGGCGCCGATGGAGTCTCTGAAGAAGGCAAACGATCCAGTCGAGGCCGGGAGGATGGATCTCCAGACGGCGCCGGGAACTGCCATGAAGGAGCCATCGGCAAGAAGGGCATAAAAGGTGCCTGAGCATAATGTTGCGGTACAAAAGGGGGTGGTGATGGATGGAGCATCAGAACCAATCAAACACTCACACCCAGTCAACAGATCTGGGTTTGATCCATCACCGTTCTTTAGCCCACTCTGCCACCTCAGTTCAGACATGGCCTTATGCAAATCAGTCTGACCCTGTGCCTCATGGGAACAGTCCAGCCCGAACTGCCAAGTCATGCCTTCCCTGGACCGGAAACAAGCTTCCTAGGACTGGTTTCTGGCATTTCAGCCGTCTTCAGCCAGGCTTGCTTGAATCTAGTGGCAAAGTGAGCAAGGGACTCAACGACTGAGCATACCCTGCCAACTTATGGCAAACAAAGCGGTACAAAAGGGGGTGGTGATGGATGGAGCATCAGAACCAATCAAACACTCATACCCAGTCAACAGATCTGGGTTTGATCCATCCCCGTTCTTTAGCCCACTCTGCCACCCCAGTTCAGACATGGCCATATGCAAATCAGTCTGACCCTGTGCCTCGTGGGAACAGTCCAGCCCAAACTGCCTAGCCATGCCTTCCCTGGACCGGAAACAAGCTTCCTAGGACCGGTTTCTGGCATTTCAGCCGTCTTCAGCCAGGCTTGCTTGAATTCAGTGGCAAAGTGAGCAAGGGACTCAACGTCTGAGCATACCCTGCCAACTTATGGCAAACAAAGCGGTACAAAAGGGGGTGGTGATGGATGGAGCATCAGAACCAATCAAACACTCACACCCAGTCAACAGATCTGGGTTTGTTCCATCACCGTTCTTTAGCCCACTCTGCCACCCCAGTTCAGACATGGCCATATGCAAATCAGTCTGACCCTGTGCCTCATGGGAACAGTCCAGCCCGAACTACCAAGCCATGCCTTCCCTGGACCGGAAACAAGCTTCCTAGGACCGGTTTCTGACATTTCAGCCGTCTTCAGCCAGGCTTGCTTGAATCCAGTGGCAAAGTGAGCAAGGGACTCAACGTCTGAGCATACCCTGCCAACTTATGGCAAACAAAGCGGTACAAAAGGAGGTGGTGATGGATGACTGATTTGCATATGGCCATGTCTGAACTGGGGTGGCAGAGTGGGCTAAAGAACGGTGATGGATTAAACCCAGATCAGTTGACTGGGGGTGAGTGCTTGCAAAGTTCAACACTCCGTCCATCATTCCCTTTGGTTTTGCTTTGTTCGCCATAAGTTGGCAGGGTATGCTCAGACGTGAGTCCCTTGCTCACTTTGCCACTGGATTCATGCAAGCCTGGCTGAAGACGGCTGGAATGCCAGAAACCGGTCCTAGGAAGCTTGTTTCCGGTCCAGGGAAGACATGGCTTGGCAATTCGGGCTGGACTGTTCCCATGAGGCACAGGGTCAGACTGATTTGCATATGGCCATGTCTGAACTGGGGTGGCAGAGTGGGCTGAAGAACGGTGATGGATTAAACCCAGATCAGTTGACTGGGGTTGAGTGCTTGCAATGTTCAACACTCCGTCCATCATTCCCTTTGGTTTTGCTTTGTTCGCCATAAGCTGGCAGGGTATGCTCAGACGTGAGTCCCTTGCTCACTTTGCCACTGGATTTAAGCAAGCCTGGCTGAAGACGGCTGAAATGCCAGAAACCGGTCCTAGGAAGCTTGTTTCCGGTCCAGGGAAGACATGGCTTGGCAGTTCGGGCTGGACTGTTCCCATGAGGCACAGGGTCAGACTGATTTGCATATGGCCATGTCTGAACTGGGGTGGCAGAGTGGGCTAAAGAACGGTGATGGATTAAACCCAGATCAGTTGACTGGGGGATGAGTGCTTGTAATGTTCAACACTCCGTCCATCATTCCCTTTGGTTTTGCTTTGTTCGCCATAAGTTGGCAGGGTATGCGCAGACGTGAGTCCCTTGCTCACTTTATCACTGGATTCAAGCAAGCCTGGCTGAAGACGGCTGAAATGCCAGAAACCGGTCCTAGGAAGCTTATTTCCGGTCCAGGGAAGACATGGATTGGCAATTCGGGCTGGACTGTTCCCATGAGGCACAGGGTCAGACTGATTTGCATATGGCCATGTCTGAACTGGGGTGGCAGAGTGGGCTAAAGAACGGTGATGGATTAAACCCAGATCAGTTGACTGGGGGTGAGTGCTTACAATGTTCAACACTCTGTCCATCATTCCCTTTGGTTTTGCTTTGTTCGCCATAAATTGGCAGGGTATGCTCAGACGTGAGTCCCTTGCTCACTTTGCCACTGGATTCACGCAAGCCTAGCTGAAGACGGCTGAAATGCCAGAAACCGGTCCTAGGAAGCTTGTTTCCGGTCCAGGGAAGACATGGATTGGCAGTTCGGGCTGGACTGTTCCCATGAAGCACAGGGTCAGACTGATTTGCATATGGCCATGTCTGAACTGGGGTGGCAGAGTGGGCTAAAGAACGGTGATGGATTAAACCCAGATCAGTTGACTGGGGGTGAGTGCTTGCAATGTTCAACACTCCGTCCATCATTCCCTTTGGTTTTGCTTTGAGCATAATGTTGCGGCACGCCCAAACTAAACGCCATTGGACCCACGGGACCAGAAGGTGCGCTGGATTGGAAGGCAGCTCTTTGGAAAACCCCATACATCGCATTGAGGAAATGCGTCGGATCCGCACCCGGAGTCGGGAAATGCGGGTATGGGTTCGACCCTGAATCCGGTCGAGGAGTAGCTGGAGCTGGAGCCGAAGTATCCTCAACTGGAGCCGCAGGTTCAGCTGGCACTGGAGAAAGATCTTCCACGTGCTCCGGCTCGGCGACGGAAGCTGGAGAGTCCACTGGCGCCGGTGACTGCGCCAGAGACTGCACCGGAGTCAACCTGGGAGAAGATATCTTCTCCGGAGACAGACAAGGAGAAGGGGAAGGCGAAGGAGAAATTAATTCCTTACTTTGACGTCGAGGCGACGGCGACCTCGAAGCCTCCCTTCGACGATCGGCGCCGAGAGCTATGCTTCCTCTTCTTTTTGTGTTCTTTTTGTCTTCGAAGAGTGCGAAGTCGACGACTCCAGCTTCAACTTCTCCTTCTTCCCCTTTCCTTTTTCGCCTTGGCCTTGAAAAGCTTCGCCTCCCTCTCTTTCAGGGCCTTGGGTTCATCGTCCTGCAACTGAAACAGTCGTCCACATCATGGTCCGATGAAAGGCACCATAAACAATCTTTGTGGAGGTCAGTGATGGACATTTGACCCCACATTCCCTACAAGGTTTGAAACCTGACTTCTTCGTCGAAGACATGGAAAATCCAGAAACAGTAACCCACTGCAAGACTACAAAGTAGCAGGAGAGTGATGGAAAACCGTTACGCATCGATGGCGCGGAAAAAAGGGAACTGACGTCATCACGCCGACGTGGCTCTCTTATGGCTCCGGTGACGTCATACGGAGTCACAAGCGGAGCCGAGGTATTATGACATCCACGTCGGCGTAGAGAGCTGGGGAAAAAATTCTGTGGAATGCTGGCGCAGGGGATATTCACAAGGTGAGGAATCCACTGGCAGATGTATCCATCAGAAGGATAAGCTGCTACTGGAACTCAAGGCAGGGGTGAGTAAAATACCAGAATTGTTCAAAGTGTCAATGTACCGTTGGAAAAGAAGATTCAAAAGAGCAGACATTAAGATGATTTATGCACTGTCAATGCCAATAATTGAATAATCGGCTCTGAAGGGACCAGAATGGGTGCCTAGGGTCAAGCCCTGGGGTAAGGTAGGAATACACACGCTGAGAAGCCCAGACTTGAATGGAAAGGTGTGGACTTTATAGAACTGAGACAATGAAAAGGCATGCTGGTGGAAAATTTCCTGCATATGGAAAAAGAAATGAAGCACTGAAGCAACAAGTTGGTAGAGAATATGGAGAACCGCTGGAGAAGGAGATTATGACAATAGGTGAGGTAGACAGCTAGTGAAGACCTCATACAGGGCATTCCTTACAGACACTAAAAGTGACCTGAATGCTTTTAGAAAGAAATGGTCTCATTACATTGGCATGAAGCTGGAAGGCACAGACTGGGAACTAATACCTGATTATACCCCGAAAGTATCTAGAAATGCTAGGTTTAAGCTACTACAATTCAATATACTTCACAGAACATTTTTCAACCCCAGCAGACAAGCACAACAATGGCAGCATGTCTCAGATGTAGAACAGAGGTAGCAGATTTTTGCAACATGTTGTGGAGTTGACCACAGATAGTGGAATATTGGGTGGCAGTGACAAATACACTGGAAGAAATCACAGAAAGGAAAAACCTCCTGAAAATGAAAATCTGTCTGCTGGTCTCGATGCCCCCTTCCCAGAAAACAAATATTAGTGTCAAATTCTTAGATTTAGGACTGCTGCTGGTCAAGAGAGCTATAGCTATGCAATGCCAGGTGGCGAAAAGACCTGTAATTGAAAATGGAGAATGGAAGTGATAACATGGACTCAGACTGAGGCAAAGGCACTCCATGTCAAGAAAAGGAAGGGTTTCACTAGTGGGGAGAAAGTACGGTTGTTGGAAGCTATGCTCCTTTAGTTCATGCAAACAGAAGTACAGGAGAACAACAATGTCATCAAACAGCCAGACGGAACCGGTGCATAAGAATAGAAAGCCTTCTGATTAAGCCCTCTGGGAGACTCCTTTTCCTACAAAGCAGAACCCCTTTAGATGTTTGCCCAGGGCACAGACAGCAGGAAGGTACATTGGAAGTGACAGTAGTATAGTCAGACACATGACCTGAGGAAGGCTTTGACTTGGGGAAGCTTTCTTTTTCTTTCTTCTTACTTTTAGTTACGTTTGCTTTTGATGGCATTATGTCTGACTACCTTACACTGATTAACCTAATCTTATCACATTTAAATTGAAGAGTAACTGGATATAGACTTAGACAATTTATCCCTGTACAGAATAAACGCTAAAGATACTAACATAGGAATTAAGTGAATGTAAGGGGTGATGAATATAGAGGATTTGGATGGGAAAATGACCGAGTAATGAGACCTAAAAGATCTTTTGTTTCTGTATAACTTGCTTCTTTCAAAATTGTATAAAACTGCTGGAAAACATAAGGAACTTCAAGGTTTCAAACAATGGGAACTAGAGTGGGGAGGGGACCAGGCTGGTCAGGCAACTAGGCTAGCAAAAGGAAGGCCAGGTGGCATGAATACCACTGTCTTGTCTAAGTTAAGGTTCATTGCGTTTGTGGCGATCCAGTCTACGATGGTGACCATACATGTTTGGAGGTTGCTGTTGAGACAGGTTGTGTCCAGCCAAGAACAAAGATCCCTTAAGTGTGTAATCCAGTATAAGAGTGGGCGTTCTCCAGAGACAACTAGTCGATGTATTTTATGTTCAGTGTATGAAATGGGATGATGCCAATGTTTTGACTTGGATACACCAATGCGATTGTATACTGCTAAGCACCGATGCATTTTTGTTGCAAATAAAAACAGTTAAAAAAAAGAACAAAGATCCCTGTGGGACACCACACCTTGTGATCAAAACTGATTGAAAGGAAGGGAGAAATTCTCCACTTGTTTCCCTTTTGCTTTTCAAAACTGTTATGTTTGTTTAATTGATTTTTTTAAAAATCAAGATTTTCACAATTCCTAATACTTTAGAAAACGTAAGGACTTTGGAAGCACGTAATACTTTATCCAGCCCTGTATTCAATACCAAGGCAAGAGTATTTAACAAACATTAAGTGAGTTATGTCAAAAACATATGTTTTAAAATTGATTATCTACCAACTTGGTTTTACCAGTCTGTTTTCATCAGTGTGTGATGCACCAAGTTTGATACTCTATCAAAATAAGGTGACACCAAGCCTTTCACCCGTTCCAAGTGCGTGTATGCAATTTACTTTATAGTGCTGCTCTACACAAGCTCTCTTATTCGCTAAATCAACTGCAGTGGAGTCAGTGGTAAAGGGGGTGTTAGGGCAGTGACCTGCCACACATTGCTCCTGGCCTCTGCATACATTTGCTCTGCACCAAGAAACAAGAGACTTGTAATTTCATAAATACTGCCAGATGCTGATCAGTCCCCTCAGCCTCTCCAGGCTTCTCAAAATGTGACAGACAGAGGGGAGCTAAGGTGGTGGGAGGAGCATCAGTGCCATCTTTCAGCTTCTCATAGGGTTAGAATTTCTAATTCTATCAGAAACTGGGAGATTACCGTGGTGGCTCTTCCTCTCATCGAACCTGTCCCAGCAACCCTGTCTTCCTTGTCTCAGCATAGGTATCCTGACCTGCTGGTGTCTCTATAATACGGGATCCTGCCCTGCTACTGCCATTGAGGAGAGAAGTGCTGACAAACAGATGCAGATATCAGCAGACTAAGGGTGGTAGTGGAAAAAATGTTTTGAGAGATAGGGAGCGAGAGAGAGTGGAGAGTATGTGTGTGTGTGCTTTAATGCCCGAGAGTGTGCCATTTACCCAAGAATGCTGCAGATACTTCTAGGCTTATGGAGGCACCCATGACAAAATGGCACTGCCCCAGTGGAGGCAATTATTGGCATACAGTGAAGCACCCAGTGCATGTGGGGAAGAGGTGAAGGGGGGCACCCATGGCAAAATTCTGATTCTCGTGTGGTGGATGCAATTTTTGACATATGGGTACACATGTTATATAGCGGCATCCACTGCAAAATTCTAGAACTGGCATAATGTGGATACTTCCTGAGTCTACACGGGGCTTTTGGACATAGGACCGACCCGGTTTTTAATTGTGTGATTACATGTACTTTTAAAAAAACGATTTTATCTCCTGCATATCCGCATACCTGCACCTTAAAAAATACTTCCTCTCACCTGCTGCTTGAGCGGGATTTCCCTCGCCTACACTGTGCCAAGCGCCATCTTAGGACAGGCAGGAAGGCTGTAGTTAGGCGCCATATTGCTAGGGGCTCCAGGATTACTTGGGGGCAGGACATAAAAGAGGCCAAATGCTAGCGCGCAGCGCGCGCGCGTAGCGAGCGCGCCGCTGGCGCGCCAGAGGCAAGCCCGTCTGCGCCCTACCGCGCCACGGACGAGCACAGGACGACTCAGGACCCAGCTAGCGACGTGACGGGACACCATCGGTATACCAGATCACAGCTCCTGGAGATAAGGGACAGGATGGGTCACACCGCACACATTCAGAACATGAGCGCCAACCTAGGAACTAGAACAGGTAACAAATGCCCGAAGGAGCCGAGCACCCTTAACTGTGCCCTATTGAATTGCAGGTCACTAGTTAAGCATCACACCGAAATCGCACTATTACTAGAAGATTTGCGGCTGGATGCGCTCTTCCTCACAGAGACATGGGCTAGGACAGACGCAGCAGTGGAGATTAGCTCCGCCTGTCCGGAGGGCTTTAAGTTTCTACATAAACCCAGACAGGGAGGGATGGGCGGAGGGGTAGGACTAATTTACAGGGAGAAACTTTGTCCAATCCTGTTACAAACGGAAGCACTTGAGGGAATTGAGGCAATGGCCTTTTCGCTGCAAAGTGACAGAGGGAACTTACTTACAGGCCTGCTCTGTTACCGTCCCCCGGGGTCGCACACCCCAATGCAACCTTTCTTGAATATAATCACCAATCTGACTCTGACACACTCTAAAATGATTGTCCTAGGTGATTTTAATTGGCGTAAAGACGCAAGCACCAAGAACCAGCTGCGAGACCTGACATCTACCTGTTACGGCCTTGGTCTTCACCAACTAATCACTTCTTCCACCCATCAAAAAGGTCATATATTGGATCTTCTGTTCGCCAATAAGGCGGAAGCTGAACTCTTAAATGTTCTCCCGCTTATATGGACAGACCACCATTGTATTCAGTTTAAGCTGATGTTAACAGCCACCTTCTTCCAATCTGAAGCCACGACATTGCATAGAGAGGGCAGAAACTGGGCCAAACTGACTAAAACTGGATTCTTGTTGACTCCTCCCACAGTTAGCTTTTTCCTAGCCTCCAGATCGGTGGAGGCAAACTACAATGCCTACCATAAGTTTGTAACTAATGAGCTGGACCTGATAATCCCGAAAAAAATGATAAAAATCAGAAGCAGGCCATCAGCGCCTTGGTATGACGACGATCTGCGACAGCTAAAACAGCTCTGTAGGCAGGCCGAAAGGAGGTGGAGGAAGGGGCTCCTTGCCAGGGATAAAATGGCGCTGAAGTCTGCACAGAGCAGATATAAGCAACTTATCCTTGACCGTAAAGCGAGCTTCTATGCGGACTCCATAGCCCATGCCCCAAACGGGGCGAGGGAACTGTTCAGAATAGTGAATTCCTTATCGGCCCCAAGTTGCCTTGAAAACAAAGTCATACCCTCCAAGAGGTTATGTGATGAGATTGCCACCTATTTTAAGGACAAGGTGACGAAGATAACGGATCTCTTTAAGGGCACTGATAGAGCAACCGACGACCCCGGGAAGGGAATGACCCACGAGAAACACGGCAGGGATTGCTCCCTGACCTTCTTTCCATCTTTTTCGGAGGAGTCGTTTATTAAGACGGCACATAGCATCTCGTCGGGCTCTCCCCTCGACCCTCTGCCTCAGAAGCCTTGGAAACTATTTGGTTACCCGACCTTCCCCTGGTTGCGCCAGATATGCAATCAGTCGCTGGCTGAGGGGATGGTCCCGGACGGCTGGAAGCAGGCCGTGGTCTCCCCCCTCATTAAAAAACCTACTTTGGACCCAACCACTCCCGCCAGCTTTCGGCCTATCTCTCTCCTCCCGTTCCCTATTAAAATCTTGGAGAAGGCGGTGAGCAGATCCCTCTCGAGTTACCTAGAAGCCAACAGCCTGCTGGACAAGGACCAGTTCGGCTTCCGCCCTTGCCACGGAACCGAGTCCGCATTAGTCACCATGATGGACTCGTTGCGGATGCGGGCTGACACAGGGAGCACCGCCGTTCTGGTGCTCCTAGACTTGTCAGCCGCTTTCGATACCGTGAGTCACGACACGCTGCTGGGACGGTTGGCCGAGGTCGGGGTGGGGGGCCAGGCACTACAGTGGCTTCGCTCCTACTTAATGGGAAGGCATCAAAAGGTGACCATGGGACCTTTCGTCTCAGAGAACGCACCTGTGGACTTTGGAGTCCCACAAGGTTCCAGCATCAGCCCCATCCTGTTTAATATATACTTACAACCGCTATTCTCCATCATTAAAGCGTACGGGGTGGAGCTGATTAACTACGCGGATGACACCCAACTGGCTTTCTCCCTGGAAGGTAGACAGGCGGTTCCTCTGGAACAGTTCCAAAGCTGCATGAGGCAGACCACAGACTGGTTGCGGAGGAACTGTCTGCAGTTCAACGGAGACAAAACTGAACTGCTGTTTTTCGCACCACCGAAACATATCCAACATCCCCCAGTGGATTTTAGGCTTGCCCCGGACTCAGCCCCACTGACGCCAGCTCGCACCGTACGGAATCTGGGGGTATTATTTGATAACAACCTCCAGTTGGCTTCACAGGCTAGTAAAACTTCCAGCACCTGCTATGGTCTGCTGCGACTTCTACGCCGTGTTCTTCCGCTGCTGCCTGCAGATTCCCGTAACACGGTCGTCAGAAGCATCATTCTCAGCAGACTGGATTACTGTAACTCTCTGTACCTCGGAGCCCCCCAATACATTCTGCAGGGGTTACAGAGAGTTCAGTCAGCCGCTGCTAAGCTGGCACTTGGTCGCAAGTTCGACTCATCTTCCACCCAGGCACTAAGAGAATTACACTGGCTACCCGTCAGAGAGAGGGTCCTCTTCAAATCTCTGTCCCTGGTATACAAGGCAATTCATGGAACAGGCCCGATCCCACTCCAGGAAAGATTTGCCTGGTACTCCCCCGTAAGGCAGTTACGGTCATCTAAGGCCAACCTGCTGGTACAGCCTAGCTTTAAACGAGCCAGACTGGGATGGAGGGCATTTAGGGTGGTTGGAGCTCAAAGTTGGAACACACTTCCACCTGCTCTCAGACAGATGCAGTCACTGACAGAATTCAGGAAGAGCCTTAAGACCTGGCTTTTCCCAGCAGCATGAAGCCCCTGACCCTGCCTCTCTGTGCAATTATCATCTCGCCTGGTCAGAGCGCCTGGATACCCGTAGGGTTACAGTTTTTTTCGCGCTATATAAATCTGTATACAATACAATACAATACATGTGGAAGCACCCATGGTAAAATTCTGGCTATGGCATATTACAGCTATATTTGGCATAAGGGGGGCCCTAAAGCACATGGTGGTCACCCATGTTGCCCACCCCGGAAGAATAAAGAATATTTGATTTTATAAATTTAACTAAAAGGTAGCTAAAAATAAGAAACACATTTGCAATTTCCTCAAACATGTATGAATACAATCAAAAAGAAATTTGCTTTTTTTTATTTTATTCTGTGTAGCATAAGCTGTAACAACCAGTGCCCATATCACATAATTCGAAGAAACGCTACTTATCAGTATAGCAAATACTGTACCATTCATTATGCGGAGGAACACTTCCAATGTATTATTTGATGCCCTCATGTGGCACAGCTGCACATCCTACCTCATTCAATGAAGAGCATGGCATACAATTCCTCCCTCTTGTGCATGACCTGTTTACTTCGGGTCCAGAAAAATCGTATCTTAAAATTAAAGTAGATGCAGCCACGATGGTTTTCCTGGGTGATTCATGCGCTGGAATGTTAATGCTGTAGCCTTCCTATAAACATGCTTTTAATAAGGCAGTAAACTGTATTTAGCTAGAAAGATGAAAATAATTCATCCATTTCCGGCCATTAAGGCAGTTTCGTGTTTTACCTTGCTCGGGCACTACTGTTTCATTTTCATGGCAGGCAATGAGGTAATAGCAGATGAATTTCAATTAGAGTCCTAAGAGGTTCCAGTGCATTAGCCTGCTGAATTGCTGATGGAAAGCCCTTGTATGATCCCTACAAGAACTAGTGTATGGCAGAGGTATGAGTGTTCTGGGTACTGTATTTGGACTTGACAATTGACTGTTCCTTCGTTTATGGTCAGAGCAGCGGGTCTACGTTCCAGTCATGCACTACAGGGGCACTGTATAAACTGTATCATGTTTAGTGATGGGACAGGAACCTCAGAATGAAAAGCAACTGCCCTTCCGGAGAGTTCCTACATTACCTTCAATAATCAACTTGGAAAATTAAACCACAAACCTTGCAGTCAGACTAGGGGGTCTGACTTTAGGAGGGTGGTAAGAGACATCTCTGAAAATGCAGTAATTCCTTCACAGGTGAACGAATCTCAAAATTAGAATGGTAGGAATCGAAGGATATTCTACCATCCTTGCGCCGTCATCGTTACTGCCAACAAGCAGAGGTAAATCCACCTAAAAGGTGGAGGTGAATTCAGTCTCTCCTTGAGCAGCAACACTGTCATTTCATCATGCAATATAGAATAGAATCTCCAAACTTGAAGGTTGTGGATCCGATGTAGAGTAGCGTTTAAGGGGAATCTGCCAAATCTCCAGTGGATGAAGTAATAACACCACTGTCAGAAATACCTAGAAAGTATGGTTCAGCCATACTAACTCTGTTAGATCTGCCATCATAACAGCTGTTAACAAGCAGACATTAAGTCAAAAAAAATGTTAATCGAGATTATATCAAGAGCAGAAAACCTGGCATAAATAAATCTATATAACTTGCAGACGATGTCGCTACATAGAGGAGGGTGACAGTGGAAAATCTGCCAAAAATTAAGCAGATTGGTGGAATGATTAAAGCAGCCACTACTGATTACTCGGGGTGCATTCCAGTTCATTGTCATTTCGCCCACTCTGCCACATTGGACAGAAATCAGCCTTATGCAAATTATTCTTGGTCCTACTCCAATAGGAGCAATTCCTCCAGAACTTCCATGCCAGATCCTCTCCGTGCAGGACACGAGTAAACCTAGATTGGTTTCAGCCTACGTAAGTCACATCACTGACTGACAAGTTGAGGCCTGTGGGACAGCAGGCATGGGACCCAGGTCTGGGCATACCTGTTGCACAAGCTGCATGCCGAGGAAAATCAGGTACAGAATTTACCTTGGTCAGCTAGGATCTCTGGAACTTGCGGATGGCACCCAATATGGTGCTGCTATATATGATGTTGGATATTATGGAAGTTTTACAAGGTGAAGGTGAGTGATCATTCGTGATGACACAGACATCTGCTGTTTGTGAAGTGGAGTTGCTGATTATTTTTGTCTGATTTTAGACTGAGTTTGTAGTTTACTAATGGCGCCCCCGGCTGTTAGCTAACCTTCAGGAGTTGGCTGTCCTGCGTGCTGCTGTTGTTGTTGCTGAATGTCTCGTCTTGGACCACTCTTTACGGGTTGGTCTGCAGGTGTGCTGCTAATCGAGTTTCGGGCAGATTCAATTCCTGGTGCTGCACTGATCTGTGGCCGGAAAAGAGATAACTTACGCCCGAAGAGAGAAAATCAACTTCAGGCACTGCAGCACCATCTCAATGGCTTCTGGGTAAGAGCTGTTATTTCTGCACTTTAAGTCGACTTGGCGGATGCACTCTGGCCCATAGGGATCGGTACCACTCTTGAGTATGCCATACCGCTTATGTTGATAAATGGCTCCTCAACAGTAAAGAAATCCAGTCTCTTCATACAATGAGAAAAGGCAAAAGGAAAAGTGTAGTAGTCACAGCCTTTGGAAATGTGCAAACTTCTATGTTTTTAGGTGCTACTGTTACAAGGAAAGTGACAAGGGCTGCAGTGTAGCCATTGCCTAATTTGTGCAGGTGGTGGATTCTGGCTCTAAGCTTTGGAGAGCTGGACTTATTTTTTAGAATAAATGTACAATGTAACCTAATTAGCTTCAGCTTAAAGTACTAAGTGCCAGATGTACGACCCAGAATTGCATGCGGTTTAGGAATTGGGAGTCGCAATTAGGAAAGGGGCGTTCCCTTCTTATTGCTTCCGCAAATCAATGTACAAATGTTTTGTGACCGCAATTGCGGTAGCAAAACACTCGCAAATTACCACCCTCTTCAAGAGCAGTCGCAATTTGGAAGAGGGACCCCTTCTCTAAAAATATTAATAGAGACCACTACCTGCCCTTAAAAAACTGAAAAAAAACCGTTTCATTTTTTTTTTTTTTTAAATGCATTCCGTTTTCCTTTAAGGTAAACTGGCTGCATTTTTTTTAAAAACTGCTTTATTTAAAAGCAGTCCCAGACATGGTGGTCTGCTGAGCCCAGCAGGCCACCATACCTGGGAGGGCCTGTCATTCCCATTGGTGGTCAAAACACTGTTGTACTTGCAAAACAGCTCCTCGCAAATTGCGAGTCGCAAAAGACTCGCAATTTGTGAGGCGCTATTTTGCGCATCGTACATCTGGTTCTAGCGAACACTGCTCTGCATTGCCACTGGCAGTTGAGCCTGTTCTTTTTCTAGTTTTTGGTGGCAGATTCTTGGAGTACTGAGCTCAGCTTTTCAGCTTTTCTTCTCTTTGGAAACCTTCTGAAAACAACTTCACTCGACATCTTTTGAAACAATCTTTTTTTCTGTATTTTGACAGAAAAAAACAATTTGTATTCTCAAAATGAGTTCCCTTTTAGTGGTGTGTATGACTTGTGTAACAAAAACAATGCACTGCCAGACCCTCACAATGGCTATACCATATGCCCTTCCAGCTTCCTTCGTTCAGACTCATACATTTTTCAGGAAAATGTCCAGAATGACGCTGCAGCACAGGGAGGAAATCACTGTCCACAAAGCCTCCCATGGAAAAGGACAACTATAGCTATAAAGTTAAATTCAAGCAATACAAACAAAAGAGGGCACTGTGCTTCAGGCTCGTACCACAGATCATCGCACCACCGTACTATAAGAAGTCCATAGGAAGCCCAGCTTTCTCAGGACAAGTTACCAAGCTCAGCCACTCACTACCAGCCAAGATTCAAAGCGTTCTGGAGCAAGTACAATTAACAAGAGAGTTGAAAACATGGCTACTCCACGATAACGTTGCTTAAATACCCCCTCACACACCAAAAGGGCCCTTGGTGTCATGCTTCATCATAGGGATCTTCCCGCCCGCTGCGCGACGGGGCGTGCTACGACCAACGACTACGCGGAAGCACTGTTAGACAACACTAGGTGTGGTGATTGGGTAATGAGAGGAGAGGTCGGGAGTGAGTATGGGTCTAAGTGATTAAAAAGGACCTGGCCTCATGGACTTAAAAACTTTAATAGGTCATCGAGGCTGGACCTGTTAAAAAGGTGATGCAGAGATGTCCCGCCTATAATGTGCGGATACTCCTAAAAAAATCACGTGTTTCGAAGCAAAGACTTCTTCATCAGGACTGAAAGATCCCCTCAGTTCTGACTATGGTGAATCTCCCCAATGGGTGTGCTATATACAAAAGTGAAAAATAATGGAAAAATTAAATGCATGAATTTTATGCACTTAATACGATACCCAATAGTACCATGTATGTGTTAATCTGAAATAGAAAGTACAATTAATAGTGCTTTCCCAGGCGCAAACACTCAAAATCTGCAAAAGGAGACTGGTTAAAAACGCTGAAAGAACCACAAAGTGACTGTAGCGTGTTCTTAGTATTATTGTTACTGTGGTCTATCAGTGCGAAGACCGGTGGGAAAATAAAGGGACACACAAGACACACACACACAGAACAAAAATCACACCCTCTATTTATGTGGCTAGGGTAATAGCTATCAGCTTCATAAGTCATCATAATGTCATCAGTCATATGGATGGTACATACTGTGTAGTGTAGGAGTTAGTACTCCATGAGCCTCTCGTAACGGGAAGGGAATCGGCAAAACGTAGTTCTGTTGAGAAGTAAAAAATGTATATATATGCATATATGTGGTGTGGAAGAAAATCGGTATAATGCTGGCTGTGGTAAGATGCCTGCAAAACCAAGTGCTAAATACATTCTCCAGACGGCAGTGTCGTGCTTTGTCAGCAATGATCTCATGCCTGCAAACATAAGTTCACTCTCCAACGGCTATGCCGTACTTACATTTCGGTCGATGCAGCCTCGCCAAAGGATAACGCCCGTGATAGAGAAAGAGCTGCAGGATGGGTGTATTTATGCTACCGTCAATTTGCTTCAACTGGCCGCACCTCTGTGGGAAGGAACGCCCTATCGTACCCAGAACCGGAAACGGTTGTAAGTTCCTCCAGTCAAGGCCAGTCCTTTTTAATCACTTAGACCCATACTCACTCCCGACCTCTCCTCTCACTATCCAATCACCACACATAGTGTTGTCTAACAGTACTCCTGCGTAGTCGTTGGTCATAGCACGCCCCGTCCCGCAGCGGGGTGGGAAGACCCCTATGATGAAGCATGACACCAAGGGCCCTTTTGGTGTGCGATGGGTATTTAAGCAAACACTGTGTGACTCCTCATCTGGATGAGCAACACATTTCCTTGAACATTTTTCCTTGAACACAGTCCAATCTATGTGGCGGATCTTGTTGATTTAATTACTTAGTACTAGAGGAGGACGTTTTCACCCTAGTGTCCGTGTACGACACTACCTCTTCACTCCCTCGCCTTGTTATATTAAAGTACTCCACGATAACTACATCATCCCACAACCATGGGATAGAACCCAGAATAATAATTGCACCTTCAAGTACAATCTAGTTTTACAGCCTACAGATATGGTACAGTCCAACCAGCATACTATTTTCTCTATCCAGACAAATTATGAAGGGCTGACCTGGGTATTATGTAGTAATGTCAATTTATATATAACCCTTCTAGCCCACACAAACTCTAATACCATAACACTCAGCAGATGGCAGCCGACTGGAGGTCAGACAGGACTGTATAATAACTCCCTCATACTGCAGCATCCTCTTATACTCACATAAGATAGATCTGCTACTGGTCTTGTCCACTACCCAGTAATGTAACAACTGATAAACCAGCCATCAGCCACCGAACAGGCATGGAATAACTGAAGAGATCTGCCCAAGACTGCTGGCCAACTGGGGGACTCTAATTTAGTCTATCAATGTGAGCTCTAACTAGTTACATACCATGACCGCTCCTTTACATCTCGCAAAGAAAATCAGATATGGGATGATAACAAAGTCGATTCTAGCAGATCGCCCCGCCATTTCTCTTTCCATCCGTGCCTGCTCATGACCATAATGTTTTAAAAAAAATATCTCAGTTTGGACAACCTAGTGCAGTAATCAGCTAAGTGGATTATGACATTAAGAAATACCAAAAATGGACCTGTAGAGCAGCTCAAAGCTGCCAGTATACTGAAAAACAAATGTGTATCTATCTTTCACACATCCTCATCTACCACACTGCAAAGCACTGCATCCCATAACACATAACCACACTCCGGTTTCCATGACAAACAACATGGAAACACTCAACAGATATGATAAAAAACAAAGACAACACCCTTCCAACCACACACCTGACTCAATGTAGCGAGCTGACCATGTAGGTAACTGATTCGGACAGTGGCGGCCGACAAAATGAAGAGCTGATGGAGCGGGTAAAGGTTGTGTGGGGGGCGCTGGAGGGGGACGCACGGGGGTAATCATTTTTTTTTTTAAACTTACCTGAAGCTGCTGGCTGCATTGCTCCTCGCGCCTCAGTGTTCTGCTGTGCTGCTTCCTGGTCCCAGCAGGCAAAGGAGCAGCATCAGACTCCCTCTGCAATACATGCACTGCTCTCATTCTATGAGAGCAGCGAGCGCAGGGATTGGCCTCAATGGACTGAAAAGACAGGGAGTCTTTCCTGTTTCTCCAGCTCGGCTGTTCAATATAGCCAGGTTAGAGAAACATAAGTGTGCATGTGTGTTTGGCTGGCCTAAGATAGCCGGCCAAACTCACATGCATACTTAGAAGTGCACATAGCACTCCTCTTCCCCCCTCCCATGCCCTGGTCCTGCTCCTCCCTGCACAAGATGGCACAGAGCCGGCAAATAAAAAATAAAACGATTATGGTATATCGTTTTATTTTTCACTTGCTGTCTCTGAGCCAGTGGGGCAGCGCTCCTCCACCATTGCGGAAGAGCCGCCCCTGGATTCAGAGCATCACACTGCCGTTTTAGGTTTATGTTTATGTTTAGGGTATTTATAGAGCGCATGGCTGCCCAAGGGTTTCCCAGCGCTAGCGGAGCAAACCGATACTGAGGCTAAGGGAGGTTAATGGTACTGAGTAGGTCTTCACCTTTTTTTGGAAAATAGATTCAGCTTCTGCAAATCTACACTCCCTTCGCATGGAAATCCATAGCTTGGGTGCCGGGTGTGTAAAAGATCTGCCGCCCCATCTGGCTCTTTTGATTCTGGTTGTTTTTAATAACTGTTCGGTGCCAGAGCGAAGGCTTCTATTCGGGGCATATAGGCATACCAGATCTCTGATTTTGCCGGGGCCCTTGCTGTTTATGGCCCATGCGTTAGGCAGAGTATCTTAAATTTGACTCTCGCCTCAATCGGCAACCAGTGTAGTGCTTTTCAGTGTTTCCCACACCTTCCTGTATGGGGGCGTTGCACAGCAATCTAGCTGTGGCATTCTGTACCACCTGAAGTTTTTTTATGACGTATTTTGGTGCCCCCAGATAGAGGGAATTACCATAGTCCAGGCGTGATGTAACGAATGCATGGATTACTGTCTTTCTGAGCTGCGGGGGAATGCGCTCCAGAATTTTACGGAGCATTCTAAGCAGCCCAGAACAGGTTCCTGCAAGCTTTTTCTCTTAGTTTTCCATAGTTATCTCCTTATCAAGCCAGACGCCGAGATTTTTGATAATCGTGTTGGGGATTGGTGGACTGCCTAGACACATAGGCCAGCTTATCATAGGCCTGGGGCCCGCCTTGTTTCCGAGCACCATACACTCAGTTTTATACCCGTTCAGCTTCAGGCAGCTCCACCACTCTTTCCAGGCATGGCGCAATGCAGTCCGCATCGCCCCTGGTATTGGGGTCGAGAGCGACCACCAATTGTGTCTCATCTGCATATGATATCATAGAGATACCGAACTGCTGGACGATCCGTGCCAGTGGCCCCAGGTAGACATTAAACAATGTGGGGCTGAGCGAGGAGCCCTGTGGCACTCCACAAGCCAATTGCATTTGGGTTAGATAAAAACGTAGCTTCCATGACTTGAAAGGTTCTGCCCTACAGAAAGGAGGACAGCCACTCCAGCGCTTTGACTCGGATGCCACTTTCCCACAGCCTCTTTCGTAGGATTGAGTGGTCGGCAGTGTCAAATGCCACGCTAAGATCGAGTAGTATTGCGACTGAGCTCCCTTGATACCTGGGTCATTTTTAGTTCTTCCACCGCAACCAGCAGAGCTGATTCTGTGCTGTGTTGCGCCCGAAAGCCCATCTGAGTGGGGTGAAAAAAGAGGTTTGTTTCCCGGAAATCTGTTAATGCTCTGTTATCATGTTTCTCTGTTACTTTGCCAATTAGTGGTAGCAGTGATATAGGTCGGTAGTTCCCTAACTGGGCTGGGTCCAGATTGTCTTTTTTTAATAGGGGTCTAATTATTGCATGTTTCCAGGCTTGTGGAGCTTCGCCTTCCTCTAGCGAGAGATTAATGATTTTGACCAAAGAGGGGAGCAGGGCCTCCCTGACCTCCCCCAATACGTGAGGTGGGGCTGGGTATAATGGGGAGCCTGATTTAATCTTCTCCATCAGCGATCTCACACTATTTATGTTGGTAGAAGGGAGGCAGGTTAGGGCCGGCAGGATGGGGCTCCACCCCTGATTGCCTCCCTAGCACATAGTAGTTCCATTCTCAGCCTGACATGTGGTCGTACCGTTCCAAATCTGAAAGGAACTATAAATATCCATAACTTTTTTGGCAAAGAAAGACGCTAAGTCATTACATTTCTCTTTCGAGGACTGCGGGAAATGGTTATTGTCTGTTAGGGACGCTTGAGATTTGACAACCTTGAAGAGTTCCTTAGATGAGTTCTGTGCTTGACTGATCTTTAACTCAAAAAATTTCGCCTGGCGGTCTTTAATGTTATTATGGTAAAGCCTGATGGCTGCCTTATAGGAAGCTTTGAGTTTAGAGTCGTAATTCTTCCTCCATTCCCTTTCCAGTAGTTTAGTTTTTCTTTAATAATGCCAATGCATTAAATCAAGGCACCTTATTAGCTGAAGTTTTTGGTTTGAAAGTCATTTTTGGGGCCACCCTATCCAATGAGCGAGTAACCAAGCTTTCCCAGCAGGAGTATGCTTCTTCGACCTTTCCTTGTATCCGGGGAGAAGAGGCGATTAAGCATTCCCTCCAAGCCTCTAGATTAAGCTTCGACCAGTTCCTCATCTGGGTAGTCCCTGAGAGTTGCGAATATTTCTTTCCAACTTCCCTCATGCTAAGTGAGAAAGGAATGAGGAAGTGGTCTGACCATGGCATGGGTACTGGAGGGGATGCAGCAATTTGGGGGTCGTTAGAGATTAATGTATCCAATATGTGCCCCTTAATGTGTGTGGCGGATGATATCAATTGGGTCAGTTGTAACCCCTCAAGATCATGCAACAGCCTCCTAACATTCAGGAGATTCTGGTCCTCGAGATGAAAATGTAGGTCTCCTAGGATCATTATATGTGTTTTCTTCACCAGCAGCCTGGCCAGGATGTCTGGTAGATTATCTAAAAACTCCCCATGTGTACCCGGTGGCCGATAAATTAAAGCCCCAGAGAATGTATGTGTAGGTGAGAGGGTGATGGAGACTAGGCAGCTTTCACAATCCGGAATGGGAAGGGGGGTAATGGCACATTTATATTCCTTTCTTAGTAGGATGGCCATCCTCCTTCCCCCTTTCCTATGCGGTCCTGTTTAAGTTTATGAAACCCCGGGGGTATGGCCATTAAAATGACTGGGGTAGAGCGGTCCTTAATCCAGATTTCCGTGAAGAATAGTACATCAAGATCTGCCTTCTCTATCAAAAGACACGTTTCAGTTGTGTGTTTAGGGAGGGAGCAGCTGTTAATTAGGCCCAATTTCCAAGTCATGTTTTTGTCCTTAGGACAGCGGACATCAGATGCGACGATATCTTGTGGCTTTACCTCAAGCTTGCAGTGATTACATACCTGGGCTCCCTCTGGCCTTCTATCAAATTGCCACCCTATGTTGCAGCGTGGATCAAGGGGGGGGGCCTGACTCTATGTAGCTGGTTCGAGGTATAAAGGGTCCGTAACTCTTTCATTTTTGGCTACTGGTCCGTTCAGGCTCAGATGGGCTTGCCTTTAGCGCACCTTCGGCGCACCCGCTTTGCCTCCCCCATTTAATGTGTCAGACGTTAGGAAACTAGAGTGCTGACCTCTGATGCTGCCCTCTGACGCTGTGTGCGTTCTATGGTGGAGAGGGTTAACTCTATCTCTCCACCGCGCTCTATGGCACCTGCCTGCCTTTGTGACTGACTGAGACACGACGCTCACACTCCTTCTAAGGTGAGCAATGCTAGAGTGCAATTAATTTAATAAAACAGTTGTCCTAGAAGTAGCATAACACAGTAGTTGCAAATAAAATACAGCAGAGTGCTGGCAGAGTGCTAACATTCTCAAATTAAGGATGAGGTCTACTCAGAACACCTCTTACTTCCATATCGGGCTATATAGGTGATATATAAATGCATTACAATACATATACTTACCTCATCAGACTCTGACCCAAAGCTAGGAAGAGAAAGACAGGAAATGGAGTTAAGAAAGAGGAAATGAAAAATATGAAAGCAGTGACAAAAGGAGATCATCGGGGATGAAACAGCACCTGCAAGAGTGGGATAAAGATGCAGAAGTGTAGGGCTGTGTTAAAATGAGTCATAGGGTAGAATCAAGATTGGGCCCACCTTGCAAATCAGGAAACCTGGCATCTCACAAAAATGGACGTTGGCAGCATTGATGGTGGGTACCATGATTTCACCAATAAAGCACTGAGAGCACCAGTTAACTCATTGCCTTTAGCTGGTAACTCTAAAATTGTCTATTACCAGCTAAGAATACTGATGGAAAGCAGTGAGGCACAGAGAGGAACTTTCCAGTGATTACGACAGTTGGAACAGACAGCAGCGACCAAGGAAGAGAGCAAAACTGATTCTGTAAGCATTTCAGATGAAATGGAGAAGATGAAACAGGAGGAAAATAAATGAGTTGGTACAGAAGAGATGAATTCTAAAGCCGAGGGGGACCTTGCAAAGAAGGATTTAGTGGTCACGACCCCCTCTGCGCCTCGGTCAATCAAAATAGCCACAGTGGGGAAAGCTACAATATATTACATTTTCAGCAACTCGGTTTTGAGACTTCAGCTTGCACATCTTTAGATGAGTATTAGAATGGCAATGTGCAAACTAAGTTGATAAGCAGCCTGTGGAGAGTGTAAATCTTCAGGGGCATCATTCAACCAAGACCAAGGTTCTGAGACATTTACTAAAGAATCCAATGGGTCTCGGAAAAAAGGAGCGAGGTGCAGTACTGTTGGGAAGGGAGTTTATGGAGTTCATGTAGTTGGAGAGTACAATGAATGTTGAAAAGTAGGTATTGAAGAAACAGCAAACCCCAAATAGCCTTGCTAACACATAAGATTCAAACTGGTCCTACCTTAGATTATTCTGACATTCGTACTCAAGTAGTGACCATATTTGAATACTTTTGTTTTTATCATCTGCATCAGAGAATAATTTCATGTGTACTTCTGAGTGCCCACTTCACAATGCTAATGCTGTGAGTTCTGGTTTATTACCATCTTCTACAAGTTCTGGTAGCTCTATTATCATCTTAAAGGAATCTCTACTACTAATCACTAAAGGAAGGCTTATTTTTTAGCTTCTAATCACTATCTGGCACATGCATCAAGCAAAATTATCCTCGCTAAAATAGCGAATCGCTAAAATAGGCCGTTAGTGAGCACCAAACAACAGATTCCAATGCATCAACCCCAATAGTGAAAAAACTAAAGAATCGCTAAAATAAACCCCGATAAATTACAGAATCGCAAAATAAAGAATCGGAAATAGCGAAAATACCAATAGCGCATGCCAATAGCGATTAGCAAATAAAGAATCGCAAAAGAATGCATCAAAAATCGCTAATACCGAAAACCATCAAATTCGCTATTTAGCATGAGCAGAATAAGGGGAATCTCAACCAGGAGGTAAAGTTGCAGAAACACTCCAAATAAAAAACAAAAAAAAATTTAAAGTGTACCACAGGTGTAATGAATCAGAAAGCCTTCAAAAATTGGCCTGGAGACCCCGTATTCTTTTCCAAAATGGCAGCCCTCTACGTGCTCGCATGGAGGATGAGAATAAATGCAGCAGGACAACGCAGGAGGAGGATCCAGGAGAGGGTATTCAGAGTGCGCATAACATTGCTGGGCCAAAATGAGGATGAAGTATATGACAAGTACCGTCTGAATCGTGCCATGATAATGCGCCTAATTGCTGACCTGGAACGACTACTGCAGCACCAGACCCGTAGGGCCAATGCCATTCCTGCACACGTCCAGGTCCTATGCAGCCTGCATCTACTGGTATCTGGAAGTTTCCAGGGGGTCGTAGCGGTAGCGGGAGGCGTATCACAAAGCACCCTTTCATGGTTCTTCCGTAAATTCATTGATGCCATGCTGACAATGATACATACCCACATCACCCTCCCCACAACCCCACAGCAGATGGACCAGACCAAACAGGACTTCTACCAGGTGGCCCAATTCCCCCATGTCATAGGATGCCTTGACTGCACGCATGTCCCCATCTGTTCCCCCTCAGCCAATGAGTACATCTTCCGTAACAGGAAGTCCTATCACTCAATCAACGTGCAGGTCGTGTGCAATGCCAAGCACATAATTACGGGGATAGTGGCACAATTTCCAGGGAGCACACACGACTCATATATATTCAGACACAGTGGCATCCACAGGCGTATGCTCAATGGTGAATTCGGAGAGGGACTCCTGCTTGGTACATACTCATACCTATTCATTACATCAGTATCACATATGTATTTGCATTACTGCCGCTAAGCCTTTTCTTCTCCCCCTATAGGTGACAGCGCATACGCCTTGCGGGAATATATCCTCACCCCCTACCTCAACCCAGCAACACCACAGGAGCAATGCTACAACGCGGCACATATTAGCACCAGAAATGTGGTTGAGAGAACATTCGGGATCCTGAAGAGTCGCTTCAGGATCTTACATAAGACTGGTGGTGCTTTGTAATATAACCCCGAGACCTGCTGCAGGATTGTAGCAGTATGTGCCATGCTGCACAACATTGCAACCAGAAGGGGGATACCCATAGAGATGGACAGAAATGACAACGATCGGGATGACCAACCACCCGCACAACACCAACAGTCACA
The DNA here is from genome assembly GCF_964204655.1 of Triturus cristatus. Lineage (NCBI taxonomy): Eukaryota > Metazoa > Chordata > Amphibia > Caudata > Salamandridae > Triturus > Triturus cristatus. Next base: position 1,397,726,980 of record NC_140589.1, read on the forward strand.
CGTGCCAAACACAGCTGAAGGTCAAAGGAGGCGGACATACATCACACATCACCACTTCCGAGCCAGGTAAGAATGAGCCATGACAATATATTGTGGAGTGCTAATGCTTACTTCACATGAGCACTTGTCAAAGTGAATTTACATGAGTAGAATAAATGACAGTGATTCTACACATTGTGGAAAAAAACATCACGGGAGTACAAACGCAATATGCAAGTGGCCCATGGTTACACCACCATGGACAAAGATGCTGGACTGAATGTCTAGTGCCGCTTCCCACGTACCCCCAGCCTCCTGTCGATTGTCTCCTCTACCTCACCACGCTGTGTGTCTGTGGCTGTGGCTGTAGAGCTGCGCAAACTGTGCCTCCTGTTACAAGTCTCCGGCACGGACACGCTGCTCACACTTGATGCGGCCTCACTGCCCTCCTCCCCTCCCAAGTTGCTGGCACTAAATGTGCCAGACTGTAAGTGTTCAACTGCAGTGGTCACCTGGCCTAAGGCCTTCGCTACATCCCCACAGTAATGCCCTAGGTCCACCTGCAGTGACACGGAGCGGCGGGACAAAACTGCAGTGCTGTTGCAGAGCTTGGTGATGGCCCTGGTAGATGCAGTAGTACGGAGCAAGTTCTGCCAATGCCTCCTGCGCTCGCGGTGTTGTCCTGCTAGGATGACACGGGTGAGCTCCTGTAGGCTCTTGTTGATGTCACGATTCCCCTCAGCTACAACTGTGGTCATGTGACGCACAGTGACTGTCAAAGTACACATGTGTTTTGCCAGTTTGGAGATGTTGAAGTTCATTGTTCCCATATGTCTCCCCTGCAGGCGCTGAACACGCAGTATCTGGGCCTCTACACCACCCTAGATGTTTGTTGGCTGTTCGGAGAGCTCAGCAATACTGCGCATGGACCTGCGCCGCTGTGTGACTTGGCCACGTGCTGGTGTTGGAGCTGGCGGAGTGACACGTGTCTGACTGGGAACACTTGTGGGTGCAGGTCTCGGCTCTGTATCCATCATCTGCAGGGAGGGGACATGTGTCCTGCGTCTTGGTGGTGTTGTCGGTGGTGGTGGTGGTGGTGGTGGTGGTGTTGTCGGTGGTGGTGGTGGTGTCGGTGGTGGTGGTGTGGATTGACGTTCCTGCGGAGTCGATCCATCGGTCTCTGCCGGTGTCTCGGAGATGATGAGGCGCTCGCTGTCATCAGAGTCCACCGGAGATGCATCTGAGTGTGAAACAGTGCATCGTTAGTTTATTTTGTAACTATATCTGTTTATCATTCCGCATACTTTTACTACAATAAATGATAAATTTAGACACACTGTTGGGTCTGTACTGCTGGTCTCATTTATTGTGCATTGGTGATCATACATGCACACTTGGCTAACATGACTACAACTCCCATGATGCAATTCTAATGTGAGGGTATATGTGTTATGCACTTCTCCCTGCACACTGTGATTAACCTGGGGGGATGTGCATGGGTATACAATATGCAGCGTAGAAGCGCAGGCATGCATCGTACCTTGTTCTGTGGTTGCTGCGCCGGAGGTGTTCATCTGGGTTACTCCGACGACTGCCTCTGGCTCAATGGTCCCCTCAATGAGCTCCTCCAGGGCTGTGTTGGCAGGTACTCTGGATGGCCCCCCTCCTGTGCCAGCTGCTTCCTTCACCCTTTTGGCAATGCGCTCCTTTGCCCTTTTCCTGAGGTCATACCACCTCTTCTTAAGGTCGTCTATGCTGCTGTGCGTGACTCCAACAGCATTCCCCCTCTCCCTAATGCGAAGCCATATCTTTCGCTTCTCGGCTTCGGGCACCTTGAGTGAGCTTATCATGCTTGCTGCTCACCCCCTCAATCAAATGCTCCAGTTCCCTGTCAAAGAACTTTGTCTTCGTCTTCCTGGGCGTGTCTGATGGATTAGATGCATTCTTGTCCATCCTGGATAACTGTAGTCTGGATGGGTTCTGAGGGTGAAGTCTCTTGGCTCAGCTTGTATGCTCTGCCTTCTCCTGTGAGCTCCTCAGGGCAGTGAATGAGGCATGGGCTGGATGACTTCCTGGTTGTGATGTCATCAGCCTGCTTCAGGTGCGACCCGTTTTTTGCGAATTCGCTATCTCCGAATTCGCTAATACCGAATTCGGTATTACGATTTCGGTATTTGCTAATCTTTATTTTAAGGAATCGCTATTGTGTTTTCCGTTAGTTTTAGCGATTTTTAAGGAATCGTTAGATTTTACCGAATCTGTACATGCATCCCGAAAAACGAATCCTTATTTGCGATTCCTTATTTATCGCTAATAAGGACTCGCTTTTCAGAATTTTGATGCATGTGCACCGATGCAAGAAGAAAATACCCAGGTGAGCAAGGCAGTGGGCCAATCATTACTTTCTTGGGGAGGGCTGTCTGAAATATCCATCCGCAGCTTAAATCATTTACCTATCAGAGTTGAGAAAGAAAACAGGGATAATGGACTAGGAAGCTAGGACAACTGATGATGTTCAAATGCAGATGGATTAAACCCAAAAATGGGAATACAGAAAAGACAAGAGGATAGCTCACAGGAGAGTTTGATGGACCGGAAATGAGTGAAAAAACTTAGTTACGGGTGTTGAGAAGATTTACAAATAATTATTGTTAGAACTGGGGGTCTCTAATTGGCAATGGTTTGCACCTTTGTCCAAATAGGGACCTTTGCTTCTAGTCAGGGTAAGGGGGCTACACTCCTAAATAACATCTACTCAACCCTGTGGTAGCTTGGCCCGAGCAGGAAGGCCTATCTCAGAGGCAGTGTGTAAAGCATATGTGAACACATACAGTAATACAGTGAAAACACTACAGATGGGCACCACACAGGTTTTATAAAAATAAGTATTCTTTATATCGACTTAACACATGACCCAAACGACAAAAATCCACGATACAGTATTCAGAAAATTACTTTTAGATGGTAGAAATAGCTTAGTTCAAAGATGATGGTAAATGCGACACGTTTCTCACAAAGTACCTTTGGATGTGTCACACAAGTTAAACAAAAGGCTTGCAGGGAGAACGATGCGTCAGTTCCTTGCTTTGGGGGGAGGCGATGCGTCTGTTCCTCAGTGCTTGCGCAAAGTAGGCGATGCGTCTGTTCCTTACCGGAGAGGAGGTGATGTGTCGATCTCATGTTCCGGTTGCCATGCGACAAGATGGCGCCTCAATGCGATGCAACGCTCCGGTGTGATGCGACAAGATGGTGTCTTTGATGTGATGTGACGTGAAGGCGATGCGTGCACGCCCGACGGCCATGCGGCGACTCTGGAACTTCTAAGCCGCGACAGGCCCTGCGACACGCTTCTCCGTTGATGCAACGGTGACCCTTGCGGTGGCGACACGCTTCTATGGTGATACAACAAAATACAGCTGCGACGGAGACACGCTTCTCCGGTGATGCGACGGCGACCCTTGCGATGGTGACACGCTTCTCCGACGATGCGACGGAAACAGCTGCAGATGCGACACGCTTCTTCTCGTTGAGTCGCGCTTCCAGCTCCCAACAATACGCAGGCTTCTGCAGACAGAATTCCCAGCAAGGAAATTCAGGGGGGAGCTGGTGGTGAAGTCTTGTATCCCTGAGACTTCAGCAGGAGGCAAGCACAATTCAAGCCCTTAGAGATTCTTCTTCAAGATGATGAAAGTTCAATAAAAGTTCCTTCTCCTTTCCTTGGCAAATAAGCAACCACTGCAGGCCAACCCCAGAAAATAGCACACTGGCACAGGGGCAGTCAACATCTTCAGCTTCTTATGGTTCCTCTCCTTGGCAAAGGTTTGTCTTGATTCCCAGAAGTGATCTAAAGTCTTGGGGTCTGGGCCCCAATATTTATACTAGTAAATCCTTTGTTCCCTGAAGGCAGAGGGTGCCTGTGCCTAGCCAAAACCAGTTCTGTGCAGTTTCCTGGCAGGAGGTGGAGACAGCATTGTTGAAAGCAGACCTGGCCGAGGTAGCTGAAAGGAAATCTCCTCCCCCTACTCTCTATTCTAAGAGGGTTCAGGGGAGTGAAAGGAAATCTCCGCCCCCCACTCTCTATGCAGCCAAAGTCCTATTCAGCCCAGCCCTGATTCATCAGACTGCTGGAGCCCAAGTCCTCGTATCACTCACAAACCAGACATGCAATACACAACCTAGCAGAGGCAGGCTGGATGGTTAGGTAAGAAAATAACAACTTTCTAACAGTGGTATTTTCAAACACAGAACGTAAAAATCATCTTCACTAAAAGATGTATTTTAACATTCTGAGTTCAGGCATACTAAATTAGTTTTTCTACCATGTTCCCTGGGATAGTTAAGATTATAAGATGTTATGATCAAACTGCCCATTCTGGCCTATGGGGACAGGTAGCCTTGCAATAGTGATAAACGAAATTGGCTGTAATTCACTATCAGGACATGCCAAACACACCAGGGCATGTCCTACCTCTTACTTACAATGCACCCCGCCCTTGGGCCTACCTTAGGGGTAGCTAACATTTAGAAAAGGGAAGGTTTAGGGACTGGTAAGTGGGTGCACTTACCAAGTCGACATGGCAGTACTAGACTGCACACAGGCTCTGCAATGGCAGGCCTGAGACACACTTTGCAAGCTGCTTCTGTGGGAGGCACAATCAGTGTTGCAAGCCCACTAGCAGCATTTGATCTACAGGACCTGGGCACACATGGTGCACCGTACTAGGGTCTCACAAGTAAATCAAATAAGCTAATCATGGAGTCACTAATCCATTACAACAATTTACAATAGGGAACACTTGCACTGTGGCACTGAATAGCAGTGTGACAGTGCCCAAAGCATGTAAACCAGCAAAAACATATCAAAAACAGAGGAGACAACAGTGAAAAATGGAAGGGAGACTCACGCCAATGGTACCAGGTCTAACAATTATGTCTATCAAGAACAATCAAAGAATGTTAAAAAAAAAAAAAGGAATGTGTTTCTTTTAACTAGGGTGTCAGTTGCACAGACAAACCAAACATTACCAAGGGCTACAACTTTAGTAGTAAATGCTGGAGCACTTCAATCCTTAAGCCCCATGCCCACTCCTGCCTTTTGATACCCATAACTGGCTAAAATGTACCAGCCAATATTTGCTTAAGGCTGAATGCTTCATTAGTGGCAGTAAATACTAAAGTACCACTAACCATTATGACTAATCATAAAACATCCCATCGGGCACTCTGTAATCATGCCAGCAATTAAACCTTACAAGATACAATCCTGTAGTGTAGTTCAACTGTACCTGGCATCCTAGCACCCAACGTGTTAAACCAAGGCACGACTACCTTTGTCAGTGTATGAGCAACTCAGGAAATCAATCTGAATTACATATCTCAAACAACAACTGGCTCAAGAAACTGTCCTGGGAAATCTCATGCGGTGCTGTAATGGGGACAGGTATGACCAACCATGGATCTCCTCCCTGCTTTTACCGATAATACAGTTAATGATTTGACAATCTTCAATATTTAAAAGTGTCTGTCTTTAGACAATGGTGACTGCCTTAACCTCCAAGACTCCCGAAAAATAGGGGCGTGGCAAACACAGCAATGGAGACGGACATGTATCCAGCACCTCCCACACCTACCAAGCTCCCCCCCACAACTGCAGACTGAGTCAGGGGTTGGGTTAGCCCCTGGAGTGCGACTGTCGATGTTTTTGTCCAGCAGCACAGAAAGGCCGGAGGAGGATCCCGGCCTCCACGCATGCAAAGATGGAGGCTTCTGGCAGGGAAGCAGTCTGGCCCGAACAAGCAGACTGATGTGGGGCCTGGCTTGGAGAAGGGAGCCTGGTGACCCGCAAAGGCTGGCCGAGCAACGCAAGCCACCGCCCCAGACGATAGGAGGTGCCCCTCAAGGGGGTAGACTTGATGATGGACCATCCTGGACAAGCAGTATCAAGTGAGCCTGGCATGGAAGAGGGGCCCAACAGATGCCAAAATCAGACTGTGGGGCCAACTAAACTCTCGAAGGTAACAAGGTGCTCTGTGAGGGGGAAGAGATTACAGGGGCCCATTCCAGGGGGTCAGAGAGAAATGAGACCGGCCTGAAAGAGACATCTGGCAGTCGACCATGCAAACTGTGGTCAACGGGCCACCCAAGGAAGGCTCCCCACCATCCACCTGATATCACCTTACCTACCCAACTTGAGGACAACCGAAGGCCTGGGATCATACCACTGGGAGCTACGGACACGCTCCATGAGGCCTGAATGACCCTCGCTCCCCCGGCACATAGTGAATGTCGGCCAGCGCTTAAACTACGGCAAGCCCGAGGGGGTGAAGAGGTGTGACGGGTTAGAGTCCCAGTCTTTACAAGTGAGAAACAAATTGGGGTTATGGTGTTTCTTAAGCATGTGAAGCCAAAGGGGCAAACTGGACAGATGGCAAACAGAGAGGCTGGGGAGGGAAGAGAGAAGCTACCCTGGAGATGCATACAGAAAGAATACTTGCCGTGATCCATCATACCAAGACGGCCCTGGAGAATAAAATAGATGCAGTGGTGCTGGATGTGGGACTGCTCCAAACTGACTACAAAAAATTGCCTGAAAAAGTGACGGCTTCAGAATCTACGATAGCACAGATCCAGCCCCAGTCGTGCATAATGTGGCACATCTACAGCGCTTACAGAAGGAAGTGGACGCCCTGACAGAGAAGTTGGACAATGCAGAGGGGCTTTCAAGGCGTAATAATGTGTGCCTTATTGGCATCCAGGAGAAAGCTGAAGGCCCCTGCAGAGAACTATTTGTAGAGAACTGATTGCTGTGGATGGTTCTAGGGGGCATGCGCTCGAAATTCTTCATGGTAGAATGAGTCCACAGGGAACCAGGGCCGGCCCCTGTGCCAGGAACTCTACCATGCATGGCAGTGGAACGTCTGCTTAAATTCAGGAACTGCAACCATATCGTCCAACTGGCATGCTCCCAAGGGCCCTGGCAAATTGAAGGGAACCCGGTAAACATTTAACCGGACTACACCACAATGGCCCAACAATGACAGTAAATGTTCATTGCAGTAAAGAAGCTTCTCCAATGGCTCAATATGGAATACGCATTACCAAAGGCTTAGAGACAGATGGGGGGACTCACCCTTCTTCACCTCTTTGACAGCAGTTTGGGAATGGCTGGAACAGAATGGTCATGTGCTGCCAGAAGTTCAGGAGCAGAGCAAATGTGGGGGCTGGCAGGACAGAAAACGGAAATTACGCCAGCCCACTGGGAACCCTATAAAAGACTAGGCACAGTCAGAAATGACCAAATGGTGGAGGAACTTCAGTGGGCCAGCCATTGATCACAGGCAACAAATGAGCCGCCCTGGATGGAGACTCCAATGACTCCAGCAAAAAAAGAGGAACATTGGGTGATGATACAGAAGACATTGAGTTACCTGCGCTTACCTCGATGACGGCGGAGGACATAGGGTGAAGGGTGGGTCTGCTGGGCCAGGGAGCCCAGTGAAGTTTTGGAAAGGGAGTGTTGTGAGGCACCCAGGAGGTGTGCAGAAAAGCCACTAACAATTCAGCCTGCGGGACAATGTCCCATTGATTCATCACATTATTACTCTGCAGATGTTGTTGACGTTAAACTTATACGGGAAGGGTAATGGCATCACAGGCATTGGAGGGGTGGGTAGTTGTAAGCTCGTCACACATTATGCAAGGGTGGGTGGGGTTTTTGGGGGGGGCGGCAGCAGCTTGGTACATGCAAATGTCATGGGAGTAGGATAAACCCAATGGCCAGAAAAGGTGGGCTGTCCTGATAGAACAAAGAATTCTAAATGCAGTGGGCGAGGGGTTGTCCCCTCAAAATGCTCTCCTGGAAAGAGGAATAGTAATGAAAACAAACTGAAAAGAGGGGTAGTGATTAAATACATGGCCCAGCAGTCTCCTGATTTAATACTACTCCAGGAAACCCACTTTTGGGCCCTAACTGTAATTTTCTGGGCTGGGGCAAACACCAGACACTGATTTATGCAGGCTTTATGAAGGGCTCCAGGGGAGTGGGGATACTGGTACCTCGATCCCGGTCACTCCAGATAGCCGGAACATGGTTTGATCTCCCAGGTTGCTGGGTCATGGTGCAGGGTACCTGGCAAGGGGAGGGGCTGAAGGTGGCATCCTGGTATCTATCCCGGGATCTAAAATCTGCTGGACTGGCAAAATCAGGAGACTGACTTGCTACTGTGACGAAGGCACTGTTAGTGGTGGGAGGAGACTTCAACCTAGTCCTCCAATTGGGTTTGGACAAAGTGGTGAATGCTGTGGGCATCCAAAGAAAGACACACAGTTGCAAACTTTCCTGGATGCTTTGGCCCTGGTAGACCCCTGGAGGCGCTAGCACCCAGAGACGCTGCAGTACTCCTATGCATCCAGCCAGATAAGATCCATGTCCTGACCAGATTATTTCTTGGTCCCAGAACGATACGTGGGGGGCTATAAAAACACAAGGAATCTCCTGAGGGGCACCTCACAGCACTCACCCTTGATCACAACTCTGGGACAACACAAGCCTAGAACTGGTGCAGAATGGAAACTAGACCCCTGGGAAATGACTGACTATGAGACAAAAGCCACTATATAATTACCTCAGGGAAAACGTGGAAATGGTTTCCTCAGATGTAACAAAATGGGAAGCATTTAAAACAGTTGTGAAGGGGCAAATAATATTGCATACCGTGGTGAAACAGAAAAACCAGTAATGGCAATGCAGGGAAATGGAGGAGAGACTGACGGTATGGGAGGCTCAACTATATAGAGACTTGGCTGCACAGACAGACAGAACTATAGAGGAATACAGAACCCTAGCACTGTAAGAGGCACAGGCTTTATAAAAGTCCAAACAATATAATCTATAGGAGGTGGGAAATAAGGCCCGGAAACTTCTGGCCTGGCTCACACGGTTAGAGGAAGGCCAGAGATGGGTGCTGCAGGTGTACATGTTGGAGGACACAATGGTGACAACTGACAAGGAAATTGCACAGCCCTTTGCAAGCCTATACACACCACACATTGACATGACAAAAGGGTGTGAGTTGACCTCCTACATTAGAGGTCTGCCAGCCCCCATTGTAGGAAGAGAGGTGAGGAAACTCCTAGAGGGAGGCATAAAGGAAGGGGAAATCTTGTCACAAATTAAAAGCGGCAAGGCACCAGGCCAGAAGAGTCTCCCATGATAATTGTTTAATGAGTTAAGAGTCAAGTGAGATGGTCATCCACACCATGCTACATGAAGCCAAAGATAGGGGGTGAGCTACCCAGGGATCTTAGACAGACGAATATAACTCTCATCCATAAACCTGGGACACTGCCAGAACAGTGCGCTTCATACAGACTGATCTCCTTTCTCAATATCAAGACAAAGGCACAGCGAAAGTGCTGGCTAATCGCCTCATCCAGGTCAAACACACCATTGTGGCCGCCGACCAATAAGGCTTCATGCCCTACCAATCAACCAGACAAAACCTCAGAAAACTCTATGGGTGCCAGGTATGAGAGAAGGGGGTGAGGGAACCGCCGGTGCTGCTGGCACTAGAAGCTGAAAAGCATTTGATTCAATAGAGTGGTCCTACCTGATGGCCTTGTTTGAGCAGATGGGGTTCAGCCTCTCATTTTGGATCTGGGTGTGACTGCTATATACATAACCCACAGTGAGGGTCTGACTTCTCGGAATGCTGTTGGAAAAAATTGCCTCTCCCCCATTATTCGCAATGGCTACAGAAAAGGATGCCCTGATCGGGGACTCTGATGAGACCACAGCTGGTAGGATGTCATCTCCCTCTATACAGATGGCATCCTGTTATATCTAGCGTATCCGGAGAGGTCCATCACAAGATTCTTAGAGATCCTAAGAACCTTTGGTAGAAACCCCAACATCCAAATCAACTGGGGGAAGTCCATAGCCTACTCATTGACAAAATGGCAGCGCAGGGAGAGATGGCAGTGCCCGATTCCATGGAATGACAAGAGTTTTACATATCTAGGAATCTTTGTTACGTCTGACTAAAAACGAATATATGTGCAGAATCTGAGCAAGTTGCCAGAGGAATATGGCTAACCTCATGAGGAACTTAGGGTTTAATCCCATATCATACCCAGATGATACCTAGCTCCTCCTCACCTTTGACAAGAACAGACCAGACATACAGCTCATCTTCTCCGAGGGCATGATGGCTATCGCCACCTGGATGCGGAATAACTTCCTCCAATTAAACACCGAGGAATCTGAAATCATGCTGTTTAGAGGAGCTGCCATATGCTGGTCGCCCAGCTGGTGGCCTGAGGAGCTGGGTAATGCCCCGTAGCCTAAGGAAGTGGTCAAGAACCTAGGTATCAGAATCGATCAGAACCTCACTCTAGACGCTCATGCCAACACCACTGCTGGCACCTGTTACTATAGTCTAGGTCTACTTAGAAGGATCTTTCCCCTGCTACCCCCTTCCACTAAAAAAACGCTGATGCAAGCACTGATACTAAGTAGACTAGACTATTGTAATGCTTTGCTTCTATCGGCCAATGAAGCTTCCCTTAACAAGTTACAAGTAGTGCAGAACACGGCCGCGCGCCTTGTAGCAGGTGCCTCACCTAGAACTTCTTCTATTCCTCTTCTCAAAAAACGTCACTGGCTCCCCGTGAGAAAGCGGGTGAAATTCAAGATAGGCTGCATTGTCTTCGAGGCTCTAAACGACTAAGGCCCTTCCTATCTTTATAACAAGCTAATCAAGTACACCCCCTCACGTTCTCTTACATCAGGTTCTAAACTTACACTATGCTCCCCCAGGATTAAAAAAGCACGCAGCGGTGGCAAAAGCTTTCACTCATCTTGCCCCTGATTTTTGGAATGAGCTACCTCTTCAGCTTCGCAACTGTTCGAACTTTTCTCAGTTCAGGAAACTTCTTAAAACTCACCTTTTCTAGCCCTCTGTTACAGCTGTTTAGACTACCGTCCTAGCGCAGATACACCCTTGGGGTGATTCAGCGCTATATAAACCAATAAACTTCAAACTTTAATACAGGAGAGATGTGGGTCACTGGCGCTGATTGTTGTTGCTGGGTCCAGCGGCGTTATACAAAATTATGTACCTGCCTAATTTCCTCTATGCCCTGCAGAACTCTTTGTATGAGTTCAAGGAACACTTCATCATGCATGTGGAGGCCGAAATTAGCCTACTGTTCTGATACAGAGGGACGCCGTGTATAGGACTGTCAACACTAACTAGGAAGCCCACAAAGAAGGGTATAGCACTGCCAGATCAGAGTCTCTATTATTGGGCATCCCAACTAACAGTTGTTAATGATTAGTCATTTGCTGAGCAGAGGGAACACTCGCGGAATGCGGACAGGCGGGCAATGGACCCATTTGGCTATGTACGATGACTCTAAGGGAGGGGGAAATGATTGGTAGGGGTCAAAACCTGGAAACGGGTGGTTCGGAAGCTGGGTTGGCAAGAAACTTTGACACTGGTCACGCCACTGTGGAATGCAGCCGCCCGTGCAACACTGCAAGAAGTGGAGGGTTATAGGAAGTGGGGTCTCATCTCTAAATTGGGAGATATCTAGAATACAAATGGGAAATTACCTCTACCGGACCTTCAGGAACAGTATGAACTGATTGGAAGTCAGTATCTAAGATATGTAGAAATTTGGTATATCATGCGGGATTACATTCAACCCACCCAGGAGATCACAGAAGAGAACCCACTGGAGCTTAGGGTACTGGGGGCCATGTTACATAGAAATGCAATATACCTAACCTACTCTACACTATTACACAATAGCTACTCTCGTTGACAGTAAAGGTAAGTGGGAAAGTAACCTGGGAAGACTGGAAGAGGACAACTGGGGTGGAGCATGCAGATATCCTGGGGAGGTGCCCATAGGATCAGGATTTCGACTGGCACAACTGAAACTCCTGCAAGGTGCCTATTATACCAGGACCAGCCTTTACGCAATGGGGTTGACCATGGATGATAGTTGCTTGAGAGATTGCAATCAAAGGGGAAAACTCCTGCACAGTTGTAGGAAACACCCACGAGTTTGGAATTTTCAGATTGGGGTACAATGAAGGGTCACTCAACCCTTGAGGACGCCTTGGAATTCAGGTGGTAGCATTGGGTATCTGGAGAGGGCAAATGTTTGATAGACTCTCCCTTCTCTTCTGTAACGTGGCACTGATTGTAGCCCGGCATGACATACAATGATGAGAAAAGACAGATCTCCCCGACCCAACATACATGGAAGACCAACATGGACTGGTGCATGTGGGCAGGAGAGAGGACATACCAGCAGAGAGGGTGCTTGACAAAGTTTGCAAAAATATGAGGCCCTTGGAATGGAGCTGATGCCGAAGAATGACTGGGGAGTAAAAGAGGGCGAGGTATACTGCTGAGACCAAAGAGGAAATGTGGGCTGCCTGCATCCAAAACCGAAAAGGGAGAGGGGACACCACTGTGGACATGAAAATGCGATAGTAATGTGGGAAATAAGTTGAGTATTTGAACTTTTTTGAATCCTGCTGTGATTGCATTCAGAGTACGCTGTCCGAATAGGTGTTGGGGGGCGTTGCTTATGTTTCTTGTTCCAGACGAAATAAATGAAGTTTAAAAAAAAATACCGAAAAACAACTGGAATGGAACATAGAAAATCCCAAAATGGAATGGTGGCGATGTGGTGCAGAGACCCCAAATCGGTATAGTCAGGACAAGGTGTGAACTCTTCCACAATGACAACTTTGTGGATGAAGTGAAACCTACCTGAAAATTATCACCTGAAATGGCATGGGGACATACTTTTCAAAATGGTGCAGTCAAGATGGAGTGTTGGCTCACCTAACTGGTGGCCTCAGGCTGGATAAGAACTTTCAAAAATGACAGTCACCATGCGGAGTGTGTCCAGTGGGGCACTACAACCACAGGAATGGGTGGGAACTAAGGCAAGAGGGACAGCTGCCACTAGGTGTATGAACACCTGCCAAAATGTCTGTACTGCCATTTGATGGAAGGTATAGTTTGCCTCTACTCCTGCACTTAGAAGCAGCTTTTGCAATCACAACTGATTACCGAAGAGTCTCACTGTCAATCGTGAAAACACTGTCTCTAATGTGACTACATGATTTGTTGGCAGGTGTGCTTTGTGCTATAAAAATCCTATAATTATATTAGAGCATGTCCTCCTGAGTTACGTATGCTTCATTGGTCACGTCATGAAAAGGGCTTTAGGACATCCAACTTGTGACAGATGTTTTCAAGATCACTTCTTCCTGCTGAATTTGACTTCAAAACACTTTAGGAATTTCTCCTCTGACTTGGAGTATATTTTCCTGGGGGCAATATATCAAAGAAAAAGTAGCTAGGTACAATTTCACAAACTTATGCAATGTAATGCATTTGTTAGGTCTGGGGTTAGTGACAATAAATGCATAATATTATTTAAAGGTGCCTTCAGCCAGTCCTCTTCATTAACTGGCCTTTTGTTGTGTCATTCACATTTTACTTCTGCCCAGTACAGTAGACAGCATGGGGCAGTGGGTCAGCCCACTTCAGCCACTGGCTAATTTCAATGTGAGGGATGCCATTCTGCTCTTTCACAAGAAGCATATCTGCACACAAAGCAGTTCACTTCAGTGCCAGGGACTACTATGGCAATATATTTTTTTCATTTAAAAAAATATATATTTCCAACGGCCCAACAACTCCCACAACAATGTTTTATAAAAACCATGGCAAAACAAAACAAACATTGGGACAGCCAAAAAGTTGACACCCAATGCCAAACCAATAAGCTTTGCCAATGCTTGTTTTAACTGGAAACAAATTATTTTTAAGTAACATTTTGTATATGATTATTTAAGTGATCAGTAACAGAAAAAACATAATACTTGGGTACATACCGGTCTGAAAAGCAGTGCTTATGAATATTAAGATTTAGCATAATTATAAAGTAAAGCACTCCCATTACGCATAAATCCCGTTTCATCACTTAACCGTATCATTTTCATACAACCTTTTGTATATTTTATTTTATTACTATAATCAAATCACTAATGTCAAATGTCACTCGCTATTGAACGCTGAAAGTGACTCTTCGACACACTGACGCATGCAAATTCTTTATTGAGGAAAAACAAAAATCCTAAGGCTCGCTAACGACTATAATTAATACTATATGTATGGTATAATTTACCAGCTGGATGTCTTCACAGCAAGCATACTGCACAGAAGGGCTAAAATTGAACGCTAATGTTATAATAGGCACCGGTGATTCTGAAAAAGCTTTATTTGTTAGCTTGCCAGCGTTTCCTCGAGTGGAAATGGCTGGAGCTAATGATTTTGTAACACCTCATATCAAAGACAAAAAAATTAGGTTCTGTGTATAAAAACCACAAATCATATTTTCTAATGTGAAACAACTTTTATCAGAAAAATTGACAGACGTTCGAGTCACATTCTTTTGCAAGCTATGAATCACAGGCAGGTGCATTACTTAAATATTATTTCCATGTTCTGCGGGTGCCAGAAGAGGGTAACAAACTCAGTGGGGGTGTTAACCAGTGTTAACAGCCTGCCCCATAGTTATGGTTCTGGGTCAAAGGTGAGTTCACGTAGGTGGTGGTCAGGTAACAGTGGTTAATGCAGACAGTATGTGGGCAGTAAGGCCATAAATACTTATCCTCCTAATGTCACCCAACATAGGAAAATAAATATACCCATTACCTTTCTGCTTCATGTCCATGTCACTAAACCTAAAATAAAGGCAAACAGTTGTAGTACCAGCCATTAGTCTAAGGCTTCTGATTGGCTGAGCCAATATCAGCATTCAATTGAGTGTGCTCAATATGCAATAGTGGATTACTTATCTCACACAGACAGGTAGAACAGCTAGACTAGGTCACTGATGTTTTTAAAGTGGAAAATACTTAAATATGGACCTATCCATTCTTTCAAAGTGGTTTGTATGTTTTCCTGGTGAATTTAAGTGGGTTTGTACACTACAACTATGAAGGTCATAAGTGAATTGGAGCAAATGTCTGTGCTAGAATTAATACAGGACAGTAGATAGGCACTCTAGAATGTAGTATTGAGATGGTAAGATGTGATAGAAACCCATAGTACATCCTTAGATGACAAGTCCATTTACACAACAACAAAAAACCTTTCTTTTACTGGTATTTTCCCTTCCCCATCCACGTCCTATAGAGAATGACTCTGCATGGGGACAGTACCTATTTTCTGCCATCAAAAATATATTTGAAAGTCACATTCATTCTGTCAGTTGCTCTGGTGTACATTGCCAAGTCAAAAGCCCACTGTTGTCAATAGTGGTATTCCAATTTATCTTATGGCGCTTCTTATTGTTTGCCGGGTACGAGCTGGGCATACGAGGTTGGTAGAAACCCCGTGGACTGATAGAGGTTGCAGACATAGGTTGTTCAACAGCTCTACTAACCTAAACGCAATGGCGGCTTGTAGGGAATGGGAATGGCGGGGGGCAGTTTGAAAACAACAAAATATTTTTTTCTTAAACACTTACCTCTTCCGCCGTCTCCCTTCCGTCGTCTCTACGCTTCTGTTCCTGACTCAGAGTCCGGAAGCAGGAAGCACACAGGCTTCCCTAAGCCAATCAAGATGCTGCTGTCACCATGACAGGAGCATTGTGATGGGTCTGAGCACTGTTTTTCGGCGTTCAGACAGGGAGTGGGAGCCTGTGCATGTTCTCCAGCCAGGCAGCACGCATGAGAGTTTGGCCGGCACAAGATAGTCGGCCGAACTGTCATGCACACTTATTGTGCACAAATCCCTCTTCCTCCCTGTGACACTAGCCCTACCCACCCTAACCTAGCCCCGCAGCTACAAAAAATAACATTATAATAACGTTATCATTTTATTTTTCCTTTTTTCATTGCTCTGAGAGCAGTGGGATGACCCGTTCTTAAAAATCAAGCCTTATTACAACGAGCATATGTAAGGCAGTGCTTAATGTATGCCGATGATTCTGGTGGTGTGCGCCTACACTTCTTTTTTTATCTTTATACTTTGGTCCCACACAAGAAAGAGAAAGGAAGACAGGCGGCAAGATGGAGGAAGAGAAACAAAGGAAAACGGTAACAAAGGGAGAAAGTGGGGATAAAATAGAAACAATATTACCAACTAGAGAGAGAGGGAACTTCACTCTTCCTCCCCCTGGTAAATATACTGAATAACAACAAAAGAGTGAAAAACAAAGGGAAAAAGAACTAAATGACAACACGAGGAAAAACCTCTTTATTTAAAAGAACCCTCACTCACCAACCTAGTTGGTGACATGCTTCATCATTGGGTTCCCACCAGAGGGACCGAATGCCCCCCTGGTGTGCTACGACGCCTGAATTACAGCGGAGCGGGTTTTGTTCGTGAGACAGTGTCAGTGTGGTGCAAATTAAAAGATTGGTGGTTTTATCCAAAAATGATTTTAATGGTGGAAAACCAGAAATCGTTAAAAACAGGTGAGACGGACGTAAGCTGGCTGGTTAGGTTGACCAAGCTCGTCCGATTTAGTAAAAGAAGTGAATGTTGGTCGACATGTTTCTGCTTTACAGGGCAATTGTGCTAAGCATTCTTCAGGACCAAAACCCCACGGCAGTATACGCACGCTAAGGCGTATCCTGACCTGTGGATGTCTATACAAGGCAAAACTCACGGTTTTTATCTAAGCGGCCTTCTGGGATTTCCACAAGCCACGGGACTCTGAAAAAGAAAGAACACATATAAAAAACACACAAATAATAAGTGGAATCAGTGATGTCTTTCCTCAGATATCCAAGAGGTCTGATGTACATTGCTACCTCGTGTTGTGAGTTATCTAGGTAGTTAGACTGGTGAAACCCACGTGTACCTGTGGCTCAGGCACTCGTGTCAAACATACTGCCACTCCGTACATTTTTGCTATTGGAGGGGTCGTGGTTACGGGTGACTCCTAGTAACTTTCCGGCGCCTTGACAAATAGGCGTGATTCAAGCAATAGCTGATTTTGTACATTACCAATTAAAGTGCTTAATAGTGGACCCGTGCCATAGCGCTGGTTCAGAATGAATGCGCTGTGGAGTGTGCATAAAAACATCGTTGAGGCATGGAAAACTTGGCTCTTACGTGAAGTAAATAATGGCTTCACGTCATGGGTCCGGGAGGGGGTGAGATATCTGTGGATTTCTAGAAAAAACAAATGGGATAAGCGTTTGCACGTTCACCGAAGTTTAACCGGTACCGACCACCCCCCAAAAACAACCCAGGACACTTACTTCCAATGTGGCACTCTCCCCCTAGCGACCTAACTGCGATCTGCCTCGGACCCGAATGTTGCCGCTGTCCTGCAGATCCGGGGAGAAATGCCGGTTCCTGAACAAGTGATCTGGGCGTGGGTCGGATGACGCGACACGCTCCGGACACGTCGGCCGGAACACTAGACCGCAGCGGGGAATGCCCAGAGAAAAACTTTACTGATTTAATGTAAACCACTCGAGTGTTACAAAATGGGTCTGGTAAAGAGAATTAAGATGTTAGTTATATCTATTAATCCTTGGGGCCCTCTACAAATAACACCTGTTGTACTCAATGTTTACCTAGCTGAGGCGTTTAGCAAACAAAAGGTAGGGGAAGCACTACATACCCTATTGGGTATTAGTCACGCTCATCTGATATATGGTATCTAGAAACAGGAGGAACGAAATCACATTATGAGTTTGCAGCGTGTAGGAGGGATTGAGTTGTTGTAAGGTGAACCGGGACCTAATAATGTTTGACCTACACAATCATTTGGCAATTTATGTTCTAAGAAAAGAACACAGATTTAACTAGTTGGTGTATATGGGTGAAACCTATTTAGTGTCTAAATATGACAAGATGAAAACTCACATGGGGTACGTAGAACAATGTTCGAAAAGACTAGCCCAAGAGTATCAACGTTTCATTACTGAGCCCCACGGAATGTTGTCATTCAATCCTTGTTGGTGTGTAGATAATCGATAGATCCAACGCTGTTCCTTTTCAAACAGCGCTTGTTGCGTGTTCAGACCTAGTTTCAGTTGTTCAATGATTGTCCAGCTTAAGTCATTAATAGTATGGTTCGTTTTTAAGAAGTGGTCAGTGAGCTTTGTATTATTCTTCTGGCATCGGATGTTGCTGCGGTACTCACAGATTCGTTGTTTGATCTTGCATGAAGTCATGCCCACGTACCTGAGCCCACAAGGACAAGTGATCAGGTATACCACGTTTGTGGAGTAGCAGTTGGTGCGGGCCCTTTGTGACCATTGTTTCCCAGTTTCCAGTGCTAGGTGTTTGGTAGGGGCTGTTAAGTGACAAACGCTGCAAGCCCCACAAGGGAAATGTCCCGTTACTGGGGGTAAACCCCAGGCATTCAAGACCAATTGATTACTCTCCTTGTCCAAACTTTTAGGACGTGTATGTACCAAGGAATCCTTGATGCTCCTAGCTCGTTTAAACGAGAAGAGTGGTTTTTCCCAGTTGTGGTTGTTGCTCTCCAAAATGCACAGTGCTTCCTGATGGATTTACTGACAGCATTAGTAGCCACGTTGTATGTTGTTACACATGTGAGAGATATTTCCCCTCCCACTTTGGGGTTATCTTCCAGGTGGGCTCCCCTGTGTTGATTCCTGGCCCTCTTGCAGCTCTTGGTTAATAATTTGCCTGGATATCCCCGTTTCTGGAGTTTGTTGGTCAGATCCTTAGCCTGCGAGCGGAAATCCGTTAACTCACTGCAGTTGCGTCTGAGGCGAAGGTATTGGCCGAAGGGGAGATTCTCCCGCATAGGGCGGGGTGGAAGCTCGAGAAATGCAGCAGGTTGTTTTTAGCAGTAGGTTTATGGTGCGTTTTGGTTTGTAGTCGGTTTCCAACTTTCTTGATGATAACGTCGAGGAATACCATCGCCTCCTCTTTGTAAGTGTAGGTGAATCGCAGGTTGGGGTCACATGTGTTGATCCATCCATAGAATTCTACAAGGGCTTCTTCGGTTCCTTGCCAGACAATAAAAATATTGTCTATGTACCTTTTCCAAAAGGTAATTTGTGACGCATAGGGGTTCTCTGTCGAGAGTATATATTTGCACTCAAAATCGTACACATAGAGCCCAGCAACACTAGGGGCAAAGGTGCTGCCCTATCGAAGTGCCGGTAGTCTGTAAGAAGAGCTCTCCCTTGTATTCACATTTTTTTTTCTTCAGTGCAAGAGTGGCACATGCGACCACGAAATCCTTGGGCGTAGTATAATCCCATTGTGTTGCCTCCAGAGTATCTTTAATGACCCTGATGGCATCATCCTGTGGGATGCAGGTGTAAAGGCTCTATATATCTAATGACACAAGGAACGTGGGTTCATCTGGAATTTCCATATCATGTAATAGGGATAGTAGGCTCTTAGTATCCTTGAAGTAGGTGCTGGTGGCCTGTAGCAAGGGTTTGAGGAAGAAGTCACAGTACCTTGACAGTGGTTCGAGCAGTGAGCCTATGCCCAACACTATTGGCCGACCAGGCATGAGGTTTTTATGCGTCTTGGGCAAGGTATAAAAGTATGGAATAAGGCTCTTACTGGTAGTTAGAAAATAGGCCTCGTGTTTGGTGAAGTAACCATTGGTTTCTGCTTCATCCACCAGTTCTTTGATCGTGGCTTGAAGGTATGGAGAGGGATCAAGACCAAGGCGAGTGTAGTTGACCTGATTGCTCAGGAGACGTCTGCATTCTGTGTCGTAGGCTCCTGCGTCTTGGATCACGATCCCACCCCCCTTGTCAGCCGATTCTATGACAATGGTAGTGTTGGACTGTAGGGATTGGAGTGCCTGGAATTCACCTGCTCTCATGTTCTTAAAAACGGACGTCTCCTGGAAGCATTCAATATCATTAAAGACAGCTTGCTCAAAAGCTGTGATTTCTGGAGGGATAGTGTGGGGAGGGGGTGTGAAGGTCGATTTTAACCTTAATCCTGAGTCGCCCCCAGGCACTTCAGTCCCTCCGGTCGTTTGTTTCTCAAAAAAACATTTAAATTTCAGTTTACGGAAGAACTCGGAAAGTTTGCAGTGCAGTTTGAAGCAATCGAGTCTTGCTGTGGGTACAAACCCCAGTCCCTTTTCTAAGACTGCGTTTTCATCGTCAGTAAGGACAACCGAGGAGAGATTGGTGATTAAACTTTCTGGTTGCTGGGGCCCACCTGCTGGTCTCGGGCCTTGCTCCGTGTATTGTCCCCCACCGCTTCCTAGTGTTCCCTGTGTACCTGATTCGTGCCTCTTCTCTTGCCGCGTCCTCGCCGGCCCCTCTCTAAAAAAGGAGGTCGATACATGTTCTGTTGTAATTGGGGATGTGGCATGAAGTTTGGATTCCAGCCCATCATCTGTTGGAAATGTGATGGTTGGAAAGGGTTATGATAGCCTCCTGTTCGAGGAAAGGGTTGCCAGCCAGCAGCACTCAGAAACGCCTTTCTGCCTTACGTACTGTTTCATCTTCACACCCAGACAGAGCCACAGAAGTGCTCGCGCATCCCTTGCGTGTTTTAGCGCGTCATCGCGATCACTTTCGCTTTCACAGCGATCGCGATGAATTTCGTGGCCAATGCTTGTTTTTTCTTCTTTTCGCATGCTTGTTTTTATTATCTCAATGAGTGAAGCGGCATCTTAACAGTAGTCAATTTCAACCAACCCACTCCGAACATGCTTCGCTGCCTCGCAGTTCACTCTTTCTCGAAATTCACAGCCCCACTGCATTTTCTTTTCATATTTCTAGTACTTTTTCTTGTATCTAGAATCATTACCAGAAATGTACATCTTTGAAAGTAGCTTTTTTCCTACTGGGAATACATTTCCTCTGAATTGAATAAATAGGAGACAACAGGATTGTGAGTGCGTGTGCATATAGCCGCAAAGCACAATTATAACAATGTTGCCTAAGAGTAAACTAGCATATGGCCATACACAGTCTGTCACCTCTAATTACCTTACCAAGAACATATTAACAGGATTTTGGACTATCCAAGAAGGAAAACCAGAACTGTTGGCATTCAAACTACCAGCCTACAAACACCATTCTCCCACCTCCCCTACAGCTTTTCTATTGCCTTCCACAGTCTTCACCAGAGCACCCCTTTCGCAGCTTTGCGCATCTGACAGGTCCCCCACAGGCACCCTCCCGAATTCCCCTCTCAAGTGCCCCACCAGACAGCCCTCTTTTCGCCCCCTCTCACATTTCACCAGCTCGTTTTTGTCGGTCTACAGCGCCGCCCCCTGCTGGCTCATCCTTGCAGCCCGTTCCACCTGCCCGCAGCACTAGCCGGCTGTCTCCCGGTAACAGCCTCACTACATAAACCGCAACCGGTGACGCGACCAAAAGGCGGAGACCGCTGCAGTCATCTTGGAAGAGAGCAGTATACAGGAGCGGATATATTTGGTACTACGACGCAAAGAGTCAGAACACGATATCGTCATCATGACTGTTATAAAGCAGATTCCAGATAAAGAAAGTAAATTAAACTTCATTATATGTACACCACAGAAGCACACATCTACATATTTTGTATGTGAGTTTCAAACCATTCCAGCTATTTTTCAGTGATAAGACTGTACTGAAATTATTCTTTCTTGTAAAGACGTGGCTGGCTGTTTTATTCCACATTACTGCACGAACACCCGGCTCTCCTTACTACCGCCAGGTCCAAACTACTGGCGGAAGGAACAACTGCAGAAATAGAAACTCGAACCGCAGAGGCCATCTTAGTACATAGCTCTAGGACGTTAAAATACGGGGACATATAGCCTAGACTTTACAATCTCACAGAAATAAACTTGTTTCGACCTAATACTTAAATACAAATAAATATATATACACATTTATATTTGATCAATATCTTAGTCTAGCACGTTTTGAAAAACAAATGATATCTGAATGACAATTTATCGCGGTGTGTTTTGTTTGTTTTAGGGACTGTGGTCGTTTACTCTCAATGGGCTAAACGCCAGTTTAAACAAGCATTGGCATAGCCAATAGGTCTCGCCTTTGGGACCTTATAAGTGTTTAGCCATGCAACAGTTAATGTTGTTGCACCAAGGATATTGTGCTGCATAACTAAATACTTATAAGGTCCCAAAAGCGAGACCTATTGGCTATGCCAATGCTTGTTAAGAACATGAGAGCAGGTGAATTCCAGGCACTCCAATCCCTACAGTCCAACACTACCATTGTCATAAAATCGTCTGACAAGGGGGGTGGGATCGTGATCCAAGACGCAGGAGCCTACGACACAGAATGCAGACGTCTCCTGAACAATCAGGTCAACTACACTCGCCTTGGTCTTGATCCCTCTCCATACCTTCAAGTCACGATCAAAGAACTGGTGGATGAAGCAGAAACCAATGGTTACCTCACCAAACACGAGGCCGATTTTCTGACTACCAGTAAGGGCATTATTCCATACTTTTATACCATGCCCAAGACGCATAAAAACCTCATGCCTCCACCTGGTCGGCCAATAGTGTCGGGCATAGGCTCACTGCTCGAAACACTTTCAAGGTACTGCGACTTCTTCCTCAAACCCTTGGTACAGGCCACCAGCACCTACGTCAAGGATACTAAGAGCCTACTATCCCTATTACATGATATGGAAATTCCAGATGAACCCACATTACTTGTCTCATTAGATATTGAGAGTCTTTACACCTACATCCCACAGGATGATACCATCAGGGTCATTAAAGATACTCTGGAGGCAACACAATGGGATTATACTACTCCCAAGGATTTCGTGGTCGCATGTGCCACTCTTGCACTGATGAAAAAAAAAATTGAATACAAGGGAGAGCTCTTCTTACAGACTACCGGCACTTCGATGGGCAGCACCTTTGCCCCTAGTGTTGGCCGGCTCTATGTGTACGATTTCGAGTGCAAATATATACTCTCGACACAGAACCCCTATGCGTCACAAATTACCTTTTGGAAAAGGTACATAGACGATATTTTTATTGTCTGGCAAGGAATCGAATAAGCCCTTGTGGAATTCTATGGATGGATCAACACGTGACCTCAACCTGCGATTCACCTACACTTACAAAGAGGACGAGATGGTATTCCTCGACGTTATCATCAAGAAAGTTGGAAACCGACTACAAACCAAAACGCACCATAAACAACCTGCTGCATTTCTCGAGCTTCCACCCCGCCCTTTGCGGGAGAATCTCCCCTTCGGCCAATACCTTCGCCTCAGACGCAAATGCAGTGAGTTAACGGACTTCCGCTCTCAGGCCAAGGATCTGACCAACAAACTCCAGAAACGGGGATATCCAGGCAAATTATTACCCAAGAGCTGCAAGAGGGCCAGGAATCAACACAGGGGAGCCCTCCTGGAAGATAACCCCAAAGCGGGAGGGGAAATACCTCTCACATGTGTAACAACATACAACGTGGCTTCTAATGCTGTCAGTTAATCCATCAGGAAGCACTGTGCATTTTGGAGAGCAACAACCACAGCTGGGAAAAAACACTCTTCTCATTTAAACGAGCTAGGAGCATCAAGGATTCCTTGGTACATACACGTCCTAAAACTTTGGACGAGTAGAGTAACCAATCGGTCTTGAATGCCTGGGGTTTACCCCAAGCAACGAGACATTTCCCTTGTGGGGCTTGCAGCATTTGTCACTTAACAGCCCCTACCAAACACCCAGGACTGGAAACTGGGAAACAATGGTCACAAAGGGCCCACACCAACTGCAACTCCACAAACGTGGTAAACCTGATCACTTGTCCTTGTGGGCTCAGGTACGTGGGCATGACTTCATGCAAGATCAAACAACAAATCTGTGAGCACCGCAGCAACATCCGATGCCGGAAAAATAATACTAAGCTCACTGACCACTTCTTAAAAACAAACCATTCTATTAATGACTTATGCTGGACAATCATTGAACAACTGAAACTAGGTCTGAACCCGCAACAAGCGCTGTTTGAAAAGGAACAGCGTTGGATCAAACGATTATCTACGTACCATCAAGGACGAATGACAACATTCCGTGGGGCTCAGTAATGAAACTTTGAACCTCTCGGGCTAGTCTTTTTGAACATTGTTCTACGGAACCCCGTGTGAGTTTTCATCTTGTCACAGTTAGACACTAAATAGGTTTCACCCATATGTGACACCAACTAGTTAAATCTGAGTTCTTTTCTTAGAACATAAATTGCCAACTGATTGTGTAGGTCAAACATCATTAAGTCCCAGTTCACCTTACGACAACTCAATCCCTCCTACACGCTGCAAACTCATAATGTGATTTTGTTCCTCCTGTTTCTAGATACCATAAATCAGATGGGCGTGACTAATAACCAATAGGGTTTGTAGTGCTTCCCCTACCTTGTGTTTGCTAAACGCCTCAGCTAGGTAAACATTGAGTACAACAGGTGTTATTTGTAGAGGGCCCCAAGGATTAATAGATATAACTAACATCTTAATTCTCTTTAGCAGACCCATTTTGTAACACTTGAGTGGTTTACATTAAATTAATAAAGTTTTTCTCTGAGCATTCCCCGCTGCAGTCTAGTGTTCCGGCCGACGTGTCCAGAGCGTGTGCGTTATCCGACCCATGCCCGGATCACGTGTTCAGGAACCGGCATTTCTCCCCCGATCTGCAGGACAGCGGCAACATTCGGGTGCAAGACAGATCGCAGTTAGGTCGCTAGCTGGAGAGTGCCACATTGGAAGTAAGTGTCCTGGGTTGTTTTTTGGGGGGGAGTCGGTACCGGTTAAACTTCGGTGAACGCGCAACCGCTGATCCCATATGTTTTTTCTAGAAATCCACAGGTATCTCACCCCCTTACGGACCCATGACGTGAAGCCATTATTTACTTCACGAAAGCGCCAAGTTTTCCATGCTTAAACAATGTTTTTATGCACACTCCACAGCGCATTCATTCTGAACCAGCGCTATGGCACCGGTCCAATACTGAGCACTTTAATTGTTAATGTACAAAATCAGCTATTGCTTGAATCACGCCTATTTGTCAAGGCACCGGAAAGTTACTGGGAGTCACCGGTAACCACGACCCCTCCGATAGCAAAAATGTACAGAGTGGCAGTATATTTGACACAAGTGCCTGAGCCACAGGTACACGTGGTTTTCACCAGTCTAACTACCTAGATAACTCACAACATGAGGTAGCAACGTACATCAGACCTCTTGGATATCTGAGGAAAGACACCACTGATTCCACGTATTATTTGTGTGTTTTTTTACTTGTGTTCTTTCTTTTTCAGAGTTCGTGGCTTTTGGAATTCCCAGAAGGTCGCTTAGGTAAAACCATGAGTTTTGCCTTGTATACACCTCCACAGGTCAGGATATGCCTTAGCGTGTGTATACCGCCGTGGGGGTTGCCCTGTAAAGCAGAAACATGTCGACCAACATTCACTACTTTTACTAAATCGGACGAACTTGGTCAACCTAACCAGCCAGCTCACGTCCGTCTCACCTGTTTTTAACGATTTCTGGTTTTCCACCATTAAAATCATTTTTGGATAAAACCACCAATCTTTTCATTTGCACAACTCTTACACTGAAAATGTCTCATGAAAAAACCCAGTTCCACTGTAATTCAGGAGTCATAGCACACGAGGGGGGCACTCGGTCCCTCTGGTGGGAACCCAATGATGAAGCATGTCACCAACTAGGTTGGTGAGTGAGGGTTCTTTTAAATAAATAAGTTTTTCCTCGTGTTGTCCTTTAGTTGTTTTTCCCTTCGTTTTTCACTCTTTTGTTGTTATTCAAGATGAAATAGAAACTACAAGTGTGAATTATGGAGACAAGAAGAGTTGGGTGGTGGAAGAAAGAGGCAAAAGGTGGCATTTAGCTTAAGCAGTCACATGAAAATAATGCACCAGATTGAGGGGACAGAAGAAAACGTCTAACATGATGTATGATTGAAAAATATATCAAATGAATATCAAAACAGTACTAAAATCAAAATATGTCAATGCATTGTTCGTGATCATTAAATCGTGCACTGAATAAGTCCACAGCGCTTCAGTTGTTTGTTTTTGGTACAGCCTCAAATGCATAGCATTTTACATTACGCTTACCAGGGAACTTCATTCAGTTTAATCAATTTTGATATTCTATGGCTACTTGCGAATAGCTTCTTGCCACCTTAAACTATTTGTGGCTCCTCCAGGCTCCAGTTCGATCCGAATGGCAGACTAGAAGTCCACCGAGTGAGAAGATTATGCAGCAAAATATGAAAGTGTTCAAAAACTACCAGAAGCTAAAAAAAGACAAAGGAGATGGTCTTGGCATCTACCAGGATATCTTTCAGTGGTGCTTCAAAGTTCTCTGAAAGCAGTCTCTCAGAATTAGTAAGAGCACCACACTCCAAGTGTTCCCATTAGACACCATCGCTCAGCCTGAAACATGAATGCCAAGCACACAGTCATAATAGTGCAGAACAAACATTGGCAAATCCAATAGGTTTGATATTTGTGCACTGTGCTATTAGCTTTACCAATGCTTGTTTTCATATTGCTATGATGCGTTATGCAGATTTGTATAGCACACTATCACCGGGAGGGTATCCTGGCACTGAGTAGGTGCGAGTCTAGCCACACCTAGAGCATAGTGGGTCTACTTAAAAAGGTAGGTAATTCCATGCTTTAGGAGTGATGCAGGTATAGACTCGACTCACATACCTGGTTTTCTGTATGTGTGGGATGTGTGCAAGAAGTAGAAGTACAAATGAGTGGAGGTGTTGAAGGTTTGTGAAAGCAGATGTGATTGTTGAGGTACACTGGGCCAGAGCTATGTAGTGCCTTTAAAGTGTGGGTGAGGAGTCTAACTTGTGCTCGTTTGAGAACTGGGAGCCAGTGGAGCTCCTTCAGGCGTGATGTGATATGTGTGGGGCATGGGATGTTAAGCCTGATTCTGACAACCGATTTCAGAATGGTCTGAAGGATACTGGTGAGTTTTATTATCATTCCAGCATAGATAGTGTTCCCGTAGTCCAGCTTTCTTGTGACATTACGGTATTCCGGGTGCTGATTGGGAGCTATTTGAAAAATGTTCTCAGCATCTTCAGAGTATGGAAGCATGAGGGAGTCATGGCATTGACTTGGGCGGTCATGTCGAGTTTGTTGTTAATGATGATCCCAAGGTTCTTGACGTGGGTAGTGGGGTTGGGTGTGGGTCCTAACTCTGTGGTCCACCAGATGGAGTCCCACGGTAATGTGCTCTTCTCGAAGATCATGACTTTGGTCTTGTAAGTCTTCAGCTTTAGACAGTTCGTCTTCATCCAGACTGTGATTTCAGTCATGCGGGTACTGAGATTCTTGCTTGTGAGGGAGAGAATGAGTTGTGCATTATTGTCGTGGGAGAGGACATTGATACTGTGAGAGCGGATGATGCTAGCTGGAAGGATCATGTATGCTTTGAAGAGGGTAGGGCTCAGGAAGGATCCTTGAGGAATTCTACAGATGAGGTTGCAGGCGTCTGAGGTGTAGGTGCCAGGCTGACAGACTGGGTCCTTCAAGTAATGAAGGAGCAGATCCATCGGAGTGCACTCCTTGGATTCTAATGTAGTGTAGGCATTGGAGGAGGATGGGGTGGGATACTGTGTCAAATGCTGTAAAAAGAAATTCAGGAGGATGAAATTCAAGAGGATGAGGCCGCCCTGTCTCCTCTGTCCAGAGTCATGGGGGTGTCATCTGTGGTGACAATAAGGGCAGTTTCAATGCTGTGGTTGGGTCTGAAACAAGACTGGATGGCAATGTGGAGTTGGTGGTCATTGAGGTATTTGATGAGATGTCTGTTGGTTTATTTTCTATAAGACCTTGCCCAGGAATGGTAGAAGGGTGATCGGTCTGTAGCTGGCAAGCACTGAAGGGTAGTAGAGGGTTTCTTCAGCAAAGGGAGGGCAGTTGCATGTTTCCAGCATCTGGGGAGGTCAAGAAAGAGGTGGAGGTATTCAGAATGGCTGTGAGCATGATGCCAATGGATTGTAGTCCTCTGGAGCAGGCGCTGAGGAGGAAGGGTCTTATGGGGACCCTGAGTGAATGGACTTTGTGGCAGGAGTGGTTTCTTCTGGGGTGATGACGGCCCATGTGGTTAGCGCACACAGACAAAAGCATCTGAAAAATTGATGCTACAAAAAATGAAGCAAACCTTTTTTTCACTATAGCATCTATTATTCAGATGCTTTTATCAGCTTTCTCTCTCTAGGGCTGCAGCTCCAGTCAAAGACTGTAAAATAGTCCCTCACACATTTAAATGGAATGGGAAGGTCATACCTAAACAGTGAACAGAAAAACCATGATGTCAAAATAAGCTGTAGGTTGATGCAAGGTGTGATTGGCAATATTACAAGTCAATGAGAGAAGGTCCCAAAGTAAAAGAAGCCTATGGATAAAGAAGACTGACTAAAAGCCTGTCAAGTTAAGTACAGAATACAAGATATTTACTATGAATGGTGCAAGTACCATACAAGTCAAACTTAAAATAATAATTGC
Source organism: Triturus cristatus (assembly GCF_964204655.1). Classification (NCBI taxonomy): domain Eukaryota; kingdom Metazoa; phylum Chordata; class Amphibia; order Caudata; family Salamandridae; genus Triturus; species Triturus cristatus. The sequence continues at coordinate 1,397,755,497 of NC_140589.1, forward strand.
ACCATCCTACACCCCAAAGCAGCTTGACCAACATATTACACTTCTTACCTGTGCATAAAGTAAAGTGGAAGAGCAGCATTGTTCATTTAGTGTCAGTCTCAAGAGGATTATCTAAAATGTTTTTTGTTTCTGTTGAGCATCTCAAGTCATAAAATGTCCAACTCTTGACTTAACATAAGATCCATCTTAGGGCCTCAATATGTCTGGACCAGAAATACCGCTTCAGTATTTCTGATCCATAAATTAGCAATAGTGCAGGTGTCAGTAATTATGGGATGTTAGAATACTGCGCTATTCAAACTGGGACCCAGAGTGCTGCTTAAGGAATGGAACCATTTCTTATTGTGCTGGATTACCATAGTAATATCTAATTTTCAGAGTTTTTCCTAACCGTACCTGTTTTTAGCTGGTGAAACGTCTGAGTAGGATGCACCAGAAGTGGGTATATCCCCAGCTCTTGTAATTCCAGATTCAGTCAGTAATTTTGGTTACTAATCAAATGGCGCATTCCAACCCCTTTTAATGAGGACCATACAGTCGGGCCGGAGGGCTCACTGGACTAATGCATTCAGTGCACGGGCTTGTGTTTAACCCCACAGGTACAGATTCAAGTCACGCCGTTCCACTGAGGCTTTCCGAGGTTGAAAAATTAGTACCACTGACTTTGGTAACAACAAACATATGCCATGAAGAGCTTAGATGCGCCTTCAAGTGAACATGCACTATAAAAATACATGTATTTATGTTAACTATCAAGGAACTTTTGTTTTAACTAATTTTAGAATATAACAGTGTGATTATTGATTTGTGTCAGGGCTGTCTAATTAGAGATTTACACTTGGTGCGGGAATGATCTTGCTAAATTGTTAGAAAATTTAAAGATCTTATGAAAACTTAAAGAATACATTTTTCAAAGCTTTATACATTTTTTCAACAAGTACTGCAGGTTGACATAAGTTCATCTCAAATTATTTTCACTGTGTACTATGAAAAAGCAGGGTTATAAAATACACCGTTCAGAGCACAGAGCTTTACATACTATCATCGTTCTGCACCTAGAATTAACTCGTTTTGCAGTGTGTTCAGCATACACAGAATAAACATTCATTTCCCAAGTATTTTAAAAATGTAAGAGGTAAAAGCAGACGACTCATTGCTTTAATGAATGTTCTGAATGGGCTTCACACTGTAGTTAATGAGAAATTCAAGAGGCCCTTTGTATGGTGCAGACCTTATATTCTATAGACCACCAAATCATCCCCATCGCCACTCCCAGGGATATTCAGGCTTGCACCCTTGTCTTACAATCAGTCAGCAGGAAAATGTTTGATGAATTCGCTTTCCTAGGAGACTAAAGAATACAGCGTATTGTTATTAAGCGTCAGCTAATAAAACTATCAGTTGATCCACTGGTAGCTGGACTCCAATTATCAACAATCTGGTTTAAGATTACTTTCCAGAAAAGCATTGCCTTGGTGCATAGCCACCAAATAAGGAATACCGTATCTGCTTGCTGCCAGCTCTCCAACACGGGGTAGAGTTAATGTAGAGCGAGCCTAGACTCGTGGGAGTTTAATATAACTACAGATATTGTACACAAGCTCTATCTTTATGCTGTGTGTAAATTGATCACGGCACATGAGCTAGCCATAAAAGTTTTTTTTTTTAAATATAGGGCACTTGCTACTGGCCCTTCCCCATCCAAGCATACTTCCACTGCATATGTCCAGAAGAAATGAACTTAGAGATAACAGAAAGGTTATGGTTTAACATATGGGTGAGGGCACCAAAAGGATTAGCTCAATTAAGGTACGAACTCCATAATCCTTCGCTTTCATCTCGTTGTGAATGATCCAGTGCTGTCGATGAATGTATTGGAATTGGTCCCGTCCGGTAAGCAGAAAGTCTGGTTACCCAATTTGTAGTCCCTTAGTTTGTAAATCGGCCTCAAGTGGCTTTTCTCGTCTTGATTATTCAAAATTACCAAATCCAAAATCAGGATTAGTCAATTTCCTTGTATCAGGGTGAGAGGAGACAGGAATGACGTTACTTCATTGGTGTTAACTGCCTAGATCAAGTACCACAGCATCATGTTAATCAATACTATCAAGTTCTCAAATCTATTTCCTTGATAATGAAAGACGTTTCTGGCCTGGACTCCATGCTTTCTCTTGCTCTATGCTCTATTATTGGATATTGCCCTCCTAGTTAGAGAAAGGGATGGCACTAGAAGGGCATATAGGCAGACGTCCCAACCATCACTTGTTTGCCTACTGCTGTTAAAGAGTTTACAAGTGCACACAAATATTTATGTTTGGGAGGGACACATCCTCTTGCTAAGTTTAAATTTATGCAAACATATTTCATTTCAGGCTATCCGTGAGATCGAAGATGTCTGTAGTGAGCATTTACAATATTCCTGCATGTTATCAGTGGTGGCCTCTGCAACTCCCACTCTATAATTGAGTGTCTAGTAGGAATGGAAGTAGCCACGTGTTTTAAGGACTTATATTTGATAGCACCGTGATTTATGAAATGTGTGAGGTTAGAATCATGTACAAATACAGAGCTGTTTGATTAACGGGGTTCTATTCACCATGCCTTCCTTTCACTGGTACTTCTCCTCATCAGAAAACGATCAGAATGCAAAGTTGCCAAAAGGAACCGTGCTATAATTCCTTACTCAGCAGCACACCAAATTGTGGTACCTGTGGAGCTGCAGGTCACAGCATGCAAAATGGTGTTGGCCAAAACGTCACTTCTGGCTCATTACGAACAATTAGTTGGCAGCTATGGTAATGCTTTCCGAGGGGATTGAACTTCAAAAGTTGACATTTGTGGCTGATACCTTGCCCCACTGCCTTGTGGGACTGTTTCTCTTTCAGACTTTTACCTACTCCATTACTAGCAACTATTGTATGACTGGTCCACTGGCAGACCCTGACTGGCTGAGATATCCTTTCAAGCTGATACCCTCCAATTAAACGTGCTCATATGTGGCTAATTACCCTCTTCTCGTGTATCTTTATGTGCTGCTGACAATCTCTTATAGGATATTTGCCTATGGATGATTTGCCACAACACCGTGTAAATCCTTCATGAGTGGCTAACCTCTCGATCTTTCCCAAAATTCCATGAGTCTTATTCTCTCCTACTTCATCAGCCTCAAGCATGACTGAGCCCTGCTTCCTCAGTTTTATGCCTTGTCTTCTCCCCTCTGTGTGCCCATGTGAGCAATCCTTCCCTTTCTTTACCTCCTGGACTTCCATCGAGGGCTTGAAACAGACTCAGCCAAAGAGTGGATCGGTGATAGAATCCTTCATAGAAGAGGTTGTCTCCACTTTCTTGTGCCATTCAATGCTGAGGCAGATGGGTGGGAAGCAGTATGTCTACATTGAAGCTACACCCACCTTATAGAAGTGGTAGAAGTGTGAGCCTTTCTGTTCTCTGGCTGGCAATGCCCAGGAGCTAGGAAGGGTAGTGCAGATGCTTTAAGGCGAGATTGGCCATGACATTTAAAGCTCATTTGATAATAATTAATAAAAATAAAGCAAATAATAAAGCATAAAAGGGGTTGTGTCATACAAACAGTAAACTTATTACCCACGAACGCTACAATTACACAACATTCAGCATTATTTTCTCGCTCTGCCAATTGTCTCCATAAATAACACCGAAATCAAATTTACTGTTTAAAAACAAAACTGCCATTATACTGATGAATGCCAATGGCATCTCCCCTTCCCGATTGAATTTTAAATAAAGTACTAATTTGTGAGTTTTCCTTTCGCCGTGCGTGTGAATAGCTGTCAAAAGACTGACATGCAATAAGTGGATGTTGAATTCTCAAAATTATATCCGACGGTGCCCTCTTTCGTTTTGCAAGTTCTTTTCAGCAATGCACAGTGATACACATTTTCCACATGACTGCAATACAAGCTTGCTAATTAAATTATTCTTTAATTAGTTTGTTAATGAGTTTAGCTATGCATGGCTCTTAGGACTTTCATTTTTTGCCATACAATAATTACAGATAATTAAACTACATCAAGCCATTTTTCCCCTTGTAAATATCCCCAAAAATGACAACATGCTGTAAATGAATCTGGAAAACAAAACATGACAGATGAAAGATCTTGCTGGAATTAATTAGGCACTAATTACATACTGCAGCCGCGGGAAGAATATCACTAATTACCCACAAAAAAAAACAACATTTTTGTGAATGCTGATGGCCACCAGAATTCTTACCTTCGTTATGTACAAAATAGTCTTGAAGCCAGTGCAGGGCTCGCTGGCAGTCATGGTGGTCCTGAAGCGAAAATAGGTTTGAAGGAACCTTGCCAGTGTACCTCTTGTTGGAGCAGTCTTCTATTTCCCTGTTAGTCACTAGTTCACTGATATCTGCGCCTGAGGGGCACGGGACCTGACGGACATGGAATAAAGAACGCACAAATAGAAGGAGAGTGGTCAAATTAAACAGAATTTCTACTTTAAAACAACTGCACATATTTGCATTACCTTCATTTACAATGACTACGTAGTCATAGTGAATCAAGGCTCTTTTAAATGTAAGGATGATTGATTGAGTGACTGCATGGGCAAGGGTTGTCACTTCGTTTTATTCCACCCGTTATCCTACCAGAGAAGTGTGAACACGATGGAAAGCATGGCTTTCTCACACCTCTGCCCATGAGTAGAGTCAGTCCGCTCCACCTATCTGGCTGACAAGCTCACCATCTCTGGTGGCTCTCGGCTCACCGGCAGCCAGAACACAATTAAAAGGGAAACTCAGAAGTATGAACAAAAGCCTTTTCCCTCTAAGCACCTAGATCAACATTCCTATATCAATCATGACCACCACAGCCCTGCTTTTATTCTGGAAAGAGTTGACGACTCTTTAAAAAACACTACATTATTACGCAGTAACAGTTCACAAACTAGCTACCTCTCAAATCACTTGTAGACGGCATCCTTGGCTTTGGATAGTTTTACACCATATAAATACCACATATATAAGCTAATAGGTTACACGTGGGGAATGACGCTGCTCAACCGTAGCCATTGGGCCAGTAAGTGGTGGAGTATATTTGCATGGACTAGGATCTATCCAGATTCACTGCAGATTTTTTCATATGCAATCGAAATAATGTATTCTAGGTCATACCAACAGCTTGAGATAACTCTTAACAGAGCTAATACAATTTTTGACTTTTAAATATACAACTGTCTGGTCTCCTCATTGCCAGATTGGCAAATAGAGTACAAGGAGGTGGGGCATAGCATTTGGTGGACATTCGATTTACCTGCACATTTTCAGCAACAAAACATTATAAATTATATATCTGAATGTATTGGTATTCATGCAAACACACATAATACCCATACTAATTATACTATGCACTAAACCATTCTCATTACACAAGGATAATTACGTGTCAAAGAGACAAGAAACCTCTGTTGCCTGCAAACATGCTTCTTCCATCCTCCTCTCGCAAATATACCTAAATATATACCTGCTCTTTCAATAGAACACTAATAAAGTAAATCAAAGCAGTATATAGGAAACTGTCAAAGATAGAATGAATATGGCGCAGGAAGAAATAAAGACTAACAAAACATAGGTTTCATAGTAATGAAAATGATGGATAAGTGTACTGCCTACTACCATTGAATCTCTCTTCCCCACCAAAGTCTTCATTTCAAGGTGCAAAAAAATGCATGAATCGTGCTCAAAGGGGTACTTTGGTGGATAAAAAACAAAGTCTGCAACAGTAAATTTCCTGTTCGGACTCAGAGATTCAGGATTTGTTGAATTTTACAATATATATATTCACTGAAAAAATCAAAGGTTACAGGGAAGTTATAGTTAGGCTCAGATTTCACTCGTAAAAAAACAGTGAAATTCAGCACTTATAGTTAGCTCAGCTAACTATAACTTACACCCCCACAATGCACTGCTTTAGACCTCACATATTACATCACTCAAGACATGGTCAGTGACATCACTGATGACATCACTGCTGAGGTCATCCAGTGAGTGTTTTCTAAACGTTTATGAGTGTTAAATATAAATACCAAGGTACAACAAAAGCAAAATTAGTGTACTTTCTGTTCTACTGAGTGATACTATTTCTAACATATATTATATGAGTGACTGTATCAGTGTGTGAGTGGATTTCTCAGTGCCTGTATGGGTGTGTGAGTGGCTGTATGGATGTATAAGTAGGTGTGTGAGTAGCTGTGTAGGTGAGTGAGTGGCTGTGTGAGTGACTGTATTGGTGAGTGAGTGGGTGTGTCAATAGCTGTATGGGTGAGTGAATGGCTGGGTGGTTGAGTGGGTGTGTAAATGACTGTATGAGAGAATGAGTTAGTGGGTGTCCAAATGGCTGTATGAGTGAGTGACTGGCTGTGTAAGTGGCTGCATGGGTGAGTGAGTGGCTGTTTGAGTGGGTGTTCAGTTAAGTGAGTTGGTGTATGAGTGGCTGTATTGTAAAGTAAGTGTCTGTGAATGGATGTATGGGTGAGTGAGCGTGTGGGAGTGCTTCTTTGGATGTGTTAATGGGTAAGTAAGGTGTTGTGTGGCTGTGTTAAGAGCCTGTATGGGCGAGTGAGTGGGTGTGTGTGTGAGTGGCTCTATAGGTAAATAAGTGGGTGTATGAGTAGCTGTATGTGTGGGCATGGCTGTATGGGTAAATGACTGGTTGTATGAGTGGCTGTATGAGTGAGTGGTTGTGTGGGCAGCTGTGTGAGAGTGAGTGGCTCTATGGATGAGTGAGTGATTGTGTGAGAACTTGTATGGGTCTGTGAATGGGTATGTGAGTGGTTGTGTGAGTGAGTGTATGTAAGGGTATATAGGGGTGTGAGTGGGTGTGTGAGTGCTTCTGTGGATGACGTCATCAGTGATGGCATTTGAGATGTCATCAGTGATGTCACTGTCCATGTCATGAGTAATGTAATATGTGAGGTCATAAGCAGAGTATTGCGGGGGCGTCAGTTATAGTTAGCTTAGCTAACTATAACTGCTGAATTTCACTGGTTTTGTATGAGTGAAATCTAAGCCTAACTATTACGTCCCTGTAACCTTTGTGTTTTTTAAGTACATTTCGAAGGTTTTTTTAATGTTGTTTCATAACAATAACGCCCCTGTAACCTCTAGCTTTTAAGTGATTAGTTAAAGGGTTTTTTAAATTCTATTTCCCAACTATAACTTTTTTAATATTGTTTTCTAACTATAATGCCCCTGTTACCTTTGGTTACCTCCCTCCATTTAGCTCTAAGAGCCCCGCGGACCGCCACCTCCCTAGGGCTTTTTTTTTTTACCATAGGACTGGAGCCAAATGAACCCCCCTCCTGAGGCTTTCATTTGCCCCAGGGACCACCGCGTCCCCGGAGCTAACGAAAAAATCATGCGGAAGCCGTGTGGACACCCCGGGGACCACCACCCCCCCCCGGGCCAAATACTTTCTTTAAAGTTTGAAGGGGGCTGTGCGTTCCTCCTCCTTGGCCACATACGGCCACGGGGACCCCATAAAACGGGCCCGACTTGAACTCAATGGAGAGAGGAGCCACGCAGCCCCCTCCCTGGGCCGATTTCAGCCCCAAGGACCTCATCCCCCGAGCCCAGCCATGTCTTCCGGGTGCCCTCATTGCACCCAGTGTGCTGCATGGGGACCACGGTAGGAGCCTCAAGGTCCCCGCGACCCAGCCGGCTCCCTGCCTTCTGTGGGAGCTGGCCATGCTTTTTACAGACATTCAGCTCTCTGTTGTGAGAGCAATTGTTTTGTCTGTTTTCCTGCCAATTTGACAAAAGGCAGGGAAACTGACGAAAACTCCACTCTCAGCAAGTGGGAGCGGTTTCACAGCTCTCGCTTGCCGAGAGCAGAGTCCGTGTTTCCTCTGACTTGACGGGAGCTGTCAAATCTCCTGCCAAGCCACAGCAAATAGCTATGTCCCGGGATGGGCTCCCCGGGACATAGCAGGAGCTGACCTTAGGAGGTGGCAGTCCCCAAGGCTATGTATGGCTCCAAGAGGGCCCCCTCTCCTTTTTTGTTCAAGGAGGTGGTAGTCCCCAGGGCCCTATTTGGCAAAAGGGTGGCCGTGCAGCCCAGGGCTGGACTGGTAAGTCCGGGCACTGGGCAATCCCCCGGTAGGCGGGATGGGGGCCGTTTTTTTGCCAGGGGGCCAGTTTTGTGCCGGGGGGGGCGGTTTGGACCCTGGCCCGTGACCGACCCGAGTCAGTGCAGCTAAATCTGCTGCATAATTAATGCTATGCATTGATGTCAGTATTCGATGAATAATTTATTAAATAAATGCACCTGCTGCTGCTCAGGCAGATCCATGCTGCGCGCAGCGCGCAAATGTCTCCTCCGCCCGGGGCGGCCCCCGGGTCTGCGAGCGGCTGGCAAGCCGAGGTGTAGTTCACCTCTTAGGGTGGGGTCTGGAAACTCTGGATGTTGATCATGCGCATTGCTTGGGGCCGGGCTCGCGCAAAGTGCGCGTGCGAGGTCAAGCAGGCAGGCATCTCGTGATCTCAGAGGCAGAGAGAGACGAGTCGATGACAGAGAAAAGGAGCGAGGCACCGCACAAAATTTAATTATTTCTAGCCCCCCCGGGACCCCTGTCTGCAGGTGAGTCTAGTCAGGACTGTCCAGTCGTTTAAATTGCAATGCATGCTGTGTAATCCCTGATTCATGGGACAGGGCACTGTCTGGGCTTGGGCGCTTTGCCGTCGCGACTGGGCTGTTTTCGAAATTAAAAGCAAAAGGCCTGGTTAGGGCTGTGATCGGGACGGGCAGGGCAGGGCTGCTTATTAATAACAACATGCAGTATCGTATGGCTGGGGATATCAAGGCAATGCAGGTACACACTGCCAGCAGACCAAACAACTCCACCACAAGCACCCTCTGCTCACTGAGAAGCACGAGTGAAGCCTGAGTGCAAAGCTCCGAAGCTACATCAGTGGCGTGGGAGGTGGCTCTCTCTTGTGGTGCTTGTGACTCAGAACGGAAAGCACACCTCTGCAGTCTTTCTAACAAAGCACATTACTTGTACACCTCTTGTGCTTTCCTTTGCTGTAATGAGAGGGCATATGCACACCTCAAGCTCTGCTTGCAGGCTCACACGAGATTCAGCGTTGACTTGAGTGATGATGTGAACTTCTTCAGAAAATAAGAAGGGAAAGAAAGGTCCTTTGCATTTTAGTATATAACAATTACAACAAATTGGATTAGGCCGACACCTGTTTTACACACGTTGTCCTTGCGTGTAATAGCTCATTCGCAGGAGCTGCATCAATTCATGGGTGAGAAAGAGCCATTTTTAATTTCTATTTCCTTGCACTTATTTAATGTCATCTGTGGGATAGTGAGGTGGCAGATTCCCAAGCGCTGCCTGTTTGTCTCGGTATACCAGGTGTATTAATATTGTGATTTGTTTGATAGAGTGTGATAGGTAATCACTGCCTTAGAAGGTATTCATAACAAGGAATCTGATTACTCTGAGACGGCAAAAGCAACACCTTCCATTTTAATTTACTTTTTAGATTCCCACACCTATTCACCACAAAATAAAGAACAAAGTTTAAGAAACAATTTCAAAGAAGACAAAAAGACACAAAAGAGGTCTGATAGATATGCCTCGAGAAGCCTACACCCTTGAGAATAAATAACAGAATAGGTCCCAAAATACACATACACGCACACTGGTCTACTGTTTTGTTTTTTTTAGTTTTTTTTTTTTATAATTTTTTTTTGTGAAACCGTTTATTACAAAATTCAAAGAATATACAAAGATGGGCCTACAACCTTCAGGCCGGCCGCTAGCAAACAAGAGGAGCATAAGATACACACAGTGGAGCGCAGACAGCGGCAAAGGGAAACATACAGGAGTCAGCCGCGTTGATGGCCACACCATACGGACCCCACATGACGGTTTCTTTTAAACATAAATAACAGCAAACAAAATCCAACCACAAGGCAACCCACGATCGAAAACTGCAGCATGTGCTCCCCTAGAAGGGGGACCCTACCAAACCATAGGAGTATCAAGGGGGGGGGAGAAGGTCAGAACAGGGACTGGGTGAACTCAATGCCCGGTACCGGAGAGCTAAACCGGCTAAGGGGACGGGGCAGGCGATGGATCGGGCAATAACGGCGGGGCGTAGATTCCACCACGGTAGGCGTTCCAGGGACCCCACACTTTCACCCATGTCCCAGGCTTACCTCTCGCTACATACACCACCTTTTCCCGAAACATGCACCAGTCCATATTTTCCTTCCAGGCCGAAACAGTCGGGGGCCTCTGGGAACCCCACAGTTGAGCAATATCGCGCTTGGCCACCATATATCCCAGAGTCACCCACCACGTCTGTGGCGCCGAATAGTCGGTTGGTTCCCACACGTTCAACAGGCATCTCCTCGCTTCGGGCAGCAGCGGCACACACGTAACCACCCGCAGGACCTCATACACACCACGCCAGAATCGCTCCACCTCTGGGCATTCCCACAAAATATGAAGAAAGGTCCCCAAAGAACCACACCCACGCTTACACAACCCGTCCACCGCATAGCCCATTCGCAATAGCCTTGGCCCCGTTATGTAGACCCTATGGAGTATCTTGAGCTGGACGAAGCGAAGGCGGGCCGGTATGGCCACCTCTTTCGGGGAGGCCACCGCAGAGACCCAGTCCTCGTCGTCCAGCTCCAATCCATCGGCAACCCAAGCCTCGCGAAGATCAAGCAGCAATCCCACGCGGTCATTGATCAGTTTTTTATAGATTAACGAGATCGTGCTTTCCGGGACATGTCCATCCAGCACTCTATCTTCCAGAGGGGAGTACTCCGGGATGGAGGCAACGTCCGGGAAGGCGGAGCATAGTGCATGACGGATCTGCAGATACCGAAAGTACTCCCTGTCTTGCAACTGGAATTCCGTCTGCAGCATCCCGAACGTTTTGAATCCCCCCCTCGTCCAGAGATCCCCCACCCTGCTAATGCCTATCATGTCCCACTTCTCGAAGCCCTTCGAGGTCCACAGGGAGCCCAACTGCTCAGATGCGTACAGTGGTGACGCCCGGGTCAAACGATCCTTCCACCCCATCGCTGCATTAGCCGCGTGCCACACTCTTACCATGACACGGGTGGGGCCCGTAAGACGTGCGTCGAGCGAGCTGGAGTAGAGCGCTCGATTATAGTCACCACCCGGCGGTAGCATCTTATCCATTTCAAAGGCCGGGTTTAGGGCGGGCCCGTATAGGCCGTGATTAATCGCAGCCAGCTGGGAGGCCCAATAATACCGTTTAATATCCGGGAGGGCAATCCCCCCGTCATACCACGGGAGCGTCAGCTTCGCCAGGGCGATACGCGGTCTCCCGTCCCAGAACAGGCGGCGTTGTAAGCTCTCCACCTCGCGGAAGTAGCGCGCCGGGACGAGGTCCATTGTATTCTGCAGAGCGTACAGGAAACGCGGCAGCGACATCATCTTAAACAATGCCGCCCGGCCGAGCGGCGAGAGCGGCAAACGCCGCCAACGCACGACATCCTCCTTCAGGCGCCGGAGGGGGGGCAGCAGGTTTCGATCATACCGGGCCTCCGCGTCTAGGGTGATGAAGATACCCAGGTACCTAAATCCCTGCGGGGCGATCTGGATAGGACAGCCCCGCGGAAGGATAGGAGCCTCCCCAGAGAGAACATACACGCACGATTTAGCCCAGTTGATGACGAGACCGGAGTTGCGACCAAATGAGTGCAATACATCAACCAGGACTATCAGTGATTTACGTGGGGAAGCCAGGTACAGGAGAATATCGTCAGCATATAGGGACACGCGGTCCTCATACTCGGGGGTCCAGCGGAGACCACGAATAGAAGGTTCCCACCGCAACCACTCCGCCAGGGGCTCCAAGGCAAGCGCAAAAAGAAGCGGCGATAACGGGCAGCCCTGCCGCGTGCCCCTGCCCAACTCAAACGGAGCCGACACTCTACCGTTCACAACCACCTGCGCCAGTGGGCCAGAGTACAACAATTTAACCCAGCTGATAAACCCTGGGCCAAACCCAAATTTCGCGAGCGTCGCCCAAATATATGGCCATTCAAGTGTGTCAAACGCCATAGTGGCGTCCAAGGATGCCAAGATGGCCGGCTCCCGCATGAACGGGACACGTGCGAGCACCCCATGCAAACGCCGCAGGTTAAGCGCTGTCTTACGATGGGGGATAAAGCCGGACTGGTCCTGGTGGACCAAGTCACACACCACGCCGACCAGCCGATTGGCCAGAACCTTGGCGAGAATTTTGGGCTCCGCATTCAATAACGAAATGGGTCGATAGGATGTGACCCAGTCCCGAGGCCTCCCCTCCTTGTGGATAACCACGATGGTAGCCAGACGCTGGTCTAGCGGGAGGGAACCCACCGAGTGGGCCGCAAGGAACATAGCACGGAGATGCGGCGCCAGCGTATCCGGTCGCAGCTTATACAACTCGATGGGAAGACCATTAGGACCCATGGCCTTGCCGGAAGCGACCGAGCGTATGGCGAGGGCAATTTCTTCGGAGGTTGGAGCGGCGTCCAACAACACTCTGTCCTCCTCAGAAAGGGAAGGCAGCGCGATATCTCTGAGCAGGGCATGGGAATCCTCTTTAGAGCGGGAAGACACTGGAGAATATACCCCACGGAAATAGTCCACAAAGCAGGAGACAATTTCCTCCGGTTCAGTGACACATACACCATTCATTTTCTCAATCAACGGGACAACACGACTCGCTCTCTCTTTTTTATCCAGCCACGCAATCAATTTACCAGCCTTATCACCCACATCATACAGTCTACCCTGTTGCTCCCTACTGAGGCCCCTGGCCGCCTCCGTGACGAGGGCCTTATAGGCCGCTTGCTTGAGTTGGAGCACATGTAATTTATCCTCCGTCACCCCACGTTCTAGATCCCCCTCCAACTCGGTTATCTCAGCTTCAACACGGGTCACCTCCTCCCGCTCGCGCCTCCGGGAGTGGGAAATAAGGGACAGGGCTTCTCCTCGGAGTACTGTCTTAAACGCCTCCCACAGTGAAACCGCCGAAGACACAGACCCCACATTCTCATCAAAATAGCGCTTAAGGGATTTAATCAGTTCTGCGCGAATGGTGGGGTCACGCAGGTACCAGGGATTGATCGGGACCACTCTACCCTCTCCCCTCGGCAAAACATCAAAGTGCAACAAGAGCGGAGAGTGGTCCGAAATACCCTGTGCCAAATGGCGCACTTCTCCCACCCTCCCTACATAAGCCGCAGGGACCAGGACATAATCTAGCCGTGAGAGACTACCATGGGCCCCTGAATGGAAGGTGTACTGTAGCTGCGTGGGATGTTTTAGACGCCAACAATCCACCAGCCCCAGGGTATCCAAGAGGCCAGATAACCACTCTTGGGCCCGGGGGAGATCCCTAGGGGGGTGACGATCCACAGTTCCGGAAACAACAGCATTAAAATCCCCCCCCACCACTAGAATCCCCTCCGGAAGGCCAAGAAGGAGGTGCCCCAGGTCCGCAAAGGTGGTCGTCTGCAGCCCCGGTGGGACATATACTGACACAAAAACGATCACTCTGCCCTCCAATCTGCCCACCAAAACCGTGTAACGTCCCCTATCATCATGGCGCACCTCATCAATCTCCAACGGGAGCGAGTTTTTAACCATAATGCCCACACCCCTGGAGCCGGACGTGAAGCCCGCATGGGCCACAAGGCGGTAGCCCCGTCGATTCATAGCGCAAAAGGAATTGCCAATGAGGTGCGTCTCCTGCAGAAAAACTATATCGGGCGAAATTCGCTTCAAAAACTGCAGGACCACACCTCGTTTTATCCTGTCCCCCAGTCCATTAACATTCCAGGACAACAAACTCAGTCCCCTACCCCCCATCATTAACAAAAGTCATCACTCGTCCCCCAGAGAGCACTGTAGAGATAACACAAAGATACGTTTGCCTTGTGGTGGAAACGAACAACACCCCACCCCAACCCACCCATACCAACAAAACTCCCCCCACCCTGCACCCCTGCATGAGCCCGGCCAGCCCCCCCAACTTGCAGTGTGCCTGTCGCCCCTATAAAAGAAACTAGCTAGATCCCCTAGAGGAGGAAAGAGTACTCCTTCAAGACCCCACACAACCTCCATAGGAGGGGAATGTACAAAGACAGACGCTCGATCGAAAGTAGCATCATATTCGTCCTGAGTGAGGCCCAGTATTGACCCCTCAGTACCGATCCAGTGGGCCGCCTCCTCCCGCCGCCCCCCCCCCGCCATCTCGATCACGATCCCCAGACAGAGTGTCCAGCCAGTCCCCTACCGCCTCGGGATGATCAAAAAAGTGCGTGCGACCATCCACCTCCACTCGCAGCTTGGCCGGAAAGAGCATGGCGTACTTTAAGTTCAGGTCCCGGAGTCGGCGTTTAACGCCGAGGAAGCTCAGTCTTTGCTTCTGGACCGCCTGGGTGAAGTCAGGGTAAAAGTTCACCTCCATATTGTCCAACTTAACCGGCCCATGTAGTCTGGAAGCTTGCAGGATAGCGTCTCTGTCCCGAAAGTTAAAAATCCGGGCAATGAGAGGTCGCGGAGGGGCTCCGACCTTCGCCCTTCCCCCGGGAACCCTGTGGGCCCTCTCCACAGCAAAAAATTTACTCAGGCCCCGAGGCTGGAGATGGGTAGCAATCAGGTCCTCCACAAATAGATCCGCCGCCGCTTCCTCCCGTCCCTCGGGCACTCCGATGATGCGGACGTTATTCCTCCGGGCCCGACTCTCGGAATCCTCGAGGCGCCGATCCATAAGTGCGCTCGCCTGACTTAGCCGGCGTACCTCCAGTTGTAGTGCCGCCACCTCAGTCGTAAGGCCCGATGCGGTGTGGGCCAAAGAGTCAACTCGATCGTTGGTCTTGGAAAGATCGGCCCTCACCAGGCCAACGTCTACAAGGACCGCATCGATCTTCTGTGCCAGGGTGTCGAACCGCTGGCCCACCGAGGCCTTCATCTCGGAAATGGCGCCCATGACGTCGTGGAGAGTCAGATCCGTGGGCAAGTCCGGGGCATCCGAGGGGCCCTCAGGGGACTTGTGCGGTCCGCCGGGAGATCCCCTCTGGAGGGTATAGCGGTCCATGCTGTTGGCCGGATGGACGGTGCCACGTCGGGTCGACTTGGTCTTTGACCGATCCCCATCTTGTTTCGTGGCCATCGCCGCTGGTCCCACAATCGAACCAGCAACGTCGTAGAGGGCAGGCAATCAGGGCCACGAGCTCCGGGGGGGCCACCCCAGATCGGCGGGGTGGGCCACAGCAGGCAGGCAGGCCGGGTCCCCCAGCGAGGCCACACCAACACAAGAGGCTCCGCGATCTCACTTGCAGAAACGGCGAGAAAGCGAAAGCGAAAGTGCGGGGTACGCGACTCGCCAGGCCCGGCCCGCCGTTGTTGTTCACTTTGCCACTGGGTCACCCCCCAACGCAAATCCGGGGTTCGGCGAGAAGAAGGCCGCAAACCTCAATCGGTGCTCACTCCGGCACCCGGGGTCCAATTCGAGAACGGAAAACGGGTGCCACCTCAGCTCAGGCTCACAAACACAGTCCCCTCAATCGAGGCAGGATGAATTCAGGATAAATGTAGGAGGTCGCGGAGGTCCTCGGGAGCCTCGCACCTACGCGGCCATCTTGGTTGCGCGCTAGGCTCCTCCTTTACTGGTCTACTGTTAATTGATATTTTTATTATCATCTTAATTGTCAGCCTTTTTTGAAAGTTTTGGGTTTTACCACATATGAACATCCAAAAATATAATTATGAGATTCTTCTAAAAAACAGAGATTCCCTTCATAGCAGGAGCATATCAATTGAAATGCCAAGCATGGCATATAGCACTTTCGCTACAATCAGTCATTCCTTTTGGAACACATATGTATGATAAAAGTATGAACCTAAGGTGTGTTTCCATGTTACATTTTTAAAGAATTACATGAAAGGGCAGAGATTAAGTGTGTTCCCCAAAAATTGAAACACACTTAAAATATGCCCTTTTATGTAATTCTTTAAAAAATGTAACATGGACACACACCATAAGTTCATGCTTTTCACACACATTTGTGTTTTGAAAGGAATTACTAATTTTTACTGGATGTCCAAAATGTAATCCAAAATAAAAAAATATATATATATTACTGGGAAAGGAAGGTGAATTATGATTTTTTAACAATTATTTTATTCATGTTATCCTAAGGAATATGACAATGGAAGACATACAGGTCAGTTAGAAAAAAATCTACCTATTATCGAAACATGGCAGCAGCTCTTTCAGGTGGAAGTATGGCTTAGCTTGGAAAGGTTTGTAAGAAATCCTTGCTGAATTGATCAAAATTCAGAATAATCAAGTGAAAATCAATAAATGGCATCCTGGTTAATGGGGTCAAGCTAAGACTGTACCCCAAGCCACAAATGCACAAAAAGAAAGTACAAGACCATGAAATGGTGGACAGTTTGAAGATCCACAAAACCCTGTCATTTCAATGTAAATGCTGATAAAATTCTGAGAAGTACAGATGTCTCAATATACTTTATAATAGTTTTCCTTTACCAAATTATAAACAGAGGAGGTTTTAGAATTATCTTTTTTAATGTCCCTGTAATTGCATTACTATCCAGATAATTGCACATCATCACTAATGCAATGATATGCAATTTGGAAGCATCAAAGAGAGTATCAACACTGCCAACACCAAAACCCAAAGTGGGACATGGCATAAGCCCCACCCCCTTCATTTGAAGGGAAGCTTCATGTTACTTTGATTTCATCTACTGTTTTCTTATGACGTTTTGTATTGTGGGGATGAGCAGGTGTATATACAAATTTTACAAGTAGGATTTCTGCATCATAATTTTCTGCTAAGCTCTACTCCAACAAAAAGATTTTGTGGTTTATTATGAATGTATGGTTTTTATATGTACACTTAGCACAGTTTGTGATGATGAATAGGATTGCGGCACCACCGTTCACATTGAGTGGCTACAATATTTCTCTTATTCCACCTAACAAAGACAAAAGGATGGACTATGATACAGGTTGGATGTACACGCATGTGTGCAACATAGCTTTCAAAGATGAGTGGTGTTATAGAACACCACTTTATCTTGAGATGCACATTTTTTATTTATGTGCTTAACTTTTAAAAGGATAACATATTATTTTAGTGGTTTATCATTAATCCATATTATGAATGTATATTTGTGTGACTGTCACACCTCACAATGACGAAGGAACTATTGTCTTTTCTGATCACGCCTAATGATGATAAACTTCTGTGGTTTATCATTAAGTTATTCTTTCGTGTGTGGGACAAGCTCTTGTTTAATTCTGAATGAGCATTAGCAATCAAGCCCATTCATCAAACCTGTGTTCGCTGCACTATAACTTAAAATTAACTATTCATATTATAGTTAAGCAATTATCTATAGTGTGTATTTCTGTGTTATGAATGTATGAGGACAGGTTGGCTATACTAGCAGCACACATTGTTAACTTAGATTAATTATTCTTTGCTTATGAAGTATTTGGTATTATTTATTTTTTTTGTTCCAAAGACTGCCATCCCTAGTGAGGTGCTTTTTCCATTAGTTTTAGGAGTTTTACCTGTTTCTCAAATAATTTTATTTTTAAGTGGATACTTAAAAACATGGTTTAACTGCTTTTCCATGTTCAGTTCTGCAATAAATTGTACGGTTCAACCTTAGGCTGAGGGCCATCAATATGGGCAAGTGATCTTCGTACTTCAACAATGCTTTGAAAGTTGATACAATTGAATATGTAAGGAAAAATGTGCTGTAAAATTCACCATTTTGGTCTGTTGTTTTCCAAAATTGTCTTGGGGGGAGAACCACGCCAAACCCCCCTATTAGCGGTCGGGCTCGTTCGCTCACTACATGCCGGACAGGGGCTGGTCTGGCAAAATTTGCCAGGGCTGCTTTCAGTTCCCAGGTGCAGCCCCTCTCCCATTCTTGAAAAATATTTTGGCCCCAGGAAGATGGTCCTTGTGGGGGTGGGGGCAGGGAGGGCGTTCTCGAGAGACCTCCCCCACCTGAGCCAAAAAAAATTTAAAACATTAATGTTTTTGCACCGATCCTGTAGGACTTCCATGGGATTGTAGGAAACAAAATGGTGCCAGCCATTCTTTTATTTAATTAATATGGCCCCCGGTGTGGGTCAGGGCCTGGGGGTCAATGTATACGGTAATTTGGGGAGGGGGCATACCCCCTCCCAAAGCTGATTTCGGCCCTGATGACCCCATCCCCCAGGGCCTGCAATTTTGTACAGAGAGAGGGTGCGTGTGGCCCCCTTCCGAGCCTACCATAGGCGTTGGGGACCCAACCCTTTATAATCAAAGGGGAGGAAGGCACCCAGCCCCACTTCCTGAGCTGACCAAAACCCCCAGGACACTGTGGTTGCCTGCCTGGCCACACTCAGGGAGACTTTCTGAATTTGTTTGAGATTAGTAATTATTATAAAACGTTCAATAAAGTTTTAATTAAAAACATGTCTAAGTCTTTCTTTTAATATTTTAGTATTGTGTGGGCTGAGGAAAAGACACTAAGATATATTTCTTCAAATAAAACCAACATGTTTCTGAGTCTTTCCTTTAGCATTTTTCAGCCCATAAAATGCAATCATAAACACAACCAAAAGAGGGTCTCGCATTCAAGCTGATGAAAATAGAGCTCCAGGTAGGAGAGCTTTAAAAAAATGTGGTAAGTTCACCTCAGGTCATGGATTTAATGACTCAGGACACTTACAGTAAAGTTGCTGGGGGGCTGCTATACTCTTTGCAGGCCCCCACAACATTAGGAAAATGCTTGGTGATGCCCCTTACCCTTGTAGGGACGCCACCAAGGTAAAAACAA
The DNA here is from genome assembly GCF_964204655.1 of Triturus cristatus. Lineage (NCBI taxonomy): Eukaryota > Metazoa > Chordata > Amphibia > Caudata > Salamandridae > Triturus > Triturus cristatus. Next base: position 1,397,774,412 of record NC_140589.1, read on the forward strand.
ATATGCAAATAGCCCTCACAAGGTATTATGGGGCGCGCCTTCACCAAGCTATGAATAATAAATGAGCAGCTCCTGGCGCTCATTGCTTTTCCATTTTCTCTCATATTCCTAAAAAATATTTGATGTGTCTCCTGACCGGTAGAAAAATTAACTATAACTCAGCTTCTACCATGCATAGTCTTCACATAAATTATGTCATTTCAGATGTCATGAGTGTTATTATGAATGCAATTATGAAATATGCTAAAAGTGATGTAATATGATAGGGTGTAACAGTGCATGTGGAAGGAGCGACTTATAGTATATTTAGTCTGGCTAACGAGTTGACAAGACTCAGTATGGAGGTTATAGCAATTTTAGGGCGTAGCATAAATTATAACTTTAGGGTATACCTATAAAGATCTAACTATGATATTCTCAATCATTTTTAAGTTTTGGGTAGTTTAAGTTGTTTTTCTATTGAAATAATAAATGTCATTTTCCTAACTGTAACTAATCCTATACCTTTGTTTTCCCCCTTGAATTTGTATGGTTTAAAAACTTTTTTTTTTTACCATATAATGTACATTCATATGGTATTAAATATTAATTTATTGGGTACTGCTGTACTTTTGCGGTACATCTATAAATTCTTTAAATGCTATATACACCAAATAATTATATTAAATTATGGAAATAGGGTTTCAGGGCTAGCTATGTGTTTTAATAGTATATGTGTTAATATTGAAACTATGGGTTGTGTTTGTGAACTATACTGCACCTGCAATAGTATTGAGATGATACTACGGTTTTCTTTAACAGTTTTCTTAAACAGCATTTCATTGGTTTAGAAACCTGTCCATTGTAAGAAATGAGAAGTGTACCTCCCTTTTCCCCATTTAAACTGAGGTCTTGAAAAGGTGAAGATTATGCTTTTTTCAAGAAGGAAAATCCTGTTCTAAGAAGCCAGGTTGGAGGTTCTGCAGAACTACAATTATTAATGCGGTCGATTTGGTCCTGAAAACAGTTAAAGCAGATGCTCCCCAGATTGGTGGAACAGGCGTCCCAGTTCTGCTTTATGCGGACGATGCTGTGCTCCTGTCCCGGACCCCGATAGGTCTGCAGCGACTAATGGACCAGTTCTCAGACTTTATCAGTAAACGGAGGCTAGTCATTAATAAGAGTAAAACTCACACTATGGTCTGTGGTACTAGAGGTAATAAAAATCATGCCTTTTTTATCGATGGGGTGAAAGTTCAGGATGTGGATAAATTCTATTATCTGGGTGTTATCTTTTCTCATGATGGTAGTTGGTCCCATGATTTAATGAATGTTAGGTCCAAAATGAAGAAAAGTGCCTATGTTTTTTTTTAAATTTGCCACTAAGATCGGCGACAGAAGAATCAGTGACATGATCCAAATATATAATGCCAGAAGTGTTTCCATCGCATTATATGGGGCTGGGTTGTGGGGCCATACTAGTGTTGACTCCTTGCAAAGGGAAGAAAACTGTTTTGTCAAAAAATTGCTTTGTGCCCCCACCTCAGCCTCCACTGATTTAATCCATAGAGAAGTTGGGGTTGCCCACTTAAGTGACCTGATTTTGTTAAGGCCACTAATGGTATGGCGTGCAATCTGGATTAAGGAGGAGAGAGTTTTTAATCAGTCTGTCATTGAGGACTGCCTTAAACTGGACTATTTTTCGAATATACCATGGCTCAATTATATTGTGGATAGCTTTGATACTATATTTGGACTCGATATAGCGGCAGATCCTGGTTCTACTGGCAATCTTTCAAAGTTAGATATGAAAAATATTTTCATGATGTATCGAGCCCAAAAACGTGCAGTTTTAAGTGGACGCCTCACTTCAGTTATTCTGTACAATAAATATATGTATAATGATGGCTTCCAACTGTATTTGAGCCTGGTAACTAAACCAGCTCATAGGTTTGTTCTGACTAGACTCAGACTTGGGATGGCCCACGGGTTGGTGGCTTTTCCACAACTAAAGAAACAGCCAGTTGGACCGTGCCCATGTGATGGTCACTCGAAACAGCGCACCCTGCACTTTATGCTAATTTGCACTCTTTTCTTGAACATGAGGATTGTTTATCTAAAACCAATTTTAAAAAAATATGCTATTTCCAATGTGGAGGATGCTATGAAATTGATTTATGAATTGAATTCTCCGGACAAATGTTTTTTTATTGCCACGTTTTTATGTAAGTCTATTCAGCTTAGGAAAAGCAAGATTTTTTTTATCTTTTATGTGTTTTTCTTTTTTTGTACAGCATTCTGCTTGTGTGCTTTTATGGTCATTGTTTCTTTGAATGTACCGAATAAAGCTTCATGAAAATGAATGAATGCAATTATGAAATATGCTAAAAGTGATGTAATATGATAGGGTGTAACAGTGCATGTGGAAGGAGCGACTTATAGTATATTTAGTCTGGCTAACGAGTTGACAAGACTCAGTATGGAGGTTATAGCAATTTTAGGGCGTAGCATAAATTATAACTTTAGGGTATACCTATAAAGATCTAACTATGATATTCTCAATCATTTTTAAGTTTTGGGTAGTTTAAGTTGTTTTTCTATTGAAATAATACATGTCGTTTTCCTAACTGTATCTAATCCTATACCTTTGTTTTCCCCCTTGAATTTGTATGGTTTAAAAACATTTTTTTTTTTACCATATAATGTACATTCATATGGTATTAAATATTAATTTATTGGGTACTGCTGTACTTTTGCGGTACTTCTATAAATTCTTTAAATGCTATATACACCAAATAATTATATTATAATTAAATTATGGAAATAGGGTTTCATGGCTAGCTATGTGTATTAATAGTATATGTGTTAATATTGAAACTATGTGTTGTGTTTGTGAACTATACTGCTCCTGCAATAGTATTGAGATGATACTACGGTTTTCTTTAACAGTTTTCTTAAACAGCATTTCATTGGTTTAGAAACCTGTCCATTGTAAGAAACGAGAAGTGTACCTCCCTTTTCCCCATTTAAACTGAGGTCTTGAAAAGGTGAAGATTATGCTTTTTTCAAGAAGGAAAATCCTGTTCTAAGAAGCCAGGTTGGAGGTTCTGCAGAACTACAATGGCTCAAAAAGAAGATCTTGTCCTGCTATAAGAGGAGGAAGAGGAAGTGAAGCAGAGGATGAAAGAGGAGCAACAGGAGGTGGAGTGGATGAAGATACTGAAGAATTCAACTGTGTGGGAGTTTTTCTCATTGAAACCTGGAGGGAAAAAAGTGAATTCCAAACTGGTAACCTGCAACCTATGCAACACAGCAATTTGCTACGGGAATGTCAAATAGTACTCATTTGGTACCACAGGAATGAGAAAACACCTGGAGTAATTAATTCGATCATGTTGACGCATGCTGAAAGAAGGCGTCATCAGACGTTAGAAGAGGCCAAAGCAGGAACATTGTCAGTGGCCACTTTTTCAGCTACTGCAATACCTTTAACTTCTTCTGCATCATCAGGACCTTCACCACCACCCTATGCATCTGTCCCTCCAGTAGGACCTTCTACTTCTCCTGATCCAATACCACCTCCACCACCAACCAGTGCATCTATCTCTGCTTCGTTACCTGCTCCTGGTACCGTGATACCAATAGATCTGTTGAGGCAGAACAAAGAAATTATAGAACAGTATGGCAGTACTGCCCCATACTGTCGCCTGTTGCAGGAGAGTGAGATCTTACCATACACCAGGAGCTTCTCATGGCTCACCAGTGTTCTCCCCAACAGCCTTGGTGCTTTTAAAATGAATTCTACACATGTCTCTTGTTGAGACTATTGTTTTGTGTGGTCGTGTTAATTTTCTAGGGGAAAAAAGTTCTTGAATTAAAAAAAAAAAGTTTTTGTCAGAACGAATCAAACGACTCAAAAGATAAAGAATTTGTACCAATATTAACCATATTTTTCAGGTATCAGAAATACAAAATTGTAATTAATGTAGAGATAATAGGAGAGTGTAGGGTAAGTTAAACATGTGCCTTATGGTGGCTTCATACTGGATGGTGAATTTATAATATACTACTACAGTGATATCTGATTGATTTAGATCGGAGTATACTGTTGTTGAGTGGAGTGTCACTGAGTAGAGTGTCGTACAGTGGTGTGGAATAGATTTGTGGAGTGGCATAGAGTGGGGTGGCATAGAGTGGAGGACAGTGTCGTACAGTGGAGTGTCATAGAGTTGAGTGTTGAAGACTGTGGTAGGAGCATAGAGTAGAGTGTTGTAGTTTGGAGTGGCACAGAGTGGAGTAGAGTGATGTTTATTATGGTAGAGTGGAGGAAAATAGAGGGGTATAGAGTGGAGTGGCTTAGAGTGGAGTACAGTGGAATAGTGTCAGTGTGAAGTGGAATAAAGTGGCATTGAAGGTGTAAAGGGAGTTGCGTAGAGTTGAGGACAGTGGCATAGAGGGTAGGGAGTAGAGTATCATAGAGTAGCACAGAGTAGGGTGTCAAAGAGTGGAAGAGGGTATAATGATGTAGAGTGGAGTAGAGTGTCAGAGTGGCGTGTTGAAGAGTGGAGTGGCGAGATGTAGTGTAGAGTGGAATGATGTTTGATAGAGTGTTGTGTCGTAGAGTGTCTTACAGGGGAGGGGCTTAGAGCAGTGAGGCATGTCGGAGAGTGGAGTGGCATGTCATAGAGTGGAGTGGCGTGTTGTAGAGTGGAGTGGCATGTCGTAGAGTGGAGTGTCGCAGACTGGAGTATTGTAGAATACGGCATCATTGAGTGGAGTGTCATTGAGTGGAGTGTTGTTGAGTGGAGTGTCACTGAGGGTAGTGTCATTGAGTGGCCTAGAGTGGGGAAGAGTGTTGTAGAACAGAGTGTCGTAGAGTGGAGTAGTGTTTCATAGAGTAAAGTGGCATTGAGTGGAGTAGAGGGAGTTGTGTAGAGTGCCACAGATTGGAGCAGAGTGTCATAGAGAAGAGTACAGTGGGCACAGATAAGAGTAGAGTGGGCACAAAGAAGAGTAGAGTGCACTAGAGTGGAGTAGCGTGTCCCAGAGTGGAGTAGAGTGGCAGAGAATGGATTGGCATAGAGTGGATTGGTGTATCGTAGAGAACAGTGGAGTGGCATAGAGTAGAATGGCGAGTTGTAGAGCGGAGTGGCATGCCACAGAGTGTCTTGGAGTGGAGAGGCATAGAATGGCATGCCGTAGAGCGGAATGGCATGTTGTAGAGTGGCGTAACATGTCATAGAGTGGAATGGCATGGCATGGCGTGGAGTGGCATGTGGTAGAGTGGAGTGGTGTGCCAGAGTAAAGTGATGTGTCGTAGAGTAGCATAGAATGGATGGGCATAGAGAAGAGCAGATTGTTTTGGAGTCAAGTGGAGTGGCATGTCACACAGTGGAGTGGGGGGGCATGTCATAGGGTGGCATGTTGTAGAGTATCTTAGAGTAGAGGGGTATGGAGGGGCGTGTCGTAGAATAGAGTGGTGTGTCGTGTCATAGAGTGAAGTGGTGTGTTGAGAGTGGAGTTGCGTGTCGTAGAGTGGAGTGGCGTGGAGTGTTGTACAGTTGGGTGGAGTGTGGTAGAGTGGACTGGCGTATCGTAACCTGGAGTGGACTGGAATGTCATAGAGTGCAGTAGCGTATTATAGAGTGGCATAAAGTGTAAGGGCATAGAATGTAGTACAGTGTTATAGAGTGGAGTGGCGTAGAGTGAAGGTATGTGTCGTACAGTAGAGTGGAGTGTTGTGTTGTGGAGTGGGATGGAGAGTAGTAAGGTAGAGAGGAGTGTCGTAGAGTGGAGTGGCATGTCATATAGTGGAGTGGCGTGTGTAGAGATGGAGGTGCTGAGGTAGAATTTGGTGTTATTTAGTGGTATTGGGTTGTGTTTATAGCCCACCTTGTGTTAATAACCAATCACATAATGCGTTACTTCTTAATTTTATTTCTTGTCTAGTTTTCTATTAGTTTTCATTGTCATGTGACCAGAAATGTTTGTTTCAAATGCCTTTCTATAACTTGTTAAATTTTATTGCTGCAGACTACTTTATTTTCTTACCTCATTTTGGTTTTTGGTAGTATTGTACTACATTATTAGCCCAAATTGTATTTAAGCCAATACTTGTCCTCCATTCAAAATTAAGTTGTTGATGTTATTCATTTTCCTAATAGCCAATCATCTAATGATTTGCATATTGTTTCTCTGTGTTCCTCATTATTTTATGTCAGTGTATGTGCAAGATGGTTAGGTTTGTTAGGCACAGTTTCATTTTTAGGACACAACGCATACCAAGAAAGCAGATGTTGAAAATGATTTAGGTTTGAAAGGAGTTAAAAAAACATGGATTGGTAAAAGGGGCTTGAAGTGGAATCAGTTACTTCCTCTACTTTCCTCTATTAGTAGATATGACCATCCCCACTTTATGGTTATCCACTGTGGTTGCAATGATATAGGACACTTAGCTGGAGTTAGACAAAAAGTGGAAGTGGTCTATTCTAAATGCTGCTAAGTTTGAAAAGGCTTGAAGGACTGTCAACAAGGCAGTCTCAGTATTCCTTTGAGATCATTAAATGTCTTCCATTTTTCATTTGAATGTGAAATATTCCAATGCAGCAATGTATCTTCCTGATGATGTACATTTTAAAACCTATGGAAACCATGTTTTCCTTTCAAACCTACAAACTTGCTTGACAAACATATTTAAATATGTTTATTTAAAAAAAAAAAACACCAAAGGCTCTTTTAAGAGCAAGCCTATATTGTGTCTAATTGCATTTTGCCGTATATAAATTATTTAGTTACATTTCAACAAATACAGCAGAACCTTCTAGGTACTTTCGTGAAAGTACTGGATACTCCGTAAACTTTTTAAAAAACTATATAAAATCAATAAAACTACTTTTCCCTATGTCTACAGAGTTTGCTAAACTGTCTCATTTCTTCCTCTACAATAAAACAAGAATAACCAATATATTTCACATTAAAATACAGAACAAAGGCAAAGTGTGGTCTAAACAATATGGCTGACTTTTCATTTTGCTGGGGTTTTTATTAACCAATCATATTGTGTTTCGTCATTGCCATGTACCATGGTATAGATCAACCCTATATATCACTATGTTTTTGTCCCCTATTTCTGAAAAACTGCTTAACCAATTTAGATCAAATAACAAAAAGGACCCTTTCCACACCAAAATCGATATACCTGCCAAATTTCATGAAAATCTGTTCTGCAAATTTGCAGCTATGTCTGTTTAAAAAGTCCATGAAAAATTAATTGGTGGAAAAACATATTTTGAAACCCCCGTTTTTCTTTGCACCCCCTGAAATAATCACCACAAAACTTTACATCATCAGCCAAGGTAGAAAAAGACTAGATCCACAAACTTTCATGGAGATTTGTCAAACAGTGGCAAAGTTATTACCAATCAAAAATCCTAACTATAACTAGAGTGGCTACAGCCACTCTTAGATATATATATCTTAGTTAGGAGATAAGGAAAAGGAGGGTTGCCTGTTTGAGAGACTCTTCGGAACCAAAGCCTCATTTGGAGGCTAACCTACTTAAAGAAGGCGAACCAGATTCACATCCCTCATTACAAGGAGTTGTAATAAAAAATAAATAGTCGCTGTAAATTAATACTCATGAGATTGCTCCAATTCAGTGTGGTTTTCTCCACTTGGGAACCATAAATCAGAAGGCAGCCAGCAGAAATGAGAAATGGGGCACCTGTGAAGGTTGATCATTAGGTATATATTGCCCTCTTAAATGCGCTGAATGGTTATTCAAATTCTTTGCCACACACCACTAAACCCAGCAGACCAAGCTAATCTATGTTATTAGAGAGTACTTGTGAGTCAGACATAACAAATGAGTACCTTGGTGCAGGTCAAAAAGTCTGGACTGGTACTGGTGGACCTACAATCCTCCAGGCTACTAACTTTAGCTGATCCAGGGTGCAAGGTTATGGGCGTTCCCAGCTGGACAAGTCAGAGAGGCTGGATAGTGATGATGGGAGATGGGGTGGTTAATGCCTAACTTGATGAGAGTTTGGATATAAGCAGGATATCTCCAGAGAGGATGAACAACAACTATCCTCTCCTACAACAATCTCATCCTGGTGAGAAGAAGAGGCATCACAGAAATGAGAGTATAAACACATGTACGGAGACTGGACAAATCTTGAGGAACACTTTTAAAGCAGCAGCTTTCAGTTTGGAGCCTAGTTGGTGGCATGGATGGTACAGTTTGAGCCCAGGGATAAGCAGGATGTTACCAACAATGGCAGTTATATCAAGAATGGGTCACCATTATATCATCAATATCCAAAAAATGGCCAAAACATCCTTGCTTTGTGTTAAGGATAAGCACTAGCATAGTTTGCTTCAATATGATGTATGCATTATGTAAAGAACCTGCATTCATCCTCTCACTTGATCCACTAACAGCCCATCCTTCAAAAAATGCATTAAAACAAATCTCAGAGGTTCGGGGTTTAAAGACTCTGAAACTTCCTGAACTCAAACCTCCAGGGGAATTCGGGGTGATGCCCCACCAGTCCTGGAGGGAGAAGACATTGGCGGATTGGTCTGTTGCTCTGCCAATGCAAAGGTTGACTGAAGAAGTGCAGCAGAATATATATGCACACCTGGCATTAGAGTGGGTGAAACTTCAATTTTGCTCCTATCTCACATGCAGTGTTTGTCTGTGAGGAAGGTCTGGTGACAGAAAGGTGCTGCCAAAAGTAGCATTATTTCCAGGTGTTGGGTGAGTAGAAAACGTTCTCTGAACCATAGTATAAGTAGAACCCAAACTCTCTGACCTCACTTCCCCCTTTTAATAGGCTGGCCCATTAGATTATCCAAGGAAGGCTCTGTACAGACACCAAATGTAAAGCAGCCATGGCTGTCTGTGTGCATTCTAATTCTCACTGCTGTCTCCTTTCTCTCGCCGTCTCCAACTGGGACTGACCTGCTTCTGAATTCCTTGCCTGTCAGCCCGAACCTCTCCCCTTTGAATCACCATAGAATACTCCATGTTGGTGCTAGAACTCCTGAGAGCTTGGGAGGTGGAAAGCAGCAGCCAGAAGCTCTTTCTCCTAAGGAGGCTGAACATCATACGGCTGTTAGGTCGAAGAACCTGCAGCTCCCTTTTCCTATCACTGTTGCCACTAAAACCACACGTAACAATGCAGAGCTGGGTGAAAGAAATTACTTGCATCACCAAGCTGGGATCCTGGTTACAGCCTACCAAATAAGTTTAGAATAAAGAGAGGGAGAAAGGATGGGAGAGAGGAAGGAAAAGAGGGATGACCAATGTATATATTGTAGAGATCTGTCTAACCTGAAAAAGTCACAGGTTCAAATTCTGGTAGATCCACTCAGTCTTTCACACTTCTGAGCTTGATAAAATGGATATCAGTGGTTTGGGTACTAACTAACACCTTTCATCAACACTTACACCAAATAGTACAGTGTATTACCATGGCTGCTCACCGATCAATATTGCAAAACTGTTTGCCCTTGACCAACTGACCTGAAGCCACAGAACCTCAACTGTTGGCTATTGTAGACCCACCCATGCAGAGAGAAGTGATATGGTGGTTGATCTCTTCATGCCAAAGGCTCCTCCCCGTGCAGCTCCGTAGCTCTGGAAAATGGCAACAGCCACAGCAGTAAATGCTCTCCGGTACCAAGGAATCAATCCCTCTGTTACTGCTCCGCTTGTTTTTCATGACGTATGTGATGGAGTTTCATCATGTCTCATCATCAATTTTCAACATTATTACTACGGCTGCCTGAGACCCAAGCAAGTACGACTGGTATAACCTGTATGCCCTCTGGTCTTGTAAGGTCTACATAATTTATTTATTTATTTATTTGTGTATTTTGTAGAGCGCAACAGCTGCCCCAACGGGGCGTCCCGGCGCTGATAAATCAAGGAACTAGAAGCTAGGCACCGATGGGGCATTATATGAGGAAGAGATGTGTTTTCAGGGACTTTCGGAATGCTAATTCGGTTTGGCAGGATCGTAATGCAACCGGGAGGTTATTCCAACACCGAGTGGCACAGACCTCGAATGTTTTCCCTCCGGCGCGAGTACGTTTAAATCTGGGGGTTTCCAGTAGAAGTAGGGAATTAGAGCGTAATGTCCTGATGTTGACATAAGGTTTCAGAGTGCTTCTTAGATGGGCCGAGCCTTTGCCCTTGGAGGCCCGGAAAGCCAAGGTCATGGCCTTAAAAATACATCTCTTGGAAATGGGGAGCCAGTGGAGTTTGCGGAGGTGTGGGGAGATGTGATGTCTGGCAGGAATTCTCTCCACCAGCCGAGCAGCAGCATTCTGGACAGTCTGTAGCTTGTGGCATAGGCCTGCTGTGATGCCAAGGTATAGTGCGTTGGCGTAGTCCAGGTGAGATATTATCAGGGCTTGTACCACAGTCTTACGGCAGTCCATCGGTAGGTAGTTGATGAGCCGTCTAATTGTCTTGATCTTAGCAAAGCAGGATGCAGCTACTGTTTGAACCTGGGCGTTGAAACTGAGATGATTATCCCAGCGCACTCCCAGGTTTCTCACCGAGTCTTTAGGCGTGGGGGCATGGCTGAGATCATTCGGCCACCATAAATTGGAATCAAGAGGGGATGATGAATTAAAAAACAGAATCTCTGTCTTTCCAGCATTAAGTCGGAGGGAATTGGAGTCCATCCAGCTAGAGATGTCTCTAAGACAGTTTTTCAATGGGTCGAAGGCAGAGGCAGTGGGGGTATCAAAAGTGAAGAGTAACTGAATGTCATCAGCGTAGGAGGTGGATTTAATCCCAGTTTGTGCAATCAGTTTAGCCAAGGGGGAGAAGTAAACATTAAACAAAAGCGGGCTCAGGGAGGAGCCCTGAGGAACTCCCCATTTTAGTGGTCTAGCGGTGGAGGTATAGGGAGGGGTGTATACCTGCTGAGTACGGTCATCCAGGTGGGAAGAGAGCCATCTCAACACTGTACCGCCGAGGCCTAGGTCTCTCAGCCTTCTCAGCAGGATCTTATGAGAGACGGTGTCAAATGCTGCTGAGAGATCCAGCAGCACTAACACCGCCCTCGATCCTCGATCCAGCGTCCATCTCACAGAGTCAGCCATTTCGACAAGGGCCGACTCCGTGCTGTGGCCCGACCGAAAGCCGTGCTGAGAGTCATGCAGGAGCCCATGGGATTCGATGTAGTTAGCAAGCTGGGCGTGCACCAGTTTTTCCAGAATCTTAGCCGGGGCAGGCAGGAGAGAGATGGGCCTGTAGTTACTAGGGTTATCTGGGTCAAGATCAGGCTTCTTGAGGATGGGGACTAGGGACGCATGTTTCCATTTTGCGGGAAAAATACCCGTTCTCATGGAATTGTTCCAGATGTGGTTAAGGAATGGATTGAGCAGGGGTGCCAGTTTTTTATATTGTTTGGCTGGCAAAGGGTCCTTGGGGGAGCCAGATTTACAGTTGAGTAATTCTACCAGTGTGTCAGCCTCAGAGATTTCAGCAAATTCGAGCAATGAGGGTGACTGAAGCGGGTACGTGGTAGAATCCTCAACCGACCCTTCACTATTGGTGATGGGAAAGGAGGAGTAAATAGCCTGAATTTTTTCCTCAAAGAATTGTGAAAGTTTATCACACAGAGACTGGGAGGCTGGAAGAGTGCGAGTCAGAGCGCTGGGGTCCGTGAAGGATCTGACTATGTTGAAAATCTCCCTGGCGCCGTTGCTGGCATGTTTAATTCTGGAAGCCAGGAAGTCCCTTTTATGATCCTCAATCATTCTGCGGTATTCTTTGAGAGCTGTTTTATAGGTGATTTTACTGTCAAGGGAGTAGTTCTGCCTCCAGGAGCATTCGAGGGCTTTGCATGATGCCTTTTTCTGGCGAAGCATGTCGGAGTACCAGGGTGCGGATGGTGTGGCCCGGTAGGTTTTGATGGGTTTGAGAGGGGCCATAGCCTCTAGGGCTTGGCCAATCCAGGCGTCGAAATGGTCAATACCATCATCCGGATCAGATGATGGGGAGGGAAGAAAATTATTTTGGTGTTCCTGGAGCGCTTCAAGGGTGATACGACTCCAGTTTCTGCCTGATACTTTGGGGGCGACGGTAGGTCTGATAGAGCAGGAGATGACGATCTCAAAAGGGATGAGAAAGTGGTCTGACCAAATGACCGGGATGGGAGAGGCTACCAGAATGCTGGGTAGGTTGGAACAAATCAGGTCAAGGGTATGTCCCGCTTTGTGAGTGGGGGAATCTATTTTTTGCTCTAGATTGCAGGTCGCCAGTGTAGAAATAAAATTATTGCTGTGCGAACATGATTCATCGTTTACGTGAAGGTTAAAATCTCCTAGAGCAGTGAAGTTGGTGTAGCGAGTACTAAGCTGAATGATGTAATCCGTCAAGGCCGGCAGGTAGGAGAGGTTGGAATGGGGAGGGCGGTAGATAAGTATTCCAGAGCAGGAGGTGGACGAGGAAAAATGGATAGTAAAAGGTAGACCCTCTATGCAGTCAATAGGGTCATAAGTAGGGAAGGAAGCCGTCCATTTGGATTTATGGATGAAAGCAACTCCACCCCCCTGTTTACCGTTAGATCTATTGGCGCAGGCGATGCTGTAGCCGTCCGGTAAGGCAAGAGTAATGGTGGGGTTAGTGGTCTCATTCAGCCAGGTTTCAGTTAAGAAAAGCAGATCCCAGTTGTTGTCCTGGAGGGACTGCCATATGTCGATAGCATGTTTGTTCAGAGACCTGCAGTTAATCAGTGCCGCTCTGAGGGCGAGAGAAGGGTCGGCTCCAAAAGAAGAGGTAGAGCACCGAGCGAGGGCCGGGCCAAGAGTTGAGTCCAGAGAGGGTAGTGAGAACTGGCAGGTTTTACATACATAGACGTGGCTCTGGGCGTCCGGGATAGACCAGAGGCAGGTAGGACAAGGAGAGGGTCTCAGAGACAGCAACATGGTCCGAGAATGGGTTGTGGGGGTAGTGCTGGTGAATCGGGCAGGGGAACCGGCCCCGGTCGCGTCATGATCGCGGACGAGCGCAGACGAGCTTGCCTTAAGCGCGCCTTCGGCGCGCAATCGGCGCGCCCGCTGCGCTCGTCCGCTGCGCTTCCGGTAGATACACATGTATAAAGTGAGGGGGCGTGGCCTCGAAGTGGGCGTGTCCCTGAAGCAACGAGGACAATGGCGGGAGAAGTGGATCGGCGATTTCGGCCGTTTCCAGCGCTCGTTTTGGATGTAGAAGGGTGCCTGCACACTGTGCACGTGTGACAGGAAGTGAAGGTGGGTGCAAGTTTAAAAGTACAGAAATACAATTTTAAAATGCAGAGCTGCGCAAGATACTAACTGCTCCCGGCTGTGCCTCAGGAGGTTCCGTGAGTGATCTGCCGCGCTAGTAATCAGCGCGCTATTTGTAGGGCTTGCAGGGGGCGTGGCCTCGAAGTGGGCGTGTCCCTGAAGCAACGAGGACAATGGCAGGAGAAGTGGATCGGCGATTTCGGCCGTTTCCAGCGCTCGTTTTGGATGTAGAAGGGTGCCTGCACACTGTGCACGTGTGACAGGAAGTGAAGGTGGGTGCAAGTTTAAAAGTACAGAAATACAATTTTAAAATGCAGAGCTGCGCAAGATACTAACTGCTCCCGGCTGTGCCTCAGGAGGTTCCGTGAGTGATCTGCCGCGCTAGTAATCAGCGCGCTATTTGTAGGGCTTGCAGGGGGCGTGGCCTCGAAGTGGGCGTGTCCCTGAAGCAACGAGGACAATGGCAGGAGAAGTGGATCGGCGATTTCGGCCGTTTCCAGCGCTCGTTTTGGATGTAGAAGGGTGCCTGCACACTGTGCACGTGTGACAGGAAGTGAAGGTGGGTGCAAGTTTAAAAGTACAGAAATACAATTTTAAAATGCAGAGCTGCGCAAGATACTAACTGCTCCCGGCTGTGCCTCAGGAGGTTCCGTGAGTGGTAGTAGCGTTGCTGTATGAGCCTGCAGGATTTGCCTATCCCTGCTGCCTATGCCACGTGACCACGAGATGCGCATGACTTTTTATTTTGCCATCTTGACCTTTCTAACATAAAATATGTATGATAATCTACTTGCAATGAGACAGAACGGAAAAATGAAGTGAAAAAAGATTCTGTATACATTTTGAGGAACTGCCAGTTATACAAGTAGTCCTTTCATAAATAAGTAGTACATTTTGTTGAGCACAAAAAACAGTCTAGGGAAGTTTGTTTGACACATCACAATATTATTGGACTATTTCCTGACTGCCCCACCAGAAACTTTAGAATTTCAGCCAATCAATGTGAAAGCTGTGCTGTAAAAAAACAACATTACGCCATTTCTGTTTTTTGACTCAGGGATGTGGGAGGGAGAGCTCTCCCAAATTGCATGTAGAAAGTGAGACTTTCACTCTATGCTAGCTCCCAAGGTGACATTCCAAGCAGACAGCTGTGCCCAGCTACTTTAAATGTTCACCATCCAACACTGGATCATTCGGTCCTGAACCTAACTAAATCTGAGCAGTAGCTTCTTGGGCCCTGATTTGTTTACATTGAGGTTCGACTTAAGAATGGAGATTTGGGAATGAGAGAAGGACACGGGATTCGAGAGTCAGTCCTCACATTCTCAAATTCCCACATTCAGTTTTTCCTCAACATATACTTTGAGGTTAAATTAAGTGTACTGAAGTGGCCAACACTGTACACAACTTTGTAATATATAAATATAAAGCTGAAAGGTGCTGCACAATTAAAAAGCATTTTGTCTATCACAAACGTATTTACAGTGCAATGTTCTTGCTGTATGAGGCCCCTGCGGTGTTGCTGATTTCTTTGCCTGAAGTGCATAAAGTATATTTTATGATTGTTCTAATTTAAGAAACTATTATGAAATGGATTGCGTCGTTAAGGGCCCAAGTCCGTCACCAAAACGTACATTTAGAAAACGTATTTGAGAACCATTGCGGTGATTTGGTTGCCTTGGAACTGTAATGAGAAAACAAATATTTAAATAGACAGAAAAGAAAACGGCGAAATTCTTACTTGATATTGCAGCCCAGTGCAGAGAACGAGGTGGTCATATGGCACCTTCTCGGTTTTGGAAACCGACACGTACTTGGCATCTCGGTCTATGCCCGTCATTTTACCAACCACAACATTAACCCAGGATCGGAGTGACATCAGCGCATAATCTTTATCATTAAAGCAGTGGCTGTGAAGAGAAAAGATCCAAAAGTGACATTTTAGCAGCTGACAGCAGGCATTAATTAGACATCTGGTGGGCTGGTGGCGGGCCCCGAGCGGCCCCAGCCTGTTCTCTTGCTGTGAGCGCCCCGAAGCCCGTGGCACGAAATTACTCATTAAGAAACACTCACTTACAAATTGACGTCTTCCTGTTGAAGCCAAATAATGCCTTCTAGCACTGGCCCGTCCCACAAAGAGAAATAAAACACGAATTGCTGTGTTAACTACGAGCGTTTACTTTGAGCTTGCCTCCAACGTATGGCGCACATGGCGGCCTTTTGTTGCGCACTGTATTTTGGTAGCTTCCGGGCAGCTGAGAGACAGACCCCAGCCTGCCTGCTGCCCAGGCACCGGCCACAAACAGCTGACTAATCACTTCTGCAGGCAGGCCTGCTATTTAACTGCGCCATAAAAACCCGCGTTAGCTTCACCCCCTCCCCTAAACGAACCCCTCAGTGATTCCTCTTCCCAGACAGGCTTGCCACATCCATTCTGATACACACGCCCATGTTCGTTCCGAATACTTTTACAAATGAAATGGGTCTCTCTCAATATATTTATGAGTGAAATAATAGATCTGTATGTAAGGCGGCAGGATAGTTATACAGTCTAGATGATTGACCATGATTGTGAGAAGACACTCCGTTACATAAAAAAATTATTGATATTTTATGAACAAAATGAACAAGTAACTTACCTTCGGTAACAATATATCTGTAGGAGACATATATTAGTTATGGATTCCTCACCTTACCCCCAGGCGTCAGACTGGATCCGGAGAATTTTTTCCTCAGCAGTACCTCTGTGCATCGGTAGGTGGCATCGGTCGACTCCGCATTCGTCGTTGACGTCGTGATTGCTGGAATGACGTTGCGGTATCTACTTAGACGCCGCCCCTGCGCGCTGACGTCAGTTCTTTACACGACATTCCATGCCAGAAGCGCAGAGCCATGCAAGACACTGACCACTGGTGCACAAAAACTAGGGCCCTGAAAGGGAGACCCTCACCCTAGAAGTCAGTTCGCAGAATGGGGAGGATGGGTGGGGTGGTGAGGAATCCATAACTAATATAAGTCTCTTACAGGTATATCGTTACCGAAGGTAAGTAACTTGTTCATCTGAAAGAGACCATTAGTTATGGATTCCTCACCTTAGAATAGATACTCCACCAATACCAACCCCGGAGATGGGTCTGCAAACTAAGTTAACACCAGAAAGTCCTGGAGAACTGAACGGCGAAAGAAGCTGTCCCTCCGGACTTGGCTGTCCAGGCAGTAGTGTTTAGTAAACGTGTGCAATGAAGCCCACGTGGCTGCCTGGCAGATGTCTTGAAGAGAGAATCCATGTCCCAAAGCAGTAGTGGCTGCCGTCGCCCTGGTGGAATGGGCGCGCAGCCCCACTGGAGGTTCCTTCTTTGCCAAGGAATAACAGATTTTGATGCAAAGGACCACCCATCGAGAGGTGGTCCTCTTTTGCACGACCTGACCTTTCTTGGCGCCCACATAGCCAACAAATAGCTGGTCATCCACTCGGAATTGCTTGGTGCGATCCAGATAAAATGGAAGCGCATGTTTTGGATCCAGACGGTGGAGCCTCTCCTCCTCTTTAGAAGGATGCGGGGTGGGAAGAAGGTTGGCAAAGGGATGGTCTGTCCTATGTGGAAAGAGGTAACCACTTTAGGAAGGAAAGAAGGCCTAGTGCGAAGGACAATTTTGTCCGGATGAACAGCCAGGAAAGGAGGCTTTGAAGAAAGAGCCTGAAGCTCAGTAACCCTTCGAGCAGAGGTGATGGCAACCAAAAAGGCAGTTTTAAGAGTCAAAAGTCTGAGGACAGTTATGTAGCGGTTCGAAAGGAGCACACATAAGGTAGGTGAGAACCAGGTTCAAGTCCAACTGGGGCATTACGAAAGGAATAGGCGGAAACAAGTGAGTAATGCCCTTAAGGAAGCGATTTACAATAGGGGACTTTAAAAGAGTCGAAAGCTGTCAACTATCGCTGCTCAATCTCCATGCAAGGAGGTGGAGGCTGGACAGGTTCATGTGGAGGACCGTCTCCTGCTGCTGCGACAGAAGATCATCCCAAAGAGCCAGTCTGATTGGAGGATCGATGGCCATGTGCAGAAGCTCAGGATACCAGACTCTTCATGCCCAGTCCAGAGCCACAAGAATGACTTGGGCCCGGTCACGCTTGATCTCTTCTTCAGCACTCTTGGCAGAAGTGGTATAGGCAGAAAGGTGTATAGAAGACTGCAACTCCACTTGCGACGAAAAGCGTCGCCTAGCGAGTGCCGCCTTGGAAATTCCAACACACAGAACTGCTGACATTGCGCGTTCTCTTTGGTGGCGAATAGATCTAACCAAGGCTCTCCCCACTGCTGAAAGAGACCTTGCACCACCTCCGAGTGAAGACGCCATTTGTATCCATCATGCACCAGCGGCTGAGTTCACCCGCCCTGGCGTTCAATGAACCTGCCAGGTGTTGAACCACCAGGGACATGCCCTAATGTTCTATCCACTTCCGGAGACGAAGTGCCTCCTGACATAGGGTCTATGACCCCACCCTGCCCTGTTTGTTGCAGGACCACATGGTGGTGGTGTTGTCCGTGAACACCTGCGCTACTCTACTTTTGACAGAAGGAAGAAATGCCTTCAGTGCAAGACGGCTCGCCCGAAGCTCCAGAAGGTTGATGTGGAGACCGGACTCCGCCAGAGACCAGAGGCCTCTGAGCTCCACCTCTCCCATATGGCCGCCCCACCCCAGAAGTGAGGCATCTGTCACAACTGTGAACTCTGGTAGGGGAAGGGAGAGGGATCTGCCGTTTACCCAATCCTGGTTTGTTAGCCCCCACTGCAACTGGTGTGCAGTGCCCTCCGAGATCTGGACGCAATCGGAAAGATTCCCCTGATGCTGTGCCCACTGGAAATTCAGGTCCCACTGCAGCGCCCGCATATGCCACCTGGCATAGTCCACCAGCAGGATGCAGGAGGCCATGAGACCCAGTAGCCTTGGGGTCAGTCTGACCGAAATCCGGGATAGAGGCTGAAAGATTGGAATCATAGCCCGAAAATCCCAGACTCATTACTCGGGCGGATAAGCCCGAAACTGCGCTGTGTCCAGACCCGCTCCGATGAAAAGGAGCTTCTGAGAGGGAATCAGGTGTGACTTCGGCACATTGATGGTGAAACCCAGTGAATGTAGGAGATTGGCCGTAATCTGGAGGTGGGAGACGACAGACTGGGGTAGCGAGCCCGCCTCCAACAGCCGGTCATTGAGATAGGGGAAGTCTGGAACCCCTGATCCGTGCAGATGAGCTGCAACCACCGTCATCACCTTCGTGAACACCTATAGGGCGCTTGTAAGGCCAAAGGGGTGCACGGTACACTGAAAGTGCTCGTGGCGCACCGTGTACCGTAGGTAACGCTGATGGGCCAGCAGGACGGGGATGTAAAAATAAGCGTCCTGCAAGTCCAACGCTACCATCCAGTCTCCAGGGTCGCGGGCAGACAAGACCTGAGCCAGTGTCAACATTTTGAACTTCTCCTTCCGGAGGAAGCGGTTGACGTTCCTGAGATCCAAGATAGGAAGCAGGCCCTTGTCCTTCTTGGGCACCAGAAAGTAGCGGGAATAACAACCACGGCTTACTCGCTTGATGGATCCCTTGGCCAAGAGAGCCGTAATATCCTGTCGGAGAAGGGCCAAGTGATCCTCCGACATGCAATGGAATTGAGGTGGCATGGATGGAGGGGTAGTCTCGAAGGGGAGGGAGTAGTCCCTTCAGGCTATCTGCAAAACCCACCTGTCTGATGCGATGGGGGGAAGTTAAGGCGAATTCTGCTGCCCACTGGCGAATGGTGGCCCTGAAAGGTTGGACTAGGAGGGCTTGGACGCTGCTGCAGAGGGGGCGCTAGTGGACTGGCCTGCCCGCTGGCCCCCAGACCCACGACTGTGGGTCCCACATCCCCAGCCGTGCAGAGGTTGGACGGCTTGCGCAGGCCTGTGGCTCTGGACGGATCATGGCGGGGCCCCCCTTCCGTAGCCATGAAAGGGGCGGAAATCAGACTGTGTGGGGCGAGACCAAGGACCTGGTCATAGCCCTGGAGTCCTTAAAGCGCTCAAGGGCATTGTCTGCCTTGTCGCCAAACAAGTGACGACCATCAAAGGGCATGTCCAAAAGTATCGCTTAGACATTACCCAAAAAGCCAGTGGACCTCAGCCAGGTATAGCGTCTCAGGGCTACTGACGTTGAAATCGTCCTGCCCAGCGAGTCGGCGGTGTCCAGCCCACATCGTATGGCGAACTTCGCTGCATCTCTCCCTTCGGCAACTGCGTGAGAGAGCACGGCCCAGGCCTCCTCCGGGCACTATGGCAGCACCTGCGGGACCGTGTCCCACACAGAGTGGGAGTAACGGCCCAAGAGACATGCAGTGTTCACCGACCGCAGTCCTAAGATGGAGGAAGAAAACATTTTCTTCCCAAGGTGGTCCAGCTTTTTGGATTCCCTTTCAGGTGGTGTGGTAGGAAATGTGCCCTTGGAAGTCGAGGCTTGGACCACCAAGCTCTCAGGGGTGGGGTGTTGAGAGAGGAAAATGGGGGCGCACTGGGCCGGCGGTGGCGTCGGGCCATCATCTTATCCACAGGAGCCCCTGTGTTGGGCTTGGACCAAGTGCCCAAAAGAATGTCCATGAGGGCATCATTGAACGGCAGAAGGGGCTCCGAAGAGGCCGCTGCCAGTTGAAGCACCTCGGTCAGGAGGTTAGTCCTCACCGCCACCGTAGGAAGCTCAAGGTTTAAGGCCTCAGCCGCCTTACGCAACACCACTGCGTATGATGGACCCTCCTCCGTAGCCACGGTAGGAGGAGAATGCATGCCAAGGTCTAGGGAAGTGTCCAGACCACTGGCCTCACCCAACTCCTCTCTCCTGTCCGGTTCATCAACTGGTCTGCCAGAGGCTCCACAGACCCCTCGCAGTCCTCCTCACTCTCCTCCGGTAGCCACTCAGGACAATAGGGAACACCAAGGGGAGAACAGGGGTACAAAAGTACCGGTCGGCACTGCTCCCGACGTCAGCTGACGCCGGTCATGCTCCGTGTCCAATTTGAGGGGAAGGCTGGGGTCGACATCGGTTGGGGACACAACCCGCGTCGGAGGGGGCGGAGGTGTTGCCAATTGATTCAGCGCCGGAGGAGGTGTCACGAGGTCGACCAGCACTGATCCGGATCCAGGCCTGGATCCCTGGGGGCCCTGCAGTGCCAGAGCCAAAGCAGCCGGCCTTGTAGGCCTAGAGCCCCCAGTCGAGTCCGCGGGGCTCGAAAGTGCGCTGGCGGAGTCGGGCTGCCCAAAGATCGAGTGGAGGGCTTCGTAAAAGCTACGAAGTTGGGCAAAGGTCGCTCTGGCTCCCGGAAAGGGAGGGAGGCTCAGAGTTGACCCAACAGGCTCCGCGGGCAGAGCCGGACGACTACCTTCTGTAACCCGCGTTGCGTCGGCCGACGGACAGGGAGAACGCAAACAGTGGCGATGCTTCTTCGCCTTCTTTTTGTGCTTCGACTTACCTGAAGATGAAGACTTTGACGATGAGTGGTGATGATGGCTCTGCAACCGGTCCCGTGACCTCCCTCTCGACCGGGACCTCGACGCCAATGACAAATGAGGAGCCGACCGATGCCACCTACTAACACGCAGAGGTACTGCTGAGGAAAAAATTCTCTGGATCCAGTCTGACGCCTGGGGGTAATTCTAAGGTGAGGAATCCATAACTAATGGTCTCTTTCAGATATACTTGAATAAAGGACCAGGCCATTGCCAGGGTGGGGGGTTCCGAGGGTAGCTGTAAGAGAGTCACAGCTGGGGTGCATCAGCTGTACTCATGTGGAGTAAGATGATGGCCGCCCTCCAAAAAATTTACAGGTTATCCCTATCTCACAAATATTAATTGGTTTTGGGGTGAATGGGGACCTCTTGAAGTGTTGGGGGAACCGAAGACGCTGCAGGTGCCTGTGATATGCCCCGCTGCACTGGTTCTCAAGATTTTTGAGTTGACTATTAAGACAACTGCAGGAAGACAGTGGCGTAAGGAAACGTGAGGGGTCCCCCTGCAAAGTACATCGAGGGGGGGCCCACACTCTGGACCCAGTGAAGAGCTTTTGGTGCACAGGCCCGCCATCCGTGCACGATGCAGAAGGGAGGAGGTGCCTGGAGGTGTCCCCCCCTGTACCGCAGGGGCTGTGGGAGCTTATGTTACACCTCTGCAGGAAGAGAGGAGTCAGCACAAGGCTCACTGGTGTTTAGGGACTGAAAACCAGGTGAGGTTTACAGATTGAAGTTCTGGTGTTTCGCCACAATAGACAGGAGATAGGGGACTGCAGTGCCATCTGCAGCCCAGGAGATAAGCTCAAGCAATTTAAATGGTGCCTGCATTTAGCAGATTGCCACCTGACCCAGCAGAAGTAGGGAGAAGAGGATGAAGATCCAGCAAGAGTAAAAACTGCATGGGTAGTAAAGTTGATGAGTTTGTTAGGAAGGAGAAGGGGTACTGAGGAGGCTAAATAGGAGATTTCTGTAGTCGTCAAACTTACCTGCGAGGAAGGTGATGATGAGGGATTTGGGTGAGCAGAAGAGAAAATATGGGTGGACATTTAAGATGCCGTGTACTTTGAACCTGGTGGCGTAACAGGTGAGATCATTCAAGACACACACCAAGACTGAAATTGAATTAAAGCTCAAGGTTCTCATAGTGAGAGAGGATAGTTTTGTCAACTGAGGGAAACAGTTTATGGGAGATGTGGTCTAGTGACTAAATAGAACAGGGGTACCTAGCTGTCATAGGTGCTGGAAGTAGGGGTACTGGGGATGCTGTAGCACCCCCAAAATAATTATGCTGAGGTTCAGAGGATGAATCAGCAATAAAGATTAGTTTTTTATCTTGTCTCATTTTGTGTGCGTTCAATAATAGAGGTCCATTGTCAGGCTATGTATTCTGACAAACTGCTATTTATTTTTTAACATGGAGACTGGTGTATACCTTTCCTACCCTGACTGCAAATTGAGAGGTGTTTGAACTATATAAAAATGTTGCTGGGACTCAGGAAGTGTGAAAAGATTAACTGTAGGATGCCAATTCTTTGACACATAACATTTAAATATCTGTAAGTGAACTCTGTACATTTCACAATATATTGGCTTTTATAAAAGTACAAATGAAGCACATTTTATGTAATTCTGTAGTGCAATGTACACAGACATTTTAATAGGATCAAAACAAATCAATACACTTTACTTGGTGATGCACAAATTATAAATATTTGCTGAAACCCAATTTCAGTGCATTATCTTTTGTGGGCTAAATGGTTTTATAAGAACAACTGCATTTTTGTGCAGATTTAGTGGTCATTTCTATGTAAAATGTACTGCCTTTAAATGAGAGTGTGTTACCATACCATGATTTAGTAATATATTTGAGCCAGCGATCTCCAAAATGCACCCCCGGCTACATGGTACAGCCTTGCCCTTCTTCCGCTGAATGAGAGTTGGTCATTTGCTACACTTGTTTTTTGTGTGATGCTTGGATTGTTCACAATCCCTATGACTTCAGTGATGTCACACTGATGTCAGTACCCCCACTGTGAAGATTGTTCCTGCACCACTTCTAGCTTCTAAATCATGTCTTCAGCACTTGACCGGAAAATCATATAATTCTGGGCAAATCACTGAATCTCTATGTTCATAAAACTGCAAATGTGAGCTATGTATTACTGTATGTTAAAAAGTGTCAATCTACATGATCAGGTATAGTCTCCCAACTGATCTACTATTGTGCAGCACTCTCTTGCTCTCCAGCCAGGTTTGTGAAATATAAATACCAAAACATATATAGAGCAGCCAAAGTGTTGTTGGAGGATGCTGGGAAGTATTTATTTCTGCAAAGCAAACAATGGTACTCTCAGATGTTGCCAATTCAGGTGCTGGGCATTCAGAACAAGAAAGTGCAGTATTCCATCACTGATCCTCCGAATACCCTGCTCATAAGTCTCCAGTAAATAATATTCATGCCAGAAAGTGACTTACGCAAACACTACTCCAGAAACAGTATATTCAGCATATAGAATGGTAAAATATGACCTATGGTTTTCTGGAATCTGTGAATTTTATTAGACATTTTCCAAACATATCAAATATATGGAGTAAAAAGTTGCATGTTTTTAAGAACCAGTTACTTACCCTTGGTAACGCATTATCTGGTAGGGACAGGATATAGCTGCAGATTCCTTACTTCAGAATTCTACCCCAGGAACAAGACTGGATCCAGAATTTATTTCCATAGCACGTCCGTGCACCGGCAGAGGGCGGCGCACGTCTCTGTATCGACACTGTCCACCTGATGTGACGTCTACGGAGTCCACATAACCCCCTTTGCCAACATGATGATGTTAGTTTCTTCCGTGACTATTTTCCGCACTCGAAACATGAAGCCACATATAGAAACTGTCTATTGAACAGTGTGCTAAAACAAAAGACACTCATATGCCAAATAATTACAGAATTTCTAACCACAATTCAGTATATGAATAGCTTAACAAAAACCTTGAGATGAAAGAGAACTCATAAATCCAATAATCACTGGATTACCCCTCTTTTTGTTTTTGTTGATGTGAAAGACAAAAACAAAATATTTGAGACCAAGAAAGACTCAGTTCGCAGAACAAGAAGGATGGGAGGGTCATTAAGGAATCTGCGGCTAGATCCTGTCTCTACCAGATAATGCATTACTAAAAGTAAGTTACTTGTTCATCTGATAGAAACATCTAGCAGCAGATTCCTTACTTTAGAATCAAATTCCAAAGCCATACCATACCCGGAGGACGGTCTGAGAACTGCAACCATTAAAAGACTCTTACTAAGACGAACCTGGTCTAGCACAAGAGAAAAATCAGGAAAAGTATAATAATGTAGGTGAGCAGAAACAACCCAACCCTAGAAGGGACTATAGTTAAATAAAGCCGCAAAACAAATAAACCATGGGAATAACATACCCATGTCAGTAAGACAAAACTGCATTAGAAGTTCTGACCTCACAATAACTGTGGACAGAATCACAGTAACAAAAAATGTAAGACAATAAAAGCATGAGAACAGTATTATTCATGACAATAAGACTTTATCCATAATAATCTGGTTATATACTCAAGTCCGAACAGCATGTATAAACCTTTGAAACCCATAACAGCTGCCCGTGCTTCTGAACAACACCTGAAAACCATATAAGGTCAGGACTGCTCTGTGAACTACACAGAGAAAATCCACCCCCCATGGAGAAAGCAAATATTCATATAAAAAAGAAGTCAAAGACAAAAAAGCCCCTAATGCCATTAATGCAACCCTTCCATAGGAAAAATAACTAGAGATGTACAAGTACCTCTAGAATATTCCCTAAATACAAAAGTACATATATATGGAGACATAGGAGTAACATAATTAAACTCCTATGTATCAACAAAAGAAAGTTTATATTAAAAGATAGACAATAAAGAGAAATACTCCACAGGCAACAGTGACATAACAGTATGTGACCATAGCAGTATCATACCCTTAGAAAAGCAACAGCATACAACCTGTCAAAGTAATCCAAGTTGCCTAAAAGACCACCATTAAACAATGGTAGCATAAAATCGAATAAGATATCAAGAACAAAAAGAAATCTTGATAGCCTAACTAAAACTGAGGTCTTCACAAGTCCTTGCTTTATGAATAGAAATCACCTACCGATAGTCTGGTAAAAGACGAAGACCTAAAACTTAAAAAAAAGATTCCAAAATAAAATTATCCAACCAATGTGTGAACCCAACTTACAGCCCCTAGAGGCAGGAAATAAGGAGACGAGTTGTCTACCAGCAAATAAGGACAGGTAGATAATGAAAGGAATTGATCTCTAAGAGAGCAACAATCCTGAATGTCAGGAATAAAAGTCTTCATCAAAAGGTAGAAATTACAAGGCCCATGCCTCTCCCCCTCAAGTATCAATCTATATTAATTCTTCATAGAGAAGAAATGGTACACAATTACAGGGAAATGTTTTTAAGAAACAAAGAAAATCTCTAGCAATAACACACTGCGTTATGCCAATCCAGAAAAAGGCAACACATTAAATAACCTTTTCGAATAGAAGGAATAGAATCACCTAATATACTATATCTGCCTGAAGACCTATAATAATCTGATATAATACCAGGAAATTAAGCAATCAATCATGCTGAGAGAACATGAGCATGCTCAATAGGACACAAGACAGAACTTGAATATCAATATAATGTCATAAAGCTTCACTAGATAAGTGTTTGTTAATAATGTTCTACATCTAGCAGACACAGAGAATCTCATCTATCATGTGAATGTAAGGCAAGTACTAGGGAAAAAGCCGAAGCCACATAAATAACAATGTAGACTACCAGCTACCTCCTGAGAAATATTAGAAGGAATTTTAGGATAGACGCTCTACTGTCATACCATACAACACATAACAGACACTTTATCATATTACTCAAGGTCCTCTAATTAAAGGGCACATCACATGCCCCATGACTCCAATAGGAAATCAATTCAAAAGCACCTAACAAAGGGGACCAAAGTTCACAGATATGTGATCTCATACTACAGAGAACTAACCGTACACATAGAGTAGAACTCAGCCCATTCAGATATGAGAACAAAATTGCATAAGTATATATTACCTACTGGCAGTCGCCGGTAGGTAGTTATAGTTAGGACCTATTTTCCATAGGAAATCTGCAACATTCTATTTGGAATAACGTTGGCGCCGACTGACGAATCTTCGCGAAATTTTCCAATCTTTTGGCCAGCTCTGGTCCGCTCCTATCCTGAAAATTTCACGGTGATTCGTCAAGCAGGGGCCGAGAAAAAAGGGGGGTCCCAAAACGCATTTTCCCCATGCATTTTCCCATTGGACCTGTTGACGCAGCTACAGCCCAAACTGCTGAACGGAATTACACCAAATTTGGCAAAGAGGTAGTCCTCAGTTCAGACTCGTGTCTTTTGCTTAAATGGTGTAAATCCGTTCAGTAGTTCCTGAGAAAATTAGAGTTAAAAAGATAGATATATCTGGGCGGAGCCTAACCACACATCTAATTGTGAGATCTGATTGGCTGTCAGTACTTCATCCAAGAAGTGTTGGCAGCCATCTTGGGACCAATATACATGATAGCACCTCATTAAAAAGCATTGCAGTTAATAGAAGGTTTTAAGACTTTAGTTACATTATAAATCATTTGTTGATGGTACCATACTCATTTTAGGAATTGTGGCGTGTTCTAAGGTGATTTTACCATGTGAAAAAGCCTTCTGCTGTGATATCATGAATCATGTTTGAGAGAAAACTATTTTCTCATGCTTTTCCCATAGAGGTTTGGAAGGTGATCTATGAGCTAAACTGAGAGCATATTTTCTGTAAATTCACATTATCTTTTTCAGTCATGTGAGAATGAAGTCTGACATTCTCAGTAAAACATGTACATCCAACAAGGGCAGAGACTGTCAGTTGATTCCTTTGTGTTCTACTGCAGCTTCCCAGAGTGTCCTAAAGAACAACTAGAGCGCTAACAGTCCTACTTATGACAAACGTATTGCACACCTGAAGCCAAATGAGGGGGTTCATTTTGCCATAGAAATTATGATTAGTGCTGCAGAAAGATAAATTAGGGCACATTTTGACTTCTCAAATCCTCTTCTATTTCATAAAATAATTCTGACATGCAGACTGAAACATGCACTTTGAATACCAGCAGCAGACTTCCCTGGTGAGCAGTAGCTTTACTACAGTGATCTAATGAGCAACTAAAGTGCTAACATTCAGAATTTATGGCAAATGTGTGACACATCTGAATGCCTTCTTGATGGAACCAAAGTAAAAAATTGAAAGTATTTCCTACTGTGGAGACTGCAGTAAATGAGGAAATTAGGAAACTTCATAACAAATAAATCTCCCAAGATGGCCACCAGAGACAAAAGAGCCCAAATGTAGCCCAAATATCACCCAGATGTAGCCCAAGTATAGCCCAATGACAGAATGTCCCAGAGTGTTCTTAAGAACAACTAGAGCGCTTACTGTCTTACTTATGACAAAAGTATGGCACACCTGAAGCCATCTTGATTGGAATAAACTGGTAACACTTAAAACATTTAATTTAAAAAGGAACACAATGAGGGGGTTCATTTTGCCATAGAAATTATGATTAGTGCTGAAGAAAGAAAAATTAGGGCACATTTTGAGTGACTTCTCAAATCCTCTTCTATTTCATTAAAAAACTTCTGATATGCAGACTGAAACATGCACTTTGAATACCAGCAGCAGACTTCTTTGGTGAGCAGTAGCTTTACTACAGTGATCTAATGAGCAACTAGAGTGCTAACATTCAGAATTTATGGCAAATGTGTGACATATCTGAATACCTTCTTGATGGAATCAAAGTAAAAAACTGAAAGCATTTCCTACTGAGGAGACTGCAGTAAATGAGGAAATTAGGAAACTTCATAACAAATAAATCTCCCAAGATGGCCACCAGAGACAAAAGAGCCCAAATGCAGCACAAATATCACCCAGATGTAGCCCACATGTAGCCCAATGACAGAAGTGTGCAAAACACTTATTTTTTGTGTATTTGCAGTTTTATATAGTGCAGACGTGTCAGGTATTGGAGTGCTTTACATGAGCATTGGTTACATCACACAAGATCAAATTAATTTTGGTTGCAGACATGGGGAGATTAAGTGATTTGACCAGAATCACAGAATGTTGAGCTGAAGCAGAAACTCCAACCTGGTTCCCCAGTTGCAAAGTCTGCAGCTCTGGAAGTAACACCACATCCTCTCCCCTAGGTGCAACATTTAATCAAGTGGTGAACTGGATAAAAAAACATAAAGATTACAAATAATTTAAAAGTTATTTGTCGCTATTTGAAAACTCCAAAAATATGTCCTCATTTTAGTTTTTTAGAGCACTAACCATAATTTTGATGCAAATTAGACCCTCTCATATATGTAATTTCTAAAGGAAATGCTCTAGGTATTACAGTTTTGATTACATCAAGATGACGTCCGGCGTTCCACACTTTTGTAATAAATATAGAATGTTAGCAATCTAGTTGTTCATTGGGATACTGTTGAGAGGCAGAGGCCAGGGGCACGGACTCTGAAAATTGAAGGCAGGTAGGAGAGTGCAGAGGCAACAATTTAACCACACTGGGCAGGCAGGCAGGGCAGTGGAAGCACAACAGACTATGGAGGGCAGTGGAAAGGGGGGAAGGGGCAACAACCAACAATACAGGACTGGCAAGAGAGGCTGTGGCAATCTAATAGACCATTGTGGGCAGAAGGAAGAGGCAGTGGTAGTACAACCATACATGCCAACAGACCCGTTTCAGCCAGGAAACGTCCAATGTTTTTAAGCTCAAATGGGCTTTATTTGATCTGTCTCCTGTCTACAATCTCCTCTTTTTCAATGTAACTCAAATGGGAAAATCAATACCCCAGTTTTTTTTCAAAATCTCCCTCTTACCAAGTTCAAAATGTTCGCAAGTATGGTACATTGGATCATGGTAGGCAGGAGGAATTGGGGTAGGGACATGGACTCGGATAACAGAGGACAGGAGGGACATGGAGAGGATCACCAAACTGACCCTACAGGGCAGGCATCAGGGTTTGCAGCAGCACAATACACCACACAGGGCATGCGGGGCGGGAGTGCAGCACAACAATCCATAGAAAGCAATAGGAAGGGGACAGGACCATGCACATGGACAACAGAGAACAGAGGGGAAAGAGGCAATGGTAGCTAGCTGACCATAATGGACAGACAGGAGAGAAAGCTGCAGCATAACAGACCATAAAGGGCAGGAGGTACGGATCAGGGGCATCACAATGGAACAGACAAGCCAGGAGGGAGGGAATAGGGATCTGCACATGGAAACAGAGGGCTGGGGGCAAGCGGGCAGGGCAGGAGCTGCAAGATGACCATGGAGGGCAGGCAGATGGGCACGAGAAACAAGACACACCATGGACAGCAACAGTGAGACTATGATGGCATACACACAGACCATAGAGGGAAGGTGGTCAGGGGCAGCTAGCTGACCACACAGGGAAGGTGGGAGGGGCCATGGCAGCACAGAAGACCATGCATGGCAAGCGGGAGGGTTAGTGGCAGCACAATGGCTATGATGGGCAAGAAGGAGGGTACAGGGGCATGCACAAAGGAACATGGAGGATAGAAGGGAGGGTCAGGACCTGGGCACAGACACGAGAGTTCAGGGGAAGAGGCCTCACAACAGACCGCGCGGGGCAGGCAGAAGGAGCAGTTACAGCACAAAAGACCAGGGAGGGCAGAAGGGTGTGGCAGTAAAATGGACCATGGAGGACAGGAGGAAGGGGATAGGGGCATGGCATGTGGACAGGCAGGGTGGAGGTGGCAGGGACAGTTACAGTCATCTGACAATGCTAGGCAGGTGGGAGGGGAGTGGCAGCTCAACAGAACACTCAGAGTAGATAGGAGTGGCAGGTCCATGGAACATGGTGGGCAAAAAGGATGGATCAGGGGCATGCACAAAGACATCGGAGGGCAGGGGGAAGGAGAATAGGGGCAGCAAACTAAGCACAGAGGCTAAGCAGGAGGTCAATGATGGGCCATAGAATTGGGCAATGGAGGGTAGGTGGAGTGGACTGGTACATCATGCTAAATGGAGGGCAGTGGCAGCACATCAGACCATGCATGGCAGGAGGGACGAGGCTAGTCCATGGATTCAGACAACAGAGGATAGGGAGGAGGTGGATGGGGCAGCAAGCTAACTGTTCAGAGAAGGTGGGTATTAGGAACTTTATTGTTTTTAAAATGTGTGTCTGTGCGAACTAATTAAAATATGAACAAGTATGCAGAATAATCTCACTTTTATTCAGGAAGAAGAGGACGTTTGTGACTGTGACTCCGGGCTCACTTGGCAGAAACACCCCCTGACCCTCCACCCCCCATCGCAAAATGTAATGCCCGTGAAAAGGGTAGGTGGACGCAGTGTTATATAGAACATAGTCCTGAGAGCACGACTGAAAATTAAAACTAGATATAGTATATGGTATAAACTATGCACCAAAAAGTGTGATATAAGATGAGCCGGGCGTGAAATATAATATGCAATACATTGTGCGCAATGACAGATTCATTGGAGAGCGCGAGATAGCACAGGCACTAGCGCGTGCTATGCGATATGCGCCTTGGAGTGTAATATGCACAGGGCAGTGTTGTGTAACCTAACTAGTCTCTAAAGTTGTAATATAAAATATGTGCTGGGGAGTGCATATGCACTGTGACAAAGATAAGGATCCCAGATTGTAATATGTATGGCATAGCGCTGTACGTTATAACATAGGCATCGAGGAAGGCACGTTAGATGGGGCAATATAACCCTTGCGAAGGCAAGTGTGGCATGACATATTCACGGGGTGGTGTTACAGTGCACATGGGCTAGAGAGTGTCATAGCATACGCACTAGCTGGTGGAATACAACACAGAGGTGTGTGGCACTCGGCGGGCACTGGTGGGTGTAACACAGCATTGGGCTCAGCCAGGAGCACGCTGTGACTCTCAAGTGAGGTTCGTCTCCTTTCCAGAGAGTAAAATAAAAAGTATTACACATCCGGCGGTGGATGTGTGTTTTATTAACCGTGAGGGGGGTTTCTTGCATAGTTTGGCCGAATTTTTGTCGAATCCCCTTTGAATGGCTTGGTGTGCGTGTGTATTAAATGTGCCCGTCAATAGCTACCCATGTTTGTATAAATAAACGAAAAGGGTGTCTACTTGGAGAGTACCCACTGACGGGGGCGCCGGGATTAGGCACGGTAGGCCGTCAGACACGTCAGAGCTTCACTAGCGGTGTAAATACATTCCACGTGGATTCATTGTATGCATAGTCGCCTTATAATGAATATCACGCAAATCGTCATGGTGATAGGTACATACCGTTTGTTCAGCATGTCCTAGGTGTTTCTATAAATATATATATGTTTTAAATAATAAAAAACAAAGGCCGGCCCCGGGGAATGGGGTCCCCGGGGCCATAAGTGGCCTGAGGAGGAGGGCAACGCAGCCCCCCTCCTAAAGATTTTTTTTTTAAAAAAGGCCATGACCCGGGGGATGGGGTCCCCAGGGCCAATAAATTAGAAAAAGAAGGGGGGCCACACAGCTCTCCTTCTTAAAAAAATAAAATAAATAAAAGACCGGCATTGCGCCGGAGGCCACGCCCCCTCCTTGCAGCACTCTGCAAACGCGCCCCCTGGCCAGTTGTAAGTTGGGGAATTAATTCCCCTTCAATACTGAGGGTCCCTGAGGGCCACCTAGCCCAACAGGTATCTCCAGTATGCGCCAGGGAGCTGTGTTGCAGACAGGTGTTTTGAGGCCACGCCCCTTTGTACACCTCTATGCAACGCAGCTCTGTGGCGCTTACTGGAGGTACCTAGTGGGCTAGTTTGACCCTAGGGACCCTTAGGATTCAAGGGGACTTAATCTCTCAACTTAGAACGGCCACAGGGTGCGTTTACACAGTGGTGAAGGGAGGGGACGGGGCCTGAGGTGACGTGTGCAAACACGCCCTGTGGCGCGTTTTAAGTTGGGGAAATAATTCCATTTCAATCCTGAGGGACCCTGGGGGCCAACTAGCCCACCAGGTGCTTCCAGTAAGCGCCACTGCTCTGTGTTGCAGAGAGGTGGTGCAGGCCGGTCCCCTTTTTACACCTCTCTACAATGGCGCTTACTGGACGTACCTAGTGGGCTATTTTGACACTAGGGACCCTCAGGATTCAAGGGGACTTAATCGCCCAACTTAAAAAACGGCCACAGGGCGTGTTTACACAGTGGGGAAGGGAGGGGACGGGGCCTGAGGTGACGTGTGCAAACACGCCCTATGGCGCGTTTTAAGTTGGGGAAATAATTCCCCTTCAATCCTGAGGGCCCCTGGGGGCTATCTAGCCCACCAGGTGCTTCCAGTAAGCGCCACAGAGCTGCGTTGCAGAGAGGTGGTCCAGGCCGTGCCACTTTTTACACCTCTCTGCAACGCAGCTCTGTGGCGCTTACTGGAGGTACCTAGTGGGCTAGTTGGACCCTAGGGACCCTCAGGATTCAAATGAACTTAATCTCCCAACTAAAAACGGCCACAGGGCGTGTTTACACAGTGGGGAAGGGAGGGGACGGGGCCTGAGGTGACGTGTGCAAACACGCCCTGTGGCGTGTTTTAAGAGGTAGTTTTAATCCCCTGCCCTATTATATACTAGGGGCTTACAGAGGATTTCATGCTAATCACAGGGAGACCCCAACGCATAGTGTTCCCTAGTGTATGTAGGTATTTTCACTGTATTCTGAGTGTCTTTTAACATAGCACTGGCTCTAGGACTGGTTAGTCAGACTCAGTTACCACCAGTATCCGTCTGAAAAAGTTGAGGGTACAGGATGATTTTGCAACAAGGCTTCTTTCTGCTCTTCTGTTTGTTCTTTCTGCATGTTATCCTTCTTCCTGCGCTTTTCTTCGTCTTTGAGGACTTCTGTTGCTTCTTTCTGCATTTCTTTTTTTTCTTTCTGTGCGTTTTTTCTTCTTTCTTCACATGTCCTATCTCTGTAGGCATAGTTAGAAATTCGCATTTAAAAACATTTGAAATTCACTGAAAAAGCCATAGGTTTCAGGCACGTTATAGTTAGGAATTAGCATTTAAAAAAACCTTAGAAATTCACTGAAAAAAAAAATAGGTTTCAAGGGCGTTATAGTTAGCTGGACTTTTCACTCGTACAAAACCATAGAAATTCCCCCGTTATAGTCAGTTCAGCTAACTATAACTCACGCGCCCGCAATGCACTGCTGATGACTTCACATATTACATCACTCCTGACATGGTCAGTGAAATCACTCATGACATCACTGATGACATCTCAAATGACATCACTGATGACATCACTGATGACATCACTGATGACATCATCCTTGTGATAGAGTGGCAGACCTCCTCTCCCCCTAATATAACCTTTGATACACACATTCAAAAATAGAAACTAAGAGGGGGAGGAGCCTAGCGCGCAACCAAGATGGCCGCGTAGGCTTGTGGCTCCCGAGGGCCTCCGCAACCTCCCACGTCTATCCTGTCATAATCCAGATTTTTTCGATGGGCTTTTGTTTATGATCTTGCGCTAAGGTGCCACTCGTTTTCCAAATCGAAATTGGACTCCGGGAACGTGTTTTTTGGCGATCTGAAGTTTGCGGCCTTCTCCGGCCTTGGTGCCGAACTCGGGTTGGTGAAGTGCCCGGCTGCGAATTGAACAACAGCGGCATGCCAGGCTGGGCCTGCCCCGGACCCCGTGCTTTCACTTTCGGTTTCGAGTTGAGCTACCGAGACTGATGCGTGGGACATTGGGAGAGCTGCGCAGAGTACGGAGTGCAAGGCCTAGTCTTGAACTGTAAACGGGCCTCTTTCAGTTAGCGGCCCGGATCTCCTGGCCTTCCTCCGGGTGCTGGAGGGTGCTGACCTTGCTGATCGCTGACGATGACGACGAGAGTGGACGGCGACAAACTGAAACCCAAATCTACCCGGAGGGGAGCCTATTCCCAGGCCAACAATATGGACCGCTATGCACAGCCAAAGGGATCCCCTAGTGGATCGCGTAAATCGCCTGAGCCGCCCAAGGAGGCCTCGGGCGCATCATCCGAATTGACCCTGTTGGATGTCATGGGGGCCATTGAGGAGATGAAGGTGACTGTGAACAAGCAATTGGATACTCTGGCTAACAAATTGGACTCGGTGCTGATTGATGTCACCTTGGTCAGAGCGGACCTGTCGAAAACCAATGACCGGGTCGACTCATTGACCCAAGCGGCGTCGAGTCTAACGGTAGATGTGGCCGCCTTGCAGACGACAGTGCGGAGGTTGCAGCTCGCCAGTGACCTGACCGAGCGTCGCCTTGAGGACTCCGAAGGCAGGGCCAGACGGAACAACGTCCGCATTATCGGCGTGCCCGAACGGTCGGAGGAGTCTGCTGTGGATCTTTTTGTGGAGGATCTAGTGGTGACTCATCTAGCACCCAAAGGGCTGAGCAAGTTCTTCGCTGTGGAACGGGCCGACAGGATCCCGGGGGGTGCGCCCAAGGTGGGTGCCCCCCCGCGGCCTATCATTGCCCGACTTTTTAATTTTCGGGATAGAGACGCTATCCTGCAGGCGTCGAGGGGGGCTGGGCCATTACGATTTGAGAACTCTAATGTTAGCTTTTACCCAGACTTTACACAAGCGGTTCAAAAGCAACGGATGGGATTCTCGGCCATCAAACGGCGCTTGAGAGACATGGAGTTCAAGTATGCGATGCTGTTGGATGGTCGCTCCCACTTCTTCGACCGGCCGGAGGTGGTGGGAGAGTGGCTGGATGCCCTGCCCAAGAGTCGGGATCGGGAGGGTCGGATGGCGGAGAGCGGAGAGGGTTTGACGGAGTAGGAATGGAACTGTGATCCTGGTGATGGACTGTATTGGTAACGTTTTGCACCTGTGGCTGCACTGGACTCCAGTTTGTAACGCTTTGCCCCGTGGTATTTGGAGGTTGCGGGAGGCTTGCTGGGGCCCTTTCCTCCTTCTGGGGTTTTTTCTTGTCCTTTCTTCATATTGGGGCGACAGGCACACTGCATGTTGGGGGGGCTGTTCGGGCTCACGCGGGGTGCAGGGAGGGGGGAGTTTTGTTGGGGTTGATGGGGGGGGGTTGGGGTTTGTTTGTTTGTTTCACAAGGCGGGGTAATATTTTTTGCTGAGCTATTATGATTGTGCTCCCCGGGAGAGGGATATTTTGTGCTGGGAGGGATGGGGGGTAGGGGACTGAGACTTCTTTCCTGGAATGTGAATGGGCTGGGGGACAGGATAAAGCGGGGGGTAGTCCTGCAGTTCTTGAAACGTATTTCACCTGACATTGTGTTCTTGCAGGAAACGCACCTCATAGGGAACTCTTTTCATGCCATGAACAGACGAGGATATCGCCTCCTGGCCCATTCTGGTTTCACCTCTGGCTCGAGGGGAGTGGGCATCTTAGTCAGGACCTCTCTCCCGCTGGTGGTGGATGAGGTGCTCCACGACGACAGAGGGCGCTACACTGCGCTGGTGGGGAGGTGGGAGGCTAGATTGATTTCGCTGGTCGCGGTCTACGTGCCGCCGGGCCTGCAGACGGCCACCTACGCTGATTTGGGGCGCCTGCTGCTTAGGCTCCCGGGGGGGGGGTGTTGGTACTGGGGGGGGACTTTAATGCGGTGGTTTCCGGTGTTGAGGATCGATACCCCCCTAGGGACCTCCCTCGGGCCCAGAACTGGCTGGGGGGCTTTCTGGATACCCTAGGACTGATAGATTGCTGGCGGTTGAAACACCCTGGACACGCGCAATATACCTTCCACTCCGGGGCCCACGGTAGTCTTTCGAGGCTGGACTATATGCTAGTGCCTGCGGCCCAGGCGGGGATGATCGGAGAGGTGCGACACTTGGCGCGCGGTATATCTGATCACTCCCCCCTTTTGCTGCACCTAGATATCGCCCTGGGGGCGGAGGGGAGGGTGGCTCCGATCAACCCCTGGTACCTCCGGAACCCCACGATTCGTGCAGACCTGGTTAAGTCTTTGGAACACTATTTTAATGATAACGTGGGGTCGGTGTCTTCCGCCGTCTCCCTTTGGGAGGCCTTTAAGACGGTGCTCCGGGGCCAGGCCCTATCTCTCATTTCCCACACCAAAAAATGCGAGGCGCAGGAGGTTGTTCGGCTAGAAAATGAGATCACCGAGTTGGAGAGTGATTTGGAGCAAGGTGTTACGGATGACAGATTGCATGTGCTGGAGCTTAAGCAGGCCGACTATAAGGCGCTGGTTACTGAATCTGCTAGGAGTATGGGCAGGGAGCAACAGGGGCGATTGTACGATATGGGTGATAAGGCAGGGAAGTTGATTGCCTGGTTGGATAAGAAGGAGAGAGCGAGTCGAGTGGTGCCGGAGATTGAGAGGGTGGATGGTGTGCGTGTGACGGACCCCGGTGACATTGTTGATTGCTTTGCGGAGTATTTTCACGGGGTCTACTCTCCGGTCTCAGAGCGATCGGAGGAAGACTCTCGACTGCTGCTTCGAGATATTACTCTGCCTTCCCTATCTGATGAGGATAAAGTATTGATGGATGCGGCCCTATCGCCAGATGAGATTGCTTTGGCCATTCGCTCCATTGCCTCGGGTAAGGCCATGGGTCCTAATGGACTTCCCATCGAATTGTATAAGCTGCGCCCAGATGCGATTGCCCCGTATCTCCGGGACATGTTCCTTGAGGCTCAGGCGGCGGGCTCCCTCCCTTCTGACCAACGTCTTGCTACTATTGTTGTTATCCATAAGGAAGGGAAGCCGCGGGATCGGTGTACTTCTTACAGGCCTATCTCTTTGTTAAACGCGGAGCCCAAAATCTTCGCCAAGGTACTGGCCAATCGTCTGATCCGGGTTGTGGGCGACCTGATTCATCAGGATCAATCCGGTTTTATACCCCATCGCAATACCGCTTTGAACCTGCGGCGACTGCATGGCGTCCTTGCTCGCGCCCCATTCATTCGTGAGCCGGCCATCTTGGCGTCCTTGGACGCTACCATGGCGTTCGACACCTTGGAATGGCCATACATCTGGGCGGCGTTGGCGAAGTTTGGGTTTGGCCCGGGGTTTATCGGTTGGGTGAAATTGCTTTATGACAACCCACTGGCACAGGTAGTGGTCAACGGACGGGTGTCGGCTCCCTTTGTTTTGGGTAGGGGCACCCGACAGGGATGTCCACTGTCGCCTCTTCTCTTTGCGCTTTGCTTGGAGCCCCTTGCGGAATGGTTGCGGTGGCACCCCTCGATACGTGGCCTTAGATGGACGCCGGAATACAAGGATCGTGTTTCCCTATATGCGGACGATATCCTCTTGTATCTTGCATCTCCGCGTAAATCGCTCATTGTATTGGTGGATGTGTTGAGCTCCTTTGGTCGCAACTCCGGATTGGTAATTAACTGGGCTAAGTCTTGTGTATACGTTCTCTCCGGGGAGGCCCCCCCCTTCCGCGGGGGTGCCCTATCCAGATTGCGGAGTCGGGGTTCACGTATTTGGGTATCTTCATAACCCTGGATCCGGTGGCCCGGTATGAGCGGAATCTTCTCCCCCCCCCTTCAGCGCCTAAGGGCGGATGTGGCGGGTTGGCGGCGGCTGCCGCTCTCGCCGCTCGGCCGGGCAGCATTGTTCAAAATGATGTCGCTACCACGCTTTTTGTACGCCCTGCAGAACACTATCGACGTAGTGCCGGCCCGTTATTTTCGGGAGGTGGAGTGTCTCCAGCGTCGATTGTTTTGGGATGGGCGGCCGCGGATTGCTCTTGCTAAACTGACCCTACCGTGGTAT
The DNA here is from genome assembly GCF_964204655.1 of Triturus cristatus. Classification (NCBI taxonomy): domain Eukaryota; kingdom Metazoa; phylum Chordata; class Amphibia; order Caudata; family Salamandridae; genus Triturus; species Triturus cristatus. The sequence continues at coordinate 1,397,812,074 of NC_140589.1, forward strand.
GACGGGGGGGTCGCCCTCCATGACATTAAGCGATATTACTGGGCCTCCCAGTTGGCTGCCGTCAATCACGGGATGTATGGCCCTGCTTTGAACCCGGCTTTTGAGATGGACAAATTGCTACTGCCAGGCGGAGACTATAATCGAGCACTATACTCGGGGTCCCTTGATGCGCGGTTGACGGGCCCGACGCGGGTCGCGGTGCAGGTGTGGCATGCAGCAAATGCGGCGATGGGGTGGAGGGATCGCTTGACTCGGGCTACGCCATTGTACGCGTCCCAGCGTTTGGGTTGTCTGTATACTACGAAAGGCTTCGAGAAGTGGGATACGATTGGTATCAGCACGGTAGGGGATCTCTGGACGAAAGGGAAATTTAAGACGTTCGACATGCTGAAAACCGAATACCAGTTGAATGATAGGGAATACTATCGGTATGTTCAAGTTCATCATGCCTTGTGTTCCGTGTTTTCAGACGTGGCGGCTATTCCGGAGCATTCCCCGTTGGAAGACAGAGTATTGGACGGCTATGTGCCGGATAGCACCATTTCGTTGATTTATAAAAAGCTTATCAATGATCGAATGGGTTTGCTGGCCTCATTGCGGGAGACATGGATTGCAGACGGTATAGAACTGGACGACGAGGATTGGGTGTCAGCGGTGGCCTCCCCGAAAGAGGTGGCTATCCCGGCCCGATTGCGGTTCGTCCAGCTTAAGATACTGCATAGAGTGTACGTCACGGGGCCTGGCCTGATGCGTATGGGGTATTCGGTGGATGGTTTGTGTAAGCGAGGCTGTGGGCTACTGGGGACTTTTCTCCATATCTTGTGGGAGTGTCCGGAGGTGACTCGGTTTTGGTGCAGAGTGCATGCGGTGTTAGAAGAAGTCACGCATGTTGCCTTGTTGCCGGAGGCACGTAGATGCTTGCTGAATGTCTGGGAGCCGACCGATTACAATGTGACGCAGACGCAATGGGTGACTCTAGGCTATATGATAGCGAAGCGTGACATCGCACAATTGTGGGGCTCCCAGAGGCCGCCAACGGTCTCCGAGTGGAAGGGACACATGGACTGGTGTATGTTTAGAGAGAAAACGGTGTATGTGGTGAGAGGCAAGCCTGGGAAGTGGATTAAGGTGTGGGGTCCCTGGAACTCCTATCGTGGAGGTATTTGCGCCCCGCCCCAGACGCGTGAGATGGATGCCACTCTGTCTCCCTAGCCCCCGCATTCCTGTATGCTCCTGCGACATGCGACTTTGTCGCTTCTGCCTTGCCCCCTCCCCCCCCCCGATACGAGGAGCACATGTTTCTGCCATTAACCTCCTCTGCCTTGTGAGTTTGATGTTTTCTGTTTTTTCAAAAATATGAAACCTTTCCTGTTTGTTTAGGGACTGCGGCTGTGGCTGACTGCGATAACTTTAGTAACTCTTTTGCTGCTTCATTGATGTGCATGTTACGTCGTGCCTAGGTTTACACTGCGTTTAGCGGCCAGCCTGTTGGTTGTAGGCCCATACTTGTATCTTTTCGAAATTGTAATAAAGGTTTAAAAAAAAAAAAAAAAAAAATAGAAACTAAAATTTTCTAAACAGTGGACATACCAATACCAGTTACAACAACCTATTCAGTAATTCTAAGACCCACATACACATCCACTCATTCACCAACAGTCCTATACAGTCACTCATACATGTACTCACTCATCATATGTACTCATACACCTATACATCCTGTTACACAATGCCACTCATCCATAGAGTTACTCACACACATAGTCACTCATGCTAATAAAGAATCAAACATCCATTTACTTGCATATACAGTTATACACACACCACCACACTTACTTCTACAGAAACTTACACATACTTAGTCTTTTAAACAATCACTTATAGAAACACATACTTATTCATACAGGAACTCTTTCAATCTCTCACTCTCACATATGCTCACTTATATACACCATTAGTCACATATACTAGATTAAAATATATGTAGTTACTCATAAAGACACTATTGAGACAATCATTCACTCACTAACACACCCATGCACACACTCATCCACCCATACAGTCCTGCACACATGCTGTCTTCAACACATACAAACAGTGAGTCACTCATTCATGCACCTATGCACTACGTAATACCCCCACCGAACCATACAGACACTCAGACACTCATACTGATACTCAAAAAACCAACTAATAACCTATATAGACACTCATGTAGCTACTCACCAACCCATGCAGCCACTTATACACAAAGTGAGAGACTGATATAGATATTTACATATTTAAACATTACTCACTAAGCCATGTATTCACTAAGATACACTTAATCAGTCAGTTATACAATCAATTTTTCAAAAACAAATCATCCCTTTAGACACTTATATACCCATTTATTCTTCCATCGACCTTGAGATATACATATATAAAACATATGTAATTTTCAGAAAAACACACATTCACTGGATGATGTCATCAGTGATGTCATTTGAGATGTCATCAGTGATGTCATGAGTAATGTCACTGACCATGTCATGAGTGATGTAATATGTGACGTCATCAGCAGTGCATTGCGGGCGCGCAAGTTATAGTTAGCTGAACTAACTATAACGGGGGAATTTCAATGGTTTTGTACGAGTGAAAAGTCCAGCTAACTATAACGCCCCTGAAACCTATGGTTTTTTCAGTGAATTTCTAAGGTTTTTTAAATGCTAATTCCTAACTATAACGTGCCTGAAACCTATGGTTTTTTCAGTGAATATATATATATATATATACACACACAAGCATTAGAAATGACACAGTGATTCCTAAGACATGGATATCCAACTTCAGTCTTGATGGATGCTTTGAAAAGAACCAAAGAGAAAACCAGAAATGATCTCTTATTGCCAAAGAAGAAAAAAGGTCAAAATGAAGAAGGCAAAATTCGATACATCATGGATTTTAGTAAGCTCAAGAGGAAGTGAAAACATTCATCAGAAACAACTGGAGGATTTTGAAAGAAGATGAAGATTTAAAGGACTATGTAAGAGATCACCCGAATATAATCAGATGAAGATGCACTCACTAGGCGATCTTTTAGTTCAAAGACCAACCATGCAATTGGTCACTGCCGAATACACCAGGTTTCTACAAATGTGCTAAATGCAAAGCCTGCAAATGGGGTGACAACCGGACAGAAGTCAAACTAACTGATGGGAGAGCTAAAAAGATCAAGGAACATATATATTGTGAAAGTATCCATGTCACCCAATAGTTAAAGCAAACTTGACCTCTACTGTACAGGCTCTCCAAGATAGTGGTCATGAAGTGGTGATAGACTTAGGTAACATGCACTTCAATGATGCACTGACACCCCAGGAGTGAATACATTGGACGCATCTAGGGGCGGGGACAAATAAGATTCAACTTTCCCTTTAATCTGATGTTCGTGGGGCAGGGATCCAAGCTCGAGTAGTAAAAACATTCAAACTGTTACAACTATTTACAGCAACAAGAAAATGAGATGATGTGTTAATTTGTTTTATAATGTTTATTTTCATGTTAAATTACATTTGCATTATGATATGTATTATGCATTACACGAACCACCCTTAATTGCTCAAGGCAGACCGGATCATATATGCATTGGGACTAGGCATTTGGAGGAACAGTGTTATGTACAAATTTCCATGTCTGATTTATACATATGTATGTTAACTATTGTAAATGAACACTTAAGAATCCAACAGTTACATGACATACCTAATTTTCTCCTTACATCTTTAGCTTGCTTATACCTCACGTTAAAAATGTACAGAGCCTACATGTTTGAGCTCAATTGTATTTCTTTAAAACATATACCATGTGAATGTTATATATACACTGTAATAACTGCAGATTAACAAAATGCAAATAAAGAAATAAAAAAAAAATGAAGTGGTGATGGAGCTTTTAATTACAATATATAGTATTTACAAACACAAATCATACTTAATCTTGCAGGTGATCCTGGAGTGTGGCCCACTCCACCGCTTGTAAATCCCCAACATCCACTGGTATGGATTTAGCAACATTCGAAAATTAATTTTGAATATACTTCCTTGGGAGTATGTCACACTACACTGCAGTTTGAATAATTACAATTACGCTAGGATGCTGTGGACATAATTGAGTATATGGTCAGATTTGAATACCTGATATAACGTTAGACTGGAACAATCACGCTGTTACATTTACAGGTTGTGATTAGAAAAGATGTAAAAGATAAATCATTGTGAGATACAAATTTATCATGCACTTGTGCATGTGCTTGCGCCTGTGGCTAAGGAGGTCAGCAGCAGTATCCACAACGCGGAAAAGACATTGCTGGATCAGTATTTTAATTTTCTTTACACATCGCCGCATTAAGCGCAGAGGAGCACTTTTAACTCTGGAAACTATCCTGTGATCCCAGTCTCTCCCCCGGACTCCAGGACACCTACCTGATCACTCCTCCTGAGTGCACCGGTGCTCGGCTGAGCGTTGACCGCTTCAGCGGGCTCGCAGCGGCAGGGGCCGCCATCTTGGGCCGGGTTGCTCGGGTGAGGTGGGAGGCGAGGCCAGTGACATCACCGCCACACCCCCGAGTCCCGCCCCTACTTAGGAGGGCGGACTGGAACCTACCCTTGGCATTTGCAGGCTGACGACCCTGTGGCAGGGGGTCTCCGCCTGTGGCTAAGGAGGTCAGCAGCAGTATCCACAACGCGGAATAGACATTGCTGGATCAGTATTTTAATTTTCTTTACACATCGCCGCATTAAGCGCAGAGGAGCGCTTTTAACTCTGGAAACTATCCTGTGATCCCAGTCTCTCCCCCGGACTCCAGGACACCTACCTGATCACTCCTCCTGAGTGCACCGGTGCTCGGCTGAGCGTTGACCGCTTCAGCGGGCTCGCAGCGGCAGGGGCCGCCATCTTGGGCCGGGTTGCTCGGGTGAGGTGGGAGGCGAGGCCAGTGACATCACCGCCACACCCCCGAGTCCCGCCCCTACTTAAACGGTCCATATGTGTCAGCGCAGCGGACGAGCGCAGCGGGCGCGACGAAGGCGCGCCGGAGTTGCGCCTGAGTTAAGCCCGTCTGCGCCCGTCCGCGGCCGACCGGGACCCGGGCCCACCCCCCCTGGCCATTTTGTGAGGTATTCCTCTCATGATCTATTATCACTACAACCTAGCTCCCCCTCAGGAATAGCCCTCCCTTCACTCCCCTCGCACACTTGCACACGTATACAAACATTGGGGCTCTCCCGCCTTCCCCTGCTGGCTGACGATATTCAGTCTATTCCACCATTGCCGAATGAACCTAGATCGGCTCCTCTACTACTACATAACATGAGATGCTACTACCTCAACACAAGGTCCCTAATAAAGAACCAGGTCAACATCTTCCTTTTCCTGACGGAAGAAAAACCAGATCTTCTGTTGTTGACCGAAACATGGACCAACCCTCATTCCTTACCGGACATTCTGGCATCACTTCCCTCAGACTACTACATTCTGACTGCCAACCGTGCACAAGGGAAGGCTGGAGGTGGGGTAGCAGCAATTGTTTCGAAATCCTTTTATTTCCGGGAATTACCTTCTCTCACTCTCCCCAACACAGAGAATTTGGTAATCACACTAGACTCAGAGAGCGGGGCTCTTACTGTAATTCTGTTATACCGTCCTCCCCAATACATGGCCAATTATCCAGTACTTTTGGCAGAACAACTGGCCTCCCATGTAATAAAGCACTCTAAAACTGTCCTAGTGGGGGATTTAAATTATTGGTTCGATAGAACAGACACAGACACCCAAGCTGGAGAACTGAGGGTTCTGCTTACAGATCTAAACCTGGTCCAACACATTCACTCTCCCACTCACCAGAAGGGTCACAGCTTGGACCAAATCTGGACATACAACGTACCATCATTCTCTCCTATTATAAGCCCTTGCATCTGGTCAGACCATCATCTTATCCAGTTCCCGCTAGAAATTCATGGGCAGCACAAGGCCAAACCTCCCATGGGTAAAGAGTTCCGCAAATGGAAATCCATGGACCGCTCTGGGTTCATGGACACGTTGAACAACACCCTTCCCCCATTAGACGAAGATCTGGAGGTTGACGAGAGGGCACTGTCCTCCTGGCTTCTCCATGCAGCAGATCTGTTCGCCCCCTCTGTATACCTACCTAACATTAGAGGTAATGATGCCCACAAATGGTTCACTCAAGAACTTAGAGCACTTAAATTAGGGGTACGACAGAAAGAAAGACAGTGGAGAGCTACCTACTCTTCACAGGATAGGGAAACCTTCTGCGTCACTAGGAAAAATTATCAAAAATTTTTAAAACAACACAAACTTAATTTCTTCTCCTCAAAAATTTTATCGTCATCCAACAAGTCCAAAGATATTTTTAATATAGTTAATGAACTCTGTGACAACGACAGGACAGCCCCTTCAATAGCTCCTACGCAGAAGCTATGTGATTCTCTGAATAATTTTTTCAGAGAAAAAATTGTCACTATCAAATCGAGCATTGCTAGTTCCCCAACGTCACTTCCTTTGGATGACGTCTTTTACAATCCCTCTGTATTAGATACCTTCCCGGTCATTGATGGTAAAACTTTTTCTTCACTTTTGACGAGGGTAAAGTCCGGATCCCCTAACGACATCTGCCCCCCCACATCTTTTCGGAAATCGGTCAGACTATCCCTCAGGGGATTCTACCCCTACGAAATAAATCACTGACCCAGGGCAGGGTACCTACTGGCTTTAAACACGCTCTGCTAATCCCTCTAATTAAAAAACCAGGCCTGGACCCTCAGGACTCATCAAATTATCGTCCTATATCCCTGCTGCCGTTCCTATCCAAGATATTGGAGGCTCACGTCTCCAATTGCCTTTCCAACTTTGTGGAAACCACTGGATTTCTGGAGCCAAATCAAGCTGGGTTCCGTCCAGGCCATTCGACCGAGACGGTAACCCTGGCAGTCCAGAATACACTTCGGTGTAACGCAGACAGGGATGTCCACCAGGCACTGGTGCTTCTTGACCTGTCTGCTGCATTCGACACGGTCGACCATACTATTTTGGTCGGCCGTGTCGAGCAGGCAGGCCTCAGAGGTGCTGCCCTGAGCTGGGTGGAATCATTCTTGTCTGACCGGACTCAAGCAGTGAGACTGGGCACTTTCACAGCCCCTAGAATTAAGAACGATTGCGGGCTCCCTCAAGGCTCATCCCTGTCCCCCCTTTTATTTAATTTATACTTGCGTCCCCTTTTGTACTCCTTGAGGAAATTCAAAGTGTGGATCTTTAATTACGCAGATGATCTGCAATTGGTTTTCCCCCTGGGGTCGCCGGATGCTGTCACTGAGTTTAGGGAGGTCATGGCTCATATCCAGAGATGGATGGGCCTTAACCACCTAAAACGTAACCCAGGCAAGACTGAATTGATCTTGCCTGGGAAGAGCGAACTCAGCTGGGGACCTCAATTTTGGCCTCTGGAGATGGGAAATCCCCCCTCCAATTCCCGCACAGTTAAGAGCCTTGGAGTCACCTTTAGTGAAGACCTCTCCCTGAAAAGTCAGGTAGGGTCAGTTGTTTCCGCTTGCTTCTTTCAGCTGCGCAAGATTAGAAAGATTGCCCATTTCCTAACCCATTCTGCCCTGATACAGGTGACCATCGCCCTTGTGCTGTCTAGGCTGGACTACTCAAATAGTTTATATTTGGGCCTTCCAGCCGGGCAGCTCAAGAGGCTGCAGCTGGTTCAAAATCAGGCGGCCAGGCTGATCTGTGGGCTTCCTAAATGGCAGTCCATCAGGCCAGGCCTGGCAGACCTGCACTGGCTGCCGGTAGCCCAGAGGGCGGCTTTTAAAACCGGCTGCATTATCTTTAGGGCATTACAAAGTAAAGGCCCCAAATTTATCATCAATCTGCTTGCCAGATACACCCCCTCCCGCAACATCCGCTCTGGTCACAAAAACTTGCTCATGGTGCCGGTTGTTAGGAAACAACGTCAGGGCGGCAGCTCTTTTCATTTTCTTGCTGCCTCCCTCTGGAACTCCTTGCCAGCTTCTTTAAGGTCACACGAGGATATTCTAGCCTTTAGACTAGCCTTTAAGACCTGGCTTTTTAGAGAAGCTTATCCTTAGACGTTCTAAGTTGTTCTCCTGTTGTTGTGTTATGCTCTGAGAACCTCCTACAGCGCCATGAAGCCTACGGGCGTACGTGCGCTTTATAAGCTAAATTTAACATAACATAACATAACATAACCTTGATAAAGCTGTGGAGCAGCGCAATTTAGACTCCATCCCTTACATGTCATCATTGTGCAATTTGCATTTATATTTTGACATTATATCTGCTGTGTGCCTTAATAATATTAACGTGTGTGAACATTTAAAGCATTAATGAAATGTATTTACTGTAGAAACTAGAGTTTTATAAACATGTGCGATAATGATAATGTTCAGTTTAACATGAAGACATGTGTTCACGTTTGCATTTATACTTTAAGTCACAGTTTCATATATTCTGGAAGTCTTAATTGAAAGTGTAATCGTGTATGCTTTTACTCATGTTTGCATCAGTTCTTAAGTTACATGGGCACAAGTATAACCATGTCTTTGAAGTGCACTTTTAAACGTTTAGTTAAAGTTAGCCTTACTAAAGGCCTTAATTTTAAAATGTATTTTGCTTTGTTTAGTGCATTCTCAAGTTTGTTTTCCTTAGCTAGAGAAAGCAGCATTGTTGCCGGTATTAGTTTCTTGATAGTAAGGTCTGAGAAGAGAAATCTTATCAATAAACGTTAAGACCTAATGAGCAGTTGAAGCCTACTATTCATCATGTATCAGGATGGAGGGATGTTCAAGGTTGCAGTAACTGTCCAAGTTGTGTGGGATGAGAAACTCAGAGGATGTTGCAAATGCACACTATGAGAAGTGAACTTATGGTGCATGATGGTGGGGGGGAGATATGACTGTTGCTGACGTTTGTTTTAATTAATGTTCACACTGTTAGAGGAGAGCAGATTCCCTTACACTTTGAGGGGTACAGACCTCTCTGCTTCCTTTACTGTTGCAAGTGTGAATCTTCATGCTAAACACTTATTCCAATTCTGGAAGACTTCTACTGGCATCTTTACTATGCTGACACCTTCTAGCATTCCTGAATTTCCTTAAGACCCATTCTACAAACCATCCTTATTCTAGATTTAGAAACCTTGATTAGATGAATTCAGAACTAGGAGAGAGAATCGGAGTTTCATTAAGGAGCACCTATTTTTATTTCTCAGTTTCTGAATTGCTGTGGCTATGGTTATTTCATATCTTATCCTACTGAGACGGAACCTAATGCAAATTTCAGTTCGCCAGCAGTATTTCTGTATCTTTTTTATGTTCTCTTGATATGCATATATATATTTGTATGAATATTAATTAGCAATAAAACTACTTCAATTGCTGATTCTTGGTCCTTACTGTGACGCCAAATGGTTTCACGAAAGTCAAATTGTTTTATTATTGCTGAGTCCCTTTGCGTCTTAAGCAACTTAAAAAGATCCATCAGATGCGAGATTGTGAATCACGTACCTGCACGAACTCAGCTGCATAAACAGATGAATCTCAGACTATAAGAAAGGCAGCAAAAAATTGGGATTTTTTTCTGTTGACACCGTCAAATTGTTTTCACGAGACACCCAACCCGATGCAAGAATCAAAAAAGAAAGACTTTTGGTAAATACTTGAAACAGTGTTGTTGAAAACAACAAGCATCACAGTCTTAGATTTTCTGACAGGAGTAATAGGAGAAAACCGGGTTGATAATAGCGGCTTTGTAGAATGCTTCCTCAATAAAGGCACGATGGGGCTGTAAAAGAAGAAAGGCATTGCAGGGGAGACTAAACAAAGACAACCTCAAACTGAGAAAATTGGTACAAACTTTGTGCTCTAGAAAGAACAAATCAAATTGGAAAAACGATGGAAAAGAAAAGAAAAGGCGAAATTAACTTGGAAAGATAGTTACTATGCATACAAACAAAAGCAGGCACTCAACTAGGTCAAAACCACATGCCTTACAAATCAGAGAATGAGGTGGGACGTCTGGTGTCTCATGCAGAGATGGCAGAGTCAGATAATTCAACATTACTTTGGGAAAAGTCAAACATATTTGTAAAAGAACACATACCTGTTGGCTAGAAATCCGTATCCATCCTTTAACCCTGTCAGCCGCTTATCAGGAAGTCCATTAGTAGATACTAACGTAATGTTGTTAAACCTCAAGTGTGGGCTAAAAACGTAAAAACACAGCACATTACAAGTGGATGGTGGCTCTATTTTGCAGCATTTCACTTAAACACTGGAATAAATTACACAAAAAACACACCTTTTTATGATCTAGTAAATATAACTGCAAATGTGGGGGCTTGAGAAATGAGATGCATTTAAAGAGTGTCCAATGAATGATACCGGAGTAAAAGCTATCCATGACAGGCTACTCTTCTTATTACACAGGCATCATAACCGATGCTTGGTCAAGGGCTTTCCATAGTTAGCCATGCTAAAACTTCCTCATCTCAAACATACAGTAATTCCAATTCATGAAGCAATTTCCCTCAAACAATTAGGGTGAGAATGAAGTGAGTGAAAATCGAGGCCTTTCTTGATTAGACCGAGATTTGCCACTTTCTGTTTGCACATCTACCTGAAAGTAGCCTGCAGCATATACAGTAGCAGTTATACACTCAAACAGAAAACGCAGTCACTTTTCAAACATCTTGCAAAATGTTGGATGTAAAACCACGGAGTTCAGACGCTAATTCTACGCATCCTAGATATATATTCAAATCTAATGTAAAATGGGCATGTTTTCAAGATGGAGTTGTAGTACTCATCGGCACCACATGCTTGAACCTCTGCTTTCTGATGGCCATCAAAATTATGAAAACACAATGGTGCTGGAAGTATTAGACTACCACACTAGGCCCCAGAATGGGTGTAAACCAGCACAAGATTGCTGCCCCCTATTCAGCACTGCAGCAAAGCAGAGGTGCAGTTCTCTTGGAGTCACAGAGTCATGGACCACCTCTGACACATGTTATCTTCGATGCAAGGTAAGAGGCCGGCCAGGATCATTGTCTAGAGGTGAGCCCAGTTGGATACAAAATGAGCACATGCTTGGCAAGGTCCCATGGTTATGACGCTATCGGAGAAGAGTAATACCGTTGCACTTTAAAATGGGTAGCAACAACTGGAAACTCTTTGATGCAGGAAAGCTTGTTATACGATGGAATTCGTTTGTACTCATTGCTTTTGACTGTTGGTCGACTCACAGCAACTGAAGAGCTTTCATGGGACAACTGCTCTGGGCAACTAGTTGGGACTACGCCTAAACATTCACAGTTCAAGCCTGTCTGCTCACTAAAATGTATAACACATATTCTGGTATGCTGGCCCCACGCCTAAGGAAGCCATAGCTACAGGCTCACTACCCGCCTTCCCCCACCCACAATCCGCCAAGCCATTCTGATTGTACTCTTGAAACCCACCAAAAAGCACAAAATTGCTAATCATACAGGTCTGTAAGAAACTGGGTTATTGGTTGAGGGGAGCAGAAGACTCACTCAGGCAACAACCATAATCCTTGTCACGGTGAACCACAAAAGTCACTAAATGAAACTGTGCTTTACCCTCTGGTAGCTTAGCACAAAAGCAGTCAGGCTTAACCTAGGGGCAAGGTGTAAACTATTTATGCAGGACACCAATAGTAACAAGATGAACACACAACACAAGAAAAATCCCAAACCAATTTAGGAACATCAAATACATTTGAACAAATAAAATGATACCTGAACGACAAAAATACAATAAGTAGAACTGAAGATATTCAACTTTAACATTTTAAGTAGATATAACACCTAAAAGCACAAAGCACCACTCTCGGTCGTCTGGTCATGCTAGACTGGGGCAAAGTGACAAGCTGAGGCTGACCATGAAGAAGTGTGGGACGGATACAGCAACCCGGTTAGTCCAGGCTGAAAAAAAGTACCTTCTCAAAGTCTGGCATGAAGAGTTCCATTTGCGGTGGGGGGGCTACAAGGAGCAGGGAGAGTGTCGTGGTCGGTAATCGCCGAAGTGCGAAGAGCAGGCGTGGTGTTGTGTGCGTTTGTCACTGCAGCATGAAGATCAGGTTGGGCATCGCAGACAGATGTTACTGGAACTTTGCATTGCGGTTACCACAGACCGTTGTTGCTGTAGTGCAAAGTGCAGATCTCATATATGCCAGTCGTTGCTGGCGGTAGTTGTAACGCAAAGAGTCAGGTTCAACGGAGCGTTGTGTTGGTGGTCGTCGTGGGAGTCTTTGCGCAAATGGGCCTTGTTCGCTGTCATGAAGGTCCTAAAACCTCAGGATTTCACCTTTTCTTGTAGATAAGTGCACTCTGATGCCAGCCAAGTGTCCATGACCTGGGGGTGGGGACCTTTTGGGGATCAGGGACTTACTCTGGCAGAGACTAGAAGGACTCTGGCAGATACAGTTGCAGGTCCAGTGCAGCAAGTCAGCTGGACAGTTGCAAGGTGGTCTCTGGAGCTTGTTGTGTCTCTGTAGCTCAGACCAGGAGGTCAGCCAACTGACCCTTGGAGTCACTCAGGTAGCCTGGGATGAAGGGAGCAGGTCCAGTCTTTCTTCTCACAGGTCTGGGCAGGCCTTAAGCAGCAGGACAGTCTTCTGAGGGAAAGGCAGGCCTCAAACAGCAGGGCAGTCCTCTAGGGGAACAAGACAGGCCTCAAGCAGCAGGGCAGTCAGGGCAGTCCTTCCTCTTGTAATATCTGCAGGTCCAGGAGTGTACTGATGACAGGCTTTGGGGGTCCAATATTTATACCTGGTGCCAGCCTCTGAAGTGGGGATTCCCTATACTACCCCGACATCTGGTTTTGGAAAGTTCTTCCCTTTCCCGGCCAAGGCTCAGAGAAGTCTGAGTTAGCCAAAGACTAGTGGCAGGTTCCTTTGTGTGTGCAAGAGGCAGGGTCCTTTGAAATGTAAGTGGGGCTGTGTAAAGCTCCACCCCAACCATCCTGACAGGATGGCCTATTCAGTCCACATCTAATCCTCTATTGTGTCACTGTCTGGAAGAAATACACAAACACCAACACCAGAACCATTCGCAGTCATGTGACCCAGGATACTAGCAGAAGGCACAAATGGTTAGGACAAGAAAATGCCAACTTCCTAAAAGTACAAAAACTTGGAGGGATAGACCCAAAGGACCAGAACCAGGTAGGGCCGTACTAAATTGAATACAAAAAGGAGACCCTGGCTCCGTTTGACGTTATGCTCTTGTTATTTTTGAGCAACAAACCAACCACTATCTTTTTTGTTTGAATGGAATTTTTTATTAAACCATTCCTTTCTTTGCAATTGTTTATATTTACCAAAAAGATTTTAGTTGCATGAGAAGTGAAGAGATACACATTTTTCAAATTAACATACAAAACATGAAAAATACTTATGACAAATCACAATAGACAGTGCATGAAATGCTTATATACAAACACATTTATATACAACAACGTTGGACTTTTGCATCATAACATCAGAAACTAGAATACTCTTATCGCTATCTTGTTTTTGGGGCCAAACATGTGCCAAACACGGGAAACTGTTTAGAGTGTGTGCGTGGGTCATACAATTCAGTACAAATCCCTCACGTCACAAGTTTATTCAAATTCCTCCGTGTTGAAAAAAAGTGCCGACGCGTTTCAAGACCCAGTCCTCTGCTACCGGGACTCTCATCAGGGCTTCATGTTAATGGTCAGCGATTTAAAAAAAAAAAAACATAAATGAATTTTTTTAAACTTACCTTACCGGGTCCCGCACTGCCTCAGCTCCTGGACGGTCCTGCGTTTTCCTGCAGCTCTCCTGAACAGGAAGCAGCCACAGGCAGCCTCCCTCCCCTCCCCTAAGCCAATCACAATGCTGCAATGGCAGCGTTCTGATTGGTGGGGACGGTGCCCGCTCGGGAGCCTATGGGAGACCATTTTCTCTATGTAGGCTGCATGCAGCCTACATAGAGAAAGACTGGTTTGGTCAGCCCCAGAGGGCCGACCAGTCAGGGCCCATAGCATTGGGCAAGCCACTCCTCCTCGACTCGCCCACCCGCACGCCCCCAACCAGGCATACCCTTCTGCTTTCTCGCAGTGCGAGAAGCAGAAACATCAAATGGTATTTAAATACCATATCTGAAAGAAACACGTAGTGATAGATTCCTTACCTTAGAATTCCCCCAGGCGTCAGGCTGGATCCGGAAAGTTTTCGTCAGCAGTACCCCTGCACATCGGTAGGTGGCGTCGTGCGGCTCCGCGTCCGTCGTTGTGATCGCCGGGATGACGTCGCGGGCAGTACTTAGATGCCGCCCACGTGCGCTGACGTCAGTTCTTTCTTTCTGCGCGCCAGCAAGCACAGATCTGGGAAGAGCTAGTAGCCCCAGTCGTTTTTTTACTGCGTTTTTTTAGGCTTTTAGTCTCCTATTTTTCCTGAGTCGATCGACTCCTGCTGCCATATGGATGCCCGGGTTTAAGAACTGTGGAGACTGTCACCGCATGATGTCGGTGACGGACCCGCATTGCGAGTGTCTCTACTGCCTGGGGCACGACCACAACTCCAAGTCGTGCCTCAACTGCTGGGCCATGGTGCCGAAAACTTTGCGGGAGCGGTCCCGAAAGTTGCTGGAAGTCCGGCAGTCGGCTCCGCGCCGTTCAAGGTCCCAGTCCCGTGGGAGGTTGAGGGACCGGTCGCGGAGTCGTCACCATCATTCTTCTGGATCTAAGTCTTCGCATTCGGGGTCAGGTAAGCCGAAGCATTCCAAAAAGAAGTCGAAGAAGCGTCGTCACTCTTCGGCTTCCCCTCATCAGTCGCGCGACCCGGCTGAGGGTGCGGGCGGTACCACCCCCACGGCTCTGGTGGAGCCTGTGACATCGCCCTTCCCGGGTCCGGCGGCGACGCCTGCCCAGATGCAAGAGTTTCTTGCAGCCATGGCCTGATTCTTTGGGCCATCTGGACCCGCCGGTGTGCCTCCGGGCCCCGCAGTCCCGACTGGGGGTCCTGTTGTTCCATCGCCGCGGGCTCCGGTCCCGGCACCGCAGGCCCCCATGGGATCCGGGATCGGACCCCGGTCGACACCGGTTGACCTTGTTACGCCTCCCCCGACGTCGACTCCACCGGCACCGCTTCCGACGCCGCCCGCTCCTCGGGATGACGTCGTCCCCAGTTTCAGCCCTGAACCGGACATGGAGCCGGATTGGCGTCGATCAACGCCAGTTCCAGCACCAATGGGATTTATTCCCTCTGTCCGTCCTCTGTATTTTCAGCCTGTTCCACAGACTTCGGAGGAAGGGGAGGACTGGGAGGGGTCTGAGGACCCTCTCGCACAGGATTGTGCTTATGATCCAAACTGGGAGGAATTTGGGGGAAGCCAGAGGTCATGACAATTCGCCGGACCCTGAAATGCTGTCTCCTCCTACCGTGGCTACGGAGGAGGGAGCAGGTTACACAGTGGTGTTGCGTAGGGTGGCCGAGGCCCTCCGCCTCGAGCTCCCTACAGTGGCTGTCAGGACAAATATCCTGACAGAAGTGCTCCAACCGGCGGCAACCTCTTCAAAGCCCTTGCTGCCCTTTAATGACGCACTTTCGGACCTTCTTTTGGGCACCTGGTCCAGGCCCAACACAGGGGCTCCTGTGGACAAGAACATGGCCCGACACCATCGCCCGACTCCGGGCGTCCCGCTCTTCCTCTCTCAACACCCTACCCCTGAGAGCTTGGTTGTCTAGGCCTCTGCGTCCCAAAGCGCGTTCCCTTCCCCACCTCCGGATAGGGAATCCAAGAAGCTGGACCAGCTTGGCAAGAAGCTGTTTTCATCTGCCAGCTTAGGGCTGCGGTCAGTGAACACCGCATGCCTCTTGGACCGTTATTCCCACTCTCTGTGGGACACGGTTGCACAGGTGCTGCCTAGCTGTCCCGAGGAGGTCCAGACAGTCCTCTCCCAAGCTGTTGCTGCTGGGAGAGACGCAGCTAAGTTCACCATTTGTTGTGGGCTTGACACCGCCGACTCACTGGGCAAGGCGATTTCCACGACGGTGGCGCTTAGGCGCCACGCCTGGCTGAGAACAACTGGCTTTTCGGGGGATGAGCAGAATACCCTGATGGACATGCCCTTTGATGGCATTCCCCTTTTTGGCACTAAGGCAGACAGTGTGCTGGAGCGCTTTAAGGACTCACGGGCCACGGCCAATTCCTGGGCCTGTCAGCCACTCTGCCTTCTCCGCCTTCTGCCTTTCGCTCCTTTTGTGGCCATGGAAGGGGCGCCCCACTACGTTCGCAGAGCCACTGGCCGGCACAGCAACAATCTCAGCGCGGACGTGGGAACCGTCGAGGTGGTTCAGAGGGGCAGTCCACCTCCACCCGTGGCATCCACTGCTAAGCCTTCCTAGTCTGTCCTTTCAGGTCCATCAAACGCAAGTGGGCGAACGTATTCGCCATCATTTCCCCCACTGGCGTACCATCACATTGGACCAGTGGGTGCTGCAAATTGTCTGAAGAGGCGACTCCATCCCCTTCGAGACTACCACTCCAGCCATGCCACCTCAGTACCACCTCATGTCGGGGGATCACTTGGCACTTCTCCAGCAGGAAGTTGCGGCCCACTTGGCCAAGGGGGCCATCGAGCGCGGTCCGACGCCTGAAGTAGGTCGTGGTTGTTATTCCCACTACTTCGTGGTTCCCAAGAAGGACAAGGGCCTACGTCCTATCTTAGACCTTCAGAACGTCAATCGCTTCCTCCGGAAGGAGAAGTTCAAGATGCTCACATTGGCTCAGGTCTTGTCTGCCCTAGACTCGCAAGCCTGGATGGTAGCGTTAGACTTTCAGGACGCCGACTATCATATTCTCGTCCTGCCGGCCCACCGGCGTTACCTGCGGTTCACGGTTGACCACGAGCACTTTCAGTTCACCATGCTCCCTTTTGGCCTTACCAGCGCCCCTCCGGTGTTCACGAAAGTGATGACGGTGGTCGCAGCTCATCTGCGCAGATCATGGGTTTCAGTCTTCCCCTATCTCAACGACTGGCTGTTGAAGGCGGGCTAGCCCCAGGTAGTCGTTTCCCACCTCCAGACTATGGCCGATCTCCTGCATTTGCTGGGGTTCTCCATCAACGTGCTGAAGTCGCACTTGGTACCCTCTCAGCAGCTCCTTTTCATCGGAGCGGTTCTGGACATGGCGCAGTTTCGGGTTTATCCTCCCGCACAGCGAGTCCGGGAAATTCGGTCTATGATTTCGATCTTTCAGCCCTTGTCCTGGGTTTCGGTCAGGATGACCCTGAGGCTGCTGGGCCTCATTGCCTACTGCATCCTTCTGATCAACCATGCCAGATGGCATATGCGGGCTCTGCAGTGGGACCTGAAGTTCCAGTGGGCGCAGCATCAGGGGGACCTGTCCGGACACGTCCAGATCTTAGAGGGCACTGCACAGCAGTTGCAGTGGTGGCTCATGAACCAGCATTGGGTCAGCGGCAGATCCCTCTCCCTTCTCCAACCGGAGCACACGGTGGTGACAGATGCGTCCCTCCTGGGATGGGGTGGCCACATGGGAGAGGTGAAGATCAGAGGCCTCTGGTCTCCGGCGGAGTCCAAGCTCCATATCAACCTTCTGGAGCTTCGGGCGATCGGTCTTGCACTGAAGGCATTCCTTCGGTCTGTCAAGGGGTGTGTAGTGCAGGTGTTCACGGACAACACCACCGCCATGTGGTATTGTAACAAGTAGGGCGGGGTGGGGTCGTGGACCCTATGTCAGGAGGCTCTCCACCTCTGGACATGGCTGGAACATCAGGGCATTTCCCTGGTGGTTCAACACCTGGCAGGTTCGCTGAACGCCAGGACAGACGAGCTCAGCCGCAGGTGCATGATGGATCACGAATGGCGTCTTCACTCGGAGGTGGCGCAAGGTCTCTTTCAACAGTATGGAGAGCCTTGGTTAGATCTATTCACCACCGAAGAGAACGGTCCATGTCAGTAGTTCTGCGCGTTGAAATTTCCAAGGCGGCACTCACTCGGAGATGCTTTTCGTCGTGAGTGGAGTTGCGGTCTATTGTACGCCTTTCCACCTATACCACTTCTGCCCAGAGTGCTGAAGAAGTTCAGAAGCGACCGGGCTCAAGTCCTTCTTGTGGCGCAGGACTGGGCTCGAAGAGTTTGGTATCCCGAGCTGCTCAGTATGAGCGTGGATCCCCCAATTCGTCTGCCTCTTCGGGAGGATCTTCTGTCGCAGCAACAGGGGACGGTCCTGCACCCGAACCTGTCCAGTCTTCACCTCCTTGCATGGAGATTGAGCGGCGGCAGTTGATTCCCTTTGACTTGCCTCCTGAAGTCTGTGATGTCATTCTGGCAGCCAGGCGTCCCTCCACTAAAGTGGTATACGCCTGCAGGTGGAACAAATTTGTGGCATGGTGCACAGCAAAGGCTGTGGATCCCCTTTCTGCCCCTCTTTCCGAGGTCCTTTTGTTCCTTCTTTCTTTGGCCTGGCAGGGCTCTGCTCGGGGCACTATTACAGGCTATCTTTCTGCCATTTTGGCCTTTCTCAGACTACCTGATCAGCCGTCTCTTTTCAAGTCCTCGGTTGTAAATGGATTTCTCGAAGGCATTACACACATTTTCCCTCCTATTCCGTTTGTGATGCCACAGTGGGACTTGAATCTAGTTCTAACTTATCTGATGTGCGCTCCTTTCGAGCCTCTTCACAACTGTCCTCTTCGTCTTTTGACTCTGATGACTGCCTTCCTGGTTGCCTTCACATCCGCTAGATGAGTGAGTGCGCTCAAGACTCTTTCTTGTAAGCCTACTTTCCTTTCCATTCATCCGGACAAGGTGGTGCTCAGGCCCCGGCCTTCCTTTTTGCCAAAAGTTGTCACAGCCTTTCATATTAGGCAGACTGTTACCTTGCCCACTTTCTTCCCACCTCCACATCCTTCCAGAGAGGAAGAAAGACTCCACCGTCTGGACCCAAAACGTGCGCTTTCGTTTTACCTCCACCCGCATTTCGTTTTACCTCCACCGCACACAACCATTCAGGGTGGATGACCAACTCTTTGTTGGCTACGTTGGCACCAAGAAAGGTCGGGCGGTACACAAGAGGACTATGTCCCGCTGGGTTGTCTTGTGCATCAAAGCCTGTTACTCTGTGGCTGAAAAGGAGCCTCAGGTGGGGCTGCGTGCTCATTCCACTCTAGCAATTGCAGCCACTATTGCAATGGGACGGGGTGTCCCCCTGCAAGATATCTGTCAGGCAGCTACGTGGGCCTTGCTGCACACATTTACGAAACATTATTGCCTGGACAGCCAAGTCTGGAGAGACTGCCTTTTTGGCCGTTCTGTTCTCCAGGACTTTCTGGTGTGATCTTGGTTCGCAGACCCACCACCTGGGTTGGTATTGCTGGAGTATCTATTCTAAGGTAAGGAATCTATCACTACGTGTTTCTTTCAGATGAACAAGTTACTTACCTTTCTGTAAGAAACATTAGTAGTGATAGATTCCTTACCGCCCCACCCATCCTCCCCGTTCTGCGAACTGATTTCTAGGGTTAAGGTCATCCCTTTCAGGGCCCTAGTTTCAAGGCACCACTGGTCAGTATCTTGCATGGCTCTGCATTCCTGGCGCGGAAAGTCGTGTACAGAACTGATGTCAGCGCGCGTGGGCAGCATCTAAGGACTGCCCGCGACGTGATCCCGGCAATCACGACTACGGACGCGGAGCCGCACGATGCCACCTACCGACACGCAGGGGTACTGCTGACGAAAACTTTCCGGATCCAGCCTGATGCCTGGGGGTAATTCTAAGGTAAGGAATCTATCACTACTAATGTTTCTTACAGATACATCGTTACCGAAGGTAAGTAACTTGTTCTTTATGTTTCTGCTTCGCACACTGCGAGAAAGCAGTGAGGCGACGCTCCTCCGCCCTAATGGAGGAGCTGCCCCTGCCACTGCACAGCCTCTAAAGTATTATACACACCCCACGGTTCTCTCACAACACACCCACTCTTTCCCATGACGGGTAACCATAAAGTGACACCACAATCATATGAGTGAAACATAAATACAGGGCGCGAGCTATACGAGAGAGGGAACTTCATTACATTAGACATGCTGAAAACATACGTAAAGCTCACTCCACTATACATCTTCCTGTATCATAGAATCAAGGAAAGGTGCAGACTAATCTCAGCAGAATTCCACGAGGAACCTGAATGCTTTGGCCCCTTAAAAGCACTATAGCTGCTAAGTCACCTAAAAAGCTTATAGCAATATTATACTGGGGAGCTGACTCTTGATGCACATGTTGTGGGGATGAGGATGCATGGTTTTTCCACTTTGCGTGGACATACCCGAGAATATTTGAATACTGGAGGCACATTATAGGGAAAAATAACCTACCCTGCAGACGTCTCCAGGTATAGGGCTTCTTGGCTGGGTCAATAAAGTCTTTCCCTTCCAACACAAGTTGCGCCCTAGCATAGATGCTGGCATAACGGTTGGTTGCAAAACAATGGGTTTGCAGAAGCCGGCCTGCTATGAAGATGTGGCTGTCTGAACTAACATACTGCTGTGAGCAACCTCAATTTTATAAGGAACTGATATCGGACGCCTCCCATCCTAAAAGTATTTGGAGCTGGTTCAGACATTATAGACATTTGCGCCGCCAGACAAACAAAAGATGAGGGTATCAGAGGGATGATTCAACGAACGATGCGTGACGGGCACGAATTGATTGCTGAGATGAATACTAACATACTTATATGGCATAATGGTACAAGCTCTAGGTTGTTACCTTTTAAGTCTGTTGTAACTTACTTCAGAATAAAGGAACATTTCATTTAATACACATTTGTATTTCCTTGTATAGAATGCTCCTGGCTATGGGTACACAAGTTCCTCCTTCCAAAAACACCTGCTGCTGTTAACCCTCCATCGTCATTAAATCCATAAGGACCCCAGTTCTCCTATATTATTTGTACAATAGAGACGACTCTTAATTACCAGAGGGACAGTGTGTACAGGAGCAGCAAGAAAGGGGGGCTAAGTTTATGCTAATACTTCAGAAATATACAAACTTCACAACAATATTTAATAATATGTGGTCCTACAACGGTTAGATCACATCAAATATATAGTGCAGTAAAGTCATTGCTAGATCCTGTGCAGGATTATGATTTTAAAGTAGTATGACAGGAAAAATAGCTCTGTCCTAGGGAATTTTCATTTGCCTCTCCTGCTCTTATTGCCTGCATGACAATCAATGTATTGCCAAACTCAAGGGGATGTCATTCTAGTAATTATAGTTAAGTACTTGGATTATTGTGGTGTGTAATATGTAATCATGTTCCACAAAAATATAAAATATCTGTGGAATCATATGTAGCATCTCGGGCATCCAGGAGATGCAATAAAACATTATTTACGCTCTTACAAAATAGAGAAGGGATGAGAATATTGCAATTTAGGAATAACTATTTCAGATAATTGCTTCCCGTGTCTTCCCATCTGCCACTGAAGTGTTGTATGGAGCCACAAAGTCACTGCATTGGAATCCCTCCTCACAAGTTGAGGAGGGAATGTATTGCAATAACTTTATGAGATGTTTCAATGGTTTGAGGTAAAGGGGTCTGTTCCTTGTGCCTTCCACAGCAACCACACCATTGTTCTACCTCACGCCTTCAATGTCTTCGATGTTCCTAGCTACAAAAGCAAATCCTCTCTTCCTTTCTCAATTTTTTGTGGAACAGTACCCATTTTGGATAATTTCCACATATACCTAAGCTAGCTATCCATGTACTTTCGCCTGACCCATAATATTAAAGGTGTGCATGCATGGCAATGACTTTATTGCTCAGGGGAACATTACAAGAGCAGCTTAAACGATAGAAGATATCATTTATAGGCATATTACCTCCCGAATGTACAAATCAGTGCAACAATGTGTGTGGCGGTACTTGGGACATTAGGGCCACGATAACCACAAGACAGTGAAAGCAGACATTAAAGTAAATGAAAATAAACACACATTTTCGAACCATGGTTTAAATAATGTGATTACAATAAAAAGAGAGGAACCTTCAGAAACAGGAATTCATGCAACAATGACATAACTCAATTCAGGACTTCGACAAAAAAAATGTGCGTGTGTAATTTACTCAAGACACAGGGCTCACATCAACCCTGTCAAACTATACCTTAAAGATGTATTCTTCGCGGGCACTAACTTTTGCAAAAGTGGGAGAAAACGGAGGTATCTTTAGTACACGTTTTTCCACCTTGAACGCTCAATAGCACTCCCTTTCCGAATGAAAATATATTTCTTATATTTGCAACACTCTGCTTTGAACTTGTCGACATGATTAGTTTTGTTTAAACCATGTGAAATAAAGTAAATTAATTCATGACTATATTTGTGTTTGAAAAATGAAGACGAGAGACAGAATGTGGACTGGGGTAGAGTGGGTCAGGCGAGCTTGAATTCAGGCAAGAGAAAGGCTCTTCTATATAGAGTAACCCCATACGGAGTTACCTAGTAACTTCGCCCCATGTTGCTAGTTAAGAATTAAAAGTGCGTTTTTCAGGGGTTTGTAAAGACCAGGTGGAGTGAATGTGCATTCAGGTACAGCTGAAAAAAGTGGTTACAGGTTGGCAACTCAACTCCGAGGAATCTGCCCCAGTGTTTTCGCTAGGTGCACTTGGGCTGCCTAATTTTTTTTTTTTGTAAACAGATTTTATTCAGCAATTTCAAATACAAAAGTAAGACATTGGGATCAGAGCATACATGCACTTGGACTGCCTAATACTGATGCAAAATATGCAGATGGCCATTTCATGCACATTCAAAGCCCTTTTTGTAATAAAGACAACCTTAACGTTGACATGCGATCTACTGGGACACAATGGAAAGTTTCAGAAAGTGGAGTTCGTGTATGCCTTACAGTTAATATTACTGCACAGTCTGTCTCTTGTTTTGTACTTAGTGTAACCTATTGATAATTAATTTTGGAGACCTGTATGAACTTGTTGCAGTGTTGATGCAATGTGAGCGGTTGTCTAGTGATCGCTCAGTGCCTGGTTTGTCTGAGTCGAAGGACGTCTGAAACCAGGATAGTTGGAGATTATTCAGATACTTTGCCTTTGAATGTGCTTGATTAAAGGCCATGCCAATTGTACTACCTTCTCCTTGCCTTCACTGAGTACTCAACCATCTGTTTTGAATTCATCAAGGAGGAGGTAGTATTTCTTCATCCACATATTTGTTGTTTATATTTTTACGATTCTCATGTTCGATGTGAAGGTTGATCTGGGCATCACCTGCATACAGCTGGAATTTTAAGTGATATTGTGCCAGGGTGCAGAGATTTAAACATGTTAAAAAGGCCAGGTTGACACGGAGTGCTGGGCACACCGCAGATCATGCTTTTCATGAGCTGGCGTTGCTAAATTCTGATTCATTAGCTGTGATTTTTGCACTAATGTTTTATCTATTCTAGGATAATGCCTGGTATGCCTATTCAAACTCACAGTCGTTTGATCAATATAGCATAGTCTGCAGGGTCATAAGAGACAGACACAGCAACAGCTCCATCGGTTTCCATCAAGGAAGATGAAGAGATGCTATACTATCGTATTTGTTTCTCTAACACGTATTGAACCTGGATTCTGGTCGTAGACTGTGCTTTGCCTTAAAGTGTCCTCTTACTTCCCTTTTACACGTTTCCTAAAGAATGCTATATTTGAGATGGGCCAGTAGTTTATCAATTAACCTCTTTAGAAAATGTCTTCACATAAGTATGATAATTGCATGATAACTGCATGAGATTTTGAGAAGGGACCACATCTTGAACAAGGGATGTTTTCAGGAGCTTGTTAAAGGTGGAAAGAAAGGACAATTATTGCTGTAAAATGCTATGCAGGGCCCGCCATTATTCAGCCCACTGGCTTAGACTGGTAAAATTGATGGGCATAAAGAAGAATACTTTAGGGTAGGATACTAGTGTCTTGAAGACCATTGTTTTTAGAGCTGAAAAATTAGAGTAGGTTGGCATAATGTTGCTATGCTATGCTATGCTTTGTGAAATCCGTTTATGTGAAATAGCAACAAATACTTATCTCATCTTTAATCCGTTGTTGCAGATTCTGGCATGTATTTTTCAGATTGGAGAGCTCTAATCCATACCATTTACTGGTGACTTGAGTCGCCTGTTTCTATTTTTTTCCTTTTACGGGGCTACCCAGTTATTAATTCTGCTGTGATAAAGAGGAAGAGCCGAGCAGCAGCACCTCTGAGCTTGCTGCATCCTGTGGTCTTAATCAGACCTCCTATTGAGCAAGTTACTTACCTTCGGTAACAATGTATCTTTAAGAGACATGCATTAGTTATAAATTCCTTACCTTAGAAATACCCCCAGGAGTCAGACTGGGTCCAGAGAAATTTTTTCGTAGCAATACCCCTGTGCACTGGAAGGTGACGTCGGTCAACTCCGCGTTTGTCGTCGACGTTGTAAGTGGTGACTACTTAGACGCCGCCCCTTGGTGCTGACATCAATTCTGACACGACTTTCCACAGCAGAAACGCAGAGCCATGCAAGACACTGACCACTGGTGCACAAAACTAGGGCCCTGGAAGGGAGTCCCTATCCCTAGAAGTCAGTTTGCAGAATTGGGAGGATGGGTGGGTCGGTAAGGAATCTATAGCTAATGTATGTCTCTTACAGATACATTGTTACCGAAGGTGAGTAACTTGTTCATCTGAATGAGACCATTAGTTATCGATTCCTTACCTTAGGATAGATACCCCTGCGATACCACCCCTGGAGGTGGGTCTGTGAACTAAGTTTACACCCAGGAAGTCCTGGAGAACAGAACGGCGGAAAAAGCCGTCTCTCTGGACTTGGCTGTCCAGATAGTAATGCTTAGTAAATGTGTACAGGGATGCCCACGTGGCTGGCTGGCAGATGTCAACCAACCAACGGAACTCCAAATCCTAAAGCAGTAGTAGCTGCCGTCGCCCTGGTCGAGTGGGTGCACAGTCCTACTGGAGGTTCCTTTTTAGCCAAAGAATAACAGATCTTAATGCATAGGACGAGCCATCGAGAGATGGTACGTTTGTGCACTGTCCGACCTTTCTTTGCGCTCACATAACCCGCGAAGAGTTGATCGTCCACCCAGAAGTCTTTAGTGGGGTCAAGGTAGAAAGACAGTGCATGTTTTGGGTCTGGGCGGTGGAGTCTCTCTCCTCTTTGGAAGGGTGCGGAGGTGGGAAGAAGGTGGGCAATGTGATGGTCTGACCTATGTGGAAAGAGCAGGCACTTTGGGCAGAAAAGAGGGCCTAGTACGGAGCAAGAAAGGGAGGTCTGGAAGATAAGGCCTGAAGCTCACTCACCCTGCAAACAGAGGTGATGGCAAGCCATAAAGCAGTCTTCAAAGCAAGGAGACGAAGAGGACAATTATCTAGTGACTTGAAGGGAGCACACATAAGATAAGTGAGAACAAGATTCAAGTCGCACTGGGGCATTACGAAAGGAGAAGGAGGGATCCGTTGTGTAATGCCCTTCAGAAACCTGTTAACAATAGGGTACTTGAAAAAAGATGGCTGATCAGGAAGGCGCCGAAATGGCCGGAAGGTAGGCTTTAAGAGTGCCCAGCCCAGAGCAGCGCCTGCTGAGCCAAAGACAGAATGAAGAGGAGAACCTCTAAAAGAGGGGCAGAAAGGGGATCCACAGCCTTTGCTGTGCACCATGCCATAAATTAGTTCCATCTACAGGTGTATACCGTTTAAGTGGAGGGACGCCTGGATGCCAAGATGACATTACAGACTTCGGGAGGAAGGTCGAATGCTGTCAACTGTTGCCGCTCAATCTCCACGCAAAGAGGTGGAGGCGGGACAGGTTAGGGTGGAGGGCCGCCCCCTGCTGCTGCGACAGAAGATCCTCCCGAAGAGGCAGTTTGATCAAAGGATCGATGGCTATGCTCAAGAGCTCGGTGTACCAGACTCTACGTGCCCAGTCCGGAGCCATAAAAATTACGTTGGCCCGGACGTGCTTGATCTTCTTCAGCACTGTGGGTAGAAGTGGTACAGGCAGAAAGGTATATAGGAGGTCGCAAGTCCACTCGCGACAAAAGGTGTAGCCGAGCGAGTGCTGCCTCGGAAACTCCAACGCGCAGAACTGCAGACATTGTGCGTTGTCTTCGATGGCAAATAGATCTAACCAAGGCTCTCCTCACTGCTGAGAGAGACCTTGCACCACCTCCGAGTGAAGACGCCATTCGTGAGGCATCATGCAACGGCCGCTGAGTTTGTCCGCCCTGGCGTTCAAGGAGCCTGCCAGGGGTTGAACCACTAGGGATATGCCCTGATGTTGCAGCCACGTCCAAAAGCGAAGAGCCTATTGACATAGGGTCCGTAAACACCTGCACTACTCTTCCTTTGACAGAGGGAAGGAATGCTTTAAGTGCATGACGAATCGCCGGGAGCTTCAGGAGGTCGATGTGAAGCCCAGTCTCTGCCAGAGACCAGAGGCCAATGATCTCCTTCTCCCCCGTGTGACCGCCCCATCCCAGAAGTGACGTATCCATCACCACTGTAAACTCTGGTTGGGAAAGAGAGAGGGATCTGCCACTGATCCAATCCTGGATTGGATCAGATTGGATTAACTCAATCAAGTTATGAAATACTTTTTGGGTTGGGGATTATCAGCCTCAAGAGCTTACTCCATATACTATTGTGTGATGTATTTTGATCTGGTCATTTTTTAAGATCGCTATTCATTGATCCATTATCTTCAATAGATTCGAAGCCTGGATTGTACGTAATTTTTTCAATATGTGACTTTGGTACCTGGATTGCACTGATATTTAATATTAATCGCTATAGTGAATAATCTACATCTTATTTTAAGGTGAGATTTCTCCTGACTATCATTCTAGAGGACAATCTATTTATTTTTCCCTTTTGCGCTATGTTTCTGTAATGTCCCACCTTTTTACCCTTAAATCCTGTTTACTCTAATTTTTTCTTATAAAAATCTTTTTCATTTTCCGTTTCCCACCTATATCTATATAATTTTGAGCACCGCATCTTAGTACTTGTTTTTATATTACCTATGAACTTTTAGTATGTTCATGTCTGGTATTTCATTTTGTTCTTTGGAGTGCTATTATTGTACAGTATTGTGTATATAAGTCATGTGGGCTGTCTATCGATTTCAATATGTTTGTATATGTATTATTGTGTATGTTATATGTTTATTCACATTATGTCCCTACGTGATTGTTTCAGCCCTGATGAAGTTCCTTTTGCACAAAGGAACGAAACGCGTTGGCTGTGTACCAGTTTTGAACATTATTTTGAATGAAGAAGACTGACTGACTTAATGTGTTCTCCTGAATGATTTCTTGGTGCACCTTCCTGCTCAAAGACATGCAGTGTTTACCGACCTCAGTCCTAAGCTGGAGGAAGAAAACATCTTCTTCCCAAGATGGTCCAGCTTCTTGATTCCCTATCTGGGGGAGCAGTAAGGAATGCGCCTTTTGAGGATGAGGCATGGACCACTAAGCTCTCAGGGGTAGGGTGTTGGGCGAGGAAAAGTGGGTTGCCCGGAGTCGGGCTGAGGTATTGGGCAATCATCCTGTCCACAGGAGCCCCTGTGATGGGCTTGGACCAAGTGCCCAGAAGGATGTCAGTGAGGGCAGCAGGGGCTCCGAAGAGGCGGCTGCCGGCTGAAGCACCTCAGTCAGGAGGTTAGCCCTGACTGCCACCATAGGAAGCTCACGGCCCAAGGCCTCAGCAGCCCTAGGCAACACCACAGTATAGGAAGCTCCCTCCTCCATAGCCATGGTAGGGGGAGAAAGCATACCAAGGTCTGGGGAGGTATCCAGACCACTGGCATCACCCAAGTCCTCTCTCCAGTCCGGTTCCTCGAGTTGATCTGCTAAAGGGTCAACAGACCCCTCCCAGTCCTCCTCACCCTCCTCTGGCTGCCGCTCAGGGCGGTAGGGAACACCAGGGATGAACAGTGGGACAAACATACCCTCTGGGGTCGGTCCGGCGCAGTGTCCACATTGGGGGTGAGGCTGGGGTCGACGCCAGTTGGGGGTACAACCGGCGTCGTCACCAGAATCAGCAACGGGGAAGGTACCGTGGGGTCGACCGGCACCGATCCGGATCCAGGCCTGGATCCATGGGGGCCCTGTGGCGCCAAGACCGGAGACGCAGGCATCGAAGGCCCAGAGCCCCCAGCTGAGTCTGCGGGGCCCGAAGGCACACCGGCAGAGTCAGGCTGCCTAAAGATGCTGTGAGGCACTTCGTAGAAAGCTTGAAGCTGGGCAGGGGACACTCCGGCTCTGGGAAAGGGGGGGAAGCATTGAGCCGTCCCAGCTGGTTCCGTGGAAGGAGCCGGAGAGTGATGACACTCCAGGTCCCGCATTGCGTCGACTGGCGGATGGGGAGCAGGCAAGAGCGACGATGCTTCTTAGCCTTCTTCATGTGCTTTGACTTACGCGAGGAGTGCGAAGACTTCCATGTCGAGTGGTGATGGCTCTGCGACCAGTCCCGGGACCTTCCCCTCGACCAGGACCTCAAGTGGCGCGAAGCACACTGCTGGCCCTCCAAAAGCTTTTGGGACTGCTCCCGTTAAGACTTTCGGCTCAGGGCCCAGCAGTCGGAGCACGACTTTGGGTCGTGGTCGCGTTACAGGCACCAAAGACACAGGAGGTGTGGATCAGTGACTGACATCAACTTGTGACAGGAGTAACAAGGCTTGAAACCGGGCCAATGGATGGATATCCCTCATGCACCAGGAGTCGTAAGACTTCAAAAGACGTCGACAAAAAGTAAAAAAAGGATTACTCAAAAAGCGACTAAGGGGCACGCTCTCTCCGGATCTGCGCTGGCTGGCGGGGAAAAAGAAAGAACTGACGTCAGTGCGCAGGGGCGGCGTCTAAGAAGAACCCGTAACATCATCCTGGTGACCACGATGACAAACGCAGAGTCGGCCGACGCCACCTACCGATGCACAGGGGTACTGCAATGAAAACATTTCTCCAGATGCAGTCTAACGCCTGGGGGTAATTCTAAGGTAAGGAATCTATAACTAATGGTCTCTTTCAGATCTGAAAACTAAGCCTGGTTGTTTTTCCTGTCTGTCTAAACATAAAAGGATAGACCATAATATCGAGGCATTGATAGTATTTTATGAAGTGAAGCTCGAAGGAGAAAGGTGAATTTTCACTCCGTATCTAGGGAACCACTAATAGGTTCTTGATTTTTAATTTATTCATGAAAACTAAATCCATTGTGGCTGATTGTGATGTGCTTGTACTTGTTGATTGAAACCAAAAATGTCCAGATTCTCTATAAAGAATTTTAATCCTATGTTGTCAGGGCTTTCGAGAAATAAGACTAAGTATCTCAAAAAGCATGGTTCGATGAGCATTTCTCCAAAAGGACTGTTTCAATTCCTGGGTTGGTACCTGAATTGTGTAACACAGCAAATATTTTGAAACAAGCCATCATGTAGACTGTGACAGAGGAAGATGTTAGCTGGACTTCACCCGGGTACGGCCGCTAGCCTTAGGCTGTGGATTACAAGGAGGAGGCAGGGTTTCAGCCAATCAACTGGCATATTACTCACCTTCACTCCTACCATGGACCAACTAAATTGTCTCCACAGCGCAGTTGGTTGGCAAAACTCTTGTCACAGCGAAATGGGGTGGCAGAACTCTTTTCCCAATTTTGGAAATGGATACGAAGTAAGGCATAACTGCGGTGCAGAGGTGGGGGCCTTGCAGGTGGTAGCCTCATGCACCGTTCCGAGGTATTCTGGGAGTTTGTTGAGACCTCCCTATGTATATCTCCCTTGCTTGTCATGCTCGTGAAAAACTAGGGGATTCCTTCAACCTCAGTGGTTGCGACTGGTTCCAATCACCCTACACCTTGAAACATCTGAACAGTCTTTAAGATCGTTTTAGTTGGGGTGAGTAGGTACCCCTGGGCAAAAAGGGAATCCATAGGATTCCCTCACTGGTTTTACACATGCATGTGTGTGATACCAATTTGTATTGCCATTGAAGGTAATCTTATGGATTACTGTGGTTCAGCACCCTGAGGATCAGGGAAATCCCTGTGGTCCGATCCACTGCACTGCACTGCACTGCCATCCATATATGGTAAGGCAGTGGGTTTACCCCAGGAATTCCCCAGCTTCTAGGAGTGCAGGCATTCACGAAATGGAGTCTGCCAGATCTGGGTTCTGCCAGGCGGCCAGCTCTGCAGTACAATTATTTTGAACTCGTACATCAGCATGGTGATACTTTCCTTACCATATCAAGGTTCACCAATGCCAGGCACCCCCTAGAAATAAATGGTATAATCATGGTGTGAGACAGGCAGGGCAACGTCAGTGTTTAGATTTGGCTGGATACAATGTCTCATCCAAAGGTTTAAGGGGCCCTAGTTTCAAATGTTGGTTAAAATATAGTGCTTTTGGAAATGTTTGGTTGCTCTTATGGGACTTGAACTCTGGTTCTAGCTTTGAATAAGATGGATGACACTTAAGCTTGGTAGCAATTGATCAAAACTTTTGTGAAGCCTCTTTGTGTCAACTTACTTTTTAGGAGTGTACGGTCAAGACATCTGTTGGATGAAACCAAGAATTGATTGTGCACACTAGGTCGTGCTTGGCTCTGGCTTATAAGACATTATCTGTTTATTCAGAATTTCTTTTACATGGTTTGAAGGCTGTTGGCGTGTCTCAAAAGCATGAGAATGTTTTGGTGTACACTCATTAACCAATTCTTTTGCATTTTATATCTCGGTCTTTCTAGCCCGACATGAATGGCCTCATTTGCTTCATACCAACCTGAACTTTCCTAATGTGTGGCGATATAGGACAAAAAGTACGACTAGCTTTAAATTAATGTTACATGAAGACAGTTGAAACAGACAAGGATGAATTTAAAAAAATACAAAAATGGCAAACAAAACTATATGAAAATTGTAGCACACAAACTATTGTCATTCAAAAGATATCTCCTTATGCTAATACAAATCACATGCGTGTGTTCCTTATTTTAATGTTTTAAAAATAACAATAAAAGGTACATGCAAAGCAAACAAACAGACACACTCTTGGGCTGTAAAACACCGGCTATCAATAACGCGTATAAATAGCGTTGTTTTTTAAGATCTTCGCTCGAACAGCAAGACTAATTTACTGGAGGTCGTCTGACAGCATACACAGGTATGTTTATTATCCAGTTTACTAGTAGTCTTGTCATCATAAGACCCCTACCCATCTTGTCTGCAATCAGCAGGATTCTTTCTAGCCTGAGTTGTCGATTGTATATACAGACAACTTCAAGGCAATGAAGCCTACAAAACGGCTGTGTTTGAGCAGGACATATGGGACCTGTTGTTCTGCGGCAGACTGGCATGCTTCGAGGCTCCAGAGCTCTCATCATTGGTTTATTTTCGCTTCTCGTGGAGAAGTGTGCAGGTTAGCAGATCGAACCAATAAAACATTGAGCAGGGGCACCTGCACGGTAGCCTCGGTACATCATTCCAGTAGGGATTTGACGTTGCTGTGGATACAAGGGGAGAGAACAGCTCGAAAATACTTGTAAATCAGGGAGGGATTAGAGGATCCAGGGAAATAAGTGAAATGTATTGGGTTTCATTGCATGGCACTAAATGACAGCTGCCAGAAGAGGCCTGAGCATCAGTTTCCTTGAAATCAAGGTCACATGGTTAATTTACTCTTAATACAACAGAAAAACTATATTTATACACAGGCTGTGTATTCGCATACAGAACATTTATGTTTCTCAAAAGCTACTCAAACAGAGTTGACTGACATTGTACAATATTTACATTTTCCTTCAGCCACCAAAGAGAGGCTTTGCCATGTGTTAACATCTTGTGCGGTGTCAAGGAGCTTAGCTGTGTGTCCTGTATGTGAAGACAGCGATACCATGACTCACAATACACACTATCAAATATTTGTAATGTATAGAGTGCACTGATTGTTATATTGGCCCGTTCCTGGTGATAACCTGGTAGACCTAGCCAGAGATTATAGTACCCCAATCTTCTCCACCGCTGCCACTGTTGAATTGAGCTGTATACATTTTACAATACTCTCCACAACAGCTTTCCCAAAGTTTCCAACTACAATGCTATTATATAACTCTGTCTCTTTATTTTGACTTTCATGTTGTCATCCACAAATATTAAAATACTTGTATGCAAACATAGTTCTCAACCCTTCTGCACATAATCATTCTCCTCTTATGGCTTCTCCAGCATTCTTTACAGAGCCAAACTCTGGTCTCCACTATAATTCAAACCTTCCTTTCATATTTTTAACATTTGCTGATTTCTTCAAAACTATATTATTAACCTTGTTATTTTTATACGTTTCTTCTTTGGTGATCTGTTTCTACTGCATCGGTTTAGGGCAGTTTTCATCAGGACGTTCTCATCACGTTCTGTATGTCTGACTGAAGCTTATACAGTTTGCATCTACTTCCCTTTTGAAAACTGTCTGACCTTGAAGCTTCCAAAGCTTGCCATGGTTGAAAGACCCTTGCATATGGAGTATGCAAATTAAAGTGCTCAAGATTCGGATGCCACCACACCCATCTTACACTTTTGTAACACCTCACCAAATAAAAGCGAAAACAAGGTTTCCCATTTGAATTTAAAGGCAAATCCATTACTGTTTCTTAGGCGAGTGGAGAAGAGTCCTTCATGCCTACACAATCAAAGACCCGTTGATGGCCCTTGCTTATCTATCCTCCAAATGGTTGTAAGTCGTTACAACGCATTCCGTAGCAACACATGCCTTTACCACGCATACTTTTACAACGATTTTTGTTGTAAATTCATGCATGGTAATGGCATACTCTTGGTAAAGGTTATACACTTCCCCTGTACCCTTATGTGAACCCGAGCCCCCATTCCTTATTATAATTACCCCTGCCCGTTACCCTCAATCCATATATATATATATTTTTTTTTAAAAGTTATATTCCCCTTACCTCTTCACATCGTCTCCTCTCCTTGACCCTCCTTGGTGACGTCATACGTCATAATGAGGAAGCGTCATTCCTTTTCCTCTAAAACAACGCCGATTGCCTCCACTGCCCAACGTTACAACAGGTTCTGTTTTTTTTTGGGGGGGGGGAGACCCTCCCCAAGCCCCCTTTTTTTCTCACACATTTTCTTTTATTTTTGGGGTGAGACCCCTCAAGCCACCTTTTTCTAATTTTATTCTTTAACACACGTCTTTGCCGACAGTAAAAAAGGACTGAACCGGACGAAGAAGAAGACGTTCCAGTGCAGCTTGCGTGGTAAAGACGGTCGTGGCAGGCATACGCGTGGTAAAGACGTTTACATGGTAAGTGTACCGTTGTAAACGTAACGCGTAGAAAAGCCTTCGTGGTTAAGGATGTTTCCCCCTCCAAATCATTATTAACATTGTTGCCAGCCTTCTCGTTCACCCTCTGCCAGCCAGAACAGTATTTTTCTTGAGCATCCTGCAGAATATGTTTCTAAATTCTCCCTAGCAAGTGGGCACCATGCACACATGTGCCAAGCTAAGGTGGTGGAGCCCAAAAAATCCTGGCTGCCATCTGTCCACTTAGCCTGCTATTTGCATCTTCTTCACAAACTGCTGCCTGAGTGGTCAATCAATCAATCAGGATTTATAAAGCACGGCTAATCACCCAATAGAGTATCCTTGCACTTGCAGGTCCCGGAGGCATATTCGAACAGCCAGGTCTTGAGGGCCATTTGGAATTCTGGAAGGGAGGCGAGGTTCCTGAGGTGCGTGGAGAGGCTGTTCTAGGTCTTTGCAGCGATGTGGGAGAAGGAGCATCCTCCACTTCTGCTTCGGTAGATGCGGGGTGTATGGACAAGTGAAAGGCAAATGGTGCGTAGTCTTCTCGACGGATGGTGGAAGTTCAGGCAGAGGTTAATGAATGCGGATCCTTGGTTGTGTAGAGCCTTGTGTACGTGGGTCAACAGCTTGAATTGGCATCTTTACTGTATGGAAGCAAGTGGAGTTCCATGTATAGTGGGGTGAGGTGTGTGTTCGTCGAGGAAGGCAGAGGATGAGTCTGGCTACGGTGTTCTGTAGTCTGAAGTTCCTGTAGGAGGTGTGCGGCCATTCCTACGTAGAGGACGTTGTCGTAGTCCAGTCAGCTGGTCATGGGGGCCTGTGTCACAGTGCGTCTCGCATGTAGGGGTGGCCACTTGAACATCTTACGTAGCATGCGCAGAGTGAGAAAGCAGGCGGAAAAGACAGCACTGATGTGAGATTTTATGGTGAGCTTGTTGTTAATGATGATTGCGAGGTTTCTGCAATGGTCAGAGGGAGTGGGTGCGGATCCTAGGTCTGAAGGCCACCAGGAGTCGTTTCGTCTGTTGCTGCTGCTGCCAAAGACCAGTACTTCCGTCTTGTCTGTGTTCATCTGCAGGCAGTTCTTCTTCATCCAGTTGGCAATGTTTGTCATGCATCTGTGGAAGTTGGTTTGGGTGGTGGTGGGGTTGTTGGTGAGTGAGTGGATGAGTTGGGTGTTGTCTGCGTAGGAAATTAGGACAAGACAGTGGAATCTGACGATGTTGGCCAGCAGGGTGATATATGTGTTGAAGAGCATGGGACTGGGGAATGAGCCTAGGGCAGTGGTTCCCAAACTTTTTCGACCTGTGGCTCCCTTGACCTAATTGGCAGTTGGCCATGGCTCCCCGCCATTATTTTTATCGGTGGGGGAATGTAAACCCGACCTCGGGAGTACTTCCAGTTGTCTCCCTGAAATGTATTGAGATGCGATGAAGGTATTATAATCATATTTGTAACAAAATAAAAATATAGCAATTGTTTAATAAAAGCTTTAATAATTACGGACCTGGATTCAGTGAAATATGCTTTATCAAGTGTACCATGATTAGACAGATTGAAGCATTCCTGCCATCACCTTCTGTGAGTATGACACCTCTGAGCAGTCCAGGCATTTTAGCTAAAAGCTCTCGCTTGCCATGAGTTGCGAGATAATACTCAGCATAATAATGTAAAAAAGGCAAACTACAAGCCCAAGAATGCACTACTAAAAGCTAAAAAAAAGAGCAGCAATATGTGTGCCTGTTGGGTGCTTTAAGGAAGCTTGCATTGTTGCAGCCTCTGCTGTATCTGTTGTTCGTCAATTAATGACGCTTTGTGAAACTTTCAATTATGAAAAAGCGTCTTCTATTCCCTCATCCCTCTTGTTGCTGCCTTTGTTCTTCAACATTATTTTTCTCCCCTCTCGCTGCCTTTATGTCCTGCTTTCCTTCTCTTCCCCTTTGGTTCTTTCACACTTTGTTTTACCCCCGTGTATTCCTTCTTCCACCTGCTGCTTGCCCTTGTTTTCTCAGACTGAAAGTTTTGGTGTCACTTTTAGTTACCTGTATTTCCCATCCCTCTGCCGCACTCCTCTTCACAGAAATAAATACATGCCCCAGTCTGGGTTGATTTAACAGCCTCTCCGATGCCCAGGTTGCTGCAGTCTGAGCTGAACTTGCATATCTCTGCGATGTCTCGTCCGAGGTAAGCGCTAGGCTAGTAGTGTAAGAAATAGGGAGGGGTAGTACCAGTTCCAGAAAAGGCTTTATACTTATTTAATTTGGGAGGTCTCTTATGTTGTCACTAACATAGGGAAATATACAGAGGGAACAATGATGAACTGCTTTCACTGAGGCTGAAAGGGAAACCGGTTATTTCAGTTACATGCTTCCTGCCTGTCCTTAGCTGAGGGTCAGACTGGGGTCCGGAAATTAATCCTGGCTGCAATGCGGCCTATTTCCAAAGTGAACTTGCCCACTGGAATTCCTGGTTTATAAAATCGGGCGCAGTGTTTCTTCAAGTTCACACAAACAAAGTGCGGGAACAGCAGCCAGCATCTAAATACACGGGCTGTGTGAAGTTGTAGAAATATTTGAAATCTTTATCTTGACTTGAGTGAAAATGTCACGAGTCTGTGTTTTCCCCCCTACATAACTCTTGTTCCCCAGGAAGCTTTACTGCACCATAAATTTCATTCATATGCACCTGTTTGCCTAATTTGGTCTGCGAGGAGCCTACGTGTTCATTAAGATGCACTCCTGTTTTCCGCCGAGACTGTGGGCCACTGCACATTTATTTAACTTGTCCCTTTCAAACTCGACTTGTCAAATTAAAATAGTCAATGAGCAAGCAGTGATTCAGCCATCTTACCTACTTGTTACTTGTGAAGAGGGTCGTCCAAGGCACGGCAGAACACGGCGTGCAGTCATTGCTGCATATGCGGTGGTTACGTCTGTGAAAGCACGTACGCACGTATGGCGGCATTGCGCTCTTGGGCCAAACCAAGTTCCCGGGTTATGCAGGTGGCATTTGTAACTCCCCCGTGAGTTGCGCTGCGGCTGGAATAAGCTTCACTTGCGGCATTCAGGTAGGCGTCAAAAGACTCATATTATTTTACTGCCCACATTCACACAACATGATTATAAGCTTGCTCAGCCCACAGCCACACGCTATCTTTCCCAAATCTGAGCGGCGCCCCTGGCTACTCCTAACGGCGCACCGGGGTGCCGCGGCGCACAGTTTGGGAACCACTGGCCTAGGGGAACACCACAAGTGATCTCCTTGGGTTCAGAGGTGAAAGGTGGGAGGTGGATCCTCTGGGTTCTTTCGGTGAGGAAGGAGGTGATCCATCTGAGCGCGTCCCCTTGGATGCCGATGTGGTGGAGCTTTTCGATCAGCATGTGGTGGGATACGGTGTTGAAGGCTAACGCGAGGTCGAGGAGAATCAAAGACACTATTTCTCCTATGGTCAAGAGGTTTCGGATGTCGTTGGTGGCAGCAATCAGGTACTGTGATTGCTGCAGAAGCCGGATTGGAAGTTGTTGAGTAGCTGGTTCTGCTCCAGGTGTGTCATGAGTTGATTGCTGATGATCTTTTCCAGTACCTTCGATGGGAATGGGAGCAGGGAGATTGGCTGGTAGTTTTTGAGTTTGCTGGGGTCAGCGGAGGTTTATTTCGAGTAGTGGTCTGACCTCGGCGTGTTTACAGGCATCGGGAAATGTTGTACCGAAGATAGAGGTGTTGAGTAGGGTGGTGAGTTCCTGGCCAATCCTTTGGGTTTTGAGGTTGAAAATGTGGTGCTGGCATGGGTCTGAGGGAGCTCCCGAGTGGATGGATTTCATGGTGGAGGTGGTGTCCTGGGTGGAGAGGATGCTCCAGGTGGTCAGTGTGTGGTTTGTGTCAGTTACGGTGGTGGGGTATCTGTCAAGGAAGTCCTTAGGTGTGAGTGGGTTCGAAGTTTCTTTACATTGTTGCAATCTTGTTGTGGAAGAAGAGGGTGAGGTTGTCGCACAGCTCCTGTGAGGGTCTGATGTTGTTTTCACTGCCAGAAATTGGAGAATTTCTTAACGATGTTGAAAAGTTCCTTGGTGTTATAGCGCTGGTTTCAATGCATGTGGCAAGGGCTGTCTTCTTTGTTGCACTCAGCAGGCAGTAGTAGAAGTTGAGGGAGGTCTTGAAGGCTGCCCTGTCGGATGTGTCCTTGTTGGCGTGCCATCTCCTCTCCAATTGTTGGCTGTCCTGTTTCGCTGTTCTGAGTCCCTTTTGGAGGATTTTCTCTGGATGTTGCTCTTGATGGGGACGATCATGCCTGCACAATTGGTGATTCAGGTATTGACGTTGTTGACTCCCTGTTCGAAGTTGGTGGCGGTAGCAGGGTTGGAGGTGTTGAGGGCATTCGCCCAGCTTGTCTCTGAGATGTTGTTGCCCCTCCAGTGGGGGGAATTGGTCATCTTGGGGGTGGCGGGCGGGGGCTGGAGATGCTTAAGTGGACAATGGAGTGATCGGTCCACATTAGTTCTGTGACATGGCTGTATTTGACGTGGTTGCTGGTGGCGAAAATTGGGCCCAGTGTGTCTTGCGGTGTGTGTAGCATAGTGGACGATCTGGGTCAATCCAAAACTGCTCACACTGTCAAGGAGGTGTGCAGTGTTTTTGTCATTGTGGTCCTTGATGTGGAACTGAGGAAGATGTACTCCTTGGAGACTAAGACTAGGGGTGCAATGAAGTCTGCAAAGGTGTTGCAGAAGCTTGAGTGTGGGCCTGGGGGTCAGTGTACGAGGGTGCCTCTGATGGCTGTCTTGTCATCTGAGTGGTGCTTGAAGTTGAGATGTTCCATGAGGGGGTAGTATTGTCGGTGGTGGGGGTGTTACACTGTATGGTCTCTTTATGGATGATGGTTGTTCCTCCTCCCGGCTTGTTGGTACAGTCCTGGTGAGTGATTTTGTATCCGTCGGTGATCACTGTGGCAGTGTCTGGGGCGGATGTGGCATTGAGCCAGGTCTCAGTGAGGAAGACGATGTCGGGTGCGAGGGTGGCGATGAGGTCCCATAATTCAGTGGAATGTTTGCATAGTCAGCGTGTTGAGAAGGATGCATGTGAGTTGGTGTTTTTGTTCAGGTGGTGTCTGTGGTGTGTTTGGGGTGGGGCTGGTCAGTGGGCTGGTGTGTGTGCAGAGCCAAGTAAAATGGCAGTGGGTGCAGGTGAAAGGTTTTACCGTGAAGCACGGGTTGGCACGGTGGCAGTGTTTGTTAAGGCGTCGAGGGTGTAGAGTTCCATGATCTTCGGAGGGGGGAGGGCCAGGGGTCATGGTGCTGGGTGTGGTCCAGCCCCAACGGGCACAGTCGGGCCTGACTTTGGCACGACTGCAGCACGGTTGCACTGTGGCCTGCATTAAGTAGGTCCTGGGGTGGGTGGGACTTATGTTGGCGGGAAGTACGGTGAGTGGGAAAAACCCGGTCGAGAAAACCCCAGCGAGCTGTCCAGCTGCCTACTCTGGTGTTTATGGAATGTTTTGCTATTTTTATTGCTTGCTTTCTGCACTGGTAATGCCTGGTATATAGACAGTGTATGTACAGTGTATATGAGATCCAAATACATTTTTGCAAATCAAACCTATTGTACTACACAATACAATACTTCTTCAGTGAGTCTTTAGTCATGCGCGATCGCTCTTTCCTTCCCATGTAAACTTTTATCTGTGAAAAGGCCCTCTCAACATTGGCACTTGAGACGGGCAACGCCAAAACAGCCAGTACACAATTTTCTAACTCTGGCCACCTACATAGATTTCCATGCCAATACCAGTACACGGAAGATTGTTATTCTCTGAGACAAGTTCTGCAACATATGCATTGAACTGAGAGCATATGCCCTCAGAGTAATTGAAGAGGTCAAAAATTAAGCAGTGCTTAAAGTCCAGAGAAAATTCCCCTTTACAGAAGGGATCTAGAATTTGTGCAGAGTACCATAGTGAGGCTTCATTGACTTCAAATGCTATGGTTGGTGAAGGGACATTTATATGCATCATTGCAAGCCATTTCTCATGCATTGTAAAATAAAATTTCCTGAATTGCTCCTCAACATTTCTTTGCTTACCAAGTGGCAAGCATTCAAACATGGAACATGTTGCAGTGCCAACGTCACTAAAACTGTCGCCCAGCCTACTCTCAAGGAAATGTTTCACATCTACCCCAATTACGCTGAACGCTTGGTGGACAAGGGTGTTTTTAGACTCTAGTTTTTTTATTATGTCCACTACAGTCGCCATGTTTTCCTGTAAAAATATAAGAATACAGTAGAGTGTACTTTTTTTCTCATCACTATCAATACGCAACAGAAAATCCTCACATTTCTTGCCTTTGGCATCATCACCAAGCTATACTGCTGCAAACGGTCGCCACATGGATAAAATAGCATTCACAGCCTCTAGGACTAAGAACCACTGGCTAAATGACGCAGTTGGGATGAATCTTTCTTTGATGCCACGCTAAGCACAAAATGAGAAATATTTGTGTTTTAGTTCCTGGACATAACAAATGGTGCACCAGAATGGACTACCAAGTCAATAGCATTCTTCATTAACTCTGAAGATGTAAATATGGTTTCAGCATACCATATAACAAGTGGCAAGTATCTCTCACAGGGAAGCACTTCCGCTCAGGTATTGATTTTGACAGGTCATCACACAACTTTTTCATATACATAGCTGAATCACTGAAAACACAAACTATATCACTCTAATATTTGTTTAATTTGGTAAGTACATTTTGCAGCAGCATACCAAGTGACGCTGTGTTCCATGTTTTCCAAACGTCTGGTGCCATGTTTTTACCACTATCCCAGATGCTTGGTGACAGCACTCTATTCACATATACCTGTGACTGCACCTTCCATTGAATGCTTAAAGCCTGGAGTGTTTGGAAATTCATCTATCAACACTGACTCGCTAGAAAAGTGGACTGATGTATTAAAGGGTTTCATCCATTCTCTGTCTGTGGGTAAATATGATGGTACATATTGGTAATATTTTAATGAAACCAGCCATTTTACCTATCAGTGAAAGAATCAAATGTAGCCAAAATATCAAATATGATTTTCATATTTCCTGATTCTCAACAGTTTATAAAATAATCAAATATGACCTAAAACATGCTTCTAAAACCTGCAACTTTAGACCAAAGACAACAAAACTGAAAAAAGCAAATGTGACCTCCCTAAAAAGCAAAACTCAAGCAGAATAATGTTAGCCCAGTCTTTCTTGCAGCTCCCTGGTCAAACAAAGTTACATTGTATTGGCCCCTTCAGGAAGAAATAAAAATGACTCTTTCACTCCCCTTTTTCTTTCTTTGAATGGCATTTAGTTTGTGGTTCTGCAAGTGTTTTTCCAAGTGTTTACACTGGTGAGGGCTATTTCCCTTTTGGTAGGGTTTTATCAGATATTATAGGTTTAAACCTAAAACAGAATAGCCTAAGTACAGGCCTGAAAATCCAAACTGCAGAGAAATTGGATTTTAGGCAACAATTGCAGATGTGTGCTCCACAACATTGAAACATTCTCTGAAAACTAGTTTTGGACATTGGAAGAAGCATGATCAGCAGTTAAACCGCTCATTTTGAATTTTCATTGGCACAATTTATTTTTCCCATACAGCCGGTGTAAACATGTAATTATTTGGCTGAAAATACCCACACTTAGAAGGAAAAAGTTACTTGCCTGTAACTAATTGGTTAATAACTCTGTCAGACCAAAGGGATGGTTGGTGCCATGTTGTTTTGAACCCTGACTGAAGTGTGACTTATTCCTGACTTTGCTAAGTGCAGAAGATATGGCAATATCTGTTGAGGGTAGGGAAGATACAGGGTGCAAATGATGCTCTGTAGACCAGATGCAAAAATGTTTCCATTTGGCTGTGTGCATTTTATTGTTGATGTTTTTTGGCTTTGGGCAAGTTTTCTTTGCAGTGTTCTGGAATATCTAGAAGTTGGAATTCATTTAATTCAGTAGTCAAGCTGACGAACTGTGTGAGCGTTGATCCGGTTGGCGAATCTTCTCATTGCAATGAGACAGCAGGTTCTGGGATAGACCCAGCTATACCTGAGGCTCTTCTGACAGGAGAAGTAACTCATAAAACCAGTGTTGTCTGGGCCACCATGGAACCATTAGGATGATACATGACTGTTCTCTCCTCTTTTTTGATAACACCTTTGCAATCGGAGGAAACACGTAAAACATTGAGAAAGCATTCCCCTCATTATCCTGACAGGAAGTGCCCACTGGCAAAGTACTAGCATTTCTGGTTCTGGTAGGCATGTTCTGGTAGGCAGCAAACAGATCTAGCTTTGGTTTTCACCATCATTGAAATACTCTTACTAGTTTTGTTTGATTTAGCTCCCACTCATGATATTCCTTTGGTGATCGGCTGAGATTGTGGGCCCAGGGGTTTGTGAGGCCTGGAAGATATTTTGCCTGCATCTGAATAACCAATATCTTCTGCACCTCCTTGGACAATATGATGGATTGTGTTCCCCCTTGTTTGTTGATATAGTACATGCTTGTTGTGTTGTCTGTGTGTATTTATACTGAATTGTGTATTCCTGGAAGGAAAGGACAGAGTCCAAGTGTCCAAGAGCAATCGCTCACAACTCACAATGCTGATATGTATTTCAGCTTCTTTCATTGTTCATCTGACACTGACTTAGAACACTTGTAGATGTGCACCCCAACCCTATCGTGAGGCATCCGTTGTCATAACAGAATGTGATTTTATCTAGAGAAATGACAGTCCGACTGTGGCATTCTTGGGCTGAAGTCATGAGGTTAGAGCCTGTTTCATCTGCCACATTATTTGTACTGGGTCATTGAATGAACGTATCTTCTGTATCCACTGCTTATCCAACGCCTTCTGAAATGACCTCATGTGAAAACTGACAGAGTGGGATCAAAGGGATGCAGGGTGACATCATCCCTAAAAGGAACTCTAAAATAATTTGCACTGTGGTTGTTTTTTCTTATTACAGGCATATAGCCAATGCTGTCAGGTGAGATACTCTTTTCTAGGATGTGTCTAGAACAGCACTTAGAAATTGGATTTTTCTGTGAGCTATAGGGAGGATTTAACTTTGTTTAATGCAGACCTTACATTGTTGATGAGGTGCAGACAGTCTGGATCTATAGCTACTTTGAGAGATATATTCAGGCATTATCGTCATTGGAATACCTTTATCAGAAATCAGGTTTATTCTTGTGGTTTTTGTCAGCATAAGTGTTCCAGTTCCCAGTGTTGTCATAGTCAGTGTGGAAGATGACATGGCCTTGGAGAATGTCATTGAAGGCATTGTGTCCGAAGCAGTCGTCAACTGTGCTGTCGTTATTGATTGTGTTGTCGTTGGAAGTGTTCTCATCGATGGTGTTCTAGTTGATGAAGTTCTGATTGCCTGTTTTGTAGATGGTAAGGACTTCGCTGATGGAGTCCTTTTAATCAGTGTTGATGTTGACGTTGGTGCTTTCTTCTTTGCCAACGATGATGTCATCAACGGTGATACTGATGATAGTTTTGTCAACAGTAGAGATGATCAGTGCTTCTTTGATGGCTCCATGATCATCTTTTTCTTTTTGGGAGCTGTTGGCTCTTGTGAAGTCTTTTGATGCTTTTTTGATGGTGTTTTTCCACTCAGAAACATCACATCTAAGAATGGGCTCTTCTTCCTTGGTGGATTCTTACCATCCTTTTTAGGTGGTTCTTCCGAGTCTGTAGATTTTACTTCAGCTACTGTTTTTGAAGGACATTCACAGTGTGACTGCACCCTTTTATGATATTTTACAGCTGACTGGAGGAGGCTTTACCTTCTTCCTCAGAAGATTGCATATCATTAGCTTTTAAATGCTGCACAATAACAGTCTAGCTTCTCTGTCTTTAAGAGTTTTTGTTGAAAATGTTCAACACATTTTACAATCCTTTGCCATATGTACTCCTTGTGGGGGTCCTCAGAATGGACCCTCTTTTTCAATAAGCGCCACAAGGTCTAAAAATACCTTTTTGTGGAAGATTCAGCTATGGCCTACTGTATTAGGCTTAGTAAACTGGTATGTCAAATCTTTCAGAAATACAGAGAGAAATATGAATAAAGTCACTTATCTGATTGTGCAGAGCTCAAGGGGACTCCCTTCACACACAATATGCAGTAGACATCTGAACTTTGGTGGCTTGGGTGGGGTTAGGTAAAGATTGTGCTTTGCTCTGATTGGCTGGGGAGAGGGGGAGACTGTGCCTTGTTTGCTCTGATTGGCTATGTTTTGGATCTTTTTAATGATGTGAACACGCTCTTGTTATGATTATGTTAATGCTGTTCTGTGTATATTTAGCACTATACTGCTCACTATGTCTACTATGAGACTCCCCACTTAACAATAGGGATGATTCAAACATGTAAGCCTATGAAAGATGCAATACTGGAGAAGTATAACCCAGTTCTGTTTGAGGAAAAAAAAATACAGAGAATTATTTTGAACATTGTTCAAAATACCACCCCAAAAAATCTTTTTAGATGTAACTGTACAGGTAAAACAAAGTTTTCAGTTTTTTCCTTCTCTTGCTATACTTTTCATCTTTGTGAAATGGTTATGCACCCAGACAGCGTGACCCAAAAATGGGTATGTCAATTAAATGAAAGTCATGTGTAGATGTTCTGGTAGTACAGGGTCAAGAGGCAGGGTGCAGCCAGAAGTCACAATGTAAGCTCAGAATCTGTTGAGCAAGGCTGAAGGCTACATGCAATGGTTATTGAGGGCATGGCAGCTGGGCACAGTCCATTGTCAGAGGCCATACCCTGTGCACAAAGCCCACTGCATGTGGTTCAAAGACAAGCATAGTAGGCTCTGCTGACACAGGGGCTGGTTGCAGGATATGCCTAGATGCTGAATATTTAGAGCCAATGGTGTACAGCATGTCACCATGAACAGCAGGGGGAAGGAGCAGAGTGTGGCTAAAGGAAGAGCCTTGTATCCAGAGCCTGTTGTGAACAGCTGAATATCATGTGCAGTGTTTTCTGCAACCAAGGTGGCTGGGCACATGGATAGTCTGGAGGCCACATCCTGTGATCACAGCTTGCAGTCCACAGTCGCAAGTCATAAAAGAGAAAGTTACTCACAGCAGATTTCGGGAACACATGCATTGTTGATGCAGGGTAGGGCATAAATCTATGTCCTACACTCACAGTCCCCTGTGCATGATCAGATGCCATGCACTAATGGTTACTTTTTATTGCCAAGGAGGTGAAGTATATCATTGTAAAACATATTAAAGAGGAGTTATAATTAAGTACTTAGAGGGCATGGTGGTGGATGTGGTGGTGGACGTGGTGGTGGATGTGGTGGTGGTGGTGGTGGTGGATGTGGTGGACGTGGTGGTGGTGGAT
Organism: Triturus cristatus; assembly: GCF_964204655.1. NCBI lineage: Eukaryota > Metazoa > Chordata > Amphibia > Caudata > Salamandridae > Triturus > Triturus cristatus. Next base: position 1,397,856,944 of record NC_140589.1, read on the forward strand.
GTGGTGGTGGTGGATGTGGTGGTGGAGGATGTGGTGGTGGGCATGGTGGTGGTGGACGTGGTGGTGGAGAGTGTGGTGGTGGATGTGGTGGTGGACGTGGTAGTGGTGGACGTGGTGGTGGACATGGTGTTGGACGTGGTGGATGTGGTGGTGGTTGAGGACGTGGTGGTGGTGGATGTGGTGGTGGTGGATGTAGTAGTGTTGGTGGTGGACGTGGTGGTGGACAGGGTGGTGGTGGACGTGGTGGTGGTGGAGGACGTGGTGGTGGTGGACGTGGTTGTGGTGGACATGGTGGTGGTGGACATGGTGGTGGTGGACGTGGTGGTGGAAGTGGTGGTGGTGTACGTGGTGGTGGTGGACGTGATGGTGATGGATGTGGTGGTGGACATGGACATGGTGGTGGTAGATGTGGTGGTGGTGGATATGGTGGTGGTGGAAGTGGTGGACATGGTGATGGATGTGGTGGTGGACATGTTTGTGGTGGACGAGATGGTAGACATGGTGTTGGACGTGGTAGATGTGGTGGTGGTTGAGGACATGGTGGTCGTGGATGTGGTGGTGGTGGACGTGGTAGTGTTGGTGGTGGACAGGGTGGACATGGTGGTGGTGGACATGTTGGTGGTGGAGGATGTGGTGGTGGTGGACGTGGTGGACATGGTGGTGGTGGACGTGGTGGTGGATGTGGTGGTGGTGGATGTGGTGGTGGTGGACGTGGTGGTGGTGGACGTGGTGGTGGTGGACGTCATGGTGGTGGATGTAGTGGTGGTGGTGGACATGGTGGTGGTGATAGATATGGTGGTGGTGGATGTGGTGGTGGTGGACGTGGTGGACATGGTGGTGGGCGTGGTGGTGGACATGGTGGTGGTGGTGGACGTGGAGGTGGTGGATGTGGTGGTGGACGTGGTGGTGGACGTGGTGGTGGTGGGTGTGGTGGACATGGTGGACATGGTGGTGGTGGACATGGTGGTAGATGTGGTGGTGGTGGATGTGGTGTTGGTGGATGTGGTGGTGGTTGTGGATGTGGTGGTGGACATGGTGGTAGACATGGTGGTGGTGGACGTGGTGGTGGTTGTGGACATGGTGGTGGAATGGTGGTGGATATGGTGGTGGCCTTGTTGGTGGTGGACGTGGTAGTGGATGGGGTGGTGAATGTGGTGGTGGTGGGCGTGGTAGTGGATGGGGTGGTGAATGTGGTGGTGGTGGATGTGGTGGTGGTGGACATGGTGGTGGAGGATGTGGTAGTGGAAATGGTGGTGGTGGTGGACGTGGTGGTTGTGGATGTGGTGGTGGGCGTGGTGGTGGACAGTGTGGTGGTGGACAGTGTGGTGGTGGACAGTGTGGTGGTGGACGTGGTGGTGGATGTGGTGGTGGTGGATGTGCTGGTGGGGTGGACGTGGTGGTGGGGTGGATGTGGTGGTGGACGTGGTCGTGGACATGGTGGTGTTGGATGTGGTGTTGGTGGACATGGTGGATGTGGTGGACATGGGGTTTGTGGTGGTGGACGTGGTGGTGGATGTGGTGGTGGTGGACGTGGCTGGGGTGGTGGTTGTGTACATGGTGGTGGTGGATGTGGTAGTGTTGGTGGTGGACATGGTGGTGGTGGTGGACAGGGTGGTGGTGGAAGTGGTGGTGGTGGATGTGGTGGTACTGGAAGACGTGGTGGTGGTGGACGTGGTGGTGGTGGACGTGGTGGTGGTGGGCATGGTGGTGGATGTGGTGGTGGACGTAGTGGTGGTGGATGTGATGGTGGACATGCTGGTGGTGGACATGGTGGTGGACGTGGTGGTGGACATGGTGGTGGACGTGGAGGGGGTGGACGTGGAGGTGGTGGACGTGGTGGTGGTGGTGGACGTGGTGGTGGACAGTGTGGTGGTGGATGTGGTGGTGGAAGTGGTGTTGGTGGACGTGGTGGTGGTTGTGGTATTATTAATATCTGACAGTCAGAGCCTACTTCCGGGACTGATCGGGCCATGTACAGCTGGAGTTGACACTCCTATTACCCCTGCCCTCCAGTGATACTTTACCTGTCACGGATGCTGGTGGTGGTGGATGTGGTGATGGTGGTGGATGTGGTGGTGGTGAATGTGGTGGTGGTGGATGTGGTGGTGGTTGAGGACGTGGTGGACGTGGTGGTGGTGGTGGACATGGTGGTGGACATGGTGGGTGTAGATGTGGTGGTGGACGTGGTGGTGGACATGGAGGTGGTTGACGTGGTGGTGGATGTGGTGGGGAACGTTGTGGTGGATGTGGTGGGGGACGTTGTGGTGGTAGTGGATGTGGTGGTGGACATGGTGGTGGATGTGGTGGTGTATGTGGTGGTGGACGTGGTGGTGGACATGGTGGTGGACGTGGTGGTGGATGTGGTGGGGACGTTGTGGTGGTACTGGATGTGGTGGTGGACATGGTGGTGGATGTGGTGGTGTATGTGGTGATGGACGTAGAGGTGGTGGACGTGATGGTGGGCATGGTGGTGGTGCACATGGTGGTGGATATGGTGGTGGTGGTGGGGGACATGGTAGGGGTGGACATGGTGGTGGTGGACGTGGTGGTGGACGTGGTGGTGGATGTGGTGGTGGACATGGAGGTGGTGGACGTGGTGGTGGTGGTGGACATGGTGGTGGATGTGGTGGGGGATGTTGTGGTGGTAGTGGACGTGGTGGTGGACATGGTGGTGGATGTGGTGGTGGTTGACATGGTGGTTGTGGACGTGGTGGTGGATATGGTGGTGGATGTGAAGGTGGTGGACATAATGGTGGTGGATGTGGTGGACGTGGTGGTGGTGGTGGACTTGGTGGTGGTGGGGATGTGGTGGTGGTAGTGGATGTGGTGGTGGATGTGGTGGTGGACGTGGTGATGTATGTGGTGGTGGACGTGGTGGTGGTTGACATGGTGGTGGTGGTTGACATGGTGGTGGTGGTTGACATGGTGGTGGTGGACGTGGTGGTAGACATGGTGGATGTGGTGGTGGAAGTGGTGGTGGTGGATGTGGATGTCATGGTGGACGTGGTGGTGGTGGACATGGTGGTGGATGTGGTGGTGGACATGGTAGTTTGTGGACGTGGTGGTGGACATGGTGGTGGTGGACGTGGTGGATGTGGTGGACGTGGTGGTGAAGGACATGGTGGTGGTGGACGTAGTGGTGGTGGAGGATGTGGTGGTGGTGAACGTGGTGGTGGACCGTGGTGGGGGTGGTGGTTGTGGACATGGTGGTGGACGTGATGGTGGAAGTGGTGGTGGACGTGGTGGTGGATGTGGTGGTGGTGGACGTGGTAGAGTTGGTGGTGGACATGGTGGTGGGCAGGATGGTGTTGGACGTGGTGGACATGGTGGTGGTGGAGGACGTGGTGGTCATGGACAGGAACCATCCTGTCCACGACGATGGTGGTGGTAGTGGATCTGGTGGTGGACGTGGTGGTGGATGTGGTGATGTATGTGGTGGTGGACGTGGTGATGGTTGACATGGTGGTGGTTGGTGGACATGGTGGTGGACATGGTGGATGTGGTGGTAGATGTGATGGTGTTGGACGTGGTGGTGGATGTGTTGGTGGTGGATATAGGGGGGACCTGGTGGTGGTGGACGTGGTGGTGGAGGTGGTGGACGTGGTGGTGGTGGTGATGGTGGACGTGGTGGTGGACATGGTGGTGGTGGACGTGGTGGTGGACGTGGTGGTGGTGATGGACGTGGTGGTCATGGACGTGGTGGTGGACGTGCTAGTGGTGGATATGGGGGATGTGGTGGTGGTGTACCTGGTGGTGGACATGGTGGTAGTGTTGGTGGATGTGGTCATGGTAGACATGGTGGTGGATGTAGTGGTGGACATGGTGGTGTTGGATGTGGTGGATGTGGTGGTGGTGGATGTGGTGGATGTGGTGGTGGTTGACGTGGTGATGGAGGACGTGGTGGTGGTGGAATGTTGTTGTGGTGGACGTGGTAGTGTTAGTGGTGGACAGGGTGATGGTGGACATGGTGGTGGTGGACGTGGTGGTGGTGGAGGATGTGGAGGTGGTGGACATGGTTGTAGTGGACATGATGGTGGTGGACGTGGTGGTGGATGTGGTGGTGGTGGTGGACGTGGTAGCGGATGTGGTGGACGTGGTGGACATGATGGTGGTGGATGTGGTGGTGGGCATGGTGGTGGTGCACATGGTGGTGGATGTGGTGATGGATGTGGTGGTGGTTGACATGGTGGTGGTGTATGTGATGGTGGTGGATGTGGTGGTGGTGGACGTGGTGGTGGTGGACGTGGTGGTGGAAGTGGTGGTGGTGGACGTGGTGGTGGACGTGGTGGTGGTGATGGACGTGGTGGTGGTGGATCTGGTGGTCATGGACGTGGTGGTGGTGGACGTGCTAGTGGTGGATGTGGGGGATGTGGTGGTGGTGTACCTGGTGGTGGACATGGTGGTAGTGTTGGTAGACGTGGTCATGGTAGACATGGTGGTGGTGGATGTGGTGGTGGATGTGGTGGTGGACATGGTGGTGTTGGATGTGTTGGTGGTGGATGTGGTGGTGGTTGACGTGGTGGTGGAGGACGTGGTGGTGGTGGAATGTTGTGGTGGTGGACGTGGTAGTGTTGGTGGTGGACAGAGGGTGGTGGACATGGTGGTGGTGGATGTGGTGGAGGACGTGGCGGTGGTGGACATGGTGGTGGTGGACGTGGTGGTGGATGTGGTGGTGGTGGATGTGGTAGCGGATGTGGTGGACGTGGTGGACATGATGGTGGTGGATGTGGTGGTGGGCATGGTGGTGGTGCACATGGTGGTGGATGTGGTGGTGGATGTGGTGGTGGTTGACATGGTGGTGGTGGATGTGGTGGTGGTGGATGTGGTGGACGTGGTGGTGGACATGGTGGAAGTGGTGGTGGTGGACTTGGTGGTGGTGGGAGATGTGGTGGTAGTGGATCTGGTGGTGGACGTGGTGGTGGACGTGGTGATGTATGTGGTGGTGGACATGGTGGTGGTTGACATGGTGGTTGAAATGGTGGGGGTGGACGGGGTGGTGGTGATGGTGGACGTGGTGGTGGACATGGTGGTGGACGTGGTGGTGGTGATGGACGTGGTGGTGGTGGATCTGGTGGTCATGGATGTGGTGGTGGTGGACATGCTAGTGGTGGACGTGGGGGATGTGGTGGTGGTGTACCTGGTGGTGGACATGGTGGTAGTGTTGGTCGACGTGGTCATGGTAGACATGGTGGTGGTGGATGTGGTGGTAGACATGGTGGTGTTGGACGTGGTGGATATGGTGGTGGTGGACGTGGTGGATGTGGTGGTGGTTGACGTGGTGGTGGTGGACGTGGTGGTGGCGGAATGTTGTGGTGGTGGACGTGGTAGTGTTGGTGGGGGACAGGGTGGTGGTGAACGTGGTGGTGGTGGACATGGTGGTGGTGGAGGACATGGTGGTGGTTGAAGACGTGGTGGTGCTGGAAATGGTTGTGGTGGACATGGTGGTGGTGGATGTGGTGGTGGACGTGGTGGTGGTGGACATGATGGTGGTGGATGTGGTGGTGGGCATGATAGTGGTGCACATGGTGGTGGATGTGGTGGTGGTGATGGATGTGGTGGTGGACATGGTGGTGGTGGACGTGGTGGTGGATGTGGTGGTGGCGGTGGAGGAGGTGGTGGTGGATGTGGTGGACGTGGTGGTGGTGGACGTGGTGGTGGTGGACGTGGTGGTGGTGTGGGGATGTGGTGGTGGTAGTGGATCTGGTGGTGGACGTGGTGGTGGATGTGGTGATGTATGTGGTGGTGGACGTGGTGGTGGTTGACATAGTGGTGGTTGTTGAAATGATGGTGGTGGACGTGGTGGTGGACATGTTGGATGTGGTGGTGGATGTGATGGTGTTGGACGTGGTGGTTGTGGAAGTGGTGGTGGATGTGGTGGACGTGGTGGTGGTGGATGTGATGGTGGTGGTGGACATGGTGGTGGTCATGGACATGGTGGTGGTGGATGTGGTGGTGGTGGTGGTCGTGGACATGGTGGTGGTGGATGTTGTGGTGGAGGACGTGGTGGAGGACATAGTGGTGGTGGTGGATGTGGTGGTGGTGGATGTGGTGGTGGTGGACATGGTGGTGGTAGACGTGGTGGACGTGTTGGTGGCGGATGGGGGGTGGACGTGGTGGTGGTGGACATGGTGGTGGTGGACATGGTGGTGGTGGATGTGGTGGTGGAAGTGGTGGTGGTGGACGTGGTGGTGGACATTGGTGGTGGTGGTGGATGTGGTGGTGGTGCACGTGGTGGTGGTGATGGACATGGTGGTGGTGGACATGGTGGTGGTGGATGTGGTGGTGGTGGTCGTGGTGGACGTGGTAGTGGTGGACGTGCTAGTGGTGGACGTGGTGGTGGTGGATGTGGTGGTGGTGTACCTGGTGGTGGATATGGTGGTAGTGTTGGTGGATGTGGTCGTGGTGGTGGTGGATGTGGTGGTGGATATGGTGGTGGTGGATGTGGTGGTGGTGGACGTGGTAATGGACGTGGTGGTGGACATGGTGATGGTGGTGGACGTGGTTTTGGTGGACATGGTGGTGGTGGACATGGTGGATGTGGTGGTGGTGGATGTGGTGGTGGAGGACATGGTAGTGGTGGATGTGGTGGTGGTGGACGTGGTGATGGACGTGGTGGTGGTGCAACTTATAGTGTTGGTGGTGGACATGGTGGTGGACAGGGTGGTGTTGGACATGGTGGACATGGTAGTGGTGGACGTGGTGGTGGACATGGTGGTGTTGGACGTGGTGGTGGTGGACATGGTGGATGTGGTGGTGGTGGACGTGGTGGATGTGGTGGACGTGGTGGTGGAGGACATGGTGATGTGGTCGTGGTGGTGGATATGGTGGTGGTGCACGTTATAGTGTTGGTGGTGGACATGGTGGTGGTGGTAGACAGGGTGGTGTTAGACATGGTGGACATGGTAGTGGTGGAACTGGTGGTGGACATGGTGGTGTTGGATGTGGTGGTGGTGGACGAGGTGGTGGATATGGTGGTGGTGCACGTTATAGTGTTGGTGGTGGACATGGTGGTGGTGGTGGACAGGGTGGTTTTGGACATGGTGGACATGGTGGTGGTGGTGGACGTGGTGGCGGTGGACATGATGGTGGTGGTGGATGTGGTGGTGGTGGTGGACGTGGTGGTGGTTGTGGTGGATGTGGTGGACGTGGTGGTGGTGGACGTGATGGTGGTGGTGGACATGGTGGTGGTGGTCATGGACATGGTGGTAGTGGATGTGGTGATGGTGGATGACGTGGTATTGGTGGATGACTTGGTGGTGGTGGAGGTCGTGGTGGTGGACCTGGTCTGGTGCTGGTGGACATGGTGGTGGTGGATGTGGTGGTTGACATGGTGGTGGTGGTGGATGTGGTGGTGGTGGTGGTGGTGGACGTGGTAGTGGTGGACGTGGTAGACATGGTGGTGGTGGTGGACGTGGTGGTGGTGGACATGGTGGAGTTGGTGCACGTGGTGGTGGACATGGTGGTGGACGTGGTGGATGTGGTGGTGGTAGATGTGGTGGGGTGGACATGGTAGTGGATGTGGTGGGGTGGTGGTTGTGGACGTGGTGGTGGACATGGTGGTGGATGTGGTGGTGGTGCACGTTATAGTGTTGGTGGTGGACAGGGTGGTGTTGGACATGGTGGTGGTGGAGGACGTGGTGGTGGTGGACATGGTGGTGGTGGATGTGGTGGTGGATGTGGTGGTGGTGGACATGGTAGTGGTGGACGTGGTGGTGGTGGACATGGTGGATGTGGTGGTCGTGGACATGGTGGTTGTGGTAGACGTGGTGGTGGTGGATGTGGTGGTGGTGGACGTGGTGGTGGACATGGTTGGGGTGGTGGTTGTGTACGTGGTGGTGGTGGATGTGGTAGTGTTCATGGTAGACATGGTGGTGGATAGGGTGGTGGTGGACGTGGTGGTGCTGGAGGACGTGGTGGTGGTGATGGACGTGGTGGTGGACGTGGTGGTGGTGGACATGGTGGTGGGCGTGGTGGTGGGCGATGTGGTGGTGGACGTGGTGGTGGTGGATGTGATGGTGGACATGCTGGTGGTGGACGTGGTGGTGGTGGACATGGTAGTGGTGGACGTGGTGGTGGACGTGGTGGTGGACGTGGTGGTGGACGTGGAGGTGGTGGACATGGTGGTGGTGGACGTGGTGGGGGACGTGGTGGTGGTGGATGTGGTGGTGTACGTGGTGGTGGACAGTGTGGTGGTGGATGTGGTGGACGTGGTGGTGGATGTGGTATCATTATTTTCTGACAGTCAGAGCCTACTTCCGGAACTGATCAGGCCAAGTACAGCCGGGGTTGACACTCCTATAACCCCTGCCCTCCAGTGATACTTTACCTGTCACGGATGCTGGTGGTGGTGGATGTGGTGATGGTGGTGGATGTGGTGGTGGTGAATGTGGTGGTGGTGGATGTGGTGGAGGACGTGGTGGTGGACATGGTGGTGGACATGGTGGTGGACATGGTGGTTGTGGATGTGGTGGTGGACGTGGTGGTGAACGTGGTGGTGGTGGTGGACGTGGTGGTGAATGTGGTGGTGAACATGGTGGTGGACATGGTGATGGTGGATATGGTGGTGGTGTATATGGTGGTGGCGGATGTGGTGCTGGTGGACGTGGTGGTGGTGGATGTGGTGGTGGACGTGGTGGTGGTGGACATGGTGTTGGTGGGCGTGGTGATGGTGGTGGACGTGGTGGTGGTGGTAGATGTGGTGGTGGACGTGGTGGTGGTGGTGGTGGTTGTGGACATGGAGGTGGACGTGGTGCTGGATGTTGTGGTTGTGGACATGGTGGTGGTGGATATGGTGGTGGTTGTGGACGTGGTGGTGGATATGGTGGTGGTGGCCTTGGTGGTGGACATGGTGGACGTGGTGGTGAATGTGGTGGTGAATGTGGTGGTGGTGGACGTGGTGGTGGTGGACGTGGACGTGGTGGTGGTGGACGTGGTGGATGTGGTGGTGGAGGACGTGGTTACGGTGGTGGACGTGGTGGTGGTGGTGTATGTGGTGGTAGATGTGGTGGTGGTGGATGTGGTGGTGGTGATGGACGTGGTGGTGGTCGATGTGGTGGTGGTGGATGTGGTGGTGGAGGATGTGGTGGTGGAGGATGTGGTGGTGGTGGACATGGTGGTGGTGGTGGACATGGTGGTGGTGGACGTGGTGGTGGAAAGTGTGGTGGTGGACGTGGTGGTGGACGTGATTTTGGTGGTGGACATGGCGGTGTTGGACATGGTGGATGTGGTGGTGGTGGAGGATGTGGTGGTGGTGGACGTGATAGTGTTGGATGTGGTGGTGGACAGGGTGGTGGTGGATGTGGTGGTGGTGGAGGACGTGGTGGTGGTGGACATGGTGGTGGTGGTGGACATGGTGGTGGATGTGGTGGTGGTGGTGGACGTGGTGGTGGACGTGATTGTGGTGGTGGACATGGCGGTGTTGGACATGGTGGATGTGGTGGTGGAGGATGTGGTGGTGGTGGACGTGGTAGTGTTGCATGTGGTGGTGGACAGGGTGGTGGTGGATGTGGTGGTGGTGGAGGACGTGGTGGTGGTGGACATGGTGGTGGTGGTGGACATGGTGGTGGTGGACGTGGTGGTGGATGTGGTGGTGGTGGTGGACGTGGTGGTAGATGTGGTGGTTGTGGTGGACGTGATGGTGGTGGATGTGGTGGTGGCCATGGTGGTGATGGACGTGGTGGTGCACATGGTGGTGGATATGGTGGTGGACATGGTGGTGGTGGGGGACATGGTGGTGGTGGACATGGTGGTGGTGGACATGGAGGTGGTGGACGTGGTGGTGGACGTGGCGGTGGATGTGGTGGGGGACATTGTGGTGGTAGTGGACGTGGTGGTCGACATGGTGGTGGATGTGGTGTGTATGTGGTGGTGGACGTGGTGGTGGACGTGGTGGTGGATGTGGTGGGGGACGTTGTGGTGGTAGTGGACGTGGTGGTGGACATGTTGGTGGATGTGGTGGTGTATGTGGTGGTGGACGTGGAGGTGGTGGACGTGTTGGTGGTGGATGTGGTGGTGGGCATGGTGGTGGTGCACATGGCAGTGGATATGGTGGTGGTGATGGGGGACGTGGTAGTGGTGGACATGGTGGTGATGGACGTGGTGGTGGACATGGAGGTGGTGGACGTGGTGGTGGTGGTGGACGTGGTGGTGGATGTGGTGGGGGATGTGGTGGTAGTGGACGTGGTGGTGGACATGGTGGTGGATGTGGTGGTGTATGTGGTGGTAGACGTGGTGGTGGACGTGGTGGTGGTTGACATGGTGGTTGTGGACGTGGTGGTGGACATGGTGGTGGATGTGAAGGTGGTAGACATGGCGGTGGTGGATGTGGTGGACGTGGTGGTGGATGTGGTGGTGGTGGACATGGTAGAGATGGTGGTGGACATGGTGGTGGGCAGGATGGTGTTGGACGTGGTGGACATGGTGGTGGTGGAGGACGTGGTGGTCATGGACATGATGGTGGTGGTGGACTTGGTGGTGGATGGGGTGGTGGTGGACGTGGTGGTGGACGTGATGGTGGTGGTGGACGTGGTGGTGGTCATGGACATGGTGGTGGCGGACATGGTGGTGGTGGACGTGGTGGTGGTGGAGGACGTGGTGGAGGACATGGTGGTGGTGGACGTGGTGGTGGATGTGGTGGTGGTGGACATGGTGGTGAATGTGTTGGTGGTGGATGTGGGGGTGGACCTGGTGGTGGTGGATGTGGTGGTGGAGGTGGTGCAGGTGGTGGTGTAAGTGGTGGTGGTGATGGTGGACGTGGTGGTGGACATGGTGGTGGTGGACATGTTGGTGAATGTGGTGGTGGTGATGGACGTGGTGGTGGTGGATCTGGTGGTCATGGACGTGGTGGTGGTGGACGTGGTGGAGGACGTGGTGGTGGTGGACATGGTTGTGGTGGACATGGTGGTGGTGGATGTGGTGGTGGTGGATGTGGTGGTGGATGTGGTGGTGGATGTGGTGGTAGTGGACGTGGTGGTGGACATGGTGGTGGATGTGGTGGTGGGCATGGTGGTGGTGCACATGGTGGTGGATGTGGTGGTGGTGATGGATGTGGTGGTGGACATTGTGGTGGTGGTGGTGGACGTGATGGTGGTGGATGTGGTGGACATGGTGGTGGGTGACGTGGTGGTGGATGTGGTGAACGTGGTGGTGGTGATGGACGTGGTGGGGGTGGATCTGGTGGTCATGGACGTGGTGGTGGTGGACGTGGTGGTGGTGGAGGACGTGGTGGTGGTGGACATGGTGGTGGTGGACATGGTGGTGGTGGATGTGGTGGTGGATGTGGTGGTGGTGGACGTGTTGGTGAACGTGGTGGTGATGGACGTGGTGGTGGTGGATCTGGTGGTCATGGACATGGTGGTGGTGGACGTGGTGGTGGTAGAGGACGTGGTGGTGGTGGACATGGTTGTGGTGGACATGGTGGTGGTGGACGTGGTGGTGGATGTGGTGGTGGATGTGGTGGTAGTGTACGTGGTGGTGGTGGACATGGTGGTGGATGTGGTGGTGGGCATGGTGGTGGTGCACATGGTGGTGGATGTGGTGGTGGTGATGGATGTGGTGGTGGACATTGTGGTGGTGGTGGTGGACATGATGGTGGTGGATGTGGTGGACATGGTGGTGGGTGATGTGGTGGTGGATGTGGTGAACGTGGTGGTGGTGATGGACGTGGTGGGGGTGGATCTGGTGGTCATGGACGTGGTGGTGGTGGACGTGGTGGTGGTGGAGGACGTGGTGGTGGTGGACATGGTGGTGGTGGATGTGGTGGTGGATGTGGTGGTGGTGGACGTGTTGGTGAACGTGGTGGTGATGGACGTGGTGGTGGTGGATCTGGTGGTCATGGACATGGTGGTGGTGGACGTGGTGGTGGTGGAGGACGTGGTGGTGGTGGACATGGTTGTGGTGGACATGGTGGTGGTGGACGTGGTGGTGGATGTGGTGGTGGATGTGGTGGTAGTGGACGTGGTGGTGGTGGACATGGTGGTGGATGTGGTGGTGGGCATGGTGGTGGTGCACATGGTGGTGGATGTGGTGGTGGTGATGGATGTGGTGGTAGACATTGTGGTGGTGGTGGTGGACGTGATGGTGGTGGATGTGGTGGACATGGTGGTGGGTGACGTGGTGGTGGATGTGGTGAACGTGATGGTGGTGATGGACGTGGTGGGGGTGGATCTGGTGGTCATGGACGTGGTGGTGGTGGACGTGGTGGTGGTGGAGGACATGGTGGTGGTGGACATGGTGGTGGTGGATGTGGTGGTGGATGTGGTCGTAGTGGACGTGGTGGTGGTGGACATGGTGGTGGATGTGGGGGTGGGCATGGTGGTGGTGCACATGGTGGTGGATGTGGTGATGGATGTGGTGGTGGACATTGTGGTGGTGGTGGTGGACGTGATGGTGGTGGACGTGGTGGTGGACATGGTGGATGTGGTGGTGTATGTGATGGTGGTGGACATGGTGGTGGTGGATGTGGATATCATGGTGGACGTGGTGGTGGTGGATATGGTGGTGGTGGACGTGGTGGTGGATGTGGTGGTGGACATGGTAGTTGTGGACGTGGTGGTGGACATGGTGGTGTTGGGACGTGGTGGTGGTGGATGTGGTGGATGTGGTGGTGGTAGTCGTGGTAGACGTGGTGGTGGTGGACGTAGTGGTGGTGGACATGGTGGTGGTGGACATGGTGGATGTGGTGGTGGACGTGGTGGTGGTGGATGTGGTGGTGGACGTGGTGGTGGTATTTGTGGACATGGTGGTGGTGGTGGACGTGGTGGTGGTGGACGTGGTGGTGGTGGACGTGGTGGTGGATGTGGTTGTGGTAGACATGGTGGTGGTGGTGGACGTGGTTGTGGATGTGGTGGTGGTGAACGTGGTGGTGGTGGACGTGATGGTGGTAGATGTGGTGGTGGGCATGGTGGTGGATGACGTGGTGGTGCACATGGTGGTGGATGTGGTTGTGGTGGTGGTGGATGTGGTGGTGGTGGACGTAGTGGTGGTGGACATGGTGGTGGTGGACATGGTGGATGTGGTGGACGTGGTGTTGGTGGATGTGGTGGTGGACGTGGTGGTGGTATTTGTGGACATGGTGGTGGTGGACGTGGTGGTGGTGGACGTGGTGGTGGTGGAGGACGTGGTGGTGGTTGTGGTGGATATGGTGGTGGTGGTGGATGTGGTGGTGGTGAACGTGGTGGTGGTGGACGTGATGGTGGTGGATGTGGTGGTGGGCATGGTGGTGGTTGACGTGGTGGTGCACATGGTGGTGGATGTGGTGGTAGATGTGGTGGTGGACATGGTGGTGGACGTGGTGGTGGTGGACATGGTGGTGGTGGACGTGGAGGTGGATGTGGAGGTGGTGGACATGTTGGTGGTGGTGGTGGACGTGCCGGATGGTAGTGGACATGGTGGTGGACGTGGAGATTTATGTGGTGGTGGATGTGGTGGTGGTTGACATGGTGGTGGTGGACGTGGTGGATGTGGTGGTGGTAGTAGTCATGGTGGATATGGTGGTGGTGGATGTGGTGGTGGTGGACGTGGTGGTGGTGGACATGGTGGATGTGGTGGTGGACGTGGTGGTGGTGGATGTGGTGGTGGACGTGGTGGTGGTGGATGTGGACATGGTGGTGGTGGTGGACGTGGTGGTGGTGGACGTGGTGGTGGTGGATGTGGTTGTGGTGGACATGGTGGTGGTGGTGGACGTGGTGGTGGATGTGGTGGTGGTGAACGTGGTGGTGGTGGACGTGATGGTGGTGGATGTGGTGGTGGGCATGGTGGTGGTTGACGTGGTGGTGCACATGGTGGTGGATGTGGTGGTAGATGTGATGGTGGACATGGTGGTGGACGTGGTGGTGGTGGACATGGGGGTGGATGTGGAGGTGGTGGACATGTTGGTGGTGGTGGTGGACATGGTGGTGGACGTGGTGGTGGTGGATATGGTGGTGGTGGATGAGGTGGTGGATGTGGTGGTGGACATGGTAGTGGACATGGTGGTGTTGGACGTGGTGGTGGTGGACATGGTGGTGGACGTGGTGGTGGATGTGGTGGGGGATGTGGTGGTAGTGAATGTGATGGTGGACGTGGTGGTGTATGTGGTAGTGGACGTGGTGGTGGTTGACATGGTGGTGGTGGTTGACATAGTGGTGGTGGACGTGGTGGTGGACATGGTGGTGGATGTGGTGGACATGGTGGTGGATGTGATGGTGGTGGATGTGGTGGTGGATGTGGATGTTGTGGTGGACGTGGTGATGGTGGATATAGTGGTGGTGGACATGGTGGTGGATGTGGTGGTGGACATGGTGGTGGTGGACATGGTGGTGTTGGATGTGGTGGACATGGTGGTGGTGGACATGGTGGATGTGGTGGTGGTCGTGGTGGATATGGTGGTGGTAGACGTTGTGGTGGATGTGGTAGTGGTGGACGTGGTGGTGGACGTGGTGGTGGACGTGGTGGTGGTGGACATGGTGGTGGATGTGGTGGACGTGGTGGTGGATGTGGTGGTGGTGGACATGGTGGTGGTGAATGTGGTGGTGGTGGACATGGTGGTGGTGGTCGTGGTGGTGGATGTGGTGGTGGACATGGTAATGGTGGTGGACATGGTGTTGGTGGATGACATGGTGTTGGTGGATGACGTGGTGGAGGGCGTGGTGGTGGAGGGCGTGGTGGTGGACCTGGTGCTGGTGGACATGGTGGTGGTGGATGTGGTGGTGATGGATGTGGTGGTTGACATGGTGGTGGTGGTGGACGTGGTGGTGGTGGATGTGGTAGTGGTGGACGTGGTGGTGGACGTGGTGGTGGACGTTGACATGGTGGTGGACGTGGTGGTGTTGGTACACGTAGTGGTGGACATGGTGGTGGATGTGGTGGGGGTGGACGTGGTGGTTGTGGACGTGGTGGTGGACATGGTGGTGGACGTGGTGGTGAACATGGTGGTGGACGTGGTGGTGGATGTGGTGGTGGTGCATGTTATAGTGTTGGTGGTGGACAGGGTGGTGTTGGACATGGTGGACATGGTGGAGGACGTGGTGGTGGATGTGGTGGTGGACGTGGTGGTGGATGTGGTGGACATGATGGTGGACATGGTGGTGGTGGTCATGGACATGGTGGTGGTGGATGTGGTGGTGGTGGAGGACATGGTGGAGGACATAGGTGGTGGATGTGGTGGACGTGGTGGTGGTGGTCGTGGACATGGTGGTGGTGGTGGTCGTGGACATGGTGGTGGTGGATGTGGTGGTGGAGGACATAGTGGTGGTGGTGGACGTGGTGGTGGTGGACGTGGAGGTGGATGTGGTGGTGGTGGACATGGTGGTGGTGGTAGACGTGTTGGTGGTGGATGTGGGGGTGGACGTGGTGGTGGACGTGGTGGTGGTGGACATGGTGGTGGTGGACATGGTGGTGGTGGTGGATGTGGTGGTGGAAGTGGTGGTGGTGGACGTGGTGGTGGACATTGGTGGTGGACATGGTGGTGGTGTACGTGGTGGTGGTGGACATGGTGGTGGATGTGGTGGTGGTGGTGGACGTGCTAGTAGTGGACGTGGTGGTGGTGGATGTGGTGGTGTACCTGGTGGTAGACATGGTGGTAGTGTTGGTGGTCGTGGTGGTGGTGGTTGTGGATGTGATGGTGGACGTGGTGGTGGTGGACATGGTGGTGGTGGATGTGGTGGTGGACGTGGTGGTGGACATGGTGATGGTGGTGGACGTGGTGTTGGTGCATGACGTGGTGGTGATGGAGGGCGTGGTGGTGGTGGAGGGCGTGGTGGTAGACCTGGTGCTGGTGGACATGGTGGTGGTGGATGTGGTGGTGATCGATGTGGTGGTTGACATGGTGGTGGACATGGTGGTGGTGGACGTGGTAGTGGTGGACATGGTGGTGGACGTGGTAGACATGGTGGTGGACGTGGTGGTGGTTGACATGGTGGTGGACGTGGTGGTGTTGGTGGACGTGGTGGTGGTTGACATGGTGGTGGACGTGGTGGTGGACGTGGTTGTGGTGGTGGTGGACATGGTGATGGTGGACATGGTGTTGGTGGATGTGGTGGTGGTGGACATGGTGGTGGTGGACATGGTGGTGGTGGTGGACATGGTGGTGGTGGACATGGTAGTGATGGACATCGTGGTGGTGGTTGACATGGTGGTGGACGTGGTTGTGTTGGTGGACGTGGTGGTGGACGTGGTGGTGGATGTGGTGGATGTGGTGGTGGACGTGGTGGTGGACGTGGTAGTGGTGGTGGATGTGGTGTTCAAATAGCTGGCACATTTGCCCTTAGGATTCATACAGCATGGTGATACAGGACATTTGCTTCAACAAAACTTCCACTGTATGAGTGAAATATCGGATGCTATTTAAAATAACACATACAAATGGAACACATTTCAAATATTTTGACTGTTTGAAAAATTAAGGGCTTTCACTTTTAATTTCCCCAAAGGGAATTGATTAAAAAGTTAGGTCAGTAATAAAGTTAAATCGGTAAATCGGGGAGATGAGTCATTCGCGTGATGACAAAACAAGGAATGCGCGTGAGAGAGAGGGGGAGCAGGAGGTGAGCCGAGGAGAGGTGTGTGTGCGTGCATGCGCTGTCTGCTCATTTTCAAGCACTGCACTTGTGCTCGTGGCGCACCCCTGCTCGCCCCTTGCAAGGTCGATGTCACCACAAGCATGAGTGTGTGCTTGAAAATGAGCAGCGCGACGGCTAAAGGCCCTCCTAAGCAGCGCATGCGTGCTGCGTAGGCGAGACCTAAAAAGAGCATCAGAGCAGAAAATGCCAGGGGGTGCTTTTTGCTGATGATACCTTAGCAGTGCAGCATAATTGCTCATCTTTCATGGAGGTGAAACAAAAACTCGACCTCTCTGGACTGAAATATGTAGTATTATTTCCAGCAAAATTATTAATATCTGACAGTCAGAGCCTACTTCCGGAACTGATCAGCCTTCGATATCGTCTCGATTCACCATGTTGAGTGTCTATGGTGATGACCCACTCCCTGATGCTGAAGACCTTGACAACACGACAATTCAAGTGATTACTGTACAATCTGTCAATGACCTGCTTAATTACTTGCATTTCTTTTACTTTACTTGCACTACCAATGGTTGTTGTTGCTCAATTTGTACTTTTAATGCCTTAAGTGTATGCCATTTGGTTTACATTTGTAATTCTGAATTTCTTGTGTTAAATGTATATAGGTTAGAAGCTCAATGAGTGCTTACTTTTGGCTGATTGCAGCTGAAAGTAAATATACCTTGAGATCCCTAACGTTACCCCTTATTTTAATAACATTCATGGGCTCACTCCTCATTATTCTGGCAGACCAAGGACTCTTTCCTGAGCTGCTGCCACATCCTTCTTTATGATCCTTTGCTTGCACTAAGCCAAGGAACTGCCTTTTTGTTTTTGGTTTTAGCTGTTTTCTTGTTGAAATGTTGGGTAATCTGTCTTGTAACAGTAAATGTCCATGCTTTGTGTGTGTTTCAATGTTATATTGTTCTTCCAACAGCCTAATATCATCTGACACTTTGCATTCTGCTCATCCGGGTATTAGACCTGACATACATGGCATAAAGAATTTTGTTTGAACAAAATGACCACTCAAAGGTTACATAATGCACACTAAAGAGACCAAAATGACACTAATAAATTTGAATATAACATTGATATTCATCAATTACTCCAGTCGTGTAAAAAAAAAAAAATTCTCACAACGGTATATCACTTGGACATATTCATAATATATATAAAAATGTTTCACAATAGACTCTGAGTGGTCTGACAACTCATAGAGCTTTGCTGGCCCACATTTACTGCAGGACCACATGTATCTACAAAGCCTGCGCCCGCATGGTTTTCAATGTCATGGTCCGAAAGTCTGAACATGACTCCGAGCCGTGGGCACGCTTAAATACCAAGGCAAGTGAACAAAGAGAAGTAACAATTACTTACATTAAAAATTTCTTCCTGTTCTCTTTTTTTTTAATTTTTTTATACGAACACCAAATATGTATATTGCAAAAGTGAATGCACCTATTAGTGCAGTATCAAAACATTAAATAAGGACAAACCCAAACATTAAAAGAAAATAAAATATGAAATTAAATGAATCCTTGTGATATGAAACACAATTTGATCGCAAGTCTGTGTCAAGAAGTAACAGCCATTATTTCCCAAGGACTTGTGAACACAGAGAAAATAGATACATACACAAAAGGACAGGTAATATAAAACCTCGAGACAGATGCAAAAAGCATTGTGGGAGAATAACAAGAAGAGCTCCATATAAAGCCTAAAAACTCCAACCATGAACTGTATGACCAAAAACAGGCAAGGAATCTGCATCTAGGAGTCTCCATCAGATTGTTTCTGACACTACCTATCACATAGCGCAAGATACAGAGTTCACCCCATCATGTTCTAGGAATGAACAAATGAATTACCTATCCCCCTCACAGAGAAGGCCACTAACTTGTGTCTTCCAAAGAATACATCATAAACTCGGTTTACTTGCACAATTTTCCAAAAAGTGAAGCACATATAATAAAAATGTAGATATGGAGTCCGTTCGGAAAGAGAAAACAAAGTGCACCATAAAAAACATAGCCCTAAAGGACTTTAATGAAGGATGAATCACAAGAACATGTATTCAACAGAATACAAAGCGTAGGTCCTGAATCCATCAGCGCTATAATAAATATGCACACCACAAGAGTAGTGAGGACATACTACGCTGTTTACTCTTACAAGTAAAGACCAGAGCGTCCCTACATACCAGACTTACCACTGGCATACCAACATGTCCCTATGAGAGACAACGAAAGGTCAAAACCATGCACATTTTAGCATACTGAACTACTTCAAAGGCGCTTGCATCACAAAATCTTTCATACAGGAAGACACGTCACTTGCACAATTTTCCAAAAAGTGAAGCACATATAATAAAAATGTAGATATGGAGTCCGTTCGGAAAGAGAAAACAAAGTGCACCATAAAAAACATAGCCCTAAAGGACTTTAATGAAGGATGAATCACAAGAACATGTATTCAAAAGAATACAAAGCGTAGGTCCTGAACCATCAGCGCTATAATACATATGCACACCACAAGAGTAGTGAGGACATACTACGCTGATTACTCTTACAAGTAAAGACGAGAGCGTCCCTACATACCAGACTTACCACTGGCATACCAACATGTCCCTATGAGAGACAACAAAAGGTCAAAACCATGCACATTTTAGCATACTGAACTACTTCAAAGGCGCTTGCATCACAAAATCTTTCATACAGGAAGACACGCCTCTTGACAATAACCTCTTGAGCACAAAGCTCATCCTCAGAGGCCAAGGGACAGATGTAGACTTGCCTCGGTCATCTAAATCAATACCAAACTAAAAAAGGGAAAAAATGGTACTGAGAATAAAACATCTGCTCTTGCAGGAATACCAAGTGGTCAAACCAACAACGGACAGGTAAAATTCCCTATCACAGCTTACTCACTTAGAAAGAAACAGCCTGCATCTCAAGTATAAGGACAAGTTACACCACTAACCAACAACGAAAAGTAATTACTCTGAAGACCTCAGTCTATCATGGAAGTGTCTTAATGCTGCATGTGCTTGACTCCCAAAAAGATGAGCACCATCAAATGGCATGTCGACCAAAGTTGACTGGACAGCCTCTGAGAAACCCAAAGTTGCCTACTAAGCTTGACGCCTTAATGCCACTGCCGATGCCATAGCGCGACATACAGAGTCTGTTGTGTCCATCCACACCTTATGGTAAGTCTAGCAGCCTGCTGGCCATCTCTAATCAAATCACCAATCTCCAAGCGGCAGTTATCCGGAAGAGATGGCAACATATGTAGTGAATCCCATAGAGCATGGGACTATCGCCCCAGTACACAAGCCGTATTTGTGGATCTCAAGGCTGAGCTTGCAGAAGCAAAGATGTGCTTACCACATACTTCACGATTCCTAGTCTCCTTACCACCAACTAAAGTCTTAGGTATAGATGAACAAGTTACTTACCTTCGGTAACGCTTTTTCTGGTGGATACAGTATCTGCCAGTGGATTCCTCACCTTGTGAATATCCCCTGCGCCAGCAACATTCGGAAACTTTTGTAGCAGTCCACGCCGATGGGGTCGAAGACGACGTCAGAGAGACACGGCTCCGCTCGCGACTCCGCTGACGTCACCGGCTCCATAAGAAGACCTCGTCGGCGTGATGACGTCAGTTCCGCCCCTTTTTTCCGTGCCTTCGAGGCACACGGACAGACTGACAGCAATATATACATACACAGTATACACAGTACACAATATGCATATCAACACACTCAGTGTGGAAAATAAATAACAAAGCACAAGAATTAAGATAAACACACTTGAAACCCATCAATAGAATTACAGGCATAGAAATACCGGTATAGAAGGATGGACAACGGGGAGGCGGGTGGGTCAGTGAGGAATCCACAGGCAGATACTGTATCCACCAGAAAAAGCGTTACCGAAGGTAAGTAACTTGTTCTTCTGATGGATACATCTGCCAGTGGATTCCTCACCTTGTGAATAGATTCCACAGCAGTCCCCACTCCCGGAGGAGGGTGTCCACCCATCTATACCAGAAAGTCCTGAAGGACGGAACGAGCAAAGTGTCCGTCCCTCCTCACCTCGTTGTCCAAGCAATAATGTTTTGCGAAGGTGTGGAGGGAGGCCAAAGTTGCCGCCCTACAAATATCCTCCACTGGAACACCTCTAGCTAAGGCAGATGTGGAAGACTTTGCTCTGGTAGAATGAGCCCTCAAACCCTCCAGAGGCTCCTTACCAGCTAGGGAGTAGCAAATCTTGATGCACAACACAATCCACCTGGAAAGGGTGCGCTTGTGCACCGCTCGACCTTTCCTGCAGCCAGCAAAGCCCACGAAGAGCTGGTCATCAACTCTGACGTCCTTTGTCCTGTCCAGGTAAAAGCTCACCACCCTCTTAGGGTCCAAGCGGTGAAGTCTCTCCTACTCCTTGGAAGGGTGAGGGGGAGGATAGAAGGAAGGAAGGGTAATGGACTGCCCCAGATGGAAGGGAGTTACCACCTTAGGCAAAAACGCAGCCCTGGTCCTGAGTACCATTCGTTCAGCATGTATGGTCAAGAATGGGGGTTTTGAACTTAGAGCTTGAAGCTCACTTACCCTCCTTGCCGAGGTGATTGCAATGAGGAATACCGTCTTAAAGGACAACAGCCTTAAGGGACATTTGTGTAAGGGCTCGAATGGAGAACCCATAAGATAGGTTAGTACAAGATTTAAGTCCCATTGAGGCACAATAAAGGGAGTAGGAGGAAACTTGTTTGTAAGGCCCTTAATAAAACGAAGAACAATAGGTGATTTGAATAATGACAGCTGATCCGGCAAACAAAGGAAAGCCGATAGAGCCGATAAATATCCTTTCACAGTAGCCACAGCAAAGCATTGCTGAGCAAGAGAAAGGGCAAACTGTAGAATATTAGACAGACGAGCCTTCAAGGGATCAATGGACCTCTCTCCGCACCAAAGCACAAATTTAGACCACCTATATGAGTATATAGATTTGGTGGAGTGTCGCCTGGCCGATAAAATAACATCCACCACATCTGGTGGGAGAGAGAAAGAATTCAGGTTGCCCCGTTCAATCTCCAGGCATTAAAGTGTAAGCTCTGGAGGTGGGGGTGTAGAACCCGCCCTTCCGACTGCGAGAGGAGGTCTGCCCTCAGCGGGAGACGGAGCGGAGGGCACGAGGAGAGGTGGAGAAGATCTGTGTACCACACCCTTCTTGGCCAATCCGGGGCGACCAATATAACTTGGGCCCGGTCTTGGCGAATCTTCCTCAGAACCCGAGGAATCAAGGGTATGGGAGGAAACGCGTAAAGGAGACGTGAACCCCAACTCAACTGAAACGCGTCCCCCAACGCTCCCTGCATCGGATACTGGAGACTGCAGAAAGACGGGCAGTGAGCATTCTCTTGAGTGGCGAATAGGTCCACCCGAGGAGTCCCCCACGTCCGAAAAACGTGACGAACTACCTCTGGATGAAGCCTCCACTCGTGGTCGGCGGAGAACTGCCGACTGAGACTGTCCGCACGAACGTTCAGAACCCCGGCCAGATGATTTGCCATTGGACAAATCTGATGGACCTGAGCCCAGGACCATAGACGCAGGGCCTCTCTGCAGAGACAAAGAGACCCCACTCCTCCCTGTTAGTTTATATACCACATCGCGGTTGTATTGTCCGTCAGGACTTGAACAGACTGACCGCGAAGGGAAGGAAGGAAGGCCTTGAGTGCTAAACGTATCGCCCGCAATTCCAGAAGGTTGATGTGAAGCAACCTTTCTTCTGGAGACCAAAGACCCTTGATCTCCAGATCCCCCAGATGAGCACCCCACCCTAAGGTGGATGCATCCGTTATCACTGTTGTCACCGATGGAGGTATATGGGAGGGCTTTCCTTGGGACAGATTGCCCTCCACGCTCCACCAAGATAGATCCACTGCAGCTTCTCTGGAGACCCTCACAGACTCCCTGAGATCCCCTTTGTGCTGATACCACTGCTTGCGGAGACACCACTGGAGCGCCCTCATGTGCCAGCGAGCATGGTTGACCAACAGGATGCAGGAAGCGAACAGACCGAGCAGGCGAAGGACCTTCAGAACTGGAACGACCGCTCCGCTGTAAAATAAAGGAATCATTTCCTGTATGTCGAGAATCCTTTGAGGAGGAGGGAATGCTCGACACACAGTAGTGTCCAGTACCGCACCTATGAACAGGTTACGCTGAGAGGGCACCAGGTGAGATTTGGGTACGTTTATCGAAAAACCCAATTTGTACAACAGCCGAGTTGTATCCCGCAGATGATGCAGCACCTTCTCCGGCGACTCCGCTTTTATCAGCCAGTCGTCCAAATAAGGGAAAACTGAAATCCCCGTCCTTCTGAGATGGGCTGCCACCACTGCCATCACCTTCGTGAAGACTCGAGGTGCTGAAGTAAGACCAAACAGTAGGACCGCAAACTGATAATGTTGCGACCCTACCGTGAAACGGGGATACTTTCTGTGCGACTTCAGGATGGGGATGTGAAAATACGCATCCTGCAAGTCAAGCGACACCATCCAGTCCTCCTGATTCAGCGCCTGAAGAACCTGCGCAAGGGTGAGCATCTTGAACTTCTCCTGTTTCAGGTAAAAATTCAAAACTCTGAGGTCCAATAACGGACGTAACCTGCCGTCCTTTTTCGGAATCAGGAAATACCGGGAGTAGCATCCCTGACCCCTTTCCTGCTCTGGAACCACCTCTATCGCACCTTTCTGAAACAACTTCAGGACTTCCTCCTGCAGGAGAAGACGGTGGTCCTCCGAGCAAGCCCCTTGGCAAGGAGGGTAATTTGGAGGGAATTCCCGAAAGGGAAGGGCGTACCCATTTTCTACAAGATCTAGAACCCAGAGATCCGTAGTTACAGATTCCCAATCTTGTAGAAAATGGGTAAGCCGGCCCCCCACAGGACCAGCATGATCCGGAATGTCGAATCTAGGGCTGCTTTGCAGTGGTGGGAGGGGCTGAGGAGGAGGAAGAGGAGGAGGAGAGCTGACGTGAGCCACGTGTGCGACCCCTAATTCTTCCTCTGTAACCTCTCGACGAGGAACCTTGCTGCTGCTGCTGCTGGGACGGTCTAGTGGAGCGAAAAGTCACCTTTCCAAAGCCCCTATATCTTTTAAAAACACCTCTCGGCTGAGATTGAAGGCCCAACGACCTAGCCGTAGCCTTACTCTCCTTGAAGCGTTCGAGAGCAGCATCCGCCTTCTTCCCGAACAAGCCAGACCCATCAAAAGGCAAGTCTAATAAGGTCTACTGCACATCCGAGGAAAATTCAGAGGACTTTAGCCATGCACCCCTCCTGGTGGCAACAGAAGACCCCATGACTCTGGCAACTGAGTCTGCCGTGTCCAGTCCACTCTGAATGACTTGTCGAGAAGCCGCCTGGGCTTCAGTCAGAACTTCATTGAAGCCAGCCCTATCCTCCTCCGACAGCTTTGGCGCAATCTTCTTTGCCAAATCCATTAGCGCATGGCTATAGCGCCCCAATAAACACGTCGCACTCGTGGACTTGAGAGCCATGCTGGCTGATAAAAAGACCTTTTTAGCCGATTGGTCCACCTTTTTGGCCTCTCTGTCCCCTAGAACCTGAGGAAAGGCCCCCTTTGACCTTCCCGAACAAGCCGCCTGGACCACCAAGCTCTCAGGCGAAGGGTGCGAAGTCAGAAATTCAGGATCCCCTGGAGCCACTCTATATCTCCTTGCGACTGCCCTGGAGACCGCAGGAGCTGAAAAAGGCTTGCGCCATACCTCCAGCACAGGCTCCATAATAGCCTCATTAAAGGGTAACAAAGGCTCCGAGACCGCTGTAGGTGAATGCAACACCTCAGTAAGTAAATTAGGCCTGAACTCCGTGGACGGCAACTGTAGGTCCAACAACTCTGCAGCTTTTCTGATGACCGCATGATACGGCGCTGCATCTTTAGAGGGCTCATCCGATGGTGGAGTGATTTCCCACTCTGGAGACAAATCCAGTCCACTTGCCTCCTTCAGTTCTTCAAACACCTCATCAGATTCGACTAACTCTCCTTCTTCAGCCTCTTCCAACAGAAAGCGTCTCTCATCCACCACTCTCTGTGCTTCCCTCCTGGAACGAACCCGCACCAGCGGCGTCAGCGGCGCCGTGTTCGAATCCGACGGCGCCGGCAGCGGCGTCGAACGCGGATTCGGTGGAGCAGCCGGCGTCGAACGAAGTCGAGTCGGCGCCGGTGAAGAGGGAAGCGGCGTCGAAGTTCTCGGCGCCGGTAGCTGCCAAGACGGCGTCGCCGGAAAGAATGGCATGAACGGAGCTTGAGGGTAGACCTGCGGCACTCCCAAATTGAAAGCCATCGGACCCATCGGACCCACAGGTGCACCAGAGGTATACATGGCCCTTGAAAACACCCCGTACATGGCATTAAGATAATGCGAGGGGTCTTGTCCTGGACCAGGAAATGCAGGATACTGGTCAGGCAGCACCGGACTCGGGCCTGGCGGCGCCGACGGTGGTACAAGCGGCGTCACAGTCTCACCCGGAGCCTGAAGATCCTCACCCGGGGCCGGAGACGGAGCCGGAGAATCAGCTGGAGCCGGAGATGGAACCGGAGAAGAAGGAGCTGAAGCCGGGACCAGAGAAGGAGACACTGACTCTCTCCGACGTCGAGCAGGCGACTTCGACTTCGGAGCCGAACCTTTGTCGGAGTGATGATGTGAAGAATGCCTCCTCTTTTTCTTATGCTTCTTACTTTTCGAAGCATGCCCCGAAGTCGACTTGGACGTCGACCTCGACCTGAATCCAGACCTCCTCCTTCCTCTTTTTTCCTTCTTCTTCATCCGAGCGATGAAGAGCTTCGCTTCTCTCTCCTTGAGAGCCTTCGAGCTCATCTTGCGGCAGCTGGAACAACCACCCACATCGTGGTCGGATGAAAGGCACCAAACACAGTCCTCGTGTGGGTCGGTAATAGACATGTGCTTGCCACATTCTCGACAGGGCTTGAAACCCGACTTCCTTGTCGACATTTTCGAAGAAAGACAGAAAATTCTCAGAATATACACAAAGTAACAGGTAAAGCTACTAGTAACGATTCCCGAAATCCGTTGGCGTCGTTGGCGCGGAAAAAAGGGAACTGACGTCATCACGCCGACGAGGTCTTCTTATGGAGCCGGTGACGTCAGCGGAGCCATGTCTCTGTGACGTCGTCTTCGACCCCATCGGCGTGGACTGCTACAAAAGTTTCCGAATGTTGCTGGCGCTGGGGATATTCACAAGGTGAGGAATCCACTGGCAGATGTATCCATCAGAATCTATATTCAACCTAAGTCACCAAGCTACGTGTGGAAGGATGTCTATGAAGACAATCAAGGTCCTGAGGGGCAGGCAAATGTCTGAACAGGTTCTTCCCCTGCCTGTCCGTGAAAAAAGGACCTCAATCAAAGGGTCTGTGTATCTTTCTACTGTAGGAAAAGACAAGCTTATAACTGTAGCCACTTTCGTTAGCATGTCTGTGAAGGAGGAACTTGCATTTGTAGCAAGACCAGGGGGACAAAGCAACACTGAAGCTGGTGAAGAATCCAGGCCACTAGCCTCTCTCAGAGCAGACAACCAACTCTCCTCCATCTGAGGCACATTAAATTCGTAAATGGGCTGAAAGGGCTCTGCTTCAATTGACACAGCTGTCTTTCCACAACCTCTTCCTGAGAAGGAATCAAAACCTGCATATTACCCTCAGTTTGAATAGTTGACTCCGCATCCAACGTTGTACGACGCCTACATGGAGAAGGAACTTCAACCACCGACGTCAGTGTCAGAGTCGGCTGATCGAAGTCTGGCATCGTAGGTCGAGATCCCGAAGGACTGTGAACCTGCGCCAAAGAGGCGCTCGCTGACGTCGACCGGCACAGATCCCCTCGACTCCAATGGCTCAACCATCACCGAGGACAAACCCTCTGACGGCCCCCCACTCACCTCCTTGGGGCCTAAGGGTGCTCTAGAGGGAGATGGGGTACCAAAGATGAGGTGCAATGAATTATAGTATTCCGTCATCTGAGCCATCTACGCCCCGGCTCCCAGAAACACGGAGCAACGCGGTGCGGAGTCGCGTATAGCCTTCTCAACCGATGAGCTGGAAGAGTCATGGCGTGTCTAAATGGTGAAGTCCAAGATATCCTCCAGACCAGCTTTGGCTCCTAGATCAACCCCACAAATTCTCTTACCGAGACGATGAAGATAAAGGATGGGAAGCCTCCGAGGACAGTGAAACACGTGCTGCCATCAACTTCAAACGTCGCTCCTTTAACGACTTCGGTTTTAGTTTCTGGTAGAAGCCACAATCCTCAGCATTGTGGTGCTCGCCTAAACACCACATACCAAATTGTATGCGGGTCCGTCACCAACATAAGTCGGCTACAAGACCCACAAGGTTTGAAACCTGTAGACATTTGACAAAGGCACACTGTTTGGCTGACACAAAGTATCGAAGCAGGTCAAACAAATCGACCCGAGGAACTGCTTCTCCGGATCCTTGTTACAGCGCGGAAAAGAAGAAACTGACATCCGCGCACCAGAGGGGACTTATATAGCTCCACTGACTTCATGACCGGAGTTGACATCATTGTGCAGCAGTACGATGCCCTCCCCCGGTGCACAGAGATACTGCTGAAAGATGTTCGGGTCCAGACTGGGGAGAATTCAAAAGTTGAGGAATATGCGGCTAGATGTCTCTATC
This sequence comes from Triturus cristatus, assembly GCF_964204655.1. Lineage (NCBI taxonomy): Eukaryota > Metazoa > Chordata > Amphibia > Caudata > Salamandridae > Triturus > Triturus cristatus. The sequence continues at coordinate 1,397,884,234 of NC_140589.1, forward strand.
AGATATAATTTTATTTATTAAAATGTGCTTTCTTTTTCTAAATTGGTTTGGGATTTTCCTTGTGTTGTGTTTTTACTGTATTACTGTTTGTGTGCTGGATAAATACTTTACCCTTTGTCCCTAAGTTAAGCCTTACTGCTTTGTGCAAAGCTACCAGAGGGGTAAGCACAGGTTAATTTAATGACTTTTGTGGTTCAATCAAACAAGGATCGTAGTTGTTGCCTTAATGGGGCTTCCACCCCCCTCAACCAATAACCAACCCAATTTCTTACACTGGGCCATTATCCTTCTCAATGTGGGATATGCCTGAGTGTTTCACCACTAACAGGTATATATTTAATCCACTTTGTTTTAATTCGCTGGAAGGCCCAGCCTACTTACATCCAAGAAACACACCTACTTGCCTCTCTATATTGCAAAATAAATGGCGAGGTCTGGATATGGCACAGGGTATTCTGAAAATGCTTGGGGGCTGTGCTTTTGATTAAATCTGGTGTGCACTTTGAAACAGATGCTACTCTTTTAATGATGATGGTTGTATGTACTAGTCAAGGGTAATCTAGATGAGAAACCACTAGTTTTGGGAGTTTTTAATACTCCCAACATTGACCAAGCCAACTATTTGTGCCACATTTTGAATTGTCACTCTGAACAGGCTTATATTCCCTGAATTATTGGAGGGGACTTCAATTGTGTGCTGTCCACCTTTTTAGATTTCTCAGTGCACCCTTTACTCCAGTTCGCTGCTATGCTGAATGCTGAGGGTTTCCAGCAAGGGCTGGAAAACTGGGTCATGGGGTATACCTGGCGCATGTTACCGTTCATGCAGTGAATACTTCTTTATTCCCCCATACACAATAGATTTATACATGCTTCAGCTACACATATGCTCTTCTTCCCTGTCAGAACCCCTTTCCGAGGGCCATGGAGCAAGCAGAGGTTACAATGCCCCAATCTTGGGGGTAGAGGGCTTTTTGTCCGATGTCCTAGGGCCTGACCTACTATGGATTCTAAGCAACTGAGCCAAGTACTCCCTCGGAGGAAGGTGGATACAGGAGAGTGAACACAGGTTCACAACTCAAAATGCACGCAACAGCAGCAATAAATCATTGTCCAGCCAAATGCTCACTTGTCTAAAAAAAGAGAAGTATTGTATTTCTGCCACTATTAACACAAAGGAAAAATGCGACATTCGTGAACAACTACACAGTGTCCCAGAGATCATGTTTCTTTAGGTGGTCCCCAGGGCCCCATTCCCTCCTGACTCCTAGCAATAGTAGTTATTCCCCATTCACTATAGACAATATCCAGCGTAAGTCTCACTAGTAGTCGCAGTTTCAAGAGTCCACTCTGACTCCATTTTAAAATCAACTGTGTTCCAGCGTCACAGTGCTAACTAGAAAGCAAGATCCCCCAGAGCCGACTGGCCCCAAATCGGTCTTTCTTGCATATTTGCAGGCTTGGAGTGTCTGGAGGTTCTGAGCGTGCCCCGTCCACAGATGCTCAGAGCGGCAGCAGCTGAATCAGGTGAGTTTTGCGGCACGGGATCTGGGCAAGCTGCACTCAGCAGGTGCAGAGGTCCTCACACACAGTTGTGCCACCAAAGCGACCAGAGGTTCTTTGCGGCTCCTCCCTGCAGGGTAGGTATCTGATCTCCTCCCCAGTGGGGGCAGGGGTGGTGGTGATGCGATGATCCTGAAGCGAGTTCCTCGTTTTGGTGATCCCATTGCGGCCTCACTTTTCCACCTCTGACATACAGGGTCACCATATCCTCTCTGTACACAGGTTCTGGCCTATGTGGCACAGAGGTGGCCCCACCTGGCATACAGGGTTGCAGGTCACCACAGTGCAAGGGCTACGACCAGCATAGCAATCTTCTCGCAGCGGGCCCTTCTGCCATAAGGGTTTCCGCTCTTCTCTACACACTGACTCCGGCCCTATCAGTGCAGCAATGCACATTGCTCAATTCATGGCGCCCTCTTCTGGCTAACAAGGGTCGCCGACTTCATCTTGCACACGATTAATGACCTGATCAATGCAGCAGCTGTGCCTTCAAACCTTCACAGGGCTTCCCTTTGGTCCTCGCTCCCTCCAACACTCTCCTCATCCTTACAGGGTACACTGGTCTTGGCAAGCAGGCAGGCGCGGGTGCTCCAGGCTCCAGAGTAGGTGGTCTTAGATTCCCTGGCCGATGTCCCCTTACCCAGCAGGGAGACTAGCAGGTCTTTGCCCCCCAGTCCTCTAGACGTCTCTTAGAGCTTCCTCTCCTCACACAGACCATTGGGCTGCTTGGCAGATGACAATTTTTGGGGTCTCAAGCCCCCCCCTTTTTACAGTCCATTTCCAGACCCCAAATTTGATTTATAGTCTGAGTCTTTGAAGTTTATGTTGGGGTCTGCTTTTTTTGAAGTGCCCACTCCTCTGCCCTCTTGAAAGTAGTCTGTGACAGCAGGAGCGACTCCTAAGCTAATAGCCCCACATCACTGACCATGGGAGTGACTAGAGCTCACACCTGAATGTCAGCCATAGTGATATGCCGATCAAAAGGTTAGCCCAAGGCCCTAACCCTACTGTTTATGATTCTCATATCAGCCTCATATCCTTCCTGAGATGTGCCCGTGTCACTTCCATGTGACCTTTCACTGAGTCAAAGAGCACCCTTTGAAGTCTACAGGGGCAAGCCTGGCTCTCCCCTTTCCAGTGTGTGTCCCTCCCAGCTAACAGGAATGCAGCAATACACAAATCTGCCTGAGGGTATTCCTCTTCAATTCTCTCCATGTTTTACCATGCAGGCCTGGGTCTCCCAAAATGGAACCCAGGGCCCTCCATGTATTTGTACCGTTCACAGATACACATGCAAACAGTGCTCGTATTCAATCTACACACACACTACACAGCACTGTATCCTTTATATACCGTCCACTCATAGGCACACAAACATCCAGCACATACATTTAACATGCATGTTCTGCACAGCACGACATCCTTCATGCATTGTACCACTCATAGGCACACACACATCCAGCACTTGCATTCAGCATGCACACACTGCACAGTACTGCATTATTCCTGTATTGTACCCTCCCCAGGCCCATATACACTCAGCGCAGGTACACCACTGCCCAGCACTACACAAGCTGATGTAGGCCAAGGATGAGTTAAGCACACAACAGCTGAACTTTAATTGAGTGAGCCTGTAGGTGTCACTCTAGTGACACAGGTTAAAAAGGGCCTGCTCACTCCTACTGATCACTACATGGCATGCTGTCACCATCACACTCCTGGTGAAGTTAGTAGCCTTCCACCACTATGAGGGTAGCACTTTGGGCACCCTTACCGTGTCCAAGTAGATCACAATCTGTGAGACAAGCCTATGTCATGGCGCACCCGCATGATCCATGTTTCTCATGACAATAAAAATCTGGATTAGGGATCCAGAAATCATGATAGTTAGGGCACTCAGAGCAGGGGTGCACGTCCATTATCATGCAGAGAACTTTTTTGTCCTAACATCCCCCATCTCTTATTACCCCAAACTTTTCTACAACCACAACCCTCTACATATGGTTCTGAACACGGTAGAACATTGACCCCCTATTCTAACGTAATGTCTACAAGTGAGCATGCTGGAAGTTGCAGTTTTTTGCCAATTGCTTTAGGAATTAAACAGATAATTTTTGGGTGAAATTGAAGGAACTTCCTCCTCCTCCCTCATTCAGTGGAAAATGTTTAAAGTTGTTGCTAGGGGTTTGTGTATTAAGACCACAGTGGGAGTTAGAAGAACACTTACAAGGGATATATTACATCTGGAGTTCATTATGTGTGACATAGAGCTGCTTATTCCTACAAGCCCATACAAATCAGAAGATTTTTGTTCCTTAAAATCGATTTATTATGACATAATAGAAACCTTTAGATGTCACAATTCTTCTTCTTACCGGGCAAGAATACATAGTGAGGGCGTTAAGTCTGGTTGCCTTCTCGCCAACCTGGTTAATCTGATAATTTCCCATGCCACTCCTCTTCATATAACTTTACCTTCTGCAGTGGTTTCTACCCAGTCTGATGTCAACAGTGCTTTCCTTAGATATCGGGCATCAGTAGATCCCCAGGGACTTAATTAAAAGTTTTCTGACGCTAGTCCGGTTACATTGCCTGTCAGCTGAGACTAGGTAAACACTGGACTTACCACTTATGCAACATGAAATTAAAGCAGTTCTGCACAACCTTCCACATGGACCAGCACAAGGTCTGGATTTTATACGGTGTTTTCTCAACAACTGTCTCCTACACTGGTCACACTTTACAGTAACTCCCCACAATTGGGTAACTACCTCCCTTTATGAATGAAGCCATTATTTCTTCTATGCTAAAGCCCCACAATGATCCAGCAGATATGGCCTCCTATTATCTATCTTGAACTATAAAATTATGGGCAATCTTATAGTTTTCAGATTGTTGCATGAGGTTTCACAATTGATACATTCCAACCAGTCTGGCTTTATACCAGGTCGTAACACCTTTCTCAATATTCACAGACTGCGGGACGCCATGAGTGGCACGACACAATTGTTCCCCTATGCAGCATGTATTGCTCTAGACCTTAAGAAGGCCTTTGATTATTTATACTGGGTCCATATTGGCGTAAATGAGTGAACATTTTCTTTTTGATAAACACATTTATTGATTTTCTTAGAAAACAAGCACCAGCAACACGGCTGTGGATAGCACCAATATTGATACAGTACAGTGCAAGGAACACAGGCATCGCTTATCTGCCCCACCCCCCAGCAGTAAATACATAATGTATACATAATGAACAAGTTATTCCACGGCTCCCAGCCACTTGCCCCACACCCTCCGGTATTTCTTAGGACACCCTCGTGCCTCATACATGGATTTTTCTTGAGCCGCACACCAGTCCATCCCTCTCCGCCATTTCTCCGAACTTGGTGGCGTGGGAAGTTTCCAGGAGGCGACAATGTCCCTCTTGGCCACAACCATGGCTGTATTATACAGTAACTTCTCGTTCCGGGACCCGTCTAGTCCGTCTGTAATCCCGAGAAGGGAGTGACGTGGATCATGGGGAACCTCCCACCCTATGACATCTCACTCTCGATCTCTCCCCAAAACCGAACCAGTCGAGGGCATGCCCATACCATGTGGTAGAAGTTGGCCGGGTCTTGGCCGCATCTCGTACATGCGGCGGACAGGGAAAAGCCGGCCCGATATAGGCGCTGTGGGGTCAGGTAAGCCGTGTGGATGTAGTATAATTGGACCAGGCGGAGTTTAGCGGATGTGTTGACCATTTTGGGTGACATAAGAGCATCACGCCAGTCCTCCTCACCCAGCGGACCCACCCATTCCTCCCATTGGCCCCTGAGACAGTCAAGAGAGGTCGGGGTGCCTAAAATCCTAGCTAAAGTACTCGCCAACAGATTAGTTAAAGTCATAGGAGACCTAGTGCATCCTGATCAATCAGGATTCATGCCTCGGAGGAACACTTCCCTAAACCTGCGCAGAGTGCACGGGGTACTGGGTAGGGCACCGACCATTCGCGAAGATGCAGTCGTGATGTCCCTAGATGCTACGATGGCATTCGACACCCTTGAATGGCCATATCTCTTCGCAGTACTAACAAAATTAGGATTTGGCCCGATATTTGTCAGATGGGTGAAGTTGCTTTACAGCGCACCTATGGCGCAAGTGGTTGTGAACAACAAATAATCCGAAACCTTCACACCCAGTCGCGGCACCCGCCAGGGCTGTCCCCTCTCTCCCTTACTGTTTGCCTTAGCCCTCGAGCCTCTTGCAGCATGGATCCGTAAAGATGCAGTAATCCGAGGGATGCGGTGGTCGGCAGACTGGGAGGACCGTATTTCCCTGTATGCAGATGTCATCCTCCTTTATCTCACCTCCCCCAAGAGATCCTTGATTGTGGTTTTCGACATCTTAGACGTTTTTGGGAGATATTCTGGATTTCGAGTTAATTGGCAAAAATCACTCGTGTATGTTCTCCGTGGAAACTCTCCCCAACTGCCCCGAGACTGCACCATTTCAATAGTTACTGAAGGCTTTAAATATCTAGGCATATTCAACTCTCTATGCCCGCAACCTGGTCCCTCCCCTGCAGAGGCTTAAAAGCGACTTCATTAACTGGAAATTACTCCCGATCTCTCTATTAGGTAAGGCAGCCCTCTTTAAAATGATGTCCCTGCCCCGTTTCCTCTATGCATTACAAAACTCGGCTGACCCCGTCCCAAACTCCTATTTCAAGGAAATCGAAGGACTCCAGAGGGACCTTCTTTGGAGTGGAAGACCGCGCATTGCTTTACCAAAACTCACACTCAGCTGGTATGACGGTGGAATCGGGCTACCAGACATAAGGAAATACTACTGGGCTGCACACCTCACAGCAATAAACCATGGCACCTACGGTCGCCCTGACGCTCCGGGGTTCCGTATGGACCGCTGGATCATTCCTAGCGGGGCCTACACCCGAGCACTGTATTCCAAACCTGACAGATACCCACTGACGGGGCCTACCAAGCACACAGTTAAGATCTGGCATGCCGCAACCCAATTCTTGGGCTGGAACAACAGATTAACACTTGCCACCCCACTGTGGGATTCCCCAAAACTAGGGGACCTGGGTAACTCCAAAGGCTTCGACAAATGGGACCTGATTGGAATCTCCACTATTGGAGACCTATGGGGGGTAAAACCTTTTAGCACTCTCCAAACTCAATACGCGCTGGCGGACTCTGAGTTCTTCAGATATCTTCAGGTCCGCCACGCATTACAATCAGCACTGCCTTGTGATGCCTCCCCACCGGATAGTTCCCCATTAGAGGACAGACTGCTAGATGAACTTCTGCCCAAAAGGGCTATATCCTTAACTTACAGAAAACTCATCAACAACATGAGAGATCCCCTAACTCTACTGCGGGAGAAATGGACGGGAGATGGCATCGAACTAGATGACGAAAGTTGGCAGACGGCGATCTCATCCCCTAAAACAGTTGCAATATCAGCACGGCTCCGGCTTGTGCAGCTGAAAATCCTACATAGAATATATGTAACAGGTCCCCAACTGGTGCATATGGGGGTCAGACGGATGGGTCCTGTAGACGGGGATGCGCCCAGCCGGGCACTTTCATGCACACTATATGGCACTGCAGGCCAATCCAGGAATTCTGGCGTAAGACACATGCAATCATGAGCGAAATACTGGAGGCTGAGCTCCAGCCGGAAGCGCCCAGATGCCTACTAAATATCTGGGAACCGACAGACCTCACCACCTATGCCACACAGTGGGTCACACTCGGCTGTATGATAGCCAAAAGGAACATTGCGCAGCTCTGGGGGGCCTCACATGCACCCACAATTACGAACTGGAAAAAAAACCTTGACTGGTGTATGCAAAGAGAGAAATTTGTGTATACGGCCCGTGGCTGTCCCTGTAAATGGTCCAAGATATGGTCCCCTTGGAATTTATACCGTGGAAACATTTGTACCCCTCCTCGCATGCACGATGATGATGTCTCCCCTTCCCTGTGATTTCCACTGCATAAACTTACTGTATTATGATGTATATTGACTCTTGCGGTACCCTCCAAATTGACTTTGTGATACTATGCCTTGTTGTCGAGACTGTTTAATAAAAAGATTTATTAAAAAAAAGAGAGGTCGGGGTGTTGATGACCAGCGTCTTATAGATGCGGGAGATGCCCCCCCTCCCCAGGTCACCCAGCATGATCTGTGCCTCAGGGGGGCTGTACTCGGGGACCCTGGTATCGTCTTGTATATGTATATGGAGGGCATGATGCAATTGTAAGTATTTGTAAAATTGTGACGGGTGCAGGGAGTATCGGGATTGGAGGTCTTGAAAGGAGCGCATGTGGCCATTCGCCCACACATCGCCAAGTTGGGAGAGCCCAATAAGATCCCATTTTTGGAACCCCTGTAACCCACTAACCTCCCCGAGCCACGTGCCGTGCCGTAGGGGTGTGTGCTGAGTGAGTTTATGTGTCCATTTGGTGTGTCGTAAGGCCGCCCTCCAAGCTAGGAGCACAGAGCGCGAGACATCGGGCAGAGTGGATGGAATGGATTCCCAGTACATTAGGGATTGGATCTTGGGCAGTCCAAGCACGCTAAGTTCCAGCCTGCAGGCCGGATTGGACCAGCCCCCGTTGAACCAGTCGTGTATACTCAATAGACGGGTCGCCAGGTAATAGAGATATAAGTATGTCATCCCCATGCCCCCGTCGAAGGATGGGATCTGGCAGGTCTTTAGTGCCAACCGGGTCCTCCCTCCCCCACAGAGGAATTTAGCAGCCATCGTGTCTAACTCCCGAAACCATGCCCGCGGAAAACAATAGGGAGTATTTGGGAGAACATATAGAAATCTGGGGAGGATCATGATTTTAAATAGGGCGACCCTTCCCAGGGGATTCAAGGGCAGTGTCTGCCACCTGTGGAGATCCGCCCTAGCTTTCTTCACTAGCGGGGTAACATTAAGGGACCACCCCAGTTCCGGGAGGAGAGCCACCCAAATCCCAAGATACTTGAATGACTGACGCCGAAGCGGTATCGCGGACTGGCAGTCACAACAATCTCTGGATAGATGGAGCGGGACCAGGACCGATTTGCTAGGGTTCATTCGGAGGCCAGAGGTCTGTCCAAAAGAACTCAGGATCTGGAGGCAACGGGGCCTGACTGGGCGGGATCAGTTAAGAAAAGCAGGACATCATCCGTGTAAAGAGCGATCTTGTCCACCGCAGAATTAGGCCATTGCCAACCCCGAACAAGACTCGCGGACCGGATCAACGTCGCTAGAGGCTCCATCGCCAAGTCGAAGAGAAGGGGGGAGAGGTGGCATCCCTGTCTCGTTCCCCTTTGAATGGGGAAGGCATCCGAAAGAGCCCCATTAACCAGGACACGGGCTTTAGGCCGGGTATAGAGAACCCCAATCAGCTGCCGTAAATTGGGGCCAAAGCCCATCGCCACCAGTACATCTTATAAGTACGTCCAATCCACGGTATCGAATGCCTTCTCGAAATCAATAAGAAGGAGCGCCAAATAGGGGGAGAGCACCTGGCGATGCGCCAGGGCCATGTGCAGCCGCCGGAGAAAGTGTCTGGTACCTCGCTGGGGCATGAAACCGCACTGGTCTGGGTGGACCAACGTGGTAAGATGGGGCATCAGCCGTTGAGCAAGAATTGCGGCAAATATTTTAACGTCCGTGTTAATAAGAGATATGGGGCGATAGCCAGCACAATGGGGAGATGGCGGCTGGGACTTCAGGAGGACCACGATGGTAGCCATATCTGTCTCAGGCGGGAATGAGCCTTTTTCAAAGGCCTCAGCATACAGATCTGCCAAGCGAGGCACGAGAACCTCGCGATACGCTGCATAGTATTCCTGGGGTATGCCATCCGGGCCAGGAGTCTTACCCGACGAAATGTGGGCAATAGCCTCGTGAATCTCGTTGTGCGAGATTGGGCGATTGAGGTCAGCTAGAGCAAGAGGGTCCAGCTGAGGGAGGCGAGCGCCCGTCGCCTCCAACAGCTCCCATAGCGACTGTGTCGGAGGCCGCTTGGCGTAGAGCTGACGATAGAAGGTGACAAATGTGCCGGCTATGGCCATCGGGGAGCGATATGCTGACCCCTCCTGGTCCAGTATCTCCGGAATGATACGGTTTGCTCTGGGGTACGTGGCTAGCCTACGTAGGATAACGCAGTTTTTGTTCCCCCATCCATAAACTCTGGCCACGGACGAGCTCCACAGGGGTTTGGCAGCCTCTAAGGAGAGATGCCGGATTTCATTGCGAATGTTCGTAAGGCACCGCTCGTGGGCAGCACTGTCCTCCGCGGAGGGGGAACGCTCAAGGCGTTGAGCGCTTCTAAGGAGGTAACCTGTAACAGCTGGGCCTGCCTCTGCTGTTGGACGTGACCTTTGGCGAACCCACGAATGGTGGCCTTACCCACCTCCCACCAGGTACACGAGGAGGGGACCGACCCCACATTGGTGATGAAATATTGCTTCAATTCCTGTCCCACCGCCTTCTTGAAGCTCTTGTCCTGAAGAAACCAGGCGTTTAACTGCCATACTGGATGTGAGTTGGGTGGGGGGGCCCTATGCTAAGGAGCAGCGGGGAATGGTCCGAGATACCTCTCGGGAGTATACAGACATCCTGGATAGTAGAGCAGTCCGAAGACGGAAGAAAAATTGCATCTATACGGGCCTGCGTGTGGTGTGCGGCAGAGGTGTGTGTGAACTGCTTGATGTGCGGGTGTCAGATTCGCCATGCATCACAGAGGCCAAGAGATTCAGCCCAGTTTGTTAATTGTTTAGCTTGCGCCAGTCTGGAGGTGGAAGGAGGGCCTGTTGTGTCGAGTAGCAGGGTGGAGACCGCATTGAAGTCGCCCCAATAATGGTGGACCCCAGGGGGAGAGTAGGCAGCAGAGCAGTGGACTGTTTTAAAGCTGTGGCGAGCATCAGAGGGGGAGAGTACATGGACACAAAGTTAATGGGAGTGCTTCCGTTTGTACCACAAACCGTCAAGGACTTTCCCTGTGGGTCATGGAGAACTTGTGTCAGCACAAATGGAAGGGTGCGTTTCAGTATTACGGCCACACCACGGGATCCTCGAGTGAAGCCCGAGTGCCAGACCCTATCGTATCCATAACGCGCAAGAAAGGGACAGTGGTTACCCATCAGGTGCGTCTCTTGAAGCAGGAGCACTTCTATATTGAGGCGCTGAGCGTAGCGCAATACGGCCGTCCGCTTATGGCGGTCTAGTAGGCCGTTAACGTTCCAGGATAAAATATGCAAGGCAGCCTTCGGAGTCGGTGCATCGGTCATGGTGGCAGGAAGTGTTGTCATAATTCACCGGACCCTGGAGAGTCAACGGAAAATGCGGGGGCCTGGAGCGATTGTGGCGACACACTGGTGGAAAGGACCGCATGTGTCAGACACCTGTAGGGGAGGGCCCAAGTGCCATATGGATGATGGTGCAGCAAAACAAAGAAGAACCACAAGGAACCTTGTGAGCAAACAAACACAGCCCGAACAACAACAATGAGCAAACCCAGTCCCAAACCCACCCCCCTCCCTTCCCCCCACCCTATACTTCGAGAACGGAAGCATCTATCGACCCCCCATTTTAACTGAACCAAACTAAAACGCTTGGGTTGGTTGCGTGGAGGACCCCTCCAGAAGAAAGAATATGCAGTACATCGGCATTAAACAGTGTGAGTGACCATAGGAACATGTCAACAGTCCGAGCCCTCCCCCGGTGAGGTGCTCCCCCGATGGTGGGTGTACTGTAGATTCGGAGTACATTGTCTTTAAAGGGTGGGAGTGCGGGAAAGGTCCGAGTCCGCCTGGGCCAATGGTAAGGACGAGCCTGCCAAGGTCTCGACGGAGCGGTGCCTGTGACGTGGTGGAGATTCCGACTGACTGGAGGAGTCATGAGGATATGGAGCAGCTACACTTAAGGATCGGGGGATAGGTGCTTGTAGCTGGCGCCCCCTGCGCGACCGCGTACGGTGCCCCCGACCCCTCGGGCTGCGATTTCGTAGGCTCCGGGGATGTTTCGCGTCTCTGGCGCTCCTCTGTAAGCCATGTCCACACTGCATGGGATGAATCAAAGAAGTATGTCTTATTTTGAAAAATGACCCGAAGGCGTGCTGGGAACTGGAGCTGGTACTGTAGGCCTAGCGCTCGGAGCTTCTTCTTTACTTCGGTGTATGAGCGCCTGAGGTCCTGGACCTCCCTGGTGTAATCCGGAAAGATCATGATAACGTGGTTCTGAAACTTGAGGGGACCAGCTGCCCGGGCCGCCCTCAGGATAGCATCCCGGTCTTTGAAATTGAGGATTTTTAGAATAATGGGGCGGGGTGCGGCGCCAGGAGGAGGTCTGGGCGCCAGTGACCTATGGGCCCTCTCTACTACAAATCACACTGACAGGACGTGCCTGGCACCCATGACTTGAACCAGTCTTCAACGAAGGTGGCGGCCTGGCCAGCCTCCACCCCCTCGGGGAACCCCACCAGGCGGAGGTTGTTGCGACGTGCCCGGTTCTCCGCTTTCTCAGCACGTCTATGAAGCTCCTTGCTGTGAGCACAAAGGTGAGCCACTTGGTCTTTGAGTTGTGTAATATCGTCCTCGGCCGTGGAGATGCGGGATTCGGCCTCTGTTAGTCGTGCGGTAGCATTCCGGAGGTCCTGCCTAAGGAGAGATACATCAACCTTTATTTCACCAATCTTCCCCTCAACTGGCGTCTGGGAGGCCCTGATGGCCTGGAGGATGGTATCTAGGTCATTTTCTTGAGGGGGAGGGGGCGGCGACGGCGGCCCCCCAGCAGTTCCCCGGGAGGATCTTGCTCAGAGGTGGTAAACCGGTCAATTTTGCTTTGTGTGGAGGCCGATGAAGGCTTGGGGCCCCTATCCCTCCCCATGGCCGGCGGTCAGTCTCAGAGTCACTGCGGCAGGAGGGAGCCCTGGGGGAAGCATGTGGGGACGGCAAGAGGCCCACGAAGCCACAGAGGCCAGGGCCACCTGGCACCAGGCAGGAGCCACTCGGTCCAAACTACCAGTCTCAATGTCCCAGTTGGATGCACCCGAGACCAGAGTGCAGGGAACGCTCTCCGCCCCCCCGATAAGATGGCAGACTACGCCAAATGGGGTCAAGCTTTGTCACTCGCCTTCAGGGCCCAGGGCGCCGGCCCCCCAGAGCCAGGACAGGGAGCCCCGCACCAGGCCCTGAGAAGAGATGCAGGAGAGGGGGAACCTCCGCCCAACAATGCCGCTACTCCTCTCCCCAGAAGCCAAAAGCCGGGAGATTCCCCTCCAAAATCGACCGCACGGGTGCCCAGGCAGCAGGGGAGGGCCCAGTGTCCCCAACTCTCCGGATTGAGCCACAGACCCTGTCGCCCAGGAAACCACAGTCGGGCCCCCTGACCGGCCCCTCAGTAAAGCAGGGATACAGTGGGCCCCGCCAAGCACAGTAACAGGAGGCGGGGGGGGCGAGCGCCAACGCCCGCGCCGCTGCCCGGTCCAACAGCCGGTCCCCCCACTCACTGCACAGATCACCAGCCGACCACCGGGGCCACAAGAAACTGCTGGACGGATGCTGCCTCGCGGATGCGGCCCCCCACGGGACCAGGGCATGAAGTGCCGTGCGGCCCCTGGCACTGCCACTCCTCACCTCAGGAAAGCAGGGAGAATCACTGTCGGGGTCCGCGAGTGTTCAGGCAGCGGGGAAGGGCCCAGCACCCCCTACTCTCCAGGGTCCGCCTCGGGCCCCGCCGCCCAGGACACCCCAGTCAGGCCCCTGGACCAGCCCCTTTATAGCAGGGAAAAACAACAGGACTTGCCAGGCACAGAGATTAGAAGCGGGGTGGGGGTGCACGCACCAACACCCGCACCGCTGCCCGGACCGACAGCCGGTCCCCCCACTCACCATACAAGTCTGCCAGACGACTCCCCAGCCGCACTCCGCAGTGGGCCGCTGCTCACACGATTCCTCCCCTGTTGCGGTGCCGGCCGAGTTCCCGCCAAAGGCCCCACCAGCCGCAGGATCCACCGCGCTCAAGGACCGCAGGGCAGTCAGCGCCACTCCTCTCAGGCACTGAAGTCAGCCACTACCCCGCAGCGCCCGCAATCACCTGGTCGCACAGACGGGGGGCAGCGAGGCCCTGACCGGCCGGACCACGCAGGAGGCCTCACGGGTGAACACGGGGAGCGGGGGCCCGCAACCCGCACCTCCGCTACCTTCAGTACTGACAGCTGGGCCCCCCGCTCGCCGCACACTGCCGCAATGATGCCCACGGCCAACGGCCCTGCCCGCCACACAGTCCAGGGGCCGTCCACGTTGCCTCCGCCGCCCCAGCGCCGGCCAATGCACCGGCCGATCTCAGCCCGGGGCAGCGAGACACAGCTGGGCGGTAACTTCCTGACGGGTGTGGCCCCACTACACAGAAGCAGCCAGTGCTGCGCTGCCCCCGCACGGGCCGCTGCCCGGCCCCTCTCGACCTCGCCGCTCCCCCGGAGCCCCGGTCCCACCGTTCAGAGGCCGTGCCGCCGAGTGTACAGGCCGCGACAGGCCGCGAGCTGCAGGAGGCCACAGGTACCGCGAACCGGGCACCAGAACACCAGATAAGGAGCACCACCGGACGGGGACGCCACTGCGAGCAGGTAGGTGGTTTGGATGAATGCCGATGGGTGCCGGATTTGAGGAGGATGACGGAGGGGTCCGGAGCACTCTTAGAGTGCGACCCCCATCTTGGCGCCTCAAGCCTGAACATTTTATACACTAACTCAATAGCTAGAGCCAAAATACGGCAATGTATTTCTGATTCTTGGGCTGTTGACAGGGGCGCCCATCAAGGCTGACTGCTGTCACCTTTATTGTTTGCGCTGGCTGCGGAGCCCTTGGAGCATGATTGAGGCTCCTGGGTGCACACTGTCCATGTAGTATCTTATATAATATACTTTTATATATTAAAGATATATTAATAGACCTTTCCCCCATCGCCCAGACCTTGGAAGATTTTACTATAATCTCAGGTCTCACTGTGAATTGGGCTAAATTCTGTATTTTTCCCCTCTGATCTGAATGCACCCTCCCACTGCAGTTACATTTAGATGACAGTTGACCATGGGAGACTATATCAATCAGATACTTGGGAATTACTATCTACCACTCCACAGATAATCTTCGAGACAGCAACCTGGGAAGAGCGGTTTGTGTGCTCCACACTCAGATTATATTTTGATCCTCACTCCCTCTTACAGTTAAGAGTCCCGTAGCGCTGACCAAAATGGTGGTACTTCCACACTTATTGTATTATTTTGCTAACCTCTCTGCTGTTGTCCCTTGTTCTTTCTTCTGGGACCTTGAAAAATTGCTTGGTGATTTAATAAGGGCTGGAGGTCACCGGTGTGTAGTCATCTCCACATTAAAACTACCCTTTGATTCGGGGGGCCTTGGCCTTCCTGACTTTGAGCAATATTATATAGATGCACAGCTAAGAATTATGGAGATGGGTAATCACACTTGTAATTGTTCCTTACAAAGCATCACCAAACCAACCACCCTACAATATTATGCACGGCTGTGTCATGTCTGAGACTTAGTCGCACAATTATGAAACAGGCGTTCCCCTATGCCACTGCAATACCTCCTCCTGGTCACTCTTCATAGACAGGATGGATATGCTTAAGTCACGTCCACTCTTGGGGTGAACTAGGCTTGTCCATACTAGGAGACTTGCTTGTTAATGTTGAACTACTTGACTTCTCAACATTAATGGGTGACTATAATATGACCTCTCGACAATTCCTTACTTATGGGTAACTTAAATTCGCTCTCCAAGATTTATTTCAAATTAATTCTTTGGAACCCATACGTATGAAGTATATCAAACATTATGGGCGAAGGCTTAAACCGATAAAATGGCTATACAGAGCACACATGCATTCTTTGGGATTATCCCAAACCCCTCTTCAAGCGTCATAGGAATTAGATTTGGTGAGGCCACTACCTGATGCCGAATGGACAAAGGTACTAAACCATTTACATACAATTTCCTGTAAGACACAGTTTAAATATATTCAACTTAATATTTTGAATAGAGAGTATCTGACACCTAAATGATTCAGTGAAATATATAGTGGTGCAGACTCAATATACCCCCCCGATGCCGTGCAGTGAATACAGATCCAACACACATGCTCTGAGCCTGTATTTCACTCACTTCTTATTGATCTATGGTTAGAGGGATGCTATCTTGCGCAAAAGATCGAGCGCTGCTTAACTCCCTACAATTATCTACATTGGGTCTCGAATAAATTAATTGACTTAGAATTGCTCCTCACTAGTCGTAAGATTACAAGAAATTGGAAAAGCACAACAACTCCTCCCACATTAGAGACAAGGAGTGAAGTTTTACTCCCTTGGCTTGAGTCTGAAAGTACACATCTACATAGTGGCGAGCGAGCGGGTTCCAGGAAACACTACATAGCTAGCATGGGATCTACTGGTGGAAGAGTATAAACTCCAGAGTAAAAAATTAAGATCATCCTCCATAATTTTTCCCCCTGATTATCCCCATTTTGTCTTATACCCAAGTCAACGCTATAGTGGCTTGTGAACATCTGTATATATAATAAGTATATTGCTAATAATCGCCCTGCAATTAACTCATTGGATTATATCTTATCCCCAAAGCTTTTATAATGTACTTGCATATTCTGAGAATATCTGGGCAATATAGTAATTTATATTGGCTGTTGGATGGGGGAGGGATAGTGGGAGTTATGGGTTTGATGTAATCTAGAAATTAAAAACAGAGCACAGCATTATATCCTCTACATGGCAGGTGTTTGATACTACCCGATATGACAAATGGAATATATTGCATGGCATGCTTCTTCATTTCTTATTGTACTATCAAATATGTGCCAATAAAAAGATATTTAAAAAAAATAACCCCGAACACTTGCTGCACTATATCACAATACCAAACATTGTCTCAACATTTGCCCAGAGTGAGTAATCCTAACCCCACTCACTGCTCTCCAGAAATCCATGGCTATCCTGGCCCTTTCCTTAATTCTCCACATACACTCAACCATACCACCCGCATAACCCCCTAATGCAGGCATACAATTGTGGCCTTTGCGACTCATGGTAGACCAAAAGATTGCTGAACAAAAGATAAACTCATACACCCAATGACTCATTAAACCTGCAGTCACACAACCTACTGCCCACACCAAACTGGAGGTTATTCTCTTCTCTTATTAAAAGACACAAAGATGGTGGGACTGGCAAACTCAGAACATAGACTAGATGGCTAGTCCACAATGGCAACTACCCAAACAACTAAGCCACTATTGAATGAAGAATTTAGGAAACTCTCATGCCTTTGTGCATGGGGACCCTAAAAACAGATAGAGACATAGAGTATGGGGGAACAAGGGGCGCGGTGAATTACCAGGATAGTGCTACCATAACAGTACTACCATCATCAAATCACAACTACAGAGAATGACTAACTGTGACCTATGTAGACAACACTATTAAAACCTTTACTTTAGGTTTATAGAAATCACCAATCCGGTTGCCTGACATTAGAATCAACCTAAAATATGTATACATCAGCCGCAAACACACTCACACACACCACAAACACATACAAAAGTGCAGTATTTTCCAGTACAGCACAAGGTCGTCTGAGAATATACACTCACAATGACAACAGTAACATACCTCACATGGGTTTGGTCGGCAGGTTACATTGACGAATGTGCACTTTATTAAAAAAATAACATAACTGCAGTCACTATTGCCTATTCTGTAATATAAAAGCATACGATAATATACAGGCATTGTGCTAGACAAAACTCTTGGAAAGTATTTGTTTGGTATAGAAATCCTAAAAATATGACACAACAGTTAGTTAGAATGTGCCACCATTCATTATTTATATATGACATGTTTTGTCAGTTTTACTGACTAAAAAACAGTAGTTTTACATCTCATATTAAACACAGATCATTTTGTGCTCCGAATTTTAAAATTCCACAGTTTACGAATATTACATCATGCTAGTGAAATGTGTTTAACATGCAATAAAAGACCCACAACATTACTTCCTGAGTCTGATTCTATTGTCACTAGCCAATTAGCCTCTAGGCATGACAAATGTACTTCGAGTATGAAAATAACAAATCCCACCGAACCGGAGCCTCATTGCCCTTCTAATAAAAGGTAAAGAAAAAATGAATGAAAGGTAAAGAAAAACCTGGACATGTTTTTGCAATCAGTGACCATTGCAGCGAGCATCTGACAATCCCTTCACCTTTACAAATAGATATGCTCTCTAAGCCTTCACTGTCTGACTCACATAAATGATTTTTTTCCTATTTAATTCAGGCAAGGTTACAGCCAGCCTAACAGCATAGCACAGATTTTAACAAAATGCGTTTTCTAGTTTGAAAAAAAACGAACGCTACCAAAATAGGTCAAATAAGAACTACTTAACGGGTAGTGCATGACGGTCCAAATAAGGCGTCTCCAAGATCTGGTGACATTTACTTATAATGTGTCCTTCAGATAGGTTTATTGTCATCCTTCGAATGTATTATTGGCGTATTAAATAAAATTAGCCATTATGTATGGTATTTATGATGCACCCCATGGACTCTGGAACTCTGATGCTATAATTACACTCATTTCCAATTATACGTCATGAAAGGGAAACATGGCAGCAACATAACATTAAATGCATACTAATACAAATTATCACAGACCCCTGCATACATTATTATAGAGCTCTATTATAGGTATTCCCAATTTAGAATGATTTTAGAAGGAGGCTATTAAAGATACCATTTTACGTCATTTGTTCGTCAGCGCAGATTTTCTGAATGTCAGAGAGGCTGATGAACACAATCAATGCCACAACATAACTGAGTTTCACTGCAGCAGAATTTGCTTGAGAAAAGAATCCTAACCTTGATTTGAAGTAATATTGCATTCTGATCGACATTCCACACCACTAATTTCAAGTACAGGCTGGCGTTTCCTGGACAACTACGTTCAACATTGCCCTCAGGACTCCGGGGCTGGTACCACTACTGTCCCGGGTCTCTAAAACTGTTATTAATATACTTATGAAGCAGATGTTCAAACTCCCCGTCTCCCCCTCCCTGAATTGACCTTTCCTTCTCCTTCCTTTGATTAGCAATTGCGGTAATATTTGTGATACAAGGCTTTCCCCCCCAGACTTATAAAGGCTATAATTGTTTATGTATCGTTTGCCATTTTATTGTATAGATATGATGTTGTTCTGTGCAGCTGTATGTATGCCTTCCCACTCTTGTGCAATTTAATTTCTCACTTTTGTCATTTGCTATATGATCTCCACCTGCCTTCCGATGTACTTTAGATGTGCCACACATATACTGATTTGTATCCTGTATCGCTTATTTTATTCACCAGTTTGTACATCTCTTTGCTTAAAATAATCAAATACTTTGAACGCTGACATAATACGAAGCAGGGCTCTTCGAAAGCAGAAGGCGATCACAGTAGGAAGTTCTACCACCACCATGTCCTGCGTGACTGAGGTTGACAACAGCACTGATAAAATCACCTATTGAACGGAAACCAAACACGCCTCGTGCCTCTGGCCTTCCTTCTTTGATTAACAGTCTACAGGTGGGGGGAAATCAATTAGACGCGTTCTCTGAATGAGATCTGGCCGAGCAGGAGACATGTTTCAATCATGCGGGTATCTGCTGTTCTCTGCCAGGGCTGCTGTTCACTTGATGTGGGGACATCACCTGCCGGCTCCGGCAAATCAAGATAATTATCCCGGTACTTTATCAATGAAGAGGCGCTGTCAGAAACCTGTTGCACGCGGAAAAAATAAGAGGGCAGCTGCAGCCAGAGAAGATCTTTACTGCATGTTAACAAGAAGCCAGGGAACACAAGGAAATGTGAAGTAAAGCAGCAGGCAGCACCCCAGATCACATAGATGCTCTTTTAAAAAAAAAAAAAAATCCTGGCTTGTCAAACACCAAGGTTATGGGAGTGATCAGACTCAACTTGTTTATAATGCTACAATTTGCTTTCCACAACCTACATACAAATAGCAGCGATCCTTGGTAAAGAGGTTTGCCGTTAAAAAATTGTCTTACACAATCAGTACACTTGTCAATAGCAGACACTTTTAATTTGAAAAAAATTCTGGATATACCAAGAGATAACCGAGGATGCAACACATTGCACACAATGTCACAGGCGTCCATTTTGAAATTGATTTCCAGAGGTGCTTTTCTATGTGGCACCCAGCGCACAATTCTTCTCTGGAGTCTACCGTGGAGCTGAGAAAGCACTTCGAAATTGAATTTTTTTTGACCCATCTTTAGGGGAACCTGATGTGACAGAAGATGGAAGGGCAGTTGGGACTGAACAAAGAAGATACAAACGGATGCTTATCAATAATCGGTAGAAAGAAGTGGTCACTAAAAGAGGATGTCCCACAATATGTGCAAATTAACAAATTAGCTAAGCTGGAAGTTGATGATGGGTACATGACTGTGAACAGAACATTAAAGAAGGCAGATCCCTCGGACAGTCAGATGAATCTCTTCTTCAGGTTCAATGGTGGACGTGAAGGAAAGTTCCATGGACAAGCCTTAGTGGTGCTAGATTCCTTTATATCATACGCATAGATGGTAGCCTGTGCTTGTCAAGATTTGACACATACAATGTCCGGATACAGCTATGCCTGATCAGCACAATGCCAGTGAGAAATCTTCAAACATAAAATGATGCTAATCAGTGCCGGATGACATAATATACATTTGAAACAAATCTTTGCATTTTCCAAGCTACTTTACTGAGGGCTTTCGGGCCAATTCAAGAGCATTCAGTTAGCTTTAAACCTAGTCTGGGACTCAGAGGCACTCAAAATAACCTCTTCCTTGAAGAAGCATCATATGAGTAGAATCGACCAGTTGAACCAACAGTGTTGTTTCAAGGATCACGGACCCTACATCAGTTCCTGGCAGGGG
The DNA here is from genome assembly GCF_964204655.1 of Triturus cristatus. NCBI lineage: Eukaryota > Metazoa > Chordata > Amphibia > Caudata > Salamandridae > Triturus > Triturus cristatus. The sequence goes on from NC_140589.1 coordinate 1,397,904,828, forward strand.
GCTTTTAGAGTCTTCTTACTTCCTAAGTCTTTATCAAGAGCATCTGTAAAGCAATAGAAGCCTGTGGAACGGGCCTTAGACGTTGACTGATGTCAGCTCCAACTTGACTGAAGAGAGAACAATAATGCGTTCAAGCCCAAATGTATATTTCCTGACTGGGCCAAACCACCACTGCAGGCTGACTAGTCCATCTGAGAACTGGCCTGCCCAAATAACACTTTTAGGAATATTTGTGACTTTAATAAGTTGCCCAAAATAAACGTATAATAAGGAATTATACCGCAACAGTATAACACCACTGGGTCTATTTTTTTCTTGATCTCAACTGCTATTTTAGTACACAAACTTTTAGTAGTTTCTCGGTACAACGTTTTTACTATTTTTTGGATGACTTTTTGTCTGGACCTTAGGTTGTTACATTCTGTAGTTGGACAACAGTTTTCTCTACGTCCTTCATCGCTCTACCCCTCTAGCACTGTAAAGCATTTCAGTTATTTTCGCTATCCATGGATCACTACAAAAGAATTTTCATATGTTTCTGCTCATGATTAACTGGGTTGGTAATTAGGAGCTGTGGAAACTTTGTTAGGATGCACCGTTCCTCTAATCTTCGGTTTTTTTCCAGTGATTGACTTCCTCACAGATTTTCCTTAAGAAATATTGGCTGCTAAAAAGGTTGTGTTACATATATAGATACATGTACCATCAAGAGTTTCCAGCACATAAGGCCTGATTTAGATCTTGGTGGACGGGTTACTTTGTCACAATGGAGATGGAAATCCCGCCCAACTAAATATAATGGGATTTGTATTTCGGAGGTCGGGATATCCGTCACCGTTGTGACGGAGTAACCCGTCTGCCTAGATCTAAATCAGGCCCATAGTTTGTGAGGTTTTAGTAGCACACAGATACGGTGGCCATGTGATGGTAATAAATGGAAATGTAAGACAGAATCTGCACATGTAAGCAGTTGTACATGTGCGTAGGGGATTAAAATGACAAGTTGATGTTTAGAGATCAAACGGTTATTCACTAAAAATTAACAATGATATTTCGGGGCATAAATTAACAAGTTAATTAAAAAAAATTCAGTTGGATACTCTATCTAACTGCAATTTCTCACCTTTAAATAGTCCTAGATGCCAGACTAGACCCAGAAAGCTTTTCAACATAGCCCTTGTGCACCAGTAGTTGGCATCATGAGGTTCCGTGTCGACTGGAGTCAAATAAAGGTGCCCCTAAGTGCGCTGATGTCAGTTTCTTTCTGGACATCATCCGTACCCTTGAATACCAAGCCCATAAACTAATTATTTGTATCAGTGTGCCGATCTCTAATTTATATATGTTTTAGATGGCAAGAGTTAATTCCACAGAATGGGTGGGCGGTGAGAAATCTGCAGTTAAGACTGTCCACCTGAAGAAGCATTACTGAAGGTAAGTACTCTGTCCTTCCGAAAGACATTGTTAATCACAGATTCCTCATCTTTAGAATATATACCAAAGCAATCCCTCTCTGACGGTGGGCATAAGGAATGACTCAGCTCAAAAGGTTCTGTTGGGCTGAATGTCCAAAATGCCCATTTTGTCGGACCTTGCTGTTAAGGCATTAATGCTTCTTGAACGTGTGGACTGATGCCCACGTTGCAGAATATCCTTGACAGTCACTCCATGTGCTAACGCAGTGATTGCAGTGTTGGCGCTGGTGGAATGGGCCCTCAATCCTTTTTGAGGCAGCTTCTTGGCCAGCCTGCAGCAGATCTTAAGCCAGAGGACTAGCCACCAGGACAAAGTCTATTTCTACACTGCTTTGCCCTTCTTCGCCAGAGAGAATGCCAAAACATTGATTGTCCACCTGATGGTCTTTGTTACGATCAATGTAAAAATGTAGTGCTCTTTTGAGGCCTAAACAATCAAGTCTCACCTCCTCTTTCAAGGATTGAGATGGGGCAAAAAACACTAGAGGAGTGATAGATTGCCTGACTTGAAAAGAAGTGACAACTTTCGGGACAAAGGCAGCTCTAGTGCTTAGCACCAGTTTGTCTGAAAAGAAAGTGATGTAAGGTGACTAGACTGACAGAGCTCAAAGCTAACTCATACAACAAGGTTATCGTGATGAGAGAGAAAGACTGCCTTCATGGTTTAGGAGACATTGGGACCAACTATACAGTGGCTCAAAAGGAGTACACATATGGAAAGTAAGGACCAAACTGTGGTATAACAAATGGGTTGGGGGGTGGACATGTGGACCAAACCTTTAAGAGAACACATTACAACAAGTGATTTGAACAAAGATGGTGGTCAAGTAAATGCAAAAAGGACAAAAGGTTAGACAAATAACCTTTTACAGTGCCTATTGCAAGTCCTTGCTGGGCCATTGACAGAAAAAACACTAACACATCCAACAGTTTAGCTTTCAACGGGTCCATGTTGCAGGTGCCACTCCAAATCACATACTTGTCCTAGCGTCAAGCATAAAAAGGTTTTGTAGAAGGATGCCTGGCCACAAGGATAACATCCAATAGTTTGGGAGGTAAATCAAATGCAATCTACTGCCGCCACTCAATCTCCATGAATGGAGGTTCAGATTGCATAGCCCCAGGTGCAGGACTATGGACTGCTGCTGCAGCAGAAAATCCTACCGAAGCAGCAGCCTGATCGGAGGACAGATAGTCATGCAGAGAAGTTTGAAGTACCACACTCTCTGATCCCAAATCAGATACACTAGAATAACTTGGACCTGATCATTCTTGATCTTCTTAATACCTTGGGTTAGGAGATGTTGCGGCAGGAAGGCACACAGGAGTCCCATGCTATACTTTCGGCAGTATGTGTGTCAGAGAAAGGGCCTTCTTAGGAACTCCAATGTGCAAAGGTGTTGACCCTGAGCTTTATGGGGGGTGGTGAAGAGAGAGTGCAAGGGCCCTGTCCTTTGCTGGAAGACACCCTAAGCTACCTCCTGATGCAGTTGCCATTCATGATCCACTAGGCATTGCCCATGAGTTTGTCTGCCCTGGTATTTAAAGATCTCACCAGGTAGTGTACAAACAGGGAGAGGCCCTGACAATTCACCCAGGTACAGAGATACAAGGCCTACTGGCACAGACCCCAGGACCCAATCGCCTTGCCTACTGAAATACCACATGCTGGTGCTGGTGTCCGTGAGGACCTGAATCAACCTCCTCTTGATGGACAGCAAGAAGGCTTTCAACACCAAGTGAAAGGGCCACATCTACAGCAGTTTGATGTGGAGATAGGCCTCAATGGGAGACACAAGCCTACATATTGTGTTTACCCCTCCTCAGCCCCAGCCTTTCGACACCCAGCCATGTTTTGCATTGTACTTCCCTACAAATAATTTGAACTTTTTCAGAGGAGTGAGAAGCCATCTTATCACATTGTTTCCATGCAGAGTTCAATTACAATTCTCCAGGTTCCGTCTGCTATGATACTGCCATTGATATTCTGCCGTAAAAGTTATTTTTTCCTCTCATCAATAAACTATATGGGCTTATAAATCTAATTTGATAGCATTTGTAATTTTCCCACCGTAATCTTTATGGGTGCATTTCTCTCCTCTCAGCTCCCAAGAGGTTGTCATTAAATAATTGAGTATCATGGACCTATATCATGTTGTCAGTATCCTCTTAGGGGCCATGGTTTGAAAGCTCTGGGGTAGAATCTCAACCCAACCAGTCCATTTACCACTCGCAGAAATACCCAAGGCTGGGTCTTCCAGTGCTTCTGCTAAAGGGGGCTTGTAGTCTTTTTATATGTGCAATAGAAAAAACGTCTCCACGACTTGACCATAAAAGTCTGGGGATCCCTTATCTTACACCATCAATTTTATCGAATAAAAAAGGTTTAAGGGTGTTGCACAAATCCTGGGAGTATATGAGGGGGGGGGGGGTGTAGAGTAAATGAGGGACTGAACCAGATGGGCAGGGTTATGGATGCATAAATAGATTTGTAAAAGTTCTAAATATAGTCGGTTCTCTTGCCTTTGGTGGTATCAACTTGATTTTTTTTTTTTTACTAGCAATCTTTTTATTGAGTGTTTTCACAAATCAAAATAACATTCAATACAAGGAATTGATAGCATATAAAGGCATCCGCCGCATTGTCATGCATAGCAACAGCATGCTATTAAGTACAATTGTGCGCAGGGAGTATACGGCAGCAGCTGTGCAGACACTGAATATACAACGGAGAATCAGAGAAGATGTGTTTTCTTTGCACGTGCCTACAGGTAAATGAAGAACAATATAACTGAACAGGTAAACATGTACGGTCAGACGGATACCGTTCATGAGTGGCAAAACATCAGGGAGCCTCGTTGGAAGAAAGGGGATTATAAGAAGGGAGTGCGGAGAACAATGTGGCAGGTGTAAGGGTGAAGAGGGCCACCGCCACCGGGGCTGTGTTGTCATATCACGGGTATGTCTCAAGCAAGGAGTTGGAGCGCTCTGAGCTTGGGCTGTGTGAAGCAAGAGTATTCCAGGCAAGTGAAGTAATCTATCAAGGATTGCCAGTTACGGGCAAATTTAGAGTCTGTGAAAGCTATCCTATGGGATAAAAGCCATGGCCATCACATGCCATAGGCAGTTGAACCACTGGGCAATAGGAGGGGCAGTTGGTTGCTTCCAATGAAGCGCTATGAGTTGTTTGGCAGCGCCCAGCATATGACTTACAAGGCACCAATCAGCGTGTGTCATCGCCTCCAGTTTCACGGCGAATGCCCAGAACAACTGTGGTATAAGAATCAGGGTGGGGGAACCCACCGTGCCTTTAATGTGGCCAAAGACTTCCTTCCAGTAAGTAGTAATGATAGAGTACGACCACACTATGTGATGAAAGTCCCAAAGAGCAGTGCTATACCACCAGCAGAATTCAGAGGTGTTTCGGTAAATGGTACGAAGGTAGGTCGGCGTATAGTACCATCGTGTCATCAGTTTGTATGCTGTTTCGCGCTGTGGCATGCTTCTGTATATCTTGGGAATACTGCCAGTGTTTCCCTCTGCTTTTGGAAAATGCCCTCAGTAGTGTCAGCTTGCCAATGCGATTGGTATGTGTGCAGCCGCGCCTGCTCCGATTGCTGGAGGACCTAATAGGTGCGCAATATCAAACCTCTTTTGCCATCATAGGCCCTGACTAGTGTCTCGAAAGGGGTGTGTTGCACCATGGTCGTTAGAAGCGTGTAGCGCCCAGTGGCACACCTGACAATATGGCAGCCAGGCCATTTCGGGAACTTGAAATTCCGCTTTACATTGCTCAAATGTCTTAATGGACGCATCCTTCAATAAGTCACGCAAGGTATGCCAGACTCCCCCTCCCTAGCTGGAAAATGAGTGGGCTTCAAAGTCAACGTGAAATCCGGGTTGTGAACCAGAGGAGCATTTGGACAGAGGAATGTGGTGAGGCCTCGTTTAAGTGCTATCCTATCACATATCTCAAGGACAGGTCTGGTAGTGGTCGCTATGTAGGCCTCCTATATATATGGCCTTGTATGTAGGGAACCAGGCTAGACCCCAGAGGGGCCTACGGGCTACCATCTGGTCCAAGTGAAACCAGTGCTTCTCGCTCTCTCATACCACCCATTCAGATATATAGCGGAGGTGTGCCGCCCAATAGTATTCAAGAAGGTTGGGGCAGGCTAATCCTCCCCGGTCTCTGGGGACCATCAGCAGTGTTGGAGAACCTGGAACGTTTTCCTCCCCAGGTGAAGATGTGTATATCTCACTGGAGGTGGATGATGTCGTCATGGGGGATGGGGTGGGCAGGGTCTGGTAAAGGTACAGTACCTTGGAGAAGATGGTAATTTTGACAGCGTTGATCCGGCCCAACCATGACACATGCAGGGGCCGCCAATGACCGAAGTCCTCTAGGATGGATTTCTGGTAACCTGACCAGCTACCTTGCATCCAGGTCTTCAAGGTGTGGGTCACATTAAGGCCCAGGTGCTGTAAGGCTTGTGGAGCCCACTGGAAAGTGGCAAAAAACTGTACGACAAGGAGTTCCGACTTGGGTATTGTGAGGTTTAGGGTGTAAAATTTAGACATATTAACCCTCAAACCTGCGACCCGCTCAAAATTGGTAAAGGCGTGTACTACCGCAGGGTGGGAGATAGCAGGCTGGGTAAGAGTGAGCAACAGGTCATCCGCGTCAAGGTTGAGTTTGTGGAGACGCCCTCCAAAGGGGATGCCCACAATAGACTCTGTCTGCCAGATGGTGATAGCCAAAGGTTTCACCGCCTGGGCAAATAACAGGAGTGTAAGTGGGCACCCCTGCCTCTTGCCAGATGGATTGGTTGCATGTGTTGACCATTGACCCGTATTGTGGCTGTAGGGAAAACATAGGAAGCCATTATCCTGGAACTCATGTCCGGCCCATCACCACCCTTAGGAGTGGACAACTAATCCTTTTAAAAGTCTTCTGTGCTTTAGGTGAGATAAGGCATGCGGAATGTATGACGGTGAGACTTCTCCACACTAAATGTGCAACACAATGTATGTTATCCCCCCATACCAATTGTAGATAAAGCCCACCTAGTCTGCCTCAATCAAGCCAGGAAGATATGGCTTCAGACGATTTGCCAAGATCTTAATAAAGTACTTGGCATTATATTTAAAAGAGTGATGGGGCTGTAGGAGGCACAGAGGGAGAGGTCTTTGCCAGGCTTATGAATTAGGGTGATTTCTGCTGCCGCCATCGTCCCCCACCAAATGAAATGGTCTGTTATAGGATATATCAATTTTAAAAAACTTTTTGGGCTATTTATTAGGTAATTTTTAACTCTATGTTGTATGTTGTAATATTTTGATGGCTGGATATTTGATTGTATACATGTTTTAATATTTCTCCTCTAGTTCCATAGGAATGTTTTGATTTACTTATCTATTTATCTTTCCTGCACACTACACAGTATGTTTGATAAAAGTCTTTTTTAGGAGGCAGCCATGTACAAAGGAAGAATTATCTATTCTATGTAAAGTATTTCTTGTTTAATCTGCGTGTGTATTTTTGTGGACCTCTGTAGGAGTTCCATATCGAAATAAATGAATTAAAAGGTGAACGGTGCTGCCGCCATCGCCGGGGTGAGGCCTGTATTAGATGAAAATGCGTTGATGAGAATCAGCATGTGGTTCTGGAGGAAGGGAAGGAAAGCTTGGTAGAAGGTAACTTGAAGCCCATCTGGGCTGGGTGTTTGGCCAGTAGGCAATTCCCTCATAGCACGTTGCAGCTTGGCAAGAGTGATAGGGGCTTCCAAGAGTTCAATATCTTGTGGGTCTATGGGATCCCAAGCACTGGTGCTAATGTAAGACTCTATAAGCCCATGAGGGGCGTCTTCCCTGGTATAAAAAGCTTGTTAGAAGCTATGGAATGCTTGCTGTTTTGCCTGTTCGGTGGTGGCCCAATTCTCATATCCTGTCTTGATTTTAGCTATGTGTGCTCCAAGCGTGCTGATGTCGTAATTTTCAGACTAGGAGCGCACCCACCTTATTCGCCCCCGCCCAATAGCACTGCTGCTTCAGAGCAAGCAGGGATTGTTCCGCTTTATTTGTCCTATGGGTCCCCAGCTGAGCTTGTAGAAAGGCCAAATGCCTCTTGTTCCGTCTGAAAGGGGTGGACTGATCGATACACTCAAGAGTCATGATGTCATTAGCCAGAACCGGCTCTTGTAGTCGGAATTTCCTCGCACGGGCGATAGCAATAGAGGACATAACTCCCCTAATAGTGGCTTTAAAACCATCCCAGAGCGTATGCTCCTAAATCCCCAGGAGATCATTGAGGTCGAATTAGTCTGTGATCCCTTTTTGGATCTCGGCTACATTGACTGGATCTCTAAGCAGGTTCCGGGGAAAAGCCAACACAGCAGGGCCCGTCGCGGACCCCCATCTCAAGCCCACACATGTTCGACATAGGCTTGTTCTGAGATGGAAATGTCGGAGATGGTGACAGTCACTAGTCCTCGAAGCAGTGAGTAAGTGATAAAAAAAGGTAATCTATGAGGGAATATGATGCGTGAACATGTGAGTAAAGGGAATAGTCATGCGTGTCCGGGTGCCTATAACGCCACGCACCTACTAACCCCAAATCTGTATGGTCTCACTTAAGTGTGGCAGACATCGGCCCCGTAGCCTGGAAAGAAGCAGCACTACAATCAAGTTCATGATCCTACACCATATTTAGGTCCCTGTCTATCATGATATCATCGTTCTCATTCAGCAACTGCTCCTGCAAAATATCTCTAAGATGGGAGTCCTGTGCCTGGTTGGGGGCCCCGACATTAAGGAGCTTGAGATGACGGGCAACCTGTTAAAGGGTTAGTTTCAGGTAATGGTTGTTTACATCCTGCACAGTCTTTAGTACCTTGGTGCAGAAACCTGCTTTACACATAATAGCCACCCCTGCCGTCTTGGTAGAAGCATGAATCCAAAAGCAGTGTGGGTATTTTAGGGGGGACATCGGAGGGGAGTTCTCCCGTAGGAGGTGAGTTTCTTTAAGAAAGATGACCTCAGGGTCCTGCAAGAGAAGCCAGCGCCAGACTTGCCTTCGCGTAGTAGGGGAGTTCAGGCCTCAGGTGCCAAGTGAGAGTAGTTTAGTATGCTGTGCAGTGGTCATTGCATGAGGGAAGAGGCGTAGCAACTGTGTTGCCGAGGGCGCACGTTAAAGGGCAATAGTAGATTTTAGGTGCCTCAGCAGGGTGAGACCTCCATCTCGAGTACGGGCTATTGCCCAGGGTGAAGTCAGGGGTAGGGCGAGCCAACAATTTGAACAACTGAGGAGGCCTGAGGGACAACATCGAAGCTACAAGTGACTGGTAGTGTGCCACATGTGCTAAGGTAAAGCATGAAGGATCCCCCAATAAAGCATCCAACCTAGAGAAATAAAAAATGATGTTAAAAACACAAACTTCAAGAGGACAACAGGACCCAACAGCTCCATTCAAGTCCTGGAACGACCAGAGACCAATTAGTCCGGTTACAATGGAGAAGTCACTCTCTGGAGGTGTGAACAGAGAGGGTACGTCTGTCGGGATTGGGCTCCCATATAACAAGAGAGGGCATGTCTAACTAAAGAACAGGTGGGAGAGCATATTGCCGAAGTCCTCCAAGGACCCTGGACCCCCGCGGATAGCAGAGGTTAGGGCTGGGGGTCGGTGGTAAGGTAGGAAGAAGCCAGACAAATGTCCAAAATTCTTCGTGACCGGAGAGCCACCAGTTAGGGAGCACAGTGGGAGGCTGGCGGGAAGACCCACAGAAACGGAGTGTGTGCCTCGATTCCAGGGCAGGGCGGCTTTACATTTTAATAATGTGTGATAGTGGGCTTTGTTTAATGGGGAAGGATATTTAAACCATGTAGCCTCTGTGCTTCGTTTGAATAGTTTTTGCTGGTTTAGTGCAAGTGTACAATGGCGCGACATGGGACTGATCATCAGTTTGCTTGAGGTGGTGTTGGCATTTGGGGCGAAAGGAAAATGGGGCAGAAGGGTGTGAAACTTGAAGGCATTATTAAAAAGTACAAAATTAGAGGTTTTGAATAACTGCAATAGATGGAGATAATGTCTGCACTGGGGCTTTTGTTTTGTTCCTTTGTTTCAGCTCAGTTCTAGGGATAGTCATATTCCAAAGGATCAGGGGGTGGAGCACTTCATATAATAAGAACTTGCTTGACCTTATCCGAAAGAATAATGAATACAGAGAAGTCTAGATGACACCAGCACCACGTTTTTTTTGTCCCATTTTCATTTCTCAACCTAAGGGTTGTTCATGTTCCAGAGAATCGGGTGGGACACCCAAACACAATAGGAGGTTGGTCTGACTAAACCTAGGGGAAAAGTGGTATACGGGGAAGGATGGGAGGGAAGCTCAGATGACATTTTAAGTATGGGCCTAAATGGAATGAAAGGAGAGAGATTGATATCAATGACGAAGTGATTAAATGATTCCCACTGCGGGATACTGACCTATAACACATGTATAAAAATAAAGACACCATGACAAAAAATAAAAGCTACAAGCCCCCCATCACCTTCACTAAATCAGCCTCAAGACCAAGAGGTACCGAACTTGGCATAATCCTTTAATGGACAAGCAATTCGTTTTGTGTTTTCCGGGGCAAATTAAATTGTGGAACATCATGGAACAAGGCTGCAAGGCCAACTAGGTTTCAATATGGCACAAAAGCTCAGGGTTTTTGTAAAGAATGACCTTATTTGGCATGTTTAAGAGCTAAGAACATTTATAACTCCTATCTCGCCCTTGATGCATGTACATGTATTCTCCTAGACCCTATGTGAAGAACTGGTAGATTATTTCTCCTCCAAAACTAAGAACATTTATAACTCCTATCTTGCCCTTGATGCATGCACACGTATGCTCCTTGACCTATGTGAAGAACTGGTAGATTATTTCTCCTCCAAAACTAAGAACATTTATTTCTCCTATCTCGCCCCTGATGCATGCACATGTATGCTCCTAGACCCTATGTGAAGAACTGGTAGATTATTTCTCCTCCAAAACTAAGAACATTTATTTCTCCTATCTCGCCCCTGATGCATGCACATGTGTGCTCCTAGACCCTATGTGAAGAACTGGCAGATTATTTCTCCTCCAAAACTAAGAACATTTATAACTCCTATCTCGCCCCTGATGCATGCACATGTGTGCTCCTAGACCCTATGTGAAGAACTGGTAGATTATTTATCCTCCAAAACTAAGAACATTTATTTCTCCTATCTCGCCCCTGATGCATGCACATGTATGCTCCTAGACCCTATGTGAAGAACTGGTAGATTATTTCTCCTCCAAAACTAAGAACATTTATAACTCCTATCTCGCCCCTGATGCATGCACATGTGTGCTCCTAGACCCTATGTGAAGAACTGGCAGATTATTTCTCCTCCAAAACTAAGAACATTTATAACTCCTATCTCGCCCCTGATGCATGCACATGTGTGCTCCTAGACCCTATGTGAAGAACTGGCAGATTATTTCTCCTCCAAAACTAAGAACATTTATTTATCCTATCTTGCCCCTGATGCATGCACATGTATGCTCCTAGACCCTATGTGAAGAACTGGTAGATTATTTCTCCTCCAAAACTAAGAACATTTATTTCTCCTATCTCGCCCCTGATGCATGCACATGTATGCTCCTAGACCCTATGTGAAGAACTGGCAGATTATTTCTCCTCCAAAACTAAGAACATTTATAACTCCTATCTCGCTCCTGATGCATGCACATGTATGCTCCTAGACCCTATGTGAAGAACTGGTAGATTATTTCTCCTCCAAAACTAAGAACATTTATAACTCCTATCTCGCCCCTGATGCATGCACATGTGTGCTCCTAGACCCTATGTGAAGAACTGGCAGATTATTTCTCCTCCAAACTAAGAACATTTATAACTCCTATCTCGCCCCTGATGCATGCACATGTGTGCTCCTAGACCCTATGTGAAGAACTGGTAGATTATTTCTCCTCCAAAACTAAGAACATTTATACCTCCTATCTCGCCCCTGATGCATGCACATGTGTGCTCCTAGACCCTATGTGAAGAACTGGCAGATTATTTCTCCTCCAAAACTAAGAACATTTATTTCTCCTATCTTGCCCCTGATGCATGCACATGTATGCTCCTAGACCCTATGTGAAGAACTGGTAGATTATTTCTCCTCCAAAACTAAGAACATTTATTTCTCCTATCTCGCCCCTGATGCATGCACATGTATGCTCCTAGACCCTATGTGAAGAACTGGCAGATTATTTCTCCTCCAAAACTAAGAGCAATTATAACTCCTATCTCGCCCCTGATGCATGCCCATGTGTGCTCCTAGACCCTATGTGAAGAACTGGTAGATTATTTCTCCTCCAAAACTAAGAACATTTATAACTCCTATCTCGCCCCTGATGCATGCACACGTATGCTCCTAGACCCTTCGTGAAGAACTGGTAGGATAATTTCTCATCCAAATCTAAGAACATTTATAACTCCTATCTCGCCCTTGATGCATGCACATGTATGCTCCTAGACCCTATGTGAAGAACTGGCAGATTATTTCTCCTCCAAAACTAAGAACATTTATAACTCCTATCTCGCCCCTGATGCATGCACATGTGTGCTCCTAGACCCTATGTGAAGAACTGGCAGATTATTTCTCCTCCAAAACTAAGAACATTTATAACTCCTATCTCGCCCCTGATGCATGCACATGTATGCTCCTAGACGCGATGTGAAGAACTGGTAGATTATTTCTCCTCCAAAACTAAGAACATTTATAACTCCTATCTCTCCCCTGATGCATGCACATGTATGCTCCTAGACCCGATGTGAAGAACTGGCAGATTATATCTCCTCCAAAACTAAGAACATTTATAACTCCTATCTCGCCCTTGATGCATGCACATGTATGCTCCTAGACCCTATGTGAAGAACTGTCAGATTATTTCTCCTCCAAAACTAAGAACATTTATAACTCCTATCTCGCCCCTGATGCATGCACACGTATGCTCCTAGACCCTTCGTGAAGAACTGGTAGATTATTTCTCCTAAAACTAAGAACATTTATAACTCCTATCTCGTCCCGGATGCATGCACATGTATGCTCCTAGACCCTATGTTAAGAACTGGTATATTATTTCTCCTAAAACTAAGAACATTTATAACTCCTATCTCGCCCTTGATGCATGCACATGTATGCTCCTAGACCCTATGTGAAGAACTGGTAGATTATTTCTCCTACAAAACTAAGAACATTTATAACTCCTATCTCACCCCTGATGCATGCACATGTATGCTCCTAGACCCTATGTGAAGAACTGGCAGATTATTTCTCCTCCAAAACTAAGAACATTTATAACTCCTATCTCGCCCCTGATGCATGCACATGTATGCTCCTAGACCCTGTGTGAAGAACTGGCAGATTATTTCTCCTCCAAAACTAAGAACATGTATTTCTCCTATCTCGCTCTGATGCATGCACATGTATGCTCCTAGACCCTATGTGAAGAACTGGCAGATTATTTCTCCTCCAAAACTAAGAACATTTCTAACTCCTATCTCGCCCCTGATGCATGCACATGTATGCTCCTAGACTCGATGTGAAGAACTGGTAGATTATTTCTCCTCCAAAACTAAGAATATTTATAACTCCTTCCCACCGGCACCCAACATCCACTGCACACGGCCTTTGGCTCTCCCACTCTCTGGCACTTTTTCGCCTGCCTCTCACTTTCTATCTCTCTGCCTCACAGCTCCTCTGTCGGTTTATATTTTTAAAGCCTCTGTGAAAGTCATAAATTATATTTGATGTGATTTTTTCTTTGATATATTTTTTTTTTTAATTGTGGCACTAATCCATTACTTGTTGATACGTGCTGATATTTGAATCGTGGCGCTGTCGTTATTAGTCTTTCCTAATTTACTTGTACGTATGTAAACAATAGACCTGTTCCTGGTGAGCATCCTCTTTCCAGGCTTTATCCTACTTGTCCTTGTGGTATTCGTTCCCCCATCTCAATAGTTATCCTTTTCACTTTATCTTGGAATATTATAGATTTTGGTCTTATTTCCTTGATTGTTTCCACACTGCACTAACTGGCTACATTCCTGATATGTTCTTTATGTTGTCCTGCTCGTCTGTAAAGCGCTGTTACCCCCCTTGTCGGTATATATGTTTGAGGAGGGCCATATGGATCACGTGTATAAATATATCAACGATGCTCCTGACTACACGTAATGGTGAACCAAGTGGCAGGTTTGGTGAACCAAGTAGCAGGTTTTTTCAAAGCGCTGGTGGAGATTTTAACTGTCACCTAAAGAAGCACACATTTTACATTATCCCTGTATATTAAGAAATAACTCTCTTATAATTCAGATTCAAGGTGTCATCAGTTCCTGTGTTACCGGCAATGCGAGACGTGGTGGCAGGAGGAGGCCATAGCTTCTGTGTCACCACTCCCGTCACCACTCCCGCCCTCTGAATTATACAGATGTATTTCAAAATAAAGACACAACTATTCCATTAGAAGGACGCTAATAAAGGTGGCTACAAAAACGTTCAATCAGAAGTAATAATTACACATTTCATTACCAGTCTTTGAAAGTGTTCCTCCCATAACTAAATGTGATGTAAACATATATCATCAAAGCGTTGGCGACGCATCCGAGCCATGTGCAGATGTGAAGGATGCACCCGGCGCTGCTCTCGTATCAGTCACTGACGCCATCTAATGTGACACTGATTTAACAAAAGAACGAGATATCATCTGCTCCATCCATCTCTGCCACGTCAGATCCATGAAGAAGGGCTGTCAGTTCGGAATAAATCAGTCCACTGACGTCTGACAATCACCACATGGTGGGCAGCATCCACGCTGCTTTTCACTCTGGTGCGACACGTGGCAAGCAGGGGGGGCTCTAGACAGGATTTTTAGGGGGACACTGTTTCAGGGCCGGACTGGAAACCGGCCCTGGCAAACTGCTCGGCCGGCCCCCCTAGGGGAGAGGGTGCGGCGGAGCTGTTTGCCAAGGCCGGTTTTGGCCGATTTTGTTACAGGGGGCCCATATTGCCGGTCCCCGGTAACAAAAAACGGACACACAGGGGCCAAAAACCGGCCCCACCCTGACGGCACACCGGGAAACGACCGGGAAACGACCGGTTCACGCTACGGCCAGTCCGGCCCTTCACAAGGGGCCCCAGATCGACCCATTGGCAATCGTGAAGCTTGTGCACTTTTATATACATAGTGATTTCACTTTTTAAGCAGACTGTGAATTAGACATTACTCTGGTCTGTGGAAAGGGCAGGGTCTTGAGTGTCTCAATCACTCTCGTTCACCTCTTCACACCATTCTCTTCTCCAATCTCTTTGTTAAAAATGTATGCTCTTTTTCTGTTCATATCTTTCTGAAACAATCTGCACATCTCACACCCCATCTATTTCCTCTTCAGCACCCTCTTTTCACTCTTTCCTGCACCTCAGCGGTGGTTTCTTCGTGAGGGTGGGGGGAGCTTCGCCCCCACCCCAGCTGAGAGCTAAAGCAATGTGAACAATAAAATGTCAATGAAATGATTTCGGTGCCGTTTTCTTATTCACAAAGCGCTCCGCAGCCATCAGCCGGCCCAGGAGCCAGGATAAAGAAGGGGCGTGTCCTCTGCTGCACAGTGCACTGGTGACGTGCCTGGCCAAACACTGCAAAAGTGTGCAAATCAGTTTAGCCTTGAGCTGGCCAAACTGACACGCGCACTTTGCAGGTTTCCACACAGCTGGGTGGAGACCAATCACAGGTCTACAGGGCCTAAAGGAACGTTCAGCCAGCCCTCTCCACCCAATCCAGGCGCTGCTCTCATGCAGCATGAGAGCAGCGTCTGGGTTGGTTAGGGAAGTTTCCTTTTCCACTGGTGCCCGTTGGATCCACTGACTGACAAGACACAGAGGACGCAGCCCAGGTAAGTGGATTCATTTTATTTTTAATATAATTGTAATACATGCAAGTGCTTTTATTTTGTATTCTTGTTTTTTGTAAATGTGTTTTGGGATGCGGTGGGCACTTCACTCGTTCCAGCGCTTTTATATGGCACCAGCCGCTCCTACTGCACCTACTCCCGTGCATCTCCTTCACTTCACCAATCCCCCAACACACACAACACACCAGTGCTTTAAATGGAAAATAATAAGTGCAGGTACTCACCAAAAATAAGCAGTGGATTGGGGTTGGAGTTTGGGGCGGGGCAAGGGGCGGGGCTATGGTTTTTACCTTTCTAAGCTGTGTATGAAAAAATATGCATGCATTGCAAAAATGTCTAACCATTTACATAATACTTACCTAAGTTTATGGTTTTAAACAAATGTTTATCAATAAATGGCACACTGACGAATCAGTACTAGTGCTGCAGTTTTTTTAAAAAAAGCATGAAGGTATTGATTTAATCTAGAGGGCAGGGATTTTGCTTCATGCAAATCCCTTTCATTTAAATTGTTGATGGGCGAAGATTTGCGGGCGTTTAAAACAGTGGGCATGCTAACAAGCTGTATGCCCTGAACAATAAGGCCCGCACTCCCGCCTATTAGGTTTTATGGATACCTTCTGACCCCCTCTGAAAGACACCCTGCAGCGATACTCCACCTTTCACTCCAGAGAGGCACATGCAGCTTGCTGGCTCTTTAGAAACAGCGCAGCCCTGGCTTCAGCTCGGTTTGAAAGGCGCTTTAAACCATTGCAGGCCGTGCAGAAAGAGCTGCCAAGGATGGAGCTCAGGAGCGCAGCACCAACCGCATCAAAACCGGGTCGTTATGGGCACCGGTACCTTTTCCGAGGAAAGGTCCGGGTACTCAACGGGAGAAAATATAAAAGTGCCGGTACTCAGTACCGGTGAGTACCGGCCCATTTAAAGCACTGCAACACACCCATTCACCTATACGTATTGCTTTTTCTTTAACTGCTGCACTGCCACCATTGACAGCTGTGTACCTCCTTCACAGACTTTTGCATATAATCACAATTACAACGGGCACACCTGATCATTGCTGCGCGAGCTCTGATCAGATGAGTATGTATTCCCAACCCCTTCATGACCCACTGACGGGCACTATGAGAAATTCACACCGCGTTCGGCCTGAACTTCACAGCTCTCCGGCGCGGCCCACCCACAACCTGAACACACACAGCTAGGAGCTAATCTGTGCACACTACACACTAGACATGAAGAATAAGTTGCATGAAAATACTACAGAAACTCACCACTCTTGAAAAAACAATAGTCTTTGCCAATGCAAGAGTAAGCAAAACGTGAAATGTAAACAGAAACAACATCGCTGTTTCCAGGGAGAGAAGGTAGAGTCTGCTTTAGCTGGCTGTTACCGGTATTGGGGGCACAAGGGGAGACCGAGGACAGGTGGGGCACCAGCATCACCAGATCACACGCAACTGCAACCCCCCCCCCCCCCCCCCAAAAAAAGCATTGAGGCGGTTGTGTAGTGACAACAGTATACAAATCCTGAAATAAATGAAACAATACAAAAATAAAAACTATTCACTGAATTTTAGCTGCTTGATCAGCAAGTAAGCATTAACTATTTAATTAGTCACCTAATTACTAGCATGCCACGCGGAAGGCTTCAGATGTTCTCAAAGACAAAGCTAAAAAGCCTAATTAAACAGCAAGCACTAGGCCAGCTCCTGCCATCTGGACAGATGTGCAGGATATCTGTGTTACTCAACAGCCAGAAGACAGGAGGGTTAGACGCCCTGCCACTACCTCGCGTCCAAAAAACACAGCCATCCCCAGCACAAATTCCTAGTTAGCGCAACAAGCCCGGATGAACAAAAGAGGAACTGATCTATGGGCCGAAAATGAGGGGCTTAATACATTTGCACAAGCGCCTTCCTTTATTTTGAGAAAAATGACGTTAACACGTGCGTGCCCTCTGTAACGGAACTAATCCCGTTAGCATATGCTAACTGCATAAACCATGCATCACACCCGCCTGTGAAAAGACTGCCCCCTTCTATTTACTTCAACATCTACGCCCCCCCCTGCCCATGTAGCCTCATTTGCATCCTTTGATGAATTTAGGAGGGACTAGCTCATGTATTGAAAGCCCCCACTACCCCCCGCTAGTCATTCGAACAAATCCTGCGCTCCCACCTGTATGCAAAAGAAATGGGGGAGGGGGATGTCAGAGCAATGCACTTGGCCAATCCACCAGAACCGCGAAGCCACACCAATCAAACGAAAGGCTTTCACCCTACAACTCATTTTGAAAGAAAAGTATTCACTCATTGTGAATCATTTATTTTGTTCACAAATTCATGTATATAAGCCAAATTGTGTCCCCTCTCTTTCAATTCCTCGCAGTTACATTAGAGAACAAGCATTGGCAAAGCCAAAAGGTCTGGCCCATGCAAAGCTATTGGCTTTGACAATATGTTGTAGCCATGTTGTACAACAGTGTGGCTGCTCTTCAGCATGGCTAAAAGTTAGTAGGGTACAGAAGAATGGCATGGAGTGGAGTGCAGTAAAGGGGACTAGAGTGAAGTGTTATGGAATGGTGTAGTGTGTTGTGAAATGTCTTAGAGGGAGCAGAGTGTCGTAGAGCTGAAGGGTGTAGACTGGAGTACAGCTGAGTGGAGTGGAATTGAGTGTCGTAGAGTGGAGTGGCATAGAGTGTCGTGGAGTGGTGAAGAGCAGAGTGGAGTGGAGCAGAGAGTGCTGCGTAGAATGTTGTAGAGTAGAGTGGCGAAGAGAGAAGTAGATTGTTGTACAGTGGCTTTGCATAGACAGGAGTAGTAGAGGAGAATGGAATGGCATAGAGTGGAGTGGAGTGGCATAGTGTCATTGAATGGAGTAATGGTGTGGAGTAGTGAGTCATAGGATAGAGTGGAGTGGAGTAAAGTGGCATGGAGTGGCAAAGAGTGGTGCAGAGAGCAGTGGCATAGAGTACAGAGGTGCAGAGTAGAATAGAGTGCTGTGACTTAGAGTGGAGTGGTATAGAGTGCAGTGGTGCAGAGTAAAGTGGCGTTGAGTTCAGTAGCGGAGGGTGTCTTGCAGAGTAGACTGTCGTAGAGCGAAGTGGCGCAAAGTAGAGTGGTACAGAGAGCAGTGGTGCAGAGTAGTATAGAGTGGTGTAGAGTGCATTGAAAGAGAGTAATTGTGCAGAGTGGTGCAGCATGCAGTGGCATAGAGTGCAATGGCGTAGAGTAAAGTGGCGCAGCGTAGAGTAGCGCAGAGAGCAGTGGTGCAGAGTACAATAGAGTGGCGTAAGGTGCCGTGACAGAGGGCAATGGTGTACAGTGGCATAGTGTGCAGTGGCGTGGAGTGCAGTAATGCAGAGTAAAGTGGCGTTGAGTTCAGTGGCGGACAGTGCAGTCTTGCAGAGTAGAATGTCTAAGAGTGCAATGGTATAGCATAGTGGTGTAGAGTGCACTGGAGTAGAGTGCAGTGGCTTAGAGTGCAGAGGAGTAGAGTGGAGTGGTGCAGAGAAGAGTGGAGTGGACCAGGCTGTAGTGGTGTAGATTATGGTGACAAAGAGTGCAGTGGTGCGTAGCAGAGAGAGGTACAGCGGACTGGCATATAATAGAGTGTTGCAGAGTACAGCGCAGTAGCATAGAGTGCAGTGCTTTAGAGTAGAGTGAAGAAGAGGATAGTGGTATTGAGCAGAGTGGTGCAGAGTAGAGTGGTAAAATAGAGTGCAGTGGTGCAGAGTGGAGTAGAGTGGCGTAGAGTGCAGTGGCAAAGAGTGCAGGGGCATAAAGTAGATTGTTTCAGAGTAGGGTAAAGTGGCGTAGAGTGGAGCGGTGCAGGGTACAGTGCACTGGCATAGAGTAGTGGTGTAGAGCACAATGGCGTAGAGTAAAGTGGTGCAGAGAAGAGTTTCGTGGAGTGCAGTGGCATAGAATAGAGTGGTTCAGAGTGGAGTAGAGTGAAGTGGCATAGAGTAGATTGCTTCAGAGTAGAGTGAAGCAGAGTGGAGTGGTGCAGGGAAGTTTGGAGTGGCATAGACTAGTGGTGTGGAGCGAAGTGGAGTAAAGTGGTGCACAGAAGAGTAAAGAAGCATAGCGTGGAGTGCGCAGGGTAGAGTAGCATAGAGTGAAGTGGCATAGAGTGGAGTGGTGCAGGGCAGAGTAGAGTGGTGAAGGGTAGAGTGCAGTGTTGCAGAGTACAGTGGCATAGAGTTGAGTTGTGCAGATTACTGTGGAGTGGTCCAGACTGGAGTGATGTAGAGTACAATGGCAAAGAGTGCAGTGGTGTATACTAGAGAAGAGGTACAGTGCACTGGCATCGAGTAAAGTGTTGCAGAGTAGAGTATAGTGACATGGAATGCAGTCGTGCAGAGTAGTTGGTGTAGCGTGCACTAGCACAGAATGCAGTGGTTTAGAGTACAGTGGAGTAGAGGGCAGTGGCTTGGCATAAAGTGGTGCAGAGTAGAGTACAGTGGCATAGCGTGGTGCAACCTAGAGTGCAGTGGCAAAGAGTGTGGTGGCATAGAGTGCAGTTGCGCAGAGAGGAGTAGAGTGGCATAAAGTGCAGTGGTATAGAGTGCAGTGCCATAGAGTAGATTGTTTCAGAGTAGAGTGAAGTGGCGTAGAGTGGAGTGGTGCAAAGTAGAGTGCAGCAGCATAGAGTAGTGGCTTAGAACACAGTGGTGTACAGTACAGTGGTGAAGAGTAGAATAGAGTGGTGTAGAGTAGAGAGGCAGAGTGCTGTGTCAGAGTGTAGTGGTGCACACTAGATTAGAGTGGCGTAGAGTGTAGTGCCATAGAGTGCACTGATATAGAGTGCATTGGCGTAGAGTGGTGCAGAGTAGAGTGCAGTGGCAAAACAAAATGGCGCAGTTTTGAGTGGCGCAGAGTAGAGTGGCGGGGAATGCAGTGTTGCAGAGTAGAGTGTTGTAGAGAGCAGTGGTGTAGAGTAGAGTGGTATTGAATACACTGGGGTAGAGTGCAATGGTGTAGAGTGCAGTGACAGAGTGGTGTAGAGTAAAGTGACCCAGAGTGAAATGGTGTAGAGTGCAGTGGTGTAGAGTAGAGTGTTTCAGAGTGGAGTATGGGGTGCAGAGTGCAGTGGAGTAGAGTGTATTGGTTGTAAGTAAAGTGGTGTAGGGTGCAGTGGCATAGAGTGGAATGGCACAGAATAGAATAGAGTGGCATAGACTGGTGTGGGGTAGAGTAGATTTTTTCAGAGTAGAGTGCAGCGGCCTAGAGTGCTGTGGCATAGAGTGCAGTGGAATAGCATGCTGTATTATAGAGTGCAGTGGTGCAGAGTAGATTAGAATGATTTAGAGTGGATTTTCACAGAGTGCAGTAGCATGGAGTGGAGCGATGTAGAGCAGAGTGGCGTAGAGTATAGTGGCATACAGTGCATTGGTGTAGAGTGCATTAGAGTGGCGAACAGTGGTGCAGAGTAGAGTGCAGTGGTCCAGAGTAGAGTGGCGTAGAGTTCATTGGCAGAGTTCAGTGTTGCAGAGTAGCGTGGCATAGAGTGAAGTGGCGTAGAATGGAGCGGCACAAGGTAGAATGCTGTGGCATAGAGTGTAGTGGCAGAGAGTGGAGTGATGTAGAGTGGAGTAGAGGGCAGTGGCGTAGAATGTAGTGGCATAGAGTGCAGTGGCGGAGAATAGAGTAGTGTTGAGTGTATTGGCATGGAGTGCAGTGGGGTAGAGTGGTGTAGAATAGAGTGGCATAAAGAACAGTGGTGTAGAGTAGAATAGGGTAGTGTAGAGTGCAGTGAAAGAGTGAAATGGGGTTTAGTAAGGCTGCATAAAGTGTTGCAGAGTAGAGTATAGTGGAGTAGAGTGCAGTGGTGCAGAGTAGATTGGCGTAGAATACATTGGCGTAGAGTGCATTGGTTTTAAAAAGAAGTGCCGTAGGATGCACTGATGCAGAGTAGAGTGAATTGGCGTAGAATGGAGTGATGCTGAGTGCAGTGGTACCGAGTGCAGTGGCGTATAGTAGGTTGTGTCATAGTACAGTGGCATACAGTGTAGAGTAGATTAGAATGCCATAACGTGGATTGGCATAGAGTGCACTGGCGTAGAGTGAAGTGGTACAGAGTATTGTGCATTGGCATAGAGTGTAGTGTAGCAGAGTAGAGACACAGAGAGGAGTAGCGCAGAGTGGAGTGGTGTAGAGTGCAGTGGCAAAGAGTGCATCAGTGCATAGTAGAGTAGTGTTGGATAGAATGCATTGGCGTATAGTGCAGAGTAGAGAGGCATAGAGTGGAGTGTTGCACAGTAGAGTGAAGTGACACAGTGTGGGGTGGAGTGGCATAGTGTCGAGTGGGGTAAAGTGTAGTATGCATGGTGTGGTAGTGCACTGCCATTACAGACAACAAATCTTCAATTCAAATGACAATTTCATTTGCGCAGACATACACTAAATGCCACAGTGTCTTTTCATACATAAGGTTGTACAACGCAACAATAGTATTTCTCCAAGAGACCCATCTCACCTTATCACACCTTAGAAGAGCATGTTAAACTGGCTGCAAAATAGAGGGGACGGCTGTACTGGGCGGTCTACTCCTCCTATGCTAGGGACATATCGATTTGGATGGATGGAAGGGTACCTTTCATAGCTGGTTAGGTGATCAGAGACCTGGGGTCGTGATACCTAATGATAGTGGGAACACTGGACAATTCACCTATTTACCTTAACATTTACAATCCCGCCTTCATTCACCAACTACAAGAGCTGACGCTACCACACTTGGGAACCCACATGGTATGGGTGGGTGACTTTAATTGTGTGAGATCCTCCAAGCTGGATAGACACCTGACGAGAGAGAGTCCCCCTACGAAAATGGCTGCACACCTGAATGATGTCCTTAACCACATACACTTAATCGACCCTTGGAGACTCCGAAACCTACAAACAAGGACCTGCCCATACTACCTTCTGCCACACGGCTCATACAGTAGGCTTGACTCCCTCTTTATTAACCATGAGAAGTCGTCAGTCTGTACAGACGTAACCTACATAGGCAAGCTTCTTTCGGGCCTCTCCCCTGTGGT
Source organism: Triturus cristatus (assembly GCF_964204655.1). NCBI lineage: Eukaryota > Metazoa > Chordata > Amphibia > Caudata > Salamandridae > Triturus > Triturus cristatus. The sequence goes on from NC_140589.1 coordinate 1,397,927,341, forward strand.
CCTCAAGCTTCAGAAGGATGAGCACATGCAAGTATCCACTGGAGATCAACCGGCCGAAGGACCACTGAGTAGGAGGCCATGAAAGTGGTAGTGCGGGGGGCTACCATAGGTCGCACAGTGGGAGTGACCGGACAGTTGTAATGTGAGATTCAAGAAAGGGAACTCTGACTAACAACATTGGAGGTGCAACTTTCTCGATGGGGAAGGGATGCAGAAACACTGGTAGAATTGAAACGCCAACTGAATTAGACTTATAATAGACTAGATAAATTTACCTGTAAACGTTTTGACAGCGATTACATTGGGAGGTGGACAAGACCAGGGCCTTGCTTGCATGGCTCCTCTGCAGTGAAATCAATAGACGTTCCCTTGTCACGGTCACTAACGCAGCAGGCCTCATGCACTGCACTCAAACTGACATCAATGAAGCCTTTCTGGTACACTGGTAGCAGGTATGCTCACATGGGGCAATACCAGATGAAGGCCAGACATTAGACTACTAAGGTTAGTGGGATTGTCCCACAAGCTGAGAGCCCTACACAAAAACTCAAGACCAGTCAATAACTAGCTAGGAGCTGTGTACAGCTCTAGATGATATATAAAACGGGAAAACACCAGGGACGATGGGTTACCACCTGAATTATTGTGGGAACTGGAGCAGGGTACGCATCAGGGGTGCGCTTTATCGCCACTGCTGTTTGCTCTGGCCATAGAACTGCTGGACAATAGGCTACGCATGGAGATGGCGGCTAGGGGTATTAGTTGTGGGTCGGTGACTCATGTTATACCCAGGTACTCTGATCACACATTAGTGTAGGAGGGACCCAGTCAATTCAATGCATTGCTTACTGCAGAAGTTACAGGATTTCCAGCGAGTGTCAGACTGACTACTAACTGGATTAAATCTAGACTGTTTTTGAAGGGGAACCCTTGCTGGAGTTTTATTGGAGGATCTCCCAAACTTGGGAATGGTGTGGCAGCTAAGAGCCCTGAAATACTTGGGCGTACATTTATCTCAAACTCTACCGGATGATTTGACCCTGAATATTGAAAATTTATAAGACAGCATAGAGCGATCTGCCCATTTCTGGAGAAAACTCTCCTCATTCCTGGTGGGTATAGTAAATGATTATACTCCTTAGATGTTTGTACATGTTTCGGGGGCAGGATGTGTCTACTTTCATGGTCAATGTTTTGGTATATTTATTAGATGCTCATCCTGTTCCTCTGGAATGGCACATGCCCCAAGATTAGGTTGGAGAAACTTAAACTACCTTTCCAGATAGGAGGACTATCGCTTCCTGACTTTGAGTACTATTACATAGCGTCGCATCTGCAGCCCCTACCGCTGTGGCACACTGCCATCGCCAATCAGGAGCAGGTGTTTTGCCGAGGCTGCTATCCGCCGGGGATACTGAAAGTAGCACACCGGGTGGTGCAGCAGGAGATGCAGGATACACCTTACTAGATGGCCTTGATATCTCATATCTGGGATCACTTCTGAGATGTGTAAAGAGGGGCTCCTCTTTTCAATCGAACACGGAGCTGTAGACCCACCAGGGGTTCTGGGATATTGGACCGACCACGTGCAGGGCGGGCTGGCTGGAAGGACCTATATGAGGGGGAAAACCTTCTAATGTATGAGGAAGATAGATAAATATGTGGCAATGGACCGGGACAGTTCCTGACCTTTGTCAGGCTGGCTGCAGCGGAACGTCAGTGCTGGATTAGCTTCCTGTCGCGTCCCCCAGAATAGCACACATATAAAAAATTGGTGGACTTCAAGAGGATGGGCGATATGGTTCCCAGATCTACAAGGCATTGGTTCAACACAGGATACACTCTCAACTGACTGTGCGGGCTAGGTGGGAGAAAGATCTGGGAGCCCTGTTCACCGACTCTGAATGGGACAAAGTGCTGGGGTACCATCCTCCATACAAGGGAAGCACCCTCTATAGCAGCTTAAGTGGGGTTGTGAGCACTGTTCCCTGTAAGGTGCACATGTCGGGCCGTGCAATTAATATGAAAACTTTCAAAAAGGCACGCAATCTGCCGCGCTCTATTAACAAAAGGCATGCAACAAGCCTAACAGCACCTAACAGCACAACGTGTGCTTTCACAGTCACTAACATTAGTGATTGTGAAAGCGCACATCATGCTGTTGGGCTTGCTGCGTTATTTTTCTTAACAGAGCGCAGCAGTTTGTGTGCCTTTTTGAAAGTTTTCATGTTAAATGCAGCCCAGAGTGTAAGCATGTCAGGAGCTGCAATTAACATGAACACTTTCAAAAAGGCATGCAATCTGCCGCGCTCTATTACCAAAAGGCATGCAACAAGCCTAACAGCACGACGTGTGTTTCCACAATCCCTAATATATATTAAATGCCCATTGCAGGATGGGAGTTGTGCTGAAACAATGATTACAAGATGGCCAATCGGTAAGGATACACATACTGTTTAAACTATTGTGAACCAGATTGTATACTAGTCCATGCTAAGAAATGCCATACTCAGCAAACACATGTTTGGAGTCAGAAGAACAAAAATGCCTTATTGTATTTGTGGAGATTATAGAGAATACCCATATACAGTGGGAAGACAGAGGACACCACCAGCAGTGCAAAACATGTCAATATATTGAGTGAATAAGCAAAGGAATTAATTTCATTGATCAGAAGTACATAACATGTTTGGGAGTATCTGTAATCCTTTTTGGCAATTGAGGAGGCAGGCACCAATGAGGATACTGGCTGATGCATTTTGTCAAGAATGCCTTCATTATTGGTGACAAAGCGTAGCATAGAATTAAATAATTAATTTCTAATCTTCAGCTTGCTAAATGATGTTCACTCTACTGGGATTGACATCGGAGGAGGATTTATAAATGCGTGACTTCGCATTTCAGTGCGGTGATGTGACTTTGTATTTCAGTGCGGTGATGCGGACCACCACACTGAAATGTGTTTGTCTAACGCCTAATGCGTGGTACTTGGCAGGGCTGACTACAATTTTTACTTCAATGGAGCACACAGAATAACAGTGCTCATCAGCAGAGAATTACAGAAGAGGCAGTAAAAACATTGCTAAAATAAAGATATCTTGCCAGTTAATTAAATCGATTTTTTATAACGGCTGCTAACTATCCCTGCTTTGGAAAACATAAAAAGGCAGCTCCCACCGTTTTCAGTCGACCCGGACCAGGACATGAGCCAAATTTACCGAAATCTACCGGGACAGGTGGTGGAAAAACAGGACTGTCCCGGCAAATCTGTGACATTTGGTCAACCTATTGATAGAGCGGTGTAGATTAGGTGCCTTTTTTTTAAAGTATTCAAGTTTTTGCAGCGCTGTGTATAGGCAAGACAGGTGCTGAAATTAACATGAAAACTTTCAAAAAGGCACACAATCTGCCACGCTTTAATAACAAATGCATAGCTACCAAGGTTTCAGATTGCTACGTGTAAAATTTTATTAATTTCAGTGTAATATGAGTGCCATTTCAATGACTATGAGTGACACTTTCTCACAAGCAAAATCAAGGTATGAGGTAGTCGGATCGGCACCACTGTGGTGTGTTAGATCTATTAATAAAATGTAAAAGCACATTTTGAAACTGAGGCACTACCTCCTGGACTCTGTGTTGCTCTTTCCCTTGTATGCTTCCCTGCTCCGTGTTGCTTTCCTCCCTGTATGTTTCTTCATCTGCAAAACACTCCTACTCTCCATGATGCTATCTGTTCCTCTTGTGCTTTTCTCTGCAATCCCAACTGCTCCTTGCTGCTATCTCCCTCCTGTGTTTCTCCTACCTTTAAACACTCCCTCCCCCATGCTCCTCTTGCTCTCTTCCTTGTGTGTTTTTCTTCCTCCTGTGTAAAAATAGTCCTGCGCTCCTTGTTGCTCTCTCACTAAGAGGCTATTAGGCAATTGCTCATTCCAAAGACTGCCAGTTCCCCAGGTGGTCCAGACAAAGGGCAACTCAAATTGTCCCCAAAGTGGAGCTCCGCCGCTTGAGAGTTCCCAGTAACAGCATTGCTTGAAATGAGCAGACAGCTAAGCTGTTTTTGGGTACTGCGCCCAGGAGGTGAGTTGAATGTTTGATGGGTCCTTCCGTTTCTAACTCACATCAAGTACGGGGTCAGGGGATGTCCCAGTGGACCCAGGCCGCTTCACTCACTGAGCACCCCCAAGCGGCAGGCCACCACGTCCCGCACAGCAGAGGGGTCCCTCTCCTGCAGTGCTACCTGTCATGCATTTGCCGCATGATGCCTCCAGTGGTGCATCACTATGAGAGTACTAACTACCCTTTCACAAAAAGTAACAAGGACCCCCTGTCCAATTGATGTAGCAATTCCAAGGGCAGGGCACTATTCACGTGAAATGTATATCCCTAGGCAATCTATGCATTTATAAACGTTTTAAATCTCTAAATATCTATGCCTTTCTAGTGCAAAATAATTCCAGAAAAACTGAGTGTAACAGTCAAAGCAACACATAATTACATACATTTAAAAACATAGATTTATTAAACTCTTAAAATACACTTCATGGCACAAATAAATCTATCGTTCCTTATCTCTTGTACACAATTATACATACATCAACATTTCTGTACATATTTTGTAAAAACAATTACATATATATATATATATATATATATATATATATATATATATATATATAAAAACTTTGTGGCAGGGAAAGTAAATCTTTTCGACGTGTGTTTCGACGCAAACTGCGTCTTCGTCACGAAAAATCCACACGTTGACTTCGTATTTTAAGCAGCAATATGTGCATATAACTTTTCTTTCATGTATGTATCAGCATCTCATTTTTAATATCCAATGAATGTAATCCAAGATGACTGTTATATTGTTTTGATGTAGTTTCACACAGTGATTTATGCCGATAAGTTCCGTGGTATGATGTCAAAATATGTTAAACTGTATATATACTTTCTATTCCTTAGCATATAAATCTCTCGTAATGCAGCCGGTTGGTAAAGGAAGTCTAAAACGGTGACAGTCTACTTGGCATAGCTTAGTTATGTAAGTCCCATTGATATCGATACCGACGGCGTCTCAGCGTCCTGCCCAGTCGTTTCAAATTATTTAAACTACCCTTTCAGACAGGCGCAAGTGTCCTTCAGGACCGCAGCCTGGCCCCAGCCGCCTACATGTACAGAACAGAAATAGATTAGGGTCTCAATCTCGCCGCCGCATAGCAGCCATCTTACTTTCTCTACAGCAACACTTCCTTTGTTTGCGAATGTCACCCCAGCGCTTAATTTAAGTAGTATTTTCTGCAATCCAACAGCCAGTATGTTCTCTGTGCAATTTAGAAAAAAAGATGGAAGTGAGCTGGTGGTTAGATACGGCTACCATTTGTTTAATTGTTCCCGATTATGCCTACTGGTCTAGTAGTGTCAGTAGCAAAAGAATATCTGGATGATCAAAAGTATGTTGCACAATGAGACCACATACTGGCAGCTTGAATATAGCAGGTTATCTACTGCAATAGTGCACATGATGTGCACTTTGCAGCTGCAGTTCCAGCTTCTCCCTCCCAGCACGCAGGTGTTGTCAAGAAGCTACAAATGTGTGATTAATGCATTTTAGTGTGGTGATGCAGACCACCTCTCTAAAATGCGTTAGTCTAAGCTTGATGTGTGGTACTTGGCAGGGCTGGAAAAGGCAAGCAAGAAATGCAGTGGGTGATAAAACGCATATAAGGGATGCTCTGTCGTTGGTAAGGATAGGACACAACAATGCATTTTTACAGATTCCATTGTGGTGCAATATTGAATAACACAGACACCTCTCAGGGATTTAGCATTCATATTTGACAAGTGGTAGTAAGGGACACATTGTTACATTAAAATACTTTTAATGGAGAATATGCTTTTGAATACTGTATCCTTTTTATGTTTGTTGTATGTTGCAAACCTGCCTTAAGACCCTTGTTGTTGTGCTGTATGTGTAGAAATACACTGTCTTTTCACTTTATTATGCAAATATTTGCGTGATATTTGCACTGATATTTGTCGCTGCACACACGCATGCAGTTGGGTTCTTGGTGCATATAGCCTTGGCTGCAGTGCACAGAGACCTTATACTGCCGCACTCAGAGGAAAACAATTAGAGGGAACATTGGTTGCGAATAAGGCAGAATAAACTTTTTATGGCCCTTCCTATCTTTGATATGTTGCTCACAGTACTGCAAGAATAATTACCATGACACAGTTGTGTGACAGGGGCCAAGGGTTACAAAAGTAGCCAAAAACTGTGACAGGCATAAAGAGAAATATATGAAATAGCAAAGGAAAAATAAACGAGAGCAAATGGAGTGAGAGAGTGTGAATGAAGGAAGGAGAATAGAATGTAACTAAGGAGAGAAAGATGGAAAATAAAAAGGAAGCCGAATAGAAAAGGCTCGAAAGAAGATTGGAAAGAAGAAATAAAGATGAATAGAAATAAAAAAAGAGAGAAGAAAGAAGACTAGAGGAACAAATAAAAGATTAGGGATTTTTAAAACAATTTATGTGTTTTGCTTCAGACGCTGCCATCCGCCTCGGTGCTCCTCTTCTCTCCTGATGGTGTTCCAGCAGTCTCTGGGACACTAGCACAGGCTCCCCACCCGATCCCAGTGCTGCTCTCAATAGCATGAGAGCAGCGCCAGGATTGGTCTGAGTGGCTCGGTTTGCCGCTCAGAGAGTGCCTGGGAGTCTGTACTGTTTCTCCAACCCGTCTATGCAACACAGCTGGGTTGGAGAAACCTAAGTGCGCATGACGGTTTGGCTGGCCTAAGACGGCCGACCAAATCATCATGCGCACTTACAGTGCTGCACTACTCCTCCCCTGCTGTCATCATGGACCCGCCCAGACTTGGCTGGCTCTAGCGGGGAAAGAAAAATAAAATGATAGTTTTTATTATCATTTTATTTTTCCAATTTTTCCAGCAGGGGGGGGAACGACACTGCTCTGCCATAGCTTAGTATTTATAAAGGCAAAGCACAGGTTTATGGTTCACAGGACACAGCCGGGTGCTCCCCCTAGCATGATGGCTTGGGGATGCCAGGGAATGTCTACTGGCAGAGGAGATAAAGCTCACTAATAGGGGCGGCTCCTCCGCTAAGGCAAAGGAGCGTCGCCCCACTGCCTTTCAGCACTGCAAAAAAGGAAAAATAAAATGATAACGCAAGGTTATTATTTTATTTTTCTGTGCTGAGGCAGTTTTACGCAGCAGGGGGCTGGGCTTGGTAGCGCAGGGGCAAGGAGTGGTGGCACTCTCTAAGTGTTCATGACTGGCCGGCCATCTTGGGCCAGCAAAATTAAATGCGCACTTTGAATGTTCTCCACCCAGGATGCATTACAGCCTGGGTGGAACACATGCCCAGGCTCCCATTCCCTGTCTGAGCACCAACCCACACGTTTCAGACCAAGCACAACGCTGCATTGCAGCCGGACAGCCGACAGGTAAGCGATAGTTTGTTTTTTAAACATCCACCTTACACTCCCCCGCCCCACTACTGCTTCCTGGGAGCAGTAGCCACTGCTCAATAAGGCACAAGAGGACATTCAAGACTGACGCCTAATGGCAGATATGCTTTCGGATACTGACCTGACTCGTCGCCAGTGACACCCCTGGTTGGCGTCCCCTTGGCCGAACGGAATACGTAAGTTGTGCAGATGAGGATGTGCCTCGGAATGGGGCACTGTGCACTCTTTGGACTGGAAAGACATGTATTGTATTACATAACAGAGCGTGAGCTGGATTGTGATGGGGGGAAATTTAAGTTTTGATTGACCCTCATGAAAACAAATACTTCGTTTTAATTAAATTAATTTCAAATAAACTAAAAATAAAAGTTGGAAATGATATATTTTGGCAGTAACCTTTAGAGTCCCGTTCATTTTTGTATGTATTTAAATAAAATTCCTGTGATGGATGTATTTATTTTTAATTCACTCTTGCCTTAACTCTATTCTTTCTGTTACTTTCTTTATTTTGCCATTATGGTGGTCATCCATCGATCTCATGTCCCCTCGATATCGTGACATGGTTGTAGCAGGGGTATGTCATGCCACTGACCATCTGTATGTTAACAGATGTCTGTAGGTCCACTACCCTCTGTGCTCTGTGTGTGCATTATATTGTGTTTCTAATTCCATGCGTTATATAAAAGCCAATGTATTCACATAGGGATGCTAGCTGTGTACTGTAGTAGGGAAAGGCACCATTCTCAGAATGATGTTCTCCTGTTGAACATATGCATGCCATTTGAAGGATTGTTGTTTAACATAACATGGCCTAAATTTGATAAAGGAAAGGGGTATATTACCAGATGTAACATTTTGTAAAATATGTAATTTGCATTATTGGGTATTGTTAGTGGTGTCCAAAGGATGGTTCAAATGTTGGAGATTCGGTGGCACAGTGCAATTCCACACATTTGACAGATTAACCATTGTTTCTGAATTTTTAGGCATATTTGCAGGATCCAATATTTTTTGATGCTTCATTATGAAACGTCTTAATCACAAGATTGTGTTCCACGAATTCTAAAACCAGCGTGAGCAAACCTATAAATACACTTTATGAACTGGAAGCTGCACGCTAATGGCTTTGGCAGCATTCGTAATTCTGTTCTGCTTCTATACAGAGATGTTTCTGTATTGTACATCGTTCATTAAAATTTGGCTACGGTCGTCCTGCAAGCATCAGAATTAATGTGACTTCCTGCAAGATGCCTTTTTTCAGTTGATATAGGTCCTAAACGATGAAAAATGTAATTACAGGTCACAAGACACCCTAAAATTAGATCAGAATTTTACATTGAGATAGCTGCTTCCTGGGAAAGGGAGATGCTGATACATATCTAGGTATGTGATTTGATAATGCTGCAGATTTGTACATCCATAAAATGGCATGTCATGAAACTGACGCTAAGATTTAGGTCCTAAGAAAAAGTCATATTCTGGATTTTATTTAAGCAAAGCGAATTTGAGCTGCTACAAGATAATTTTAGATTTGATTCAGCAATAATCAGGCAGACATACGGAAATCTAGAAAAGCAGATTACTGCCCACCGTTTTGCCAAGATTACTGCATGTCAGAGATGCAAAATGTCCCGCTTATGCAAGGAAATCTTCATAAATTGTATTTTGCATAGCTGCATTTTTTCATCCATACGATTACTACTAAACTGGCAGACTTGCCTCAGCTGAAAATCCTCGGGTGTATAGTTACAATTAAAGTGCAAATGCAACTTAACATCTATTTCCTTCATTCACCAGTGGGAAAATATTTGTCTCTACGATGGAAACCCTTTTGAAACGCTCTCATCAATTCTAAGGGATTTTCTTTTGAGGTGGAAAGAGGGAATTTTCACACCTAATTTGCAGACTTACAGCAGATGTTTATTACACAAATTGTGTGTGAAAACCATTGGCAAGATATGTGAATGTCCACAAAGATACTTCTTCGCTGTACTTTGCCTTTCTAATTGCCATCACTTGCACTCTCCCCTGGGGACACACAGGTTCCCACCTTCTTGAACCTGATCCTATGACTGATAACCTGCCTCACTGCCACATCTTCTGCCTTCATCAATGCGATTTACACTGGTAGAATTGGACTAATTATTTTCAAAAAATTAGGTACACAAAAATGCAATTACCATTATAAATTCAACATCCCAAGTAACACTCCAGAGGAGAAAAAAGTGCTCGAGTTTTTTTCACATGTTCATTATAAAATGTATCGGTAATTTATTTTGCCTATTATCTATAAACACTTCTATTTTGTAGAGTGTTAATACGGTGCCTTCCTGCCTCCTGGGGGTCCTTCAGAATTTTTTCACCGTAGGTCAGATTAACATCCGGCTGTGGTGGAGTAGTGCAGGTCATCGCCTCTGAGACTGGTAGAAGCTGAACTCTACTAATTCAGTATTTATGGACTCCTCTCGACAGCAATGGAGACTGGTCTCGTCTTTTTTTTTTTGTTGCAGCTTTATATAGCGCGAACTTGACTTGAATGTATTGGAGGGCTTTACATGAGCACCAGTTGCGTTACACAAGGACGCATTCATTTTTTTGGTAGGCACGGGGAGATTAAGTGATTTGCCCAGAATCACAGGAAGCTGAGCCGACGCAAAGGCTCGAACCTGGATCCCCAGCTCCAAAGTCGGCAGCTCTGGCTGTAAGGCCACAACCTCTCCCCTGGGGAGCAATCTCGAAGGTTGTTGGATGCGAAAAGCCTCAATGAACAGACCCGATTGAAAGATTCTCTTGGAGAACGGCAGTCTAGGTCGGTCTGCCTTGGCGTGGGTGAGGTCAAGGGCACTGCAGAGTTGTAGGCCCAACGCTTTATTGGGCTCCGCCCATGCTTCTTGAGGTTGAATTTCGACAGGGTGACCGCTTTTTTGTTTTTGAAATCAAGTTAGTGCCCTGGACACAAACTGGGTAACCAGTTTCCTCAAATAATCTGATCAAAATCCCAGTACATGGTTTATAGTATTTAGATGGTGAATATTTACTCCACTGGCAGCCAGACCCAGGAGAGAGCTTTTAGGGCACATGCATAGCTGTCATGGACTTTACTTTGAACAGCAACAGCTGATCTACAGCTACACACTCTCAACCTAACTTGTATAATGTTGACCCGACGCTTCTGCAATAGCATGGGTAAGCTAAACACTGCTTACAATATATATTAGTCAAGAATCATAGGCTGTTTCGGACCTTTAGGGGGTTACCAGGAGGCCTTCAGGGGTTAGTAGTAAGAGGGTATCACCTTCCTGCACATGCTTTTTGATGCACAATACTCACTGAGATTACTGTGAATATCAGAATTCCACTTTGTTTTGCCATATTTGCATGATCTGTGCCCCTGAAGCAGTCATAAAGTGGCATGTTAATCACATCAAACACCCACGCAAACAATTCATGACAAGAGACGCCACTGTTTACAAAGAAACAAGAAGGCACATCCAGTAGGCCATCTTCACCATAGGCTACTCATTGGTGTCCCATAGGATCACTCCCTTACTATAGTATATAGCCTCTGGAATGAAAGGACAGATCATTGCTGGTGCTAATATTCATCACTCTTAGGAGCCCTTCGAAAGCAAACTGCCCACAAGAGCCATCAGTTTTTCAACCTAGAGTAGACAGACTTTGAGGTCATCCACTGACAAGCATCACATTTCTCGCTGTTGTGGCCAACACCGAAGTCCCACATATAGTGGCCATGTGTATCTGCCTTCCAAATCACCAATTCTTCCACTTGCTGTACAATTTATGAACTAAAAATTGTTTGTTCACATAAAAAAAAGATGAATCGAGGAAACTGGAAAAAGCCAATTTAAATGTAACTAGCTTAATATCTGCATCCACTGGACACTGGTCCCAGTGTGCTCCAGAGTCCTGACACCAGTGTGCAGAAAAAAAGAACTGAAATGACTCCTATAGGGTGGCACCATTGAAAGCCAGCATCCCCCCAACCACCACCACTTTGTGCTATTATAGTGGGTAAAAGGCATTTGAGATCTCAGCCTACAGACTGCAGCTGCAAAATGACAAACACTTGTGGAAGGCTATCTCATTAATTTATACAAAGTATTTAGGGTCTGATTTGGAGGTGGAAGGCAAAAAAAATCTGTCCACCCACCTCTGCATTTTCCCGTATCTTATTACGAGGAAAGAGGAAGGCAATTTTCTTAGTTGCCGAGAGGCACCGGCTCTGCGACCACAAACACCACCGGTTGGCTGTGAAATTGCCAGAAATGTCATTAGAATGAACCTGCTGATTAAAAATGGCTGTTCTGCCCCCATTTTCAAACGCGCCACCTCTGTGCATGACTGCCATGTAAACCATGATGTTTTTCCACTGACCCACACAAAGGTATCCCTAAAGCGCAGGTAGAAAGCTGAGAGCATATCAGGGACACTTCTACTGTGTTCCTAGAAAGGATCCCCACTTTGGGGGTACATTCTAATACCCACTTCCCACGACTTGATGGAATTGACTTATTTTAGAAGCTGCCTTGGGATACCAGGCCCTGTCTTTGTGGTGGGAGACTTTTTAATGTGGTGAGACATACCTCTGCCAGTGTGTGCTTCTTCCCTATTCAAGTGGAGAGATGGCCTGGCCCCGAAGCTTGAAAATTGTTCCTTAATCTAGATATGGTAACGAGCAGTTACCACTACAGAATATTAACGTCAGATTTGGCACAGGACACTCAATGAGCCCGCAGGTAGTAGCTCAAAAGCCTTACCCAGTATAAAATAAGATGAAACAAAACAAACCACCTGCACTATGCACACAAGACAAATCCAGTTCTCCGCTTTCATCTGGGCCTCGATGACTCCTAAAATCCAGATTTGCCATGCAGGTAAGCAAATTATAGTAGTGTTCCCATAGTAACTGCTAATTTAAAATAATTAGGCATGAAGAATAATGAAGAGAAAACTACTTCCTCTTTTAAGGATTAGAGGCCTGCAAATTGCTTCAATCAATCTATTTTTAGTGCAAGCAACCTTTGCAAAGAAAGGCAGAAAATGACTGTGAGGAATTAAATTATCCTGTATGAAAGGTCTATCTGAATTGATTTGGGGAATTTAATAGGCAGCATGATCAGTTATGGATGCCAAAACAAAAGAATGCTTACATTTATAGGTCTACATTATGCCATAAAATAGCAATATTTAAAAATAATGAATGCAAGTATCCGTGATTACTTTCATCCCCCCCCCCTTTTCAAAGGAGTTGACTGAGATAATAAATCTTAATGTTTCAGATTTTTTATACTTTGATGAAAGAAAAAGCAGGGCGCTGGCCATGTAGGAACTTTGATTACATTGTGGGTGACCTAGAGGTGCTGGAAATGTTCTCTTGGACATATTCGAAAGATGCTGATTGCAGCTGATCTAGCCAATGGACACATCAGTCTGACTGACATTCGCCACCATTGTTTAGACTTAAACGTTTGTTTTAATTTTGCAAACACGTTGCTTAGAAAACGGTCCGATTTTGATGTTTATGAATGGCAATCAAGGTGGACAGTGAGAAATAAGGAATTTCAGGACATCATTCAACTATATAACAACAAGGATAGCAGACACGTTGGAAAAAAGTCTCAATTGGGCTACTACAGCATGACTAGCATGACAATACAAAGTACAGAGAAGGTCTATTTCCGTTTTGCACCTCTAATCCTAATAGCACCTAAAAAAACTTCAGCCTTTATCGGGGAAAAAGGAAGTCCATGAAAACATCCACACCTTAAACTCGCTCACTACTCTCAACTTGGAAGATGGAGAACTACTTACAGTTAAGGGTGCCAACATCCGACCAGGCAGGTTCGAAAGACCATTCCTGAGGGACTGTAGAACAAGTTACTTACCTCCGGTAACGTATTATCTGGTAGAGAATATCTAGCTGCAGATTCCTTACCTATGAATTTCCCAGACTTCAGACTGGATCTGGAAACGTTTCCGTGAGCAGTACTCCTGCGCAACGTTGGGTAGCTCCATTCGGCTCCACGTGGCATTGTTGGCGCCGGATGTGACTTCACGGTCACCTATATAGGCGACTCACAGGCGGGGGGACATCAGTTGCTTTTACAGACTTTCCAGGCCAAAAGTGCAGAGCAATGAAGTGAACAGACTAATGTATGTCCATACTTGGGCCCTGAATAAAGGAGGAAACCTAGCCCTATAAATGTGTCGGCAGAGCGGGGAGGCATGGGTGGGTCTGTAAGGAATCTATACCTAGATATTGTCACTACCAGATAATGCGTTACCGAAGGTAAGTAACTTGTTCATCTGATAGAGAGTTTTAGCTGATTCTTTACCTTTGAATAGATACCAAAGCGATAGCATCCAGGTGGTGGGCTGCGGAAAGATTGACTAAACCAAAAAGTCCTGCAGGACCGAACAGGTGACATGCCCGTCCCTGCAGCCCTGACTGTCCAGTACTGGTGTTTGGTAAATGTGTTCAGGGACACCTACATTGCTGCCTGGCAGATGTCCAGAACTGGAATACCATGGGCCCTCCCCTTGGTCACAGCTTTATCCCTGGTGGAATGGGCCCATAAGCCAGCGCGTGGCAGATCTTGATACAAATGACCCAGAGCTAAATAATTTGTTTCTGAACTGCCCGACCTTTTTTAACTCCTATACAGCACACGAAGAGTTGGTCATCCACCCGGAACTCTTTTGTGTGGTCAAGGTAGAGCGACAACGCTCATTTTGGGTCCAGACGGTGGACTCGTTCTTTCCCTTAAGAGGGATGTGGAGTGGCATAAAAGGCAGGCAGGGTGACAGACTGCCCCAAATGGAATGAGGTCATCACCTAAAGTAGGAAAGAGGCCTGGCTGCGAAGCATCACCTTTCCAGGAATACCATAAAATAGGGAGGCTTGGATGATAATGCCTGCAACTCACGCACCCTCCGGGCAGATGTTATTGCTACTAGAAAGGTTTTCTTGATGGTAAGCAGCCGAAGGGGACATGTGTGCAACAGCTGAAAGGGAGCACACATGAGGTAAGTGATAACCAGGTTCAGATTCCACAGGCATTATAAAGGGCGAAGGGGGAAACATTTGTACAAGCCCTTTCAGGAATCTATTTACAATAGGGGACTTAAATGAGGAGGGTTCGTCAGGCAGCTGCAAGAAAGCGGACCGGACAGAAAGATAACCCTTGAGAGTACCCAAAACAGAGCTCTACTGGGCAATGGTAAGAATAAAGAGTAGAATATCATTAAGAGAGGCAGAAAGAGGTTCAGTAGGCTTTTCTGCACAATATTTTACACATTTTTGCCAACGGCGGGCATAAATTGTTTTGGTGGAAAGCTGCCTGGCTGCCAAGATAACTTCGCAAACTTCAGGAGGAAGGTCAAAAGCTATCAACTGCCGCCCCTCAATCTTCATGCAAGGAGTTGACAGGTTCGGGTAGGGGACCCTCCCCTGCTGCTGTAACAATTTGTTCCTCCCGAAGGGGCAGTATGATCGGAGGATCGGTGCTCATTTTCAGAAGCTCAGGATACCAAACTCTCCGTGCCCAGTACAGAGCCACAAGAATGACTTGGGTCCAGTCGTTCTTGATCTTCTTGAGAACTCTGGGCAGAAGCAGTATGGGTGTAAAGGTGTACAAGAGGCCTGAGCTCCACTCGTGACGAAAAGCATTGCTGAAGCGGTAGCCGCCTTGGAAACACGCAGAACTGCTGACACTGCGCATTCTATTCGGATGCGAACATATCTAACCAAGGCTCTCCCCCCTGCTGACCGAGATCTTGCACCACCTCCGAGTGAAGACTCAATTTGTGATCTGCTAGGCATCGACGGCTCAGTTTGTCCATCCTCACATTCAGAGAACCTGCCAGGTGTTGAAGCACCAAGGTTATGCCCTGCTGTTCCAGCCATGTCCAAAGACGCAGGACCTCTTGACAAAGGGTCCACAACCCCCCCACCGCCCTGCTTCTTGCAGTATCACATTGCGGTGGTGTTGCCCGTGGACACTTACACTAACTTTCCCTTGACCGAGGGAAGAAATGCCTTCAATGCTAGTTGGATCGCTTGGAGCTCCAACAGGTTCATGTGGAGTCCGGATTCCGTCGGAGACCAGAGACCTCTGATCCTCACTTCTCTTAGATGGTCGCCCCATCCGATGAGTGACGCATCTGTCATTACTGTGAACTCTGGTTGGGAAAGAGAGAGGAGTCTGCCTCTGACCCAATCGCATTTCGATAGCCACCACTGCAGGTTCTTTGCAGTTCCCTCCGAGATCTGGACCAAATCGGAGAGATTCCCCTGATGCTGCACCCACTGGAACTTCAGGTCCCACTGCAGACCAATGATTTACCAACAGGATGCAGGAGGCAATGAGTCCCAGCAGCCTCAGAGCCATTCCCACCGAAATCCAGCATAGAAGCTGAAACATAGTTATCATAACCTGAATATCCTGGACTTGCTGCTCGGGAGGATAAGCCCAAAACCGCACTGTTTCCAGAACAGCTCAGATGAAAGCAAACGTCTGAGGAGTCAGGTTTGACTTCAGCACTTTTATAGTGAACCCCAACGAGTACAGAAGGCCCGCCATTGTATGTAGGTGGGAGATGACAGTCTGGGGCGCGACCGCCTTTAACAGCCAGTCGTCAAGGTAGGAAACGACTAAAATCCCAAACATGCACAGATGAGCTGCTACCACTGCCATCACCTTGGTGAACACCCGAGGGGTGCTGCTAAGGCTAAAGGGAGCCAGGTGAACTGAAAATGCTCGTAACCTACCTTGAACGGCAGGTAACTCCTGTGGGCTGGCAGAATGGATACGCATCCTGCAAGTCCAACGCTATAAGTCAGTCTTCTCGCTCTAGGGCAGACAAAACCTGAGCCAATGTGAGCATCCTGAATTTCTCATTCTTGAGGAAGAGATTGACAGTTTGAAGGTCTAGAAAAGCTTGAAGACCTTTGTTCTTATTAGGTATCAGAAAGTAGCGGGAATAACAACCACTGCCTACTTCTGATATCGGAAGCCTCTCTATAGCCCCCGTGACCTGGAAAGCTGTGACTTTCTCTCGGACTAAGACCAAATGATCTTGCGCCAGCCGTTCTTGAGTTGGCGGTAAAGGAGATAGGAAAGATTGGAAAGGAAGGGAGTAACCTTTTTGAATGATCTGCAAGACCCATTTGTCCGATGTAATGGACTGCCAGTGGAGGAGATGATGTAGGATTCTTCCTCCAACTGGGCACTCATGGTCTTGCAGAACCAAACTAGGAGGACTTCGAGGATGCATCTGCCGGGGGTTGGTGGTGGATGACTTCTGGCAACCATTCCCACGTAATTGGAATGCACTGTGCCCACGTCATTGCACAACTTGGGAAGCCAGCGGTTGGTGGTGGTCGGGGTATGGCTGGAGCGGTTGAAAGCCCCTTCCATAGCCACAAAAGGAGTGAAAGGCTGACTGGGAGCGAGGAGTCACTGAGAGGCCCAAGGACTTGGCCGTAGCTCGTCATTCCTTGAAGCTCTCTAGAGCAGAGTCTGCCTTCTCTCAAAAGAGATGAGACACATCAAAGGGCAGGTCTATGAGGTTGGCCTGGACCTCCCTCTAAAAGCCAGATGTTCTCAGCCAGGCGTGGCGCCGCAAGGCCACCGCTGCTAAAACCGATCTGCCAGTGAGTCAGCTGTATCCAGAGCACACCTAATGGTGAACTCTGCTGCATCTCTCTCATGCTGTGGGAAGGGATAGGAGAGGTTGCACATTACTACAGGTGTAGTGTGTTAGTATAGGTACTGCTGACTCTGCATGTGGCCTTTTAGATTATAGCATTGTTGGAAACTGCAAAGGTTGGCATGCAATGTAGCCTGTTGTTCCCTGCATGCAATGTTTCACAGTTTACCTGAAATGTTATTGCACTTAGGCATTATCATGCGATCGTCAATGCTTCTGTGCTTGCTTAAACCAAAATAAAGTTAGTTTAAAAAAAGAACTAGATTCACCTCTCCCTATAAGGTAAGATTATGAATGGCTCAGCAATGGCGTACCGCGTTTCTGTGGCTGTTTGCAGTCCCTATAATGTTGGGCAACAAGGAGCTTTGTGAAGGTAAAACACCAAAGTTTTTGTGGTGTGGTGCCTAGTTCCCTGCAATTCTTTTATAAACTCCCTCATGATAGAATTTCATGCATTAAGAGATCGTCAACGACAAATCTACAATACAATGGCCATTGTAAAGAAAACTGGAGAAGAGCCTGCTATCCTGTTTAATTATCGGCCCATAAGAGCCACCCAAAGCATAGAGAACACCGAGACCTCATAATCACAAGTCAACTACCAGTTTCATATACAGGCATTAAAAAAGTTGATCTCTTCTCATGAAATAGAAATTCTAATTCGCAGAGTCAGGATTGCTACGTGGTCTTTGAGTTATACAAGGGAAGTGTCCACTCAAGAGGGTATAGGGAAGCAAATGATGTAAAAGAGGGATGGCTATCCAAAATATTGGAAATACCCACGAAGGAGTAAACTTCAGTGTGTCTCCCTCCCTGCAGACACACAAATGTACCCGAACATAAAGTAGGGGGGATTATGTTTTGAGTGTGCAAAGATAAAATGGTCACAAGAAGGCTTTATGGTGGGATAGAAGAAGAAGGTACTCTAGAGGGGAACATTTTTCCTGTCAAGAAAAATAAATATGTGGATTTTCCTTGGTGGAAAAACTTCCTGGCATAGGATTGTGCTTTGCAGGAGTGCTCACTGAAGTATATGAGAGGGATACATGAAAGAAAAACCTTTTTGAAAACTTTTTAAAAAAACAATTCTTTATTTACTTTCAAGCAAAAGGCAACAATTAGACGTGGAAGCAGCATGAGCATGTGACCCTCACACTCACAAAATGACAAGATCACTAAAGCACAATAGTCCCCATTACACAAAAATGTATTGTGAACAGAAAACACATTATTGCCATAAAATAAGACCACTCAAGTTCATGCAGTTTGAAGTTGGTATGTGATTGGAGGAAGTGTACGTCATGTGGTTAGGTGGAGGTTTGGCAGGAGGGAGTTCCACATTTCTTGTGGTGCTTCCAAACCCCCACCTTGATGCAGCTCTCGTGTTTGAAGGTGGGGGTTCAAGGAGAAGCAATGAGCATTTCTTGAATCTTGGTCAGCATCTGAGATTTTTTGTTTCTCTGAGAGGAACGAGGGTAAAGAGGGGTGAAGAGCTTTGTGAGTGGTGCCAGCAGTTTTTTATATTTTTTTTAATGACATTTTTTATTGAAAAAAGGCATGTAAACAATCAGAGCACAGCAGTGCTCAGAGGATCCGTACAGCACATTGATACAACATTAGTAGCTCATAGCACAGTACATCAAGATTGTTGTCAGGAGTCACATACTATACAACTTCAGCAGCACCCTCATCCCCGCTCCCAGGTGGTTCACATATATTTCTTTGAAAAGAGTTCCAAGACCCCCATATTTGTGACCATTTCGTCGGGCACACCCTTGCAGCATAAACAGGAACTTCCGTCACCATACACCAGTCCATGTCCTTGGCCCAATCAGCAATACTGGGTGGGTTCGGAGCCCTCCATAGGCGTGCAATATTTCGCTTGGCCACCATAAAGCCCAAAGTCACCCAAATTCTCTCCTTGGCACTGAGGTCCGTGGGGTCCCAAATGTTCAATAAAAGCAATTTGATGTTACATTGTATCTGTTGTCCCAACGCCTCCTCCATAATAAGCACCACCGCCTCCCAGTATTTCTGTATTTTAGCACATTCCTACAGAGTATGAACAAAGGTGCCCTCTTGCCCACAGTGTCGTGCACGGCTACTATCTGGGGCATAGCCCATGTGAACCAATGAGGGTCCGAACAAATAAGTTCTGTGAAGGATTTTTAGTTGAACTAATCGGAGTCTGGAGGAAATTGCTACTTCACGTGGAGACGCTACTGCAGCCCGCCACTCCTCATCATCCAGCCCGGCCACGTCGTGGTCCCATTTACTTCTAAGGCGGGTCAGGGGATCGGGCATGTTATTAATGAGCTTCCTATATATAAGAGATATAGCCTTTTCAGGCAAATCGCCATCTAGTATTCTGTCCTCCAACGGAGAGGACTCGGGGAGGTCAGCCCCTTTAGGGAGAACTGCAGTCAAAGCGTGCCGGATATGGAGATATCGAAACTGTTCAGAACTGGCCATTTCGTATTCTTGCTGTAATCGGGAGAATGGTATGACCTCGCCCAATTTCCATAGGTCCCCAATTCTGGAGATACCGATGATTTCCCATTTATCGAACCCTTGGGAACGTGACAGTCGACCCAACCGGTCACAGTGCCAGAGCGGCGTGGCCTTGGTGAGTTTACCCTCCCAACCCAGGCTTCTGGTAGCGTCCTTCCACACTTGAACGGCGTGTTTAGTTGGACCGGACAGGACGGAAGCCAGAGATTTACTATACAACGCCCCCTCGAAACCGCCGCCCCGGAGGAGCCATCGGTCTATCCGAAAGGCCGGATCATCGTGTCGCCTGTATCTACATTGATTGATCGCAACGGGCTGCGAGGCCCAATAATACCGTTTCATATCAGGAAGCCCAATTCCACCGTCAAACCACCCCAATGAAAGGTTTTGCGTGGCAATGCGGGGGGGGGCTTACCCTCCCATAGCAGGTCCCGCACTGCAGACTCTAGCTCTTTGAAGTATGACGCTGCGACCGGAATGGGTGTGTTCTGCAGCGCATACAGAAGTCGGGGGAGAGACATCATCTTAAACAATGCCGCACGCCCCATGAGAGTTAAGTTAAGACTTACAGTGCTGGACATCGGATTTAAGGCGAGCTAGCGGGGCCGAAGGTTAGTCTCATAGAACCGAGACAAGTCTTTGGATACCCAGATTCCCAGATATTTTTTTTTAATTTTTTTTTTTTAAAACCTTTATTTCTTCAAGAGTCTGGACACAGCTATTCAGCCGACAACCCGGAGGTTCGGCAGCTTCGATAGGAGAATACAAAGAATCGTCCACAGTACATTGAAGGAGCAGTGAGAAGGTTCCATTTTTAATAATTACAAACACACAACAAACCTCAGCAAGGCAACAACACTGAATGCCCACAGTGGTAGCCCCTCAGGGGGAGCCGGACCCCAATCGTCTAACAGTCACAGTACTATAATAAGAGGAAAAAGGGGGAAAAGCAGAGGCCCAAGAAATCAATTAACCATCACATCTGCATACTGAGCTGGAAAGGTCAAGAAGAAAGCTGTTCCTCGGGAGGATCCAGATCAGGGGCAAGACATATTCCCCCCCTGTATTGATTCCACCGCCCCCAGATGGCATGCCACTTCCGAGGGCGGCCTCTGGCGCAATAGACTGTCTTCTCCCTGAGCATACTCCAGTCCATATTTTCTTTCCACGCAGTTAACGTGGGGGGCCCCCCGGAACCCCACAAGCGCGCGATGTCCCTCTTAGCAACCATGTTACCCAGGGTCACCCACTGGGTCTGTGCCTCATCATGGTCAGTAGGCCCCCAGACATTCAGGAGACAACACCGCGCTTCCGGCTGCATAGCAATGCCCGTCACCTCCCCCATCACCGCATGGACTCGCCTCCTAAATTCCGTGATGACACCACATTCCCAGACGATATGTAGGAAAGTACCCACCATACCGCATCCCCTCCTACATAGGCCTTCCTCAGAGTATCCCATATGGACCAGTCGCGGCCCCGTCACATACACTCGATGCAGGATCTTGAGCTGCACCAGCCTCAGACGCGACGGGATCGCAACCTCCTTAGGAGAGGAAACAGCAGACTGCCAGTCCTCATCATCCAACTCGAGTCCGTCCCTAGTCCACTGGTCCCGCAGCCCCAGTAGCAAATCAGCCCGAACATTTATCAGTTTCTTGTAGATGAGCGAGATCGTGCTCTCCGGCATATGGCCATCAAGGATCCGGTCCTCCAAAGGAGAGGACTCAGGCACCTTCTCACCCTCCACGAGGACTGACCGCAGGGCATGACGCACCTGAACATATCGGAAAAACTCAGACGCCCCCAACTCGTACTCCTTCTGCAACTCTTCAAAGGACTTCACCCTACCCTTAATCAGCATATCTCCAACCCTGGAGATGCCGATCAAGTCCCATTTGTCAAACCCTTTCGTATGCCAAAGCCTACCCAACCTTTCAGATTCGAACAACGGGGCTGCTAGGGTGAGCCTATCCTTCCAGCCCAGAGAGTCAGTCGCCATCTTCCATACACGCACCGCCACCCCAGTGGGCCCCGTGAGGGATGAGTCGAGGGACCGCGAATACAACGCCCTAAGATAGTTTCCCCCGCGCAACAACCATCTGTCCATGGCATAACCAGGGCTGAGGGCCGGGCCATAGAAACCGTGGTTAATCGCGGACAACTGGGTGGCCCAGTAATAGCGTCGGATGTCTGGAAGCGCAATACCCCCGTCATACCATGGAAGCGTCAATTTAGCAATCGCTATCCGCGGCCGCCCATCCCACAACAACGTCCGTTGGAGGCTTTCGACCTCCCGAAAGTACCTGGCCGGCACCCAATCTAGAGTGTTTTGCAATGCGTAGAGGAACCGGGGAAGGGACATCATTTTGAACAAGGCAGCGCGCCCGACGAGGGAGAGCGGCAGCCTCCGCCAGCCCTCAACATCCCGCCGCAGGCGCGCCAGGGGGGGAGCAGGTTTCTCTCATACCGCAGGGCGGGGTCCATGGAGATAAAGATCCCCAGGTACACGAAGCCCTGCTGAGCAATCTGGATCGAACAAGTTCGCGGGACCGGCGGAACCTCACCACTCAGGACGTATAAATACGATTTACTCCAGTTGATGACGAGACCCGAATTCCTACCGAAGGACGTAAGAACGTCACAGACCACTATGAGTGAGTTCTTGGGCGAGGCAAGGTACAACAAGATGTCATCAGCATATAGCGAAATGCGGTCCTCGTGTTCGGGCGACCACCGAAGGCCACGTATATCCGGGTGCCAGCGTATCCACGCCGCCAGAGGTTCAAGAGCAAGAGCGAACAACAGAGGCGACAGGGGGCAGCCCTGCCGAGTCCCCCTCCCAAGCCGGAACGGAGTCGATGCCCGGCCATTTACCACCACACTCGCAAGGGGTCCCTCATACAGCAACCTCACCCAGCTCACAAAACCAGGGCCAAAGCCGAACTTGGCTAGCACAGCCCACAAATACTCCCATTCCACCGTATCGAAGGCCATCGTGGCATCAAGAGACGCCACAATAGCCGGCTCTCGCAGCGTGCCAGCCCTGGCGATCACCCCATGAAGGCGCCGAAGGTTCAACGCGGTGTTGCGATGCGGAATAAAACCGGATTGATCAGGATGAATCAAGTCTCCAAGTACCCTGACCAATCTGCCCGCCAGGATTTTAGCCAGGATCTTCGGCTCGGCGTTAAGGAGTGATATGGGCCTATATGAGGCACACTTATCTCGGGGTTTACCATCTTTATGTATCACAACAATTGTCGCCAGCCTCTGGTCCAACGGGAGGGTCCCACTCCCCCGCGCCTCCACGAACATGGCGCGCAGGTGAGGGGCCACCTTATCCGGGAACAGTTTATACAGGTCAATCGGCAAGCCATTCGGGCCCGAGGCCTTGCCCGAGTTCAGCGCGCGAATAGCTCCCGCCACCTCATCGACCGTTAAGTCTCCATCAAGATCATCTCTATCTACAGCAGAAAGACAGGGCAGAGCGATATCCCGCAGGAGGTCACACGAGTCCTCGGGCGGCCTATCCGACACTGAGGCATAAACCTTACGGAAATAGTCCGAGAAACATTGGACAATCCCCTCAGGTTCCACAATCACCTCTCCCCCCTCTCCCATCAGCTCCGGCACTACTCTATTAACCCGTTCTTTTTTATCCAGCCAAGCTAAGAGCTTCCCGGCCTTATCACCAACATCATACAGGCGGCCCTGCTGTTCCCTACTGAGGGTCTTAGCGGCATTTGTCACAAGGTCCTTATACTCGGCTTGCTTAAAGCTCAGCTCATGCAGTGAGGCCGCTGTTACCTCCTCCTCTAGCGCTCCCTCCAAAGCCACGATCTCCTCCTCCACCTGCATAACCTCGCCATCTCTCCGCCGCTTGGCCGCCACTACAAGTGAGAGGGCCTCCCCTCTCAGCACGGTCTTAAATGCTTCCCAGAGCGACACTGCCGAGTCCACGGACCCCTGATTATCCTTGAAAAAATTATCTACTGTCTTTACCAGTGCGCTGCGCATCTTGGAATCTCGAAAGTACCAGGGGTTGATAGGAGCCACCCTTCCCCCTCCCTCTCGGCCGACATCCAGCCTGATCCACACTGGCGAATGGTCCGATATGCCACGCGCCATGTGCCTGGCCTCAGACACCAAGGGGGCGTGCACAGCCAAAGTGAGCAAATAGTCAATCCTAGAAAGGCTACCATGCGCCCCAGAGTGGAAGGTGTATTGACGCTGTGTGGGGTGTCGGAGCCTCCAGCAGTCTATCAGGCCGAGTGTGTCTAGGAAGTCTGGAAGCCACTTCTGAGCCCCCCTGTGTCTCTGGGCGGGTACCTATCCAGCAGTCCAGAGTCAACAGCATTGAAGTCCCCCCCTACCACTAACAGACCCCCCGGGAGATCCAGCAAGGCCCTACCCAGATCTACAAACGTGGAGGCCTGCAGGGCTGGAGGGACATAAACCGAAACTAAAACCAAAGTTCTACCTTCCCACCTCCCCGCCACCGCCACAAACCTCCCCCTATCGTCAACAACGGTGGAGTCCACCTCGAATGGTAACGAGGCCCTGACAAGGATGCCCACACCCTTAGACCCGGAGGAGAAACCCGAATGAGCTATGAATTTGTAACCCTTCCTATTAAGAGCAAAACACGTGTTACCTATAAGGTGTGTCTCCTGCAGTAGGGCAACATCTGGCATTGACCGTTTCAAGTGTTGCAAGACTATCCCGCGCTTAATGCGATCCCCCAAACCATTAACATTCCAGCTAATAACACTTAAACCTCTACCCCCCATCCCCAACGATTCCCAGATATTTAAATCCCTCCACAGCCTCTGTTAATTGGCAACCCCGGGGGAGTCGGGGTTTTTGCCCACTAAGGACATAGAGCAAAGATTTGGACCAGTTGATCCTGTATCCCGCGACTCTACCGAAGATATGGAATATATCCATTACCACGTTGAGTGACTTTGCTGGGGAGGCTAGATAAAGCAGGATGTCATCCGCATTCAAAGAGATGCGGTCCTCCCAGCCATGAGTCCATCTCAGGCCCCTGAAAGCAGGGTCCCAACGGATCCACACCACCAAGGGCTCCAAGGCCAAGGCGAAGAGGAGCGGTGACAGGGGACAGCCCTGCCTGGTGCCCCTACCCAAAGACAAAACAGAGGATTTCCGGTTATTGACAACCACCTGCGCCAATGGTTGGCAATATAAAAGACGCACCCATTTGATGAATTCCGGGCCAAAGCCTAGCTTGGGGAGCACCGCAAACAGGTATGACCATTCAACTGTATCGAAGGCCAAAGCAGCATCCAGGGACACCACCACAGCATCCTCACTAATAGTATCTGCCCTGCAGAGCACTCCGTGCAATCGGCAGAGGTTAAGAGATGTGTTTCTTGCTGGCATAAACCCGGACCGGTCCGGGTGGATCAGGGTGGGAAGGACCTGTAACAGACGAGTGGCGAGGACCTTCACGAGGATCTTAGCCTCGCAATTGAGCAGCGAAATGGGCCTATATGAAGAACACTGATCTGCAGGCTTGCCCTGTTTGTAGATGACAATGATGGTAGCTAGTCTGTGGTCTTCGGGAAGAATTCCAATCTCTTTACTCTCCCGGTACATGTCCATGAGATAAGGTGCATTCATATTCGCTGTCAACTTAAATAATTCTATGGGCATCCCATTGGGACCCGACGCCTTCCCCCCGCGCAGGTCATGAATGGCCTTATCCACTTCGGTCACAGTGAGGTCATGCTCCAGACCGGAGCTGTCCTCGGCAGTAAGAGCCGGCATGTCAATATCTCAAAGATGAATCCTCTGAATAGCTCGTGCGGGAAGTATATAGGGAGCGGTAGTGATTCCCAAACGCATCCGCAATGTCTTGCGGTGCGGTAACACGGGATTGCTGGTCGGTGGCAATTTCAACCACTACACGTCGAGCCCCCTCTCTACGATCCAGCCATGCCAGCAGCTTGCCTACCTTATCACCCACGTCATAGATCCTGCTAAGAGTCACCCTGTATTGTGCTTTGGCCGCGTCCATGGTCAAATCAGAGAATTCTTTTGTCTTAATAC
Organism: Triturus cristatus; assembly: GCF_964204655.1. Classification (NCBI taxonomy): domain Eukaryota; kingdom Metazoa; phylum Chordata; class Amphibia; order Caudata; family Salamandridae; genus Triturus; species Triturus cristatus. The sequence continues at coordinate 1,397,953,154 of NC_140589.1, forward strand.
GGAGCTTATGACGCGCCTCCTCCGAGTCCTGCGTGCAGACTGCGCATTCTAATACCAGGACCTCACCCTCTAAGCGCACCAGATCTGCAGTTTTTTTCCTGCGTTGTCCAGCAATCTGCCCCAATGCCACTCCCTGAATGACTGCTTTATAGGCTTCCTAAAAGGAGACAGATGAACTGACTGAGCCCTGGTTCTCCTGAAAATAGAGGTCAGATTTGCTCAGTACTTTATCCCTAACGGAGGGGATAGTGAGATACCAGAGGTTAAGCGGTGCCAAACGGCCAACCTTGGGTTCCCCCACTTCCACCCTACACAGCACGGGCGAGTGATCCGAAATCCCCCTAGCCAAATGTTGAATGTCTTTGACATTGTGGGTCTGCTTCTGGAGTGTAAGTATATAGTCTATGCGCGACATGCAGCGATGGGCCCCGAGAGATGCGTATAGTGGAGCTCAGTGGGGTGGAGACACCTCCAGACATCAACCAGTTCCATGGTCCCCTGAAAACTATATATGCGTTTGCGTGATGACGGCAGGTCTTTTTGGGACCAGCGATCCCCGGAAGGTGTCAGCAGTATTAATTGAGCTCTCACTGCTATGGGAAACCACTAAAAAGAACATAGGATGGGGGAGATGTGACACATTTCTTGTATCCTAACACGAAGCAGGTTGCCGTATGTGGGACTGCTCTGAATGGACCTAAGTGGACTCTGGAAATGCTGGAAAGGAGTGCAGTTCCGTAGTTGAGTCAGGAAAGCATGAGCACCTGGACAGCAGATTTAAGGTTTTGTGCTAGGGCGAGGTTCCCGATTACACAAAGCAGCCTTAGCTGGAACAATGGCCTCTTAGCCATGGAGGAGATATGGCTGTGGAGGTTAAGATATCTGTCCAGGGTGAATCCAAGAGATTTGGCATTCTGAATGATGGAGGGGCAGCCATCAAAGCCCAGGAGGAGACCCAGTCTTGGATTGAAGAGTCATCTTTTGGGGGAGAGATGAGAAGAAATTCAGTTTTTCTAGGTTTAGTTTGAGGTGGTTGTTTGCCATCCAAGCTTGAATTCTTTTCAGGGAGTTGGATCAGTGCTCAATTTGAGCCGGTGCTTTCCAGTGCTCAGCACTGGCACTTAATTGGTTTCCAGTGCTCGGCACCTAATTGTCAATACCATTCTTAGAACAGTCCACCGCATGTTTGCGCTGCTCATCTAATTTAGAGAGGAGCAGAACAGTAGTAGTTTAGGACTACAATATACATTAAAATTGCTAATACCTGCCTGCCCAGCCATTCCTTTAGCTTTGGGGACCAGGAATAATCTGAACTGTCACATTTACATGCGAGAGAGATGGGTAGTAGTGGTTTTGACAGCGATGACAAGGGCGATGAGTGGTGCAAGCTGCAGTGGCCTCCTGGTCAGAGTCCTGGTGCTTAATATTTTACAAATTAAGCACTGAGTTGGATAGACAGGTGAAGTCTTCCAGGCATGAGACTTTCAGCTAGATTTGAGTGTCGTCAGCGTATACGTGAAAAAGGACTTCCGAGTTACTGCAGAGCAGTTCAAGGTAGAAGTTGAAGCGAGTTGGGGAGAGAATTATGCATTGGAGAACCCCTTGTTGGAGGCTGCCTGAATCTGAGATGGCAGGCCCACGTTTTACTATTTAGGAGCGGTTTGTTATGTACGAGATGAACCACTTAAGGATGACACCGTCAGTATCCATTTGATGCTTCACAGTATTTAACAAAGCCTGGTCGTTGATTGTGTCAAGAGCAGGGGAGAGGTCAAGAGCAGGGGAGAGGTCAAGAGCACAGGTAGACAGGAGTTACCAGTGCGAGGATGTGGCGGGCACCATTCACAATCGGCAGAACTGCAGTCTCACTGTTGTGACCCTGATGGAATCCAGATTGATGAGAGTCTAGAAGGTTTTTGTCCTAGATGTGGGATAACAGTTAGAAGGCTATGCAGCTTTAAATCACCTTGCCTAGGAGAAGCAGGGTGGATATTGGGTGGAAGTTGTTAAAGTCGTCAGGGTGCAGTGATAATATTTTTTTTAGAAGAGGAGAAATTTGACCCCTTTTTGGAAAAACAACAAACAAGCCCTCTTCCAGTGATGAGTTAACCAGGGCTCTCCAAATGGGGAGAAACAGTTCAGCTAGCGATTTGCTGATGGAGCCCAGAACGGTGTCGCAAGGACGATTAGAGGGATTCACCTTGGATAGAGTTAGAAGTAGATCTGCCTCTGAGATTGGGGAGAAAGAGGGCCATGGCTGTAGAGCCTTGCAAGGCAGTTTCTCCTAGACTATGTTGTCAAGTTTGCCTCAAGTGAGATGTTAATGTTTTTGACTTTCTTTTAACTAAAGGAACTCTGCTAAGATATTGCATAGGATCTCAGATGCCTTAAATGGGTGGTTGACGGGAGGGTTGTTGGCTTGATTAATTACACCAAATAGTTGTTTCAGTCTGTTCTTGGCCGAATCCAGGAGCGATCTGATATGTGATCGTTTTGTAGTTTTGTCTCACATCACTAAGCTTAGTTAAACTTAATGGCGAGGGTGCTAGTCACCCATTCTTTCTCCAATTTTATGATATTTCTCCTTTCTTCGTTGAGGGCTTTGGAGTACCAGGGCAAGAGGGTTTGGTTCTACTGTACTTGTTGAATGGGTGCAAATTTCCAGATCAAGAAGTCCATCCAAGAATTTAAATTGTCCATTGCCTCACTGATGTCGAGTTGAGGAACTATCGAGGAGAGGCTTGATAGTATTAGGTTAGTCATGGTTTCGATATTGATATTGCTGGTGTCTCTGAACCAGATTTTTTCTTTCTTCAGTTGTCCAAGGGTTTTCTTGCTTGAGAAAGACACTTTGAAGTGAATCAGCAGGTGATTGGACCAAGCCACCAGGATGGAGTCGCTGGTCAATAGGTGTGGTGTTCTGGAGATGATCAGGTAGGGATAGGCAAGCCGTTTTGTCTTTGGGTGGGGATGTGAATGTCAGTGGTGTTTTCATAGCTTTTTACAAGGTTGTGTATTTTATTCTCTTTGAGTGGGGAGTATGCCCATTATGGTCTGGGGGAATAATTATCCCTAAGGATTGAGTTTGGAGAGGGGCTTTTGAACTGCACCGCATGAGGTGGTAGCACAAGATTACAACACCTACCTTCTTCGTGAAAAAAGATATAAAAGACAGGAGTGCAGATAAATGGAGTCAGTGGAGTACAGGGGAGGGCTGAGGCTTGTGTTCTTTCGGGGTAGGCGTTGTGATGGGCTCGTGGTTCTGAGGAGTCAGATGCGGGAAGGGTGAAGTGGGCAGAAGTGTAGACTTAAGGTGAGAGGGTTTTGGAAGATGATTGCTCCTGTTGGATGTGATGGAGAAGGGGAGCGAGTTGAAGGCCTAGGGCTGTTGTTGCAAACGAACTGTGGGAGGTGTGGCGAGAGAGTTGAAGGAAGGCAGGTGGTTTTCACGCCACAGGTGGGAGTGTGGGTGGACTCTTGTTGAAGGTCCTGGGTATAAGGCTAAGTTCTGGGTCCTGTTTGTGTGACTGGTAGGTGGATGAGTAAGGCTAGAGAGTGGGAGGGTGTATAAGGGCAAGAGGAATTGTGGGAATTGTGGGAGGTGTCGGAGTCTGATGAAGGTGTGTTGAGTGGAGGAGAACTCAGAGGTGTGAAACGTTGACTATTGGGGAGAGTTGAGGATGGGGGAGTAGGCTAAAAGGGTGAGAGACCAGATGGGTTGGGTTGCGAGTTAAATGTGAGGCGTTTGAGCGTGGGAAAGATAATATCAACCAAGGCCAAAATCTTATTGTTTGCTTGGAACTTGATTTTCCAGTAATCGAAGACAGATATTGCTAGGTTATCAGGTATGCCAAGAGGGAGGTAATTTTCATTTTTCATCCAAAGGGGATGTTTGACAGTGAGGCGGCTCGAAACATATTTTGTATGGCGATGTCCCAAAGGTCAGTGTTGTGTGTGAAGAAGAGGAGGTGTGTTTTAAGAGCTCCTTTCCACGTGCAGTGGTATTGGTATTGTTCTGCAATAGGATTCTGGGAAGTCTCTCAAGATTTTGTGTTTCAAATTGTTCCTTGAGTATTTAGAGAGGTTAGGAGGGTATGTAATCTTAAAAGCCTTGACCCCTGATTTAGAAATTTAGTTTGAGTGTGTTGCGGTGTCAGGTAGTATCAATGTCATGATTATGCAGAGTGCGGCTCAGTAGGGAAGAGAAAAGGATCAAATGAAGAAAACCCTTTAAAATGTGATCTATGGCTGTGCTAATGACCCCTGAGTGATAGCAAAAGTAAACAAAAATGGAAAGGTCATGTTAAAAATGCATACAAATAATTTCCCATGATTAGGCAATGAGCAGGGTCACAAATGGAAGAAACACAGTGAGAACGATGTGGAAAGTGAAGGGTAAGAATTGGAACCTTACAGTGAGAAATGCACTCCATCATAAGTACTGATAGTGGTATACGGGACCATTCTAGTATGCCAAATTTAATTCCAATTCTGAATTCCACTCCATATGTGGGATGGCTTTATTACTGCAGGTGGAGGCTTACTTTTATCCCAATACCCAGTAGGGGAAAGCATCCCCCGACTGGATCCTGCTCACAATCACAATTTTATGCTTTTTTACAGAAGAGACATTTCTTTGTTCATTGACAACAAGTGGAAGAAATTATATATGAAAGCATTATCTGAATTGGAGGACTCACTTACATTGGTAAGAGTGTGTGGGTAATAGTGAATGCAACAATAAAGATGCAATTAACAAACACACAAAACATATGCAAAAAATGGTACAGTTTACCTCCTTACACAACTGTGTTGCCTAATTGTGGCACAGTAGCACAACTGAGTTTTATTTTGCGGTGAGGGGAGAGTAGGACGAATATTATCAAGGTCAGTAATTCCAAGACCAGACTAATTTCTACACATATTACACAGATTAAAGATTTTATTTACATAACAAGCCCACTGAGTGACCGCCATGGAATGTGAATCCAGAGGGTCTCCTCATAATATACATGACATGGCTCTAGACTAAGGTCAAGAATGTCACTGATGACCTTGAACGATCATTGACTTTATCAGCAAGAGGAATAAGTGGAACGCTGTAAAAAGAAAGCGATAAGAAGACAATTGGTAGGGGGGAGGATACTATGGAATTTTGCATATCAGATGCATTCTCATTATAGATGACAAATAGTTACCGAAATTATCCGAACACCTTTGTTAGGCTAAAATTGAAACGGACTATCTACATCAACCATGATGCAGCAGCGGCCACGATCGAAAAGTGACAGCAATAAGGCCTACCTCCGCAACCCATACCGTCTCCTAGCACAGCTTATTCAGAAAACATTTTGGGGAACGGAAATCAATATTTGTACTAATGAAACACTGTGAAGCAGCTCTACATAAGAATCGGAGTATTTCTAGAAGAAGAAATCACGAGATCAGATCAATGGACCTTGCCTCCACCTACAGCACAAGCTCAGTGGAGCAGAGTGTTGCCATCTGGGAGTGGGATTTCTTCTTCAGTGGTAAAAATTGGTCAGGGCTACATCAGAAAAGAAAACCGCACATCTTCATGATTGGAAGGCAAGAGGTGCGAGCGCTCAACACATAAATGTAGTCTGACGTTGCTGGTCTACTTTGAGGTGCCACTGATGGATCACTCTGAGACCTGTCTGGATATGGGAGAGTTCCAGGTGACCACTTCAGCCTCCAGGTGGGGGGAAAAACACCACATCGTTCTTCCCAGACAGCAGAAACATCTCCTGCTCTTTTGTCCTCTTGATTTAAATAGATATCACGCGATTGGCTGGGGAAGAGATCCTTGCTGTCGGAGCAGAAACTTGTTATTTTTATAAAGCCTGATCACTCAGGATTCTTTTGCTTAGAAAAAATTGTGTTGCTCCTCTTTGTTGGAAGTAAGTATGACATAATCATGGCCGTGATCTGAATAAACTTGAGATGCCTCTTTACAGAAACAGAAGCAAATGCCGATGCATCCTTCTAGCACTAGTGGTGTCGGCAGAATCACTAACAGAATTCAAAGATAACTGGGAAAATCGAAGGGCAAAAACCCAGCAGGAAAGCAAAGACGGATATGAAGATTACATCGTGTTAGTGGGTTCACCCTAAGAAGAAAAAGCACAGATTAGATAGGCCTGCCATGTCTGGCCTTCTCTCACTTTCTATGTGTACATGACTCTGTACTTTGGTCGTGGAAGTTGTTCTCACTTCCAAGGTAAGGGGAAGTGTGGGTTTTTTAATTATGTCTATTGCTATGCCCGTAAAGAAAATTCGTATCAACATGAATACGAAAAATGTAGGAGGCACTCTCGAGAAGTCATAACAGGAGTCCATACAGAATTTCTTAAAATAGAAAATGTCGTTTTACATAAAAACTATTCCTGGTATAATAAGAAAGTTCCCTATTATTGTTGCAGTCTGTAGTTACTCAAATATGTACATGGCCATGTTTGAGAGTACATATACCTTGTTATATCCCGACTGGAACTAAAATGTTGTCTTTTGATGATGATACACAGACAATATTTTTTATTCAGTGCAATGGGATGTGTGAGAGAATTCCATAAGGACATAAATGAATTATACTGACACATACCACTTAGTACAAAGCAATATGAAGAGAATGCAGTTTCCAGGAAACTAAAAGGAAGTTTACGTTAACAATTTCACGCTGTTTGGAAAATGAAAAAGACAGACATAAACGGTATGCTTTCTCCAGGTCATTTCTATCCCTGGCATATTATACGAAGAAAAAAAAAAGCAAATAATGTAAGAAACAGGAGACATCAGGGCTGTGACAGGAAAGTGCATAAAGATAGCGCATTAAAGGATTAAAGCTATTCTAAGAGAACAAACATTTGTAGTTGCTGTGGGCAGGTATAATGAACAAAGTCACAAGATCAAGAAAACCATTCACACACACTGGAAGAATGATAATGTCAAATGATTTCTCAGAATTAACGTATTATTATGCAATACGAATTTGAAAGAGAACCACATACGAACTAATTGTATTGATCTGAGAGAACATCTAATATATGTATCTCTACTTAACACAGGAACCCATGATTTACCTTTGTGCATTACAAAGCCTGCGGAAACCACATTTTCATTGGGGAAACGGCACAAAAATGTAACGCGAAATTGCTAGAACACAACAGAAATACTCAGAGGCATATTTTGCAATCGTGAGTTGCTATATGTGACAGTCAGCGTGCCAACTGATTGTTGCCGGCGCATGCGCCGGAAGTGATCAGCCCCTGCACTCAAGCCGGAAGGTGGAGCGCGTAGATAAATAAAGGTGGGCGGGCTGCGTTAGGCAGTCCGCGCTCAATAGCTAACGCATGTGAGTCTCAATTATTTACCGCAGCAGTTGCCGCGTGCAGAGCCTGTTCCCGCTTGGCCCAGGGGGCCCTCACATGTAACAGTGGCGACGAGGGCGGGATTGATCCACGCTCCACAGCGCTCACTGCAGAAAGGAGCTACGGCACGCCCCACTACTGCACCGGTCAATTGGAGGCAGGCCCAGCAGCACAGCACGAGGCCCACACACTGCCACGGAGGCGGTGAAGACTGGCACCCAACACGAGCATAGCACAGGGGAGCCAGCCCCACATGTGGATCTCACCATCCAGCACCAACACTGAGTGCCACAAGGCCAGGCACGCCCACAACACTTAGGGTAAGACGCGCACAGCGCGCAGGAGCCATTCCCAGGATAGTCTCTATCCTGCGAGGCCTAACCACGTGACACAAGGCCGCAAATACACAGACTAGTCGCACAGGCCCAGAAGCATCAACCACGCAACACAAGGTCCTAGGGCTATCCGGAAGGGCACAGCACTCCTGCTGAGGGAGTCTACTGTTTCAACCAGCCAGCACCATGGGTGATCAAAGGGGAAGGCGCGCAGGCCCCAACTAGAACCACAGTACAATACCCACCCACAGGAGTCCTACCTCCTTTTAGGGAATCAGTGGACCCCACCACAGCACCAGCAATGTGGCAAGTGTGGCTTGGCCGCCTAGAAAATTATTTCATTGCCACCCGAGAAACAGATGGTGCCGTCAAGCGCTCGTTGCTTCTCCACTACGCGGGAGAGGAGATCTACACGCTCTTCAAACACCGGACCGCTCGAGGATTATGCAGCGGCAGTGACTGCATTGAATGCACACTTTGACCCTCAGTTGAACCCAGACTTCAAGCACTTCAAATTGAGGCAAGCTAAGCAAAGAGAAGGAAAGTCGGTAGACTCTTTTCATGCGAGGCTGAGAGAACTCGCTAGTACTCACCTTGTGGGAGAGAAAGCGGCAAAAGAAATCAGAGCGCAGCTGATTCTGGGAATCCGCAGCAAGGTCCTGAGAGGCCTCATTCTAAGTCAGCCTAACATACCAATGAATGACATACGGGTGTTGGCACGGTCCCACGATCACTCGGCCGCGCGGGCGGAGCAGATGGAGCTCGCACTGATGCGCAACACGGAGAAGAGCGTCACCGTAAAGACCGACCGAGCCGACGCCGTCAGGATGCGAGACAGGGCCTACAAACCGAGAGGTCGTCCACCACCAAACCCGAAAGGTCAATGTGGGTATTGTGGCTACGGAAGATCACCCCCCACAGTCATGCCCAGCTCATGGGAAGACTTTCACCAAGTGTGGAATTACCAACTATTTCGCCTCCATATGCAGAAAAAAGACGCAACGAAAGGAAGGACGACGCCCCAAGCCGATGTGGAAAATGGTCCGCCAGCTATCGAGCATCTCGCTGTCTTCCTCGCCAGGGAGGAAGAAGAAGGAACAAACCCAATACCAAGCAGATGAATCCTCGTCTGATAAAGGAGAGACATACCTTGTCTCGTTCACCCAAGCTCTGAAAAGACAGAGGCGTCCCCAGCCTTGATGCACAGTGCACATAGCTGGGTCAGAAGTCAGCGCAGTGATCGACACGGGGCATCAGTCACCGTCATGGGGATCCAACAAAACAACAAACTGAAGCCCAAGCCTGAACTACGACCATCAAAGACAAAGATTTTTGCCTATGGGAGCGATTCACCGTTACCCCTCCGAGGCAAGATGACCGTGCCAGTGCGGTCAGAAAACACAGAAAACACAGTGGACATCCACGTCATCAACCAGGAGTCAGACACTCTGCTGAGCAGTCATGCAACAGAAGACCTAGGGCTGGTGACGTTCGCCCGGAGCATGCAAGCAGACCAGTCCAAAGAACTGCTCAGCCAATTCGAGGATTTATTCCAGGGGCCTAAACTTCGGAATATCATCAGCTGCCGAGATCTTCCAAAACGCCTTCAAAGAGATCCTGGTCGGGCTACCTGGCGTACTATACGTGAGTGACGACATACTCATCCCCTCGCAGACGGCTGAAGAGCACTACCGGCACGTGAGAGCAACGCTCAAATGACACCAGGACCACGGAGTTACCCTACACAGGGAGAAATGTCTGCTCTTCCAGCAACGGATAGAATTCTTTGGCTACACCTTCACGCAGGAGGGATCCAGGTCAACCCCTACAAATCCCAGGCCATCAAGAACGCGTCAGCACCTCTAACAGAGGCTGAAGTCAGCAGCTTCCTCGGGATGGCCACTTACAGCGGCCGTTTCATCCCAGGTCTGGCCACCATAGCGGAACCTCTCCGAAACCTCACCCACGCAGATGCCCCATGGCAATGGGGTCAGACAGAAGAAGCCACTTTCCAAGCAGTCAAGAATGCTCTCCTCGACCACACCACACTGGTGTACTTCAACCCCTCCAGGCGGACAGAGATACTCGTGGAAGCCAACCCCGTAGGACTTATAGCTGTCCTGACCCAGGAGCAAGAGCCCGGACGGTGGGCTGCCTTAGCATATGGCAGCAAAGCACTTTCCCCGACTGAAAAATGATATGCCCAAATCAAGAGGGAAGTCCTGGCAATTCGCTGGGCATGCTGGCACTTCCACCTATACATATGTGGGCACCCGTTCAGGATCATCACGGACATCAACCGTTGGTACCGTTGTTCAAGGGCTCGGCACCGCACCCACCGCCACGCATTGAATGGTGGGCCATTGGCCTCCAACAGTATGAGATGGACGTAGCATACAGGCCCAGCGCCAAAAACCCTGCAGATTTCCTCGCGAGACACCCAACTACGGAGGAAGACGAGAGTGAAGAACCAGAGGCTGACGCCACTGAAGCCCACCTCAACATGATCTCAGCGCTCACGTGCCCCCGCGCGTTGACCCTGGAAGAGGTGGCAGTAGCGGCGGAAGCAGACCCCGTCACAGCCAAAGTCTGAGCAGCTGTCCAAGGAGGACTCTGGCGTCAGTTCCTACAGTCACCCAATTCCTGGTCTGGCCCGGAGAAGGAAAATCTAATACACATGTGAAGGGTCAGGAACGAGCTGAGCGCTACCCAGGGCGGAATCCTGCTGAGAGAGTTTTGTATAGTTATCCCAGCATCCCTCCAGTCATGAGCGACCCAGCTCGCCCACGGAGGGTACCAAGGAGTGGAAAAAACGAGAGCCCGCATGAGGGAAAAAGTTTGGTTCCTGGGAATGGATGCCCGTATCGATGAGATAGTCCGAAGGTGCCCATTCTGTCAAATTACAAGCACTGTCGAGAGGCCCGCACCCATCCTCACCGAAGAACACAGGAAAAGCCCCTGGGAGAAGCTAAGTGTGGATTTCAGGAGTTTTCCGAGTCACCCTAGCTCTGATTGACAGCTGTTCCAAGTACCCCATCATAGAGGTTGTCAACTCTACAGCTTTCTCGCATGTCGGCCCTGTGCTGGAGAAGGTATTTGCCATGTTCGGGTGTCCGGTAGAACTCAGGAGTGACAACTGACTCCCCTCTCAAGGACACGAGTTCCGGGAGTTCCTACAACACCACGGCATGCGACACAGATGCATCACCCCACAATGGCCCCAGGCCAACGGCGAGATCAAAACATTTAAGAGGACTATCAACAAAACTGCGCATTGCAATAGCTGAACACACCGATCCGGAAGAGTCCCTGCAGAAGTTTCTGAGAGAATACCGGAGCACCCCTCAGAGCTCCACGCGTCAAGCGCCCTGGGCGTTAATGTTCAATGGCACTCGACAAGATGGCCTCCCTACCGCACCGGGGTGGACACCTCCTCCCTTTGACAAAGATGGCGTCCTCAGGAGAAGGGAGAAGCGGAACAATGCAACCAGCCAGGCCATGAGAGCCGTGCCCCGCCAACTGCACCGCGGGGACACCGTCATCATGAAGGACCGGAGACCCGAAGGGGAATTCCAGACACGCTATGAACCGGGATACTGGACTGTAGTCGATGTGAAAGGGACCATGGTGACAGTTGAAAAGGAAGGTGAGACTATGACACGCAATATCTCGTGGTTTAAGCAAGTGACCAACTCCGCCCACTACGCCGAAACGGCTGATGATCAGAGAGAACTAGACCACAGCCACTCGGAGCCTCGAGCGGCAGAGGGCTACCATCCGTAGCCTGCCCCATCACCAAGGGCTCCGGAAGCGACTGAAGAGCTCCCAGAGGTAGGCCCCTCGTCCAGCGTACCAGTCTCTGAACCCATATCCAGCCGAGGACAGCCCAGGTATGCCCTGAAGGACAACCCACAGCCGAGCACTATCCTGAGAGACTTTGCCTGCCAAGTAAGTAAGTGAAGGGACACTTGGGAGCCGGTCAAGGACTGAGTTAGGATGGGATGTGACAGTCAGCGTGCCAGCTTATTGTTGCCGGCGCACGTGCCAGAAGTGATCAGCCCCTGCGCTCATGCCAGAAGGTGGAGCGCATAGATAAATAAAGGTGGGCGGGCTGCGTTAGGCAGTCCGCGCTCAGTAGCTAACGTGTGTGAGTCTCAATTATTTACCGCGGCAGTTCCCGCGTACAGTGCCTGTTCCCGCTCGGTCCAGGGGGTCCTCACATGTATCACTATACACCTTATTTTAACCATGTATCACTTCTCATCACACGTCTGTCACTTCCAAGAACTAGTAATAACAGGTGCCACTGGTACCAAATGTAATGGTACTCAATTTACCAAACACGGAATGATGAAAATCTGAGACAGCTGGGCCAGGATTCGAACCTGAGACCTGCACAGCACACTATGCCGAAGTGATTTCATACTTTAGTCAGACACTTCCTACAAAGCAAACAATAAAGTGCCAATTTACAGTAAAAAAGTGTGTAGAGACTGAACTTATGGGCAATTTGCATCCAGGAAGAGTCAATAAGAAACAATGATTTACCTTTCATTTGCAGAATAATGTAAAGGAATAGATAAAAAAATAATGTGCTAGAAATCAACTTCTGTGGCCTTTTTATAGATGTTACAGGCTCTGATCTCTAAGGGCTGTTTTAGCTGCCAAGGCAGTTGCCGTGAGTGGATTAAAAGTGACTCAGCAGAGTAACGTAAAGTGATGTTACCAGTACACAGAAGACTCATTAGCCATGGAAGCTTAGAAAAATACGGTATCTGTGCTATGCTGACTGATAGATTAGTATCACCACATCCTTAGTAAAAATACATTTCAACAAACATCTAGATTTTACCTACGTGCTACGGTGAAAACAAAGTCTTATTAGTTAAGTTAAGAGTATCTGATTTACGTCCAGATATTTTGCTATAATAATAGACGAGTAAGATTTGGGCGTGTATTGTTAGGGGTGGGCAGTGAACTCTGCTCTGCCAGTGGAGTTCGGGGAGTTTTGTCACCTCCGTGCTCTGCGTAGCACACGGAGTTCCAAAAACTCAATAGAGTAGAGTTTTTCATCTCTTGTGGCTCGCCAAAGTTAAGTTGGTGAGTGCGAGGGAGAGAAAGCCTTCACTAGACCACCTCCCAGCGAGATTTCTCAACGCGGGCAGTCACGACAGGTAGCTACTGCTCGCGTTGAGAAACCTGCTGCTCATGTTGAGGAAGCCGCTGCTCCAGTAGATTATCTATGCGAGCGGCAGAAAGAAGTAGAGCCCTCTTGTGAGGCACGTGGTGCCGTTCAAACTGATTTTACAGCGCAGGACAAACTCCATGCACTAAAAAACGGAGCGATCAGCGCGACTTGCGGAACCTCGTGGAGCAAGGCAGAGTTTTTTCAGCCCTTTGTGGAGTTTTGCATAGCGGAACTCAGCAAACTCCGCCCAGGCCTAGTAATTGTGTAATTTAACTTTGTTTGAAGTTTTATGAGGGTCCGTGTTGCTGTAGATATAGTTAACAATGTCGGACATTATAGAAGAATGATTAGCATTTATGGCAATTAAAAAATAATTGTGTGTGAACATTTTCACCCACATGTAATATATATATATATATATATATATATAATAGTATATAAATAATGGAGTTCACGGCGCAGGTAACAAATAAACCAGAGCCCCAGGCAAGGCTCTCAGGCTGTTAGAAGGTGAATTACTTGTATTCATCATTAGATCATCGTAGCTTCCACAGAGAAACTATGAACGTTGGAACTCTTTATTGAAAATAGTTTGAAAACCAAAGTCGCTTTTTGATAAAAGGAGACAATAGTCTTGCGGGATTTTGGTTATGGGTGCGTTAGTTAAGTGAGCAAACTAGTCCAGTTGCCTAAGAAATACAGCAAGGAAAAATGACTGTGGAATGAAGTAACATTGGAAGGGCTCCACAAATCCATAGGTCGGGTTTGCAAATGACTGGCATGTCATATGCTATGAAAGGATGGAACATGGTTAAACCTTACACACTTCTGTTTCATTCTGTGTTGTGACAGCACATAAAGAAAGAAGTTATTCTCAAAACAGATCATATCTGCTATGGAAGAAAAATAAATGTATTTTATTTACGCATGCCCAGGGCTAGAGTGTCTTGAAAAGATGCAGAAAGGACCATGTCAGTAGTCACAAAGTGGTTTTCATGCTCGCTGCTCCAAGAACAGTTGGCGGCTGCTGAAATGTCAAGTTTTATAGGAGTTCTAAAAGTAGGGGGGGGGGGCAGAAAACTGGTGGACCTGTCTGAATTCAGAATGAACCAATGAGAGATACTGAAGTCTAAAGAGCGCGTACAACTCGTACACGATAAATGCAGAACTGCAAAGAACACATAGTGCAAATATACTTTTGCTTATGCCATATTGTAGATCACCTGGATACATATATTTATTTTATCAGTGGAGAACTATGCACATTGTTTGTAAAACAGCCCCCACCAAAATCCTTTCTGCTGAATTGGTAAGTGTACTTTATAGACCATCCTACAAGAGCCGAACAGTAATGACCAATAATTGCCAACATAGCAGGATATGCATGTTGGCTTATTTGTCACGGACAATACAGAATGCATTAGCAGTGAGATGTTGTGGGCAGATGAAATTCTTTTCCACTACTAGAATTACTGAGTACTCTTCCTTTCATTAAGATAAAAAAAAATATACAATTTTTCCAGTGCATTCTGAAAATGGGAAGAGACAAGGAAAGCAAGGACAGCTAGTTAACATTCAGAGGCCGACTTTGACTCAATGGGGCATGTGCTAAATTCACTGCTGTCCTCAAGCTATATGAAGGTCACCATATTGTGGAGACATCAGTGCAACTTTAACGGGTTTCATATTCATTTTCAGTCTCGGCAAAAAGCCCAAGCATTGAGTGGGAAAAGGATTGGGCCCTGGGCTATACCGCTCCAGGGGATATAGTGGCCAGTGGTATAACACTGCTCCTTTCGCAAGCACAGTAGACTACCAAGTTTTGCATCTTTTCAATATCCAGGTCCTGTTCTTTTCTTTTGGAGATGCACAATCAGAAATAGAGTAAGGAAATTCCAGGTTCAACTTTTAAACGCCCAAATCAATTAAACCCCAAAAATAAAATCAACATATAAAGCATCAAAAAATATAAGTGAGGAAAACATGCAACAACTAGAGAGAATGAAATACATTGGATTGTCTATATTGCTTATATGAGCCTTTTCTAATAGCAGCCTGGAAAATGAGCTGGTATTTCCCCACACCTGGGAGTTTCCCATAACAGGGGAACTGGTAACCCGGTGATGGGGAAACTCCAGCTCATCATAAATCGGACCCTGACGGTCTACTAAGAAATTGACAATTACCAGGGGAATTAAGAATCCAGTCATAACAAGGGTAGAAAAATCAAGAAATATCCAGCAGGAAAATGTAACAGTAAGGAGCACCCCCAGAACTCCTAAGTGAATTATATTTGGCATGTACATACAAATCTGTGGATTCAAACAAACATTGCTAGCTCTTAAAAATAATTTCTCTGTTAAATTCAATAACTATTAGAAACCTTGCTTGCTTTTTGGCCCATTTAACACTGCCCAAAAGCCTGGAAGTTACTGACAACAGTTTGTAACAGACTATAATGAATTGGGTATCTTTGCCTTCAAGCAGTTTGGGGTAAAGTCTGTGAGTTTGCAGCTGTACTCACAACCTGGCAGAAGAGCCATCTTGTATTTGTATAAAATAAAACATGTGATCCTGAGACTAGGCACCATAGGATAAATTGCTTTAAACACTGTGAACATACCATGTTCCCCGTAGCAGCCACAAACTTATGGATTGAAATCCATATGCATGGCTTAAACATTTATTTTAAAGATTAGATATATTTTACATTATTTTATCAGTTAGCATTTTTTATGAAATGAAGTGATATTTCCAGTAGTTCATCGAATTAAAAATTGATGCTTGTTGAATAATCAAACTACTTAGAATATTTTAAGAAAAATGAATGAAAATGAGGCACACAAAAAAAATCAATTTGGAAATCTAGCCCTTCACGGAACCAAAGGTAAGTGGATGGGATCATGTAATGCAGAAGCCAACTCGCGCAAAACGAAGTTCCAAAGTGAGTGTTAGTTGATGGACAACAATTCAAGTGGCCAAAGCACCTGGGTCCATTCTGCCCAAGACCTAAAAGTCATGTCTGGTATGAAATCACTTTACTAACATTTATTACAAAATATCGACACATTTGTTACATTTTATACACAGAACTGTATAAAACAAATATAATTCCACCCCTATCATTATAATCGGGCATACAAAATAGCCAAAAGGATCCCCTCAAGGTATAGCAATGCTTCTGGGATTCCTATGTTAGCTCTGTTACTATCTATATATTAAGTAGCTACATGGAAGAGAAGATGGCACAGCTGCCTCTTAGAGAGACAAACTAAAATGTACAGGTTTTTTTTAACCAGTTTTTTATTGGCATTTCAAGATCATTACAGTTATGACATTGGCAGGTGATTAGGGAGGTAACCCCCAATCCACAATGATTAATTTACAGCTACGTATTATGATCCATGATGTACAATTTTAGAACTGCAGACACTCCTCATAGTTTACATTTTCTGACCAAACATTTTTTATTGAGTGCCCTTTATATGAGTGTGTCCTTCCCTCAGCCTCGGAACATGGTAAAATACCTGACTGTATATAAACCCTGGGACCAATGTGCCCCGGTTAACTCAATCTCAACCGGATACAGGTCAGCAATGTCTGCGAAGAATAGGAGTTTATTGTGCCTAATCATGGAGCGCTCTCAAAAATTAGTAGACTGGTGGGTGAGGGGCATCCTCCACGGCAAGGGTGTTTGTCCATGGGGACATTGTGCCCTCCAAGTGTTCCTAGCAGTGTCTTTGAGTTGAGGTGGATAGTCGTCCTACACTTGGTATGTACGTGAACACCTCCTAGGTGTGTGCAGTGTGTCATCACCTTACAGTGGATTATCATCGCTCCTGATACCTTGGGAGAAGACTAGACCAACCCAGCCCACGCCCTCGTGATTGGGAACCTCCGTAGGCCATTTCCCTTTTTCCTAATTAGAGCATAAACCTTGCTGTCAGCCAATGTGGTAACTGCCACTCCCCATAGGTTAATGTGGAGCCCCAAACTGGACTTCCCAGTGCATGGCTATGGCTTGCATAACTAGTTTCGTTAGCAGGTCCACAAATCTAGTCTTAACATTACCCGTCTTAGGGCAGGAGCGAGTAATAAAATGCAGGCCTCCATGGACACGTACCGTGTCTTTCCCAATGTTCTTTCAATACGCGCTCCCACGTGTTCTCATACCTGCACTAATGTGAGGCAAGCCCACATCATGTGTAATAATTCAGTCCTGCATTTCCAAGGGGGCAAGTCAAGTCCCTGCCAGGCTAAAGTCATTATGTGTGGAGTTATGTATGCGTGGTGTAACTGATAATATTGATTTGTTGTAGTTTGGCATTCCAAGAAACTTTTTTGCGGGGTATTCTAGCACTTTATTCCACACCTTTTCATGGAATAGCCTATCTATGTCGGCTTCCTACCTGTACTTCAATTTAGCCAGGGGTGCCACTCCTACATCTACAAGCATCCTATGTATCAATGTAATAAGTCTCCGGCCATTACCCATTGTGACCATTGATTGTAGGTCATATAAGTCATATGTCTGTGTTTCAGAGCCCGTGAGGCCCCAAAATGCTGACATACCCGTGCCTGTAGCTCTGTAGGGCAGAAATTGCCCTTGGGGGAGTCCAATTGTGTCCTCAAATGTGACAAATGGAATCAACACCTCAATCTCAATGTCAAACAAGTCCCCCACCATATGCATCCCAGCCTTGTCCCACTTTGTTGTGTCTAGGCCACCTTGAAGCCAGAGGAATGCAAGGACTATGGTCAATGGGACAGTGGACACATGGTGTATGACCTCAAGTGCGTTGTACAGCACACCAGTGACAGTGCTGATCTATGCGGTCAAGGCAAGGCCTAGTTGAACACAACAGTCAGCCCATAAGCTGGGATATTCAGTTCACCTGCGAGGTATTGTATAGCTCAAATAAGTTGCCCCCAGTTAACCACCAAGTGAGCCACTGTGTGCGTGGGCTGCGACGTGGTAGAGCTCAAAATCTGGGACCCATATTCCTCTCTGTCTAGATCGTCTCTTCATAGTTCTCAGTTCAACCCTGTGCCAACTCCTGCTTCATATTAACTTCAGGAGACTGCTGTGCAACTCTTTAAAATGCCGCCTGACACTAATGAGTGGTAACATTTGAAATAGTATAGCAGGCGTGGAAGCACTATCATTTGCGTCAGGGCTACCGTGCCAGCCACTGTTGGTTGTAAAGTCTTCCAAAAGGTCTCCTGTGCTCTAGCAGAATGGAGAGCATGCCCTAAGTTACCCTCTAGGTAGGAAGTATCCGTGTCTCTCAAGTCACAGGAGTGGAGTATCTGTTAAAAATCCATCTATCTCCTCAGCTCTGCTCTCTTGCCTGTTGTATAACTTTGCATAGTAATCATCTCTACAGTGTATGGCTTTCTTTCACATTTACTCAAAGGCTCTCTTCACTTACTCTCAGTTAACGCACAACTTTCACCCTATATTCCTGAATTATCTTCTTTAGATCAGGATCTCCACCCATTGCTTGCAGACCCAGGCTGTAAAGGTTTTGCTGTTCTCACAGTGCTTTCAATACATTCTAACGTATACTCCATTTACATATTCACTTAACCTAAACATGCAAAATTGTCTTTAACCATCCTAAAGAGGTAGAATTTTCCTCATTCGCTACAGACAGCTTTAGCTATCTGTCACAGTCAGCATTTCAAACAACACTTTAACGTATACTTAAACTGCTTTGGGTTGTCTGCCACACATGATTGGATGGCCTTCTTGTCTATTTCAATTCATTTCCCCTGATTGGTTGTTTTTCAGCTCCATTCATTTGCTTGCCCTACTCCTGGAGCATTTGGTCTTCGGCATGTTTTTTGATTGGTTAAGTTTATCTTTCCACTGGTGACTTCAGGGAACATTTTTTTGTATGTTTCTGTGGCAATTGAATGTTAGCACTCTATGGAAGTGCAAGTCCTTCTTTCTTCTAATGTATAGCTATGTCTCTCTTTCTCTCTTGCTTCCCAAACCACCTCCAAAGTCATCCTCTGTATCTTCTCTTCCTCAGCACTGCAACCACTCGGTGTCTCTCTATTCCTCAGCCTCCTCGCTTAATCACATGCTGAACATCTGCACACTGCTGTTGGAATTTTTATACCATTGCAAGATGGCTGTCACATGCATCCTGAAGCAATTTGAAGGCCGTCTTGGAAGCATGCAAAATAACAATCCAAGCGAGCCAGCTGCCAGCATTGGCAAAGTTAATACCAACAGCAAACAAGCACTGGCAAAGCAAGACTGTTTGGGCTTAACCAATGCTTGTTTTCATTTGAGTTTGAAGTTTCCTATCAAAGTGCACTGCTTGTTTCAGTTACTTTTTCTGATAAATGACCTGTCATATGCATCTGTGGTAGAGGTGCCTGAACACCACCAGAACAATTGACCTAGGTAGGTGAAGTAGAGATGTAATGTGTTCCTATGAACCGATTTATTGGTCTGACATGTTGGAAATTTCCCTCACTGCCACAGTCAGAAGCTTCTTAGCCAGAATAGCAACAACCCTGTCTTCTACCTTTCCTAAGGAAAATGGGCTCTGAGGGGTCACTTGCAGGAAGACTTAGGATATTCATTCTAGATAGCACCCAGCCTGCCAAGAAAAGTAGTAGAAAAAATGCATCAAGGGCGTTCACAATCCTTCTAGTATCCAGTAAAAATATCATTACATTTTGCTACCAACAGAAGATGAAAAGAAGCATGACAATGATGGGACTTTGCAATAAATACTGCCTACTAGTATTTACGCTATCTGACCTCTAGAGGACACCTTGCCAATAACTACTATTTTAGGAGTTATATCTTGGCCTTAGTTTAAAATATTCTCTCAAAAATTCATCTATAAACACAGTCCTGTACATGACATGTTGACATTATGGTTTCAAGGAATTACTGAGCATGAACCAGAGGATCTGATCCCATTAGGGCAGGAAGGTGCAGTGAGGTTCAAGCACCAGGAGTAAGTGTAGGTTAGGCAGAGGGGGGACAATAAGATTTTTTTCTTAGGCCTTAAAGGTGCTGCATTTTATAATTGTGCGAGCCCGGTATTCTGTCGGTATTCTGGAAGGCTTGCATGGAGGGCTTGGATACAATCAAGCTCTTTGTTTGTCAACAATAAAATGGGTATTTCTAGTTTGTCAGGTTCTTTGTGTGGCACATCCTTGAGTCTTGTCATGAGTTAGAACGTGTGCTCTGTGTAGCTACCGGTCGTGGCTGGTGTCGGGGCAAAGTGGTGGGGCATGGGGAAAAATAAAAAAATAAAAACTTACCTGTATCAGGCCGCATCGCCGCTCTTCTGGCTGCACTGAAGGCACAAGCTCCCAGACTGCCCTGCGGCCAATCCAGATGCTTCTTTCACAGCATGAGAGCAGCATCAGGATTGGCCTCAGCGCCCTTGATTTACGCTCCCAGGGAGACTGCCAGCTTGTGCCTGCTCTCTCCAACCAGGAAACGCAGCTTGGGTTCGAGAGAGCTTCAATGTGCATGACGGTTTGGCTGGCCTATGACGGGTGGCCAAACCGTCATGCGCACTGAGAACAGTGCACCTACCACTCTCCCTGTGCCTGTCATTCCCCTGGCCCCGCCCAAAGACTCCATAGTATGGAGAAAAATAAAACAATAAAAAACTTGCTTTGTTATCTTTTTATTTTTCAAGTTTTGCAGCTGCCGCTGCTGCTGACAAGGGGGAGGATGCGACGTTCCTCCACCGTAGAGGAGGAGCCACCACTGGTAGCGACTTTAATTTAATTTGAAAGTTTATGCTGAAGAATAGGGATAAACAGGGTTGGAAGTGAGCAGCGCAATACAGAAAATCATCATATAAGCAACTTAGATACTTCTCATATTAGGTGAATGTGAGAGGGTGGGTAAAGAGCGTGATTAGATGGCTGACAGAGGCACTGGCCTTTGAGGAATATCTAAGTAATGAATCCTTTCACTTTTATCATTGGAGAGGATGTCCTACAGTACAGACTAAGCATGTGTTTGGAGAGGTTAACTTGGTTTCAAACGGAGTGCAGTATTCAAAATGTTTAATTTCTTTAACCAGACAGAGTATTCAGCAAGAGTATCACTACTTATGTGTTTGAACTTACTTGACAATGGGGAGGAACATACCCATGTACTTCTAGATTCCCTTAGAGGGCGTTTCACAAGGAGGGTTATACTCTATCAAGTAGTGCTGACCCATAAAAAAAAGGAACAGAATTGTACATGCAAAAAGATTGGTACATTTACATGGATTAGATTGCTGTAGAGCCACTAGCAAATCAAGATTACGACCAATTTCATGCTCTGGGCCTGAGGAAAGGGGTAAAAGTCATAACATATCTATATTTTGCAACAAATTGCCGAGAACAGATGACAAGAATAGTGACAGAATATCCAGACAAAGCTCTCAAATTTCATAAGTGAATTGTCATCTAGTCTAGGTTTTATCTCTGTATTCTGGTACTTCTAGTCCTGTTTATTTCACTATGTTCGAATCCCTATGTATAATTCACTAGTCTCTCGGCAGTTTAGAGTATCCGGAAGGAATCTCTGTGGAACTGGGCAAACGAGGTGACGCCTGAAAAAAATGTACTACACACACCACCAAAAATTCACTGGGACCCAGCACTACTAAAAAGAATGGTTACCAGATGACAAAGAGGAACTAGACTAACTCATAAGCCAAGAAGAGTCTGGCCAGTATGGCAGGGACTTCAGGCTCTGATCACTACAATGAAGGTTAAAGGATATTAATCAGGGCACCGTTTTCCTCTGGCAAAATTGGAGTGCCATGGACCTTCTGGGAAATTAAATTGAAACTTGCAGTTGGAACTAAATGGCGCACTAAGTCATTATCACAATTTTGGCATCAGGTGCCACCACAGGTCTGGATGCCCTCACTAGACAGGATGGCATCTACCAGGAAAAAGGGCACCATAGGTTAGTGTTAGGTCATTTCTGATTTTGTAAGCAAGGTAACTCTGGAACTGTAAGTCTTTTATAGATGGCTCCAGTGGTTCCATATTGAGAGCATCAGGCCAAAACATTAAGGGCCACTCTAAAATCCGGAAATAAGGACACTCCCTATTGTCAAAGGGGTTGTAGTCCACACTGTATGCCTAGCCCTGAAGCATGAGCAGTCGTACTATCTACTGCACTGAAGGTTAAATTCAGGTCAACTGGGTTGTAGATTCTCATAGTTCCTGGGCAAGCGCTCTCCTTAAGTCAGTCCTTAAGCCTCAGTATGATCAGATTTTGGTTAATGAATTCAATCTCCCCAGCAGAAACAGGAGGATCTTCAAGGGCATGTTCACAGGTTCCTTTGTTGGAGGGTAGAGGATCAATAATTGGTCACTGGGATATAGAATAGGAAGTCATAGGCCAGATATCTAAAGCAGTGCCCAGCTGTCGCTTCCATACTGGGAGAGACCCTCACATAGGCAGCTAATCAACATATTCTAGATGATGTTCCTAGGTGGATCTTTTGAGTTTAACGTGTATGGTAGTCTTTGCAGCCAGAAACACATACAATGTCAAAACTACTACAGACACTCTCGAGTACAGATCACATGGACTGCTAAAATGAGGGAAATGCCAGAAATAACTGAAACCTTATCGCAGGTAACATTCACCTTGTGCTATGTGAGGTGTGTTGTCAAAGCGGATACTATTAATATGGTATCCGGCTTCCATACTCACCACACAAAATAAAGACACACAGCATATACACCTGGGGAAAAGAAGGAACTTGAACAGAGTTTATCAAAAGGGTCAATTGAATAACTCTCGGGGTAAAAGTGAAAAAGTATATGCCACTGTATACCATATGCTACCATCAACTGTCAGTTTTGGGTGGCTACTGTCCCCTCACACACTCTCGATGTACTTCTGGCCAGTAGAGCATTATGCACTGCTGTAGGAGCACTTATAGAAATAATATGTTGGTCCATTGGGGTTGAAAATGTCACAGGGTTAGTGGGGTGGGAGGAACAGTGAGTCGGAAATGTAAAGAGAAAGGATGGCATGTAACACTGTAGGGACTTTCAAACACACATTCAGACAATCTTTGGCTTCAAATTTGAGCTTCAAGTTCATGTCTCACAGAATTTGCATGTATGGTAAGAGCACCCATTTGAATCAGAAAGTAAAAAGTGTGACTGATCTAGTATGCTTCCTTGCAGAGGGGTGAGTGAGTCCTATTACATTATGTTAGCACTAAAAACTGTTTGAATAAATGTTTTCAAGTCCTTCTGATCAAGTAATGAAACCTCATTAATCAGTTTTCCTAAAGCATGGGCCCAACACAGAGGATAGTGCATATAGAACAAGGGACACCCAGTACTCCAAGGAACATGGGCAATACAGTCACAAAAACAAAATGTTCCCTTTGGAATCATTCAACCATGCTTTGACACATTAGCAAGGATTTCACATTAATGGCGACCTTGCCTCATTCCACAATGACTATGATCCACACAAGCTCCAGACCTTTCTGCTGCTACAGCAGATCCTCCCAGAAAGGCAAAACAAATCAGAGGGCAGATGCTCAAGCCCAGTAGTTCTGGATACCTTACTCTTCATACCCAATCCAGAGTCAATAAAAGGACTTGGGCCCGTTCGTCCTGATCTTCTGGAGAATTCGGGGCAGGAGTCAAACTGACAAAAATGCATACAGGAGTCCCAAGTTCCACTCAAGGAAGAACGCGCCTAAGAAACTCCAAAGCGCAGAAGTGCTGCCATTGGGCGTTCTCGGCGGTGGCGAACATATTGAGCCAAGATTCTCTCCATTTGGTGAAGAAACCTTGCAACACCTCCGGGTATAACTGCCACTCGTCATCCACTAGACGTCGATGGCTGAGTTTGTCCCCCCTGGCGTTCAATGTGCCCACCAGGTGGTTCACCACCAGGAAGATCCCTTGGTGGTCTAGCCATTTCCAGAGGTCCAACAATTTCCAGAGGTACTTGGCCTTCCCTATTTGTTACAGTAACATATGGTGGTAGTGTTGTCTGTGAGAACCTGTACCAGCCTCCCCTTGATGGATGGCTGTTAGGCTTTTAACGCGAAGCGGGGGGTCCTCAGTTCCAGAAAGTTGATATGGAGCCGGGACTCCACCGGAGACCAGAGGCCTCTGATATCCACCTCTCCAAGGTGGCTGTCCCAGCCCAGAAGTGACGCATTGATCACCACTGTCAGCTCTGGGTGGGGAAGGGAGAGGGGTCTGCCTCCAACCTAATCGTGATCCATTAACAAAGACCGAAGATCTTTACAATCTCCTCTGCAAATTGAATGTCTCCTTGATGTCGGGCCCACTGCAACTTCAGATCCCAATGCAGAGCCCACATATGCCACCAGGTGGTCTCAGCAAGCATGAGGCAGAAGGCCATAAGTCCCAGCAGCCTCAGAGCCAACTTCATTGAAATCAAGTACCAAGGCTGACAGATCTGGATTATAGTCTGACTGTCCTGGAATCTCTTTCCCAAAGAATGGTAGTGAACCCGAAAGATGACCAGAGGTTCACCATGGTCTGGAGGTGGTTGATGGCAGCCTGGGGCGAGCCCACCTCTAACAGCCAGCTGTCAAGCTAGGGGAAGACTGGCACACCTGACCTCTGATGGTGTGCTGTTGCCACCACCATCACTTTCATGGACACCCAAGGGGCACTGGTGAGATCAAATGGGGGCACAGCAAGCTGAAAATGGTCCTCGCCCATCACGAACTGCAGGTAGCGCTGATGGGCTGGTAGGACGAGAACATGGAAATTTGCGCCATGCAGATCAAATGTCACCATCCAATCTCCAGGGTCAAGAGCAGACAAGAGTCACGGTGAGCATTTTGAATTTCTCCTTCTGGAGGAAGGCATTGAGAGCGTGCAGATCTACAATAGGCCAGAAACCTCTGTAATTCTTGGGCACCAGAAAGTAGCTGGAATTACAAACATACTCTACTTCTGGCATTGGCACCCTCTTGACAGCCCCTTTGGCCAAAAGGGCCTTTAATTCCTTCCTGCCACAAAATAGAGAGATGGTTCTCCGTCAGTCGCTGGGTGGATGGTGGAAGATGCAGCCGGAAGGGTTAAGCATAACCCTTGCAGACAATTTCTGGAACCCACCTGTCCGTTGTGATTACTTGCCAACCCAGACAGAATTGGTGGATTCTGCCTCGCACTGAGTGGCTGTGACCCTCTAACGGTACACTAAAGGGGTTTGGCAGGTGGGGCTGTGGGGCAATGGACTAAACGGCATGCTGACCTTGGTCATGGGAGAGGAGGGTACCTCGGTCTCTCATGCAAAACTGCTGGGTTCCCTGCTCGGGTGAGACAGGCTGACAGTCAGGGACACCTCAGCCAAAGCCATGAAAGGAATGGTGGAATTGGTGCAGCTGGTGAGGCTGGGCAGAGCGGGCCAAAGAGCGAGCAGTACCCCTAGCCACCTTGGAACGTTCAGGGACAGAATTGGCTCCGATGTTGGCAAACTCAGAAAGCGAGATAGTTGGCGCTGTCCATGCAATTTATCAGGGGAGTGGGTATGGCGTGAAGCAGTGGAACGCCACTTCGACTTCTTGTGTTTTTGTGCTTACCTAAGGACTTGGAGCATGACGAGGCACAGCCTCTAGAAAGTCTCAGTTGACTACGGGACCAGGACTGCACCTTGAAGCAAGACATGGAGTGGTCTCGACATTGCATCTTCTTGTGCTTCGCGACAAAGTTTTGCATTGCGTTCCCTGATAGCATTCAGATTCTTCGACATGCAGTCTCCGCAGGTCTTGGAGTTATGGCTTGACCCAGACATCACAGGCAAACCTTGTGGGGATCCGTCACTGACATCTGCTTGAGACAGTCCTTACCATCCTTAAAACCTGCTGTCTTAGGGAGTGACATCTCTTGCACACTGGATACATTTTCGACAAAAAGTAATGAAGTAAAGGGTTTCAGAGATAAAAGAAGCTCATGATCCACAGCTGGCAGCGCGAAAGAAAGGAACTGACAGCGTGCGAGAGTGTTGCCTACTTAGACCCAGCATGACATTTCCACAGCGAAACGGCATCAGTGAATAGCTGCAAGGTACCGCCTTCCAGTGTCCAGAGGTACTATGGAAATGTTTCTGGATCCAGCCTGACGCCTGGGGAATATTCAAAAGGTGGGGAAACTGTGGCTAACAAGACTCTGGCAGAACTACCAGATTCTCTTTGTTTTATCTCCTCTGATTCTTTTCGAATCTCTGGGGAGCCCCACTCAGCATAATGTATCGCTGCTAGGTGGTCTGGAATAAGAAGAGGATTTGGGGTGGCCAGGCTGTGCTCAAATTCTCCTGATAAAAATCTTCAGCATTTTACTTCTGAGGCTTGCACTCTTACCTTCATCTTGTCTTACCACTGCTCCTAGTGGTGTTACTCTTAGGAGCCGGTGAGTCATAGGTCCTGGGTGCTTGCACCTCAGCATCCAGTCCTGTTCCTGAGCCCTGCTGTGTGGTCGAAGGGATGAAAAACCAGACTGGATCTAGACTAGAACAGCTGAAATTAACTTCATAACTGCTCGTACCTCTGCTCTGATTTGTGATTATCCTGGCACAAGCAGAAAAGCTATTTATTTTATAGGACATTACTTCCTTCAGACCACTTTAAAACGCATAAAAAAAGCTTGTCCCTGGCTGCTGACATCCTGATGCACACGAAGTATATTTTACTAACACTGAAACAAACACATTTCGATAAAGATGCAAGCACTTGCACCAAAGACTGGTCTTGGGTCTTTCACAAGTGAATGCCCTCCTTTCTATGACACCGATCACTTCTGAATGTGAGGGTTTGTCAGATTGTATATTTAAGGTCGACGAAGACACCAATAACTACATTTCTGGTTTAGTCATTGTTCCATTTGACGAGTGTATTTTATTTTATTATTAATAATTAATGTGAAAATATGGTCGAAAAAGCGAAAAAACAAACTGCTTAAAATTAGACATAAGGTGCTGCACCCGAACAAAAAGTGTTGTTTTAGACTGGAAGAAAATTAGTTTTACGGTTAGGTTTCTCCTGGTATATGAGAGGGACAATTAATTAAGGCACATAATTAGCTTTCTCTGTACAGGTTTCAAGTTACGGTTCGACCTGGAGCTGCTGCACAAAAGAGCTAAATGCAGTGCTGAGCACTGATCTCCGTGTTTGCAGGTTAATAGTTAATAGTTAATAGCTGAAAATGGTCCTCGCCCATCACGAACTGCAGGTAGCGCTGATGGGCTGGTAGGACGAGAACATGGAAATTTGCGCCATGTAGATCAAATGTCACCATCCAATCTCCAGGGTCAAGAGCAGACAAGAGTCACGGTGAGCATTTTGAATTTCTCCTTCTGGAGGAAGGCATTGAGAGCGTGCAGATCTACAATAGGCCAGAAACCTCTGTAATTCTTGGGCACCAGAAAGTAGCTGGAATTACAAACATACTCTACTTCTGGCATTGGCACCCTCTTGACAGCCCCTTTGGCCAAAAGGGCCTTTAATTCCTTCCTGCCACAAAATAGAGAGATGGTTCTCCGTCAGTCGCTGGGTGGATGGTGGAAGATGCAGCCGGAAGGGTTAAGCATAACCCTTGCAGACAATTTCTGGAACCCACCTGTCCGTTGTGATTACTTGCCAACCCAGACAGAATTGGTGGATTCTGCCTCGCACTGAGTGGCTGTGACCCTCTAACGGTACACTAAAGGGGTTTGGCAGGTGGGGCTGTGGGGCAATGGACTAAACGGCATGCTGACCTTGGTCATGGGAGAGGAGGGTACCTCGGTCTCTCATGCAAAACTGCTGGGTTCCCTGCTCGGGTGAAACAGGCTGACAGTCAGGGACACCTCAGCCAAAGCCATGAAAGGAATGGTGGAATTGGTGCAGCTGGTGAGGCTGGGCAGAGCGGGCCAAAGAGCGAGCAGTACCCCTAGCCACCTTGGAACGTTCAGGGACAGAATTGGCTCCGATGTTGGCAAACTCAGAAAGCGAGATAGTTGGCGCTGTCCATGCAATTTATCAGGGGAGTGGGTATGGCGTGAAGCAGTGGAACGCCACTTCGACTTCTTGTGTTTTTGTGCTTACCTAAGGACTTGGAGCATGACGAGGCACAGCCTCTAGAAAGTCTCAGTTGACTACGGGACCAGGACTGCACCTTGAAGCAAGACATGGAGTGGTCTCGACATTGCATCTTCTTGTGCTTCGCGACAAAGTTTTGCATTGCGTTCCCTGATAGCATTCAGATTCTTCGACATGCAGTCTCCGCAGGTCTTGGAGTTATGGCTTGACCCAGACATCACAGGCAAACCTGGTGGGGATCCGTCACTGACATCTGCTTGAGACAGTCCTTACCATACTTAAGACCTGCTGTCTTAGGGAGTGACATCTCTTGCACACTGGATACATTTTCGATAAAAAAGTAATGGAGTAAAGGGACTCAGAGATAAAAGAAGCTCATGATCCACAGCTGGCAGCGCGAAAGAAAGGAACTGACAGCGTGCGAGAGTGTTGCCTACTTAGACCCAGCATGACATTTCCACAGCGAAACGGCATCAGTGAATAGCTGCAAGGTACCGCCTTCCAGTGTCCAGAGGTACTATGGAAATGTTTCTGGATCCAGCCTGACGCCTGGGGAATATTCAAAAGGTGGGGAAACTGTGGCTAACAAGACTCTGGCAGAACTACCAGATTCTCTTTGTTTTATCTCCTCTGATTCTTTTCGAATCTCTGGGGAGCCCCACTCAGCATAATGTATCGCTGCTAGGTGGTCTGGAATAAGAAGAGGATTTGGGGTGGCCAGGCTGTGCTCAAATTCTCCTGATAAAAATCTTCAGCATTTTACTTCTGAGGCTTGCACTCTTACCTTCATCTTGTCTTACCACTGCTCCTAGTGGTGTTACTCTTAGGAGCCGGTGAGTCATAGGTCCTGGGTGCTTGCACCTCAGCATCCAGTCCTGTTCCTGAGCCCTGCTGTGTGGTCGAAGGGATGAAAAACCAGACTGGATCTAGACTAGAACAGCTGAAATTAACTTCATAACTGCTCGTACCTCTGCTCTGATTTGTGATTATCCTGGCACAAGCAGAAAAGCTATTTATTTTATAGGACATTACTTCCTTCAGACCACTTTAAAACGCATAAAAAAAGCTTGTCCCTGGCTGCTGACATCCTGATGCACACGAAGTATATTTTACTAACACTGAAACAAACACATTTCGATAAAGATGCAAGCACTTGCACCAAAGACTGGTCTTGGGTCTTTCACAAGTGAATGCCCTCCTTTCTATGACACCGATCACTTCTGAATGTGAGGGTTTGTCAGATTGTATATTTAAGGTCGACGAAGACACCAATAACTACATTTCTGGTTTAGTCATTGTTCCATTTGATGAGTGTATTTTATTTTATTATTAATAATTAATGTGAAAATATGGTTGAAAAAGCGAAAAAACAAACTGCTTAAAATTAGACATAAGGTGCTGCACCCGGACAAAAAGTGTTGTTTTAGACTGGAAGAAAATTAGTTTTACGGTTAGGTTTCTCCTGGTATATGAGAGGGACAATTAATTAAGGCACATAATTAGCTTTCTCTGTACAGGTTTCAAGTTACGGTTCGACCTGGAGCTGCTGCACAAAAGAGCTAAATGCAGTGCTGAGCACTGATCTCCGTGTTTGCAGGTTAATAGTGGCCTGGCGTAGGGAGAGTGAAAATCTAACCCAGGCAGTGTTTTCAGAAGCTGGGGGATTTCCTCCTGCCTTACTTAGCGCCCTTCGCCCCTCTTTTGTTCCCCTCCAGCTGTCATTATAGGTGTGTTTCCACTTTCTTTTTTAGGCGAGACATGCAATGGCACAGAGGCTTTCTCTAAAATACATCGCACAGCCCCAAGTCTAAAGAAAACCTTTAACTGTGAAAAAAGGACGGCGTCACATGTTATAGTAAACATATATCCATGGCTCCCCACAGGTCTGAGCGTTCCCATTCCCAGATGTAATTTTGGAGGCCAGTGAGATGTGGCCAGAGCCATCGAGCGAGTGATCACGCCATCTCTTGGTAGGGAAGATGCTTCGACGATAAAAAAAAAAGTCCCTGGACAGGCTCCTGCGAATGGACCTCTGTGAATCAAGCTCTGTGTGTCTAACTAAAGAAAGATGCAGAGAGGAGGAGTGATTTAGGAGGGTTTGTGGAAAGGTAGGTGGGAGGGTGAACGATATTCTGAAAAAGAAACGACCAAACGCCTCAACATCAGTAAATGAAGCTTTCGGTCAAACCATATCTTTCACCCAGAACAGGAAAAACAGCACCAGTTAATACCCCTCACCCAACTTAGTGGACCGACCCACAGGTAAATACATATGCAGAAAGTAAAAGAAAATAAGTTAACTTACTGACTGGTTCCAAAGCTAATATCATTCATTTCTGAATACGATTATCGTCAGCAGTAAGCATTTTACAGTATACTTAAACACCGCAATTTTTGAATTTAACATATTATAGAATTTCAATAGTTGAGATACCAATCGCTGTTATTTTACAACGTAAGGACATTAAACAGATTGACTGCCACCCTTTGATTTTGTCTTGCATCTTACACTGATATCTGATCATTAAGACACTCACAACACTCTCACAATGGGCGTGTAGTCCAACCTGTACAAAGTACTGCAGTCTCTCGATGCACCTGACTTGTATCACTCTCCGATATTACCTTATTGGAACACTGATCGAGCACTCATTCCTTTCTTATCTCTTTATTGGCATTTTGTGTATTATTTTAAATACATTGGAAAATTAGAAGAAGACGATGAAGTGAATATTGAAATTAGTAGTAGATAACAATGGTAAAAATATGAACATTTAGCATGTATATGAAGCAGTTCTAATGCCCAGCAATGAATTAGTCCATTGAGGGATATCTTTCATGCATTTCAGGAATAGAGGCTGAATGTCAAACTTGTGGTGAATAAAGAGTGATCTATGATTCTCGGGCTGAAGCAACCTGGCCGGTGTCAAACTCCCCATGGAATTACTTGCCAGAGATATTGTGTTATTGAACAAATACAAACTAAACTTTGCAACATTGCTGAGTCTTTTCACAAACCGCCCACTGTATCGCTCCGTTTGGTTTTAATCGTCAGTCTCTCGTGAAGTGCCCTCTACCAAACCCTCGTAAGAGAAATACCCACAAGAGGTCCTGGTATTCCCATCTCTATTCCAATCCTGTGTCCCTTTCTGTGGAGTCCCCAACCTCTGGGTGAGTGATACATTGTAGGGCCCCAAATATGGAGTTCCAGTGTTTTGCAATGGGATATTTTCTGAGCCCCAGGGCATCTTCCCTGTTCAGTGCTGTGCTTTCCGCTTGTGCCCACACTAGGAGAGACTGTTTCCATGCCGTATGATGGGGGGGGAAGGCGGTGTTTCCACTTTCGTGTAATTAATCGCTTAGCTGGGACCAGACCCAGGTCCAGGAACCTAGACCTTACTTTGTATCTCTTGGATCTAGGAAACAAACCCAATATACTTTCTTCCCAGATGTGTAATTTCGTTCCTTCTGTACATGTGGCCAGGCAGGAAGTTACCTCCTGCCAGTATTGAGACAGAGCTTTGCATGACCACAGCATGTGTAGGATGCTGACATCCACCAGGCCGCATCGGGGACAGGCCAAAGAGCTCATTTGAAAGTACCTACTTAAATTATCAGGGGAGAGGTATGCCCTGTGGATTATATAGCATTGAATAAGGCGGAACCTAATATTCCGTGGTATATGTGTAGCACTGACCAGAACCCTGTCCCATTCTGTGTCTATCCAGAGATTCTCTCTATCCATCTCCAACTTGCCCCGCAAGTGGATCCCTCGAGTGTACCAACAATGCCTCAGTAAACTAGTGTATTATATGACTGCCCGACCCAATCACATGTAAATATTGTATTACCAGAAGTTGTTGGGGTTCAGTATCTAGGTTTCCCCAGACCAGCGCCAGTGAAGCTACTAGCGAGTTGTATAGTAGGAAATGACCTGGTGGAATGTATGATCCATGTGATAGGACCTCATATGTCAGCAATTTCCATCTTAGAATAAGTCACCCGTCGTTTGTATCCCTGCCGCATGCCATGACACCCTGCAGGGGGAGCGCCAGTGTGTATGGGGCCGTCCCCCGAGTAAGGTACAGACTGCGCCTGTAACAGCGGTGGGCTATAGCTAATAGCTTAGGCCTCGGCGCGGGCACCCTAGTCACGAGGTGGAATAGATATAGGTTAGTCAGCGTCCATGCCGCAGATTGCGTTGCCGTGTCCTCCAGCCACAGGCTCGCCAGCCACTTCAATACCCACTGTAATTGGGCGGATAGGTAGTAGAGCTCCAGATTGGGGATGGCTAGTCCACCTTGCTCCATCGGTGCATACAGTTTTCATAACGCCACTGTGTCTTCATCTGTTCCAAATTATCTCCCTTATCCATTGCTCTAGCACGCAAAAAGTTTTTGCTCGGATGTATAATGGCAGATTGGCAAAATACTATAGTAACCTGGGCAACATAATCAATTTTAAAAGCGTGATGCGACCAATAACAGGCCGCTAGAACCTCATCTGAGATCTGATAGACGTTATTGCCCTTGTGAGGTTGCCACTATGATGTCCGCGGCGGTGTGGTAGATGCGATCCCTAAAAACTGGAAGGTCGTCGGTTGCCATTGTATATTTTCCCTATTGACTGTAAGTCCTGGGTCTTGTGGACGAGAATTGAAAGGATATAGGCAAGATTTCCTCAAACTAACCCCAAGTCCTGACAGCTGGGTAAACCGCAGTAGGATCTCTGAAACAGAATCCGGGACGTTATAGATGTTCCTCAAGTATAGGAGCAGGGCGTCTGCATATAGAAACACAACATGCAGGCTATCTCCTAAGGGGATTCCTCATTACCCACCCCTGTTTCTCAGCTCCACTGCTAGTGGCTCCTTTGCCAATGAAAACAACAGAGGCGAGAGCAGGCAGCCCTGCCTGGTGCCCCTGCCAATGGGACCAGGCTCAGATATCTGTTGTCAGATGCGGAGCCTAACAAGGGGATGTGTGTATTGCAGCCGTGTTAGCTGCATAAACTGTTCCCCGAACCCATGTTAGCAGAGGACCGATAATAAATAGCACCACTCGAGCGACTCAAAGGCTTTTTCCAGGTCGAGGACAAGACAGCCCAATCCAGGTCATACTTGGGGCGCGTACTCTTGAAGTCTAAAGCACCGCTGTATGTTTAGAGAGGTGTTTCAGGATGGTACAAAACCCTTTTGGCCAGGGTGTACAAGTGAAGGGACCAAGGGGGCTAGCCTGGCTGCAAGAATACTGGCAAAGATTTTGTAGTCGGTGTTAAGCATTGCCAGGGGTCTATATGACCCTAGCTCAGTTATGTCCCTGTCCGGTTTTTGGAGGCAGACCAAGAGTGTCTCCCGTAGCGCGGCTGAGAGGCAGGATTCTGAGAGTGCATTGTCGTACACCATTTGTAGCTGAGGTACCAATAGGGTGGCGTAGCTTTGTAAAAGTCTATAGTGAGACCGTCTGGACCGGGGGTCTTTCCCGTCACCCGGGCAAAAATACCAGCCTGTATTTCTTCTGGGGATATCGGTTCATCCAATTCCAGCCTTTGCTCAGGGGTAAGACGAGGGAGACAAACCGATGCTAGGTGCTGCTGTATTTGTGCCAGGGAGGACACAGCTACAGATTTGTATAGCCCCTGCTAATGACGTGTCAATTTGCAGAGTACCTCAGCTTGAGTATACACTAGGTTGGCATCTGGATGGCGGATTGCGGCAATGGATGATCGGGCGTCATCCTGGCAGGCAAGCCAGGCCAACAGGCGGCCCACGCGGTCTGCTGCGGTGTGCATGCGGGCAGAGAGCGCCTTGCAATTTAGGCATCTCAACCTCTCTAAAAGGGAGGTGAGTTCCTCTCTTTTGGCTGAGAGCCGCGTTTGAATGGCTGGGGCCTCCGCTGCACTGGTTTCCAGGCAAAGTAGCCCAGGTTCTATTTTTTTTAAGATCATCTTCCAAGGATTTTCGCATGCCGGCTTGAATACCGAGGCAATGGCCCCTAACAACCACCTGAAGGCTTCCCACTCCAGGAGGCGCGAGGAAGCAGTGTGAGCATTCTCACTAAAGTAAGTGGCAATGGCGGAGCTCAAGGCCTCCCTAAGGGTCTTGAGCTCAAATGTCCATGGACTCGATAATTCTCGCTTCGGTGCCTGACCTAATCATGGGTTCACACTCTGCAACTCTGGGCATTAAGCTTGCTTAATCTCCAACGCGGCCCCCCGCGGCGGGATGCCTGGCTTTCACCTTGGGGATGCCCTGTAGGGGCTATCTCACAGGGAAAAGCCAGGACGGGTTCCCAAGGCAAGCACGGAGATACCCCTTCGGGGGTCGATTCAGGCGCTATATAAGAAACATAATAATAATAATAATAATAATAATAATCCTCCAGAGTCTCCGGTTGAAGACACCATCTGAGAATGGCGGACAATGCACTATCCCAGGACAATCGTAGGTACTGCGGGTTATGATAAGAGTGAGTTCTACGTATATATCCCATATCGGACACTACCAGGGATATCTCATTTGTGAAAACCATTCTGTCTAGTCTCACGTGGAGGCAGTGGGAGCCTGAATAATAGGATAACGCTGTCGCCAGGCATCCACTAAGTTCCAATGCGCCATCCATGTGTTCAGCACTATTGCTACCAGCATCATTGGGGCGCCGGGGAGTGGAGGAAAGGAACAGTCGAGTCCTGTGTCTAGTACACAATCAAAGCGGGCCCCCCCCAGCAGCCAGGGAAATCCATGCCAACCAGAGAGCTGACCGGCGAGGGAGTCACGGAAAGTCCGCTGGTCAGTGTTCGGCACGTATAGAGATCCCAGGACTATGTGCCTGCTATCCAGTCTGCCCTTAATTAACACGTACCATCCTTCAGGTAAAATGGCAAAAGGGGTTCCCAGCTTATACCAGATTAGCACTCCTCGGGCGAATGCTGAATAACCTGTAGCATATAGTTGTCCGCGCCATCTCCTCTGTAAGCAGGTGACTTCAGCAGAGGTGAGATGTGTCTCTTGTAAAAAGGCTATTTGGGTCTAGTGTCGTTTCAGATAAGAATAGATTGAGTATCTACGGGCAGGGATGTGTATGCCCCGGACATTCCAGGTGTAAACTGTTATGGGTGTCATAGTACCAGTAATATACTGACGCGGTGTCTGCTTGGACTGCGGATGAAGAATGGAGCATGGAGCGAGCGGAGGGGCGATATCAAGAGATAGCAGTGGGGATGTATCCCGGCAGCTTAAACGTGATAACCAAAAACTTTCTAAAAGTGAGTCTAAGAATACCATAAGGACGGGTCTGCAACAGGCAGCCGTCCAAACCACGAACCAATCTGCAAAGTCACTTATGGCTAGTGGGGTGAGGTGGCAATTATGTATAGAGCCAAGCAAGAGAGAACAGGCATCCTCCTCCAACCATATGGATATAGAAGGACCCGGTGATCTAGTTGTCCCAAGCCCCCTGTCTGTGTAGCCCTCGCAAAGCCCAGCAAAATTGCAAGCCAATAGGAGAGCCCCCCCCCCCCCCACAAAAGCAAGTAAAAACAAAGCATACACCAAATGACATTGCTATTCTTGCATATAAATATACATTATTAATTGCTTGATAGTACAGAGTGCAGAGAAATAGTACTTGCATGTCCCCAAAAGTCAGGCTGGCGCCCCATGCTTCCTGCCCGTTCACAAAATGTCATATAATATAGTCTGCAGTTTGTGGAGTGACCTTAGGCAAAGTAACGGAGTCCATGGAGGAAGAGGCAATGTCCACTGATTGCTCTGCGCTACCCAGCTCTTGGGGGCTATCCCCAGATATTGATTCCCTTCGGATCTCGCCGATTTAAGCTGCCAACTGAACCGGTCCTGTATCATTTCTACGATGTTGGGTCCGAGTCCCTTGCCGCCCTCCCGGGTCCTGCATCCTCAACTCCGTCGCCTGCCCACATCTCCTCCTCGCTGAGTTTCCCTCGGTGTCTCGGTGGGAGTGTTAGAGTGTCCAGGGAACACAGTGTCCACCCAGTCACAGGCAGCCCCAGGAAGCAGCGCCGGAAATAGCAGGGAGTATTTTAGGTCCAAGTGGCGCATCCGGCGCTTCACCTCCAAAACGGAGTGCCGGCGTTTCTGCACTGAGGTTGTGTAGTCTAGGAATAGCATGACTTGGCTTTTTTTAACCTGAATAGACTGCGGTTTGCGGGCCTCCTGCAGGGTAGTGTCTCTGACCCTGTAGTGCAACACTCTGGAATAAAAATGGTCGGGCCAGCCCCTGGAAGGGGAGGCTGTGTGCATGCTCCAAGGCAAAGTGTTGAGTCAGCTTCCCAGTGGGCAACAGTTCTCGGATCCAGTCCTCAACAAAACTGGGGGATCTGCTCCTTCCTCGCCCACCGGCAGGCCTCCAAAAGAACAGGGGGAAAGATCAACAAGCCTTTGGAGAGCACACTTCAAGGTGGCACACAGCAGTAAGTAGTCTGCCCAGGCCAGCCACTATTCAGGAAGGGCACGTGGTTTATTTCAATGGCAGTAACCCTCCTTGAGCACAACAAAGTCCTCTGGCAGTGTGCACCTCGTAGTTCCAGGTTTTTCTGTTTCGGGGGCCCACAAGCGTATCTCACCTTGTGCTGAAGCAGGGTACCAGTTAATATGCTGGAGTGTGCCTTTGAAGTTTGGGGTGGTTCAGAGGGTCTCCCTTTGAACCACAGATGTCCCCCCTAAATTTCAGTCATTTTTGCCATGGGGCAGTGGAATGCAGATCTTTAACCTTAGTGAGGCCATAATGTGGCTCCAGAGGCCAAGTGCCAAAACCTCTTCTTCCCATCTCTCTAGCCGGACCGCAAATGGCAGAGGTCTGTCGTTCCAGTTGCATGTCCAGTGTTTTATAGCTGTCGCTGGGGAACGCCCAGCTGTGCTCCTCCAAACTCGAGTGTTGGCTGGAGCCAAGCACCAAGGCACACAGAGTTTTAGAGCACAGAGATGCCCACGTTCTAGTAGTGGCATTTCAACGCAAATAACGAAAAAGCTACCTTTACCACTGGCAAGAGGTTGTTGCTGTGAATCCAGTGATATCAAACATCATGAGCCTGCTCCACTGCAATCCACTATTGCAGCCTGACGTGATTTCAACCATTTCCTCATGTTAGCCTATCGGAAGAGCAAACCACATAGGTAGTGAAAACATACATGGGTATTCCTCACTACCTAGGGAAGGGATACACATGTATACCTGCCCTGCCTTTCACCCAGAGGCGCAACTAGAGTAAAATTTCGGGGGGGGGGGCTAAGAAAGAATTTCGGGGGGGGGGGGCCTGATTCTTCAAGCAAAAGGCAGAGTGGAGCTGCAGGGGTGAAAATCATCAAAGCCTCATTAACAAGCAAAAGGTCTTTTAAAGACCTGTGAAGTACTCAGGTGCGGCAGTGTGTGTGCCTGGGAAGCTGTCTCTTCCCGTGCTGCCACACACGACGGGGGGGCTGAAGCCCTTTGAGTCCAATGGGCATTGCACGCCTGCTTTCACCTACCACTCGCTTCACCCCTTAAGACGTATCCACTGGGTACTCGGGTGGAAGTGAAAAGTCCTCTCAAGTGACTCAAACAGGCCAGTCAGAGTAAATGTGTGATTGTGCTGCAATGGCAGACTGGACCCGTATTTAGGAGCACCACTGGTGCAACGCGTCCACCAGCCTGTAATGGCAGGCCAGACACGTATTGAGGAGCACCATCGGTGAGAGTGTGCACACCAGCCTGCAATAGCAGGCTGAACACAGCAAAGCACACCCTTGGTGACTCTGCTAGTGAAAATATTAATCAATCTCTAGTACTGTTTGACACTATACAAAACAACATTTATTTATATAACTTCAATCACAAGCAAAGGCCATCTCCAAGTACAGGGTGTATTTTATCAGACAAACAAACAAATTATACGTTAACAGAACAAAATAAAATTATTTCACACATCCTATAATAACATAGTACAACACATATCAAAAACATATACATTTATTTAATTTGTCTTCCAAGCAATTCGTCAAAACGGCTGCAATACTTAGTAGCAGTCCATATCAGAGGTAGTCCAGTACAGATACACTTAAAATGACTAGCTGGGGGTCAGAAACGTGAAGGTGGGTGAAAGCTGAATTTGTGATGACCAGGATATAGGTAGAAAGGAAAACACACATGCAGTGCAAGCAATTTCCTAAAGGTTGACCTCTTGTCCCCTTGAAAAAATGGCCAAGGAGATAGAATATATAGGTTTGACTTGAACACACACACTACTGACCTACACCTTTAAAGTCCAGCACTGAATACTTGTCTGAAAGTGGGGTATGGTCAAGATATAAAACCTCAAAATGTGAAGGGAACATCGGCTAATCCTTGGATTTAACAAAGAACTGAACACAATGCGTATCCAGGGACAATGATCGATGCATTTAACTGTAAAACTGAACACTACCACGAATTTGATAAAATATTTCATGGCCCTGTGACAGGACACAATCAATATTCAAAATATCTGAATTTTTGTGCGTCTCCCTAAAGATTAAATTAAATATGACCACAACCGGCATCCTTATTTGTCCTAATAAACACAGAAAATGAGCTCCGCACATCCCCAGATTTGTCTCCTTCCATGTATTTCATGAGTCTCCAATCCAAGTAAAATACATCAAAAAGTTCCACACTCTCCAGAGACATCCTAAATATGTTCAGTTAAAAAAACTATCCGCTTCTAAATGGTCCTTTCATTTGTACATGCCAAAGAAGCCAAGGTAGCACATGTGACCCCCCACACCTACTGTCAAGAAGAAATAAACAGGTTCAGGCTATTTGTTTATTAGTGAGCTACAATGTTAACAAGTAATGGCAAAGCAAACTGATATGATGTTAATATGCAAACACTTGCAAACAAAAGCATCAACAAATGTGCAAAGTCTATCTGTGTCATGTCACACTGTAATCTGCAGCATGACATGGCATGACAAGCTTCAGGAACTTAATACAAGGCACAGAAACAGGCTGGTTGCAAAGGGATAAGGCACAAATGTGTGTGTTTCTGCATGTCTGTGTTTTCATGTATTAGCATATTACAGCCAGCTCTACTGCCTTTGCCAATGCTCATCCGATTTTCATAATAAGACGTCCTAATTGAAAGGATATGCCCAAATGTGGGCCTTATTTGTGCGCACTGCGCCACAGGCTCCAACTACACCTCACTTAGGAGACCCAGCAAGACCAAAAGCAGCCTGGGATTGCTAGGACAGGTCCTCTTGGAGCAATACTTATTTATATTTGCATATGGTTGTTTTACATCATCTGGAATGTGGTTAAAAGTAATTGCCACTGGTTAACATTAAATAACAAGTTACTTACCTTTGGTAATGCTTTTTCTAGTAAATACAGTATCTACCTGAGGATTCCTCACCTTTTGAATATCCCAATGCACCAGCATTTCAAGGAAACGTTTCTTTACAGCTCTCCTACGTCGACGAGGAAGTTACAATGCCATGGCTCCGAATGCAGCTCCGCGTGACGTCATCAAAGCCATAAGAAGTTCTCTTCAGCGTACCGACATCAGTTTCCACTCATTTTTTCATGTCTTAGAGTCGAACACGTGAAACCAACAGCGTCCATGCAAAAGCATCAGGCATAGCTCCAATCAAAGGACTTATTTACACAAAAAGAAATGTATATACATGCATTCGTACATGTAAATAAAATATGAAATCTATAAACAGCTTTGTTTTTAGCATAAGCAGACAAACAATGGGGAGGCGGGTGGGTCAGTGAGGAATCCACAGGTAGATACTGTATCCACAAGAAAAAGCATTACCGAACGTAACTTGTTCTTCTCATGGATACAACTACCTGTGGATTCCTCACCTTTTTAATAGAATCTCCAAGTAGTCCAGCACTCGGATGTGGGTGCCTGTCTGCTTATACCAAAAAATCCTGTAACAATAAATGGGCAAAATGACCATCCCATCTCACCTCACAAAAGTGCTTTGCAAAAGTCTTGAGGGAGGCCCAGTTGCTGCTTTGCAAATGGCAATCACAGGGACACCTCTAACCAAAGCAGAAGTAGAAGACTTAGCTTTAGTAGAATGAGCCCTAATACCTTCAAGTGGTTCCTTGTTAGCCACGGTGAAGCAGATCTTGATGAGCAGGATAATCAATCTAGAAAATGTCCTCTTATGAACTGCTTTTTCGTTCATCTTGCCCACATAGCCAACAAACAGCTGATCATCCAGTCGGCGATCATGAGTTCTGTCCACATAAAAACACAGCTCTCTTAGAGTCCAAACGATGAAGCCTTTTTTCCTTTTTAGATGGATGAGGGGGAGGAAAGAATATTGGAATGGTATTAGACTGGCCCAAGTGGAAGGGAGTAACCACCTTTGGAGGGAAGGCAGCCCTGGATCTCAATACCAACTTGTCTGCATAGAATGTTATGAAGGGGGGTTTCACACTTAATACCTGCAATTCACTAACACGTCTAGTGGACGTTATGGCAGTCAGAAAAATCATTTGGAAAGTCCATAACCTTAAGGGACAACTATGTAGGGGCTCAAACGGAGCACCCATAAGAAAGGTTGACACCAAATTAAGATCCCACTAAGGCATGATAAATGGAGTGGGAGGGAACTTGTTAGCAAGTCCTTTAATAAACCATAACGCTATAGGGGACTTAAAAAGGGAAGGTTGGTCTGGTAAGCAGAGGAATGCTGAAAGGGCAAACAAATACCCCTTAACCATTGCAAGGGCACAACCCTGCTGTGCTAGGGACAGTGCAAAGCGCAAAAAGTCATATTAATGGGCTTTTAAACGGTTAATGACATTTTCTTCACACCACTTTACAAATTTCACTCACCTGCCAGCATCAACCGACTTGGTGGATTATCTTCTGGCCGACAGTATAACATCCAACACATCAGGGGTAAGCAAAAAAGAACTCAGGTTGCCCCAGTCAATCTCCAGGAATGTAGGTGCAGGCTCTAGAGGTGGGGGTGTAGAACCTGTTCCTGTAACTGCGAGAGGAGGACTGCCCTGTGAGGGAGGCGAAGCGGAGGGCACAGAGAGAGGTGAAGGTGGTCTGTATAGCATACCCTTCAAGGCCAATCTGGGGCTAATAATAAGACTTGGGCCTGTTCTTGGTGAATCTTCCTCAGAACCTGAAGAATTAAGGGTAAGGGGAGAAATTTGTGGGAGCCACAGTCCAATTGAAATGCGTCCCCCAGGGCTCCCTGCATTTGATACTGGAGGCTGTACAATGACAGACAGTGCGTGATCTGGTGAGTGGCAAACAGGTCTATCTGAGGGGTCCCCCATAGCCAGAATATGTGTTGCTCCACTTCGAATGGAGACGCCACTCATGATCGGCAGAAAAGTGCTCACTGAGATTGGCACACAAATGTTTAGAACTCCAACCAAGTGATTTGGTGGTCCTGAGACGAGGACCAGAGTTGCAGAGCCTCTGTGCAGAGAGAATACAACCTCACTCCTCCGTTTGTTTATGTACCACATTGCAGTAGTATTATCTGTTAAGACTTGAACTGTCTGACTGGGAAGGGAGGAAGGCCTTGAGACCCAGACGTATCGCCCGCAATCCCAGAAGATTGATATATAACAACCTTTCCTCCAAAGACCTTTGCTCTCCAGATCCCCCAAATGAGCTCCCCACCCCAGAGTGGAGGCATCCATTATCACTGTGCCATCGGTGTCATAGGGTGAAACAGCTTCCCTTGAGATAGATTACCAGCCACACCCCACCACTGAAGATCCACTGCAGTGTCTCTGGAGATCTTGACTGACTCTCTGAGATCCTCGTTGCGCTAAAACCACTGCCTGCGGAGGCACCACTGGAGGGCCCTCATGTGCCAATGTGCATGGGTGACCAACAGAATGCAGGAGGTCATCAAACCTAGCAGGGGTTAGACCTTCAGGACTGGAACCATTGTGAAACACCAGAATCAGAGCCTGAATGTCCAGAATCCTTTGAGGAGGCGGTTAGGCTCGATTCACTGTAGTGTCCAGTACTGCCCCTATGAACAGTGCGCTGAGAGGGCTCTAGTTGAGATTTGGGCATGTTGATCGTAAAACCCAAGTTGTCAACTGCAAATTATGCAACACCAACTTCTGAGATGTGCTGCACCCACCGCCATCACCTTTGTGAAGACTCGTGGCGCCAAAGTAAGACCAAACAGAAGGACTGCAAACTGGTAATGATGAGACCCCACCATAAAACGGAGATACTTCCTGTGCGATTTCAGAATAGATATGTGAAAATGCGCTGCAAATCGATTGCAACCACCCAGTCTTCCTTCTCCAGCACTTGGGCAAGGGTCAGAATTTTGAACATTTCCTGTTTGAGGAACCACTTCAGAATCTTAATGTCGAGGATAGGCCCCAAGTAACCGTCCTTTTTGGGACTTTCTTTGCAGACTGTTCCATTCTCTTGAACTCCCTATCTGTAGGAGTCATTGGAAATTATCCCGGCGTCAGCTTCGAAGAACAGGAAGCTTGCAGCACCAAACTCTCAGGTAAAGGATGAGAAGACAAGAATGGTGGATCCCCAGGAGCAGGTTTATACTTTCGTGCAACAGACCTAGACACCACTGCCAATGTCACAGGTTTCTGTCAAATTTCAAGAATTGGCTAAGTGAGAGCTAATTGAAATACATCAAGGGCTCTGATGAGGATGTTCAAGAACGCAATAACTCTATAAACAAATTACTTTTGAGTTAAGCTGAAGGCAAAGGCAAGTCCAGCATCTCAGCAGCCTTTTTTAAAAATTATATTACAGAGTGATACGTTGTCACTTCAGATGGTGGACACCTTTTGGAGATAGCAACTCCCATTACGGGGAGGTATCCAAGCCTTCAAACTCTGGATCCAAAGAAACAATTTCACGTTCTTCCATATCTGGATTCTGCCCAGAAAAATACTGCTCCTCCTCTATAAGTCTTTGGGCCTCTCTTCAGGACCTATGTTTGAGCACCAGCATCGATGAAGGCAACACGGACTTAGCCACCTGATCATCAGTTGTCAGTGGCACCGAAATGGAGCAGCGTGACGGCAGCACGGACCCAGTCTATGCCAGAGGTTTAGCTGGTGTCAGAGACTCTTTTGAAACTCCTCCACAGGATATGGCATCACTTTCCTCAGCACCAGAGGAGGTTGGAAACCTGGGCCTTCTGCATAAATGGCAGGAATGATGCCTGCTGATAATGTGCCAGAAAACCTCCCAAGGAATAAGAAGGCGGACTCATGGGGCCTGAAGGCACACCAGCTGTAGTTACCGCCCTCTTGAAAATGGTATACATAGCAATCAGAAAATTCAACAGTACGACCCCAGAGTCGGTAACGCAGGATACTCCTGCTCCTGTATAGTAAGCATAGCCTGCGGCGGTTGTACACATGGATCTGGTACTGACTCCGAGTCAAAAGGTCCAGGTAGAGTCTAGTGTCTTGGACTGGACTCAAGAGCGGCGTCAGAACGACATCTGGAGATGGAGTCGGAGAACCTCACCTTGACCTTCAAGGACTCGCAGACACCAACCTCGGGGAATCCCTTGAAGAACAACGCCGGGAACCATGAAACCACTTCTTCTTATGTCTTCTCTTAGACAACTTCAAAGAGTGGGGAGATGGCGACCTCCAACGTCCTCTCTTCTCCTTCTTGTCTTAGCCATAAAATGCTTCGCCTCCCTCTCCTTCAACAACTTGGGGTTTTTCTTCTGGTAAGAAGTACAGGTGTAAACGCTGTAGTCCGAACTTAAATACCAAAGACAGTCGTCATAAGGGTCTGTGATTGACATTTCACCCTCAAATTTCCTGCAAGGCTTAAATCCAGACTTCCTTGGAGGTAACATTCTTCCCCTACAACAACGTTTCTATTTCCTAGAAGAAATGTTGTAAGACTTCCTAG
This sequence comes from Triturus cristatus, assembly GCF_964204655.1. Taxonomy (NCBI): domain Eukaryota; kingdom Metazoa; phylum Chordata; class Amphibia; order Caudata; family Salamandridae; genus Triturus; species Triturus cristatus. The sequence continues at coordinate 1,397,997,054 of NC_140589.1, forward strand.
TACTGTGGAGAGCCGAGAAAATAACGTTATGTATCAAAGGCGCAGAAAAATGGGATTCGACGTCAGCATGCTGAGGGCTTCTTATGGCTCCGATGACCTCACGCATTTGCGTGTGGAGCCGTGGCATTGTGACATCTTCATCGACGTGGGAGACCTGTAAAGAAAAGTTTCAATGGAATGCAGGCACATTGGGATATTGAAAAGGTGATGAATCCACAGGTAGATGTATCCATCAGAAACAAGCATTTACCTCATCACCTTTGTTTTTTATTTTTCTCAGTGGTTACAAAGGTGGTGACTGTGGTTGTCCTTGCCTTCATGGAAGTTGTTATTGCAACTGCTGTCCCAGCAATGGCAGCTATGGTCACTACTGTTATTCCAGTTGTGGCTGCTGCTGTTGTGACATCTGTAGTTGTTACTGTGGTCTCCGAAGCGCTGGTAATGTCCTTTATTCCCTGCCACAGTTGCTTTTGTTGTCTGTTCCTGCTTTAGCGGAAAATAAAGTCTTTGCTATAGTAACAACTGTTGTCCCTGCTGTTTTTCACCTTATGGGGAAATATATGGTTGCTGCTCTGGTCTCTATCAAGGTAACACCTGTAGTCATTGGTGCAGTCACTTCTGTGCTGGCAGCTGTTCTGATCCAAACTTTGCTAACACAGCCTCAAGCCACATCTAAGAAGCATTTCTTACAATCTATTCCCTGCAGCTAACACAGAAGCAGGACCAAGAAATCTGAGGCATCTCCTGGGAAGAGAGATGAATGCCATGCTTGCAGAGGAATTACCATGGATGGATCCAAAAAAGGCCAAAAGACACAAAAAAGATACACCCTGAGTGTGAGTGAGAAATATTGCAGGTGCATCCATTTGTTATCATTTGGACTGCAAATGTATTCAAATGCTCTTAATATTAGCTAGAAAATTATCCAATGGGTTACATTGCTACCTTCCATGAGGTCACTAAGAGGGTGGTATCGAGACCTGTCTCCTCCTCTTGCTGATGTTTGTGATTTTTCAAACATCGCAGCTGTAAAGCTGCAGCAAGAAATTCGTTGGGGTGGTTAACATCCTCTTGAAGACCACTGTGGATGGGTTTCGCATAGTGTTCTGTCAAGCCAAAACGAGAGAAGCCAGAAAAAGAAATCCAAGCATATTGATTAGGCCCTTTTACAAATTAAATTGTATACTTGTAATCCTACTTCAGTTTACTGAGTCCTGTGTCTCTTATAATGACCAGCAAAAGGCATTCCAGAATGTTCCTTTGCTCAATGATGTGTGCTTGGGTTTTATGATTGACTGTGACATCGTCTACTGGATGATCCATTGTTTATTATCAGGTTTATTCTTGCGGGTATACTTTCTGTTGGTATAATAATTTTTGGGAGAGGAGCTAAAGTTGGTTGTTAGTCAAGTGTATTGTACAGTACTAAATCCTAACTGAAATTGGCTCTATTGAAAAAACTGCAATAAGATATTAGCCCACCAAGACAAAACCAAACACAGTGGAAACAAAGTCAAATGTCTAATTAAACAGGGGCTACAAGAGAGAAGACTGCTAGTAACCATGGCATAAAAAAAGCATCATCTGGCCGAAACGGTTCCGCTTTCAACAGAGTGTATGCTGTTCCTTATAGGTGAGAAAAGAGAGACTATGTGGTCGGTCAACAACTGGGTATTTGGAAGGGGGTCCCTTTTCTCAGGAAAAGAAACCCTCACACAACCAAATGGGTGTCATGCTTTATCATAGGGCATGCTCCTTGTCGGGCCGGCACTGCAATGCCCGACGGGAACCCTAAGGGGGATCTTTATTGTTGATCTTTTGTTCCAATGCTGTATGTGAAGTGTGGGTGTAGGGCTGCTCGTGTAGATTGGTGTGGTTCACTATGTGCGTGTAGAAGTGCGAGTTCAATTGGACTAAGTAGTCCTCAAATTAATGTTTTATAGGTGATTGTTAGACCCGATACTCTTCAGGTAGTGTTTCCCGAAACTTTTTACTTTTTCCTCCTGGGTTTTGCTGATTCTCTTGTAGTGGCCTTAGGGCTTTGGACACTTGCCCACTGTAAATACAGTGTGAAAGTGAGCATGCCCTTCCTACACACATTAGAAAGTGGTGCTTAACTGATGTTTTTGAACATGTCATAAGCTGGCCATTGCAGGAGGGTCTGCGCATTGGTACCAATGATGTGCTTAAACATGTATCCAGCCTGCAATTGCAGGTCTGTGTGTACGCAATTGCGCTTCTGCTCAGGCTGGCCTTTCTAAATCACTAGCTATCCAGAGATGACCTTTCACTACCACTAGAGCACCCCTAGGGTACGTCATAAGGGGTAAAGCGAGTGGTAGATTAAAGACCGGGCAGGGACATGGGTGTCCCTTGCCCAAGTAGTGAGGAATACCCATGTGTGTTTTCACTGCCTATGAGGTGTTCTCTTCCCATAGGCTAACATGGGGAAATGGCTGAAATTACTTGAGGCTGCAATAATAGATTGCAGTGGAGCAGCCTCATCATGTTTCACATGATTGGATTCACAATGACAAACTCTTTACAGTGGTAAAGGTGCTTTTGTCATTAATATCTTACAAATTCCACTCCTAGAAAGTGGGCCTTTCTCTGCTGTAAAACTCTTTTTGTGCCTTTAGCTTGACTCCAGTCCACACAGGAGGCTGGGGGAGCACATCTGAGCATTCCCCAGCGACAGCTATAAAACACAGGGCATGCAACTGGAACAACAGACCCCTGCCATTTGAGGGTCCGGCTGGATGGAGGAAGAGGTTTTGACACTTGGTTTCTGGCAGACAGATCATGGCCCCACTAAAAATTAATTTTCTGCATTCCGTGGCCTCATGGCAGACAGGACTAAAATGTAAGGGAGACATCTGTGGTTCAATGGGAGACCCTTTGAATCACCCCTACATCAAAGGTACACTGCAGTATAACTACTAGTGCCATACTTCAGCAGCGCAGAGATACACTTGTGGGGATGTGGGACTAGAGAACCTGGAACTGTGTGTTGCACACTGCAAGAGCAATCTGTTGTGCACAAAGAGGGTTATTGCCATTGAAAGGGGTCGTGCGCCCTTCCAGAATAGTAGCTGGCCTAGGCTGACTACCTGCTGCTGTGTGGCACCCTGAAGTGTGCTCTCGCAGGCTTGCTGGCTTGCCCCCTGTTCTTTCGGAGGACTTAGTAACATCAAAGAGCTCCTACGAGGGACCCACACTGTCTACTTGTGACACTTGGACAGTGGTGTCCTCTTAGGTGCCAACATCGTCTGCTGGATCCCAACTGGTAGGGCGGCACCGGATTGCATTGTGCGGAGCCCCAGTAGTCCTGCCCGCATCTAAGGCAGGTGACCCCCTGCATTGTAGGGACCTCAACACTTATAAGTGTCTTGTTGGTAGTGAGTGGATTCACCGGTGGCGGGATCCAGCATGGCCTGCTTCGCTACATGCGACACGCAGGCTGCATTGCTCATTGTGTGTGGTGTCCAAAAAATAGGTTGCGACCCTTGTAGGTGGGGGGGTGTAACCGCAGTAGTTCCTCATTCTATCTCGTGTGGCATTGCTAAACCAGCATCTGCGTGTGTGACCGGAATTGTATGGTGGGACCAGTATGAATGCTCACCAGGCATTGTGCCTTATTTTCAGGGAGATACGGGCTTTGTGACTCATTGCTGTGTGTGGCCCAGATTGTCTGGTGCGACCCATATCAATGCACACCAGATGTTGTGCCTCATTTCCAGGGAGGCACGGAATTTGCAACTTTTCGTTGTGTGTGACCGGAACGGTCTGGGGTGTCCCTTAACAATACACCAGATGTTGTGCCAAGACTGCCATGGTCCGACTCTGATCAACGTGTACCTGACATTGTGCTTCCTGCTTCCGAGAGGCCCCCCCTGCTTAATTACCCATTCATCGATTGATCTCTTTTTGGCTCTCAGTGTGGCGGACCAACTGCCCTCTCCTCACCTGGCCCCAACGACATTGTGTAGCCCGATAGTATTGCCTGGCTTGGGCTGCTGTGATTGACTGGGCTAAAGGAACGCTTCCAAGAGCAATTGGAAGTGGGTCAAGAGACTGCGTGACCCCCTTGTGCTTTGCAGAACTGGGCTGGTGCTAGAAGGCCCTTGTGGAACCCTTTTGAGTGACCGACTATTGCCCTCAGCCTGCTTCTGCTCCGCATCCTGTGGGTGAACTTATCGAGTGGCTGTTAAACCCCCATTTGAAAACTGCCTCCTAATTAGTCCTGCTACCTACCCCACGTACTTCCAAGGAATCTGACTAAATGTGACTTTGGCCACGTGCAACCTAGTATCCGGGGGGAAGGCTGGTTATCTTCAATCTGTGGGCATATGATAGTCGGGTGAGCTGGAGGGCGGAGTGAGGCTTGGGCCACGGGGTCTGCAGTGTACTATCAATTGACTTGCTGGGTATCAGTTGCACCGCATTATGGTGCTGTGTGAATTCCATACGGACCTGCCTTTAATCTGTGCATGATAGCGCAGAGGGACAACATTAGTGTTCTCTAAAAAAGAGGCCAACACAATTAGGGTAGCAATACTGCCTCAAGTGGGAGCAGAGTTAACGCTGATTTAGTGAGAGTGTCGTAGTGAAAAATTCACAGGCGACCTACCCAATCTCGGCTACCTCGAAATAGGGTCAGCCTCTTTTTTTAAGATAACACTATTTGAAGGTATCTACCTGTACCAAATCTAGGTTATTTGTGATTGGATAATCTTTGTAATGATATGATTCCAGATTCCAACCACTGTGTAGATTAGGGATAACTGGCCCTGATGAATTGCCAACTGATCATTATAGACTTACCAATGGCAAGAAACATGTTGACACTCTGAGCTATCATAGATCATTGCCTCTTTTAATAGCATAGCCATCTCGTTTTTACTTGGACAATTAGACTGACCTATTAAAAATGTATTTTGAGGACTACTTAATCTCTTTGAAAATGCACTCTGCACACACATATACTCTACAAGACCAATCTACACGAGCGACCCTACACCCACACTTCACATACGGCATTGGAACAGAAGATCTCCAATGAAGAGCCCCCTTGAAGGTACCCGTAGGGCATCACAGTGCTGGCGCAATAAGGAGCGTGCCCTATGATACTGAGAAGCGGACTCCCTGTCCGATTCCCCAGTTGTTGACTGACCACATATTCTCTCTTTTCTCACCTATAAGTAACTGCATACCCTCTGTTGAAAGCCGTGCCCTCTATAGGAGCATGCATTCTGGACCTAAAAGCACTTCAGGCCCCCTCTTTTGTGAAATAAAGAACTTTTCAGCTCCAAAACTAAAACAGCCAGTTGACTGCTTTTTACGGTACGAAGTAATACCATACAAACTAAACAACCTTCTAACTATTGCACAGAACCCTAAATTCATTGAATACATTTAAGCAGAACATACCATCATATCCGCAAAAGGTACATAATAATCATCCGACCAGCAATGCTCTAGCTCCTGGAGGAGACTCTTTCGCTTCTCAGCCTCCATAAGGAAAAGACAGAAAGCAGTCAAACCACATTAAAAACAGATATCATGAACTACCCTATAGGAAAGTAGCCAATATTGTCTTACTTTTCAAATATATCATTGTGGGATCTCAATTGCCCACCTTCTTAATGATATGTATCTAATTTCCTTAATCAATAAAGCCCAGTGGCCAAAAGAGTTCAATAAAATTGGATTGAATATAAAAGATAGAAATTGTTGCATGTATATGCTAATTTTCATTATACATAATTTTAAAATAAGAACTATCTTAAGTGATATGGATCTCATACACAGATGGACCCATGAAAATGTTTATTAAAGTCAAGGTAGATCTGATGAGTGAGAATGCATAGGATATAATTCACAAGATAATGTAGATTTGTAACTTACAGTAAAAAAAAGTCTAAAATTCTGCATCAATATGAAAAGGGAACAAAAAGTAAGATCATTTTTCAAAGTCATAGAAGCAAATACATGCAAGCGATGAAGCATGACCCCAAATACTTCAAGAATTCACATATGTTACATCATACCACTGGGATCGTTCTGCACTCTTCTGTGAAGGAGGCATTAATCCATTTTAGATTTGAACAGTGTCTCTAAACAAGATGAAATGTTCATTAAGAGCTGGTGGAGGTTATCCGAGTCAAGGTGAATTGTATTGAAAGTCAGGATGAGAGTAGGGTGAGGATGCCGACTATTAAACAGGCAGAGAGTGAGTAACCTGGTAAATCAAGGCAGTAACCTGGTATGTAACCACAGATATTTATATAGTATTTTACTTTCTCACAAACATATTTTTATTGATCTGTTAACTAGTACATGGACAATCATTCGGGTATGGTGGCTCAGTAGACTGATGTATTCTCATCAGAAATCTATGTCTGATCTCCTGGTTTCAGGTGTGAAGTCACAGGTCTAAATTCCAGTAGGTTTCAAACCTGAGACCACACCCAGTGTTTCAGCCATCTGAGGTCGATAATCCTAAATCCACTAAATTGGGTAACAATAAACATCAGTACCAAGATACCCACGGACTGGGTTTGAGCCAAACAGATACATGTTCTGTTGTTAATGTTGGACATTAAATCTTTTGGCATACCAATTGTGATTAGGGCTCCTGGTTTTATGGTATTTATTTATTTAACATTTCTGTCTATTTTCATCCATATTTATTTTTGGCCCATTTTATCTGTATTTATCCATATTTATTTTGCGTTTTGCGCATAAATGTAGTTGTAAAACTTTATATTTCCATATTTATGTAAATGATAGGCGCACACTCATACTTTGACATCTGAGTTGTTTTAGCTATTTAAGTTGCCAAATATAACATAACAGTACATCCACTGACAAATATTAGCATTATACCACAAATCTATGTTGACACATGTAGTTATTTGAAGAAATGTCATCCTGTTTCTTAATTTCCCATGCTGTCCATCTGTTGGGCTATAATTTATGAAAACCAGCACGAAGAGTCACTTAAAAGAAGCACATTTTCTGTATTTATCCACTTTTAAAAATAAATGCAGACAGAAAAAACATTGTTTACTGTCTGTATTTATCTGCAAAAATCCGCAAAAACTGAAAACAGGGAGCCTTAATTATGATTAGTATTTTCCCAGTAGTGTAAATAGTGGTACAGGTTATCAGTCACTGCAATAGTACTGTGGCACAATTCATGTCTGCAAAGCCAATCAGTAAGTGTGGCTAATGGCTGCACAATTTTCTTATGCCTACATATACACTTCTGAAGGCAATTGAAAATATGGCTATTTCCTGAGATAACTGCACCACGGACATCCTGCCAACAGAACCCAGAAAACAGTTGCACCTGCAAGCACGATCCTCAGCTTACAACACATAAATTACAAATAACTCAACCAAACAACTGCTTTCGATATGCAAGTAATGTGAGAAGGGCTAACCTATGGTTCGCTGTTGCATTATATAGTTATGTGCTTGCATATATAACAGTTATGGCCCACAATACTACTAAACCCATAATATACAGCTGTAAGCAATACATTCTAACTTATTCCTGTTAAAAGCACATAAGACATATCTGCTATGAGGGCTGTCCATCACCAGCATTTTACAGCTCAAAAAACAGAAATCACCAAATGAACAGGCATGGAATAACTATAGAGATCTGTCATACACTGCTGGACACTTTGAGGGACTTTAATATAGTCCATCACTGCAGGTCACAAATATCTATACAATCTGACTGCTTCTTTACATCTCACAAAGACACTCAGATGTGGGACGACAATGAAACTACCCATCTCAACAGATGCCTCCCGTTCTCTCTCCCTGCATGATGCCAGCTCAGGACCACAACTATACACAAAATCTCAGATTCGACAACCCAGTGCATGCAGTAACCGGCTCAGCAGAGTTTATTATATGGAATACCATAAAGGGACGTGCAGAGCTGTACAAAGCTTCCAGTATACTAAAAACCATAAAAATGTGCATCTGTCTCTCACACTTCATCATCCAACACACTGCTACATGCTGCGTCCCAAAAAACAATAACCACACCTCGGGGTTATCAGGCACGACATGGAAACACTTCCCACTTAAGATCAAAGCAAATACAACATCCTTCCAACTACATACCCTACATGGCATAGCATGCCACCCATATAGGCAAGCGCTTCAGCGCCCCACAAAAGGGTTGTAAGCGCTATATAAATACTGAAATACAATACAATATATGGGTTGCCGCTGAAGAAAACTATTGCACTTGACGGAGTTGGAGCTATTGCAGATCTTCGTCATTTAGAAATACCTATAAAACCTATGGTGTTTCAGTTATTGTTTTGGCTAGTATATTTGGGAGCAGGTACTGTAAATGCTCCTTTGTATTTGTCTTCAGAAGGGGGCAGGAACGATACAGCTGGGGTGTGTCAAGTTCACGTACACAACTTCCCACTGGGCGAAAGAGTAACTGAAAAAATATTTACCATAGATGAGCAGGGAAAAGATTCACTTGATTAAAACTTGATTAGTATCTGTGAAATTAGTTAGTTATTCCCTTCTTGTATTTCGTTGTATGGAATGATATATGGTAGAGAACTGTGGTAAGCAGCCACAGAAAGACTTTTCATTATATAAATATAAAGACAAGAATTAAAGGAAAGAATCGATGAAAAAACATACCAAAAGACTAGTGTTTCCAGAAAGGAGATTCCAACATCTGATGCGCCAACCACCACAATTCTGGCATTAATAGTTACTTTAGGTTCCAGTGTGAGTTTCCGATTTATGTGGTACAAGGCATAGGCCATCTAAGGGAGAGAAAAAAACAAATACATATTTTTTTTTTGCTATCTTTATTAGATCGGTATAGATCATAAAAGAAAGGTACACACAGATAACCATATTTATAAAACACTATATAAGAGTGACAATACCAAAAAAAATACATTTTTAATAAATCTCCTATGCTAAAAGCACTCAAGACCAGTGCAATAAAAACAAACATATGTATAAAAATTAATGACACTAAAATGCAAGCTCATCATTTAATACCAATAGGAAAAGCACAAACATGTAAAAATGCATTATACATTCTAATAGATCATTCATTATCTAGCCTGAACAGCTCATTTAAAAAAGACACTGACATGAAATCAGACTTCAGGCAAGCTTAAAAACTATAAATATAACAAAGCTACTATGGATTCATATAATCCTATTTTATTTTAGCAGCGGCTTTAGAAAATGCTTTCGTCCTCAACTATATAAACAACAAAAAAACATAAAATGCAATAATATTTGCTCGGACTGATTATTGCAGGGGCAATACATGGTGGCGTTCCCATCTGTATCCAACACCTTTTTAGGTCTCGCCTGGCAAAAGCAGCGCATGCGCTGCTCTCGCTATGGCGAGGACCTTATGGAATCGATTCTGCCGAGGGCTTTTGTGCACGCGTCTGCATGGACAAACATGGCTGCTGTTGCCATTTGTCCATAGCAAACAGCATGCACGTGTCTGTCGGACTGTGGACAGTTCAACGCCATCTTGTGCCAATAGCTTCCCGTTGTCCATGGCAATCTGACGCTGGTGGACGCTGGTGGTACGCGCCTTGAAGTGGCTTCAGAGCCTCTGCCGTTGCTCTCGCACTTCCCAGCCCCCCGGAACTCTGGTCCAGATAGTGCCTCCGCTCTTCAAATGGAAGCATCTGCCTCTCTGCCCCCGTCCTTACTCCAACTCAAGACAGATACTTTCTAAAACACCCTTCCTCCCCCCCTTGCTGCCACTTCCTGCCCCCATAACGCCAGGCCTTGTTGTCTGTCTGTACACACAGTCTGCTTTCTGCCCCCCACCCCGATGCCCTCAGGATGTGCGCACGGTCAGACCTCATGTGCATGCACAGCGCATGCTGAAAGTGTAGTCTTACTGTCAGATAGTTGCTGTGTGTGGCCACGAGTCAAGAAGATGTCAAATAGGGCCTGGTCACCGAGGTCAAGTCCTCCAAAATCAGGGACATTTCCTGCTCCTGAACACTCTAGTCATATGAACACTCGCGAGAGCTAGAACGAGATTTCCGCTTCAATTCTGTAAATGTGATGCAACTCCAGTCGCTTGAACTTTTCTACATTTGTAATTTGTAAATGTGTAACTCTCACCATAAGTAACCGTGGTAGCTCCACGTATTGTCTCCTACCATGTTACTCTACATTTCTCATATAACGGGCTTTTGCTCTATTGTAAAGCGCTCTGACACCTCTGGGTAAAGGGCATCGCTATATAATAACATAAATACATTTCTAAATGATGCTGCCTGTGCCCCCCTTCCCCCACTGTTGCCCCTCCTACCCGGGCCATAAGTACCAAGCCCCACTCTTAGCTAAGACCAGGGCCACTAGACTCAATTGGCAGGGGAGACCACAGTATGCGGCAGGGATGACTGAAGTATGGGGCAAGAAAAAAGGTAAATTACATTACTTAATGCAGCACATATGATGGTATTTCCTCGTTATTTTTTCATTTGTACACAGGTAAACACTTTTGGGCCGATATCTCACCTCATTAGTACAAGTTTAACTCCTGAAGACAGCAGCAAGCATCAGAAAGGGGCCAGTCTCGGCACAGGGCCTGGCACTGCACTGTAATGCGCGTGGCTGCATTTTAGTAACTTTTGATCCGTTTGAACGAGGACATTTTTTAATTAAAATCTGCAGAGTATGTAGCAGAGGGTGGGTTATGTGGCAAATCCCTAATTATATGAAAAACACTGCAGTCACAAACTCGCATAATTCCAGTGGGCCGGGCTAAGCCCCACTGGCGGGACTTAGACACATGGCCAAGGCTGCAGGGGCCGCCTCTAACCGGAGCTTACTGCACAGTCACGTTAGTGGTATTTCTATAGCGCTTTCAATTATTCCCACGCTGCTGTAGCGCTTTGTCCATCTGGAAACCACTCCTGAGGAACTAGAACAGCCGTTGTTTGGTAGTGTCTGTCGCTTGTGTGTGGTTAGAACAGAAAAGAGGCTTTTAGTCTTCAGCCTTGTTTATGTCATTTACAGTGAAAGTAAAATGTGTCTGTTCTAGGAGAGTGATTATGTATCTGTTGCGTATGTGTGAGTATGAAGGAAAACCTTCCATGGCAACCAAGCTTCTTATCAGAAGCTTCGTCATGTTACTTTACTGTTCCCACCCCCTCCTGTCGGCCGTGTTCTCCATCCCCTGCCCCCTTCCCATTGTCGTGTTCCCGTTCCCTTCAATGCTTGTTGAAATAGAGGGACCAGTATATGGTACCTACTCTAAAACGAAAAAGAAGTGAGCGTTCCCATTGTCAGTTTTGATAATACTTGAAGGCTCCATAAACAAAGAGGACAAACCCAGCGTGACAAAAGTATCAAGGATGTAACGCAGCCATAGGATTAAAAAGGCCCTGACCTGATTAAGACATTCACAAATAATATCCCTACAGAATGTGGCAGCCGGATTAGTCCAAATACTATCCACAACAGGAGAGGGCCCAAATTGACCCAGTCTAATATAAACCCCTGCCTTAACTCAGAATGAATACTAAAACTTGATGTAGATGGCGGTAAATACAGTAGTCTACGGAGAAAACGATTTTCCTAGGTCTGGAGCACACAGCTTTTGGTGATACCCCATAATCCTGCTCCACAGGTGGCAGCACTAACACTCTGGGCATACCAGGTCTAAAGAATTTATATACTGTCCAGCAGTTCTACAGAGTTCTAGAGTGGAATTATTAATCTGTGAATGCCAGGATCCTGTGGAGCTAAAATTCAAACCTAAATAACAAAAGTTAACAACGTTTTTCAGTGCTTGGCCCTTAATTATAATCCTATTAAGCCTTTTTTTACCTGGACCACAGGACATAATACGTGACTTTGTGTAATTAGTTGCTAGATCTAGTTCCTGCAAAATGATCCACCAGCCCTCTCAGTGCATTTGGAGTGAGGGCTATAAGGACTGAGTCATTGACATATAATAGGGCAGGCACCAAAGTGCCTGCCACTCTAGGGATATCAACTTCGTCTGAAACTAGTTGGTCGGTTAGCTTATTAATATAAAGAATAAACAGCAGGGGCACCAATATACACTCCTGTGCACTCCCCTCTTTAATTGCAATGCAGGTCATAGTTCGCCAGAAACATTAATTCGCACTCTAGCAGATAGATCAGCATGCATGTCAATAAAGAAAATTCACTACAGGGTGATCCACTCCTAAGTCCAACAACATTAGCCACAATTTAGTCCAGGTCACAGAACAAAATGCAGTGGAAAGGTACATAAAAGCAAGCTAGAAGGGAAAACGTCTTGCGTGAATGTACTTGCTTACAATCAGATTTAGATTTAAACACTGCTCACTAGTTCCTAAACTAGGCCTGAATCCAAATTGGAAAGGTGAAAGAATGCATTATCACCTGCCCACTTAAATAAATGGTCGCGTAACACTCTACCGATAATTTTAACGGTGCTATTGATAAATGATATAGGACAATAACACTTAGGGGACATACGAACGCCCTTTTTAAAAAATGTGCGCGATTGTCGATAACGCCCAGGAATGAGGGATATCAGAAGCTAGACACTGATTAAAAACATTAACAATCAAGGGCTCCAAAGGTCGGGAAGGCATTTCAAAAGGTCAATGAGAACACCATCTAGTCCTGGAGCCTTCCCACCACCTGGTGCCTTCCCAATAAATATTCTCTGAGATGTTTTAACAAGGCAAATTCCAATATTACATGTATCATCATGGAAGTAAGTTCAAGGCATTATACCAGCCCAGATAACAGTATCCTGATCTTAAAATGAAGCTAACACCTTTGATAATTTCATAATAGTAATTTTGGCAGATCAATCAATCAATCAAACATTTGTAAAGCGCGCTAGTCACCCATGAGGGTCTCAAGGCGCTGGGAGTGGGGGGGGGGGGGGGGGGGAGAGAAGCAGCTACTGATCGAACAGCCAGGTCTTGAGAAGTTTCCTGAAGGTCAGCAGGTCCTGGGTTTGCCGTGGGTGGGGAGGGTGTTCCATGTCTTGGTGGCGAGGTGGGAGAATGATCTGCCGCCGGTGGTCGTTCGCGGATATGTGGGACGGTGGCGAGGGCGAGGTCCGTGGAGCGAAGCTGGCGGTTTGGGGTGTAGAAGGTGAGTCGTTCGTTGAGGTATGCTGGTCCGGCATTGTGGAGTGCTTTGTGAGCGTGGGTGAGGAGCTTGAAGGTGATCCTCTTGTTGACCGGGAGCCAATGCAGGTCTCTCAGGTGGGCGGTGATGTGGCTGTGGCTAGGGATTCTGAGGATGAGGCGTGCGGAGGTGTTTTGTATGCGTTGAAGTATTTTCTGGAGTTTGCCGTGGTTCCCGCGTAGAGGGCGTTGCCGTAGTCCAGCCTGCTGCTGACGAGGGCTTGGGTGACTGTCCTTCTGGTTTCGGTGGGGATCCATCTGTAGATCTTGCGGAGCATGCGGAGGGAGTTGAAGCAGGAGGAGGAGACCGCGTTGACTTGCTGGGTCATAGAGAGCGTTCAGTCCAGGATGAACCCCAGGTTGCGCGTGTGGTTGTTGGGTGGTGGGGCAGTTCCCAGCGTGGCCGGCCACCAGGAGTCGTCCCATGCGCAGGGGGTGGAGCCGAGGATGAGGACCTCCGTCTTGTCAGAGTTCAGTTTCAGGCGGCTGGTCTTCATCCACTTTGCGACGGCCTTCATTCCCTCGTGGAGGTTGGATTTGGCGGTGGCCGGGTCCTTGGAGAGGGAGATGATCAGCTGGGGGTTGGCGGCGTACAAGATGATGTTGAGGTGGTGCGCTTGGACGATGTTGGCTAGAAGTGCCATGTAGATGTTGAAAAGGGTTGGGCTGAGGGATGATCCTTGAGGTACGCCGCAGGTGATCATGGTGGCTTCGGATCGGAATGGGGGGAGGCAGACGGTGTCGAAGGTGGCCGAGAGGTCCAGGAGGATGAGGGCCGCGGTTTTGCCATTATCCAGCAGGGCCCTTATGTCGTCGGTGGCGGCAATGAGGGTGGTTTCGGTGCTGTGATTGCTTCAGAAGCCGGATTGGGAGGAGTCCAGGATGTTGTTCTCCTCAAGGATGTGGGTCAGTTGTCTGTTGGCAGTCTTCTCAATGACTTTCGCCGGGAACAGGAGCAGGGAGATGGGTCGAATGTTCTTGAGGTCCTTTGGGTTTGCCTTGGGTTTCTTGAGTAGGGCGTTGACCTCTGCGTGTTTCCAGCTCTTGGGAAAGTAGCGGTCTCGAAGGAGCTGTTGAGGATCTTCCGGAATTGGAGTGCGATGATGAAGCTTGCTTTGTTGAAGATGTGGTGGGGGTAGAGGTCTGAAGGTCAGCCGGAGTGGATGGAGTTCATGATTTTGATGGTGTGTTCGTCGTTGATGTTGTTCTAGGAGAGCAGGAGGTCGGTGTGTTTGGTGGGCGTTGAGTCGGGGGTGACGGCATCTGTCATTGGTGTCTGGGTGTTGAAGCTGTCGTGAATGTCTGCAATCTTGCGGTGGAAGAAGGTGGCCAGGGAGTCGCAGAGTTCTTGCGATGGCGGGATGTCATTGGAGCTGGAGCTGGAGGTGGCAAATTCTTTCACGATGTTGAAGAGCTCTTTGCTGTTGTGTGCGTTGTTGTCGATGCGCTCCTTGAAGGAGGTCCTTTTGGCGGATCGGATGAGTTGGTGGTGCTTGCGTCTGGCGTTCTTGAGGGCTGCGTGGTTGTCTGGTGTCTGGTCGTGGCGCCACTGCTTCTCGAGTCTTCGGCAGGTTTGTTGGAAGTCTGGAGGTCGACTTTGAACCAGATGGCTCTCGTGTTAGTGTGCCTGTTTGAGGGTTTCCTGATTGGTGCGAGGGTGTCGGCGCAGTTGTCGATCCATTGTCTGAAGTTGTGGGCCGCGTTGGTGTCTGAGGGCTGGGATGGAGGGCCTCAGGCGAGGGTAGTGATAAGCTGGTCTTCGGTGACTTTGTTCCAGCTTCTGTGTGGGATTTGTTGCGGTTGGTTGTGCGCGGTGTGTTTCTCGAAGGAGAAGTGGATGCAGTGGTGGTCGGTCCAGTGGAGTTCGGTGGTGTGGCTGAAGGTGACGTGGTTGCTGGCGGAGAAGATGGGGTCGAGGGTGTGTCCGGCAGAGTGGGTGGGTGTCATGTCGAGCTGTTTCAGTCAGAGGTTGGCGAGGTTGTCGATCAAGGTTGTGGAGTTGCTGTCGTTTGCATTCTCGAGATGGAACTTCAGGTCTCCGAGGAGAATGTAGTCTGTGGAGGCGAGGGAGTGCGTGCTGATGAGGTCGGTGATGGAGTCGCTGAACTGCGTTTGGGATCCCGGGGGTCTGTAGAAGAGGGTTCCTCTGAGGGTGGTGTTGTTATTGATGTGGATCTGGAAGTGTAGGTGTTCGGCCATGCTGAGGGAGTCTTCGGTGTTGGTCGAAATTCTGATGGTGTTCCTGTGGACGATGGGGATTCCTCCTCCTGGTTTGTTGTTTCGGTCCCTGCAGGTAATCTTGTAGCCGTCCGGGATGGCTATGGCTATGTCAGGTGCCGAGGAGGCGTTCATCCAGGTCTCGGTCAGGAAGGCCACGTCCAGGGAGGATGAATCGAGCAGGTCCCAGAGTTCAACGGCGTGCTTGTGGATTGAGCGGGTGTGGAGTATTATGCATCTGAGATTGTTGCGACCTGTTTTGGTGGGAAGGGCGGGACATGCAGGTGTGCGCTGGCTGGTGTAGCTACAGCTAAGGCAGGTGAAGGGTCCGTGGGTGTGCTTCGGGGTGGCCTGGAAGCAGGTGGAGGTTCGGCCGGTGTTGAGTGCGTGGAGGGTGTTGTGGCAGCGTTGGGTGTTGTGGTGATCACGGGTGCCAGGGGGTCTGGTGCTGGGCGCGGTCCAGGCGCGGACGGGCGCATACAGCCTTGTCTTAGGCATGCCTTTGGCACGCCAGCCGCGCAACCGCACTGCGGTCGCCATATGAAGGGGAGGGGGTGGGAGCAGAGATAGGGGGCGGGAGTGGGCAGGATCGAGGGCGGGGCCACAGGCACAGCAGCGGCGGGAAAACAAGGCACAACAACATTAAAATGCAAAATACAAATGAAAAACAGTGAAGAACAATGAGGAATACAAATGAAAAACGATGAGGAAAACAACAGGAGCACAATCCAAGGCACACGAGGGGCAACAAGAGGGACGGGGGAGCACCTGAAACGGATGAACTGCAGGGGGTCGACCAGCGGTGCAGGGACGGGCTGCTCGCTCGAACCATGGTACAGAGCTGGAGGCTGGAGACCGGCTGAACGGCGGGGCTGCAGGGGTGAGTGCTGGCCTTGAGCTAGGCAGATGCTGCCTTTGGAAACTGAGGACCCATGTTCATATCCTGGTCTCGGCGCTAGACCTAACAATTGTGTGATTCTGCTCAAATCACTTACCTTACCTTTGCCTAAATGAGTTTAAAATGTATTTAGGTAATCCTCTCTTACTGTACACAAACTATGATTGCCTCCCAACCCCTCGTCTAATATACAGGGCTCCGTTGGTTTGCAGGTAAGTTCACTTCACGTTACATAAATACACATACTTACATAAGAGAAGCCATATTTCAAATGTTAGCACTCCGTGGCAAAAGGATAGTAACCATCAATTATCAGTATTAGCAGCTAGTCAAGTTGATCACTTATAAAACGAATGTGATATAATTGAACAGACCAATCTCGCTGTGCAATAAAGGCTACTCAGAAATGTTGAAAAGTGCCAAATGTTTAAGAGACAACTGCGTCAGGGGATCATCGATGTTTTATGGTTGTAGAACAGAGTGTATACAGGTCTTTGCTGACCAGTGAATACGAAAATATGACATAGCAGATTCATGAATCCTACATCAAACATTCTATGAGCCAAATTACAATTTGTTATATGTTTCAATGTATGTTTAAGGTTTGTACTAGCTTCACTGCAATAACAAAAAGAGGGTACACAATTCAGTGCAAATTGCAGATATTTAAATGGTATAAAAACAAACATATACACAGCACTAAATGAATCTCTGAACAGATTTCATACTTCATGATACATAAGATATGTGTACGAAATACACAAATGTATTTTAGTATCCATACGACCACGTATTTCAGCTACAATTGCTTCAAGGGTATACTGCAAGATCATCTGTTCTATTTCAGAAAATCTTCCTATTATCATTCGATTATTTCTTGAAGATTTGTTTTGGGGGAAGAAATTTAGAGTCTACATATGTCCTCTTTCTCACTGCCAAAAATACTAAGCACCTTACCCATCTCCTGAATAGATTGATGGCAAGACCTCGTATACTTCATTGCACTTTGGCCTTTCACAAGTAAAAGAGCATGTCCAGCATACAGTAGATGAGGAGGGTACAGCAGTGCTTTACTGGTGGATATAGGATCAAATGAATAGCCCCAGGTTCACCAGCAATACACTTCCAAAAGTCCTCTAAACAGACATTGCTAAATCACCTGGATGAAGGCATCAATGATATACCGACTTATGAGACTTTTTGTGTTTTTATCAAGATAGAGGAAATGTGGGGCAGCAAACAACCTCATTAGGGTTTTGTGCATTATCGTATACCTCACATTCGGAGATACTTCCTCGGTGAATCTGCAGGCTTTGGCACACTGTTTCCCCGCTGTTTCACACTCAAAACCCTACTTCCATTTATTCTTTGGTCAGAAAGGACTTTCTGTATCACTTCTGCTGTTAGGCTACACAAGTCAGTGACAAGCTGAAGGCATTGCCCAGCCACGAAGAAATATTCCAGTAGGCTTGTCATGGAGGGCCTCTTAAGGAAACACATTGACCTACCTGCTATGAAGGATTCAATATGCATACATCTAACAGACTTTCAAGGATGAAATCTCAAGGATTTCTAAATTTTAGCATATATGATGCATGTTTAATTCAAAGCCAACCTCCACTGTCATTTATAAAACTGATCCGTGCGTAGCATTTCTGGTGCAAATGTAGTGTCCCATTTACCATATTACTTTTTTATATGGGTGAAATGTACCCCCCAACATACGTTATAAGGATATTTCAAGTCACCAAGGAGTTCCATGACCATACATCCTTCAGAAAACTCAATGAGAAAATAGGTGAATGCATACAACCCCCAGTAAAAGTGAAAGTTAGTGTTCTAAGTGTTGCTGTACACCAACAGAATAAATGTGTTTAGACTGTCACACTATCTACTTGGGACGTGAATGTTTTATAATCCTAAAGCTGTTGGAGAGCCTAAAAAGTTTATTTGGACCACAAAATGATAACATGCGTTTTTACTCAATTTACAGTTAAGTTTCAATCATTCATACTTCTGCTGCATACTCAGAGTGGTGCATATACCAGAAGAATTCCACTGTAAAACACATATCTGAAGGTATTTTCTAAAATTGCGACTCTTTACATTTATATCAATAAATTTGCCATGTTTGCTTGATAGCACTGAATTTTTAGAGTTCATGTTTGATTGAGACATTCTTTAATGTGCTGTTTGTTGAACTTATAAGAATGATAAGGCAAATGAAAATAATGGTATATGTGCATATTGGTTTGAATAATATTGGTAATCAGAATTATTGTACCTGTATAATAATTTCTTATTGTAACACTGTGTGCCACTAGTAATTGGGGAGAATGAGGCCCGACAAAACATCCCGCAGCAATTGTGTATCCTTCCTACACTGCGTTATGGACTTCCTTTCCTTTTGCCAACAGCACACAATATAAACATGTTCTCTAAAATCCAGCGTACAATCTAGTGGTAGTTATTCATTGAGATATTGTGAAGTAGAAAGAAACCTTTCAATGAAAAACAAGTGGATCTGCATACGTAAAACACTCGGGGGAGGGACGCAAAGTATATGATGTCTTGCCATCATTATAATCAGGTGAATGAGTAAGGAGCTTAGTATTTATTACAGTGAGAAAGAGGAAATATGTAGACTCTAAATTCCTCCCCCCCAAAACAAATCTTCAAGGAATCTTAGGATGATAATAGGATGATTTTCTGGAATAGCACAGATGATCTCGCAGTATTGCCTGATCCAAATGATGGTCAAGATCCAGTGTGCGCTTGAAGCAATTGTAGCTGAAATACGTTGTCGTACTGATAGTAAAATCAATTTGGGTATTTCGTATACATATCTAATGTATCATGAAGCGTGAAATCTGTTTAGAGAATAACTTAGTGCTGGGTATATGTCTCTTTTATACCATTTAAATATCTGCAATTTGCACTGAATTGTGTGCCCTCTCTTTGTTTTTGCAGTGAAGCTAGTAAAAACCTTAAACATACATTGAAACATATAACAAATTGTAAGTTGGCTCATAGAATGTTTGGTGTAAGATTCATAAATCTGCATTGCCATATTTTTGTATGCACTGGTCAGCAAAGTTCTGTATACACTCTGTTCTACAACCATAAAACATCAATGATCAGCTGACGTAGCTATGGCAGTTTTAAACTTTTCTGCGTCGCATTTATTGCACAGCGAGATTTGCCTGTTCAGTTATATCCAACTCACAAGGCACCTGGAGTTCCAGAGATTGGGCAGCTCTGGATAAAGGCTGAAGTAGTTCTTATTATTATTAAAATCAGGGGACCTTCAAGTACATTATCATTCTGCTTCGGGAAGTGCAGGCACTTGCTGATGTTTTAAGCTGCTCTGCTAGATACTTTATAGAGTTTAGATGGTCTGTCTTGTATATAATACAAGTCAATCTAAAGGAGCATTTAATTTCAAGTGGAAACTAGAGGTTATCTGTGAACATTTGGCTGATATAATCCTTTCAGATGGTACCAGCAACTGGTTATGCAGTAGCTTGAAATATTGCCATTTAGCGTGTTGACAATGAGTTGGGAAGTCTCACTAGGAAAGCATTCCTATAGTTAGGCTTTTCTGTTTTCAGTTTCTCTTTTTGGTAAATTCTGGTGGGGTTTTTTTCAGTGTTTTCAATTCTTTAAAAAAACAGTGGTTATCAGTGGCTACACATTTTTGCACCATTAAAAACAGAAACAGAGTTTTTCCAGTGTTTATGGAACATTTTGCTTTTATTACTTGCTTTTATTACTTGATTTCAGTATGTAGAGAGGGTATGTACAGTATATATGAGGTCCAAATAAATTTTTACAAATCAAACTTATTGTAGTACAACATACAATGCTTCTTCAGTGAGTCTTTGGTCATGTTCGCTCGCACTTTCCTTCCCATGTAAACTTTTATCTGTGAAAAGACACTCTCAACATTGGCACTTGAGACAGGCAACACCAAAACACCCAGTACACAATTTGCTAAATCTGGCCGCTAACATAGCTTTCCATGCCAATACTGGTGCACCTGAAGATTGCGATTCTCCTGGACAGGTTCTGCAACACATGTGTTGAACTGGGTGCATTTACCACCAGAGTTCTTGAAGTGGTCAAAAATGAAGCAGTACTTTTCGAAGTCCGCAGAAAATTCCCCTTTATGGGCGCAATCTAGAACTTGTGCAGGGTACCGCAGTGAGGCTTCATTGACTTCAGATGCCATGGTTGGGGAAGGGACATGTCTATGCATCATTGCAAGACATTTCTCATGCATTGTAAAATACAATTTCCTGAATTGCTCCTCAACATTTCTTTGCTTACCTAATGGCAAATACTCTAACATGGAACTTGTGGCAATGCTAAAGTCACTAAAAGGGTCGCTCAGCCTGCTCTCAAGGAGATGTTTCACATCTACACCAATTATGTTGAACTCTTGGTAGACAAGGGTATTTTCAAATCTAGTGTTTTGACTATATCCACTACAGCAGTCATGTTTTCATGTAAAAATCTAAGAATGCAATAGAGTGTACTTTTTTTTCACATCACTATCAATATGCGACAAAGATCCTCACATTTCTTGCCTTTGGCATCATCACTAAGCAAAAATTCTGTAAATGGTTGCCACCTGAATAATACAAGATTCATAGGCGCAGGAATGAGAACCACTTTTCTAAATGACCCTGTTGTAATGACCCTTTTTTTGATGCTGCACAAAGCACAAAATTAGAAATATTTACGTTTTAGTTCCTGTGGATAACGAAGCAGTGCACTAGAATGGACTACAAGGTCAATAGCATTCCTCATTAACTCTGAAGATTGTAAAGATGCTTTCAGCATACCATTTAGCAAGTGGTAAGGATTTCTTACAGGGAAGCACTTCAGCTCAGGTATCTATTTTGACAGGTCATCACACACAACTTTTTCATATACGTAACAATCACTGCAAATTCAAACAACATCATTCCAATATTTTTTTGACTTGCTGAGAACTTTTTGCAGCAGCATTCAAAGTGACACTGCATTCTATGTTTTCCAATAGTCTGGTTTCATATTTTCACCACTATCCCAGATGCTTGGTGACCGCACTCTTTTCACATATACATGTCACTACACCTTGCATTGAATGCTTAAAGCCTGGGGTGTTTGGCAATTCACCTACTATCAATACTGACTCACTAGAAAAGGGGGCTGATGTATCAAAGGGTTTCACCCATTCTCTGTCAGTGGGTAAATGTGATGCTACATATTGTGAAAGATTCTTATGAAACCAGCCATTTTACTTATCAGTGAAAACATTAAACATAGCCAAAATATCAAATATGATTTTGATATTTCCCGATTCTCTACAGTTCATACAATAAATAAGACCTAAACATGCTTCTAAACCCTGCATTTTAGGCCAAAGACCACAAAACAGAAAAAAGCAAAAGGAACAAGAAACAATATTTTGGAGACATCCCTAAACAACAAAACTCAAGCAGAATAATGTTAGCCCAGTCTTTCTTCCTGCTACCTTGTATAACAATGTTTTACAATATATTGGCCCCATCAGGAAGAAATTAAAAATGACTTTCACTCTCCTTTTCCTTTCTTTGAATAGCATTTAGTTTGGGGTTGCGCAGATGTTTTTCAGTGTTTACATGTTTACACTGGTGAGGGTTATTTAGCTTTTGGTGGGGTTTTATCAGTTATTATAGGGTTAAACCTAAAATAGGAAAGTCTACCTATAATCTATCTTGTTTCAGGCCCACAGTTGTACCAGTGGTGTTAAGTCTTCATAAGAAATGAAAAGTATACATTTTCAAAATATTCTAAATCGACATTGTGCAGCACCTTTAACAATTTTTTTTATAAGTTTCATCCAGCGGGGGTTTATTGTTGAGGGTGAATAAAACAGACTTCTCTTAAGGGGGAGAGATTAGTACAGATTTTTTTCTGGAGATGTTGAGACTGATATTGTGTTGAAACATTCACAATCTGTTTTTCTCTAAGCAACGTGTGAGAAATGAAATCTTCTACAGTGACTACTCTGAGGTCCAGCTGAATTCCCCAACGTATAGATGGGTTTCTTTGCCAAGTTCAGATTTTACAAAACACTGTGGTTCTTGGACTGGTAATATCAAAATCAATTTCAATCAACCATATATGGTCACTTTCATTACTTACATTTAAGAAAAACATCTCATAAAAGCAACAGTTATGACGCAGTGGGTCTGTAGTGAGGAACATGCTCAGCGTTCTTATGAACATGATACAAATGTGTGGCAAATAGTGATTAAGAGTGTGTATCAAAAGGCAAGAACACCACTGCCTTTTCTTATATAAACAGTTGAGGTAGGGTTGTTATTGTGGTTGATATTTCGATCCTTCAGAAGGGTATAGGGATTTTTATCAGGACTCTAATTCTAATTGAGCCCGAGAAAAGAAGGACGAGAATCTGGATAGATCCTGAGGAGATGATGGGTCAGGCACACCTCAATACGGGAGTCTCAAAAAGAAGTGACACTAATAATCATGGGACAGAAACCGGAAAAATCAGAGCCAGATGCTGACAGGATTATCAAATGTCTATGTTCATGAACCTGAATTTGGGACAGGGAGGAGCCCTTAATTCCATTAGAAAGCAGTAATGTAGTGATTCAATGTGTACAATTAATGCAGGAAGGAATACACTGTGTTGCACTTGAGCCAAGGGATCCAGAGGAGTACTTCATGGGCTCACACCAAAGTCGTGAGGAACTGCAGGTCATGTCAGAAGAGCAGGAATATGGCTTACATAATTCAGTTCAGACAGCAGGTCACCGAGGAGGGTGACGGGCTGGGCAGTGGGGTCCATATTAGATTTTAAAGTATGGATAAAGGCTCTCTAGAAAAAGTATAATTTACATTACTAATTTCAGGTGCTAGAGGCATTCTATGATCTAACAGCACACCCAAATTTTTAATTTTTGGGCAGGCACAAAGTTCAAAGTAATTTAAGCCGGGACTGCACCTAGACATTTTTGAAATTCAAGGATCCCAGATTTGATCTCAATGAAAATTTGGTTTTCTCCGAGTACGAATTACCTTAAAACTTAAACTTATTTATCACATGCTTTCATTTTTTAAGCACCAGAAGATTAGGTGATTTCCCCAGAATCACAAGATGTTAACCGAAACTGAGACTCGAACCTGGATCCCCAGTTCCAAAGTTGGCAGCACTGGCTGTGAGGCCACACCCACTCACAATTATCTTTTCAACAACAGATAACACAGTCTATGTGTGTCAATTGTATTTTGCAATACATTGATGTGTGAGAATGTTCAGCAAAATAATTGTGATGATTCTGAACAGAGCAATCTAGATTCTCCAAAGGTTTAAAGTAAAGGATCCCCTTAATCCTGCTTTGTACAGCATTCACTGGCTCCTAGTTCAGGAAGGAAAGTTGTTAAAATCCTGGCACTTACTTGTATGACCAATTGGTGATCGGACCAGTTAACTTTAAAACTACAACCACCTACGCAGCTGTGGCAAGCAATTCAAACTGAGATTTTGGGGCGAGTGTCAGCAAAAGTGTTGGCAAATGACTGGCCAAATTATTTTTATTTCGCAGGTAGTGTCTCATACTACAAAAGTTACTGCTGCAGCTCTGCCTTGTACAAACCAGACCTTTGGCATAGTCGTGGCTATTTGTAACTTAATAATTGCCCTGGCATAAGGGTGCCCATCCCTGGCATTTTGTGAGCCTTCCTGACAGTTGTAACTGGATCAATTGTGGCCCTTGCCTAATGGTACTCATCCTTGATATTAAGGTTGTTTGTAGCATAATTGTGGCTAACCTAGCATAATGATGGCCCTGGTCCAATGTGCACACCATTGGCTTATTGTGGGCATTCCAGACATGATTCAACCTATATCTGGCATAACTGTGATGAAAATTATGGCCACATGATAGTCCTACCTGGTATTTGAATATGATGATAAATGGATGGGGAAAGCAGAATTTGTTTTTCTGTGATTGTAGTACATGAGTGAAAATGTCAAGCTGATGCTTGTTTGCACTAAATACATTTATCCTCAAAGTTTTGTAGAAAAAAATAACTGTGATTCTGAAATAAAATAAAAGCTGTTTTTTCAGTGATAATTCATGTTGTATCTGCAAGGTTTATTTCAGATCTTGAGTCCTTGGCACCAGGGGATGCCTACTACAACGGTTGTTATTTCATTAGTCATATGGAAGCATTTCATTATTTATAAAGATACAGCTTTATACCGCTGTATAAAGCTTGAGTATGTAAGATTATTGTAACTTGTCTGATGTCTTACTCTGTATGCTGTCCGTGAACTGAGCAGTACGTTTACCATCTCCAACCTGTAATTGTAAGATCTGTGTAATTTAGGATGTTTACACCCTGCTATCTCCAAGTGGATTCTCAGTCCTAGTATATAACTAATGATCAACCTGGCAATAATTTGATGGAAAATATAAACTAAATGGAAGTTAGAAGTGAAGACAGTTGCAATTTGGGTTTTGAAAAATCACATGCCATAAGAAATCATATGATCAAATTCTTCTCTAACTGGCGATAGAACCCATACTTCTTCATACATCTTTAAAGAAATTGTGCTGAAATATGTATTGCTATGCCATCATATTTTCAACATTTACTTAAGGGTGCTGAACCTCAGGTCTTCCTGCGGAGCATAAGTACTGAAATATGTAGTGTTCTCTTCAGAACCTTGGGTCCATATTAGTCATAGGGCACAGTGTTTATGTTTACACCACGGTGAACCTTTAATAGGTGCGCCAGGCACAAACATGAACAGTGCACCCTATTACAATGACTGCACTGCCCCCAGAGTAGCTACAAACTCACACCACCATAGGGGAAGGACATTCAATGAAATACTGAGTGGCTGCTTCAAAACCACTCCATTTTTCTCTTTGCAGGAGGCAACCCACCTGCATTTTGAAGAGGGGAGTGAGATTCCCTTGCAGGTAGGTGCAGTGAGTGACTGCACCTGCCTGCAGGGGGATAACTGTGAGGGCCACAGGACACATTTCACCCCTCCAGAGTGCTGCACGCAGGAGATGTACTACGAGTGTGCCACCTTCCTGTGGTGCACTGTGAGTACGCCTCCTAAGGGCTTCTTTGCCTCTGCGCCCCCATCTATAATCCAGCGTGTGCACAAAGTCAAATAGATTCCCCCATTTGCATGGGGCCGCTCCCCCTGCAAATGAGGGCATGTCCTCTAAAGGCAGCACTGGCGCTACGTGTGCAGAGCGCTATCAGTATTACAGTAGCTTGTGCGGCCCCTTCTGTATTACCATACTGCTCCAGGGGCGCAAATTCATGTGAAAACTGTGTCATAAAATGAACATTGTGGCTGCTTGTTTTTTTTTTCAAATCTTTCTCCCCGACAAAAATCTGTGAGGAATTCTGGCTCACTTGATTTTTTCAATTGGTGCTGTTCAGAGGAGGTATTGAGTTCTAACCACTTTGAAAGTTCATAATCTGACACTGGTTACAACCCTTGTTCTGTGACCAGCAAAAGGATTACTAAGAAAGGAGTAGATAAGATGGAAAAGGACGCAGCATTTTTTATAGCAAACAGCCTTCCTAAAAGTGAAATACAGTCACATGATAGTGGACTTCATTTGGGTGACAGTCCAACAAAAAGAGTGAGGAGAAAATAAAACTCCCAAAAAGATTTAGGGCCAGATGTACGACCTGTTTTTGCATGCGCAAACGGGTAATAGAACCCGTTTGCGCATGCAAAAACCTATTGGGCCATGTACATAGCCTATTTAGTGAGTTGCAATTTTTTTGCGACTCGCTATATTTGGAAGGGGCGTTCCCTTCCAAATAGCGAGTCTCAAAACCATGTACAAATGTTTTGCGACCGCAGTTGCAGTTGCAAAACACTCGCATTTACCACCTACTTCAAGTAGGTGGTAATGCATTTG
Source organism: Triturus cristatus (assembly GCF_964204655.1). Taxonomy (NCBI): domain Eukaryota; kingdom Metazoa; phylum Chordata; class Amphibia; order Caudata; family Salamandridae; genus Triturus; species Triturus cristatus. The sequence goes on from NC_140589.1 coordinate 1,398,023,327, forward strand.
CAAATGGGAAGGGGTCCCCAGGGGACCTCTTCCCCTTTGCAAATGCATGCAAAATTATTTTTTAAGGGCAGGCATTGGTCCCAGGGACCACTGCCTGCCCTTTAAAAATGAAACGAAAACGTTTCATTTTCTTTTTTTTTTAAATGCATCGGAAAACGGGCTGCTTTTTAAAAAAAAAAAAAAAGCAGCTTCATTTAAAAGCAGTCCCAGACATTGTGGTCTGCTGAGCTCAGCAGGTCCCCATCCCTAGGAGGGCTGGTATTCCCAATGGGCTCACAAATTGCGAGAGGCTCAATAATATTAATGAGCCTCGCAATTTGCGACCCCAATGGGAATCGTAAACAGTGTTAAACACACTGTTGTACATTTTATTTAGCGACTCGCAATTTGCGACTCGCAATGTGTCACAAATTGCGAGGCACTAAATGAAATGGTCGTACATCTGGCCCTCAATCACAGAAGAAACCAATTGAGAATATTTCTGTGTAAATCAACGTTTGCCAAAATGACAAGGTAAGACAAGTCATGTAGGGAAGCTCTGCCGGTAATCATGCATAACAAAATCAATTATGGAGTAGATTTAGCCTTGCCATATTATGTCTGAGACAATATAAAGTAAAATAATGAATAAAGTTCTCTGGTTCATGTTATGTGATAAAAAGTGTCATCACTAAGTGAGGGTGGCCTTGTAGTGAGCTAACATCAGTTACTGTGCCCTGAGTCCTATCCACCTATCCCACCACCCTAAATGATCACCCCAAAAACAAGCATGGCTCTTTTACTTAGTAGTTATCTATGCGTTTATGTAATTTATATAACACAAACCTAGACAAAAGGCAGTGGAGGGCTGTACAGGATCAAGGCAATGATACAGCCATTGACTGATTGGAGAGGTAGCTGGTTTCTGGGAGTAGAAAGGCCCTATTACTTCATCGTTATTTAGTGAGATGCCTCTTCAACTCTTTCCTAAATTGGATATAGGTTGGGGCAGACATTTTGGATATAGGGATGTTTCTTCCAGACCCTGGGTGCATCGACAGAAAAGGCAACATGCCTTGTATTTTCTTTTTTACATTTCTTAATCTACAGTGTGATGCTGTCCTGGCTGTATTTGTGGCGAGAGCCAAAAGAGACGGGGAGTGTGTCAGGAAAGAAGTGGGGCTATTGGTTGTGGTAGCTTTTTAAAAGATGCAGATGGTTTTGAAGATGCTGTGGACCAGCATGGGAACAAGTGGAGTTCCATCAGGGTGGAGGTGATGTAATCATAGTTCTTCAGATCTTAAATGAGATGTGTTAAGGCATGTAGGATTCCTTTGAGGGGGACATTTGTGCTGTATAGCATAGTGCAGGGAGTTTTCAGCATCCAGGTCCGAGAGAACGAAGTCTTGAACAGCAGTTCTGAAGTCGCTTTCTCAAAGAAACAGATTCACTATCAATCGATCAATCATAGGTTTGGTAAAACGCAACTACTCACCCAAAAGGGTCGCAAGGGGCTGTGGTGGTTATGCGCAGATCCTGGAAGTTCATGTCGATCCGTCAAAGAGCCAGGTCTTGAGGTTCTTCATGAACTTGGGGAGTGTTGGCATCAGTCTGAGGTGGAGTAGTAGGGTGTTCCATGCCTTGGCAACGAGGAAAGTGAAGGAGTGACCTCCTGTTCTGGGCTTCCTGATACGAGGCACCGTAGCAAAGAAGAACTGGGCTGATTGGAGGGATCTTTGGGGTGAGTGGAATGAGAAGTGGTGGTTCAAGTAGGCAGGTCTGGTGTTGTGGAGGGCTTTGTAGGCGTGGGTGAGAAGCTTGAAGGTAATTCTCTTCTCGATGGGGAGCCAATGCTCCTTAGAAGACAGGGTTCGTAAAACTCAGGAAAATAAATACTCCTTTAATTGGAGGAAAGCTTGAAATTGCTTGAAACAAGGAACTGGAAGTGTAGGAGAGTAGGATCTGCCTCTTATGTTGCCCCCACTTTTTTTCTGATGTTTACACTCGTTTCTGGCTATAGTCTGGCTGGGACCCTGCTAATCAGGGCCCCAGCCTCGCTGTTCTCTCTAAACAACTTTGAGTGCATATTAGGTGCACTAGTTATTGGATACTGTGGTACCTTATGAGCCCCTAGTATATGGTACCTTGGGTACCAAGGGCATAGGTACTTCACAGGCCTACCAGGGGCTGAAGCATGTATTATGCCACCCCTGGGAGGCAGACTAAATCTGACACCACAGGCCTGCTACTGCAGCCTGGGTGAGGTAGTGTTAGCACTCCTCACTGAGATATAGGTTCACTATATCTCTCCCTGCACACACATTTAAACCTATCAGTCACCCCTAAGGCAGACCCTATCAATCCTGAGGGCATGGTGCTTGGTTTTCATGTGAGAGGGTGCCTCTGCCTGAGCAGGGCCCCTCTGCAGCTCTCAGAGTCCATTCTCTAGGGCTGTTTGTGAATGCGGTCAAACCATATATTCTTAAATGCATTATAACCTCGCGGTAAATGCTAACTTTGGAATGGCTGCATCAAAACATGTTGTGTTTGGTGTCAAACACTTTGGAATCATACCCCCACACCAGTAACTGGTGTGGGAGTATGATCCCACCCTTCTAGAGGGATAGCCCTGGCATCACAAAATAGATGCCACCAGTCACAGACACTGGGCTGCCCTCCTGCTGATGACCAAAACTCGCAGTGGAGTAGGCCCAACAATAGGCATCCTGTCACAGGGAGGTGTGGCCACCTCCCAGACAGGGTTTAGTGTACTGGGGCTAGGTGGATGCACTCCTAGAGTGCTTTGAAGTCCTGCACTGGGGGAGCAGTAGGCTTCTCTGTGCATACACCAGTTCAAACCGGCTCAGGGGCTACCTGCCCCAGCTCTGGCACGAAACTGGACAAAGGGAAGTGGGTGTAGCCACCCACTCCCCTGACCCTCCCATAGGTGGGGTCATAGAGCTAGTCCCTCCCTTCCTTTCAGTATAAGTTAGGGAACCCTTGCCATTGCAAACTAGATATCCCTGGACGACGCTCTGAAGAAGAATCCTGGACCTTCGACGTTCCATTACCTCTGGAATACGGAAGAATCTCCCTCGGAGTCAAGGAGTGACTCCCCTGCTTGGCAGGCACCCAATCTTGCAATCAACGGTCGCAAACTTTCCTGCTCCCGCCAGAGTCCGAAGTCCCTGCAGCCCAGGAAGAGGATTTCCTGACTTCTCCAAGGCCATCGTGAGTCCCCAGCGACACTGAGGCAAGTGGACCCCACGAGTGATGAGGAACCGCGACCCCCGGGTACGGTGCACTATTTTCGAGTGCAACCCTTTCACAACGTTCCACGAACTTGTGCATTGGACCACGTGTGGTCCAAGCCTCCAGCAGGAATCCCTCTGAAGATCAGAGGCCTACCCCGTCCCGAGTGACCGCGGGCCCCTGTTGAGTGAATCCTCCCGAGGCGTCTTCGCGATCCCTTGCAGGTTGGCTTGTGGGTCCCCAGAAGACTTTTCTACAGTTCCAAAGGGCTCCCCTGGTTGCTCCAGGCCTGCCCTGACTTACCCTCGCTGGGTGAGTCCCTCAGATCTTGCTGGTCTGCACCTCTGACTTTTTATTTTTTCCACAAGACTTGCTGTTACCAAGGTTTGTTGGCTCCAATCTGGTCACCGACACCGCAGTAAGCTGCAGACTTCGTGGGACACGCCGAATCCAGCTCCTGGTCGTCGTCGACGCCTCCTGGACCTCGTGGCTGAAGAGTCAAGACACCCGTGGATCACCTGAAATCACCCGACGACTGTGGGCATTCATCTTCCATGCCCCGGGTCACTGCCAAGTGACTTTGAACACTGTCCCCTCTGCTTTCAGGTCTTCCTTCTTCAGAATCCAGCCTTGGATTCCACCAGACACTTCTCCTGTCAAAGTCTTCTTTGGCTCCCGTTGAAAACGACGCCGCGACCCAACACCAAAAGACACCTATGCACCCGGCTTCCCTGGGTGAGGTAATTCCAGCACTACGGTGCTCCTGTGGGTGTTGGCTCTAGAACTACTTACCCTGTAAGTGACTTGCTTGTAGACTCTCCTGAAGTAACCTTAAACTCTAAAATTCCAATCGCGACTTGCTCCATTGAAGTCAATGGGGATTTGCGGCTGTGTTCTCACACTGCATGCGTCTCCCGTGGGTCCTTTACTTACCTGCCTTGGGTGGTTTCGTGAGGCCCCAGCGCTTCTGAAGGCCCTAGGCCTTGTCCCCTCGCAAGTCGTTATCTCTAAGTCTCTTTTTTAGTATATGGTCTGGTACGCCCCTAGGGCCCAAGCCATATTTGTGCTTAACTTATTGTGAAATGTTGATTTGTGCATATGTTCCTGACTTCTAATCTCATAATTAGAGAGTTGTTAGTAATAAATACATATATATTTGATATATACCTGTGTGGTGTCCTTTCATTTAGTGATTTAAGACATTATAAGGTAAAACAAGCTGCTTTACATTCCTCTAAAGACTTAGCCTGAAGGCTGCTCTCCACAGCTACCACTAGGATAGCTTTCTTGAAAGGTTGTCTTAAACCTATCTACCATAAGAGTCGAATTTTACTGGTGCAAGGTGTCCACTTTAACTAGTGAACAGCATATACCAGGCCAACTTCTCACAGGAAGACTAAGAAAACATCATGTTTGCTGACATTAAGAAGAACCCTGAGACAACTGAAGTGGAGCTAGACCCAACTGAAAAAGTCTTCTCCATCTACCAGCAGACTGGGGGCTTTGACCCAGACTTGCTAACAAAAATGCATTACATTAAATTTAAGAAAGAAATATAAAAGCACATGAGGAAACACTCAACCCTAAAATTCCAAGCCAACGGATATGATTGCTCTAAGACAGTGCCCAAAATACTCTAAGTGAAGAGACAAAAGGAACATAACCGAGCACCTCAAAATTTGTGGGATCCCATATAGGTTGGGTGTCCTCTTGGGTTTTGTGCTCAAATTGTACAGTGTAACTTACACATCTAATACAAATGAAATAGTAGAAGGATTCTTGGGCCTGGACATGGAGTGTAATGTATTGAGGCTTTTGTGAATGGAGTGCTCTGAATTCCCTGATTAGCAACCATGGAAGAGACAATAGATGCAGTGCCAAAGTCTCAAACCACACTACAGCCAGAATCAGGGTAAGACAGAAATGTTGAGGCTTAATTCCATTAAGGTTCTGGACAGCCCTTAACATTTATGCATGAGGGGCAAGTAACAGAACCCAGGGCACCTGTTTTGATCCTCGGGACACACAGAGTCCCTGGTCATTACAACGTGTTATGGTACTAGATGTATTGGTAATAGTTGCAATTTCATAATCCGGGATGGTTGTTAAAGTGTAACTTTAATCATGTCAGGGGCGGCGCTAGGTGGCGCACGTCTAAGATGGCCGCACATATGTGAGGCTCGGGACGCTTGGCGACTCTATCCATTAATTATCCTTACCTCTACTGATATCCACAAATTCTGCTGATGGCCGATTGCTCCTCAATCCCCTGCGGAGCGGATGGGGTGAAATTCGTGACTCTCCGGACATCGTGGGGCGCCTGGAGCGCGTTGCTGCCCTTTGCTGCCCTGTGAGGACACCCCGCCGGAGGACCTGGGCAGCCGCTGATGCCACCCAAGTGTTGGGGATTCCGCGAGGGCCCAATCTCCGCTATGCCTACTCCTCTCCCAGCCGCTGCCTGCTGCCGGTCTTGACACTGCTGCTCTGCCCTGAACCTTCCTTTGCAGCTGATGCGGTGCCTGTCTGGAGACTGCAATACCTAATTACCAGTGAGAGCGCACCTTTTTCATTGCTGCCCCTGAGGCCCGATATGCCATTCCTGGGGCTGGGCCTGATGCCGACGCCGTGGGACCACTGCCCACAGATCCTCCTGTGTAAGTGATACGCGAGTGAGCCCCGCCACACTTGAGGACACCCGCGATACCCACCCGGGCTGCAGGCTGGTCGCGTGAGGTGTGCGCCGCCGGCTCTGCACAGACGCTGCCGCTGCCATCGCCGGCCGTCTGCAATCTGTGGACCTGCCTGTATTGCCTCTGCCGGCTCAGTGCGGACGTGGTCTGCGCGCATCCTTAGTTGTGTTTGGGCCAGGGGCCCGAGTTTGGATTAAGCAACAGGCCGGTGGGGCCGTTAAGACTGGAAGGGCTGCGTCCAGATTTTTCCTCCCCCTCCCCCCCGCTAAGCTTAACCTCTGATGGGTGACTTTCTGCTCCCTACCCTCGAAAAGCCTGCTGGTGGATTTGGCATGCACCGTGGACACTAACGCCCCTACTATGTGGAAGGAGTGCACACATCAGTTGGGATGACACTACTCTGAGGGCCGATCGTTGCTCCATTCAGAACACCAGTGCAACCCTCCTTCACCGGTTGGACGCCTTGCCCACCCACTCACATCTTGGGGCAATACACCGCAGTACTGTTGACACCAGTGCTGCCGGGCCTGCGGAGCGCTGTCTGCACACTACCACTACCCCCCAGTTCACCTGGATGGATCTGTGCTGACACCCCCGCCTGATGCACCATACTGCTAGTGGCGCCGCCCAAAGGGAGCTGTCTGTCTACTTCGGCTAGGGTCCTAATACACCCATCGGGTGCTCTTCCTGTGCTGATCCGGGTCGCTTTGTGCTCCTGCCGGCCCCACGCCTCTCCCCGCGCACCTGCAGACTGCACGACTCCACTCACTCTTTCTGAACAGCCGACTGTGCCCCTACGGTGTCGATCCCGGGTGCGCTGCCATCCTCGCATGGTAACACTTGACGACGCTCCCGAGGAGAACTTCCTGATTGTTCTCGGTCTGCGCCCCGCTTCCCCTGCCCGATAAGCCAGCGTTTTCAAGTCACCTGTACATCTCCACTGTCATGCCAGCCGTTCATCCTCCTGCAAGATGGGGAAACCTGACGGGCGACAACCCAGACTCACCTTTGAAAATAAAAAAGCCTCCACCAGATCCACCTCTGCGGACTCTGGCTCGGCGGTATGGATCAGGCTTCGGCCCCCTCGCCATCCACTGGAGATGAAGTCAAGGTACTGCTCATGGCTGTTCAGCACAGCCTCTCTGATCTCTCTGGAAAGATGGACACAATGAACACTCGATTAGACTTCCTTGTCCAAAAGGTTTATAAACACGATGGCCAACTGAAAGAGGCGGAGCGGCGTATTTCTGAGACGGAAGACACCACCTCACAGATGCAACAGCAGATGTTGCAAATGGTCAAACTCCTAAAAGTAATCGCGGCTAAGAATGAAGATATTGAAGCGCGCAGCCGCCGGAACAACATCCGCATCATGGGCATCCCGGAGAGCACCAACACGGGGCGTATGGAAGATTATGTTGAGCGCCTCCTAACCACTGCCTTTGGTTCTGAATCCTTCTCACGGCAATTAGTGGTGGAGCGCGCCCATTGCTCCCTTGGCCCTTGACCGCCGCCAGGTGAGACCCCCAGGCCAATTGTGGCCCGACTACTGAACTATCGTGATCGCGATGCAGCGTTACGAAAGGCCCGTGAGCAGAAACCACTGAAATTTGACTGCATCACGTTCAGTATCTACCCGGACTTTACCGTGGCAGTGCAAGAGGCGCGCCGTAAATTCCTTCCAGTCAAACAAAAACTATGCAAAGCCAACATAGAATATGCTCTTATGTACCCTGCACGTCTACGGATCTCGAGCAATGGGAAACATGTCTTCTGCACGAACCCGCAGCAGGAGGACCCACCAGAGACGATCCCCGAGGCGTGAAGATGCTTACAGGCCCCCCTCTCCGTCCACTGACTAAATGACGGCCCCGTGGACCTGGCCTGCGCTGCCCTTGGGGGCCCTTCTCTCCCCGCGGGCTTTGCTGTAGGGGGTGCTGGCGGGGGCACGGGGCATCGCCCGGACGTTTTTGATGCTGTGGCCATGGACTGGTTTCCCCGTTGAGACTCTTCCTCTGCACCACGCTCCGGGACAGCTACGTGCCCTGCTGGGCTTTGAACGCTTCTACTGACCTCCACTGCATTCTCTTTCTATTCTTTCCTCTTCTTTCTTTATTATATTTTTTGTATTTTAGTAGACTTGACCTGTATATCGCCAAGCACCCCTTCCCCCCCCCACCGCCTCCTCCCACTTGTCATTGCGTGGCGACTGGGGTAATACGGTTGGTGGGTGCACTGGGAGCGGGAAGGTTAACTGCCCACTGACGTCCCCCTCATATGGGAGATCCCCCAAATAGTTTGGTTTTCCTCATTTCCTATGGCCATGTATTGGCCCTGCTGTACCTGGCCTTACTGGCTCTGTTAGACTGTCGATGTTGTTTGATGGGTCTGGGTGGGATTTCTAATACCGGCACGTTTGGGGTGCTGTTGTGGGAGGGGGTGGGTTGGGGATGTTTTGCCTGCACTATTAGGAGTGCTCGGCTGGCATGGACAGCAAAAAAAATTCATAAGATTGCTTAGCATTGCTATATCATTTTTTATGCAGAACAGGTCGCTTTTCTCCATAATCAAGCTTGTTCAGCTGTTTGTGACGCCACTGAAGAATGGGGTAGTGTCCGTCTTTGATGAATGTTGTGATGCTAAACCACTGTTGCATTTACTTTTTGTTTGTTGGGAGGGGAGGAGATGGGGGGGAATGTTCTACAATGTTCTGTTACACATTTGTTCATTGCAGCCAGACGTATCAATTCAGCTATTGCTCAACGTGTTCCACTGTCAGGGAAAAGACACGACCTTTGCTCAAATAGACACCTTTGCCAGCTACGATGTTACCCACTGACGTGACCACACAACCTGATCATCCAAGCATCAACTTGCTGACGTGGAACGTCAGGGGTCTCCGGGACCCGCGAAAACGGAGGCAAATCCTAGCATATTTAGTCAGGCACCATATCCATATTGCCATGCTACAGGAAACTCATATTGATCCTCGCTGCCCCACATGCTATGGTAGTAAATGGGCATCTACACACGTCTTCTCCTCCTACTCGTCCTACTCGCGAGGCACAATCATACTAATCAAAAAGAACACACCTTTCATGATGGGAGGCACATACAGTGACACGGCCGGCCGCAGCTGCATACTCTGGGGTATGCTGGGCACTCACTCTGTTTCGCTTGTCTGCAGCTATGGTCCCAACACGGATAATCCCGACTACTTCACCTCACTCTGGGGACAAATACTAAAAATTGGCTCTACACACGTCATATGGGGGGGTGATTTCAACACAACTCTGTGCCCCGCCTCCGACCGCTCCAATCCCCTGCCCCATCATTACACTAACACTCGAGAGGCCTTGTCCGGTCTGATCACAGAGCAGGGACTGGTGGATGCCTGGCGATACGCCTATCCCGCTAGTAGGGAAGGTACGTTTTACACTGCAGGCCACGCCACGTGGTCTAGATTGGATTATTGGCTCTGCTCGCGTGGGGTGGCCCCCTGGATTCACTCCGTCAAGCACTTAGCCCACACATACTCGGATCACGCCCTGGTCAACCTGAAACTACTTCCCCCTAACTCCATTCACACCCCACGCTGCTGGCGACTAGTTCCTGAGACACTATTAGATGCGGTTTTCCAGGCTGAGTTGGGGGAGGAGATTGCCGACTTCTTCGCTCGGAATAAAGGTTCTGTGGACTATGTGGGCACGCTGTGGGAGGCCTTCAAGGTTACTGTCCGAGGCGTATGTATATCCAAAAGTTATGGGGTACTCCGCGACATTAGGCGAACCCTGTGCCGTCTTGAGGTGGAAATTAAACAATTGGAGTCGGATATGTGGTCTGGAGACTCGGGGACTCAACGAGCCGCCCTCCGTGAAAAGCTCACGGACTATACCACCACCGCGGAACGCGAGGTGAAATTCAGGGGCAAATATTATGGCGCTCGGCGCTATGGAGAGGGCGAGAGACCGGGCCGTGCACTGGCCAGTACTATTACACAACCGCGTTTCTCTAACTACGTGCTGGAGGTGCTTGACGCCACAGGGGCCCACCACAGAGACAGCCGCGATATTCTGAACACCTTTACATCATACTACACAGACCTCTACGGTACACAGCGCACGTCTCCCCCAGATTTCTCCTCATACTTCGGTGACATAGCTTTAGGGTGGTTGGCTGACTCGCAACGCGAATTCCTGGCCGCACCATTTGAAAATGACGAGTTGAGAGAGGCAATCATGTAGATGAGGTCGGGGAAGGCGCCGGGCCCTGACGGCCTTCCCATAGAGTTCTATAAGACTTACATAGATCAGCTACTCCCCGTCCGGCAGGAGGTGTTTCTCGAAGCCTGGGAGGCCCAAATCCTACCTGCCTCAATGAGGGAGGCGCTAATTACGTCCCTATTAAAACTGGGTAAACCCGCAGACCGCTGTGAATCTTATAGGCCCCTCTCTCTTATAAACACGGACGCCAAAATATTTGCCAAATTGATCGTGAATCGCCTCAGCCTCCTGATGGACAAGCTGGTCCTTCCAGACCAAGCAGGGTTCATTCCCGGTAGAGCAACTTCGCATAACCTCCGGACGTAATTTTCTATCTTACAGGCGGTAGACCCCGAGCTTGCACTGGTAGCCATATTCCTCGATGCCTCTAAGGCTTTGGACTCGGTGGAGTGGGACTACCTGTTCACCGTCTTACAAAATATGGGTCTCCCTGCAAGCTTCTTGCAATGGATTCGACTTCTTTACACTTCGCCTGTGGCGAAAGTTTTGATTAACGGTCATATGTCAACTTCCATCCCTCTCTCTCGCGGCACCCGCCAGGGCTGTCCACTCTCCCCCATCCTCTTCGTCTTGGTTATGGAACCATTGGCAGCCAAGGTTCGACAAAACTATAGCCATGTTAGCCTGTGTTGTCTTCTGTGTCCGGTCTTAATTTCCTTATATGCGGATGACGTCACCCTCTACATAAAAAACCCTGTCAAAATCTGAATCCATTGCTGTGCAAATTTGTTAAATTTGGTGGCCAATCAGGCATCCATATCAATTGGTCCAAATCCCAAATATTCCCGCTGACCAGCTCTGCCACTCCCTTCGAGCCGGACTATCCCATCGTGTGGTGCGATGACGAGGTTCGATACTTGGGGATCCGAGTTGCGGCGGACAGAGAGGAGCTGATGCGCCTAAATTATGGATGCGCTATGGAACATGTTACCGGATGCATTAATCGTTGGATAACGCTACCACTCACCATGGCCAGTCAGATCTCCCTCATTTAGATGGTCATACTCCCCAAATTCTTATACCTATTTCTTAATTTACCGTACGACCCTGGGCGGCATTTTTTCAACCTCCTTCGGTCCGAATTGATTAGACTAGTATGGGGCGGTAAACAACCTCGCATTCAATGGGACATACTCGTAAGGCCCTACGCGAACGGAGGTTTTGACGTGCCCAACTTCAAATTATACTACTTAAGTGCCCAAGCGCACTTTGTCCATTTTTGGTTTAACCCACCCCGATACACCCCACATGTCGCCACGGAACACTGGCTTGCAGATCCCATTCCACTGGATGGTGTCCTTCTTTCCAAAGTTGAGCCCCGCGGACGGTCCCCCACTTCGGTAGACTGCACGGTTAGGGCTTGGTCTCGCATTTTGGCCCGCACGCCTACGTTTTGCCTCTACTTCTCCCTTTTACCACTCACTTATCACCCAGAAATATCACTGCTACAAGAAGGAGTTTTTAAGAAAGTTGCACGTGCCTGTAATCTCCACTCCTGGGGAGATCTATACGTAGGTGGTAAGTTTCGTACCCTGCAACAATTATGTCATGACCCTCCACCCTCAACTATGCAAATCTTTTTATACACCCGCCTCCGCCATGGCATCCAAGTGAGCTGCCCTATCTACCCCTTTGGGCCAGCAACACTGACCCCACTACACCAGACATTGCGCGCAGCCTCCGCCTTGCACTTAGTGTCCACACTTCATCACACCCTGTACATGGATGCAATCTACCCCCCGTGTGCAGCCCGTGCCAAGTGGGCGTCGGAACTTGGTCAAGACCACACTGACGAACAGTGGGCATTTTGTTGCATGCAGACGGAGCAGGTCTTCTCTAATAGCAGACTTCGTACTATCCATTATCACTTCTTACATCGTAGTTATTACACCCCAGTTAGGCTCCACAAATTAGGCCTACGGGATACACATAGATGTGAGGCAAACACAGGCGGAACACGCAGATTGTTTGCACCTCGCTTGGGAATGCCCTGAAGTACTCATCTACTGGAGACATGTGCTTACGGCCCTTGATACTATGACATCTGCACCTATCTCCCGATCGCCACTCATAACTTTTCTTGGATACACTGCACACATTCCTGCTCCACATTGAAAATTCGTGTCCTTTTGCTTGGTGCCAGGAGGGTGATCCCCAAGCAGGGATCCACCCACTAACACCAGGGAGGGGTGAGCAGCCCCTTGGGCAATCAATCAATCAATTAATCCATTTGTAAAGCGCACTACTCACCCGTGAGGGCCTTTGCTCCTCCATTGTGTTTTAAGCACACCAGTCTTTCTGCCCCACTGGGGGGCAAATGGGGGCAGTAGCCCCCAATCTGCCTGCCCGGTGAGCAGAAAGCACACTAGCGCCAGAAAGTTTTTATCCAAAAATTTACTTAGGGTGGGAGCTGCCCAAACCAGGCATGCCAATGCCCCCCCCCACCCCACCAAAAGTACAGCCTTTCTGCCCCCCCCCCCCGGGGGGGGGGGCAAAAAGCCCACTAGACACAAGGGATTTATTTTGGGCAAATAAAATTAGAGTGGGGGCTGCCCAAAACGGGCATGCCAAGACCCCCCCAAAATCAATTACAGTCTTTCTGCAGTATCCCCCCAATCTGCCCCCACGGATGGGCAGAAAGCCCTCTAGTGTCAGGGATTTTTTCCCCATAATTTTACTTAGGGGGGGGCTGCCCAAAACGGGCATGCCAATGCCCTAACCCCCACCCCACCCCCCAAAATTACAGCCTTTCTGCCCCCCCAGGGGGCACACGGGCAGTAGCCTCCAATCTGCCCCACCCGGGGTGTCAAAAAGCCCACTAGACGCCAGGGATTTTTTTGGGGGCAATTAAAATTAGGGTGGTGGCTGCCCAAAATGGCCGTGTCAATGCCCCCACCCCCCAAAACAAATTACAGTCTTTCTGTCCCCCACTAGCTGTCAGGGATTTTTTTTGGCAATTTTACTTAGGGTGGGGGCTGCCCAAAACGGGCATGCCAATGCCCCCACCCCCCCACCAAAGCTACAGCCTGGGAGGCAGATAGGGCAGTAGCCCCCAATCTGCCCCCCGGGGGGGCACAAAGGCCACTAGATGCCAGGGATTTATTTTGGGCAATTGAAATTAAGGTGGGGGCTGCCCAAAACGGGCATGTCAATACCCCCACCTCCCCCACCAAAAAATACAGTCTTCCTGCCCCCATGAGGGGCAGTAGACCCCAATCTGCCCTCCCTGGGCCGAAAGCCCACTAGAAACCAGGGATTTTTTTTTGTATTCATGTAGGGGTGGGGGCTGCCCAAAATGGGCATGACAATACCCCCACCCCTCCTCCCCAGAGAAATTCTAGTCTTTCTGCCCACCGGGGGGGGGGGGGGGGGCATATGGGGGCATTGGCCCCTGATATGCCCCCCGGGGGCAGAAAGCTCACTAGGCGCCAGTGATTTTGCTGGCTTTTTTATGCATTGGGGTGGGGGCTGCCCAGAATGGGCATACCAATGCTCCCACCCTTTAAAAAGTAGCCACCGTCTCTCTGCCCCCCGTGGGGCCATATCGGGGCAACCCCCTCTCCCATTCCCCCCCAGGGTGGCAGAAAGCCCACAAGGCGGTACAAAAGGGGGTGGTGATGGACGGAGCATCAGAACCAATCAAACACTCACACCCAGTCAACAGATCTGGGTTTGATCCATCACCGTTCTTTAGCCCACCCTGCCACCCCAGTTCAGACATGGCCATGTGCAAATCAGTCTGACCCTGTGCCTCATGGGAACAGTCCAGCCCGAACTGAAAAGCCATGCCTTCCCTGGACCGGAAACAAGCTTCCTGGTACCGGTTTCTGGCATTTCAGCCGTCTTCAGCCAGGCTTGCTTGAATCCAGTGGCAAAGTGAGCAAGGGACTCAACATCTGAGCATACCCTGCCAACTTATGGCGAACAAAGCGGTACAAAAGGGGGTGGTGATGGACGGAGCATCAGAACCAGTCAAACACTCACACCCAGTCAACAGATCTGGGTTTGATCCATCACCGTTCTTTAGCCAACTCTGCCACCCCAGTTCAGACATGGCCATGTGCAAATCAGTCTGACCCTGTGCCACAAGGCACAGACTTATTTTTAGCAATGTGCCTTCCTGTGGATTTTGGCCCCTCTCTCAGCCGGCACATAGGGAAACCTAGCAAACCTGTACATTTTTTAAAACTAGATACCATGGGGAATCCAGGATGGGGTGACTTGTGTGCCTCTCACCAGGTTCTGTTACCCAGAATCCCTTGCAAACCTCAAACTTTGTAAAAAAAAAACAAATTTTCCTCACAATTCTGTTGTGGGAAAGTTCTGGACTCTGCGTGGATCCACAAATTTCCTTCTACACAGCATTACCCCAGGTCTCCCGATAAGAATGGTGCCTCACTCGTGTGGGAGGCCCAAGTACCCGCGACAGGCAAGGGTCCAAAACGTATTGGGGCGACATTAAAATTGCCTATCATAAAACGACCTGGTTTTGCAAGGGGTGTCACCTGGGTTTTTGGCCCCGTGCTCGGCAGCCAGCTAGGGAAACCTACCATACCCACACATTTCTGAAAACTAGACACCCGGGGATTAGAGGGAGGTATGGCTTGTGTGGATCCCCCAACTTTTTCTTACCTAGAATCCTCAGCAAACCTCAAATTTAGCTGAAAAGAAATCATTTTTTCTACACATTTGTGTGTGGGAAAGTTATGGCATCACCTGGCTGACACAAATGTCCTACTACCCAGCGTACCCCCAGGTCTCCCGATAAAAATGGTGCCTCACTCGTGTGGGAGGCCCAAGTACCCGCGACAGGCAAGGGCCCAAAACATATTGAGGCGACATCAAAATTGCCTATCACAAAACGACCTGGTTTTGCAAGGGGGGTCACCTGGGTTTTTGGCCCCGTGCTCGGCGGCCAGCTAGGGAAACCTACCAAACCCACACATTCCTGAAAACTAGACACCCAGGGGATTATAGGGAGGTATGGCTTGCGTGGATCCCCCAACTTGTTCTTACCCAGAATCCTCTGCAAACCTCAAATTTAGCTGAAAAAATCACTTTTTCCTCAAATTTTGTGTGTGAAAGTTGTGGCATCACCGGGCTGACACAAATTTCCTACCACCCAGCGTTCCCCCAGGTCTCCCGATAAAAATGGTGCCTCACTCGTGTGGGAGGCCCAAGTACCCGGGACAGGCAAAGGCCCAAAACGTATTGAGGCGACATCAAAACTGCCTATCACAAAACAACCTGGTTTTGCAAGGGGGGAACCAGGGTTTTGGGCCCCGTGCTCGGTGGCCAGCTAGGGAAACCTACCAAACCCACACATTTCAAAACTAGACACGCGGGGGATTCCAGGGAGGTATGGCTTGTGTGGATGCCCCAACTTTTTCTTACCAAGAATCCCCTGCAAATCTCAAAATTAGCTGAAAAAAATCACATTTTCCACACATTTTTGTGTGGGAAAGTTGTGGCATCACTGGTCTGATACAAATTTCCTACCACCCAGCATTCCCCCAGGTCTCCTGATAAAAATGGTGCCTCACTCGTGTGGGAGACCCAAGTACCCGCGACAGGCAAGGGCCCAAGACCTATTGAGGCGACATCAAAATTGCCTATCACAAAACGACCTGGTTTTGCAAGGGGGCTCACCAGGGTTTTTGGCCCCGTGCTCGGTGGCCAGCTAGGGAAACCTACCAAACCCACACATTTCTGAAAACTAGACACCCGGGGGAATATCGGGAGGTATGCCTTGCGTGGATCCCTCAAGGTTTCTTACCCAGAATCCCCTGCAAACCTCAAATTTAGCTGAAAAAAACATTTTTTCCACACATTTTTGTGTGGGAAAGTTGTGGCATCACCGGGCTGACACAAATTTCCTACCACCCTGCGTACCCCCAGGTCTCCCGATAAAAATGGTGCCTCACTCGTGTGGGAGCCCCATATACCCACGACAGGCAAGGGCCCAGAACGTATTGAGGCAACATCAAAATTGCCTATGACAAAATGAGCTGGTTTTGCAAGGGGGGGGTCACCTGATTTTTTGGCCCCGTGCTCGGCGGCCAGCTAGGGAAACCTACCAAATCCATACATTTCTGAAAACTACACAGCCGGGGGATTATAGGGAGGTATGGCTTGCATGGATCCCCCAACTCTAGCTTATCCAGAATCCCCTGCAAACCTAACATTTAGCTGAAAAAATCACCTTTTCCACACATTTTTTGTGTGGGAAAGTGGTGGCATCACCGAGCTGACACAAATTTCCTACCACCCAGCATTCCCCCAGGTCTCCCGATAAAAATGGCGCCTCACTGGTGTGGGAGGCCCAAGTACCCGCGACAGGCAAGGACCCAAATCTTATTGAGGCGACATCAAAATTGCCTATCAATCAATCAAATCAAGCTTTATTCGATTACTTATATAAAATAATCATAAAAACACATAAAAGAATTTACCAATATTTTTCAATTCGTCAGTAAATCCTCAATCTCTGAATACATAAACAGAATAAAATCCTAAAACATAAATTTAATCACACACAGTAATCCATTCGCTTGATCTCGCTAAAAACAATTTCATATCAAAATAGATTTCCTACATTTAAGAACATTTTTTTTAAATGCTAGAATAGTGGCAATAATGATATCACTCTCTAGGAATTGCAAAGCCAGCAGTGCGGGTCAACATTGTCTAATAACAAGTAGTCTAAGAATCGGAACAATCCATTTCTTTCTCTGCACAGATTAACGTTTACAAAAGAAAAAACCATGCAGTGTCGACTGTGAAGACATGTTGTCACACAAGCATTTACTCATTAGCCTGGACCAGTCATTTTGTTCGGGTAAACTAATTATTCTATGTATAAGATTTAATCTGAAACGCATTAGGAGGAATCTATCGTAGTCTCCTGTAATGATCCTTAATTATGGTTGAATACTGGGAGTGGTCAAAATAAGTTGGTGCGCCTGAACAGTTACTTTTGTCATGATGGTACTGTTTCTACTGGCTTCCAGTAAGCTCATACAGCTGTTTTTAAGGTCTTTTCTGGCTACCGTGTTCATCGTGTTGGGGTCTTCGTAATATTCCGGGTGGCCAAGTTTACGAGTAAACTGCTTTATGTAATTTAGCCACCTTATATGTTTAGCCCCATCTAACCCATGACTGTCCATCATAATTTGACGATTGAGTAATGTTTCGTCCATGGTCCATATCTGGTGCCGGAGTAAAACTGGCTGGATTCTTATAATGTCCGATAGATATGGCATGCCTAATTCTGTATGGCAAATGTGTGTAGAGGTGCGAGCAGGAACAGCCAATAAAAACCTAAAAAAAGAATTCTCTGTGAGCTGTAAGGAGTTAATGTCGACATGCACTTTGCTTTATATATGTGTAACAGCTCTAGAGGCGGCCGTATACCCAGTTTTCTACTAAAATTTGAAAGGGCTGCAAGTGCCTTTATAAATAATAGTCTCCTGGTTTTAACGGCCTGAATCCAGGTACCCCCTTGATCAACTAAAATCCCCAGATATGAAAAGATTTTTGTGCATTCAATCTTCTTTGCATCAATATAGAAATCTCTGGTCTTATTATTACCTGATCCACACTTCATTATAAATGTTTTGGAGGTATTAACAGAAAGACCCAGATCACTCATAAATTTTGTAAAGCTGGTGACTACCCGCTGGAGACACAGCGGAGACGTGCCATGAGAACTGCGTCATCTGCGTACATTAATACTGGTATGGGGCGCTTATTCACTAATGGTAGGTCCTGGCATTCTTTTTCTAAAACCCATCCCACGTCGTTTATATACTGGGTAAAGAGAAAGGGCGCCAGGACACAACCTTGCCTCACTCCTCTCTTAATACTAAACAACTTTGTGCACTCTCCCCACCCCCACTCCATAACGGACTCTTGCTTTCGCTTTCAAATAAAGCGGTCTTAAAAAAAGTAAAAGTGACTTGTCCACCCCCCATCCCCTCTAAAATTTGCCATAACTTCTCAAGAATGACACAATCAAAGGCAGCGGTTAAGTGTACGAATGCTAAAAATAACTTGCCCTTTTTGGCCTTTGTGTACATATCTAGAAGAATAGCTAAATTAAGACCCTGTTCTACTGTACCCATTCCCTAACGAAAACCGTATTGTAGATCGGTGATAATGGTATTCTCGTTGGCCCATTCTTGTAATCGGTTTAAAATAACTCGGCCAATTATTTTCACAGTAGAGTCCAGCAATGAGATTGGCCAGCTAAGGAAACCTACCAAACCCACAGATTTCTGAAAACTAGACACCTGGGGGATTATAGGGAGGTATGGCTTGTGTGGAGTTGTGGCTTCACAGGGCTGACACAAATTTCCTACCACCCAGCGTTCCCCCAGGTCCCAATAAAAATGTTGCCTCACTCATGTGGGAGGCCCAAGTACCCGGGACAGGCAGTAGTTTTCCCTAGCTGGCTGCCGAGCACAGGGCCAAAAACCCAGGGGACCCCCCTTGCAAAACCAGGTCGTTCTGTGATGGGAAATTTTGATGTCGCCTCAATACGTTTTGGGCCCTTGCCTGTTGCGGGTACTTGGGCCTCCCACACAAGTGAGGCACCATTTTTATTGGGAGACCTGGAGGAATGCTGGATGGTAGGAAATTTGTGTCAGCCCAGTGATGCCACCACTTTCCCACACAAAAATGTGTGGAAAAAAGTGATTTTTTCAGCAAAATTTGAGGTTTGCAGGGGATTCTGGGCAAGAAAAAGTTGGGGGATCCATGCAAGCCATACCTCCTTGGAATCCCCAGCGTGTCTAGTTTTCAGAAATCTGTGGGATTAGTAGGTTTCCCTAGCTGGTCACCAGGCACGGGGCCAAAAACACAGATGACCCCCTTGCAAAACCAGGTTGTTTTTTGATAGGCAATTTTGATGTCACCTCAATACGTTTTGTGCCCTTGCCTGTCGCGGGTACTTGGGCCTCCCACAAGAGTGAGGCACCATTTTTATCAGGAGACCTGGAGGAATGCTGGATGGTAGGAAATTTGTGTCCGCCCAGTGATGCCACCACTTTCCCACACAAAAATGTGTGGAAAATGTGATTTTTTCAGCTAAAATTTGAGATGCAGGGGATTCTGGGTAAGAAAAAGTTGGGGGATCCACACAAGCCATACCTCCCTATAATCCCCCGTGTGTCTAGTTTTCAGAAATGTGTGGGTTTGGTAGGTTTCCCTAGCTGGCCGCCGAGCACGGAGCCAAAAACCCAGGTGATCCCCCTTGCAAAACCAGGTCGTTTTGTGATAGGCAATTTTGATGTCGCCACAATATGTTTTGGGTCCTTGCTTGTCGCGGGTGCTTAGGCCTCCCACACGAGTGAGGCACCATTTTTATCGAGAGATCTGGGGGAACGCTGGGTGGTAGGAAATTTGTGTCAGCCTTGTGATGCCACAACCTTCCCACACAAAAATGTGTGGAAAAAGTTATTTTTTCAGCTAAATTTGAGGTTTGCAGGGGATTCCAGGTAAGAAAATGTTGGGGGATCCACGCAAGCCATACCTCCCTATAATCCCCGGGTGTCTAGTTTTCAGAAATGTGTGGGTTTGGTAGTTTTCTCTAGATGGCCGCCGAGCACGGGGCCAAAAACCCAGGTGACACCCCCATGCAAAACCAGGTTGTTTTGTGATAGGCAATTTTGATGTTGCCTCAATACGTTTTGGGCCCTTGCCTGTTGCGGGTACTTGGGCCTCCCACACGAGTGAGGCACCATTTTTATCGGGAGACCTGGGGGAGTGCTGGGTGAAATTTGTGTCAGCCATGTGATGCCACAACATTCCCACACAAAAATGCATGGAAAAAGTGATTTTTTCAGCTAAATGTTAGGTTTGCAGGGGATTCTGGATAAGCTAGAGTTGGGGGATCCATGCAAGCCATACCTCCCTATAATCCCCCGGCTGTGTAGTTTTCAGAAATGTATGGATTTGGTAGCTTTCCCTAGCTGGCTGCCGAGCACTGGGACAAAAACCCAGGTGACCCCCCTTTCAAAACCATGTTGTTTTGTGATGTCTCCTCACTACGTTTTGAGCTCTTGCCTGTCGCGGATACTTGGGCCTCCCACATGAGTGAGGCACCATTTTGTATCGGAAGACATTAGGAAATGCTGAGCAGTAGGAAATTTGTGTCAGCCCGGCAATGCCACAACTTTCCCACACAAAAATGTGTGGAAAAGGTGTTTTTTTCAGCTAAATTTGAGGTTTGCAGGTGATTCTGGGTAAGGAAACATTGGGGGATCCACGCAGGCCATACCTCCCTGGAATCCCCCGGGTATCTAGTTTTCAGAAACATGTGGGTTTGGTAGGTGTTCCTAGCTGGCCGCCGAGTACGGGGCCAAAAACCCAGGTGAACCCCCCTTGCAAAACCAGGTAGTTTTGTGATAGGCAATTTTGATGCCGCCTCAATATGTTTTGGGCCCATGCCTGTCGCGGGTACTTGGGCCTCCCACACGAGTGAGGCACGATTTTTATCGGGAGACCTGGGGGAATGCTGGGTGGTAGGAACTTTGTGTCAGCCTGGCAATGTCACAACTTTCCCACACAAACTGTGTGGCAAAAGAGATTTTTTCAGCTAAATTTGAGGTTTGCTGGGGATTCTGGGTAAGAAAACGTTGGGGGATCTACGCAAGCCATACCTCCCTGGAATCCCCCGGGTATTTATATTTCAAAAATGTATAGGTTTGCTAGGTTTCTCAGGTGCCGGCAGAGCTAGGCTTCAAAATCTACAGCTAGGCACTTTGCAAAAAAAGGGTCACTTTTCACTGTGAAAATGTGGTGTGTCCACGTTGCGTTTTGGGCTGTTTCCTGTCGCTGGCACTAGGCCTACCCACACAAGTGAGGTACCATTTTTCTCGAAAGACTTTTGGGAACACGGGGTGGGTGGAAGTTTGTGGATCCACACAGATTACAGAACTTTCCACCACAGAAATTTGAGGAAAATTTGGGTTTTTTTAACAAATCGTGAGGTTTGCAAGGGGTTCTGGGTAAAAGAACCTGGTGAGAGCCAGTCAAGTCACCCCATCCTGGATTCTCCTGGGTGTCTAGTTTTAAAAAATGTATAGGTTTGCTAGGTTTCCCTAGGTGCCGGCAGAGCTAGCGTTCAAAATCTACAGCTATGCACTTTGCAAAAAAAAGGGTCAGTTTTCACTGTAAAAATAAAGTGAGTCGACGTTGCGTTTTGGACCGTTTCCTGTTACAGGCCCTAGGCCTACCCACATAAGTGAGGTACCATTTTTATCGGGAGACTTAGGGTAACATACAATTGTTGAGCAACTGTTATTACCTATAGACTTTCGATGCATTTCTGCCTTCCAAATGAAAGACAATGTGTAAAAAAGAAGTCATTTTGAAAAATTACCTACAAGTCTCATGCTAGTATGAGTACTCACAATTTCGGAAATGTGCAAATATCTACTGTTTCTAAACTCCATATTTTGTTCCAATTTCAGAAATACATAGGTGTCTTTCATACCAATGTTTTCATGTATATATTTTCCCAAATTAATTGCTATATACCCGGAACATAATGAAAAACCATTGCAAGATGCTGCTCAGTTATTGGCTCTGGGTTCGTCAGATTCTTGGTGAACCTACAAGTCCTATAGATCCCCACAACCAGAAAGGTCTAGCGGATGTAACGGTATATTGCTTTCAAACAGCTGTCACAATTAGAAGAAGTTACAGGTGAAAACGTTGGCACAAATGACTGTTTTCTTCAACTAATTTTCACTTTTTCCTATATTTAACTGTTAGTTTCTATAAAGAAACCTTAAAGGATCTACACAAATGACCCCTTGCTGAATTTAGAATTTTGTCTACTTTTTTAAAATGTATAGCTTTTCAGGATCTATTATTGCTTTCATACCCATTTCTACCATTAACTGGAAGAAGGTTGGAAGCACAAAAAATAGCAAAAATAGGCTATGTCCCAGAAAAATGCCCAAACTTTGTAAACATTTTTGGTTTTCTTACAAAAGTCTGCTTTTCCCTGAAAGCTGGGAAGATGGTGATTTTAGCACCACAACCCCTTTTTTGATACCATTTGCAGGGAACAAAACAGACGCTTTCATCTGTAGCCCTTTTTTCCCATTTCCCCCCCCAAAAAAAATGTAGCTGTATTTTGGCTAATTTCTGGGTCCCATCCAGGGGAATCCACAAACCTTGGGTACCTTTAGAATCTCCATGATGTTGGAAAACAAAGAATGCAAATTTGTCATGGATACCTCATGTGGTCGAAAAGTTACAGGGGCCTAAGCGCGAACTACCCCAAATAGCCAAAAAAAAAGGCTGGGGGGGAGGGGGGGGACCTAGCAGCGAAGGGGTTAAAAACCAACTTCACAAAAATATTTATTTTTAAATCCTGAGTTCAGGGAACCCAAACTCTAAATCTCAATCTTTTCCCAATTGAAATTTACGCTTGCAAGATGTTACAAGGCAGCTCCAATGATAATCTATGGGAGAGATAGCCCTTGCCATACTGAAAAACGAAATGTTGGCAGCATTTCACTATCAGGACATGTATAACACACCAGTATATGTCATCCCTTTCACATACACTGCGCCCTGCACCTGGGGCTACCTAGGGCCTACCTTAGGGGTGCCTTACATGTTGTAAAATGAAAGGTTTGGACCTGGCAAGTGGGTGCACTTGCCAGCTCAACATGACAGTTTAAAACTGCACTCACAGAGACTGCAATGGCAGATCTAACTCATGTTTACAGGACTACTAGTGGGTGGTACAATCAGTGCTGCAGGCCCACTAGTACCATTTGGTTTACAGGTCCTGGGCACCCACAGTGCACTTTACTAGGGACTTACCAGTAAATCAAATATGCCAATCATGGATAACCAATTACAATCACAATTTACACAGGGAGCACTTGCACTTTAGCACTAATCAGCAGTGCCCAGAGTACAGAAACCAGCAAAAACGAAGTCCAGCATACAAGCAAAAATTCAGGAGGCTGTGCATCCATAGCTAGTCCCTTTCAGGTATTACCATAGGGGGAAAAACATGAAATGGTGAAACGTCCTCTTCTGGTTTGGGAGAATTTGGAGTCTCTCCATAACTTTTATCTTTGGAAAAAAATGTTGAAATAGGAGGTAGACCAACAAGAGATCTACCATGCAGAGATTTTCCCTGCCCTCATCTTACTCTTTGTGGGGGCTGTTGTCTTTTCAAATGAATAGTATTGCTCCTTAGCCTTTTGATATTCATAATACCGAGAGTTTCCATAGGAAAGGTGAAGAGACACAGTCAATCATAAACTTTTATCAGTGAACTATGAAAGTTGAAAAAGCAATTTACCTAATTTACTCACCTCCCCTTAGAAGTAGTTAGCCTCAGCCGCCGCCGCCACCAACCATAGGAGAACGGATGCTCAAGAGGAATTATATCTCCCAGAGTAGAGACAAAGTCCTCCTCACAGACCTACTCCACTGAGCCTTCCTCTGACAATTCAAACAGCAACTACCCTCCAACCTGGCCACTGACAGGGGCAGCTGGCCGCCTTCCCGCACACCTGGCCCCAGCTCCCAAGAGCCAAGCACAGAGATGGATCACGTATTCCAAATACAGTGAGGCAGGTGGTAAGGGTTGTACAGAGTGAGCCAACAAACTCTGAAGGCAGTTGCACCAGGAAGAAGAAGAGTGCAGATAAGTGAGTTCACTGTTAGCTCTCATCGGCAATATCCACTGCAATATCCAGATTTGCTCTCCGGGGTGATTCCACCGTTTCCCAGGAGCAGTTCTCCGTGTACACTACTGCGAGTAATATCACTCGGAACACTAAGCCAGGGCTCTCCACCCTCTGATGTCTTCTGATGCAGTCTCCACAGCAGACCACGTGACACTAGCACCTACGAAAAGCCTATGGGCAGGCACAAGCATGGTGAGGAAGGTGAGAGTTAACTTCTCCAAAAACATATAAGATGTTAAGGAGAGGTTAACACTTAACAGGTCTAAGTGGTCCAAAATGTAAACTTATGTTCCAGGAGCACAGGCTCTGTGGCTATCTCTTAGAGTTCAGCTTCCATCTCCGTTTGCTGGTTGAGCAGGTTTGAGGTGCTTGGTTGCCTCAAAAACAAATAAAGTAACTAAAAGAACATTTATATCTGCTCTGTCTAAAGAGCCTGAGAATGCGGATGGAGGTGGAGAACGTCTAAGAAGAGAGCAATGACAATGATTTGGCAGTAACTGATCAACGTGCACAAAGATTTAGGACCTTATTTTGTATATTTGAGGTGAAAAACATCTTGCAGTCAAACATGAGATCATAAACTACGACTTCTTTATTTGAATCAACAGTGATAAGTTATGTCTTGCCTGCCTACATAACATATTTAGACCCCTGCCCTGGAGGTAATGTAAGCAAGGTCACATGAGAAGCTCAGCTGATGGAGTGGAGCTAGATGACCTGCAGCTTCTGGTATACCAGCCTGCTCTAGATGCCCTTCCTTCGCCACCCAAAGGTGGGGCTGAAAACAAAAGATACATGAGACTGGACACATTAGAAAAAAGAGCTTAATTAGCTGCTGCTTTCCAGAGACAAAGTTCCTACACTTCAAAGGGCCGTAGCACTAAAGGTGCCCTGATAGAAAGAAAGGTGATATTCATATCCCTAGCTGTAAATGATACATTTATTATTAAACAGCAAAGGTCCAAACAGAATGAAGTGTCTTTGGGAGGTCTCAATTTCATATTAACTACATTATTTAAAAAAGTTATGTGCTTGAGGGAATAGGGTGAGGTGGAAGCTAGCGGGCAGTAGAAACACTCGTACTGTACAGAAGAGAAGAGCCTATGCCTATTTTGAAAAACGAAAATCAAGCCTATGTACCTAATGCTCAGGAGCAATGTGCCACCTGCTTGGTACATAGTGGATGAACTGAAGGAAAGGGTGATGAAGCTGGGTACTGCAGGCTTGCAGCGCCTGGGAACTGAGGGGCCACTCACATGCTCAATGTTCATAGATACTTTGGCGAAGAACACAGGTTATTGCTTCGAGGCACATAATGGGAAAGGTAGGTAAGAGGATGTAAGTGTATTCGAATTACCATAGCACTCTAGGCTCTGGGCAAGAGACTGAAGAATCTGAGTATCTGCAACAGCTATAAAGTAAAATGTATCACAGGAATCATGTTGTGAGCATGTGTTGCAGGGACACGGAAGAGGGTGAGGAGCGATGCCTGAGCATTCTAAGGCAAGCTTCTTTGGAACGTTCGACATGTAACTAAGGGGAAGGGGTGGAAGAACGTACCAATGTTATGATACGTACATTGCTGTTCTATTGATATATATACGATACATAGGGTGAAAGAAGAAGGAAGTGATAGAATGTAAAAGAGTGACAAAGTGAGAACACACAGATGAAAACAACGCAAGAGCGTGATAAAGCGATAGTTGGCAGAGGGTGATGGAAACAAGACACATGAAGCCTAGACAGCCTTGGTATTCGCAAGCCAGGCATTGAAACTCTGGACCCCACATTTATTTATTAATTCATGTTTTTTCTTCTTCTTTTTTACCGATGAAACAGTGCCTAATGCACTGCACACTAACATTGGAGGCTTGAGGCATGCAATAAAGGTCACCCCCCACCTGCGCAACATCATCAACCTTTCTTTCGAGACCGCGACCTTTCCTGAGAGCTGGAAGCACGCCGAAATCAACGCCCTACGGAAGAAACCCAAGGCGAACTCAAAAACTTCCGGCCCATCTCCCTGCTTCCATTCCCAGCTAAGGTCATCGAGAAGATAGTCAACATCTAGCCCACCCGCTACCTCGAAGACAACAGCATCCTGGACCCTTCCCAATCAGGATTCCGCAGCAACCACAGCACCGAGACTGCCCTCATCGCCGCCACAGATGACATCAGGCTCCTACTGGACAACGGCGAGACGGCGGCCCTCATCCTTCTGGACCTCTCCGCCACCTTCGACACCGTCTGCCACCGCACATTACGCACACGACTCCACGACACAGGAATCCGAGACAAGGCCCTGGACTGGACCTCCTCCTTCCTCTCCGGCAGAACCCAGAGAGTCCGCCTCCCCCCCGTTCCGATCCGATGCCTCCGAGATCATCTGCGGCGTCCCGCAGGGATCCTCCCTCAGCCTAACGCTGTTCAACGTCTACATGGCGCCCCTCGCATGCATCGCCCGTCATCACAACCTCAACATAATCTCCTACGCCGACGACACACAACTCATCCTCTCCCTCACCAAGGACCCTCTCACCGCCAAATCCAACCTCCACCAGGGAAGGAAGGCCGTCGCCGAATGGATGGAGGATAGCCACCTTAAGATGAACACAGACAAGACGGAGATCCTCATCCTCGGGCCCAACCCCTCAGCATGGGACGACTCCTGGTGGCCCGCGTCACTGGGGACACCCCCCACACCCACCAACCACGCACCCAACCTGGGAGTCATCCTCGACTCGAAACTCACCATGACCAAACAAGTCAACGCTGTCTCCTCCACCTGCTTCAACACCCTCCATATGCTTCGCAAGATCTACAGATGGATCCCGACAGACACAAGAAAAACTGTCACCCAAGCCCTAGTCAGCAGCAGACTCGACTACGGAAACGCCCTCTACGCCGGCGCCCCGACCAAGCTTATCAACATACTGCAAAGAATCCAGAATGCCTCTGCACGCCTGATCATCGACGTCCCGCGCCGCAACCACATCACCCTCCACCTCAGGAACCTGCACTGACTCCCTGTTGACAAAAGAATCTCCTTCATGCTCCTGATCCACGCACACAAGGCACTCCACAAGACCGGCCCAGCCTACCTCAACATCCGACTCTCCTTCTACGTACCCAACAGGAAACTCCGCTCCGCAGACCTCTCCCTGGCCACCGTCCCACGCATCCGTAGAACCACAGCTGGAGGCAGATCCTTCTCCCACCACGCCGCCACAACCTGGAACACCCTCCCCCTCATCCTACGATAAACCGAAGACCTACTAACCTTCAGGAGACAACTCAAAACCTGGCTGTTTGATCAGTAGCTACAGCACCTTCCCTCCTTCAGCACCTTGGAACCCTTGCGGGTATGTAGTGCGCTCTACAAATTATTTGATTGATTGATTGATTTCAGCAGCAAGCGCCGGGTTCAACGACTACTTCCCATTGCAGTGCTGTTATTTTCCAGAAAGGAAGGCCCCGCACAAATACGAGGCACCGTTGTAATTTGCCGTGCATGAACTGTATCTAATTTATGAAATGGCTCCTGCATTATTAATACAAAGGCGGCATACGAGTTATGCTTAATAACAGAGTTATGCTTAATAAATTACAACAGTGTTTTTTTTTTTATATATAACCATGGTGTATCTGTTAAAAGAAGTAAGGAAGAAAGAACGATCCCTTCATCTACTGACATCAATTTTAGCCCAGTTTGGATACTGGCAATGCAGCAACAGCCTTGCCCTTTGGTTTAAAACCAGCAGCAAGTAAGGCCTCTCAAAAGTAAGGATTTGTTGTCAGGCAACTTAAAAGTGCTCCTTTGGAGGAGGGGCGGAGGAGAACGTTTCTACATGCACTGCATTTGGTACCGAAACCCCAGAAAGAACTGTATAACAATGTTGAGCTAAGAGCACCTCTTCTCCTGTGTCTTAACATTTCTGGCTGCCAGTGGGAGCTTGACATATCTTATATACATCATATATTTAGTAAATTTATTTTCAACACTATTTTTTAATGACAGTTTAACGTCACATGGCTCAGGGAATTATTATTAGGTCTGGCAGAAATTTAAATTACACCAACGTGAAATATAGCATGAAACGACGTATTTGCATTTTCAATTGCAATAAAAAACCAAATTATGTGAATTTCGCACCCCCTAAATTACGTTCAACAGGCGTTTCCTCTTCTGGTGTGCGGTGGCTGTGAAGAGTGGTAGAACAAGGCAGAATGAGGCTTTTGAGTAGCATTATATGCTGGTTATTCTGTGCTGTGCATATTTCCAGAAAGCTAATTTTCCTCCAAAGCAAGGAGCAAGTTAAGAAATGAAACTACACACACATTGGGGTTTGTGTTAAATACACATGTATTAGCATTCCTGCAATAACTACTTTTAAAAAAAGGCTTGGCCCAGGGCATAAATAGTTATTATCTGCGCGAGGACCACTGCAAAGATTTTTTTTTAAACATTTTTTAACAATTTTATTAAGCATTTTGTAGATAAACATGACACACATTTCAGCATCATTTCAAGTATCGGAGAGGACAATAGCACAAGAGGCTCCGGCACATGCCGCTTCCTAACATCATACAAAGGGGAGAAGTAGGGGAAGATCAACACTGATGGGAAGAGGACAGCAGCCTCCTTTCCCCCTGCGCCTCAAGCCTCACATGAATAAAAACACCATAATAAAGATAAATCTGAATGGAGTTGGGATCATGGTGGGTCGCTCTCTGGTTCGGAAGGGGACTGAACCCATATATCAGACGCCCTAAGTGTTTAAGACATAGTAAGGTGTCTGCCCCCTATTCTGTTTTGACGACGTATGTGCGTGGTGAAGGGATGCCTTGTAACATTGAATTTATCCACCCTGTCCCTAACTATAGTTGTAAGCTTCTCCATAACGTATAGATTCCATACTTTTCCCCACCACAGGTTCAATCTAGGGGCTTGCAGCTGTTTCCAAATTTCTGCTATGCACAGTCACGCTGCCAGTAGTAGATGGCAGTGGAGCCGCCCTTGTGGGGTCAAAGAGGGAAGAGCTCTATCTGCATCAGGATCACCCAAGAGACTCGTCAAGGGATCGTGGGGCAGAGTGGTGTAGGTAATGGTGCGTATTGTTTGGAGGAGTTCGTCCAAAAAGGTTTCAACACTCGCGCATGACCAACACGTATGCAAAAATGTACCCCGCCCCCAGGGGCCCTTCCAGCACAGCTCAGAGCTGCCAAACATTTTATGCAACCTTATTGGCGTCAGCTACCAACATGTGAGGAGTTTGTGTTTTCTTTGTAGCGGAGACAAATAGAGGACTTGGAGGCCCTTTGCCATATTACTCTCCAAGTATCATTTGTGATGTCAACATTCAATTTCCTTTCCCATTGTTTAATGTAGGCATGTTTATTTGACGGAGTGAAGTTGAGTATATGGCAGTATAACCATGATACAGAGATTCTATAGGTGTCTCCATCCTCTGCATGGCCAGTCGAGCCGATGGACGCCCAGCCCAGTGTACAGCTTGTCCTATCCGGGAAACATCCTTTACCCCGCATGCGTTACTCCACAGTGCCATTACCCCGCAGTTTTTACACCGCAAAATCTTTTACAACGCATTCCCCAAAGTAACACCACGGTGGAGTTAGAATAGTAAATTGCGTTGTAATGGGGAATGTGTTGAAATAGTTTACGGTGTAAAGCCCTGCGTTTTTGAAAGATTTTGCGGTGTAAAAACTAAGGGGTAATGGCACGTGGAGTAAAAGTGTGCGGGGTGAAGTGTCCTATTCGCCCTATCCTATATGCCTCCTGTCACAGGAAAACCCCAAGCTGACCTTACTTTAAGGGCAATTTGGTGCCTCCCTCAACCCAACAGTGGCACCCAAGCCGGCTTTGTAGCACTGCTTTGTGCCTGAACTGAACCAGAGAACCATTCTTCCCATAGCAAGCAGAGGGCCACGTCCGTCTGGTGTCTGTGGAAAATGATTGCTAAATGGGTGTTCTGTAGCTTCTAATAAACCAAAGCTAATGTCAGTGCTTAATTTGTGTCGGTGGTTGAAAGCGGTGGGCACCTGCTCTCATTTTTGGGGACAGAGACGTATTTCATATCATCAAGATTTTGAACCAGAGCAAGAGAAAGAAAGGCTGAAAAGGGTGAAGGAAGAAGAAAGTGATAAAATGTAAAAGGGTGACAAAGTGAGAACGCACAGATGAAAGCACCGCAAGAGCGCGATAAAACGACAGTTGGCAGAGGGTGAAGGGAACAAGAGACATGACGATTAGACAGTCTTGGTATTCACAAACCAGGCATTGAAACTCTGGGCCCTGCATTTATTTATTAGTTCATGTTTTTTTTCTTTTTTTACAGATTAAACAGCGCCTAATGTATTGCACACTACTAACATCGGAGGCTTGAGGCATGCAACAAAAGTCGCCATTTCAGCAGCAAGCGCCGGGTTCAACGACTTATTCCCATTGCAGTGCTGTTATTTTCCAGAAAGGAAGGCCCCGCACAAATATGAGGCACCGTTGTAATTTGCCGTGCACGAACTGTATCTAATTTATGAAACGGCTCCTGCATTATTAATACAAAGGCGGCATACGAGCAGAACAGAACAGGTTTTGTCCAGCAGACAAAGAACTTCCACCCAACAGCTGTCAGGCCTCGAAAATCACCTTTCGAACAGCTAAGTACGCTAATTGGCCCCAGGGAGTTTGGAATGATGTGCGTGGCGCCCATAATGCCACCGTGCTTTAACAAAATGTCAGCACAAGCGACTGCATATGTTTCTCGGAGGAGTCATCAGACATTAGAATTGACATGGTTAATTGTGGCAGCCGATTCTGTGGAGTTCGTGTGCCTCGATTCATTAAGGGGCGCATTTTTTGAGACGGTTTCTGTTTGTGTGTTGCAACAGGCTCCATATGTGAGAATGAGTGGAGACCAACAAAGCCCTTGCGAAGCCTGTGAAATGTTCACACATTCACAACCGCCGCTTGCTGCCGCCCCTCTTTCGCAGGGTTTAAGAGGCAGGACTCGGTGCTAGAGATACAACTGACGTTTATACCGTGTCTCTTCAATCGCTTCTACCAGGACGAGTACCCACCTCCAGAAAAAGACATTTATCCTTAACAACTAAAGGCATCACTTAGATTTTGCCCATTCAGCCCACACCCTTTTACCAATCGTGCCTATAAAATGGGAATTGAAATATTTCCCTATGTTTAAACATATTTAAGATATCGCCTCAACTATAACTCTTGGTGGAAAAGCCAGCTGACCTGTTACAAATGTGTTCTGATGGGCACGGTTGCTGATTAGGAGGTTTTAGACACTTTACTATATATGTTGAGCAAAAAAACGAAAGGTAAATCCTAGAAGTAAATAAATATATAATGAAGCAACACATGCATTCCAATATTATACACAGATACATATCAGAGACTCAACTGGAATCAGCTGAAGCTCCAGTAGAAACCTATAAAACTGGTCAACTGGAAATTCCACCTGGAATTATAATGCAATATATATTTTTCTTTAAAGAGCTCAAGGGACTTCTCAGGACTTGACATAAACAGCAGGTAGTAAGCAATATAGCAGAATAATTGCATGATTCCAAGGATCCAAGGGATGCGGAGTCTTAAACAAGATTGGACATGCTGGAGGGGGAAATGAGTCTACTGCTACTATGACCTCTCATCAGCGTTAAAATCCGCCGACCACTCAACCCTGTTATGTCTTCTGAAAGAGACAAAGTGTGGGAGCACAGAACTGGAATGGATTACATATATCCTTCAGCATGGTCCTTGGTCCCTTTTAAATTGGCCATTATTTAGTGAGCATGGGGAGTCCTACAGGGATCTGCTTTACCTACTCTGGTATTTAATGTTTACGTGAGCCTCTTGGCCAAACTAATCTTGAACTATGAGCTGCACTCAATCAATCAATCAGGGATTTGTGAAGCGCACTACTCAGCAGTGAGGGTCTCAAGGCGCTGTGAGGGGGGGGGGGATTGGGCATCCCCAGCTCATCTGAAGAGCCAGGTCTTGAGGCTCTTCCTGAATGCTTGCAGTGTGGGGGTTCGTCTGATGCTGAGGGGGAGTTCGTTCCAGATCATGGTCGCGATGTAGGAGAAGGATCTTTCTCCTGTTCTGGCTCTGCTGATGATTAGAATTACAACCAGGGCAAGGTCGGCGGAGCAAAGGTTCCTCTTGGGGGCATAGAAGGAGAGTCTTTCATTGATGTATTGGGGTCCGGTGTTGTGGAGAGCTTTGTAGGCCTGTGTGAGCAGCTTGAAAGTGACTCTTTTCAACTGGGAGCCAGTGGAGGTCTTGTAGGTGCTTGGTGATGTGGTCTTGTCATGGAATGATGAGGATGAGTATGGCTGCGGCGTTCTGGACGGTCTGGAGTTTGTGGAGTAGAGATTCGTTGATTCCAGCATAGAGGGCGTTCCCATAGTCAAGTCTGCTGGTTATGAGTGTGTGGGTGACGCTCTTTATGGACTCGGGTGGATCAATTCTAAGATCTTGCAGAGTATGCGAAGGGTGTTGAAGCACGTGGACGATACGGCACTGATCTGTCGGTTCATAGTGAGGGAGAAGTCAAGTATGATGCTGAGGTTGCGGGAGTGGTCTGTGGATGTGGATGTGGGCGGGTTGCCGAGAACGTGCGGGTCACCAGGTGTCGTCCCACGCGGAGGGGTTGGATCCGAGGACGAGGACTTCCATTTTCTCAGAGTTGAGCTTTAGGCAGCTGCTGCTCATCCAGAGTACGACGTTCTACATTCCTTCCTGGAAACTGTGTCAGGTGATGTTGGGTTCCTTGGTGAGGGAGAGGATGAGCTGAGTGTCGTCGGCGTAGGATACTATGCTGAGTACATGTTCTCCGACGATGGTTGCGAGTGGGGCCATGTAGATGTTGAAGAGCGTGGGGCTGAGGGAGGATCCTTGGGGTACCCTGCATCTGATCTCTGTGGGTTCGGAGAGGAAAGGCAGGAGTCTGATTTTTTTAATTCGGCCGGCGAGAAAGGAGCGGACTCAGTCTAGGGGAAGTTCCCTGTATGCGGGCGTTGTGGAGTCTGCCGGCTAGAGTATGGTGGGAGACTGTGTCGAATGCTGCTGAGCGGTCTAGTAGAATGAGGGTTGCCGTGTGTCCTTGGTTGAGGAGAGTGCGAATGTCGTGCGTGGCAGCTAGGAGGGCGGTCTCGGTGCTGTGGTTGCTGCGGAATCCAGATTCAGAAGTGTTGAAGATCGAGTTGGATTCTATGAAGTTTGTGAGCTGCATGTTGACGATCTTCCCGGTGACTTTGGCGTCGAAGGTGAGGAGAGAGATGGGACTGTCGTTCTTGAGGTCCGTCGGGTCTGTGGAGGGTTTCTTGAGGAGGGTGTTAACTTCTGTGCGTTTCCAGTCATCAAGGAATGTACCTGTTTTGAGGGTGTAGTTGATTGTATGTCGTAGTTCGGGAGCTATGGCAGAGGCGCCCCTGTGGAAGATGTGTGGCGGGCAGGGGTCGGTAGGAGCTCTGGAGTGTATGCTCCTAATGGTCTTTACGGTGTCTTGCTGCGGAATCCAGATTCAGAAGTGTTGAGGATCGAGTTGGATTCTATGAAGTTTGTGAGCTGCATGTTGACGATCTTCCCGGTGACTTTGGCGTCGAAGGTGAGGAGAGAGATGGGACTGTCGTTCTTGAGGTCCGTCGGGTCTGTGGAGGGTTTCTTGAGGAGGGTGTTAACTTCTGTGCGTTTCCAGTCATCAAGGAATGTGCCTGTTTTGAGGGTGTAGTTGATTGTATGTCGTAGTTCGGGAGCTATGGCAGAGGCGCCCCTGTGGAAGATGTGTGGCGGGCAGGGGTCGGTAGGAGCTCTGGAGTGTATGCTCCTAATGGTCTTTACGGTGTCTTCTGTGGTGACAGGGGTCAAGGCGATGATGGTTGGCTGGATTGCGTCGCTGGTGGTCGGTGATGTGTCAGTGTCTTAGTTTGGTTCGTCCAAATTGTCGTAGAGAGTCCTGATCTTGTGATGGAAGAAGGAGCCGAGTTTGTTGCAGAGGTCCTGGAGGGGAGGGACGTCGGAGGTTTCGCTGGGGGGTTTGGTGAATTCTTGTATGATGCTGAAGAGTTCCTTGGAGTTGCGGAAGTTGGAGAGGATTCGGTCCTGGATGAAGTTTCTCTTCGTGCTTCTGATGAGTTGGTGGTGTTCTGTCATGGCGGTCCTCCATGCTTTCTCGAGTCGTCGGCCTGTGTGCTTGGATTCTCGGAGGTCCGTGGTAAACCAGGTCATTTTCGTGGTGCATTTTCTGTCCTTGTTCTGGAGGGGAGCGAGCGTGTTATAACAGTCGACGATCCATCTGTAGAGTTCGTTGGCTGAAGAGTTGGTGTTGGGTCGTGGGAGGTAGAGGAGTGAGGCGGAGGGTGGAGTTGAGGTGCTCTTCTGTGATCTTGCTCCAGTTTCTGCTTGTGTGCGGTGGGATTCGAGAAGGAGAAGTGGACGCAGTGGTGGTCCGTCCAGAGGGGATGCGTGGTGCGACTAAAGAAAAAGTTGTTTTCTCCTGCGAATATGGGGTCGGGGGTGTGTCCTGCCTTGTGGGTGGGGGTAGTGATGAGCTGCTTCAGTCCGATGTTGGCGCCAGGGGGCGGTGGAGTTGGGGATCGCTGAGGTTGTCGAGGTGGAAGTTTACGACTCCGAGCAGTGCGTAGTCCATGGAGACGAGGGCGTGGGGCGTGATGAGGTCTGCGATGGTGTTGGTGAACAGGGCACGGGGTCCGGGAGGTCTGTAGGTGAGAGTTCCGTATAGAGTCATTCTGGGGTTGATCTGGAAGTGAAGGTGTTCCATGGGGGGTGAGGAGTCGTTCGAGATCGCAGTTGTGAGTCAGAGGGAGTTTTTGTGTACAATGGCGAGAACACTTCCAGGGTGGTTGGGGCAGTCTTTCCTCTGGATCTTGAACCTATCAGGGATGGTGTCTGCGATGTCGGGTGCGGACCTGGCCTTGATCCAGGTCTCTGTGAGGAAGGTGACGTTGGTTAAGAGGGTGTCAAGGAGGTCACAGAATTCTACTGTGTGTCTGTGTATGGAGCGTACATTGAGGAGGATGCAGCTCAGGGGTTTGGGAGCGTTGACGTCCAGAGGGTTGGCGGTAGCTGTAGGGGCCCGGAGGTGCGTGAAGGTGCGGCGGCAGTGTCGGTAGGAGAACTGGCCTTGGGTGGTGTTTGGCGTAGACAGCTGACAGTTGTTGTTTCTTCCGGGGTTGAGTGTGTGGAGAGTTGCTGAGTTGTAGCGGTGGGAGGTCGGAGGACCAGGGTCCCTGGCGCTAGTCGGGGATGGGCACAGATGGACTTGCCTTTGGCGCACCAGCGACGCCCCTGCTCGGTGGCCATGCAGCAGCCACCATTACGTAGAGGTTGGGGAGAGGGAGAACAGCTGGGTGCTGGAACAGTCAAAAGGGGGAGGGGCCGAGGTGCACAGCAGCGGGGAAGGGAGCGAAACGGTTAACGGGCAACACAGTGAAAAAGAGACAAAAAGGCACAGAGAGGCACAAAAAAGGCACAAAGAGAAAAAAGCACAAGAAAGGCACAAACAAGGCACAGACAGACAAAGGCAAACAAACTACAGAAGGCTGGCAGAGTTGAACAGCAGAAGAGCAAGGCTCTCCCACTGGACCACCAGGGATGAGGCACAGGCTGGAGCCTGCGAGTGGAGGAGGGCCTCAAACACCTACCTGGAACTACTACTTTTCACCTGCAGACAATACACAGATTTGCGTGCACGTTGACTCTGATAATTCTAAAGCCTCTTTAAATTGTGAAATGCAGAAGATTACTCCCTCTTGACCTCGGAGTTCTGGACTATCTATGCAAACTACCCAGACCTTCACCAGTCATAAGCAAGTTGGATGCTGTGCTGTACAATGATCTGTCAATTACTGCTCAAATGGGAGCAGCAATTAAATATATTTTCTATTTAGAAAGCCTTCAGCTGATCTTGCCTCTTTTCCTAGTCTCCATGCTGAGAAGTACACAACCCTCACTTATTTGGCTACTTTAAAGGACTATATTTGGATTGCCAAATTCCATATTGCACCTGTCCCGTCTCCCAAAATTTCACTCCAAGACTGATCTCTAAGTGTTGGTGGCAAAATGACATACCTCCAGTGCTCTTACAACTTCATGTCTATCTGTTGAGCAATGTATTACATTTAAGGGTCTGTGAGTGATGCACAAGACATATATATTGGACTTGGTCTGAGTTCTTGTCCTTCAGATTATATCACCACAATATGGTACAGGCACTTCACTCCTCTAATTATTCTCTCCTGCGGCTAGGCCATTTCTGAAGGATATATACAGGTGGCAGGGCATTCAGTACGCAAGCTTGGAACCATATTGCCTCTTACTCATCACTTTTTGACTCACCATCCAGTGGTCTGCAAGTGAGGAAGTCAACAAAATCTTACTGATGTGCCCTCTAAAGTAGTTAGGGGAAAGTTTTTGAAATTTAGAATTGGGCACTATGTCATACTGCAGACAATAAAATACAGATCAGTCCTAAAATGAAATGAAAGATTTGTAGATTGTAAATGATTCTGAAGGATACATAATGAAATATGTATTAAATGTTTACCTGTAAACGAATTAGGACAAATAAATCCTTAAGATCTATTCAATGGGAGATGAAGGAATACAGATAGGAATCTGTACCATGAGGCTCTAATAATAAAACTTGTTCAGAGGTAAAACGAGAAAACATTTGTAACCCTGGGAGTGATAATGGCTGACAAGTGTAATACTATTTAATGGATGAGTCCTCGTCCACCTAGACACTGTAACTAGGATACACACATGATGTAATTGTCAGTGGCAGAAGAAAGTCACATGAGTAAGACTTGATGAAAAGCTTGCAGACGACCTAAAAGACTGGGCAGTACTGACCCACCTAACGTCACACCATCACCAACACAGAATAAACCGAAGACGAATCCTGGATCAATGGCAACAGAAACAAGCATTTGGGAGAGTTTGAGGAACTGACATTGTAAATAACAATGCCTTTTGTGTGTTGGTATTTACAATGCCAATATCTTAAACTCTCGCAAATGCGAGACCTATTGCATTGCAAATGCTTGTTTGTAAAAGTGCCCTATGCCGCGCTTTCACTTCACTGGCAGCCATGTCCCTTTCTTTAGACGATCCGGGTCTAAAGAAAGCTGTGCAGCCGCCATTAAAGTGAAAGAGTGGTATGGGGCGCTCTTACAAAAAAAAAAAGCATTTGTTTGTTAAGTTGACAAACAAATGCTTTTTTTTTGTAAAAGCACCCCATGCCACGCTTTCACTTCAATGGCGTTTACGCCCCTTTCTTTAGAAGTGGCTTGTCTAAAGAAAGATGCGAGGCCACAATTAAAGTGAAAGTGTGGTATGGGGCGCTTTTCCCCAAAAAAGCATTTGTTTGTCAAGTTGACAAACAAATGCTTTTTTTTGTAAAAGAGTCCCATGCCGCACTTTCACTGATAATATATAACGTTAAAGCATGACGTTGCGGCGCTTTAAAACATTAATATGGTGAGGGACACATAAAGAGAGACGGGCCTGGGGAAGAGAAAGGCGTGCACTGGTTAACGAAAGGTACCTGCTGGTTAAAAAAACATAAAAGCAGTTGAGAGCATGTAGTGCCTGGAACAGCAGGAGAAAGTCATTAAAGAAAATAGTGCTCGGAACCCGTAATTAAAGCCTACAGAGTAACAATGCACATAAGAGGGCCAGTCCTTATGGGAGGTTACAAGATGAGCCAAGGCGGTACTACGGAGGGACTACTAAGCCTATTGACCAATAAAAAGCCACAGTTTACAAAGGACAGTGACAGGAGCCAATTAAAAAGATGGGCGGAAAATGGGCGGAGCTTCAAGTCCATACCTGAATACAGCATGCCTCGCAGAGCAGCGCATGCAATGCCCAGCATCGACCTAAAAATAAAACATGGCAGCAAAAAATGCACTGCAAAGTGGCACGGACCACGCAGTAGAAAGATACATGAAAAGAGATTGTATTTAGAACACACCCCACAAATGTTGATGGCGACAACGATCAATTTACTGAGAAGAAAACAAAAGTTCAGTGAAAACAAAACATAATATACACAAGGGTCCGCGCTTATTCCTCCCAAGAAGGGGACAGTTAGTCATGAAAAAAGTTTTGAAAAAATGAGCAGACACTGACTGAAGTGCAACTACAGATAGAATATACAAAACACGTTTGTATGAGAAAAGGTTGTGCAAAAGGACAGCTCGGTTTTTGTTATTATGTTAGAATGATATAACATACACTGTGTAGGATGTAGAAATCAAACAAAAAGATATAGGGGAAAAATGATAAAACGTCTTGTTTGATCTAAATAAATTCAGCATCCTATTATTATTCCATGAACAAATGATGAACATATTTCTCAAACAGGAATATGTTAAGAAGGGAGTTGTGGGAACACGTTTCAGAAGGTGACTGCTAATTTACAGTGCTCCTGTGCAGAACAGCTTCAGGCCCTTGAATCAGCAGCCAGAGGTGGACGTGGGGCTCATCATCAGCAGACCTCAGTGCAAGGGGTTGGGGGGACCCGTATCGGGGCTCCCTGGCACCTGGAGACAGTTTGTAGTACATAATCTACAGGTGAAATGGCACTGTGATGGCGGGCAAGATGGTAAGCTCACATGAGTGAAACTGCCCGTGAAGTGCCCTGATGTAATCATGTAACCCCTTCCACCCCCAATACTACCAGACTTTGGGGGTGGAGCCCTGCTGAGCGGAATGGGGTGACAGTGAGGTACCGTCAGGGGAAATTCTTTGGAAGAAGCTTGGCATTGGGTTAATCACTCTACTCTCTCAGCAGAGTGATCACAGGTCACTGAGCAGTACAATGTAGGGTTTGGAGGTAGACAAGGACATGGGTCCCTCCCCCTCTGAGAATAAACAATGCAAGGCCGGAGATAAAGGGGAATATTTAGTCACAAGAAACACCTGCAATGAAGAGTCTGAGAATTCTAGGGATGCAGGGTCTGCTCTTTTATGAGCCTTCAAATGTTTTAATTTATTGATGCCTTGCCCCACACGGAGAGTTGATTCAGGATTCCTCTCTGTCGCATAGATTCGGACTCCATCCAGGATTGGCGGGGTCTTTGGATTCTCCTTTCCATTTGGTGAGCCTTCCCACACCCCATTTCTATATAAAGGTCTGTCTCAACACACCCCATTCATTCCATATTACCTTCTTTTTATAGGCTGTCCACATTTTATATACCAATCCTGAGAAAGACCTGCTGTGACATTTATTCAATTATGCATACCCTCTGGGTCGAAACGTCTACGCTTGATTAGTCCATGTCCATAGTCTCATCACCCCTATACAAAGAAGAAGGAATTCCAAAGGGTGTCCACAGAACCTTATGTATTCAAAAAGGGACGGACCTACACTAATTCATATTGTATTTACATGGATATAATTTGTTTTCTTTGAATATCTGTCTACAGCACGCATGCACCTTTTGCACATGGCTCACTAAAGTCATATTATATATATTGTTTGTTTTGCTATTGGTGTATGTGACAGTCATATATAAAATTGACTATTATAAATAATTAGATCATTGGAATGTGGAGCACTCCATTGTAGACAATGGAATGCTCCATGCTTCTACGGGCCGGTAAAGGCCCGCAGAGCAACATTCCAATGTTTTACAAAAGCCTCTCGAAGCTCGAGGGGATTTAAATCCCCTCGAGCTTCGAGAAGCCTTTGTTTAATTTATTAGAACATTCTGCCCTCTAGTGGCAGAATGTTCTAATAGCCTTATAGCCCTTCGTAGCAGGGCTATACCGCTATTAAAGTCCCGCTGCTTTTGTTAAAGTCCCTCGCCTTCGGCTCGGGCCTTTAACGCTGCAGCGGGCCTTTAATAGCCGGTATAGCCCGCTACGGCGGGCTATAAGGCTATAATATATATAGAAAATTGAACTTTCGTTTTGACTTTCATCCTTGTCCAAAGTATTTACTAGACATTGTTTGACACTGATTGCTATTCAAAAATGCCACTGCCAATGAATTCTTTGTTTACTAAACAAATGTTTAACCCAACAGAACTCATTGTAGATTATATAGCTCACACCCAGGTTCTGAGGGACACAGGGTTTACCCCATTATCTTTAATGGCTTTCATGAGGGGAGTCATAAATTAGGCAGATGTTAAAACACTTGCAAAGTTCCTTGCACAATGATGAACATAAGATCTCAGCACTGGAGAGTGATATTAGGAGGATAGAGGTTGCATCTTTATCACTGAAAGAGATGTGGGTGCCCTGAATATGAACTGAAAGTGCTAGAGGGCATCTTACCGATGCATGGAGACATGTTAAAGAGGTACCGAAGGTTCAAAACGTGCACAGTTGCCTCCATCTCCTCTCTTGAAAATAAGATGGAAAATTTAGAGATAAGTAGAAGACAGTGAATATACCTATTTTTGGTTTTCTTGTGCTGGATGACCAAAGAAATTTGAAGCGGTACAAAAGGGGTGGTGATGGACGGAGCATCAGAACCAATCAAACACTCATACCCAGTCAACAGATCTGGGTTTGATCCATCACTGTTCTTTAGCCCACTCTGCCACCCCAGTTCAGACATGGCCATGTGCAAATCAGTCTGACCCTGTGCCACAAGGCACAGACTTATTTTTAGCAATGTGCCTTCCTGTGGATTTTGGCCCCTCGCTCAGCCGGCACATAGGGAAACCTAGCAAACCTGTACATTTTTTAAAACTAGATACCATGGGGAATCCAGGATGGGGTGGCTTGTGTGCCTCTCACCAGGTTCTGTTACCCAGAATCCCTTGCAAACCTCAAACTTTGTAAAAAAAAAAAACACATTTTCCTCACAATTCTGTTGTGGGAAAGTTCTGGACTCTGCGTGGATCCACAAATTTCCTTCCACACCGCATTACCCCAGGTCTCCCGATAAGAATGGTGCCTCACTCGTGTGGGAGGCCCAAGTACCCGCGACAAGCAAGGGTCCAAAACGTATTGAGGCGACATTAAAATAGCCTATCATAAAACGCCTGGTTTTGCAAGGGGGTTCACCTGGGTTTTTGGCCCCGTGCTCGGCAGCCAGCTAGGGAAACCTACCATACCCACACATTTCTGAAAACTAGACACCCGGGGGATTAGAGGGAGGTATGGCTTGTGTGGATCCCCCAACTTTTGTCTTACCTAGAATCCTCAGCCAACCTCAAATTTAGCTGAAAAGAAATCACTTTTTCCACACATTTGTGTGTGGGAAAGTTATGGCATCACCTAGCTGACACAAATTTCCTACCACCCAGCGTACCCACAGGTCTCCCGATAAAAATGGTGCCTCACTCGTGTGGGAGGCCCAAGTACCCGCGACAGGCAAGGGCCCAAAACATATTGAGGCGACATCAAAATTGCCTATCACAAAACGACCTGGTTTTACAAGGGGGGTCACCTGGGTTTTTGGTCCCGTGCTCGGCGGCCAGCTAGGGAAATCTACCTAACCCACACATTTCTGAAAACTAGACACCCAGGGGATTATAGGGAGGTATGGCTTGCGTGGATCCCCCCAATTTTTCTTACCCAGAATCCCCTGCAAACCTCACATTTAGCGGAAAAAAAACCTTTTTCCACACATTTTTGTGTGGGAAAGTTGTGGCATCACCGGGCTGACACAAAATTCCTACCACCCAGCGTTCCCCAAGGTCTCCCGATAAAAATGGTGCCTCACTCGTGTGGGAGGCCCAAGTACCCGCGGAAGGCAAGTGCTCAAAACGTATTGAGGCGAAATCAAAATTGCCTATCACAAAACGACCTGGTTTTGCAAGGGGGTCACCTGGATTTTTGGCACCGTGCTCTGCGGCCAGCTAGGGAAACCTACCAACACCCACACATTTCTGAAAACTAGACACCCGGGGGATTATAGGGAGGTATGGCTTGCGCGGATCCACCAACTTGTTCTTACCCAGAATCCTCTGCAAACCTCAAATTTAGCTGAAAAAAATCACTTTTTCCTCAAATTTTGTGTGTGAAAGTTGTGGCATCACCGGGCTGACACAAATTTCCTACCACCCACTGTTCCCCCAGGTCTCCCGATAAAAATGGTGCCTCACTCGTGTGGGAGGCCCAAGTACCCGCGACAGGCAAAGGCCCAAAACGTATTGAGGCGACATCAAAATTGCCCATCACTAAACGACCTGGTTTTGCAAAGGGGGAACCTGGTTTTGGGCCGCGTGCTCGACGGCCAGCTAGGGAAACCTACCAAACCCACACATTTCAAAACTAGACACGCGGGGGATTCCAGGGAGGTATGGCTTGCGTGGATGCCCCAACTTTTTCTTACCCAGAATCCCCTGCAAATCTCAAAATTAGCTGGAAAAAAATCACATTTTCCACACATTTTTGTGTGGGAAAGTTGTGGCATCACTGGTCTGATACAAATTTCCTACCACCCAGCGTTCCCCCAGGTCTCCTGATAAAAATGGTGCCTCACTGGTGTGGGAGGCCCAAGTACCCACGACAGGCAAGGGCCCAAAACCTATTGAGGCGACATCAAAATTGCCTATCACAAAACGACCTAGTTTTGCAAGGGGGGGTCACCAGGGTTTTTGGCCCCGTGCTCGGCGGCCAGCTAGGGAAACCTACTAAACCCACACATTTCTGAAAACTAGACACCCGGGGGAATATAGGGAGGTATGGCTTGTGTGGATCCCTCAAGGTTTCTTACCCAGAATCCCCTGCAAACCTCAAATTTAGCTGAAAAAAAAAAATTCCACACATTTTTGTGTGGGAAAGTTGTGGCATCACTGGGCTGACACAAATTTCCTACCACCCAGCGTAACCCCAGGTCTCCCGATAAAAATGGTGCCTCACTCGTGTGGGAGGCCCATTTACCCACGACAGGCAAGGGCCCAGAACGTATTGAGGCGACATCAAAATTGCCTATGACAAAATGAGCTGGTTTTGCAAGGGGGGGTCACCTGATTTTTTGGCCCCGTGCTCGGCGGCCAGCTAGGGAAACCTACCAAAGCCACACATTTCTGAAAACTAGACACCCAGGGATTATAAGGAGGTATGGCATGTGTGGATCCTCCAACTTTTTCTTATCCAGAATCCCCTGCAAATCTCAAATTTAGCTGACAGAATCACTTTTTCCACACATTTTTTGTGTGGGAAAGTGGTGGCATCACCGGGCTGACACAAATTTCCTACCACCCAGCATCCTCCCAGGTCTCCCGATAAAAATGGTGCCTCACTCGTGTGGGAGGCCCATATACCCACGACAGGCAAGGGCCCAGAACGTATTGAGGCGACATCAAAATTGCCTATGACAAAATGAGCTGGTTTTGCAAGGGGGGTCACCTGATTTTTTGGCCCCGTGCTCGGCGGCCAGCTAGGGAAACCTACCAAAGCCACACATTTCTGAAAACTAGACACCCAGGGATTATAAGGAGGTATGGCATGTGTGGATCCTCCAACTTTTTCTTATCCAGAATCCCCTGCAAACCTCAAATTTAGCTGACAGAATCACTTTTTCCACACATTTTTTGTGTGGGAAAGTGGTGGCATCACCGGGCTGACACAAATTTCCTACCACCCAGCATCCCCCCAGGTCCCCGATAAAAATGGCGCCTCACTGGTGTGGGAGGCCCAAGTACCCGCGACAGGCAAGGGCCCAAATCGTATTGAGGCGACATCAAAATTGCCTATCAATCAAATCAAGCT
Source organism: Triturus cristatus (assembly GCF_964204655.1). Classification (NCBI taxonomy): domain Eukaryota; kingdom Metazoa; phylum Chordata; class Amphibia; order Caudata; family Salamandridae; genus Triturus; species Triturus cristatus. Next base: position 1,398,066,999 of record NC_140589.1, read on the forward strand.
TTATTCGATTACTTATATAAAATAATCATAAAAACACATAAAAGAATTTACCAATATTTTTCAATTCATCAGTAAATCCTCAATCTCAGAGATTTGAAGGCAGAAGTTAGCTGCTTCTAGCAAAAAACAGCCTTTGAGGTTACTTTCCTATTTGAAGTGAAAGTGCCAAAAGTACCGACGTCTACCAACCAAGAACAATAAAAGTAATAAAGGAGGATTCAGGACAATGTTGGCAAAACTGGTCAGTGTGAGGTAGTAACCAAGGTTGCTGCTGTAAGAGTTTCTACTAAACACAAGGGTTCTGGGGTGCACATCTTTCTAGTGACTCTATGGAACAGGCAAATCCTATACACTGTGAAAAGGTAGATGATCATGCAGTAGATAGAGGCACCCCTCTGTTTTTTAGCAACATTGAGAATAAGGGAGGATAAAGAAGTCAAATATTTACAAATTCTAAAGCAGGGACAACATACTTTTCCTCTAAAGGGACCAGTGCTGAGCAGCAGGATGACCAGGATACAAGCTTGAGTGGGTGGTGACTGATGCTGCTCCCCGGTTAAGGAATGAGGGGCATGAAACCATGAATAACAAAGGTGACATTGAAATGTATAGTGGAAGGTTGGTGTTGTTAGAATTATTTGTGACATGCAAAATGTATTAAATACGCTTATTAGAGTGTTCTTCTTACCATACATCTACCAATTCAGCCCTTTCATAACTGCATTAAGCGCATTGTTAATCACAGGCTCTATGGTTTGATTCGGAGAGCATCTGCCCTTTTCTCATTTGGCAAACACAAGGAGATGAGGGACGGAGCACTAAAACTTTTCCGACACTCACCCCCAGTCACATATCTGGGTTGAATCCATCATTGTTCTTTAGCTCACTTTGCTGCCCCAGTTCAGACCCAACCATATGCAAATCAGTCTTCACCCTGTGCCTCATGGGAACAGACCAGCCCGAATTGCCAAGCCAGGTCTTCCCTGGACCGGAAACAAGCATCCTGGGACCGGTTTCAGGGTAACACCCCTCATCAGCCAGGCTAGCTTGAATCCAGTGACAAAGTGAGCAAGGGACTCACGTCTGGGCATCCTCAGCCAACTTAAGGTGAACAAAGCAAACACAAGGAGATGAGGGATTTTTCAGACACTCACTGTCTCTGTGGTATTCGTGCACTGGAGTATACAGAGCATACACCGCACAATATTGGTTTACCAGCTTTAAAGCCATTCAGGAAGGTCAAGAGTGTGCAGAGTTACTGGAAATATTTAACGCCAAGTGGAATTCCTTGCTTATACAATTAGGGCATCTGCTTTGGATTGAGGGGCTTCATTGGCTGCACATCGTACTTTGTTCCTCAAACACTGCAGGAAACATTATTCCTCCTTTAGAAAGCAACAATAAAAATCTTCAAGTTCCTGCTTCAGACTAGGCCTGGGCGAAAATTTCGTTCCGTTCGCGGAAATTGCGATAATTTGACATTTTCGCGTTCCGCGGAGAGCGCGAAAATGTCAAAAATTCCGGTTTCCGCAGCTTGGCGATAATTTGTTTCTTGCTCGCGCTGTAAAATAATACATTCTCGCGCGCGCGCGCCAACGCCTTACCTGAATCCCTGCGTTCGCCGACAAGTTTTCTTGATCCGGTCGCGTTCTCCATGAGATGTTGTATTGTTTTTAGCCATTTGCGCTGTCTCGCGACAGTTCGCGCCCGCAGTGACGTCATGCGTCGCGCGATCACGTCTTTCTTCTCGCGATCATGCACCGCGAGAACAACTCAAAACAAGATGGCCGCGCCCGCAAGCAACCACATGGGTAAGTTGGCGACCCGCAACCATGCAGAAAATCTCGCGAACATGCCGGAAAAAAACTTCCGCATCTTCGCGATATTTCTGCTTGTTTGCGATAATTTTAAACATTTTCGCGATAATTTGCGAAGGTTAATTCCGCAAATTCCGCCCACCCCTACTTCAGACACAAAAGCTCTTTCAGACAACAATCCGGAAGACAAAATCCTAATGGTTTCTCCAGGTTTCCGTCAAATAATTTTCATCCTAAATTCCACAGGAAGCAGAGGCAAAGGGATGACAAAAATATTCGTGACCCTAGACGTAGTAGGACTGTACACTTGCATACACAAACAGTTTGGTATGCTGGCTACTCGCCACTACCTAGACACTGAAGGGGCAGACCACTACGCATACAACAACATGATCATGGACATGATAGACCTAATCCTCACTAACAATTTTTTCAAACACGATGATAAGTGGTTTCACCAACTCCAAGGGACCGCTATGGGTTCGAGATTCTCTCCTTCGTACGCAGGGCTCTTTATGGGCTGGTACGAGAAGGAGCACGCATGGGCCAGACATGCCGCGCCCTGGACCAAACATATCGTGTACTAGGGGAGATACATAGACGATATCTGTCTATGGTCAGGCACAGAACTATCACTACACGAATACTTGCAACATCTTAACAATAACCCATACAATGTCCAACATACAATGCAACATCACCAAAACCACATTGAATTTTTGGACATCTATTTTTTGTGAAAGATGGGATAATTCACAGCTCATTACATCACAAACCCACCTCCTGTAACAGCATACTACACGCTAGCAGTGCCCACGCCAAATCAGTTATCTCTAACATTCCTTATGGAGAAATGGTTCGGGCGAGACGCACATGCAGTGAAGATGTAGACTTCAGTAAGAACATCAAGGACATAAAAGAACGCTTCAAAGCTAGGGGTTACAACCAAAAGGTGATAGATAAAGCTGAACAGAGAGCACTTACACTACCCAGAGCAGATACCCTCACCAACATCAGCTCAGAAGGGACTGGCAAACCATACAAAAAGGACCGAAAGGACAGAATAGCCTTCTTCACTGACTACACAGCGCACAGCAAACCAGATTTTCAAGGCCTTTAGGAAACACTGGCACCGACTGACCGAAATTCCGTCACTGCGGCCTCTAATCACCGACCAATCATCATTGGTGTTAAGAAGAGGGTGCACCCTGAGAAGCTCCCTATGTCCCAGCCATGTTACCACCAGCAAGGTAAACATGCGTACCTGGCTGCCACATCCACCTGATGGTTTTTACACCTGCACTAATTGCAATATCTGTTGCCTAGGTCAGAACAAACGCAAAGAGTGGAGTTACAACTCAAATCATATACACAAAATCAAATACCATATAACCTGTAACACACAGTTTGTCATTTACATCTTGGAGTGTCCCTGTGGAATTATTTATGTAGGCAGCACAGCTCGCAGCCTAAAAACTAGAATCCAGGAGCACCGCAGGGCACTCATCAACAATGATGACAGGTACCCAATGACCGAACACTATCGCTCTACACACATGGGGCCGATCAAATTCAGCTTCCTTGGTATTGACCACATCCCACTCAACAACCGGGGTGGTAACAGAGAACTGACACTGAGACAAACAGAGGCCAAATGGATATGTAGATTAGATGCGGTGAAACGGGGACACAATACTGACCATGAGTTTCATTATTTTCTTAGATAGATGCTCACACACACCTGGAACCAACAGTTACAGGCCCATTCTTATCTTCTGATCAGCCCCGCTATGATACCCAGTATGGGCTCTTCCCAGAACACATATTATTCCGATTTGTCTACCCTTTTTCTAACTACAGTCCCTCCGTTTTCGACTGCACACCCCCACGGTCCGGGTCTCACTTTCCGACTTTTCACATTTGCATCATGGACACTCTCAGTTTCTCTTCCCCCGATTGCTTGTTCTCTTCCACCGACTTAACGATTATGATGTCTTACTTCCTAGAACCACGGTGTGCTTCCCGGTTCTCTCCCCACATTTTAATATTAGATCCTAGCCTCACAGTGGACCCAGGACCTCCACGGCTAACATGTAAGATTGGTGCATTCCAACCCCTTACAGATGTCCTTTTGACAATTTATTCTTTACATATTTTATTTCTCTGCTTCCTTCCCTTTGTACATTTTTTTTACGTGTACATTCACTTTTGAAGCGCGCGGATTATCACACAATCCCGCAAAATTCACACTCGTAATTGCATTTCCCCTTTACTATCTTCACATCTTACCCTTTATTTTTAATACCTCTCTCATGTCACACATATCGCACATGCATACTCTGACTGGTCCATTTATACGGATCACCTCAGAGACTAGGCGAGCGCATTAGTTTCTGACGTAATCTTATGTCGAATACCAGCGAGATAACATAGATGCGCAGGAAGCTGAAGATGCTTCTTCACCCCTGACGCATTACGTACTTTCCTACACGTTCCATGCACTTTTCCCCGCGCTTGTTCTGACCATGACACCAGAACAGTCATTCCACCACCCAGATAACATAGATGCATCTTTACATCTTCCAGCCACTAGGAGACACGTCATCGCCCTTGACGCATTACGTGCTTTCTTACACGTTCCATGTACTTTTCCCCGCGCTTTTTCAGTACTTAGTCGGCTCCTCTGCTCTCCGTCAATCGACACTACTGGACGGAGTTTAAAGCAGCAATTCTCGGATCACAAAGGTATGTCCTCGCATGTGCTCAGAGTCCAACACAGGCCTCTACCTAGAATTCGAACTACTCTTTGACCATAGACTAGATTGCGCTTCTTACACGTATCGGTTTTGAATACCTATATAGCATATTATGCTCCCTTTTTTTTTGTATCCGTTGTTACCTAGGCCTCACGACCGAGGCAATTCTTTATCGCTATTGTATTCTGTGTTATTTCCCAATGTCTACCCAGTGCTACGCATCTCCTTAATATTTTATTGCATTTTCTTGTTATTTCGTCCACCGCCCGCACACAATCTATTTTAGCAAGATCACTCATTACCGTTCTAGCGCGCCAATCTTTAGGAACAGGCTACCCACCGCCTTTCCTATATTGCACCAACTAGTAAGCAGCGCACACTCCACACGTTCCACTACATGCAGCTTGTCACTATACGCGCTCACTCTCTATAAATCCGTGGAGCACGGCGTTCCAAACCTCACCGCACCTTACCAGCTTAGCGCGCCGCTCTTTTAATACACTCTTTTTTTGACTCATTAGTCACTGTTCATCTATAACTTTACCCCTTGTATTTTCTTATTTGGCATAATAGATGGCTCAGTGTTATTTACTAAATGCATCTCGTCACTATACGCGCTCTCTCTCTACAAGTCCGCACAGCACAACGTCCCCAACTTCACTGCGCCTCACCCCTTAAGCGCGCCGCATTGCCTATACGGTCTTTGTTGACCTTCTATTCACTATCCATTTCCAATTATACCCGTATTTATCGATTTCGGATCTGTTTACGGCTCAGTGTTGCTGACCTTACAGCTTGATAATATTCATACCGCTTGCCCGCTTTTTCATAGAAAACCACCGGAGCTAGATGACTGTACTAGGTTTTCATATTATTCTTAGACTTTACCAATACCGTTTCCTGGCGCGCGATTTTACCTCTCACTGGACTATCACCACCTCTGTGGTTTCTCTCATATATACATTTTTCTCTCATTAGACCACGAGCCCTTATCAAGGAGGCCCAGGCTGGCAATCTACACGCCTTATTGCGCACAAGACGATACTCATTTTCATGGTATGTACCTCTCCCCATTTTATTCAAATCCAGAATAGGGGACATTCATCCTTGTTCTATCAGACAGTAGGATTTCACAGTCAGAGGCATGCCTATTGTTAACGTGAAGCCACACCTCTCGATCTAGATCTTTATGATCTAGAGCGGTTTCCACTTACCCCATCACTCCGTTACTATACACAACAAGGAGAAAATAGCTGGGATACATCACCCTCAGGACATACCATACAGATCAGACGCTAATAGCAAAGGAAAATGTTTTGTCACACTTTGTCTTTTGCCTGTCTCCTTTACACTCCCTTTTCGTTTCCAGACTCACCACAACTTCTGCCTGCCACAACTTGCTCTGACCCTTCTCCCACCCTGCCTACCTCCATGCCGTCTGCCCCCCCAAACACCACTGCTCCCCTTTACATACTCATTTCTATGTCACCCAAAATCCTGTGTCTTGTATACTTATACGGAGGTAAAACTGAGGTAGCTAACCCCCAAAGAAGTACGGGGTCCATCGCTATGGAAGCTCAATCATGTAATGCCCCCTGTAATTTAATAGCTGAAAGTAATAATTTCCCAACACAGAATGCTGATATGGGATTAATTGCAGACACCCAAAGATTAACTTCCACTTCACTCCAAGCCCTACCTAGCACTGGCTCCCAGAGTAAGAGCAGCCAACCTACAGTAAATTTGCTAAGTGCAGCCGATAAAGTTGCAACTAAGACGAAGGAAGGCGGCCAGGGGCCTAAAACCAATACACCTACGAAAAGTAATATGATGCTAAGAACTAGCTCCCACCAGTTGCCAACAATAAGCTTACCCCCCGAAGCCCAACCATTTGTCGTTGCACTTGTGGGTGTACCACCCCTAAGCGAGGGGAAAAGAGAAAGGGAGGACGAGCTGAAAAATAAGTGTATTCAATGGCTCACGGTAAATAGACCCTTACCCGGAAATACCTCAGGTGAAATCCTTTTGGCTAGAAGAGTGGGTTGGATCGGGAGGAATCCAAAGACTGTAGCTGGGGATGTGATAATTCTTAATTTTAGGGATGTTACTGCCGTGCAACATATATGTAGCACCGATACTTATAGGCAAAACACCCAAATATCTACAGTACACCTTTCATATTTTTATCCTACGCCAAGCCTGGAGCCATACCGGCCTAGAGTTAGGCCTGCAAATAGGGGGCACAACCCTTTATCTTATACCCCGGACAATAGAGGGCTATATAGGGAAAGTAGGCATATTCGCCCTCTCTTCTTCCCGTTACAACCACACTGGAACAGATTCGGTGTATTGGAGGAGGTAGATTGACTCAGTACAGATGAAAAGCCAAACCAGCATACCAATAACGAGGCCCCTAGTTGGGCAAGGACCTTAGAGGGGGAAATTCCATCAATAGACCTTATAGGCAATTTACCATCCGACCAGATACCTAAGGGAAGGGCAATTAACGTAGTTACTTGGGCCACTGAGGGCTCTGATGATTCGAAACAATGCTGCATAAAACTGGTCTCATGGAACATAGCTGGCCTAAAAAATAAACTGTCTACCCCAGAGTGGGCTGCATTTATGGCAAAATTTGATATCTGCCTAATGCAAGAGACCTGGGCACTGGAAAATAGTGCCAGCCCGACCTTTGCCACTTATGACATCTTGGCATCATCCATAGGCAAAGGCCGTCCTTCTGGTGGACTATCAATATGGATAGCCACGCACTTGGGATTCCAGGCCATACAAATACCAACAAAATCCCTGGATCTCCAGTGTGTTCTATTAAAACCTCCAAGTAATCCCCCAGTGGCATTAATAAATGTTTACTCGAGACCAATTAAAAACGGCAAAGAATCTACTGTAATCAGTGATCTGGCCTCATTCATTGCAGGGCTTGACCCTTCTATTGCTATAGTTATTGGAGGGGACTTTAACTGCCAGTTTGAACCGCTGGGTGAAGTTGAACTGAGTGACCAGGACGAAGTAGATGAGCTATGGCACATCCCAGCTCCTGATACTGTCCCCGTAAGAGCCTGGACACCTTTGGCGTTACAAATAAAATCCTTTTCCCTTGCAATGTCCCTTCGGGCATGCAATGGGAGAATGGATTCTGACCGCCCAGCAATTGCAACATTCAATCGGACTAACAGGCTGTCCATCATTGATTATGTAATGGTAGAGGTTAAAAACTGGTACAAGCTGGAGGACTTTAGAATAGAGAAAAGACAGGACAGTGACCACAATGCACTGATCCTAACTTTGAAGCCAGGGTCTTTCGGGCTAAAAAACAGCGAGACCAAATTAACTTTGGCAACGCACCCCCTCGTGTTAACTAATAATAGAAGGAGGGTGAAATGGCCCCACCTGGCAAAGTCACCTTTACAGCTCGCAAATATCTATCAAATAGTGATACCCTTTATAGCCCAGATGGCTGACGGAAATGGGTATGCACAAGTATTGGACACACACAAACAGTTAGTCACGGCACTGGGCGATGTTTTCTACCCTGTAACTAGAGCCAAGAGGCACGTACCGAAAAATTACCCCCGGTATAACAGCGCCTGTAGGAAATTAAAAAAGGACCTCCTAATAGCAATTAAGCTAAAAAATAAACTGAACACTAGAGCTCTTAGGAAGGCATATAAGGAGAAATTATACAGGTGCAGGATGGAAGGGGAAGAGGAGATATGGGAAAAACTGAGGGAAGCTCTAATGCTAAAGGACGCTAAACTTTTCTGGGCACTAGTGAATTGCACCAAGAGAGATAGCGGGGAATCCTTTTTGCCAAACATTGCTCCCTCAGTGTGGGAAGCACATTTTGCCACACTGTATAGTTCTTCCCCGGAGGCAACTCTGGTGCAGCCAGATGGGGATAGGGCAATCAAACTAGATGGCCGTCTCCGTACTACACTGGACCTGGAACCCCTGGGTGAGTCCAGAATACGGGGTTCTATGGACTGTGGGGACCAGATAGACCACCCAGGAACCAGGGTTCGGCTGGCTTCCGAAAGTGTTGATAGGATCACAATTAAGGAAGTAGAGTATGCTATCGCCAGGCAGCCCCCCAATAAAGCACCTGGTTTAGATAAAGTGCCAGGCGATCTCTTTCGCTCCCAACCCAAAATCTGGGCACCTTACCTAGCTGTACTGTTTAATGCAGTTTTGCTGGGAACTAATATCCCAGACACCTGGGCCGGGGCCGAAATTGTTCCTATTTTTAAAAAAGGTTGCCCCTTAGCTCCCTCAAACTATAGGCCGATAAGCCTGCTGGATACTACACAGAAACTTATGGGCCGGATCATTCTGGACAGAATACTAGGGTGGGCAGAAGAGAATAAAATAATAACTACCCTCCAGGCTGGGTTTAGAGCTGGGATTTCGACTCTGGACCAGCTCTTTAGGCTACAGGTCCTGTTTTGGAAGACTGTAAGCTTGGAGGGCGGTAGCCTATACCTGGTTTTCGTAGATTTACGGTCCGCTTTCGACCTTGTGCCCAGGGAAAACCTATGGAGGGTTCTGGAAGATTTAAAGCTCCCGCCATATCTACTTGAAGTTCTGAAGTGTTTCCACAAAAGGAACTACGCCCAGGTACGCTGCGGGAAGAACGGAGAACTATCGGGCCGCTTCCCAGTCACCAGAGGAGTACGCCAGGGTTGCGCCCTGGCTCCCACGCTTTTCAGCCTCTATATAAATGGCTTGGTGGGCGAGCTAGATGCCGTCAAAAATAGTGATGTCCCTCGGTTGTCATCTGGACGGGTGCCTGCTTTGATGTTCGCGGATGACACCTTACTGCTGTCGCGAACATCCACAGGCATCCAGAGGGTACTGGACGGTTTTGTAACATTCTGCGATTCAAGGGGACTCGAGATCAACTTAGAGAAGACGAAGTATATGATCTTCGGCCCCCCGAAGCGCACCCGTCCCTGTCCACTTTTGAATGGCATCCCGCTTGAAAGGGTCAGAACTTTTGTATATCTGGGTGTTACCCTGACCGAAGATTTCAGCTGGGGCCCCCAGGTAGTCAAATCTGCCCTGAGGCTCGCACAGTTAACGGGTGGTATTAACAAGTTCCATAGGAAAACACAATTTAAACCAGTCTCCCCAGGTCTTGAAATGTATAGGGCTCAAGCTAGACCTGCCGCTATATACGGCGCAGAACTTTGGGGTCATACTCGCGTATCGACCCTCTCTAAGGTCGAACATACATTTACTAGAAACCTGCTAGGGCTTCCCCAGAGTACGCCGCTCACACTTTTGAGACTAGACCTAGATCTAGAGCCTATCTCCGAACTTTTATCGAGCCGACCTCTCCTGTATTGGAGAAGGTTATGGACAGTGCCCGAGCTCGAGGATTATAGAGCTGAATTCTCAGCAATTTGGGACCAACTGAAGAGTAAACATATACCTTGGCTATCCCACATCAAAGCTGTAGTATATCAGATAGGCCTGCCCCAACTATGGGAGACCCCTGGGGAAAGTTGCATAGCGGTCCAGAGAACGGAATTGTTAGCCCTACTTAGACAGCACAACCTAGCTCTGTTATATCGCTCACAGCCCATGGGCAGGCTGACTACAGAATTTTTACAAGTAAAACTGGCACCCAGCAGGGAGGAGTTTTTAGATTTGATTCAGCCCCCTATGGCAAAAAAGTTATATATCAAACTAAGGTACGGCTGCCTCCCAATCGGGGAACTGACCTGTAAATGGGCGGGGAGAGGTGAGGGGGTTTGCCCTGGTTGCAATGAAGCTAAAGAAGACTTAGCCCATATCTTATTTTTTTGCCCTGCCTATAAGGAAATACGTAGATCTTGGCTTGTGCCTTTGTGCAGAAATCTGGGTCTAAAACAATGCACACAAGCCTGTAGGATTTTACGTTATGATACTTCTCCCCCTATTGTCTTCTCTGTTTCTCGTTTTCTATATGGTATGTGGCGAAGGAGGTCTGCCCTGATTAATTAACTAAATATCTGATTGTTTTTAATAATGACGTGCCAAAATTGTTCATCATCTTATCTTTGATAACTCCTGTTTAATAACTTTTTACCTTGTGTCCACAATTATTTATGTTTTATCTCGTATGTATATATTTTATCTGTGCTTTTATGGTCACCGACCGAAATAAAGCTATCAAAGTTAAAGCTTATACTTTTGTTTCTGTATATATATTTATGTATCCTATATTGTAACTTTCAGCCCTGAAGAAGTTCATTGTATGAACGAAATGCGTTGGCTGACAATTTCCTGAAAATCAAACCTTTTTGCAATTAAAGACACTGTTTGATAACCCACCATAATACTTTGAGATTCATTGAAAAACAACTTTGTCTATACTTTGGTGGTGCACCACTCCAAAACTTGGATTCAGGATGACAAAAATATGCAGTGATACTGCCAACTACAAGGAAGAAGATGGTTGGGTTTTGCAATTGGGCTGAAGAATCCACATCTTCCTAGAGGTTTGAGAGAAGTCCACCACTGACTTGTGAGTGTTTAAAATCAACAGGCATGGACACCAGATAGACTTCAATTTCCCCCCTCCCGTTGGACTCTGGACTCCTTCCTACACATTACCCAAGGGTTCAGAAGAAATGATTGGCCTTGGAGGAAGGGGGCATTTTTTACTGGAAAAGAAAGCAATTATCTCTGTTCCAGAATTAGAAGGTGAAGCGAAGGTATTCGATGGTGTTCCTTGTCCCACTGCTGAAGGGTGGTCACAGGAGTGTTATCCACTTGAAGATCATAAACAAATATGTCAGGAAAATCCTTCGCAAGATGAGGACTCTTCAAAAAAATCATTTGTTTGATTTAAAAAGATCATTTCATGATGAACTTGGACATAATGGACACATATCTGCACATTCTGATCGCAGAATACCATCTGAAAAAACTGAGATTTAGTACCCAGGGGGATCATTGGCAATTCAGAGACCTTTGTTTTGGTTTATGTTTCACTCTGACAGTGTTCAGAACAGGGGTGGCGCCTTTGGTTGCTCATCTACATTTTCACTGAAACCCAATCTATCGTCTTAATGACTGGTGAATTTTATGGACCATCGAAAGAGCAATTGTTGCAACATCCATATCTGCCCACAACTACTCTAAAATATCATAGTTTCTTCCAAAACATTCAGAAATGCCAGGTGACATCAACAAATTATCTCACCCTCATCAGTGCAAGGTTCAGAATGAATCTACATATGGTGTTGCTGCCTTCAGAAAGAGCAGCCCATTTGCAAAAACTAATGAACTCTCTATTAAATATTGAGGAAGCTACATTCTTGAGATTGATGAAGATCTAGGGTCAAATGAGATAATGTGTATCCACAGTTCAGTGCTCCAGGACTTAAGCAAGCACTGGTCTAAAGTCTCTAAAAGTATGGAGAAGATTATCCAAGTCACTTCAGAAATCAACTTTGCAAATACAGTGGTGGATATCTCTGGAGAACTTACTCAAGGGAGTTCCAGTAAATGAAGTTACTTTAAAAATTGTAGGTACAGAGCCATTGCAATGGTTTGAAGTGCAACCCTGGCAAGTCACATGATTCAAGCAAAAGGTGTTCAATGGAAGCTGCCAAGTCTTTGAAGAGGAGAGACGAAGCAGCAGTGTTTCATTCCCGTCTTCCTTTCCAATATTATCTTTAGCTGTCCACTGTGTTCGTAAGATCAGATATCATGGTGACAGTTTCTTATATAAATCACCTAGGCAGTACCCATTTGAAATCTCTAAACGAGATATAATGCTTTCTCTGGGTCTTTGGGCAGAAAAGCATCTGTTCTTAATTTCAGCAATCCATATCAAGCATCTGGACAATGTGGAGGCGGATTACCTTTGCAGAGTATTTTCATCATCCCAGAACTTGACATTGCCCAGATCAACTTTCCAGAGGATTTGTAGAAAGTTTGGCATTTCTCCCAAGGATCTATTTGCCTTCAGGAGCGATTGACTTCATCTTAGGTTTTGTTCCAAATTTCCAGAGAGAGTGGAATATGGAGCAGACACTTTCTTGCTGCAGTGTCCAAAGAAGATGTTTGATGATTTTCCTCCAATTACTCTAATTCAGAGGGCGTTGCTAAACATTGCGGAGGAGAAAGCAAATGTGATCTTAGTCTAACATTTGGACCTGCTGGTCATGGTTCCAATCACTTAAGAAAATTATTCTTCCACCTCCTTGGGTTCTTCCTCAATTTCCATCCCCATTAAAATCTTTCAACTTAATTCTTCTCTTTAGAATCACCCTTTCGGTGTAAGGCTGAAAGTCAGAGTTTCCTGAAAAAAGGTCTACCTTGCCAACTAGTAGAGGCATCCAAGGATCAAGGAGACCCTCATATTCTAGACATTAGGAAAATTTCAATTCTTGGCACTCATCTCATGGGTGTCTTCAATTTCTTAAACTATTTCTTCCATACTTCAGATCTTATTGGATGGGGTTCACAAGAATCTGTCCCTATCTAATCTTAGGTTGCAGTGGTTTTGGATGAAACCTTTTGTGAGGATGAGGTTTCTTTACAGGTAGTGGAGGTACCGATGTCCAGCCTTTTGACGAGCTTAGCAATTTCGAGGCCTATTTCTCGCTCTCTTGCCCCTTTTGGGATATTCCTCTGGTATTTTAATAACTGCAGGCTAATGTTTTTTCATCTCACTATACAGTTGATTTGAAATTTCGGTCCTTTAAAGTGGCCTTTCTAGTTGCTATCACTTCTGCTCATAGACTGGGTGAAGTTTGTGCTCTTCTCTGTTGTCCTTCTTTCTTACGGTTTCCAGATGATGAGGTAATCCATAAATCCGACCCTTTTTTCCTCCCTATAGTGAATTCTTTTTTCACTCTACCAAAGAAATCATTCTCCCATCTTTCTTTTATTCTCAGTCTTCAGATGATGAGAGACTGTTAAACTTATTGGATGTTAAACAGGCTTTATCTGTTTTCCTTAACAGTTCAAGTTAGTAGAGAAAAATGGTCAGTTTGAGACTGATTAGTTAGGCGAAGTTAAGAAGGCTACAAAAATGACTATAAGCCAAATTGATAAAAGAAACAATTGTGTTTGCCTATTCAAGTCAGGATTTTGAAAATAACCAAGGATGCTCTACCAGTGGTGTTTTCGTGACATGGGCAGAGTTACAGGGTGTGTCAGTTGAAGAGGTATGCAGAGTAGCTCTACGGCCTCTCAGCATACCTTTATCAGACATCATCATTTACAAAACATTGTGATGATAAACGTTTGGTATAGGAGTGTTACAATATGTAAATAATTAATGAATTGCTTCAAATTCAATGTTCTTTTTCCATTTATGGTGTCCAAGGCCTTGTATCTTGGGCACACCTCATGACATAAAAACTGGGACAAGTTCAAGGGACGCAGGGGTAATGCCCTTTTTATTTACCCAGAATCTTCAGTATTCTTAGTTCAACTCATCCACGTTATTACAACCCACCCACTCTCTGTTCGAGGCCTTTGACTTAGTTTGGTATTACAAAAGGTGGTGGGGAATGCTAAGATATTTATAGCACCCAGCTGACTGTGGGTGGGATTAGTTAAGGCATTCTTTTTTCCTATTTCAAAGTCGATACAAATCCTCATTATGTAATGACTGGGACAATACTGAGTTGGACTCGGAGCAATGAAGACTACTGGTAAATAACTAGCCATTCATAGGTCTATCCCAGGGCAAATAATAAAATGAATCTGCTCCTTTACTGGAATCACACATCTCCAAATTGCGCAGTGACAGTTCTTTATGTGTTAGCGTCATAGGAACCAATCTTTCAGACTTGGCAATGGCTTTGCGAGGTTTGGCATCATGCTCACTGCCTGACAGAAGAGGTCACCTAAAGGTAGTTCACAGTGGTATTGGCTCATGAAACAATCAAACCTGAAAAAACAGTGCAAGCACAATGGGCAAAAAACAAAAAGGCATGATGGGCACGTCTTATAAATTTCTGAGTTATACCAGGTATCCATGGAGGGATTGAAAAAGCTTCAGAGAAACCTTCCTGGACAATTGAACACAAAGTAGTCCACATCTATCGCTGTTCCCTACCATGCCCATTTCAGGTTCAGCAAAAAGAGAATTGTAAGCTGTTTTGGGTGGTAAAGAGGCTATTTTTGGGGTAACCACAGGTGACTTAGATTCTGAAATGCAGACTAGACTATTGACGTCCCAAAATATGGTCAGGTGGGTCTATCCATACTTGTTTAACCTTTAATCAACAAGGACAATGTCTTGATTCACTATACACACACACCTACATCTTAATTGCTAGCCATCAAAATGGTCGTGAAACATAAAATTCTTATTTACTTAACATGAGTGTGGAGATGTAAGTAGGATATAAATCACCTGCCCTGTAATAGCAGTGAGAGGCATCTCACAATCTGCTCAGTCAGTGGATGAATGATTTGTATCCTCTTTTTCCAGAGCTTGTGGTGTTGGGTTACTGCAATGAGTACCCCTCGCAAGCTCCAAGGAATGTGAAGTTTTAAAATGGGAATCCTTGAATTAAACTGGAGTACAGAGAATACCATGAGATATCTAGAAGGGCCAGACAGAAGCAGTCTTCTATTTATCACATGGCCCTGATATAAGAGATGAACCTTTCAGCTTATTAAATTTTCAGAGCCCACTTGATTGATGAAAGAGGCGTTAAGCCCAGGTTCCTCTGAAAGAGCCAGGCGGAGATATAATCCAATGAATATGGCAATAAACAACGAGAAGAGAAAATCTACCAGAATTTGTCTAAGAGTGAAAAACAAGCCCTCACCACGTTGGCCAATGATGAATCCATCATTATTAAACCGGCCGATAAGGGTGGGGCCATTGTCATTCTTGATACTGTGGACTACCGCAAGGAATGTCTTAGGCAACTTGACAACCCGAAATCATATAAACGCTTGACTGTAGATCCCACTCCGAGACTAACAAGAGAGATTCTCGCCCTGGTTGAGGATGCGAAAACAGCTGGTTGGATCACAGAGCAGGAAGCTCGATTTTTAACACCTACACACCCGGTGATGCCACATTTCTATGTATTACCGAAAATACATAAGAATCAAATACCCACTCCAGGACGACCCATCATCTCAGGGATAGGCTCCCTTTTGGAACCTCTCTCTACCTTTGTCGATTGTTTCCTTCGCCCACTTGTCAAGGAAATGCCAACTTACTTGCAAGACACCAAGGATGTCTTACGGTTGCTACCTGATGTCAACTATGACGTAGCAACCGATCTCCTAGTAAGTTTTGATGTGGAATCTTTGTATACCTCGATTCCACAGAGGGAAACCTTGCAGGCAATTGAGAGCCTACTGGATAATAGAGACTTGGACTCTATAACACCGGTACATTTCATCATGGACTTGGCCAGGCTGGCTATGATGGAAAACTTTTTCAAATTTGAGGAGACTATATACCTCCAAGTCTCAGGCACATCTATGGGGAGCATTTTTGCTCCCAGCCTGGCCAATCTGTATGTCCATCTCTTTGAGCAGAACAATATCCTCATTCAGACTAATCCTTTCCGTGATCGGATTAAAGTCTGGAAGAGGTATATTGATGATATTTTGGTGGTCTGGCAGGGTTCTCTATCATCACTCCTTGACTTTCATGCTTGGCTGAACTCGAGGAATGACTACTTGCGGTTCACAGTGACTTCTGACAAACACCGTCTGCCCTTCTTAGATATAGTGATCTTCCCAAATGAGGGCACACTGGGTAGTGAACTTTATAGGAAACCCCTCTCTAAAAACTCACTTTTGAGTTTTAACAGCCATCATCCCAGATCACTTCGGGAAAACCTGCCTGTCGGACAGTTTCTGCGTCTTCGCAGAAACTGTTCCGATATCAATACTTTCAATCAGCATGCAGAAGATCTCTCTAGTCAACTGAGAGATAGACATTATCCGAAGCGCCTGGTGAAAAGGGCTTGGAAAAGAGCCTCGAATAATAATCGAGGAGCTCTCATTGAACCCCCTGTGCCTAAGCCTCCACTGTCCAGATTGACGTTTGTCAACACTTTTAGTACTTGGTCCAACCAGGTACAGAGAACGGTCCGTAGAAATTGGCGGGTCCTCAAGACAGGCAGTGAAAGTTTGCCTTATCCTCTTTTCTCCTTTAAAAGAGGCACCAACCTCAAAGATAGTCTTGTTCACACTAGACCGAAAACCAAAGTCTCTACTAACATCAATACCCTATGGGAGCTGCCCCCTGTCCAGGGGCATTTCCCATGTGGCCAATGTGCAGCATGCCCACAGACACAGGTGACTAAGACGGTAGATATAGGGACTGGCATCCCTTGGGTCCTTAAAAAACATACCAACTGCAACACGGACAGGGTTATATATCTAATTACTTGTCCCTGCTCCTTGCGATATGTCGGCATGACCACACGCAAGGTGAAGACACGCATAAATGAACATAAGAGTACGATCAGACGTAACAAACAGGCCACAAAATTAACCAACCACTTTTTGTCATTCAAACACAAACCAGAAGAATTGAGATGGCTGGTTCTAGAACAACCATTTATTCCAGCCCATGTCACAGATTTCACCAAATTCCTGTTCCATAAAGAACAGAAGTGGGTTTTTAAACTTAAGAGTGACATTATTGGCCTGAACGATGAAATTCCGTGGTCATCATTATAGGTAGATGAGACACTTAATTTTCCATCTGTATTTATGTTTCACATCTATCTAAACTACATCATAATGAGGCATTTAGCATCATATCCAATCGGTAATCTTGTGTCGCACATATAGCGTAATAGCATTATTTTCTACTCTTTACACAACTTTCGTTGACAACTTAACATCTCAGGTCACCTATTTCTATTTGGGTGTTTCAAAAATCCTCCTGCTTATCAATTTTAGCTCTTTACACTCACTATTAGTGCATCTTTATGTTTGAGTAATGTTTAGATGATGTTATCTACCTGTTTTACGGCTTTGAACTACAACTCCCAGTCACTTCCGGTATTGTACTGGATTGATTGACCCACGTGATGATACACTGACCCGGAAGTACCTCTAACGTCGTGACGTTTTCTTGCAACCTAACGCGTTATTACGGAGTGAGCTATGCCCGCCGAGTACCTCCCCCTCAAGCTCAGACGACGGAGCGGGGTACCGACGGATAGGTGAGTGTTACATTCCCTTAGTTTCACTCTCTATGTCCGAGCATTTAGAATCTGGACGTTACGCGCCTGAGCGCGAACATCGGATGGTTGTTGGTTACCCACTGTGCCGAATATTTACCTTAAAATTAATATCGAGTTAAATTTGGAAGTGGCTCTGTAAGCCCGATGTTTGACAGAGCTTGTACAATGGTTTATCCACATCGGGACTTCACGCTTTTGCCTGCCAATGTTAATGTGTGCATGTGTGAATCTCCGTACTTGGTATTCGACTTTAGTTTTCACAAGACTGCACATTTGCCTTAGGGAGCATCATATACGGTAACTCCTCAATACACTTATTTGATCTATGACAGTTCTCTCTTTAAGATGCACATCTGTGTTTCATTATCTATACAGGGGTGCATACTGCTGTGGCTGTCATCAATATACGGTCATTGCTCTTCATGTAAGATCTGACAGAGAAGTGCACTACTTGCTCTGTCTTCTGAGACCAATACTCTGCCTTGTTTTTACACGTGTCTAGCCCAAACGCTCTGTAGATTTTTTCTGGTAATTCCAGTGTTCTGAATACTTCATGCCCATTGGGATCTATCTCTAATGAGTTTACCTGAAATTTTCTTCTGTAGAGCGGGGCCTCAATATCCTGAGCAGATGCCAGGCGAGGTGAGGTGCATGCCCATAATTTTGTGGGTAAGTGCACAATTCAAGTACTATTTGACTTGTAGTCATCATATATACACTATGTTCATGACAAATGATAACCCACATTGTCTTTTTATACATATTGTTCTGTATTGCCACTAACACCTAGCTGAACCTCCTTTCATTTGATTCATACCTAGGTTTCCAACCTGTAACAGTTCCATTTGGACATACAGAGCAGATCAGGTTGTATGGTATACCTCTCTGGTGGAAATCGTCTTTAATTTATAATTTTCTTTGAATGTTCTGTTCTTCACTTTTTGCAGTAGCGTATTTGGGTCCTGATGAGAGCTTGGACTCTATGTCCAGTAGCCGAAACATGTCGACCATCAATCCAACAGTTATCCTTTAAACTGTTTACGCACAGGTTTTACTAATGGCATCTCGATAAGCGCCAGAATAAAATTGATAGCATCTAGATAGCCATTTTTAATAGCACTTTTTTGTTTAATTTTTTGCACTGCAACCATCACCCTACCGTTTGTTCTCACCACTGGGACAACTGATTGACCACCATTACCATCAGAGTGGTTGGTCTTTCCAGTTCAGTCCTCAATTCCCAGATGATGATAAGCCACCTCTGGTGGGTGATGGGAATTATACTTTTGATATGTTATTCACTGTAATTGATTTGGAGGTCTCATTGGTCTAGTTTGTTAGAGTTGTGTATATACAGAACATTAGACCCTCAGTATTTGTTGTTAAGTATATATAGATTTGGGGATTTATACTGCAGCTGGTCTTTAAAATTTTCCCTTGGACCCTCCCCCACTTTCACACTTTGTGAGAACCTTTTGTATTCAATATTCGAGCAGCCACGGCTGCGGGTCCTTTTCTTCTTTTAACATACTCTCCACACTTCAGGAGAGTTTTTTTGCTATTTGACAGTGTAACATCATGGCAGAGTTCACTGGTCTTTCCTTTAATGAAGACATGCTTCAGTCCATACTTAGCACCAATCCCTGTATCCTAGACTCTCTATCTGCAGTCACAAACACCACACAAGACGATTGGCAGTCATTACTTAATCTTAAGAACTCTCATTCTCGCACCTTTATCCACGGTGCGATAATGACCGAATATCTAAGAAGTAATAGCGCTCCGATGGGCCTTATAGTGACCAATGCCCCTAGACTGTTTCTTTCTGATAAAGCCTTCTTAAAGGACTGGTCACTAATCGCGTGGCGTTGCACACGCGGTTGGTTGATCCTTATCATAAACACAGCTAAAAGGGTGGCGGACGCCATCCTTATCGAGATACAGACACTCGAAGGCCAGATTAAGACTACCATATCTAGTGCAGTCTTTAAACGGAATCTAGAAGAGACAAACAAATCCAACAAGGAACATAAAGACACAATCCTTTTGACGAAAATAGAGAAGTTTAAGAAAGACCTGGCACGCTTCTCTATGGAGAAAGTCTATCCCTACACTAGTGAGCAATATGTTCCACCACAGTTCAACAAGAAAGGGAGAAGATATGGTTCCAACTACTCCTCGTCAGGATCGGATGTTTACTCTACTGATTCCGAGCCTGAAAACAATGTGCAACCACCAAGGAGAGGAGGGGGACAACAGCCTCGTCCGTACCAAAGACGTGGTATGCCTAATCCCTATCAACCAGGTGCACCTTGGTGGCCACCAGTCCCTTGGGGATATCAAATTCCCCCCTTTACTCAACATATGCCCCCTTCATTCCCCGGACAAATGCCTTTTTTAGGGGTAGGCCGGGGACGAAGCAGAGGGAAAAGGAGAGGGCAGCCACAGGTACACTGGCAAGTGGATCAACAATTGTACAACACCCGCAGCAGGAAAGGTCCACCACAACCACAACCAGGGACCAGCACAGACACAACGATCTAGTCGTGAATCTGAGTACTAGGATTTTAACATCACTTGAATCACAGGTCCTAAACAAAGGTTTGGGTTATGTTCCAACCAACAAGGGAGATTTGTTCCAACTCAGAGTTGAAATGGCCAAGTTCTTTCGGAAAATCCGTTTACACTTTTTTTTCAAGGACAGGGAACTTACTCCATCCCCGGATGATACTTCTGATAAGAATACTGGTCTCAAATTACCATCTACGTTCAACCCTCCGACTCACCTAATACCGGATCGAGTCAAAGTGTTTGAACAAGCAGTTATCCATGACATCACTGGCCTAGGGTCGAGAGAAGAGAAAATCTACCAGAATTTGTCTAAGAGTGAAAAACAAGCCCTCACCACGTTGGCCAATGATGAATCCATCATTATTAAACCGGCCGATAAGGGTGGGGCCATTGTCATTCTTGATACTGTGGACTACCGCAAGGAATGTCTTAGGCAACTTGACAACCCGAAATCATATAAACGCTTGACTGTAGATCCCACTCCGAGACTAACAAGAGAGATTCTCGCCCTGGTTGAGGATGCGAAAACAGCTGGTTGGATCACAGAGCAGGAAGCTCGATTTTTAACACCTACACACCCGGTGATGCCACATTTCTATGTATTACCGAAAATACATAAGAATCAAATACCCACTCCAGGACGACCCATCATCTCAGGGATAGGCTCCCTTTTGGAACCTCTCTCTACCTTTGTCGATTGTTTCCTTCGCCCACTTGTCAAGGAAATGCCAACTTACTTGCAAGACACCAAGGATGTCTTACGGTTGCTACCTGATGTCAACTATGACGTAGCAACCGATCTCCTAGTAAGTTTTGATGTGGAATCTTTGTATACCTCGATTCCACAGAGGGAAACCTTGCAGGCAATTGAGAGCCTACTGGATAATAGAGACTTGGACTCTATAACACCGGTACATTTCATCATGGACTTGGCCAGGCTGGCTATGATGGAAAACTTTTTCAAATTTGAGGAGACTATATACCTCCAAGTCTCAGGCACATCTATGGGGAGCATTTTTGCTCCCAGCCTGGCCAATCTGTATGTCCATCTCTTTGAGCAGAACAATATCCTCATTCAGACTAATCCTTTCCGTGATCGGATTAAAGTCTGGAAGAGGTATATTGATGATATTTTGGTGGTCTGGCAGGGTTCTCTATCATCACTCCTTGACTTTCATGCTTGGCTGAACTCGAGGAATGACTACTTGCGGTTCACAGTGACTTCTGACAAACACCGTCTGCCCTTCTTAGATATAGTGATCTTCCCAAATGAGGGCACACTGGGTAGTGAACTTTATAGGAAACCCCTCTCTAAAAACTCACTTTTGAGTTTTAACAGCCATCATCCCAGATCACTTCGGGAAAACCTGCCTGTCGGACAGTTTCTGCGTCTTCGCAGAAACTGTTCCGATATCAATACTTTCAATCAGCATGCAGAAGATCTCTCTAGTCAACTGAGAGATAGACATTATCCGAAGCGCCTGGTGAAAAGGGCTTGGAAAAGAGCCTCGAATAATAATCGAGGAGCTCTCATTGAACCCCCTGTGCCTAAGCCTCCACTGTCCAGATTGACGTTTGTCAACACTTTTAGTACTTGGTCCAACCAGGTACAGAGAACGGTCCGTAGACATTGGCGGGTCCTCAAGACAGGCAGTGAAAGTTTGCCTTATCCTCTTTTCTCCTTTAAAAGAGGCACCAACCTCAAAGATAGTCTTGTTCACACTAGACCGAAAACCAAAGTCTCTACTAACATCAATACCCTATGGGAGCTGCCCCCTGTCCAGGGGCATTTCCCATGTGGCCAATGTGCAGCATGCCCACAGACACAGGTGACTAAGACGGTAGATATAGGGACTGGCATCCCTTGGGTCCTTAAAAAACATACCAACTGCAACACGGACAGGGTTATATATCTAATTACTTGTCCCTGCTCCTTGCGATATGTCGGCATGACCACACGCAAGGTGAAGACACGCATAAATGAACATAAGAGTACGATCAGACGTAACAAACAGGCCACAAAATTAACCAACCACTTTTTGTCATTCAAACACAAACCAGAAGAATTGAGATGGCTGGTTCTAGAACAACCATTTATTCCAGCCCATGTCACAGATTTCACCAAATTCCTGTTCCATAAAGAACAGAAGTGGGTTTTTAAACTTAAGAGTGACATTATTGGCCTGAACGATGAAATTCCGTGGTCATCATTATAGGTAGATGAGACACTTAATTTTCCATCTGTATTTATGTTTCACATCTATCTAAACCACATCATAATGAGGCATTTAGCATCATATCCAATCGGTAATCTTGTGTCGCACATATAGCGTAATAGCATTATTTTCTACTC
Source organism: Triturus cristatus (assembly GCF_964204655.1). Taxonomy (NCBI): domain Eukaryota; kingdom Metazoa; phylum Chordata; class Amphibia; order Caudata; family Salamandridae; genus Triturus; species Triturus cristatus. Next base: position 1,398,089,695 of record NC_140589.1, read on the forward strand.
TTTACACAACTTTCGTTGACAACTTAACATCTCAGGTCACCTATTTCTATTTGGGTGTTTCAAAAATCCTCCTGCTTATCAATTTTAGCTCTTTACACTCACTATTAGTGCATCTTTATGTTTGAGTAATGTTTAGATGATGTTATCTACCTGTTTTACGGCTTTGAACTACAACTCCCAGTCACTTCCGGTATTGTACTGGATTGATTGACCCACGTGATGATACACTGACCCGGAAGTACCTCTAACGTCGTGACGTTTTCTTGCAACCTAACGCGTTATTACGGAGTGAGCTATGCCCGCCGAGTACCTCCCCCTCAAGCTCAGACGACGGAGCGGGGTACCGACGGATAGGTGAGTGTTACATTCCCTTAGTTTCACTCTCTATGTCCGAGCATTTAGAATCTGGACGTTACGCGCCTGAGCGCGAACATCGGATGGTTGTTGGTTACCCACTGTGCCGAATATTTACCTTAAAATTAATATCGAGTTAAATTTGGAAGTGGCTCTGTAAGCCCGATGTTTGACAGAGCTTGTACAATGGTTTATCCACATCGGGACTTCACGCTTTTGCCTGCCAATGTTAATGTGTGCATGTGTGAATCTCCGTACTTGGTATTCGACTTTAGTTTTCACAAGACTGCACATTTGCCTTAGGGAGCATCATATACGGTAACTCCTCAATACACTTATTTGATCTATGACAGTTCTCTCTTTAAGATGCACATCTGTGTTTCATTATCTATACAGGGGTGCATACTGCTGTGGCTGTCATCAATATACGGCCATTGCTCTTCATGTAAGATCTGACAGAGAAGTGCACTACTTGCTCTGTCTTCTGAGACCAATACTCTGCCTTGTTTTTACACGTGTCTAGCCCAAACGCTCTGTAGATTTTTTCTGGTAATTCCAGTGTTCTGAATACTTCATGCCCATTGGGATCTATCTCTAATGAGTTTACCTGAAATTTTCTTCTGTAGAGCGGGGCCTCAATATCCTGAGCAGATGCCAGGCGAGGTGAGGTGCATGCCCATAATTTTGTGGGTAAGTGCACAATTCAAGTACTATTTGACTTGTAGTCATCATATATACACTATGTTCATGACAAATGATAACCCACATTGTCTTTTTATACATATTGTTCTGTATTGCCACTAACACCTAGCTGAACCTCCTTTCATTTGATTCATACCTAGGTTTCCAACCTGTAACAGTTCCATTTGGACATACAGAGCAGATCAGGTTGTATGGTATACCTCTCTGGTGGAAATCGTCTTTAATTTATAATTTTCTTTGAATGTTCTGTTCTTCACTTTTTGCAGTAGCGTATTTGGGTCCTGATGAGAGCTTGGACTCTATGTCCAGTAGCCGAAACATGTCGACCATCAATCCAACAGTTATCCTTTAAACTGTTTACGCACAGGTTTTACTAATGGCATCTCGATAAGCGCCAGAATAAAATTGATAGCATCTAGATAGCCATTTTTAATAGCACTTTTTTGTTTAATTTTTTGCACTGCAACCATCACCCTACCGTTTGTTCTCACCACTGGGACAACTGATTGACCACCATTACCATCAGAGTGGTTGGTCTTTCCAGTTCAGTCCTCAATTCCCAGATGATGATAAGCCACCTCTGGTGGGTGATGGGAATTATACTTTTGATATGTTATTCACTGTAATTGATTTGGAGGTCTCATTGGTCTAGTTTGTTAGAGTTGTGTATATACAGAACATTAGACCCTCAGTATTTGTTGTTAAGTATATATAGATTTGGGGATTTATACTGCAGCTGGTCTTTAAAATTTTCCCTTGGACCCTCCCCCACTTTCACACTTTGTGAGAACCTTTTGTATTCAATATTCGAGCAGCCACGGCTGCGGGTCCTTTTCTTCTTTTAACATACTCTCCACACTTCAGGAGAGTTTTTTGCTATTTGACAGTGTAACATCATGGCAGAGTTCACTGGTCTTTCCTTTAATGAAGACATGCTTCAGTCCATACTTAGCACCAATCCCTGTATCCTAGACTCTCTATCTGCAGTCACAAACACCACACAAGACGATTGGCAGTCATTACTTAATCTTAAGAACTCTCATTCTCGCACCTTTATCCACGGTGCGATAATGACCGAATATCTAAGAAGTAATAGCGCTCCGATGGGCCTTATAGTGACCAATGCCCCTAGACTGTTTCTTTCTGATAAAGCCTTCTTAAAGGACTGGTCACTAATCGCGTGGCGTTGCACACGCGATTGGTTGATCCTTATCATAAACACAGCTAAAAGGGTGGCGGACGCCATCCTTATCGAGATACAGACACTCGAAGGCCAGATTAAGACTACCATATCTAGTGCAGTCTTTAAACGGAATCTAGAAGAGACAAACAAATCCAACAAGGAACATAAAGACACAATCCTTTTGACGAAAATAGAGAAGTTTAAGAAAGACCTGGCACGCTTCTCTATGGAGAAAGTATATCCCTACACTAGTGAGCAATATGTTCCACCACAGTTCAACAAGAAAGGGAGAAGATATGGTTCCAACTACTCCTCGTCAGGATCGGATGTTTACTCTACTGATTCCGAGCCTGAAAACAATGTGCAACCACCAAGGAGAGGAGGGGGACAACAGCCTCGTCCGTACCAAAGACGTGGTATGCCTAATCCCTATCAACCAGGTGCACCTTGGTGGCCACCAGTCCCTTGGGGATATCAAATTCCCCCCTTTACTCAACATATGCCCCCTTCATTCCCCGGACAAATGCCTTTTTTAGGGGTAGGCCGGGGACGAAGCAGAGGGAAAAGGAGAGGGCAGCCACAGGTACACTGGCAAGTGGATCAACAATTGTACAACACCCGCAGCAGGAAAGGTCCACCACAACCACAACCAGGGACCAGCACAGACACAACGATCTAGTCGTGAATCTGAGTACTAGGATTTTAACATCACTTGAATCACAGGTCCTAAACAAAGGTTTGGGTTATGTTCCAACCAACAAGGGAGATTTGTTCCAACTCAGAGTTGAAATGGCCAAGTTCTTTCGGAAAATCCGTTTACACTTTTTTTTCAAGGACAGGGAACTTACTCCATCCCCGGATGATACTTCTGATAAGAATACTGGTCTCAAATTACCATCTACGTTCAACCCTCCGACTCACCTAATACCGGATCGAGTCAAAGTGTTTGAACAAGCAGTTATCCATGACATCACTGGCCTAGGGTCGAGAGAAGAGAAAATCTACCAGAATTTGTCTAAGAGTGAAAAACAAGCCCTCACCACGTTGGCCAATGATGAATCCATCATTATTAAACCGGCCGATAAGGGTGGGGCCATTGTCATTCTTGATACTGTGGACTACCGCAAGGAATGTCTTAGGCAACTTGACAACCCGAAATCATATAAACGCTTGACTGTAGATCCCACTCCGAGACTAACAAGAGAGATTCTCGCCCTGGTTGAGGATGCGAAAACAGCTGGTTGGATCACAGAGCAGGAAGCTCGATTTTTAACACCTACACACCCGGTGATGCCACATTTCTATGTATTACCGAAAATACATAAGAATCAAATACCCACTCCAGGACGACCCATCATCTCAGGGATAGGCTCCCTTTTGGAACCTCTCTCTACCTTTGTCGATTGTTTCCTTCGCCCACTTGTCAAGGAAATGCCAACTTACTTGCAAGACACCAAGGATGTCTTACGGTTGCTACCTGATGTCAACTATGACGTAGCAACCGATCTCCTAGTAAGTTTTGATGTGGAATCTTTGTATACCTCGATTCCACAGAGGGAAACCTTGCAGGCAATTGAGAGCCTACTGGATAATAGAGACTTGGACTCTATAACACCGGTACATTTCATCATGGACTTGGCCAGGCTGGCTATGATGGAAAACTTTTTCAAATTTGAGGAGACTATATACCTCCAAGTCTCAGGCACATCTATGGGGAGCATTTTTGCTCCCAGCCTGGCCAATCTGTATGTCCATCTCTTTGAGCAGAACAATATCCTCATTCAGACTAATCCTTTCCGTGATCGGATTAAAGTCTGGAAGAGGTATATTGATGATATTTTGGTGGTCTGGCAGGGTTCTCTATCATCACTCCTTGACTTTCATGCTTGGCTGAACTCGAGGAATGACTACTTGCGGTTCACAGTGACTTCTGACAAACACCGTCTGCCCTTCTTAGATATAGTGATCTTCCCAAATGAGGGCACACTGGGTAGTGAACTTTATAGGAAACCCCTCTCTAAAAACTCACTTTTGAGTTTTAACAGCCATCATCCCAGATCACTTCGGGAAAACCTGCCTGTCGGACAGTTTCTGCGTCTTCGCAGAAACTGTTCCGATATCAATACTTTCAATCAGCATGCAGAAGATCTCTCTAGTCAACTGAGAGATAGACATTATCCGAAGCGCCTGGTGAAAAGGGCTTGGAAAAGAGCCTCGAATAATAATCGAGGAGCTCTCATTGAACCCCCTGTGCCTAAGCCTCCACTGTCCAGATTGACGTTTGTCAACACTTTTAGTACTTGGTCCAACCAGGTACAGAGAACGGTCCGTAGACATTGGCGGGTCCTCAAGACAGGCAGTGAAAGTTTGCCTTATCCTCTTTTCTCCTTTAAAAGAGGCACCAACCTCAAAGATAGTCTTGTTCACACTAGACCGAAAACCAAAGTCTCTACTAACATCAATACCCTATGGGAGCTGCCCCCTGTCCAGGGGCATTTCCCATGTGGCCAATGTGCAGCATGCCCACAGACACAGGTGACTAAGACGGTAGATATAGGGACTGGCATCCCTTGGGTCCTTAAAAAACATACCAACTGCAACACGGACAGGGTTATATATCTAATTACTTGTCCCTGCTCCTTGCGATATGTCGGCATGACCACACGCAAGGTGAAGACACGCATAAATGAACATAAGAGTACGATCAGACGTAACAAACAGGCCACAAAATTAACCAACCACTTTTTGTCATTCAAACACAAACCAGAAGAATTGAGATGGCTGGTTCTAGAACAACCATTTATTCCAGCCCATGTCACAGATTTCACCAAATTCCTGTTCCATAAAGAACAGAAGTGGGTTTTTAAACTTAAGAGTGACATTATTGGCCTGAACGATGAAATTCCGTGGTCATCATTATAGGTAGATGAGACACTTAATTTTCCATCTGTATTTATGTTTCACATCTATCTAAACCACATCATAATGAGGCATTTAGCATCATATCCAATCGGTAATCTTGTGTCGCACATATAGCGTAATAGCATTATTTTCTACTCTTTACACAACTTTCGTTGACAACTTAACATCTCAGGTCACCTATTTCTATTTGGGTGTTTCAAAAATCCTCCTGCTTATCAATTTTAGCTCTTTACACTCACTATTAGTGCATCTTTATGTTTGAGTAATGTTTAGATGATGTTATCTACCTGTTTTACGGCTTTGAACTACAACTCCCAGTCACTTCCGGTATTGTACTGGATTGATTGACCCACGTGATGATACACTGACCCGGAAGTACCTCTAACGTCGTGACGTTTTCTTGCAACCTAACGCGTTATTACGGAGTGAGCTATGCCCGCCGAGTACCTCCCCCTCAAGCTCAGACGACGGAGCGGGGTACCGACGGATAGGTGAGTGTTACATTCCCTTAGTTTCACTCTCTATGTCCGAGCATTTAGAATCTGGACGTTACGCGCCTGAGCGCGAACATCGGATGGTTGTTGGTTACCCACTGTGCCGAATATTTACCTTAAAATTAATATCGAGTTAAATTTGGAAGTGGCTCTGTAAGCCCGATGTTTGACAGAGCTTGTACAATGGTTTATCCACATCGGGACTTCACGCTTTTGCCTGCCAATGTTAATGTGTGCATGTGTGAATCTCCGTACTTGGTATTCGACTTTAGTTTTCACAAGACTGCACATTTGCCTTAGGGAGCATCATATACGGTAACTCCTCAATACACTTATTTGATCTATGACAGTTCTCTCTTTAAGATGCACATCTGTGTTTCATTATCTATACAGGGGTGCATACTGCTGTGGCTGTCATCAATATACGGTCATTGCTCTTCATGTAAGATCTGACAGAGAAGTGCACTACTTGCTCTGTCTTCTGAGACCAATACTCTGCCTTGTTTTTACACGTGTCTAGCCCAAACGCTCTGTAGATTTTTTCTGGTAATTCCAGTGTTCTGAATACTTCATGCCCATTGGGATCTATCTCTAATGAGTTTACCTGAAATTTTCTTCTGTAGAGCGGGGCCTCAATATCCTGAGCAGATGCCAGGCGAGGTGAGGTGCATGCCCATAATTTTGTGGGTAAGTGCACAATTCAAGTACTATTTGACTTGTAGTCATCATATATACACTATGTTCATGACAAATGATAACCCACATTGTCTTTTTATACATATTGTTCTGTATTGCCACTAACACCTAGCTGAACCTCCTTTCATTTGATTCATACCTAGGTTTCCAACCTGTAACAGTTCCATTTGGACATACAGAGCAGATCAGGTTGTATGGTATACCTCTCTGGTGGAAATCGTCTTTAATTTATAATTTTCTTTGAATGTTCTGTTCTTCACTTTTTGCAGTAGCGTATTTGGGTCCTGATGAGAGCTTGGACTCTATGTCCAGTAGCCGAAACATGTCGACCATCAATCCAACAGTTATCCTTTAAACTGTTTACGCACAGGTTTTACTAATGGCATCTCGATAAGCGCCAGAATAAAATTGATAGCATCTAGATAGCCATTTTTAATAGCACTTTTTTGTTTAATTTTTTGCACTGCAACCATCACCCTACCGTTTGTTCTCACCACTGGGACAACTGATTGACCACCATTACCATCAGAGTGGTTGGTCTTTCCAGTTCAGTCCTCAATTCCCAGATGATGATAAGCCACCTCTGGTGGGTGATGGGAATTATACTTTTGATATGTTATTCACTGTAATTGATTTGGAGGTCTCATTGGTCTAGTTTGTTAGAGTTGTGTATATACAGAACATTAGACCCTCAGTATTTGTTGTTAAGAATAAACAACGATCTCCACGATGGTTCACATTCTCTCAGATGAAGGTAAAAATATATTGCCACCGCTCAAGTGAACTGTGATTATTTTTTAGTAGGCATAGATGAGACTTGGGGTGGGTAACTAAGAATCCTGAGTCAAACAGGTAGTGCAGATATAGTAAAAGGTTGCTTCACGCCCGTTTCTGTGGTCACCTAACCTAAAGTGTAACCAAACTGGTTTGATAATGGTGCCAATGGTCAGATGCGGCACGAGCATTCACACATCAAACTGGGCATGCAGTGACCTGCAGGGGGCTTTTAATTTTTACGACTTCTGCTTTTTCCTTCTATATTGGAACTGAGCTTGATGAAGTGAGGGCTCAATGCAGAGGGGTCTAAAGTGTCCAACAGTGGCATATCGACTGCGCTAGAGTGGGCCCTGTGTGGGCCGGAGTCTCAGTGCTTACCTTTATACATGCTTGGTAACACCTATTTACCATGGTCATAAGGACCAAGCACATTTATTAAACCTGTAAGCAGCCTGTGCATACAACTTCACTCCGTTTCTTGGAAATAAAGCCATAATCGGCCTATCGCTGCTAGTTTTGTGTTTGATTTACGCAGGAGGAAAGGTGGAAAACAGGCTCATCTCATGTAGTTCCAAGTCTATCTGAATGCGACACTCTATAAGATGACCCCATTCTAGTAGGTTGTATGTTGAGGTATGCTTTTCCCCATATGTAACAGTAAGAAGCATTCCTGGGGATAGTGCCTCAAACCCATCCACAAACACCTGAATGACTGATGGAGTGAATGCAAGGGCAAAACACGACCGTCTGTTTATATCCCCAAAATCTCTTCAGGGGGTCCGCAGGGCGGTCCTCTGACAGGGAGAGAAACAGGTATGTTGGTTGTTCTACCTCTTGATGTGAAGCTCAAGCCCCCTCCAAGGTTCTTCTAGCCTTCACAGTATTCAACTCACTCTATTTAGGACCCTACCTGCCTACACAAAAGAAAAACAGTGTCAGTGGCTCTGCTTCGTGGTATGAGATTTTGGCCTGACCGACATTCCCTCCCCTCTTACATAAAGCCTCCATCTGGAGGGCAGATCTAGCTCTGGCACTTGCTTCTCCATACTGAGAGATTATTCTGGACTTCATATAACTGCTGTACCTCACGATACTGAATGTAAAGCCACCTTCTTCCTCCTCTTTCTTTTCTACGAGGATGCTGATCATGCGTTGTGGCGTGCAGCCTGCGCTGGTGAATGATGGAGCAAATGTCCTGTTTCCTCACCACCTGGAAATCGGAGCAGGGGGTGGCAGGAACCAAAAGCAACAGATGGCAGCAGTCCAAGTCCCTCTTGCGTTGCCGTGGATTTACATGAATCTTGAAAAGCCTGGCAAAGAACCCTGAAGCCAGAAACCATCCGGCTGCCAGCGTTAACAGTTGCATGTAATTATTTAATTTCTGGGTTCTATAAACGACGTCGTCTTCTTTTATTGATATTATTTGGCACAATTAATTATGGTGTTTTTTCTCTTTTGTTTGCGATCAACTCTTTATATCACTTGTATTGTTTGTCTTAAGTTTTAATGTGGGGGGCACCGGTACGCACCTAATTCCACTACAGTCCCTCTCTCTTATTGAACTGTTTTCTGTTTTGGCATTTCTGTGCCATTTCCCTGATACCCAGCTGCGTTCTCCACCAGGTTCCTGGTCCCTTTGCATTTGCCATAAACTGCTCCGATCCCGCGCCTACCATGGTACTCCTTCTCCGATACAAACTTCATTCACCTTGTATCTGTACCTGGTTTCTCTCACACTCCTGTCCCTCTGCATACGTCATTCACACGGAGCATTTTTTAAACGAAGTAGTTACAGTAAATAAAGGCTTTTGTTCCCGACCTGCATCACTTTTGCAAAGGTGGCACATGGCGGGGGAGAGTGCCGGAAGTAGGCCTGGATGGCCGAGAGGAAGTGAGTGTCCAAGATGGTGTCTGCGACATTCGGACAGAACCGCCTGATAACCGAAGCTACGGAAACGAAGGCTACCAATGAATCTGTCTACACGTTCTAATCAGATGAATTTTCTAGATGGGTAGAATTATTAGCGTAATTTTTCAAACGTAATTCCAAGCATACATTCGATGCGAAATCAAGACCAGTTTCGTTTGTGGCACGCTGCTTGAGAAAACTCGCGCCCTGCGTCCATGGAAAAACAAACATTAATTCCGAACGCAGTTAATGCTTTACCTCACAAAGACGGAGAAATCAAATAAAGTCCGAAAAGCAACGCCCTCGTTTGTTAGCCCTTTTCAATTGCCCATCAACGCCCGCGTACCTCCCTGCCGGGATGTTATCAGAAACAGAAAAAAATCTTGTTTTTGCAGGCTGGAATGAATATTCTAAGAGGCAGCCAATGTCATTAGCACCTGTGCACGATTGACGGCATGCTTTCAGAGCGAAGGTAGGTCAGCTCCCCTTTCATTTTACACATGCACAGAAGTGGTAAACACTCAGCGCATTCTTGTTAATGATGCCATCTGCTGCCTCCCATAATTGTGCAACATTCGCCCTTCCAAACAAGATGTAATGGCAGCGGCACACGAAACTTACTGACATTTACTGTAAGGACATTTATTATCAGCCAGCAGCTTAGAACAAATGTGTACACAGTGACGGCAGGGGCTGTAAAAACCATCAGGGTTTTGTCGGCAAATCAAGGTACGGCAAACGGCGGACTCTAATCCTTGCATGTTCCGCACAGTCATTAAAAATACATCAGTCAGGCACAGCAGCCTTCCAACCAAGAGCCCCTGCTCGTGAAACAACTCGCCTTTGCCAAGCAAAACAATCGCAGGTTTTATGAATTTGTAGTTAAATGCAACTTAAAAGACTTGCATAAAATATAAAAAAACGTTTTTTTATTTTATTTTAAATGTGCTTCATATTCTGCACTAATTCATTATTTGCTAATAACTGATTACAATGATTGTAGATGAGTGGGTGGGTACTGTCCGGAATTTTCGGCAACATACAACGACAGGATCCAAATTGGTGGTTGGCACTTATCCCTCAAGTGGTTACACCCAAGAACCACTCAGTTAAATCGCTTAGTGGGAGTAAGGAGGAGGATAATTGTGCCCAAGAATTCGATAGTGATATCCTGTGGTAATATAATCCAAGATACATTCTTCAATGTGTATATTTATTTATTTGGAGCAGATCCAATGAACCCAGATGAAACAAAAAGTAGGCAGCCTGTATTTAGATGGCTCCCCAGACATGGACCTCAGATCTGCGGCAACCTAAGAAGAGAGAAGACACCCTAGAAGCCAGAAGATGAAAACTGCCTTGGCCCCAGTCCTACCAGCCTGTCTCGAGCTTCGACGACCCTGCGACCTGTCTTGCAACAGCAACCTCCAAAACCCCTGTGAGGACTGTTGCCTTCAATAAAGACTCCAATCTCCGGGGACAGCGGACCAGTCCAGAAAAAAACACTCTAAAGACACCGGATCCAGGTGGATCTACGTCCCCAGTCCACTCTGCACCGGACGCCCAAGGCCCAAGTCTGAGTGGCTCACCTGTGCAGTGAAGTCTCCCCAGCGATCCTGACCTCGTGTCCAGTGTTGGCTAAACCCCCCTGCCCTCCACAACAGCGTCCGCATTGTGAATCCAGAGGCTCCCCCCGACCGTGACCAGCTCCGGTAAAAAGATTCCGACACCTGAAGGCACCCTGGCACTTAAAGCCCCTGGGCCTTGGAGAGCTGAACCGACAGTGCCCCTACAACCTTCTATATCCCAACTTACCTCTGCTGTTGTCGGTTTTCCGCTTTCAACTTCTGGTGCCATGCCTGCAAGCTCTTTGCAAAAAGGAGAAACCCTACTGGAAAGCATTTTGCGCCCAACATCGAATTCGCAACCTTCACCTGGCCGCCCCTGTGCTGCTCATGGTGTATGTTTAGTGCTGCTTTGCGGTCCCCCCTGTGCTTAAGCTAACCCCCAACACTTGGCCCCTACAACCGATCTTTGTACGCCCATCACACTCCCTTTTGTCGCATCTGTTCCCCACAAAAAGGGCTTTCAGTGCCAATTAATTCTTTTTACTTGAGGGTGGTGTGGTCCGAAAAAGCTCTGGATGCTCAAATCATTTATGGTGACAGCAATATAAGCAATCCAAGGGATGGTATAACCCTTATCTTGTGAAGCGCAATTCTCTATGACCGCCCCATTCAAAGTGGCACAGGGTTGGTCCAAATAGAAATTCATAAGACTGTGGCTAGTTTAATAGCATCTTTTAAATAGGGAAGTCCCAGCTGGTCAAGGAAGACAAACTGTGAACTAGAGGGAAGAAGCTGAAACAGACACCGTAGCTTGACATGAGGTCATACAGGGACTGATAAATAGTCTAAAGAGTCAAAAGAGGAGTCATTGATTTGCGTCCCGGCAGCCAAGGCAGATTGAAAAGTGTACCAATTGCTTTGGACATTTAAAGCGACACTGTCAAAATATGCAAGCCTCATGTACCTGTCGAGTTAAAAAAATGACTCCCAGATAAGGAAAATTATGCACATCTGTCAGGCGCTCACTCCCATAGGCTAAAGAGTTAGCCTTACTCCTCTTTGGGGTGCAAGCCATAAGCTATGATTTACTAAAATCTGTCATCAATTTCAGTCTTGCCATAAATTTGACAAAAGAATCTACTAGTTTGTGCAGGGCAATCGGGGTGCGTGCCATTAGAACTGCATCATCTGCATGGCAGAAGTAGGCACGGGGACGTCCTTCCTAGCTGTAATTAAAAATTGACTTAAGTTATTAATATCGACAATAAAAAGCATGGGGGCTAGCACAAAGCCTTGCAGTACTCCTCTAGCAGGAGCGATACATTCACTCAACTCTCCCTTCAAAGGAAAACAAACTCTGGCCTCTAGATTTTCATGAAGAAAGCAAAGAAAATTGACCAAGGCGTGATCCACACCCATGGCTAACAACAGACTCCAGAGGTTGCCAGGATCCACACAGTCAAAAGCCGTGGATTAGTCCATAAAGGCTAGGTACAGTGGCAGCGCCTGGCAATGGTGAATTTCCCCACTTTAATATGCAAATTCTGTAACTAATCGGTCCCTGAACCCATCCTGACCCATTCACACATCCTATTAGAAATTACTCTTCCGATGAGCTTAACTGAGATGTCTATCAGGGAGATGGGGCGATAGCACTTGGGTTCTGCCCTATTGCCCTTTTTAAAGACTATAATACGTAAAGGGTAGGCCCAATAAACCCTTGAGGGCTTAGGCAGATAAATTGGTATAGTGAGATTGCCAACAAGGGATTTTGCTTGTGGTCACTTAGTTCAATTTCTTTATAGTTGAATTTGGAGGTGTACTTTAAACCAATTATACACGTAACATAAATGTTATCAAAAAAACTTATTAAAGATAAAAAGGTACACACACGGGATTTGTTTTTGTGAATAAAACACAAGTCTTTTTATATATCAATCAAAATCAAAACAAGGGGGATACAAAAGGAACAATAAATTTCAGGCAATATAGCATGAAGGATGGGTTAACTCAAATCCACATTTCATCAAATAACATCTATTTCCAAGTGATTTTAACAGATTAATTTCATGAATGAAAAGAAATCAACTGTAGTTATCAAATAGTGTGGAATTAGATGATGGTGTCGACGTTTCGGTCTTGGTGGCAGAAGTCCGTTAGACCATCTTCAGGACAGTTAATAATTGCACAAAAAACCCTTTGCGAATTCAGAGAAACACGTAGCTTGATTTTCGTGTTTGTATATTGTTGCCAAGGCGTATTAGATGAATCTATAGCCTAATTGTTGACAGAATAACTCCTACGGGGAGATTCAAACGGGAGAAATCCTCGTTACTTCTGATATCCTTTTCAAAACTTTATAATTTTAGATTGTCGATAAGGCTCGAAAAACTCCGCCACAGTCGGGAACGCCTAGGCAATTATTAACTGTCCTGAAGATGGTCTAACGGACTTCTGCCACCAAGACCGAAACGTCGACACCATCATCTAATTCCACACTATTTCTTTTCATTCATGAAATTAATCTCTGTTAAAATCACTTGGAAATAGATGTTATTTGATGAAATGTGGATTTGAGTTAACCCATCCTTCATGCTATATTGCCTGAAATGTATTGTTCCTTTTGTATCCCCCTTGTTTTGATTTTGATTGATATATAAAAAGACTTGTGTTTTATTCACAAAAACAAATCCCGTGTGTGTACCTTTTTATCTTTAATAAGTTTTTTTGATAACATTTATGTTACGTGTATAATTGGTTTAAAGTACACCTCCAAATTCAACTATAAAGAAATTGAACTAAGTGACCACAAGCAAAATCCCTTGTTGGCAATCTCACTATACCTTTTTAAAGACTAGCACAATTATCAACCTTGACCAAGACCTAGGGACCTTTGGACAAAGGAGGTTGTTAAAAACATTAGTGAGTAGTGGAGCCCAAAGCTTGATATTACATTTGATCAAATCAATTGTTAACCCATCCTGTCCAGGGGCTTTAGAGCTAGGGTTCTGATGAATGGCTAACATCACTCCTTCTACAGAAAATGAGATCTTAAATCGCTTCCCAAGGGCGATTTAAAACCAACTCATGACATAAGGTTACCCACTGGGTTCTTATATATTTCCCCAAAATGCCTTACCCATTCATATGGATTTATATTACTACAAATCAAATTCCCCTGGGTACCCCTTTACCTACCTTACCCAAGCATAGTCCAAAAGACATTTTAATCTCTGAGCTTGGCAGCATCAACCAACTACTCTCAATCCAGGTCATGGAGCTATTTTTTCTTCCTATGAAGTTGCTGTCTAAACTGAGAACAAGTCCAGGTAAGCTCAGGATTTCTAGGGACAGTAGATAGAACTTTTCTGAATTGTCTATCTGCCCAGGAATAATGAGTATCAAACCACCTAGGTGCTTCCCTGACATTTCTAACTGGTTCCAGGAGAGAAGCCCTGATATAAGCACATAGCTCATTAAAATCCAGTTGAACATAGGAACCATTTGTCTACTCATGAAGGCAATTATGAAAAGCACTAACATTAGGGTGTATCAAGACCGCCAATCAGTTGTTTGTGTTGTGTATACGCCAACTAAGTCTTAGCCCATTATCGTTAACTAAGAGTAGGGATGATACGTTCTGCTGTGCTTTCATCCTGTGTGAGGGCAGAAAGACCAACAGGGTCACCGCACTGTGATCACTGAAGAGGGTTTCACATACACGACCCTACATAACACAAGGAAGGAAATCACGGGAAGCAAAAATATATTCTATGGTTGTCACACACCCCCTTGAGTAAAGGAGGGCGGGTTTAATTCACCATTTCCAGTACGGATCATGATATCTTCTAGGTCAAACATAGCGAGATACCTTGCCAATTCCTCAACCCTATGATTACACAATTGGAGGTTATAAGTATTAATATCGTTGTCCATCACAGGCATGTTGAAAACACATCATGCACTGAAATCCTCACAAATCACTACGTTCAACTGTTCGGTCTTCCGCTGTGCTTGTAGTGAAGTGAAAAAATTACACAAATGCATAAAGTTATTATTGGTACCATCCCTAACATCATTGTTATAAAGATTTGCAGTGTTCCTAAAAATAACAATACTACAATCCCCAAAATATATATTTTTTTAGAGTGGCCGATCCATCCCACTCTACTCACCTTTACTGCTGTTCACCTGCAGATAGTCCCTGTGGTTAACCAGCTAGTGCACGACTTTATTGTAAAGATCTCCATACGTTTTCTCCATATTCTTGCAAAGGGCAAGGACACCAGCTAAAAGGAGAACATAAAGAGTAGTAGCTGGTGGCAGGTTGATAACATCCAAATTGGGTGCAAATTCCAGCTCGATTTGTTTTAACCCCATTGTGAGCAGCTATATTACTAGGCTCATTTGCTCGGGGAGGTACCACTCGTGAAGCAGCTTGCGCAGTCCTTTTGGGTGAATGCTAACCATTCTGACTCTGCACAAAACGCAGACTGTCGACAGGCTGACGCTACTATGGTTTCCCCTCTGTATGGAAAAAGAATGGCTGGGGGGCACCCTTTCACCCTCGATGGCGAGGGATGAGCTGAGGCCGTGGCAGGGAGCGGGAGGGCATTTTAACTAAGCAGCCCGTTAGAGGTGGAGTACGTTCTGGAGGACTCAAAACACTGAGAAAGATTCAAGGCTGCCAGGTGTGATTCAATCAGAGTAATGCGCTTCAAGATAGGTTGCAGGCCAAACTGAATTAGACTTTGAAGCCAAACACAGCAATCCTCAAAATACGTACTGGGAATTGTTTCCGGGCCAGTAGTAGGTTCATTTGGAGGCTCGCTTATGTCAGCAAGAGGCACACTGCAACCCCTTCTTTTCTGTTTTGGAATTGGAGGTAGAGGGATTGTGAAGACAAAGGAAATATCGGGGGGACTAGACTCTCCTACCCCTGGCTCCAGGACCGTCGAAGAAGTAGTAGGTAGACTGTGCACCGAACTTAGCGGCAATTCTCTTTCACCCAAAGACACTAAACTTTCCGTAGTTGCACTGTTAGGTCTCTGTTCTAAGGAGAGTTTGTGCTCATTTATGGCACCTTCAGTGGTTATAACCCCCACTGCCCGCTTCAACATTTTATCGATCGTAGATCGTTTGAAAGGGACCATAGTATTAGAAATATTAGTGTTCAATTTCCTTTTCTCCATGTTGAGGACATAATAATAACACCACAAATGTACTTACAGCACTAGAACTGGGCGTATAGGTTTCGGCTACATAGGAAAACAGGGTAGTAGATGAAAGGGGGTGGATCCAGCCAAGTCCTCGCTGGTCTTATGATGGGCCAACTCTTGGCCCAGTCTTTGCCTAGGCACATGTCCAGCACTGCAGGCTCTTAGCGCTAGTTCTGAGGTGCTGTGGAAAGCCTACCATGCCTCTGCTAATATCCAGAAGGATTCTGGGCAACGTGGTTCACTCTTCCACTCCTTCACTGGCGTCCTGCACTGCGGGCTCTCAGCACTGGTTATGAGGTACTGTGGAAAGGCTGGCCCACCTCTGCAAACACCCAGAAGGATTCTGGGCATCGTGGTCCACTCCTTCACTGGTATCCCATGCTGCGCTCTCTCAGCACTGGTTATGAGGTGCTCGCCTCTGCAAACATGCTGAATGATTCTGGAGAACGTCTCCAGTCTTCCACTATCACTAGCATCCTGCTCTGTGGGCTCTCAGCGCTGGTTATGAGGTGCTGTGGAAAGGCTGTCCTGCCCTTGCAAACTCCCAGAAGGATTTGTATATTGTGTATAAATCCAGTTAGACCTATAAGCCTTGGGTGGCCTTTCCCTAAATCTTTGCCTGTTTCCCTCCATTTTTGCTGAATTTAGTTTTTGTTGGCCTTAGGACTCTATGCACTTTACCACTGCTAACCAGTGCTAAAGTGCTTGTGTTCACTCCTTAAAACATAGTGAATGTGGCCTACACCTGACTGGCACATTTAATTTACTTGTAAGTCCCTAGTAAAGTGGTACAACATGTACACAGGGCCTGTAAATTAAATACTACTAAAGGTCCTGCAGCATTTATTGTGCCACTCACTTAAGGAGTCTTAAACCATGTCCCAGGCCTGTCATTGCAGCCTGTGTGCAGTTTTAAACTGCCAATTCGACCTGGCAAATTAACCCTTTTGCCAGGCCTAAAACTCCCTTTCTAGTACATACAAGTCCACGAAAGGTAGACCCTAAACAGCCCATCGGGCGGGGAGCATAGCATTTTAAAAATTGGACATGCGCTTTTAAGTTTTATATGTCCTGGTAGTGAAAAGCTCCTAAATTCATTTTTCACTACTGAGAGGCCTACCTCTGCCATAGGACAACATTGGGTTACCTTATTACATTTAATACGTAATAATGTTTGTTTGGGAACAGGTAGAAATATCATGTTTGGTCTCTAAAGAATTGCAATTTTAAATCCTCTTTAAAGGTAAAGTTGGATTTTAAGTCATAAATCTGAAAGAACAAGTCACTTACCTTTGGTAACACCATATCTGGTAGAGACTCTATCTAGCTGCAGATTACTTACTTTAAGAATATTCCCCGGGCGTCAAACTGGATCAGGAAACTTGTGTTGAGCAGCACCCCTGCTTTGGTAGGTTGCTTTGTTCGGCTCTACAGGGCATCATTGGCATAGTCCATGCCAGAACTGACGTGTGCGGTGCCTATATAGGCACCACCCTAGTGTGCTGTCCGTTTCTTTTTCACGATTTTCCATGCCACAAGAGACTAGCTATAATGAACACTGACCACTGGTGTTCATGTCTAGGGCCCTTAAAACGGGAATTGGTATCACTGTAATCTGTTCACAGAGCGGGGAGAATTGGTAAGGAATTTGCGGCTAGATTGAGTCTCTACTAGATAAGGATCTACCGAAGGTAAGTAACCTGATAGAGACTTCTAGCCGCAGATTCCTTACCTTAGAATAGATACCCAAGCAATACCTCCCCGGAGGTGGGATGGCAAAACAGATTACACCAGAAAATCCTGCAGGACTGAACAGGTGAAGTGCTCGTCATGACGGACCTGACAGTCTAGGCAGTAGTGTTCTGTGAACATGTGCACAACTGTCCATGTTGCTGCCTGACAGATGTCCAGGACAGCGACTCTGTGAGCTAATGCAGTGATCAAAGCTTTGGCTCAGGCGGAATGAGCATGCAAGCCCTCTGGGGGTTGCTTCTTGGACAGCGTATAGCAAATTGTGATGCAGAGTAATATCCATCGTGAGACAGTACATTTCTGCACCGCCTTCTCTTTATTAGCCCCACCATATCCTATGAATTATCCTAAGAATTGATCACCCACCTGGAACTCTTCGGTAAGATCAAGGTAGAATGACAAAACATTTTTTTTAATCCAGGTGGTGGAGTCTCTCCTCCTCTTTAGTAAGATGTGGTGGGGCATAAAAAGTAGGCAGAGTGATGGACCGGCCTACACGGAATAGACTTACCACCTTCGGCAGCAAAGATGCTCGAGTCCGATGGACCTGCTGTCTGGATAGAATAAGACATATGGAGGGTTAGCAGACAGTGCCTACAACTCACTAACCCTCTTGGTGGATGTTATTGCCACAAGGAATATCGTCTTGATGGTGAGGATTCTGAGTGGACAACTGTGTAGCAGCTCAAAGGGTGTGCACATTAGGAATGTCAGAACTAGGTTGAGGTCCCACTGAGGCATAACAAAGAGTGTTGGTGGAAATTTGTTGAATACTTTTCAAAAACCTATTTACAATAGGGGACTTGAACAGGGATGGCTGCTCTGGCAACCGCAAAAAGGCAGAGATGGCAGAAAGGTAACTTTTGATGGTGCCCAAAGCAGAGCCCTGCTGGGCCAAAGAAAGAATAAACAAGAGAACTTGTGAAAGAGGTGCAGGTTAGGGATAAAAAAAAATTGTACGCCATGCTACAAACTTGTCCCTATGGAAGGCATATACAATCTTGGCAGATAGACACCTGCCTGCCAAAATAACATTGCAAACTTCGGGTGGGAGGTCAAAAGCTGTCAACTGTCGCCGCTCAATCTCCACGTATGATGTGGAGCGTTTGCAGGTTCGGGTGCAGCACCCTATCCTTGTGCTGCGACAGGAGATCCGCCCGAAGAGGTAGTCTGATCAGAGAAAAGATGCTCATGCTCAGGAGTTCCGGGTATCAAACTCTCTATGCCCGATCCGGAGCCACAAGGATGATTTAGGACGAGTCATTCCTGATCCTCTTGAGAACTCTGGCAGGAGTGGTACTGGCAGAAAGGCATACAGGAGGGCGGTGCTCCTGGCAAGATGAAAAGCGCCTCAGAGCAAGAGCTGCCTTGAAAACTCTAGCATGCAAAACTGCTAACATTGCGTGTTCTCAGCGGTGGCGAACAGATCTAACCTAGGCTCTTTCCCTCTTTAAAGAGTCCTTGTGCCACCTCCATCCAAAATCTGACTTTTGGATCTGTGTCGCTAACGGGGATTAGTACATTGATGATCTGGTCCATGTTTTAGCAATTTTTACATTGAAATTGCACGCCCCTCAACAATTGAAGGCCTTTCTAGATTAGGAAAATGATATTTATTTTATTACGTGCCCAGTAAAACACGTTTGATAAATTTTATATTGTAGTCTACATTGAAATTGTAGGCCCCTCAACAATTGAAAGGCTTTTTAGACTAAGAGAATGGTATTTTAATACGTGTACAGTAAGACACATGCACTTTATGACAGACGTCTTGCACAGTACATATGCACCTTAGTATCATTAGGAAAAAAGGTCTCGTATGAAGTAGACTTCAGTCTTTTTCTCTTTTCGGGATATAGCACTTTAGCTGATTATGGTACTGTGTACTGATTGAATTAATGTTTTTAAATAATAATGCTTGCTTGGCCATCTTGTATTAGCTGGGTAGTATGTGAGATGTTGCTTTTATGCGCATGCAACAGCTTTAAGTATCAAACTAGACGCACTTTACAGCAATATTTTGCACAACACATATACACTTTCAAACTCTAGAAATAATTTCCTGCGGGGGCGAATGCTTTTAAGCATAATACTTGAGTGGCTGTCTTGTTTTATTTGATTAATAAGTCACACCTTGCTTTTATGTGCATGTAACGGTTTTAATTATCAAACTAGATGTACTTTCTGCAAAATCTTGCATATACGCACTTTATAAATACTAGAAAAAAGGGTTCCCTGCAAGGTTGGCCTTGGTCTTGTGTTTGCTTATGGAGTGTAGTATTTTTTTCTTTTTTAATAGTAGAGATCGCCCTTGAGTTAGTGAGGCATGGAGGTAAAATCAAACACTTTTCCTTAATAACTGACGCATAACTTAAGTGCGGTCCTAAAGGGCAAATGGAATTCTGCTGTTAGATGGAGGCATGCTATCTGGACAAGGAAACCCCTTCTACATCATTATTTAGTATTTACTTTAAAAATTTGAACAAAGCAAGATTATGATCTGACCTGGTGTAGGGCGTGCAGGGCTGGTGGTTTCTCTCTTTGGAGTTAACTTTTATCTTTATCAGTCTCTTTTATATTGAAATTAAATTCATGTATCATATTAATTTTTTTTTACTTTGAACTAAACTCATGAAATATGTTCATTTAAATTTTTTTAATCTTGATAAATGTTATCTATAATTATTACTGTAATTGATGAACTTTTGTCCTGTATTCTATGTGACTATCTGTTTGCTATGTCTTTTTTTGATATTTATTAATCGAATAAAAGTAATTGACTGACTGACTGAACAAAGCAAGTGCAATAAACATAAAAATAAAGAAAAACACTCAGACTATCTCTAAGGTTTTAACAGACGGCAGGAACTAGTCTCAAATCATAGGTATTAAAACATATGCAGAGTGGAAGATGGCATTGGAGCTGAGGTTGCTTGTAATGAATGGAAGAGGGGTGGGAGGTAAAATGGCATGCAGAGAAACATATGCCCGCTGTTTAAATTAAAAGCCAATGTGTGTCTTTTTCAAAAACAGTTTCCAATCTGGAATACTAAAGGAACAGGGTTCACAACAACTTGTGATGGGTAGAGCGCAGAGCAAAAGAGTCAAATGTATTCATTGTGTATACAGGGATGGAACTGACCTATTTAAGTTAAAAGGTATTTTGCTAATCAGACCAGCAGCTAAAGGTGATTCAAGAGTATGATCTTCAGGTCGGAGTTAGGAATATTAGATTTGTAGCATATGTGGAGCTATATTAAACATACGAATATAGTCCCTCTCAGTGCCTCCTTTTATTCAGATATATATACAATACAGTAACATTTAGCGCCTAGAACCTGATGTGCTAGAAGTTTTGTTCTTAAAAAAAAGGAAGAAACAAAGATGTAAATAATAAATTGGCGTCAGACCTATAACGAGAATAATAATTTCCTCTAAAGTGAACTTGGAGATGTCGATTGCATCAAATCAACTTCGCATGTATTTTTGGATATGTCTAAATACTTAATTTTGGAAACAGCTAAGATTAAACCGCAAATATTCCTAAAAGGCAAGGGTCTATCTGCTTCAAACATTTCTAAATGTCCTCCAGAAAAAACGCTCAGATATAAAAAAAAAAGGAATTTGGCTTTCACTCCCAGTCAATTTAGCATCTCACCGACTGGACTAAGAACACTAGAGATCTGCTTTCATTCTACAATCTTTTCAGAATCGTGCTGGATCCTCAGGAGCAAGCCTTTGATCTGGTCTTTCGGAAATAGGCCCTTCGATATCTGATCTCTCTTGTGCACTCTGTTATCTCTAGATAAAGCATTATTAAACAGGACCATTGATTCACACCTGGCACAGGAAAAATGCCTTGACCAGGAGATGGGGAAATAGACTTCGACAAACAACAAATAGTTTTGTAGATGAGGCAGATTTTCTTTTAGTGTGTACCATGTGTTTGCGAGCATGTCCACATTATGTTCCTTTCATTCGCCTAAAAATCTCAACACATTTAGCATTAGGTATGGTATGGGTTTGCTTGAAAGTGCTTCTAATGTGTGCCCAGAGACGTTTTAAGGCATGGGCAAAGTGAGCTCTGAGCCAGGGCCCCAGCCTTTTTGGGGGGCCCCCTGATAGAGTCAACTCTGTTCTGGAGACCTTTTAAACAGATTGTTTTAAATACCGTTTTCCTTTAATTAAATGTGATATGGGTGATGTGTGAGAGTCTATTACAGACATTTTGCAGAGTTATGTTGTGTTTATGTTTTGGGCAAGATCCATAAAAGAGGTTTCTTTTAGATCAAAACAGGACCTCACATATGAGAAATGGGAGGGTGCCGCAGATATTATTCGCAGTAATGTCAGGGAACTGCTGCTGTGTTACAATATTATCTCTATCCCTGAATATTACATGAAAACACATTTAGAATTTGGACAAGTGTGTCTGCCCACTGACTTGGCTAAAGAGGGCACGATAGAGGCTGACATTGGATTATAGATTCAAAGCTGTTCCGAACAGGGACCCCCAAAGTACGTTTAGCCCAGGGCCCCCAATATCCTTAAGCTGTCCCTGTGTGTGCCTGTGATTGTTTGTCTGCACAATGCTGGTGTGTTTCATGGATGCCTGCGATCTTCATTACACTTCATGTTCCATTATTACAGCCTGCTAAGTGCCTGCCTTACTAGGCCTGGCATGTCCAAAACACCATTGGATATGTAAATATGTTAGCGTTAGATATAAACTGCACCACAACAAACTCCTCCTTCGGCCATCTGCTTCTGCTGCCTTTTTTAATCGGATTTAATAAGACTGCATTTTTTTCCACGCGACTGGCAAGGCCTGCTATCAAAATCTTGGCTGGATTTTTTGGCCTCTTTTTATTTTGCTTTGCAAATCTCTTCCCGGGTTTTGCTGTTCCAATAATGTTCGGTAAAATACAGCTTTCAAATTACACGCCTCAACAGGGTTCTAGCGAAGATTAAAGAGGATTAACTTGCTGCCATTTCAATGCACTCGGAGATTTTGCTGGTGGGGAGGTAAAATAAAAGCTATATGTACTGTAATGATTTGATGTGAAGTAACTAATTTACGAACGCGCGCAGTAATTTGCTAATAATTTGAGGCGTGCAATTAATCGCTTAAAGATCATTTAATTACCTCATAATTTTTATTTTAAAGACCCTTTCCTTGTACCTCTCATTTTAACTGCGCTCGGCTCAGAGCATTATATTGCCAAGCGCATTGGGTTATAGGCAGACAGCAGCTCTTTTGTCATCTGTGCAAACAATCTCGCTGGCCCCCCACATCACTTCGCCATGCCATAGTTTGTAGGCATGGCTAGAAACGGCCTTTCTAGTTTGGGCAGTCGAGTCTGGCAGTTTGCGAGTAGCTGTGAAATAACAAAAATAATAATTATGATAACAACGACGGGGCCAGGCAACAAAGCAATTCAGCAGATGTATGCCATTTTTATTTCTCACAGTGAGGACCACTTATTCCTGTTAATTATATCACCTATTCTTTTTCTATATTGATAATTACATAATTACCGGGAGCAGATGGAGGACAGAATGCTCCCATATGGCGAGAAAGCAAATATATTGGGAAATTACTGATTTTAGAGGACCACAAGGAAACATGATTTAATTATTGTAAACGCTGTTTCCAGTTCATTGAACAGTTATCTATTGCACGCAGGTATGTGTTTGGAATACACAAACAACAATGATTATGAATTTTAATGTTGGCTAAAACCTGCCCAAAACATGCATCTCAAGGGGACATTTAATTAAGTTCTGCAAATGATTGTTTTAATGTCAATTAGAACCTCTCCATACAGATTTTAAAATTGCCAATTTACAATATTCATTTTGCTATAGGAGGATACAGCCTTAGCTACTGCCTTGGAACTATGGGTCTGATTGGGTTGGCGATCGGAAATGGTACTGACATAGGCATTAGGATGCGACTGCCACCACTGCGGTCGCAATGCCTATATTTTGTATTGCAGCGGGTGCTGCTAGGTGCAGCACACACCGCAGTACAAAAAGAGGTGCAGGTCCCATGTCTAAGGGCCAGGTGGGTAAAGGGGGCCCGCCATGGGCCCCCAATGCCCCTTTCTGCCAGCCTTTTCATGGCGGATAAACCACCATGAAACGTATTGCAGGGAGGGACATCATAATTCGTACGGCAGTGCTTGTCAGGCACCACTACTATTGTAGGGATTGTGGCTCCCTCCGACGCACTGACTGGCTTCTGGAGCCTGTCGGATGCGTGGCAGTCAGTCTTTCCGACCGCCATACATCCGCCCACCATCGTAATGAGAAACATCAACATATTATACATCCTCCTCTTTAAAGATCGTAAATATTAATCTGGTTATTGAGACATTTGATGTTGTTGGAAAAAGATTAATCCTATGTAGGGATTGAAGGTGAATATTATACTTTTACTTTCTTCCCTAAAACATTAGCATCCTCGAACAACACAAATTCATGACACTAAGACCACAAACCCATGATGCTTCATGAAGAAAAACTACAAATAAATGACAACATGATCCAGTCACAGTACACCACTGCAATATACTCTATCTTTTAACTCCCCAATCGTGTACTAAGGTGGCAGCCTCTGTACAGATGTGCCTCCTCCAAGCTATCAATATGGAGATCAAAAGTCGGTTCCATGCACAATGCCCTAGACCCTTCTTGGGAGGTGACAGCAGGCTCCACCCTAGATGTTGACTGTTAAATGTCAATACTTATGGCAAAGTTTTCCTGTGACCCAAGAAGGGTCTACATAGAGTTTGGAGGGGTTGCTAAAATCAATTTTTGGGCTTAGCAGGACCCATCACAAAATTATTATTCATGGTTATTACAACCAATGATTGGATTGGCACTATTGGCCTAGATATCCTGCAGATAGGGTACCCAAGCCATTTGCCTTCCCAGCAATGCCAGTTCTAGCACATTCATTGAAAGGAATCACTTGATTCTGTTCTGGGTGGATACAAGCAAAGCTAGAGATTCTGCCCTTCTCCGGGGAGTGTCTTGTGGTGGACGGCCTCCTCTTTGGAGATTATCTCATTAAGAAATTGAGTAAATATGTAAACATCTACTTGGGGCGCTAGTGAGCCCACAGCAACATGGCCACACTCTAGTGCAGCTCGGCTGGCCGGGGCAATCAATCTGTCATAAATCGTACATCACAACTGCAATCGATAGCGCAAAAACACAGAATATAAGAGGCAGACACACGAGAATACAGAGGTGTGTCACAACAGCGTATTCAGGGCACAGGAAGTGAAGAACCAGGACCAGGACTGAGAAACATGGAGGCTGCGGCCTGAGCACAGTTGTGGCCCGCGTCACGACACCAGAGCTCCAGACCGCTCGCTGAGACTCTGCGGCGGGGCTTATTAGCTAGCAGCGTGAGAGTTAAAATTGCGTTAAGCAGAGGACAAAGCAGATGGCGTTTGCTGTTTGGACTGAGTATCGGCCTGCGGAGGCACGTGCAGGATACCGCTCTACTGAACTGAAGGTGAGTCGGACATCCAAGGTGGCTGCGGCAGGATTTAGGGAGGGCCCTGCCTCTTGGACCAAGCTCAGTATTATTCGATACTGGAGGAGGTCCGGTGCCGAGTGAGAGGCCTGGTGTCCTGCAGATGGCATACGGCGCAGAGCTCAAATAGCTGATCTGCGCGGGCCTAGGAGACTTCACAACGGAGGAGAAGCGCAACCCCTCTGTAAATATTGGGAGAGCGGGTGTGGGCTGCGTAGCTTAAGGACTGCAGGATTGGAGGCATACAGCTAAAGACCTGAGCCTATCCCCAGTGCTGAACATCCTGGAAACTGCGATAGTGGCGGTGGGACAGTTTGGCAGCAAGCACCACATTGCGCAGCAGCTACCGGCCAACTTGCTATAGGAGGAGCACACTGGGACGCAGCCAGTATGGGGAAAGCTGATAAGCAACAATCGACTCCCTTTTTCGAGACATGACACTCCACAAAAACTCAGCCACACATGCAGTCAGACCTAATGCATGGCATGGCATGGCAGAAGGTCCACGTTGGAAAAAATGCTGCAGGCAATGCAGCACAGCCTCCAATGCATAGACGGCAAAAATTGATGCATTAAACTTGAGAATGGACCACATGGCAAGCATACTAGACGCACATGGCGCCTGTATCCAAGAGGCTGAACAGCACATCTCTACAGCTGAGGATGGGCTGGCATCTGTGGGCGACAAATGTTCAAGCATGGAGAAAATGTTATCAATTATCCAAGCCAAAAATGAGGACTTGGCAGACAGTCCAAGGAGGAGTAACTTACGCATCACGGGCATTCCAGAGTCCACAAACAAGGGCAAACTAGAACCCTATGTGGAGTCCATGCTCAAGGAAATGCTAGGAGCCGAACATTTTTCCCCCGTGCTAATGGTGGAGCATGCACATAGATCCCTGGCTCCCCGTCCTGTACCATGTGCGCCGCCGTGCTCCATCAGTGCTAAACTTTTAAACTATAGGGATCGCGACAGAGCCCTGTGCCTGGCGCGTGAAATGGGGAACACAACTTACCAAGGAAACGTGGTGGCACTGTATCCGGACTTCACTGCGAAGGTCCACGCAGCATGCCGCAAATTTCAGCAAGTAAAAAGAAAACTACAAAACATGAAATTGCAATATGCTATGCTGTACCCTGCCAGGCTGAAGATCCAACATGGTGGCAAATTGAAAATCTTCATAACCCCAAAGGACGCAATGACCTATCTAAAAAAGCTAGAGCGCACAGAACGAGTCTAGAGGGGCACAGTAGATAAACATGACTTAGATTATGTTATGGCTCGATGAATGGCTGCGGAGACCAGGCGACTCTAGTAAGCTGGGCGGTGAGCATAAAATGAACTATACTAAGATCTGAGACTGCCCCACTCTCTGAGATGATGTGCCGCAAAAGAAAACTGAGGGCTCCACCTTGGTACGGTGCAGCCCAAACTGCCTGCTTTATGGCATGGCACCGTCCACTTTGTAAACAACTCATGCAGGTGGATAAGCAAAAAGGCAGAAGTGACTGGCCATGCTAAACATTATAGACACTTAGATTGTAAGTTGTCCATATGTTATCAACAAGGCCACCCCTGCTTAGCGGGGGAAACGGGCCACTGGCGGCCCCTCTAGAGGGTATGCCACATATATCTGTAAACTCTTTAAATTGGGACAGATATTGGACCAAACGTTATGATAACTATATTCTTGTTTTACTGTTAAAATTGCAAGGGAAATTCTTTGGCAAATTTGGGTTGCCGAGCTGGGAGGGTGGGATGGTTCAGGAATGTATTTATTATGCCATGAATAATGCCAATGATCACAAAGGCTATCTGATTGCGACCTCATGCAAGCATGATCTGTTAACACATACTGCTGCATCGTGGAGTATGTAGCACAGCACGGTCAGCAGCAGGGAACATATCCTGGGTAACATTGAATATTAGGGGCCTAAACAACACAAAGAAAACCAGGCAAGTGCTAGCATATCTAGACAGTCATAACATCCAGATCGCGCTACTTCAAGAGACACATCTTACACACCACTCCAAAACCCACATATCTGCACGCTGGGCAGGGGTGAAAGTCGCCGCCTCATACTCCTCATATTCCCAGAGGGTAATGATTCTCATAAAAAGGCAGGTACCATTTACAGTTTCCCTTGTGATAACAGATGATCAAGGTTGGTACATCATACTACAAGGCACACTGTATAATAAGCTACTAACAATAGTCAATGTGTATGGTCCTGATATAGACAACCCAGAGCTCTAATCAACTGCATGGGACCACTTACATACACTGCAATCATTCACAGTTATATGGGGAGAGACTTTAATACTCCTCTACTCCTGCAGGAGGATCAATCATCAGTGTCAGGCGGGATTGGCAGACGTGCGGCGGCTGTTCTTGGAGAGGGAATGCGGGAATCCGGCCCTTTAGATATATGGAGGGTGAGGATCCCCAATGGTAGGGAGGGGACCTATCACTCGTATATCCATAACTCCTGGTCTAGACTGGACTTTTGGTTAGTCACCAAAGATGTGAACACATGGGTACACAGCATCAAACACCTTCCCAAATCACTTTCAGACCATGCGCCGGTCCAGCTGGTGATGGACGTCTCCGGGCAGGAGCTACCACAATTTCAATGAGGTCTACAGGCATCCGCTTTATTGGACCAGGTCTTCCGTGAGGGGGTCCGAGAAGCAATAGCTAGATATTTTGATTCTAATGTAGTCTCGTGGACAGTGCAGCCACTTTATGGGAGGCATTCAAAGTAACAATTCGAGGGGCATGTATAGGGCTCTGGGCTGGGGTTCTGAAATCTATACGCAATCGCTTGAGAACAATAGAATTTACGCTTTCAGATCTAGAGAGGTCGTATGAATGCACCCCGATCCTAGCATACTAGCGTAGATACGCAATGGGATCACTGAATATAATGAGACAGCAGAACAGGAGATAAAACATGTCTCGCGCAGATGGACAGAGCGGATTTACGGTGAGGGAGGTAGGCCTGGCCGTGCGCTTGCCAAAAAAATAGCAGAACCCTGGGGGATCTCCCATAAAGTGGAAGTGGTAACGGATGAGGGCACTTCTTACCATGACACGCCGAACATTATGAAAACCTTTGTTAAGTTCTATGAACATATGTATGCTGACCTGGCCTCCGCCACGGAAGCCAAAACTCAGGCCTACCTAGACGATATCACATTGGGATAGATCTCCCAGGGGTAAAGGGAGTTCCTGGTGCAACCACTTACCATAGATGAAATAAAAAAGGCAATAAACAAACTCCCAAATGGCAAAGCTTCTGGAAGTAATGGGCTGCCAAGTGAATTTTATAAAAAGTATCCACATCTAATAGCCCTGCACCTCTATGCAATGTATGAGGAAGCATATCAAAAACAAAGACTGCCACAACACTTCGAGAGGCCCTTATAGTCACGCTGCTGAAACCCCACAAGCCTGCTCAATGGTGTGAATCATACCGGCCGCTATCCCTCATAAACACAGATGCTAAGATCCTTCCGAGCGCTTTGGCTGCAAGACTTTAACTCCTGCTGCCGGTCATGATCCTCCCAGACCAAACTAGCT
The DNA here is from genome assembly GCF_964204655.1 of Triturus cristatus. NCBI lineage: Eukaryota > Metazoa > Chordata > Amphibia > Caudata > Salamandridae > Triturus > Triturus cristatus. The sequence goes on from NC_140589.1 coordinate 1,398,118,404, forward strand.
TTCTAACAGAGCGATCCACCGCACATAACCTACAGACTCTATTTGCAGTTCTACACCTGCTGGACCCGGTGTTGCCTGCTGCGGCAGTCTTACTGGACGCCGCTACGGCCTTTGACTCCATCCAATGGAGCTTCCTATTCACAATACTCTGCCGTATGGGAGTCTCCACAGCCTTCACACGCTGGATACAACTACTATACTCCGAACTAGCTGCCCGAGCGCTTGAACGGCCACACATCTGAAGTCTTCACGATATGTAGAGGCACAAGGCAGGGTTGCCTGCTGTAACCACTGCTATTTACCATTGCGTTAGAACCCCTGTCATGCATCCTGCGACGACGACATGTGGCAACCGCCCGGAGGTTACACCAACGCCCCTAGGCAATTTTGCTGGACGCAGATGACATGGTGCCCAATGTGAGGGATCCTGATGGTAATCTGGAATGCCTAACTAGGAAATATATATGCTATGAAAGACATTCAGGTGTGGGGATAAACTGTTTGAAATCACCTATATTCCCTCTAACTATGTCCACTACACCGCTGGCACTAGAATTTCCCTTGGAGTGGTGCGACGAGCCAGTTAAGTACCTCGGTATCTGGATACATAGAGACCCGAGCTTAGTTCTACAGTATAACTATGGTAGGGCTGTGTCCCGGCTTGAAGAACAGGTATCAGGGTGGATATGTCTTCCATTGTAGCTGGATAGCATTAATGAAAATGATAATACTCCCGAAATTTTTGTACCTGTTCACAAATATACCAATATGCCTACCTCAAACATTCTTCAAAGCTCTACGCTCACACCTGATTAGGCAGACATTGGCAGGGAAGCAACCCGATTAAAATGGGACATTTTAACACTGCCTTTTACTCGAGGAGGGTTCACAGCACCACCGGACCTAAAACTTTATTATCTATGCGTACAGGCACATTTCGCTCACTATTATCAACAGGCTCCAAAATACCTACCACACGTAGCAGTCGAAGGAGATGCTGCATACCCCATACCGCTCAGGGATACGATTACAAATGAATCCAGGGAGGTTACAAAAGAAGAGATAAACACCATAAACTGCACCACGCAAGCCTGGAAAGCCCTAGTAAAAAGAGCACTGATATCTCCACTCTAAGCACCAGCTCTACCATTTGCACATCACCCGGGGATATCAGTGTCAACAGAAGCAGGCTCACTGGCTATCCTAGGCGCATGTGGCAGGGCTGCACACACTGAGAGATACATACGAGGAGGGAAGTTCATACATTTGACTGACCTACATTGCGAGGGAGATAGATCCCCTATGCTCACCGTCCTATACTGTAGACTAAGAGCCGCGCTCTGCGACTTGTATCCACAGTTCCTGGCGGAACCGCCTGCGCTGGGCTTTCTCCAGTTGCTCTTCAGGACCGACACTCGTAAGCACTTAGTCACACGATTATATAAGGCGTCCCAGACAGATGCCCCTCCAACACAAGACGCCTCACTAAATAAATGGAATGAAGCACCCCCTGCTCCAATCACAATGGCAGACTGGCACACTTGCTGTACACTAACTGGCTAACGGACACCAAATTGCAACCTGAGGATCATACACTTAATTCCTACACCAAATGTATTATACCCCAATCCGACTATACGGATATGGCCTCAGGGAGAATGCAAACTGTGCTAGATGCAGAGCGCCGGATGATGATTTAATACACTTGGTGCGGGGTTGTTCGAAGGTACACCAATACTGGATACAGGTTACGCACACGATATCGAAAATGGTGGGAGAAGTGGTGGAGTGCTCCCCAAGGGTATGCCTTCTTGGTCTGATCAAAGAAACCCAACATCTTAACCGCAAACTGACGGCGATTGCCCTACTACTGGCAAAGAGGAGGGTATCAATTCACTGGGGAGGGAAAAGAAGCCATAAACATGAACGCGGCTGATTGACCCGGTGTATTGCCGGGACCAGTTGGAATACTATGCTGAGCAACTCCCCCAGGCCTCGCGGCCCAAGGATATCTTGTAACCTCTCACTACATATTTTCGGAACCAGCAGAAAGACTAGCTCATACGCTGTGGTTTGACCTACCCTTTGATGTGAATCAATCATCATCAGTACCGTATATCTGAACAATGAGCTCGACAAAACGCTTGTGATGAGATGCTTTTATTGGAACACATGGCATTTTGTTCTGTTGTATTGTATTTGAAAATGCATAAATAAGTAAAAATAAAAAAAGTTAAGAAAAAAATATGTAAACATCTACTTAGCATTAGGCAAAGCTCAGATTGCCATGAAAAAAGTTTTTAACAAGAACATTATTGATAGAGCTGGCCATGGAAGAGGGCACACAGCTGGCAGCTTTCAGCAACAATGCTTTCAAAAGACCTCAGAGCTCCCTCCAACTAAACATTTGGTGGGACCAGTAACAGTTAAGGATATTTTTTCTTTCAGCATTAGAGGTGCACTCAGTAGCTTCAGCAGAGGCCATTACCAGGAAACCAACAACTCCCCTATGGAGTCACAGTTGATTCTTATACTTTCATCCCTCACAAGCTTAGGAGGAGGGTAAGGGAGTTGCTCCGCAAACTGGTATGGTTTGATCAGCAATGCATGGTTTCCTAAAATATTTCATGGTTTTCATATATAGTTTTTCAGGTCCCTGATCCAACCACAAGAGCCATAATAAATTGTTCCACTTCTCAGAAGCTGGCCATGGTGGACATAAAGACAGATTAATAGTTACTGCACAAACGATAGATCCACACTTTGACCAGGTAGCCGTCAAGGATGTCTTCCTTGTCAAAAAGGACAAAGGTTTGGGTCTGGTTATAAATGTAAGGACGGTCAATACATTGCTCTTCTACAGACATTTTGCTCAAAGTGGTTCCATCGTTAGAGAGACATCCACGGAGACTGAATCAATGACTAATCTATTTGTCAACCTTCATAACAGATTTCTTCAGTTCAGATGGTAAACCCAGACTTCCAAATTCCCCAAATAACCCGTTGCCCTGTCCTTTGCCCCTTGGTGCATTATCACGGCAATAAAGCGAGTGGTAGAATTACTACAGGCAAAAAGTAAGCTGGCTGAAACTTTATCTAGACAACATGACTTTCATGACTCTGAATCTCTAGCTGCTCCTGAACCAACTGAAGATAATCATTTCTCTGCTTCAGGATGGGGGCTTCATCATCAATGACCTGAAGCTAAACCTCCTACCCAAGAGATAGAGGTCTTAGTGTTCAGAATAGACTCAGACAAGTTGCAATTGTCTGCCAGCAAGAGAAAATTGTCCAAGAATGTGTTAAGAAAATAAAATTGCTGACTCTAAACAAGGTCTCCCTGAGACAGCTGGCAATGTGTGGGGGAGATGTAGCCTAATGGACTCATAACGCAGGGAATCGGGTCAGAATCCTTTCATTGGCACTTGGCTCAACATCATGTACATCTGGGAAATCACTTTATCTCTCTGTGCCAAAAAATGTGAAAAGTATTTGGGCTTTAAATGTGTGAAATATAGCTGTGTAATACCCACCTGATGTACACAATCTTGTAGACTGTTTCACATCTCCCCATCTAATGTACAGCGCTCCACTAATTCCTAGGTAGATTGGCGGTATAAAAATACCAACACGTACAACATTCATACATACTCTTCGCTTCCTCAATTCAGGCAGTTGTTATGGGCCTGTTGCATTACAGTGCTCGAGGACTGAAGATTTTGCATATTAGCATGGACTTCTCCTACTTGGTCTTGATCCAGTTGTCCAGAAAAGCCAGGCAGGAGACATTATGGTGTCTAGGAGACCTAGAATGGCAGAGTTATCTTGAGGGTCCTCACCAGATGAGAATACATAATTGAATGCTAATCAACTGGGATTTTTATTTTTTTATTTTACAGAGTTTTATATGGCGTGAACTTGACCCGAATCGGGTATTAGAGCGCTTTACATAGCACCAGTTGCATTACATGAGGAATCACAGGATGTTCAGCATCATTGCTGAGACTCGAACCCAGTTCCCTCAGATTCGAGGTCGACCGCCCTAGCCGTTAGGCCAACTTCGTTCCCAGGATGGTGCAGCAACCTATTTAGTGGAGAAAGAGTCAGACACAGAACTATCGTTACATATACACTATCTGGAACTATTGGTGGGTTTCATCGCCAAAACATATCTAACTGGACGGAATGCTGTGTCCTTTTGAAGATGGACAATGTCTCAGCCGTTCAGTGTGTCAGCCGACTCGGAGGTAGGAGGTCAAGACATCTGACAGAGCTAGCCAATCATTTTTGGCACTACAGCCTAGCTCACAGCAGTTTAATGCCAGTGCCGTATCTTTCAGGCAAGGTCAACATTGTGGCTGATAGGAACTCTCTCTTTCTCCTTGACTCCAGCCACTAGATACAGAGAATCATAAAACTCTGGTGTCCCTTCAAGAATGATCTTTTTGTTTCCCAGATGAACAAGCGGCTTCCTCTGTTTCTGGACCTGGAGACTTAGAAATATTGCTGTAGAATTAGGAAAGGTGTTAGATCTGTCAGCTTAGGTTGGTCTTCTCCCAAACCTTTTGCCTGTTTTCCTCCATTTTTGTTGACATTCGTTTTCGTTAATCTAAGGACTCCATGCAGTTTACCACTGTTAATCAGTGCTAAAGTGCTTGTGCTCACTCCCCTAAACATGGTTGAACTGGCTTACACCTGATTTGCATATTTAATTTACGTAAAAGTCCCTTGTAGAGTTCTATACCATGTACACAGGGCCTGTAAAGTAAATACTACTTGTGGGCCTGCAGCACATATTGTGCCACCCACTTAATTAGCCCCTTAGAACATGGTGCAGCACATATTGTGCCACCCACTTAAGTAGCCCCTTAAAACATGTTGCAGGTCTGCCATGGCAGCCTGAATGTAGTTTCAAACTGTCAAATCAACTTGCAATATACCCCCCATGTCAAGCTTCAAACTCCCCTTTTAATGTATATGTCACCCCTAAGGTTGGCCCTAGGTAGTCCATAGGGCTGGGTATATTGTAATTAAAAGGCTGGACATGTTCTTTTAAGTTTTACACGTCCTGGTAGTGAAAAACTCTTAAGCTCGTTTTTCACTACTGTAAAATCTACCTGTCCCATAGGATAAGATTGGGTTGCCTTATTACATGTAATAAGTGCTAACTTTTGATTAGGGATAGATGAGCGAATCATGTTTGTCATCTATAAAATTGAAATTCAAAATCCTCTTTAATAGGGTGTCCTCGGAAACACTTCAAGATCTGGAAGCGGTGGGCTGATTATAGGGGCATTTTCCTTACACCGGTTCCTGCGGATGGAGACTTGGGGCCTATTTGAATGTCACGCGTGGTGCTGTGCTCTAATTGTACTGCGATGGTTCTGGTGGTGTCTGGCGGTGGTGCGGTCCGGGGGGGGTGGGGGGGAGGTTGGGGCTTGGGAAGGGTGGGGGGTTTTCTTGTTGATGATGTATGAATAGCTCTCCATTGTTCCTTTATATGATAAACTGTCAAGAGCTGTTGCTAGCTACTATGTGGCAGATCCCCTGGGTATACAGGGGCCTGCAGCATTTGCCTTCTTGACCAATAAAAAGTGTTGTTAAAAAAAAAAAAAATCCTCTTTAATGGTAAAGTCAGATTTTAAATTACAATTTAGAAAATGCTTTTAGAAAGTTTGCATTTTCTGCCCTTAGCCATTTGGTGCCTGCAGCCTCTCCTGGGTCACACGCCTGGGTGTAACTGACAGACTTTGTGAATTCCTTCCAAACAGTCACACAATAGAGGGATTAGGTGTGCCTGAATGGTTCTTCTGCTGGCAAGATGGGGTGGTGGAGCTGGGTACTCACTTGAAACTAAATTGGTTGTACTCTGCCTTCACACAACATGTTAGAACCTCCACATTGTCTCTGCAGCAGGCGTGGAATCAGGAAGGGGAGTAAAACCTTTAGGAGTTGGCTTTTTGGCCATTGCACAGCAAATGTTGATGCAGAGCACTATCCATCATGAGATGGTCCCTTTCTGCAACACCTTTCTTCTTTTTGCTCCCATGTACCCCACAAAGATTGATTACACACCTGGACCTATTTTGTGTGGTCAAGGTAAAAGAACAGTGCTCTTTTTGGGTACAGCCAATGGAATCTCTCCTCTTCTTTAGAGGGGTAAGGCGCAGCATAAAAGGTAGGCAGAGTGATGGATTGGCCTACGTGAAAGGGAGTCCTCACCATCAGTAGGAAGGATGCTCTAGTGCAAAAGACCAGTTTATTCGGGGAGATGGTAAGGTGTGGAGGCTGTGATGACAGTGCCCGTAGTTCACTGACTCTCCGGCAGATGTCACTGCCACTAGGAAGGCAGTTTTTATGGTAAGGAGCCTGACAGAACAGGTGTGTAGCAGCTCAAAAGGAGCACACATCAAAAATATGAGAACTAAGTTTAGGTCCTATTGCAGCATAATGAAAGGAGCTGGTTGAACCATACGTTAAAGACCTTTGCAAAACCTATTTACAATAGGGGATTTAAAAAGGGACAGCTGATATAGCAACTGCAGAAATGCAGATATGGCAGACAAATAACCTTCCAATGTGCCCAAAGCAGAGTTCTGCTGGGCTAGGGTAAGAACAAACCAAAAACCTGGGAAAGGTGTGCAGATAGGTGTCCAACTTGTCTATGTGTACAACATGCCACAAACTTTCTCCAATGGCAGGCATATACTGTCTTGGTGGAGGGATGCCGGGCTGTCAAGGTAACTTTGTAGAATTCTATCGAAAGGTCGAAAGCTATCAACTGTTGTCGCTTAAGTTCCACGCATGAAGGCAAATCATTTTCAGGTTTGGGTGCAAGACCCTGCCCCATTGCTGCGACAAAAGATCCTCACAAAGAGGCAGCCTGATCGGAGGACCCGTGCTCATGCTCAGCAGCTCAGCATACCAGACTCTCGCAAAAGTTAATGAGGGCTTTAGTGTCTTTTCCCAATTGCGCTATGACCCATGTCACCTATCGACATAATATCAGGTTGAATAACTTGTGCCCGGTTGTTCCTTATCTTGAGAACTCTGGGCAGGAGTGGTATTGACAGAAAAGCGTACAGGGGACCTGAGCTTCCCTTGAGACAAAAAGCGTCACCGAGCGAGAGCAGTCTTGGAAACTCCAGCATGCAAAACTGCTGACATTGTGCATTCTCGGCAGAGGCAAACTGATCGCCCAAGGCGCTCCCAATTCTTGGAAGAGGTCATGCACCTCCTCAGCATAGGGATGCCGTTCTTGAGCCGATAAGCATCGAGAGCTGAGTTTGTCCGCCCTGACATTCAGAGAACCCGCCAGGTGTTGAACTACTGAGAAAATGTCCTGACGTTCCAGCCATGTGCAGAGGTGCAGTATCTCTTGACAAATGGGTCGTAGAACCCACCCCACCCTGTTTGTTGCAATACTACATGGTGGTGGTGTTGTCCATAAACACCTGTACCATCCTTCCCTAATTGAATGAAGGTAAGCCTTCAATGTCAGCATGATTGCAGCATGATTGCTCAGAGCTTCAACAGGTTTTTGCCAAAGACTGGAGTCCTCTGATCTCCACTACTCCCAAATGGCCACCCCGTCCAGAAGTGACGCATCTGTCACCACAGTCAGCTCTGCTTGGGGAAAGGAGAGGGGTCTGCCACTTACCCAATCACGTTTTGTTAGCTACTACTGCAGATCTTTTGCAGTTTCTTTAAAGATCTGTACCAAGTTGGAGAGATTCCCCTGATGCTGTGCCCACTGGAACTTCAGGTCCCATTGCAGCACCCACATATCCTAAAAGGTATGTGTCACAAGAAGGATGTGGGAGGCTATGAGGCTCAACAGCCTCAGAATGAGTCTCGTTGAAATCCAGGATAGATGCCAAAACATCAGTATTATAGCCTGAATATCCTGGACTCCTCACTTGGGAGGATAGGCCTAACACTGTACTGAGTCCAGAACAGCTCCGATGAAAGCAAGCATCTGAGAAAGCATCAGGTATGACTTTGGCACCTTGATAGTGAACCCCAACAAGGGCAAACTTTTCGCCATAGTCTGAAGGTGGGAGACAACTGCCTCAAACCCGCCTTTAACAGCCAATCATCGAGGTAGGTAAAGACTGGAATTCCTGACCTCCGCAGATGAGCTGCAACCACGGCCATCACTTTCATGAACAACCGAGAGGCGCTGGCAAAGCTGAAGGGGAGCATGGCAAATTGAGAGTGCTTCTGGTCTACTGTGAAATGCAGGTAACGTCAGTGAGCAGGCAGGACAGGGATGTGAAAATGAGCATCCTGTAAGTCCAGCAATACCATCTAGTCTCCTGAGTCCAGGGCAGACAGGACTTGCGCAAGCATGAGCATTTTGGTGGTCTGTGGGGACTGCATCCTCGGCCACAAAGAGATTGTGTGGTTTGCTGGCCAAGATGGCGGGGTGTGTAAAGACATGGTTGGAAGCCCAATTCATGGCCACGAAAGAGGCAGACTGGGGTTGGAGAGGGGCCATGGAAAGGCCAAAGAACCTGGCCGTAGTTCTGCTCTCCTTAAATTGCTCTAGTGCTGAGTCCAGCTTCTCTTCAAACAACTGAGAGCTATCAAAGGCCATGTCAATGAGCGAAGCGTGGACATCCCCCGAGAAGCCAGTGGCTTTCAGCCAGGCGTATTGTCTAAGGGTCACAGATGATAAAATCACCCTGCTCGGGAAGTCGGTTGTGTCTAGCCTACAATGTATTGTGAACTTGGCTGCATCCCTCCCATCAGCAACTGCTTGAGAGAGTATGGCTTGGGCATCCTCCGAGACCATGGGCAGCATTTGCACAAGTGAGTCCCAGAGGGCATGGGAGTATCAGCAAAGAGGCACGTGATGTTTATGGACCACAGAGACACAATCGTGAAAGAGGATATCCTCTTTCCAAAGGCATCCAGCATTTTGGATTCCCTATACGGTGGAGTGGTAGGGAATGTGCCAGGTTTAACTTTGGAAGTGGAGGCCTGGACCACCATACTCGACAGGATGGGGTACTGGGGGAGGAAACTGGGGTCCCCTGGGGGAGAGTGGTGTGTTGGCAGCAGACAATTCTTCTATGCACAGGAGACCCTGTGCAGGGCTTGGACCAGGCCCTGAGTAGAACATAAGTAAGGGCTTCATTGAGTCGGGGATTGAGATGGAGACGGAGATTGCATTGCCATGGGGCATGGGTGACGCAGTGGAGTCGGCATGGAGTGGGCGCCAGGATGGTGGAGGTGACTCGACCGGTGCTGCTCCGTATCCATCAACAGATCCAAGAGGCCCAACTGGCACTGGGGGAAGAACCTGCCAGGGGAAGACCAGTAGGGGCCGCTCCCAGGCCCGCGGAGCCCAAATGCGCTCCAGCGGGGATGAGCCATCCAAATATGAGGAGCGTGGCCTAAAAGAACTGTTGTAACTGGGGGGGGGGGGGAATGCACAGAAACAGCCCAGGCTCCACCACAAAGCTAGGCCTCGGATGATGATGCACCCTTGTTTCCTCAGATGACCAACGGACATGGTGAAGTACAAGATCTTTTCGACTTCTAGCTCGTCTTGTGGTGGTGAGACTTACTCAATTTCCCTGACGACTTTGACAACAAGCACAGGGATGGCTCGACAAATGATCTTGGAATCCATTGAGATTGTCCTGTGGATATTACAGCAGATCTTGCAGTTGTAACTGGTAGGCCAGGACTACGCAAGCCAGAATGTTACTAGGTCTTTATGTCCACCTGTAAACTGGCACTAGATGTTTGGATTTGTCACAGCGCCAGCTTACTATTCATCGGAAGACCTCCTTAATACCTGGGAAATCCTAGGGGGGTCACTGTACTCTGCTGGGCTGAAAAATAATCAATTCTCTGTGGTGAGAGGAGGTATGAGGTTTACAAGAACACCCTATTACCCCATTACCCCTGGCTTGGACATTATTGTTTCTGCATTATTGGAAAAAATCAGTGATGACACCATATCCCCTTAAATAAGTTACCACTCAATATACTGTTGCACCCTACGCCTTCTTCTATTTCCCCTTTCTGTCATTATGCTCAAATAACACCTCCCCTGCTACTTTATTACTACTGATATCCTTCTAGCCTATTACCATCTGTCATAAAGAAGTCTCCAAATTCCTATAAATTCCTCCATATTATTACCTAGAGGTTTGCCTTTCCGTATAGTATCACTCCTTTGTTCTCTCATGGGGTGTGCCTCAGCTGTCCTCTCTCTGCATAGTACCCTGGCAGTGGGGCTAATATTCAGGCATGTTTAACTTTTTTTTCTTTTATTACAGTTCCCATTTTACTTTGTTTATAACCGGATGATGATTATATGCACCTACTGAACTGTTGCCATGGTTGTACTGTCTACTGGTTTCTGAACTGTTACACATATCTCTTTAATACATCACAGGTGTAATCACTTTATACACATGTCTTTATGTAACGCGTTTAGCTATTTTTGAAAAATAATAAAAGCTAGTTTATACACAGAGATGTTTCCGAAAAGGGGTACCGCACCTTACATGTGATCCAAGTATGATCATACACCGTTTACATACATTCAGGTGACTATGGGGGGCATTCATTTCACACTGAATGGATTAACCAGATAAAGCTGGTAGGCAGTCAAACCTCTCTGGTCCGGTATAAACATCTGTACCCCATTCATATAACCCGCTTCCATCAGCCCTTAGTAGTATCCTGATCAGGAGTATTGCAGAACTCATGGTAAAAAGAGTACCACTATGGGGGCACTCTAAATGCCCAAGAGAGTTAAACAGTCTGTCTGTGAACAACACACTAACCTCATGTGAAGCAGTTCATGGAGTTCTATTAGGAGTTGTGTGGCCAGAGCTCTGAATGGGTACAGTCTCCCATTCAAAGTGTTCCTTTTAAATGCCCTTCACTGCTAAACCCAAGAGCAGAAGCACATACAAACTTGTAGAAGAGATTTCGTAAATGCTTAAAATGAAAACAATTAAAAGACGATGGTAAAAATGAAAGCGAGAGGTAAAGTGAAAAACGAATTTAAAAGAAAAATAAAAGAAATGTGGATTTTTATATTATATATATATATATATATATATATATATATATATATATATATATATATATATATATAATCTACTGGCGGTCGCCAGTAGATAGTTAGAGTTAGGACCGTGTTTCCATAGGAAATCTCAAAATTCTATTTTGAATAACTTTGGCGCCGGTTGACGAATTTTCGCGAACTTTTCAAAACTAATGGGGCGCTCCGCTCAGCTCCTACCCTGAAAGTCTCGGGGGGATTCGTCAAGCGGGGGCCGAGAAAAAAGGGGGGTCCCAAAACGCATTTTCCCCATGCATTTTCCCATAGGACCTTTAGTCGAAGGTACAGCCCGAACGGCTGAACAGAATTACTTGAAATTTGGCAGAGAGGTAGTCCTCAGGTCAGGGATGTGCCTTTTGCATATATGGAGTCAATCTGTTCAGTAGTTCCAGAGAAAATTGCAGTAAAAAGCACATACATATCTATAGCCGCGCACCGTGCGCGCACGGTGCGCGCACTCTAACGTGCGCAAGCGTAATTCTGATTGGTTGTTACATGTCAGTCAACGTTCGAATCGGTCGAAATCAGGAAGTGTCGGCCGCCATTTTGTTTGTTTTCAGTGCGAGAGTGGAAAAGGAAGGTGGCGAACGTGAAAAGGGGGCAGGGTAGAGAGTTCCTGACCCCCTAGCCTTTGTCAGGGGGTACCTGAAGGACACCGAAGGCAGAAAAAAGCATTTAAATTTTTTTTGAAAAAAAAATCGCGGGGGTGCGCGCACCGTGCACGCACGGAGAAAAACCATAAAAAAAAAAAATTAATACGTAGTTTATTGAAAAATAAATATATAAAAAAAATAATAATACATACATAACTTAGCATTTAAAAAAACATACAAATTCACTGAAAAAACCATAGGTTTCACACGCGTTATAGTTAGGAATTAGCATTTAAAAAACCTTGCAAATTCACTTAAAAAACCATAGGTTTCACACATGTTATAGTTATGTGGATATTTCACTCATAAAAAACCAATGAAATTCCCCCGTTATAGTTACTTCAGATAACTATAACTCGCGCGACCGCCACTCTATCACAAGGATGATGTCATCAGTGATGTCAAGAGTGATGCCACTGACCATGTCATGAGTGATGTAATATGTGACGTCATGAGCAGAGGATTGCGGGCGCGCGAGTTATAGTTATCTGAAGTAACTATAACGGGGGAATGTCATTGGTTTTTTACGAGTGAAATATCCACCTAACTATAACATGTGTTAAACCTATGGTTTTTTAAGTGAATATATATATATATATATTACCTACTGGCAGTCACCAGTAGGTAGTTATAGTTAGGACCTATTTTCCATAGGAAATCCGCAACATTCCATTTGGAATAACGTTGGCGTCGATTGATGAATCTTCGCGAAATTTTCCAAACTTTTGGCGAGCTCCGGTCCGCTCCTATCCTGAAAATGTCACGGTGGTTCATCAAGCGGGGGCCGAGAAAAAAGGGGGGTCCCAAAACGCATTTTCCCCATGCATTTCCCATAGGACCTGTTGACGCAGCTACAGCCCGAAGTGCTAAACGGAATTACACCAAATTTGGCAAAGAGGTAGTCCTCAGTTCAGACTTGTGCCTTTTGCTTAAATGGTATAAATCCGTTCAGTAGTTCCTGAGAAAATCAAAAGTAAAATCATAGATATATCTGGGCGGAGCCTACCCACACATCTCATCATGAGATCTGATTGGCTGTCAGCACTTCATCCAAGGCAGCCATCTTGGGACCAATATACATGATAGCACCTCATTAAAAAGCATTGCAGTTAATAGAAGGTTTTAAGACTTTAGTTACATTATAAATCATGTGTTGATGGTACCATACTCATTTTAGGAATTGTGGTGTGTTCTAAGGTGATTTTACCATGTGAAAAAGCCTTCTGCTGTGATATCATGAATCATGTTTGAGAGAAAACTATTTTCTCATACTTTTCCCACTGAGGTTTGGAAGGTGATCTATAAGCTAAACTGAGAGCATATTTTCTGTAAATTCACATTATCTTTCTCAGTCATGCGAGAATGAAGTCTGACATGCTCAGTAAAACATGTACATCCAACAAGGGCAGAGACTGTCAGTTGATTCCTTTGTGTTCTACTGCAGCTTCCCAGAGTGTTCTAAAGAACAACTAGAGCGCTAACAGTCCTACTTATGACAAACGTATGGCACACCTGAAGCCATCTTGGTTGGAATAAAGTGGTAACTCTTAAAACATTTAATTTAAAAAGGAACAAAATGAGGGGGTTCATTTTGCCATAGAAAGTATGATTAGTGCTGCAGAAAGAAAAATCAGGGCACATTTTGAGTGACTTCTCAAATCCTCTTCTATTTCATTAAAAAATTCTGACATGCAGACTGAAACATGCACTTTCAATACCAGCAGCAGACTTCCCTGGTGAGCAGTAGCTTTACTACAGTGATCTAATAAGCAACTAGTGTGCTAACATTCTGAATTTATGGCAAATGTGTGACACATCTGAATGCCTTCTTGATGGAATCAAAGTAAAAAACTGAAAGTATTTCCTACTGAGGAGACTGCAGTAAATGAGGAAATTAGGAAACATCATAACAAATAAGTCTCCCAAAATGGCCACCAGAGACAAAAGAGCCCAAATGTAGCCCAAATATCACCCAGATGTAGCCCAAGTATAGCCCAATGACAGAATGTCCCAGAGTGTTCTAACGAACAACTAGAGCGCTAACAGTCTTACTTATGACAAAAGTATGGCACACCTGAAGCCATCTTGAATGGAATAAAGTGGTAACACTTAAAACATTTAATTTACAAAGGAACAAAATGAGGGGATTCATTTTGCTATAGAAATTAAGATTAGTGCTGCAGAAAGAAAAATTAGGGCACATTTTGACTTCTCAAATCCTCTTCTATTTCAAAAACAAATTCTGACATGCAGACTGAAACATGCACTTTGAATACCGGCAGCAGACTTCCCTGGTGAGCAGTAGCTTTACTACAGTGATCTAATGAGCAACTAGAGTGCTAACATTCAGAATTTATGGCAAATGTGTGACACATCTGAATGCCTTCTTGATGGAACCAAAGTAAAAAACTGAAAGTATTTCCTACTGAGGTGACTGCAGTAAATGAGGAAATTAGGAAACTTCATAACAAATAAATCTCCCAAGATGGTCACCAGAGACAAAATGTAGCCCAAATATCACCCAGATGTAGCCCAAGTATAGCCCAATGACAGAATGTCCTAGAGTGTTCTTAAGAACAACTAGAGCGCTAACAGTCTTACTTATGACAAAAGTATGGCACACCTCAAGCCATCTTGATTGGAATAAAGTGGTAACACTTAAAACATTTAATTTAAAAAGGAACACAATGAGGGGGTTCATTTTGCCATAGTAATTATGATTAGTGCTGAAGAAAGAAAAATTAGGGCACATTTTGAGTGACTTCTCAAATCCTCTTCTATTTCATTAAAAAATTCTGATATGCAGACTGAAACATGCACTTTTAATACCAGCAGCAGACTTCTGTGGTGACCAGTAGCTTTACTACAGTGATCTAATGAGCAACTAGAGTGCTAACATTCAGAATTTATGGCAAATGTGTGACATATCTGAATACCTTCTTGATGGAATCAAAGTAAAAAACTGAAAGCATTTCCTACTGAGGAGACTGCAGTGAATGAGGAAATTAGGAAACTTCATAACAAATAAATCTCCCAAGATGGCTACCAGAGACAAAAGAGCCCAAATGCAGCACAAATATCACCCAGATGTAGCCCACATGTAGCCCAATGACAGAAGTGTGCAAAACACTTATTTTTGTGTATTTGCAGTTTTATATAGTGCAGACTTGTCAGGTATTGGAGTGCTTTACATAAGCATTGGTTACATCACACAAGATCAAATTCATTTTGGTTGCAGACATGGGGAGATTAAGTGATTTGACCATAATCACAGACTGTTGAGCTGAAGCAGAAACTCCAACCTGGTTCCCCAGTTGCAAAATCTGCAGCTCTGGAAGTAACACCACATCCTCTCCACTAGGTGCAACATTTAATCAAGTGGTCAACTGGATAAAAAAACAAAGATTACAAATAATGTAAAAGTTCTTTGTCGCTATTTGAAAACTCAGAAAATATGCCCTCATTTTAGTTTTTTAGAGCACTAACCATAATTTTGATGCAAATAAGACCCTCTCATATATGTAATTTCTAAAGGAAATACTCTAGGTATTACAGTTTTGATTACATCAAGATGACGTCAGGCGTTCCACACTTTTTTAATAAATATAGAATGTTAGCAATCTAGTTGTTCATTGGGATACTGTTGAGAGGCAGAGGCCAGGGGCACGGACTCTGAAAATTGAAGGCAGGTAGGAGAGTGCAGAAGCAACAATTTGACCACACTGGGCAGGCAGGAAGGGCAGTGGCAGCACAATAGACTATGGAGGGCAGTGGAAAGGGGGCAGGGGCAACAAACCAACAATACAGGACTGGCAAGAGAGGCTGTGGCAATATAATAGACCATTGTGGGCAGAAGGAAGAGGCAGTGGTAGTACAACCATACATGCCAACAGACCCGTTTCAGCCAGGAAACGTCCAATGTTTTTAAGCTCAAATGGGCTTTATTTGATCTGTCTCCTGTCTACAATCTCCTCTTTTTCAATGTAACTCAAAGGGGAAAATCAATACCCCAGTTTTTTTTCAAAATCTCCCTCTTACCAAGTTCAAAATGTTCGCAAGTATGGTACATGGGATCATGGTAGGCAGGAGGAATTGGGGTAGGGACATGGACTCGGATAACAGAGGACAGGAGGGACATGGAGAGGTGCACCAAACTGACCCTACAGGGCAGGCATCAGGGTTTGCAGCAGCACAATACACCACACAGCGCATGCGGGACGGGAGTGCAGCACAACAATCCATAGAAAGCATGGAGGGCTGGGGGAAGGAGAATAGGGGCAGCAAGCTAAGCATAGAGGCTAAGCAGGAGGACAATGATGGGGCATAGAATTGGGCAATGGAGGGCAGGAGGAGTGGACTGGTACATCATGCTAAATGGAGGGCACTGGCAGCACATCAGACCATGCATGGCAGGAGGGAGGAGGCTAGTCCATGGATTCAGACAACAGAGGATAGGGAGGAGGTGGATGGGGCAGCAAGCTAACTGTTCAGAGAAGGTGGGTATTAGGAACTTTATTGTTTTTAAAATGTGTGTCTGTGCGAACTACTTAAAATATGAACAAGTATGCAGCATAATCTCACTTTTATTCAGGAAGAAGAGGATGTTTGTGACTGTGACTCTGGGCTCACTTGGCAGAAACACCCCCTGACCCTCCACCCCCTATCGCAAAATGTAATACCCGTGAAAAGAGTAGGTGGACGCAGTGTTATATAGAACATAGTCCTGAGAGCACGATTGAAAATGAAAACTAGATATAGTATATGGTATAAACTATGCACCAAAAAGTGTGATATAAGATGAACCGGGGCGTGAAATATAATATGCAATACATTGTGCGCAATGACAGATTTATTGGAGAGCGCGAGATAGCACAGGCATTAGCGCGTGCTATGCGATATGCGCCTTGGAGTGTAATATGCACAGGGCAGTGTTGTGTATCCTAACTAGTCTCTAAAGTTTTAATATAAAATATGTGCTGGGGAGTGTAACGTTGCATATGCACTGTGACAAAGATATGGATCCCAGATTGTAATATGTATGGCATAGCCCTGTGCGTTATAACATAGGCATCGAGGAAGGCACGTTAGATGGGGCAATATAACCCGTGCGAAGGCAAGTGTGGCATGACATATTCACGGGGTGGTGTTACAGTGCACATGGGCTAGAGAGTGTCATAGCATACGCTCTAGCTGGTGGAATACAACACAGAGGTGTGAGGCACTCGGTGGGCACTGGTGGGTGTTACACAGCATTGGGCTCAGCCAGGAGCACGCTGTGACTCTCAAGTGAGGTTCGTCTCCTTTCCAGAGAGTAAAATAGAAAGTATTACACATCCGGCGGTGGATGTGTGTTTTATTAACCGTGAGGGGGGTTTCTTGCATAGTTTGGTCGAATTTTTGTCGAATCCCCTTTGAATGGCTTGGTGTGCGTGTATATTAAATGTGCCCGTCAATAGCTACCCATGTTTGTATAAATAAACAACAAGGGTGTCTACTTGGAGAGTACCCACCGGCGGGGGCGCCGGGATTAGGCACGGTAGGGCGTCAGACACGTCAGAGCTTCACTAGCGGTGTAAATACATTCCATGTGGATTAATTCTATGCATAGTCTCCTTTTAATGAATATCACGCAAATCGTCATGGTGATAGGTACATACGGTTTGTCCAGCATGTCCTAGGTGTTTCTATAAATATATTTTTTTTTGAAATAATAAAAAACAAAGGCCGGCCCAGGGGATGGGGTCCCCGGGGCCATAAGTGGCCTGAGGAGGGGGGCAACGCAGCCCCCTCCTAAAGATTTTTTTTTTAAAAAAGGCCATGACCCGGGGGTTGGGGTCCCCGGGGCCGATTAAGGCCTTGGGAGGGCCAAATTTATTTTTTTCAACAAAAAAAATTAGGGTGCAGGCCCTGGGGGATGGGGTACCCAGGGCCAGTAAATTAGTAAAAGAAGGGGGGCCACACAGCCCTCCTTCTTAAAAAAAATAAAATAAATAAAAGACCGGCATCGCGCTGGAGGCCACGCCCCCTCCTTGCAGCCCTTGCAAACGCGCCCCCTGGCCAGTTGTAAGTTGGGGAATTAATTCCCCTTCAATACTGAGGGTCCCTGAGGGCCAACTAGCCCAACAGGTATCTCCAGTATGCGCCAGGGAGCTGCGTTGCAGACAGGTGTTCTGAGGCCACGCCCCTTTTTACACCTCTATGCAACGCAGCTCTGTGGCGCTTACTGGAGGTACCTAGTGGGCTAGTTTGACCCTAGGGCCCTTAGGATTCAAGGGGACTTAATCTCTCATCTTAGGACGGCCACAGGGCGCGTTTACACCTCTCTGCAATGGCACTAGTGGGCTGGAGGTACCTAGTGGGCTATTTTGCCCCTAGGGATCCTCAGGATTCAAGGGGACTTAATCTCCCAACTTAAAACACGGCCACAGGGCGTGTTTACACAGTGGTGAAGGGAGGGGACGGGGCCTGAGTTAACGTGTGCAAACAAGCCCTGTGGCGCGTTTTAAGTTGGGGAAATAATTCCCCTTCAATCCTGAGGGACCCTGGGGGCCAACTAGCCCACCAGGTGCTTCCAGTAAGCGCCACTGCGCTGCGTTGCAGGGAGGTGGTCTAGGCCGTGCCCCTTTTTACATCTCTCTGCAACGCAGCTCTGTGGAGCTTACTGGAGGTACCTAGTGGTCTAGTTGGACCCTAGGGACCCTCAGGATTCAAGGGCACTTAATCTCCCAACTTAAAACAGCCACAGGGCGTGTTTACACAGTGGGGAAGTGAGGCGACGGGGCCTGATGTGACGCGTGCAAACACGCCCTGTGGCGCGTTTTAAGAGGTAGTTTTAATCCCCTGACCTATTATATACTAGGGGCTTACAGAGGAGGTCATGCTGATCACAGGGGGACCCCAACGCATAGTGTTCCCTAGTGTATGTAGGTATTTTCACTGTTTTCTGAGTGTCTTTTAACATAGCACTGGCTCTAGGACTGGTTAGTCAGACTCACTTGCCAGAAGACATGCAATGGTATGTCATTGAAACCAGTGGTTGGCACATATAAATGCACCAATTGTAAGTTCTGTGCAACAGCAATAGAGGGTACCACATTACATTTTAACAATCAGACCATAACATCTAACAGTCTTAATAACTGTAGGACATCTAATGTCAATTATTTGATAATATGCCCTTGCAAACTTGGCTATGTAGGTGAAACAGGCAGATCATTAAATGTAAGATTGACTGAACACAGGTCAGCTGTAAGAACTAAAATAACTACAGCTCCGATGGTCAATCATTATCTGGAATATAATCACTTGCCAGAAGACATGCAATGGTATGTCATTGAAAGGATTACACAGAAAGTAAGGACGAATACTGAACAGATTAGAAAATTCAGAGAAGTCTATTGGATTTTTATATTGGGAACAGCAGTCAAGGGTTTATATCTTGAGATCCCATGGGATCAGGCGATAAGATAAATTGATCAATACATATCATCCCTCTGCTATTTTCAGTTTAGAGTTATCCATGATGTACTTGGTACATTTGTAATTCCATCCAATCCTCGGAACCTAGTTTTAGGTTGCGCATGGACGACATTGTATGCATATTTTGACCACAACATATCCAGTAACGAGTCGACACATTTGTTTCCAGAATAAGTTCATACCATCATTGGCTTTTTCATGTTCCGCATCAAAAAAAGAATAACGATCCCCCTTTCGGAGATTATGATTCATTCCACATAGTATTATTATAGTTATTCTACCATGGCCCATTACGTTTATTCATTATTGCACGTTCTTGATTTGTCGACACTTTTTATCATTATCAGTTTAATCATTATGGCGTGTCCTGCCATGATCTGAAGATTATCATCCATATTTTATCTTATTTTTCTGGTAGAGACATCCTATTTTAACCGCCTGTGCGTCCGTATGACCATCTGATCCTAAATTTTGTGCATCATCACTAATTCGGGACAGTTTATTGCGATATACGCAGACTTAATTACATAGCAGTTTACATATAATTGTTATTACATCTTACCTAAATTATAGGTTTACGTCGTTCTTTTGATCTGGTCTCTTGCATTATATCACACCAGTATTGGGTAGTATATTAAACTTCAGGCAGTATGTAAAGCATAAGTGTACATACTAAGATGGCTGCCACATTTTTCACCTAATCTTGGGAGCGATTTCGCGTGCCTTTTAATTACGTCATAACACAGGGCACGCCGTAAGGGTTAGACCATATAAACTGCAAAACATGGCGGGTGCTCACTCACCTACAGCGCTAATTCGAGGCTGTACTGAACACTAATTTTCGCTCGTGGTATGTATTATTTTTCTCGTTTATATCTATTTGTTGCGATTTTAGTATATATATCACTATATTATCCCCCTTACATCTCTGTCACTTCACCCTGCATAAACGGTTATCGTCAGGTTAAGGTCGCCATATATCTAAGTTTTTCACTTCCGAATGATTCTAATTTAGGGAAGTATATCTTTTGGATATTATGTGTAGGACATGTCATTTATTTCATGTCTCATTTTCAGGAGATACTGCACGTGTAATATAATCATAAACTACATACATTGAATATCGTGGCGGACGTCTATTTGACCGTAGCGCGAGACAGTATTTAATATCCACTAGCGTCTTCGGTATGTATCACATACAATTCATATACTCATTCATTGTGACTAAGGAACACAGATTTCCTTTTGCCTTTTTAAGATTCCCTTTTTTGGATTGTGGCTAAATGGTCATGTGCTAGAGGCTAGGCGTCTATATATCTATGTCTTTGACACCTGACTAGATCTATCCCATTCATGCATATCTTTTTGTTCATATTTTCAGTACAAGTCATCTGCCTTATGGCATAATTTCAGGAGACATACCATGTGCCTTACAACAAATATCTGACATCATGGCGGACATTTTTTCGATTGCAACATAGATCCTAATGTGTATCCAGCTTCAATTGTCTCTTTGGGTATGTACTATTGGTTATTACCATTTACCGATCTCGCTTCAAACTAAGAACAGACAAATGATCGACATGCAGTGCAGCTGTGGATCATAGAGCAGAATTTTGACATTATTTAAATAGTTTGTGGAGAGATCAGGACCTTCTACCATATTAGCATAACTGTGGCGATCATGCCTTATATCAATTAATATCAGAGCGCAGTTAACCATAGAAAACTTGGGATTTTGTTCAGTCATCAATAATTACATGAACTTTTATTAGTCAACCTTCTTAAAATACCTAAATCAGTGGCTACTCGAGTCTTTGAGACTCCACTAAGCAAACTCCGACTACTAAGCATCTCATGTCACCATTTGCCTGATATTCTAGTAGTTCATTTGCTTTATACATAATGTGATAATCTAATAACTGAAATGCACAGGTTTGAGCATATATCAGGATATAATATGTATATACGTTATCTTTACAGATTTCTATGGTCATTGAGTTTGAGTTTTTGAATCAAAACTTTAAGCCAATTTTATCAAGATATATTATGCAGTTACTAGGCAGCACATAACAGTTACGGTAAGAACTTTTGTAATACCATAGTATATTAACACACCTCTAACTAGTTAATTGGTCAAAAACATGTCATATCCTTATATCATTCTTCTTTTATCAAGGATATTCAAGTACCTCTTGATCCATGATCAAGGATTCATTTACAGACTGGATAATCAGCTATAACATTGAAGGTACTGGTTGTATAATGTCCTTTATAATAGGAACCTCTTGCTTGTTATCTTTTAGATTATGGACAGTAATCACGTTTGTCTTTTTGTATGATAAAATCCATGAGCAGGTCGTTTTCCTCCTTCTTATATTATGTATTTAAAACTGGGGTTTTCACGACGGAGCTCATGTCAAGTTCTCTCAGACAAATACAGTGTTTTGTTTCCTTTTAAATATAAAATGATTTTTGCTCGTTTGGGCGTCTTTTTAAATACCTTTCTTATCTGTATAAAAAGTATTGAAACTCTAGATCACAATTATGTTTATAAATATATATATTTTTCATTTTTTTCATTTTCAGTAATCACTGTTACGAATATCTTGAAGAAGGCTTTGCCGAAACGCGTCGATATTCCGTGAATATGTTCAGTGTCATCTGAAATTGTTTTGATATTTTGTGAATATATCCAGTTTTATTTGAATTTGTTTTGATTATGTATGCAATTCACAACTCTTGCTTCTATTATCAGATGATTTCAATTTGAATGGTTAATTACTATCATGTGTATGTGTGTCTCACAACAAAACCAATTCTGATCAAATATCAATTGTTATATATATAAAATTAATATATTTTCTATAGAAAAAATAAAAAGAATATCAATAAAAATATAGATCCATATACATATTTTTCTCATACATTTGTATTATTTCAATTCTTGTGTTACTGGAATTTCTTAACTTGTTGTTTAATAATTATAGCACTTAGCCTGGTGCTCATTGTTTTTCCAAAATATAGTCAGACTCAGTTACCACCAGTATCCGTCTGAAAAAGTTGAGGGTACAGGATGATTTTGAAACAAGGCTTCTTTCTGCACGTTATCCTTCTTCCTGCACTTTTCTTCGTCTTTGAGGACTTCCGTTGCTTCTTTCTGCATTTCTTTTTTTTCTTTCTGTGCATTTTTTCTTCTTTCTTCACATGTCCTATCTCTGTAGGCATAGTTAGAAATTAGCATTTAAAAAACCTTTGAAATTCACTGAAAAAACCATAGGTTTCAGGCACGTTATAGTTAGGAATTAGCATTTAAAAAACCTTAGAAATTCACTTAAAAAACCATAGGTTTCAGGGGCGTTATAGTTAGCTGGACTTTTCACTCGTACAAAACCATTGAAATTCCCCCGTTATAGTTAGTTCAGCTAACTATGACTCGCGCGCCCGCAATGCACTGCTGATGACGTCACATATTACATCACTCATGACATGGTCAGTGACATCACTCATGACATCACTGATGACATCTCAAATGACATCACTGATGACATCATCCTTGTGATAGAGTGGCAGACCTCCTCTCCCCTAATATAACCTTTGATACACACATTCAAAAATAGAAACTAACATTTTCAAAACAATGGACATACCATTATCAGTTACAACAACCTATTCAGTAATTCTAAGATCCACATACACATACACTCATGCACCAACAGACCTATACAGTCACTCATACATGTACTCACTCATATGTACTCATACACCTATACATCCTGTTACACAACGCCACTCATCCATAGAGTTACTCACACACATAGTCACTCATGCTAATAAAGAATCAAACATCCATTTACTTGCATATACAGTTATACACACATCACCACACTTACTTCTACAGAAACTTACACATACTTAGTCTGTTAAACAATCACTTATAGAAACACATACTTATTCATACAGGAACTCTTTCAATCTCTCACTCTCACACATACTCACTTATACACACCAATAGTCACATATACTAGTTTAAAACATATGTAGTTACTCATAAAGACACTATTGAGACAGTCATTCACTCACTAACACACCCATGCACACACTCATCCACCCATACAGTCCTGCACACATGCTGTCTTCAACACATACAAACAGTGAGTCACTCATTCATGCACCTATGCACTACGTAATACCCCCCACCGAACCATACAGACACTCAGACACTCATACTGATACTCAAAAAAACAACTAATAACCTATATAGACACTCATGTAGCTCATTCACCAACCCATGCAGCCACTTACACACAAAGTGAGAGACTGATATAGATATTTACATATTTAAACATTACTCACTAAGCCATATATTCACTAAGATACACTTAATCAGTCAGTTATACAATCAATTTTTCAAAAACAAATCATCCATTTAGACACTTATATACCCATTTATTCTTCCATCGACCTTGAGTTATACATATATAAAACATATGTAATTTTCAGAAAAACACACATTTCACTGGATGATGTCATCAGTCATGTCATCAGTGATGTCATTTGAGATGTCATCAGTGATGTCATGAGTGATGTCACTGACCATGTCATGAGTGATGTAATATGTGACGTCATCAGCAGTGCATTGCGGGCGCGCGAGTTATAGTTAGCTGAACTAACTATAACAGGGGAATTTCAATGGTTTTGTACGAGTGAAAAGTCCAGCTAACTATAACGCCCCTGAAACCTATGGTTTTTTCAGTGAATTTCTAAGGATTTTTAAATGCTAATTCCTAACTAGAACGTGCCTGAAACCTATAGTTTTTTCAGTGAATATATATATATATATGTGAATCACCAATTTGCCCAGAGCATTTAGGAGGGCACACAACAGAGTCCTAACCATCCGGTTTTCTCCTAGACTTGCCTTTTGTGTCATGTTGCAATTACTTTGTGCCCAACGCGTTTCAAGGAATGGCTCCTCTTTGGACTTCATGTCCCAGCATGCCGTTCTGCACTAAGCCATACTACAAAAGGAAATGACATGCCTTGCCAGGAACATAAAAGAAGGACTGGCCGTTCCCCCTGACTCCACGAAGCAAGCCCCTGACGAAGAGGAGCCATTCCTTGAAACGCGTTGGGCACAAAGTAATTGCAGCGTGACACGAATGGCAAGTCTAGGAGTAAACCGGATGGTTGGGACTCTGTTGTGTGCGCTCCTAAAGGCTCTGGGCAAATTGGTGATTAATTTCAGCAGGGCAGCCCTGTCCTGGGGAGGAGCACCATCCAGTAAAATGGAGGCTGCTGCTGAGAACGAGTTTCAGCGCGATGCAGCACAGATGACCGAAATATAATTAAGAGCTGCCATGAATGTCACTAATCCTACTAAGGAAAATATCTATGCCTTTAAATTTGGGAAAGAGGAACTGAACCCACTTAAGGTACAACAAACTGGACTTCATGTCCCAGCATGCCGCTCTGCACTAAGCAGTACTACTAAAGGAAATGACATGCCATCCCAGGAACATAAAAGAAGGACTGGCCGTTCCCCCTGACTCCACGAAGCAAGCCCCTGACGAAGAGGAGCCATTCCTTGAAACACATTGGGCACAAAGTAATTGCAGCGTGACACGAAAGGCAAGTCTAGGAGAAAACCGGATGGTTGGGACTCTGTTGTGTGCCCTCCTAAATGCTCTGGGCAATTTGGTGATATATATATATATAAAATGGTGACTGCCTGTTTGTGTCTCATCCTGTTTTGCTGGTGAACAAGGGCGCAAGTCTGAAACGCGTACAGCCGAGAAAGTAGGTGTCAACGGCTGTTCCACTTGCTGCATTCTCTATGAAGGAAGCAAAACTCGCCTGTGCGGCCCCTTCCTAAAGGTGCAAACTTGTTGGATGGATAATAGGCGGCCTGCCCGGTCGCGGAGGGGGCCCGCTGCTGCAGCGGATCGAGAAACCATGAAGGCATGGTATCTGTGACGGGCGAGGCACCGCGTTGAGACATTAATATTTGCAGCGGTATGGCAACGCACTTTTATTGCCTAACCCACTGGGGTTTTAATTATTTCGAACACTGACGGATGAAGGACACAAAGCCCACTGGGGTAATATGGCAGCACTACAAGTCACATAATGCTTAGAGGCCTGTAAGGGCAGGGCTAATCTTCAATAAAATGGTGACTGCCTGTTTGTGTCTCATCCTGTTTTGCTGGTGAACAAGGGCGCAAGCCTGAAACGCGTACAGCCGAGAAAGTAGGTGTCAACGGCTATTCCACTTGCTGCATTCTCTACGAAGGAAGCAAAACTCGCCTGTGCGGCCCCTTCCTAAAGGTGCAAACTTGTTGGATGGATAATAGGCGGCCTGCCCGGTCGCGGAGGGGGCCCACTGCTGCAGCGGATCGAGAAACCATGAAGGCATGGTACCTGTGACGGGCGAGGCACCGCGTTGAGACATTAATATTTGCAGCGGTATGGCAATGGACTTTTGATGCCTAACCCACTGGGGTTTTAATTATTTCGAACATTGACAGATGAAGGACACAAAGCCCACTGGGGTAATATGGCAGCACTACAAGTCACATAATGCTTAGAGGCCTGTAAGGGCGGGGCTAATCTTCAATAAAATGGTGACTGCCTGTTTGTGTCTCATCCTGTTTTGCTGGTGAACAAGGGCGCAAGCCTGAAACGCGTACAGCCGAGAAAGTAGGCGTCAACGGCTGTTCCACCTGCTGCATTCTCTACGAAGGGAGCTAAACCCCCTTCCTAAAGGTGCAAACTTGTTGGATGGAGATATATATATATATATATATATATATATCCATGTGCTGTCACTAGCACTTTCAATTAAACGCTATACTGTGCCAGACACTGGGCCTCGGAGTTTTCTTTGGTGTTTTTGCTGCTGGCAATTTACTGGGCGCTCTGTCCCTGTACTTTCCGAGGCCGCCGTGCAGGGTTGGAGGCTCCTTTGAAGTCGGAGGTCTTTTCGGGAGCATGACCCACTGACCCCTACGCTAGTGGAGGATTTTCCTGGCAGTTCTAGAGGTGGAGGTGAGCAAGGGATACAAGAGAGGTGACACCTCATTCTGACTTTGGTTATTAGCGTATGGATACTATATCCTACAGTGGCAGCACTAATGGACTGGAAAACGTTTAATTTTGGAAGCACCGGATATGTACTGCAAACATGTATTTTAAGCCACTTTGGAATATATTTGTTAAAGCAACATGGTGTGACGAACTTCCAATGTGCTTCAATAACATGCAAAGAAGTTTATTAAAACGAAGCACTGAAGTGCATGTCAGACTGTTGAGGATTGCATTGTGACTCACCACGATCCACAGCAACAACTGGGTGCAATGTAAAGAGGATGATGCAGCACGAGTGAGCAGTGTTTGAAAAACGCAATTATGCTTTATTCTAACGAAGCACTGTACTCCGTTTTTCATGTCTGTTAACATTTCATTGCATTCTGGGAAATGTAGGACTTTAAACAAAGCGAGTCACATGACAGCCTGATTGCATTTAAAAAGCAAGGTTTCATTGAAGCAAATGTTTTTCACCTGTGAGCAAGGCCCATGTTGGAGCCAAAACGTTAGGGAATCCATGTCCTGTCACTAGCACTTTCAATTAAACGCTATACTGTGCCAGACAATGGGCCTCGGAGTTTTCTTTGGTGTTTTTGCTGCTGGCAATTTACTGGGCGCTCCGGCCCCGTACTTTCCGAGGCCGCCCTGCAGGGTTGGAGGCTCCTTTGAAGTCGGAGGTCTTTTGGTGTGAGATACATATATATATATATATAAACGTATCGCGTAGAAAATGCTTCGTGGTAAAGGCTGTTTCCCGTTTAAAGTGTGAGAAAGGCAAGTGTGCCGAAACGCGTCAAGCTGATCAAATAAACTTAAGCTGAATGGTGAAGCTCACCCAAGTGTCGGAGTCTGATTTCTGCTGTGAAATTGGAGGTGGTTTGAATATATCTATATATATATATATATATATATATATATATATATATATATATATATATATATATATATATATGAAGAGAAAACGCCTTCAGGTAACCAAATTCCTTGGCAAAAGACAAAGCGTACCCAATGTACTTTTTGTGCCAGCGTTTATTTAATGCCCAACACCAATGCCGCCATTACGCATTTCAGCCCTCGTGGGGCCTTGATCACATGACAACGTTTGAGGACGTGACAGCAATATTTAAAGTGAACAACCTCATTATCAGATGCATCAGGTGTGTGTTTTGAGCAATAGACATAGAAAACATCCTCCGATCGCATCTCAACATACCGGCAAATGCATGTTAGATCGGAGCACGACATAAATGTAAAATACATGATTAGGAATCACCGTATAATACGGGAAATGGGGTAAAGGACAAGAATCTACCCAGAACATACACAGTATATAAATATATAAATATATAAATATATACATAAAAGAATAAAACACAAAAGCATTACATATTCAGCCACATGTTATTAAAGAAAAACCTTGTTGTTTTTATACATATTAAAACCATGTGTGAGTTTTAAAATAGATACAAAATGTGATACATGCCCACATAAATATAGATAAATAGATAAATAAATAAATAAATATCATATATAAAATTTAGAGTATCTTGTTTACAAAGAATAGCTAATGAACATTTAATCAGTTCAAAAATAATAATGCATGTGTTCACGTTCTGAATTTGTTACCTTAGATCCTATTAGACACTATGCCAATAATGTGAGACAAATGCTAGTCATACCCATCATTGAATGTCATATTGCTGTACGTAAAAAAGATGCAGAGATAAAATCATTATAAATATGTGCCAACCAAGTGTGTGTGTATAAAAAAATATATGTTATATAAAAATCGAAAAAAGAGACCAAATTGGTCTCGGGAGAAGGCAGTCTTATATGTTAAAATGCTGAAACAGATATTTTTAAAACATAATTTTTTCAAAAAATATTTAGAGACAGGTAAAATAGTCTTCACTAGCATTGAGTCCATTTGGTGTTTTGCAATCCATGAGAATAATGTGCCTGGTTTCTAATTTGCGCAACAATGCCTCTCGATTACCACCTCTTCTTAGGGGCAAGACTGTATCTATGGCAAAGTATTTCAGGCCTGCTGGGTTACTATTGTGAGACTCATTGAAATGCCTGGCCACTGGGTACGTGGTGTCCCCATTGGTGATGGCTCGTAGGTGCTGGAGTATCCGCTTGTGGACCTGCAGCTTGGTACTACCCACATAGCGCAGGCCACATGGACACTCCAGCACATACACCACGTATTCAGTCTTACAGGTAAGTTTGTGCTGAATGGGGACAGGACTCGCACTAAGGGGAGTAGTATATTCTGTTTTGTTGACCCCGTTTTTACAGGCCTTACATACTGCACATTTGAAAAAACCTGTGCTGCTATTGAGCCAAGAGCTGTTAGTTCTGATTTCGGGGCTACTAGACACTAGGCAATTGTTAAGGGACCTGGCCCTCCTGTATGAGATACTGGGAGATCGTGGTAATTGACTCCCCAATACAGGATCATTCACAATCAGTGGCCAGTTTTTCTTTATGATCTTGCGTATGGTCTGATGTTGGTTGTTATATGTCAGAATCAATCTTGACTCCGTGTGTTCACCAGAAACCGGTTTCTTTCTGCCTAGTAGTGCTAGTGCCCTACCTGGTTCATTGGCTTTGTAGATGGCTTTATCAATGAGTTCCATTGGGTAACCTCTACTCAAAAACCTAGTTTTACAGTCTTTTTGTGCTATACTACAGTCAGTGTCATTGCTACATATTCTTCTAATACGAAGCATTTCCCCGTATGGGATACTCCTAATTACATGTGCCGGGTGATGACTAGTAGCATGGAGTATAGCGTTACCCGCCGTTGGTTTTCTGAACAAACTGGTCTGTAATACATTAGAACAAACCCGAATTTCAACATCCAAAAAACAAATAGAGGTGTCGCTAATATGCCCAGAGAAGCCAAGATTTAATTCATTGTTGTTGAGATTGTCTATAAATAGCTTAGCTTCACTTTCTGATCCATTCCAAATTATTAAAAGGTCATCAATATACCTGTACCACTTGACAATGTTTTCAGACATAATTTTAGAGTATGTGGGTACGAGGACATGTTCCTCCCAGTATCCCAAATGGAGGCAAGCATAGCTTGGGGAAAAACATGCCCCCATAGCCACGCCCCTCACCTGCTGGAATACTTGGTTGGAAAACAGGAAAAAATTATTCTCAAGGCACATGTTGATCATTGACAGTAACATTCTGTTATGCTGATGAAAATGAATGGGTCTCAAATTTAAGTAATATTCTATGGCTTTTAAACCGTCCCTATGATGAATGCTAGTATATAAGGAGGATACATCTAAAGATATAAGAAGGTACCCTGATTGCCATATTAAACCCTCCATTTTCTTCAATAAATCACCAGTATCAAGAATGTATGATGGAAGACTTTTTACAAAATCCTGCAAAAAGAAATCAACATATTTGCTAGTGTGTTCCATAATGTTGTTGCAGGCGGAAATGATGGGACGGCCTGGTGGTTTCACATTGTTCTTATGAATTTTAGGAATGAAGTAAATTATCGGCATCACTGGATGGTCATTCTTGAGAAATTTGAACTCGTCCATTGTTAGTAGACCCATGCTTCTCCAACCCATTAACTTCATATGGAATAAGTTCCATGCCTGTTTCACCTCCGCCATTGTGGATCTTTTATAACATTGTCTGTCATTAAGTTGGCCCAATGCTTCCTCCATGTACATGTCTCTTGGCCATAGTACCACGTTGCCTCCCTTGTCCGACTGGCGGACCACAATATTGACATTGTTCTGTAACTTCTTTACAAGTTGGTGATAAGCAAAGTCACGATATCGATGTTTCTTATTGATATTGGATTGTTTAAGATGCAAACTCTTTAGTTCTTGTGATACTTTGTCTTGGAACATATCGATGTTATCTTTTAACATGAGGGGACAGAAAGTAGATTTAGGTTTGAATGGGGTAGGTGCTATAGCTCCTCCCTGCCCCAGACCAAGGTTAGCTGGATGTGTGATGGTCTCATCCTGCATTTGAATAAGGTCCTGTAGGAGCCCAGCATCCCCTGCTGTTAATGAGGTGGGACTTAGAACAGGCTGTGTGGGTATCATTGTTCTGGTTGACTTGTGTGTTGAAAAGAATTTTCGCAGTTTCAATTTACGAACAAATCTGAATACATCGATTTTAGTATTTGCATAGTCAAAATTACTGTTGGCACTATACGTTAGTCCTAATGCCAAAATGTTATTCTCTTGTTCACTTAGTACAGTATCAGTGAGATTTATGACAGTCAGAGGATCATTCTGATTACATAATGAATTTACCTGCGTTGCCACTGCTTGCGGGTTTTCTTGTAAGGTTTCTTTGCGTTCCCGTTTGCGCAACTTGTTGCATCTCCTCCTTGCGCTACGTTTTCTGTTGGCATTTTGTTTGTATCTGCACTTCGGACACTCGAGCGCAGTGTTTGTTTGCGATCTTGGCGCATACACTCCAGTTCCTGGGTCAATGTAAATTTGCGAAACCCCAATCTCTGCGCCCTTTGTTGATCATTGTCAGATTCACTATCCACATTGGAACTTAACTCAGAGGCAGAGGTATCAGGTATGGCAGTGTTGGCAGGTTGTTTTGTTGCATCAGTTGTTTTAGAGATAAACTTCTTATTCGCTTTCACGCTGTCGTATTTTTTGGCGAATGTGAAGATTTGACCATGCTCATAATCTAGGCGGTCGCGCTGAAATTTATACGTCTTCCTCTTCTTTATCACATCCTCCTCTCGGCGCAGTCGTATTGCCATTTCCTCCCGATACTTTGTTACCAGAGATGCATCAGGTAATTTTTCAATTTCGATATTCAACTCGTCGATTTGTTTCTGCAGGGTAACTCTATCACTCTCTGCGTACTTAACCAGTATTATTACCAGACGGCGGGAGGACTCCAGGTTACTCTCTGCCCACTCCAACAGCATCCGGGGGTCTGGGTTATCATATGAGGGAGCCAGCATGATCCGCAAACCTCGGGGTATCCTTCCCACCTCCAAGTATCGGGTGAGCGAGCGGTGCTCCCACCATTTAGCCTGTTCAGCCTTGCTTGCTTTCTCTAGGTTTTTGAACAGCTCCTTTATTTTTGGCGGTGACTCCGGCTGGCTGTTAGACACCAAATTGGTTACTCTTTCTCCTATCGGGAGATCAATAAACATATCAGTTGCCGCCTCCTCCCTACTCCTCAACGTGTCTGCGGACATGGTGTCACTTTGTGGGCTTGAAAAATGTTTGGAAAAAACAGGTTTGGTGCGTCGATAATATCACGCTGCAAACCTGGCACACTCCTTCACGGAACTCTCAACGGGACTCCTACAGTGTGTCGATCTGGGAGGTTAGGAACCCGGTTTCACCGATCCGCCGACCAACGATCACCGGAAACACTTTCTCCACACTCCACACTGTTCGTAGCCCTTCCGCTGTTCCGGGGCAACCGCGACTCCTCCTTCTCGGGAGAACAGGGGATTCCAAAGCCTTGGAATCAGAGCTTCATGCCGCACGGCCCAAAACCGAAGGAGGGGTAAACGCCAGTTCGAGGAAGCAGTCTCGAAGATAACTTGAAGAGAAAACGCCTTCAGGTAACCAAATTCCTTGGCAAAAGACGAAGCGTACCCAATGTACTTTTTGTGCCAGCGTTTATTTAATGCCCAACACCAATGCCGCCATTACGCGTTTCAGCCCTCGTGGGGCCTTGATCACATGACAACGTTTGAGGACGTGACAGCAATATTTAAAGTGAACAACCTCATTATCAGATGCATCAGGTGTGTGTTTTGAGCAATAGACATAGAAAACATCCTCCGATCGCATCTCAACATACCGGCAAATGCATGTTAGATCGGAGCACGACATAAATGTAATATATATATATATTTGAACCAGTCCTGTGCTGCAGGCATACGAAGACAGGCGCTGACACCGTGGGACGATATATCAAAGAAATGTTTATTTCCAAAGGATTCCCTGACGCGTTTCGACGGATACAACCGTCTTCTTCACTACATCAGGTCCCTCTATAGTGTCTACTTAAATACAAAAAACAAGGCACAAACCTCCATGGTTGTCACAGCAACACAATTCATAGACATAGAAAAGTTTTTTTCAATTGAGTCTGTGTTGAATAGCGACAGTAACGAACAGTGATTGAAAATTATAGTAAAAGAACACTGTGGTTTCAGCTAAATAGGGAACAATTGATACATTGTGGCATGATCAAACTGAAATGGTACACAAGTATGTATACATACATACATAATTAGTATTTATTTTATTATTTTTTTCAAACAAAAAAACAAAGGTTAAACCGTTGTTATAGTTGGGAAAACTTTAGATATTCTTTCCATATAAAAACCAAACTTAGAATACACAAACAAAATTATAGTTAAACCTTCAATTTATACATTAAGCCCCACCTTGATATTAATATAACTTTATTTATTCTTTAACTTCAAACCAAAATTAAACTTCACTAAAAATTAAAAAATGATAACTTCTACTTATACCTTTAATTTATAATAATATACGCAACACCTTCAAATTCTTATAACTCACACACCTCCATACACAGTGTCTTCAACTCGTAGCAACTCTACATTAACTATAAATCAACACTATACAATGTAATGTGTTCTCACAAAAGATTTGATTTGCAACGTCATAATTCTTCTTGTAAACACTATTTATTTACATGATATAAATGAAATAATGTAAAACAGTATAAGCTGTGCTAGAGAATGTTTGAGTTTTAGTAAATGTAGTGTGGCTACAGAGTTGAATGGTGTTGAGGAGTGTCCTACAGTGGAATGGCGTACAATGTTGAAGCATAGAGTTTAGTGCCATAGAGTGGAGTTTCATAGGGTGGAGTGGTGGGCAGTGTAATAGCATACAGTGGTTTGTCGTAGAGTGGAGTGGCCTACAGAGGAATAGAGTACAGGACAGTAGTGTAAACTGAAGAGAAAAGCAGTGGAGTGGCAGAGTAGAACAGTGAGTGTAGAGTTGAGTACCATGGAATATACAGTGGAGGGGCGAACACTGGAGTATCATAGAATGGAGTGCCGTTGAGTGTAGTGTAGAGTAGAGTGGCGTGGCATAGAGTGGAGGGAGTGGAGTGGCATACAGTGGAGAGTCACAGCATGGATTGTAGCAATCGAAACAGACATAGCTAAAAGTGTGTGAACGTATGTAGAATTAGTATGGCGGAAATACACATTATGAGGTGTAAATGTTAACTTTTCATAGCAGACATAAGTAGTGTAAGTAGTGTTAAAGTTATAATTTTTGTAATACTTAATTATATATTGTCCCGCAGTTGACCATGGTACATGTGGGTGAGAAGGTAGTGTGTGATTGGCTATTGGCTGTGTTCACCAAACGGAAAACTTAGCCATGTAGTTTTCAGCACAGTTTGGTTGTGTTCTGGGTGAGGGTCTTTGAGATAGATAAGTAGTAGGTTTTATTTTAGATCCCTACCTATTACTAATTCAATAAAGTGGTAAAAGGTAGAGAAATATATTTATAATTTTCTATATTTTTGTACAGCAGTTTCAGGAGGACTGCACTTTAAAAAAAACATTTTAAGTTGCACGCTAATATGTTAAAAATAAAAAATACTCTGTAGTACACAATATTTGTAAAATACAGTGTAGTATACTGTAGTTTTTAATTTGTAACATCTATTTTTTTTAATTTAATTTAAGTACTGATGTACTCCACATATTTAATTTTAATGTATAGAAACGTCTGAGTATTTTTCCTACTGATTACCACTTTAATAAAATGGTAATAGGTAGGGAACAAATATCAAACCTAATACTCACCTGTATCTAAGGGCGCAATATAGAACACAGGAAAGTGTACTTAAAAACAACATGGCTTCTTTTAACTTTTATAAAGGCAGTCTTTAACCAATAACATAATGACTTGCCATGCTATGTACCGTGGTACTTCTGCAAAATACCACATAATTTCTGAAAAACTTTGTGGTCTGAGATATCACTAAGATTTTTATGTATTATAACTTAAAAAATTATTACCGTACTTACCTGTACTACCGAATATGATCATCTCCACACAATCTACAATCCTGTTAAATTTCATTCATATCTGCTGAGGTGTTTTCGCACAAAAATCTCTGGAAAATGCATTGGTGGAAAAACCTGTTTTAGGACAGCCCTCTTTCTTTGCACCCCCTCAGCAAATCACTGCAAAACTTTAAATTCTCCACCAATGTACAAAAATAAACTGTGGCGACTCATCAAACGAGGGGAAATTTATTATCACACAAAAATCTGAGGAAATCCTATCTCTGGAAATCCTAACTATAACTACCACCCTGTAATTTTTTATATATATATATATATATATATATATATATATATATATATATATATATATTCACTGAAAAAAACATAGGTTTCAGGGGCGTTATAGTTAGCTGGACTTTTCACTTGTACAAAACCATTGAAATTCCCCCGTTATAGTTAGTTCAGCTAACTATAACTCGCGCGCCCTAAATTCACTGTTGATGACGTCACATATTACATCACTCATGACATGGTCAGTGACATCACTCATGACATCACTGATGACATCACTGATGACATCATCCAGTGAATGTGTGTTTTTCAGAAAATTAAATATGTTTTATATATGTATATCTCAAGGTCGATGGAAGAATAAATGGGTATATAAGTGTCTAAATGGATGATTTCTTTTTTGAAAAAAATCCATCCCTCCTGCCCTTTATGGTCTGTTATGCTGCAGCTTTCTCCCCTGTCTGTCCATTATGGTCAGCTAGCTACCATTGCCTCTTTCCCCTCTGTTCTCTGTTGTCCATGTGCATGGTCCTGTCCCCTCCCTATTGCTTTCTATGGATTGTTGTGCTGCACTCCCGTCCCGCATGCCCTGTGTGGTGTATTGTGCTGCTGCAAACCCTGATGCCTGCCCTGTAGGGTCAGTTTGGTGCACCTCTCCATGTCCCTCCTGTCCTCTGTTATCCGAGTCCATGTCCCTACCCCAATTCCTCCTGCCTTCCATGATCCAATGTACCATACTTGCGAACATTTTGAACTTGGTAAGAGGGAGATTTTGAAAAAAAAATGGGGTATTGATTTTCCCCTTTGAGTTACCTTGAAAAAGAGGAGATTGTAGACAGGAGACAGATCAAATAAATCCCATTTGAGCTTAAATACATTGGACGTTTCCGGGCTGAATCGGGTCTGTTGGCATGTATGGGTGCACTACCACTGCCTCTTCCTTCTGCCCACAATGGTCTATTATATTGCTACAACCTCTCTTTCCAGTCCTGTATTGTTGGTTTGTTGCCTCTGCCCCCCTTTCCACTGCCCTTCATAGTCTGTTATGCTGCCATTGGCCTTCCTGACTGCCCAGTGTGGTCAAATTGTTGCCTCTGCACCCTCCTACCTGCCTTCAATTTTCAGAGTTCGTGCTCCTGGCCTCTGCCTCTCAACAGTATCCCAATGAACAACTAGATTGCTAACATTCTATATTTATTACAAAAGTGTGGAACGCCTGACGTCATCTTGATGTAATCAAAACTGTAATACCTAGAGCATTTCCTTTAGAAATTACATATATGAGAGGGTCTTATTTGCATCAAAATTATGGTTAGTGCTCTAAAAAACTAAAATGAGGACATATTTTCTGAGTTTTCAAATCGCGACAAAGCACTTTTAAATTATTTGTTATCTTTATGGTTTTTTTATCCAGTGGACCACTTGATTAAATGTTGCACTTAGGGGAGAGGATGTGGTGTTACTTCCAGAGCTGCAGACTTTGCAACTGGGGAACCAGGTTGGAGTTTCTGCTTCAGCTCGACATTCTGTGATTCTGGTCAAATCACTTAATCTCCCCATGTCTACAACCAAAATGAATTTGTTCTTGTGTGATGTAACCAATGCTCATGTAAAGCACTCCAATACCTGACAAGTCTGCACTATATAAAACTGCAAAAACACAAAAAATAAAAAGTGTTTTGCACACTTCTGTCATTGGGCTACATGTGGGCGACATGTGGGTGATATTTGTGCTGCATTTGGGCTCTTTTGTCTCTGGTGGCCATCTTGGGAGATTCATTTGTTATGAAGTTTCCTAATTTCCTCATTTACTGCAGTCTCCTCAGTAGGAAACGCTTTCAGTTTTTTACTTTGATTCCATCAAGAAGGTATTTAGATAGGTCACACATTTGCCATAAATTCTGAATGTTAGCACTCTAGTTGCTCATTAGATCACTGTAGTAAAGCTACTGCTCACCACGGAAGTCTGCTGCTGGTATTAAAAGTGCATGTTTCAGTCTGCATGTCAGCATTTTTTAATTAAATAGAAGAGGATTTGAGAAGTCACTCAAAATGTGCCCTAATTTTTCTTTCTTCAGCACTAATCATAATTTCTATGGCAAAATTAACCCCCTCGTTGTGTTCCTTTTTAAATTAAATGTTTTAAGTGTTGCCAGTTTATTCCAATCAAGATGGCTTCAGGTGTGCCATACTTTTGTCATAAGTAAGACAGTAAGCACTCTAGTTGTTCTTAAGAACACTCTGGGACATTCTGTCATTGGGCTATACTTGGGCTACATCTGGGTGATATTTGTGCTACATTTGGGCTCTTTTGTCTTTTGTGGCCATCCTGGGAGGCTTATTTGTTATGAAGTTTCCTAATTTCCTTATTTACTGCACTCTCCTCAGTAGGAAATACTTTCAGTTTTTTACTTTGGTTCCATCAAGAAGGCATTCAGATGTGCCACACATTTGCCATAAATTCTGAATGTTAGCACTCTAGTTGCTCATTAGATCACTGTAGTAAAGCTACTGCTCACCAGGGAAGTCTGCTGCTGGTATGGAAAGTGCATGTTTCAGTCTGCATGTCAGAATTTTTTAATAAATTCACTTCAATTCAATTAAAAAAACCTTTATTTCGATTGTTTAAAATCATAAAAGTACATAGATAAAACAATTCATATGATGTATTCAGTCAATACAATAACCGTAATAAAAATGAAAGTGACATACTGTTTTATCAACAAATAAGGCCCCCCATTTTATCTATAACAATCGATCAATCTGTGTTGTTACATATCAATTTCCTACGGATTAACCACATTGCAAGTAAAAACCTGGAAACTGTTACCACGACAAGTGGATTTAAGTCACTTCGCAGAACCCTGAAAAAGTCAAGGTAGCTCCTAATACCCAGATTCAAGCAAAGCTGAATAATCCATTTCTTCCGAATACTGGCGTATGCTGGGCAAAAAAGCACAACATGTATCATAGTTTCCTGTTCAGATGAGCACCCCGGACAGTTGTGCTCAGGGGCACCCACCCATTTATCAGTAAAAGAATATAAAGGGAGTGTCCCATATCTGAACTGTAGAAACAGCTTCTTTGCTAGAGTGGGCTGAATAACATCGAGGTCAGGTACAAAGGCGTAATAACACTTAACGTCCAAAAACAGATCGGTCAGGCTAGAAGGCCTGACTAAACGGTAAGCTTTAGTGAGAAAGTAGTCTTTGAGTGTAAGGGCAAGACTTTTTTTGGAGATGCCTAAGATGGAATTCTCTGGATTAGTCCAGAGATGGGCAAGGCCAATGTTGGATAGTGTCTGCCTAACATTCTGGAGCCAAGGAATCTTGTCAGCCCCAAGTAAACCCAAGATTACCTTCAATTCGTCTCTGTAACATGCCAACTCTGGAGTGCTCCAAAGCCTTTTCCAATACATCACCGGACGTATGGCAATGACCTCAGAAATAGGACGGATATTAAGATCCATCCTCAATGGCATAAGCGGAGTATTAATTGGAAGTGATAAAAGTTTCCGCAAGAAGTTATTTTCAGTAATGGTCAGATCATTTGTGCTACTAAAACCCCATAGCTCAGCCCCATACAGTGTAGAGGATCTAGATTGAACACAGTAAATTTCTAGAGGGGCACTTATAATTTTTGAGCAACAGTTCTTATGGACTTTAAGGATGCCCCCCACCGCCTGGTTGAGTTTTAAATTGGCTTTAGAAATTTGTGAGGACCAACCCATCTTGTCATTTAGGGTCAAGCCTAAATACTCAAAGATAGAAACCCGATCCAAAGCGACTCCTTCCATTTTAGGATGTGGATAATTAGAGGATTTTACATTGAAGGCCATATACTTTGTTTTGCCAATGTTGACCACCAAGTTCCTTTTTTTACAAAAGCTTGTGAACTGGTCCAACACCCGCTGCATGCCCATTGGGGATTTGGACAGCAGCAGGGTGTCGTCAGCAAACATAAGGGCAGGGAATTTTCTGGAGGCCAATTTCGGTGCATCAATGTCAATGGCATCTAAAAGATCTGCAATAAGGCCATTAAGGAAGAGGGAAAACAAGGTTGGGGCAAGTACACAGCCCTGTCGAACTCCCTTAGCAACAGGGAAAGGGCCGGTCAAATTGCCATCTTTTCCGTAGCGGACTCTAGCATAGGTCCCGTCGTGGAGAATCTTCAATTGATGACATAAATAGGGCGGGACACCTATATCCAGCAGTAGGTGCCATAACTGGTTACGATCCACCATATCAAAGGCGGATTTCAAATCCACGAAGGTCATATATAGGCTACCCCCGTCCAGTATAACATGTTTCCAGTGGAGCAACTGGAGCCTAAATAGTTGGTCCATAGTGGACGTTTTGGCCCTGAATCCAGCTTGAAGTGGGGTTAGTATATTATTCTCTTCTATCCAACTCTGTAGGCGTTGGAGAAGAAGCCTAGAATAGATTTTTTGGCTCACATCTATAAGGCACTCTAGTTGCTCATTAGATCACTGTAGTAAAGCTACTGGTCACCACAGAAGTCTGCTGCTGGTATTAAAAGTGCATGTTTCAGTCTGCATATCAGAATTTTTTAATGAAATAGAAGAGGATTTGAGAAGTCACTCAAAATGTGCCCTAATTTTTCTTTCTGCAGCACTAATCATACTTTCTATGGCAAAATGAACCCCCTCATTTTGTTCCTTTTAAATTAAATGTTTTAAGAGTTACCACTTTATTTCAATCAAGATGGCTTCAGGTGTGTAATACGTTTGTCATAAGTAGGACTGTTCGTGCTCTAGTTGTTCTTTAGAACACACTGGGAAGCTGCAGTAGAACACAAAGGAATCAACTGACAGTCTCTGCCCTTGTTGGATGTACATGTTTTACTGAGAATGTCAGACTTCATTCTCACATGACTGAGAAAGATAATATTAATTTACAGAAAATATGCTCTCAGTTAAGCTTATAGATCACCTTCCAAACCTCTGTGGGAAAAGCATGAGAAAATAGTTTTCTCCCACACATGATTCATGATATCCCAGCAGAAGGCTTTTTCACATGGTAAAATCACCTTAGAACACACCACAATTCCTAAAATGAGTATGGTACCATCAACAAATGATTTATAATGTAACTAAAGTCTTAAAACCTTCTATTAACTGCAATGCTTTTTAATGAGGTATTATCATGTATATTGGTCCCAAGATGGCTGCCAACACTTCTTGGATGAAGTGCTGACAGCCAATCGGATCTCACGATGAGATGTGTGGTTAGGCTCCGCCCACATATATATGTGATTTTACTTTTGATTTTCTCAGGAACTACTGAACGGATTTGCACCATTTAACCAAAAGGCACGACTCTGAACCAAGGGCTCCCTTTTTGCCAAATTTGGTGTAATTCCGTTTAGCAGTTCGGGCTGTAGCTGCGATTAAAGGTTCCTATGGAAAATCGCATGGGGAAAACACGTTTTGGGACCCCCCTTTTTTCTCGGCCCCCGCTTGATGAATCACCGGCGACAAAGTTATTCCAAATAGAATGGTGCGGATTTCCAATGGATAATAGGTCCTAACTATAACTACCTACTGGCGACAAACGCAACCTGGGATATTACTCACTTGTCTGCAAATTGGAAAAGGAGGCTTCAATAGTAATAAGAAACTCTGACAAAGGGGGCAATATTGTAATATGGGATAGAAAAGAATACACAAAAGAAGCCCTATCACAACTAAATGACCCCGAATGCTACACAAGACGGAATGGAACAGACTTAAAGGAAATATATAAAATATATTATACAAAATTGTCATCTTGGAAAATGAAGGAGGTAATAACTAATGATGAATATACATTTCTTAAAAATGATTACCCCATTACACCATCGATATACTTCATACCCAAAATACACAAAGACGCAAAGAAACCACCTGGTAGACCTATTATTTCAGCGCGGGGAGGTCTATTGGAAGATACGTCCCAATACGTGGATTTATTTGCAACATCATGTGCAAGCATTGACGTCGTACGTACGGGATACCAGTGACTTTTTATACAAATTGAAAGATGTTGACTGGCAAAATTATTACTTATTAATGGCGTTAGATGTTACATCACTGTATACCAGTATCAAACATACTGATAGTATCAGAGCGTTACCGTATTACTTAACAACAGAATTGGGTGAATTGACTGATCACAGCAGGATGGTGATTGAGATGGTTGAATACTGCCTAACAAATAACATATTTATGTTTTATAATCTACACTATCAGCAGACAATGGGCGTAGCTATGGGGGCCAGCTTCTCCCCCAGCTATGCGTGTTTACACATGGGCTGGTGGGAGGAGATGGTTCTCGCTAAGAACCATGAGATGATTGTTGAAAATAATATAATTCTTTGGTTACACTTTATTGATGATTTATTTGTTATTTGGAAGGGCACTGAAAACGAAGCACAAGAATTTGTTGAAACCATCAATGCTAATTCGGTCAATTTACATTTTACAGCCATAATAAGTAGAACAACAGTCAATTTCTTAGACACAAAGGTATATATAGAGAACAACCAAATTAAGACAAACCTTTACCGCAAAGAAACTGCTGGGAATTCAACCTTACATTCCAGCAGTGCCCACCCAAGACATCTTATTAATAGCATCCCCTACGGGGAAATGCTTAGATTGAGGAGGGTTAACAGCAATCAGACGACATTGAAAGAGGCCCAGGAAGAGTCAAAAGCTAGATTCTTAGCACAAGGTTACTCACTAAAAACTATAGAAGGGGCAATAACAAAATCTATGATTCCAGAAAGACTAGAATTAATTAAACCTAAACCTGAGACAAATGCAAATAATCTTCAATGCCAATAGGCAAACAAAACTCCGGCTAATGAAATCAAAATGGAGGAGTTCCGCATAATTCTGGAATATAGCAAACAACATAAAGAATTGTGCAACATCATCAAACGCAATTGGCCATTAGTTTTGAGTGACCCTGTAATAGGACACACTTTGTCACACAGAATATCTATTATACACAAAAGGGCACCTTCGATGAGAGATGTATTGATGAAAACAAATCCTGAGTTGATTGAAAATTGCGGTTGGTTGAAAACCCATAAAGGTTTTTTTAGGTGTAAGACATGCAAAGCAT
Source organism: Triturus cristatus (assembly GCF_964204655.1). Lineage (NCBI taxonomy): Eukaryota > Metazoa > Chordata > Amphibia > Caudata > Salamandridae > Triturus > Triturus cristatus. Next base: position 1,398,160,176 of record NC_140589.1, read on the forward strand.
GTCAATTGGGTATTAACAAAACCTCATATGTGACACCATTCAGTCCTGAAGAAATCAAGATAACCAAATTGCTTACGTGTAAAACAGAGTACGTTGTTTATGTCCTTGTGTGCCCATGTGGGCTACAATATATAGGAAGCACAAAGCTACAGGCCCACAAACAAATATTACAACACACCAGGGCTATAACTAATCAAGACAACACATACCCTGTTGCAAGGCACTTTAGGGAATATCATCAGTCCAAGAGTCAAGACCTGAAATATTATCTAATAGACTCAGTGCCCCCAAGTAGGCGAGGTGGCAAACGAGAGGCCAAATTGCGAAGGTTGGAAAAATAGTATATTCCTGAAATGGACTCTAAGTCACCAGGTGGTCTGAATAACACCGAGGATATGTACACCTGTCTATAAAAATCCAAGTACTGTCTAAACACATTGCAACTCAAATATTGACATTTTTAACAGTTGATTTTGTGTATATTTTATGGTACGTTCTTAAGATATTTATATATATATTTATTTATATATTTAATATTTGGTATCTGGAATGTACATGACCCAATTTAAATAAATACATAAATTCAAGCTGTTATGGACACAATTTGATATCCCTTGGAAACTAAGGAAAAGTATAACCAGGGGAGGAATAAACTTGTAAAAAGAGAGGGGGAAAAAGCCTGTGAAAAAGGGAAAAAAAAATCCATGATTTCAATATGATACATATCACAAGTATAAGGAGGAAAGGACAAGGTAAAAATATAGTTAAATAAAAAAGTAAATTATAACTATAATTATTCGAATAAGATAAATGAGATTACAAAGAGGGCAATTGATGATTAAAATAAAGTGTGAAAAAAAGAAAAAAGTAAGAAACAAGGGAAAAATGTTAAATATTTATGAATAGAGAAGAAAACGAGATTTTTTTAACACTTTTGCACTCGCACTTTATTCAGCACTATTTTGCACACAAGGACATATGATAATATGTATTTGTCAGATTTATCTGTATAATACAAAGGTTTACCCAGAAGTTGAAAAGAAAGAAATTACAACATAATATATACCTTTCTTAATGATATTGTATTTTGCACAAAGTTTTTTTTATGTGTATTATTTATTGGCATGCAGCATTTAAGCAATAATTTGGTCATCAATAGATGAAATATTTGAATGCCTTAATGTTGAATTAGGACCTCTCACCATAATAAATGAATAGACAAACAAAATAATTATGTCGATTTTTAATAGTGATGGCCCTAAGAAAAGATTTTACATGGTATTTGTACTATATGTTTGTAAAATTGTGTGAAAACGATGATATATATGTTCAAAAAACGAATTAAATGTATATATATATATATATATATATATATGTACCCCTAATGTGGCAACCACACTCAAGCATTTACGCCATGATGAAATAAGTTGAAGTGTACATATATTTCTTCTATGTCCTTGATCATGTGCAAGTTTTATCCAACCACATAGCACCACGTCACTTTAAAAAAGTAAAGCAGGCCCAAAAACGTTACCATGTGATCAAGACTCCCAGTGAGTTGAAACGCGTTATGGCGGCATCAATAAACAACTGATGAATGCACCTAATCTGTGGTCCGTGTCCGTGTCCGTGTGTGGCGAAGCTAAATTGAAGAGCTTGCGGAAAAAGTGATATATATATATATATATATATATTCACTTAAAAACCATAGGTTTCACACATGTTATAGTTAGATGGATATTTCACTCGTAAAAAACCAACGAGATTCCCCCGTTATAGTTAGTTCAGATAACTATAACTCGCGCGCCCGCAATCCTCTGCTCATGACGTCACATATTACATCACTCATGACATGGTCAGTGGCATCACTCTTGACATCATTGATGACATCATCCTTGTGATAGAGTGGCGGTCGCGCGAGTTATAGTTATCTGAACTAACTATAACGGGGGAATTTCATTGGTTTTTTACGAGTGAAATATCCACCTAACTATAACATGTGTGAAACCTATGGTTTTTTAAGTGAATTTGCAAGGTTTTTTAAATGCTAATTCCCAACTATAACGTGTGTGAAACCTATGGTTTTTTCAGTGAATTTGTACCTTTTTTTAAATGCTAAGTTATGTATGTATTATTATTTTTTTTATATATTTATTTTACAATAAACTACGTATTAAATGTTGTTTTTTTTAAATGGTTTTTCACCGTCCTTGGGGGCCAACTACCCCTCTTGTTACCTCCAGTAAGTCCCACACAGTGGGATTGCTAAAATGTCTTCGGAGGTCATGCCCTCCTTTCTCCACCACTCTGCAAACGTGCCTCCGGGCAGACTATGGGAGTTTGGGGGCCAAGAAGCCCTTCTGGTACCTCCTGTAAGTCCTACGCAGAGGAATTCCTGAGTGCTGGTCGAAGGCCCAGCACCCTTTCTCCACCACTCTGAAAACGTGACTACTACTTAAAGAAGCATCTTTCTGCACCTCTGATTTAGGGGTAGTTTTAATCCCCCTGCCAGATTATATACTAGGGCCTTACAGAGCAGGTCATACCAATCACAGGGGTACCCCAACCCATAGTGTACCCTAGTGTATGTAGGTGTTTTCACTGTATTCCAAGTGTCTTTTAGCATAGCACTGGCTGGTTAGTCAGAGTCAGTTACCACCAGTACCAGTGAGCAAAAAGTTAAGGACACAGGATGACTTTGCAACAAGGCCTCTTTCTGCACCTCTGTTGGTTCTTTCTGCATATCTCTTGCTTCTTTCTGCACCTTTCTTTGTCTTTCTTAACTTCTGTTGCCTCTTTCTGCATTTCTCTTGCTTATTTCTGCGCCTTTCTTCCTCTTTCTGCACATGTCCTACCTCTGTAGGCATAGTTAGAAATTGACATTTAAAAAAACCTTTCAAATTCACTGAAAAAAAACACAGGTTTAAGTGATGTCATCAGTGTTGTCACTGACCATGTCATGAATGATGCAATATGTGATGTCATCAGCAGTGCATTGCGGGGGCGCGAGTTATAGTTAGCTGAACTAACTATATCTGCCGAATTTCTCTGGTTTTGTACAAGTGAAATGTCCAACTAACTATAACGTCCCTGAAACCTGTAGTTTTTTCATAATATATATATATATATATATATATATTCACTTAAAAAACCATAGGTTTCACACAAGTTATAGTTAGCTGTACATTTCACTCGTAAAAAACCAATGAAATTCCACGTTATAGTTAGATCAGGTAACTATAACTTGCGCGACCACAATGCACTGCTGATGACGTCACATATTACATCACTTATGACATGGTCAGTGACATCACTCATGACATCAATGATGACATCTCAAATGACACATTGTGCATTTCGTACCATGCACGCCTCTCCATTTTTTACAAAATATGAATTGTTTTTTTCTCCCTTGGGGGTCCTTAGATTTATATATTAAATGTGATTTTTAATTCTATTTTTGTTTTTTGTTTTTTACCATACGTGTACGGTAAGCTTACCGTACGCGCACTCCGCGATTTTTTTTTAAAATTATTAAATTTATTTTTCATACTTTTTGGTCCTTCGTGAACCCCCTGACGAACGCTAGGGGGTCTGCAACTCTCTTCGTTGCCCCCTTTTCATGTTATCAACCTTTGTTTTTTAGTGCGAGAGACAGAAAATGGCGGCCGATACTTTCTGATTTCGACCGATTCGAATGTTTACAGTCATGTAACCACCAATCAGAATTGAGCTCGCGCACGGCACCGTACGTGTACGGTAAGCTTACCGTAAGCGCACGGAGCGCGCTTACAGATATATATATTGATTTAAATGCTATTTTCTCAGGACCTACTGAACAGATTTACACCAGACCTGCAAAAGGCACATCCCTGACCTGAGGACTACCTCTCTGCCCAATTTCAAGTAATTCTGTTCAGCCGTTCGGGCTGTAGCTCGGACTAAAGGTCCTATGGGAAAATGCATGGGGAAAACGCGTTTTGGGACCCCCCTTTTTTCTCAGCCCCCGCTTGACGAATCCCCCCGAGACTTTCAGGGTAGGAGCGGAGCGTAGCGCCCCATTAGTTTTGAAAAATTCGCGAGGATTCGTCAACCGGCGCCAAAGTTATTCCAAATAGAATGTTGCGGATTTCCTATGGAAACACGGTCCTAACTATAACTATCTACTGGCGACCGCCAGTAGATAATATATACATATATATATAATATTTTACCTGCTAGGTAGTTATAGTTAGGACCTTGGTTCTATTCAAGAAGCATTTTTTCTTTTGTCAATATCTAATATATATATATATTCACTGAAAAACCATAGGTTTCAGGCACGTTATAGTTTGGAATTAGCATTTAAAAAACCTTAGAAATTCACTGAAAAAACCATAGGTTTCAGGGGCGTTATAGTTAGCTGGGCATTTTCCTCATACAAAACCCTAGAAATTCCCCTGTTATAGTTAGTTCAGCTAACTATAACTCGCGCCCCCGCAATGCACTGCTGATGACATCACATATTACATCACCTCATTTAGTTGCTAACCAAACCATGGTACTACTTACACACCAACTGACAACCTAAACTTTGTAATGTCTGTATCAGTCGCTAACACATGAATTAAGCAATACACAATTAATCACTCACTTTTACAGTCAGTCACACACCTACTTAATCATCCATCCTGACTCTTATACACCCATTCATTCTTCAATACACCTTGGCATATATATATATATGAAACATATTTACATTTTATAGAAACACACATTCACTGGATGATGTCATCAGTGATGTCATTTGATATGTCATCAGTGATGTCATCAGTGATGTCACTGACCATGTCATGAGTGATGTAATATGTGACGTCATCAGCAGTGCATTGCGGGGGCGCGAGTTATAGTTAGCTGAACTAACTATAACAGGGGAATTTCAATGGTTTTGTACGAGGGAAATGTCCAGCTAACTATAACACCCCTGAAACCTATGGTTTTTTCAGTGAATTTCTAAGGTTTTTTAAATGCCAATTCCTAACTATAACGTGCATGAAACCTATGGTTTTTTCAGTGAATTTCAAAGGTTTTTTAAATGCTAATTCCTATCTATAACTTATCTCTAAAGATATCATAAAAAGCATTCTTTTTTAAAAGTAGGGTGGACATTAGTTTTGTGGAAAAGCATCTTTGTGATTGGTTAAGAAAAAGCAGTTTCAACGTGGAGTACATATCATAGGATAAAATTTGCTAAGCTCAACCACACCTGCTACTTGCATTTGGAAGGCACTGTTCGAACTTAAAACAATCGTCAACTTTCAACCTGCACGTGTCGTTAAATGTTCAAGAAAATGTTACAAAAAAATATTGTTAAGTTTTAAAAAAGTGATGAACTTTTAACCTGCACGTGTTGTAGAATGTTCTAGAAAGTGTGTTGATAGAATACGTTGCACTTCTGACTTCTATTTGTTGTTGAATATTAAAAAAACGGTTCATATGGAAAATTAAAAAGAAACCAATAGAGAAGTTTTGAAACCTAAAAGAATCAAGGAACTATTCTAATTTATTGTTTACATGTATTTATGTGTGCAGCAACAAAATTATAGGCACAACAGCACTAGGAAGAGGAAGAAGCAGGGAGTGGGGAGAGGGGGGGAGATGGGCAGAATGGCACACATGCACAATTAAGTACAACACACATATAGACTAACAATGGCCAAAATGAAACACACCAACAAGGAGCACAAGTCACACAACCCGCCAACATCACACCACTGAACGAGCATAGAAGTGAAAACCACGCTGCATTCATACAGGATGTGTACAAAGGCCAGTCGTTGGTGTTGTGGGATGTCTGCGACCGTGGTCATCATGGATGAGATGCCCAGCATGTGGCACATGGTCGAGTTCACTGTGTGTTATGTTGCCAAACGGCTGCTCCTCCCTCCCACGAGCCCCTACACTTTTGTACGGTGCACTGTTGTATCTCGTGCACTCGTACGGCACACCATTGTAATGCCTATTTGCGCATGTCCTGCCACATTCCAACTACAACATCACAGTGCCGTTTGGAGGTGGTGCATGCCACTTTACAACATCGACTGCTGCGGCTCTTGTAGCAGGCCACACCAGAACACAGAGACACACTTACCACACTTCCTGTACACGGACATGTCTGAGACACCCCGTTCCCCTTGCCGGATAGGCACACCACTGCACTGACCTGTGAACCCCAGACCAGCACACGCCAGTTGTGCATGCAGGAGGATGCGTGCGTAGCTACACATCCAGGCTCACTGCCTACGCTGAGGTGACAGCACACTGTGATGTTGCAGGGCTCGTGCCTATCATGCTAAGACAATGACCACAGGGACACACTTACTAAGATGTGGGTTTGGGGGGCATTGGCGGTCCTGGAGTTGTTGAGATGAGTCTTCTGGCCCTCATGGGTATCCCTGTAACATGCTCATTGACTCTATGGCACCTGTGGGTGTTCTGGTGTGGCTCTTGGCTGTGTTCCCTTTCATGGTGCAGGTAGTTGTCCTGCTTAACACCAGCAGAAAGCAGGTGTAAAATCCCTGGTGCTAACGTGTCTTATCGCCGGAATTTGTTTCGCATTGCAATTGGTGTGAAAGTTGTGATGTGATTTTTTTCGTGTGCAGAACAATATACGAACTGAGCAGTGTATCTCGTCAAGATCCAGCACCTGACGCACTATTCCCAATCAATATAAATACAATGAGATTTCTTAATAGATTTTGTGTGTACACTGTAAGTGCAGCCAATACCTCTGTGCAATTCAATATAGGATTTTAGTATTTAGAATAAATCGGAAAGGTGCACCTCGTGTCTTTTGCACGGGAACAGCTACTCTCCATTTCATTATCAGCACTTTAACGGAAGTAAAGTTGAGATAAATCTAACACACTATTCAGAAGTTGATGCAAACTGCAGATATCACCAGTATTCCAGCGATAAGTGCCCCAAAATTTAACACCATAGTGGACTCCATCAAATAACAGTAATAAGAACAAGAAAGAGTCACACAGCAGTTAAGAGAACAACCAAAAACTTTATTAATTTTTTTTTCAAACTTTATTTTTTATAATAATAAATATATAAACGATAAACTATTTTCAAACTTTATTTTTTTATTAACATATATATGAACAATAAACTAATAAACAAAATGTAACAACAATAATACAAAGCAAGAAGGCGGAACACTCCTGTGGGGACCATGGATGTCGACGACAGACCTGGAAAATCAGAAAGATTGTTAAAAAAAAAACAACATGATATTCTCAAAAAAATACCACAAGAAACAAATCACAGATATATAAAATGCATACAGCTAACAAAATGTTATAAGTTTAACTTACAAAAACTGTAAATGTTGCCGCTTTAAAATATTTACCGAATGTGAGGAACATTTTTTGCAGAAAGCACCAGGTCCACAACGTTTTTCTTCAGTGGTGAGGAAATTTTTTACTTTTCCCAAGGGGCAAACAAAGACCAATGCCACCTTCGTCACTCGCAAGATTTGCCAAAGAGTTCTGTTATGAGGGGATCCTAACAAGAAATACTCGTGCGGCACAGCAAGTATGATGAAACACCTAAGGACCCTTTATCCAAACAATCTTGCACGAGATGAGAAACACTCCAGTTCTGTATCTGTAAAAAAGAATCACAAATAAATGTATATTAATAACTTTCAAATTTATACTATTCCATTACTGTACAAACACATTTTATATAAAAACTGACTAAGAAACTATAGCCCTGAACCACAAGTGTAACGATCATTAAAACACTACATGCATAGTGCACAATACTTTGAAGCAGTTCATGCCCTAAAGCCTACCTCACTAAAAGACTACATGCTAACTGACTAAATGATTACAGTACTATAAGGAGACACACTGGGTGAGTGACAGGGTGTTTGCTAGAAGAGTATGAATACTAACTAGGGAATAGAAGGTGTGAAACACAACTGTGTAGGTGATTAGAGGACTGCATCCATACTGCATAGGCATTTAAAGCAGTCCATGTGCTAAGGCCTGGCTCACTGCTTGACTACTTGGGTACTGACTGAATGATTAGAGTACAGCAAGGAGAGTGCCTAGGTGAATTTATAAGTGCTAGGCTTTTCGCACAGGGAATGGATTAGTACTTGGTACTGAATGGGTCACTAGAGGAGTGCAAAGGCAGTCACAAGTGCTGGACTGTATGGATACTGACTAGGAAATTGAAAGTGTGAAAGACAAGTGTCTAGGTGGTTAGAAGACTGCATGCATAGTGCATAGGGGTTTGAAGCAGTCCATGTGCTAAGGCCTGGCTCAGTGTATGAATACTTAGGCACTGACTGAATGATTAGAGTACTGCAAAGATAGTATCTTGGTGAATTTATAAATGTTTGGGTTTTAGCACAGTGAATGGATTAGTACATGGTGCTGAATGGGTCACTAGAGAACTGCAAAGGGAGTGACAGGGTATTTCCTGGAAGTGTATGGATACTGACTAGGGAATTGAAGGTGTGAAAGACAATTGTGTAGGTGGTTAGAGGACTGCATGCATAGTGGATAAGGGTTTGAAGCAGTCCATATACTAAGGCTTGGGTCACTGGATGAGTACTTGGGTACTGACTGAATGATTAGAGTACTGCAAGGAGAGTGCCTGGGTGAATTTATTAGGGTTTGGCGCAGTGAATGGATTAGTACATGATGCTGAATGGGTCACTAGAGGAGTGCAACGGCAGTGAGAGGGTGTTTGCTGGAAGTGAACAGATACTGACTGGGGAATTGAAGGTGTGAAAGACAAGTGTGTAGGTAGTTAGAGGACTGCATGCATAGTGGATAGGGGTTTGAAGAAGTCCATCTGCTAAGACCTGGCTCAGTGCATGAATACTTAGGCAGTGACTGAATCATTAGAGTACTGAAAAGAGAGTGTCTTGGTGAAGTTATAAGTGTTTGGGTTTTGGCACAGTGAATGGATTAGTACATGCTGTTGAATGGGTCTCTAGGACTGCAAAGGAAGTGACAGGATGTTTCCTGGAAGTGTATGGATACGGACTAGGGAATTGTAGGTGTAAAAGACAAGTGTATAGTATGTTAGAACACTACATACATACTGCATAGACATTTGAAGCAATCTATTTGGTACTTAGAAACTGACTAAATAATCAGACTACTTCTAGGACAGTGCTTAGGTAAAACTTTTAAATTTTCAGTTCTGCCACAGTGAACAGAATAGTACATGGTACTGCACCTTAGTGTCAAACCCTGACTCATTTTATCAACGCATAAACAAAGACTAGCTTCTAATGCTACAAAAACTTGACAACATGAGAGGTTTTAAATTAGTTATCTGTCAGCAAATACACGATGTTACCAAATGCTTCTCTCACAGTGATTCCCAAATGCACACAGACTCACAGTGTGATTCTAGACAACAACCACTATACCTAGGAGTTTACCAAAAATCATTCACTACTGTGGAAGTGGTAAGGGAACTGCACACAATCTTCATATTTCAGGACTGCACTTTTGTTTCAAAGCCTGACTCATTTAATCAAAGCATAAGCAAAGACTGGCTTCTAATGCTTCTAAAACTTAACAACATGACCGGTTTTAAAACAGTTATCTGTCAGCAAATACACGATGTTACCAAATGCTTCTCTCACAATCCTTACCCAAATGCACACAGACTCACAGTGTGATTTTAGACAAGCAACACTATCCTAGGAGTTTACCAAAACTCATTCACTAGTCTGGAAGAGTTAATGGTACTGCACACAATCTACATATTTAAGTACACCACATCATTGTCAAAGCATGACTCATTTAATCAACGCATAAACAAAGACTGGATTCTAATGCTACTAAAACTTCACAACATGACAGGTTTTAAAACAGTTATCTGTCAGCAAATACAAGATATTACTAAATGCTTCTCTCACAGTGGTTCCCAAATGCACACAGGCTCTCTGTGTGATTCTAGACAAACAACACTACCCCTTGCACTATACCAAAACACATTTATTCATCTACAAGGAGTACTACATTTTACTGCAGAAACATAACTCATTTCACAAATTCATAAACAATGACTGGTTTCTAATTCTACCAAAATATAAAAACAGCACAGTTATCTGTCTACAAACACATGAAAAATACAAATACTTATCACAGAATGGTTTCTACATGCACACACATTGTAGAGAAAAAAAGTACTCCCTACACTTTAGCAGGAGAAATACATTAGTCTGATTAAACTCAAAATAGTCTACAATCATCCCCTCACAATTAAATAACTCATCTTTCAAGTTCTTTTGTAGATTAAGAAGTATATCAATCATTCACCATATTTTCTTTTACAGAATCTCTGCACTGTACACCTCTCAGCAAAAACAAAGAATGAAAAAGTTTCCCTTTCATTTTCCACACATATACATGTAAACATCAAATCACAATCCTTCACACATAAACTCAAAAGCAAACACACATTTCTATTGGTTAAACATTTCAACCCTTTCCAACTGAAATACATTTCAACCCTTCCCCCAATCTGCCTTCTGCCTGTTACCATAGAAACAGGTCATGGAACACTGCACTGAGCTCACTGGTCACAAGTTCAACACACAATGTTACTAAACAAGACAGGAAGTGTGCTTGACTTTTCAACATATAAGCTTATCATATATAATGTTCCTTACAATCTATTTTTGTTAACCAATAAGAATCATACCTTTAAAAAAGAGAAATATACACCCTACCTTTCAGTGTAGAAAGTAGTCATACAACCAATGATTTCTTGTCTTTTTAAAAAAAACATTGCCGTGGATCCGCGCACCCAACGCGTGAGAATCCGTGCACCCAACGCGTTAGGATGCACGCACCGTGCGCGTATTACGCCGTTTAAAAAAAAAACAAAAGGGTGCCTCAGGGGGTCCTTCTGGGACCCCCTAAGCACCTCTAGAGGGTCAGAGTATTTCCACTCTGCCCCCTTTATATGTTTTACACACTTATTCCCCTTGCTTCTTCAGCCTCGCTTCTACCAAGGCAGAAAATGGCCGCCAACAGTTCCTGGTTTCGAATGTAGAGAGACACTCGACAGCCAATTAGCATTCAGCGCGTGATCGGTTTGGGGAGGGTGCGCGTACGGTGCGTGTACGGTCCGCGGATCCTCCGCGGCCATAGATATCACCAACTTTTTTACCCTAATTTTCTCAGGAACTACTGAACAGATTCACACCATTTATGCAAAAGGCACGAGTCTGAACTGAGGACTACCTCTTTGCCAAATTTGATGTCATTCCGGTTCCGCGGTTCGGGCTGTAGCTGCGACAACAGATCCTATGGGAAATTGCATGGGCAAAACACGTTTTGGGACCCCCCTTTTTTCTCAGCCCCCGCTTGACGAATCACCACAAAACTTTCAGGGTATGAGCGGAGCGGAGCGGAGCTGGCCAAAAGTTTGGAAAATTTCGCAAGGATTCATCAACCGGCGCCAGACTTATTGGGAATAGAATGTTGCAATTTCCTATGGAAAATAGGTCCTAACTATAACTATCTACTGGCGACCGCTCAGATGTGTCCATCAGTTGAGTTGCACTCGACCAGCAGCAGCAAGAGAACTCTCTTTCCATGGTATGGACGGGTACCGCATATATATATATATATATATATATATATATATATATATATATATATATATATATATATATATATATATTTTCATTGAAAAAACCATAGGTTTCAGGGATGTTATAGTTAGTTGGACATTTCACTCATAGAAAACCATAGAAATTCCCCTGTTATAGTTACTTGAGCTAACTATAACTCGCGCCCCCGCAATGCACTGCTGATGACGTCACATATTACATCATTCATGACATGGTCAGTGACATCACTGATGACATCATCCAAGTCAAAATCTGATGCACCTTATCAGACCCTAATATAACACTTGATACACCCACTCTAAAATACAGACTATAAAAATATTCGAAACCATGAACACACCAATACCAGTTAGAGCATATCCACTCACTAATTCCTAGGTCTACACACACATCCATTCATGCAGTCACTCATACATACAATCAGCCATCAATACAGCATTATCATATCTAGTCACATATCTATACACATATCTATACAGACACTCACACACTGCCTCTCATTCATAGTTATTCACACACCTAGTCAGTAATGGAAATAATCGATCACACTTTCAATTACTCACCTGTACAGTTATACACATACCACATCACTTATTTAAACATATACTAACACATACTTGCACTCTAATACAATAACCAATCCAAGCAAACACTGATCCATACAGGCACTCTCACAATCACTCACTCTCACATATAGTCATTTATACAGTCCAACACTCATATATACTGCCTTTCACATATGGAGTTACTCACACATGTACCACTGAGGCATCCATTTACTCACCAAGACACTCATACACACACTCACCATGCCATACAGCCCTTCACAGATACAGACTTGAACACATATACCCAGTGAATTATCCACTCACACATCTATGTACAGAGTCACACCCCCCACCCACCTAAACAGACAGCAATCAATAGCTCATATAGATCCTCATTTAGTTGCTAACCAAACCATGGTACTGCTTACACACCAACTGACAACCTAAACTTTGTAATGTCTGTATCAGTCGCTAACACATGAATTAAGCAATACACAATTAATCACTCACTTATACAGTCAGTCACACACCTACTTAATCATCCATCCTGACTCTTATACACCCATTCATTCTTCAATACACCTTGGCATATATATATATATGAAACATATTTACATTTTATAGAAACACACATTCACTGGATGATGTCATTTGAGATGTCATCAGTGATGTCACTGACCATGTCATGAATGATGTAATATGTAACGTCATCAGCAGTGCATTGCGGGGGCGCAAGTTATAGTTAGCTCAACTAACTATAACAGGGGAATTTCTATGGTTTTCTATGAGTGAAATGTCCAACTAATTATAACATCCATGAAACCTATGGTTTTTTCAGTGAATTTCAAAGGTTTTTTAAATGCTAATTTCTAACTATAACGTGCCTGAAACCTATGGTTTTTTCGGTGAATTTCTAAGGTTTTTTAAATGCTAATTTTTAAGTGTAATAGTAGTTATACCTATTTTTTTTAACTGATTTTCTACAGTTTGGTGGGTGCGCGGATTCTAGCCGCCATTTTAGAAACGTCGTGAAGGATCCGCGTACGGTGTGCGACGGCTGCGTGTTTTTCAGTTACATCATATACATTTACTATTACGTGATGTGCGCGATTGGTATGCGACCAGTCCGCGACTCCTGCTCCTGCGCATCCGTGACATATGCGCATTACGGTACGCGACGCTTGCGCGGTGGCGGGTCCAGCGTCATATACGTGCTGGGGCGCGCTGGGTGCCCGACTCCCGCGAAAAGTTTTTATGTTCTAATATGATATGTATGTGTGTTTAATATACATATTAGGGCAAGAGACTAAGATATTCAAAAAAATAATATATTTGTACTTATAATAAACGTATATTATTTTTAAATATATTTTTGCGAAGTTGCGTCGGGTGCGTGCTTTGTGAGTGCAGAGTGCGCGGATCCCATGTGACCTAAAAAAAAAAAGATTTCATTGGTTCATAACATTTCCCACTGTAACTATTGAAGGACCCCACCCATTTTAATCAGTCTTGTTGGAGCATCTTTAGAGGGACATCTCTTTTCGTACAAGAAACCTTTTTGCTTATTTTTTTGGTGTTTTTCAAAAAATATCAAACAAAATGGCATCTGGACAGCAGCAGCAGGAGGCACCACGTCCACAGAGTCCGGAATCTGTTGTGTGGAAATTCTTCACTTTTCCACCTGGAGAGAAGAAAGTAAATGAGAGAAAGGTGACGTGCAAAATTTGTGACCGAGTCGTGTCAAGAGGCAGTGAAAAAAAATACTCTTGTGGCACTGCTTCTATGTACAAGCATCTCCGGACTACACATCCTCTCAATCTTGCTCGGGAGGAAATGAGGCGAGCTGCTTTGAACCCCTCACCTGCTGTGGCAAGTACATCTGGAGCGTCCTCAGGAACACCTGCAATGAACATTAGGCCAGAATTCGCCTTTCTCGAGCAACACTGCGTGAAGTGTAAGAAACTTATATGCTTCGGTGAGCAGTCGGTGGATGCAGTTTGTGCTGCGCAACACAACCATCGTTGTTAATTTTTTTGTTTTTTGGAAAGATAAGTAATTCCAAATGTTTCCTGTTTTATTCGTTCTTTTTTTTGCTCATTTTTTGAAAAAACACCCCAAAAAATACAAAATTGTTCAAAAAAATACAAAAAAATACAAAAGAAAAAAGAAGGAAAAAAAAGTTCTTTTCAGAACTACCTCGTCTGGTTAAACAAAGAACTATAATTGCAAGGTAATGTTTGAAAGTTTGGTTGAATATATGTATACAGCATGATTGACTGAAAGAATGCATTAGTAGTGTATGATGAATTTATAGGTGAAGATTTATGAGGAGGTACTGCAGCATGACACTGCAAGCTCTTTAGCTGCACTGCACTGTGGCACTTCCGAAGCACAGGGATGTGACATATGTACATGAATATGTTGCAACTCTGTGCTTCCCTCTGCACTGCTGCACAAACTGCAGCCATGCGGTGACACAGGCACCCTTGCACCATGGTGCAAGGATGTCTGTGTCGTGTGGAGATTGTTTTTGTGCAGGAAGGGACGCCTTCCAGCACAAAAACAATCAGTAAAGGCACTTTCCTCTTTCAATGTATGCTGTGGAATGCAGCATGCATTGAAAGAGGGAAAAAAGAGGAGAAATGAAAACAATTCTCCTTGTATCGCCTTGCTACACCAACTCTAGGATGGCGCAGCATTCACACACATCTCCAGATTTACGATTTCTCATAAATCTGGAGATGTGTCTTGTTCAATGGGTGTTGCGTGGGATCACCCACAGCAACACCTATGGGACACCCCTTCAATGCAAAGTTCTGTGTATGAAGGGGTCGTATTTACAAGGAGAGGAAAAACCACGCAGGGTGGCTTTTCCTCTCCTTGTAAATATGAAGGAGTGCCTGGAGCCATCACAACGTTACAAAAAGTGACGTACTGGTGGCGCAGGGTGCTTGTAAATCTGCCCCATAACTGCTTAGGTATTGGCAGACTGATACAATAAGAGCATAGTGCTCAATGGGTGATTGAAGAATTGCATGAGACTGACAGGAGGTATCCTACGCTGCATGGGTACTACTTCAGTATTTAATGGAGTGGACCAATAGTATGTATCTGCTTAGAGATTTGTAGGGATTATGCACAGATTATTTTATGTGTACTTGTGTTGGTGCCTAGGTCATTTTATAAGAATACCACTAGTAACTGGAATGATGACAGTGCTGCAAACAGAGTGAACACTTAATTTATAAGTGCTTACGTATTGGTGGAGTGATAGGATAAGTAGATAGTGGTAGATAAGTGATTAAAGAAGTGCATGGGACAGACTGGACGATTCCTACACTGCATGAGTACTAACTGGGTATTTAGAAGAGTATCTGGCACATGCATCAACAATGCCATTTGCGATTCCTTAATAGCGAAAAATAAGGATTCGCTAATAAGGAATAGCAAAAGGCAATGCATGTAGAATTCGCTTACAAAATAGCGAATCCTAAACATTCCTTAATTGCTACTCGCAAATTGCGAGTCGCAATTAAGGAATACCTCCCCATTGATTCCTATGGGCCTAGAGGCCCATAGGAATGAATGGGAGGACTTTTTCAATTTGCTAATCTCAATTAGAGAATCGCAAATTGCTCATGCAATTTCAAGGGTGCCAGGGCGTTAAAAAGGACACCCTGTTGCACCCCTGAAATCTGCATATGAATACATCTTGCACACACACATGCCCCAAGGGCATGTGTGTGTGTAAAATGGAACTTAGAAAAATGCACTTTAGTGCATTTTTCAAAGTTTTTGCAAATTACCATGAAGTTCAACTTCATGGTAATTTGCTCCCCCTATTAGCGAAATTGCTAATTTTTAAACTTTCATGCATTGCATTTAAGGAATCTCAATTTGGGATTCCTTAAATGCAATCGCAATTTAAGGAATCGCTATTTAGAGATTCCTTAAATAGCGATTTTTGCATTTGGGATGATGCATCCCAAATGCAAAAATACCGGTCGCAAAGGGGCAGATTCTGCTAATCTGCCCGTTTGCGAGCAGGTTTCTCGTTGATGCATATGGCCCTATATCAATAGTATGTAACTAGATATAGATGTACTTGTGTTAGTAGCTAGGCCATTCCATAAGTTCATGACTGTGACTAGAATAATTACAGTATTACAAACAGAGTGTATAGTGAATTTATAAGTGCTTAGGTATTGGTGGAGAAACAGGATAAGCAGATAGTGCTGGATGGGTGATTAGAGAAATGCATGGGACAGACAGGAGGAGTCCTACACTGCATAGTTACTAACTGGGTATTTAGAAGAGCGTATCAAGAGTTTGTAGCTGGTTAGAGGTGTGCATGCATAGTGTACAAAATATTGTACCTGCACTTGTGTTTTTGACTATGCCATTCCTTAAGTATACGACTAATAACTGGAGTAATTTCAGTGTTGCAAAGAGAGTGCATGCTAAATGTATTAGTGCTTAGGTATTGGCAGAGTGATAGGATATGTAGATAGTGCTGGATGGTTGAATGGAGAAGTGCATGGGACAGACAGAAGGATTCCTAGACTGCATAGGTACTAACTGAGTATTTAAAAGACTATGTAGCTGATTAGAGGTCTGCATGCATAGTGCACAGAATAATGTAGCTGTACTAGTATTGGTGTGTCTATGGTTTCGAGAATGGTAGTCTGTATTTTAGGGTGTGAGGAGGTGCATCAGATGATCACGTAGATGATGTCATCATTGATGTCATTTGAGATGTCATCAGTATTGTCATCAGTGATGTCACTGACCATGTCACGAGTGATGTAATATGTGATGTCATCAGCAGTGCATTACTTTAATCCAACAAGCTGGCAGCCATATTGGCCTGGTCACGATGTGAAAATTCAGGAATTGATACAATAAAGAAAAGAAAACAAGTGTTAATATGCACACAATGTCATTTCAGCATATCTTGCCCCGTGACCGCCATACCTGTATGTTCGTCAACATGACTTATTCATAATAAACATACTTAGAATTGCAAACATCAACATAAACAATGGACTACACATTACTTTAAAGTGAAAGGCTATCGGCCACATTAATCTGGGCACGTTGCGTATTATAATGGTTCTTACACGAAAGAAAAGGAAAAAAAGGGGTGTTAATATACACACACACTATCCCTAAATAAAGTTCTAGCGATTATAGTTCCATTCCATTCACAGCTCATTAGAGATGTCATGAGTGATGTCATGCGTGATGTAACTGACCATGTCATGAATGATGCAATGTCTGAGGTCATTAGCAGTACATTGCGGGGGCCTAAGTTATAGTTAGCTCAGGTAACTATAAATACTGAATTTCACTGGTTGTGTATGAATGAAATCTGAATCCAACTATACCGTCCCTTTAATCTTTGTTTTTTTCAGCAAATTTCTAGTTTTTTTTTCAACGTTAAGTAAGATGCATATCACAATGGATGGTGGGGGGTTGGAAGCAGGGCCTGGCATTGTGCTGCCCCCACCCAAGCTTGCTGCTCCTGCCTTCCCTCCTCCTAGCCATCCATTGTCCAAGTCCATGTCCCTGCTCCCTTATTACAGCCCTGTGTGGCCGTTGTTCTGCCACTGGCCTTCCCGCCTTCTCTGAACAGTTAGCTTGCTGCCCCATCCACCTCCTCCCTATCCTCTGTTGTCTGAATCCATGGACTAGCCTCCTCCCTCCTGCCATGCATGGTCTGATGTGCTACCACTGCCCTCCATTTAGCATGATGTACCAGTCCAATCCTACTGCCCTCCATTTCCCAATTCTATGCCCCATCATTGACCTCCTGCTTAGCCTCTGTGCTTAGCTTGCTGCCCCTATTCTCCTTCCCCCTGCCCTCCGATGTCTTTGTGTATGCCCCTGCTCCATCCTTTTTGCCCACCATGTTCCATGGACCTACCACTCCAATCTACTCTGAGTGTTCTGTTGAGCTGCCACTCCCCTCCCACCTGCGTAGCATTGTCAGATGACTGTAACCTGTCCCTGCCACCTCCACCCTGCCCGTCCACATTCCATGCCCCTATCCCCTTCCTTCTGCCCTCCCTGGTCTGTTGTGCTACAACTGCTCCTCCTGCCTGCCCCGCGTGGTCTGTTGTGAGGCCCCTTCCCCTGAACTCTCTTGTCTGTGCCTAGGTCCTGACCCTCTCCTCTATCCTCCATGGTCCTTTGTGCATGCCCCTGCACCCTCCTTCTCGCCCATCATAGCCATTGTGCTGCCCCTACCCCTCCCGCTTGCCATGCATGGTCTTCTGTGCTGCCACGGCCCCTACCACCTTCCCTGTGTGGTCAGCTAGCTGCCCCATACCCCCTCCCACCTTCCCTCCATGGTCTGTGTGTATGCCATAATAGTCTCACTGTTGCTCTGCATGGTGTGTCTTGCTTCTAGTGCCCATCCTGCCTGACCTCTATGGTCATCTTGCTGCTCCTGCCCTGCCCCCTTGCCCCCAGCCCTCTGTTTCCACGTGCAGACCCTATTCCCTCCCTCCTGGCTTGTCTGTTCCATTGTAATGCCCCTGATCCATCCCTCCTGCCCCTTATGGTCTGTTATGCTGCAGCTTTCTCTCCTGTCTGTCCATTATGGTCAGCTAGCTACCATTGCCTCTTGCCCCTCTGTTCTCTGTTGTCCATGTGCATGGTCCTGTCCCCTCCCTATTGCTTTCTATGAATTGTTGTGCTGCACTCCCGTCCCGCATGCCCTGTGTGGTGTATTGTGCTGCTGCAAACCCTGATGCCTGCCCTGTAGGGTCAGTTTGGTGCACCTCTCCATCTCCCTCCTGTCCTCTGTTATCCGAGTCCATGTCCCTACCCCAATTCCTCCTGCCTTCCATGATCCAATGTACCATACTTGCGAACATTTTGAACTTGGTAAGAGGGAGATTTTGAAAAAAAAAATGGGGTATTGATTTTCCCCTTTGAGTTACCTTGAAAAAGAGGAGATTGTAGACAGGAGACAGATCAAATAAAGCCCATTTGAGCTTAAAAACATTGGACGTTTCCTGGCTGAATCGGGTCTGTTGGCATGTATGGTTGCACTACCATTGCCTCTTCCTTCTGCCCACAATGGTCTATTATATTGCCACAGCCTCTCTTGCCAGTCCTGTATTGTTGGTTTGTTGCCTCTGCCCCCCTTTCCACTGCCCTTCATAGTCTGTTATGCTGCCATTGGCCTTCCTGACTGCCCAGTGTGGTCAAATTGTTGCCTCTGCACCCTCCTACCTGCCTTCAATTTTCAGAGTTCGTGCTCCTGGCCTCTGCCTCTCAACAGTATCCTAATAAACAACTAGATTGCTAACATTCTATATTTATTACAAAAGTGTGGAACGCCTGACGTCATCTTGATGTAATCAAAACTGTAATACCTAGAGCATTTCCTTTAGAAATTACATATATGAGAGGGTCTTATTTGCATCAAAAGTATGGTTAGTGCTCTAAAAAACTAAAATGAGGACATTTTTTCTGAGATTTCAAATAGCGACAAAACACTTTTAAATTATTTGTTATCTTTATGTTTTTTATCCAGTTGACCACTTGATTAAATGTTGCACTTAAGGGAGAGGACGTGATGTTACTTCCAGAGCTGCAGACTTTGCAACTGGCGAACCAGGTTGGAGTTTCTGCTTCAGCTCGACATGCTGTGATTCTGGTAAAATCACTTAATCTGCCCATGTCTACAACCAAAATGAATTTGTTCTTGTGTGATGTAACCAATGCTCATGTAAAGCACTCCAATACCTGACAAGTCTGCACTATATAAAACTGTAAAAACAAAAAAAAATAAAAAGTGTTTTGCACACTTCTGTCATTGGGCTACATGTGGGCTACATCTGGGTGATATTTGTGCTACATTTGGGCTCTTTTGTCTCTGGTGGCCATCGTGGGAGACTTATTTCTTATGTAGTTTCCTAATTTCCTCATTTAACCTCTTCAGTGCCCATGACGAGATAGTCTCGTCATGGAGCACGGTTGCGCTGTGCCCATGACGAGACTATCTCGTCATGAACCCCACCCACTAGTGCAACGCCCGGCACAGGAGGGGGAAAGGGCGTGGCACTGAAGGGGTTAATGCAGTCTGCTTAGTAGGAAATACTTTCAGTTTTTTACTTTGGTTCCATCAAGAAGGCATTCAGATGTGTCACACATTTGCCATAAATTCTGAATGTTAGCATTCTAGTTGCTCATTAGATCACTGTAGTAAAGCTACTGCTCACCAGGGAAGTCTGCTACTGGTATTAAAAGTGCATGTTTCAGTCTGCATGTCAGAATTTTTTAATGAAATAGAAGAGGATTTGAGAAGTCACTCAAAATGTGCCCTAATTTTTCTTTCTGCAGCACTAATCATACTTTATATGGCAAAATAAACCCCCTCATTGTGTTCCTTTTTAAATTAAATGTTTTAAGAGTTACCACTTTATTCCAATGAAGATGGTTTCAGGTGTGCAATACGTTTGTCATAAGTAGGACTGTTAGTGCTCTAGTTGTTCTTTAGAACACCCTGGGAAGCTGCAGTAGAACACAAAGGAATCAACTGACAGTCTCTGCCCTTGTTGGATGTACATGTTTTACTGAGAATGTCAGACTTCATTCTCACATGACTGAGAAAGATAATGTGAATTTACAGAAATTATGCTCTCAGTTTAGCTTACAGATCACCTTCCAAACCTCTGTGGGAAAAACATGAGAAAATAGTTTTCCCTCAAACATGATTCATGATATCCCAGCAGAAGGCTTTTTCAAATGGTAAAATCACCTTAGAACACACCACAATTCCTAAAATGCGTATGGTACCATCAACAAATGATTTATAATGTAACTAAAGTCTTAAAACCTTCTATTAACTGCAATGCTTTTTAATGAGGTGCTATCATGTATATTGGTCCCAAGACGGCTGCCAACACTTCTTGGATGAAGTGCTGACAGCCAATCAGATCTCACGATGAGATGTGTGGTTAGGCTCCACCCAGATATATATGTGATTTTACTTTTGATTTTCTCAGGAACTACTGAACGGATTTACACCATTTAACCAAAAGGCACGACTCTGAACCAAGGGCTACCTTGTTGCCAAATTTGGTGTAATTCCGTTCAGCAGTTCGGGCTGTAGCTGCGACTAAAGGTTCCTATGGAAAATTGCATGGGGAAAACACGTTTTGGGACCCCCCTTTTTTCTCGGCTCCCGCTTGACGAATCACCCCGAGACTTTCAGGATAGGAGCGGACCCGGGGCTGGCCAAAAGTTTTGAAAATTTCGCGAAGATTCGTCAACCGGCGCCAAAGTTATTGGGAATAGAATGTTGCGGATTTCCTATGGAAAATAGGTCCTAACTATAACTACCTACTGGCTCAGATTAGGCTCTTTTGCAAACAGCCTCAACGGGGCGTTCAAGCTCACCCACTTACCTCAATTTCCGGTCTCCTGGCTCAGGATAAGACCTGCATTTTACCTGCTGGCAGTGTACGGTACTCAAACCGTGTGGCACATTCAAGTTGTACTCCAGCCCTCACAGCTTAATTCTTCTTTTGCAGGGGAAATGTGGTGGTGGGTCTGCGCAAAACAAGGTTTGTGGGACATTCTTAGAGAGGCAAATCTGTCTTAGGCATCATCCTACCCCAGTCACAGAGGCCTCACTTGGTCAGCTGCGGTCAGGTATTTAGGGGAGGTAGTTGAGGCCTCAAGGCAGATTTCCATGCAGTGATGTCTTTGGGTTCAGCTGCGGCCTCCAGGCAGATGAGGGTCCTCAAATTTCAGCAGCAACATGGTTTTCCTCTCCTGGTTAGCAGCACCAGTCTTTCGAGCCAGTAGTGGACTGCCAGTCTTCATGGGAATATGTGCTCTAATGTAATTTTGATATTGCTCCCTTGTGAACAGCACTAAAAGACCGGGTGATGCCTTTTCAACCAGGGTCATTCCTGCATCGCTCTTCTGGGTCATCAGCTTTATCTGAGGCTCCCCATTCTGAGACCACTCAGGGCCTCTTTTCTTGGGCAGGCGTACTCCTTCCTCTTCTATGCAAGAAATCAGTTTACCAGGGTCTTTAGAAAGACCTTTGGCGCCACCAGGGAAAAGTGATGACATCAGGTGATGTCCCCTCACCTCTGGGAGGCTTGCTGTGAGAAAGACATACGTTCTAAGTGCATAGCATCTCTTTGAATACTAAGTGGAGCACCCCCTTTCTTAGTCAAAATAACTTGAGAGAGTAACAAAGCAAGGGAGTTTGGATTCCACTTAAAAAAAAAAGTTTAATTGAATTTTGCATGAAAAGTATAAAAAATGCATGATACCATTCAATAGAAAATATTGGTAGTCCCCAGTATTAAAGTTCCATCCCTGTCCCTGGTCCACTACTCTCCTCCCCTCCAGCTCCCCCAGTACAGTCAACAACAGAGGTAGAGCGTCTAATTTAACAGATAAACCGTAGTATTCCCACCATTTACCCCAGATTTTTGAGAATTGCTTAGGGCACCCACAGGCCTTATAGATCGGTTCCTCCTGCTTGGCACACTAATCTATGCCAGCATGCTACTGGATCAGTTTTGGAGGATTGGAGCGTTTTGAGGATTGCGCTATATCCCTTTTAGCCACCAGGGTTGCCAGGCCCACCAAAGCTGCATCTCCCCGGGGGCCCGCCGGGTCTTCTATCAGTCACAACAGCACCAATTTGGGAGTCTGCTGGGGGGAAAAATCGCCAATAGGAGCGAGAAATCGTGTGCAGGTGGAATCAGGAAGGATGCCTGCCGCACATAGGCCCGGGGGGGACATGTAGACCTGGTGTAGGTAATGTAGTTGTATCTGACGTAGATAAGCTGAAATGGCCAGCTCCCAAGGAGCCATGCATGCCCCATGCCATTCATCCTCCCCCCATCTCCCCGACCTACTCCTCTAACGTCCTGCAGAGTTGCTCCAGTGTCTCCGGGGCATTGTTTACCAGGGTGTGTTAGTACCTTTTACTCATGCCATGCTAAACCAGGAGCACACAAAATGATTCCAGCTGGTCACAGAGCTAGGACTAGCACACACAGTCCGACTATAATACAGGTGCTAAACATGCATCAGAAACAGTCACACACTCAACAGGCACACTGGATGTCAACGTCAGATTCTCAGCTTTACTTCACAGCAGAACATTACACAAGTGGGCCAGAACACCACACTCACACTGACACAAGAAAGAAAGACAGTCACAATATAGATTAAAAAACACAGTATACTAACATCACTGTGTAATGTAAAGCACTGAGGTCATGGACAGTAGTCCATTGCCTACTATGAGGACACGATTGGTGCACCCCTCCTGGTCACAAGACTGGGACTCACATCTTCAGGGACAAGCCTAGGCCTCTGCACACATGCTCTATTGGTGTGATGACAGGGTCAAAATGAAAGCCATAATGGCAGTTTCACTCACAGTGCGGCACATAGGCATAGGTATATGTGTGTTTACCTAACAGGGGACATTCCCGCCCAATAAGGTAAAACAAAATAGAATTAAATAAAAATATGATTTATGTATGCAAACATTTATATGTATATGAGTAAATGCTTCAAATATAAAAAAATTACTGTGATGTAATGACCTATAACAAATTGTAATTCCTACAGTGCACTATGACCACAAGGCTTCTTGGCGTTAAGAAAAAGAAGACATAACAGCACAGGTTAAACACACAGCTTATTACAAGCAAGCCAGGAAGGGGAGGGGGAGCTAATGCAAGTTAGTGCAGGCAGCCTAGCAAAGGTTTGGGTAGTCCTCCTGCGAAATAAGATTCAATGAGAGAAATTTCCAAAGCTCAGGGGATAGAAATCAAAAGGAGTGCCCCGTTACGCACATCCTATAAATTTTCAGTTGATCATTAGTAGTAAGAGATTATAGTGGGATGGAATATAAGGTTGCAATACCATGATGATTTCAGAATCCCCCCACTCATAAAAAGCTTAGGCAACAATATAAAAAGCATGGAACTGTAATCTATGCTTGGTCTGTAAACATTGGAGGGATATATACTCCAATTTCCCAAGGCGAGGATAGTTCTGACTATGGATGTCTGCACCATTTGCAATTTTGGCCAAAGGATAAGCGAGCAAGGTCTGGTTCAGACATCTGCAGCAATCAAGCTTGTAGCGTATATTCACATCATCCACAGAGGTCAGCATTCCATTCCAAAGGAAGGGCAGATTCTTCCAGAAAACATACAATGTGCCATAAGAAAAGGATATTTACTTGTAGTTCTGATTATGCATAATATGTTATGTTAATTAATTTGTAAAGCGCAACGGTTACCCTGGGGTGTCCTGGCGCTGGTTACCTATTCCTACTGGCCAATTACCAAGAAGAGTCAGACTGATTAGTTGAGCAGTTTTAATGAATAAATAACCAGGATTTTAGTGCCCTTCTGAAGAACAACAGATCCGGCATATTTCTAAGTTGAGCCGGGAGATCATTCCACGCCTTAGCTGCACCGAAAACAAATCTTCGGCCTCCCCAGGAAACCTTTTTTATCCTCGGGACCGTCACCATTTTAGCACCTGAAGAAAGTAGATTTCTTGTGGGTGTGTACCACTTAAATTGATTCTGTAGATATTCTGGACCAATCCCATGGAGTGCTTTAAAAACGGTGCTCAATGCTTTAAAAAGTATCCTCTTCCTGACTGGGAGCCAGTGCAGCTTCTGAATTTCCTTAGAGATAGTTGCAAACTTAGGGACCCCAGTAAGCAATCTGGCGGCTGCATTTTGAAGCCTTTGTAATTTGTTCAGGAAACGTTCCTGGATGTTTAGATAGAGGCTGTTACAGTAGTCGAGCTTTGACAGCACCAAGGCAGAGACCACTGTTTTCTGACTCCCTGCTGGCAGGAAAGGCAAAGTTTTTTTCACTGTCCGCAAAACAAAAACTGTAGAGGAGGACACTGAATTAATTTGGACCCCAAATTCAGCTCATCGTCCACAATTACTCCCAAATGTTTTACTTTTTGAACCGGGGCCGGGAGATTCCCCATAGTAACAGGCCACCAATTTGCATTTTAAAAATTGGGAGCATTTCCAAAAATTATGACCTCTGTTTTATCAGAGTTCAGCTTCAAGCAGTTTTCCGCCATCCAACGACTCACTGCCATCATGCATTCATGAAAGCAGTTTTCCACACCGTCCTCCAATCCTGGCTGCAAAGATACCACAATTTGGGTATCATCTGCATAGGATGTCAGATCGAAACCCAAAGTCTTAATAATGGGGGCCAGGGATGAAACATAGACATTAAACAGGGTCGGGCTCAAAGAAGATCTTTGAGGGACCCCACAGGGCAACACAAACGGCCTAGAACAGTGCTCACCCATGGTGACCACCTGGGATCTATCAGCAAGGAAGGATTGTATGAGATTCCAAGCCTTGTCCTGAAGTCCGCATGCCCTTAACCGGTCCATCAAATGCTCATGGTGGACCGTGTCGAAAGCAGCGGAGAGATCTAATAATATCAGGGCGGCCCTTCCACCCAGATCAACAACCTTTCTGATCTCAACCGTGGTCTTCAAAAGTGCTGACTCTGTGCTATGACCACTCCTAAAGCCATATTGTGTAATCTTTACTGAAGTCACAAAAGTTTGAGTAATTCCATGCAGTCTGTGTGGACCCGGAGCACTTTAACTTAGATACATTGTTTATAGAATATAGCCAGGGCACCAATGTCTAAAGAATGAGTAGCAGCCTGTAGAAATTGAACAGAAAATTGGTTTTTTTGCTGGAATTGATGACCATATTTACCCTAGTAGCATTTTAAAAACAGCACTATAGCCTCTTAGATGCAAAGGAGGGTTGAAATGTGAAGAGTGAAAGAAGCAATGAAGCCTGACAGACTGCCATTATAAACAAATAAACAGAGTGCTGTCATTTTAAGGGTGCTAGGAGATTCCTCTAGCCATGATGCACTGTGTTTTGACCTCATGCCGTCAGTTCTTTTGAATAAAAGCACATTTTTCAATGCCCAGAACATTAAGTCAGGGAGGCTGGTTTGTCTTTAATGACTTTCACTAAGCAAAGATTCCTACAATGCAGAACCAGGACTTCAAGTAAGCACGTTTTTTTCTGAATTGTGGGATCCGTATTGATAGTCATAAATACTTGGTTAGAATGACGAGCTTTAAGAAGAAACTAGCGCGTGATGGTCGGATTTAAAAAAAAATAATATTTAATAAATAGTTAATATTTGAATTAATAAATATATATGCATAAGAGAAATATACATATATATTTAAAAATAAGCATGATATACATAATTAAATACACATGTACGTATATATACAAAGTGTTCCCGTTTCCATGACTGAAATATATACATAAAGGCATAAGTATGCTTTGTGCATCTTGAACCCAATTTGCTTCCGCTTGGATATCAAGATTAAGACAGTATAATTCTGGCCCCCTGATATACCGCCATTAAAAAATTGTTGTCCAGAGATTTTCATTATTGATTTGTGTTTTGGCTCATTAGATAAGTAATTTAGCGTGGGAAGACATTGCTAATCTAGGCCGAATTTTTCTGGACGGCATTTTTAAAAATGGCAGATGTGTTGCAGTGATGATGTATCATTTCAGGAACCATGAGGCCTATATACTTCATTTTATGTCAAAACATAGGTTTTGGGGATCAAGTAGTCTTAGAGAGACAGAAAATATCTCCTCAGAGCAACCGTTCCGCCATTTTCTAAAATGGCAGATATAATAGAGGAAGGAGAGACAATTATAGATATGAAACAAATAATGGTTTTTAATCCTTTTATGTACACATCAAACAATGTTTACGATCTGAATATGAAGAAAAAAAATGCGTATTAATACTATTTTAGACACATTTCATAGTTTACTGTATTTATTTATATGGGCAATCGCTTGAGGTACATTTGCAGAATGTTGAACATTTGAGAGGCGCATGTCAACTTGTACATCTTTTTGTAGCACAGGTTTTGCAAGGACATGTAAGGTCTGTGGGTAGAGACTTTAGACATTTCATAGGTTTTAGCACCCCATCAATATCTTCCCAACCAAATTCAGCCAGATCTTTCTCTTCATATGCATGATCCAAAACATTTGCATATCTTCTGATCAAGTAGAACGCTCTTTTAATGTGTCCACGCAAAGAATATGACATCCGTGGAAGCTGGACTGGTCACTTGAACTCACTGTACTCAAGATCATCAAATGTGTGACAGTCAGAACTTGTTTTCCACACCCAAACAAGGTATTTTTTTATAACTTTAAAACACATTCTTCTTCTGTCTCAGACAATCCTTTTAGAAACTTCACAGGTTCAGCAGTTAAGTGGATGAGCATTGTATTTGGTTGTCATCGCTTTCTTAGAATCGGATTCTTGTTGTGATCACTGTTTTTTTGACAATTCTTTTGCTACTTTTAGCACTTGTTGTTACAATAATAAAATATTTAATCCTCTTCACACATCAGTTACAATCTTTCGTGAACTTCATCTTGCCGTATTTCTGCAGCATTTCAAACTCTCATCTGCCCAGCCACAGTTGAGGTTAGCTTTTTTTCGGATTAGTTTGACATATTACACATTTTGCTTTGTTGAAGGAGTCCTTAGATTTTGTTGTTAGCAAAACACTGTCAAGAGGTAAAGATCCTCAGTTACCACCTGCTTCGCAAATGTTTACAAATTTGAATCAACGGAAAACCTTAAACAAAAACAATATTAAAATAAATTACCAATATGAGGGCTAAAACACATTATTATAGAGCTGTCATTTTGGGAAATAGTGGAAGGCTTACCGTGAGAAGTTATTTTCTGCCTCTATAAGACTACTTGACCCCAAAACCTATGTTTTGATACCAAATTGAAGTATATAGGCTTCATGGTTCCTGAAATATTCCAACATCATTGCAACACATCCACAGTTTTAAAAATGTCGTCCAGAAACATTCGGCCCGGATGAGCAATGTCCACCCAAGCTAAATTACTTCTCTAATGATGCAAAAACACAAATCAAAAAGGAAAATCACTGGACAACAATTTTTTTATGGAGGTATATCAAGAGGCCAGGACTAACATTGCCTCAGCAACTGCTAAGCATTTACTAGCAAGTTTAGTGTGTTGCCACTTAGAAATGACAATTTTAGGACCAGCTGCAAATCACAATATTTGGTATGTAGTTAGAGGTTAACCCATGTAATACCCTTGAAAATGAAATGTACTCCCATCTTAACCTGAGTGGCCACAAATAACTAATAAAGATCTTTTTGCAGACTTCAGATGTGGCTATATATAGCCGTCACGCAATCACTATCTATGTGTTCTGAACATCTTACAGCTTAACAATAGAGACAACCCTCAGGAAACTCTGGCACATTAAGCATTAAGAATTATAAAATAAGAAAACCTTGGAAAAATGATAGCTTGAATTTAAGCCAATCTTTTTTTAGTTTCCAATAATGAAAATATATTTGACAAATTATACAAATGAGCCACTTTAACATTTTCACTGCTGGGGTTTTTGCACACTTTTGTGCCCTAGCAAATTTTGCATTTGGGTGTTTAAAGACAGGCATCTCTTTGGACTATTTGTGCAACCATACAAACTATACTTTTTGGCACATACAAGTCTATGCCTTGGTGCAAACCCTGAATCAACAGCCAAATGCTGTCTTAAAAATAGCAAATGTAAAGATGTTTTAATTTATTTTAACAATTTTGCTTAATATTTAGTTGCATTTTGCACATAAAGCCTGGTATGCTTAGCACAGAATTGTTGCCCTGAATGCGTGGAATCCAGCAATTCTAAAAAAAAGTTTTTCCCAAGGTACATAGTATACACAATTAAATATGAAATATTAGTGGAGATCACTAAAATTGTAGCAGAAACCCTGTTTATGGTGCACTGTCCATTTTATAAAAGATTTCAAACTCAGAACTATAAGGAAAGTATAAAAACTACACACACACATAATTCTGTATAATCAAAGTAGTTTATTCATGCAGGCCAGACCTCAGTTTCACTAACTGGCTGGTACAATATACTGAATATAACATTTGTCAGTTTTGTTTAAACAAAACATGCAAGTTCATTCTCTCTTGTCTCCCTTGTGCAAGAACATATCACTGCCAAGGCTCTACCTTTTTTTTAAAAACAGATTTAATTGAATTTTCAGCAATAATCATGGTACACATTACACCTTGTGAGTATCTTCAGGACAGCATTAATACCTATTGATCAGCACATTCCGTAATCATTAAAATGAATTAGCATAACATTCCCGTTTCCCCCTCTGATGAGTCAGTACACCACCTCCTTTGTAATATTCAATTGTGCGAGTAATGAATAGGCTTAGCCGATAATCTTCAGGGTTGGGAGGGTATCCAGCTCCGCGTAAAAGGCCAGCCCTAGTTGCATTTTTTTAGCGGGCTCGACCTGAGGAGGGCCCCCCACAGTCATTCACACAGGTCGCAGGGGAGATCCGGCAGAGGAGCTTGCTGGTATGCCCGTCCCCGGATCAGTCAGGCAGTCCACCATTTCGCCACAAGATCAGGCACCCTCAACAGTGCCTATGCCCCTCTGTGTTTCCTGCAGGAAGACTCTCCTCTCGCAGCCTGCCCAATATATCTGCTCTCTCCTCCACACCAATAGTCGTGGGCCCCTTACTGCCTTCCAATTTCTAGCTATCTTCCATTTAATAAAAACAAATATGCTAAGTCCTGAAATCTCCCTGTTATCTTGGCCTGGGAGGGTGAAGAAACCAACCCAGTAGACAATGTTCCGGGGTATGCAGGATCTCTCTCCCAATGCACTCCTCAGTCGTCTGTATGACTCCTTCCCAGAAGGCACGGATTGCAGGACTTGCCCAGAACATATGGAGAATGTGGGCCAGTTCTTCCCCGCATCGGGACAAGCTGCATCCAGCACTAGGAAGTACCTGTCAATGCGTTCGGGTGTCAAAAATGATCTGTGTAACTCATAATAGTTTATAAGCTTAAAACACGTATTTCTAGATACCTTTGGCATCCGTTCAATAATCTTGTCCTAGTCCTTTGTCCCAATAGGGGTGCCTATGTACTCCTCCCACCTGGTTCACAGCGTATGTAGGGGCAGCTGTTGGTCCGACCGTAAAGACATGAAACTGTTCTAATGGTACCCGCTGAAAGTGCTATATATTGGCAGCTCTGTGAGGATGTGGGTTTGGTAGCCCTCCCAACCCAGTGTTTCCGTATTGCTAACGTGAGTGCCCTATGAAGAAGAAAATGCTCCGGGGGCAAGTTGAACTCTTCCCTAAAGTCCTCCAACGGAAACAGCTCCCAGTCCCAATACAGGTCCTCCACTTTTGTCGCCAATCCCCCCGTGCGGGAGAGCATGCAGAAAATCCAGAGGTAGCTCAGCGGAATATGGGATCTTAGTGCATATTTGTTGCAGACCCCTGCCCCAGCACTTCAATAGTGTACGGAACTCAGCAGAGTCATCTAGAGTTGACCACAGCATTTGAAGGACAACTCGAAGGAGCTACTGGGCGGTGGCATAAAAAGGCCGGGGGTCCATCCCAGATTGTGGCTATGCGCAATTCCCTGGACCAGCCACTGTAGATGGGCTGCTATGTTATATCGCTCGAAATCAGGGACTGCGAGGCACCCCTTCGTCTGTCAGGCATTGCATGGTGGATAACACCACTCTCGGGCACCCTGCTCCCTAGATAAACTCTTTAAGTTCTCTAAACTAAGAATCAGGTATTTACAGGGGAAGCTTTGTAAAAAAGTAGTGGAGCCGGGGAAGAGCCACCATCTTCAATAGGGCTATCTTACCCATCACTGAGAGTGGAAGTGCCTCCCAAAAGGCCATGGAGGCCCTCAGGGATCCAATGGCGTGTCCCACATAACCATCCAGCAGATCAGCTCTGTCATGGTAGATCTTGACCCCCAAGTAGGTTAAGCACCAGGGTTCCCGCTGCTCAATTGTCAGATGTTCTGGCGGCTCCTCTCTCTGCACCAGGGGAAAGATCTTTGACTTCTGAAAGTTAATCTGCAACCCAGCCGGCCGACAAAACTCCTCCATCAGGTCCATGCCCCCCCTCCTCAAATCCCTCTGTGTCACGCCAAAAAAGGAGTAAATTGTCTGCATATAGTGCAATCCTGTGACTGTGTCTCCCTATTGTTAGACCCCTGATCATCCTGCCAGTTCTTGCACATGCCGCCAGGGGTTCCATGGCAATGGCAAAGAGCAGTGGAGACAGGGGGCACCCCTACTTCGTCCACTGCTAAGGCTCTACCTTAATTTCTGTTCCTCTGGTCTTCTGAGAATGTGGATACCTTACATGTATGGGGTTTCTATGAGTTCACAGAACACAAATGCAATAAACTGAGTGGAGTGCATTTGGGAAAACTCAAAAGCAATAGAAAGAGACATACCAGTTTAGGGTACCAGTCTTTTGGAAACATGTAGCACCCCATGGCCAGATGTACGACCGTTAAATGTTGCCACTCGCAAAATGCAATTTACAACAGTGTCTCTGACACTGTTAGCGATTCCTAATGGGGTCGCAAATTACCTGCCTCATTAATATTCATGAGGCAGGTGCTATTTATGACCCCATTAAGAATGGCTAGCACTCCCAGGGAAGGTGGCCTGCTGGGGTTAGCAGACCACCAAGTCTGTGACTGCTTAAAGGAAAACGGGCTGCATTTAAAAAAAGAAAAATGAAACGTTTCTGTTTCATTCTTTAAGAGTAGGCAGGGGTCCCTGGGACCACTGACTGGTCTTAAAAAAATATCTTCGCGCACACTCACAAAGGGGAAGGGGTCCCCTGGGGACCTCTTCCTGTTTACGAGTGGCTTACCACCTACTTTGAAGAAGGTGGTAAACTGCGAGTGTTTTGTGACCACAAATGCGGCCACAAAACAATCGTACATTGAAGTGCGAGCCACTATTAGGAAGGGATGCCCTTGGCATGCCCTATCCTAATAGTGAGTTGCAAACGCTATTTTGTGAGTCACCGACTCGCAAAATAATGTTTGTATATGCAAGGACCCTTTTTGTGCGGCCTATTCCCCATTTGCGTCCGCAAAAAAAAAAGGTAGTACATCTGGCCCTTAGGTTGCTATTGTTGGGTGCCAGACCTTCCCCCCCCCCCGACTGGCTTGATGGAACAACCCATTTGTCCATTTTGGTAAAAAAATGTATTTTTAAAATTGAAGATGTGATCCACATCTATCCTATCTTTTATGGTCAAATCCTCCTTCCAGTATCTATGAAGGTGTGAAATTATATTCTATTATATCATATCATATTATATTATAAAGACCTACTCTACAGTTGAATATAGAGTACAGCCAGGGAACCGAAGGTGACTCCTTCCCTTACCAAAGTATAATTATTTGAACTTTGGGTATATTGGAAGTAAAATGATCGTAGAATTAAAGCTCCTGTCATATTTAGATGAGGTATTTAAAAAGTTAACAACTGGCCTCGTCTTAACATATATTCAGAGGGGACATGACCATGAAAGATGAGATAGAGGAGGACAATGCGTTGAACATGATGTTTGTCAGAATTTCAGCAATTTTGTCCCTGAAAATATGGTAACTGCTTTCTGTATTCTTCACACAGGAACATATCCCTGCCAAGGCTTCAGCCGCATCTGTGTTGCTTCTGGTTTTCCTAGTGTAGGGGTGCTAAACATGCATGTGTTTGAGCATGGATCCACACACTGAATGCCAGGGAATGTTTATGATGGGGAAGCTTCCATAGGGGATGTCTGCATTATTTGGGCCACGGGTTGGCCTGCAACCAGGAAAACTTTCTGTCTCCTGGCATTTCTTAAAATCGGGTGATGTCATCTGTACAAATAACAGCACATTTAATTACCTATAAGGCCCTGCAAATGTCAAAGTATAATTAAAAAAAGTATTTTTCACTTTTCTGTGACAGAAATAACCAGAGCTTCTGGCAAAGGCTCTACTACCTATTTTCCCCACATGCCTCCTGATACAAATGGTACCCTACTTGTGCAGGTGTGTCTACTGAATGGGGCAGGAAGAGGCCATACCTCTGACCAAGACGGAAATCACATTCATAATACACTGACTTCACATGATCAAATATTTGGCCTTTTCTTGTCAATTACGATAGCACAACCACACATGTAAGAGATTTTTTTTTCCGTTTTTTTCTATTGGTAAAAGTTTAGGAACACTGGCTGATGGAATTTTTGCTGACCCTCAATAAATCCAAAATTTCAGTTACAGAAATAGCATATTCGGTTTCTGTAATCAAAGTTTGACGTCTGCAGGACATCCAGAGTAACAAAAAGTAGTGGTCTCCATGCAAGCCATCACTGTGTGGTACATGTCTGTAACACAGAAGGCAGTCAGATGCTGTCTGGAGTTTTTGTTTTGCCAAGAAAAAGTCTAAAGAGTTCCAGGCTTAGTATAGCATTACAGATGTGTACCACAGCAAGGAGATAGATGCGGGGCGGCACAAGGTTGCTCCGAGACCTCTAGTTCCTTATAGAAACAAGGCATGAAGAAGTTTTGTTTCTGCCCATAAAGTTCCTATGATACGAGTATGGTAGCATTTATTTGATACCACAGACCATGGCCATTATAATCCTCACCAGAAGAACACATAGGTGTTAGTAGGAGCAGCAATAGTGCTGCTTCGGGGTAAACCACATCCCCTGATATGATGTTTTGAGACAAAATGACCTAGATGAACTTGTTTGAGATTTGGTAAAAAGACCTAATCCAATTTAGTGCCCTAGCATTTACTCCCAAAGCATGTGCTAGGAGAGTGAGAAGAGGCTTGTGGTCTATAGTGTCAAAAGCCACCCAAAAATCTGAAAGGATCAAAGCAGAAGCCTGGTTTTTAAGTGTTTCAGTATTTTTCCCGTATGTCCAAAATAGCTGTATCAGCACTTCTAATGAGAATGAAGAATGACCTGTAATCAGAAAATATGGAATTGGTTTCCAAGTACTTATGCAGTGACAGCCAATTCCATTGTCTCAGAAGGAACAGATGTAAATGATGAAGTGAAGATCAGTCAATGATTAGCAGGAAAATTGGCACCAGGACATTCCTTCGCCAATAGAGGAATCACTACTGCTTGTTTTAGTTCATGTAGAGAAAACGTATCATGAGATGTATACTCATCTAGCCTACTAACAGTCACCTTGACAAAGGAAGCTGGTAGCATGTCTAATTTAGGTTCTGAAAGGAGCAAAGTAGTGTCTATTCTTTCCACATCAACACAGGCTTGTAGATCAAGTAAGTGTGTGATCATTTCCACTTTTCTTTTGAACTAAACAAAGTCCCAGATGTTTAAAAAATACTTGTAATATCGGAGCATGGGAATCAACACGATATTTGAAGGAGAACTCGTGGTAAATTTCAATTTGAAGAATTACAGAGGAGTTA
The DNA here is from genome assembly GCF_964204655.1 of Triturus cristatus. Classification (NCBI taxonomy): domain Eukaryota; kingdom Metazoa; phylum Chordata; class Amphibia; order Caudata; family Salamandridae; genus Triturus; species Triturus cristatus. The sequence goes on from NC_140589.1 coordinate 1,398,194,802, forward strand.
ATCATACTTGTACTTATGTACACCTGATAATAGGCTTGACTGTTAGCTTTGTCTTCAGCTGATCTCAACTTGCGCTACTTGTGTTCAAGATGCTGACACCTATTCTTCAGATTGCTTAGGTCCTGTGCAAGCCAGGGATTTTCCTGGGTTCTAGAGCAACTACCTTTGCCACTTCTCTTGCGCTTCCCAGTTCAGCAATCAATTTTGCTTTCCCTCTGCAGCTCTAGATGGAAGGCTATTGGAAAGTAGACTTCAGTGTACACATCAGAGTCAAATGGGAAGTCATCCGATTCCAAGTAGGTTTGCACAGTACAACTCACGATGTTCGCTCCAGGGGAATGCAAATGCCCCTAACAGGTGGATTTCAGCCATCTGAGGGACGTTCTTAGGGTGTTCTCTTTCAATCAATTAATCAGCATTTGTATAGTGCAACACTGTCATACCGCTGGAGGGGTAGGTCATGCCAGGTCTTGGTGGCAATGTAAGATAAGGAATGGCCCGGCTGCGAAGGATGCAGGGGGCGCACACGGGCAACAAAGGAGGAGCACAGGTGTCTTGCGGGTAGATGGAAGTTCAAGTTTAGGTTTATTATGATATAGAACTCCTACGGAGGTCCATAAAATGACACACTACAGCTAAAACAAGAAATGCATTTCTTTCAATAAATAAATAATTCTTCCTTTGTGCGAGGCTGCCTCCTTAAAATCTGTTATCATACATCCTATACAAAATGCGGGAGAGAATAAAACTTATCAAAGTGCAAAGTGCAACATACAAGGTACAAAATAAAACAAAGCATTCCTAAAAAAGCAAGAGAAAAAATATTAGGACGCATTACATCCAGATAAATAAAAATCAAAATATTACAACATCAGAAATGTCTTAAAACGTCCTAGTATACATCCAGGAAAGTTTTTTAAAAATCAATAGATCCTATGACAAACCATTTCATTTGGTGACGACAAAACAAATAAATGGGCCTCATGGGCGGAATGAATGTTTAATTTGATGTATGAAGGAAAAATACACCTAGCCTTTTGCAACTCCGGACACACACATGACATAATTAAAATCGTGAACTTGTAGACGACAAAATTTGCAAATTCTGTCCTCTTTCGGTGTTTTATCCCAAATGCCGGTAATTTCTCTTCAGGGCAACAAATAGAGGCTCAACAAGAGCATCAGCCTTCTAATCTAATGAGGTAGGTTCCAAGTTAAATAAGGCTGTGGTCTGTTCCCCAATGTGCTCCCACAAACCACCTCATTGCGCAACTTGGGATGGCTTAAAGCAATATCTCGGGCCAAACTAATGGAGGTCACTGACTTCTTTATACTCAGCTTCAGTACAGACTTTGGCATAGAGGAGTCAGTATTCAAGCTAAGCCCAAATGAATCATTTGCTTGCTCGAAGGACCTAGAAAATGTTGATTGCTGTTTTAGCTTAACAAAGATTTCCACTCTCAAGGCGGCCCTAAGTGTACCCTCTTCCCCCCAAAGGGGGGAAATTGGCCTACCTCAAAACCGTTGCCAAGGATAAAATATATAAGGAGAGTAAGCCCAATTCAAGACGTAAGGCATGGGTGGGGCAGCCAGAGAGTTTAGATTACAGATTTGGCACAGGTTTCGACCTTCGGCCTTATCAAAAGAAAGCCATGATTCATATCCAACACCTCAGCAGCATAGGACAGAGAAGGGGGAATTTTAACACTCAACACTGACAAAACATGGCCAAAGTTGCGTCTCCCACAGATTCTATAGAATCTATTCAGTGCGCTAGCCTGGCAAAGAGCCCTGCTCACACAGAGCTTAATATGCTCTATATCTCACCCGGTTTTTGAAAAGACCGTTCCGAGGTATAAATAGGAATCAACCAATTCCAGTTTTCCGGACCCCAACATCCACTGGTAACACCTCTTTATTCTGAGCCATTTCTTATGGAAACCCAAGATCTTACTTTTGGATATGTTGATTTTCAAGAAATGGGCTTCTGCATGTTTGGTCAAGGCTTCCAGGCGACGTTGCAGGCCAATAGGCGTTAAATTAAAGATAGCCACGTCATCTGCATATAATAAAGAACCAATGGACATTGTACCAATTCTGGGGGCGTCCCCCCTCGCCAAGTTTAAGGCGCCGGAAAGATCAGATATATATAAAGAAAACAAGAGAGGGGCCAGCAGGTAAGCCTGCGTAAATCCATTATGTTTTCTAATCTTACAGGATAATCCTCCCATCAAAACTTGGCACCAGGTGTCCGAGTGTAATTCCATGATGAGACCCAGAAGATGATGTGGGATAAACAGCCAAAGGAGCTTTCTTCACAGCATTTGGTGCTCCACTTTATCAAACATTGTGGAGAAATCAATAAATGCAGTACAGACTGGCATACCCGTAAAAAAAAAATGTATATACGATGGTCTGAGGACTGCAACGTTATCCAGAGTACTATGTTTCTTTCTGAAATCGGGTTGTTCTGGAGGTATAATATTCTGGTCCTGGGCCCATTGTTGCAAATGACATAGGATGCTTTTAGCAAATAATTTGCTAGAAGCATCCAGCAAAGTAATCTGCCTGAAACTGGATGGAGAAGTTTTGGGACCCTTTTTGCACAAAGGGACTACAACACTACCCTTCCAAGAAAGGGGAATCTTCCCAGCTCGAAAGCAATAATTAAACAGCTGGGCAAGAAAAAGCTCCCCAGGTAACAGCCTCCTTTTTAATTAACGCAATCGGGATTCCATCCGGGCCTTGTGCGTGAGATGTTCTGGCGTTCTTTATAAACCCCACTAATTCCACCCCAGATGGAAGAGCAAATTGCGAAAAAAAGGACTCATCCACTCCAATCGTCACAGTACCGACTAGACTGTTCCTATATAATAGGGAAATATAACCTACCCAGTCCTTCGCTGGAATCGAAATAGGCAGAGCCTTCTGCCTTGAGTCGCAATATTCCGCTATAAGGCTCAAGTTCTTTCTAGAATCTTTGGCCCTTGCAGCTTCTCTTAAGCCAATCCACTTAAAATCATTGTCCCTTCTCCTTTCACTGAATTTACGGCGACTTCTTACTTGTTTGAGGCAATTAATTTCCTGCTGACGACCCATAGAGAACTGTAAATGATGTTTTCAAACTAATCGATTAATCCCTTGATTTAATATTTTCGAAGTGAATGTGCCCTGTTGAGGCAAGCGAGGGACAACAGAGCTAGAGGTTGAATTACGAATCTCGTCCATTTGAGCCTCAAAACACTGAATGGTATTGTCGGGAACGCACCCGACTGCTCTGTATAAGCCCTCTTAATTATCAAACTGACCTCAGCCATATGTTATTTATGTCCAAAAGGAACGCCCATTTACTTTATTAAAAACAGCCATACCCAGGCTGGAGTTCCCTGGATCCAGTGCGGGTACATCAAAAGCCACTGTCATACCCATCACACTGTGGTCACTCAATGCCGACGGGAGAACAAAGAAACTTTCACAAGCACTGAACATTTGAAAAGAGACAACCACCTAGTCTAAAAGACTCTGAGTAAGGGGGGGGGAATGAAACGTAAAAAGGGCTGCTTTATTTGTGGCAACTCTACCATTAAAAATAATCAGATTTATACTTCTTAGGGTCTCAAGTAAGGGGAACCCTCATTTATCCGTTTTTATATTTTTCGGTAATAACATCTCAGGTATATGCCAGGTTTCCTCTTTATCAGGGTTGGCGTAGATCTCAGAAGCAGAGGTAGAGACTTTGGCATTAAATCTCCTACGATTATTATTAGGGGACATTCTTCCCTAAAATAGCTATATCATGAACAAATAAAAAAGTAAACTCAGCAGGTGGTCAAAGTGTCTTCCAGGAGGAATATACAAGTTTGCCAAGAGTAAGAAAGAACTACCATTATCTACCAAGCATGCCAAGTTCAGGCCTACACAAAGCTTTGAGGGATGACAAAATATCATCTGATTCCAATTAATCGAATTCTTAAGCAGAATAGCAACCCCCCCCCCCCCGCTAGCGTGTCCCCTTTCAAGGTAATTGGCAGAACTAGAAAACACAAAATAACCATTGCAAACAAACACTTCACAAGACCAGGTTTCTTGAAAACACATAATTAAAGAGTTTAGTGTTTTCAAAAAATAAAATGTTGTCTTGTTGTGACCCAAACCAGACATGTTACATGACAATAGTAGACCCCCCAAGCTACCTCAAAGGATCACTCCTTTCCGCTGGAGGGCGGGTGTTGTTCAAGGCTCTCCCGGCCCAACTATACTGGGCCATTTCGTCTTCCATGTCCGGAACCCCAGGATCAACTGCCAAACCCTTCACCATGTTTATTGATCATCCCTTCTTGCCCAAAGAGACCACAATATTTCTGGGATTACCAGGTAAATACAGAGAGGTGGGACCCATCGCATCTGATGCCACTGATTAATGGCCCTTAGAACTTTCGGGCACTGAATTATGGTACGCATGGGGGAGATTCCTCATATTCTAAAACAGAAGTAATGTAAAATCACTTGCTTAAGAAAATGCTCACAATTCTGCATAACCAAATTAGCACCAGTCGAGTGCAGAAAGTAACTCTGGAGTAGGGGAAAATATTAAATGAGTTACTCTTCACATTTAAAAGATCCCTACTAGAGATCGACTTTAAAGCCTCAATCTCAGAGAAATAGCTGAGAATGAATACTCTATTTACCCGAAAGGGTTTGTTGTCAAATAACCAAGTGGAGTCCAGAATAGAAGATGAAACATTCCGTACTACACTGGTTTTCTTTATGGCATCCCTCGAGGGGATCCAAAAAGGGGCCCTATCCCTATTGGTAGTAACTTGAGCGCCGCCATTAGACTGAGTATTCAAGTGAGGGACAGAAGAGTCGGATGGAGCGCCCTCCGTGTTTCTATTAGACAATAGATTGGTCCCTGTGAGAGCTCTATTGGGCCCATCCTGATGACACTTGGGTCTTGAACCCATCCCTCGAGATTTCCGACCACCTTAACCCCGGACCCTGTCTGGGGCATGAAAACCCCTCGTCCCATTCATGTTTCCCCTCCCGGGGCTCATCCAGCTTGTTAATCAAGGGTAGTTGGGCTTCTTGGGGGGACTGCGGCAATAAATTTGGTGAAGACACTGTCGCTCCAGGACCTCCCAACCACCCAGCTTACACCAGGTGGAGTGTGAGGGCCTCCATAGGAACTCCCCCATCAAAAGGAGATTTAGGAACTCCCTCCTCCATCATTATATATATATGTGTCAATCTGCCTGTCAGGAGTCCGTGAAAAATGCAACCTTATTGCTTTTTGTTTGGGAAATCATCTTATATTATGTTTCCTTTTCGTATTTACGCCATTATGATTTCTTATGGAGTTGCCCCTCTTCCCTACCTTCGACCCGCCTCCCCCAGGCAAATTAGGGTACTGGGCGTGGGAGTTAGAGGGAATTGAAACCTCCTTCTCTCCCCCCTACCCAGCTGTGAGACTAGTCCCCTGGTTTCTCAACTTCTGCACTGCCCCTTTTTTGACCAGAGGCAAGGTTTTCAATATAGGCTTTCCCGAAGGGGGACCTAGTTCTACCTCCCCAAGTAATTTATTTTAACCATGCTCTTTATTTATGAGGTTACAACAAATAAAGGGGTATACCCGCTTGAACAGAGACATCTCTCAGCTCTCTCGAAGGAGCAGATGGTAATGGCCTGTCATTCACAGAAGTTTCCATATGGGAGTGTGTCGTAAGTATAGGTGTAACAGTGCCAAACTTATTTACCTTCTGCGCTTCAAACAACATTACAGACATAATTTCCAGTATATGATCAGAACTGAGAACAGATGTCTCTAATAAGGACAAAATAGAATATAAACTTTTTTCAATACAGAAAAGATATTCCCAGGGGACACCATCCCCATCGTTTCTAATCTCCGGTTGTGTACAAGGCAAGAATACATCGTTAGCAGATTCCGAAGAAGAACCAATCAAATGACTTGAGCTGCAATATAGAGGGGGAAAGAGAGATGCCTAGGAGAAGAATTTAAAATTAAAGATTTATTTTCATTAGATCTACTCATTGGGTGATCACCCTTATGAATATGATCAGAAGGGCCTCCACAACCCCTTATTTGAGCTTCAATGTCGATATCTGGGCGTGTGTATTCGAAAAACAATGGAGGCAATGGCTAGGTTTAACAGGCGCACTCCACCACTCTTTTGCGTACCCTGCGTACCCGATACAAGAAGAGAGCATTACTGAAAGAACTTCACAAACTACCACCACATTATTCTTCTTGTGAAAGAAAGAAAAAAAGGATTATGAGAATACACGTGAATCTAATGTGGAAATTTGCGATCTGAACACATGTATAAAGGTCAAATTAGATCGAAAATAAAGCCCTGACGAAGTCTGCTGTGATTGGAACAGCAATAGACGAAACATGTGTTGGCGAAGGGGCGTGTCTAATATGATTGAATAAAAGACAACTGAAACCACAACCTCACCTTTGGATTTCTGTGTGCTTGGAGACATCGTTATCTGGGAGCATATAATCTTCCCAAGATCCTCAATTTTTTACATATTGTCGCCCTCTCGACCATACTAGGATCATCTCCCAAAGGTTTTTCGAGACCCCCAACCTTGCTTGATCCCTTACAGATGTCGCCCCGGACAGATGTAACAGCAGGCATACAGTCTATCTTAGACCTATTCAGAGAAATATGAGGCTGGTTCTGTTGAGCGACGAGAGCATCTATAACCATATTTGACGGCAAAGAGGTGTTAAAAGGCTATCGAATTATGCCATACTGGGCGCCTTCATTTATCTGAGTCCGGTCCACAGCAGGGATGCAATAGCCCCCCTGAGATTCCACATAGTCTGAAGAAGAGGGCATTAATAGATGGGAGTTGGGGACTTCTGGGACCACTGCTGCCATCTCAGGTACAGTCCACTGCATCTTTCGGAAGAAACCGGTGATGACTGGATGGCATTTATAATGAAGTTGCTGTAATTGTCTCGTACCGCTGTGCGATCTCTTTATTGTATGGGATTGTCTTGGTGACAAAGCAATCACACGTCCTGAGCGTAATTTTCTAGCGGTCATCTCACTCTGGCTGGCTTACCTGCCTGACCACCGCCTCCACTCACTCGCTCGAATGAAACGCTTCCACTTCCGCACTCTACATCAGAATAAGATGAACAAAGTTCCAGCTAGTTATATATATATATATATATATATATATATATATTACCTACTGGCGGTCGCCAGTAGGTAGTTATAGTTAGGACCTATTATCCATAGGAAATCCGCAACATTCTATTTGGAATAACTTTGGCGCCGGTTGACGAATCTTCGCAAAATGTTCAAAACTGGTGGGGCGCTCCGGTCCGCTCCTATCCTGAAAGTCTCGGGGTGATTCGTCAAGCGGGGACCGAGAAAAAAGGGGGGTCCCAAAACGTGTTTTCCCCATGCAATTTCCATAGGAACCGTTAATCGCACCTGCAGCCCGAACTGCTGAACAGAATTACACAAAATGTGGTAAAGAGGTAGCCCTTGGTTCATACTCGTGCCTTTTGGTTAAATGGTGTAAATCCGTTCAGTAGTTGCTGAGAAAATCAAAAGTAAAATCATAGATATATCTATGGCCTCGGAAGATCCGCGCACCCTATGCGCACCCAGCGTGCACCCTCCCGATCACTTGCTGCATGCTAATTGGCTGTCAACTGGCTGTAAACACACCAAACCAAGAAGTGTTGGCAGCCATTTTGTCCCTCGGTAGAAGCGAGGCTTAAAAAAGAGTGGATGAAGTGTGCAAAACGTATAAATGGGGCAGGGACCCAATTTTTTTTTTTTTAAATGGCAAAATGCGTGCTGGGTACGCGGATCCTGCCGGTAAAAACAAAAAAAATGGGCATCTTTAATAATTAGCCAAATCCCGGGGGCAAAAAACAAAAAATTTGATGAGGGGCCCAGAGGGGCCCCCAGCCCCTGGGACCGCCACCCTCCTGGGATTTCAAAATAAATAAGTGGGGGGGGGCTCAAAGGCCCCCCCAAGCCCCGGGGACCACCACCCCCCGGGGCTTTTTATATTGTGGGAAGGGGGCCGTGTGGCCCCCCTCCTGGAGACGTCGATGGCCCTGGGAACCGCCAACCCCAGGGCCGGCTCCTGCAGTGTCTCGGGGGCCCACCCACGGGACACTGCTGTTTGATATGGCAGGGCGTGAGCCGAGGCTCCCGCCCTGTCATAGCAAACTTGGTTTGGATTTTGAAAGAGAGAGCAGGAAACCTGCTCGCTCTTGCAAAATGCAAACCACATTGCTTTTCCACACGGGGAGCTGCATGTTAACAGCTCCCCGCGTGGAAACGCAATGCTGGCTCCCGAAGGACGTGGGGAGCCGGCTGGGACCGTGGGGGCATTGGGGCTTCCCCCACGGTCCCCAACGTTGTATATAGGCCCCGGGGGATGGGGTCCCCGGGGAGAATAGAAATTAGTGATAGGTGCTATTTTGTTTTTTTACGGGCAAATTAGGAGTCGCACACCCAGCGCGGCGCTCAGCGCGGCCCCCTGGTGTGCATGCGTTGGGTGCACGACTCCTCTCGCGTTGGGTGCAAGATTCCGCTCGCAGCCCCCTGGTGTGCACACGTTGAGTGCACGACTCCTCTCGCGTTGGGTGCGCGATTCCTAACGCGTCGGGTGCGCGACTTCCCCCCCAAAAAATATTTTTAAAATAAATTTTTTTTTTTTTTAATATTTTTTTTATTTTACATTAAAAACATGTAATGTAATTTAAAAAATTATGTAAAAAAAAGAAGTTTAAAAAATGAAGAAAAACAGTATAAAATAACTAAATATGACAATTAATACATTTAAAAAAATATGATTTTAAAAACCTATGAAATTCAGTCAAAAAACACAGGTTAGAGATATGTTATAGATAGGAATTGTGAGAAGTTGGCCTGATGTATGATGTCACTAGTTCTAGTGTACACCTTATATCAGTCCAAATACCCTTATGGTGATTGGTTGTAAAGTCAACCTTATAGACCAGCTATCCTAGTGGTAGCATGGACAAGAGCAGTCTTAGGCTAAACTCTGAATGGCATGTGAAGCCAGCTGTGATACCATATATAATCCCTTGAATACCAAATGAAAGGACACCACAACAGATATATATATAAAATAAAGTGTATTTATTCTAGTCAAACCCTCAGCACTCTTTATGAGATTAGAGGTAAGTACAACACAGTCTTATTTAAGCATACATTAAGTCACACAGGTAAGTAATACAGTTAGGCCCTAGGGGCCAAGCAAACCATATACTAAGTAAGTGGTATAAGGACCACTGTCACGGAAATAGAATAGGCCTAGGCCTAGGGAATCGCTGGGGCTACACTACACTAGCGTTAGTTAGGAAGTGGGAGGCCCACGGGATTCGTGTGCAGAGTGGAAACACTCACGCGTAATGCGTAAAAGTCACTAGCAATAGTACAGTTTAGAAAACGATAGATTTAGGACACTTCCGGAGTAGCTAGGAAGTCGAGACTGGAAAACTAGACACTAGGATAGTCACTATCCTGATGAGCACCGGAGTACCCAAGTTACCTAGCCCACAGGCTGCGGGTGCATAGGGGTGAAGATGCGTTGGTTTTCGTCGTCGACTCCTATGGATGCCTGAAGAAAGATGCTGACAGGCAGTCAGTGAAGAGTGTCCGGTGGATCCCAAGGCTGGGATCAAGAAGAGAGGAGTCCTGCAAGCAGAAGGGACAGAGTCAAGGTCACTAGCCAGTGACCACGTGGAACCAGGAAGGAACCAGGCGATGTCGTGAAGATTGCAGGTGAAGGTGAAGCTTGTCGCTGCAGCCAGGAGGACCAGGAAGCGTCGAGGACGACCAGGACCAGGAGGCGAGCTGTCCCACGAAGGCTCTTGCTGTCGGCGGCGTCGAAGTTGGACTAGGACTCACCAAGCCTTGGCAAGCGGAACCCACGAAGAACGGAGGACTTGCTTCTGGTACAGAGCAGGAAGGTCTGGGGTGCTTCTTCTTTGCAGAGAAGCGGGAGCCAGTCTGGAGGAGCCAAACCAGCGCAGAAGATTTCAGGGTGCGTCGTCACAAAGGCCACTAGCCAGCGGGCAAGCAACCGGACAGACGCGGCAAGCAGGAAAATGCAGAAGGGCCCCACGCAGGACTCGTGGAGTGTGGGGGGCTGATCTTCGGTGCAGATGGTGCTTGGGGTTGGGGCTTCTCAATCACCGGTGCACAACTTCGAGGGTGCCTCAGAAGCTGCGCTTGAAGTTACTAGCCACTTTTCCCAGGTAGCCGGTCCCACGTCGCTCGTCGCCTCCACGGATCTCAGCTTTGCTGTGGATGTGGATCAGGGTCGGAGAAGTCTGGAAGTCAAGGCTCTGGTCGGGCTCTGCAGTCGGTTCCTCGTAGAACGTGGGCAAAGCAGAGGGTAGTCTCTTGATGGTGCCTGTTTGCACAGGGTAGCCACTCCTTGGCCACAAGGGAGATTCTTCAGTCTTCTTCTTTCGTCGAATGTCGAAGGTCCAGAGTTTCTGTTCAAGTTGCAGGTTCAGGATAATCTAAAGTCTTGAGGCCCAACTCCCACTCTTATACTAATCTTGGGGGCTGGGATACCTGCTAGGTCACGCCTTATGGGTGGGACCTGGGAGGGGGTGGTTACACCCACTTCCCTTTGTCCAGTTTCGCGCCAGAGCTGGGGCTGGAGTGCCCCAGCGCCGGTTTGAACTGGACTATGCAAGGAACACCTTGTGTGCCCCAGGCATGTCTCATTCCTTTCAGCCCACCCTGCCCCAATACACTAAAGGCTGTCTGGGGAGGTGCTAGCACCTCCCCAAGCAGGAAACCTATTGTCCAGGCCTCCCTGGCTGGGATCACTCCCAGCTGCAGGAGGTCAGACTTGTGTCGTGGCAGCAGCATCCATTTTGTGATGCTGAGGCTTTGGTCAGAGGCTAACAGTGAAGTATGATTTTAACATGTCTTTCCCTCTAGAAGGGGGGAATAATATCCTCATGTCCAGAAATGGCATGGGGGTAATATTCCACAGTGTTAGACACCTTACACGACATGTTTCGATAAAGCCAAACCATAGTTACCATAACCGTCTAAGATTATAAGGCACTTTAAGAGTATATGGTAGGCTATATCATAGAACAGCTATAAGGACTTGGTTCCGAAAGCTGCAGACAGGCTCAGCTCATGCTAGAGCACCATCTCACATGTTACCAAGCACTCTGCCTCCAGGATTGTTAAGGCCTGCCATAGGAGTGACTGATAGGTACACATGTGTCTATATGTAAGTTAGGTATAGGAATACTACACCTAAGCAAGGGGTGATTACACGACCTTGCCCCAGCTGAGTGATCAGCCAGTTGTGTCAAAATGGAAGGCCAGGCCAGGGGTGGCATAATACATGCTGCAGCCCCTGGTAGGCCTAGGGTACACCTATGCCCTGGGTACCTAGGGTACACTGTACAGGGGCCAATAAGGTGATCCTATCCAAATGGGTTAGGCACCTAAAGTACATAGTATTAATTTAGAGAGAGAACAGCAGGGCTGTGGGTCTGATTAGCAGGCCCACAGCCACATCTAAGTCGAAAACCAGTAAAGCAAAAGCAAAAAGTGGTGGTGAACATAGAAAGCAGACCCTACTCTCCTACACAACCTCCCCCCCAAACTTAGGGACATTAAACTAACCTTGACCAGTTGAGTCTTCATGTTCTAAGTGGAAATATCTGGAGAGTCCATCTGCATTGGCATGGTCAGTCCCAGGTCTATGTTCCACTGTGAAGTCCATCCCCTGTAGGGAAATGGACCACCTAAGAAGTTTGGGATTTTCACCCTTCATCTGATTTAGCCACAAGAGGGGCTTATGGTCTGTCTGAATCTTGAAGTGAGTGCCAAACAAGTATGGCCTCAGCTTCTTCAGGGCCCAAACCACAGCAAAGGCCTCCCTCTCAATAGCTGACCAACGTTTCTCTCTAGGGGTCAGCCTTCTACTTATAAAAGCAATGGGCTGGTCTTGACCATCTACATTCAGTTGTGAAAGAACAGCTCCCACACCTAACTCAGAAGCATCTGTCTGGACAATGAACTCTTTGGAGTAGTCTGGACTTTTCAGAATAGGTGCACTGCACATGGCCTGCTTCAGGTCATCAAATGCTTTTTGACAGCTTACTGCCCACTGAACTTTCTTTGGCATCTTCTTGGAGGTCGAGTCATTAAGTGGTGTCACTATGGACCCATAGTTCTTAACAAACTTTCTGTAGTACCCAGTCAGGCCCAAGAAAGCTCTGACCTGAGTCTGGGTAGTTGGAGGAGCCCAGTCCTTTATGGTCTAGATCTTGCTCTCCAGTGGTTGAACCTGACCCCCACCAACTAGGTGGCCCAGGTATACAACCTTGCTCTGCCCTATCTGGCACTTAGTGGCCTTGATAGTGAGGCCTGCCTTTTGCAGGGCCTCTAAAACATTCCTCAGGTGGACCAGGTGATCCTCCCAGGTGGAGCTAAAGACAGCAATATCATCAAGATAAGCTGCACAATAATCATCCAACCCAGTAAGGACTTGATTCACCAACCTTTGGAAAGTTGCAGGTGCATTCTTCAAACCAAAGGGCATTACCACAAATTGATAATGTCCTCCTGGGGTCGAGAAAGCAGTTTTGGCCTTTGCACTCTCAGCTAGTCTGATTTGCCAGTAGCCTGCTGTCAGGTCAAATGTGCTCAAAAACTTAGCAGCTGCCAGTCTGTCAATGAGCTCATCTGCCCTAGGTATTGGGTGGGCATCTGTCCTAGTGACAGCATTGAGACCTCTGTAATCCACGCAAAACCTCATCTCTCTCTTACCATCTTGGGTGTGAGGTTTTGGCACAAGAACTACAGGACTAGCCCAAGGGCTCTCTGAAGGTTCAATGACTCCCAGCTCCAACATCTTTTGTACCTCAACTTTTATGCAGTCCCTGACATGGTCAGGTTGCCTGTAGATTTTACTCTTCACAGGCAGACTGTCACCAGTGTCCACCTCATGGGTGCACCAGTTTGTCTGACTTGGGGTCAGAGAGAACATATGTCTGTAGGATTGCAGAACTTGTCTGCAGTCCTGTTGCTGATGGACAGTGAGGCTGTCAGAAAAGACCACACCATCAACTGAGCCATCATCAGGGTTCTGAGTCAACAGGTCTGGGAGAGGGTCACTCTCTTCCTCCTGCCCCTCATCTGTAGCCATGAGTAGCCCCATGTCTGCCCTGTCAACATATGCCTTCAATCTGTTGACATGAAGCACCCTGTGGGGGCTTCTGGGAGTCCCAAGGTCCACCAAGTAGGTGACTTCTCCCTTTTTCTCAACAATAGTGTGGGGTCCAGACCATTTGTCTTGGAGTGCTGCTGGGGCCACTGGCTCCAACACCCACACTTTCTGTCCTGGCTGGTAAACAGTCAGTACAGCCTTTTGGTCATGCCAAGCTTTTTGGAGTTCTTGGCTTGCCTCAAGGTTTTTAGAAGCCTTCTTCATATACTCTGTCATCCTGGAGCGGAGACCAAGTACATAATCTACTATGTCTAGTTTGGGTTGTCTGAGAGGTCTCTCCCATCCTTCCTTCACCAAACACAGGGGTCCTCTTACAGGATGCCCAAACAAAAGCTCAAAAGGGCTGTAGCCAACCCCCTTTTGTGGGACCTCTCTGTAAGCAAACAGAAGGCAGGGTAAAACGATGTCCCATCTTCGCCTAAGCTTGTCTGGTAATCCTTTTATCATTCCCTTTAGGGTCTTGTTGAATCTCTCAACAAGCCCATTGCACTGTGGGTGATAGGGTGTGGTGAACTTGTAGTTAACACCACACTCCTTCCACATTGCAGTCAAGTATCCTGACATGAAGTTGGCACCTCTGTCAGAAATGACCTCCTTTGGAAAGCCCACTCTGGAGAATACTCCAAGCAGGGCCCTTGCCACAACAGGAGCTGTTGTGGTCCTCAGGGGAATTGCTTCTGGGTACCTGGTGGCATGGTCCACTATCACCAGTATGAATCTGTGCCCAGATGCTGTTTGTGGGTCCATTGGTCCTACAATATCTATGCCCACTCTTTCAAAGGGGACCCCCACCACAGGTAGTGGTATGAGGGGGGCCTTTGTGGTGCCACCTGATTTGCCACTGGCTTGGCAGGTGACACAGGAGCGACAAAACTCCTTAGTATCTTCTGACATATGGGGCCAGTGAAAGTGAGGGACAAGCCTGTCCCAAGTCTTGTTCTGGCCTAGATGTCCTGCAAGGGGAATATCATGGGCCAAGGTAAGAAGGAAGCCTCTGAACTTCAGCGGTATGACCAACCTCCTGGATGCACCAGGCTTGGGGTCTCTAGCCTCTGAATACAGTAGCCCTTCATCCCAATACACTCTATGGGTACCTTGAGCATTCCCTGCAGCCTCAGCAGCAGCCAGCTGTCTGAGGGGTTCAAGAGAGGGGCAGTCTAATTGAGCTTGCCTCAGATCTGCCCTTGAAGGTCCCCCTGTCCCAAGAAACTCAACCTGATCAGGTTCAAGTTCTTCTAGGACAGTTCCTTCAGGGCTCTCAGAATCATCCTCCTGGGAGGGCTGATCCACCACCTGAGGCAGGGGGGAAGGCACAGCCTTAACCCTACTGCTCTTTCTCTTGGGTTGTGTCTGGTCCATAGTTTCAGGATCCAGCACTTGTTCAGTGGTGCACTTTTTGGCCTGTGACCTGGTCACAGCAAGGACATGTGCATCTATCCCCAGCATTTCTGCATGGGTCCTATACTCCACTTCAGACCAAACTGAAGTTTCAAGATCATTGCCCAGTAAACACTCTACAGGAAGGTCTGAACTAACAACAACTTTCTTGAGGCCAGTTACCCCTCCCCAGGAGAAGTTAACAATAGCCACACTATGGGAGGTAGTGGCATTGCTAGCGTTGGTCACTAGGTAATTCTCACCTAGTATGATCTGTCCAGGGTCCACAAAAACAGGTGTCACCATTGTGACACTAGCTCCAGTGTCCCTGTAGGCCTGAGCCATTCTTTGGTTGATAAAAGGAGTCTGTCTGTACTTGCCCAGGTTACTGGGGCCTACAGTAGAGGACAAAGCTAAGTCCCCATCACAGATCAGAACAGCCTGAGTAGGTACTCTGACTAGGCCAGAATCCTCCTCAGTTCCCAGGGTTAACCCTACTACACCCTTTTGCTGGGAACCACCACTTACAGCTGAACTAGGGGGTACAGTTGCCTTAGGGGCAATGGTGTCTGGGGGCTTATCCTTTTTGGTGCACTCACTAAACCAATGTGAGTTGGACTTACAATAGTTGCACCATGGTTTCTTTTGGCCATCTTTCTTTTTATCCTTTTTGGGACCACCCTCCCCCTGAGCCTTTTGGGGGCCTGGTGAAGACTTCTGGTCTTTTTGTTTCTGATCATTACCCTTCTGGTCTGCCTTTTTCTGATCACCGCCCTGGTTCTGGTTTTTCTGCTTAACTCTAGTCCTGACCCATCTATCTGCCTTCTTTCCCAATTCTTGGGGAGAAGTCAGATCAGAATCAATCAGGTGTTGATGCAATAGCTGGTTTTGACAGTTGTTAAGTATTTGTTCTCTCATGATCAAATTATACAATCCTGTATAGTCCTTAACCTTACTTCCCATTAGCCAGCCTTCCAGAGCCTTAGTGGCACAATCTACAAAGTCAGTCCAGTCCTGAGTCTGTGTCTTCTGGGTATCCCTGAACAACAACCTGTATTGTTCAGTGGTTAGGCCAAACCCATCAATCAGAGCACTCTTCAGGACAGTGTAATTATCTGCATCCTCATCACTAACTGTGAGGAGCTTGTCTCTACCTTTCTCAGAGAAGGAGAGCCACAAGATAGCTGCCCACTGACTTTGGGGTACCTGCTGTACTTTGCAAGCTCTCTCCAAAGCAGTTATCCATTTGTGGATGTCATCCCCACACTTGTAGGGAGGGACAATCTTGCTCAGGTTTCTATTATCATAGTGCCTGTCTCTATCCTTAGGGATATTGCTGCCACCAGTGGGTTCTGACCCACTTAACTTTTACTCTCTAGCCAGAGCAAGCTTCTCCTTGGCAAGGGCAAGTTCTTCCCTCTGAATCCTCAGATTAGCTTCCCTCATTCTGGCTTCATGTTCCTTTCTCTCAGGGGAAGTCATTCCCCTGTGAGAGGAAACACTAGAGATGCTAGAGACATGGGAGTGGATGGATTCCCTTGAAGGGGATCTGTCCCTCCTGTTTCTCTGGTTAAGCCCACTTGGGGGTCTGTATGGGGGGACCCCATGCAAACTCCCATGTAAACTTAGGTTAGCCTGGCTAAGTCTTCCTACTTGGCCCTGGCTGTCTACCTCTCCATCTGAAGCCCCATCTGACTCCTCTGTGGTGGGTAGACCCTCCTCTGTACCTAGGGTACCTGCCTGAGATGCCCTAAGAGTATCATACTCCTCTAGGAGTTGTCTTAACTGAAGGAGGGTAGGGTTTGCACCCTGTTTTATTCCTCTGGAGGTACACAATTGTCTCATCTCCTGGAATGTTAATGTATCATATCTAGAGGGGGTCTTTTGCAGACCTGACCCTCCTGAGAGAGCATCTACTTGATCTCCTCTCAGAGACATGATCTAGTGAGGGTGTGGTGTGTGCACCTACCTACACTAGTTGTTTCTACTAAACCTCTCTAGTAGTTGTAGTCAGGGTGTGTTACTCCCTTCAACCTACAACTACTAAGTCCAGTAGGACTTAAGTATTATAATCTATGTTATATGTACCTAGACAATATCTGTGTGATCTTTCAATTTAGTATCTCAAGATTACAATGGTATTACAACAGCAAGCTCAGATCCCAACCGCTGCTCACCAATGTGAGAAGTTGGCCTGATGTATGATGTCACTAGTTCTAGTGTACACCTTATATCAGTCCAAATACCCTTATGGTGATTGGTTGTAAAGTCAACCTTATAGACCAGCTATCCTAGTGGTAGCATGGACAAGAGCAGTCTTAGGCTAAACTCTGAATGGCATGTGAAGCCAGCTGTGATACCATATATAATCCCTTGAATACCAAATGAAAGGACACCACAACAGATATATATATAAAATAAAGTGTATTTATTCTAGTCAAACCCTCAGCACTCTTTATGAGATTAGAGGTAAGTACAACACAGTCTTATTTAAGCATACATTAAGTCACACAGGTAAGTAATACAGTTAGGCCCTAGGGGCCACGCAAACCATATACTAAGTAAGTGGTATAAGGACCACTGTCACGGAAATAGAATAGGCCTAGGCCTAGGGAATCGCTGGGGCTACACTACACTAGCGTTAGTTAGGAAGTGGGAGGCCCACGGGATTCGTGTGCAGAGTGGAAACACTCACGCGTAATGCGTAAAAGTCACTAGCAATAGTACAGTTTAGAAAACGATAGATTTAGGACACTTCCGGAGTAGCTAGGAAGTCGAGACTGGAAAACTAGACACTAGGATAGTCACTATCCTGATGAGCACCGGAGTACCCAAGTTACCTAGCCCACAGGCTGCGGGTGCATAGGGGTGAAGATGCGTCGGTTTTCGTCGTCGACTCCTATGGATGCCTGAAGAAAGATGCTGACAGGCAGTCAGTGAAGAGTGTCCGGTGGATCCCAAGGCTGGGATCAAGAAGAGAGGAGTCCTGCAAGCAGAAGGGACAGAGTCAAGGTCACTAGCCAGTGACCACGTGGAACCAGGAAGGAACCAGGCGATGTCGTGAAGATTGCAGGTGAAGGTGAAGCTTGTCGCTGCAGCCAGGAGGACCAGGAAGCGTCGAGGACGACCAGGACCAGGAGGCGAGCTGTCCCACGAAGGCTCTTGCTGTCGGCGGCGTCGAAGTTGGACTAGGACTCACCAAGCCTTGGCAAGCGGAACCCACGAAGAACGGAGGACTTGCTTCTGGTACAGAGCAGGAAGGTCTGGGGTGCTTCTTCTTTGCAGAGAAGCGGGAGCCAGTCTGGAGGAGCCAAACCAGCGCAGAAGATTTCAGGGTGCGTCGTCACAAAGGCCACTAGCCAGCGGGCAAGCAACCGGACAGACGCGGCAAGCAGGAAAATGCAGAAGGGCCCCACGCAGGACTCGTGGAGTGTGGGGGGCTGATCTTCGGTGCAGATGGTGCTTGGGGTTGGGGCTTCTCAATCACCGGTGCACAACTTCGAGGGTGCCTCAGAAGCTGCGCTTGAAGTTACTAGCCACTTTTCCCAGGTAGCCGGTCCCACATCGCTCGTCGCCTCCACGGATCTCAGCTTTGCTGTGGATGTGGATCAGGGTCGGAGAAGTCTGGAAGTCAAGGCTCTGGTCGGGCTCTGCAGTCGGTTCCTCGTAGAACGTGGGCAAAGCAGAGGGTAGTCTCTTGATGGTGCCTGTTTGCACAGGGTAGCCACTCCTTGGCCACAAGGAAGATTCTTCAGTCTTCTTCTTTCGTCGAATGTCGAAGGTCCAGAGTTTCTGTTCAAGTTGCAGGTTCAGGATAATCTAAAGTCTTGAGGCCCAACTCCCACTCTTATACTAATCTGGGGGGCTGGGATACCTGCTAGGTCACGCCTTATGGGTGGGACCTGGGAGGGGGTGGTTACACCCACTTCCCTTTGTCCAGTTTCGCGCCAGAGCTGGGGCTGGAGTGCCCCAGCGCCGGTTTGAACTGGACTATGCAAGGAACACCTTGTGTGCCCCAGGCATGTCTCATTCCTTTCAGCCCACCCTGCCCCAATACACTAAAGGCTGTCTGGGGAGGTGCTAGCACCTCCCCAAGCAGGAAACCTATTGTCCAGGCCTCCCTGGCTGGGATCACTCCCAGCTGCAGGAGGTCAGACTTGTGTCGTGGCAGCAGCATCCATTTTGTGATGCTGAGGCTTTGGTCAGAGGCTAACAGTGAAGTATGATTTTAACATGTCTTTCCCTCTAGAAGGGGGGAATAATATCCTCATGTCCAGAAATGGCATGGGGGTAATATTCCACAGTGTTAGACACCTTACACGACATGTTTCGATAAAGCCAAACCATAGTTACCATAACCGTCTAAGATTATAAGGCACTTTAAGAGTATATGGTAGGCTATATCATAGAACAGCTATAAGGACTTGGTTCCGAAAGCTGCAGACAGGCTCAGCTCATGCTAGAGCACCATCTCACATGTTACCAAGCACTCTGCCTCCAGGATTGTTAAGGCCTGCCATAGGAGTGACTGATAGGTACACATGTGTCTATATGTAAGTTAGGTATAGGAATACTACACCTAAGCAAGGGGTGATTACACGACCTTGCCCCAGCTGAGTGATCAGCCAGTTGTGTCAAAATGGAAGGCCAGGCCAGGGGTGGCATAATACATGCTGCAGCCCCTGGTAGGCCTAGGGTACACCTATGCCCTGGGTACCTAGGGTACACTGTACAGGGGCCAATAAGGTGATCCTATCCAAATGGGTTAGGCACCTAAAGTACATAGTATTAATTTAGAGAGAGAACAGCAGGGCTGTGGGTCTGATTAGCAGGCCCACAGCCACATCTAAGTCGAAAACCAGTAAAGCAAAAGCAAAAAGTGGTGGTGAACATAGAAAGCAGACCCTACTCTCCTACACAACCTCCCCCCCAAACTTAGGGACATTAAACTAACCTTGACCAGTTGAGTCTTCATGTTCTAAGTGGAAATATCTGGAGAGTCCATCTGCATTGGCATGGTCAGTCCCAGGTCTATGTTCCACTGTGAAGTCCATCCCCTGTAGGGAAATGGACCACCTAAGAAGTTTGGGATTTTCACCCTTCATCTGATTTAGCCACAAGAGGGGCTTATGGTCTGTCTGAATCTTGAAGTGAGTGCCAAACAAGTATGGCCTCAGCTTCTTCAGGGCCCAAACCACAGCAAAGGCCTCCCTCTCAATAGCTGACCAACGTTTCTCTCTAGGGGTCAGCCTTCTACTTATAAAAGCAATGGGCTGGTCTTGACCATCTACATTCAGTTGTGAAAGAACAGCTCCCACACCTAACTCAGAAGCATCTGTCTGGACAATGAACTCTTTGGAGTAGTCTGGACTTTTCAGAATAGGTGCACTGCACATGGCCTGCTTCAGGTCATCAAATGCTTTTTGACAGCTTACTGTCCACTGAACTTTCTTTGGCATCTTCTTGGAGGTCAAGTCATTAAGTGGTGTCACTATGGACCCATAGTTCTTAACAAACTTTCTGTAGTACCCAGTCAGGCCCAAGAAAGCTCTGACCTGAGTCTGGGTAGTTGGAGGAGCCCAGTCCTTTATGGTCTAGATCTTGCTCTCCAGTGGTTGAACCTGACCCCCACCAACTAGGTGGCCCAGGTATACAACCTTGCTCTGCCCTATCTGGCACTTAGTGGCCTTGATAGTGAGGCCTGCCTTTTGCAGGGCCTCTAAAACATTCCTCAGGTGGACCAGGTGATCCTCCCAGGTGGAGCTAAAGACAGCAATATCATCAAGATAAGCTGCACAATAATCATCCAACCCAGTAAGGACTTGATTCACCAACCTTTGGAAAGTTGCAGGTGCATTCTTCAAACCAAAGGGCATTACCACAAATTGATAATGTCCTCCTGGGGTCGAGAAAGCAGTTTTGGCCTTTGCACTCTCAGCTAGTCTGATTTGCCAGTAGCCTGCTGTCAGGTCAAATGTGCTCAAAAACTTAGCAGCTGCCAGTCTGTCAATGAGCTCATCTGCCCTAGGTATTGGGTGGGCATCTGTCCTAGTGACAGCATTGAGACCTCTGTAATCCACGCAAAACCTCATCTCTCTCTTACCATCTTGGGTGTGAGGTTTTGGCACAAGAACTACAGGACTAGCCCAAGGGCTCTCTGAAGGTTCAATGACTCCCAGCTCCAACATCTTTTGTACCTCAACTTTTATGCAGTCCCTGACATGGTCAGGTTGCCTGTAGATTTTACTCTTCACAGGCAGACTGTCACCAGTGTCCACCTCATGGGTGCACCAGTTTGTCTGACTTGGGGTCAGAGAGAACATATGTCTGTAGGATTGCAGAACTTGTCTGCAGTCCTGTTGCTGATGGACAGTGAGGCTGTCAGAAAAGACCACACCATCAACTGAGCCATCATCAGGGTTCTGAGTCAACAGGTCTGGGAGAGGGTCACTCTCTTCCTCCTGCCCCTCATCTGTAGCCATGAGTAGCCCCATGTCTGCCCTGTCAACATATGCCTTCAATCTGTTGACATGAAGCACCCTGTGGGGGCTTCTGGGAGTCCCAAGGTCCACCAAGTAGGTGACTTCTCCCTTTTTCTCAACAATAGTGTGGGGTCCAGACCATTTGTCTTGGAGTGCTGCTGGGGCCACTGGCTCCAACACCCACACTTTCTGTCCTGGCTGGTAAACAGTCAGTACAGCCTTTTGGTCATGCCAAGCTTTTTGGAGTTCTTGGCTTGCCTCAAGGTTTTTAGAAGCCTTCTTCATATACTCTGTCATCCTGGAGCGGAGACCAAGTACATAATCCACTATGTCTAGTTTGGGTTGTCTGAGAGGTCTCTCCCATCCTTCCTTCACCAAACACAGGGGTCCTCTTACAGGATGCCCAAACAAAAGCTCAAAAGGGCTGTAGCCAACCCCCTTTTGTGGGACCTCTCTGTAAGCAAACAGAAGGCAGGGTAAAACGATGTCCCATCTTCGCCTAAGCTTGTCTGGTAATCCTTTTATCATTCCCTTTAGGGTCTTGTTGAATCTCTCAACAAGCCCATTGCACTGTGGGTGATAGGGTGTGGTGAACTTGTAGTTCACATCACACTCCTTCCACTATGCAGTCAAGTATCCTGACATGAAGTTGGCACCTCTGTCAGAAATGACCTCCTTTGGAAAGCCCACTCTGGAGAATACTCCAAGCAGGGCCCTTGCCACAACAGGAGCTGTTGTGGTCCTCAGGGGAATTGCTTCTGGGTACCTGGTGGCATGGTCCACTATCACCAGTATGAATCTGTGCCCAGATGCTGTTTGTGGGTCCATTGGTCCTACAATATCTATGCCCACTCTTTCAAAGGGGACCCCCACCACAGGTAGTGGTATGAGGGGGGCCTTTGTGGTGCCACCTGATTTGCCACTGGCTTGGCAGGTGACACAGGAGCGACAAAACTCCTTAGTATCTTCTGACATATGGGGCCAGTGAAAGTGAGGGACAAGCCTGTCCCAAGTCTTGTTCTGGCCTAGATGTCCTGCAAGGGGAATATCATGGGCCAAGGTAAGAAGGAAGCCTCTGAACTTCAGCGGTATGACCAACCTCCTGGATGCACCAGGCTTGGGGTCTCTAGCCTCTGAATACAGTAGCCCTTCATCCCAATACACTCTATGGGTACCTTGAGCATTCCCTGCAGCCTCAGCAGCAGCCAGCTGTCTGAGGGGTTCAAGAGAGGGGCAGTCTAATTGAGCCTGCCTCAGATCTGCCCTTGAAGGTCCCCCTGTCCCAAGAAACTCAACCTGATCAGGTTCAAGTTCTTCTAGGACAGTTCCTTCAGGGCTCTCAGAATCATCCTCCTGGGAGGGCTGATCCACCACCTGAGGCAGGGGGGAAGGCACAGCCTTAACCCTACTGCTCTTTCTCTTGGGTTGTGTCTGGTCCATAGTTTCAGGATCCAGCACTTGATCAGTGGTGCACTTTTTGGCCTGTGACCTGGTCACAGCAAGGACATGTGCATCTATCCCCAGCATTTCTGCATGGGTCCTATACTCCACTTCAGACCAAACTGAAGTTTCAAGATCATTGCCCAGTAAACACTCTACAGGAAGGTCTGAACTAACAACAACTTTCTTGAGGCCAGTTACCCCTCCCCAGGAGAAGTTAACAATAGCCACACTATGGGAGGTAGTGGCATTGCTAGCGTTGGTCACTAGGTAATTCTCACCTAGTATGATCTGTCCAGGGTCCACAAAAGCAGGTGTCACCATTGTGAGACTAGCTCCAGTGTCCCTGTAGGCCTGAGCCATTCTTTGGTTGATAAAAGGAGTCTGTCTGTACTTGCCCAGGTTACTGGGGCCTACAGTAGAGGACAAAGCTAAGTCCCCATCACAGATCAGAACAGCCTGAGTAGGTACTCTGACTAGGCCAGAATCCTCCTCAGTTCCCAGAGTTAACCCTACTACACCCTTTTGCTGGGAACCACCACTTACAGCTGAACTAGGGGGTACAGTTGCCTTAGGGGCAATGGTGGCTGGGGGCTTATCCTTTTTGGTGCACTCACTAAACCAATGTGAGTTGGACTTACAATAGTTGCACCATGGTTTCTTTTGGCCATCTTTCTTTTTATCCTTTTTGGGACCACCCTCCCCCTGAGCCTTTTGGGGGCCTGGTGAAGACTTCTGGTCTTTTTGTTTCTGATCATTACCCTTCTGGTCTGCCTTTTTCTGATCACCGCCCTGGTTCTGGTTTTTCTGCTTAACTCTAGTCCTGACCCATCTATCTGCCTTCTTTCCCAATTCTTGGGGAGAAGTCAGATCAGAATCAATCAGGTGTTGATGCAATAGCTGGTTTTGACAGTTGTTAAGTATTTGTTCTCTCATGATCAAATTATACAATCCTGTATAGTCCTTAACCTTACTTCCCATTAGCCAGCCTTCCAGAGCCTTAGTGGCACAATCTACAAAGTCAGTCCAGTCCTGAGTCTGTGTCTTCTGGGTATCCCTGAACAACAACCTGTATTGTTCAGTGGTTAGGCCAAACCCATCAATCAGAGCACTCTTCAGGACAGTGTAATTATCTGCATCCTCATCACTAACTGTGAGGAGCTTGTCTCTACCTTTCTCAGAGAAGGAGAGCCACAAGATAGCTGCCCACTGACTTTGGGGTACCTGCTGTACTTTGCAAGCTCTCTCCAAAGCAGTTATCCATTTGTGGATGTCATCCCCACACTTGTAGGGAGGGACAATCTTGCTCAGGTTTCTATTATCATAGTGCCTGTCTCTATCCTTAGGGATATTGCTGCCACCAGTGGGTTCTGACCCACTTAACTTTTACTCTCTGGCCAGAGCAAGCTTCTCCTTGGCAAGGGCAAGTTCTTCCCTCTGAATCCTCAGATTAGCTTCCCTCATTCTGGCTTCATGTTCCTTTCTCTCAGGGGAAGTCATTCCCCTGTGAGAGGAAACACTAGAGATGCTAGAGACATGGGAGTGGATGGATTCCCTTGAAGGGGATCTGTCCCTCCTGTTTCTCTGATTAAGCCCACTTGGGGGTCTGTATGGGGGGACCCCATGCAAACTCCCATGTAAACTTAGGTTAGCCTGGCTAAGTCTTCCTACTTGGCCCTGGCTGTCTACCTCTCCATCTGAAGCCCCATCTGACTCCTCTGTGGTGGGTAGACCCTCCTCTGTACCTAGGGTACCTGCCTGAGATGCCCTAAGAGTATCATACTCCTCTAGGAGTTGTCTTAACTGAAGGAGGGTAGGGTTTGCACCCTGTTTTATTCCTCTGGAGGTACACAATTGTCTCATCTCCTGGAAGGTTAATGTATCATATCTAGAGGGGGTCTTTTGCAGACCTGACCCTCCTGAGAGAGCATCTACTTGATCTCCTCTCAGAGACATGATCTAGTGAGGGTGTGGTGTGTGCACCTACCTACACTAGTTGTTTCTACTAAACCTCTCTAGTAGTTGTAGTCAGGGTGTGTTACTCCCTTCAACCTACAACTACTAAGTCCAGTAGGACTTAAGTATTATAATCTATGTTATATGTACCTAGACAATATCTGTGTGATCTTTCAATTTAGTATCTCAAGATTACAATGGTATTTTTTGCGTTTTTAAAGCTTTATTCGACATTTGTCATAAAAGCATTCCCCTATCCCTAATACAATAAATACTACAATAAAATACATATTAAACATGGAATGTCGAGTAAATACATAATAAAAATAGAAATACTTCAATTTGTCAAATTTCATAAAATATAGATTTTTCTATAAATAAAATACAATAATTCATGCAGGATTGAGAATATACATATTTCATTACGATACAATTGCCATAAGTGAACGAGTACGAATTGACCATGACCAGGCCAAAAATTTTGCTACCCCAACCACAAACAATATCGAACAATCTGTTTCAAGTATCCTTAGGGCTGCAGATTGACTACGGGTTCCCAAGCTAGAGCACACAGGTTTTAACCATTTGCGTCTGGGGGACGAATACAGTGGGCAACAGAACAAAAGATGGGAAATGTGCTCAATTTGTTCTTTACAGTGATGGCAATGTTCATCCCATACTGGGGACCAGTGCTTCTTGAACGCATTCACCGGAAGTGTACCTATGCGAAATTGAAAATAGAGTTTTCTATCAAAGGGTTTTTCAATGATATCCCAAAAAATTTCGCAAGAAGGGTACATTTTTATGTCCAAGAAGCGAGATGTTAGACTTGTATTTGTGCCGTCACTAAACATTGTAAAATATACCATTTCCCAGTATAGCTCTTTCAACTTTGCCTTCGTTGGAAAGCAGGTTACATCTTTGGTGTCCCATAGATGGTTCAAATTCATTTTTGTAAGGAGTCCCCGGAGCTCCCTTAACCATGGGATAATATGGAAACGGTCGAATTTGATAACATCCATCAGAGCCGCAGCATAATGGCTCAATTCTGGGGTCACCATAATCCGTCTCCAATATAGGAGAGGGCGTAGCCTCGCTATGTCCTCTATTCCTTTTCTTCCCATATCCAATTTTAGTGGGATTATGGGTGTGCTTTGGGGGACCATCACAATACCTCGTAAGAACCTGTTTTCTGCTCGGCCCAGTTCTCTCAAGTTAGAAAACCCCCATAGTTCAGAACCATATAGACAAGCCCCTAGTACTTTCATAGAATATATTTCCAACACACAACTTACTGGCTTTGTCAGCGAGGAGCGATATTTTAGGGTAATTGCGCCTGCTAGCTGCCTAAACTTTAGTAAAGTTGTGGTTATGTGTGGCTTCCAACTCATTTTTCCTTGGAGGGTGATGCCTAGATAAGAGAAAGAGTCCACCCTTTCTAAGGGTGTACCTTTGTATTTTATTACACCTTTAAAGGTGGACAGCTGGTTGAGGCACATGAATTTTGTTTTGGAGGTGTTCAGTTCAAGGCCCCTCTCGTCGCAAAATATACCAAATGCATCAACCACTTTTTGGAGCCCACTAGGAGTGCGGGAAAGTAGCAGCGTGTCATCTGCGAACATGAGGATGGGTACACGAGAGCCTGCAATTACTGGTGCGTCACTAGCAATCTTCTCTAGATGCTCAACAATGCCATTTATATAAATTGAGAAGAGAGTCGGTGCTAATACACACCCTTGCCTCACCCCACGTTCTACCGGAAAGGGATCAGTGACTTCTCCTTGCTTG
This sequence comes from Triturus cristatus, assembly GCF_964204655.1. NCBI lineage: Eukaryota > Metazoa > Chordata > Amphibia > Caudata > Salamandridae > Triturus > Triturus cristatus. Next base: position 1,398,221,147 of record NC_140589.1, read on the forward strand.
CCCCACCTTATTCTTGCAAAATTATTTTCGTGGAGACGAACAAGGAGTGTGAGCAATTCCTGGCTTAAGCCCACGTCCGCCAAGGTCTGCCAAAGTTTTTCTCTGGGGACCAAGTCGAAAGCGGCTTTTAGGTCCACAAAAACTGCATACAATGTCCCCTTCTTTAAGGTGACATTTCTCCAGTAGATGGTTAAAAAGTGGAGGACTTGATCAACGCTGCTAGTTAGAGGGCGAAATCCAGCTTGATAAGATGACAAAATATTGTGTTCGTTGATCCATTGCTGCAGTTTATTTTGGACTAATCGGCCCATTAGTTTTTGTGCTGTATCAATCAAACTAATGGGTCTATAATTTTTGGCCAGGGTTCTGTCACCTTTTTTAAATATGGGAATGATTTCAGCTCCCTTCCAAGAGGCAGGCACTTTCCCTCCCATTGCCACCGCGTTAGCCAGAAATGCAAAGTAGGTACACCAGGAATTGCGATCCGATAAAAATATATCAGCCGAAATTCCGTCCATGCCCGGGGCTTTGCCCCCGGCCACACAATCCAATACAACACTCACATCCTTTTCATCAAATATTGGAGATTCGTAAAAGACTTGTGGGGGCCGACAAACAATGGAAAATATGGGATTGGAGGCATACTGCGGTTGGAAGTATTCCACCCAATTGCTTTTTGGAACATGGTTTGTAGGGTGGAGTGCTGTGCCACCCTTATCCCATTTTACTGTGGACCAAAAGCGCTTAGAGTCCTTGGAGGCACACGCCTCCTTGAGTTCGCTCCAATAAACCTCATCCCAACGCTTCTTTGCCAAATTTTGGGCCTGTCTATACTGGTTTCTTGCCAGCCTTACTGCTGCTGCATTTCCTGTTCTCAGTTCCACGCTAAGGTTGTCTCGTGATATCCTGCAACTCCTGTCATACCATCCTTTGCTCTCTTGGACTTTTTTCTTTTTACATGGGGCTACTGTTTTAACAAAGAAACTTTGAATTTTTGAAAATAGTTTCTCGTGAGCAGCCATCATGTAATCTGTAAAATCAGTCCTCCCATAATGGCACTTTATCTTAGATACCTCAGTCGCCACTAATTCTTTTAGAGTCTCTAGGTTGTCAACATCTTCCAAGAGCATACTCCACTTCAGGTGGCGAAGATTGTTTGAACTTATGAGATCTTGCGTCACCATTTGGTTCCCTCTTGGGAGATCGGACATTTCATGGTAAGGATGGAGTGTCAGGCACAGTGGATTATGGTCACTTTCTATTTTGTCTTTCACTTCCATATCCACCAATTTATCCCAAGCCCTTACGTCCAGTAGCATATAATCTATTCTGCTGGCTGCTCGACCATTGTCAAATGTGTTTTTCCCCATTAAGTCAGAGGGTGCCCGTCCATTTAATGCTCTAAGGCCTCTTGATAGGCAAAGACTCTTCAGTTGGATTGCTACTGTGCTCCATTTTCTAATGGCTGGGATATCCAGTTGGGGAATTCCCCACTTGGCATCCTCATCTTCGGCCAGTGTCCTATCTTCATCGCCCAAGGGTTCGAAAGTTGTGTTAAAATCCCCGCCTATTATTACATGGGGAAGCACTGGTAGCATTTCAATATAATACTCAAGGGTCGTTAGGGTCTCTGATGGTTTACCCCTACCAACTCCCCTGGAGTAAAGATTGAACAGAGCTAGTTGTTGGCCATTTTGCCAGCTAATGTCAAGAGCTAGGATATCATTAGAGGGTATGGACCTTCGTTTAACTGAGCAATTCAATGTTTGCCGTACCCAAATCAGCAGGCCCCCAGAGTGTCGACCCACTCGGTTTCTTATGGCTGGGACATAGAAGTTCAGATATCCTTGTCGGAAAATTGGGGTGAGCGCCCAAGTTTCTTGCAACATTATTATATCGTACAGGTCGATAAAATCGACCCAATCTGGGATATTTAGCTTGTTTGCGATACCAGCTATATTCCAAGAAATGATAAATAATGGCAATATGTCCAGTTGGTGCTGGATCTGGTCAATGACAGAAGTGTGTATACAATCTTCAGGTTCTAAACCTGGCGCTAGGTCGCTATTCAACATTGGTGTATTCTCAATTGGCTCTAATGATCTTTTTTGTCCCATCCAGACTCCACTTAGATCCTCTTGGGAGGGGGTGGGAGATGTCTTGGGGGCCGGGGTCAATTCATCTAATACAGGCTCGTTAAGAATCAGAGACCTATCATGACCCTGGTGCAGCTGGAGTTCGGGGGCGACAGGAAGAACACATGCAAGTCAATCACACTCGTTTAGGTCAGATAGCACAGAGTAGTGATTATCCAACCTCAACCCCCACTCGCTTGCTGGGTCAGTCCTGGGCCTTCTACTTCCCACAACTGACCACTTTGTTCTTAATGTGCTAGGTTTAGCTAATAGACCTCTTCTACTATAGAAGAAATCCAGAGTCAGTGGTATTATTTCTGCTGTTCTGAGTTGTGGAGGGAAGATGTTCCGTAGGACATCAGGTAGAGCTTCAGGACCCTTAAAATTCAAAACCACGCAGTCCCCTTGGAATTTCTTTGCCTTTGTGCCTATCCACTTAACCCTTCTTGCTGTAAGCAGGTCATCAGATAGTTTTTCCTTGCCCCAGGGGGATATGTGCATATTATTGCTAAGCCACTGCAATGCCTTGTTTCGTAAGGAGTCCGAGGACTCGGTCTGCCCTGTTTTCAACGTTGGAGTGTTTGCGAGTACTAAAATCAAGGGGGAGGCTTCAACAATTAATTCAACTGGGCCAGTTTCTGGATTAAGAGTCTCAGTGGTAGTATTGCCTACTGGTTGTGCTGTTTCTAATATTGGGGCAGTATTAGGAGTCTCACCATGTCCAGAGCAGGCTTGATGAATATGGTCAGATGGGATTTGCAGGCCTGTATTTAAAGTACCCCCAAGTAATTTCCCTGCGGCATCTATGTGTTCAGGTTTGGATATTATTAGGTTTGATATTTCCCCCATCCCCTCATTGGTTTTTCTTAGGAGGGTCTCTAGTTTATTTACCTTATTAACTAATTGGTCTACTTTTGATATAAGGGGTTTCATTAACCCTGATAGCTTAGACTCCAGTGCTCCCATGAGCTTATTTAAAAAGGTATCCTCCCAATCTACACCTTCACTCTCTTCTTCCCTTATCCCTTCTTCCACCCTCTTCTTTACTCTTCTTGGTGGGGTTACAGATTTAGTTTTACAGGAACGTAGACCACCTCTTCTAGGGGGTTCCTTAGTAATCCCTTTTTTAACTCTTGGTGCAGGGACAGGAGTGGGAGGAGTATTGCTCTCAGGATCTAACTCCATAATTGTGTCGGATTGGTTTGGCTCTTCTAAAATAAGTAAATCAACAATAGGATCGAGTTGTTGGACAGTAGAAGGCGTGGATACATTTGATATAGAGGAGTCGCAGGGGACCTCAATCGGGTCATTGGTAACAATTTCATCTCTAGCAGACTGGAATATCCCTGATTGGTTAATTTGGGCACAAGGTGGGGAATCCATAAGTCCCAGGGAAGACCTCCGATCATTGTTAATCTTTGTCACCACCTGTACCAAATAATTATCCATTGTGTTTGCCAGGGTGGCAGGTGTTTTTTGTCTCGACATTATAACCTGCCAAATCCTGTACAGATCTACCCTGATAGTAACTGTAATAAGGCAATTTCACTTTCAATAAGAATATATATATATCGTTATATCGTCTTACCATAGGTAAATTTGAGGTTGGGGGAAAGAGGGGTGGCCCAGTCCAGTCTCTCACAGTCTAGAACGGGCTAAAACGGGCCCGCCCTTGGCCCGGGCTTCGCCCGGGCGCTGCCCGCGCGTGTCCCGCGCTGCGTGGGGCCTGTGTGCAATTTATACAGCCCGGGCGCTGCCTGATGACATCAGCGGCAGGCGCCCGGAGCTGAGGGTGCTGGGTAATGTAGTTTCGCCGCCGCCTCCCGGCGGTATCCCAGTTCAGGCAAAAGTCCTTTTGTCCCCGTTGGTGGAGCCGTTCCCCTCACGGCGGGCCTGGTACAAAGATATGGCAATGGTAGATTCAGTAGGCGCGTCCCGCGCTGCGTGGGGCCTGTGTGCAATTTATACAGCCCGGGCGCTGCCTGATGACATCAGCGGCAGGCGCCCGGAGCTGAGGGTGCTGGGTAATGTAGTTTCGCCGCCGCCTCCCGGCGGTATCCCAGTTCAGGCAAAAGTCCTTTTGTCCCCGTTGGTGGAGCCGTTCCCCTCACGGCGGGCCTGGTACAAAGATATGGCAATGGTAGATTCAGTAGGCGCGTCCCGCGCTGCGTGGGGCCTGTGTGCAATTTATACAGCCCGGGCGCTGCCTGATGACATCAGCGGCAGGCGCCCGGAGCTGAGGGTGCTGGGTAATGTAGTTTCGCCGCCGCCTCCCGGCGGTATCCCAGTTCAGGCAAAAGTCCTTTTGTCCCCGTTGGTGGAGCCGTTCCCCTCACGGCGGGCCTGGTACAAAGATATGGCAATGGTAGATTCAGTAGGCGCGTCCCGCGCTGCGTGGGGCCTGTGTGCAATTTATACAGCCCGGGCGCTGCCTGATGACATCAGCGGCAGGCGCCCGGAGCTGAGGGTGCTGGGTAATGTAGTTTCGCCGCCGCCTCCCGGCGGTATCCCAGTTCAGGCAAAAGTCCTTTTGTCCCCGTTGGTGGAGCCGTTCCCCTCACGGCGGGCCTGGTACAAAGATATGGCAATGGTAGATTCAGTAGGCGCGTCCCGCGCTGCGTGGGGCCTGTGTGCAATTTATACAGCCCGGGCGCTGCCTGATGACATCAGCGGCAGGCGCCCGGAGCTGAGGGTGCTGGGTAATGTAGTTTCGCCGCCGCCTCCCGGCGGTATCCCAGTTCAGGCAAAAGTCCTTTTGTCCCCGTTGGTGGAGCCGTTCCCCTCACGGCGGGCCGGTCCCCGCTCTTTCTCCCGTCTGTCGCCTCTTCTTCTACGACATCAGCTAGCGGAGAAACGGCCAAGTGCGCTCTGCGCCTGCGCGGAACTGCATTAGAGACATGGGAGTGGATGGATTCCCTTGAAGGGGATCTGTCCCTCCTGCTTCTCTGTGTAAGCCTACTTGGGGGTCTGTACGGGGGACCCCATTCAAACTCCCATGTAAGCTTAGGTTAGCCTGGCTAAGTCTTCCTACTTGGCCCTGGCTGTCTACCTCTTCATCTGAAGTCTCCTCTGACTCCTCTGTGGTGGGTAGACCCTCCTCTGTACCTAGGGTACCTGCCTGAGATGCCCTAAGAGTATCATACTCCTCTAGGAGTTGTCTTAACTGAAGGAGGGTAGGGTTTGCACCCTGTTTTATTCCTCTGGAGGTACACAAGTGTCTCATCTCCTGGAATGTTAAGGTATCATATCTAGAGGGGGTCTTTTGCAGACCTGATCCTCCTGAGGGAGCATCTACTTGATCTCCTCTCAGAGACATGATCTAGTGAGGGTGTGGTGTGTGCACCTACCTACACTAGTTGTATCTACTAAACCTCTCTAGTAGTTGTAGTCAGGGTGTGTTACTCCCTTCAACCTACAACTACAAAGTCCAGTAGGACTTAAGTATTATAATCTATGTTATATGTACCTAGACAATATCTGTGTGATCTTTCAATTTAGTATCTCAAGATTACAATGGTATTACAACAGCAAGCTCAGATCCCAACCGCTGCTCACCAATGTGAGAAGTTGGCCTGATGTATGATGTCACTAGTTCTAGTGTACACCTTATATCAGTCCAAATACCCTTATGGTGATTGGTTGTAAAGTCAACCTTATAGACCAGCTATCCTAGTGGTAGCATGGACAAGAGCAGTCTTAGGCTAAACTCTGAATGGCATGTGAAGCCAGCTGTGATACCATATATAATCCCTTGAATACCAAATGAAAGGACACCACAACAGATATATATATATATAATAAAGTGTATTTATTCTAGTCAAACCCTCAGCACTCTTTATGAGATTAGAGGTAAGTACAACACAGTCTTATTTAAGCATACATTAAGTCACACAGGTAAGTAATACAGTTAGGCCCTAGGGGCCACGCAAACCATATACTAAGTAAGTGGTATAAGGACCACTGTCACGGAAATAGAATAGGCCTAGGCCTAGGGAATCGCTGGGGCTACACTACACTAGCGTTAGTTAGGAAGTGGGAGGCCCACGGGATTCGTGTGCAGAGTGGAAACACTCACGCGTAATGCGTGAAAGTCACTAGCAATAGTACAGTTTAGAAAACGATAGATTAGGACACTTCCGGAGTAGCTAGGAAGTCGAGTCTGGAAAACTAGACACTAGGATAGTCAATATCCTGATGAGCACCGGAGTACCCAAGTTAACTAGCCCACAGGCTGCGGGTGCATAGGGGTGAAGATGCGTCGGTTTTCGTCGTCGACTCCTATGGATGCCTGAAGAAAGATGCTGACAGGCAGTCAGTGAAGAGTGTCCGGTGGATCCCAAGGCTGGGATCAAGAAGAGAGGAGTCCTGCAAGCAGAAGGGACAGAGTCAAGGTCACTAGCCAGTGACCACGTGGAACCAGGAAGGAACCAGGCGATGTCGTGAAGATTGCAGGTGAAGGTGAAGCTTGTCGCTGCAGCCAGGAGGACCAGGAAGCGTCGAGGATGACCAGGACCAGGAGGCGAGCTGTCCCACGAAGGCTCTTGCTGTCGGCGGCGTCGAAGTTGGACTAGGACTCACCAAGCCTTGGCAAGCGGAACCCACGAAGAACGGAGGACTTGCTTCTGGTGCAGACCAGGAAGGTCTGGGGTGCTTCTTCTTTGCAGAGAAGCGGGAGCCAGTCTGGAGGAGCCAAACCAGCTCAGAAGATTTCAGGGTGCGTCGTCACAAAGACCACTAGCCAGCGGGCAAGCAACCGGACAGACGCGGCAAGCAGGAAAATGCAGAAGGGCCCCACGCAGGACTCGTGGAGTGTGGGGGGCTGATCTTCGGTGCAGATGGTGCTTGGGGTTGGGGCTTCTCAATCCCCGGTGCACCACTTCGAGGGTGCCTCAGAAGCTGCGCTTGAAGTTACTAGCCACTTTTCCCAGGTAGCCGGTCCCACGTCGCTCGTCGCCTCCACGGATCTCAGCTTTGCTGTGGATGTGGATCAGGGTCGGAGAAGTCTGGAAGTCAAGGCTCTGGTCGGGCTCTGCAGTCGGTTCCTCGTAGAACGTGGGCAAAGCAGAGGGTAGTCTCTTGATGGTGCCTGTTTGCACAGGGTAGCCACTCCTTGGCCACAAGGGAGATTCTTCAGTCTTCTTCTTTCGTCGAATGTCGAAGGTCCAGAGTTTCTGTTCAAGTTGCAGGTTCAGGATAATCTAAAGTCTTGAGGCCCAACTCCCACTCTTATACTAATCTGGGGGGCTGGGATACCTGCTAGGTCACGCCTTATGGGTGGGACCTGGGAGGGGGTGGTTACACCCACTTCCCTTTGTCCAGTTTCGCGCCAGAGCTGGGGCTGGAGTGCCCCAGCGCCGGTTTGAACTGGACTATGCAAGGAACACCTTGTGTGCCCCAGGCATGTCTCATTCCTTTCAGCCCACCCTGCCCCAAAACACTAAAGGCTGTCTGGGGAGGTGCTAGCACCTCCCCAAGCAGGAAACCTATTGTCCAGGCCTCCCTGGCTGGGATCACTCCCAGCTGCAGGAGGTCAGACTTGTGTCGTGGCAGCAGCATCCATTTTGTGATGCTGAGGCTTTGGTCAGAGGCTAACAGTGAAGTATGATTTTAACATGTCTTTCCCTCTAGAAGGGGGGAATAATATCCTCATGTCCAGAAATGGCATGGGGGTATTATTCCACAGTGTTAGACACCTTACACGACATGTTTCGATAAAGCCAAACCATAGTTACCATAACCGTCTAAGATTATAAGGCACTTTAAGAGTATATGGTAGGCTATATCATAGAACAGCTATAAGGACTTGGTTCCGAAAGCTGCAGACAGGCTCAGCTCATGCAAGAGCACCATCTCACATGTTACCAAGCACTCTGCCTCCAGGATTGTTAAGGCCTGCCATAGGAGTGACTGATAGGTACACATGTGTCTATATGTAAGTTAGGTATAGGAATACTACACCTAAGCAAGGGGTGATTACACGACCTTGCCCCAGCTGAGTGATCAGCCAGTTGTGTCAAAATGGAAGGCCAGGCCAGGGGTGGCATAATACATGCTGCAGCCCCTGGTAGGCCTAGGGTACACCTATGCCCTGGGTACCTAGGGTACACTGTACAGGGGCCAATAAGGTGATCCTATCCAAATGGGTTATGCACCTAAAGTACATAGTATTAATTTAGAGAGAGAACAGCAGGGCTGTGGGTCTGATTAGCAGGCCCACAGCCACATCTAAGTCGAAAACCAGTAAAGCAAAAGCAAAAAGTGGGGGTGAACATAGAAAGCAGACCCTACTCTCCTACAGGAATTAGCTTTTAAAAAACCTTTGAAATTCACTGAAAAAACCATAGGTTTCAGGTATGTTATTGTTAGGAATTAGCATTTAAAAAATCTTAGTAATTCACTGAAAAAACCATAGGTTTCAGGGGTGTTATAGTTAGGTGGACATTTCACTCGATCAAAAACATAGTTAGCAAGTCGACTTATAAACACTACCACTGATTAACTTGTGGGGAAGGGTGACAAACACAGTTGGGAGAGAGGCTGATTTGAGTTACTTAATATCTTGTTCTCACATTCTTCTAATTGGTTAACCCTGTATGCATTGGGAGTGTTCTTTGTGAATATGTGTGTTATAAAAGATTGTGCGCCACGAAGTAAAGTGGTCCTAAGAACATACCGAGTGTACTTCTGGGACAACTGTACTTAGCTGCAGCTAATAAACCCTATCTTCTACGCCTAACGGAGTGTCCCGTGTCTCTGTTCGACAAAGCAGGTGAACTCAGGAGATTAAGGCGTACCCTGTGCCGCCAGGTCCCTAAGGTTCTGGTTCTTCAATTGGCGCGCGAACGTGGGCCAGCTTCAGAGGTAGCAGTTCTTGCCCGAGGATCGTGAGGAGCCCCACAGAAAAATTCTGGAGGAATCGCGAACCACGTCAAGCGACCCCTGTATGTCGAAGTGGTCTGAAGGTCTTTTACAGCGCGGTTTCTCCTTTCTGACGGCTGCTGATGACTGCTGCCCTGACTGCCGCCCTGCTTTGGTCCCTTTGATGATGTTTGGTATCGAGAGACATTAAACGGGCCTCTGTTGGAGTAAGAAGACACTTAGTTAAGTATTGGTGGGTAGCTCCCACTATTTTGTTTTGATTTGGGTCTTTTTTTTTTTTGAAAACATTTATTTCAAAATTCAGGACACAGCTATTCAGCCGACAGCCCGAAGGTTCGGCAGCATTGCAAGTTAGATACAGTGATGTGTCCCCAATGCAGTTCAAAGAGTAATGCAAAGGTCCAATTTTAAGTAAACACAGAAAAAACTAACAACAAACCCCAGCAAGGCAAGGACATTGAGAGCCCATGGCGGAGGCCCCCAGGGGAGGCCGGACCCCACTCGTCTACTAAGTACAAGACTGTGTACGGAGGAAGAAGGGGAACAGCAGAGGCCCAGAACAGTTACTAAAACCAAACTGTGCTGGAAAGTAGGTCAGGGGGAAAGCTGTTCCTCGGGAGGTTCCAGGTCCGGGGCAAGACATATTCCCCCCCTGTATTGGTTCCACCGCCCCCAGATGGCATGCCACTTCCGGGGGCGACCTCTAGAGCAGTAGACCGTCTTCTCCCTAAACATGCTCCAATCCATGTTCTCCTTCCACGCGGTCAGTGTAGGGGGTCCCGAGGAGCCCCATAGTCGCGCGATATCCCTTTTAGCTACCATGTTACCCAGAGTCACCCATTGGGTCTGCGCCTCATCGAGGTCAGTGGGCCCCCAGACGTTCAGGAGGCAGCACCGCGCCTCCGGCTGTACCACAATGCCCGTCACCTCCCCCATAACTGCGTGGACTCTCCTCCAGAACTCCACAATGACACCACATTCCCAAATGATGTGCAGGAAAGTACCCACCATACCACATCCCCTTCTGCACAGGCCGTCCTCCGAGAATCCCATGCGGACCAGCCTTGGCCCCGTCACATACACCCGGTGCAGTATTTTAAGCTGCACCAGCCTCAGACGCGACGGGATCGCAACCTCCTTAGGCGAAGAAACCGCTGACTGCCAGTCCTCATTATCCAACTCAAGGCCATCCCGGGTCCACTGTTCTCTCAGCCCCAATAGCAAGTCTGCCCGGACGTTTATCAACTTCTTATAGATGAGCGAGATCGTGCTCTCGGGCATATGACCATCAAGGACTCGGTCCTCAAGGGGAGAGGACTCCGGCACCTTCTCACCCTCCACGAGGACTGATCGGAGGGCGTGACGCAGCTGGATATACCTGAAATACTCTGAGGGCCCTAGCTCAAACTCAGTCTGCAACTCCTCGAAGGACTTCACCCTCCCCTTATGCAGCACATCTCCCACCTTGGATATACCTATCAAATCCCACTTATCAAAGCCCTTCGTGTGCCAGAGTCTTCCCAATCTTTCCGATTCAAACAATGGGGTAGCGAGGGTTAGCCTATCCTTCCATCCCAACGAGTCAGTCGCCATCTTCCATACGCGCACCGCCACACCTGTGGGCCCCGTGAGGGACGAGTCTAAGGACCGCGAATACAACGCCCTGTAGTAGTTGCCGCCGCGCAGCAGCCACCTATCCATGGCATACCCAGGGCTGAGGGCAGGGCCATAAAACCCATGGTTGATCGCGCTCAGCTGCGTGGCCCAATAGTACCGTCGGATGTCTGGGAGCGCAATGCCCCCATCGTACCATGGGAGCGTCAACTTTGAAATAGCTATTCGCGGCCGCCCATCCCACAGCAACGTCCTTTGGAGGCCTTCGACCTCCCGAAAGTATTTGGCCGGTACCCAGTCCAAGGTGTTCTGGAGGGCGTAGAGGAAGCGGGGAAGAGACATCATTTTGAACAGGGCCGCACGCCCAACGAGGGAGAGCGGCAGCCTCCGCCAACCTTCCACATCTCGCCTCAAGCGTGCCAAGGGGGGGAGCAGATTCCTCTCATAGCGCACAGCAGGATCCATGGATATAAAAATCCCCAAATACACAAAACCCTGCTGGGCAACCTGTATCGAACATGTTCTAGGGATCGGTGGGACCTCGCCACTAAGAACGTACAAGTACGATTTGCCCCAATTAATCACAAGCCCCGAATTCCTACCGAACGATGCGAGTACGTCACAGACCACTATAAGTGACTTCTTAGGTGAGGCAAGATACAGTAGGATATCATCGGCATAAAGCGAAATACGGTCCTCGTGATCAGGCGACCACCGAAGGCCCCGTATATCCGGGTGCCAACGTATCCACGCAGCCAACGGTTCAAGGGCGAGGGCGAACAACAGAGGCGACAGGGGGCAGCCCTGCCGAGTACCCCTACCAAGCTGAAACGGAGAAGATGCCCGACCATTCACCACAACATTCGCTAGTGGCCCCTCGTACAGCAACCGAACCCAACTCACAAAACCGCGACCGAAACCAAACTTGGCCAGCACGGCCCATAAATATGCCCACTCCACCGTGTCGAAGGCCATCGTGGCATCAAGAGATGCCACAACAGCCGGTTCACGCAGCGTGCCCGCCCTGGCGATGACGCCATGAAGACGCCTAAGGTTCAATGCTGTGTTTCGGTGCGGGATAAAGCCAGATTGATCCGGGTGGACCAAATCGCCAAGTACCCTAATCAAACGGGTAGCCAGGAGTTTGGCCAGAATTTTCGGCTCAGCGTTGAGGAGTGAAATGGGCCGATAGGAGGTGCATCTATCTCGGGGTTTACCCTCTTTATGTATGACCACGATCGACGCCAGCCGCTGGTCCAACGGAAGGATCCCATCCCCCCGCGCCTCCAAAAACATGGCGCGCAGGTGAGGGGCGACCCTATCCGGGAACAGTTTGTACAGGTCGATCGGCAGTCCATTCGGTCCAGAGGCCTTACCCGAGTTCAACGCGCGAATCGCCCCCGCCACCTCGTCAACCGTGATGTCACCATCCAAATCGTCCCTATCTATGTCAGAGAGGCAGGGCAACTCGATATCACGGAGGAGATCAGACGAGTCCTCGGGCGGCCTGTCCGACACAGAGGAATAAACCCTATGAAAATACTCCGCGAAACACTTCACAATCCCCTCAGGTTCCACAATCGCCTCTCCCCCCTCTCCAATCAACTCTGGCACCACTCTATTGACCCGTTCTTTCCTGTCCAACCACGCCAGGAGTTTCCCTGCCTTATCCCCAACATCATACAGGCGGCCCTGTTGTTCCCTGCTGAGGGTCTTAGCGGCGTTCGTCACCAGGTCCCTATACTCCGCCTGCTTCAGGCAAAGCTCATGCAATGAGGACTCTGTAACCTCCTCCTCCATATCCCCCTCAAGGGCCGCAATCTCCTCCTCCACTTGCCGCACCTCGCCATCCCTCCGATTCTTGGCAGCCACCACCAGGGAGAGGGCTTCCCCCCGAAGCACGGTCTTAAAAGCTTCCCACAGCGACACCGCCGAGTCCACGGTTCCCAGATTGTCCTTAATGTAATTATCTACCTTCTTTACCAGGGCGCTGCGCATCTTGGGGTCTCGGAAATACCATGGGTTGATGGGGGCCACCCTCCCTCCTCCCTCCCGACCTAGATCCAGCCGGATCCACACTGGCGAGTGATCAGAGATACCGCGTGCCATGTGCCTCGCCTCGGATATCAACGAGGCATGTGCGGCCAGAGTGAGCAGGTAGTCAATCCTGGAGAGGCTACCATGCGCCCCGGAGTGAAACGTGTATTGACTCTGTGTGGGGTGCCGGAGCCTCCAGCAGTCTATCAGACCAAACGTATCCAGGAAGTCTGGAAGCCATTTCTGAGCCCCCCCTGTGTCCCTGGGCGGGTATCTATCCAACAGTCCGGAACCCACAGCGTTGAAATCCCCTCCCACTACCAGCATTCCCCCCGGGAGAGTCAGCAAAGCCCTGCCCAGTTCAGCAAATGTGGAGGCCTGCAGGGCCGGCGGGACATAAACCGAAACCAAAACCAAAGTCCTTCCTTCCCACCGCCCCGCCACCGCCACAAACCTCCCCCTATCGTCAACAATGGTGGAGTCCACCTCAAAAGGCAACGATGCTCTAACGAGGATGCCCACACCCCTGGACCCGGAAGAGAATCCAGAGTGTGCAATGAATTTATACCCCTTCCTATTCAGGGCATAGCACGTATTGCCTATGAGATGCGTCTCCTGCAGCAGGACAACGTCTGGCATTGAGCGTTTCAAAAATTGCAAAACAATCCCCCTCTTGATGCGATCCCCCAAACCATTAACATTCCAGCTTATAACACTTAAGCCTCTACCCCCCATCCTCAAACGGAAAGAGGCCCACCCCACACCCGAGGCGCCACCATGGAACAGCCCTGAGGATAATCATCATGCCTTGCAGAAATAAACCCCCCAACAACAAACTCAAAATCCCCAAAACTCCCCCCACCCTGCACCCCTGCTGCAGCTTAAAAAGCCCCCCCAACTTGCAGTGTGCCTGTCGCCCTACAAAAACAAAAATCTACAAAAAGTACCCTAAGGGAGGAAAAGAGCACCCCTAGTCCTCCCGCAACCCTCCACAGTTACTGCACTCTGTTCAAATCTTCAAGTATGGTTAAATCAAGTCAGGCCGGCTTTGAGATATCAGCCCTGTCCATCCCGGCCACTGTCTCCATGCTCGGCTGTGTCGTCCCCGGTCCGTCGCCGGGGCAAAGCGTCCAGCCATTCGTCGGCCATAACAGGAGAGTCAAAAAAAAAAAGGCGGTCTTCATGCACCACCCGTAGTCTGGCGGGGAAAAGCATGGCATACTTCAGGTCCAGTTCCCGAAGTCTCCGCTTCACCCCCAGGAAGCTCTGTCTCTGTCTCTGCACCTGCTGGGTGAAGTCCGGATAAAAATTCACCGACGCATTCTGGAAGGGGACTGGGCCCGTCACCCTCGAAGCTTGCAGGATAGCGTCCCGATCTCGAAAATGAAAGAGCCGGGCGACAATCGGCCGCGGCGGGGCACCCGCCTTGGGCCGCCCGCCCGGCACCCTATGGGCCCTTTCCACCGCAAAAAACTTCCCAAGGCCCTTAGGCTTCAGATGATTGAGGACCAAATCTTCCACAAGCAGGTCCGCCGAAGCCTCATCCGAGGACTCCGGGACCCCGATGACGCGCACGTTGTTGCGCCTGGACCGGCTCTCGAAGTCCTCCAGCCGGCGGGCGGCGAGGTCACTCTCGGCCCTCAGCTTCCGGACCTCGTTCTGCAAATCCGCGACATCATCAGTGAGGCCCGTGGTCTTGTGGTCCAGGTTCTTAACGCGTTCGTTTGTCTTGCCCAGGTCCGAGCGGATCAAATTGACATCCACCAGGATGGCATCCACCTTATGCGCCAGGGCCTCGAATTGCCTCCCCATCGAGGTCTGCATCCCATCAAGCGCGCCCATGACATCCTGCAGGGATAGCTCCAGTGTCCCAGGCGAGTCCTCCTTCTGGGCATCCGGCGCCTGGCTCGGTCCACTCGGCGATGTTTTCAGGAGGGCGTAGCGGTCCATACTGTTGACTTGGGAATACGTTCCCCGCCTGGTGGACTTAGTCTTCAGCCGATCCCCTTCTGCTTTGCCCGACATAATGGACTCCAGGCAGTCCAATGCAGTGAAGACCGTTCCCTCTCAGAGAGAGGAATAAGGAGTGAGCAGGTCCGCCTTGTGCTGCCAGAGTAGCCCGCCGAGCGTCCTTGGGGTTATAAAGCCACCCAGAGCTCTACAGTGTCCGGGCAGACAAAGGGAACGAAATCGAAAGTGAAAGAGCGAGGGCCTCCGTCCGACAGTTCACACCTCACCAGGCCGTTGTTGATCAACTAGGAGTCGGGCATCCTGCCAACTCTAGCCCCTGGCATCTCCGGGAGTTAGGCCGCAATCTTTCGCCAGTCGTAAGTCCGGTTCCCGATGGGCGATCCGACCGCGGGTTGCATCAATCGCCTCCCTGACAACTCAGCAACACGGTGCCATGCATACCATCAGGATTAGAGACAGGATAGTCGACGGAGGGCGCGAGGGTCTCGGGAGCTCTAAGCTCACGCGGCCATCTTGGTCAAGCGCTAGGCTCCTCCCCCCTTGATTTGGGTCTTTGATTCGGCTATTGCAAAAGCCGAAGCCGAGGGGTGAGTACGTTTGTGCTATAGTATTTGATTTAACCCCTTAATGTTTGTGAACAGTCCAGTGAAATAACGATGCCTGGTCTGAATACGTTTAGGAAGTTCTGTTGCTTTGGTTGTAATAGGGATTCCCGGCTGGAGGACTCTTGTCCGATTCCTCCGGTTGGAACTCCCACCTATGAGCTTTATTCAAAACATGGTGTCGGCTCCATTGCCTTTAATAAGGCATGGATCCGATATACGAAGAACGATGGTGTTCTGCAGTGGCCACTAAATGGTAGTTTTGAGCCTGACATATTAGACAATTTGGAAGCGATATTGTTCAAAAGACAAGCCCGGCCGGCAATGTTTGACTCTTTTCGCCTCTGGCGTAAGGAAGCCAAACAGAAAGAAATTAAGCAGGCAAAACGAGATAAGAAAGCACAAAATATGATGATTATACAGGCTGCCCAGCAGTTTAAAGATAATGAGATTGATAATGCAATGGAAATTTCAGGGAGACAGCATCGTATGGCAATAGATAGATGCTATCCGGTGTTGCCTAATTCCCCTTCTGATAAAAGTAAGGATCTGGAGGAAGACCCTTTGATGTCTCACCTATTGAGATTGCCTCCACCCTATGTACAAGGTGCTAATGCACACCCGTTGCTACAACCTGTTCAGCTACCCGTTGTCCCCCCACCTGTTCCGGTTCTTCCACATTTGACTCTTCCGATATTGCCACTCCCACCTCTCGTGCCACTGATTCCTTTGTCTCCATCTCCTGAACCTCAATCTTCTTTGCCTTCGGCTCCCCTTAGAACTGCAAGTTCCTCGCCTGTATCGCCTAATACCTTGTCCGCTGTCCTTATGTCTAATTCTCCTACTGTGCGCAAACGAATATCTGGTTTCTTGTCCCCTTTCTTTGAGACTCTGAACATGTCTCCGGCTTTTTCTCAAAGACAGTCTCGTAGTCAACTTCCAGGTTCCGACGAACGGGTGGTATTGGACTCTCTCGCTCGAAAATGGATCGAGAAGGGTCCCTAGTATAGTGTGAAAGATATCATGACCACCTTTCATCAGTGGGAGGCGCCCACGCAGAGATATGTATTTAATGTTATGTGTGACACTCTCGCTAAAGAATGGGAGGATATGGATTTGGGTTTACTTCCCCAGGGTTTGTTGGATGTTCAGGCTAATTTCGATAAAGGACTCATTGTGGGTTCTAAGGTTGAGGACGCCGTAAGGACACTTGTTACTTTTAGGTCCTTATTTTCTTCACAAACTTTTCTTGATTCTGATCCTGCTGTTTGGCAGACATTGAAACATTACCCGAGGAGAGAGGTTCCTCCGATATGGAGGGAAGAGGTTGCGCAAGCAGGTAATAATCCAGCTATTCCCGCTCACTTCCAGCGTATATGGGTACATGTGCCCTGTAAGAGATCTGATGTTTTGGCCCTCAAACAATCTTTACCGGATCCCCGTAAAAACCCTGCTGGTTACTATAAAGAATTGTCTCAGACTGTTGATGCCTGTATTATGAACTTAGCGGATATTGACATGCTGATGGGAAATGTAGTCCCACAAGCGTTATGGGCTCGGATTCGTAGAGAGGATCACGCTCAAGAATTGGGTGGTACATGGAATGCTATAACTGCCTCGGATAGAGCACAAGTGGGTGGTGCTAAGCCTGATGTTTTGATCACAGAACTCCCTGGTAGGATTATTGCTTTAATGAAAACAATGATGCCCGCCTTACGAGTTAATTGTGATAAATTAGCAGCGTGTAAACAGAAGAAAGATGAGAGTGTCTCCGATTTCTTCACTCGTTTTGAGGAGACGTTTATTGATCACAGTGGTCAGGATATGACTACGGAGGGTGGACAGCGATTATTTGTAGATAAATTCGTATTCAATTTGCTCCCCGAGTTGTCACATAAGTTAAAAGACTCTGAAAGTTCATGGGCTGTTTCTTCTTCGGCTCAGATATTGGCTACTGCTCAATATTACGAAAACAGGGACAAAGAGGAAAAAGACAAGCAAGAGAAAAAGACTAAAGAATTAAAAACGAATGTTCTTCTGCAACAAGCGTATCCTCCTCGCGCTGCTCAGCGCCAGTTTCAACAGCCTCCCCAGTTTCAGAGGGTGTTTCAAAAGCCTGATTCTACATATTCCACGGCCTTTGTTAGGTCCCAACCAATGCGCCTATTGTAGGGAGGAAGGTCATTTTAAGAATAGCTTCCCGGTTTTATTACAGCGTAATGGAGGACTATCTACTCCACAAGGTTGTGGTGGTTCCCAGTTAGCCCCCAGGGGTAGATGTCAAGGTATGTCGCTCCAGACACAGCGTTCCCCTCCACCTCCACATTCTACGAACTACTTTGATCAACAAAATACTCAGTCTACACAGTATTACAATGATGATTATAATGTTGAAGGTGAGAATGACGGTCTTCATGCTAACTAGGACAGCCATAGACAAAGTGAGGGAGTTGTATCGATTCCAGTAGATCAGAATGGGCCTTATGTTAATGTCACTACAATGGGTGTTTCAGAGCCATTTCTTTTAGATACTGGTGCGATGAGAAGTTCTATTATTCACTCCAAACTCCCTGGGGCACCTTTGTCTGGCTTAACAAACGTATCCGTAGGATTTTCTGGCGCCCCAGTTCATAGCCCGGTCTCTTGGCCTCTGCCTATTTCAATTGGTTCTTATGATTTGGAAGCTCCGCTTCTTTTAATGACTGGTTGCGGCGAAAATCTGTTGGGTTTGGATTTATTGAAAAGACTGCATGCAACGATATATTGTTCACCTTCTGGTGTACATCTCGTTTTGGGGCAGAAACTGACTTCTCCAATGTATTTGTCTAAAGATCAATTTCCACCTGAATTGCTCTCTCTCCCTGCAACACTTTGGGCTAAGGGTCCAAATTATGTTGGTTGTCTTGAGATCCCACTCTATGTTGTTACCCTCAAGCCCAATGCTAAATTGCCACGCATCCCTCAATACAAAATTCCCAATGATGGTGAAAAAGCACTTTTTGCTATTATTTATGATTTGGTTCAGAAGGGTGTGGTCGAGGAGATGAGGGGAAATGTATGCAATAGTCCTGTTCTTCCGGTTCTTAAACGCACTGATCCTTCTCAGCCTCCTGTCTATCGTTTTGTTATTGATCTCCGGGAGGTTAATAAAATTGTTGTACCACAATTTCCTGTTGTTCCAGATATCACTGCCCTGTTAACTATGATACCTGCCTCGGCAGCTTGGTTTTCTGTTATCGATCTGAAAAATGCTTTCTTCAGCATCCCCATTGCTGAAGAGAGTAGGGATATTTTTGGCTTCTATTTAGGAGGCCGAAGTTATCGGTTCAAGCGCGCACCCCAAGGCTATTGTGAAAGTCCCTCCATCTATAGCCAAGCTCTGAAATGCCAGCTTGATGCTTTTCCTTTGCCGCCAGGTGCTTCCCTTATTCAGTATGTGGATGATTTATTGATTGCTGCTGATTCAGAGGATATTTGCAAAAACGTGACTATTGCACTATTGCGTCACTTGTCTGGGTTTCACCTTCTAAACTACAATATGCCCGCCAAGAGGTTACCTATCTAGGTCATCTCTTGTCGAAGGAGGGAAGGCGACTGACCCCAGAACGTATTCAAGCAATTGCACAAATGTCTGTGCCATCCACACAAAGAGAAGTGCGTGCCTTTCTGAGCATTACCTCTTATTGTAGACAGTGGATTCCAAATTTTTCTTTGTTGGCTAAACCTTTGTTGGCACTCACTTTGAAAGACACACCCCGACCCCTTCCTTGGACTGATGAATGTCAGAAGAGTTTCTCTGATTTACGTGCTGCTCTGTGCTCTGCTCCTGTGTTGGGTACTCCGGATTACAGTAAGTCCTTCACGCTCTATGTCCATGAAAGAGAGGGTTGTGCGTTGTCAGTCTTAACACAACGATTTGGAGACAAGCAGCGGCCATGTGCCTACTTTTCGGCCACATTAGATCCAGTAGCCAAAGCATTGCCTAGTTGTCTTAAAGCTACAGCAGCAGCAGCAATTTCTATTCGTAAAATCTGCTGGAGTGGTTCTTGATAACACTCTTATTGTCATGGTACCACATGCAGTGGATACCTAGCTAAATAGGACAAAAACGCAGCATCTTACAAGCGCTCGCTTGTCTGGGTATGAACTGACGCTCTTGGCTAGTCACGTGCACATCAAACGATTTAACACTTTAAATCCAGCCACATTGTTACCTCTTCCAGAAGAGAAAGGTATTCAGGAACAACATGATTGTTTTCTCCGTACTGAGGAGGAGACAAAAGGTAGGATTGATTTGAAGGATACACCACTAATGGACCCGGATGGGATCCTATGGGTGGATGGTTCTTGTTTTAAACTCCCTAATGGTGAAACAACTTCAGCTTACGCTGTTACCACCTTGCATACAATTGTGGAGACAGCACGCATCAGACATAATTCAGCTCAGGCGGCTGAACTGATAGCTTTGACCAGAGCATGTGTGTTATCTAAGGGGAAGAGAGTGAATGTATATACCGACAGCCAGTATGCGTTTGGTGTGGCACATAGCTTTGGTCGTTTGTGGAAGGAAAGATGATTCTTTACCTCCCACGGTACTAAAATACAGCATGGTCAGTTGGTAACTGATCTTCTTGAGTCACTTGCTTTGCCTACCCAGATAGCAATCATAAAGTGTAGTGCGCATAAGAGGATTACTGATGATGTTGGTCGCGGGAATGCTTTTGCGGATGAGGTAGCGAAAGGAACAGCCAGAGATGCTATGAGTCGCATGTATGTTGCGGGCCCTGCAAATTGGGTCAAGGAAAAAGGAATGTGTGAGGATACAATAGAAAGTGTGAGATCGATTCAAGGAGAGGCTACAGAGAAAGAGTTGAGTAAGTAGAAAGAGAGTACAGGTATGTTAAATGCGATGGGATGTTGCATAGAATTGTCAGAACATCAGCGTTGGCTGTTACCAGATGCCTATGTACTGCCTGTAGTTGCTATGGCACATGGTCCAGCCCACATCAGTGCGAAAGGAATATGTAAGCTTCTGGGTCCAGTGTGGCTGAACGAAGGGATTCCAAAATGTGCAGATAATTTAGTGAAGCATTGTATCGTTTGCTTGATGCATAATACAGGAAAGGGAACCCCAACTCCAGCAGGTCATGTTGCTCCCCCAACATATCCTTTTGAGGTGTTGCAAATTGATTATATTCACATGGAACGATGCAACAATCTCAAATATGTTTTGGTGGCGGTGTGTGCCTTCTCCGGATGGATAGAGGCTTACCCCCTGAAAGACAACACTGCTTTGTCCACTGCCAAAGTTCTTCTGAAAGAGTTCTTCCCTAGGTTTGGTTTGCTGCGCATTTTCTGGAGTGACAATGGAAGTGAATTTGTGGGCCAAATTATGAAAAAGGTGTGTGTCGGTCTTGGTATTGTCCAAAAATTCCATGCGGCGAACCATCCCCAATCAGCGGGTTTGGTAGAGTGCTATAAGGGGCACACTCAAACTTAAGCTTGCAAAGGTACAGGCTAGCACGGGACTTGCCTGGTCCGATGCTTTACCTTTGGCTCTCCTATCCACTAAAACAGCTGTACATTCTCGTTTGGGACTCAGCCCATACGAGGTTGTTTTTAGGCGCCTGGCAAATGTTTGGGGAGTCCCTCGCCCTAAAAAGTATTCTGACATACAGTATCCAATGCTGATTGATTACTTGCATGACCTCACCACTAAATTACGTGTTCTCCACCAACAGGTTCGAGACGCTTTACCAGAGGCCTCCACAGACCCAGGTCATTCTATCCAACCGGGAGACTGGGTCTGTGTGAAAAATGTTCAGAGGACAAGGAATTTGGAACCTTGTTGGAGGGCGCCTCGACAGGTTCTTCTAGTAACACGTACAACAGTGAAGGTCGAAGGGAAAAAGAACTGGATCCATGGCGTGCACTGCAAAAAGGTGCCCTTGCCCTTGCCTTTTGACCAGTGGGTCCGTAAGGGTGTAGGTGATTTTGAAGGAGAAAGGGTCCCTCGGTTTGTACCTTTCAGTAGTGCACACCTAGATGGAGCTCGGTCTGAAAAAGAAGATGACGACGTTTTACAAGAAGCAGTACCGCCACATCTCCGATTGAACACTACTGATCCACAGACAATATTTCAGGACCAAACTGTACTGAACAGAACTCAATATAATTTAAGGCCTAGACTGGTCAAGGACACCTGAAATTTTCATCTCTTTCGTGACATGTATCATCTGTCCTGGTTGCAGGGTCACGGTAGGAGTCTTGGTTCGTGACCTGTATAGTGGCTAGGCCCCCAGGACTTGCAGTGTCATAGGACGGCTAATAATCACAGCCAAGTGAGTAAGGAAGATTGCCGTGAGCAACAATTTTAGAGGATGGATGTCAAATTGGGAAAGAATAATAAGAAGGAAGAGATGAAAAAGAAATATTGTAAATTAGTGTACAGTCAATGTGGCATAACATTGTGTGTTCTTATGTTTTCTAGTATTATATTGGCTTGTATAGGTTGGATTGTTCATGTTATGCAGCACAAATCTGTTCCTACTTCTGTTTCTTTGCCTTTTCATTCTACTATCTCCCCACATCAATTATATACGCTTCCCCAACATGAACTAATCAGGAGAACAGAATATTTTAACAATTCATTTGTCCAGTTATTGCATCAACACCAATTGGTAGTCAACACAACCGACTGTTGGGTGTGTGGACTTATTCCTCATACCACAGAAAAAGGGATGCTATATTTAGCCCTTCCATTTTCCTATGAGGGTTCCGCTTGGGCCTATTTTGTAATGTTTTCAAATGCATATCAGAACCGATTTAGACGTCCAGCTGGTTCATATGGTAGTGGACAAGATTTTAGTCATAGTTCTCTGATAAAAGGAATAGTGGCTATGGCTAGAATTGTGGAGAATAGTAAGATTCCTGTTGATGAGAAACGGGCATATGATGCTTAGAACGTGTCTCGTTATGCTACTAGCCCTACAGATAGAGTTAAACAGGGAAAATCTCCACCAATTTGGACTGTGCCTCATCAAGGTAACTTTCGTTTACAAATGAATGGCCAGACCACTGACACTGGACAAGGAAAGAGTGTTTGTTCCCATACATACATTCACACATCTCAGAATTCACCACCGTTAGTGCCATCCCAGGGCACGTATTTTGTCTGCCACGATAGAGCGTACACGTGGCTACCGACGGATTTTTCAGGAACATGCTATATAGCCTTTCTTCTCCCCCCTACACACACTGCTCCTTCGGGACATCACAGAAACAGATATGGCAGAGGGATTATCGATTCTAAAGACACGGCAGGACAAGAGGGAGGTGATTTCCTTAAAGGATTTCTTCCTTTTTGGGGCCCCATGGCCAACAGTAGAAACATGAGACAATTGGTTCGTGTTGTTGAGACTACCATAGATGTCACTGTGGGAGCCTTGAGCAATCTCACAGCTGAACTTCAGGCGGATCGTCTCATGACATCGCAGAACCGGATTGCTTTGGATGTTATTCTTGCGGATCGTGGTGGAGTTTGTAAATTGATCGGATCTAGCTGTGTGGAAATTTAGCTCGCAAACTGAACATTATCTGCGCCATCTTGCCCCTCCCCAGCACCACGCGCAACGAATGCACGGCCGCCATTTTAGACACCCCACTCATTGTCAATCGCCAGCGCGGTCCCCTTGGCGCTGCGAGCATCCCCCGCGCGCTGGCCACCCCCGCTCTCTCATACAGGCCATAAACCCTCTCCTTCTGCGCGACCCTGCTACGGAACCACTTCCGACCGACAAACCCATACATGGTCATGCCTCTCCTTTGATAACCCCCTTCCTCTGCGCCCCATTGACCGAACTGGTCCCAGGCCATCACCTAGCCCTGCGGATGCAGTTTATTGCCCCTACTGTAAAGGAAACACCCCACATCAAAGGGATTACAGTAGAATCAAAGCCCCTACCCCCTGAGACCCGGCCAGTTGCACACACCCCCGGGAATTAGCGGAATTCCCTGCTGCGCGATAGCCATCTCCCACTGCGGGTAGGGTGGGAACTTCTACTGTATCTATGTGTGGGATCGGATCTGAACCGGGGCTTCAGGGGATATTTCCCCGCACATCAAGGGAATCACAAGAATGTACTATGTGTAATAAAGCAATAAACCAGTGTATAAGAGACCAGGTCTCAGAGATGCAGTTAGAGCACCTCGTGACGATACCTTGCTGTCTGATCTGATGTGTTCTGCTCCGACGGAATAAAACCTTGTTTCCTGCCTTCCAGTCTCCGGCGCCTGCCTCTTTTATTGGTAAATTATCGAGTGGTATGAGAGGCGATTATCGCCGGGCAAAATACTTGGAAGATATCGACTGAAACTGCCGCTACCATTTAACAATTGGCGTCCCAAACGTGGGGCCCATCAGCGACACGTGGATCCAGTGGGAGAGGTCCCGACGACAGAGTGAACGACTGCAACGATCGGGAGAGCTCCTGCCCAATAGACCCTCGTCTGGCAGCCGATCATCCGAACTTCACTGGTTCCGAGCAGACCTCTCTCGAGTGATCTACGGTCCTGACTGGGAACCATCAGGAGTGCCGCGGCAAATACGGAGAATAGAGGACGATCGGGCGCTGGAGGCGGAAGACGAGAAACTGTCCATGCGGTCCGGGTAAGGTCGTGAAACACGACAAAAGTGCGAAATAATTGATTGATTGATTGAATACTAGTATTGCTCATTGATTGTGCTCATTGATTGTTCTCTTTTGAGATATTCGCTGTCTACAAACGGGGAGGAGTAGAAATACTCTCTCTCTCTCTCCCTTTGCAGATAGTGAAGGGTAGGTAACGCAGACTTTTGTCCCCGTTGAAACCCGTCGTGCCTATCTTTATCTCCCCATTGATTGATTGATTGATTGTCCGAACACTAGTTGTTCGATATTGGTTCTTTGGAGGTATTCTCTGCTTACAAATAACGAGGAATAGAGATATTCTGTCTAGTCTTTGCAAGCAGTGAAAAGATAGGTAGTGCTGACTTTTGTCCCCGTTGAAACCCGTCATGCCTATCTTCTCCCCACTGATTGGTAGTTGGTTCTGCCCGGACCGCTTATTAGAGGTGAACCACCCGGCTCCACTGGAAGGCACCCCTAATAAGGACATGTTCGCTAAATATGGACTAGTCGCCGTGGCTTATAGCAAGCTGTGGCATAAATATACCAAGAAGGAGCCCGAAAGTCAGTGGCCACTGATGGGATCCTTCGACGATCGCAAGATAGAAGCGCTAGAAGTAGCTCTGCGTAGCAATAAGACGACGCCTACTATGCTTGACAGTATTGGCATGTGGCGTAAAGAAGCGACGCAACGGAAAAAGAGGGAAGAAGTAAAAGCAGAAAAGGAATTACGAAAGACAGCTCACCTTGCCGCTAAAAAGTTAGAAGAAGACATAAAAGAGAGAAGGGAAACTAAGCTAAGCCAGGAGCCCGAAACCTCAGGCCAGTACGCTGTTAGGTCCCCTTCTTTGCTCTACCCTGTGTTGTCCTCCAGGCAGCAAACGAATGACGAATTACTGTTAGGTCCCCCGACCATTTACATGCCCCCTCCGTATGCACCCTCCCAATCAGTAGTGCAACACCCACAACCCCCGAACACGAACGAAAGCAGTACAGGGGCCTCGGCCCTCACGGCCTCCGCGCCGGCTGAACCTCTTGTACTAAACCTAACGTCGACTACAACGCTAGACGACCATGAGATAGGAAAGAAAGAGTCCACCAGAATGAATCGGTTAACTAAAGATGAACGAGCAGGAATTGACAAGATAGTAGGGACGCTGGTGGAGCGAAAAGAAAGTGAGGAGTATATAACGGACGTGTATAAATCGTATGCCGACAGCCGCAGACGACACTTCGTCGTACGGCTCTGTTATCGCACCCTGAATACATATGAGAATAGGTACCACGATAAAGGTCCCGAAGGCCTAGCGGCCCTATATAGGAAGGTAGACATTGGGGAAGAAAGAAAGGGCGATGTAACGAACCTCTTCACTCGTACACTCGAGGTCTACCGACACCTTAAAGAACATGGACAGACAACCACAACGGAAACCCCCATGGCAACTAAGCCCCAGGGAGGAAGGGCCGAGGCCATGATGCCCATTAAAGAAGCTGCCCCCTACTGGGTCCCCCCACGGGGTCAGGGAACACACGACGACATCAACCACCAAGATGCGAAGGGAAGGGTTGTATATAACTGGGTCTACCAGCCGTGGGACCGGCAAGATATTTTGACCTTTAGAAAGACCCTACCCGACTTGAGAAAGAACCCGACTGCCTTCTACACTGAATTAGGTACAGCCTTAGGCTCAACGATAATGACGTTAGCAGATATCGACTTGTTCTTTGGGCTATGTCTGCCGGCTGATGTGTGGAAACAAATCCGGAAAGTTGACCACGCTGAGCCGTTCGGATATACCTGGGTACAACTCGATACCATAGGTAAACAGCGAGAACCAGGACAAAAACCCCCTAGAGACCATGCATCTACACCCTACAACGGACGGAGAGACTTAGATGGAAATCAATGTGCATTCTGTAGAGGGTTCGGACACTGGAAATCCCAGTGCCCGGTCCATTTGGAACTGAACAAAAATAGGGACCCCAATAGACACAACCGGAAGTTTGTTGATACCCACCATCAACGTCACCACACTTGATTAGGATCACGTGCAATCGAGCAAATGCCATTTTTTTCCGAATACGCTAACCAGATCGCTGATACGTACAACGCTCCAGCGAAATAGTATGGTCAAACATTTTTTAATAAATTACAAGTATAACAACATTCCGGCAAAATGAACAGGATAAAACACGTTTTAAAAAACAACTATTTACATAACAGTCTGCTGCAACCTCCATCCCAAAGCCTTAACGTCCACGTGACACCGTCCTCGCCTCTCCTTCCTCGAAATTGCAACATTGGCCTGTTTTGGGCGGTCCCTCTTAGTTGACTTTGGGCTATAAAAACCATGCAAAAATCCATTGACATCAGTGGCGAGCGATTGTGCGAATAGGCCGGAGGCTATACGAAGCGCCGAAGTTCTGGCAAATACCAAGGCGAAGCCCGCCACGCTGTGCGGACCTTCCCGTTTTCTTTCTTTCTTCAATTATGGCTGCTGCCCTGGCGGGGGGAGGCGACGCGAACGGACCTCCCCCACCTCCCCAGGTGGAGGCTTGCCAGGCATCCCAACCGCCTTTAACTCTCCGGCCAGCTGAGCTGCACCCAGCCATCTTTTTCATCGGCCTGCTGAATTTCACCCTGGCACGCTGTGCGGGTCTTCCCAGTCACTTCTTCCTTCAATAACGGAGGGTGCCCTGGCGGGGGGAGGCGACGCGAACGGACCTCCCCCACCTCCCCAGGTGGAGGCTCGCCATCAGATGAGGGCACCCCAAACCACGCCTTTCACACGTCGGCCAGCTGAGTTGCGCCCTGCCACTTCATTCGCCGTTCGGCTGAGCCGGCACCCCTGCACGCGGCCGCCAGGCAACCACCCAAGGACAGGGTTCACCAGGACTACCGCTAGCACCCGACGCGGGGAGTGGGCCCCCGCAGCCAAGTAAGTAGGGGCCCACTCCGATGATGATGTCCTCCGGATTGCTGTTGTCGCTGCAACTGATGCCACTCCGGTGGCAGCACCACCCGATCTGCTACTGTTACTGCTGCTGGCTCCTCTCCGGTGACTGTACCGAGGAGCTGCTGCTACTGCTGCCCTTGAACTCCGGCGGCCGACCCCTCCGGTTCCAGGCCTGGCCCACCGTGAGACAATTCTGGACTCAAAAGCTTGTTTGCTAGGGCATGGGCCCCACCCTTGACAGAACGCTCCCCTCAGCCTTGCAGAATTGGTTGGAGTCATTTGACATTCGACTCCTGCGGACTTCCGGTAAGGACAAAACCACCGCCATTGCTCTTTTTTCCCCGGGCGGCAGCCGCCTTGCCTCCGCTTGGTGCAGTGAGAAAGTAAAGCGTCGGCGGAAGAACCCGCCTGCTGCCCCCGCCCTAAGAACGAACCATGGCATTGCTACAAGGTTGCAGTGACGCCATGCTGACGCAAAGCTTGACGCTAACGAAGGTTCTCGAACCACCGAAAGGAATTCTGGTTCAACTGCTAAATTCATGGAAAGACTTAGACTGTGCACTGGCCCGACCCCGCCCCAAGATGGCGCTGATGTAGGAGTGGCCTATAACTCCTTGTGGCGTTCCAGCCACGTGACATTTGTGTT
The DNA here is from genome assembly GCF_964204655.1 of Triturus cristatus. Classification (NCBI taxonomy): domain Eukaryota; kingdom Metazoa; phylum Chordata; class Amphibia; order Caudata; family Salamandridae; genus Triturus; species Triturus cristatus. The sequence continues at coordinate 1,398,248,654 of NC_140589.1, forward strand.
AAAAAGACATATATATATGTATGCGATACTTTCACACATGATGGTGGGGGAAAGGGGGGAACCAAATTTTTTATATTAATCTAGTGTTGCTCATGTTGCTCGACGCCTCTCACACCGTGGCCGATCTATGGCGGCTGTAGGCCCGTATTTCCATACTGACATTGTTTTAAATAAAGGGCTTCTTAAAAAAAAAAAAAGGAATTACGAAATCAGTGTCATGACTAATCATCTAGGTTGTTGAAAGTTTTTTCCTTTTTGAACAAATGATTGTTACTCCTAAGCGAAAGCATGCCGATAATACAAACTCGATTTGCCTAACACATTTTTGTTTTACGGAATTTGTACCCACCATGCCTGTCCTTTTCAAAGAGTTGTCAAATCAATGATCAACTATAAGGTATATACCGAACGCAAGGTATGATATCTTGCACCACAATATACGACCAATTGAGAAATACATGTACGACCAGGGAACCCGAATTCAGGAAATGAATGAACTAGAACATCTTCGCATCGACCTAGAGAATAATAAGTCCGTGGTATCACACACTCCTGCGGCTAGCCTGGTACATGGTAGGTAGAACTTTTTCGTGTCTACACGCGCTAAGGTATTTTTACTACTGCACCTCCCCTCCCCTCTTATTTTCCCCTCTATAGGTCACGACGAAGTTCCGACTGAAAAGTGGAGTGGACACGGACCGCACCAAGTTCAATATCAGGGAAACCATAGACAAATGTTGCGAGATAGTGCGAAAAATTACAGATCATCATTGGAAACGTGGAAAACTGTATGACATGATTGTGCGTGTATACTACGACTATACGATATGAATGTGTATGCATTTCATGTTTGGGTCACTTGAAGAGAGCGTCATTGTATGATTGAAGTGTGCGTCCACCGATCAAAGGGAGGAGAATAAAAGGGTCAGACAACCCATAAGATAAACTACAAAATACTAAAGGTACGCAGCGTGCATAGGAATAGAGGACAGGAAAGGAGAGGTCCCCGTGCTCGACGCAACCCTGAGTCTCCATCTTGTTGCATGTGCTGTCATACCCTATCCGACATTTGTGTGTACATGATCACCGAATTTATGTCTTTTCCCCGCTTGTGTTTTCTTACATGGAACAGACCCATGCTACCCCATGTTGTATGTGCACCAAGTGGCCTATTATCTTACCCATCTCTCTCTCTCTCGTTTTATGTCGTGTGTATGCCAAAATAGCCTACTTGATGCACATCTCTCTCCCTCTCTCTCTCTCTCTCTCTCTCTCTCTCTCTCTCTCTCTCTCTCTCTCTCTCTCCCCCTCCCTCGCAAAAGGCTCTCTCTCTCTCTCTCGCCCTCTTTTCTTCTTGAATAAATTAAACGACATACACCCCTTTGGTAAGTGTATAATTGGCCTGAACACAGTGGTGTTCGAACAAATTGACAGAAACAAAAACAAACATACTTTACCACGTTACTACCTCTCCTTTTTACAAACATTAAGCCTAATCGGCTGAGAAGGAAAGGACAGGTAAGACGACTGATGTCCCCCAATCTGACCCACAACACGGGGACTATATGTCAGTGGTTTGTGTTCTTAAAGGACACCATCTCCACCACCCAGAATTACTCCCGCCCAATTACCCCGAAGTAATATGTCTAAAGCACCCTGTTCTCCCAAAGATAACCCCAGCCCTATACTAGCCGCCTCAGAGTATTTCGAACGACACAGCTGATGACCTTATTCACTAATAAAACCTCGCCTAAACTGATAAAGGGTTATCTATTGTCACCAGCAAAAATAATGCTTAGCTTATGTTCCTCCCCGAAATGGATACTCGTGAACCCGTGACAGTAGCACCTCGCACTTTCTTTTTATAAACTTAGCAGTCCTCGGAAAGAAATATGTAGTAACAAAACTTGTGTTGGGACGAACGAGCCTCTGCCGGAGAAGCCGGTTCGAATTTCTTTTTTTTTTTATTATATACTAGGAGGTTGACCGATGTCAGGCTTCCTACAACCAGTATCAGGCGCAGGAATCGACACCTAGGGGGCCAGACGATGGACAGGGACACCCACAGAAACTTGCACCACAACAATAATTGATAAGATTAGTAACGCACACACTATCATCAGAGTTAAGAGACACCAATCATGCAGCAACCGATAAAAACATGTCCGCGACTACTCGGTGGTTGGGAGAGAGGATGAAGTATGTAAATGTCTTCCCTGCCAACTCTCTAAGACTTTTGTTTCTTGTACCCATTTAAAGATAACGTGCTGCCATCGGAAGGGAGGGGTCGGACGTGACGCACAGCCTGGCTGCAGACCTTGGAACATCTATGACATCGACCAAGGGGGAGGCTACGAAGCAAAAAGGGCATGGGACGAGACACCTTTTTCAGGACGATAAGCGCGAGGGGCTACCTCGAGGCCCCCTGCTCACCGACCAGCGTGCCTGAAGTCTCAACCCGTCGGGCCCGATTGATGGGCCCAGTGCTGGAAGATTCTGCTCCCCTTGGTCCACATATTTGATCTGATCCCACTCCACCCCCTCTTCCCTCGGCGTCCCGAAGCACGTCACACCCTTCTCTCTCTCACCATCTTTTATATGGATTATGAATCTGACCCACCCACAGAAGAACAAAAGGCAGGTACCCTGTCTCAAAGTACCTATGGTGAACTGTGTTAAGGAACAGGGCTGTGATCGGAGAACAATGAATGATCACACCCTGCAACGTGAGAAATTGGATTTGAGCTGGACCTTAGCTCCGCCGCCGGTGCTCAACAGTGCCAACGAAAGAAGAACAACAATGAGAGCTTACCAGTGATAGCTCTTTATAAAAAGGACACTGGAAAGAAGAACCCATGTAAAAGTCGAAAATCCTCTCCCAACCACCTTTTTATATTAACTATCTTCTTATCAAGTTTTCATGGTGTTGCATCAATCACTTCCGACTGTACACTGAGAAGTTAAGAAAATGTAACTTTGTATAGTAACATTCATACAACACCAGCCATGTACACAACTATACTGCAACTTTGAATGTACTTCCTCCTCGCCTGCTTCATCAAACTGTATGAGACAATGTACAAATGTGTCAGATTACTCCTGCCTACCCTAAAGACTCTGTATCTTTAAAATGTGTGACGAACATTGACGATACTGTAACTGAAAGGCTAACAAAGGCAAATATTGGCCGGACAAGCTGGCGAGATATGTTAAAAGGGAGGACTGTGGAAATTTAGCTCGCAAACTGAACATTATCTGCGCCATCTTGCCCCTCCCCAGCACCACGCGCAACGAATGCACGGCCGCCATTTTAGACACCCCACTCATTGTCAATCGCCAGCGCGGTCCCCTTGGCGCTGCGAGCATCCCCCGCGCGCTGGCCACCCCCGCTCTCTCATACAGGCCATAAACCCTCTCCTTCTGCGCGACCCTGCTACGGAACCACTTCCGACCGACAAACCCATACATGGTCATGCCTCTCCTTTGATAACCCCCTTCCTCTGCGCCCCATTGACCGAACTGGTCCCAGGCCATCACCTAGCCCTGCGGATGCAGTTTATTGCCCCTACTGTAAAGGAAACACCCCACATCAAAGGGATTACAGTAGAATCAAAGCCCCTACCCCCTGAGACCCGGCCAGTTGCACACACCCCCGGGAATTAGCGGAATTCCCTGCTGCGCGATAGCCATCTCCCACTGCGGGTAGGGTGGGAACTTCTACTGTATCTATGTGTGGGATCGGATCTGAACCGGGGCTTCAGGGGATATTTCCCCGCACATCAAGGGAATCACAAGAATGTACTATGTGTAATAAAGCAATAAACCAGTGTATAAGAGACCAGGTCTCAGAGATGCAGTTAGAGCACCTCGTGACGATACCTTGCTGTCTGATCTGATGTGTTCTGCTCCGACGGAATAAAACCTTGTTTCCTGCCTTCCAGTCTCCGGCGCCTGCCTCTTTTATTGGTAAATTATCGAGTGGTATGAGAGGCGATTATCGCCGGGCAAAATACTTGGAAGATATCGACTGAAACTGCCGCTACCATTTAACAGCTGTTGCATTTATATACCTGACGACGCCCCTATGGTATACCAAGCCATCTCCAAATTACATGTGATCTCCGAGTCGATTCATCAGGACGAAGGAGATTGGTCTTTATTGGAATGGTTTTGGGGATTATTGTCCAAATGGGGATGGAAGGTATTAACACTCCTTGGAGTGGTTTTGGCCATCATTTTTTCCTGTTGTCTCTGTATGCAGTGTGGCCCCGCCATCTGTGGTCTTTGTGCCACTATCTGTGTCCCAAGGCCTGTGCCACGGAAGACGGAGAGCATTAAAATGATGTTACAGCAACAGCTTGATGACCTCATGGCCATTGACGTCGACTCAGATTAAAATGAGTCTGTGTGTCTTGCCTGAGTAATGGCAAAGGAGGGTCTGAGGTAATTCAGTTTCCGATCCCGTTCGTATTTAGCCACCATTTTGTGTCTTTCTGCCATTTTGTGTTGCCCTCACTCAGGCGGCACGGTGAACGAAGTGTTGTTTTCCCTCATCCTACTGCAACGTGTCAAATAACCTCCTGCCTCTGTTTATAGCTGGTGCCAGGGTCCGGCCGACTACACTAATCCTCGTCTGGTCTGACTGATCCCTGTTTCAACTATCTGTTGGTTCGCACCATTGTTTCCTGACTTCATGTTATCCTCTGGCCTTCGCTATTCTTTACTCGTATTCTCTCATTTCACAACTGTCCTCTGGGGCATACAAATGTGTCCTGCCACCTGCAAGTCGACTTATAAACACTACCACTGATTAACTTGTGGGGAAGGGTGACAAACACAGTTGGGAGAGAGGCTTATTTGAGTTACTTAATATCTTGTTTTCACATTCTTCTCATTGGTTAACCCTGTATGCATTGGGAGTGTTCTTTGTGAATATGTGTGTTATAAAAGATTGTGCGCCACAAAGTAAAGTGGCAGTCTCCTAAGAACATACCGAGTGTACTTCTGGGACAACTGTACTTAGCTGCAGCTAATAAATCTTCTACGCCTAACGGAGTGTCACATGTCTCTGTGCGACAAAGCAGGTGAACTCAGGAGATTAAGCCGTACCCTGCGCCGCCAGGCCCCTAAGGTTCTGGTTCTTCAAATGGTATTGTAGGGAACGCACCCCGACTGCTCTGTATAAGCCCTCTTAATTATCAAACTGACCTCAGCCATGTTATTTATGTCCAAAAGGAACGCCCATTTACTTTATTAAAAACAGCCATACCCAGGCTGGAGTTCCCCGGATCCAGTGCGGGTAAATCAAAAGACACTTTCATACCCATCACACTGTGGTCACTCAATGTCGACGGGAGAACAAAGAAACTTTCACAAGCACCGAACATTTGAAAAGAGACAACCACATAGTCTAAAAGACTCTGAGTAAGGGGGGGAATGAAACGTAAAAAGGGCTGCTTTATTTGTGGCAACTCTACCATTTAAAATAATCAGATTTATACTTCCAGAATAGAAGATGAAACATTCTGTACCACACTGGTTTTCTTTATGGCATCCCTCGAGGGGATCCAAAAAGGGGCCCTATGCCTATGGGTAGAAACTTGCGCGCCACCATTAGACTGAGTATTCAAGTGAGGGACAGAAGAGTCGGATGGAGCGCCCTCCGTGTTTCTATTAGACAATAGATTGGTCCCTGTGAGAGCTCTATTGGGCCCATCCTGATGATGGGTCTTGAACCCATCCCTCGAGATTTCCGACCACCTTAACCCTGGACCCTGTCTGGGGCATGAAAACCCCTCGCCCCATTCACGTTTCCCCTCCCGGGGGTCATCAGGCTTGTTAATCAAGGGTAGTTGGGCTTCTCGGAGGGACTGCGGCAATAAATTTGGTGAAGACACTGTCGCTCCAGGACCTCCCAACCACCCAGCTTACACCAGGTGGGGTGTGAGGGCCTCCATAGGAACTCCCCCATCAAAAGGAGATTTAGGAATTCCCTCCTCCAACATTATATATATATGTGTCACTCTGCCTGTCAGGAGTCCGTGAAAAATGCAACCTTATTGCTTTTTGTTTGGGAAATCGTCTTATATTATGTTTCCTTTTCGTATTTACGCCATTATGATTTCTTATGGAGTTGCCCCTCTTCCCTACCTTCGACCCGCCTCCCCCAGGCAAATTAGGGTACTGGGCGTGGGAGTTAGAGGGAATTGAAACCTCCTTCTCTCCCCCCTACCTAGCTGTGAGACTAGTCCCCTGGTTTCTCAACTTCTCCACTGCCCCTTTTTTGACCAGAGGCAAGGTTTTCAATATAGGCTTTCCCGAAGGGGGATCTAGTTCTACCTCCCCAAGTAATTTATTTTAACCAAGCTCTTCTTTTATGAGGTTACAACAAATAAAGGGGTATACCCCCTTGAACAGAGACATCTCTCAGGTCTCTCGAAGGAGCAGATGGTAATGGCCTGTCATTCACAGAAGTTTCCATATGGGAGTGTGTCGCAAGTATAGGTGTAACAGTGCCAAACTTATTTCCCTTCTGCGCTTCAAACAACATTACAGATATATTTTCCAGTATATGATCAGAACTGAGAACAGATTTCTCTAATAAGGACAAAATAGAATATAAACTTTTTTCAATACAGAAAAGATATTCCCAGGGGACACCATCCCCATTGTTTCTAATCTCCGGTTGTGTACAAGGCAAGAATACATCGTTAGCAGATTCCGAAGAAGAACCAATCAAATGACTTGATCTGCAATATAGAGGGGGAAAGAGAGATGCCTAGGAGAAGAATTTAAAATTAAAGATTTATTTTCATTAGATCTACTCATTGGGTGATCACCCTTATGAATATGATCAGAAGGGCCTCCACAACCCCTTATTTGAGCTTCAATGTCGATATCTGGGCGTGTGTATTCGAAAAACAATGGAGGCAATGGCTAGGTTTAACAGGCGCACTCCACCACTCTTTTGCGTACTCTGTGTACCCGATACAAGAAGAGAGCGTTACTGACAGAACTTCACAAACTACCACCACATTATTCTTCTTGTGAAAGAAAGAAAAAAAGGATTATGAGAATACACGTGAATCTAATGTGGAAATTTTCGATCTGAACACATGTATAAAGGTCAAATTAGATCGAAAATAAAGCCCTGACGAAGTCTGCTGTGATTGGAACAGCAATAGACGAAACATGTGTTGGCGAAGGGGCGTGTCTAATATGATTGAATAAAAGACAACTGAAACCACAATCTCACCTTTGCATTTCTGTGTGCTTACATCGTTATCTGGGAGCATATAATCTTCCCAAGATCCTCAATTTTTTACATATTGTCGCCCTCTCGACCATACTAGGATCATCTCCCAAAGGTTTTTCGAGACCCCCAACCTTGATCTCTTACAAATGTCGGCCCGGACAGATGTAACAGCAGGCATACAGTCTATCTTAGACCTATTCAGAGAAATATGAGGCTGGTTCTGTTGAGCGACGAGAGCATCTATAACCATATTTGACGGCAAAGAGGTGTTAAAAGGCTAACGAATTATGCCATACTGGGCGCCTTCATTTATCTGAGTCCGGTCCACAGCAGGGATGCAATAGCCCCCCTGAGATTCCACATAGTCTGAAGAAGAGGGCATTAATAGATGGGAGTTGGGGACTTCTGGGACCACTGCTGCCATCTCAGGTACAGTCCACTGCATGTTTCGGAAGAAACCGGTGATGACTGGATGGCATTTATAATGAAGTTGCTGTAATTGTCTCGTACCGCTGTGCGATCTCTTTATTGTATGGGATTGTCTTGGTGACAAAGCAATCACACGTCCTGAGCGTAATTTTCTTGCGGTCATCTCACTCAGGCTGGCTTACCTGCCTGACCACCGCCTCCACTCACTCGCTCGAATGAAACGCTTTCGCAATCTACATCAGAATAAGATGAACAAAGTTCCAGCTAGTTATATATATATATATATATATATATAAAGCTCACAGTTCCATTGGGTAATCGTACCCATCACGGACGACAGCACTCACGGGGGAGAGTTAAAAAAGGATTTATTACTTGAACCCTGGGCGACGCGTTTCGGCACTCAGCCTTCGTCAATTTCTGCAAGAAATTGACGAAGGCTGAGTGCCGAAACGCGTCGCCCAGGGTTCAAGTAATAAATCCTTTTTGAACTCTCCCCCGTGAGTGCTGTCGTCCGTGATGGGTACGATTACCCAATGGAACTGTGAGCTTTATATTTGAAGCGGGAACACCCCCGCTTGGCGTGCAACCGTTCGAGAGTGCAACTGGCTGGTATTGTGGAGCATGAATATATATATATATATATATATATATATATATATTCACTGAAAAAACCATAGGTTTCACACATGTTATAGTTAGCGGAAATTTTACTGATAAAAAACCAATGAAATTCCCCCGTTATAGTTAGTGCAGGCAACTATAACTCACGCGACCGCAATCCTCTGCTGATGCTAATACTGTATTTAGACACTTATTTGCCCATGTCTTCTTCCATACATTTTTAGCTATACATATATTACAAATATTTTTTTTTCATAAAGACACATATGTCATCAGCAGAAGATTGCGGTCGCGTGAGTTATAGTTGCCTGCACTAACTATAACGGGGGAATTTCATTGGTTTTTTATCAGTAAAATTTCCGCTAACTATAACATGTGTGAAACCTATGGTTTTTTCAGTGAATTTGCAAGGTTTTTTAAATGCTAATTCCTAACTATGACGTGTGTGAAACCTATGGTTTTTTCAGTGAATTTGTACGGTTTTTTAAATGCTAAGTTACTTTACGCCATTCGTGGCGTGCGCGCCCACTTAACGCAGTTCGTTCCGTGCGCGCACGGTGCGCTTCGCGCACCGTGCGCGCACAATGAGCACGCGGTGCGCTTCGCGCACCGCGCGCCCACTTTACGCAGTTAGTGCCGTGCACGCACGGTGGGCACGCGGTGCGCTACGCGCACCGCGTGCCCACGTTACGCTAGATGGGCCATGTACGCACGATGCGCTTCGCGAACCGTGCGCACATGGAGGACATATGATGCACTTCGTTTTGAAAGGTAATATTTTAATTTTTCGTATATTTTATAAGCCATGCACAAATGGTGCCCTTCGGGCACCATTTGCACACGGGGTGGAGAGACTGTGGATAATTTTTTTTTTTATTATTATTTTTTTTAATATTTTAGTTTATCTCATCTCTAATAAGCCATGCACAATTGTTGCCCTGCGGGCACCAATTGCACACGGGGTGGAGAGAGTGTGGATAATTTATTTATTTTTTTAATTTTTTACCGTACGCGTACGGTAAGCGTAATCGGCGAAATTACCGAAAAAATAAAAATTCCGTTTTTGGCCTTGGGGGATCTTTGGGGACTCCCTCAACATGGCTATGTGTGTGGGAGCTGTCTAAACAGCCCCTTTACATGTTTTTGGGCTTTATATTTTAGAAATCACTCTCAGTGCGAGAGAGAAAATGGCGGCCGCCGCTTCCTGGTTCCGGCCGATTCGAATGTTTACTAAGATCTAAGAGCCAATCAGAATCGCGCTCGCGCACGCCACCGTACGCATACGGTAAGCGTACCGTAAGCGCACCGTAAGCTGGCTCAGATATATATATTGATTTAAAGGCTATTTTCTCAGAATCTACTGAACAGATTTACACCAAACCTACAAAAGGCACTTCCTTGACCTGAGGACTACCTCTCTGCCAAATTTCTAGTAATTCTGTTCAGCCGTTCGGGCTGTAGCCCTGTCTAAAGGTCCTATGGAAAAATGCATGGGAAAAACGCGTTTTGGGACCCCCCTTTTATCTCAGCCCCCGCTTGACGAATCCCCCCGAGACTTTCAGGGTAGGAGCGGAGCGTAGCGCCCCACCTATTTTGAAACATTCGCGAGGATTCGTCGACCGGCGCCAAAGTTATTCAAAATAGAATGTTGCGGATTTCCTATGGAAACGTGGTCCTAACTATAACTACCTACTGGCGACCGCCAGTAGGTAATATATATATATATATATTACCTACTGGCGGTCGCCAGTAGGTAGTTATAGTTAGGACCTATTATCCATAGGAAATCCGCAACATTCTATTTGGGATAACTTTGGCGCCGGTTGACGAATCTTCGCGAAATTTTCAAAACTGGTGCGGCGCTCCGGTCCGCTCCTATCCTGAAAGTCTCGGGGTGATTCGTCAAGCGGGGACCGAGAAAAAAGGGGGGTCCCAAAACGTGTTTTCCCCATGCAATTTTCCATAGGGACCGTTAATCGCACCTGAAGCCCGAACTGCTGAACAGAATTACACAAAATTTGGCAAAGAGGTAGCCCTTGGTTCACACTCGTGCCTTTTGGTTAAATGGTGTAAATTCGTTCAGTAGTTGCTGAGAAAATCAAAAGTAAAATCATAGATATATCTATGGCCTCTGAGGATCCGCGCACCCTATGCGCACCCAGCGTGCACCCTCCCGATCACGAGCTGCATGCTAATTGGCTGTCAACTGGCTGTAAACACTCCAAACCAAGAAGTGTTGGCAGCCATTTTGTGCCTCGGTAGAAGCGAGGATTAAAAAAAAGTGGATGAAGTGTGCAAAACGTATAAATGGGGCAGGGTAGAAATACCCTAACCCTCTAGACCTGCTTAGGGGGTCCCACAAGGACCTTCAGGGACCCATTTTTTTTTAAAAAATGGCAAAATGCGTGCTGGGTGCGCGGATCCTGCCGTAAAAACAAACAAAAATGGGCATCTTTAATAATTAGCCCCCGGGGGGGCCAAATCCCGGGGGCAAAAAACAAAAAATGTGATGGGGGGCCCAGAGGGGCCCCAGCCCCTGGGACCGCCACCCTCCTGGGATTTCAAAATAAATAGGTTGGGGGGCTCAAAGGCCCCCCCAAGCCCCGGGGACCACCACCCCCCGGGGCTTTTTATATTGTGGGAGGGGGGCCATGTGGCCCCCCTCCTGGAGCCGTCGATGGCCCTGGGGACCGCCAATCCCAGGGCCGGCTCCTGCAGTGTCTAGGGGGCCCACCCACGGGACACTGCTGTTTGCTATGGCAGGGCGTGAGCCGAGGCTCCCGCCCTGTCATAGCAAACTTGGTTTGGATTTTGAAAGAGAGAGCAGGAAACCTGCTCACTCTTGCAAAATGCAAACCATATTGCTTTTCCACACGGGGATCTGCATGTTAGCAGCTCCCCGTGTGCAAACGCAATGCCGGCTCCCGAAGGACGTGGGGAGCAGGCTGGGACCATGGGGGCATTTGGGCTCCCCCCACGGTCCCCAACGTTGTATATAGGCCCCGGGGGATGGGGTCCCCGGGGAGAATAGAAATTAGTGACAGGTGCTATTTTGTTTTTTTACGGGCAAATTAGGAGTCGCACACCCAGCGCGGCGCTCAGCGCGGCCCCCTGGTGTGCACGCGTTGGGTGCACGACTCCTCTCGCGTTGGGTGCACGATTCTGCTCGCAGCCCCCTGGTGTGCACGCGTTGAGTGCACGGCTCCTCTCGCGTTGGGTGCGCGATTCCTAACGCGTCGGGTGCGCGACTTCCCCAACAAAATGAAAATATATAGATATATATTAAAAATATATTTAAAAAAATATAAAATAAAAAAAGAGTTTATTTTTTAAAATATTTTTTTTAATTTTACATTAAAAACATGTAATGTAATTAAAAAAATGATGTAAAAGAAATAAGTTTAAAAAATGAAGAAAAACAGTATAAAATAACTAAATATGAATTAATACATTTAAAAAAATATGATTTTAAAAACCTATGAAATTCAGTCAATAACCATAGGTTAGAGATATGTTATAGATAGGAATTAGCTTTTAAAAATCTTTTGAAATTCACTGAAAAAACCATAGGTTAGAGATATGTTATAGATAGGAATTAGCTTTTAAAAATCTTTTGAAATTCACTGAAAAAACCATAGGTTTCAGGGGCGTTAGAGTTAGGAATTAGCATTTAAAAAACCTTTGAAATTCACCGAAAAAACCATAGGTTTCAGGTATGTTATAGTTAGGAATTAGCATTTAAAAAATCTTAGTAATTCACTGAAAAACCATAGGTTTCAGGGGTGTTATAGTTAGGTGGACATTTCACTCGATCAAAACCATAGAAATTCCTCCGTTATAGTTAGTTCTACTAACTATAACTCGTGCGCACGCAATCCACTGCTGTTGATGTCACAAATTACATAATTCGTGACATCACTGATGACATCATCCACGTGAAAATCTGATGCACCTCCTCACACCTGAATATAACTTTTGATACACCCACTTAAAATACAGAGTACCATATTTGAATCCATTGACACACCAATATAAGTTTCTAAAAACCCACTCAGTGATTCCTAAATGTACACACACATCTAAACACTTACCTATAAATTAATTCATACATGCTGACAAAGATTAATAGAACACTAATAAATATACTTAAACACCTATATCGACATTACACACCAGCACACATCCTATTCACTTATGCAGTTACCCTACTCACTTATGCAAACAATGGATCATACTTACATTTAGTCACCTACACACTTATACAAATGCCACCTTTACTTATGCATGTAGATAGTAACTCATACTTAATGTGTTATAAAATCACTATTATAAGTATACAGTTATCCATACAGTAACTCATAAAATCTCTGAGTGTTATGTATACTTATATAATATACAACAACTGTCACATACACTGCCTTTTATTTTTCTACTTTGTTGGACATGTACCATTGAGAGATATATCTTCTCAACACCACACCCATAAAGATATTCACTCACGCAAACAACAGTTATAACATGCAGTCTTAACCTCATATACCTACTGAATCAACTATTCACACATCTTTGGGCAGTCACACCCCCCCACCGAACCACAGACACATTCACTCTCCCATACAAATACTCAGTTAACTAATCAATAACTAATATAGACTTTCACGTAGCTAGTAACGAACTGGTGCAGCAGTTTACACAACAACTGACAAAGTGATATAGACATTCACACAGTTTAGTCGCTATCCAATATATTTAGTGAGGCACAATAAAATACTCAAGTAAACAGCCAATCACACTGCTACTAAATCCTCCATCCAGATATTTATATATCCACTCATTCATCAATGCAGATTGCTAAATACATAATACATATTTAAATAACAAACCAAACCACATTCACTGGATGATGTCATCAGTAATGTCATCAGTGATGTCACTGACCATGTCATGAATGATGTAATATGTGACATCATCAGCAGTGAATTGCGGGCACGCGAGTCATAGTTAGTAGAACTATAACGGAGGAATTTCTATGGTTTTGTACGAGTGAAATGTCCAGCTAACTAGAACACCCCTGAAACCTATGGTTTTTTCAGTGAATTTCTAAGGTTTTTTTAAATGCTAATTTCTAACTATAACATACCTGAAACCTATGGGTTTTTCAGTGAATTTCAAAGGTTTTTTAAATGCTAATTCAAAACTATAACGCCCCTGAAACCTATGTTTTTTTCAGTGAATATAATATATATATGTCAGAATTCCTTCCACAACTTCCTCAGTCTCCCGAAAATCCTCGGCAAAGGATCACAGCACCACGATCGGCAATTAAAAAAGAATGCTTTATTCCTCACAAGATGTCACAAGGTATCATAGATGGTCTACGCGTTTCGGCTCCCAGCCTTCTACTGGACCATAGAGTCCTGTAGCCCAGAATGTCATTTTTAAAGTGCCAGTGCAAGTACTATTAAAAAAAACAGTGAAGACAGACTAGACATAAAGTGCATCAATAAATTTCAAAATTAACATTTTTTTGGTTTTTCATATTGATCCATGTTTTCGAATTGGAACAGAGTAACAACCATAGTAACATACTAATAAGGATTATGGGAGTGATGAATGTTTTCTTATATCTTTCTTTTCAAGAAAATGAGGTAAACCCATGATTGTATGTCACAGTGTGGAGAATGAGAGTTATACAATATCTCTTCAACAACATTATTATCTTTCTTCTGATGTTAAGGCTTAGACAAGAGTGCACGTCTATATACATACACATATGTATATATAGTGTAGTACTTTACATGATTTCTCATATATGTGTATATATAAAAGGATGATGACCATTATTTTCAATTGTGTCAATTATCTGCACTCTTATCACTTTCGGGAAAAACAGCTATTGCATGGAATAATTTGATACAATACTCCAAGTGTATATATGTACAGCTGTCGTAATTGATTGTAAAGTACATAATCAATACCCTAAGCAAAGAGGAAGGAAACGTGTAATTTTAGTCCATACTGGGAAAACCATCATTTCTTTCTATCTTTCTCCCATAAGTTCCCAAAAAGGAGGATATATATGTATATATCTCAGAGAGCAAGTCTAGGGTAGCAGTTATGTTGTTTTTCGGGATTCATATTGGTTCAAGATTCCCGTGTTTGATGATGTAATTTCATTGAGAGTTCTAACAATCAATATTTTTCCTCCTTTATCATAAATGTATGTGCAATTCAGCATATATATATATATAATATATATATATATATATATATATATATATATATGAATGATTCACCAAAGTCCAAACAACAACGAGAACTCACTCAACAGCAATCATGATTCCTCCGATCTCTTTATTCATGGGGAACCAGCATTAATTCTCCTGATATTGTGCCATCTGACTGGTTTCGGAGCCCCCCGCTCCTTATTCATAGGCATGGCTTTGAATCTGCAGATATTTTCCAGCATGCTTATAACTACTTCATTCCTGCCCTCAGTGGGCTGCACAGGTGCGTATTTTCACCATCGCCTTCTGGGATTTGTAGTATGCTGGGATTCCATTTGTCTTCCTTTGTAAGTTTTGTAAGATAAACAGTTTTTAGTCCATTAGTCTTGCCCTCCAGTGGGCCACAGGGAACATAATGATATATGTATATATATATTATCTACTGGCGGTCGCCAGTAGATAGTTATAGTTAGGACCGTGATTCCATAGGAAATCCGCAACATTCTATTTGGAATAACTTTGGCGCCGGTTGACGAATCCTCGCGAAATTTTCAAAATAGGTGGGGCGCTCCGCTCCTTCCCTGAAAGTCTCAGGGGGATTCGTCAAGCGGGGGCTGAGAAATAGGGGGGTCCCAAAATGCGTTTTCCCTATGCATTTTTCCATAGGACCTTTAGTCCAAGCTACAGCCCGAACGGCTGAACAGAATTACTTGAAATTTGGCAGAGAGGTAGTCCTCAGGTCAGGGATGTGCCTTTTGCAGGTCTGGTGTAAATCTGTTTAGTATTTCCAGAGAAAATAGCATTTAAATCAATATATATATCTATAGGCGCGCTCCGTGCGCGTACGGTAAAATGTACCGTACGCGCACGCTGCCGTGCGCGAGCGCGATTCTGATTGGTTGTTAGATCTTAGTAAACATTCGAATCGGTCGAAACCAGGAAGTGTCGGCCGCCATTTTGTCTCTCGCAGTCTGAGGGGGTGAAAAACAAAGGTGGAGAACGTGAAAAGGGGGCAGGGTGGACAGTTCCTGACCCCCTAGCCTTGGTCAGGGGGTCCCAGAAGGACCCCCAAGGGCCAACATTTCTTTAAAAAATTTTTGAAAAATCGCGGGGTACGCGTAACGTGCGCGTACGGTAGAAACGGAAAAATTCCGCGAACTGCGTACGGGACGCGCACGGTGAAAAACCTTAAAAAAAATAAATACAGAACTTAGCATTTAAAAAAACGTACAAATTCACTGAAAAAACCATAGGTTTCACACACGTTATAGTTAGGAATTAGCATTTAAAAAACCTTGCAAATTCACTGAAAAAACCATAGGTTTCACACATGTTATAGTTAGCTGGACATTTCACTCGTGAAAAACCATTGAAATTCCCCCATTATAGTTAGTGCAAGCAACTATAACTCACGCGACCGCAATCCTCTGCTGATGACGTCAGATATTACATCACTGATTACATATGTGTCTTTCTGAAAAATAAATATTTGTAATATATGTATAGCTAAAGATTAATGGAAGAAGACATGGGTAAATAGGTGTCTAAATACAGTGATGTAATAACTGACGTCATCAGCAGAGGATTGCGGTTGCGTGAGTTATAGTTGCCTGCACTAACTATAACGGGGGAATTTCAATGGTTTTTCATGAGTGAAATGTCGGGCTAACTATAACATGTGTGAAACCTATGGTTTTTTAAGTGAATATATATATATATATATATATATACACATATATATACATATATATATTACCTACTGGCGGTCGCCAGTAGGTAGTTATAGTTAGGACTCTGTTTCCATAGGAAAACCGCAACATTCTATTTGGAATAACTTTGGCGCCGGTCGACGAATCCTCGCGAAATTTTCAAAACTAATGGGGCGCTACGCTACGCTCCTACCCTGAAAGTCTCGGGGAGATTCGTCACGCGGGGGCTGAGAAAAAAGGGGGGTCCCAAAACGCGTTTTCCCCATGCATTTTTCCATAGGACCTTTAGACACAGCTACAGCCCGAACGGCTGAACAGAATTACTTGTAATTTGGCAGAGAGGTAGTCCGCAGGTCAAGGAAGTGCCTTTTGTAGGTCTGGTGTAAATCTGTTCAGTAGTTCCTGAGAAAATAGCATTTAAATCAATATATATATCTGTAAGCGCGCTCCGAGCGCGCACCGTAAGCTTACCGTACGCGTACGGTGCCGTGCGCGAGCGCGATTCTGATTGGCTGTTAGATCTTAGTAAACATTCGAATCGGTCGAAACCAGGAAGTGTTGGCCGCCATTTTCTCTCTCGCACTCTGAGGGGGGGAGGAAAAACAAAGTTGAATAACATGACAAGGGGCAGGCTAGACAGCTCCTGACCCCCTAGCCTTGGTCAGGGTGTCCCAGAAGGACCCCCAAGGGCAAAAATTTAATTTTTTTTTTTTTTTAAAACGCCGAATGCGCCTACCGTAAAACTCAACTAAAAAAAAAAAAAACCCCACATATTCCCCCCCCCCGTGTGCAAAAGGTGCCCGTAGATAACCTTTCACAACGAAGCGCATAATATGTCCTCCGTTTGCGGACGGTGCGCGAAGCGCATCGTGCGTACATGGCCCATCCAGCGTAACGTGGGCACGCGGTGCGCGTAGCGCACCGCGTGCCCACCGTGCGTGCACGGCATTAACTGCATAAAGTGGGCGCGCGGTGCGCCGCGCACCGTGCGCGCACGGAACGAACTGCGTGAAGTGGGCGCGCACGGCACGAACGGCGTAAAGTAACTTAGCATTTAAAAAAACGTACAAATTCACTGAAAAAACCATAGGTTTCACACACGTTATAGTTAGGAATTAGCATTTAAAAAACCTTGCAAATTCACTGAAAAAACCATAGGTTTCACACAAGTTATAGTTAGCTGTACATTTCACTCGTAAAAAACCAATGAAATTCCACGTTATAGTTAGTGCAGGCAACTATAACTCACGCGACCGCAATCCTCTGCTGATGCTAATACTGTATTTAGACACTTATTTGCCCATGTCTTCTTCCATTAAATTTTAGCTATACATATATTACAAATATTTTTTTTTCATAAAGACACATATGTCATCAGCAAAGGATTGCGGTCGCGTGAGTTATAGTTGCCTGCACTAACTATAACGTGGAATTTCATTGGTTTTTTACGAGTGAAATGTACAGCTAACTATAACTTGTGTGAAACCTATGGTTTTTTCAGTGAATATATATATATATATATATATATAATATTCTACTTACCAGTATGCATCTGTTCTTGGCATGTAGAGCTGCAGATCTACACACTTGTGCATAGATCGCCATCTGGTGTTGGGCCCGGATGTTTGCAGTTGTTTTTCCTCTTGGAAAGTCATGAAGTCGGTGACTCCTCCTTTGGATCGTATTGCGCATGGGCTTCGGCTCCATCCTCAGATTGTTTTTCGCCAGCAGGGAAATGATGGAGCGTAGTAATAAACAGTGAAGATGCCCATGTGTGTTGTATCTAAATAAGATAAACTGGAACAGATAAAGGTAGCCGGGGAGGCGGGTGGGCTTGTGTAGATCTGCAGCTCTACATGCCAAGAACAGATGCATACTTGTAAGTAGCATATTCCGTTCGATGCATATGAGCTGCAGATTACACACTTGTGCATAGATTATATAGCAGTACCCATCGTTAGCGGCGACTACCCGTATCTGTTGCAGTGGTTTGAAATAATGTTTTGAGTACAGCCTGGCCCACACTAGCCTGTTGCTTAGTTTGCACATCTACACAATAGTGTTTAGTGAAAGTGTGCGGTGTTGACCATGTAGCTGCTTTGCAGATATCATCTAATGGGATGTTTCCTAGAAAAGCCATTGAAGCCCCTATTTTACGTGTAGAATGGGCTTTAGGGGGAACGGATAGCGTTCGTTTTGCTTTGTGGTAGCAAATCTGAATGCATTTGACAATCCACCTAGCTATCCCCGACTTGGAGATGGGGTTGCCCTTGTGTGGTGGAGAGAAAGAGACAAGCAGTTGTTTGGTCTTACGGAAAGGTTGTGTTCTCTTGATGTAGTAGAGTAAGGCTTGTTTGACATCTAGTGTGTGTAGAGCTCTTTCTGCAACAGTTTATGGTTGCGAGAAGAATACTGGTAGTTCTACAGATTGGTTTAGGTGAAAAGGAGAAATGACTTTAGGGAGGAATTTTGGGTTGGTACGGAGAACAACTTTGTTATGGTGCATTTGTAGAAAAGGTTCTTGAATGGTAAATGCTTGTATCTCACTGACCCTTCTGAGGGAAGTGATGGCTACGAGAAAAGCGGTTTTCCAGGTTAAAAATTGCAGTTCACATTTGTGCAATGGTTCGAAGGGAGGCCCCATTAGTCTGGTGAGAACGATATTTAGGTTCCACACAGGTGAGGGTGGCACTCTGGGGGGAATTATTCTTTTAAGGCCTTCCATGAAGGCTTTAATGGCAGGTACTCTAAAGAGTGATAGATGTTGCCTGTTTTGTAGGTAAGCTGCTATAGCTGCGAGGTGCAGGCGAATGGACGTATAGGCTAGATTACACCTTTGTAGGTGGAGTAAGTAGCCTATGATGTGCTGAATAGAGACATCTAGGGGATTGATGGTGTTGTTGTGACAATAGACAACAAAACGTTTCCACTTGGCGGCGTAGCACGCTCTTGTGGTGGGTCGGCTAGCTTCCTTGATGACGTTCATACAGTCAGGGGGAAGATTTAGGTAACCGAATTCTAGGACTTCAGGAGCCAGATCGCAAGGTTGAGCTGAGCTGGGTCCGGGTGTCTGATCTCTCCATGGTTCTGGGTTAAGAAGTGTGGAGAGAGGCGTAATTTTTGGTGCGGTACTACAGATAGTTCCAGCAGTGTGGTGTACCACGGTTGTCTGGCCCAAGTTGGAGCTACTAGGATTAGTGTGAGGGAGTGTTGCTGTAGTTTGCACACTACTAGTGGAATGAGTGGGAGAGGCGGAAAAGCGTATGCAAATCTGCCTGACCTGTTCATCCATATCGCATTTCCTTTGGACAATGGGTGTGGATATCTGGCGGCGAAGTTTGGGCATTTGGTGTTTTCGTGGGTGGCGAAGAGGTCTATCTGTGGATGCTCCCACATCTGAAAGTACGGGTGTAGAACTTGTGGGTGGAGTTCCCACTCGTGGATTTGTTGTGTTTGTCTGCTGAGCAGATCTGCCATAGTGTTTTGGACTCCTGGGACATGCTGAGCTAGGAGAAAGATTTTGTGGGGTATGGCCCATCTCCATATGCTCTGTGCTAGCTGAGAGAGCTGTGGAGAGTGTGTGCTGCCTTGTTTTTGAATATAGTACATGGCTGTCATGTTGTCTGTGCGGATTAGGACTGCCTTGCCTGAAATCTGTGTTTGAAAAGATTTTAGGGCTAAGAAGATCGCTAGTAACTCCAGATGGTTGATGTGGAGTAACTTTTGTTGAGGTGTCCATGTGCCCTGCACGGTGAGATGTAATAGATGAGCTCCCCAGCCGGAGAGCGATGCGTCTGTGGTTAGTACTATCTGGGGAACCGGGTCCAGGAACGGTCGACCTGTGGAAAGGTTTGTGGTGGTCCACCACTGCAGAGAGCGATGGGTGCGACCGTCTACCAACACCAGATCTGTTAATTGACCCTGGGCCTGGTTCCATTGGCGCGCTAAGCACTCTTGAAGAGGGCGCATCTGGAGTCTTGCGTGAGGTACTATGAAGATGCAAGAGGCCATCATCCCTATTAGTTGCATAAACACTCGAGCTGGAAGGGAGTGTTGTGCTATGAATTTTGCGCGTAGAGCCTGAATGCTTGTAATCCTGGCAGGAGTGGGGTAGGCTAGCGCTTTTGAGGTGTCTATGGTGGCACCGAGGTATTGTTTTATGTGGGATGGTTGTAGATGGGACTTTGCGTGGTTTACTGTGAAGCCCAGTTGGTGAAGTAGCTGGATGGTGGCATGCGTGTGTTGTACACACTGGCTGTATGAACTGGCTTTTATTAGCCAGTCGTCTAGGTATGGGAAGACATGGATGTGATGTCTCCTTAGGTTTGCTGCCACTACTGCTAGGCATTTGGTGAATACCCGTGGTGCTGTTGTGACTCCGAACGGGAGTACTTTGAATTGGTAGTGTTGGCCGTCCACTACAAATCTGAGGAACTTCCTGTGAGCGTTGTGCATTGGAATGTGGAAATAAGCGTCTTTTAGATCTAAAGTGGTCAGGAAGTCGTTTTGAGAAAGCAGTGGAAGTACCTGCTGAAGCGTTACCATGTGAAAATGGTCCGAGTGTATGTATTTGTTTAGGGGCCTGAGGTCTAGGATGGGCCGCAGAGTCTCGTCCCTTTTTGGTATGAGAAAATATAGGGAGTAGACCCCCATATTTCGTTGGTTGGTAGGAACGTGCTCTATCGCCCTTTTCTGTAGGAGGGAGATTACCTCCTGCTTTAGTAGTGTTAGATGTTCTTGTGACATTGGGCGTTGTCTGGGTGGGATGTTTGGGGGGTAGATATTAGTTCTAGGCAGTAGCCTGACTGAATTATTTGTATTACCCATTTGTCTGAGGTGATGGTGGCCCAGACAGGGAGGACATTTTGGAGTCTGCCCCCGACCGGAGTGGGATGGTCTGGGGGGAGTGAAGGGAAGTCATTGGGTAGGTGCGGTGGCAGAGCGGGCGGTGTTTGTTTTGCCTCTGCCTTTGTTATTGGTGCCCCTGTAGCCGCCTCTTTGGTAGCCCCTTGTAAAGGTGGACTGGGTAGGGGCCTTATATGAAGTGGAAGCGGTGTCGGAGAAGTAGCCTCTGGATGTGCTCCGAAAGGAATAGCGGCGAAAGGAGCGCCTGGGAGGGTGTGATTGTAAAGCTCCCATGGATTTTGCCGTGTCACTGTCTTTTTTCATCTTTTCTAGGGCCTCATCCACTTTTGGGCCAAAGAGATGTTCCTGGTCAAAGGGATGGTAGAGGATGGAGGCCTGTACTTCCGGTTTAAAACCTGAGATCCTTAGCCAGGCATGGCGACGGAGGAGGACACTAGTATTGATGGCCCTGGAGGCTGTGTCTGCTGCATCTAGGGCACAACGTATGGAGGTATTAGTAATGGTTTTCCCCTCCTGAATTAACTCATTGGCCCTAGTTTTGTATTTATCAGGGAGATGTTGCATTATGGCTTCTAATTCGTCATAATGGGCCCTGTCATACCTGGCTAGTAGCGCTTGTGTATTAGCGATACGCCATATGTTGGCAGCTTGGGATGCTGTACGCTTGCCTGATGCGTCCAAGAGTTTAGAATCTTTGTCAGGTGGTGGTGCTTCGCCTGACGCTTGGGAGTTGGCCCTTTTACGGGCTGTGGACACTACCAGAGAATCTAGTGGTGCTGGCCCTCTGATGTAGGAGGGATCTGTAGGGGCGGATTTATATTTCTTTTCAATGCGCGGGTTAATGACCCTGGCTCTGACTGGGTCTTTAAAGACCTCTGGCGCATGTTTTATAACTCCCTTGCGCATAGGCAATATGGAGGTAGTCCTATGTGTGGTGTCAAACGTATCGAGGAGGAAATCCTCCTCCATGGGGTCGGTATGGAGATCTACCCCGTGATAGTGTGCCGCCCTTTGTAGTAGATGGTTGAACCCCAGTGAGTCTTCTGGTGGGGAAGGTCTGGAAGGGTAGAGATCATCCTGTGGGACGTTAGGGATGTCAGGGATATTGTAATCGTCCCATGGGTCTGGGGAGCCTGTGGGAGTGGGGTCCCCTGTAGGTAAATCTTGGGGCACGTCTCCTATGTCATCATATGGATCCCCCTGATCATCATCATCCGGAGAGGGTGTTGGGGAATGATGAGGTGGAAGCAGAGATGGTGGAGGAGGGGAAGGTGGAGGAGGCGGTGGAGGTGGGGAAGGTATTCTGAAAGGAGAGGTAGCAGAGTTCTTCCTCTTTGGAGGTGGAGGCGGAGCAGGTTTATCCAGCTGTCTCTTTTTGATGGAGAGCATCAAATGTCCGGTTTTAGGATCCTTGGTTAGTGTTTTTTGTAATGGATCTGGTGTAAAAAGTTCTGGTGATGTTGGCTGGTCCGTCGGCGCCGAAGGCGTCAGGGCCGTTGGTTTTTTGGCTTTTTCCGCGCTGGTTCGTTGTTTGGAACTCTGCTTGGAAAAGTCTGATTGTTTGGTCGGCGCCGAGGTGGATTTCGGCTTTGAAGTTTCGGTGCCGGTGGCATTGTGTGCTTTTGTCGGTGCCGAAGATGGTGTCGGCACCGAGGAGCTGGAGCTGGTTCTCGACACCAAGTGTTTTGGTGCCGGGCTCGATGTCGAAGCGGAGGCCATTTTCTTTTTCGTGTCGAAGAGTGTTTATCGGCACCGACGGTGGGCTGGCTCGAGCCCGAGCCGCCGGAAGGCTTAATCGGCTTCTTTACCGGGCCCAAAGGTGCGGTGTGGGAAGCAATGCCCTTGGTCTTGCTTAGGCCCGGAGGCGAAGGCATGACTGAAGCCTTTTTCGGTGCCGGCGAGGGTGTGGTGGGGGTAGATTAGTACTCACAACCCTCTGTGCCGGAGTGATGTCCTCCACATCTGAATCGTCGGCTTCGGAGGCGCTGACGAGTCCCTCGTCGGTGTGGTGTTCTTCTGGAGCGTCGACGCCTTCCCCGAAGATGTCGTCCAGAATCGTCGTCGACGAGTGTGCCATGGTTCTTCTAGCCCTTCGATCTCGAATGGTTTTCTTGGACCGGAAGGACTTACACGCCGGACAATCTCAAGCCTCGTGTTCAGGGGAGAGGCAGAGATTGCATACTTCCTGGAGATCGGTGTGGGGGAACTTGGACCCACATCGAGAGCACTTCTTGAAGGGAGTCCTTTCCATTAGCCAGGACCGGAGCTTGGGTAGGCCCGAAGGCCGTCGTCGACGACCGGAATCGAAGGTTTTTGCCGATGAGAGGCGCGTCGAGTGAGGAGATCGCGATCGAAAACAATACCGCGAGTTGGGGTGAGGATTGCGCGTCGATCGTCGAACTGGAAGCTGTTCGGAACCGGAGCGCGAAGATCACATCCGAGCCCGATGGCGGAAAAAAACAATCTGAGGATGGAGCCGAAGCCCATGCGCAATACGATCCAAAGGAGGAGTCACCGACCTAGTGACTTCCAAAGACTTTCCAAGAGGAAACATCCGGGCCCAACACCAGATGGCGATCTATGCACAAGTGTGTATTCTGCAGCTCATATGCCTCGAACATATATATATATTATTTTTTTTCCTCTGATTTTCAGTGCCAGCTGTAGCGCAGTGTCATACTGCACTACGCGCCTCCTAAACCCTTAGCTCTTTAGCTCAATTCTTGCAGAAAGGAAAATGAGAGCAAGCCTAGAGCTAGTAGATACCAATGATGAAGACTTTAAGTTCTGGAACCATTGGCTGCCCTTCCTACATCTGTCACTGTATGGCCAAATATCCGCCTCGCCGGTCAGGGATATTGGTAAGGCCATGGAGCGAGAACAGGAAAGAGGACCCGAGCAGGAGCACACCTTCGGCCGTGGTCTTCACTGTAGAGGAGCCACAAAGACACCAGTGCTCATCAACTCACAGCGGCTCGCGGCCCCCTTCAGAACATCTGCACTGATACTGATCCTCCATTCCACTCCGGAAACTGCATATTTTGACGGCGCCTACCTTCCTTTGCCAGTGGCAGTACTGGAACTTGTCATGGGAGCTACAGGGTTGAGACTGCAACTGCGGCTACGGTTGTTGTCCAGCGGCAGCTTTAGCTGCAGCTCTCGCATCACGCCTCTCAACTCAGCTTTGTGTTTGCTTCTCTACTACTGTCTCATCCGAACAGGAAATCCAGCCAAACGGAGTACGGACTTCAGGAGCACCGATAAGGGGTGAAGGGGTCCTCTCTGTTGTGCAAGCCGCACCGGCCTAACGCCGACAGCCTCCTCGCAACAGGAGGAACCGAGGCACTAGCCTTGTAACCCCCCTGAACAACTGATCACTTACCTCCTCGTCCTGCAGGCGCTTGATCGCACACGCAGCCTCCACTCGTTGATGCAGGGCTCAGCAGATCTCCAAGACTGAGTCTGCATCCGGTGCGTTTTGCGTCACATAGGCCTGGTTCCCTCACGGCTGTCTGCAGCTGCGGTGGCGTCTACCACCACGGATCCCATGATATTCTATGGTGTTCAATCGATGGTTGATATACGCTGGTCCTTGATTTTGTAGAGCTTCGTAGGCGGGCAGGAGGATCTTGAACTGATATCTCTTCTGGATAGTGAACCAGGAGAGGTTCCTTAGGTGGGGGGTGATGTGGAACAGTTTGTGGAGGTTCAGGATGAGTCTAGCTGCAGTGTTCTGTATGGTCTGGAGTCTTCAGAGGAGCTGGGTGGAGATGTGGGCGTAGAGAGTGTTGCTGTAGTCGAGGCGGCTGGTGAAAAGGACATGAGTACGGTCTTTCTAGTGTTGAGTGAGATCCATCTGGAGATTCTGTGGAGCATGTGAAGGGTGTGGAAGCAGGAGGAGGTGAATGCGTTGACTTGTTGTTTCATGGTCAGTTGGCTGTTGAGGATGATGCCTTGGTTGCGTCCATGGTCTGTTGGTGTGGGTGTTGGTCCGAGTTCTGCTGGCCACCAGCTGTGGTCTCATACGAAGTGCTCTTCCCAAAAATCAGAACTTCTGTCTTGAAGTTGAGTTTGAGGCAGTTGTGTCTCATCGAGTTGGCTAAGTTGGTCATGGCATCGCAGAAGTTGGTTCTGGAAGTGGAGGGGTCATCAGTGAGGGAGAGGATAAATTGAGTGTCATCAGCGCATGAGATTATGTTGAGGCCGTGGGATCTGATGATGCCTGCGAGGGTGTCATGTAGGTGTTGAACAAGGTGGGGCTGAAGGAATAACCTTGGGGTACGCCGCATATGATGTCATTGGGTTCAGAGGTGAAGGAAGGCAGCTGGATGCTCTGCATGCGGCCTATAAGGAAGGAGGCGATCCACTTGAGGGTGTTTAGCTGTATGTCGATGTTGTTGAGTCTGTTGATGAGAGTGTGGTGGGAAACGGTGTCAAACGCAGCCGAGAGGTCGAGCAGGATTAAGGCCACAGTCTCTCCATGGTCAAGGAGGGTTTTGTTGTCTTCTGTAGCAGCAATTAGCGTGCTCTCAGTGCTGTGGCTGGCATGGAATCCTGAATGGGAGGTCTAAAGTAGGTGGGTGTGTTTCAGATGTTCGGTGAGCTGTTGGTTGATGGCCTTCTCGAGTACTTTGGCCAGATAAGAGAGCAGGAAGATCGGTCAATAATGTTTGAGTTTGCCCGGGGGTCGGCAGAGGGTTTCTTTAGGACGTGTCTGACTTCTGCGTGTTTCCATCTCTCTGAGAAAACTGCTGTGGAGATGGGGGTATTGATGATGATGGTGAGTTGAGTGCTGATTAGGTTGGTTCCGAGCTTGAAGAGGTGGTGGGGGCAGGGGTTGGTGGATGCCTCGGAGTGGATAGATGACGTGATGGCTGTGGTGGTCTGAGTGGTGAGCAGGGCCCAAGTGGTGATCATTCGGCTTCTGGTAATACCAGTGAAAAAACTGCAATAAAGAAACTGCACTGTCTTTGAACGCCTTCTGCTGCTTATGTTCAGCATCCAGATCAACCAACTCTTCTGTCACAATTCTCAAGGTTACCCTCATGAAGCCTTCTCTGTTTTGTACAGCTGCACATTTACCAGCTGAAATGCCTCCTTAGTGAGGGCCGTGCATCTCAATGTTTTTGGTGGCAGGGTGCAAGGCCCTGAAGGCAGTCAGTGTGAGAGACTAATTTCTGGGTACATCTCTTACTTTCCTTCTGGCTTCTCTGACAAGGTAGATGGGGTCAATGGTGAAGTACTCTATTATGTTCATCTTGGCTTTTAGTTTGTCTTCACTGAAAGGTATGGCAGTGACAGCAACCAGAGGAAAAGCAGTCTTAACTAACTAAAGCTAGAAAAAAAAGTCTTGACAAAAGATAAAGGTAGGCTGACATCAATAAACAGTGTCATCAAGTTAGTAAAACATTGAACAACCTGGTATTGCTGATCACGAAAATGCTCTAAAATGTTAAATGTGAGGAACAAAAGCTCACAAAAAGATTACTGGCGGACAAACAAATGTGATAAGTCCAATCATCGTCCCATAATATCAAACAAAAAGGAAAAACAAATAAAGACAAATTAACCTGGGTTTTAAGTAGGCTTTATGATAAAAAAAACAAAAGCACTGCTTTCACAATGTTGTGTGGTAAGCATCAGTGCCCAACAAAATAACATGATTCACAATCTCCTTCTTGACAAGAGTCGGGATTAGAGTCAAGACTCTTGTGGATCCCAGACCAGAGAAACTTCGAGTCCACTTTTTTAAACGTAGACAGCTTTCTTTTCTAGCAGATCTTTTGAGTGAAACATTACTGTAATTATTTAAATTATCTCTTGGGTAAAACCAGGTCCAAA
This sequence comes from Triturus cristatus, assembly GCF_964204655.1. Lineage (NCBI taxonomy): Eukaryota > Metazoa > Chordata > Amphibia > Caudata > Salamandridae > Triturus > Triturus cristatus. Next base: position 1,398,275,605 of record NC_140589.1, read on the forward strand.
GGGTATCTCTCCCCTGTTTTACATTCATGCCTACTAGAAGTGTGAGCACAAATTGCACTTATTTCTGTGTTTGTGCAGCTAGGTATTTGCTCTTGTAATCCAATGCACTAACAGCCAAAATTAATATTTGTGTCTGATGTTGTGGTGATTCAACACTCTACTAGAAACGGGCCTTACAGGAATCTTTGGAAGAACTAGCATGGGAAGAAGGTAGTTACAGCCCATTGCCAATGAGCAGAACTCCAGTACTGTGGCAGTAATCCTCTCTCCTGAGCACAAAGCTTCATGAGAGGTTGCTACAGAGAGGAAGGAAGGGGACACCCAAATACTTTACCAGATCAGCTGAATTTAATCTATCGATCAATAGGGCAATTATAGATGTCACAACCAGATTCCCTCACATTAATATTTGCACTAGTTACTCACCATTTTTAGCCCCAGACTATAAATCTGGTGCAAAGACACTGCGATTATCTGAGGCAAAAGCTAAATGCATAGGTGTGTTTTTGCACCCATATTTACTAGTTCATATAAATATTGCCTTATCAGTAATTTAAGATGGTGTGTGGTAGGTGTAAAATCAGTAAAAGGTCAGAATAAGCAGATTTTATAAAATTTCCCAAGTTGATATTTGTAAATTATCTTCAAATTTAGGGTTGGGGCAAGGATTATTTTTACAACCTAGGCAAAGAGACATTTTGACTCTCTTATATCTCCAGAATGTTGAAAAGATTTTCTGCATTTTGCACTTGTAATCCTCTGAAAGTAAGCAGGAGCTCGTCAAATAAACTGCATTGATAGCAATAGTCATAGTAAACAGCAAACAGCGGCATTTGAATTGAATAGTTTTAGAAATATTAAGAATAGAGGATGCAGTAAGAATGGTGGAGGATGAAACTTGATACAGTACAACAACCAATATTTTGTTCTTTGAGTTGGTGTTCATTGCAGAGGAGAAAAGCTTTGAAGGAAGTTCTTAATACACGTAAGCAGGATACAGGATGGGGCCTAATAGGTAAAAGGTTTGGAGACTAGAAAGGTTTAGAAACCACCAAGCAAGTTTGTTGGAGAACAGTGTACAGCGAGAGATGGTTGGCAAAGTCGTGGAAGCATACTTATGAATGGCTTTGAAGACTCTACATATTACACAGACTGGCAGATAACCAACCAATCCAGTGCTAGCAGTAGTACGTAAAAGACAATTCTGCCCCCGCGGCCCCTCCCCCCCAGCCCAATCCAGCTCCCCTCCCCGCTCTCGCCTCCCAGCTGTCCAGCCCTCACCTACCCCTACCCCTACTTAATGGCGGCCGCTGTTTAGCGGCGCCGTTGGCCCGCCTGCGCCCGTCCGCGACCCAACCGTGACCAGCGCCAGGAACCCTGGACCTCCTCCCTGCCAACGCTACGACCCAGCAGCACTCCACGCACTCAACCCAGGCCGCAACAACAACTGCAAGCTAGCATCCCCAGCCGACACCCACTGACCCTTCAGCTGTCACCGCTGCCGGCACTACTGCAGCACCGCCAAGAATACGGACCCAGCGCAACCCGCCCGCAAGAACACAACCGAACCGAAGACCCTGCAATGCACCCTCCTCAACGTTTGTTCCCTCCACAAACACGCCACTGAAATCTGGGACCTCCTCGACAGCACCAAACCGGATGTAGCGTTCTTCACCGAAACCTGGACCAACACCACCTCGGGACCGAACATCGACATCGCCATCCCCCAAGGATACAAGATTTCCAGGAAGGACCGCTCCACCTGCCCGGGAGGAGGAATCGCCATTGTACAAAAATCCAGCCTCCGCCTGAGCACACTCCCCGACGAGCCAACAGAACTGATGGAACACCTTCACTTCAAGATACTGGCCAGCCCCACCGCCACCCTCCGTGGAACCCTCATCTACTGACCCCCTGGACCCCGCGGACCTTTTGCCAACTCCATCACGGACATCATCTCCCCAACTACACCCTGCTGGGAGACCTCAACTTCCACCTCGACAACCAACTGGACCCCAACACCACATCCCTCCTAGACAACCTCCACAACATTGGACTACACCAGATCATGACCGAGCCCACGCACTCAGCAGGACACACCCTCGACCCCCTCTTCACAACAGGAAACTCCATCACCTTCAGCCATACCACCGAACTCTCATGGACCGACCATCGCAGCGTCCACTTCACCTTCAGAACACCCACCATCCACAGACACCAGCACCTGCTCCCACGAAGAAACTGGACCAAAATCACCGACGACCAGCTCACCTTCTCACTCAACAATTCCACCCCTACCATCGCTGAAAACGACAACCCCAACACCGCAGCATGAACCCTGCATAGATGGATCTCGGACAGTGCCACCACCCTAGCCCCCCTCAAGAAAAACAACAATAACCGCGCCAAGAAAGCCAGATGGTTTACCACCAAACTTTGAGAGTCCACACACACTTGCCGTCGCCTCGAAAAGGCCTGGAGGAACACCAAATCCACAGAAGCCCACAATAACTTCAGAGCCGCCACCAACGCCCACCATCAACTCATCAGAGGAACGAGGAAAAAAGCGATTGAAAACAGAATCTCCACCCACGTGCACAACAGCAAGGAACTTTTCAGCATCATCAAGGAGTTCGCCCAACCCACCAGCGAGTCTACCGACAAACCTCCCTCACAAGACGTCTGCAACAAACTGAGCACCTTTTTCCACCACAAAATCAAGAGCATCTACAACAACTTCGACGAAGACAACCAACACACTGAACCCTCACCAACCACCCCCGACGCCCGGAACCCAGTGATTGACAACTGGACAGCCCTCACTACCGAAGACACACTGAGGACAATGAAGTCAATCCACTCAGGGGCCCCCACGGACCCCTGCCCTCTCCACATCTTCAACAGAGCCGCCGACACCAACGCACCCATGCTCCGCCACACCATCAACCACTCCCTGGAGACCGCCTCGTTCCTCGATGACTGGAAACACGCAGAGGTCACCCCCTCCTGAAGAAACCCTCGGCAGACCCCACCGACCTCAAAAACTACAGACCCATCTCCCTGCTCACGTTCCCAGCGAAAGTCATCAAGAAAGTCATCAACAGCCAACTAGCCACATTCATTGAAGAACACAACATCCTCGACTCCTCCCAGTCTGGCTTCAGAAAAAACCATAGCACGGAAACCGCCCTCCTCGCCGCAACAGATGACATCTGCACCCTACTGGACAAAGGAGAGACAGTAGCCCTCATCCTCCTCGACCTCTCAGCAGCATTCGACACAGTCTCCCACCGCACCCTAATATGCAGACTCTACGACGCAGGAATCCAGGACAAGTCCCTCGACTAGATCCACTCCTTCCTCACCGGCAGGACGCAGCGGGTCAGACTCCCCCCTTTCCTCTCGGACCCTACACCTACCACCTGCGGAGTCCCCCAGGGCTCCTTCCTCAGCCCGACGCTTTTCAACGTCTACACAGCACCACTCGCCCCCATCGTCAGAACCTACGGACTCAACATTGTGTCATACGCAGACGACATCCAACTTATCCTCTCCCTATCAAACAAGCCAAACACCGCCAGACACAACTTTCGAAAAGGCATGGAAGCTGTCGCCAAATGGATGAAAAACAGCTGCCTACAACTAAACACCAACAAAACAGAAGTACTCACCATGGGCCCAAACCCCTACACCTCGTGGCCCCCCGCCCTCGGAAACCCACCAACCCCCACGGATCACGCACGCACCCTGGGAATCATCCTGGACTCCGAGCTCAAAATGGACCGCCAAATCAACTCAGTTTCGTCTTCCTGCTTCCACACCCTCCGCCTCCTCCGTAAGACCTTCAAATGGATCTCCCTCAAACACCGAAAGACCGTCACTCACGCCCTGGTCACCAGCAGACTCGACTATGGCATCGCACTCTACCCCAGGATAAACAAAAACCTCACTCGCAAGTTACAGAACATCCAGAAAGCCACCACAAGACTAGTCCTCAACCTGCCAAAACACTGCCACATCTCCCAGCACCTGCGCACACTGCACTGTCTCCCCATCGAGGCGAGAATCTCTTTCAAGATACTCACCCATGCACACAAGGCCCTCCACGGCACCGGACCAGCATACCTGAACAGCCAACTCAAATTCCAGGCACCCCAAAGGACCCTACGATCAGCCCAGCTCTCCTACGCCGTGGTCCACCGCACCAGAAAGACCAGATCGGGAGGTCACTCCTTCTCCTTCCTCGCGACCAAAGCATGGAACGCCCTTCCGCTCTACCTCAGACAGACAACATCGCTCCCCATCTTCGCAAGAAACCTCAAAACCTGGCTCTTCAACAGACTCCCTCCTTGATGGAATGGAACCTGCACCTCCCTCCCCCCAGCGCCTCGAGACCCTTACGGGTGAGTAGTTGTGCTTCAACAAACACCTGATTGATTGATAACAAAATTAAATATTTTCCCTCAGTGAAAAGAGTAGTATAGAGTAATGTCAAGAAAATGGCTGCTAGACTATTTTAGTTTACTCATCACTAGTGTATTTATGGCAGTGCTGGTGATTTGAAATTGCAGTCAGGTTCACATTGTCTCGATGTTCAGGTGTTGAACACTTGTTATCATGGCTGTGTCAGGTTGCAGGAGAAACTGAAAGAGGACACAATATCAACAGTGGAAACAGCATAGAGAGAAATGAAGTACTGGACAACATAGCAACCTCCTACAGGTGGCTCCCCGAAGCTGATTCCTGGAACTGCCTTGCCCTAGGACAGCCTTGCCTATATTTCATTGATACAATACTATGTCATAATACTTTCTATCTATATCACAATGCTTTTTTCCGTGGTAGCACAAAGCTTTGTGTTTACCAAAAAGAACAAATTTACATATTTTTTTTACTGAAATCATTAGAAAGTGACATCAGTGCTTTAAGTGAGTGATATTTTCGGAAAGATAAGCACCATTTACAATAATTACTCTCATTCCATAATCACTCATTTGCCATCATCTACAAGACATACACGTCACAGAGAAAGACGTGCATGCACTAGAGCACGCTTTCAGCACATTTGCAAAATGTCCGAAGCATTTAAGTAAAATTCAAGAACCCCATATGTGGAATATGTCAGTCTTGCAATCCAATTATTCCTGACATTTAGTTTTGTTATTGTTGACGCATTAAAAAAACCCACACAAAATCGTCTGCTTGTTGACAGAGTACAGGACATGTTCGCCTGAGGAGCGCGGTCAGGATCCCTCCAAGAGCTTTTCTCATGAAAAAAAAAAGAGTGCCAGTAGATTGTGCTCTTGAGAGCAAAAGATAAAACCGGCTGGGAAAAAAATGAGAACGTAAAGGCTGAGTGCAGTGTAGTGTACATCAAAGAAGCTTAATTCTACGGCGACTGCTCTTGTACCAGTGGCAAAGTATTCTCAGCAGAACCATTGCAAATCATCGGGATTGTACTGTCCCGTTGCCAAATATGCTGTAATGGCTCCGGGTCCTCAGGCGAGGCGTCACCAGGCAGGGCTTCGACAACAAGGTAGACTAGAGCGCAGGGGAGCTTAGCCTGTAAGGGTATGAACGCCATGTTCCCTGTAATTAAGAAGCAGCCTATTCAACACTTAAGACAGTAATGTCATCCCATCTGCCAAGGCCTGCGCTGGCTGGCAGCGCGCCCCTGCGCCTGCTGCTGCTTCTGTTACCCACCTGATCCTCGGAGACCCGCTTTGATGGAGCGTTTATGCCAAGCTTTTCCAGTGGGTAGACAATCTGTCGTCGCGGCCGCACGGGAACCATGTAATGAAGGGCAGATGTCAGGGAATGGGCGTAGGGATTCTGAAAGAGAAAGACAGCAGTCTCGGTTTAGCGCGGGAAATGTCAGCGGCGCGTCGCGGGCGCTCGCGCTCTGCATTTGCAAACACAAGTTTCTTCGCCGGGTTGGCGGCGCGCGCAGGAGATAAAAATGTGCAAATAAACAAACGTACTCTTAGAGCAGAGGAATGAATTGCAGATAATGCCTGACACTAATGAAGATAATTACGAGAGTAATTACATTACTATCTCAGTGGGAATGACAGATAAACAAGTGCTTTGGTTTATAGGATTTTTCAGCGCAAGCATCTTCCCCAGGAGGATATCCGCTCCACAGCAATCATAAATCAGTCTGATTTGACCTCATTAAGCGGTGATATCTGCTTTCTGTTAACCTTTCCTTGCTTGCTACAAGATACTCTACGAGGACTCTTCACAAAGCCCTGCCTGCCAAGCAGATGCAGCCTAACAGAGAGCTGAACACAACATCAATGTGCAAAAAGTATTACCTTACAGCTCTTTCACGCAGGGAGATTCAAGCATAAGCTGTGCGAGCATTTACTATTCAAAAACAATAATTAGAAATTCATTCAACTTTCTCAGAAAATCAACTATATTTAGCTAATGCCTAATAAAGTTAAGGGCTCACAAACAAAATGTTTTTGCTAAAAAAACACAATTTGTTCATAACTGAGAGCACACTGTTCAATATACACAAGAAAACCAATTAATTATGTCTCATGTTATTCAGGGAACTTTCTGTGATCTGTAGGTTCCTGGAATTTTCCTTCTTTTTACTTTTATAGCCAACACGTTCACTTAGCGGCCCCTAAGCCTGTGGCTTTCTCGAGGCAGGAGTAAGCGAACATTAATAGGGTGCCTGGTTAAAAATAAGGTGTAGGGAAAGACACGGTCTTGAGTGCGAGCTCTTACTACTGCCAAATTACCTGAGAGCAGACCAAATCAACAAACAAAAATATGCTCTCTCCTCTGCAGATCACAGCAAATCATACCCCCCTTCCAAACACCAGGAGTATAAATCAGCAATCTGAAAGAAACACGTTAGTTAGATTCCTCACCTTAGATTCCTCACCTTAGAATATCCCCAGGCGTCAGACTGGATCCGGAAGATTTTTCGTCAGCAATACCCCTTGCGCGTCGCTAGGCGTCGTCTGCGGCTCCGCGTCCGTCGTCGGCGTCGTGCGCCGGGATGACGTCGTCGGAGTACTTAGACGCCGCCCTCGCGCGCTGACGTCAGTTCTTCTTTTTTCCGCGCCAGTAAGCGCAGATCCGGGAGAGCTACCCCTTTTAGTCTTTTTTGACTAAATCTTTTTGATCATTTTTGATCCTTGTCTGTCGACATCTGGTGCCGGTAGGATGCCTGGGTTCAAGGCTTGCGAAGATTGTCATCGACTGATGTCGGTGACCGATCACCACCGCCGGTGCCTCTACTGCTTAGGCCCCGACCACGACGCGGAGTCGTGCAACGACTGTCAGGCCCTGACTTCGAAGGCTAGGCGGGAGCGGTCCCGCAAGCTTCTCGAGCTTCGCCACTCGGCTCCGCGTCGTGCGCGATCCCGGTCCAGGAGGAGGTCCAAGGATCGCTCGCGGAGCCCTAGCCGACGCCACCATCGATCGTCGGGCTCCAAGTCGTCGGGTAAGTCCAAACACTCTAAGAAGTCCAAGCGGAGACATCGCTCTTCGGACTCCCCTCGCCGGTCGCGCGACTCGGCCGAGGGTCCAAGTGGTTACACCCCCGCGGCTCCGGCGGAGCCGCAGGTGCCGCGTCCGCCCCCATACCTTCCGGTCCCTGGGGCTGACGCGGCGCCGGCGGAGATCAGTGCCTTCCTCTCGGCCATGAGGAGCCTGGCCCCGCCGTCGACGCCCGCTGGCGCGCCTTCGGGCCCCGCGGACTCGACTGGGCGACCTCGCGTGCCGGCGGCTCCGGCCCCGGCGCCGTCGACGACTCCGGTCTCGACGCCGCAGGTCCCCGCGGGGCCCTTGCCTGGGCCCCAGTCGACGCCGGTTGACCTAGTCACTCCTCCACCGGCGCCGACGCCTGAACCACCGACGCCGTCACCGGCGCCACCGACGCCGACGCCTGTGACGCCGACGCCTGTGACGCCGACGCCCCAGTTTAGCCCTCATCCGGACCCGACGCCGGCACGGCGTCCGCCGACGCCGCATCCGACGCCGCTTGAGTCCTACCATCTCTACAGTCCAGTTCCGATCATTCCTCCTGTTTATCAGGAATCGGAAGAAGGGGGCGACTGGGAGGGGTTCGAGGACCCTCTGGCTGTTCAGTCACAGCTTTCTCAGGACTGGGCAGATGAACTGGGGGAGGCCAGTGGGCTGGACACCTCGCCAGACGCTGGATTCACTTCTCCTCCGACCGTGGCTTCGGAGGAGGGTGCAGCATTTTCTGTGGTGCTGCGCAAGGCGGCTGAGGCCCTTGGGCTCGAGTTGCCTGCCGTGGCTGTGAGGACCAACATCCTCACTGAGGTGCTTCAAACCTCAGCAAGCTCCACTGAGCCTCTGCTGCCGTTCAACGAGGCCCTCACTGACGTTCTGCAGGGCACCTGGTCCAAGCCCTCCACAGTTCCTCCTGTGGATAGGAACGTTGCCAGGCGCCACCGCCCTGCTCCGGGCGACCCCAGTTTCCTGTCCCAACACCCCACCCCCGAGAGTCTGGTTATCCAGGCCTCTACTTCCCAATCCTCCTTCCCGACCGCTCCGCCGGACCGGGATTCCAAGAGAATCGAGCAGTTTGGCAAGAAACTGTTCTCGTCCCTTAGTTTGGGCCTGCGGTCCTTAAATACCGCCTGTCTCTTGGACCGTTATTCCCATTCCCTGTGGGATACGGTGGAGGACGTGCTGCCCCTGTGTCCGGAGGAGGTCCGGACGCGTCTTACCCAGGCTTTGGCCGATGGGAGGGATGCAGCACGGCACGCCATAAGATGTGGGCTTGACACCACGGACTCGCTAGGTCGGGCGATTTCCACCACGGTGGCGCTCCGCCGCCACGCCTGGATGCGGTCCACGTCATTTTCCGGGGATGTCCAGAACACCCTCATGGACATGCCCTTTGATGGCACTCGCCTGTTTGGTGAGAAGGCGGACAGTGCGCTGAACCGCTTTAAGGACTCCCGGGCTACGGCCAAGTCCTTGGGCCTCTCGGCTCCGCGGGCGCACACCTCCGCTTTTCGCCCCTTTCGTGGCCAAGGAAGGGGCGCCTCCTCACGTCCGCAAAGCCACCAGCCGCAGAACCAACCTGCGCGCGGTCGCGGACGTGGCTTCCGCCGTGGCGGAAATGGAGGCCGACGTGGTCAGCCCACTTCCACCCCGGCAGCATCCGCCTCAAAGCCCTCCTAGTCCGAGCTTTCAGGCCCATACCACACCAGTGGGCGGCAGAGTTCGCCATCACCTGCTCCACTGGCGGTCCATAACATCGGACAGGTGGGTGCTGCAGATCGTCCGAAGGGGCTACTCCCTCCCCTTCGAGACGACCCCTCCAGCCATGCCACCGCAGCACCACCGTATCTCGGGGGATCATTTGAATCTTCTCCGCGAGGAAGTTTCGGCTCTCTTGGCCAAGGGGGCCGTCGAGCGCGTTCCGAGTCCAGAAGTAGGTCGTGGTTGTTATTCCCACTACTTTCTGGTTCCCAAGAAGGGCAAGGGGGGCCTGCGCCCTATCTTGGACCTCCGGAACGTCAATGCCTTCCTCCGAAAGGAAAGGTTCAAGATGCTAACGTTGGCTCAGGTTTTAGCTGCCCTAGACCCTGGAGACTGGATGGTAGCGTTGGACTTGCAGGACGCATATTTCCATATCCCCGTCCTGCCGGCCCACCGGCGTTACCTGCGGTTCACGGTGGGCCAAGAGCACTTTCAGTTTACCGTGCTCCCCTTCGGCCTCACCAGTGCCCCTCGGGTGTTCACGAAAGTGATGGCGGTGGTCGCAGCTCATCTGCGCAGATCAGGGGTCCCAGTCTTCCCCTATCTCGACGACTGGTTGTTGAAGGCGGGCTCGCCCCGGGCAGTCGTCTCCCACCTCCAGACTACGGCGGATCTCCTGCATTTGCTGGGGTTTTCCATCAACGTGCCGAAGTCACACTTGAGTCCCTCTCAGAAGCTCCTCTTCATCGGAGCGGTTCTCGATTCGGCGCAGTTCCGGGTCCATCCACCGGAACAGCGGGTCCGGGATATACAGGCCCTGATTCCCATCTTTCGGCCTCTATCCCGGGTTTCGGTCAGGCTAGTGTTGCGGCTTCTGGGGCTGATGGCCTCCTGCATCCTACTAGTGCATCACGCCAGGCGGCGCATGCGGGCTCTGCAGTGGGACCTGAAGTTTCAGTGGGCCCAGCATCACGGCAACCTGTCCGACCATGTCTTGATCTCGGAGGGTACTGCACAGCAGTTGCAGTGGTGGCTCACGGACCGCGAGTGGGTCAAGGGCAAGAGCCTCTCCCTTCCCCAACCGGAGCATGTCGTAGTGACGGATGCGTCCCTCCTGGGATGGGGTGGCCATATGGGAGAGGCGGAGATCAGAGGCCTCTGGTCTCCGGCGGAGTCTCGTCTCCACATCAACCTGTTGGAGTTGAGAGCGATCCGGCTTGCACTGAAAGCCTTCCTTCCCTCTGTCAGGGGAAGTGTCGTGCAGGTGTTCACGGACAACACCACCGCCATGTGGTACTGCAACAAACAGGGCGGGGTGGGGTCGTGGACCCTTTGTCAGGAGGCTCTGCGCCTCTGGACATGGCTGGAACACCAGGGCGTCACCCTGGTGGTTCAACATCTGGCGGGCTCTCTGAACGCCAGAGCAGACGAACTCAGCCGCCGGTGCATGATGGATCACGAATGGCGTCTGAACTCCGAAGTGGCGCAAGGCCTCTTTCAGCAGTGGGGAGAGCCTTGGTTAGATCTATTCGCCACCGAAGAGAACGCGCAATGTCAGCAGTTCTGCGCGTTGGAATTTCCAAGGCGGCACTCGCTCGGCGACGCTTTTCGTCACGAGTGGAGTTGCGGTCTGTTGTACGCCTTTCCGCCTATACCACTTCTGCCCAGAGTGCTGAAGAAGATCAGGCGCGACCGGGCCCAAGTCATCTTGGTGGCTCCGGATTGGGCACGAAGATACTGGTATCCCGAGCTACTCAGTCTGTTGACCGATCCCCCGATACGTCTGCCCCTTCGGGAGGATCTTCTGTCGCAGCAGCAGGGGACGGTCCTCCACCCGAACCTGTCCAGCCTCCACCTCCATGCGTGGAGATTGAGCGGCGGCAGTTGATGCCATTTGACTTGCCTCCTGAAGTCTGTGATATCATTCTGGCAGCCAGGCGTCCCTCCACAAAGACGGTATACGCCTGCCGGTGGAACAAATTTGTGGCATGGTGCACAGCAAAGGCTGTGGATCCCCTTTCCGCCCCTCTTTCTGAGGTTCTCCTCTTCCTTCTTTCTCTGGCCCGGCAGGGCTCTGCCCTGGGCACTCTGAAAGGTTATCTTGCTGCCATCTCCGCCTTCTTGCGGCTTCCTGATCAGCCTTCTCTTTTCAAGTCCCCTGTGGTCACACGTTTTTTCAAAGGCATTACACACACGTTCCCTCCTGTCCCTTTTGTAATGCCTCAGTGGGACTTGAATCTGGTATTGACATTCCTGATGTGCGCTCCCTTCGAGCCTCTTCACAATTGCCCTCTTCGTCTTCTAACTCTAAAGACTGCTTTTCTGGTAGCCATCACCTCGGCTAGACGGGTGAGTGAGCTCCAGGCTTTATCTTCAAAGCCTCCTTTTCTGTCTGTTCATCCGGACAAGGTTGTCCTTCGGCCTCGTCCCTCCTTTCTTCCTAAAGTGGTGACTCCATTTCACCTTGGGCAGTCTGTCACCTTGCCCACCTTCTTTCCACCTCCGCATCCTTCCAAAGAGGAAGAGAGGCTCCACCGTCTGGACCCAAAACGTGCGCTCTCCTTTTATCTGGACCGCACAAAACAGTTCCGGGTGGACGACCAGCTTTTTGTTGGGTACGTGGGCGCTAAGAAGGGGAAAGCTGTGCACAAAAGAACCATCTCTCGGTGGGTTGTTTTGTGTATAAAAATCTGCTATTCCTTGGCTAAAAAGGAGCCTCCTGTTGGGCTGCGCGCCCATTCTACTCGGGCCACGGCGGCTACTACTGCCTTGGGACGGGGAGTCCCTTTGCAGGACATCTGTCAGGCGGCGACGTGGGCTTCGCTACACACGTTTGCCAGGCATTATTGCCTTGACAGCCAAGTCCGGAGGGATGGCTTCTTTGGCCGTTCTGTCCTCCAGGACTTTCTGGTGTGATCTTGGTTCGCAGACCCACCACCGGGGATGGTATTGCTTGGGTATCTATTCTAAGGTGAGGAATCTAACTAACGTGTTTCTTTCAGATGAACAAGTTACTAACCTTCGGTAACGATGTATCTGTAAGAAACATTAGTTAGTTAGATTCCTCACCGACCCTCCCATCCTCCCCGTTCTGCGAACTGACATCTAGGGTTAAGGTTGTCCTTTCAGGCCCCTAGATTTTATTTTTGGCACCAGTGTCGGTCTTTGCATGGCTCTGCGTTCCTGGCGCGGAAGGCTATGTACAAGAACTGACGTCAGCGCGCGAGGGCGGCGTCTAAGTACTCCGACGACGTCATCCCGGCGCACGACGCCGACGACGGACGCGGAGCCGCAGACGACGCCTAGCGACGCGCAAGGGGTATTGCTGACGAAAAATCTTCCGGATCCAGTCTGACGCCTGGGGATATTCTAAGGTGAGGAATCTAAGGTGAGGAATCTAACTAACTAATGTTTCTTACAGATACATCGTTACCGAAGGTTAGTAACTTGTTCGTTAACACACACCCTCACCCTCTGATGTTGCCATCTCGTGATGTTTCCAAAATCGTATCACTCACATCCCTGCAACCACTCCCAAAACTGTGTTCTGCACCATCACCATCTCTACCCCTTGGAAAACCATGCCCCATTCCTGTCTTGGCAGGCTGGATTTCGCCTCATACTCCTCTTTTCGTTTCATGATCAGGCAGTCCTGTGTCACTGTCCCCATCATCCTTCCATACCCCTCAACTGTGTTTTTTCTCCCTCCATTTGGTAAATCCAACATGCACCCAATACAAGATACTTTGCCCCCAAAGCATTACAAGGCTAACTTTCCTTCTGAGTCTTATTATGCCTAACCTCTTTATTCAACCACTCCCTCCTAGTCATTGCTTAAATAAAATGTTTCAAATATGCTGTGGTCCTATGATTGTAGATTCCTACTGTTGGCGCTGTTTCTCCCTCCGACAACTGCCCCTTCTCCACAACGCACATCTGGGCCTTGTAAGAGATAGGAAAGTAATGTGGAAATGTGAATACAATACACTACAATGCAAACCAACGCTGGAGCACCTTGTCTTCGCTGTTACTTCTCCAATCTCAATCGTCTCTGCCATCTCCAATCTGATTCTATGCACATTACTTCACTGTTACCGCGCTCTCTCATATTTCAGTCTCATCATCTGTCATCATAAACACATACCTGCCATCATCACTCCCCTATCTACTGCATTCAACACGGCAGACCACCCTGCTTAATTTTGACTCATACTATCTTTGAAGTTAAAAGTTCAGCTCTTTTTTTATTACAGCTCTCAGAACAATCTTTTACTGTCTAATGGTGTTCTTATTTAAACAATTAATAATCGACAATGGATAAGGCTGCTGTCATGTTTAACTTCGCCAAAAGAAATGTAGTCTATTTTCAGGACCCACGGTATGCCACTCTGGATCATCTGTTTCTACCCTGATGATCCTCTCAAACCAACACCATCCACCACAAATCTAGATGGACTCTTCATTTACCAATATGTGGCTTGATTCTAAATTCTTTATAGTCATTACAGCCACTATTGATAATTCAGTATATGAGGGGGGGGGGGGGGGGGGCGTGGCTGAGCACTGAACAAGATGGCGGCAATCTAGCACGGCTCCTGCACTGAGGAGCATTTAAGTATCCCCAATATCAGGGTATAATATCCGCCATTCAGGATGAGGAATATCTATGTGAGTCGCTGGGGCACCTGAGGAGGTGGTGGGCAGGCAGTGATTGAGGTTCTGAGGCACACAGTGTGGCCAAACGATCTGCCCACACTTTGTGCTATGGCTGGCGGGGATGAGGACCCGTGCAGCTCCTAAGACTCCTGCATGGTGGTAGGCAGCCACGTCTTGTGCCTGCTGAGGACGCTTGAGGATTGGGCTGCCCAGAGGTTGGCAGGTGGAGCAGCTGCTGGACCTGGAAACGCACTGCAGAGTGGAGGTGAGAGCCACTTGGAACCGAGATCTAAGGCACAGCCTTACTGGCCTGCAGGCGTTGCTGGGGAATGAGCAGAGGCCTACTAAAGATTGTGGCCTGGGGGCTTAGCCGGTGTGGAGAAGAGAGGTACCAGGTGAGGTCATGGGGCCGAACTGCTTGAAAGCCCTAGTGGGACAAGGGTCCTGAGACTGTAGCGGTGACCTGCTTCTGTTTAAGGGACTGGAATCTACCTTGCACTGCACCTGCTCCTCTTCCCAATACCACACACTCCTTAAAATGCTGTATGACATTGGCAGCCACATGCAATTAAGGTCTGAGAAGTGGAGACCACGTTAACACGCCAGAATAAGGACATGTGGTGGAGATAAGCCCATGGAAATAAGTAATCTTGGAGTGCTTGTGCGTGGCCCTGCTAGCTTAGGAGTGGCGGGGTGTGAAACAAACCAACGACTAATACTGGTTGGCACCTTTTCTCTGCGTCATCACTACCCTATATGACATACTAATTGCCCACTCATTGAAGGGTAGAGACACAGCACAAAAAAAGGTCCAACATAATAGACTTGACAAATTTGCCTTCCTAAAACACCGCACTGAGGATGATGAGCAGGGATCAGTGGACCCACAGCAAGAGGAGGATGGGTGAACAATGCACTAGACTCGAGGAATTAACATTAAAAGATCTGATGCTTGCAATGCAAGACATGAAAACCACCTTAGCATCTAAGAAAGACACTGTCTCTGTGGAAATGGGCCTGGTATGTACAGATTTTAGAAAAGTCAGCGACAGGGTGAAATCTGTGGAAACTACGTTTGTAACACTAAAAGAGGAGGCCACCACTCTGCTATTCATTGTCTCCACTCTTAAAAAAAGATAATGTGGTGCTCCAGGTGTGGATGGAGAATGCAAACGGATGATCACGACGCAATAATCTCCGCCTGGTGGGAGTACCGAAGGGAACTGAGGGTCCTAGTGTGAACTTATTTGTTGAAGATTTGATTGACAATCATCTCCAGTAAAAGGGTTCCTCTAAATGTTTCTCTGTGGAACATGCCCATAAGGCCCAGATATCTCCTCTTAAGTCTGAACAACCTGTGCAAACGATCATAGCCAGAATCTTTAATTATCATAATCAAGATGTCATTCTGTAGACAGGCCGACAACAGGGAGACTAGAAGTTTGATAATAGTACTATTCGAATGGTCAAGGGCTTTACAATGGCGGTTCAAAAGCAGCAACATTCCTTTGATGAGGTCAGAAGTCGCCTGCGGGAGAATGACATTAAATGCATGATGTTCCTAACAGCTAAGCTGCAAAATATTGCAGAAGGCAAATCATGGACTTTTGGCACACTGGAGGTCACATGAGAGTGACTTAAAGAATGGAGACCAGCAGGACGTCAGACGGTGACCTCCAGCAGAAGCCTAGAAAGGGTGCATCAGGATGGAATGACCAATTGCTCGACAAAGTGATGCCAGCATTACCTATTGACCCACAGTGGCAGGATCCTAGCAGTAGTCTTCCTTCAACTGGCTCTGTGATGGCTTGTAGTGATTAACTATTGTGTAAATGATGATGGCAGTCGGTGTTGCTGGATTTGACTCCCTTTTGGAGAATGGGTGAATTTTTTCTTGCATTCCCCTCATACACAGCGAATTACTACCCTTGTCTCATTGGTCGCTGATTGATGACCCCAGCTGGTTTGTAGAAGACTCACCCCACGGGTGCATGGTTATGTATGGTGTGACACAAAACTTTCACTTGCTAAACTTGCCTATATTTACTGGTAGCATTATTCTGACACTTGGGGGTACTGTCATTTGGGAACTTTCCTACTTCTTGAGTTGCTCTTTGTACCTAATTGAGATTTGTTTGTCACTTTGGGGCGTCAAGTTCCAGCGAATTTGGGTGGAGGTTAGTTAATTCCTGCTGTGCCGGAATATTGGGGAGGGTTAGATGGCGGAAGTTTTAGAAACAGTTGTGTTTGTGTGTTTTACGTGACGTGGCAGTGGGCAGGTGAAGCAATGCAAGGCTACGAGTGGATTGTCGGGGTTGAGTGAGAGAGCGCCTGCCTTATGGAATGCTTCTGGGGCCCCCTCGGGGGGTGAGAGATTGTCGATAATCTCTTGGAATGTAAATGGAATTGGCAGTAAAATCAAGAGCGGTATAGTCTACCAATGCCTTAAGTGACATGCTCTAAATTTAGTACTCCTTTGGGAGACCCACTTGCGATAGATGTTGCATGTTAACACAAGGGAGGGTATCACTTATTGGCTCTTGCGGGCCTTTCAACTGGCTCCAGGGGTTTGCGATATTGATGAGGAAGGCCATTTCACTTGTGGTGGTGAAGATTATGGGTGATACGCAGGGCCGATATGCTGTTATGGTTGGGATGTGGAATGGACTCACCATAGTGGTCGACTTGGTTAATTTGCAGCCATGCTTGCAAACAGCGGGCCTGAAGGACCTGAGAGCCCTTCTCTTGCAGCTTCCAGATGGACAGGTCATCACGAGCGGTGATTTCAACCTAGTTATGGATGAGACTGATGATCCCATAGGTGAGCTGAGAGCAGTGGGGACCCACAGTTGAGAAGATGTGTGGAGAAGCGTGGGCTGGTGGATGTGTGGAGAAGACATAGCGGTTCTGTATTGCAGTACTCCTTCTTTTCGGGAGCACATGACTTCTATGCACGAATATAATACCCTTCCCCCCAGGGCTTGTATGTGCTTCGGGTCCTAAATGTGAGGATCCTGGCATGGGGGATCTCAGACTACTCACCGCTCTAGGAGGAATTGGGTGGACGCAAGAGGTGAGAGTATAGTGGGTAGAGACTGGACCTCTGGTTACTGAAACAGGAGGGAGTGGCAGAAGAGCTATGCCAGGTCACTGATAATTATTTCAGTGAAAATGTGAATGCAGTTGAATCTGGGGTTGTCTTATGGGAAGCATTTAAGACTTTGTTGCAGGGTCAGGTTATACATATGGCCTCAGTGAAGGGCAAACCTAGGTGGGAAAACAGATGCGAAAGGTAGAGGAGAAAATCTTACTACTGGAGTGGCAACATACTCAGTGCCCTCACGATGATAGACAACACCACCTGGATCATAAGTATAGGGAATACCAGGAGTTGGGTTCTGATGCCACTCATACTTAATAACAGGCAACCCAGAGGAGACTACATGAGGTGGGAAACTAAGCAGACAAATTGTTACAGTGGTATATATATATATATATATATATATATATATATATATACACACATATATATACACACACACACACAAGTGCCTAGCTGGTAAGGTGTCTGCTCATTTTCTGAAAAAGTATGCTGCAGCAAAGGAACAAGGCTGCAAGGCAAGAGAACCTCAATCAGCCATGATCGCAGTTATATATAAGGCAGGTAAACCCACTGAATTATGTTCCTCCTATAAGTTGATTTCTCTTCTAAATGCAGAATCTAAAATTCTTGGCAAGGTAGTGGCGACCCACCTAACTCAGGTGATAACTACCCTTGTACATTCAGATAAATCCAGCTTCTTTCGATGCAGAAGCAGTATGGTGAACCGGAGACATTTATTTGGCTGTATGGATCGAATCAATGCATCTATCAAATCCGCGGTACTGGTTGCTTTGGATGAGTCTAGTGCCTTTGATTCCCTTGAATGGCCTTATTTGTCTTGGGGAATGGAGTTGGTGAACCTAGGCCCCAGCTACATGGCATGTGTTTAACTACTGTATCGAGATCCCCCTTGCCTGTGTTAGAATCAAAGAACAAGTTACTTACCTTCGGTAACGCTTTTTCTGGTGGATACAGTATCTGCCTGTGGATTCCTCACCTTGTGAATATCCCCTGCGCCAGCATGCCACGGAACTTTTCTTCCCCAGCACTCCACGTCGACGCGGGCGACGTCATAATGCATCGGCTCCGCTCGCGACTCCGTTCGACGTCACCGGAGCCATGAGAAGCCCACGTCGGCGTGATGACGTCAGTTCCACCCATTTTTTCCCCGTGCCTTCGAGGCGAACAGGTGGACTAACGACAGACAAAGTATACACAGTATACAATAAACCAATACATATATATATAACATGCAAAGGAAAGGAATGCAAAGAAAAACAAGCATTTCCTACAACTGTACCATACAGCAAAAACACATATCTACAAGACCTTTTTCATGGTATATGAAGGTGGACAACGGGGAGGCGGGTGGGCCAGTGAGGAATCCACAGGCAGATACTGTATCCACCAGAAAAAGCGTTACCGAAGGTAAGTAACTTGTTCTTCTGATGGATACATCTGCCAGTGGATTCCTCACCTTGTGAATAGATTCCCACAGCAGTCCCCACTCCCGGAGGAGGGTGTCCACCTTCCTAAACCAGAAAGTCTTGCAAGACAGAGCGCACGAAGTGGCCCTCCCTCCTCATCTCGGAGTCCAAGCAATAATGCTTTGCGAAAGTATGGAGGGAAGCCCAAGTCGCGGCTTTACAAATGTCTGCCACAGGAACACCCCGGGCCAAAGCAGATGTAGATGACTTAGCTCTAGTTGAATGAGCCCTAATGCCCTCAGGAGGGGTCTTACCAGCCAGGGCGTAGCAGATCTTGATAGCCAGTATTATTCATCTCGACTGCGTGCGCTTGTGCACCGCTTTACCCTTAGAACGACCAACGTAGCCAATAAAAAGCTGGTCATCAAGGCGAAAGTCCTTGGTTCTGTCCAAATAAAAACTCACAGCCCTCTTTGGATCCAGGCGATGGAGTCTTTCCTCCTCTTTGGAAGGATGAGGAGGTGGGTAAAAAACAGGGAGAGTAATGGACTGCCCCAAATGAAACGGAGTGACAACTTTAGGCAGGAAAGCAGCCCTGGTCCTGAGAACCATCCTTTCAGCATGTAAGGTAAGAAAAGGAGGTTTGGAACTAAGAGTTTGAAGCTCACATACCCTCCTTGCCGAGGTTATGGCCACAAGAAAAACCACCTTAAAGGACAACAGCCTCAAAGGACAACTATGTAGAGGCTCAAATGGGGACCCCATTAGAAAGGTTAAAACAAGATTAAGGTCCCACTGAGGCATTACAAACGGAGTGGGAGGAAACATGTTTGTAAGGCCCTTGATGAACCTCAGAACAACCGGAGATTTAAATAGTGAAGGTTGATCTGGGAGGCACAGAAATGCCGATAAGGCCGAAAGGTAGCCCTTGACCGTGGCCACAGCAAAGCCCTGCTGAGCCAAGGAAAGAGCAAACTGGAGCACATTGGAAAGATGAGCCTTTAAAGGGTCAATGGATCTCTCTCCACACCATTTTACACATTTTGACCACCTGTAGGAGTAAATGGACTTGGTGGAGTGTCGCCTGGCCGATAAAATAACGTCCACCACATCAGGTGGGAGAAAGAAGGAACTCAGGTTGCCCCGTTCAATCTCCAGGCATGAAGGTGTAAGCTCTGGAGGTGGGGGTGTAGAACCTGCCCCTCCGACTGCGAGAGGAGGTCTGCCCTCAGAGGGAGACGGAGCGGAGGGCACGAGGAGAGGTGGAGAAGATCTGTATACCACACCCTTCTTGGCCAATCCGGGACGACCAATATGACTTGGGCCCGGTCTTGGCGAATCTTCCTCAGAACCCGAGGAATCAAGGGTATGGGAGGAAACACGTAAAGGAGTCGTGAGCCCCAACTCAACTGAAACGCGTCCCCCAACGCCCCCTGCATCGGATACTGGAGACTGCAGAATGACGGGCAGTGCGCGTTCTCGAAAGTGGCAAACAGATCCACCCGAGGAGTTCCCCACATCCGAAAGACGTGATGAACTACCTCCGGATGGAGCCTCCACTCGTGGTCGGCGGAGAACTGCCGACTGAGACTGTCCGCACGCACGTTCAGCACCCCGGCCAGATGATTTGCCATCAGACAAATCTGATGGACCTGAGCCCAGGACCATAGACGTAAAGCCTCTCTGCAAAGACAAAGAGACCCCACTCCTCCCTGCTTGTTGACATACCACATCGCGGTCGTGTTGTTTGTCAGGACTTGAATCGACTGACCGCGAAGGGAAGGGAGGAAGGCCTTGAGCGCCAAACGAATCGCCCGCAATTCCAGAAGGTTGATGTGAAGCAACCTTTCCTCTGGAGACCAAAGACCTTTGATCTCCAGGTCCCCCAGATGCGCACCCCACCCTAAGGTGGATGCATCCGTTATCACTCTGGCCACCGATGGAGGCATATGAAAAGGCTTTCCTTGAGACAGATTGCCCTCCACGCTCCACCAAGACAGATCCGCTGCAGCTTCTCTGGAGATCCTGATCGACTCCCCGAGATCCCCATTTTGCTGATACCACTGCTTGCGGAGGCACCACTGTAGCGCCCTCA
Source organism: Triturus cristatus (assembly GCF_964204655.1). NCBI lineage: Eukaryota > Metazoa > Chordata > Amphibia > Caudata > Salamandridae > Triturus > Triturus cristatus. The sequence goes on from NC_140589.1 coordinate 1,398,296,087, forward strand.
TGTGCCAGCGTGCATGGTTGACCAACAGAATGCAGGAAGCGAACAGACCGAGCAGGCGAAGGACCTTCAGAACTGGAACAACCGCTCCATTGTGGAATAAAGGGACCATCTCCTGAATGTCGAGAATCCTTTGAGGAGGAGGGAATGCTCGACACACAGTAGTGTCCAGTACCGCCCCTATGAACAGGTTGCGTTGAGAGGGCACCAGGTGATATTTGGGCACATTGATCGAAAAACCCAAGTCGAATAACAGCTGAGATGTTACCTGCAGATGACGCTGCACCATCTCTGGGGACTCTGCCTTCAGAAGCCAGTCGTCCAGGTAGGGGAAAACCGGAATCCCCGACCTCCTGAGATGAGCAGCCACCACTGCCATCACCTTCGTGAAGACCCGAGGTGCGGAAGTAAGACCAAACGGAAGGACCACAAACTGGTAGTGTTGCGACCCAACCGTAAAACGGAGATACTTCCTGTGCGACTTCAGGATTGGGACATGAAAGTACGCGTCCTGCAAGTCGAGCGACACCATCCAGTCTCCTTGCTGCAACGCTTGAAGAACCTGCGCAAGGGTCAGCATCTTGAATTTCTCCTGCTTCAGGTAAAAGTTCAAGATTCTGAGGTCCAGGATTGGACGCAATCTGCCGTCCTTTTTGGGAATCAGGAAATACCGGGAGTAGCATCCCTGACCCCTTTCCTGAACCGAAACCACCTCTATTGCACCCTTCTGAAGCAAGGCTAGAACTTCTTTCTGCAGGACAAGCAGATGGTCTTCCGAGCAATAACCTTGGCAAGGAGGGTAAGGGGGAGGAAATTCCCGAAAGGGAAGGGCGTACCCAGTCTCTACGAGGTTCAAAACCCAAAGGTCTGTTGTAACAGATTTCCAACCCCGTAGAAAGTAGGACACCCGACCCCCCATAGGTCTTACATGATCTGGGATGGGGGATCTAGGGCTGCTTCCCTGAAGCTTCATTGGGAGCAGAAGAGGAGGAGGAAGAAGAGGGGTTGCGTCCAGAACCTCTCCGACCCCTTTGTCTCCCTCTATAGGACTTATAGAGGGGATTCTGCTGCTGCTGTTGCTGCTGCTGTTGGGGCTGCCGGTAAGAGCGAAAAGACGATCTTCCAAAACCCCTAAACTTTCGAAAAGACGAACCCCTAGCAGGAGCTTGCAGTCCTAAGGATTTCGCAGTTAACCTGCTGTCCTTAAATCGCTGCAGGGCAGAGTCTGCCTTCTCCCCAAACAGCTTCTGTCCGTCGAATGGCAGATCAACCAGCGTAACTTGCACATCAGCTGAGAACCCAGAGGTACGGAGCCAAGCCTGCCTCCTTGCGGCAACAGACGACCCCATGATCCTTGCCACAGTGTCCGCAGTATCCAACCCTGACTGGATAACTTGTCTGGCAGCAGCCTGAGTGTCCGCCACAACCTCCAAAAAGGACGACTTATCTCCCTCAGGCAACTTAGGGGCCAAAGACTTAATGGAGTCCATTAGCGTATGCACATAACGCCCCAACAGGCATGTAGCATTAGTTGATTTTAACGCCATACTTCCTGTGGAAAAGGTCTTTTTGGCTGCCTGATCAACTTTTTTAGATTCCCTGTCAGCTGGAGACTGAGGGAAGGCACCCGAAGCATGCTTGGAACATGAAGCCTGCACCACCAAGCTGTCCGGAGATGGATGAGTTGACAAGAAGTCAGGATCCCCTGGTGCAACCTTGTACCTTCTTTCCACCTGCCTACACACCGCCGGCGATGAAAGGGGTTTCTTCCACACCTCCAAGACCGGCTCCAAGATGGCCTCATTGAAAGGCAACAAAGGCTCTGATGTTGATGACGGAGAATGCAACACTTCTGTAAGCAAGTTGGATTTGTACTCCACAGAAGGCAGCTGCAAATCCAAAAGTTCTGCTGCCTTTTTGATCACTACATGATAGGGAGCCAATTCCTGAGGTGGAGAAGACATGGCAGATGCATGCTCCCACTCAGGGGTTGTATCCAACCCACTAGCTTCATCAATGCCTTCAAATTCATCTGAAGAAGAGTCAACCTCACCTTCTTCCACATCTGTCCGATATCTCCTTTCCTCCAACACCCTCTGGGCCTCCCTCCTCGACCGGATCCGGGGAGCCGGCGTCGACGACGTCGTACGCGGCGTCGGAGGAACCAAAGGTACCGGAGTCGGCGGCGCCATAGGTGGAGTCGGCGCCGCCGGACGCGGCGCCGATGGAGTCGGCCTCGGCGTCGAGGAAGGCTCCGAAGTCCGCTGGTCCTTCCGAGGTCGAATCGGATCTCCAGACGGCGCCGGAAACTGCCAAGATGGCGCCATCGGCATAAAGGGCATAAAGGGGGCCTGAGCGTACTGCTGCGGCACCCCCAGTGTAAAAGCCATCGAACCCACGGGACCAGTTGGTGCTCCGGATGGGTAGGCCGCCCTATTAAAAATGCCATACACAGCATTTAAGAAATTGGTTGAATCTGTACCTGGAGCCGGGAACTGAGGAAAAGGAACAGGCCCTGTATCCCCTTGTGGAGTCTCCGGCGTCAGCTCCGCAGTATCTTCAACCGGAGCCTCAGACTCTTCAGGCACCGGAACAGACTCTTCCTGCTCCTGTCCATGCATGGAAGCATCCGACTCCACTCGAACCGAAGTCGATGCCTTAGACGGATCCGATGACCGCGTCGGGGACTGAGTCGGAGTCTGCTTCTTCGAAGGAGAACACCTCGGTGACTTCAAAGGTGAAGGAGAAGGAGACAAACATTTGCTCCGGCGTCGAAGGGGCGAAGCCGACCTCGACTTCCTGGACCTCGAGGACCGACGTCGAGAAGAATGTTTCCTCTTCTTGTGGTGCTTCTTCGACCTCGAAGACTTCGAAGTTGACGACCCCCTCTTCGACTTCTCCTTTTTCCTACCTCTCTTCTCCTCTCCGATTCTCTTCATGAAGAGCTTAGTCTTCCTCTCCTTGAGTGCCTTCGGGTTCATGCTTCTGCAGCATCCGCACTCCTCCATATCATGTTCTGAAAAGAGGCACCATAAACAGTTCTGGTGTGGATCCGTCATCGACATCAGACCTCCACATTCCCTACAGGGCTTAAACCCCGACTTTCTAGTCGAAGACATACTCGAATTAACAGATTAACACGGCTAAACTACAAAGTAGCCAACGAGCACTGGAAAAAAAACGTTGCGCGTCGAAGGCGCGGAAAAAAGGGAACTGACGTCATCACGCCGACGTGGGCTTCTTATGGCTCCGGTGACGTCGAACGGAGTCGCGAGCGGAGCCGATGCATTATGACGTCGCCCGCGTCGACGTGGAGTGCTGGGGAAGAAAAGTTCAGTGGAATGCTGGCGCAGGGGATATTCACAAGGCGATGAATCCACTGGCAGATGTATCCATCAGAAACTGAGTACTCTGCAATGTTTCCTCTGCATAGAGGCACCAGACAGGGCTATCCATAGTCACCTGTGCTCTTTGCCAGGTCATTTGACCCATTAGCTTGATGGGTACAAAGTGATCCCCTGAAAATAAGTCTGCGATGGGACGCAGCATGAGAGGAGGGAATCTTATTGTATGCCGAAGATATTTTACTGTATATCTCTGACCCAAAGCTCTCCATCGACAGAGTGATGCATATAGTAGAAATATTTGTGAGATATATTGGGTTTTGGATTAACTGGTCAAAGTTGGTTCTTTACCCATTGTCCAACTGGGAGCTAATGGCACCAATAAGGGGCAATCTACAAATATGTCGGGCGATTACAATATTTTGGAATCCAGATTACTCGATTCCCTGAGGATTTCTTCAGAGAAAACCTCTACAGTGTCCTCGAGAACTTCAGAATTGACGCGGCACACTGGACACTCCTGCTTTTGTTGATCAGCAGAGCAGCTATGTATAAAATTATAGTATGGCCCAAATGTATTTATGCCCTACAAAATACACTGTATGTTATACAGGTGGGAAAAAACACAAATGGCCGTGTCCAACAATTTTACTATAGCGATTTTTCTCTTTGTCTTCTTCTGGTGCACACTTGTTCAATGTTGTTAATATTAATATATTCTTCTTCAGATTCAAAATAACTAGGGAGCCACATTATGAATTTTCTAAATGATTTTTCCTTTTTATTCTTCAAAGCATCAATGACTCAGCCCGGCGAATGCATTTCGCCCTCATAGAGGACTTCATCAGGGTTAAAATATTTCCGTGCAGCAAAATCAAATCGGTATGAATATATAAAGGAATCAGTTCTGCCCAAAACTTTTATTTCTTTCTATCTCTTCGAATATTTATTTTATTCCTTAGATTTTATATTAGAATAACAAATGGCCATATAGACAAAGCAGCTTAATATCTACATCCCATTAGGTTCTGTAAGCTACGGACGGATATCATGACGCAATACTAACCTCCAGTACCCTTTTCTGGCTGAACAAGTGTAGACTAGAAGAAAACGAAGAGAAAATCTCTATAGTAAAAGTGTTGGACAATTGCGACACTCTCTTTTGTATTTTTTGCTCATTTGTATTCATGTTTTTTCAGAGCAGTGTGACCATTAAGGGGTGAGTTCCCATTATTACCACTTAACAGTATTAGCATCTGTGTGGCCACATATAGCCAGAACTACTCTTAATCACGGTGCTACAGCAACCCATGGCACTGCTCCAACATTAATCGGGGGAAATTATAGGAGGATATGTGCATCATCTGTATAGAGATGATAGGAGAAGCTGAATGAAATTATGATTTCGTGAAGGACTGGGAAGTATTTAGGCAGAAGGGGACTGGGCCCAAGACTGAGCCTTAAGGGACAAGTCTGGCATGAGACAGGGGCAGGAGAATGAAGAGCATCATGAAAGGGAGAAAGAACGGTCAGATACGGAATGAAAACACATTTAGTGCTCATGTTGTCTTAAAATAGTTAGGGAGGATGAATAGTATTGTGTGGTGGTCAAATATATAAAATGTGGCAGAGATGAATAGAAGGTGTAGGGTGGGCTGAGGTTAGGGAAAGGGAGTGGAATGCAAAGACTCCAGGCTAGAGGGGATCGAGTAGTAAGGAGGATGGTGAAGCACATGAATACTAGTTACTTGAGATTCTTTTTAAAAGAATGAGAATGAAGAGAAAAGATGGCAGTCTGCGGAGGGTCACGGGTCAGAAGTGGATTTTCTTTAGGGTAAAACCACTGCAGATTTAAAGCAATATTAGTAGACACTGGTGCAAAGGAAATAACGAAAAGATGTCAAACATGACAAGACATGGGAAGAGAGAGCTGTAGGTTTGATGATTTGGGGACCGAGGAGGTCACACAGTGCATATGAAGAGGTGACTCTTTGAGTATGGGCATTACAAAATCTTGATCATGATCTTACTCTGAGTTCTCAGTCTACTAAGGGTGCTTCATTATTTTCTCTGTCTAAGAAGACCTTAGATCATCCTCCTCACATTGAACATAGAAAATGTAAAAATACACAATTTATCACTGCTTCTAAAACTGATAGTCTGGAAATAGAGCGTCAAAGATATGTACCAGGATGGTTCTCCATGGACATATCACTTGTTGCGAATTAAGTCAGTTGGCAAGTGTTACACAGTCTTTAGGGCACTGTTTTGCCTAAAATTATCATATTATTGATAGTGGGCTATCCAATGGCTTCATGTGCTGACATATACAAGCAAAAGAATGATTTACATGTATTCTTCCAATAAATTATATAACATATACAAATTGTCACGTATTAGATAGAATCTAACTATTGCTCTCCATGTTTCTGTATCTTTCACTAAAATTAATATAGTATCTAGTTTTGGACCTTGTAATTATCTGACGGTATTCCAAAGTTTTATCATTGCAATTTTCTCAGAAATGTTTTATCAATGTGTTGCATAAAATTGAAGTACATGAAAGACATTTTTGAAAAGTCCTTCAAAATGTGTGCAATAATCAAATTAATCCATGCTACACTCACAGACTAGCTGAATACACTTTAAAAAAAGATTTATTAATGGTTATCAATATTTTTTACCTAACACTACACATTTTAAAGGGGGAAATATTCCAGATATGTTTTTACTGTAGTGAATAAGTGAATAAGCAGAAATAACCTTAAAGATGTTGATGGTTTCCATCAGTCACTCAAAGCTTGTTCAGAATTGTACTTTTGAGACTGGTGCATTAAATAGTGCAGCAAATGAAATCTTGATGCAATTTAACATTATATCTGGGAAAATCTAAGTTTCTCTCATATTCCTTCTGAATGTAAAAAGTTTGTTCCGAGAAAGCATACTTGTTTTTAGGAGCTGATTTTACATTTGAACTCTTTAAATTTGATGCTGTGTCAGTATCATAATAACCAACTGGCATATTTTACAATTTCCCCCGTTTTTCTTTATTTGTATTCTAGGAGTTTGTGCTATTGCATTATGTCTAATCTTGAAGTCATCCAGACGAGAGCTATTCCATGATTGGAAAACCATCATTGAATTCTACTGAAGGTACTGCTTGTTACATTTTTTCTGGATTGAGCATCGGAAACTAGGTTTTCCTTTTGATATCAATACTTTCAAAGTTTGCTTCTATTAGCAAACATCAAGAGCTACATTTTATGGCACTGTATGTTATTACTTGTCCCCTAAAGTACTAGGCAAAATAATCAGACTAGGAACTGTTAGATTTTCTCCAGTACATCTGCAGTTTCAGAATGGTAGTGCAACATTTCTACTGCTTTTATCATGAAACTCTCAAAATTTGAAGTTGTAGCATAATTGTAGTGACAGGAGACATTTAAAAAAAATGGCTTATATTTCTTTTTCATGGTTCACCTCATAGGTTGGTATATGAAGGTGGCTTTCAACACGTTTCCATCTTTTTGAAGGCATCAGATTGTGGTACCACATAATGTCCCCCCAAAAACTATTCTCTGTGCTAAATACTTTAATGAATCCCAAAGGCAATGTGAACACTACTCAAAAATCTAAGAAGTTTTTGATAAGTTGGGACTCTTTAGATCTTCAAGACGGTATGGTTTCTCCATCTAATGCTCCTATGAGACAGTTATCTTTCAGTATGCCAAGTAAACAGACAGTGGATTGTTTTGTTTAGCATATTAAATCGAGCTTGCAGCTGGACTCCTGTCCAGCATCTATCTGACAGCATCTTATACCGATCATCTCTAGCACTGAACTGAAATGTATTCAATCATTTCCATCTTTAACGGTACAGACATACAGCTGGAAAACTGGAGTTATATCACCTTTTTGAAGACGCACAATCAAGATCCAGAAGATGTAGCCAATTATGGTCCCATCACTTTTTCTAGCATTGGGCAAATGTAGGTCAAAGCTATGGCAAGGCAACAATCTAAATTTCTAGAAGAACACAACATTCTAAGTGATAGGTACTTTTGTGTTCATCCCAGAAGAGACACAGAAACATCTAAGCTGCTTTCCAAGGAAGAGATGCCACATTGTAGATGAGACTGACACAGTACACAGTAGGACCTCTGCATCCTTCTACAATACTAGTGAATCATTTGACAGAGGTAGGAATAGCAGGCACTATCCTCAAGTGTTTTCTCTCATTTCTTGACGCATGGATGCAATCTGTTAAAGCTGGCTAATTTTGGCTGATAAAGTGGAGTCTTCCCTCGGGTTCAACAGGGCATATCATTGTCACCATTGCTTTTCAGCCTATATGCTCGCTCTCTATCCAAACGTATTCAATATGGTATAGACTAAACCTTAGAAGTAATAAAATGAATCACTCAACCAATCAATCTTGCTCTGTATTCAGAAAATAGCTGTGAGGTCAGTTAACCTCTAGTTGCCATCATTCAGCTAATAGTCAAACATAACATCTAAATCAAGCCTTGGATCAATGTATACACTATTCTGTAAATAACATGCTGCCAGATTGGAAAACACTGATAGCAATAAATGAATTTTCATGGGCAAAAATGGAATACTCATACGTCTCTCAATTTGCTTTGTTCATAAGGCCTCTGTAGAAGAGGTATGGTTGACTTTTTGCCCATAGAAAGCATGGTGCTGCTGCAGCTGTGTACCTTTCCTGCAATTTCATGAAATTTCAAACAGAATTTTCAAGATGCCAATGATGCTATTAAGGCTGGTGTTGTGTACCACTATAATCCTGCTCCATTTTATGTGCTAGGGGTTATTGTGTGGTTATAGTTGTTTGTTTTGCCTGTTCATTCTTTATTCACTAAACTCACACCTTGTTTTATAGTCCCTTTCCTGTGGAGTTTTGAATTAATGCTATAGTTGGCTGGTAACTCCTTTGGGTGTTAACCAGCTTTTCACGTTTTGCAAGAAGCCTTATGTTCATACTGCTGCTATGTGTTGGATGATTGAATCCTTCTGTTGTTGTGGGTATAAATCCTGAATCAGAAGTAGAGCAGATTTATGATTTTCATATTTTTGTGGGCTGTTGCAGTTTTTGTGGACGCATTACTCTCCTAGTGACCATTCTTGAGAACCAGCTTCCTTTGTTCTGGCCTTTTTTGATGCAGTCGTGTTTGCACACTTCCTTAGAAGCCTAGAGTACCAGGAGATGCTGGTGTTATGCTGTTACTGTTTGCCTTAGATTGTGTACAGCGGTTCAGGTGTTGATTATATTTGGAATATCTATTCAGTGTCTGGGTATTAGGTCTCCTTTTTAATGTCTACAGAGATGTCCCTGTAACTTTCCTTGGCACCTGTACTACTGCCCATGATGCATATTTTGAATCTATAACTTGAGCTCCCTTTTCTACATGATTATATATGAAGGCAGAGAAGCCACACACACATAGTGCACTCCTGCATTGAAAATCTGAACTAGTGCATAAACAAGGCACATTTGCAATGATGTATGCAGTGCCTGTGTTACCCACTGATGTGTGCTTGGGGTCATGTCTGCTGGTTCACACTCTAGGTCATAGAACTTGTGGGCCAGCTTGGCATATCACACTTCTTTCCATGATGGCTATTGACGCAGAGTTGCCACTTCCAGATACTAATGCAGGTTCCTTATACTATCATAATGATAGAGGCATGACTGTAGGAACAGTGCCCAGGAGGCGATGGAAGCTAGTTTTCTCACTCTTGTCAGTCCCCATAGACTGGCTCGGTTGGCAAGTTCTGAAATATTCTGAAGGTTTTACCTGCATCATTCTGAGGCACTTGCCCCAAAGCACTCTGTTTTGTTGATGATGACCTAAAGTATCCTGTGTGACTAAGTCATATTATGATTATCATCCTATATGTAGAGTGATATATGGCTTACGGAAATGTATACTTGTTTGCAACAAAATATGAATAATTTTTTTTTTAAAGATGCAACAGAAGAAGAAGCACTGCTTGCTTCGGAACATGGAGTCATGGACAAGAAGGGAATTTTTGGCTGTTTGCTAAATTTTGTACTGAAACAGATGTCAGTAATGTGAAGTGCACATTGGGACCAGAAGAAAATTGTAATTGACAGAGAAGCTCTGTCAATTTAATTGGGTATAAGACTTCATTTGCAGCTAAGAATTAAGCCGAAAAGGTGGAGTGGTGTTCCAATTTTCTATGCACAGATGGAGTTTTTGTAATTTAACATATCAAACATCTAAAGCTCCATTTAATAACAAATAATGAATTCAACAAATGATCCAAGGCAGTGATTGCCAAATGTTTTAGAACCATGAACCATTTTTTTGAACAACATGCTTGCGTGACCCACCTACCTAAGTGAGTCGTGCATGTATGTTATTCTAAAAATTGGGTCGTGGTTCTGAAAAATGTGTGAATTATTGCTCTGTGGCACTTCCAAATTCTTTTTAGTAACACAACCCAATTTTATTAACAAAATACTTTCACGACCCACCTTGCTTTAATTGACATGATTGGGGTGATTCTTTCAATGTAATAGTAGACATGCTTTCAAAATACTGTGAATTACCAAAATAGCATACTTTTTACATTTTTTGTGCTCCCTTTAACAGCAATTGTTTGTAAATGTCACAACCTTGACCACATCCTTAAATATGTCTTTATGGGACTGTGGAAAACATATTGATCTGCCCATAAAAGTGGTAGATTGTGAACTGCACTAGATCTGGAACACTTTTCAGAGTGGGGTGCTGGCCTGTGGCATCTGTTTACTGTTTACCACAAGACCTCAAACATCTTGGTGCAGATACCAGTGATTTTAGCAAAATTGATAAACTCCTTCTGCAGCAGAGCATGGGGTAAGCCCTCATATCCATCTCTGTGTTAAAAGCATTTTGGTCTCCGTACATATTTCATTTTCATATATTGCGAATACTGCCCAAGAGCAATGGAGAACTTTACAAGAGCACAAGATTGCATTACATAAATTCAGATTTATTTCTATTTTAAGCACAAGAGATTAAGAGATTTGCCCAGAGCCGACACCGGAGCTCGAACAGGGCTCCCCAGATCCAAAGTCAACAGCTCTGGCTCTTATACCACATCCACATTTCTCAATCTATGTATGAAAGTCATACACAAGTGGTATGATTGTGCAGGATCACGTATAATCAGTAAAAACACAGCAGCAAAAATACTGGAAGGTTCACCTAGAGTCTTGCTTAGGAATACTTTTAAGGTTTTTTTTTGTTAAACTGAATTTGGGGACAAAGTTCAGCACCTTCGCAGCAGGCATGCTGGAACAATTTTCAGAGTGGGGGAGCTGACATCAATGTCACATCACTGAAGTCATAGGGATTGGGAAAAATCCTAGCTTCACACAAGGTATAGCAAATGTATTCAGCAGGAGTTTAGTAAGGGTGTAGTATGTAGCTAGTGGTGCATTTTGCAGCACCATGTTGCAAATATGTTACTAAAGCATACTGCGGTAGGGTACTGTCATTTACAGGCAGCACATCTTCCATTGAAATGGCGACTAAATTTGACCAGACAGTTTTACAGACAAAACTATAGAGCACACAAATAATAATGTGTGGACATTGGGTTTCAGTGAATATTCATCATTTGTGCATCACCACGTAAAAGTATCTAGATTTGTTTTGCTCCTTCTAAACTCTTTGTTTCCTTCACACTTCAAAATTATAAATTATGTGCTTCATTTTTGCTTTCCAAACTGCTGTTATACACTGAACTATGCATACAGTTCATTTACAAGTATTTACATTTTGTTGGGTGCTACAAAACTGACATTCTACAGCCTTTCCTTTCACACTCCCTGTACCTCAGCATGATTGTCACATAGTTCACTTTAAAAACTCTTCTCACTTTGTAGTCAGAGAAAGAAAAGTAAACACCACTTCTCATGTTGAAAGAATAATCATCAATTTGTGAGAAGACATAGCCTGACACTTTGAAGCACATCAAATGTTTACGAGCTAAATACAAAATACAAACGCATTTTTATTTATTGCTCTTTTGCGGCCCACCAGAAAGCGGCTGGAGACCAATTTTTTTGTTTTTGTTTGAATCTGTTTATTGTCATTTTTGTTATGCATTTCTCATGTGTTACAAAATCAATTCTTACATTACAGTGTGGCATAAAAATTATGTCAGAGCTCAGGATATACCTACTGCTGACGCTTCTAACAGTATTAACCTCATAATGCGTACACTGATATCAAATAGACAGTAGAATATGACATATATAGGATAAAATATCGGATGTACCTCCATGGCTGCGTTCAATGTCATAAACAAAGCAATAGTACAGGGGTCAGAGATCAGCGTACATGGTAGATAGATTCAGATATACAAAAGAAAAGGGTAAAGCCCTTAACAATATTAACTTTAACTCCTAAGGCCCGTACTCGTCAGCCCATCACCTAGGCATGTGTAGTGCCCCATGACAACAGGTCAAGTAAGGAGGGTCAGTGATTCGTTCCGCGGTTCAGTGTATGTTGGGGGCAGGCTTCCTTCATGTAGGTGTGCGGGGCGGGTGGTGTCTCCTGTGTATCTGTACCAAGCGTGATGGGTTCTGGTGAGCGATCTGGAGCACAGACCTCGAAAAATCTATTCCCCCACGTGTTATGGCAAGTCAGATTTTATCAGGTCGTGCTATATTTAGGACCTACTCGCCCATTCTGGCGAGTTGACAAAGAATAGGTGTGCTGTTCAGTCAGAAAGTTATGGAGAAATAAAGAGGCCTTAAAATCTTGTTTTTATTGTGTCACATTTGCTCTGTGATCAGAGACAGAGGTCAGAGTTAGTTTGCAATTACTTTTCCTTCTCTGACTGCAGAGTTCTGGGATTTTGTAAAGTGAACTGTCTGATCTGCTGTACGAAGTGTGAAATGAAAGGCGATATGGTATCAGGTTATTCTTAACACACATTTAAATAGCTAATAAGTCAGCTGTACAAACATTTCAAAATATATTTCAGTAGTTGTGAAAGCCTATTTTTTGTACTTCTATGTGATGAAAAATATATTTTAATAGGATGAAAAACAAATCAGAACATTTCACTTGGTAATAGCCAAATTAGCGAGCCCGCCATTCAGGCGCAAAGAGAAGAATCAGTCCAGACAACACCATAGCAGGTTATGAACATAATAAATCATATGAGATCGGATGGTGCCCCTGGGCCCAACGGCCTTCTGAACTCCTTGTTCAGGGAACATCCTACGTTCTGGTCCTGTGTTTTGTTCCCATGTTCAACATCAGTCTAAATACCGGGAACATTCCTGAATCTTGGAGGGGTAGCATTCTCCAACCGATTCATAAATCAGGGGCACGTTCAGACCCAAATAATTATAGGCTCATAACTCTTATAGACGTTGAGGCTAAGATCTATGCATCCTATCTACTGGTAGATCCGGGGACTTGGGTCAGCAGCAAAACCCTGATTCCAAAAACACAGACTGGTTTCGGGGCCTGCGCGGGCACCTTAACAAATATCACCGTTAACTCTTCTAGCTAAGAAAGTAATCGATAATTCAAACATCCTCTACGCATGCTTTCTAGATCTGAAAGCAGCTTTTGATAAAGTGCCAAAGCAAAATTATGGGCCAAAATGAAAGCATGGGGAGCTCCCTCTAACTTATTAAAAGCAATTATCAACCTTTATTCGAACACCTAGGTTGAAATAAAAAAAGGGGATGACCAGAGCCTAACAAAGACATTTTTAACAAACGGGCTAAAGCAAAGTTGCATGCTGGCGCCCAGCCTAATCAACATCTATACCGCTGACCTAGAGAGCAATCTTTGTATCATCCAAGGAGATCCTCCGAAACTGGGAACAACACCAATAGTGAGTCTGCAATATGCAGACGATATTGTTCTACTTTCCCAAACTCCACTTTGCTTGATTTCACAACTTGCACTGTATTACCAACATAATAAGATGGCCATATAACATCTTGCACACAGAACCAGGAACCCTAAGAGCACTGCTAAGATCGGAAATCTTTGATCAAGGATCTACAAAATATGTTTTTTATCAAAATCTATCGTTTGCACTGAAGTTAACAGAATGTACAGTGGATCTGTTGAAATCCTGGACCCCGGCACACTTGAAACTTTTTTTAAAACACTCAGCTCCAAGAATAAGTTACGATCTTGACATTTTACACTGTTCAAAACTGTTACTATACAAGGTATATGCAGACTCAATGGAATTTAAGCAAAGGCAACACTATCTTACTTTTACTTTAAGTCACGGCTCCCGGCGATGCATGATTTTACTTCGACTTGGGATTCTCCCTTTTAAATCCCTAACTTGCAACTGGACACAAAATAAACATGTCGGAAGCCTATGCGACCTCTGTCAAGGAGGAGTTCAAGACTTGATACATGCACTGTTCATATGCCCTAATCCCACAGTCGTTGCTGCTAGAAAGAGGTTCATAAAGCCAATGCAAACAAAGTGCAACTGTACAAGTGTACAGGGTTTGATTTCTCTTTTAAAATCACCTCCTAATGAATTTACCTGTTATAACCTTTTCAAATTTTTAAAACTATTTATAAATTTATATTAGGATGAATGTTATAAAGTTTCTTAGTCACAGATGTAATTTTGCTGTTTTTAAACTTATTTGTTGTTCTCAGTAGAGAACTAAATCAAATAAAAAATTCTTGATTCTAGTCACAACATGACATGACACAACTTGCACTGTATATTTCGAATGGACAATTAACAATAAATCTTAAAAAATCTAATGTACTATGCTTTTCCAGCATTCGTAAAAAACAACCAACATTTTTTGAAGAACAAATACCAGCACTTTAAAACAGATATACAAATACTTGGGCGTCTTACTAGATCACCAACTAAGTTACAAACACCACTTAGAGCTGGGTCAAACTAAAATAAAACTGCTTTTATTTGCTTTCAAAACCCTACAGAAAAATTTAAGCGGAAGCTCAACAAGTCATCTTTAAAAGGTAGTAGCAGCCAAATTTCTGCCCTCGGTGACATATGCCTCGGAAATGCTGAATACCAAGGACTCCGAAACACTAAATCTATCTCAGTCTAGATTATTTAAACTGTTTTCAATCCCGCGTCACATCTCCCAGGCGCAGATACGTCTGGAATATGGACTCACAAACCAGATACAGGCTAGACAAGGCGTTCTGGCCAAATATTACTGGCGAATGAGGGCAGCCGAAGACAACATGTTAGCCCACCACTGCTGGGAGGAGGTCGAAAAACAGTCAAGGCAGAAGAATTTCATACGTCAGATATTAAAACAAGTACATTTATCATTAAACCTGGAAGATGCTTGGCATACACCAATGACATACCTCGCTTTTAAACAAATTACTAACAAAGCAACTAAACATGGGTCGTTGCTAACTGACAAAGCTTCACTGGCAGGTAAAAGCCACGCCTGGTCGGTGATGCAAACATACAAACAATTGAAACAACAACCCTACTTACAAGAATGCTTTAGAGATCATTACAAGAGGAAACTAACCCTGCTGAGACTGGGGTCTTTTTCGACCAAAGACCTTACACCAAAATGGTTACGGACTTGGTCATTTCTGGACTGTCATCTCTGTGGTAACAGAGAAGAGTTATTACACATATTATGCATCTGCCAGGCTTTTCACAATTTAAGGAAGATCCTCTTGAGGCCAATCTTAAGAGAAACACAAGTCAGGACCGGTAGAGCGGCTGTCATATATTGCCTCAGCGGATCTTCGGTTCAACTTACCTGTAAAAGAACAAATGTTACTTACCTGTAAACTGTGGTTCTCCAGTATTGGTGTCTTTCATAGATTCACATGCTTGAATATTCCCCGTCGTCGAAGTGGGAGTCCCACGGTACATAACAAAAGCAATAAGCCTCATCTATATTATATATATATATATACACATGAATAAAATACATATATAAATAAACATTATATATTTTAAAATAACATACAAAGTCAAAAGTACCATAGGATAACATTGACACATAGGAATGCATTGAAAAAGAAATCACTTTACTGACATATCCATGTCATTTTTATAGTCTAAACTCCAGCCAATCAGGCGCAAACACCGACTAGAACCTTCTCCTCAGAAGCTCAGGCCCTCATATTTTCTACCGCACATCGTGTGAAGGGAGTCTCCCTGAGCTCTGCTCAGTTTTTCTCACTTTTTTGGATATCTTCAGCTTTTCCTGATGTCTTCAAGTAAGAAGTCTCTTTTCCGTCCTTGCGCTTCTTGTGGGAAGTTGAGGCTCTTTTCAGAGGACCCTCACGAGAAGTGTATATACTGCCTCTATCCAGACCATGAGGTAGGAAACTGCAAAATTTGCAGGACATTTTCTCAGAAGACTCTAAAGGATAGAGAGGGCCGCCTCCTTCTGTGGCTACAGAAGTTGAAAGTTACAGATAATCCTCTTTCTGACGCCGAAAGTGTGGCTTCTGGACGCACTGGAGCCTCTTCTAAGCGTAGCAGTGTGCATGACTTGCCCTCCCCCTTTCTTAAAAAGAGAAAGCTTCACCTTCTGGAGGTTGTTAGAGTGCCACTACACTCTGCTGCTACGCCCACGCCCCCGACATCTCACTCTCAGGCGTCTGTGGCTCTCCCAGTGCATGTTTCCTCTCATAAACGTGCCAGACCGTTGACGGGCCCGTCGATGGTCACTCCGTCGACGAAATCTCCTGCTTCAAGTACTTCGTTGACGACGGCTTCCAGCAGGTTCCTTATGCCGTCGACGGCGGCTTCGTCGACGCTATCTTCGTCGACGTTGGTTTGTGTCTCCTTGAAATCTGTCTCGTCGACGATTCCTATATCTTCGTCGACGACGAAGAAACCTGTGGCTGTCCCGTCGACATCTAAATCTTCATCTACGACGATCAAGAAGAAGAGATCCTCCTCGTCGACGGTGACTAAGGGTTCGTCGACGATGGCTTCGTCGACGGCGGCTTCGTCGACGGCGGTGGCTTCGTGTACGGTGGTGGCTTCGTGTACGGTGGTGGCTTCGTCGACGGTGGTGGCTTCGTCGACGGTGGCTTCGTCGGCGTTGGCTAGTTGTCGACGGCGTTGGCTTGTTCGTCAACGGCAGGTCTCTGGTCCACGCCAAATTTTGCATCTCTTCCATTGGTGCCTGTTTCTACGCCAACGCCTGCTTCTGTCGATGATTCACTCCTGCAGCGTCGTCACACTGTTTTGGATTCCATTGCAGTGCCACCAGCCACTCAACCACCGCCACAACTGTTTCCCTCTGCAAATGAGGATGATTCTGCCTCGGATGATGACATACATAACACATTCCAGGCTTCTCGCAGTCCATCGGAACTTTTCATAAAGTGTCAAGATTACGACGATGAGGACCAGGAGGACCATTATTATCAGGAGGAAGAGGAGGAACCTCCTGCGCAGATTCCGATAGCACAGTTGCCATTATCCCTCATCTCTAATCTCCAATTTATGCTGGAGGATTACAACTGCCGTTTCCCACCTTCTTACCACGGCTCTCCACGAGAAGCGCCTCCGAATACTCCAGCTCCTCCTCTGCTGGCAGCGGAACCAACACCATCCGTCCCTTTACTAGTACCTCCTACAGAGGGTGACGCTGACGTCCTTCCAGTTAGAGAAGACGGTGAACTCCTGGGTGATGATGATACTATGGCTGATTGGGACGATTACCAGATAAATTCGCCGTCTCCGCCTCCGGGGTCACCAGTGAATTCTCCTCCTGTTGATATCACAGGTTTCCATCAATTGATGGAAAGGGCGGCACAGCGTTTTCATCTCCCAATGGTAGTGAGAGAGGAGGATTGCTTTTTATATGATTTTACAACTCAGCCGCAGAAGCAAGTTCGGGCTGTGCCCAGAGTTGATTTCATCTGGAACGAGGGTATGAAATTGATGAAAACACTAAATTCAATCCCTGCAGTTCTACCGATGTTGGAGAAGAAAATATAAAGCTCCAGACTCTTCTCCTGCTTGCCTGGTATCCCAGCCAAAGCCGGATTTTGTGAAAACCCAGGCGGCACAACATCGCTCAAGGAATCCGTCTTCTCCGCTGACCTCTCCACCTGACCGTGATGGGCGTCGCTTGGATGCCATTGGA
This sequence comes from Triturus cristatus, assembly GCF_964204655.1. Taxonomy (NCBI): domain Eukaryota; kingdom Metazoa; phylum Chordata; class Amphibia; order Caudata; family Salamandridae; genus Triturus; species Triturus cristatus. The sequence goes on from NC_140589.1 coordinate 1,398,313,583, forward strand.
AAAAAATGTTCAACCATGGCCTCTACAACTGTCAGAGCAGCAAATTCCCTAGCCATCTTGGGTCACTACGACCGCCAAATGTGGTCCGACATGGCTGCTTTCATAAACCTCATCCCAGAGCCCTCTAGAGCGGACTCTCTAAAGATTCTTCAGGAAGGAGAAAGAGCATCTTCGGTGATCATCGATTGCTCTGTGGATATTGCCTCAACTGGTTTTCGCCAGCTAGCTGGGGCAGCTGTTCTAATGAGGCAGGGTTGGCTTCGTTCTACTTCGTTTCGCCATGAAGTCCAGGCGAAAATCCTTGACATGCCCTTTGATGGGGAGTCGCTGTTTGGCCAGCACGTGGATGAGGCGCTACAAACAATAAAAAAGGACACGGAAACAGCTCGTTCCCTTGGCACGCTGCAGTTTAAAAGACAGGCTTTTCGGGGTGCTCGCGGACGCAGCACCAACTCCTCCTTTCGTGGCGGATCAACACAATACCGCCCATACAATCAAGGAAATCAGCGTTTTTCCTCCCAGATTCCACAGTCTTATCGACAACAGACTAACAAGTCCTACAGGGGAAAGTCTAACTATCGGGGAACCTCTTCCAAGAAACAATGACTTTCTTTGCTTACACCCCCCTCCTCTCAAGGCCCCCCCTATCAGAGTTGGAGGACGAATCTCGAAAATCTTTTCAAATTGGTCGCTAATAACTTCAGACCGTTGGGTATTGGACATTGTTTCAAAAGGCCATTGTGAGAAGTTGGCCTGATGTATGATGTCACTAGTTCTAGTGTACACCTTATATCAGTCCAAATACCCTTATGGTGATTGGTTGTAAAGTCAACCTTATAGACCAGCTATCCTAGTGGTAGCATGGACAAGAGCAGTCTTAGGCTAAACTCTGAATGGCATGTGAAGCCAGCTGTGATACCATGTATAATCCCTTGAATACCAAATGAAAGGACACCACAACAGATATATATATAAAATAAAGTGTATTTATTCTAGTCAAACCCTCAGCACTCTTTATGAGATTAGAGGTAAGTACAACACAGTCTTATTTAAGCATACATTAAGTCACACAGGTAAGTAATACAGTTAGGCCCTAGGGGCCACGCAAACCATATACTAAGTAAGTGGTATAAGATCCACTGTCACGGAAATAGAATAGGCCTAGGCCTAGGGAATCGCTGGGGCTACACTACACTAGCGTTAGTTAGGAAGTGGGAGGCCCACGGGATTCGTGTGCAGAGTGGAAACACTCACGCGTAATGCGTAAAAGTCAATAGCAATAGTACAGTTAAAAAACGGTAGGTTTAGGACACTTCCGGAGTAGCTAGGAAGTTGAGACTTGAAAACTAGACACTAGGATAGTCACTATCCTGATGAGCACCGGAGTACCCAAGTTACCTAGCCCACAGGCTGCGGGTGCATAGGGGTGAAGATGCGTCGTTTTCGTCGTCGACTCCTATGGATGCCTGAAGAAAGATGCTGACAGGCAGTCAGTGAAGAGTGTCCGGTGGATCCCAAGGCTGGGATCAAGAAGAGAAGAGACCTGCAAGCAGAAGGGACAGAGTCAAGGTCACTAGCCAGTGAGCACGTGGAACCAGGAAGGAACCAGGCGATGTCGTGAAGATTGCAGGTGAAGGTGAAGCTTGTCGCTGCAGCCAGGAGGACCAGGAAGCGTCGAGGACGACCAGGACCAGGAGGCGAGCTGTCCCACGAAGGCTCTTGCTGTCGGCGGCGTCGAAGTTGGACTAGGACTCACCAAGCCTTGGCAAGCGGAACCCACGAAGAACGAAGGACTTGCTTCTGGTGCAGACCAGGAAGGTCTGGGGTGCTTCTTCTTTGCAGAGAAGCGGGAGCCAGTCTGGAGGACCCAAACCAGCGCAGAAGATTTCAGGGTGCGTCGTCACAAAGGCCACTAGCCAGCGGGCAAGCAACCGGACAGACGCGGCAAGCAGGAAAATGCTGAAGGGCCCCACGCAGGACTCGTGGAGTGTGGGGGGCTGATCTTCGGTGCAGATGGTGCTTGGGGTTGGGGCTTCTCAATCCCCGGTGCACAACTTCGAGGGTACCTCAGAAGCTGCGCTTTAAGTTACTAGCCACTTTTTCCAGGTAGCCGGTCCCACGTCGCTCGTCGCCTCCACGGATCTCAGCTTTTTTTTTTTTTTGAAACCGTTTATTACAAGACTCAAAAAATTATACAAATATGGGCCTACAACCTTCCGTCCGGCCGCTAGCAATAAAAGGAGCATACGATATACATTTATAAAACACATGGTGCTGCGGCCGAGCATGTACAGGAGGTAACATCGTTGCGCGCCACACTATCCAGACCCCATTATACGGTTCCATTTTAAACTTAAAGAACAACAAATACAAACAAACCCACAAGGCAATCCTCAATCGGAATAGCAATACGTGCTCCCCTAGAGGGGGGATCCTAGCCATCCATAGGAATCTCAAGAGGGGGGGGGAGAGATCAGAACTAGTGCTGGGGACACCTAATGCCCAGGTACCGGGGGGATGAGTTGGCTAAGGGGACGGGGCCGGCGACGGTGGAGCACAGATTCCCCCGCGGTAGGCGTTCCAGGGGCCCCACACTTTCACCCATGTCGCAGGCTTACCTCTCGCCACATACACCACCTTTTCCCGAAACATGCACCAATCCATATGTTCCTTCCAGGCCGAGACAGTCGGGGGCCTCTGGGATCCCCACAGCTGGGCAATATCACGCTTGGCAACCATATACCCCAGAGTCACCCACCACGTCTGCGGCACCGAGTAATCGGTAGGCTCCCACACATTCAACAGGCATCTCCTCGCTTCGGGCAACAGCGCCACATGCGTGACCACTCGCAGCACCTAATGCACACTTCGCCAGAACCCCTCCACCTCCGGGCACTCCCACAAGATATGCAGAAAAGTCCCCAGCGCACCACACCCACGCTTACACAAACCGTCCTCAGCATAGCCCATACGCAGGAGCTTTGGCCCCGTCATGTAGACCCTGTGGAGTATCTTGAGCTGGACGAAACGAAGGCGAGCCGGTATGGCCACCTCTTTCGGGGAGGCCACCGCGGAGATCCAGTCCTCGTCGTCCAGCTCCAGCCCATCGGCTACCCAAGCCTCACGAAGGGCAGTCAGCAAGTCTGAGCGGTCGTTGATCAGTTTTTTGTAGATCAGTGAGATCGTGCTGTCAGGGACGTGTCCATCAAGCACTCTATCCTCCAGGGGGGAACACTCCGGGATGGAGGCAACGTCCGGAAAGACGGAGCCCAGCGCATGCCGGACCTGCAAGTACCGAAAGTACTCGCTGCCCTGCAACTGAAATTCCGTCTGCAGCATCTCGAACGTTTTAAATCCTCCCCTCGTCCAGAGATCCCCCACTTTGCTGATGCCTATTAAATCCCACTTCTCAAAGCCCTTCGAGGTCCACAAGGAGCCCAACCGCTCAGATGCGTATAGTGGTGACGCCCGGGTCAAACGGTCCTTCCACCCCATTGCAGCATTGGCCGCGTGCCACACTCGCACCATGACACGCGTGGGGCCCGTTAGGCGAGCGTCGGGCGCGCTAGAGTAGAGCGCTCGATTATGGTCACCACCTGGAAGTAGCATCCTATCCATTGCAAACGCCGGGTTCAAGGCTGGCCCATATAGGCCCTGATTAATTGCAGCTAGCTGGGAGGCCCAATAATACCGTTTAATATCCGGGAGGGCAATCCCCCCATCATACCAGGGGAGCATCAGCTTAGCCAGGGCAATACGTGGCCTCCCGTCCCAGAACAGGAGGCGCTGCAAACTCTCCACTTCGCGGAAGTAGCGAGCTGGGACGAGGTCCATAGTGTTCTGCAACGCGTATAGGAAACGCGGCAACGACATCATTTTAAACAATGCCGCCCGGCCGAGCGGCGAAAGCGGCAAACGCCGCCAGCGCGCGACATCCTCTTTCAGACGCTGGAGGGGGGGAAGCAAGTTCCGATCATACCGAGCCTCCGGGTCCAGAGTGATGAAGACACCCAGGTACCTAAATCCCCGCGGGGCGACCTGGATCGGACAGCCCCGCGGGAGGACAGGAGCCTCCCCAGAGAGAACATACACACACGATTTAGCCCAGTTGATGACCAGACCGGAGTTACGACCGAATAAATGCAGAACATCAACCAGTACTATGAGTGATTTACGTGGGGAAGCTAGGTACAAGAGGATGTCATCAGCGTATAGGGATACGCGGTCCTCATACTCGGGGGTCCGGCGGAGACCACGGATGGAAGGCTCCCACCGCAGCCACTCCGCCAGAGGCTCCAAGGCAAGTGCAAAGAGGAGCGGCGATAAGGGGCAGCCCTGTCGTGTGCCCCGGCCCAGCTCGAACGGAGCCGATACTCTTCCGTTCACCACCACCTGCGCCAATGGGCCCGAATACAGCAATTTGACCCAGCTGATGAACCCTGGGCCAAATCCAAACTTCGCAAGCATCGCCCAGATATATGGCCATTCAAGCGTGTCAAACGCCATGGTGGCGTCTAAGGACGCCAAAATGGCCGGCTCCCGTATGAACAGGGCACGTGCGAGCACACCGTGCAAACGCCGCAGATTAAGGGCTGTGTTGCGATGGGGAATAAAGCCAGACTGGTCCTGATGAACCAAATCGCCCACCACGCCGACCAGCCGATTGGCCAGTACCTTAGCGAGAATCTTGGGCTCCGCATTCAGCAGCGAAATGGGCCGATAGGATGTAACCCGGTCCCGAGGTCTCCCTTCCTTGTGGATGACCACGATTGTAGCCAGACGCTGGTCCGGCGGGAGGGAGCCCACCGAGTGTGCCGCCAGGAACATAGCCCGGAGGTGGGGTGCCAGCGTATCCGGTCGCAACTTGTACAACTCGATAGGGAGACCATTTGGACCCATGGCCTTGCCGGAAGCGACCGAGCGTATGGCGAGGGCGATCTCGTCGGAGGTGGGAGCGGCGTCCAACGACACCCTGTCCTCCCCGGAAAGGGACGGCAGCGCGATATCACTGAGCAGGGCACGGGAATCCTCTTCCGAGCAGGGAGACACCGGGGAATACACCCCATGGAAATAATCCGCGAAGCAGGAGACAATTTCTTCTGGCTCAGTTACACACACACCATCCGTTTTCTCAATCAGCGGGACCACACGATTCGCTCTCTCTTTTTTGTCCAACCACGCTATAAGTTTACCAGCCTTATCACCCACATCATACAGACGCCCCTGTTGCTCTCTACTGAGGCCCCTGGCCGCCTCCGTGACGAGGGCCCTGTAGGCCGCTTGCTTGAGTTGGAGGACATGTAATGCAGCATCCGTCACCCCACCTTCTAAATTCCCCTCCAACTCGGCTATTTCAGCCTCCATCCGGGTCACCTCCTCCCGCTCGCGCCTCCGGACGTGGGAAATAAGGGATAGGGCCTCCCCTCGGAGTACTGTCTTGAAGGCCTCCCATAGCGGTATGGCCGACGGCACAGACCCCACATTCTCATCAAAATATCGCTGAAGGGATTTAATCAATGCAGCGCGAATGGAGGGGTCGCGCAGGTACCAAGGATTGATTGGGACCACCCTACCCTCACCCCTCGGAAAGACATCAAAGTGCAGTAGGAGCAGGGAGTGGTCCGAAATACCCCGTGGCAAGTGGCGTACCTCTCCCACCCTCCTAACATAGGCCGCCGGGACAAGGACATAGTCTAGTCGTGAGAGACTACCATGGGCTCCCGAGTGGAAAGTATACTGCAGCTGCGTGGGGTGTTTTAAACGCCAGCAGTCCACTAATCCAAAAGTATCCAAGAGGCCGGGTAGCCACGCCTGTGCCCGGGGGAGGTCCCTAGGGGGGTGACGATCCAAAGATCCAGATACCACCGCATTAAAATCCCCCCCCCACAACCAAAAGCCCTCCCGGAAGGCCAAGGAGAAGGCGCCCAAGGTCCGCAAAGGTGGTCGACTGCAGCCCCGGTGGGATGTATACTGACACAAAGACAACCACTTTGCCCTCCAGTCTTCCCACCAAGACCGTATAACGTCCCCTATCATCGTGGAGCACATCATCAATCTCCAACGGGAGCGAGTTCTTCACCATGATGCCCACACCCCGTGAGCCGGACGTAAAGCCCGAGTGAGCCACTAGGCGATAGCCACGCCGATTCATGGAGCAGAAGGAGTTGCCAATGAGGTGTGTCTCCTGCAGAAAGACTACATCGGGCGAGATTCGCTTCAAAAACTGCAGGACCACACCCCGTTTGATCCTGTCCCCCAGTCCATTCACATTCCAGGACAACAAAGTTAGTTCCCTACCCCCCATCATATACAAAAGCCATCATTCGTAGCCCGGAGAGCACTTTAGAACCAAAACAATAATACGTTTGCCTTGTGATAAAAACGAACAACACCCCATCCCTACCCACCCACCCCAACAGAACTCCCCCCTCCCTGCACCCCTGCATGAGCCCAAACAGCCCCCCCAACGTGCAGTGTGCCTGTCGCCCCATACGTAGTTAGACTAACTAAACCCCCTAGAGGAGGAGGGAGAACCCCCAATGGACCCAACACAACCTCCATAGGAGGGGAACTTACAAAAACTGACGCAGAATCAAAAGTGGCATCATTTTCGGCCAGAGTGAGGCCCAATATTAGACCCTCAGTCCTGATCCAGCGTGCCGTCCCCCCCCGCCGCCCCCCGATCACGATCCCCGGGCAGAGTATCCAGCCAGTCCCCGGCCGCCTCGGGACGATCAAAGAAGTGCGTGCGACCATCCACCTCCACACGCAGCTTGGCCGGGAAAAGCATGGCGTATTTGAGGTTTAGGTCCTGAAGACGGCGTTTGACGCCTAGGAAGCTCAGTCTCTGCTTCTGGACCGCTGGGGTGAAATCAGGATAAAAATTAACCTCCATATTGTCAAGCTTGACCGGTCCATGCAGTCTGGAGGTTTGCAGGATAGCGTCTCTATCCCGAAAATTGAAAATCCGGGCGATGAAAGGTCTCGGAGGGGCTCCGACCTTCGGCCTTCCCCCGGGAACCCTGTGGGCCCTCTCCACAGCGAAGAATTTGCTCAGCCCCCGTGGCTGGAGATGGGTAGCAATCAGGTCCTCCACAAAGAGATCCGCCACCGCCTCCTCGCGTCCCTCGGGCACCCCGATAATGCGGATGTTGTTCCTCCGTGCCCGACTCTCGGAGTCCTCCAGGCGTCGATCCATTAGCGCAGTCGCCCGACTAAGCCGGCGCACCTCTGTTTGCAAGGCCGCCACATCTGTCGTTAGGCCCGATGCGGTGTGGGCCAAAGACTCTACTCGGTCATTGGTTTTGGAAAGATCGGCCCTCACCAGGCCAACATCCACGAGGACCGAGTCAATCTTCTGCACCAGTGTATCAAACCGCTGGCCCACCGAGGCCTTCATCTCGGCAATGGCGCCCATAACATCTCGCAGAGTCAAATCTGCGGGCAGGTCTGGGGCATCAGGAGGGCTCTCAGGGGACTTGCGCGGTCCATCGGGCGATCCCTTCTGGAGGGTATAGCGGTCCATACTGTTGGCCTGATGGACGGCGCCGCGCCGGGTCGATTTGGTCTTTGCCCGGTCTCCATCTTGTTTCGTGGCCATGGCCACCAGTCTCCCAGTCACACCAGCCACGTCGTGTAGGGCAGGAAAGCAGACACGAGCTCCGGGGGGGCCCCCTCAGGGCAGCGGGGTGGATCACAGCCTGCAGGCAGGCAGGGTCTCCCAGCAAGGCCACACCACACCAACACCAAGGGCTCCGCGACCCAACCTCGCAGAGACGACAAGGTGGTGCGAAAGCGAAAGCGAAAGTGCGGGGGACGCGAGTCGCCAGGCCCTGCCTGCCGCTGTTGTTCACTTTGTCACTGGATCACCCCACAGCGCAAATCCGGGGTCCGGCGAGGGGAAGGCCGCACACTTCAATCGGTGCTCACTCCGGTGTCCGAGATCCGATTCGGAAGCGGGAAACGGGTGCCAACTCAGCTCAGGTTCACCAACATAGTCCCCTCATCCAGGACAGGATAATTTCAGGATAATCGTAGGAGGTTGCGGAGGTCCTCGGGAGCCTCGCACCTACGCGGCCATCTTGGTTGCGCGCTAGGCTCCTCCCCACGGATCTCAGCTTTGCTGTGGATGTGGATCAGGGTCGGAGAAGTCTGGAAGTCAAGGCTCTGGTCAGGATCTGCAGTCGGTTCCTCGTAGAACGTGGGCAAAGCAAAGGGTAGTCTCTTGATGGTGCCTGTTTGCACAGGGTAGCCACTCCTTGGCTACAAGGGAGATTCTTCAGTCTTCTTCTTTCGTCGAATGTCGAAGGTCCAGAGTTTCTGTTCAGTTTTGCAGGTTCAGGATAATCTAAAGTCTTGAGGCCCAACTCCCACTCTTATACTAATCTGGGGTGCTGGGATACCTGCTAGGTCACGCCTTATGGGTGGGACCTGGGAGGGGGTGGTTACACCCACTTCCCTTTGTCCAGTTTCGCGCCAGAGCTGGGGCTGGAGTGCCCCAGCACCGGTTTGAACTGGACTATGCAAGGAACACCTTGTGTGCCCCAGGCATGTCTCATTCCTTTCAGCCCACCCTGCCCCAATACACTAAAGGTTGTCTGGGGAGGTGCTAGCACCTCCCCAAGCAGGAAACCTATTGTCCAGGCCTCCCTGGCTGGGATCACTCCCAGCTGCAGGAGGTCAGACTTGTGTCGTGGCAGCAGCATCCATTTTGTGATGCTGAGGCTTTGGTCAGAGGCTAACAGTTGAAGTATGATTTTAACATGTCTTTCCCTCTAGAAGGGGGGAATAATATTCTCATGTCCAGAAATGGCATGGGGGTATTATTCCACAGTGTTAGACACCTTACACGACATGTTTCGATAAAGCCAAACCATAGTTACCATAACCGTCTAAGATTATAAGGCACTTTAAGAGTATATGGTAGGCTATATCATAGAACAGCTATAAGGACAAGGTTCCGAAAGCTGCAGACAGGCTCAGCTCATGCTAGAGCACCATCTCACATGTTACCAAGCACTCTGCCTCCAGGATTGTCAAGGCCTGCCATAGGAGTGACTGATAGGTACACATGTGTCTATATGTAAGTTAGGTATAGGAATACTACACCTAAGCAAGGGGTGATTACACGACCTTGCCCCAGCTGAGTGATCAGCCAGTTGTGTCAAAATGGAAGGCCAGGCCAGGGGTGGCATAATACATGCTGCAGCCCCTGGTAGGCCTAGGGTACACCTATGCCCTGGGTACCTAAGGTACACTGTACAGGGGCCAATAAGGTGATCCTATCCAAATGGGTTATGCACCTAATGTACATGGAGTCCATTTTAAAGAGAGAGCAGACAGCCTGAGACCCTGAATGGCAGGATCTCAGGCCAACTAAGTCGAAAAACCAGCTAGACACTAGGCAAAAAGTTGGGGGTAACCATAGTCAGATATCCACCTTCCTACACAACCCCCCCCAAACGAAAGGAGATAAGGCTGGCCTTGACAAGGTAAGCCTCTATTGCCTAAGTGGCCATATAAGGAAGAACCAGCACTGGCATGGTTACCCCCTGTCTCATGGTCCACTAAGCAATCCCTCACCCTAAAGGTATCATAGGGTCTCCACCATAGGGAATCACTACCTTTGGTGTGTCTTTGCAAAGTAAAAGGCTGGTGTTGAGATGGAGTACTGAAGTGAGTGTCCTCAAAGTGAGGCCTCAGCTTCCTCCAATCATCCTCCACCATGGATGCCTTTCTTTCTTTCACTGAGTTGCACTGTGCTGTCAGGGTCAGCCTCTGGCTACCTAAAGCTGGAGGCTGGGTCCCTTTTGTGGGCTTACTGGAGGGACAGGACAGGTTTGGGGCCCTAAGGTCCCAGATTTGCCTGTGCCCAACAGAATCCCTCTGGGGGAGGTCCCTAACTACCTGTAAAGGGGATCCCTCAGGAATGTTTTTACCCATCACCTGGCTAGGGCTACTAGCCAGGCAATCCTCATTCTTTTGATTGGGGGGTTCTTGTGGACAGGGGCCCTCTTGGGGTCCACTGGCCTCCCTGACCTCTGCAGCCCTGGGCTGACTGAGGCAGGGTAGAGAGAGGCAGGCTACCTGCACCAGACTGGGTCCCACCTTGGAAGGGGCCACTGACATCAGAGGCTCTGCCAGGCCAGGCCTGGCTACCTCTGGGGCAGTTCCTTCACAAGGGGTGAGGTCAGATCCCTGAGGAGGCTGACCTTTTCCTAATGTCTGGGGAGAGGGAGACTTTTCTTCCTCCCCACTACTCTCTGTTTGTGTGGAGTGATCCATAGTTTCAGGCTTCACTACACCTATGTCAGTCTGAGTATGGGCTGAGACCATTACAGCCTTGCCAACCTTTTCAGGGAGGCACTCAGTTTGTGTTTGAGCTGTGACTGTCACAGCTCTGCCAATCTCTACAGGGAAGTCTGTCTTTGCCTGGGCTGTGGCTACCACTGCCCTTCCAACCTTTTCAGGGAGGAAATCTACTTGGACAGGGGTTGTGACTGGCACAACCCCACTACCCTTTTGTGAAAGGCCTACCATTTTAGAATGGGTGTCTTGTTCAACTCCAGCCCAAGCTGAGAGTTCTAAGTCATTCCCCAGTAAGCAGTCCACAGGCAAGGTTGGAGACACTGCCACCCTTTTGGGGCCAGTGACACCTCCCCAGCTGAGACATACCTCTGCCATGGGATGACTGTTCTGGTTGCCATCAATGTTAGTTACCTGGTATGAGAAACCAGGCAAAAGCTGCTCAGAGGGAACTAGCCTATGGGCCACCATAGTGATGCTAGCTCCAGTGTCTCTGTAGGCCTCAGCTTTTCTACCATTGATGTAGGGTTCCTGTCTGTACCTACCCAAAGTGTTGGGACAGGCAGTGAAGTTGGCAAACCCCATGCCACCATCACAGACAAGAGTAGCTGCTGTAGGGGAATTGGCTAAGCCAGAGTCCCCCTGTGTTCCCCAAGAAAACCCAACCAAATTTTTGGGGGCACTCCCACCACCTGGGGGATTACTGCTGACAGTAATAGGTGGTGTGACAGGAGTAGTTGGAGGAACAGTTTTGTTTTTAGCCTGTGGGCAACTGCTGTCAGTTTTCCAATGCCCAGGTGTTTTACACACATGGCAGTAAGGCTTTTTAACTGTGGTAGAGGAGGGAGCTTGGGACCCACCACCCTGTGTGGAGTTTTGGGGCCCTGAGGAAGATTTCTCTTTTGTTTTATCCCCACCCTTCTCTTGAGGCTTGGTGGTATCTTTCTTTTGGTCACCACCCTGATTTTTAGGCCTAATCCTGGTCCTGACCCATTTATCTGCCCTCTTTCCCAATTCTTGGGGAGAGGTCAAATCTGAGTCTACCAGGTGTTGATGGAGAAGCTGGTTCTGACAATTACTAAGGATCTGCTCCCTCATAATCAAGTTGTACAATCCTGTATAGTCCTGCACCTTGCTGCCATTTAACCAACCTTCCAAAGCCTTAGTGGCACAATCCACAAAATCAGACCAGTCCTGTGTCTGTGTCTTCTGGGTGTCTCTGAACAACAACCTATATTGCTCAGTGGTTAAGCCAAACCCATCTATCAGAGCACTCTTCAGGACTTTGTAATTGTTTGCATCCTCATCACTGACTGTGAGGAGCTTGTCTCTTCCTTTGTCAGAAAAGGAGAGCCACAAGATAGCTGCCCACTGACTCTGGGGAACCTGCTGTACTTTGCAGGCCCTCTCCAAAGCAGTCATCCACTTGTGGATGTCATCCCCATTCTGATATGGGGGGACTATCTTACTTAGGTTTCTATGGTCATAAGACCTTATCCCTATCTCTAGGAATGTTGCTGCCACCAGTGGGTTCTAATCCACTTAACTTTTGTTCTCTAGCCAGAGCAAGCTTCTCTTTGGCAAGGGCAAGTTCTTCCCTCTGAATCCTCAGATTAGCTTCCCTCATTCTGGCTTCATGCTCCTTTCTCCCATGGGAAGTCATTCCCCTGTGAGAGGAAGCATTAGAGATGTTAGAGACATGGGAGTGGATGGATTCCCTTGAAGGGGATCTGTCCCTCCTGCTTCTCTGTGTAAGCCTACTTGGGGGTCTGTACGGGGGACCCCATTCAAACTCCCATGTAAGCTTAGGTTAGCCTGGCTAAGTCTTCCTACTTGGCCCTGGCTGTCTACCTCTTCATCTGAAGTCTCCTCTGACTCCTCTGTGGTGGGTAGACCCTCCTCTGTACCTAGGGTACCTGCCTGAGATGCCCTAAGAGTATCATACTCCTCTAGGAGTTGTCTTAACTGAAGGAGGGTAGGGTTTGCACCCTGTTTTATTCCTCTGGAGGTACACAAGTGTCTCATCTCCTGGAATGTTAAGGTATCATATCTAGAGGGGGTCTTTTGCAGACCTGATCCTCCTGAGGGAGCATCTACTTGATCTCCTCTCAGAGACATGATCTAGTGAGGGTGTGGTGTGTGCACCTACCTACACTAGTTGTATCTACTAAACCTCTCTAGTAGTTGTAGTCAGGGTGTGTTACTCCCTTCAACCTACAACTACAAAGTCCAGTAGGACTTAAGTATTATAATCTATGTTATATGTACCTAGACAATATCTGTGTGATCTTTCAATTTAGTATCTCAAGATTACAATGGTATTACAACAGCAAGCTCAGATCCGAACCGCTGCTCACCAATGTGAGAAGTTGGCCTGATGTATGATGTCACTAGTTCTAGTGTACACCTTATATCAGTCCAAATACCCTTATGGTGATTGGTTGTAAAGTCAACCTTATAGACCAGCTATCCTAGTGGTAGCATGGACAAGAGCAGTCTTAGGCTAAACTCTGAATGGCATGTGAAGCCAGCTGTGATACCATGTATAATCCCTTGAATACCAAATGAGAGGACACCACAACAGATATATATATAAAATAAAGTGTATTTATTCTAGTCAAACCCTCAGCACTCTTTATGAGATTAGAGGTAAGTACAACACAGTCTTATTTAAGCATACATTAAGTCACACAGGTAAGTAATACAGTTAGGCCCTAGGGGCCACGCAAACCATATACTAAGTAAGTGGTATAAGATCCACTGTCACGGAAATAGAATAGGCCTAGGCCTAGGGAATCGCTGGGGCTACACTACACTAGCGTTAGTTAGGAAGTGGGAGGCCCACGGGATTCGTGTGCAGAGTGGAAACACTCACGCGTAATGCGTAAAAGTCAATAGCAATAGTACAGTTTAGAAAACGGTAGGTTTAGGACACTTCCGGAGTAGCTAGGAAGTTGAGACTTGAAAACTAGACACTAGGATAGTCACTATCCTGATGAGCACCGGAGTACCCAAGTTACCTAGCCCACAGGCTGCGGGTGCATAGGGGTGAAGATGCGTCGTTTGTCGTCGTCGACTCCTATGGATGCCTGAAGAAAGATGCTGACAGGCAGTCAGTGAAGAGTGTCCGGTGGATCCCAAGGCTGGGATCAAGAAGAGAAGAGACCTGCAAGCAGAAGGGACAGAGTCAAGGTCACTAGCCAGTGACCACGTGGAATCAGGAAGGAACCAGGCGATGTCGTGAAGATTGCAGGTGAAGGTGAAGCTTGTCGCTGCAGCCAGGAGGACCAGGAAGCGTCGAGGACGACCAGGACCAGGAGGCGAGCTGTCCCACGAAGGCTCTTGCTGTCGGCGGCGTCGAAGTTGGACTAGGACTCACCAAGCCTTGGCAAGCGGAACCCACGAAGAACGAAGGACTTGCTTCTGGTGCAGACCAGGAAGGTCTGGGGTGCTTCTTCTTTGCAGAGAAGCGGGAGCCAGTCTGGAGGAGCCAAACCAGCGCAGAAGATTTCAGGGTGCGTCGTCACAAAGGCCACTAGCCAGCGGGCAAGCAACCGGACAGACGCGGCAAGCAGGAAAATGCTGAAGGGCCCCACGCAGGACTCGTGGAGTGTGGGGGGCTGATCTTCGGTGCAGATGGTGCTTGGGGTTGGGGCTTCTCAATCCCCGGTGCACAACTTCGAGGGTACCTCAGAAGCTGCGCTTTAAGTTACTAGCCACTTTTTCCAGGTAGCCGGTCCCACGTCGCTCGTCGCCTCCACGGATCTCAGCTTTGCTGTGGATGTGGATCAAGGTCGGAGAAGTCTGGAAGTCAAGGCTCTGGTCAGGCTCTGCAGTCGGTTCCTCGTAGAACGTGGGCAAAGCAAAGGGTAGTCTCTTGATGGTGCCTGTTTGCACAGGGTAGCCACTCCTTGGCTACAAGGGAGATTCTTCAGTCTTCTTCTTTCGTCGAATGTCGAAGGTCCAGAGTTTCTGTTCAGTTTTGCAGGTTCAGGATAATCTAAAGTCTTGAGGCCCAACTCCCACTCTTATACTAATCTGGGGGGCTGGGATACCTGCTAGGTCACGCCTTATGGGTGGGACCTGGGAGGGGGTGGTTACACCCACTTCCCTTTGTCCAGTTTCGCGCCAGAGCTGGGGCTGGAGTGCCCCAGCACCGGTTTGAACTGGACTATGCAAGGAACACCTTGTGTGCCCCAGGCATGTCTCATTCCTTTCAGCCCACCCTGCCCCAATACACTAAAGGTTGTCTGGGGAGGTGCTAGCACCTCCCCAAGCAGGAAACCTATTGTCCAGGCCTCCCTGGCTGGGATCACTCCCAGCTGCAGGAGGTCAGACTTGTGTCGTGGCAGCAGCATCCATTTTGTGATGCTGAGGCTTTGGTCAGAGGCTAACAGTTGAAGTATGATTTTAACATGTCTTTCCCTCTAGAAGGGGGGAATAATATTCTCATGTCCAGAAATGGCATGGGGGTATTATTCCACAGTGTTAGACACCTTACACGACATGTTTCGATAAAGCCAAACCATAGTTACCATAACCGTCTAAGATTATAAGGCACTTTAAGAGTATATGGTAGGCTATATCATAGAACAGCTATAAGGACAAGGTTCCGAAAGCTGCAGACAGGCTCAGCTCATGCTAGAGCACCATCTCACATGTTACCAAGCACTCTGCCTCCAGGATTGTCAAGGCCTGCCATAGGAGTGACTGATAGGTACACATGTGTCTATATGTAAGTTAGGTATAGGAATACTACACCTAAGCAAGGGGTGATTACACGACCTTGCCCCAGCTGAGTGATCAGCCAGTTGTGTCAAAATGGAAGGCCAGGCCAGGCCAGGGGTGGCATAATACATGCTGCAGCCCCTGGTAGGCCTAGGGTACACCTATGCCCTGGGTACCTAAGGTACACTGTACAGGGGCCAATAAGGTGATCCTATCCAAATGGGTTATGCACCTAAAGTACATGGAGTCCATTTTAAAGAGAGCGCAGACAGCCTGAGACCCTGAATGGCAGGATCTCAGGCCAACTAAGTCGAAAAACCAGCTAGACACTAGGCAAAAAGTTGGGGGTAACCATAGTCAGATATCCACCTTCCTACACAACCCCCCCCAAACGAAAGGAGATAAGGCTGGCCTTGACAAGGTAAGCCTCTATTGCCTAAGTGGCCATATAAGGAAGAACCAGCACTGGCATGGTTACCCCCTGTCTCATGGTCCACTAAGCAATCCCTCACCCTAAAGGTATCATAGGGTCTCCACCATAGGGAATCACTACCTTTGGTGTGTCTTTGCAAAGTAAAAGGCTGGTGTTGAGATGGAGTACTGAAGTGAGTGTCCTCAAAGTGAGGCCTCAGCTTCCTCCAATCATCCTCCACCATGGATGCCTTTCTTTCTTTCACTGAGTTGCACTGTGCTCTCAGGGTCAGCCTCTGGCTACCTAAAGCTGGAGGCTGGGTCCCTTTTGTGGGCTTACTGGAGGGACAGGACAGGTTTGGGGCCCTAAGGTCCCAGATTTGCCTGTGCCCAACAGAATCCCTCTGGGGGAGGTCCCTAACTACCTGTAAAGGGGATCCCTCAGGAATGTTTTTACCCATCACCTGGCTAGGGCTACTAGCCAGGCAATCCTCATTCTTTTGATTGGGGGGTTCTTGTGGACAGGGGCCCTCTTGGGGTCCACTGGCCTCCCTGACCTCTGCAGCCCTGGGCTGACTGAGGCAGGGTAGAGAGAGGCAGGCTACCTGCACCAGACTGGGTCCCACCTTGGAAGGGGCCACTGACATCAGAGGCTCTGCCAGGCCAGGCCTGGCTACCTCTGGGGCAGTTCCTTCACAAGGGGTGAGGTCAGATCCCTGAGGAGGCTGACCTTTTCCTAATGTCTGGGGAGAGGGAGACTTTTCTTCCTCCCCACTACTCTCTGTTTGTGTGGAGTGATCCATAGTTTCAGGCTTCACTACACCTATGTCAGTCTGAGTATGGGCTGAGACCATTACAGCCTTGCCAACCTTTTCAGGGAGGCACTCAGTTTGTGTTTGAGCTGTGACTGTCACAGCTCTGCCAATCTCTACAGGGAAGTCTGTCTTTGCCTGGGCTGTGGCTACCACTGCCCTTCCAACCTTTTCAGGGAGGAAATCTACTTGGACAGGGGTTGTGACTGGCACAACCCCACTACCCTTTTGTGAAAGGCCTACCATTTTAGAATGGGTGTCTTGTTCAACTCCAGCCCAAGCTGAGAGTTCTAAGTCATTCCCCAGTAAGCAGTCCACAGGCAAGGTTGGAGACACTGCCACCCTTTTGGGGCCAGTGACACCTCCCCAGCTGAGACATACCTCTGCCATGGGATGACTGTTCTGGTTGCCATCAATGTTAGTTACCTGGTATGAGAAACCAGGCAAAAGCTGCTCAGAGGGAACTAGCCTATGGGCCACCATAGTGATGCTAGCTCCAGTGTCTCTGTAGGCCTCAGCTTTTCTACCATTGATGTAGGGTTCCTGTCTGTACCTACCCAAAGTGTTGGGACAGGCAGTGAAGTTGGCAAACCCCATGCCACCATCACAGACAAGAGTAGCTGCTGTAGGGGAATTGGCTAAGCCAGAGTCCCCCTGTGTTCCCCAAGAAAACCCAACCAAATTTTTGGGGGCACTCCCACCACCTGGGGGATTACTGCTGACAGTAATAGGTGGTGTGACAGGAGTAGTTGGAGGAACAGTTTTGTTTTTAGCCTGTGGGCAACTGCTGTCAGTTTTCCAATGCCCAGGTGTTTTACACACATGGCAGTAAGGCTTTTTAACTGTGGTAGAGGAGGGAGCTTGGGACCCACCACCCTGTGTGGAGTTTTGGGGCCCTGAGGAAGATTTCTCTTTTGTTTTATCCCCACCCTTCTCTTGAGGCTTGGTGGTATCTTTCTTTTGGTCACCACCCTGATTTTTAGGCCTAATCCTGGTCCTGACCCATTTATCTGCCCTCTTTCCCAATTCTTGGGGAGAGGTCAAATCTGAGTCTACCAGGTGTTGATGGAGAAGCTGGTTCTGACAATTACTAAGGATCTGCTCCCTCATAATCAAGTTGTACAATCCTGTATAGTCCTGCACCTTGCTGCCATTTAACCAACCTTCCAAAGCCTTAGTGGCACAATCCACAAAATCAGACCAGTCCTGTGTCTGTGTCTTCTGGGTGTCTCTGAACAACAACCTATATTGCTCAGTGGTTAAGCCAAACCCATCTATCAGAGCACTCTTCAGGACTTTGTAATTGTTTGCATCCTCATCACTGACTGTGAGGAGCTTGTCTCTTCCTTTGTCAGAAAAGGAGAGCCACAAGATAGCTGCCCACTGACTCTGGGGAACCTGCTGTACTTTGCAGGCCCTCTCCAAAGCAGTCATCCACTTGTGGATGTCATCCCCATTCTGATATGGGGGGACTATCTTACTTAGGTTTCTATGGTCATAAGACCTATCCCTATCTCTAGGAATGTTGCTGCCACCAGTGGGTTCTAACCCACTTAACTTTTGTTCTCTAGCCAGAGCAAGCTTCTCTTTGGCAAGGGCAAGTTCTTCCCTCTGAATCCTCAGATTAGCTTCCCTCATTCTGGCTTCATGCTCCTTTCTCTCATGGGAAGTCATTCCCCTGTGAGAGGAAGCATTAGAGATGTTAGAGACATGGGAGTGGATGGATTCACTTGAAGGGGATCTGTCCCTCCTGCTTCTCTGTGTAAGCCTACTTGGGGGTCTGTACGGGGGACCCCATTCAAACTCCCATGTAAGCTTAGGTTAGCCTGGCTAAGTCTTCCTACTTGGCCCTGGCTGTCTACCTCTTCATCTGAAGTCTCCTCTGACTCCTCTGTGGTGGGTAGACCCTCCTCTGTACCTAGGGTACCTGCCTGAGATGCCCTAAGAGTATCATACTCCTCTAGGAGTTGTCTTAACTGAAGGAGGGTAGGGTTTGCACCCTGTTTTATTCCTCTGGAGGTACACAAGTGTCTCATCTCCTGGAATGTTAAGGTATCATATCTAGAGGGGGTCTTTTGCAGACCTGATCCTCCTGAGGGAGCATCTACTTGATCTCCTCTCAGAGACATGATCTAGTGAGGGTGTGGTGTGTGCACCTACCTACACTAGTTGTATCTACTAAACCTCTCTAGTAGTTGTAGTCAGGGTGTGTTACTCCCTTCAACCTACAACTACAAAGTCCAGTAGGACTTAAGTATTATAATCTATGTTATATGTACCTAGACAATATCTGTGTGATCTTTCAATTTAGTATCTCAAGATTACAATGGTATTACAACAGCAAGCTCAGATCCGAACCGCTGCTCACCAATGTGAGAAGTTGGCCTGATGTATGATGTCACTAGTTCTAGTGTACACCTTATATCAGTCCAAATACCCTTATGGTGATTGGTTGTAAAGTCAACCTTATAGACCAGCTATCCTAGTGGTAGCATGGACAAGAGCAGTCTTAGGCTAAACTCTGAATGGCATGTGAAGCCAGCTGTGATACCATGTATAATCCCTTGAATACCAAATGAAAGGACACCACAACAGATATATATATAAAATAAAGTGTATTTATTCTAGTCAAACCCTCAGCACTCTTTATGAGATTAGAGGTAAGTACAACACAGTCTTATTTAAGCATACATTAAGTCACACAGGTAAGTAATACAGTTAGGCCCTAGGGGCCACGCAAACCATATACTAAGTAAGTGGTATAAGATCCACTGTCACGGAAATAGAATAGGCCTAGGCCTAGGGAATCGCTGGGGCTACACTACACTAGCGTTAGTTAGGAAGTGGGAGGCCCACGGGATTCGTGTGCAGAGTGGAAACACTCACGCGTAATGCGTAAAAGTCAATAGCAATAGTACAGTTTAGAAAACGGTAGGTTTAGGACACTTCCGGAGTAGCTAGGAAGTTGAGACTTGAAAACTAGACACTAGGATAGTCACTATCCTGATGAGCACCGGAGTACCCAAGTTACCTAGCCCACAGGCTGCGGGTGCATAGGGGTGAAGATGCGTCGTTTGTCGTCGTCGACTCCTATGGATGCCTGAAGAAAGATGCTGACAGGCAGTCAGTGAAGAGTGTCCGGTGGATCCCAAGGCTGGGATCAAGAAGAGAAGAGACCTGCAAGCAGAAGGGACAGAGTCAAGGTCACTAGCCAGTGACCACGTGGAACCAGGAAGGAACCAGGCGATGTCGTGAAGATTGCAGGTGAAGGTGAAGCTTGTCGCTGCAGCCAGGAGGACCAGGAAGCGTCGAGGACGACCAGGACCAGGAGGCGAGCTGTCCCACGAAGGCTCTTGCTGTCGGCAGCGTCGAAGTTGGACTAGGACTCACCAAGCCTTGGCAAGCGGAACCCACGAAGAACGAAGGACTTGCTTCTGGTGCAGACCAGGAAGGTCTGGGGTGCTTCTTCTTTGCAGAGAAGCGGGAGCCAGTCTGGAGGAGCCAAACCAGCGCAGAAGATTTCAGGGTGCGTCGTCACAAAGGCCACTAGCCAGCGGGCAAGCAACCGGACAGACGCGGCAAGCAGGAAAATGCTGAAGGGCCCCACGCAGGACTCGTGGAGTGTGGGGGGCTGATCTTCGGTGCAGATGGTGCTTGGGGTTGGGGCTTCTCAATCCCCGGTGCACAACTTCGAGGGTACCTCAGAAGCTGCGCTTTAAGTTACTAGCCACTTTTTCCAGGTAGCCGGTCCCACGTCGCTCGTCGCCTCCACGGATCTCAGCTTTGCTGTGGATGTGGATCAGGGTCGGAGAAGTCTGGAAGTCAAGGCTCTGGTCAGGCTCTGCAGTCGGTTCCTCGTAGAACGTGGGCAAAGCAAAGGGTAGTCTCTTGATGGTGCCTGTTTGCACAGGGTAGCCACTCCTTGGCTACAAGGGAGATTCTTCAGTCTTCTTCTTTCGTCGAATGTCGAAGGTCCAGAGTTTCTGTTCAGTTTTGCAGGTTCAGGATAATCTAAAGTCTTGAGGCCCAACTCCCACTCTTATACTAATCTGGGGGGCTGGGATACCTGCTAGGTCACGCCTTATGGGTGGGACCTGGGAGGGGGTGGTTACACCCACTTCCCTTTGTCCAGTTTCGCGCCAGAGCTGGGGCTGGAGTGCCCCAGCACCGGTTTGAACTGGACTATGCAAGGAACACCTTGTGTGCCCCAGGCATGTCTCATTCCTTTCAGCCCACCCTGCCCCAATACACTAAAGGTTGTCTGGGGAGGTGCTAGCACCTCCCCAAGCAGGAAACCCATTGTCCAGGCCTCCCTGGCTGGGATCACTCCCAGCTGCAGGAGGTCAGACTTGTGTCGTGGCAGCAGCATCCATTTTGTGATGCTGAGGCTTTGGTCAGAGGCTAACAGTTGAAGTATGATTTTAACATGTCTTTCCCTCTAGAAGGGGGGAATAATATTCTCATGTCCAGAAATGGCATGGGGGTATTATTCCACAGTGTTAGACACCTTACACGACATGTTTCGATAAAGCCAAACCATAGTTACCATAACCGTCTAAGATTATAAGGCACTTTAAGAGTATATGGTAGGCTATATCATAGAACAGCTATAAGGACAAGGTTCCGAAAGCTGCAGACAGGCTCAGCTCATGCTAGAGCACCATCTCACATGTTACCAAGCACTCTGCCTCCAGGATTGTCAAGGCCTGCCATAGGAGTGACTGATAGGTACACATGTGTCTATATGTAAGTTAGGTATAGGAATACTACACCTAAGCAAGGGGTGATTACACGACCTTGCCCCAGCTGAGTGATCAGCCAGTTGTGTCAAAATGGAAGGCCAGGCCAGGGGTGGCATAATACATGCTGCAGCCCCTGGTAGGCCTAGGGTACACCTATGCCCTGGGTACCTAAGGTACACTGTACAGGGGCCAATAAGGTGATCCTATCCAAATGGGTTATGCACCTAAAGTACATGGAGTCCATTTTAAAGAGAGAGCAGACAGCCCGAGACCCTGAATGGCAGGATCTCAGGCCAACTAAGTCGAAAAACCAGCTAGACACTAGGCAAAAAGTTGGGGGTAACCATAGTCAGATATCCACCTTCCTACAGCCATGCTCTGGAATTCGTCAAATTCCCTCTGAACTCCCCCCCCCAACCGGTCCTCCTCCCTCTCATCTCAAGGAGCTTTTCCAACAAATCAAACTAATGCTCAAAAAAGGGGCCATCGAAGTGGTTCCAAAGACTCAGAGGGGGCTGGGTTTCTATTCCCGTTTTTTCCTTGTGCTAAAGAAGTCTGGAGAGTGGCACCCTATCCTCGACCTGAGGGCTCTGAACAAGTTTCTAAAGGATCAGACTTTCCGCATGCTTACACTGAGGGAAATTCTTCAGCTCCTCTCTCAAGACGACTTCATGTCGACAATCGATCTTCAGGATGCCTATTTCCATGTGCCGATTCTACCATGCCACAGAAAATACCTGCGCTTCCGTGTAGGCCAGAGAGACTTTCAATTCAGAGTCCTGCCCTTTGGGCTCCGCTCCGCCCCCCGGGTCTTTACGAAGGTCCTCGCCCCGGTGGTGGCCTATCTACGATTGCGAGGCATTCAAATCTTCCCATATTTGGACGATTGTCTAATCAAGTCTCAGTCTTACCATCAGGCATCCTTAGACACTCAGTTTTGTCGGACTCTGTTCCAATCTCTGGGACTGTCAGTCAACACACAAAAATCTCAGTTCACGCCAGCTCTTCACAGAACTTTCCTAGGCGCTACTCTCAATACCTCCATGGCCATGGCTTTTGTTTCCGACGACCGGCAGAAGCGGATCCTGCAGCTCGCAGCTCACATCAGATCAAAACGGTCCGTTTAAGTCCGCATCTTGAAGTCCTTTCTGGGGATGGCCCTCATGCATTTCATTGATCCCACATTGCAGACTGACGGGTCGTCCAATTCAGGAAGAACTGGACAAGCAGTGGCGTCAGGTGTCCGGTTCATTTAGCGACCGGATCTTCGTTACCGCTCGCATGGAACAAGCTCTGCGCTGGTGGACGCAACCTCGCAACATCGCAGCCGGCACTTCCTTCTTGGCAAAGGCTCGATAGCTCGTTCTTACCACAGATGCCTCCCTGGAAGGGTGGGGCGGTCACCTTCAAGGATTGTCCATCAAAGGCAAGTGGAATCTGTCCCAACGTTCATGGCACATCAACATGCTGGAACTGATGGCGATCTTCCTTGCACTCAAATCGTTCCGACTTCTGCTTCAAGGGGAATCAGTGCTCATTCAAACGGACAACACCACAAGCATGCACTATCTAAACAAGCAGAGCGGTACCAAATCTCCACTGCTTTCCCAGCTAGCTCAGAAGATCTGGGATTGGGCCATAGTCCATCAGATCACGCTAACAGTAGTCCACCTATCAGGCATTTCCAACGTTCTGGCGGATTCTCTCAGCAGGTCCGCGTCATCGACCCACGAGTGGGAGTTGCAAACAGCCGACTCTGGACTTCGTCTTCCGCCTCTGGGGTCACCCGAACTTGGATCTCTTTGCGACTCCACAGAACAGCAAATGCCATTCTTACGCAAGTTGGCTTCCCCACAGCAGGTCGTGCGGGAATGCCCTTTCGATGGACTGGTGCAAGATATTTGCCTACGCTTTTCCGCCAATCCCGCTGGTACCTCGAGTGTTGTGGAAAATGCGGAGACAACCGTGCCACATTCTCTTGATTGCTCCCCGGTGGCCTCAGCAGGCATGGTTCTCGGAGTTACTGCTCCTCTCACAATGCGAGCCCATCCTTCTTCGCCCCCGGCCGGACCTTCTCACGATGAACAACGGTCGGATCTGCCATCCGAACCCCAGTTTGCTCAAATTGTCGACCTGGAACCTGAGCACCTTGAATTTGCTCACTTAAATATTTCGCCTGCCTGCAGAGAGGTTCTTGCCAGGGTGCGGACGCCTTCCACGGTGAAGACCTACAAACTAAAGTGGAAACGCTTCTGCCATTGGTGTTTGTCTGCTAACATCCACCCAGTGCATGCCTCTCCGGCACAACTTCTGCCTTTCTTTTTGCAGTTGGCACAGTCAGGACTTTCTCATTCCACTCTAAAAGTCTTTTTGGCAGCAATTTCTCGTTTTCGCCAGGATGGCTCTTCCTCTCTCTATTCATCTAGGGTGATTCAACAGTTCTTTAAGGGATTGTTCTGCATGTTTCCACCCATTCGGCGTCCCCCACTCACATGGCATCTTAACATTGTATTGGCGCAACTTATGAAGGCGCCCTTTGAGCCAATCCACTCAGCAGATTTTAAATTCTTGACCTGGAAGGTTGCCCTCCTGCTTGCTCTGACTTCCTCACGTTGAGTGAGTGACATTCACGCCTTCACAATCCAGCCTCCTTTCCTCCAATTTAAATCGGACGGTGTTATCCTTCGAACTAACCCAGCTTTCATGCTGGAGGTGCCGTCCGACTTTCATCTTAATGAGCCTGTGATTTTAAAAACCTTTTTTCCTCATCCGCAGTCTCCAGCGGAACAGAGTCTGCATTCTTTGGACTTGAAGAGATGCCTCAAATTTTATATTAGCAGAACGGCACCTTTTCGCCAATCTGACCAACTGTTTGTTGCCTATGGACGAACCTGTAAGGGACATTCTGTTACCAAGCCAACAATTGCACGTTGGATTTCTTCAGCGATATCATTCTGCCATCAGAAGGCTGGCAAGCCTCTTCCATCCGGAGTGAGGGCGCATTCTACAAGGGCGATGTCCTCCTCTACTGCCTACTGGTGTGCCGATTCATCAAATTTGCCGGGCAGCTACGTGGTCCAGCAGGCACACTTTCACGAGGCACTACTGCCTGGAGGCGATCAACGAAGCCGATACAGCAGTGGGCCAAGCAGTTCTTCGTAATCTTTTCAAGTAAGGTGAGCCTCTGTTACTTCCCTCCTCCTTGGGTTGTTATCAATTTTGTGATTCTGTGATGCTATGTCATTGTATTTCATGCAACTTTGATACTGTCTCTTTAGGCTGCAGAGTACTGCTCACTATTCTATTCAAGCATGTGAATCTATGAAAGACACCCCAATACTGGAGAAGAACAAATATTACTTACCTGTAAACTGTGGTTCTCCAGTATTGGTGTCTTTCATAGATTCACATGCGACCCACCCTTCCTCCCCTCAGAGGCTCTCTTCTCCTCATAGACTCTTTTGTCACTCTTGTGCTACGAAAATCTGAGGGCCTGAGCTTCTGAGGAGAAAGTTCTAGAGGGTGTTTGCGCCTGATTGGCTGGAGTTTGGACAATAAAAACGACATGGATATGTCAGTAAAGTGATTTCTTTTTCAATGGATTCCTATGTGTCAATGTTATCCTATGGTACTTTTGACTTTGTATGTTATCTTAAAATATATAGGTGCCGAGTCCAATCCTGTAAAACCCGGGTACGAATGGTCGTACAAAGCGTTTTCTCCGTACGACTCGTACCCGGGAATTCCACATTACAAACCAGCAAGTACGATTCTTACAGAAATACCATTTCCGTACGAATCGTAAAAAACACCGTACGACTAAAAAATACATACAATTCGGATCCTGGACAGCGCGTACGCGACGTCCGCACGGAGTCAGGCAGCGTTTTACGGACCAGCAAGTACGATTCGTACCTACAGCACTCCGCACGGCTATATTTTACCGGGAGCCAAAAAGTGCCGGAAAAGCTAAGTACGCTGCGATGCACAACGACAAGGGGGCCCGGTACGCGACGTACATGCCATCACCCACATCGTATGTGTCAGCATGTACGGTGCGTACCCCAACATTGCATATGTACGGTGCGTACATACGCGCTGTTGGGGAACGCACAGTACATAGGCCAACAGTGCGTATGTACGGTGCGTATGTCCGCACCGTACCCCCCCACCCGCGTATGTCGGCACTGTACCGCAGGCGTACCCCAATCCTCGCGTATGTACGGTCTGTACATACGGGGGCTGGGGGTACGGTCCGTACATACGGTGGGGGTGGGGGTTACGGTGCGGACATACGGGGTGGGGGGTACGGTGCGGACATACGGGGGGTGGGGGGTACGGTATGTATTTTATTCATGTAAATATATAACTAGATGAGGCTTATTGCTTTTTTTATGTACCGTGGGACTCCCACTTTGATGACGGGGAATATTCAAGCATGTGAATCTATGAAAGTCACCCCAATACTGGAGAACAATCAAATTCCTGACATTTGCAGCTCAAGAGCTTGAAAAGAAGGATGCAGCGAAATAGAATCTGGGAAAGATGAACATAGACCTTTATTTTTTTTTATTTTTTATTCTTTATTGATATTTCACAATTATATCCACATCAAGATAACACCAGAAAAAAAGAAACCAAATTTCATCCCCCCTCAACCTCCCCACCTGCCCCACCTCGTCGACGAGACAGATTTCAAGGAGACACAAACCAACATCGACGAAGATAGCGTCGACGAAGCCGCCATCGACGGCATAAGGAACCTGCTGGAAGCCGTCGTCACCGTCGTCGACGAAGTACTACAAGCAGCAGATGTCGTCGACTGAGTGACCGTCGACGAGCCCGTCGACGGTCTGGCACGTTTATGAGGGGAAACATGCGCTGGGAGAGCCACAGACGCCTGAGAGTGAGATCTCGGGGGCGTGGGCATAACAGCAGAGTGTAGTGGCACTTTAGCAACCTCCAGAAGGTGAAGCTTTCTCTTTTTAAGAAAGGGGGAGGGCAAGTCATGCACACTGCTACGCTTAGAAGAGGCTCCAGTGCATCCAAAAGCCACACTTTCGGCGTCAGAGAGAGGATTATCTGTGACTTTCAACTTCTGTAGCCACAGAAGGAGGCGGCCCTCTCTATCCTTTAGAGTCTTCTGAGAAAAAGTCCTGCAAATTTTGCAGTTTCCTACCTCATGGTCTGGATAGAGGCAGTGTATACACTTCTCGTGAGGGTCCTCTGAAAAGAGCCTCAACTTCCCACAAGAAGCGCAAGGACGGAAAAGAGACTTCTTACTTGAAGACATCAGGAAAAGCTGAGGATATCCAAAAACCAGAGAAAAACTGAGCAGAGCTCAGGGAGACTCCTTTCACACGACGTGCGGTAGAAAATCTGAGGGCCTGAGCTTCTGAGGAGAAGGTTCTAGAGGGTGTTTGCGCCTGATTGGCTGGAGTTTAGACTATAAAAACGACATGGATATGTCAGTAAAGTGATTTCTTTTTCAATGCATTCCTATGAGTCAATGTTATCCTATGGTACTTTTGACTTTGTAAGTTATTTTAAAATATATACTGTTTATTTATATATGTATATATATATATATATGTGTGTTGTATATATATATATATATATATATATATATATATATATATATATATATATATATATATATATATATATATATATATATATATATGTCAATTCAAAGTTGTCCTGTGCTTGGCAGCGCACTCCACCACAGGCAGATTCTCCGAATCTTAAAAGCAGGGGAACCGGCAAAATAGTACCTGAGTTTTCATATCGCCTGACGCGTTTCAGAGCCCCCAGCTCCTTTTTCAAAGGCTTACTGCAGCAACACGCAAATAAACATTCAAGGTGCACTCGTTTTTTTCAAACAATTTATTGCCCTCTAGTGGGCTGCAGGTGAGTCTTTTCTTCCACAGGATTCTGGTATCCGTAGTGTTCCTTGAGAAGAGTAAGCCCCTCCAGTGGGTTTTGCGAGGCTGCAGACTTTTAATTAAAATGTTACACCCTCCAGTGGGCCTCAGATGATAATTTGCACAGTTTATTTTCAAAGCGCTGTGGTGCCGCATCAAGATTAAAGACGATTCTTTTACCTTGCGCCCCATTTCATTATTGGGTGGTGCTGTCTCCCCACGGCCGGACTGCCGTGTATGAATGTCAATTCAAAGTTGTCCTGTGCTTGGCAGCGCACTCCACCACAGGCAGATTCTCCGAATCTTAAAAGCAGGGGAACCGGCAAAATAGTACCTGAGTTTTCATATCGCCTGTCGCATTTCAGAGCCCCCAGCTCCTTTTTCAAAGGCTTACTGCAGCAACACGCAAATAAACATTCAAGGTGCACTCGTTTTTTTCCAAACAATTTATTGCCCTCTAGTGGGCTGCAGGTGAGTCTTTTCTTCCACAGGATTCTGGTATCCGTAGTGTTCCTTGAGAAGAGTAAGCCCCTCCAGTGGGTTTTGCGAGGCTGCAGACTTTTAATTAAAATGTTACACCCTCCAGTGGGCCTCAGATCATAATTTGCACAGTTTATTTTCAAAGCGCTGTGGTGCCGCATCAAGATTAAAGACGATTCTTTTACCTTGCGCCCCATTTCATTATTGGGTGGTGCTGTCTCCCCACGGCCGGACTGCCGTGTATGAATGTCAATTCAAAGTTATCCTGTGCTTGGCAGCGCACTCCACCACAGGCAGATTCTCCGAATCTTAAAAGCAGGGGAACCAGCAAAATAGTACCTGAGTTTTCATATCGCCGGACGCGTTTCAGAGCCCCCAGCTCCTTTTTCAAAGGCTTACTGCAGCAACACGCAAATAAACATTCAAGGTGCACTCGTTTTTTTCCAAACAATTTATTGCCCTCTAGTGGGCTGCAGGTGAGTCTTTTCTTCCACAGGATTCTGGTATCCGTAGTGTTCCTTGAGAAGAGTAAGCCCCTCCAGTGGGTTTTGCGAGGCTGCAGACTTTTAATTAAAATGTTACACCCTCCAGTGGGCCTCAGATCATAATTTGCACAGTTTATTTTCAAAGCGCTGTGGTGCCGCATCAAGATTAAAGACGATTCTTTTACCTTGCGCCCCATTTCATTATTGGGTGGTGCTGTCTCCCCACGGCCGGACTGCCGTGTATGAATGTCAATTCAAAGTTGTCCTGTGCTTGGCAGCGCACTCCACCACAGGCAGATTCTCCGAATCTTAAAAGCAGGGGAACCGGCAAAATAGTACCTGAGTTTTCATATCGCCTGACGCGTTTCAGAGCCCCCAGCTCCTTTTTCAAAGGCTTACTGCTGCAACACGCAAATAAACATTCAAGGTGCACTCGTTTTTTTCAAACAATTTATTGCCCTCTAGTGGGCTGCAGGTGAGTCTTTTTTTCCACAGGATTCTGGTATCCGTAGTGTTCCTTGAGAAGAGTAAGCCCCTCCAGTGGGTTTTGCGAGGCTGCAGACTTTTAATTAAAATGTTACACCCTCCAGTGGGCCTCAGATCATAATTTGCACAGTTTATTTTCAAAGCGCTGTGGTGCCGCATCAAGATTAAAGACGATTCTTTTACCTTGCGCCTCATTTCATTATTGGGTGGTGCTGTCTCCCCACGGCCGGACTGCCGTGTATGAATGTCAATTCAAAGTTGTCCTGTGCTTGGCAGCGCACTCCACCACAGGCAGATTCTCCGAATCTTAAAAGCAGGGGAACCGGCAAAATAGTACCTGAGTTTTCATATCGCCTGACGCGTTTCAGAGCCTCCAGCTCCTTTTTCAAAGGCTTACTGCAGCAACACGCAAATAAACATTCAAGGTGCACTCGTTTTTTTCAAACAATTTATTTCCCTCTAGTGGGCTGCAGGTGAGTCTTTTCTTCCACAGGATTCTGGTATCCGTAGTGTTCCTTGAGAAGAGTAAGCCCCTCCAGTGGGTTTTGCGAAGCTGCAGACTTTTAATTAAATTGTTACACCCTCCAGTGGGCCTCAGATCATAATTTGCACAGTTTATTTTCAAAGCGCTGTGGTGCCGCATCAAGATTAAAGACGATTCTTTTACCTTGCGCCCCATTTCATTATTGGGTGGTGCTGTCTCCCCACGGCCGGACTGCCGTGTATGAATGTCAATTCAAAGTTGTCCTGTGCTTGGCAGCGCACTCTACCACAGGCAGATTCTCCGAAATATATATATATATATATATATATATATAAATTCAGTGAAAAAACCATAGGTTTCACACATGTTATAGTTAGCTGGACATTTTACTGATAAAAAACCAATGAAATTCCCCCGTTATAGTTAGTGCAGGCAACTATAACTCACGCAACCGCAATCCTCTGCTGATGCTAATACTGTATTTAGACACTTATTTGCCCATGTCTTCTTTCATTAAATTTTAGCTATACATATATTACAAATATTTTTTTTTCATAAAGACACATATGTCATCAGCAGAGGATTGCGGTCGCGTGAGTTATAGTTGCCTGCACTAACTATAACGGGGGAATTTCATTGGTTTTTATCAGTAAAATGTCCAGCTAACTATAACATGTGTGAAACCTATGGTTTTTTCACTGAATTTGCAAGGTTTTTTAAATGCTAATTCCTAACTATAACGTGTGTGAAACCTATGGTTTTTTCAGTGAATTTGTACGTTTTTTTAAATGCTAAGTTACTTTACGCCATTCGTGGCGTGCGCGCCCACTTTACGCAGTTAGTGCCGTGCACGCACAGTGGGCACGCGGTGCGCTACGCGCACCGCATGCCCACGTTACGCTACATGGGCCATGTACGCACGATGCGCTTCGCGCCCCGTGCGCACATGGAGGACATATGATGCGCTTCGTTGTGAAAGGTAATATTTTAATTTTTCACATGTTTTATATGCCATGCACAAATGGTGCCATTCGGGCACCATTTGCACATGGGGTGGGGAGAGTATGGATATTTTATTTTTTTTATTAATTTTTACCGTACGCGTACGGTAAACGTAATCGGCGAAATTATCGAAAAAAATAAAATTCCGTTTTTGGCCTTGGGGGATCTTTGAGGACACCCTCAACATGGCTAGGTGCTTAGGAGCTGTCTAAACAGCCCCTTTACATGTTTTTGGCCTTTGTTTTTTAACCCCCTCTCAGAGTGCGAGAGAGAAAATGGCGGCCGCCACTTCCTGGTTTCGAACGATTCGAATGTTTACTAAGATCTAACAGCCAATCAGATTCGCGCTCACGCACGGCACCGTATGCGTACGGTAAGCTTACCGTAAGCACACCGTAAGCTGCCACAGATATATATATTGATTTAAATGCTATTTTCTCAGGAACTACTGAACAGATTTACACCAGACCTACAAAAGGCACTTCCTTGACCTGAGGACTACCTCTCTGCCAAATTTCAAGTAACTCTGTTCAGCCGTTCGGGCTGTAGCTGTGTCTAAAGGTCCTATGGAAAAATGCATGGGAAAAACGCGTTTTGGGACCGCCCTTTTTTCTCAGCCCCCGCTTGACGAATCCCCCCGAGACTTTCAGGGTAGGAGCGGAGCGTAGCGCCCCATTAGTTTTGAAAATTTCGCGAGGATTCATCGACCGGCGCCAAAGTTATTCAAAATAGAATGTTGCGGTTTTCCTATGGAAACAGGGTCCTAACTATAACTACCTACTGGCGACCGCCAGTACCAGTAGGTAATATATATATATATATATATATATATATATATGAGGCTTATTGCTTTTTTTATGTACTGTGGGACTCCCACTTCGACGATGGGGAATATTCAAGCATGTGAATCTATGAAAGACACCCCAATACTGGAGAACAATCAAATTCCTGACATTTGCAGCTCAAGTGCTTGAAAAGAAGGATGCAGCGAAATAGAATCTGGGAAAGATGAACAAAGACCTTTATTTTTTTTTATTTTTTTATTCTTTATTGATATTTCACAATTATATTCACATCAAGATAACACCAGAAAAAAAGAAACCAAATTTCATCCCCCCTCAACCTCCCCTCCTGCCCCCCACCCCTCCCACAGCTAGCTACATATATTCCAAATTAGGACAGAACAAACAAGAAAAGGAAAAAAGGAAAGAAAAGGGAGTAAAGCAGAGCAGTATACAATCTGCTAGTTCATAACATCATTATTATTCATTCAAAGTTATCCAATTGTGTAGAGGGGCCCATATTGCTAGACCTTTAGCTTTAATTTTATTGCCTTTCCTAGCATAAACAGCTTTTTCAAACTTATAAATTGCCAGTAGTCTCTCTAGCCAATAAAGGCCAGACGGAGGAGTAGAGTCAAGCCAGTAGGTGGCTACACATAGCCTAAATACTGTAGAGGCAATGAATACAAAAGTACGACTTGAGTTTAAAGTGAGAGGATCCCCTATCCCTAAAACAATCATCTGAGGACTAAGTTCAATTTCATATCCAAGTATACTTGCTAAAAAACCCTTCACACTACCCTTCAGAGTTTCAAGCATAGGACATGTCGCAAACATATGAATGATGTCTGCAGCTGGATGCTGACAGCGAGGGCAAGTAGAACCTATTTCTCTCCCCCATTTGGCAATCTTAGCTGGTGTTATGTATAAATTGAACCAAGTTTTAAAACACTGGATCTGCAAATTAGTTGCCATAAAAGATGTCTGTGCCATGTATAATGAATCCTCAATAACCCCAGCTTCAGCCGCCAGCCAATTTTGCTATCGATCTATATGTTTACTAAGATCATTCGGAATTAAATCAATGAGAATTTCGTACAATCCACCCAGAGTACTTGATTTTTTAAATAATTCTTCCATTAATTGCATCTTGGAGATGCCAGAGAACCCACCTGTTTTTTTACTCAAAAAATCTCTTAATTGGAGATATTTAAAGAATTGACGATTATCTAGCCCGAATTTATCTCTTAAAATGTCAAATAGTAACATATCAGGCCCAGTTGTAAGATCTCCAATAGTTCGTATTCCTTTGTCGTACCATTGCCTCATATATCCATCATTAAAAATATGAGGAAAAAGATTGTTTTTATATACAGGGGTATACACATTAAAGCGCCCAAGCCCAGGTTTTTTACGAACCGTAGACCACACCTTAAATGCACTTATGACAGTTTTAAATTTGACTTGTTTATAGTAATTGAAATCGGCATGCCGTAAGAGACAGCCCTTAGCTTCAATTCCCAAGATTAATTCGAAAATAGGGATGGGGGAGTCATACCTCAGTACATCATTTTTCTCATTAAGCAATAGTTTCATATTCTGTAGCATCGCAGCCCAGTGATATAATTGAAGATTGGGTACCGCCCACCCTCCTCTCTCTCTAGGCAAAGTTAATAGTCTAAAGGCTCGGCGTGGTCGGCAGCTTGCCCAAATACATTTTGAAAAAAGTTGGTTCATCGATGCTAACCATATTTTATTAAGAAGCAAGGGTATGGCTCTTAAGAAATATAAAATCTTCGGGAAAAAGATAATTTTAATAATGTTACATCTCCATACCAGCGTAAGTTTAAAATTCTCTAAGCGTCGAAATTCAATCTTAAATTTGTCATTCAAAGGATTTAAATTATTCTCCATAATTTTAGACACATCAGCTGTGATTTCTACACCCAGATAAACCGCTTTTTGAACCACCCGAAAATCATTAATTTGTAATCTACTACTAGTCAATATTTGAGATTTAGTCTGGTTTAATCGATAACCTGAGTATTTCCCAAATAGATCCGCTTCTTTCTCAATTTCCCGTAGGGCAATACAAGGGTCAGAAGTGATAATAGCAAGGTCATCAGCATACGCCAATATTTTTGTATTTCCCCCGACATTCTGTACTCCAACGATCGAATTGTTGGCTTCTATTTTCCTGACTAGAGGGTCTATGTAGAGTGCAAATAATAGTGGTGAACAGGGGCACCCCTGCCGAGTCCCTCTGGTAATTAAAACTGGGTCCGACATTTCTCCCATGATAGAAATGCGGGCCGTCGGATTACGATACATAGACTTTAAAGCTGTAATATATTTATCCCCCAGTCCTCTATCCCTTAGGGTTGCCCATAAAAAGGGCCAGGAGACCCTATCGAACGCCTTCTCTGCGTCAAGAAGGATGAGTCCGATAGGGTCCCCTGTAATGCCGGCAACATCAAAAAGGGTAATGACCCGTTGGATGTGGTCAATTGTGCTACGTCCAGGCACAAACCCATGCTGTGCTGGCGAAACTAGTCCCTTAATTAGAGTTGCCAAGCGACAAGCCAATATTTTAGCATATATTTTGTTATCACTATTTATTAAAGTAATCGGTCGATATGAAGCCATTTCACTGGGTAGTTTTCCTTTTTTGGGGAACACCACAATATTGGCATTCTCCCAAGAATTAGGGACTGCCAAACCATTCTGGGCGTTTAAAAATACATATTGCATTATTTCTAGTAGTGATGAAGAATTTTTTTTATAAAACTCCCCAGGAATAGCGTCTGGTCCAGCAGCTTTACCACTAGCGAGCGAGCTAATAGCATTCTGAATTTCTTCAATTGTAATTGGAGATTCTAAAATTATTCGATCTTCTAGACTTAAATTTTCTGTTGCTATTTCATGTAGAAATTCTAACATTGCCTCTTCGTCATTGTTGCTATCATCACAATAAAGTTTCTGATAAAAGCCATGAAAGGCAGCCCGAATTTCACTAGGTTCAGTGACCGGCCCTCTCCGAGGATCTTTTATTAATAGTATATTTCCATGGGTTGTTCGCTGTCTTGCCCGCATCGCCAAAACATGGCCTACTTTTTCCCCACATTCATATAAGCTTGAACGCCAAGCGGTGTAATTTCCAGCTGCTTTGATTGTTGATATTTCCACAATCTTAGATTTAATAGTGGCAACTATATTCAAAGCCTGATTTATTTCTTGTTTGCTAATAGTGGCCTGAATCAATTGTGTTTCAGCTGTAGTCAATTTCTGATATTGTTCACATAAAAACCTCTTCTCTTTTGATTGTGCAGCCCACCCATACCCAGTGTCTCCCCTTTAATCCCAGCTTTTAGTGTATCCCAAATTATCTCCATAGATGCACTTCCTTTATTCTCTTTTATAAAACGAGGAGTCCACTCTCTTATGTATTGTATATATTCATCCTCATATAATAAGGCTCTATTGAACGTCCAGCGAGCGATTGGAGATTCTCTAGTTTGTAACAGAATTTCTAAAACTAGTGGGTTATGATCTGACATCACCCGTGGGTATTTCTGTATATTAGATTTAGCTAATATTGCATGGGTTACAAAAAAATAGTCAAGCCTAGCGTGAGTCTGATGCGGGGCAGAAAAAAACTTATAACCCATATCATGAGGTTTAAGCTTAGGCCATGCATCAAAAAGGCCATGGCTCTGGCATAGATTAGATAGAGCTTTGAAAACCTTAGGTTTACGTCCTGAATAAAATCTTCCACCAATTATTCCATTTTCGTTTCTCAAATTAATATGAACATCCCCGCAGAGAATGATAGGGAGAGGCCAGCCCACCAGTTCAATATTCAGCCAATTAAGTAAAGTCGGATCATCTAAAATCGAGCCATACAAAGAGCATAAAGTAAAAGTGTGACCCTCAGTGAAGCATTGAGTAATAACCCATCTACCATACGAGTCCGACTTAGAGCGGGCAAACCTTAAACCTGAATTTTTCTTCCCCATAATGACTACTTCACTAGTGCGGGTCCTCTGCGTAGTAGCTGAAACTAAATTATAACCCGTTAATTCATTAATCTTAATCCTACTAGCTTCAATATGAGTCTATTGAAGACAGATGATATCTGCCTTCAAATATTGTACTTCGATATCAATCCTACGTTTTTTCCGAGGATTATTCAAGCCACAAATGTTAATAGAAGCTATCCTTAATTTTTTCAATGCCATATAAAATGTATCATCGTGACCATTCTGCTTTCTGCTTTCTCCCTATTTAACATCCATTCCCTAAAAATTGCAACTTCTGACCTTTTTGATAAGACCAATACCATAGCTACACCGTCCCCCCTCCCACCCCCAACCCCTGGCAAAAAAGGTCTCGAGACCCTCATGATGCCTCCTGTGTAGAATTGCTGCCCCCACCGCCCATCTGTCGCTCCCCCGAAACCAAAGAAAAAAGAAATCAAAAGAGAAAAGAGAGCCCCCCGTCCGTGCCTCCCTAGACTGTCTCCACTCTAGTGCTATACAGTCAAAAATAGAGAATTTTAAGCTTAGATAAGGGCCCAAATGTAAGCAAAAAAAAGAAGACTTGTTCGAACCTTCCCACCTTCCTCCCCCTCCCGCGGTCTGACTATCAAAAATATCTAATGGTCTTCCTTAATGGAACCCTCAATATCCCTCTCAGCCCCCCTTGATGTCTTTCAAATATTCTTGGGCTTGAATTTCCGAATTAAATATTCTGACAGAGCCCTTATAAATAATCTTAAGTCTTGCGGGGCTGAGTAGGAAGGCCTCTGCTCCTATTTTTTGAAAAGGAGAGATCAGTTGGCGTAGCCTCCATCTTCTCTCTACCGTAATATGACAGAAGTCTGGTCTTACGAAAAAAGAGAGACCCTCTGCCGAACGTCGAGATTCAGGCCTAGCTTTCTCAAACACCGTTTGGCGTAATAAAAAATTGCCCAAAAAAATTAATATGGCTCTAGGCTTATCATTAGAGTCATGTTTCTTCTTAAGCGTGAGGGGGAAACAATGTACTCGTTGGATTTCCTTCTCCCAATCCCACTGCCCAAGGTCGGGAAAGCCTCCTTTCATCAAACGCAACACAAAGCTTCTGATATCGTCCCCCTCAGCGTATTCAGGGATACCTAGTAATCTTAAATTATTACGACGCTGACGATTTTCAAAATCTTCAAGCTTCCACATAACGTCATTCACGTGTGCCTCATTTGTAGAGTTTTGCTTAGCGGTTATCTCCGCACTTGTTTCTAACGTTACCACTCGTTCTTCCAACACAGTTGTCCTCTCTACAATCTCAGTGCAAGATTGCACCCTGAAGTTTCTTTGTTGCAAGATGAGCTTGTTTATGTTCCATTCTTGCCTCCCCTTGCATTTGCTTCAAGGTGTCATAAATCAGCGTCATGGACGGAGGTGGATCATTGACTGAGTTATCAGCTATTCTAGCAGCCTCAATACCAATGTCATCTTTATCCCCCAATAGCTGAGTAGTTGAGTAATCCCATCTAAGCTGGCCATGATCCGAACCTGAACGCCCTGATTCATGGGCAGTGCCATTGTTCTTAGCTTTCCTCCTTTGCTTAAGTAGAGAGGGGATTTTTTTGTGTGCTTGGATTGGAAAAAGAGCTATCGGAGTCAGTCTCAGAACTCTCCGAAATGTCGCTAATGTTAGACACCTCCAAATCTTCATTCAGAGAAAATAATTTTTCCCCGTGTTCAGATGCACGTGTACACTCCTCTAGTATAGAATTAGGCAATTTTTTTGCAGAAACAGTTAAAATCTCAATTTGGCCCATGTCTTTATCGCTGTGCATGTTGCTATCATTATCATTATTTATTGCAATTGCCGCCCCATCATTGTCCATACTCTCAGGGCCTCCCGGACTCGCAGGGTCTGCCAGTAGAGAGCCGGAGCCGATCACATTCACAATTACCGATTTATTAATAATATCAGTTGTAGTACTCACAATATCTCTGGCCATGTTCTCCTCAGTTATTTCAGTTATTTCATTTATTTCCTTGGCTCCACCATTTTCTAATTGCTTTTCAGAAGAAGCTATTGGCATCTCCTTCTCTATATTTTTCGATTTAGTGGAGTGTTTGCCCAGACCTGAAAAGATTCCAGGGATCACTCTTTGCTTGGCCACCTCCGTCACTTCGTTAAGGGATTGATCTCGTGCTTTGGACTTCATCATTTCCCCCCGATTTAAAGATGCAGTAACTGTGGCAGTGTCTCTAATTTTGTTTCCGCTGACAGTATTCCGTAGAGCAAATCGTCCAGCTGCGTTTTCAGCGCTGGGCTTATCTCCCGGCTTGTCTCCGCGGTCCCGCCTAGTCTGCTTGAGCGGCATGTTGAAACCTCTCAGCGTCCTCAGCACTACCGCCGCTACAAGCACCTTTGGAACCGCCCACAGCGAATTGCCGAAAAAACGGGTAAGACCGTGTCTAGTTCTTTTGTAAAACAAATCGCGTCCCCGCGTTATTGCTACGAGCGCCCAGCTCGCGTAATCCATAAGACCATCGGGGAGGTTAGTGAAAGGAGGTTTCAAGCCATCAGGAGAGTTTCAGACGTGCGGCGTCCTGCAGCACTCACACAGCCGTCATCTTACCAGCCCCACAAATACCTTTCTTGATGCTTTTTGCACTCTCCCTTCCTCCTTTTTCCTTTTTCCTTTCTCCTTCTACAGCAAGTACTATTGTCTGGCAAAGTATAAGACCTATATGTGCTGCATTCTCATTCCTCTTTTCTATCTCTCCGAACATTCCAAATCGAAAGAAGGCCCAGAGATGTTTATATCTTGCGAAAAATGTAAAAAGATCAAAAGCACAAGCACTTTTAGCGAAAAGAGAGCATACCAATGTTTACATTACATCTATTAAGTAGTATAGTCAAAGTATTTTGCTATAATAGCCGCTCATAGGTACTACGTGAGGGCCATTCCTCCTTTTTTTAAATTGTCTTACTGTTTTTAGTCTTTTATTACGTATATTTGTGCATTGTTGCTTTCCTCATGGTGGCACGTCTCACCCTGTATGATGTGGTTTATTTCATGGTGGTATGTTCCACCCTTTTATGATTTTAACAAATCAAATAAAGTATCTTATACTACTTGGTAATATGCAAATTAAAAATATGTTTTCTGAAACCCAATTTTCATATATTATTTGTTAATACACTACATAGTTTTATCAGTAAAGCTGCAAGGTAGTGGGAAGGTTTTTGGCCATTTCTTGGAAATTTACTGTCTGTAAATGCAGTGTGCTACCAAATCATGCTTTAGTAATATTTATGTTAAAAGTGAGTGTTTAAACATGTACTTAGAAACCCTCCAGCCCCTGCCCTGATGGTAATGCTATTAGTAAAGTGAGAGGCAAGTCAGGGATCATGTGTATCCCATGTAGGCTAGATTCACACATGAAGCAAATGTTTAGTCTATATAATCACACAAAAGAGTTTTGTTTTGGACTGCAGAAATGCTGAACTTAGAAGGGGCAGTCATATGTGAGAATGAAGAAAAAAGCGACTGTAAAATAAAATATTTGCCATTGATCACGCAATCTGAGACCAGTTTACGGGTCAAGTACATTACTGTTAGGTCAAGTAGATTATTCAAGTTACTCGACCTGAAGGTCTAGTAAAATTTTAATGATTTTTTGAGGCCTGGGAGCATCACAGAAAGGGTCTGAGGCAGATTTGAAATCAATCAGAATGGTGTCCCAGTTGGTAGCAATGGGATGTTTGCGTAGGACCTTAGTGTCTTCTTTATGCACTGTTACGCTCTCCACTTGTGCCCATATAGTAGTAGACTGTATCTAGGCCATAAGCATAGGGGGCAGTAGTGATTTCCATTTCTTGGTGATATGGCGTTTGGCTAGTAATAGCCCCAGATCAGTGAAGTGGGATGTATCCTGTGTTTTTAGTCCCTATGTTGTAAGCACAACAGGGATGCCTCCCATGTGTGAGGCAATGGGCACCATGTGCAAGTGGATAGATGTGCTATAACTCCTTGCCAGTACTGGTGCAGAGACGGGCAGGCCCACAGCAAGTGCAGGAGGTCAGCATCTGCCAGGGTACAGCAAGGGGAGGCGGCATCCGTACAATGAAAAAAACGGTTAATCTTTGCAGTCTTTCCAGCAATCCAGTGTGTGCACACTGTGTCATCGCGAGAAGGGGATGGCTTGTTTGTGTATGTTCCACTGGGCTCCCAAACAGTGCCCCCTGATGGCTACCTTGGATGCATCTCATTTGATCGGTCTGGTTGATGCAGTGTCTGTGTTAACTTCAAAATAGTCTATAATGGCAGCATCCACCAATGCCCGGAATGGGAGGTCCTCTAGCGCTGTGGGTTGCAACCCAGCTGAGTCTTAAGTGTTGTGGGCTATGGTCGGAATGGGGTCGAAATGGGTGTAGCCTAAATAATCAATGTATGTGACAAATGTGAGCAGGTCAGGGGTTTCGACTAGCCTGTCAATGCGGACATGCAGGTTATGTGGAGTGGAAAAAAGTAGTACACCCTTGTGTCAGCGTTACGCAGGTGCCAAATGTCTGTTAGCTGCCAATGCCGGAGCAAGTCTGTCAATATTTGGGCTTTGGATGGGGCAGGTGTGTGAGGCAGGGGAGGGAAGGATCGGTCCAGGTCTGTGCGTAGTATGTCTTTGAAGTCTCATCCTGTGATCCTGGGGAGTTCACTGAATCTGGAGAGCATCTCAGGCAGCTTCTGCAAAAACACTGTTTGTTCATTGTTGGGGCCATATACGCAGCTAAGTAGTATGTGTTTCCCATCCAGTCGGACCTTGACGAGAACATATCAGCCATCTGGGTCTGTTAGGATGTTGTCTGCTGCAAAGGGAACACCAGGTTTGATCCATATAAGGGCTCCCCTTGCGTATAAGGAGTAGTTGGTAGCATGCACTTTGCCACACTAGTGTCTCTAGTTTTTGTGTCTCAGCGCGTACTAAGTGTGTAGGGAGACTATATGGGTGGAGCGGCGTTTAAGGTAGAAGTAGACAGCATATCGGCAAGATGGAGTGTGCATGCCCCGATCGTTCCAGGTAATAATGTTGGTGTGTGTCATGTAGCTTGTTGATGCGTACATGTGCGAGAGTAGTCACTGCTGTAGCAGCAGGCTGTCCATGGTGAGGGAAAGGCCTTTTGTGGGGGCAGGTCGACAGGCCAAACAATGTAGAACAAAGAACTATAACAGAAACATGCTAAACAATAAATACCATCAGAACAGAGTGACAATATGTATCGACCCAAACTGTGGATTAACATGTGGCAAGTGTAGCGTGACAAAAAAGAGGGTAGGATAATGTGCAAGAACCAAGTGTGCAGGAACCTCAAATGACAGTATGTCACACCCACCTACCAAAGATTGGCAACCCACCCGCGGTCGGGGCAATACCCATGCACGACCCTGAGCCGGTTCCATAAACGTGATAGGAGAAACTCCTCAGGTCAAAGCTGGAGGCCACCCTGTCAAGGTTTCAGCTGTAGGAAACAAGCAGGGTTAGTTAGAAGTCCATTCTGGAAGGCCAGGTCATGGAGGAGCCATCATCGCTAGTGGAGTTGGCGGAGTCCTCTTCGGGATCCGAGTGCGATACATTGCCTCTCATCATGGCAGCCATTTGCAGGGCGTGGTGGTGTTCTTGTATGACTTGCTCCAGGTTAGGCATGGTTCAGACTTATGTGGGGCGTTTTGGCCTGCGTCGCCATCCTCGGCGTCTGTGCCCTGCCTGTATGCGGGAAGCAGCTGTTCCTGTTTGAGACGGGGGAGCAGTCCCCTGTTTGGACCACTCCAGCCAATCCCACGCATGTTTAGGATTCCAGAAGAAATTCGTCTTCCCATCCGCAACTACGCAAAGGCGTGTGGGAGATAAAAGAGAGGACTGCTCAGAGGTTTTACTTGGCGGCCAGGAATGAGTTCTTCTGACATTGGACCACAAGCGTGTAGTCTGTGAAGAACATAATGCAGACATTGTCCACTGTTATATCATTTAGCTTACGGGTCTCACGGAGAATGGATTTGCAATCTTGTTAATGTATAGACGGAACACTTGCAGTCTGGAGTTGGCGCCTGGGAGGGGTCTCTATGCTGTGACTCGATAGGCCAGTTAGATTGAGAAGAATTGCGATAGTGCGGTCTGTGGGAGGATATCGCCTACCCATCATTCGACATAGGCAATTACGTTCTCTCCCTCCACTCCCTCCGTAAGACCCACCACTCGGACGTTGTTCATTCCGGAGCGGCCCACCACATCTTCAGGCAAGTCTTCTAAGACGCGGACCCGATCTGTTAGGATGAGTATGGATGCGTCTAGCTCTTGGGCTAGTAGTTGGATCGCTGGTAGAGTTTGCTCCGCTGTATGAACTTTATCTGCTAGTTTCCGATGATGTACGTCCAGTAGTGAAAGATCAGCTGCTACAGTGTCAAACTTGTTCTCAAGAGAGGTGCAGGAACTTTCTCCAGCTGCTAGGACACTGTCAAGTATATCATTAAGAGATGATCAGTGCCCATATGGTCTGAGGGGTCCATGGCGCGATCTGGAGGCTTCGACACAGTAGGTACGTGTGATGGGGCACTTTGCGTTCCTGAGCGTAGGCGGCCCATGTCAGTCCAGAGGTCGGGGTCCGCTTTGGAGGAAGGGCTGAGTCTTCGGTCCAGAGGGCCCACTTGCTGGCATCAGTGGTGTGCGGTTAAGTGCTGCAGCATAAGCAGCCCTGCGTTTAACGAGACATGTTTGATTGCTTCCTTCCAACACAGTTCCTGAAAGGGTCACCAGGTCTGGAGGAGCAAGAACGCTGAACGAGGTAGTCACAGGATTACAAAATGGGGAGCAGGACCTCCAGGATATTTTTGGTGGTGGGGCGGTAGAGCTGGGTGGTCTGCAGCAACCACGGTCCCAGCTCAGATAATGTATGGTGTGACCCCTCCAATGTTAGACGGTCATGTTCCTTCACCTGAGTCTCAGGTACTCTTGTGCATGGGGTCTGCAGGGTAACAAGTGGGGGTTGTGTAGGAGATGTTACACGCAAGTGTCCACCTGACGTCCATGTCGTCTGTACTGCTCCATGACAGCTGCCAGTATCCACCAGCCAGTTGAATGCGATATGTGCCGGTGTGACAGCAGCGCTACAGCTGCAAGCCACTGAGGGTAGGAAGGGGGGGCAGGGGTGGGGCCCGCAGGTTCAGACCCCTGCATAGTTGGCTTCCCAGCTCTCCATGAGGTGTCTCTCCATAGATCTGCGAGACTGTGGCAACAACCATTAGATGGGGGGAATATGGTGTGTAGAGGCAGTGTAGGGGGGCAATGCATGATGACTTCAGCGCGGCAGAAGCCGATTTTTAATGCCCTCAGGGATATCTGAGGGCTACACCAATACAATCCAACATTTGTCAGCGGCCCCAAATACAGACGGCAATCTAAGGACAGGATTGTGAAAAAAACGCCAGAAATAAGTTTACTAATAAAACACAAAACACAACATAGTAAAGGGAGAAAAGAGGATGGACTAAAGGTTTCACTCACTTAAGCAGAACATATCAGTCAGAGTCACCAGAGGAAGTGCTTTGAAGCAAACAGCATGCACACTTGTGGCTGGGGCAGTATTTATGTTTGACACAGGGACGCCAAGAGTACAAGTGCTCAGAATGTGCTCCAAGGTAGATTAGGTTTACAAGGCCCCTTGTCGGAAGCTGCAAAGGAGCAGTTAAGGAGGTGTCCATACATATGATAATAGAACAACGTGCAGTGAAAAAGTCATACTTAGAAAAAATAGGAAAGTAAGAAAACTCATTTGGATTAAAAAAGACAAACTCTGACTTTAAAATCAGAGCAATAGAAAAAATCCTAAACATTAGAAAACAGATTATAGCTGTGGTGAATTCCAGATGTGGCAATAAGGTGCCCTAATGAAAGGGCAAGCCTTACAGTCCTTCAAAAGGATTTCTAATTGCTAAACATGAACACACAACAAAATCAATTGTTGTGGTACATATGAGAACAAAAATGAAAACTTCACAGGTAGTAATAGCATTACATTACCATGGCTATCAATTTACACCGGGACGCTAAGAGCAAGAGTTTTCTGAATACGTTGTAAGGTAGAATTGTTTTACAAGACCCCTTGCGGGAATCTGCATACTGCTGAAGGATCAAATAAAGAGGTGTCCATAAGATATTCTAACAACATGCAGTTAAAAAAGCCATACTTAGAAAAAAGAGGAATGGAAGGAAACTCATTTGGATTAAAAAAGACAAACTGTTACCGTTAAATCTGAGCAATAGCAAAAATCCTAAACATTAGAAAACAGACTATGGCCATGGAGAAATCCAGAATGTGGCAATGAGATGCCATAATTTAAAGGCAGGCCTTACAATCCTCCAAAAGGATTCTTAATTAATAAGCATGAGCACACAGCAAAATCAATTATTCTGGTACATATAAGCACCAAAATTAAAACTTCAAGTGTAGGAATAGCATTACTTTACCATGACCATCAACTTACATATAGACTGATTAGATTCAACAAGTTGAGCAATGATTATGTATTCTGGCATGTGGATGTGTAAGGCTGGCGGAATAAAATGTATATAAACAAGTTATGCTGGCCTAATTTTTTTTTTAATATCTTTATTGGTTTTTCATAAATTACTTTCCATTGCTTCTACTTACATTCTGCAGGACAGTACAAAATAATCATT
This sequence comes from Triturus cristatus, assembly GCF_964204655.1. Lineage (NCBI taxonomy): Eukaryota > Metazoa > Chordata > Amphibia > Caudata > Salamandridae > Triturus > Triturus cristatus. The sequence goes on from NC_140589.1 coordinate 1,398,356,955, forward strand.
AATAACACATAGCTCTGCGTTATACATCCTCATTAGAGCACTATTCAGTTCAACTCTGTACATTGCAGGAGCGTAATCAGGATGTGACATAGTGTTCACAAATAACATCAACAAGCAGCAATCCATGCCACACTATGATTGCCTGCTCACAATTTCGCATTGTTATCGCCAGTTTACATGTGCAATCGCTGGTTCTATACATTAACATGTGGTGTCCCAAACAGTGCGATGATATACAATGTATGCGTCGTCTGTAGATGTAACGGATATCGATGTACATATGTTCCAATACCCTCTCAGAGGGGTTTCGCAAAAGGAAAGGAAGAGAAGAAATGGAAATGTACCAATGAATCCTATACTAACTATTAAACATCTACTGACAACCTATTAAAAACAAAAAGAAATAGGGGGGGAGCTGCCAATGAGAAATAAGTGTGTTATTATTTGCTAGATTGTGTGGTGATCAGTGCATCTTTATCTTCACAATGAATAAGGGTACACCAGGGTAAGGTTTGGACTCGCAAGAATTCTGTGGGGCAGTGGCGTGCCAGTGAATAGTCCAGCAGGAGAGGGGGGTGAGGGGGCCTTCATTTCGGGCCACAACTATGTAACTGCTTCCAACAGTTGGTAGTTCCCATCACTTGATACTGCGTTCCCCGTAGCCCAGGGTCACCATTATGTGTATTATGCGTCAATTGGTTGAGTATCCTCCTCTTCCCCATAACAAGTTATGCTTGCCTCATAGAAGAGAATACAATCAGTCATCACAGTAAATATACTGAGGTATTTGTGTTTAGACAATCACTTGATGGTTCCTGGATAAAAACAAATGGCATGGGGGAACAGGCGTGCCAGCTGGTATCTGTTGTGCCCCACGTATAACCATGGAAGGGCTCAGCAGGACTGGGAGAGCGTAGGCAGCTCCAACACCACAGTGGGCCTCCCTGTGCCAGCGCATCCTTGTAGGCCTCACCTTCTCTGCTGGCGGCTCCTCTGTCTGCGTCTCAGATGGGGAAGCCACGATGCTGTAAAAGGAGGGACCGGCTCTGTATGGTGGCCCGTATAGGAGGAGTGGTGTGCCTTAGGGCCCGAGCTCCGGTGGTTAGCCTATTGGAAGCCTGTTTTTTAATGATAGTGGCTAGCATTTTACCATGCATACTTGCCTAGGTAAGTAGCTTCACAAACTGGAGTTCCTTTTTTTTTTCTTTAACTCTTATTATTGAACAAAAGCTCAGAACAAGTCTTGCACACATAGGACAACGATTATACATATTCCAATATTGGAATCTCTTACTGCTCAAGTAGATTCACATCTCGTGCATCCTGGCGATCCCAAGGCAGGGAGCTAAGGCTATTCATAATCCAATATCCTACCCTGCCCTTCCTCACCCCTTTCAGTAACCCCTATATGCCCTTCAGATACCCCATATTTTATCCCATTTATGTGGACACCCTCTGGCCTTGTATATCACCTTCTTGGCCCCAGAGTGCCAATCTAAGTTGTTTTCCATTCCAATAGATCCGGTGTGTGTTTCACTCCCCACTTCCTGGCTATATTCTGTTTTGCCACCATCGCAGCTACTTTCAACCATAAAGGTGTATATTTGAGCCATTCTTCCTCCCCAGTAACACACAATAGCAGCCATCTTGGGTTGGTTGGAATTTCAATCCCAGTAACTTCAGACATAACCCTCATCACAGCCTTCCAGAAGTCATTGATGTATTTACATTCCCAAATGATATGAAAGAAGGAGCCAATTTCACCACATCCCCTAGCACAATACTTGGACATACCATGCCCCAGTCGATGCAGTAATGTTCTGCAGGCGTATGACCTGTGGAGTATACGTAGTTGAACCAAACGGAATCTGACCCTTATGGCTATTTCCCGTGAGGTCTGTATTGCCTCTTCCCAGTCGTCATCTTCTAGCAGGCCTAATTTTTCTTCCCAGGCCATCCTCAAGGGGTCTACCAGGTTGGGAGAGTTGTACATTATTTTATTGCATGTCAATGAGGTGGCCTTTGCCACCATTGGGTCCATCAATAGTCTATCTTCCAGGGGCGAGAAATCAGGCAGGGTCTACCCCTCTGTAAGATATTGGCGTGGGGCGTGACTTAGTTGCATATGCATATATCTTTTTATATCAGCCATTTCATATTCACTTTCTAGATCTTCGAAAGTGAGCTGTTTCTGTCCTCTCCATTTGTCTTGCAACCTTCCGATCCCCAGCACTTCCCATTTTTAAAGGTCCCTCTTAGGGCCCTCACCTCTGCCAACTCGTTGCTATCCCACAGTGGCATTCTTCCCGTCAATTTTCTATCCCAACCAGTGTGTTCTGATGCTTCTCTCCAAACTCGAAGCACCGTCTGCGTGTGTTGAGGAAGCTGTTTTTCCCTACTTCTACAGTATAGTGCCACTAGATATCATCTTTTGCCCATAGCCCAGTGGTCATGCCCAGTCATTCACCACCATCAACTGTGACGCCCAGTCGTATTTTCACATATCTGGAACTGCAAGCCTTCCATCATAAACTCCCCTTTGGAGCTTACAGAGGGCCATCCCAGAGGAGTTTTCACAGCTCACGATTTATATCTTGGAACACCATCTTGGGTATCTTGTATGGGGTATTCTGCAGAACATATAATAACCTGGGCAGTGACATCATTTTGAAAATGACCGCCATACCCATCAAGGACACCGGTAGTTTCCTCCACTGTTCCACATCTCTGCCCAGTCGCTGTATTTGGGGATATAAATTGTCTGTTAGGAAATCCTCTTCCTCTGAATATCTGAATACCCAAGTATGTGAACCTTGTTTTAACTATTAGTGGGGTGGTGTCTACCAGTCTACGAGGAACCGTACCCGCCAAGGGGAAGATGAGGGACTTATTCCAATTTATTGTATATCCTGAACAACTACTGAATAATTAGAATATATGGAGCAACCTGTGCACTGACCTGAGTGGGTTGACCAAGTACAGGAGTATGTCGTCAGCATGTAAGGATATTCTGTCTTCCCAGTCACCCCCTCCTGGAACTACTTGTATTATTGGGTCATTGCGGACCCCTGTTGCTAAGGGCTCCAATGCCAGGGAAAAGATCATCAGCGAGAGCGGACATCCCTGTTGCGTACCCTTTCTAAGCGGGAAGGAGAGAGACACCTCTCCTTTAACTTTCACCCTTGCCTGGGGGTCTTGGTACAGGAGTTTATCCAAGCACAGAAGTTTGGTCCAAAGCCTAGTCTTTCCAGTGTGGAAATATGAATTGCCATTCAATACTATCTAAGGCCACTTGGAAAATCCAATGAAAGGAGCACCGCCTCCTTATCTTGGGTCATTTTGGTCCAGTGTAGTAACCCATATAGCCTTGGATGGTTGAGCCGTGTGCCCCTATGGGGCATAATCCCTGACTGATCCAGGTGGACCAGTGTGGAAATGACTGTCCGTAGTCTGGTTGCTAGTGTCTATGCCAGGACCTTTGCCTCAGTGTTTAGCAAGGATATCTGCATGTATGACCAACACTTGACGGGCGATTTACCTTTTTTGGGGATCACCACTATCATGGCTGTACGTTGGTCCAGGGGGAGTTCCCCTTTTTCCCTTGACTCTAGGTACACATTTATGAGAAATGAGGAGCAACTTTAATTGCTACACTCTTGTACAGTTCCACTGGAAACCCGTTAGGACCAGACGCTTTTACTGATTGTAGATCTGCTAGCGCGCTCGCTATCTCTTCCACTTTGATTTCTTGCTCTAACGCCTACCTGTCTTCTGTCACTAACACTGGGAGGTTGATCTCCTTTAGCAGTTTCTCACAGTCCTCCACAGATCACTCCGTAGAGGATGTATAAATGTCTTCATAATATTGAGTGAAAGCCCCTGCTATTTCTTTACCTGTACGTTTAATGTCTCCCCCTGGGGTGTGTATTTCCAAAACCCATCCTCTATCCCTATTCCTACGCTACAACCAGGCAATCATTTTGTTGGCTTTATCTCCCACGTCATACAATTTTCTCTGAATAACTGGTGCCTGTGCTCTCACCTTTTGTTCCCCCAAATCTTTTAATTCTTGTCGTTTGAGTGTAAGTTATCGCGTCACAGACTCGTCAACATTTTTATTTTCCCATGTTTCTTTCTCCAATCGGCTTACTTCTATTTCAGGTTTTTCTGCTTCTCTATTTTGTTCTTTTCTACGAATGACTATTTGTGCCTGAACGTATCCTTTAATCACTGTCTTGTAAGCCTCCCACAAAGTGGTGGCCGAGTCCACCAAGCCCTCATTGTCTTGAAATTAATGTGTAGTATGTGTCTGTACCTTTTGCACAAATTGCTTGTTTCTGAAGTGCCATGGGTCTTTTCTCGGGGGCTGGAGTTCCTTCTTAATCTGACACTCTAGAAAGCAGATCCTGGATTGTCAATGGTTTACCAATCTCCAAAAGATCTGCCATTCAACAAAAAGAACTCCTTTGTATTTTTTTAAACTTGTTTTTATTGCAACACTGAACAGATATTGCTTTACATGTCAATTTTACATTTTGTAAGGCATCAGCGGTAGGCTAGTTTTTAACATATAAAAGCACAGCAGACTATTTGGGTGCCCACATGTTCCACTCATTAGTGTCATTGCTGGCTGCATAGTAACGATACGGTATATAGAGCCTTCCCCACCCAGGAGAATTGTGTGCAGCAATACTTATCTTAACTTATAGTACGAAGGTAGAAATAACAAAAAAGAACTGTGGCGGGGATCAGTGGCAACCCGGATTGAAGCGTGCTAATCTGTGAGGTGTTAAATCTCTATGCGTTCCGAGCCGAGACCCGGGATCCGCAGTACCGTCTTGGGGGCGTGCCGGTCAAATGGCAGCCGGACACCTTTCGTTATTTGGGTATCCAAATATACCGGCAACCAGCGGATCTCGTGGAGGGTAATCTGGGTAAGGCGGTAGCAGCGGTCAGGGCTCAGATGCGGTTCTGGGGCACCCTTCCTCTCGCGGTTACGGGGTGAATCGCCTTAATCAAAATGGTGATTCTACCCAGGCTACTCTATTATTTCGCTAATCTGCCCGTTTACATACCGGCATCCTTCTTTGCAGCCCTAGAGCGATTACTTCGAGACTTGGTGTGGGGTAATGCACGCCACAGAGTTGCGTTGCCCAAGCTATACCTCCCCTCTGGCCAGGGGGGACTCGCGATGCCGTGCTTTGCACATTACTATCTGGCGGCGCAACTGCAGTGGGTGGCTCGGTGGTTGGCGGACTGAGTGCGCGACGACACAGCGACCGCGTCGACCCCCATCTCCTTGGCTGGTGTCACTGAGATGTTCCATCCGGCCGCAAAGAGGTTGAGGCCGGTGCCTCTTCTCGTCGGGGTGGCCTACCAGTGCTATCGACGTGCCCTCTACCTGACCCGGAACCGTACTCCATACGCCCCAGCCATACCGATAGAGGGTTCTCCTAGTGGACGGAGGGTGCTGTGTGCTGCTAAACTTGCAGACTGGCATGCGGCGGACATTCACACATTGGGGGACCTTTACCGGGATGGTGTTCTCATACCATTTGCCTCCCTGGTGGAGGAGTCGGGGTTACCGCCTGGCCACTTTCTTCGTCACTGCTCACTGATAGCGACGCTGACGAGCCGGAGGGGCGCTCTCGGCGTGGAACCGGAGCAGCACCTCATGATGCAATATCTCCATGTCATGGGGCGTGGGAGGCACATGATCCGGTGGTTCGCGGCCTCTCTGCGTACACACGCAGCGATTAGTCTAGCCCCACTGCGCCGTAAGTGGGAAACGGATTTAGTCTGGCCCATGACAGACAAGGAGTGGGACAGGGCGCTGCAGGGCCCGTCGAAGATCCCCAGAAACATGTGATTCCGCCAAATACAATACTTTATTCTGCATAGAGCGTATCTCACACCCGACTCTGTAAATCGGTATTTTCATTGTGCGGGTGCGGGCTGTCCTCGCTGCGGGGAACTGGATGCTGGGCTGGTTCACATGTTGTGGAGCTGCCCCGCGCTGGACTTGTACTGGCGGACGATTCATGGAGCGCTCAGTGCATGTACGGGCCGTCAACTCCCATTTGAATGGCCGGTTTACTTGTTGCACCTCTTTCACAGAGCCCCCTCCATGAACGTTGCCTCAAGGTTTACTGACCTGGGACTGGTGGTGGCGAAGCGACTGCTCACCAAGCGCTGGAAGGCGGCGGAACCGCCTCACGCGCGAGCATGGAGGGGTTCGTTGCTGGTGTGGGCAAAGGCGGAGGGCACGGCTCTCTTGCGGGAGGAAACACTAGGCCTTAGGCAAACACCAATAGCGAGTCAATGGGAGGCACTCCTACAGGCCATGACGCGACTTGAGGGGGACACCGGGGGGGTCGGCGGGGGGCGAGATGGGGGTGCCCCGGATGTGGAGCGGGGTGACAATCAGGCTGAGAGCGGGGCATTACGTGTGGTATCAGGGGCCTGGTTGCTTAGGTGGGGCATAAGGAAAAGGAGATAGTGTTGCTCACACAGCCTGTATAGAGGGCGCGGTGATGGTGGGTGGGGGGGGCCGGAGCAGGGGATAGAAGAAGGGGTTGATGGAACGAAGGCCGGAATCTGCTGTTATTGTTTTGTCTGGGTGTCTGTTGTTTTGCCCCATTTCCTTATGGTTAGTTAACTGTTTATGGAAACACGTAGGGGGTGAGCGGGTGAAATATTAGAGACTTATCTTGGTGAGGCCCCTCAGCGACATGATTTCAAAGGGAACGATGTGTTAGTATTTTAGTCGTGAGGCCCGCAATGTTATTCTTTATTAAAGATTAGGTGATGAGTCCGCTCCCATTAAGTGATGCATGCATGATCGGAGATACGCTATTGCGGCTATTTCAACTGTAAATCATCCGGATCTTAAAATGTACTATGTATTTTGTTTAACACTAAGAAATGTCAATAAACAGATTTACTAATAAAAAAATAATCTCTGAGGTGTTAAATAAGTGCGGTGCAGGTAGACAAATTGAGTGAGTTTAAACCTTGCGTTACTGGCTACCTTTCGAACTTGTGCAAAAGCCTGCTTCCACTCGCACTCGGTGTGTGGAGACCGCAAGTCCGCTATCCATCTGTCTTTTATTGTGGAGACCACAACCCTACGATCTTCTTTCAAGGCATTATATATACGTGACATTAGTGTTCCTGTGGACCCCGGATCAAGCAACAACGCTAATGTGCTTGACTCCTCAGGCTCATCTCGAAACGAGGTCCATATTTCACAAACTGTGCGTGATATTTTCACATATTGTAGGAAGTGACCATCCGGCACTTGAAACCACTCCCTCGCCTCATCGAAGGTCAAGAAGGTCCCGTTGATATACAAGCCCCCAGCTGTTGTGCAGCCCCCCTCGTACCATTTGGTAATCTCCATGACCGACTGGATTTGGTGGAAAACCTGTAGCCACCGAAGTGGGAGTGAGCTAGTGTATGGAGCCCTGCGGATGATCAGGATGACAGCTTCTGCTACCTGCCGGATTATGTATGGGCATTCCCCAGGGGTCTGGGACCCCATCATGAGATATCTCGGCAGTTATGTCCTGTTGCCCCAGTCCCCCAGCAGAGTGTTTTCTACATTACGACCTTCAGCACACCAATTGTGCTGCATATTGTAGCAGCCCCGCAAAATAATAGAGTCTGAAGTCAAGGAGTTCCAGTCCACCGAGTCAGCATATAGCTTTAGTATCTTGAGTTTTACCCTGCTGCGTCCCCAGGCCCACACCAACGAGATTAGGAGACTGTTCAGGGTGTCGAAATTGGATTTCGGTATGCTGCAGAAGGAGTTTTGGAGGACATAATGCCAACGAGGAGCAGAACCATCCTCACCATGGCCACACGTCCAACAACCGAGAGGGGAAGTCTATTCCAGAACAGGACTGATTCCCTCAAGCCTATAATAACCGCTCCCATATTAGTGTATACTGTACTTCGGCGAATGGGCTACCTGTATGCCCAATTTGCGAAAATGATCACTCTCCCAGCTAAATTCTACCTCAGGGAGGTCCGAGGAATCTCCCCGTGCTAGTGCCACCAATGGTAATATGACAGATTTTCGGCGATTAATATGCAAGCCCAACGCGGTCCCTAAAGAGTCTAATATATCTAGGAGTACTGGTAGCACCAGGGGCGGATCAGACGGCAGCCCAACCGCGTTGCAGACCCCAGCGGCCGATCAGGGGGCCATGTGACAACCCAGCTCCTCCCACGCCACATGGCCCATCTTCGTCATCGGCGTGTTGCAGGATCCCGCACCTCAAATTCGTCGTTCGGGACTGTATCTGGTGCCGCTCGCGTTGCCGATCAGGTACACATCTCTGCCACCGTTTACATTTGTTTGGATGTCCCCAGGTGGCCAGTAATTAAGGGAGTTCGGCAGAGCTACGCAGCCATCTTTGTCGGCAGCCTGGCCACGCCCCTAGAAGCCGCGTATATTCATGTGTTACTCTTCCCGGCATAAACCCGCATTGATATTCATGGCCCAACAACGTTACCACTCTACTTGAACGCACTGCCAGAACCTTGGCGAGTAGTTTAGCATCGACCCCCAGCTTTGAAAAGGGTCTGTATGCACCCGGATCGTGCGTATCTCTGCCCGGTTTCGGGAGCATGACAATCTGTGCTTCTCGCATGGATTGTGGCAAAACCCCGATTGCTTGGCCTCTTGCAGGTTTTCCAATAGTTGGGGAAGTAAAGATCGGCGAATGTCTGATAGGATTCCACCGGGAAGCCATCTGGGCCTGAGGATTTTGACAGAGACCTGCTTTGCACCGCCCCCCGTAATTCATCAAGTTGGATCGCTGCATCCAATTCTGCCACCTGCTCCCAAGAGAGGCACCTCATCCAGAAACTCCAGAGCCGCAGTCAAAGCTGCCTCGTGTCCCTTCTGATACACCGCAGCTAAGTGCTCACGCAGCAGGGAGTTAACCCCCGCCTGTGTAATGGCAGAAGTGCCATCAGGGCGCTTAAGTGTCAATATATACTTTGCCACTGGATTCAAGATAGCCTGGCTGATGAGTGTTATGAACCCGAAACCGGTCCCAGGATGCCGGTTTCCGGTCCAGGGAAGACCAGGCTGGGCAGTTCGGGCTGGACTGTTCCCATGAGGCACAGGGTCAGACTGATTTGCATATGGCCATGTCTGAACTGGGGTGGTGGAGTGAGCTAAAGAATGATGATGGATTAAACCCAGATCAGTTGACTGGGGGTGAGTGTTTGATTTGCACAAACGCTCCGTTCATCATCCCCTTTGGTATCGCTTTGTTCGCCCTAAGTTGGCAGAGTATGCCCAGACGTGGGTCCCTTGCTCACTTTGCCACTGGATTCAAGATAGCCTGGCTGATGAGGGTTATGAACCCGAAACTGGTCCCAGGATGCTTGTTTCCGGTCCAGGGAAGACATGGCTTGGCAGTTCGGGCTGGACTGTTCTCATGAGGCACAGGGTCAGACTGATTTGCATATGGCCATGTCTGAACTGGCGTGTTGGAGTGAGCTAAAGAATGACGATGGATTAAACCCAGATCAGTTGACTGGGGGTGAGTGTTTGATTTGCTCAAACGCTCCGTCCATCATTCCCTTTGGTATCGTTAAGTGTCAATATAAGCGGGGAAGGTTGCTCCCACATCAGTTGCCATGCTAGGAGCCTCCCCGATTTGTCACCTTCCCTATGCAACAACTGGCAATATTCCCTTCTAGTAAAACAGTTTAGTCTGTCCCACACCTCGCCAACACAGCACTGTACCCGTCAAAGAGATTCATTATGCGGCTCTGGCTCATGCCCCTCCATTCTGCAGCCTAGTTAACTCGTCTTCTGCCTCAGTGAGTTCCTGTTCTAATAGTCTCCTTGTCCCCCCAACTTTGGATGAACATTCTCCTTGGGTTACTACTTTTAGTGTATCCCATTGCACTCCCCTACTGGTGGTGGATGACCAATTTGTTTCAATAAATCCTGCTATGGCTTCCCTGATCTCTTCTCGAAACACTGCATCTCAGAGGGCTTTTGGTCATAGACGTCACAGTGGTGCCCTCGGCCATCTGCGTTCCAGGCCCCATTCCAGCAGCACTGGGGCATGGTCCAACAGAAAGCGGCCCAGCAAGCGGGTCTGTATCGCACCTGCAGAGGCCTCATCAGAGATCAGAAATCGGTCAAGTCTGCTAGTCACGGTTCAGAATGATGTACAGCAAATATACCCTTGTATACCAGGGTGAGTCTTGTGTCAGATATCAACACAATGCTAGCGTGTTATTACGTTCCGTCGGATTGCAGACATGTTGGGTTTGCTATTTAGTTTCAGGGGGTGCCTACCTAGGCTGCCTTCCAGCTCACAATTTAAGTCTCCTGCCCATAATAATGGCTTCCCTATAAAAGGGAATAACAGTTGCTCCAGATATAAGTAAAACTCACCTTCATCTACATTCGGGGCATAGACGCTTACCAGACAAACTTCCACGCCATCCAGCACACCATATACCACCACATATCTCCCCTCTATGTCCGCTTTGTAGCCATGTACTTGGAACAGGACCTGTGGGGCTACCCAGATCACCACTCCTCTTACATATGTGGAGTAGGTGGAGGAAAATATCCCCTCCATTTCCTATGTAACTTTTGGGTTTCGGGGTCTAACAGGCGAGTCTCCTGTAGCATCGCCACATGAGCTCCCTGCCTACTTAGTTAGGTCCGAACTCTGTATCGCTTCACAAATGAGTTAAGCCCCCTTAAATACGACGTTATAAATTTAAATTCTCCCCTCTCTTAGAACCTGTGACCCTCCTCACTCCATCCGTTCACTGTTCCGTCATCATCGCCGCCAGTAATGAACATAAAGTTAACAGTTGAAACATCCCACCCTCAGGTAGACACTGCAGAAACAATACGTGCATCCCCATGTATTCTCAACTCCCTCTGTGCCCTCCTTGCCCCTCCATCCCCCAAAATGTGTCAAAATAATTTCCACAAATCAAACATTGATAACGTATGTACAATAAATCATGACCAGAAGAAAAAATAAAATCACACTAGTGATCACCAAGGCATTCAATAGTCAGCAACTTGTGACTATCACCATGCCCCCATCCAGTTCACTCTCAGTCATCAAAAATATACTCAGCGCCAGGTTGGGTTGGTGTGCGGTATGGCCACAGTACCTGTCTCACTGGCAACCCCCTCCCAACCCTGGACTCCACTCAAGCCCAGGCATACACTCAATCGCTCATCTATCAGACCTTTCTATATAGTGTAGATATCAGTTGTAGAAGAAAATATTGTATCATTAAATCAGGGATAAGAGAAAAAAGCAAAGATAAGAATTGAGCAGGGGAAGAGTTAGCAAAGAAGATGAAGAGGGGGGGGTCCGCCCGCCTTCTAGTAGGTCCCATCTAAGACTCTCCGTGTTCCGGCCCAGGTCTGTAGGCATCCACCCAATCACTGTCAACACTCATCTCAGCCCCCCATCTCCATTATCAGGCATTCCTCGCTCCCTTCATCACTTGATCATCTCTTGCAAGAAGCCTCAGTCTTTGGTTAGTTCAGGGGTTGTCTGGCTGTGGAGTGTCTTCTACCACATCTCCCATGCTGGCATCAGAGCTCACGGTGGTAACTTCCTCACTAGAGCCCTTGCAGCCTCACGCTCAGCCTGTTGCAGCAGAGGGCCAACTCTGGACGACCTTCTCTCTTCATTGCTGGAGTCCTCCTGCTCCACTCCAGGGAACCATCTCCCCGTACCACCATTCTCTCAGACGACCGCGAGGCTCGTCTGGATCGCCTACCACGTCCACTATATTTTCTTGTTGTGCCAGTGCCAGGGGCCCTTGCCACTCCACCCCCTTTCTACCGGGGAGTCCTCTCTTCTCCGCGCACCTCCAGCCAGTTGCATACAGCCTCTGGCGGTGTAAAGAAATGCGCTCGGTCTCCATGTACAACCTTCAACTTAGCTGGATAAAGGAGCATGTATTGGAGGCTCATCCCCCTAGTTTCTGTTCCACCCCTCCAAAGGATGCTCTGTTGTTGCACTAAGTGTGTATAGTCTGGGAAGATGCGGATTACATGGTTTTCAAAGACAGGATCTCGATCTCGACAAGCAGCTTTTAGGATACAGTCGTGGTACCTGTAGTTTAGTACTTTTGCAATGAGAGTTCGGAGCGCAGCACCTTCTGTCAGGATTGTAGCGTAGCGGCGCCTACGTAACCTGAACTACACTACCCAGAAGCCTATGGCCTAAGGAAGTACTTCAGACGCCGGCGCGTGGGCGTCTGCGTGCGTAATTTTGTTTTCTGTGGCATCGATTCTCGTCCGGCTGGGTGAGAGGAGTTCCCCGCCTTTCCTGGAAGCCGTTGCCTCGTTAAGGGACAGTCTCCATGCTGAGAGGGAGCGGATCACCGACGCTGGAACACACCTTCTGTAGGTAGGGGGGTGTAAACTTGGGCTCTTAGAGCGGAGGGCAGCGGCGTAATTGTTGGAGCTGCGCCTTGCCGTTTCTGGAGCTGGGGCCAATCTTAACAATGCTCGTGACGGAACGAGCTGAAGAGGTCCAGGGGCGTAACGCGGAACGTGTTGGAACCCTATCTGCGGTACCGTGTCAGGGTGCTCCAAGATCCGTATTAGCCAGGGAACAGTGGTGCTTGCTAACCACGATTGGGCTCATACGACACTTGGAAAAGGTGGTTCATTTTGATTACGAGACTCTTTTGATACATGTAGGGAGGAGGTGACATTCAACCGCTTCTACACCAGCGCTTAAACTCATAACTCTGGGTTGAGCACTTTTTGAGTTTCATTTATTAGTTGCACAGGGATTTCGGAGAAGGACACACTTGCTGATACCTTGCTGGTTCTTTACTTCATTTGAGACTATTGATACGGGGGGGTAGGTATGGCAGTCGCAGGATATGATTAAGAGTGTTACGGAGTGCTTGATGGAATCTGTATTTACCTAGTTGTGTATTATAGATGGTGAACCAGAAGTACACAAGGTTTGGCAGTACTTGAGGAATTCCCATCCTTCAGTACAGGTACGCTATTCCCTTAGTGAGAATTACTGAGGGTGGTCCATGGTAACGGTTCCTTGTTTATGCAGTGTCTTTGTCGTTTCAGATCCTTGCAAATCCCTTGCTGCTCCTCCCTTATCCCCGTCCCTCGCCTGATCCCTCGAACACCTTGTGCCCTCGGGTATATCTGGGGTGTTGGTGATATCAGGAGGTGGACCATTGCTCGGCGCTTCCGGACCCTGCGAGGCTCGATCTTGACACCTTCAGGAGGTAGTGGCATAAGTGCCCGATGTGCTCGTGCTACTATGAAGATCAGAAGTGTTTCGCCTTTGGAAATGTGTCTTTGATCCATGTCTCAAGGAAGAGTTCTGGGGTTCACCCTTCTGCTCCTCACGAAAATCTAATAAATCAAAGGTTGCATCTTCAAGAGCGACCCTCAACATCTTCAACCCAGCGTTCCAGGACCGTGGACTTGGCGGATAGGTCTGAGACGGCTGTCTTCAGGGTAGAGACCTCACTCTGCAGTTCAGTAAGGTCAACCACGTAACAGCCCTATATCAAGGGAAATTGAATCAATCTTGGCCTGTACGTGTGTGGTGGAAGACTCTATGGCTGTCAGGATTTGGGCTCCGGTAGGGACAGTCTGTGCATTTCCACTCTCTAAAGATGTTTTGTGTGGGGGATCCGACTTCGAGACACCTCCCTGCACCGTGTATTGATCCATCTTCGTTTGCTGTGCCCCTCTCTGTGGCCTATCTTTGCCCATGGTTATGCTTTCCAGGATGCTGTGTATGTATGTGCGGTTTTCATGCCACACAAATCTGGCAATATAGTCTGCATAACATCATACCTTAAGGGGTAGGTCTGTGCACCCGAGGAAGGTACTCCAGGTATACTTCACTGGATTTCAGTATGGTTCGCTGCAATGGCCTGCCCCTACGCACCATCTGAACACTAGTGTCCGTCTCTGCGACTCCATGATTTTGCGCGCATCTATGTCCCGGTTGCGACTCATGTATGGGATCGGGGTCAGTCTAAATGTCCATGGGAGCAAGGTGTGGAGTGATTAAATTAATGTTCCAACGAGGGGTACACCAGGACCAGTTGACAGTGGTTGTGTTAACACTTTGCGGCCTCAGCCGCCCTGCGATTGCCCCACCAGCCCTGTGGTGCATAGTCTTTAGTAGGCAGGATCCCCTTTCCTGTTAAGGCTTCTGCTAGGTGGGCAGATATATGAATGACTTTAGGGTAATGTCTCTAAGGAATTCTGTTACCTCCCAATTGCGTCTCTCATTGCCTTATAATCAATGACGGTGCAGGAGCAGTGCACCGAGGCCCAGGGTCTCCGACCAGGCGCCCTTCTCTCCCCAATAGTCACCAGCGGCATATATGTTAGTTATTGGGGGGGACCTAATGTGACCAACAGTGTTCTGTCTACTGTGCTCTGGGACTCCCATTGGGGTCCGGCCTACCGTGTGGTGACCCCAGGCACTCGCCTCCTTAGCTGCCCCAAGCAGGATGTGTCGCAGTCCGGTGCAGGCCCAGCGAGCCGAAGCCGTCTATGGCTCTGCCCAGCCCTCTATGTCACTGAGGGCCCAATGCAGGGTTGCAGGCACAGCCCCCGGCAGGGTCCGGTGCATCCACGTCCCCCATGCCACTTCTGTGCAGATCCAGGCCGCACGGCGGTCTCGGCAATCCCCACTCTCCAACTGCAGCTCTGTAGGAAGGGTCGCCGTCATGCGAGGCCCCTGGCATCACTCCTCCGCATCGGGCCTTGCTCGTTGGGCACAGGCATCACTCCCAGCTAGAGCCGGGTTCTGCGATGGCATATGGTCACTGCCTGCGTTGCCAGCAAGGAAGCCAGCAGGGGGCGGCCCAGTCTACAGCATGCAGCCTATCAAGCTCACAGTTGCTGAGATGTGCTGGGCTCCATCATCATCTTTGGTGTCTGTAGGGACGGAGAGTTTAAGGGTCCCGCCGTGAAATGCTGCTCTGCTCAGCCCCCACTCTTGCCTCCGAGCAGGGGCAACAGCACTGGGTCGTGACAGCTAAATGGGCAGGGGAAATTACCCCGGATCTTTGACAGGCGAACTGCGGAGTTTCTCAAGCTGCGTCCGCTCTGGCCGCCATCTTGGCCACACCCTCTTGCATTTATTTTTTTTCATGGTGAATTATCTCATTTGTTTTCATCCATGACACATTAAACTTGTGCAAACACAAATACCTCAGCATACACGGATGACTGACTGTATTCTCTTCTATGAGGTCAGCATAACGTGTTGCTACACATTTTATTCTGCCCGCCTTATATATTCACATGCCAGCATACATACGTTAACATTCATTGATCTACTTGTTGAATCTAATCAGTCTATATGTAAGTTGATGGTCAAGGTAAAGTAATGCTATTCCTACACTTGAGGTTTTAATATTGGTGCTTATATGTACCAGAATAATTGATTTTGTTGTGTGCTCATGTTTATTAATTAAGAATCCTTTCAGAGAATTGTAAGGCCTGTCTGTAAATTATGATATCTTATGGTCACATTCTGGATTTCACCATGGCAATAGTCTGTTTTCTTATGTTTAGGATTTTTGCTATTGCTCAGATTTGAAGGTCACAGTTTGTCTTTTTTAATACGAATGAGTTTTCTTTCATTGTTCTTTTTTCTAAGCATGGCTTTTTTAAAATAATTTTATTTAACGATTTTAAGCAGGTGAATTGACATTCAAATAAGCCCATCATTGCCCAATCGTAGCCCAGCAGACCTCATACCTAAATGTAAACGATTGATCCCTATCCTGCGTAACCAGAATTGACAACAACTGCCCATGCTAAAAAGGGGACATGTCCATCATGAGGCCCAGATACCATAACATACATTGAAGGGGCAGAATCTAGTTCAGCACCCTAACGAAACCCACCCTTGACTTACCCCCTCCCTCCCTCCCTCCCTCCCTCCCTAGCCCAACTCCCCCCAACACCCCCCCCTCCCTCCCCAGTACCGGTGTGCTGCCACTCCTTGTGAACTAGAAGATGAAGTATCCCCTAATCTGTATCCTTAGAACGTGAGTCGTCAGTAAGTCGGAGTAAGCGGAGGTATTTGGGGCATGTGACTTCATTAAATTCATGCGCCAGCAGTGCCAGGATGGGGCACCAGATAATGCAGGAGTCCGATGAGTGAGTCAGGGTAGCGTGTATGCGTTCCATCCCAATAATGTAGCACAGTTTGTGTAGCCACCCGGTGTGCGTCGGACGAGTGGGCGTGCCCCATAGTGATAAAATATGATGTACTGCTGCGCCCATTGCAAGCCCCATTTGTTTTCCCCAAATGGATTTCAATGGGAAGGTGAGTGCATTAGGTAACCCTAGAAGAGTATAGACAGGGAAGCGGGGTATTTCCGTGTCAAAGTAAGTGTCTATATCATCAAGGACTGTTGTTCAGAAACCAGTCACCTCCCTACAGTCCCAAAGGATATGCGTCAATGTGCCCTCCTCATCACAGCCCCTCCAACAGGTAGGGCTTCGATCTGGGTTAATTTTATTAAGGCGGGCCGGAGTTAGGTGCCAGTACAGGGCGACCTTAACCGCTGCTTCTCTGCTTGCCGTGTTCCTGGGGGTATGGTTCGCTCTGTAGTAGATCTGTTGCCACTCCTTTAATGAATGGCTTCTACCTAACTCTGCCTCCCACCGTCGCTGCCCGGCCGAACGCTTCGTGGAGGCCGGTGGTCAGAACATAAGATAAAGTTCAGAAATCAAATGGCGGTCGGAGTGTTTCGATAACAGCCACTTCTCATAGGTAGCAAGGTGTCTATTCACAAACGGGCGCGTGTCAGGATGAAGTAACCAATGGCGAAATAGGGAAATATTGGAATCTTTTGGGGCGTTGAATGCCGTGCCAGTTAGTCAACTCCGTGTAGGGGAGGAACCCATCAATATCAAAGAGGTGTCCTGCAGACTTACAGGCCGAAACTCGCCATTCCGGAAACGCCCTTGTGTCATGTCCCGGAGGGAAGGCCGGGCTGTCAAACAGGGGCGTCAGTGGCGAGGGGAAGGACGTAAGCTGTCGCTGGGTCGCCACCGCATCCCACGTCCGCATCACTGAGCGCGTAATGGGAGATCTATTGAGGTACCTTGGTCTGTCTGCGGGGTTCAGGAATGGTATCTTCCACAAGGATAGACCTCTCCTGAAACAGCCATCTCTTCTCTGACTCAGGTCTACTCCATTCCACAAGAAAGCTAAGTTGCGCCGCCATATAGTAAGTCAATAAGTGAGGAATCCCCAACCCTCCTTTGTCCGGAGAGCGGTAGGCAATGTCTCTATGGACCCTCGGGCGCTTCCCTGCCCAGATGAAACGGAGTAGCTCTTGTTGCAGAGAATGGATGTGCCGCATAGGGGGTGCCACTGGTATTGTCTGAAATATGTAAAGTATTTTAGGCAAGATGGACATTTTCGCCGCTGCACGCGGCCGAGCAGCGATAGAGGTGAGACTGCCATTTACGAAGATCGCAAGTGATCTGGGAGTGGAGGACGGAATAATTTCGGGCAATTGTTTGGTCGGTGGACGGGGTCAGGGTTATCCCCAAGTAGGGGATTTCAGATTGAGGTCGCAATTCCCAAAATCCTACTACCGTGTTCACAGAAGCAGTCGCATTGAGGCCTAGCGGCAGCAGCATGGATTTCCCCACGTTAACCTTAAAGCCCGAAACTTAACCAAAGTCCGTCAGCTCCTGTAAGAGCGCTGGGACTGGGGGTATCAAGAGTCGCCAAGATGTCGTCTGCGTATAAATTAACCGCGTGGCGTTCCCTCCCAAAGGGAATTCCAGAAATGTCGGGGTTGTTCCTAATCCGTTGCGCTAGGGGTTCAATATATAGCGCAAGGAGCAGGGGTGTAAGAGGACACCCCTGTCTTGTGCCCCTCCGGATGTCAAACGGCCGGGAGCGGACCCCATTGACCCGGATAGTCGCAGTGGGTTGATCGTAGCAGCTCGCGACCCAAGCCCTAAAACGTGTGCCTATGCCAAAGTGTGCAAACGTCTTATCCAAAAAGCCCCAGTCCACCCTGTCAAACGCTTTCTCAGTGTTTGCATATTGGGTATAAAACCCGATTGGCCCAGTTCGATAATACCCGGCAAGCGAGGGCCCAGTCTGGCAGCCAAGACACCCGTGAAGAGCTTTAGGTCAAGATTGAGAAGAGAGATTGGACGATACGCTGGGCACTGAGTGGGATCCTTCCCAGGTTTGGGGATGACCACCACATCGGCTGCCAGCATATCCACAGGGATAGAGCCCGGTCCCTCGAAGGAGTTGAAAAGGCGGGTTAAAATCGGTGCAAGGGGCTGGCAGAAGGCTCTATAAAAACCCGCCGGGAACTCATCCGGTCCCGGGGATTTTAGAGGCTTGAGGCGGGATATCGCACCCACAACCTCCTCCACCCTAATGGGAGCGTCCAACGCTGCAGCGCCAGATGCATTTAGAGCCGTAACCGCTGCCTGGCTAAGATAGGCCTCCCCCGAACCGTCGACAGTAGGATCCCTACTATACAAAGTGGCCTAGAATTCCCGAACGGCGTCTGCAATCCGCTCATCATCTTCCACCCGCTCACCGGAAGAGGTGCTGAGGGCCACTATTTTGGATCGTTGAGCCCTGGCTCGAAGTTTACTCGCCAGGAGCTTACCCGTCTTATCGCCCCCGATATAGTAGGAATGTTTAAGTCGTAGGGCGGCGTACTCCGCCCTGTCAAGGTCCAGGCTAGCCAGCTGGGCCGTGGACGATTTCAGTTGCCGCCACAATCTCGGGGCTCCAGTACGACTGTGAACTCTTTCGAGTTCTGCCACTTTGGCCGTCAGCTCCTCCCTCTTCTCCCTGCGGATTTTATCAGCCGCGGAAATAGCTATTAGTTCCCCTCTCACTACTGCTTTAAGGGCCCCCCATAATGCAGTCGAGGATACGTCCGGGAGGTCATTAGTTGTCAAATAGTCAGTGATGCATTGATGTACCTGCTGTACAACGTCGGGGCGCTGTAATAGAGATTCCCGAAGGCGCCACCTCCCTTTTGGACTATGCAGAGGGCAAAGGTCAAGCGTGACAGTCACGGCGTCGTGATCGGAAAGAGCCGCCGGGACTATGTCAACGGTCTGAACCAGTGCGTTGAGGTCGGATGACCCTATAAAGTGATCTAACCGGGAATACGTTTGATGTACGTGGTAATAAAAGGAATAGTGCGTGCTATGGGGATGAGCCGCCCGCCAAATATCTATCAGTCCCCTACTCCGCAGCCAATCCCGTCCTGCATTCGAGATCGCACCCGCACCCCCCTGGCGGTGACCCGATCGATCTCTCCCAGGGTCCATGACGAGATTGAGGTCGCCCCCGATTAAAATGTGCCGGTCATGGTGCCGAAGGATTTCAGACAGGGAATCTATGAGAAACGACTCTTGTCCAACGTTGGGAGTGTAGAGGGAGCCTAAAATAACAAGGCTACCCCCCACCCAGAGCCTGTAAGCCAATAGCCTCCCCTTTACCTCCGCTATTTTGTAGCCAACACCGCCATGGAAATGTCGCGCCAACAGTATGGCCACCCCCCCTTTCTTGTCTGGCATGGAAGAGAAGAACTGGTGGGGAAACGCTCGAGATCGCATTCTATGCCAGTCTTTGGGTAGTAAGTGTGTTTCCTGCAACAGGCAAATCGAGGCCCAAGAGTTCTCTAGGTAGCTCAGAACTGCCCGTGTCTTGATGGGGTTATTTAACCCCTTTACATTAAGAGTAAGAACTTGGGTTGCCATGGGAGACATCAGGGTTCAAGGAGTGTGTATCAGCTGGACATCGACTCCGTGACGCCGCTACTTCTATTGCCTGCCCCTGGCCGCACACCGGTAACCCCCCCTCCGAAACTCCCTTGCCTTCCCCAATCCCCCCCCCGAAACAGTTCCAATGGCCAAAAATTGTCCAGTATCCTCAGCTCGAGCCGAGGACAAACGGGAAAAGAAGAGCTGGGTGAACATGGTGTCCGGGCGACCCGGGCTCCCCGCCCGCTACCCACCCCCACGGGTGCAAGAGTATGATGCTTAATATAGCCCCCCCATGGTGAGGTTACGGAGAGTCCGTCCTAGAAGTGTCTCTTGTTACTGCTGCGAGGGCCAAGGCCTGTTCGGTGGTCATCGTGGCGTGGCCTGGCTCCACTGTCATCACTGGTGATCGACGACGTCCCCTCCGCTGCCAGCCATCGCTGGAAGAGCGCTGCGACTGTTTAGGAGAAGAATCGGGGCTGCGTTGAGTGAGGCCATGTAAGTCGGACACCTCCTGGAATGAGCGGAGTTGGTGAAGCTTACCATTCCACCTGAAGATTAAGCGGAAGGGATGGCCCCACGAGTAGGGCACTCCATTGGCTTTTAGGAAGGTGGTCGCGTCCTTGAAATCTTTACGCTTCTGAAGAGTGATGGAGGCCAAATCTTGGTAAAGAGCTATGGCGTGCCCCTGATACGTAAGTGGTTGTTTTAGGTGAGCCTCCTTTAAAATGCGCTCCTTCATGGGAAAGTCCGGCAAGAAGGCCAAGATGTCTGGTGGGGGAGCCGGTGACTTTCGCCCCAGGCCCACCCTGTGGGCGCGATCGATGCGAATCTCAAAGTCCTGGCCTGCCCCCAGAATGTCTCGAAAGAGGCCCTGGAGGTATTCAGTCACATTTGCCCCTTCCGCTTGTAATGGGACACCCCTCACGCGGATGTTGTTGCGGCGGGATCTATTTTCAAGGTCCTCCGCATGGGCCTGCAGGTCGACTTGCTGATCCCAAACTCGAAGGATTTCCTGCTGTAGCTGCTCAACTTCCGCAGATGTAGAGTGCTCCTCTTCCTCTATAGCTGCTACACGCTCTCCCAGCTGATCCACATCGCGACAAATTTCTCGCACCTCCTCTGCCACCTCCTGTTTAAGTGTTTGAAAGTCCTCACGGAGGATGTTAAAAAGAGATTCAAGAAATGCCCGGGTGATGGGCACCTCGCCCTCCTCCTGTTGAGTGGACTGCGTCGAGGGAGGGGGGGTGGAGCTCCCCCTTTCACCAGCTGCTGACCCCTTCGTGAGCATATCTCTTACGGAGCGATCCCCCTTTCTCTTCATGCTGGCCATGATGGTGCCACTAATGGGACGACTAAGGGCCAGATGCATCAAATGGTTTTTCCCATTCTGTGTCTATGGAAAAATGTGTTGATGCATATGGCTCTAAGTGGCTGCCCGTTAGGCGTAGTAATAAAGCCCCTCGTGGGATCCGCCCTCAGACTCCTGAAGATGTGGTGCGCCCACAGCCGCCGTCCACAGGCTGCAGCCAATCCTCACCAGAGCGGCCCCCGACTGCGACAGAGAGAGGGAGGACACGATCCCAGGCTTGTTGGGCGCCGACGCCACCTCTCCTCCACTCCGCGCTCTCCCCCTCACTCCCAGGCCTGGAAATCTGTGACAGGCCGACCTCACCCCACTCTAGGCAGGCCAACTCCAGTCTCTGTGGAGCTATGAGGGGAGGCAGCTTGTGGGTCCAAGATTCAGGGCCGCCTCTCTAGGCCCAGGAAGGCACACCGGGAGCCAGCACCCTCATTATGTCAAGGTGTCCAAACCGGAGCACAGCGCCTCTCCGCAGGAAAGCCCCCGGTGAAGATGGTAGGCGTGAGCCCCCTTCGGCCGCCCAGACGCACCCCAAAGATGAAGGCAGGGGGGGGGAAACTGCTGCCAGGTGAGCTGCAAGAGCGGCCGCCTTGGAGGTCCAGAAAGCAAGGGCCGCACCAGGCACTCCGCAGCCCGGGTCGGCCGCACCGTAGATGGTATCTCCTCTGGCACTGTGGCCCACTGCGGTCTCCAGCCCCCGGCAACCAAAGACAGCAGGCGGGCGCGCGCCCATGGAGTAGCGCTCCGGCGCAGCTAGGCCTGGCACCGCGGTTTCGATTTTCGTGCCGGCCGCCCAGCACCTCCTCAGGCAGTCACACGTCAATAAGGGGGGCCGCGCTCACCTCACCCCAGCGTCGGTGCCGCTCCCCTCAAGTGTCACTCTCCGGAGCGCGACCCGCCTCGCCTGAACCGCTCCTAGGCCTAGTCCTCGGGATAGCGGGGGCACCCGCCGTCTCCTCTCACTGGTGCCGCAGTCATAGAGCAGGCGCCATTTTGCTGCCAAGCACCGAGCCCTCCGCAGCTGAATGCTTCAAATTCTGCCACCTAAGAGGCACCTCGGACTATGCTTCGCAGGATCGCTATGCCCCTGAACCCTGGCATACGGGTTACTGCAAAATTAGGGGGACTGCAGGTACAGAATAACCCGGGGCAAAGGGTCGCGGCGGGGAGCCTCCGAGCTCCACGTCTCCTCAGGTCGCCATCTTGGCCACGCCCCCCAAGTATGGCTTTTTTTTTTTGGAAACCGTTTATTACAAGACTCAAAAATATACAAATATGGGCCTACAACCTTCCGGCCGGCCGCTAGCATTGAAAGGAGCATACGATATACATTTATAAAACACATGGTGCTGCGGCCGAGCATGCACAGGAGGTAACATCGTTGTGAGCCACACTATCCAGACCCCACTATACGGTTCCATTTTAAACTTAAAGAACAACAAATACAAACAAACCCACAAGGCAATCCTCAATCGGAAATAGCAACACGTGCTCCCCTAGAGGGGGGATCCTAGCCATCCATAGGAATCTCAAGAGGGGGGAGAGATCAGAACTAGGGCTGGGTACACCTAATGCCCAGGTACCGGGGGGATGAGTTGGCTAAGGGGACGGGGCCGGCGACGGATCGGGCAATAACGGTGGAGCACAGATTCCCCCGCGGTAGGCGTTCCAGGGGCCCCATACTTTCACCCATGTCGCAGGCTTACCTCTCGCCACATACACCACCTTTTCCCGAAACATGCACCAATCCATATGTTCCTTCCAGGCCGAGACAGTCGGGGGCCTCTGGGATCCCCACAGTTGGGCAATATCACGCTTGGCAACCATATACCCCAGAGTCACCCACCACGTCTGCGGCACCGAGTAATAGGTAGGCTCCCACACATTCAACAGGCATCTCCTCGCTTCGGGCAACAGCGCCACATGCGTGACCACTCGCAGCACCTCATGCACACCACGCCAGAACCCCTCCACCTCCGGGCACTCCCACAAGATATGCAGAAAAGTCCCCAGCGCACCACACCCACGCTTACACAAACCGTCCTCAGCATAGCCCATACGCAGGAGCTTTGGCCCCGTCATGTAGACCCTGTGGAGTATCTTGAGCTGGACGAAACGAAGGCGAGCCGGTATGGCCACCTCTTTCGGGGAGGCCACCGCGGAGATCCAGTCCTCGTCGTCCAGCTCCAGCCCATCGGCTACCCAAGCCTCACGAAGGGCAGTCAACAAGTCTGAGCGGTCGTTGATCAGTTTTTTGTAGATCAGTGAGATCGTGCTGTCAGGGACGTGTCCATCCAGCACTCTATCCTCCAGGGGGGAACACTCCGGGATGGAGGCAACGTCCGGAAAGACGGAGCCCAGCGCATGCCGGACCTGCAAATACCGAAAGTACTCGCTGCCCTGCAACTGAAATTCCGTCTGCAGCATCTCGAACGTTTTAAATCCTCCCCTCGTCCAGAGATCCCCCACTTTGCTAATGCCTATTAAGTCCCACTTCTCAAAGCCCTTCGAGGTCCACAAGGAGCCCAACCGCTCAGACGCGTATAGTGGTGACGCCCGGGTCAAACGGTCCTTCCACCCCATAACTGCATTGGCCGCGTGCCACACTCGCACCATGACACGCGTGGGGCCCGTTAGGCGAGCGTCGGGCGCGCTAGAGTAGAGCGCTCGATTATGGTCACCACCTGGAAGTAGCATCCTATCCATTTCAAACGCCGGGTTTAAGGCGGGCCCATATAGGCCCTGATTAATCGCAGCTAGCTGGGAGGCCCAATAATACCGTTTAATATCCGGGAGGGCAATCCCCCCGTCATACCATGGGAGCGTCAGCTTAGCCAGGGCAATACGTGGCCTCCCGTCCCAGAACAGGCGGCGCTGCAAACTCTCCACTTCGCGGAAGTAGCGCGCTGGGACGAGGTCCATAGTGTTCTGCAACGCGTACAGGAAACGCGGCAGCGACATCATTTTAAACAATGCCGCCCGGCCGAGCGGCGAAAGCGGCAAACGCCGCCAGCGTGCGACATCCTCTTTCAGACGCTGGAGGGGGGGAAGCAAGTTCCGATCATACCGAGCCTCCGGGTCCAGAGTAATGAAGACACCCAGGTACCTAAATCCCTGCGGGGCGACCTGGATCGGACAGCCCCGCGGGAGGATAGGAGCCTCCCCGGAGAGAACATACACACACGATTTAGCCCAGTTGATGACCAGACCGGAGTTACGACCGAATGAATGCAAAACATCAACCAGTACTATGAGTGATTTACGTGGGGAAGCTAGGTACAAGAGGATGTCATCAGCGTATAGGGATACGCGGTCCTCATACTCAGGGGTCCAGCGGAGACCACGGATGGAAGGCTCCCACCGCAGCCACTCCGCCAGGGGCTCCAAGGCAAGTGCAAAGAGGAGCGGCGATAAGGGGCAGCCCTGCCGTGTGCCCCGGCCCAGCTCGAACGGAGCCAACACTCTTCCGTTCACCACCACCTGCGCCAATGGGCCCGAATACAGCAATTTGACCCAACTGATGAACCCTGGGCCAAATCCAAACTGCGCAAGCATCGCCCAGATATATGGCCATTCAAGCGTGTCAAACGCCATGGTGGCGTCTAAGGACGCCAAAATGGCCGGCTCCCGTATGAACGGGGCACGTGCGAGCACACCGTGCAAACGCCGCAGATTAAGGGCTGTGTTGCGATGGGGAATAAAGCCAGATTGGTCCTGATGAACCAAATCGCCCACCACGCCAACCAGCCGATTGGCCAGTACCTTGGCGAGAATCTTGGGCTCCGCATTCAGTAGCGAAATGGGCCGATAGGATGTAACCCGGTCCCGAGGTCTCCCCTCCTTGTGGATGACCACGATTGTAGCCAAACGCTGGTCCAGCAGGAGGGAGCCCACCGAGTGTGCCGCCAGGAACATAGCCCGGAGGTGGGGCGCCAGCGTATCCGGTCGCAACTTGTACAACTCGATAGGGAGACCATTCGGACCCATGGCCTTGCCGGAAGCGACCGAGCGTATGGCGAGGGCGATCTCGTCGGAGGTGGGAGCGGCGTCCAACGACACCCTGTCATCCCCGGAAAGGGACGGCAGCGCGATATCACTGAGCAGGGCACGGGAATCCTCTTCCGAGCAGGGAGACACCGGGGAATACACCCCACGGAAATAATCCGCGAAGCAGGAGACGATTTCTTCTGGCTCAGTTACACACACACCATCCATTTTCTCAATCAGCGGGACCACACGATTCGCTCTCTCTTTTTTGTCCAACCACGCTATAAGTTTACCAGCCTTATCACCCACATCATACAGTCGCCCCTGTTGCTCTCTACTGAGGCCCCTGGCCGCCTCCGTGACGAGGGCCCTATAGGCCGCTTGCTTGAGTTGGAGGACATGTAATGCGGCATCCGTCACCCCACCTTCTAAATTACCCTCCAACTCGGCTATTTCAGCCCCATCCGGGTCACCTCCTCCCGCTCGCGCCTCCGGGCGTGGGAAATAAGGGATAGGGCCTCCCCTCGGAGTACTGTCTTGAAGGCCTCCCATAGCGGTACAGCCGAAGGCACGGACCCCACATTCTCATCAAAATATCGCTGAAGGGATTTAATCAATTCAGCGCGAATGGTGGGGTCGCGCAGGTACCAAGGATTGATTGGGACCACCCTACCCTCACCCCTCGGAAAGACATCAAAGTGCAGTAGGAGCGGGGAGTGGTCCGAAATACCCCGTGGCAAGTGTACTGCAGCTGCGTGGGGTGTTTTAAACGCCAGCAGTCCACTAATCCAAATGTATCCAAGAGGCCGGGTAGCCACGCCTGTGCCCGGGGGAGGTCCCTAGGGGGGTGACGATCCACAGACCCAGATACCACCGCATTAAAATCCCCCCCCACAACTAAAAGCCCCCCCGGAAGGCCAAGGAGAAGGCGCCCAAGGTCCGCAAAGGTGGTCGACTGCAGCCCCGGTGGGATGTATACTGACACAAAGACAACCACTTTGCCCTCCAGTCTTCCCACCAAGACCGTGTAACGTCCCCTGTCATCGTGGAGCACCTCATCAATCTCCAACGGGAGTGAGTTCTTCACCATGATGCCCACACCCCTTGAGCCAGACGTGAAGCCCGAGTGAGCCACTAGGCGATAGCCACGCCGATTCATGGCGCAGAAGGAGTTGCCAATGAGGTGTGTCTCCTGCAGAAAGACTACATCGGGCGAGATTCGCTTCAAAAACTGCAGGACCACACCCCGTTTGATCCTGTCCCCCAGTCCATTCACATTCCAAGACAACAAAGTTAGTTCCCTACCCCCCATCATATACAGAAGCCATCATTCGTCCCCCGGAGAGCACTTTAGAACTAACACAAAAATACGTTTGCCTTGTGATAAAAACGAACAACACCCCATCCCTACCCACCCACCCCAACAGAACTCCCCCCTCCCTGCACCCCTGCATGAGCCCGAACAGCCCCCCCAACGTGCAGTGTGCCTGTCGCCCCATATATAGTTAGACTAACTAAACCCCCTAGAGGAGGAGGGAGAACCCCCAATAGACCCAACACAACCTCCATAGGAGGGGAACTTACAAAAACTGACGCAGAATCGAAAGTGGCATAATTTTCGTCCAGAGTGAGGCCCAATATTAGACCCTCAGTCCCGATCCAGCGTGCCGTCTCCCCCCGCCGCCCCCCCCGCCCCCCCGATCACGATCCCCGGGCAGAGTATCCAGCCAGTCCCCGGCCGCTTCGGGACGATCAAAGAAGTGCGTGCGACCATCCACCTCCACACGCAGCTTGGCCGGGAAAAGCATGGCGTATTTGAGGTTTAGGTCCCGAAGACGGCGTTTGACGCCTAGGAAGCTCAGTCTCTGCTTCTGGACCGCTGGGGTGAAATCAGGATAAAAATTAACCTTCATATTGTCAAGCTTGACCGGTCCATGCAGTCTGGAGGTTTGCAGGATAGCGTCTCTATCCCGAAAATTGAAAATCCGGGCGATGAGGTCTCGGAGGGGCTCCGACCTTCGGCCTTCCCCCGGGAACCCTGTGGGCCCTCTCCACAGCGAAGAATTTGCTCAGCCCCCGTGGCTGGAGATGGGTAGCAATCAGGTCCTCCACAAAGAGATCCGCCGCCGCCTCCTCGCGTCCCTCGGGCACCCCGATAATGCGGATGTTGTTCCTCCGTGCCCGACTCTCGGAGTCCTCCAGGCGTCGATCCATAAGCGCACTCGCCTGACTAAGCCGGCGCACCTCTGTTTGCAAGGCCGCCACATCTGTCGTTAGGCCCGATGCGGTGTGGGCCAAAGAATCTACTCGGTCGTTGGTTTTGGAAAGATCGGCCCTCACCAGGCCAACATCCACGAGGACCGAGTCAATCTTCTGCGCCAGTGTATCAAACCGCTGGCCCACCGAGGCCTTCATCTCGGCAATGGCGCCCATGACATCTCGCAGAGTCAGATCTGCGGGCAGGTCTGGGGCATCAGGAGGGCTCTCAGGGGACTTGCGCGGTCCATCGGGAGATCCCTTCTGGAGGGTATAGCGGTCCATACTGTTGGCCTGATGGACGGCGCCACGCCGGGTCGATTTGGTCTTTGCCCGGTCTCCATCTTGTTTCGTGGCCATGGCCACCAGTCTCCCAGTCGCACCAGCCACGTCGTGTAGGGCAGGAAAGCAGGGCCACGAGCTCCGGGGGGCCCCCTCAGAGCAGCGGGGTGGATCACAGCCTGCAGGCAGGCAGGGTCTCCCAGCAAGGCCACACCACACCAACACCAAGGGCTCCGCGACCCAACCTCGCAGAGACGACGAGGTGGTGCGAAAGCGAAAGCGAGGGGTACGCGAGTCGCCAGGCCCTGCCTGCCGCGGTTGTTCACTTTGTCACTGGATCACCCCACAGCGCAAATCCGGGGTCCGGCGAGGGGAAGGCCGCAAACCTCAATCGGTGCTCACTCCGGTGTCCGAGGTCCGATTCGGAAGCGGGAAACGGGTGCCACCTCAGCTCAGGTTCACCAACATAGTCCCCTCATCCAGGGCAGGATAATTTCAGGATAATCGTAGGAGGTTGCGGAGGTCCTCGGGAGCCTCGCACCTACGCGGCCATCTTGGTTGCGCGCTAGGCTCCTCCCAAGTATGGCTTTTTTAACTGCATGTTGTCATTATATCATATGGACACCTATTTATTTGATCCTTAAGCAGTAAGCAGATTCCAGCAAGGGGCCTTGTAAAACTATCCTACCTTATAACGCATTCTGAAAAGTCGTGCTCTTAGCGTACCTGTGTAAATTGATAGCCATGGTAATGTAACGCTATTACTACATGTGAAGTTTTTATTTTTGTGCTCATATGTACCAGAACAAATGATTTTGCTGTGTGATCATGTTTAGCAATTAGAAATCCTTTTAAAGGACTGTAAGATTTGCCCTTTCATTAGGGCACCCTATTGCCACATCTGGAATTCACCACAGCCGTAGTCTGTTTTCTAATGTTTCGGATTTTAGCTATTATTCTGATTTTAAGGTCAAAGTTTGTCTTTTTTTAATCCAAATGAGTTTTCTTCCATTCCTATTTTTCCAAGTATGACTTTTCACTGCACGTTGTTCTATTGTCATATGGACACCTCTTTAACTGCTCCTTTGCAGCGTCCGGCAAGGGGCCTTGTAAAACTAATCTACCTTGGAACACATTCTGAGCACTTGTACTCTTGGCGTCCCTGTGTCTGACATAAAATTTGCTCCAACCACAAGTGTTCACGCTGTTTGCTCCAAAGCACTTCCTATGGTGACTGATATGTTCTGCTTAAGTGAGTGAAACCTTTAGTCCATTCTCCTTTCTCCCTTCACTATGTTGTGTTTTGTGCGTTATTAGTAAACTGATTTCTGGAGTTTTTTTCACAATACTGTCCTATGGCATTAAAAAATTCCAGTTGCTTCATTCCATTCATTTGTACGAAGCCTTGCTGTCATGTCTGCAAAATATTTGGAGCACATTTGAAATACATGTATCCTTTGCACTCCATAGAACGCTCCTCCTGATTGTCTTTTTTGGGATGCATTATTCAGCTTATAACAGATGTTGTGGTAACAGACCATTTTCTTAGACATTTGTAAATATTTCCCATGCATCAATTGCTATATCACAGCCCTTTTTACTATGTTTGCATTCCTGCCTACATGGTTTGCAGCGTGTTTTCCCATTGACCGTATACAAGGCAATCTATTCTGTCAACTTCACAGCTCATATATTCTTGTTTTACTACCCACCAGCCATTTTGTTGGCCTTTATCTTGAAATATAATTCAGGGGTCCTGCCAGAGAACTCCATAAGTAAATAGAAAATGAAAAGTGACTGCTTGCTTTTTGGTGATTGGTTTGAGGCACTTAAGTTTTAGACTGGCAAGATTGTTCAAGCACTCATTATTGTTAATCTTGTGTAATGTACATTGGTTGGGGTATGTTTTTGATATCCCCTAACAGACTGATAGCATCAATAGAATTCCAAACCCATATTTGTCCTGAAGAAGACCTCACCCAATTTCACACTGTGGTCAAAACGCTGTTAACATTTTCAATTTACAGACTGCATCATTTAAAGGTGTAATTATGTGAAAAGATTAATTATGTGGACATCCATAAGAAGGTCGATCATAATCATTTGTCCAACTTCTTGATTTATTGCCAAATGCATAGGACATAGGAGACCCAAAAGTGATTAGTTTGGTTAGGGGATTAGTTGCGGATTATAACAGTTTAAATATGTGGTAGGTAAAATTAAATATGATATCACAGATTAAGTGAAATGTGGTACCTTTGCTGCAAGGCATTGTTCGAATATTTGCTTGTAAAACCTAGCAAGCTCTAAATAAAAGTTAAAATAATATTTAGTTCTTTACTGAGAAGGGTATACTATTGACTTCCCTGGGAAACAGAACTAGTCATGATTCTTTTGCACAGTACATATCGGTTAAAGAAAAAGTATTTTACCTGTAATCTCATGGGAATCCTCATCAAAGTCATACGCACTGAATTGTCCCACAAACATGCAGGATTACAGAGTATTTAGCAAAATAAAAACATATATGTATGTATATATATATATGTATGTATATATATATATATATTCACTAAAAAAACCATAGGTTTCACACATGTTATAGTTAGCTGGAAATTTTACTGATAAAAAAACCAATGAAATTCCCCCGTTATAGTTACTGTAAGCAACTATAACTCACGCGACCGCAATCCTCTGCTGATGCTAATACTGTATTTAGACACTTATTTGCCCATGTCTTCTTCCATTAAATTTTAGCTATACATATATTACAATTTTTTTTTTTCATAAAGACACATATGTCATCAGCAGAGGATTACGGTCGCGTGAGTTATAGTTGCTTACAGTAACTATAACGGGGGAATTTCATTGGTTTTTTATCAGTAAAATTTCCAGCTAACTATAACATGTGTGAAACCTATGGTTTTTTCAGTGAATTAGCAAGGTTTTTTAAATGCTAATTCCTAACTATAACGTGTGTGAAACCGATGGTTTTTTCAGTGAATTTGTACGGTTTTTTAAATGCTAAGTTACTTTACGCCATTCGTGGCGTGCGCGCCCACTTAACGCAGTTCGTTCCGCTTCGTGCACCGTGCGCGCACAGTGAGCACGCGGTGCGCTTCGCGCACCGCGCGCCCACTTTACGCAGTTCGTGCCGTACACGCAAGGTGGGCACGCAGTGCGCTACGCGCACCGCGTGCCCACGTAACGCACCGTGCGCACATGGAGGACATATTATGCGCTTCCTTGTGATAGGTAATCTGTTAAATTTAATTTGTAAGTGATGACAATAATATGCCATGCACAGAGAGTGCGTTTTTTTTTTTTATATATATTTTTTAGCGTAAGCGCACGGTACGCGTACGGTAAGCGTAATCGGCGAAATTTTCAAAAAATAAAAATTTACCGTTTTTGGCCTTGGGGGATCTTTGAGGACTCAACTAACATGGCTATGTGCATGGGCGCTGTCTAAACAGCCCCTTTATATGTTTTTTCCCTTTGTTTACAGCCCCTCCCTCACAGTGCGAGAGAGAAAATGGCGGCCGCCGCTTCCTGGTTTCGACCGATTCGAATGTTTACTTAGATGTAACAGCCAATCAGAATCGCGCTCGCGCACGCCACCGTACGCGTACGGTAAGCGCACCGTAAGCGCACCGTAAGCTGGCTCAGATATATATATTGATTTAAAGGCTATTTTCTCAGAATCTACTGAACAGATTTACACCAAACCAACAAAAGGCACTTCCTTGACCTGAGGACTACCTCTCTGCCAAATTTCAAGTAATTCTGTTCAGCCGTTCGGGCTGTAGCCCTGTCTAAAGGTCCTATGGAAAAATGCATGGGAAAAACGCGTTTTGGGACCCCCCTTTTATCTCAGCCCCCGCTTGACGAATCCCCCCGAGACTTTCAGGGTAGAAGCGGAGCGTAGCGCCCCACCTATTTTGAAAAATTCGCGAGGATTCGTCAACCGGCGCCAAAGTTATTCAAAATAGAATGTTGAGGATTTCCTATGGAAACGTGGTCCTAACTATAACTACCTACTGGCGACCGCCAGTAGGTAATATATATATATATATATAATGTGTGTGTGTGTGTGTGTGTGTGTGTGTATATAACATTTATATATTTAAGGTCTGTAAAAGACTGAAAAGTCATATATATATTAAAAAAAACAAAGGTTACTGAGACGTTATAGTTAGTAAATAGAACTAAATAACAAAAGAAATTCACAAAAAAGAAAAAGGTTACAGGGGTGTTATAGTTAGGATAAGATTTTACACACATAAAACCATAGCAATTCAGCCTTTACAGTTATAGTTATCTCTAGTAACTATAACTCGTGCCCTGAGGTAACTATAACTCTTGCCCCCGCCATGCACAGTTTTCTCATCAATAATTTTATAGCAAATGTTGCAGTGATATTATCAATGATGGTATGGAAGATGTCATAAGTAATGTAATATGTCAGATAATTAGTAGGGCATGGCGAGGGCGCAAGTTACAGTTACCTTAGGACATGAGTTACAGTTACTTTAGGAAACTGCAATTCCTGAATTTCTAGGGTTTTGGGAGTGTAAAATTCGAGTTTGAGATCTGTCGGTTCAGCCGATCCTCTGCGGCATGATATATGCTATTGTTTTGAACCTTAATTTCTCCAAAACTAGTGAACGGATTTACAGCACAACACAACAAACAAACACTCTTTCCGGACAAAGATCTAGCTTTCTGACAAATTTGATGTAAATCCGTTCAGTGGATATAAAAACAAAATGAATATAGACAATGCATATTGGGACCCCCCCCTTGTTCTCAGCCCCCACTTGACGGCTCACCCTAAAACTTGCCATGTGCTAACAAGTCAAAAAGTAGCAGTTTTTGGGAAAGTTTCATGGAGATTCGTCAAACGGGGCTAAAGTTATTAGCAAACCAAAATATGCTCCTTCCATGGAAAAGCAAACCTAACTATAACTACCCAGTGGTGACTGCCACTAGGTAGGTAGGTCGTTATATAATATAATATAATATAATATAATGTAATATAATATAATATAATAAATGGAGTTCGCCAGTAGAGAGTTATAGTTACAACCTAGTTTCCATAGACACAGCTTTTTTTGTTTGGCTAATAACTAACACCGTTTGACGAATCTTCACAAAATTTTCAAACTAGTACGCTAGTCACTTCAGCTGCTGTCTGGGAATTTTCTGGGTGATTCATCAAGCGGGGGCTGAGAACGCATTTTTCCCATGCAATTTCCCATAGGGATTTTGAATATGATTGTAGCCCAAACCGCTGAACAGAATTACACCAAAGTTGTCAGAAAACTAGTGCTTGATCCAGAAAGATCTCTTTTTGTAATTTAATGCAAATCCAGTCAGTAGTTTTGGACTCATTAAATTAAAAAGAAATATAGATATCTAGGGACACAAATCCTCCATGGATCTGACAGATCTCTTGGTTAGATCTGATTGGCTGCCAACACTTCAACCAGGAAGTGTTGGCAGCCATCTTGGGACTCAGGACTAAGCCTGCTTTCCCAAACAAATGCAAAAAACATCAAAAAGGAACAGGGAAGGAATACCCTGACCCCCCTAGGCCTGGTGGTAGGGTCACACAGGGACCCCGCTTGCTGCAAATTTGTGGTGGATCCGCCAATCTGAAGCAAAAAAAAACAAGAAAAAAACAAGCGCAGTCTCCCATCCCATCTCCCGGGCCCGGCCTCATAACATATTGGGAGGGGGGCACATGGCCCCTCTCTGGCCCATCCTCCCCAAAATATTGGGAGGGGGCAGGCGGCCCCCCTCCCCGGGCCGTTTTAAGCCTTGGGGACCCCAACTCCTTGGTCCTGGCCGTGCAAAAAGGGAGGAGGCCACGTGGCCTCCCCTTCAGGAGCCATTAATGGTCCTGTGGACCCCATCTCCCAGAGCCGGCTCAAAAATGTCCCGAGGGCCCCTTCCTGGGACATAGCAGTTTCCCTGCCCACACTGGTGTGGGCAGGGAAACCTCTGCTCTCGCTTAGCGAGAGCAGTTTTAAAGCTCCTGCCAAGCGACAGCAAACGGTAAGTCTGCTCCCAGCGGATGGGAGCATGAAAAATGTTCCAGCCTGCTGGAAGGAGACTTTTCATCTGTTTCCCTGCCCGCTGTTAAGGGGGCAAGGAAACTGATTAAAAAAAATTGCTCCTGCCGGCAGGAACCATCATTTGTAGCTGCTCCTTGCAGGCAGGAACATTGCCTACTTCTGCTAGAGGTGGGGAGCTGGCTAGGGGCATGGGGCATTAAGGATCCCCAAAAACACACTGTGGGTGTCCTGGTGGTCTCCAGGTCATCCACAATTTAATGGGGCCCTGGCGGATGGGGTCCTCAGGGTCAATATTAGCCAGGGGAGGAGGGCTTCGTGCCCCCTTTAGACAATGGCCGGCCTCTGGGCCCCGGGAGATGGGGTTCCCAGGGACAGACATTGGTCCGAGTCCTTACATTCACCAAAACCCTTCAAAAAGAAGTCGGATCACACTCCAGAGTGTAGGTAAATAGTTTAATTAATTTTAATCTTACAGACACCAACATATCCCTTACGCATTTCGGTCTAACTAAGACCTTGGTCATGGGTAAATGTATACTCATGTAAAGCAGCTGTTAAATAACCATTGAAATAACCTAATCTCCTGTTACATGCTCCTGTAGGATTCTGGTATCTGTAGTGCATACTCAAGGGAAGAAGACTTTCAGAATGAAGCACAGGAGAGTTTACAAAGATTTGAAGTGAGGGGGTATCAAAAAGGAATTTTAAAAAAGCTATGAAGAGAGTTCAGGACTAAAACAGAGCAGACCTCTTAAAAGAGGAGCTTAAGAAGATCGATGTGAAGCATAACTTCTGATTGATCACAAGTTTCTCGAATGCAGCCAGTCAAGTGAGAATCATACAGACAAACTGGCGTATACTCAAGTCCGACGCAGTGATAGGAAAAGATTTACCATCCCATCCCTCTCTAACTTTTAGAAAGACACGGTCCATAAGAGACCAACTAGTGGGGAGTTACCTACCTCCAGCCAGATTGCAGGAAAGTTTACAACAAATACCGGGTTTTTACCCTTGAGGTAAATGTAAAGCCTATGCCAACAGCAGGAAAGTCAATTTGTGTGAGATTCGAGGCCTAGGGGACACTGTCCGCGTAACAAAGTTTATGAACTGTAACACGCCTTATACAGTGTATTGCCTAATTTGCCTATGTAACCTCAGGTACGTGGGAAGCACAATCCACCCTGTAAAGATACGCATCCTTAGGCATCAGAGAGCGATTAACAAAAGAGATCCCAGTTATCCATTCGCAAGACATTTTCAGACTCGCCATCAGAGCAATAGCAATTTGCTCAGATATTTATGTATTGATCACGTGCCACGAGACATAAGAGGTGGCGATAGGGAGAAGAAATTACGCAGACTAGAATCATGGTACATACTGGATATGTTAACGAAATCACCCTTAGGGCTAAATACTGGGGAAGCGCTGGGAGTGCACTTATAACTGAGAACCAGGTACAGCAGCAAACGGATGAAGAACCAGACGGGGGAATTAGTTAGGGGACATTTACAAATCAGCACAAATGAAATAACGTAAAACAATTAGCTGAATGTCTCAGCCCTACAAGGGCGGAACTATGGTTGTTGTTATTATTTTTGGAGTCACACATGAGTACAATGTAAACAATCAGTTGAATTTCTCAGCCCATCCAGGGTGAAATTATGGTTGCTATTAACTTTTGAAGTCACCCATGTGCATTATGCAAGGAAATTGTACAATCAATATAGGAACAATGAACAGCAGAATGTTCCCGACAATAAATGCAAACAGAAAGAACAAGGAATTAAGTTGCATAACACATTGATGTAATTTCTGGGTATCCCATCCGCTGTATGGAGGTGCTTTTACAATGTAAAAGGTATTGTCCTCTGATTTAGCAATGGAAAGCATGGAAGTAGATTAACATACACCATTACAAAATGGCGAAACGGTTTATTTTGTTTAGATGAACTGTTATAATCATATGAAATTGAATTTGATTCGTAACTTGGAAGCATCATGGATTGAATTATGATAATTTGAATGTTTGCTTTCATGAAATTGAAATAATTAAGGATACAAATGAAGAATTGTATAATTTGTCTTCAAAACCACCATTTAAAGATGGTGGCATATTAGCACTGTCACACCACCAATTAATGTGGATGATTTGTCAAATAAAAGAGGCACAGAGGCGGTCGCCGAAACTTAGGAAGGTGATCCACCGAAACGCATTTGTAGCAAACAGTACGAATAAATCCTAACGTGGCCCCCGCGAGTGACTGACTTATTTTGAAGGTAGCAGATATATATATATATATATTTATGTACACACACATATTACAGAGTGGCAGTAGCCACTCTGTAGTTATAGTTAGGGTCACCAGAGACTTCATAAACTTGCACTCATTTGACGAATGTCCACAAAACTCTGCAGATCTGTAGCACCCGTTTAATTATTAGAGGGCTGAAAATTTTGCGGTGTTTGGTCAACCCGGTGCAAAGAAAAAAGGAGGGTACCAAATCAGACTTGAGACCCTTGCATTTTACATAGACTTTGTATTTTGTGTAGCGTAAAAATGTCCAGTCGGATTTTGCAGACAAGTTTGGCAGCATAAGATATTAGGGTGCGCAAATGATTCTTTAGGGTACAGCAGGTAAGTAGAGTAAGATTCTTTTAAGGTATTTTGTTTTTCAATTTAGTGATATCTTGCAGCACAAAACTATGAACAGTAGCAAGGAAGCCCAGAAAATAAACTAGACTGCATATGTAAAGTTTCCGATGTACTACGTAAACAACATTTATGGTCACATGCTTATGGAAACCTATAAATATATAACATGTGCGGTTTGGTCCACGTTGCGCCTACATAGGCTACAACTCCCAGAAAGCCTCAGGAGAAAAGGCAGAGCAGCAGCCATACAAGGAAGCGACGCGCACAGAATGACGTGCGTAATTCTGGATTCGAACTTGTCGAATCAGTTTCCTGGCGTTTCCCGACCGAGTTCCATGGCGCACAGAGGCGTCAAGTTCCTGGGATTGTGTTGGACTTAGTGAGAGGATTCCTGTACGGAGCTTTTTGACTTGGAGGCGTGTCCGCCTGTCACCGAATTAAGAGAGGCGGTAAGCGTTCCGACTCCTTCCAGCCGTTGCCCGACTCTCAGACCGGGCACTCCCCGTGGCAATCCCTAGTCCGCGATTGAAGAGAGTTCGTCCCGTTTTCCTGATAATGCGCTCCGAGTTAAGAGCAGTGCTTTGTATTCCTCGAGGTTGACGCGCTCGGACTAGGAGCCGTTAATCATCTACAGCCTTTGTTCTTTCCGCTCCATAGAAGAAGTTTCATGGAGTATCTTTATTTATTCCACGTTCACGAGGAGTGAACTGCCAGTTCCCCGATTCCTCTCCGTGACTTACAAGCCATCAGGATTAAATGGCAATCTAGGAGGGAAAGCATTTAGACATATTGTTTTGTTTTACGTTTAAAACACAGAGCCTGGATTGTGTGTTGTACAACTGGTCATTAACGTTTAGTTGCTTTTCGGAAAAGCATTGCTAAGAACAGAGAACTTACTGAACCTTAGGAATCTACTTTTAAGGATCCTTGCTTTTTCTGCTAATAACAATATAAGGTTCCGGACAGGTGTGTAGGGGCATCAGGAGATAGGGTCAGCTTTAGTCATAAGTAGGCTTTCCTGTTTTCAGTTTCTAATTTTGGTAAATTCTGGTGGGGTTTTTTCAGTGTTTTCAAGTGATTTCAATACCTTAAAAAAACAGTGGTTATCAGTGGTTACACATTTTCACGCCCTTAAAAACAACAGAAACAGTGTTTTTCCGGTGTTCATGGAACGTTTTGCTTTTATTATTGCTTGCTTTCTGCACTGATAGTGCATGGTATATAGACAGTGTATGTACAGTATATACAAGGTCCAAATACATTTTTGCAAATCAAACTTATTGTAGTACACCATACAATACTTCTTCAGTGAGTCTTTGGTCATGTGCGCTTGCTCTTTCCTTCTCATGTAAACATTTTTCTGTGAAAAGGCCCTCTCAACACTTGCACTTGAGACAGGCAACGCCAAAACAGCCAGTACATAATTTGCTAACTTTGGCCACTGACATAGCTTTCCATGACAATACTGGTGCACTTGAAGATAGCGATTCTCTGGGCAGGTTCTGCAACATCTGCGTTAAACTGGGTGCTTAGGCCCCCAGAGTTATTGAAGCGGTCAAAAATGAAGCAGCACGTTTGAAACTACGAAGAAGATTCCCATTTGTGGAAGGGATCTAAAACGTGTACAGAGTACCACAGTGAGGTTTCATTGACTTCAAATGCCATGGTTGGTGAAGGGACATTTCTATGCATCATTGCAAGCCATTTCTTATACATTGTAAAATAAAAGCTCCTGAATTGCTCTTCTACATTGCTTTGTTTACCAAGTGGCAATCACTCTAACATGGAACATGTTGCAGTGCCAAATTCACTAAAGGTGTCGCCCAGCCTACTCTCAAGGTGATGTTTCACATCTACACCAAGTTTGCTGAACACTTGGCAGACAAGAGTGTTTACAGACTCTAAGAATGCAGCAGAGTTTTGTTTTCTTTTTACATCACTATCAATATGTGACCAAAGATCCTCACATTTCTTGCCTTTGGCATCATTACTCATCAAAAAGTCTATAAAAGGTTGCCACATGGATAATATAGCAGTTACAGCCCCTTCCCTTGGACGGAGAACATCAGCTTAATTTAATTAACAAAGTTGGGATGACTCTTTCTTTGACGCCACACAAAGCACAAAATGAGAAATATTTGCGTTTTAGTTCCTGCGCATAACAAAACAGTGCATCAAAATGGACTAAAAACTCAAAAGCATTCTTCATCAACTCTGAAGATTGTACGGATGCTTTCAGAATACTATCTAGCAAGTGGCAAGGATCTCTTACAGGCAAGCACTTCTGCTCAGGTATCAGTTTTGACAGGTCAAATAACTAACTTGTTCATATACATAGCTGAATCACTGCAAATACAAACAATATCATTCCAATCTTTGTTGCACTTGGAAAGAACCTTTTTGCAGCAGAATTTCAAGTGACACTGTGTTCCATGTTTTCCAAACGTCTGGTGTTATGTTTTCATCACTATCCCAGATTGTTGGTTATAGCACTCTTTTTACATATACTTGTCACTATACCTTGCATTGAATGTTTAAAGCCTGAGGTGTTGGCAATCACCTACTATCAATACTGACTCATTAGAAACTTGGGGTTGGTGTATCCAGGGTTTTTACCCCTTCTCTGTGGGTAAATGTGATGGCACATATTGGGAAAGATTCTTATGAAACCAGCAATTTTACCTATCAGTTAAAGAATCAAACGCAGCCAAAATATCAAATATGATTTTGTTAGTTCCTGACTCTATACAGTTTATAAAATAATTAAACAAGACCTAAAACATGCTTATAAACCCCGTAGCTTTAAACCAAATACCAGAAAACTGAAAAAATCCAAAGGAAGTAGAAACAATATTTTAGTGACATCCCTAAATAACAAAACTCAAGCAGAATAATGTTAGCCCAGTCTTTCTTGATGCTACCTTGTATAACAAAGTTAAATTGTATTGGGCTCAGAAAAAGAATGACTCTTTCACTCTCCTTTTCCTTTCTTTGAATGACATTTAGTTTGTGGTTGTGCAGGTGTTTTTTCAGTGTTTTTATATTTACACTGGTGAGGGCTATTTCCCTCTTGGTGGGGTTTTATCAGTTATTATAGGTTTAAACCTAAAACCGGACAGCCTAGTCATAAGGTGCACTCCTCTGCTTAATGTTGATATGCTTGTTTTATCTTTCTATGATGTAATACCGTGTGGTCGGAAGGAAGACAGAGTCTGCGTGTGTAGTATATCGTCCAAGGTCATTTGAATTCCTAGCGAGAATTAAATGAGTGTAGTGTTGCATGTTCTTGTATTTCATGGTGTGTATTTGTATTTCAGGTTCTACTCCCTGCTGTTCCCTTCCTACCCTTCCCTCACTTGATTGTCCCAATACTCCGTGCATTCATTGTAGGAGTTGGGGAGATCAAGGGGTGGACCCCTTATTGCTTCACTCGAATCCTGAGGAGCACCCGTCTTTGGACAGCAACATCACATAACAAATAGAATACATCTTAATCTGCTTAAGTTTCTTTGCATGCTCTCTGGATCACAAAATAAAAGTAGCCCAACAAGCTAAATGAAAACCATCTTCCTTATGCAGTCCTGTGCAATAAAATGGAAAAGTGACCTCGCAGTGAGCTACAGAAACTAGACTGCATATGTAAAGTTTCAGAATTACTACATGAACAATTAAAAGACACATTTATGGTCACACAATTCTGTAAACCAATAAACAAAATACATAACAAATACAATAGATAAAAAGAAAGAAATCATATTAAACGTGATTGCCACTCTGTAGTTATAGCTAGTATTCCCAAAGATATGAATTCCTCCCTAATAACCTTTCTCCCATTTGACGAATCACTGCAAAACTTTCCAGACCTATAGCATTGAGATGATATAAATGTTTGTGGTGATTCGTTAAGGGAGTGCAAAGATAAAAGGGGGTCCCAAAACGCATTTTTCCACCAATCCATTTTCCATAGATTATTGCATTTGATGTAGTGCGAAAACGCCTTAATGGATTTACATGAAATTTGGCAGGATTGTATATTGTGGTCCAGAGATGATGCCTTTGGGTACTGCCGTTAAGTAGGGTAAGTATTTTTTAAGTTATAAGGCATCATCTAGTGATATCTGTCACATTTCGTGAAACTACTGAGGTACATGCCACATCATGGGAGGCACTCTACTATACCCTACTACCTATAACTAGTTACCCGGTGTACAGCATAGCGTGCTAAATTTGCAGGTTTTATATGGTTGAATTAATATATGTATACCAAAATTGAAAAGCGTGTATGCGAGACGAAAGTGTGAGCATTTTCAGAACTCATATGCTGAAGTTTGGAGGAAAATGGGTGCATTTCCAAAATATATTTAAAGCTAATATTTGAGTGATAAATCTTGCGGCATAAGGGGAGACTTATTAGTCATATTATTGTGGTGCTCACTGTGGGTAATCTTGCATAGGGTAGCCACCAATGTAATCTTGCCTGATGCGGCAACTATTACAACACTAATAACATTAGTAGCTCGGGTGATTTTCATTGAGCACAAATAGCTCTGATTACAGAAAAGGTTGGAGACCCCTGTTCCACACTATTCAATTGGACCCCACTCCACTGTACATCACTACACTGTATGCTATTACACTCTATCCCACCCCACAATACACAATTGCAGTCTAAACCACTTCACTGTACGCCACTTCACTGTAAGCTACTATACTCTATTCCACTTTATGCCACTGCACTCTACACTACTACACTATACGCTATTACACTCTATGCCACTCCAATCTACGGTAATCCACTCTGCGCTATTCCACTTTATGCCACTCCACTGTATGCTACTACACTCTACGATACTCCACTGTACTCTCCTCCAATCTATATAACTCCACCCTACAAAACTCTACTACACTCTATGCCATGCTAGTAGACTTTACTCCACTCTATACCCATGTACTTCACTGTCGAAATTGGCACTCAACTCTATGCCCGTAGACTCTTTTGTACAACACTCTACTCCATTCTACGACAGTTCTTAACACTGTACGACACAGCACTCTACTCTACTGTATGAGACAGCAGTCCAATTTATAACAGTTTCCTCGATCTACGCTGTGCCACTTCAATGTATGCCACCCCACTCTACGCTAATCCACTGTACCCTACTCCACTCTACGCCACTCCACTGTACACCACCCCACTATGCAGTATTCCATTGTACGGTATTCCACTGTATGCTACTCCACTTTACAGTAATCCACTCTAAGCCACTACAGAGTATGCCAATCCACTGTACGCTGCTCCATCTTCTGACACTCTCCTCCATTCTATATAACTCCATTCTATAAAGGTCTACCAC
Organism: Triturus cristatus; assembly: GCF_964204655.1. Taxonomy (NCBI): domain Eukaryota; kingdom Metazoa; phylum Chordata; class Amphibia; order Caudata; family Salamandridae; genus Triturus; species Triturus cristatus. The sequence goes on from NC_140589.1 coordinate 1,398,398,733, forward strand.
TCTTCAGGGCAATCTACAAGATTGTACTCCACTATATCCCTGTACACCCGACTGTCCAACACTATACTCCACTATATGCCAGTACACTCCAATGTACAACGCTCTAATTCACTATAACACACTTTTCTAAAAGACACAGCACTCCACTCTACTGTATGAGACGCCACTCCAATTTATAACAGTTTACTAACTTTGCTATGCAAGGACACTCCACGACACTCCACGACACTCTACAACACACCAATACACTGTATTGTACTTTACTCCACACTGTTATACCACTCCACTCCACTCTACTCTACTCTACTGTATGAGACTTTACCTCACTTTACTCTACAGCAATCCAGCTCCACTATTTCACACACTACTGCACTCTATGCAACTCAACACTACTACACTATATGCCACTCTCTGACACTTTACTCTTGTCTATACTACTTCACTCCACTGTACTATACTGTGTGCCACTGTACTCTACTCCACGCTACGATATTCTAGTCCACTTTGTGACACCGTATGCAACTCTTTGTATGCCACTGCACCCCACTTCATTCCACTCTAATCTGACACAGTACTCCACTCTACTCCACAGTATGCCACTCCACTTTAGCCACTCAATGTCATTGTACTCTTTAGCACTGTATGCCAATCCACTGTATCACACTCTACAACACTGTACTCTACACTACTTCACTCTACATAAATCAACTAGACTGTATGCCACTCTACTCTACTGTAGTCTGCATCACTTTCCAATACTATACTTCACCCCACTACACTCTGCTGCACAACACGGTACTCCAATTTAGGACACTTAACTTGACTATAATTAGGCTTTACTGTTTTCAGTTTCTATTTTTGGTAAATTCTGGTGGGGTTTTTTCACTGTTTCCATTGATTTCAATACTTTAAAAAAACAGTGGTTATCAGTGGTTTCACATTTTCGCGTAGTTACTTACGTTCTGCACTGACAGTGCATGGTATATAGATAGTGTAAGTACAGTGTATATGAGGAATACATTTTTGCAAATCAAACTTATTGTAGTACACCATACACTGCTTCTTCAGTGAGTCTTTGATCATGCACGCTCACTCTTTCCTTCCCATGTAAACTTTTATCTGTGAAAAGGCCCTCTCAACATTAGCACTTGAGACGGGCAATGCCAAAACAGCCAGTACACAATTTGCTAACTCTGGCCACTGACCAAGCTTTCCATGCCAATGCTGGTGCACCTGAAGATTGCGGTTCTCTGGGGCAGATTCTGCAACAAATGTATTGAACTGGGAGCATATGATCTCTTTTATTGAAGCGGTCAAAAATTAAGCGGTACTTTACAAAATCTGTATAAAAGAATTCCCCTTTACGGAAGGGATCTAGAAGCTGTGCAGAGTACTACAGAGAGGCTTCATTGACTTCAAATGCCATGGTTCGTGAAGGGACATTTCTATGCATATTTGCAAGCCAAATCTCATGCACTGTAAAATAACATTTCCTGAATTTCTCCTCAATATTTCTTCGCTTACCAAGTGGCAAGCATTCTAACATGGAACATGTTGCAGTGCCAATTCACTAAGAGTCGCCCAGTCTACTCTCAAGTTGATGTTTCACATCTACACCAATTACACTGAAGATTTGGTAGACAAGAAGGTTTTCAGACTCTAGTTTATTAATTATGTCCACTACAGTAGTCATGCTTTCCTGTAAAAATCTAAGAATGCAGTACAGTGTACTTTTATTCACATCACTATCAATATGTGACCGAAGATCCTCACATTTCTTGCCTTTCGCATTATCACTCACCAAAAATCCTGTAAACGGTCACCACATGGATAATATAGCATTTACGGCCTCTAGGACTCCGGACCACTGGTTAAATGACACAGTTGGAATGCCTCTTTCTTTGATGCCACTCAAAGCACACAATGAGAAATATTTGCTCTTTAGTTCCCGTGCATAACTTAACAGTGAACCAGAATGGACTACAAGGTCTATAGCATTTTTCATCACCTCTGAAGATTGTAAAGATGCTTTCAGCATACCATCTAGCAAGTAGCAAGGATCTCATACAGAGAAGACCTTCAGCTCAGGTATCGATTTTGACAGGTCATCACACAACTTTTTTCATACACATAGCTGAATCACTTCAAATACAAACAATATCACTCCAATCTTTGTTGAACTTGGTAAGAACATTTTGCAGCAGCATTCCAAGTGACACTACCTTCCATGTTTTCCAAAAGTCTGGTGTCATGTTTTCACCACTATCCCAAATGCTTGGTGACCGCACTCTTTTCACATATACCTATCGCTGCCCTTGCATTGAATGCTTAAAGCCCGGGGTGTTGGCAATTCACCTACTCTCAATACTGACTCGCTAGAAAAGGGGACTGCTGTATCAAAGGGTTTCACCCATTCTCTGTCTGTGGGTAATTATGATGGGACATATTGAGAAAGATTCTTATGAAACCAACCATTTTACTTATCAGTGACAGAATCAAATGTAGCCAAAATATCAAATGATTTTGATATTTCCTGATTCTCTACAGTTTATAAAATAATTAAATAAGACCTACAACATGCTTCTAAACCTTGCATCTTTAGACCAAAGACCTTAAAACTGACAAAAACATGAGGAAGGTGAAACAATATTTTAGTGACATCGTTAAACAACAAAACTCAAGCACAATAATGTAAGCCCTGTCTTTCTTGCTGCTACCTTGTATAACAAACTTACATTGTATTGGCCCCTTCAGGAAGAAATAAAAATGACCCTTTCACTCTCCTTTTCCATACTTTGAATGGCTTTTAGTTTGTGGTTGTGCAGGAGTTTATCAGTGTATGTATTTTTACATTGGTAAGGGCTATTTCCCTTCCGGTGGGGTTTTATCAGTTATTATAGGTTTAAACCTAAAACAGGATAACATAACTGTAATCTAAGCCACTCCACTCTATTGCTTTCCACTATAGTCTATGAAACACCATTGCACTCTATGACACTTTACTCGACACTACATCAGTTTACTCCACTCTACTCTACTACACTATATCCCACTCTATGTCACTGTACAATACTCCGCTCTACACGTTCTTCTGTCCAACAATCTACTCCACTGCATGCAACTCCACTCTACAACCCTGTACTATACTCTGTGACACTCTACCCCACTCCATGCCCATCCACTATATGCCACTGTACTACACTGTATGACACGACGATATGTCACTCAACTTCTCTTTATGATATGCCACTCCAATATATGACATGGCACTCCACCACACTCTCAACAGTCAAAAGGTAAAGAGCATTAAGTGATATCAGAGACCTGCGAGATACATTGTGTTGTAGAAAGGGCCACCTCCAGCCTCTGATTTGATTTGCGCTGGTCTTGATTTAACTGGCTTGTGAGACACATTTCATGATAAGTTCAAAGGTGGCATGGTCTTCAGAAAGTGGCAGCCTGAAGACTCTGGCTGTGGCTCCACCTTGATTTCTTGGTCTCCGCACCGTCCCCGTCTTCTTGACGGTGGATCATTGTATGCCAACTAGGCACCGATCTCGCCGGTACCGGACCATATTTTTGGATCGAAGGCATGGCAGGCAATGTAGGATGTCTTGTCAAGCTCCAGGGAAAGACACGAATTACAGGCCTAATGGTGATTGGTCCAAGGGTATTTTGAGTGGCACCAGTGATGAACAAAAGAGGGCGTCAATTCGGAGCTCTCTGGATGAACGTCCGAACCGGACAACTGAAAGAAACAATCTAACAATGGAGTTGATGCCCATGCTCACTACCAGTAATAGGTGGAGTCATCATGCCTCGTGACTTGAAAACATGTCCGAGCCCAACACTAGATGGCAGGAGTATGCACAGCATGAGTATCAACAGCTACACATGCCACAAACATTGTGTACTTTTATCAGAGAAGTGTCCATAGAGCATATCTAACCCCTGAAGTATGCACAACATGTATTCTGGGGCTCAGGACAGATGCTTGGGGTGCTCATGCGATGGAGCCGACCTCCTGAACAGAATGAAGGACTTCAGGCTAGTGAAGACTTGTGAAGTCTCAGCACAGGGAATCATCACAATTCTGACAGATAACAAAGACCAATATACAGGTCCAACTGGTTTACTGTGTCACTTTACCCAGAGAAAACATGAAAAATAACACAAGCAATTCACTGCTCTGGGACATGGCTAAATGAGGCTTTACAATGGCAAGGAAATTACAGACTGTTCTGCCGCAGTTGCTTGTCTATTTGATCCATGTAAATTGGGAACACCTGAAGCATCTGTCCTAATCAAAATAGGTGAGCAGGCGCACCCAAGTCACCAGGGACAGAATGAGGGATACTATTTGATGCGATTTGGCAACCCACTCAAGAACCTCCTACATAATCGGGTGAGGTGATACAAGGGTGGAGGAAGTTAGACCATCAGTCTATTCTACTCTAAAATGAGTGTAAGGTAATTCATCCCTACCCACATCAGGGCCCCAAATGTAGGATACAGTAGGAGAAATAATGATCTGATAATAAAGTATTATGATACCGGAGGCATATTGCACAACCATGATCTCTGTTAATGTTGCAGTGTTGTACGTGTTTTGATGTGCAGCCTTAATTTGTATGGGTTGTAAAACTCATAAAAAGTTTAAAATACATGTTTTTAATTTTAAATGCAGAAACATATATTGGCTTCCCTTCCCTTTTGCAGAAATCCATTAGTCACAAAATAAAGCAATTCCTGTCAATGAGGGGGTGAGAAACCATTGCTGTTTATGCAGTACCAAAGGCTGAACATTCAATAATATGTCCGATATTTCTGCAGACTCTAACACAATGGGAAATTAGTGTTACTCAAATATATTACCTGGACTTCCTCATCTGTTGGATAGATAGGGTAATACAGACACGACTTATGAGACAGCCGGAGAATTTCCTTCAGGAAGTGCTTTGTGTAATGCTTGAATATGGGGTTTAAGGCAAAATGGAATAGATGCCCATGCTCCTCCCGTTGGTGATGATTGAAGTAGATAAAATCTTCGATGTTGTAATGCGAGCGAATGTATTCAATATTCTGGAAGAAGAAAGCAAAAAACTTAAAATGACCTGAATAACCATATATAATACTGCCCTAATTCAAAATATACATTGTGCATCATTAACCATTTGGTTTTTACAGCTGAATAAATGTAAGTAAATGCTCATAGAAATAAAGTTAAAAAATGTAAGAATATTATTTCTAAAAGAGAAACTGTGTGAAAGTGGTATGCAAAGGAAGCATTTGATATAGGGTCATGGTTTCACAATATGCAACTGAAGGACCTGTATTACTGGCCTAGACACAATAATATATGCATTTTGGTTCTAGTTGAGGGGCCCGAAACAGGCCACATTTAAGCCTTTATTGATCCTTCCATTAGAGGTGTGGTTCCTGATAATCCAGCGTTGAGGCATCTTGTGATAGACTTCCAGCACTGATCACATGCCCAACATCTTACCTCCTGGAGCACGTTTCCCCTACTGACCCATTGAGATGGTGCAAGCCCATTTTTGCAACAAAAAAACTTAGCTGCTACAGCAAGAGAGTTAGAGGAAGCCAATTACCAAGGACTGACTTTGCCCTGACTTGACCCGTGAAGGCTAAGTACCCCATAATCAAATTGTCAAAATACTCATGATCCATTGTGAATTCTACTCTGAGTCTTGTGGTATAGAGATCAAGACTCAGAGTGCATGTCAAGATTGATCACACATTTTTTACATGTCTATTCAAATGGAATCCAATCTGAGTTCTATTGACCCAAAATGTTCAAATGCTTGCTGGGATGCAACTGCACATTTTTTAACATAGGATGCTGATTAGAGCACCAAAGAATGCCTCCATTTTAGGGGGGATTAGAGTAACGTGTGCCATCCCAAATTACATCATTTAATATTCTACCAACTGAGATTGTCACTGCGATGTTACCAACATGTCCTGAAGGGGACACAGGGTGTATATTAGATATACATCACAAGGCATGATTGATATATTTTCCTCCAACATGAGGTGGACTGGATGGGTCTTGGCCCTGGCTGTTGCTGGTGGGGTGTTGACCCTTTCCACTTTCTTTTATTAACAAACACCCTAGATCTGCCTCTGAGAGTGAACATTGTGAAAAGTCATCTCTTAGCTAGTCTGACATAAAAACTTGTTTCAGAGATTCAGAATCTTCAAATGGATTTAATTCAGGAAGCTATTTTATTTTAAAAATAGAATATTTCCCAAGTTGGGGCAAGGAGCCGAGTTGGAATGAGCTGCTTTTCAAGACTGAGGAAAATGTTCAGAAACTGTTTATAAGGTTCAGCACCGAAACATGCCTCACCAGGATGAGTTTTAAGTTCATTGCAAAGAATCAGACCAAAATTATGTTTTGCAGCCAATGTATAACCATCAAAAATTTTGCTCAGAGATACAGCAGATGCCACTAGGGAGCAATCAGACTAAAGGTCTCTAACATTTAATTGGAATGCCTCAATGGGAGGAGAGGAACATATTAGTCAAATTACAAAGCACTGTCCAATGCCGCAAGGGAGGAAAAGTGTAAGCGACACACCTTCAGGAAACATGATTGAAATTAAATTGGGGGAACTTTGGGGAGAGCCCATGTTCCATGCATGCAATATGCGATCTGCTAGAAGGACATTGATACTGATTCCAAAGAAGTTACCCTTCTGAATACCTGTGTATTCAGAGGATAAACAAGGTGATTGGGTGTCAGTTAAGAGCTGAATTTTGAATGCATATAATCAATATCAATAATCCCAACTTTTACATCACTGTTGCTGCTGAACTGATAAGATTTGGGGAGCATGACCTTGTGCAGGCATGAGATTTTGTTTTCTAGGAAACACTCTTGTCAAATTTGTGGCAATCAACAAAAATCACAATTTTACCAGAGTGTGTTTAGATTACAAGCTGGATGATGGGTGTATAGACATTTAACCTAGCAGAGAGTACTTTGCTCATTCAGCAGCACACAGGACCCTTGCTGGAATAGATATGACATTCATATACAGGATTAGCATAAAGTAGGTTTCTGGCATTGAATATACCCACAGACTGTCTGATCACTTATTACACGTTTATGCAGGGAGGGAGGAACAGAACATCAGCTGTGCAGATTAGAACCATCAGCATTCCTAAGACTCTAATTTTAGGCATATTATAAGTAAGCATGCACAACTATTTATGAAGCCGGGTATGTTCTAGAAATAGATTTCATCCGTTTGGGAAGCTTTCAATTGCTAACACAAAGTGTGCACAATTAAAAAAATGTAAGATTGAATTTAGCAGCATTGAACTCAAGATGTAAGCACTCCAAAGGATGGATCTGGCTGAAAATCCCCCTGTAGAGGATAAGTTTATGCCGATCATATTTAGGCAAACACAAGGAGATGATGGACGGAGCGCTGAAACTTTTCAGACACTCACCCCCGGTCACAGATCTGGGTTGAATCCATCAACGTTGTTTAGCTCACTTCGCCACCTCAGTTCAGACCCAGCTATATGCAAATCAGTCTTGACCTTGTGCCTCATGGGAACAGTCCAGCCCGAACTGCCAAGCCAGGTCTTCCCTTAACTGGAAAAAAGCATCCTGGGACCGGTTTCTGGGTATCACCCTTCATCAGCCAGGCTAGCTTGAATCCAGTGGCAAAGTGAGCAAGGGACCCACGTCTGGGCATACCCTGCCAACTTAGGGTGAACAAAGCAAACACAAGGAGATGATGGACGGAGCGCTGAAACTTTTCAGACACTCATCCGCAGTCACAGATCTGGGTTGAATCCATCATCGTTCTTTAGCTCTCTTCGCCACCTCGGTCAGACCCAGCAATATGCAAATCAGTCTTGACCCTGTGCCTCATGGGAACAGCCCAGCCCGAACTGCCAAGCCAGGTCTTCCCTTAACCGTAAACAAGCATCCTGGGACCGGTTTCTGAGTAACACCCTTCATCAGCCAGGCTAGCTTGAATCCAGTGTCAAAGTGAGTAAGGGACCTACGTCTGGGCATACCCTGCTAACTTAGGGCGAACAAAGCAAACACAAGGAGATGATGGACGCAGCACAGAAACTTTTCAGACACTCACCCCAAGTCACAGATCTGGGTTGAATCCATCATCGTCCTTTAGCTCACTTTGCCACCTCAGTCCTGACCCAGCTATATACAAATCAGTCTTGACTCTGTGCCTCATGGGAACAGTCCAGCCCAAACTGCCAAGCCAGTTCTTCCCTGAACCAGAAACAAGCATCCTGGGACCGGTTTTGGGCTAACACCTCTCATCAGCCAAGCTAGCTTGAATCCAGTGTCAAAGTGAGCAAGGGACCAATGTCTCTGAATACCCTGCCAACTTAGGGCAGAACAAAGCAAACACAAGGAGATGATGGACGGAGCGCTGAAACTTTTCAGACACTCACCTGCAGTCACAGATCTGGGTTGAATCCATCATCGTTCTTTAGCTCACTTCACTACCTCAGTTCAGACCCAGCTAAATGTAAATCAGTCTTGACCCTGTGCCTCATGGGAACAGTCCAGCCCGAACTGCCAAGCCAGGTCTTCCCTTAACCGGAAACAAGCATCCTTGGACTGGTTTCTGAGTAACACCCTTCATCAGCCAGGCTAGCTTGAATCCAGTGGCAAAGTGAGCAAGGGACTCACGTCTGGGCAGAGGATTCACAGGACCTCAAAGGCCCCGTTGTCCGGAAAAAAACGTGAAAACAAAACACGGTTGGGATAAGGAAGCGGGATTAAGGTATGAATAGAAAAAAGAAAAAAGATATTAGAGGAAAATGCAAGAGACTATCTTCATGAATGTCCTTGTGGGTTACAATGCGTTGATTTGTTTTAGACCCGACTTGAGTGCAGCCATCTGATAGGAGTAGCAACCTAGGAATGGACATTGCAGAAAGGCCAATGACATAGATCAAAGGTTTCAAAGAACAGTAAAATCATATAAGTGCGAAGAATATATGATTGAGGTGAGAGGGTTATATAATTGGCATCGCCCTTATACTAAACTTTTATTCAGATTCATAAGTGAAACTTAATGTAGAGTTCGCGTAATGAAGTGCCCTATTATCTTTACCATAGGGTGCCAAGAAGTTTATAGGAGCATTTAATGAAGAATATAACGTAAAATCGAAAGCACTTGTACACTCCATGACAGAGGTATTCAATTAAAAATGGTGTTTTAAACATGAGGGAGTATAGAATGAGTTTGTTATGGTAACACTTGGCGGGAGGGCGACATACCAACCCGTAGAATAATTTGGAGACAGTATGGACAGGGCACAACACAAGGATGTTATGATTTGAGTAGGGTACCTGCGGGAACATTATTATTAGTAGGGGAGATTCTTGCTCATTTGAAGTTAATGGAGAAGCATAAGTATTTGTATTGCAAATTCAATGGAAAATCAAATGATTTTAAGGAGTCACTAAGAGCTGTGTATAGTGTATGTTGAGATGATGTTTTGACACATAAGTAGTTGACAATATGTGCAAGATATTTTAACAAAGACATGTATTGTATACATTTACTTTGTGCAGGAATGAGAAACCAGAGATCACAACTGAGAGAATTAAACTGTTAGTCTTGATAAAGATGAAACTATAACAAAATCCATCGAAACGCGTCGACGCATCTGTATGCATAATCCAAGGATCGACATAGACTTGTAGATGCAAGATTGATTAATGTATCCTTGCTATGTTCTGAAGTAACTGTTCCATAGGATATGCAAAAGTATATGACAAAGTGTACTGTCTAATATTTGCTGCATTCTGTGTGTTATGCTGGTTCATAACGGAATTGGTAATTTGTGTTAAAAAATTATTTTGTACTGTATCAATTGTTTTGAATTATTTGTTTATGATTATAATTGTGATATCAAGTGTTTAATAGAAAAAACATCCTCTTCCCTTTTTAATTTTTGGAGAAATATACTTTTAATAAAATACATTTTAACGTATGAATCGGATGTTGGAGTCTACAATCAGTGATATGATTGATTGTGGTAGTGTTTAAAATTGTAAAAGGTGCATGGTGGTAGTAACAGCTGAATATTTAGGATATACAGTTCTGTCAAGGGATAACCTTTTCTACTTGTTAAGAGTACCTCATTTCCCTTGGTAGTTACAAGAGGTCTCTCTCTGTTTTTGATACCTCATGGGAACAGTCCAGCCCGAACTGCCAAGCCAGGTCTTCACTTAACCGGAAACAAGCATTCTGGGACCGGTTTCTGGGTATCACCCTTCATCAGCCAGGCTAGCTTGAATCCAGTGGCAAAGTGAGCAAGGGACCCACGTCTGGGCATACCCTGTCAATTTAGGTCGAACAAATCAGACACAAGGAGATGATGGACGGAGCGCTGAACCTTTTCAGACACTCACCCGCAGTCACAGATCTGGGTTGAATCCATCATCGTTCTTTAGCTCACTTCGCCATCTCGGTCAGACCCAGCTATATGCAAATCAGTCTTGACCCTGTGTCTCATGGGAACAGTCCAGCCCGAACTGCCAAGCCAGGTATTCCCTTAACCGGAAACAAGCATCCTGGGACCGGTTTCTGAGTAACACCCTTCATCAGCCAGGCTAGCTTGAATCCAGTGACAAAGTGAGCAAGGGACCCACGTCTGGGCATAACCTGCCAACTTAGGGCGAACAAAGCAAACACAAGGAGATGATGGACACAGCGCTGAAACTTTTCAGACACTCACCCGCAGTCACAGATCTGGGTTGAATCCATCATCGTTCTTTAGCTCACTTCGCCACCTCGGTCAGACCCAGCTATATGCAAATCAGTCATGACCCTGTGCCTCATGGGAACAGTCCAGCCCGAACTGCCAAGCCAGTTCTTCCCTGAACCAGAAACAAGCATCCTGGGACCGGTTTTGGGGTAACACCCCTCATCAGCCAAGCTAGCTTGAATCCAGTGGCAAAGTGAGCAAGGGACCAATGTCTTTGAATACCCTGCCAACTTAGGGCGAACAAAGCAAACACAAGGAGATGATGGACGGAGCGCTGAAACTTTTCAGACACTCACCTGCAGTCACAGATCTGGGCTGAATCCATCATCGTTCTTTAGCTCACTTCACCACCTCAGTTCAGACCCAGCTATATACAAATCAGTCTTGACCCTGTGCCTCATGGGAACAGGCCAGCCAGAACTGCCAAGCCAGGTCTTCCCTGAACTGGAATCAAGCATCCTAGGACCGGTTTCGGGGTTTCTCCCCTCATCAGCCATGATAGCTTCAATCCAGTGGCGCATTGGGCCTAGGATCCACGTCTGGGCATACCCGGCGCACTTAGGGCGAGAAAGCAGAAGACACACAATTGACAAACGGGATGCAGAACAATTCAAAACATTCACCCCCAGTCAAGAGATCTGGGTTAAATCCATTATTCCCTTGCTCACTTTGCCACAGGATTCAAGCTAGCCTCGCTGATGAGGGATGTTACCCCAAAAACCAGTCCCAGGATGCTTGTTTCCGGTTCTAATTTGCAAAGGGCCAGGTCTAAACTGGGGTGGCATGGTGAGCAAAAGAATGATGGATTTAACCCAGATCTCTTGACTGGGGATGAATGTTTTGATTTGTTCTGCATTTCGTCCATCAATTGTGTGTCTTTTGCTTTCTCACCCTAAGTGCACCGGGTATGCCCAGATGTGGGTCCCGGGCTCATTGTGCCACTGGATTCAAGCTATCCTGGCTGATGAGGGTTGAAAGCCCGAAGCCGGTCCTAGGATGCTTGTGTCCGGTCCAGGGAGGACCTGGCTTGGCAGTTCGGGCTGGACTGTTCCCATGAGGCACAGGGTCAAGACGGATTTGCTTATGGCCATGTCTAAACTGGGGTGGCATGGTGAGCAAAAGAATGATGGATTTAACACAGATCTCTTGACTGGGGGTGACTGTATTGATTTTTTCTGCATTCCCTCCATCAATTGTGTGTCTTTTGCTTGATCATATTTAGGCAACAATATATAACTGCCGCAGTCAGACGGAATCTAATTAATTATACAAACAATAAACTGGAAATTTTATTGGCTGGCGGCAAAACTGGCAGGCCAGTAACTTGGATAACTAGCAAAGTGATTGGACCATCCCACATAGGGAAAGCAACTAGTTAAGGAAACAAGAGGATTATAGAACTTAATTATATGAGTGAAAAGTTATAGGAATACTGTGAAGCTCTATACTGCATTAACCTACTACAGGTCAACGTAGTCGTTACAATGGGATACTCTTGAAATGTAAACAACTGTGACTAAAAAGAGATACTGCAGAAGAGCCGGGTCATAAAATCCAAGACATCACTGAACAATAGATTTGGACAGCACTTAAAGGGATGCTGCAAAACAGGGCAACTGGGGTGATGAACTAGGTTTTGAATTTTACTAAACGTTTCAGGATCTGCTACTTCCTCACCTCTTTGTATTCTTTTCTGAGGTGCTAGAGCAGGAAACCAATGCCCTGATGCTGGGCAAGGCCCGCACCCCAGTGTTTTCAGAGCCAGCTCAAGATACCAGTAAGTATTATTCAGATAATTGTGATACTACATTTTAGTTAAAATATTATTGGATAAACTGGAGGGTGTGGGCTTCTCAGTGGTACACCCAGACCTGAATGGTTTTGTCCTTAGAAGGGACACCACACAGACATTTGATGGCTTCATCTTGTCATGGCAAAATATAAAACAAACTTGAAAACACTATTGTCAAGTTAAAAGCACAAAGGGTCTTTGACTCATTCCATTGGAAGTAGCTGCACAAATTACTGTCTCCATAGAACTTGGTTCATGCCTTGGAGTATGGATTACAAAAATGTCTCGGAGCATGAAAAAAAAATATGATCATTTGGGTGTTTGACTTGAAGTGACAGGTAGTTGCCTCCGACCTTCCCTTTAAGTCAGGGTATCAGAAAACAATACCCTTTGTATTGAGCATTATCAGTGCCACTTATGAACTAAAGATTGGTTTCCTATTAAGCCTTTGTGTACTGTATGCTCAGAATGTATTCTTGCTCAACCAAAGGTCTCAATTTAATGAGCACCTACTTCTGGTGGAGTTCTATTCAACTGCTTCTTTAGGATATAGTGGAAAAACTCACATAGTGATGCAAACTACTTATGTCTACAATGAGTAGACCAGATGCAATAAAAACAACTGTTCTCTACAAAAGTATTCACAAAATCATGAATGCACCATTCAATATCTCCCATCAAACATTTGTAAAACTAGACTCCACATCAAAAACACTAAATATGTTTGGGAAGAGCCCTTCATGTGAGGTGGAAGACAATGCAATTAACATTTGGAGCAGGTGGTCTTTCTGTCCTAAATATTCTTCAATATTCCTGGGCCACACAATTTCAATACATGTCCGGAGGGTTAAGAAAAATACACATACACACATACACAAACACACACACAAATATAGAGATGGTAAACATGGAATAGAGGGACTCGAGGAGGAGCAACAGAACACTTTACCTTTCTTAAATCGCCATGCTAGTGACATAAAGCTTACATAGGCCATCATTCTGGAAGGAAAACTATCTTGGGGGGGTGCACCATGTAAACAAACAAAAAAATTTTTTTTTTAGAAAAATGGAAGCCATCTGTACAGCACCTTGATGAATGAGTCCAACATAATCATGTTGACGGTTAATTGATCAGAGTAAGAAAATTCAACAATAAAGTAAGTGGAAAGATGTTCCTAGGGACATGCGGGTACCACCACCACTGGACCAGTAGAGTAGCATGGAAAGGTCCTGTACAACAGTGTATGAGGTGCACTGAAGAAATAGGAACAACTGAATATAGAACAAAATGACTGGTCTACCTAGCTGAACAACGAGGATTGGGTTGAAGCGAAGACATGTCTGGCAGATTGATGATAGTCTCACTTAGGAAGGGTACACTCCTGCAATACCTGTGCCCAAGACAGCTCTAAGGACTGAATCATCGATAACGGTATGGATGCTGTCTTGTTATAGTTTATCTAGAGCCTAAAAGTTTGTGGGACTGCGGGAGTCATTTGAAAATCTTTAAGACTGCCTCAATCAATTAAAAAACCTGGCCAAAGTTTATCATTTTACATTGACAGTGCTGTCTAAATGAGAGGATGTAGTGTTACGGCCACAGTTGCCGACTTTGGAACTGGGGATCCACGTTCGAGTCCTCGCATCAGCTCAACATACTATGATCCTGGACAAATCTCTTCTTTTCCCCTTGCCTAACAAAAAAACCCCTAACCTTGTGTAATGTAACTTGTGCTCATGTAAAGTGCTCCAATTTCCTAGGAGCAAGTTCGAGCTGTAAAATCTGAAACAAATGTATTATGGTAATGAAAATATATGAATAATGGGGACATGACCATACATGAATCAAAGTACTTGTCAATACTGATGCAGTGTAAACTAAGTGACATAATGCAGAGAATGTAACTGATGGAATCATTTTTACCTTCTTAGATGAAAAGTTCAAAAGAGTTACGCGTAGATCCTCAATACTTGCCAACACTTGGGAAGCAGTGTAGCATAATGCTTAGTGGGCCACTACTGAGCTGAAGAAAAATGAATTTGAACAGAATATGATGCCAAATGTATGGCAGAGCACTGTAAGGCTGAGATGATACAAGTGAGCCTTCAGGAAAAAACAAGCAAAGGATGTTCACAGAAAATGGTAGATTTAAGGAGTGATGGCCTTACAACGCAAATAAATGTTTTAGAGATGTTGCTAGTATTAGAGATAACATAAGAGGTTCTAGTTATTTTAACACTACTGGCAGATGAGCAGGAGTAACAAGTAATAAATAACAGAGGTTTGGGGGAATTCAATAAAACAAAAACAAGATTGCTGCTGAGATACCCACTTTAAAAAGATCACAATTAAATAGAAAGTTGAAAAGATCAAAAAAACTCTGAAGAAACAGTGTAATCCTATGAACAATCAGATAATCAAGAGGATCATGATTGGAACCATGAACCACAAAGGCATAATGAAACATTTCAAAAGGTTGCCCTTAAAAGACCCTGTTGGCACTGAAGCTGAATAAGAATACATGTGACAGATTGATGAACACCTGTGAGAGGAAACATGAAAGAGACACCAATGAGTGGGCTCTATGGCATATACCTGCAGCGGAGTGTCAGAGGAAATGAAGGCCTTGGAGAGTCAACGAGTTTACTGTAGAAGTGGTTTACTTTGAAAAAAGAAAAAGACTACAAATCAAAGTACATATGAATTGCTATACAGGCAATAATGTATGTGATAAAACAACCATGAATCCAGATTTCTTTGGGTAAAGAGGCACCAAGTAAAATTAAGGATTACAGCCAGGAGGAAGAGCTGAATGAATAAAAAGACTGTGGAAAATAGCTGGACTGAGCGACCTCAAATACAGTAGTGATTGTGGACCATGTGATGAAGCCATTTAGGGGTCTAGTCAGACCATCTGATCAATGTACGCTGACATGAGCATGTGACTGAAGGGCCGGTGTATTTTACAGTAACTAAGGCTTGGACATGATTTCCATGATGAGAACATGGGAAAGAGGAAGCATTGACATGTAGGAGAGGGACACAAAAGGTTATAGAGGTGTTAAAGGTATTTATCTGGCTCTAAGGCAAGCCTGACACACTGCTTATTTTTGAGTAGTACTCGATAAACATACTGAGATTTTGGTGAAATGGAATGCCATGAAGAGAAAATAAACCAATATATGCAAGTGGGCTGCTCGATTAAACAAGGGCCGAGTAATCAAGGTTGTTGTATCAGGTCGTAAGATGACACTTAGCTTTTTGTTCTGAACAGGAATCATTCAGGCAATTTTGACCAACATCCGAAACACATGGCTCAGAGTGAATGGATGCTACAGCAACGAGAGGTACTTCTGTCATTATTAAGGTGGGACATTTTGTAGTCTAAAAGTCATAAGCACTGCGTTTGCGCTGCACCATTCATTACAGGACTCCCCCAGACACAATTTCTATCTCCTCACATGAAAAATACGGGGTCTAGCATGTGAGAGATTTTGTCATTCTTAGCAAGGGGGCTATGGTTTGGTGGCAAACCCTCAATAACGAATTTAGTTCCAAATTAAAGGGTAAAGAAATGTACATGAAAAATTACTTATTTGTAGGGTTGTTCCAGTTTTAGGGAATTTCATTCCAAGTAGATGGATTCGTAATTGATCAGGGGCTAAAGAACACTCCTGAGGTAAACAACTCATAACCAGGTCACTGTGAGATTTTACTCCCTTCATGGGATTAGCCCAAGTAACCTAGATTGTCCATTATTGATGTGAAAATGAACTTGAGAGCAGGGATCTCATGCATGCACATAACCTACAAATGAGCTGTAACATTAAGAATCAATGTTAAATCAGACTATACAAGACAGTGTCATAAGATTATGAACTGCATCTCCTAGTAGTATTAACTCAGCCATAATGATTTTATTATGAGATATTTTTAAAGTTCCATTGTGTTTGCAATCAAAACTGTTTACTCCGCTCTACTTATTATCCTTGTATCTGATCTTAAGAGATGGAGATAAAACAACAAAGAAGACTATGTTGAACTATATTTGCCTGGAATAATATTTCGAGATCCTGCATGTATGAAATCTTGACTTCACGATGTACAGGTAACGATTTAATATGGTTGTTTTGTGTAATTAGAGGTCTTCCCCCAAATATTAAGGCTTTGGTTTGGAAGCAACATAAAATGTGTCTCAGTCCTTAATAAGGCTTTCCAACTGTGTAGACGCAGTAGAAATGCAAGGTCTTACAAATTACTGTGCTAATAAAAGGCTTTGGTACCAATACTGTTGAATGTAACAAGGGGTTCCATGAATAAGGGGAGGTGCAGGATACATTGACGAAAATGATTAACAATCAATCTCCCATTGCGGCTTCTCAAGTGTCAATCTCCCCTTCCAACGCAATGCTGCTGTTACCTTCCACCAGACCTGCACTACTGTGTGTAGGGAGCGCAACCAGATCCTCGACGAGGTCATTGAAGCCCTCCTTGTCAGGATAAAACTCTCGTAGATGACTGCTGAGGACAGAGCTGCACCAATTGGACCTATTTCCGAGCCTGAATTCAAAGGAGCCATTACGGAGCTGGCGAGGGGTAGATCACCCATCTCAGACGGCCTACAGGTAGATTTGATCAGACCTACTGGTCACTCCTGGTGCTTAAACTGGCAAGAAATGGGCGGAGCCACTGGAGTTTGGGTCCTTGCCCGATACTAACAGGGAGGCCTTGATAGCCTCCATTCTTAAACCCTCTAGCAAACGTGCAAGATGTGGCGTCCTATAGACCACTCTCCAAGTTAAACTTGGATTATAAAATCCTTAGCAAGGTGCTAGCCAACTGGCTGTAGCCCTCCCTACATACTCTGGTGCACAAAGACCAAAATGGCTTTATTTCTCAATTAACTGCCTCCCACAACAATAGTCCCTTGTTTCATGTCCTAGACGAAAAGCCACTGCCTCATCACCCTGAAGCAGTGGTACTGTTAGTTGATATGCAGAAGGCGGTCAACAACGCGCAGTGGGACTACCTGAGAGCAGTCATGAGTAGGATGTCACTGGGTGAGAGATGAAACAAATGGCTCACTGTCCTGTATGCAAATGTGCAGGCAAGGGTCAGTGCATCTCAGATCCATTCATAGTTTAGAGTCTGACTAGGCAGGGCTGCATTTGAGCTGTTTTCTATTATTCTCCGAGATGAGGGGTGAGGAAGAGGTATACAGCTGCGTGATAGAGAGCATGTAGTCTTGATATGTGCGGACGCTATGCTAGTATATTTGAGATAGGCCCGAACTGGGGTTCCGTAAATGTGGCCCCCACTAGATGAACTTGGAAGGGTATCAGGGCTGTGTTCAAGCTGGAGGAAAACTTTTGTGTTCCCTTTGTCTTCGGAACTGTGGGAACCCCTGGGGATTGTTCAACAATTGGGAATCCAATGGGAACCCAGGGTTTTTAAATATCCAGGAGTCAAAGTGTACCACTCTGATGGAGACAGAAGAGAAGGTAATCTCAGTACGCTCTAAGGACCCTGAAGGGCAACATGGCATTTTGGTGGACTCAGACTCCCCATTATGGCTAGAATAGCTAAAATGGTCATACTGCCATGCGCCCTCTACTACTTTGCGAGTCTACTGGCTTGGATCCCACGGGACTGGTTCTGCTCCTTGAACATATCGCTCCAGGAATTGATATGGAACGGGAGGCGTAATTGTGTCTCACTATGTACACTTCAATGGCTTATGCATGGCGGAGGCCTTGGAGTTCCGAACTATAAAATGTAGGATTATGCAGTGCAGCTCTAAAGGGAGCTAGATGTTTGCAGGGGTTTGCCTTGAACTGGGAGCATTCAGAGAGTCACACAAAGGGTGCCCTGCTTGCATTGCTCTTAGGGGTGAAAGTAAACCCTGCTCAGAAACTAAAGATCCTAGCACTTTGGTGCTGGAAGGGGGCACTTAAACAGACTGGGAGTAATGCCGTTTATGCAGGCAGTGGACAACTGTAGAGCTGATAACGTTGGGGGACTGCTACTCAGAGGGGACCTTTTGGGCAATAGAGAGCCTGAATGGGGAAAATGGCCTTCCGGGCACCCAATTCTTGGTTTATGGGGCATTGGTGCTATCAGTAAGCTTCTGGATAATGTGGCCCTGGAGCCTCCAACACATGGCCCATTGTAGATTGTATTGACTTTTGGCCATGGCCGCCGCCTGAACTCTTCGCTCTAGAGGACTGTGACTGCCATTACCTCAGATGGTTGGCCGACCTTGCATACCAGGTGGGAAAAAATAATAGGTAAACATTTCCATGGGAAGGAATGAGAACAGACCCTAGAATACACACCAACAGTTGCTTTAAATTCACACAGTTAAACTACCTACACACCACCTATCTCACACCCCACAGATTGAACACCTCAACTCTGGGCTGGCCCAGATGTGCTCTAGTTGACGCAGACTTTACAGCTTTGTAGCTGCCCAGTAATAGTATAATTTTGGCTAAAGGTCAAATCAGACTTGGAGGTAACTCTGAACAGGCAGATGTGACATACTTTGGAGTTTTGCCTGCTATGCCTACATAGCAGACGAGTACCTAGGGAGGCTGGAAACGGGTTTCTTAGATTTGCCCGGGGTATATTTCACAGGGATATTGCGCTACATTGAGAATTACTGAATGGTTCACCACACAGTAGGTGGAAAGTGGATGAGGAGAGCTTGGTGCTGGCAGAGGGCACTGCCCTACGCTTGGAGGAATAGAGGGGAATCCGCAGGAGACCCTCTGCAAAGCAATGGATGGAAATAATGGCTAGCTTCACTGAATCAGTGACGTGGTAATCCAGTGGGATGGTCTATTCCTGCAACATTTGATGCCATCCCCTGGATCCCGGATACTCTCCGGAAGGTGGAACTGCTTGCCCCTCTCGCCCAATGTGTATATGGCTGACACTTACACCTGTTACTGTTACTCTGAACTATATCTAGTTACATGTAAGAAACTGGTTATTCTTTACCACCTAGCAGGCTTGGTTTTATATGGTTTACATGGTTGTGTTTACATGTGGTCCCACATCTAGAAATCTATTAAAATATAATCCTATTACTAGTACAAGTGTGCGTCATATGTTTATGGTCTGCAATTATGGGCGGATATAGCACATACATTTACCATATCACTATCTTGAAAAAGCTCAATAAAAAAAGTTTACAAAATGGTGATTTTTAGGTGGTAAGGAGAGGAAACCAAGTTTGGTTCAGTGGCTCAAGTTTGGCCAGTTAAAATTGAGGCAAATGTGTCATTAATTATACACTGCTGTATTACATGTACATGTTAAAATGACAATGTTATTCACGTTATCAGTCAATAACATTAAGTCACTCAAAACATGACAAGAGGGAATGATTCAAGCATATGAATCTATAAAAAAAATCCAATAATGGAGAAATATTCCAAAAAGCTCCTTGTGACTTTATTTAGGATTTTCTTTAAAATTATAAAGCAATCAAAAATTGTCAATGACCACTATCATAGCAAAATGAATCTTACAGAGAGCTCAACAAAAACGACTCGCTGGTTCAATGAGATATTGACCATCAATGAGACTCTAATAACAATTGACAGCTCGCAAAGCAACTTAGAGGGAAAGCAGGGGACTGGGCACATAGATGTAAATCACCACAATGCAACACAATATTAATATCAATCCCCTTATAGAAAGACAGGATCCTTGAACAGGGACCAGTGTGTCTCTTGCCACGACTCAATGATAAGCTTAATTATGTGCAGAACAGATGCAGCTAAGAGGACAAAAACATCAAAATGATAACAATACATCACCCAGGGTGTGGAGGGGCAGGGACATTCTTTCACATCATATGGGAATGACCCAAAATCCAACGCTATTGGACTCGGGTGACTAGAATGATGTCCAAGATGGTAGATATACACATACCTACGGAGGCCGCTGGCACTTGCTGGGCATCATGGGTGAGACCAGGTGCCTGACACACACCAACACCTGGCTAATGCTGGCCTGGGGGGTTGCAAAGTGCAACAGAGCAAGGCTGTGGGGGGCACATGAACTTGCAAAGCTCTCTAACTGGAAACAAGATATGGACTGGTGCTGTCTTGCTGAAAAACTATATACCAAAGTAGAGGACGCCACAAAAAAAGGGATAAAGTTTGGGTACCATGGGTAAAGTACAGATCTTAGATGGGCGTGAACACAAACCCAGGGAAGAAGAAATGCAACTTCTCTACAACCATACATCTGTTGGCCCGACGGCCCCCAACTAACGCAAGCAACACTGTACCACTGTCCCGTGAGCCGTCGACTGTATTGGTGTTTAATTATTGACTGTAAGGATGGGCTGTTTACTTGTTCAATAAAAACATATTTTTTTTAAAACACAATACATCACCCAGATTCCAAGAACATGTTATACAGTTGTAGTGGACTGCGTTTCAGTTTTAAGATTCTTCAAATATGACAATGCTTCCTTCGTCTGATTTAAAAGCGAAATTTTGTTTTTTACGTCCGCTCCAAGTAATGTTATTAGTTTTGTAGTGCGCGCAGTTGCCCCACCAAAGGGGCGTCCCAGAGCTGACTGTAGCGGATGTTAGGAGGAAACTGAAAGAGAACAGCAAGGCCTATGACGTAGGGAAAAGGTGAGTTTTAATGGCTTTACGAAATACAGTGTGGTTATTGATGCTACGGATGTGAACTGGGAGAGAGTTCCAGAGTTTCGCAGCCAGGACGTGGAAAGAGTGTCCTCCTGCACGCTCTTTCCTCACCCTAGTAACAACAGCCAGATGCTGGCCCATGGAACGTAGTTGGCGAGTGGGTATGTAGGGTGTAGCAGGTTCACCAGGATATCTGGGGAAGAGAGATTCATGATTTTGTGAGCAATGCAGAGAGCCTTAAATTCAGTGCGTTTCGCCACCGGCAGCCAATGACGTCTGCGGTTGGCGTTGGTCGTGGAGCAGGTTCTTGGGAGGCCATGTAGGGTTCTGGCAGCTGCATTTTGAGCCCCTTGTAGACATAGGATTTCAGCCTTATTAGCCCCCAGATAAAGTGAACTGGCATAATACAGCCTTGATAGAATGGAGGCCGGGATGATGACTTGGCGGATTGTGGGGTCAAAGAAACCCAGCAGAGGTTTGAGCCCACGACGGAGTCCAATACAGGTCCCAGCTACTTTTTTAGTTTGGACCTGGAAGTTGAGGACAGAATCAACCAAAACTCCCAGGTTTTTGACCACTTGTCGATGGGCGGGTGCGCAACCCAAAGTCAAAGGCCACCAGCTTTTACTCCACAGCTCAGTGTCTCTCCCCACTAGCAAAATCTCTGATTTGGTTGCATTTAGCTGGAGGCAGCTGGCAGTCACCCACTCTGCGATGGCTGTTAGATCGCTCCTGAACTTAAATGCATTCTGCGTGGAGTCGTCAGAGAGTGCCACTACCAGCTGGGTGTTGTCAGCGTATGATACCACTGTTAGTCCTCGACTCCTGGCTACCGCTGCTAGAGGTTGGACATATAGGTTGAATAGTGTTGGGCTCAGCGCTGAGCCCTGTGGAACCCCTTGTTTGATAGTGTGTATCAGGGAGGTGAAAGGGGGGGGGGCAACACCTGGAAGGTTCTTTCAGATAGAAAAGAGGAAAAACCAGCCTAGGGCCGGACTCTCAATGCCAGCCTCCTCCAGACGTTGCAACAGAGTCCGATGAGATATTGTGTTGAACGCGGCACTAAGATCTAAGAGTATCAGCATCTAAGGCAACCCTCAGGTGTTCAGTTACAGCTAGGAGGGCAGTCTCCATGCTGTGACCCGGGCGGAAACCATTCTGGGAAGAGTCAAGCGTGTTGTTATTTTCTAGAAATTATGTCAGTATGGAGTTGATGTAGGCCTCGGCGATCTTGGACACCCACAGCAGGAGAGAGATAGGGCAAAAGTTCTCCTGTTTAGAGGTGTCCAATGTGGGTTTCTTTAAAAGGGGGACCACCATGGCCCGTTTCCAAGCCCTGGGGACAACCGCCAAGGACAGGGACATATTAATCAGCTGACAAAAAGGCGCGAGGAGCAAAGGCAGAGATTTAAGGAATTGCTCAGGTTTAAGAGGATCTGCAGAGGAACCTGATTTAACTTTCCTACATTTCATAAGCATCTCAGCTTGAGATATCGATGGGAAGACAGAGTGTGGGGATAGCATAGGGCCTGTGGACAGGGCCTGATCTAATTGCGGTATGAGGGAAGGTCCTATAGATGTTCTCAACCTTCATAATGAAGAAGGCGGCCAGATCCTCACATTGCTGGTCAGACGAAATCAGAGGCGCTTTAGATGACCCTGCAGATTTTAGATCTTTAAGTATTGAAAAATCTTTTTTAGCAGTATTACTACTATTTCTGATTTCGCCAGCAAAATAGGCCGCCCTTTCCTTCCGAATGGCTCTATGGTAATTTTTGGTGGCTACTTGGTAATGCCCCTTCAAAACAGGGTCTTAGTCCCGCCTCCTTGCCCGTTCCAGCCTTTTGCATGCTTTCCAAATAGTGGCTAACTTGCTGTTGTACCATGGGCTGGATTTGCTGTTACGACTCTGTGATCACTTAACAGGAATGAGTGTATCGAGAGGCCGCCAAATCCATTCAGATACGGCTTTATCGGCCGCATAAGCGTCATCCTGCATGCTAGGGGTATGCGTAAGGAGGAGGGCATGAAATTGCTCGATGTCAAGTTTGTGCCAGGGCGTTTTAAGACTAGCTTCCGGACCACCCTCTGGGAGGGCACTACCCCCGAGAATATCATAGGTACTAGATAGTGGTCAGACCAACTCATCGGGATAGGTGAATTGATTATGAGGGTGGAAAGATTAGAAAAGACAGGGTCTAGCAGGTGACTGAAAGAATGGGTGCATCCTGGAACAAGTTGTGTTAACTGAAGGGCGGCAAGGTCTGCTAGAAAGTTACCAATTTCACAGTCGTGTTTGTTATCTAAGTGCAGGTTCAGGTCACCAATAATACTGAAGTTGGCAGATCTAATAGCCAAAGTTCCTTGCTGTATCGATCAGTGCATCCCTGAACTCTTTACAGGGTCCCGGTGGGTGGTAGACCAGAAGCCCCGACATTGTAAATGTGGCGTTAAAGATGATGCCAAAGCGCGCACACTCACAGCCCACCAGGACCTTTTTCGAAAGGGTGCAGGTGTCCAAAACTGGAAATTGACTTGCACACCCAAGCTGACAACTTCATTCTGAATCTCTCTTAGTGATAGTTATTGGACTAACATTTGGAAAGAAAAAGATTCCTTGATCCAGGCATGTCAACACCCTCATTTTTATGTCACCTCATTACAACTTCTCAATATTCTGACTCGAAAAGTGTAATGAGCATTGTGACACAGTCACTGTTCTCTTGGCTGCTCCTTTTCATGGGAGACAGACCACTGGCTTTGAATAATTCAGGTGGAGTCACTCCTCTTCTTTTGAGGTAGGTGGAGGAGCATAGAAATTGGACAAGAAGACGGACTGGCCCACATGAAATGGCGTTGCCACTTTCAGTAGGAAGGTAACCCTTGAGAGTACCCAGAGCAGAGCCCTGCTGGGCAAGGTTTAGGATATAAAGAAGGATATCAGAAAGAGAAGCAGAAAGGAGGGTCACTAGACATTTCCGTGCAATACAACACAAATATCTTCCACCGGCAGGCGTACACTGTCTTGGTGGAGGGTTGCCTGGCCGCCAATATAACATTACAGACTTCAGGAGGAAGGTCGAAAGCTGTCAACTGTCGCTGCTCAATTTCCATGCAAGAAAGCATAGAGTTGACAGATTCGAGTGGAGGACCCTCTCCTGCTGCTGTGACAGAAGATAATCCAGAAGAGGTAGTCTGATTGGAGGATTGATGCTTATGCTGAGAAGCTCAGGATACCAGACTCTCTGTGCCCAGTCTGAAGTCACAAGGCTGACTTGGGCCCCGTTGTTCGTTATCTTCTTGAGAACTCTGGGCAAGAGTGGTATGGGTGGAAAGGTGTACAGGAGGCCAGAGCTCCACTCAAGATGAAAAGCGTCTCAGAGCGAGAGCTACCTTGGGAACTCAAATGCGCAAAACTGCTGACATTGCATGTACCAAGACTCTCCCCACTGCTGACAGAGACCTTGCACCACCTCTGAATGGAGAAGCCATTCGTGATCTCGATGGCTGAGTTTGTTCGCCCTGGCATTCAGGGAACCTGACAGGTGTTGAACCACCAGGGATATGCCATGCTGTTCCAGCCATTTCCAGAGACGCAAGGCGTCTTGGCGGAGGGTCCACAACCCCACCCCACCCTGTTTGTTGCTGTACCATATGGCGGCAGTGTTGTCCATGAACACTCGGACCAGCCTTCCCTTGATGGAGGGTAGGAAGGCATTTAATATCCCACAGATTGCTTGGAGCTCCAGGATTGGGATTTGGAGTCTAGGTTCCGCCGGAGACCAGAGTATTCTCAGATCTCCATCTCTCCCAAATGGCCACCCGGTCCCAGGAGTGATGCATCTGTCACTACTGTGAGATCTGGTTGGGGGAAGGGAGAGAGTTGTGACTCTGACCCAATCGTGGTCCGTAAGCCACCACTGCAGGTCTTCTGCAGTTCCCTCCGAGATTAGGACCATGTCAGAGAGATTCCCACGGCGCTGCGCCGCTGTCCCACTGCAGAGCCCGCATATGCCATCTAGCATGTGTTACTAGTAGGATGCAGGAGGCCATGAGGCCCAGCAGTCTCAGAGTCATTCTCACCTAAATCCAGGATACAGGCTGAAACATCAGTATTATAGCCTAAATATCCTGGACCTGCTGCTCTGGAGTATTAGCCTGAAGCTTTATTGTGTCCAGAACAGCTTCGATGAAAGGGAGAGTCTGAGAGGGAGGCAGGTGTGACTTCAGCACTTTGATAGTGAACCCTAGCAAATGCAGGTTTGCAGTAGTCCAGAGTGGGAGACGACAGCCTGGGGCGATCTTGCCTTCAGCAGCCAGTCAGTGAGATAGGGTATAACTAGCACCTCTGATCTGCGCAGATGAACTGTGACCACCACCATCACTTTGGTGAACACCTAAGGGGCGCTGGTAAGGCCAAAGGGAAGCATGATGAACTGAAAATGCTCATGACCGACTGAAAATCGCAGGTAACGCCTATGGGCAGGCAGGACGGGAATATGAGGTGTCCTGCACGTCCAACGCTACCATCTAGTCTCCTGGGTCCAGGGCAGACAATACCTGACCCAAAGTGAGATATTTAACTTTTCCTTCTTGAGGAAGAGGTTGAGGGTTCTCAGATCTAAGATAGGGCGAATCCCCTTGTTCTTTATGGGAATCAGAAAGTAGCGGGAATAGCAATCACTGCCTACTTCTGACACTGGAACTCTCTCTATGGCTCCCTTGGTCATGAGAGCCGTGACTTCCTCAAGGAGCAAAGACAAATGATCCTCTGTCAGCCAATCGTGAGATGGTGGCAAAGGAGTAAGTGTGGATTTGAAGGGAAGGGAGTATACCCTTTGAATAATCTGTAAAACCCACCTGTCCGGTGTTATGGACTGCCAGTGGTGGAGGCTATGGCTTATTCTGCCATCAACTGGATGCCTATGATCTGGTAGGGCAAGATTAGGAGGGATTAGAGGCTGCAGCTTCTGGAAGAGTGGTGGCTGTAGAAATCTCTGGCCACCCGACCCGCGGGTCAGTATGAACAGCGACCTTGCCACCGCACAGTCTGGGAAGCTTGCGTGGGGCGGTGGCTGGAGGAGGGTTGGAGCGGTAGAAAACCCCTTCCGTAGCCACGAAAGGGGTGATAGGCAGACTGGGGTTAACGGTGGAGGGTGAACTGAAAGCCCAAGGACTTGGCCATAGCCCGTGAGTCCTTATAGCACTCCAGCGCTGAGCCTGCCTTGTCTCAGAAGAGATGGTTGCCATTAAAGGACATCTCCATGAGAGAATCCTGGAAATCCCCCTTAAAAGCCAGATGTTCTCAGCCAGGTATGGCGACGAAGCGCCATCGTAGTTAGAACCGCTCTGCCCAGCGAGTCGGTCGTAGCCAAACCACACCCAATGATAAAATTTGCTGCATCTCTCCCTTCTTTTACTGCTTGGGAGAGCCCGTGCCTCCTCCGGGACCTGTGGCAGCACTTGCACAACCATGTCCCACAGGGTGTATGAGTAGCGGCCCAATATGCATGCGGTGTTTACCAACCACAACGCAAGGCTGGTGGAAGAAGACATCTCCGTCCACAAGCTGTCCAGCCTCTTGAATTCCCTGTTCAGGGGTGTGGCAGGGAATGCGTCATGGGACATAGGGGCTTGAACAACCAAGCTCCAAGGAGTGGGGTGTTGAGTATGGAAACTTGAGTACCCAGGGGCAGGGCAGTGGCGGCGGGCAATTATCCTGTTTACAGGATCCCTGTACTGGGCTTGGACCAGACTCCAATTAGGACATTGATCAGTGCTTCATTAAAAGGGAGCAAGGGTTCAGAAGAGGAAGCTCCTGGCTGCAGCACTTCGGTCAAGATGTCAGTCTAGACTGCCGTCCAGAGCAACTCAAGATCCAGGACCTCAGCTGCGCTCTTCACCACCATAGAATAAGATGCTCCCTTCTCTGTCGCCACAGTTGGGGGCAAAAGTATACCAGTGTCTGGGGATGTGTCTAGACCACTGGCATTCCAGAGTTCCTCACACCAGTCCATTTCCTGACCTTCCAACTGGTATTCTAAAAGGTCCAGTGACCCCTCCCACACATCCCTTGAGTCTAACCCTACAATATAGGCCTCAGGCACCAACCTAGGACCCATGGGTCCTGTCAGTGGTGGAATCAGCGTCAAGTGACGCAGTTCCGGCTCTGTGACAGATTTGTGAATGTATATGGGGCAGGTGCCGGTGGGGGAAGTCACTGTTGCATGACTGACACTGGTCCGAATCAGTTATCGGAGCTATGGGGGGGGCCGTCAGATAGGTGTAGGCATTGTCCTTCAGTGATCACCTTTTCATGGCTTGTCCTCTTTCAGCTTTTTCCTCAGGAGGTTCTGTGTAAGTGAGTAAGATGTTCCAAACACTGGCACGAGTTGCTCCTCAGCCATAAAACATAGAGGACCCCGACCACTACCCTGTATCCTAAACAAAAGGGCCAGTACAAGTGCTAACAACCGGCTCCGCCCAGGTTGGAGATCCTGGCACCACGGCATGCACGACCCATGGCCTACAGCACAGGTGTACATCTCACCCACCTTATCAATCAATCAATTAATTAATCAATCAATCAATCAGGGGTTTGTAGAGCGTGCTACTCACCAGTGAGGGTCTCAAGGCGCTGGAGGGGGGGGGGGGGGGGGGGGGGGAGCGGCTCCGGATCAGTCGAAGAGGCAGGTCTAGAGGTCCTTCCTGAACATGTGCAGGGTCGGGGAGCGTCTGATGTTCACAGGGAGCTCGTTCCAGGTCTTGGCTGCGATGTAGGAGAAGGCTTTCCCACCAGTTCGGTTTCTGCGGATGACCTCTGCCAGGGCGAGGTCGGCAGAGATTCCTCTTGGGTACGTGGAAGGATACTCTGTCATTGAGGTATTTGGGTCTGATGCTGTTGAGGGATTTGTAGGCATGGGTGAGGAGTTTGAAGGTGATCCTCTTCTCGACGGGGAGCTAGTGGAGGCCTCGCAGGTGTTGGGTCATGTGCTAGTGACGCGGTGTCCCGAGGACGAGTCTGGCTGCGGCTTTCTGGATGGTTTGGAGTTTGTGTAGGAGAGTTCGGTTGATTCCGGCATAGAGGGCGTTGCCGTAGTCAAGTCTGCTGGTTATGAGTGCGTGGGTGACAGTCTTTCTGCCGCCGAGGGGGATCCATTTGAAGGTCTTACGAAGGATGCGAATGCAGTTGAAACTGGTGGACGCGGCGGCATTGATCTGGCGGATCATGGAGAGGGAGGAGTCAAGGATGATGCTGAGGTTCCGAGCGTGGTCTGTCGGGGTGGGTGGGTTCCCGAGGGTGGAGGGCCACCAGGTGTTGTCCCAGGCGGAGGTGCAGGGTCCGAGGATCAGGAACTCGGTCTTCTCTGAGTTGAGCTTCAGGCAGCTATCTTTTATCCAGGCTGCCACGTTCTTCATTCCTTCCTGGAAGCACAGTTTGGTGTCTTCAGGATTCTTCATGAGTGAGAGGATGAGCTGGGTGTTGTCGGGCGTAGTATACAATGCTGAGCCCATGCTGTCTAACGATGGTGGCGAGGAGGGTCATGTAGATGTTGAAGAGCGTCGGGCTGAGCGATGATCCTTGGGGTACTCCGAAGTTGATGTCAGTGGGTTCAGAGAGGAAGGGAGGGAGTCTGATCCACTGGGTTCTGCCGGAGAGGAAGGATTGGTTCCAGTCGAGGGTGGCTCCTTGTATCCCAGCGTAGTGGAGTCTAGCTGCGAGCATGCGATGTGAGACGTGTCGAAGGCTGCGGAGAGGTCTAGAAGGATGAGGGCTGCGGTGTGTCCCTGGTCTAGTAGCATGCTGATGTCGTCAGTGGCGGCGAGGAGGGCTGTTTCGGTGCTGTGGTTGCTGCAGAAACCAGACTGGGAGGTATCTAGTATGGAGTTCTCTTCGATGAAGGCGGTCAGCTGGGCGTTTACGAGTCTCTTGGTGACTTTAGCTGCGAAGGGGAGGAGAGAGATGGGCCGGTAGTTTTTCAGGTCCGTTGGGTCAGCCGTTGGTTTCTTGAGGAGGGGTTTCACCTCCACCCGTTTCCAGTCGTCTGGGCAGATGCCGGATCTGAGGGAGGTATTGATCATCCGTCCTAGTTCGGGTGCGATGGCAGCGGCGGCCCTGTGGAAGATGTGCGGTGGGCAGGGGTCTGTTGGGGCTCCTGAGTGAGTTTTCTTCATGGTGGCGGTGATGTGTTTGATGGTCGTGGGGTCCCAGAACGTGATGGTTGGCTTATCGGCGGCGGTAGGTAGGGGGATGTTGTCTGGTGCTGGTTCGCTGAAGTTGTAGTAGAGGGCCTTGATATTCAGATGGAAGTAGGAGCTGACCTTGTCGCAGAATTCCTGGGAGGGTGTGACGTCCGTGGCTTCGCAGGTGGGTTTTGTGAACTGCTGAATGACGTTGAACAGTTCCTTGACGTTGGTCGTGTAGGTCTGGACTTTGTCTCTTATGAAGGTCCGTTTGGTGTCTCTTATACGCTGGTGATATTCCTTCAGGGCAATGTTGTGGTTGTTCCGTGCTTCCGTGGTTTTCTGGTTTTGCCAGGTTTGCTCTAGGCATCTGCTGGAGCGTCTGGCTTCTTAAAGTTCTGTAGTGAACCAGGCGGCCTTCAGAGGGCGTTGTTTGGCAGGGACACGGAGAGGTGCCAGCTTGTCGGTGCAGCAGGAGACCCAGCGGTGCAATTCCCTGGCTGCGGAGTTGGTGTCGGTCGTGGCGCTGGGGGGGTATTCGAGGTGGGTGGTGTTGGGGTGTTCTTCTGTGACCTTGCTCCAGTTCCGTCGTGGCAGGAGGCGTGGGGCGGGCTTGGGTGTGGTGGTGGTGTTGAAGGTGAAGTGGATGCAGTGGTGGTCCGTCCAGATGGGCTGGGTGGTGTGGCTGAAATGGATGTTTGATCCTCCTGCGAAGATGGGGTCGAGGGTGTGACCAGCTCTGTGGGTGGGCGTGTTGACGAGCTGCTTCAGTCCTAGGTTGGCAAGGTTGTCGAGGAGAGTGGTGGAGTCGGGGTCATTGCTGTTGTTGAGGTGGAAGTTCAGATCTCCGAGTAGAATGTAGTCTGTGGAGGTAATGGCGTGGGGTGCAGCGAGGTCGGCGATGGTGGTTGCGGGCTGGGTGCGAGGTCCTGGCGGTCTGTAGATGAGGGTGCTGAGTAGCGTGGTCCTGGGGCTGGTCTGGATCTGAAAGTGGAGGTGTTCTGTGTTGGAGTGGGGGGTCTTGTGTGTGATGGCGAGTCCTCCTCCCAGGCGGTGCGGGTGGTACTTTCTCTGGATCTTGCAGCCATCCGGGATGGCCGTAGCGATGTCGGGGCCGGAGGTGGCGTTGGTCCAGGTTTCCGTGAAGAAGGCGACATCGGGCGAGAGGGTGTCGATTCGGCACACCAGCGGCGCAACCGCAGCACGCATCCGCTGCACAACCGGACAGCGGTTGCCATATGTAGGGGAGGGGGGCGGGAGCAGAGGCAGGGAGGCGGGAGAGGGCTGAGTCGGGGGCGGAGCCGCAGGGTCAGCAGCTGCTGGAACAAAGGGAAAAAAACAATTACGGACGATATAGTTTGGGAAAGATCACAGTAATGCAGTCAGCAAGGAAAAATAAACAGTATTACAGTCAGCAAGGAAATGGCGATAAAAACAGTGAGGAATCGGAACATTGGGGAATACCGGATGGCACCCAAGCGAACCCTGAGGCGCAGGGACGGGCTGCTAGCTCGAACCCTGCTCGGGAGAGGGTCTCAGTGCTGTCGGGGTTGGCAGTGAGGCAGAGCTGCTGTGGAGAGTGCTGGCCTTGGCCCAGAGGTCAAGGTTTCACCTTAAGGCTCTTTTTCCATCTCTTCAGGTTAATTCATGGTTGCCAGCCTCTCACCTCCACTCGGCTGCCACCCCATGGGCATCAGCACCAGTAGCAGTGTAATTTGCCAAGCACAGGGGGTTCGAGCACTACTCCGTACTGTTCCTTGTCTCCTGATACGCTGTCATTTGAAAACTCATTTAGAAGGCATGCCACCTGCTCTTTGTTTTGTAATCAACAACAAAAATCAGAGATAGACATAGTATGGAGCTCCAGAGAATGTCAACACCATGGGCTCCATAGCTACAACCCCTACTCCTTGTAGTCTTATTAAATAATGTTAACCTATTCTAGCATATGCCTCTGTATGATCCCGAAACACTCTGCAATATCTTAACTCCACATAGTTTGGGTAGGTACACTAATATGCAATATTAACTAGCACCAATAATATATTAGGACCCTGCAATAAAAGAGATTTAATGGGCATCGGTAAAAACCTGTAGAAGCATCATCCTTTGTCAATAGTGGAAACAGTGTAGATAATTAATATTACAAAGTATTACTGCATATTAGAAATCATACCTCTTCATTTCTGATGATGGACAGTCCAACAATCTGATCAACGATCTCTGCTACAAATGCCTGAATAGGAGTGCCGTCCTAGAAAGAAGAAGCATATGTGTTTTTTCCTGTACTTAAAATTGTCACAATTCTCCCTTAAAACGTTTAAAAAGATTAGCTTTTTTGATAATGCCAAATTATCACTTACATAATTACAAGCATATCAATAAAAAATAATGTTATATTATAGAGCGCTTGTTACAACATTCTTGCAGACTCAGAGTTTGCAGTAACACCCATTTATTTTTGTTAAATATGTTTATTGTTTTCCAACACAAACAATCTGGTGCATATCAAATATAATATTTTTCAAACAGCTATCATCAATATTTACCATAATTTCTTATATGTGGAGCCATTTTAGGTTATAGACATGTATCTCGATGTTCTCAAGTAATTTGCAAACCTTACTCTATACGTATCACATGGCCTACCCAGTAGAAATGATCAGAAAACAATGCGGCTCACAATATCGATGTCTGAAGTTCGCATTTACGAGAAACCCAACTAACAATAACCCCCCCTCCCATCTAATACCTCCCTCGTTCCTCCCCCCATGGCGTGGCACACAATACAGGATATATGAATAAAGTTCGAGCAGGTTGCATCAGTTCGCCAGATAGACACCATACGTTGCATTACAAATGGATAGAACATCACCCTAAAAACCGAAATGTAGGAGGGGGGCGCTGTAGTTTCTGTTATGCGCACATTAAGTAATTAAAGATGGAGTCAACTCATTCTGCTCACTAGTTGAGGAATCCACATCAGAGTCCGCCTCTGATGCTTTCAGCAATACCGTTAATGCTTCCCAAACTCGCGCAGCCTCCATTGCTTTTTCACTG
This sequence comes from Triturus cristatus, assembly GCF_964204655.1. Taxonomy (NCBI): domain Eukaryota; kingdom Metazoa; phylum Chordata; class Amphibia; order Caudata; family Salamandridae; genus Triturus; species Triturus cristatus. The sequence goes on from NC_140589.1 coordinate 1,398,431,236, forward strand.
TGGGCACGGCTAGCTGTCTGTAATCTAATGACACCCTCACACTCCGCCCACCTGAGAAATACAGCCCTTCCCCACCTCCGGAAACTCGGGCCACTCTTAGCTTTCCAGTGTGCAGTAATATCCCGCTTAGCCAGCAGAAGACCCAAATCCAAAAACTTGCTAGTTATTTTTGTCTTGGAGGTATGGTGGAACCAGTGAAGTAAGCAAGGGCCCACCGCAAGTTCAATATCCCTCTCTGTAATTTCACATAACAACGCCAGCACCTCCCTCCAGTAAGTCCCAAGTTGAGAACAGTCCCACATCATATGTCGGTAGTCCACCCTCTTTCTATTGCATCGCGGGCAGAGGGCTGAGGCTGTGTTAAAATATTTATTAATCTTCGCTGGCGTATGGTATGCCCTATGCAGAATAAAAAATTGAACCAATTGAAAGCGGGCATTTCTAGAGCATTTCCATGGTCGTTCGATCAACTCGGCCCACACCTTCTCCGGGATCTCACCCCCTATGTCATCCTCCCACTTCTGCTTCAGCCCCAGTAGTGGGGACAGCCTTTCATGTGTCATCCGCCGATAGAAGCAAGTAACTGCTTTGATAGTCCCTGCCGCTAAGACTACGTATTGGCAGGCCATGGAAGTCTGCGGTTCAGAGAGCCCTTCTCCCCAGGGCTTTTGGATGGCCGCTACCAAGGCCGAATGAAGCAAATAATTCCCACATGGTAGGTCGTGCACATCTTGCAGAGTCGCAAAAGAACATTATCATCATCCAGGTTCCCCACTGCTGTCAGGTCCAGTTCGCTCCACTCTGTTAACGCAGACCAGTTGCCCCTGTGTGGCAGCTGCAGACACATGGTCAAGGGAATCTCTGGAGCATAAGGGCGCGCAACCCGCACTCTCTGCTAACTTCTGTTCCAGCACAAGCGAAAAGTTCTTAATTCGGTGGAAAGCGTTTTGAGTTGTAGCGGCTGTTGTAGAATGATACGAGATAGTATCTGTCTAGGTATCCGTCCGCCTGCACGCTCGCCTACTCCCCGAAATTCCACTGCCACTGCTTTGGTAAGCCATTGTAGTTGGGCAGCCAGATAATAGGTTTCGAAATCCGGCAACCCTAAGCCTCCCTCCCCTCTCGGCCGTAGTAGGGTCTGTAAAGCTACCCGCCGTCTGCCAGCAAGCCAGAGAAACCCTGAGATATTTTCGACATATATGCAAACAACAGCTTCAATTAAAAATACATCACAACCTTTATTTTTTACTCGGCTACGCGAGAAGCCTCTGTCTATTATGATGCTCGCCTGGTAGACATTATTGTTGTCGATACATTGTATCATTCAGACGTGTGAACATATTATATGTGTCACTCATTTTGTTGTATGTTAGCTCACATACACTTCATTTAAATGAAAGTCCTCATCAGGAGACTAAGATTATTTTATCGCATCGCGCTCTTGGCAAGCAAAAAATACCTTTTTAGCGCAAGACATTATGGTGTTACTTGTCAGTCCTCTGTCTATGACTACGAGTCCTACATTGGCTCAGCCATTGTAATGGGTTTAAATTTGGCGCGGTTTTCGTTAGTTGAAAAACTTTCGTGTCGAAGAGAGGACATCACTTGTTCATAGCTGGTTGCACCCTGTCGCGTTCTCGTAGTAAGTAGAATCTATTGCTTTGATTTATGATTCATGCTACAGGTCTTCACATTTTAGCTAAAGAAGCGGCAGCTTATAGTCATTTCTCTTTTTTATCATTACGTTTGCAGCACGTCTCAATGAACACGAAATATTTACGTCTGGTCTAGACGTCGTTAGAGATATTCAGACGCCACATTACCCGTTCTAGCATTGACATTACCGCCTGTTCTCGGGGGGTAAGTCATGTTGTTTCACAATGTTTACGAGCGTGAGAGTTGATTCAAGTACTTGTTTTCATGGAGTCATCTCTTTTGGTTTTCAGCATCAGTTAACCTGCTCACATCGTTCTATTTTCATTATAGCCACACCGACATAATATCTGAGGTGAGCCAGCAGTATTATTTATTCAATAGACTTGTTGCATATACGGAGTTTCTGAGCATTTCTCTTGATTCTTTACTTTTGTTCTATTTTGTTTCATCTTATTAAATGACTTATTCGGGAGCCACGGTCATTCTATTTTTTTTCACTTGCACTATTGGGTGATGGTATTCCCTCTGGTTAGACTCGTGGTTATCTTTTATATGAAATGTTGATTTATTACTATAGTGTCTCACGGTTGCATTATAAGTACCATGTTAATTAAGTAATCTGCCACCATGTATCCTTCTTATGAAAATAGGGTAATAATGTGCTGTATGTATAACATTATATATTTCTTTCACAGAACGCCCCTGACGAAGGGACAACCAAGTCCCGAAATGCATTGGGCTCATCACAAGCATTTCGATGTGATCTCATGAAATATTATGTGGCATGTTCAAATATTATATTGTTTCTGGCAGTTGTCTACCATTCTCTGTAAAAATGTTGACACATGACCAATGTTATAATTTTTTTGAAGCTGTTGTTTGCATATATGTCGAAAATATATGTTTAAACGAGTAATCGTGTTGGATGTTTTTTGACTGATAATTTTCTGTAAACTTTTGTGAATTGAGATTAATTGTTAGTGACGTAGTTCACAATTAGCACAGTGCGCAGCGTCAATCATTAGGTGATTGAACCATTGTATCTAGTTTTTTCATGCCTGATAGACAGCGGGCATTACGCTGCAGCACCTATATCATTTAGATTAAACCTAGGGGTTAATTAGAAAACTAGGAGTGCTCTGCTCACACTGCTTTGTACCTGGAATAGGTAAGGCCATTCCAAACTATCAAAAGCTTTTTCAATGTCAACCGAAAAAACTGCAGCAGTCGTTTTCGAATATGTATCAGTGGAGAAGTGTGGCTCAATGATTAGAGCGGCAGACCCTGATGCAGAGGTCTAGCCCGGGACCAGGGTTCAATTCCCCGCCTCGGCGGGTCTTGGGCTCAAAAATTCCACGGACCTGATAATTATCGCCTCGGTGCCTATTCCAATCATGGAGTCCCACTCTGCAACTCTGGGCAATAGCTTGCTTAATCTCCACAACGGCCCCCACAACGCTAAGGATGCCTGGCCTCCACCTTGGGGGTGCCCAGGAGTGGACGCCTCACAGGGAAAGCCAGGATGGGTTCCACAGCGGTATTCGTACAAGCGCCTTGAGACCCTTGCGGGTGAGTAGTGCGCTATACAAGTATCAAATTTACATTTACAATATACGGAGTCGCCGTTGAACATTAACAGCCGTGTTCCGCTTCGGTATAAACCCTGCCTGATCCTCATGTACTAAGTGGGTCATGTGTGGAAGGAGGCGAGTCACCAGAATCCGACTTAGAATCTTACAGTCAGTAGGAAGCATGGAGAGAGGACAGTACGCGGACCTATCAAAGGTGATTTCCCGGGTTTCAGTAATGGGATTAAGATCGCTTCGCATGTAGTGGTTGGAAGATGGCCTATCTTCCATGCCTCATTATAGAGAGTCACTCATTTTGGTGCTAACAAATCAGTATACGTCAGATAAAACTATCGGCAACCCGTCCGCCCCAGGCGTCTTCTTTCGAGCCATATGCTTGATCACTCCCCTCACTTCCCCCAATGTAATATCATTGTCCGCCGACTCTTTAGTAGATCCAGCCTCATCATCTGTGGGATGTGGGCTGCGATCTCTCAATACGGATACTAATGCTTGTAGTGCTGCAGCACGTTCCAGTTCAGCTTGTGTCGTGGAGGGTTTTATCTGAGCTCTTCTCTGCAACCTTTGAGGAGCACGCGCCCCGGGCACCCTGCCTCTGAGCTTTAGTCCCTCATGGTTCACAGTGTTCGTCAACCCGCCTTTGTAGCCTTCCAGCCAGTCCCAGGCTTCTGCAGGGGATTCAAAATAGTGGGTGTTGTCCTCAAGGGGAATGCGCAGCCGGTCCGGGAACATTAGCGAGTACTGAAGCCCTTCATCTCAACGCCTTCTTGACCTCCAAGTAAGAGGTATGCCTCATCTGAACCTCCAACGTATAATCCAGAAACAGGGTGACTCTGCTATTATCCACAGTGAAGGTCCCCTCCACTCTTGCCCTTTGCAGGAGTAGGTCCCTATCCTGATAATAGAGTAGTCGGGTCACCACAGGTCTCGGAGGTGTGCCCGGAGCGAGTGGTTTAGCAGGTACTCTGTGAGCCCATTCCAGCATGTAGAAGGTGGAGAGCCCTTCAGGGGCCACCACAGTCTTGAACCAGTTCCCCAGATAGGACACCATGTCATCCCCTTCCGCTCCTTCTGGCAAACAAACTACTCGCACATTATTCCTCCGATTGCGACCTTCCACATCCTCAGCTCTGTGCTCTAGCACACTCACCCTGTCCGTGAGGGCCTTCAGCTGCTGGTCAGCTGCGCAGCGTGCCGGCATCAGTTCCGCCAATGTAGCCTCGGTGACTTTCACCCTGTCCGCTAGTTTCCTATGATCATCACGTAAGAGTCCCAGGTCAACCGCCACTGTGCTAATGTCCTGATGCAGGGTGGCTTTAGTATCAGTGATGGCTCCAAGGATCTGTTTCAATTGCTGTTGGATGGGGTCATCTGGGCCCGGTTGCGAGTGCTCGGTCGCACTGTCTTCAGGGTCCGGCACCGCCCCAGTCGTCTTAGTCATAGGCTTACCCATAGTGGCACTCCAGTCCCGGCAGAGAAGCCCTCAGTCCCCTCGCAGATATATACTCTCGTAGCCTAAAGCGTTGCAAGTCACCTCCCTCTGCGACCGGATGACCAGGCAATCACCGTTATCAGGGGTAATTAAAAAAAAATATCCCCAAGGGTCGCGGGCCCTCTTCCACAATCTCGCAGCAGTTCTAGCTAGCCCCTAATAGCAGGAGCCCAGGAGAGGTCTGGGCCAGACGTTAAAGTGAGGTACCGTACTTGATAAGCAGCGCGCTTCAACTGTACCACCCTTCGATATGGAGCGAAGCAAAGCTCTATGTTGACTGTTCCATCAACAATCCTTTATTCTCTGCATTCCAGGGATCTGCCAGTGTAGGGTGCGAGGTTCCTGCCATGGAGAACCTCAGTCTCCACCAGGTTTGCTCAGTACTGATCCGACAGGCCCGACTCCAAAATGGCGGTGTCACCACCCGCGGTTAGGCCGTAGTGCGCAATACCATCCGGGCTCCCCAGACGGTTCCCAGGTTGACGCTCCTCTCCCGATTTCCAGGGTTAGCACCTCATCCGCGGAGGGCCGTCATGAAGCCCGACCCTGCCCCTCCGCCCTTCTGAAAATCATCACCGGGGGACAGGGACCACTTGCTCTTTGCTCCCCCGTCAGCGCTCACCGCAGGGTAAATGATCCCCAGCAGCCAGTCTCATCTGGGGGCAAAACCTCTCCGCCACTCGCTCCCCGGAGAGCCCAGGAACATTCACCAGCAAAGCTGCGGGCCCACTCGATGTCCTCTAGCCGGGCGTCGCGTAGCGTCAGAGCCCTCACCGCCTGCCCGAGTAACAGCTTCAGCCCGAGGCTTTTCTATGAGGATCGCCACGCCGTCAGCTCAGCAGCTTCAGCCCCCACAGCTCGCTTGATGGCTCCCCACTGCTCGGCTAGTTGTTTTCCGGCAGCAGGACACTTCAGCACGGTCCCGGCCAGCGTGATTTACAGGATAAGTGTACGGCTGGTGCGGAGCTTCTCGCTCACACGTCCGCCATCATTTATTTTATTTATTTATTTTATTTTAGCGATTTCTAGAGCGCCTGGTGACCCAAGGGCATCCACGCGCTATGTGACTTGAGGTCCTGTAGAGGGGAAGGAGAGGGAGGGGAGAGCGACAGAAGGAATTTATTTAGGAAATAGGTAAGTCTTTAGTTTCTTGCGGAAGACCAGATAGTTGGGTTCTAGTCTGAGGGAGCGGGGGAGTGCGTTCCAGCCCTTCGCCGCTTGAACGGAGAATTGTCGACCTCCTGTACGGGTTCTTTTGAATCTAGGGGTGCTGGCAAGGTTCTCATTCTGCGATCGTAGGGATCTGGTTGCTATGTAGGGAGTGATCATTTTACTAAGGATCGCTGGACCGGATCCGTTGAACAGCTTGTATGTTGTACACATTGCTTTGAATTGCACCCTCTGGCGCACCGGGAGCCAGTGAAGGGCTCTGAGGGCCGGCTTGGCGGACGTTCTGGAGGGGGTGTTAGTGAGCATGCGTGCCGCCGCGTTCTGTGTCCGCTGGAGTTTCGTGATGGTGGACTCGGGGGCTCCTAGATAAACCAGGTTGCTGTAGTCCAGGCGGGACAGCACTAGTCCCTGGATGAGTAGCTTCCTGGAAGTAGGTGGCAGTAAGGGCAGGATTTTGCGGGTCGTGCGCATGAGCCCGAAGCAGGTGCCAGAGATTTTAGTGGCTTGAGTTTTCATCGTGAGCTGCGGTTCGAGCCACACCCCGAGTGTCTTGATTTCACGTTTTGGGGGGGGGATTTCTCCGAACACATCGGGCCAGAGTGTTGGAGGGATGGTCGTCCATTGCTTTCCTAGCAGCATCACTTCCGTCTTTGTCCCGTTCAGTTTTAGTGATGAGTTATTCATCCAGTTATGAATTCCTATGAGGCAGTTAGTCAGATTTTCTGGATGGTCAGTCAACTGGGACAAGGAGACGACTAGTTGGGTATCGTCAGCGTAGCTCACCATTTTTATATTAAATGGTGTTACCACGTCTTCGAGTGGGGCCATATAAACGTTAAAAAGCGTAGGGCTAAGGGAGGAGCCCTGGGGGACGCCGCTTGTGAGTGGGAGGGTAGATGAATGATAATTGTCATCCCACACTTGGAAAGTGCGCCCTGAAAGGAAGGATTCAACCCATTTGATTGCTGTCTCGGTAAGTCCTGCAACGGCCAGTCTATGCAGAAGGATACGGTGGTTGACCGTATCAAAGGCTGCGCTCAGGTCCAGGAGGATCACTGCCACTGATCCTCCTGAATCCAGTATGCCCCTTGCCTCCTCGATGACTGCGAGGAGTGCAGTGTCTGTTCCATGGCCCGGGCGAAATCCGGTTTGGGATTGTCGAAGCAGGTGGTTGGTTTCAAGGAACTGGGATAATTGCCCACTGGAGTCAAGCTATCCTGGCTGATGACGGCTGATAGCCAGAAACCGGTCCTAGGATGCTTGATTCCGGTCCAGGGAAGACATGGCTTGGCAGTTCGGGCTGGACTGTTCCCATGAGGCACAGGGTCAAGACTGATTTGCATATGGCCATGTCTAAACTGGGGTGGTGTAGTGGGCAAAAGAACGATGGATTTAACCCAGATCTCTTGACTGGGGGAGAATGTCTGCATTGTCAGCATTCCGTCCATCATTTGTTTGTTGTAACGCTTTTCGCCCTAAGTGGGATGGGTATTCCCAGACGTGGGACCCGTGCTCACTACGCCACTGGAGTCAAGCTATCCTGGCTGATGACGGCTGATAGCCAGAAACCGGACCTAGGATGCTTGATTCCGGTCCAGGGAAGACATGGCTTGGCAGTTCGGGCTGGACTGTTCCCATGAGGCACAGGGTCAAGACTGATTTGCATATGGCCATATCTAAACTGGGGTGGTGTAGTGGGCAAAAGAACGATGGATTTAACCCAGATCTCTTGACTGGGGGAGAATGTCTGCATTGTCAGCATTCCGTCCATCATTTGTTTGTTGTAACGCTTTTCGCCCTAAGTGGGATGGGTATACCCAGACGTGGGACCCGTGCTCACTACGCCACTGGAGTCAAGCTATCCTGGCTGATGACGGCTGATAGCCAGAAACCGGTCCTAGGATGCTTGATTCCGGTCCAGGGAAGACATGGCTTGGCAGTTCGGGCTGAACTGTTCCCATGAGGCACAGGGTCAAGACTGATTTGCATATGGCCATGTCTAAACTGGGGTGGTGTAGTGGGCAAAAGAACGATGGATTTAACCCAGATCTCTTGACTGGGGGAGAATGTCTGCATTGTCAGCATTCCGTCCATCATTTGTTTGTTGTAACGCTTTTCGACCTAAGTGGGATGGGTATTCCCAGACGTGGGACCCGTGCTCACAACGCCACTGGAGTCAAGCTATCCTGGCTGATGACGGCTGATAGCCAGAAACCGGTCCTAGGATGCTTGATTCCGGTCCAGGGAAGACATGGCTTGGCAGTTCGGGCTGGACTGTTCCCATGAGGCACAGGGTCAAGACTGATTTGCATATGGCCATGTCTAATCTGGGGTGGTGTAGTGGGCAAAAGAACGATGGATTTAACCCAGATCTCTTGACTGGGGGAGAATGTCTGCATTGTCAGCATTCCGTCCATCATTTGTTTGTTGTAACGCTTTTCGCCCTAAGTGAGATGGGTATTCCCAGACGTGGGATCCGTGCTCACTACGCCACTGGAGTCAAGCTATCCTGGCTGATGACGGCTGATAGCCAGAAACCGGTCCTAGGATGCTTGATTCCGGTCCAGGGAAGACATGGCTTGGCAGTTCGGGCTGGACTGTTCCCATGAGGCACAGGGTCAAGACTGATTTGCATATGGCCATGTCTAAACTGGGGTGGTGTAGTGGGCAAAAGAACGATGGATTTAACCCAGATCTCTTGACTGGGGGAGAATGTCTGCATTGTCAGCATTCCGTCCATCATTTGTTTGTTGTAACGCTTTTCGCCCTAAGTGGGATGGGTATTCCCAGACGTGGGACCCGTGCTCACTACGCCACTGGAGTCAAGCTATCCTGGCTGATGACGGCTGATAGCCAGAAACCGGTCCTAGGATGCTTGATTCCGGTCCAGGGTAGACATGGCTTGGCAGTTCGGGCTGGACTGCTCCCATGAGGCACAGGGTCAAGACTGATTTGCATATGGCCATGTCTAAACTGGGGTGGTGTAGTGGGCAAAAGAACGATGGATTTAACCCAGATCTCTTGACTGGGGGAGAATGTCTGCATTGTCAGCATTCCGTCCATCATTTGTTTGTTGTAACGTTTTTCGCCCTAAGTGGGATGGGTATACCCAGACGTGGGACCCGTGCTCACTACGCCACTGGAGTCAAGCTATCCTGGCTGATGACGGCTGATAGCCAGAAACCGGTCCTAGGATGCTTGATTCCGGTCCAGGGAAGACATGGCTTGGCAGTTCGGGCTGGACTGTTCCCATGAGGCACAGGGTCAAGACTGATTTGCATATGGCCATGTCTAAACTGGGGTGGTGTAGTGGGCAAAAGAACGATGGATTTAACCCAGATCTCTTGACTGGGGGAGAATGTCTGCATTGTCAGCATTCCGTCCATCATTTGTTTGTTGTAACGCTTTTCGCCCTAAGTGGGATGGGTATTCCCAGACGTGGGACCCGTGCTCACTACGCCACTGGAGTCAAGCTATCCTGGCTGATGACGGCCGATAGCCAGAAACCGGTCCTAGGATGCTTGATTCCGGTCCAGGGAAGACATGGCTTGGCAGTTCGGGCTGGACTGTTCCCATGAGGCACAGGGTCAAGACTGATTTGCATATGGCCATGTCTAAACTGGGGTGGTGTAGTGGGCAAAAGAACGATGGATTTAACCCAGATCTCTTGACTGGGGGAGAATGTCTGCATTGTCAGCACTCCGTCCATCATTTGTTTGTTGTAACGCTTTTCGCCCTAAGTGGGATGGGTATTCCCAGACGTGGGACCCGTGCACACTACGCCACTGGAGTCAAGCTATCCTGGCTGATGACGGCTGATAGCCAGAAACCGGTCCTAGGATGCTTGATTCCGGTCCAGGGAAGACATGGCTTGGCAGTTCGGGCTGGACTGTTCCCATGAGGCACAGGGTCAAGACTGATTTGCATATGGCCATGTCTAAACTGGGGTGGTGTAGTGGGCAAAAGAACGATGGATTTAACCCAGATCTCTTGACTGGGGGAGAATGTCTGCATTGTCAGCATTCCGTCCATCATTTGTTTGTTGTAACGCTTTTCGCCCTAAGTGGGATGGGTATTCCCAGACGTGGGACCCGTGCTCACTACGCCACTGGAGTCAAGCTATCCTGGCTGATGACGGCTGATAGCCAGAAACCGGTCCTAGGATGCTTGATTCGGTCCAGGGAAGACATGGCTTGGCAGTTCGGGCTGGACTGTTCCCATGAGGCACAGGGTCAAGACTGATTTGCATATGGCCATGTCTAATCTGGGGTGGTGTAGTGGGCAAAAGAACGATGGATTTAACCCAGATCTCTGGACTGGGGGAGAATGTCTGCATTGTCAGCATTCCGTCCATCATTTGTTTGTTGTAACGCTTTTCGTCCTAAGTGGGATGGGTATTCCCAGACGTGGGACCCGTGCTCACTACGGCACTGGAGTCAAGCTATCCTGGCTGATGACGGCTGATAGCCAGAAATCGGTCCTAGGATGCTTGATTCCGGTCCAGGGAAGACATGGCTTGGCAGTTCGGGCTGGACTGTTCCCATGAGGCACAGGATCAAGACTGATTTGCATATGGCCATGTCTAAACTGGGGTGGTGTAGTGGGTAAAAGAACGATGGATTTAACCCAGATCTCTTGACTGGGGGAGAATGTCTGCATTGTCAGCATTCCATCCATCATTTGTTTGTTGTAACGCTTTTCGCCCTAAGTGGGATGGTTGTTCCCAGACGTGGGACCCGTGCTCACTACGCCACTGGAGTCAAGCTATCCTGGCTGATGACGGCTGATAGCCAGAAACCGGTCCTAGGATGCTTGATTCCGGTCCAGGGAAGACATGGCTTGGCAGTTCGGGCTGGACTGTTCCCATGAGGCACAGGGTCAAGACTGATTTGCATATGGCCATGTCTAAACTGGGGTGGTGTAGTGGGCAAAAGAACGATGGATTTAACCCAGATTTCTTGACTGGGGGAGAATGTCTGCATTGTCAGCATTCCGTCCATCATTTGTTTGTTGTAACGATCATCCCCAGGCAAACCACGCCCCCGAGTTTGCAGTAACACCCATTACATTGACTCAAAACAATTAGCTTACAAGAGTGTGTGTAATACAATAAATAGTACATTTTAGAAAAACATAATATTTTGACAGAACGTATTGAGCTCTCAGATCTTCAAATATTAGCGACTATAGAAACACAATGTTTTTTTCCAGTGCTAGTCAACTCAGACACACTGAGGCACAGCGCTATTTCTTAGAGCTGGTGAGCTTCTGCCGCTAGATTGTGGCATAAAAAGGAATGTAACAGGAAAGCAGGGGTTGCTACCTGGAGGGTGTTGGCCAGGTGGAACCCCTGTGGCGGATGGGTGGTTAGACATTCCAGGTATCAGGCACTTATGGCACTTAAGAATGTGCAGAAAAGACAAAAACTAAGTGCATTGTCAAGGTTTTCTTGACAACGACGTCGGCTCAGCTTCTCTAGGCATGCCTACAAGACAGGGTTTGAAAGCCTCGGATTATAGAAAGAAATTACCTTCAATGCATGCATTCCCCTGCAGCCCTACTAGGTATCAAACTGAACTTTCAAAGGTCAATGTCAAAAGATCACACCAAATCTGGCAAAGATGCTATCTCCTCGATTGAGTCCCTCGAGAAAGTTCTGGGAAGAGCAGGATTGTATTTCCACAAAAGGACACACATTTCTTGTCTCTTCTTAACCGCAACCCTCAGCACCACTGACCTGTCATACGCAGTTTTCATTTGAACCGGAAGTGCCCCCTCGCTTTTCAACTGTCTGAACCTCTCATTAGAATTACTGTCACCGTGGCCAGTTACACCACGTCAATTGCATAGTTTTCTAACATCTAAAACTTCAAGATGTCGAACACCACCTCCTTCGAAATATCACCCTCCAAGAAAGTTGATATACCCAGTATGAGCAGATTCATAGCCCTCATCTTCTAAATATTATGCCTTCAACTCCGGTTTGAAATATAAAGTTATAGCTCAAGTTTCAAACTCTTGCAGATGATTATGACCCTGTTTCAAATCAGACAGTTGTGAGGGGTAATTTGCACTTGTCTTGCTACTGCCTGAGTTTCTGTTTTCTTCAGTTGCGCTTGAAAAGTCTTTAGTTTGCTCTATATTGACAAGATCTTTGCCTTTACACTATTTATGTTGGCTTGTAAGTCCTTTACCACGTATAAGTTGCAATGTTCCTCTATAAAAATCTGATCCTGATGTCCCTGCATCATCTCCGGACTCCGAGACCAGATGGGTGACTTAGGAGTAAAAAAGTCTTGTCATGTTTGCTCTTCCCTTGGCCGTCTTCCGCATTATGAATAGTTTCTCAGTGTAATGAGTCTCAATGGTAAATAACTCAGGCCACCATGAAGACAAGACGTCCAGCACACCTCTTTTTGGCTATGGTCCTGCACCCTTCTCAGCAGGGCGAGGGCGCACAATGAAAGCCAAAACACATTCAGGCCATTATCTCAACATTAGCCACATCTCTGCTGTGCCATCAATCATTTAATCAATCAGGGAATTGTAAGCGTGCTACTCACCCGTGAGGGTCTCAAGGCGCTGTGGGAGGGGTGTGGGGGGGGGGGGGTCCGTAGATCAGTCTAGCGAAATAACCAGGTCTTGAGGATCTTCCTGAAGGTGTTCAAGGAGGGGGTTCGTCTGATGTCTGCCGGTAGTTCGTTACAGGTCTTGGCTGCAATGTGGGGGAAGGATCTTCCGCCTGCTCTGGTTCTGTGAATTTGCGGGGTTTCGGCCAGAGTGAGGTTGGAGGATCGGAGGTTTCTTCTGGGTATGTGGAAGTTGATTCTGTCGTTTAGGTATTTGGGTCCGTTGTTGTGTCGGCCTTTGCAGGTGTGAGTGAGGATTTTGAAGGTGACTCTTTTCTCCACGGGGAGCCAGTGAAGTCTTCGTAGGTGTTGGGTGATGTGTTTGTGCCGGGAGATTCCGAGGACGAGTCTAGCGGCGGAGCTCTGTATTGTCTGGATTTTTCGAAGTAGGGATTTGTTGATGCCGGCGTAGAGTGTGTTTCCCTAGTCCAGTCTGCTGGTGATTAGTGCGTAGGTGAATGTCTTCCTTGACTCAGGGGGGATCCACTTGAAGGTCTTGCAGAGAATGCGGAGGGTGTTGAAGCAGCTGGAAGTGACGGTGTTGATCTGGTGGTTTATGGTGACTGATGCTGAGTTTCTTGGCGTGGTCTGAGGGGGTAGGTGGGCTTCCGAGGGCGGTCGGCCACCATGTGCTGTCCCATGCTGATGGGATGGTACCGAGGACAAGGACCCCTGTCTTCTCGGCGTTGAGCTTTAGGCAGCTGTTGGTCATCCAGGCTGCGACGTCTTGCATTCCTTTCTGGAAGCTGAGTTTGGTGGGGTTGGGATCTTTGGTTAGGGAGAGGATGAGTTGGGTGTCGTCAGCGTAGGATACGATGCTGATGCCGGGTTGTTGGGCGATGGTTGAGGGGGGGGCCATTTAGATGTTGAAGGAACTCTGCAGGTGATTTTCGTGGGGTCGGAGAGGAAGGGTGGCAGTGTGATCCTTTGTTTTCTTCAGGTGAGGAATGATCGGATCCAGTCCAGGGCTGTTCCTTGTATGCCTGCGTAGTGTAGTCTGGTAGCTTCTGTGTGGTGGGAGACGGTGTTGAAGGTCGCGGATAGGTCGAGTAGGATGAGGGCTGCGGAGTGGTCTTGGTCCAGGAGGGTGCGGATGTCGTCTGTGGCAGCGAGTAGGGCGGTCTCGGTGCTGTGGTTGCTTCGGAATCCTGATTAGGACGGGTCGAGTAAGGCGTTCTCTTCGATGAATCGTATTAACTCCCTGTTGACTGTTTTCTCAGTGACTTTGGCAGCGAAGGGGAGGAGCGAGATGGGCTGATAGTTCTTGAGGTCGGTGGGGTCAGCTGTGGGCTTCTTGAGCAGGGGTCTGACTTCTTCGCGCTTCCAGTCGCCTGGGAAGGTGCCTGTATCGAAGGAGGTGTTGATGGTGCGTTGCAATTCGGGTGCGATGACGGCTGCGGCTCTGTGGGAGATGTATCACGTAACAATCTTATAAAGATACATGCTTCCTGGTGATAGGTCGTGTCCATATCGCTCTTCACTCCAGGGACTACAACTTGCCCAGAGTGTCTGTTATATCTGGGAAACTTCAGGAGCTTACTCAGCTCCCTTGACCTTAACATAACAGGACCTGCACCATCAACCCGTCACCATAACCCTAGCCTGCAAAAGATCTGAGCAGGTGGTGCTATCATAAAAACCTTCAAACAGCAAGAGGGATCTGTAGTACGTCAACAAGATAAGGAGTCAGGGCGCCAGGCAGAAGAAGAAAAAGTCAATCATGGGAGGGTACGGCACTTCTTCTACTTACTCTAGAAATTCAAGGACTCTGCACATTGTTTGAGAGGGTTGAGCAGGCAGAAAGAGAACCCTCATCAGAGCTGACAAGTATGGTGGTTGTCTCAAAGCTCAGCTGGCCAACATCCCCCACTCATACTCATTTTGGAAACACCGCACACTTAGTTTAGTGTTCCAGGGAAAGAAGGATCAGAAGTAAGCAGGGTATTGGGAGTTATTTACCTTGAAACGATGAATGTTCTTTTTTCAGCGCACATATCCTTTTTCAATCAAGCTCAATGAATGTTGAAATTCTCCTACAAGATATCATGCTAAAAATGGATGGCAACTCCTTTCTGGTCAACCCCTTATTATCTGGCCAAGTCTTAAGCACTAAAAGGACCTTGATGACATCTTACAACTAGGTGTATGCACACTATGGGGGCCTAATCAGTCTTATTATCTTCAAAAGCTTACAGTCAAAAGGATGCTTACCAATGAGCACCTGCTACCAAACTGACAGATCTGTACAAATTAACCATGCACCAAGCTGCCCATTTGTCTGCTAATTGAGATAAAATATCAGCATATGTATACCACCCACCTCCATACGCTCAAGATCTCCCCCCACATGCCATTTCCCCCAAGCAAATTGACATTATCTGAGTGTCCCAGCCACTCATCCCTGGTTGATAAAGAACACAGCCGACAGTGTGAGGACTTGTTATGGATTCCTGAAATCTGTCATGCTGTTAGGCTCAGAAGGCCACTGTGGTTCAGAAGATGAAGTTCACCGGAGGTCACATCAAAATTTCCAGGAATTAGGAACAAAGGATTGGACTTCCATATCATAGTTGTGGAAATATGGATTTTTCTGGTCAGTTATGTCCCCTATCTTGGACCCCAACGGTTCTATGTGCATGTTACAAGTACATGTATGTTCCCTCCAGTTCCAGTTATGAAGACGCAAATACATGTGCGTCCACCGTTAACATGTCCTCTGTTGATCCGCCATGAATGGGCCGGATATTCCATTCCTAAGTACGAAAGGCCACCGCCTTTATATGGTTCACTTATGCCATTTTACAGTCCAGGCAAGTAGGCCCTGATTCTGTCATCAAGCTTTTCTTGCTTTCTGTCTCTGAAGCTCCAGTCCGAGCCTGCATCTGTGACCATGAACTTTGTCTCATCCTCTGCGCGGCTCACGATGCCCGACATCAGCTTGCTGCCTGCCAAGAACTGTATTTCACCTTCGGAAATTATCTGCTCCGCTCCCTGCCCAATGCATTCCTGTCTAGTAGTTTAAGTAAACATTCTTCCAGCTACCGAGCAAAAGGCCCGGCTTCTCTGTCCTCATGCAAGTAATTCATAGCCCTGTTACCATGGAATATTCCTACCCCCTCGCATTTAGTATAGACACTTAGACGCTTGTACACGCACTCACAGTCAGTATAGAATAGATTTTGTTCGAGAGACCTTTCTTTTTGGATAACACAGTTCTTTAAACATAGGATATTAGATATGATTTGGGATTAGGTTGACATAACCCCAGACTTTTGTCTCCACATGTAGAGCTAAATGTCAAGTCCCTTTCTCCCTCTAGTTGCACGTCTATCACACGTCATGCGACTGCGCACGCATCTCTGCCAAATATTTCTGCTGACATTGCAGGATTCTCCAGGTATCCACCCACACATGACAAATTACCCATTATCATCAAGTGGACGCCCACATGGACGCCCACCTTCACGCCTACATACACGCCCACATGCTCTTATCTCATTCTCTCTTGCTCTTTTGCTTACGTACAATTGAGAAATGTATATATACTGTACTCTGTGAATAATGTTTTGAGAATATTGAGAATACTTTTGAGCCCCTTTCCAGATCCAATTTTGGTGATGGAAATATTCTCCCTTTGACTCGAGTTATTGGAATAAATCCCTTTATGAACCTGATACCACAGACTCAGCCTCTTGCTTTATGCATGATCTTATTGATATTATGAAATTATGAGAGCGTGATATTTTAATTTACCACATAATGGCGCCCGAACAGTTTAATCTCTTTCCCCACACGCCGGAGATGAAGGTCCAGTTTTGCCCCCTTCCATAGCCGTGATGGACTTCAAGCGCGCACGTCGCGGGTCTTCCCGCCAACTCCCTCAGGCCAACGAAGGGGACAGACTGCGACCAGGCATCCATACGAGGCGGTGAGGAACGCAGATTGTCCTACCCAGAGCCCACCTGCGAGAGAGCTGTGTCCGAGATATACAGAGGCCCACCAGATTCCGAATTTCCGAAGTATCCAGGTCACGAGTCGAGTCCAGTCGGGTCCAGTCCAGTCCAGTTCAGTTCCGAGGCCTTCCGTTCCGAGCTACCCGGTGAGTACCATTGCCGGGGAGGCGTTCTGGCGTGCACATAAGTTGTGCCGGTCCAGACGGGTTTGGGTACACAAATCCGGTCTGCACTGTTTTAGCAGTGTATCTGTACTGTTTAGCAGTATATCTAGTATATCAAGTATATAAATTCAGAATAATTTCCGTTAATGTCGAGAATTATGTTTTATGATTAAGTTTTCTTAGATCATCAATAGCATCGCTGTTCATTAAATGTTAAATGTTAAATGTATTGATATGTCCTGCATATTGTGGTATGAATGACTGTTCATTATTGTGTTTTATTGTATTAAGTTTGTTCAAAACCAAGTATCAGATCAGTTCTCAATATGCCGCTCTTTTCGAAACTAAGACAGATCACAACTAGAAAAGGGGTACTCGAAGAAGCTGTTCCCATTCCTCCTAGGGACACTCCAGGGTACTTCATGTATCATAAACATGGCCTAGACGCCATATTATTTCTTGATCTATGGGTAGACTACACTAAGGAATTACCAGAAAGTCAGAGGTGGCCCGCAGCTGGGACCTGGGATGCAGATTGCATCGTGAAAGTAGAGGAAGAATTATGGAAAAGGAAAGCTAGACAATTAACAGAAAGACGCCATTGAATTATGGCGAAAAGAATGGTATAGACATACGGAAAAAGCACGTAGACAGGAAGAGAAGAGTAAGGAGAATTCAAATAAAGTTCGAGAAAATGTGTTAGTTGAGGAAGGTATCCGAGTAAAAGCAGAACAAGTAGATGGACAACGAAACACTCTTATGAAAGAGAAAATGTAGACCAGCTTGGAAGGATGCCATTGAGTTTTGGCGCAAGGAGTCACATAGTAGGTCAGAGTAAGTGTTTCACGAAGCAGAGAGGAGTAGACTGGAGTCTGGAAAAGCCAAGGAACAGATGTTACAGGAGTAATTGGAGTAGGTAAAATGAGCGCAGGCTGACAGAGAAAGAAATACTGACGTTGCTGGTATTTATCCCGTCCTTTCAGAGGACCTAGCAAGAGTGGCCCCAGTAGAAAGACCAGTTAGAGTGCCACCGCAAGTACCGCGATACATATAATAATGATATAGTAGCCCGAAGGTTCTTGAGCCACCCACCAATTGAACAGCGCATAGCTGGTGTTTACATGGTCCAACATTTGACTACGTTGTCAATAGGAAATTGAGAGGGGTGTAGCTAGAGAAGGAGCAACACCTGTGATTTGATGACACCCCTAATGTACAAAGTGCTAACGAAAAAGTAATTTTTGAATAGTTTAGCTTGAAAAAAAAAAAAAAAAAAAAAAAAGAATTGTGGGTATTTCGAATTTGCAAATTGTTCAAGAATACAGGTTTGTGTTCTTGGTGGTCCAGTGAGCCAATGTGCTGGGTCAAGTCGGTGAGATTATGACCCCCTGAGTGCAAATTGTATGTAAAAATAATTTTTCAATTGAGCGAATTATTGCAGTTTTTATGGAATTGAGTAGTCTTTTTGTCTTTGACAGCTTCAGAGTGAGGAGAAGGTGGGGGCTGTGTAGAGCAGTATGTGATACAGAAATCGGAGACAGATTCTGACCTTGTAGCCAGTGTAGGTGGGGGCCGGTGAGAGGAGCAGAACAGAGGCACTGCTTAGAAAGCTTCTCTGACATCGCATCTGTGTAATGCCTGCAGCCGGAACAACGAAAAAAAGTTGGCTGGCAGCCCAGGCTCAGGCCGCGCTGAGGGGCTATTTTTAACTTCTCTGATAAGACAGGGCAGCTGAGAAATGTAAGTCGAGAAAGATTCCCTTGTTCTATTCTGTGCAAAACGAGTGCCCCGAGGAAATGTCCATGGAGAAGATTTGTTTTATTTTTTAGAAAATGCTATATTGCTTCTGGCCAGAAAGTAAAATGTTGTTCTTGCTTGGAATTTTAAGGGCTATGTGCCTATATAAAAACGATTTTCAAATTCAGACATTTTTGAATTGTGGCCACAAGCTGCCACCAGTTGCATTGGATAAATGATCCAGTGGTTAAAAGTCTGTGAGGAGAGATGAGAGGTGCGTCTTCGTCTGGGACATTAGGGTACATTGTGTTGACGAAGATGCATAGCTCATTTTTATAAAAGAAAACAAACAGGTTCGTGTGTTCTTCGTTTTTGATTATTATTGCTGATTCTGTTTTTATAAAAGAAAACAAACAGGTTCGTGTGTTCTTCGTTTTTGATTATTATTGCTGATTCTGTGTGTCAGACTTGACACGGTGATTTCAGATGGGGGTGTATAGGGCAGGTAAATAAGTTATTGATTATAAGCCTGACGAATGTTCGCCTCTGAGCTGTAGGTACTGTAATTGCGCATCGCTGCTCATTTATATATGTTAGTGCAATTGTCTATGCTTTCTGTGCTTGGTATACTGATGGCTTGGCATATGTATTTTATATATGTTTTGTTTTTGTGTTGTATTGACCAGTCTGTTTAGCGTTTAATACCAAGTTCTCCTGTGCAAGTACAGAGATAGTCGTGACGACGGCGATCTTTGCACAGCGCTTGGCTGGAACTTGTTCACAATTACTAAATTTCACAGACGTGATATTACCTTTATCATGCTGTCAAAATAGCAGACAACACGTTATCAGTGTATGTCTAATTGGTGTTGGAGATGAATGAAATAAAAGAAAAAGTTATGCAAGACTAAAATATTTTTCACATGACTGCCTTTCTCTTATAGACAGGCAGCCTCGGTCATATGTTTCCAGATTGGACATTAAGGAACAATTATGATCTGTACACTCGCATCTTAACTCTTGAAAGGCCTGTTTTAAATAAGGACTGCCACCACAGAGTGACAAATGAGGCTCGGTATTTAGGGTAATGAGAAAATATCTGACAGGATTTCCTTTTTAAAGTTTGCTTTAGTAAGCTCATTCTTGTAAGTGGTGGCCCCAAAAGTTGACTTTTTTAAATTAGGCTATTTATTGTATAGGTGGAAATTATTGCAAAATGACTGATTTCTTTAGCAGATAAATTATTAATTATCAACATTAACAACTGTTCTTAAACTTGGTTTTCCGAATATTTAGGTAATTTAGCATTCCTATTAGGGCCTACTAGCATTAATATTGACTTCAGGTTGGTGTAGGTTCATGTAATAGGGACATTTGCATATGAGATGTCATTTGGCTAGCTTATGAGCTAACACAATGAGGTTTGTACATTAATTTGAAGGATTTCTCGCCGTTTCAAATACGCTGTGTATCTCCTATAATTTTGCTTACGCCCAGTAGCTACACACAGGGATTAATAGTGTTGACAAGACACAGGGTTTGATAGTGTTTGACAGCAGTGAAATCTGTTTCAGATTTCCTCCTGTCAAAAAGGGGGGGAAGGAGGAGAATATTGGCTTTCTGCTGGCCCCTGAGGAGGTTCGCTTCCCGCTAGCCCCTTAAGAAATTAAGCCCCTTAGAAATTAGCCCCCTTAGAAATTAGGTCGAGGAAATAGGTATGGTGCTTTCCCCTTTTTCTCATGTTTTATTGTGATCTTTCAGGGGAATTAGTTGTGGGCACCGGAACGTATTCAATTGATTTCTGGTTTTTCCCAGCCCAAGACACAAAAAGACTAAAGTCCTCAAGAACACACTGTGGTATTTGAAGAATTAAAGAGAGCTTTATGTCAAGCACCAGTTTTAGCAAACCCTGATTACAACAAATCGTTTATGCTTTTTGTGACAGAGCGGGATGGAACAGCACTATCTGTCCTAACACAAGATCATGCAGGAAAACACGAGCCCTGTGCTTATTTTTCTAGTACATTAGACCCAGTAGCACAGGCTTTGCCTGCGTGCCTAAAATCAGTTGTAGCAACGGCCTTAGCCATAAGACAAAGTGACTCGATAGTGCTGGGCCACCCTCTGACAGTACAAGTACCACACGCAGTAGAGGTTCTCTTGAACCGGACACAAACACAACACCTGACTGTAGCTAGACTGACAGGCTATGAGCCAACGTTATTTCAACCACACATAGAGATCAGACGATGCAACATACTGAATCCTGCTACCCTTTTGCCCTCCAGTACAGAAAGCGTTTCACCACACGACTGTGTTGAAGTAATACATACCGTGACTAAACCAAGACAAGACTTGACAGACGTTGCACTCCCAGACCCCGACCTAACACTATAAGTTGACGGCTCATGCATGAGGACAGGGGCGGGAGAATTAGTGGCAGCATATGCAGTGACTACTGATACTGTAATAATAGAGACTAAAAGAATAGACATATTGTCAGCACAAGCAGCAGAGCTCATCGCCCTGACACAAGCGTGCATAAGAGCTAAGCACCTGAGAGTAAACATTTACACCGATTCTCTGGCGAGAAAGAGGTTTCTTGACCTCTCATGGGGTCAAGATACAGCATGGCCCCATATTCAAGCCCTACTGGAAGCAATACATTTACCAACAGCCATAGCTATCCTAAAATGTAAAGCACATACTAGAGCCACAGATACCATTTCCCAAGGCAATGATCTGGCAGACCGAACAGCTAAACAGACAGCTCAGACCCCACTAGACATGACAAAGTTACAGGTTCAATAAGTGTCCAAAGCCATGACAGTTAGGGATCCTTCCAAGGATGTACAAGACATACAGACACATGCTACTATGGACGAATTAAAGAAATGGTCGGAACAAGGAGGGGTACTGACTGATCAGGGTTTCTTCCTGATTCTATGGTACAAGTGATTATAAATACCGCACATAGTCCTGCACACTTAGGAGAGAAAGCAATGATAGATAGCTTACAGAATATATGGTTCAACAAGCACCTGCGTGCAGCAGCGAAACAAAAGGTCAGAACATGTATGATCTGTTGCCAATTCAATCCAGGTAAAGGCATTCCGATGGAACAAGGTGGATTCCATCCACCTGACCACCCTTTTGAAGTGCTCCAAATGGATTATATCCAAATAAACAGATGTAGAGGTTACAAATATGTCCTGGTACTAATGAAGCAGGTGTCCCTTCTGTTAGGGTATACCTGGAAATTCCATTGTGTGCGACATCCTGAAGCAGCAGGCCTTGTAGAAAGACATAATCGGATATTAAAATTTGCGCAGACAAAGGTGTAGATTGGATGGTAGCCCTGCCGGTTGCCCTCTTTTTCATGCGAATGGTAGCTCATTCTAGAACAGGCTTATCTCCCTATGAAGTGGTCTTTGGTAGACCACCAAATATGTGGGGCACTCCAATGCCTAAAAGATTACTGATGTTGATAGTAACATGCTGACAGATTACCTGGCTTCCTTGATGTCTGCACTACTCTCTTGTTGTTCGCAGGTTGCTGCCGCCTTCCCTGACAACACCCAGGTCAAAGAATACTCCATCGCTCCTGGATGGAAGGCGCCAAAGTCAGTGCTCTGGACCACGGGGACGGCCGTTAAAGTCAAAGTGCACCTTCACCACTCTTTTACAAAGGAAAAAGACTTTAAACTTGGATTTTGGACACCATTTTCTAGAGGAGACTCCCCAGAAGTTTCCACAAAGCTAAACTTTGATCTAAGAAGTCAGAACCCGTTTGATCAATTAAGTCCACTAGGTGGTGAAGCGGTTGAACATGTATTCTGGCTTGCATAAGATCTTGGACAATAACATTGATATAAAAAAAAAAAAGAGAGCAAGATGTGCATCACGATAATATGTATCAGCTTAATACTACATGCTATTTTTCCTCCTATTGCCTCACTCTTATACTCCTCCACTAATGATACCATAAAGCACACATTTAGTGATCTGCCATCCTATGAGCTATCATATCGACTTGCCTTACGCAACAATACCTTTATTCAGATGCTGCACCATTCACATCAGACTAGCAATGCTACAGACTGCTGGGTCTGTGGCCGACTCCCCCCCTATCAGAACTATAAGGGAGTTTTGCCCCTCTTTCTCTATCCGTTCACACACAATGGCTCCTGTGGAGCATGGTTTAGTTTGATTAATTCCCTAGATTCGAATTCCGCAGTTTATCAAGACAACTGGGTATGGGGAAACCTGAACTTAGTTTTGCTTAAAGTCTGCTACCCTAACAAGGAGGGACTTCCCAAAAGAACAGGAACTGATCTAAGAAATGAAGTATATGGATTAGGTAATTTTACACTTAACCTCATGATCCTGAACGTTGAATCTGAAGCTACACCAATCTTGCCCGCCATGTCCGTATTCCCAGTAAAAGGGGAATTATGTATAAGAAAGAATGGCTCCATACACATGGGCCATAGTAAATGCACCACTGTAATAAAATTCAGTGATCAAGGCAAGTCTACATTTAGAGCTTCTCGTCATTCCTACTTTATATGTGGCCAGACCGCATATATACGCCTACCTCTAGATTGGGATGGTACCTGTTACATAGCATTCCTCCTACCACCTGTTTTCCTAGCTCCTCCTGATTATCATAGAAATACTCATTTAGTACACAATAGACAGCAGAGAGATCTCCCAATTGTCGATTACACTGAAACAGCATGGGAAAAATACACAGATTTCAATAAAGGTTTCTTTCCCTATATAGGTACAGTTACCAATAGTAAGCTGATACGTAGATTAACCAGAACCCTTGAAGCAGTAGTGAACGAAACTATTTCCGCCTTAGGCAATTTAACAGAAGAGCAGTCTGCTATGCGGATTGTTGTGCTTCAAAATAGTCTTGTCCTTGACGTTATCCTGGCCGATAGGGGCGGAGCTTGTAGGGTCATCAAATCAAGCTGTTGCATTTTTCATACCAGAAAATTCGCCATCTGTATATAAAGCCATAACTCGCCTTCATAAGATTGTAAGCCAGATACACCAGAATCCAGGCACCTGGACTTGGTCCGGTTGGTTTTGGAGTGTATTATCTACCTTTGGATGGAGGGTCCTATCCTTCCTAGGTATTGGCTTTCTCATACTATTCAGTTGCTGCTTATGCCTGCAATGTGGACCAGCGATTTGTGGTCTGTGTGCCACATCGTGCATTCCACATCAAGATTTTCATTCAAGATCCCGGAAGAAGAAAGAAGAACAAATGATGCTATATGAACAGATCAATGGATTAATGAAGATTGATATCTCTTGACGGGCAAGTAGGGGACAAGGAGGGAATGTGGAAATATGGATTTTTCTGGTCAGTTATGTCCCCTATCTTGGACCCCAACGGTTCTATGTGCATGTTACAAGTACATGTATGTTCCCTCCAGTTCCAGTTATGAAGACGCAAATACATGTGCGTCCACCGTTAACATGTCCTCTGTTGATCCGCCATGAATGGGCCGGATATTCCATTCCTAAGTACGAAAGGCCACCGCCTTTATATGGTTCACTTATGCCATTTTACAGTCCAGGCAAGTAGGCCCTGATTCTGTCATCAAGCTTTTCTTGCTTTCTGTCTCTGAAGCTCCAGTCCGAGCCTGCATCTGTGACCATGAACTTTGTCTCATCCTCTGCGCGGCTCACGATGCCCGACATCAGCTTGCTGCCTGCCAAGAACTGTATTTCACCTTCGGAAATTATCTGCTCCGCTCCCTGCCCAATGCATTCCTGTCTAGTAGTTTAAGTAAACATTCTTCCAGCTACCGAGCAAAAGGCCCGGCTTCTCTGTCCTCATGCAAGTAATTCATAGCCCTGTTACCATGGAATATTCCTACCCCCTCGCATTTAGTGTAGACACTTAGACGCTTGTACACGCACTCACAGTCAGTATAGAATAGATTTTGTTCGAGAGACCTTTCTTTTTGGATAACACAGTTCTTTAAACATAGGATATTAGATATGATTTGGGATTAGGTTGACATAACCCCAGACTTTTGTCTCCACATGTAGAGCTAAATGTCAAGTCCCTTTCTCCCTCTAGTTGCACGTCTATCACACGTCATGCGACTGCGCACGCATCTCTGCCAAATATTTCTGCTGACATTGCAGGATTCTCCAGGTATCCACCCACACATGACAAATTACCCATTATCATCAAGTGGACGCCCACATGGACGCCCACCTTCACGCCTACTTACACGCCCACATGCTCTTATCTCATTCTCTCTTGCTCTTTTGCTTACGTACAATTGAGAAATGTATATATACTGTACTCTGTGAATAATGTTTTGAGAATATTGAGAATACTTTTGAGCCCCTTTCCAGATCCAATTTTGGTGATGGAAATATTCTCCCTTTGACTCGAGTTATTGGAATAAATCCCTTTATGAACCTGATACCACAGACTCAGCCTCTTGCTTTATGCATGATCTTATTGATATTATGAAATTATGAGAGCGTGATATTTTATTTACCACATAGTCACCAGAAACATATCTGCTGTCTGTTCTGGGCTAGACAATTATCGATCATGATGAAGGGTGGGAAGACATAGTTAAGGTCCACATCCCAGAAAATGATTCACTATAGTTGCCTCCAGACCTGGGTTCCAGCTTAATGAAACCACCAGCTGGTTGTGGTCAGCCTTAATAAAAACAGATATCTGGCACAATTTCCCCATTTTCTCACTTCTGCTTCCAAAAAAACCTGATACAGTCTCCATTCACTGGAGTTCCACCATCCATTCTCCATATTATAACATAGGATCCTATCGCTTGATAGATACTAGATTACTAAGGAACCCACCAGGAGTTCAAAATAGTTGATGTGCAGGTGCAAGCTCCTGAACACTTTTTCCTTCGATAGTCACACAGCCTTATCATACACCTTTACATATCTTGTTAGAGTCCGATTTAGCCACATTTTTGGTGCAGCTGTGAAATTTCTTTTAGAAAGCCATGCCTCCTTGTGCTCCAGCCACCAATGAAAACTTGATATTGGCTTCCTCAGCCAACGGTACCTTTTTGTGTTTGTGAGACCATTCCTCATAAATATTAATCTTGATCTCAGCAAGGTTCTATAAAGGAGCAGGCTCGGAAAAATAAATCACCTGTATGGAAGGGGTAAGAAACCCTTGAATTCTGGGCAGAATCCTCAGCGACACTCTCTAGACCCCCAGAATTATCAAAAGTGGACCTGAATTCCATAGCAAAGATATAATGGACACCAAAACTACTCACACCTCCTTCTCACTCATTCAAGATAGGGCAAGATAAACTTGACTCTAGGGGAAAAGGTGAATGGGAAGGAAATAACCCAGCTGGAGTACACACATTTCAGGATATACATGGGAAAAACAGAAGGACAATTATTCTAATGCTGTAATGCTAAGTTCAACCAATACTATCAAGAAAGATCTGTCTAACACCTGACACTTCCAATCTGGGTTTTGGCTCATTTCCTGAATTACAAAAATATGCATAGCTAATGAAAACACAGAACATGGAATACTTAGATCTCCAGTCTCTGAATCACGTGTTGTATATTGGTCACTTTACCACTATACCTACTTTGACTTCAATTACTAATATTTCTAAATATTATAGGAAAATAAGGTGAGATTTAAATCTCTCAAGTCTCTCTGAAGCCTTTCACTAAAGAGTGAAATAAATATGAAAAAAGTATTCTCAGAGAAAAGAAAATTCAATAAGTCACTGCATGATATCTTTTTGTGCCATAAACTAGTACTTAAAAGGTAAAGAATATGTTCAGAGAAGATCAGTTGCATTTCTTGTCTTCAGACCAAAATGAAGCCACCAAATTCATAAACATTTCTGTGAATTTCTCAAATTCACAACACAGCAGAAATTATTTACAGTGTCAGCTTCTGAACCTCAATGTCTCTACTCTACTGTTATGAAACTGAGTGCGTCTTCCACAGGGTTCTATTGCAGCAATCATAAAGAGCTGGAAAGCATTTGCTCTAGCTGAGGAACTTCCTGAATGTGTTTTTGCATAATACTATAAGATATCTTATTTCAAAACCAATATGGCCAATGGAAGAGCCGGATGTGACAATATATTACTTCATGTGTAATTCTGCCACATCGTCTGTAGGAGAAAGGACATATTATCTGTACTCTTTAACATTCTGAATTAAGGTAAAAGACATACTCAAGAACATTATTTCTGTCCTGTCCCTCAATGTCTTTCCCTCCAACTCCATACAAGCATGCACTGCACTTTCCTCTTAATCAGAGCCACCTTGGTGGCTTAAAGGAGGAGGGTTGCTCAAATTGAATCCATCACAATTCCAAGTTCTCCATGCTCTCCCTGGCTGTCAGGCAGTCTTTTCCCAAATGACCAAAAAGCCCAGACCTTCAAAAAGGTCCATAGCTAAATGAACTTGAGAACCTAACACCTTAATTCTGGGGCCATAAAAATGATATCATCCAAATAAATAATCCTTCTGATTCCCTAAGTGCTCGGACAGGCTCTTCATTATCCAGGTGTGGATGGCAAGATGAATGGGAATACCCTGAACTCCCAAATCTGTCCCCTCCAGCCAAATTCAAGAAACTTAGGATGTAATTTGTGAGGGGGCTAGCAAATACATGTCCCACAATACAGTCTGGCCAGCCAATCATTCTCCAATATATCTCTGAGGATCTCCACTTTAAGGGTCTGTACACAAAACAGGAATTGTAGTCCCTGAGGTTTATCATATGGAGTCACAGTGTCTTCTTCTTCTTTCATTAAAAATATCAAAAATTAAGACACAAAAAGGATTTCTGCATGGCCCCTTTGGCCTATAAATTGAGAATATCATGATCAATCAAAACCTGCTCTTCTTGAGAAAACTGTATAGGTAGAGGACTCACAGAATTGTATGTTGAACTGCCGAATGATTTTTAGAACACTTGTGATTATCGATCTGAAGAAAAATGACATGCCCCTCCCCCAACTTTTATTTGGAAAGACAGTAAAGTGCTCAGTTGCAATGGTTCCTGCAACTCAACCAAAAAAATCCTTGGTCAGAACCTCATTGCCTGAAAAAATTGGTTGAACCTGCACTGGTCCTGCAAACCTTCACTTTCTTTTAACTATTGCACTGGGTACCCAGAACTTGAGCCCAGCTATACAAGCATGCTTTGCCAGCTTTTGCCTCTTCAAAAGACTTGAGAACAAAGCGTTTATGTATTGCGGTATGTACCATTCCGGCAAACCTTAACAAAGGACTGTCCAAAAAGTCAACCCATAGCACTCCATCTAGCCTCTGAAGAGCTTATGTTATTAACTTGGGCTTTACCCACATCAGAATGGAGTGCTGGTATTCTGCTAAATTTCCGAATTAGCATTTTCCATCTAACACTAAGCTTTGCACATTCAGACAGAGAGTAACTCCATATCATCCTGAGTGCCTGATTTCTTTTCCACTATATTGAAAGATGTTGGTGAGCTGCAAGACATATCAAATAAATTGGCCCTAGTATACCTGCAAGGACCTGTTGATCCATTTTTTTGGGGGTTGTTTGGAGAACTTACCCATAAAGGTGGTCATCTTGTGGGTCCAACTCAGGTGTAAGTGAAATATTGTACTCTTCCTAACCAAGGGTTTGCAAAAACACCTTCCACGTATAGTGCAATTCGATAAAGATTACAACTAAGACCTCATCATGTCCCAGGAGAAATCATCATCCATATTGACCCTATTTACTACCAAATTAGTATGATTGCTACTTAATCAATTGATGCTTTGAGGAGGGATGAGAGGCATCTAAATCTTCTTTAGTGTTGGATTCAAGGATGAACTTTTGGAAGATGTGGGCCCTGAGCCCTACTGCCCTTTTTTAGATGGTAGCATGTTAATGGAGTTTCACTAAACAGCATTTCATGACAGTGAGCCTAAAACTAATTTATTTGACTGGTAAATCTGAATTAGTTCCTGATTTAAAAAGTTAATCTAATACTCAGCATTAGTCTCACAGCCCGTACTGACTCTGGTACCATTTCTGGTACCATGAGCATCCTAAGCATGCTGGGTCTGTGGTTTCATGACAAAGATTCTACCCATTTATGGCAATCCTTATGGTGACTCATTTACACCTGGTTTGTGTGTTTTACCTATAGCTCGTCTGTGGCTACCTTCCCAGCTTGCGAAAAGCCTGGAAACTGCTTTTTCAGGGTTGTTTTTATTTAGATATGTATTTAAATAATTGGTGTAGCGAAAAAGTCACATTGTACATCTAGACTTCCTTCCTCTGTGGAGGTGCATGTGTTGAGTTTGGTTGATGGCAGAGGCATACAGAGAAGAATATGGGGAATGTACAATATCCTAAAGACTTAGACTAAGGGAGTTACCAGGAAGATAACCTTCATCTTTCTCCTAAATACTTCATTCCTTCTATTACCAAAAACAACACCTAGGGTTAATCGGTCATCAAATCCACAATGCGATAAATGTGGTCACAACTAGAAACTATCTGAAAGTCCACTGTACCAAAATCATCTGAGCATGTGCTGCTATCCAAATTAGCCAATATTAGATGCTTATGACAAGGCTGAAGAGATGGCACATCCACACCATTCACGAGTTCTGACACAGCTGGCAAGACAAGGCCAAGACCAATGCTCAGCACCACAAGCACTATTACCAGAGGTAAATGCACTGGGGTCACTAGTAGTGGCTGAATTAGTACTATGTATAGATACACTGGTGCCAGGTTAGACTCAACTAGATAGCACTGACAATGTTACATGGTGTGATGGCCCTGGAGTCACAGGTAGTGGCTGAATTAGTCGCGACTTGGGTACTGCATAGACAGGTACTGGTGCCAGATTGGAGTCAACTAGCTAGCACATAGAATGTATCGCTGGCCAAAAACTTGGTGCCTAAAGCATTGAAGGATTTTGAGGCCAGGAGTGAAGAGAGCAGGATACAACTTGCCTGGGTGGTGATCCGAGATATCAGAGATATTTGAGACATCTTCAACAACATACACCTTTCCTGAGAGAGGTAAAGTGGAATCTGTGTAACGAGAAAGCCTAGTTGAGGCAAACTACTGGTACCAAGGGACCCTGGAAAAAGCCTCCACAGAGGGGCAAGGATTCAGTCCTAAAACACAGCCTTCATTCTGAAAGGATCTGTTGAGAAAGAACAATTGGTTATACCTAACACCAGATTTGACAATGAGTGGCATTAATAGTGTGTTGGATGGAACCATACTCCTTATTTTTACAAGCCTGAGGCTGCCACTGGATCTTGCGTTTTCACAATATACAGTGATGTATTAAGAAAGTAACGTCCTCCTTGATCACTCTGATGTTAAGCATCTCTGTAAGTGCCATTCCAAAGACTTGCATCACCTAGGCAACAAACTTTGCTCTAACAATGCC
Source organism: Triturus cristatus (assembly GCF_964204655.1). Taxonomy (NCBI): domain Eukaryota; kingdom Metazoa; phylum Chordata; class Amphibia; order Caudata; family Salamandridae; genus Triturus; species Triturus cristatus. The sequence goes on from NC_140589.1 coordinate 1,398,461,083, forward strand.
TTAATAATAAGCATTGCGTCAATGACAAGTGCCTTGAGTAATGTTTGCACCACCTGATATGTCACAATATCAAATGGGTTCATAAATGCGATCTGAACCAAGATGACTACCTGTTTGCACTGGAGATCCATTAGGTGTCAGGCAGACATTGGGTTTGGGTGCAGTGGTAACCTTCTTGATGTATTTGGCAGATGGCTGACCTCTCTCTTTTTTCTCCTACTTCTACTCTCATCAGCACAAAAGAGGCACTCCCTTAGGCCCTCTCGTTAGGAGACTGTCGGATTCTAAAAGGAGCCTTTTAGATCAATGACATACTTGTTACCTGCAGCCTTGTTATGCTCACATTCAACATCCTGAATTACATTGATTGCAGTGAGTGTAATGATCTAAGTAAAGGTTACAGAGATATGGAAAAAAACACTCTAAAACACATTGATAAAAGATCCCCACTACGAGTTTTTTATTTTTTATTTTAGAGATCTCCCCCATTTTCCTTTTGTCCTTTCTGCTGTTCACCCTATTTTTGCACTTCTGTCATAATTACAGTCCCCATCAAATTTTTTAATTATAATGTTGTTTTCAGAGATTACCATTTTTCTAGACTAAACCTTGAAAATCTTAGTCTCCTCTCGACGAGCGCCTTTTCAAAATAATCCATTTTCAATTTGTCTAAGATGAAGTAACCTCATTACTGAAATTCCTATGAAGAACTACCAGCAGTCTCGGGACAGACCCTGAAAAACCTGCAGTGTACAACGTAAAATGTGGTAGGAAGTAATGAATGTCAAAATCTAGTGCACTTCAGGGGTGCACCAATGTTCCCATGGCCCATACTTCTTGTAGTGAGGTCCTTGCTTGTTTCGGGAGCAGACCTGATGTAGCCCTATTATTCAGCAGATCCAGATGCCTCTACATGGTAAGATAGAGCTCGGCTCCAACGCCCACAGTCTCATTCTGCACAGGGAGTTAAGACCTTGCTGCAAGCTGTACTCAAGAGGACAGGGATAAAATAAGGGCTCATTTTCCACTTCTGCAGGAAGTGCAACAGGATTACTTTCCGTAATCAAGTTCTGCTTTCTCTTACCACAGTAGCAGGAAATTGTACTCCACCTTAACAGTGCAGAAATGTCAATAGTAGCACCTGTAGTTTGAATAGAAGCCCTTAGGGCACAAATGCAGGCAGGTCTGCTATAAGGACTTTTACTGCTACAGATGAAGTAACAGTTGCTACTTAACTGTGAAGCCCTCTCTCTGCACATCTCTCGGAAGGAGTAAATTATGCTCATTGTAGGGGCACTACAAACCACCTGCGTTGTACTGTACTGCCTTGCTCTAAAACGAAAGACCATTTACCATTGTTGAAGACTCTGGCTTTCTCAAAAACTCTGGTTCCTATGGGACAAGACTGACTGCTAGACCCACAACAGGCCCGTAAACGATAGCACTGCAACTAACAATAGTAAAAGAGAACGAGCTTTCAGAGCGCATAGGTTATCCTGACTTTTTGCAATCTTTAATTTTGCGATACAAGTTAAATACTAGTGGCACACATCCCTAAATCTCCAGTCACAGGGTGTCGCAAAATACTTTTGTAAACTCCACCTGTGATTGGCTGCAAACAGAGGGAGGGACAGCAGACCACTGTCCCTGTGTTTGCAATCCTAAACAGGATTTTATTTAAGCAGCCTGTGTTACTTAGAGGAACAAGAGCTGCTTTAACCCCTTCAGCGCGGCGCGGATTTCCGCGCCACGCTGAAGGTTCTGAGCGCGGGCGGGGCCATGACGGAACGGTTCCGTCATAAGCACAGCCCAACCGACGTGCATGACGGAACCGTTCCGTCAAGCGCGTCGAAGGGGTTAAAAAGCATAAAATCCTGTTTGGGATGACACTAGGGCGAGCAGGGAAGAGTACCACCCATTTCACCCAACAATATTCCCAAAAGGGAAGAGCTCAAAAGTGGATAGGTTATCCTATGCAAATCAGTTACCACCTCTTTTGAGGAGTTAGTAACTATTCAATGGTTTGCAACAACTGCATCACAAACCATACCATACCAAACTAAAATTAGGAGCATATGTGTATACCTCCTGCACCCTTAATTGCAATTCGGTATTGGTTAGCAAAGCCATTTTGCTAGAATATAACTTTCAGTTTTTCTGGGTGGAGTAGCGAGTATTGCAGTTGCATGGATCTCATCTTTTGCTTCCCTTCCAGAAAGGATCGGCACTGTTGCTGTGTCTTGGCTGTCTAGTCTGTAATTAGTAGTGTTTTTGTAGCACTACAGAAAACCTCTTTTTTCTCTCAAACTTTACTTGGGATAGAGTCTCTATATGCATGATTCAGGGGATGTATTATCATAGGCAGGGAGTGGCACTAGATGGAGGTTTGGGACAGGGCTTTCGGGGGTACCCAGTATCGCAACCATTCTGTCAGTAATGTCTCTGAATAGTTGCCCTCTAGGCCCTCTGGTAGTTTCACCAGATGAAGATTATTACAGAGTGATCTGGCTTCATCCTCCTCTGTTCATAGTTCCAGCCTCACTACAGTTTGTTTGAGTTTAGTATAATCAACCTTAAGGGTGTACGGTCTTCAGCCTCCAGGATGCGATCGGAAAGGTTGCACAAACCTGGTTGCAGCAGGGACACTACTACTACACCTCCTATTTCATCTTCCAATGCAGCCCGAGACGTTTGACTCGCTTGGACGATCATTCCAGGGAGACCTGTTCCGGTGTAGATCGTGTCTCCTCCCACGACCCACTCGTCGCATTAGCGGGCAAGGCGAACTTGTCTAAGTTGACTATTTTGGCTAACCTGCTGCACTGTTCAAAGGGTGGTTGCTGATGGAGTCTGCCTCTCTGTGTGTAGCGACAGGAGTCTGTACCGGAGAGGAGAAGTCAATTAGGCCAAATTCCCAAGAAGGCCAAGGAAGGGCGGAGCAGCATACACGCAGTCTGTGGTGGAAGCGTCGATTTCCCTCACCTGCCATATCACTGCAGCGTGGATATGGGGGACGTTGCACCACTCAGTGTGCCCCAACACCGGGTGTGATGGATGTACTTCTCTATGGCCGCCATCGCCCTCCTCTCCTGTATGGCACAGTGAAATCCTAGCCCCACGGTCGAGGGGGATATGTGTATGTAGATATGAAGAAACAGAATAGTCTCTTTAGTCAAGGGAATCCATTTAGGTTTTTAAGAAAGGCCTCACCCACCAACCTAGTTGGTGGCATGCTTCATCATCGGCCCCCACTCGGGGTACCGAATGTACCCCAAGTGTGCTGCGACGCCTGTAATTGCAGCGGAGCTGGTTTATTGTCAAGGTGAGTGTGCAGTGATGGTGTAGTGCGTGTATATTTAAAAGCTGTCCCTCTGGTCCCAAACACCAATTAGAATTATTTAATAATGGGCCATGGGCAGCATTAAAAGGAGGCAGGGGATGGCTAAGGAGGTATCAATGGCTGCCACCATCCAGTGGGATCAACATGTTTCAGCCAGTGCCTGGAAACTGGGGCTGGCTTTCATCAGGACCAAGAAAGTGGAAGGTGAGAGGACAGATCTAACAGTTTCCAGGCACTGGCTGAAACATGTTGACCCCACTGGATGGTGGCGGCCATTGATACCTCCTTAATCATCCCCCAGCCTACTTTTAATGTTGCCCATGGCCCATTATTAAATAATTCTAATTGGTTTTTGGGACCAGAGGGACAGCTTTTAAATATACACGCACTACACCATCACTGCCCACTCACCTTGACAATAAACCAGCTCCGCAAGCGGGGGCTCTGGCCTAGGGTCACCATTTGGACTGCCCCATGTGTGCCCCCGCTGCTGCCCCAGGAGACCTCGGAGGGCCCTGTGGGACCCTCGACACCTATGATGGGCCAGCGTTACCTCCCTTACCCCTAGTGTTGCCGCATTATGGGGCCGGGGAGGCTGCAAGCCTCTGCATGTCCCTGGGACCTGGTACTGCGGATTGCTTGCCTACTGTGCCGCTCTGCTCTCCTGTGTGGGCGCAACAGTCTCTCTGCTTGCCAGCAGCAGCTCCAATGAAGTCCCGGTCAACTGCAGCCGTAGGAGCAAGGCCACGGGCTGCGGTCAAAGCTTGACGGATGGGGCAGCTCCTCGCACATTAGGGAAGGGTCCCCTGCCACTACCTCTGGGGATCTCGGGTGGGTGGTTGAGACCTTCGTTGCTTCCAGTGGGAAGCTAGTCTGCAGGACACTGAAAGGACATTGGGCGGCCGGGTGGTTTTGCTTCAGAGTTTTGCCGTCATCTTGTCCGTGGCACCCCGGAAGTCTCTTCTGAATGCTTTTGCTTGGCCCTTTTATGGGCATACCCTTGAGGGGCCAGGAAGGCTCAATCCCTAGTAAAGTAAAATGAGGGTAGAGGCCCAAACTTGGCTTTGTTGCTGGATAGTCAGAGATTGTTAAGAGTTCATTTACAGTGACTGTTCTAGTGCTAGTCTGTGCAGACTTCATCCATGTTGAGGGAATGTTCTTGCCTTTTGCATCCATAGGCCTATAATCAGAGTACAAAATATGTGGAATGAAGCATGGTTTTCCCTGCAATGACGACATCTAAGGGCGTCTCTGACTGCTCTGTCAGTGTTATCGTAAGCCGAGCTCAGGGTTAGGAGATGTCATGTCATTCTTGTAGGCACCGTTCACATTTTTGGAGCATGCAGTGAAAGAGTTTCTGAGCTCTCAAGGGTTGAAGAAACAAGTTACTTACCCGTACACTGTGGTTCTCAAGGTATTGGTATCTTTCATAGATTCACATGCTAGAATCATCCCTGTCATCGAAGTGGGAGTCTCAACTCCCGCTGCAACGACGAGGATGATTCAAGCATTCGAATCTATAAAAACTCCAATACTGGAGAATCTGTGGTATGTTCTTGGCCCCAACCCCCTTTAACTCTTATAGAAAATAACTTGCTGAGTACCTGACACGCATTACAATGGACACTGGGCTGGACGCTATTCCGGGCGACCTATTTCTCAGTAACATCGAGTTGGTCATTTTATATTCTGGCCCTGGCCCGGAATAACCGCCGGCTCAGAAATTCCACCCTCATGGAAAGGGGCAGAGGTAATCCCAGTTTTTAAGAAGGGTGATCGCTCGTTGCCCTCAAACTACAGACTTATCAGCCTGATCGAGAGTGCCCAAAAGGTCTTTGCTCGTGCACTTTTGATGAAGCTTCAAACATGGATTGAAGATAACAACATTCTGACTTCTTTCCAAGCCGGGTTCAGACAAAAAGTGAGCACTGTCGATCAGGTCTTCCGCTTCCTATTACTAACACGGAAGACCATGACAATCTCTAAGGGAAGCCTATATGTAGCTTTCATTGATCTACGGTCTGCTTTTGACCTTATTCCAAGACACACACAAACTCTGGTGTGTCTTGAAAGAAATGGGCATCCCACCTGAAATTCTATCACTGACCATCCACCTGCATGAGAACAACTATGCAAGGGTACGCTGGGGCAACCAAGGTCAATTGTCAGACCTGATTATGGTAGATAGAGGGGTCCGCCAAGGGTGCGCAATGGCGCCCAGTCTCTTTTCTCTCTTTAGCAATGGTATCGTTCAGTTCCTTGCTGAGAGCCCAGCTGATGCACCGACCCAGGGGGGGAGGGAGGGGGGAGTTAAAGTGACAACTTTACTTTTTTGCAGATGACACCCTATTAGTTTCTAAGACACCTAGTGGCCTACAATCCCTTCTCAAACGCTGTGAGTCCTTTTGTGTACTGAGAGGGTTTGAGATTAATACTACAAAGACCAAGCTCCTAATGATCAGCCCTCATTGATCCTTCAAGGGGAAGCTTTTCTAGAGGGGAAACCACTAGAGAGAGTGAATACCTTCGATTACCCATCACCCTCTCTGACGACCTTTCTTGGAGATCTCATGTTAAGCGGCAGAATCCCAAACTAAGGAGTGTCTCAGGGGCTTTGGTTAAGGAACATAAGATCTCAGTGAGCAAGCCAATAGCTGCCCCATCTGTATTTACGATCACAAAGTTCTGGGAGCAGCTTTATATGGGATGGAACTCTGGAGACATGAACATTTGGATGACTGAAAACACATTTTTGAGATCACTCTGCTCCATTCCACAGAGTTCTCCCCTGCAACCGCTGAGATTTGACTTGGGTAGATTTACGATTGTGCAGAAGGCCCAGCTATGACCCCCCTGCTCTATCTGCTATGTCTAAAAACAACCCCCGAGCTATATCCATATGCTTTTGCTCTGGACAAAGTCCAAGCATTAGATCGTCACAAGAAAATTAGCTGGATAACCAGGGCGAAATCACTGCTGTCTACTCTAGGGATGGAAGCCATATGGGACACTGCTACTCCAGAATCTCTCCCAAGCAAAGCCCAACTTAAGAAACACTATTGGAATTGGGTGGCGCAGTCCCCCATCTCCCTTCCAAATGGGGGCCGTTTGACTCTCGACTTTATGGAATTCAAACTGGAAGGCGCCTTTGAGCAATATCTGGAGGTTATCAGTAACGCCCAGGATAGGAAACTATTCACGCAATTCAGATTTGGTTCCCTCCCTCCCAACACTTTTGTTGCCTCCTGATCCCAGCACCCTTCAGTGATTTGCCCTGGCTGCTCTCATGCAGCCAAGACCATTAGTCACATATTCTTTGCCTGCCCTAGGTACCACCAAATGAGATCCAGGTGGATAGCCCCTATCTGCAAACAGTTAGGCAGTCGCTGTCATAGCGAGGTGTTACATATCTTAAAATCTGACTCCAGTACATTAATTGTCTGTGCAGTTGCAAAATCTTTAGACAAAATGTGGATTAGCAGAAGGCATGCACTGATCATGTAACCAACCCAACTTACTTGTATTTTATTACCTCTTAACTGATTTCATTTAAGTATTTATTAAATAATTAAGTATTGTATCTAACACGGAATTGTAGTGCATGAAGGGTCATGCCGTTAACTTTTACGTCATAGACTTTTGCTGATACACCTCCTGGTTCTGATTTCAATTGTTTTTATTGCTCAATTAATCTATTTTATTAATGTATTAGTCAGTCGGACCGAACCTACTCCTGAATTATTGTAATACATTTCTTGTCGATTATGTACTCTAGGCACTGGTACTTTTAAGGTTTCTATCTATTAACTGGGGGTAGGGTAGTCTCTACCAATCCCAGGTTCCTGGCTATTATATTTCACGCACATGCACTTTTGAGGATTCCTATACCTTGGTGTTTCAGGAAAGTCAGGACTTCAAAAAGAAAAAGCCTAAGTCTTCAAGGACCGTTTTTTTTTAAAATTGATTGTTTACTATGTTTGTATTGTATTGTATGCATGTGACACTTTTATGGCCAAAATAAAGTTATTGACTGACAATGGACATTAAAAAGGCCAATGGAAACAAAATACTGCTTGTATATGTACACAGATTTTGTTTAAGCCCATTTGCTGCCATTGCGGTCCCAACAGCTATGGGAACCGAAAGCCTAGGAAAAGACATGTGCCTCAAAATTAGTACAAGAAGCTCACATGGTAGCAGCTTGCAGGACTAGAAGAACTTTTGATGAATACTTTACTCTCAACTTTACTGTATGACCAGCAGCTAAATGGGAGGAAAAGGGAACTGGAGAGCTGCCACTCTCCTGGATCCCATTTCTTCCTCTCCTAATATGTGTAGTTTCCACTCACCAGTGTTAGGTTAAGGTCCATGATATACCCCTTACAGTTACAGCTCTCTAACAAAACCTCCTGACAGTACATGTCGCAAATATGTGATGACAAATGGCCTTCAACCATTGGAAAAGACTTATCCAAAATACATTTTAAACAAATGTTTTAGAAGTTACAAATCTTGATGTCAGATTGACTTCACAATCACCCTACTCTCTATAAAATCATTGTAAACAATCTTCATCCAACCTCGGTTATATGTTTCTGTTGGCTTGATTTAGTAAAGACCAGGCTGGGACAGACAAGTGCAGAATTGAAGGAAGTTAAGATCTTAAAATTCAGATGGCCCTTTGTGAATTGACTATGTAAGCACCTTGTTGTACGGAAGGCTTATCTCAATTTCAATCAATATTTTATCCAAAAGAAAATAATTAGGCTTTACTGTAAAAATGCTGGTATAAAAGAAGAACAGTGACTAGATTTTGAGTAGTGATATCTGACAGAATAGATTTAGTGTTAGATAATAATTTAGATTTAGACCACAGCTCCTTCAACTCTTCATAATTTAAATAAAAGATCTCAAATCAACACAAAAGATGTGGTAGTCAAAACATTACTTATTGTAAAGAAAATGATTCTGAGCATAGTAAAGTCATGCTCAAGTCCTATAATTGAAGAATGAATTTCAGAGCTGCTGAGACTTAAAATTTTTGAAAACGTAATGAATCAGAGATTTAATCCTTTAAACAAACATGACAGTACATGATAAGTCATTATTGAACTATGTGGTGAATATACATATATTTTTATTATTTTCCTCCTCTCTCTCCCTGATTTGTAACCCTCAATGAACATAAAAAAATTGTATTACTTGACATTTGATATTTAAGTGATACGTAGTTATTATCAGTTAGAAATCAACTTATATAGCCAATGCTTATCCTGAGTCATGATTTTAATATCCAGCCTACTGTACATGTGTGTGTATATACATATATATATATATATATATATATATATATGCACACACACTCATACAGAGAGAGAGAGAGAGAGATGAAAAACAACGCTGCAACATTGTGATGATTTCAGGGCTTTATCTGGCTTTAATGAAATGCCCCGAAAAAACACTGTTACCATTAACAAATGGTTACTAGTGCTCCCATGTGTCCAGGGAACTATTCAAGCGTCTGGCTAGACAAGTGTGCTCAGAGAATTGCTCAGTGTAGAATGATACACTTGCTGGGAGGCTCAATAGAAGCTAGACAAGAGAGGACTTGCATGGTTGCTAGTCAGCACGCATAGAGTGCCAACAATCTCAGCATGGAGAGAGTGAGCTCAAACACCTTCTCTCTAGCAGTTGGGACATGGGTTTCACTGATCTCCATCACATATCTGTCCTGGACTGAAATCTTTTCTATTTTCATGTTCATGAACAAACCATGGTTACCCATAGTTCTTCATGGTTGACCAAAGATGGCAGTGATTTGAGATTGCTTTTATTGCGGATTGGACTGGGATTGGTGTGACTACTCTCCAGTCTCTCTGTTGCCCAGATGATTCTTGCGTGGGAAAACACCTGCATGAATTGCTAGCTATACTCCCTTTTTGGGTTGATCCTTTCACAACACTGCTTACCTAATCTCAAGAGTTAGATCATCTCAACTTGCTACCCAATCATGCAAGCTCTGGCAACTGACTGGTTCAACCTCCTTAAGTCACAAAATCTACATTTCCTTCCGCTACCAAAGAGGAAAGTCTGTGTCTTAGTCCTTCCAATGTACCACTAGTATCCTGCCACTTATTATTATTGAGCTATTGCTCTGTTTCCAGGATAAAAGTCAAATCAGTCTTCCATGCCTCCAATATACTATCAATGCATAAACCATGGACTGACACATATTGTTTGAAAAGGCCAAACAAAGCTAATTTAGATGATGGAGAATTTTGGCAGCCAGTCTCCTTATCTGTGCTTAACTTTGACAGTGTAGACCGAGCAAATGGTCCAAAGTGAGGTGTATTATGTTGCCTAGGCACTTGCATTTACTTTTACTACTACTAATTACTTTATGCAGAACACCTAATTTGCCCCAACCACCAAAAGGACCCCATTGTGCAGGCCATTCTCAAGGTACCCAGAAGATCCTCGCCAGTCCAAAACATCAGTGCTAGGTTAGTTTAAAATAGAAAGTTAAAGCCTGAATTGTCTGAGACATACTTTAATTTTCAAAGAACCGTTTGGGTTCCACAATGGGACCAGTTATGGAGGAGAAGGCCAACGTTTTCAAGGAGTCATTGGCAAAATACCTTGATATGCAGGGTGGTTGATCCTGATGTGCAACAAAGACCTGTATAAAGTTGAGACAACCAGGGATTCCCCTCTGCCATGTACATTAGCTATGATGGTGCTGCTGTACAACACAGTGGCCTAGGAACTGGCTGTGGTTACTAGCGGCCTGCAAATCAAGTGTGCTCAGTCTGGACTGCAAGATTAACCAGAGGCTGATGTGGGGGATCCAGGCTGATCTGTATCCACAGATAGTAAATGGAAGTGGCCATTGGCGTTTTGACTTTTGAGCCTCTGATGTTTTGACCAGCATAGCAATGAAGCACATGTCAAGAGAAGCAACTCAGAGCTGATTGGGGGGGTGTTCTATTCTCTCCTAAGGTGTGAGCCCTCTTGAAGCATCTTGTTGCTTACAATTGTAAGTTGCCATCTAGTTGGCTGCTTGCACTGGGAATCGGGATCCCATAACCTGCAGCTTAAGCATGCCTGTAAAGAGAAACCCTCCCAAAATACTGAGGGGGGAGACCCACCTGACCTGAGAAAATTCTCAACCTCTTGATTTATTAAATTATCCAAAGGGCAGAACACAGAATATCAATTGCAACCTTTCTGCTGAGAAGGTCAACCTCCATAGGATGACTAAAAGAGTTGAATATGTGAAGCAACACATAGGAGGCTATGGAAAGAGATTTTCTGACATGGAGAGATACTTCCGTGAATATGAAAAGGCATTCTGGCTGTAGAAAGAATTCAAGCATTCAGCGACCATAATATTTGATGACCAAGAGACGAAGCAATTAAGACTTACCGCAATTACTTTTTACTGTGCCGGAGGACTGTGTGCGTTGGAATTATCACCACACATGAAACATTTCAAACCAAAGACATTAGAGCCTTGAAAAAGTCGCATGTGTATACCAACTGTGGCGACGAAACACGTGTTGGCTGGCTAAGATCTGTATATAAGGAACCAGATGGAAAGGAATAAAGAAACAAAGAACCTATTGTGAATACTGTTGTACATTTGTTGTGACCTACAATTGCTACTGCTGTCATTTTCCTGTCTCAATTTTAACGTGTGCTGGGGATTGATTTTACATTTGTTTGTAGCTCAGGCCACAAGATTTGGGGATGCTGGTGGTTCTCTCCACCCTTCAGCACCATGATAGCTAGGATCAGAAAGAGATATTAAGTGGATTCACCCTTTGAGGCGCCTTTTTCCCTATAAATCATACCACCGTGCCCTTTTGTAATATTCTTATATCATTATATTGCCCTGAGGGTCCTTACAGTCTCAGCATATCACCAGAGCTATGTCACTAAGAATTTAGGTGAGCGCAGTAGATGTTCTGATACTTTATTCGCCATGTTATTTTGAATGACTTGCAGATTGCTGGGAGGCACGCCACATTCAGGGTGAGTCGTCAGGTTGTGGGGGATGAACTGTTGCTGTTTCTGGCCTTTGGATTCAAATGGGTGGTAAGAGCGGACAGTCAGCATTTGGTCATTCCAGGTTTGATGACTTTTCCTTATCTGGGGCAGTTTACCATGTAATGTGCATGGTGATAAGCACAGTGTCAGCAGACCTACTAGGTGGTGTGATTCTGGGTGTGGCAGGTGGGGATGGGCTTCTGTTGTGGTAGCCGCTGGAATGTAAATGTTTCTTCACTTCAATGTCAGTACTCTGTGTATCCAATAGTTTGAATGAGTTGTGTGTTAAGGTGATTAAATAATAAACATAAAAATGAACGTATAATGGTTGTTGGCACTAATGATCTCTAGACTTCCCCTTTGTGGCTTTAAAAAATGAAAGCCTCTCCTACCTCATTCAAAGGGGTTAGACTAGGAGTGCCCAAAATGACACAGTTTTCAATTGATGTTATAGACTAACTCGTATCTTTCTCCTCTTTTTTCAAAATCTTTGGCTATTTAGTAAAGGTCTTCCTTAGCTCACGCATGGGGATTGGTTCTCACCCTATCATTACAATTGTGGATCTTCAGTTAAAAGAGCAGAGTGCTGTATTTGGGAAGCCTAATGTCCAGCTTCAGTCAGTTCAAAATGATTCCTCCTGTGTGTTCGTGGGAGATTTCAAATCCAGTCTCCCACCATCTCAAGACTGTGCAATAGCTCCATATGGACAGTGGTTGCATTTCAAGGTACTATGGGCCATATGTAGGAAGCCAAATACCGGTCGGTAACGGCCGAAATTCGGTACATATCCCGTTACCGACCGGTATTGAGGCACTTGAGATGTAGGTGGCTGATTTCTGGATTCGGTATTTACCGAATCGGAATTTTAAGAAATCGGTAAAATACCGATTCGGTAAATACCGAATCCAGAAATGCTATGTAGGGGGCACTCAAGTGAGTGCATTATTGGTGTCTGGATTCGTTATTTACCACCAACTACAAGTTGATGGTAAATGACGAATACCTTTAAAAAAGCATTTTTGTGCAATTTGTGAAGTGCCATGTGGCAGACATACATGCCCTTAGGGCATGTATGTGCGCCACATGTGCACACATGCACGAATCAGGGGTGCAACAGGGTGTCAATGTGACACCCTGCCACCCATGATAATGCCTCCCCTATTACCGATTCGGTATTTACCGAATCGGTAATAGTAACTGGCTTCCCATTCATTCCTATGGGCCTCCAGGCCCATAGGAATCAATGGGAAGGTATGCATTATTACCGATTCGGTAAATACCGATTCATAAATACCGATATTTACCGAATCGGTAATGATTACCGATTAATTACCTACATACTATTTACCGATTCATAAATACCGAATCAGTAAAATTCGGTATTTATGAATCGGTAAATGTTATGTTACCTACATATGGCCCTATGTATTAGCCACAATCCGATTATCTCAAATTCTAAAAACTTCCTAAAACATTTTTGTTTACTTAATGTAATCATTTGTGGCATCACTTTGCCACATAATGTCAAGAAACCAAATGATGTTGGTGTGCTCTATAAGTATATTTGAGATATTTTAACACAGCACTGATTGTGGGCTTGTCTTTGAAAATTGTGGAATTGATCCTTTAACAATTCTTACTCTACATTTTCTGAAGTTGTGATAGTAGATGGTGGAAACAATAGTGTATCCAACGAGAAACATCATGTTCATCTAACAGAAAGCACAGCATTGGAAAACACCTATGTCTATGACAACATCACAACAGAATGATAACAACTATACTGGAAAAAGACATTAAAAACAATTAAAATAAACAGTGTGCAAAGACCAGTGTTTACCAAACATTCAGCATTAAATAGATGCTATTAACTAAATCATGTTAAAAAGAATAAAAGAGCTGAAATGTTAAATCCAAAGACATTGTGAGAAACCAACAGAATAAACATCCAGGTTCTAAAAATAAACTGTTTAATCTGTAATATTAAAGGAAAAATTTAAATGAATTGCTATGGTGTCTGGATGTTTTGTAGAGAATTTCAAGGAGTTCAACAGAAACCGACCTGGTCTTTCTATTGATCATGTAGCCTCTCTCGGGTAAAGAAGCTAGCATAATTTATAAAAACAATCAGTAAAATTGTTGTCAATGGTTTTTGTACTTACTGGATCTCTGCGAGCCTTGTTGTAGATCGTAACTGAATTCAGCATGCTTTCATGGAGATCCAGAGCTTTGACAAGTGCTTCAATGGCAGGGAAATCAGTAGATTTTGCAAGCCTCACATTTAAAGAGCTAAATGGTTAATCAAAATATAAAAGAGAAGAGAATTACAAAACACATGCACACACATTAAGTCAAGTCAATGGATCTCTGCTATAAAAAGGTAACATTCAGAGATGACAACAGATTAATGAACAGTTTTAGGAAACCTCTTTCTTTTATTTAAATATTTTTTATTGATTCCAGAATGGAAAATGAATATTGACACATAGAATAATCTATGCCAAATACTTAGCTCCAATTAATCTTACCATGTCATGAGAATAAGAAAACATGAAATCCCTATTAAACTAATAAAACCTTTTTTCCACTTCTCACCATACTCATTCTCTTTGGACTGAGGCATTTATGACACCCTGTTAGAGGTTTCGTCCTTCTACAAATAAGTTAATGCATGTTTGTGGACCACTCTGCAGCAATCTTTTTTAAATTATATAAATTCAAATCCTTTAACACTGCAGGCATATTAAGGCAATGTCTTTTCTGGCAGAGTAATTCAAGGGTAGGGCAAATATATTAAAAACCTTTTATCTCTGTAAATGTGTATTATATGCCATCTTCTTAGGGCTATCATATCTATAGTTTATGGAACCAATTCAGAAATTTTCAAACATTTTTGTCAGCTTTGTGCAGTAAGTATCAATATCTTCTCATAGCTGAGCAAACAGAAAACAGACCTATTTTAAAATATTTGGACTCACTGTAGCATTTAACTCAAGATCATAACATCTAAATCACTTTCAATTTGGTACCCATAGATATCTTTTAACATACTCAAGATTAACTTTTTTTTTTTTTTTAAATAGTGTGGGACTTGCCTTTAGATATGTATAAAACTATCCTTAATATCCCCACATCTCCTCTAATTGCCTGCAGGGTTTGAGAACATTTTCGTATTAGGATACCATTGAAAAATCACCTTCTAGTAGTTTTCTGTATATTGGACACATTTCTACCCTCTCGAAATGTCCTTTCAAAGTTCCTCCCACACCTTCTGCTCAATTTATATATGTCGAAAAATATGACTGTGGGCACTGTACAGGTCTTAATATATGTCTCTATTGATGTCAGATTTCTTGTGGCTTTCTGTCTAATCTTTGGATACAGGACCAGTGACATATTTGAAAATTACTTAGCTTGTTAAATTTGTTTAGCTACAGTTACTCCTACTCCTTGTACAGTGTTAAGGACTTAATATTTCCTCTTTCAACATGTTCCCACTAACCCTACACTTCCCACTTAGCAAGCCTTGGATATATTTTTTGTTGCATTCCCAGTGTGAATTCCATGTTAAAGTAAATTGGTGCTAGTGGTGAGGAGTATGTTGTAACTTGATTTATAGTTACCAACTCATGCAGTGTTTCTAGACTTGCTCTGGTGACTTTGTTTAGGCCTGCAAAACACACAAGATGATGGACGGAATGTTGCACATTGGCAATACATTCACCCCGAGTCACAGATCTGGGTTTAATCCATCGTTATTTTTCTCAACACGCCACCCCAGTTCAGACATGGCCATATGCAAATCAGTCTTGACCCTGTGCCTCATGGGAACAGTCCTACCCGAAGAACAAGTTACTTACCTTCGGTAACGCTTTTTCTGGTGGATTCAATTTCTGCCTGTGGATTCCTCACCTTGTGAATATCCCCTGCGCCAGCAACATTCGGAAACTTTAGTAGCAGTCCACGCCGATGAGGTCGAAGACGACGTCACAGAGACACGGCTCCACTCGCGACTCCACTGACGTCACCGGCTCCATAAGAAGACCTCGTCGGCGTGATGACGTCAGTTCCGCCCTTTTTTTCCGTGCCTTCGAGGCACATGGACGGACTGACAGCAATATATACACAGTACATAATATACAAGCAACACACACAGTGTGGAGAATAAATAGAAAGGCAAAAGAAATAACACACTGCCTTTGTTAATAACAAATACACTTTGAAACACCAACATATACTGAAGGTATACAAGGGTGGACAACGGGGAGGCGGGTGGGTGAGGAATCCACAGGCAGATACTGTATCCACCAGAAAAAGCGTTACCGAAGGTAAGTAACTTGTTCTTCTGATGGATACATCTGCCAGTGGATTCCTCACCTTGTGAATAGATTCCCACAGCAGTCCCACTCCCGGAGGAGGGTGTCCACCCTTCTATACCAGAAAGTCCTGAAGGACTGAACAAGCAAAATGTCCGTCCCTCCTCACCTCAGTGTCTAAGCAATAATGTTTTGCTAAAGTGTGGAGGGAGGCCCAAGTTACCGCCCTACAAATGTCCACCCCTAGACAAAGCAGAAGTGGAAGACTTAGCTCTAGTGGAATGGGCCCTTAAACCCTCTGGAGGTTCCTTACCAGCCAAAGAGTAGCATATCTTGATGCACAAGACAATCCATCTGGAAAGGGTGCGCTTGTGCACCGCTCTGCCATTCCTGCAGCCAACAAAGCCCACGAAGTGCTGGTCATCGACTCTAAAGTCATTTGTCCTGTCCAGGTAGAAGCTCACCGCCCTCTTAGGGTCCAAGCGGTGAAGTCTCTCCTCCTCCTTGGAAGGGTGATGGGGAGGATAGAAGGTAGGAAGGGTAATGGACTGCCCCAGATGGAAGGGAGTTACCACCTTAGGCAGAAATGCAGCCCTGGCCCCGAGTACCATTCTTTCAGCATGAATGGTCAAAAACGGGGGTTTTGAACTTGAAGCTCACTTACCCTCCTTGCCGAGGTGATTGCAATGAGAAAAAACGTCTTAAAAGACAACAGTCTCAAAGGACACTTGTGTAAGGGCTCGAAGGGAGAACCCATAAGATAAGTCAAGACAAGGTTTAAGTCCCATTGAGGCACAATAAAGGGAGTAGGAGGAAACCTGTTTGTAAAGCCCTTTAGAAATCGTAGAACAATAGGTGATTTGAACAACGACGGCTGATCTGGCAAGCAAAGGAAAGCCGACAAAGCCAATAAATATCCCTTAACAGTAGCCACCGCAAATCCTTGCTGAGCAAGAGAAAGGGCAAACTGCAGAATGTCAGATAAACGAGCCCTCAAAGGATCAACTTTCTTCTCTCCACACCAGATTACAAATTTAGACCACCTATAGGAATAGATAGATTTGGTGGAATGACGTCTGGCAGACAAAATCACATCTACCACATCAGGCGGGAGAGAAAAAGAATTCAGGTTGCCCCGTTCAATCTCCAGGCATGAAGGTGTAAGCTCTGGAGGTGGGGGTGTAGAACCTGCCCCTCCGATTGCGAGAGGAGGTCTGCCCTCAGAGGGAGACGGAGCGGAGGGCACGAGGACAGGTGGAGAAGATCTGAATACCACACCCTTCTTGGCCAATCCGGGGCGATCAATATGACTTGGGCCTGGTCTTGGCGAATCTTCCTCAGAACCCGAGGAATCAAGGGTATGGGGGGAAACGCGTAAAGGAGTTGTGAGCTCCAACTCAACTCCAACTCAACTGAAACGCGTCCCCCAACGCTCTCTGCATCAGATACTGGAGACTGCAGAATGACGGGCAGTGCGTGTTCTCGCGGGTGGCGAATAGGTCTATCCGAGGAGTCCCCCACGTCTGAAAAACGTGACGAACCACCTCCGCATGGAGCCTCCACTCGTGGTCGGCGGAGAACTGCTGACTGAGACTGTCCGCACGTACGTTCAGCAACCCGGCCAGATGATTTGCCATCAGACAAATCTGATGGTCCTGAGCCCAGGACCATAGATGCAGAGCCTCTCTGCAGAGACAAAGAGACCCCACTCCTCCCTGCTTGTTGACATACCACATCACGGTAGTGTTGTCCGTCAGGACTTGAACAGACTGACCGCGAAGGGAAGGGAGGAAGGCCTTGAGTGCCAAATGAATCGCCCGCAATTCCAGAAGGTTGATGTGAAGCAACCTTTCCTCTGGAGACCAAAGTCCTTTGATCTCCAGATCCCCCAGATGCGCACCCCACCCTAAAGTGGATGCATCCGTTATCACTGTGGCCACAGATGGAGGTAGATGGAAGGGCTTTCCTTGGGACAGATTGCCCTCCACACTCCACCAAGACAGATCCGCCGCAGCTTCTCCGGAGATCCTCACAGACTCCCTGAGATCTCCCTTGTGCTGATACCACTGCCTGCGGAGGCACCACTGGAGCGCCCTCATGTGCCAGCGTGCACGGTTGACCAACAGAATGCAGGAAGCAAACAGACCGAGCAGGCGAAGGACCTTCAGGACTGGAACGACCGCTCCTTTGCATAATAAAGGAATCATTTCCTGTATGTCGAGAATCCTTTGAGGAGGAGGGAATGCTCAACACACAGTAGTGTCCAGTACCGCACCTATGAACAGGTTGCGCTGAGAGGGCACCAGGTGAGATTTGGGCACGTTTATTGAGAAGCCCAATTTGAACAACAGCTGAGTTGTATCCTGCAGATGATGTAGCACCTTCTCTGGCGACTCCGCTTTGATCAGCCAGTCATCCAGATAGGGGAAAACGGAAATCCCCGACCTTCTGAGATGGGCTGCCACCACTGCCTTCAGTTTCGTGAAGACTCGGTGTGCAGTAGTAAGACCAAACGGAAGGACTGCAAAGTGATAATGTTGTGATCCTACCGTAAACCGGAGATACTTCCTGTGCGACTTCAGGATGCGGATGTGGAAATACGCATCCTGCAAGTCGATCGACACCATCCAGTCCTCCTGATTCAGCGCTTGAAGAACCTGCGCAAGGGTGAGCATCTTGAACTTCTCTTGCTTCAGATAAAAATTCAAGATCCTGAGGTCCAATATCGGACGCAATCTGCCGTCCTTTTTCGGAATCAGGAAATACCGGGAGTAGCATCCCTGACCCCTCTCCTGCTCTGGAACCACCTCTATCGCACCTTTCTGTAGTAACTTCAGGACTTCCTCCTGTAGGAGAAGACGGTGTTTCTCTGAGCAAGCCCCTTGACAAGGAGGGTAATTTGGAGGGAATTCCCGAAAGGGAAGGGCGTACCCATTTTCTACAAGATCTAGAACCCAATGATCTGTAGTAATAAATTCCCAATCTTGTAGAAAATGGGTAAGCCGACCCCCCACAGGACCAGCATGATCCAGAATGGTGGATCTAGGGCTGCTTTGCGGTGGTGGGAGGGGCTGAGGAAGAGGAAGAAGAGGAGGAGGAGAGCTGGCAGCCACGTGTGCGACCCCTGATCCTGCCCCTGTATCCCTTATACAGAGAGCTCTGCTGTTGTTGCTGCTGTTGCTGCTGGGTCTGCCTGTAGAAACGAAAGGTTGCCCTTCCGAAACCCCTATATCTTTTAAACGACCCTCTAGACTGGGATTGAAGGCCCAAAGACTTAGCCGTAGCCTTGCTTTCTTTAAAACGTTCAAGAGCAGCATCAGCCTTTTTACCAAAAAGTCCAGAGCCATCAAATGGCAAGTCCAGCAACGTTGACTGCACATCAGTGGAAAACTGAAGACTTGAGCAACGCACCCCTACTAGTGGCAACAGAAGACCCCATGACTCTTGCCACCGAATCCGCTGTGTCCAGACCACTCTATCACCTGGCGTGCTGCTGCCTGGGCATCCGTCAAAACCTCATTAAAGCCAACTCTATCCTCCTCAGATAGCTTTGGAGCCAGTTTCTTTGCAGAATCCATGAGCGCATGAATATAGCGTCCCAAAAGGCAAGTGGCATTTGTAGATTTAAGGGCCATACTGGCCGATGAAAAGACCTTCTTGGCCGACTGATCTAGTTTTTTAGCCTCCCTGTCACTCGGGACCTGAGGAAACGCACCCTTAGATTTCCCTGAACAAGCAGCCTGAATCACCAGGCTCTCAGGCGAGGGATGTGAAGTTAAAAACTCTGGGTCCCCTGGAGCCGCCCTATACCTTTCTGGCAACTGTCTTGGAAACTGCGGGAGCAGAAAAAGGCTTACGCCACACCGCCATCACAGGATCTATAATAGCCTCATTAAAAGGCAACAATGGCTCTGAAACCGTAGTAGGAGAATGCAGTACCTCTGTTAGAATGTTTGATTTAAATTCAGTTGTAGTCAACTTCAGATCCAACAGCTCAGCTGCCTTCCTTATGACTGCATGATATGGAGCCACATCCTTTGACGGTTCATCAGAAGGTGGAGTAATTTCCCACTCAGGAGATAAATCCAAGCCACTGGCCTCCTTAAGTTCATCAAAAACTTCATCCGACTCTACAAGCTCTCCTTCTTCCGCCTCTTCCAAAAGGTACCTTTGCTCATCAAGCACCCTTTGAGCCTCCCTCCTAGACCGGATTCGTACAACCGGCGTCGGCGGCGCCGTGATCGAATCCGACGGCGCCGGTGCCGGCGTCGAACGTGGATCCACAGGAGCAGCAGGCATCGAGCGAGGTCGAGTCGGTGCCGGTGAAGAAGGAAGCGGCGTCGATGTCCTCGGCGCCGGTAGATGCCAAGACGGCGCCGCCGGGAAAAATGGCATGAAAGGGGCCTGCGGATATGCTTGAGGCACTCCCAGACTGAACGCCATAGGACCCATGGGACACGAAGGTGCACCAGTGGAGTACATTGCATTTAAATGATGCAAGGGGTCCTGACCTGGTCAAGGGAACGCAGGGTACTGATCAGACATCACCGGACTCGGGCCAACCGGCGCCGACGGTGGAATTTGCGGCGTCAAAGGCTCACCCGGTACTGGAAGCTCCTCAACTGGAGCCGGGGACGGAGCCGGAGACGGAGCCGGGGATGGAACCGGCGTCGGAGATGGAGCCGGCGCTGAAGATGTAGCCGGAGCCGGAGAATGAACCGTTGAATCCACTGGAGAAGCAGGACCAGCAGGTGAATCCGGAACGGGTGAAGGAGACACAGAGTCCTTACGGCGTCGAGTAGGTGACTTCGACTTCGGAGCCGTACTCTTGTCAGAGTGACGTCAAGAAGAATGTCTCCTCTTCTTTTTGTGCTTCTTGGATCTTGAAGCATGCCCCGAAGTCGACTTCGACGCCGACCTCGACCGTGACCTGGTTCTCGACATCCTCCTTCCTCTCTTCTCTTTTTTCATCCTCGCGATGAAGAGTTTCGCCTCTCTTTCCTTGAGAGCTTTGGAGCTCATCTTGCGACAGCAAGTGCATCCATCCACATCATGATCTGAAGACAAACACCATACACAGTCGTCATATGGATCCGTGATCGACATATGTTTTCCACATTCACAACAGGGCTTGAACCCCGCTTTCTTTGTCGACATTCTCACGAAAAAGGACAGAGGAATCCAGAAGAAAAACAAAGTAAGAGTGAAGCTACAGATAGAGATTCCCGAAATCCGTTGGCGTCGACGGCGCGGAAAAAAGGGAACTGACGTCATCACGCCGACGAGGTCTTCTTATGGAGCCGGTGACGTCAGCGGAGTCGCGAGCGGAGCCGTGTCTCTGTGACGTCATCTTCGACCTCATCGGCGTGGACTGCTACAAAAGTTTCTGAATGTTGCTGGCGCAGGGGATATTCACAAGGTGAGGAATCCACTGGCAGATGTATCCATCAGAACTGCCAAGCCATGTCTTCCCTGGACCGGAATCAAGCATCCTAGGACCGGTTTCGGGGTTTCACCCCTCTTCAGCCAGGATAGCTTGACTCCAGTGGTGTAGTGAGCACGGGACCCACGTCTGGGCATACCCTTCCCACATAGGGTGAACAGCAAAACACACAAGATGATGGACCGAATGTTGCACATTGGCAAAACATTCACCCCCAGTCACAGATCTGGGTTTAATCCATCATTATTTTGCTCACCACGCCACCCCAGTTGAGACATGGCCACATGCAAATCAGTCTTGATCCCGTGCCTCATGGGAACAGTTCAGTCCGAACTGCCAAGCCATGTCTTCCCTGGACCGGAATCAAGCATCCTAGGACCGGTTTCAGGGTTTCACCCCTCTTCAGCCAGGATAGCTTGAATCCAGTGGTGTAGTGAGCACGGGACCCACATCTGGGCATACCCTTCCCACATAGGGTGAACAGCAAAACACACAAGATGATGGACGGAATGTTGCACATAGACAAAATATTTACCCCCAGTCACAGATCTGGGTTTAATCCATCGTTATTTTGCTCACCACGCCACCCCAGTTCAGACATGGCCATATGCAAATCAGTCTTGACCCTGTGCCTCATGGGAACAGTCCAGCCCGAACTGCCAAGCCATGTCTTCCCTGGACTGGAATCAAGCATCCTAGGACTGGATTCGGGGTTTCACCCCTCTTCTGCCAGGATAGCTTGACTTCAGTGGCGTAGTGAGCACGGGACCCACATCTGGGCATACCCTTCCCACATAGGGTGATCAGCAAAACACACAAGATGATGGACGGAATGTTACACATTGGCAAAACATTCACCCTCGGTTACAGATCTGGGTTTAATCCATCGTTATTTTGCTCACCACGCCACCCCAGTTCAGACATGGCCATATGCAAATCAGTCCTGACCCTGTGCCTCATGGGATCAGTCCAGCCCGAACTGCCAGGCCATGTCTTCCCTGGACCGGAATCAAGCACCCTAGGACCGGTTATGGGGTTTCACCCCTCTTCAGCCAGGATAGCTTGACTCCAGTGGCGTAGTGAGCATGGGACCCACGTCTGGGCATACCCTTCCCACATAGGGTGAACAGCAAAACACTCTATGCCATTGCCACTGGAATCAAGCTATCCTGTCTGAAGAGGGGTGAAACCCCGAAACCGGTCCTAGGATGCTTGTTTCCAGTCCAGGGAAGACCTGGCCTGGCAGTTCGGGCTGGACTGTTCCCATTGGCCACAGGGTCAAGACTGATTTGCCTATGGCTGGGTCCAAACTGGAATGGCATGGTAAGCAAAAAAACGATGGATTTAGACCCAGATCTCTGTACTGGGGTGAGTGTATGACATTGCTCTGCATTCTGTCCATCAATAGTTCTTTTTGCATTTGTCACCCCGAGTCGGACGGGTATGCTCAGACGTGAGTCCCGTGCTCTCCATGCCACTGGAATCAACCTATCATGGCTGAAGAGGGGTGAAACCCCGAAACCGGTCCTAGGATGCTTGTTTCCAGTCCAGGGAGGACCTGACCTGGCAGTTCGGTCTGGACTGTTCCCATTGGGCACAGGGTCAAGAGTGATTTGCATATGGCTGGGTCCAAACTGGAAATGCATGGTGAGCAAAAAAACGATGGATTTAGGCCCAGATCTCTGTACTGGGGTGAATGTATGACATTGCTCTGCATTCTGTCCATCAATAGGTCTTTTTGCAATTGTTTAGGCCTGGGCATCCACAAAAGATCACATAAAGCATGCCCAGCTACTGTGAAGTTTATATGGACCCGCTGTTTATCAGATTCCATACAAGTCAAAATTCCTATTACATGCAATTGTGCAACCTGATAAAAATGCACTACACCGCTTAGTCCTTCTTCAGTATTTTGGTAATAAGAATTGTTGGATCTATTCAGGGGATTGCCCCAATTCCCAAATGAATTATACCATTTTGCTTTAAACTGAGTCGTTTCCTTTGGGAGTGGCTACTGGAATCACCTGAAATAGGTATAGTAATTGTAGCAAGTTGTACATTTTGATAATATTAGCTGTGCCCAAATAGATACACCAAACCTTCCGTTTCACTATATCTTCCTTCCATCCCTCAGCCTTAGCCAAATGGCTTGGGAATATGAGTAAGTACATTTGTCAAATGTATACCTAAGTATCTAATAATTGTTTGTGCCCATCAAAAGCGGTTATGATTCTTCGGTTTAGCCACAGCTTGAGGAAAATGAGATCTGTTGAGAATCTCCGACTTACTATATTTTGACAGTAGACGCCATTTAGAATTCAGCCTGTTGCTTTGTGAGAGTGGAGAGGAGCAGATTCCCCAAGGCAGAATGAGACAATCCACAAACAAACTTATCTTGAATATGAACAGCTCTGCTATGCATCTATCTGGGTCACTGCTCTCACAATCACAACCCTCCTTCAAACTGTGAATTCTGATGTTACCCATTCACAAGCTATTTTCTAAATTCCCACACTTCTCAAAGAGTTGTTGCCTCTGCATTTCAAGTGTTTGGATTGACATTGAGGGCTAGTCTGAATCAGGCATTGATTATACTAGTTATTTTACAGGACTGACTATTGAATGCGGTGCTTACATATCCTTCTTAAGTTTTATAATGTTTTTACTGGTGCTTGTGTTGGGATACTCAAGATCATCCAAGAAGAAAGTATATATTTTTTAAATTAGCCAAGTAAATCAAAAGTTCTTCTTAGGTGAACCACTAAGAAACCTTGGTCAAAAATGTTGAGGTCTTCGGTTGTGATGAGAAAGCCTTGTTTACGGTTATCATTAGGGAAACCTCAGGTATGTGGCAGGAAATTTTAGAACTTGCCTTAGAACTTGCCTTATTTGGTCTTCTTGGCACTTTGTAGCATGGATAAATGTGACTCAAGGAATTTACATTTGGCCCCCACACAATAGTGAATTTTCCCACTATATCTTTTAAATAGTCTCACTTTATTTATCTATTAGGTTTATAAAGCGCATGAATTACCCCCGAAGGGGTATCTCCACGCTGTGGGAAACATAGCAGCCGGAACAGACCAGAGGGAATAGATTCAAATAAGCTCTGTTTTAAGAGGTTTCAGGAATGGAAGATAGTCTGAGCATTTTCGAAGGTGGATCGGGAGTTGATTCCAGTAGCAGGGGGCTAAATAGATGAAGGCTTTACCACCTGTACAACCTTTTCTAAAATGGGGAATCACAAGCAGGGATTTGTCTCCTGGTCTTAGAGATCTATTTGGCTGGTAGGGGATGAGTTTTTCAGTTAAGTAAACGGGTCCTCTGCCATTTTATGCACAACGCAGCATATCTTGAACTCAACTCTCTTGCGTATTGGCAGCCAATGAAGTTGTCGCAAGAGGGGGAGGGAGGCCGTTCTGGCTGGTAAGTTCCTAACCAGTTGGGCAGCAGTATTCTGCACCACTTGGAGTCTATTTAAAGAAGATTTGCTTACTGCAATCAGGAAGGCATTACCATTGTCCAGGCAACTAATCACTAGTGCCTAAACAAGCATTTTTCTCACAGAGAGAGGGAGAAAAGGGTAAACTCTGCACAAAAGGCTTAGCATATGGAAACACGAACCAGAGGTGGCCACCACCTGATCTTTCATAGTGAGTGTCTGGTCTAACCAGATGCCCAGGTTCCTAACCACTGTCTTAGGAGTGGGGGCATTACTCGACTCAGGGGGCCACCACTCTGGAAATCAGAGCAAATGAGCATGATCTCTGTTTTCCCATCATTCAGCTGGAGATAATTCTCCTTCATCCAAGAAGCAATTGCTGTCATGCCTTCTGAGAAACAAGCCTGAGTGTTCATAGTATTCTTGTCAAATGATAGGAGAAGCGGTGTATCATCAGCATATGGAATCGGAGTGAAGCCGAATTCTCTGATTATTTTTGCAAGGGGTGACACATAAATAATAAACAAAGTGGGGCTGAGACAAGTTCCCTGTGGCACTCCCTTGGTAATCTTCATAGTTTGGGAGCGAAAGGGTCCAAGATTAATGGTCTGTGAACGATGGGATAAAAAGCTCGAAAAGGCTTGCCCACAGATCCCCATCTCCTTAAGTCTCTGGAGCTTTTAAGGTGGGATACTGTTTCGAAGGCTGCCGACAAATCCAACAGCACCAACAAGACCACCTGGCCATTATCAAGGGAATATCTTATGTTGTCTGTAACAGCAATCATTGCTGACTCTGTACTGTACAATGATCTGAAGCCAGACTGTGAGGAATCAAGGCATCCAATAGACCCTGTATTCTGAGAGTAATTTATTGATGTATTTTTCCAAGAGTTTACTCAGTAGGGGCAGGTGGGAGATAGGGCGGTAGTTAGATAAATCAGTTACTGGGGCATTCACCTTTTTTCGAATGGGGATTATCTGTGCAGCTTTCCTTTCTAGTGGAAGTTGGCCCTCCCTCATAGAGAGATTGAGTATCATGCAAATAGAGGGAGCCAGTTGTTTATGTAGCAGGGAGGAGATCCACACTGGAATTAAATCCATAGGTGACTATGATTCCAACATTGGCTCAACTGTGTCTATTGTGAGTGGGGTAAAACTGTCCAAAAAATGGACATTTTCCGATGTAGGTAGAGTGTGACTTATTGTTTCACTTGGAGAATCCCTAGCTCCAGTGAATTTATCATAAATCAAATTGATTTTGTGTTCAAAATGATTGGCGATCTCATCACAATGTTCTTGAGATGGGAGGGGATATCATTGGTGCAGGCCCTTGGAATAGTAAAAGATTTAAGAATTTGATACAATTCTTTAAGAGAATTCCCTGCCTGGTTAAGTTGTAAGGCGATATGGGCTCTGCGGGCAGTTTTAAAATTCGTAGGATAGAGAGCTAGGGAAGTATAATAGGTTTCTTTATCATTCTGCTCATGTGAGTGGCGCCAATATCACTAGTTTTTTACAAAGGGTTTTCTCCTTATGCAGTTATTGAGAATACCAGGCTGCATTTGGCCATCCTGTATCATTAAGTTGATGTTTCAGAAGGGCCAAACTATCTATAGCCGATTTTACAGCATTGTGGTAGTCATTTAAGGAATCAATGGTATTCCTCATTTCCCAATTCATATGTCCTGAAAATGTGTTCATAAAGGCGTCCGGTGTAATTTTATGCCATTGTCTCCTAAAACTACATTGGAGAGTGGGGACTCCACCTTGGCCCCAAAAATTTGAAAATCAATAGTGAATGGTCGGACCACACCAAAGGGTGGGGGGCCTCAATATGAATGTGAGGTGAGTTGGTCAGAATAAGATACAGAGTATGCCCTGACGAATAGGTTGGGCCCTCATTAATCTTTTCCAGACCAATAGTAGCCAAATCAGCAAGGAGCCGAGAGGCTTCCATATTAGAGGCAATTTCATTATGTATATTAAAATCCCCTAATAAAAGAAAGTGTTTGGTAGAAATGGTATGGGGAGCAATCAATTCCATCAATTGGAGCGTAAACTTACGGAGGAGTCCCGGGGGGGCAATACACAAGGGCACCTTTCCAGCAGTCAAGGGGCGAGAGATCAATTCTAAAAATACAAACCTCTATCTCATCTTCAGAGCAATGTTCGGGTATAGTTACCTTGATAGAATCTTTATGGATAATGGCAATACCTTCGCCCGCCCGGTTCTACCTATCAATCCTTTGGATGCGATAGTTCTCGAGGAGCGCCACAGTAATGGAGGGAGTGGAAGTAGGTTTGAGCCATGTCTCGTGGGAAACCCGAGGTCAGGTGTTTCCGAGGTAAGGAAGTCCAAGATTTCTGCAGCATGCTTAGGCAAATATCTAACATTATCCAAGAAGCATTTCCATACCCGAGCCGGCTTGATGGACAGAATGTAATTCCTAACCACCTGGTCTGGGATAGGTTGTATAACTACCTTCTGCCTCAACTCAGAGCTTTGGAATTGACAGTATCTACAGGAAAACGGATCCTCCATATTAAAAAAGAGTTATTTGAGCAGTGAGTCCTGTTCAAAAGTCTAATACCTAGGAGTTTCTTAGCCGAATAGATACATCTTTGCCAAGGAGCAATGTCTGTCCCAAAAGATGCAGGGGTCCTGGCGATGTCGGGGCTAGGACGGGTGCGCCTTTGGCACACCGGCGGCGCGCCTGTTGTGCATGTCCGCTGCGTGTCATCAGAGCCATGCGTTTTAAATAGGAGCCAGGGAGAAGCTAGACTGCTGACTCCTGTAGCTCCTCCCCAAACTGGAAATGGGGGAGGGTTCATGCTCGCTCGCTCTCTCCACACAAACGGGAAGTCCTGCAGTGGAACAGAGAGCGGGCAGGACATGAAATGCACGGGCAGGACATGAAATGCAGCTGAAGAGTCAGCAATGGCACGAAGGCAAAGAGGCAGTTTGAGAGTGGCCAACAAGATAAAGAGACTCTGACAATATTTGAAAAATGAAATTAGAATTCGTAAAAAGCAACTAGACACAGCTGATACCTTACACAGATGGAGGCAAAAAAGGTCATCACAAATGGAGGCTATAAGTAAGTCGCTGCAAGTCTGCGCGTCCATATACCGCTCAAATGGGCTGCACTCTCTCAGGTTTTCCCACCAGATGGATAATTTGCTACAAAAGGGCATTGTTCAGAGGCACTGAGGCACAACATCAACAGTCTGACAGACTCCTCTCATATGTTATCATGCTGTTCGGTGGGTGAGTTGCTGTCTGCAATTAGTGGACCATGCATTTTAGCTGACTCGGGGTTCACATATCAGCTTTACTGGTGCATCTTTATAGGCATGGATACATTGCTCAAGGTTATCAGTTAATTTTGACTTTCATTGTTCGCCCACATAATATTGTTGGTGATGTGTACATTTCCTCAGAAATTCAATTTTATTTCCCTCCAATTCGAACTCCCTTATAAGATAGAATACACAGCTGTCAAAGACAGCGCGCGCTGCTGAAGCTGCCCCAGATCAAAGTTGGCGGGGATTAGAAAAAAGCAGCAGCGAGCAGAAGAGTCAACGGGACTGAGCTCTCTGATGAGTCCTCGCAAACATAATCATTCCTCAGGTTCCGATGATGCCTCAGTTGAAGCCACACTCTCCCTGCAGTGTCTTCCCCCTCACATCTGTCACTTGTTTCACAGCCAGGTGTCAGATCTTGATCTTATATCACCTAGGGGCATTCTACGAGGACCTTCTCCCCTTCCCCTCCACTGCCGCCTCCTACCACCCTGGCATGTAACATAAAAGAATGGTTCTTCACAGTATGCCTCCAAGAAAAAATAAAATATGTATTCAGATGGCCAATTATTTATGTGTTAATTTTCTTTCAATGCATATGATTGTGAGGGAAAAGTACATACATGACCCTGAAGCGCATCTGATGAAGAACTACACAAGACAGAATATCAATGCTTGTTTTATTGTTATTCCAACAATGTTCACTAATTAATTGGGTGAATGTCGGCCCAGAGCTCAAACTTGTGCTCGTGCAGAAAAAAATGTGAGCTGGGGTGATACATGGAACTATTTGCAAATGACAAAGGGAATATGTACAGAGGAACAAAGGATACTTCTTTTTGTACAGACTCTACATAGTTGAATGTTCCACTTTGTAGGAATAGCCCACTGGTGATTATCAGGACTAGAAGATAATGGAAATCTGGACTAACGATTGGAGATAAAATGGTGAAGTATCCCTACGATTCTTTAACATCAGAACTAAAATTCCTTGTGGTTAATGGGAAAAAAAATAGTTTGCACGTGTGACTCAATCACTTTATCCATAGGTCCCAAAAGTCTCTAACGGGCATTGCAGCACCCATGTCCTAGTAACAGTCCTCTCGCATCATCCGACGGACTCCAATAGAGAGGGATCTCCAAAGTGGACTGGCATTGACCGTCATTTTATCTTTGCAGCACAGAACCCACCAGGCAAAACCACTTGTACTACACTCTCGAGTCAACTTTCTTTCGGTAGACTATTTATGTCGGTTCCACACCTCACAATTGCTGGCTGCAACTGTTTAAAGGTCAAAGACAGAGCTGGTGACCTCCCCTTAGACTATATTGCCACCTTATTTAAATTCAAGAAAACATCTTCTTTAAAAACGGTTCTTGAAATTCACGAATAACTTTAATACGTCAGCCACCGACTGTTGGAAATTCTACCATAAAAATGTTGTTTATGACTTTGATGCATACAACCAATTAGCAAGGCCCAGGCTGTGTGCGCTGTAAATTGAAGCTAAGGCACGGGGAGCTGTCCTGTCTGCACCACAAAGGGAGCTGTCCAGTCAGAACCACACGAAGAGCTGTCTGGTTAGCACCACATAAGGAGCTGTCCGTTAAGCACCGCGCGGGAAACTGTTTGCGCCACATAGGGAGCTGTCCGTTCAGCACCGCACAGGGAGCTGTTCGGTCAGCACCACACAGGGAGCTGTCCGTTCAGCACCGCACGGTGAGCTATTCGGTTAGCATCACACAGGGAGCTGTCCTTTCTAGGCTGTCACTGCAGTAGCGGGGACATGACAGAATGAATGTACGGTACCGAAAAGGCGTAAAATACCAAGAGAACTTAATGGAAAACAGCAGATCTGTTCCTCCTGCTTTCGACTCCCTAGTTTCAAATCATCAATCTAACGCGGCACAACTCAATAAATTAATGTCAAAAGTCACTGAAAACACCTCGCGTGTCTGCTCTTTAATTATTCGCCATTTAAATTGTGTGAGCCGTTTCCTTCCTCTGCATCAACCTTCCTGTTGCGGAGGACACGGTAAGCCAGAGAGATATTACTGCGTGATTAAGTTGCAAGCAAGTCCCCAGAGAAGAGTAATCGCAGCGAAACACAATATTCATTATGTTCAGTGTTCTCCTCTAGAAGGTCTAGGCTCATTAATTACGGAATAACCTGAGAACAGCGCGCGCGCGCGCGCCATAAGCCAATGCTCACTGTTTGAATCCAATTACGCTTTTAATTAGCCGTTTCATTCTTCAGCATTTCTTTCGGAGGTGAATCATATCGCAAGGAGATCCCCTTCACGCGCCGCAAGCACTTACACGGCTGCATGTTGCGTTTCCCAGAAACCCGCATTTAAGTGCGCAGTCGGTCCGGTGTTATACTAGGATAACGTTACGGTATTTTCAAGGGTTCAATTGAGCACATGTCGAATATAATAGGTTAGGCAATCAAGGGGTCTCTAATTTGCATGCAGTTGGTTTTAGCACTTGATTGTCCTCTAGTTAGCGCGCTTGGAGCATTCCATCGTTAAAGGGGATAATACCAGGTGCTAATATTTCACAATTTGTCTTTCTGTTAATTAGAGGCACTGTAAATTCAAGTCAACTGTGTGGTCAAGGAATAAGAGAGTGCAAACGGTACTTCAGGGGGAGGTACATTTGTCAGGTCAAAGGGCATAATGGTAATCTGATTTCTGGCCTCTCAGCTGAGGTTGGCCACAACCCTGCCATTCAGGATGATTATTCCAAAAAATGGTCAAGTGAAATCATTATTTATCCCATGATGGCAAACAAGAAAGCTGTTGTTAACAATGTTTGGCTACTAAATGTAAATGTAATCTAGATGTACTTGTATAGCGCACGACTACCCGGAGGCATCTCGGCGCTTGTACGAATACCGCTAAGGAACCCTTCCTGGCCTTTCCCTGTGAAGTGTCCACTCCTGGGCACCCCCAAGGTGAGGCCAGGCATCCTAGCGTTGTTGGGGCCGTTGTGGAGATTAAGCAAGCTATTGCCCAGAGTTGCAGAGTGGGACCCATGATTAGGATAGGCACCAAGGCGAGAATTATCAGGTCCGAGGAAATTAAGCCCAAGACCTGCCGAGGCAGGAATTGAACCCTGGTCCCAGGCCAGACTTCTGCATCAGGGTCTGCCGCTCTAACCATTGAGCCACACTTCTCCACAAGCAACTAGCAACTCGAACATGATTTGCACAGGTGGAGTTAATGGTTAATTCCTTCTCCCTCTATGCCACATCATTGAAACATTGAGCACTAATCCTCCTGCTGCTCTTCAGTTAAAAGATTGTAATGAAAAGTATAGCTATATTGTGCTAAGCACGCAAGCCAACGGTTATTGCTCCTTTAAAACACACAGTCAACGGGCATTGCATAAATGAGTGTGGGCATGCTAAAATTAAACAGCATGCCCCCCTGCTGCGGGCATTGAATGAAGGAATGAATGTAAATAATTTGGAAAGCATGAACAGTTGCTTCCGAAAGAAGAACCCCAGCGCTAAACCAGGCAGAGGAAAAAGACAACAATATTTGTACTCTCCTGTAAAACATTCTCTTCCCTTTTCTAAACGAACAAGTTTTTCGATTAGATTTAAAGACAGATTTAGAAACCATGCCCCGAAGATAGTCGGGCAGGGATGATCGGCCAGAGAGTAGCAGCCTGAGAGGCAAATGCCCTCCCACCCGTCCTATCTAAGAGGTATGCATTTTTGGTATTCACTTATGAGTATACAATGGGCTCCTTTTGTGTATGGCCCTAGGGGTAACCATTAAAGCCTTAAACCTAATTCTTTGCTTGACTGGTAACCGGTGAAGTAGCGCCAGGCCTGACTATTGGGAATATTTAAAACCAGTCTTGCCGCCGCATTCTACACTCTTTGCAGCCTATTTAACAGTTTTTGGGTGCATTAACCAGCTAGTTGGCAGTCTCGCCATTGTGGGTTTAGTTAAGGGTGCATACTAAGAGCAAAGCAGAACTAACAGCTGTTAACACCAAAAATCTGCGGTTATTCGCAGTTGCCCCTCACAAGTCTGATATCCTTGTCTGGTTAGTCCCCCCCACCTCAGACTTCTGCTTCTGCTCGGATGTTGCAATTACCTCCTGTTGTGATTTGCGGAGGTCATACGCAGTGCTAACCAAGCATTATAGATGGAATCCCCAGGATCCAACCAACGCACAAGCTCTCCAATACTTGGCACGAGCGCCGCTACTCACCTGAGCAGTCCAGATCGATGGAACACGTAGAGCTCGTGAGGCAGCGTGCTTGTGGCTATGGGAACAACGCGGACAAACCTCTGGAGCAGAAGGAATTCAGGCACCAGCTGCGGTACAGTAATGATGCAGAAGTCTTTTTCCTAAGAAGAAAAGGTTAATGCTATGAGTCTGGGGATAGGAGACAAGGCATTAATTCTAATTCAGATACATGAACTCAGTGAAAAGGGCCCAGGCTGCAGGTA
Source organism: Triturus cristatus (assembly GCF_964204655.1). Taxonomy (NCBI): domain Eukaryota; kingdom Metazoa; phylum Chordata; class Amphibia; order Caudata; family Salamandridae; genus Triturus; species Triturus cristatus. Next base: position 1,398,493,452 of record NC_140589.1, read on the forward strand.
AAGGATCTCTCCAAATACAGATTATGATTCCTCCAAACCCCTTACTGTTTTTCATTGCCCGCAGCACAGTTTACACCCTCTTGGCGTCCACACTGTACAGTACATTTCACGAGATCAGTCAGTCAGTCAGTCAAAAAAGTCTTTATTCGATTTGCATCATAAAAGACATACTACACATATTAGACAATTCGACTATAAAACAATTCATGTACAATACAAAAATAGACTGTAAAACCTTTAAAATGGTAGATAAAATAGTAGATTAAAAATGATCACATCATGTTGAAAAATACAATAAAGTGCAAAAAGAGACGTGCCGTTTACGCCATGGACCAAAGTAGATACTATTGTGTGGCAGCAGGGAACACAGATTACGGCTTCAATTTCCTGGCCCTAAGGATCCATGCCCAACTAATAAATTTAGCAACACCAATTACTATAGGAGTGGAAGTATCGGTTTTCAAAATTCTACTAGCGACCTGTGCAGAACGAGTGCTCATTAGTCTGCATGCAGGTCGAAGCCAGATACGTCTAGGAAGTTGATAAGTTGGGCAACAAAAAAGGAAGTGGTCCATGGTTTCAATCTTGTCAACACAGAATGGGCATTTATCACTACCAAGAGGACTCCAACTTTTGGTAAGTCCTCGCAGTGGTAGAGCGCCCACTCTGAACTGGTGATACAACTTACGATCTAGGAACTTCAAGATGGTATCCCAGTAACTTTCATAGACAGAGTCATCCTTAAAAACTAGGAAAGAAGCAGTCATTGTGGAACCTGTAAGGGAAGCACATCTCCTATTCTTAATGTGATTCCAGTACGCATCCTTAAGCACCTTTTTTGCCGGGAAAACTTCTGTATCAGGGTTAACCCATAGATCACGCATCCCGAGATCATATAACAGGGTTTTGATGCTAGACAACCAGGGAATCCTATGCGACCCCTCCAACCCTTTGATCTCCAGAAGAGCTTTTGCATAGTTAGATAGTTCGGGGGTCATCCACAAGCAGCGCCAGAACGCAAGGGGTCTATACCCTGCGCAGTCCTCTATAGGCTGAATTCCCAGGTCAAACAAAAGAGGGATGCGTGGAGTGGATTGGGGAAGCCCAATAGCTGACCGGAGGAATTTATTCTGGGCAGTTATCAATTTGAACAAATTATTAAAGCCCCAGATCTCAGCTCCATATAAAATTGCAGGTAAAATCTTGGAGCCGTAGATCTTCATGAGTGGGGCTATTGGTTTTGTTAAAGAGTGTTTGTGCTCTTTCAACAAAGCTCCTCCCAATTGGGCATGCTTGAGCGCGAGAAGATCCAGCTGGTGAGACCAGCTGCACGTCTCGCTAAAAGTGACTCCAAGATAAGTAAATACTGCCGTTTGGGATAAGTTGACACCACCCAAACACACCTCCGCCTTAACCCGCCGAGGGCCACGAAAAACCATAAACTTGGTCTTCCCAACGTTTATTTCCAACTCATGCTCGCGGCAAAAGATCTCAAAGCGAGACAGGGCCAACTGCAGTCCCGGTCTCGTCCTCGAGATCAAAAGGGTGTCATCCGCGAACATGAGCAGGGGAATCTTCATTCCTGCCAATGTAGGTGCATCTGTAGGGCTATTTAAGAAGTAGTTTACAACCCCATTGATAAATAAAGAAAACAGGGTGGGTGCGAGTACACACCCTTGTCGTACACCCTTGGATACTTTAAATCTATCGGTCAGTTCCCCGGGTTTACCCCATCGGACACGGGCGTATGTATTTTCATGTATGGTGACCAAAAAAGAAACCAGATCTTTTGGCATGCCCATGTCCAAGAGAACTTTCCATAGCTTGTCCCTCGGCACAAGGTCAAACGCAGACCTTAAGTCTACAAAGGCTGCATACAATTTGCCTCCCCCCAGAAAGACAACCTTCCAATACAGAAGTACTACCCTGAATACTTGGTCCAGGGTCCCAGTGTGGGACCGAAACCCTGCCTGAAGTGGAGACAGCACATCAAAGTCAGACATCCAAATTTGGATACAACCGAGTACAAGGCGGGCAATAATTTTTTGTACTGCGTCTATTAGACTAATGGGTCTGTAGTTACCCGGGGCAGAGCGATCGCCTTTCTTATATATCGGCAGTATCTCTGCCCCGAGCCACGAGTCAGGGACTACAGCACCACCCGCAAGGGCGTTAGCCAGGAGGGTCAAGTAAGGAATCCATACATCTTGTTCCTGAATAAATAGGTCAGGAGGGATACAGTCAGGTCCTGGGGCTTTACCACTCTTGATCGAGCGTAGGACTAACTTGGTTTCATCAGGGGAAAATTTTAATGTATTTTCAACAACTAGAGGACAAGAAAACTGCCTGTCCGTTAAAGCACCAACCTTAAATTGTTCCTCAAAATACGCTACCCATTGTTGTGGTTCTACTTGATTAGAGGGGCGAATATCCGAGGGGGAGTTACCCCATTTAAGGAGATGCCAGAATTGGACCATGTTGCGATCATGACAAGCCTGATATAAATCCCTCCAACGCTCCTCATCCCAATTTTGCTTGGCCTTGTGTTGGGCGTTTTTGTAAACAAGTCTACACTTTTGGATGATAGAAATAGAGCCTGATTTAATGGCCTCTTTCAGGGCACTTTGAGCCATTCTGCAATCCTTGTTGAACCATGTACGTGGTCTCAACTCTTTACCCCTACCGGTGGCGGGTTGGCTTTTCACAAAAAAAGTTTTGAGCTCCGCGAAGAGTTTGTTGTGGGAATCCCGGATGTTATCCTTAATCAAGTTTTGGGATTCCATTTTATTAAGTGTGACCAGGGTACTGTTGATTAATTCCCTGATGGCCACACGTGAAGATTCACAGGTGGCAATCTTCGGCCATCTCACCCTTCTAAGATCGTTGGTAACAATGACATCTATAGGGGAACTGCCATCTGGGTAGGTAGGGGAGGCTGCAAAAGTATTAACCTTGATACACAGTGCAAGGGGATTGTGATCACTCTCGACTCTACTTACTACCACCATGTCGTCTATGAGTGGCCACAAATCCAAGCTGGCTAATATATAATCAATTCGGCTCCCTGACCTACCATTGTCAAATGTAAACCTCCCCATCCTGTCAGATTTAGTTCGCCCATTTGCTGCTCTCATGCCCTGATTTAAACATAAACCCTTCATAAAAAGAGCAGCTTGAGACCATTTGTTAACTGGTTCCAGCTCCAACATGGGAACACCCCAGGATGAATCTTCTTCCTCGGTGAAGTCCCCACAATCGGCCCCCAATGGCTCAAAACAAACATTGAAATCTCCAGCCACAATCTTGTACATGAACATAGAAGCGGTCTCCAGAAAATTCTCCAGTAGTAGACAAGTGGGAGAGCACTTGCCTCTCGGGAGACCTCTTACATAGATGGTAATTATAAGAAAATCGGGGCCGCTACAAGATTTGACCCTGATTATCAAAATATCAGGACTATCAATTGGAACCTCTGACACAGTAACACCTTCACATTGACGGATCCAGGTGGTTAAGCCCCCCATGGGTCTGCCTCTATGGCTCTTAACAGCAGGTTTGTGGAAATTCAAAAACCCTGTACGAAAGTGAGGATGCAGTGCCCAAGTCTCCTGAAATGTCCATATTTCGAACTCGTCATTAAAGTCAGCCCAATCAGGGATCTCGAGCCTTGACCCCAGCCCTGCAATATTCCAGGAGCCCAATTTTAATGTAGACTTCTCGACCCTGGTTTCAGCTGCTTGACCCGAGACATGATGAGAATCGAACGTTTCAACAGATGGTATCAAGATGTGACCAGGTGAGATAATCAAACAGGAACGATCTTTAGGGGGGGGTGTCTTGATCATAAAATCGTGGCTCAGATGACAATAAGGACCCACCAACCCTAGGGCAAGCACTGGGGTGCGTAGGGAGCCATCCATGTGTCAATCATTATCCTCCAGTGTAGAAAGAATATCAAAGCGGTTGAAAGTCGCAAGGGGCATGTCAGACCTGACGGGAAATGTTGGAAAATTACAATTTTCCCGTAGGGGTTGTAAAAAGCCTGGCCTATAAAAGAAACCCAAAGGGAGGATCTTAATTGTGTTAGGGACATGGGGGAGGTGGTGGGCAGCTTCCAGTAGGACTTGACTAGAGCAGGTGACCTGAAGCTTAACACAACACAATCCCCAGGAAAAGACTTGTGGGACTGACCGATCCAATTAATACGTCTAACCATATTGAAGTCATCAAATAGGCCCTTGCTGTTACCAATTTTGGAACTCAAGTAATGAAGGGATTTATTCTTAAGGTTGGACCAATGTTCGTAAGATCCTTCCAGGAGTGGTGGAACATTTGCCAGGATGATCGTGTAAGGGGTGGCTTGGGGCGGAAGGTGTAGACTAGTGGGGGGTGGAGAGAGCCCCGCTCCCACCCCTTCAGTACCAACCCTGTTGACTTGAGAGGGGCGTCTTTGCAGGTCATGACGAGTATAAATACTCCTGTCGGTAACAGCAGCATGACCTGGGGTGGTAACGATCTCTTCCCCTATAGATGGTAGCAAAGGCATTACCCCCACTGGTCTTGATGGTCTTGAGCTACCAGCCTCGTTGGGCACCTCCACTGACAACACCCCGCTTGATGGCAAGGGGGGCCCTGGGACTAAGCTCTTATTACCAGAAAATCTAGCTTCCAATTGGTCCAACCTATTGGCTACAAGATCCAATTTTTGGTGTACAGGTACAAGGAGACAGGATAGATGATCTTTAAGGCCGGCAAGAAGTAAATCCAAAAGAGGTTGTAACTGGGCCTGGCTAGTAGGAATAATGTTTAGGTCCAAAACACTCCCTTCTACAGGGGGCCCGCTAGGCTTAAGAGAGAGCGACTCGACAATAAGTTTACTCTTTCCCTGACCTCTCGGTTGTTTATTAATAACGACTTTTGTATTGCCTTTAGCTTTATTGGCCATCCTCCCTCTTGTTGTAACCCTGGAAGGACTCTGAATGGAGGCATAACCCTGAACTGGGCCCAAAGATTCCTGCACGGGGGGAGTAAGTGCGGGAGGAGAGGTGATACCATCAATAGGGCTAGTATGATCATAGGCAGGCGAGCCAGTCTGTATCTGGGCACATGGAAGGGAAGAATTGGTGGGATCTAGGGAGAGTCTACGTTCCACCGCTTCAATCTCGAGGTTCAAAGCTGACTCTGCTCTTATTAGATAATCGTCGAGTGTTCCCCCCGGTTTGTCACCAGCCCTCCTTTTAGACATGCTACTGAGGCAAGTACGGCCACACTTATTAGCGAGCAACCCGCCTTCCATTAGTATAGCACTGAAGCTTGATATGGTGCACAGCAAAACAATAGTAGCGTATCCCACTGGCAACTCACAGTTCTTGGCGCTAACTCCTTACAGCAGCGACGAGGAGAGCTGTGGCAGAGCGAAGTCCCACCACAAATGTTAGGGAATAGGCCCAGCCCAGCCTTTTCCGGGCTTCGCCCGGGCGCGGCCCGCGCGCGTCCCGCGCAGCGGCTCTTCGTCCCAGCCTTTAACCCTCCCCGGCGCAGCCTGATGACGCTGTAGGCAGGCGCCCGGGAGAGGGAATGCTGGGGATGGTAGTTTACGCGAGAACCGCCGTTCCCCTCACGGCACTGCAGTAGGTTGCCCAGAAGCTCCGGATAGGAGAGCCGTTCCCCTCACGGCTAGCGAGGTATGTAGAAACTCCAAAGAGTGCCCAGGAAGCCTAGGAAAGCGCGTCCCGCGCAGCGGCTCTTCGTCCCAGCCTTTAACCCTCCCCGGCGCAGCCTGATGACGCTGTAGGCAGGCGCCCGGGAGAGGGAATGCTGGGGATGGTAGTTTACGCGAGAACCGCCGTTCCCCTCACGGCACTGCAGCAGGTCAAAAAGACAAAGTACCATTGTGTTCACACCCCCAACCTCGCCCCCACAGCCAATTCTGAATTTAGACACAGAGTAGACCCAAAGTCAAAGGTAGTATTGTGAGTCTAAAGCGTCCTCTACGGATTGATCTGAAGTGTGATGGACAACACACCTGAGATGTTGGCCCCTCTTTGCTTGATGCCCGGAGGCTACCAAGTGCAGCTCAGAAACCACCAAAACACAGAAAAGGCCGTTGCAACTCCCTGCCAGGCAGTCCTCAAGTTTGTCTTGGGGGAGCGAAACCAGGGCTCTGTCCCGCTGGCACCATCGGAGCTCAGTACCAAACCTAACTGGTCATTTCAGTCCGACCCACACCTGGCAGGTTCAGATCCAGAGATCTCTGTTACTGAAGCAGAAGCATTTGACTGTGACTTACTAACCCCGCATCGCGATTCACCTGAGCTCTACAGGCCTCTGGGGACCTGGAAGACTCATCTCACTCATGACTGGATTTTATTTCAACCAGTCCTGGGCTCTGAAGTGACCATAAGGTGACAATGCAGCAGCCTATACAATAAGGTCTCTGCTCAGCAAGCACTTTCAACAACACTGCATACAGAGATAGTAGAGAGCGCTGAGCCCTAGACATGCACCTTCAGCTCAGGGGGCTCAGCAGGTATAATCTCAATATCTTCTGACCCCCGGCCACATCCCGATTGGTCGCTGTTTCACTTTCACACTATGCAAGTCTACAGGAACTTGCAAAAACAACAAACGCTGCTCCTTCTGAAAAGTGAGCCAAACAGCACTTAGGCCCTATGGACTTGTTGCGGCTCCCCTATGAAAACCCAAAGGCGCTTACAGTGTGCAGCACTGCATAATGCTGTCTCGGTGCCTCAGTCATAAGTGAGTGTTGACAGTTGCATCCATGAAACTTCCTACATGTGCTTCTCTCTCACACACATTCAAGGACAGAGGGTGCGAGGCTGCGATGACTGAAAAACACAATATCTTCTCACCAACCCTGCTCCTTGCTCCCAAGGTATCGAGTTCAGGCCTGGAGTTATAAGGCCCACGTTATAACTCAATGGTGGAATCTTCTGCTCGAACCCTTGACTCAGATCTAAAGAGGTGAGGAAGGGCATCTGCTTCCCTAAAGCATTCACAACTCCTATCATGATGCAAACAATGAGTTTTTTTACACAGCATTGAAAATGTCCTTTTCACACAATACAATGAAGACAATAAACTTTAAACATTAATGATCCCTTCACCTATCAATACAGAGAGGAAAGTCAAAGTAATTAGGTAAAGGCTCCTACATGTATGTGCCCACTAAACTACAGGCGTCAGTCTAGAACATGCAAGTAAATAGTTAAGCTTCCACTGTAACTCTGCAGCATATTTTTCACACCTATAAGGCCCAACAATTCAGAAAAATGTAATTCACTTTTGGTCGCTTATGAACATCATGTGTGCAAATTGGTCAAAAGGGTCAAGTTTAACAGCAAATCCTTATTTGCCTAATTTTGTTTCCCACGAGGTATTGCGACACCTCAGAGATGTCCCGGTGTTATGTGCTGATGGAGACCTTTTCCTGCTCTTGAGCAAAGCGGGTGGACTTAACAGGAGTACGTTGTGTCCCAAAAGGGCCGAAGTGTATCACAGGCCAGTCCTTTGAGTACAGGAGCATTGCCTCACCTCTGCTGCTACTGTTTGTATTTTGTCAGCCAGATATTCACGAACATCTGGAAGGTTTTTATCTTTGACTCAAATGTGTTATCATACTAGCCTAGAAATCATGGGTCCAAATTTTCACTGTTGATCCGTGTTTTTATGAGTGAACAACCCACTTGAGCTATTTTCTTAGTTTGTGAACACCCTGATGCGTGTGATGCAGTGTGAGGGATAGAAGACAGCTGAAAATATTTGAGATTTTACCTAATCACATACTGTGAAGTTTGTGCACATTGGGAGAATGCAGGAGGGCTGCACATTTCACTGTCTTTCACAAGTTGCCTAATGTGCTTAAACATCTTCCGGATATGTACATAAGTCACTCATCCCCATTCGTCGATTCTTTTGTGGATATAATTTCAAAAGGAATTAATGAAAACCCAACATAGCTCTACAAGCCTGTTGAATCTTGTGTACTTTCATGCAGCTGGTGTTTCTTTGATATCTAAAAGTTGGCAATAGGCATTTTTACATTAACAATATTAAACACCTTTTTGGACCCCCTTTTGATTTTGCCCCTGTTGAAAATTTGCCCTTTCTGCAGGATCACCCAGTATTTTTTGCCTTTTCATGGAACCCTATTTTTGTTGGCTGTACAACCCTGTGTCCTTCATCCCTGCAGGACCTGGGACTGTGATTCCAAGGGGATGTTGGCTGACGTCCTGTTTGAGCTGAGCTATAGGGACACAACAAGCTTCCAGCAGCCTTTCTCTCTGCAACTGGCCAGTTGACCAGTACCAACTGGACCTGCCCTGGACCTTACTGCTGGCATCCGTTGGGAGTGAGTCCAAACCCTCAAGTAGTCCCCTGGCTGGTGTTAGAGTGTACTCCTTCTGCCCTCACTGCAAGAAGTGAGTCTTAGAACCTTTTTGCCAACTTTTTGCCTGGAGAACCAAAAGAGACCAGGTTCGCTTTCAAATCTGCAGCCGTCAACATCAAATTGCCATTTGGCCTCAGCTTACTGGTTTGCCTCCCTAAAGGAGACCAGACTTCCCAAAAAGTTTCCACATTCAACGTAGAGCGCTTAATTGAGCCTGACACCGAGCAACATCCTATCAACATTGAGGCCTCTCCAAGCACGGACTTTGCCAGATTGGAGCACTCCCGCCTACGTCAACAACCGCACTGGGACCCTGCTCTACAGCAGCTCGCCATCACCAAGCCCCTTTTCTGATTTAACTTTGTGCTTGTCCTGCTGATGACTCACTGACAACCACTTTTTCTCCATAAAAGTTTTTAAGCTAGAAGGGTAAACTTCCCACTTGGCCGAACATGGTCCACGTATCCAACCTGCACTCAATCAGCCAGCATTAGTCTAACACGACCAGATAACGCCGGTTGATGCTTAGTGCTTTCTAGCGCTATTAAACTTTAAAAATTCATATAGCTGGTTCTACTTACTGAATTTTTGTTGTTTTGGTGTCATCTTATTTACTAAAATATTTCTTCTTTTTCTAACTTGGGTTGGGATTTTTCTGGTTTTGTATACTCACTGTATTACTGTTTGAATACTGCATAAATAATTCACACACTGCACTAAGTTAAGACTGACTGCTTTGTGCCAACCTACCAGAGGGTTAAGCACAGGATTATTCAGTGACTTTAGTGATTTGTCCTGACCAGGATTGTGGTTGTTGCTTAAGAAGGGTTTACACCCCGCTCAACCAATAACTCAATTTCCCACACATTGGCTTTGTAAAACGTCAACCATGTCTACTCACATAAGGTTTAGGGATTGTGTACTAATTTCCCTCATATATCACTGTTGTCTCTATGTGACAACAGTTCGTTTCATTACAGTGGTTCTACCAACTTCAGATAAGACAAAATTTATTATATCTTCAATATTTTATAACTTTTGACGGTAGCAGCTACGGATTTAAGTTTTGGAAGCCATATAGTTCATAAGGTTTGGGAATAAAACTCTCAAATCTGAAAAGGGAATTGAAATACCTGAATCTGAAATATAGTATTAGAAGTTAAACATTCAGTTAATCTAGTCAGTATGACTTAAAATAAATGTCACATTAATGTAAAGCAGTAACACCTCTTGAGTTCTGTTGAAAAGCATCTTCCTTCACGTTCTCACCTGCATCTAAAAATGAAATGGGTGAAGAATAGAGGGAGGAGGTGTGACACGTCCTGCAGGACCTTGGAGTTGCATTCCAAGGGAATTGCTGTACGAGATTTTTCTACTGGCTGTGTTGGGGTGTCTGTCTGTTGTCTAGAAAGCCGTTTCACATTTTTGGTGCGGACATTTTAGCCTGGGAGAGGTTTTCCTTCCTAAGAAATATCTGTGTCATCTTAGCTGTTTGAAGAATTAACTCTGGAGAGCTGTCTGGCCAGACGTCAAGTCATCAGAATATGGAAAAAGAAGGTGTGGTGCCCATCAGGGACAGCATGCTTCTGGTGTATGAGTGACCTCTAAAGGGATCATCACTACTCTGTTTAAAATGAGTTGCTGGGTAACACATCTTGTTCAAGTATTGGGAACAAGACAAAAGAAGAACATAAATATACTTGCCCGACCACCGCCTGTATCTCTTCCCGACTAAACTCTGCAGCCAGACCTAGGGAAGCTAGCTTCCCGATTGTTCCCAAGGATTGTGATTATTATTTGAGGCAGGTCCTCACCTCATCAACTAACACTGCAATTTCTCACACTGGTGTTCGGCGGTGGGATCTAGTATTTGTGTTTGTGCAGAACCACTCTGTGATTTGAGTAAAATCAAAAATCCCTTTGTATAACCTGACACAAAAAATCAATTTGTGAATTTTAAATGTTTCTTTAGTTTGAATTGGTCAATTTTTTTCGCTATTTCCTAAATTTAAGTTTTGGCCTCATATTTTGCACCTGTGAATTTTGCAAGAATGGAGGTGGATCTCAGCAACAATGTAAGCTCCACTGTGGCAGAGTTAGAAAAGCTGTAAAAGGAGAAGGGATTTACAGTTACATATATAAACTGGCAAAAGGCTCCAAGAAACTGGACTACTAGATAGCCCTTAGAGCTTGGAAAGAGGCCCACATGCTGCAATCTACCTCACAGGGACAGGGGGATGATGGTGCAGAAGAGGAGTATGAAATAGGGAGGAGGAAGAGAATATCCTGCTAATGGTCCCAGAACCAGAGGGCAGAGGAGGGCTCAAGGGAGTGAGTTCTCCTGCTGGGTCCAGGTTCGGGTGCAGTGTGTCCTCTTACAACCTGACCCCTGAAAAGCTGGAGGACAGGCAGGATGAGAGAAAGCGGACACTGCAACTGGCCACTTTGGCCATGGAGGACAAAAAGCTGACAATGGAGGAGAGAAAAGCTGAAACAGCTGCAGCCAGGGCCCTGGAGGAGAAAAGGGCAGAAACTGAGAGAGCCTTAGAGGTGGGCTCTGGAGAAGAAAATTCTTCTGGCACATAAGATGAGCTAGAAAGAACTGGACCTGAAAGGCAGGAGGGGCACATGGTCTAATGAAGATGATGGCAGTGACACAGAAAAATCTAGAGGAGTTGTAATCTCCAACATCCCCTAATACTTGCTACATAGCTTTGTGGTGGGGGGAAGACATTGACTAGTAGCCTATGATGTAGCTTTGTGCATGTACAGAGTTCCAGAGGTGGATTGGAGGGGCTAGTCTCTGGAAGCAAATTCCAATCACTGGAAATAATACCCTACTGGACCAACATAAAGCTGACCAGATGAGGTATGCCCCATGAAAGAAGCCCTTGTTGTCAAGTTTGGTCTTATTCCAGAGAAATACCTCTTGAAGCTCAGGAACAGTTAGAAACTGTCTAGCCAGAGGGTAGAGCATGCCATTGGGTCCCTTTGTTGGGAGGTGGACCCAGAGTGTAAGCTTGTGATCCAGGTGATAGGAGTCGTCACTGTCACCAAATCATAGTGAATAGGATACTTGTCCCTGCTCTAAGGCAGTGGTTCTTAACCATTTTACTTCTGTGGATCCACACCTAATCATCAATGGGATCCAGGGACCCCCTACTGAATAATTACTGGAATCACATGGAGTCGTTATTGGAACCTGAGGCCCCAGCCTAAGCAATCTCGAAGATTTGAAAAGCATAACATACAAAAATACAGAAACAAGCATTCATCAAATGCACAACTTGCAAAATATTTCATTCAATTCAGAAACAAATATAAAAAACTCTACATTTTAATTGGAAAGTTTGAGTTTTTCTAAATACAACTGATGCCACCCATTGCCCATATTATATTCTGTTTGATGCACTTGCACTGCTCCACAAATTGATCTGAGGATACCAATTTAATATTTAGCCTCCATTTTCAAATTCCTTCACAATTACAGAACATTTTAAAAATGTCAATTTTACATTTTGTTTCTTTATTTATATACACTTTATCAAATCTGTAAATATTATTGAATTTTCTAAGCAGCCACGGACCCGCTTAGTAGGCATGGCGGACCCACAGTGAAACCTGGACAAAAGGTTAAAAACCGCTGCTTTAAGGGATACGTATGCTAGTCAAATCATGGTGATGGAAGCAGTATCTTCCTGGACAGCTGTGCAGGGTCACCCAGGCACATGGGAAGGACTTCGTACACCCTATGGCATGGCTCTGGTCTCACTGGAATGGGGGTAGGAAGTGACCAGAAGGAGAGACATTGTCAGTCCCCAGACGTCCAATGATTGAATCCTGGGAAATGAACTTCCACCAGCGATAGAAGAGCTGGGTGGGGCAGCGGTCCAGGGCACCTGGAAAGCTCAGATTTCTGGGGGCACTGCTCCCAAATGAAGATTATGATTATTCATTATTCCTTGTTTACTACATCTAGCTCAGTCTTAACTGCAACTTAATCAATAACTTAATCAATAAAGGTTCATCTAACAGCGATTGCTGCCTGCAGAAATCTCCAGACCAAATTTTCTTTTTTCAAAATACCCTGTAGGATTCAAGAAAGTTTTCCCACCAATCAAATACCTTGTGCTCCATAGGAGTTGAATTTTGTTTTATCAAAATTGACTGGCCCTCATTGGAGCCAGTCCATAAGCCTACATTAGAGCATCTTTCCAGGAAAACAGCCTGCTTAGAGGCCATCACCTTGGTCCAGAGAATAGGCAAGGTTCAGGCCATATGTTCTATAGAACCTTACAGAGTATATCATTATAGTGGGGTAGTGATGAGGACACCTCCTTCATTTCCTTCATAAGGTTGATTTTTTGTATTAATCAAAATAATCAAAATATTATTCCCCAGTCCATACATTCCAGCAAAGCTTTCGCTGCATTCGTTGGACATTGAAAGGGTTGTTTATTTCGGTCTGGATAAAACTAAGGATCTGAGAAACTCGAAACAGCTTTTTGTAAATTATGGGCATCTCAGACAGGGTTCACCACCTTCTAAACAATTACTTGGTAGGTGGATGGTAGCTTGCATTAATACTTGTTATTTAATAGCAGGTAAACCTCTTCCAGGGAACCCAAAAAAACACTACTAGGGAGAAAGCAGCCACCACAGCTTAAAAACGTCCCTGTTGCTGATGTGCGCATGACAGCAGTGGATGTCAGTACAACCTTTTGCAAGACACTCAAATGGATTATAGGTTGGGTCAGGAAATGCTTTGACAACTGTTCAAGTGATGTATCTCTCTGCTACCAGGGAGTCGTATCCTTAGATATATACTATATTTTCCTGCTGCCCAACAGACACTTTCTAGAATTTCATTTAGCTTGCTACTAAATTCAGACATTTCTGAATACCAATGAAGATCGAATCATGCAGAAGAAAAGGTTATTTATTGTAGTTCTAGTTATGCATCGTAGGAATCCTTATTTAAGTCATAAATTACCTACCCGCCTAGGTGTGGTTGGGCAATGAAAATTAGCAATAACAATTTGTCCATAAAAATAACTGCCTCTATGAGCCAGATGCCAGTGCAGTCCATCATTGGTAGGAGAAGCTCCTGGAATCTTACGTTTTTATAGATGTATTTCAATATAGGCCTAACTGGCTACATTGCTTTCTTCAGGTCATAAACTTTCAAACCCTTTTTACAACTAAGATGCTGCAATGCAGTCTTGAAATGTATGTTTTTCAAAATTAAGGACTACATTGACAAAAAGGTCACCTCTTATAGGCTCTCAAAGCGTACTGTTCATCTGATGGGCACTGTCACCCATTGTTTTATATTCATGGACAATATATACATATAGAAAGATGCTCAGTGGTCCACACAGGCAACACAGAAAATACTCAAGCGTTTATGACCATCATTGAAGATCCTACAATGTAGAAATATCTTTCATCCGAAGGAAGTACACACAAACATACATACTCTCACACACACTGCTGTTGTACATGGCCAAAGGCTGGGCGCAACAGAGATGCGCTGCAGGGATGAAGGATTAAGCATGACACCCAAGCCTTATTTCCTACCTCCAATGCGGCCAGGCCCTGAGTCCAACCTCTCATTCGGCCATCTCACCACTGCACCCGGCCTTTATTTGAAAGGCCACCTTTGCATCCAATCAAAGCTGTGCAAGGTCTTCAGCTGTGTGCTTGGGGTTTGGCTGCAGGGTCTGGCCTGAAGCCATTCGCTACACCCATCCGCCCTTGTGTGCAAACCCAAAGGCCTTATGTTGACCTATTCATGTGGCCAAAACACTGCTGTTCACGGCCTTCAGCTGCTCCACCTATATTGAGTCCAACCCATGCTGCGCATCGCCTTTGGCCTTGCACTGTGGGACTGCATGTAGCCAGGGTCTGGGCCCAACAGTGTCTGGGCCCAACAGCTATTGCACTCCAGCTCTGCTGTTCACAGCCTTAGGCTGTGTGCTACTGGTGTTGGTCACAAGGCCTGGCCTTAATTGTTTCTTGAAAAAGGTCACAGTGATAGATTAATATAAAGGAGGTGTCACTGAAAAACATGACTTTTCCAGCTACAGAACACATCTCACTTTCACTTGCAGCTTGACTTAGGGAGTAATCATCACCAATTGGCGAAGGTGGTCATATGGTGTGAAGGCGGTCACAGATGCTATGGCCTTACCATTGCACAATATTTCCGGTTTGTGGTTCATGCTTTCAGTGGTTTATTAAATATTAACACCATCCAACATCATAATGAGACATCGGCTGCTAAACAACATGTAGTGCTTTGTTGCTGACTCAGAGTCAGTGTCATTATAAAATATATTTTAAGGTAAAATTGAACTTACTGGAAATAGGTTGAAGACATGATTCAGGAAATCCAGAGACCTGTAAAACAGGAATATATGGTGTCACAGGAGATCATTTGCTGGTTACAAGTAATAAAGTTGTGAGACTACATTTTTTATACGTCCCTGCCTCAAGTTGGCAGTTAACAGAGTTTGCTTTGATAGGCATTGCAGGTGTCTTGGTGAAAAATAACCAGGAGGTGGACAAAACCTGCACCAACAAAGGGAGCAAATTTATTCAAGTTCTAGCAGGTGCAACTTAGTTTAATGCTAGGAAATATCGAAATAATAAGCAACTGACATTACTGCGTTGCTCCATTCTTCTTCCATGCTCATATGATGACGTTGCTGCCCACCCTAGATAGCATGTGGCTCAAGCTGAATTAACAACCTCTGCTCACCTTTTTCTGTTCCTTCCTTCAGCCCCATGCCCTCTTGGCACTGGGAGGGTGCCTTTCCTACAAGCCACATCCATCCATCCACCCATACATCCATCAATCCATCCATCCAGTCTGTGTCTGTGATTTCAAAGAAATAAATGCACTGCATGGCCAGGCTACTCTAAAATGTATATATGTGGTATTTGTAAAATGCAAACCTAAGCAACAGGCAGTGCAGAGCTTACAGACGGTCAACAATTGATATGAGGTGTGCCTGGGCTCCGAGAGCAGAAGACACTGTCACCGTGTTGGATGTAGTGTTTTTAAAGAGAGCTCGGAGACCCAGGTAACGCAGGTAAGCATGGCTCCAGTGATGCTTGAGGTTAATGAGGCACACATTGTGGCAGGACTTCACCCTTGCTGGTCTCTGCCTCTCTACATCATGTGATAATCTTAGACTGCTCTGAAAGAATTCACCAGTTTTGGGGCCCTACCTTTGGATCTCTGTTAAAAAGGGAATTTTGCTAATAAGTTCCTGGCTCTATATGCTATGTAGAAAGTACAGCCGCACCTGCTCCTCCTGGTAAAATCATTCCGCTGACACCGAACAAGGATGTATATATTCACAATGTACATATTATAGATTAACAGTCAAGGGAGTATAAAGGTTTCCCAATTACACAATTGTACAGGCATGAGACCAGGGAGGAGGATTTATCATTCCTCAATTGAGAACGACAAATGTGACTTTAAATGAAATGTAGAGAGAGAGAGAGAATCTTTATTGTTTAGTTAGTTAAAACCATACCAATTTTACAATAAAAAAGTTATTAAAAGGATAACAAGGGCACCAATGTGGGCACCAATATTAATAATGGCAAAGGCAAGTTATACAGAAAAAGAGGAGGCAAAGTTTACGGTCTGTGTTTAAGAGTCTAAAAGTCCAGCGACTTCCCAGTTTTCTTTGGACGGTGAGTAAAACAGATAAAGTGCAGAGTGCGGATGTTGATACCCCCAGGGGTGAGCGGCGTGGGGGGGAGGCAGTGCAGAGTCACACTGCGAAGTAGTCCGTTACCAGTTTATGAGCGGGGAAGAGCAGAGCGGTGTAAGATCAGGTCTTCAAGTTTCTTGACATATTTGCCGCACCTCACTAGGGTTCGTGTATCAGTGTGGGATAAGCACAGTGACGATGTCTCCAGGCATGAGTGAATATCCTTGTTTAGACAAAGTGGTTTGAGGAGAGATCTCCTGGGGCCTCGAGCATGGGACAACAGCATGGAAGGTGGAGCCATGATCCATTCTTGTAGTTGCACAGTTTGCCGGCCCCTCCTTTCCCAGTGAAGCCCATTGGTTAAAATAGGCCACTTGTAGGCCTAGCAAGCGCATAAATAAAATATCTCTTCGGACCCCTCTATTTAGACCATCTGAGAGGTATGGTTGTGACTTCCTGGGTAAGTAAGAATCATTCAGGGAGTATAAAACAGTTGAGGACTTTAAGGAATGGTTATCCAGCAGATGTGAGGTTAGTTTCACCTGCCTGTTGATTACCCTTTTCCAGGTTGTGTAGGGGATAACATCCAAGTTTAGCACAGTAGCTTCAATTTGCAGAGAAGTTAGAGCTTATTGAAGTTGTTTGTGGCAGGGATTCCCAGGGCTCTTGAATGTTTCTTTTAGGAATGCTTTAAGATTGTTTTCTGGTGCTTTTAGAACCCTTATATAACATTTCAGGGTGTCAGCCTCACAGGTGAGTGATTGTCTTGTAAGGCCCAATTCCAACTGTAATCTGGTCCTTCATATGTATCCAGGGAGTTGAAAAAACTTGATTATAAGCCGAGCATTGAGCTTGGTCTAGGCTTGCAGCGCAGGCCTCTGGGAAGGCCTGTTGCCCGTAGTGTAGTGCCGGGAGAAGAGTGTCTTTCATGACCTTTATAATGGGGGTGGCTGAGGCGCTGATTAAGATCATGTTAAGACAGGTCAGTCTGTGTGTAATGGCTCCGGCTTTCTTGTTCAGGGCAGCTTGGTGGGCTGAAGGTCTGGAAGACTCATTGAACCATACCCCCAAGTAGTTGTGCTTTGTGGTTGTCTTAATAATCGCAGCTCCCAAAATTTTCTTTTTTCTTCAGTGGCAAACGATCAGGACTTTGGTCTTCTTCTGACTGATTGTAAGAGAGTTGGTATCGTATTCCCGTAGCTTGCTCTAGGCTCGTTGGATTCCGATTTTGGTGTGGTCCATTATGACGATTTCGTCAGCGTATTGTAAAATGGATAGTTTCGAATGGCCAAGTTGGGGTGGGAGCATGCAGCTGTACTCCAAGAATTCCCCCGGATCAGCTGTGAATCGGTTGAAAAGGAGGGGAGCAAGGTCACACCCCTGCGTCAGGCAGTCATTGGTTGTGATTTTTAAGGATACAGTGGTGGGGCCCGTTCTCACCCGTACCCATGTGTTTGAGTGCAGAGAGATAATGGCCCGAGCAGCAACCGTTGTAACCCCCACACATTTAGTTTTCTCCAGAGGGTGTAGTGGACCACCTTATCAAATGCAGGACTAAAGTCAATAAAACAGCTATATAGAGGAGGCTGGCTTTTTTGGGCTGCACGATAACTCAAGATGGCAAGTGCTGTGATGTTATCGATTGTAGAGGCAGAAGCATGGAACCCAGTTTGGAAGTAAAGTAAGATGTTATTTTCTGCAACCCATTGTTCTAGCAGTTTGAGCAGAGACTTGGCATAGGCTTTGGCCTCTAGGTCCAGGAGGGATATAAGTTGTTAGTTAGATGGGATGGTCGGGTCTCCTTTGTTTGAAGATTGCGCATGGTGTGGAGACCCTCCATGAGTCTGGGGTCTGTGCAGCAAGATAAAAGATAGAAGTTTGATGTAGTTCCAGAAGTGAGCCAGGCTTTTCTCTTGCAACATTTGGTATATTTTTAGCCATTTGTTTTACTCTGAGTGTTTCTTTGCTTCCCAAGTTATTTTTTGTATGTTTAGCGTCGGTCAACAATGTTCCTTGCGGAATTTATGGTGGGATTTAGTTTGTGAGCACGTGTTGCCCTCCTTAATGCTCTTCGTGCAGTGACAATACCCTTGTTGTATGGCTTTTTGGAGCTGGTTCTTCGAGAGTCTTAGGGTGTTGATGTGAGGCACCAAATGCCACAAGGTGCTCTCATAGCTTACCTATTAAATTGTCCCATCTGTGATAAAAGTCTCCCAGGGGACTGTTGTTGAATTCGAAGATTACGTCTTTCAGCCATTTGCCCGCCTTGGGGGTGCCTGATGCTTGCCATTTGATTCTCCGGACTAGTGTGTGTGCTTCAGTCCGAGAAGATAGCCCCACTTCTGAGATACTGGAGGCCGTTGTGGCATGTAGATCAAGTGTTAGAGTCAGAGGATTGTGGTCACTTTCAGGTGATCTGGGATCTCCAGCCTCACCAGGTGACTGGCTGAGGGGGCTGACAGGACAATGTACTCTATGGCTGAGATCCCTTTGAATGTAGCAGGAAACTGATTGTAGGATCTTGTGCCTGAGAGATTTGTTCGGCTGATTATTTTTAGACAGTAGAGCAATCATTGTATCCTGTTCTTTAGTTTTTTGTGCAGAGTTGTAGGTGCTCTCCAATCCCCTGATGTTAAAATCTTCCAATAGCAAGGTTTTGTGTGTAGCAAAGTCCAACAGGAGGTTCTCCAGGCTGTCGTGCAAGTGTTTGTTAGCAGGCAGTTTGGATGTTTTGGTTACATTATGGTAGCAGTTTGTTAGAAGAAAGAGAGTGCATGTTATGTTCTTTGTTATTCCGAAAATTAGGGCTGCTTGCCAGACTGGGGAATTATGATGTGGAGGTACTGCCTTCATCTTGCAGGAGTGTTTAATAAAGATTGACAGACCCCCAATGGACGCCAAAAAGATTGGTCTGTCTGACATATTTTTCTTAGACCGTTTTCAGTCAGACCTTACCTTTTTAGCTTGTCGTTTAAAAAATTAAGCTGGATGATGTACCCATTTTGTCAGACGTTCCCTAAGAGTCATGTCAATAGGAGCACCTCTGTTAAGTAGTTGGTGTTATTTTATGTTTCGAACAATAATTTGTTGAAATGATAGTAAATAAATTTAATGGAAAAGCAAACCTTACGTGTAAGAAGGGTTCCTTAAGAAACTATTGCCATGGAAGTCAAGGGCTACACTTCCCCCTTAGGGACCATTTGTGTTAATAATCATTGATCTACCCAGGTCCTTGGGTTTCTGTTTTTCCCCCTTTTCCTAAATCTTATCAACATTTGAGGTAGCTGGAGATGGTGGTGTTTTTCTATCAAGAGTTGTACTATAGTCTGGAGACCCAAGATCACACCTTAAGAACTTGTAGCTCAGTTGTCAAATCAACTACTGTTTTGACTAACTGATGGACACGAAAGAGTGCAGTCTCGCTCACAATTACCTGACTAGTACCTAGACATATATCGCTGAATGGAATGGCCATTAACGGCAATGGAAAGAGTTATCTTAGGTTAGTATAGGCCAGAATATTGAATCTATTTTTACATATAACATTAACTCGAATGATACAGAAGGGGCAGATGGAAGAGATGGTGAGCATGCCACTAGAGGGCGCCCATTTTCTGGTACAAACTTGAGGGAGGGATCTACATCAACTCTCCTACTATCTAAGGGCTTGCCAGCCTATTAGAGTGCAGCCAGCCTATCTTTTGAGTTAAATACATTTGTTTATCTGATATGGTTATATAATGGGTGTTTGCTTTGTGGATTGCTGTGTGGCAGGACTCGGTTTCCCACGAGGCTGTACGGAGGAGAGACTGGGGGAGGAGGCGGCCACACCCCCTTCGCGCTACAAAGTGTGTCATGCCCGGGAAATGCCCAAGCCAAGGGCGGGCCCATCACCTGGAGGAGGCTGATCTGGGCTCCCCTTTATTCATCCCAGATCTGGTAGGATTTATTTGCATTACTTCCCATATTTGAAAAATTTTCCACCATTATTTCGTTCCCTGGTGTCTTACGCTCACTCAGATTATTACGCTTATACCGGCGCCATGGGCAAGCGCAAGTTACAATGCCCTATAGACTCTGCTGAAGTTTCTGCTGCTAGATCCACCAATGGTACTACCCTAGGATTTTTTGGGGCACGGGCAGTGGGTGTAATCTCAAGGGAAATTGATCTAGCAGAATGGATACGCTCTCTGGAGGCAGAGGAGGGCTCGAGCTCCCTGATTAGGCTACAACCTGCTCAAAACACACACAACGAATCTACAACTCAAAGTGGTAGGGAGGTTATCCATAGCTCTCCAACTGCCTCTGCAAGAACCCTGGAAAGTTTGTCGGAGAGGGATCCATCAGAAACGCTTGATACCAGCATTTGTCCAACACTCGCCAAAAGGAAGCCACAGCCTAGGTGTCCTGCTGTAGCTAAGCAGAAATCTAATTTCCCCAAGAAACTGGACCTTCCTGATAACCCGGAGTTTTTAGGAGCTGGTAATTTGGACAGGGACACAGTGTTAAACACACTTAAGGACACTAACGTGCAATGTGTTACCCCGTTAATGGAAAGGCTGTCCTCATTGGAGCCGTATCTGGTCTGACTAAGCTTATAGAGTCTTAGGACATTACTGGAAATTCTTTATTTTTTGCTGGTTTTAGATCTACTACTCCGAAAGGTGGACCTAGTAGAGAACTTAGTGGGGTGTCCAGGCCACATGTCTTAGTTTCAGATTGTGCTGCTCCTAATGTGCTAGCAGCCATGGAGGCTCCTGTGTTGCCCCATCTTCCCCTTGTGGAAGAGGGCCCCTGAAATGGTATAGCTAGAGTAGGGAGGGCATATACCAATATTAATATTTCAACAGTGGATGGTTCTATGAGGGTGAGGGAAGATTATCAATTAGCAGTTGAGGTGCCCTTTGTGAACCTCACTCTGCCTTTTGTCCCTATGTTGGTATTTTGGCAGAGGTACCCCATGTCAGGGAAAAGGAATCCACCTGGTTACAACATAATACTGACTTTAACACTAATGATTTTATTGACCTACTTTTTGTTAAAAGGGTTAATTGGATGGGACCTTAGGGAAAAATAAATTTGGGGTATTGCATAGTGATTAATTGCAGGTCACCTAATTTGGCCAAGCGATGGATTTATAGTTTTATCCCAAAGACTCCATGTAGGACAGGAATTAGTATTCTTCCTCATGACTTTTTCTACCGCTATTTGCTATTTAATTCTTTACCTATGGATACCAAGAGGCACCATATTTTGCATCAGTTTGTGGTTCCTACTGCACTAGATGTCCTGCCTTAGCCAGCTTAGATCACAATGATTGACTGTGTCCTCCTGATACTCATCTGAGTAGCTTTAAAGTCAGTTTTCCAGCTCACAGTTTATTACCCACAGGGTTCAATGAGTCTCTAGTTTCTAACGATACAGGAGCGACACTTAGCATCCTTAGGTGGAATGTTGAAGTGATAATGGATATAATACATGACAGGGAATGGCTACATTTTGTTACCAGGTTTGATGTTCTTGTGCTGCAGGAGACTTGGGCTCGGAAGCGAGTAGTTTGGGACGGGTACAAGAGTCATAATGTAGAGCAATCCCTTCTCCCGACTATAGAGCACGTTGAGGTCTGTCCATTTTGATCCGTATTCTAAGCAGCTAAAGATTGCTCCCATCACCTTTAGTCATACAGGGAATCGCATCCTATGGGTGGTCTCTTCACGGGACTCACATTTTATTTTGGTAAACTATTATAACTCAGGGAACTTGGTTGCCAGATCAAGGTGTTATTTTCAGCTTTATCAATTTTAGAAGCCGGGTCCCTTGCTTATCTAAAGGTTTTCAATATTATTTTGGCTGGGGATTTTAATGCCAAGTTAGGTACGTATCAAAATGCAGGCAACTTCTTTATTGCTGGAGATTCCTCTCTTACCACACCTATTTTGGACCGTAGGGGGCAGGTGTTAATTGAAGCCCTAGGGCACGTGGGCCTGTGTAACGTGATGACTGGGGGAGGCTGTCTGACGAAGAATTTACCCACATTTGTTGGTTGGGGTAAATGAATTATAATTGATTATGTCTTTATATCCAGGTCTCTTGTGAATTTCTTGAGCCTAGGAGTTTTACATGATACCGGATTTAGTGATCATAACCCATTTAAATTAGGGTGACAGTTCCTCCAGGTTTCAGTCCTGTCATTGCCCCAGGCTTAACAGGCCTAACAACCAAGGATAAGGGGGAATGGATTTGGTGGTGTAACCTCCCTATTCCCACCTTATTTGAGATTGTTGTTAGATCCAATTTAAATCTTACAGAAGAACTTTTGTTAGTTATTGACCCTCCACCTGTAGCGATCCTGGAGGCCTTTTTCTAATTGAATGTTTCAACTAACATCATTATGAGGGAACTGGTGGGTCGGGGCCAAGCTATACAACATGGCTGGTTTGACAAAACCCGTAGAGTGGCCAACCACCAACTCCTGGAGGCCCTTAATGCAAGGCTTCATAACCAAGAGGCCATAATAGTGGCGTGGAAGGGTTATAAACAGGCAATTGAGAAGCAAAAAGCAGAGCACAAGGAGGCTTCTTGGGAGCGATTGCTGCATACTTGTGTTTCTCAGGATTCAAAGGGCTTTTGGGCCATTGTTAATGGCAGACAACCAACCCTGACCGATCCATATGATATTGGTTCTACTATAAGACCAGAGCAATGGGTATCCTATTTCAAAAAGGTTTATGCTCTCAATTCCGATGCCCTTTCGGCAATGGATGAGGATATTGATCTTAATCCATTGGAGATCAGGTTTGACCTGGAAGAGGTCTAAGAAGCAATACAGGCTAGCCCGTCTAATAAATCACCTGGTCCGTATGGGATACCTGTGGATCTTTATAAAGTCAAATCCCTGTTCTGGGCCCCCATCCTAACAAATGTTTTGAATGCGGTTGTGCAGCTAGGTCTCCCTTGGTCTTGGAACATTTTTCGCTTCCGCGTGGGGTTAGACAAGGATGTGTGTTGGCTCTCATATATATATATATATATATATATATATATATATATATATATATATATATATATATATATATATATATAATCTGAACACTTATTTAGCCGCACATGGGAAAGATCTGCCCAAGGTAAAATCAACTCCCGTACCTTCCCTACTCTACGCGGATGAGACAGTGCTGATGGTCAGAACTGCAAATGGGTTAAAAACTCTTGTTGAACTCTTTGTCAACTTTATGGATAGGCTGGAGGTAAATAGCAGTAAAACACAATACCTGGTATGTGGGAGGAAAAACTCTAAAACTAGATCTATTGTCATTAAGGGTAATCTGCTTACTAGGTTGCCCGATTTACCTTATTTGGGGGTTACTTTTGATCACCTGAACAACTGGCTTACATGTTTATCAAAGCAGTGTTCCCGCTTTTCTCAAGCCTGTAGTGCCCTTTTTAGATTTCCTGAACAGATTGGTAACAAACCCACATTACCACTTTGCAGATTTATAAAATGAAATGCCTACCAGTACTTCTGTACGGTGCAGCTATCTGGGAATATCGCAATTGTATGGTTTTACAGCAAGAGGAGAATCGCTTTTGTAGGTGGCTGCTGGGCTTGGCTCCTAATAGCTTGTCCTTATTATTTGTACACGAAGAATTGGGCCTTAACTACGTGGAGGATTCTGTGAAGCTGGCTACTGTGTATCTATGTGTGGTCTGTCGATGACACAGGATTTAACAAGGATGGGATTGAGGACTACCTTGGGAGTGACTATGGTCTCAGAATTCCATGGCTGAGTTATGTGGAGTCCGCTGCCCGGACTTTGTGCTGCCCGACATGTTTTATATGCCGTAGTTAGTTAGTAAGAGGGATAGAAGAGTAATTAGGGATCGATTTTCACAGTACCTAAAGGAACTTAGGGATTCGGAAGTGCTCAAAAGGGCGACCGCTAGATCACTTCTGTCTCTCCAAAGTGTGGCAGGTCCTGAACCTTATGTCTTTACTGTAACCAATCCTTAGGAAAGATCACTCCTGACTAAATTTCGGCTGAGGTCCATTAGGTAATCTATTTATTTTCCCCCAGGACAGTTTGACCAAAATATGATTGAAGTGTGCCCTTGTGATGGATGCTCACAGAAGACTTTGGAGCATTTGGTGCTGTTTTGTAAACTTTATGAGTTTTTATGATGCAAGTATTTAATTTCGATTCTAAAATCGGGAGGATTCCAACAGTTCCGGCCTGCCTTACTACACTTAAAGCTATTACCCGATCTTGTAGTAATACTGGCTTTCTCCTCTTTCTTGAGAAGTGCCTTATATTGGAATAAGATTATAAATTCTAAATAAGTAATGTTAATCTTTGCATTGTATGGGTGCACAGGGCCGGACAGCTAATACCGGGCACCGGGCAATCCCCCAGGAGGCCGGAAGGGGTGGGGCCGGTCTTGTTACTGGAGCCGCCGATTTTTGAAAAATCAGCCCCAGCAACAAAATCAGAAGACCGTCCTGCTTCCAGGCCTGTGGCAGCATGGGTTCTCAGGAGGAATCCGACCCTGGAGTGTCCAAATGCTAAAATACACACACAGTATAAATAATATGATATTATTTATACTACGTGTGTATCTTTGCATTTGGTTAATATGTACTTGTGGGCGAGGAGAGGCGCACGGGATGACATGCGGGTCAGAGGTAGGAGCCATGCACGAGGGGCAGACGTAGTTTGGGATGCGGAAGGAGGCCTCCTGGAAGAGAGGCGCTGAACACCGAGGCTGCGGGGATAAGAAGGGAGCACAGGAGAAGAAGTGAATGATCCGCAGCAGGCCTCGAAGCGCTGGGGTACACAGAGCGACACAGAAACAGTGTGCACCCAAGATCACAAGGAGGGCTTCAAGCGTGCGCCGGGCAGGTCCTCCTACTGCTGGCGAGTGGCGAGATGGCTGTTGGTGGAGGGCTTCGACCCTTTTATAGCTTGCAGTCCGCGGCAGGGCATGTGTGAAACGGCATTGAGGGAGGGAGCCCGTGCCCCTAATCATTCTCTTCTGATCTATAGTCGGGTGGATATACTCTACTTATTTGGTTAAACCAGTAGCAGTTTTAGGCTGGAATACATATTCTTGGTAATATCACAACCAACAATAAAATCACTAAGATCACATGGGGCTCCTCCTCCGAAAACATGAATCCTTGTTCCACCTTTTCTGTGGAGATACTGCTAACAATAATCTACGGGACTGAGGCAGGTCTTAAAATGTTAGCACGAGAAATCCTAAATCCTAAATGTCTGGGTCACTTCTATAGTAATCCCTTTCATGAATCGAAGGGCAAATGATTTCATTCATTTTGTTAACATTTACAAACTGCCTTTATGGCGGTTTGAGTGTAGCATCAAGACTTTGTAGATTTATATAATTTAACTTTCGAAGTTTCCCTACTTTATAACACTTCCAATAACAATTACTAGAATTAAGACAACATAATAGTCACAACACAATGTTTCATCCATGGAAATTCAAATTCAGAAATAGTTCAGCAAAAACAGTAGCTGAATACATGAAAAGTTCAGAAAAGGCTGCCTACACTCAAAGAAAACTTTATTGTGCACAGCTCACAAATGCACTAGACACCCGTGTCATTCGTGTTCAGGACTAAAGGGAATAAGTATCGATAAAATGGCTGCAAGATGATG
The DNA here is from genome assembly GCF_964204655.1 of Triturus cristatus. Lineage (NCBI taxonomy): Eukaryota > Metazoa > Chordata > Amphibia > Caudata > Salamandridae > Triturus > Triturus cristatus. The sequence continues at coordinate 1,398,519,272 of NC_140589.1, forward strand.
AAATACGTTTTCTGATCTATTAATCAGGCTCTCAGAATTCGAACATCAGAATCTCAATCATAACACTACAACTAACATTTTATTTCAGTCAAGCAGACTTAAACAGAGAACAGTATACCTGTGAGCAAGGACTTGCAGTTTTCAGGTTTTAATGATGTCACACATGGGAATGACAATCAGGTCCAGTGAAAGTATCTTCCGAGCCAGAAGCAAAATGGTAATTTACCAGTTGGGAGCTAATTTTCCCCATCCCCAAGGGCATTATTGAGGCTGTATCTCATATTCTTACGCTGTCTTGTAGGTATCTGGAGTGGTGTCAAAAGCCTGATGTCTACATCGGCCTTAACGTAGCAATGACACTGTTGACCACAATTCAATGCAAAAATGCAAACAGAATCTTTACAAAGTATGCCTTGTCCAGAAGGAACAGAGAGATCCGCGTGTGACCTTGGTCAACGGCAGAAGGTTCCTCGTGGAGAGCGATAGCATCGAGGGCCATAGATGTGCTACAGAGGTCTGCAGAGCGGTAGTGCCTTGCACTTGCATTCTTACATGTATAAGGGGTAAACAGTGAGCGCTCCAGGGTAAGCGGGAGGCGCCGTGGGAGAAGCAAGAGCTGCCTGGTGAAGGTGGGAGTGCCGGCATTGGCGGCATGTGGGATGAGAAGGGCACAAGGACAGAGAGTTCAATGATTCATGCAAGAGGGAAGGGGCACCACCGGTGACGTGAGAGCAAGGACACCCTGCGAGCCGGCACTGGCCAGGAGCACAGGCAAAGACCGGGAGATCCGGGAACCCCACAATAAAGAACCATAAGCCCGGAGATCTGGGGATTCGAGCCAGGAGACTGACAGAGGAGCACGGGCACCAGGGAGCAGGATTCGGGAGCCGCTGCGGAGTCCACTGAGGAGCAAGCCCTGGGCAGAGAAACAGTGAATAGAGGGAGCAGTGACCCAGGCACACTGACTAGGAAATGGCACTGAGGGAGAGGTGCTGAGGGCTGTCACTGAGCGAAAGGGGTCGGGCGTAAACACAAACCACAGCGCCACCAGTTGCTGTTTGCTTTTTGCCTGAACTTCTTGTATTGCCCTGCCTCACATTAATGTTTTATTTAGAATGAATATTTCCCATAACGATTATGATACACTTTTGTTGACTGTATTTATTTGTGAACTTTTCATAGCGCTGTACTGGAAGCTAAAATGCATCTGGGCACTTTTCAGTCCATTTCAGAAGGGAAATCCTGGAAATTTGATAAACCATTTGGTCTGCTTAGCTTTATAGCGCTCCACTAACTATAGCCGCTATCATACAAGCTGTAATTGTCTATATTTTCAGACCACTGTCATTTTTTTTTTATTCTATCCTTTTGAGACCACTAGAGCAGTGGGTGGGTTGCTTTGTGCAATCGTAGTCTCACGCAGAGCCAGTTACAGATGGAATTTCCCAGCAGCACTAGTGCAGCAGTTTAAGATCTTAGTGTTTCTGGTTGCTCAAATAGGTGCAATTTCTGGTATTTATATGTTTCCTCATGTTCATTGCTTGATTTTTGCTCGCGAGAAAGTGTCACTCATAGTCATTGAATATCACTCATAAATACACTGAATTTACGAAAATGTCACACATAGCAATCTGAAACCTTGGCAGCTCTGCACACTGCAGTGTGCACTCCTGCCTCTGCTCTGTGGAGAAAAAGCACAATTGGTGAGGTGACCTCTCACTCACGAATGGCAGTGGTGCTTTTTACCCGCACAGACAGACAGAGGTGCTGCGGTACAGTAGTTGGATTGAATTTAGTAGTGTGTGCGCCTCACACACGCACTACTAAATTCAACCCAAGTTACCATACCAGTCCATACCTAGCTACTGCACTGTGCGTACGCAGGGACAGGGTGCCGTGCAGCCGGTGCGTGCAGGCTGCGGCCCGTGTACACTTACTTTCGGCACCACATCCACTGTCAACCACCACCACCCCTCGTGACCAGGCAGGCACTGAGGCACCTGACCTGCCTTAATTGTAGGCATAATGACTGGATAACCTGGTGCGCTTTAAGGTCATCATGTACTATTTACTGTGCTTTAAAAGTTAATACAATAAAATTTGTAATGAAATATGTGCTGAAAAATGCACCATTTTGGTCTGTCTTTTTCCAAAATCTTCTTCGGGGAAGAACCCGCCCAAGCCCCCCTAGTAGTGGTCGGGCTCGCACGCTCGCTACGTGCCGGATGGGGGCTGCTCTGGAAAAATTTGCCAGGGCTGCTTTCAGTTCCCAGTCCAGCCCTGTGGGTGCAGCATGTTGGAGCATTTGTTTTAGTATTTATAAATATTGTTATTATGCTGGTATTCATTATATATATATATATATATATATATATATATATATATATATATATATATATATATAGAGAGAGAGAGAGAGAGAGAGAGAGAGAGAGAGAGAAAACCACTGAAAAAACTATAGGTTTCAGGGGTGTTATAGTTAGTTAGACATTTCACTTGTACAAAACCAGAGAAATTCCCCCGTTATAGTTAGTTCAGCTAACTATAAAAAGCGCCCCCGCAATCCACTGCTGATGACATCACATATTACATCACTCATGACATGGTCAGTGACATCACTCCTGACATCACTGATGACATCTCAAATGACATCACTGATATCACTGATGACATCATCCAGTGACTGTGTTTCTGTAAAGTTTAAATATGTTTAATATGTATAGGGAAAGGCGCATTGAAGAATGAGTGGGTGTATAAGTGTCTGAATGGATGATTTAGTAGGTGCGTGACTGACTATATAAGTGAGTGATTAAACGTATCTTACTGAATGCATGGTACTAAACTGTGTGAATGTCTGTATCCGTCTGTCTGTTGGTGTGTAAGCGGCTGAATGGGTTTGTGAATTGCTACATGTGTGTCTATATGGGTTATTGATTGGTTGTCTGAGTATCTGTATGGGTGCCTGAGTCTTTGTGTGTGGGGTGAGTGTGACTCTGGCCATAGATGTGTAAGTGGGTGATTCACTGGGTGCATGGTTTCAAGAGTGCATCTGTGATGGACTGTATGGGTAGGTGAGTGTATGTATTCATATGTTAGTGAGTGAATATCTCAGTGGTACATGTGTGAGTAACTACATAGGTGAAAGGCAGTATATATGTGTGTTGGAGTATATAAATGGCTATAAGTGAGAGTGTGTGATTGTGAGAGTGGCTGTATGGATGAGTGTGTGCTTGTATCAGTGATTGTATAAGAGCGTAAGAATGTGCTAGTATTTGTATGAGTAAGTGAGCTGGTGTGTGTATAACTGTATAGGTGAGTAAATGGCAGTGTGATTAATTATTTGCATGACTGACAAGGTGTGAGTACCTCTATGGATGACTGGCGGTCTGTGAGTGTCTATATAGGTGTATGAGTGCATATGATAGTCCTGTACTGAGTGATCATAAGTATGATTGACTGTACGGATGAGTGAGTGGATGTGTGTGTAAACCTAAGAATCAATGAGTGGGTATGTAGTTATTGGTGTTGGAGTGTCTATGGTTTTGAGAATGGCAGTCTGTAATTTAGAGTTGGTGTATCAAAGGTTATATTAGGGTGTGAGAAGATGCATCAAATTATCACATGGATGATGTCATCAGTAATGTAATCAGTGATGTCATTTGAGATGTCATCAGTGATGTCACTGACCATGTCTGAGTGATGTAATATGTGACGTCATCAGCAGCGCATTGCGGGGGCGTGAGTTATAGTTAGGTGAACTAACTATAACGGGGGAATTTCTCTGGTTTTGTACGAGTGAAATGTCCAACCAACTATAACGCCCCTGAAACCTATGTTTTTTTCTGTGAATTTCTAAGGTTTTTTAAATACTAATTTCTAACTATAACGTGCCTGAAACCTATGGTTTTTTCAGTGAATTTCAAAGTTTTTTTAAATGCTAATTTCTAACTATAACATGCCTGAAACCTACGTTTTTTTACGTGAATTTCTGAGGTTTTTTAAATGCTAATTTCTAACTATAACGTGCCTGAAACCTATGGTTTTTTAAATGAATTTCAAAGGTTTTTTAAATGCTGGTTTCTAACTATGCCTACAGAGGTAGGACATGTGAAGAAAGAAGAAAAAATGCACAGAAAGAAGCTAAAGACATGCAGAAAGAAGCAACAGAAGTCCTCAAAGACAAAGAAAAGTGCAGGAAGAAGCAAGACATGTGCAGAAAGAACCAACAGAGGAGCAGAAAGAGGCCTTGTTGCAAAATCATCCTGTGCCACAACTTTTTCTGATGGGTACTGGTGGTAACTGACTCTGGCTAACCAGGCCTAGAGCCAGTTCTATGGTAAAAGACACTTAGAATACAGTGAAAATACCAACCAAATACACTAGGGAACACTATGCGTTGGGGTACCCCTGTGATTAGCATGACCTCCTCTATAAGGCCCTAGTACATAATAGGGCAGGGGGATTAAAACTATCTCTAAGTCAGAGGTGCAGAAATATGCTAATTTAACTAGTAGTCGCGTTTGCAGAGTGGTGGAGAAAGGGTGCTGGGCGTCCAACCAACGCTCAGGAATTCCGCTGCGCAGGACTTACAGGAGGTACCAGGAGGGATTCTTGGCCCCCAAACTCACTCAGGACTAAACTGAACTTCATTCCCCATCCCGTAGTCTGCCACAAGGCACGTTTGCAAAGTGGTAGAGAAAGGGGGGCATGGCCTCCGAAGACGTCTTAGCAAACCCACTGTGTGGGACTTACTGGAGGTAACAAGAGAGGTAGTTGGCCCCCAAGGACATCCTTGGGGGCCAACTTCCCAAACTATTACCTCCAGACAGTCCTACACAGCAGCATTGGTAAATACTCGTACCAGGCCACGCCCACTTTGCCCGCCACTCTACAAACGCGCTCCCTGGCACGCTCTTGGATGAGGACTGAAGTCCCCTTCAATGCTGGGGGTCCTTTAGGGGCCAACTAGCCTACCTTTTACCTCCAGTAAGCCCCACGCAGTGGGATTTGTGAGAGGTAGACAAAGGCCATGCCCCCTTTCTCCACCACTCTGCAAACACGCCCCCTGGCGAGTTGTAAGTTGGGGGATTAAGACCCCTTGAATCCTGAGGATCCCTGGGATCCAACTAGCCCACCAGGTACCTCCAGTAAGCGCCACAGAGCTGCATTGCAGACAGCTGTAAAAAGGGGCGTGGCCTGCGCCACCCCTCTGCAACGCAGCACAGAGGTGCTTACTGGAGGTACCTGGTGGGCTAATTGGCCCCCAGGGACCCTCAGGATTGAAGAGGAATTAAATCCCCAACTTAAAATGCACCACAGGGTGTGTTTGCACACATGTCACCTCAGGCCCCGCCCCCTCCCTTTACCACTGTGCAAACGCGCCCCGTGGCGCGTTTTAAGTTGGGGGATTAAGTCCCCTTGAATTCTGAGGGTCCCTGGGGTCCAACTAGCCCACCAGGTACCTCCAGTATGCGCCAGGGAGCTGCGTTGCAGAGAGGTGTTGAGAGGCCACGCTGCTTTTTACACCTCTCTGCAACGCAGCTCTGTGGTGCTTACTGGAGGTACCTGGTGGGCTAGTTGGACCCCAGGGACCCTCAGGATTCAAGGGGACTTAATCCCCCAACTTAAAACGTGCCACAGGGCGTGTTTGCACTCATGTCATCTCAGGCCCCGCCCCCGCACCCTCCCTTCACCACTGTGCAAACACGCCTGTGGCGTGTTTTAAGTTGGGGGATTAAGTCCCCTTGAATCCTGAGGGTCCCTGGGATCCAACTAGCCCACCAGGTACCTCCAGTAAGCTCCACAGAGCTGCGTTGCAGAGAGGTGTAAAAAGGGGCGTGGCCACTCAACACCTCTCTGCAACACAGCTCCCTGGTGCATACTGGAGGAACCTGGTGGGCTAGTTGGCCCCCAGGGACCCTCAGTATTCAAGGAGAATTAATTCCCCATCTTACAACGCGCCAGGGAGCGCGTTTGCTGAGTGCTGCAGGGAGGGGGCAGGGCGTAGCCGAGATACGGCTATTTTTTATTTTATTATTTAATAATGGGGGCTGTGTGCCCCCCCCCTCTTTCCTTTTTTTGGGCCTTGGGAACCCCATCCTTCAGGGCCTTGCCCCTTTTAAAAAAACTTAAAAAAATGTCAACGGGAAGGGGGCCGCGTGGCCCCCCTCGAGAGGCCAATTTCGGACCCGGGGACCCCATCCCCAGGGCATGGCCATCATTTTTTTATTATTTTTATATGTAGGAGGGGGGCTGCGTGGCCCCCCTCCTAGGCCACTTCTGGCCCCGGGGACCTCATCCCCTGGGGCCTGGCCTCTCATTTTTTTTTTTTGTTTTATTATTCACAGTGGAGGGGGGGCTCTTGGCCCTCCTCCCGGGCCACTTCTGGCCCCGGGAACCCCATCCCCCGGGGCCAGCCCTCTCCTTTGGGGACCGCGAGGGGAGCTCCAATGCCCCCATGGTCCCTGCCGGTTCCCTGCGTCCTGCGGGAGCCGGCATTGCTTTTCCACACGGGGAGCTGCTGACATGCAGCTCCCCGTGTAGAAAACCAATGTGGTTTGGATTTTGAAAGCGAGAGCAGGTTTCCTGCTCTCGCTTTCAAAATCCAAACAGTTTGCTATGGCAGGGCGGGAGCCACGAGGCTCCCGCTCTGCCATAGCAAACAGCAGTATCCCGGGTGTGGGCACCCCGGGACACTGAAGGAGCCGGCCCTGGGGGGTGGCGTTCCCATCACATGCACAGCCCCGTGGAGGTGGTGGTCCCCGGGGCCTAGGGGGTCCATCACGGACCCCCAAATTTGAATATTAGTGCCCCGGGGAGGTGGCAGTCCCTGGGGTGCATTGGGGGGCTCGAGCCCCCCCACACAGGTGTAGTTCTTTTTTAATGCCCCGGGGGAGGCAGTCCCCAGGGCTTGGGGGGCGTTGGAGGCCCCCCCAGCCATTGAAAAAGAAGCACCAGGGGTGGCGGTCCCCGGGGCTGCGGGGGCATGCCTGTGCCGCTGCAATTTCAATTTTGCATTGCCCCCGGGACTTGGCCCACCCGGGGGCTAAATAATAACGAAGCGCGGGAGACCGCACTTCATTTTTTTTTTTTTTTCAGACAAAATTCACACTGGGTGCGCGAATCTCACACAATTTTTTTTTTTAATGCTTTTTTGGTCCCTGAGGGTCCTTGTGGGGTCCCCTGAGCAGGCCTAGGGTGTCAGGGTGTTTCTACCCTGCCCCCTTTTGTTATTTTTCACCTTTTGTTTTTCTGTTTTCTTGTGCCTTGGTTACTGAGGCACAAGATGGCTGCCAACACTTCCTAGTTTGGAGTGTTGACAGCCAATTAGAATAAAGCTCGTGGTCGGGAGTGTGCGCGGATCCTCCGTGCCTCTATATATCGAAACTTTTATTTTTTGATTTTCTCAGCAACTACTGAACGCATTTACACCATTTTAAAAAAGGGCGCTTTCTGAACCAAGCACTACCTTTTTGCAAAATTTGGTGTCATTCGGTTCAGCAGTTCGAGCTGTAGCCATGTCTAAAGTTTCCTATGGGTAATGCATTTTTCGACCTCTATTTTTTTAATTTCTCAGCAACTACTGAACGCATTTACACCATTTTAAAAAAGGGCGCTTTCTGAACCAAGCACTACCTTTGTGCCAAATTTGGTGTAATTCCGTGCAGCAGTTCAGGCTGTAGTCGTGTCTAAAGTTTCCTAAAGGAAATAACATGGAGAAAACACGTTATGGGATCCCCCTTTTTTCTCAGCCCCCGCTTGGCGAATCACCCCGAAACTTTCAGCATGGGAGCTGACCGGAGCAGGCCATAAGTTTTGAAAATTTCACAAAGATTCGTCAATCGGCACCATAGATATTGGGAAAACAAAAAATGAGTTTCCTATGGAAACTAGGTCCTAACTATAACTACCTACTGGCAACCGCCAGTGGGATAGATAGATAGATAGATAGATAGATAGATAGATAGATAGATAGATAGATAGATAGATAGATAGATAGATAGATAGATAGATAGATAGATAGATAGATAGATAGATAGATAGATAGATAGATAGATAGATAGATAGATAGATAGATAGATGTTTCATCTGTTTTTAATCTGTCTTCTTTTAGGATTACATTGTATAGTCGAATTAAGATGTATTCATTCATTCATCTGTGCTTCCTTTCTTTGGATGTTTCACTAGCTTTCTTTGCTTCTAATATGACACTTTCTTTAAGGAAGGTATACCCACACCAAAATGTTGTCCTGCTTAACAATCAGATAATCAATATCATTTACAGGGCAGTTATTACCCAGTTGGCTGATTTTACATTTTGGGCCACGTCCTGTGGTGGTGAAGGGGGTTTCAGTGGCTGTGCTCTTATAAGCTTTCAAAATGGTTGAAACACACATAAAATCAACCCATTTATTGACACTATTAAAAAAACTACTGACATTTAAAATTATTATAGAAAAAAATGTTTAGCTAAAAAACACTAGTGACAACCCATACTAAAAGAAATGTCTATTACACCATACTTCGAAGATGGTGAACCTAGGCTAACCTCCTCCGTCCTCTCAAGGGCAGCAGAGCAATTTCATAAATCCTATTTTTCCCATCCAGACAGGCATTCTGAAAAATAATTACTTGTCTGCATTCTACCATCAGCTTATACTCAGAGCATCGGGTAAAATACGCCATAAGTGGCTTAACAAAAGTTCAAGATATGATAAAAAGGGCACAGCTGAAAATCACTTTACTGGGCAGAAAATATGTGAGGAACTGGTCAGAACTTGCGTCTCATTTCTTCTTACTGGAAAGGAGTTATTCCTCAATTGAACTCTGCAAATATACAGAAAATGCCTCGATGTGTACTTTGCCCATGTCTTCTTTGAAATCTGTTTTATCTGCGCTTGAAGACTTGTAGTTCATGGTAGCAGAAAGTTAGGTACCATCCTATGCGCAGAGAGGAAATTACTAACCTCGCCTGTAAGTCGAGCTACCTGGAATATTGGAATGCTGAAGTGGACTGAAAGCAGATGTCTGTGGGTGCCTGGATCATTCTGCGACTTGTGTTTGAGGTCAGTGGAAACATTTCTAGACACACTGTTGGCTGGGTCCCTACTCCCTAGAAGTTTGACTCTACAAATTAATGGTGAAAGCAGACATTTGTAGGTGTCAGGTGTTGCCACAAGTTTTACAACCACCCTATCTGTGTTTTTCGTTGTTCATAGCAGCTATGTTTGGTTACAAGAGGTATACGTGTGGGTGATGCCTAGGCCCGGGCATGGGAAGCGTTGGTGGTAGAGCTCCAGGGGTTGATGTCCGAGTCGGGGGAGGAGGGGAGTGGGTCTGATGGGGAAGTGGTAGTGGGGAGCGGGGAGTAGTCGAGGCGAGACGGCGGGCCCTGACCGCCTACACTTTGGGCTGGGCTAGCGGGAAGGTCCTGTTGGTTTAGGGAGAGGCTGGGCCCCTGTATTGCATTGACCAGGGGGAGGGGACACATCGAGAGTGGGACCGGGGTAGAAGATGGGGGCACACTGACAGAGGGAGGGGGAGGGGGGGAAGGGACCGGGTGGGAAGGTTGAGCGGAGATGCTGGTATATATGGGGTATTTCCTGAATGGGCGGGGATTGAGAGTTGATTGTTGTATTGATGTGTTGGAAAACAATAAAAAATGTTTCAACAAAAAAAAAACGTGTGGGTGATGCCTATACTTGGGTCATTGACGATAGGAGTTGGACTTGCAAGTGGCGAACTGGGACTTATTATTTCTTTTTGCTCGAGTCACTGGGGGATGTGGACATACCACGTAGTTACATAAGTACAGAGAAAAGGAAGGGATAGTTGAGTACTGACGTTTATAATTAAGCAATCACTTCCTAGAAGAGCAATTTTGTCTAAAAAGTTAACTGTAATATCACAATCTGTAAATAGCGACAGCATGAGATGCTGTATTTACTGGGTGCAGTATTACAGAATTATTCCAAGATCCTCACATGGGAACGCCGGATAACAATGTGCGTTCCACGTTCTTCTGTGGTGCCAATCTAGGGATGCTGCATTTTCTTGCCCACACTAATTCTACCCGATTGTATCTGCAGCAATGTCCACAACTTCAGTTCGGGCCTGAATCTGGATTTCCGCACCCCCCTTGAGAAAAGATCTAAAGGAGCGTTCTGCTGAGATTTTGTACTTGCATTTAAAAGCCACAATCTTTGCGTACATTGCACAGTTTTGAAGAAACTTTCACTTTTTCAAGTTTGCTCATGAAAAACGCTAGAACTGAGAGCCAGTTGGGGGGAAGCAATATCCTGCATGCAGACATGCAAGACTCTGGAAATGCGACCACTGTACTACAACTTGTTTCAATGTTTAATTGACCAGTTTGCCTTCTGATCCCTTTTGCTTCCTCCGTGCAATCACGACGTGCGCTTCAGCACAAAATAAAAGAGAGGCTTTGCTAAAATCGGTGGCCAATTTTCATTAGCTGTGCTGCTTAAAGACCTCCTGCTCTTCGTCACCATTTACCAGTACCATGCGTCTATAAATGTCAGTGTAATAAAAGAACCATATCTGCTGCCATCTAATTATTTTTCTTAATTGTCGCAGTAAATGTAAAATGGACATACGGTGTTGGTGTTTAATGCGATAATCGTGACGAGAAACAGAACATTTACAGAGCTAAACTTGCCTCGTTTCATGCTCTTCGTCAATGCAGAACAGCTGAATACAGAAAGCACTTAGCTCTCCTTTGTAGACGGGCCGGAAGACGCCTTTCTTCTTCTCGGTGGCGCGTGCAGGTGTCCCCGTGGGCTGCGAGGCCGCACCTGGGATGACGTCAGCGGCTCGCAGCTCGGCGCTCGCTGTTCTGCTCGACGAGCCTCTCTGAGGAAACGCGGCTTGCAGCTCGGCGCTCGCTGTTCTGCTCGACGAGCCTTTCTGTAGTAAATCGGCTTGCCCCTCGGCGCTCGCTGTTCTGCTCGACGAGCCTTTCTTCTGTGGAAAGTCGGATTGGAGCTCGGCGCTCGTTGTCCGGCTCGACGAGCCTTTCTTCGGAAACGCGGCTTGCACCTGGGCGCTCGCTCTTCTGCTCGACGAGCCTTTCTGCAGAAACAAGAGACAGGAGCTAAAACCAAAGCGACACACACCTGACAGGCAACGTGCTCGAACATCACTCGTTAGCCTCTCTCTAGAGTTAATTATTATAACGCCATCGAGAGGCCCATACCACAGGCGCCGGCCAGATTATAAACTAGGGCCTCTCACATTATTTGCTGGTGGAACGTGCGCGAGCCTCATGTAGTGCCAGGGGCCTTTTATTTATTTTTTATTTTTTTAGAAAAACAAGGTGTGAAGGCATAACAGTTACTAATTGTGAAAAAACTGCAATTTTTTAAATACAACAAACAAGCGTTCTCTTTGTTTTAAAATGTCATTTTGACTCATTCATAAGATCAGCTCCTCAAACGTGGAAAATATGCGTGTAATTTCCATTAGTAAAATACCTTAAATGTTCAATATTCTGGGATAATAATTTCCGAAAAACCGGAGAACTGTGCGGGCCTTGAACAGACACATGTTGCCGAAGTGGCAGTGGTTAAACAGTAAGCGATTTTACTAACCAAGGGCTGCATTCACAGCACCTTTTCCCATTCGTAATTAAGTGAAACTGAAGTAGTGGACACTAATCAGAAAAATCTTTGTAAATTGGGCCCCATTTTTTTTGCAAACACATTTTTTATTGATTTTTATGCCAGCATACATTTGTAAGTATCCACATAGTCTGTTATAGGATCCAGACACAGTAAAGAACAGGGCATTTAGCAAGTCAATTTATGTAACTGCCCCCCTCCAATTTGTATACCAACTATAAACCTACCCTATTGTGAGTTGCTACTGCGAATACACCAGGAGATACGGTAAGAGCTTGTGTTTAGTGGTCGCATGCAGCGGTGTGAACTCACGCAGTGCTTAATTTGTAAAAAAAGGAAGTGCCAGGCCTCTCGCCAGGAGGCCACTGCAGCTTGCACCACATATTGCCCCAGCTATGCTGCCAAGAAACAAGTTACTTACTTATCTGTACACTGTGGTTCTCCCGTATTGATATCTTTCATAGATTCACATGCTTGTATCTACCTCGTCGTCAGGGTGGGAGTCTCGCTGTAGTTAGAAAAGTAGTACTATAAGAGTACATTATAAACCACAAAGGGAATGGAAAAACTTTACATTCATCAGCATCTTTATGTGGGTTCAAACTTTGACCAATCAGAGACAAGCCCTAGACCTCAACTCCTCAGCAGAGCCATCAGACCTCAGATTTCGTGCACAAGTGTGCTAAGGTTTAAGGTAGCATGAGGTAAGAAGTGGCAAGCCTAGATGGGGAGAAGAGATGGCCGCAAGTAAATCTATGAAATATATCAATACTGGAGAACCACGGTGTACAGATAAGTAACTTTTTTCTTTTCCAGTATTCAATTTTTCATAGATTCACATGCTTGTATCAGAGTAGATAGCAATGCCATTCTTAAAATCGTTGCGACTAGGCGAAGACCTTCATATGCCCTGAGAATGGACTAACCATTTAAAACATTCGTAAATATATAGATTTTTTATGCTCCAGCAAAAACCAAGTCAATGACTATAAGCATTAAACTGTGAAACCAAATAGACAAAGTACAACAGAGGTAAAATAAATATATATATATATATATCAATCAAAAAGCAGTGTTCGCGTGTACCTCTGCCATCAAATGGCGGCGGGCTGCCGGCGAGGTCGCGATCCTCAAAACACCAAACGCCAATCCTTCTCACGTAAAGTAAAAGATTGTGCCGAGCCCAAAGTCCATTTTTAACGTGGTTTATTCAATCCAATGCATGTGGCAAACAATGCCCGATGCGTTTCGTAACAGCTGTTCCTTTCTCACGGGTCAATTTGACATTTGATTTTACCCATAACATATAGTGCAAAAAGTGTAAACATTAACAAAGGCCCCTCCCCATAAGTACCCCAATAATGGTCCCAACTATTACGCATTGCCCTGTCATAACCCTATGAAGAAGGCAAATTTGAGGTCCAGGATGCCATATTATTTCTCATTTTCTATGTACATACAAACAGACCAGTGCCATCTCGCTGGTCAATGAAAAATAATCCCAAAACACACCCGGGTGATGTGAATACCCGCAAATAACTGGGAGTCATGTAAAGTTCACTTAAAATGTCAGCGGGAGGGATTTTCTTTTTTTAAATAAGGAGATGCAACCCTGGTACCTAGATGGCAGCATCCCAGACCAACCCTGTACAACATTTTGACACTAAAAGATCTTAATCTGTCCAATACAGGTAATTTCATACAGAACCATGGAACTCCTCAAAACTTTAATGTCTGCTGATTTTGTTCCACTCAATGGAATCATTCAGTCCCACCTGGTCTGTTTTCTCCGAAAATATCCATTTTGCCTCTTTTCTTGCCAGAATGTCGATATTATGTGTCTCACCCATCACCCTCTCGAGAACTGTCCACTTCAAATCCCTAAAATCATGTTGTTTCTCTTGAAAGTGTTGCACCAAACGAGTTTTCGATTTCCTGGCTTTAAGAGTACTCAGATGTTCTTGTACGCGCACCTTCACCTTGCGGGAAGTGAGTCCGATGTAATGTAACCCGCAGGTGCATGTAAGCCTATAAATGACATTTGTGGGGTTGCAAATGCTGAATCTATTCAGAAACCCCACTCTGCCATTCTCTAGGAGCACACTTTTAGTAGCCTGTGTCAGGCTGCAAACTGAACAGCCCCCGCATGGATAGTGGCCAGATGGTAAATTAGATGACTGTGGCATGGCTAGTATGCGAGTATGAACCAGTTTGTCCTTAAGATTAGGGGCTCTCTTAAAAGCAAACCGTGGTGGCGGCATCTTTTTGGTAGCCGTGTCTAAGAGAGACCAATGTTTTCTCACTATCTGTCTTACTTTGGTTGATAGTGAATCAAATGTAGTGACGACCGGGAGGCAGTCATTTTTCTGTTTCACGTTCCTCTCCAACAGAGCGTCACATGCGGTGTTCAAAGCACGTTTACGTGCTTGCTTAATCACTTTAATAGGATAACCTCTCTCTTTTAGCTTGGACATCAGTTGTTCGGATTGTTCCATGAATTTGCCAGTTGTTGAACAATTGTGACGATTTCGCTAGAACTGGCCCACAGGGAGATTATCCCGCACTGCTCTAGGATGGAACGAGCGGTAGTGTAATAAGGAATTCCTATCTGCGGGCTTCTGATGGACATTAGTAGGCCGGCCGTGATCCACAGCTGTTATATCCACATCAAAGTAGACTGCAGAGGTGTGGCTGAAGGACCAAGTGAACCGAAAGCATTCATTCGCTTGATTAAGCCATGTCAAAAAAGATAACAGCAGGTCCTCTGATCCAGTCCAGATACAGAGGACATCATCAATATATGTCCTCCAAAGAGAAATATTCTCTTTGAAGGGGTTGGAGGCATGATGTATGACATTTTTCTCAAACTGGCCTATATAAATGCAAGCCAGACTGGGCGCAAATGTAGCCCCCATTGAAGTCCACGACACCTGGAGATAAAGCTGGTTCTTATTTTCAAAAAAGTTCCTCTTCAGTGCCAATTCAATGCACTGCAGAACAAAAGACTGGGGGGTGTCATAAAACCACTCCAATGCCCCAAGAGCACGTGCTGCTGCCACCAGCGTGGCATCTTGGGGTATACTGGTGTATAGGGATTCAATGTCAATTGTCATGTTATTTGCTGAGCGTGAGATGAAGCGCAATGGACGGAGCTTCACAAACGCCAGCGGGACTCGGTAACAGTAAGAGGTGTCAGTGCGGGGGCAGTCTAATACGCCAAACTAACAACCTGGAATTGGCGCACTTATACCTGCATGGAATACGGCCACTCATAGTTGATTATGGGGGTTGTAGGCTGCTTATTAACATGTATGGGGGTGAGCAACAGAAAGTACACACTGAGCAAACTATCGGGAGTTGGCGCATCATTACTTCCTTGAAACACGGCCACTTTTTGATGGGGGAAAGTTTGATTGATGATTAATTTGCCATCAATACGGGGGCATTTTGAAAGAGTACACACTGAGCGAATCATGGTGCTGTGGAATGGCACAGTTTTACCAAAATACGGATTGATTCAGTAGATTGAGGTGCCTGTCAGACACCGGTTCTGTCACGATAAAAGGTGCCAGATGAGGGGCAAACTTGTGATGTGGAGAGAGTATTGAACAGAAAAGAATTTAAGAAGCTCTCAGCGGTAGCTTACCAAGAACCCAATTTGGGAAAGTGATTGGGATAAGAGGTCATGCTTTTGAAGTTATGTTAACATATGCATATTTGCAGGTGAAGTGAATGTGTGCAGTCACCCTGTGGGCACGTGATCATCTAATAATTTGGTGGTATTTACCTGTGGCACGTTCTTTCTTCTTTTTTAATGTCATACAACTATAGGTTTGATGTGAATCTCGCATGAAGTTATTTATATCTTGGAACCCCTACAGCCCTGAAGAAGTTGCACAAAAAATTGGCAACAAAACATGTTGGCTTTTCATAATTAAACATGGTTTGATTGAAACCATTTTTAATTGGGACAGCTTATGGCACTAAATAAAGTTACATTGAGCTAGTAAGCTGCACCTGATTTTAACAGTGGGAATTGTATCTTCATTCTCACGGGGTCCAGTGGGCACTTGTAGTGACATTGTGCACCGACAGTTCATTTACATTTGTTTTCACTGTCTTCTTCCTTTTCCTTCAGGTTTTGAGATTTTCATGATAGAACACACACTTTCTTTTTCCTTATGGGGAGAAAGCAACCGATGATAAGTGGGTGTGCTAGTGAGTACCAACCAGCAACCCTCTTGGTGTTACGACCGTGAGGTGCTTTCTCTCCTTTCTCACACTTTTTTATGTCTGGGTGGGAGTGGTCCTATGTTGTATTGACATTTTTGCTATAAATAGAACACCATGACACTTTGATCAGCGATAGGGAGTACTGGAAAAATATTGGAAACCCCTTCAGTGTCTAGTATTTAATAATAGGTGTTCAAGTCAAGTCAGGCTCTTGTTGTTTATAGGTTGTTTAGTGGGGGGCGGCCTGACTTTTCTCTCCCCCTGTTGCTCTAGTTGTGTTGATGAGGTTTGTACGGCGGCTCAGCTGTGAGAGCATTTCTATAAAAGAAAGTTTTTAATGGATTGATTGTGCCACTTGTAAATTAGTATACCACAAACAGCGCAGGTCAGGTCTGTGTTTGCGCCATTGCTATGGACACAAACTGCCTTGCTTTCTCTGATGAACAGATAGCACTCATTATTTCGGGTCCCTCACTTTTACCAGACGCCCGCTAACTAGTAGTACAACAGCTAGGGAGGAGTGGGATAAGCTAACGAATACAAAGAAGCGCCAAATTCGTATAGCCCTTCATGGGGCTCTTATGACTGAATACCTCTTTGCTGGAGCAGCCCCACCATGTCTATTGGTAAGAATTGAGCCAAAGATCTTTTTAGAGGACACACAGTTCCGATTAGACCGGGGCTATATAGCCAACAAGTGCACTTGGGACTGGTTGATTCTAATTATAAATACTGCCAAGAGACTGAGTGAGGAATTGTTGAAGAAAATACTTGAAGAGACCATCAAGAGGGACACTGCGATCACAGACGCCAAAGAACAACTGGCACGGATCCAGGGTAACCTACTGGATTATAAAACTTACATGGTAAATCAGAAGATCAAGGGCCTTAAACGGAACGTAGATAGTTTCTCACATGAATGGACATTCCTTTATGTTGAGGATAAATATTACCAAACGCACGCAGAGCAGTCTAACTATCAGAATTATCAAAGGGGTGGACACAGACAAGTAAGGCGAACTCCCACTAACTGCACGTTTGACAACACCAGTAGTGAAGAGAGGAGCCTGTGGAACAAGCATCAACATCTAATCAGCACAGGGTTAGATTTGCACCTAAAAATAGAACAAACTAGGACCTAGGAGCCTTCCCGAGGTCTTTTTGAGGGCAAACCCACAGGGGCAGCTGGGGTGGAGGGGGTGTCGCTCAGAGAGGCAGGGGCAGACCCAACCATCCACCCACTTGGCAGACATAGTCTCCTCGCATCACACGCAGCAGAGGCAGAACACATCTGTAATGGAATCTAGTAGTGAGGCACAGCAGGTACACCCCCCTGTGAATTACATTGTTGTTAACTTGTCTAGTTATTCCTTATCCCAGGAAGAATCAAGAGTACTGAATAAAGGCCTGGGATTTGTTCCTAACCCGCATCGCAGTACTTTTAACTGTCGGACAGAGATCTTTGAGATGATGAGAAGGATTAAGATTCATACATTTTTCATTGATAAGGAAAGGGAGCCACCATCTAATTTTGCCACCAATTTACAACGACCGTCTGCCAACTTCTTCAGTGGGCCCGAGGTTGCTGTTTTTGAACAGCGGGTCCTACGTGATATTGAGGCTTTGGAACAGGCACATAATCAGACGTACTCAAATAACATGAGTAAAAGTGACTGGACGGCTGTGAAATAGTTGCAAGAAAATAAATCCATAATAATCAAACAAGCCGATAAAGGCGGAGAAGTGGTGGTACTCAATACTGAAGATTACGAGGTGGAGGTTTTGAGACTTCTTGGGGTACGCACTAATTATCAACCCTTGATGCGGGATCCCAAACCTGAATTACAGGAGACCATCAAAACCCTGGTGGTGGGCACAATGGAGAAAAAATGGATAACACATAAGGAAGCGGATTTTATTATTAATCAGAAACCGCGTGTACCGGCATTTTATATCTTGCCGAAGATCCATAAGCCTCAACGCCCACCACCAGGGCTACCGATTGTTTCGGGGATCCAGTCAGTGTTGGAGCCCTTGTCTCAATTTGTGTACTTTTTATTTTAGAGAATCGGTCATTACGCAACCTTCATTTGTGCAGGACACTACTGATATATTAAACATTCTTCATACAGTGGTGTTCGACCTTGAGAATCAATTTTCGGTGACAATTGACATCGAATCCCTATACACCAGTATACCCCAAGATGCCACGCTGGTGGCAGCAGCGTGTGCTCTTGGGGCATTGAAGTGGTTTTATGACACCCCCCAGTCTTTTGTTCTGCAGTACATTGAATTGCCACTGACGAGGAACTTTTTTGAATATAAGAACAAGCTTTATATCCAGGTATCGGGGACTTCAATGGGGGCTACATTTGCGCCCAGTCTGGCCCGCATTTATGTAGGCCAGTTTGAGGAAAATGTCATACATCATGCCTCCAACCCCTTCAAAGAGAATATTTTTCTTTGGAGGAGATATATTGATGATGTCCTCTGTATCTGGACTGGATCAGAGGACCTCCTGTTATCTTTTTTGACATGGCTTAATCAAGCGGATGAATGCTTGCGGTTCACTTGGTCCTTCAGCCACACCTCTGCAGTCTACTTGGATGTGGATATAACAGCTATGGATCATGGGCTGTCTACTAATGTCCATCAGAAGCCCACAGATAGGGTTTCTTATTGCACTACCGCTCGTTCCATCCTAGAGCGCTGCGGGATAATCTCCCTGTGGGCCAGTTCTTGCGATATCGTCGCAATTGTACAACAACTGGCAAATTCATGGAACAATCCGAACATCTGGTGTCCAAGCTAAAA
This sequence comes from Triturus cristatus, assembly GCF_964204655.1. Classification (NCBI taxonomy): domain Eukaryota; kingdom Metazoa; phylum Chordata; class Amphibia; order Caudata; family Salamandridae; genus Triturus; species Triturus cristatus. The sequence continues at coordinate 1,398,537,958 of NC_140589.1, forward strand.
GAGAGAGATTATCCTATTAAAGTGATTAGGCAAGCACATAAACGTGCTGTGAACACCCCATGTGACGCTCTGTTGGAGAGGAAAGTGAAACAGAAGAATGACTGCCTCCCGGTCGTCACTACATTTGATCCACTATCGACCAAAGTAAGACAGATAGTGAGAAAACATTGCTCTCTCTTAGACACGTCCACCATAAAGATGCCGCCACCGCGGTTTGCCTTAAGGAGAGCCCCTAATCTTAAGGACAATCTGGTTGTCATGATCACTCTGCCTGGGTGCCGTCAGCAAAAGGGGCGGAGCTGGCCGGGAGTTAAATCCCTGCTTCTGGACGGGAGGAGTGCTTCGAATTCTAGCTGTTCTTGCATTCCCTTTCCCGTCAGAAGCATTCCCAGGTCACTTCCAGGGTCATCACGGCCGCTACCGCTGCCACGAACACCCGGCTCCTCTCCTCTCCAGAGTATTGCTGTCCCCCTAAGATTCTTTGTGTTCCCTCACTGAGTGTTACCACGCCGCAGTTTCTGGTTTCTCCGTTTCTTTGATATCAGGTTTGGCGAATTGGGAGCACCGGGCACAATGCGGTAACACGCTTAGCACTGGAGTGTATGGCAGACACCTGAGTGAGTGTGTTTTTCCCGTGAATCATTCTCCCACGTTAGGGAAGGCAATACATGACCATCTGCATTTCTGTACTGTGGTCTATAACCAGTCTACATTTAAGATTGATTACCTTAGGGGCTCTCTCGTTGTTCTGAGGCTCCCTGAGTAGTACAGAGCTCATGTTGTGAATGAGTTCTAAAAGAGTCTTGCACACCGATACATCTTCTATAGGACCAGTATTTTGCATTTATCCTGAGATGAAAGGATGATTAGAGCTCACACAATTTTTATATTTTTGAATCACAGTGGACCAGTCTACCTATTGGCAGTTGGTCATTATTATTTTTGGGGCTATTTTTCTTTGTTATTACACCACACCACTGGTAAGATTCCACTACCTCATTTATTTATTTAACTAGGTCTCTGGCGTTGAGTAATTTCCCTTATGCTCTGTTCAGGTGGTACCGCTTATGAATCCAGTATTTGTGCAATTAGTGGACACCAGCGGAAGAGGGGAAACCATCAGGTATTAATTTATGGTTGTCGTTGTCCTGTGCCTTTTGCATGAGGTTGATATTAGTTTTAGAAACCAGATTATAGTAGGTGACTGACACCATTTCTGTTCACAGGATTTCGACGTCTTCAGTGACGAGCTCTTGCTGCCCACGGCGTGCCGAGGGTTCCTTTACCGGTGAGGTTGCAGCCAAGGTCAAGACGAGGGTCCTACTGCAGTTGTCTTCTCCCTTGTTTCCCCTCTTCCCCCTGCTTACTGGCCCATTGCTTTGACGCTGTTGGGCAGACAGTGGTAGCGGGCAGTTGGGACCTGTGCATCGGCTTCCTGGCTCTCGTTCTCGTGGAAACATCAGGTGAGCCTTGACACTGGTTCATACTCGCATACTAGCCATGCCACAGTCAGCTAATTTACCATCTGGCCACTATCCATGCTGGGGCTGTTCAGTTTGCAGCCTGACACAGGCTACTAAAAGTGTGCTCCTAGAAAATGGCAGAGTGTGGTTTCTGAATATATTCAGCAATTGCAACACCACAAATGTTATTTATAGGCTTACATGCACCTGTGGGTTACATTACATCGGACTCACTTCCCGCAAGGTGAAGGTGCGCGTACAAGAACATCTGAGTACTCTTAAAGCCAGGAAATTGACAACTCGTTTGGTGCAACACTTTCAAGAGAAACAACATGACTTCAGGGATTTGAAGTGGACAGTTCTCGAGAGGGTGATGGGTGAGACACATAATATCGAGGCCATTCTGGCAAGAAAAGAGGCAAAATTGATATTTTCGGAGAAAGCAGACCAGGTGGGACTGAATGATTGCATTGAGTGGAACAAAATCAGCAGACATTAAACGTTTTGAGGAGTTCCATGGTTCTGTATGAAATTACCTGTATTGGACAGATTAAGATCTTTTAGTGTGAAACTGCAGTACAGGGTTGGTCTGGGATGCTGCCATCTAGGTACCAGGGTTGCATCTCCTTATTTAAAAAAAAAGAAAAAAGAAAAATTCCCCCTGGCTGACATTTTAAGTGGACTTTACATGACCCCCAGTTATTTGCGGGTATTTACATCACCCAGGTGTGTCTTGGGATTATTTTTCATTGACTAGCGAGATGACGCTGGTCTGTTTGTATGTACATAGAAAATGAGAAATAATATGGCATCCCACACCGCAGATTCGCCTTCTTCATAGGGTTATGACAGGGCAGTGCGTAATAGTTGGGACCGTTATTGGGGTACTTATGGGAAGTGGCCCCTTCACAGCATGGCCAGGTTACCTAATTATATATTTACAAAGCGGTCATTCTTCTCGGGGGGGCCCAACTTCTTTTACTGAGTACATGGGTTTATTAAAGAAATAGCTCCATATACAGGGACTAGTTCTCGTTGAAATACCGGCCTTTTATACATTGAGTGCCGCCTAGCACACTCGGCTCCACTTTAAGATGGCCGCCGCGCTAGGTAGTGAAATACTGCCTCGCGCGCACGGCGACCTTGCTTTGAGAGGGCGTGTGCTCATGTTTATTTGCCGGGTGTGAGATGAAGCGCCATGGACAGAGCTTCACAAACGCCGGCGGGTCTTGGTAACGGTAAGAGGTGTCAGTGCGGGGGCAGTCTAATACGCCAAACTAACAACCTGGAATTGGCGCACTTCTACTTGCATGGAATATGGCTACTCATAGTTGATTATGGGGGTTTGTGCTGCTCATTACCATGTTGTCAGTACGGGGGTGAGCAACAGAAAGTACACACTGAACAAACTATCGGGAGTTGGCGCATCATTACTTCCTTGAAACACGGCCACTTTTTGATGGGGGAACGTTTGATTGATAATTAATTTGCCATCAACACGGGGGAATTTTGAAAGAGTACATGCTGAGCGAATCATGGTGCTGTGGAACGGCACAGTTTTATCAAAACTCGGATTGATGCAGTAGATTGAGGTGCCTGTTCGACACCGGTTCTGTCACGATAAAAGGTGCCAGATGAGGGGCAAATGTGTGATGTGGAGAGAGTATTGAAGAGAAAAGAATTTGAGAAGCTCTCAGTGGTCAGGCTTACTATGAACCCAATTTGGGAAAGTGATTGGGATAAGATGTCATGCTTGTGAAGTTATGTTAACATATGCATATTTGCAGGTGATGTGAATGTGTGCAGTCACCCTGTGGGCACGTGATCAGCTGACGCATGTGCTGCTATGAGATGGTTGCATGTATGAGGATCTTCTGCAACCGTCTGGCAACTATGCATTTGCATTTTTATTGAGTGAATCCCGAGTTCTTTGGAGTGCTTTTAATAATTTGGTGGTATTTACCTGTGGCACGTTCTTTCTTCTTTTGTAATGTCATACAGCTATAGGTTTGATGTGAATCTCGCATAAAGTGATATCTTGGAATCCCTACAGCCCTGTAGAAGTTGCACGAAATCCTGACAATGAAACATGTTGGCTTTTCATAATTGAACATGGTTTGATTGAAACCATTTTTAATTGAGACAGCTTACAGCTCTAAATAAAGTTACGTAGAGCTAGTAAGCTGCACCTCATTTTAACGGTGGGAATTGTATCTTCATTCTCACGGGGTCCAGTGGGCACTTGTAGTGACATTGTGCACCAACAGTTCCTTTACATTTGGGTTTAACTGTCTTCTTCCTTTTCCATTAGGTTTTGAGATTTTCACGATCGAGCACACACTTTCTTTTTCCTTTATGGGGAGAAAGCAACCGATGATGATAAGTGGGTGTGCTATTGAGTACCAACCAGCAATCCCCTTGGTGTTACAACTGTGAGGTGCTTTCTCTCCTTTCTCACACTTTTTTATGTCTGAGTGGGAGTGGTCCTATGTTGTATTAACATTTGTGCTGTAAATAGAACGCCATGACACTTTGATCAGCGATAGGGAGTCTCTCTTGTGAGGGAGTACTAGAAAAATATTGGCAACCCCTTCAGTGTCTAGTATTTAATAATAGGTGTTCAAGTCAAGTCAGGCCACTTTATAAATGTCTGGAAGTGATACCCCAGCAAAAAGGGCTGTAGAGGTTGCCATCTTCTTGTGGAGTGTGCAGACACCTTTACGGACAGAGGCTTTACAGCTTTGTTATGGCAGAAAACAATTGCAGAAGAGATCCAACGTGCAGTGCTGCTCTTTGAAAGGGCCTGTCCTTTTCTCGGAGAAGTGAAAGATACAAAGAGCTGATCTGATTTTCTGAACGTCTTTGTCTTATGGATGTAGAATTTGATGTGTCTTTACGTCTAAAGAATGCAATGATCTTTCAGCAGGTGTTGAAGGATTTCCAAAGTAGTTGTGAGCACTACCGGCTCATTCAAGTAAAAGAAGTTGGAACCTTTGGTATAAAGTGAGTGTTTGTTCTCAACATTACTTTATCCTTCTTGCAATGAAGAAAGGGCTCAGCCACAGTGAAAGCCTGAATCTCACTAATTCTGTGAGAAGTGAGGGCCAATAGAAGAGCCGTCTTCCACGACACGTATTTTAGGTCAGCTTTGTGGATCGGCTCAAAGGGTGATTTCATCAATTGGGCTAGGACTGTGTATAACTCACAAGGAACTGCTGGGCACTTTAAGGGTGGAAAAACCATGAAGAGGCCCTTTGTAAACTCTTTAACAATTCTTGTCGACCACAACAAGAGCCACCCCGGTTTTCTGCGAAACCGGGATTTACAGCCAGGTGTATTTTGATTGATGAATGAGCCAACTTTGACTTTGCTAAATGAAGTAGGTAAGGCAATACTTTCTCTGGGGTCGAGAGTAAAGGATGTATGTCCTTTGTTACACACCAGTGGCAAAAGCCCTCTTTCATTTTGCAGCGTATGCCCCATTAGTGGACAAAGCTCTAGCCTGTTGAAGGATGGACTTGCAATCTGGAGCAATATCTAGATCTGTGAATTCATAGTCGCGAGGTTCCAAGCTGATAAACTCAGAGATTTGATCTGAGAATGAACAATCTGGCTGTTGTCCATGGACAGTAAGTTTGGCAATGGTTGAAAGAGAATGTGCGGGGATATCGAGCATAGGAGAAGCTCTGGGAACCAAAACTGCCTCGCCATGCTGGAGCTATGAGAATGAGATGACATGTTTTTTTTAAAATTTTGCTCAGCACCCTTGAGATGAGGGGAAACTGCGGAAAAGCCTAGGCGAACATGCCCGTCCACTGCATTTGCAGAGCGTTACCTCAAGAGTTGGCCTGAGGAAACCTGCTGGCGAACCTTTCACACTTCCTGTTGCTTGCTGTCGTGAAGAGTTCCAGCTTTGGAGTACCCCACAGTTTGAACACTCGCCGCAGATGCTTCCAATCTAAATCCCATTTGTGACACTGAGAATTGGTTCTGCTTAGAGCATCCACCCACTCGTTGTCCACACCTGGAACGTGCTCTATCTGCAACTTTATCTTGTGCTGAATTAGCTATCTCCAAATTTCCTGGGCTTGGTCCGATAATGTGAGAGACCTGGTGCCCCATTGTTTGGCTAGATAGAAAATCGTTGTGGTGTTGTCTTTTCTTACCAGAACAGAGGTGCCTTGGATCCTCGGAAGGAACACGTGCAGTCCCAGGAAAACTGCCCTCAATTCCAAGAGATTGATATGCAATGGCGTATCTTGCACGGACCATTTTTCATGGATCTGCAACTCCTGAAGATGCACCCCCCAACCATCCATTGAGGCATCCGTGGTCATAACGTAATTGGGTTGGATTGCCTGAAACGAGAAGCCTGGAGAGATATTGCATTTTTTCTCCCACCATGACAGAGCCTGTTTCATTGCCTGAGAGATCAGGATGGTGTTTTCGAAGGAGCCCTGTGCCTGAATCCACTGCATGTCTAACTGTTCCTGGAGAGGCCTCATGTGCAGCCAACAATTCGGAAACAATGGGATGCATGATGACAGCATTCACAGTAAAGATTTGAACACTCTTACAGAAGTGGACTCTCTTGCACGCAGAATGGTTGCCAAGTGCATTATCTTGTGTTTTCGTTCTAAAGTGGGAAACGCCTTCATCAGCCTGGTGTCCAGAATCGCTCCGAGAAAAATACGTTTCTGATTTGGAAACAGGCATGACTTCTCTACATTGAGTTGCAAGCCTAGAGACTTGAACAGCCGTTAACAAGTCTGTGTAGATTTTCTTGCAGAGTGGAACGTAGGCCCTTTCACCAACCAATCATCCAGGTAGGGATAAACCTGGTGGCCCTGCCGCCTCAGAATGTTGCTACCAGAGCCATGCATTTCATGAAAACTCTGGGGGCTGAGCAAAGGCCAAAGGGTAGAACCTTGAACTGGTAGTGATCCCCAGCCACCTCGAACCTTAGGAATTGACGATGCTTTGCGTGATTGAGAATGTGGATGTATGCGTCCAAGAGATCGAGAGACACTAAGAAATCTCCTTTGTTCACCAATAGGAGAATCTCTTGCAGGGATAACATTCTGAATGATTGTTTCTTGATGTATTTGTTTAGCTGCCTGAGGTCCATGACCTGTCTCCATTTCCCACATTTTTTCTTTACGAGAAAGAAATTGGAATCGAAACCCTTTCCTCGTTGACTGAAAGGAGCTCTCTCTCTTGCCCCCTTTTTCAGCAAAGTCGAGATTTCTTGCTTTAACAAAAGAAGATGATGATGTATTCTTCTTGAGGGTGGATTTCAAAGAGGCTTGTGGACAAATTCTAGAGTGTGGCCCTGAAGGACGATGTCCAGAACCCATTGGTCCTTTGTGATGTCCTGCCATTGGCCCAGAAAAGGAGAAAGATGATGAGACTGCAGGGGTTGAAGTCGAAGTGAGGTGGCAGGTGGATAAAAAAACGCCACTGCCTTCTGGAGGAATCTTGTGATTTTCCTCGAGTTGCAGGCTTGCGTCTTGCTGATTGCTGACTGTATGACACATTGGAAGCACGAAAGTGCTGTTGTTGTCCTCTATATTGCAGCCTATAACCTTGCTGGGAATACGTTTGAAACCTGTACGACTGATAGGACGATCTCTGTTGGAACTGTCCTCTTCCTCTACCTTCACAAAAGGACAGAAAGCGCCTCTGTTGCAGCGTGCCTAATGAGCGTGCCATCTCAGTATCCTTTTTTATACCTTGCAGCTCTTCATCCACGTGTTTCCGAAACAGGTTCTCCTTGTCGAAGGGCATGTCTAAACCCTTTGAGTGGACTTCAGGGCAGAAAGACGTCGCTCTAAGCCAGCCCTGTATATGGAGGACAGCAGCACCTGCCATTTGTCTGAAAGCAATCGAAGATAAATCCATTGCTGCATCAATTACTTCCAAAGAAGCTCCAGCGCCTTCTTGTAGGAGGTCTTTCTCTTCGTACTTTTTCTATTCGGGAAGATGTTCAAGAAGAGGTGCAAGATTTGACCATAACTGGCGGTCGTATCGTCCTAAAATCATTAAGGCGTTAGAGGCCTTGATGGAAGCGGCGGCCATAGTAGCGAAGCGCCTGCCAATGCTGTCAAGCCGCTTGCCTTCTCTGTCCGGAGGCACTTAACAGGGGAATTGCCGATTCCTGCAGCGCCTCTGCGCAGCTTGCATTATAACCGAATCAGGCCGAGGATGACCAATCAAATACGCCGGACCACAATCAGACGCTTTGTACTTCAATTTCATCGTAGGGAACACAGCTGGAACTGATGCCGGATTACTCATAATCTTCAAACCTTTGTTCCATATATAATCCATGATAACTATGGATCAAACCAATTTCTTAGCCGGGCCATTAAAATCATAAAGGAAGCATTCCGTTTGCACCACGGGCAAAGGCAAATCGAATCTTCTAGAGGCCCTTTCCAGTAATTCATGGAAGCCCCCGATATTCCCCGGGGGAGAACTCGCTGGGGGAGCACAAGGCGACGGCAAAGATGGAGCGACAAAGTCATCCCATTCCTGGCCAACTAAGTCTGGATCCTAGATGGAGCGACAAAGTCATCCCATTCCTGGCCAACTAAGTCTGGATCCTGACTGATCTCACCCTTCTCAGGCTGATCAGCAGCTTCACTCTCGATGTAATCATCTTGAATAGTAATGCACCGAGGAGCCTGTCTCTCTTCCTGCGCAACAGGTGGTGGAGTAACCACTGGCGGTGGTGGAATAACTTGAATGACCCGGCCCCAGGCGTCAGCGGAACTGGAGCGCAAGAGTCCGGAAATCGTTTGTAATAATCATTGAGCATGTGCCTAAGGTCGGTGACCAGGGAGGTTGGCACCAGCATGGAATCCCTTCGTACCTCCTGACGCTCCTCATAAGCTTCATATGGATAGTGTTCTTGGAAAGAGTCGTACTGTTGGGCCCTTGGACGACCCGTGAAAGAGTAATCCCCTTCCATATACTCGGACGTGTCTTGCATATGCGCCTCCTCTTCTCGGTCAGTGTCCTAGCATTTAACCCTGAGCTGTGAAGGGTTGTAAGCTGGACCGAACAAACTTTCATCTCCTGATTCCTCCATCTCAAGAAGGTGAGAAGGAGGCAAAGGTGATATCTTGGATAGAGATGTCAAACCTGGAGACTTTTGGATAAAATGGAGGCTTTTAATGTCCTGTTTTTGATCCGCCGACGAAGCCGTCGTCAACGGAAGATGTCTGAAAGTGATCGTCGTCGATATCGGCAGTCTAGAGGGGGATTTAAACAACGTCGTCGACGGAGTGTCCCTCGACGGGGCCGTGGACAACGTTGTCGACGGTGCTCCCGTCGACGGGGCCATAGACTTAATCGTCGACGTAGTGGTCATCGTCATCGGTGCTGGCGACGATGCTATTGACGAGGAAATTGTCGTCACCGTATGCGTCAACGAGGCCATCACCACAGCCGTTGTTGACGCAGTTGTTGTCATAGACGTCAATGGGGACTTGGCTGAAGATCTCGACGACGGGTCCATCGACTCGGCTTTTTTCGACAAAGAAGCCTATTTTAGAGGTGTGACAGGCAGAGAAGCAGCAGAAGACTTCTTCAGGTCAGAGTCTTTTTGCTTAAGGGTTGCTTTTTTGGCACAGATGATTTTTCTGCCTTCGATCTCTTAGGATCAGCCTTTAATGAGGTAGAGCCCTCATTTTTACGTTTCCTCTCAGCTGAGGACAGCCCAGGACTCTCTTCAACATCAAATTCAGAATCTGATGTCGATTTTTTCTTCTGGAGCCATAATAACAATCTTGCTTCTCTATCCTTTAAAGTTTTGGCTGAAAATGTTCTGCAGTCTTTACAGTCCTTGGCTATATGTTTGGGATAAAGGCAATAAAGACAATCCTTGTGGGGATCTTCAGAGAAAAATCGTGCCTTCCCACAAGATCTGCAAGGTCTAAAAAGCCTTTTCTTAGCACTGGTTGTGCCACCCACACGAGTAGTCCTGTAAACTTGTCTCAGGCCTGCCATTGCAGTGTATGTGAGTGCAGTTTTAAGGTGCCATGTCAACCTGGCAATTGCACCTACTTGCCATGCCCAAACCTTCCCTTTTACTACAGGTAAGGCACTCCTAAGGTGGGCCAGGTGCAGTGTATGTGAAAGGTAGAACATGTACCGGTGTGTTTTACATGTCCTGATGGTGAAATTCTGACAATTTTGTCTTTCACTAGTGCAAGGACTAGCTCTCCCATTGGCTATCATTGGAGCTGGCTTGTAACCTCCTTCAAGTGTAACTTTCAATTGGAAATGCTAGAGATTTGGAATTTGGGCTCTCTGAGCTCAGAATTTAAAAACACATCTTTTAGTGAAGGTGGTTTTTATATTGTGTGTTTGAAAATGCCACTTTTAGAAAGTGGGCATTTTCTTGTTTTACCACCCTGTACCTCTGCCTGCCTGTGGAATCAACACCTGGTTTAGACTGACAGGGGCCTGTTTGTGGATTCACTTTAAACAGTCACACAAAGGGAGTTGAGGTGTGCCCGGCATATCCTGATTGCCCATCACCAGGCTGAAGGCCTTCCTTAGCTTGAGTGGTGGAAGGAGTTGTCACATACACCCGAATAGGGCTGTGCCTGGCTTCTCACAATGCTGTCTCCACCCCCTGGAGTCGTCTGGAGCCAAGACAGGGCAAGGCAGGATCTGTGCACTGCAAGACTCTCCTTTGAAGTATGCCTACTTCAAAGGCCAAAAGGGGTATAGGTATTGGACCTAAATTCCTAGACTTTTAGAACACTTCTGGATCAAAAGGAGACTCTGCTAAGAAGAAGAGCTGTAAGGAGGATACTGCCCCTTTGCTGTGTGTTGCTCTGCTGGGTTGGCCTGCAGTCAGTTGCTGCTTCGGTCTTGGAGAGGAAAATGACTGGACTTTGCTGTGCATCCTGCTTGAGAAGTTCCTCCCAGAGCATGTGTGTGCTTGCCTCTGTTAAGAAGTCTCAGGGTCGTCAAAGACTTCACCTGCAGCATTCCTGAACTCCACTGCTCGGAGTTCTGACCTGCCAAGTGGTGCCAATTCCAGTTCTGGGCCCTTGGAGATGGTACCCCCTGCAAAAAGCTATAAAAGACTTGAAAATCAACGCTTCACCCTTCAAGTGCCTGTTTTTCCGTCTAATCACTACCATGCGGTAGTACTTCACACACCGCTGCCATGCAGCCAAAGAAATCGACATAGCGCCTGCCCACAGCCGAAGGAACTGCTGCAACCAGAGTTCAGCGCACCGTGTCTCCGAAGTCCGAGACCATAGCACTGACTCCGATGCAGGCCTTAGCCATTACTGTTGCCTAAAATAAGTTGTTTGCTTTCAGGAGGGGATTCCAATAAACAAGATTCATGAAGCGTCCATGCTTGCTGTTCGCGAATGACGAAAGAGGGGGAATGGATATTTACATAGGACTATGAACTGGTGGAAGCCCCATGGTTGGTGGAGAGGATTGGGAAATTCTATCTGTGCAACTCTTTTGTTAATTTTGTTGTCCTCATGGGAATGGTATTTTTTGTATGTTAACTTTGAATAGCTGCTATTCAATAAAGTGAAGAAAGAATAGCTGTGTGGTTGAAAGAATCGACGGATCATTGGACTACGGCTAAAAGAATCAATGCAGGGCCTGTTTGCCCCTGCTGCATCGACCTCCAGTGCATCTGGATTTCCATGCATCGCACCTGTGCGCCAAGTTTTCCACCCGGACACCAAAACCATCTTGAATTTTGACACATCACTTCCCCTTATAATCCGGAACCAATGCAACACTTCTCCTTCGAGGAGCAGAACTGATGCATCACTTCCCCAGGGACCCAGGAACCGATGCATCACTGTATTTTCTGATGCTTCCCTCCTTTGCAGCCGTTTTTCCTTGTGGATTTTGATGCACCCTAGGTACTTTGTGTAAAATCACCACATCCATAGAATTCCATGGACAGAATTGCTTGAACATTTTAAAAGTGGTATTTTGAGTTATGTATGTTGGATTGTCGTTGTTTTGTTCAGATAAATATTGGTTATTTTTTCTAAACTGGCGTGGTGTCCATTTTTCGTCTTTTCACTGTGTTACTGTGTGTGTTATGTACAAATACTTTACACATTGCGTCTGAGATAGGCCTGACTGCTCGCGCCTAGCTACCAAGGGGGTGAGAAGGGGTTATCCTGGGTGTGTAACTCCCTTACCCTGACTAGAAGGAAGGGTTCTTACGTGAACAGGGTGAAAGCCACTGTCAACTAGAGACCTCCATTTCTAACAAGAACCCCAACCTGTCAAGGAAGCATCCGTCACTATGGTTTGGGCCGGAATGTCTTGGTGGAAATCCATCCCTTTGAGGAGATTCTCTGACCTGCACCACCATTTGAGATATTGTTTCTCTTGAGAGCTCGGTATCACTCTGTCTTCCCATCTTCTGGTGATCTGATCCCATTGATCTTCCAGACATTCTTGGAGAGGCCACATGAAGAGACATGCAAGTGGGACCAGGAAGATGCACAAGGCCATTGAACCCAAGAGGGAAGAGACTTGTCTTACTGTTGGATGGTATGTTTTCTTCAGATTGTGACATTTCTGAAGGATAGATAATTGTCTCTCCTCCGATGGAAACACTTTTGTATATACTGTGTCTAGAATTGCATTCAGGTAATGCAGGGTATCGAAATTCACTTGCAGACCTAGTTGATTAAGAGTCATGACGATTAGGTGATAATGTTTGCTTGCTTGCAGATAGGAAGATGCCTTGATGAGCCAATTTCCCAGATATGGATAGACAATGATTCAAATTTTTCTGAAGTGGGCTGTTACAACTGCCATACATCTGGAAAAAGTTTGCGGTGCAGACTTGAGGCTGAAGAAAGGGACCTTGTATTGATAGTGGTCTTTTTCTACAATGACTGCAACCCTGTAAGTCAGAGCCACGATGAGTGACTGAGAACTAGGCCAGGACAATAGCCATGTGCTGCAAGATTGAGAGTATCAGCTGCAGCACCGATAATTTGATTAGACACCATCATGCCTTAGTTGATAATCTCTTGAAAAGTTCCTCTATGAATTGTTGGACAGAATGCCAAAGAGATCTGTTATAACCCTGCAGAAGTACAAAAGCACTGGCAATTTTCATTGTGACAGTGGAAATTCCACATACCTTTTTTTCCTCCACCAAATCCATCTTTTTACTGTTCTTGTCAAGAGGAACAGTGGATGAAGGTGCTGTAGCATGCAACTTATGAGCCGCAGAGGCCATAACTGAATCTGGAGCAGTGTCATCGTATAGGAAGGAAGGATCTTGATCTGGAGGTTTGTATTTCATCTGAAGGTGGGATGGGGCAGCCTTACAGAAGCTGGTGTCAGAAACTGGTTCCAACAATCTGGGTACCAGTGGTAGTAGAGGTCTAGAAGCGGATCTTTGGTGGAGCGTCTCAAAGATTATGGATGAGAACCTCCTGGAAGGTATTAATGTCATCTATAGGAGAAATTCTCTGAGGCAGAGAATCTGTTGGAGTATATTAATTCAGACCAGAAGAGGCAGTTGTATGATGGGACCAGGAAGATCTCGATCTGGAGGAAGAAAATCTTCTTCACAGTGAGTGTGATAGTCTGAAGTGACGATGTTGGCAGTAAGATCTATATCTTGAGCCCCACCAAGGCCTATAGTTGCAAGGTCTGGTGTGATGTTAGGGCAATCTAAAGCACCTTTAAGAAACCAGTGGTATAGGTGGTGGCTGAGATAGAGTAGTGGGATGTGGTGGAGGTATTGCTGGAGGAGAAGATCCTGCCAGAGCCCGAGGAGGTGTTGGCGAATCTAGAATGGTGGCAGGAGATGTTGGTCTTGATGGGGAATATTCTCTGGAATACTCCAAGTCAGACTCTGATGGAAGCCTGTAGACTTTCAGGCGTGCACGCCACTCTGCCATCTTATTTAAGGAAGAATACTGATGTCTTGACGTCAAAGCATGTCTCAAAGTCGATGCCCTTGATGTATGATTTCTCAGCGTCAAAGTTCATCTTGACGTCGATGGTGCTCCCCTCTTTGATATTGTAAGTGTTATCGTCGTTGACCCAAAACTTTACAGCGAGCAAGTGTGTGCCTCTTCCCTAAAGTCGATGTCCTCAACGTAGAACAGGAGTAATGTCTTTCTCTAGATTTCCTCTTTTTGAATCTCCCTGTGCGGGAGTCTTCATAGCATGGCTTAGGGGCATTGGTAGAGTGTACTGTTTTTCCTCATCCATCAGAGGTCTCAGAAGTCTCTCTCTCCCTGAAAGAGCACCTGGAGAGAGTCTTGTAGTGGCAACACTTCTTGAGAGTTTGGCAAACATAAAATACAGATCCTGTGCGGGTCTGTTTTTGTCATTTTCCTGCCACACTCTGGGCAGTTTCCTAAAAAAGAGATGGGAATTTTGCGAAAATTACATATATTTCCTGTCAGAAAATTATCTAAAAGTACTCTACACCTTAAAGGACGTTGAGTGAGTTAGCTTTGAAAAAGCGTAAGATGAAAATGTAAAAAGAATTCTATAAGATTGGCAATATAGCTTGTTTTTTAGGTGGCAACATTTAACATATCTGTCACATAGGTTTCCTGACCTTTTCAAAGTAAGGGGACCTACATGTGACTTTGAAAGAACTGCTGCACGATCCCCGCATGTGGGCGGGACTATTCAGTGCTTTCGATTATCAATGGAGTTCTCCTGAGAGAGAACTTGAATAATGACTGTTTTTATCACTGTATACATCCAAATTTAATATGTTAAGGAACCCATAGGGCTCTCTTTTCTACTTTCTAGTGTTCAGTGTCCTGAGAGCCTGCTTCACAGTGAGGCTCCTCATTTCATGCTAAATTCCTTTTGACATTTAGGTACTAAAAAAGAATGTTAAGCAATATATCAGAGAATGTGAGCAATGTACATGTTGTGAAAATAACTGGTTAAATTGTAAGGATTGTCTGGGCTGCTTGGCAGGTTGCATGTGTCATTTTACTCCTCAGTGCAGCAGTGAGGCTTACAATTCCATAGACGAGATTTCCTGGATGACCTGATGTCATCAGCTTTCTTCTAAAGGCCAGCATGTTACTGTGCTCTCCCCGGGTGTAACAATTTGTCAGAGATGATCCTTCATCTGTGCTGTCAGAAAGCAGCTTTGCTGCTCATTTTCACTGTCCGGATGGCTGCAGTAATTGCCATGTTTATTTGACCCGTGCATCCTTTTTATACCTGTTTTTGACAGCTTAGCTGTCAAACAGATCTATTGATAATTATATAAATAGAGTGGGCTTTGGATCTACCCCTTTCAATCACTGGCGTTCTTTGATCAGCAATCTTTCAGCCATTGGCTTGAGACTTTGTTGATCGTGCCTTGGCTCAGCCCAGTAAGATCATTTCTCACGTAATAATTTTAGGTGAATCCTGCCTCCAGTCGAGTGCTTGCACTGAACTGTATTAGGGACTAATTTACAACTACAGCCCCCTCTCTCTCTGCCTGCTGCGTGACTCGTTCCATTGTGCTAACACTGCATGCCTTAGCCCATTATTCCAGACCTACCAGCTTTACCAATGCATATTGTTATTGACACAAAATCCTGAATAATCTGTTCCTAAAAAACTCAGTAAGAAGCTCTGTCTTAAAAAGCCAACAACTTTGTTTAATGAAAAGACCATTTGAGATTACTTTGGTTTCGATTATTTGTATACTCTACAATGTTAGCATTGTGAATTTAAAATAGTTCTTAATCTTTTTTTTTTTAAATGCTTTCATTTTTTTAAAATACCGTTGCATAAGTGATAAAACAGTAAAACTGTCTAGCAAAATTTAACATCATACTAACTCCAAAAGCATAACATTAAACGCGTATTGTTTTTAAAAGTCACATATGAGGGAAAATAGGAAAGCGTAACAAATCAGGCTATAACTCATTAATATGTCACCCACCTAGCCAGTTCTCTAAGGTGAAGGTTAACTAACAACATTTTCCTATAATGCTTGCACAATCAAGTCTAGAACCGAAACATACAGGCTCTGCTGCATATGTTATTTTTTTGAGTTTTTAGATTTGATATTGAGTTTGTGACAAATCATTTTTTTCGCAATAATTTTTCCATCTTAAACTGGAAGGCCAGTTTGTATTAAGGGATGCAAGCCACTGGAGCTCGACGAAGGGAAATAGGTCCCTTTTTATTCAAGGAGCAAGTGCTAGTCAATGCAGTTCATGCTCCTGGTAGGCCACACCATCCAGTCAGGCAACCTGGCATTAGACGAGGGAGCAGTGTCCCCAAAGGCTGAGTTCAGTGCTTTTGTGACTACATCTGTGAAAAATTCAGCTCCGATAGCACATCCAGACCCAGTCTCGAATAAGTGCCCAGTCTGAGCTCTCCAAACCGCCCTGCCAATACCATCAACCACAGCTCAACATGTCCCATAGAAGCTCTATGGAGCTTAGAAAGACACAAAAGGCCGTCATAAGGTACATGATCAGCTTAGTATTCACATTAAATCGAGATAACAATGCTAACAGTGCAACCTCATTTATGGTCAGAACACTCAATCACATAATCTACAGTATCGACAGAGTTAACCGTACTCTTCAAAGAAAAAAATATGAAATCAGAGTAAAGTTGACAGGCTGGAATCTGGCATGCCGATGAAACTAGTCTAATAGTAAACACAGAGAAGACACACGATGGGTTAGTACAAAAAACGGAGTAAAGGCTAATTAATACAATATTATCAGTGAGACCGCAAATTAATATGAGGAAATATAAAGCATGGGTAAACTGACGAACAAGAGAACTTTGAAATCCCCTTGACATAAATAAACATATGTGTGTAGACCAAGTTAAACTCTCCAATTCTAAACTAGAGAAAACCAGAGAGTCCATAGCAAATATCTGCAAGCAGTCCATATATCTTGCTAAGCAAATAGTCTGGCAAGGTGATGAATTGCAAATAAAATAAAGCCTCCAGCCTCTCAGCATAAAAAAGGGTTTCTTGGCGCTCACACTGGACATCACCAAGCTCATGAACATGCCACCCTACGGAATTCCATCATTTTTTCTTCAAAAGTTTTTATTGCATTTTATAAGATAAAAACATACTCTCATAGTAAGCACAATGCAGAATTCGTGTAGGGGCTTTTGTAGCAGCACTTGACAAAACATACATAAGAAACATGTTTATGTCATAGCCATTGACGAAAAACCAAAAGGCAGAAATTCAGCCAGATGCAATCAGTCTGACGAAACTTAATTTTGGAGAAATGTTGTGTAATGTTCAAATACCTTTTCCATGAAAATATAATGTGTTCATGGAAAAGATAAAACGGTAGGAAGGGAAAACTGGGTAGATATAGACAACAGGAGGTGGTGTAGATGGGCGTGGGCAGAGTTGTTACGAGAGATTAGTGAGAAGGAAAACTGGCATAAACGTAGGATGGCAAGCAGCACTAAGTAACGAAGACAGGTAGTAAGTAGGGTGAATGGGGAGGGAGAAACGGGGAAAAAAACGAATAATTGGAAAAAAGAAAAGTGAGGTTAAAGAGAGTAATCCCCACTTAAAAGGCTTACAACTACGACTAATATTAATAAACAAATATTCTTTCATGAAAGGCTATCAGCTTGTTCGTGTCATCAGCCTGGTGAAAACCATTCATAAAGAAAAATTTGTCAAGAAAGGTTCAACAACAATAATTTTTCAGAACCATTTTCTTCAAGTTAGTTTTTCATCAATAACACATACAGCTCCCCTCAGATGGACACAATCCTTGTATACAACTACTGAAAATTGTTTTTAAGATAGTTACCACTGGATGAAAGAGAACCGCTTCTGCTATAATGGTGCTACACACAGATTAGATGGTACAGAGCCTGCAGGGTCCCAGGGTACAAACATAAGGAGCTTATTCAGCAGTTACTAATAATCTATGTCAGCCATCATAGAGACATTCCAGGGGGCGTGGCTTGGAAGCCGATGTGAACAGATGCGGGCTGTGGAGCTCCATCCGCCGCTTTCCCCATGGCCGCATGTTCTGAGCTGTTGACGCAGACACAGGCATAAATCTGCAGACCGGAGTGCCCCGGAAGCTGGGAGCGCGTAGAGGCAAGGTCCAAACCACAGTGGAAAGTCATAAATCGCCGAAATCGGGGCTGGCAGCCACAGCGCCGATGCCAGCAAGATGGCGCCCGCGTCATCAAATAACCTTTACCGCCATCACGGGCGGCTGGGAGAGAGACGAATTCCGGCCGGGAGTAATACTGCACCCCGCAAAGAAGCCCTGAGCACCACAAGTAAGCGGAGGAAATCCGGGAGAGCAGAGGATTACAAGGCGAGCCCTGACTCCCTAGAAAGAGACCCATCAGTCCTGTAATAGAAATCAGGCAGCGCCACAGACGAGACAGCAAGATGGCACCCGCGCCATAGAAAGTACAGCATAGCCGGTGCAGGCCGACAGTTAAGAGTCGAGGCCTGGTGAAGGGGAACACCTTACTCCGCGGAAAAATCCCTTAGCACTGTGAGGGAACAGAGAGGCCCCAGGAACATGAGGGAATGAGCTGAGTGCCTTGATTGCTCAGGAAGCGGACCCCAATTATCGAATTCGGAGTCAGGCAGCATGATAGAATTGGCAGCAAGATGGCACCTGCACCATAATGACTCATGTGTGGATGCTGCAGGCCAAACATACTGAGACAGACCCCAGCAGAGGTAAGCCCCATGAGTATTAAGGGGGACCAGCGCATAACCAGGGTGGAGTGTCTCAATAACTGTAGCCCACTATAACGAACAATGGTAAAGCTGCTTCCCGGAAGGGAGTGAGGAAGCTCCGGGCATAGTGAATAAACACGCGCAGAAGCAAACCATCCCAGCGGTTCTGCCTAGTAAATAGCAACCAGCAAAAGTGGCAATAGTATCTACGGCAGCAACCGTTAGCTGTCCATTGGCCTCAAGACAAGGGGGCAGAGCATCTGAGCTGACCCAAAAGAAGCGAGTGCTCAGAGTTGAGAGCGAAAGCCTTGAAAGGAGACGCATAGCGAAGCCAGCCAGGAAGAAGAGTAAGGCCGCAGTATAAAAAGGACAGTGATCGATTCAGGGTCGGCTAGTACATTGAGTGACAGAGGCACAAGATGCGCAGTACAACCAGCGAAGGAGAGCACGCTCCTGACACCCAGAAAACGTACTGATATAGAGCAAGACTCCACGAGCTCGTGACGTGAGGTTCCGCAGGGCTCCTTCTGCAACCAGAGACACTTGAAGATCAAGGAACGGGTGATAACTACTGAGAAAGAACTGGGCAGCCTTACACAGAAGGTAACCGCGATGCATTAGACACTCACAGACCTGGAAACTAAAGTTAAAGTGTTGGAAGTGTGGGCCGAAGATAGCGAGGGAAGATCCCGCAGGAATAATATCCGAGTCATTGGAGTGCCGGAAAAAGCGGAGGGTGCGAATATGGTGCGCTTTTTGGAAGACTGGCTCCAAGCAGAAGTAGCCCCAGAAGGATTGTCATCCTTCTATGCGCTGGAAAGAGCCCATAGAGTTCCGGGAAGACCGCCTAGACCTAGAGCGCCTCCTAGACCAATAGTGGTGTGCCCATTACATTTCCGGGACAGAGACTATATTCTAGAGCAAGCTGGCCAAAAACAGGGTTTGCAAATCAAGAATAACGCAGTAATGATCTTTCCGGACTTCACAAGGAAGTCCAGTGGAACAGAGCATCCTTCTTAGCCGTCAAAAAGAAGCTCCGCCAATTGCAGCTGCCATATGCAATGCTGTTTCCTGCGGGGCTCAGAGTGGTGGACCCTGCGGGACCTCGATTCTTCGCTGTGCCTCAAGAGGCTTGGGAATGGCTGGACACGCGGCGGCCCCTGGAGCATCATAATTCCCCATCGGACTCACTGCAACAGAGTCCTCGCAACAATAAAACAGGGTCCAGAGCGCCATCTCCTACAGAGCTCCGCCTGGAACGTCGCAAAGCACTACAGGCAGTAGCATAACATACCCAAAAAGGTTCCAGCCCCACTTCAAGCAAAAGTGGAATGGACGCGGACAGATCAGAAGGTTCACCGGCTTCCAGCGACAATGACACCTCAGAGACGGAACTGCCAGAGATCACACCCCAGACAGCGGAGGATTTTGTTTGATGAATATGACTTGGCATTCCACACTGCAGACTTCAGAGGCACGATGTAGATGTGATATGGAGGGAGGATTAAGGAAACCTGCTGTCTGCGCTACGGTAACAAGGGACCTCAGATGACTGTCAGGGCGAACCTACTGTTGTAGTTATTAGGGAGGTGGCGTGGCAGGGGTCTGGGTCAAGAACTGTAAGTTGATCACCCCTATACCCACTAGTGGATGATTGTGTGCTTAGTAAACGCTTGGATGGGAACTAGTATTCCGGTACCTGTCCTGGGGTGGGGAAGTTGGGGATTTTACTTGGTTCAGTGAATGTTAATTGGGTACAGGCGTGTCACAATGGAGGATTTTAACAGGAGCGAGGCTTACCTAAGGCAATGGGATCCCCACTAGACTTAAAAAAAAAATTGTGGCATGTAAGGGGGATGCACTCAATGGTACGGCGTCATAAAATACACGCATACTTAGTCCGTAGTTGTATTCAAATTGCATTACTCCAGGAGACCCACATAATAGCAAAAGAAGGGGCGGCGTTGCAGCGTCGCCAGAGAGGTCAAACATTTTATACCAATAACTCAGCATTTGCACGAGGGGTCCTGATCTGGGTGAGGGCGGGAGTACCCTTTCAGTGCACGAAACAGATTATAGATCCAGACGGCAAGTATGTGGTAATTTCTGAAAGATTAGATGGCAGGGATATCATATTGGGAAGTATATATGCACCTAATTCGGACCAACCAACCTTTTTCTCACACCTTATTGGGAAATTAGCCTCCATACTCCAGGGATCAATTCTATTAGGAGGCGACTTTAATTGTGTACCAGATGTTTCCCTTGACCGATCCCACCTCCGCTCCCTGATGCACCCACACACAAAATATCAGTAGCGGCGAAACTGACAACAGAGTTGGGGATTGGTAGACTGAAGGAGAGCCCATTACTCCTTCTCAGCAATGCACGAACTGCATGTTCGACTAGATGCCATATTGTGCTCCCCTGACGTGCATGAGGGAGTACGCAGCAGTGAATACCTCAATCCAGAGTTGATAAGCTTGCAGTGGTCCCGCTCGAGACCCAAAATTCCCACTTGGCGCTTGAGACCCGAAGCCCTAGAGGACCGGTGTTTCATGAAGTGACAGGCACAGCTATTGATCATTATTTCCAAGACAATGCTAGCACATCAACGAACTCAGTAGAGTGGGATGCGTTTAAAACAGTCATCAGGGGGCGCTGTATATCAGAGCTGATGGGAACGCGGAAGGTGTGGCTTCAGGACATACAGAGGGAAGACCAGCGCCTAAGAGAACTAGAAAAGGAAAGACCCTAGAAAGCTGATAAGCAGGGGGAACTCTTGGAGGCTAGAGAAGCAGTGACGGTACAGGTAGAACGCCTTCGTTGTTTTGACTACAAGAAATACACAACCCGTGCCCACTCGGAGAAGGATAAGTCGGGGGCCCTACTGGCTTGATTGGCTAATCCAGCCAGGAGAGGTACGGTGATTTTGGAGCTTAGAGGGCAGAGAGGAAAAGTGAGATACGACCAACAAGGTATGAATGACTTGTTTTTAGAATACTATGCAGACCTGTACAAGAGTAAGTTGATCCCAGTAGAGGAGGGTCTAAATGAGTTCAAAGGAGACGTGGAACAACCATTGTTGGATGAGGGATTTGCAGATACCCTGAGGCAAGAAGTGGAGGTTAGAGAAATGAGAGGGGCTATAAAAAATATGGCACGAAACAAAACACCGGGAACAGATGGCTTACCAATTGAATTTTACCTATCAAACATTGATTTGTTGGCCCCCAGACTGGTAAAGCTATATAATGATGCAAGGAAAGTGGGACGCCTGCCTCTATCGACTAGAGGGGCGATCATCATACCGTTGCTTAAACCGGGAAAGCCGCCATGGGATAAAAGGGCATAGCGCCCGCTCTCTATGCTTAACTTAGATTAGAAAATCCTGAGTCGGATACTGGCCACTCGCTTACTCCCATACATGACAACTCTAATTCACAAAGACCACTCCGGGTTTATTCCCACCAGAAACACAGCGTTTAACATTCGGCGTCTCCTACGAGTGCTGGAGGCAGACTCCTATAGGAAAGATATGGCGACGGTCTTTGCAGTAGATAGAGAAAAGGCATTTGATAGCCTAGAATGGCCTTACTTGTTCCATGTGATGCAGGAATTTGGGCTGGGAGACATATTTGTGGGCTGGACAGCTCTCCTATATTCTGATTTCACTGCTAGGGTTAAAAAAGGTGGACTAATATCTGATACCTGCAACGTTGGACGGGGAACAAGACAGGGGTGTCCCCTTTCCCCCTACTGTTCGCCCTGGCGATGGAGCCACTTGCAGCTAAAGCTAGAACAGGGCAATCCTATCAGGGACTTAACATTTATAGACAGACACACCACATTGAGCTCTACGCAGATGACCTATTGATGTTTCTGGTAGATTCGGGAGAAGCGCTTCAGGGCACGAAATAATTGTTACAGGGCCTAGGTATAGTACCAGGGCTAAAGGTGAACTGGGCAAAGTCCTTTTTATTCCCTGCGAAGGAGGGCAGGATAGGCCCACAAGAAACTGAAGGAGTGAGATGGGAGGATAGATGCCTGACATACCTGGGTACCCAAATATACCACACTCAGGAAGACATTCTAGAGGGTAATATAGAGAAAGCCATTAGAGGAGCAAAAAGCAATTTTGACTTTTGGGGCTCTTTGCCGTTATCTGTAGCCGGCCGGGTAGCTCTGCTTAAAATGGTGACACTTCCGAGGTTATTATACTACTTTGGGACCTTGCCGGTCTGGATACCGTCAAAGTACTTTGCCCAGCTCAGGTCAATGATCATGGGATTCCTGTGGGGAAATGGTAGGCGAAGGGTGGCGCTTAACGTCCTCATGCGACCAAGAGCAGAGGGAGGATTGGCGGTACCTGATTTTGAGGTCTACTACCTGTCGGCACAATTGCAATGGCTCACAAAGTGGGTGCGAGTCGTCTCAGAGGGGCGGAATAACTGGGAGAAGAATTTATGACCTTAAGACTGTTGTCCCAAATTACATTAAGGCTTACTGTTCGAGCCCCGATCCTCCCCTCGGAACTAAACACAGCACGGCGGTGCTGGAATAGGAGCCTGCGACGGGCCAAAATTAGAAGCCCTTATGCCCTGGTAATCCTGTTACTTATGTGTGAGGCCTTGGCGCACAGGGGTAGCTGGCAGAGACTGATGACTTGAGCGGAACAAGGATTGGCTAAAATGGGAGATTTATATGAGGAGGGGGCCATGATCCCCTTCAACGATCTGCAGGACTGATATGACCTACCCAGGGGGGATTTCTTCTGCACTCTGCCCTCACAGTGGCCATACGAAAACACTGGGGAGGGGGACTCACTGAGCCAAAGACATCACTGGGCTGCCAAAACATGGTGATGGCGGCAGGTACATTTAAGGCGGTTAAGTGTTTGTACAGGCGCATAACGCAAGAAACATTACTGCCCTTATCGGAGGTGCGACACAAGTGGGAGGCAGACCTTGGAGAGGCTATTCCAGAGAAAATCTGGTGTGAACTAGTGGAGAGGGCCTGGAAGAGCACCAGAAATGCCAGATTCACGACCCAATGCAGCGGCTTGCCTGCGTTGTAATAGGGAAGGAGCAGATTTCAGGGCCATATTCTGGGACTGGCTAAAACCTGGGTAATTTTTGGGGAGAGGTAACGACGTTGCTGGCCGACATCACCGACAGGGAAGTTGAGTCATCTCAGAAGTACTGCTTATTACACTGGTTCCCTCATACAACCAAAAATAAAATCACAAGTAAATTTTTAGATATGGGCTTAGTCCTAGCCAAAAGAGACATCACCATGTACTGAAAAGCAAAACAGGGTCCAATCATAGCCAGATGGAAGAAAGAACTCATTAAGTGGGCAGAATGTGAAGGAATAATCAGGATGCAAATAGCAAAAAGAACGGGGAACGAGAGGGCGCTGAAAGCAGCACGAGCATGGAAAAGTTAGTGGTTCTACTTAAGATCCCAGTTGATGATGGGGAAGAGGAATCAATAGGAGAGCCCCCGGCATGAGTAGGCTGAGCTACATACCGCTAAGCACATTGTGGATCGGTGAGGTTATCCAACAAGTACAGCACTCCGCCGCCCTTACTGACCGAAAGATGCTAAAGTGCTACCTCAGACAAATGGGAAACCTAACCTGGAGTGGTCGGATACCGCAAACTAGAAATTTGAATACAAGTGACACGCCTGGGGGGAGGGGAGGGAGGAGGGCAAGTTGTGGAAAGGGAGTTTAAGGTCAAGACTGAAGACATGTATAGCAGCTCCAGAATTGAACATAGTACAACGTATGTCCATTGGGCTGCTGGGTGAAGTCCGGGGAATTTATGATCACTGCAATGACCTGTATTCCTTTTGTTTTGCTATTGAACTATCTGTATAAATGACCGATCAATTACAATCCTGATCAATGATAAGTATGATGCACAATTGACACCTGGAACCTTCTGTAAAACCCAATAAAGTTTGTTTTAAAAAAAAAAATCATAGAGACAATCCAAAAAGAGAAGTTGACGCGGAAAAAGTGTAAGAAATTGGAATATTATGTGGTATGGCTGTGTAGCCTTACCATGTAATATTATCACAGTACCCAAAAGATAGTCCTTTGTTTCAAACTAATAAATCCTTAGCTTAATCCTAGTAGAGTGGCAAAGAGCAGTCAGGCTTTACTGGTAGAACATGTGTTATGCATTTCAGAGTACCAACATGAACGATAAGGATTTGACACGACTTTAGCGAAATCTGACACCAATTTATGAGACTAGAGTGTATTTTATCTTAATTTAGACACCAAAATGAACAGAATGGCATATGTATCACTGGAGTTATTGATTTGTGAACCAATATTAAATTAGTGCAAATTAATACATGGAAAATAAAACATTGCGGTCAATGGCAAAACCCACTACTGACAATCGGTCATTTGCAGGTTGAGTTACGTGGAACCCTTACCGGGTTAAGGTCATCCGGGCCCCAGGACATGACTGCCAGATCGATTTTACCTAGCCCACGTAGTCTTGGTGCAGAGTTTCACTGGCTGTCCCTGACGCTGAATGGGAGCCGCAGGGATGTTGTTTTTACAGCTTCCCCGAGGCTGCAAGAAACAGAATGCAAAAACACAACAGGTACACAGCTGCTGACATCGGATAAAGGTTGCACAGTGTTCCCTGTAGATGCAGCGTCTAATGTACGGTTTAGTTGCTGGATTGGCAACCAACAGGCCCTGGCAGTGGTAAGCACAGCTAAAAGGTTCTGGAACTTCACTGGGTCCTGAGTATTGAGGTAGCGGTCTGAAACTTTGTGGCAAGCGGGACTACAACTCCCACAATTCATTGGACCACCTGGATGTGAACGATCCCACAGAGGCCTGATTACCGGTGATTCTTCAGATCCAGTGAGTGTTTTTACCTGCAGTTTGCAGGGGACTAGTGCCGCTAGTCCAGGGG
Organism: Triturus cristatus; assembly: GCF_964204655.1. Taxonomy (NCBI): domain Eukaryota; kingdom Metazoa; phylum Chordata; class Amphibia; order Caudata; family Salamandridae; genus Triturus; species Triturus cristatus. The sequence continues at coordinate 1,398,563,075 of NC_140589.1, forward strand.
AGATTGAAGGTACTTCTGGCTTCCACAGGGGTCCCGCTGTTCAGATGTGCTGAGTTTTAGCAAAGGACGAGAGTTGTTCACTCAGTTCCAAGTCTGTTGCCTCAGGGACAAAGTATCCCTCTTTTGCTTTGGTGTTGTGGGCAAAGTCCTGTTGTCAGCAACACAGGTCTCCTCTTGGTCCTTACTTGATGCAAGTTGTTCAGATCTGAGGTTCTGGTGTCAGGGGGGTCACTTAAATCCTAGATTTAGGGAAGTAACGATGTGGGAGCAAGTAGCCAATGGGCAGCTGGTGCCTGCATCTAGATCGCCCTTGAGGTGACCACATACAGGCATGTTGGTCACCTTTGCTACCCAGAACTCCAGGGCCGGTTCCTTTGCGTCCCCACCAGGCACCCGTATATAAGTATATGTGAAATAAAAATAAATTTAAATGGCCATGGCATCAGCTTTTTTCAGCCGTGCTGCGGCCCAGTCGCTTACAGTTCATGCATCTTTAGTGGGAAGGGCAGTGCATGGGGGCCTGCGGGGGTGGACCTTCAAATTAACTGATAGCAGTAGACTCTAGACATGGCCACTCGCACTCACCTGGGTCCTGACATGAGTCCACACTGTGTGCATGTCGGGTTGGCTGGCTGCTTTTCTGTGGCTAACCCAACATGTGCACTGGAGCCCTCTCTCCTGCAGCGCAATTAGGGAGCCGGGGGAATCACAGATGTAGCCCCCGGCCTTCTAATGAGCGATTAATGCACCTGCCCAAGCCAGTCCTGGTGCTGCTCTCATGGAGCAGCGTCTGGATTGGCTCTGGTGCAGTGCAGTGGCCAGCATGAGGTAGCGCGAGGGAAGCATGACCAAACACTGTATGGCTTTATCATGAAGCCATGCAGTGATTGGCCATTTCTGCTCTTGTGTTCTCTTCCCTCTTCATGGCATTGCCATTGGTAATGGCATTGCACATGAGGGAGTGCTGCAGACGAGACCCCTCGTCAACTGGAAATGTCCGACTGCCAGCCCGGGCCGAAATTATGAGCACACTCCAAGTCACAGAAGCGGCGGGCCACAGTGTAAAATAAAAGGTAGAATCTGTTTTGTTTCTGGTTACGTTTCCTATTTATGAGTTTCTATGGTATGCCGCTGTCACCAGTGTTCGATTATGGGGCTGTTGGCTAAGCTTTTAGTGTTTAAGGGTGCCAACTATAAATTGTGTGTCGCTAAAAATAAATTACAAGCAGGGGAACCAGGATTGAGTCTTAGCGTAGGCTCAATCTCCTGTGATCCTGGGCAATTCACCTAATCTAAATCTCCACATGCCTTAAAATACATGCATGTGCCTTTGTGTAACGTAACTGGGGCTCATGTAAAGCACTCTAATACCTTCTTACACCCTTGCATGAGAAGTGGCTTTTTTCTTACTACTAGGTAGTAGGGCACGCAGTGCTAACCATGACTCAGACACACTGCAGAAACTATTTAAATTGCAATGAATGTCTGGCATTTCCCTTGGACGAAGTGTGCCCAAAGGTATTTTTTTTATAGAGCGAACAGTACAAAAGTGTGCTTTGTTCACCCTTGTAAAGAGCAGCAATCTTGCCTTGCCGTAAATCAAAGGGTAGTGTACACTTCTGTGTTTTTCAAGCCCCTGCAGCTATGGGGCATGGTCAACTCTCTTTTGTCTTGGTTACCGCTATACATTTGCTTCATAACTGGGGTTAGTGCAGGGCCTTTTCTTGAGGGAGATGGGGAAACTGCAGAGGTGTAAAAAGCCTCAGGCAACCACAGATTTAGATTTTATTTATGGAAAGAGAGTCTGCTCTTTAAGCGCTGCAGACTTTGCTGCATGTGGTGCTTTTTTTGCGAGGCCTACGGAGGAGCCAGCGTTGATCTCCCCCCCCCCAATTTCCAAAATATATGTTGTAGACAGTGCACTCTGCTGTTAAAATGAAAATAGCTTTGCCTGTCTCCTACATGTGGAACTCTGTTCTGTCAATCAGACTGATAACTAATTTAACCCTATTAAAAAATGCACAGTAAATCACCATGGACCTCCAGGAAAATGTTGTGCCCCCCTCTCAGCCACACCACTTTCAGACTTCACCAACCGCCACTGCAAAAACCTCTATTCTGTCATTCCTATAGATGACAGAAACCAAATTGTGGTGTGCTGACCAGCTACCCACCCTGGAAGTGTGGCAAGCCATCTGGGGGTGTACACCCCCCTGCATAGCTAATTTCCTGCCTGCCTGGGTGCAAATGTGCCTGGGACAGAGGGAGAGCTGTTCCCTCCACTGGGAGTCAGCTCTGATGCATATCAGTGGTGGTGCAGCCTTTGAAGCTCACCGCCTTGATGTGCCATTTCACTAGCCTGCTTGGTAGGAGGGTGTGTAACCTCCTTCCTGCCCAAGCCTTTGTTCCTGACTATTGGAAGTGTTCTCACTGCATGGCAAGAGGTCTGAATCCTGTCTTGGCGGCATCAGGTGCAGGAATGTGCGTGCTTGTCATCCAGAACACAGAGAAGTTAGGGCAATCAAGCTGGCAACCTCTATGGTGCCATCTGGATGCATGCTATAATAATAATAATAATAATAATAGTTCATTTATAGAGCGCATGGCTACCCCCGGAGGTGTGTCCCAGGGCTAGAAGCCCTACAGTAGGAGTGGGTGAAAACTGGACTAAAGTTTGTAAAGCCAGGTTTTCAGACCTCTGCGAAAGATTGGTTCAGATTTCTCAGCTCGTAACCAGAGAGGAAGTGTGTTCCAGTTCTTGGCTGCTAGATAGCCAAATGATTGTGCGCCCATCCTAACTTTCCTTATCCTGGGAATCTTGAGTAATTTTGCTCCTGTTGATCCTAACTGTCGGCCAGATATGTACGGGGTGAGAAAGTCATGCAGGTAGCTGGGGCCTGTCCCCTGTAGGCTCTTATGACAGAAACACATGGCTTTGAAGAGAATTCTCTTCCTGATCGGCAGCCAATGGAGGGAATCGAGAGCTTGTGTCGTTGAAGATCGACTAGGTAGATTAAGAACAAGGCGTGCTGCTGCATTTTGAATACGTTGGAGTCGTTGCACGCAGTCTTTTGTCGCACCCAGATATAGGACGTTCCCATAATCAAGTTGCGAAGTCACCAGAGTATGAACTATGTTTTTCCTAGCTGATACAGGAAGGATGTCTAGGGTTTTTCTTAACATCTTAAGGGTGCCAAAACATCTCCTTACCACCTTTCTAGTTTGGGTCTCAAACGAGAGTTTAAGATCGAGCCATATTCCCAGGTTTTTTACCTCAGTTTTGGGTTCAGGGATAGGCCCCAGTGCCTGGGGCCACCAGGCTCGACCCCATATGGAGGGAGATTTCCCGATAATCATGACCTCTGTCTTGCTGCCATTCAATTTAAGGCAGTGGTTCGACATCCATGCGGCCAGATCATTGAGACAAGAGGAAAACTTTACTGCCGACTCACCGAAGTCTTGTGCTAGGGTCACCACAAGCTGTGTGTCGTCAGCGTACGACACCATGGAAAACTTGTATTTGTCCATGATCCTGGCCAATGGACCAATGTACAGATTAAAAAGGGTGGGACTCAGAGTAGATCCCTGCGGGACCCCCTGCTGAAGTGGCAGGATTTTTGATTGGTGAGGGCTATTTCACCCAGTGCACAAGAATTGTGTAAGGGGTGAGAAGGCATGTTGTTTGATACCAAACATGACATATTATAGTGGTACCATAATGATACTGCCAATCTCGAGAGTGTCGGTTGGCAGCCCATGTTATCTTTTGAACCACTAACACTTATAGTAATTTCCAATGGGGAACACGACTAAAGGGACATATAGGCTTTCACTTATATGTCCTCACCTTTAATATACTGCACCTTGCCGCCTGGGCTGAGGAGGCCTACCTTAGGAGTCTCTGACATAGTAAATGTAGTGCATTTGACTCTGCCGCACATGGTGAGGGCACAGTCGAGTTCAAGCAGTTTGCAATGCTCCTGCAGTCTGATATGGCAAGCCTGCTGTCAGTAGGTACCAGGGACTTTGAAAGGGGTAAAGCCTTTGCCAATTTGTGATTACCAAGTCAAACATAACAGCTTTGAGAGAGAGCACAGGCACTGGGGTCTGGGCAGGATACTCTAGTGCACTATCAATCATAACCATTAGCAGTTGGAGCAAAAAGTGGGGGGTGACCATACAAAACGGGGCACTCTCCTACATGAGGCAAGCCCCAAAACTCTAGCATTTATTTCCAAACCACCTGCTCTTCAGAACACCCCTAAAAACCAAACTATGTGCTGATGGTTATATTAATGAACTATCCCTCAGTCCCTCTTAGCAATGCAGCAGTAATGAGGAGTGAGGTTTCCTTCTGCTTTAGGAGTAAATAAGCACACTACTGAATAACGGCCACCGATTGAACTGGTTTTGATTGTGTTGCCATGACATGTTCATGATTGCTCTCAGTGGAGTCATGAGAGCCTCAAATTGTTCCTGTTTTTCTATGATTCATACCATGTTTACAAGTGTGTCCATTAATTAGGTGTTTAGTAGTCAGATGACTGGGCCCTGAGGAGAGCCCTACATTCACATGGGGTCAAAACGTAGACGAATTCCCCTTTTGGTTGACTCTTGTGATTTGTTCTAACGGGATGTCACACCAATTCATGCAAACTTTTTACTTGTTTGAGTCTTATAGAGAACCATTGGGAACTGTATAGTATCTTTGTCCACATGTGTTTTAAATGAAACCGCTTTTAAGCACTGCATCGTCTGCACTATGATCACTAATGTTTCTTTATAATATATGACTGCATTTAATGAAATTGAAATCTCTTCGTATGTCCTGCGCTTTTCAAATTAGATTTGGTATATGATTCCTAGTAAAATAATTACAGGGTTTCCTATTAGACATCACAAGGTTCCAGTTTATAAATGAGTCTTTGAATTAATTCGTATTTACCCAGGTCCACCTGGGATTGCAGGGTTGTCCTTGAGCTTTCATACACATATGCACTGATGGTCTGCAAGCAGCAATATTAGTCAGCAAGTAATGCTGATTAGGGTGCTACATGGCGGAGCCTTCTTGAACTACAATAACATAACTATCCTTGACATACAGCATATTATTAGCATTCTCTCCCCCACCAATCACACTACCTAAACTACTTTACCCTGGGATAATCAAAACCCCTCCCAGACAGAGCTACTGATAAATTCATCTTGAATGGCAAGAGCTGAAAACAGCCAGGAGATAACTGACATTATGCACCAGGGCACAAGGGACGTTAAACTGGTTGTAGAGGAATTAGGTGCCAAAAGAGACTCCTGGTCAAACAGTTCACTACTGGTTATTGTCCCGGACTCATTAATAACCTTGAGGCAAAATTAGGACACAAATGTGGGTCTGCTGGAAGACGAGGACTGGGTGGAGGCAACGATGGCGGCTACTTTCTGGAAGCAAGTGGCCCGGAGTCTGGGTGAAGCTATGGCACCGAAAATATTAATACTGGAAATTCTTGAAGGTTGGAGCTGCACGCAATACGAGAAACTACTTGTAGGCCTGGGCACAATATTGCCCACAAGAGATATTGCAAAGTACTGGCATGTTCTGGACATACCCCCAATTGGCAGATGGATTTGGGGGATGGACTACTGTGTAGTCACGGAAGAAATGGTTTACAAAGCACGGGATGCCCAAAAAGCATGTTGAGATATGGCGTATGTTCAAAGGAATAGTATGCGATGGTAATTCATATCTGTGGTTCAAGCCACATGCTGGCTTTCTGGATCAACGGTCTCCGTTTGCTAACAATAACTAGTACATTCCACCCTACGATGTTTTTTTTTGGGGGGGGGGGTTACTGAGGCTTTTCCGTGCAATTGTTTATTATGTTAATATGGCAAAATCAATAAAAAGATTATAAAAAAGAACATACATAAAGGCTTTGATCACTGCCATACTGGGGCAGAACAGAGTGAAGTCTGCCTATCCCAGAGAGACCTCTCTGACGCTGTCACTACAACACACACTAAAACACATACCGGGAATTTAAAAACAGCAGTTAAGAATTAAAAAATCCCTCTGCAGAAAGCCAATGAATAAGGTATGCATGACTTCAAATCTGACATTAGAAATTCCTCACAAAGGATGTCTCCATGATGTATAAAACAACATGCAAAATGCCCTATAGAGAATACATGTGTAAGAAGCTAATTGGCCCGAATATTTAAGGGTAGTAGTGCACGCTAAGGGGTGTTCGCCATATATTTATCAGGTTAGCTCCTAGCCACCCGGTCCTCTTTTGGTAATTCAGCAGAGGAGCCTGGAGGTGACTGCAGACAGTAAGATAACATCTGATCTGGGTAGGATGTGCCGAACAAGCTCTTCCACCTGCTCTCACTACCAGAGTTCATGACAGACCATAATGTTAATTGAAGAGATAGCAGTAGATCCTAATCTGATTTTCTATCCAGCAGTAAAGCGATTAACAGAAAGATAAGAGTATACTTACCCATCACATTTTGTGCGTTTGATGTAACACACTATGTGGCCAAGGGAATGAGGTAATTGTCTCTTAATAGACACTTGGCGCTGTACATCTCCAGAAGTAGTTGGAAGAGCAACCCAGAAGCAGCTTGAAGAGCAACCCCAAAAGCTCTCATATTCTTTCCAACTTAAGCAAAAGGTTGAACACAAGCATTTCTACTTTGCACATGCATGTGGTCACTCTAGACCACACATAGTCCTCATGAATTCACCAGGGTGACGGACAAATAAAAGCACTGAAACATGTCGATCTAACCATGACATGAGGATGTATATTTAACCCTCTTTTTACTTGTTTCAGAGTGGACCTATTAAAGTATCCCTAATCTTAGCCTGACTCATTTTGTATGTTTTGGACTTAATTCTGTGATAAATGGCAAAGCCAGCAGGACTGATAAAGGTGGGTGCCCCTCTAAGAGTACAGGCGGCCGCATAAATGAGACAAGAGGGTCAATGACACAGATAGATTTGCCTGCAATATAAAAACAGACCTTCTTTAGGATTAGGCCACACAGACCCATGCAGTTGCCACCATGTTGGATTTCTATCCATATAAAGGCAAACTCAATGATGAAGCAAGCCACAAGATGTGCGTGAAATTCTGACGTCCTTTAAAAGACACTCTTAAACCAGTAATCACACACCAATTGGAGGCCAAAGCTTAGTCATGTCCCTAAGCGAGCATTTGTTGACATTACCTGCTTGACCTATCATCATTCTGGCTGTCCCTGTCATAACACTGGCCCCATCCTTGACATTCTTTACAATTTTTGGTGATATTATGACTATCCATGGCATAAAGGTGGTTCATCAGAGTCACAGTGTGGGTATTCGTGACATGCTGACTATCTCTAGAATCGCAATGGCCTCACTTGACGTTTTATGGGCATGTCTGACATTCTGGCTATACTCAGCATTACTAGGGCTTATCCTTGATATTTTGCAGGCATTCTTGGAATTATGGCTCTGTGTGGTGTAATGATGGCCACCCTTGACATGCTATTAGCATTGTAGATGCCTTTCTAGCTATCCCTGACATAAGAATGACCCATCCTTTTACTGTAAGCATTATTTATAATTTTCTCGCTATCCCTGGGATAGCAGTGATTGGTATGGTGATATTCCAGTTATCCATGGCATAACAATGGCCCATCCCTGACATATGTCATTTGGGACTGTGCATGAGTATTTAGTGCTGTGCTTGGGCATTGAAGGGTGTAATTTGGTGTTTCAGTCTACACTAGGGTATTTGAGTATGCGACTGGGGCCTTCGAGCAGTACAATACTGCATGCTTAAGAAAAGACATGACATTTATCTGTACAAATGAATATATTATAAGCTTTTTGTCAATCATTATGACATTCTACATATATATAAAAACTCTGTACATAACATAAAAATGAGTAAAGTTTGCAGATACAAGTTTATAATGATTATGTTGATTGTAAACTTACCTCTGATACCCCAGATACGGAACTTGATCTTGTTGGTCCCATGGAGGCATTTTGTAACTCTTTTTGAGATGCTTCTTCAGACATAACATTGTCCTAAGTAAACACAAATAATCCTTATGCAACTACTTTGAACTCTTTAACCTGGAATAAACAATGCTACAATAGGTTTTCAAACGCATCCAGTCATTATCATACACATGTTGACAATGTTTCTTTATGTAATCATGTCTTCTACCTTTTAATACCTTTCAATTCTTCTTCATTGGCATTTGCTTCTGTTATGGTAGGGTTGCTGTAGAGGTTTGGACTTTTGAATGTTAATGTCTAGTAAGGCCTCAGGACTGCTGTACAGGGCTAAAAACTAATTTTCTTGGCATTTTTTCCCTTCAGTGCTGTCCCTGTTATAAGGGATTCCTAGGCAGTTTGCAGGCCCCACATCAGTCATTGCGGTGTGCAGATTATAAATATACAGTGCACTGTAAATTCGTTGTGTTGGATTTGGCCCACTCTGCAGGGTCACCCCTAAACTTTCTGCCTTTACTCTTCCTGTTTTCTGAAACCCATTTATTTCGGCTTTTAGGATTTTGTGCAATTTACCACCCCTCACCAATGCTAAAGTGTTTGTGCTCTCTCCTTTAAACATAGTAACATTGGCTTACAACCAATTGACACATTTAGTTTACTTGTAAGTCCCTAGGAATGTTGTACTACATGTACCCAGGGCCTATAAATGAAATGCAACTAGTGGACCTGCAGCGCTCATTGTGCTAAAAAGTAGCCTTTTTAAACATGTCTCACGCCTGCCACTGCAACCTGTAGTGCATTTTTAAATTGACATTTCAACTTGGCAAAAAAACCTTTTGCCAGGCCCAAACCATTCTTTTTAATACATATAAGTCACCCTACAGTAGGCCCTAAACAGCCCTTAGGGCAGGGTGCAGTGTATTTAAAATGTTGGACGTGTCCTTTCAAGTTTTACATGTACTGGTAGTGAAATCTCGTAAACACGTTTTTAACTAGTGTAAGGCCTATCTCTCCCATTGGATAACATTGGCTTCCTTATAAAATGTAATAAGTGATAATTTTTGTTTGGGAGGAAGTATGAATGTCATGTTTACACTCAAATGTAATGTAAAACCCTCTAATGCTAAAGTTGGATTTTAGGTCATAATTATGAAAACGGCACTTTAGAAAGTTTGCATTTTCTTGTACTCACCATTTGGTGCCTGCAGCTTGTATCCTGGGTCACATGACTGGGTGCAGTTGGCCTTTGTGTATTACTTGCAAACAGTGAGACAAATGGGAACTAGATGTTGCCAGGAATGGGCCACCCAGCCAGGGTGGGAGGGGTGTAGCTGTTCCCTGCCTCAGTTACATTTCAAAGGGTCTGCCTCCAGCACACCCACAAAGAACTTGACACCAGCCTATTGTCACAACCAGACCGCATTAAGCCATGGCAAGAGAAGGAAGGAAATCCAGATGCTGGAGAGATCTAGAAGTTTCTCCCACTTCAAAGTTGGCACCAGGTATAAATATAGGACCCTCAGACTAACTCTTCAGTATGCTCTTGTACCTCTGGACACTACAGAAGCAGGAAGTCCTTGCTGCTTGAGGCCTGCCCTGCTCTCTAAGAAGGAAGTCAGGACCTACTCCCTTCATCCCAGGCTGAGTGACACCAAGGGTCAAGCTGGCTGATCTGTTCTGGAGCACAGGGACACTGCATGCACTGGACCTGCACCTGGGGCTCCCTGAGCCCTATTGTCCTCTGCTGGAGTGGGTTACTTATCCCCAAGAGGTGCCTCTCCAGGGTCCTGGGCCCTTGGCTGGCAGAGAGAACTCCTCCTTTCCTAACTGAAGGTTCCATCAAATCCGTTGTGAAGCAACATGAAACCCCACAAAGCCTCGCCACACAGCTGCAAGTATCATTGGAACAAGTGCCAAGTGTCAGAAAGCAACACATAGCATCGCCGCACAGCTGTAAGTTTCATTGGAACCGGCGCCGAGTGACGAAAATACCCAACGCACAGCTTCATCGGAACCCATGCTGAATGATACAGAGCCTTGCAAAGCAACGCTGCACAGACAGTGCACTGATAAAATAATTTAATATCCTCAGGTCCTGTGCCGGCCTCCTTTCTAAAGTGGTCAGCCTGAACTTGTGACGTAGCACCTATTAGGAGTCTTGCCCCTGTGGATTTTGAAGAGATACCACATATAGAGAAGGCTAGACCAATGACGGAAAAACAGACATTGAGGAATACAGGCAGGCTAACCTCAAGCTTTAAGGGTACCTTAAGCACCATGAAAAGATGGGTCACATTGAAAACTGAAGCAACTCTAGATTCAGGCCCAAATAAAATCACAAACCGGTACTCCTGATCATACAAAATCTGACAAAGTGATGAATGTCTATAAATACAATGTAACATTCAAACCCGCTATTCTCAAGTCTGTACAATGCACCAAGTGGACAGGGAACTTTGAGGGTTGTATTCATGGGAACCTTAGCTCCACAAGGTATTGATATAATTGAATCTTTTGTGTCAGAAAATGGTAGCAAATTTCTTTTGGGGAATTAATTCTGCACTTGAGGAACTTTTAGGTACCAAAAAACCCCACTGATCTTGAAAGGAGCGGGCCATAGTTGTGCTAAAATCCCTGTGCAGTGGTCATAAAATGTATCTGGTTGTAACAAAACATGAACTGAGTAATTGTTATGCACAGTTTCACCAATAAATAGTTGCTAGCAAACTTTTAGCTACCAGAGAACTTGCTATTGCTGCAATGACAAAGTTTGGTCAGTGCCAGAGAGCAGGAGAAGGCCAGTTAACATTGCCAACAGGCCCTAAAGTAATATAATCAAGAGCGAGTACTAGGCAATCAAAATAAAGAGCACTAAGCAAAATGTCCAAAATTCAGGTAATGGGTGTGGGTAGTAAAAAAGCAGATTAGACAAGAATGGAGTATCACACAAGGGTGGATTTAGCAATTTGTTTAAAGGTCCAGGCAAGGCTTTAAGTGGGCTGGGTATCACCGGTGTTGAGCACCGGCGTTTTTTTAAAGGGGCTTTGAAATGGGTCTCTAGCGGGCTCTGTTTTGTGCCCTGACACAGGCTGCCTGTGTTTTTTCCGGACTGCAGTGACAGCAGGCACATCAATGTGCACATGCTCACACTGCTCACTTCTCACTAGTGGAGAAGTTACGCATGACGTCATGCCAGGTGAGAGTTGTAGGGGAAGGGAAATCCTTTTAAGAGAGTCATTTTCTCTCTGGATTTCCCTTCTCTTTTTGAAACTCAGGAGCAGCAACATTATCGTGGTGTCACCAGGGCTTTAAGTGGAAGCTTTTTCAATATTATATACAGGCCATAGTTGCTGCTTATTTATCTTATGCAACTAACAACCATTGATAAAGCCAATAGTCCTGACTTGTAGATATGATGTTACTTGTTGTATCATATATCTGGAAGCAATGACAGAAACAGCAAAATACAAGTCGGGCGACACACTATGCTAAGCACAGATTTTTAGCCTATGTGTTTTTAAGCCATGCCCATAATTACATTGGCCACGCCCCTGCGAGAGACCCTCCAGCTTTTTCATCCCTCTTAAAGCCCTGGGTCCAGGGGAATGCTCTGGAACTATAATGACTAACATCATAGGAGAGCCAAAGGCTTGGCTGGTTAAGTCCCCTGGAAATTAAACAACCCAAGGGATAGCTCATCCTGGGTTTCATGTCAAAAGTAGTCTACATTGCAGAGAAGGGGGTGGAGGTCTTCTTATCTCACTTTTGTGGGTAGGTGATGGACTCTAAGACCCTCACTAGAATTATTTTAAATACCCCAATACCTTCTGAAGGCCTCTGGGAATGAGATCTATGTGAGAGCCCTGATAGGCACAGGTGCCAGTAAACCATGCTAAAGGGAAGGAGCACAGGATTGACCATCCTAACAATTTTCTATTTTGTTTGGCAGTCATGAAACCGAGAGGACGGCACTTGCTATACTCCACTAAGAGGGGAGAAGAGGCAAAGGAGTACAGATGTCAAGTAAATGTATCCTAAGCAATTACCTGCCTGGCTATCAGTTAAGGTCTGTGATTACTAAAACACCCCTACCACTGCTCACAAGTAAAGAGTCTGAGGTTACTGGCCCAGAGAAGAGGCACAGAGAGCCTGGAGGAAGGAAAGAGGCAGGAGGCATGGAAAACATGAAGAAACCCCCAGATGAGGAGCTACTTCCTTATCCAGAAGAGGATTTGTAGTAGTAGAAACCTGATGCATCAGCCTCAATGTACTGCCTGCACAGGCTGAGTTTGAGTCAGAAGGAGGCACAGTCCAAGCAGACCTCTGCAGGGCACAGAGGGAGTATTTAACCAATGAAACCTTTATGAGGAGTCAGTGGCTTAAGCAAAGTGTAAGCTCCCCATCTTGTCCTAAGTCATTCGAAAAAGATCCACTGCACAGTGAACCCAACAAACCTGGAGCCGCTAGAAGACCAGTGGTGGACCAGAGTTTATGAAAATTGCTGGCAGACCTAGCTCACAGCATTCCAACTTATGAGAACTTGCTGAAAACAAGAGAACTCAGTGAAAAGGAAATCAAGATAAAGGAGTCCCGATTCCTTTGGTTGTGGACAGCAGCTTTTGACTAGGTGGGGATGGTCATTCACTCACACTCGGACAACAATACTACGTCTGGGTAAACTTATTTGGTAGCTGTACTTTAAAGCACACTAACCCATTCAGAAGCAAAATTGCTCCAGTGAGTCACATTTTACTTCAACAGGTTTCCCCGTGAAAGTGGTCACATATACAGTGACCTATCGCATGTCATCCTAAAAGAAGTCTATGTGGGCCACTCACAAGTTCTCTACGGATTTTATCCCCATACTAATGGGATTGGACTGAGGGCAAATTGTGAGTTGTAAATGGATTTGTGGTTTGCAATGTATACATTGCGACTCCTGGCAATTATTAAGAAAAAAATGGGCCACTAAGGGGCGTTTCCTCTTCCTTGTGACCAATAAGAACAAGTATCAACTGTTTGAAACTATAGCTGCACACCGTTGATTGGATACCGGCACTCAAAGGGGGCTGCATCAATCCACAAGTGAAAACTATCCATGAGGGACAAGGGGATTGTGGGGGGAGCAAACAGCAACTCTTTATGTCCATATTCCGTTTACATTATATAATTTTTTTTATTTTGCTTGATATCCCTATGACTAACTTTAAAGGACAGGGAGCAATCACGACATTTGCAGGTGTGACTGGAACGATGGAGGTTTGTTGTCCCACTGCGTTCACAGCCATTTCATACAATTAATGTATGTGCATGTAGCAGGATTCCTGTAAATCCAATCGAAAGGCCATTTTGTGCTGCAACGTATTAGTGCATCTGTAACAGTACAAACATATCCTTGTGTTGCATTATAGATCGCACAAACAAATATTGCAATCAAGCAATAGTACATTACGCCCTTAATCTTTCTCTTACTCTGACAACTGCATAAAAGGACTGGAATGCAGGTGATGCAGCAGTTCTCTAACCTTGCAACCTGGACCCACTTGCTGGTATGATCAGGACAATGATATCATATACAGCATGCCTTTGACAAGCATACGTTCACCAGTGTCAAGCAAGCTAAGAGACAATATTAACAGTGAAGTATCCAAGCTGATAAACCTAGGGATACCCAAGGAGCCCTCCTTGAGGTGGTAGTTCAAAGGCAACTGCTCTGAGGGGTTATCCAAGAACTGAGATTCTCCATGCACATTAAGGTCACCAGGACAGATGCTCATCACATACCCTCATCTGATGAGCCTATTGATAATTTGAGGAAGGCTAGTTTATTTTTAATCACATTTGATGTTACTTCTTGACATTGACACATTGCCATACAGAAGATATCAAAGAGAGGTGAGCATTCTCTACCTTCGAGTCAGAATTCTGTCCTTCGGGTAAATGTTTGCCCCTGTAACTGTCCTAAGAATTATCAATCAGGTCATGGCTACATAACAGAACTCGTATAGTCAACCAAAAGAATCAAAATCACAAGCTAGCAACTAGCAAGGCACATTCCCGCTTAGATCTCCTTAAATCCCAAAGTCCCCCTCTCCCTCCTTTTGCAAGGGACCCCTTTGGTGATTCGTGCTTCGGATTCCCAAGGGCATATACTTTTTTCACAAAGATCTGACCTAGGTTTTTCTCACTCTGCATCTCTCTAGAACTTAAACACACATTTATGTGTGCATTCTCAATGACTTGGTTTAATTTTCTGTGGTTTTCTTCACTAATAAGCAATGGTTTTGTCAGTTTCCCTTTTCATACTTGTCTGTAGTGGTGCGCTATGGGTTGGTAAAGTGATAGCTGGGATGGACGAGACTAGTGCAAAGTAAGTTACAAGATCAGAGGTGCATGTGCAACTCAACAAAGAAAGAGATGAGCATCGGACCCGCAGTAAGAACAAGCACATCTAGATGCGTAGTGAGAAAATAGGTGGTGTCTGTGGACCGCAAAGCAGATTTTATGAAAGAAAATCCAATTACTACTACTTGTGCATTAGAGGGAACAGTACATGTGCTTGTGCATATTCTGTGAGAGAACACAACAGCCTTTTGTAAGATAAGTGAGAAAGTAGAGTTGGCCATTCACAGCCTGTAAGAATGATCAGATTCACTTCTGTAAAGTAAGTGAGGAAGCAGAGTTCCGTCGGTGAACACGTGAGAAACAATACAGCCGCTTGTGTAATGTAAGCAAGAATAAGCATGGTGTATTTGGAGAATACTCGAAAAACAAGCATTGGCAAAGCCAAAAAGGCATAGCTATATTGTGCAAATTCACACAAAAAGTAATGCATTACCACATTAAAGCTAGACTCGCTTGCTTTGTCAATGGTTATCCAGAGTTGGAGATATTTCCCAAACATGGCTGTGTATGAAGCCAGCAGCCAAACACTAGTTTTATGGACCAGCTTTTTAGAAAACTTGCTTATTTCATGTTTTCCCAATTGTTTCTTTAGCCAGCATAAGTCCTGTTTGTGGTTCTTGGGTTTATCAAGCTGAAGACTTTTCAATCAACAAGCTTATTTAGATTTAGAATAAAGCATGAAACACATAATTATGTTGACAAATGTATACACAAATATGATAATCGCAACAAGAAAAACGTTTCATTCTCGTCCGTGTCCTAATATCTCACCATTTGACACATACAAAGCTTTACTCTTTTACTGGATCTAAAAATACTTCTATTTTAACCCTGGTGTTAACCGAGGCCATCCAAATATTCCCCACTCAGTAGAGCAGGTGTTTTTAACAATATTAAAATAATAAATATGGGTCACACTCTCAAAATTCTGATGCATTTGTGGCTAGATGCAGTACATATATCACAGTGCAGGCTGGTTTGGAATGCGCATGCATCCGTTGCATCCGTTACAGTCCAACCCATGGGAAAACTGACCATGCATCTTATCAAGCCCAGTAGGACTCTGCTTAACAGAGTCCTCTCAAAAATGTTTTTCACCCATTGAAAGCTGCCCTTCCCTTGGGTCTCAGTATTTCCACTCTTTCACACTGCACTGCTATAAAGCTAAAAGTGGTTCTAGCAGGGCGAGAGCCAATTTCGGAAGACCAAGACCAGGGTATAAAAACTTTTTACAATTGATTTCTTATGACAGGTACACATACACGTATATATATGTTTTCAAACTTTTATCTAAAGGCAATTAATTACATTTGTTTACTTAATTAGATTCATTAGCCTGTGCTATAAAATAGGCTACCATATAAAGCTAACATTTAGCAATATTATTATGGCTTGCAAACCACCCCTGGATTTTGTTAAACTTTTGTTGTCACCATTGATTTTAGAATACAACTTTTCAGAGCATAGAATTTCATTTTTTATCCACAATTCAAAAACAGGTGGCCATTAGCTTTTCACAATCAACTTTCTGTTTTGCCTATAGCAATAGCTGCAAACATTCACTAATGTATTTCTACAGGGATCAACTGTAAATGTCTAGAATTACCCAATAATGAGGATGAAAATAAGTTACTTACCTGTAACTGCAGTTATCCAGTTTTGGTATCTTTCATATATTCACATGCTTGAATCATTCCCCATTCACAAAGTGGGAGTTCCACAGAACAATTATAAAGCAGTATGTAAACATATAATAGGATATAATGGCAACAGGCCATCATGTAATAGCTTATCTATAGCCATTTAAAAAATGGACCAAATTTGAACTATGACCAATCAGGTGTCAGCACCCTCTAGAACATTCCCAAGAGAGACAGAGTCCCTCAGATTTTCAAGAACAAGTGGGTATAATATCCTCTCAGGGGAGGAGGGTGGGTCACACTGAATCTATGAAAGATATCAATACTGGATAACTACAGTTGCAGGTAAGTAACTTATTTATTATCCAGCACTGGGTCATTCATAGAGTGACATGCTTGAATCAGAATAGTAAGCAGTATTGTAGGTAATTAAAATACCCTTAGAGGATGGCGGATAACAAGTAATACATCTTTATAGGGGTGTAAACAAAATATACATATATACACAACTGTATATGTATAAAATATATCTACAAAAGAGACACATCTAGGAATTGTAAGTCTAAATATCTATAAACCATAGATAAGCAATCATGAATGGAATAACCAAGCAGTAATAAACAGTCTGAAATACACTTGAATTTAATATGAACAAATACCTCTATTAAAGATGATCACCTTATTGAAAGAGATGGCTCAACACCGCATGGCCTAGGGCTGTGTCACTGCTCTTCTGTGTATTCCAGGCAGTAGTGCTGCATGAACGTGTGGACGGTCTTCCACATCGCAGCACGGCATATCTTCTCCAGCAGAACACCTGCAAACAGAGAAGCTGAAGTGGATAGTGCTCCAGTAGAATGTACTTTAGCCTTTGTTGTTAAAGATTTGCCTGCTTTCGAGTGGGAAAACTGGGTTGTAGCAGGAATCCATCATGCTATTGTTGCTTTTGTTATTGCAGTCCCGTGACGAGATTGTCCAAAAGACACCAGTAGGTGATCCGTTTTGCTAATATTCTTTGTTCGGTTTAGGTAAAATTGAGATATCATTTAATGTCCAAGGTATGGAGAGCCCTTTCAACCGGCATGGCTCGATTGGGGAAAAAAGTTCACACTATTATAGGTTAGTTGAGATGAAAGTGAGAAGGAACCTTGGGAATTAATTTTGTGTGTGTTCTGAGAAGTACAAATTCTTCAGAGAAACATAGAAAAGGCTCTTGTGTTGTAAAGGCCTTCATTTCACTGACAGTTCTCGTGCAAGTGAGAGCGAGTAACAGAGCAACTTTCCAGGTGAGAAAATTTAGATCCGTCTGGTGCATGGGTTTGAAAGGATGTTTCATTTGTTGCGACAGAACCAAATTGAGATGCCATTCTGGTGGATGAGCTCACACTGGTGGGAAAGTTCTGAACAGTCTTTTCATAAATTGTTTCATGACTCTTGTTGAGCAGAGAGATAGAGGAGTAGAATTAATTTCCTTTTTGGGAAAATGGAACTTTGTCTATTGTTCCTTTGACGAGCATCATGAAGGCTTCCTCTCGTAATAAGTGAAGACAAGAGGGGTGTGCTCCCCTTGGCGTAGTATTTGGTGGTCTTTCCGTAAACTCCAGGGTGTGGCCTTAGGTGACTATGTCCAAAGCCCACCTGTCTGAGGTGATGGCTTCCCAATGATGGAGGTAATTTGCTGTATTAGGACCGACGGGGTGAGAAGAAAGGGTATAGCTGGTACCTGGTTGAGGTCACTGCTTACAACCTGTGTCCCTGCTCTGAGGTGGTGGCCTTCTGCGTTGCCCTTGTGTCGGAGGGAGGGTTGGAGACAAAATCTAGGAGGCCGGACTATGGGCTCAATTGTGGCTGTTTATTTGAATATTTATATACACAACAAAAAAACTATTTGTATTAAGAGCAATTCTTCGTCACTCTACAGCCCCTTCTTTCTTTCTTCCCTTTTTCTTCCTCTTCCTGTATTACTTGGTGATGTTTTTTACTTGAGCGGATTTCTGCCCCTGATTAGTAACGTGTTGTGTGCTTTTGCTGTGTTGTGGCGATTCTCAAAGTGCTTCTTCTCCTCTTCTTCTTTTATAGGTTTCAGGACCGGTGATGGACACACCCGAGGATGCTCGCAGAGGAAAACAGAAGAGAAGGTAGTGAGTATTTGGTTGTTCTTTTTCCTTTTCTATAGAGGAGACCACCACCACACTGAAGACAGGGGTGTGTAGAACGTAAGGATTGTAGTAGTGGGGGGGGAAGAGGGGTGGAAAGGCACGAAGTTGCTAGTGCTCACACTTATGTTTTAGTCCTGTCTCTAGTTAGCTGTCTCGCTCTTATAATTTTAGAATGGTGAAAGGAAAGGGAAATGGAAAAAAAAAAAAGTGAGGCGAAACACCGTCCAGGAATGTGGCTTACCTATAATCAGGTTTAAAGCATAAAGAAGGAGCACGTAATAACGTTGCTTATGGGCTCAAAACATGAACTAGAAGGAAAAACAAGCATTGGCATAGCCAATAGGTCTCGCTTTTGGGACCTTATAAGTATTTAGTTATGCAGCACAATATCCTTGGTGCAACAACATCAACTGTTGCATGGCTAAACACTTACAAGGTCCCAAAGGCGAGACCTATTGGCTATGCCAATGCTTGTTTATAGCTCTGTGGGACAGGCTGCTGGCTGGTCCTTACTATGCCAGATTGCCGCTCAGTGTAGACGAGGGTCTGTGCCCACCCTCCAGTAAGCAGTGGTGGCGGAGTGACACTCTGGGGGGGTAGTAAGGAAAGGGGCTGCAGGCCTCGGGGTGGGTCCAGTCCGGGGCAGTGTTTGTTAGTGTATTGCTGTTCTGGACTGGTTGTAAGGAAATGGGCATTTCGTGACCCACCAGTGGGTCCCTAACCACAGTTTGGGAAGCACTGCCCTGGAAGATGTCTTTACATCTAGTTAAACATCCGCATCCCTCTGGAGTAGGGGTTTTCTAACCTATTATGCAGAGCACCCCATTGAGTAAAATAACCAGGCTGGGATAAAAAAAAAGACAAAATAAGAATCAAAATTTTCCTGGAATAGCTCAAATTGAATTAAGATAGCAGCTATTACTAGCCCTCTGTGGCTTACAGATGAATACGCGATGAGGGACTTCAGGTCTGTTTGTCGTATGCAAATTAAGCTTGTTATTACCACCCCCCATAAAGCTAAGGTTATAAACGGGTATGATATTTCTTTTGTTAAAGGGGTTAGGATGATAGAGATTCGGATAATTCCATATCCTCCCAGTTTAAGTTAAACTGCTGCTAAGATTATTGACCCTGCTACTGGGGCCTCTACGTGGGCTTTAGGCAGTCACAGATGAGTTCCATAGAGTGGTATTTTTACTATGAATGCTAGTAGGCAAGCTAGTCATAAAATATTGTTTGTATAGTTTTGTGTCATTACTGGCTCCATTATATTAATTAAAACAAGAGATGGCGATCCTAAAGAGGTTTGAAGAATTAGGAGTGCAACTAGTAGGGGGGGGGATCCTGCCAGGGTATAGAATAAAACATATGTGCCTGCGTTTAGTCGTTCCGCTTGGTTTCCTCAGCGGGTAATGATAATTAGCGTTGGAATTAGCGTAGTTTCAAAAGCAATATAAAATATAATAAGTTATGTTGCAGAGAAGGCGATGATTAAAGATATTTGAAGAAGAGTGAGCATAGCTAGATAAGTTCGTTGTCGGGAGATGGGGTTGGTTTTTAAATGGTTTTGACTGGCAATGGTTATTAATGGGAGGAGTCAGCATGTTAGTACTAGTAGTGGGGATGAAATTGGGTCCACTGATATATATATGTTTGTAAACGTTGAAAATTCAAATGGGAGGTTAAATCATTTAAGGCTTATTATTGCAATAATGGAGCGGTTTGTTAAGAAGTGGGTTTATAGTCATTTTGGGTTGGCTAGTCATACAAGTCGGAGGAGCATTGTGGTTGGGATTAGGATTTTTAGCATTGTAGTAGGTTTAAGTTTTTTAAGTGATCAGTACCGTGGGTTTGTGTTGTGGCTACCATAAGGGCAAGTCCATTGCTTGCTTTGCACGCAGATAGTCAGTAGAAGCATTGGTGTTAAGAAGTGGTATTCTGTGCTTATTTGTGTTGCTCATATAGATATTGCAATAAATATTGCTAATATCATTCCTTCTAGGCAGAGGAGGTTTTCTTGTAAATACAGGCTTAGCAGTAGAACAAAGACGTAGGCTTGAATTATAGCAACGGCAATCTCTAGCAGTGCAAGTAAAAATAGGACAATTATTGTCAGGATAGACACCGTGGGTATTAGTGGCATAAGAACTAATACTGCCGTCGAGGTTAATTGAATAAGGAGATGTCCAGCTGTGGGGTTGGCTGTGAGTCGAACTCCTAGGGCTAGAGGTCAAATAAATAGGCTAATCGTTTCAATAATATTTAGGACTGGGATTAAAGGTGTTGGGGTGCCTTCTGGTAATATTTGGTTGATTTCGAAGGGCGGTTAGTTCTGTTGTTATAACTTCTCGTTTTGACGCAAATGCTTCTTAAATAATGAATATTATTATAATGACGGCAACTAATGAAATTAAGGATCCGATGGATGAAATTGTGTTTCAAAGGGTGTATGCGTCTGGGTAGTCTCAATATCGTCGAGGTATCCCTGCAAGGCCTAGGAAATGCTGTGGGGAAAATTTAAGGTTTACCCCTAGGAATATAACACCACAGTGAATTTTTAGATCAAACCGGGTGAAGTGTATATCTGGAAAAAAGCAGGAACCAGTGGACAAACCCGCCCATAATAGCAAATACGGCTCCTATGGATAAGACATAGTGAAAGTGTGCTACAACATAATATGTGTTGTGTAATACAATGTCTAATGATGAGTTCGCTAGTACAATACCAGTTAGTCCGCCTACAGTAAATAAAACAAGCATTGGCATAGCCAATAGGTCTCGCTTTTGGGACCTTATAAGTGTTTAGCCATGCAACACTTGATGTTGTTTAATCAAGGATATTGTGCTGGATAACTAAACACTTATAATGTCCTAAAGGCGAGACCTATTGAATTGAATTATTAGTATTGCTCAGCCCGGAGGTTTTTACCCTGCAGAGACCACTGTGTTTTATGCTGTGTTTTATTCCGGGTTTTGTCGGATTCAAGACACTTGAACATTCTGCAGTGAAGAGAAATAAAGAGAGAATGGAGAAGATGTGTCCAGGATCACACCGGGGAGTAGAGGGTGGGAGGTGTAAATGAATGAAGGAGGGATGGGACATGTTGGGTAGAGAGGAGAAGGAGACGGGGCGTGGACTGAGGAGGTGAAAGAATTCATACAGAAGTTGAAAAACAACTAAAAACAGAGAAAGTGAGTAATTTAGAGAGCGCTTTATAGGCGTGGAAAGGGCTTCTTGGCGCTACCGTTAAAATGCAGTTGAAAGAAAAAATGCCTTCTATTAACAACCACATCAGAGAGAGGAGGGGTGAGTTATGCCAGATAAAAAGTGGGCAAGTCTAGGCGAGAAGAAGGGCAACACGATGAGAAATTACACAAAAAAAAGTGTAAGACGGGGTGTAGGCAGTTAGTTCATGTAAGAGGTCTGGGAGGGAGAGTAAGGGCTGAGGCGTGACAGGAAGCAAAAAAACTGTGACAAGAAAAAGAAAGAAAGGCAGAAGAGGAAGGGGGTGGGTGGGGGAAGGGGATAACGAGAGAAAAGAACTGCCGAAAGGGACCCCAGTGGAGAGGGTGATCAGCAGTGAGGTGTCAGGGAGCGCCAACAGGAAACGAGCTAAGTAAAGTGGAGAAGAGACGAGACGAGGCTGGGGTGAGAGCGGAAGGAACAAGAAGTAGCATGTTTTGAGTGGTTCAAGGAAGTGAATTGAATGAACTGTAAATTGGGCGTTAGCTACGATTGAAATGTAAAACCTTTGCACGCGTGTCCTTGATAATGCTGCCTCGGGTCTGAGCGCGCGCCTCGCCTCAGTCCTACCTTCCTTTTAATTACTGCTGGAGCTTTCTCACGCAGATGGCCCTCCTCTGCTAATGCAACTCCTTGCAGTATTGATTAGCTGTCTGAGAGGTGTTGGAGATGGGTTGGAAAAACTCAGTGGGAGGTGCCCTGAACGAGAAGGAAGAAATGAGAGGCTGTAGGACAATTCTAGAGTGAGTGGCAGTTCTTCCCTAGTGGAAGAGTGTGTCAGGATAGAGATGGTGACAGAAGAAACCAACATTCTAACCATGTGATCGTGGAAAAGCTTGTGGTGCCCGCTGGCAGTGGTGGCAGAAACAGGATTGCCCTGTAATCATACACTCATTTGGTCCTGATTTCAAGCTAGTAGTTAAATTCTGATAAACTTACATGAAACAAGATGCGCGGCATGAATCAAGACGCGCGGCCGCGAGACAAGCTCTGTGGTGGGGAGGGGGAGGGGTGGAGATGGTCTGGAGCTCAAGTACGGGCAGAGAGAGGAATGACGAGGACACAAGGGCAGCTTGGGAAGGACTTCTGCTGAGAGCGATAAACAAAGGGAGCCAAAGAGAAGGAGCAACAAGGCCCGCGGCTGCGAGACGCGCTCTGTGGTGGGGAAAGGGCGTTGAAGCAGTACAAGACCTGGGAGAAGTGGAGGAAAATGAAGGGAGATGTATATGGGCACAGAGAGGCGGAGCGAGGCGTGCGCACTTGGGAGAGCGAGAGGAAAGCCAGATGGCGCCTCTGCTCATGCCTGTGCGCGTAACCACACGCTCTATGCCACCCAAAAAGCTGTGGTCGGCTTTTTAGATCCCCACTCACTAAATGTCTCGCCAGAGCAGCGCATGCACTGGCTCAGGCGAGACCTAACAAATAATGACTTGCCCTTCGTATGGGCATGTATAATTCTACACCCGGTCACAGTCCTGTACCGGGATCACACTGTCTCTTAGGTCGAGAGGGTAATATAAAACAATAAAAGAATAGGCGTCAGCTGATTCACCCCTTTTTCTGTTCCCCAGCTCAAACACTCACCGCAGAGGGCCAAAACTCTCCAGAGTTGCAGCAGTGGGCTATCGGCCTGGGGAGAATTAAAGAATAATGTGATCTGATTTTCATTTTTTTCCAAAACTTTCTGATTGATCAATAACACCTTGTTCAGCCTCCATCAATATTGGACCCTGTTAACTTTGGTGATCCTTATTACCAAACCTAAATCAGTGTTATGTTACATGAATTTGTAACGCGCACAGCTACTCATGAGTGTCCCGGCGCGGTGCCTAGCAGGGTATGTTAAGTGAGCTTCAAGAAAATAGGTGTGTTTTCAGTTTCCACTTAAAAGCCACTGGGTCCTGAATGGTACGCAGGGCAAGAGGCAGGGCATCAGTGTGATCTGAAAAGCAGTATGGTATATGATTCTCTCCTACAATTCATGATGATTAAATGATGCTAGGGCAATGAGCAAGGTATGTAAAGCCTAGGGATGATTCTCACATGAACCGCAATAAGAAATTATGACAAATAAATGTGCAATTAATTGAAAGGTTATTGCTACCCCCTGCCCTTGGCTAATATGTTCTACTTTTATCATCAGGCCACAGAAATTGTTAGTGAAAAGAAAAACTATGCCTATGTCAGGCATGGGCCAAGGAAAATTAAGCCTGTGAAAAACAAGTCCATATTTGTTTATCCTAACTTTTTTACTTTTATGAACTCTTGAAACAAGATTACTGAAGGTTCACGTTTTTATGCAAGTTAAGAGTAAAGTCTTTGATTTCTGGATGTTATTCAAACCGCTGGCATTTATGGAGATAATATTTAATTCAGAGATGGATCTTTTTTTCTATTAAATTCATCTATGCCCCTTGTTATAAACTTTATGGTTTGCTTCAGTGTGAGGCATTTCCAAATAAATCAAATAGATGGTTTTCCCTTTTAAATACCTTACTCCAAGAGACCCTACCCATCTCCCTCCTCTTACCCTTGATACATCACTTCCCACTCCTGCTTTGCCCCTGGGGAAACCCCTCAGAAAAAAGGCGCTCTGAAATAGCACTTTGACGGGTGCAATGCCAGCACCCATTTTCTAACGCTATGGTTACCTTGCCCATGCTCATTTAATATGCAAGAAAGGCTTTAAGTTAACTTCTGCTAATTCATTTGTTTTTCAGTTTAAAAAAAAGAAATGTGTGCAGCAGGCAAATCACTGAATCCATTAAACCATTAGTTTTGCCTAGTTGCCAACATGGCCTCTGCTCCGGCACAGTGAAAAAGCAGATTTTTTTTTAAATCCCAGCGTTATATTGAGGGCTCAAATGACATGCATTAGAATACTCCTACTTCACGCTTGTTTTCACTCCTGGATGTTTTCAGTTGTAGTGCTTACAATAAAACTTTTCTTAAATCTGAAGTCTGATAAGTTCACTAACATCGTCCATGGATGTAATCCAGTCTTCCCTGTTTGTCTACTATTATTTTTGGAGTGAACTCCTCTTCTGCTGGGGGATCCTTACAAACCTTCGATTGCATATTCTGGATCAGTTTTCAAAGTCTTCCTGTTTTTTTTCAATAGCTGCATATACTTGCACAATATTGATATTTAGTCCTGGAATTCGTTTTGTTGGTCTTCTACATCTAATACTTGCTGCCCTAGTTTTAAAACATGATTACCAAATCATACCAATTTCAAGTCCAGTAAGTCAAGTCCAGAAACCCCATCTGTTGTTTTAGGGAGTATGAAGTCTTAGATTGGGCTTTTTTTAAACTGACTTTATCTCGGACATTGTGTTTTTCAGAAGCTGGAATAATGGGTCCATCGGTCTTGCAGATACAATGTCTAGTAATAAAATAACAAAGTTGCTCCATAGCTGATCCAGAGGCTTGTTCGCCACATTCTACTTCTTTGTGCAGATGAGGCCTTTGGAAAGAGAAGCACCACTGTGGGACTGAGAATTTGTCGCCTTACTCTGTGTTAGTAATAGGAGAATTTTCTTCTTCGGCATAAGTAGGTTTTTCTAAATTGTTGTAGTTTTGTTCTACTACTCTCTGTCCCGTGAAGTATTTCCTCAGACTAATTGGTGCTTGATTTGCTTCAAAGTTCTGATGTCTTATCAGTTTCTTTGTGTCGGTTGCCTGCTTTTTTCCTCTTTATGACTGATTTTGAGGCAGATGTGTCTATGTCTTAGGCGTTTCTGTTACACCCTGGTAGTCTTTATTTAAATTATTTTGAAATTGCTTGGTCTGTTTCTTGCTTGCTGCTTTTGACTGATATTTGTCCGCCAATCGAAAAGCTCCCCCCGTGGCACATCTCAAAGCCTAACTGTACTGGTGCAGTTGGAGACATCAATTCAAATTCCAAGGTAGCTTGCTCCGTCCAGCTCCAGCAGAGCATCGCCTGAGTCTGAGCCAGCTAGCACACTTGCTGAGCACTCTCGTACATTACTTATCAGTTCGATTGTAGGCTTCTCTTCCTTATGATGTTGACTCTGGCAATGTGCCATTTGTAGCCTTTATGGCCCCTTTGAAATTGTTCCGATACCGAAGACCTCAACTTCTCGGTCTCAGGATTTCGTCAATGCCACAGATGCCAGTGCATCTGTTCTAAGCACCTGTCACTGTTATAGTGCTGGCATGTTGCAGGAAGGGGGTGTGGCACTAAGAAGGTGCTACGGTTCAGTATAAATCATGTGAGGCTTGCCATCTTCCCCACACTCTATAGGTTTCATGGTCTATAAAACATGAGCACAATGGCCTACTCTACATATTTCATTCTTTACTTTGTTCAGTCTGTGCCAGTGGCCACTCCTCTACTGCTGTACCTAAACTAAACGTGACTGAAAAGAGACATTAGACACGCCCAAGCGCTCAAGGTGGATGACAAAGTGAGTGAGTATTGGCATGTGAAAAGCCATGCTTAGGTCCATGAATCCAAAACGGATTATGCCCATGTGCATTTTACTGTATTTCTGACGTATGCTGTATACATTTAGGGATTACTCAAAGAGCCTTACTCTTTGCCTCAAGCCATGCTGCATGCCTGCATGGGTGGCTTTTTCATCTTCTTAAGGCTGGATTCTGTGCATAACTATCCTCCAGATTATTTTCAGGGAGGAATCAGTCAAAAATCGTTTTCACCACCATTGTTGGAATAAAGGGGGCGACTATGTTGGCTGTGATACAAAGTTTGAAAACGCTTAGGTCGTATTTGTGGTGGTATAGTAGCACCCCAAGATAGGATGCTGGGGGCCTTTAAAGGAATCGGCCACTAAATGCCCCACATTTGCTGAGTCCTTATGCTTACAGTGTGTTTTAATTCCTCCCATGCAGACATCTGGAATTTCTTTTCAAGCGTCTTGAGAACATTAATATAGATGCACTGTTTAAGTGCTTTGGGCTTACTGTATTGCATAACTATTTTTCACTTCCCTATTCACTGTCTTTGCATCCAACATGGGGTTTAGGTTTCTTCTAATACACAAAAAGGCTTCTCGACTTTTTTCAATAGCTTCCAATCGCATTATAAGGTGCCAGAATTCAATTGCGGTTTTGGTCTCAGAGACAATCATTCAAGGCTCGGAGGATACTCGTTATTTTGGCCCGAGGTTTAATATGATTCCATTTCTGTCTTCTACAGCTTACATTCACTCACACTTTCCATTGTCTACCTAGAGAGACGCATGTGGGATTGCCATCTGAGGCAATTGGAAGTTCTGTGAATACAGATTCATGCTCACTCTCATGTCTTGAAATTATCTCAACAGCCTTACATTTGTGAAAGCAGCAAAGGAATATGGAGGCATAATAATGCTTCAAATTTCTTATGCACTGAAGGTCGGCCTAGCCGGGAATCCACCAAGGAACCCACCATTTAAATATATCCACTTAAAAAGCACAGTTGTATAAAAATGAGCTGATCATTTTATTAATCTGTTGATCCTATAAGGTTGTGTGTTAAACTCAAGGCAATTCCTAGTTCAGTTCATAACCAAACCTCAAAAACAGGTAGAAATTGACAATTTTAGATTTAAAATGACATCCAATCATCAAACTAGAATCACAACTTTGACTACAATAACAGAAGTTAAATACATTTTGAGTATAACGAAAGAGATTGCTAATATGAGTAGTCAAATTTAGGGCCTTTATATCCTTAAAATACACAATAACTAGCTTATCGCCATTTGCAAAGCTAATTTCTGGAGACTGAATGTTCACTGAGGTAGCGTCAAAAAATAAAAACTGAGAAACAATAATGATGAACATACTTATACAAGCAGACCCCCCCCTTTCCTCCATTCTCAGACAACGCTAATGTGTGTACACTAATGGTTTTGAAGCCAAATAAAAAGAGTGAGTTGGGTGGCCATATTGCCTGGAAAATCAAAATATGATGGGAATTACCAAATTAGAACCATGCCTGTATTGATAGATGTTGATGTAGACCTGCAATATTCCAGAATAGTAAAGTGATAGGAATTTCAAGTTTTTATGATTGACAAGAGGCCATGCTCGGGTGGGGCATCATTCCGATTGGGTATACAATCATATCTTATTAACGGCCCACACTAAGGGATCCAATCATTGTCCTTCTTCGATATGAAACTCTCTTTTCAAGTTCTAAAACAAAAAGACCTTCTGGAACTTTCTCAGCCCATGAGGTATTTATACATTTTACATTAGCATGGTTTACTTGAACAGATGAAGGATCATATGGAATTGATCACAATGCTGACTAAAGGGGGGTATTGGGCATAATGAGACTTGGAAGGTAAAAATAGCAAGTAGTACATGGAACTTTGCTAGCTTTTAATTTTTGGCAGCAACAATAAGCTTTGAAATATGTTGGAGCAATGAGTCATTCATTGGTGAGTTAGGCTTCGTTACACATACATTTTGCCAACCAATTGTATTCCAGGATAATTCTAACTTATTTCATGTTAAAACACAGGTTCAGAATGATATGAAGTTGATTGGATTATTTGATGTGGTCTTAAGCCTTTTCTCAAGTCCAAGAAATCTGCAGAAAGCTACAAAGCATTGCAGCACACGGATTTGTGGATGAGGTGATGCCGGTCACATGACTGACCCACAGCCAACAGACCAAGCCCATAAAGCCCCTCTGGATTCGGAAAATTACATTTTCTGTTTCAAGACAATCAGGAAGATCTAAGATAATGGTCAAGAAGATCTTCCCATCATTGTCAAAGAGGCTTATGTGAAGCTAGTGATTTTTAATTTTTTTAAATCTTTTTATTAAACAGTTGTGATGGTACATTAGTAAATCATAGAACCATACAGCAATGACATAAGAGAGGCATGATACATATAGCAAATCAGAAAGCTAGTGATTTTTTGAGGGCCTTTTATATAGATAAAAACATTAATACTCATTCTTCATGATGTGTGCAGCTCAGCAATATTGAGTAGGAGATTAAATGTTTGTCATCAGGATGTTCTGGGTTCACCACTTAGGTGGATCTTAAAGAGCTGTAATGGTAGTAGATTTGGTCCTTCCCATTTTGTTTAGCCGGGCAGTGAGCTAGTCACCTATAATCATAACGCCGTGATGCCACTCTTTCGTTTGCCATAATACCCTTTCCAGCATGTATCTCCTTATTTGGTGCAAAGAAGATCTTTGACAAATGGCAAATCCAGAGACTTTATGTAATTTTTAGTTCAGTATGTGACAGGTGGTTATCCAAGCTTGAGTTATAATTTGCCAAAGCATCTGTGTATCCCTTTCTCTATGAAGATTTTACAGACAGAAACAACAAAGTGCAGGACATCCAGAGGTGGAGCATTTAACCTTTGAATCTGAATCTGGGCCGGCCCTTGAGTAATCTCTATAGTTGCCACTTCATTCCTAAACTATGGAACCGCTAATATTTCCCCACGATAAATCAATAAATACAGAGATTGCAAACGAAAGATTATCAGTCGGCTTAAAACCAAAGTCCCACTAGGGCAATGACCCTAGAGACTGTCTGCAATGCAGTTATATTTTGCGATTATCTATGTGCTAGACCTCCCAGCCCCCAACATGTACAACATCCTCGAATTGTGAAGAAATAAGAAATGTATTGCATAGGAATGTGAAAATACAATACTTAAAAAAGCTGTATCTCATAATTAGTAGGAAGTCAAACGTTTACAAAGTTTTTATCTCAAGCAAAGCCATCACTGAAATATGAACTATTATTCATTGAGGAACAAAATACCCGCATTATGCAAAGGTTTCGATTTCTAAGGAATCTTGTATTTGCCTTTGGGTTGTTGAACACTGGCCATCCGTCAATGCCCAATCTTAATAAGCAGTAGATCTCCCTTACTGTATCTTATGCAAACAGTAAAAATAATTTGTAACTGCACTGTGCAGGGGGACATATATTTAGAACCCATGAAGAATAGCAGAGCTGTGCCAAGGGCATGAATGAGAGCCATTACTGCTTATCGCAGGCCCCTGTGCCAGGAGGTGGCTCTGGGAGGCAAGGACTCACCTCTGAACCACCTCAAGCTTTTCCACAGTTAACCCATGGACAGCTGGCAGACCATCAAGAGCTTGCAGCAGTTGCAACTTTACTTCGACTATAAAAATGTGTTGCTGACCAATGATACTGAACTTAGGGGCGTGGAGCCTGCTGCTTGCCTGGTACTGCTTAGGCCTCTCTCCGGGCAGTGAAGCACAACATGGGGCAGTGAGGAGCAGTCTCTAGGTTCTAGGTAGCAGTTAAGTGGTTGTATAGGATCAGGGTACAGGATGTACATGGGCATGCGATTTAGTGCACCTTGTAGGGTGGCAGCATGTATAGTTCTTGAAATAGGTGATGCAAAGGTATAACAGAAGCTCTTGGCGGTTATGCTCGAGATATAGGATGGCACAGTGCAGGTTGTAGGGAGGGGTAGGGTACCTGTTCATGTTTTGTAAGTGGCTGCTTAAAGGGGCAGTCTACCTGTATATACCCATGACACACTGTGCTTGGTGAAAAACATAACTCTCTTCCGTGTTTTTACCAGCACATTCAGGATGACTTTTCTTCCATTTAGGTTTACAACCTTTGACTCCAAAAACGAATTTCATTTTCTAAAACACAGTCTAATGTTACCTTTATGTACACCTTTTCCTCTGTTGCTGTTCTGCTCTATTTCAATACTTACATATCCAGGCATCTAGCCATACCTACCCACCCACACACACAACCCACCACCCACCCGCTCATTTATACACAACGGTACATTTATCCATTCACACTAATCCACTGAACCACCAACACTAGCGCCTGAGCATTAAACCATCTCACATGCAAGCATTCACAGACACAGATATGCACCCATACCTATGAACAATTTCATCCACCTAACCACCCACCCAACAAGTAAATGCCATCAGCACCCATATATCTGTTCATGTATCTATCCTTCCGAGGGTTCAGGCATCCATTCTTGTAGAGGTATGTGTGCTTACTTGTGTTTTGTTTGTGTGAATAGCTGTGTAAGTGCACGTATAAGCCAGAGTGCACTAATGCATGTATACATGCTGTGTGTGTTCATGGATGCCCATAGTTGTGATGTTCAGTGTCACATCGGTACCTGTATTTATGCATCATACAAACAGACCTTCACTTTGCTTGTCTTTTACATCTTTAATGTTGTGCGGTGCAGAGTTTATGCTCCACTGAATATTGGCCCACAGCCACTCACTTCTGTACTGGAAATTTCTGGGCATCAGTTTTTCAAATTATTTTGGTTCCTCTCTGAAAATCTCATCTACAAGGTCTTATAGTTCCTCGTCCTAGAATTTCAATTTGTGCTGCTTGGCTGCAGTAGTGGACTTGCTTGGGATCGTCAGATCTCAAGAGAAGGTTCGTAGCCAATGTCTGGCCTGCAGTGCTGCACTTGCATTTTCGAGTTCTGGTGCTCCCCCCCCCCCCCCCCCCCCAAAGCACAACTTGTGATTTGTGCACAAAGACGAATTAAATACACATTTTCGACGTGTTGCATACTTCTATCACGCCTGTAGGAATCAACGTATCGTTTGCTACCCCTTGTATTTTGTGTGCTTTCGACACATGCACAACGGCCACCACTGCCTCATGTAACGTAACTTTTGTTTTAGTGTTTTGAGTGTCTGCCATTTATTGCAATTTTGTTTACCTCTACGTGTACTTTGTATGCTCTTTTAACCTGCACACGTCACTTTTTCCTTTTTGTAACGTATCGTTTGCTACCTCTTGTATTCTGTTTGCTCTTGATACTTGCACAATTGTCACTATTGCCTCATGTAACGTACCGTTTGATTTTGTAACATGCTCACTTGTAATTTTCTCCTCATGTATCTTTACTGCTCCTATTGTGAAGCGCTCTGACACCTTCGGGTAAAGTCCGCGCTATATAAAAACGCATTAAATAAATAAATAAATAAATACTTGCCCTACTGGCATGCGAGCCAACAGTATTACCGCACCTACCATTTTTTACACGAGAGACAGCGGATACCCCCCCCCCCCCCCCCCCCCCCCCCCATCTAAGCCGAGCGGCGGGTAGATAGTCTGTAATAAACGTGCATATTTATCTGAATCGGTTATGCATGAAAGGTATATTAATCACCGTTACCTTAACATCTGAATCATTGAAAGAGGCCGTCCGGGACTGCTGAGATAATGCAGCTTGTAACCTCAGACTTTCTTGTCTGCTTATCACTGCCAAGAGAAGACACATACACAGCATTACACGCCTGCCTCATAGAGGTGTACAGCAATCCCCAAAACAGCACAGTTCATATTCAGCGTGTTTCACAAAACATGACGAATTATAGCAATTACTTGTACCCCAGTCGCTAGAATATTTGGTGAGATAGGACAGTAATTCATGTTCATGCCTTACATATTTCTTGCTTTCGGGGCTTCTGAAATCAAGGTCAACCGTTGTGTGCAGGCACTGCTTAGAAGCCTGAACGTGGCTGCAAGTACTGTTTGCAAAACCCAGTACAATTAGGGACCTGATAATATTTGAAAAACACATCCGGGTATGCCATTCATAACCTACCAATTTCAGACTTTCAATGCCGAATAGTTTGACGTGAAAGGTGCTGGCGACCTTCAGACGGTCTTTAAATGTATGCATACACATTTAGAACAAGCATTTGCTATGCAATAGGTCTCGCATTTGCGAGAGTTTAAGCTGTTGGCATTATAAATGACAATACCTTTTATTTATGTGTTTTCAAAACCAACACATATATAAAAGGCATTGCCATTTATAAGTCTTGCAAATGCAAGACCACTTTCATAGTTGCTGCGCCCCTTTCTTTAGACACTGCTCGCCGTATTCAGGTTACAGGGAGCCACGTCTAAAGAAAGGGGCATGGCCACCATTAAAGTGAAAGCATGTCATGGGGCGCTTTCACCCAAAAAAAACATTTATTCACAAATCACTCCGCCTATACCCAAACTAAGAGAATTATCCCGCCATCTGAATGCTTCACGTCGAGGGTCCCTAATTTCATACGGCGTCCTACGACGCAATTAACATTATGCGACGCATAACTCAGGATTGAGATCACTTTCTTTTGAGCACTAAATCGTGATAATCACTATAAAAAAAAGAGACAAAAACGAGATAATATGTTGCAATGGATGAAACAATTACAAAAGAATCATTATTTGTTGTCCTATATCATACTTGCCTTTCTAACTTAATTGTTGCATTCCGGCTCTAAATGTAAATATATGAATAAGTAATCTCATGCGAAAAGGCTCGCTTTTTTAGATACTTATATAGGACTAACTGCCCCAATTAACCATTGTTTCTCTAATATTCTCCACTTTAATGGTGGGCATGCCCCTTTCTTTAGATGCGGGTCGCTGTAACCCGAATACGGCAGCAACGCTTAAAGAAATGGACATGGCCACTATGTAAGTGAAAGCAATGGTATGGGGGCTTTCACTGCAAAAAAAAAAATGGGTCGTAGCGCAGCCGCTAAAGTTAAAGTGGACTGTGCTCCCAAATTAAATAAAGAAGCACGGTCATTATAGTTAAAACAGAACACAATTATTAATTAAAATAAAAGTGGGCGGCATGCTGCTTGTAGGAAAACACGTAGTGGGTGAAATAGGGGCAAATCATTGAAGAAAATAGTGCTCACAGCTTAGATAAAGCAGACGGTTTAACAACACAAGTAAAAAGTCCAGTCCTCATTGGAGGTTACAAATGCAGACAAGGCAGTACCAAGGAGGGACTACTAAGCCTATTCATGAATGAAAAGCAACGATTTAGAAAGGGCAGTAACAGGAGCCAATTGAAAAGATGGTCCAGAAATGGGCGGAGCTTCAAGTCCATACCTGAATATAGCATGCCTCGCAGAGCAGCACTTGCACTGCCCAGGCTTGACCTAAACATGAAACGCACTTTTCTAGATTCTTCCCCAACTCTACCAAATATGCCTGTCTCGTAGGAGCGAACATGTTCCGCGTGGTAATGTAAACACAACGTCCGGTCGCTGAGGTAGATGATTTCATCGCCATCTTTCGCGAAACCAGATATCCGGATCAGAACCACAGACTAGCACGCAAGTCAAGGTTTCACAGCCCTCCAAGGAAGAGGTCATTGCCATTGACGACAAAGCTTTGTAGGTTATTCGAACATTTTACAAAACTTGGAGCGATTTCCTAGGTGGTCAAAGTGGGGGAGATCAGAGGGGCACGAGGTGCCCATACTTTTTTAATCTTAGAAAAACAGTGCCTACTTTTGTAAAATGAAAACGCATCCGGGGACGGTTAATTCCGAGAGCGGAAAAGCTTCAGCAGAAGTGTGAGGCAGGGAGTCTTGGGCTGTGAACCCGATGGAGGCAGGCAGCTAAACAAGCCTTCTTGCCAGGGTGCCTGCTTCCCTGAAAGAAATGTAAATGCGCACAGCTGGTCAATCTACAAATGTAAAGGGTGCTTGGTAGCCGGTATTGGCTTTAATTAATGGAATCACTTGAAGCTTCCTCATAACACACATTTACTCTTTTTGAGAGGTATTGTAAGGGAGATACCAGCTAAGCTGTTAAGGGTGTGCTTTTAAAATAGATAAAAAATCCTTGCTTCCTGATGACACATATATATTATTTTTGAGGGGTATTGTAGGGAGCTACCAGCTAAACTGTGAAGCGTGTGCTTTTAAAAGACAGTTATAAAAACAATAAAAAAATGCTCTTCAGTCTGCAAAAAGTCTACATTTTGAAAACACTTTTTAAAAAAACCTTTTTGCACATTTTGTAGTAGTCCACCTTATACTGTGTGTAATGCAAGTTTAAAATAGTGACTTACATGTTCACAGTGTTTTCTGTTACAGACTGGGACCTCTTAGCACTAAACATACACAAGTTATTATTCTCCACTGTACCAATCAGGATACCGTTCTGTGGCTCTCTGGTGCAGTGCATTAATACTGATTAACATAACTTGTATTTAATTTTCATTTAAGTTGTGCGTTATTTTAAATGTAGTTACCTGAAGGCGAAAGACCGAAAAAAGTTACAGAATATTTTTTTAGTCACAACTTTGACCCCCACGCTATACTCACCCGCCCCCCCTTGCTACAGCATCACAGTTCCTATACTTTTTTTTTTAAGCACTTCGATCACTGTAATGAACAGTGAAGTACAATACCCAGCTGACTGTCGGGAAGATCAGCCTGTCTTAAAAACAAGTAAACAGCATGAGTAATTAACAATGTTTTTTGACCAATCCATTCATCCAGATGCACAACTCTGCATTTAGACCACTGGTTTGGCGATCAAGAGTTTCATTTAACTTCGCAATAATTTGTGGTACACATACATCACTACATGCATCCAAATGTCAGGTTCGACATGCAAGGGCTAGAAGAAAGTGTACTTAAAGCAAGGAACGCAGGGGGAAAGAAAAGGGAGCTGACAACAGTACCAACACAGGGCAGCTACCAGCAAAGTTTAACCCTCAATCAAAACCGTTTGTGATCAGTTACCTTTCCTTTTTTTTTTTTTTTAATTTTTATTTATTTTTCTCGATTCAGCAGCACAATTCATTATTTACAGACCATTATTTATAACAGAGAAATAAATAGAACCCATACATAGAGAATCCAGATATACACATCTCTGATTTCTTGACAGAAAGAAAAAAAAAGAGAAAAAGAGAGCGAAACAATCAAAACAATAATGCATTACTAAATATATCATTGCTGTATCCAAGTTCTGATCGGTTCCCAGATAGCCGCCCCCAGCTTTTTCATTGTAATCCCTTTCAGTTTATATAATGCCCATTCCGTATTATATATAGCAATAAGTTTTGCCCTCCAACTTGTGAAGGCGGGAGGCTCAGAGTCCAGCCACTGAGATGTTATACAAGACCTCAAAACTGACATACAAATAAACTTAAAACCTCTATTGGATGACGCCTGCCTACCCATATCTGTACTAAATTCTATTCCAAACAAAACCAAAGAAGCCGTAACAGAAATTGGTATTCCCAGAAATTGTGACAAGAGCCGTTCGATATCCAAAAGAAGTGGCTGTAAGACAGGGCAAGAATAAAACATGTGCAACGAGTCTGCTGCATAGAGTCCACATCTTGAGCAATTAGCCCCCTTGCCAGCCTTCCACTTGGCTATCCTTGCTGGCGTATAGTATAGATTGAACGTAGCCATGTATGATTGACTTCTGAGACTACCAGAAAGCAAGATAGAACTGGCCGTTCGCATTACCAGCTGTAAGTCCAAGTTGACTATCGACACTTTCTCCTCCCATATTGCCTCCTGCCTACCCAGGTCATCAGTTTGTATTAACATGAGCTCCACATATAATTGCCCTATTTTACATTTCCCTTTTATTAAATCCAAAATACGGATTTGTGAGGGGTGACATTTCCCCCCCACAATTGCGGCCTGTAGGGCACTTCTTAATTGCAAATACTTAAAAAAATCCGCCTTTCCGACCCCACATCTGTTTTGTAATGTTGAAAAAGATACAATCTCACCCTGCTCCAGCAAGTCGCCTACTAACCTAATACCAAGCTGTGACCACCTACGCATAACGGAATCCTGAAACACCACATGGGATAAGACAGTCGAATCTAAAGATGTATACCGTATAATACAGGGAATAGATAACAATTTGCGAAGCCTCTTCCAGACTGAGTAGGCCGCCTGAATAATTTTAAACCTAGTCTTTTTATAGTAGCTTGGCTCTAATACTTTTAAAAGTAGCCCTTGTGCTGAATTTCCCAAACACCACTCGTAAATAGATGGAGAAAAAGCGGGATCCAGCACCACCATCTTACCCCAAATCAAAACACCCATTAATTGAAACAACGAGACTGAGTAATACAAGTAAAAATTTGGGATAGCCAGGCCACCACGTTCCAATGGCAGGTAGAGCCATTTGATTGCCCTTCTAGAACGACGGTATCCCCAAAGGAATCGTGAACACATCCGTTCTATTCTGTCAAATAATTCTTTTGGAAAAAGGATAGGGATGGCCCGAAACAGATACAGTAATTTAGGAAAGATAGACATTTTCAAAACATTAGCCCTTCCATATAAGGAAAGATGCAGCCGATTAATTCTCTCCAAAGTTTTATTTGAGGAGGCAAGTATCGGCTCTACATTAATACTCGGGATGTCTTGAATTTTAGGTGAGATAATTATACCCAGATACATTGCCTCTGTGGCCACACCCACCCCTAACTCCACTGGGAACCCGGCCTCTGAGTGCAGCACTTGAGTCTTCCCCAAATTTAGTTTATAACCGGATACTATACCGAAATTTCCAGTTATAGTCTCGATTCTAGGCATAGCACTACTCATATCTGATGACAAAACCGCAAGATCGTCAGCATATGCCAGAACTTTAATTGAGTATGAGCTCGAAGTTACCGGTAGGATAACCGGATCCGACTCTAACCTTTCGATGAGAGGATCTATAAACAGAGCAAACAGAAGTGGTGAACAGGGGCACCCCTGACGTGTGCCTCTGCTAATCAAAAAAGTCTGTGTCTCCTCCCCCCCCAATCGGACACTTGCCCTCGGGGTTAGATACATTGACTGTATTGCCCGTATATATCCGCTAGGAAACGACTTCCATCTCATTACGGCCCATAAGAATTCCCAAGAGACCCTGTCGAATGCTTTTTCAGCATCCAACAGGGCCACCCCAACCGGAGTATTCGTTGCCTGGGCCCAATCGAATATCGCGATAAGTCGCCTAACATGATCCGTGGTCCCCCTCCCAGCTATAAACCCATGTTGTTGTAATGAGACAAGGGGGCTGATCACATCTCCCAATCTCATTGCCAGACACTTCGAATAGATCTTATTATCGACATTAATTAACGAAATCGGTCTATACGAGGAGAGCTCCTGAGGATCCTTTCCCTTTTTTTTAAAGACTACTATTTTAGTTTGAGACCAAGAAGCCGGAGGAATCCCGGCAAATGCTGCTTGAAATACTAAGGTCATTATCCTCTCTAATTTCTTCTTAAATTTAATGTAGAACTCCAAGGGGATCGAATCTGATCCCATAGCCTTCCCCAATGCTAATGACATCATTGCCTTTTCAATCTCCTCTGGAGAGAGCTCCTGCATTAATGCCTCTTTATCCTGTTCCTTTACCCCCACGCAGGCCATTCCCGCTAAATACCTCTCTGCACTTACGACTGGTTCTGATGTATATAATTTTTCGTAGTATTTTCTAAAAGCATCTTGAATCAGGGAAGGAGTCTCCACCATGTTTCCATCAAGATCTTTGATCTTAGCTATCCTAGAATCCACCTCCCTTTGCCGTAATCTATTGGCAAGAACCTTACCAACCTTTTCCCCATACTCATAAAGCTCTCTCCTATGTATTTGATAGCTAGCAGCAACCACATCCGCATAGCCTTGATAAATTTTCGCCCGACAAGCCGCCACCTCAGCTTGAGCCTCCTTAACACTCCCTCCAACCTTTATCTCTTGCATCAATTTTTGCTCCAGCCGAGAGAGAGTCCCTAGATCATCTAGAACCTTTCGGCGCTCTATCTTGCGCTTCCTTGCAGCAAATCTTAATGTCTCACCTCTTATCCCCGCCTTCAATGCATCCCAGACAATATCTATCCTCGCTGATCCTATATTCGTCTGGATAAATTCGGGAATCCATTTAGCCATCCAGTTACAATAATCCTCACTAAGCAAGAGCTTTCTATCAAATGTCCATTTTTGAGACCTGACCATTAAGCCCAAACAATCAAACTCCAAAACTACCGGATTGTGATCTGATATAATTTTAGGGAGAATCTTAATTGAAGCCCTCGATAAAACAGCACCAGATACCAGAAAATAATCTAACCGTGCCATTTTCCCATGTGGGGCAGAAAAATACGTGAATCCATCCTGGCCAGCATTGAGTTCTGCCCATACATCATATAACCCTTGATCCTGGACAAGCGCCTGCAGACTCCTAAATCCTCGCGGCTTCCTGCCAATATAAGCCTCGGCTGTCCTTAAATTCACCTGTGAGTGGAGATGTATATTTAAATCACCACAGACAAT
Organism: Triturus cristatus; assembly: GCF_964204655.1. Lineage (NCBI taxonomy): Eukaryota > Metazoa > Chordata > Amphibia > Caudata > Salamandridae > Triturus > Triturus cristatus. The sequence continues at coordinate 1,398,601,625 of NC_140589.1, forward strand.
CATAGGATGTGGAAAAGATGATAATTCTGTGTTAATCGATTGAAAGACGTCTGGGTCATCCACATTTGGAGCATATACTGAGCATAATGTAATAACTTGCTGTGAGACCAGCGCCTCTATCATTACCCAACGTCCTGAATTATCAGCTTTGTACTTCTTCATTTTAATTAATCCCTTTTTAGCGAGAATCGCAACACCCTTAACATTAACTGTCTGCGTAGTACAGGCCAATAGCTCGAGCCCTAAGGAGCCGAGCCATGTCCTATTCGTCCATGCAATATGTGTCTCCTGCAGAAACAGGAGGTCCCATGAGCTTGAGTATATAATTCTGGACAAAACTCTTCTTTTCCCAGGGTCATTCAACCCACAGAGGTTAAGTGTACAACATATTAGTTTCCTCATCCCGTATCCTTATCAAATTTGATGCCAGACACCTAACATTATACTATCTCCCCCACCAAAACGAGTTTTTTCACCCAACATCTTACATGACATATAACATCTGATACATCCAGCACAATTAATACAGTTGATACAGCAAATTTCCTTTCACATAATAAAGCCATTATTAATCTTGACATATGTGGACCTACATATTTTAACTGAGACGGTCTGATAAAGACTATACAAAATAAAGGCTGTGCTTTTTGCTGAATCTGTTAACCCCTGCTCCCTCCAACCCCCTCCCCCCCTCCCAGCACCCCCCCGAACCCACCTTCCACCCACCCTCCACCCAGCACCCCTCACACCACCCATAAGGAGCATTGGGAATTCCTTCCCTTGGTGATGATAAAGCCCAGTGCCCAACCTCCACCTCCCAACAACCACCTTCATAGTAAACGAAAAAGAACCATTGTCCAACCAACCACCCATAGCCCTATAACCCACAAATAACGTTCAAAACTCCATATCCCACATCCTTCAGACTACCCTGCTTTATTAGCTGATACTCCAAGATACCCTAGAGCCCCTCTAAAGTACACTGGGGCACCTGACGCGATGCCTCACGCAGTGCCTGATGAAGCACCTCCACAACAGTAAATACAAGGCAACTAACATAAGACACAAGCCATAAAGACTTATCCAACTTATCAATTTATCACATTGACTGAAGGTATTCTTTTGCCTTTATCTCTGAGATAAAAAACTGACTACGACCAGCCTTAACAACCTTCAGTTTAGCCGGGTTTTGCAGAAACACCTGAGCCCCCTTAGCCTGAAACTCTGGAATAAGCTGTCTAAGCCTCCATCGCTGCCCAACCGTGTCCTGACAAAAATCCGGGCGGACAAAAAACTCACACCCCTTAGCACTTCTCCTTTTATTTGGCCGTGCTAAATCATAGAGCTCCTCTCTCGCTCTGAAATTACACAGCGAGATCAGAATAGCCCTAGGAAATTCTAAGCTCTGCCCCCTCTTTTGTACAAACGGAAATCTATGTGCCCTTTGGACTTCCCTTTGCCAGTCCCAATGCCCCAGCTCTGGGAATGCCTCTGAGAGCAGTTCCACCATAAACCGTAAGGGGTCCGCACCCTCTTTCCCCTCCGGCACACCCAATACTCTTAAATTATTTCGTCTGGACCTATTTTCAAGGTCCGTTATTTTCCAATGGAGCTCATCCCTGTGTGTCTTAAGGGATCCTACTGTTTCCTTCTGAGCACATAGTTCGTCTTCTAATGTAGAGATCCTTGTTTCGGCCTCGTTCATCCTTATAACCACCTCCGAACAGGTTTTAGCCACCCGTCTTACAGCGTTCTGCAGTCGCTTACATGCGTTTTGAGTGCGTAAAAGTCCAGCCTGTGTCTCTGCTCTGTGGGTCATAATCAGATCATAAATAGTGGCCAATGTAATCTCCTCTGGTGCTGGTACTGGTACTGGTACTAAGATGGAACTTCTTCGCACTAATTGGTCCTGTAGGGTAATTCCACCCGATATGGCAGAGGCAGCATAATTAGGAGAGTTCTGTTCATCCCAAGCAGAAGAGGTCCCTGACCCCCTCCCTACCCCTCCCCTAGGTACTTGATCGCCTTCACCCGAAGCATCCATAGAGAGCTCCAAATATTCCTCCTCTTCCCCCATACTGCCCCCCTCTAGCCATTCCTGTACAGCACTATCTACTGAAGACCTATCGGATAGTGAGAAGAAATCCTCAACTATCGAGACCTTGTCCGGCAGATCGTGCAGCTCTCTTGATGCCTCTACGCTCCCCGACTTAGCGTTAAATTCCAAAACTGAGGGACCGGCACCAGGCTGGTCCAAAACGACTGCAGCCCCTTCAGTGTTCTGCCGCTGTTGTTGTTGTTGCAGAATAGATTCTGCCTCCAGATTGACTTGCACCAATCCTCCATAAACTACATCACCCAAAATCCCCTTCTCAGAATTTGGCAGACTTGGGCTTACCGGAGTTTTCTGTATAACTTGCTGTACGTCCTGAACCAGATTCTGGGGCGTCCCCCCCCCGATATTACTTAGCATACTGGTTGAGGCCACTTCATCTCGTGGTTTATTTATTTTAAACATCGCTGGAATCGCTGGAGTATTATGTATTGCGTCTCTCTCCATCACCGCAGGAACAGTGATTCCAGGCTGGAGAGGCTGGAGAGGCTGCCGTGCATTAACTTCCTCATGCCGATTAAATTTGTTAATCTTATCGGCTACCTTCTCCGCCGGCTTCTCCCCCGCCGCCATCTGCCTCGTTCTTGGGAGGACCACAGATTGCCCAGCCCCTCTGCCATGGCCAGATCGCGATGTTGAACTCTTTCCCGGCATATCCCATCCTGGACTGCCGCTATCGACGCCAGCGTCTGCGAGGTAGCACCGCGGTGGATGCAGGAGAAATACGAAGCGCTGCTTTCTCCAAACTGAAGCGCCCCCGAGGAGTCTAGAAACCATCAACGGTTGTGGGACCGGAACCTCTGGAGCTGGGCTCGAGTGGTTAGTTGAGCGCTGACAAAAACTTGGTAAGCGTTGTGGAGGTGGAGAGCACTAGCTTAACCGGCCACAGTTGCGGCCGCCATCTTGAGATGCCCCCCAGCCCGTGATCAGGTAACTGTGATCAGTTACCTTTCAATAATTTACGTAAAAAGTATGTGATTTTTAAGAAAGCAACTGCCCTTAGGTTGTTCCACGTTATACCACCTGATACTACCAGCAGACTCATTTCAAATCTAGTGGTGACGTTAGAGATCCTGATTTGAGAATCTCACTGGTTGTCTTGAGGTCCACCTTATTCATTCTCCATCAAAGCATTATTATCCTTTGCCCAGACAATTACTATAGACCAGAGATTTTTTAATTCAGAACCTTCTCTAAGCAAGTAAATGTGTAGCGATTTAAATGCAAATTTTATTTGGGCACCTCTGCCAAATTTCAACTATTGTAGATTATGGTAGCGTCATTTTGAGGTAGGTGAGTTTTCTCTTTATGTGTCTGATTTAAGGACAACTAGAGAGACTATTGCAACCCTATTCAGACAATAGATAGAGAGGCGGAGCTTGGCACAGAGGTAATTGATGGGGTTCCTTTAATGCTTCGACTTTGCTCGACCATCCAATTGAGAGTACAACACAATGCAGAACACCATAAACATATAAAATACTTCCCCTACTCCACACAACCCTAGAGATAACTCCATGGCCAGGACTGAGCACCACAGGGTGGCGTCACTGGGTAATGGTAACCATCCGGACAGCATCCCAAACAGGAATCCAGAGCTCACATAGAGAAATTCAACTTACCTGCATGACCAATGAGAGACATTTGGGGGTGAGAGTTGAGATCTAGGGGACCGACAGAGGTGATGTAGGAAATCAGAGATCAAAGACCATGAGTGCTAAGTATCCCACCCCCATTAACATCCTAACAAATTTTGAAAACCGAGCAAAAGGATTCAAAGTAAAGATCATGTAATGGTGCAAGTACACATCAAAAATAAAGTTCTCTGATTTAGTGCCAGATGTTCATATCTTGTCTTTATTCCTTGATAAACTTCTTCGCTGCAAGCCCACTGCCAGCCAACACGTGTTTCGTCCTGACTTTAATAGGTCATGGACTTCATCAGGGCAATTAATATTATTATCAATAAACGTATCTTATAAGTCCAGGAGCCAGGAAAGCAACGTCTGCAATCAATAAAATCTCAAGCTGGAGGCTCCAATCCGGTAGTTTCCAAATGTATCGGTCTGATGTATTCAGCTCTAGGTATCATTCATATGGTCTTGAAATATCTGATAGGGTCCAATATCTTGGCCTCTCGTGGTATCCTCGGCGTCTGAGATTTTATTGATTGCAGACGTTGCTTTCTAAATTACAGCATAGTTTCAGGTGTTCCTTGGACCCACAGATGACTATCATCCTTCCCTGTGCACCCCCTCCAATTGTGCATTGTCCCAATCACTCAGAGGATCCGTGCACCAAGCCCTGAAAGAAACCATATGGCAGTCATGGGCGTTAAATCTGAGCCTACACAGAGAACATTAAGCACATTTTTGGTATCAGTGTCCATGCCAGCTCCCACCGACTCAGGTCTAGCATCTGATCAGGCCTGCCTATAATGTGCAATGTCTGCCACCATCCTGGCATTTATCCTCCGCTTGCTGCTTGGTCAGTTTTCCTTAAATCCTGCTTTTTCTATGCACCTTCGGATGAGATGTAGGTTCTCCAGCTTTCTGACACTTCTCTTGATCAGCAGCAAAGACACGGTGAAGTTTCAGTCACGTAAAAACGTCTGCGGGAGTGTAAAAAAAGTAAGCCTTATCCTTTGTCACAAGAAACTTCACTGGAAACAGCAGGGCATAACTGATCTCCATCTACAATAGCTTCTTCTTAGCCTCTAGAAAAGAGTTCCTCAGCTTCAGTGTCCTGATGGTGTAATATGGTAAATATTGTATTGTACTGTATAAACCAAGTGCCATGTTGGCGAGCCACCTGGAGAATCTAGTCGCTGTCTCTGTAGATGAGGAGTCTAGCCAACAGTGGGTGAGGAGGAACTCCACGAAACTCCATGAAATGAAAGTCGCACACCAATTCAACTATATTTTCACCATAGTGTCTCTGGTGCCACTGACTGGTCTATGGGAACCTTGGAAAACAGGTACATGGTGTGTTCTTTCCAGCACGAAGAATGAGGGACATCAAAGATATTGTCCAACAACCAAGTTTCAATAAAGCACCCTGCACATTGATCTTCTAACCACTCAGGTAAACCTGCGATGCAGACATTATTCCTACGGGAGCTGGTTTAAGTATCCTAGCACTTGTCCTGCAAGACTGAGCCTGCCTCCATTAACAACTTTACCTGTGACTGTAGTTCACACATCGATGGCCTTGGAAGGACAGCGAGGATTCATTGTCAGTCACCCTGTCCCCCAGTTTCTTATGGTCCGCTCTGAGATGTCCAATGCAGATCTTGACTTCATCGATTTTCATTCCCAGAGTCCCTTTCAGGTCGGAGGTGGACGCTAATATTTTATCAAATTGTTTCGTAGGTCTTTCAAGTAAAGACTCCACTTTGCCAAGAGCCAGGCCCTCATTACCAGCAGGCAGCAGTATCACCTCTGAAGAGGGCCTCACAGCAGATGCCCTATTCTGACTATGATTCACCATTATTTCTGCTTGCCTGTGTATACCACTGGTGTTTTGATCAGGCTAAAACACAAGCAATCATACACTTTGCTAGCCTCTGCCAGACACTGACCTTCAATGGATATAGCAACATTTAGGACATCTTTAGGGGCAGGCAGAGGCGGAGGCAACAATCATGGGCTCACACAACATAGCGCACGGACACCTTGGGATAAGTTCTGCTGGGATCTGTGCGGCTATTAATCACCCAGTGTGGTGTAGATAGTAACCTTTATCAAAGTGAAGCTCAATGGGGTCTTCCTGATCTTTGTCGGCACACCACGGGAGGCGAGGGCAAAGGAGCAACCTTGTACATCCCTTGTGTGGCAGGTAGAAATATGCTGATAACTTGCCTCAGCTATATGGTGGTAACATGAGAGAGATATACCATCCACAGCTGTAGAGGGACCATCAGAAGATTGTACCTCTGTGGGTCACCCCAGTTGCAGTCCAGGAGTGATTTGGCAGTTGTACAAGGCCAACCCCCCTAAAGGGCATGCCTTGGCTCCAGACCTCAAAGACTTCTAAGAGTTGGTCCCTCCGAGTCCACGCAATCGCCTTTAGGGGGGGAGGAGAAGGGGCTTCCAATAAAGCGCACTTTGGGTCCCTTCCTTTCAAACTCATCTTCAGGCGCTGGCCGGGCTCCCAGCAGCCAAGGCCCGCAGCCGGGATCCGCCTCTTCGGCCCCTGCCCTGTGGCACCTGTCAGTAGCCAAGATCCACAATTTGCTCCAGATGCCCCTAGAATGTGGCCACAGCAAATATGTTTCCTCCAAGGCCACTGATCTGTTTCAGGAAGTTGTGGCCACCATCTTGGACAGCTTCCCCTCGTGATGGCAGATGCCATTGGCCTGCAGTGAGTATGTCCCATATTTGGAAAACTTCCGCTTGGAGACCAGCCATGGGCACACAAAACACACAGGGATCACTATCCACCATTAGGCAGCCCCAGGAAGTCTAAAAAAGACAGGGTCCTTGACTGGTCTCAAGTGTTTCCCAAAGACACATCTTAGGTCATTGATTGGTTAGCCATGAACCCCACCCCAAAGTGGTAATCATCTATCTGGTGTCAGTCCCAAAACCCACCAGGCAACTACTTTTCACCAAAGCAGTCACAAGATCATCCCAGAAAATACCGAAAGAGCACTCGATCATCTACCAAAATGTCAAAAGTCACCCTGGACACAACAATGACAGACCTGACTTCCATAAAGCTCTCCATTAGATCAGCAGAAGAAAACAAAGTAAAGATGGCCAATGGACTTCTCTCCATAATAAAGGACATAGCCGCTTTCAACTTCTGGTTGCTAGCAACAGAGAATAGATTAGCCTCAGTGGACAAAAACTAGCCGAATCACTCAATTGGGAACAAAATCACTAAAATCTTCATTAAAAGCTGATCAATTTAGAAGATCGAAACCGAAGAGATGCTGAAAAGGCACTTGATTGTTTGTAACGGAGTTCTACGTGATGAACATGATAGGATTAAATCAGTAGGTGAAATAGATATACAGGAAATCCACAGGCTCTGTGACCTGCCGAGGCGTCATATCCCCACTTTTTGGGGTAGTAAGGGGAAGTAGACATGGCTCCCACTACTATTTCTATTAGTACTGGACAAGGAATAGACACACCGGTTGGAGTTCAGAAGTTTCTACTACAGGCAAACAATTTCCTGATTACTTTGTCACCACCAGATATGTCCATTGCTGCACTCCTGTCATATCTCACTCTTTTCTCTGGCCACGGGATAATGGGGGTAAAGAGTGAGGCACTAACATTGACTAAGCATGCTACCACGGCCTCCCTAGAATCTGCTCCTTTCAAATGGAAACTGGCTTGCTTGAAATAATTGGGCATCCTAGTTTATAGAGGCCTGGAACACTTGGCTAATGACAACCTCTCACTACTATTGGGCAAACATCACAGATATTTTAGTCTGCGCCAAAAGTTAGTTTTTACCGTGGGGAAAGGTTCCAAATCATTAAAATGAAAGTGCACTTGGATTTAACTACATTTTCGCTATAGTGCCTCTGGACTATAGAACAGTGAGATTGTTATAGACTAATTGATTATTTCTTAGCCTATCTGGATTGACAGGGGAGTTGTGATGATTGTTCCTTTGTTGTCTTATGTTAGTTCCGCAAAGGTGACTCAATGTCTGAGGGAGCCACTGGGCTTGGCATCCTTTAAGCTACATCATTCAGCTGTACTGGCAAACTTGGAGGGATCATACAAGGGCGTTGCCCCGAGACATTGTAGATTCCTAGTTGACCATTGCTTCTCAAAGCCCACGGCCATGGTAATCACAACATGGTGGGAAGGTCGGCTATCATTATAGTTTTCTGACAAGGAGAGGAGAGACACACTCACCTATAATAATAGATGTAGGAAGCCAGGCTGAAACTGGGATTTTCAAAAAATGTGCATTAGCGTCACCGGAGCAGGATGCACAGTGCCAGAGTGAATCTGGATTCACTCTGACAGAGATACAGGAGGACTAAATGTGATAACATGCACATTCGCTGGAAATGACAGAAACTGAATGGATACTGGCCATGCATGTGGGGTGATTTGAAGTCTCAACCCAATGTCAAGAACCAGCTGACATCTCAAATTGTACTACTACACTATACACCCGAATTCCTGAGATCACAGGTGTGCAGGTGATCGTTCTCACCCAGATGGCAGTAGTGAAGCCAGAAGTTCTACCTACTTCTCTGGAAACCTCTATGTTTAACCCAACATCATATGGAAAAGTGACAGACTGAATGAATAACTGAAAACAATCGAGGCAATATAGGGGAGCTTTCTCAACATGTGAAAGGAATCCACACATGCAATAGATTTGGGTGTGCGCTTGGGTTGATGTAGGTTGTGGTGATGGTAATGAAGAGTTTTAAGCTCAACACAGTATGAGGGCTAGATTTGTTCCCGTTCCTATTTTCCTTTTTACATAAGAAAAACGTTACGGTTTTATTGTTATTCGTGTTTTATTTTGATACTCGAATGAGGGAAAATTACCATGTGTCATTAGGGCCGGGCGAAGTCTGCATTATTCCGGCATATTTTAGTAATTTTGCATTACTCTGGTTACATCAAATTCCAGCAATTAAGCGAATACGCTGTATTGCACAATTACACGTCATTCAAGGAAAAAACGTACAGAGAGTGAATAGGAACTACGCAAATAACAGAACGTATGCGTCTATTATTAACTGTGCTTGTGTATTGTTTGCACCATTTTTTAGCAGGAAATGCATACCTGTGTCAAAAAATGGACGTGAAGACACATTTCGTGCATGGCTTCAATGCATCTTTTCTGCCTCCCTACTTAAATCTTGGTTTCCTGCTGCCTCCCGTAGTTTCTGCATCTTGGATTCCCTAACCAGGATATGTATTTGGACTTTTAGTATTAACACTATTTTCGACATGGCTCTACTATCACGACCTTTTGAATTTAGATTAAAGCTTGCACAAGTCTAGAAGACCTCAAATGGACTCTGGATTTAGTGCTTAAAGTCAATCTAAAGTTTAGTTAGATTACATCCCTTGGCCTACAGTGTGGTTCTAGGGTAGTTCTTTTCTATGTGCCTCATCTCCCTCGCCCTTGGATACTTCTCATATTATTCTTTGCTAGGCATTTTGAACTTCAGAAGAAGCGTGACAGGGCACTGTCACCTTCACTATTCACTTCCTTATGTCATTTGTGGTTGGAGGTCTTCTAGTAGATATCTTACTAAGGGGACTGCAATGACTTAGTGTTTGTAGGCACTTCCTTTTAGCATTTGGGTGAAGTGGCAGGATGTCCTTCCAGCAGATACTGGAACACATATGAAACCTGTTCTAGTAGTGTGATGTGTCCTTTGATCCTCACTATCAGATGGTCTTCGTAAGCACACACCAAAGCGAACTCCTGGTGAGATTAAAATCTTTGGGAGGTTAAACGCTATGGGATGGAACGTTTGATGAAAATTAATGACATCCAGATTTCTAAAGGAAATAACCCCAATGTAAAAACCATCGAACTGTGCTCCAACAACTAGAGTTCATAATACAGGAAGCTCTGGAGTAACATTACAAATTACTTTTTAAAGAAAAGATTGTCAATGCATGTTACATACTTTCAGGAGAGGAGTTAGCAAAGTTGGCAAGTTCCAAAAAGGGTCAAAGGGCTTGGTATCCATTAAATACGAATGCAGATCCATAAAACAGTTACTCAGGATGTAATGTAAAAGTTACTTACCTGCGGTAATGTAATATCTGGTAGAGACACAGTCTAGCCGCAGATTCCTTAACTTTTTAATTAAATACCATAGCTATACCGTACTGGAGGAGGGTCTGCAAACGAATCCTACAAAGTTCTCAAAGAGAACCAGCCGGCCTTAACTACAACCGACCAAATGTACGTAGGAATAGCAGAACAAGAGCTTGGCTCTTAATAGAATCCATGATCACTGTCACAGAACATATAAATAAAAAACAACCCTACAGGCCAGAGAGAATAGCCCCTTGAAGGAAAAGGGGAAAAAACCCTTAAGAACCGCCTGCCAGTTAACAGACATTATCCTCTTTCCCCAAAGGGGAAAGAGGACTTGTTGACCAAAAGAGCCGAGTGCAAGACAAAAGTCATGTAATCCGCATTCTTCACAACAATAAAGAAACATCAGAGAAAGAACTGTTCTGATAAAATCCAAAAGAAGGACTCTCAGAACTCATTCCATTATACCAAGATGAATGAACACCAAAAGAAAGATAAACAATAATACCTCCATGGTATAGAGAATTTTGTTAGAACAAAATGATCACTTGAAGATTACATGATGCACTGTAAAGAGACTAAAATGACACTAATAGGTTTGAATTTAATATTGATTTTCATCAATTATGCCCATTGTAAAACAAACTTGCCACAAAGGTGTATCACCTGGACATATGCATAATATATATAAAATTGTGTCCCAATAGACTCTGAGTGGTCTGACAACACATAGAGCATCACTGGCCCACATTTACTGCAGGACCGCGGGTATCTACAAAGCCTGCACCTGCATGGCCTTTATTGTCATGGCCCGAAAGTCTGAACATGATTACGAGTCATGTACACTGTTGGACTTGGCCCTGCTTGCAGGGTCATCCCGGAACTTTTTGGCCTTCCCCCCTAGTTTTTTCCGAACATGAAATTGGTGGTTTACTATGAAACACAATAAACTTGTATGTTTGGTGTGGTTGAACGGGAAATAATAAATGCTGCGCAATGGGGTACGCAGGCTCATTTACCCTGTTTAAGAAAATGTCACTTTTAACCATTGCCATTTTGGTGGTCTTTGTGCCTGCCTGCCTGTGGTGGGTTGCCGGTCTAGTTCTAAAAGTGACAGGGTGCTCTACACCTCCCCCACAAACCAGTTGGGACCGGTTTTCCCAGGGAGCCTTCCAGAAGCTTCTGGCCTTTTCCAGCAGGTGGGGTGAGGGGTGTCTATATAGAGGAGCTGAGCTTCCATGTGGTGTGCTGTACTTGGACTTTGACTTGGAGGGGACACTCTGCCAGGGGGTACCGCCGCAAGGGCCTGTGTGCTGGCCCCGAGCCCATCTGTACCCTTCTGCTGTCCACAGGGCCAGTGAGAGACCTTTATTGGAGTGAAGACTGCTGTGCCAGGAGGATGCCACATTATGGGGGTTAACTGGCGGGTGCCCAACCCGCATGGCCGCCGCACTTTGAGCTTCGTCGAAGCATCACCGCTGCCGAGCCCGGTGAAAGCAGGAAGCGAGGCAGCCCGCCTGGAGGTGGGCGGGGCTGCAAGACGGCAGCCACTGCCGGCTGGCATCAGGAAGTGCAGGTGAACGGAGGACGGGAGCCTACCCCGCCTCTGCCGGTGAGGAAGTTGCGGCGAGTGATTCGCGGGGCTCCCAGGTAGAAGGGAGAGCCCCGCGGGCAAGAGCGGAGGGAGAGTCTGCAGTGAAAAGGGGCGGGGGCCGAGGCACAGTGTCGGTGCCTGCCCCCGCTGCCTTTGGAGGACCCGGTGTGCATGGGAGAGTGAGCGGGCCGCATGTGAGCCGAGTGGAGCCCCGCGTGGCCATCCCAAGAGAGCCTGGGCCGGAGGGAGCCCACCCTGCCTCCACAAGTTGAGATGCCAAAGTCCCGGGTCCCACGAGGGGCGGCATGGGTGAAGAGAGACCGGAGCAGCACGAGAGGAGCTTGGTGAGTGGGGCTTTGTGTCGGGCCTAGGGGGGGTTGGTCGAGGCACATTGTTGGTGCCTTCCCCACAGTGGCCCCAAGCCCTCGAGGAGGGGGGGCTCCCCCGGGTTCGGTGCTGGCCTTGTTTTTCCAGCTGCCCCGCCTGGCAGTGGGCAGCTGCAACGTGCAGCCCCCTTTGTCTTGAAGCCCCCATGAGGCTCCAGCCCGGACCAGGCCACAGTGCCCCGGGGGGCTACACAGCGACGTCGCAGTTGCGGGTCGCAGCAACAGGAGGCAATTTTCCTGAGCCTCGGCTCCCAGGAGGGAACCCCCCAACTGGCCGGTACTTTGTGGGCCACATAATTTTTGTATTTCTGAGTCCCCGAGGGGGGCTCCCAAGGGCAAGCGGTTGCCAGTACTCTTTTTGGGGCATTTGTGCATTTAAGTCCAGACGAGGTTCTCCAACTTACATCGTGGGTCAAGTTTTCTTCCAGAGTCCCAGAGCAGGGGCTACCCCAGGTGCGGTGGCACCAGAAACAAACCTGTACTGACGGGGGCGATTGTTTTAGGGATTACCAGGTGTGCACCGCTGATGTTAAGTAGGATGCACTGTTGCTGATGTACCTGTGCTGAGGACTTATGCCCAATGTTAATATGTTTATGCCCAACGTTATGCAGGATGTGTTTTCTGCCTCAGGAGGATGCCTAATGCCTATGTTTATGCCTAATGCAGGAGGTGATTTATGCTTATGGTTTATGCCTCTAAGCTCACATGGTTAGGTATACTGTGATTCATGCTAATGAGATTATGCCCACAAGTCCCTGCCTAATGCCATGTTAGGATGCTTTATGTTCCTGCCACATGCTAATGTGTTCTGATGCCTGTTGAAAGGCCTCCTGTGTCATGTCCCATGCTGATTGTTGCATAATGCATTGGTACCTATATGGATGCCTAATGACGGGATTATTCTGTCCTAAGGTTACGCTTTTACGCTAATGATGAGGCCTAACGTCATGCTGTGATGTGCTAAATTCATGCCAGATTATGTTTTTGCACCTAGGGAGATGCACCATGACTTATGCCTCAGGTGTTTAGGCCCAATGTGACGTAGGCTGATAGAATGCATAAATGTGTTTCTATGCCTAAGAGTTATGCCTAGTGGTTTCTGCCTACCGATAATGCCCCCATGCTCCGGATTTATGCCCCATCCTAACACGGTTAGGCATAAGGTCTTTTTATCCTAATGATGTTGCATGTATGCTGATGAGTAGGCCTAACGCCTGACTCAGAGGTTTATGCCTGATCTGATGTGTTTATACCCTAGGTTAAAGTGCTTCTGCTATGTCCATGATCTTGCCAGAAGTTGCTGCCCGTTATACCTTTACTACTGATGGTCTTACATTCGTCCTCTGTACTTGTGATGGTTCTGGCAGCGACCCGATTGGTGCTGCCCTGTACATAACCCCCCTGTAAATGGTTACTGGGTGCCAGTTGGCACAGTGTGTACACCTGTGATTGCATTCTAATGTGCTTTTTCCTAATACACAAGTTAATTTCACATAACCCGGTGTGGAGTCTCTTTTGTAGTGTGCCTAGTGTGTCGCCTGTGAGGGTGGACTGCGCAGATGCTTTACACATTGCCCTGGAGTTTAGCCTACCTGCTCCGCCCCATGCTACCCCGTTTCTAACAGACATGCACTAAATACCAAGGCAAGTGAAAGATAAAAGGGAACACACTTATTAGTGCAGTATCAAAATATTAAATAAGGAAAAAAATAAATATTAAAAGGAAATAATATATAATCTGAATCCTTGTTAGCAACAAGCGCATGCAACAGCACTTGTGATACGGAACACAATTTGATCATAAGACTGCCTCAAGAAGTAACAGACATGATTTCCCAAGGACTTGCAAAACACAGAGAAAATAGATACATGCACAAATAGACAGGTAATATATATCCTCCAGACAGATGCAAAAAGCATTGTGGGAGAATAGCAAGAAGAGCTTCCTATAAAGCTTAAATACTCCAAACATAAATTATATGACCGAATACAGGTAAGGAAACTGCAGCTAGAAGTCTCCATCAGATTGTTTCCAACACAACCTATCACACAGCATAAGATACAGAGTTCACCCCATTATATTCTAAGAATAAACAAATGAATCACCTATCCCTTCAACAGAGGAGAAGGCAACTAACTTGAGTCTTCCAAAGAATACACCATAAACTCTGAGTTTACTCACACAATTCTCCAAAAAGTGAAGCACATATAATAAAAATGTAGATATCCAGTCCGTTCAGGAGAAAACAACCTGCACCAGGAAAAACATAGTCCAAGCGGACTTAAATGAAGGATGAACCACAAGAACATGTTTTCAAAAGAATACGAAGAGTACGACCTGAATCCATCTGTGCTATAATAAATATGCACACCACATGAGTAGTGAGGGCATACTGCTGATTACTCTAAGGAGTAATGTTGGACTTGGCCCTTTTTGCAGGGACATCCCTGAACTATTTGCCTTCCTCCTGTATTGTTTCTGACCTGTTTTTGTTGGTTTTAGGACTCTGGGCACTTTACTTCTGCGCTAAAGTGCATATGCTCTCTGTGTAAAGTGTAATGGTAATTGGTTGTCCATAATTAGCATGTTAGTTGCACTTTACTAGGGACTTTACTAGTAAGACAATGTGTGCCAGGGTTGGTAATACAAATGCTACTACTGGGCCTGCAGCACTAATTGTGCCACCCACATAAGTAGCCCTGAATAGAGATCTCAGGCCTGCCACTGCAGTGCCTGTGCGCAGTTTGTTAAACTGCCTTGTTGTCCTGACAAGTGCACTCACTTGCCAGGCCTTACCCTTCCCTTTTTATGCACATCAGACACCCCTATGGTATGCCCTGGGATACCCCCCTGGGCAGGGTGCAGTGTATGTGAAAGGTAGAACATGAACTAAGTTGTGTACCATGTCCTGACAGTGAAATACTCTCCATTTCGTTTTTCACTGTTGCAAGGCCATCTTGCCCATAGGACAGAATGGGAGAGGCTGTGTAAAATGTTTCCAGCCTATCTTCCCATACGTTTAAGGTGAAGCTTAGTGTGCCTGAACTCACAATTTAATAACACATCTTTTTGTGAAGGTGGTTTTTGAATTGTGTGCTTAGAAACCATGCTTTTAGAAGTGCCTAGTTGTGGATTGACTGTCTGGATTTGAATGTGATAGGATCTGGGGAATGTCTTGACCCAGGGGAGTAGGTGAGACAGCCACGGCTGACCTGCATCTGGAGTGTAAGGGGGAGGAGTAGCCCCTGGAGGTGAAGAGGCCTGGGCCGCTGCCATAAAACAATGGCTCCATCTCCTGCTGTGTGATTGAGGACCCAGACCCCCCCTATCAAAGGAAGAAGGTGTCACTGGCAGGGAGACACCCAGAACTGGTTTGGACAGGGGTCAGTGCCCCCTGAACACAAAGACTTCAAAGACATTTAGGGGTATAACTATGAGATCTGAAACCCCTGAAATTTAGACTGATCAAGACTGAAAAGGATTAAAACTACTTCGCGGTCAAGAGGAACCTCTGCCAAGGAAGAACAGCTGAAGAGACTGAAGAGAAGGACTTTCCCTTGCGGTGTGTTCTGGGGCTAGCTTGCAGTTTGTTGATTTAACTAGGGAGAGGCTAAGGGACTTTGCTGTGTGCTGTGTCCCCCTGCTTGAAAGGACTTTGCCGAGTGCTGTGTCCCGAAGTAACGTGTCTCCAAGGGCTCGAGGAGAGCTGGTTCCCTGTTGTGGAAACTTAGGAACAGAAAAATGTCCAAGTGTGTCTCAGCAACGCTGTGTGCGTATGCTTCGTGCAGCCTGAGACCTTCGTGAGGATTGCCCTATGATCATGTGCATCCGGAGTCCAAGTGAGTTTCAGCAACGCTGTGTGCATGTGCTTCGTGTAGCCTGAGACCTTCGTGAGGATTGCCCTGTGATCGTGTGCACCCGGAGTCCAAGTGAGTCTCAGCGACGCTGTGTGCTTAGTGAAGCAGCATGAGACCTTTGTGAGGATTGCCCTGTGATCGTGTACACCCGGAGTTCAAGTGAGTCTCAGTGACGCTGTGTGTGTGTGCTTCGTGCAGCCTGAGACCTTCGTAAGAACTGCCCCGTGATCGTGTGCACCCGGAGTCCAAGTGCGTCTCAGCGACGCTGTGTGCATGTGCTTCGTGCAGCCTGAGACCTTCGTGAGGATTGCCCTGTGATCGTGTACACCCGGAGCTCAAGTGAGTCTCAGTGACGGTGAGTGCGTGTGCCCTGTTGCAGCCTGAGACCTTCGTAAGAACTGCCCCATGATCGTGTGCACCCGAAGTCCAAGTGAGTCTCAGCAACGCTGTGTGCGTGTGCTTCGTGCAGCCTGAGACCTTTGTGAGGATTGCTCTGTGATCGTGTGCACCCAGAGTCCAAGTGAGTCTCAGCGACGCTGTGTGCGTGTGTTTCGTGCAGTCTGAGACCTTCGTGAGGATTGCCCTGTGATTGTGTGCACCCAGAGTCCAAGTGAGTCTCAGTGACGCTGTGTGCGTGTGCTTCGTGCAGCATGAGACCTTTGTGAGGATTGCCCTGTGATCGTGTACACCCGGAGTTCAAGTGAGTCTCAGTGGCGCTGTGTGCGTGTGCTTCGTGCAGCCTGAGACCTTCGTAAGAACTGCCCCGTGATCGTGTGCACCCGGAGTCCAAGTGCGTCTCAGCGACGCTGTGTGCATGTGCTTCGTGCAGCCTGAGACCTTCGTGAGGATTGCCCTGTGATCGTGTACACCCGGAGCTCAAGTGAGTCTCAGTGACGGTGTGTGCGTGTGCCCTGTTGCAGCCTGAGACCTTCGTAACAACTGCCCCATGATCGTGTGCACCCGAAGTCCAAGTGAGTCTCAGCAACGCTGTGTGCGTGTGCTTCGTGCAGCCTGAGACCTTCGTGAGGATTGCTCTGTGATCGTGTGCACCCGGAGTCCAAGTGAGTCTCAGCGCCGCTGTGTGCGTGTGCTTCGTGCAGCCTGAGACCTTCGTGAGGATTGCCCTGTGATCGAGTGCACCCGGAGTCCAAGTGAGTCTCAGCGACACTGTGTGTGCGTGTGCCTCGTGCAGCATGAGACCTTTGTGAGGACTGCCCTGTGATCATGTACACCCGGAGTTCAAGTGAGTCTCAGTGACGCTGTGTGCGTGTGCTTCGTGCAGCCTGAGACCTTTGTAAGAACTGCCCCGTGATCGTGTGCACCCAGAGTCCAAGTGAGTCTCAGCGACGCTGTGTGCGTGTGCTTCGTGCAGCCTGAGACCTTCGTGAGGATTGCCCTGTGATCGTGTACACCCGGAGCTCAAGTGAGTCTCAGCGACGCTGTGTGCTTGTGCCCTGTTGCAGCCTGAGACCTTTGTGAGAATTGCCCCGTGACTGTGTGTCCCGGAGCAGTCTTTTTCTCTGCTTCGATCGACAGCGTGACCAAAAGTGCTGCAATCGTCATTGCCATCGGCCCGGACCGGCATCCCCAGAGGAACTGTGAGGAGTCACCACCGCCGGCCCGAGCCTGCCTTTGCTAAGGAGGGACCTCGAACCATCATCGTCGGGGGTCTGAGTTCCACTGCCCAAGATCAACGAAGTTGCACCGGAGGCCCATGCCGCGAGGAGAGGAGAGTGAGATTGCACCCCCTAGATAACGCTCAGCGAGCGTGCGTGTGTCGTCACCTGGGGCGGGGTGCGGGCTACGAGAGAAACGCTCTCGGCCTTTCCCATCTCTGCAGTTCGAACCTCCGCTCAAGTCCGTATCGTGGCCCGTACTTGCCGGGGAGTGGTAGTACCGGGCCGGAGTGTGGAACCGCACTTTGTTTTCCATCATAACAGTGTTGGGGGCATGTTTTGGCAGTAGCTGACCATGAGTCAGTAAGAGTGGCATAGAGACCGTCCAGAGCACCGCGATCGGTGCCGAAGTACATTATTTTTGCAATTCGAACTGCCTGATTGTTGCATTACGAAGTGCCTTATTTTTGCATTACGAAGTGCCTTATTTTTGCATTACGAACTGTCTGATTGTTGCATTACGAATTGCATTATTTTTGCATTACGGACTGCCTGATTGTTGCATTACGAATTGCATTATTTTTGCATTACGAACTGCCTGATTGGTGCATTACGAATTGCATGATTCTTGCATTACAAACTGCATAGCATTGCATTAGATCATCACGAATGGCTCATTAATACTGCAAGAACCTACAAGTGCTTGCTGGCCTAATAACCGGCAAGGTAAAATATTACAAATACGCATTTGTTGGATTTTTATCGTTTGGTCTCATCGGATCTTTTCTTTATAAACATATAATTGTTTTTATGAGACTTGTGTGGTGTCCCTTTGTGGTTTTATCACAGTGTTACTGTGAGCGTGGTTGCAAATACTTTACACATTTGCCTTGGAGATAAGCCTGGCTGCTCGTGCCAAGCTATCGAGGGGGTGAGCAGGGGCTATCTTTGAAGGTGTCCTTCCTTTCCCTGACTTAGAAGCAAGGGTCCCTATTTTGACTACTAAGCTACCTACCTCAGCCAACTAAAGACCCCCAGTTCTAACAAGTAAATACTAGAACGTTCCCATATACTAGACTTGCCACTGGCATATCATCATGTCTCTATGAGAGACAACAAAAGGCTGAAACCATGCACATTTTAGCATACTGAACTGCTTCAAAGAATCTTGTGTGAGAATTTCTTCCATACAATAAGACATGTCCCTTGACAATAACCTCTTGAGCACAAAGCTCATCCTCAGAGGCCAAGGGACAAAGGACAAGGCCTCGGTCAACTAAACCAATCCTAAGCAAGCAAAAAAATGGTACTAAGAATGAAACATCTGATCTTGCAGGACATCAAGTGGTCAAATCAACAACGAACTTGTAAATTGCTATAGCAAAGCTTACTCGCTTATAAAGAAATAGTCTGCATCTCAAGTATAAAGACAAGTTACCCAGTTACAAACAAAGAAAAGCTATGATTCTGAAGACCTCTGTCTGTCACGGAAGCGTTTAACGCTGCATCAGCTTGACTCCCAAAAAGATGGCACCAAAGTCGACTGGACAATCTCCGAGAAACCCGAAGTTGCAAACCAAGCCCAACGCCTTAATGCCACTGCCGATGCTATAGCGCGATCCACCGATTCCGTAGTGTCCATACCACACCTTATGGTAGGCCTAGCAGCCTGCTGACCATCTTTAATCAATTCACCAATCTACGAGCTGAGGTTATCCGGAAGAGATGGTAATATATTGTGTAGAGAATCCCAAAAAGCATGGGAATATCGCCCCTGCACACAAGATGTATTTATGGATCTCAAGGCTGAGCAAGGGCAAGAAAAAATTTGTTTACCACATGCATCACGATCCTAGACTCCTTACTCACTGGAGTTTTAGGACCAGAATCTAAATTCCGTGAAGGAGTCGCAACTTGAGTCACCAAGCGACAGGTGGAAGGGTGTCTATGAAGACAAACTGGGTCCCCAGGTGCAGGCAGGTGTCTACTTGCAATATCTCAGCCCACTGAGGTCCCAGACTGAGGCTTGGCCCAAGACCCTAATAAGATATAAAAAAGGGCCTCCCCAAACGGGAGAACAGGTTCTTCCTTTGTCTGTCCCTGAAAAAGGACCTCAATTAAAGGGTCTGTGGACTTTTGCACAATAGGAAGTGACAAGTTTAAAACTGTAGCCACTTTTCTTAACATGTCTGCAAAGGAGGAACTTGCCTCTGTAGCTAGGCCAGTGGGAGAAAGCAACCCTGAAGCTGGTGATGAATCCAGGCTACTAGCCTCTCCCAGTGCAGACAACCAGCTCTCCTCCATCTGAGGCACATTAATGTCAGAAATGGGCTGTCTTTCCACAACCTCTTCCTGAAAAAACCTGCATATTCTCCTCAAACTGAATAGTCGACTCCGCATCCAACGTCATACAACGCTACACAGGGGAGAAGAAGTAACTTTGTCCGCCGACGTCAGTGTTGGAGTCGGCTGATCGAAGTCCGGCATTGTAGGTCAAGATCCCGAAGCACTGTGGACCTGCACCAAAGTGGCACCAGCCGACATCGACTGCACCAACCCCTCGACTCCAACGGCTCAACCATCACCAAGAGCAAACCCTCCAACTGCATCCCATTCAACTCACCTCCTTGGGGCCTAAAGGCGCTACAGAGGGACAAGGGGTACCAAAGATGAGGTGCAAGGAATTATAATATTCCTTTATCTGAGCCATTGATGGCGCAGCTCCCAGAAACATGGGGAGATGCAATGCAGAGTCACTTACGGCCTTCTCAACCGTCTAACGGGAGGAGCCATGGGACACAGAGTCTCCATGCGATGAAGTCCGAGAATGCCACAGCTTTCCCCACTTACCTTTTGACTTCCCCTGAGAACAACCTCCTACAGAACGACTTCGGCTCTTAGATCGATCCCACAAATGTTCTTCCTGAGACGATGAAGTGCGATGCTGGGAAGCCTCGGATGGATCGCGACATACGCGCCGCCATCAACTTCAAAAGCCGCTCCTTTCATGACTTTGGCTTTAGTTTCTGGTAAGAGCCACAATCCTCTGCGGTGTGGTGCTCGCCTAAACACCATTTACAAATTGTATGCTGGTACATCACCGATATATGTCGGCTACATGACCCACAAGGTTTGAAACCTGTAGACATTAGACAAAAGGCACACTGTCCCACTGACACAAAATGTCGAAGAAGGTCAAATAATCGACCAAAGGAACCGCTTCTCCGGATCCGCGTTGCAACGTGGAAAAGAATAGACTGACACTCTGCACACCGGAGGGGACTTATATGGCTCCACTGACGTCATGACTGGAGTCGACGTCATCGTGGAGCTGTACGACGCCGTACCCTGCCGCGCAGAGGTACTGATGAAAAATGTACAGATCCAGACTGGCAAGAATTCAAAAGTTAAGGAATCTGCGGCTATATAGCTCTATCAGATATTTGGAAAAATAAATTGTAGAGCGCGTTACAGGTTCCAGCACTTCTTCACTTTAGCCAGCTGTGCACCAACTTTAATGCAGCGTTCACACAAGCCTCAGAGGTCTGGTTAGGTCGTGCTGCGCTGTCCCTGAAATTCTTCATGTTCTTTTCAATAGTTCCAATCTAAGCAGAACGCTACCCCGTGGTCTTTCTCAAACAGGTGCATGATTAGCTACGGTCAAAGCACGTAGGCACGCATCTGTGCCGTGGCAAATGGCATATCTAGCCACCATCCCTATAGGACAGATATGTATTGACCTTTGCTCGATCTTCTACTCACTAGGATGCTGCTGCAATGGAAGCTGGGAGCCGGGATCTTTGTGGCTTGGAACTCAAGCTGATACATGCTTAAATCATGAGACATCTTTTACTCCTCTAGAGCCAGCAGCTGCTCTGAATAGTTGAAGCTAAGACTCCCTTTTAGCCTTACTCAGCTCTATTTCTAGTCTTTAATAGATTGATATCGGTTTTAAGTTTGAGCCAACCATATGAACCACACAAAATACTGATTTAAAAATGCTTAACTTCTGGAAAAAAATCTGAATTTAAATTAAAATAATATTTAACACATTCTGAAAAGAAGCATACCGATCTACCTAAATTAAAATCTTTTGAATTCATCAATATTAGATTACTCTGACACACATCAGTAAATGTGTGATCTATAAATGTTCACAATGGAATTAGCACGTACATCATAAAAATGTACACAAACTAGAATGATGATGTGAGTTTGTGATTCAATATGACCTGAATCACAAAAGCAACAATCTTTTGTCCCGCACAATACTCAGACACCTTGCAATCACGTGTTCAGAAGACAAAACCTAATCAATGACTATTTATGCTTCATGTTTAGATTTTTTTTATTTTCAAGTATGCTGATAAGTAATCCCTAGCTTTCAACTCGACAAATAACACAAAGGAAGACTTGAATGCAATACATATGCACTTGGTTTCTTTTGCAAGTTCTTGCAATTTGATTTTAGGAGCCTTTCTGGATCTATGCATGGAAGGTGCAAAATCAGCAAATATTTTGCTACATGTTATTATGCAGAGCCATGACAAAAAGACACATTTGTTCTGTCTTTTTCATGCGGAATGTTGTTTTTTGCCCAGATCAATCTAGAGTGGGTGTTTTCTTTTATCCCAGTCATCCTAAATAACCAGTTTAACAGCATTATCAGAATGGACACAACTCAGTATGAGTTACCTGCGCAGGTAGCATTTTATAGAAATGAGACTCCACAAACCAGCTGCCTCAGAATTATCTATTAAGTAATAATGATTCGGAAGAAAGAAAATACACTCTCTCCCGATACCAAATTCTGGGGACCAATTCCAAACCGTAAGCTTTTAACAAATGGTTTGATAAACAGCCCCTGTATCGGGCATGAACCCTATCGGGAAATTACTTCTTTTTATGTCACTGTAACATGGTCTCCGCATAATGTATTGTTCACAGCTGCACTCAAATACTTATAGGTTATCCGTTTTGACAATTTGTGACCATTTCAAAACCATAATTTTTTAGGTCTGGCTTGACAGAACCAGCTGTCTCTCGACGTAATGTAACCTAAAAAAGAGCTTACAGAGAGAGGCTTTGATTGCACCCACATGTTGGTAGCCAGGAGTACATGTTTTGATTGGATGTTGTGTGCTTCTACAGAAAAAAAGTGCTTCCACTCCTCACAGCTGTGCTTATTTATCCAGCTGCCTGAGCCAACAGCAGCATTACAGCCTGAGCTTGAGCTTTCAGGGAACACACATGCCAGTGTAGCACTTTTAAAATGCCTTACATAACTAGATAATTTACGGTGTTTGTTTTTCTCTGGCAGCTGCACAGATCTCCTCCCCTCGAATCATTACCTTTAGACTTACAAGTGCAGTTTTGTTTTTGACAGAAATATGGGATGCCCAATGTTACACTAATCTACATGGAGTTTTAGTTCTGGCTGGCAGTGCAACTGTTGCCTGATCTTATGTGATTAACAAAAAAGAGCTTTAAGAGTCTACTGACATATGGGGATTGGGTTCCACCCACATGTTGGTTCCACTGACTGCTGGATTAGATTTGTGTACTTTTATTAAAAAGACTGCTTGGATTGTACTTTTTGGCTTGTAGCAAAGCTTATAGTTGACACAGGAGGACTGAGTTGATTGATTATGGTGGCAAGCCAAGGATCATGGCTGTAGGCCTGATATGTTTATTAGGAACTGTTATGATAAAGGCATTAATTTTGGAACAGTAAAATCAATAGGCATTTACGTGTCAAGTTGTTGTTACTCTATATTAAAGTCTATAAATAGGTATTATGCAACATGAAATCTCACAGATTGCCACAGTAGGCAACGGTTTTGGTGTTGGTTACCCCAAAGGAGCAAACAGTTGATATAAAAGGCTTGCTCGGTGAGAATCCTTGTTAGGCCTTAGGAGAGATACTTTTTTGCTCAGCCAACGAGAAATGTGTATACTTTTCTGATTTTATGAATTGGTTGCACTGTAGAAAAGCCTGACTGGTGCACAGAAAAAAGTTGTGTGTGATACTATAGTGCTGGTTTGCCTTTTATGAAACGTTATAACAAAGAGAGTTGGCCTAGCTTATTATTTTTAATAACACATTTGATTGATTTTTTTTGACAGCAACATCAAAGTCGACATCAAGCTCAAGCCATGAGGGCCAGGATTAGAGCACCCATCAGTACATGAAATCTAAGCAGAGTTATATACTATAATTTAACATGTGTCACAGGAGCAGTTTCAGGCATACACTTTACTTTAGACAACATCCACAGTGTCAACCAATTTGTTTCTTGTCCCCAGTCCGCACCCCCCTATTCGTTCAGATTTCTGTGGGACACCCACACCTTATACACCAGTTTTTCCAGTGCTGCCCAGGAGTCCATGTCTCTGACCCACTCGCGGATTGACGGGGTCTGTACATCCCTCCAATGCCTGGCCAGCTCTCTTGGCCACCATGTATGCCGTGGCGTTCAGGGAGCGGATGGCTCTGGAGTCACCCATAGAGTGCATTATTCCCAGCAAAACAGGGAACGGCGCCAGGGGTATTCCCACCACCCAGCCGATATGTCTACTAATGGCCGTCCAATACGCTTGTACCCCTGGGCAGGTCCAGATAGTATGGTAAAGGGAACCCGGGAAAACCCACACCGCAAACATGCCGGGTGGCGGGAGCAACCCATGTGCCAGAGTCGCTCAGGAGAGTAATAAGTCCAATGGAAATACCTGAACTGAATCAGGTGAAGGTGCATGGAGATTGCAAGTGTTCTTGAGGCCGTTTTCCCCTCTACCCATTCTTATGCCTCAATGGCCCCTGCATCCCCCTCCCACCTGGTCCTCAGTGTCCCTAGGGGGTCCGGTGTATTGATAATTACACATTTATAAAGTTTGGATATGCCTCCCCACCCAGCTCGTCAATGACTAATTTGCATACAAACAGGTTGAATTCTGGGAGAGCTGTCAGCCTATCTTTATAGCATTCCAAAGCATGTCACAGCTGAAGATAACAGTAGAACTGGGAGGAGTGGAGGCTAAATTATTTTGCTAGATCCTGAAATAATCACTTGTGCCTCTCCCTCCAGACATCCCCCAGCGTGGATATGCCGATCAGATCCCACAGTCGAAACCCAACCAACCCTGCTGTCTCAGCCAGCCACGTAGTTGGCCTAGCTTATTAATTTTGAAAAGCATTTGCTAAAAGCAGTCAACCTTTACCAGTTAGTTGTTATCACATTCTGTTATGGCCGTAGAAAGATATTTTCTAACATGTAATCTCCATGGTGAAGGGACATGCCTTATCAGGTCATTGGGAAAAACCATGCCACATTCCTTGGGTTTGATCTGATTATTATGAAACGTTATAACAAACCCATTAAGCCTGACCTAGTTATTGTGAAAATGATTATGCTATGCTAAACCTGTAGGCAGATACTTTGTTATATGGAATGTCACAGATTACCATACCACACAAGGGTTTTGGTGTTGGTGATCTAACAAACAAACCGCGGAGATAGAAGATATGCACTACAATAACCATTGTTATGTTCTTTTAGAAGAGATAGTAATTTACTTTGCAAATTGTAACTTTGTTAATATTTTTACTTTTATGACTATATGCCAGATGGTTGCCTTCTGGAAAGCTTATGCTCAGTGCAGTAGGCCTGAGTTGGTTATGGTGATAAGACAATGATAAAGGATATAGGCCTGACTGTATATTAAGAAAAGTTATGATAAAGGCAGTAGGCCTTGTGAAATGCATATGATTGAGTCTATAGACATTTAAGGATGGATTGTTATTACTTGGAAGTAAAGCCTACAGGCACATTTTTTTGTTACATGGAATCTCACAGATTACCTTTGTACCCAAGGGTTTTGGTGTTGATTGCCCTCTCTGACAAACCATTGGTATGGAAGATTTGCACTATCAGAATCCTCGTTAAGCCATGCGAGGAGAGATAGCATTTTGCTTTGCCAACTCTAATTTTGTGTACATTACCAAATGTATGTCTGTATGCTGATGGGTGCCTTTTGGGAAAGCTTACACTCATTAGAGTAAGGCAGAGTTAGTTATGGTGAGAAGTCAATGATAAAAGCTCTATGTTATGCCAGATGCCATAGGTCTGGTCTCTTTATTATGAAAAGTTATTACAAAGCCAGTAGGCTCTGCTTATTTATTATGAAAAGCATGTGGTAAAGCCAGTAGGCTTCTAACGGTGGATTGTTATCACATTATACATGCCGTAGAATGGTATGTGGTTTCATGTAAGATTTCCACTGTTAGAATCCTTGTTCGGCCCTCCTAAGAGAGATAGTATTTTGCTTTGCAAACTGTAATTGTTTTACCATGTAAATTTATGACTATGCTTGATGGTTGCCTTGTGGGAATGCTTAAACACAGTGCAGGAGGCCTCAGCTGGGTATGGTGACATGGAAATGATTAGGATCCTAGAGGCCTGACTGGTTTACTAGGAAGAATATCTCTGATGAAACAGGTATGATCTGTTTATCATGAAAATATATGATAAACGCAGTGGGGCTAGGTATTTGGATTGTCATTTGTCTGTATAAAACCCTTCAGATAGCTATTTTGTTACATGAAATGTCACAGATTACTCTGTAGGGAAGATTTGGTGTTGGTTACTTCTGAAAAAGCATAGGGGGAGAAGATATGCACTATAATAATTATTGCTAGAATGTTTTCTTAGATGTATGCTAGGATCTTTTCATAAAAAAATTATTAGTATAATATACATCTATATATATATATATATTTTTTTTTTTCTCCCAGTGGCAGTCGCCACTGGATAGTTATAAGATCATGTTTCCATAGGAAATGCATTTTTTGTGTTGCTAATAACTTTGGCGCCGTTTAACGAATCTCCACAAAACTTGCGAAAAAAATCCTACTTTTTGGCTTGTTTGGGCATGGAAAGCGTTGGGGTGATCTGTCAAACGAGGATTTAGAAAAAAGGGGAGGTTACAAAACGCATTTTCCCCATTTATTTTACCATAGGAACTTTAGACGCAGCTACAGCGTAAACCGCTGAATGGATTTACACCATATTTGGCAAAAAGCTAGATCTGGGTCCAGGGACGTTATCTGGCAGAATTCCCTGTATTTCTGTTGTTTAGCATGTATTATGAAGATACTAATTTATTTTCCTTTATTTTTATCTCAGTTTATGATGTTGTAATTCTGCGATGAGCCATAAGCCATCATAGATATTGTTTCTTTAAAGTCCCTTAATCATATTAAGAATATTTCTGTGTTGGTGCAAGGCGAATGCTTAAAGTAAACCAGGGATGTTTACATGTAGGTCACTGCTGGTTTCAGTTTTAACAGAACTGTCCAATAATACAAAAAATAGAAGATCCTTTCTCTTTCTTTTCTTTATCAAGTGACCGAATATTCCAATTGAACCTATTTATTTTGTTGTTGAATTTGGGCATATTTATTGGTTGTAGTATTACTATGGACCAACAAGTGTAAATTTGGCAGTAGACAAATGTATAATTAAGAGGCAAGTGTACCTCCCTTATCAACCAAAGGCAGCTTCCTGGTGTATATTTTTACTTCTGCTATTTAGACCCTTAGCTATTGAGGCTTTTCCACCCCCAAGTACTGAGCCCTTTTCTTGACGTTTAGGGCACTTCATGGTTAGGCCTATATAACTTGCTTTTTTCACAAAAGGTATCCAGGCCAAAAGAGCCCCCTATTTCCCCACATCTTGGGAATTCTAAGGGTACAAGATTTGTGGATTCCTTTGGCAGGAATCAAGAAAATAGCCAAACTATAGCACCATATTGTTTTTTGTTCGAAAAGTGGGGCAAATGTGCTGTTCAAAAAAGCTTATAGTTGTTTTTCTAAAAATGGCATCAAACAAAGGTTTGATGTGCACAGTCACCATCTTCCCAGTTGTCAGGAGCAAGTAGAGTTGTGAAAGAAAACCAGATTTTTTACACAGTTTTTTGCATTTTTCTAACTCGTAGTGCATTTTTCTTATTTTTTGCCGTTTCAACCTGCTCGCAGTTTGTGATAGAAACAGGTATGAAAGCCATGAGTGGACCCAGAAAGCTATACATTTGTGGAAAATAGATAACATTCCAAATTGAGCAAGTGGTCATTTGTGTGGATTGCACATAGTTTTGAAAAAGAAACAAATCGTTGAAAAAAAAAAAAATGAAAATAAGTATGAAAAAATAGCAATTGGTGACAACGTTTTTTATCTGTAAGTTTTGCCCCGATGGTCGATTTACAAAAGTAATATACCACTACTTCGATCAGACCATTCTGGTAGCAGAGATATATAGTGTTTGTTGGATGTCCAAAAATACATGATACCTAGAGCCAACAACCGACATTCAGTTTGTAATGATTTTTTATTGTATACCGATCATGAAGTACTTCATGTGGTAAAATCTAATGAATTAAAAATGGGTATGAAGGAAACCTATCTTCCTAGCTACTGAGTTTAGGAATAGTGGGCATTTTTACACCTCTGAATGTGGGGTTCCCTATCCTATCATGTGATTCAGAGGGCAATTTGCTAAATGTGATCTTGCACACTGGCTTACATTTGGAAGCCAACAATGGAGACAAATTACATTAATTATAAAAAATGTTATACTATTCTGTGTTCCCACACTCCCCCCGATAAAAATAGTACCCCACGTGTATGGCTAGGGCTAGTACACATCACGCAAATTGCCCCAAAACGCAATGTGTAGAGCTCAACATTTCCTGTCAAAAATGTACCTGTCTTTGCTATGGGAGTAGCTGCTGTATTTGGGCCGGGGCTTGGCCACTACCCTGAGAAATCTCCCAAACCCAGACATTTCTGAAAATTAGACATCCAGGGGAGTCCAGGGTTTTGTGCCTTGGGTGGATCCCACAATGTTTCTTATTCACAATGCCCTGCAATCTTCAAACTCTGCCTAAAATTACACATTTTCTTCACATTTCTGCTATGGAAAATTTAGAAAGCTGCAGGGAACCAAACTTTTCCTACCACCCAGTTCTAACACACTACTCCCGATAAAAATGCTACCCCCTTTGTGTGCATCAGTCTAGAGCCCGTAACACAAAAGGCCCCAAAATGCAACATGGAGACATCAACATTTTCTGTAAATAAATAACCTGTTTTATGGATTACGATGGTTTTACTATGTAAATTGTTATATACACTACAAAACTATCCATACAGGAGTCCCTCAGGTTTCTCCCCTGCTTTGCAATCTTCTCTGCCAATTGTTTTGCAACTGGGTGTCCCTTTCGGTGGCCCTCCCAGAGTGGTATATAGGAAACCTGTGTAATCACAGGTCGACGGTGGGCTGGGGACAGTGGACATAAAATTGTACTATTGGGTGTCTATGTTACTCCCCATCAGTGACTGGCTTTACAGGAAGAGGGACAACACAGCCATAAGATAGCATCTGGCAACCCTTAATGACTACAGCTGAATTTCAGTGCTCTATGGGAGAGAGACCTCACTGGCGATACCATCAATCTCAGCCATATCCTTAGAGCGCTGGCATATGGCACTGTTATGGTGTGGTTGAAACAAACGACTGATGCGGAAGACCACACTCTGGCAGAAAACTTGGCATGGTGCGGTGTCCCAATTGAAAGGATTCCACACATGAGATTGGATAGGAATATCTGTGACTCGAGATGTGTGGGTGTCAAATCATAGGCTGCCCTTCGAGCAGTTGTCAAAGAATTTGAGCTTTATAGGTCACAGTTATTTTGTTATTTGCAGCTGAAACACGCTTTGGAGGGGTATAGATTTAGGATGAACACTATACCAGATTTAAATTAATTGGGGTCAAAACTCGTAATAGAAAGATCAGAAACTGAAGGTATTTCCAGGCTTTTTAAAGCATTGGTGATTAAACCACCTCGACACCCTCTTTACACTTAGAGAACGATGGGAACAGGATTTTAGCTCTACAAAGAAAGAGAAATCAGTGGAGACAAAGATGGCTGCAAAACAGGCAGCGATTTCTGCTAGGTTACGCTGCATCCAATTCAAGTATTTTCATAGGATATATTACACACCAGAGAGACTGTGGAAAATGGGGAGGGGCTCAACCCAAATTGTTTAAAAAGTTTATCAATCAGGGGCACCTTTATACATTCAGTGTGGGAATGCTCTTTTATATAAACCTATAAACCTAATGGTTTGGCTATTCACAACACTGGAGGCTGCGATTGGCATTCCAATAGAAGGAAATCTAAAAGTGTCCATCTCTAACTTATTGAAAAATTGGAACAGTAATAGGGTGCCTGGGACAGTGGTCTGTGTAGGTCTTTTTGTGGCTAAGAGGGACACTGCCCTCCATTGAAGGTCCCAGCCTTCCTACCAATCACAGATTAATTGAGAGGTATGGACTCTGCACTCTTGACAAGGAATTGGTTTATAAAGCGAGAGGTTGTCCCCGAAAACACTATAAGATTTGGGGGGAGCTTGGTGGGATCGTTTTAATAATGTAAGACTACTGCCTAGGGGTTGCAATGTGGGTCTGGCTAAAACTAACTAAATAGTGTGATTTCATTGGAGATCATACCAGAAAATTGTAATAGGTGTGTACATTTCACTACATGGCCTACAAACAGGGTGCGCTGGTAGTTGTGCTGTACTGTTTTGTTTTGGTTTGAGTTTCTTTTCTCTCGGGTATGATTTGTAAAAATCAAGTTTAGAAAAGAAATAACACAATGTCAGTATACAGATTTATAATAACATGACATGTTTTGGCTATAGGTGGTAACTGCAGTATTTGAGCCTGGTCTTGGATGCCATCCAGGGAAACGTACCACAAGTGTTTGGAAATTAGACATCCATGGGAGTTTAGGCTGGTGCCTCTTGTGTGGATCCCAAAATGCTTTCTTACCCACAATGCCATGCAAACTTCAAAGTCAAGTTTGCCTAAAATCATGCATTTTCCTCACATTTCTGTGACGGAAACTTCCGGCATTTGCAAGGCTCCACAACATTTCTATCACCCAACATTCCCACGATATTGTTTATAAAAATGCTACCTCACTAGTATGGCTAGAACAAGTGCAGACTATGGGAAAGGTTCAAACAGAGACCTTGTAGTCTTGCATGTGCGTTCATGGTGCATTTTGTTAAACATTTCTGTGTTCAGACTTACAAGACTTTCTGTAGCTGAAAGAAAAATCTGTAACAAGATCCAAAAATTCTCATACACTGCGGGAGAAGCTTGTGTCAGTTCTAGACAACAGATGCAAAAACCTTCAGGCACTACAACTGAGACTACCGATGGCTAATGCCAGCTGCAAGAACACTGGATGAGTGTTGGACCTTTCTTTGGTTGCTTCTTTGTCTGCTGGTTTCCTAGAGACTGATTAGAGGCAGCATATTGGGTCATGCAGTGGTATCTGGCAAGGTGAGGTTGAAGCCGAGTACATGGGTTTGATGACTTGGGCAGCAACGTTTGCAGGGAAGGAAAGGCTGGAGCAGGATAAGCTTGTTTATGAGGATGAAGAACTGGCACTGATTTTTAAGGACAAAATATGAATTTCATTCACATTAAGTTCTTTTGTGTTCCATAGATGAATGTTTGTGCTCCTCCTTGTCCAATTGTATGTCTTCTGTTATTTTATTTTTTAATTACCTTGGTTCGGCTTTCTCGTTTTTCGTGACCAGTTTCTTAATCCTCCTCAATATCTGAGTGAAATAAGTATTGGGCATTATCAGATAATTTCCACGTGTGTTAGAAGACGTCTTGCTGCAGCTTTATTTAATGAGCTGAGTTCTTTGCAGGTTCTTGTGTTTCCATGACTCGATTATAAAAATTATTTGTCAGCCAGTTATCAATGTAGTGGCAACCATTACAGCACTTGAGACTCAGTCCCTGAGTCATAAAAACATTTTTAAAGGAGCAGGTAGTGCTTATCATGACCCCAAGGTCCTTGTAGGGGGTCTCAAATGATTATTTTGTATCTAAAATGAAAAGTAATAATATTTTCTCTCAGGATCTAGATTTCAGGATCCGACAATCCATTGAGTTTCTGAGAAAGATCCTCGAATTTGGCATCGGCCAGGGAAGCTTGCACAGGTCTGAGGCACCAGGACAGGGAAGCTTTCCATGGATCTGCAGATCTCACCTCGGTTCCATGGATCCTGCAGCTAACACTTGCCATGCAGAACCAAAGGCTGTGTGCAGCTGTGGTGGGTCACCCACCGCGGGTTGGGCACAGGGCTAGGCCCAGCAACCAATACTTGCTGTGCATGGCTGAAGATCATGTGCAGCACAGGCCGGCCACTGGCTGAGTGAAGGGAGCACGGAACTCTTGGATGTGGTGAGTGGCGGGAGGGTCGGGGGGCCACACACCACATACACATTTGCACACACCCATGCCTTCACAAACACACACACACCTATTTACAACACTCACTAACAAATACACATACATTCATGTATACACTCATCAAACATACAAAAATAACCATAAAATATACTGTTACTGTAGAGAGGGAAGCCTCAGAGGTCTCAAGAGGCATTGGACTGCTGCCATCCCTCATTGACTGACCTAAGATCTCTGACCTGGTTAGCTTCATTTTTACAGGATCGTGCCTTCCAGGTCTTTGCCACCAACCATACTTCCATCCTCAGGAATCCCCCAGGAGTTGGCTTTGAGTCCTATGTTGTTCAACATTTATGTGCGCCCTGTAGCTGACATCGTGGAAGGCTATGGTATCTCTCGGTTCTCCTATGCAAATGATACCCAGATCATCTTTTCCCTTTCATCTAAGAAATGTCACAGCTCTGACACCTTGAACATTGTCTACTGAAGATAGCTACCTGGATGAACAACAATTCTTTGAAACTTAATGGAGATAAAATAGAGATGTTGCTTCTGGGCAATAACCCTCAACTTTCAGAACACCATCACTGGCCAGTTATCCTTGGCATTCCTCCAGCTCCTGTTCCTGTGGTTAAGAATTCCGATTTCTGGCTTGATGATGATGCTCTCTATGAAACTTCACATCAAGGCAGCCGCTACTTATTTTCCTGTTTTAAAGTGGCTAAAAGAAATTCTCTGGATATTACCATTCTCTGCACAGTCAACAGTAATTCAGGTCCTAGTTCTGTCCAGGTTGGACTAGGGTAATATTCTTTACCTTGGGACCTCCAAAACCTCACTTAAAGGTCTGCAGGTAGTCCAGAACGGGGCTTGTATTTATTTCATCTCCCTAATCAGGTGTTCATATCCAGCCTTATTCGAGACCTCCACTGGTTGCCTGTGGAAAAACATATCCATTTCAAAGCTCTCTGCCAATCAGTCAATCAATCGATCAGTCAATCAATCAGTCATTTGTTAAGCGCACTACATACCCGGGAGGGTCTCAAGGCGCTGGGGGGAAGGGGGGCGCTACTGATCGAACAGCCAGGTCTTGAGCATCCTCCTGAAGGTCAGCAGGTCTTGGGTCTGTCGTAGGTTCAGTGGGAGGGTGTTCCATGTCTTGGCGGCGAGGTGGGAGAAGGATCTTCTGCCAGTGGTTGTTCTTTGGATGTGCGGGACGGTGGCTAGTGAGAGGTCGGCGGAGCATAACTGGTGGTTGGGGATGTAGAAGGAGAGCAGTCTGTTGAGGTAGGCTGGGCCGGTCTTGTGGAGTGCCTTGTGTGCGTGGATGAGGAGCTTGAAGAATATCCTCTTGCTGACGGGGAGTCAGTGCAGGTCCCTCAGGTGGGGTGTGATGTGGCCGTGGCGTGGTACATCGAGGATCAGTCGTGCCAAGGCGTTTTGGATGCGTTGTAGTTGTTTGATGAGCTTGGTCGGGCTCCCGCATAGAGAGCGTTTCCGTAGTCGAGTCTGCTGCTGACGAGGGCCTGGGTGACTGTCTTTCTTGTGTCTATCGGGATCCATCTGTAGATCTTGCGGAGCATGCGGAGGGTGTTGAAGCAGGAGGAGGAGACAGCGTTGACCTGCTTGGTCATTGAGAGCGTTGAGTCGAGGATGATTCCCAGGTTGCGTGCATGGTTGGTGGGTGTCGGGGCTGCTCCCAGTGCCGTCGGCCACCAGGAGTCATCCCAGGCTGAAGGGTTGGTGCCGAGGATGAGGACCTTCGTCTTGTCCGAGTTCAGCTTCAGACGGCTGGTCTTCATCCAGTCAGCGACGGCCTTCATTCCTTCGTGGAGGTTGGCTTTGGCGATGATGGGGTCCTTGGTGAGGGAGAGGATCAGTTGAGCGTCGTTGGTGTAGGAGATTATGTTGAGGTCGTGCTGTCGGGCGACGTGTGCGAGCGGGGTCATGTAAATGTTAAACAAGTGTCGGGCTGAGGGAGGATCATTGGGGTATGCCGCAGATGATCTCGGAGGCTTTGGACAGGAATGGGGGAGGCGGATGCTCTGGGTTCTGCCAAAGAGGAAGGAGGTGGTCCATTCCAGAGCCTTGTCTCGGATCCCTGCGGCGTGGAGGCATGCGCGTAGTGTGCGGTGGCAGACGGTGTCGAAGGCGGCGGAGAGGTCTAGGAGGATGAGTGCTGCGGTCTCGCCGTTGTCAAGCAGGGTCCTGATGTCGTCGGTGGCGGCGATGAGGGCAGTCTCGGTGCTGTGGTTGCTGCGGAACCCTGACTGGGAAGGGTCGAGAACTCTGTTTTCTTCGAGGTATCGGGTTAGCTGTCTGTTGACGATTTTCTCGATGACCTTGGCCGGGAAGGGGAGCAGAGAGATGGGCCGGAAGTTCTTGAGGTCTCTTGGGTCTGCCTTGTTTTTTTTTAGTAGATCTCGGCGTGTTTCCAGCTCTCTGGGAAGGTCGCAGTCTCGAGGGAGAGATTGATGATGTTGCGCAGGTGGGGTGCGATGGAGCTGCTTGCTTTGTTGAAGACGTGGTGCGGGAAGGGATCTGACGGGGAGCCGGAGTGGATTGTGCTCATGGTCTTAATGGTGTCATCGATGCTCACGCTGGCCCAGGCTAGCAGGAGGTCGTGGTCAATGGTGTGCGGAGGGTCTGTTGTGTTGCTGTCAGATGAGGCTGTCTGGGTGTTGAAGCTGTCGTGGATGTCTGCTATCTTGCGGTGGAAGAAGGTGGCGAGGGAGTCGCACAAGGCTTGCGACGGCGGGATGTCTTGGTGTTGGAGCAGGGGTTGGAGAGTTCCTTCACGATGTTGAAGAGCTCCTTGCTATTGTGTGCGTTGTTGTCGAGGCGGTCTTTGAACGAGGTTCTCTTGGCAGCCCTGATGAGGTGGTGGTGGTTGCGGATGGCGTCCTTGTGTGCTGCGTGGTTGTCTCCAGCAGGCTTGCTTGGAGGCTAGGAGTTCTGGGGTGAACCAGCTGGCCCTCTTGCTGGTGTCTCTGTG
This sequence comes from Triturus cristatus, assembly GCF_964204655.1. NCBI lineage: Eukaryota > Metazoa > Chordata > Amphibia > Caudata > Salamandridae > Triturus > Triturus cristatus. Next base: position 1,398,636,290 of record NC_140589.1, read on the forward strand.
GGGGGGTTTCTTCAGCGGGGCTTTGGGCAGCGTCGTCGGAGGGTTCGGTGGGTGGGCTGAGAGTGAGGTTTGCATGTAGTTGGTCTTCGGTGATTTTGCTCTAGCAGCGGCGGGGGATCTGTTGGGTGCGGTGGTGTGTGGTGGATTTCTGGAAGGTGAAATGGATGCAGCGGTGGTCAGTCCAGAGGAGTTCGGTGGTGTGGCTGACGGAGACATGCGGGCTTGAGGAGAAGACGGGGTAGAGCGTGTGGCCAGCAGAGTGGGTGGGCGTTGTTAAGAGTTACTTCAGTCCGAGGTTGGCGAGGTTATCGTTTAGGGTTGTGGAGTTGTTGTTCTCTAGGTGGAAGTTCAGGTCTCCAAGGAGGATGTAGTCGGTGGAGGTCAGGGCGTGCTGATGAAGTCGGTGATGGAGTCGCTGAATTGGGGGCGGGGTCTGGGGGGTCGGTAGACGAGGGTGCCTCTGAGGGTGGAGTTGGGGTCTGTGTGGATCTGGAAGTGCATGTGTTCGGCGGTGCTGAGCGCGTCGCCGGTGCTAGTCGAGACCCTGATGCTGTTCTTGTGGACGATGGCGATTCCTCCTCCGACTCCGTTGGTGCGGTCTCTGCGGGTGATCTTGTAGCCGTTTGGGATGCCTATGGCGATGTCGGGTGCGGAGGAGTCGTTCAACCAGGTCTCTGTCAGGAAGGCGACGTCCGGGGATGTTGTGTCGAGCAAGTCCCAGAGCTCGATGGCGTGTTTGCGTGCGGAGCGGGTGTTCAGTAGTATGCATCGCAGGTGGGTGCGGTCTTTCTTGGCGGGTGGTTCGTCGGCTCTGAGGCTAGTGTAACTGCAGTTCCGGCAGGTGAAGGGACCGTGTGTGCGTTTCGGGGCGACCTTGAAGCAGGTGAGGGTCCGTCCAGGGTTGAGAACGTGGAGTGTGCTGGCATCGTAGCGGCGGTGGTCGTCGGGAGCGGGGGCCAGGGGTTCTGGCGCTGGGCGCGGTCCAGGCGTGGACGGGCGCAGACGGGCTTGCCTTAGGCGTGCTCAGCGGCACGGCCGCACAGCGGCCGGCATATATGGGGAGTTGGGAGGGAGGAGTAGCTGGGAGGCGGGAGACGGGACAGCGAATGGGCAGTCGGGGGGCGGGGCCGCAGGGGACACAGCGGCGGGGCAGGAGAGGGATGACGAAGGGAACAGAGGGAAGGGCACAAGATCGAGTGGAAAAACGGGTGTTACAGAAGGCAAAGGACACAGGAAACAAGGGGGAAGTGAGTGGCACAGAAGGCAAAAGGGCTCAAAAAACGAGGGAAAAAACGGGTGTTACAGAAGGCAAAGGGCACAGGAAACAAGGGGGAAGTGAGTGGCACAGAAGGCAAAAGGGCTCAAAAAACGAGGGAAAAAATGGGTGTTACAGAAGGCAAAGGACACAGGAAACAAGGGGGAAGTGAGTGGCACAGAAGGCAAAAGGGCTCAAAAAACGAGGGAAAAAACGGGTGTTACAGAAGGCAAAGGGCACAGGAAACAAGGGGGAAGTGAGTGGCACAGAAGGCAAAAGGGCTCAAAAAACGAGGGAAAAAATGGGTGTTACAGAAGGCAAAGGGCACAGGAAACATGGGGGAAGTGCAGTGGCATCACTAGGGGGGTGCGGGGGGGTGCGGACCGCACCAGGTGACACCCTCATGGGGGGGTGACACCAAAGGGCCGGTCCGGTCGGTGTGGTGTGGTGCAGTGACGGTCAGGTGCAAAATTGAAACCAGAAACGGCTGAAACGCAACGACGCGTCGCAACCGTTACCTAACTATTCAGCAGGAGGTGCCTGTGCGCAGCGCGCACTGTCTCCTCCTCCGCCGCGTCTGCGTGCCTCGGCAGTGACGTCGTCACTAGAGGGGTGCAGTCGGCGATGTTGTCAGTTGTTTGGAATACGGGAATCCGAATCCCGCATGCGCATTGGGCCCCAAGTGCCCCAAGTGCGCGTGACTTGGCATGACGAGGAGGTGAGGTGAGGAGGTCTCGTCTCGTCTCGTCTCAGGTCGCCGTCACCACTATAATTTAACTTTATTCCAAGAGGACAGGAGCGGAGCCTGGTTTAAGGCTAGCCGCCGACCGAGGTAGTCCCCCCCCCCGTCTGCCAGTGGCACCAACTCAGCAGGTGAGTGGCCTATTGCGTTATGTATATTGCCTATTTGTTATGTTTTGTTCGTGATTACTACTTAACACTATTCTACTACAGCTGTGCACTATGGCAACATCCAAGTTTCTCCCGCCATCATGGAACGTTCAGGGAATCTAAGCCGGCAGGCGCGAGCTGGATCGCAGCGTTTTAATGCGGGCTGTCAGAAAATATTAAAATAACCCATGGCAGTAACATAAAAATGAACGTAACGCACAACATTACGATAGTATGGCCGTTTTCGAAGGTCTTTCGCAATAGGTTTGTAAATGAGTGCTTCTAATTAAATAGAATATTTAATTACAGGACTAGGAACAGTAAGCAGTGTCTCACATCACACGGCCGGATGACGGCAGGTCGGACAGTACCAGAGAAGACATTGCAGCTCGGTTAGAGGTACCTCCGAACACGAGGCTGGTTGTGCTTTGGAACATATGGAAGGCTTGCCTTACTTTGTAACACGACTCTGAGTGTACTTCGGAGTTTGAGGAAGGCCGTACCTCAAAACATGAGGCAGACCGCGCCTCATAATGCATAGGAAACTCATCATGCCGTCCTTTGGAACACAAGACTACCTGTACCTTAGAATCTGAGCATTCATAATTAACCAGAGGAAATGCCTTTCATATACTATCAAAATGTTTATAAGCGTTGAGAGCAAACTGCGTGCCTAGTATGGGTGCAGATCGCGCTGTCGAAAGAAGTCTGTGACGCTCTTGTGCAGGCCGCGGGCAAAGGATTTGATGTCATTTTATTTTATGTAGAGTGGCGTAACAAAAGCCCCCGCAGTTGGAGGGGGTGGGGGTGAGCACCAGGGGGAATTTCACAGACAGTGCCGGCTTTAGGGCAGTCGGGTGTAACTGTCAATAGGAAGTGCTTGATTGTCTTGTTGCCTCAAAAATTTTACTTGCAGAACCTGCGCTCTCTTCCCAATCCCCCCTCACTCTCGCGCACCCTGAAATGGCCTCAGGGCAGGGTGGGCACATGACAAATACTTACAATTATACATATGACATGAATGGGTTTTTATGCGGGCATTTCAAGGAAACGCCCACGTCATTTGTGCATAAGGGACCTGAACATTTTGCAGTAATTAATTTAAAGTGTTTAGTGGATACATCTGGTAAAGAGTGGGGACAGCGGGACAGACTTACTACATATCTGTGCGCCAGCAGCTCACATTTTTGAATTCACAAACGTGTGAATATTTGCTAATCTTATGTATGGATGCACATGTGCACAGAAGATTCCGGAGTGCGCCATTTGTATAATGGAACCGACGAGTGCCGGGCCGTTACTAATTTTCATTTTCACAGGTCAGGTTCCTGGTCTGGAAACAAAAGAGTCAAACAACACTGCTCACACGCTGGCGCCTGGCGGTGCGCATTGACAGCTGGCCCGGTTCTAATCTAGGGTGGTCCGGGTCACCGGGTGGGCCAGCCCAGGCCTACCCAAACATGAGCCTTAACCCTCGCAGTGAGGATATGAAGGCCAATAGAAAATATTGGGCACTTTAATTTAAAACGTTCCTCCGAACGTTGTTTTTCTTCATATTCAATCTGGGAGATGCGTTATTCATTTGGGCCTGGGCTCGGGTGGGCTGGCTGTGTGTGCAAGTACAATAGGGCGGGGCATAGCAAAGGGAACAAATGCTTTATTTGACACCGAGTAACTTTGCCTACCGTCCTGTGCTGCTGCGTGGATATTTCCATTTTTGTTCAGCATTTAAGCAAAGAAGTTTGTTTATTCTGATTCACCTCTCCTGACTCCTGCAGCTGCTTATCAGATCAGGCTGTGACACAAGGAGTAGGTCAGAGAATGTGTTACTGTTAGTTTTATTTTATTTTAAAAATCTGCACAGGCCCAGCAAGGCACATCATTATCATGGCCATGGATGCAAGGCAACAATAAAACATGTCCAGAGAGCTGGTGATTAATGATCCTGCTGGAGAGCAGTCCTTTGCCTGTTGGTAGTTTTGAAATGCAGATAAACTGTATTTTATTTGGATAGCTCAGTGGGTTACTGCCTTTGTCACAGAGATTCTTGTGTTACTTGCAGTTCAAAAGTTACAATCCTAAATAGGACAGTGGCTATGAACTGTCATCAAAGAGCTGCAGACAAACATGAATGGTATAGTTAGAACTTCACTTTTTTTGTGTTACTATAAAGTTAGAAATTCCCCAGTCTTTCATTATTTTAATGTTGCTAAAAAGAGTTTGGGCCGATATACATTTTTATTAGTAAAGCCAAGCCCCAACCACTACGGTATGCTTTAAATCCTGAGTTTGTGCTTCCCCAGCCCAAACCCTCTTTAAATTTACTGCCCACCAGTATGGATGCCATGTGATTCCTTCATCTTGTAATCCTCATTGGCTCATGTGACATTCCCTGTAGACGGAATTACATACTAGCGATAAAACCGGCCCCGTCATTGCCTTTCTGTTTTTATTTAATTAGCAATCAGGTCATTAGGGCAACTGTGGAACATATTTTAAAGTGCGTGCTAATTATATTTACTGCTATATTTAATGTTTTAAGTTTGAAGGTGATTTTGCTAATGTTTTTTACGGGAATAATGAAAGTAGAGCTGGATGGGGCTGATATGGGGCTGGGGCCCGAAGGTCAGCTGTGAGATAAGGTACACAGGAGCGGGATGGTCGAAAAGTGGACAATCGGGCCTGGAAGTACTTGTGTTAAAACCTGGCCTGTTCGAATTTGAGGGTTTGCACTTACATCCAGACATCGCTCTTACTTTCAAATAACTCTCCACATGCTCTGTATACACACAGAATTGATCCGTTGTATACTGGTGACTGTTTGCAAGTAGATGTAATCTAATCTAGGGCTTGTAGGCTAGCGGACTCGGAGCGGAGGAGGTCCATGCGGTAAGTCGTGAGGGGGTGACACCAGGAGTTACCCGCACCGGGTGACACCAACCTTAGTGACGCCACTGGGGAAGTGAGTGGCACAGAAGACAAAAGGGCTCAAAAAACGAGGGAAAAAATGGGTGTTACAGAAGGCAAAGGGCACAAGAAACAAGGGGGAAGTGAGTGGCACAGAAGGCAAAAGGGCTCAAAAAACGGGTGTTACAGAAGGCAAAAGGGCACAGAAATACAGGGGGAACGAGTGGTACAGAAGGCAAAAGGGCTCAAAAAACGGGTGTTACAGAAGGCAAAAGGGCACAGAAATACAGGAGGAACGAGTGGTACAGAAGGCAAAAGGGCTAAAAAACGGGTGTTTACAGAAGGCAAGAGGGCACAGAAATACAGGGGCAGCTAGGAGACAGAAGGCAAAGATGGGCAGAGAGACACGGGGCAGCGAGGGGAACAGAGGGAAAAACGGCACAGATCAAGTACAGGCAGCGGGGAAAGACGGGGAACAGCAGTCACAGGCACAGTAATGAAGACAACGGCAATACAGGAAATACAGTGAAAACAATAAAAACAATACACTACAATACAATAACTAGTGGAAAAAAGCGGAGATGAACAAACCTACGGCCTACCACTGGCCACCAGGGATGAGGTGCCGGTGGTAGCCTGCAGGTGGAGGAGGGCCTCGAACTTCCTCAGCAGCGGCAGCTGGGGAAGGGACACACAGGCGGTGCTGTGAGGAGGGGGAGCGACCTACCTGGTAGCGATAAAGCTGCGGCAAAGTAGGTCTTCATTACCCGAGATCAATGGTGACTCACTATCGTACCAGTCATTCCTCCCGCTCCAGTTCCACTCTATGAGAATGTGCCCATGCCTTAGTGTTTTTCGAAAATTACTTAAAACCTGGCTTTTCTCATTCTTTTTTGGTTCCTGCTATAACAGATCTGTATTCATACCAAGCGCTGGGAAACCCTGTCGGGTAGCTACGCGCTTTATAAAACAACAATAATAATACATTCTATTGAAAGGGTAGCCCGTGTCTGTCATGCCACCAGTCCCTGGGATGTGAACGTAAATTAATAGTGACATTTTCTAGATTACACTATTTGTTTTTTAAGGATTATTCATACCCTTACCGAATCATGCCTAATTGTTAATATTTAAATTTTCCCCTACTTAATACAATTTATATGGGGGGAAAAACAGTTTAAAGATCTGTAAAATGCCGACAATTATACCGGCCAGGCTGCAGCAGTAAGGAGCAGTGCCCCACACCCTGCAAGCAACACAATAAGATTTTTTTTTTTTAAATGTGACATGTGTCTCCCGAGAATTTGCATGGTATAATTTGTACGATTAGTAAAACAAGGGATCTGCGTGTCAACTCTCTTTATTTTTTACAAAACGCAATATACTCCAAACTACATTTGTGCCCAAAATGTGGAATTTTAGGTTGTAATGTTGTACATCTACCTGTAAACTGTGAATTCATTAATGCATTTAGCTCAGCAATGCTCTCAAATCCTTGCAGAACAACCAATTAGGGTTCATAAAAATTCGGTTGTTTGGAATTGTAACCTGTGGTTCTGCAGATCACTTAAAACTAGTGCTTGCAGTCCAGTAGAACTGGCAAAAGCACTCAGGGTAATTACATTATTATCAACGGGCCTCCATCCATATGAGCCGCTTTTCGTCAGTAAGCTGCTTAGCCCGTGCACCAATTTTCGAAATTCGTTAAGGTTGTCAGCATTTAGGTCTGAAAAACGTCTTTAATGCACCAGTCTGCAGTTAAGATCCATCTATTTTTTTGTTAGATGCAAGTAAAGTTGCAGGGCAGAGACTTAAATCCTGCTAAACTACGTGTTCTTTTTAGCTGCCTATCTCTTTAAAATACTGTTTGCATACTTAGCAAATATAACTTTGTTAAACGTTGATACTAAGGCATGGCTGGACTCTTCCTAACGTACATACAAGTTTTCAGAATTAAAAGCAACGATTTATTTTTTTCTTTATTCTGTATTTAGACCCTGCAGAATGGGTGGAGAACAACTGCTCTCGTTTAGCCATGAATACTAAGTCCGAAGAGCTTTATTTTTAAACCGCTGTCTGGGCAACTTTACTTGGATACCATCAATGGTGCTTTTATTGAGAGGAACCTCTAAAGAGATGTTTGTCATTAGCGTAGGGCTTTATGCTCCAGGTAAAAGTGAGGAAAAGGAGTGGGAATTTTTGGAATGAGTCAAACAAAACTGAACCTCTGAAAGATCGGCCAGTGTAGAGAGCGGCGGTGACGCATGAGAGGAACAATCAGCAATACTAATAAACACCATATTAGTCTTGTCGGATCACCATATATGTTTAGGCCATGCTTTTTTATGTTTACCTCTGCGAAGTGGTTAGAACCTGGACTAAGCAGACAGGGGCATATTATCAAGCACGGCGTTAAATTGTTGACGCCAGAACATGGGCTTCTATGGGAATTCTCTGTGGCATATTATCAAGCCCATTATCGCCCTTTTAGCTGCAGTTTTCTGATAATTTTAACGCCGTTTCTTGATAATATGCCCCTAATTTCTCAAGCGGTTAAGGCAGTTCTTTGGAAACAATGTGGAATTTTAATTTTGCAACGTGGTAATACATGTGAATCACGTTTAGTGGCACAACTGTTTTCAAATAAATAATATAGAAGCAGATGTGGAGAATGTATATTCTTGTTACCATTGGTGAGAAGGGGGTGGAGCCAGGAGTTATCTATAACCCTCTGTCAACAAAGGTAATAAACAGAATATTATACTATGCATCTGCCAATATGGTTTATGGCCTGGTATTTTTTCATGTGTATTTGATTTAATAAAAGATATGTGACCGACACCAGAACACAACTAAATACATTTGTGTAGTGTGGTTAACTCACAATGAAGGAATCTCATGACTCATAGGAGAGTTTCTCTCTCTAAAGTAATTGTTGATTCAATCTGTGAAGCAATAAGAAGTGGTTTTCTCAATTCTCTATTGCAGTAAATTCGAATATGCACTTCGCACTGTAACAATAAATGTGTGAATGTGTTTTTATTAGTATAGTTACTCTAAATAACAGGTGTTATTGGATCACATTTATTTTCACTCCCATGGCATAAATTGGTTTATGCATTATTACTGAAAATAACTGTGGTCCAATAACACGTTATTTAGAGCAAATCTAGAAATAAACACACAGCTCACACGTAAAGGGCCAGATGTACGACGGTATTTAGCATGCACAAACAGGTTTGCGACCAGTTTGCGCAGGCTAAAAACCTGTGGCCAATGTTCAAACACAATTTTGCTAGTCGCAAGTAAATTGCAACTTGCAAAATAGTGTTTAGCGACTCGCTATTAGAAAGGGGCGTTCCCTTCCTAATAGCGACCGCAAAGCAATGTACCATTGTTTTGCAACTGCAATTGCGGTCGCAAAACACTCGCAAATTACCACCCTCTTCAAGAGGGTGGTAATGCAGTCGTTTAAAATAAAGCTCTTCTGTCTTGGTAGCTAAACGAGATCAGTGGTTTCCCATCCACGCTGCAGGGTCTAAATACAGAATAAAGAAAAAAAATTGTTGCTTCTAATTCTGATAAAACATTCCTTTAAACTTCCCAGGGACCACTACCTGCCCTTAAAAAATGAAATGAAAACAGACTGCATTTAAAAAAAACCTGCTTTACGACAAGCAGTCCCAGACATGAAGGTCTGCCGAGCCCAGCAGGCCACCATCCCTGGGAGAGCCAGCCATTCCCAATGGGGGACACAAATTGCGAGTGGCTCATTAATATTCATGAGCCTCGCATTTTGCGACCCCATTGGGAATCGCAATCAGTGTCTCTGACTCTGTTGTACATTCCAAGTTGCGAGTCGCAATTTGGAATGGTCGTACATCTGGCCCTTAATGCTACATCACTAAGTTTAAATTCCAGTTTATTAACACATTAGAGGAAAACTGACATAAGAAAAAGTCTGGTTACTGCCCAACAGTTTTCATGTTACAATAAATAACTTTACATATGGAATAACTCTTCTGCTAGTCATGAGGCCTGCTGAATGTGATTCAACCATGTGGTAGAAATTCAATCCATTGCATAAACAATATATGCAGCTGAGCTGAGCAGTGTGTAATATGCTATTTATTACCATTGTTAGGGGCATCATGACCCCTACGAGGTTTCACCTCTCGTTATTCATGACCCCTTCCCACACGCAACAATGGTAATAAATAGCATATATGAATCTGCATATATTTTATTTATTAGGACACATTTATCTTCACTGACACAGCACATCACACACACACTTGCTCAAGTGAGTTTTTGTCTAACCATGTTTTTTTGTTAAAGCAATTAATGTAAGTGTTCATTGTGCAAGTGATGTACAGTCTGTATGTTTGTGATTGCCAAAACAATAAAGCCATTGCCTGCAGCAGTACCGTTGGAGCAGATGTCTCTCTTAAATAATCAAAGGCATTAAATAGCGAAGCATCATTGTGAAAATGATATATGGGATATCAAATAATGAAAACAGTAAACTAACAGATAACATGAGGCCTACTGCAAATCGTCTGTCGCAGTGCCTTCGGTGTGTGGATGGTTACGTGTCCACTCACATTCCCTTCCCTTCCCTTCGAATAATTGCAAAAAGCTCAAAAACATTAAAAAAAATATGAAAGGTAGGACAGCAGGAAAGCTGATGCTGCATTATGTAGAAGTGAGGGGTGTTCGGCCACCCACCTATGCAGATTTCTTCTCAGTTAGAGATATCAAAAACAGAAGGCCTTTACCACCACCTTCCCCAGAGGCATGGGGTTACACATACTTTGATCCACTGCCGGACACCCCCTCCTCCTTTGTCTCGGTCTTGCGGGTTCCTCCTTTCTCCCTCTGTGGCAACAATTTTTTTTTCTTCCTCGTCTTTCTGCTTTGTTAGTTTCTTTCTTCGGTAAACGCCTAATGCGCAAAAATACGTGCCAGTCCCCAAACGCAAGTCCCTGTGACTCAAATTAAGCACTATCAACAGCTGATGATGCCCTTCAGTTTAAAATGAGGCTATATTTCAGAGACTAATTGGATCAAACCGGAAAGGCAGACAGTGAAGTCCATTCGGGTTCCCCAGGTGCTTTAAGAGGGCCTTATCCTGCCGGTGCGCAACACCGGCAGTTCTTAAAAGCAGGTGCCGAGACGGGTCCCTATTGGCCCCTCCATTTTCGTCCTCACTTTCAGAATGGAAAAAAAATCTTAACCCTTGCAGCAGTTTACTGTTTTTGATATAACTTTAATTTTTTTGCAGTTCCACATAAGCACAATACGCAAACAGAAATTTACAGTATATCCCTCTGTTTCTAAGCATTTATTTTCACTATAGATATGTACCTATCTTTGCGTATTGCTTTGTATAAACATGTAGAATAATTATGTTGTAAAAAAGAAAAAAATCATCTTTGGTCTACATGTACTTGCTTCCATTGTGCATCTATGTACCTTCCATGTACTTGGATCTGTGCGTTTGTTCCTTCTCTCCTAAAAAAGCATATCCAATGCACTACCCTATTTCTCATCCTGCACCTCTATCAATATTTTTAATCTACATATACTTACCTCCTTTATGCATCTATATACTTTCAATGTACTTATGGATCTTTATATTTATCACTTTCTTCTAATTTAGCATTTCCAATGCACTACCCTATGGCTCAGCCTATACTTCTCTCAATATATCTTCTAGCCCAACTTTCTGACTCATCTCAAACTTCTTTCTAGTACTCTTTCCAATGCACTACCCTATCTCTCACCCTATACCTCTATCAATATATCCTCTACATCCACTCTCATTTATCCCAAAGCCCATACCACTACTATGATCCCCAAAACCACCCTTTTAGACTCCCCCTACTCTATCCCTCCTTGTATCATCTGACACCTCTTTTACCATACTGATCCCGTAAAACAAACCTTTCTAAACTCTTCCCTCTGACTCTTCCCCTCCAAAACCCCTTTTTACTTATCCAAAAGCCTCCTCCTACTGCTATGACCCCCAAAAAAAAAAATCAAAATCCTTCACTCTTCTATCCCTCCACTAGCATTTTCAATCAAAATAAAAGACTAACATGTTCACTTCTCAAATTCCATTTTCCAATATACTAATTTGCCACTAATCCTTTATGGGTTCCAACTAGCGTGCTACTCGCCAATAAAGCGTTTCAACACCCTATCAGGGTTACAAGCGCTTTATAAATGCAAACCTTTTTCCCTTTTGTACCCCCTCCCCAACCCTTCTCAATCCAAATAACTGACTAACATATCCACCACTCAAATTACTTTCATGTTTCACCATACTAATTCAACACTAATCCTTATGGGTTCCAGAGTAGCGTGCCAAAACAATCGCTTCAAAACCCCATCAGGGGTAGCAAGCGCTATATAAATACAAACCTCTTTCCCACTTTTATCCCGCCACCTACCCTTCTCTATCCAAATAACTGACTAATATGCACCACTCAAATTACTTTCATATTTCACCATACTAATTCACCACTAATCCTTTATGGGTTTCCGGAGTAGCGTGCTACTCGCCCCCCCCCCAAAAAAAGCGCTTCATCACCCCATCAGGGGTAACAAGCGCTATATAAATACAAACCTTTTTTCCTCTTCTATCCTACTGAATCCAAATAACTGACTAACTTATCCACCACTTAAAATTACTTTCATGTTTCACTATACTAATTCAACACTAATCCTCTATGGGTCCCGGAGTAGCGTGCTACTCACCGAAAAAGCGCTTTGACGCCTTGTCAGGGGGGGTAAGTGCTATATAAATGCAATTACAATACAATACAAACCCAGCTGGTGTAAAGTCCATGTGACAGTGAAGTAATAGTTGGCTTGTTACAACAGAACCCACCCACCTTGCCCAATACCAACAGCTATTCCCATGGGCTAAGAAGGGTTATTAATAGCCACAACTTACCCACCCCACTGCCTTGCCAAAAAAACTGACGTGGGCTCACCTCGCATAAAATGCCCTTAACACATCCACAGTTTTCAAGTGTAGAGGTTTATCAACACCCACCTTCCCAAAGAGTGGGAAATGTTGACGATCTGAACAATTCCTCTCACCTGCTTTTACCAAGGGTGGGCGGTTTTAATAGTCCCTCCCTCCAACATTGCCCAAGTTTAGCAGAAGGGAACTCCACCCTATTGCAAAAGGCAAGCAGTGAAAATCTGAGTAAAGAAAAACTCTACCCAAGTTACCACAAGTTTGTTTTTTATATTATCTGCTTTTTTGGTGGAAATTAGCATAAATACAATGCTTTTTTAAACTAGGAAAGATATATTGAAAACAATAAGTGAAATAACTGATGCATGTTAGCTTATAGGATGGCAAATAACTTATTTCCTGGTGACGTGTGCTCTCGCAACCTGGAAGGCGCATTGTAACTGGCTCTGTGACTACTGAACCGTGAATATGTTCACGCCATTCGCATCACTTCAGTTCAGTGCGTGTGCTCCTTGTATTGCACTAGAAAATAAATCGTACATAAAACTTTGGAACATGTTGAATTTTTAAAAAGCTACAAATACAATTCAACCCTTGCGTCTTAAAGACCTAACCCTGTTCAACGGTCACAGGAAGAGGTAAGAAAAAAGCACCGGAGTAGATCGCATTAGCAGGGGGGAAAGAGTTGTTTGCACTTTTGCAGATTGATAGACAGCAGGGTCACGGTGTTAGTCGACCGTATCATTTGGAGAAAAACACTTGAGTTGTTAGTAAAACAGTGTTTTCAAGCACCTAATGCCAGGCTTCACAGAGGGCACTATCGAAATAACCATAATCATCTGCGAACATAAGTGGCATATCACCAAAAATATTAACACCGATTGTTTCATAATTATTCACTGTTTCCAACCGAGAGTGGCTCTGGAAGAGGAAAACAATGATTGCTGTGACTTGTGCCAACATGGGAAAAAAGCTGCTCAGAGGGGCCACAAGATCTACGCACGGCACTGGCACATGTTTTTGGGGCAGAACATTTGAGACTTTCTTTTTTATAAATAGATGTTATTCTTTATTTCTACCCTATTATCGTCAGTAAACGCGTATTTACTGTGGACAAACTACGAAAACCTTATCAACAGATAAGAGATTTGGGCAGCAGATCTGACAAATGGTTAGGCACATGAGCTGTGTTGGTTTCCCCCTTGCATGTAATGGCATCCATGGGTTATCTATGTGTTTCCTAGAGGGTAGTCAGTCGTTTCATAAATTCAGCTATTATTTCACTAAACGTTCTTTTCTTCTGGAAGCGCGCGACTACTGGGACTCACAAGGGTACATGCTAGCAATGCTCCTTGGACCAGTCTAATAGTTTGTCAATAATCCGCCCAGGCAGTGCTACCTTGAAATTCCACGCGGCAGCCAGACTGATCCTTAACTTGCCCATAAGAACCCACATCACTCAGCACCTGAGAGACCTCCACTGGCTCCCCATCCAGGAAAGATGCCAGTTCAAACTACTGACCCACGCCTACAAAACACTCTACAACCAAGGACCAGCATACCTGAACTTCCACAACCCATCCAGAAACCTCCGCTCCGCCAACCTTGCCCTCGCACAGACACCACGTCTTCGCTGGTGCCGCACCGGAGAATGATCCTTTGCCCACCTCGCCGCCAAGCCCTGGAAGATCAACTAATTAGGGATCAACATAGATCACATGATGGAGAGACTAGACAATCAAAACACATATATTGATATGGCAGCGTCTCAAATATCGGACATCGAGTATGATGATTGTAGGAAAGTGGCCTTTTTGACATGGTCACCCCCACTTTTTTGCTCATTGGTACTGATGTTGATTGGTAGTGCACTGGGACCCTTCTAACCAGACCCCAGTGCCCAAGCTCTTTCCCTAAAAACAAGACATGTTCAATTGTAACCCAACTGGCAAGGACTTTAGCACCCCTGTAACTGTGGTAAATGATACCTATGGTACCCAGGGCATGGGTACTAAGGAGGTTCGGTATGGGCTGTAGCATGTATTGTGGCACGCAAAGGGACCCCCACAAACACTGCACACAGACTGTCATTGCAGGTTGCGTGAAATGGTGCAAGACATTTTAAAAAACAAGAAATGGCACACTTCATTTGTTCTGTGGCAACAGACACTAAATGTACTATATGTAAGTCACCCCTACAGCAGGCCTTCAAGCCTCAAGGCAGGGTGCATTATAGTACATGTGAGGACATATCTGGATGAGCAGATATTCCTATGTGATGTCTAGTTCAGATACTAGATATTGCAAGTGATTAGAGTAGCCATCTTAAAGGCATGTACTGGGCACCGGTCATTACGAGTTACCCAGCTACATAATGGCTGTCCTGAAACCTACGTTGTTTGGTATCAAACATTTTGCCTTGGTAAATCTGTACTGATTCCAGTATCAGATTTATGAAGACATGCACCCCATAGGGCACCTTAGAGGTACCCCCTGAAACCTACTAGTCCTCTAGTGTGCTGGCTGACTGGTCTCATCCAGCCTGCCACCGCAGACGAGTTTCTGACCCCCTGGAGGTGTGAGACTGTGCTCTCAAAATCCAGAAACAATGCCTGCTCTGGAGGAAGGTGTTCACACCTCCTTCAGCAGGATGGCTTGTGATTTAACATACCAGGGTCGGAGGCTTCAAAGCCAGTGACGCATTTGATATGCGATAGTGGCTTCCCCCAGTCCTTCGGAACGCCACCCCTTCCCTAGGACCCATTTGGCACCAGAGCAGGCTGGAAAATTAGCTAGTCAGAAAGCGAATCACACTTACAGGCTGGGCACACCCCTAAGGTAGGCTACCTGAAGTGGACTGTAGAGGAAGGGTTTCCCTCATCTTGTTTTGGTGAAACTAGGAACTCTGGATCAGGATTATGCTAATTCTACACATGAAGTGGTCATATAGGGGGTGTAGTCACCCCAGGGGTGAGTAGCCAATTGGACAATACCCTACACTCGCCTAAACACTCCTAAACTCAGTATTCAGGGGTTCCCCTGACACCAGGAACTACTATTCATCTTCCCGGGAACTGAAGAAGGACAGAAGAGAGCAGTCACTGCAAGAACTGAGCACGTAACCTGAACTTAGCGCCAAACCCTGACTTACTGCTGGTGCCTCAACAATTGCACCAACCAAGCTCGTCCTAAAGCTGTGCATTCTCTCAAACCTGTGAGGACTGTCCAGTGTTTCAACAACCAAGCAGCATGTCCCTTGGGGTGGAGGAGCCATCCCCCTACAGCTGCAGGCACTGACTGCACTTGCCCAGTACCTCGACTTGCTACTCCAGGAGGTCAGATCCAGCTCTCTGCTGAGTTTGGAGATGCCAGGTCCTCCAGGAGTCAACCAGCACCAGTACCCTGGATACTGGAGCACTTGCTGCAACTAAGGCTTGTTGTGTGTCCAGTCCGGGCACCACCAACGCCAAATCCGACCTGCAGACAAAGGACATCTGGATCACCAAGGCCAGCACTGTGTGTCCATGCTATCCTGTTTTCTCTCCCTCTCCAGGTCTGCAAAGCCAAGTGAGAGCCTCTAACTACAGTGACCCGCCAGCCAAAACACCTCTGCACCTGAGCCCCCCCCCAGCTTGGGTTTATGGAAAACATCAGTGTCCCTGTGCTCCAGTGACCCTCAAGAGCCGAGCCCCTTTTTGGGTTCTGCCGGACTTGTCACCAAGTCCCCATTTACAGTCTTTCTTTTGCAGGTACCTTTGGCATTCACTTTACCACATCACGCTGGAGGCTACCAAGGCGACCAGCACCTCTGCACCCGGACTCGCCAGCGCAGGTAAACCCGAACTGCTGATGGTTTCTTGGACCTTGGCCCCATAAGTCCCTAAAGGTATCCCTCAAACCCGCTTGCAAGTGTATCTGTTTGGTTCTATATGTGTTTGCCTGCTCCTGGTTCCAGGTGAGTGCAGGGAGTCCTGGTTGCTTATTTCTAATTCAACACAGTCTCTAGGCTTTGTGGGCTCCTTAACTCTCTGCTATTCTGTATTGATTATGTGTGACAGGGATATTCCTAAATACTCTGAGAAATACATTGCAAAGATTATTAGTGATCCTTCATTACTATGGTGTTCAGCTCCCCCTCCAATGGTCAGTGAATCTCAAATCACTTCTTGATAAACTGGATATATGTCGGAACAATATGTTCAAACTACCTTACGTGCTCAAATGATGGCCGTATATTTGAAATCAGACATCATTCCATATGCATCAGAGTTTGAAACACCCCTGTAATTTTCAGTCACATTGCTACAACATAGTCTACACATTGGTTAGTGCTAGGAATTGACATGGCACAAGAACACAGCGAAAAATAGTAATTAAAAGCTATTGCTGAATTTGAAAGAAAAATCTTGGAGGTTGACACAGTAGCCATTGCCAAGGTGGTACTAGACAAATTAAATGAACCCAACACAGACTTTAATGCAATTGAACAAAAAGATTAAGTAATTCAAATTCAGAAAGATATTATAAATGACAAACAAATGTAAAATGTATCATTGCAAGTTGGAGGAGTCTATACCCAACAAAGGTCCGACAATATATTTACATATAGAAATTGGGCTAGTTCTAAAAAAAAATGAAGTCTGTACAATTCTCTGAATTATTTGATAGCTCCTTGGATGATACAGACCCAATAGAAGACACCAGCACAGGCCATGTATTCACTTCTGAGTATACTCACTCTTTTTTAGGCATAAACAACTCCGGAACAGGGAGGGTACATGGTCAAAGCCAGACACAGAACTTTCAACCAGTTGACCAGCAGACAAGACGCAGATTTTATAGATGGGGTACACAAAAATAAAAGGGGCACTGATTTTACATGCCACAATGACCGATAATTGGTAAACAATACCCTATTTCAGTTTTTTAGAATAATTTACTTACAATCATTCTTTTCAGAGAATCCATACTCCAAAGCTTTTACACAGCCACACCCAGACCACCTTTAGTTTTTAAATCCTAGACGGTCTAATTCCTCACTGAGCTTTTTTTCCATTGAGGGCCTAGTCCGGGGAGAAATTTCCAAACTAAAATCTTCCCATGAATACGTCCTATATAATATTGCTGTTAATGAGAGACATGCTCTGAATGATGGAGGCATTGCAATCCAGAATACAGTATCATAAAAACAAGAAGTGCATAGACAACTGAGCAACCGTGACCACTATTTCTCATTAACCGACCCCCTTTCAAAAAGCCATTAAAAAAATTACTGCAAAAGCCAATGGCTTTCTAAGTAACGATGAATTTCGGTATCTTAATGCACAATCTATTTTTTTACACTCTGCCTAAAATTCACAAAAAACTTGCAAAATCCACCAGGCAAACCAATAATCTCTTGGTGCGGACTGGTGTTAGAACCTCTGGGGAAATATATTGACTTTTTCTTGAAGGATTTTGTCTCCATATAGATAGTTGTCTCCATCACTGAGTGTTAGATATATGGCTGTGGAGACATTATCAACAAGAAAGATGAAATTGCCTTCAAACTGATAACCAGTTTTTGGTGTGCCTGCATACTGAGTAATTGTACACCAATATCCCATAAATAGCTGACATTGTAGTAATTAATAAATGATTGGATACTCATCCAATACTAATCATTGTTTCTACAAAATGTTCCCTGTCACTTCTGAACCTTACTTTTACAAAAAAATTACTTAGATGGCATGTACTATTTACAGAACAGAATAAAGAGACTTTAATTGGGGCTTCCTTCTCCCCAAATTAAGCCATACTCACTGTTAAATGCAAATATATCAATGACACAAAAGTCAATCCATGTCAATGGAAGAGATTCATAGATGACATATTTTTGATCAGGAAAGGTGAATAAAGCACACTTGTTGAATTTCTAACATGGATATATTTCTTGTCGTTGGATTTACGTTTTACGTCTAATTAGAGTAAAACTTACAATGACTTTTTCGATCTAACAATAATCCCCTTTAATGGCGAGATCAGGACAACACTATATCACAATCCAAAATATCATAACACTCTTATTCGGTATTCCAGCAATCATCATAAGACACTTAAGGACGGGCTACCATATGGAAATTTCTATGAATCTGCAGATATTGCAAATGAAAATAGGATTACTCCTTGGAATTGAGATTGTACGTAAAAAATACCTGGCAAGAGAGTACCCCTGCAAACTGATATGGACACTAATCACACAAGGTACTGATTGGTGATATCAATTAAGTAAATTCCCCATTTATTCAGGTAATGATCCCTGGTTGCCCCAATTCTCTTTGCTTCACATTCAATGTGTTTTTATTTATATTTTGTTTCCTAGATTTATTCAGATCAGGCATATAAGTAGCTATTCCATCTGCGTGACATTGCCAAATCATAAATTACTTTGAATAATCAATGCATACCTAAAATTATGACCCATTTCACATTCCATTCACAGTACATGACTCTTGCTTCATAAAATTTAAGTCCTGATGAAGACAGATTTTGGCAATTGAACCGTTCTTCGACAGAGTCTCTTTTTGTCTAGACATACATTTGGTTTAAGTATTGCAAGCAGCACAAAAATCAAATGTTCCATTGTCGATCTGTAATACACACACTGTACTGCTTTTTTTAACCGTCACTCACTTCGTGATCACTTGAGCATGATCATGAGGCAATGTTTTGTATCAAAATGTTTATATGGCATGTATCAGTATACATTTGCTCCCAAGTAGTTATCATTGATTTGCATATAATCGATTATTCCCCATGGAACTATTGTTCTATATGCTCAGCAGTTGTTCCTCCATGGGAGCGGAGAAGGGCCTCTGTTCCCCCGCTCCCCCAGCTAGAAAATTAAAATGGCAATAAAAGGATTTTGTTACCATTTTAGGTTTCCAGCTTTCTGCCGAACAGAGAGGGCAGGGCGGGACGAGTGCGTCTTTGCTGCTGATTGGCAGCAATGACGAATAGCCCTTTCAGTGTGAATTGCGCATGTTGGTTTGGCCGGCTACAGTATTACGGCCAAACAGACAGGTGTAATTCAACCTCTCCAACCCGGCAGTCATAGACTGCCTGGTTGGTTATTTGCACTACTGGGTTACATTGCTGGCTTACCATGGAAGTTAAACAAGTTCAAAACAATTGCCTTACTGTTAACAAAAAGACGAGTGCCACTCAACTGGGGACAGGGTTTGACACGCATAATCAGGGGTTGGATACATGATCTGATATATTGTAACAACACCACTGACCTGTATCCATCATTTACAGCTATGCCCCAAAAAATCTGGCCCCCACTGCAACCATGTCTTAGTATCCATGATACACTGGTAAAAACAAGATGGGTAGAGGGAAAGGGGCCTTTCCAAAGCAAAAGAGGTAGACAAGGTATTGAACAGACGGAGATACCTCTGAATGCTTCTCAATAACCCAACCGGTATGTGTTTTAAATGAACTGTGTATGAGGTCAGTGAAAATAATGGTTTGTTATCTTGTTTTCAGCTGGCCAGTTTCTGTAATATACATGTGGGGATTTATTTCTACTGTGCTTTAGCGACTACTTACTGAATTACCATAGTACACATCTCCACCTGCTATGCCTTGCATGGAACCCTCCTTTAAATATTAAACTCGGTAAACATGTCCAGTGTCGCTAATCATTTATTTACCTTTTAATTAAAAAGATATGTACATGGGAGACGCGCGAGCGCGCAAAACAAGATGGCCGCCGTATAGAGAGCTCCGGCGCTTTTTCGCCCGTTTTTCGATAAATAACGACGAATCCTGTCAGTTTTGCGGCGCAAATGAGGTCGCTTGACTTTTGAACATCCTACCTATAGATTGCTGTGATTTCCTTTGGATTAGGACGGTGTTAGAGGCGTTTTTCGGTGTCCAGCCTCTGCTTCCAGCTCTGCCTTCAGGTATTCCCAGCTTTGTCTGTCAGGGGGCGGAGCAAGCCTTCAGGAAAGGGCCTGGCTTGGGCCTAGC
Organism: Triturus cristatus; assembly: GCF_964204655.1. NCBI lineage: Eukaryota > Metazoa > Chordata > Amphibia > Caudata > Salamandridae > Triturus > Triturus cristatus. The sequence goes on from NC_140589.1 coordinate 1,398,656,350, forward strand.
CACTCCCATAGCCAGTTATAGCTGCTGCACCAGCTTTAATAAGGATTTTCTCACTGCTGCAGTATTTTTTCCTTCATTTTCTTGCTTTGTTGCTGTTATTTTCGCAATTTTGTTATTTAATTTTATTTTTATTATTATTATTCTACTTTCGATACTACATCAACATGGATAATAAAAATATTCATCCTAAAAGGAAGCAGCAGGTTTCACCTCCGCCAATTAAATCAAAGGCGGTAGAGTCAACAGAACCTTCATTAGCCATAATTTTAGAGGAAATTCAAGTGCTTCGTGTCAACACAGATTCCATTGCCTCAGAGATTAAAAATGTTTGAAAGGAAATGGCGAGTCTGTCAATGAAAATCTCTGATAACGCAATTAAAATACACGATAATAAGGCTAAGCTTGAGACTTTCACTCCACTTGTAGCTAAAATATCTCCTTTGTCTATCCGACTTCTAGAGATGGAAAATCGTAACAGACAATACAATTTACGCATTTTTAATTTACCAGAGGATGTGGAGGTTGGCAACTGTAGATTGTATTTGGAAAATTTGATTCCTGGGCTTCTACAAATTAAATTTCCAGAAAAATTTGAGATTGACAAGGCCCACAGAATTCCTTCACATCGCAATCCTCAGCATACCAAACCTCGTCAAATGATTTTCAAAGTCCTCAGGCATCATCATTTGGTTTTGATTCGAAAGGCAGCACAAGAGATTCCTTCCTTGATGGTCAATGGGAATAACATTTTTATTCATCAAGACTTTGCCAAGGAAACAGTCTCAATCCGCAAGGAATTTTCTGCTCTTCGGCCTCAACTGCGAAGTCTTGGGTTCAAATATGGTCTTTTTGACCCTTCAACAATGCGTATCTGGAAAGACAATCTGTCAAAATCTTTTCAACGTCCTGATGACTTACGTCAGTTTTTGGATCAGCGTTCACAGCAGTCCATGGATACTCATGACTCTAATACTTGATTATAGCTAATTTACGTATTTTCTGACAGGTTAATGGGACAGTACTACATTGGGCTCCAACGGCTCGGTCATGCTTGTTAAGCGTATGTGCGTCTCATCTTTGATATTTTTGTACCCTGTTTGTTGTTCTCTCCTTTTAAAAAAATTTCACCTCCTTTTACTTGTTCTGGAGCTACTATTTTCTCTTATTATTGTTCTCCTTCTTTTCTTTTTCTCCTCTTCTTGATCTTTTTTTATTCTTTCTCTCTTCATTATGGCTGATATTCACAATATTAAAGTTGTTTCACTAAATGTTAAAGGTTTACATCATCCAGTTAAGCGTACAAAAATCTTAGACTATTTAGGTAGTTGTAAGGCAGATATTTGTTTTCTTCAAGAGACTCATATAGATGACAAAACCTTAAATTATATGAAGAAGAAATGGGTAGATGCTATTGTTTCATCACCTGCTATTGGTAAAAAAAATGGGGTGGCTATTTTTGTTGCAAAAAAATTGCATTGCCAAGTCTTAAGCAAAATTTCGGATACAGATGGAAGATATATTATAGCTAAAATTAAAATTCATGATTCAGTCATATTTTTACTCAATGTTTATGGTCCTACTGCGGATGACACTCTTTTTTGGTCTAATATTACCACTGAGGTTCTAAAGTTGGGTAAAGTTCCTTTAATTGTTGGAGGTGACTTTAATGTTATTACTGACCCATTATTGGACAGAATATCCAGTACTAAATTTCGCCCTCCTAAGGTTTTTCATGCTTTTAAATCATTTATTCATACCACCAAGTTAGTTGACATTTGGCGTTTGCACTTTCCTACAGAAAAATGTTTTACATTTTTCTCTAATCCACATAACTCGCATTCTAGAATTGATTATTTTTTAATCTCCACACAACTAGTCCAATCTGTTAAGACTCCTAAGATTGGTAATATTGACATCTTAGATCATGCCTTGATTTCTTTTGTTCTGAACTTAACTTCAACTTTTGCAAACCAAACTAGATGGCGTATGAATACTGGAATTGTTCTTAATGAACATAATAAGCCTAAAATCTTAAATGCTATTCAAGACTATTTTTTACTCAATCCTGAAGGATCCACTTCTATGGTCAATAGATGGGACGCCTTTAAAGCTTATATTAGGGGTGTAACTATTTCAATTATGGCCTATGAAAATAAAACATTCAACGCACGTATCAGATGTTTGGAAAAACAAATTGCGAAATTTGAAAGGCTTTTTATGTCATCAAATGATCCTCAATTTAAAGTCAAGCTACAAAAACTTCGATATGAATTTAACTCAATCCTTAGTACAAGAGCTGGCATCCAAATTTCTAATTCTAAGGCTAAATTCCGTTTTAATGCCAACAGGTCTGGGAAGCTTTTAGCTAATTACTTACGTATAAAAAAAGATAGAACGCAAATTACCTCAATTCATGGCCCTAATGGTAAAATTGCAATATCTCATAACGATATTGTTAAGGAATTTTGGGATTTTTACTCTACTTTATATAATAAGCCTGATCCTCATGATCCCTCCATATTGGACTCTTTTTTAAATACATGTGATTTGCCCAAAATTTCACACTCGGACAGGCTTGGGCTAGATTTACCCATTACTACAGATGAAATTTTAGCTGCTATTAAATCCACTAAAAAAAAAAAATCCCCTGGCCCAGATGGTATTCCAGCTGAGTTTTATAAAGAGTTCCAGTCCCAACTTTTGCCTTATTTATTTCAACTTTTTACTTTTTTTGGTTCTTCAGGAACGATCTCAGGTTCTTTTACTGATGCTTTAATTATTGTACTTCCTAAGCCAGATAAAGACCCCACTCTTGTTTCAAATTACCGCCCTATTTCTTTAATTAATCAAGATTGTAAATTGTATGCTAAAATACTTGCTTCTAGACTGGCCCCTGTATTGGATTCTATTATACATCTTGATCAATCCGGTTTTATGAAGAATAGATATTCTACAAATAACACAAGAACCTTATTACACGTTATTGAACAGAGTTCCACTTTAAGTTCCCCCGCAGGAATTTTGGCTTTGGATGCAGAGAAAGCTTTCGACAAAATCCATTGGCAATTTTTATTTCAAACCTTATTATCATTTAATTTTGGTACTTCGTTTATACACATGATTTCTGCTCTGTATTATGCCCCTACTGCTCGTTTATTTATCAATGGCCAAGTATCTAGTCAGTTTTCTCTCTTTAGAGGCACAAGACAACGTTGTCCCCTCTCTCCACTTTTATTTCTCATTGGAATTGAACCTTTCCTTACTCATATAAGAAAATGTGTTAATATTAAAGGTATTAAGATTAAGGAGATTAATATCAAAACCTTAGCCTATGCTGATGATGAGCTGTTATTTATTAGTGAACCTATATCCTCAATGCCTGTCTTATTAGAAATTATTGCAAAATATTCCATGGTTTCTGGCTATAAACTTAATATTAATAAAACTGAATTCTTCCCTTTAAACATTTTTTGTACTCCTGATATGTTACCCATGGCTGATATTGTGTGGCAAAAAGATAAATTAAAATATCTTGGGATTCTATTTGCGTCCTCCATAAAAGCAACATTAACATTAAATAGTAACTTTATTCTGAATTATATCAAAGATAAAACGTCTAAATGGTCTTCACTTCACCTCTCTTGGTGGGGTAGAATGGACTCCATTAAAATGACTATTGCTCCTAAAACATTTTATACACTTGCTATGATTCCTATTCAATTTCCATTACAATTCTATAAAGACATTGATAGACTTCTCTCCAAATTTCTCTGGAACAATAAATCAGCTCGTATTGGTTATAAAAAATTAAAAATACCTAAATGCAATGCTGGATTTGGCTTGCCTGACTTTTTTCTATATCACAAGGCATTTATACTGAAACAAGGTTCCATATGGTTTCCTCCTTCCTCTTTAAATAACCAACCTACATGGCTTCATATAGAGCAGTCTCTTGTGGATCCTTTTCCATTGACCACCTTACTAACAATGTCCAATAGGTCAACATATGTGCATAAACCGGTTATTATTAAATCCACTAAACTCATTTTTAATGACCTGGATTCAATTTTTTTGACCCCTAGGATTCATACTGAAGATATGTCATTGTGGCATAGTAATGTGATTAAATTGAATAGAAATGTTAATTTTTGGAATGCTTGGATTAAAGCTGGTATCTTTTATCTTAAAAATATCTATTTCGACAATGTTTTTATTTCTTTTGAAGCTTTAAAAATGAAATTTAGTTTACCTCATTCTGATTTTGTTAAATATGAATCTTTATGTAATTCAATTTTAGACTCCTTCCCTCATGGTATTCCGTTTAATGTTACAGCAGATTTAGCGCTATATATTCGAACTATCTCTACGTCATCACATACTGTCTCTATTTTATATAAGAAATTATCTAATTCTATAGGAAACAATTTAAATATTATTTCAACATTTTGGAATGCTGAGCTTTCACTTTCTTTGTCCAACGATACTTGGACGACTGTTTGGCTTATTAGTATTTCAGGATGGTTGCCTGTTTCACTTTACCAAACTAATTCTTATATTTTATTTAATTAATTGTTTATGGACCCCAGTGCGTTTATTTCGTGCTAAACTGATGCAAGACGACATCTGTTGGCATTGTAAATTACTTCCTGGATCATTACGACATATGCTTTTTGAATGTCCATTAATTTTTAAATTTTGGTCTGATGTTTGGGATATTATTCAACAAATATTTCATATTCATGATGTTATTTCTTACACAATATTAATATGTAAATCTGTTGGTCTTCTGCATAACTTAACTGAATTAGAAGGTAAACTGTTTAATTTCCTACTGTCAGCTGCTTTAAAGTCCATTACATTTTGCTGGAAGGATATTTCGTCTTTATCGGTTCATCATTGGTGGTCATGGGTCATTTTTACAAGAAGAGGTGCTCAATTATCCCTGAAAGGGATCAATCATAATTCTAATTTGTTTAACTCTTTTTGGTTACCTATAGATGTATACTTATCTTTATAATTGTATATTTATACTTGATCCACCGTTTTACAGTCATTCTACTTAAAGCCTTATATGATGAATGTAGCTCTTTTTTCTAATAAGTTGACATTGCAATTATTCATGGCTCCCTCCCTTCCCTTCTTTTTAGTTTATCGTCCCTCCTTTAATTGATTATTTATACTTCTTTACCTATTGTATTTAGAGTTGCTTTTTGAAATTTCTTATTTTATATAGGTATTTTCGCTTATGATAAATTTTTTCTGTATTGTCTGTATTTGTTCATTATTATGAAAAATGTAATAAAATATTTTGAACTCAAAAAAAGATATGTACATATTGTTAACTTGGTATACATGTCATCATTCCCTCTTAAGTGGAGCCATGTCTTGCCCCTATTTCCCGCAGTAGTAAAATATTTGAAACAGCAGTAAGAATTCTAAAGCACTGTTATTCTATCCAGATCATGAGTCCTCATTTTTGTTTTGTGTGGTGCTCGTTCAGAACATGTATTAGTTGTAAAACTTACTGTTTAGAAACATTTATCCATTAAAAAAATCTTTCTACATCGTCATTTGATCCATTTGGTTGAAATGAATCAATTCTAGTCTAGTTTTATTTAACTTGTATATAGTTTCTTTCTGATGATTTTGGACACATCTAGTGCATTGCAATTCCTCAGACGAATGTTGTTTTTGAGCTCAATAAATCAAAATTTTGCTTTCTTCCCCGTTTTGCCCAACCAAACCACATTCACATGGACACCTTCTAAGGTAAATGCACTAGTCTTGCACCCTTCCTCTCCTATATGTAGACATCAATTAATTTTTAGATATCTGCTGCAGATCCTTTTCAGTGTCAATAAATGTACAGTGTGTTTTTTCCAACTCTGTGGTAGAAGATTTTGCCATGTAATAGATTGTTGTGATAATATGGCTTAGAATACAATGCAACGACCTTCATTGTCATTGTTTTTATTGTGTATTAAACATCTAGAATGGTAATGTTTATGATGCTAACTGTTGTTTTGAATTGAATACTTTGTGTCTCATGTTCGGATGCCCAAATATTTACACAAGATTAGGCAACTGACAAGCCTTTTTATGCACCCGATGTTTGAGAACAACGTTTCCTAATACTCGAAAATAGTTAAAACACAGAACATGATGCAAGTCTTCATGCAAAAATGTAATTAACTCCTTTGATGTCTCTGTCAGTGAACAATGCTCCCTTGCTTGAATAACAACCACATGGGCTATTGACGTGTAAAGCGAGGTCACATCAAATGTGCCTAACCGTATCTCCTGCTCATCCTGTATTCCAGTTTTTTGTAACTTAAAGATAAAAAAAACCTACAGAGACTTTAATGGAAGTTGGGAAATATTTTGCTATTTCTTGTAGGAATTTAAAAAGAAATGCGTTGTAATTTTTTAATTGATCTTGTATTTCAGATCATTGGATGGTCAAGCAGCTCAAGCATGCTTGTATATATTTTAGGCAGCAGCTATAGAACAGGTTCTCTATAATGTCCTTGTGGTAAGTATTTAATCCTGTTATTAGATATCTATCCCCTATATCCTGTTTTCTGCTTCCAGTACTCTCTTGAACTCATTAGGAGGATGATCCTGTAGCTCCAGATACATTTTTTTGTGCTCCACATGCTTCTTAAATTTCCTTTCATAGAAGCCAAATTGATGGGGAGTTCCACAATATTTATCAACTTAAACAAGCTCTTTCTTTCATGGGTACATTAGATATACCTTGATTCATCTTGAAAAGCAGTTTCTGAATACTCTATGCCAATTAACTCTCATATGAGTCTAATGCCTTCCAATATTAATGGTTTCTTAAATGTACAGAGTTCTGGTAGATCTGCCTTGATTACTGTATCCTCCATGTAGCTGATGTACATTCCATATGGCTCTACATATCTCAAATTAGGTCTCACTGAGGATGGATGCATTAGGAACTATGATTGATGTCCTACTTTTGAAGCACGCTCTCTTAAATGTCCCATTTTGAATTGTTTAGCACGTTTCCCGTGTCCTTATTCAAAATTGTTACTTTTTGCCTCCTAGTCATTATCCTTTTTATGACTCCTATCTAAAAAGAATAAGTGACTCAATGTGCTTGGCTCCTTAATCTTCATCACTTTCAGAATTCTACCGACATTAAACCTCTTGTTGTTCATACATTTATACATGTTTATTCTTCTTATGCTGTTCCTTTTGTTCTTTTCTCACATCTTTATTAAAACTTGAGGGTGTGGTTGATGTATACCCCCATTAAGTCCCTTCCTTGTTCAATAACATTCCTTCAAAGTATAAACTATATCCAGTTTGTAATCTAGTGAATCTATATTACACGTTCTGATTTTCCTTGCTCTAGATCCTTATTATACCCATCTATTTTCCTGTTCAATTCTTTTCATGTTTAGCCAATTACTCTTTTTAATCTGCAACTGAAGAAGTGTTTTCAACCTCTCTCTGATTTAAATTGCTATTATTTTTTCAAGATCTTTGATGGCCAATTTTAGTAGAACCTGCATGTATTTACTGAATAATGCATTCCATTCTTCTAAATAAAATCCTGTCAGTGTGCAGAGTTGGCTTCATCTCTACTCTTGATGTTCTAGAATATCAAGCAAGCATTCCTCCAGTATTTTCTTTGTTTTTTTATGTGAGAAGCAACAACTGCGAAGCATCTGCCGAGACATTGGTCCTGTGCTTACTGTGTCATGGAATACAAGATGAACCTCACGGACGACACCCAACAAAGCTGAAACTGACCTGGGGTTGCTTGTGTTCTTGTGGGACGTGGCTAGGCAGTTCAGGTTTAGCTGTTCTTATTGGAGTAGGACTAAGACTGTATGCACATGGTTACCACCCAGATGGATTGGTGCAGTGGGTAAATAAATGAAAGCAACGCAGTGGTCAGGACGTTTGCTAGCCTGCCCTGTGCCCCTATTCACTCCAGAGAGTGCAAACTTTAAGGAATAAAGGAAGGTCCAAACGTAGGCTGGTCTGTAACTGCATCAGGGAAAGTGCATTTTATTTCTGTAGATACACAGTCCTGGTTTGCGAGGGGGAAACTCAAAGAGCACACACTATGATGGTATTACTTATTTGGTAATACTGCACTTAATGGACATTGGCCTGTCGAGGCCTTATGTCAGTCTGATGCAACGTTAGCAGTTATAAGTAAAGCAAAGATTTAATGCTCTGTAACCAACATTTATTACAATGCGTTTTCAATTCACCATTTGGAAACGATAACACAGACTTCAGTGGAATAATCTGACTTACTGTCACAGCTTATAACTATTTAAATGTCTATTATTAATTAAATGTTCTGTTGCAAACAGAGTTGTAACGTGTAGGTTTTACCACAACTGAGACAAACATTCAACTCTTTATGCCATCATGTTGGCCCACTTGCCTAGCCTCAAAATGGGTGGACTGACCAGGTGTTTCCCACTACATCTGCGATGGTTAGTCCCACAGGTCCCCACTCTTGGGAAAACCCCTGAACGGTGGAAATCTTCACTGCATACAATGACACATGTGCTTTTTCCAGATTCAACCATGGGCACCCCCACAGTGAGACGAAAACAGCTCGATTGGTAGTTCATGTAGCAAAGAACAGAGCAGAATCATCATGGAAGTCAAAATAAACATTCTGGCAATGAAATCTGTTAAAAGCATAAGACTATTAAGCTGGTACATAGATCACCCAATAAGCCCTGTAGTGTTCCCCAGCTTAAAAATGCACATCTTACAAACCTTGCAGTGGTATTCACAATACCCTAACTTGTTGTTTCTGCTGGCGACTCTCAGATTTCCCTTGATCCCCCTAAAGATACATATAGTTGACAAGATGGAAGAGTATGGTAAAGCAGAAATGGAGTACTGCAGATTATGCCAGTGACCATAACCTGTTGGAGCAAGGACAGACCCAGACATTACCCGCAGGGGCAGGCATTGCACTAGTGCCCTACTCAGGCTCAGCAGTCATGGGAAAGCAGCTTGAAATGGGGTCTAGAAAGCATGCTACTATCCTGATATACTAAAACAGGAGTCTCATACATTGCTACTTTGGGAAAAAAACAAAGTCAGTTATGAATAACAGTACTGTAAATTACTTTATCTTATATATGCTATAGAAGGTAGAACATGAGATCCACCTTCATTGAAAATAAGCAGAATAGATGTCTGGATGAGTCTCTGTTGTTCTGGGCAAGAAAGGGAGGGATTAATTTACTAAAATGAATTATACACAAGAATCAAGATTTTGGGGGGCAAGCATTTGTTTTGTTTATTGGAGGACCTTTCTCTTGGGCTTGGTGGTTAGTGAACTTTAAAAGAGGTGAAGCATACATAGGCAACCAGACAAGAAAAAGAGTTGACATTATGCATTTTGATGCACAATTTCAAAAACATCGGCTAAATACCATATTTTGTATAGGAAAAGACACTCATGACATGTTATAATATTTTCATGGTGTAGTAAACAAACCAAACCCTCTGCAAGGGTGTTGAGGGTTGCCCCAAGAAAGGTTTGAAAAGGCAAACGTGAGCACAATGCAATTTTCATCACAATTTCTTTAAACTGGACTAATAAACAATAGCTTTTAGACACTGTTTAAATTATACAACTGGAGATACCCTGCTATGATTTTTTTTAATGTATGTACCATCTTTCTTTACTTCTAGCCACTACTTACTTTCATTTTGTATCATGCGCTGTCATTTTTATGACTCAGAAACTACTTGGAAAAGGCAGGGCAGGAACCTAAAAAGTTACATAGGTCTCACTAACTCAGGTTTGTGGACAATGCAGCTGTACCTCGGGTTAAACAACTCAGAAAGGCTCAGCCTCTACAGAAACCACTCTGGTACAGAGATATTACAGGTTCTGATACCCTATGTTTGAGGCTTTTGTGACCTCAAAACAGCAGGTCTGGTGTTGAGGGGCAATGTGGGAAGGCAAGGGCTATTGGTCCACAACCTTGGTGGTTGCAGTCATTTGCTTCGGGTTTGCTGTTCTTCTATGGCTCTGCAAACTGGGCCAAGTACATCATTCCCATCCTTAACTCCCAGGATAGGGAGGGTGAGCACTCAAAGGCTTTGCAGGAAGGTAGTGTGGGGAGGGAGGGGAAAGAGCTCAAAGGTCAACAAAGAGATTCATTTCCAGCCCTGTCATTATCATTAGATAAAAAGAAAGTACTTTAATCTCACAGCAAAACAAAATACTACAGTTCAAGAAAGGTACAATTACAGAGTTGTAATCTCATATAAACTTCCCAGTAATGTCACATGGTTACACTAGACCTGGTTAACAAATGCCATTTTACATGCTCACGTTCGTAAGTTACCTTCTTTCCCTAAACATAATGACATTTGACACATTAATTTGCGTGTGCATACAGGATAATATGCTTCAAACTCTGTTTGCTTAACTGACATTTCGTAGGCACACTATCAAAAGACCTTGAGCATTCTGTACAAGGGATTAGTTCATCAGACAAGATGTTATTTATTTTGGATGCTCAGCCACAGAGCTATCACCACAGAAAAAACAAAAGCGGCCTAAATGAGGCTTTGGCATGATGATATAGGTGATGTTATTATATATACGTCATCAAGCCTTTGTTTAGACAGAGGAGCATTTTGCTGGCACTGCGAAGTCAATCCATGCTGAAATTCGAGCTCCGCTGATTCCTGCTTACCTCATGCGAGGGATGCTGTCCAGCTCTACACCAAGACGGGTAGCTTGATGACACTAACCCACAGGTAACGGGGAGTTAGATCACCCTACAGGAATTTGGCAGACTCACCCTAGACATGATAGGTTAGGATGCACTAGGTAGGAGTACAATATATTACAGTACTTGTGTGCAAACATATATTCTCTGTAATAAGCAACGTGGTTGAGCTGTATCTTTTCAGCATTCTTGTAATGCTAATCACAGTATTCTGTTTTCTTCTATTCATTATTGCAGTGCAAATATTTTACTCAAAAATCTTAAATAAATATTGAAACTCTTTAATGTGTATTTCTTGTGTGTCTCTTTGGATATGCATAAGTAACTAAGCCAAAGGGTTCTAGATCTTTTACCAATACTTTCTTGGGGAGTCAGGGAGTCCTGTTCCGAGGTTGCACATCCATTTGTTACCCTGTATGGTTAGGAGTACAGATGGTGCACTGTGAGCTATCAGGACTTTGGCCAACATATCCGGACGATGTGCGTGGAATCAGTCTCGCACAGTTCTGGTGGTCATGCTGTCCAACAAATGCAAAGTTTTACTTGGGAAAGTATACGTCATACAACATTCAGGGTCTACGCTGCCTTTGATGACCTCTCCCTTTGTAGGAGCTCTAATGTCTACAGTCCCAGGGATGTAGTATGAGCACAGGCATTATTCAAGCAGAGGGACAGTTCAGTTTGGATCACTTCACTGGATAATGTGTAGATCAGTTCAGTGGATTTTGCCACAAAGATTTAACACATGTAAAAGACTATTGTTCACAGTTCTGAATTATCTGCAAAAATAGTCTTTCAGTCTTTTTGCAATCAGGCCCCACTTTTCTTCCTCAGTAGAGCTACGCTCTGGCTGGTGCATTCAGCATACCCATTCATATAGCAGCAGTTTCAGTGATGCAGAGATGCAGTGACAGACTCACTCGGGTTATGGACTGCTGGTGGGGATCAGCGTAGAAAGCCTGCACAGCAGCGTGCATCTTAAGCGATGGTGGCTTCCTGACTGGGTTGCAATAGTTGTCATCTTTGGCAGGTGTGGTCTCCCAAGTCGGTTGCAGATGGGTGCTTGGTAATGGCAGCTGTACTCACAGGGGGCGTGGGGGAGGTTCTACAGTGGGTGGGTTTTTTTGTTAGTAAGTTGTGGCCTCCAGGCCAGATCAGGGTTTCCGCATCAGTGAAGATAGCAGTTCTTTTTTGCTGCAGTTCTAACATCAGGCATTGGCAGCCCCAGTAATTGGAGCACAAACCAGGGTGCCGGATGACCCTTATCATGCTTCTCATTTGAATGGTTTATTTTACTTCACAACAGAAACTGCTCAGGGAGATTCCACACAACATGGATTGCTCCAGGCTTTTCTCCCAGTGGGATCTGCTTCTTCTTGGTGTTCCTCATACATGGAACACACTGGGCTTCTTCTCCTCCTGGACAGTCTCTCCTCCTGCAGTTTTATGCACTGCCTTTCCCTCTCTTAGCCGACAGGCAGGCTGGCTTTTAGGTGCTAGACAGACCCTTGGCTCTCCCAGCAAGAAGTGCAAACATCCGGTGATGTCCTCTCACCTCTGGGAGAGTGGGTTTCATACAGAAAGAAGCCAGGGTCACACAGCAGTCCTTCAAGTACACTGCCTCTTAGGGGGACCATCCCTATCTTTGTCAAGAAGAGCTTGGACCTGGAAGAAAGTGACAGTGGAAGTGAATCCACAGTCTAATGCTTTGGAACAGGTTGGGGGATGGTTCTCTTTCAAATTAATTTTCTGGCTGTCTTGCAGACACAGCAGTTGTGTAAGGGCATTGCTTCCACACCTTGAACAACAAAAACTGCTGTCCCAGTTCTCGCCTCCCCACCATCTACCAATGGTAGTACTCAAAGAACTAATTAGCAACCTTTTGATAACAAGGAACACATTGAGTTTCTAAGGGTTGCCCTGTTTTCATCGTCCCTCACTTCATTGTCTGGAATGCAGTCAACACAGTTGCACTTTCTGGTTAAAATGTATCCATCCTCATATCCTCAGATGCAGTCGGACACATGGGATAAGGGTACACACTTGTTTGCCATGCATGGGACATTTCCGTGCCAAAAGATGATTATCTCAAAAAGATATTTCAATTTAGATGATGAAATAGCTGTGCACCCATCATGAAATAATACCCATAGCACCAAGTAAATAACAATAGCAAATAAGTATCTTTTTCTCAGAATTAGTTATTATTCAATAATCAATTTGAAATATGTTGTGGACCTGCGATTTGGGCACAGATATTTTCTCCACCAAAAGAAGTTAGTCATTTTTAGGTCTCGCCTAATGTGCTCTTTCTATAAGAGAGATTGTGTTCTTCAAGGGGCTCGTAGCCCCCCCATAGCTTACCATTCGTGGGCTTCATTGTCACTCATTTGCTTCTTCCAAATTGGGCAGTGCAAGCTGGCTTAATTTCCTCCTCTTTTGACTGGAACATGGACCAATTACTGATTACATGATTTGGAAGAGGGTCCTTACGCTTCTGCCGCTGTTATTGAGGTACTATTTTCTTTATTTTCTTGCTTCTTCCACTCCATACCTTCTGTCCATGTTGCTTCTTCCCCTCCAACCACCCTGTCCGTTTTGCTCCTTCCCCTCTCACGCTCATCTGTGTTGCTTCTTCCACTTCCACCCCTTGTCCATGTTGCTTCTTCATCTCCCACCCCATCTGTGTTGCTCATTCCCCTACCACCCACCTCTGTGTTGCTTACCCCGCTGTACCTGTTGTTTATTCTCCTCCCCCCAACTGCTATAAGAAGGTGGCCGCTTCATAGCACTTTATTTATTTTTACTGTCCCACTGAAAAACAACCCTTCCATTGTGCACCTGTACCTGATTGACAAAGCCAATAGGTCCCTCATAGGTGAGACCTATTGGCTTTGCCAATGCTTGCTTCAAATAATCATGTTTGTCCCCAAACGACTTTTCATTTTTCATAAATACAGAACCTTGGTCCCTAAATATCAGCCTGTACCTTTCATCAAGTACTCACATATACTGCTTCCCCAAATATCACCATCACATGCCAGAGTAAGCATCAGATGTCAAGGATATCCACTAAACGACTATGATATCTGTCAGATGCTCTAGATGGACATAACATGTCAGGCGTTGCCCCAGTCAAGGTAGAGCTACCATTTTACCGGGAAGGCCACCATTATGCCAGGGAAGGTCATGGTAGTGCTCAGAAAACCAATATGCACAGGATGCCAAAATATGGAGAGAACAGCAGAACCCCTGGGATAGTCACCCTGATGTGAAAGATGGCCTCACGTGGCATCAATGATAAACATTATGCCAGGCCTACTATAAAGTACAGGGTAAACCTATAAAACTGGGGTAAATTGGGTAATCATACTATAAGAAATAGTTGTATCCCAAATAGAAATGCTAAACTAAATTCTAAAATGATACAATAAAGATTAATAAACAATAATTCAGAGCACTATATATCATCTCAACAACTAATGCAACCACACCCTGTTACAAAAGTCAGACAATATCACTATCAGTTTGCTTTTTAGATGTTATATTTAGTCCATAACAGTAAATACAAAGAAAGGGTCTTACAATGTTTTATATAAGACACAATTTACCATACCATGTGAAAATCAGTTTCATCCCGCTCCAACAGGCATTGTCCAGCAGGACTGCTAAGCCATGCGTCTCCACCACATAAGTTCACAAACACCTAGACGTATGAGGGCTATAAGAAAGCATTCGTAGGAAGCGAGCATAAATCCAGCTTGCATGGATATGACTGTAACTTTGCCAGTCTGCTCATTGGGTCGGCCACTGAGACGCGCTTGTCTCTGTGTTCGAAGAGCTGAGGAACTGAAGGCCTCTGTTCTGTGAAGGTAGGAGGGGGCAGCAGCTCATCAGTAAACGATTCTAATAGGAATGGGGTTAAAATGATTTCCAAGCTGCTGGCCCTCCCTCCTAAGGTCATCTACAGAGTACTAAAGAGGTTATTGGATTGAACATTGGTATAAATGTTAGGCTGCATTTTTCCTCGCTTCCTCCTGATGGCAGTTAATTTGGATAGCATCAACAACCCTTATAATGTATAGGACTGTACAAAAAGGATTGCATACATGTATGCATAATAGCATACGTCTTCCATTCCACAGCTATGATGAAAGAGCCTGAGCAGTCTCAGCAGAGGCAATAAAATGGACAGTTACATGGGTCCGTAGATCCTTCTCTGCCAATTTATATGTTTTACTAGAACTACCAGACAAATAATTATACTGTTTGCTAAGCTCTCTCGTCTAATGCTGAGCCACGGTGTTACTACTCACTAGCCCTTTCAGGGATACATCATACACAGCCATATCTTCGGCAGTTAGAAGGGCTTGAGTTTAGCCATTTAGATTTTTACATACAGAGATTTACACTACACCTTTGCAATGCCCATGCACTATAAATAATGAGTATTACTAAGGCTTCATTTAATGCACTCAATCTGCCAGCCTCAGGGGGTGGAAAGCTGAGTCAGCCTTGTTGGGATCTAAACTCATGACCTGCAGATCAAAGAGATGTCAGCAGGGGGCGTGGCTAGCAGCCGAGCAGAATGGCCGCATTCTGAGGCGACTCCGCTATCCTCGCTGTTTTCCTGCAATTATCCGACCTTAAATCGTTTGCTTCCCCTAGAAGTGAGGGGCACAGATCCCAGGGACACCGGCGCTGCATATATCGGGCAGCCCACCATCCCGTTAGCACAGAAACAGTGACGGCTCCGTGGCGCCCTTGGAGCTCCGCCGGCAACAACATGGTGGTCTGCTCCCTAGACTTCTATTGAAGCAACGGCGGAGCTGCCCACTGGCATGGTGAGGCACCTGGAGAGCTCAGAGGGGATCCTTCACGAGGCTGGAGTCTGCTGGTAGCCGCATCTGTGCCGTCTAGACAGCTGGGGGTGGTGCGCACGAGTGGAGGACGGCGCGCGTCCCTCTCCTTTCGACCTGCTTTGAAACTGAGGCCCCGGCTTGAGGCCTAGTCGGGTGCGGGGACTCCCTGGGTCACCTGGAGGTCTCTGCCAGCCCTGACTGCCACCAGGACGCAGTCTTGCTGCATTGCTGCCCTGCTGTGGGCCTAATCGATTGACTGACACCCCCTGAAGGCACCTGAAAGCATTGTGGCGGCCTGAAGCAGTGAGCCCGACTGTAGCAGTGAGTGGCCCTGAACGGAGAGGCGGGGGGCCGTCTGGAGAATTCGGGAGTGGCCCACAGCATACCAACGACTTGCCTGGCACCATGCGCACATCGCTTGGACAGAAGGGAGCTACGCCCATAGGTAGAGGGCGGCGAGCGTACCCCTCCTCTAGCCCTTTCAATAACTGGGGCCCCGATCTAAGGCCTGGTGGTGCGAAGGACCCCCCGGGATCCTGGTTTCTCCAGTATTGGGGTGTCTTTCACAGATTCACATGCTTGAATATTCCCCGTCGTCGAAGTGGGAGTCCCCACGGTACATAAAATAGCAATGTAGTAATAACATAAGCCTAATAGGCATAAAAGATAGTAAAACCATAGAGTTCTTATGGATAGACAACTTGTCACATCTATAACATATTACTGTCATTATGTTTTAGTACAAAATCCAGCTAATCAGACATCCGCACCCTCTCGAACCCTCTCCCCAGAGGCTCAGGCCCTCACATTTTCTACCGCACGTCGTGTGAAGGGAGTCTCCCTGAGCTTGCTCAGTTTTTCTTCTCATATCTTCTCAGAACATTACCTCTATGATGTCTACTTCCAAGACATCCCTCTTCAGACCTTGTGGAAGTTGTGGTAAACTGAGGCTTCATTCTGAAGACCCTCACAAAAAATGTATTTAATGCTTATATCCTGAACATCAGGTAAAAGATTGTAAAATTTGTAGGACCTTCTCTCAGAAGACTTTAAAAGACAGAGAAGGGCGTCTCCTTCTGTGGCTACAGAAGTTGAAGACTTCAGAGAATCCTCTCTCAGATGTGGAGAGTGTGTCTTCAATCAAAACTGCTCCCTCCTTGAAGAGAACAAGGGACTCTCAGAAGCTTTCTCCAAGACCTAAAGTGGTGAAGAAACATCATGTTGATAAGTCCACTACCCAACCTTCAACTTCAAAAGGGGTGGTTTCCCCCCCCCAGGAGCCTATCTGAATCCTTTATGCCCCCGAGATCTGATTCTCAGGCGTCAAAGACTCCATCTGCGCAGTTTTTACCTCAGAAACTGCCTCACTCGTCGACGAGCTCATCAACGCTTCCTCCATCGACGAGAGCTGCCGTCATCACATCTACGTCGACGGCTTCGACTTCTATGTCTATGAAGCCGGCTATGATTCTGTCGTCGGCATCTTCACCGTCTATGTTGGTATCTGTTAAGGTGAGACCCATTTCGTCTACAGTGCCTTTAACTTCGTCGACGACGGCAAGCAAACATAGAAAAAAGCATACGTCGTCGACGGTGGCTTTGTCGTTGACGGTAGCTTTGTCGTCGACGGTGGCTTCGTCGTCGACGGTGGCTTCGTCGTCGACGGTAGCTTCGTCGTCGACGGTGGCTTCGTCGTCGACGGTAGCCCAACGACGACTTTTATCGTCAGCAACAACGGCTACGACTCCATCTATAGATCTGATACCACTAAATGCTTCAAGCGCTTTGCTGCAACGTCGACATTCCTCTTTGGATACCCTAATGCCAATTAAAGCTCCTTCTCAGCCTCGAGAGGTGCTATTTACATCTGATGATGAGGAATCTGAGGATGACAGATTTCGGGCTGCTCGCTGTCCCTCTGAACTTCTAATAAAGTGTCAGGAATCTGATGATGATGATGACTTACAAGAGGACGATTTCTCTACTTGTGACACACAACGGCGCAAGAACTTCCTATGGCATAACTGCCTTTAATTCTTATTTCCGACCTCCAGTATATGTTGGATGATTACAACCGCCGTTTTCCACGTTCTGTGCAGACTTCTCCAATGCCGCAGGTACCTCCACAGCCTTTTTCAAATAAGGAATCATTGGCTACACCTACGTCTGCGACAAGAGTTCAACATCTTGAAGTTCCTCAAATCATAGAGGAAGACCTTGTCGACTAGCAGGATGATGATGGTGACAAAGAAGAAGGTGAGCTGGATGACGGATTCCTTCTTTCTGAATGGGACAACTATCAAATACAAACGCCATCGCCTGCTGATCCAACTCCTTTGGATTCTCCACCGGTCGACATTGGTGGTTTTCATTTGCTCATGGAAAGAGCAGCTAAGAGATTCCACCTTCCTGTGACCACCAGAGAGGAAGATTGTTTCCTGTATGATTTTAAGGATCAACCTCAAAATCAAGTCCGTTGTATTCCAATTATCGATTTTATCTGGCAAGAAGGCCTCAAGCTAATGCAAACTCCTAACTCCATTCCAGCTATCCTTCCTAGGACAGATAAAAAATACAAAGTCCCTCCAAATTCTCCTGCTTGTCTAATTTCGCAAACAAAGCCTGATTCCATCATTACCCAGGCAGCTCACCGTCGATCCAGAAACCCATCGTCTCCATTGTCTGCACCGCCAGATTGAGAAGGTCGACGCCTGGATGGTATAGGAAAGACATTTTCCACTATGGCTGCAACTACAGTACGTGTGGCCAATTCTTTAGCTATCTTGGGCCGTTACGACCGCCAAATGTGGTCAGACATTTCATCTCTTATAGACCTTATCCCTGAAGTGTCTAGGCCATAGGCATTAAAAATTCTCCAAGAGGGGGAAAGAATTTCATCGGAAATTATCGATTGCGCTATCCTCCACTGGCTTCCATCTTTTGGCTGGTGCAGCAGTCCTCAGGCGTCAGGGCTGGTTACGGGCCACGTCTTTCCGTCAGGAGGTACAGACAAAAATACTGGACATGCCTTACGACGGTGAATCATTGTTTGGCCAGCATATAGATGATGCCCTTCAAACAATTAAAAAGGACACTGACACTGCTTGTTCTCTTGGTCTTTACAGTTAAAAAAGCAGCCTTTTCGAGACACAAGAGGTCGTGGCTCTTCTTCTTCCTTTCGAGGACATTCTAATCAGTTCAGACAAAGTCAAAACCGCTACTCCTCCCAGAATCAGCATTCATATAGGCAACAGCATTCTTCCACCTACAGGCAATACAGAGGAAAATCCACTTACAGTGGAAAGGATTCCTCCAAGAAACAATGACTCTCACCACACACCGTCGCAAAATCCTCCCGCTTTTTCAAAAGTTGGAGGTCGAATCTCCCACTTCTACTCCAAATGGTCACAAATTACTACCGATCAATGGGTTCTGGATATTGTGCGCAGGGGACACGCATTGGAATTCGTAAAGATTCCTCCCAATACCCCACCAAGAGGTCCCACTCCTGCTCACCTAAAAGAACTTTTGAATCAGCTGAAAATTTTATTAAGAAAGGGCGCGATCAAAGTGGTGCCATAACTACAGAAGGGCAGGGGGTTCTATTCAAAGTTCTTCCTCATACAGAAAAAGTCGGGAGAATGGCGCCCCATTTTGGATCTACGTGCCCTAAACAAATACATCAAAAAACAAACTTTTCGCATGTTGTCCCTTCAAGAAGTACTTCCTTTTCTATCCCAAGGAGAGTATATGACAACTTTGGATCTTCAAGATGCTTATTTTCATCTTCCCATACTGCCGAGACACAGAAGATTTCTCAGATTCAGAGTGGCCGGAAAGGACTTCCAATTCAAGGTTCTTCCATTCGGCCTTCGTTCCGCCCCCCGAGTATTTACAAAAGTCCTTGCACCGGTGGCAGCTTACCTTCGTCTACAAGGAGTGCAAATCTTTCCATACTTAGGCGACTGCCTCCTGAAGGCAAAGTCGTTAGAACTGGCATCCAAACAAACTCTGTTCTGCAGGTCCCTCTTCCAATCTCTGGGCCTCACATTAAACATGGACAAATCTCAGTTTCTCTCAGCTCAAAACAGACTGTTCTTGGGAGCCATTCTAGACACCAGGCAAGTGAAAGCTATTGTGTCGCACGAAAGACGTCAACGTCTTCGAAATCTAGCGACTTCTATCCATCTAAAAGAGTCCATTTCTGTCCGACAGGGATGTTGTCCTCGTGCATTCCTCTAGTCCCTCACTGCCGCCTGAAAATGAGACCTGTCCAGGAGGAATTAGACAAACAATGGGCTCAAGTCTCAGGAACTTTCAACGACTCAGTCAGAGTCACACATCGACTAAAGAGAGCTCTTTTATGGTGGACTCACAAAGAAAATATCTCCTCAGGTCGTCCATTTTTGGCGGACACTCCACATTTCACCCTCAAGACCGATGCATCTCTCGAGGGTTGGGGCGCCCACTTACAAGGACTGACTGTAAAAGGCAAGTGGACCTTCCAACAAAAGACAAGACATATCAACCTTTTAGAGTTACTGGCCATTTTTCTGGCTCTGAAAGCTTTCCGAACCATCATTCAAGGAAGCACGGTGTTGATCCGTACGGACAACACAACGTGCATGCACTACATCAACAAACAGGGAGGCACAAGGTCCGTATTGTTGTCCCTTCAAGCTCAACAAATTTGGAATTGGGCGATTCAACATCACATCGTCCTCACAGCAGTTGATGTTCCGGGAGCGTCGAACAATCTTGCGGATTCCCTAAGCAGATCGTCCACGACCAATCACGAATGGGAATTGCACCAACCCATTCTGGATCACATTTTTCAACTATGGGGTCCTCCAAATCTGGATCTGTTCGCAACATATCTGAACCGCAAATGCCTGTTCTACGCAAGTTGGCTTCCCCAACCAAGGTCATGCGGGAATGCCTTTTTGATGAACTGGTCAAAAATATATGCTTACACTTTACCACCAATACCTCTAGTCCCCAAGGTTCTGCGGAAGATGAGGAAAGAACCCTGTCACATTATTCTTATAGCCCCCCGGTGGCCTCGACAAATCTGGTTCATGGAACTGCTGCTCCTGTCTCAGTGCGACCCGATCATTCTTCGTCCTCTTCCAAATCTTCTGACCATGGAACACGGCCAAATTTGTCATCCCGATCCAGCATCTCTACGTTTAGCGGCTTGGAACCTGAGCACTATGAATTTATAAATGTGGACATTCCTTTAGATTGTAGAGAGGTCTTGGCTAAGGCTAGAGCACCTTCAACTGTGAAAACATATAAACTCAAATGGAAACGATTCTGTCTATGGGGCAATGAAGCTCAAGTACATCCTATACATTCCAAGCCAGAACAACTTTTGCCTTTCTTTTTGCACCTAGCAAAATCAGGCCTCTCGTACTCTACCCTTAAGGTTTTCCTAGCAGCAATCTCACGATTCCGTCAAGATGGCTCTAACTCACTTTACTCGTCAAGAGTAATTCAACAATTTTTCAAGGGTCTTTTTCGAATGTTTCCTCCGATACGTCGGCCACCTCCTCCTTGGCATCTAAACATTGTATTGGCACAGCTCATGAAACCACCATTTGAGCCAATTCATAAGATCAGTCTCAAATATGTTACTTGGAAGACTTCTCTACTCCAACCGTTCAAGCGCATTCCACCAGGAAGGTTTCTTCTTCCACTGCGCTATTTGCGGGGGTGCCTCTTCAATACATCTGCAGAGCTGCAACATGGTCCAGCAGACACACCTTTACGAGACACTACTGTCTGGATGCTGCAGACAACACGGACAGGGCTGTGGGACAGGCAGTCCTTTGTAATCTTTTTTAATAAGGTGAACCTCTGATGCTTCCCTCCTCCTGTATACAAGGTACATTTATTATTTATTTATGTATATATAAATATATATGTGTATATGTTATATTTTATATGCCTATAGTCTTTTGCACTGGGTATTGCTGGGTATTTAGCGCCAGGAAGCCGCTTGGCCGCAGTACGCTTTATTAAATACCTTTTTCATTTCATTCATTTCATTTCATTGCTATTGCTTTGATTCTTATGTACCTTGTAATATTCTGATATCACTGCTCACTACTCTTATTCAAGCATGTGAATCTATGAAAGACACCCCAATACTGGAGAAGAACAAAAGTTACTTACCTGTAAACTGTGGTTCTCCAGTATTGGTGTCTTTCATAGATTCACATGCGACCCACCCACCTCCCCTCAGAGGCTCCAATCATGTATTTGACTATTATGTCACTCTTGTGCTATGAAAATATGAGGGCCTGAGCCTCTGGGGAGAGGGTTCTAGAGGGTGCGGACGCGTGATTGGCTGGATTTTGGACTAAAACATAATGACAGTAATATGTTATAGATATGACAAGTTGTCTATCCATAAGAACTCTATGGTTTTACTTTCTTTTATGCCTATTAGGCTTATGTTATTACTACATTGCTATGTTATGTATCGTGGTACTCCCACTTCGATGACGGGGAATATTCAAGCATGTGAATCTATGAAAGACACCAATACTGGAGAACCACAGTTTACAAGTAAGTAACTTTTGTTCTTTTCTATCGCCCCCGTCACTGCATACCTGAGCTGCAAGGTGCAGCTGTGGTGTCGCATTGGGGCTGACGACCTTAACAATTGCTGCTAAGTAGATAAAGCGTGGCTCGGTGAGTTCAGGATATCGGCTGGTGGAGACACGCTTAGGAGACGCTGCGGGAGGACACCAGTGCTCTCCCGACATCAAGCCTGCCTCACCATACCTCATGAGTGCCCCCACCCTTGTGTGCAAAGATACGTCACTCCCCTCTCTTCTGATCAACAGCCAGCTGGAAGTTCCAGACGCACAAACTGAGTGGCGCTCACCAATCGGACTACACAGCTGTATTGCCCACTGGGAAAACCAACAGGCCGGCAGGGGAGGGATTCGGAGACCCCCCCTTCCCTGGACAGGCGGCGGCGAGTACCGATATCAGTCCCATGTAGTGAGCGGTCACACCCTGCAATGGCCAGTGGCAGGTGTTCTAAAACTCAGGCCCAAAAGGCTCTCGCAAAGTTCGCGTGGGGGAAAACGGGTGATGAGCCCGATATGGCTGGCAAAGGAGGGGCAAACGACACACATCCCAGGTCTCCTCAACAGAACCCTGCCATCCAGGACGTTATGGAGGCCATCGCGGGAGTCCAGACATCCCTTGAGTCCCGGATTGACACCGTCAATATAGAGATCTCCCTTTTCAGAGCGGACCTACGTAAAATGGATACCAGAGTAAAAGATGTGGAAGACGCCACTGTCACCTTAACGGCGGACACGGACCTCCTCAAACAACAAGTAGCTCAACTTCGGGACCTGCAGGCGAAAATGGAAGGCCTCCTTGATGACTATGAGGGGAGGGCGCGAAGAAACAACATACGCATACTAGGGGTCCCAGAGCAGGCAGAGGGGCCAGCGGCGGACCTCTTTGTGGAAGAACTGGTCACGAAGAGGCTTCAACCGAAACGCCTGTCCGATTATTTTTCCATTGAGCGGGACCATCGCGTCCCCGGGGGCAGCTCAAGCCGGGGGCTCCCCCACGACCTATCATAGCCAGAGTGTTCAATTTTTGGGACCGAGATGTGATCCTCCAGACCGCCCGTGCTGGGCCACCTTTACAAATAGAAAACAGCGCAGTAACATTCTTCCCGGACTTCACCACCAAAGTGCAGGCCTAACGACGCAGTTTCCTGGCGGTCAAGAAGGCGCTACAAGACAAGGAAATTAAGTATCCCATGCTCTTCCCGGCGAAGCTCCGGGTTGAATCGGATGGCAAGACCTGGTTCTTTTCCTCCCCAGAAGACACTTGGGACTGGCTGGATGGATGGCGCAGGGTGGGGAGACAGAACAGCAGCAGGCACGACAGAGCCAGAGGAGGTCCACCGGACAGAAGAGTGGAGCATTGTGAGGAACCGGCTCGGGGAGAGAACACCTCGGACTCGAAGAGATGAGAGGGTGGGAGATGGAACAATACTCCCGCAACAACCTGAATGACACCTGGGACCTTTATGAGAAAAGTAAGGTGTGGTGGGCAGTGGGGTGTGTGATGGGGGCCCCTAGCTGAGTAAAATATAGATTATCATGGTCAGCCCGGGCGGTATCATTGACAGTCTTGGACAGCCCAATTGAAGCACTGAGCGGTTCATGAGGATTTATCTGATTGTTGTGTAACATGTATCCATCCTTCATTTATGGCGAGGGTGAGAAGGCTGTACACCAGGCACCCACACATGGGAGGGGGGGGGCGACAGGCACTCTGCCTTGTTGGGGGGTGGGTAGTTTGAAATCCAGTGGCAGGGGGGCAAGGCAGGGGGCGGTTGGAGGGTTCAGGTTTTAGTTACTGTTAAGTGTTATGATGCAGACAGAACTGTGTTTGGCTTCAGAAGTTGCGACTATTCTCAAGTGATGTTATGTATGAAATGTGCAGTCGTTCGATCCCCCATATCGGGTTACCAGCAACCATTGAAACAATTGTTTGTCTTGGCGGGCGGGGGTTCCTCCCCCTTAGGAGTAGGTATCAACTGCGCCCCTTGGACTACACCATTACTCCACACTGACTACAATCACTAACATAACACTTTCAGCCCTTGCGTGGAATGTCAATGGGCTTGGGGATAAAATAAAGAGGGGCGTAGTATCACAATACTTGAGGAGACACGCACCGGATATAGTCGTACTGCAAGAAACCCATCTTATTGGTAACAACTGCAAAGCCCTCAACAGATGGGGCTATAAGCTATTGGTGCATGCGGGATTTACTTCCGGCTCCCGGGGGACTGGTATCCTAGTGCGTAAGAACCTTGCACTTACACCCACCTGTGTCTGGGCGGACCCGCAGGGTAGATTTGCGGTCCTGGAAGCCATCTGGGAGGGGAAGGCGCTGAACGTAGTCGCGGTGTAGCTCCCCCCTGCATTGGGAAAAGAAGCGCTTAGTGGTAAAATTCTGCTGGACTTACCGGAAGGCACCCTGATAATGGGGGGTGATTTTAACCTGACCATGGATGATACAGTAGATAGATATCCCCAGCGACCGAATGCCAGACCAAACACTCATATGACGGAATTCACTCAGGCCATGGGACTTGCAAACATATAGTGCTTGCTGCAACCACAAATTACGTATTACACCCATTACTCAAATGCACACAAGAGCATGTCCCGTATTGACTACTTTCTGACTCTTTTGACGGATGTTGGCCACTTCCAGAATCCCAGCGGGTTCCCACGTGGAATCTCGGATCATTCCCCGGTGTGGGTCGAGCTTACCTTCCACCGGCCTAAACAACGTAGCTCTATAGTGATAACCCCGTGGCTTCTTAAGATACCTGACATTAGGGACCAACTAACTGAACAGACAGACCACAATTTCACCGAAAACCTGGGTTCGGTGGAGTCATATAAAGCAGTGTTGAAGGGCCATGCATTAGCGTTAAAAATGGGTTATATCCGACGTCAAAATGAGCACATACTTGAAATGGAGAATGACCTACAACAACTAGAGTCACTCCATAACTCCTCACCCTGTGATACCACAGCACACCGCCTGACGATTAAACGTCTTGAGTATAGAACCCTCTTGCGATAAAAAGCAAGCGCGAGGCTACTGTCCACACGTCAGAGTGTATGAGATGGGGGAAAGGGCAGGCAAGATGCTGGCCTGGCTAGAGCAGACAGAGCAGGAACATAGATGGGTGCCAGAACTATCTACTGCAACGGGTGCGAGAATATCTGACCCGCAGGAAATCGCAGATATTTTCGCGAGTTATTTGGAGAAAGTATACACTCCCTCTACTACCTATACATTGTAAGACTCCCGGCAATTATTGATGGATAGTACCCTGCCCTCCCTGTCGGAAACTGAAAAGGCCGATCTAGAAGCGGATATCACAAATGAGGAACTCTGTAAAGCCATCTATAGCGTTCACTCAGGGAAAGCGATGGGACCTAACGGTATCCCGATAGTGTTTCTCAAATCCGTGGCGGGGAAGATAGCCCCCCATCTCAACCCTATGTATTCGGAAAGCCTGGAGAAGGGCATACTGCCACCAGACCAAAGACTAGCATCTATAGTAGTTATAAGGAAGCCCGGGAAGGTGACAGACTGCTGCGGATCGTATAGACCAATTTCATTAATAAACGCAGAGGCCAAGATCCTGGCGAAATTATTGGCCTCCCGCTTGAACGCTGTGTTGCCCTCCCTGGTCCACGCAGACCAATCTGGTTTCGTACCCGGTCGGAACACAGCACTAAATATTCGCAGAGTGAATAATGTGCTGGCGAGACAACCCTATTTGGAGGAAGACGCAGTGATTATGTCTTTGGATGCCTCTATGGCATTTGACTCAATAGAATGGCCATATCTCTTTGAAGTGCACTCTTTGGTTTTGAACCTAAGTTCATAGCCTGGGTTTGATTGCTGTATACTGATCTTCGGGGGCAAGTGCGGGTTAATAACCATACCTCTAGGGAATTCAAGTTATGTCGAAGAACTAGACAAGGCTGCCCCCTGTCCCCTTTACTGTTTGCGCTTGTGCGATATCCTGATTTATTTAGCTTCTCCATATGCCTCGATCCACAACATTTTTTTTTTATTGAAAATCCACAGTATCAAGCATAGTATACATAATCAATAAATCATAATTACAAAGCCAATAATAAATATATACAAATAAATTGATTCCATACCATACATATCACATCGGAGAATCAAAGAGTCAAATGATCACGGATAGGACCCCATATCTGCATACCCAACGCACGTTTCCGTGAGCTTTTAAGCAAGTATAAACTGAATTCTAAATTAAAGATGTTATAAAACCTAGCGCGCCACATTTCAAAAGAGGGTGCCTCCGGTTGAAGCCAAGTAGATGCTATACATAACCTTGCTACCCCCATAGCTACAAAAATAAGATACCTATATTTAAACATCAGTGTCCTTTGACGCAAATCCTCCCTAGTACCTAATAGCATGGTCGAAGCAGAAATATTTATGACCACACCCGTAACCTGTGACAGAAACCTCTCAATATGCTGTATATATAAAGCTAATCTCGTGCAAGAAAAAAAAATATGCAAAATATCAGCATCGTCGATGCCACAACTAAAGCATTTCCCATCATACTGGCTCCCCTATTTCTTCATCTTTGCGGGGGTATAATAAAAATTAAATATTGTTTTATAAAGCTGCGTTTTCAGATTTGCCGCCATAAAAATATTACCTGCTAGGTCAATCGAGTCCTCTAAAAACACATCTTTTAGCCCCAAGACGCTCCCCCATTTAAGATTATGTTTCTCAAGATCGTCAATATTGGCAGCTTGTAGTATGTTATAGAGAACCCCGATTCGTCCCTGAGTTCTAATAGCTTCAACTATCCTATGTGGTTTTAAAATAGTGACATGTTTGTTTAGAAAATCATGTATCTGAAGGTATTTTAAAAAATGACATTTGTGAAGCTTATATTTAGACGACAAATCAGCAAAGGAAGTGAGGAGCCCTTCTGCCTCCATGACATGACCCAATTGTGTAATTCCAGAGAGTCTCAGTTTTCCTGCCACACTATCTTGAAATATTGATGGAAGAATGCCTGCAGCCGACAAGGGTGTATAAAATGAGAGTCTGTTAATCTGGAGATTTTTACAGACTATCCTCCAAACTTTATAAACAGCCCCCAGGATCTTAAAGTGGGTTGTCTTGTAATAACTGCCATAGACCCTTAAAAAGAGACAATTTTTTGCCTGAGACCCAAGCACTATCTCATAAATTGATGGAGCTTCATCAGAAATTGCCATTGCCTCCTCCGTTAACAAAAGTCGAATATTGGCTACAATACAGGAATAATAATATAGAGCAAAATCAGGAACAGACCACCCCCCTCTGTCTCGGGGTAAAGTCATAAATTGTGCTGCCCTGCGTGGTTTCCCCGGGGCCCACAAAAATCTGGAACAGAGAGATTGCATTTGTTGCAATTGCAAGTGAGAAATTTCCAGAGGTACTGATCTAAAAAAGTATAACACTTTCAGCAAAACATTCATTTTGAGCACATTAGCTCTCCCCACCAGAGATAAATGAAGACATTGCCACCTGTCAAGAGCTTGTTTAATGCTTCCCATCAGCGTCCCCCAATTGATTTCAGCCAGTTCTCTCAAACACACCCGTATCTTGATACCAAGATATGTAACCTCCTTAACGACTCTTGGATCATTGTTGATGTTCTGATTAACACAAAGAACCTGAGTTTTAGATGTGTTGAGCTTATAACCGGCCATTCGGCCAAATGTATACGCAAGATGTTCAATTTTGGGTAGTGCCTTCATTGGGTCAGATGTTATAATGGCAATGTCGTCACCATAAGCACAGACTCAATACTGATCCTGCTCCACCATAAAAGGACTTATCCTGGTGCTCCGCTCAAGCATGTCTAAAAAAGGATTGATATAAAGCGCAAACAAGAGCGGAGAACAAGGACAGCCCTGACGTGTACCTCTCGTGATCTGAACTACCTTAGATGTTAAGCCCATAGAACAAATCCGAGCCACGGGGGAGTGGTACAGGACCTGTAAAGCCTGGATATAACCCTGAGGAAAACCCATCACAGATAGCACTTTCCACAGAAAGTTCCACGAGACCTGGTCAAACGCCTTCTCGGTGTCGAGCAGCACTATTCCACTGTCTCTGGCCTCAACTTGGGAAATATCCAATAAGATGATAACTCTCGCTATATGGTTCACCGTCTCCCTACCAGGAATAAACCCATGCTGTCTAAGGGAAACTAAGGGGGATATAACTTTGGCCAGTCTATTCGCTAAGATTTTCGCATAAATCTTCCCATCACAATTTGTCAATGAAATTGGACGGTATGACCCTGGGATATCAGAAGGCTTGTCCTTCTTTTTAAACACAATAATAGTAGCATCGCTCCATGATTTAGGTGCCACACCAGTTTGAGCGGCCTGACATACTGCCAAAAAATATGTTTTGAGGTCTTGAAAGAAAGTCTGATACAGTTCTGATGGGAGCTTATCTGGCCCTGCAGCTTTACCCCGAGTCATAGAGTTAATGGCATGCTCTAATTCCTCCATTGTAATGGGACTATCTAATGCTCCAACCTCCTCCTGAGCTAACCGCTGGTAATAAACATCCAAAGATCCAAAACCGGAATCATCAATTTCTCCATCCTGTTCGGTATAGAGTTTTTGATAAAAACTATGAAAGATTTCTAAGATCTCCTGGGGATCATGTGTAAGTCTGCCCGAAGCATCCTTCTTACCTTCTACTCTTTGTGATGCTTCTTTGGAGCGTAGCCTTTGGGCTAAACAGCACCCTGTAGCCTCCCCATACTCATAACGCTCTTTCTTAAAGAGTTGATATTTTATGGCAGTCTCCTTGCTCCATATCAGATTGATATTGGCTTTACATCTGGCCACTTCAGTTTGAACCTCAGTAAGACTAGTTCCGGACTGAATCCCATGTACTAAGTCTCCCTCCGCTAGTTTCAATTTATCATATAGCTCTTGCATCATACGTTTGGCCTGTTTCTGTTTGTACAGTCCGAAACTCAACACCTCCCCTCTAAGATAAGCTTTAAAAGCATCCCAAACGTTCCCACAGTTTGTAGAATAATGGTTTACCAAAAAGAAATCTCTGATCCATGTACTCATATGCTCAATAAAACCATTGTCCAAAAGAAGTTTTCTATCAAACGTAAATACCCTCGGTGCCACGTTACCACCCAGAGCTGGGATATCCCCAGCAACTGGAGCATGATCAGAAGTAATTTGGGGAAATACTTGGATTTGGGCATCAGTTAATAATAAAGGATATATGAAAAAATAATCAAGACGGAATAGTTTATCATGCGGGTGAGAATAAAAAGTATAACCAGGATCAAGTGCTTTAAGCGCACCCCACACATCAACTAACCCATGATCCGAGATTAAATAAAACAGAGCATAAACTCCTTGGGTTTCTGACCCTTATACTGCTGCATGCCGGCTAATAGTTTGCCATGTGTTAGATTAATAATAAAGTCCCCACCTAACACAAGAGGGGTGGGCCATGATGCGAGTTCAATATTTAGGTGTTCAAGAACGGGGCTTCATCCAGATTAGACCCATATATTGTACATACCGTATATTTAGAGCCCCCCGTTATGCATTCAACAATTGCCTACCGCCCATGACTATCTACAGCTATACGTCCTGACGTTTGTATACCAGGTTTAGCCAATACGGCCACCCCCCGATTCATAGTTGTCTGTTGTGAGGTAGCTAAGAGTATATACCCCAGGTCTAATAACACTTTGCGTTTCCCCCAGGGTATGTGTGACTCCTGAATGCATATAAGATCTGATTGTATCACCTTGAGCTCAGCAGCAACTCTTCGCCTTTTATTAAAGTTATTGAGTCCACAAACATTAAACGAGCATATTCGAAGCCCTACTTTAGCCATATGAAAGGTATGGGTGCCGTCCCTTAATTAATTCTTTTACAGTAGTTTTAGTGTTCATCATTTTCCCCAAGCCAAAGATGCTGTGGATTAATTTTCTTTTTTTCTCCCCCCATCCACCCCCCTAACCCCGCCAGCCACCCAAACCCCTGTGCCCCCTCCCTGAACCCAATTCCCACCACCTCCTCCTCCATCCCAACAAAAAGGCAGTAGGATTTATGGTCCCAGTGATGACAAGCCCCTGCAACCCGGGAGCCCCCGTCCCACATTAAAAAAAACCCCTATGAACAAATAAACCCAACATTATATTAACCACTCGGCACATCAGGAAAAAAAAACGTTAGTTAACAGCGCATACCTTGCTGACAGCCTGAGTACTTTTTAACCAAGAATCAAGAAACAAGAAAGAAAAAAGAAAAAGAACAGAGATTATCAGCCATAATCTACCTATACTCCAAGCAAGATATAGCCATAATACCAGCCTCCCCTCAATATTAGAAAGCCCACCATCATATATATACATAGATCATGCTATCTTAGATGGAATTCAGATATTCCTTGGCTTGAACTTCTGAGGTGAAGAATCTGGTATGGTCTTTAAACAACACCCCTTGGCCTGAAACAGCGATATAAGCTGGCGAAGCTGCCAGCGTTTTTCAACTGTGTAATGACAGTAGTCGGGTCGAACAAAAAATTCCATACCCTTTCCTACCCTCTTTCTATCAGGGCGGGCGAGCTCCTACAATGCCTCACGAGCAAGAAAATTATTAAGAGAAATTAGGATTGCTCAAGGCTTTGCAGATTGAGTTGGACGAATAGAAAAGGGAAATCGGTGCGCCCTCTGTACCTCTCTCTGCCAATCCCAGTGTTTAAACTCCGGAAAAGCCTCAGAAAATAGTTCAATGACGAACTTGCGAGGATCCTGACCCTCCACCCCCTCTGGAATCTGCAAAATAATTCTGAGATTACTGCGACGAGCGCAGTTTTCTAAATCTACTAGTTTCCATTGAATATCGTCTTTTGTAGAACGCAGGGTCTCTGTTAACGTCTTCTGTACAACCAGTCCATCCTCTAGGGTGGAAATCCTAGCCTCCGCTTCATTTAGCCTCGTTGTAAATTCTGTACAAGTCTTTGCTATCCGCCGTACCGCGTTCTGTAATTTACTACAAGAGCTCTGTATCTTCTGGCTTTCTATCCGCGTTTCCTCCCTGTGCGCCATCATGGTCCGATAAATCAGGGTTAGCGAGATCTCTTCAGATGAGTCTATAAGTTCACCTTTACCCACTTCTGCACTGGTGCAAGGGCCATTTCCATTCATGAGAGAATAATCCCATTGCGAGGCGGCATCAATATTGTTACTGTCCACAAATACAGGGCCCTGTTTATTCTCATACTTTTTCCGCACTGTACCTGGGCTATCATCAGACATATCCCACTCTATGTCATCTAGCTGCGTACTGCTGAAATCATTGCCTCCTGATCCCTGTGGTTCATAACAGATCTTGGAGCCCAGCTCAAGTTCATCGCTAGAGTTAGAGTGCTCTGATAGCGAATAGAAATTATCACCAGAATCTACTTCCTTCACCGGTAGCTTTTTAGTCTGAGAATCTAAATCTGACTCTGCTTGTGAAACTATTGCATAAGTGGTAGTTGAATGTGCCAGTTTTCCCTCGCCATCAGAAACACTCCCCCCCTCACCCGTGGGTATTAGCGGTAAAGGAATTATGTCAGTGCCATCCATATTCTGAGCACTTGTCGAATTTAAAGATTGCCTGCACAGAATTCCTGGGGTGGAAGTTTCCAGCCCCTGCTCCACCGCCATTGGAGTCAGCCAGGGGGCGAGCTCTCCCTTTCGCAACCTTCGGCGGCATCTCTGGAGCAGCGCCGCGTGATTCTAGTCGGCCTCTGTAGAACGCTGCTGTTACAAAAAAATCACGCCGAACGCTCCTGCAGCCTCTGTAGTCGTCGTAGCCCCTGCTGTGCTCCGGCCACGGCGAAACTCAGCATTCCAAGGGAAGCATTCGCTCGTTACCACCGTAGCCAGGTAAGGTTTCCCGCAGATTCTGCTGATGTATTCACTCCCGCGCCCATATACCAATGTAGTTTCTAGCTTGTTCCTGTGGCCAGAAAGCTTCAAGAAGGAGAGAGGGCACCTTCATTTTTCTTATCCCCCCGCATACACCGAGGAACCTATGCACTCCTGTGCACAAGCAGTATTCAGCTCACATTTCAGTCCGTCAGTTCCGCACAGCACCCTGCTCTTTCCAAAAACTGACAAGTGCAGTGCCGAGATAGGTATACTTGTCAGATTCAAAACATCATTCTATGTGGAAAAACTGGTGAACCCGGGAGCAGTCAGCTCACATGTCCGAGCTCTCGGACGCCATCTTGCCTCTCCCCCGATCCACAACCTACTCAACATTTTTACTAATTTCGGAAAATATTCCGGCTACGCCATTAACTGGGCAAAATCAATACTCTATGTTCTCCATGGCCCCACGCCTAGACTACCTAAAGGTTGCAACGTAGAAGTGACAAGGTAGGGCTTCACATATTTAGGAATCTTCATCACCCCAGACCACAAAACCATTTACGACAGAAACTTGGCTGCCCCTTTGCAGCGCTTTAAGGAAGACGTCAGACATTGGAGGTCTTTGCCGCTGTCGTTATTGGGTTGTGCGGCCCTGTTTAAAATGCTCGTGCTACAACGGTTCCTTTATTCACTCCATAACTGCCCATATCCCGTCCCGGACTCCTACTTTGTTAGTCTGGAGGCGGAGGTTCGGACACTGTTGTGGGATGGAGGGATGCCACGTATTGCCCTAGGTAAATTGACAAAGAGCTGGTACGACGGAGGCATCGCACTCCCAGATCTACGTCTTTATTACTGGGCATCACAACTACCAAACCACGCAGGGGTAGATATCTTGGTCCAGTGGCACATATGGTCTCCGTTTGGCGGCTGGCTAGCAAACGTTTGTGTTGGCAGGGAAAGCTGACGAAGTCCACGCATCTATGGTCTTCCCAACAACTGGGACTATTGTGTCATCAGGTGGGGTTCGACAGATGGGATACAATAGGGATCTCCACAGTTGGGGACCTTCTACAGAAAGGGAAATTACTCATATTTAAGGAACTACAAGTGAAACACGAACTGGCACCCAAAGAGATTTTTAGCTACCTACAAATCCGTCATGCGCTGAACACAGCACTAACAGATCTGACGACTGTCCCAGACTCGTCCCCTCTGGAGGACCGACTTCTCTCTGACCCCCTCCCTACTAAGGCCATTTCCCTTACTTACCGTAAGCTGTGTAATAACCTCCCAGATACCTTTCTTACTCTTAGAGACAGATGGCAATTAGACTTAGGACAGCTTGACGATGAGGACTGGCAGACAGCCCTGATGTCCCCTAGGGAAGCCGCGATTAACCAAAGCTTCAGATTGATTCAACTGAAGGCCCTACATAGGACATATCTTACCGGGGTGACACTAGCTAAGATAGGAACACGACAAGATGCGCTTTGCTTACGTGGCTGAAACCAAATTGCCACATTTTATCACATATTATGGGACTGCCCCAACATACGACACATCTGGGAACGAGCCACGAATAAGATGCAGGATGCACTGGGAAAACCACTCGTGCGGACACCCCCACTGGGAATCCTGAACATTTGGGAAGCAACTGATCTCACAGACATTGAACAACAATTCCCCACCCTGGGATACACCCTGGTTAAGAGAGCCATCGCTATGAAATGGGGGACTGCTGACAAGCGTTTGGCGATTGGTTGGGGAGCGTAATTGGACAAATGTATGGTTGCCGAGAAAGAAGTTTATAAAGCTAGAAGTTGTCCTAAGAAATTGGATAAAAAGTGGGGGGCCTGGAATGCCTATCGGGGGGAACTCTGCATTTCACAGACTGTAGAACTTGAAATGTCACGTAAGAACATCACGAAACTGTAATGAGTGAGGGTATTGTTGCTTATTATACTGCATATTTTCTCTTTTAAATGATACACTGTATACTATTAAGACCTGTATATGACAAATGTTTTATTCGCAATAATAAAAAATATTTTCAAAAAAAAGAGAGATATCAGCAGCAAGCATCTAACTTGCTGAGCCATCCTGCAGAAGCAGCGATATTTCAAAGATTAAAGCCTAGTTAACATTTTATACACGAAGCAGATCCACCGAAATGTGTTTTTGAGAAGATCTCAGTCATAAGAGATGCCTTAAAAGACACAAAAGATAGCACACAACTAATATTTTATTTCCAAAAGCATCAACATCATATTGCTATGTTGTCACAGAATTACAATGGCAAACATTCATTATTTAACTAACCCAATCAGCTAGAACACGTCCTTCCGTAGCATACTCTGTATCCTTGAGTGGTACTGAACTTTGTAAGGTCGTTAAACACACAACTATAATAACCTTAGTTAACAAAAAACACTATTCCATTGCATTCCAGTTTGTAAGCTTCTCTTTTAAAGCGTTTTAAGGGCTAGCATTGTCTCTCATCCATCGCCGTAGGGGCTTTCGCTTCGGGGGGTGGACTGTACACAATTGTGCATCTTGTCGTCATTGTGAAGGACACAGATCCAATGCTGTCCAGCTTTGGCATCCGTACTTTTGAGGGCAGGAAGTAGCGCTTGCAGTTGTCTCACAAGGACTTACCCACTGCCGATACCAGACAATCTGCAATAAGACGTCAAGGGGTAGGAAAATGCGGCAAACCATCTTATTGCAAAAGATCTAAACCTGCAGCCTTCAAAGGCGCTTCGGAAAAGACGGTCGCCATTTTAGGATTGTGTTTTTGTGTACACGTCCAACGGAGTCCATCTATAAAGGCTACTTTAATCTGGTTCTAAAATGTAGGAAACGAATCGCCAGAACATAATTATATTTAAGAAACTTCGCACATAGATATTAATTTTCTATATTATCCGAGAACCTTAAATCTGAATAGTTCTTCCTTCCATAAAATAATGTCGAAGTAGCCTGAAGAATGTTGCCACCACAGTCCTTCCACGTCTTTCCATCACGTTGTAATAAACGCAGGCAGCAGCACACACAACTACAGCACAACAGGTGGTAAATCACAACGTTTAGCCTCTTAAAAACTCCCTCTCCTGATCACGAGGCCTTGCCCGCCAGGAGTTCACTCTTACATGCCAACAGTAATGTGTCTGCACCATTATTAAGGCATGTTTGATTCAGACGAATAAAGACAATGTTAACGTGCGCAGCACATTAAACGCTTACATTCAATAACGAATTAAACTTGGCAGAGCAAAACCCAAGAAAAAGGGAACTGGAAATTCCTGCAGACTAGGAACAGCAGTCGCTTAAATAACAACTACTTAAACCGCATGCTTCTTTCTGTCCTTTGACTCCGGTATTCAACAGAGGATGAAGAAAAACATACTCTGCCCACATAGGGTTCCATTCAGTAGTGCATTATGTGCCCGTTTGCAGCTGTTTCCTATTATATGCTACAGATAAGCGACGTGTAACAAGCGTCTAAGGCACCACCATACTGAATAGAGTTCATAATTGCTCGAGTGCGTCTGACATACAATACACTGCCTTAAAGAAGCACACACAATGGCTGGCAGGTGCTGCGCCTTCGTCCAGAAGTGCTGTAAAAGTGCGCCATCTCGGGTAAGTTGGACTGCCATTCGCGGTTTCGTAGGCAGGGGAAAGCTGAACAGTTCCATCACTGGTGCACAAAGACATCCCCAACCCGCTTTTTTTTCTGTCAATGTGAGTGCTTTACGTAGGCGCTGGAAGTAGCCGGGCTAAAATAATCACACATAGGTTCAGAAGCTGCGTGGGCAACAAAGAAGCGTTTTTATCTTATCTCCTTTCCTGTGAGATCAAAGATAGAGAACAAAATTCAGGCTATGTCTTTTGACTAACTAATGCTGATTTTTTTTACATGGAGATTGGAGTTTACTTTTCTTGCTCTGACTGCAAATTGAGAGGCTTTTGTAAAGTGAACTATGTGACAATCTTGTTGGGGTACAGGGAGTGTGAAAGGACTGACTGTAGGGAATCATTTTTTTAACATAACAACATTTAAATCTCTGTAAAGGAACTGTACAAATGTTTTAAAATACATCAGCAGTTAGGAGAGTACAAATGAAGCAAATATTTTGTAATTCTATATCAGGACACTGAGGCGAGGATTAGGCATTTCTTTCTTCTTTAATTCAAACAGCAGCCATCTTAAAGAAATAATAATCAACAAAGGACTTCATATCCCATAAAGCCTGAGGAAAAACCATAAAACGGCGGGGCCGGCATCGGCCACGCCAAACGTATGGCGGTCGAGGCGGCCCCCTCCGCTGCAACAGGGGGCGTGCCTCTCGCGCACATTCGTGACGCGGCAGGCTCGCCCCCTACCCCCATAGGTCCTGGCCTTGAGGCGCGACCCAGAAGTGATTAGAATCACTTCCGGGTCACGAGGAATGGCAACGTCCGGCCAGTAACCCTGGCCGGGCCATCAAGGGCTATAAAGGGCTGGGGAGCTCAGGAATCTGCCTCTTTGCTCCTGGCTCCCCAGCTTGCCCCCAAGCCTCGCTAGCAGGCTTTAACTTTTGATTTGTTTTTCTTTCAGGTCTGTTGTGTTCGTCGTCGTCGGGCAGCTGCAGTCCAAGGAAGGAGTGGGCCATCGTCTGCTGCGGGACACGGACAGCGGCGAATTCGAGGCCGATCCATCCAGGAAGTCGCTGGACGGCGAGGGCTCTTCTACGATCGGAGCAGGCGGGCAGGAGCTCGGTGGCAGGTACCCGGTTGGGGTTGCGCAAGTACCGGCGGTAGCACGCACCCCTCCGGTTTGCATAGACGTCGATATTGTCGAGGATAATAGTGTTTGCTCACCGCGCGTCGGAACTTAGTAGCTCGTGCGGTGATTTAGTTAGCGGCTTGCTTTCTCCCCGCATTTTAATGCTGGATAATTACGGCCGAGAGGGGATTTGCTTGCATTGAGTTACGGAAGTATTGCTCACCGCACGGTGGAGGCCGGTAGTGACGTTTTCTCGGAGCCGGGGATTACCCAATTTTGAACGCGAAGGCGAGATTGCTCACCGCGCGTCAGCTGTTTGTCGGTTGCAGCGCGCGCTGGGTTAATTCGGCTGGGCATTTCTTACCGGTATGTTTTGGCATGTATAAACGCGCTGATATCATTCAACAGGGCCAGCCATCATAATGTTGGGATAGTTTTCAACAGTTTGTTTTGTAACTGCGCAAATCGAACACAGTCTGACCAGTTTTTGGGGGTAATTATTTGCATATATTGCACTGCTAATCCGTGCCTGATTTCTTCCCTTGCTTGGGGTCTCAGTAAGCTAAACCAGAGTTAATTCTTACGCAGGGCTGTTTACTTCTCTGTGGTTACTGTGATTTTTTACTTCTTTGTGGTTTTACTGCGATTATCAGCCTATTCAGCCTGTGAAGGGGGAACATTATTTGCGGTGTGCTGAAATGTTGTTAGCTCATTCATCTTAGGGTGAAGGCCATACATTAAAACTACCCTCCTTTCACACCATTGCTGCTGCTGTAGATCAAAGTTGTAGCAAGTGTTGTATTTAGTGTGCGTTTGTGGGGTTTTTAAGTTTCTATTGGCTAATGGCGGGAAAAGCTAAGAGGGGGGAGCAGGGCTCTCGTATGGAGAGGCTGATGGAGGAAATGATGAGGAAAGTGACTGAGATGGGACAGGATCTGGCTAACCTCAGGGAGAAAGTTGAGGGGCAGGAGGGACTGGGAGAGAGGGCTAGGCGCCCCAATGTGCCCCCCAAGGCTGCTTTTCCTCCAATCCCTAAAAGGGTGAGAACTAAGAAGCGCGTGGGGAAGGGACTAGCTCCACCCAATCCCCAGGTCCCCAGTGATAACGACCCTGTGTCACCTACCCCAGTGCCTGTCCCGGTACCAGGACCAGAGATCCCAATGGCACCAGTCCCGACGACAGCCCCTCCGGTAGCACCAGTACTTGCACCACCAGTGGCACCACAGACCCCACCTCTGCGTCCAGAGCTGCCAGCGATTCCAGTGCCAATACTGGCTCGCCCTACATTGCCAGCTCTCCCTGTGGTCCCAGTGCCCCAACCCGCCCCCCCAGGGGCGCCAGTTACGGGCATCCCGGTCACCGTTCCTTTACCAACACCCGCAGGGGAGACACCGCCGGGGGGGGGTCCCTCAAAATATAGTGTCACATTTGGCGGCAATCTTGCCATGGTTGGGGAAGGCAGGCATTCTCGCTCCGGCGGTGGGGGTGAAAGAGTTGGGTACCGATGCTTTAGCAGAAGCAACGCGAATTGTGTCTCAGTTTAATACGGGCCCCAAGGAACAAATCATTGTTGGGCCAGCTGCACCGTTACCCATCATTACAGGGGGTAGTACCGGCACTCTGGAGAACAAGGGATTGTCAGTCCCCAGTGCGGCAACAGGGATTCAGCAGGAGGCACCTGGGACCGCGGCTGCAGGTAAACTGCCAACATTACCAATGTTGGACGTTGGTGAGTCCCGCTCTGAGCGGGAGTTTTTAGGCAGGCATGTTTCTCTGGAGTTGAAGAACAGAATTTGGGCTGGGGAATATATTAACATGTTTTCATTACTGATCTGCGAAAGGGAGAGGGAGGAGGCAAGAAAGAACAAAGATTATATGCTTCCCAGGGAATGGGCTAGTCAGATGTTGAAGTACAGGGTGGAAGAAAACTTACTCAACTGGATCAGAGCCTTTTCCATATTCATGGCAGTCACAGCTGAGCGTTTCCCAAATTTGCAGGGGCAGATGGCTTGCTACCAAAACAGGATAGTTCTGGCCCATGATAAATTTGCAGGCGGAGGGTGGTTAGAATATGACAAGAATTTCAGGGTGGCTAAGGCACCCGACCCATCGCTGTCATGGTACCGAATTTACACAATATCTTGGTTGGATCTTTTTGGGGGCGAGGGGCATAGTAACACGAAGAGTCAGTCCCCGCAGTCATCTCAGCCCTTTCGGTCACAGGGTAACACAAGTTACAACACTAATTCAAACGGCAATGGGGGGAGGAAAGGGACGTGCTGGGATTTTAACAGACGGACTTGCAGCAGACCACAAGGTCAGTGCAGGTTCAAGCATGCGTGTTCCATTTGCACCAACCCATACCACCCCAAATCCAAATGCCTCAAAAGATCAAAGGACAAGGGTAGGAAAAAGCAGGAGTGAGGTGGTGACCCCGCTCAAAGCACGGTCCCCCATTGATGTGACGGCGCTGACACCATGGCTCAACACATACCCATGTCACCTTATGGCAAGAACTCTGTTGGAGGGTTTCAGGGGTGGTTTTAGGATACCAGCTCCAAACTATGTGGGATCACCTGAGTGCCAGAACCAACTCTCTGCTCGGACCAACCCAGGTATAGTCTCCACAAAAATTGCCAAGGAGTTGCGCCTGGGTAGGGTAGCAGGCCCACTCGAGTCTGTACCGGTTAAAAATTTCGTCTGCTCCCCGTTGGGTGTAGTCCCCAAAAAAGTAGAAGGGGAATTCAGACTAATACACAACTTGTCAGCTCCCAAAGGAAATTCACTGAATGATGCAATTGATGATGAGTTCTGCAGTGTAAAATACGCTTCTTTTGACCAAGCGGTGGAGATCCTCAGGGGTTTGGGCCCGGGAGCATTGATGGCAAAATTTGACATAAAATCAGCCTTTCGATTACTCCCAGTACATCCGGACGATTATCATCTGCTTGGTTTTAAATTTCAGGGAAGTTTTTATATGGATATGCGTATGCCAATGGGCTGCTCTGCTTCATGTGCATATTTTGAAAAATTCAGTTCATCCTTGGAATGGGTTCTCAGACAGAAGACGGGGCACCAGTGGGTCATGCATTACCTGGATGACTTTCTTATCCTAGGGACATGGGGCTCCCCGGAGTGTGGGTGGGCGCTGCAGGAATTTTGCACGCTCATGCGGGCTTTGTGGGTTCCTTTGGCCCCGGGAAAGACAGTTGGGCTGGCATCTACGATTGAGTTCCTGGGTATTGAGTTAGATTCTATTCAGAGGTGTTTTAGGTTACCTATGGACAAAGTCAACAAGTTCAGAGCTGCTTTACAGCTATGTTTGGGCAAAGAGAAGGTCACACTACACCAGCATCAGCAGACAGTAAGGCAACTGAACTTTGCTTTTAGGGTGATTCCAATGGCTAGACCTTTCTCCAGATCAATCTCTCAGGCCATGGCTGGGCTCAGGGAGAAACATCACCACACAAGGCTGTCAGCTGAGGTTCGGCAGGACATGCAGATTTGGATCGCATTCCTCCAGGATTTCAATGGCAGAGTAGTGTGGCCCGGTCCGCCCACTGCCTCCGCGGAGTTGGGTTTAATGACTGACGCCACGGGCAGTGAGGGATTTGGTGCCATACTCGGTACCGAGTGGGTGGCACAACGGTGGCCCGCATGGTGGGTGGAGAATGGCTTAACAGGTAACATTGGTTTCCTTGAGCTCTTCCCCATCTGGGTGGCTTTGACTGTATGGCCAGAACAATTGTGTAATCAGTCAGTAGTTTTCTGGTCAGACAACATGACCGTCGTTGAATGCATCAACCAGCCCGGTGTAAGATGATTCTCCACCTCTTGAAGGAGATTGTTCTCACATGTATGAAATTGAATGTACAATTTAGGGCTATGCATGTGCCTGGTGTCCTTAATCATGCTGCTGATGCACTTTCTCGCTTTAAGATGCAGGTTTTCAGGGCTCACCTCCCAGCAGCAGCAGAGTATGCCACCCTCTTCCCAGAACAACTCTGGCAAATTGGTGCCCCCACCTACCGGGCCTTGTGGCAGCTAGCCTAGCACCCAGGACCAGGAAAGCATACGAAGGGGCGTTCTGGCAATATTGTTCATTCTTGGGTATGGGGTGGGCTGAGAGGTGGCACGACACCAGGGCACTCATTCAGTACCTGGGTTGTTTGAAGAGCAATGGGCGTTCAGCTGCAGCAGCTAAGCGGCATGTGGCGGCGATCTCCTTCTTTGCTCAGATCAGCGACAAGGGGGAGCCCACTAATAGTTTTACGGTGAGGAAGGCTCTAAAAGGTTGGCAACGCCTCCAGGGGTTGACCCCAGACACTAGGCAGCCAATTGGGGTTGAGCTCCTGACGTCATTACTAGCAACCCTCCCCGCAATTTGCAGCACATCAGGGGAAATACGGTTATTCACGGCGGCATTTTCATTGGCCTTTTACGGAGCTTTCAGAATTGGGGAATTAGTGGCCCAAAACAAACTGGATATACACGGCGGCCTACAGTTTGAATGCCTTAAGGTCAAGGCAGACACCTTACTAATATCAATTAAGAAGTCCAAGACCAATCAGGAGGACCGGGGTGATGGGGTAGTTCTACACCGGGCACAAGGTAACCCATGCTGTCCTATTTCACATGTGGAGAGCTACCTGCAGGTTAGACCACATGACAAAGGTGGGCCTTTCCTGATACATGCGGATGGGGTCCCACTGACACCCTTTCAATTCAAAAGGGTATTGGACATGGCAATTCAAAAGGCAGGTCTGAAACCAGGCAGTTTTGGAACCCACTCCTTTAGGATAGGGGCTGCCACTGAAGCAACAGCCAGGGGTCTGCCAAACAGCAATGTACAGAGGATCGGGAGATGGGCTTCCAATTGTTATAAACGATATGTGCGATTTCACATGCTGTGAGTGAGATAGTTGACAAAACGCTGATGCATGTGTCTTTCTCTGCTTCCATTACAGTTTCTCAAGCCTGCCATGCAGGGGAGAAACTGAGAACACAGCAACACCGACATTTGGCAATGCAAAGATCATCACCACCAAAGGAAAGACCACAGACAGTTTGGATTGTAGGCCATTCATATGTAAGGCGTCTGTCTAACCTTTTCTCTACAGGTAATTATAGGGACAAAGCACGGCAGGCGGGTTTTGAAATAACATGTCATGGGAAAGGGGGGCTCTGTTTTAGTCAGTTCAGGGGTATCATACTGGACTTAGTAAGGAAAGGTGGTCCGCCCCCCAATATAATCATACTACACTTGGGGGGGAACGCTCTAGCAAGACTGGGAAGAAGAGGGTTGGTGGAAACTATAGTCACAGAAATAGGCTGGTTAGCCAAGACTTGTCAGGGCTGCACTATCGGGTGGTCTCAGATGATACCCCGATTCCAATGGAGGGGAGGGGAATCTGTAAAGGCTTTGAATCACTCCGCGAGGAGAATAAATAACAGGATTGAGAGACTTTTCAGGGCTCCCCACTTACAGACCATCGCCCATGGATGCATTAGGGGTGAACCGTGCTTCCTAAAAGACGGCATTCACTTGTCCAAAGTAGGCAATGAGGTTTTCCTGGAGAATATTTTGGCGTGGTTGGGGGGCCTTAGTCGCAGGGGATGACCTTCTAGTGAGCACAGGGGGGGGCTAGATAGTCGGTCAACTATGCTAGCCTGTGGCGGTAAGGTCATGATTGGTGAGCAGTAAATTTAAGGTCCTTAGAGGGTGGCGCCATTCCCGAATGGGGTCGCCCAAGTGGGAGGGACAAGTGGTCTCTCCTAGAACTCCAGGGGCAGTTGGGTGTGGGGGAGGAGGGAGTCACGCTTTCTCTAGGCTGGTTGGCCATCCCGCACGTGAACAACGGTGCCAGTAACTGGCACACAGCTGCAAGGGCCCCTTTATAGAGATCAGGTACAGAGCGTACGGGGGTAACCGAGGGGGGTAGGAAGTACCCTCACGGTGAACAGGCCCTCTGCACATGCGCACTCCGGCTGGAGGGCGTGGTTAGAAATTGATAAGGATCTGACACCAGTTAGTGACCTTGCCGTAGGCTCTATTAGGTACGCAGAAAATAAAGATTGTAATGATTATTATAGGTATGTTTAGATATGGATAGGAAACCTTTGTATTAGAGTTATGTTAAGGTTAGCCATCTGATATCTGTACTTATCAATTGTAATCAGTGTAAAGTATATTTTCTGCTACATTTTGTAAATATTGTAATTTTGATAAATGTTTATTAATTTTGTATAATAAATACGGCCGGGGGGTGTTACTTCTCTCCTGTCACAGGTCTTGAGTGGGGAGGAGCGGGTGTAGGTAGTACCTGGCCATATCAAGTTCAAACAATGTTCGTCCAATCGGGAGACTCACGCCTCATTAACTGGTATTGACCCACGTAGGATTGCCTCTTTCTTCCCTACTGCAGCCAGTGATAGTTAAGTGGAGAAACGTTCTCTTGTTTTTTCTCTTCATTGTTTTGGTTTTAGTTTCATGGTATGAGTGAGAGTTATGCTAATGTGTAGCAAAGTCTCTCCTTCGCTTCATCAGCTGCAGGAACGCTTTGTCACTCCTATTGGCCCGCGAGTTAATCTCTTTTGAAGTTCAGGGCTGGATGTACACGGCGGTCTGTCGGCCGCCAAAGGACTGGCTTCCACCATCCTCGCTGGGACATTTGTCTTTGGTCTAACGTGGAGCGGAGAGCGCGTCAGTTATGGCCAGCACCGAGCACCTTCGCCCGCATTAGTCGGTTGCTCAGGTTTCACCCCGGCCAGCCTGGAGTTGAACACCATTCGAGGTAGGATTGCAGCCTGCTTGTTTCTGTGCTAATTCAGCAGACAAGCCCAGGCTGTCAGTTTCTCTTGCCCGTACAAGTAAAGGGCGTCTGTCTGCTCCGGTTGATTAGACCAATTGACCCTGCAGTGACTGTGCAGGGCACTTAGGCTGCCTCTCAGAGGCCTGTATGTGTTTGCTCTCTTTCCCCAATAGGCAGTTTTTCCCTCCTAGGGGATATTGATCTTTTGGCCCCATCCCAAACAGTTTATTCCCTCTTACCTGGTGGGTGGCCACCTTATACTTACCGCTACCCCTCAAAACCTCCTGGGATACTTACCTCATGGAGGGTTTTGATGACTACTAGGAGGAAGACGACATGCAATATTTACCGGACACAGAGAAATTACTGTGTCGCAGTGGATGCCTTCATCGTCAAAGCGGTCTCTGAAGCAGTGGACCTTCTGGAGAAGAGATTAATGGACCTGACACAACAATGTCTGCAACCCCTCGCACCAAGATAGGAACTTCCTTGGCCCCTAAACCTCCGGAGCAGGTCACTGACCCCTCCCCTACCAAGAACCAGTGTAAATGCCCCCACTCCGAGGTGGTGTACATGGACGCCTTTCATAGGTTGAAGCAGACATTCTTGAGGGCCAGACCCCTCCCCTGTAGGCGAAGACTTGCAGGACCTTCTGCCGTCAGGTGAGGCGGGTTTGGCTACCTCTCCTCAGCCCTCTGGCAAGTATCCTATGGGGTCCGATGGCGACTCAGACCATGACCGGTCCAGGAGCTCTTACATCCCTGATCCTCAGACTGGATCCCCTGTGAGAAGGTGGCAAAGTATGTGGCCGGTCGGCTACGTAAACCACTGGACAACGAGGTCCGTTCCCACCTTAGGGCAAAGTACCCCCTTCCTTCTCTGGAGGGTAAGGTAGCAGTCACTCAGATATCGACGCTCAGATGACGACTTTCTTGACCAAATATATCAAGGACCCAAAGAACGG
The DNA here is from genome assembly GCF_964204655.1 of Triturus cristatus. Lineage (NCBI taxonomy): Eukaryota > Metazoa > Chordata > Amphibia > Caudata > Salamandridae > Triturus > Triturus cristatus. The sequence continues at coordinate 1,398,701,056 of NC_140589.1, forward strand.
CATAGACCGGTCTCGGCGGGTCTAGCAAGACAAGCTGTTGGACATCAAGAGCCCCTAGGTGAAAATCTTCTACATGGCGGAAGACGCTAAGGCGTCCGAGGCCCTGATTCCACCCGATGTCCTCTCCAGTTGGGCACCAAGAGCAAATATATTCCTAGGCAACACCAACTGCATCATTTCTACCGAAAGGTACAGATCATTGCTCATTAGGCAGGACCCAAGTTAGGAGAGCTAGCCACGTCAGAGGCAGGCCAGGTGGCTCAGGGTGGGCTCTTTGGCAATCCATTTGTAAAAGGGTATAATAAATTTGTCTCTACCTTCAAATCCCTGGACAAGGCCCAGTTGACAGTGAAGCGCTTTTTCAATACGCAGGTTTTCAGCAGGGCCAGCCGTGGTAGGCGGCGCTCGGCTGGCCGTTCCTCTCAATCCGCCTACGGCAGAGGCCAAGAATCTCAAAGGGGCCAGTGGCAGAACTCATCACGCTTGGAGAATTCTACCCCACTAGGGGTCCGTCCCGGCACAGGGATCAGCGCAACGCATACCGCCGCTTGGGGGGGCAGGTTGGCGCAGTTCCTGGACTACTTGCGGGCCCTTACAGCAGACGTTTGGGTGCTACAAACGGTGCAGGGGTTTTACGTGGAGTTCTATGGCTCCCCCTTCCAGGTATCCCCTTCGCATCTGCTCTGTTTTTCTGGCAGGGAGTCTGCCCTTATCCAGCGAGAGGTAAAGAGCCTTTGGCAAAATGGGCTATTTGTCACTCCTCTCCTCACCCCGGGGGATTTTTAAGCAATCTGTTCTTGGTACAGAAACAGGACGGGGGTCAGCAGCTGGTGACAAACCTCTGGAAATTCAAAGAGTGGTTGGTTTACCACCACTTCAAGATGGAGGGTATACATCTGCTCCATGACCTCCTTTGTCCCAATGACTGGATGGCCCGGCTGGACCTACAGGACGCGTATCTTACGGTCCCTATTGTTTCTCCGTGCCGTCGGTTCCTCCAGTTCCGATGACTGGGTCAAACCTTCGAGTTTACTTCAGTTCGGCCTGTTGTCAGCACCGTGGTGCTTTACCAAGGTCTTGCATCTGGCAGTGGAGTGACTGAAAGCTCAGGGCATCCAAATAATTGTATACCTGGACGACATGCTGTTCATGAACCAATATTCCCAGACATTGTCTCATCAGTTGCAGTCTGCAATGGAACTCCTTCAGTCTCTAGGATTAATAATCGATCAAGCGAAGTCCAGTCTTGTGCCTGCACATTCGATCACTTTCCTTGGACTAGTGATCAATACTGTTGAGGCCACGCTGAGTTTCCCTTCCAGGAAAATGACAAAGATCAGTCACGAGGAACAGCAGATTTTACAGAAACTCAGACCTCCCTGCGCAGCATTGCCGGAGTGGTCGGCCTCTGGTCGGCCTCGATCCAGGCCATCTTCCCAGGCCCCCTTCATTTTCGGGCCCTCCAGAGACTCAAGGTGTCTGACCTGCAACGGGGTCTAACGTACGCCAAGCAGGTACCTTTATCAGAGGAAGTAAAGGATGAGCTTCATTGGTGGCTCTCACACATGGAGGCCTGGAACGGACGGACGATATTTGGCTCCTAACCAGGTCTTGTGATCGAATGGATGCCAGCGGTTCAGGCTGGGGAGCCTGTTGTGGAGAGTTCACTACCGGCAGCGGCTGAACCGTCACAGAGCAGTCTTTTCACATCAACTGTCTGGAGTTAATGGCGGGTTCCTTCGCGGTCCAGTGTTGGACCAGGGACAGAGCTCAGTACTGTGTCCTACTGAAGATGGAAAACGTGGCAGCGGTCAGATAAATCAATCACCTGGGAGGAACGCATTCCAAGGCCTAGGCAGACCTTGACAAAAACATCTGGGAGTACTGCCTGGAACATCAGGTCTCGGTGACAGTGGAGCACCTCCCAGGATTGTCCAACCAGGTAGTGGACTGGCACTCACGCCACCTGTGGTACTAGAGTCTTTGGAGGTTGTTCCCCCCCGATTTTTCCAGTCCCTGCAATCACTTTGGGGTCCTTTCATGACTGACCTGTTATCTCATCTCCATCAACAGCTTCCCCCATACTTCAGCAGGAGGCTGGATCTGGGAGCAGTGGCCCCAGATGCCTTCCTCCAGGATTGGGCGATGGAGCAGGGTTATGCCTTCCCCCCTTTGCCATGAGAATGAGGCTGACAACGCAGGTGCGATGGCAGGAAGCAGACTTAGTGGTGATCACCCCGGTAGTGAGATCACAAGTACGTTTTCCAGTTCTGATGAAACTTTCATGGGCTTCTCCAATCCGTCTACACCCATTGTCTCATCTCTTGAGCGATCCAGACGGCAATCCTCACCCTCTAGTGATGAGCGACTCTCTCCTGCTCATGGAGCTGAGGATTACCGGTCTCAATGGCAACTCCCAGGCCTTTCGAGAAGTGCTGCGATCCTCCTCTCGTGAGCTTGGGCGGACGGTACGATTAAGCGGTACCGGTTAGTTTGGTCTCGCTGGATGGGTTGGTCTCTGTAACGGAGTCTGGATCCCGTGGGGGCAGGCGCTGTCCACGTTCTGAACTTCCTAGCCTCCCTGGAGTCAGACGGAATGGCATACCGTACGGCCAATACCTTGCGGTCTGCAATCTGGGCTGGCCATGCAACGTAGCGAACCTCCCGGTTGGAGAACATCCGCTGGTCAGGAAGTTGTTACGTGGTATCCAGTTGTCTCTCACGCCGGAGCCGAGGCACTCGGTCCTGTGGGATGTCAACAAAGTCTTGAATTTGTTTTTAGAATGGCCAAGCAATAAATACCTCTCTCGTGAGCAATTGTCATCCAAACTGGCCATGTTATTGTGTTTGATTTCCTGCAGACAGGTTTCAGATGTCAGAACCCTGGATATTTCAGAGCACTCTTTTGACCCGGATGGAGTCCCCTTCTATGTGTTTCGGAGCACCAAATGCCAGCCTAGGTTGATCTCTTACCCGGAGATGCCCAAACTATGTGTAGTGAGGTGTATCAAGGCTTATGAAGCCATGACAGCAGAGTTGTGACCTCATGGGAAGAGGCAATTGCTTATTGCTTTGAGGAGGCCATTTAAGGCAGTCTCATCCCTGACCATAGAGCGATGTGTTTGATGGGTGATGATAGAAGCAGGCATCGATAACAATATTTTTGGAGCGCACTAAATGAGGGGCGCAATGGCATCAAAATCATTTGTGTTAGGAGCTCGCTTGGAGGATATCTTGAATGCAGCAGGCTGGTCGTCAGACTCAACCTTCAAAGGGTTTTATTTTAAACCAGTCTCCTCCATTGTGGCTATAATGGCGGATAAGCTTTGAACTAGCCTAATCCTCGCCTTCATGTCCTGACATAGAATGTAAAATTTCCTAACTTTTGTAACGGAAAGTTTCAATTCTATTAAGGACACGGAGGCGAGGATTAGTACGCCCATAGATGAATCATGACCTGTCCAGGTTATCGGATCTACGTCTAAGTGTAAGTAAAGGTTCTTCCTGGTTTCTCGTCTGTGATGAAGTCGAGGTGTTATGATGGATTGCTGTTGACAGACGCCAAGTTTCCGGTGTTTCATTGCTCCTTTTTTGTTCATAGGTTCAGAGACCTCAAAGCAGGAGTGATAATCTTCCACTGTCGGCTTGGTCGCAGGAAGAAAGAGGAAATCCGATGAGGGTCAATATCAGTTAATGAGGAGGGAGTCTCCTGATTGGGCAAACATTGTTTGTTTGAACTTGATGTTTTTTTTAGGCTTCATGGGATATAAAGTCCTTTGTTGATCGCTATTTCTTTAAGATGGGTGCTGTTTGAATTAGAGAAGAAAGAAATGCCTAATCCTCGCCTCCGTGTCCTTAATAGAATTTAAACTTTCCGTTACAAAAGTTAGGACATTTTACATTGTGAAGTGTGATGGAAACAAAGATTTTAATAGTATCAAAACAAATCAAGACACTACTTGGTGATCTGCAAATGATAAATATTTATTAAAACCCAGTTTCCACACATTATCGTTTGTGAGTTGTATAGTTTTATCAGTCCAAATGCATGTTTGTGCAAATGTAGTGGTTATTGAAATGGAAAATGTGCTGTCTTTAAATGACAGTGGGCCACTACACCATGTTTTAGTAATATTTGTGAAAGTGTGCCCCAAAATGTACCCGTGGCTATATACTACAACCTTACCACTCCCCTTCCGAATGGGCATGGTACACTTGCTACTGTTGTTCTTTGTGTGACGCTTGGATTTTTCACAATCTCAGTGTTGTAATATTGATGGCAGAACCCCCTACTCTGAAAATTGTTCCAGCACCGCTGGTCCTTTAGGACAGCTGTGTTTTGGAAGCATTGAATGTTGGAGCAACAAAAAAACCATCATTCAGCAGATGTGTCTTAAAACATTTTTAGTTGTACACTGCAGTCTCCATTTCGAGACAGTGGAAATCATTGATGTCCACGATAGGTGCCCATGGGATGATTTCATGCCAGGTTGTCAGGTCGATAGACTGTATGTTAGAGGAATCTAAATGGAACTTTTTTTCTTACAGAGCCAGTGGCAACCCTGAGCATAAAAGATGCCAAGATTTTCAGCGTTCCTGGCCAAATAGGTTAGTGCGTGGTGGAGTGATCCCCATACTCAACAAGCATTTGCAATGCAATAGGTCTCGCAACTGTGAGTTTTGGAGCTATTGGTATTGTAAATGGTATTGTAAATGACAATGCCTCTAATTTATTCACAAGCATCAGACATCCACAAATATCAGGCATCAGACATCAGTCATGAGACACCAGGCAACAGACATCCACAAGCATCAGACATCAGTCATCAGGCATCAGACATCCACGAGCATCAGACATCAGGAATCAGACATCAGACATCCACAAGCATCAGGCACCAGACATCAAACATCCACAAGCATCAGACATCCACAAGCATCTGGCATCAGACATCAGTCATGAGACATCAGGCATCAGACATCCACAAGCATCAGACATCAGTCATCAGACATCCACAAGCATCAGACATCAGGAATCAGACATCAGACATCCACAAGCATCAGGCATCAGACATCAGACATCCACAAGCATCAAACATCAGGCATCAGACATCAGGCATCAGACATCCACAAGCATCAGGCATCAGACATCAGACATCATGCATCAGACATCAGGTGTCAGACATCATGCATCAGACATCCACAAGCATCAGACATCAGGCATCAGACAGCCACAAGCATCAGACATCAGGAATCAAACATCCACAAGCATCAGACATCCACAAGCATCAGACATCATGCATCAGACATCAGGCAAAACACACCCACAAGCATCAGGCATCAGACATCAAACATCGGGCATCAGACATCAGGCATCAGACTTCCACAAGCATCAAGCATCAGACATCAGGCATCAGACATCCACAAGCATCAGGCATCAGACATCAGGCAACACACATCCACAAGCATCAGGCATCAGACATCCACAAGCATCAGACATCAGGCATCCACAAGCATCAGACATCAGGAATCAGACATCAGGCATCAGGCATCAGGCACCAGACATCCACAAGCATCAGACATCCACAAGCATCAGACATCCACAAGCATCAGACATCAGGCATCAGACATCAGGCATCAGACATCCGGCATCAGACATCCGGCATCAGACATCAGACATTCACAAACATCAGGCATCAGGCATCAGACATCCACAAGCATCAGACATCATGCATCAGACATCATGCATCAGACATCATGCATCAGACATCCATATGCATCAGGCATCAAACATTCACAAGCATCAGACATCCACAAGCATCAGACATCATGCATCAGACATCAGGCAACATGCATCAGACATCAGGCATCAGACATCCACAAGCATCAGACATCAGGCATCAGACATCCACAAGCATCAGACATCATGCATCAGACATCATGCATCAGAGATCCACAAGCATCAGACATCAGGCACCAGACATCCACAAGCATCAGACATCCACAAGCATCAGACATCAGGCATCAGACATCAGGCATCAGACATCAGGCATCAGACATCAGGCATCAGACATCATGCATCAGACATCCGGCATCAGACATTCACACGCATCAGACATCAGGCATCAGACATCCACAAGCATCAGACATCAGGCATCAGACATCCACAAGCATCAGACATCATGCATCAGACATCATGCATCAGACATCAGACATCAGGTGTCAGACATCATGCATCAGACATCCACAAGCATCAGACATCAGGCATCAGACAGCCACAAGCATCAGACATCAGGAATCAAACATTCACAAGCATCAGACATCCACAAGCATCAAACATCGGGCATCAGACATCAGGCATCAGGCTTCCACAAGCATCAAGCATCAGACTGTGGTAAATATTCTTTTTACCTAAACTGAATTTCATACGGAATCTTTAAAATAAAGTAAAATAGCTCAGAATAACAAGAGGCAGAATCCGTGGTATAAGAGGGTTTCTGAATGGGCTTTATTCCATCCAAAATGGCCGACTCGAGTGGCGGCCTTCAGGTTCCGTCACCACGAGGGTTCAGGAAGTGAAGTACAATACTTTATTGACAAGCAGTAACTTTTATAATACATACATCACAATGAAGTGAATACAGTAGGCGTAACAATTGATAAGGACATTGACGTTTGGTGTGCGTAGCCGAAAATGGGTGTAATAATGAGTAAAAAGGAACATGATTGGCTATGATGTAATACATAGGTGGATCTATAAGATAATACTTAACATAGATGCGCGCGCAGCAGCATGACGTGTGATTGACGTGCAACTAGGGGGTGAAGGGGACTTGACATTTAGCTCTACATGTGGAGACGAGAAGTCTGGGGGGTCAAGTCAACCTAATCCCAAATCATATCTAACATCCTATGTTTAGAGAACTATGTTATCCACAAGAAGAGACTCTCGGACAGAATCTATTCTATACTGACTGTGTGCGTGTACAAGCGTCTAAGTGTCTATATGAGATGCGAGGGGCAGAAAACTTTCCATGGCAACAGGGCTATGAATTACTTGCGGGAGGACGGAAAGGCCGAGTCCTTTGCTTGTGAGCTAAAGGAAATGTTTACCTAAATCACTGGACAGGAATGCATCGGCTGAGGAGCAAAGTAGATAATTCGAAGGTGAAATACAGCTTCTTGGCAGGCAGGCAAAAACTGGCCGAGGCAGGCACCGTTAGCTGCACAGGGAGTAGGACAAAGTTCATGGATACAGATGCGAGCTCAAACTGAAGCTGTCAGAGACAGAGAGCAGGGAAGGCTTTGAGGACAGAATCGGGCCTACTTGCCTGAACTGTAAAAATAGAGTAACTTAGCCATATAAAGTCGGTGGCCTTTCATACTTAAGAATCGAATATCCAGCCCATTGATGGCGGATCTGACAGAGAACATGTTGACGGTGGACGCACATATGTTTGCGTTTTGGAAACTGGAACTGGAGAGAACATACATGTACTTGTGACATGCACATAGAACCGTTGGGGTCCAAGATAGGGGACATAACTGACCAGAAAAATCCATATTTCCACATTCCCTCCTTGTCCCCTTCTTGCCCTTCACGAGATATCAATCTTCATCAATCCATTGATCTGTTCATATAGCATCATTTGTTCTTCTTTCTTCTTCCGGGATCTTGAACGAGAACCTTGATATGGAATGCATGATGTGGCACACAGACCACAAATCGCTGGTCCACATTGCAGGCATAAACAACAACTGAAGAGCATAAGAAGGCCAATACCTAGGAAGGATAGAACTCTCCATCCCCAGGCTGATATCACACTCCAAAACCACCCGGACCACGTCCAAGTGCCTGGATTTTCGTGTATCTGGCTCACAATCTTATGAAGGCGTGTTATAGCTTTATATACAGATGGCGAATTTTCTGGTATGAATATGCAGCAGCTGGATCCGATGACCCTGCAAGCTCCGCCCCTATCGGCCAGGATGACGTCAAGGACAAGACGATTCTGGAGAACAACAATTCTCATCACTGATTGTTCCTCTGTCAGATTGCCTAGGGCGGCTATAGTCTCGTTTACTACAGCTTCAAGAGTCTTGGTTAGTCTACGTATCAGCTTACTATTTGATATTGTACCTATATAGGGAAAGATACCTTTATTGAAATCTACATACTTGTCCCATGCCGTCTCAGTATAATCGACAACTGGGAGATCTCTTCGCTCTCTATTGTGTACTAAATGAACATTCCGATAATAATCAGGGGGAGCTAGGAAAACAGGTGGCAGAAGGAATGCTATGTAACAGGTACCATCCCAATCCAGAGGCAGACGCATATATGCCGTCTGACCACATATAAAGTAAGAATGGCGAGGAGCTCTAAATGAAGATTTACCTTGATCACTATATTCTACTGTAGTAACGCATTGGCTATGGCCCATATGTATGGAACCAACTTTTCTTACACATAATTCACCCTTAACTGGAAATACTGACATAGTGGGCAGAATTAGTTCAACTTCGGATTTGACATTCAGAATCATAAGATTAGGTGTAAAATTACCTAATTTATACACTTCATTTTCTAGATCAGTTCCTGTTCTACTGGGGCGACCCTCCTTATTAGGATGACAGACTTTGAATAAAACTAGATTCAGATTTCCCCATATCCAATGTTGTTGATAAACTGCTGTGTCTGGGTCTATGGAATTTAGTAAGCTAAACCATGCTCCACAGGAGCCATTGTGTGTGAACGGATGTGGAAAGAAAGGCAGAACTCCTTTGTTATTCTGATAGGGAGGGAGTCGGCCACACACCCAACAATTGGTGGCATTACTAGTCTGATGGGAATAATGTAACATACTAATGAAAGTGTTATTGCGCAGCGCAAGTCTATAAGATAATTCATGTGGCGGTAGGTCACTAAAAGAATGTTCAGCAGTAATATTATAAACATGTCTAGAAATAGGATGATATATGTGCAAAATCACACTCGTAATAATTACTAAAACACTCAATAAAAACAAAATTAATAATGTCCTCATACAGTAGCTACGCAGTGATTTACAATACGCCTGTCGTTTCAACATTTCTCGGGTATTTTCTCTACTCAGGTCCAAGGGATACATGTCGGAGACAATTCAACCGCTTCACCTTGGAGAGGACTTAAACAATCAAATTGCTCGACTGTTTGGGCCTAAGTTTTAATTTATAGTTCTGAGAGTCATTCCTTTCAACAAAGGGAAGTTTTGAATCAGTCTGTGAGGGAGTGCAGGGCACAGTGTCTATATCCGAGGATAGTCCATGAAATTTCTTAACGTGGCTGGAATGTATCCATCCTTTGCGGCCCTCCACTTTCACGGCTGTTCTTGTGGTCAGCAGGACTAGCTTCGGTGTTTTCCACCTGGGCTCCAATTGGGTTTTCCGATCGAAATTCCTCACAAACACCAGATCCCCCGGAGCAACGTCATGGGGTTTCACCTCAGTGTTGTCAGGAAAAGCTGCAGCTACCTGTGAACGACAAGATTGTAGTGCAGACATCAAGGAAGCCAAGTAATCTGTCAGCATATTACAATTAACATCAGTTATTTTACGTGGTATAGGCGTCCCCCACATATTTGGTGGTCTTCCGAAGATCACCTCATACGGGGATAGCCCTGTTCGAGAGTGTGCTACCATTCTTATGTAAAATAGTGCAACTGGTAATGCTATTATCCAGTCAACACCTTTCTCCTTACATATTTTAGACAATCTGATTTTCAAAATTTGGTTATGTCGTTCCACGAGACCTGCTGCCTCGGGGTGTCGGACACAGTGGAATTTCCACTGATATCCCAACAAGAGTGAGACATGTTTCATTAATTCGGATGAGAAAGGCTGGCCGTTATCTGAATATACAACACGTGGTAAACCGTACCGCGGGAAGAATTCTCGAACTAACTGTTTGGCAGTAGTCGGGGCCGTGTAATCTGATACTGGGTACGCCTCAGTCCATCGGGAGAGAGCGCAGACAACTACCAGAACATATTTGAATCCTCGACATCGTTCCATCTGGATATAATCCATTTGGAGCACTTCAAAAGGATGGTCAGAAGTCTGGAATCCACCCTGTTCTACGGGAACACTTTTTCCTGGGTTGAACTGACAACATATCATACAGGTACGGACTTTTTGTTTAGCTGCCGCTCGTAAATGTTTGTTGAACCAAATGTGTTGAATGCTATCTAGCATAGCTTTCTCTCCTAAATGCGCTGGGCTGTGAATTGTAGCTATAATGGCTTGGACCATAGAGTCAGGAAGAAACCATACAGATTTCTCCTTCGTCATCCATCCCTGATCTGTCTGGATCCCTCCTAGTTCAGTCCATTTCTTTAATTCTTCTGCAGTAGCATGTGTCTGTATGTCAATTACGTCAAGTGCGGGATCCTTAATTGTCATACACTGTGTTGGTGTCTGAACTATTGGCTTTGTCATGTCTAATGTGCGATTCTGAGCAGTCTGTTTAGCTGTTCTGTCAGCTAAATCATTGCCTTGAGAAATGATATCAGTAACCTTTGTGTGTGCTTTACATTTCATAATCGATATGGCAGTTGGTAGATGTATTGCGTCTAACAAGGCATGAATGAGGGTTCCGTGCTGAATGTGGGCACCATGGGAGGTTAAATAACCTCTCTCTCGCCACAGCACGCCGAAGTCGTGTACAACTCCGAATGCATAACGTGAATCAGTGTATATGTTGACTTTTTTATTCGTGGCTTGAATACAGGCTTGTGTTAGAGCAATAAGTTCTGCTGCTTGGGCTGACAAAGTATCTATACAATTTGTCTCAATAACTTCAGTGTCTGTTGTGACTGCATACGCGGCCACTAAGTCTCCTGTACTTGCTCTCATGCATGATCCGTCTACATACAACGTCAGGTCTGGATCTAACAATGGAACGTCTGTCAAGTCTTGTCTAGGTTTCGTCTTTATTTCAATAATTTCAACACAATCATGAGCTAGTGGGTCTGTTCCAATTACAGGTAATAGTGTAGCAGGATTCAATGTATTACACCGTCGGATCTCTATGTGTGGTTGAAACAATGTCAGTTCATAACCGGTAAGTCTTGCTATGGTCAAGTGTTGTGTTTGTGTTCGGTTCACAAGAACTTCTACTGCATGTGGTACTTGTACTGTCAATGGATGTCCTAACACTATGGCATCGCTTTGTCTGATTGCTAAAGCTGTTGCTGCCACTGATTTCAGGCACGCGGGCAAAGCCTGAGCTACGGGATCTAATGTACTGGAAAAATAAGCACATGGCTTGCGTGATCCTGCTTGATCCTGAGTGAGTACTGACAAAGCAGTACCTTCGCGTTCTGTAACAAAGAGTGTAAAATGTTTGCTATAACATGGTGTTGCTAAAACAGGTGCTTGACATAAAGCTTCCTTTAGGCTTTCAAAAGCTTGTGTATGTTCCTGAGTCCAAGGGAGAACAGTCGATGTGGCTGCCTCCTGTGTGGTTAACTGAATGAGTGGTTTTGCTAGAAATGCGTACTGAGGGATCCACTGCCTACAATATGAAGTGAGGCCTATGAAAGCCCGCACCTCCTTTTGTGTCTGGGGTATTGACATGTTAGCAATTAACTGGATGCGATCTGGTGTAAGCTGCCTTCCCTCCTTGGACAGCGAGTGACCAAGATAAATAACTCGCTGGACACAGAATTGCAGCTTAGAAGGAGACACCTTGTGCCCCTTGTCGGCTAGAAAATGTAAAACTGTCAGAGAAGCCTTTTCACATTCAGGTTCGCTTCTCGCGGTGATCAGCAGATCATCGACATATTGAAGCAGTGCAGTGTTAACTGGCATGTGGATACTGTCAAGTTCTCGTTTCAGTGCTTGGCTGTAGATGCTGGGGCTTTCTGTGAATCCTTGGGGAGCGCGTGAGAATTTAAAGCTGCGCCCATTTAAACTGAATCCGAACAAATATTGGCTTTCCGGATCTATTGGGACGCTGAAGAAGGCATTCTTGAGATCAATTACAGTAAAGAATGTTGCTTCGGAATCAATTGCTGTCAATAATGATGATATATCGGGAACCACAGGAAATTGTGGCACAATGCACTTGTTTAGTTCACGCAAATCAATAACCAATCGGTATACTGGCGGAGCAGTAGGGTCAGTTCGTTTAAGAATCGGAATTATCGGCGAATTACATACATTGGAGTCTGTTTCTACAACTACTCCTTGGGCAATTAGCTCATCAATGATTTTCAACAAAGCCACTACAGCATCTTGCGGTAACTTGTATTGTCGCATTCGTGGTAATACCACTCCTGCCTTGAGTGTAACTCGGTATGGTGTAATGTTCATGTAACCAACATCAGTAGGGCCTTGTGCCCATAGATGCGCTGGTAAAGTCTGTAGTCGGGGATCCATGTCTCTAGACACATAGTGACCTTTAAAATCACGTAAAAACAACCTTATTCCTTCCGGAGAACAACATATTATGGCTCCTAGGGCTTTCAGAGTTTTAATTCCTAACAGATTTTCTGGGCATGATTTAGTAAGCAATAAATCTGTGGTTCGTGTCAAAGGTCCTATCGTAAGTGGAAGAGGCTGCGATACTTCATTAACAATAGGTTTTCCTGAAAAACCAAGGGAAACATTTTGAGAGCCTGAGAGGGGTGCCCCTGGAACTTCACTACGTTTTATAGTTGTTCGACTTGCCCCTGTATCGAGTAAGAATTTTCTATCTTGACCTAATAATTCACTATGTACATAAGGTCCTTCTTGATCTACAGGAATCTCGATAAGCGGTAAGTCAACTTCCCTCTCTAGGCTGGTTCATGCGTAACGCTGATACTCAGGATATTCATACTGTGCAGTCTGATACATTTGTCGTGTTGTGGTTTGTGTGGCAGTAACAGGCAACGGTGGTGCAGCTGGCACAAACTGTATTGGCTGTTGTGCGGCTGGCATGGCCTGGGAATGCGGCATAGCTCCTTGTTCATTCTGATCTTGTCTGTGTGGCCGTGATCTTTCTTGTGTTTTACCTATGGCGATATTATGTTTTAAAACTGGACAATCGTGTACGTAATGACCTGGCTTTTTGCAATAGTTGCATGTCCCTTTTACCGGTCCTGCTGAATCGGACTGTGTCATACCCTTTTTATGTCCTTCAGCCGGTACTGTCTGAGACACTAGCATTTTCATTTTTGTATCTTTCATACGTCTTTGTTCGTGTTCTTGTTCATCTCTAATTCTATTGTGATGATACTGTAACATTTGTAGCATTTGTGACGGAGTGTTACTTTGCCAGGTACTCTCGAATTTCAATATTCTATTCTTTACTGGAGGTAAAGCATTTTCTACTAATTTTGTCACAAATAAATGTGGATACGACTCACTACTTGTTTTTATACCACTATTTATTCCAAAACATTTTTCAAATCGGGCATAATAGTCACTTGTGTCTTCATCATGCTTTTGTTTACAGGCCGTGATTGCACCCCAATCTTCCTTTTTCGTAGTTAATAAACGTGGCAGTACTTGTACTAGTAAACCTGGTAATGCTTTGACTTTATCCCCGAGCCCTGAACCTGCAGCTCGGGCCTTTTCTTCCGTTTCTAATGCTGTCCAATCTATCTTTTGGTCTCCCACTTCCCACTCTTTTTCTTTCAGTTTTTCATAAATGCCAGCAGGTAAGAGCACCTTTAATATCGTCATAATATCAGGATAGGTATACTCTCCCATCAGCAACATGTCCTTAATTTCTCGGTGGAAACCCGCTGGGTCTTTGTCATGACTTGGTACTACTTTCTTCATTTCTAACAATTCAATTTTTGATATGGGTGTGTATACAAATACACGGTGAAACTCATTGTCTTCGCCTTTTATTGGGTGCACTTCTCGTAAGGGATTTTGTCTATCCATATAATACGGCGTTCTTTCTCTGCGGGGCAGCGAGAAAGAATCCGGACTTACAAAAAGGACATACTGTTTACGTGACACTAATATTTCTTTAATTAACTTGTTACTAGAACCTCTCCATCTGTTCGTGAGTAGTTCCGTTAATATATCAGGTAAAGGACCAGGGTCAGCATGTTGGCTCTTATATAGTATAAGAAGCTGCTGAATCATATAGATTCCAGCTAAACGTTGTTCATCTGTACTAAGGTTAAAAAACGTGTGTGCTACGGTCTCATCACCGTATTTTTCAGGACTGTCAATCCAGTGAACGGCTGATCTGGCTAATTCTTGCTCATCCATGGAATCGAGGAGATGGTAACCCCTTCGTTCTCGTAGTATTTTATCTGCGGCTTGGAACAAATGTTCAGGGGACTTTAAATTTATTACAGGCGTCGGATACGTTCTGCTATTATTTGGACATTCTGAGTGTATGGGATCAGAAAAGTATCTAGTATTATCACAGGATCTTCCTCTGCCTACGTATGCTATGGTTTCTGACTGTCTTGCGGAATTCCCTGATTCGGATACTTCATCTTGCTCGAACTCGTCTGTTTCCAATCTTTCTTCGTGAATACGTTCTATTTCTCTACGGATTTTTCGGCACATGGCTATTATACAGTTTTTCTTATCGTGTCTCCCTTCTGATATATTCTGGCTCCATTTTGTAAGAATTAGCATTGTATTCGGGTCTACCCCCGGTCGGTCTTGATTTCTGATCACACAGTTTATGAGGAAACGTAACAGTTCCCCCTGTATCTCTACTTTCTGGAATTCCATAGCTCTGTTAATACATTCTGGGTCTCGCCCTGTTTGGACAAAATGATATATTTTATCTAGATGCGTAATCATTCCTGGTAACCTCGCTAAATACTCTGCGGCTCGTCTGATACGTAATGATGCCAGGACCATTTCGTCCTCTTTACCGACCACCGGGTCATATCTACAATCTATAAGGAGTTCCTTAAGCGTACGTTCACTTACGAATTTGGGTGTACGTGAATGCGCTGATTCTTGAAAAACAAGTTTATTTATTCTAGGTGGCGTAAAAGTATTGCTTGCACCTCCCGTGGCCCCTTCAGGGGCGTCGGGTGTGAATGGATTCGTCGAACGTGATACAGCAACTATAGGTGTCGATACCACTGTAGAATCGATTGCGGGGACAGATGCGGAAACAGATGTGCTTGCCGGAGCTCGTGTCGGGACTTGTTGTTGCACGGGGACAGATACCTGATCCTGACGTTGAACCCCTCCGCCAGACGGTCTATGTGGTGTGGGGTTAGCATACTCGGGAGCTGCGTCATCTAGATATGAGGAAAGAAAAACATCTTCTGCGGTTCTGGGATGCCCTTTTGGATGTACCTTAATTGGAAATAATGGGGGTGGCAAGTCTTTTGGCATCTCTGGAACAGCCTTAGGTAGTCCTTCGGCTAGGAGGGGGTACATACCACTCATAAGAGCGTTTCTTTGTCTATCTACTTGTTCTGATTTCACTCGGATACCTTCCTCAATTAATATATTTTCTTGAACTTCCTTTGAACTCTCTTTACTCTTCTCCTTTTGTCTACGTGCTTTTTCTGTACGTCTATGAGATTCTTTACGCCATAATTCAACGGCGTCTTTCTGTGACTGTCTGACTTTCCTTTTCCATAACTCTTCCTCGACTTTCATGATGCACTCTGCATCCCAGGTCCCTGCTGTGGGCCATCTCTGACTTTCTGGTAATCCCTTGGTATAGTCTACCCATAAATCAAGAAATAATATGGCATCTAAGCCATGCTTGTGATACATAAAATGCCCTGGAGTGTCCCTAGGAGGAATAGGAACTGCTTCTTCAAGCACCCCTTTTCTGGTAGTAATCTGTCTTAACTTCGAGAAGAGCGGCATCTTGACAACTGATTTGATACTTACTCTTGAATTTACTTAATACGAAAAACACAATAATGAACGGTGAACAATGAACAATCATTCATACCACAATATGCAAGACATTTGAACACATTAAACATTAAACATTTTAAAAATGACCGACGATGATGACAGTCTGCATAACTAATCACCAAGCTGAATTCTTGACAATAACTGAATACTTCGGAATACTTGATATACTGCTAAACAGTACATATACACTGCTAAACAGTGCAGACCGGATTTGTGTACCCAAATCCGTCTTGACCGGCACAACCTATGTGCTGTCAACACGCCTCCCCGGCGATGGTACTCACCGAGTAGCTCCTTGAAACGGAAGGCCTCAGAGAATGAACGGGACTCGATGACTGCGGACAGCGGACCCTCTGGACATCGGGATTTCGGAAACCTGGTGGGCCTCTGTATACCTCGGATCTTGCTCTCTCAGCTAGGCTCTGGTCGGGATACTTCGCACTTCTCACCGCCTCGTCTGGGTTGATCGCAGCCTCAGTCGCCCCCGCTTGACCGGAGGGAGCTTACAGGAAATCCTGCTGGTACGCGTTTATGGTCCGTCCAGCTGTGGCAGGAGACCGGGCCTGCAACGCACCACCGGCGCGTGAGATGAGAAAGTGTCCCTGTTCGGGCGCCATTATGTGGTAAATATTCTTTTTACCTAAACTGAATTTCATACGGAATCTTTAAAATAAAGTAAAATAGCTCAGAATAACAAGAGGCAGAATCCGTGGTATAAGAGGGTTTCTGAATGGGCTTTATTCCATCCAAAATGGCCGACTCGAGTGGCGGCCTTCAGGTTCCGTCACCACGAGGGTTCAGGAAGTGAAGTACAATACTTTATTGACAAGCAGTAACTTTTATAATACATACATCACAATGAAGTGAATACAGTAGGCGTAACAATTGATAAGGACATTGACGTTTGGTGTGCGTAGCCGAAAATGGGTGTAATAATGAGTAAAAAGGAACATGATTGGCTATGATGTAATACATAGGTGGATCTATAAGATAATACTTAACATAGATGCGCGCGCAGCAGCATGACGTGTGATTGACGTGCAACTAGGGGGTGAAGGGGACTTGACATTTAGCTCTACATGTGGAGACGAGAAGTCTGGGGGGTCAAGTCAACCTAATCCCAAATCATATCTAACATCCTATGTTTAGAGAACTATGTTATCCACAAGAAGAGACTCTCGGACAGAATCTATTCTATACTGACTGTGTGCGTGTACAAGCGTCTAAGTGTCTATATGAGATGCGAGGGGCAGAAAACTTTCCATGGCAACAGGGCTATGAATTACTTGCGGGAGGACGGAAAGGCCGAGTCCTTTGCTTGTGAGCTAAAGGAAATGTTTACCTAAATCACTGGACAGGAATGCATCGGCTGAGGAGCAAAGTAGATAATTCGAAGGTGAAATACAGCTTCTTGGCAGGCAGGCAAAAACTGGCCGAGGCAGGCACCGTTAGCTGCACAGGGAGTAGGACAAAGTTCATGGATACAGATGCGAGCTCAAACTGAAGCTGTCAGAGACAGAGAGCAGGGAAGGCTTTGAGGACAGAATCGGGCCTACTTGCCTGAACTGTAAAAATAGAGTAACTTAGCCATATAAAGTCGGTGGCCTTTCATACTTAAGAATCGAATATCCAGCCCATTGATGGCGGATCTGACAGAGAACATGTTGACGGTGGACGCACATATGTTTGCGTTTTGGAAACTGGAACTGGAGAGAACATACATGTACTTGTGACATGCACATAGAACCGTTGGGGTCCAAGATAGGGGACATAACTGACCAGAAAAATCCATATTTCAGGCATCAGACATCCACAAGCATCAGGCATCAGACATCCACAAGCATCAGACTTCAGGCATAAGACATCCACAAGCATCAGGCATCAGACATCCGCAAGCATCAGGCATCAGACAGTGTGCTCAGTTGTATTATGTCCGCTGGAATAATAGCAAAGTAAACAAAGCAAAGTACTAACTTGTACTACAAAAAGTATGTGTGCTGCTATTAATATAAAGCTTAGCGTGCAGCGCAGTTATGTGCTCATGGCAACCTAAAAACAAACAAAAATGTAAAAAGACCGCGCTCTGTTGGCATTAAATAATGCATCAGACATCAGGCATCAGACTTCCACAAGCATCAGACATCAGTCATCAGACATCCACAAGCATCAGACATCAGGTATCAGACATCATGCATCAGACATCAGGCAACACACATCCACAAGCATCAGGCATCAGACATCCACAAGCATCAGACATCAGGCATCAGACATCCACAAGCATCAGCCCTCAGGAATCAGACATCAGACATCATGCATCAGACATCAGACATCGGGCACCAGACATCCACAAGCATCAGACATCAGACATCAGGCATCAGACATCAGACATCAGACATTCACAAACATCAGGCATCAGACATCAGGCATCAGACATCCACAAGCATCAGACATCAGGCATTAGACATCCACAAGCATCAGACATCAGACATAAGGCATCAGACATCATGCATCAGACATCATGCATCAGACATCAGGTGTCAGACATCATGCATCAGACATCCACAAGCATCAGACATCAGGCATCAGACAGCCACAAGTATCAGACATCCACAAGCATCAGACATCAGGAATCAAACATCCACAAGCATCAGCCATCATGCATCAGACATCAGGCAACACACATCCACAAGCATCAGGCATCAGACATCAAACATGGAGCATCAGACATCAGGCATCACACATCCACAAGCATCAGGCATCAGACATCCACAAGCATCAGACATCAGGTATCAGACATCAGGCATAAGACATCAGGCATAAGACATCAGGCATCAGACATCCACAATCATCAGGCATCAGACATCCACAAGCATCAGACTTCAGGCATAAGACATCCACAAGCATCAGGCATCAGACATCCGCAAGCATCAGGCATCAGACAGTGTGCTCAGTTGTATTATGTCCGCTGGAATAATAGCAAAGTAAACAAAGCAAAGTACTAACTTGTACTACAAAAAGTATGTGCGCTGCTATTAATATAAAGCTTAGCGTGCAGCGCAGTTATGTGCTCATGGCAACCTAAAAACAAACAAAAATGTAAAAAGACCGCGCTCTGTTGGCATTAAATAATGCATCAGACATCAGGCATCAGACTTCCACAAGCATCAGACATCAGTCATCAGACATCCACAAGCATCAGACATCAGGTATCAGACATCATGCATCAGACATCAGGCAACACACATCCACAAGCATCAGGCATCAGACATCCACACACATCAGACATCAGGCATCAGACATCCACAAGCATCAGCCATCAGGAATCAGACATCAGGAATCAGACATCAGACATCATGCATCAGACATCAGACATCGGGCACCAGACATCCACAACCATCAGACATCCACAAGCATCAGACATCAGGCATCAGACATCATGCATCAGACATCAGGCATCAGACATTCACAAACATCAGGCATCAGACATCAGGCATCAGACATCCACAAGCATCAGACATCAGGCATTAGACATCCACAAGCATCAGACATCAGACATAAGGCATCAGACATCATGCATCAGACATCATGCATCAGACATCAGGTGTCAGACATCATGCATCAGACATCCACAAGCATCAGACATCAGGCATCAGACAGCCACAAGTATCAGACATCCACAAGCATCAGACATCAGGAATCAAACATCCACAAGCATCAGCCATCATGCATCAGACATCAGGCAACACACATCCACAAGCATCAGGTATCAGACATCAAACATTGAGCATCAGACATCAGGCATCACACATCCACAAGCATCAGGCATCAGACATCCACAAGCATCAGACATCAGGCATCAGACATCAGGCATAAGACATCAGGCATCAGACATCCACAAGCATCAGGCATCAGACATCCACAAGCATCAGACTTCAGGCATAAGACATACACAAGACAAGCATCAGGCATCAGACATCCGCAAGCATCAGGCATCAGACAGTGTGCTCAGTTGTATTATGTCTGCTGGAATAATAGCAAAGTAAACAAAGCAAAGTACTAACTTGTACTACAAAAAGTATGTGCGCTGCTATTAATATAAAGCTTAGCGTGCAGCGCAGTTATGTGCTCATGGCAACCTAAAAACAAACAAAAATGTAAAAAGACCGCGCTCTGTTGGCATTAAATAATGCATCAGACATCAGGCATCAGACTTCCACAAGCATCAGACATCAGTCATCGGACATCCACAAGCATCAGACATCAGGTATCAGACATCATGCATCAGACATCAGGCAACACACATCCACAAGCATCAGGCATCAGACATCCACAAGCATCAAGCATCAGACATCAGGCATCAGACATCCACAAGCATCAGCCATCAGGAATCAGACATCAGGAATCAGATATCAGGAATCAGACATCATGCATCAGACATCATGCATCAGACTTCAGCCATCAGACATCATGCACCAGACATCCACAAGCATCAGACATCCACAAGCATCAGACATCCACAAGCATCAGACATCAGACATCAGGCATCAGACATTCACAACCATCAGGCATCAGACATCCACAAGCATCAGCCATCAGGAATCAGACATCAGGAATCAGACATCATGCATCAGACTTCAGCCATCAGACATCAGGCACCAGACATCCACAACCATCAGACATCCACAAGCATCAGACATCATGCATCAAACACCAGGCATCAGACATCAGATATCAGACATTCACAAACATCAGGCATCAGACATCAGGCATCCACAAGCATCAGACATCAGGCATTATACATCCACAAGCATCAGACATCAGACATAAGGCATCAGACATCATGCATCAGACATCATGCATCAGACATCAGGTGTCAGACATCATGCATCAGACATCCACAAGCATCAGACATCAGGCATCAGACATCCACAAGTATCAGACATCCACAAGCATCAGACATCAGGAATCAAACATCCACAAGCATCAGACATCCACAAGGATCAGCCATCATGCATCAGACATCAGGCAACACACATCCACAAGCATCAGGCATCAGACATCAAACATTGAGCATCAGACATCAGGCATCACACATCCACAAGCATCAGGCATCAGACATCCACAAGCATCAGACATCAGGTATCAGACATCAGGCATAAGACATCAGGCATAAGACATCAGGCATCAGACATCCACAAGCATCAGGCATCAGACATCCACAAGCATCAGACTTCAGGCATAAGACATCCACAAGCATCAGGCATCAGACATCTGCAAGCATCAGGCATCAGACAGTGTGCTCTGTTGTATTATGTCTGCTGGAATAATAGCAAAGTAAACAAAGCAAAGTACTAACTTGTACTACAAAAAGTATGTGCGCTGCTATTAATATAAAGCTTAGCGTGCAGCGCAGTTATGTGCTCATGGCAACCTAAAAACTAAAAAAAATGTAAAAAGACCGCGCTCTGTTGGCATTAAATAATGCATCAGACATCAGACTTCCACAAGCATCAGACATCAGGTATCAGACATCATGCATCAGACATCAGGCAACACACATCCACAAGCATCAGACATCAGGAATCAGACATCAGGAATCAGACATCATGCATCAGACTTCAGCCATCAGACATCAGGCACCAGACATCCACAAGCATCAGACATCAGGCATCAGACATCAGGCATCAGACATCAGGCATCAGACATTCACAAACATCAGGCATCAGACATCCACAAGAATCAGACATCAGGCATCAGACATCCACAAGCATCAGACATCAGGCATCAGACTTCATGCATCAGACATCATGCATCAGACATCATGCATCAGACATCAGGTGTCAGACATCATGCATCAGCAAAACAACAAGCATCAGACATCAGGCATCAGACAGCCACAAGCATCAGACATCCACAAGCATCAGACATCAGGAATCAAACATCCACAAGCATCAGACATCCACAAGCATCAGCCATCATGCATCAGACATCAGGCAACACACATCCACAAGCATCGGGCATCAGATATCAAACATCGAGCATCAGACATCAGGCATCACACATCCACAAGCATCAAGCATCAGACATCAGGCATCAGACATCCACAAGCATCAGACATCAGGAATCAGACATCAGGTATCCGACATCAGGCATAAGACATCAGGCATTAGACATCAGGCATCAGACATCCACAAGCATCAGGCATCAGACATCCACAAGCATCAGACATCAGGCATAAGACATCCACAAGCATCAGGCATCAGACATCCGCAAGCATCAGGCATCAGACAGTGTGCTCAGTTGTATTATGTCCGCTGGAATAATAGCAAAATAAACAAAGCAAAGTACTAACTTGTACTACAAAAAGTATGTGCGCTGCTATTAATATAAAGCTTAGCGTGTAGCGCAGTTATGTGCTCATGGCAACCTAAAAACAAACAAAAATGTAAAAAGACCGCGCTCTGTTGGCATTAAATAATGTAAAGACGAACATCGTAAAGCCCTTCGCTCTGAAAATAAAGAAACCCATTTCGAACATGCAGGCTTTTGTAAGCATATGAATCATGAGAACGTGAATGTTTAAAAAGACGAACAAGACAAGCCCGGCGGAGTGTGGCGCGCATGCTTGGCGGGGGAGCGCATTCCAGGCGGGTGAGCGGACCCTTTGAAGTAGGATGCCAAACGGATTGCATGACGCCACGATGCACGTGATTGTGCGCGTGCTCGCCATGCAATCCGCTTTTGGGAGCACTTTTGGGAGCCCCTTACTATAGTCTCGCATTGCGATCGCTTACGCGATAGCTAGGCGATACCTAAAAATGTGCTTCAGACTACTGCAGTAATTTTAAGCTGCCATTCAGTGTTGCATAAGGATATTGCTTTACTTCACCTTGTGGCAGCCCTGGCCATGTTCCTAAAACTCTAGCTTGGTTCAGCCCCCCTGGACCAACATTGCACACAGCTGGCAGGAATGGTTATGACAGTGGGCTCTTAACCACTAGCCGCCTCCCCTTTAATAACTGCCATCTCTTGCTGGCCAGATTGTGCAGGACAAATGCTTCTGAGGCTATCTAAACTACAAAGACACTATTGCTGCGCTCAGTAGGTAGGTTACTTGCAGATGTACGCCTAACCCAATAATGTAGATCTGCATTAACATGACAGCCTGCTTCAGGTTTGAAGGTTCTTGAATTTCACATTTTTAGAACTTAAAAAATGGTCAATCACCTTTATTGTGAGCTCACATTCAATGAAGTTCGGATCCTTTAAATATGACCAAAACTACTATAAACAAGCATTGCAATGCAATAGGTCTCGCATTTACGTGAGTTTGAGCTATTGGCATTGTAAATAACAATGCCTTTTACTTATGTTTTGGTTTTTAAAACATAAATAAAAGCAATTGTCATTTACAATGCCAATATATAAACTCGCGTAAATGCGAGACCTATTGCATTGTAAATGTTTGTTTATGTTTTGTTCTTCAAGTACTTTACACCAATGTACTTCATTATTTAGTAACTTTTAAACTGACTGCTATTGCATTAGCTAAATAAACATTATTATTGAATTCAAGGGGATTACAAAAGGTACTTTAAAGGAAGCACCAAAGCTGAATAAAAAGGGACAATTTATATCTATATATATCTATATCTATATCTATATATATCTATATTCACTGAAAAAACCATAGGTTTCACACATGTTATAGTTAGCTGGACATTTCACTCGTACAAAACCATTGAAATTCCCCCGTTATAGTTAGTTCAGCTAACTATAACTCGCGCGACCGCAATCCACTGCTGATGACGTCACATATTACATCACTCATGACATGGTCAGTGACATCACTGATGACATCTCAAATGACATCACTGATGACATCATCCTTGTGTAAGAGTGGCAGACCTCCTCTTATCCTAATATAAACTTTGATACACACATTGAAAAATACAAACTAAAGTTTTGAAAACTATAGAGATACCAATACCAGTCAGAACAACCTATTCAGTAATTCCAAAATCTACATACGCATCCACTCATTCATCAACACTTCTATATAGTCACTCATACATGTACTCAGTCATCATATGTACTCATACACCTATACATCCTGTTACACACCTACACTCATACATAGAGTTACTCACACACATACTCACACATGCAAATAAACATCCATTTACTTGCATATACAGCTATACACACACCACTACACTTACTTCTACAGAAACGTACAAATACTTACTCTCTTAAACAATCACTTATAGAAACACATACTTATTTATACAGGAACTCTACCAATCTCTCACTCTCATATATCCTCACTTATATACATCAATACTCACATATACTAGTTTAAAACATATGGACTTACTCATAAAGACACTATTGAGACAGCCATTCACTCTCTTACTCACCCATACACACACTCATCCACCCATACTGTCTTCAAAACACATACAAACAGTGAGTCACTCATTCATGCATCAATACGCTAAGTAACATCCCCCACTGAACCATACAGACACTCATACTGATACTCTAAAAACGAACTAATAACCCATATACACACTCATGTAGCTACTCACCAACCCATGCAGCCACTTATACACAAAGTGAGACACTGATACAGATATTTAAATATTTAAACATTACTCACTAATACTTGTATTCACTAAGATACTGTTAATAAGTCAGTTATACAATTAATTTTACAAAAAAACATCCATTTAGACACTTATTTACCCATTTATTCTTCCATTAACCTTTAGATATACATATATAAAAAATATTTATTTTTCAGAAAGACACATCTTCACTGGATGATGTCATCAAAGATGTCATCAGTGATGTCATTTGAGATGTCATCAGTGATGTCATGAGTGATGTCACTGACCATGTCATGAGTGATGTAATATGTGACGTTATCAGCAGTGGATTGCGGTCGCGCGAGTTATAGTTAGCTGAACTAACTATAACGGGGGAATTTCAATGGTTTTGTACGAGTGAAATGTCCAGCTAACTATAACATGTGTGAAACCTATGGTTTTTCAGTGAATTTGCAAGGTTTTTTAAATGCTAATTCCTAACTATAACGTGTGTGAAACCTATGGTTTTTTCAGTGAATTTGCAAGGTTTTTTAAATGCTAATTTCTAACTATAACGTGTGTGAAACCTATGGTTTTTACAGTGAATTTGCAAGGTTTTTTAAATGCTAATTCCTAACTATAACGTGTGTGAAACCTATGGTTTTTTAAGTGAATTTGCAAGGTTTTTTAAATGCTAATTTCTAACTATAACGTGTGTGAAACCTATGTTTTTTTTAGTGAATTTGTAAGGTTTTTTAAATGCTAATTTATGTATGTATTATTATATTTTTTATATATTTATTTTACAATAAACTACCTATGTATATAGTTATAGATTGACTGTATCCTGTAATATGGAATGGCTCAGCTCTTTTTTTTTTATTTGGATAAAGTTGAACAGCATAGTTAATATCTTTTATAAACAGTTTAAAATGTTTTTTTTTTTTTTTAAGGGCTTTTCACGGTGCGCGCACCGGCAATTTTTTTTATTAAACGAAATGTTTTTTTTTTGATTTACGAGGTCCTTTATGGACCCCCTGAGAAGGCCTAGGGGGTCAGGGACTCTCTACCCTGCCCCCTTTTCACATTCTCCACTTGTGTTTTTAGCCCTCTTCTGCCTCTAAAACTCGAAATGGCGGCTGGGGGGTGCGTGCACCGTGCGCGCACCCCGCGATTTTTTGAAAAAAAATAAAATGTTTTTTTCACCCTCCGGGGTCCTTCAGGGACCCCTTTGACAAAGGCTAGGGGGTCAGGAACTCTCTACCCTGCCCCCTTTTCACGTTCTCCACCTTTCTTTTTCACTGTCACACACAAAATGGCGTCCAACACTTCCTGATTTCGACCGATTGGAATGTTGACTGATATCTAACCACCAATCAGAATTACGCTCGCGGACATTTGGTGCGCGCCCCGTGCGAGCACCGTGCGCGCATATAGATATTTATGCACTTTTAACTGCAATTTTCTCAGGAACTACTGAACAGATTGACACCATATATGCAAAAGGCACATGCCTGACCTGAGGACTACCTCTTTGCCAAATTTCAAGTAATTCTGTTCAGCCGTTCGGGCTGTACCTTCGACTAAAGGTCCTATGGGAAAATGCATGGGGAAAACGCGTTTTGGGACCCCCCTTTTTTCTCAGCCCCCGCTTGACGAATCATCCCGAGACTTTCAGGGTAGGAGCTGAGCGGAGCGCCCCATTAGTTTTGAAAATTTCACGAAGATAAGTCAACCGGCGCCAAAGTTATTCAAAATAGAGTTGTCTGATTTCCTATGGGAACACGGTCCTCACTGTAACTATCTACTGGCGACCGCCAGTAGAATGTAGAATATATATATATATATATATATATATATATATATATATATATATATATATATATATATATATATACACACAAGAAAAGGATCCTGGGATGTCCTTGTCTAGGTTTCTTTCTCAGCCTGCACACAGTATCCATTATTGTGGATAAGTGGAAATTCAAATGTTGTTCATACTCCATAAGTGCAGAAACAATCTGCACACATTTGAAATTTTAAGGCACTGCTAAATGTATCCTTTTGCTCATACAAAAAGAAAAATAATACAGATAGCACAAATAATATGTATCCTCATACACAGTTGTGCACTTAGAAAGTTTTAATCTGGTTAATAAATGCTTTCCTCTTAGCCCCGCCCCTAGCTCCCCCCCAAACTCCACCCTTAGTCAATGACTCAATTTGGCGAGTACCTGCACTTATATTTTCCCATTTAAACCACTGCACTAGGGTGAGGGCTCTTGGGATGCATACGTTGTCGAGGGATGCTTGCACTGCTCATTGCTTCACCGCCGTCTCTGACCCGACTCTGAAGGGGCAGACATCATTCGATGTCCGGATGCACGAGGCTGCCAGCGTGCCATGCGCATAAAACAAAAGTCTGGTACGTAGGCGCGCTATAAATACACGGCGGCGCTGGGAAATCGCAGCCGGGGCCTTCAGAAATTAAAACTCTGTGAGCAATGGGAAGAAAGAGCGCAGCATTACCAATTATGCCTCAAGTTATAAGGTGCACAGGAGCCGCGGCACCTGAGGGGAGACACAAAGGAGCCCCCCTACTCCTCTCCGCCCAAGCATGAAAACATCCAAAGTGTTCTGTTCCACTCAATTGGCTGCTCCTACCTGCCTGCTCCCACACTTGGGCAGTGGGGAGGCGGGGGGTGCGTTACAGGAACACTATTAACAACGCTGAATAGCGTGACAGTGTGTGTGTGTATGGTTGTGTACAAAGCAACCGCAAAACAGAGGCTTCACGCACACACATTCAGACAGAGCCACTACTAACGACAAAAAAACACACAAAGCACAACTACAAGAAATGACACAGGGAGAAGAAAATCCAAGCAGAACGAGATGCGGGAGCTGCTGGTGTTTGCGCGCGGTTGCGAGCAGCAGCATATGTTTCCAATTATCGCGCCCGTGTCTGGGCACGATAATTGGGAACATATGCTGCTGCTGCGCGGAACGGACACCAATAGGCCAATTGCGTGCTGTCTTTGTAAAAAAGACGCACACAAAGGCCAATAGCGTGGCCCAAAAGGAAAAGAACACGCTCGTGCGTGTGCGATTCCTAAACCCCCTACAAGAGGTCTCTCGCTGCGCGAGACCTAAAAACTAATGATCTGCTCAACCTCTCAATAAATCTGACCAAAATAGTTTTTTGGGGCACAGCCACATTTTCTCAGTCCCTTGACCTTCACTGAAAGGCTCGAGCAAAGTAAGCCATTCATCCTAGTTACTTACAACCAAGGTTTCTTCATATTATTGAACGGCAATTTCTCATTCTGAACTGAAAAGGAATCCATGTTGCTGGCGCAATAACCAGAACTAGAAACACAAGTAAGGCTTACTGTAGGAAGCTGGTTCTGTATATACTACACCAAAGTGAGGTATAGTGTGCACAGAGCCCAGTGGATCCCCAAAGGTAGCCAGAGGTAAAGTTAGATAGCACCTCACTCTCTATTTGTGGTAGTGTGGTCGAGCAGTTAGGCAGTACCAGAGGACAGTGTTAAGCATTTGTTGTACACACTCAGTCAGCAAATGAATTCACACACTCAAAGACTGAACTTCAGACCAAATGTTTTTGGATATAAATATTCTTTTAGTTATTTGATTTTCTAGAACCAAGCAAGCCTGGCACAGGTAAGCAATAAATACTTTACAGTAGTAATGCAATTTGTAAACAGTTTGAATGGAAATTGTATATGCACTTTGTTTTGACTTACAGTATGGTTTCAGAGAAATGCAATATTTTGTAAATGCAGTACATAGACTTGAATGGGCTTTTCTGTAAAAAAACAGGTATGTTACTTTTTAGATTACTTTTCTTACTCAGAGTAGTATACCTGGATACTACTCTGGCACATTTCCTGTAAACAGGTAAGTACAATCTTTTTGGTTATATAGTACAATTTTAAAGAATTTCTTTAGGTTTTCAAACCCCACACTTAAAAACTTTTTTAAAAAACAGTCAATGTTATCCTATGGAGGAAAATAGTGTCATTGGTTTTGAGGTAAGTATTAGGTAGTGGGATTTGAGGTTCTGGGGATAGACTCAGGAGTCCCCCAGGGTCAAGGATATACTCTTGTTACACCCTCAGCGGGACAAGAGCGGCCGGTTGCAGAGTGCTGAGGCCCAATGTTATCCAATGAAGGATAGGGGGCCTCCGTATGGTGGCTGCTGGCGAGCAGGCCACAAAGTTGTGGGAGCCAAGCTCCTGGTGTTAGACTCAGGGCAAAAGGGGATCCAGTTTAGCACAAAAAGTGCACCTGCAGCGGTGCAGGGACGGCTGGGTGCAGGGTGCTGGTTTTGCGCCGGGTGCCCTGTTGTTTTCAATGGGGATTTTCGGTTTTGGATTTCAGCTGCAGGCTCCGTCCAGGAATACTTCCAGGAGGAACCAATAGCTGGGCAGGTAAGTTGGAGGGCTCAGGGATGTAGGTGCACCTCAGGTTCTGTTCTCCAGGGCGCAGGGCAGCTGGATGCAGGGGTGTCTTTAGAGGTCGGATTTCACTTTACCGGGCCACTCACGGTTGGGAGAGTCTCCATACAGAGGCTGCAGGCAACGTTGGGCAGTCCTGGAGGGGTCAACCGACAGTGGACTTGGACTCTGGAGCACTGGGGGACCTCGCTGGGACTGGTGGGCCAGTCGAACTTGGGCCATAGGGTGCCGTGGTGGTTCCAGGCCTCGGGTTTCTTTTTCCTCAGCAGGCTCGGAGACTTTCTTTGGGGTTTCTTCTGAATAGAACTGCTGTTCACAGGAGATTCGGTCTTTGTTGAAGGCAGTCAGTCCTCCCAGGGATTTTAGAGGTCTCTGGCTGCAGGACAACACGATTTTTGGTGCAGGATCTCTGGACACTGCAGACGGGCCGGTAGGGCTGGGGCCAAGTCAGTTGTTCTCTGCAGTCTCCTCTGCTGGGCGCCTTCTTTCATCCTTTTTCATTTTAGGTTGCGGGAATCTACCTTCTAAGGTTCAGGGCTGCCCCCTAAATACTGTATTTAGGGAGCGTTTTATGGGTCTTGAGGTCAGTAGCCAATGGCCTACTGCCCTTAGGATGACTACATCCTGGGTGTGTTCACCCCACGTGGGGGAGTGAGCACAATACCTAATCCTGATTGGGGAGTGCCTGCTATCTGCAAGATGGCAGGCACTGAAGAGTGGGCTTCACCTCGCCTCCCCCATCTGAGGGGTGGAGTTGGCAGAGGTGGGCACACCTTCTGGGCTGGCTAGTTTTTCCCGCCTGTCTTCCAGCTGAAAAGGAGGGGAGACAGGAAGGGGGCCTGCTCCTGATAGCAGGAGAGGCTGGGGGTTGCATTACAAAGGCTGCCAGGCCTTTGAAGCTCCCTTGCCACAGATGGCTCTTCCTGGCCTGGGGTATGTGTGAACACCTCCGCCCAGGAAAGGCTTTGTTTCTGGGCTCAGGAAGCAAAGGCTCCCACCCTAGAGGTCCAGAAACATGTCTCCTGGTGTCAGGCTGGTGTGTACCAATCAGTGAACCCACCAGAGGCTAGTCGTTTTTCAGGGGGCATCTCTAAGATGCCCTCTGTGTGCATTTTCCATTAATTCCCACACTGGCATCAGGGTGGGTTTAATGTGCTGAGAAGTTTGTTACCAAACTTCTCAGTGTTCAGTGTAGCCATTGTGGTGCTGTGGAGTTCGTAATGACAAGCTCCCAGCACCATATACTCTTAATGGCAGCACTGCACTTACAATGTCTAAGAATGGACTTAGACACTGTAGGGGTACAGGGCTCATGCACCTGTACTCTCACCACTGGCATAGAGCACCCAGCTAGAGGGATGACTGATATATGCCAGGGCAGTGGGTTGTAGGCATGGCACACAGGGTTGTGTGCCATGTCGACTCTTCACTTTGTTCTGCACCAAAACACGCAGCCTGCAAGGGCAGTGTGTGTAAAGGTACATGGCCTCTAAGGTTGGCACAATTAGTGCTGCAGCTGTTTGAGGTCTTCCCTGGTCATAGTACCCTGGGTACCTGTGACACCATTTACAAGGGGCTGACCTGTGGCCAGAGATGGCAATTGGGTTAGTTTTGGGGAAAGAACACAGGCCCTAGAAACCGGATTGGCAGGGACCCAGGGCACATCAAGTAAAAGTGCATTAGTAGCAAAAAGTGGGGGTTACTGCAACAAAAAACCCACTTTCCTACACTTACCCCATGTCCAAACAAGAAACAGACACTCACACTTACACCCCCCTCTTTGGTCTCCCCCACACTACGAGGATACCACGAGATAGAGAAATGCAATAGGTATCGTATTGATATCTCACTGACATTTCAACGTACATCATAGAGACCATGATTTTATTACTTCTAGGTGTCTCTAAATTCAGTTTCATACATTATATTTATATTTTCTTTCTTTACACTTTAAGTACTTGTCCACCAATCATTTCAACTTCTGTTTCACTTGTTCTCCCTTGCTCCCTTTGTTCTGGATTCTGGCTTCTTCTAGCTCCCTTCTCCCCCACAGCTGCTTTTAGGGATGGATTGGCAGCCCTTTCAAGCTCTGGCAAGTCTTTCCAGCCTCCAGGCTACTGGGGAATAGCCCTATATCTTTCCACTTATAGTTGTTCTTTGGACAAACGTTTTCACGAAAAATCAAAGCAAATGCAGGTAAGGAGGTTACGGTGGAACTGGTAGCTGGTCGATAGGGTAACCCAAAACAATGTACCAAGAGGGTGTGCAAATGATCTCAACAACATCTCACAAACAAGCATTTGCAATGCAATTGGTCTCGCCTTTGGGACCTTATATGTATTTAGCTATGCAGCATATTAGCCTGGGTGCTGAAACATCTACTGTTCTTTAACATGGAGGGAAAGTAAGCACCAAACTGCGGGACACACCAGGAATGAGAACACAAGAAGAGAAATATTGCCTTGCGGCGGGAAATGGTATAGTCCAAAGCTATGGCTATGGCAAAATGCGATGCAGCGCGCGCTACGAAATTAGTTTTATTTATTTAATTGTTTACTTACCTCCAATTATCCATATTCTGGTTTTTAGTACCCCCCACCCTGCCCCTCTCCCGCCCCGCCTTTCCGCCCCACGGAACTCCCTCCACGGGCCTTGGCTGCCTAGGGGATTATTCACCCAATAACCACAGCTATGTTTTATCTGTATATCCGGGGTAATTGCATGTGTTTGGGCCACCACAGCCCTTTCCCTGGCCCCATGTTGCCACCCCCTTGCCCCCAGGTAGAAAACTCATACCTCATTCTATTAAAATGGAACCACACCTGTGTGTTACTAAAAGGAAGGAACAACAAACATCTGTGCAAATAAGGTTTTAAGTGTGGTTGGTCATTGAGATTTGTTAAGCGGTATGTCTACCGTTTTGGCCTGAAACCTACGGAAACCTGCCTACACCAGACATTTTGAGAAATAGAAACCGTGATAAATCTAAATCAGTGTGATAGGAAATGATCACACATGAGGTGTACTGAAGAGAACTAAAAGGTAAGCATGAAAGAATATGAATACATTTTATTTCACACTCTATAATGGCATAACATTGAAGAAATTAATGAATGATAATCACTGGTGCCTCTAAAAAATGCAAAATAATCAAACTTGTGAACAGATGTATTAAAGAAGAGATATTAATAGTATTAGGCCAAGAGAGATTTTGAAGAAGCTGAATGAAAACAGAGCCCAGTAAGATATTTTTTCTTTTGTTTAATATATTCAATTGCTAGGATTGGAAAACAAAAAAAAACTAGTCCCAAACGACTCCAGAGAGCTATTCCCGAGAAAATGGAAATGTAGCAAATGTGAGGCTACAGAAACATATGAGCTGCCCTATATCTATGCACTTCATAGAGCATATTTGTATTAGTTAATAGCTTGATAGGTAATGGTAACATTATTACATTTTAAAGAACCTGATTCAGCACTTTGATTGGTGAGATTTGTAAAAGAATTACAAATCAAATTGTTCGGTCGTTGTATTTGATTAGGAATAAATAACACTTTTTCATAAATCTAAATAATATAAGAATAGCGAGGCATTTTGTTTTCAGAGACGGAGTTGTAATAAGAAGAATGTACCATCTTGCGGATTTTCATTAAAATAACCAAATCATTGAGAACCTCAGGTTTAGGGCCTCTTAGCCTTAAAAAGCTTCACAGAGAAGGAAAGAAGAGTCAGAGAAAAGCATGAAAATGTGGAGATTTCAAAGGAAGAGCAACCTGTCATTGGGAGGTCAATAGTGTAGAGGATCAGTTCATGCTTGCAGAATATGGGTGATCTGGAAGAACATGTCAACTTGATTTTCTTGTTGCCACCTTCAAAATAAACCATTGTGAGCTCTGGCCAGGTCCTGATGTGGAAGCACCAGAGAATGACCCACCCAAACAGAAATAATGGCCCTTATCAGCGGCTATCTAATAATGAAAAGATGGAACAGGAAGTGCAATCAAGAAGTATGAACGCGATGCTAGTCTTCACCCAGAATGTTCAATGTGATGCCTTCAATAACAAAACCTTCTAAAAAAGAATCAACCTAGTGAATGCTCCAAAGTGGACTCATTATGACCAAGGTAATAAACTAAGGAGGTCCAGGAAATTATATAACCACTCTTTAATTTAATATTGGGGTGCAAATAGGCATGTGATGGTATTGAATGCAGCTATAGCATAAGCAGGAACAATGATATTGTGGAATTGGCTGGCAAAAGGTGCACTCCACAGCGGTGAGGGGATTTGAGAGACTAATCACACCTTAACCAGGTACGGCACTGGTTCCTTTTCCCTCGCACAATGTAGACATTTGACAAACAGAGATCAAATGGCAGCAGATATTATTGAAAAAAATGGGGGGAAACAGCAGCTATAAATATATTTTCTGTCAGATAAAAAAACGGGGGAAAATGTAAGAAACATTTTGTGATCTTTTTCATATGAGGAGGTAAACCAAAATGAAGGTCTGGACCAAATGCCAGTTCAAGACATGATGGGCTATGGAAGCCTCTGGCAGTGTTCTATTTTCAGTTCTTAACAGCTGATGGCTATCAGCCTATACTCCTCTTCATTTCCTACATGTTCAGGTCTGATCTAAAGACTTGACTGTCTCACCACCCTCATAAAATTAAATAAATAAAAACACAATCAAAAATAGAGATACATAGAGCTTCATCCAGTTATATTTCGCTTCTTCCCACCACAGCATACAGCATGGGGTAGTGGGTCACCCCATTTGAGCCACTATCTCTTGTGAGGGTGCTTAGACAAAATATCAGAAATAAATACAGTGTGGACAAAATATCATGTCACAAATATCAAGACAAACATATTGTGAAGGTAAGTTTCTATAGGTTACTATTTATAACTCCACATACATGTACCTTGACGATATATACATCTTAAAGTTGCGTAGATGTGGAGTTAAGAATAGTAAATGTATAGTTACCTGTTTGCACTTACCTTCTCAATAGTTTGGTTCTTGATATTTTTGACATGATCTTCTGTCCACACGATATTTCTGCTTCAGATATTCGGTCAGTGATCAACTGTGAGTGCTGACAATTTGCAAAAAAGTGCCCTTCATTGCTTGTGCTGGTGGACTAAGGATACTATACAGCTTCTGATTGTAGCAATTCTAAGTTAATAGTAAATTTTCTTTGTGGCAAAAACAAACCTATTTTCTACGGATAGAGACAGTTGTGGCGTCGCTGCTCCAGATGCCAACTCTAATGTTTGCTCCGGCCGATCGCAGGACTGTCATCCTGGACTCAGTGAATGCTACAACACATGCTTGACACCACGTCTTGAAGCTGCAAGCTGGTGTCATTCTATACTCTGCGCACGTGCAGCTAGCTTGGTGTCACTGGCTACCACCGTGCAGAGATAAAGGGGTCACGAGAGCGCTTAACTCTCTAGGGGTACGAACGATAGGTGATTTATTTGTGGGTGGCACGGCAAAAAGCTGGGAGGAACTGGAGGTCGAAGATTCTGTGGTAACGCCCCTTGCCAAATTCCAATTTTATAGAACACGGCAAGCACTGCTACACATATTAGGTAGTGATCTGTCAGAACCGCCGGTAGTCCCCTCTTTATCCTATATCATCAAAACGGAATCGCCGACTCGTATAGTTTCTAAGATCTACCGACTGTCCATGGCCTATAGGGAAAACCACTACAGTAAAGCTCGTCTGGAGTGGCAAAGGGACTTGGGTAGAGACATAGATGATGCGATGTGGAGATACTGTTGCAAAAGTACTAAACGCATCTTATTGAACAGCAGGCATAGATTGGTCCATTTTAAATACCTAAATAGGGTTTACTACACCCCGGAGCGACTGCATAGGTATGGTCTACGGGACAAGACCAATTGTGAACGCGGCAGCGAGCAGATGGCAGATTTTTTCCACTTAGCCTGGCTCTGCCCTGGGATTGTAAAATTCTGGGACCTAGTTTTTAAGGAACTGGCAAAAATAATAGACTAGGTGCTTCCTCCAGAACCTGCCTTGGCGTTGCTGGGTTACTCTAAAACAATACCGAAGGGGACTCGTAGGCTAGTGGATATGAGATTGATGCTAGCTAAGCGTAGAGTAGCGATTTGTTGGTTGCGAGGGCCGACCCCTACAACAAAGCAATGGGCAAACGATATGTTGCATTGCAGTACACAAACTGAACTCTTCAGTGATCTTCTACTGCCACGCAGTAGGTCTTAGAATTTCTGGGCGTTGTACCATACGTACACAACCACTAGAGTAAATGAGGAGATAGTAGCTGACACCAGGGACTGTGAGCTGGTTAGGAACAACAATGCTTAATTGCGCAGTGAAGTCTGACACGATCTACACAACACGATGGGAGAACTCTGACGTAGCTGCGTGAATGCTGAGGGTGTAGGGCCCTATAGAATATTGGCATGCAGGTGCTGAGTTGGGTTGCTTGTAGAGGGGGAGGGGCTGGGATGTAGTAAGGGAGTGAATCGCTAATCGAATATGTCTTGCCTGATTTTACTGGATTTACATTGCAACTTATTGGAATGTAGTGTGTCACCGTGAATGCCATAACAACTGTACAAGTCTCATGTTTGTTCTAAACAAAAACAAATAAAGAAAGTAAACAAAAAAACAAAACTATTTTCCTGTCATGCATTAAAATGAAAAAGGGTTTCTATACCTTTTCTAAGTACACCATACAGCTATGAAGCACCTATCCTGTTCTATAAAAAGTTATATGCACAGGGCTTTTTAATGTAAAATATTTTACTGAAAGCAAATGGTTATTGTGTACAGGTGGTAGGTTATTTTCTATTTTCATAGTTTTTTTTATTTTTGGGGCTTTTACTTGCAACAAAATTAAGTTAAAACCACTTTGACAGACCTATTGGCTTTGCTGATGCTGGTTACATATGCAATTTAGGCTGCAATGTTTGTTTGCGTATATTTTGAATAGTATTTGGATTTTGTTTTTATTTTAAACTAAAACGTGTTACATCTGCAGTTTATAATTTTAGTTGGCCACCATTTAAATATATGATTTATAATATATATATATATGTATATATATGTGTAAATATATATATATTCACTTAAAAAACCATAGGTTTCACACATGTTATAGTTAGGTGGACATTTCACTCGTAAAAAAACAATGAAATTCCCCCGTTATAGTTAGTTGATATAACTATAACTCGCGCGCCCGCAATCCTCTGCTCATGACGTCACATATTACATCACTCATGACATGGTCAGTGGCATCACTCATGACATCACTGATGACATCATCCTTGTGATAGAGTGGCGGTCGCGCGAGTTATAATTATCTCAACTAACTATGACGGGGGAATTTCATTGGTTTTTTTACGAGTGAAATGTCCACCTAACTATAACATGTGTGAAACCTATGGTTTTTTAAGTGAATTTGCAAGATTTTTTAAATGCTAATTCGTAACTATAACGTGTGTGAAACCTATGGTTTTTAAGTGAATTTGTACGGTTTTTTAAATGCTTAGTTATGTATGTATTATTATATTTTTTTTTTTAAGGTCTTTCACCGTGCACGCACCGTGCGCGCACCCCGCGATTTTTGTGAAAAAAAAAAAATGTTTTTTTCACCCTTCGGGGTCCTTTAGGGACCCCCTGACAAAGGCTAGGGGGTCAGGAACTCTCTACCCTGCCCCCTTTTCACGTTCGCCACCTCTCTTTTTCACTGTCGCACCCAAAACAAACAAAATGGCGGACAACACTTCCTGATTTCAACCGATTCGAATGTTGACTGACATGTAACCACCAATCAGAATTACGCTTGCGCACGTTAGGGTGCGCGCACGGTGCACGCACGGTGCGCGGCTATAGATATTTATGTACTTTTAACTGCAATTTTCTCAGGAAATACAGAACAGATTGACTCCATTTATGCAAAAGGCACATGCTTGACCGGAGGACTACCTCGTTGCCAAATTTCAAGTAATTCTGTTCAACCGTTCGGGCTGTACCTTCGACTAAAGGTCCTATGGGAAAATGCATGGGGAAAACGTGTTTTGGGACCCCCCTTTTTTCTCAGCCCCCGCTTGACGAATCACCCCGAGACTTTCAGGGTAGGAGCTGAGCGGAGCGCCCCATTAGTTTCGAAAAATTCGCGAGGATTCGTCAACCGGCGCCAAAGTTATTCAAAATAGAATTTTCAGATTTCCTATGGAAACACGGTCCCAACTATAACTATCTACTGGCGACCGCCAGTAGATAATATATATATATTGAGTGTGTAAAAATTGGCATTTATCCTTAATTATTTCAAACCTGTATGACGCACTATGTGAAACTACGAGTCTGTTGTCCAGTTTTATTGTTGTAGTTCACCATGTGACTTGATCACATTCACAGTTTAAAAAAAGCCATGAAAACTTTACCAAACTGCTAGTGAACAAGCCTGCAGGACAAGCGAAACGCGTCTAGCATTTTCAGCTGGCATTAAATAATTTTATGCACAGACACGGCGTTGATTGCTTCCTTTGAGAAAGTTTGGCGAGTTATTTTATGACCTTGTTTGGGAGGTCATTACTTCGACGCGCCCTTTGGTTTGGAGGCAACGGGTGTTCCCATCCACTTGTGCACGGCACTAACTGCGTAAAGTGGGCGCGCGGTGCGCGAAGCGCACCGCGTGCTCACTGTGCGCGCACGGTGCGCATACGGAACGAACTGCGTTAAGTGGGCGCGCACGCCACGAATGGCGTAAAGTAACTTAGCATTTAAAAAAACGTACAAATTCACTGAAAAAACCATAGGTTTCACACACGTTATAGTTAGGAATTAGCATTTAAAAAACCTTGCAAATTCACTGAAAAAAACATAGTTTTCACACATGTTATAGTTAGCTGGACATTTTACTGATAAAAAAAACCTATGAAATTCCCCCGTTATAGTTAGTGCAGGCAACTATAACTCACGCGACCGCAATCCTCTGCTGATGACATATGTGTCTTTATGAAAAAAAAATATTTGTAATATATGTATAGCTAAAATTTAATGGAAGAAGACATGGGCAAATAAGTGTCTAAATACAGTATTAGCATCAGCAGAGGATTGCGGTCGCGTGAGTTATAGTTGCCTGCACTAACTATAACGGGGGAATTTCATAGGTTTTTTATCAGTAAAATGTCCAGCTAACTATAACATGTGTGAAACCTATGGTTTTTTCAGTGAATATATATATATATATATATATATTACCTACTGGCGGTCGCCAGTAGGTAGTTATAGTTAGGACCACGTTTCCATAGGAAAACCTCAACATTCTATTTTGAATAACTTTGGCGCCGGTCGACGAATCCTCGCGAATTTCTCAAAATAGGTGGGGCGCTACGCTCCGCTCCTACCCTGAAAGTCTCGGGGGGATCCGTCAAGCGGGGGCTGAGATAAAAGGGGGGTCCCAAAACGCGTTTTTCCCATGCATTTTTCCATAGGACCTTTAGAACGAGCTACAGCCCGAACGGCTGAACAGAATTACTCAAAATTTGGCAGAGAGGTAGTCCCTAGGTCAAGGAAGTGCCTTTTGTAGGTTTGGTGTAAATCTGTTCAGTAGATTCTGAGAAAATAGCCTTTAAATCAATATATATATCTGAGCCCGCTTACGGTACGCTTACCGTACGCTTACGGTAAGCGTACGGTGGCGTGCGCGAGCGCGATTCTGATTGGCTCTTAGATCTTAGTAAACATTCGAATCGGCCGAAACCAGGAAGCGGCGGCCGCCATTTTCTGTGTTTCACTCTGAAAAAAAAAGAGTGAAAACAAGAAAAGGGGGCAATGAGGAGAGTTACAGACCCCCTTACATTTGTGAGGGGGTCAAAGAAGGACTGTAAAGTACAAAACAAACATTTATTGATTTTTAAAAAAAATCACGGGGTACGCGTACGGTAAGCTTACGGTAAGCGTACGGAAGAAACATGGCGTGCGCGAAGGAGATTCTGATTGGCCCATAGATCTTAGTAAACATTCGAATCGGCCGAAACCAGGAAGCGGCGGCCGCCATTTTGTGTGTTTCACTCAGAAAAAAAACAGAGAAAACAAGGAAAGGGGGCAATGAGGAGAGTTACAGACCCCCTAACATTTGTAAGGGGGTCAAAGAAGGACAGAAAAGTACAAAAAAACCATTTATTGATTTAAAAAAAAATCACGGGGTACGCGTACCGTAAGCTTACGGTAAGCGTACGGTAAAAAAAATAAAAATAAATAAATGAAAAGCAGATTTAAGAGTTTGCTCATCATATGTCCTCCATGTGCGCACGGTGCGCGAAGCGCATCGTGCGTTCATGGCCCATCTAGCGTAATGTGGGCACGCGGTGCGCGAAGCGCACCGCGTGCTCACTGTGCGCGAACGGTGCGCGAAGCGCACCGTGCGCGCATGGAACGAACTGCGTTAAGTGGGCGCGCACGCCACAAATGGCGTAAAGTAACTTAGCATTTAAAAAACCGTACAAATTCACTGAAAAAACCATAGGTTTCACACATGTTATAGTTAGCTGGACATTTTACTGATAAAAAACCAATGAAATTCCCCCGTTATAGTTACTGTAGGCAACTATAACTCACGCGACCGTAATCCTCTGCTGATGACATATGTGTCTTTATGAAAAAAAAATATTTGTAATATATGTATAGCTAAAATTTAATGGAAGAAGACATGGGCAAATAAGTGTCTAAATACAGTATTAGCATCAGCAGAGGATTGCGGTCGCGTGAGTTATAGTTGCCTACAGTAACTATAACGGGGGAATTTCATTGGTTTTTTATCAGTAAAATGTCCAGCTAACTATAACATGTGTGAAACCTATGGTTTTTTCAGTGAATATATATATATATATATATATATATCTATATATAGTAGATCGCTGGTAGTTGGCGGAGATACCCAAACATGAATATTCCAAGCAAACAATAAAGTAATCACTCAGAGGTTTTTGCAAAAACACCAGAAGTTGGTTTTAATCCAGGTAACATGTTTTGCTTGCACAGCAAGCTTGGTCACACAGTGTCTTGTGGGAATGGGCTAGCAATACATAGGAAGTATGGAAACCAAGAAGGGACCACAGAATACATGTACTACTACGGCCAATTGGCATCCATTTTGTATTGTTCAGTTATACACATGAATATATTTAATTCTGACATAAATAAAAGTTGTAGTGAAAGTTTGTATTTAAGTCATACAATACTATCCGAAGTGGATCGAGTGTCCCTCCTACGAGGTTTAATCAAACATGACTTGGGGGTCAGAATCAATGGTTTCACCTGATTAAATTAATCACATGGTTTACCCGAATATCCATGGCATCCATTTTGTAACGTGCACATTAACATGTGGTTTTACAGAATATATGATGTTACAATGCATACATTTACAACGCATGCCTTTACAACACAGTTTTTACATCGCAATATCCTTTACAAGGCATACATTTACATCGAATACCACTACAACTAATTTTTTTAAACTACATTTACAACGCATTCCATTACATCGCATTATACCTTTGCAACGCATACCATTACAATGCATACCATTACATTGCATTTAAGGTAAGTGTTGGATAGTGTAGGGGTAAAAATTACTATTCTAACTCCAGGGGGTGCAACAGTAGGGTAAGTGTTGGATAGTGTAGGGGTAAAAATTACTTTTCTAACTCCAGGGGGTGCAACAGTAGGGTAAGTGTTGGATAGTGTAGGGGTAACAATTACTATTCTAACTCCAGGGGGTGCAACAGTAGGGTAAGTGATGGATAGTGTAGCGGTACTATGCATTGTAATGGAATGCTTTGTAATGATATGCGATGTAATGCCTGCATTGTAGTGATATGCATTTTAGTGTCATGCGTTGTAGTGACATGCAATGTAATGGCTGCGTTGTAGTGACATGCGTTGTAAAGGATGTTGCGATGTAATGACTGCGTTGTAAATGTAGTGTGATGTAATGACTGCGTTGTAAAGGTTGTTTCCTGGTTTTATAGGATTGCATAATATTTAACCAACTTGGTTAAGGATAGTTATGTCCTTCTTTACACATGTGCTATATACAAACTGTAGATGTACAATGTTCGTTCCATTCGGCCTAGTGCCCTCGAAAATTTCTGCACAAACCGTGTTGTAGGTACCAGTCTCTTGTGAAAGAATCGTGGTGTGTTGGAAGCTTC
This sequence comes from Triturus cristatus, assembly GCF_964204655.1. NCBI lineage: Eukaryota > Metazoa > Chordata > Amphibia > Caudata > Salamandridae > Triturus > Triturus cristatus. Next base: position 1,398,742,240 of record NC_140589.1, read on the forward strand.
CGCACCAACACTTATGCAATCCTGTAAAACCACATGATAATGTGCACGTTCCAAAATGGATGCCATGGATATTCGGGCAAATCATGTGATTAATTTAATCAGGTGAAACCATTGATTCTGACCCCCCAGTCATGTTTGATTAAACCTCGTAGGAGGGACACACGATCTACTTCGGATAGTATTGTATGACTCAAATACAAACTTTCACTACAACTGTTATTTATGTTTGAATTGAATACATTCATGTATATAACTGAACACTACAAAATGGATGCCAATTGGCCGTAGTCGTACATGTATTCATTGGTCCCTTCTTGGTTTCCATAATTCCTATGTATTGCTAGCCCATTCCCACAAGACACTGTGTGACCAAGCTTGCTGTGCAAGCGAAATGCGTTACCTGGATTAAAACCAACTTCTGGTGTTTTTGCAAAAACCTCTGAGTGATCGCTTTATTGTTTGCTTGAAATTTTCATGTTTGGCGCGCTCCGTCAACTACCAGCAATCTACTGCATAGGGCAAGAGAAGGCAGAAGGAGCAAAAACTAAGAGACATTTATGATAGAGACTTTCGGGCTCAGTTTGAGGTGTCCACGATATCAAGGAGGAGAGGATCGGAAAAGCGTAAGAAGCAAGAGAGACCAACCATCAGGTCTCGGATGCAACCGCATCAGGTATCAGAGCTGTAATCCCCAAGGCAATCTGGCAGCGCGGGTCCTCGCAGATTCAGCCTATCGACAGGAAGAACTTATCACGAGAAAGACAAGCCGACGGAGGTCAGTGGAAGCGCTCCAGCCCAGGAAATCGTGAATGCAACACGGATCCAGTTCGTTGACAGGACAACAGGAAAACGAGCCAGACGGGCCAATGGAGTACAGCGGAGCCCAGAAAATGAAGAGATGTGAGGCGGGTGAACCCACTGTAACTATCGGAGCCCATAATGTTCAGACAACAGGAAACGAGGCAGGCAGGTCGACCGAGAACAGCTGAGCCCGCGGAACGAAGGAAGCGAGGTGGACAAGCTTACTGAGACCATCGGAGCCCGTGAATTACTGATCCCTGCAGGTAGGCACTCCGATTGGGGCTGCACGGGGGGGAATTGGGAGGGGGATGGAGACTGGTCAAAGGACGTGTGTCCTTCTCGCCTTCATTCCTGTCTGCGGCACTTGAAGGAGGCTACCTAACGGGTACTGCGGGCGGAAAGAAACAAGAAGGGTGAATTGTGGATAAGACCGTTCCCAGTCACTATTGTGCCCCTCAGTTACGAAAGAAAAGTAATCGCCACAACTGAGCCTCAGTTTGCCGCATTCAGGACAAAGAGGGATTTGAGCCCACAGAATTGTCAAACAACCGGTTACTGGTTTTCTGTTTTCCTTACATAAGAACTAAATTATTCGTTACGCTTTTTTTCTTTCCACAAATGTGGTTCAAAAGATTTAGTACTTGACAACATCAAGATAAGGGCACCAAATTAGAGGATCACCTCTAACAAACTAACTTAGTGGGTGCGACTGTGGAGATCCACGAGTACTTTGGACTTTACCATATATTGTCACAAGATCGTGCAAGCCTATACAGCACGTTGTTATTATTTGACACTTCAAGCAGCAGGAACCTGTACATTTGTGAAAGGGAGGTGCATACATCAGATCATTTCCAGTTCCATACGCAGTCCTCAATTTTATTTGAATAGTTGCGCATGCATCCTGACTAAATATTTAAAATCAAGAATATGGAAGAAGAATCAGAGGAGGGCGGCAGCCTTTAGTCTCTTCGCCAGGGCACCAAATAAGGGACAAGCAAGGATAGAAACCAGAGCCAAGGATAGAACCCTACAGGATAAACTAAGAAGACTAGAAAAGATAAAGAAGTTAGAAACATCAAAGTGGTTGTAAGCCATCTCGCTACAAGATTACATCGAAAAAGATATGGTGCCAAGAGGGCTACGCATCTACATCACTCCATCCTACAAATCCCACAATTCCAGGATGTTGGAAGAATGGGCGGATAATTCTGCCAAAAGCTCCAAACAAATGTTAACTATCCTGGTGAAATATGCCTGGGAGGACAGGGAGGCACTTCTATAAGAACTTAAAGTGTTGGAAGATGAACTCAGAAGACATAAAGAACAAGACATAATAAGGAAATATGTGGATGATTTGAAATTAAGACTGAAAACTTATGAAGAGGATATCAAAGCCCATAAACAGCGCAACTTACATCGCGACTATATGGACTACGAGAGCAGTCGAATATTAACCTGCTCCCATAAATATAATCACTTATATGAAAAGCTATCACTAGGGGAACCCCTGGAAAGTGAAACCGAGAATGCCAGTGGAATGGATTCCATAACAAGCAGTGACGCGGAAATGGAAGAGCGCCATACACCTAATTCCCTAAATGGTGAAAGAGCGAGGACATAGAATACAGCCGACTTTTTGGACGAATTTCGCGTCCTAAGGACAAGGAGCGAGATACAGCGGACAGTACAGCCTATGAAAACACGAGGGAGAGGACGAGGTTGGGCCGAGGATGAGGAAGAAACCAGGAAGGAACTGGAGAAGAAGGAAGCGACAACGACAAAGAGTGCAAAATAGGCAGAGGATGAGGAAAACGGCTTATTGGAACAAGACAAATGGGCCAGAAGAATCAGAAATGATGGATGACAATAAGGTAAACAAAACCATCGTAAACTTATCATATAGACCTCTATCCATGTTCGAAAAACGAACTCTCTGCCTAGGCCTTTCCTTTTGCCTGACTAACTCTTAATTACCCTGAGACAAGAGTAGACATGTTTAAGTTAGTGAGAAAAGTTAGGTTAAAAAAATGGCATTCTTTGAAAGGGACACCCGATTGCACCGATGAAATACCCATAACTGAGCAAAATACATTTCTGAACATAAAAGACAGGGACACATTAATGGCTATGCAGGACCTCTACCAGGAATCAGGCCTAGATCATTATGAAGAACAACCTATCCCTAGAACTGATCTACCGGCATATACCAAATTCAGACCTAAATCCATTTTCCTTCCACTCATGCCGCATGATAATATTGATGCTTTTTATGAGACCACTACCAAAGATCTGATCAAATTCCCGAAACAAAAACATAATTAAATCAATACCCCCACCAACTTCACAAAAACACAATGGCAAGTTATCAATTCTCTTAATGAGGATGAAAATATTATCATTCACTCTGCCGACAAAGGGGGCGATATTGTACTGTGGGACAGATCGGCTTATATGTTGAGGCCAGAAAACAACTAGAAGACACTAGATTTTATGTCACCACCAATGAACAAGAGTACAACGCAAGCATAATTAGCGTTTGGGACATGCTCACTGAATATAAAGACAGAGGTATCCTTCAATGGGAAGAATACTGTTATCTTAAATTTGACTACTACCCTAGAACTCACATTTTTTACCTTTTACCTAAGGTACATAGGAATTCGGAGGTACCACCTGGCAGACCGATTGTATCCTCAATAGGCTGTAAATCAGAAAATATTTCTAAATACATAGATCACTTTCTCCGAGAATATGCAGAGACTCTGCCCTCATACATAAGGGACACCAAAGACTTCCTGGGTAAAATTAATGTCATCGCTTGGGAAGAAGACTATCTTATGATTACCATGGATGTCAATTCACTGTACTCTATTATTGACCACTCGCTTGGTATCCAATGCTGTCAATATTTCCTTTCTACTCTCGAAATCTGTTACCCGGAACATACGGAAATGTTATTGATACTTATGAAATTTTGTCTCTTGACGACATGTTTTTATTTAATGGCACCATGTATAGGCAAATCCTTGGCAGAGCTATGGGTACTTGCTTTACCCCCAGCTTTGCCAACCTGTTCCTGGGGTTATGGGAAGAGGAAGTCCTCATAACACTGGAGTCAGATCCCATAAACAAAATGGTGACCAGATGGTACAGGTACATTGACGACCTGTTTGTGGTGTGGAAAGGAAGTGAGGAAAATGCTATAGATATGATCAGGGAACTCAATAACAACACTTTCAATCTGAACCTCACATACACTATAAGCAAAAAACAGATTTAATTCCTCGATATAGTGGTAGAAATAGAGGACAACAGAATGACCACCAAACTCCACAGGAAAACCACAGCAGGGAACAGTCTTCTCCATGCTTTCAGCAGACACCCTGAAACACTCAAATGGAGTATCCCGTTTGGCGAACTGCTGTGATCAAGGAGAAACTGCAGCACACAAGCAATTTTCCTAATTGAACAAGAAAACATGATGACAAGGTTCAGAGAAAGAGGGTATCCTAATTGGGTCTTGGCTAGAGCGAAAAACAAAGTAGGCAAAATCAAAAGAGAGGAAACACTGATAGACAAATCATACACTGAGGAAGACACAACAACTAGGGTGATCATTACAAACAAATAGCTAAAATCCTGACACGTAATTGGAATATCCTTACAAGTGACCCTATCATAGGCCACACTATACAAGATAGACCCCAGATAACGTACAGGAAGGGAAGAAATCTCAGGGATTTTCTTGTGTAAGGGGACTTTACCAACAGACACCTGAATACACAGATTAACCTACAGGGCTTATTTCCCTGTGGCCATTGTAAGGCCTGCAGGAATAGCTCAATGAGGAAATCATAGCAGACAACGACAGGAGAAAGAATGATAAAACAATTCCTCACATGTGGTACCATATTCACCATCTATATCCTTGAATGCACCTGTGAGAAAAGATACGGAGGCAGCACCACACTTGCCACCAAGAAAAGAGTGTTGGAACATATGAGGGCTATCACTAACAAAGACCCTCATTACCCAGTGGCAAAACATTTTGCAGAGTACCACCTCTCCAACAATTCCCTACTAACCTTCTTTGCAATAGAACAGATCGAATATACACATAGAGGGGGGAATAGAGATTTACAGCTGCGCAAAAAAGAATCCTGGCACATAATCAATCTTCAAACCAAATGCCCGGAAGGGCTTAACCAAGACGAAGAAATGAGCATTAATTTACATGAATAGTGTTAACAGCAATGGCAAGGAGTTGTCCTGGTCTTCTCTCTGTATATTCTATCTGTATATATAATTAGAGCATGCATGCTATATACTATAGCAAATTTTGTTTTTGATATAAGATTTTAGTCTATACTGAGAGTATTCTCATAGATTTTTGTATTTTCTTTTTACACAGGAGAAAAGGAAGGGCAGACTCTGAGAATCGACTCCATTGGACGCCCCCTAACCTTTTCTTCAGTCATCATGGTGTGAGGTTTGACCAGACAGATAACAGATTTGTTTCCATAATATTACTTTTTTCTTCATGTCTTATGTCATCAGTTAATTTGTAGATTTTTCACATTCATAATTTTACACTTGTTTCCTTTGTGGACTACTGGGTTTGGTGTTGGTTAAATGGGTAAGGGCTTACAGCAATACCGGATATGGGGGCAGGGAATGCCTGATGTCGTTTTAGTGCACTTTTGCCAAGAGATAAACTACTCAGGGGTAAGGCATCCTTTTGTGGCACTAGATTGGACTGAACATATACAAGGTGTATCGAGAGGCTATCATGCAGAAAAGTATTGCCTGATTTAGTTTTAGGGCACTTTGCAAGTGACAAACTACTCAGGGGTAAGGCATCCCTTTGTGGCACTAGATTGGGCTGAACAAACACAAGGTGTATCCAGAGGCCATAAACAGGCACTATACCGAGGATAGCTTTCATGCAGAAAAGTATTGGTGAGGAAGCTTCCCACACACCACAATTCTTTCACAAGAGACTGTGTTACCTACAACACGGTTTGTGCAGAACTTTTCGAGGGCACTAGGACGAGTGGAACGAACATTGTACATCTACAGTTTGTATATAGCACATGTGTGAAGAAGGACATAATTATCCTTAATTAAGTTGCTTGAATATTATGCAATCCTGAAAAACCACATGATAATGTGCACGTTACAAAATTGATGCCATGTATATTCGGGTAAATCATGTGATTAATTTAATCAGGTGAAACCGTTGATTCTGACCCCCAGTCAAGTTTGATTAAACCTTGTGGGAGGGACACTTGATCCACTTCAGATAGGTTTGTATGACTATGTACAAACGTTCACTACAACTGTTATTTATGTATGAATTGAATACATTCATGTGTATAACTGAACAATACAGAATGGATGCCAATTAGCCATAGTGGTACATGTATTCTGTGGTCCCTTCTTGGTTTCCATACTTCCTATGTATTGCTAGCCCATTCCCACAAGACACTGTGTGACCAAGCTTGCTGTGCAAGCGAAACGCGTTACCTGGATTAAAACCAACTTCTGGTGTTTTTGCAAAAACATATGAGTGATCGCTTTATTGTTTGCTTGGAATATATATATATACCAGGAAACCAGGAATAAGAATGCAACCCTGAGGCCCACTGGAGGGCGACAAGCATTCCACAAAACACTCGGGAGCACACAGCCATTTGAGGCTATGATTGGGTAATACACCACAATTCCCAGCATGCACTGGAAAGATGGCACATCGGAGGCACTTAAATTGGTGTTGGAAGGCTGAGCATTGTGGGAACCCGTAACTTGATGTGCGAATGATGCGTCTCTGAAGTAGGAGCGTGAATGCTCCGAAATGCATTAGACTGTGGACAATATGAAAATCGGAGTTGTATTCCTGTTCCCTTGAAATAATAAAGACTGTGTCTTACAGCTGGAGGAGTGCATTTTCTCACCTTAGGACAAAGTTGAAAAAAAAAAATAATAATAAATATATATATATATATATATATATATATATATATATATATATATATTCACTTAAAAAACCATAGGTTTCACACACGTTATAGTTAGGAATTAGCATTTAAAAAACCTTGCAAATTCACTTAAAAAACCATAGGTTTCACACATGTTATAGTTAGCTGGACATTTCCCTCGTAAAAAACCAATGAAATTCCCCCGTTATAGTTAGTGCAGGCAACTATAACTCACGCAACCGCAATTCTCTGCTGATGACGTCAGATATTACATCACTGTATTTAGACACCTATTTACCCATGTCTTCTTCCATTAATCTTTAGCTATACATATATTACAAATATTTATTTTTCAGAAAGACACATATTTAATCAGTGATGTAATATCTGACGTCATCAGCAGAGGATTGCGGTCGCGTGAGTTATAGTTGCCTGCACTAACTATAACGGGGGAATTTCATTGGTTTTTTACGAGGGAAATGTCCAGCTAACTATAACATGTGTGAAACCTATGGTTTTTTAAGTGAATTTGCAAGGTTTTTTAAATGCTGATTCCCAACTATAACGTGTGTGAAACCTATGGTTTTTTAAGTGAATTTGTACGGTTTTTTAAATGCTAAGTTATGTATTTATTAATATTTTTTTTTTCAGGTTCTTCACCGTGCGCGCACGGTGCGCGCACGGTGCGCGCGCTATGGGCGCTCGGTGCACTTCGCGCTCCGAGCACCCACGATGCGTTGTCCGTGCCGTGCGTGCACAGTGCGCGCAGTGTTTTTCACTGCCTCAGACTGCGAGAGACAAAATGGCGGCCGACACTTCCTGATTTCGACCGATTGGAATGTTTACTGTCATGTAACCACCAATCAGAATTACGCTCGCGCACGTCAGCGTGCGCGTACGGTATGCTTACCGTACGCGCACGGTGCGCGCCGATAGATATACATGTACTTTTAACTGCAATTTTCTCAGGAACTACTGAACAGATTGACTCCAGATATTCAAAAGGCACATCCCTGACCTAAGGACTTTCTCTTTGTCAAATTTCAAATAATTCTGTTCAGCCGTTGGGGCTGTACCTTGGACTAAAGGTCCCTATGGAAAAATGCATGGGGAAAACGCGTTTTGGGACCCCCCTTTTTTCTCGGCCCCCGCTTGACTAATCACCCCGAGACTTTCAGGGTAGGAGTGGAGTGGAGCACCCCACCTATTTTGAAAAATTCGCGAGGATTCGTCAACCGGCGCCAAAGTTATTCAGAATAGAATTTTCAGATTTCCTATGGAAACACGGTCCTAACTATAACTATCTACTGGCGACCGCCAGTAGATAATATATATATATATATATATATATATATATATATATATATATATAGATAGATAGATAGATAGATAGATAGATAGATAGATAGATAGATAGATAGATAGATAGATAGATAGATAGATAGATAGATAGATAGATAGATAGATAGATAGATAGATAGATAGATAGATAGATAGATAGATAGATAGATAGATAGATAGATAGATATACAATTCAGCTGCTACGATGCAGAACTAATTCAGCGAGCTGGGCTCACATCTATACACAAATTCTTTGTAGTCCTTCCTAAACATTATGTATTAGGCATCTAATTAGCTCCTGTGGTTTTTGTGACTATCACATCTGACATGTCCTTCGAAGGACATGCTTGTAAGTCTTGGATACATCTTTGGCACATTCTCTTATATACAGTCAAGACGTTACTCTCTCAGGGGTGGCTCCTCAGCTATAGCTGAGGAGCATCACCCCCACTGCTTTTAAGCAGTGCAAGGAGGAAGAAACATAAAATGATAATAATTTAGAGTTAATATCATTTTATGTTTCCTGCCTATTTGAGGGAGGACAGGCCTGCCCTGCTCTTGGAGCAGGGGAGGGGTGGTTTGCCCACTCTAAGTGTGCAATGACTGTTTGGTCGGCCCTCTTGGGCCGCCCAAACCAGTCATGCGCACTTTCCCCTTCTCCAAGCAGGCTGCATTACAGCCTGTGTGGAGACAATGACAGGGCCCCATTCCCTGGTTGAGCATCCAACAAGGACGCTCAAAACCAATCACAACACTGCAATGCAGCATTGTGATCGGTCGGGGGAGCCTGGCTGAACTTCCTGTGCCTGTGTGACGAGGAGAGCAGGGACGCTGGATCTAGCGTGGCAAGGTAAGTGTTTTTATTATAATTTTGTTTTTAATTGCGCCCTCCCCTTGCACACCCTCCTACACCCGCATGCTCCCGCATGCCCACCACCAACAAACCATGCCGGCCGCCACTGTACTCTCTCTGGATCAACGTATGTATTTTACTTGTCACAATCTCTATTGCCTCTTATGAGCATAACATCTAGCCCACAGACAGAAACACAGGGACAAAAGTATATATATATATATCGTTTTGTAAAATCAAATGGTCTTCGCAAATCTTAAACCTTAAAATTGGGTCTATTGGAAAAATTAATTTCCTTTGCGGCCATCTTTTTTATAATCAGTCCGAGTACATTCTGATGTAGTTCTGAATGTCATAAACGGTCATTGTTTTAAAATAGATTGATTTTCGCAATTTCAATAAACAATTTAGATTATAATAATATCGCGTTTACACGTGATAGGTTTGCCATTCCTAAGAACTATGTTGAATTCTTTAAACATAACAGCACAGCACTCGGACACATACGAATGGAACTCTGTTTTCGAGAGCTAATGGAACATCTCATCTTTCTCTTCTGGAGTCCACAAACGGTATCAGAACATTGCAATTTCTATGCAACGTCTATTGTGCTACCTCAACACACAAAAAGAATGTAAACCATTAAAGAATTATCTGAAGATTCTTCTACCTTTTGAAACACTTGGCTCCGGCGTTGGTATTGGTGTTGGTGTTAGAATGTCGTCAGGATGTGGTTTACAGAGCCCATGGAAGGGACCCAGATCGAAGCAGTCCTGTAACAATTTTAGATTCACCTCAGTGCTCACACTCATAAACCCGACAGCAGTCCCATTGTCCTGTAAAAACAAAACACATTGAAGCTTTTGGAAATGTATGTGCTTGGAAGCTGTTTGCCAAAGGCTCGTGGCTAATTTTGAGTTATCGTTCAGTAAATGCAGAGATTGACTTCCCCTATTAGAACACTTAAAATGTAGGCACTTCTGGTTATTCCCCGCCTGCACCCAAGTCCAGTAACTCTGAAGTAGGACATTCAGCAATCTCTCTGCTTTTTGTGAGGTTGATAGGAGCTCTATTTCACACGTTTCCTGACATTACAATCCACATTCTAAGTGAAAAACAATTCATAGACACTTTTAACCAAGCTTTATATTACACTTTGGATATAATCTTATTTTCTTCAATACAGCGCCTTCAACGTTGCTGTGCAACTTTTTCACGTATTTTGAACAATGCATGCTCCTCAGTCTGAAACTTTCACAATATGGCTACACCCCAAGTATTGAAGACAAGATGTTTCACTTTTGTTGCTTTGTGGTTATACAACTATCTTTTTTTAATGATACTGTGATACGAGTTTATGATCCATGAATTATGCTATTCTATATTGCAGTGCTCCTTTTTGAGGTATTCAAAACAAAATGCGATGGTAAGCTTTGCAGCCATGACATCACATACTGTTCACCAGTGTCGGCCATCACCAAATTGAAACACACAGATTCGCTGCAGTAGATCCTACCTTATTAGCCTTGATTCTGGTAGATTTGAAGTTCCACTGCCACTCACCATGCTTTGAGCTCGTACGAAATACCCCTCTGTCGTGTAGTAATTTCAGATTTCTATGGTTCCCTTTCTTCTATGCTTGAGCAGAGGTGTGCCCATCATCGGAATTAATACAGTCTCTTATCAGATCGTTATCTTTTGAACTTATCCCCAGTCACAGGCAATTATGTTTTCGTTAGCTCATAGCTGGTTAGAATGATGCGTCCCTGTTGTTTTAAGTACATATGTGCTCAGGATTTCAGTGTTGTCAATCACTAAAATTCATTAGGAATTATGCCAGAATGACTGAGGCGAGTTTAAACCCATATGTCTCCTTTCCAAGCGAAACTGACAAAATACAAATCTTTTTAGTTGTCTGGAACATAGTATTCCACCTGTTATCAAAGATGTTCAAATCTCTGGGTAAAATATATGTGACTGTAGTTGTGATGTAGAGGAAAATTGCAGCTGCCGCATGGACTCTCATTGAAATTGGACCACTCTCCAATGGCCACACATGGCACACAACTATAGTGTTAGGATAAAAGGTTAAAGTATGCCCTAAAAGGTCAGGCAGACTCAAAGAAGACCCACAGAGGATGAGGATGTGGTATTGGGCCCATCAGCGAAGAAATCGCTCTCAGACCTGTAACCTTCTGGCGGCTGTTATGGGCAACCCCGGAACTGGCCACCTATCGATCGGAACTTAAAGAGCTCCTGAGCCTCCCAGGCACCACAAAAATACCCTGGCTTAAGCATATAAGGGACCTATGTATCAAACTGGGCAAAACAGATCTATGGAGTACACCCCAGGAATCATGTCCCTTGATTTCACGGTTGGAATTGGTTAGATCCTACAGAACATATAAACTTTCTGTCACCCAGGAAAGCTCGTCTTGCGGCCGCCTGACAGCTGATTTTATGCACATCAAAGACGAGTATAACATGGAACCTTTCCTGGACGACATACAACCAAATTTGGCTAGTTAACTATATGTGCAGTTTAGACTAGGGACCTTACCACTCCATGCCTTTACAAACAAATAGTCCAATACCCACTCTGATGGATGCCCTGCTTGTCATTGTAAGGAAGAGAGAGAGCTAAATGCTCTTTTCTTCAGCCCCTCTTATACACTACCTCGGCAGTGCTGGCTTATCCAACTATGTAGGAACTTAGGTTTTGTGCACTGCGCTGAGGCATTGAGAGTTTTAAAGTATGACACCCATGCCCCCATTGTCTTCGCTGTATCTCGTTTTTTAAATTCAATGTGGCATGTACGGCGGACTTTAAGCTAATAATTATGATGGCAGCATTTTAATTCCATTTCTACTCATCTTATTCTGGTTTTATTGTTTCAATTTTAAATGTTTATTGGCATGCATTTTTGATCATGTTCTTTTAACAGATGAATGAACTGTACCTCACTACCAGATTAGGACCAGGTCCGAGAAGAATCAATAATGCACTTTAGTATGGTCAATAGGTTTTTAAATGTACAGTTTTTATTATTATTGATAGATGAACTAACTGTAAGGTTACGTATTATCCTGTATTCAACTGTACCTATTTCTTGTGTTTTTATGACAATCTACTTTTATGGTCCTCAAGACCGAAATAAAGTTATCGAATGGAATGGAATGGATATCCAAATCAGAATGGTTATGGGTCATAACAAAAGTGCTCAGATTCTGACTCTGGGTACAGTTCCCAAACTACTGCCACACTATTGAGGTGCAGGCCAGGGGAAAAAGCATAGATGGTATCTGATTGAGCACACTTAGCACAAATGCAGGTGCCCAGGTTGTGGTGCGTAGGGGTGGGCAATTTGTGACACAGTCTCAAACATAGACCTGTGAAAAGAAATTCCAAAGACCCTCATAGAGCAGACTCGATAAATACCAGATCAAGTAGAATAGCTGCAGCAGGGCTAAAATAAAGCCAACACATCCGAGGTGGTCCTGATCAGGAGAAGGTGTCCCCAACGAGGAGCACTAGCTGTTGGTGGGCAAAGCTAACCAAAATGCAAGGGAAATTAATTGTTGCTGTGATCTTGAAAAAATAAAGAAGGTGTGAGTGTGCAACTGTGAAAATGGGTGGAAAGAAAAAAAGACAACTATAGGTTAGCCTTGTACATCTAATGAGCCAAGGACGTTTGTCCGGAAGGTGAATATAAGGGGATCCTCCTCCCTGAAATTTAAGTAGGGAAGAAAACTTGTCCAGAATAAAAGGGCAGTACCAACAAAATAAAATGCAATTGTGAAGGAATTAACGTGCAGGCGATACCTCTGGGACGGTCTTGATAGGACCAGGGATAAAACAGACAAAACAAATCAGCAATTAACTTTCTATAGGGACAGCCCCACACTTAAAAGCTGTCGAAGATATATCTAACATAGATGAATTAAGAGAAAAGTAGATACAAGAGAACCCGATAACTGAAGATGTGGGGGCGATTGTGGCTCTACAAAAACATTTAGACATCTGTTGGGTAGGGTCACAAAGACAGATGGGGGAATCTTCTGCGTGATATAGGGAGGGAATTCAAAACACAGTTGTCTGAACTGTTTTACAAATTCAAACACGATTGTTCGGATTACTGGAAGAGAACTAAAATGCAGGAAAGTTCTTAGAAACTTAGAGGACAATAATTCTAGGAAGTCTGGTTGCTGAGCTGTTTGAAAGTGAGCAGCTGTCAGTGTAGCAGTTCGTACGAGAAAACATGCACTCACAAAAGTACACCCAATGCCCAGGGCACCACCCGAATGTTTAAAACGAAAAAACTAAATTATACATGGACCTGCCAAACTCTAACAAACACAGGAGGTAGCCCATTAAAAGAACAAATCCTAGAAAACATAAATCTATTGCCATATTCAAATAAGGGGTATGGAGATGACGTGGGCAAGCCAAGAAGCAACTACAACATAGGTGTCTACAATACATGCTCATATTTCTGGATACATTGAAAATCCTGGTAATAAGCCCTGCACTGTTTTCGTTTGGCTAAAGAAGCGTGGGACTTGGAGGATGGAATGCAACAGACAAACATGAATAAAAAGTAACACGACAGCAGGGCTACCTAAAGAGGGGGGGGGGGTGGACGTTTGGGAGGTCAAGATGGAGAAGGGGAGGATGTAGTAATTGTGATACAAGGGGCCTGAGTGCAAACCAAGAAACTGCTATAGAAAGTAATAACCTCCAAGCTAAATGGAAGAAAACATAAGAAGGACCTGAGGTAATGTTTATAAGCCAGATGAGTTGGTGTTGCTAAAGCCAACAGAGAAGTGTGGGACTATTACATCTTACAGGGAAGCCCCGTATAGTGCAAGGAAGGAAATAACTGACTCCTATATGGGGATCACAGCTTATGAAAACAGGTCAGTCACTACTCTGGGCATTTTAACTGTTCAAATTTAAATTGGCAACTGTTACACTTATGTTCATCATTCATTAAGCAGCCATAGTCAAAGTTCAAATACGACTCCATATTCCACAAGACGTATACAAATATCAATAAAGTCTTATTATTAACTTATTTAAATTAAAAAAGGTCAACAACAACAGGGGCAACAGGTAACACAGCACACTTACAATGCAGCTGTGATTAATTTAAGCATTCTAGTTCTAATTAATTTGGTAATAATTATTAGGAAATAGAACCTCGGTCTGCCTATAAACTAACCTTCAACCCACCACAAAGTGCTCCATGTTAAAAAATATATATATAACGAATACATAGAAAGACAGAGATACATTAGATATAGTTTGTAAAAATCAAGTACTTTGTCAGACTCAGTCTTAAAAAAACAAAGAGAAGACGCCCCAAGTAGAATAGAGAAGAATAATGTCATTATGAAGCACAGAAAATATTACAGGCCCCCATTTGGAAGAGTGTGGATAGTCGGAAAATAGGTTTGCCATTTCTCTGCCAAAGTCTGAACTTTCCGCCATCTCATCAAGAGTGGTCTTTATCTTTAAGGATGCCTTTAAAGAGTGGCGTAGCCACTGTGCCATTAGCCCTAGGGCATTGGAAAGAAATGGGCCCTCTGGCCGCTATTTGAACTGTGGCATTCAGCAGTAATCGGGTTCAGTTTGCTTCTCGTGCGCCTGGGCCGCGGTGCCACCTACCTGTAGCACCAATAGAAGCTACGCCCCAGTCTGCAAATCTCAATTAATCAGTGCATCTACTGTGACATTCATGAAAGTTTAGAGCCAGAGAATGCTAAACATCACTAAGTCTTATGTCTGGGTCACATAATTTCAACTGACGTATACTACTGCCTATGTTTAGTAACCTACAGGAGCACTGCAAAATATAAACCACCTAGGAGGAGTGACAACTGATGAAACCAGGCATCTCAAAGGCATTCCCTAGCAAAACAATTACTTTTTCACTTTTGTCAATATTAAGACGGTAAATGCCAAACAACCTTTCACTGATCCTTCTGGACCAAAGAGTCTAGATGAGTCCATGTGTATGTAATGGCTGTCCTCTTCATTAGGCCCTTGCTTGTAACTGGATCTGCTCTAATTAGATGGCAATGTGGACTGCGTATTTTTGACAATGTATATGGAGTGTTCAGTTGATCTTATAGTTTCACATTTCTCTATTCAGAAACTACTTGAAGTTATACATAAACAAGATTTTTTAAAGCCGCTATCACTGGTGGATTAACTCCTATTTATTCAAGCATATTGTTTTTTCACAACAAATGTTATTCGTTTTGGAAGGTACAGAGTGGGCAGAGCCCTGCAAGAACATTACATATGGTGTAGAAGACATACAGTACCTGGTTTTAACATTCAAAAACATATTGGCCCGCAGAACACCAGGCCAAAAGGGTAACGAACTACATCGAACCCACCCAGAGAGTCTCAATTGCGTGTTGTTAAAAACGTGTCTGTTAGTAGTCTGTTTTGTCAGTCAGTCAGTCAAATAACTTTATTCGATTCAAAAGAATCATAAAAGTTTACAAGAAAGTTCGTACATTCATTTTAAAATACAAAAGATTTTAGCAAACAGTACACAAATAATGATATTAAGTTACATAAAATCAATAAAATTTGTTCATGATTCATAACGTTTCCTAATTAAAAGAACAATTCTGATAAAACTGAGCACAGAGCTACAAATGGTAACGGTTGATAATGACCTCAGGTAATCGAAACCTTCTTTTTTTTTTATTTTTTTAAAAACCTTTATTTTCAAAAGTCAGGACACAGCTATTCAGCCGACAACCCGGAGGTTCGGCAGCATCGATATATAGCAACAGAGATGCGTCCCCAGTACCATGAAAGGAGAAGTGCAAAGGTTCAATTTTAATTAAACACAAAAACACACAACAAACCCCAGCAAGGCAAGAACACTGAAAGCCCATGATGAGCCCCCCAGGGGAGGCCGGACCCCACTCATCTAACAGTTACAGTACAAAGTAAAGAGGAAGAAGAGGGACTGTAGAGGCCAAAAAGTCCAGAAACCATACTGGGCTGGAGAGAAGGTTAGGAGGAAAGCTGTTCCTCGGGAGGATCCAGATCCGGGGCAAGACATATTCCCCCCCTGTATTGATTCCACCGCCCCCATATGGCGTGCCACTTCCGGGGGCGGCCTCTAGCGCAATAGACCGTCTTTTCCCTTAACATACTCCAGTCCATATTTTCTTTCCACGCGGTCAATGTGGGGGGCCCCGCAGAGCCCCACAATCGCGCGATATCTCTCTTAGCGACCATGTTGCCCAGAGTCACCCATTGGGTCTGCGCCGCATTATGATCAGTGGGCCCCCAGACATTCAGTAGACAACACCTCGCTTCCGGCTGCATAGCAATGCCCGTCACCTCCCCCATCACTGCATGGACTCTCCTCCAAAATTCCGTGATGACACCACATTCCCAAATGATATGCAGGAAAGTACCCACCATACCACAACCCCTCCTGCATAGGCCGTCCTCCGAGAATCCCATGTGAACCAGCCTTGGCCCCGTCACATACACTCGATTCAGTATTTTAAGCTGCACCAGCCTCAGACGCAACGGGATCGCAACCTCCTTAGGAGAGGAAACAGCAGACTGCTAATCCTCGTCATCCAACTCGAGGCCATCCCTAGCCCACTGGTCCCTCAACCCCAGAAGCATATCCGCCCGGACGTTGATCAGTTTCTTATAGATGAGCGAGATCGTGCTCTCGGGCATATGGCCATCAAGGACCCGGTCCTCCAAAGGAGAGGACTCAGGCACCTTCTCACCCTCTATGAGGACTGATCGGAGGGCGTGACGCACCTGAATATAGCGGAAAAACTCAGATGGCCCCAGCTCATACTCCTTCTGCAACTCTTCAAAGGACTTCACCCTCCCCTTAATCAGGACATCTCCGACCCTGGAGATGCCGATCAAGTCCCATTTGTCAAAGCCTTTTGTGTGCCAAAGCCTACCCAGTCTCTCAGATTCAAATAGCGGGGTAGCGAGGGTGAGCCTATCCTTCCAGCCCAGCGAGTCAGTTGCCATCTTCCACACTCGCACCGCCACAGCAGTGGGCCCCGTGAGGGACGAGTCCAAGGACCGCGAATACAACGCCCTGTAATAGTTACCACCACGCAGCAACCACCTGTCCATGGCATACCCAGGGCTGAGGGCAGGGCCATAAAACCCATGATTAATCGCACTCAGCTGGGTGGCCCAATAGTACCGTCGGATGTCTGGGAGCGCAATGCCCCCGTCGTACCATGGAAGCGTCAACTTTGCAATAGCTATTCGCGGCCGCCCATCCCAAATCAACGTTCGTTGGAGGCCTTCGACCTCCCGAAAGTATTTGGCCGGAACCCAGTCCAAAGTATTCTGCAGTGCGTAGAGGAAGCGGGGAAGCGACATCATTTTGAACAGGGCCGCACGCCCAACGAGGGAGAGCGGCAGCCTCCGCCAGCCTTCAACATCCCGCCTCAGGCGTGCCAGGGGGGGGAGCAGGTTCTTCTCATATCGCACAGCAGAGTCCATAGAGATAAAGATCCCCAAATACACGAAGCCCTGCTGAGCGACCTGTATCGAACATGTTCTAGGGATCGGGGGAACCTCGCCACTAAGAACATACAAATATGATTTACTCCAGTTGATAACAAGACCCGAGTTCCTACCAAAAGATGTGAGTACGTCACAGACCACTATTAGTGATTTCTTGGGTGAGGCAAGATACAGCAGGATATCATCGGCATAGAGCGAAATACGGTCCTCGTGTTCAGGCGACCATCTAAGGCCCCGTATATCCGGGTGCCAACGTATCCACGCAGCCAGCGGCTCAAGGGCGAGGGCGAACAACAAAGGCGACAGGGGACAACCCTGCCGGGTACCCCTCCCGAGCTGCAACGGAGTCGACGCCCGACCATTCACCACCACACTCGCAAGTGGCCCCTCATACAGCAACCTCACCCAACTCACAAAACCGTGGCCAAAGCCGAACTTGGTCAGCATGGCCCACAAATATGCCCATTCCACCGTGTCGAATGCCATCGTGGCGTCAAGAGACGCCACAATAGCTGGTTCACGCAGTGTATCCGCCCTGGCGATTACACCATGAAGGCGCCGAAGATTTAACGCTGTGTTTCGGTGCGGGATGAAGCCGGATTGATCAGGGTGGACCAAGTCAACGAGTACCCTAATCAATCGGGTCGCCAATATTTTAGCCAGAATTTTCGGCTCTGCGTTAAGAAGTGAGATAGGCCTATATGAGGCGCACTTATCTCGGGGTTTGCCCTCTTTGTGTATAACCACGATCGTCGCCAGTCGCTGGTCCAACGGGAGGGTCCCACTCCCCCGCGCCTCCATAAACATGGCGCGCAGGTGAGGGGCGACCCTATCCGGAAATAGCTTGTACAAATCGACCGGCAAACCGTTCGGTCCCGAGGCCTTACCCGAGTTTAACGCGCGGATAGCCCCCGCCACCTCGTCAACCATTATGTCACCATCTAGATCTTCCCTATCTATGTCGGAGAGACAGGGCAACTCGATATCACGGAGGAGGTCAGACGAGTCCTCGGGCGGCCTATCCGACACTGAGGCATAAACCCTACAGAAATAGTCCGAGAAACACTGTACAATCCTCTCAGGTTCCACAATCTCCTCTCCCCTCTCTCCCGTCAACTCTGGCACAACTCTATTGACCCGTTCTTTTTTGTCCAGCCAAGCCAGGAGTTTCCCTGCCTTGTCACCAACATCATACAATCGGCCCTGCTGCTCCCTACTGAGGGTTTTAGCGGCGTTCGTCACCAGGTCCTTATACTCAGCTTGCTTCAAGCAAAGCTCATGCAGTGAGGACTCTGTAACCTCCTCCTCCAGCGCTCCCTCCAGAGCCGCGATCTCCTCCTCAACCTGCAGAACCTCGCCATCTCTCCGCCGCTTGGCAGCTACTACTAGGGAGAGGGCTTCCCCTCTGAGCACGGTCTTAAATGCTTCCCACAGCGACACTGCCGAGTCCACGGATCCCTGATTATCCTTGAAAAAATTATCTACTTTCTTTACCAGCGCGCTGCGCATCTTGGGGTCTCGGAAATACCACGGGTTGATAGGGGCCACCCTTCCTCCTCCCTCCCGACCTAGATCCAGCCGGATCCACACTGGCGAATGGTCAGATATACCACGCGCCATGTGCCTCGCCTCGGAGACCAATGAGGCATGCGCAGCCAGAGTGAGTAAGTAATCAATCCTGGAGAGACTACCATGTGCCCCGGAGTGGAACGTGTATTGGCTCTGTGTGGGGTGCCGGAGCCTCCAGCAGTCTATCAGGCCAAGCGTGTTTAGGAAGTCTGGGAGCCACCTCTGAGCCCCCCCTGTGTCTCTGGGCGGGTATCTATCCAGCAGGCCGGAGCCAACAGCGTTGAAATCACCTTCCACCACAAGCATACCCCCCGGGAGATCCAGCAGGGCCCCACCCAGATCTGTGAACGTGGAGGCCTGCAGGGCCGGCGGGACATAAACCGAAACTAAAACCAAAGTTCTTCCTTCCCACCGCCCCCCCACCGCCACAAACCTCCCCCTATCATCAACAATGGTGGAGTCCACCTCAAATGGTAGCGAGGCTCTGACTAGGATGCCCACACCCCTGGACCCAGAGGAGAATCCCGAATGTGCTATGAATTTATAACCCTTCCTATTCAGAGCATAGCACGTATTATCAATAAGGTGCGTCTCCTGCAGCAAGGCAACATCCGGCATTGACCGTTTCAAGAATTGCAAAACAATCCCACGCTTAATGCGATCCCCCAAACCATTAACATTCCAGCTTATAACACTTAAACCCCTACCCCCCATCCTCAAACGTAAAGAGGCCCACCCCACTCCCGAAGAGCCACCATGGAACAGTCCTGGAAAGAATCATCATGCCTTGCAGAAATAAACCCCCCAACAACAAACCCAAAATCCCAGAAACCCCCCCCACCCTGCACCCCTGCGGCAGCTTACAAAGCCCCCCCAACTTGCAGTGTGCCTGTCGCCCTACAAAAACCCCAAAAATCTACAAAAAGTACCCTAAGGGAGGAAAAGAGCACCCCTCGTCCTCCCGCCGCCCTCCGCATTGACTGCACTCTATTCAAGTCTTCAAATATAGCCAAATCGAGTCAGACCGGCTCCGAAAAATCAGCCCTGCCCGTCCCGGCCACTGTCCCCATCCTCGGCAATGTCCTCCCCCGTCCGTCGTCGGGGCAAAGCGTCCAGCCATTCATCGGCCATAACAGGAGAGTCAAAGAAAAATGTCCGATCTTCGTGCACCACACGTAGTCTGGCAGGGAAGAGCATGGCATACTTCAGATCCCTCTCCCGAAGCCGCCTCTTCACCCCCAGAAAGCCCTGTCTCTGCCTCTGCACCTGCTGGGTGAAGTCCGGGTAGAAATTCACAGACGCGTTCTGGAAGGGGACCGGGCCCGTCACCCTCGATGCTTGCAGGATAGCGTCCCGATCTCGAAAATGAAAGAGCCGAGCGACGATCGGCCTCGGTGGGGCACCCACCTTGGGCCTCCCACCCGGCACTCTATGGGCCCTTTCAACCGCAAAGAACTTTCCAAGACCCTTGGGCTTCAGATGATTAAGCACCAAGTCCTCGACAAGCAGGTCAACCGAAGCCTCATCCGAGGACTCCGGGACCCCGATGACGCGCACGTTGTTGCGCCTGGCCCGGCTCTCAAAATCCTCCAGCCGACGGGCGGCGAGATCACTCTCGGTCCTCAGCTTACGAACCTCGATCTGCAGTTCCGTGACATCATCGGTGAGGCCCGTGGTCTTGAGGTCCAGGGTCCTAACCCGTTCATTCGTTTTGCCCAAGTCCGCACGGATCAGGTTAACATCCACCAAGAAGGCATCCACCTTATGCGCCAGGGCATCAAACTGTCTCCCAATCGAGGTCTGCATCCCTTCGAGCGCGCCCATGACATCCTGTAGTGAGAGCTCCAGGGCCAAAGGCGAGGCCTCCTTCTGGGTATCCGGCGACTGGCTCGACCCACTCGGTGATCCCTTCTGCAGAGCATAGCGGTCCATACTATTGACTTGGGTATAGGCTCCCCGCCTGGTAGACTTAGCCTTCAGCCGATCCACCTCTGCTTTGCCCGACATGGTTGATACCAAGCAGGTCGGTTCAGATAAGACAGGTCCCTCTCAATGAAAGGAATCAGGGGTGATCAGTTCTGCAGTGGGCCACCAGAGTAGCCTGCAGAGCGTCCATAGGGTAATAAAGCCACCAAGAGCTCTCCAGGGGCAGGGCTGACAAAGGGAGAGAAAGCGAAAGTGAAAGGACGGGGACCTCCGTCCGACAGTTCACACCTCGCCTGGCCGTTGTTGTTCAACTAGAAGTCGGGCATCCTGCCAACTCTAGCTCCTGGCATCCCTCGGAGATAGGCCGCAATCTTCCGCCAGGCATAAGTCCGGTTCCCGGTGGGCGATCCGACCGCGGGTAGCATCAATCGCCTCCCTGACAGGTCATCCACACGATGCCATGCATACCGACAGGATTAGAGACAGGATAGTCGACGGAGGGCGCGAGGGTCTCGGGAACTCAGAGCTCACGCGGCCATCTTGGTCAAGCGCTAGGCTCCTCCCCAATCGAAACCTTCTTGATAAGTACAGGGACGAATGTCCCTTAGAATGGGCTTGATAAAACGGGCTCTTGGATCTTTATAAAGTAAACAAAAAAGCATAAGATGCATTGTGCTCTGATGGGCTGCATTATTACATGGACAAGGGGGGAGCCTCTCACACCATCCTCCCTGTTTCGGAAAAGCCACAAGAAAATGCAGTGTATTTAAACGAAATCTTGTCATTAAAAAGCGCGAATGAGCCTGAGTAGTAAAAGACAAGTAGAATTGCTGTTGTTTTAAAGATACATATGCCACTGTTTTACTGTGCTGACTAGACAAACTTAAAACAGTATAATATGAATTCTTGATGACCGTCTTCATATTAGATTGAATAGACTCCGTGTTTTCATAAAAATTTACAAGACCTATCTTATAAAAAAAAAAAGTTTCCTTGACATAGCGTAACCATGGTACCGCAATTGCATTGTTAAGGTTCATACAGTCTCTTAAAATACCTCTTGAAAATAACAGCTCTTCTGAGGTCCAAATTTTCCCCCATAAAAGCAACGTGAATTCTGTCAATCACATAATCTAAGCTCACCTCGGAATGACAGAATTAAGTAGAAGTGCTACTGGGGATAAAAAGGAGGCGTTTTAAAAATGTGTTCTCTAATATTTGGATCTGGGCACTTTTATGGTATCCCCATACCCCTGCCCAATAGGTGGCTATTGACAGACATTTAGATTTATACAGTGTTTTCAGTTCAGCTATCAGCTTATGACCAAGTTTGCTAGCAAAGCGAAAGAGCCCCTCTATGGTCCTGCTGGTTTGTTGTAACCGTGTTGTAATCAAGTGATCCCAGCTCAACTTATTATTAAAAAGATTCCCCAAATAGGTAAAATTTGACACTTTGTCAATGACTATGTCATTGACAGTGTACTTACGTGTTTTAACTTTATTTGGACCACAAACCATAATAAAAGATTTGCTAAAATTAACCTTGAGATCCAGTCCTAACATGAACTCATTACATGCATTCAGACATTTTTGTAAGCTGTTTGCTGTTAAAGTCATCAATACTGTATTTTCCGCATAGGACAATAAGGGTACTTGTTTGCCTTCTATTCTTGGAAGATCCAATTTTTGTTGTAATAAATAATGTTCCAAACCGTTTGTATATATTAAAAATAGAAATGGAGCCAATATGCATACCTGGTGTACACCCTCAGTTGAGGGAATTGACTTGGTATTTTCTCCTCCTGGACCATACCGAATGGCTACCGTAGCAGCTGCATGCAGTCTGCGCAACAAAGTAACAAGCGGTTCCTCAAATCCCATGGTGTCCATTAACGCCCACAACTTTCCCCGACAGACTGTGTCGAAAACACTGGACAAGTCCATGAAGGCCAGATGGATCGAAACACCCCTGGCCTTCATGTACTTACCCATAATCATAGACAGGTTGAGGCACTGCTCCGTCGTTCCCCTTCCCTTCCTGAAACCATATTGGGTATTTACAATGATACCGGAAGCATTGGCCGATGTCTTCAGACGTGCAAGGATTACCCTCCCCAAAAATTCACAAGAAGCATCTATTAGGGAAATCAGCCTATAGCATTTCGGGTCATTTCTGTTTCCCTTTTTAAAAATTGGCGCCACCACTGCTCCTTTCCATGATGATGGAATATGGCCCACAATTACGGCTTTAAAAACATTAAGTAACAAAGGGGCCCAAATTTGTGGGTTATTTTTTAATAAGTCCAAGGGCACACCATCTGGCCCTGGTGATTTTAGGGGAATACCTTTTCTCAAAGCCTCCTCTACTTCACTCATGGAAAGTGATAAACTGAGCTGTTGTGCAGTCTGCAGGTTAAGTGTTATGTCGTCCTCGCACTCATTTAACGAAACACTCTTTGGGTTAAATATATTGGAAAACTGGGCCTCCCAAACCACCCCGTTATATTAGTATCCATGGTCCTCATTTCATTACTGAAAAGCAGGCGATTTAACACCTCCCAAAAACTCCTAGAATCCTTCAGGGCACTTGCTCTTTTCGAGATCATCCCAGGCCTGCTTTCTCAATTCGTCCTTTCTCTGTTCAATGACCTTTTTATAGGTTTGCCTGGCTACTTTTATCATGGCCCTGTCACGAGGAACTATATGTAGCGCCTTCTTCAGTCTATTTTGCGCTGCAGAATACTCAGTATTAAACCATCTTATTGCAGGTTAACTACCTTTTCTCACTGGTCTTCGCAGGTTCTTAGCCACACCGTCACAGATACTTTCAAAACTCTGTATTATCGCATCTGGCTGTGATGTATCAGTTAGACAGGTCATCACCTGCGTTAGGGTAGTTTTAATGATAGACTTCTCAAGGTCCTGAGGATTGATCTTATCCCATTTTAGCCTTATCCCTTGGATATGACTATATTTAATTAAACAATTTGAGGCCTTACCCTTTCGCGCCACAGTGTGTAAGGATACAGTAAGAGGATTATGGTCGCTATCTGGATTCGGTTCGACCTCAAAATCATCAACAAGGTGTATGTACCTGCTAGAGATCAACATAAAATCAATTGAACTTACATGACCCCCCCCTGAAATGTTGGATATTGCACCATTGAGGTACTAGCCAAGGTATCAATCATACGTAGATCATTAACTACAGTAATGGAATTTAGCACTTCACCCTGTGTCGAATGTTTAAAATGAGTCAGAGGTTGGTCATTAGTATCTACTAGCCCACAGACCTTACTCCCACTATACTGACATAAGGTGCAGTTAAAATCTCCCACCCACATAATACAAAAAAGGGGAGACATTCCCTGCTACCTTAACAATCTCCATATCGAGAGAATCAATAACGTCAGAATTCTGCGTATCAAAGATGTTGTAGTACCAATTGACTAATAATATAGGTACATTAATCAGGTTAAAACACAAAGTCAACTGGTACCATGGGGAGTCAATTACTTTTTCTATTCTTAGTGACTCACACTGCACCGAGATTAGGGTTGCTAAGCCTTCCTTTGCCTTCCCAGCCAGTGATAGTTCAGCCTGCACAGTTAGTGGGTTATATCCGTCCAGAGAGAAATCATTCCTGCTCCAAGTTTCTTGCAAACAGATAATATCAAAAGTTTTGACATACTGAACCCATACCTCATCCAATAGCCTTTGTGAAATACCTGCCACGTTCCAAGAAATTAAACGAAGGCTGCACCTATCGGGTTGGCTATTTTGCATATATGAAGAGTTGCCATCCTCACTATTCAAAGGTTGTTCAGCTTGCGTGGCAGTCAGAACTATCCCAGTAGCTTCTTTCATTCCCAAGCTTTTGTTATGGAACTGCTGTGGAAGGCTATGGTTATGTATGGGGTCCACAAGAAATGTATGCTCTTTAACATTCCTACATAAATTGGGAGTGATCTTGGCTACATGAGCATTATTCTCTAGTACACTTGACTTTAGTCAGTCTATTTCTGTAAGATCGCTTAATGGCTCAAAGCGGTTATCGCGATGCCATGGTTGAGACTGTGGATGTTGTTTTGTCATTAATTGGCACTCTTTTTCCCCTAAGTGAGGTCGCGATCTGGGTGGTCGGTAAAAGAAACCCAATGGTAGTATAGTGATCCTTGACTCATCTATAGGTTGATTAGCCATCCTATCTAATATAGATCTTACCAGGCCTGGTGGCCTAAAGGTCAGTACAATGCAGTCCCCCGCCAGTGACTTATTAGTTGGCCCTACCCACCTAACCCTACGTGCCATCCTAAGTTCAGAAAACAGGAGATTATTGTTTTTACCTGTCTTTACATTTACAAGGTGTAGAGATTTGTTCCTCAAAGATAACCAGTCTTCCCTATCACCAGGCAACAATGGAGGAACATTAGCTAAGCCAACAATGTAAGGTGTTGTTTGTGGGGGCAAATGTAAATCTGAGCCACTAGTGTGCGGATAGCGTGGGTGGTGATCTACAAAGGGGCCTAGGTTTTGGGACCTTTCATCAGCATTATTACACACCCTATTCACTTTATTAGTATTTTGAGGATTCATAGGCCGACAATCACCTTGTGAAAAAGCTGTCTGTGATGGAGAAACAATAATTTGTGGACAGTTTTTTTCTGGGTTCCCTTGACGGGACCCCTCTTGTATCATGGTGTTACTAGAGGATTCCAAATTATGAACACTCCCACCATTTGCCCCTCTCATGGTCTTGTTTGGCCTAGCTCTGTGATCTACAGGCAGTGTGGAAACGCTAGGTAATTGGTTCTCTAAACATGATAGCCTGCTCTCAATGGCAGTCAATTTACAAAGAATAGGATTAAGATGAGCTGTAATTACAATTTCCAGTTTATCCCAAAAACCCTCCTCCAGGTTATAACTCAGAGTCGGCTAAGGGACCGTCTCTATAGGGACTATAGCTTGATTTACCTCAGATGTGGGCTCCCTGTCCGCTTGATTGCTACTACTACCCAGAGATTTAGGTATAAGATGACTTTGTTTATGTGTCTTAGTTGCTACCTGTCCTTTCCTTTTCTTTTCTTTGGCGGCGGTGCCGAACCACATCCATCTTTTGATTTCGATTTCTGTGCCCTCGTGATTACATTTGACTTGGCTAAAGTTACTTGAGAGTCGGTTTTCTCCTGAGCGCTAACAAACTCAGCGCATGGTGAGGGCGACCTGCTTGTTCGTAATACTCCATCAGCCAGGCTAGTATGTGAGCTTAAAGTACTAAGAGTATTGCGACTCGGTAATATTTGAGAATCTAGGGACAATCTGCGCTCAGTTAGCTCAATTTCATGTATGAGCGCAGATTCAGCCCTTAATAAAAAGGCATCCAATGTGCCTACTACCCCTTGACCGTTCTTTGGTTATGTCATGTTCAATATAGCCCCACCGCACAAAATAGTAGCAGCCAAAACAATATTCCACTGATACCTTCAATAAACAATGCTATAGGACATCACAAGTCAATTTCAAGCAATAATGAACGTTTTGGACAACCCAGTCTCTTTCAGCCTCTTGTACGAATTGGGACCCAATACCTTACAGATTCAGCTCAATTTCAATTCAACAAAGGTCCATTGATGGCAGTTAGTCCTAACTGCAGATGTTAATGCCCTGGCCCAGCCCAGCCTCCTTCAGCCCCTGACGGGCAAAGACAGGCCCGCCCTTCGCGCCGCGGGGGGAGAGGCAGCACTTTATGCGCAGAGATGGTGAAGTGCCTCCCCCTCGTTAGTGACACCTGGCTGCTCCAGCGTTGCACCCTGGGACTTGGAGTTCGCACCAGGGTGATGTTACAAGGAAAGATGCAGCGTGGACTACGGACACACCAGGGATAAAGAACTCTGTTCAACAATGTGAGTGAGCCCCCCAGCAGAGCCCAACACACGCCAACACAGCACACAGAAGCCGGAACTTTCTTAGTCATGTGGCCATATATTGCTTACTGCCTCAATGAGTGTTGCGCAATGTAAGAGCACTAAGGGAGTCAATTGTACAGCTGGTGGCACTCTGTGATACAATCTAGGAGACAGGCATTGGGGGTACTCACTGGTTGTTGATACTTCAATCTTATCAAGCAGGCTCCTCAGTATAGTCTCAGAGTTTATAGCACAGTGTCTTTAGTTACAGAGGTTCATTGCTCCCAGCCTCGCGTGTCAGTGCGATCGTTGTGCACAGTATTACAAAACTTCCATATTGTGTGCCTCCAGCGTATCCCAGCAAGCAGGCACGGTCCCAGGATTTTACGGTGTAATGGCAATATTTACCGGGGCTCACTACTCCCAGCCACACATATGGCAGTGTGATTGCTATGCACAGTAATTCGAGGCGGCCCCCCTGTGTTTTCAGCCTCGGCGTGCCACGGGTTACGGCCACGCCGCGCAGACCAGGTGCCCTGCTACACCACACACTGCTCCCAATCGGACCGGGTTTGTCCCTGCGCAGGCCTCAGGCAGCTGCTCCCATACCGCCACAATTCACACTGGCAGTCGGGTTCCTCAGTGCACCTCAGATGCACACAGGAGAATGGGGAGCCGTTGCGTCCCATGCCGGCAGCAGGGGAAATCCAATCACGTCCACCCGACCCGCGCCAACAGTCAACCCCGGAGGTCTCAGCCCAGGCACCCGGCAGCAGTCGGTGGGGTCGTCCTTCCGGATGCAGTCAGACTATGATGGTGGAAAAATAATCCATATATTACCCAGTGGGATCATAAGAGTCTGAATGTGGTAATGGGGGTAAGTCTATGCCCCTATATGTCGCCCAGCAAGACCAGATTATTCAATCATATTTTAGAAGAAATGGTGAACAACTCATTTCATATCAAAGCCAAAACAAAGTTGTATTCTAATTTTCATCTGACTTGTGCAAGGACTTCTTAAAAAGACCAAAGCCACCTTTGTTGGACAATATAAGCATCAGTATTCATCTGAAGCAGTTAAAGATGATCAGTGATTTGTATATAATATTTTTTTCCAAATATATTTAAGCTGCACCTTACTTAGTTAATATATATGTTAGAGCTGATGCATATTGATTTCTAGTTCTCACTCGCTCCTTGCCTACAAAGAGTCTGCACTCATGATGGAACAATTCTGCAAGAGACGCATTTCGGCACTTGCTGCCTTTTTCAATCTTGCTTTTTAAATGGACCATATTCATTGCCTTTTTTTAAGCACATCCCCCTCCATAGACATAGAAGAAATACTCTCTGTAAGTCAGAGAAATCGTGTCCGTCATAATAAACATTATAAAAATGTAATATCCACGATTTACCATTGAGTAAAAGTTGAAGTTGTTGTTCACCGCATCTTTAGTGTCCCACTCTCACACTGATGAGCAGTTATCTGCGCGGTGTCCTGCTCCGGATTCCTTCTGGCTCCTCAATCCGAGACTTGCAATTCGTTGGTGTCTTGCAAACCTGCTGCATGAGCACGTCCGCTTGCAGTGTCGGATCGCTGCTCCCACCTCATCCTTTTCTCCAAACAGCCTTTTACAGGTCTGGGGGCATGCCGACTGTACTGAAAACACTCCAGGTCGCGGTTGCAGGCATGCACCATAACCCAGGTGGTGCACGGTAGAGCGCTACAATTGGATACCATATTGATTGCAGCCCGAACATTGAACATTTAAATACTTAATGTGAAATCGTGGATATTAAATGTTTATAACATTTATTTTGACAAATACGATGTCTCTGATGTACAGAGAGTATTTCTTCTATGTCTATGGAGGGGGATGTGCCCAAAAAAAGGCAATGAATATGGCACATTTCAAAAGCAAGTTTGAAAAAGGCAGCAAGTGCCGAAACGTGTCTCTTGCTTCAATAACATTGAGTTGTCCCATCACGAGTGCACAGGCTCTTTGTAGGCAAGGAGCGAGTGGGAATGTGCGAGCGCCTGGTGGTAGCGCTCTACCGTGCACCACCTGCGTTATGGTGCATGTCGGCAACCGCAACCTGGAGTGTTCATTGATTTCTAGTTCTTCACTCCATATTCCCCTCTTCTTAGAGATTTCCATAAATATTGTTGTCAATGATGTTAAAAGAAAGCGTACATGCATATAAGGGGTCTTTATATTCCATAAAGGAACCTTGGTATATACTATAAACACATACAATGTTCCCTTTAAATGAGTTAGCTCAGTATTAACCACCAATTCCAACTACCAGTTATGTATGACAAGTGCAAAGTACAGATCATGAGCAATAAAAACCAACCCAGATGACTGAGAATAACGTAGCATTTGACCAATAATTCAGATAAAGAAGAAATTGAAATTTCTAACATGATTTCTTTATGAATGTCAAACATTGTGTATCTGATTGATTGAAAGGGGGCATACCAAAACACTGAGTCAGAGTGCATATACAATGGCCTTGTTCTCCACAAGAGGAACACTCCTGCCCTCCCTCAAACACAAGGGATGATCAAGTAGAGAAACGAGTTTGTCACTCTAAAGGAGTGCTAAGGCATTAATGTCAACACCAACATCAACACCAAGAAACTCTCGTCACAATCTTTTAGGGGTATCCTATATGCTGCAGCAAGTCTCATACAGGGCATGAAGAAATATGATGACATCACCCCCATCCTGATGGAAATTAATTGGCTCCCATTGCTTGCCCGCACCATCTTGAAAACAAGCTGCATTATTTACAAAACCATCAGGACCCACGCCCCCACTTACCTAGCAGACAATCTTACCATCTCTGGTGGCTCTCAAAACACCCTCAGCCAGAACACCATCCGACTGCAAACTAAGAATTGTAAAAAAGGAATAAAACAAGACAACAGGCCTCTCCATCTATGCACCCAGGATCTGTAACAACATCCCCATATCTATCAGGTCCGCCCCAACACTGCTCCAATTTAGGTAAGATTTGAAGACTAACTACCTCATAATACATTAACCGGTCACAACTCAGCTTCATCTCCTATTACTTGTTGACTGTAAATTTACTTTTCAACTTGTGCAGTGCTCCGCTGCCTTTGGGAAAGGTTTGCCCTATAGAAATACCATATACATACATATATACTCCTGGCGTGGTAGGTTTCTGACCTGATGTGCAAAACGGAGGCATTTTTTTCATACACCCCCTACATTTACCTAACATAGATCCATCAATGCTGTGTATGGCTTTATATGCCCATATGATGTACTTACTATATATTGGTTAAACATCTTAGAAGGTTAAGAGGTGAGTCAGGTAGCACAATAGAATTTGATGTCCAATAGAAAAGGCACTAGCAGTTTTCCACTTCACAACAAAGCGCTTTAGCCAGAATGCATCAGATGGCAAGTTACTGAAGACATTCATTTGCTCCGATGAGGTGGCAACATTTCTAGCTTTCTTTGATCAGACAATCCAGCTGGATTTTCAGAATGGACGCGATCAATAGGGGCAGTCGCTATCCACATTGATATCACAGTTGTATTCACTGTTACGCGAACGTTTTGGAGGAGAACCATATCAATGTTTTTTACATTCCTCTTTTTGTTGATTACAATCCTCCTATACGTTTTTTTCTAACTATAACCATGAAAATGTAATGTTGAATTTTGAAACTGTATATTGTCTATTCACACATGAGCATTCTATTTCAGTTTCATACAATGGCCATTAACGTATTTCCGTTTATGGCCTTGTCAACTGCCACAATACATTTACTTGAAGTTGATCTGTGTTTTAGTTGGTATAGCCTTTAAAACACACCTAAAGACTAATTGTGTGACTGCAGTGGAGGCACTTTGATAATTGCATTAGTCATTTTCTATTAAGTATTTCTTCTATTTTTTAAACTCAGTAAATTAATTATTTTGCCGTTCATGCAGGGCTGGACTAGCAGCAGCGGGCACCGGGCATTTTCCCGGTGAGCCGGAAAGGTGGGGGCCGGTATTTTGTTATTTGCGGCGGGTTTTGCAGCAGTGTTGCAATATCGCCCCCTGTAACAAAATAACAGAAGCAGTGTTTCTCACCATGCAGCGCCCCCCTCACCTCCCCGGGGCGGTCCGACTTAATTGCCAGGTCTGGTTTGTGTTCTTCTCAGTCCGGCCGTCCATTCATGGGCTGTTTTTTAGGTCTCGCCTGACCCAGCGCATGCGCTGGTCTGGCGAGACTTATTGAGAGGGCTCCAAAAAGTGCTACCAGGCCAGCCTAGAGCTACAGTGCATGTGCGCGGGCACACGAGCCGCGCCTTACCGCGATTACTTGATGTTTGATCGTGATCGCGATCACTTTCACTTTGCATAGCCAATAGGTCTCGCTTTTGGGACCTTATAAGTATTCAGTTATGCAACTGTTGCATGGCTAAACACTTATAAGGTCCCAAAGGCGAGACCTATTGGCTATGCCAATGCTTGTAGTAAGATTTCTAACATACTTAACTTTAGCTGTGCTGCTTGTTTTTTGTCATTTTTGGTGTGTGGCTGACATTGGTAGACTTTTCACTTAGATACGATTTCAAACCATGCTTCGCGGCCATGGTGGGCCAACAAGTTGTAGTCAGCATGTTGCCCCACTGCTCTGCAGCTCGCCCACTATCACTTATTATAAAGTGTCTGTAATATGCTATACAGTAAAACTTGCATATTGAGGCCCTCGTTACTAGTGGCATGGTGGTGACATAGTTATCACACCCGACAAATAATGGTACCCTAGGTATAGTTATTGATTTGATGAGAAGCATACTATATTTCCAAATACAAGTTTCTCCGTAATAATGGGGATTAGCATGCTGAGTTTAGTGCTTTTGACAACAAAATCTGAATGTTTCAGTAATTACCGGGCCTTTTTTCCACAGTGTACTACGGCAGAAGACCCCCGATGATACTGTCCTGGGTGAAATTGTAAGGTGTGATTACCCAGTGTACTTTTCCCTAAGCTGCTTTCTTGTCGTTCTGACATGTACAGCAGTAGGAGTCGCTGCACATATCAGGTTGCACAGAGCCTTTCATAATGAAATGTAATGCAAAAATTGGGGTAGTCACAGTTGTTACGTAGACACTGTGTCTTTTCCCTCGTACATTACCCTTGTCACTTTCCATGCTGTTTTGGTATTTACTTCTTCAGCATTACACACAATAAGGGTGAGTGCTATATACTGCACAAATATACTAGTAGACTTGTATAACCCCTAGCATGCTACTATTCAGTTGTTTTTGTATTGAAAATATGTATATATGCCTGTCTTTTACAATTGATTAGATTGGGGTCTCCAACAACACTGAGCACGCAGTTCTGAGAAAGAATCAGCCCATTCTGTTTTCAGAGTCAGAATGTCAACACTTTTGTTATAGATTGTTAGCAAAGGCTAGTGGAACAACTTTACTGCACTGAACGTCGTTGCTTTTTTATGTAAAAATAGGTTCATTTTTGGACAGTTTGTTTTCACTTTTTTGTACACCCATCACCTTCCACACCAAAAACTGCATCGTTCACAATGAATGATGCCACCTATGAAACCTATGTTTGGAAATAATATACAATCTAGGCCTTTCTCACCATGTTCTGACTTTTTTGAATTAGCTACATAATCTTTATTGGCGCTAGATCTTATGATCTGAATGGATCATAAGTGGTGTGGAATATTGGGCAAATCAGTCTAGATGGAACAATGTATAGAGTGCAGACAATTGAAACTGATCATGAAAATATGTGTTTATGACATTTTGCATTGAGGTTGAAAAATGGAGCTATGTTATCTTGACTTTAAAATTTTCACCCACAATCTTTACACCTCCAACATTTTTTGTTCAATCACATACAGTCAAAATATTTTGTCATTTCCACTGACCTCACCAGAGGCAGCACAGACAACCCAACTCAATCCAATTCAGGAAGTACAAGACAGGTTCCAGCAACCTACATTGCTGTGAAAACTAACCCCATCGAGATGACCAAAAAACCCTACTGAATAACCTCAACACTAACATTTCCACCAATTTCGAGAAACTGGCCACTAACTAGAAAAATAAAGAAGCCCACAGTAGGCATTAGATCTACCAACTAATGTCTCAGTGAGGAACTAAAAGTGGTGAATTACAGTAGTCATAACCTGAAGTGAAAATGGTGTAAGTTGCCATCAACTGAAGACATGCTCCTCTGCAAGAGACACAGGAAAGCCCAACACAGCGCCATTAAGGAAGAGAGCTAAAAAAGTTGAAAAGTTTACCAATTGCTTCTAGGAAGCCTCAAAGAAGCAAGGAAAAATTTCAGCATCTTCTGAGAGCTATCCAAATCAGATGCTAAGAAGAATACCCCCTATGCCACTTGACAACATTGCAAAAACCTCCTGGACCTTTTTTAATCAGAAACAAGTAACACCTGTGTTGCAGTTTTTTAACAATCCTACCTTTCTAACTATTCCCTACACCCTCAGACCCACACCTTATTCTTAGAAGTCCTCCAGTCCACTGGATAGCAGGGAAGTGTTCAAACTAGCCTCGAAAAAAGTATCCATGGAACTGTGCTCAACGGCATCTATCAAGGAATGTCTGCCTTCACTGACCAGAGGCATCCAATCATGTTAAGTCAAGTGCATCCCTGACCCTCTTAAACGTCATCACTCCACTTCTAAAAAAAATATTTAGAATGGCCAGTGGATCCAGGCAAATTACGGATCCATCTCTAACTTACCTTTCACCAGCACGATCATAGATAGGGATAGATAGGCAACTCCAAGACTATTTTGATCAGAACGATCTCCTCCATGATCACCTGTCAGATTCAGATAGTTTCTAGAACAATTAGCCCATCTAACGGATATCAGAAAAGTTCTCCTCCTCATCCCTTTAGGATGACAAATCCAGCCTTAACACTGCTTAATCACTCCACCATCTACGATTTGATGGCGCATAAAATACTTTTCAACAGACTGGAAAACTAGGAAGGTGACTTTGTAACAGCCTTAGCTTGGATCAAATTCTCTCTCTCTAATCATACTCAAAATTAAGATTGGGATTACTGGAATCGTCTTCACAACTGGCGTCAGGCGGCGTACCCCAGGGAAAGCAGTTTTCATGCTTGCTTTTTGACATCTACTTATGCTTTCTGGTGTAACACCTTGAGCAATACCAGGAGAATTACCAAATGTAAGATGACGTGTCCAAAGTCACCTAAAGCTGAGAAACAACATAGAAAGACAGGCTAATATCACTACTTATGTGGGCCACATTTTTCATTGGGAGAGAGCGAGTTTCTTTTGTGCAAATAAAAACAAAAGCAGAAATTCTAGGGAAAGGAAGGTTTTTCTTTGCTCCTCACGTGGTGCCAAGACCTTGGATTACCACTACTAATTTCACAAATAGGATCTCTTTAGGATTATCTTTGATGCTGAGCTCTCCAGCCACCAAAATAAATTCTTTCCTCCAAATTGATCACTAGGTGGAGCTATCAAGAGTGTGGGTTATGGAATGTCCTGAATACTGTATCGTCAGCTTCTCAGGGTTGCCTAAGAAACACACTGATTTCATGTCAAGATGAGAGGCTAGCATTATGCATTAATCATTTATTGCTTACTCCATGCAGCTTTTGAAAGCAATTTTTAACTGGTCCAAAGTTTCGGAATTAGAACATGACAGTCATAATAATCTATAGCCCATTAGCCATATGCCTCATTTCATTGCTGATTAATGTCAGAAAGACCATGCTATTTTTTAGAACTGGGGGTCTCTAGTTGGCAGAGGTAGGTACCTTTGACCAAATAGGAACCCTTGCTTCCTAAAGGGAAAGGGGATCACACTACTGGAAAAACCCTGCTCACCCCCTTGGTAGCTTGGCACGAGCAGACAGGCTTATCTCAGAGGCAGTGTGTAAAGCATCTGTGAAAACATACAGTAATACAGTGAAAACACTACAGATGGACACCACACAGGTTTTACAAAAATAAGTATTCTTTATATAGACTTATCACAAAACCATAAACGACAAAAATCCACAATACTGTAATCAATAATAATTCCTCAAGATGGTAGAAATAGTTCAAAAATAGGTTATTCACTTGAAAGCAGTCTTTAGCAACAGATAACCCCAACTGGAGTTATCACAACGTCAAGGTCAAAGAAATCCCAAAGTACGGCGCCGACCGCGAGGTGCGCGGCATCGGGCCCGGAGTCAAAACAGACCCACAAAGAACAGTACCTTGGAAAAGCGAGAAATAAGACATCTCAAGGCATCGGGGAGGTGCGGCATCGTTGGCACGCTGCGACATCGGTTCCTTGCTTCGGGGGAGATGATGCGTCGGGACCTGGATGCTTGCGCAGGCAAGGGAGGCGTTGGTTCCTGACCGGAGAGTAGGTGACGTCATGATGGCGCCGAATTTACGGTTCCGTATGATGTCACGATGTCGATGGATTCTTGACCACCCACGTCAACGATCGGCTCTGCGATGATGTCGCTTCAGAGCAGATGCGGCACAGCAGCAGGTGTCGGGCCGGCGTCACAAGTCCGAATAGCTCTCACGGCTATGGCAGACTTACGAATACGATGTCGTTCGCTGGTGTCGATGTGACACGGCGGCCGGAGTCGGGTCTACATTGCAAGTCGGAGCAGCGCTCACAGCTTTGATGCAGAAGACGGCGTCACTCGCCGGCGTCGGTGTTGCAAAATTCCTTCTGTAGCAGCTAGAACAGCAAGTTCCAGATGCAGGCAAACAGAAGGGGTGAAGTCTGGTATCCCTGTGACTTCGGTCAGGAAGCAAGCTCAAATCAAGCCCTTGGAGTAATATTCTGTAAGATGATGTGTTAGACCTGTCAGCCCTTTGGGTGGTCCCTCCTCATCATTATTTATTTTGTCCCACTTTTGCCTCAAACCCTGTTATAATTTTTCCTTTTTGGGAACCACCAGACTTTTTAGTGTTGATGCAGGGTCAGGGAGCCATTTTCCCTACCCCTGGAACTTCTGTCTGAGGGCCTGAGACACAAAATGGTGGCCACCCATTGTCACCTGTGACATCATCAGAACCCACTGGAGATTTCTAGAACCTTCCGTAACATTCTGGAACCCTGTGACAGAGGGAGGCAGTTTAGAATGTTGGGAGGCCATCTCAGAGTGGCAGTTGGCAACTGACTGGACAAGAGAGAGGACAGAGTTAGAAGGAGGTCGGAGTAAGGCAGCAGGGGTGGAAACCAGTGCTTGGAGTGGGGTCCAGAAACCCACCCTTGAAGCTAGTCCCTACTGACCAAGCCCAGCCTGGAGCCCTGTGTGGGACAAAGACCAGAAGAACCATCTTAAGGAACTGAACATTTGGAACAGGCCTTAAAGAAGAAGAACAGCAAGTTCCTGACCTGTTTAGCGGTGTCCTCCTGGAGTCCTGACGTCGAGAAGCCTAGAGACCTGGGGCATGAGGTGGAGAAGCGGCGCTGACAGAAGGCAGACGTCGTACCCGGAGCCGCCAGAGGTCGAGTGTGGGCGCCGACGGAGGTCGTGGAGAGGCACCGGAGGTCGAGTAAGGAGTAACCCGAGGTCGAGTGAGGGTGCCGACGGAGGTCGTGGAGAGGCGCCGGAGGTCGAGTCGGGAGTCACCTGAGGACGAGGTGAGGCGTCGACGGGGGAGTGAAGTCCGCCCACCGGAGTCGCCGGAAACTGAGGTGAAGCGCGCCGGAGGTCGGGAGTGGAGATCGCACTCCGGAGACACCCGGAAGCGGGGAGACCGTGTCCCTGCGACGCCGGAAGGCGACATCGAGTCAAGGCCGCCCAGCGACATCGAATTGAGGCCACCCAGCGACATCGATCCGGAGCCGCCTCACGGTGTCGACACGGCGCCGAGCGGAGCCGATCGTCGAAGAAGGGACA
Organism: Triturus cristatus; assembly: GCF_964204655.1. Lineage (NCBI taxonomy): Eukaryota > Metazoa > Chordata > Amphibia > Caudata > Salamandridae > Triturus > Triturus cristatus. The sequence goes on from NC_140589.1 coordinate 1,398,779,098, forward strand.
GTAAGTGGTAGAGGGGGCGTCTAAGGCCCTGTGGAGCCCTAAAAGACCATTCTAGGGGCTGAAGGGGTGTTAGAACCAGCCTGGGAGTGCCAGGGGTGAACTGAGACTGGTACAGTGACCTACATAAAGAGCTGTGTAGTTTGGAGGGCCAGACCTTTAGGTTACTCTTGTTCTGCCTCAGCTTAGGCCCCAGCCTTGATCAATCTAGGTGGGACACCCCCCATGCCAACCAAGAGTCCTTAAGTTGTGTATGGGCAAAGTAAGACCAAGTGACCTCATGAAAATGATTTGAACTGTAACTGTCATTGATTGTTTTACCTTATTTATTGAAGGTGCTTTATTTATTGTCTTCCACTAATTTATTCCTGCACTGTATTTATTGTCTGATTGTATTTATTTGCCATCCGTATTTATTGCACCCTATTTATTCCTCGCTTATTTATGACCTGAACCTATTTATTGAAATTCTAATGTAGTATTATTTATTTGACCTGCTCTTTTAAGGAAAATCTTATTGTATTGTATTTATGTTATGAAACCTGCAACTAAGAGAAAATAAGATAAAGACATATATATTTTCATCTTGTCTTCCATAATTTTTACGGTGTAGTGTCGTTTTTGGAACGGATGAACGCATGGTTATTGTGAGGGTGTGACGTACGCTTAACACGGTGCCTGATCCCCAACCGCTCGAGCCAAGCTACCACTGTGCTGGGAACCTGGTGACTGCTAACCCGGTTGCCTGGTTTCCAACATAAAATTGGTGTTCAGCGGTGGGATTGAGCTGTGCTTGCGTCTACTCGACAATAACTGTGGGTAGTCCATAGGCCTACACCGGGAGTTTTCTCCAAGCGGACTTCCTAATTTTGAGTTTTGTTTTTTCCAAATTTACTTCTGGTGGTGGGAGGAGGTATTACAAAAGGTACCCCCCTGCATAGCTTCTGTAAGCAACTGTCTTCTATCCTGAGTGGGCAAAATGGAGTTTGTGTTGGAGGATGTGGAAACTTACACTGTGGCCCAACTCAGAGAGTTTTGTGAGCGGGAGGGGGTGTTTTGTCCCCAGGGTGCAAAGAAGGGTGAACTCCAGACCAGCTTGAGGGCTTGGGGGGAGGCACGGCGAGAAAGTAAGGTTGAGAAGGAGGACAGGGATGGAGAGCCTGACAGCGAGGGGGCTGGTTTGTACCAACCTGAGGTGGGGGACCTAGTAGCGGGGCCCAGAACCCTTTCAAGGAAGGGCAGCAGTGTCTCTAGCAACGGCTTATTAGAAGCAGAATTCACTGACCGGAGGGAGAAAAGACAGCTCACATGGGAATTGGCGAAGCTGGAGAAAGAAAAGGAGGAACGGAGAATGGCTCACGAGTTGAGGCTCAGGGAGATAGATCTCCAGATCCTACGGGTCCGGGCATACCCTGTTCCTAATGGTGGCAGCGAAGAAAGAGAAATCACCAGGGAATCCAAACCCTATTTGCCAAAAGACATAGTAGCTAGCTATAGTGCGGGTGATGATATCGCCAGGTGGCTAGCAGCCTATGAGGTCTCTTTAAGAGTCCATGGGGTTCCAGAGAAATATTGGGGAGGGGGATTGTATAGATACATGCCTCCAGCTGGTAGGGATACATTATTGGCCCTGGAGCAGGATGAGCAGACCCACTACCCCACCATGAAAGTGGCGCTCGTAAGGAAGTTTGGACTAACACCCGAGAAGTACCGACAGAAGTTCCGGGGTAGCCACAAACTGGGCACACAGAATTGGGTGGATTTCCTGGACTATGCAAAGAAGGCATTAGAGGGTAGGATACAGGGCAGCGAGGTGAGGGACTACGAGGGGTTGTTTGATTTGATGTTGAAGGAACACCTGCTCGAAAAATGTTTCCCTGAACTGCGTCAACACCTGGTGGATAGCAAGCTGACCAATGCCCGGAAGCTTGCTGAGGAGGCGGACATTTGGGCTAGTACCCGGGTGTCCACAAGGGGGACTGGAGGGGACTCTCAAAAGACCGGACAGGGCGCCCCCCAGAAGAAAGAGGGAGGGGAAAAGAAAACGGAGTTCTCTAAAGGCCCCCAAAATAGTTTCCAAGGGAAGGGAACGGGATTCACCCCTAGGGCTAACCCACCCAGAAACCCTAATCCTGGCCAGAGTCAGCAGCCAAGGGTTGTCCATTGCTACGAGTGCGGTGGTGTCGGACACTATAAGGGAGATGTGAAGTGCCCGAAAAGACCACCCCCTCCCATCGGAGGAAAGGCCCCCGGAGTAGCTAGTGTAGTGCTCGGGGAGGAGATGCCGTTAGGTAAGGGAAGGGAGTGGGCGGGTGTCACTTTAGTGTCCCTGGGAGAACGGGAAATGGTTCCTAAGATCCAGGTGCCCGCAAATACCACAAAGTATGGGCAGTGGGTCACCATCAACGGCCAAAGAGGGGAGGCTCTGAGAGACACAGGAGCCAGTATGACTATGGTACGTAGCCAACTGGTGTCTCCAGAGCAGGTGATTCCCCATGTACTCCACCCTGCCGCGATGGCTGACGGCAGAATGGGCCACTATCCGGTGGCCGAGGTTCCATTTGAATGGGAAGGGGTTGCAGGGTCACTTCGAGTTGCCGTAAGCCCTGCCGTGCCAGTCGATTGTCTGCTGGGGAATGACATGGAGCATAATGCTTGGAAGGAGGTGGAATACCGGACTCATGCTGAGATGCTGGGTACACCTGACTGGGCCTGTGTCAGCACCAGGTCTGCGACTACCCGGAGGGGGAGTTCGTTTAGGCTGGAGCCTGGAACAAAGGCACAGCCGGCTGCCGACCAAGGGAAGAACCGAGGACAGGAGGAGCCTGCCTCGGCATCTGCGCCCCGTGTGACGGATAGGCCACCGGAGGTGGTGGACCAGGAGTTTGCGGGGGGGGGATGTTACCGAACTGGAGAACCTACCCATCCCGGCCGAGTGGCACGTGGAGGGAGGGCCGACCAGGGAGGAATTCTGCAAGGGCCAGAAGGAGTGTCCTACCCTTGAGGGACTGAGGCGACAGGCCGAAGCCCAGGCAGCAGGGAACGTTGAGGGGAACTACCACATTTACTGGGAGGATGGCCTCCTCTACAGTGAACCCAAGGCACCCATGCACGGATCGTCACGGGCCTTGGTTGTCCCTCAACGTTACCGAGCCTTCCTCCTGGAATTGGCTCATGAGATCCCCTTGGCAGGACACCTGGGGCAAGACAAAACCTTTGCCCGGCTTGTCCCACACTTTTATTGGCCTCAAATGAAAGTGTCGTCCGACACCTACTGCCGGACGTGTGTGTCTTGTCAAGCCAGTGGGAAAACAGGGGTGAAGCTGAAAGCTCCCCTGGAACCACTTCCTGTCGTTAGCACCCCCTTTGAAAGGGTGGGCATCGACATTGTGGGTCCATTAGATCCGCCTACTACAGCTGGTCACAGGTTTATCCTGGTTCTGGTGGATCATGCCACACGGTACCCAGAGGCCATACCTCTGAGGACCATTACTGCACCTGTTGTGGCTAGGGCCCTGATGGGAATCTTTACCCGAGTGGGTTTTCCCAAGGAAGTTGTGTCCGACAGGGGGACCAACTTCATGTCAGCATATATGCGGGCGATGTGGAAGGAGTGTGGAGTGACCTACCGGTTCACCACTCCTTACCACCCCCAGACCAATGGTCTGGTGGAGAGGTTCAATAAGACCTTGAAAGGCATGATCAGAAGTCTGCCTGAAAGCCTGCGGAGGAAATGGGATGTCCTCCTACCCTGTCTATTGTTTTCCTACAGGGAAGTGCCACAGAAGGGAGTGGGCTTCAGCCCCTTCGAGCTTTTGTATGGGCACCCTGTGCGTGGACCTCTAAGCCTGGTGAGAGACGGATGGGAAAGAACTCCCAGAAAGCTTCCCCAGGACGTGGTGAGCTACATGCTGGCCTTCCGGAGCCAAATGGCTAAGTTGTGGAAGCAAGCTTCTGACAACTTGGAAGCCAGCCAAGCAGTGATGAAGGCGTGGTATGACCACAATGCTCAACCGGTGGAGTTGGAGCCTGGCCAGAAGGTGTGGGTGATCGAACCAGGAGAGCTTAGCGCCCTCCAGGATCGCTGGTCAGGACCCTTTGAGGTGTTGGAGAAGAAGGGTAAGGCTACCTACTTGGTGGATCTGAAGACCCCTCGTCAGCCCCTACGGGTGCTGCATGCCAACCGCCTCAAACCCCACCATGAGAGGCCCGAAGTCATATTGTTAATGGTGACTGACAGAGCAGAGGACGTGGAAAGCGAGCCTCTCCCCGACTTATTTGCGTCTCAAGAGAAGGATGGGTTGGTGGAGGGAGTGATTCTCTCCCCGTCCCTAACTCCTGAACAGCAGGAGGACTGCCGCCAGGTCCTGGGGCAGTACTCTTCGTTGTTCTCCCTTGTTCCGGGTAGGACTCACCTGTGCGTCCATGACGTGGACACAGGAGACAGCCCACCTGTGAAGTCAAAGATCTACCGGATGACAGACAAGGTGAAGGCCAGTATTCACAGTGAAGTCACTAAGATGCTGGAGCTAGGAGTGACTGAACCTTCCAGCAGCCCCTGGTCCAGTCCGGTGGTACTAGTACCAAAAGCTGTACCACCGGGTGGCCAACCGGAACTGAGGTTCTGTGTGGACTACCGGGGACTGAATTCAGTAACCAAGACTGATGCTCATCCGATCCCGAGGGCGGATGAACTGATTGACCGGCTGGGAGCTGCCCAATATTTGAGTACCTTTGACCTTACATCCGGGTACTGGCAGATCTCTCTGACTGATGGAGCGAAGGAAAGGTCAGCCTTCTCCACACCAAAGGGCCACTACCAGTTCTGCGTGATGCCCTTTGGGCTCAAGAACGCACCTGCCACGTTTCAGCGTCTGGTGAACCAGATCCTCACTGGAATGGAGAGTTTCTCTGCTGCTTTTCTGGATGACATTGCTGTCTTCAGTAACAGCTGGGAGGATCACTTGCGTCACCTGCAAACCGTTCTCCAGGCCCTGAAACACGCTGGTTTAACGATCAAGGCCAGTAAATGCCAGATCGGGCAGGGGTCGGTAGTGTACCTTGGACACTTGGTGGGTAGGGGAGCGGTGCAGCCCCTCCAGGCGAAAATCGAGGCTATCATGGCCTGGGAACCCCCCAAGACTCAGACTGACGTCCGAGCTTTTCTGGGCCTCACAGGATACTACCGCCGCTTCGTGAAGGGGTATGGGACCATTGTGGCCCCCCTCACGGAGCTTACGTCCAAGAAGCAACCTCGACGGGTAGTCTGGACGGAGGCTTGTCAGCAGGCCTTTGTGAAACTGAAGCAAGCCATGTGCGAGGCCCCGGTCTTAAGGGCCCCAGACTTTTCCAAGGAGTTCATTGTCCAGACAGACGCATCGGAACATGGTATTGGGGCAGTGTTATCGCAACTCAATGAAGAGGGTCTGGATCAACCCGTGGTCTTCCTATCCCGGAGACTACTTCCCAGGGAACAGAAGTGGAGTGCAATAGAGCGTGAAGCCTTTGCAGTGGTAGGGGCTCTGAAGAAGTTGCGGCCATACCTGTTTGGCTCGCACTTCCTAGTTCAGACCGACCACAGACCCCTTTGTTGGCTGATGCAGATGAAGGGGGAGAATCCCAAGTTGCTAAGGTGGTCTATCTCCCTACAGGGAATGGACTTTCAGGTGGAACATCGGCCTGGAGTGGACCACGCCAATGCAGACGGTCTCTCAAGGTATTTCCGCCTTAGTGATGAGAACTCCCAAGGGGTTGGGTAGCTCTCCCCACTTTCAGCTGGGGGGGACGCGTGTTAGACCTGTCAGCCCTTTGGGTGGTCCCTCCTCATCATTATTTATTTTGTCCCACTTTTGCCTCAAACCCTGTTATAATTTTTCCTTTTTGGGAACCACCAGACTTTTTAGTGTTGATGCAGGGTCAGGGAGCCATTTTCCCTACCCCTGGAACTTCTGTCTGAGGGCCTGAGACACAAAATGGTGGCCACCCATTGTCACCTGTGACATCATCAGAACCCACTGGAGATTTCTAGAACCTTCCGTAACATTCTGGAACCCTGTGACAGAGGGAGGCAGTTTAGAATGTTGGGAGGCCATCTCAGAGTGGCAGTTGGCAACTGACTGGAGAAGAGAGAGGACAGAGTTAGAAGGAGGTCGGAGTAAGGCAGCAGGGGTGGAAACCAGTGCTTGGAGTGGGGTCCAGAAACCCACCCTTGATGCTAGTCCCTACTGACCAAGCCCAGCCTGGAGCCCTGTGTGGGACAAAGACCAGAAGAACCATCTTAAGGAACTGAACATTTGGAACAGGCCTTAAAGAAGAAGAACAGCAAGTTCCTGACCTGTTTAGCAGTGTCCTCCTGGAGTCCTGACGTCGAGAAGCCTAGAGACCTGGGGCCTGAGGTGGAGAAGCGGCGCTGACAGAAGGCAGACGTCGTACCCGGAGCCGCCAGAGGTCGAGTGTGGGCGCCAACGGAGGTCGCGGAGAGGCACCGGAGGTCAAGTAAGGAGTAACCCGAGGTCGAGTGAGGGCGCCGACGGAGGTCGTGGAGAGGCGCCGGAGGTCGAGTCAGGAGTCACCTGAGGACGAGGTGAGGCGTCGACGGGGGAGTGAAGTCCGCCCACCGGAGTCGCCGGAAACTGAGGTGAAGCGCGCCGGAGGTCGGGAGTGGAGATCGCACTCCGGAGACACCCGGAAGCGGGGAGACCGTGTCCCTGCGACGCCGGAATGCGACATCGAGTCAAGGCCGCCCAGCGACATCGAATTGAGGCCGCCCAGCGACATCGATCCGGAGCCGCCTCACGGTGTCGACACGGCGCCGAGCGGAGCCGATCGTCGAAGAAGGGACAGTAAGTGGTAGAGGGGGCGTCTAAGGCCCTGTGGAGCCCTAAAAGACCATTCTAGGGGCTAAAGGGGTGTTAGAACCAGCCTGGGAGTGCCAGGGGTGAACTGAGACTGGTACAGTGACCTACATAAAGAGCTGTGTAGTTTGGAGGGCCAGACCTTTAGGTTACTCTTGTTCTGCCTCAGCTTAGGCCCCAGCCTTGATCAATCTAGGTGGGACACGCCCCATGCCAACCAAGAGTCCTTAAGTTGTGTATGGGCAAAGTAAGACCAAGTGACCTCATGAAAATGATTTGAACTGTAACTGTCATTGATTGTTTTACCTTATTTATTGAAGGTGCTTTATTTATTGTCTTCCACTAATTTATTCCTGCACTGTATTTATTGTCTGATTGTATTTATTTGCCATCCGTATTTATTGCACCCTATTTATTCCTCGCTTATTTATGACCTGAACCTATTTATTGAAATTCTAATGTAGTATTATTTATTTGACCTGCTCTTTTAAGGAAAATCTTATTGTATTGTATTTATGTTATGAAACCTGCAACTAAGAGAAAATAAGATAAAGACATATATATTTTCATCTTGTCTTCCATAATTTTTACGGTGTAGTGTCATTTTTGGAACGGATGAACGCATGGTTATTGTGAGGGTGTGACATACGCTTAACACGGTGTCTGATCCCCAACCGCTCGAGCCAAGCTACCACTGTGCTGGGAACCTGGTGACTGCTAACCCGGTTGCCCGGTTTCCAACATGATGAAAGTTCTTTAAAAGTTCCTTCTCCTCTCCTTGGCACTGAAGACACCACTGTAGGCCAACCCAGCAACACAGCACACTGGTGGGGGGCAGTCCAACTCCTACAGCTTCCTTTGGTGCTTCTCCTTGGCAGAGGTTTGTCTTGTTCCAGAAGTGATCTAAAGTCTTGGGGTCTGGGTCCCCATATTTATTCTACTAAATCCTTTGTCCTCTGAAGGCAGAGGGGCCTGTACCTAATCCAAACCAGTTCTGTGCAGTCCTGGAGCACTTTGTTTACAGGACTCCTTCTTTCCTTTGACAGTGTGGGCCAGGGACATCAGACGCACCACAGGAGGTGGAGCCAGAATTGTGGAAGGCAGGCACAACCCTATTTAGACCGAGGTGCTGACTCCTCCCACCACTCTACATGCAGATGGGTCTATTCAGCCCTGTGCTGACTCACCCTGTCTCCTGGAATCCCCCAGCCCCTGTCACTCACATAACCAGACATACAATACACAAGCTAACAGAGGCAGGCTGGATGGTTAGGTAAGAAAATATCTATTTTCTAAAAGTGGTATTTTCAAACACAGAATGTTAAAACCAACTGTACTAAAATATGTATTTTATCATTCTGAATTCAGGCATACTAAATTAGGATTATAAAATGTTATAATGAAACTGCCCATTCAATAGTGAAAAACGAAAATGGCTGTAATTCACTATTAGGACATGCCACACACACCAGGACATGTCCTACCTTATGCTTGCAAATGAACCCTGCCCTTGGGCCTACCTTAGGGTTGTCTGATATGAAGAAAAGGGAAGGTCTGGGGACTGGCATGTGGTGCACTTACCAAGTTAACATGGCAGTACTAGACTGCACACAGGCTCTGCAATGGCAGACCTGAGACACACTTAACAGGCTGCTTCTGTGGGTGGCACAACCAGTGCTGCAAGCCCACCAGCAGCATTTGATTTACAAGCCCTGGGCACAACTGGTGCACTGTACTAGGGTCTGACAAGTAAATCACTAATCAGTACATCAATTTAACATAGGGAGCACTTGCACTGTGGCACTGAATAGCAGTGGAACAGTGCCTGAAGCATCTAAAACCAGCAAACAGATCAAAAACAGCGGAGGCAATCAGAAAAAAATGGAAGGGAGACTAAGGCCAATGGTACCAGGTCTAACATTATTATTATGATGTATTTTAAATTGGTTGAATATTATTATGTGGTAGTTTCTTTTGAATAATGTATTTATTTGGGATAGTTTGAATCCTAATGTCCAGGCCTGCTTGTTTTGGTATTTAAAAAAAGAGAATGTAGGTATATAGTAAAGTTTCAGTTAAATGCTTATTTTCATTCCTATTTTATTAGTTTTGTTTAAATGATTGTTTTCATTCAAATGTTGCTTAATATGTACATGCATTATTTGTTCTAGAGCAGTGGTAGTAGCTTACCATACTGATTTCACTGTGAGAGTATTTTTTAAACCAGGCCCACGTTAACTAACTGCTTGTGAGAATGGGAAGCGCTGGGCCTTGTGTCATTGATTTGGTTATGCGGAGCTTTGCTCACAGACATACATGAGTAGACATACACGAGTAACCTCAAAATGTCATCTTTGATGTAGGCATAAAGCCAGAAGTCACACGACATTGGCATCACACAATGTCAGGCTGCCATGTATGCTGATGGCATAATGCCCGGTATTAGGATTTGAGATGCTTACATTCGCATATAGCCCATTTTCTTTAATGCCAAAGTCAGCAATTTCAGCATCTTGAGAAGTGCTGAGGAGAGAAGAGTTGCAGTGTCCTTAGTCTAACAAAGTATAACATTTAAAAACAATTTAATTTTAACTTATATTTAATTGAAATGGAGGAGAGCAGACTATCAGATACACAGGTTTGGGAAGAATTATTTAGAAATTTAGGATAATAATTGAAAAGGAGGTCACATCGCCCATAAAAGAACCTGTGGAATCAGTTCTGAACAGAAAGCGAAAGGATATTTCAGATGTGGATGAGGAATTTTGGTTCCTTGATGAAGGAGATGTCACAGCGAGAAAGAAGGTGCTAAAAAGAAAAAAGGCACATAGAAAAGAAGAAAGTTTAGGCTTTATCCTCACTGTAGAGAGGTGGTCTAAGCACCAAAGAAGCAGTAGATGTCCATCGTGGCATGCTGGCAGGTATCCTTTACAACATAATAGAGATTCAGGCTAGACCTGATGAGGAAAATATCTCATTTAGTTATGATGATTATGTTTTGATGCATATGATGATGATGGATATGAAAGTTGGGATATGGGCAGTGCTAAAAAAAAAATTGGGCACATAGAGAAAGGGATTGTAAAAGACCCTCAGGGAGAGGATATGTGTTGTCAAAAATATGATTGGGCATCCTAAGAGTGTGGATTGGTGGCCGCCAAGTAATGTATCAGAACTGATTAAACTATGGATGTGGAGACCATTAGAGAGAGAGATTCCAGGACTATTATCCGGACAGAATGCTCACATCTGGTAATCAATAATGTAGCATGTGCCACACCTGATTTCATTCCAGATCAGATTTGTTATTGGTTTAAAATGGGTCAAGATCTGAGAAGGGGTTTAGAGAGGGCATTTAAACAATGCCAAGGTAAGCTGTTGGAATAGGTTCTCCTGCCCGGATTTTGGATATGGCTGAGGAAAACATATCAAAGAGAGTTCCAGTGGATACAGATTAATTAAACGATGTAGTCAGAGAGCTGTGTGTTTTTTGGGCAATGCTAACGCTGCTTTGACAGTGAAGAGAAGAAAGAAATACTAATGAGAATTAGTCCTAAATTACAGAATTTTGCATAAAAGAGCCAAGTGAGGGCCCAAAAGGACTTCTTCTTTTTGGAGATGGTTTAGTGAAAAGAGTTCTGCAATACGTGTTTAACTTGTACAAGTTTAGATAAGGGTTAGAGCTCAGTCAAGAGAGTGCCTGGCGGAACAGTTTTCGAAAGGGCTGGGGCAAGAGAATGTACCTCTGGCCAGGGTTTCACCAAGTCACATTATCCAGTTCAAGGCCAAGAAATGTTTACACATTCCCAGGCAGCTATGGGATGTTTTTCACAAAGAGGGAGATTTAGAAGAGGTTGCCAGTCGAGAGGCGGACCCCAGGAGGAAAATCAAGGTAAATTTGAGAACACATCTTGGTTCTTCTCTCAAAAACGGGTGAGGGGACAGTTAAGGAAGTTTTCGACTAGATGGAGTTCTTTTGACAAAGAATCAATGGGTTCTGAATGTGATAAAAGGGTATGTAGTGGATGTCAGGGACATTCCTTTTCAAACATGAGAGCCAAAAGAAATTTGGTTTTTGAAAAATCAGAATTTACTATTGGAACTGGAGACGCAAGAGTTGATAAAAAAGAGAGCTATAGAAAGAGTGTTAGAGGGTTTGGTGACTTTTGTGAGTATCATTTTGTGGCACTGAAAACTTTTGAGAGATTGCAATGTCTTACAGGAGATGGACAATGTGTCTTCAGTTTGATTTATTAGGAGGAAACAAATCCAAGAGTTTGACAGACAGTGAAGTAACTTTTGTGTTTTTGTTTGGAACACAAGCTAGATGTAAGGGCAGAGTATCTTCCAGGCCATCGCAACACTGTTGCAGATTTGAATGCCAGGTATTTTAATAATTAGAGCATTTGGAGACTGAGTTGAGTGCTCGTTCAGCAGATACAGGAGCGTCTGGGTCCTTTAGAAGTAAATCTGTTCAAGATTAACTAGGCAACTGATGAGGTTCTTCCGATGTGGACCAAATCTGGAAGCAAACGCAGTGGATGCATTTCAGCAAACCTGGAAAACAACAAAGGGTTATGCTTTCACACCTTTTGCAATGATTCAGGGAGATTTACTGATGATGAGGAAGCAGAAGAAGCAGGTAATGCTAGTAACACCCTTTTGAGTAGCTTTACGGCCGTTTCCAGGGTAAATGGAGTTAGCAGTAGAAGTACATTTCTTAATTCTGTTATCACCAAGTTTATTGGTGGCTTCAGATGGAGATGATCATCCTTTAGTCGTTAATGTGGTATTGCATCTTTTTGCTTGGAAGATTTCAGGAGAATAAATCGGTTTGAGGGCCTGTCAGACAAGGCTCAGGTATTACTTAGAGATTCTTACGCTCCAGCAACAAGGAATCAATATGTTGGTGCATGTAACACCTGGGTTTGATGGTCCATAGAGAGGGGTTTGGATCCTGTGAAGGCTTCTGCAAAAGAATTAACATTTTTTTTGTCTGAATTGTCTGGGAAAGGTTTGTGTTAAAGGAAATTAAACTGTCATAAATCGGCAGTGATAGCTGGTCACAATTTAATACAAGGAAATCATTAGGAAGAGATGCCTCGGTCTGCACAGTTATGAAAGCTTTTAAACAGCGTAGACCACATAGACCATGACAATGTTGCTTGTGGGATGTTAATGTAATTAGAAAGCTGGCTTTCAAATAGATATTTATCATTGAGTCAGAAAATTGCTGATGCAAAAGTGTTTACGGTCCTGATGGGGCTTTGTTGAAAATTACACAGAGAACAAAAACAATGTCTTTCTTATGTGTTCTTGATATTTAAAAGAGTATGAAACTAGAATGTTGATTTTCTATAGCCAGAAGGGTGAGGATGGTAATGAGTGAATCAGGAGTGGCTTTGAGCATTTGTGGGCCATGTTTAGCATAAGGGGCTATGGCGAGTAAAGTGTTTTTTTCAGGTAGTCATTTGGAAGAGATTCTGAAAGCAGCTAATTGGTCTAATAAAGGTGGGTCTCCCTGGCTTTATCTAAAAAACATTTGGAGCATGTTTCTATTGTGGCTCTACATAGCTATGAACATACATAATGCTTGCCTCTGGTCTTCACATGAAATGTAGAAGTGTTTATGTTAGGAGAATTTGCATTTTATTAAAGACACAGAGGTTAGCATTATCCCGCACAACCCTCCCTCGTTGGTTGGCAAATCTAATGCTGAAAACTTTAATGCTAATAGTTATAAGTCTTTCACAATTAAATGTTATCTTTGTGATTAAGATGTTAAAAAGGGAAGTCCTCTATTTTGTCCGTGGGCAAATACTTATTATATTGATATTTTATTATTTTGTTTGACAGAGACTCAATAAAACTAAAGAGAATATTCAGATTAAGATTTTTTTAAGTCTGTGAGTTGATGCACAAGTTCTTTTACATCGGACTTATGGGTCGGAGCAGACATAAAGAGAAAAATTACTGCTGGTTTAGGGTAAATATGGACTGTTATGTTCTAATTCTGAAATGCTTTGCAGGGTTAAAAGTTACTTTGAAAAGGTGCATGAAGTAAGCAATAAAAGATTAATGCATAATGCTAGTCTCCATGGGCCATATGTAGGAAGACAAATTGCAATCACAAATGCTGAAATTCGCAGAATTTCAGCGTTTGCGATCACAATTTGGGCAGTGTGCTATGTAGCAGACAAAAACCCACTCGCAAAATAAGCAATCGCAAATTTGCAATTCCCTATTTTGCGAATGCATTTAAGGAATCCCAAATTGCGATTCCTTAAATGCAATGTAGGAAGCACCCAAGTTGTGCGATTTTGGCTTAAGGAATCGCAAATTACCACCAATTTCAGGTTGGTGGTAATTTGCGATTTCTTTGAAAAATGCACTTTTTTGCATTTTTCAAAGTGCCTTGTGGCGCACACACATGCCCTTAGTGCATGTATATGCGCCACATGTGCACACATGCTTATTTCAGGGGTGCAACAGGGTGTCCTATTGACACCCTTGCAACCTTGAAATTGCATTCTCAATTTACGATTCTCTAATTGGAAACGCAAATTGAGAATGTCTTCCCATTCATTCCTATGGGCCTTCTAGACGCTTAGGCAGCATTAGGCCTGCCCCCTGCCTGCCTGCCTCACTTGGTGCTGTTGTAACCGGCGGTACCGTACTACTAACAGTACTACTACTAGTGCTGCTGCCAGTACTGGACTCCTCAATGCCAACGCCGTCGGGTAGCACTGGTTGGCTGGCGTTGAAGTAGTTGAATGGGTCGGATCCAGTAAGATGACTCGGTATGGTGGGGTGCAGCTGGCCCGTGAGGGTATGCTGGGGCATGGCAAATGCGCAATCTGAAAAAATTAAACTACCCACGCCACGCTGCCTACTGCGCACAACTCCAACCCCCGCAGAACCAAAACCCAGCCCAAATCAGTGTCCCTCCTGACCCGCCCACCGGGCCGGCAACACTAAACTGAGGGCAGCGGCCGCCACGCCATCAACATATCAAATTGAAAAGAGATTTATTCAGCATCATGAATCTCCATTCTCCTCTTGGCATCATGATTGATGATCATGGAATTATGGGGCGGGCGCATTGCGGCTACCTACTACGCTACTAGTAGTTAACTGTTAAAGTTACTTCTACTGTGTCTGTGCTCAGCTTAACTCACTGGCTTAACCTTGGCGGCGCCGCAGTTCGTTTGCAGTGAGCCGGGGCCCCCCAGCCGGGACACACACTGAACTGCTGACTGCAGAGTCAGTGCACAGCACTGCCACTGCCTTAGGCTGCTGCACTGTAAACTTTATTAACTGATTGGGGGCGGCAGGGCCGCGTGCCGCAGTGCCACTGATCTTGCCTGCAGCCTGCCTCACCTGGGTGCTGTTGGCCGCCGGGCGGTACTGGCTACTAACTACTGCCCTGCTGCCACTGCCAGTCAGTCCCTTTAACACCAACGTCGTCGTCGGGTAAGTCGCGCTGGCTGGCACTCAGAGTAATCGAGTTGAAGGCCGTGGCTAGCCGCCCGTTGATTGAACTACGATTACTCGGTGGTGGGGTGCGGCCATGCGGGTATGCTGGGGCGTGGCAATGGATGCACAATCTGAAATCTGCGCACGTTCCCTCCTGCCACACAGCCCCAACACCCGCAGAACTAAAATCCAGCTCAATTCCGCCCACCGGCCGGGCCGGGAACACTGTTAAGGGCTGCGCGCAGCTTCCACACCATCAACATATGAGACAGACACTGGCTGCCGCTGCAGAATTTGAGTCATTCATGATGGAGAAGAAGAAGATTGAGATTCATTTATTCATGAATCTCCATTTTCTCCTCTTGACTCAAACAGTGCAGGCCAGGGAACAGCTGCCACCAGGCCGCCCGCAACACAGTTAGTTGGGAGAGATCGGACCTGAATACTAGTACTAATGACTGTGGCGACCGTGCGTGGTCGACTTGACTGACTCATTCACCGACTCTGAAAAACTGTTGTGTCGGGACTCCGTGAGACCACTGCCAGAGACGGACAGTCGAGCTCAGCTCAGTAGACTCACAGTCAGAGTCAGACAGTGACTGCACTGCAGGCACTGCGGACGAGAAGCCAGCATGTGCAGGCAGATAGTAAACTGACCGGCGTGATGCTTCTCGCCTGGCGCCTTCCCGGACATTTTTAAATTTCCCAGGCCCACCCAGCAGCACACCAGAACACTGTTCTAGCAGCACCAAGGCAGTATACGCACTACGCAGTCACTCTGTTCATGATGTTACAGTCAGTACCCTCTTCCTGGCACTTCACAGTACACCGCCCCTCCCTCCCCCCCCCCCCCCCCCCCCAGCAGTGCCAGACGATCTGGTGTCCATTCTGTTTCAGTTTCAACTCAAGGAGCAGTTAGCACACTGACTTTTCCCATGACACATAGGGCTGCCTTCCAAGTCGGACCCTTCCTGGTGTGTAGTCAGTGTTACTTCAAGTTCCATGACAAAACAAAAGCAACCGAACCGTAACAGTAACACTCTGTGCAGAGGCGCTATAATCAATGACGTGCAGCATTGTGTGTAGACCCAGCCCTTATTATTAAGTGCTAGTGCCAAGCACCTGAAAGCACCGGCACAAATTAAGTACTGCCTGCAAGTCAGGCTGATGAACACCTTGGGAATTAAGATAAGTCATACGAACCAGTTACTTTAACCCACACTAAAAGGATGTTAAAATCAATCCGGGGAATTGGCGCCCCTGGCCCAAAAGGCCAGCACGGCTCTTTGTTTAAAGCTGATATCGAATTCTGGAGTCGCGGGCAATTTCCTCTATAACGAGCTTGATTTCTGTAAGCTCAAGTCCCCAAGTCCCGGTGAGGGTCCATTCTTCACCCTATTTACAAGAGACAGTACATCGGATCACACCAGTTATCATGTTATAGTGTTGCAGGGATTCTGCACATATAAAGAACTATGCGCAGGAAAACAGGACCTCAGTGAATAGGGGTGTACCAACCTACCACATTAGTACCCAAAATCCCAAACCGACTAGCTATAGTGTCTCATTTGTTCTCCGACTAACATCAAAGCTACCAATGATTAGACAACCCAGAACACGACACTCCCGACTCTCTCAGGAGTCACGGCAGCCAGACAACTCTTTCGCTCACTCACTCATACTTGTCCACAATGCGAGTAATCAGAGTCGCGGTATAGTTTAAAATGTTTATTTTAACTAACGTGCTCTATGGTACAGTACACATGCCATTACTAGCAGCAAAATGCGTAAACACAATATAGTCAGCATTGTCACAATTCCATAGAATACAAACGGGGATATCATTTTATAAAGACAGTGGAAAAGGGCTACAATACCTAACCACCCTCCCCGTGGTAAGAAATAGTTTATTATAAAAAAGAAGACCTCTGGGCTTTGTCAGCAGACCCCATACCTCAAGGCCTAGATGAAAGGTTTACATCTCAGGATAAGCACAGCTCTTCTCTCTGGAAAGGTGTCTCTCCAAGTGCGTGAACAACATGCTTAGCTTGCAATATTAAAGCATACGATTTCCAGTAGTGCAGCTGTGTGTGTGTCATGTTATGTCTAGCTGCGAGGAACTAACCAGAACAGAATAACAAGGGGCATTGTTGATCGACCTTGTACATCGTGTAAAGACTAAACCTCAGAGCTCAGCAGAGAACACGAAAAGCAGACAGTTCTCATGTGAAAAGGGCACAAATAAAGTCTTGCAAAATAAACGCATGTGGTGTCATGCGCAAAAGCAGCCTCATGGCAGCGAAGCTCATGCCAACTTAGCAGATGTCGACAATGGACCCACAATCTATACTACAATGGCACTACTGAACGTAGACAGGCAGACGCAAAACTTTTTGTTTTTAGGTGAGAACCCTGAAAGGCACTTTTATTTGGTACAAAAATGGTTTGAAATCAAGTTTATGCAGGGTAAGGGGGTACACTCCTAAAATAACCCCTGCTCACCCCCTTGGTAGCTTGGCACGAGCAGACAGGCTTATCTCAGAGGCAGTGTGTAAAGCATTTGTGAACACATACAGTAACCAAGTGACAACACTACAAATGGACACCACACAGGTTTTATATAAAAAATAAGTATTCTTTATATAGATTTAACACAAGACCATTAAACGACAAAAATACACAATACTGTTACTTTAGATGGTAGAATTTTGCTTAGTTCTCTTTAGTTCTTAAATGCGATACTTTAAGTCAATGTACCTTTTCGATGCGACACGCAGGGCAACAAAAGTGTTGCAACGATGTTGATGCGATGGAGTTTTTGGTGCAAAGAAATAAAGACGTGAAGATCTTCCAGATGCGGCACGCTTCTCCGATGTTGCGAGAAGACTCGACTCGAGCTTCCGCTGCAGCGGCGACACACTTTACGTGATGCGACGACAGCGGCTTTAGCAGCGACACTCTTCTCCGACGTTTGCGAGACGCTTCCGCTTGATGGGATGTTGCAGCGGCGACACCCCTTTACGCGATGCGATAACAGCAGCTCCGACGGCAGCACGCTTCTCCGTGGATGCGAGTCGCTTTTCTTGATACGGTGCAATGCGACAACTACGATGGCTGCGATGGCGACACGCTTCTTCCTCGATGTGAGACAATTCTCTTGATGCGGTGCAATGCGTCAGCTACGATGGCTGCGATGGCGACACGCTTCTTCCGCGTTGCGAGACACTTCCTGGATGATGCGAGATGCTTCCGCTCGATGCGATGCTGCTGCGGCGACACACTTTACAGCTCCGACGGCGGCACGCTTCTCCTTCTTGAGCCGCGCTTCCAGCTCCTTGCAACACGCAGTCCCTCAGAAGGCCCAATAACAGTAGCAGGCACTTCCAAAGAACTCTGGGAAGCTGGGGGGTGAAGTCTGTTGTTCCTGAGACTTCAGCAGGAGGCAAGCTCTTTTCCAAGCCCTTGGAGATCCTTCACAATATGAGCAAAAGTACACACAAAGTTCCTTTCTCCTCTCTTTGGCAGTAAGGCAACCACTGCAGACCAATCCCCCAGTTTCAGGGATAGTTTCTCCTCAGTTTCTTCTTGGTTCCGCTCCTCAGCAGAGGTTCTTTCTTGTTTTTCCAAAGTGATCTAAATTCTTGGGATCAGGGTCCCAATACTTATACCCCAAAATCCTTTGTCCTCTGAGGGCAGAGGGGCCTTTGCCCAGTCTAAACCAGTTCCTGAGCACTCTGTTTACCAGACTTCTCCTTTCCTTTCACAGTGTAGGGCAGAAACATTAGACGCCCCACAGGAGGTGGAGCCAGCATTGTGGAGGGAAAGCACAGCCTTGGAGCACTTTGTTGACATGATTCCTTCTCTCCTTTCACAGTGCAGGGCAGAGACATCAGACGGGCCACAGGGGGTGGAGCCAGCACTGTGGGGGGCAGGCTCTGCCCTATTCAGGTCCCAGGTGCAACTCCTCCCTCCCATCTAGATGCAGATCACTCTATTCACCACTGGGCGGACTCACCCTGTCTCCTGGAATCCCCCAGCCCTGTCACCCAAACTCCAGACAAGGAATACACAACCTAGCAGAGGCAGGTTTGAATGGTTAGACAAGAAAATACCTACTTTCTAAAAGTAGCATTTTCAAGCACAGAATGTTAAAACCAACTTCACTAAAAGATGTATTTTATCATCCTGAGTTCAGGCATACTAAATTCGAATTTCTACCATGTTCCCTGAGTCAGTTAGGATTATAAAATGTAATAACCAAACTGCCCATTCTGGCCTATGGAGAACAGGTAGCCTTGCAATAGTGAAAAACGAAAATGGCTGTAATTCACTATTAGAACATGCCACACACACCAGGGCATGTCCTACCTTATCCTTACAATGCACCCTGCCCTTGGACCTACCATAGGGGTGTTTGATATGAAGAAAAGGGAAGGTTTAGGGACTGGCAAGTGGGTGCACTTGCCCAGTCAGCATGACAGTACCAGACTGCACGCAGGCTCTGCCATGGCAGACCTTAGACACACTTTTACAGGCTGCTTCTGTGGGTAGCACAACCAGTGCTGCAAGCCCACCAGCAGCATTTGGATTTACAAGCCCTGGGCACTCCTGGTGCACTGTACTAGGGTCTGACAGGTAAACCAAACCAACCAATCATGGAATCACAAATTCATACATTAATTCATACATACATTTACAATAGGGAGAGCATATGTACTTTAGCACTGATCAGCAGTGGTAGAGTGCCCAGAGTCCTAAAATAGCCAACAGTAGGTCAGAAAAAATATAGGAGGAAGGCAAAAGGTTTAGGGATGACCCTGCAAAAAGGGCCAAGTCCAACAGGCAGTATAGTAAAATTATTGAACAACGGCTGCGCTATTTTGAGCCAAGGTTAGAACCGGTCTCTCTTGTTTTTCTCAGCTAGCAATTTAGACTTCTCCACATCTCCGTGACTGTGTTTAAAATAAAATAACACCCTTCTGGGCTATCCGATTTCTCCCTGCTCCTTATACGCGGTAGCATGTGACAACACTGTTTTCAAAAACGTCTTTTAGAAAAATTACTTTTCCAAAATATCTTTTACAAAAAGTAACATTGCTTACCCTCAACATCCTAGACCAAAGTATTAATTGCATTCAATGGCACAAAACGAAATTTAGCTTAAAGTTTTTTTTTTAATTTGCCAACACAGTTTCAAAAGTAAAATGTATAAAGTATCACTGAAGTGTATTTTCTAGACATTGTGAAACAGTAATGGTAAAAGATAAATTAAAACCGGGATCTACGTGAAGGAAGAAAGGGCTCTGTTCTTGAGGCTGGTACTACTTCTGCAAATGTGCTGGAGCAGACATTGCTGATGCTGGAGACAAGACGTTCTAGAAGTTCTGGAGCCAAGGGCAGCAAATGTCAGACAGAAGATCAGTGATGCAGGCTGAATGAACCGTTGGGATAGGAAAGTTACATTTATTAGACCCAAGCCTTCAATGACGGGGGTAATATAGTTTATAGAAGAAACCATAGCAGGTGGAGAGTCTGAAAGAGCTGGAGAGTAATGACGGACTGATGACAAGAAGGAATATTATAGGGGTGATGAGAAGATCTTGATATTCTTGTTGATGTAAAATACCTGGTAGATCATGATTGGTGTGAAGATCCGAAACATTGTTTATAATAGTGACCTGAGGGAGAATGGTGCTGATGCTGATGCTTCAGGAACGACTTCTCGGCGATCTGAATCTCGGACTTCTGACTGGTTACAGGTGCATCAGTTAAAGGCAGAGGCAAAACACAGGTGGAAGAGGAGCCATAGGTGAAACAGAAAAGATAGGTTGAGGAGCTGTTGGTGGCATTGTAAACATTGAAGCCGCAGAAGAAAGCACTGGCCATACCGCATTCTCACAAGAGTGACCTGAAGCAGAAGATAGGACTACAGCTGGAAAGACTTCCCAGGATTGTGAGAAGGTCCTGGAGAAGTCGGAGGTTGGCATAAGTGGAACCCACCTCTGCATCAATCAGCATACCCATTCAGCAGAAAGATGAAGTAATGTGCTTGGTGGGGATTCCCTCAACGTGGAGTGTTTCCTCCACTTCGATGCAATCTTCAACGTCAACAGCCTTGTCCTTAACCTACCCCTCCTCGATGTCATGCTAGCTCTCAACACGGAGCAAGTGGTGACTTAAGCTAGATTGAACATTATGGACCTCACAGGGTGAGTCCTAATTTCTTCTTCTTCTGGGACCTTGACCTGGATTTCCCCTGCAGAGGGTTCTTGGAATAGGAAGGAGTGGAAGATTTCCCACCCATCCATGTTCACCGGAAGTGGCATTGCTGGATTTCCCATCCTCCATCCACACCAAAAGTGGCGTCACTTGTTTCCAGCCAAAACTGTCTTCACTTAATGGAGGCTGCAGTGTAACTGCACAGCAGATGTGTGCAGCGGGCACGCCAAAGGCTTTATAAAGGCAACCCCATCTGTGTCTGTCTGCTTCCAGTGCCAGGACCCCTGGTCCTCCTCCACACCACCTCCCCCATCACTACTCCACAGCGACCCACCACACCCTGAAGCCCAGTCACATCTCCTAGTGCTGCGCTTCACCACTCAGCGCTGAACGTGAGTTCTCCTGTGCCACTGGCAATTTCACATGCACCCTCCTGGACCCACCTCACTCCCCTCATGTACCTCTAAAACCCAACATATGGCCACACACACCCAACCCCCACTGAACCACACCTCTCCCTGTCAGGCATACTCACCAATACCCGCTTCCCAGCAAACACATCTTGAAATGTGGGATGTGCTATACAACCACTTACAGGACCTGCTCTTCCTAACCAAAACCTGGCTGACTCCCTCATTGTCCCCTATCACTGCCAGAGCAATCCACCTCTAGATACAAGATTGCAAGACAGGATAGGTCAAACAGACCCATTTGCGGAATTGCTATCATCATCAAGGAATCCATTCAATGCTCAACCACCTTGGAAGCTCCCCCAGCAACATAGAACACTTGCCCTTCAAATTCATCATCATCGTCACCTACACCATGAGCTGCACCCTTGTCTACCCCACTCCTGGACCACGTGCCAACTTTGGTGGCACCATCACAGAGTTTGCTATTCCCCTGATCCTCAACCCCAGTGCCTTCATTCTCCTCAGCAGCCCCAACTACTACCTGGATAACCTCCTGACCCCTAGATGAACAACTCCCGCGAGTACCTGTTCACCCTCATTGCCAGAAAAACCCATCTGGATGACCATGAACCGAGGTGACATAGCAGCCCTTATCCTACTGGACCTTTCTGCAGCCTTCAACACCGTCTCACACCCCATACTTATCCAATGACTGCATGAAGCCGGCATCTAAGGACCTGCAGACAGTCTGTACCCAGACAGTCGACTATGCCCCTTCACCTCAGATGCCATCAACCTAATTTGCAGAGTTCCACAAGGATCCTCACTCAGCCACACTCGCCAGCATCATCCGCTCCGCACGGAATCAAAATCATATGCAGGTAGCTGTTATTACAAGTAAAACTGCTTGCTTGCTTTTTCTTCCTTTGAGAACGGTCTGTTGTTCACATCCCTAGACGTACACCGTGACCTTAGTCTGAACACTGTGTGCAGAATCCATCAAGGTCAAATAACAATGTATGCTGTTGAATTCAGGTTGATCGGCCCACGCTCTAGACACAACACGCACACAGCTGCAAATATCTGAAACCCGGGTGCCTTTAATATTGCATTTGCATGCATGATTCAGGCACTTGGAGAAAACCTTTCCAGACACAGAGAGCAGAGCTGATCCTGTGATGTGAGTCATCTAAGCTGATCTTTGAGGTATGGAGTTCCCCATTCAAACCTAGAGACCTTCTATTAGTTTATAAAACTAGTTTACTAACCAAGGGAGGGTGGTTCACAAAGTATTATAGTATTATAGGACTTGTTTTCCACTATCATTTTAATCATTTGCCTGCTTGTATTAGCCAAAGTACTGCACCTTAGAGCACGTCGTTAAAAATAAACATTTTAAACTTTTCCGTGTCTCTGATTACTCATGTTGTGGACTGATATGAGAATAATAACGAAAAGGTGTTTCTGATTCCCACCATTCCTGAGAGTACTCTAAGTCGCTTGTTCTGGGTTGTCTAATCATTGGTAGCTTCGAGATGATACGGAGAACGAATGAGACACTGATGTTAGTCGGATAGGGGTTCTGGGTACTAAGGTGAGTTTTTTGGTACACCACAATTCACTGTGGTCCTGGTTTCCTGTGCATAGTTCTGTGCATGAGCAGAATCCCCGCAACACGATGTTGCCTCATGAATGAAAACTAACTGACTCAGGCTCAACACTGACACTAGCAGTAATTTTCAGGGAAGAGACCTAGCTCTGGGACTTCATCCGATGGTCTGCCGAACTCAGACCCACACCCCTCCTGACAACCCACGCAAAGAACCTCGGAATAGTAATCGGCAACCCACTCACCATGACCGGCCAAGTTATTGCTGTAACCCTCACCTGCTTTCACATACACAATATGCTCAAGAAGATTTTCAAATTGCTCCCCAACAACACTCGCAGAATCTTTACCCAAGCCCTCATCACCAGCAAGCTGGACTACAGCAACAAACTATGCAGGAATCAATGCTCAACTGACCAAAGACTCCAGACAATAAAAAAGTCAGTGGCCAGGATCACTCAACCTCAACTTCGAACACTACACTCACACCACCCCACACCTGAAAGAGCTCTACTGGCTCCCAATCTACAAAAAAGCACTCTTCAAACTCCTCACACACACATAAAAAGCCTTACACAACATTGGCACCACATACCTCAATAACCGTATAAACTTCTGCAAACCTACCAGATGGCTACGCTCAGCTGGACTCCTATTTACACACCCCTGCATATGCACAACCAGTTGTGGGGTCGTGCCTTCTCCTACCGCCCTCCTAACGTTTGAATAACCTCCCTTTGCGCATCAGAGCTGTTTCCTCAGTTCTTGAAGTCTGCAAGAAACTGAAGACTTGATTCTTGTCCTAGCCCTGACCCTGGCCTGGCTCACACAACTTCTGCTTCAGTGCCAGTATACCCTCTTGGATGAATTGTACACTATACAAATATACATAACAACAAATCGAGGGAGCACCCTCTCCAAGTCCCTCATATATTCCAAACACCGTCTCTTCACACTTGCATTGATCTTCGAGCAATCCACGCAGCCTTATCTTCTCT
Organism: Triturus cristatus; assembly: GCF_964204655.1. Lineage (NCBI taxonomy): Eukaryota > Metazoa > Chordata > Amphibia > Caudata > Salamandridae > Triturus > Triturus cristatus. The sequence continues at coordinate 1,398,802,664 of NC_140589.1, forward strand.
TGGTCCTTCAAAGTCCTCCTGAACATCTTCTTGAAGGACTCATGGGAGTCTGAACGATGAGAAGCAGGAAGCCAAACAACACAGATAGCATGAGGGTCAGTTTGGGCCTTTCATCTCCCACAGGTGGAGGCACTGCCCAAACATTTTGTGAAGGAAAAAATATTTTTTTCTATGGGAAAACAGAAAAACGTGCAATGCCTATCTTTAAAGACATTGATCAAAGGGTGTTTTAAAGGTCTGGAAAGGTCCCCAGAGCAAAAATAAAACCAAAGATTTGAGCACAGTGCTCCACGATGCTGCCAGCAGGAGTCGGAAAAAACACTAACTGGCTCAACTGCCATTTACACCTCTATCTTCCCAGGGTATGTTACCACAATTCTGAGTTTCTAATATTGTGTACAACTGTAGGCATGCCTCTGCGTGCACTTTATGTGCACGCACAGTAACACAGACCATCTTCCAAATATCAGCCAGTGACAGACGGGTGCCTGCAGTCTTCAGTCGGTTAACGTGCCTGCTTCATGGATCACTCTATATGCACTCGAGAAGATGCCGGAAGGAGAATTGAAGCAGCAGAAAAGTGGATAAATGTTCTTAATGCTTCTCGGGATTATGGCATTTTCCCAAACATAGCACAATTTGGGTCTTTAATGTTCAACAAAGCGATTCTAAATAAAATTCAAAGTGAATCTTACCCTTTCAAAGGATTTTAGACAGAAATATTACTTGCTTCGGAAGGCTAGATTTTGCACAGCTGTTTTCCAAAGACAACATAACAAAACTCCAACACAAACACAATTATTTCCTCCCCCCAAAGAACACGTTTTTTTCATGTTTTGTTTGAGCTTTTGAACAAAACCCCAGTCACTGGAGTTGTCTGGCTGCTCTGTAATTTTAGGCCCAGGGCTCAACAGAGGCTGATTAACCGATCCATCTACCATATGTGAAAAGGGAGCTGCCAGCTCCGGTCTCAGCAGGGAAAATTGGCATCTATCTTGTCTCACATGGCGGAGCTCCCCCTAGCCATAACTGCGATGGTACAGCCCCACTGTGCTTGCCTGAAACATCTCTTGCAAGCTCCAGCGCGCGGGGAAAGTGAATGGGAGGCATGCATTATTTATGGCGCTGCTGTTTCTAATGTTCTATTACAATAATGGCTCTGTTATGATTGGTTATTAAACAGCATGCCTTGCACATTTGTGGGGTGGAAATTAGGAGGGAAAGAAAGCGCTTTGGGACATGCTGGCTTTGCGACACTGTGGTGCATTACAGCACATTCGCGGGGAACGCTTTCAACGATCACAGGATGTGGCAGTTGGGGACGATTTAGCAGTTACACGTTATCAAGTAAGAAAGCAATGTTAGGCGAGGTGAAGTCCTCACATACAACGCCCCACGCCATGGAATAACTACAACTGGAGCCAACATTTGAGAGCACAGTGACGGATGCAAAGTGTTTGAGAACTTTTTGAATGCTCGAATCAAATCTCTTTAAAAATATAGTTCGAGAACGTGATATAGAACAGAGATGAGAAGATCAGGGCACTAGAGAACCTGCACCAATCAAACTAATACAATGTTGTAAATGAACAAAAATATGGTGCTGTGTAATAATGTCACTGACTAAGTTAGCAAATTAGATGTAATAACTAGCACCCAGCTCCCTGCATGTCAGATCACAGGCACGGTTTCTGGCCTTGGGTGTAGTTATTTGGGTGAAGCCAGGAAGCTCATTGCTCTGATTTGCCCGGGACAGTCATTCCTCTCCAGTCTGGTGCACTTGTTTTTATATTCAGCTGAATTAGAGTTCTTCTTGGCAATACATTTTGTAGGAGTCCATAAGAACTCAAGAGGATGGTGGTATGTGAAAGTAAGGCGCGGGTGGATAACAATGTGATGGAAAGAATGAAGGAATATACAACCTAGAAACAGTTACAAGAGTGAAGTAGGCTAGCTGACTGTAACTATACTGAGTTGCCCCAGCTAAATATTTGTAGCCGGTATACTGCACTATTTAAGATAAGTACCCTAAGTTTGCTTGTTTACTGGCGTACAATATCCTATATATGTGCCATTTGTTTTTGTGTATGTTCATAAAATCAATAAAACATACTTTAGAAAAAAGAGTGACGTAGGCTATACTGCAGCTGATTTTTACTCGCCCCTGAATCCTAGTGTTGTAGAAGGATGCCAGGCCGAGATGATTAAATGGCGCTGTAGGTTGTACTGACATAGGAGTACATTTTGCAGCATTGATAATACCAGTTGCAGGTACTCTGACCTCATGCTGATTAAAAGCCTGCTTATTAAATGAATCAACCTATGCAGACACAAGTTTTAATAAACTTCGGAATGAAACACGTACACAGACGTTGTGGCATGTGGTTTTATGTTGAAATTTTCAAGTATCTCCTCGCAGCGGCGGCTCCTCCGCTAAGGTGGAGGAGCATTGCCCCACTGCTTTCAGCAGTGCAAAAAAGGAAGAATAAAATGATAACAACGCAATGTTATTATCATTTCATTTTTCCCTGCTGAGGCAGTTTTGCGGGGCAGGGAGGGGCTAGGCTGCTCATAGAGCAGAGGGAGGAGTGATTGGGTAACTTTCTAAGTGTGCATGGCGGTTTGGCCAGCTGTCTTAGGTCGGCCAAACAGTCATGTGCACTTGTCCTCCACCAGACTGTATTACAGCCTGGCTGGAGACAATGCACAGGCTCATATCCCCATCTGAGCGCCAAACCACGGCGCTCAGCCCGATCACGACGCTGCTGTCATGGTGAAGCAGCATCGTGATAAGCTTAGGGGAGCCTTCGTGCTTCCTGCTTCCATTCTGAGACTCGTCGGAAGGGAACCGGAGGAGAGACGCAGCCGGCCAAAGAGGTAAGTGCATTTCTTTCCACACCCTCGCCCCCGCACCACCACCCCCGATCCGTGCCATCCCCCACTGATCTCCTGATCAAATACAATGGTCCATCATTCTTAAGTCTGGCTTGACAATGCAGCTTACTGCAAGATGCACTGTTACAAATCCTTTAAAATAAAAATAGAGCAGGCTTTGTTTCTACCCAGCAGACTACTACTCTCTCCTCTCACTTCACGCTAGTGACTATTTGTTGTATTACTCCACCTTTTGTAGTGTTCTAGCATTGAGGCGCCTACAAAAAGTTTATATCTCAAAAGTACACAGAATCATAGAATATTACATTCTTTAACTATAAAAGATGCACAGTATACACAAAGGCGTCTTTGTTTTTTGTTTTTTCACTCCACTAGGCTTTTTTATGTTTTAATCAGGCCTCAAATTGCAAGCCAGACCATTGACATTGCTGATGCCCGTTGTGCACAGGCACTGTGATCTTAGTGAGGAGTCAGTGACTGATTGTGAAAAAGTGCTGGAAAAGGTTGTCAGAAACATTGCTATTGGCACCTTTAGTAACAAGGGTTAATATTATAAAATTAAAACAATCTTAATAGTTTTTGGAGCTTAACTGTCAGGATAATAGAATTTAAATATCAAAATAAAAATACAGACAAAATAACATTAAATATTTTAATTTTCAATATTTCTATAAGGTAAGGTGCATGATTTCTTGAGCATAACGACACCAAAAGGGTTTCTCTGCTCTACTGGACCAAAAGAACAAGTTACTTACCTTCGGTAACGCCTTATCTGTTAGAGACTCTATCTAGCTTACCTTAGAATAATCCCCAGGCATCAGACTGGTTCCGCAAACTTTTTGTGAGTGGTACTACTGTGCGTCGATAGGCGTCGTCGTTCAGCTGCACATGGCATCGTCCACGTCAGAAGTGATGTGTGCACTGCCTATAAAGGCAGCGCCCCAGCATGCAGCCATCAGTTTCTTTTTGTGGCTTTCCATGCCAAGAGCAGGGAGCCACGAAGAACACTGACAACTGGTGTGGAAAACTATGGCCCTGAAAGGGAAAAGCCCTGTCCTTTAAAATCCATTTAGAGAGCAGGGAGGATGGGCAGGTCAGTAAGGAATTTGCGGCCAGATACAATCTCTACCAGATAAGCCATTACCGAAGGTCAGTAACTTGTTCATCTGAAAGAGACTTCCGCCGCAGATTCCTTACCTAAGAATAGATACTCAAGCAATCCCTCCCCAGAGGCGGGTCTATGAAACCTTAACCACACTAAAAAGTCCTGCAGGAACAAATGAGTAAAGTGCCCGTCCCGACAGACCTGACTGTCCAGGCAGTAGTGCTTGGTGAACGGGTGTAGAGAAGCCCATGTTGCTGCCTGGCAGATGTCCAGGGCCAGAACTCCATGTGCTAACGCAGTGGTCGCAGCCTTAGCTCTGGTTGAATGAGGACAAAAACCCTCAGAGGGTTGCTTCTTAGTCAGTACATAGCACATTTTGATACAGAGCATGATCTACCCGGAGATGGTCCCTTTTTGCAAAGCCTTACCCTTCTTAGCTCCGAAATACCCCACAAAGAGTTGGTCTTCCAGCCATAACTTTTTCGTGCCATCAAGGTAGAATGGCAACGCTCTTTTTGGGTCCAGTCAGTGGAGTCGCTCTTGTTTCTTAGTTGGATGCGGCGGAGCATAAAAGTTAGGCAGGGTAATGGACAGGCCTACATGAAAGGGAGTGGCAACTTTAAGCAGAAAGGAAGCTTTAAAGCAATGCACCTGGATGTCTGGGAAGATGTTTAGCTACAGAGGGTTAGATGACAAAGCCTGGAGCTCACTGACACTCCGGACAGATGTTATTGCCACTAGAATGGCCGTCTTGATGGACAGGAGCCTGAGAGGACAGTTGTGTAGTGGCTCAAAAGGAGCACACATCAGAAAGGTGAGTAATAGATTGAGGTCCAACTGAGGCACGATGAAGGGCGGAGGTGGAAACATATGTTGAAGACTGTTCAAAAACCTATTTACAATAGAGGATTTGAACAGGGATGGCTGATTAGGCAACTGCAGAAAGGCTCAGATGGCAGAAGGATGACCCTTTAAGATGCCCAAAGCAGAAGCCTGCTTGGCAAGGGAAATAATAAATAGAAGGACCTGCGAAAGGGGAGCAGAAAGGGATTTAACTTGCTTTTCTGCACACCATGCCACAAACTTGCCCTAGCGGCAGGTGTATACCATCTTGGTGGAGGGACACCTGGCTGCGAAGATAACATTGCAAACTTTGGGCTGAAGTTTTGAAAGCTGCCACCTGTCACCACTCAATCTCCACGCATGAAGGCAGAGCGTTGAGAGGTTAGGGTGGAGATCCCTCCCCTGCTGCTGCAATAGGAGATTTTCCAAAAGAGGCAGCTTGATCGTAGTACCAATGGCCATGCTTAACAGCTCGGGATACCAATCTCTCCGAGCCCAGTCTGGAGCCACAAGGATGACTTGGCCCTGGTCGTTACTATTCTTCTTGAGAACTCTGGGCAGGAGTGGTATGGGCGGAATAGTGTTCAGGAGACCAGATCTCCACTAGAGACAGGGAGCTGCCTTGGAAACTCTAGTGTGCAGAAGTACTGACATTGCGCTTTCCTGACAGTGGCGAACAGATCTAACCAAGACTCTAGCCACTTCTGAAGAAGACCTTGCACCATCTCCAGATGGAGACACCATTTGTGATCTGCTAGGCATCTTGGGCTGAGTTAATCCGCCCTGACGTTCAGAGAGCCCACCAGGTGCTGAACCACCAGGGATATGCAGGGCCTCTTGAGAAGGGAACCATGACCTCACCCGCCCTGTTTGATGCAGTACCATATGGCAGTGCTGTTTTCCAAGAACACCTGCACTAGCCTTCCCTTGATGGAGGGTAGAAATGCTTTCAATACCAGATGGATCACCCAGAACTCCATTACGTTGATGTGGAGTCTGGATTACGCCAAAGACCAGAGGCCTCTGAGCTCCACCGCCATCCCAGATGGCCTCCCCATCTCAGGAGTGACGCATCTGTTACTACTATCAAATCTGGTTGGAGAAGGGAGATGGGTCTGCTGCTGACCCAATCGCAGTTCATTAACCATCACTACAGATCTTTTGCAGTTCCCTTTGAGATCTGGACCATGTCGGAAAGAGTCTCCTGATGATGCGCACATGGGAACTTTAGGTCCCACTGCAGAGCCCTCATATGCCAGCGGGCATGTGTCACAAGCAGGGTACAGGGGGCCATGATGCACAGCAGCCTCGGAGTCCGTTTGGGAGGATAAGCTTAAAACTGCACCATGTCCAGAACAGCTCAGATGAAAGGGAGCGTTTGAGATGGAGTAAGATGTGACTTCAACACGTTGATAGTAAACCCAAGCGAGTGCAGGAGGTCCCCCTTTGTCTGGAGGTGGGAGAGGACTGCCAGGTGCAAGCCTGTCTTCAATTGCCAGTTGTCGAGATAGGGGAAGACTGGAAACCCTGATCTCTGCAGATGAGCTGCAACCACCGCCATCCCCTTGGTGAACACCCAAGGGGCACTGGTAAGGCTGAAAGGGAGCACAGCGAATTGAGAGTTCTTGTCACCCACTGTGAACCGCAGGTAACGCCTGGGGGCAGGCAAGACAGGAATTTGGAAGTATGCATCCTGCAAGTCCATTGCTACCAACCAGTCTCCCTGGTTTATGGGCAGAGAGAACATGAGCACACGTCAGAATTTTGAATTTCTCCTTTTTCAGGAAGAAATTCAGAGGGAGCAGCTCTAGGACAGGACAAAGGCCTCTTTCCTATTTGGGCACCAGAAAGTAGCAGGAATAGCAACCACAACGTAATTCTGCAATTGGCACCCTCTCTATGGCTCCCTTATCGAAGAGAGCCACCACTTCCTGGCAGAGTAGGGCAAGACTGTCCTCTATCAGCCTGTCACAAGAAGTTAGCATGGGAGGAGGGGTCGTGAGGAAGGGTAGGGAGTAGCCCCTTTGAACAATCTGAAGAACTGAGTGATCCGATATTATCGACCTCCAGTGGTGCAGGTGATGGTGTATCCTGCCTCCCACTGGTTCCCTATGATGGTTGGAGGGCGAACTAAAGTGGTTTGGAGGCTGTGGCTGCCAGGGGGAGGGGTGTGGACTGGCCTGGCCTGACGCACAGGGTCTGGATGTACTGCGTCCTCGGCCACGCAGAGGTTGGGGAGCTTGCTGCGTGGGAAAAGATGTGGCTCGAAGCCCCCTCCATGGCCATGAAAGGAACGAAAGGCAGACTAGGGTTAGCGGGGGCCCATGGAAAGGCCCAAGGACCTGGCTGTAGGTTTGCTATTCTCGAAGCGCTCCAGGGCTGAGTCCTCCTTGTCTCCTATGAGACTGGGGTCATCAAAGGGCATGCCAATAAGCGAAGCTTGGACATCCCCTCAAAAGCTAGTCATCCTCACCAGGTGTGGCGTCGTAAGGCCATCAATGAAGAAACCGTTCTGCCTTGGTCGTGTCCAGCCCACATCGGATTGTGAAATTCGCTACATCTATCTCATCTGTCATAGCTTGGGAGAGTATGGCCGGGCCTTCTCTGGGACAATGGGCAGCACCTGTGTAACGGAACCCCAAGTGCACTAGGAGTAACGGGACAAAAGGCATGTGGTGTTCATGGACCACAGTGTCAGGCTGGCAGCAGAAAACATTTTTTTGCCTAAAGGTGTCCAGCCTCTTGGAGTCCCTATCCAGTGGAGTGATTGGGAATGTGGCAGGATTTACATTGGGAAGTGGAGGATTAGACCACCAAGCTCTTTGGAGTAGGGTTTTATGGAAGGAAATTGGGGTCCCCCGGAGCGAGGTGATGGCGGCAGGCAATTGTCCTGTTAACAGCATGCGCTGTGCAGGGCTTGGGACAGGCCCCGAGCAGGACACCATAAGGGCTCTATTAAATCGGAGAAGAGGTGCTGAGGGGGTAACTCCTGGCTGAAGCATCTCTGTCAAGACATTCATCTTGACTGCCACTGAGGGCAGGTCAAGGTTCAGGACCTCAGCTGCCCTTCTAACCACCATAGCAAAAGAGGCTCCCTCCTCCATAGCGACGGTAGGAGAGACAATGTCAATATCTGGGGAGGTGTCCAGTCAACTGGTGTCTGCCAGTTCCTCACACCAGCCCATGTTGGTGTCTAGGGGCTGGTATTCTTCAGGGTCCAGTGGCCCCTCCCAATCTTCCTCAAGCCCCACCCCATAGAAATAGGGCTCAGGCTCCGGCCTGAAGGGCATGGCTCCAGTCAGTGCCAGAGTTGGCATCAGGCGACGCCCCTCCAGCTCTGTGTCAGAGTCGGGGATGAGAATGGGGACAGCACCGGGTGCGTCAACATTGGTGTCGGGGATGGTGATGGTGGTAGGACCTGCTGGCGGGAAACCAGTAGGGGCCCCTTCCGAACCTGCAGAGCCCGAAGGCACTCCAGTGGGGACAGACTGCCCAAATATGAGGTGCATGGTCTCATAAAACTCTTTAAGCTGCGCGGGGGTCGCTCCGGGAAACAAGGGGAGGCGTGGAGATGGCCAGGAGCAGGCTCAACCACAGAGCCAGGCCTCGAGTGACAGCGCTCCCTCGTCTTATCGCTGACTCAATGAACGAAGCAGAGTCGAAGACCTCTTTGACTTTTTACTCTTTTTTGTTCTTGTGGGAGTTACCGGAGGACGACTTCAAATGCGACGAAGATCGATGGCCCCACATACGAATTCTGGCTCTGTCTGGGTCTAGGCTGACTGGCGTGCAATGAAAAGAACTGCCGTCAGCACGCTGGAGTGGTGCCTCATAGGCACTGAGCACATCACATTCTGGCACAGACAATGCCACGCAGAGCCAAACAACGCCACCTACCAACACGCAGATCCAGTCTGTTGCCTAGGGATAATTCTAAGGTAAGAAATATGTGGCTAGAAGTCTCTATCAGATGAGTGAAAGGCAAGGCTACCAGCATAGCATACAAGATGAATCTTTGGATGAGTCACACTTTGGAAGTGTTTCAGAATCTGGGATATACTTGTCCTGCTTGTGAAAATGAAGAATGATCAGCAGGACAGTACTGACTGAGCACAGGCTATACCCAGGTGCGTACTAGTGGATCCTGTCTTTAAGAAATACATGGTATCCCCCGAATGCAAACTGGTGCACCAGTAACAAGGTCTTGAAGAACACATGAGAGGTGAATGAAAGCCTGTGCAAAACCCTGAGCAAAAGAATGTCTCTCTCCTTCAAGGTTCATCTCTCCTTACCTTTTTATTTAACCACTCTGTTTTATCTGAGACCCCATACCAGCGGATTTAATAACTTTAATAATAGAACAAACCAACTGCTGACTGCTCCCCTCTTTCAAATTACTACCCAGTATCTCTGCTTTCATTCTTCTTCAAGATACTGAAAGGCTTACTCATCAGTCGACTTACTACACATTGTCTTGAATAGATCTTCTCAATCCTTTCTAGTTAAAGCTTCATGCCCTTTATTCACTTGAAAGCGGAACTCTTTCTTGATTGTTTCAAGGTCTTCTCTTGTGTTAGTGATGGCCTCAAGTGTCACATCCAGTCTCAGGTGTGGTTTGTTCCGTGGCATTGCCTTCTGCATTACCACCAGTAGTGGCTGCGTTCATTAGTGTAGAAGGTGGTGTTGAAAGCAGCCAAAATGTCAGAGTGAAACTCTGGGGGGAAATGGGCATGAATCACTGTAGATAAACAAAGTCCCACTTGTTATGCCCCAAAATCGTAAAACCGTTGTTATTCCTAACCTCTGGCTTTACTGGGATTCACAGTAATCTTCGGTAAGTGAAATAATGAGGATTTTATCAGCCCACTCCCATCAAGAGTCTTCTTCGTCATACTGTTGAATTGCTTTTCGAGAATAGCGAGAGGTCTTGAGTGAAGAGTGTCAGTAGCGCATTTCCAATATCAATGTGCAAGGAAGAAAACCTGTGCGAAGGTTGGACGTTGATTTCTGTCTGGTAGGATCACAATAGGCAATCCCTGGTAGTTGGTATTTTTTAGAGATCCAGGGCTTCAATACAATGGGTGTATTATTAATGAAAGTAATTGAATTTGCACATGGGAAATGGAGTGTGGTAGCCTTGTAACTGTGTGCTTGAGAGCCATGTTTTGTTTTGTGGGTGCAGATTGTGACTGGCAGAAGAACAAATGTTGTTTTGATACTGGCTGAGCTTCAGGTAGACTTGTTAGTCATGTCTAGATAGTGAGACGAAGGCCCTGAGGTCAATGATACTTTTAGGGAGAGTTCAATATCACAGTGGTAATATCTGGCTGGTATGCAGGACCTCAATTGACCCATATTCAGATTGAATATTATAAAGTAGATAAAAAGTTGTTAAGTGTCTCCTCCTGATAATCAGGAGGTGAGATGCACAGCTCTATATCTAGACAAGTGGTGAGGGTGGGCTAGGAAAAACTGCAGCATACAAGTACTTTGTCTTGTATGCCCATACACAAGGGTAGACTGTCGAAGGGTGTTTTTGGGTTCCTGATATCGTGGACAGTGACATAATGTTGCCCGATAGGCAGGGGTCACACATATGTACAAGTCGGATTCAGAAGACATCACCATCACAAAGTCATGCCGTATGTGCGCTTTAGCAGGGTCAGGAGCCCAAAACGTGACTGCAGCAGGTTTTTGAGACATAAGAGTGTGGACGTCTGTGGCGACTGTGCTGCTGATTGTCAATCAGGCGGGGGATGGTTTCCATGGAAGTAATCACTCACTTCGTAAGAGAAAAAATACAAAAGCTGAGGAAGCTGCGACTTTTTTGCTGACTTTTATGACTGATTAACTATTGTTTCTGCAAATTGTTAAAACTGCCAACTGCGCCTAAGCTCAATATTATTTTTACCTCGTGACCACTGCTGCTACTTCCTTTACTTTCTTAATATTTTCTCTTTTATTGTATTAGTGTAAAATGTCCAGGAGCTAAGTCGAATATTTAAAATACTTTACGTTTCGTTGATTTACTAGCGTTATATATCGTTAGACAGATTCACTAAACTTTTTGCACACCCTATTTTAAGGTAAGTGCGCAAAAGTGTCACCTGTGACTAACAACGATAGATGCTTACTCGTGGATTTATTATCTGCAGACATTTTCAGTTGCAGAAGGAAACTGCGTCTGCGGGAAATCAGTAGGGTGGCCTTATTTCCAAAATTGTAAGTTAGGGAGAGGGTAGGAAAATAGGGGCCCCTTAAAGAGGGTAAGTGAGGGTAACTGCTGACTTCCTGGAGATGTTGTGAACACCGACAAAGATGGATCTTTTAGTGCTTCCACAAGGAAATTCAAATACATTTTCCAACCAAAAATACACATGTAAAACTTCTGTGAAAAAAATTAAGTAAGTGTGCATTTATGAAAGCAAACTTCCACAAACTCCATATTTTCATATTGGGATTTCTCCACATGGAGCAATGCCTTCAATGTTGATTTTAAAAAAGCGTAAATGTACCGACTTGTCCCCTAAAAAACATTTCGAGGCAAATAAAATGTAATTAAAATACACACAGAGAAACACTTTTTTGAAGAGTCAACATGTACTTTCTTTAGTGCATGAAAGCTTGAGACAGAGAGAGACCGGTGTATTTTTCGAGTACGGTTTAAAAACAGAGTCTGCGGGGATGTCCTCTGAAATGGAACAAAGTGTGGGGTAACTGGAAAGCGCACAGGGTAAATATATGCACCCCTCCACTCACACATAGGAATCGCAGCAGTCGGCTCGAGGACATAATAGACTAGAACGTTTAGGCAAACAACTAAGTCACAATGTAAGATATAGATTATGGGAATGTCTGCTACTGTCTAGACTGTCATGCATAATAACTGTCAATGTATATGCTGTAACATGTCATTCAAATGAAAAAAAAGATGTTTAAAAAAAACAGTCTGCTTTCAACAAGAAGCATTTGCTTCTTACTTTGGTAAGCATATTCTCAACTGGGCTTTTTTACCCTCAGGTTTCTTCAAAGGTGAAACAGTAAATTCAGAGGGTAAACTAGAAGGTTTCCACTCCTTTTATTAGTTGAATAACCTCCACACCATAATGTATGCATTTTTGGATGTATGTGTGTATGTGATATAGCCTGAAACCAGTCAAAAGGCAGTAAGGGACATAATGTCAAAGGCAAAGTACTGTGAACACCTGATTGGCGAGGTGGCTGGCTCTGTCACTGAATCGTGATATAGTGTTGTTTAAAGAAGCGTGGCTTCAGCTCTCTCCTAATCTTTAGTAGGGCCGGACTGGAGCAGTCCTGATGGATATGGGATGTTATTCCAGATTCTGGGTGTGCACAAGGAAAAGGCCTGGTGCCTTGTATTTTTCTATTTTGCAACTCTTCATCCGAGTTGATTGGCTTTTAAGCACACAAGGTATATACCCGACACCTTAATAAAAAACAAACACTGGCAAATCCTATTGGTTTTGCCATTAATGTGCTAAACACTAAAACAATAATAAAGTATAGGTGAACTATTAAAAGGTCGCCACCCGTGCTTATAAATACACTCCGGCAACAATCCATGAATGTTTCTGGCAAATGCTTTATTGGTTCAAGATGGCAGCAGTTTGTAGCCATTTGTTAATTTTACTGGAGAAGGGACGCGCAACCACCCTCCTGAGGCTATTAAAAGCCCAGGGGACCAGCACCTACACGGGCCTTTCGAGCCTTTATTAAAAAATTGGAAGGGGGCTGTCAGGAACCTCCTCCATTGCTCGTAGGGGTGCCAGATCTTGGAGGGGCTCCATGGAGTGGACTCTGGCATCAACAGGAGGTTCCGCTGTGCATGCGGTATGGCTTCAACACGCAGCTGACTCCTGGCCAGGGGATGGCTGCATGGAATGGATGCTGGGGCTGCACGGTGCGTCAGCCCGGGGCCTTTCATGGAGGATGCTGTGTTGCAAGTGGCCTCGCATGCGGCTGCTCGGGGGGGGGGGGGGGGGGCAGCTCTCTGTGTGTCTTCATCTTGTGATGGTTCTACATCTTCCCTGTGTACTGCCTGTCCGAGCAGAAGGACGTGGTGCGGGATGTCCTGAAGCAAGTCGGAGCCTGGAGGAGGAACCTGACAGCAGCCAGTCAGTTCAGGTACCAGCCGAAGTCGCCATCTGTAGTCTGCTTCACTCCCTTCTACCCTGGTCCCTCCGCTGCCACATACCGCACCACCACCCTCTGCAACCTTACAGTCAATCGTGAGGCTCCCGTAACTCCTGAGAATTGCAAAGCCCAAGGATTCAGATCAAGTAAAAGTGACAAGGGGCTCCCCCAAATACTACACTTTGCCATCCTTGTACATTCGGGTACCATAGTAACAAATGGCCCATGTGCACCATTGCCTGCAGTTCAACTAAGTTTATCTATTCATTCATCTATTCTCATACTGTCTTGCACATCCATCTCTCTGTTCATTATAGCCGCCGCTTTGTTTCTCACCTTTAATTTGTATATGTGTTGAAAAAACATCAATTCAAGTTTTAAGCCACAGTGGTCATATTTCACCAGTTGACTCTGAATTGTAACTATTTGTGCGGATCAAAGGCATGTCACATGTGAGAATGAAAGTGTAATGAAAGTGTATAAAGGATGCATGGCTTGTTGGATTAAAGTGAAGATGGATAACTGAAGCAAATGGGCAATCGTTTAGCTCTGTATGTGTGTGGAATTTCTAAAGGGCGAAAGCCTTCAAATAAGGAAGAGAGAATTGAAATAGGCAAAACAGCTTTTATAGTTAGGAAATAACATTAAACAACCGTAGAAAGGTTTAAAAAAAAAAGGTCTAAACATTTTAATTTCAACCAGTGTCCATTACTATCTGTGCTTTGAAGAAAACAGGTTTTTGAAGCTGTCCCAAAGTCATCATGTAATATAAAAAGTACATAACAGCTCCCATGTATAATATGGCTCTATAGGCTAATATTGGACCATATTAAAGAGTTACCTCTTTAATATTTATATATATATTTAGTATATATACACACACATTTATTTATTTATTTCAGGAATTCTTTTTTTAAATCAATGGTTCTGGTGATACTATTTAAGCTGTTTCTAGGCCTAATTAGTTCAACAAAGAAAGAAATTCATAAACTATCCTTAATCCACAAACGAACACCTTCAATACCAATCACATGTTCTTTAATAAAGAACCGCTAGCCATTTAAATGGCACAATCATAGATCACGCTGGGTCTCTGCCATCATGGAATTCAAAAGCATGATAGACAGCCTTTTGTGTGTGAGGGTTGTACTGTGTTGATTACTTACAGGTTATCTACACCTAGTCTACTCTTTCTTGTCACTGTTTTTACAATAGAAGGATGAGTCCACGTTAGGGAAATACATAACCCGCTCTTTCCATTTAAACTGACAAACACCCCAATTCTTTGGCCACTCCCCCTAACTTGAACTTACCTTTACTCTACCCCTAAGGCCAAAGTGCCTGTCCATAGAAACACATTGTCATCAAAGACACAGGACAGACTTAAGAGTTGTAAGGAGGCAAATCAGGACTATTGCGATGAAGAGTTGAGCTCAGAGTAATGAACTTTACTGATAAGCAACTTATGAACTGTCACTTTGTTCTGCTTAATTGTTACATTCTGTACAGTATATTCATAGTATATATCTAAGCAGTACAAACTCTTCGCCAAAGACAACTCTAAAGGCCGTTGCAACATTTTTCTGGGACGTTGCAGCTGGCCAAATCAGAGTGTGAGGGCTCGTGGTATTGAACCAGTTCCTGTGGGACAGCACTAGCTGACAGGAGTAAAAGTCACCTTAGCCAAAGGGATGTGAGTATTTAAAAAAAAAAAAAAAAATTCAGTCCCACTGGACCTAACCGTCCAGATATCATTAACTTTTCTAGGCCATTAACCCCTTTATGACCACACCAAGTACCTTATTAAATACAAGTTTCTTGAAAACCACTGAACGCATTTACACAAAATAAAGAAAAACATGCTTTCTGAGTAATGTTGTAACTTCCTGACACACTATGTGTCATTACATTTAGACAGTTTATTCTGCATCAGATAGAAAGTTTCGTATGGGAAGGGACATGGGAAATTGATGTTCCTGGACCACCCCCCTTTTATCTCCATTGAAGAGTTTAAGTGAGTGAACTTTTTTGGGAAAGTTTTTGGAAAGTTTTGAGCAGATTCATCAAACGGCACAAACGTTATTAAAGAAAGCAAAGTAAATTTCCCATGGAAAGTCAGACTTAATTATAACTACATTGGTGCCTGCGTCACTAGTGTAATAAATATATATACATATATAGATATAGTCACAGAAAAACCCATATCAGGTGCGCTTAGCCTTTACCTTGTTTAACATGGAGTAATACCCCAAACTTGAGTGATTTTTAAATAGTGCACCATATAACTTCAAACATGCACAGTCACTCTTGCCTCCAAAGCTTTCGCTATTTCCATGCCATAAACCTACATGTAAATCTATGCAGTATATGACTATGCTGTTATCAGTGATATCATCATTGGGACCAATCTACCTGTTGAACTTGAGCGCGGACTCTGCACCTACCTGATTCTTTGCCTGGCTGACTTGGGTGTTGCAGCCCTCTTCTTCTTTCCCTCCCGCCGCCGCACTGCCAAATCACCGCGGCCGCAGCCTGGAGGGACTCCATCTCCCAGGGTTCCTAGCGACCCGAGGACGGAACCAAGAACTGCCGCCCACGCGCCTGGAGGCGCTTTAAATAACAGTCTTCCTCCGGTGGAGCGGGGGACCAATCTACCTGTTGAACTTGAGCGCGGACTCTGCACCTACCTGATTCTTTGCCTGGCTGACTTGGGTGTTGCAGCCCTCTTCTTCTTTCCCTCCCGCCGCCGCACTGCCAAATCACCGCGGCCGCAGCCTGGAGGGACTACATCTCCCAGGCTTCCTAGCGATCCGAGGGCGGAACCAAGAACTGCCGCCCATGCGCCTGGAGGCGCTTTAAATAACAGTCTTCCTCCGGTGGAGCGGGGGACCAATCTACCTGTTGAACTTGAGCGCGGACTCTGCACCTACCTGATTCTTTGCCTGGCTGACTTGGGTGTTGCAGCCCTCTTCTTCTTTCCCTCCCGCCGCCGCACTGCCAAATCACCACGGCCGCAGCCTGGAGGGACTCAATCTCCCAGGCTTCCTAGCGATCCGAGGGCGGAACCAAGAACTGCCGCCCACGCGCCTGGAGGCGCTTTAAATAACAGTCTTCCTCCGGTGGAGCGGGACAGCGCGCGGGCAGCGCCGGGCTAAGCCCGGGCAAAGGGCGGGCCCTCTGTGGCCCTCAGAGGCCAGAAGAGGCTGGGCTGGGGCCACTCTCTTGCCTATGTGAAGGACATTTATTGTACATTCTTTCAGTAACCTATTATGGCCGTGAGTGATGAACATTTGACATCTGTTAAGGCTGGGGGATTTACTAAAGGCACATTAGACCGTTATTTTAGCAAGGTTTCCATGGATCTAGGGAAGGAGGACACATTAGCTGAGCGCCGGGCCGAGCGCCGCCAGTCAGTCGAACGTATGAAGAATAGGCCCTGATGGGCCTGATAGGCTCTGATGCCTGATGTAAGCCCCTCTATTGAAATTGATGATTTGCTCTCTATAGATAGTGTTCCCGTACTTCTGCGGGAGTTATCTCCTTCATTTTCTTTACCTAATTCGTCTGATAGTTTACATGCAATCACTATCCCTCCTCCTAGCGATTCCCTATTAGAAGTAGAAGCGATAGTTAACCCTTCCCTGCCAAATGTGGAGAACACGAAAAAGAAGAATAGGAAACTATTGTTGTCCAAAGCTTTTGGCCCACCACTAAATAAAACGAGGAAGAAGGGTGGAGACTCATGTAGACCCAGGATCAGTCATTCTGATTTTGGGAAAAACACTAAGGCTGTTAAACCAGCTGTATCTATCTCAAAGGCCCCCATAATAATTGCACCAACCCCAAAGGCTGCTTCAACTATAGTACCAACATTAGCGGAATTAGGCACTCCTTTGCATTGTCCTCCAAAGGAAGTACAGTTTACTGACCCTTTGGAAAGTATAGAACATCTCATAAGGTCATTCATGTTACCAATTATTGAGAGGTTGAAGAGGGTTGAGGAAAGGCTTGGGAATTTAGAGCTGGCCATCAGTAGTAAAGCTGGGCAGGTTAAGGACCAAGAGGTCCTGGCCCATTCTCCCGTAGCCACCATGCCTTCTTCTTTTCCTGCTGCGCGTGAAGGCCCAATCAAAGTTAGCACGGCCACAGATTTTAAACAACAGAGGCAAATACCCCCTAAACCTGCAAGGCAATCGGCTTTGCTTGTTGCCAGCGAAATCCAGAGGGTTGGGGAAAAACAGGGCGCAGGAAATATGGGTGATGAGAGTAGGAGCTCTAGCACTGCTAAGGTCGCGAAACGTAAGGAGCCTCAAGTTGAACTACCGCCAGAAGCTGTCCCCTATGTGGTTGTACTAGCGGGAGTCCCAACACTTCCGGATGGTAAGAGGGAAGGGTTTTCTCAGCTTAAAAATAAAACTGTACATTGGCTGAGTCAAAATCGTGCCCTCCCTTATAACATTAATGGCGAGATCCTTCATGTTCGCCGACTCCCCTGGCTGGGAAGTAGGGTGAAGGACATTAAGGGGGATTTAATTGTTATTAATTTCAGAGACCCCGAGGCCGTTAGATATATTCTAAACTGGTCAGTAGGGAATCCTGGAAATTCTATCGCCCCTCTTGAACTCACCTATTTTTACCCCAGAACACAAGGGACCAGAGTTGGGTACTCTGGGGCTCTTGTCTTCCCACAGACTAACCCACGTGTATTTGATAATAATGGGCACACAGTGTTTGAACCTAATTTCAAACCAATGACCTTTGATAACGTCCCAAGGTGGGACATTGTACCGCCCAGGAGCTATGGGAGTAGAGACGGGAGGATGGACCACCTGGTACCATTCACGCCGTTTGAAGCCCTAAATAGATTTGAAGCCCTTTCTGGCCTCGACGGTTGTGATTGACCAACGTACCCCTCGCTACTGCCCAATCTGACCCAATCAACAATCTTAGACCACTGCATATTGGTAAATCCGACCCAATTGAATGATTCAGACCATTAGAGGGGATCTTGACATAAGAATTATCTGTCGAGTCCCCATCTATTCCTTCCCTTGTCTTTCGTTCTCTCTCAAATTGCATACCTGAGCAGGGGGCTGGTGTTGGGCCCTTCACCTTGAGCGATTCCAATGGTTCCTTGGACTCCCTAACACCTAAGCATGCTACTGATGTTGAATATGTTAAAATTCTCTCGTGGAATGTGGCGGGTCTCAAGAATAAATTGCCCATTCCTGAGTGGGGTGCGTTTATTACCTCATTTGACATTTGTATGTTCCAAGAAACTTGGATGCTCAAAGAGAGTGTGGTCCCGGGCTTTGCAACATACGACATTCTGGCAAGTATGAGCAGTAGGGGCAGGCCCTCGGGCGGGCTGTCCATATGGGTTGGCACGTATCTAGGAGTGAAGGCACTAGAAATTTCAACTAATTGTCGGGACGTACAACTTGTTCTGCTGGACCCAATAAATGGCCCAAATATTGCTTTGATAAATGTTTACTTAAGTCCAGTTAAGCGGGGACTGGAATCTGAGGCTATTACTGTATTGTCTAACCTCATACAGTCACTTGACTCCTCCACTGTGTTAATCCTGGGTGGGGACTTTAATTGTCATTTTGAGCCCCTTTGGGATCCAAATGCAGGAGTCTCAGATGAAGTGGATTTACTATGGAACATTCCAGACCCGCTGACCCCTTTGGTTAAGGTCTGGACCCCCCTTGTCTTGCAACTGCAGTCGCTCTCCTTAGCCGCATCGTTACGAGCATGCAATGGAAGGGTGAAGCCAGATAGACCTGGGAAAGTAACGTTCAATAGATTAAACCATACCTCGATAATTGACTACATCTTTATTGAAGCAAGGCATTGGGACAGGCTTTATGAGTTTGTGGTCATTGAGAGGTTTGACAGTTACCATAATGCTCTAGCTTTGAACCTTAAACCGGGGAGTTTTGGATTAAAAAACCCTCCCCCGGATGAGAACCAAGGCACTGACCCATTGATAATTACAAACTGCAGAAGAAGGGTCAAATGGCCAGAATTTCAAATGTCCGACAGTAAACTTGCGGTACTGTATGAGATCATCATACCATTCATTGAAGAGATGGGGAGAGTTGGTCCTTCGGGCAGCTCAACTGATATTCATGGCCAACTGGTTGTTGCTTTAAAAGATATTCTGCATCCAGTAAAGAGGGTAATTCAGCTCCGGACCGCAACAGCTCGGTGGTTCAACACGATTTGTCGCATGGCCAAAAAGGCTCTGTTGCTGGCCCTAAAAACCAACGACAGAGAAGCCATCAGGGTAAATCGCTCCCTGTATAAAAAGGCAATCAGCGATGCGAATAAGGAAAGGGAGGCTGCAGTGTGGGAGGAGTTGGGTTTTGCGCTCAGTCGCAATGACGCCAAATCATTTTGGTCCATCGTAGCAACTGGAGTTAGTGGGCAATTCCACGCTCCTGCCCCCAATATTGCCTCCTCAACCTGGGAAAGCCACTTTGGTGATCTATGTGGCATGCCTGATTATGATGGTTTGTCTGTTAGCACTCCTGAACCTCCGCTACCTTTTGTATATTGTGCTCCATCCGAACTTTTCACCCTGGTTGAGGTAGAAACAGCAATTGGAAAAATGCACCCTAATAAGGCTCCCGGCCTTGATAAATTGCCTGGGGACCTGTTTAGGGCACAACCAAAGATATGGGTCCCCTTTTTGGTCGTCCTATTTAATCGTATCTTGCAGGGGGATGATGTGCCCCCCACCTGGCTAGGAGCAGAAATCGTGCCCATTCTAAAAAAGGGCTGCTCATTAACTCCCTCTAATTATAGGCCCATTAGCCTAATTGATACTTCGCAAAAAATAATGGGGAGGGTTCTCCTGGACAGGGTCCTGGGGTGGATTGAGGAGAATGGGATTCTGTCTACATTCCAGGCAGGTTTTAGGGCTGGTACCTCCACTCTTTTTTTTTTTAAAACAATTTTTATTACCAGTAATTTTGCACCTTTCCTTATACAAAGTTCACGTTCACGACATAGGTTGAATTCTTTTCTGTCAAAATCAACATAGGTGACATCACTTTGGAACAGCCATACGTCATCTGTACATATAACACAGAGTACCTCCTGCAAGCAGTCCCATACGTGGACCCCCTCCCCTCTAATCAAGAAGTGTACCGTCTGCATCATTCGCTGAGGTCGGACTCTGATCCCGATGACGGGGGTGTGCATATATGACCCCTGAATGTGTTCCATTTTCCCCATATTATCTGCCATCATCGGGGGCAACCCCTATTAGCACATACCACCTTCTCCGCTACCATGGCGCTATCTAAGTCGCGACACCACCATGCGTGCGAGGGGACTGCTGGCGCCCCCCAGTGTCGCGCTATATTCCTCTTGGCCAATACTAGCCCTATGGACACCTAGGTTTGTTCAGCGTGGTTCAGGTCTGTATCATCCCATATATTCAGTAAACACATCCGAGGCTCAGGGGGAACCTCACGCCCGGTTACTCGGGAGACCGTTGCCATAACCTCTCTCCAATATCCGGCAATGACAGGGCAATTCCAAATCGTATGAAAAAAGGTACCCTGGAGGCCACATCCCTGTAGGCAAAGCGGATCAACCGCTCTCCCCATTTTATGTAGCGTGGATCTAGTGTAGTATATCCTGTGCAGTATTTTAAGCTGCACCAATTTTAGTTTGGACGAAACCGCCACCTCCCGCGGGGACGCAGTCGCCTCCTGCCATTCGTGCTCATCCATGTCCCCAATATCTACCTCCCATTTCTGTTTAAGAAGTTCTGTGGGGTCTTTTTGATGGTTTATTAACTTACGATTTGTCAACGATGTAGCTTTCTTGGTCAGATGGTCTGTGAGTAAACGATCCTCGAGTGGGGAGGACTCAGGTGGGGTGGTCCCTCTAGGTATAGCATTCCTCAAGGCATGTTGAATCTGCAGAAATTTGAAACTTTCCGCCCGCTGCAGCTGATCTTCTACCTGCAGTTGCTCAAACGGGACCATCTCACCCCGCCTCCAGAGGTCACCGACCCTGGAGATGCCTATCAGGTCCCACCCCGCAAATTCCTTACTTAAATGCATCATGCCTATCGCGGGAGAAAACCAAAGCGGTGTCTGCCGAGTGATCACTCCCTCCTAACCAAGCCTGCGCTGCGCCATGTGCCATATATGTAGGGTGTGTTGTGTGGGGCCCGTTAGTGTGTTTTTGGGGGATTTATTGTACAAGGCACGAAGTACTCCTGTCACCCCCATCTTATGCCTATCCATGCGTAGAGCCGGGTCGTCCTGCGGCGCATGAAGCCACTGATTGATTACCGTGAGCTGGGAGGCCCAGTAATATAAGCGTATGTTGGGTAGGGCAATTCCCCCGTCGTACCAACTCCTCATCAGTTTGCAGAGAGCAATGCGGTGGGGTCCGCCCTCTCACAGCAGACTGCCCATCTCCGCCTCAACCAATTTAAAGTAGGAGTCTGGGATTGGCATGGGCGTGTTTTGTAGCACATAGAGGAAACGCGGGAGGGCCATCATCTTGAACAGGGCTGCTCTCCCCAGCAACGTCAGCGGAAGAGAGTGCCAGTGTTTAACATCGCTCCAGAGTCTGCGGAGGGGCGGAAGTAGGTTGCGTTCAAAGAATAGGGCTGGGTCAGGCGTGATACTAATGCCGAGGTATCGGAAACCATCCACCGCCACCGTTAGTGTTACTCCTCTAGGGAGTTGTGGTATGGGTCCGTACAGGACGTAAAGTACTGACTTTGCCCAATTGATCAGATAACCGGATAATCTACCGTACGATTCACAGATGTCCAACAGACTACTGATAGACCATTTCGGCCGCGTCAGGTACACCAGAATATCATCTGCATAGAGGGAGACACGGTCGTCCCAGCTTTCAGTCCACTTCAGTCCCGTGATGACCGGATCCTGCCTGATCCACGCCGCCAAGGGTTCCAGCACTAGAGCGAACAGCAGTGGGGAGAGAGGACACCCCTGTTTACTTCCCCGCCCCAGCGGAAAGTTCTCCGATAGCCGTCCGTTCACTGCCACCTGTGCCAGAGGCGCGCTATATAGCAAACGTACCGAAGCACGAAATTTGGGCCCGAAACCAAACCGCGCGAGCACTGCAAAGAGGAAGGGCCACTCCACACGGTCAAACGCCATACTGGCGTCCAGCGACAAGATAACCGCATCCTCCTGAATGTGGGGTCCTCCGGCCAATATGCCATGCAGTCGTCTAATATTCATCGCTGTGTTGCGTCCCGGCATAAAGCCGGATTGGTCAGGGTGTATGAGCGTCTGCAAATAAGGCTGCAGACGGCTCGCTAACACCTTCGCTAGAATTTTCGCTTCTGCGTTAAGGAGTGAGATAGGTCTGTAGGAGGTGCAGTCGTGGGGAGGCTTCCCAGGTTTTAATATCGCCACCAGTGTCGCGTCTCTCTGGTCGTGGGGGAGTATGCCCTCCTTTAAGCTGGTTTCGTACATTTTCAGCAGGTGGGGAACCACTGTGTCTGACTCCTTCTTGTATAAC
Source organism: Triturus cristatus (assembly GCF_964204655.1). Lineage (NCBI taxonomy): Eukaryota > Metazoa > Chordata > Amphibia > Caudata > Salamandridae > Triturus > Triturus cristatus. The sequence continues at coordinate 1,398,825,189 of NC_140589.1, forward strand.
TCTATCGGAACCCCATTCGGCCCCAAGGCTTTCCCACACTGGAGGCCCCGAATGGCCAGGGCTATCTCTTCTGCGGAGAGGTCAGCCTCTAATGTCTCCGCATCCTCCTCAGGCAATCGCGGAAGACATATTTCCCGCAGAGATGCCAGGCTGTCGTCAACAGAGGCCGTTACTACGGGAGTGTACACTTGTTCGTAGTGGGTTGCAAAGGCCCTTACTATTTCGTCAGGATTCGTCACAACCTCACCCGTGGCCAACCGTATATGCGCTACCCATCTGCTTGCCCTCTCTTTTTTATCTAGCCACGCTAGTAGTTTGCCCGCCTTGTCTCCCACCTCATAGACTGTGTGTTGCGTTTTCGTAAGACGCACCCGGGCTGCCTCCCATAAGTGGTCCCTGTATATCTGTTTAGCGAGGTTCAATGCCTGGACTCTCGTGTCAGTGGGCTCTCGTGCGTGCTCCCTTTCTGCCTCGGTCACCGCCTCCTCAAGCTCTAACATCTGTCGCGCCGCGGTGCGTCTGTGGGCTGTAATGGACGCGATGGCCTGTCCACGTAGCACTACCTTGTAGGCCTCCCAGAGGATAACGGGTGAGGTAACGGACTGCGTGTTGTCCTTGAAGTAATGTTTCGTGGTTTTATGTAGGGTCTTACGTATGTTGGGGAGTTTTAGATAGCTGGGGTGTATCGGGTAGATGCGTCTCCGCCCCACCAGGCCCGAGGGGCATGACAGCAGCATCGGGGAGTGATCTGATATCCCCCTGGGGAGGTGCTTGACCTCCAGTAGTTTCTCAATGCATGCCGGGGACGTAAGGAGGTAGTCGATACGTGAAAGACTGTTATGCACGCTGGAGTGATGCGTGTATTGACGCTCCGTGGGGTGGTGTATGCGCCAGGTGTCCTGTAATCCCATCGCATCTATGAAGTCGCGCAAGGGCGAAGTAGCCGCGCTACGCTCCCTCGGGGGGTGCCTGTCCCACGCATCGTCCACTGTAGTGTTGAAATCGCCCCCTAGTATCAGTTCTCCAGGGGGTAGGCCTAGCAGAAAACCCCCCAGAGCCGGGAAAGCAAGAGAGTGCAATGCCGGAGGAATATATACTGTGACAAAATTGAAGCTGCGCCCCTCCCACTGCCCGGCCATCGCAGCAAAGCGCCCTTGGTCATCTGTCCACTTCCCTTTCACCACCAGGGGGCAACTTTTCCGGATAAGGATCCCCGCTCCCCTAGAGCCAGCGGTAAACTCTGAATGTGCTATCATTGTAAAACCCCATCTATCGAGTGCCTTAACGGCTGTTCCCACTAAATGGGTCTCCTGCAGTAGAACCACCGACGGGGCATGCCGTTTAAGATGTTGTAGTACCAACCCCCGCTTGATTTTATTGCCCAGGCCATTCACATTCCACGACAGCACCGTCAATGGACCACCCGGGGCCTGGCCACTGGCCGGTTGCATAACTGTAGTTGTCATCAGAGTGGCTGCTAATCATGTGCAAGTCGACCCCTGTCAGGATTAAATCCCCTAGTGTATCTACCCTGAATTTAATAGTCGTAGGCGATGAACGTGTCTCACATATGTAAGTTCCCATGACCCACTGAAGGTGACTGACAAACCAAGAAACTAAAAAAGAAAAAAGAAAAATCCAACAAGTCCATAACGGAAACCCTCGCCCCCCAACTACCCTCCTCCCTGCTTCCCTGCCAGACGGATCCCGAACTACCCGCCACCCCAACATAGCAGAGTGCTTCAATCCCATCAACAGTACTTGCGTGTAGAGGGAAGGAAGTCCGAGAGCCGGCACCGCTCCCCCAGCCTCCACACTGTCCCGTAACCATGCAAACTGTGCACCCTCCGATTATCTTCGTTACTTGTAGGCACTGGAAGCATCTCTCGTAAGGAAGGAACCCCCCAGTGAACAGTCTCCGTGCCACTCATTTGTCCCTTCCTGCAGTGGGTGCATCCCCTCCTCCCCATGTCGCCGGTCCCACGCCAGGCGCCAACAGTTCAGTCATCCGGGTCAGGACCCCCGGGGCCCGACTCCGTCCCCTCCTGCCGACACGACTGGGAATTCCCATGCAAGTCTGTGTCTTGACGCTGCCGCCTCTTCGATCTGTCGGTACCACTCACAGGCTGCCAGCCCTCGAGCCAGTCTTGGGCCTCCTCTGGCGTTTCAAAGAACCATGTCTTGCCCTGCGCTACCACTCTCAATTTAGCCGGAAACAGCATCGAATATGCAAGTTCCTTGCGGCGAAGTTCTTTTTTCACCTCTATAAAACTTCTGCGCCGTTTGGCCACCGCCGCTGTATAGTCCGGGAAAAAAGAGATCAAGGAATTTTGTATGCGCAAGGGCGGCGCCACCCGCGCTGCCTGCACTATAGCGTAGCGGTCCCTAAAATTGAAGATCCGGGCCACGATTGGCCTAGGGGGCGCTCCGCGCTGGGGCCTACCTCCAGGCACTCTGTGCGCCCGTTCCACTGAGAAGAGGGTGGACAGTCCGCGGGGCTGAAGCTTGGATTGTATGAGTTCCTCAACATAGAGGTCCATGGGGGGGCCCCCCTCGTTCTCGGGAACCCCGGTAATTCGGACGTTGTTCCGTCGGGAGCGCCCCTCCTTATCGTCCAATTTTGACGCCAGAAACCTGTTGTCCGCCTCCAGACGACCGACTCTTTGAAGCAGGGAGGTAGTGTCCGCAGTGAGAGATTTTGTCACCTTTTCCACTTCCTTCACTCTGTCGGTCATTTTTGAAAAATCTGCACGTAGGAGGGAAACATCAGTGGAGATCGACCCCACCGTGGTCTGCACGTTCGTAAGGGCCGCCATAATATCCTCCAAGGTCACTTTGGTCGCTGCTCCGGAGTCTATGGCCCCTCCCGACAGTTCTCCACGTTCCGGTGGGCCCCTCGGGTCCTTGGCGAATGCGTATTTGTCGAGTTTAGCCTGCGCAGCCGTCCGTTGGCCCTTGCCCCCCATCTCCCCCCAGCCCGCCCAGTCCGGACAGGTAATCTCCGCCGCCTGCCGCCTGACCTGACGCCAAGCGCGGCCTGTCGGTTTTCCCTGCCTGACGGGCAACAGCCGAGCGAAGGGGCGCGGCGACACCGTCGTCTTTCACTCGCCTCGACAGGCAGGGCAGGGCGGTCTCCCAGCACCACCGCAAGGGGGGCCGCAGGCAGTACAGCGTATAGAGGGCCTGCCAGCCCACTCGGTCCGCGGGCCTACGCTGGTCGACGGCCGCCGGCGCCGGGCCTCCCGAGCCTCCTTCAATCCGGCGGGTCTGTCAGCAGGACTCCCCCGGTCCCATCAGCTCCTACAGCCCCCGAGGGCCCCCCAGCGTCGATCCACAAGGGCGTCCAGAGCAAGTAAACAGCGCGGCACAGTCCCGAGGGGCCACAGCGCTATCAAGGCTGCAGGTGCGCCCCCCCTCCAGAACACGCTCCGCCCCGCACACTCCCGGGGGAACTCACTGTGTGGTCCAGGCCCAGCACGCGTCCGCCGCGAGGTCGGCAAGCGCCGGAATCGACGCAGGGCTCCTCCACCGCACCTCAGTCGTCCTCAACGGTCAGGCGTGAGCAGCCGATGCCGCAACGTTGGGTCGTGCACCCGCCTTCGCCGCTCCGCTCCCGCTGTCACTCGCAGGGGACCAGGGGGGCTCGCGGCGCGTCCCCGCCGCGGGGCCGCACCACCAACGGTCAGGTCGGATTCCAACTGGAGGTCCCGGCTGCAGGCTCGCAGCCAGGCCGCCGCCTGTTCTTCGGCGCCAGCAGCGTTTCCAGGCACCGGGCGGCCGCTGGATCGGATCAATCGATGCCTCCCACCCTCCGATATGGTCACAGGTCAGTGGGGCCAGATAGATGCACGGATAGTTGGTCGGATCGTCGGGGGAACTTTACCGCTCCCAGAGCTTTGCTAGTTCGCAGCCATCGCTGGTGCCGCCAGGCCACCGGTACCTCCACTCTTGATCAGATCTTTCGCCTGCAGGTCTTGCACTGGAAAACAGCTATGGCAGCCTCTACCTTGTGTTTGTGGACCTGCGGGCAGCTTTTGATCTAGTTCCACGAGCTAAACTGTGGCAGGTATTAGCAGACTTGGGTCTGCCGCCCTATTTACTGGCCGTCCTATCTAGGCTCCATGAAAATAATTTTGCCCAGGTAAGGTGTGGCAAGCATGGCGGTCTTACTGACCGATTTCCTGTCCAAAAAGGTGTCCGCCAAGGGTGTGTGTTGGCTCCCACACTATTCAGCCTCTATATTAATGGTCTTGTGGACCATCTGAATTGTGTGGTAAACAATGATGCCCCTAAATTGGCTACAGGTCGAGTGCCCGCTCTGATGTTTGCAGACGACACTTTGTTGCTGTCTAGAACATCATCGGGCATTCAAAATACACTGGATGGTTTTGTGAAGTTCTGCGAGCTTCGGGGATTGGAAATCAATCTGGGGAAAACAAAATTTATGATTTTCAACCCCCCGAAGCGGGTGCGCCCAAATCCAGTTCTATTTGGCACTCCACTTGAAAGGGTTAAAACCTTCGTTTATTTGGGCATTACTTTAACTGAGAACCTTAACTGGAATGCGCAGATTGCTAAATCGACACTCAAGCTCTCTCAGTTGGTGGGGGGTCTAAACAAAGTTTTTAAAAAATCAACTTATAAACCAGTGTCCCCTGCTTTGGAGATTTACTGTCGGCAGGCCAGAGTGGCTGCAATCTATGGGGCTGAACTTTGGGGACATAAGCAGAAAGGGACTCTCAAAAAGGCTGAGCAGTCCTTTTTAAGAACTCTTGTAGGGCTCCCTTCTAGCACGCCTTTGATCCCCCTTAGATTTGACCTTGGTTTAGTCCCAATAGATAGGTCAGTCCCTGAACTGGCCTCATACAGAGCAGAATTTGCTGAGATTTGGCCTGTCCTTAAACATAAAAAGATCCCTTGGCTCCAGCATATTAACGCAGTTAGTATTTGTCTAGGACTTCCGGAACTGTGGGTAACCCCGGAAACCTACTGTTCTGGGCTATCAAAGAAAGAACTCCTCTCCCTGATATGTATACAGAATTCTCAATCACTTTCGAGTTCTACAGCGGTGGGTAGGTTGACTTCAGAGTTCCTCATAGTTAAACCAGACCCAAAACTTGAGGAATTTATGGCCCAAATTGAGCCTCCGCTTGCCCGAAAACTATACATTCAGTTAAGACATGGTACCCTACCGGTTAGGTCCTTCTCATCTAAGTGGCAGACGCAGAACCAGGTAATTTGCCCTGCATGTAATTATAAAACTGAGACTGTTGCACATGTGTTGTTCTTCTGTCCTGCCTACTATGTAATCAGAAAACGTTGGTTGATTCCCATTTGCAGGAACTTGGGATTTTACCATTTTATGCAGGCTTGTAGGTCTTTAACTTATGACACCCACCCCCCTATTGTCTTTGCAGTATCTCGCTATCTATATAGCATGTGGCGTAGGAGACGAATTTTTTTAAATTAAATTTTGTATTTATTCCTCTTTCACTGATAACTTCTAGTTTAATTCCTCTTTTAAACTTTTATGCTTATTTATTGTTTTATTGTATTTGCTGATGTACTTATGTGTACTTTTATGGTCTTATGACCGAAATAAAGTTATCACTGACTGACTGACAATGAAATTTAACATGTCATGAGTGATAAGCAGTACATAACGGAGGCACTAATTATAGTTAGCTTAGTAAACCATAACTGGTGAATTTAATGGGTATTTAGTTTTTATCTCAATTCAACACCTAACTATAACGTCACTTTAACCTTTGTTTTTTTCAAGGGAATTTATGTTTTTAAAACATTTTGACACTTAATGACAAAGTAAGCATGAGGCAACCTTTTAACCTGGGTATATATACATAAAGAAAACAAAGATTCCCTCAGGAGAAGCTTAATATGTCCGTGTTTCTATGACAAGAAAGCAATTCAATTGAATCAATTCAAATAGATTTGTAATTACTGTAGGAACCGCTCCACTGCTTTTTTGGCATCTGGTAGCTGTTGCACCAGTAAATACTGATTCCTTCAGAACTACATTGATTACCCTCAGAGGTTCTCTACTGCAATACTATCAGTTAAGGGAGGTTGCTCCTCCTTTGTCCGGATGAAGACTCATATATGAACTGATGGATGGCTCGAAAATTCGACGATTGAGCTTGTTGGCTACTAATTATTTAGGATGTTAACATACTGTACTCATATTGACAGTCTTTTGGATTTAATGCTTGCACTACACATTGTAAACAATGCCTATGGAATTTAGAATGACCTAATGAACTTGGTTTTAAAAGAATGTAGCATAAACAACGTTTTTAAAGTGGACTAAATCCCCATGCAGTTTAGATGTAAGATCTTAGATTGTTTTAAAAAAAAAAAACATATGGATTTTTATAGGGATTATTCAGTCCCTTGTATTAATGCTGCCACACACCTGTCGGATCTAGTCTGTGGTACCAGGGAGAAGATTGATCAAAGCACAGTTTCCAAATGGGGGACAATGGGTTTTAACAAGGGGACTGATTTTATAATAGGGGACAGGTGGAAAACCTGGCCCAAAATTAGAGCACAATCATGGGAGAACTATTGGCTGCAGTGCTCTTATAATGGTCTAATTTTAAATTTAAAGATATTGTATATTAGTCTATTGCCGTGTAGTCAAAATCTGACCACTGATCAAATTGACACCCCAGTTCTGAGGCGCCCAGGTGGGTGGAAAAATTTTCTTGCACCATTTAAGACTGATATTTGGCAAAAGTCTGTCAATAAGTTGGAGAAGTATGAAGGATTTACACCGACCAGGGAAGTTTGAGGTACAGTTAAGCTAAATGTTATGGTGCTGAGGGGTGCCAACTGGCGTATAATGGAGTTTTATGCAAAATGTTAGATTTTTTCGCAATTCCTCTGTCACTGTCAGGCCACTGTTTCAGATGCAAACATATTGAAGTAGCTAATTGGTCCCATGTCATTTGGCATTGTGTAGCTATTCAAGATTTTTGGAAAGCAATATTTCAGTATCTGGAGCAAGAGTAGTGGATTCAGTTGGCTCCAAGTGGTTCGTTGGTGCTTTTAGGTTATAATTCCACCTTCAAGCAAATTTCCAGACAGCAAAAGCTGCTTTTTATTTCAATGTTTTATTTCAATGATAAGAGCTCGGCTGTTGCAAAGATGGAAAACAAATCCAATCCCCACAATTGGAGAGTGGGTTGGGAAAATGAAGCAAGTTAGAGCAAAAGAACCATTGTATGCTACTCGATGTGGAGGGATTGTAAGATTTAACAAAACATGGCCCCAATTTATGGTGGATTAAAGTTTTTTTAAGGCAAGGTTTGTTGGGGCATTTTTGACGACTTGCTTAGATGAATTTTTAATTGTAATTGTATGACATCATATAAACTGTTAGGTAAAACTGTGCAAAATTGTATGAAATCTATTACTGGTTATTTCTTTTTGTTGGTGTATTGTATCTTTGGTTTAACCTGGATCTCAAAATATACATAATGAATAAAAAAACAAACCAATGCTTTTGGAATGTTGTTTGTCTACACTTTTGCACCATAGTTGTGGTAAATATTTCATTACCGGTACTATTTTTTATGCGGTAAAGTCTAGTAAGAATAACTCAGTAAATATAAGAGGCAGAATCCGTGGTATTAGAGGTTCTAAAAGGCTTTATTCCTCTACAAAGGAATTACAGTTCGAACTGTAGGCTTCAAATTCCATCACCATGAAGGTTCAGGAAGGAAGGCAATACATTATTGACAAGTAATGGTATTTATATGGAAAGCATTACATTAAGACAGATGCAAGAGGCGTAACAGCTGATAATACAGATATGATACACATACGTAATGAAAAAAGGCGTAAACATAGGCGTAACTAAATACGTCATTAAACATGATGTCACAAGTGGGTGGATCCATAAGAGAATCCTGCAATGTCAGCAGAAATATTTGGCAGAAATGCGCGCGCAGCCGCATGACGTGTGATTGACGTGCAACTAGAGGGTGAAGGGGACTTGACATTTAGCTCTACATGTGGAGACAGAAGTCTGGGGGGTCATGTCAACCTAATCCCAAATCATATCTAATATCTTATGTTTAAAGAACTGTATTATCCTAAAGGAAAGGTCTCTCGGACAGAATCTATTCTATACTGACTGTTAGTGCGTGTACAAGCGTCTAAGTGTCTACATGAGATGCGAGGGGGCAGGAATCTTCCATGGTAACAGGGGCTATGAATTATTTGCATGAGGACAGTGAGGCCTGGCCCTTTGCACGGTAGCTGGAAGAATGTTTACCTAAACTACTAGACAGGAATGCATCGGATGAGGAGCGGAGCAGATAATCTTGAAGGTGAAATACAGTTTTTGGCAGGCAACAGGCTGGATCAGGCACCGTTAGCCGCGCAGGGAGTAGGACAAAGTTCATGGATACAGATGCGGGCTCGGACTGGAGCTTTCAGAGGCAGAAGGCAGGAAAAGGCTTGATGGCAGAATTCAGGGCCTACTCGCCTGAATCTGTAAAATGTGGAAAGTGAACCACATAAAGTCGGTGGCCTTTCATACTTAGGAATGGAATATCTGACCCATTCATGGCGGATCTGAAAGAGGACATGTTGACGGTGGACGCACATGTATTTGCGTCTTCATAACTGGAACTGGAGGGAACATACATGTACTTATAGCATGCACATGGAGCCGTTGGGGTCTACGATAGGGGACATAACTGATCACAAAATTCATATTTCCTCATTCCCTCCTTGTCCCCTACGGACCCTCAGGAGATATCGATCTTCATCAATCCATCGATCTGTTCATATAGCATCATTTGTTCTTCTTTCTTCTTCCGGGATCTTGAACGAAAACTTGGATGCGGGATACACGATGTGGCACACAGACCACAAATCGCTGGCCCACATTGTAGACATAAGCAGCAACTGAATAGTATGAGGAAGCCAATACCTAGGAAGGATAGGATCCTCCATCCCCAGGCTGACAACACGCTCCAGAACCAACCGGACCAAGTCCAGGTGCCTGGACTCTGGTGTATCTGGCTTATAATCTTATGAAGGCGAGTTATGGCTTTATATACTGACGGCGAATTTTCTGGTATGAAAACACAGCAACTTGATCCGATGACCCTACAAGCTCCGCCCCTATCAGCCAGGATGACGTCAAGGACAAGACGATTTTGAAGCACAACAATCCGCATAGCAGACTGCTCTTCTGTTAAATTGCCTAAGGCGGAAGTAGTCTCGTTCACTACTGCTTCAAGGGTTCTAGTTAATCTACGTATCAGCTTACTATTAGTGACTGTACCTATATAGGGAAAGAAACCTTTATTGAAATCTGTGTATTGCTCCCATGCCGTTTCAGTGTAATCGACAATCGGGAGATCTCTCTGCTGTCTATTGTGTACTAAATGGGTATTTCTGTGATAATCAGGAGGGGCTAGGAAAACAGGTGGCAGAAGGAATGCTATGTAACAGGTACCATCCCAGTCTAGAGGTAGACGTATATATGCAATCTGGCCACATATGAAGTAGGAATGACGGGAAGCTCTAAACGTAGACTTGCCTTGATCACTGAATTTTATTACAGTGGTGCATTTACTATGGCCCATGTGTATGGAACCATTCTTTCTTACACATAATTCCCCTTTTACTGGGAATACTGACATAGCGGGCAAGATTGGTGTAGCTTCGGATTCGACATTCAGAATCAGGAGGTTAAGTGTAAAATTACCTAATCCATATACTTCATTTTCTAGATCAGTTCCTGTTCTTTTGGGAAGTCCCTCCTTGTTAGGGTAGCAGACTTTAAGCAAAACTAGGTTCAGGTTTCCCCATACCCAGTTGTCTTGATAAACTACTGAATTTGAATCTAGGGAATTAATCAAACTAAACCATGCTCCACAGGAGCCATTGTGTGTGAACGGATATGGAAAGAGGGGCAAAACTCCCTTATAGTTCTGATAGGGAGGGAGTTGGCCACATATCCAACAATTTGTAGCATTGCTGGTCTGATGGGAATGATGTAACATACTAATGAATGTGTTGTTGCGCAGCGCAAATCTATAAGACAACTCATGCGGAGGTAATTCGCTAAAAGAATGTTCAGCAGTAACATTGTAAGCACGTTTAGAAATAGGGTAATACATATGCAGCAATATACTAGAAATGATGATCAGAAGACTTAGAAAAAACAAAATTAATAATGTTACTGTGCAGTGACTACGAAGTGATTTACAATACGCATGCTTTTTAAGCTGCATCTGTCGATTTCTTTCTCTACTCCGGTCTAGAGGATACATGTCAGAGACAAATTCAACCGATTCACCTTGGAGAGGACTTAAACAATCAAATTGTCTGACTTGCTAGACCTTAATTTCAGTTTATAAAGTTCCGTTTTTGTTTGTTCAACCAAGGGGAGCTTTGAGTCTGTCTGTGAGGGAATGCAGGGCTGAGTGTTCACACTGGACGGTAGTCCATAAAATTTTTTGATATGACTCGAGTGCAACCACCCTTTACGTCCCTCGATCTTCACGGCTGTCCTTGTTGTTAGTAGAACGAGTTTAGGCGATTTCCACCTAGGCTCCAGTTGGGTCTTCCGGTCGAAATTCCGCACCAGAACCAGGTCACCTGGAACCACGTCATGGGGCTTTACCTCTGTGTTATCGGGAAAGGCTGCAGCTACCTGTGAACGACAAGATTGTAGTGCAGACATCAAGGAAGCCAGGTAATCTGTCAGCATATTACAGTCAACATCAGTGATTTTGCGAGGTATAGGCGTCCCCCACATATTTGGTGGTCTACCGAAGATCACCTCGTACGGGGATAGCCCTGTTCGAGAATGTGCTACCATTCTCATGTAAAAGAGCGCAACTGGTAAGGCTACTATCCAATCGACACCTTTTTCTCTACATATTTTGGACAATCTGATTTTCAGAGTCTGATTATGGCGCTCCACGAGACCTGCTGCCTCGGGATGTCGGACACAGTGGAATTTCCATTGGTAACCTAATAGAAGTGAAACGTGTTTCATTAGTTCAGATGAGAATGGCTGGCCGTTATCTGAGTAGACAACACGTGGCAAACCGAATCGTGGGAAGAATTCTCGAACTAGCTGTTTGGCAGTAGTCGGGGCAGTGTAATCTGAAACCGGGTAGGCTTCTGTCCAACGGGAAAGAGCACAAACAACTACGAGAACATATTTGAATCCTCGACATCGTTCCATCTGGATATAATCCATCTGGAGGACTTCAAAAGCATGATCGGGAGGTTGAAATCCACCCTGCTCTACGGGGATGCTTTTACCTGGATTAAACTGACAACATATCATACAGGTACGTACTTTCTGTTTGGCTGCTGCTCGCAGGTGTTTGTTGAACCAAATGTGTTGAATACTGTCTAGCATAGCTTTTTCTCCTAGGTGCGCTGGACTATGTATTGTGTTAATGATGACTTGAACCATGGAGTCGGGAAGAAACCATATAGATTTTTCCTTCGTCATCCATCCTTGATCCGTTTGGATCCCTCCTAATTCAGTCCATTTCTTTATTTCTTCTGGTGTAGCATGTGTCTGTATGTCAATTATATCAAGGGCGGGATCCTTAACTGTCATGCAATGTGTTGGTGTCGGAACTATTGTCTTTGTCGCGTCAGTTGTATGAGTCTGATTCTGAGCAGTCTGTTTAGCTGTTCTGTCAGCTAGGTCATTACCCTGAGAAATGATATCGGTAACTTTTGTATGAGCTTTGCATTTCATGATCGATATTGCAGTAGGTAGATGAATCGCGTCTAATAGAGCTTGAATGAGGGGTCCGTGTTGGATGTGGGCACCGTGAGAAGTTAAATAACCTCTCTCTCGCCACAGTACGCCGAAGTCATGGACGACTCCGAATGCATAACGTGAATCTGTGTATATGTTGACTTTCTTATTTTTGGCTTGAATACAGGCTTGTGTCAGAGCGATGAGCTCTGCTGCTTGAGCTGACAAAGTGTTAATACAATTTGTTTCAATGACTTCAGTGTCTGTTGTGACTGCGTAAGCGGCCACTAACTCTCCTGTACTTGTTCTCATACATGAACCATCTACATACAATGTCAAGTCTGGATCTGATAAAGGGATATCTGTCAAGTCTTGTCTGGGTTTCGTCGTGATAGTAATGACTTCAATACAATCATGTGCTAATGGATCTGTTCCATTTACTGGCAAAAGTGTGGCAGGATTTAACGTATTACAACGTCTGATTTCTATGTGTGGCTGAAACAATGTTAATTCATAACCGGTGAGTCTCGCTATAGTCAAGTGTTGTGTTTGTGTGCGGTTCAAGAGAACCTCTACTGCGTGTGGTACTTGTACTGTCAATTGATGTCCTAACACTATGGCATCGCTTTGTCTGATTGCTAAAGCTGTTGCTGCCACTGATTTCAGGCACGCAGGAAGAGCCTGAGCTACTGGATCTAATGTACTAGAGAAATAAGCACATGGTTTGTGTGATCCTGCTTGTTCCTGAGTGAGTACTGACAAGGCAGTACCTTCGCGTTCTGTAACAAAGAGTGTAAACTGTTTACTGTAACATGGTGTTGCTAAAACAGGTGCTTGGCATAAAGCTTTCTTTAAGCTTTCAAAGGCATGTGTATGTTCTTGAGTCCAAGGGAGAACAGTCGATGTGGCTGCCTCCTGTGTTGTCAACTGGATGAGTGGTTTTGCTAGAAATGCATATTGAGGGATCCACTGCCTACAGTATGAAGTGAGACCTATAAAAGCCCGCACCTCCTTTTGTGTCTTGGGTGGTGGCATGTTAGCGATTAACTGGATGCGGTCGGGTGTAAGCTGTCTTCCCTCCTTGGACAGCGAGTGCCCAAGGTAAACAACTTGCTGGACACAGAATTGCAGCTTAGAAGGGGACACTTTGTGCCCCTTGTCTGCCAGAAATTTCAAAACCGTCAGTGACGCTGTTTCACATTCAGGTTCGCTTCGGGCGGTGATCAGCAAATCATCGACATATTGAAGCAAGGCAGTGTTAACTGGCATGTGGATACTGTCAAGTTCTCGTTTCAGTGCTTGGCTATAGATGCTGGGGCTTTCTGTAAATCCTTGAGGTGCGCGTGTGAATTTAAAACTTCGTCCATTTAAACTGAATCCGAACAGATATTGACTTTCCGGATCTATTGGGACGCTAAAGAAAGCATTCTTGAGATCAATTACAGTGAAGAACTTTGCTTCTGAATCAATAGCTGTTAGTAATGAAGAGATATCTGGGACCACAGGATATTGTGGTACAATACATTTATTTAATTCGCGCAGATCAATAACTAATCGGTATACTGGTGGTGCTTTTGGATCCGTTCTTTTGAGAATCGGAATTATCGGGGAATTACATACATTGGAGTCGGTTTCTACAACCACTCCTTGTGCAATGAGCTCGTCAATGATTTGCAGCAAAGCCACAACAGCATCTGGCGGTAACTTGTATTGTCGCATTCGTGGTAGTACTACTCCTGTTTTTAGTGTGACTCGATATGGTGTAATGTTCATACAACCAACATCAGTTGGGCCTTGTGCCCATAGATGTGTAGGTAAATTCTGCAGCCGGTGATCCATGTCTCTGGACACGTAGTGACCTTTGAAGTCACGTAAAAATAATCGTACTCCTTCCGGAGAACAACATATTATAGCTCCTAGAGCTTTCAATGTTTTTATACCTAACAAGTTTTCTGGACATGATTTAGTAAGCAATAAATCTGTAGTTCCTGTCAATGGACCAACCGTAAGTGGAAGGGGTTGCGTTACTTCATTAATGATAGGCTTTCCTGAGAATCCAAGGGAAATATTCTGTGAGCCTGAGAGGGGTGCCCCTGGAACTTCACTGCGTCGTATAGTTGTTCTGCTTGCCCCTGTATCAAGTAAAAACTTTCTGTCTTCCCCTAATAGTTCACTATGCACATAAGGTCCCTCTTGATCGACAGGAACCTCGATAAGGGGTAAGCCAACTTCCCTCTCTAGGCTATTTCATGTGTATCGCTGATAATCGGGATAGTCATTTTGTGCATACTGGTACATCTGTTGCGTGGTTGCTTGTGTGGCAGCAATAGGCTGCACTTGTGGTGGTGCTACGGTCTGTTGTGGAGCTGCCTGTTGCGGAGCTAGTTGTTGCGGAGCTGACCTAGATTGTGCATGCTGAGGGATTTGTGGTTGGTTCTGATCCTGTCTAGGTGGACGTGGTCTTTCCTGGGTTCTACCTGTGGCAATATTATGTTTCAGGACTGGACAATCGTGTATATAATGACCTTGTTGTTTACAATAGTTGCATGTCCCTTTCGTTGGACCTGCGGAATCACCTTTTTTATGACCATCGGCTGGAACTGTCTGGGCAACAAGCATTTTCATTTTCGTATCTTTCATACGTCTTTGTTCATGTTCTTGTTCTTCTCTAATTCTATTGTGGTGATATTGTAACATCTGTAACATCTGTGACGGTGTGTTACCTTGCCAGGTACTCTCAAATTTCAATACTCTATTCTTAACTTGCGGCAGGGAATTTTCAACTAATTTTGTCACAAACAGATGTGGATATGACTCGCTACTTGCTTTTATGCCACTATTAATACCAAAACATTTTTCAAATCGGGAATAGAAATCACTAGTGTCTTCATCTTGCTTTTGTTTACAGGCTGAGATTGCACCCCAGTCCTCCTTTTTCGTAGTTAATAGACGTGGCAGTACCTGCACTAGTAATCCTGGTAGTGCTGTAGTCTTTTCCCCAAGCCCTGATCCTGCAGCTCGGGCCTTTTCTTCGTTTTCTAATGCTGTCCAATCTATCTTTTGGTCTCCCACCTCCCATTCCTTTTCTTTGAGTTTCTCGTAAACACCGGCAGGCATTAACACTTTCAATATTTTCATAATGTCGGGGTAAGTATACTCTCCCATGAGTAACATGTCCTTTATCTCACGGTGGAAACCTGCTGGATCCTTGTCATGGCTGGGTACTACTTTCTTCATTTCTAATAATTCAATTTTAGTTATAGGCGTGTACACAAACACGCGTGTAAAGTTATTATCTTCACCTCTGATTGGGTGTACTTCGCGTAACGGATTCTGTCTATCTATGTGATACATTTTTCTTCCCATAGTGGGAATTGGAACGTGTTCTGGGTATGCGAAAACTATATACTGGTTTCGAAATTCTAGAATTTCTTTAATTAAATCAGTACCTGACCCTCTCCATTTATTTGTGAGTAGTTCTGTCAATATGTCAGGTAAGGGTCCAGGATCGGAGTGTTGGCTTTTATATAATATAAGGAGGTGTTGAATCATGTATATACTAGCTAAACGCTGTTCGTCTGGGGCAAGATTCAGAAACGTGTGTGCTAGTGCATCATCACTGTATTTGCTGGGACTGTCAGCCCATAGTACTGCTGACCTGGCTAATTCTTGTTCGTCCATGGAATCGAGCATATGGTACCCCCTTCGATCTCGGAGTAATTTATCAGTGGCTTGGAATAGGTGTTCAGGGGACCTCGTATTTAACATAGGGGTTTGAAAATGTCTATTACATTCTGGACGTATCGGACGTATCAGATCATTAAAGCCTCTAGTATTATTATGGGGTTTTCCTCTACCTACGTAAGCTATCGTATCTAATTGTTCTGATTCTTGCTCCTCCTCTCCCTCTGATTCAATTCTGTCTGCTTCTCGTCTTTCTTTATGTATTCGTTCTACTTCCTTGCGGATCTTTCGATACATGGCGATTATACACGCCTGTCTATCATGTTTCTCGTCTGATATGTTCTGACCCCATTTGGCAAGTTTTTGCATGGTATCATGATCTGCCTCAGGCCTGTCTTGGTTCCTGATCACGCAGTTTATGAAAAAACGTAGTAGTTGTCTTTGTACATCCACTTTCTAGTATTCCATAGCTTCGTTAATACTTTCTGGGCCTCGTCCTGTTTGGACAAAGTGATATATATTGTCTAGGTGTTCAACCATTCCTGGTATCGTCATTAAATACAATGTAGCTCGTCTTATACGTAGTGATGATAGTAGCAATCTGTCCTGTTTACCTGGCACTGGATCATATCTACAATCCACAAGATGTTCTTTAAACATGTCGGATGTCGCTAGTTGGGGTGTACGTTGGAGTGCTAAATCTCTAAGGGTCTGTTTATTTCGCGGCGGTGTGGCAAACATGTCTGTCGTACCTCCTGTAGCACCATCTGAGGTGCTGGGCAAGAAAGGATTCGTTGGACGTAAGATAGAAATTGTAGATGCGGGAAAAACAGTAGAAACGGATGGACCTGTGGGAATGGGCGTAGGAGTTTGTTGTTGCGGGGATACAGACGGATGATCTTGACGTTGAACACCATCAGCAAGCGGTGTGTGTGGTATGGTATTAGCATACTCGGGAGCTACGTCATCTAAATAGGAGGAAAGGAAAACGTCTTTTGCTGTTTTAGGATGTGCTTTTATCGGGAGTAATGGGGGTGTCAAGTTTTTCGGTATTTCCGGGGTGGCCTGAGGTAACCCTTCGGCCAAAAGAGGATACATACCATTCATAAGGGTATTTCTTTGTCTATCTACTTGTTCTGATTTTACTCGGGTACCTTCCTCAATTAATAGATTTTCTCGGGCTTTATTTGAATTCTCCCTACCTTTCTCTTCCTGTCTGAGCGCTTTTTCTGTACGTCTATATGATTCTTTACGCCATAATTCAATGGCATCTTTCTGTGACTGTCTGGCTTTCTTTTTCCATAATTCTTCTTCTACTCTCATGATGCAATCTGCATCCCAGGTCCCCGCTGCGGGCCATCTCTGACTCTCTGGTAACTCTTTGGTGTAGTCCACCCATAAATCAAGAAATAATACAGCATCTAGGCCATGTTTATGATACATAAAGTACCCTGGAGTGTCCCTAGGTGGGATGGGAACAGCTTCTTCAAGTACACCTTTTCTGGTTTTGATCTGTCTTAATTTCGAAAAGAGCGGCATTTTTAGACCTTATTACTAGAACACACTTTATACAATAAACACAATAATGAACAATCATTCACACCACAATATGTAGAACGTATTAAAACAATTAACATTTAACAGTTTAACGAACGATGATAACTAATAGAAAACTAGTTACTGATATAATACTGATACTAGATAATACTGAATTATATGCAAGACATACTAGATATACTGCTAAACAGTACAGATACACTGCTGAAACAGTGCAGACCGGATTTGTGTACCCAAACCCGTCTTGACCGGCACAACCTATGTGCACGTTTAAATGCCTCCCCGGCAATAGTACTCACCGGGTAGCACGGAACGGAAGGCCTCGGAACTGAACTGAAACTGGACCGGACTGGACTCGACTCGACTGGACTCGGAACTTCGGAACCTGGTGGGCCTCTGTATACCTCGGATCTTGCTCTCTCAGCTAGGCTCTGGTCGGGATACTTCGCACTTCTCACCGCCTCGTCTGGGTGTTGATCGCAGCCTCAGTCACCCCCGCTTGGCCGGAGGGAGATACAGGAAATCCTGCGGGTACGCGTTTTTGTCCATTCAGCTGTGGCAGGAGACCGGGCCTGCAACGCACCTCCGGCGCGTGAGATGAGAAAGTGTCCCTGTTCGGGCGGTACTATTTTTTATGCGGTAAAGTCTAGTAAGAATAACTCAGTAAATATAAGAGGCAGAATCCGTGGTATTAGAGGTTCTAAAAGGCTTTATTCCTCTACAAAGGAATTACAGTTCGAACTGTAGGCTTCAAATTCCATCACCATGAAGGTTCAGGAAGGAAGGCAATACATTATTGACAAGTAATGGTATTTATATGGAAAGCATTACATTAAGACAGATGCAAGAGGCGTAACAGCTGATAATACAGATATGATACACATACGTAATGAAAAAAGGCGTAAACATAGGCGTAACTAAATACGTCATTAAACATGATGTCACAAGTGGGTGGATCCATAAGAGAATCCTGCAATGTCAGCAGAAATATTTGGCAGAAATGCGCGCGCAGCCGCATGACGTGTGATTGACGTGCAACTAGAGGGTGAAGGGGACTTGACATTTAGCTCTACATGTGGAGACAGAAGTCTGGGGGGTCATGTCAACCTAATCCCAAATCATATCTAATATCTTATGTTTAAAGAACTGTATTATCCAAAAGGAAAGGTCTCTCGGACAGAATCTATTCTATACTGACTGTTAGTGCGTGTACAAGCGTCTAAGTGTCTACATGAGATGCGAGGGGGCAGGAATCTTCCATGGTAACAGGGGCTATGAATTATTTGCATGAGGACAGTGAGGCCTGGCCCTTTGCACGGTAGCTGGAAGAATGTTTACCTAAACTACTAGACAGGAATGCATCGGATGAGGAGCGGAGCAGATAATCTTGAAGGTGAAATACAGTTTTTGGCAGGCAACAGGCTGGATCAGGCACCGTTAGCCGCGCAGGGAGTAGGACAAAGTTCATGGATACAGATGCGGGCTCGGACTGGAGCTTTCAGAGGCAGAAGGCAGGAAAAGGCTTGATGGCAGAATTCAGGGCCTACTCGCCTGAATCTGTAAAATGTGGAAAGTGAACCACATAAAGTCGGTGGCCTTTCATACTTAGGAATGGAATATCTGACCCATTCATGGCGGATCTGAAAGAGGACATGTTGACGGTGGACGCACATGTATTTGCGTCTTCATAACTGGAACTGGAGGGAACATACATGTACTTATAGCATGCACATGGAGCCGTTGGGGTCTACGATAGGGGACATAACTGATCACAAAATTCATATTTCCTCATAGTCACCTATCCCTTTCAATGTGCTGTTTTTGGAGCACCTATTACATTGTTCTTTTATCTTAGTAATATTTTTACAGTATTTTAAAAAACCTGTTTGGATTGATTCAGTCACATGATTTTCTAGCCATAGAAGCATAGTGTTAGACCTGTCAGCCCTTTGGGTGGTCCCTCCTCATCATTATTTATTTTGTCCCACTTTTGCCTCAAACCCTGTTATAATTTTTCCTTTTTGGGAACCACCAGACTTTTTAGTGTTGATGCAGGGTCAGGGAGCCATTTTCCCTACCCCTGGAACTTCTGTCTGAGGGCCTGAGACACAAAATGGTGGCCACCCATTGTCACCCGTGACATCACCAGAACCCACTGGAGGTTTCCAGAACATTCTAGAACCCTGTGACAGAGGGAGGCAGTTTAGAATGTTGGGAGGCCATCTCAGAGTGGCAGTTGGCAACTGACTGGAGAAGAGAGAGGACAGAGTTAGAAGGAGGTCGGAGTAAGGCAGCAGGGGTGGAAACCAGTGCTTGGAGTGGGGTCCAGAAACCCACCCTTGATGCTAGTCCCTACTGACCAAGCCCAGCCTAGAGCCCTGTGTGGGACCAAGAATAGAAGAACCATCTTAAAGAACTAAATATTTGGAACAGGCCTTAAAGAAGAAGAACAGCAAGCTCCTGACCTGTTCAGCAGTGTCCTCCTGGAGTCCTGACGTCGAGAAGCCCGGAGACCTGGGGCCTGAGGTCGAGAAGCGGCGCTGACAGAAAGCAGACGTCGTACCCTGAGCCGCCAGAGGTCGAGTGAGGGCGCCGACGGAGGTCGTGGAGAGTCACCGGAGGTCGAGTAAGGAGTAACCCGAGGTCGAGTGAGGGCGCCGACGGAGGTCGTGGAGAGGCGCCGGAGGTCGAGTCGGGAGTCACCTGAGGTCGAGGTGAGGCGTCGACGGGGGAGTGAAGTCCGCCCACCGGAGTCGCCGGAAACTGAGGTGAAGCGCGCCGGAGGTCGGGAGTGGAGATCGCACTCCGGAGATACCAGGAAGTGGGGAGTCCGAGTCCCTGCGACGCCGGAAGGCGACATCGAGACGAGGCCGCCCAGCGACATTGAGCCGAGGCCGCCCGGCGACATCGAGACGAGGCCGCCCAGCGACATTGAGTTGAGACCGCCCAGCGACATTGAGTCGAGACCGCCCAGCGACATCGAGACGAGACCGCCCAGCGACATCGATCCGGAGCCGCCTCACGGCGTCGACACGGTGCCGAGCGGAGCCGATCATCTTGAAAAGGGCAGTAAGTGGTAGAGGGGGCATCTGAGGCCCTGTGGAGCCCTAAAAGACCATTCTAGGGGCTAAAGGGGTGTTAGAACCAGCCTGGGAGTGCCAGGGGTGAACTGAGACTGGTGCAGTGACATCTGTGAGGAGCTGTGTAGTTTGGAGGGCCAGATCTTTAGATTACTCTTGTTCTGCCTCAGCTTAGGCCCCAGCCTTGACCAATCTAGGTGGGGCACCCCCATGCCATCCAAGTGTCCTTAAGTTGTGTATGGGCAAAGTAAGACCAAGTGACCTCATGTAAATGATTTGAATTGTCACTGTCATTGACTGTTTTACCTTATTTATTGAAGGTGCTTTATTTATTGTCATCCACAAATTTATCCTGCACTATATTTATTGTCTGACTGTATTTATTTGCCATCTGTATTTATTGCACCCTATTTATTCCTTGCTTATTTATGACCTGAACCTATTTATTGAAAATCCAATGTAGTATTATTTATTTGACCTGCTCTTTTGAGGAAAATCTTATTGTATTGTATTTATGTAATGAAACCTGCAACTAAGAGAAAATAAGATAAAGACATATATATTTTCAATTTGACTTGCATTACTTTTACGGTGTAGTGTCGTTTTTGGAACGGATGAACGCATGGTTATTGTGTGGGTGTGACGTACGCTTAACACGGTACCTGACCCCAACCGCTCGAGCCAAGCTACCACTGTGCTGGGAACCTGGTGACTGCTCACCCGGTTGCCCGGTTTCCAACATAAAATTGGTGTTCAGCGGTGGGATAGAGCTGTGCTTGCGTCCACTCGACAATAACTGTGGGTAGTCCATAGGCCTACACCGGGAGTTTTCTCCAAGCGGACTTCCTAATTTTGAGGTTTTTTTTTTCCAAATTTACTTCTGGTGGTGGGAGGAGGTATTACAAAAGGTACCCCCCCTGCATAGCTTCTGTAAGCAACTGTCTTCTATCCTGAGTGGGCAAAATGGAGTTTGTATTAGAGGATGTGGAAACTTATACTGTGGCCCAATCAGAGAGTTTTGTGAGCGAGAGGGGGTGTTTTGTCCCCAAGGTGCAAAGAGGGGTGAGCTCCAGACCAGCTTAAGGGCTTGGGGGGAGGCACGACGAGAAAGTAAGGATGAGAAGGAGGACGGGGATGGAGAGCCTGACAGCGAGGGGGCTGGTTTGTACCAACCTGAGGTGGGGGACCTAGTAGCGGGGCCCAGAACACTTTCAAGGAAGGGCAGCAGTGTCTCTAGCAACGGCTTATTAGAAGCAGAATTCACTGACCGGAGGGAGAAAAGACAGCTCACATGGGATTTGGCGAAGCTGGAGAACGAAAAGGAGGAACGGAGGATGGCTCACGAGTTGAGGCTCGGGGAGATAGATCTCCAGATCCTACGGGTCGGGGCACCCCCTGTTCCTAATGGTGGCAGCGAAGAAAGAGAAATCACCAGGGAATCCAAACCCTATTTGCCAAAAGACATAGTAGCTAGCTATAGTGCAGGTGATGATATCGCCAAGTGGCTAGCGGCCTATGAGATCTCATTAAGAGTCCATGGGGTTCCAGAGAAGTATTGGGGAGGGGGATTGTATAAATACATGCCTCCAGCTGGTAGGTATACATTATTGGCCCTAGAGCAGGATGAGCAGACCCACTACCCCACCATGAAAGTGGCGCTCGTGAGGAAGTTTGGACTAACACCCGAGAAGTATAGACAGAAGTTCCGGGGTAGCCACAAACTGGGCACACAGAATTGGGTGGATTTTCTGGACTATGCAAAGAAGGCATTGGAGGGTTGGATACAGGGCAGTGAGGTGAGGGACTACGAGGGTTGTTTGATTTGATGTTGAAGGAACACCTGCTCGAAAAATGTTTCCCTGAACTGCGTCAACACCTGGTGGATAGCAAGCTGACCAATCCCCGGAAGCTTGCTGAGGAGGCGGACATTTGGGCTAGTACCCGGGTGTCCACAAGTGGGACTGGAGGGGACTCTCAAAAGGCCGGACAGTGCGCCCCCCAGAAGAAAGAGGGAGGGGAAAAGAAAACGGAGTTCTCTAAAGGCCCCCAAAATATTTCCCAAGGGAAGGGAACAGGATTCACCCCTAGGGCTAACCCACCCAGAAACCCTAATCCTGGCCAGAGTCAGCAGCCAAGGGTTGTCCATTGCTACGACTGCGGTGGTGTCGGACACTATAAGGGAGATGTGAAGTGCCCGAAAAGACCACCCCCTCCCATCGGAGGAAAGGCCCCCGGAGTAGCTAGTGTAGTGCTCGGGGAGGAGATGCCCTTAGATAAGGGAAGGGAGTGGGCGGGTGTCACTTTAGTGTCCCTGGGAGAACGGGAGATGGTTCCTAAGATCCAGGTGCCCGCAAATACCACAAAGTATGGGCAGTGGGTCACCATCAACGGCCAAAGAGGGGAGGCTCTGAGAGACACAGGAGCCAGTATGACTATGGTACGTAGCCAACTGGTGTCTCCAGAGCAGGTGATTCCCCATGTACTCCACCCTGCCGCGATGGCTGACGGCAGAATGGGTCACTATCCGGTGGCCGAGGTTCCCTTTGAATGGGAAGGGGTTGCAGGTTTACTTCGAGTTGCCGTAAGCCCTGCCGTGCCAGTCGATTGTCTGCTGGGGAATGACATGGAGCATAATGCTTGGAAGGAGGTGGAATACCGGACTCATGCTGAGATGCTGGGTACACCTGACTGGGCCTGTGTCAGCACAAGGTCTGCGACTACCCGGAGAGGGAGTTCGTTTAGGCGGGAGCCTGGAACAAAGGCACCGCCGGCTGCCAATCAAGGGAAGAACCGAGGACAGGAGGAGCCTGCCTCGGCATCTGCGCCCCGTGTGACGGATAGGCCACCGGAGGTGGTGGACCAGGAGTCCGCGGAGGGGGATGTTACCAAACTGGAGAACCTACCCATCCCGGCCGAGTGGCACGTGGAGGGAGGGCCGACCAGGGAGGAATTCTGCAAGGGCCAGAAGGAGTGTCCTACCCTTGAGGGACTGAGGCGACAGGCCGAAGCCCAGGCAGCAGGGAACATTGAGGGGAACTACAATATTTACTGGGAGGATGGCCTCCTCTACAGTGAACCCAAGGCACCCATGCACGGTTCGTCACGGGCCTTGGTTGTCCCTCAACGTTACCGAGCCTTCCTTCTGGAATTCGCTCATGAAATTCCCTTGGCAGGACACCTGGGGCAAGACAAGACCTTTGCCCGTCTTGTCCCACACTTTTATTGGCCTCAGATGAAAGTGTCGTCCGACACCTACTGCCGGACGTGTGTGTCTTGTCAAGCCAGTGGGAAAACAGGGGTGAAGCTGAAAGCTCCCCTGGAACCACTTCCTGTCGTTAGCACCCCCTCTGAAAGGGTGGGCATCGACATTGTTGGTCCGTTAGATCCGCCTACTACAGCTGGTCACAGGTTTATCCTGGTTCTGGTGGATCATGCCACACGGTACCCAGAGGCTATACCTCTGAGGACCATTACTGCACCTGTGGTGGCTAGGGCCCTGATGGGAATCTTTACCCGAGTGGGTTTTCCCAAGGAAGTTGTGTCCGACAGGGGGACCAACTTCATGTCAGCATACATGCGGGCCATGTGGAAGGAGTGTGGAGTGACCTACCGGTTCACCACTCCTTACCACCCCCAGACCAATGGTCTGGTGGAGAGGTTCAATAAGACCTTGAAAGGCATGATCAGAAGTCTGCCTGAAAGCCTGCGGAGGAAATGGGACGTCCTCCTACCCTGTCTATTGTTTTCCTACAGGGAAGTGCCACAGAAGGGAGTGGGCTTCAGCCCCTTCGAGCTTTTGTATGGGCACCCTGTGCGTGGACCTCTCAGCCTGGTGAGAGACGGATGGGAAAGAACTCCCAGAAAGCTTCCCCAGGACGTGGTGAGCTACATGCTGGCCTTCCGGAGCCAAATGGCTAAGTTGTGGAAGCAAGCTTCTGACAACTTGGAAGCCAGCCAAGCAGTGATGAAGGCGTGGTATGACCACAATGCTCACCCGGTGGAGTTGGAGCCTGGCCAGAAGGTGTGGGTGATCGAACCAGGAGAGCTTAGCGCCCTCCAGGATCGCTGGTCAGGACCCTTTGAGGTGTTGGAGAAGAAGGGTAAGGCTACCTACTTGGTGGACCTGAAGACCCCTCGTCAGCCCCTACGGGAGCTGCATGCCAACCGCCTCAAACCCCACCATGAGAGGCCCGAAGTCATATTGCTGATGGTGACTGACGGAGCAGAGGACGTGGAAAGCGAGCCTCTCCCCG
This sequence comes from Triturus cristatus, assembly GCF_964204655.1. Classification (NCBI taxonomy): domain Eukaryota; kingdom Metazoa; phylum Chordata; class Amphibia; order Caudata; family Salamandridae; genus Triturus; species Triturus cristatus. The sequence continues at coordinate 1,398,849,533 of NC_140589.1, forward strand.
ACTTATTTGCGTCTCAAGAGAAGGATGGGTTGGTGGAGGGAGTGATTCTCTCCCCGTCCCTAACTCCTGAACAGCAGGAGGACTGCCGCCAGGTCCTGGGGCAGTACTCTTCGTTGTTCTCCCTTGTTCCGGGTAGGACTCACCTGTGCGTCCATGACGTGGACACAGGAGACAGCCCACCTGTGAAGTCAAAGATCTACCGGATGACAGACAAGGTGAAGGCCAGCATTCACAGTGAAGTCACTAAGATGCTGGAGCTAGGAGTGATTGAACCTTCCAGCAGCCCCTGGTCCAGTCCAGTGGTACTAGTACCAAAAGCTGTACCACCGGGTGCCCAACCGGAACTGAGGTTCTGTGTGGACTACCGGGGACTGAACTCAGTAACCAAGACTGATGCTCATCCGATACCAAGGGCGGATGAATTGATTGACCGGCTGGGAGCTGCCCAATATCTGAGTACCTTTGACCTTACTTCCGGGTACTGGCAGATCTCTCTGACTGATGGAGCTAAGGAAAGGTCAGCCTTCTCCACGCCCAAGGGCCACTACCAGTTCTGCGTGATGCCCTTTGGGCTCAAGAACGCACCTGCCACGTTTCAGCGTCTGGTGAACCAGATCCTCGCCGGAATTGAGAGTTTCTCTGCTGCTTATCTGGACGACATTGCCGTCTTCAGTAACAGCTGGGAGGATCACTTGCGTCACCTGCAAACTGTTCTCCAGGCCCTGAAGCAAGCTGGTTTAACGATCAAGGCCAGTAAATGCCAGATCGGGCAGGGGTCGGTAGTGTACCTTGGACACTTGGTGGGTAGGGGAGCGGTGCAACCCCTCCAGGCAAAAATCGAGGCAATCATGGCCTGGGAACCCCCCAAGACTCAGACTGAGGTCCGAGCTTTTCTGGGCCTCACCGGATATTACCGCCGCTTCGTGAAGGGGTATGGGACCATTGTGGCCCCCCTCACGGAGCTTACGTCCAAGAAACAACCTCGACGGGTAGTCTGGACGGAGGCTTGCCAGCAGGCCTTTGTGAAACTGAAGCAAGCCATGTGAGAGGCCCCGGTCTTAAGGGCCCCAGACTTTTCCAAGGAGTTCATTGTCCAGACGGATGCATCGGAACATGGCATTGGGGCAGTGTTATCCCAACTCAATGAAGAGGGTCTGGATCAACCCGTGGTCTTCCTATCCCGGAGACTACTTCCCAGGGAACAGAAGTGGAGTGCAATAGAGCGTGAAGCCTTTGCAGTGGTATGGGCTCTGAAGAAGTTGCGGCCATACCTGTTTGGCTCGCACTTCCTAGTTCAGACCGACCACAGACCCCTTCGGTGGCTGATGCAGATGAAGGGGGAGAATCCCAAGTTGCTAAGGTGGTCTATCTCCCTACAGGGAATGGACTTTCAGGTGGAACATCGGCCTGGAGTGGACCACGCCAATGCAGACGGTCTCTCAAGGTATTTCCGCCTTAGTGAAGAGAACTCCCAAGGGGTTGGGTAGCTCTCCCCACTTTCAGCTGGGGGGGACGCGTGTTAGACCTGTCAGCCCTTTGGGTGGTCCCTCCTCATCATTATTTATTTTGTCCCACTTTTGCCTCAAACCCTGTTATAATTTTTCCTTTTTGGGAACCACCAGACTTTTTAGTGTTGATGCAGGGTCAGGGAGCCATTTTCCCTACCCCTGGAACTTCTGTCTGAGGGCCTGAGACACAAAATGGTGGAGACCCATTGTCACCTGTGACATCACCAGAACCCACTGGAGGTTTCCAGAACATTCTAGAACCCTGTGACAGAGGGAGGCAGTTTAGAATGTTGGGAGGCCATATCAGAGTGGCAGTTGGCAACTGACTGGAGAAGAGAGAGAACAGAGTTAGAAGGAGGTCGGAGTAAGGCAGCAGGGGTGGAAACCAGTGCTTGGAGTGGGGTCCAGAAACCCACCCTTGATGCTAGTCCCTACTGACCAAGCCCAGCCTAGAGCCCTGTGTGGGACCAAGAATAGAAGAACCATCTTAAAGAACTAAATATTTGGAACAGGCCTTAAAGAAGAAGAACAGCAAGCTCCTGACCTGTTCAGCAGTGTCCTCCTGGAGTCCTGACGTCGAGAAGCCCGGAGACCTGGGGCCTGAGGTCGAGAAGCGGCGCTGACAGAAAGCAGACGTCGTACCCGGAGCCGCCAGAGGTCGAGTGAGGGCGCCGACGGAGGTCGTGGAGAGTCACCGGAGGTCGAGTAAGGAGTAACCCGAGGTCGAGTGAGGGCGCCGACGGAGGTCGTGGAGAGGCGCCGGAGGTCGAGTCGGGAGTCACCTGAGGTCGAGGTGAGGCGTCGACGGGGGAGTGAAGTCCGCCCACCGGAGTCGCCGGAAACTGAGGTGAAGCGCGCCGGAGGTCGGGAGTGGAGATCGCACTCCGGAGACACCAGGAAGTGGGGAGTCCGAGTCCCTGCGACGCCGGAAGGCGACATCGAGACGAGGCCGCCCAGCGACATCGAGCCGAGGCCGCCCGGCGACATCGAGACGAGGCCGCCCAGCGACATCGAGTCGAGACCGCCCAGCGACATCGAGACGAGACCGCCCAGCGACATCGATTCGGAGCCGCCTCACGGCGTCGACACGGTGCCGAGCGGAGTCGATCATCGTGAAAAGGGCAGTAAGTGGTAGAGGGGGCATCTGAGGCCCTGTGGAGCCCTAAAAGACCATTCTAGGGGCTAAAGGGGTGTTAGAACCAGCCTGGGAGTGCCAGGGGTGAACTGAGACTGGTGCAGTGACATCTGTGAGGAGCTGTGTAGTTTGGAGGGCCAGATCTTTAGATTACTCTTGTTCTGCCTCAGCTTAGGCCCCAGCCTTGACCAATCTAGGTGGGGCACCCCCATGCCATCCAAGTGTCCTTAAGTTGTGTATGGGCAAAGTAAGACCAAGTGACCTCATGTAAATGATTTGAATTGTCACTGTCATTGACTGTTTTACCTTATTTATTGAAGGTGCTTTATTTATTGTCATCCACTAATTTATCCTGCACTATATTTATTGTCTGCCTGTATTTATTTGCCATCTGTATTTATTGCACCCTATTTATTCCTTGCTTATTTATGACCTGAACCTATTTATTGAAAATCCAATGTAGTATTATTTATTTGACCTGCTCTTTTGAGGAAAATCTTATTGTATTGTATTTATGTAATGAAACCTGCAACTAAGAGAAAATAAGATAAAGACATATATATTTTCAATTTGACTTGCATTATTTTTACGGTGTAGTGTCGTTTTTGGAACGGATGAACGCATGGTTATTGTGTGGGTGTGACGTATGCTTAACACGGTGCCTGACCCCAACCGCTCGAGCCAAGCTACCACTGTGCTGGGAACCTGGTGACTGCTAACCCGGTTGCCCGGTTTCCAACACATAGGCATTTTAAAACTTGAGCATACACCCAACTTCCTGGGGCAACCTACAACCAATTCACCTGCTGGGTATGGCCTTTGGCCATGTGTGCGCAGAGGGTGGTTGGCCTCAGGGCCTGGCCTATGGTCAGGCCCTACACCCAATTTAACTGTGGCCATCTAACCCACGATGCACATGCGGGATGGCTGCAGAGCGTAGCATCTAGCCAGACATGACACCCAGCCCTGTTGTGGTGGGCGACCAGCCAAGGCCTGCACCCTACACCCCCATAGGTGGGCCACCCACATTTTCTTCTCCTTTAAGAAAAAGAAAAAATTAGGCACTGTGGTGCTCCTGCTGTACCTGCCACACAAGCTTCCTCCCTATGGTACTCTGGTACTGTGCAACCTTCTTAAGTGAAGCTTAAGCTTTACCTCAGTACCATGTGGTTAAAGCCCATTTCCTATAGGATGTTAACATGGGAAATCAAAGGTTTGCACCCCTCCCCTTTTTCTTGGCCCTCGCTTGACGGATTAGTGCAAAACTTTCCATGAAGGATCTGAAGATGATGATTTTGTTTTAAAGTTTTGTGCAGATTTGTCAAATATCACCAAAGTTATTAGCTAAACAAATAACACTTTGCATATGAAAACTTTGACCTAACTTACATAGTAGTGACTTTAATTCCCTGAACAAAGCTAATATTAAAGGAAGTCCGGTTGAACGTGGTCAAAAGCCTTTTAATTTTTATTTCAGTGCTTATCTCGTTATATGGCTTGTCTAATGTGCATGATAAGGGAGCCTGGTCAGTTGTAAAGGTCTCAGCCCTCATGCACCCTTAATATAAGGGAAAGAAAGCTTGGGACAGGAGACAACTGCAGGCCTTAAACATCCCCTGGATTTCTCAAGGTGAAAGGGGAGGAATAAGCCACATCACAACGCATGTGTTTACAAAGCATACCATTACAACGTGGTCATTACAACAACTGCGTTGTTACGCCACATACCATTACAACACAAGTCATTAGAACGACTTGCAGTAGGGGGGGCGCTGGTTTTTGGAATAGTATAATTTACTATTCCAACTCCAGTCTGTGCAACAGTAGAGAAGGTACCGGATTTAAAATCCAACACCTTCTGCCCCTATAGCAAGTCGTTGTAACAACTTGCATTGTAATGGTATGCAATGTAACAACATGGTTGTTGTAATAACTGTGTTGTAAACACTTGGTAAGGAGCAGGGGCTAGAGGCCCCCACATGGCCCAGGGGTGAATAACGTGTTATATCTTCAACTCCAATACTTGCCCAAAGGTTAGAGACCAACAAAGTATGGGTATATTTAGTGTCCTTCACTCCACCTTGCGTCAATGTCTGGGCATTTCTGTACCCCAATGCTTGACAAAGGGCATGTGGGGAGATACAGTTTGCCCTTCAACCCATCTTACCAAAGGGCAGAAGCCTGGATTTGTTTCCCATTCTCCTCATGTCTAGAGACATATGCAGAGACGTTTTAAGGCATGAGCATAGTGAGCTCTGGCTTAGGGTCCCAGTCTTTTAGGGGCCCCTTGATAGAGCCAGTTCTGTCCTGCAGAGAGTCTTGCCTTTAATAATTCTTAAATAGATTGTTTTAAAAACTATTTTCCATTAATTTACTTTTCATGTGGGTGATGTGTGAGAGTCTATTATAGACATTGTGCAGAGAAAAATTGTGTTTATGTTTCATGCAACATCTATAAAACTTGTATCTTTTAGATCAAAACAGGACCTCGCATGTGAGAAATGGGAGGGTGTCACGGAGATTATTTGCAGTGATGCTAGTGAGCTGCTGTTGTTAGGGCTGGCTCTAGGGCAGTGTGACCGGTGCCATTGCACCGGGTGCTGACTTCTGGGTGTGCGTGTTTGCAAGTATGTTATAGTTTTAAAAGCACCTGCTGCCTTGTTCCCTGCGTCCAGCAATTTAATCAATAACAATGTCTAGATAACTCTGGTGATTAATGTTCTTCCTAGAGTGAGATCAGAGTTTTGTTTTGTGGAAGTTTAGTGGAAGTTTTGACTCAACCAAAAGTAGCACAGTGGGTTAATACGCCGGATTCAAAGTACGTGTACGTGCAGATCACAAAGTGCATATAATGTAAAGAGGTCAATGCTTTTGTCCGAGAGATCCCTTTGTTCCTTGCAGTGTATAACTTATAATCCTAATAAAGAACAGTTAGCTAATAATTGACATCAAAGAGCTACATGCAAACTGCAAGGTATAATATTATTATAGTGTTATGCTTTTCCCCCAGCCTTTCATTATTCTAATCTTGCAAAATTGGTTCATTTCTGTAAAAAAAAAAAACAATTATATATATACTCATAAGAGTTGCATATTCCTTGGATTGATCACTTTGAGTTGGACTAAAAACCTTCAGGTATTAGCTTTCATTATTGATAACAATAGAAGTGTCAAATAACTGATAGACCTACAAAATAGTTCTGATTCTTGTAAAATTTGTATATACACTGATACGTGCAATCTCATTGATGCTTGAACAATAGAAGATAATTTAAAATGACTGCATGGTGAACTTCCACTACTATCATTATCTACAATTTTTCACACATGACACATGGGTACTTTACCATGATCACTATTGCATTATATTATCATATTATTTTGAATTCCTTTTTTCTCCCATTCTATAATATGGATTAATTTGAAAAACACTTAGAAAAATAACTTTATTTGAAAATTGTCGATGCTTTACATGTCTAGTATGTCTTCACTGTTTACTAATACTACTTGCACTGGCACTTTAAAATGACATTCTGGGCTCCAGGACTCTATGGTCCAGTAGAAGGCTGGGTGCTGAAACGCGTAGACCGTCCGTACCGTCTATGTTGCCTTGTACCAACTTGTGAGGAATAAAGCATCAGTTTGAAGTGTCGTTCGTGGTGCTGTGATCCTTAACTGAGAGCCTCGGGTAGAGCGGAGGAAAAGTAGAAGGAATTTCGCCATATTCGTGCAGTGACTGTTCTGCACTTCACGTGCACCTGGGAAGTGAGGCGGGATTGGCGACGAATTACAGTCAAGTTTAACCGGAAGGAGTTTATGGAAGTCGCCAACGCTTCTGATTGCCACATGCGTGGTTCCGCGTTCAGATGTCACAAACGCGGCTGAACAGCATAAGGATCACGGGTGAGTAGAGGGGCGGGGAAAACGAACAGTTTGTATCTCGGAACACCGCGGCAGCGGTTTCCGGGTTACGATCGCCGCGAAACCCGACACTCCAAAACCTTGTTGTTCCGAACTGTTCTAGCTAACCGGGCCAAGTTTAAAGCTTATAATTGAAGCGGAATACACTTGTACCCCAATTGCTATCCCCGCTTCAACACTATACGTTATTTGCCAAACTAATGCACTGGAGGCAATCATTCTCCCAGAATTGACCCAAACCAACTCTTTGGTCAAGTAACGACGACCAACAAACACACAATTAAAAATTCACAAGGCACATACACGGACGAGAAACTAAGTAATAGCATCGATTTCAATTGGATAAAGAAACAATATTAACAATCCAATATGGCGGAAAGGGATAAAAACAGAGCCCAGAGAGTGAGTGACTTGTTAAATGATGATTCAAATCCTCCACACAATACTAGAGCTTGCGAGATTACTGGAGACAAAAAGAAAAGAACCATCTCATGTATCATCAGAGAGTTACAGCAAACCCGCATACAAGAAGTGTATAAATGGTGGGAAAAAGCAACGTTGGAGAAGTATATCGAGTTCAAAAGAATCCCTAGAGGATTAAGGATTTTAATAATGCCTACCTTAAATGATCTCGACGCTGACTTGATAAAACAATGGCAAATAGACACCAATGAATGCTCTTTCAGACTCATGACCACACTAATCTCGCATGCAGAAAGAAAATTGGAGAAACTAACTGGAATCATCAAAGAATTGGAGGGAGAGTTAAATCAATATTTTACAGATGATGAGAACAAAAAACTAATTGAATCAATGGAAAAGAAAATCAATAAACACAAGGCCGATGTTGAAAAACGTAAAGCCAGTAAATTCAACAGAGACAGATTGGACTACACAAATGGCCGTATATACACTTTCGCCAGAGAATATGACTCATATAGGAATCGCGTAGTGATGGATAAACACAGTGGGTATGAGACAACTGGAACAGTGGAGAATTCTGATTTAAGCTCAGCAGATGAGGAACAAAACACAACAAGCTTGGATTTTTCCGGGGAAATGCGCCTAATGCAAATGATCGCGCGACAAAGAGGGAGAGGTCGAGGATCGACACGGGGGAGAGGACAATCACAACCCCAAAACGAAGACAAAGAAGAGGGGGCAAGACCCAAAAAAGGAAGAGGAAGGACAAAGCAAAATTTAAAAGAAATTTACCAAAAAATAATCTAATTGTCAACATCTCTAACAAAATCCTAAGTGAAGCACAAATCTCACTGCTGAATAAAGGCTTATCGTTCTGCCCCAAAAAAGATATGAATTTATCAAATATACGCATTGACCTGTACAAATTCTGTCCAAAAATGAAGCTCAAAAAATATTTTGAAGAAAAAAGGTCCATCAAGTTGCCAATTTCTGAAAATCAGAAAATCTCATCCTTGAGTATAAGAGATATTCCAGCTTTAAGAACAGTAACATCATTGCAAACTGGGTCGAATACATGTACGGAAATGAATCAATCCTCCCAGGAATCTGATTTACAATTTTGTCACATAGTGGGATATGAAACAAACAGAGGTGGAGACAGTGGTCTAAAAATCAGATCGACCTTCTGTCCCCAACGTCCTCCAGGAAACAAGATTGATCTGTTCCACAAGATTATGGTAGAGGAGATTAACAAAATGTCGATCAATCATCCCACCAAAATCCAAAAGAAAAATACGAAAAAGAAATCATGGAATCTTACACTGGAGGGGCATAATGCACTGCAAGAATTAAGAAAAGATCGAAGCATAATAATAAAGGCCTCAGACAAAGGCGGCAATATAGTTATCCAAACTTGTGACAACTATATAAAAGAAGCCAACAGACAACTGAGTATTGAGGAACATTATGAAAAACTTAAATCAAATCCCATCGTAACCTGGACGGAGGAATACCATCATAAACTTCTGACATGGAAAGAAAGAACTCTAATCGACTTGGAAGAATATCTATACTTAAAAACTAATCATCCTATCACGGCAACTATCTATTTTCTTCAGAAAATACACAAATCCACCACGAATCCACCAGGAAGACCAATTGTTAGTTCTATCGGCTCTCTGTTAGAATCTACATCTCGATTTATAGATATCTTCTTGATGAATTATGTTACAGCATTGCCATCATACTTGAGGGACACAATGGATTTTTTGAAAAAAAATGAAAAAATTGCCTGGAAAGACAACTACATTATGACCTCAATAGATGTGTCATCACTGTACACCTCCATTCTTCATACTGATGGAATAGCAGCAGTCAAACAATTTATGGACACAAGATCAATCAGTCACCTTGAACACACAGACACGTTAATACAAATGTTGACTAATTGCCTGACACACAATGTTTTCCTATTCAGGGGTGATCTCTATTTACAAAAGCAAGGCACCGCAATGGGGACATCTTTTGCCCCAACGTACGCTAACCTATTGATGGCTGTATGGGAGACGGAGATTTTGAAAGAACAAAGATCAGGAAACGTCAGATTTTGGTCTAGGTATATCGAAGACCTTTTCATCATTTGGGAAGGTAACAATGATGACCTTATGACCTTTCTACACTCTCTTAACATCAATAAGTACAAGCTGACCTTCACTTTCACCACAAGTGCAATAAACATTATTTTTCTGGATGTTGAAGTCTATATCAAGGATAGAAAAATCTGCACCAGAATGCACAGAAAGCCGACTGCTAGCAATAGCATTTTACATGCAAACAGCGGGCACCCACAGAATCTCAAATGGAGCATTCCCTAAGGGGAAATGTTGCGGGCGATAAGAAACTGCTCTGAACTTTCTGATTTTAACTCACAAATAAAAGAAATGAGTACACGTTTCCTGCAACGAGGATATCCTTTGGAGGTAATAACTACTGCAAGCAACAGAGTTAATAACAACAAGCATTTGCAATGCAATAGGTCTCGCATATACGCAAGCTTGAGCTATTACCATTGCAAATAACAATGCCTTTTATTTTTGTTTTAAAAACTTAAATAAAGGGCATTGTCATTTACAATACCAATAGCTTAAACTCAAGTAACTGCGAGACCTATTGCATTGCAAATGCTTGTTTAAGATATGAGGACATGCATACTGGATGCTATTCTAACATCACAGCCATTGATTCCTGTTATTTCGATGCGAGACGAACGAGCTGCACGAACGATCTATTTTCGTTTGCAAACCACCATTTCCTGGTTCTCGCTTGCCGCGCTGCATTGCTGTTTTTGCAGGCTCTGCGCCAGGGCTGGCACTTCGGAGCAGAGCGGGCAGAGAGCTCATTGCAGGGCTAATGAAAGGTGTCAAACAGACGAGGCTGTGTCACTGTGGTTAAAAAGTGCTGAGGTGACGCTTCCGCCCAAGCGCGGCGCTTCAAATGCTAGAACGTGTTAGCTTGCATCAGCCAGCAAATCCGCGGGATGTGAATTCAGTGGGAGGCAATGCCTGTAATAGGACTGTAAGTAAAACAAGCCCAGCGGCATCATTATAGAAGACGAGAATTCTAGAATCCAAGGAGAAGTGTTTTTCAATTAAGCGATGTATTTAATTATTTACCTCCTTATTATTTCCATATAAAGTGAATCGTGTCACTTTGCAACCCTTTGGTTCATTCTGATGTGATTAATAAGGTGCATGTGAAGCCAGGGGTGTTATGGAGCATTCTGATGTTATTGATAAGGTGCATGAACAGCAATCTCCCCATGCCTAACCCCCAAACAAGCAAATGGACTTTTAAAGACCTGTGAAGTACTCGGGGGCAGCTGTGTGTGTGCGCCTAGGCTGCCATACAAGAGAGGGGGGGGAGTGGGGGGTTGGTATATGCACTGCCAGCAACCTGCCAGGCCAGTGAGTGCAGAACACTTGCATCACCCTCTCTCTGCCTGCTATTGCACTCTATGCTTTTGAAAGGCTAGAAAAAAACATGCATTTGCGTTTCAAATGTCCGATCCTGCAGGAGCACACTTCCAAGGCCCATACAGTAACCCGATTCAAGGCCCCATTCTCCCGATTTTTTTTTAAAGAATCTCCCACTTTGCTCTTCTGAAATGTTGGCATGTATGCAATCGAAACATGTCTTTAAAACGGACTAAATGGCTGGGACAACTGCAACCAGGCAGCTTTCGCATCACGAATGACAGCTATAATCATATGAAAATAGGGCAACTCTTCTTCACTTCTTTGTCTTCTTTAAATGGCCCAGTGTTGAACTGACAGCAACTAGGAACACGCACACAGTTACCTGGAGCTGCTGAATAAATCAAGCTTAGTTTTTCTTAGGAATCACACACCTCGGCGTTTGTTGCTTATCCAGTCAGCTCTGACAGGGATGTACACTTCTCGGCATCACGCTGGCAGTAAGTAGACCCTGCCCGCCTGGGCTTCCGTTTGTTGTAGCCCTGTGCTTCCGCGGAGGCATGAAAATAGAGGGAAGTTCACACTGTTTGAAAAGCGGGACTTTCGAGTGCAGCGACAAGTAACACGGCACACAGTTGAAATCCGGGCTCGCGTGCGGCCGAGTGGATGTCTTCCGGAGCAGTGGTGAAGTCTCTTCCGGTTACGCAGTTTAGAGATTTTGGAAGGGGCACTGTTTACCAACCATAACCAATCCCTCTAATGAAAAAGTCAACTGCAAAAATTCTTGAAAGCACAGAGGAATAATTTATTTTAACGAAGGGAGGGTGGAGAAACTTACTGCCTGTCCCTGTCATGTCCGCCGCTCAGGACAGCCCGATCAGCTGGGAGGATTGATATGCGCAGTGTAGTAAGGCATACCCTGTGCAATCGATACCACGTGTTTGGTGTCAGGACGTTTTGAGAATCCATATTGTATCATGGCATCCAGAAGGGCTTTGCACTATGTGTTCAAAGTGGGAGACAGAACCCGGACTGCTACATTTTACAGGGAGCTGCTAGGCATGAAGGTAGGGAGGGAGGTAAAAAGAGCATATCTAGTAAAACGTGATCATGAAAGTATATTTAATGCCGAATTAAATCCTGTCAAGCGAGGCACTCATTACGAGTGAATCAAATGTGTAGATCACGTTATACCTGAAGAGTAGTAGTTTTGTCTTGCATCCCTTTCATGTTTCTGTAGACGGTTGTCTTGGCGGGGCTTAGTTGCGCCATCTTTGACATGCGGAAGGGATTAACAAGAATGGAATATTTTTCTTTGGACATCGTGGTCTACGCATACCGTTAGACCTCGATGTTGCTTCTTATATAGTCCATAATTGTGCAAATCGGTCTCCGGTGGTGGTGTGGAGCTACCTGGTGTGTCGGCGCCCGTGGCGCGAGCACCCCGCTGCTCGTCACGGCGCGCGCCGCAGAGAGCGGGGCTGCTCGCGGCCATTGTTGCGCCCTTGCGCCTAGCTGCAGTCAGTGACTCGCACGCGGCGCTGCCTCCTGGGGAGGGGGCCTGCGGCAAGCCCTCGCGTACGATAATCCAGGGCCGCAGCCGAGCTGGCGTTCACCTGTCTCCAGTGAAGTGTGCTTGGGGGAGCACTGATGGATGGGGGCGGTGCGTTTGAAGGTAAATAAGTCACAGCTATGAAGCCGGGCCCCCACCCCAGAGCCCACCGCGCTGCCGCTAATTAGAGCTGTAAGCATTTTCCGAGGAGCTTCTAACAGCCCTTAATGATGGCGTGGTGGCAGCGCTCGTTAGCTCTTCATTAGGAGCTGCAGAATAACGGGGTCTCAGCTTTTTCAATAACGCACAGGAAAAAAAAGCCCGGCGGAGTGTGGCGCGCGCGTGCTTGGGGGCGGGGGAGCGGACCCTTTTGAAGTGCTCTCAAAAAGCGGATTGGATGGCGGCGCGATGCGCGTGATTGTGCACGTGCTAGCCATGCAATCCGCTTTTTGGGAGCACTTTTCAAACCCGTATTCTATAGTCTCGCTTTGCGATCGCTTACGCGATGGCAAGGCGAGACCTAAAAAAAGACCTGATCTCTTACAAACCAATCTAGAGAATGACAGGTTAAGTAATAAAACAATTGAGACAACGACAAGACTGATCATTGACTTTAACAACCAAAGCAACGACCTCCAGAGGATCATACGTAAACACTGGGCAATTTTGATGCTAGACGAAACTGTTCATAAAGTATTGTCCCCCTCACCTAGAATAACCTACAGAAGAACAGCATCTCTGGGTGACTTACTGACACAAAGTCACTTTGAACTCAAATCAGAAATAATTCCATCTTGGTTGAACACTCCAGGATTCTGGAAATGCTCAAAATGTAAAGCCTGTGACCATGGGAAAAATATGACCACATACCAACTGCAAAATGGCCACATAGAAAAAATCATGGATCACATAACCTGTGAATCAAAATTTGTCATCTACATTCTGGAATGCGCGTGCAAAAAATTGTACGTAGGGAGTACCATCAATAAACTCAAACTTCGTATCTTACAGCATCTACGTGCAATCAAAAATAAAGACTTCACATATTCAATGGCAAAACACTTTTTTGAATTCCATTCCAGTGACTGCAAACAACTGAAATACTCAGGAATCAAGATCATTAAATAGAAAGAGAGAGGCAGCAACAGAATCCTTGACCTACGAAGAGCTGAGTCTAAAACCATCTTATCCATTGGCACAGAGAATGCGTGGGGTCACAATTTAGATGCTGAATTGCATGTACATCTTTAACAACAACAAAAATAAACAAGGAGGAAAAAAGAAGAAACATATACTCCAACAGTGAGAACTTGTTATAACAATCTTCCTCATGTGCACACGGAAACTTTAAACTTCAAATCAAGATGAACTTATTCTCTTTCAAAATAACTTCTATCCAATATTCACTCTCTGTGACCCTTATTCATAATCATATTCTACGTAATTTTTGAAATATATGGTAAAACTGTTAGAAATGAAATGATAGATTAATTCTGCCAAGATGGTGCCTAACAACACATATGCCATTTTTTGTCTTCTCATAGCCAAAATGTATTATGTACTTCACATTTACTCATAAGAGTTTCATGTTCATTGGATTGATCACTTTGAGTTGGACTAAAAACCTTCAGGTATTAGCTTTCATTATTGATAACAATAGAAGTGTCAAATAACTGATAGACCTACAAAATAGTTCTGATTCTTATAAATATTTGTATATACACTGATACGTGCAATCTCATTGATGCTTGAACAATAGAAGATAATTTAAAATGACTGCATGGTGAACTTGCACTACTATCATTTTCTACAATTTTTCACACATGACACATGGGTACTTTACCATGATCACTATTGCATTATATTATCATATTATTTTGAATTCCTTTTTTCTCCCATTCTATAATATGGATTAATTTGAAAAACACTTAGAAAAATAACTTTATTTTAAAAATTGTCGATGCTTTATATGTCTAGTATGTCTTCACTGTTTACTAATAGTACTTGCACTGGCACTTTAAAATGACATTCTGGGCTGCAGGACTCTATGGTCCAGTAGAAGGCTGGGTGCCGAAACGCGTAGACCGTCCTTACCGTCTATGTTGCCTTGTACCAACTTGTGAGGAATAAAGCATCAGTTTGAAGTGTCGTTCGTGGTGCTGTGATCCTTTACTGAGAGCGGAGGAAAAGTAGAAGGAATTTTGATATATATATATATATATATATATATATATATATATATATATATATATATATATATTCTTATTATTAAATGCAACCCCCAACTATGGTGTTATGTTTTAAATTCGGAGTTTGTGCTTCTCCATTCCAAGCACTCAAGCTATACTGTCTACCAGTATGGATGACATGTGACTCCTACACCTTGCATTCCTCTGTCTGATGTAACATTTACTGTACAGTGATTTACACGTGTGATTGATTGTCTCTATGTAATGTGTGCATGATGTAAAGTGCTCTGACACCCTACACTGGTATGAGCTGCGCTATGAACCACATCAAATGCATCTCAGTGAGTGAGTGGTTATGGAGACGTGAGGGGCACTGTTAAAGGGTGGTAGTGAGGGAATCCGTGGTGAAGGTGATCTTTGGGGGGGCGCCAACAAACATTGTGGCACCAGGCACCACCAGCGCTAAAGCCGGCCCTGGCTGTTGTGTTACAATATTGAAAACACATCACTATCCCTACATATTAGATGTAAACATTTTTAGAATTTTGACCAGTGTGCCTGTGCTGTGTCACTGACCTCTCCAAAGAGGGTATGAAAGAGCTGAAACTGGATCATAAATTCAAAGCTGTCCCGAACAGGGGCCTTCAAAATACATTTGGTCCAGGGTCCCCAAAATCCATAAGATGTCCCTGAACGTATGTTTTATTACTTGGCGTCCATTCACCCACCTAGCGCAAGGGCATGAAGGTATTCCTTGGCCCCGACCTGACTACAAAACACCACTGTTGCATTAGGAACTGACTTAATGTCTTACACAATTTTTTATCTGTTGCATCCTATGGTACATTTTGAAAGACTGACCTCCCCCACAACTGCGTGATTCTCTTCATCCTGAGCCTCGATCAGCTCCGCAAGGAAGTAGTTTCCATAGGTTTCCGTTAGGGTATCATCCTGACGCTCAAAAATATGAATGAGATCGTCATGGTCTCGTACCCTGTAAAATAAAAATAAAAATGTAAAAATCCATAAATGTATAAAAGGTTTATTTCTCGTCATACAACATCTTGCAAACGTTTTTTTTCAGAGCATAACAACGGAAAACAAGCCTATTTAGTACAATAGTTCGAGGCTTGAATAACAACGTGTGTTAAATGTGTTGAATAACTGCTAGGATCGGCGTATCTTGGTGTATGCTCATTCAAATATTAACCAGTAAAAAGGAAAAAAAAACAATTTTCCAAAAATACAACACAAAAGACACCAAAGTTATAAATAAGATATGTGCCGTACGTTATGCGACATGTCCACAGTTCTTGTGCCTTTACATTTCACTGAGAATACAAAATTATACATTATACATTATTAGATTACTTATGAGTGCCATTGTTGTAAATAGAACACAAAAAAAGGCAACACAAAAAGATGATGGCCAGAATGCTGAAACCATCACCCCCAGTCACAGATATGGATTTAATCCATTGGTATTTTGCTCGCCACGCCATTCCAGTTTGGACCCAGCCATATACAGATCAGCCTTGACCCTGCTCCCCATGGGAACTGTCCAGTCCAAACTGCCAAGCCAAGTTCTTCCAGGACCAGAAAACTAGCATCCTGAAACTGTCACCCCTCATCAGCCAGGTTAGCTTGAAACCGGTAATGTAGCGAGCACAGGACCCACGTCTTGGCATACCTTTCCCACTTAGGGCAAAAATGCAACACAAAAAGATGGTGGACGGAATGCTGAACATTGTCAAACGTTCACCTGCTAATCACAGATCTGGGTTTAATCCATCACTAGTTTGCTTGCCACGCCATTTCAGTTTAGACCCAGCCATATGCCAAATAGCCTTGACCATGCTCCCCATGGGAACAGACCAGTGCTTACTGCCAGACCTGGTCCTCCCTGGATCGGTAAACAAGCATCCTGGGACCTGTTACGGGGTATCACCCCTCATCAGCAAGACTAGCTTGAAACGGGTAGCGTAGTGAGCACAGGGCCCACATCTGGGCATATCCTTCCCACTTAAGGCGAAAATGCAACACACTTACACTCTAAATGTCCAAGTCCCAATAGTTTTTCAACACTCAAGTAAAACCTAGTAGCATAAAACACATCATTTACAGTGGCAAATAACATTCCTTGTTCAAAGAATCAGTAGAAATACCTCCAGTACAGTGGATCTGCCTTGAAAACAAAGCTACTACCATGGGTAAGTTTGTGGGTGCATTTTGGGAGGGTTCACCTGTAAAAGCTGCTAATGTCCGACACACAGGTAGGTTTGTGGCTATTCATCAACTATTTATTTTTTACTTTTTTATTAACCATCCAAACAGTCGACAATACAGAGCATTGGAAATACAGACAGACATGCTTCGAGTCTAAGAGCATACACGGGTACAAACATACAAATTACACTGAGTGACAATAGGGGTTATGGCGTAGGTTGGTCGTCTGAATAAGGGTCCGGGGGGGAGCACAGATACATCCGCAATAGTTATTTCATTTGTTCCAGATGGAGGACCATTTTCTGGGACATCCACGGGAGACATACATAGTTTTTCCCCTGAACATGCACCAGTCCATGTCGTTTTTCCAGGAGATCACCCCGGGTGGCTCCCTCGCCCGCTATGACTGCGTTATGTTCCACTTGGCTATCATTTGGCCCAGAGTAGCCCATATCTTACTTCTCTGCTGTTGAGGTCAGTGGGCTCCCAGATATTCAAGAGGCATCTCTTTGCTTCCGGCCGTATAACTACGCCTGACACTCGACCAAAGGACTGAATGAGGGGGCACCCCCAAATTATGTGCCTAAATGAGCCAATCTGTCCACATCCGCGCCTACAAGTACCCTCATCCATCCTACCCATTTTAACCAGTGTTGGTCCGGAGACGTATATCCAGTGAAGGATCTTTACTGTAACAGACGTAATATAGAAGAGATGGCAACCTCTTTTGGGGAGGCCAGAGCCTCCTGCCACTTCTCATCATCTATCTCAAGCCCATCTCCCTCCCAATGCTGTCTCAGGAGTATCAGGGGATCCGGTGTGTTGTTGACCAACTTTTTGTATGTCAAAGATATATGACCCCATCTGGTAAGTAGCCATCTAATAGTCTGTCCTCTAGTGGCGAAGCGTCCGATAGGGAGGTGTCCCTGGGTAGGTTCAACTGTAGTGCGTGTCTAACTTGCAGATAACGGAAGTATTTTAAGTCTGCGAGGTTGTGGCTTTGCTGCAAATCTGCGAACTATACCACCTCTCTGTTTTTCCACAGGTCACCGATAGTAGAGATCCCATTCAGATCCCACTTGTCGAACCCCTTGGTGGTGCCCTGCTTTTCCGAGTCCCACAGCGGAGTTGCCAGAGAGAGTTTCCCATCCCACCCCAAGCTTTTGCTCGCTGTGTGCCACACAGCCACTGAGTGTTTAGTCGGGCCCATAAGGGGATACCGGTGGGGTCTGGAATATAGGGCTCTGCAGTATGTACCCCCAGGAAGTAACCATTTATCCATCCTGTAAGCAGGATCATCTCCAGATTTATATACACAGTGATTTATGGCCGCCAGGTGTGCGGCCCAGTAATATCTCTTTATGTCGGGTAGACCGATACCCCCACCATACCAACCCAGGATTAACTTCTGTAGCGCAATCCGAGGCCTACCCTCCCACAACAAGTTTCTCTGCAGAGCTTCTATCTCTCTAAAATAACTGGTTGGAACTAGATCGAGTGAATTCTGCAGGTATTCACCAACTATTTGACAGTAGTTTCCCACTTTGAGCTAGCTCATAAATGTCTGCCTTTGAAGTACAGGAGTAAATGTATTTTAAAGTGGGAAAGGAGGAAGAGACACACTTCAAATTAACTGATGACATTAAAGGGAAAGATGTTTCTCCACATGGCAAACATTTTCCCCATAAAGAAAAATGCTACTAAAGACTGGAAATGTTAGATTTCTCTAGGCAAACATACACGAGCATTCATGGAAATCAGGGATAGTTGCAGGTTCCCAGGAGCTTTACCGGAATTCATTGTGAATTCATAAAATGAAGTACTTTTTTCCCAAAAGTAGGAGGAAGCACCTGGGAGACTATAATTTATGATGAAGGCCCTAAATAATCACACTCTATCATTAGATGGAAGTTCAAGAAATAATGCAATTTGTTTGTGTCTACCATGTACAGCAGTAAGTATATTTATGTGAACCTCCCCCATAATCCTCACTGCAAATTGTTATGAAAATTAGGTTTATACATATGTACATTTCAGCACAGCTATTTTATATAATTCTGCTATTTACCTAATGTCACTGTATTTTATCTCTCTCTCTCTCTAAATATATATATATATATATATATATATATACATACACATATATGCACAGACATTGTTTTGTTTTCAACTATCTGTATTTAAATATGGTTTAATTATTTATTCTTGCGGCTTTTAAAAATGTAAAAAAAAATAACATTTAAAAATGTATAACAAATGACGGTTCTAATGGTCGGAGCAGCATTGTGATATTAGTATTAATCACTATTTGTGCTACGACATTTACGATTCTAATTGTTATGCTTTATTCAACCTAATTGCACATACTATAAAAAAGTTTTGAAATAGAGGTTCTCAATACATGATTTGAATGTATTAATTGTTCATTGTGCTTAACCAGTCAATTTTGTTATTTTTCAATATAACTTTGAGCCGCAAGTTTGAGTATGTTGTCCAGCTCTATCATTACTGTCACATGTTGTGTCAGGTGAGGGTTTTACACCCAATAAAAACTCTGTATGCACATAATGCGGTCATGTGACCAAGTACCTGGAGGCCCGAAACGCGTCATGAAGGAGCACTGCACTTTAACTTAAATAAATTGAAATAATTTTGGCACCAGCTTAAGAAGTAGTCCTTACCTGTTTGTTTGTGCGTCAAGGGCACAAGGGAGTGTAATTGGATATAGATATATATATATAATTTTGCTTCCAATATTTATATTCACCAATCACTTTCTTTTTAACTTTATGTATATTTATCTCACGCCACGATAGCACTTTAGCACTTAAACATATCGGAAAACAACTGAAGGCATGCGTACACTGCATGCAGGCAATCACTTTGAGGATTTATCCCAATCATCTAAGAGAAAGCGGATCTCCAAACTATGCGCAGGGTATATAATATGCAGATATGCAGGACAGATTGGGACAGTCTACCACCAAACTTGAATAGATACATTTCCGACATATTGGACATACGTAGATTCAGGTATTTGACATCAATAATTAATGTCTAATGAAATGGCCAAAAATGACATAAATGAAATATTTCAATTGATATTAGCGTTGTCTAGACATAGACTGTTTCCAAATGTTTCAATAATCAATGTATCCCAATATGAAATGCCCCAATATAGAAACATTCGAAAAAAAAATTCTATATCAATGATTTTCTGATGCCACGTGATATCCACTCATTATGCACTGTCACTTTAAAAATGGCAAACAGTTTACACCACTATGTCATGTGAACAAGGCTCGCGGGAGCCGAAACGTGTTATGGCGACTAAGGTATAAAACCACCATTTTTGCACTTACACTGGGTCCGTGTTTGGAGGAATCCGATTGAAGACGGAAATATTATATATATATATATATATATATATATATATATATATATATATATATATATGAATTCTCAAAGTGCCCTGAAGCTTTGGAGGAGCACTCGACGATGTTTGGCCATCCAGCTTCTTAATGCAGCCTGCTTCCAAAGTGCACGTTTTATTTTCATTGTGCCTACGCGTTTCAGGGCCTCAAGCCCCTTCTTCCTGGGCAATAAACAGCACACCTGAGCCCTGCATGTCATTTCCGGTATTTATTCACCATGTCCACTCCCCATGGGCGTATAAATCTTACGCTATCCCTTGGTGCATTGTGGGGCATGGAGTCCGATGTGCAGGTAATTAATCTCCTTTTAGTAAGTTCATGCGTGCGTTTAAAATTTTATTTTCATTAGTTTGCTCTAAGTGAGTCACGCACTGGAAAGCCTGCTTAATTCGCATATCAAACATCGTGCCGATGAAAGTCCTGAACAGTTCAGAGCTCCGGCCTCAATCAGCTGGGAAATGCCTTCCATCCCAACTGACGATGTTGCTTCCTCCCACGGCCGGGCAGCCGTGCAGTAAAATGAATTCTCAAAGTGCCCTGAAGCTTTGGAGGAGCACTCGACGATGTTTGGCCATCCAGCTTCTTAATGCAGCCTGCTTCCAAAGTGCACGTTTTATTTTCATTGTGCCTACGCGTTTCAGGGCCTCAAGCCCCTTCTTCCTGGGCAATAAACAGCACACCTGAGCCCTGCATGTCATTTCCGGTATTTATTCACCATGTCCACTCCCCATGGGCGTATAAATCTTACGCTATCCCTTGGTGCATTGTGGGGCATGGAGTCCGATGTGCAGGTAATTAATCTCCTTTTAGTAAGTTCATGCGTGCGTTTAAAATTTTATTTTCATTAGTTTGCTCTAAGTGAGTCACGCACTGGAAAGCCTGCTTAGTTCGCATATCAAACATCGTGCCGATGAAAGTCCTGAACAGTTCAGAGCTCCGGCCTCAATCAGCTGGGAAATGCCTTCCATCCCAACTGACGATGTTGCTTCCTCCCACGGCCGGGCAGCCGTGCAGTAAAATGAATTCTCAAAGTGCCCTGAAGCTTTGGAGGAGCACTCGACGATGTTTGGCCATCCAGCTTCTTAATGCAGCCTGCTTCCAAAGTGCACGTTTTATTTTCATTGTGCCTACGCGTTTCAGGGCCTCAAGCCCCTTCTTCCTGGGCAATAAACAGCACACCTGAGCCCTGCATGTCATTTCCGGTATTTATTCACCATGTCCACTCCCCATGGGCGTATAAATCTTACGCTATCCCTTGGTGCATTGTGGGGCATGGAGTCCGATGTGCAGGTAATTAATCTCCTTTTAGTAAGTTCATGCGTGCGTTTAAAATTTTATTTTCATTAGTTTGCTCTAAGTGAGTCACGCACTGGAAAGCCTGCTTAATTCGCATATCAAACATCGTGCCGATGAAAGTCCTGAACAGTTCAGAGCTCCGGCCTCAATCAGCTGGGAAATGCCTTCCATCCCAACTGACGATGTTGCTTCCTCCCACGGCCGGGCAGCCGTGCAGTAAAATGAATTCTCAAAGTGCCCTGAAGCTTTGGAGGAGCACTCGACGATGTTTGGCCATCCAGCTTCTTAATGCAGCCTGCTTCCAAAGTGCACGTTTTATTTTCATTGTGCCTACGCGTTTCAGGGCCTCAAGCCCCTTCTTCCTGGGCAATAAACAGCACACCTGAGCCCTGCATGTCATTTCCGGTATTTATTCACCATGTCCACTCCCCATGGGCGTATAAATCTTACGCTATCCCTTGGTGCATTGTGGGGCATGGAGTCCGATGTGCAGGTAATTAATCTCCTTTTAGTAAGTTCATGCGTGCGTTTAAAATTTTATTTTCATTAGTTTGCTCTAAGTGAGTCACGCACTGGAAAGCCTGCTTAATTCGCATATCAAACATCGTGCCGATGAAAGTCCTGAACAGTTCAGAGCTCCGGCCTCAATCAGCTGGGAAATGCCTTCCATCCCAACTGACGATGTTGCTTCCTCCCACGGCCGGGCAGCCGTGCAGTAAAATGAATTCTCAAAGTGCCCTGAAGCTTTGGAGGAGCACTCGACGATGTTTGGCCATCCAGCTTCTTAATGCAGCCTGCTTCCAAAGTGCACGTTTTATTTTCATTGTGCCTACGCGTTTCAGGGCCTCAAGCCCCTTCTTCCTGGGCAATAAACAGCACACCTGAGCCCTGCATGTCATTTCCGGTATTTATTCACCATGTCCACTCCCCATGGGCGTATAAATCTTACGCTATCCCTTGGTGCATTGTGGGGCATGGAGTCCGATGTGCAGGTAATTAATCTCCTTTTAGTAAGTTCATGCGTGCGTTTAAAATTTTATTTTCATTAGTTTGCTCTAAGTGAGTCACGCACTGGAAAGCCTGCTTAATTCGCATATCAAACATCGTGCCGATGAAAGTCCTGAACAGTTCAGAGCTCCGGCCTCAATCAGCTGGGAAATGCCTTCCATCCCAACTGACGATGTTGCTTCCTCCCACGGCCGGGCAGCCGTGCAGTAAAATGAATTCTCAAAGTGCCCTGAAGCTTTGGAGGAGCACTCGACGATGTTTGGCCATCCAGCTTCTTAATGCAGCCTGCTTCCAAAGTGCACGTTTTATTTTCATTGTGCCTACGCGTTTCAGGGCCTCAAGCCCCTTCTTCCTGGGCAATAAACAGCACACCTGAGCCCTGCATGTCATTTCCGGTATTTATTCACCATGTCCACTCCCCATGGGCGTATAAATCTTACGCTATCCCTTGGTGCATTGTGGGGCATGGAGTCCAATGCTCGCTGTCAGATGTGTCTTTTAACAGCCCTGGAAGAAGAGACCCAGTGTCTTGAAACGCGTTGGCAAAACAGAAGAATGATGGATGGATATGAAAGGCAGCCTGCAAATTAAAACCGGAAGGTGGGAAGGCTGTAGAGTGCTCTCTCGCTGCGCAAAGGCACTTTGGGATTTTATATATATATATATATATATATATATATATATAAAAAAAACACCTTCTTCCGTCGAAGACGATGAGGCGACACAGCGGGGCTTGCAAAGATATATATATATATATTGCTTTTACGAACCTGTTCTTATGTAAAGCTCTCTGGCACCCACTTGCTCTTTTCCGCGCTGTAAGAAACCATCAATAATTAACAAAAATATTTGTGCCTGTCAGTAAAGTGTGGGCCCGGCAGTTCACAAGAAATCAATTTTGTTCTGCGCGAGAAGTAGTGTTCAACCACATCTGTTCCTTTTCACAGGGCAGGAATGGTGAACAAAAGGGCCAGTATCTGCTGATTCTAAATACTGGAGAGATATGGCATTAGGAAACAAAGTCAGAGGAGCAGCACAAGCATAAAGATCGCTAAGACGAACGTAGGGTTTCCCATTTGTACCAGTCAATGATGCTCGGCCATCGGCAACCAAAGCATCTCTTCAGCTGGATAGTGCAAATTTGTAACTGTTGGACTGCAAGGTTACATTCAATTCTTTATTTGGTTGCTTTCCCTACCTCTGGCTCTTGGTTCAAATCTCTTCCAGGCTGCCCATGCAATAACTCCTCAACCAAACAACAGTGCACTTTATGCTCTTTTGAACTCTATATATATCAACTTGAGAAAATGTTTTTTACTAACACTTTTAAAGCACAAGCACTTTACATCGCACCAAGAGGGGCTGATCTTTTTAAAATGCTTAAATACTCTCATAATTTGTTTCTCTGTCCTTAATTATATCTTGTCTGCAATAAACTTGCAGAGATATGCTTCATAATAATATTTCCTTTTTAGCCCTGATAATATTGTTAACAGTATTTAAATGAAGGTTAACCTCCAGTAGTGCCCATAAAGTAATGTTATATTATTTGCTAAATGTTTACATACATTATATTCTATTGTGTTTTTTGTCCTCAATAACCCTTGATCATGTAAAACTATATGATGTAGAAAGTTTTTTCTAAAATATTTTTTCTTTGGTCATTGTTATGACCAAATAAAGACTATTAACTGACTGCCAGATATATGATCTGTGCTATAGAAAGGTCCAGGCCATCTGAGGCCAACCAAACCTTTTCCTCAATATGCCTATGTAAAAAATGTAGCAAGAAGATCTTCCTGGACCTCACTTATCTCAACGAAGTCAAACTCCCGAAGTTGAACATAGCATTGCATTCCTTTGTACTAGCTCATATTTCGACCCTCAGAGCAGTAAGACTCAGTGTATATAGACTCTCATGAGGCATGCATCCATTTAACTGTGATGAGCTTCTGAGCAATCACTTCATGTGCGACTTACACATGTATTATATATAAAATATTTAAGCTCAAGGTATAGTAAAGACAGTTAATTTTAAATTATATATCAATATGATGTTCCTTGTTAGGCATGTCTTGCTAGGGTTCTCTTCATAGTGCCTGTTCTGAGAGTAACACAGTAATGAGTAGGTAACTATTTACAGGCTTTTGGAATCCCTCTAAAGTCAGAAAGACCAATACATAGAATCAAAGACCAATCAATGAAGGGTATAATGTTAAGCACGCACTTAGAATTGGCCTATATGCAAGCAAGTCTCTACCATAGATAGATATTAAAGCACCTGAGATCTTTGATCAAAGAACCCCTTTAAAAACTTCGGTAAAAGTAAGGTTCAGTGCCAAAGTAAAGGATAATCACTAAAGCTCTGCTTTCACTATTAGCCATGCAAAAGGAGGAAGGCCAACTACTGAATGTGTCTTTTTTGTCTCATGCTATTTATTAGTTTCTGTTAAGGAATACAAGTGCAACATATACGAACTTCAATAACACCATCTCAAACCCCATAGCCACATGGAAATTCTTCAAGCTCTGATCGTGTGTGCCCGGTGAAGCATACATAACCAGTTTAGGGCAGTTTACCTGGAAACTATGTATTGTACCATATCATTCTTTTCCCTCCAATAATTGTGGGGACATTAAGGCCCTTATTATGATGTTGTGTGGAAAGCCATCCAAAAGCTTGTCGGAGTCTTTTCACCTGACATCATAGGTTTCTCTCCGACAGCTGTATTATGATACTGGCAGTTGGAGGGAAACCCGCAGGGGAATTCTGCTCTGCTTCCGACGGGCTCACAGTGCCTGTGGGGGTGCCAGCTGGAATTGTGATCCCTAAATGATAGGGGAGCCAGCCTCGGCTCCGCCGTCATGATTACAATGCCGCTTTCTGCCTGCCCTTTCATGGTGGTCAGCCCACCATGAAAAGGCAGGCAGAAAGTGACTTTGGCGGCCCCTAGCAGGGCCCCCTGGCCCTCTGCTATTGGGACTATGGTGCCCCCTCAAACATCAATTTTTCTATTGCAGCTTGTGCTGCAGCCCTTTTCTGGACGCCACACAAGCTGCAATAGAGAAACAGCTGTTTTGGACCACCCATAGGGAGGTCACATCCTAATACTGCGAGTGGAACCGCTGACTAATAGTTGGGCGATTCCAGTCCCACTTTGGTGTTGGTCAGACGCTCGTCCAACCGACATTGTAATCAGGCCCTAAGTGTGGACGCCTCACATGATGTCAATGGAGAGGCAAACATGTGAATGGACACCATCCTTCACAAAATCTTGGTATTGCAATTGTGCCAGATGCTCAAGCACAAAGATCAATGGAGATAACGTATTCTTGTCTCGTCCCTCTCTTTATGGCCTACTTTGGAGACATTTTCCAAATGCCCCTCATGCTAGTTGAGATTTCTGTGTACAATAAACACACCCATGCGATAGATGTGCTACCAAACTCAAAGCCTTTTTAAATTACCTGTTGTGTATAACCAATCAACAGTATCAAGCGCCTTGTGGGCAGATACATTTGCAATGGCATAAGGCTATGTGTAGTCCTGTCAGTTTACCATAATCAGATAAAGGCATTCAATATTTATAGCCAATTTCCACTTAGTTATCAATCACGACTGATCCACACCTATCAATTTGTGTATGACTTTGGAAAGGCTGTTCATAACTATCTTCTCTAAGATCTTTTTGTCCATGGATAGTAATTGATAGGAACCTAATTCTAATTGAACTTTCCCAGAACTGAAAGTACCACGACAATTGTCGCTCTCATCAATTTGGATAATTTATCCATTTGTTAAGCCTTTTTGTACGCTTCCAACAGTCTAAGGGCTAACGTTTCTGTAAGTCTCTTGTTAAATTTGACAGCTAATTTGTTCGACCTGTCAGCCCTTTGGGTGGTCCCTCCTCATCATTATTTATTTTGTCCCACTTTTGCCTCAAACCCTGTTAGTATTTTTCCTTTTTGGGAACCACCAGACTTTTTAGTGTTGATGCAGGGTCAGGGAGCCATTTTCCCTACCCCTGGAACTTCTGTCTGAGGGCCTGAAACACAAAATGGTGGCCACCCATTGTCACCTGTGACATCACTGGAACCTACTAGTACCTTCCAGAACATTCTAGAACCCTGTGACAGTGTGAGGCAGGTTTAGAATGTTGGGAAGCCAGCTCAGAGTTGGCAGTTGGAGTTGGCAGTTGGCACCTGACTGGTGAAGGAAGAGCAGCACAACACTGAAGGAGGAAGGAGTGAGGCAGCAGGGGTGGAAACTTGTGCCTGGAGTGGGGTCCAGAAACCCACCCTTGATACTAGTCCCTACTGACTGAGCCCAGCCTGGAGCCCTGTGTGGGATAAAGTCAAGAAGAACCAACTCAAGGACCTGAACAGCCGGAACAGGCCATGGAAGTAAAGAACAGCAAGTTCCTGACCTGTCTATTGGTATCTTCCTGGAGTCCGACGCCGAGAAGCCTAGAGACCTGGGGCCGGAGGTGAAGAAGTGGCGCTGACTGGAAAGCAGACGTCGTACCCGGAGCCGCCAGAGGTCGAGAGAGGGCGCCGACGGAGGTCGTGGAGACACCAGAGGTCGAGGAGGAAGTCACCTGAGGTCGAGTGTGCGGCGTCAACGGGGGAGTGAAGTCCGCCCTCCGGATTCGCCGGAGACCGAGGTGAATCGTGCCGGAGGTCGGGAGTGGAGATCGCACTCCGGAGTCGCCGGAACCTGAGGAAAGGAGCACCGGAGGTCGGGAGTGGAGATCGCACTCCGGAGTCGCCGGAACCTGAAGGGAAGAGCATCGGAGGTCGGGAGTGGAGGTCGCACTCCGGAGACACCCGGAAGTAGGGAGATCGTGTCCCTGTGACGCCGGAGACCGACATGGAATCGAGGCTGCCCAGCGACATCGAGCCGAGGCCGTCCGCCGACATCGATCCGGAACCACCTCACGGCGTCGACAGGAACTGACATCGAGCCGAGGCCGTCCGCCGACATCGATCCGGAACCGCCTCACGGCGTCGACAAGAACTGACATCGAGCCGAGGCCGGCTAGCGACATCGAACCGCAACCGCCTCACGGCGTCGACACGACTCCGGCGGAGTCGGAAGTTCATAAAGAGGGCAGTAAGTGGAATAGAGGGCGCCTAAGGCCCTGTGGAGCCCTAAGAGACCATCCTAGGGGCTAGAGAGGTGTTAGGACCAGCCTGGGAGTGCCAGGGGTGGACTGAGACTGATACAGTGACTTGTGTGAGGGGTTGTGTAGTTTGGGAGAGCCAGATTCCTAGATTACCCTTGATCTACCTCAGTTTTAGCCTCAGCCTTATCCAAGCTAGGTGAGACACCCTCAGGCCATCCACATAACCACAAGCTGTGATTGGGCCAAGTCAACCCATAGTACCTCACAAATGTGACCTGATTTGAAAGGGTACTGATGGCTTATATTTATTGAGAGTATTGTATTCTTTGCATTTATCCTATTTATTGTCTCACAGTATTTATTGTCTCACAGTATTTATTCCCTCACAGTATTTATTTGCCTATGTATTTTATGCACATCTATTTATTCATTGATTATTTATGATCTGAGCTTATTTATTTGACCTACCCTTTTTACAGAAGAAGCTTTGTGTACTGTAAGTGTGTTATTATTTATTTAACCTGCAACTAAGAGAAAACCTGATAAACACAGATATATTTTCATAAATTTTTAAGGTGTAGAGTCGTTTTTGGAACGGATGAACGCATGGTTATTGTGAGGGTGTGACGTACGCTTAACACGGTGCCTGAACCCCGACCGCTCGAGCCAAGCTACCCCTTGTGTTGGGAAAATCCTGGTGACTGCTAACCCCGGTTGCCCGGGGTTTTCTAACATAATTGGTGTTCAGCGGTGGGATAGAGCTGTGCTTGCGTCCACTCGACAATAACTGTGGGTAGTCCATTGGCCTACACCGGGAGTTTTCTCAAAGCGGACTTCCTAATTCTGAGTTTTGTTTTTCCAAATTTACTCTGGTGGTGGGAGGAGGTATTACAAAAGGTACCCCCCTGCATAGCTTCTGTAAACACCTGTCTTCTATTCTGAGTGGGCAAAATGGAGTTTGTGTTGGAAGATTTGGAAACTTACACTGTGGCCCAACTCAGAGAGTTTTGTCAGCGAGAGGGGGTGTATTGTCCCCCAGGTGCCAAGAAGGCTGAACTCCAGACCAGCTTGAGGGCTTGGGGGGAGGCACGACGGGAAAGTAAGGCTGAGCAGGAGGACAGGGATGGAGAGCCTGTTAGCGAGGGGGCTGGGTTGTACCAACCTGAGGTGGGGAACCTGTTAGCGGGGCCCAGAACACTTTCCAGGAAGGGCAGCACTGTCTCTAGCGGTGGCTTATCAGAAGTAGAATTAACTGACCGGAGGGAGAAAAGACAGCTCACATGGAAGTTGGCGGAGCTGGAGAAAGAGAAGGAGGGACAGAGGATGGCTCACGAGTTGAGGCTGCGGGAAATAGATCTCCAGATCCTACGAGTCGGGGCACAAACTGTTCCTAATGGTGGCAGCAAAGACAAGGAAATCACCAGGGAACCCAAACCCTATCTGCCAAAAGACATAGTAGCTAGCTATAGTGCAGGGGATGATATTGCCAAGTGGCTAGCGGCCTATGAGGTCTCTTTAAGGGCCCATGGGGTGCCAGAGAAGTACTGGGGAGGGGGATTGTACAAATACATGCCTCCAGCTGGTAGGGATACATTATTGGCCCTAGAGCAGGATGAGCAGACCCACTACCCCACCATGAAAGTGGCGCTCGTAAGAAAGTTTGGACTAACACCCGAGAAGTACAGACAGAAGTTCCGGGGTAGCCACAAACTGGGCACACAGAATTGGGTGGATTTCCTGGACAATGCAAAGAAGGCATTAGAGGGTTGGATTCAGGGCAGTGAGGTGAGGGACTACGAGGGGTTGTTTGATTTAATGTTGAAGGAACACCTGCTCGAAAAATGTTTCCCTGAACTGCGTCAACACCTGGTGGATAGCAAGCTGACCAATCCCCGGAAGCTTGCTGAGGAGGCGGACATTTGGGCTAGTACCCGGGTGTCCACAAGGGGGACTGGAGGGGATACTCAAAAGGCCGGACAGGGCGCCCCCCAGAAGAAAGAGGGAGGGGAAAAGAAAAAGGAGTTCTCTAAAGGCCCCCAAAATAACTTCCAAGGAAAGGGAACAGGATTCACCCCTAGGGCTAACCCACCCAGAAACCCTAATCCTGGCCAGAGTCAGCAGCCAAGGGTTGTCCATTGCTTCGAGTGCGGTGGCGTCGGACACTATAAGGGAGATGCGAAGTGCCCGAAAAGACCACCCCCTCCCATTGGAGGAAAGGCCCCCGGAGTAGCTAGTGTAGTGCTCGGGGAGGAGATGCCCTTAACTAAGGGAAGGGAGTGGGCGGGTGTGACTTTAGTGTCCCTGGGAGAACGGGAGATGGTTCCTAAGATCCAGGTGCCCGCAAATACCGTAAAGTATGGGCAATGGGTCACCATCAACGGCCAAAGAGGGGAGGATCTGAGAGACACAGGAGCCAGTATGACTATGGTACGTAGCCAACTGGTGTCTCCAGAGCAGGTAATTCCCGATGTACTCCACCCAGCCGCGATGGCTGACAGCAGAACCGGCCACTATCCGGTGGCCGAGGATCCCTTTGAATGGGAGGGGGTTGCAGGTTCACTTCGAGTTGCCGTAAGCCCTGCCGTGCCGGTCGATTGTCTACTGGGGAATGACATGGAGCACAATGCTTGGAAGGAGGTGGAATACCGGACTCATGCTGAGATGCTGGGTACACCTGACTGGGCCTGTGTTAGCACAGGGTCCGCGACTACCCGGAGAGGGAGTTTGTTTCGACTGGAGCCTGGAACAAAGGCACAGCCGGCTGCCGACCAAGGGAAGAGCCGAGGACAGGAGGAGCCTGCCTCGGCATCCGCGCCCCGTGTGACGGATAGGCCACCGGAGGTGGTGGACCAGGAGTCCGCGGTGGGGGATGTTACCAAACTGGAGGACCTACCCATCCCGGCCGAGTGGCACGTGGAGGGAGGGCCGACCAGGGAGGAATTCTGCAAGGGCCAGAGGGAGTGCCCTACCCTTGAGGGACTGAGGCGACAGGCCGAAGCCCAGGCAGCAGGGAACGTTGAGGGGAACTACAACCTTTACTGGGAGGATGGCCTCCTCTACAGTGAACCCAAGGCACCCCTACATGGATCGTCACGAGCCTTAGTAGTCCCTCAACGTTACCGAGCCTTCCTACTGGAA
Source organism: Triturus cristatus (assembly GCF_964204655.1). Classification (NCBI taxonomy): domain Eukaryota; kingdom Metazoa; phylum Chordata; class Amphibia; order Caudata; family Salamandridae; genus Triturus; species Triturus cristatus. The sequence continues at coordinate 1,398,879,962 of NC_140589.1, forward strand.
TTGGCTCACGAGATCCCCTTGGCAGGACACCTGGGGCAAGACAAGACCTTCGCCCGTCTTGTCCCACACTTTTATTGGCCTCAAATGAAAGTGTCGTCCGACACCTACTGCCGGACATGTGTGTCTTGCCAAGCCAGTGGGAAAACAGGGGTGAAGCTGAAAGCTCCCCTGGAACCACTTCCTGTCGTTAGCACCCCCTTTGAAAGGGTGGGCATCGACATTGTGGGTCCATTAGATCCGCCTACTACAGCTGGTCACAGGTTTATCCTGGTTCTGGTGGATCATTCCACACGGTATCCAGAGGCTATACCTCTAAGGACCATTACAGCACCTGTTGTGGCTAGGGCCCTGATGGGAATCTTTACCCGAGTGGGTTTTCCCAAGGAAGTTGTGTCCGACAGGGGGACCAACTTCATGTCAGCATACATGCGGGCCATGTGGAAGGAGTGTGGAGTGACCTACCGGTTCACAACTCCTTACCACCCCCAGACCAATGGTCTGGTGGAGAGGTTTAACAAAACCTTGAAAGGCATGATTAGAAGTCTGCCTGAAAGCCTGCGGAGGAAATGGGACATCCTCCTACCCTGTCTATTGTTTTCCTACAGGGAAGTGCCACAGAAGGGAGTGGGCTTCAGCCCCTTCGAGCTTTTGTATGGGCACCCTGTGCGTGGACCTCTCAGGCTGGTGAGAGACGGATGGGAAAGAACTCCCAGAAAGCTTCCACAGGACGTGGTGAGCTACATGCTGGCCTTCCGGAGCCAAATAGCTAAGTTGTGGAAGCAAGCTTCTGACAACTTGGAGGCCAGCCAAGCAGTAATGAAGGCGTGGTATGACCACAACGCTCACCCGGTGGAATTGGAGCCTGGCCAGAAGGTGTGGGTGATCGAACCAGGAGAGCTTAGCGCCCTCCAGGATCGCTGGTCAGGACCCTTTGAGGTATTGGAGAAGAAGGGTAAGGCTACCAACTTGGTGGATCTTAAGACCCCTCGTCAGCCCCTACGGGTGCTGCATGCCAACCGCCTCAAACCCCACCACGAGAGGCCCGAAGTCATTTTGATGATGGTGACTGACGGAGCAGAGGACGTGGAAAGCGAGCCTCTCCCCGATTTGTTTGCGTCTCAAGAGAAGGATGGGTCGGTGGAGGGAGTGATTCTCTCCCCATCTCTAACTCCTGAACAGCAGGAGGACTGCCGCCAGGTCCTGGGACAGTGCTCTTCGTTGTTCTCCCTTGTTCCGGGTAGGACTCACCTGTGCGTCCATGATGTGGACACAGGAGACAGCCCACCTGTGAAGTCCAAGATCTACCGGATGTCAGACAAGGTGAAGGCCAGCATTCACAGTGAAGTCACTAAGATGCTGGAGCTAGGAGTGATCGAACCTTCCAGCAGCCCCTGGTCCAGTCCGGTGGTGCTAGTACCAAAAGCCGCACCACCGGGTGCCCAACCGGAACTGAGGTTCTGTGTGGACTACCGGGGACTGAACTCAGTAACCAAGACTGATGCTCATCCGATCCCAAGGGCGGATGAATTGATTGACCGGCTGGGAGCTGCCCAATATCTAAGTACCTTTGACCTTACTTCTGGGTACTGGCAGATCTCTCTGACTGACGGAGCTAGGGAAAGGTCAGCCTTCTCCACGCCCAAAGGCCACTACCAGTTCTGTGTGATGCCCTTTGGGCTCAAGAACGCACCTGCCACGTTTCAGCGTCTGGTGAACCAGATCCTCACTGGAATGGAGAGTTTCTCTGCTGCTTATCTGGATGACATAGCCGTCTTCAGTAACAGCTGGGAGGATCACTTGCGTCACCTGCAAACTGTTCTCCAGGCCCTGAGACAAGCTGGTTTAACGATCAAGGCCAGCAAGTGCCAGATCGGGCAGGGGTCGGTAGTGTACCTTGGACACTTGGTGGGTAGGGGAGCGGTGCAACCCCTCCAGGCGAAGATCGAGGCCATCATGGCCTGGGAACCCCCCAAGACTCAGACTGAGGTCCGAGCTTTTCTGGGCCTCACCGGGTATTACCGCCGCTTCGTGAAGGGATACGGTACCATTGTGGCCCCCCTCACGGAGCTTACGTCCAAGAAACAACCTCGACGGGTAGTCTGGACGGAGGGTTGTCAGCAGGCCTTTGTAAAACTGAAGCAAGCCATGTGCGAGGCCCCGGTCCTACGGGCCCCAGACTTTTCCAAGGAGTTCATTGTCCAGACGGATGCATCGGAACATGGCATTGGGGCAGTGTTATCGCAACTCAATGAAGAGGGTCTGGATCAACCCGTGGTCTTCCTATCCCGGAGACTACTTCCCAGGGAACAGAAGTGGAGTGCAATAGAGCGTGAAGCCTTTGCAGTGGTATGGGCTCTGAAGAAGCTGCGGCCATACCTGTTTGGCACGCACTTCCTAGTTCAGACCGACCACAGACCCCTTCGTTGGCTGATGCAGATGAAGGGGGAGAATCCCAAGTTGCTAAGGTGGTCTATCTCCCTACAGGGAATGGACTTTCAGGTGGAACATCGGCCTGGAGTGGACCACGCCAATGCAGACGGTCTCTCAAGGTATTTCCGCCTTAGTGATGAGAACTCCCAAGGGGTTGGGTAGCTCTTCCCACTTTCAGCTGGGGGGGACGCGTGTTAGACCTGTCAGCCCTTTGGGTGGTCCCTCCTCATCATTATTTATTTTGTGCCACTTTTGCCTCAAACCCTGTTAGTATTTTTCCTTTTTGGGAACCACCAGACTTTTTAGTGTTGATGCAGGGTCAGGGAGCCATTTTCCCTACCCCTGGAACTTCTGTCTGAGGGCCTGAAACACAAAATGGTGGCCACCCATTGTCACCTGTGACATCACTGGAACCTACTAGTACCTTCCAGAACATTCTAGAACCCTGTGACAGTGTGAGGCAGGTTTAGAATGTTGGGAAGCCAGCTCAGAGTTGGCAGTTGGAGTTGGCAGTTGGCACCTGACTGGTGAAGGAAGAGCAGCACAACACTGAAGGAGGAAGGAGTGAGGCAGCAGGGGTGGAAACGTGTGCCTGGAGTGGGGTCCAGAAACCCACCCTTGATACTAGTCCCTACTGACTGAGCCCAGCCTGGAGCCCTGTGTGGGATAAAGTCAAGAAGAACCAACTCAAGGACCTGAACAGCCGGAACAGGCCTTGGAAGTAAAGAACAGCAAGTTCCTGACCTGTCTATCGGTATCTTCCTGGAGTCCGACGCCGAGAAGCCTAGAGACCTGGGGCCGGAGGTGAAGAAGCGGCGCTGACTGGAAAGCAGACGTCGTACCCGGAGCCGCCAGAGGTCGAGAGAGGGCGCCGACGGAGGTCGTGGAGACACCAGAGGTCAAGGAGGAAGTCACCTGAGGTCGAGTGTGCAGCGTCGACGGGGGAGTGAAGTCCGCCCTCCGGAGTCGCCGGAGACCGAGGTGAATCGTACCGGAGGTCGGGAGTGGAGATCGCACTCCGGAGTCGCCGGAACCTGAGGAAAGGAGCACCGGAGGTCGGGAGTGGAGATCGCACTCCGGAGTCGCCGGAACCTGAAGGGAAGAGCACCGGAGGTCGGGAGTGGAAGTCGCACTCCGGAGACACCCGGAAGTAGGGAGATCGTGTCCCTGTGACGCCGGAGACCGACATCGAATCGAGGCTGCCCAGCGACATCGAGCCGAGGCCGTCCGCCGACATCGATCCGGAACCACCTCACGGCGTCGACAGGAACTGACATCGAGCCGAGGCCGGCTAGCGACATCGAACCGGAACCGCCTCACGGCGTCGACACGACTCCGGCGGAGTCGGAAGTTCATAAAGAGGGCAGTAAGTGGAATAGAGGGCGCCTAAGGCCCTGTGGAGCCCTAAGAGACCATCCTAGGGGCTAGAGAGGTGTTAGGACCAGCCTGGGAGTGCCAGGGGTGGACTGAGACTGATACAGTGACCTGTGTGAGGGGTTGTGTAGTTTGGGAGAGCCAGATTCCTAGATTACCCTTGATCTACCTCAGTTTTAGCCTCAGCCTTATCCAAGCTAGGTGAGACACCCTCAGGCCATCCACATAACCACAAGCTGTGATTGGGCCAAGTCAACCCATAGTACCTCACAAATGTGACCTGATTTGAAAGGGTACTGATGGCTTATATTTATTGAGAGTATTGTATTCTTTGCATTTATCCTATTTATTGTCTCACAGTATTTATTGTCTCACAGTATTTATTCCCTCACAGTATTTATTTGCCTATGTATTTTATGCACATCTATTTATTCATTGATTATTTATGATCTGAGCTTATTTATTTGACCTACCCTTTTTACAGAAGAAGCTTTGTGTACTGTAAGTGTGTTATTATTTATTTAACCTGCAACTAAGAGAAAACAAGATAAACACAGATATATTTTCATAAATTTTTACGGTGTAGAGTCGTTTTTTGGAACGGATGAACGCATGGTTATTGTGAGGGTGTGACGTACGCTTAACACGGTGCCTGACCCCTGACCGCTCGAGCCAAGCTACCCCTTGTGTTGGGAAAATCCGGGTGACTGCTAACCCCGTTGCCCGGGGTTTTCTAACATAATTCATCTCACCTCAGGGGTTCTGTCCACATTCATGGTAAAAGACAATTTAATGTGATCCATCAAATTATTGAGTTCTGTGAGCACAAATATGAAACACCATAAGAGAGTCTGTTTTCTGGAAACAGTTATTTTTTGATTTTCTTTCCTCGTGTTCGGCTTCTTTCTCGTACAGTATTTTCCTTTTCCTCGGTTTCCACTTTCACAGGGTCAAATCATCATAGCCGACACATATTTTGTCTGGCACAACCGCCATAACTTCCTCAAGGCTAATAAAACCGTTGGGTCATCATAAGCATCCTCACTCTAAAAATAGCTGGAAACAAACATTCATGCTTTGTTGACATATTTTGAGGAAGAGTAAGGACCTCTAAGATTCACTTGGCCATGGAGTGATCCACTGTGTTTAAAGTTAAACGAAGCAGCAGAGTGTGTGCTGCCGCATTGGGATTTTCTGGCCACCACAATTTTGAACATTAATGTGATCCATGTCTAGGGATTGTTTAGATATCACCTTTGATCTAGAAGCAAGATTGGAGCTCTGCCTCACACAGTAACTCTAATGTGTTCAGAGTCAGGATTCACGTGTGGGATGTATAAATCCTCACAGTCCCTCAATATTCAGCCATTGTGGCTTTCCAAAACAACTACAGTTCAGGACCCCATCTCCCTATTTAAAAGCCTGGTTACTATGCAAGCAATCTTTTCCTTTTCTGAGTGTTGCCCATTCACTTAGTCACAATAATTGTGAATGCCGTCTATGTATGATGTCCAATTGTTATTTTTTCTTACTTCCAATTTTCCTAGCCTAGTTACAGCCTTATGAGCGAAGCGAAGGGCTTTAAAAGACACCCACTTCTGCACTGGCAACCAGTGCAGGGATCTCAATCCTTCCCTGACTGAGAAGTGTTTGGTAGTCTCACGACCAAATGAGCTGTTGCATTTTGGGTAATTTGGAGATTATCTAGTGGTTACTGGTTGGCATTTAGATAAAGGGCATTGCAGTTGTCCAAGCGAGAAGTAATAAGCGTGATGACCACTGACACCATAAGCTCTATGAAAAGGCAGGATTGTTTTCAAGATCTTAATGGTCCAGAAGCAGGAGCTCACTATTCTATTACCCAGATTTATGGCCGCAGCCGCCGAAACAGATAAAGTACCACAAGTTCTCCAGTATTGGGGTGTCTTTCATAGATTCACATGCTTGAATATTCCCCATCGTCGAAGTGGGAGTCCCACGGTACATAACATAGCAATGTAGCAATAACACAACCATAGATAGGTAAGAAAAAAGCATTGAATCACAGAGCTTTTAGATAGAAAAAACTTGCCACTTTTATAACATATTACAGTCATTGTGAATAGTCCAAACTCCAGCCAATCAGGCGTTAGCACCCTCAAGAATGTTTTCCTCAGAGGCTCAGGCCCTCAGATTTTCTACCGCACGTCGTGTGAAGGGAGTCTCCCTGAGCTCTGCTCAGTTATTTCTCATTTTTCTTCTCAAAGAACAACTTTTTGTCATGTTTACAACTAAGAAGTCCCTCTTCAGACCTTGTGAGTTCATTCTGAGGACCCTCATAAGAAGTGCATTTATTGCCTCTACCCTGAACACCAGGTAAAGGATTGTAAAATCTGCAGGACTTTCTCTCAAAAGACCCTTAAGGACAGGGAGGGGCGTCTCCTTCTGTGGCTACAGAAGTTGAAGACTATGGATAACCCCCTATCAGATGTGGAGAGTGTTTCCTCGGTCTGGAGTACTTCATCTTTGTAGAGAGCCAGTGAGTCGGAGAAGGTTTCTCCTAAAACTAAGGTGGCGAAGAAACATCATGTTGTCAAGTCCACTGACCGGCCTTCAACTTCAAAAGGGGTGTCTCCTGCCCCTCAGAGTCTATCTACACCCTCTATGCCCCCGAGATCTGACTCTCAGGCGTCCAAGACTCTATCTGAGCAGTTTTTGCCTAAAAAAAATGGTTATCTAGTCGCCAAGCTCGTCGTTGCTTCCTCCATCGACGAGGACTGCTGTTGTCGCTTCTACGACGACGACTTCAACTTCTTCGTCTATGATGCCGGCTATGATTCTGTCGTCGGCGACATCACCGTCGACATTGGTGTCAGTGAAGGTGAGGCCTTTGTCATCTACGGTGCCTTTGACTTCGTCGCCAACAAGCAGAGGAAGCATTCGTCGACACGCACTTCCTCGTCCACGAAAGGGTCAGCTTCATTGACGATGGTATTGACGGCGATGGCTTCGTCGTCAGCGGTGGCTTAGTCGGCGGTGGCTTCGTCGACAGTGGCTCAACAACAACTTCTCTCGTCGACAGCGTCGACGGCTGCATCCATGGAACTGGTTCCTTTGAAGTCTTGAGGTTCTCTGCTTCAACGGCGACGGTCTTCTTTAGATACCTTGACACCAATCCAAACTGCTTCTCATCCTCCAGCAGAACTGTTCTCTTCTGACGCTGGTGACGATGAATCAGAGGAGGATGACACATTTAGGGCTACTCGCAGTCCCACTGAGCTTCTAATTAACTGTCAGGATTTTGATGACGACCAGGAGTATGAGGACTTTTCAGGCCGTGCCAACCAGCCTGCCCCGGATCTTCCTATGGCACAGATGCCTGTGTCCCTTATTTCCAACCTTCAATTCATGCTGGATGACTATTACAGACGTTTTCCAAACTCGGTCCAGGCTGCTCCAGCACCACAAGCGCCTCTTCCACCTCAGCTTCCTACAGAACCGTTTTTTACGCCTTCTACTTCGGCGTCCAGGTTACCACACCAAGATGCTCCTCATGTCATTGAGGAGGCGGATGATGATGATGCTGATGTTGATGACAGAGAGGAGGGTGAGCTGGATGATAGATCCCTGTAAACGGAAAGGGACAATTATCAGATTCAAACACCTTCCCCCACCCCTCCAGCTCCTCTTGATTCTCCACCAGTGGACATAGGTGGATTTCATGTCCTCATGGAAATGGTATCACATTTTTCCTTATCTCGACGACTGCCTTCTAAAGGCACGGTCGTTCGAACCGACACACTCTACTTTGTAGGTCCCTCTTCCAGTCTCTGGGCCTTACATTCAACATGGTCTCAATTTGTCCCTCTGAACTCAGGACGTTTTTGGGGGCCATCCTGGACACCAAACTGACAAAGACCTTTGTGTCACACGAAAGGCGTCAACGACTTTGCAACCTAGCGGTCTCCCTCCGGCTAAAAAAGTCTGTTTCTGTTCGGCAGTTGAAGTCCTTCCTAGGGATGTTGTCCTCTTGCATTCCTCTAGTCCCTCACTGCCGCCTGAAAATGAGACCCATCCAGGAGGAACTTGACAAGCAATGGGCTCAAGTCTCAGGATCCTTCAACGATATGATCAAGGTCACATCTCGGATGCAAACGGCTCTGTTCTGGTGGACTCTTGAAACAAACGTCTCTCTTCCAGTCGTCCATTTCTGTTGGACACTCCAAGTTTCACTCTCACAACGGACGCATCTTTCAAAGCACACCTTCAGGACCTCACAGTAAAAGGACGGTGGGATACCCACCAAAGGACCTGGCACATCAACCTTCTAGAGTTACTTGCCATTTTTCTGGCGCTAAAGGCTTTTCGTGCCATCATCCAGGGAGCTTCGGTGTTGATCCGGACAGACAACACAACATGCATGCACTATATAAACAAACAGGGGGGCACACGGTCCATCTTGCTATCTCTTCAAGCTCAACAAATCTGGGATTGGGCAATCCAGCATCAAATCACTCTGACGGCAGTGCATGTTCTGGGAGCGTCCAACATTCTGGCGGACTCTCTAAGCAGGTCAACCTCGTCCAATCACGAGTGGGAGTTGCATCAACCCACACTGGATCGCATCTTTTGGTTATGGGGCCCCCCAAATCTGGATCTGTTCGCAACCCATCTGAACCGAAAATGCCCATTTTACGCAAGTTGGCTTCCCCAACCAGAGTCGTGCGGAAATGCCTTTTTGATGAACTGGTCAAAAATATGTGCCTACGCTTTTCCTCTGGTCACCAGGGTTCTTCAGAAAATGAAGAAAGAACCTTGCCGCATTCTTCTAATAGCTCCCAGGTGGCCTCGACAAGTCTGGTTTACAGAACTCCTGCTCCTATTGCAGTGCGACCCGATTCTGCTCCGCCCATTTCCGGACCTTCTGACCATGGAACAGGGACAGGTTTGTGATCCCGACCCAGCCTCTCTTCGCTTAGCGGCATGGAACCTGAGCACTATGAGTTTGCCAATTTAAACATTCCTTCCGACTGCAGGGAAGTTCTTGCTAAGGCTAGAGCAGCCTCCACTGTGAAAACATACAAGCTCAAATGGAAACGTTTCTGTCTATGGTGCGACACTACTCAGGTACATCCTGTTCATTCCACACCAGACCAACTTTTGCCTTTCTTTTTACATCTAGCAAAATCTGGCCTCTCGCATTCTACTCTTAAAGTTTTTCTGGCTGCAATCTCAAGATTTCGACAGGATGGTTCCACTTCTCTTTACTCTTCCAGAGTCATTCAGCAGTTCTTCAAGGGTCTTTTTAGGATGTCTCCTCCAATTCGTCGACCGCCTCCTCCTTGGCATTTAAACATTGTATTGGCACAACTCATGAAGCCACCGTTTGAGCCCATCCATAAGGTCTATCTAAAATTCATTACGTGGAAGACTTCACTGCTGTTGGCTCTCACTTCTTCACGTCGAGTCAGTGACATACAGGCGTTTACTACTAATCCGCCTTTTCTTCAATTCACCAAGGACTCTGTATTGCTCTGCACAAATCCAGCCTTTATCCCCAAAGTGCCATCGGATTTCCATCTTAATGAGCCAGTCATTTTAAAAACGTTTTTTCTTAATCCTCAAACGTCAGCAGAGAGGACTTTCCATTCTTTAGATATCAAGAGATGTCTGAAATTTTATCTGCAAAGGACAGCTAGTATCCGTAAGTCTGATCAGCTTTTTGTGGCCTATGGACAGATGCGAAAGGGACATCCAGTCACCAAACAGGCTATTGCACGCTGGATATCAACTACAATTGCATTTTGCCATCAGCAAGCTGGGAAGCCACTTACTGCAAATGTTCGAACTCATTCTACCAGACAAGTTTCCTCTTCTACTGCGCTATTTGCTGGTGTTCATCACATCTGCAGGGCTGCAACATGATCCAGCAGGCACACCTTTACCAAACATTACTGTCTGGAAGCTGCTGACAACGCTGATTCAGCCGTGGGGCAAGCGGTCCTACGTAATCTCTTTAAGTAAGGTGAGCCTCTGTTTTGCTTCCCTCCTCCTGTATACAAGGTACCATTTTTTTGTCTTTATGCTTCAGTATCACTTTGTACTGTGTATTATGATGATTTTATATGTACCTTGCATTATCTTGGCATCACTGCTTACTATTCTTATTCAAGCATGTGAATCTATGAAAGACACCCCAATACTGGAGAAGAACAAAAGTTACTTACCTGTAAACTGTGGTTCTCCAGTATTGGTGTCTTTCATAGATTCACATGCGACCCACCCTCCTCCCCTCAGAGGCTCTCCTCTTCTCCTTGACTCTTTGTTACTCTTGTGCTACGAAAATCTGAGGGCCTGAGCCTCTGAGGAGAACATTCTGGAGGGTGCTAACGCCTGATTGGCTGGAGTTTGGACTATTCAAAGTGACTGTAATATGTTATAAAAGTGACAAGTTTTTTCTATCTAAAAGCTCTATGATTCAATGCTACTCTGTGGTTTTTTCTTACCTATCTATGGTTGTGTTATTGCTACATTGCTATGTTATGTACCGTGGGACTCCCACTTCGACGATGGGGAATATTCAAGCATGTGAATCTATGAAAGACACCAATACTGGAGAAACACAGTTTACAGGTAAGTAACTTTTGTTCTTTCTGGCCACCAACTGTTGGTCCAGATTGAACTATACATTCCAAAAACCACGATCTCTGTTTTCTCCCCGTTCATTTTGAGCCAGTTATCCCTCATCCAGCAGCTGATTTCCGTCATGCAAGCCCTAAGCCTGTCAGCCACATCATCTTAGTCATCGGCGATGGAAACAATGATCTGGGTTTAATAATAACTGACTGTTTAATATCACAGAAGAGCAACAACATACAGTAACAGCACACCAGCTCATGTTTTATTAGTCACACAATTGTTTCAGCATAATGCAGCACATCTTCCTTGCATTTAAAGAGGTTTTTCTTGCCTTTTCACATCTATGCACAATGGGGCTGCAATAGTAAAACATGTGCAATATTCTATCCCTCGGTTTACACTTCACTTCTTTAAATGAACAGCACATTTTCTGGGTTTCCACATCGAAGTATGGATGAAGAGAGAGTATGCTGCTATTTTAGCTCAGCTTCCTCCTTCCAAGCCAGGAGCTGTGAGGAGCCTGACATTGTCTCTGTAATATAGCAGCCTGATCATCATCACCCATGGGAGGGACCCACAAGGGTGTCTCTATGATGACATCCAATGTGCTCTCTCCAACTTTATGTCTTTTAATGATTCTCTGGCAGTGAACAAGGCAAAAATGTCTTCCAGAAAGGCATCAATCAGATAAGTTGCAATCCACTTGGGAAGGCCTAGCCGAACTAATCATTTTCCTTTGTGATGTACATAGATAGATTTAGATACACAGTTCTTCCATGGTACTTGCTTGCTTTGTAGCCTTTTCCCTTTAGACATTCAGCCCTGCTGCAAAGGTAAGTCTTAGTTATTTAAATGTCTGTCTCACAAAGTGTCTATCAATTTGTCAGTTTTCATGTTGCCATCTAGAATGACTTGTTTAAGATCTTAGTTGTCTCAAGAATCAAAAGAGGGAGGGCGAAGTTAAAGTTCCACTCAACTTCCCTTATAATGAACATGTAAAATTAAAAAGAGTGGAAGAGTTGTGTTTAGAAGGGGAGGGGGCAACACCAACATTGTTGTGAGACCCTCAACAGTGTTGTTCTGCCAAAGGCAAAATGGGAGACATTGCCGTACTTGGCCACTGATCGTTACATCATTGGGTCTTTTACTCCACTAGGAGAGATTGTCTCTTGAATCTGAAACAATGTGGGATTCACCATGTGAGGAAAAAAGGTTTTAAAATACCTCCTTCCTTTAGAAAGGAAACAATTTATTAAGAAAATCCAAGGTAGTGCTATGATTAAAAAATGTGAGATGTGAAAAGAGAGGTATTAGGTGTCTTTCACATCTATCTCTGCAAGAACCAGGTCAACATGTTTAAGTCAACTTTATGCCCTATGGGTCAATGGCTTTCGCCAGAACCAAAAGATTGTTTTTTAGTATCAATTTATTAAGTCAAGTTAAATCAAATGGGACACTTTCCCTCCAATGTTTGATTTATGTTCTTCTTTTTTGGTCATATAGGACTCTTTGTCCAGTCCTAGAAGGAGGCAAAAAACATGGAGAACAATGTGTTATGTATTAGAGTCTAGTGCTGATGTTGTCTCATATTTCTAATAATGCATGCACCCAATGATTTCTATAAATGTGTATTTTTGCTCTATTAAATGTGAACATCTTCAACCCTATTGGGGCTGTTCGTCTATGTGAGCAAATATAGTAATTGCTCATGTATTCCATACTAGGATGGATCTTAAGTTGGGTGCCTTTATTAGCAAAGCCTCCTCAATGCAAATTTTGGACAACTTATGCTGTGTAGATCTCACTTTATGTTGAAATGATAAGGAGTTTAAGTATATGTAAATATAAACATAGACATTGCTTTGAAAATGAACAGTAAGGGTAAAGGAATCTGTGACCGCAATGTTATGTATGTTGGTTTTTAAAAGGAGTGAAATAGTAACGAGGTGCAGTATCCCTAGCTGTAGCCAGACACACCTACAGCGGCTGACACAGCAGTGCTCACCATGGTGGGGTGTGGCTCACCTTGATTCCTCTTCTGTCACAGACCCTATTTTGGTCACTAACACTAAGCCACATTGTAGTCCCATGACCATCCCCCTGTTGTGTGTAGATTTAAATTCCGTTTATAGGTATCTCGATTTATGCCCTTGGGTAGGTACAATTCACATTGCCCTTATTTGGACATAGAAATCCGGCCCTTATTTAGACATTGTCCGTACAAACCAAATACAGGCATGGTCACCTACATCCGTCCATCCACGTCACAACGATTTCTTGGAAAACCAGACCCTTAAGCCTTAAGGAATTTACCCCAGCTTCAATATTGATTTCTCCAAGAACTCATTAAGTATGCATGAACATCTATTCCTTAGGGGTTCATTCATGACGTTCCTCTGCCCGACTTTTACGTCAATACTGGCATTCCTAGATACCTTCAAGGCATAAATATACCAGCAATTGCCTTGGCAAATTGCGGCTCCCGGAGGATTCGATCCAACCTAGACTACACGGTTTGCCACGGCAAGTTCAGAAAGAGATCGAGTTCCAGCCTGATGCACTGACCTGACACTGTCATCCTCCTCGCAGAGAATCCAGCTCCAGTGATCTCTGACTTCCCTTGTGGGGGTTAGACTATCGAGTCCAGAAAAGAGATTCCAACCTCTCTCATTCTCAGGTATGGAGCTGACTAGAACTTAGAGAAACTTTTGGCAACTCTTGGCTAAACTAAAATACAGCTAGCTATTCTTTAGAAACAGCACCTATTTCAAACCTCGTACTGCACTTAGGTTAGGTACACTGGGGTAGAACAATTTAGAAACATCAGATGAGTATCACATTTTAGCATTATGGTATTTATGTATATATTTTAATTAATATAGGTCATACAAACCATGCTATTGCAGTATTATTTTATCTTACTGCTAACCTCGTACATATTGTACTTTGCAGTCTGTCTTACGATTGTAGCAATTCATATCTCTTGCACAAGAAAAAAGACTGTTCAATAAACCCTTTTTATTGAAAACGTCCGTCTCTCTATTTCTGTGCAACTCTGTAGAAACGAAGCATGCACGATTGACTGAATGAAACTGTTATCTATTGTTTCCACGATTCTGAGACTGTTCCGATTCTAAAGGGAAACAAAGTTGTCATGTTTATGCGGTTGTCAGAGACTAATCCCTTCTTGTATATTCGAGAAGTTTCTAGTGACCTCTGAGTTAGCTGGCACACACAAGTAATTAAGTTTAATATACTCAATAGAGACATACTGACCTTAGTCCTTTGTCAAATCTATAGTGTATGTTATTCCAATGCGCAGAGCCTATCAGGGATATAGGAACTACACTACATGGCGCCCAACGGTTTGGTAAGGCACTAATTTAACGCTAGATACTGAAGTAACTCAGTCATGCTTTTCTCAGAGACCCTCTACTCATAAAACTCCATAAGACGCCTGGAGTGGGTAGGGATAATATCCGCCATAGCTGAGTAGGACGAAAGTCCTATGTATTAGCTGTTTGGTTTTGTTCAACGTTGAAGGATACAGTGTTCCAAAATATTGCGCACCTTATCTTTGTTTCCTTGAAACTTGCTCTGCAATTTTTCATTAAACAATGTCCAACACCGGAGATGCTGTCGTCGACAACGGTGCAGCTGCGGCTGACCTTACAGGTTTACATGAAAACGAAGCGAATGTTATACACATTCCACAAAATTTAAGGAGAGCCATCACTCTAAAACTTATAAAACATGGTCTAACACCAAGAGGATATTGAAATTCCACTCACATACCAGGAGCTCGAGCTCTGGTTTAAAGGCACCCTAAAACATTACAATCACATTACCAGGCTCGGTCCACTAGGTAGACCAGGAGCAACATGGCCGATTTTAGCCGGCTACACACCTCATCCTGACATTGAAACTATGTCAGACATAGATTTACTTGCTCAACTCAAGGAGTTGATCAAGATATATAGACAATTGGTTCAATATGTCATGCAGACTTTCACAGTCCAACAACCATTAACAATTCCAAGTCCAGCCCCTTATCAGGGGAATACACAAAAAATTAATCCACAGACTTTACATTCAGTCATGAGTAAATTACCCGCAAAACGCGAACAAATTCCATTCTGGTTAGCTCTGAAAATTACTCAAATCGAAGCAGTATTTCCTAATACTACCCCTTTTGAAAATCATAGAATCTTAGCAATTTGTTTACCAATGGGGATCACACCACATCTGGAAGACTGCACCTCTTGGGGCACAGTCTTTGCTGCAATCTACAAGAAAACACATGGTGTTCTGTCAATGGCAGTAAAGCCTGATGTCCTGAAACAGATTCAAAACGAATACGGGGCAGAGCCTGCTCTGAATTTAGGTATGAAGTTACTTAAAAATTTCGACCAGGTGTCAGCAATAATATTATCTAATATTAAAGGAGAAGCAGCATCGGTGTGGTCCGCCAGAAACTAAGGGAATTTGATGTAACAGAACAACCTCAAGAACTAGCCAGAATAATTGAAAAATCCTATGAGGAATTAGGCAGAGACAGTCTGGGAGGGAAACCAGTAAAACCACAATTGTCTGAAAGTCCTGTTAAGGTCTTTACAAAAAACACTCCTACCTCTTCTGAAAAGAAGTGGGAAAATAGTAAACAGCATTCCAAAGAGAAGCGTTCTCATTCCCGAGGCAGGTCTCCGTCACAGAAGGAGCCCGCTGAAAGGAGGTACAACCTCAGGAATAGGGATAATTTTAGAAAACCTGACAGATATAAAGATAATGATACACGTTCCTCTCGTACCTTTCAGATATCGTCACAGACATCCAAAAGAAGAGGACGGTCAGAAAACAAGGAAGAAGGCGTGAAGTCCAAAGACAATCAACACGTTCAGAAAAATAAAGCAAAACCTCAATTCTCCAAGAAAAAGGTAGCAGGTCTGAAGGTCAGACATGCCGAGAGTACTGAAAACTCAACTACAGAACGGAGAGTGGGCCCAGACCATGCTGGACAGTGCAGCAGAAGTTACAATAGCCCGCCAGAACCTGAAGGGACTTCTGGAGACAGTGGGCTTGAGTGAAGACATACAAGTTGTTAGTTTTCCACATAGGTTATAGGAAATAACACTCCGGATGGAGGGAGACATACCAAGAAAAGTGAAAGCACTCTTTTGGGAGCCTCTTTCAAGGGGTTATGATATAATTCCAGCAGAAAAGGACTGGCCACCAGAATTTGTCAGGGAGTGCCCACATGGCGAGGCCATCATTATGTCTGCCTTCTCCAACCATGTTCCAGTCCATTTAAAATATACATTAGCCAGGAAATGGGCAGTAGCCCAAGCCCCAGCACTGTATAAAAATCATCCGGGATGGGATGAGGACTCACCTCACCATAAAATCCAGTTAAAAAGTCAACCAACTGCACAAAGGCAGTACCCAGTTAAGCAAGAAGCTAAAAAACAGGTCAGGGAGATTTTAGATCAACTTGAATATCAGGGGGTGATTGAAACATGCACCTCATCCATGAACGATCCTTTCTTTCCTGTCTTCAAACCAGACAATACATATTGTCTAGTTTTGGATTACAGACACTTAAATTCTTGTTTCAAAACATTTGCAGTGCAAAATGCACACAGTACAGCATTAATGAATAACATTGTGCGTAAAAAATATAAAACAACATTAGACATTTCAAATGGTTTCTTTTGTCAAAATATTGCACCAGAAAGCAGATATTTGACAGCTTTCTCAATAATGGAAACCCGGCATCAATTCTGTCGACTGCCCCAGGGGTTCAAAAACAGCCCGGGGTTATTCTCAGCAAGGGTAACAGAGTTACTACAAACTTATGATGACGAGGCATTGTCGTATGTCAATGACATATATCTAACAGACGATGACCTGGATAGGCACTTGAACAGGGTGAGCACCATAATATTGGGCTTCGCCTCAGAGGGTTACAAATTCAACTTTAAAAAGTCAAGAATTGCCCACCTCAATGTCCTATTCCTAGGATATGAACTATCAAGTGAAGGCAAAAGCCTGGCAGCCAACTTTTTAGAAAAGTGTGCGCTGCTCCAACTTCCAAAAACAAGGAAAAATGTACAGTTGATTCTAGGTTTCCTGAATTTTGGAAGAACTTACATTTTAAATTAAGCAGAAAGGGTTAAACCTCTCTACGAATTAATCAAACCTGATTTTAAAATCAAACATTGGACACAAAAACACACTGAAATTTTGCGTTCACTCCAAACAGATATGTTAGCAACGACACACTTGCAAACACGCGTAAACGTACGCAACTTAGTGATCCGAATAATTCCATGTCAGTGCGAATTCACCTACATAACTTTTAACGAAGGTGAAAAAGTACCCATTGCATACAAATCACACCTGTATGCACAAGCAGAAATGAAATTCACTTCTACAGAAAAAAGAAAGAGCCCTAGCACAGGGGAAACACATTATGGTCATGACTTCTGTACCAGCCTTAGAGGCATTCACAAAGGCTAGCATTCCAAATGCAAAAGCTTTACATCCGAGATAAATACAATGATTCTCTTGCTGCAACTGATGTTGAATACGTTTTTGATCCATATTTGAAAACACAAGCATTCCTGCAATATGAACACAAATGTCCTCTGCCTACTGAAATTCTCCCTCTTGACCAGTACTAATTTATAATTTATACTGACTGATCTGCACAACCCGCTACGGGGAGTAAACAAGCTTTCAGTGCAGCGTTTGCTATTGTTAAAGGTCGCATGCGAGATGGCAAATTCAGACCAATGGTCACAAAAACCCAATCTCTAGGAGATTGTACAGCTCAGCGAGCTGAACTACAAGCATTTAAGATGGCACTTGAAAATACAGATCGTGAATTCCCCACACTAATAGTGTGCGATTCTTTTTACTGTGTTCAATCTTACAATGAATATTTACAGAATTGGATTCAAAATGGTTTCAAAGATGCAAAAGGTGGCACAATTAAGCAAAAATTGCTTTGGGAACAAGTAGTTCAGTTGCTAAATGGACTATAAAACACTCACGTGATACACACGCTGAGTCACCAACGTGATGGCGTTCACGTTGAAGGAAATTCATTGGCTGATGAAGCAGCGAAAGGGGCTGTGCAAAGGGCTTCTGTAGCTGCAATCACTCGTTCAAAAACGAAAATAGACAGCGAAATAATGCTGGCTGTCAGTGCATCAAGCAAAGGCAGCGGTGAAGCATTACCTATAAAGTTTCCACTCACATACTCATATAGAATTGATGCAAACAATGTTCCGTTTGCTCGAATCCCTGGAGTGGGGGATAGAGTAATTCCAAACATGGAACATCGACTAGGGCTAATCCTAGCAGCACATGAAGGGCTCGCCTCTGCCCATGCAGGTGTTTCCGCCACAGTATCATTCTTAAAACAGAGATACTGGTGGCCAGGCATTAGGAAACAGACCAGGAATTATGTTTTGGACTGCAAAATATGCCAAAAGATGAAAGTGTCTACTGTGAAACGTCCTGCGCAGTCGCCCCTGTTAATTTCAGATAAACCATTAGCTTGTGTTTACCTGGACCACTGCGGTCCCTTACAAAGGGATGGGAACTATAAATATATTATGGTCGCAGTGGATTCATGCTCTAGGTTCCTATGGATGTGGCCTCAGCGCTCGGCTGATGCTCGAACTGTTCTAAAAGATTTGCGAGTCTTTATCGGCACATATGCAATAGGCACACTACATTCTGACCAGGGCCCTGCATTTAGCTCTAGGGCTTACAAAGAAGCCATGGCCAGTCTGGGCGTAGCATTGTGGTATTCTTCTCCATTCCATCCTGAGGGAAATTCTGTTGTGGAAAGAAAAAAAAGGGACATAAAGCAGTCTATAACAGCTAGGGTATTAGGTTCGGGTGATGGATGGGTCAAACATCTTTATGGGGTCCAGCTAGCACTAAAAAACTTGCCAAGAAGTTCTCTAGGGGGTATCACTCAATATGAGGTCCTGTTTGGGACTAGAATGTTGGTTCCGGACTTAGATATGAAAGGCACAGTGGTGGAAAACAAACAATGTGATATCAAAGTTTGTTTGGTTGTTTTACAGAACTTAAATGACTTGAGAAAACAACAAAGCAACGTGGTCCTGAAGCCAACCACCACTGAGAAAAATCCGGCCGTCCCAGCAAGGCCTGTCTGGATCCCAAAGCTTGGGGATCTAGCCAGAGAAAAGATTGCAGAAAAGAAGGAATTTGGGCCTTCTTACAGACAACCAGTACCTGTCCTAGCAATCCACGGATCAAGAACAGTACTTTTGCCGCCCCTTGCTGGTAAAAAGGAGAAAAGATTTGTGTCCATCGACCTGATCAAACCACACTATGTGGCCGATACTGAACAGTAGGCCAAGTGGACTCCGCCAATGTAGCAGACCTACTCCTCTAGCTACAATCCAAGAGGTTCAAACTGAGAGACTCATCACTTTTGAAGATTCGACAGTAAGAAATAGAGGACTAAGCAACAATGCTATGAACCTTGTACCTCTTGAGACCCAAATAACAGTTCGTTCAGATACACCTGTCTACCACGAAGTAACAAGTGATCAACTGGTTCCAGAGAATTCAACAAATCCTGATGCAATTCCAACCATTGACAGAACTGCTTCTGGCTATTTCATGAACTTTGATACGTTTTCTGAGGATCCCAGCGAGCCTGAAACGATGCCAGTACAAAGAACTTTCAAAGAACCAGCAACAGACTTTTGTCAACTCCTGAAAAAGACTTATCTGGTTTCACCATGGATTGAACTATGGATTGTTTTGGAAATATTCTTCTTTCTACTTTGGTTAGCTCTGGTAACAACTCTGGGTATGCTGATTAATGGAAGATATATTCAAATGGACACAGCAAGCACAAGAGTGAACTTACTTCTCCAGCCACACAAATCATCCCATCGTGAAGCAAGAGACTTGTCAGCAGTGAATATCACAGCGATTCCTATACCTAATGGTATAGTTTGGGACAAAACCGAATATGACATTTTTGGCCCGTCTGAGCTTCTGAAGATTCCACATTTATTTAAAATTTCATTAAGGAACTTTATTACCTCTAGTACCTTTTCTGATGATTGGGACTTCGAGACTGTTTATAATATGATGTCTGATCTAGAAATGTCAGCTGCATTTACTAATAATGAATATTTACAAGGTTCATCAGACTATGAACAACTGTATTGCTATAACCACTATGGTCATCATTTCCTGCATAAATCTGCAATGCCCAGAAATGTATTTATGTATAACCAATGGGAACATTGTCCGACGCCACCAAAGGATAGCTCGAAAACATTTGCAATGACATTTCCGCATTTTTCAGGGTTCAATGTGTGAAATACAGAATCATTTTCCTTTAAAAATCTCAATAAGATAGGAATGAAATGTATGTTAAGGAATACCAAGCAGATTTATTCTGCAGCCTTTATTGCCCAACTGTCTACACAGGGTTACGACTTTTGGAAAGACAATATTGAGACAAAAACTGTCTGGGGTACTAAAGATTGGCAAGTACAGGGAATAGAAGCTTTGTTTAGAGCCTGTATCATCCCTGAGCAAATTATGTTTTTGAACGACACTGTCCAACAAACATCATGCCTTTTATTAGCCAAGATAAAAGACATGACCACACCGTCTATACCTGCACCTACAAGTGAAAGCACTACAAAGGGGAACGTCGACATACATAATATTTTGCATCACAACAGATCAAATCCTGAATGGAAAAAATGGTTGCTCTGGCCCTTAGACACAAACAACTGTCAAGATAGATTCTTGAACTAAACACAAGGTTTTACCTTTCATAGGCCAGATCCACGTTATGTCCAAAGACAGCATCCGGGGGTAGTAACAACTTACAGTGTTGGGAAACTTTGCCTTGATTGGCTACAGAAAGCTACACTAGAGGATGTAAAACAACACTTAGCTTTACTTCATGAAGACGCAGACCTTAGGGAATTCTTGTTAGGACCAAGAAAAACGCATCAAAAACGTTTCATATATGCCGGTATATACGCTGCTTATAATGAAGCATGGAAGGTCACCCAAGCAGAGACTGCAGAACGAATACGAGAAATTGATCGTATTCATTTAGAGAAATCTCTCTCTGTAGTAGACAATGGGTTAACGACTGTCGTCCAGGATATATTCTTTGGACAGCATTGTATCCTCTGTCATAGACATGGAACAAGACTTAGTCATGCTGCAACATGGTCAGTCTCAGTTACGTTCTATCATGCTATTAGGCTGGACGCTCCAAAACCTGCGTTCTGACTATGTGCCTTGGCATTTAATTAATACTACGTCACTGTTTGCGGAATTCAATCTCACTGACAGACAGATCAAACTGGCGCAAAGGGGAGCAGACTATACGGTGCTGAGCATTGAAAAACTGGAGAAATTACCATTCACAGTGGCAGAAAAACCAGCTACTGAGTGGATCATACATGGTAAGATTACTTTGCCTGTTACGACTTTCCATTTTCAGTATTGCCTAAAAAATATACCAGCAGGCAAATATGAAAGGTTGGGTAAAGAATACATCAAGACATCCTGGGATTTACCTTACACACAGATGTTGGAGTGGGGGACGTGAAGTGTTTCTTAGCGGTGAAAACTGTGAACACGCACTAAGCGGTTCTCTCCTTTGTCAGGGTATTAACTTACACGGGGCCTGTGATGGTTCCACTACAAACGTATCCTGCCACCTGCACGGTTCACCGGCAGCAGTGATTAATCCAATCTTTGGTCAACTTTCAAACGGGAGTTACATTATGTTGAATGATCACAGCTGCTGTGGCATGCTGCCAGGTATCCCATATCTAGTAACGGTTACTTCCAGGGTCACTTGCTGTATGCAAGTCTTGTTTCCCCAAATAGACCTAGTCAGGGAGTCGCCTTTATGGCCTTCACTGAATATCTCTTCTATACGAATTGATACTCTAAGCAGAATGAAAGCCATTCTTTTACAAAAAACTATGCCATTGACCTCTGCTAAAGAAACCTATGACCTCCAAGTCGCAAGGACTTATGCAGAGATACATACCCTTTTGTATACAAACTGCCCTGTGCATTTCTCAGAAATGTTAGGTCGTATCTTAAACATCTCTGATACGAGCAGTATTGTACATGTGTTTAAGAACGTGTGTGCAGGACTGTTAGCACCTTTTCAAGCAGTCCTCGGAATTATTCCAAACTTCGTGCACTCTGTGTTTGGCGGACTGCCGCTCCTTTTAGCACTCGTTGCAGGGATACTATTTTTGCTCCTACTGCTACGATATGGCAAGTCAAATCACCAGCGATACCCAGTTCACCATGGAAAGAACTCTTTTGGAGATGAGGTGTCGTGAGCGCATCGTCCAAATTCTGGGTTTACCTCGTCTACGAGAATTAATGAACGCATGAACATCTATTCCTTAGGGGTTCATTCATGACGTTCCTCTGCCCGACTTTTACTTCAATACTAGCAATTCTAGACAACTTCAAGGTATAAATATACCAGCACTGCCTTGGCAAATTGCGGTTCCCGGAGGATTCAATCCAACCTAGACTACGCGGTTTGCCACGGCAAGTTCGGAAGGAGATCGAGTTCCAGCCTGATGCACTGACCTGACGCTGTCATCCTCCTTGCAGAGAATCCAGCTCCAGTGCTCTCTGACTTCCCTTGTGGGGGTTAAGACTATCGAGTCCAGAAAAGAGATTCCAACCTCTCTCTTTCTCAGGTATGGAGCTGACTAGAACTTAGAGAAACCTTTGGCAACTCTTGGCTAAACTAAAATATAGCTAGCTATACTTTAGAAACAGCACCTACTTCAAACCTCATACTGCACTTAGGTTAGGTACACTGGGGTAGAACAATTTAGAAGCATCAGATGAGTATCACATTTCAGCATTATGTTATTTATGTATGTATTTTGATTACTATATGTCATAGCTACAAACCATGCTATTGCAGTATTATTTTATCTTACTGCTAACCTCGTACATATTGTACTTCGCAGTCTGTCTTACGATTGTAGCAATTCATATCTCTTGCACGAGAAATAAGACTGTTCAATAAACCCTTTTTATTCAAAACGCCCATCTCTCTATTTCTGTGCAACTCTGTAGAAACGAAGCATGCACGATTGACTGAGTGAAACTGTTATCTATTGTTTCCACGATTCTGAGACTGTTCCGATTCTAAAGGGAAACAAAGTTGTCATGTTTATGCGGTTGTCAGAGACTAATCCCTTCTTGTATATTCGAGAAGTTTCTAGTGACCTCTGAGTTAGCTGACACACACAAGTAATTAAGTTTAATATACTCGATAGAGACATACTGACCGTAGTCCTATGTCAAATCTATAGTGTATGTTATTTCAATGCGCAGAGCCTATCAGGGATATAGGAACTACACTACACCCCAGGGCCATCACCAACTTACTGGCCCATCACACAGCAGGGTATTGTATTAAAGACCCATCCTCGCTGGATGAGGCAGGTGAGTTTAGTTCACAGACCCACCAGCCCAAACAGTCAGGCCTAATCACTACATCCGCTTCTCTATTCTCTGCAAAACAACTATAGAGTACGGGAGCCTGGGACCTTTTCAAATCTGAATATATATTTTTTTTAAATACTAACTATTATGGCACACAATGCTATAAGTATCATTGTAACAATTACTGCTGTGTACACAAGTAATAGACATTTGTAAGAATGTTACTTGTATTCAGTCAATAGCTGCAGCCGAAGCCTTCAAAAAGAGGAACGGCTGCAAGATGAATACTCAGTTGCTAGTGGTAGTCAGTCACAAGAAAGCAACATCAACTTACATACAAAAGGATAAGTTTGCTATATGCTTGAATCCATAGAAACGAACATGATGCACTCTATGAATTTTGGAACAAACTAAAAAACTGATTTTATCTTCATACCAAGTCTTGCTGCTGCACTTTGATCACAACAGCTAGAACTGATTATAATTTGATTTAACGGAAACAGAAATTATACTGATAAATCAGCAACCCAAAGTAAAGCATATTTTAGATGATAACACGCTTCTCACCCTAGACACGAGATGAATATTGTGCACATACTAATTGGGTAGTGCCTTGAATCTCAGCTAAAATAATTTGGTAAAGAACTTCAGGTGGAGTGCATTGATAATGGAATGAAACTTACCTTCCGTGTATAAAACAAACCACCTCTCAAGGGCAAATTAATTTGTAAACATATTAGTGCCGAGACTCTCATAAGGAGGCAGTTTGCATCAGCCCCTTGCTCCTATTAGCGGCGCCTATAACAGAACCAACTATTAGCCATAAACCCCTACAGCTGGGGAGAGGATGTGGCGTAACTGCCAGAGCTGCCGACTTTGGGGCTGGGCAACCACGTTCGAGTCTTGGCGCAGGTTCAACATCCTGTGATTCTGGGCAAATCACTTAGTCTTCCCGTGCCTACCAACAATGAAAGAGTCCTTAACTGGTGCTCATGAAAAGCACTCCAATACCTTTGGGTGGAGTTTGCGCTATGAGCGCTGAAGTTAACGATTAAGTGCCAGTGCTAAGCACCGGAAACCACCGGCTCAAATTAGGCACCGGGTTTATCACTATTAAAGCTTGTCAGTTGCATTAAACCTTTGAGCGCTTACCCACTGTGATACAAGTATGATCATTTTTAAGCATCTTTAGGAACCATCGGACTTCGGCAGATAAAATCTAGGTTACAGCGACTACTTCAGATCACAACTTTAGTCTGAGCAGACAGAACCCATGAATCTAAGAGTGGCTCTTCCGCAGAGAAATCTGCATACTGTTCGTTGACTGGCTTTTAAGTGAAATCGTACAATGAAGAATTGGAGAGCCTGTGTAGAGAGCAAGATCATTACATGCAATGCGAGCTTTACACGGCTTGGAAACAGGAAACATTTTGCCACTTAGTTCTTGGCTTTTAAAAACCCATCTGTCTTTGTTGGCTAAGATGTTTCTGTTCCATAACAAAGCCGCTCATATTTGGCAGATATTCCGGAAGGGCTCTGACATATCAAAAGCGTAAAGCTACTTGAGCTTTTCTGCTCATCTCTGCAGAAAGCAAGATTGCTTTGAGAGGCTCGGCCAAATATCTTCTCCCTTGCTCCGCTTGACGCAGATTGTCTTCATGCTAGATTCTCCAAAGGGGAAAGCCTTAAGATGTTTCTGGATGGGACTTGTTTACTTCTTGTTAATGTGTGCCTTGCATCTGTGGGGTGGCACAGAAATATAATCATTAATTGGAACAAAAAGGTTTCAATAGAAGATAATAGTGCAAAGGTTACAAAGAGAAATAACAAACAGTGGCTAAAGTATTTTCATGCACCAGGAATAGTGATGAAAAACAAACAAAGGAATAGAACTACTATGCAAAACAATGAAGGCTACAACCTTCCAGCAGTTATGCAAATTCAAAAAATTGGAGCGAGGGAAGGGTTGTACAAGATTCCCTTAATGGTTTTATGAAATTCGGAACAGCAACAGAAAAAAAAAATCACTAATCTAAACTGAAGACTTTTATTGGAATTATATTCAGATTCTTGCTTCCAAGAAACATGGCTTTTAAGCCTTCAAATACCTAGTCATATTTGACATATAGCACTGGCACCATGAAAGATTTCCCTCATGCTTTGGATTCCCAAAGAGCACCTTTCGTGGCCAACATAGCATGCATATTTAGAATGTTTACCTCCGCCCTGTACAAGCATGAGTGCTATCTGTCTACAGCATAAGGGCCATGAAAGCCCTGGGTGGGGTGGGACTAAAGAGCAGTTACTTTTGCAGAACTTGATGATTGTAAATGACATTCAAGCAGTACATTGCAAGACTAGTAGAGTATACCTCCTTCATGGCCATTCTTTCAATATAACATGCTAGCCAAAGTTTCAGCAATGGGAACGAAGACTCCTTCTGAGTTATAGGGATGCAATGCTTGGCTAGTATTAATCCTAAAGTAAGTGAAAAATGAGGTACTTACCTGTAATTGTGGCTCTCCAGCATTGCTATCTTTTATTGATTCACATGCATGAATCATTCCCCGTCGTTAAACTGAGAGTCTCGTGTGTACGTTTGAAATAGCCTTATAAAGCACTGACAACTAATACAGCCATAGGCAGTGCTCCATTTGTTTACACATCCACTTTATATTAGGCCCACACTTCAGCCAGTGAGGTGGAAGTGCTCTGTGACTCATCCCTCCCAGAGAAGTTCACATCTCAGATTTCATGGGAGACATTGTTTACTTTGCATGCGTTACATCGCATGCCATTGTAATGCGGTATTTAAAACGACCGCGTTGTTACATCGCATACAGTTACATCGCAAGTCGTTACAACGACTTGCTGTAGGGAGCAGAAGGTGTTGGATCTACAATCCAACACCTTCCCTGCTGTTGCACAAGCTAGAGTAGGAATAGTAAATTATACTATTCCTAAGTCCAGTTCCCCCCCTACAGCAAGTCATTGTTACGACTTGCGATGTAATTGTATGCGATGTAACAACGCGGTCGTTGTAACGACCACGTTGTAATGGCATACGATGTAACGCATGCCTTCTAACAACATATATATCAGATCTCATAGAACAAGCTGTGCAGATACCAAACCATAGACGAAATAACTGAGGTGAGCCTCTCGTCCGGTAGGTGGGTGGGTCGAATGTGAATCTATGAAAAAAACAGCACTGGAGAACCACATTTTTTTTGTCCAGGTTTGGATCTTTCATTGATTCACATGCATGAATCAGAATAGCAAGCAGTATCAATATATGTAAGCATTATATACTTGGCACAAGGATGATATGGAAGAAGACAGGCACACCTTCACTTAAAACAGATAATGAAGAAACACCAACCCCACCACTCCATCTCTGTTTGCAACTGTTTCCAGGTTGTGATGCTTTGTGAAGGTATGTGTACCCCCATGTCGCTGCTCGGCAAATGTCTAGTTCTGGCACTCCCGAATGGAGTGCTGATGTGGTAGTCATGCTTCTTGTGGAATTAGCTTTTACTGTCTGTCTCAAAGGTCCTCCAGCTCTTGTGTGACAGAAAGTTATTGTAGCAGCCACCCATCTTGAACTACCCTGTTTTATTACAGGGAAACTTCTATGTGGAACTGAGAATGATATTAACAGTTGATTGGACTTTCATATGTGTTTAGTTCTGGATATATAAAACGTCCGGTATATTTTAACATCCAGTGAGTGAAGAGTCCTTTCAGCTGAAGTTATTGGATTCTGAAAAAATGCCTTTAAAATAACTGGTTGATTCAGATGCAATTTGGTTGATATATTTGGAATAAATTTGGGATTGGTCCTCAGAATGAGTTTGTCCTTTGAGACCTGTTTGAAGGGTTCCTTGAATTCCAGGATCTCACAACCTCGACTCATTGAAATTATTGCCAGACAAAATGCAGTTTTCCAGGTGAGAAACGTTAAGGTAGCCTTGTGAATAGGTATAAAAGGAGGTAACATTAGCTGCAGAGTCCGGCATTTAGCTCCCAGGTTGGTGGAGGCATACACGACAGTGGGAACATTCTGATTAAACCTTTCAGGAACTTTTTAACGTTCATGTGTGACCAAATAGATGGTTCGTTTGAAGCAGGAGCTGGCTGATCAATGAATATTTAAGGGCTGATTTTGAAAAAGGAAAAAGGTATGGCAGTGTTGGATGGCATTGGATTTGAAAAGGATGGAAGAGGTTAGCAGCACACCACGTACAGAATTTGTTCCATTTAGCAGTATGTTTTATTTGTTGACAGAGCCTTGACTTGCACTTAAGACTTACTTGCATTCCTGCGGGATGCCTACCTGTCCAAATTCATAGTGCTCAGGAGTGAGGCCTCTAATTTAAAAGATTATGGATTGGGATGAAGCACCTGACGTCTGTTCCTGGATAGGAGGTCCGTTCACAATTTCAGTAGGATTGGCCAATCCTGTGTCGGCTGCATCAGATTCGAGAACCAATGTTCTCTCAGCCAGCACGGTGCTACGAGAATCAATGTGCAGGGTTCCGCCTTCTTTTTTGCTAGTACCTTGGGTATCAGGGTAACTGGTGGAAAGGCGAAGCATCCTGGACCAGTCCATCAAAAGAGTATTTCCCAAGGATTTTTTTTATGGGTGCCTTCTTACACAAAAGTTGCATTCCATCTTGCTCTCCATTGGAAAGCTATCATATTTGGTTTGCCCCAGTATTAACACACTTTATTTAGCACAGCATCCTTCAACTCCCACTTGTGATAGTCTACTTCATTGTCGCTACTGGAAAGATGCTCTGCTGTAAGGGGGATTCCGTTTGTAATCACCCAATGCCATGGTTTTTGGGCTTCCATTGACAGGATCTGGGAGTGTGTTCCCCTTGTTTCAGTGTGTAGACACGGTGGTGGTGCTGTCTGTTTGGACCAACAACTTTGTTTCGGAAATTCATGCAGAGCTGGCCCTTGCTCGGAATGTGTGCCCTGGATAGAAATAAATTTGCCATCCTCCCTGTTGCTGGTGAATAAAATGAGAAAAGATCAATTTATGGACAGAATGCTGAACAATACATAGTTTTTTTGCTCCCCATGCCATTCCAGTTTAGACCCAGCTATATGCAAATCAGTCTTGACCCTGTTCCCCATGGGAACAGTCCAGCCCGAACTGCCAAGCCAGGTCCTCCCTGGACTGGAAAAAAGCATCCTAGAACCGGTTTTGGGGTTTAACCCCTCTTCAGCCAGGCTAGCTTGACTCCAGTGCAGTAGCGGCTGGTGGAGGGAGTGCTTAGGGGCAGTGAGGCGGGGCGGGGGAGGAGCAGGGTGGGGCGTAGTAAACTACAGCATACGGCCGAACAGAGGTAAGTAAACAAATAAATAAATAAAAGCGAATTTCATTGCGTGCGCTGCATTTCCAAATGCGATGCAGCTCGCGCAACGAAATTTGTTTTATTTATTTATTTGTTTACTTACCTCCGTTCGGCCGTATGCCTTAGTTTACTACCTCCCACCCTGCTCCTCCCCCGCCCCATCGCAGCTCTCCATCCACAAGCCGCTACTGCTCCAGTGGCATGGAGAGCAGGGGACTCATGTCTTGGCATACCTGTCCCACTTGCGATGGCAAATGCAAAAAGAACAATTGATGGACAGAATGCCGAACAATATCATGATTTCCTCACAGTACAGAGATATGGGCCTAAATCCATTGTTTTTTTCCTCCCCTTGCCATCCCAGTTTAGACTCGGCCATATGAAAATCAGTCTTGACCTTGTTCCCCATGGGAACAGTCCAGCCAGAACTGCCAAGCCAAGTCCTCCCTGGACTGGAAACAAGCAAGCTAGGACCAGTTTCAAGGTTTCACCACCAAATCAAAAAGGTATGTCAGATGCAATAACGAACAGTGAGTTTCTAATATTGTCTATACAGAGTCAAGTGTTAGCCTCATGACTGCATGTATCCCCTCTCCCATCTAATGTAGATGTTAGCAAAGGCAAAATGTAATTATCACATCGCTGAAAATATAAAAGATAAACCGACGCAAATGTGTGACAGACTGACATACTTAATAGTACTTTCTGGCTAGAGTAAATTCACAATGCACAGTATAACTTGTATATCAATTAGGTCTCATTAAACTGAGTCTTGTATGGTGTGGCTGAACAGTAACAGAGAAAAAGAGAGCACGCATATATCTATATATAGATATGTGTTCAGTGCATTCCTTCATGTAACCAAAATATAGCCACAATACCAAGGTTCAAACATAAAACTAAAACTAAGCCTAAATTAATGTGCAGTGAGTTAGAGTGACATGAGTTCAACCCATTAATTAACACTGCTCAACTTTATTTGTTTCCTCAGAATAAATCACATGGGGCTTTCCTTAAGGATCCAGAGACCAGTGAGAGACCACAAACATCAGATAAGAGGGAGCGTACGCTTAGCAAACATATGTAAATAAAGTCTGCGCGATAGCGTGTTGCCAGATGTTTGAGTTTATGGCTTGATTCTTTTCCATTTTTCTTTTCAAGATATCCAGCAGATATTCCAAATAAGCGGCAGTACACGGAATCACAACGGGATCCAGCCCGATGCCAGAAGCTGACGAGGACACCGCAAACAATGAGGGAAACCTGGAAACGAGGTAAGAGATGCAACGACAGGGAGCTGCTTACTGCAAAAACAACTAGAACGACAAGCAGCTTCCTGCCAGTTGCAGCTGCCTTTATTCCTAACACGCTGCACCCCTGCTGCACCCAGAAGGCAGCGCGTAGCGGCGGCAGTCCTGAATTTGTTGAGTGGCTCACACCAAACGTTCTGCTGGACCGAACTGCCACAATGTCCTGGCTGGTGAGGAGGTAATGCTAGTTGAACGTGTGCATTAATGCCCATGTTGCAGCCTGACAGAAGTCTGAGACAGGTACTCCGTGCGCCAGTGTGGTGGACGCAGCCTTGGCCCAGATAACCCTGAGGATCCCAACCTTCTCCAGAGGCTGCCTCTCTCCCATCGCATAGCAGATCTTGATACCTAGAACTATCTATCTAGAAAAGGTCCACCACTACACTACTTTGCCTTTCTTTGCCCCAGAGAAAACCCCCAATAGCTGATTGTCCACTCTGTGGTCTTGGGAACAATCTATGTAGAAGCTGAGAGCTCTCCTGGGGTCCAAACTATGGAGTTTCTCTTCCTCTTTGGAGGAATGAGATAGGGTAAACAACACTGAAATAGTCATGGATTGTCCGACATAGAAAACGGTTTCAGAATAAAGGCTACCTTGGTCCTGAGCACCAACTTGTCCAGAACGAAGTGGGGTAAGGTGGCTGAACTGACAGAGCTTGAAGCTCAATCATGTGAAGGGCTGATTTTATTGCAATGAGAAAGACCATCTTCAGAGTCAGCAGGCAGAAAGGACAACTGTTGGGTCTCTCAAAAGGGGTCCACATTAGGAAAGAAAGGACCAAGTTACGGTCCCACTGTGGCATCACAAAAGGTTTTTAGGGAAACAAATAGACCAAACCTTTATGGAAATGCATCACAACAGATTAGTTGAAGAGTGATGATTGGTCCGACAAGAGCAAGAAAGGCAACAGGAGTGACAAATAATCTTTTAACTATACCCATTGCAAATCCATGCTGGGTTAAAGACAAAACATAAAGGAGCACATATGACAGTGTGGCCTGTATTGGGTCCATATCGCAGGTACTACACCAAGCCCCAAACGTGTCCCAGCATCCTGCATAGACTGACTTTGTGGAAGGATGCTTGGCCGCGAAGATTACATCAACTTCCTCGCTAGGAATGGAGATCAGAAGCAATCAACTGACACCATACAAGCTCCATGCATAAAGGTGCAAACTGTGCAGGCCAAGATGCAAGACCTTGCCTTAATAATAATAATAAAAATAATAATAAAGACATTTATAAAGCACGCAGCTACCCCAAATGGAGTGTCCCGGCGCTTATAATACAGACAGCACCCAAGGTAGAGGAGAGCGCATATCTAGTCATTATGACTAAAAAGAGCCAGGTCTTCAAGGCCTTTCTGAATTCCTGTTCGGAATGAATCATGCGTAGGTGGGAAGGAAGGTTATTCCAGCACTTGGTGGTCCCCACCTCGAATGTCCTACCCCCCATTCTTGCCTTCGCAAAATGGGGGGTGGAGAGGTAACATTTGTGGTTAGACCTTAGGGGTCTGTCCTGTTGGTATGAGCGAAGTCTCTTCCTTAGGTAGTTAGGCCCTTTCCCTTGATACGCTCGGAAGGCAAATGGAAGGGCCTTAAATTTGATACGTTTGGCTATCGTCAGCCAATGGAGTTGCCCGAGGTGGGGCAAAATGCGATGGCGGAGCGGTACCTTACCAACCAGTCTGGCTGCCGCGTTCTGAATAATCTGGAGTCTATGGATCAGACCAATCGGCATGCCCATGTACAGACCATTAGCGTAGTCGAGGTGGGAGGTGACTAAAGCATTGACCACGGTTTTGCGAGCTGACTCTGGCAAGAAATCAATACATTTTCAGATGGTTTTCATTTTGCCAAAGCAGGCTGCAGATACCAGTTGAACGTGGGTGGCGAGGGACAGGTCTTTGTCCCATCTGACTCCCAAATTCTTGACAGAGTCCTTTGGAGTGGGAGCATCTCCCAATTCAACTGGCCACTATAAGTTTGTTGGGTGGGGGAACAGCTTGGTTAAAAAACAAGACCTCCGTCTTGTCGGCATTTAGCTTTAAGAAGTTGTGGCTCATCCAAGCTGAGATGTTTTTAATGCACTCTTTTAGTGGATCAAAGGTGGAATCTGGCACTCTGCTGAAAGTGAACAGCAGTTGAGTGTAATCCGCGTAGGATGTCATCTTGATTGCCATTTTGATGATGAGCTCCCCTAGAGATGTTAGGTAGACATTAAAAAGTAGCGGGCTCAGGGCCGAACCCTGCGGTACCCCCCATTTTAATGGTTTAGCGGGCGAGGTGAAAGGGTGGGTCGAGACCTGTTGTTCTCGGTCATGCAGGTAAGATGTGATCCAATTCAGCGCCATCCCCTGGATGCCAATACAATTAAGGCGATCTAAAAAGATGGGGTGGGACACCGTGTCAAACGCTGCTGACAGGTCTAAAAGCACAAGCATGGCCATGGAGCCTCCATCCACCGCCCAGCGTATGGAGTCGGCCATCTCGATCAAGACGGATTCTGTACTGAATCCAGGGCAGAAGCCGGACTGGGACTCATGCAATAGGCCATTGGACTCAATGAAAACCGCCAATTGCTGGTGGGCTAATTTTTCTAAAACTTTAACAGGGGCGGGGAGCAGAGAAATAGGTCTATAGTTACTGGTGACTTCAGGGTCAGCGTTAGCTTTCTTCAGTATCAGGAGAAGAAATGCGTGCTTCCAGGCTGATGGAAAGATTCCCTGTCTGAGTGAGGAGTTCCAGATGGCATTTAGAGGGGAGGTTGAGACCTTGCTCCTGTAACAGAAGATCGTCCTAAAGTGGTAACTAGATTGGACAGCAGATGCTCATGCCCAGAAGTTCCAGGTATCACACTCTCCTTGTCCAGTCCAGAGCTACTAGGATGACTTAGGCCTGGTCGTTCCTCAACTTCTCCAGAACTAGGTGCAGGAAAGGCAGCGCTGGAAGGGACACAAAAGCCCTGTGCTCCACTCTGGGCAGAATGTGTTTCAGAAAGAAAGCCTTTTTCAGACTTGCAATATGCACAAGTTTTGACATTTCACATTCTCTTTGGTGGCCAGGAGATCTATCCAGGACTGTCTCTTTTGGATGAAGACATCCTACAGCACCTCCGGAAGTAGCTGCCATTCGTAGTCCGCTAGGCACTGGAGGCTGAGTTTGTCTGCTCTTGCATTTAAAGATACTGCCAGTTGGTTCAGGATCAGGGAAATGTCCTGACAATTCAGCAAGTTCCAGAAGCAAAGCCCTTCCTAGCACAGGACCCGGAAACCCACACTGCACCGCTTGTTGCAGTACCACATGATGGTGATGATGTCTGTGAGAACCTGAACAAGCATCCACTTAGTGGACACCAGGAAGGCTGTTGGACCTGGCCCTTTTTACAGGGTCTCCCGCAGATTGTTGCCTTCTGTTTCTGAATCCATTTTTGTTGTCAATAGGACTCTGCACACTTTACCACTGCTAATCATTACTGAGGTGCTTGTGCTCTCTACATAAAATAAGGTAAAATTGGCTTGCACTTAATTGTCACATTTAATTTATTTGTAAGTCCCTAACAAATGTTACTACATGCACCCAGGGCATGTAAACTAAATGCTACTAGTGAGCTTGCAGCACTCATTGTGCCACCCACTAAAGTAGCATTTTAAAATATCTCAGGCGTACCACTGCAGCCTGTAGTGCAGTTTCAATCTGCCATTTTGACCTGGCCAAATAAACCTTTTGCCAGGCCTAACCATTCCTTTTTAATACATATAAGCAACCTGGAAGGTAGGCTCATAGGGCAAGATAGCATGTATTTAAAAAGTAGGAACATGTGGGATTAAGTTTTATATGCCCTGGTAGTGAAATACTCCTAAAGTCGGTTTTTTGTACCACTGTAAAGCCTATCTCTCCAATTGACTAACATGAGGTTATCTTTTTATATTAATTAAGTGATAACTTTGGATTGAGGCCAGATGGAGATATGCTAATTAGGCTCAATGTAATTGCAATTTAAAATCCTCTTTAATAGCAACATATTTGGATATGTTTTTTGGTTCTTTGTGGTGGCCCCAAAACAGGCAGGGACACCACCAATGATGTTGTGAAGACTACAGGAGGCACAGCATCGGGGATGGGTAAGAAGAAATAACGAGGACAGAGAAAGAGAAAATAAAAATAGTACCTCAATCACAGCGCAAGCAGCTGAAGGACAGTAATCAAGTTGAAGCAGTCAGTATTTGGTTGATGCTCCACATGAAAGAAGAGGAAGTGAAGCTAGCAGGTGCTGGCCAATTAGGGGACAGCAAATAAGAGTGACAATGAAGCCAACAAATGGTACAATGGGCCCCCAAACCCTTTGTTGTATACAGTATATCTTGCATGTGTACTGTCTGAGGTGACAACTAAAAAGCATGGAACGGATTAGACCAGGGTAAGGGGCCTGTTCACAGTGGGCAACATTTCAAACACTTTAAAGAGCAGCCTTGTTTGTAGAACTTTTTTTTTCGGCTCAGCATCTGCTGTAAGAAATGTGAACTGTTAGGGGGAGAAGGACGAGAGAGTACATCCATTGTTCGAAACCACGGGTGCATACCATATCACAGTGAGTCATACTTCACTATTTGGAGTGAGAAAACAACAGAGACGAGCATGGGACTAAATCCGATAACAGGGCAATATGCAAGAGACCGACTTCGCAGAGACCTAAGAACAATACCTACATTTTACTAACCTGCAACGGACCCTACAAGATACTCATATAATACAAAGGAATAGAAATTAAAAGCCACAGGCCGCGGTGGTAGGGAACAAAACACAGATTGTTTGTATATGGATCTATGCAAAAACCATCATAAATTAACTGTGGAACCGTAATCAAGGCGATTCCTTTGGAAATCATGACAAACAAGAACTCTCACCTTTACTATTTTCATCCTCACCTTTGATTCTACATTATTTTACTGTACAAAGAGCATTGTTGATGCTTGATGACTAATGGGTAATATAAAAGTAACAGTACTAGCAATATTCGAGAAAATACACTATCCTACAAGTTCAAAATAGTGCGCCTGACGTACTTTGTGACCACAGTAGAATGAAAGATCAACAACGCTGTGAGGCCTGCTTTTTAAAGATAGTATTTTCTTTATCTAGTCTCTTGCGCCCTCTAGTGGTTTCTAAACGACCGCGAAAATCATAGCGCTCAAGTTAAAAATAATAGTACCGATGTTCAACTCACTCACACTTAACAATATACACAACCAAGCTCGGTGGATTTGTGAGTTGTGTGCGGTGAAGGTTTTACAGCTCAAACAGAATTAAAAAGCTGGACGTGCCTTTAGTTCATTGAATGGACTATCTACAGGCCTCCATACAGCCAACAGAGGTTCCTGATTGAGTTAATAAAACGTCTACTTACCGTAGAAGCTTAACCCATGTTTAGAGGGAATTGAGAAGAAAAGTCCAACATAAATCCGGACAATTTACTGTATTAACAATAGGTGATACCTAGCTCCGCCTTACCTGGCTTTGCGAATGAAGAGTTGAGGAGAGTGCTGGTGCCTGTGACAAACATACAATGAAAACTCGTCGCCGTTAGTGGCGTCTGGAAAGGTTTCCATGGGACTGAACGAGGCTTCCAATGACGGTTCTAGAAACACGATAGGAAACACGTTAGTGGACACGCAGGACTTTCAAACCTCATACGAAGTTCCACACATAGCTCTCGACTTTCCTCTGACCTGCTCGCAACGTGGCGTTTATGTGCTTGAAATAATGCAACTACGTTTTCCCCTGAACACCATCTACCAAAACACAAAGAACAGCCGGTGAATGACAAAAGCACTGTCTACTTGACGTCACTGCTTCTAGTACACATGAACAGCAGCGGCTTTGCAAAACTAAATTCTGCACCCCTACTGGACTCGGAATATAAAACAACAGACTGACAGGCGCTGGGATGTGGGGTGCTGTTGCACACCCAAAATATCCATGCTGGAGTTCAAAACATGAATGAGCAATACATATGCCTTTCCATTTCCATTTTATTTTGTGACCTTTTTTTAAAGGGATATCAGTGTTTCCTTTACTTTATCTGACTACAAACTGAGAGGATTTTGTGAAGTGAACTATGGAACAATCTTGCTGGGTACAGGGAGTGTGAAAGGAAAGGCAGTGGGATGTCGATTTGTTTGCAAACATTTAAATACCTTCAACTGTCCACATATTTCAAAATATACCAGAAGCAATGAAAACACAAGTGAGGCACATCTTTAATTCGGAGGTAACAAAGGTTTTAACAAGATCTAAACAAACCAAGACACTTTAGTTGGCGATGTGCAAATGATATTCACTGAAACGTGTTTTCCCCACATTATATCATTTGTGCGCAATATAGCTTAACGGTAAAACTGTATTTCTGAGCAAATTTGGTGGGCATTCAATAGAAAATGTGCTGTCCCTATATGACAATGTGATACCACGCTCTGCTTTGGTAATATATTTGTGAGAGTGTGTTCTAAAATGCACTACTGTACACATACCATGCCTCTACCACTCAGCTGAATGGCCGTGACTCATTTGCTACACTTGCTCTTTGTGCGGGGCATGGATTTTTCATATTCTCTATGACTTTTGTCATGTAATGCTGACGGCAGCACCCACACTATGCAAATTGTTCCAACAACACTGGATTGAGACCAATGACAAATTTCCCTGGGCCATCTTCACTCCAAGAGTTGAAGAGCAGTCATGGTTTGCAAGCTTCCTGCCACAAATACCACAACTAGGGTGGTGGTGGGTGGGAGGCAGGTGCGCGACACCCATTGGACTCACAGGGCTTCAGCCCCCCCCCTCGCGTGTGGCAGCCCGGGATGAGACAGCTTCCCGGCGCACATACAGCCGCACCCGAGCACTTCACAGGTCTTTAAAAGACCATTTGCATATTAATGAGGCCTCGCTGTTGTTTCACCCCTTCTAAGAGCCCCTGCAGCTCCACTCTGCCTATGGCTTAAAAGATTCAGCCCCCCCGAAATTTTTTCTTAGCCCCCCCCCCCGAAAGTTGGCTCTAGTTGCGCCTCTGGTGGGAGGGGAGGTAAGTATTCATTAAAAGCATGTCGGATACAGTGGCCTAAACTTGAGGAGCCCCCCTGCAAAATCCATGGCAAAGCCCCCCTCCGGAGTCAGTCAGGTGCTCACAGGCCAGGGTACTGTGCTGAGGGGGCCACCTGGAGCTCGGTCCCCGTCGCACTGCGGGTCTGGGCCAATGTGACGCCACTGGCCGGATACCGACTGCGAAGGTCAAGTACAGAATGCTTTTACCCCTCCCCTTCCGGTTGTAACATACAGAAATGAACTGCGGGACCACGAGACAGGCGAAGGGTTGCTGTGGAACTGTAACAAACAGGCTCGCAAGCAAAGCTGACAGAAGCAGTTCAGAACTGTTTTGCATATATTCGCCTGGATCACAGGGAAAAAATAGATAATGACAAGATTAAAACTAAAACTTTCTGTTAAACTTAAAGGAATCCATGGCCAGAACCCCAGGCCCTTAGTTTATTTTGCCTGATAATTTCCATAGCGCTATTGCATATGGTCTGTAGCGTAGTGACCTGCTGGTCACTGTTCTAGGTGCTTTAGCACCAGCCACTCCCCGAGGGCTGGCTTACACACCACCCCACACCCCTCCACCACAGGCGTTGCTGGACATGTGACCCTGCCAATAAAAGGGGCCGGGCGCAGGTGCAATGGGCCAGTTCTACCAGCTAACTATCTGTGTCCGTGTCATCATTATAAGTGCATGAGGGCCAAGGGCCCTGCACCATCACATTGGCGACGAGTGGGACTTACCCGCGTGTGCAGCCGCCTTGTTGGTGGTGGAAGGGGGAGAGTGCTGCCCATGTCGAGGGCACCCCCTGCAGTTGGTGAGGGAGTCATCTGAGCGCTTGCGGGGCGTGAAAGAGCCCCGGGGTGAAGGAGCGGGAGCAGGAGCCCACCCCGCATCTGACGAGTATGTGGCTGTGTCATGTGGCATGAGGCGAGCTCTCGTGGTGGTAGATGTGAAAAGAGACCGAGCCGGACTGCTGAGATGCCGAGCGCCGCCGCTGATAGTGCCAAGACCAGGAGGAAAAGCCCGACCAAGTAGCGGGCGGAAGATGAGCCATAAAAAAAGAGAGGGCAGTAGTGTCCCACTCCCTCCCACCTCCGGGAAGAGGAACAGTGCCCTAGAGTCTAGCCCCAGGTCCTGGGGAGGGTACCACCAGAAAGAGACTAGGTGGAGAACCGGAGTCTCCGTTTGGCACTCTAGCCTCCCCCACGCAGCCCGTGAGGCGGGAAGGGTAGAGCAAAGAAGGGACAGTCTGCGTCCGCTGCTCAGGAGATGAGGAGGCAGAATGGAGAGCAGCACCCGCCCGAGGCGGGATGTGACCTCCTGTATTAGCCTGAAAGGAAACGTTCACCGGGCAGCAGGAAAAGCGAGTGGCGGTTAGCCCAGCTGCAGATGATCGATATGGAAGCTAGGGCATGGTCCCCCGCCCATAATGGGGGAGGAGCATCGGAGTGAGTGAGGCCAGGTGCTGCCCATGCGGCGATAAGCGAGAACAGCAGTGGGCCCAGCCTTCCTCGACTGGTCAAAGCGGCACAACCGACAGCTTAAGGAGCACATCAGAACTGGCTCCTAAAGACAAAAAGGCCAGCAGGGTATGGCCTACACCCCAACGTATGTTATGGTATGCCCAGACGTGGGTCCCGTGCTCTCTATGCCACTGGAGTCAAGCTATCCTGGCGGATGAGGGCTGAAAGCCCGAAACCGGTCCTAGGATGCTTGTTTCCAGTCCAGGGAGGACCTCGCCTGGCACTTCGGGATGGACTGTTCCCATTGGGCACAGGGTCAATACTGTTTTGCATATGGCTGGGTCCAAACTGGAATGGCATGGTGAGCAAAAAAACGATGGATTTAGGCCCAGATCTCTGTACTGGGGTTGTGGAAATCGAAAGTGATTGCTGTTAGCATGAGCTGAAGCCATCTTGTTTGCAGCATCCATTTTGTTAGCCTTGTGATTCTTCCCTCTTCACTGTTGCTTGCTTTTCTATTCTGCTTGAGTCATCAGCTTTAGTTAACTCCATCTTTTCTAAGCTCAAGCAATGTATATGTGCTGAGAAAAGGCCTGTAGCTGCTAGAATGCACCTGACTAAAGACATAAATGTCAACTGTGTCTTGCAACTGTAAGCAGTTCTGTTCCCCCTCCCACTTTGCTAACTAAGTGATTTCCCATCTGACCATGTCTGGCTGTAACTATTCCTGTGTATGTATGTACCTTCTATTTGTAACTACATGCTTACTCTGCAACAAAGGGTGTATATAAGCACCATGGTCTGTGACTTCAATGTACTACCTCCTGCAACACTTGAGGGTGTTGTATTGACGTAGTCCCACTCATGAGTGATTAATAAACTTGTTATTTGAATTCCAGCTTCAGTGCCAATCTCTATTTTGTTGGTTTAAGGACCCGTGGACAAAGATGAGGGTGAACCCTGCAACGGTGTGCCCCTAAAAAGGCACATTTCCACAGTTTGGCGCCAGACTCGTGGGGCTCATCGGAGACGCGGCTGCCCGAAGGAGTGGTCTTGACGGAAGAATGGAATCTTGCTGAGGAGACATCCTGCATGAGGAGACCATTGTCTTTGCAGACCGAAGCAACTTTTCCGGTTTTCGCGATTTGACCCTCCAGGTGGTGGCCGGTCCCGAGTGAGACTTCCATCGGCGCAAGTTTTGCAGTGACCATTAAGTCGACCAAGAGATTGGCAGTTGGAGGTTGGAGACTATTGTTTGGTAAGGTCGCTGAAGTGGCACTCTTGATTTTGGATTTGCTTGGCAAAGATTTTGGTTTTGTTTGTCTGTTTATCTCTTGCAAAAGATAAAGGCAGGTAATGTGGAGTTTTTTCTCTACTTTGACATATCTGGGATAAGTAATTTTTTACAAAACATTTGGTAGCATTCCTGCTCCTAGCACACTCCGTAGGTTGTGTTGCTGTCTTGGTGGTACCAAAATGGATTTAGAAAGAAGTCAGCCGGCTCCCCCAGAGGGGACACCTAATAGGCATATGTACATTAAATACGGTATTTCTTCCATAATGTATAGTACACTGTGGAACAAATCTACGAAAAAGGATCCTGATCTACGATGGCCAGTGAATGGGTCATTTGATTTTAAAAACATTCAGTATGTAGAGCAGTGTTTGTTTAAGCATAAGAGTCAACAAGATATGTTTGATTGTGTACAAATGTGGGAGAAAGAAGTGCAAGAGAGAGTGAGGAAAGAAGAAGCCATAGCAGAAAAAGAACAGCGTAAAACGATATATCAAAAGCATTGGAATTAAAAAAATAAAGAGATGAAGGCAATAAAAGAAAAAGAGGAAAGGGAGCGTCGTTTAGAGGTAACTTGCCAGTACCCTATCAGGCGCCCCATTTATCCCATAGTTAATAAACATCAGGATGACTCCATTTTGTTAGATCGACCTCCGCCCCCGTATAAATTTCCCTCTGCCCCTGAGGATGATCTTTCTGAAGAAGAATATCTTTCTTCAGATGATAAGACTTTGATAAGCAAGATGGGTGGCAGACTCGCTCTACTTTGACTGTTGATGAAAAAGCCACAATCAGATCCACTGCTCGCAAAGAAGCTCATGGGACTACTTCTGCCCCAGACCTTGTAGCAATGGTTCAGCAGTGGAAGGAATAAGAGCAGCTATATTTTGCAGAGAAGTTTACCTGGGAGGTAATACTTGGTTTTAAAAACGTTTCTAAAAACTTAGAGCCCATTGATATCAATTCTGATTATAAACAAATATGATGGAAATTTTCTTTTTTCAAATTTACCTGATTTAATTAGGCGAGTAGTTAAATTAAGACATGATACACTACGTTTAAAAGCAAAGCAAAATTCAGCTGGTAAAGTTAAAACTGCACAAACAGTTCGGACCCCAGTGCAGAAAGAAGAAGTTTTGGGGACAGACAATGACCCTAGTGATATTGTGGTTACTGTACAACCGATGCGTGAGGCTGCGCCTCTGTATGTTCCTCCAAAGGGTATGGGAACAAGTGCTGATAAAGATTCAGATGATGCAAAGGGATATTTTATCTATATTTGGGTCTATACTCCCTGGAGTAGAGCAGATGTTATGGCTCTTAAAGCTGCTTTTCCTGATCCACGGAAAAATCCGGCCGCTTTTTATGAAGAAGTGGAAGGAGCTATTAGCTCCTGTACTATTATTTTGCCAGATATTGACATTTTTTTGGACTTATTTTGCCCCCTATGTGGAGAACAATTCGGAAAATAGATGATAATGTAACCTATGGTGATACTTGGGTGCATTTAGAAGAAATAGATGCGGCTAGAGAGCCTGCGCAGAAATCACAACAGTAGATATGAGAACTTCCCAAAGCTATTGTAACTAAGTTGAAAACTCTTATACCCCCTAAGAAAATAGATTGGACTACGTTAGAGTCTTGTAAACAGAAAGCGGATGAGTCAGTTTCTGATTTCTTTACACGATTTGAAGAGACATTCCATGACTTTAGTGGACAGTCATTGACAGATGACACGGGTAAGCATCTGTTTGTCGACAAATTTGTTGCTAATATGTTGCCAGAAATAGCTAGTCGCCTAAAGGCCAGCGAGAGCTCATGGACTACGTCTTCCCCAGTCTCCCTTTTGACTATGGCAGCTGCAACAGGCAATTAGAAGCAACAGGCAAAGAGGATAAGAAGGTGGCTCAAGTATATGGTCTACCAATCAGAGGTGGTGGTAGAGACGGACGTGCAGTATATACCCCTGGTGTACCCCCTTTCTCTCGATCAACTTTGTCTTGATCAGTGTGCTTATTGAAAAGAGATTGGACATTGGCATTCTGAGTGCCCCCTTTTGCG
Source organism: Triturus cristatus (assembly GCF_964204655.1). Lineage (NCBI taxonomy): Eukaryota > Metazoa > Chordata > Amphibia > Caudata > Salamandridae > Triturus > Triturus cristatus. The sequence continues at coordinate 1,398,921,496 of NC_140589.1, forward strand.
CGGCAGCAGTATCAACGGGGTCGAGGAAGCATGAGAGGGCGCCCAGGGAATTCAGGAAATAGGGGAGGAATAGGAACTCATCCCAGGTTTGAGGCAGTTGAACATGGGCCAAATTATTCTAATACTTTTGATAGACCGAATCAATATCAAATGTCAGATTATTCGGCTGATGGTCTTAGGGATTCTGATTATGAATAGGAATGCCTAGGATGGATTAAGGAACTGGTTGAGGTCCCATTAGATCAGAAAGGTCCTTATGTTGATGCAAATCTTTTGGGCTCTAGTGATCGGTTTCTGGTTGATACAGGAGCTACTCGTAGTGCTCTGTCTAAAAAATGTGTTCCTAGGGCTACCCTGTCTGGCGCAATGATAACATCGATAGGATTCGATGGGACACCTACATCTAGCTCACTGTCACAGCCACTTGCATTTAGTCTTGATAAATTCACTGCAGCATGTCCATTTTTGCTTTCCCCTACCACGCCGGATAACATTGTGGGTATCGATATGCTCAAACATTTTCGTGCTACGTTGTTCCCCAGAAGGTGTGCGTGTTATCTTAAATGATAACTATCCAATGGTTGAGAGGTCTTGTCTCATTAAAGAAGATATTGCTCTGGCATCTTTACCTAGTACTTTATGGGCTACATCAGAAACCGATGTGGAACAAATGGTTATTCCACCAGTGCATATTGAAGTGAAGGAAGGTGCTTCATTGCCCCAATTGCCCCAATATAAAATATCTTGGGAAGGCAAAGAAGGATTGACGCACATTGTTCAGGATATGATTATGGTGGGGGTTGTGGAAAAAGTCCCTTTTAACATTTGTAATAGCCCTATTCTTCCTATTTTGAAAAGAGAAACTGACACTAAAATGTACAGATTCATTATTGATTTAGGAGAGGTTAATAAAACTGTGGTGTCCCAATACCCGGTAGTCTCTGACATCACAACACTCCTTACTATGGTTCCTCCTACTGCCACTACATTTATTGTCATTGATTTAAAGAATGCATTTTTTTCAATACCTATTCACCCTGATAGCTGTTATTTGTTTGGCTTCACTTTGAATAATAGATCATACAGATTCTGTAGAGCTCCACAAGGGTATACAGAGAGTCCTAGCATCTATAGTCAGGCATTGAAAAGGCAGCTTGATTCTTTTCCTGTACCGAAAGGGGTGGCTCTTATTCAATATGTCGATGACATCTTGTTGGCTGCCGATACCCCTGAACAGTGTAAAGAAGGAACACTGTCACTATTATCATTTCTTTCTTCCCTCTCATCACAAAGTCTCTCGGAAGAAATTGCAATTTTGTAGACAGCAGGTTACCTATTTAGGTCACCTCCTGTCTAAGGAGGGACGTGCACTCACACCAGATCGCATTCAGACCCTTTTAAACACACCTGTGCCCGGTACTCAGAAGGACGTCTGTGCATTGATTGGCCTTACTTCTTTCTGTAGGCAGTGGATCCCTAGCTTTTCATACATTATTAAACCCTTGTTGGCCCTTTTGACTAAAGACACTCTAATGCCTCTCCCATGGACTACTGAATGCCAGAATGCCTTCCAACAGCTACGTCAAGCTCTTTGTTCTGCACCAGTATTAGGAACTCCAGACTATACTAAGACTTTCACATTCTATGTACACGAGAGGGAAGGTTGTGCCCTCTCGTTTTAACACAGACACAGGGTGATAAACAACGTCCTTGTGCATATTTCTCAGCTGTCCTTGATCCAGTTGCTTGCGCGCTGCCTGGTTGTTTCCGAGCGGTAGCAGCAGCGGCTGTGTCCATACGTCAGAGTGAGGGAATAGCCTTGTCACATAGATTGTTTGTATTAGTACCTCATTCAGTCGATGCTTTGCTAAATCAAACAAAGACACAGCATCTGACTAGTGCTCGCTTGACAGGATATGAATTAACACTTTTGGCCCCTCATATCACCTTGAAAAGATGTCTGACTCTGAATTCTGCTACATTATTGCCACTTCCAGCTACCCAGTCTCAGCCACAAGAGCTATACGACTGTATATCCCTTACTGAAGAACACACAAAGGGTCGTGTTGACCTACAAGATACACCTCTTTCTAAGTGTTGATGGGGAATTGTGTGTTGATGGATCCTGCCTGAAATTGCCCGATGGCACTACATCTGCTGCTTATGCAATTACAACACTTCAGACAGTGTTTGAGACAGCTCGTATCCCACAGAAGTCAGCTCAAGCAGCTGAGTTGGTAGCACTGACAAGAGAATGTGAGCTTAGTACAGAGTTGCTTGTTAACATTTACACTGATAGCCAATACGCCTTCGGTGTGGCTCATAACTTCGGGCAACTCTGGAAAGAAAGAGGCTTTCTCACTTCACATGGGACACAAATAGCGCATGGGAAATTAGTACATAACCTCCTTACTGCCTTGACCTAGCCTAAGAAAGCAGCAATTGATAAATGTAGCGCACACAAGAAAGTGATTGATAAAATAGGGGCAGGCAATGCCTTTGCGGATCACACAGCTCGAGAGACCGCAATTCAGCGAAGTACCACATCTATGTATGTAGTCAAATCACAGGCTGAACTTTGGCATGATGCCAGGCAAGAAGTGCTGGACATGCAACAATCTGCTTCTGTTGAAGAATTAGACCAATGGTCTAAGGAGGGAGAATTGGATGATGAGGGCTGTTGGAGGAATAAAGAAATGACAAAATGGAAGTTACCCACATCCTATTTACATCCTATGGTTCACATGGTACATGGGCGGGCACATGTTGGAGCATCCTCAATAGCAAAGCAACCTATGCAAGTTTGGGATCATCCAGAGATTGTTGGTACGGCTAAGAAATTAGTCCAGTCCTGTCTGATCTGTCTCCAGTTTAATCCTGGAAAAGAGACACGAACTCCAACAGGAGGGTTTGCAATACCTACTACACCTTTTGAGGTCCTGCAAATGGATTACATCCAGCTTGAGCGCTGTAACAACTAGAAGTATGTCTTGGTAGTGGTTTGTGCCTTTAGTAAATGTGTGGAGGCATACGCTATGAAAGAAAATACAGCTCTTACTACAGCAAAGGTGCTCCTAAAGGAGTTCTTTCCCCGATTGGGCATTTGCCGAGTTTTGTGGAGTGACAACGCACCCCATTTCATTGGGCAAGTTGTTGATTACCTCATGAAAGGGTTGGGAATTAAGCAGAAGTTTCATGCTGCTTTTCACCCGCAATCAGCAGGGCTAGTGGAATGTTACAACTCTACCCTAAAATTAAAATTGGCCAAAATACAGGCTTCCACATCTTTGAAATGGCCTGATGCACTGCCCTTAGCATTGCTATCTATTAGATCGATACCACATACAAGATCTGGCCTCACACCGTATGAGGTGGTTTTTGGAAGGTCAATGAATATTTGGGGGATGCCTAAGCCACGCACTATACATGATATACCCCAGTGGTTCCCAAACTTTTCACTCCTGAGGACCCCCATTGAGTCACTACTGGAATCCGGGGATCCCTAACCAATTTGTAGGATTTAAATCTCAAACATTAAAACTGTAATTCGAAGAAAAAAAACACACGTGTGCACATCAAACAAAGACTGACATGAATTACTAAAGATTTTAAGATTTTTATATTAAAAATATTTACAAAAATTGAAAAATCCTAATGGGAAGGTTGGTGCTGTATCTTGCGACTAACTTTTCATTGTTTGGTTTTATTTCGCCGCCCGAGGCTCCTGCCAAGGCTGGACTGGAAACCTAAAGCTGCTCTGGCAAATGGTGTCAGACCAGTACAGTGCACAAGTGCAGCGAGTGAGCCTGACCACTACAAAGGGGGCTTTGGGAAGATCTCCCCCAAGAAAATTGGGGGGGAAATGGTGCATTTTACAACACATTTGTCATTATATATTAAATTGTATTAGCTTTTAAAGCATAGTAAACAATGACCTTACTATGCACCAGGATACAACAATCTTTTGTCAATCTTCAATGATTTACAATCTTCAATGATTTCCTCACTACTACCCTCCAACAGTGCCTCTCATCTCTCCATAGCCCCACTGTCACATGTATTTAATTTATTTGATAGCACCTGTCATACCACTGTAGGGTGTAATAGCACTTTACATCACACACAAAGAGAGACCATGAATGATAAGTGTGTAAATCAGTGAATAGAAAATGTTACATAAGGCGAAGGGGACTACAAGGTGTAGGATTCGCATGTCATCCATACTGGTAGGTATTTTTTAAGAGTGCTTGGTCTGGAGAAGCAGAAACTCAGGATTCAGAATATAACAAAGGGATTAGCATTGATTTTAATAATAAGCATTTATTTCTACCCAAACAAACCTTTTTAGCAGCATCGGGATAATGAAAGACTGGGAAAAAGCATAACTTACTAACTTGTACTGTGCAGTTTGCATGCAGCTCTTTGATGGCAGTTCATAGCTCACTGTGCTAGACTACGATTGGAACTTGTGAACTGCACAATAACAAAAGAATATCTGTGGCAATAGCAGGAACCCACTGAGCTGTGCACAAAACAAAATACTGTTTTTTTTTTTAAATGGCTGGTAGACATTCTTTGTAGCAGGCATATTAACCACCAGCGCTTCCTAAGATGAGTCAAAGCTGCCACTGGACAAAACCTCCATCTCTCTACAGCAGGTACATTAATCACCGGAGTTATCTTGACACTTTTATTGCTACCCAAAAACTGCTGATTATTCAAGGAACTTTGCAGTGCTTTTAAAACTGCTGACTGGGGACCCCCTAGGAATGTGTCACGGCCCCCTGGGGGTCCGTGGACCCCAGCTTGGGAACCACTGATATACCCTATGTATTGATGAATGACTATGTGTTTCAGTTGACTGACAGTTTGTCTTCTATTTATCAACAGGTTCGGGAGACTCTTCCAGACAGGTCGCAAGGTGAGGGCCACTGCTTACACCCTGGAGACTACGTTGTAGTCAAATCTTTCCAGAGAGCCAGCTCCATAGCACCGAGATGGCGTGGCCCTGAGCAGGTGCTACTGGCTACCAGGACTGCGGTTCGAGTGACCAACCTGAAAAACTGGGTTCATGCGACACATTGCTGGAAAGTGTTGCAAGACCTAGTGAGCCCAGCTGCGTTGGCAGATCACCACGATATCCTGGATACCAAGAAAGGACAAGCTACGACACCTGAAGGACCTGAGGAAGACTTCCCGGACCACAAGATCCCTGGTACATCTCGATATCAGCTGCGACCCAGGAAGAAAGACACTTTGTTGCTGAAAAAGACTGTTTGAGCCACTGTCCTGGGTAGTGAAGGCCTGAGTTACAAAGGGGGGTAACCTTTTAGTGACTACTCGTTTCAATCTCAGTGAAGAAACCAAAGTCTGCCCAGGACCTTAGGGCACCATCTGTTTTGTTGTCTGACACGAGATGAACATGCCTAAGGAAAAGAGACAAACTGCTGCAAGAGTTTGTGATCAAAAGAGTATGTGCATTATTGGACTCACTCCGATTGTTGTTATCACTGCTATAATAACATGGGTTGTAGAGGGAGTAGCTCCTGCTCGAAAACTACTGACTGCTACTACTCCTGTCCCCATTGAACACCACTATTTTTCTCTTCCTTATCATGAGCAGAAGCACAGAATGTCCTAGTTCAACAATACGTTCATTCAAATGTTGCATGACACCCACAATGCTACGTACATTACCAACTGTTGGGTGTGTGGAATGATACCAGCTCATCAGCATAAGGGAGTAACGCCTTTTACTCCTTTGCCGTTTTTACATAATCGCTACTGCAGAGCCTGATTTGCACTATTGTGGGCTTCTCATATTTGTAATATTACCAACTTTGATGTAGGAAGACTTAACGCTCTGTTAAATAGAGTCTGTTACCCTGATGAGGAAGGAGATCCACAAGCTAAAGGAACTGTATGGGAAATGGAGGAGTATCGTCAAGAAAATTCCTCCACACACTATGTTTTCCCTAACACTCGACCCATCAAGGGAAATGGGTCTCCTGTTACTGCTGTTACTAGAGCCCGAGCGGATCTTTGTGTAAGCAGTATTGGCAATATCCCTGTGGGAAAAAGTGACTGTACTTTAGTGTTAAATATTACTGGAGTGAACAATAGCAGTTTTTTGTCCTCACACAACACCTATTTCATCTGTGGAAGTAAAGGTCATTACCACCTACCTATTGGGTGGTCTGGAAGCTGCTTTGTGTCCTTTTTGCTTCCACCTGTGTTTTTGGCACCTGCATCCTACCATAAAGACTATACACTGCATAATGACATTTCTAAGAGCCGATTAAAGAGAACAATATATCATGATGAGGTGGATCAAACTGATATTGCACTACAGCAGTATATTGACTTTAGTTTGGGACTATTCTTCTTTGTTGGAGCAGCCTTAAACAGTCGAAAGATCAGACGTTTGACACGAGTTGTAGAGGCTGTAACCAATCAGACAGCAATGGAGCTTGGAAATATCACAGAAGAACTACAAATTGCGAGAATTGTGGCACTCCAAAATAGGATGGTGCTCGATGTGATCCTAGCTGACTGTGGTGGAGCATGCCGCATCATTGGGAGCAGCTGTTGTGTGTACATCCCGGACCATGCCGATTCAGTTTTTGAAACAATTTCTAAAATGTACAAAATAGCTGATGAAATCCATCAGAATTCAGGGACATGGACTTTGACTGGGTGGCTATGGACTATGTTTACTGTATGGGGCTGGAAAATATCGTCAGCTCTATGTATATTTTTTGCGATTCTTTTCACCTGTTGCCTATGTATCCAATGTGGCCCCATGCTCTGTTTCTTTTGTATTCCTACCTGTACCTCATGTATACCAGCTAAACAAAATGTCAAGAATGTAAATGCCCGCCTAGCAATGGACCAAGAAATTAATGAACTCATGAGAATAGATGTGCATGATATCTTCCATGCTCCTTCCAAATCATAGAGATGTCTTCAGCCAATGCTAAAAGGGTCGTCTGTGGAAATCAAAAATAATTGCATGAGCTGAAGCCATCTTGTTTGCAGCATCCATTTTGTTAGCCTTGTGACTCTTCTCTCTTCACTGTTGCTTGCTTTTCTATTCAGCTTGAGTCATCAGCTTTAGTTAACTCCTTCTATTCTAAGCTTAAGCAATGTAAATGTGCTGAGAAAAGGCCTGTAGCTGCTAGAATGCACCTGACTAAAGACATAACTGTCAACTGTGTCTTGCAACTGTTCCCCCCTCCCACTTTGCTAACTAAGTGATTTCCCATCTGCCAATGTCTGGCTGTACCTAATCCTGTGTATGCTTGTACCTTCTATTTGTAACTACATGATTACTCTGCAACAAAGGGTGTATATAAGCACCATGGTCTGTGACTTCAATGTACTAACTCATGCAACACTTGAGGGTGTTGTATTGACGTAGTGCTACTCGTGAGTGATTAATAAACTTGTTATTTGAATTCCAGCTTCAGTGCCAATCTCTATTTTGTTGGTTTAAGGACCCGTGGACAAAGATAGGGTGAACCGGTGTGCCCCTAAAAAGGCACATTTCAACAGGGTGAATGTATGACATTGTCCTGAAATCTGTCCATCAATTGTTCTTTTTGCATTTTACACCCCAACGCGGCATGAAAAGTCAGTGAGACTGTTGTAGCCCGTGTGTTTCACCCTCTCTCCCTCGCTTCCTGCAACGGCTGGTCTGGAGAAAAAATCTTACCAGGAGAGGGGGGGAAGGGGCGACTGTCCGATGAGAGGGCCTCCTGCGGTGTGTGGGGGGCAGCCTTCAGCATCAGTGCCCCGCCCACAGGCAGAACAAGCGTGTGGCTGGCAGGTACAAAGAAACAAGGCCGCGCCCTGCAGCATTTGTAAAGCTGCCGAGGCCAATGCGAGTACTGCAAAGGTAATCCCAGCTCAGACAGCCTTCAATGAAAAGGGTCAAAGAGCAAGAGGGCTGCCGGGAGCATAAGAAACAGTAGCAGAGAGGTGACTAGGTCGAGTAATGCACTTGTAAAAAGAAAAGGAATCCAACAAAGCATGTAGAGGAAAAAAATAAGTAAAGTACCTACCTTGGTGCGAGTGCCTGTGCCGTGTGGGTGAAGTGACTTTGGGGCATCCGGGGAGCAGCCGAGGTCACAAGAAAATCCTAGTACCGGCATACCCAGAGAAGAGTGGAGAAAGCGCGAGGCATCGGTTTCAGGAAAACAACCTGGGCCCAAGCTTGAAATGAAGCAACACTGCCACCTAGTGGCCATAGGTGGTCACTGCAGTAGAGACACTGGGACACTGTGTCTATGAACTGCCGTGTGCAGAGGGGAAACAGAGAATGAACTTTGTTGCCTGGAGGAAGAAGCTCAAAATAAGCAAGATGGATAAAGGTGAATTCAGTGAAGCAAGGGAGAAATGAAAGTAGTGACTGAAGAAGAGGTCTGAGAAGCGGCGACCTGAGAAGAGGTCGGTGAAGCGGCGACCTGAGAAGAGATCGGTGAAGCGGTGACCTGAGAAGAGGTCCAAGAAGTGGCGACCTGAGATAAGGTCAGCGAAGCAGTGACCTGAGAAAAGGTCAGCGAAGCAGTGACCTGAGAAGAGGTCAGAGTGACGGTGACCGAAGAAGTCAGAGAAGGAAAACTTGGAATAAAAAGTATGAAGACCGAGAATGAGCATTGACAAGAAGAAAGTCGCGACGACAGGTCTGGTCATCGAAAGAAGAGAATGCATTGTCCAAAGGGTAGGACAAGACCAGGGAGACCCGTGTGAAGTGATGTCACATGGGGAGGCCTGGTCAGTGAAGACAAGCAAGAAGATGGGACTCGACTGCATCGCAAAGCGAAAGAACAATAGGAGGAAATTGTGTGGCATGACGCCACCGCAAAGAAGAAAGCTCAAGCAGAAGAAAGAAGAAGAGAGAAGTGTGTGAGATGACAACCTACACACCAGAAGGCAAAGGTGAAAAGTGCAAGAACATCTGACATGGAGCACAGTACCTAAAGAACACCGGTGGCACTTGGAGAAACTACTAAACTACCTACCCACGAGTCTTTGGAACACCTGGTGATTGCAGATGCGAGCAGGTTGGACCATTCGTGACATCCACCTTTGGGGTCGCACGGGAGTCTGGACGGTGAGACTGCTTGAACGTCCTGAAGAACAGGATCCGACCACTCCACACCAGACTGTGGCGGCCCAGGAGTTAAAGGCCTCCGGGACACCGGTGAGAGCGAATCCCGCCATGAGAGAGGAGTCTACAGCCGCTCTTCTGCAGGTTCCAGGATGACGAAGATCTCGTGCTAAGTGGCAAGAGTAAACAACTACCCTTCATGTGGAGCTAAGGATTTGAAGGTGGGACTAATAGCGTTTCCTCCACACACCCAGCGGGTGGTGCTGGAGCGACATGGCAAAGTGCACCCAGTCCAGTGGAAGCCTGGTGAAGAGGGCATCTGGGACATCCCGTGAGAGGGGAATTCCTGTGAGAGGGATGTCTTGCAACTACTCCACCATTTCGTAGAGAGAAGCAATGCTACCTGTGTGGGAATGCCACGACAACCAGGTCTGATTGGTGAAAAGTAACATCTATCCTATCCACCACTACTCTACCTGCTCCATCACAGCAAGAGTTATGCCTAGAAAGACATTTGATGTCAACTTCCATGCACAGAGTCGAAAGACGACAGGACCCACAGGGCACCAATGAACTGTGCCAAATAGAACTGGTGGTTCCAGCTGCTGTTATACTATTGTCTTTGTTTCGCAAGCAGTTAAAGAGACTCAGTGGAAGTTTGTTATTTTGTTTTGTTCTCTTCCACAGGTTGGACTTTATTGTTTCCAGTTTTAGCACCAGCCTCTCCTCGAGGGCTGGCTTACACCCCACGCCACACCTATCCACCACAGGCATCACTGGACAGGTGACCATGCCAACAAAAGGGGCCAGGCGGACGTGCCCTGGGCCAGATCTACCAGCTAACTATTTATGTCTGTGTCATCATTATGAGTGCATGAGGGCCTAGGGCCCTGCACCATCACATGTAGTATCCACTTCACATAGGCTAAGCATATGGAGGACACGTCCTGTTTATTTGCTTAAATATCCTCAAGGATGGAGGCCACTGGAGGCCTCCATGGTAGTATGCCATGTTCGGCGCAATAAATGCTCACTCCCAGTTTTTGGTCCATTGTCAACAAGTGACGCAGTAGGTGACATCAGGTGCAGACAGTTAGAGCACCAACAAAAGTTAAGAAAAAGGATGCATTTCTTTTACAGTCCGTTAACAAGTTTATATATCTGGAGCTTCCATTCTTAGGGACCCCATGCTTCTCACCGTTTTAAACACATATACACATTCAGATCGGTCCCTCCACTCCACATAGACAATTTTGCAGTCTGACCTACACATCAACATGTACACACAAGGCATCAGTCTTTCCTGCTCTCGTTACAACTATTATTACTAACAGGTACTATTCGGACACTGGGTCCACTGCTCAACTATTAGTACTACGATTACATCATTGATTTGACAAATAAGTGAGCAGGAATCCTAGAGGAATATATTATAGCCTCAAGCAAGAAGTCTAGACATCCAATGCGTATGGCTGCCATCTTGGAGGACTCGAATATAGGTCATCACTCCAGGACTCAACAACCACTACCCAAGTCAAAAACCAACATCCAAGACTTATGCCCACATAGAGGATGATTGTACAACCGGTCATAGCACCATTAATGTTACAATAATGTTACCGATACTATTATTATCACTATCACTGGTAGTCGTATTATTCGTGTGATTGCCACCAGCATCACTAAACAAAAACTACTACTAGGAGCACTGATAGTACAACAACAATTAGTAGGTCAAGTCCTACCTATGTTAAGTCTACTCCTAATCATGTTACTACTAGTAGTATGGACACATGTACCAGCAAATACTACTACTATTGATAGTGTTACTAAATGTGCTACTGCAGGCGTTGTTGCTGGTTGTAAGTAAAGTAATAGCATAATTACCACTGTTACTAGTAACAAGGACAGAACAAGTAACAATAGTTACGCATATCACTACAGGTACTAGTAATGGTAACAGTAGTAGTAGTAGTTTAATAATAGTATTATTCCCAAGTTTACTGTTAATACTACTAGTAGTACCATTCTGATTAACACATATCACTAGAAGTAGCAAGACCGGCTGTAGTTCCCTTAGTGGTACCAATAGTGGCAACACTACACATGGCACTAAACAGCCGCATCGGAGTTGCTAATAGTAGAAATAACAGTATTATTACTAATACAATCTCCTGTTACATACAGTGCTTTGAAATGGCTGACGTGCAGTAAGAACGACGATATAAAACAAGTATTAGTAATAGAACCCATATTACTGGTACCGTTAGTGGTAACAGTAGTACCATCAGTAGCAGCATTAGAAATAAATGCAGTAATGCTAGTAGTAAATATGACCCTTAGTACCAGCAGTAATGACACTGCAGGTTATCAAAAAGAGTAATATAAGGACCAGGAGTAAATGTAGCAGTAGTAGTAATACCATCAGTAGTGGTATTAGTAGGAGTGTTTAACAGTGGAAGTATAACTGTATGGTTAACTGAATTTTTAAGTATGCATGTGTGGGGTAGATGCTGCAAGCACATGCAAGTATAGTGAAAGGGTATAGTTATCAAGTAAGTAAACTTGCTTTTAGAAAGTGAAACAAAATCTAATATTTTACTTTTTAAGTTTGCTTTTGTAATGTATTTGCTAATTGAACTTCCTCTCCTCTCCTGATTGCAGTTTCTGGTTAATAGCATGCTAAGGCAGATCACAAACCAGAATCCTGCCAAGAGGTACAAAGCTAACGAAAAGTGGGAAAAATGATAAATGTAACAATATTTTGGTGTAAAACACTGAGAGTAAGATACAGCATTTTATTATTTGTAAAAACTAGAGTGAACTTCAAAATATCGATTAAGTAAAGCATTGAACTGAATCCTTCTATTTGTTTTGCACAAATGCATTATAAAAAATACCATTAACGGGGAGCGCTAGGTGGCGCTAGCCAAGATGGCCGCACCGCGGTTAGGCTCCTGGATGGTGGACCCCTCACATCCGCCTGGCGTCCGATCTAGCTGTTCTGGTTGCGCTCTGTCGACTGTCGCCTGGTGCTGGGCTGCCACCCTATCCTCGCTGCAAATTCTGGCTGGATTGGAGCCGTGGGGACCGAGATACGCTGTTCGGAAGCGGCGCCGCTGAACGGGACGCGCCCGGCTGGTTCCTCGCCCGGTGGTGCCTTCTACTAGCGCCCGCGGCGCAGCACGAGGGGTAAAGGCAGCGAGACTGCCGGCGGCCGGCCTGTGGTTGGGGGCGCCGGCGGCGTGGAGCCGGTGCCCGTCTTCAGCCTCGGGTGAGTTGGAGGGGACGGCGGAGGCTGAGCGCCCCCCCGGAGGTGACACGGGGTGCTCCCCGGGTTCTCAGCGGTGGAGCCTGTCCGACGGGCGGATCGGCCCGAGCTGCGCAGATCCACCTGAGGCGATCGCCCCCTCCCTGCGCTGCAGCCCACGGACCGGCGCCGCCTGCGAAGCGGCTTCCTACTGGCCCCCCCGCCCTCCAGCCTCGGGAGCCCGACGGGGGATCCGCTGTTGGGGGGATCCCCGAGGTTGCGCTGTCCTGCTTGACCCTGGGGCCGGCCTCCGGGCGTGAGGCCACAACATCAGCCTGCCACCCACGGCGACGGCCTGTGAGGGACACTGTGCCGGACTGCTCTTGCCCTACGCCAGTGCCTGAGAGGTATTGCCCCCCTCCCATCAACCTGACATCCTTGGCGGCAGCTTGTGGAGACGCCGCGTCGGACTGCTCCTGCTCTGCGCCAGTGCCTGGATTGTGTTGCCGGCGGCGGGGGGGCCCCCCCTTTTCTTGCCCCTTGGACATCTGGCCCGGCGCGGTCTCCCTCTGACCCCTGCGCCGAAGGGGAGACCAGCTGCTGGCCTTGAACCGGGGGGGGCTGCGGTGCTCCCCCATCGACTGGGTCGGCCCTGCAGACTGGGGCGGGAGGCGGCAATTCAGCGGCCCGTGTGCTGCGACTCGGCTGGTGGCCCATCGGGCGCTGCCAACAGTGAGGGGCCTGCAGCGGGGCGGTGGCGCCTTGGCCCGGACCCGGCGGGTGAAGCCCGGGTCGCATTCGGCGCCCTCCATCGACGTGGACAGGACGTGCTCCCTGGGCCCAATATGGGCAAGGAAAAAGGCCCCAGGCCGCCGGCGGCGTCCCATCAGACGAAGATTGACCGCTTTGCGAGCTCGGAACCGCCGGGCGCAGGCGGGGGGAAGCGCCGACCCAGAATAAGGACTTGGCTACCATCCTCCAGGCCATCGATGCCTCTCGCACCTCTTTGGAGGGGATGGTTGGGGAAGTGAAGGTGGACGTTACTCTCCTGCGGCAAGACCTCCGCAATGCCACGGCCCGCATCACGGAAACAGAGTCCGGGATCTCCACGGCGGAGGATGACATTCGCCTCCTACAGGACCAGGTACGGGAGCTCACGACCCACTCCAAAGAACTGCATAGACGGGCGGAGGATGCCGAAAATCGCGCCCGCCGCAACAACCTTCGCCTGGTGGGCTTTCCGGAGGGGGTCGAGTCAGGCCGAGCGGACGACTTCCTGGAAGTATGGTTTAAGTCCTGGATGCCGGCGGCCGGCTTGTCTACCTGGTTCGTGGTGGAGAGGGCGAACCGGTCACTGGCGGCCAAACCTCCGGTGGGAGCCCCCCCGCGCCCCTTTATTCTTCGGATCCTCAATTTTAGGGATCGAGACGCTATCCTGCGGGAGGCGCGGGTGAGCGGCCCTTTGACTTTTAAGAATCACACCATCATGATCTTCCCGGACTACACCCGGGAGGTCCAGGAACAACGCCGCTCCTACACGGAAGTTAAGCAAAAGCTGCGCTCCCTGGGCCTCCAGTACCAGCTCCAGTTCCCGGCCCGCCTGCGCATCGTCTTCCAGGGTAAGACACTGTTCTTCGACACCCCCAGGGCAGCCTGGGCCTGGCTTACCGAGGAACGACCTCTGCGCCAACCCGGTGTGGTGTCGGCCACCACTGGACCCCGGGACCACATCGCGGTTGGGCCCCAACTACCACGGCGCAGGAAGCGCACGCGCTCCCAGCAACGACGTGGCGCAGCGGTGGTCAAGACCCGATCCGCGAGCGTCTCTGGCGGACTGGTGAGGGACTCCTCTGCCTCGTCCGGTGCCTCCTCTCAAGCGGCTGGGGGGTCCCAGCACCGACTGTCGCCTGGGCCAGAGGGGTCTCTTACCCCTCTTAACGCACACATTGACCTGTCAGACCTCTCCCGCAGCCCCGCTATATGACTTTCTGTTTGATTCCCATATCCAGGGGGGGGGCGGCGACCTTGCCTGGTGGTGGGGGTGGGGGGCTCTCCAGTCTCGCACTCCCCTGTAGCAGCCTAGGACAAGACATTGGAATCCGTACTCCAGGAGGGGTCCACCACGCTCTTTATACCCGAGCGACCAAGCTTGGGGTCTTGTGACTGTTGGTTCAGTTCGGACGACAGATGCTTCCGTTCTCGAAGTGTAGGGTGGGGGGTGGGGGGTTGGGGTTTGGGGGTTGTTGGTTGTTCCTCCTTGTGAGAATGTTCTCTTTGGTTTGGGTTTGTTTTTCATTGAGCCTCTCATTCTGCACTACACCGCGCGTGTCGTCTCACCACTTCATGCAGCCACACATGCGCGCTCCGCCGTCGCTCACCTTCTGCCACCGTCCGCTGCCTTCCCCTAACGTGGGGTCCGTGGTCCCCCGGGGCCCACGTGCTCCTTGCCCTCTCTTACACACACCCGCGTCATGGGGTGCCTTCCCGGCGTCCCCTGGCTGTCTCGTCCCCGGTGCGCTCCATTCCCGCCGCCGTCATGGATGACCTAGCTCCCAAAGCCCAGGTGCGCATCCTGTCCTGGAATGTGAACGGATTGCTAGACAGGCTTAAGCACACCGCCGTCCTTAAATATGCCCAGCGCGCGGGAGCGGACGTGCTCCTACTTCAGGAAACCCATCTGCTCGGCGAGAAATGTCCCTTTCTGGCGCGCTTCGGGTATGACCGGGTGTGGCATTCCGGGTTCTCGCGCGGGTCGCGGGGGGTCGCCGTCCTGATGCGCCGTTCCCTCCCTTTTGTGTCGACTCGGGTGATACATGACCCCCACGGGAGGGGGATCACCGTTAGCGGCCTGCTTGAGGGCCGGCCGCTCCACCTCTTGTCGCTTTACGCGCCACCCTCCGGTCTGTCTCCAACATTATCTCAGGTCGCGTCCTGGCTGGCGACTCTTCCGCCGGGCACTATCGTTCTTGGGGGAGATTTCATTGCCGTTTCTGCCCCACAGCTCGACTCCTCGGGTCCAGTCTCAGACTCCCGCGCCGTGAGGGCGAGGCAGCTGGCGAGTTGGGCGGAGGCACAGGGCCTGTGCGACGTATGGCGGATCTGGCACCCGCACGCGCGGCAATATACTCACACGTCGGCCGCACATCACACCCACGCACGCATTGACGCAATCTTTGTCCCCCCCGCCGACTGTGTAGGCATCCAGGACATTTGCATCCTCCCTAGGGGGATATCGGATCATTCTCCGCTCCTGCTAGGCCTGGGCCCCCCGCCCCGTGCGGCCCGCCAGATGTGGCGCTTTAACGCATGGTTCCTCCAGGACGGGACGCTCCGTAAGGAGGTGGGGTCCGCATTGGTGCATTACTTTGGTGACAATGACGGGTCGGTCTCCTCAGCGGGTACCCTTTGGGAGGCTTGCAAGGCCACAGTTAGGGGAGCCGCGAAGGCGCATGTGGTAAAGCATCGCCAGACGCAGTTGCGGCAGCTCACCGTCTGTGAGGCCCGGGCGCTGCGCCTTGAACAAACTATTTCCGACTCTGGTGATCCGGCCGAGACCCGGCAGCTGCGACTCCTGCGTGAGGAGATTCGCCAACGGTCGCTTGACGCAGCCAAGCTCCTCTGGCAATCCTCAGTGGCGAGGGTATACGGATGGGGCGATAAGAATGGTGCACTTCTGCATCGGTTGGCCACTTACCCCAGGGCGTCGCGCATCATCCCGGCGGTGACTGACTCCGGTGGCGCGCTCCAGTCTTCCTCCGTGGCTATAGCAGATGCCTTTGCTCAGTACTACTCCCAGCTGTACCAAGCCCGGGCGTCGGACCTGTCCCTGGCCTCCCTGCTTGCCGCTAGTGACGTACGACTTCCCCGACTTCGGTCGGGTGACTGGGAGAGTCTGGAGGGGCCCATTTCTCCTGAGGAGATCGGGGACGCGATAGGGCGCACATCCGCCGGGAAGACCCCAGGCCCGGACGGCTTCCCCCAGGAGTTTTATGCCACCTACAGGGACCATTTGGTCCCAAGGTTGGGTGCCCTCTATGCGGAGGCGGTCAAGAGAGGCTCCTTCCCTCCGGAGGCTGACATAGCCACGATTGTGGTTCTGCCCAAGTCCACACCGCCGCCCACTGACAGGTCGGCCTATCGACCTATCTCCCTTATCAACACCGATATCAAGCTTTACGCAGCGGTCCTGGCCGAGCGGCTCCGGCCCTTTTTGTCGTGCTTGGTGCACCCGGACCAGTGCGGCTTCATGCCGGACCGAGGCACTCGCCACTGTCTCCGTCGCCTTCATGTGGCCTTGGCGCACCGTCATCGCATATCTCCTTATCTCACCCTCCTGCTTGCCGATTTCGAGAAAGCCTTCGACTAGGTGGGGTGGCCCTACCTGTTCGATGTCCTGACTCACATGGGTTTCGGCCCCAAGTTTGTTGCAATGGTACGGGTCCTTTATGCGCGTCCCCACGCCAGGGTGTTGGTTAACGGGGCGCTGTCGAGACCGTTTCGGATCGGCCGGGGTACGCGGCAGGGGTGTCCACTCTCGCCCCTCCTCTTTGCGCTTGCCATGGAGCCCCTTGCTGCCCTGATCCGAGCGGACCCGCTCCTTCGGGGCTGGGAATGGCCGGGCCTCGAGGCAGACAAAATCGCCCTCTACGCCGATGACGTCCTATTGTATCTTGGTGACCCGGCGCGCTCGGGTCCCCGTGCACTCCACATCTTGGGCCGCTTTGCTCGCGCCTCTGGCCTCCGCTTCAACTCGCGCAAATCGGTCCTTGTGCCTCTGCACCCCTCCCGGGAGTATTTTGACTGGCAGGACACTATTCCCCTCCGCCGGTTGTCCTTTAAATACCTGGGCATCTGGGTCTCCCTTCTCCCGGAATTGAGCTGGGCACTCAACGTTACCCCCCTGGTCAAGAAAGCCAAAGCGGATCTGGCGCGCTGGCAATCCCTCCCGCTCAATCCGCTGGGGAGGGTGGCGCTCTACAAGATGATGATTCTCCCCCGGTTCCTTTATGTATTGCAAAACACGCCTGTGTCCTTTCCAAGACCGTGGTTTCGCGAACTGGATGGGATGGCCACCAGATTTCTCTGGGGCAGGGGCAGGCCACGGTTGGCCCTGTCCATATGTCGCCTGCCCACCTTTGATGGGGGGCTAGGCATGACCAACCTTTATCTTTACTACTTGGCCACCCGCCTTCTGGTCCTTCATGATTGGTTCGGGGGAGGATGGTCTGATCCGGCCTACAGAGTGGAATTGGAAGACCTGGGTTTCTCCAGTATTCAGGATCGCATGTACGGCGCCCCCATCCCCACCTCCTGCCCGGACATCACCAAGGCGATATTCCTGGCTTGGCGAGCGGCGCTCCGCCACACCCGGTGGACTGGGAAGCTGACTCGCGCTACCCCCCTCTGGCACGGGACATGGTTGCGTGACGTTGTGGGGCTGGAGGGCTTTAAGTCCTGGGATTTGCTCGGCATCTCCCAGCTGGGAGATGTTTGGCGAGGGGGACGCATGTGCTCGTACTCGGAACTGCAGGCGCGCTTCTCCCTCCATTCATCTCAATTTTATAGGTACCTCCAACTGCGACACGCTATACACACGTACACCCCGCTGGACATTAGGCCGCCGGACCACAGCCCCCCGGAGGCTCAGGTTGTGCTGGGTAACCTGGGGAGGGGGGGTATATCCAGGATATATCGCTCTCTCATTAACAATACCCCCGCCCCCCGGGAAGGGCTGAAGGAGCGATGGGAGGAGTGGGTGGGTCCTCTGGACGAGAGCGATTGGCGGGATGCCCTTATGGCCCCCAGGCTGGTGACGGCCTCCGCCAAACTGAGGCTTATTCAAATTTACTACCTCCACACGGCCTACCTCACGCCGGCCCGCCTGTGCCGTGCGGGCCTCTCAACCGACGCCGCCTGCCCCCGCTGTGGCTTCGACCCGGCCGATTTCATCCACATGGTGTGGTCTTGCCCGGAGCTGGGGGGATACTGGAGGGGCATAGAAGCCGACCTCACGGAGGTCTTGGGGTGGGAAGTGCCCCATGACCCTAAGCACACCCTACTGGGCATCACTGACGGCCTAGACGGCACACAAGCTGAGAAACTGTTTCTCACAACAGCGTTAATGGTGGCAAAAAGGGATATTGCAGCGGCCTGGAAACAAACACAACCGCCTAGTTTGGCCAAGTGGAGCACGGGGGTGGACTGGTGTGCGGCACAGGAGCGGACTTTATACCAGGCGCGGGGCTGTCACAAAAAGTACCGAAGGGTCTGGGGGAAGTGGTTAGGCGATGTATTATAGACAAGTGGTCCGGGGCGGGAGGGCGGGGGGGGGTGTTCGGGAGGGGGGCGGAGGGGTGGCGCGCTCTCAAGTGGTGCTATTGTATGTTGACAGTTCGACAGGCTCACTGTTTTTCTGTTGTATCAAGTAAACTAATAAAAACTTGTTTATCAAAAAAAAAAAAAAACATTAACAAGCATTTGCAATAGGTCTCTATTTAGATGCCTATTGGCTCTGTCAATGTCTTTTCTTCATGCTGTACAGCATCATAACGAAATCAGCATTCACAGAAGCACATAGACAAGAGCGGTCATGGCCAGAAGCACATGGGTGACAGAGCAGGGCGAAAGCACACTGGTAAGGAACAGTTACACAGAGCAGGACAAGCTGAAGCACATGATGGAGACAGCACTCTCATGGACTGCCTCAACAAAAAGAAAAAAGGACCCCACCAAAACGAGAGCAGTGGAAGGACACAAGTACTTGGCCCATGCTCCAGAGGAGAGCCAAACACAAGAAGAGGGGTTGAAGCTTACACATGCTGGCAAACGAGAAGCAAGCAAATGAGAGTGACAACGAGGCCAACAAATGGTACGCAATGGGAAGGGCTCAAAGCCCACTGTGAACTAACAAAATGTCTTGCAAGCAACTGTGCATGCGCTGTCTCAGGCAAAACCTAAAAAAAACTGTAGTTGAAGTAACGCTCGCCACCAAACTCACTGACCCTCACTTCCTCATACGTCACAAAGAGCTCTCAAACATGGTGGGTATGAAGGATCTGGTGTTTTCAGTGAATCAACTTTTACGATGCTCCTTCGAAACCAGCTGAGGGCTCACTGTATGTTTCTGGGTGACATAAGGCCGGTACAGAATACTTAGAGGTGTCATCAAGCTTCCCAGTTTTTCTGAAACTTGCAATCCTCGCGTTTGGGGAACATGTTACCCTAACATAGGATGTTTGGCCCCATTGGCTCCCACGTATCCAATCGAAAAGGCTGAAAAGAAAATCCCTGAGAGAGGAAAATAGAATTCTAACCACCATGGCTAAAAGTTTAGGTGTGAGTATGAGTGAGTATGAGTATGAAAAGGGAGCAGAGGTAGGGGATACTCTCTCTCCCGGTCCCTTAGAGTGCCCTGAAGCCTCCTCCTGGAGTCTCTCCTGTGGGTCTTTCAGCCTGATTTTCGATCTGTCCTTTAGAGTCCTCCTGGACATCTTCTGGCAGTGGCCACAGTCTTCAGGGTAGCGACCCTCTGGGAGACAGTTTATACAGACATCATGGGGGGGTCTGTCTGGGCTTTCTTCCTCCTACAGCCAGGGTACTTCACAAATAGTGAAAACATTCTGACTGAAAAATAAAAAAGATTTCTGTCAGAAAATAAATGACAAACTCTCCTAGTCCTAATGGACATTTAGTGATATGGATTAGAAAAGGTTTTCATTCGAGAAAAAACAAAAAAGGTAGAGCTGAGTGCTCCACGATCCACTTGTCAGGAGGTGGTAAAAAGAAGTGGCCTGATTTTCACCTCTGAGGCATGATGGGACACTGGAGGAAGGGTGATGTAGTGTGACAGTTTTTTTAGTCACTGCTTAGGGCAGCATGTCTATTGGGATTGTCCTTCATTCCCTTCATTTTTCCTTTCAAAAGAAAAGAAATTTTTTTCTAGTCACTTTTCTTCATATAGTGACTATTTAGTTTAATTGAAGACCTTTTTTTAAATGAAAAATAAATGAAATGTAGCCACTTTTTGCCTTTAATAGACTGCAAAAAACAACAGTTTTTTCTACTTAAGCGCACTTTTATTTTACTGACAGTGCATATGTACATATTTTGTATATATTAGGCAAAGCAGTCTTGGATGCCCCCCCATAGGTGGAACAATTCTGTGCTTATGTATATTGATGTTTATTCCCTGGAAGAGAAGCAATGATACAAAAAAGTGATTCACCGGACTGATTCAGCTCCCAGACTCAAGGGTTAAACAGTGCTTATTTATTTTCATTTCAAAAAGGCTTTTCACAGGGTAAATTGGGTCTTTCTTAAAGAGTTTGAAGAATGCTTGAGGGTTTGGAAATACTTTTACACAGATGCACTGGGCTAGTTTGCACCACCAAAAGCAGTAATTAGAATAAATGCTCAAGAATCCCGGGTAATAGAGCACTCCTTCCTCTTTGCCCTAAATATCGGACCAGGGTTGTAGAGGATTCAAGATAACTCTGAGATTAAAGGGATTCAGTTGGCCTGGGCTTGTTTAAACTGACTATTTTCCTTAATGAAATTATAGTGTTGAGATCCGATCCAGTTTCATCCCTCCCTGCGCTCCTGGACAAATTAGAGCAATTTAGTACGGTGTCAGGTTACAAAAATAATATGGCTAAATCTGAAGCAGCGAGCCTTAAAGTCACTCCTGCAACACTCCGTCGCATGTCCAAAGTATTACCTATCTAATGGTCAACCACATCAATAAGACAAATACATATAAACATAATTCCCCTTACCTTTTGTTGCTTGATTAAATAAAAACAATCTCTCAAAGGTGGCAAAGTATGCGCCTCCCTTGGCTCATGTGCACAATGTCAATTAAAATGACAACTTTACCAAAGATTTTATTTCTCTTTCAGCCCACAACTATTTATATGCTTAAGGGCACCCTTGTTTAACTTAAAAACACATCTTAAGTTCAGAGAAGGGGGTTAGAAAATGAGGGTGTGTTTCAAGCAGTATTCCACCTAAATAGCGACTCACTAATTTCATATGAGCATAATATTGTGGTCAAAATACCGTGACTACAAAAATATCATTAACGAAAATATCGAATGTAAGTGTATATATATTTTTTAAACATTAATTTATGATAATATTCAAGTTCAACATATTTATTTTATTAATGTTTTATCTATGGTGTTTTATTGTATTACATTTTTATTTTATCATATATGTCATTGAAAAATTGTTTTCTAAATATGTTATAGTTAAGTATTTTGGGGGATTTGGCTTTATTGGTATAATGGGTGGATAGTGTTTTAATAATATATTAGCAAATGTTAATTGAATCCTATGTTTACTTTATACATTAAAATTATTTTTTAAATATTGAATATTGTTTCATTATTTATTACATTTTCATTTCAGGTTCTAGGGTTTATTGGGATATTGGAAGAGTGATTTTTTTAAAATAATAACATTAATATTAATTGTGTTATTATTAAATTATGTATTACAGTTTAATTATGGGGAGTGGCGTTTATTGCACAATTAGGTGGGTAGTTTTGAGTTTTTGTTAAATTATATGATATATATATATATATATATATATATATATATTTATAATAATTGTCGATTTAATACAGGCCTCAAAAACTCTACTCGCCAAAATTTTAGCCAAAACTTTTTCAGGTCTAGCTATTTTTAGCACCTACTAGTCCCATCTGGAAAGTAAACTTAGGCTGGGAAGGAACAGGTGTTCTGTTCATTCAGAAATCCAATGAGCAATAAAGATGCCATTAAATCTTGTTTTTATCTTGACACATTTGCTGTCTGTTCAAGGAAAGAGGTCCAAAGTCAGTTTGTCTTTTAGCTAATTGCTGCTTGGAAAATGAAGTTTATTTTTCTCCCTCTTACTAGAGATGGAGGTTTTTGTCAAGTGAGCTATCTGAAGATGTCAGTTATTTTTCTCTAACACAACATTTAAATAAATAGCCTGTCAATTAATATTACAAATATTTCAAAATATATCAGGAATTACTAAAGCAAATATTTTGTAATCGAGACGTGTGATGCAAACAAAGACTTAAATAGGAGCAGTACAAACCTGAACACTTTACTTGGTGATGTGCAAATGACAGATATTTGCAGAAACTCTATTTCTAAACATTATTGTTTGTACAATATATAGTTTTATCAGTGAAGCTGAATGTCAGTGGGAATGTTTGTGGCCATTTCAATGCAAAATCTGCTGATTACAAATTACAGTGTGCTGCCACTTCATGCTTTAGTTATGTATTTATTAAAAGTGATAGCTTTTAAGCAAGATTTGAGAAACAGTCCGGCCCCCGCCCTGATGAAATTGCTGATAATAAACTAAGAGGCAAGTTAGGGATCATGTGTATCCTAGGTGTGGCTAAATTTGTATTATATATTGAAAACGTTGTAATCTATTAAATCAAACAAAAGAGTTTTTTGTACAGCAGACGTGTTGAAGTTGCTCTCATACGTGATAATGTAGAAAACGGCGGCTCAATTAATTAAATATTTGCCCATGATCACATCATTTGAAACCCCTTTATGGGTCAAGAGCATTACAAATAGGTTGAGTAAATTATTTAAGTCACTAGACCTGCAGGTCTAGTAACATTTTTATGATTTTTCAAGGTTTGTAATATTAAAATGGGTGAGATTTTTAAAAATAATAAATGTATTAGTAAATAAAAGTTACAATATGTCAATTTAGTGTGTTTATGTGCATGTATGGGTGATTTATTTTAATTTAAAATTGCTTTTCAATAGTTTTAATTTAATTTTTAATAATTATGTTAAAGTTTCAAAACATATTTTATTTTTTTCAACTTTTAAGTATTTTAATGATTTTTAGGTTTTTCAAATGTTTTGTTCTAAATACATTTTAAACAGTACTTGATTTTTATTAATCTGACCTGCCAATCCTAAATATTTCTGTTACAATAGTAAATCTGATGCCACCCACCAACTATAAATGTATTTTATCCAATTTGTATGGTTAGAATTGTCTATTTATTTGTTTACTTGGAGTTAGGTTACTATTTCTTACCTTACTTTAGAATTTTATAAGATATTTTGAGGGCATTTAATTTCAAAGCATATATTTTTATTTAAAAAATGTTTAATTTATTTTCATTCTTTTATTGGGTTTTCTATTGTTTCCTATTTCCTGTAAGTGGTTTAGTATATGAAAAATATTTGTTTTTTTACCTGTTTATAACAATAATATTTTTGGGCCAATTAATAAAGTATTTAAATGTTAGAAAAATTATTAATAATTTTAAATGTTTATATTGTTTTTTTGTTTACAAATTGTCTCTATTTATATTCTCTTGCTTGTACTGTGGCAGTGCCTTAAAACTACAGCTTCTAGAGGATGATCTTAAAGGGAATATTCCATATTATGAAAAATAGGGCACTATCTCAAGCAACAAGAATTATTTTGGGGTGGATGTCCACGTCTAAGTGGGTGTAGATAAACGGCACTAGAAACTGACTTCAGTCTGTGTTGTTGGTGGACACAAACAAATATTGCTAAGAAGATGAGGTCAGGCAGACTCTGAAGAATGCTGGAAATGGAGAAAATCTCACACAATATATTGCTGTAACAGGCTGGAACTTTTGTAAAACATGTTCTGCATTGCTAGTCTTTTTTTTGCAGAAGATGCCAAATCACTGACTTGTCCAAGGTTATTGAGGGCACTGCAGATTTTAGTAGACTGAAGGTGTCAATTGTTGAAACACTGGAAAGTGCAGTACACCGATCTGAAGGAATATGCTGTGAATGGATGGGATAGATAAGCCTCTGAGTCACCCTTTCAAACAATAAAAATAGAGGTACTCCTGAGGGAGGGGCTGGTGGGGAGCAAGGGAGTGAGTTTTCATTTTGCCATATCTCTTGCTGTTCTCTAATGAAATATTAACAATTTACTGAACATGCTTTATAATATGGATGAAGGTGCTTGTCACATGTAATCCTAAAAACAATGGAAACTTTGTATCGGGATGAGTTATCATTCCTGGTTATCTAAAGCACTATTGTTTGAGGTCTTTCTGCTGCTTAGATCCTAAATACTGTAAGGTATAGAAAGTCAAGATTTGTTTCCTTTTTGGTCATCTTCAGTATTAGTCCCTGTTGGAAAACCACTCCCACACTAGAAAGGGTGGTGGTGGACTTCCCGAACACACTGTGGTAGCTTGGCTAGAGTGGTCAGGAATCAGGCACCGTGCTAAGCATACAATATACCCATACAATAACCATGCGTGCATCCGTTCCAAAAACGACTCTACACCGTAAAAATTATGAAAATATTCTTCTTTATCTTTTTCTCTTAGTTGCTGATTGGAAAAATAAATAAGACAATCACAATATACAAGTTTCAATTAGTGCAGGTCAAATAAATATTGGCTGTTTGATGAAATAAATAGGGGTGATCATAAATAACAGGGCATAAATACAAGTGCAATATATACAGACAATTAAATACTTTGAGGCAATAAATACTGTACCAATAAATATTGTACACCATCAAGTCCTGTGGACCTATAAATATAGTGCAGCAATAAATAGGTAAAAATTCAATAAATACAGTACCCCCAATAAATAATTAAAAGTATACAGCAACACTCCTGTAATCAGATGACACTTCAATTCTTAAGGGCTGATTTGGCCCAGGCACAGCTTGTAGGGTTGTGGAAGGCTTGAGGGGGGCTACTCCCTGGCTGGGACAAGGCTGAGGCCTAAACTGAGGTAGATCAAAGGGGGAAATACCAGTGCCCTGGCTTTCTCTCTCCACACAACCTCTCTAGGTTAGTCCCAGTTCACCCCAGGCACAGTCAGGTTGGTTTCAGCACCTCCCTAGCCCCTTAGAGTAGTCTCTCAGGTCTCCACAGGGCCTTAGGCGCCCTCTACTCCACTTACTGCCCTTTTTCTGATGTTCCGACGCCGCTGGAGTCGTGTCGACGCCGTGAGGCGGTTCCGGTTCGGTCTCGGCGGCCTCGGCACAATGTCAGTTCTTTGACGACGCCGGCAGGCGGTTCCGGTCCGATGTCGGTGGCCTCGGTTCGATCTCGACCTCCGATTCGACGGCGTCGGGCAGTCTCTTCACGATGTCGACTTCGGGCGGCTCCGGTCCGATGGCGCTCTCGGCTCCGATGACGTCGGCCGGCCTGGCCTCGATGTCGACTTCCGGCGACTCCGGGGTGCGATCCTCACCCCCGACCTCCGGTGCTCCTCCTCACAGGCTCCGGGCGACTCCGGAGTGCGATCCTCACTCCCGACCTCCGGTGCTCCTCTACCTCGGTCTCCGACGACTCCGGAGGGCGGACTTCACTCCTCCGATGACGCCGCTCGCTCGACCTCGGTTCACTTCCTCCTCGACCTCTGGTATTCCTCACGACCTCCGTCGGCGCCCTCTCACGACCTCAGGCGGCTCCGGGTACGACGTCTGCTACTTCAGTCAGCGCCGCTTCTCCACCTCGGGCTCCAGGTCTTCAGGCTACTCGACGCCGGACTCCAGGGAAACCAGTTCTCAGGTCAGGATCTTGCTGCTTTCTGTTTCTAAGGCCTGTTCCTGCTGTCCAGGTCCTTAGGATGAGTTTTTCTGGCTTCTTCCCACACAGGGCTACAGGCTGGGATCCATCAGTAGGGACTAGTATCAAGGGTGGGTTTATGGACCCCACTCCAGGCACAAGTTTCCACCCCTGCTGCTTCACTCCTTCCTCCTTCACTGTTGTGCTGCTCTCCCTTCACCAGTCAGGTGCCAACTGCCAGCTCCAACTGCCAACACTCTGTCTTAACCTCCCAACATTCTAAACCGCCTCCAACTGTCACAGAGTTCTGGAATGTTCTGGAAGGTGCTGGTAGGTTCCAGTGGATGCTGGTGATGTCACAGGTGGCCACCATTTTGTGCTCCAGGCCCTCAGACAGAAGTTTCAGGGGTAGCTAAAATGGCTCCCTGAATCTGCAGCAACACGAAAAAGTCTGGTGGTTCCCAAAAAGGAAAAATTCAAACAGGGTTTGAGGCAAAAGTGGGACAAAATAAATAATGATGAGGAGGGACCACCCAAAGGGCTGACAGGTCTAACACGCGTCCCCCCCAGCTGAAAGTGGGGAGAGCTACCCAACCCCTTGGGAGTTCTCATCACTAAGGCGGAAATACCTTGAGAGACCGTCTGCATTGGCGTGGTCCACTCCAGGCCGATGTTCCACCTGGAAGTCCATCCCCTGTAGGGAAATAGACCACCTCAACAACTTGGGATTCTCCCCCTTCATCTGCATCAGCCAACGAAGGGGTCTGTGGTCGGTCTGAACAAGGAAGTGCGAGCCAAACAGGTATGGCCGCAGCTTCTTCAGAGCCCATACCACTGCAAAGGCTTCACGCTCTATTGCACTCCACTTCTGTTCCCTGGGAAGTAGTCTCCGGGATAGGAAGACCACGGGTTGATCCAGACCCTCTTCGTTGAGTTGCGATAACACTGCCCCAATGCCATGTTCTGATGCATCTGTCTGGACAATGAACTTCTTGGAAAAGTCTGGGGCCCTTAAGACCGGGGCCTCGCACATGGCTTTCTTCAATTTCTCAAAGGCTTGCTGACAAGCCTCCGTCCAGACTACCCGTCGAGGTTGTTTCTTGGACGTGAGCTCCGTGAGAGGGGCTACGATGGTACCGTACCCCTTCACGAAGCGGCGATAGTATCCCGTGAGGCCCAAAAATGCTCGGACCTCAGTCTGTGTCTTGGGGGGTTCCCAGGCCATGATGGCCTCGATCTTCGCCTGGAGGGGTTGCACCGCTCCCCTACCCACCAAGTGTCCAAGGTACACTACCGACCCCTGCCCGATCTGGCACTTGCTGGCCTTGATCGTCAATCCAGCTTGTCTCAGGGCCTGGAGAACAGCTTGCAGGTGACGCAAGTGATCCTCCCAGCTGCTACTGAAGACGGCTATGTCATCCAGATAAGCAGCAGAGAAACTCTCCATTCCGGTGAGGATCTGGTTTACCAGGCGCTGAAACGTGGCAGGTGCGTTCTTGAGCCCAAAGGGCATCACACAGAACTGGTAGTGGCCATTGGGCGTGGAGAAGGCTGACCTTTCCCTTGCTCCATCAGTCAACGAGATCTGCCAGTACCCTGAAGTAAGGTCAAAGGTACTTAGATATTGGGCAGCTCCCAGCCGGTCAATCAATTCATCCGCCCTAGGGATCGGATGTGCATCAGTCTTTGTCACTGAATTCAGTCCCCGGTAGTCCACACAGAACCTCAGTTCTGGTTGGGCACCCGGTGGTGCAGCTTTCGGTACTAACACCACCGGACTGGACCAGGGGCTGCTAGAAGGTTCAATCACTCCTAGCTCCAGCATCTTAGTGACTTCACTATGAATGCTGGCCTTCACCTTGTCTGACATCCGGTAGATCTTGGACTTCACAGGTGGGCTGTCTCCTGTGTCCACGTCATGGACGCACAGGTGAGTCCTACCCGGGACAAGGGAGAACAACGAAGAGTACTGCCCCAGGACTTGGCGACAGTCCTCCTGCTGTTCAGGAGTTAGAGATGGGGAGAGAATCACTCCCTCCACCGACCCATCCTTTTCTTGAGACGCAAACAGATCAGGGAGAGGCTCGCTTTCCACGTCCTCTCCTCCGTCAGTCACCATCATCAAGATGACTTCGGGCCTCTCGTGGTGGGGTTTGAGGCGGTTGGCATGCAGCACCCGCAGGGGCTGACGAGGGGTCTTCAGGTCCACCAAGTAGGTAGCCTTACCCTTCTTCTCCAACACCTCAAAGGGTCCTGACCAGCGATCCTGGAGGGCACTAAGCTCTCCGGGTTCGATCACCCACACCTTCTGGCCAGGCTCCAACTCCACCGGGTGAGCGTTGTGGTCATACCACGCCTTCATCACTGCTTGGCTGGCTTCCAAGTTGTCAGAAGCTTGCTTCCACAACTTAGCCATTTGGCTCCGGAAGGCCAGCATGTAGCTCACCACATCCTGGGGGAGCTTTCTGGGAGTTCTTTCCCAGCCGTCTCTCACCAGGTTAAGAGGTCCGCGTACAGGGTGCCCATACAGAAGCTCGAAGGGGCTGAAGCCCACTCCCTTCTGTGGCACTTCCCTGTAGGAAAAAAGTAAACAGGGTAAGAGGACGTCCCATTTCCTCCGCAGGCTTTCAGGCAGACTTCTGATCATGCCTTTTAAGGTTTTGTTAAACCTTTCCACTAGACCATTGGTCTGGGGGTGGTAAGGAGTTGTGAACCGGTAGGTCACTCCACACTCCTTCCACATTGCCCGCATATATGCTGACATGAAGTTGGTCCCCCTGTCGGACACAACTTCCTTGGGAAAACCCACTCGGGTAAAGATTCCCATCAGGGCCCTAGCCACAACAGGTGCTGTTATGGTCCTCAGAGGTATTGCCTCTGGGTACCGTGTGGCATGATCCACCAGAACCAGGATAAACCTGTGACCAGCTGTAGTTGGTGGATCTAATGGACCCACAATGTCGATGCCCACCCTTTCAAAGGGGGTGCTAACGACAGGAAGTGGTTCCAGGGGAGCTTTCAGCTTCACCCCTGTTTTCCCACTGGCTTGGCAAGACACACATGTCCGGCAGTAGGTATCGGATGACACTTTCATCTGAGGCCAATAAAAGTGTGGGACAAGACGGGCGAAGGTCTTGTCTTGCCCCAGGTGTCCTGCCAATGGTATCTCGTGAGCCAACTCCAAAAGGAAGGCTCGATAACGTTGAGGAACTACCAAGGCTCGTGACGATCCATGTAGGGGTGCCTTGGGTTCACTGTAGAGGAGGCCATCCTCCCAGTAAACACTGTAGTTCCCTTCAACGTTCCCTGCTGCCTGGGCTTCGGCCTGTCGCCTCAGCCCCTCAAGGGTAGGGCACTCCCTCTGGCCCTGGCAGAATTCCTCCCTGGACGGGCCTCCCTCCACGTGCCACTCGGCCGGGATGGGTAGGTCCTCCAGGTTGGTAACGTCCCCCTCCGCAGACTCCTGGTCCACCACCTCCGGTGGCCTATCCGTCCTACGGGGTGGAGACGCCGAGGCAGGCTCCTCCTGTCCTCGGTTCTTCCCTTGACTGGCAGCTGGCTGGGCCTTTGTTCCAGGCTCCAGCCGGAATGAACTCCCTCTTCGGGTAGTCGCGGACCTTGTGCTAACACAGGCCCAGTCAGGTGTACCCAGCATCTCGGTGTGAGTCCGGTATTCCACCTCCTTCCAAGCGTTGTGCTCCATGTCATTCCCCAGCAGACAATCGACTGGCACGGCAGGGCTTACGGCAACTCGAAGTGAACCTGCAACCCCCCCCCATTCAAAGGGAACCTCGGCCACGGGATAGTGGCCTGTTCTGCCGTCAGCCATCGCGGCTGGGTGGAGTACATCGGGAATTACCTGCTCTGGAGACACCAGCTGGCTACGCACCATAGTCATACTGGCTCCTGTGTCTCTCAGAGCCTCCCCTCTTTGGCCGTTGATGGTGATCCACTGCCCATACTTTGCGGTATTTGCGGGCACCTGGATCTTAGGAACCATCTCCCGTTCTCCCAGGGACACTAAAGTGACACCCGCCCACTCCCTTCCCTTAGTTAAGGGCATCTCCTCCCCGAGCACTACACTAGCTACTCCGGGGGTCTTTCCTCCAGTGGGAGGGGGTGATCGTTTCTGACACTTCGGATCTCCTTTATAGTGTCCAACGCCACCGCACTCGTAGCAATGGACAACCCTTGGCTGCTGACTCTGGCCAGGATTAGGGTTTCTGGGTGGGTTAGCCCTAGGGGTGAATCCTGTTCCCTTTCCTTGGAAGCTATTTTGGGGGCTTTTGGAGAACTCCTTTTTCTTTTCCCCTCCCTCTTTCTTCTGGGGGGCGCCCTGTCCAGCCTTTTGAGTATCCCCTCCAGTCCCCCTTGTGGACACCCGGGTACTAGCCCAAATGTCCGCCTCCTCAGCAAGCTTCCGGGGACTGGTCAGCTTGCTATCCACCAGGTGTTGCCGCAGTTCAGGGAAACATTTCTCGAGCAGGTGTTCCTTCAGTACTAGGTCAAACAACTCCTCGTAGTTCCTCACTTCACTGCCCTGAATCCAACCTTCCAGTGCCTTCTTTGCATAGTCCAGGAAGTCCACCCAATTCTGTGTGCCCAGTTTGTGACTACCCCTGAACTTCTGTCTGTACTTTTCAGGTGTTAGTCCAAACTTTCTGATGAGCGCCAGTTTCATGGTGGGGTAGTGGGTCTGCTCATCCTCTTCGAGGGCCAATAAAGCATCCCTACCAGCTGGAGGCATGTACTTATACAATCCCCCTCCCCAGTACTTCTCTGGAACCCCATGGGCCCTTAACGAGACCTCATAGGCCGCTAGCCACTTGGCGATATCATCACCCAACCCATAGCTAGCTACTATGTCCTTTGGCAGGTAGGGTTTGGATTCCCTGGTGATCTCTTGGTCTTTGCTGCCACCATTAGGAACAGTTGGTGCCCCAATTCTTAGGATCTGAAGCTCTATCTCTTTCAGTCTTATCTCATGAGCCATCTTCTGTTTCTCCGTCTCATGAGCCATCCTCTGTTCCTCCTTCTCCTTCTCCAGCTTTGCTAAGTCCCATGTGAGCTGTCTTTTCTCCCTCCGATCTGCTAACTCCACTTCGGATAAGCCCCCACTAGAGACAGTGCTGCCCTTCCTAGAAAGTGTCCTGGGCCCTGCTGACAGGTTCCCCACCTCAGGTTGGTACATCTCAGCCCCCTCGGGGTCAGGCTCTCCATCCCTGTCTTCCTCCTCAGCCTTGCTTTCCCTGCGTGCCTCCCCCCAAGCCCTTAAGCTGGTTTGGAGTGCACCCTTCTTTGCTCCTGGGGGACAGTACACCCCCTCCCGCTGGCAAAACTCCCTGAGTTGGGCCACAGTGTACGTTTCTAGATTTTCTAGTACAAACTCCATCTCGCCCACTCAGGTTAGAGGACAGGTTTTGTGCAGTAACAATGCAGGGGGGTACCTTTAATAATACCTCCTCCCACCACCAGAGTAAATTTGGAAAAAAACAAAATCCCACAATTAGGAAGGCCGCTTTGAGAAAACTCCCGGTGTAGGCCTATGGACTACCCACAGTTATTGTTGAGTATATGTAGGCACAGCTCTATCCCACCACTGAACACCAATTTATGTTGGAAAACCACTCCCACACTAGAAAGGGTGGTGGTGGACTTCCCGAACACACTGTGGTAGCTTGGCTCGAGTGGTCAGGAATCAGGCACCGTGCTAAGCATACAATATACCCATACAATAACCATGCGTGCATCCGTTCCAAAAACGACTCTACACCGTAAAAATTATGAAAATATTCTTCTTTATCTTTTTCTCTTAGTTGCTGATTGGAAAAATAAATAAGACAATCACAATATACAAGTTTCAATTAGTGCAGGTCAAATAAATATTGGCTGTTTGATGAAATAAATAGGGGTGATCATAAATAACAGGGCATAAATACAAGTGCAATATATACAGACAATTAAATACTTTGAGGCAATAAATACTGTACCAATAAATATTGTACACCATCAAGTCCTGTGGACCTATAAATATAGTGCAGCAATAAATAGGTAAAAATTCAATAAATACAGTACCCCCAATAAATAATTAAAAGTATACAGCAACACTCCTGTAATCAGATGACACTTCAATTCTTAAGGGCTGATTTGGCCCAGGCACAGCTTGTAGGGTTGTGGAAGGCTTGAGGGGGGCTACTCCCTGGCTGGGACAAGGCTGAGGCCTAAACTGAGGTAGATCAAAGGGGGAAATACCAGTGCCCTGGCTTTCTCTCTCCACACAACCTCTCTAGGTTAGTCCCAGTTCACCCCAGGCACAGTCAGGTTGGTTTCAGCACCTCCCTAGCCCCTTAGAGTAGTCTCTCAGGTCTCCACAGGGCCTTAGGCGCCCTCTACTCCACTTACTGCCCTTTTTCTGATGTTCCGACGCCGCTGGAGTCGTGTCGACGCCGTGAGGCGGTTCCGGTTCGGTCTCGGCGGCCTCGGCACAATGTCAGTTCTTTGACGACGCCGGCAGGCGGTTCCGGTCCGATGTCGGTGGCCTCGGTTCGATCTCGACCTCCGATTCGACGGCGTCGGGCAGTCTCTTCACGATGTCGACTTCGGGCGGCTCCGGTCCGATGGCGCTCTCGGCTCCGATGACGTCGGCCGGCCTGGCCTCGATGTCGACTTCCGGCGACTCCGGGGTGCGATCCTCACCCCCGACCTCCGGTGCTCCTCCTCACAGGCTCCGGGCGACTCCGGAGTGCGATCCTCACTCCCGACCTCCGGTGCTCCTCTACCTCGGTCTCCGACGACTCCGGAGGGCGGACTTCACTCCTCCGATGACGCCGCTCGCTCGACCTCGGTTCACTTCCTCCTCGACCTCTGGTATTCCTCACGACCTCCGTCGGCGCCCTCTCACGACCTCAGGCGGCTCCGGGTACGACGTCTGCTACTTCAGTCAGCGCCGCTTCTCCACCTCGGGCTCCAGGTCTTCAGGCTACTCGACGCCGGACTCCAGGGAAACCAGTTCTCAGGTCAGGATCTTGCTGCTTTCTGTTTCTAAGGCCTGTTCCTGCTGTCCAGGTCCTTAGGATGAGTTTTTCTGGCTTCTTCCCACACAGGGCTACAGGCTGGGATCCATCAGTAGGGACTAGTATCAAGGGTGGGTTTATGGACCCCACTCCAGGCACAAGTTTCCACCCCTGCTGCTTCACTCCTTCCTCCTTCACTGTTGTGCTGCTCTCCCTTCACCAGTCAGGTGCCAACTGCCAGCTCCAACTGCCAACACTCTGTCTTAACCTCCCAACATTCTAAACCGCCTCCAACTGTCACAGAGTTCTGGAATGTTCTGGAAGGTGCTGGTAGGTTCCAGTGGATGCTGGTGATGTCACAGGTGGCCACCATTTTGTGCTCCAGGCCCTCAGACAGAAGTTTCAGGGGTAGCTAAAATGGCTCCCTGAATCTGCAGCAACACGAAAAAGTCTGGTGGCTCCCAAAAAGGAAAAATTCAAACAGGGTTTGAGGCAAAAGTGGGACAAAATAAATAATGATGAGGAGGGACCACCCAAAGGGCTGACAGGTCTAACAGTCCCTGACTTTTCTAGCAGGAGTGGAACTTAAGGAACATACTAGATAAGATGAAGCTCTAACCACTGAAACAGCCAGGGACTAACTTACATCAGGATAAGGTAACTAAGTTCTAGAAAATGTTACGGATATGCCTTTTTCACAGGAATATTGTGCAGTAAATTTTCTCCTCACTTTCAGTTCTGGCCTCCCCACCAGACCACCTTATTTGATCTAGAGCAAATCCATTTACCTGCATGGACCGGACTTCCTTATATGCCAAAACAAGGAGTGCTACTATATAAACATTCACTGGCAATGCATTAAGATTGGTTTGCTAGCCGGAGGAGCCTAGCGCGCAACCAAGATGGCCGCGTAGGTGCGAAGCTCCCGAGGACCTCCGCGACCTCCTGAATTAATCCTGATTATATCCTGTCTTTGATGAGGGGACTGTGTCTGTGTACCCGAGCTGAGGCGGCACCCGTTTTCCGTTTTCGAATCGGACCCCGAAAACCGGTGGGAGCACCGATCGAAGATTGCGGCCTTCTCCGCGCCGGCCCCCCGGATTGGAGTTGTGGGGCGATCCGGGGACAAAGCGAACAACAGCGGCGGGCAGGGCTGGGCGACTCGCGTACCCCGCGCTTTCACTTTCGCTTTTGCGCCCTCCTTGCCCTCAAGCGAGGTAGGGTTGCGGAGCGGGGTGCGGTGGTGTGGCCTTGTCCCGGTGCCCGGCTGACCCGCCGGCTGGGAGTTGTCCTGCGGTCCAGTGGTCACCCCCCCCCGGAACCCGTGAACTGGTTTATCGGCCCTTTCGAGGAGATTGGCACGACTTTGGGAGTGCGACATGTCCACAAAGCAAGATGGCGACCGGGCAAAGGTGAAATCGACCCGCCGTGGCCCGGCACATCAGTCTAACAGCATGGACCGCTACACCCTCCAGAAGGGATCTCCAGAGGCACCGCGTACATCCCCCGCGGGCCCGACTGAGGCGTCTGCTCAGCCCGCGGATCTGACCCTCCGGGACGTCATGGGCGCCATTGCCGAGATGAAGGCCTCGGTGGACCAGCGCTTTGATACTCTGGCGCAGAAGATAGACTCGCCCTGGTGGATGTGGGCCTGGTGAGAGCCGACTTGTCTAAAACAAATGACCGGGTCGATTCCCTGGCCCACACTACCTCGAGTCTCACTACAGACGTGGCGGCCCTTCAAAAGGAGGTGCACCGGCTTGGCCAGGCGAGCGCCCTGATGGACCGTCGATTGGAGGACTCCGAGGGTCGGGCCCGGAGGAACAACGTTCGCATTGTCGGGGTGCCAGAGGCACGGGAGGAGGAGGCGGCAGATTTGTTTGTGGAAGACCTGATCCTCACCCGTCTCCAGCCCCGGGGGCTGAGTAAACTTTTTGCGGTGGAACGTGCTCACAGGGTCCCCGGAGGAAGACCTAAGGCCGGAGCCCCGCCGCGGCCTCTCATTGCCCGGATTTTTAACTTTCGGGACAGAGACGCTATCCTGCAGACTTCCAGGCTACAGGGACCGGTCAAGCTCGATAATATGGACGTGAATTTCTACCCTGACTTTACTCCGACGGTCCAAAAGCAGAGACTGAGTTTTCTCGGAGTTAAACGTCGCCTACGGGACCTGAACCTTAAGTACTCAATGCTTTTTCCAGCTAAGCTGAGGGTGGAGGTGGATGGTCGCACGCACTTTTTTGACCGTCCCGAGGCGGCTGGGGACTGGTTGGATACTCTGCCTGGGGATCGGGGCCGGGGGGGTGGGGGGGGTGCGGTTGGCGGGGAGGGCTCGCCGGATCAGAACTGAGGGGTGAATAGTAGGCCTTGCTCTGGACAACATTCCGGTTACCATTCACTGATCGTGTATGTTCCCCTCCTATGGAGGTCGTACGGGGTCCATTGGGGGCTTTCCCTCCTCCTCTGGGGGACTAGTTAGTTTTTCGTCTATGGGGCGACAGGCACACTGCACTTTGGGGGGGCTGTCTGGGCTCATGCAGGGGTGCAGGGAGGGGGGAGTTCTGTTGGGATGGGTGGGCGGGGGTGGAGTGTTGTTTGTTTGCACCGCAAGGCGAACCCTTTACTGTATTGTTGTTTTCGAGATGCTCTTTGGGGGACGACTGATGGCTTCCACGTATGATGGGGGGTAGGGATTTGACTGTGTTATCATGGAACGTTAACAGACTGGGGGATAGGATTAAGCGTGGTGTGGTCCTGCAGTATCTGAAACGAATTTCACCAGATGTGGTCTTTCTGCAGGAAACACACCTTATAGGTAATTCCTTTCATGCCATGAATCGGCGAGGCTATCGCTTGGTGGCCCATTCGGGCTTCACTTCGGGCTCGCGGGGGGTGGGCATCATGATTAAGAACTCGCTCCCATTGGAGATTGATGAGGTGCGCCATGATGAGAGGGGACGTTACACTGTCTTGGTGGGTAGAATGGAGGGCAGAGTGGTCGTTTTTGTATCAGTGTACCTTCCGCCGGGGTTGCAATCTACCGCGTTTGCGGACCTGGGGCGCCTCCTCCTTGACCTCCCGGGTGGGCTTCTGGTAGTTGGGGGGGACTTCAATGCGGTGGCTTCTGGGTCTATGGATCGTCATCCCCCCAGGGACCTCCCCCGGGCACAGGCGTGGCTGTCCGGCCTTTTAGATACACTAGGATTGGTGGATTGCTGGCGACTAAAGCATCCCGCGCAGCTGCAATACACCTTCCATTCGGGTGCCCATGGTAGCCTCTCGCGGCTTGATTATGTCCTTGTCCCTGCGGCCTATGCTGGGAGAGTGGGAGAGGTGCGCCATTTGGCGCGGGGTATTTCAGATCACTCCCCACTATTGTTGCACTTTGATGTCTTCCCGAGGGGGGAGGGCAGGGTAGCCCCAATCAATGCCTGGTACCTGCGCGACCCCACTATTCGAGCCGAATTGATCAAATCCTTGCAGCGGTACTTTGAGGAGAATGTGGGGTCTGTCCCTTCGGCTATCTCCCTGTGGGAGGCTTTTAAGGTAGTTCTCAGAGGGGAGGCCCTCTCCTTTATCTCCCATGCCCGGAGGCGCGAGCGGGAGGAGGTAACCCGGGTGGAGGCCGAAATTACTGAACTAGAGGGTGACCTGGGGAGCGGGGTGATGGATGCCACATTGCATGTTCTACACCTCAAGCAGGCGGCCTATAGGGCCCTCGTCACGGAGGCGGCCAGGGGCCTCAGTAGAGAGCAACAGGGGCGACTGTATGATGTGGGTGATAAGGCTGGTAAATTGATTGCGTGGTTGGACAAAAAGGAGAGAGCGAGTCGTGTGGTTCCGTTGATCGAGAGGATGGATGGTGTGTGTGTCACCGAGCCGGACGCCATTGTCTCCTGCTTCGCGGATTATTTCCGCGAGGTGTATTCCCCGGTTTCTCCCTGCTCGGAGGAGGATTCCCATGCCCTGCTTCGGGACATCGCGCTGCCCTCCCTTTCGGTGGAGGACAGGGATTCGCTGGACGCTCCTCCCACCTCGGACGAAATTGCCCTTGCTATCCGCTCGGTCGCATCTGGCAAGGCCATGGGCCCCAATGGCATCCCTATCGAGCTGTATAAGCTGCGACCGGATGTACTGGCGCCCCACCTGCGCGCGATGTTCCTGGCGGCCCGCTCGCGGGGTTCCCTTCCGCCGGACCAGCGTCTGGCCACGATCGTGGTGATCCACAAGGAGGGGAGACCCCGTGAGCGGGTCACATCCTATAGGCCTATCTCGCTCTTGAACGCGGAGCCCAAAATCCTCGCCAAGGTGCTGGCCAACCGGCTGGTCGGCGTGGTGGGCGATTTGGTCCACCAAGACCAGTCCGGCTTCATACCCCATCGCAACACGGCCCTTAATCTGCGACGCTTGCACGGGGTGCTCGCGCGTGTCCCGTTCGTGCGGGAACCGGCCATCTTGGCGTCCTTGGACGCCACCATGGCGTTTGATACGCTCGAGTGGCCATACATTTGGGCGATGCTGGCGAAGTTTGGCTTCGGACCGGGCTTCATCAGCTGGGTCAAGTTGTTGTATTCCGGCCCATTGGCGCAGGTGGTGGTGAATGGACGAGTTTCGGCCCCATTCGCACTGGGACGGGGCACGCGACAGGGTTGCCCCCTGTCGCCTCTCCTGTTTGCACTGGCCCTGGAGCCCCTGGCGGAGTGGCTGCGGTGGCACCCTTCCATCCGTGGTCTCCGCTGGACCCCCGAGCATGAGGACCGTGTGTCCCTCTACGCTGATGATATCCTTCTATATCTCGCCTCCCCGCGTAAATCACTGATCGTCCTAGTTGATGTTTTGCGCTCATTCGGTCGCAACTCAGGCCTCGTCATCAACTGGGCGAAATCCTGTGTATATGTGCTTGCCGGGGAGGCTCCGGTCCTACCACGGGACTGTCCGATCCAGATTGCCTCCCAGGGGTTTCGGTACCTGGGTATATATATTACTCTGGACCCGGAGGCCCGCTATGAGCGGAATTTGCTGCCCCCCCTCCAGCGCTTGAAGGAGGACTTGGTGCGTTGGCGGCGTCTGCCGCTTTCGCCGCTCGGCCGAGCGGCCTTGTTCAAGATGATGTCATTGCCGCGCTTTCTGTACGCTCTCCAGAACACTATGGACTTGGTCCCGGCGCGCTACTTCCGTGAGGTGGAGAGTTTGCAGCGTCGCCTGTTCTGGGACGGGAGGCCACGTATTGCCTTGGCTAAATTGACGCTCCCGTGGTACGATGGGGGGGTTGCCCTCCCGGATATTAAACGGTATTACTGGGCCTCCCAGCTAGCTGCGATTAATCATGGCCTTTACGGGCCCGCCCTGAACCCGGCATTTGAAATGGACAAGATGCTCCTGCCCGGTGGCGACTACAATCGAGCGCTCTACTCTGGCGCGCCGGACCCTCGCCTGACGGGACCGACGCGTGTCATGGTGCGTGTATGGCACGCGGCTAACGCAGCTATGGGGTGGAAGGACCGTTTGACCCGGGCGTCGCCGCTATATGCGTCTGCGAGGTTGGGCTCCCTGTGGACCTCGAAGGGCTTCGAGAAGTGGGACACGATCGGCATCAGCACAGTGGGAGATCTCTGGACGAGGGGGGGATTCAAAACTTTCGAGACGCTGCAGACGGAGTTTCAGTTGCAAGGCAGTGAGTACTTTCGGTACTTACAAGTCCGCCACGCGCTGGGCTCCGTCTTCCCGGATGTCGCGTCCATTCCGGAGTCTTCCCCCCTGGAGGACAGAGTGCTGGATGGCCATGTCCCAGACAGCACGATCTCCCTTATATATAAAAAACTGATCAATGACCGATCGGGCCTGCTGACTGGCCTCCGCGAGGCCTGGGTTGCCGATGGGCTGGAATTGGACGACGAGGACTGGATTTCCGCGGTGGCCTCTCCGAAGGAGGTGGCCATCCCGGCTCGCCTTCGCTTCGTCCAGCTTAAGATCCTCCACCGGGTTTACGTGACGGGGCCAAGGCTTCTACGTATGGGCTTTGCTGAGGATGGACTGTGTAAGCGTGGCTGTGGTGCTTTGGCAACTTTCTTGCATATTCTGTGGGAATGCCCAAAGGTGGAGCGATTCTGGCGTGGTGTGCACGAGGTCCTGCGAGTGGTTACGCGTGTCGCGCTGTTGCCTGAAGCGAGGAGATGCTTGCTGAATGTGTGGGAGCCAACTGACTACTCGGTTCCGCAGACGCGGTGGGTGACTCTGGGATACATGATAGCTAAGCGTGACATTGCTCAATTGTGGGGATCCCAGAGGCCCCCGGCGGTGTCGGCCTGGAAAGAACACATGGATTGGTGTATGTTTCGTGAAAAGGTGGTGTATGTTGCGAGGGGTAAGCCTGGGGCGTGGGTGAAAATCTGGGGCCCCTGGAACGCCTATCGCGGGGGTATTTGCGAGCCGCCACTGCTGCCGGCTGCCTCACCAGCTCCGTCCCCCTAGCCGACCCCCTCCCCCAGCCACGGGCACGTGGTTCCCCAGTCCCCGATCTGTTCTCATTCCCCTCTTCAGAGTTTGGCGATTGGTTGGGGTCCCCCACTTAAGGAGCGCGTGCTGTCACTTGGGATTGCGGGTTGCCTTGCGGGTGTGGTTTTTTGTGTTGTTGTGTTTCGACAAAAGGAAACCGTATTGTGGGTTTGGAGTTATGTGGCCTGCACTACTGATATCTCCTGATTTACCTTTTTGCACCGCCAAGAGAATTTTCTGTATATATGTCATATGCTTCTGCCACTCTAGCGGCCGGCCAGACGGTTGTAGGCCCATACCTGTAACTATTTGAGATTGCAATAAACGGTTTCAAAAAAAAAAAAAAAAAAAAAAAAAAAAAAAAAAGATTGGTTTGCTTTTTAACCCAGAAGGCAAACCTATTGGCTTTGCCAATGCTTGTTCGCAAGATGACAGCCAGAACTGCCTGGCATGTGTAGATCTGCTGGATATGGACCTAATGGCAGAATCAAAAAGCATTTGCAATGCAATAGGTCTCGCATTTGCAAGAGTTTGAACTATTGGTTTTGCAAATTATATTGTTTTTTGTTTGGAGTGGAGAGGATGTATGTTGGTTGTAGTGGAATTCTGTGGTTTGAATTGGAACTGAGTTGTGAAATTGTGTTGGGTGGAATTCTGTGGCGTGTAGTGATATGGTGAAAAGATAGGGGTGAGAGTTGTATAAAATAGATAGAAAAGTAAGATTGAGAGGGATGGGTAGTTTGTGTATGAAGTGGTGAATGTAATCTAGATAGAGCAGTAAAAATAGACTGAGAGAATGAAGCGGAGAGAAGGTTATAGATACCCAAAGAGGCGTTTTTTGTGTACACACAAGGCAGCGAAATAATTAGAGACGAGTGTATTTGCGGTTTGGATGTTTTGAAAAGTTATGGTAAAGAAACTGTGCTGAAAGACCTAAAGTGAACCAATACAAGAAATGTTGGTTCAGTGCGTGCTTGTGCAATGGAATTATGTGGATAGTAATTATGTGGTATTAAGTGTAGTGGACTTATGTGTAGTGGTGTTGTGTGTCGAGGAGTGGCATGTATTACATGGAGGTATGTGGTGTTGAATTATATGGCATGATGTAGAATTCTGCGGTGTGAATTGGATGAATGTGGTGTGCAGTGGAATTATGTACTGTGGAGTGGAATTTTGTGCAGTGGAATGGAATTGTGTGGAGTTAAATTGTGTTGCATGGACTTGTGTGGCACTGAGTGGAATTATGTTGAGTGGAATTATGTGGCATGGTGTGGAGTGTATTTGTGTGGAGTGTATTAATGTGGAGTGTTGCTATGTAGCATTGATTAGATTTATGTGAAGTGTGATAATGTGCTATTGAGTGGAGTGTAATTATGTTGTGTGGTATTGAATTGTGAGGCATTGGATTGTGTGGTGTGGCATGGTCTGGAATTATGTGGAGTGTAAATATGGGGCATGTTGCGCAGTTCAATTTTGTGGAGTGTAATTATGTAGGTTGGAGTGTGATTATGTGTAGTGTAATTATCTGGAGTTGAATTGTGTTGTGTGGAATGTAATGAAATGATGTGGCATGGAGCAGTATTAAGTGAAGTGGAATTATGTTGCATGGAGCAGAGTGGAAATTTGTGAAGTTGAATTTGTTGGGTTGGGATTATGTGGCATATAGTGGAGTGATGTGGAGTTGAATTGTGTGGTGTGGAATTATGAGGTGTTGAAATGTGTTGTGTAGTGGAATTACGCTGTGTGTCTGTGTGGAATTGTGTGGCACTGCAGGGAGAGGGTTCTGCGACTGAATCAAGCAGTAATAAGTCAAATTACAGGTACTGTACCGCCTTATACCATACAACACCATACAATACTTCATCACATCATACTTGACTATGCAACACACCATGTCACACATTACAAAACCTCATCATATAACTCCACTCATACAACATACAATTCTACACCAGGCCATACTACAACATCCAAAACCGCAAACTGTCTTTCTCACCACACCAGTCTCAGTATTGAACACCAGAACATACAGAATACTTCATGCAATAGACATGCCACATTATCTCAGATACCACTCCATCATTTTATTGAACATTGCAACACATAATACCATAAAGCAACAGACCCCAACACAGCATATCATATTTACCCAGCAAACGTATACCTTAGACATGCGATACTATCATAAGCATAAGACACCATTCAAAAGGACACAACACCGCAACACTTAAAATTACCTCATTCTAAACCTGACCATAAGACATCAAAGCATCTAAGACATCACACAAAACTACACTCTCTCATCATAGAACGACATGTCACTATCCAAAATCACATCATCCTACTTAAAACACACCACCTCACACTATTCTACGAAATATACCATAACATACAATATGACACAATAACGCACCATACAAAACTACCCCAAATCACACTTCATCATACCGAACTCCACATCATACCATACTGCACCACATAACATTATACCACATCATATAACACCAGATAGTACAACAACAACATGCACACCACATCGTGCCACACAAAGCCACAGCATATCATCTCAAAGAATCCAACATGCCAGCCACATCACACCATCTTACTAAAATCACAACATCCAGCAAAACATCATACTATTCAGTGGCACTTCAACCATAAAACGCTATGTAACTAGACTGGCTTCTGGTTCTCACCAAACCCTCCCCATCACACAAAGCTGTAAACAGATACCAGGAAGATAAGAGCAAGAAAAACAGAACTGATAACTTATGCAAGTTCGCCAATGAAAAGCGGAGTTATTATCCATTAGTAAATTAAATTCAGAGTATCACAGGATAAACTTTTTGTCTCCTTCTTGTGAAGCCTCCGGAATTTATAAATCAAGGTCAGTTTTGTGTCCCCCTTCGTGCTACAGAATCTGAGTGATTAAAAGTCTGGGTGAGAAAGGATGGAAGCATGCTTGGAACTCCGCATTTCACCTACATCTTTATAGCTTCACAGAGTCAGTGCGCAAATCCGGGTTTTCGTCTTTACCTTGTACTTTAACGGAAACAAATACATGGATTTGCCTGTGAGGGACCCTTTTCCCCGAACCCCAAACCCTCCCGTGTACCACCCGGATTACCTCCTTTACGGAGTTCTCCCTTCCCGGACACGCCAAACAACATGATCTCCAAAGAGTCCGTGACAACGAAGACCCCGCCCTTCTCTCTCTTACAGGGTCCAATCCGATGTGACGACAGACCGGAAGGACTCGACCGGTACCCCGGAAGTCCCTCCCCCTCCCAGGTGGACGACCACAGAAAAGGCGGAATTGAGACGAATGAAGGCGTCGGAAGATCGTGGCAGGAACTCTCGACTGGCGATACTGAGGAAGGAGAAGACGGAAGTGGAGACCTCGAGGAATGGTCGGAAGACTGGTGGAGTCCTCCGGAGGTAGCTGAAGAGCGGCCGTAACTCAAAGGAGAGTTACGGCGGAGCGAGTGAGTACCTTCCCCCATATTCTAGCTCATTAGTTACGCTGTGTAAAACCATAAGCCCCCCTTGTATATAGACTCCCTCACTTCGACAGTCACGTCCAACCACCTTGTAAAAACTATACAGCACTGTTTACACTATATAAGTCCTGTTTTCTCACAACCCTTTCAGAGCACCCTGTCCAGCACTAAGTCTTGCCCTTCCCCTCCTAGACCCGTTTCTTTCTCCCCCCCCTCACGGTCCGTTTTCTCTTCATCACATTGTGGGTCTCGGGGGACGGTATCTTCCGCAGAGTCCCCGCAGGACTGACGGCTCCTCTGTTTGTTTCTCTTTCGGTCCTCCGAGGAACACCTATCCCAGCCTACCACCACCGAAGAGCACCAAGAGCGGGAAGCGTACCAGAAGCACCGACAGCGACGACCGAGACGAGAACCATCACCCCATTTCCCGTGACTCTCAACCCTATACTGGAACTTGTGTATATTAAAGAAACACACTATAGCCCACTATATCTGGCCTCCTCGTCTGTTATTCCAGCCCGCCACACCCCCACGACCACATTGCCATATTGTTACTTTCTGTTAGTCAATCAAATGCCGGGGGCCTGGAAACAGCAGCGGCAGTAAGCTAGGTGCAGGGCAAATTTAAAGCGGCAGTACGCCGCATATGACTGCATACTGTCATTAAGTATCCACAGAGGAGGAAAGGGTTAAGGGACCTGCACATCCCTCAGCCCAAGTAAACTAAGGCAGGCAAAGCGTGAGAGGAGCTGGTGGTGGTGAGAGGGAGGGGGGGAGAATCACAGTGCGAGGTCCTGGTGTCGGCTGTCCTCCGTATACTAAGAAACACACAGCTGCTTTTGTGTTAGGAGGGTTCCTAAAGCAGGAGGGAGCAGTGTGTATCCAAGCGTAAAG
Source organism: Triturus cristatus (assembly GCF_964204655.1). Classification (NCBI taxonomy): domain Eukaryota; kingdom Metazoa; phylum Chordata; class Amphibia; order Caudata; family Salamandridae; genus Triturus; species Triturus cristatus. The sequence goes on from NC_140589.1 coordinate 1,398,965,305, forward strand.
CGCTTCGACGCCTAATCAAGGGTAGTAAGCGCTATAGAAATGCAAGCGGCAGTACGCCGCATATGACTGCATACTGTCGTTAAGTATCCACAGAGGAGGAAAGGGTTAAGGGACCTGCACATCCCTCAGCCCAAGTAAACTAAGGCAGGCAAAGCGTGAGAGGAGCTGGTGGTGGTGAGAGGGAGGGGAAGAATCATAGTGCGAGGTCCTGGTGTCGGCTGTCCGCCGTATACTAAGAAACCCACAGCTGCTTTTGTGTTAGGAGGGTTCCTAAAGCAGGAGGGAGCAGTGTGTATCCAAGCGTAAAGCGCTTCGACGCCTAATCAAGGGTAGTAAGCGCTATAGAAATGCTAGCAGCAGTACGCCGCATATGACGGCATACTGTTGTTAAGTATCCACAGAGGAGGAAAGGGTTAAGGGACCTGCACATCCCTCAGCCCAAGTAAACTAAGGCAGGCAAAGCGTGAGAGGAACTGGTGGTGGTGAGAGGGAGGGGGGAGAATCACAGTGCGAGGTCCTGGTGTCGGCTGTCCGCCGTATACTAAGAAACCCACAGCTGCTTTTGTGTTAGGAGGGTTCCTAAAGCAGGAGGGAGCAGTGTGTATCCAAGCGTAAAGCGCTTCGACGCCTAATCAAGGGTAGTAAGCGCTATAGAAATGCAATTACAATGGTCCTCTTGGCAGGGCAAATATATGACACGTGTTCGGATTGCGAATCAGAGAGAATCGTAACAAGACAAGCCCGGCGGAGCGTGGCGCGTGCGCTTGGCGGGGGAGCGCATTCCAGGCGGGGGAGCGGACCCTTTGAAGTACGATGCCAAACGGATTGCATGGCGGCACGATGCACGTGATTGTGCGCGTGCTCGCCATGCAATCCACTTTTGGGAGCACTTTTGGGAGCCCCTTACTAGAGTCTCGCATAGCGATTGCTACGCAATAGCTAGGCGAGACCTAAAAATAGCAGCTGGGCATGCTTACTAAATGACATTTCTCTATCTTGTTGCTAAGCATGCTGAAGAGCAATATTGTTCCAGTGGCCCCCAGGTATGCAATCAGATGCATGACCCTTCAATGAATGCCGAAAATCTGGAAAGATTGCAACTTTTGTTGCTGATCTTGCAATACTTCAGCCATCTTGAGGTCAGGCTGGCCCAATGTAAAAAGTAGCATAAGAAGGGAGAGGCTATCTTAACATCAGGCTCACACTCGAGTGCTGACAAAACTATCTTGAAAACTGGATGCTAGAGTAAATTAAATAACAGAAAAAATATTGCTTTATGAATAAAGTGTTTGTGTGACGTAAGTAACTAAATATGACAAAAAGTGTGACAATTAACCAAACTTTTCAAATGTAAGATAGTTCTTAATGCATCCCAATAGAGGTAAAATAATATAACCAAGTGCTAATACAAAGATGTGAGGATAAAAGACTTCTACAGGCTGATCCAAGATTTGGTTTACAATCTCTCAAGCCAAGAGTTGAAGGATCCTGCTGAAGAGGCCAGTGACTTAAGGAGGCCTACTCAAACCCCACAAAATGTATATATTACATAATTCTAAGAAACTAACGGCCAGATGTACGACCATGTACAAACCCTGTTTTGCGAGTCAGTAACCTATTACCGACACGCAAAATAGGTTTTGCGACTAGCTATTAGGAAGGGGCGTACCAAGGGCGTCCCCTCCTAATAGTGAGTCGCACTTCTATGTACGATCGCAAAACGCTCGCGGTTACCACCTATTTCATAAAGGTGGTAAGCCACTCACAAATGGGAAGGGGTCCCCAGGGGACCCTTTACCCCTTGTGAATGGTAGCGAAAATATTTTTTAAGAGCATGCAGTGGTCCCACAGACTACTGCCTACTCTTGAAAAATGAAAAATAAACTTTTTTTTTTTTTTCAATGCATCCTGTTTTCCTTTAAGCAAAACGGGCTGCATTTTAAAAAAAACTGCTTTATTTAACAAGCATCACAGATATGGTGCTCTGCTGACCCCAGCAGGCCACCATCCCTGTGAGTGCTGGCCATTCCCAATGGGGTCGCAAATTGCGACCTGCCTCATGAATATTAACGTGGCAGGTCGTTTGCGACCCCATTGGTGATTGCAAGCAGTGTTTGAGACACTGTTGTACATTCCATTTTGTGAGCTGCAAAAACTACGCAATTTGCGACTCGCAAAATGGAAGGGTCGTACATCTGGCCCAAAGTAACTTGGCTTATCTCAGGCTTAAGAAGGCACATTTGATAATTTCTTTCCACTTTGCCTACTCTTTGCTTCTGCTGCTTAGCATTTCCGAAGGATGACCTGGAAGTCAGTCTCCCACAGCATACCTGTTACAGGCATATACCCAGATCTAATAATTCATTACATTTTTGTGAATATGGGCCTAAGTAAACAGCATCGATTTAGACAGCGAAAGGTCACTGTTCAACATAGTAAAAACGACGGCAAGAGCAGAGAATTCTCAGAGTATGTCTCTGGTTAAATTTGCGGTCTAATTTCCCAGATCCCATGAATGCCGCTGATAAACTGACAAAGACTGCCCCCTGCAAACCTCAGTGCTGAAAGGCCGTTGTGCCTGCTCACGACAACAAGGCCGCCTGCAAGGAAAACAAGACCGCCGTCCATGTCACGGCTCACTCTAGACTCTAGAGGGGCAGCGTTGTTCTTTTCAAAGTGACAATGCAGTCAAAACACAATTTCAAACCCCTTAGGGTGTAACTTAACAGCCATAATGTTAGAAAGAAAAAAAACAGTAGGGTTTCTCCGTTAACGATGGCAATGCCTAGTCAATAATTCTTACCTAATTTCACATCTGCTGGAGCTCCGAGAAAAATGAAGTGCAGGTCAGGCACTGCATTAAAAACTGCCCTGGTAAAACAAAAGTCATTTACACCATTATTACTTTTCAAAAGACAAACTTAACATATCCAATCAATATTTTTCTAAGTTATTTAGTGACATGCGATTGAACTTTTGATAAGACCGTACAACTCTGCAATGGAGGAAAAAAAATCTGTGTTAGCCACCTCACAGACTGAGTATCTCAGAGTCCAAAGTATTAGAGCACGGTGGAGGTATGAATTTATCAGCAACAGCAAAGGTACCTGTTTTGGGTCAAAACCAAACTCATGCTATCCCCGCTGGTGTCCTACAGCTCTAAGAATATTCATTACACATTCACACTTCTCTCAAAAATAACACAATGGTCAAAAGCTTTCCCTATGTGTAATGACGCGTTTTCATGCTTCATACACTCTGGCGTGGCCCGATGTCCTGTCCGGGTAACTGAGTTTGCTGTGCATTGTTGGAAAAGAGTATTTTTATAGCGTGATCTTTGTGGGAAGCGCTGAGAGCCATTTACGAGTCCCAGGTAATGCACTTATTCAGTCGCTGCAGAGTTAATGCTGCGCTTAAGCATGTCAGTGACGCAAAATATGTAAGGTGGATGGTAATGCATTTATCATTACAAGCATCCCACATGGTCTCCATGGGCAGAGTGCTCCATGTCAGCTTAGGATAACGGTCTATGTTGGAGGCGATCGTGTTAGAGGGAGGTAGAGGGGCAGTTAAGTGGGTACCAGTTTCTGCTTGTGAAGATTTCTGTTTCTTTACTGTTTCATCGTTTAGTGGTTGCACAACACCAATTGGTCCACACTGCGAAGAAGTAGTCTAAGAGGAGGAATCCAGGCCCAATAAACATTCTACTTTGAGGTTTCGCGTTTGCTATCAGAATAGTTGCTTCAGTGAGGTTCCAGGGTTGATGTCTGTAAGGGGACAGAGGCAAGCACTGAATAGAAGTGTTCCTAAGATGGAGTATGAAATAATGCATGTGTCAGAGAGGAAAACGAGAACATACACTGAGGAAGGGAGATTATGTGAGATTTCCTGGGAAGATATGATGAGATACAATCTAGGACCATTCCGTATGTAGAATAGCGTCCTTTATCAAAGGAGGCGAAGTTTAAGTGTAGGGTGGGAGTGATTCATTCTCAATCACTGTGGACATCCCTTATGACTATTTAAGAAGATTGGAGGTCGATAGAGTACGTTGTTTCTTTTAAAGAAGGGAAAAGGCAAGAACTGAGTGAAAGGCGCATTTTTTAATCAGTTGCCTAAGAGGGGTACACTGGGATCCGTTTGTACAAAGACATATAGTAACACAAATATAAGTGCACCACAATCAGTATTTTCATATGAAAAAAGTCCCATTCAAATTCTAGAATATTTTGAATTCTTCACTTTATTTTCTTTCTTAAAAGCATCAAATGTTACAGCGAAGACAGCCAACGCGTTTCATCCATAAAAATGGACTTCTTTAGGGCTGTAATGCAATAAATACAAACAATAGATAAATAAATCTAAATGTACTAACACAACATATAAAAATATACAATTAGCACATGTATAACATATAATTAACCAAACAATACAAATAACATACTCCCCAAGGACAGAGACATCCCTACCAAAAATTCACATATATTAAATCAACATACTTTCTAAAAAGTTAATGTACAAAAGATGCGCCTTTCCTTAACAGAGAATTGCCACATGACCAAAGGTTGCTTAAACATCAGGAGACTTTCAGAAACCTATAACCCAGACATATTGGTCACCAACATATCATAAATCACTGTACATAATACATTTCATCTGTAAATTATTATTACATCATAATAACAATAAAGGTGGTAGAGGGAGAAATATTGCATCCTGTTCCTTTTATGATTCGTTATGTCATAATCCATAACAACAGTACAATTAAGATGGGGAAAGGACATGCATAGACTGCAATGGCATATACTCATATAAAGAAGTATCCATACCAAAGTCCCACAATGAGCAGAAATGGGACCAAGATGTCTTGGGGCCATTCATTCCATGCCTGAATGGGCAGTCAGACATGCAAATTCTATTAGATTATCCAATTCTCTAATAAAAGTTTATCGATCAGCTACCAATTGCAGCCATGCAGCATTCGCTACGTATGGGCGAATCCTGTATCCATTTTTGACCACAAGTGTAGTCATGGTTCGGCCCAATTCACCCCGTGGTTGGCACCTGGCAACACAAAATGTAAAAACAAATGAATGTTTGGGTCTGAGGCACAAAATAATGTGTTTAACCTCTTCAGTGCCCATGACGAGATAGTCTCGTCATGGAGCACGGTCGCGCTGTGCCCATGACGAGACTATCTCGTCATGAACCCCACCCACTAATAAAACGCCCGGCACAGGAGGGGGAAAGGGCGTGGCACAGAAGGGGTTAATAAATAGGCCCATGTAGAGACACATCCCACAGTCCCAGACTGTGCATCGAAAGAGAGTACCATGACAAGATCAAATATAATATCTGCAGGCATTAAACAGCACAGCCAACCCGTTGACATCAAGTTGTCCCCTATCCATATTGATGAATGGTTATGCGAGGCAGGGATAAGCCTGAGGTTGACAGGGCATTCTGGTAGTGGTCCCACCCATTAAACTACAAAAAGTTTCTTGAGGCTCATCGAATCACCTGGGACTTTGGGGTGTTTCACCACATTGAAGTATTTAACAAACACGTTGTTTTGTCCATCAGACCCACACATTAGTTAGCTCTTACAACGTCTATCATATCATGTTGCCAGGTGCCAACCACTGGGTGAACTGGCACGAACTATGACTCCACCTATGGTCGAAAATAGATTCACCCGCACATGTAGTGAATTTTGCATGGCTGCGAGTAGATGATGATCGATATGCTTTTATTAGAGGATTGAATAATCTAATAGAATTTGGTACATATTGTTTTTTTGCATTTCTGACTGCCCATTCAGGCATGGTATGATGTCCCCTAAGACATCTTGGTCCCATGTCTGCTCCTTGTGGAACTTTGGTATAGATACTTCTTGATATGAATATATGCCATTGCAGTCTATGATTCTTGTTTCCCCATCTTCAATGTACTGTTGTTATGGATTGCAACATAATGAATCATAACAGGAACACGGTGCAATATTTCTCCCTCCCCCACCTTTATTGTAAGACAGTTATAACAATGTAATAATGTTGAGAACAAATGTATTATGTTCAATGAATTTTGACATGTTGGTGTTCAATATTTTTAGGTTATAGGTTTCTGAAAGTCTCCTGGTGTTTAAGCAGCCACTGGCCATGTGCTAATTCTCTATTAAGAAAAGCTGCATCTTTTGTTCATTAACGTTTTAGGAAGTATGTTGATTTTAATGTTTGTGACTTTTTAAGTTACAAATCCCTGTTGGTAGGGATATCTCTGTCCTTGGGGAATATGTTACTTGTATTGTTTTTCTGGTGTAATAGTATGCTATACATGTGCTTATCCTATGTTTTTATATATCGTGTCAGTACATTTAGATTTATTTAAATACAGTTTGTATTTATTGCATTACAGCGCTGAAGAAGTCAATTTTTATGGACAAAATGCATTTATTGACTGTCTTCACTGTAACATTCAACACTTTTAAGACAGAAAATAAAGTGAAGAATTGAAAATATTCTGGAATTTGAATGGGACTTTTTTCATATGAAAATATTACTTTTGGTGCACTTCTATTTGTGTTACTATATGTCTTTGGCCAAAAGGTTGCATCTTGGCAGCAGGTGCTTATAGTGTGTGCACACGCAGAGAATGAATTGAATTTCCATTGCAACACGGGACAGGTGCGGCCATCTATGGTTCGGTGCCTTGCTTCTTTGTTTTTAGGAGATGCGTTTGTTGTTGCAGGATTTACACAGGCATGGCCTTGTGTCATGTGGATAGTTTTTGTTGTGGAAGATCTGGAAGGGAAAGAGGACATTAAGGACAGAGTGGTTAATGATGGCTCTGACTAGGAATGGTGCAGTACTGGAGAGGAGATTATCTTTGAACATGTGCAGATTCGTCATGTAACCAGTATGTCATGTAGTAAAACCTCTTCGCTTTCCTAATGGAGACTTTGCATAGTCTGCAGTGGTACTAGAAGCAAATCTTGTCATTCTAGTTGTACTTCTTCCATAGTCTTTCAGAGGCTCTTTTTTCAGATTTCAATGCTTCCAGATCTGTAAAGAACCAGCAAGTCTTGCATCAGTTTCCTGGGATAGTGGAGGTCTTGACAAGAATCAAAGTGCCTTGCGAAGAAATTAGCTAGTGGTTGAAATGCAGACATGACATCATAGAACGGATTAGCAGGGAATCCGAGAGTCGTAGTTGTGTGAGTTAAGGTTGACTTTCTTCCAAATTCTGTGATCTCAATGGTGGAGATGGTTGGTGTTGCCAGTTTGGTTGGAAGGTTGACATGGAAGCTTATGGCCTGGTAGTTACTTCATGTGATGGGAAAGTTTCCAGTCATCAATATAAGGAAGGCATGTATTGGGTCTAGGGTTTGTTCACATGTATGGATAAAGCCAGAAACCAGTTGGTGAATGTTGAATAGCTCCATGTTTAATCTTTTTATTTGCTATCAGTTGCAGTGAAATATATCAGCCACATAAACAACATTCACTGGTATGTAAAATCTAATCTGTAGCAAAAGTAGCAAAACAGCATTAGTTAAACCGTACTGCCTTAATGTATAGCGGAGCTAGTATGTTTAACTCTACCATAACTCTCCAGGTGATGAGCCAGCACAGGGAAGGGGGGGTACATGATACAAATGAAAGCAGAGTGGTAAACACGAAGATGGATAAGAAATCCAAGAAACAGCTAAACGGATACAACGAAAACATCTTCCATTTTATACTCCAGGGAGAGTGAGCCTGGGCAGATTCAGGTGTGGGCTCAGGGAGCTAAAAACGATGGACACCTGGTTAGCAAGTTGTGTGGGCATAAGAGTCTACTTAAGTCTTTGGCTTTATGGCCCTCCTTTAGAAATTAACAAGTAGGGTCGACTTGCTTAAATAGGAACATTTTGCCACACTAGGATGTCCTGTCTACTGTATTATATTTGTAATATAGCCAACAGGACTCTAAATAATATGGACTGAATATCCCTGCCCTCCAAACTCTGAAAAAAAGCCTTGCAGGGTAGCTAACCAAGACGGGGATCCCCAGGCTTCGAAGCACTTTGCTTGGCCCTGGTAGGATTTCTTCATTTGCAGCAGCATAGAGCACAGGCGTGGAAAGACCAAGATTCAGTGTCCTTCATACTTCAGTTCCCCCAGTTTCATCAGGGCTTTATGAATTATGTTCCTGTCTGGCAGCAACCTGGAGATTAATATTAATTTCACAAGCCTCTGCACTCCAGCATGTTCACAAATGATATGAGAGACAACTTGAAGTCTTTTACCATGAATAGCAATGCAGAACTAGACCCGTCTCCCCATCCCCCACCCCTCGGTTGACCATAAGTCATCCACTAGACTCAGCACCATCTCTAAATTGCCACCTACGCCTTGCTTTGGAGGTAAACCCAAAATGCAAATGAGTGCTCGTCTGCAAACACATTTCAAGCATATAGCAGCAGTTCCACATGGATTATTTTGCGTCTCAAGAATTTCGGGTGTCCAAATTACCCCGCTGTGATCTGATGAGGCAGCATATGAAAACCAAAGAGGTTTACTGCCCTTCTCCGGAGCATTAACCCTCGGATAGAAAGAGTGGTAGGTAGCGTTGCACCACACCACCCACTGTAGATAGTTTTTTAGTCACCAGGTCCTGAGGAATCGCCAACTGATCACTTCGTGACATTCTGAGGCAAGAAACATGTTGACCATCTGGGGGTAGAGCGAATTTTTGTCACATTAAAGCAAAATAGTCGTCCCCCTCTATTCCCTTTTTAGTCAGGTTGGGACCTTTCCAGAATAAAAATAATCACAAAGGATTCCCTTACCTGTTTTAATTCACACACCACATCTACACGCCTCTAAGCTCCTCACACCCACGGCACTTATACGACAAGGAACTAAAGATCTCCGAAAAAGAGCCCCTTTATGGGTGCCTGTCGAGCATTGCAGCGTCGGCCCGACGAGGAGCAGACCCATTTGATGAAGCATGACACCTAGCTTGCTGGGTGTGTGAGGGTCCTAGTTCAGACAGGAGGTATCCCCCACCTCCTCACTACCTTGAGTACACACCAGGTGGCCAACTTGCCACCGAGGCACTGTAATGGAGCCACTAGATTAAGCATGAACAGATTGCTGAGTTCTTCGAGACAGGTCCAGTCCATTGCTTCTAGGTGTACACTGCGGGATCTACAATGCAGTATCTCAGGTTTGCAAAACAAGATTGTTAAGATCCCCCCAAGATGTATGGGCTGGTGTGGTCTGCAGTGATGTATTTGAGAAAGACATTCATGGAGAGTGTGGAAGATCAGATACAACAAATGGACTGTGGTACAAGGAGAACAACTGACAGGTAACGATTCACATTCTAGGTTTTTTGTTCGTCTTAGCAAGCAGTAATTATAGTAGACTACACAAAGCAGAAAGCATGATAACTTCGGTGAAATAAGTTTGCAGAGCTGCTTGGCTCACCAAAGTATATGTTGTAGCACTGAGGTCCAGCCAATAGTTAACTGGTGAATGTGTACCCGGTTACAGTACCGCAGATACCGTGGAGCAGTACCTTAACAGATATTGTGGAATAATACCGCAACATACATCTCTGCTGTAGATATACTTCTTGTGGAGCGTGCACTAACACTCAACTCTGCCTTTCTCCTTTCTTTTATTGCTTTGATAGAAGGGCCAGGTGGCTCTTGATTGCGATTGGTGGATAAGCAAAGCAGTAGATGAACAAATACCATCTTGGCCACGTGATGCTATAAGAATTACAATACATGGTCCCCTCTGGCCATGCTGAGTACAAAGGAAATAAAGGAAAAGTATAAGCAAAGATGTTGTACTAAGTTATTGAAAGCACTTAACTCCATATTCTGATTGCCAGTGCCTGCTGGTGAAGTACCAGCATTTCTTGTTTGGTCAGGTGGCAATAAGGTCTAGCTGGTGCTTGCTCCTACACTTAACTTTTACCTGTAGCTTCCTCTCATGGCAACACAAAAGGGAAAATTACAATATCTTAGGATGTCATGCATGATACATAATTTTGGAAGTGAAGCACAGCATTGTTGTTTTGTGGGAAGGACTGGACAACTAAACAATGGACTTTGGGCTACAGACACAAGGGCTTCGGTGATATATATTCAGCACCTAGATCAGGGATTACTCTAACCTACAGGGCAACAAAGCGCTGGAGCATCTTACAAATTGATTATGGGTCACTCACCAATAGTACACTCGCTCCTCATATAAGACACCTTGCTTGGCTCCCTGGTGTTATAAAAGTCACTTTGACCACCAAAAAAAAGCCTCACTGCATGCATGAAAAAGACTATATTGCCTGGCAGAAGAATGCTAGATTATTTTTTCTCTGTGTCCAGGACTAAATCCATAACGACAGAACCTTATTTCCTGAGCTGGTCCATTGAGTATTCGAGCATTTTGTTATTGGGACAAAAGCCTGCTGCAAGAAGTCTTCTTCAACAAACTGTGTTCTGGAAAGCTGCAAAGGTCAGGAATACAAAAAGGGAGGCGCTGACCACAGCAAGCCCGGAACAAGGTGGACCACCAGCCAAACATCTTGTAGACTGTATGTTTTTATTTAAAGGGTAATTCAAAGATAAGAAAAGAAATGCTAGGGGGGTGCTAGGTGGCGCACACGCAGAATGGCCACACCGTAGTGAGGCTCCTGCAGCCCAGCGTACAAATCCTCAATTTATCCTACTCAGAGGACCCGATTGCTGTCTGAAATGGTGGCGAGGTGAAGCGGTGGCACTACTGAAGACTCGCTGAGGAGTTCAGCTGATTTGCGGCATTCCTGCGTTTGCTACGTCGCTGGGAAGATCCGGCCGGTGACAGGGACGGAGCGGTGCGGTGCCCTAACTCGGCCTTCAGGATCACGTGAGGCTGATGCTGACCACGAGGTGACCAGGCCCTGTGATACGTACTCAGCGGAGAGGCCAGAGTCGATATTCCTATCCCCGTGAGTGAAGCCAGCGGAGTGCAAGCGAAGAGCCCTGTCTGCTTTTTTAGTTGGGAACTGCTGAGTATGCTGCGACGTTACCGAGAAGCAGAAGAGTGAGACATTGCATGGCGCCGTGGCGCCCTGAGAGCATCGGAGGGTAGGTGCTGCCATTGCCCGCCTGGAACAGACCAACTGGAGGGTGCGTGGCTTCGCCTCTCCTGCGTTGAGAGGGGACTGGAAGCTTGGAGCCTGCTCCTGCCTACTATGGGAGTAGCGCCGACCGGGCAACTCTAACTCATCGCGCTCCCCACCTGACGCTGGCTTCCTCAGCTGCTGCTGAGTTGGAAGGCTTTGGGGGCAGCCTGGTGGCGAAGTGCCCTGGACATTTCTAGGCGGACCTCAAAGTGGGTCATCCTGCGATGTGTGGAGTGCGGGGGATGGAGTACTGATTGCGGGTGAACCCCCCCCCCCTCGTGATACTTTAGCGCTGTGAGGCGCACTCTGATCTGGCGCGAAATTGTGCTATGGAGCACATATACACGCATTTCGCGTGCTACATTACTGGTGGCCCGTAGGTGCTGATTGAGAGAACGATTGAAGAGGTCACGCCGTCAGAGTGCTGGGCATTTTGAACTCACTTTCCAAGTTGCTGGGCATATGTGTGGAGCCCGCCAGGAGTGATTGTCCTAGTGTATTGGAGCGCTAGAGCCTCGGGACATTGCTGTACTTGCCCTCACGGCCCGCTTGATTTGAATTACATGCTGTTGGCGCGCTGGGGAACCTATGATTGCTTGGTGTACTGCGCGCTGATGGAGAGTGAATTGATATAACATCTGCATTGCTACCCCACGTGGGAATAGTCCCTGCTGGATCCCGGATGCGTTACCCCATCCCCCTCTTGAGACACAGGCTATAGCATAGATCATCAAGCAGGGAGTGCTGAACATTCGGGGCACCATGGGCAAATCAGATAACCGTCAACCCAAATTGAATTTCGAGACGGTGAAACGGAATGCTCGGGGCCTGCAGGAGAGCCAGGGGCTGGACAACAGCGATGAAGCCTAGGGTGGAGTGGCTATGCCGGCTACTGATGTGCAGAGTATTCTTCGGGAGGTCCGGCAGGGGTTCGCTACCATTGTGGACACGGTTGATAGAATGTCATCGCGTATCGACGCCATTGCGCATAAATTAGAGGGCACATGAGGAGCGCATAAAAGAGGCGGAGAGGCACATTTCGGATACTGAAGATGCTGCAACCCGAGTCACCGCACAGGTTACCCACATGGATAAGTTGCTGAAAATAGTCGCAGCGAAGAACGAGGACTTAGAAGCGCGCAGTCGGCGCAATAACATTCGCGTCCTAGGTATTCCGGAGTCAACCAACACCGGGAAAATGGAGGAATATGTGGAAAAATTGTTGCTAGCCTGAGTCGGAGCGGACGCTTTCTCCAGCCAGTTCATAATAAAACGAGCACATCGCACATTGGGTCCTCGTCCACCCCCTGGGGGCACGCCGCGTCCCATCATAGCGAGACTTCTAAATTATAGAGACCGGGATGTGGCTCTTCATGTTGCAAGAAACAAAAAGCAGCTGACATATGATGGCAATACATTCTTAGCTTACCCGGATTTTACCCCCATGGTCCAGGAGGAAAGACGCAAATTCACGGATGTCAAGAACAAACTGCGGCTAGCCCAAATTGATTACGCGCTGCTGTACCCTGCGTGCCTCAGGGTGACGCATCAGGGTCAGCAGCGGTTTTCACCAAACCACAGCAAGTAGAAGACTTCCTCAAACATTTGAAACGGACAGGTCGCAATACTGGAGCAACAGCGGCATCGCCACAGTCTTCGGCACTGGGAGCAGACGAAGATCCACAGTAACTATTGTACTGCTTGCAATTGATATTTTCTCTTTTTGTTTAGATTCACTCTGAGATGCGGCAGAAGTATTGAGCTAGTCGTTGTGGATGGACGGCTGGAACTCTGGTGATCATTTAATACACTGTTTGGCTGATCGGCCATTCTGAGTTCTTCCTATACACGTTGGGCACCCTCGGCTCCTTTAGAGTCCAGCCCTCACCATCTGTGGTGGACTCTCGGAGCGGGGAATATCTGTGCTGTCACCTAGGGAGACCCCCATGGGTATTCCCCCCACGGTTGCACACTGCATGGCCTGTGCGGTGCATGTTTGTCTTTTTTCTTTTGAATGTTCCTTTTCTGTTTTCCAAGTGAGGCGGGGAGGGGGGGGTGGGTGATTACTTCTGGCAAGTTGGGGCTGCTTCAGTGGGAGGGGGGGGATCGCGGGAGAACTGTTTATGTTTATACCTGTTCTTCCTAACACAGGACGGTTTGGTTCTAAGCTTACTAAAGGTGACAGGTGATTTAATTGTTGAGCGTTTGGCACAAGGTACAGTGACACAGTATATACGCACCCACGCACTGAGCTGCGCCCTTTGGGCATGGGCTTCTTTTTTTATTGACGAGCACATATACCCCTGGTTGACATAGAGTCCGAGAAACTGAATATTGTAATGTGGAACGTCAGAGGGTTGGGAGATGCATGTAAAAAGCGGCACATACTGGCCTACTTGGACCGGCATCAGGTGCACATAGCCATGTTACAAGAGACACATTTTAATCCCCGGAGTCTTAACAATTTTGCGAGTAAATGGGTAGAACATCGAATCTTTTCCTCTTATTCATCATATGCGAGGGGTACAGCCATACTTATAAAGAAATGCACACCCTTCCAGCTGGCTGGGGCTGCCTGGAACGAGCGGGGGAGGTATTGCCTGGCTTGGGGTAGACTGGGTGCTGACTCCTTCACACTGGCCTGCTGCTATGGGCTGAATGTGGACGCCCCAGACTTTTACTCCGCGCTATGGGCTCGGATCTTTGATATAGGTTCTAACCATATAATCTGGGGAGGGGACTTCAATGTCGCATGTAACCCAGAGGTTGTTAGGTCTCACCCTGCCCCTCATCATTACACAAAAGCTTGCGCTGTCCTACAAAGCACACTCACTACTTATCACCTAATTGATGTCTGGAGGCATACTCACCCCCACCGGCTGGAAGGCACACACTTCACGGCGCAGGCGGCGTCATGGGCGAGACTAGATTATTTGTTTGTGACCTGTGGATTGGGCCCAGCCATATCTCATGCGCAGCATTTGGCCTGTACTTACTCGGACCACGCCCCAGTTAAACTTACGCTATCGTCTGCAGAATATGGCTCCCCGCGCAGCAGTTGGAGACTACACGCTCCTATTCTATTGGACCCGGTTTTTCAGGAGGAGCTAGGGGAGGAGGTGCGCGATTTTTTTGTACGGAACAAAGACTCAGTAGAGAATGTTGAGACCATTTGGGAGGCATTCAAAGTTACACTTAGGGGTTATTGTATATCTAAGGGGGCAGGAGTACTCAAGGACATAATGAGCACACTGAGTAAGCTGGAGAAAGAACTCGAGGCACTTGAGACAAAACTGGCCTCACATCCGGAAGGTCCCACCCAACTAAAATTTAGAGAGATGCTCACAGAATATATGGAGTCGGCACGGAGGGAGGCTCGTTTTCGGGGTAGATATTGGATGGCTAGACGGTATGGGGAGGGGGAAAAGGCCGAGCAAGGCGCTGGCAGACACGATTAGAAAACCACGCTATTCCAACTATGTGCTGGAAATTGAGGGCCCGGAGGAGGTGGTCTATAGAGACACTGCCAGCATACTTACTGCCTTTACCACATATTATGCCCAATTGTATGCCACGCATAGAGTAGATGAGATGGATCTGGATAGCTATTTGCAGGATGTGACTTTCGGATGGCTAAGCGATAGACAGCGAGAGTTTCTATGTGCCCCGAGCTTGATGAGGTGAGGGACACAAATATGCACTTGCAGTCGGGGAAGGCGACAGGTACGGACGGCATACCTGTAGAATTCTATAAAACTTACATAGATCAGATGGCTCCCATACTTCGGGAGGTCTATGAGGATGCCTTGGAAGCAGGACACCTGCCCTCCTCTATGAGAGAGGCACTAATCGTTTCGCTTTTAAAGCCGGGGAAAGTGCCACAACAGTGCGATTCATACAGGCCGCTGTCACTTCTTAATTGTGATGTAAAAATACTGGCTAAACTTATAGACAACCGACTTAGCTTGTTGCTAGAAAACGTAATACTTCCTGATCAGTCTGGTTTTGTGCCCGGTCAAGCTACCTCCCACAATTTAAGAACCCTCCTCACTGTGCTGAATAATGTCTCTTCTGAGTTGCCTTTGGCGGCTGTATTTCTTGATGCCACAAAGGCTTTTGATTCAATTGAATGGGATTATATCTTTGGGGTGATGCTGCGAATGGGCTTTCCCCCCCCCTTTTCCTCTCCTGGATTAAACTCCTGTACTGTTCACCAGTTGCTAAGGTACTCATAAATGGTCGCACTTCCCGAGCGTTTCCGGTCACAAGGGGTACCCGGCAGGGATGCCCCCTACCCCCCTTACTTTTCGCGCTTGCTGTTGAACCCTTGGCGGCGAAACTGCGGCAGCATCATAATGATAAAGCGCTGCGGTGCAACATGAGGCAAATATTAATATCCTTATATGCGGATGATATTACTCAATACATTCGCGACCCGCAGAATAATTTAAACCCAATCCTCAGGCAGTTCATTGTTTTTGGGAAACTCTCCGGGATCCAAATCAATTGGGACAAATCCTGTATTTTCCCTTTGACAACAGCAACGATTTGTTTCCCACTGGATTACCCCCTGGAGTGGTGCAAGGACGAATTGCGGTATTTGGGCGTTCGTGTTACGAGGGATAGGGATGAGTTAATAAGCATTAATTACGGAACAGCCCTGACGCGCATAACGGAAAGCGTCTCCCGCTTGATTACTCTCCCTCTTTCAAAGGCGGGGCGCGCCTCCCTAATCAAAATGGTGATATTGCTCCAGTTACTTTATCTATTTTTAAACATACCATTTCATCTGGGGAATTATTTTTTTAAAACACTGAAATCCGAATTGATCCGCTTGGTAGGGGGGGGGGCAAGCACCCGAGACTACAGTGGAATGTACTTATTAGGCCATATTCGCAGGGAAGTTTTGGTGTGCCCAATTTTGAATTATATTATATTAGTGCGCAGGCTCACTACGCATATTTTTGGGTGCGCCAACCGCGATATATGCCACAAATTGCAGCAGAACACTGGCTTGCACATCCAGTCCCGATTGAAGGGGCGTTGTATGACGTGCCCACTGGCAGGGAGCAGCCGTCGACTACTGTTGCCTGTACCGTGGCAGCGTGGCAACGCATAGGTAGTCTGCTGAAAGCCCCTATGCTCTATTCCCCGCTGATGCCTCTTGCATATCATCCCAGCATGCCCTTGCTTGAAGAAACAGTATTTCACAAATTCGCGGAACATGCACACATTAAAACTTGGGGAGATTTGTATCATGAAGGCCAGTTTCGGAAGATTGAGCACGTTTTTCAGAACTTACGGCAGACCCCGCTTGATGTGTTTTTATATATTCGTCTTAGACAGGGCATCCGCTCCCTTACTCCGAACTTGCCGGCCTAGCCCCCAGAATTTGCTCCGCTGCAGCTGACTCTTAAAAGCGCAACAGCCAAATGACTAGTATCAATGATATACCGCACAGTACACACACAAAGAAAGGAGCCATCTGCGCTAGCTAGAACGCGCTGGGACGTAGAATTGGGCTTTGAACTGTCAGAGGAGCAATGGGAGTACTGCGCATCACAGACAGCGCAGGTATCGGCTAGCAGTAGGCTGCGTGTAATTCATTACAAGTTCCCACACAGATTATATTACACCCCGGCCCGGATGCATAGGTATAATCTGAAGGATACAGATAACTGTGATAGGTGTCGGGCACCGGGTGCAGATTTCTTGCACTTAGCCTAGGAATGCCCGGAAGAACATCATTATTGGACGCAGGTTTTTAAAGCTCTGGACTTGATGGTTGATACTTGTGAGAAGTTGGCCTGATATATGATGTCACTAGTTCTAGTGTACACCCTGTACCAGTCCAAACAACCCTTATGGTGATTGGTTGTAAAGTCAACCTTATAAACCAGCTATCCTAGTGGTAGCATGGACAAGAGCAGTCTTTAGGCTAAACTCTGTATGGCATGTGTAGCCAGCTGTTATACCATTACAATCCCTTTAATACCAAATGAAAGGACACCACACCAAGTATATATAGAATTAGAATGTATTTATTCTAACATATACCCTCAGCACTCTTTATGAGTTCAGAGGTCTAAGTACAAACAACTTCTTAAGTAGCATACGTTAAGTTACACAGGATAATACAGTTAGGCCCAGGGGCCACGTAAACCATATACTAAGAAAGTGGTATAAGTACCACGTCATGAACAGGGAGTAGGCCTAGGGCCTAGGGAATCGCTGGCGCTACACTACCCTACCAATAGTTAGGAAGTGGGAGGCCCACGGGAAGCGTGTGCAGTGTGGAAACACACACACAGGTTACATTAAAGTCAATGGGAATGTAACAGTAAGAAATAGGAAGAATAAGGACACTTCCGAAGTAACTAGGAGGAAGCAACTAAAGACTTAGACACTTGGATAGTCAATATCCACTGGAGCACCGGAGTACTCGCGTTACCTCACCCACAGGAAACGGGTGCATAGGTGTGAAGATGTGTCGGGTGTCGTCGCTGGATCCTCTGGATGCCTGAAGAACAGATGCTGGCAGGCGGCCAGGAGGAAGATGCCCAGTGGATCCAAGGATGGATCTTGAAGGGAGAACACCTGCAAGCAGAGGGGACAAAGTCTGGGTCACTAGCCAGTGACCGTGTGGAACCAGGAGGGAACCAGGCGATGTCGTGCAGAACACAGGTGATGTCTTGAAGCTGGTCTCTGCAGTTGCGTGGACCAGGAGGCGTCGAGGACAACCAGAACCAGGGTACGAGCTGTCCCACGAAGGATCTTGCTGCTGGCGGAGTCGACGTCCCGATTGGAGTCAACAAGCCTTGGCAAAGGCAACCAACGCAGAAATGGAAATTCGCTTCAGGTGCAGACCAGGAAGGTCTGAGGTGCTTCTCTTTCACAGGGATGCAAGGGACAGTCTGGAGGAGCCAAACCAGCAGTGGAAAGTTAAGGGTTCGTCGTCACTGAGGCTACTAGCCAACGGGCCAGCAACTGGACAGACGCGTCAAGCAGGAAAATGCAGACGGGCCCCACGCAGAACTTGTGGAGTGTGGAGGGCTGATCTTCGGTGCAGATGGTGCTCGGGGTTGGGGCTTCTCAATCCCCAGAGCACAACTTCGAGGATGCCTCAGAAGCTGTGCTGGAAGCTACTCGCCAATTTTCCCAGGTAGCCAGTCCCACGTCTCTCGTCGCCTCCACGGATCTCAGCTTGGCTGTGGATGTGGATCAGGGTCGGAGAAGTCTGGAGGTCAAGGCGCTGGTCGGGCTCTGCAGTCGGTTCCTCGTAGAACTTGGGCAAAGCAAACGGCAGGTCGCTTGTTGGTGCCTGTTTGCACAGGGTGGCCACTCCTTGGCCACAAGGGAGATTCTTCAGTCTTCTTGTCGTCAAATGTCGAAGGTCCAGAGTTTTGTGTCTAGTTTCAGTTCAGGATAATCCAAAGTCCTAGGGACTAAGCTCCCACTCTTATACTAATCTGGGGGGCTGGGTTACCTGCTAGGTCCCTCCTATGGGTGGGACCAGGGAGGGGGGTGGTTACACCCCCTTCCCTTTGTCCAGTTTCGCACCAGGACTGGGGCTGGAGTGCCCCAGCACCGGTTTGAACCGGACTATGCATGGGACACCTTGTGTGCCCCAGGCAGTGTCTCGTTTCTTTCATCCCTCCCTGCCCCAATACACTAAGCCCTGTCTAGGGTGGTGCTAGCACCTCCCAAGGCAGGAAACCTATTATCCAAGCCTCCCTCGCTGGAAGGACTCCCTGTGTCCGTGGCAGCAGCATCCATTTTGTGATGCTGGGGCTCTGGTTAACTTTAACTGGGTAAGTAGGATTTTAACATGTCTTCTCCCTCTAGAAGGGGTGAATACTATCCTCGTCGCCAGGAATGGTGTGGGGGTAGTATTCCAAAGTGTTAGACACCTTACACGACAGGTTTTGATAAAGCCAAACCATAGTTACCATAACCGCGAGGATTATAAGGCACTTTAAGAGTATATGGTAGGCGATATCATAGAACAGCTATAAGGACATGGTTCCGAAAGCTGCAGACAGGCTCAGCTCATGCTAGAGCACCATCTCACATGTTACCAAGCACTCTGCCTCCAGGATTGTTGAGGCCTGCCATAGGAGTGGCTTAAAGGTTACCCATGTGTCTATATATAAGGTATGTATAGGAATACTATACCTAAGCAAGGGGTGATTACACAACCTTGCCCCAGTGGAGTGATCAGCCAGTTGTGTCATGATGGGAGGCCAGCCAGGGGTGGCATAATACATGCTGCAGCCCCTGGTAGGCCTAGGGTACACCCATGCCCTGGGTACCTAAGGTACACTGTACAGGGCCCTATAAGGTGATCCTTACCAATTGGGTTATGTACCTAAAGTACATAGTATGAATTTAGAGAGAACAGCTGGGCTGTGGGTCTGATAAGCAGGCCCACAGCCACATCTAAGTCGAAAACCAGTGAAGCAAAAGCAAAAAGTGGGTGTGACCATAGGGAGCAGACCCTACTCTCCTACACAAGCCCCCCCCCCCCCAAAAAAAAAAAAAACTTAGGGACATTAAACTAACCTTGACCAGTTGAGTCTTCATGTTCTAAGTGGAAATATCTGGAGAGTCCATCTGCATTGACATGGTCAGTCCCAGGTCTATGTTCCACTGTGAAGTCCATCCCCTGTAGGGAAATGGACCACCTAAGAAGTTTGGGATTTTCACCCTTCATCTGATTTAGCCACAAGAGGGGCTTATTTTCTGTCTGAATCTTGAAGTGAGTGCCAAACAGGTATGGCCTCAGCTTCTTCAGGGCCCAAACCACAGCAAAGGCCTCCCTCTCAATAGCTGACCAACGTTTCAATCTAGGGGTCAGCCTTCTAGTAATAAAAGCAATGGGCTGGTCTTGACCATCTATATTCAGTTGTGAAAGAACAGCTCCCACACCCAACTCAAAAGCATCTGTTTGGACAATGAATTATTTGGAGTAATCTGGACTTTTCAGAATAGGTGCAGTGCACATGGCCTGCTTCAGGTCATCAAATGCCTTCTGACAGCTTACTGTCCACTGAACTTTCTTTGGCATTTTCTTGGAGGTCAAGTCATTAAGTGGTGTCACAATGGACCCATAGTTCTTAACAAACTTTCTGTAGTACCCAGACAGGCCCAAGAAAGCTCTGACCTGTGTCTGGGTAATTGGAGGAGTCCAGTCCTTTATGGTCTGGATCTTGCTCTCCAGTGGTTGAACCTGACCCCCACCTACTAGTTGGCCCAGGTACACAACCTTCCTCTGCCCTATCTGGCACTTGGTGGCCTTGATAGTGAGGCCTGCCTTTTCCAGGGCCTCTAAAACATTCCTCAGGTGGACCAGGTGATCCTCCCAGGTGGAGCTAAAGACAGCAATATCATCAAGATAAGCTGCACAGTAGTCATCCAGGCCTGTAAGGACTTGATTCACCAACCTTTGGAAAGTGGCAGGTGCATTCTTCAAGCCAAAGGGCATTACCACAAATTGATAATGTCCTCCTGGGGTTGAGAAAGCAGTTTTGGCTTTTGCACTCTCAGCTAGCCTGATTTGCCAGTAGCCTGCTGTCAGGTCAAATGTACTCAGAAACTTGGCAGCTGCCAATCTGTCAATGAGTTCATCTGCCCTAGGTATTGGGTGGGCATCTGTCCTAGTGACAGCATTGAGACATCTGTAATCTACGCAAAACCTCATCTCTCTCTTACCATCTTGGGTGTGAGGTTTTGGCACAAGAACTACAGGACTAGCCCAAGGGCTCTCTGAAGGTTCAATGACTCCCAGCTCCAACATCTTTTGTACCTCAATCTTTATGCAGTCCCTGACATGGTCAGGTTGCCTGTAGATTTTACTCTTCACAAGCAGACTGTCACCAGTGTCCACCTCATGGGTGCACCAGTTTGTCTGACTTGGGGTCAGTGAGAACATATGTCTATAGGCCTGTAGAACTTGTCTGCAGTCCTGTTGCTGATGATTAGTGAGGCTGTCTGAAAAGACCACACCATCAACTGAACCATCATCAGGGTTCTGAGTCAGCAGGTCTGGGAGAGGGTCACTCTCTTCCTCCTGCCCCTCATCTGTAGCCATGAGCAAGCCCATGTCTGCCCTGTCAACATATGCCTTTAACCTGTTGACATGAAGCACACTGTGGGGACTTCTGGGAGTCCCAAGGTCCACCAAGTAGGTGACTTCTCCCTTCTGCTCAACAATAGTGTGGGGTCCAGACCATTTGTCCTGGAGTGCTGCTGGGGCCACTGGCTCCAAAACCCACACTTTCTGTCCTGGCTGGTACACAGTCAGCACAGCCTTTTGGTCATGCCAAGCTTTTTGGAGTTCTTGACTTGCCTCAAGGTTTTTAGAAGCCTTCCTCATATACTCAGCCATCCTTGAGCGGAGGTCAAGCACATAATCCACTATATCAAGCTTGGGTTGTCTGAGAGGTCTCTCCCACCCTTCCCTTACTAGACATAGGGGTCCCCTTACAGGATGCCCAAACAAAAGCTCAAAAGGGCTGTAGCCAACCCCCTTTTGTGGGACCTCTCTGTAAGCAAACAGAAGGCAGGGTAAAAGGATGTCCCATCTTCGCCTAAGCTTGTCTGGTAAACCTTTTATCATCCCTTTTAGGGTCTTGTTGAACCTTTCCACAAGCCCATTGCATTGTGGGTGATAGGGTGTAGTGAATTTGTAGTTAACACCACACTCCTTCCACATTGCAGTCAAATATCCTGACATGAAGTTGGCACCTCTGTCGGAGACAACCTCCTTTGGAAACCCCACTCTGGAGAACACTCCAAGTAGGGCCCTTGCCACAACAGGAGCTGTTGTGGTCCTGAGGGGTATAGCTTCTGGGTACCTGGTGGCATGGTCCACTATCACCAGTATGAATCTGTGCCCAGATGCTGTTTGGGGGTCCATTGGTCCAACAATGTCTATCCCCACTCTCTCAAAGGGAACCCCCACCACTGGTAGTAGTATTAGGGGGGCCTTTGTGGTGCCACCTGATTTGCCACTGGCTTGACAGGTGACACAGGAGCGACAAAACTCCTTGGTATCTTCTGACATGTTAGGCCAGTGAAAGTGAGGGGCAAGTCTGTCCCAAGTCTTATTCTGGCCTAAGTGTCCTGCAAGGGGAATATCATGGGCCAAGGTAAGAAGGAAGCCTCTGAAACTCAATGGTATGACCAACCTCCTGGAAGCACCAGGCTTGGGGTCTCTAGCCTCTGAGTACAGCAGCCCTCCATCCCAATACACTTTATGGGTACCTTGAGCATTCCCTGCAGCCTCAGCAGCAGCCTGCTGTCTGAGGGGTTCAAGAGAAGGACAGTCTAATTGTGCCTGCCTCAGATCTGCCCTTGAAGGTCCCCCTGTCCCAAGAAACTCAACCTGGTCAGGTTCCAGTTCTTCTAGGACAGTTCCTTCAGGGCTCTCAGAATCATCCTCCTGTGAGAGCTGATTCTCTACCTGAGGCAGGGGGGAAGGCACAGCCTTAACCCTACTGCTCTCTCTCTTGGGTTGTGTCTGGTCCATTGTCCCAGTTTCCAGCACTTGTTCAGTGTTGCATTTTTTTGCCTGTGACCTAGTCACAGCAAGGACATGTGCATCTATTCCCAGCATTTCTGCATGGGTCCTATACTCCACTTCAGCCCAAACTGAAGTTTCAAGGTCATTTCCCAACAGACACTCTACAGGAAGGTCTGAACTTATCACAACTTTCTTGAGGCCAGTTACTCCTCCCCAGGAGAAGTTAACAATTGCCACACTATGGGAGGTAGTGGCATTGCTAGCGTTGGTCACTAGGTAATTCTCACCTAGCATGATCTGTCCAGGGTCCACAAAGGCAGGAGTCACCATTATGACACTAGCACCTGTGTCCCTGTAGGCCTGAGCCATCCTATGGTTGATTAAAGGAGTCTGTCTATACTTGCCCAGGTTACTGGGGCTCACAGTAGAGGACAAAGCTATGTCTCCATCACAGATCAGAACAGCCTGAGTTGGTATTCTGACTAGGCCAGAATCCACTTCAGTTCCCAGGGTTAACCCTATTACACCCTTTTGCTGGGAACCACCACTTCCAGCTGGACTAGGGGGTACAGTTGCCTTAGGGGCAATGGTGGTTGGGGGCTTGTCCTTTTTGGTGCATTCACTATACCAATGGGAATTGGACTTACAATAGTTACACCAAGGTTTCTTTTGGCCATCTTTCTTTTTATCCTTTTTGGGACCACCCTCCCCCTGAGCCTTTTGGGGGCCTGGCGAAGACTTCTGGTCTTTTGCTTTCTGCTCATTACCCTTCTGGTCTGCCTTTTTCTGATCACCGCCCTGGTTCTGGGTTTTCTGCTTAACTCTAGTCCTGACCCACCTATCTGCCTTCTTTCCCAATTCTTGGGGAGAAGTTAGGTCAGAGTCAATCAAGTGTTGATGCAGCAGCTGGTTTTGACAGTTGTTAAGGATTTGTTCTCTCATGATCAAATTATACAATCCTGTATAGTCCTTAACCTTACTACCCAATAACCAGCCTTCCAAAGCCTTAGTGGCACAATCTACAAAGTCAGTCCAGCCCTGAGTCTGTGTCTTCTGGGTATCCCTGAACAACAACCTGTATTGTTCAGTGGTTAAGCCAAACCCATCAATCAGAGCACTCTTCAGTAAAGTGTAATTGTCAGCATCTTCATCACTAACTGTGAGGAGCTTGTCTCTACCTTTCTCAGAGAAGGAGAGCCACAAGATAGCTGCCCACTGACTTTGGGGTACCTGCTGTACTTTGCAAGCCCTCTCCAAAGCAGTTATCCATGTGTGGATGTCATCCCCACACTTGTAGGGAGGGACAATCTTGCTCAGGTTTCTATTGTCATAGGTCCAGTCTCTATCCTTAGGGATAGTGCTGCCACCAGTGGGTCCTAACCCACTTAAATTTTGCTCTCTGGCCAGAGCAAGTCTCTCTTTGGCAAGGGCAAGTTCTTCCCTTTCAATCCTCAGATTGACTTCCCTCATTCTGGCCTTCTGCTCTTTTCTCTGTGGAGAAGTCATTCCCCTATGAGAAGAGGCATTGGAGTTATTAGAGACATGGGAGTGGATAGATTCCCTGGAAGGGGATCTTCCTCTCCTGCTTCTCTGGTTAAGTCCACTTGAGGGTCTGAATGTGGGGACCCCATTCTGACTCCCATGTAGGCCTAAGTTAGCCTGGCTAAGTCTCCTAACTTGGACCTAGCTGTCTACCTCATCTCCTGAAGTCCCTTCTGACTCATCTTGATCAGTGTGGTGAGGGGAGTCTTCTGTAGAGGGCAGACCCTCATTTGTACCTAAGGTACCATCCTGGGAGGCTCTCTGAGCATCATACTCTTCTAAGATCTCCACTAGATAAATGAGGGTAGGGTTTGAACCCTGTTTTAACTTTCTGGAGGTACACAATTGTCTCATCTCCTGAAAAGTTAGGGTATCATATCTAGAGGGTATCTTTCTAGGATATCCCCCTCCTGAGAGAGAATCATCTTGATCTCCTCTCAGAGACATGATCTAGTGAGGGTGTGGTGTGGGCACCTACCTACACTAGTTGTATCTACTAAAACCTCTCTAGTGGTTGTAGTCAGGGTGTGCTAGGCCCTTCAACAACTAAGTTCAGTAGAACTTAAGTATTCTAAGATTTTGTTTTATATGTACCTTACAGTACCTAATGTGATCTTTCAATTTGATATCTCAAGATTATAATGGTATCACAACAGCAAGCTCAGATCCCAACCGCTGCTCACCAATGTGAGAAGTTGGCCTGATATATGATGTCACTAGTTCTAGTGTACACCCTGTATCAGTCCAAACAACCCTTATGGTGATTGGTTGTAAAGTCAACCTTATAGACCAGCTATCCTAGTGGTAGCATGGACAAGAGCAGTCTTTAGGCTAAACTCTGTATGGCATGTGAAGCCAACTGTTATACCATTACAATCCCTTGAATACCAAATGAAAGGACACCACACCAGGTATATATAGAATTCGAATGTATTTATTCTAACATATACCCTCAGCACTCATTATGAGTTCAGAGGTCTAAGTACAAACAACTTCTTAAGTAGCATACGTTAAGTTACACAGGAAAATACAGTTAGGCCCAGGGGCCACGC
Organism: Triturus cristatus; assembly: GCF_964204655.1. NCBI lineage: Eukaryota > Metazoa > Chordata > Amphibia > Caudata > Salamandridae > Triturus > Triturus cristatus. The sequence continues at coordinate 1,398,990,580 of NC_140589.1, forward strand.
AAACCATATACTAACAAAGTGGTATAAGTACCACGTCACGAACAGGGAGTAGGCCTAGGGCATCGCTGGGGCTACACTACCCTACCAATACTTATGAAGTGGGAGGCCCACGGGAAGCGTGTGCAGTGTGGAAACACACACGCGGGTTACATTAAAGTCAATCGGAATGTAACAGTTTAGTTTAGTTAGTTTATTTTATTATGATAAGGAACTCTTTATGAGGTCCACATAAAACAACATATACATACAAAACAAAAAATACATAATATATTATTCCATCACAATTACTCAAGCTTAATACAGGTCCAAAAAACATTTTAAAAAGTTGTACAGTTTAAAAGCAAACATTTCATTAGGTGGATTAATCAAGGCTGCCTTAAATAAAGAAGCAGATAATATGTTGAGTTGTAAGCAAATTGGTCTTAACCATCTACGCCTGCAAGACATCAGTGCAGGACAAACAAACATGACATGATCTAAGTCCTGATCATACAATTGACAAAGATCACAGCATGCCGAATGACCATACCAGCTGGCATGTAGAGCTTTCAGGGGAAGCAAATTATGTCTTACTAAGTACACAAGGCGTCTGACGCCATGAGAGATGTTCCAAGACATATACAATTGAGCTTTCCGCAGGGTATAAGATTCGATAACAGGCGAACCACCTTTTTTCGCTAAACAGAAGTCTCTATCCTGACAAAACCCCAATTCCCAAGAGGCTGACTTCAGAACAGTTTTTAATTGATGAGAGGATAATAAAAATAAAGTCCCCTCATCCAATTTTAATTGCAGCACGGCAAATCTGAAGTTTTTTACAATCAGGGAGAAATCATTAAAAGATCCTAATAATTCATTTTTTATAAGATCTCTTAAGGTATTAGGCTCACCTTTAGATAAAGCTACTACCCAACGTATTATACTTGCCAGACCTTGAACGCAACTACTACGTAAGCCCAATTCCTGTCTCAAGGAAGCAGTCGAATTTGCTGTACCTACAGACATTAAACTGCGTAAAATTTTCCCTTCCGCAGAATTTAAAAAATTCCACTTTTTTACATCAATTAACTCAATTCCGTATAACAGGGAGGCCGGAACTTTCGCTCTGAAAACATCTAAAAGAATAGAAAAATGCCTTCTACCTGTGGCTTTATACAGGGAAACTAAACTCTTTCCCTGAGAAATAGCCTTCCGGGAGTTATTATCAATGTGTAATTTGTCACTTAAATTATAAGTGACAATTTTACCTAGGAAGGTGTAAGATTTCACACATTCCAGTTTTTTCCCCCCCACAACCCATGGATAATTAAGGCATTTAGGCTTCTTTCTACCGGAAAAGCAAATCACCTTGCTTTTTGCCGTATTTATTGATAAAAAATGACTTTCCGCAAATTCAGAGAGTGCTTGCAACCGATTGTTCAGGCCCCTTGGGGTGAGATCCAAAATCAGGATGTCGTCTGCATACATAAGGCATGCAATTGGAACACCACCCAAGGAAGGGGCAATACCGGCGCAAGCCGAAAGTGTGACGGGTAAATCAACTGTATATAAAGAAAATAACAATGGAGCCAAAAGGCAACCTTGCTTCAACCCATTGGAAGTGGGAATTAATTTAGATACACCACGTTCACCTCCAAGTAGAACTCTGCACCAGGTGTCAGAGTAAAGGGCGCGAATTAACTTGATCAGGAATGGGGGCATACCTAAGTTAAATAACTTTCTCCACAGCAAAATTCTATCTACTTTATCAAAGGCGGTGGAGAAGTCAATAAAGGCGCCATATACCTGACCACCACGGATTTTCACATATTTTTCAGTAATAACTTGCAATGCAGTCAGGTTATCTAAAGTTCCATGATTTTGTCTGAAACCTGTTTGCTCCATGGGAAGAATTTTATGTTCAGATACCCATTGATTCATTAAAGTAAGCACACATTTTGCGAAAACCTTACCAATGGCATCAAGCAAGGCGATTTGACGGTAATTTTGCGGTAGATCTCTTGCCCCTTTTTTATATAAAGGGACAATAATACTTCCTTTCCAGGAGGGGGGGACTGTTCCACTAGAAAAACAAAATTTAAACACTGGAAAGAGTATTTTACTCCAAAGTTCACTCTGGTGTTTTAATACTGAAATAGGGATTTTATCAGGACCCATCGCACCAGAGGAACGCATATTCCTAATTGCATATTCAATTTCCCTTTCCGTAGGACAGTCAAGTATATTTGAGACATTTTCAGATTCAGCATTAAAAACTTGAGAATTATTGTTACTGTACAACTTCTCGATATAATGAACCCACACCTGTTCCTCAATGGCAATAGGCGTAGGACTGGCTCTGGTACCACAACCTTTGCCAATTAAGGACCAGAAAGTCTTGGGTTGGCCATTATAAGAAGCTTCCCTCAGTTGAATCCAGAGGGCATCTTCCTTAAAACGTTTTAAACGGGCCTTAAGTCTAACTCTCCTTCTCTTTAAGATAAACAACTTAGACTTAGCTTCTTGGGTAAAGGATAAAAATTGTCCCCTTACCACTTTGTTTATTTCTCTATTTATAGCCCGTAGAGGATGAGGGACTACGAAGGATTGTTTCACACCTGGTTTCTTTTTTGCGCTAGCAGATACAGAATCTAAAAAATTAATAAAACTCAACAGCTCTCTCCCTTCCCAGAGGGGTAAATTCTCAACAGCAAAATACAAAAGAGGCACCACATTTTCAACAGTACAAGTGTTCCAAAAACATTTCCCAGAACTGGAATCAAAATTCACAAAATCTGTGTCCAGACTCCACGGATCCACTTTCTGAAGATTAACGGAGACAGAAAGCATCAATGCATTATGGTCACTAAGAATAGACTCAATGACCTTCATATCCTTTAGTAGGTGAAAACCGGCATAGTCTACCATGATAAAATCAATAATAGATTTTCCCTTATTAGATTTATGAGTATAAGCTGCCGGGGTGTCAGACGGAAGCCTCCCGTTTACTATTAAGCATTCAACTTTAAGTAAACCATCTAAAATAAGTTTACCTCTTTTGTTAGTTTTAATTTTAGAGGGAAACTGGGCAGGTGGTATATTCAAAGATTCTTCCAATTGAATATTTCTAAACAACTCCGACCCACAGTTAGATATATTACAATTTAAGTCCCCAAACATTAACACATGCGGGGTTGGGGAGACATCCAACACTTTAGTTAAAAAAGTGAACAAAGTTTTTAAACCAGCGTTAAAACTACAATTGGGGGGAATATAAATATTAACCACAATCAACAATCTATTAGGGCAATCCTCAAAAACCTCTTTTAGGGTTATTGCTTGAAACAGTTTCCCTGGATCTAGATAGTGTGAATAGTTCCATTGCAATCTATTAGATAACAAGCATGCTAACCCTCCCTTAGCATGGCCTCTTCTAGTGCTGGTTGCGCTGTATTCCAAAACAAAATAGTCTTTTTCCAAAGCTAATCTTCCTTCAACCCAGGTTTCTTGCAAACAAATTATGTCTGCCTTTTGAGAATGCAAGAAACCCAATTTCTCCTTATAATCCTTGAATCCTGCAGTGTTCCATGAGATAAATTTCAGCTCTCTGTTAAAAATTGGAAGATTGTTTAGAACAGGGAGCGGATTTACTCGCTAGAACTCCAGGTAACCAACTCCATTTAGAATGGTCATCCTTCCCTGTCTGCCTAAGGGGAGCGATTTTGTATGAAACTAGCCTTTCATTCCTAGCCACACAAATTTTTAGGTCCTCTGATCTGAGATTAGACCAATCCGACAACAGCACACCCGTATTAGAGGGAAGTGATAGTGAAGAATTGGCAAGAATCCCTTGAGTACATTTTTCCCCAAAGTGTGGCATAACATCTATCCCTCTAACTTGAAATTCCTCTGCCCACTGTAGAACAAGATTTAACACAACTTTCGAATAGAATTTCACCCTTGTTGATCTTATTGGTTTCCCCACGAAGGAGTTAAGGAGAAATACAATATCTAAGTCGGACGTTTGAATTAATTTCAAACTTTCGATCTCTTTAAAACAGATCAGTAGGGCAGATCTATTTAAAATTAAATCTGGTTCAAATAAGGGAGAAAAATCAAGATATAAAGTATCCACACTTATTTTTTCTTTTGGGAGAATAACTGACATTGAGGATGGGACCTGAAAGGTTCTTGCTGAAGGATTTAAGGAAGAAGAGGACGGGATGACCGATGAAGTGTTAACCTTAGAACTAACTTGGGAAGATCCTGCATTAACATTACAATAAGCTGAAAAAGGATTGGCGGAAGGATGGGAAACCTTGGGGAAGAAAGGATTGGTAAAGCTTATAGAACCTAGACCAGAGGCAGGGGCGACTTCTTTAGGCGAGACAACTCTAACTTCTACATGAGAAGTAGGAGACTGCTCCACCTGCGGGGAATCTTCTGCACTTAACTCAGCATTCTTATCAAAAATAAATTTCCTCTGTCTTTTTTTAGCGAATCTTCGAATGGGTCTCCTCTTCGTCATTCTAATCTTTTTGTGTTTCAGGGGACTCACTTTTCCCATCAATCCCGTATTTACTTTGGGGATCTCCTCTTCTTTAATTGGTGGCAAGGAGAATATCGGAAAAAGAGATGGAATTTCAGATTTGGGAATGAGAGGAGATGTTGCTATTACCTCTATCTTGTCACTCATTGGGGCTATACAATTAGCACCAGCCGAAACCACTTTGGCAGGATTGGGGACAGCTGGAAGAAGTACATGTTTCTTTTCCTTTTGACCTTCTGTCAAAGGAGAAGATTGAGCTGAATCCAAAACTGCCGAAGCGGAAGGAGCGCTTATTTTTGGGGACATCAACAGAGAGACCGATGGTATGGGAAGATCTAACACTAACTCATTTTTCCTTAGCAGAAGTACTTGCAAAATTTGCGTTACAGTGTCAAAAATACATTCCGAACCTCCCACAAATTTTTCGAGTAAACTCAAAATCGAAGAAAGAATTGATTCCAGAGAGGACAAAGAATTAGAAATTAGCCTCCCATTAATGTTTGGAGACCCCTCAGTTAAATTGTTCAACACTGGACCTGAACAAGATGTAAAGTTTAATTGAGAAAGGGAAAAATCTAGTTTATTAGAAGGTGTGCTTCTTAGAGGACCGGTATTCGAGATAGTTATTGCTTCCTCTAAAGGCACACCTTTAGGGTTCCCATGTAACGATCCCACCCGCGCCCTATGAGCTGTTAAATCAATGTCAGGCAGTGTAAAATCGTTCCCTACTACAGGGGATTTAACTGACGCGGCTGACAAAAGATCAGTATTCACAGATACTTTAGGAACATCCATTGTTGCAACTTGGGAGGGGACAATTTTATCCGATTTTGAGGGCATATTACCCGAATGTACATTCTGTTTCAGATGTACATTGTTTAACGCCGAAGGCGAGCCCCTTAGTACTTCGGGGCTAACTAAAATGGGCAAAGATTGACTAGCAACCAAGCTCAAACTAGAGGAAACATCGATGACCCCATTAACAGGCACCAAATCGTTAGACCCAGGGATTTCATTCGGGGACTGCAAATCAATGGGTTTATCTTTCCCTTTGTCCCAAAAATTGAAAAGCTGACATTGACCTTTCAATTGCATGGAAGTTGCAATTTTGTTCCGAAGGGGGTTAGATTTGGTTTTAGACCCAGATCTCCCTACAAGCACTCACCCAGAGCGCAATTTTTTAGCCGTCATGAGACTGAATTTGACGGAGAGTAAAAAGTCAATTAATAACAATTGTAGAATTAAAAAACTAAGAATCCTAAAATACAATAAAATCTATAAAAGCAGTGTCACACAAATTTAATACCGGAGAACCAAGAGAGGGGGCCCAGCCCAGCCTTCTTCAGCCTCTGACGGCCTCAGACGGTCCCGCCCTTGTCCCGGGCTTCTCCCGGCGCGCTCCCGCGCGCTCCCGCGTTGCGGTGTCACAAGGGAGGTTTATAGCCGCGCTGAGGCGGGGGAGGAGCCAGCAGGGAGAGCGGGTCAGCTGCTGGTGATGCCGAGGGTCAGGCGCTCCTGGTACTTGAAGTCCTCGCTTGACCACGCTCGCAGCCCTGCACACACCACCGCCACAGAGGCTCAGTCTGGAATAAGAGTTCGCAGGCACAGCGCGCTTCCAGCAGCGCAAATTAGAGAACCAGATGCGAAGCGGGACCCGCGAAGCGGGTTCCGCGAGGAGTAGATGAAAGGAAGAGCCGCTCCAGCGTGCTCGCAATCCAAAGCTCCCTCTTCAGTCTACACAGGTGACAGGTAAGGAAACCAACAGAGAAACTGACGCGCTGGTTTTAGCCGCGCTGAGGCGGGGGAGGAGCCAGCAGGGAGAGCGGGTCAGCTGCTGGTGATGCCGAGGGTCAGGCGCTCCTGGGACTTGAAGTCCTCGCTTGACCACGCTCGCAGCCCTGCACACACCACCGCCACAGAGGCTCAGTCTGGAATAAGAGTTCGCAGGCACAGCGCGCTTCCAGCAGCGCAAATTAGAGAACCAGATGCGAAGCGGGACCCGCGAAGCGGGTTCCGCGAGGAGTAGATGAAAGGAAGAGCCGCTCCAGCGTGCTCGCAATCCAAAGCTCCCTCTTCAGTCTACACAGGTGACAGGTAAGGAAACCAACAGAGAAACTGACGCGCTGGTTTTAGCCGCGCTGAGGCGGGGGAGGAGCCAGCAGGGAGAGCGGGTCAGCTGCTGGTGATGCCGAGGGTCAGGCGCTCCTGGGACTTGAAGTCCTCGCTTGACCACGCTCGCAGCCCTGCACACACCACCGCCACAGAGGATCAGTCTGGAATAAGAGTTCGCAGGCACAGCGCGCTTCCAGCAGCGCAAATTAGAGAACCAGATGCGAAGCGGGACCCGCGAAGCGGGTTCCGCGAGGAGTAGATGAAAGGAAGAGCCGCTCCAGCGTGCTCGCAATCCAAAGCTCCCTCTTCAGTCTACACAGGTGACAGGTAAGGAAACCAACAGAGAAACTGACGCGCTGGTTTTAGCCGCGCTGAGGCGGGGGAGGAGCCAGCAGGGAGAGCGGGTCAGCTGCTGGTGATGCCGAGGGTCAGGCGCTCCTGGGACTTGAAGTCCTCGCTTGACCACGCTCGCAGCCCTGCACACACCACCGCCACAGAGGCTCAGTCTGGAATAAGAGTTCGCAGGCACAGCGCGCTTCCAGCAGCGCAAATTAGAGAACCAGATGCGAAGCGGGACCCGCGAAGCGGGTTCCGCGAGGAGTAGATGAAAGGAAGAGCCGCTCCAGCGTGCTCGCAATCCAAAGCTCCCTCTTCAGTCTACACAGGTGACAGGTAAGGAAACCAACAGAGAAACTGACGCGCTGGTTTTAGCCGCGCTGAGGCGGGGGAGGAGCCAGCAGGGAGAGCGGGTCAGCTGCTGGTGATGCCGAGGGTCAGGCGCTCCTGGGACTTGAAGTCCTCGCTTGACCACGCTCGCAGCCCTGCACACACCACCGCCACAGAGGCTCAGTCTGGAATAAGAGTTCGCAGGCACAGCGCGCTTCCAGCAGCGCAAATTAGAGAACCAGATGCGAAGCGGGACCCGCGAAGCGGGTTCCGCGAGGAGTAGATGAAAGGAAGAGCCGCTCCAGCGTGCTCGCAATCCAAAGCTCCCTCTTCAGTCTACACAGGTGACAGGTAAGGAAACCAACAGAGAAACTGACGCGCTGGTTTTAGCCGCGCTGAGGCGGGGGAGGAGCCAGCAGGGAGAGCGGGTCAGCTGCTGGTGATGCCGAGGGTCAGGCGCTCCTGGGACTTGAAGTCCTCGCTTGACCACGCTCGCAGCCCTGCACACACCACCGCCACAGAGGCTCAGTCTGGAATAAGAGTTCGCAGGCACAGCGCGCTTCCAGCAGCGCAAATTAGAGAACCAGATGCGAAGCGGGACCCGCGAAGCGGGTTCCGCGAGGAGTAGATGAAAGGAAGAGCCGCTCCAGCGTGCTCGCAATCCAAAGCTCCCTCTTCAGTCTACACAGGTGACAGGTAAGGAAATAGTTAGGAAGTTAGAAATAGGAAGAATAAGGACACTTCCGACGTAACTAGGAGGAAGCAACTAAAGACTTAGACACTTGGATAGTCAATATCCACTGGAGCACCGGAGTAAACTCGTTACCTCACCCACAGGAGACGGGTGCATAGGTGTGAAGATGTGTCGGGTGTCGTCGCTGGATCCTATGGATGCCTGAAGAACAGATGCTGGCAGGCGGCCAGAAGGAAGATGTCCGGTGGATCCAAGGATGGATCTTGAAGGGAGAACACCTGCAAGCAGAGGGGACAAAGTCTGGGTCACTAGCCAGTGACCGTGTGGAACCAGGAAGGAACCAGGCGATGTCGTGCAGAACACAGGTGATGTATTGAAGCTTGTCTCTGCAGCTGCGTGGACTAGGAGGCGTCGAGGATAATCTGAACCAGGGTACGAGCTGTCCCACGAAGGATCTTGCTGCTGGCGGAGTCGACGTCCCGATTGGAGTCAACAAGCCTTGGCAAAGGCAACCCATGCGGACCAGGAAGGTCTGAGGTGCTTCTCTTTCACAGGGAAGGAAGGGACAGTCTGGAGGAGCCAAACCAGCAGTGGAAAGTTAAGGGTTCGTCGTCACTGAGGCTACTAGCCAACGGGCCAGCAACCGGACAGACGCGTCGAGCAGGAAAATGCAGAAGGGCCCCACGCAGAACTCATGGAGTGTGGAGGGCTGATCTTCGGTGCAGATGGTGATCGGGGTTGGGGCTTCTCAATCCCCAGAGCACAACTTCGGGGATGCCTCAGAAGCTGCGCTGGAAGCTACTCGCCAATTTCCCCACGTAGCCGGTCCCACGTCTCTCATCGCCTCCACGGATCTCAGCTTGTTTGTGGATGTGGATCAGGGTCGGAGAAGTCTGGAGGTCAAGGCGCTGGTCGGGCTCTGCAGTCGGTTCCTCGTAGAACTTGGGCAAAGCAAACGGCAGGTCGCTTGTTGGTGTCTGTTTGCACAGGATGGCCACTCCTTGGCCACAAGGGAGATTCTTCAGTCTTCTTGTCGTCGAATGTTGAAGGTCCAGAGTTTCGTGTCTAGTTTCAGTTCAGGATAATCCAAAGTCCTAGGGACTCAGCTCCCACTCTTATACTAATCTGGGGGGCTGGGTTGCCTGCTAGGTCCCTCCTATGGGTGGGACCAGGGAGGGGGGTGGTTACACCCCCTTCCCTTTGTCCAGTTTCGCGCCAGGACTGGGGCTGGAGTGCCCCAGCACCGGTTTGAACCGGACTATGCATGGGACACATTGTGTGCCCCAGGCAGTGTCTCGTTTCTTTCATCCCTCCCTGCCCCAATACACTAAGCCCTGTCTAGGGTGGTGCTAGCACCTCCCAAGGCAGGAAACCTATTGTCCAAGCCTCCCTCGCTGGAAGGACTCCCAGCAGCAGGAGGTCAGACTTGTGTCTGTGGCAGCAGCATCCATTTTGTGATGCTGGGGCTCTGGTTAACTTTAACCGGGTAAGTAGGATTTTAACATGTCTTCTCCCTCTACTATCCTCGTCACCAGGAATGGTGTGGGGGTAGTATTCCAAAGTGTTAGACACCTTACACGACATGTTTTGATAAAGTCAAACCATAGTTACCATAACCGCGAGGATTATAAGGCACTTTAAGAGTATATGGTAGGCGATATCATAGAACAGCTATAAGGACATGGTTCTGAAAGCTGCAGACAGGCTCAGCTCATGCTAGAGCACCATCTCACATGTTACCAAGCACTCTGCCTCCAGGATTGTTAAGGCCTGCCACAGGAGTGGCTTAAAGGTTACCCATGTGTCTATATATAAGGTAGGTATAGGAATACTATACCTAAGCAAGGGGTGATTACACGACCTTGCCCCAGCTGAGTGATCAGCCAGTTGTGTCATGATGGGAGGCCAGCCAGGGGTGGCATAATACATGCTGCAGCCCCTGGTAGGCCTAGGGTACACCCATGCCCTGGGTACCTAAGGTACACTGTACAGGGCCCTATAAGGTGATCCTTACCAATGGGGTATGTACCTAAAGTACATAGTATGAATTTAGAGAGAGAACAGCTGGGCTGTGGGTCTGATTAGCAGGCCCACAGCCACATCTAAGTCGAAAACCAGTGAAGCAAAAGCAAAAAGTGGGGGTGATCATAGGGAGCAGACCCTACTCTCCTACAATACTCATATCGAGCCCACATCCCTATTGGCTCTACTAGGATATGCGAAACCACTGAAAGCGGTGTATCGCAAATATGTGGTGCTTGCGTTGCTTCTGGCAAAAAGGCGCGTGGCGTGTCGCAGGGGTAGAGGGCGGGCGCCCAAGTTCAAAGTCTGGATGGACGATTTAGTGTATTGTCAGGAGCAACTCACGACATATGCAGAATTGTTGCCGAGCACCTCCAGGCCCAAGGATGTCTGGGGGCCCCTAAAGTGCTATCTGGTAGCGCACCCGCGGGCGGACCCCGCAACAGAGTAAGAGGTGCCTGCTTTCCTGAGAAATTCTAGGTACACACAACATCAGTGGGGTAAGATCCACTACAGAGTGAGGGTGCTATGGGGTTATGCTGATTACAGTGAATTATATTAGGTTTGGATGGCCGGGAGTGCCCGGGATTGGAATGTGCTAGGGGCGTCGAAATGATGGCTCTCCATGGAGGGACTGTGTTGCGAACAGATGGTAATATTTAATTAAATGTGGATGTGCGTAATGCTTTAACCAACTGTACGATGCTTCTTGATGTCTATGCAAATACCTTAGCATATTCTACTAAATGACGATATGTGCTCCGGTATTCTCGGAAGCTGGGCAATAGATGTACTGAGATTGTGCCATTTCTCTTTTTTTACATGTATATGACACCTATGTATGGTTTGTTTGAAAAACTAATAAACAGAATTAAAAAAAAAAAAAGAAAAGAAATGCTATTTTGGATGAATACTCAGGTGACCTGTAAAATGGTGGGGAGAACAAACCAGACAACTGGTACCCAGTGATGTGGTTACGGGGATATCCCAAATTATTTTGTCAAAATGCCTAATCCCTGGACTTGCCTTGCTGTTAGTCCACGGTCTGTTACAATCTTGAAACCTATGTAGGGTCAAGAGGAACAGTGTGCATCACATTGAGATGTATTCCTTTGCCCCAGCCTGTTGGGCGTGTTTGTTTAAAACATCCATATGCCTGGCTGTTTCCACTTCAACTAACAATCTCAATGTCCCACAATTCCCCCTAATAGAATATTCTAATAAAATTAGAAGTCAAGAATTAAGTTCAAAAGGTTTACTGTTAATTAAAACCAGTAGAATAAAATAACAAGTCTAAGTTTCGCTCAATACAGGATGCATCTAAAAAGTAAAAAAAATTAGTTAAAAAAAACACTTGTTAATCCAACACTTTAAGTAAAAACGCAATTGAAGAAATCAAGAATACCGTCTCATAAAATGATAGGTAATGTTGTTTAAAAAAAATGTATAACATAATGAAAATACTTGACAGCCCCTACTATTAATTGTGGGCAAGGTCGCTGCAAACAAAAATGTATTCTATCATTGTATGGACTATTGCAGCTGCGACAAACACAAGTTTTAACAAACAATGATGTTTCTTTCAAAAGCAAGGGCAAACATACATACTGTGAGGTAGGTTTCCCTTAAAGTCCAGGCACAGTTGGCTTTAATATACATTTTATGGGAGTAACTATATGCTCCTAGATTTTATTGTGTTCCTGCAATGTACAATGAATGTGATGACATCTGGAACTGATAGATACAAGATATGTGATGGCGAGTGTCAGACAGGACACTGAGGCGGTCTGTTAAGTTACCTTCTTAATTGTCTGAGAGACGGGCAACTCCTCCCAGTAGCCACAGTGGCACCTTACATTTAACAACTCATGTGAAAAGTGTCAAGTGTCTTCTTAGGAGGGTCCCAGTTAGAAGGAAAAAACACATGTGTAAAACCTCCTTAACAGTCCTACAGTTCTTGAAACAACGAGTAGTGAAGAAGTAGATAGGCAAGGCACCAAGCTGTCCATGACATCATGAGAAACAAAATCAAAACAGAAATCCAGAAGAAAATTAAAGGGCAAATTGAGCTGAAAAGAAGAAAAAAATCAGGCACATATACAGTAGCAAGTGGGTGATGAACGAGATGAAAAACAAGTGACTAAAATACATTGTAACACATACTTTACTTGTTAATGCCTTCTTTGCATAAGATCCAAACAACAAAAGATTCAAATTAATCTTGGATTGGGAAGTTCACGCAGAATCCTCTGGTCAGATGACCATCTTGGAAAGGGTAATTCATTAGACTTGGCCATATCCCTTTCCACTAACTCATGGTCTTGGATCAAAAAGGAAGTCCACATTTGATATCTTTTGCCAAATGCAGACGTCTGCTGTCTGAACATTGCCCTTCCTGTCCGATGCTCCCTATCAGTTACAAAACACACCTCCAAATGCCTGCGTCCACGGGGATTCCAGCATGGTTCAGGCAAGACGGACTCCTATCCACACACTGATCACTGCATCCTGCTTCATGCCATCTGACTGTACAGTAAATGCAGCTCAGAGCCCTCACAATCTCAGGTGAGCCTTAGACTGGGAATTGACCGTGTGTTACCTTTGTCTATGCATTTCAATACATGATAGTTGGTATCATCACTCCAGTCTAGCTTGCAGATGGAATCCGTTAAGTCAGAAGACTAGGGGTTGGAAACCTTGTGCTTAAGTCAGAACTCATTACTACCCCCTTGTGAGCCCTTCACAGAATGAACGGTGGGCAGCTGTACTCTTGGTAAACCAAACTGTAATCTAACCTGAAGTTGTTTTGTGACTTGCTGTAGTAAAAAGACTCTTTTGAATGAAGCACAACACAACATCTAGCAAGCTGGAAAAACAACCCGATAACACCTCAGGTCCATATGTAAGGAAAGAGGTATTTTATTTCTCCTAAAATGACTCTGATTATGCTGTTGGTTATTTGGCTGGATAGCTTAGAATACATCTGGCACACTGTGAAAATCAAGCAAGATCTTTCTGTTTTAATTTTAGCTGGCGACACCTAATGCTACCGTGTGCCTCTAGCCACACACAAAGATAGGTATAGGCAGATACACAGTCAAACTTTTACCAATATGCCATGAGCACCATTTCACTTTCCTCTTGACAAACCCAATCATCTTTACTGCATTTGCCTCTAGTTTGTTATCTTTATTGAATGTGTAAAAGACCATCTATCGCCCGGCGAAGAACAACGGGTCCAAGGGAACTGTAATGTTGGTGTATAGTAATACTGGGATAGGCTTGTCTAATAATTTTGGTTTATAGGTTACAACTGAGCCTAAATACAAGCCTATATCAAAGGTATTTAGGATAAACAGTAGGAGGGAGAGTGCACATCCTTGCCTCAGCCACAGGTAGTGTACGTTTTCAGGGAGCTACCTGGGCTCGCCCCCCATTTGACCTGAACGAACAAGTTACTTACCTTCGATAATGATATATCTGTAAGAGCCATGGATTAGTTATAGATTCCTTACCTTGTGAATTACCCCCAGGGTCTGACTTAATCCGGAGAATTTTTCGTCAGCAGTACACCTGCGCATCAAAAGGTGGCGTTGGTCGGCTTCGCGTTCGTCGTTGGCATTGTGATCGCCGGTATGATGTTGCGGCAGCTACTTTGACGCCACCCTCGCATGCTGACGTCAGTTCTTTTACAGAAGCGCTGAGCCATGCAAGACACTGACCACTGGTGCACAAAACTAGGACCCTGAAAGGAAGTCCTTAACCCCTAGTGGGTGGAGTCGTGACGAGCCCAGCTCGTCATGAGCACAGCTCCACTGTGCCTCATGACAAGCTGGGCTCGTCACGAGCACAGCGCCGCCGCCGCCCACCCCCGCACCGCGGGGGATTTACCCCCGCAGCGAAGGGGTTAACCCTAGAAGTCAGTTCGTAGACCGGGGAGGTATAGATGGGGCGGTAAGGAATCTATAACTAATCTATGTCTCTTACAGATATATCGTTACCGAAGGTAAGTAACTTGTTCATCTGAAGAACAAGTTACTTACCTTCGGTAACGCTTTTTCTGGTGGATACAGTATCTGCCTGTGGATTCCTCACCTTGTGAATATCCCCTGCGCCAGCATTCCACGGAACTTTTCTTTACCAGCACTCCACGTCGACGTGGGCGACGTCACAATGCGCCGGCTCCACTCGCGACTCCGATCGACGTCACCGGAGCCATAAGAAGCCCAGGTCGGCGTGATGACGTCAGTTCCGCCCCTTTTTTCCGTGCCTTCGAGGCACATGGACGGACTGACAGCAAAATACATACACAGTATACACAGTACACAATATGCAAAGCAACACACACAGTGTGGAGAATAAATAAAAAGGCAAAAGAAAGACATAATGCCTCTGACAGTATTAATACATCTTGAAATACCATCATTAGACTAGTAGATTGAAACATTATTAACAGGACATTAGGTATAGAAGGATGGACAACGGGGAGGCGGGTGGGCCAGTGAGGAATCCACAGGCAGATACTGTATCCACCAGAAAAAGCGTTACCGAAGGTAAGTAACTTGTTCTTCTGATGGATACATCTGCCAGTGGATTCCTCACCTTGTGAATAGATTCCCACAGCAGTCCCCACTCCCGGAGCAGGGTGTCCACCTTCCTACACCAAAAAGTCCTGCAACACAGAGCGCGCGAAGTGACCCTCCCTCCTCATCTCAGAGTCCAAGCAATAATGCTTTGCGAAAGTATGGAGGGAGGCCCAAGTCGCGGCTTTACAAATATCTGCCACGGGAACACCCCGGGCCAGAGCAGATGTTGAAGACTTAGCTCTAGTAGAGTGAGCACGAATACCCTCAGGAGGAGTCTTACCAGCCAGGGCGTAGCAGATCTTGACTGTCAGTATTATCCATCTCGACAGCGTGCGCTTGTGCACCGCTTTACCTTTAGAACGACCAACGTAGCCAATAAAAAGCTGGTCATCAAGACGTAAGTCCTTGGTCCTGTCCAAATAAAAACTCATAGCCCTCTTCGGGTCAAGGCGATGGAGTCTTTCCTCTTCTTTGGAAGGATGAGGGGGTGGATAGAAAACAGGGAGGGTAATAGACTGCCCCAAATGAAACGAAGTGACAACTTTTGGTAAGAAAGCAGCCCTGGTCCTGAGAACCATCCGTTCAGCACGTAAGGTAAGAAAAGGAGGTTTGGAACTTAGAGCGTGAAGCTCACTTACCCTCCTTGCCGAGGTTATGGCTACAAGAAAAAACACCTTAAAGGACAACAGTCTCAAAGGACAACTATGTAGAGGCTCAAAAGGGGACCCCATTAGAAAGGTTAAAACAAGATTAAGATCCCACTGAGGCATTACAAATGGAGTGGGAGGAAACATGTTTGTAAGGCCCTTGATGAACCTCAGAACAACCGGAGATTTAAACAGAGAAGGTTGATCTGGGAGGCACAGAAATGCCGATAAGGCTGATAAATAGCCCTTGACCGTGGCCACAGCACAGCCCTGCTGAGCCAAGGAAAGAGCAAACTGGAGCACATTGGAAAGATGAGCCTTTAAAGGGTCAATGGATCTCTCTCCACACCATCTTACAAATTTTGACCACCTGTAGGAGTAAATGGACTTGGTGGAGTGTCGCCTGGCCGATAAAATAACGTCCACCACATCAGGTGGGAGAGAGAAGGAACTCAGGTTGCCCCGTTCAATCTCCAGGCATGAAGGTGTAAGCTCTAGAGGTGGGGGTGTAGAACCTGCCCCTCCGACTGCGAGAGGAGGTCTGCCCTCAGAGGGAGACGGAGCGGAGGGCACGAGGAGAGGTGGAGAAGATCTGTATACCACACCCTTCTTGGCCAATCCGGGGCGACCAATGTAACTTGGGCCGGGTCTTGGCGAATCTTCCTCAGAACCCGAGGAATCAAGGGTATGGGCGGAAACGCGTAAAGGAGTCGTGAACCCCAACTCAACTGAAACGCGTCCCCCAACGCCCCCTGCATCGGATACTGGAGACTGCAGAATGACGGGCAGTGCGCGTTCTCGAAAGTGGCAAACAGATCCACTCGAGGAGTTCCCCACGTCCGAAAGCCGTGACGAACTACCTCCAGGTGGAGCCTCCACTCGTGGTCGGCGGAGAACTGCCGACTGAGACTGTCCGCACGCACGTTCAGCACCCCGGCCAGATGATTTGCCATCAAACAAATCTGATGGTCCTGAGCCCAGGACCATAGACGCAGGGCCTCTCTGCAAAGACAAAGAGACCCCACTCCTCCCTGTTTGTTGACATACCACATCGCGGTCGTGTTGTCTGTCAGGACTTGAATCGACTGACCGCGAAGGGAAGGGAGGAAGGCCTTGAGCGCCAAACGAATCGCCCGCAATTCCAGAAGGTTGATGTGAAGCAACCTTTCCTCTGGAGACCAAAGACCTTTGATCTCCAGGTCCCCCAGATGCGCACCCCACCGTAAATTGGATGCATCCGATATCACCGTGGCCACCGATGGAGGTAGATGAAAGGGCTTTCCTTGGGACAGATTGCCTTCCACGCTCCACCAAGACAGATCCGCTGCAGCTTCTCTGGAGATCCTGATCGACTCCCCGAGATCCCCGTTGTGCTGATACCACTGCTTGCGGAGGCACCACTGGAGCGCCCTCATGTGCCAGCGTGCGTGGTTGACCAACAGAATGCAGGAAGCGAACAGACCGAGCAGGCGAAGGACCTTCAGAACTGGAACAACCGCTCCATTGTGGAATAAAGGGACCATCTCCTGAATGTCGAGAATCCTTTGAGGTGGGGGGAATGCTCGACACACAGTAGTGTCCAGTACCGCCCCTATGAACAGGTTGCGTTGAGAGGGCACCAGGTGAGATTTGGGCACATTGATCGAAAAACCCAAGTCGAATAACAGCTGAGATGTTACCTGCAGATGACGCTGCACCATCTCTGGGGACTCTGCCTTCAGAAGCCAGTCGTCCAAGTAGGGGAAAACTGGAATCCCCGACCTCCTGAGATGAGCAGCCACCACTGCCATCACCTTCGTGAAGACCCGAGGTGCGGAAGTAAGGACCACAAACTGGTAGTGTTGCGACCCAACCGTAAAACGGAGATACTTCCTCTGCGACTTCAGGATTGGGACATGAAAGTACGCGTCCTGCAAGTCGAGCGACACCATCCAGTCTCCTTGCTGCAACACTTGAAGAACCTGCGCAAGGGTCAGCATCTTGAATTTCTCCTGCTTCAGGTAAAAATTCAAGATTCTGAGGTCCAGGATTGGACGCAATCTGCCGTCCTTTTTGGGAATCAGGAAATACCGGGAGTAGCATCCCTGACCCCTTTCCTGCTCCGGAACCACCTCTATCGCACCCTTCTGAAGCAAGGCTAGAACTTCTTTCTGCAGGAGAAGCAGATGGTCTTCCGAGCAATAACCTTGGCAAGGAGGGTAAGGGGGAGGAAA
The DNA here is from genome assembly GCF_964204655.1 of Triturus cristatus. Classification (NCBI taxonomy): domain Eukaryota; kingdom Metazoa; phylum Chordata; class Amphibia; order Caudata; family Salamandridae; genus Triturus; species Triturus cristatus. The sequence continues at coordinate 1,399,008,048 of NC_140589.1, forward strand.
CTCCCGAAAGGGAAGGGCGTACCCAGTCTCCACGAGGTTCAAAACCCAAAGGTCTGTTGTAACAGATTTCCAACCCCGTAGAAAGTAGGACACCCGACCCCCCACAGGTCTTATATGATCCGGGATGGGGGATCTAGGGCTGCTTCCCTGAAGCTTCATTGGGAGCAGAAGAGGAGGAGGAAGAAGAAGGGTTGCGCCCAGAACCTCTCCGACCCCTTTGCCTCCCTCTATAGGACTTATAGAGGGGATTCTGCTGCTGCTGTTGCTGCTGCTGTTGGGGCTGCCGGTAAGAGCGAAAAGACTATCTTCCAAAACCCTTAAATTTTCGAAAAGACGAACCCCTAGTTGGAGCTTGCAGTCCCAAGGATTTTGCAGTCAACCTGCTGTCCTTAAATCGCTGCAGGGCAGAGTCCGCCTTTTCCCCAAACAGCTTCTGTCCGTCGAATGGCAGATCAACCAGCGTAGCTTGCACATCAGCTGAGAACCCAGAGGTACGGAGCCAAGCCTGCCTCCTCGCGGCAACAGATGACCCCATGATCCTTGCCACAGAGTTCGCAGTATCCAACCCCGATTGGATAACTTGTCTGGCAGCCGCCTGAGTGTCTGCCACAACCTCCAAAAAGGACGACTTATCCCCCTCAGGCAACTTAGGGGCCAAAGACTTAATGGAGTCCATTAGCGCATGCACATAACGCCCCAACAGGCATGTAGCATTAGTCGATTTCAACGCCATACTTCCAGTGGAAAAGGTCTTTTTAGCTGCCTGATCAACCTTTTTAGATTCCCTGTCAGCCGGAGACTGAGGGAAGGCACCCGAAGCATGCTTGGAACATGAAGCCTGCACAACCAAGCTGTCCGGAGAAGGATGCGTTGACAAGAAGTCAGGATCCCCTGGTGCAACCTTGTACCTTCTTGCCACCTGCCTACACACCGCCGGAGATGAAAGGGGTTTCTTCCACAACTCCAAGACCGGCTCCAAGATGGCCTCATTGAAAGGCAACAATGGCTCTGATGTTGATGATGGTGAATGCAACACTTCTGTAAGCAAGTTGGATTTATACTCCACAGAAGGCAGCTGCAAATCCAAAAGTTCTGCCGCCTTTTTGATTACAACATGATAGGGAGCCAATTCCTGAGGTGGAGAAGACCTGGCAGATGCATGCTCCCACTCTGGGGTTGTATCCAAACAATTAGCTTCATCAATGCCTTCAAATTCATCTGAGGAAGAGTCAACCTCACCTTCTTCCACATCCATCCGATATCTCCTTTCCTCCAACACCCTCTGGGCCTCCCTCCTCGACCGGATCCGGGGAGCCGGCGTTGACGACGTTGTACGCGGCGTCGGAGGAGCCAAAGGTACCGGAGTCGGCGGCGCCATAGGTGGAGTCGGCGGCGCCGGACACGGCGCCGATGGAGCCGGCCTCGGCGTCGAGGAAGGCTCCGAAGTCCGCTGGTCCTTCCGAGGTCGAATCGGATCCCCAGACGGCGCCGGAAACTGCCAAGATGGCGCCATCGGCATAAAGGGCATAGAGGGGGCCTGAGCATACTGCTGCGGCACCCCTAGTGTAAATGCCATCGGACCCACGGGACCAGTTGGTGCTCCGGATGGGTAGGCCGCCCTATTAAAAATGCCATACATAGCATTTAAGAAATTGGTAGAATCTGTACCTGGAGCCGGGAACTGAGGAAAAGGAACAGACCCTGTATCCCCTTGTGGAGTCACCGGCATCGGCTCCGCGGTATCTTCAACCGGAGCCTCAGACTCTTCAGGAACCGGAACAGACTCCTCCTGCTCATCTTCATGCATGGAAGCATCCGACTCCACTCGAACCGGAGTTGACTCCTTAGACGGATCCGATGACCGCGTCGGGGACTGAACCGGAGTCTGCTTCTTCGAAGGAGAACACCTCGGTGACTTCAAAGGCGAAGGAGAAGGAGACAAGCATTTGCTCCGGCGTCGAAGGGGCGAAGCCGACCTCGACCTCGACTTTCTGGACCTCGAGGACCGACGTCGAGAAGAAAGTTTCCTCTTCTTGTGGTGCTTCTTCGACCTCGATGACTTCGAAGACGATGACCCCCTCTTCGACTTCCCCTTTTTCCTTCCTCTCTTCTCCTCACCGATCCTCTTCATGAAGAGCTTAGTCTTCCTCTCCTTGAGTGCCTTCGGGTTCATGCTTCTACAGCATCCGCACTCCTCCATATCATGTTCTGAAGAGAGGCACCATAAATAGTTCTGGTGTGGATCCGTCATCGACATTAGACCTCCACATTCCCTACAGGGCTTAAATCCCGACTTTCTAGTCGAAGACATACTCGAATCAACAGATTAACACGGCTAAATTACAAAGTAACCAACAAAGAGCTGGTCGTCCACCCGGAATTGCTTGGTGCGATCGAAATAAAAGGAAAGCGCATGTTTTGGATCCAGACGGTGGAGCCTCTCTTCCTCCTTAGAAGGATGCGGAGGTGAAAAAAAGGTAGGCAAAGTGATGGTTTTACAAAAAGGGGAAAGAAGTAACCACCTTGGGAAGAAAGGAAGGTCTGCTTCTTAGGACGAACAGCCAAAAAAGGGAGACTTTGAAGGAAGAGTTTGGAACTCACTCACCCTGCGAGCAGAGGTGATGCAAACCAGAAAGGCAGTCTTTAAATTAAGAAGTCTGAGAGGACAGTTATGAAACGGCTCAACGGGAGTGCACGTAAGGTAAGTAAGAACCAAGTTCAAGTCCCACTGAAGCATTACGAAGGGAACAGGTAGAAAAAAGATGAGTAATGCCCTTAAGGAAGCAATTTACAACAGGGGACTTGAAAAGTGAAGGCTGATCAGGAAGCCTAAGAAAGGTTGAAATGGCTGAGAGGTAGCCCTTTAGAGTGCCAAGAGCAGAACCCTGATGGGCCAAAGACAGGAGAAACAAGAGAACCTCAGAAAGAGGGGCAGAAAGGGGATCCACAGCCTTTGCTGTGCACCATGCCACAAATTTGTTCCATCTGCAGGTGTATACCGTCTTAGTGGAGGGACGTCTGGCTGCCAAAAAAACATCACAGACTTCGGGAGGAAGGTCGAAGGCTGTCAACTGACGCCGCTCAATCTCCACGCAAGGAGGTGGAGACTGGACAGGTTCGGGTGGAGGGCCATCCCCCACTGCTGCGACAGAAGATCCTCCCGAAGAGGCAGACGGATCAGAGGATAGATGGCCATGTGTAACAGCAAGGGATACCAGACTCTTCATGCCAAATCCGGAGTCACACGGATGACTTGGGCCCGGTCGCGCTTGATCTTCTTCAGCACTCTGGGCAGAAGTGATATAGGCGGAAAGGCGTATAGAAGACCGCAACTACACTCGCGACAAAAAGCGTCGCCTAGCGAGTACCGCCTTGGAAATTCCAACGTTCTCATCGGTGGCAAATAGATCAAACCAAGGCTCTCCCCACTGCTGAAAGAGACCTTGCGCCACCTCCAACTGAAGACGCCATTCGTCATTCGTCATGCACCTGCGGCTGAGTTTGTCCGTTCTGGCATTCAGAGAACCCGCCAAGTGTTGAACCACCAGGGATATGCCCTGATGTTCCAGCCATGTCCAGAGACGGAGAGCCTCTTGACATTGGGTCCATGCCCCCACCCCACCTTGTTTGTTGCAGTACCACATGGCGCTGGTGTTGTCTGTGAACACCTGCACTACTCTTCCCAAGACAGAGGGAAGGAATGCCTTCAGTGAAAGACGGATCGCCCAGAGCTCAAGAAGGTTGATGTGGAGCCCAGACACTGCCGGAGACCAGAGGCCTCTGATCTCCACCTCTCCCATGTGGACACCTCAACCCAGAAGTGATGCGTCGGTCCGTACTCTGGTTTGGGTAAAGGGAGAGGGATTTGCTAGTGACCCAATCCAGGTTCGTTAGCCACCACTGCAATTGTTGTGCAGTGCCCTCCGAGACCTGAATGCAATTAGACAGATTCCCCTGATGCTGTGCCCACTGGAACTTCAGGCCCCACTGCAGAGCCCGCATATGCCACCTGGCATGATCTACCAGCAAGATGAAGGAGGCCATGAGGCCCAGCAGCCTCAGGGTCATTCTGACCGAAACCCGGTATAGAGGCTGAGAGATCGGAATCATAGCCCGAATAGGCCAGACTCACTGCTCGGGAGGATAAACCCAAAACTGTGTTGTGTCCAGAACCGCTCTGATGAAAAGGAGCTTCTGAGAGGAAGTCAAGTGTGACTTCGGCATGTTTATAGTGAACCCCAGCAAGTGCAGGAGGTCCGCCGTAGTCTGAAGGTGGCAGACAACTGCCTGGGCAAGCCCTCCTTCAACAGCCAGTCGTTGAGATAGAGGAAAACTGAAACCCCTGATCTGGCAGATGAACTGCGACCACCGCCATCACCTTTGTGAACACCCGAGGGGCGCTGGTAAGGCCAAAGGAACCCGGTAAACTGAAAGTGCTCGTGGACCCCCGTGAACCGCAGGCAACGCCGGTGGGCCGGCAGGATGGAGATGTGAAAGTAAGCGTCCTGCAAGTCCAAAGCTAACATCTAGTCTCCAGGGTCGAGGGCAGACAGAACCTGAGCTAGCGTCAACATTTTGAACTTCTCCTTCTGGAGGAAGCGGTTGACGTTTCTGAGATCTATGATAGGACACAAGCCATTGTTCTTCTTGGGCACCAGAAAGTAGTGGGAATAGCAACCACAATTTACTTCTGGGGCAGGAACTCATTTGATGGCTCCCTTGGCCAAGAGAGCCATAACTTCCTGTTGGAGAAGGGCCAGATGATCCTCCGACATTCGATCGTACTGAGGTGGCATGGCTGGGGTGGTAGTCTCAAAGGGGAGGGAGTAGCCCCTTTGGACTATTTGCAAAACCCACCTGTTTGACGTGATGGTGCGCCAGTGGGGGAGATGATGGCGAATCCTGCCACCCACTGGCGATTGGTGGCCCTGAAAGGTCGGATTTGGAGGGTTTGTAGGCTGCTGCAGAGGGGGCGGTGGTGGATTGGCCCACTCGCTGGCCCCCAGACACATGGCGGTGGGTCTCACGTCCCCGGCCGCACAGGGGCAGAACAGCTTGCGAAAGGGGCAAAAAGCAGACTGCGCAGGACTGGTGGTGGTGAGGCCCAAGGACTTGGCCATAGTCCGAGAGTCCTTGAAGCGCTCTAGCGCGCTGTCTGCTTTGTCGCCGAGCAGGCGGCGGCCATCAAATGGCATCTCCATGAGGGTAGCCTGGACATCCCCGCAAAAAACAGTTGACCTCAGCCAGGCGTAGCGTCGAAGGGCTACAGACGTTGAAATCGTTCTGCCTAGCGAGTCGGCGGTGTCCAATCCACATCGTATGGTAAACTTGGCTGCGTCTCTCCCTTCGGCAACTGCACGGGAGAGCAAGACCCGGGCCTCCTCTGAGCACTGTGGCAGCACCGGCGCTACCGTATCACACACAGAGTAGGTGTAACGGTCCAACAGACATGCAGTGTTTACCGTCCGCAGTCCCAAGCTGGGAGAAGAAAACATCTTCTTCCCAAGATGGTCCAACGTTTTGGATTCCCTATCAGGTGGTGCAGTAGGGAATGCGCCTCTGGACGTTGAGGCGTGGACCACCAATCTCTCAGGGGTGGGGTGTTGGGAGAGGAAAGTGGGGTCACCCGGAGCCGGGCGGTGGCGTCCATCAATCAACCTGTCCACAGGAGCCCCTGTGTTGGGCCTAAGCCAGGCACCCAAAAGGATGTCAGTTAGGGCTTCATTGTACAGCAGCAGGGGCTCCGAAGAGCTCGCTGCCGGTTGAAGCACCTCTGTCAGGAGGTTAGTCCTGACTGCCACCGTAGGTAGCTCGAGGTTGAGAGCCTCAGCCGCCCCATGCAACACCACTGTGTAAGACACTCCCTCCTCCGTAGCCACGGTAGGGAGACAACAGGCCAAAGTCTGGGAAGGTGTTCAGACCACTGGCTTCCCCCAACTCCGCTCTCCCGTCTGGATCATACTCCAACTGGTCAGTTAAAAGGTCTCCAGACCCATCCCAGTCTTCCCCACCCTCCTCTGGTTGCCAATCTGGCCTGAAAGGAACACCAGCGTAGAAAAGTGGTACAAAAGTACCCATCGGCGCCGGATCCGGCGTCAGTCGACGTCGGTCCGCCACCGTGTCCACGTCGGGGTGGACGCCGGGGTTGACGCCGGCTGGGGACAAACCAGCATCAGCTGCGGATGTGGTGCTGGTGGAATCGGCACAGGAGGAGGTGTTATGAGGTCGACCGGCGCCGATCCGGATCCCGGCCTGAATCCTAGAGGACCCTGCGGTGCCGGGGACGGAGCAACTGGTATCGAAGGCACAGGGCCTCTAGCTGAGTCCACGGGGCCCGCAGGCGGGCCAGCGGAGTCGGGCTGCCCAAAAAAGGCATGCATTGCTTCATAAAAGCTTTGAAGCTGGACAGGGGTCGATACAGGTCCCGGAAAAGGAGCCGACCCTTTGGAGCTGAGCTATTCGGGCCCCGCACGCGAAGCCGCACCACCCGCATCCCTCGTCACGTCGGCTGACGGACGGGGAGAAGTCGAAGAGTGACGATGCTTCTTCGACTTCTTGCTGTGCTTCAACTTACCTGAGGAGTGCAAAGACTTCGAGGATGAGTGGTGGTGGTGGCTCCGTGACTGGTCCCTCGACCACCGCATGACCGGGACCTTGAATGGCGCGGAGCGGACAGCTGGGCTTCAAGAAGCTTTCGGGACCGCTCCTGGAAAGACTTCAGATTCATGGTCCGGCAGTCGGAACACGACTTGGGATCGTGGTCGTGTTCGAGACACCACAGGCACATGCGGTGATGGTCCATCACCGACATCAGTTTTCGGCAGGAACTGCAAGCCTTGAAACCGGGCATCCCTAACATGCATCAGGAGTTGATAGACTCAAAACGGTGTTGACAAAAGTCAACAAAAAGTACGTTGAGGTACCGCTCTCTCCGGATCTGCGCTGGCTGGCGTGGAAAAATAAAGAACTGACGTCAGCGTGCGAGGGTGGTGTCTAAGTAGCTGCCACGACGTCATCCCGGCGACCACAACTCCAACGACGAATACCGAGCCGACCGACACCATCTTTCGACGCACAGGGGTACTGCTGACGAAAAATTCTCCGGATCCAGTCTGACGCCTGGGGGTAATTCACAAGGTAAGAAATGTATAACTAGTTGTCTCTTACAGATCCAGGTATTATCATAAAGAGACAACATAGCTCTCAATGAGACAGATGGGATACCCCAGAAATATAGTTTATTCCATACTGTGTTACTACAGACACCATCAAATGCATCTAGGAAATCTATGTAAAAGGCAAATATTTGCATATGGCTAGCGTGTATATTTATGAACCAGCATCACGTGGCAACAATACAGTCAATTGTGCCACAAGAAGGATGAAACCCTGTCTTAAACTGGAATCAGGTTATTTCAATCCGATCATTTCTGCAAGGAGGCAAGCATAGAATTTAGCTTTTGCATTGAGTGAACAATTATACAATAATTGTTTCGAACTAATGCACTCGCTTTTAGGTCTGGCTTGACAATGCATCCTTAGCCAGATCTTATGTGATTCACAGAAAAAGAGCTTTAAGGAGGACTACTTACAGATACCTGTGGCTCTGCCATATTGATTCCCTTGAGTATAGTATTTGATTGGGCAGAAATCGTGTGCTTCCACAGAAAAAGAGTGCTTGTTGCAATTTTTGTCTTGTGGAAAGCTTATGTTAAATATAGCCGCTCTGGGTTTATTATGGTGACAAGTCAATTATCAAGGATGAAGGCCTGCCCTGTGAAAGCGTGTGTTGAAACCAGTAGACATTTGAGGATGCATTTTTATTACACTACTGTCTGCAGGGACCTGTTGTTTAAAAATGTCATAAAAATACACACATATATAAACATACATTCATATATACAAAGTGAGTAGCACTGGGTCATCCCTCTTCTGCAAGTGATATGAGTGTCATTCACATTGAGCCAGTGCCCATGACAGTATAATGCATGGAGCAATAGGTCAGCCCACCTCAGTCATTGGCACTGTTACATTGAAACAGACTGCAGTTTGCCTGATCACATATGCACATCCGACTAAAAATGAATCTGCTTCACGGTCAGTTGAGCAGTCCTTCAATTTTCAATTTCTCCTTTTATTAGTCCCTTTTTCATTTCTTTCTTTCTACTTCTACTTTTTTTGGTTTCTTTTGCTGTAAAAGTTTATGTTGCCCTCCAGACAGTGAAAATGGCCTGCATGCTTGCCTTGCATCACATCCATGTTGGCTACTGCTTCTAAACCGAGTAGACATCTTGGAATATACTGTCCACAATGTATCCATATTTTAGCCTTACAAGATGCCTTGTTTAGAACAATTTTATCAGTTATTTTGGATCTGTACTGCATTGATAGATGACACACAATAAGTGGTTATCTTGGATTGATATTGTGCATCGTGTATCACTGCTTCACTGCTCTGAGTTGGCCAATACATTTATTACAAACTTGGCAGCTGTGGTGGATCTTCAACCCCTTGGGTGCTAGGAACACGCTGGACATGTCCATAGCACTACAGCACATCTTGGCTCTGAAATCTCTCTTCGAGCTGAGGAAGGAGAGTATCCCCCATTTTTTGTTACTCTAAGTGCCAATCAGCGCACATGGTGCTGTGACGTATTCAAAGAGAGAATGGACAGGGTAGCCCGACAGGCTTCGGGCCTGACTCTCGTCCTTGAAGGACCCACAGTCTCAGGCTTTCTACTCTCCTGGGGACAGATTATGCAGTTTACAAAAGAATCTGCCCTCCAATTCCCTCCCGGCTACAAAAAGCCCACTTGAAACTAGAAATTGTTATTATAATTTGTTTTAAAGAATGGGGTAGGGTGGCCCACTCAGGCATGGGGTTTGACCCCCACCCCTAAAGCACAAAACAGACTTTTTCCCACCCAAGGGGTATGCTGGGCTGTTTAGTCCCCACTATGTCACCCCCTGGGACCAAAAGGCCACTAGAAACCATAGATATTTATATTAAATGGGTTGGCCCACCCATACTTCGGGATTTCATCCCAACCCTCAAGGCCCCAACAGTATTTCTGCCATTTGGGGAGGTAGATTGTAGAGTTTACCCCTAATGCATATCCTCCTGGGGGTGTAGAAAGCCCACTAGCTCAAGAAATAATGTTAAAAAAATAATTGGAGAATCTGGCCCATATTGGGTTACAATCCCTCCCCCTAAAAACATCAATATTCTTTCTATTAGGGGCTTACTGTCCCTATTTCCCCCTGCCTGTGGGGTAAAAAGACCTCTAGAGTGCAGGAATTGTTATAATATTAAAAAGAAAGGAGTAGGTCAGCTCACCCAGGCATCGGGCCTAACCTCTACGCCTGAAGGCCCCTACAGTCTTTCTGCATGCCCAGAGGGCAGATTGGAAGTTTATTCACACTCTGCCCTCCTCAGGGGGAGAGAGGTAGAAAGCCCGCCATAAACCATAGATACATATTTTTTTTATTGGAGTGGAGTTGGCCCACCTAGGCATAACACCACCCCTCAAAGGTCCAACCGTCTTTCTTTCCCCCAAGGGGGGAGGGATTGGGCCGTTTACCCCCAAGGTGTCCTCCTCATGGGTGGGAACTGAAAGCCCACAAGATCTAGTGATAATGTTTTAAAATAAAATGAATGGGTAGGGTCTACTCCGTATTGGGTCATACCCCACCTCAATAGCCCAAGCAGTCTTTCTTCCCCTGCCCCTAGGGGGAGAGTGGAGGATTTATCCCCAGTTTCCTCTGGCAGTAGTGGGGACAGAAGGCCCACAAGATGAAGCAATAGATTTTTTTTTTACCCTGGCCACCTGGCCACCCTGGGGCCTAGCGCAAGTGAGAGAAAATTTGGATTCTTTTGAGTGTATTTCTGACATGTGGGATGGAAGGGGGGGGGGGGGGATTCCAATTTCCTCCCAATTTCCATATTGAATGGCTGCACTATTCTGACTCTGGGCCAGCCAGCAATCAGGAAACCCTACCAACTCTGGGCATTTCTGAAATCTACAGACCAAAGGGAATCCTGGGTGCCGTAGCTAGCATTGATACAAAGATGTTTTCTTACATAGAATGCCATGCAAACATCAAAGTATAGGTCACAAAAGTTATTTTTGCCAATGGGCAAAATCTTACCACCCTGCATTCCCACACTTCTTCTGATTGAAAAGCTGCCTACTATGTGTGGCGGACCTATCACATATCATTGGAGCAGACCAAAACTGTAACCATTTGAAGACTTCATTGACTTCAGACAGTTCAAGCTGTGACCAATTCCCGCCACAGAAGTGGACTATCGTTGTTATCAGAAGAAGAGTGGGAATGCTGAGTGGTAGGAATAGTAAAGATTCTCCACAGATTCTTAAACTTTCCCATACAAATATATAAGGAAAACGTGATTGCCACCACAGTTTGAAGTTGACAGGGCATTGGGTGAAAAAACCATTGTTGAAGCCATGAAAGTCATGCCAACCTTGACACCTCTTAGTGGCTAGTTTTCAGAAATGTCTGGGTATGGTAGATTTCCCTTGGTGCCAGTCGAGCCTGGGCCCAAATATCGCTGCTGCCTGTATTGCCAGAATGTGTCAAGTTGCAAGACACAATTTTGATGCCTTCACATCAGGAGAAGTGCTAGGAATGTTATAGACCTCTCCAGACTCCAGAACGCTTTCTAACAGAAATTTGAGGAAATGCATTATTCTCACCAACGTTTGATGTTTGCAGAGCATTCTGGATAATCCATACAAGTCCCACCGTACAAGTCATAACACCTTGGACTCCACTAGGTGTCTAGTTTTCAGAATGTCTTGGTTAAGTATGCATCCTTGGGTGCTGTCGGAGCCGACACCCAAATACTGCAGCTACCTATATCACTAGAACGGGCTGATTCGCAAGGCAAAATGTGGGCTTTCCTGTCGTGGGTAGTAGGTTCAGCCACACAAAGGGGGTACCATTTTTATCAGGAGAAGTGTACGAATAGTAGAAGATTTGTTATTGTCAATTTAATTTCTCTCCATTTTTGGTTTCCAAATTTAAGCCAGTGTGTAAGAAAGTACACATTTTGCAAAAAGCCCTCTAAATCACATCATAGTATGGGCATCTCCAAATTTAGAGCTATACAAATAACCATAATTCCTAAACTCAGTAGCTTGCACACATTTAAAGACTTGATAGGTGTCCTGTATGCCTGTTTTTATTCATTAGATTTTACTGGGTGAATTAATGCTAGGTTGGTACACAATGAAAATCATAAGCTGCAACTCAGTTGCTGGAGCTGGATATCACATGATTTTTGGACAACCAACAAACACTATATATCCCTGCAACTAGAAGAGTATGATGGGCATAACATGTTAATTCTGTAAATCAGTGATCAAGGCAAAAAATTACAGATGAAAATGTGGTCACTTATTTTTATTTTTTCCTACTACTTTTCATTTTTTGGGGGGGGTTTCAACAATTAGTTTACTTGGGAAAACTATGTGAAATCTACACAAATAACCATGTGCTGAATTCACAATTTGGTCTACTTTTCAGAAACGGTGCCTTTCTGGGTTTCACACCATTTCCACCACAAACTACAAGAAGGTAGAAACAACAAGCAAATAGTGAAAATTAACACTGTCTGTTCCTGAAAGATGGGGAAAGGGTTATGGTACATAGCAAACCTCCTGCTGATGCCATTTCAATATTTTGTGGAAAAAATGTATGAAGGCTTTAAAGGGCACTGCCCTAAATATAAAAAAACACTCAATGGGTGGTAGAGGATGGGGCTAGAGTGGAAAGGCTTAGCAGCCAAATGTTTAAAACAATGATACACTACGTACAATACGGTCCGCTGTGGCGTTTTGTTTTGTATTGGCATCATATGCCCGTCATGTTATTTTTTCCTATTTTTATTCTTTTATGTTGCATATGCTTATTGAGATCGTGTGTGTGTTTTATTGTGGATTAGTAAGTGTAAGAATGCAAGAATCAGTCAGTCACTGGGTGAATGAATGGATGCATGAGTGCAAGTAGGATTGACAGAGTGCAAGTACAATGACAACGTACTGAGTGCCGAAACTCATCAAACACTGAAGAGTCTGTTTCAAATTTAAGTCAGGCCTATTAGCACTGTCAATGCTTGTTAAACAGTGGACACAAGATTGAGCCTTTCCACAAGCCTGATATAATGCTAATTTGTTAACATGAACAATATAATGAGTCAGGCAATTAAACCAGAAATCTATTGTTTCCCAAAATAGAACTGTTCATGTGGAAACAATAATCGCAGTGACTACATAGAGTATTTATGAGATTTGTTATGCTCTGTCTGCAAGATATTGTGCCGAGTTTGTAAATTGCCAGCATTGAGTTTAAAAAACAACAATTTTCTTCTACTGTCCTTATGTTTACCCCATTTGATCTTTCGACTACATCTTTATCTTTTTGAAGAATTTCTTTAGTAAAATATTGTCTTTTTAAATAAAGATGAGGAAAGAACCCTACGGGACTGTCTCCTTGGGCTATTTTCCGAACGAGAGAGCTTCGCACAGACTCTCAGTAGCATTTTCAAGGCAGACATGGGTACCGTGCTCACTGTGCCACTGGATTGAAGCTAGCCTGGCTAATGAGGATGATACCCCGAAACTGGTCCCAGGATGCTTGTTTCCGGTCCAGGAAGGACCTGGCCTGGCAATTCAGGCTGGACAGTTCCCATGGGGAGCAGGGTCAAAACTGATCTGAATAAGGCTAGGTCCAAACTGGGGTGGCGTGGTGAGCAAAAAAACAATGGATTAAACCCAGATCTGTGGCTGGGGGTGAATGTTTGATTTGTACAGCATTCCATCCATCATTTGTTCTTTTTGCTTTTGAAGTACAAAACAGAGCATAAAAAAAAGGACATCGAAATCATTTGATGCAAGATGGTCCTACTATCATACTACACATTTCTGTAGTGTTAGTCACAAGATAACCAAGCCTCTTTACTATGCATAGCATTTAACCAAAAATGCAATAGGGAGAACCATGTCTACTTAAAAAGAGCTTACCTCATCATGTTGTTGGCGCAGTCAACAGCAAATTCTTTTTTTGCAACAAGAAGATGAAGGAACAAACTGTTCAAGGGCTGAAAATATACAAATTACATGTAAGTATAAGATCACCGTGGAACAGGATATAAAGCAACGTAATGTACACGTTGCATGCTCAAAGTTATGAATACAACTAAAGCCTTCATATAGTATTTAAGGCTCTCATTTTCTGAGGCACAGAAACCATTGTGTTGCCTTCTGAGACTTTTAAGGAGTGACCAGCAAAATCATCTATTTGATCATCAGGATCAAAACAGTTATTCAGCATGTGCACTATGTAGGTTTACCCTTTGTAATTGTGTAATTATGTTTTTCTATTTGGTTTTAAACCTTTTACTATTACCAGGTGCCTGCCAGCCATGACAACACACAGCGTGAGCGCAGTTTCAGTCTACAATGCACGTACATGCAATATAGTCCAAAAAAAAGATTAGGCACAAGAAATATAGAAATAATGGACTTGCTAAGCTTTGCTCAATTAACTTTGTGTCAGAAAGTGATTTTTACATGGAGAACCAGGGAGATTGTGTTGAGGCTTTCCACAGTAGACCTGCATAAACAAATGACGGACGGGCCCTGGCTCATTGGAAGCAGAACTGACTCCAGTGAGTTGCCTAACTTTTGATTTGAGCCAATGTGACAGTATGCTTAGCTGAGGTTCTGGCCCAAGAATATTTAAATGGTGTGAGAGTTTATAGGCGTGCTCCAAGATTAAGTACCCTAATGAATATGGGTGTTATGGGATGTTCTTAAGTTACAAAAGAGGAGTCTGACTATCCCTCACAATGCCATTGTTGAGTATTGCCAGTCTAGCCTGTGAAAAGGTGATTTGCTTTGCAGAGCTAGTTGTTTCATATAGAGATGTGAATCTTGGCAAAGTTCTTTCAAATACATCAAGAGTTTTCCAGATGAATTCAAAAGTACAGTCCTGTGAACGAGTATGTGGCATGCAGAGGAGACAGCAACGTATCTGTCTGCATAGGGCTTGCTTAACATCACTGTAGTGTCAATTAATGTGTTTAGGTGAGGACTGTTTTTGAAGCAGGCTACCTGTAAACAGACAAATAATGTTTTGAGAAATTCCGACAGAAACATACTTTTATTTGTGTGCTGTAATTAACACAGGTTCTGAGGAACACGGGGTAACCCCATCCTGTATTGTGTACCTTCATTCCATCAATAGCAACCAGGTAGGAAAATTATCAGCCACACGCTATATCTCTGGCACATGCGCCATGTTGTAGCATGAGCTTCCTATTTCATTGCAGCAGGAAGATATCCTGCTACTGGACCATCGCTAACATGAGGTGGTGTACGCCTCTTCCTCCCTCAAGATCCTGTACTTTGGTTTCTGACTTGTCGTGAATGTGGCTCTGCAGTCAAGCAAGCAAGCAGCCGAGCACCCATGTTCACTCCTGCACGCGGCTGTACTGGTCTGCTTGGACCCATGTTACATGTTCATAAGGTACCCCATACCACAAATGATCCTCATCCTTGTTTACATGAGTCAGTACAAGCTTATAGTTCCTTCTGCTATGATCTCACACATTTGTAATTTAGCTAGTCTCTCACGATTTGCACATTGGGCTGCCAATTGTGGGATCTGTCAGTGTCAGACCTATATTGCAGCCTCAGAAGACTCGCATAGTGGGGAGAACCAGTGTCTCTATAAGAGGCTTGGAGGCCTCGCCATATGGAGAATCTGCAGGGAACAGCAAGTAGGTGTATTTTTTGGTCCCACTGGTCGAATTCGTTTTTATCAGGAAGCGAGCAAAGAAATCCTAAGGTTTCCAAAAATGTAAGCGACATGAGTGTAGGTTCACAAACTAAAGATAGGGAGGCGACAAATATATGCACAAGAAGATACTATGTTTGAACAACAAGAATAAAGCAGTAACATGCACTGCACAAACTCCAGTGGTGTAGAACAGCCGAAGCCAAGCATTTAGGAAATTTGTCTCTACAAATGAAAGAAAAAAAGGAAGTTCATGCTATGTCCTCAATATTACAGCTACATTTGCAATCCATAGCGTGCGAATGCTTTTGTTCAATTTCAGCTGGTAACTCAACAATGCAGATATGTTCAAAATAAGCAAATTTCAGATTTAAATAAATGAATTTAAGGCACTGGAATAACTTTTATCAAAGGGGAGAGCATACGCTTCATGGGCCTTGCACGGTATGGGAAGAAATATGACCTAAATCTGGGCAGGCATGCATCTCGGTTACCCTCAGACACTGGAAGGCGCAATGCAGAATAACAAAAGGGGCATTATCAATTAGAAGTTGAAAAATAAATTTCTTGTTTGCACTGGAGCAGTGTATAAAGCCAGCAACTTCTTATTCCAGGCTCCTTAATGGGATGCACAAGGACATACACCACGCTGATCTGAATAGTACTCACCAGCTCAAAAAAGGAGGGGGAGTCTGTAGACTAGCAAGTGGCTCACCAAGGAACTGCTGACAGGTGCCAAGACAGACTGTAGAGCACTCTCTTTGAGTCCAGAGCCAGGTAGACCCCTGGCTGTTGGTACCCATAGCTTCAGAGAGGACAATCAGAGGGAGGGAGGGGGTGTTTGGGCCCCAAATGTAGGCAAAATGATATCTGTCTCCAAGATGGGAGTGGAAGATGGGCTCTGCACAGAACCTACATGAAGGTAGTCCTTTGTTGACACTTGATATGTAATTCACAGCCGACAGCATTTTATGGAGCCAGAAGTAGCAGGCCAGAGCACTTACTTCCTCTGCTCTGGAGCCACGTAGGAGAGAGTCCCTGCCTGGATTGGCTGCCCATACTGTACTCTGGAAGAAGAGACTCCGGTGTTGGCCAGTTCTGCCTGCTGATCAGATTGAGGCCCCCTACACAGAGACCAGTTGTTGGGGACATCTTGGAATGGGTTTGAACATCACAAATAATGGTGGTTTCTGCTTTAAACCAGACAGGTAGAATTAGCTTTCAGTGGATAAAAATGAGGTTTTCTCAGTTTAACCCAGAAAGCATAATTATAGCTATACACTAGCAACCTATAAAGGTTGAAACCTGTTACCATGGCTTGCCACTAGACATTCACATTTTAACCACTCAAGCCTTTCAGATGTGCAAAGTGGGCCCTCTTATTAAACTTGCTGCATAACTGCAAAATAGCAGGACGAGACTAGGCAATACCCAAATTGCTTCTGTTTCTAAACCAAGAGCAGTCTGGCAAGTTGTTGCTCGATATTTTCCCCATTCAACATTTTGATTTGCCTTTTCCTTTGTATACTATGTACATCCGTAGACATTTCCATCATATAGACTGCAGCATTCTTTATTCCTCTTGCTATCTCTAACGCTTCTTCTAAATCGAGATCTACTCTTCTTAAAGATTTCCTTATGCTTTCTTGCTGCACTTTTTCTGTATGAGCTGATTGATCTCTGATCATCTCATCCAGGAAGTTTCTGTGGATGTGTATTGCAACTACAG
The DNA here is from genome assembly GCF_964204655.1 of Triturus cristatus. Taxonomy (NCBI): domain Eukaryota; kingdom Metazoa; phylum Chordata; class Amphibia; order Caudata; family Salamandridae; genus Triturus; species Triturus cristatus. Next base: position 1,399,024,600 of record NC_140589.1, read on the forward strand.
GCACATAGTACTCCACTGTTCACTGGGAAATGATACCAACTCAAAACACAAAGGACTTTCTAAAACAAATATTTTTAGGATTGAAACTCAAACTTTTTGACAACCATGCCATTTGCATCTACTTCTCCCACTTCATTCATCACCTCTTCCTAAGGCTGATGTTTAAACACTTTTCTACCTTGTGGCCCCAAACTATGCCTCAGTAACACAAACATTTTGTGTGTAAAACCATCTCAACTGATGGCATAAAGGCAACCCTCAAATTCTTCCTTTCATTGCCAACAATCCAAAGGTGGCGCACCGGTCGAAGCAAGGAACAGTGCAGGTGTTGCAACAATTTGCATATTATCAATATATAAAGGACACATGATTTTTGGTTGGTGCCTGTACTTATTAGTATAATATAATGCGTTTTCTACCCCTAATTATTATTTTTTGCCATAAATCAGTATTTAGTTGCTCAAAATTAGGCAGGTTTTTTTACGATGCCTCCTGACCAGGGTTGACCATAACTACCTGGGAAGACTGTTTTTCAGTAGAATTGAGAGGACAGAGTATAGGGTTAGTTGTTATTGTCTGTAAACGTAACATTTTTAAGTAGTGTATCTCAGTAATGTACTTGTGTTTTGAACTAATGGGCGTCAATTACAAATATCTTGCATTGAGTCCTGTGCCTTGATCACAGCATTTACGCCCAAAAATGTTATAACATTTTTTCACAATGACTACCTGACACCCATTGTTTCACTCATTGCAAAAATAGGTCAATAATTGCTGCAGATGGTTTTACTCTGGTGTTAAATGATGAATGCGACTCAACTACAGCCCATCTTTGGGGACTGTGATGTAATATGTGAGGTCATAAACAGTGCTTCTCAATGGTCCAAGGAATACGTGTGTACTGGCGAATTTCAGTTGGTTTTAAAAAGGTATTTGATTTCTCAGTGAATTTTTAAGATTTATTTAATGTAAGTTCAAATCTTACTGCCTTACTTACATATACTTCCACTTTAATCTTTGTTTTATCCAGTGAATTTCCAAAAGAAACAGAAAGAAAGGGCCTCGCAGAGTGGAAATTCTGTCAGAAATCAGAATTACTAGCAGAATCAGGACCAGAACTACTGATTTCCCTGGTAATTCTTCATTTCTCAGACGTCTGTCAGGGTCACACACATAATAACCATTAACTTCTGCAGAGAGGTGTTCAAAAGCAATTAGGTATCTGCAAAACAGGGGACCTTGAAAAAAAGTAACAAAAAAAACCTAAACACAGTGCTAATAGCATCTAGTTGAGCGTAACAAAAACCTACCAAACTTTTGTGCGCATGTCTTGAATGGTTAAAATATGTTTAGGACAGAATAAAACAAACTACTGAAAGAGCAGCCTAGCATGCAAAATCTAGTTCAGTGACAGTCTTGTAGGCATGTCCGAGCAGCGGCCTTCATTAAATAGGCCAGGTAGATTACTTGAGTGTGCTAGAAACTAGAGCACGCACCAAGATGGTGCCTCTCTGTTACACAACCAAGATGATGGCCAACCGACCTCCCTCCGCAACTGCAACACGGACCAGGGAGTCATTCTAAAGTATATAGTCAATAACTGTTACATATTCATCACGACGACATCAGAGGGGAGTAACAAAACGTTTGTATGTCAGTGGAAATGTTCCTTGTTGCCCATGTTGTGTTCCTTCCAGAGACATTCAGCCATGCAGGAGTTGTATTCTCAGTTGATGGCTTGCTAGGAGGAGACAGTCTGAGAGACTGAACTACAATTCCCATGATTCATGCTGAACCGGAAGTATAAAAGCGGCTCCCGGGTTCAGCACGCTGCAGATTATTCTTGCCGGATCTCTGAAGCAAAGTTGCTGTGCATTTCTATCGGAGTCTTCTTGCTGGTAAGGGTATAGTGCACCAATCAAAGTTTGGATTGTTGAAACGGTGGATGAGTGAAGGTTGCTCTCTAATCCCCTTCTCTGCCGTTCCCTTCTCTTCCTTCACTCACTGGATCACCTTAATAATCTGTGCTGTTATAGCAGTCAGATTTAAGGCTATCAAGAGGTGGACCACTTTGAGCAGCGAGCCGATCCCGAGGGACTCGATTATTGAGACTCAACAATAATCCCAAAGCCCAAATTCGCAGAGAGGTGTTCAAAAGCAATTAGGTATCAGTAAAACAATGGACCTTAACAAAAATAAACAACATAACTTAACACAGTGCTAAGAGCATCTAGTTAAACGTAGCAAAAACCTAACAAAATGGTGTGTGCATGTCTTAAAAGGTGAAAATATGTTTAGGACACTGAAATGTGGTAGTGGTGATATAGGGCCATCACCAACTAATAATGTCCCTCCTGAAGCATGGGTTATGCACTATCAGACCCAGTTTGCTTCAATGAATAGTAGTTTAAGCCATTATCCACGAGTAATGTGCGACACCGTGGTAACTTTTGATATAGGGGAAATTGAGAGAGCCTTGGATAGTGTGGCAGCAGGTAGGGCTCCGGGTCTGGACTGCATCCCAGCAGACATTTTTAAATTTGATAAGAAAAACTGGCTCAAATATATATATCATATGGCCAATGGACTTGCAAGAGGTGCTCCCTTGCCAGAATCCTGGCGCGGGGCAGAGATTATCCCTATTTATAAAACAGGGGATCGTGCCAGCCCAAGTAACTATAGGCCCATAAATCTCATAGCTACCATGCAAAAGATTGTGGCCAGACTTGTTCTGAGCAGGGTAAATACTTGGATAGATGACCAAGAAATTCTATCCACTTTTCAAGCTGGCTTCCGCCCTCATGTCAGTACTATTGACCAAGTTTTTAGATTCATGATGAATTATTGGAACACCGTGGTTTTAACAGGGGGGGCTCTCTATGCTGCATTTATAGATCTAAAGTCAGCATTTGATTTGGTGCCCTGCTCTAAGCTGTGGGACTCACTTAAGGAAGTAGGGATGCCCCCTGCGATTTTAAATTTCATCATTAAACTTCATGAATCTAATTATGCCCGGGTTCGGTGGGGTCGACAGGGAGAGATAACAGATCGGTTTCCTGTGACCAAGGGGGTACGGCAGGGCTGTGTTCTGGCCCCCACCCTCTTTTCTTTGTTTTTAAATAATGTTATCTCATACTTCTCTGAATATCCAACTGATGCCCCTCTTGCTGGCGTGAGGGTTCCACTTTTAATGTTTGCAGACGACACTCTAATCTTATCCAAAACACAAACAGGTCTGCAACGAGCCCTCGATAGATTCACTTTATTTTGCAATTACCATGAACTTATAGTTAATGTTGATAAGACTGAGTTCATGGTGCTGCATAAACATAAAAAAGTGAAAATCAGAGTTGTAATGAATGGTGCACCATTGGAGCAAACTGACACTTTTACGTACCTGGGCGTAACGATGAGCAAGAGGATGAACTGGAAGCCTCAGATAGATTTACTAACCCTTAGGCATAATCAGTTAGCAGGGGCCCTTTTAAAAGAGCACCGGCTGTCCTATACTAAACCGGTAGGTCCAGCACTTGCCATATACAATGGGAAAATCAGGGCTTCCATAATTTATGGTGCAGAACTTTGGGGCTTTGATAATCTAGGCCCCTTAGTCCTGGCCCAATATAAGTTTTTGAGATCTTTGACTGGCCTTCCCCAATCATCCCCCCTCAAACCCCTATTTTTAGATCTGGGATGTACTTCTATTGAGGAGGCAGCGGGTTTTAGACCCCTCGCGTATTGGAGACGGCTTTGGACAACCCCTGAGTTAGTACCATATGCCAAAGCAGTTAAGCACATCAAAGAAGCTGATATGTCTTCAAAAATCATTTGGCGGAAAAAAATCAAAAGCACGCTGGTCGACATGGGGCTTAGGCACTTGTGGGAGGACCCAGAAGTGAATCAGTTTCCGTCTAAAAATTATCTTAAATTTCTTTATTGGGACATGGTTTGTCTTAAGTCCCTGTCACTGGTGGATAGTGCATCCCTGACAGGCCTCCTTTTAGATTATAAGTATGAATACAGGTTTGAGGCCTATTGGGATGTCATTACGAGACCTGGTGAAACTGTATCACCAATTTAGAGTGGGTACCCTCCCCCTTAAAACTTTTACAGCAAAATGGGGAGATGGAGACACAAAATGCACTGTGTTTACATCTCAGGATGAGTCCATACTCCATGTATTGTTTGGGTCCCCCGCTTATAAGGGTCCCCGTAATAAATGGATTAAGCCGATCTGCCGTAATATTGGCACAAGATCATCCCAAATAGCATTGCATATTATAAAGACAGATACAAGGGAACCTGTAGTCATAGCTATGGCAAAATTCTTGAGCTGGGCATGGGCCCTTAGAAGAAGTAGTTTGGCTGCTAATGCAGGCTCCATTTTGCACTAATGAAGTGAATAATATTATGCTGGATGATCTTCCTCTGATGGGCATGTGGGAATATTGTCTTTTCTTTTTATGTGGCTCCCCTTTTTGATATAATTGTGTTTTGCAATGAATGTAAAAAAAAATGTTTTCAATATAATTAATTTTTTTTTTTAAATAACAATCGAATTTATAAAGTGTGGTACACATGGTTTTATATAATGTTTTTTATAAGTGTCTTTTATGATTGAAAAATTATCGAATAAAGACAAATTGAAATTGAAGTTTAGGACATTATAAAAACAAACTACTCAGAAAGAGCAGCCTAACATCATTTCCCTACAGTTTTGAAGAGCGATTACTATGGCTTTTTTGGGAAATTCTCATGAACCTCACCTGCAATGAGAGGAGAACCAAACGTAACTTTTGTTAGATGTATCTGTAAAAGCTTTGTAAAACTTTTAAATGCGATTCATTTGGTACTAAGTGGTCCCGCTCTGCATAGGGTGTTACCTGAGCACCGTTATACCCGGAACACCCTATGTGCAATGTGTTTTGCATCAGACCCGGGTGTTACTCTTTATCTAGGTATTTCTCATGAATTTGCCCACTCGGCATCCAAATGTTGCTTTCAAATTGCTTCGCTTCTCTTCGATTGTCGCTTGCTGGCTGAATCTGTAGGCTACCCTGTCACACTGAGTCAACCGAGAGCTTATTATACTTCGCTTAGGGGCTACCTTGAAATTCTAATAATGCACTTTGGTGATACACAGAAACTGGCATCATTCTAGACCTTAAACTTATGTGCGCCCTAATCCATCATCATCTTCACCAAGGTGCTATCTGCAAATCTTTCTACCCACCGGCTCAGTATTGCTTTTGAAGCGCTTTATACTACAGTTTGTCTCATTTCATACCTGGGACAATTCTACATTAATGTGTTCAACTAAATTTAGTCCATTCTGTATTAGGGTTTAACCCTGTATCTGTACATTATCTATTAATTTTATCCGCCTCTGAACGTTTCTGCTGAATTAATTTTTTTTACACATGTGTAAGTCACGTGTATATTGTGAATTTTGCTGTTTTGCATCAGAGTGCTACCCAATAATTGTTGATTCTACACCTTGGGTTACCTTCGACTCGTTTAATGCTAGACCTGAATGCTACTCAGCATCGGGATGTTACACAAATATTCTATTCTGCATCTTTACGTTACACATAAATATTCTACTCTGCATCTGGGTGCTGCTGAATAATCCTATCTGCACCTCGAGCGAATTACAAGCTGTTATAACATGCAGACAAGTGATGATAAGAATTGTCATAAAATGTGAACTGACTCATTTGATATCTGATGCTAAGCTATGACGTTGATGTCTTCCTGCTAAGCACTATATGTGCTACACTTTGCACATATCTGCTAGCTTCTAGTCTCTCTCTTGTGACTTTTAACCTATTGCTTATGAAATATAATCTATTCTAGAACCTAAATGTTATAACCTGAGGTTTGTTAGTATGTCATACATGGCATTGTGTTCTCTATAATGGCCATTGTGTACAAAAACAACAATTAATGCTGCTTCTACATGTAATGTATACTGATTAAAAGGGCTTCGTACTAAGCTGATGAGTCCTATAAGTGTGTCATTTCCATCACCTTTTCTCATTCAGAGACCCGGTTTCGCAAGTGTTTTCACTTTGCGGGAGGTATTAATAAAGGCCCAATATTCTTCAGAGAGGAACATTATTATCCAGGAAGCTGTATTGCAAAGGACACCTTGCTCATCATCAGCATGGAGCCCTAAGGTAGTCGGGGGCTCGTGCGAGAGCCGCAGTCTTAGCCCATCGCAGGTATTTATCTTTTTAATCATACTTCTCATTATGGATATTTTTAGGTCAACCCAGTTTGGATAGGTACTCAAGAATATAATGTTTGGGTTGCTCATATTATATACCTTTTTGATGTTCAGCATTGCCAATATTAGCATGATAGCTACTATTATTTTGCTACACGTCTTTATAGTCATTATTACATCTACATAATACTTCAACCCTCAGGCAAACAATCAGTGTGTGTGTGTGTGTGTGTAAGATACCATTTTGGGCATTTATATAAATAACCGTGCCATCAAAGCCTTCCTAAAGACGGGATGATGCTCCATACAACGTAGCTCTGCAGGCATTTCATTCCACAGCCTAGTTGTCGGACTAGCCTAGGTAACATTCTGCCTCCGAGAGACAAGCTTTAGGAGCATCTATGAGTTTTTTCCACTGGACTTTAGCTTTCTCACCTGAGAGCACATGGAAAGGCAGTCCTTGATTTATATAGGCATATATGAGTTTAGGAAATAGAACTACCGAAACACGTTCTCTGGGACCAATTTTAGTCACAGTCCTGATTGATGAGTTTTGGAACTTTTTAGATGTCGCTGATAATAAAGCATGACAGTAATTCATCTTTGCCAGTGTAATAACTCTGATGGTCTTTATTCTGCTCTCTATCTCTGAAAAAAAGGACGGGCCGGTCTCAATTTATATGGTAATTTCACGTTGATGCCACTGAATTAACTTGCCTATTTAAGGTCATGTATTTGTGGAAACCAGCTTGAAGGCTTTTTCTGTACTGGATTTATGATGCCATCAACTGAACGATTTTCAGCAAGTGATGTAACCCTATAAATCCATCTTTTCTGTGTTTAGGACAGTTTTTGGTTATCCATGGTTCAATGTTAAAAAAAACACTGCTGATGTTTTTCTGATCTTCCTGCAGGTTACTAGATCATTTTTTGGGGATCAGCCACTTATTTATGAAATGACACTCCAACATCACAAAGTGTTTGAAGCATTGACTGGACACAGACATTAAATAGTAAACTGGGGAGGGCTGGTTTGATTGTTGACAGAGTATCCTCCTGTTTTACTGAGGACTGCCTGCCTCACAGGAATTATGAGAACCTTCTCTTTACCACCTCTGAATCTCTGGCATTGGTGCATAATCTTGTCAACATTACTTTGTGGTCCACTGCTTCAAATGCAGGAGTGAGCTTCAGTAGCATTAACACGACAGGGTGTAGTGCCTCACCCTCCACTCTAGGGATCTGTGTTTAAACTTGAATTCTGTCGGGTCACTCAACGGTCTGAGGTCAATAAAAAACAAGCGCAACTGAATTGGATCAAAATAAACTTATTTTATTTCAGCTCCAATATACCCTTTGGGTCGAACGTGTGCTTAACATATACACGTTTTGTTATGGCTGGGGATCCCTCATCCAAGATTTTAGAAAATCGTTGTTTGGATGGCTAACAAGGCAATCTCAATTCCTTTCCTCTGGATCTTAAGACAGAGTTCCATTCTTGAGTAATATGATCATTTTCCAGATACTTTAGGAGCTGCATGGTGGGGGCCTTTTCTAAAACTTTAAACAGAAAAGGTATATTTGAAAAGGGACATGTTTTGCACGAGGATTGGACATCATAAATATTTGTAGAAAATGAGAGTGTTATCCACTACATGCAACATATGGGAGATACTCTTTCAGATCTGGAGATGCACAATGAGCATTTCCCTTTGATAACACAAACATACGGGAGCAGATGGCTCTTAAGCAGGAATTCATACCAGCTTCATTGCTGCTCTAAACTCTTCCTTTTCCTTTTTGTTGCTTTGCCTCTCTTTTCTGCTAGTGTTCCCTCTACATCCCTTCCGTAGTCCAACCTGTACCTCCACCAACATCCTTGACTGTACAACTCTACTTGTCTCTTCCCTTAACCTTTGTTCTTCTCCACAACTCATCTACTCCCTCCCAATCTCTATTACTTGGTTTCCCTCCTCTCTTACCAGTCTTTGTCAAACATCCAGGCACTAGCCTATCCTATCCTTCCCTTCCATACCCCCATAGATGACCTCTCCATTCACACCGTCGCCATCTACCCAACTCCTGTTCTCTCCATCCTACTACATACTAGTCTTTCCTCCCATCTAATCCATTATCATTCCATTCTCTCATTCACAAAGCCCTTAATGTAGCTACCCCATCTCTCATCTCTACACTCCTCCATCTTCCCTCCAGCTCATCCATTCTAACATTTTTCAATATTGCCATCCCACATTCTCTCTTCAGTTCCTGCCGACTCCCTTCCATCACTGTTCCCCCATCTTCATCTCTTCATTTCGCCATTGTCCCTATAAAGCCTTCCCTCTGACTCATTCTTTCAAGAGCACTTTCACACACTCTTCAACACTGAATCTCCCCCTCTACCTATGCCTAATCCAACTACTCTTTCCCCTATCACTTATCTTAAACCTTCTTCTCTACTCATGATGAGGCCAGGCTCAAAATCAGCTTTAGTTGTCTCGCCATCCTCAAATAATAAACAAAATACAACAAATACGTAAATGCAAACTGAGGGTCAGCTCTCTTGATCCATTAGCCTGTTGAACTATCATTTGCATTCTACGTCCACCCACCACAGCATAAAGTTTGAGGCAATAGGTCAGCCAACTTCAGCCACCGGCTACCTCACACTGTGAGTAATGGCATTCTGTCTGCTAACATTTACCTATGTGCTAAAAAAACAGGAAGCACACTTCAGTGCCAGATTGGTGGGCCACGTCTGGTTTTTGTCCATTCTTTATCCTTTAATTTTTTAGGCATACTCGTGTGTATAAACTATGTTTTCAGTGTACAATAATTTAAAGCCAATAGTACGTTTTCTTTGCACCAATATGACTCATTTTCCTGTGATGTGCATTAACACTGAAAATGGTTTCTAGACCAGTTCTAAATACTCCTACCTGCAGGAAATCACCCCAACTCGTACTGTTGTTTTAAAATTATATGTTCATGGTTAGCTTTTTGTTAGATTTAAAATTACACATACACAATCTTCTATTAGATCATAGCTTTACATGCTCTTCATCATAGAAACCTAGACCATGGACCATGAAACTCCAATTCTTCATAAAGTTATTCTATCAGAGCAGCCTCATAGATAACCTTAAAATCCACAAAGCCTCACATTCAATATCTACATTTCCTGCAAGTCCTGTTAGTAAAGGTCAATCTTTTCCACCCCTTCACCTTGCTGCTCTTGATTTTCAAATAATAAGAAAAAACCCACCCCAGTCCACCCAGCAAAGTGTATATGAATAACTTACAACAACAGTTGCTGGCCACTTTGTCCTTTATTTTGCTCACCTCGTCCCACCCTCCGGTGGGTCCCAAAAGATATGGCCTAATTACCACATATACAATCTATGGTAAGGCAAGTAACATCTTTTGCTTAATGATCTGAGCATTGTCCACTCAACTAAAAAGTTGATCTAAAAAATGTGGGGTAACCATGTACAGTCTTTCTCTTTGGAATAATTCACGGGGGGGCATCTCTTCGTACTTGTGTCCTATTTCAATAAGAACCTGGGTAGTTTCTCCATTGCTAACAATATCCAAAGGTTCCTGCCCATTCTTGGATTGGTGGAACGAGAGGAGACCTCCATTTGAGCACAAATAGTTGTTTTGCAGCTAGAGTAATTTTCGAAATTGGTTTCCAGTCCTTTCACTATAAGCATTTGATGTCCAACAGTCTCATTTTGAGTATAATGGTTTCTGCATTTGGTTGCAAAGGATACCCTATCACTCCTCTAACTTGGGTGAGGATTTCTTTCCAGGAAAATCGCTATCTTGGGGCAGGCCAAACACACATGCAACATCACATCTGTCTACCCACATCCTCACCAGCAAATCTTACCAGTCTTACAATACATATACTTCAGTTTTACTGGCATAACATGGCAACCCATCATGATCTTACATAATAGTTCTCTATGTTGTACACGTTAACAGAGTGAAGGAATATCAAACCGAAGTTTTTGTCATTGGGGTAGAGGGATTTGTGGCTCTAAAGCCTTTCACCACTGCTTCATATAGGGCCATTCAGGTGCTGCACCTACATCTGTTAAGATAGCATGAATACTAGCTAGAAAACCTCTGGACCAATCATAATTGGTAAAGAGCTTTCCCAATGTGTTAGTGGCTTAAGTGTTTCCTCTTTATTTTCTGGATGGTGGGCCCAGTGTCGAAGCTGACAATAATGGATGCAATCTATCTCTTTCAGCTTGTATTCCCTTTTACATTGATTAAAAGATTTAGTTTCACTCCCTCGAAACAGGTCCTGCAGCATCCTACACTCCCCTTCTGACTAACGCGCCAAGTCCCCCATCAAAAGATCTAGGGTGAAATAGAGATTACCCATCAGCGGCATGTATGGTGAGGGGAAGGAGGTTAGTTTCCGGTTTCATGTAAGTGAGTCTCACACTTCCATGGTCAGTGTCAGGAGTTCGGAATAATATTATATTGTATTGTAATTGCATTTGTATAGTGCTTTCTACCACTGACAAGGCGTTGAAGCACTTAATTTGGCGAGTATTAAGATTAGTGTTGAATTAGTATAGTGAAACATGCTAGTATATTTTAAGTGGTGGATAGGTCAGTCATTTATTTGGATTCGGAAGTAATAGCAGAAGGACAGAAGAGGAAAAAAAGGTTTGTATTTATATAGCGCTTGTTACCCCTGATGGGGTGTTGAAGCACGCTACTCCGGCAACCCATAAAGGAATAGTGGTGAATTAGTATGGTGAAATATGAAAGTAATTTGAGTGGTGGAAATTAGTCAGTTATTTGGAGTGAGAAGGATAGTGGAGGGATAGAAGGGAAGAAAGGTTTCCATTCATATAGCACCTGTTACCCCTGATGGGTGTTGAAGTGCTTTTCTGGCGAGTAGCACGCTACTCTGGAACCCATAAAGGATTAGTGTTGCAAATTAGTATAGTGAAGTATGAAGTAATTTGAGTGGTGGATATGTTATTCAGTTATTTGGATAGAGAAGGGTAGGTGACAGGATAGAAGAGGGAAAGAGGTTTGTATTTATAGAGCATTTGGGCTACCCCTGATGGGGTTTTGAAGTTTTTTTTGGCAAGTAGCACGCTACTCCAGAACCCATAAGGATTAGTGTTGAATTAGTATAGTGAAACATGAAATTAATTTGAGTGGTGAATATGTTAGTCAGTTATATGGATTGAGAAGGGTTGGGGAGGGGTAGATAAGGGAAAAAAGGTTTGCTTTTATATAGCGCTTGTAACCCTATCGAAACGCTTTATTGGCGAGTAGCACACTACTCTGGAACCCATAAAGGATTAGTGGTGAGTTAGAATAGTGGAATATGAGAAGTGAACATGTTAGTCTGTTATTTTGAGGGATAGAAGAGTGAAGGACTTTTCTTTTTTTTTTTTAGGTCACAGCAGTAGGAGGAGGCTTTTGGATGAGTTAAAAGGGTTTTTGGAGGGGAAGAGTCAGAGAGAAGAGTTTAGAGAGGTTTTTTGGGGGGGTTCGGTATAGTAAAAGAGGTGTCAGATGAAGCAAGGAGCGGTAGAGTAGCAAAGAGTCTAGAAAGCGTTATTTTGGGGATCATAGTAGTGGTATAGGGCTTGGGATAAATGAGAGAGTGGATGTAGGGGATATATTGATAGATGTATAAGAAGTTTGAGATGAGTCAGAAATTTGGGTTAGAAGATATATTGAGAGAAGTATAGGGTGAGAAATAGGGTAGTGCATTGGAAATGCCAAATTAGAAGAAAGTGATAAATATATAGATCCATAAGTAAATTGAAAGTATATAGATGCATAAATGAGGTAAGTATATGTACATTAAAGATATTAATAGAGGTACAGGATGAGAAGTAGGGTAGTACATTGGATACGCTTTTTCAGGAGAAAAGTAACAGACACACAGATCCAAGTACATAGAGGTACATAGATGCACAATGGAAGCAAGTACATGTAGACCAAAGATGATTTTTTTTCTTTTCTTATTTTTTACAACATAATTATTCCACATGTTTATTCAAAGAAATACACAAAGATAGGTACATACCTATAGTGAGAATTAATTGTGGGTGGGTATTACTGAATGGGAACATGGACAGCATTTCTGGCCCTAGTCCCGACCGGTCTCGAACAAGCTCAAACAGGCAACTGCCCTTCTCCTCTCTGCCCTTAGCCTCGACGCCCGGGCTGAGAAGCCCTAAGCCTGGCCTTTTATAGCACTAGTAATCAGGTGACCCCTCCAGCCAATGGGAACCCTAGCCCTAACTCTATCCAATCACAACACTACCCCTAAAATCTGAAACCAGTAGGAGACCAGGACCTTACAGCCAATCTTAGCCCTAGTCCAAGCAACCAATCAATTTAAAAAACCCTGATTTCTACGTCCAATAGAGGCCCTAGCCCTATTAGTAGTCCCAACCCAAGTCCAAGCAACCAATGGCACAGGAAGCCCTCGTCCCTACTTCCAATAGAAAGCCTAACCCTTGCTCTAGTCCCAACCCTAGTCCCACCAACCAATAATACAGGAAGCCCTAGTCCCTACTTCCAATAGAAATCCCAACCCTTGCTCTAGTCCCATCCCTACATTGATTGAATCACAGACCCAGAAACCAATCAGAACCCCCAAATACCCAACCAATATAGCATACTGGGGTTCTCACTTTTTTTAGTCAATCAAGGAATGACCTATAAGACGTGGCTCATCATTGCAGTATCAATATGGATCCAGTCGCACTCGGTTTCATATAGGGAGCATCCAAAAATGATTCAGAGCTGGGATGCCTGATAATTTTTCTTGACATCCTGTAAACCTAGTGCACCAAAATGTTTGTTCGCTTTCAGAATTTTTCTCAAGACCCGTGCTTGTCTGCCCACCCAGATAAAAGTGCCAATCGCTGTCTGCAAAGCCACTAGATAAGTCTCAGGGAGGGCAATTGGAAGGTCCTGAAAAAGATAAAACAACCTAACTAAAATGTTCTGCTTCATTACCGCTATTCTGCCCATCTATTATAGGAATAAATTCCACCATTTGTATAAGTCACTCTCATCCATGTATATTAACCTCACATTTTTTATTTTCAGCAACTTCAATGACTACTCAATTATGGTGCTACCAAATGTACCATTTAGTGTGGAACACTATGCACTGCTTCAAATTATCTCCCGCTCCACTTTCTTAAAAGAGAGGAAAGCAATTCACCCACACACCTTCAATGAGATCTTCTCTGATCTGCAGACCCTGAAAGCCTTTGTGCCTGATCTCCAGCAGCAATGCTCTACTATGGAGCAGAAAAAGTAAACACAGTGAATGTTCTACTGGCCTAAGTGGGCAAAAAAACATCGTAGCAAATGGTTCCCCAATAGACAACCTCAAGCCGATCAGCCAAAAACAGAGCGGGTTAGACTGTTAGAGCACTGGGCTGCAAAAAGAAGGGTGGGTCAATCTGAACTTCTTGGGGTAACAGCTAATGGTTGTTATCCTTCAAGGGAGAACTGAAGCTAAGCCGTTTACAGGAAGCCTTCTTCTGAAATCACGTCAGTACCAAGACCATCCTCACCTGCAAAAACAGTACAGTCACTCCTAACAGCTCTTAGCAGGATACCACAAAAACACTGTGCAACGTTTTGACGCCTCAGACTTCCTAGTTAGCAACCTCTCCGCCGTTACAGCTATTTACAGGAGGCGCCTGTGTTTCAAAGGCTCCTAAATTCCAAGTGGCCCAAAGGGAACAAGGCGGAGCCTAACAATTTCATAACTAAAACAATAACTTCAATGGGAAAGCATCATACTTTTATCCCTCTGCCATATACCTGAGCAATGTTGTACAAGGCATGATGAGGAATATGTCTGCCTGAGGCCTGCTTTGGGTCATAACGAAAAAACATTAGCTTTTATACCTAAAAACCTGCCCCTTTTCAGAATAAAAGAGTACATTTCTACTTGAATGTTAGTTCCATGTGGCCGAACACCCTTCCCAATAACGACGGGAACTGGCAATGCTGAGGAGAAGTAATACAATGCGGTAGATTTTAGCACAAAATACGTTAGAGCCCTTTATGTAAAATAACTGGGTCAAACATGGAAGGGAGCATTATGTGTTCAGTAAATACGCGCACAATGCAAGTGCAATTATCGGACAATCGCAAATTGGAAAATGTTGGAGAGAAATGCATGTACTGTACTTTCCGGCATCAGTTTTTAGGAGACTGGCTGCCCTAACATTTGGACTCTGCGAGCCGAGCAGTTCGGATACACCAGGCAATAACCAACAGATAGCTCAGGGAGACATTTAAATATTGTGAGAGTGCACATCGGCTCGCTTTGTTGAAATAATTTACTTAATAACGATAATTGGGCAGCTATTCAGAAACTGTATATGACAGAGAAATTAGTCAATGGCTGAAAACTGTACAGAGGAGGGAAGTAATTAGTCAATTACAGATGCGTCTAAGAAATGAGATAATGAGTGAATAGCTAGCTGAGTGCTGCTGAAGAGCACTAATTTATGTAGAACATTTTGTTTATCTTCCTATTAGTTCAATACAAGTTCCAGATTGGGACAAACAAAAAAAAAGAGAAATGTTACTCTAGGAGAAAATTTGCATTTCATGAATAGGCAACAAAGTGTGTAAATGAATGACCAATATTCGGGGAATTAGTATATGACTTAAAACATAGAATAGGGTCACCTTAGAGGTCAGCCTGTTGTACAACTATGTCCCCTTTAAACACATTTACATGGCCTGAGAGCACTTCCAAGGTCAGCTTCTTTGCATGATCAGCATTCAGGATGCAGTATAGCAGGAGTCATATAGGGCAGAGTTGGTGGGTCGTCCCTGAGGTGTAGTGGAGAATATACCACTTTACTATGCGATGTATTACATCGCGTGCTATTACAATGCAGTCGTTACAATGACGGCATTGTTAGTACGCGATGCATTTACATTGCAAGTCTTTACAACGACTTCCACTAGGGGGCGCGCTGGACTTAGGAATAGTATTATTTACTATTCTTACTCCAGTTTGCGCAACAGTAGGGAAGGTGTTGGAATTCATTTCCAATACCTCAGCGCCCCCTAGTGGAAGTCGTTGTAAAGACTGGCGATGTAAATGCATCGCGTACTAACAACGCGGTCGTTGTAATGACCGTGTTGTAAAGGTATCGCAGTGTAATGACCACGTTGTAAAGGTTGTTTCCCATAGTGGAGCGCCACAATCTTTGGCAGTTGGGCAGCATGCCACAACCAGTTGGTGCCAGCAGGCTGGGGTACAGTTTACACCCTGGGCATGAAAGGCCATGCTCGGCTCTTGGCATGTGTTGTGAGGGGCAGAAACCTACGTGACACCAGGCAGAGAACCTTGTGAATTCTTCAGACAGGGATGGAAAACAAAGGTGCTCCAAGAGGAAGAAAAAGTGGGAGTGGGACCCTCTCTGTTGTTTCTTTGTGGGCAGCAGCCGTCCTTCATTAAAAAGAGGTCAGTGATCATCTATTGATATTCCTAATCACAGGTGCAACAAAAGTGATCACAATCACTCTTCGTTCGTGCTTGTGACGGTGTTTGTGATCATTATTGCAAAACCAATGCATATAATATTTGTAACCATTCCCTTTCCTTATACAAATTATATGAGGAGGCCAGTAGGCATCACCAACAGAGCCAGGAACTGGTAAAAAGGAGTGAAAGGGAGGTCTGGTCAAGAGCCTAGGGTGGGGAGACTAATTCAGGGCCTTAAGACACACAGAAAGGCTGTCACTGAGGAGCAGAGGATCTACAGTTTTTGGCATCCATTGGTATTAGGGGGCTGACAAACAGTGCAAAAAAGGGGAAAAACAGAGGAATCACTAGAACAAAGTAAACAAGCATTGGCATAGCCAATAGGTCTCGCCTTTGGGACATTATAAGTGTTTAGCAACACAGCATATTATCCTTGGTGTAGCAGAATTGACAAATCCCAGGATAATGAGCTAGAAAGAAGAAGCCACCATGCACTGTCAGTACTCCATTCACAATAGTTTAGCACAGAAACAAAGGCACAGACAGGATGTGGCCGGGGGAAAAAAGGGGCATAGATAGTCGGAGGGACAAGGCTGAGATAACATAGAGGGACAGATCCAGAGAGAGGAACAAGCAAAAAGATGACAGAGGGCCATAGATGAAAACACCTTTGAAATAATAGAGCTCGTTAATAAGACTTTTGGTCCAGATTAAAGAGTATTGGGTTTGTGAATTTAGGTTGTGCGCAGGAGAAACAACTTAAGCGAAGCGAATAAAAGCACCCCCCAACCAAAGTCATTGTAGGTAAAAAGAAGTTGGGAAGCTGCTCAGTATTGTTGTAGAGGGAGGAGTGGGGGAATGGGATGGGTTTATGAAGTCAGTTCCAAGAATCCAACTGGAGCGGTCCTGGTAGGAGAATGACTTAATAGTTTGAAAAGAAAATATCCATAAAACTCTCACTTGAGCTCAAGAGCAAAAGAGCATCCATAATCTACAATACTGTGTGGAGCAAGCATTACACGTGTATTTTACTCTGGGTAAATAGCTGAAATAGTCGAATTTCTTAAAATACAAAATGCATAATTTCAATATATTTAGCAATTACAGATGTGTCAGTGCAGCCCCCTGCACTTTAAGGTTGATTAACTGGACAGCCAGAGAGAAAACAGTACAACATAGAGCATTGGAATGTTTCGAACTCCCACCCCCTTCCATTACATGATAAGCACATTTCGCAATCTCAAGAAGCTGTCAGTCATCCGACGAGAAGCATTTGTGTACCTTTTCAAAAGATGTGACCCTGAGAAAAGAAATAGTAGTGAAGCCTCGAGTGAGGCATTCTTCAAGCCTTTAACACACAGGGAAATACCATTTACAGCTGTGAGCGGCAATTTGAAAATTGGAGATGCATCTCCAGGCTGAGGAGATCTGATAACCAGTTTTTTTCTTGATAAAATGTTTGTGGGGTAATGGAGGGCCATTTTGCGGTTTTTATATGAATCGAGTTTAGCAGTGAAACGCCATCTATTTATCTTTTTCTTGATCAACGGGTACAGGTAAATGAAACACCAACATGAACAGAGGCAAACAAAACAAAGCAAAAGCCGTGAAAAAGATGAAGCGTGAGTGGCTGCAAACCTTTTTTTTCCTCAACCCTGGACAAGCAAACAAAACACTAACACGAGCAGAAGCAAACAAAACACAAGCTGTGAAAAAACATGAAGAGCGGGTGGCTGCAAACCTTTTTATTTATCAATAAGTACAAGTAAACAAAACATGAACAGAGGCAAACAAAACAAAACACGATCAGTGAAAAAGAAAAAAGCACACGGGGCTACAAACCTTTTTTTTAATCAATCGGGTAGGCTGTAATGTAAATGCTATCCTAAACATCAAGAGCGGCGTCCGGAGATGTGTTTCACCAGTGGAGGGCTGGGGGAAGCTTCAGTAAGCGCAAGAGAGGGAGGTATCTCGCAGAGAGTGCACATCAGCTATTCTGAAATGGAGGGACGACTAGGAGGAACCCGGAGTGCAAAGCGAAAGCTTTAATAAAACAATAAACTGGCGTATGAAAAGTGGGTCAGCCACAACTTCGAAAGCACACACAACACACTATCTCCTCCCCCCCCAAAAAAAGAACAGACTGGAGGAGGGGCCATCACACGCTGTAATAGGAGGAAGCGGGAAGGCCATGAACATAGTGTGATGGCCTACAAAAATGTTCTCCTGGTGAAATCGCCAGGGAGGGAACTAAGCACACAAAAGAGAGACACTTAGAAAAATGCACCAATAAAAAGAAAGCATTTAAGACGACCACAACAAAGAACGAATGGCAATAGATGGGCGTGCTAAAAGCCTATAGACTGAATACAGCATTCTTGCAGCTAGCGCATGCATGCTGCCTAGACTCAACCTACAATGGGATGGACCAAGATTTAACCTTTGCAAATGGCCAGTGGCTGATTCCTTATAGAGGGAGAGGCACGGAGAGAGGCCCGAAAACACTATTTACAGTAGAATGGCCAGAGAATGCTATTTTACCTTGCTATTGTCCCTGCTAACCTCTCCCCTCCTTCTCTGTTGCTCCCAGGCTTGGGAACAACTAAGAAAGTTGCATATCAAGTTTTGACAAGTGCAGAACATGATGACAGATGATTTAATTTTATATATGATTTCATCATATGAACTTTGTAAATGGAGGGCTTACACCTGGCTTCTGATTGTGTGATTTTTGTTTTATGACCTGATGCTAATAAAAAATACTGAAACGTTAAGGTGACTACACATCTCTCCTAAGCATATTTGCAGTGCTTTATGGGCACCCAATTCTCATTGAAAACACCTAGAAACCCAGGCCATCACATTTTAGACTACTTTGTAATAGCCATTTTTTTCTCATCTTGTAAATGAACTGGGATCATCGCTTGTTTTGTTTTGCCAATGCTGTTCCTCTACCACTCTTATCGCTTTGCAAGAGTGCCTCAGGCTGGCCTACCCCCTAGCTCCCGCAGGTTGACAGAAATAATATTATTATGTATAGCAAAAGAGCATTTTTAAACAAAGGAAACAACATGAAAATATTCTCAAATATATTTAAATATTTTTTGTTTTCTGTGTATTTTCCTACTGTGTGCAGTATGAGCATTGCCTTCATAACCAGAAAAGTATGCCAAGCATGACAGCATCAGACACACACATCCATACATGTTCAAACACATGGCCACTGAAAACCATAGTCACACATAGGCAGTTTCATTATATAGTTACACAAACACAAGCAAACAGACATACAAACACACATGTCCTCAAACAAAATTAGCATGTCTAGCACTTAGCCAATTTTGTGTAGGGGTGTGTGTGCAAATTGTTGAATGGGTAAATCCCAAAATTAGTCAAAATATGGATTGAAAAATAGGCTAGCGATTGGCTGGATGGATGAGAGTACATATAAGAAAGGGCAAGTGGACACAAAGTCAGATAGCTGGATGAGTGTATGGATGGATAAATGGTTGAGTTAGTGTGTGAGATAAGATGAGTGAGTCCATAGATGACTACAGTCATACTGGCTGTAGCAGATTATTCTTCGCTCCTTCCGAGGGGTACACTCTCGTATCAATGCACTGTCCCATTTATCCATCACTACACATAATAACTTATCCAGGTATCTATCCACAATCACCCACGTGGACACATCTGCATAACCCTTTCATTAATTGGCTTGTCCATCTATAATACCCCACACAAACATACATACATACAAACTCACCCGCCACTTACCAAGTACGTTTACTAATAAAAAGACAGCTCTATTGGCTTTTCTGATGCTCGTTTCTGTAGGGGGTTGCTGCCTTTCTGCAGGAATTCTGATATACATTAGATGGTACTCTAATCACTTTCACTATATGTGGAATTGTTCATAAACGAAAAGGCAAAATACCCTAAATAATAATTAACCATTCTCAAAGTGGATCAAATAAACAAAAGGGGTCATGATCAATTCCAAGCAAAATGGACAACCAGGTGTTCATACTTACTGTGCACTTTGCGCTGTTGTCATAGTTCTTATGCAACCACGATTCCCAGTCAGCCTGGGCAACAGCATCATTCCAGCTGGGGTAGTCCACAAGAGCTGCATGTGCAACAACTTCATTCTTTTCATTGCTGATCGTCACTGCCAGGTTTGCTTTTTCACTGCAGTGAAGACGACGACATAGTCGGTCATTCTAAAGCAAGTTTGTAGGAACAGAAAACTATGACAGCTACCAATTTACAGGAAAGCCAAAATGTGGCCCTCTTTTTCTGTTTCACCTACAGTCAACTTAATCTGCCTGTGGTCGAAAACCTATTGTCTAATATATACATGTATAAATTTCTTTATTTGCAGTTTTGCAGTTCACGACACACAGTAAAACAGTTTCAATTTACAAGTAATTCAACATAAGAATCCTCCCAGTCTCTGTCCAGCAACTGGTAGTCCATCTATGGTGATCTACGAAGTGTGTACCAAACCGGCAATATGCTTGAACATTAGCAATAACCATCATTCGAACTTTCAACGAAACATTCCCCCTCCTGCCCTCCCCCCCCTTCCCCCGCCGGGCCCACCCATTGTCTAATATATACATACAGTGGGCTTTGGGACAGCTTTTTGCTCTTGATGGGAAGGCTTTCTTGTCAAACTCATTTCCCTGCTTCTTAATCATGTCTCTTATCTCTATTCTATTTGTCCCGCATCGGGAGCAGGTCTTTACTGTGTTAGGATTGAATGACTTTTGCCCTTTCCCTCTTGCATTCATGGAACCTCATTTTTCTTTCCCTTCTAGCACTCCATGGGAGAGCATGTGTTTTCTTGCTTTCTCCTTCATATGCAGCTTCCCCGCTATATCCACCACGTCTTCATTTTGCACTCCCCCACTCCTAATAGCTATCGCATTATTTTCCGCTGTCCTCGTTTTCGTTATTTTCTTTATCTTTATGCTCCCCTAACCGGCCAGATGTGGTCAAATATGGACTCGGCTTGGCTCAGACTTTGAAATGTGACATAAATCAAGAAAAATGTTCTGTGATAAGTTATGACAGTCATGCTAAGATCGAACATTAACCGACTGAGACTTGATCAGCTGGGTAGAGAGGAAGAGAACTATGGTTATTATCCCTTGAGGATACAGTTAAGAAAATGGTAGTTATCATTTCATTACTAGCTGTATGACCTGAACAGATAAACAATAAAAATGGAAGCTCATATAATGAGGTCCCTGTGTTACAAATCCTACACTGAGTATTACTTCAAATAAGCCAAATCAAGAGATCCAGAATGAATTGGGAACCTTTTTCTGCATATATGTTCGAGAAGATCCCACCGTGTTTTAGGATCACGCTTGAAAGGTACTTTAGTATGTCTGTAACAAAACAAACAGAAACGGTCACCTAGTTGTAGGAGTCCCCCATGACCGCAAGGTTTAGTCCTACGTGGCCTTTTTACTCATAACTTCTTGAAGGAAGACTAGAGCGTAGGAGAATTAGTGTTTTAGTGACTGGAGCAAAAACACAGGTGGCCACGAGCCAAAACATATAGCATTTATAAGTGAGAAAACCATCCTATAACCCCTGACATCCTCAGAGGGTCCCTTCCATACAGCAAACCACTCTATTTTTCTTTCAAGGTATAGGGTCAGTATTATCTTAGTTCCTTTTCATCTTATTATGGAAATAGTTGGAACACTGGTGTCCCTATATTTCTAATAATCACCCTGCTAAAATTAGTGGCTAAAGACTGGGAGAGGTTTTTTAAGAGACTCCAGAGAGGTCACATATGACTAAACCTCACTGCAGTTCCTTTGAGATGATATTTTACTTGTGTTGTTCTGGAATTGTTTCAGGTTATAGAAGTGATATGTTGGATTTTTATCTGTAACCTTTTGTCCCTCAGTCTCACAATTATATACTTTCAGTAAGGATGGGCAGCCTTAAAATCAGAACCCTACTATGTTTGTCCTGGACTTTGTTTTTGATATCGGCTCTCAGGACGTTACCCAGAGGTTTGCTTTAATTTCATGCTAGCTAGCCACATAGTCGGGAAGTCATGACTTTCCAGACTGATCTGTGGGAGTAGACCACACCAGAATCATTGCCCATAGACTTTAAATTAGGTTGCAGGGTGAACTAAATTAAAAAAGAATTTCACAAGACTGTAGAACCTCCCTCAACTTGTGTATTCAATTTATATTCGGGCATTATAGAGAAGGTATTAAATCATAGCCCCTCACCACACCATGATCAGGTTTAGATACAGACAGCTGTTGCTGTCA
Source organism: Triturus cristatus (assembly GCF_964204655.1). Taxonomy (NCBI): domain Eukaryota; kingdom Metazoa; phylum Chordata; class Amphibia; order Caudata; family Salamandridae; genus Triturus; species Triturus cristatus. Next base: position 1,399,046,660 of record NC_140589.1, read on the forward strand.
AGAACACTTTATGTCATCAAGTCTTGTTTTTAGTAAGTGTACAGTATGATATAATATACAGAGTGAGCTATGGGTCAGCCCATTTCAGCCATTAGCATTTATTTGTTTTTTTGGATTTGACATTCCTTAAATGGGCTGTCCACCAAGGCCAGGGCATTCTGGGGTTAGTTACATGATCCCATTTGTATTCCCATTAGGTTTTGGCGATAGGGCAGCATGTTTTCAAACATAAATTTGCAGATCTGACATCACAATTGTGTATTGCATATTGTATTTACTTTTCCTGGCTCAACAACATTTTAATTGCCGATTTATGGCCATTTTGTTTAGGAGTGGGGGCTATTTCGATGTACTAGCATTCAGTGGTGGCCACTTTGGAAAAATAGTGGGAGGGCGGGGTGAACTCGAATTAAAAAAACATAAAGAAAGAAAAAATCACTTATCTGTGAAGGGCCTTGCATCTTCTCCGTACTCATCTCTCCTTGGCAGCACGGAAGCACACTGGCTCCCAGACTTCCATAAGCCAATCACGACGCTGCTGTCACCAGCATTACAGCAGTGTTGTGATTGGTCTGAAGGGCCTGGTTCAGCGTTTACACAGGGATTGGGAGCCTGTGCATGTTCTCTCCACCCAAATGCGCAATACAGTCGGGTGGAGAAATGCTAAGTGTGCATGACGGTTTGGCCGACCAAAGTAGGCCAGCCAGACCGTCATGTGCATGTACGGTGCACATTATGCCACTCCTCCTCCCTCTCCCTGTGACACAGCCCAGCCCCGTCCTGCACTAACCTGGCTCGGGCTAAATTCGAAAAAATTGAATGATAATAACGTAACGTTATTCGCGTTGCGTTATCATTTTATTTTTTCTTTACACTCAGTGGGGCGACGCTCCGCCTCCTTAGCGGAGGAGCCACCGCTGACATGGCAACAAGGTAAAGTGGTATTCCCTAATCACTTTTGTTTGTTTTTCTTTGCTGTGATGTTAACATGTTGTTAGCATTAGGGTCTTATAATCTTCAAAAAGTAAAAATAGGTACAAACAAAGGTTTTCTTAATGATACAACACAAATGCAACCCTTTTGTGCACGCTACTTAGCAAATGTATGCACCCTCATAGAACTCCCTAACAGCATGTGTTTGTGATGCACTCTTTTACTCCGGCATTTTTAAGGCAAGTCTGCAATCTTACCACATTTCTCTTGAGCTTTTTCCTAAACAGGAACATATTAGATGGGGGGGGGGGGGGCTTAGAGCTGGTGGTTGCCAGTGGTGCCAACTGGCACTCATTTCTGGGGTCCAGCACTTATTTTTTCCTCAATTGTCTTTGGTTTAGAGCAAGAGAGCTAAAAACTCCACAAAATGGATAGACGGAAGAAGAGAAAGACAGAAAACAATGACACCGGGAGGAAGCAGGGATTAAGAAAATCATGCAAGAGTGAGACAAAAAGACTGGGGGTGTCTAGTGGTGAATTAAAGAGGCTTGAAGTGGAATTCAGAGTATGCAGTGTTGGTATTCAGCCCCACATTCTTTTATAGAGTCAAATACAGGTTTCTGGGGACACTTTGGGCCCCAGCACTTATTCTTTTACAAATTAAGCACTGGAAAGTTGAAGGCTGGCACATTCTCCAACTCATGTTTGCTAGCTTGCGCCTACACCTACTTTCTTAACATGTTTTCCCACTTGTCACCTGTAATCAGCACAACCATTTACTGTTCAGCCACGTGCTGTGTCCTGCAAGTACACTTTCGATTTAAACTTCTTAAAATATGTAAAAACACTTAGGAAACACATACTTCTACATAAAGGCAACGTGCCAACACTAGTATTGTTGTCAAAAGCAGACAGATAGCAGTCGCAGCCGGCATTACTTGTGGGTGGGGTGGGGGGGGGGTCGCACGGGGAGTAGGGGTTGGGTGTTAATTAATAAAAAAAAACCTTACCTGGGGGAGGAGCCAAGATGGCGACCGGAGCAGACGCTTGAGCGCCCGGCTCCGCCGGCCCTTGGCCTCGGACTATCATCCTGATTCCTATCCTCGCCGATTTTCGAGGTGCAACGTGCGCGACGACGCGCTGACCGCGCCGCCGCTTTCCCGGAGTCTGAGCCCGCCCGGATGCCGGAGCTCTTGGTGCCTTTGTTCTCCGCGCTGGACCCCTGCTCCATTGTGGCCTTGGCCGGCCCCCTGGAAGCTCCGCAGTCACTGGACCCCCGGCGCAAATCTGAGCCCCGCGGCCCCGATCCCGCCTCACACCACGGACTGTCGCCAGACGAGCCGGGGGAGAGACGCCCGGACACCTCCCTCACCTTTCACCTGACGGGCTGGAGCTATAGGGTAAGCCCCGGTGTGGCGGGTCTCCTGCCCCGCTCTGTGGCCCGCGCTGTGGAAGGCTGCAGACCCCCTTCTTCTATTGCCTAGTCGGCTGCAAAGAGAGTCCGAGGGAGGGGAAGCGACTGTTGGCTTTCACCTGTTGCGGCGCAGACCTGCGGGGAATTGCCTCCTTGTTACGACCCTCCCCCTGGCCACTGTACCGTTCAGCGGTAAAACATGGCGTTGATTGCCTGCTCGCTGCTGGGGGGTGATGCTCCGGTCTCGCCCGCTGCCCGCTTCGCCCTCCCTCTACCAGACTCCAGCTCCACAGTGCCGTCCCGGATTGCTGCCGATGTGGGGGCGCAGCTTCCGCTGACATGCGGCTCCGTTCTGGCTGCCCTGCGGGACTTTCGTCTGCAATTGTGTGTTGGCTTGCAAACGCTGAGTGAGCGGTTCGACTCCATACTGTCGGCTGCGGGTCGTGAGCGCCCCGTTGGTTCTCAACAAGACGTGGGTCTGCCAGTGCTTCTGTCCTCTTGCGGGGACGCAACGACTGGGTATAATCGTGCTACACTGGTGTCTGCATCTGGCTTTCCCGGCACCCAGGATCAATCGATCTCCTGCTCAATTGTAGACACTTTGTTTCCCCGTTCATTGCTGCCTGCTTTGTTGTTGCCTGCCTCACCGCGCCCGCAAGAGTATCCAGCTGAGCGACACCTGACGTCCTCGAGGAACCGTTCACGGTGGCCTACGGCTTCTTTTATGTGGAACTCCTGTACTTTACAGGCCAGGTCTGGATTTTATATGGTGCACAAGGGGACCTCAATAGATGATCGGCGGCCATTTTGTGACTCTAGTTCTCCGTCTTCTCCCAAGCGGCCATATTGTCTTTGTCTGCACGGGCTGCGGGGCCTTCATGTGGGGGCTAGTCTAATCTTACGCCCGCGATCGGGCCAGGGCTAGATTGATTTCTATCACCATGGTTTCACGGATGGGCTGGACTGGGACTGGAACTGTCTGCATATGTTGTGCGCACTCGTCGCGATTTGTCTGCCTTCATTATATTGTTGTGACACGTTATCTTCACACGACCGCCTTTGGGCGTAGTGGGTTCTCAGTGTGTGGAGACGTAGTTGGCCGGTGGTTTCGGGCGCTCCGAGGTTACGTGGGCTCCTCCCCGCTTTCTTCTTTGTTTTCTTATTTTCTTTCCTTTATTCCTACTTTCTCTCTTGTCTATATTTCGGGTTCATTGGGCGACAGGCACTATGCTGGGGGGGGGGCAGGCCGTAGCCTCCGCATTGGTGTAGGGTGGGGGGGTAATTTACTGTTTCTTTTTAGTTCTATGGGCCTTTTTCTTCTATGTCTCTGCGCTGTCCTTGTTTCCGATTCGGGGTCCGGGTGTGGGGTGGATTGAGTGGGGGCGGCTTTGGAGGGGTGCGTATTTACTCATGTGACTATCCTGTTATATAACTGCATCGCCTCACTGTCTGAGATTTTCTATGGCCGTTTTTAATGATGCTGCTGCTCTCCCGTGTGATGAAGCCATCTTGCGGACTCGAATCTCCTTGGTTCTATCCTCTACTGACTTTTTCCTCGATAAAATTATTTTGAAAACCTTAAAATTAACCTTCACTTCTCCTTCCCCTGGTGTCAAGGATCTTTCCAGTGTATAACTCCTGAATCGTTGCTAATCTTGACCATTGATGCACAGGGGATGTAATGTTTGTCTCAGTGCTTAACTGTTTTGTGGCCGGCCTGATGGTTGTAGGCCCGTATTTGTTCTTTTAATATGCACAAATAAAGGTTTTTAAAAAAAAAAAAAAAAAAAAAAAAAAAAAAAACCTTACCTTCACCTCCGGTTCCTCGTCGCATCTCCTTCTCTCTCTGCTCCAAGTCCCAGGAAGCAGGCAGCCTCCCTCTCCTCCCCTAAGCCAATCGCAATGCTGCAATGGCAGTGTTGTGATTGGCTGGGATGCCAACCACACAGGCGTCCATGGGGAAGCCGTTTTCTCCATGAGAAAATGGGAGAGTGCGTATGACTAGTTTGATCCACCTTGGGGCCGACCAAACAGTCAGCGCCCACAACAGTGGCCAAGCCACTCCTCCCCTGCCCTGCAGCAGGACCGCCCTCCCCCAACCAAACCCTTCTGCTTTCTCGCAGTGCAAGAAGCAGAAACATAAAATGGTATTTATAATACCATTTTATGTTTCTGCTTCATGCACTGCAAGAAATGTGGGGCAATGCTCCTCCACCCACGTGGAGGAGCCGCCCCTGACAGATAGTGAGGACCCAGCCCTAATTCAATCTCCACCATCGAGCCCATAGCATTTAATTACCACAGCATTTCATTCACTGTTTTGGGGTATTACATTTTCACTACACAATGTTACATCAACAACACAAAATTCCTTTCATCACTGGTAAACATCTCAGCTGAGGACCGCATTAAGCATCAGATGGAACAAAATATGTAATATGCTCTATTTTGCTACATTTGCCTATTAAGGCCAGCACTTACAATGCAAACTTCATCTTCTGACTCCTCGTCCTAAAACTCTTCTGTGAGAAGAGTGGTAATACAACTTTTAAGTGGCCCTGCACCCAGCCTCTATATTTGTTTAGCCCATTATACTGCTTCATTGTGGGATTATCTTTCTAGGGCAGGTGGGTGCAACACACACAGGCCACCACCCCCACGCCACCACCTCAGCTATTACTCAAGACTTCCTTTAACAAAATCCCAGACCTATTGGCTTTGCCCATGCTTGTTATGTCTTCCAATTATATCGTAATTGCCAGATAAAGACATATTTCAATCTTTTTTTCACTGAATAGAGTACACCAAGAATATCCACTTAGCTTTCTACATCACCTTCCTCACTCAAACCTTCAGAAGTGGATTGCTAGTGTGATTTGCACATATAAATAAAACAGACCACCTACTTGACATTCACTTTAATACTCACAGAAGATAAGTGACGTTTATCCTTCCAAACACCTCTTCTGTAGCTTCATTTATAAGACTGGTTATTCCTGCAATATCCGAGGTCTCTGTTCTTCTTGTATTTATCACCTCTGTGTCTCCATTTGTAGAGGCTATAGCAGTCATTGTTCCAATTTACTAAAATAAAATCAAAATGTATAATTTTTAGAAATAATAAAACTATAAAAGAAGCTCTTTTTATTCCAAATATGAAAGGTTACATTAAAAGTGTATCTATGCAATACTAAGTGGCCACCTATGGGCGACCTGCAGAGAGAGGAGAAGTGGGCACAAAAATGGCACTTTGCTGATGGAGCCAGCAGGGTTGTCCCATTTCACCGAAGAACTGAAATTAAACTTAATACAAATTAAATTATTTGAAGTAAGGAAACAAAATATTCAATAGCCTTGGCAAGGCATTTGGCAGTTTTAATAGGAAATGTGCAGTCAAGATGTAACATTTTTAAGAAAATTTGAAATTTTAAACATTGTACCAACTGACAGTGAATACAATTAGATTATTTCCTACTCTCAGGATTTTACGGACAATTTGTTGAAATGTTAACAACAATAGGGAAATAAATCAATGCCAGTGGACACCTCAACGGCTTCTCGTGTCTTTTCATCCACGAGGTTTCCCATTGAAGACCTCCTCTTTAGAACCTGTAGACTAATGTTTCAGCTGCATTATTGCCGGTTCCCTTAGCCTTGACAACTGTAAGTTCTGAGACACTGCAGTCATCAGCCCAAGTCTTCAAAGATGTTTTGAGTATTCTTTTACTCCGAGATAGAAGTAAAAGCATTATTTTCGATCAGATTGCATGAGTCATGATTAATGTTTGGGAAGGTCGCATTTTAAACGAGATATTTTGCCCTGATCCTCTACAACAGCTGAGTAGCCAATGGGGAGCAAGAGCTGGGCACCCTAGATGAGGCCAACTGGATGGAGGCCAATACCCCCCCCATTCAAGCAGTCTCAACATGATTTAAATTGACATCGTTAAAATAGCATTACAGAGTCTACTATGGCCCCAGGAGACTCTGAGAAATGAAAAGAAGCCCAGATCAAGATGTACATCAGAGATCGGCACATTTTATTCTACACATCATGGACATGCTGAGTAATTCAGTACTCCTGGACCTGAATCCATGATACATTAGCTCATATTGTGGACAGGCCCATTTCACTTGAACCCAAGCTAGCGTTGTTGGAGTTGAAGGAATGGGGCAGACCGGGGGATACTCTCTCATTAGTAACAATAAGTATGATGGTAGCCAAAAGGGACATTGCATGGCACTGGGGATCCAACAAAGAATGCCTCTAAACTAATGGATCCGGGGCATGGGCTATTTCGTCAAGGCAGAAAAGTGAGTCTTTAAAGCTAGTGGATGCACCGAAAAATATCCAAAGGTTTGTGGTTGAACATTTCTAGGGTATATCTCTAAGCTGTAGTTAGATAGGTTTCAAGCATCAGCACAGTAAGATCTATATCGAATGTTTTGCATCTGCCAATTTACTAAACAAAACAGTAGTGTACGTTGCTATACCTACTATTACTTATTTGTCGTTAAAACATATAAAAGAACTTGCAAAACTAAAATAACATTAGGTATTTTGGAATCCATAATAATAGTTCGACCTCCAAATGAGGTTCGGTTATCCTCCTGCCAATATAATGCTCAAGTCAAAATGCCTCTATTGGTAGTTGGAATCATTTTATGCATTTTTAATTCTAAAGCAGCTGCATGCAATGAGTGATGGAGCAACATGACTGAGATCAAGAGGTAACAGAGTGTCCAAAGGGTGATGCTACGGTTTGGAAAAGCTATGTCTTCAGCCGCTTCCTGTTTTTGTTGAAGTGCAACTGATGGAGTTCTTCTGGCTAGATAAGAGGAGGCTCTGCTACCTTCGGGTGTCCTCCTAATGTTGGGGATGTAAAGTAGCTAGGCATCAACAAAGTGCATATGCTGGTGGGGATTTGGGGTGAAAATTTCAAGATCATGACCTCAAGGCTTAACCAGTGTAGGGTTTACTGGCCAATGAAAATGGCTTCAAACAATACTAGTATAACATGTATTATAGGGTGTTCAATACAACAGTTTAGTAGTTTGAAAGTGCTGAAAACAGATGATGCTTTTACAAAAATCAATGGCGCTCAATGTATCAGCCACTAAAAAATGTAAGTATTCCGAAGTTGGCATGCCAGAATTCAATCTCATTACTGACACACCATACCAGATACCAGCTTTTAACTCACAAAGAGCAGTCAGAGAAGGTGGGATGTGAGCTTTGTTTCTAACAAAAGCCATGCCGTTGCAATTAGTACTTTCTGGAGTAATAGTTGACAGACTGGAAGGCCCAAACACACAACACGTAGTCTATTGTATGAATCCAGTCTTTAATTTGGGGTTTATTTCCCTTCAAAACCACCTGCTCATGCCCAAATTCTACTGGTTAAGACTCCGTACTTCCTCTTTCCCGTTTTCTACCGTGTACTCTACCGCTCTCTATAAAAAGCCTCAAACTAATCGAGGCACACACTGTCTGCTTCTTGAGCAATAGTGAGCCTCTGAGATATTTCTTTATTTCCTTTTCTATAGTGTGAACATCGCCAAAGGATATTAGAGAGCTTTAAAAAGAACAAAACATAGTGAAAAATAATGATAAACAAAACCGATGAACATGTTCAGTGAAGGCTAAACACCAATCAGAAGCAGTGACCGTTGGTAAAAGAGGCTACCCACAGGACACAGACGAAAGGAGGGAAAAGAGACAATTATGTAGGGAAATCAAGACAACAGGAAAAACAAAAAAGGTGAAACCAAGAAAGATACACAGAATATGGAGAAGGGTAGAAGCTTTGAAAGGACAGAGGGAAGGTTGGACCAGGAAGATGGGGAGGAATCAGGTGTGGTCCATTAATAGAGTCAGCAAAAGACACACAATTGATGGACGGAATGCAGAACAAATCAAATCATTCATCCACAGTCAAGAGATCTGGGTTAAATCCGTCATTCTTTTGCTCACCATGCCACCCCGGTTTAGACCTGGCCATATGCAAATCAGTCTTGACCCTGTGCCTCATGGGAACAGTACAGCCTGAACTGCCAAGCCAGGTCCTCCCTGGACCGGAAACAAGCATCCTAGGACCGGTTTTCGGGGTTTCACCCCTCTTCAGCCAGGATAGCTTGATTCCAGTGGCACAGTGAGCCCAGAACCCACGTCTGGGCATACCTGGCGCACTTAGGGCAAGAAAGCAAAAGACACACAATTGGTGGACGGAGGTTCAAACTGGAATGGCATGGTGAGCAAAAAAACAATGGATTTAGGCCCAGATCTCTGTACTGGGGTGAATGTATGACATTGTTCTGCATTCTGTCCATCAACTGTGTTTTTTGCATTAATAGAGTCAGGCAATGGGGCTGGATATTAAAAGAGTAGGTAATGTTCTCAGCCTCAATTGAAATGTGTTTCGAACAGGAGGAATGTAAACTCCTTTTTAAAAGTTGCAAGATGGTATGAGGAGCTGATGGAAGTGAATTCCAAATGTTTGTGGTACTCCTGGAGGACTACTTCATACACCTCTCTTGTTTAAATGTAGGAGGCTCAAGGTGGGGGTATTCTGCATTTCTCAACTCTTGTTGGCATTGACAAAGTTCTTTGTCACAAAGAAACAAATAGACAGAATTGTCATTAGCATTAACCAAATGCACAGTGAAATCACCAAGGATGATGCTGGCCTTAGAGATTTACCTGTTGGGCCTTAATAGGTTGCATATATTCCTCAATGCCTGTGTTATTCTTGTCTCAAGGGTGATAGATGATGTTTAACCTGATGATTGAGGCGTACGTTCCTAGACTTCCAGTGATAAGCATTGAAAGGAGTGATCAGCAGGAAGTCTTTCACAAAATATCGTATTCTTATGTATTACTGGCATTTCCGTCTTCGCAGTTTTTACAGAGACTGGAATAAAACGAGGGAGAAGGAGAGCCAGAAGATTGAGGTTTCTTTGAACCAGGTTTCAGCAAGAACTAGGATATCTAAGTTGAGGTAAACAATAGAGTCAGAGTTCACCAAACAAGGCTTAACTGCTGAATGACAATTATGTAGCAGACAACTCATACAGATTTAGGTGGTTTTGGAAAAAGGAGTAACAAGAGATTTAGCAAGTACCTGAATACACGGATTAAGTTCCACCTTTTTAGATAATGAAAAGCACATGGCAGTGTATGATTAGTGATAGTTTAAATTGCTAACTTGATTCGTGCTTGGTATCAAAGATGGTTGGACCAAAATGTGGGATTGCTGGTGCTTCCTCAGATTGGGAGGAGGTGTTATTGTACAGACTGTCAGTGAAATTCAAATTAGATCTGTTCAGTAGCAGATGGGTTTCAAGAGACAGTATATGCATAAAGTAATGTGTGGACTGTGAGGTACCTGAAACATAACTAGGAGAAAAGGAGTTATAAAGAAGAAGAGGTCCTGGCAAAATCAGTGGAAAGGAAGGTCTTCTAGATAAAGAGAAAACGTTTGGCGGTAGGGGTTTGTAGAGGAGAAAGAAAGCAAAGGATAGGTTAGAATCTCAGGTAATGAATTAAGGTCTGGCCAGTTAGAAACTAGAAGGGGATAATAATTGAGTTAAATAAGGGAAAGAGAGAGGGGGGTAGTTTGAGTGACAAATCTGTGACCAGGAGTGGTTCGAAAAGGGGTATGTGAAGGTATAAATAAATCTTTGTTAGCGAGGCATTAGCCGCTTGGAACAACGTATGAGTATGTAGTGGACAGATAGGTGGCGGATAAAGAGGGAGGAGATAAGGTAAAGAGAGACAAATAGAGAGTTAACAACCAGCAGTGATACTTTCCAGTTTGAAGGAAGTTGGTGAAAGCAGGGTATTAGAACAATACACAGGAGCGGCAGAAGACAGATCATGAGAATGAGAGAGAAGATCAAAGTCAGAGTCTCATTTTTCGATTGAATCATGATCTGGCCAATCTTAAAACTGGAAACTCATAGAGGCGCACACAGTTAGCTCAGTTAGCTTTCACCCAGGATATTCAACACCTTATGAAGCGTCTGAACCCAAAGAGGGCACTGCATGTGAAACGTAGGTCTGTTGTGAGGTTTCAAATCTGGACATATTTATATTGGACAGCAAGCAGTGTTTTGGGGAATTTTCTAAGTCTTATATATGAAGATTTTTATAGCATATCTAGAGCGATTGAGACATAAATGATCTTAGGAGAGTTAAGTCATGATTTCATGTGTTTGGAAAGCGGGGGGAAGATCAAGTGGGGCATCCTTAAAACTGGCTAGGGTGGGTGGGGAGAGAAAAACTAAGCATAATAGAGATACAAGTAATTGTGAAACAAAGGGAAGGTAGTAACTCTGTGAACTGCCAAACATTGAGTCAGGCCCTTTGAGCAGTGCCCCGAGAGGGGTAAGATGCCCTAGAATGTAGGAATAGGTAACTGTAGAAACATGTAGCAGAAGATACACTGTGGGAATTACATACCAGTATTAAATTACATATAAATAGAATGGGAAGAGTTCCTCCTTACTTATGGGGAATTAATAGAACATAGAATATGTTTGATAGTTTATTGGGTTCTTCAGATCAACTCCTGAGAGTTTCCAGTGTTGGCTTGGTTATGATAGGCAGAACTTTAGAAGGTTTTCAGAATCATCATATGCTTAATTTGTCCAAACCGTTACAAAGTCTCTATTGCTTTCAATTAAACATTCCAAGGTGTTTCAATGTACTTTTTTCCACCCTGGACTTTTCGCTATTTTAATCACATCAGGCTAAGCTCCCAGCCCAGTTTTCCTGCAGCTTTGTTTTTTAGGTTATGGCAGGACTCAGAGCCTGCTCATTTTACCTTATCTTTAAGGTCAGGTCTCATCCTAGTCTTTCTTCCGTTTCTAGAAGGTCAGGCAAGGGAGCAACTCAAGTCATTCTTTGGATTCTGTTGCTATGAATTGAGGTTGGTGGGTGCTTTAGGTTACCTCTTTCGGGACCAACATGGATATGACCTGTCTTCGAAATTTCTCAGTGTGCCCATGTAGAAACAAGCAGGTGGGTGGGATAATGAGGACGGGGAGGCAAAGGAGAACACCATGAGATCTGCAGAAGATTGTCTGCTCCACAAGGCTGCAGTTTCCTCACCTCCTTTTTCCATCTAGAGACTTCTTGTTCCTACTGAGGTACAGTATCTCATCTAACAAATACAAGATCCAGACATAGTAATGCAATACCTTGGTATGCACAATGGAGTGGTGGTCCTTCAGGGAGTTCAGCTCCATAAACAATTTCCTTTGGGACTGTGCCCAACCCTTTAAATACACCAGCGCTACTGAATGGTACACTGGACCTGGAGTCGTAAGGTGAGTGGGGTACATGATCACAGATATCCAATGAAAAATATGACCTGTAACTGTCAGATACAGGTAGGAAGCTAGTGGGCAGTGCAGTGTACACTGATTACCAGGATTTATACTTAATGTGACCCCAAGCCGGAGGAGCTCTTTGCACAGCTGCTTCACTGATTGGCCATCTTGGTTAAAAAAAAAGTACATCCAGTGTTTTAGATGTTGTGTATGTGTTTGCCTCCACGAAATAGCCATATTTCAATGTCTCCACTCATAAAAAGGAAGCGAAGCATAGAAATATACCCAAAAGGATAAGTGGCAATTTACCTTCAGTCTTTGATTAGTTTAGAAAATTACCGTTGGGAAGTCCTTGGTGTAGTCTTGGCAAGCAGGGGGACTAAAAGAATAGCCATGTTAATGAGCATGTGTATAATATATCTGCATGCCGGGTCAAGATGGTAGAACAGTGAATTATAGGTAACTTTGACATAATTGATTATTCATATTTTGCATGCAAATTGTCACTGTGTGGAAGTGCGCACGCTAGTGCTGTTCTACAGCATTTTCTTTTTCTGGGACAATGTGTATCTTTTCTGTTATTTGCCAGACTTTGACTGCTTTTCTGAGGTAGTAATATGGATGTTAGTGGGAGCAGATTTCTCTGCTACTATTCTCTACTGTCCATTTGGAGACTCTTAACTGTGTTGTGAGCCCCTGTGTAGTTACTAGGGAATAATTTGCCTTGTTTAGTGTTCTAAGCCGCTACACACCCATCATGATTTTTCTCATCATATTAGTACAATTTCATCCCTTACAAACACTACTAATATTGATTACATTTGAAAAGAGCACATTACAAAATTCACCTTGTGCAATTGGTCAGCCTACAACCTAAAGCGTAAGTTAGAAGAGAAGAGCTTTGGGTTTTCGTTTGAAACCTGACTGAGATGTAGAACACTGAAGATCAAGATAAACCTATACCATGAAGAAGTGGCCTGAACTGAAAATGGTCTTTCCCTTATGTACCCCGAGTTGCACATGGTGCATGGTAAAAATAATTTGGGACAAGCTAAGTCCAGTCTGTAATGAGGAATAAGAAGCAGGATATTTTACAACACAGAACAGGACTAGCTAGTGTCAACACTTTAAGGTAAAACATGACATTTTGAGAAGAAGGCCAAATGCCAATGGAAAGATTACCTGTCTCCAATAATAAGGTCACATCGTGTAGTCAGACTGTTAGTCGGAGAAACACTTTAAGAGCTAATTGCAGCCTTTAGCGCACAATGGTTGGAGGGCCATCATAAGCTGCAACAGTAGTCTAGGTGGTAAATGCTGGCAGCACCTATAATAATTAGAAAAGAATCGTAGCTTGAGTAACTGAAAGAAGCAATTCATGACCATTGGTTGATCAGAGAGGTGGGTTGTCAGACATACATACTTAACAGGCCAATTTATCCACACTCTTATAGGTGGTTTCAGTGCCTTTTCTCCTGGATGCGGCACCAAGAGCCTGGTCGTGAGCTGGCTCCGCAGCATTCGTCCATTCTCTTCTTAAGTCCTGGGTGCACTGCTCGGTGTTCCTCTGCCAAGAGTCATGCACAGCATTATGGGGCAAGTCTAGTCTTTTCATGCGTACGGACTCTCTTTAATACCGTATGCATGGAAAAGCATTGGACCAAGGTACCTGTAGTGTCTCTGCAACATTGCAGACATTTATCATCTATTTTTCCAGTTTAATTTTCTTTCTTACCTTAAATTTAGATTCCACTCCATTTTTCCCCTTTGGGATAAGAGCCATCATTTGTAGGTAAGACCTTGTCCTGCCCAAGTTATCATGGAGGGAAATTACTTCCTGTTTGCCACAAAGTTCACTTATTATAAGAGAACAGGTTTTATGGCTGACTGAACTGGGTGTCGGTGCATCTCAACATCACATGCATGGCTTGTTGCTCGCTCTGTGGATCCACTTGGAATTATTTTCTTCATGTGATCCTGGCTAGTTATCAGCCTTTCATCTTGTCTATTGGCTTGAAGTGGTTAGAAGTTTGTCTGGGCACCATTTTCTTCCATTCACAGGCAACTTCAAGAGTAATTTTCAGTCTATTCTATTCTAAACTGAAGCCTGATATTTCTGCGGTGGTAGAAGGACATTTCTTATCACAAAGAAAGTCCTGAAGTCGTCACCTAGAAGACCTACTCTTGACAGAGGGGGGCAAAGACATCTTACAACACTGTCTACGAGGGCAGGAAATATCAATTAAAAAGAAGCAAAGAAGAGAAATCTGTGGATCTTTCAGTCTTTACAGTTTATCATAAACAGCTCCACCTCACTACTACTAAGTTGAGGCTGTTATCAGCTGCTAGTCTATGCTAAGTTTAAGGAGTAAGGATATTGTTGTCTCTCCTTAAACAGTATCAAATATCTGGATGCTTTTATTTATAGGCTGCACCTCAATGCCGAACTGCTAAGAAAAATAAATTAGAAGGACAAGTAGGTACTGGCGTAGGAGAGGGTTATCACTAGCCCACACTGACATCTACATGTGATCGAGACACAAAGTGAGAAAAATAAACCTTGATTAACACTCTGAGATCTATCAGGTAGAGCATCTTTCAAACAGAGTAACAGAGGCCAGGCTGGGATGCACGGGTAACAGTGGCCGATCTTTAAAAGTAAGATAAAGTGGGCCACTGTAACTAATGCAGAGCTGAGGTGTAAAAGATAAAGTGGCCTTTACACTTCTATTTAAGGGCTTCCTCCTAGAAACAGTGTAAGGTGGCAACCGAACACAGCAGTGACAAAAATGAGCCAAGAAAACTCTTGCAATGAGGCCAACATGGGCCAATCAGATGTGTATGCAGACATAATCCAGCCTGGAGGGATTGTGCCAATAAGGGAGAGAAAAGGATAGCGGTCAGTTGGTCACAGAAGTTGGCTATCACTAAGCTGTCATTTAGGAGGACAAATGTATGTGAAAGGAAGACCAGCGGGAGATCTGAGAGAGACCTGACCTCAATCAAGGCAAAAGTGTGACAAGGCCTGGTGTGCTGACAGCGCATCATCCAAGGAGAAAGAAGTTGAACCTCGCATTACATGGCTGCTAGCCACTAAGACACATGTATGTTGGTTAGCCCACTACAAAGAAAGGCTTGGCTGAAGGATCCCCAATGACACTATGACCTGCCAGTTACTATACATTCTTCCAAATAGGGAGTTTTCATATGGAAAATGTGTATTAGAAGAGTTGGAATTGCTGAACATGTGAGAACCTACATGTAAGTATTTACCATGTTTCTCGTTTCTGTATTGTCTAACAAAGTGTACTAGAGAGTGACTTGTTTCCTAAGCTAAACTTGGTCTGTTTTTCAGTGCTCTGACAGTGCCCACATTATTTGTAGAGTATAGTTACACATTTTATTATTATGTGTTTGGGATAGGAGATGGGAATGTTGATTCTTATAGGTTTACTGAATAAAGAATCGTGATTTTATTGAAGACAAGGAGGCTAGCATTATGCATATAAGTTTTATTCACCACTTTTTGAGCAGCAACCTTTAAAAGTTCTAACAGTAGAATTCCAACTTCATTACAAATAAACAGAACACTCAAGTCAATATAAGCCTCTCAAGATTCCATGTTCCTCCTCTTTAGTTTATCTTGTTTGACTTATATTCCTCTTCTTATTCCTCGTGACTCCATCCTTTTACTGATCTGAAAAAATATACCAGAGTATATCCTTTTTCCGGTATATAAAATACAAGCAAAAACATTACAATACTTCAACTTTTAACTAAATATACTTCTTCATTTGAACTTGATTCCACTTTTTCCTACTCACCTGGGGGGGGGGGGAATAATGCTAGCCTCCTTGTCTTTAGCAAAATCACGATTCTTTATTCACTAAATATATAAGAATCTACATTGTATTGCAATACAGGAGGCTAGCATTATGCATGTTCAAAGTTTCTCAAAGCGCAGCATGAAACAGCATCAATTGGTCTAAAATAGAACCTTCTAAAAGTATCTGCATTAGACAATCCACTGCCTTCATTATGTCATCTAACTTTCCCCCTGACATAAAGGTCTTACTTGCCATGGTACCCCTCACCCAGTGCGCTGCAAATTTAGACATATCAATACCTGCTTCCTTCATAGCAGACATCACACATCTTGCAATGATTGCATTCTGAAAATTCTGATAAGGTAAACATACCAAATCAGCAACTAATCCACTCGAGCACTCCTTTTCTCCAACATACGAGACTCATATTCTTTCACACATTTAACCATACATAACTTTGGCAAGTCATCGAAACTTGGATAAAAATAGAAGTACATATGTTTTTTGTCCATTTAACCCCTTCAGCGCCGCGGGAATTCCCCCGCGGTGCTGAAGGGTTCGAGCGCGGGCGGGGCCATGACGGAACGGTTCCGTCATGAGCACAGCGCAACTGATGCTCATGACGGAACCGTTCCGTCATGGGCATGGAAGGGGTTAAAAATCTTAAACAAAACTCCCATGGGATGGTAATACCTGCTTGTTACTTCCAATGATCCTACATCCGACACCCTATAGAAAAATATTAAACACAACAGGGTCGCTACCTTCCACAACAACTCTCTTGTGTGTAGGTATTTTTTACTATGCCAGTTCTGAAATACCTTTAGCACTAAATCTACATCCCAAAGTGACTGATAACTAGGTTTGGGACTTCTCTTCTGTTTTTTAACACAAACTGTATTGGGTTTTTCATTTTTCAATACTCTCCAACATTATTCCTCTGTGAAGCATCGAAAAACAATCATGTGGGTTCTTCATGCATGCAACAGTAAAACTCATTTTGTTCATTCCAAACCAGGACCCCAAGTATGTTGTACAGTGCTGCATGAAATTATATCAACAGTATGCATACCAATAATGTAACTTTGACCCATTAAAGGTTTGAGACTTCTCTTCAATCTATTCCCTTTAATTACCCTACAAATTAAGGGGCATCTGCCTACAGAAACTCCATTAATCAAAGAGTGACCTGTCAATTGCTGAGCGATAGCAATTTACCATTCTGTAAGCCAAATCTTTATCAAATAAATCTGCACAAATAATTAGCTACTTTTATCTCATCCCCCTCCACAGGATTCAAGTCCCTCTCCATGCACCAACATAACCATACTCTCCATGCTCCTCTATATCTCTTCTTAGTGCCTGGGGCCCAGGATTCTTCAAGCAAACCTGAAGCTGATTACGAAAGTCCCGCAAATCCTCCTGAATCCCTGAGATGCTCCAAACTAGAAGACTGAGTGAACCCAAAAGCACTAATGGATGCTCCTTTCTTTCTATACCTATCAACAATCCCTTCCTGCACTTTATTAAAAAAGGACTCTCCACGGCTAACTCCAATGCCGTCTGCCAAAATGGTGCTACTAAATCTATCTAACACTTCTGCCCCCTGCATTGCAGCAACACTCACTGAATCATCGAGAAAAGAGAGAATGCATACGCTCTTAACACTGACCAGTCCTGCATAAACACATCCACCGCCATTGGGCTTGGATCCGGTCTCCAACTGACATAGTTGGCTAACTGGTAGGTCAGTCTAGATGTAAACAGGTCCACATCCAGAGGATCCAGAAGGTGCTGAATCATCCTGGAGAAAAAAACGTCCAGCTTTCAATCGCTAATATCTGTCTGGTTCCTTGAATACCAATCTGCCACCACATAGTGCATGCCTAGAAAATACTCTGCTCTCAAACTAATCTTGTGCTCTAGGCAAAAATCCCACATTTCTTGTGCTACATCTATCAATTTCTTATATCAGCACCCTTCTAGCTTGTTGATTTATGTCACTGGCGTTATATAGTCCATCTTCAAGAGGACTGAAGACCCCTGCAACTGTTTGAAACTGTGCAAAGCAAACAACCCTGCTTTCATCCCCAGACAATTGATATGATCGTTCCTCTCTAAGAAATTCCAATTGCCACCTGTCCCTTGTTCTGAGCAAGTTGCTCTTCAACCAGATAAAATGGCATCTGTTTTCAGGACAAAGTCTGAATTTATACCAAAATTAGCACATCCATTCCATGCTTCCAAATTCTCCACCCACCATTTCAACTCCTCCTTTGCTTCTATAGACTGTGTCACATTATCCCCATACTATAAACCTACTGCCAAAGCAGCTGTCTTCAACCTCTGCAGAGCCCTGTAATTTAAGGGACCTGGAAATACCACCTAAATTGATGATGACAGAAGACCACTCACATGCATCAAATCTTTCCTTTCCTCAACAGTTTCCTTATCTCTTCCTTTATCTTTCTCAGCGGAAGTTGTAACTGACTCTTCAATGTGTCCAGTCCACCACAAAACCTAAAAACTCCAACATCTGACTTGGAGTAAACACAGACTTCTCTGCATTGACTATGATACCAAGAAACTCCAAAAAAACCTTTACCAACAATAGATGCTCTCTCAATTCTTCTTTGTTTTGATACGTAATCAATATATAATCTAGATATATATTCAATCTCACACCTCTTTCTCTCAAATAGCTGACCACTGGTCTCAACAGTTTTGTGAAACACCATGGGATCGAGGAGAGCCGAAAGGTAAGCACTAAAACTAGTACAACTGACATTTCCATCTGAACAGCAATAGCCTATGGCTCTCTGGATGAATCAGGACTGTAAAGTAGGCATCTTTGAGATCTAACTTGACCAGCCAATCCCCTTCCAACAACATATCCCTCAGAAGATGTATACCCTCCATCTTGAAATGACTAAGTCACACACTGATTCAGCATTCTTAAATTTATCACAGGTCTCCACCCTTTGTCTTTCTTGTCCACCAGAAAACGTGTACTCCCAAAACCTCTCATATCGTCGTTCACTTTCACTATTGCATTTTCTAACATCTGAACCACCTCTTGTGTTACCATTTTCCTCTAAAACCTTCTGAAAACACAACTCTCTTAGCTCTTTTGCCTGAACAGGCTCCTTCTCCAGACCTACGATATAACATTTTATCATAGAAATAACCCATGAAATGTCAGTTATCTTTTCCCACTGCTCGATGAACAGTTTCAATCATCCTCCAACCCACCCTAGGGTAGAATCAAAATTCCTCATACTCTCCTTGCCATGATGCAGAGCTCTGGCCTTGTCCTCTGACCCTTGGTGCTCTATTTCTAGAAGTTCTTCCCTTCTGAGGATAGAAGCCAGAAGACTGTCTGTATTAATTGCCTCCTTGATAGCCAGTGTTTTGTGCTCCGGAATAGGAGGACTTCTAAAACCTTCAGCTGGGAGGTTGCCCTCTGTTCCCAGCCATTCCATAAAATCTGTTCCCGGAGAACACTCTTCTCATTGAAGGCTGAGCCTTGTCCAAACTCATAGAAGTCTGGACATATTTGCCAATAATTTTAACCATTCCATCCCCGATTAAGACACCTTTTGCGTCCCCAGTGGACTCTTTCACAAAAAAATCCGCTAATTTTGGATTTATCCTCATCAGGATAGTTTTACGCTTTTAGGCCAATAATCCTGCATTGGCAAAAAAAAAAACTGCTCTCTGGCACTAGCCGCATAAAAGATGGATAGTCACATCAGTTCCTTTAACATGGGCTTCCTCAACCTGATCGAAAATCCTTGCCACTGGACAAGGAATGTCCAGAACCTTATCCTGGCAAGCTTTATTTGACTTCTCTAGCCCTTTTCTCGGATCCTTCCCCATCTTGAATAGATAGGTGATGATTTCTGGGTCAATATTGGGGGTCATAGTCACCTTTTCATCAATATTTGGGCGTGAACATTCCACCCTTAAAACATTTCTTTCCTCTGTCTCCAAAGGCCTCCCCAGCCACATCTTAATATAATCAGCTACATGGTCCAAGGGTCACAACTCTTTACTTCTGGAATGTTTAATCTCCCTGGGATGAAAAAGCTTTTCACCCAAAGGGTCCAAAACCATGCTCCTTTTCTTTTTCTTCTTTCTGAAATTATCCTCAAACTCCTCATCTAGACCATCGTTATAATCCAAGTCTAATATGTATTTGTCAAAACTTTGACGTTCATCATCTTGATCAAGCTCATCCAGCTTGTCCGCTTCCATTGCAGTGTCAAACTGCCCATTCCGTTTGTCATTTGGACAAAAACTCTCTTTAAGCATCTTGGGACTCCTCTCTCACTTGTAATGTGTTTTCTTTTCCTAACACATTTGCTCACCAGGACCCATAGAAATCTCCGCTTCTCCATTTGAAATTGAAAAATACTCTTCCTACTCCTGCCTCTTTTTCTTACCTCTAAAAACCTCCTTACTACATTCTTTCACCTCCTGTTACAGTTTTTGCTTAACTATCTTACGTATCATCTCTTCTTGAGAAGTCTGCACAGACACCTTTTCAGACATACTGGGAAAAATACCTGAGACCTTTTGACAAAAAAGAGGGGAAAAAACATTTAACTATGGAGATTCTCTTCTATTATGCACCGTTCTGCCTTCCTCTTAAACTCTCCTTTCCTTCATTTATTTTAAGATAAATAATCTCTAAATGTATATTCTCTAACTTATTTTCTCCTAAGGGAAGTACCAATGTCTCCACAAATGAGTACTTAGTACAATCATGTTCAAACCACTCCTTTTGAAAATATGTGCTGACTGGTATCAATGTGAAATATTTCAATAGGCCTAAATAAATTTACCTGTGTGGTATTAATCTATTTTTAAATTTCCTTTTTGGCTTTCCCCAAATATTTTAGATCTATCTTTTAAACATCATCATGGTTCCTTGGATCTTTCATTCATAGGATCCAATTTTATGTTCTTAACTCACCATAGTTTAAGAGTGCTGTGTCCTGTGGCCTCCATTTACAAATTTTAGTTTAAGGCTTATAAATGATTAAACTGGCCCACCTAGTTTATTCAAAGTACACCGTACTTCTTATTCACAACTTTGAGGTACTATTTTCAAAATGTTGGTCTGCAGTCTTTCTGATTGTGTAAAGTTGGTTTCCAAAACACTATACTATAAAAAAAAGAGCCCTTAACATCTCTGGTTTATACTACTAATATAAAAATGCTGCTCAGGAGGAGGTGAATAAAAGTTATATGTATAACGCTAGCCTCCTGTCTTGCCATAAAACCACAGTTCACTTTGTACAATGTAGCTAGTATTTAAAAAAACACAACAATTACAACTTGGCATGGCAATTCAGGATATGAGAAATGTTCACTTGGTTGATGGGGTGCAGGAGTTGAAGGATGAGGAGGAGATAGAATATGAGATTATCTCTCCTGGCAAGAATTTTCCTGCAATGACTGAATTCCCTCTAATCAGATAAGTGCAACAATAATGATTATATATATATATTTTTTTTTCACTGACAAAAATCAAAGGTTACAGGCACGTTATAGTTAGGCTCAGGTTTCACGCATATAAAACCAGTGAAATTCAGCAGTAATAGTTAGCTGAGCTAACTACAACTCGCGCCCCTGCAATGCACTGTTTATAACCTCATATATTACATCACTCATGACATGGTCAGTAACATCATATGAAAACTATGCAGTGACCTATAAACATGTTAAGCATAGAATAATATATGTATTTAACCATAAGTAATATATACATTTGTTCTGCAGACCTAAAGAATGGTAATCAGAGGAGGAGCCTAGCGCGCAACCAAGATGGCCGCGTAGGTGCGAGGCTCCCGAGGACCTCCGCGACCTCCTACATATATCCTGACAATATCCTGTCCTAGATGAGGGGACTGTGTTGGTGAGCCCGAGCTGAGGTGGCACCCGCTTTCCGCTTCCAAATTGGACCTCGGACTCCGGCGGTAGCACCGATTGAGATTTCCGGCCTTCTCCACGCCGGACCCCGGATTGGAGTTGTGGGGTGATCCGGAGGCAAAGTCAACAACAGCGGCGGGCTGGGCGCGGCGGCTCGCGTACCCCGCACTTTCACTTTCGCTTTTGCACCCTCCTTGCTGTTTCGGCGAGGTTGGGTCGCGGGGCACTGTGAGGTAGTGTGGCCCCGTTGGGGTGCCCTGCCGACCCGCCGGCTGTGACTTGCCCCGTGGCCCTGTGGTGACCCCCCCCCGGATCCTGTGAACCGGCTTGCCCGCCCTTTACGACGTGCCTGGCACGGCCGTGGGACTGGAACCATGTCCACAAAGCAAGATGGAGATCGGGCAAAGGTGAAATCGACCCGACGTGGCGCAGTCCCCCAGTCTAACAGCATGGACCGCTACACCCTCCAGAAGGGATCTCCCGAGGTGCCGCGTAGGTCCCCTGAGGGCCCGACTGATGCTCCTGCTCTGCCCGCGGACCTGACCCTGCGAGACGTGATGGGCGCCATCGCTGAGATGAAGGCCTCGGTGGACCAGCGCTTTGATACACTGGCGCAGAAAATCGACTCGGTCCTTGTGGATGTTGGCCTGGTAAGGGCCGATTTATCCAAGACTAATGACCGGGTTGATTCGTTGGCCCACACCACATCGGGCCTCACGACGGATGTGGCAGCCCTCCAAAAGGAGGTGCGCCGGCTTGGCCAGGCGAGCGCGCTGATGGATCGTCGCCTGGAGGATTCTGAGGGTCGGGCCCGGAGGAACAATGTCCGTATTCTCGGGGTGCCTGAGGGACGGGGGGAGGCGGCGGCGGATCTATTCGTGGAGGACTTGATTCTCACCCACCTCCAGCCCCGGGGACTGAGTAAATTCTTCGCGGTGGAGCGGGCCCACAGGGTTCCCGGGGGAAGGCCCAAGGCCGGAGCCCCCCCGAGTCCTCTCATCGCCCGGATTTTCAACTTCCGAGACAGAGACGCTATCCTGCAATCCTCTAGACTACAGGGGCCGGTCAGACTCGACAATATGGACATAAATTTTTATCCTGACTTCACCCCAGCAGTCCAAAAGCAGAGACTAAGCTTTCTCGGAGTCAAACGTCGTCTACGGGACCTAAATCTCAAGTACGCTATGCTTTTCCCGGCTAAGCTGCGGGTGGAGTTGGATGGCCGTACGCACTTCTTTGATCGTCCCGAAGCAGCCGGGGACTGGTTAGATACTTTGCCTGGGGATCGGGATCGGGGGGGTGGGGGGGGGAGCGGTGGGGGGAGAGGGCCCGCCGGATCAGGACTGAGGGACTAATATTATGCCTCGCTCTGGACAAAATTGATGTCACTTTTGACTGTTCGCCTGTTCGAGTAAGTCTCCTCCTGTGGAGGTCGTGTGGGGTCTCTTGGGGGTTCTCCCTCCTCCTCTGGGGGTTTAGTTAGTTTCACCATCTATGGGGCGACAGGCACACTGCACTTTGGGGGGGCTGTTTGGGCTCATGCAGGGGTGCAGGGAGGGGGGAGTTCTGTTGGGGGGGGGGGAGTTGGGCTGGGGTGTTGTTGTTCGTTTTTACCACAAGGCAAACCCTTTTCTGTATTGTTTTTAAGGTGCTCTCCGGGGGACGATTGATGGCTCCTGTGTGTTATGGGGGGTAGGGAGTTGACTTTGTTGTCTTGGAACGTTAATGGACTGGGGGATAGGATCAAGCGAGGTGTGGTCCTGCAGTATTTGAAACGAATCTCACCCGATGTAGTCTTCCTGCAGGAGACACACCTTATTGGAAACTCTTTTTGTGCCATGAATCGGCGTGGCTATCGTTTGGTGGCCCATTCGGGCTTCACGTCGGGCTCACGGGGTGTGGGCATTATGGTGAAGAACTCGCTCCCGTTGGAAATTGATGAGGTGCGCCATGATGATAGGGGGCGCTATGCTGTTTTAGTGGGGAGAATGGAAGGCAAAGTGGTGGTTTTTGTATCGGTATACGTCCCACCGGGGTTGCAGGCGACCACTTTTGCAGACCTGGGGCGCCTCCTCCTGGGCCTTCCGGGGGGACTCCTAGTGGTTGGGGGGGACTTCAATGCGGTGGTTTCTGGGACTCTGGATCGTCACCCCCCTAGGGACCTCCCCCGGGCCCAGGTGTGGCTATCTGGCCTCTTGGATACACTGGGATTGGTGGACTGCTGGCGCTTAAAACATCCCACGCAGCAGCAGTACACTTTCCACTCGGGGGCACATGGTAGCCTCTCACGGCTTGATCATGTCCTTGTCCCGGCGGCCTATGCTGGGAGTGTGGGGGAGGTGCGCCATCTGGCGCGGGGTATTTCAGATCACTCCCCGCTCCTGTTCCATTTTGATGTCCTTCCGAGGGGTGAGGGCAGGGTAGTTCCCATCAATGCCTGGTACCTGCGCGACCCCACCATTCGCACTGCTGTGATCAAATCCCTGCAGCGATACTTTGATGAGAATGTGGGGTCCGTCCCTTCGGCTATCTCCTTGTGGGAAGCCTTCAAGACAGTTCTCAGAGGAGAGGCCCTGTCCCTCATCTCCCATGCCCGGAGGCGCGAGCGGGAGGAGGTTACCCGGGTGGAGGCCGAAATTGCTGAATTGGAGGGTGATTTAGAGGGCGGAGTGACGGATGCTGCACTGCATGTCCTACAACTTAAGCAGGCGGCCTACAGGGCCCTCGTTACGGAGGCGGCCAGGGGCCTCAGTAGGGAGCAGCAGGGGCGACTGTATGATGTGGGTGATAAGGCGGGCAAACTGATAGCGTGGTTGGATAAAAAGGAGAGAGTGAATCGTGTGGTCCCGCTGATTGAGAGGACGGATGGTGTGAGTGTCACCGAGCCAGAAGAAATTGTCTCCTGTTTCGCGGATTATTTCCGCGAGGTGTATTCTCCGGTCTCTCCTTGCTCGGAGGAGGACTCCCATTCCCTGCTTAGGGATATCGCGCTGCCTTCCCTCTCGGAGGAGGACAGGGTGTCGCTGGATGCCGCTCCTACATCCGACGAAATTGCCCTCGCCATACGTTCGGTTGCCTCTGGCAAGGCCATGGGCCCAAATGGCATCCCTATCGAGTTATATAAGTTGCGACCAGATGTATTGGCGCCCCACCTCCGCGCGATGTTCCTGGCGGCCCACTCGCTGGGCTCCCTCCCACCGGACCAGCGTCTGGCTACTATCGTGGTGATCCACAAGGAGGGGAGGCCTCGGGACTGGGTCACATCCTATCGGCCTATCTCGCTTTTGAATGCGGAGCCCAAAATTCTCGCCAAGGTGCTGGCCAATCGGCTGGTCGGCGTGGTGGGCGACCTGGTTCACCAAGACCAGTCCGGCTTTATCCCCCATCGCAATACAGCCCTTAATCTGCGGCGCTTGCACGGGGTGCTCGCACGTGTCCCATTCGTGCGGGAGCCGGCCATTTTGGCGTCCTTAGACGCCACTATGGCGTTTGACACGCTTGAGTGGCCATACATTTGGGCGATGCTGGCGAAGTTTGGATTCGGCCCGGGCTTCATCAGTTGGGTCAAATTGTTGTATTCGGGCCCATTGGCGCAGGTGGTGGTGAATGGAAGAGTTTCGGCCCCATTCGAGCTGGGCCGGGGCACGCGACAGGGCTGCCCCTTGTCGCCGCTCCTGTTTGCGCTGGCCTTGGAGCCCCTGGCGGAGTGGCTGCGGTGGCACCCCTCCATCCGTGGACTCCGTTGGACCCCCGAATATGAGGACCGTGTGTCCCTATACACTGACGACATCCTTTTGTACCTAGCCTCCCCACGTAAGTCACTCATAGTCCTGGTTGATGTTTTACGTTCATTCGGCCGGAACTCAGGCCTTGTCATCAACTGGGCTAAATCATGCGTGTATGTGCTCTCTGGGGAGGCTCCTGTCCTTCCGCGGGGTTGTCCGATTCAGATTGCCTCTCAGGGGTTTCGATACCTGGGTGTCTACATTACTCTGGACCCAGAGGCTCGCTACGAGCGGAACTTGCTTCCCCCTCTCCAGCGCTTGAAGGAGGACGTCGTGCGCTGGCGGCGCCTGCCGCTTTCGCCGCTCGGCCGGGCGGCGTTGTTTAAGATGATGTCGTTGCCACGTTTCTTATACGCTCTCCAGAACACTATGGACCCAGTCCCGGCGCGCTACTTCCGTGAGGTGGAGAGTTTACAGCGCCGCCTGTTCTGGGACGGGAGGCCGCGCATTGCCCTGGCGAAGTTGACGCTCCCATGGTATGACGGGGGGATTGCCCTCCCGGACATTAAACGGTATTACTGGGCCTCCCAGCTAGCTGCAATTAACCATGGCCTCTATGGGCCCGCCTTGAACCCGGCGTTTGAGATGGACAAGATGCTACTGCCCGGTGGCGACTACAATCGAGCGCTCTACTCTGGCGCGCCCGACGCTCGCTTGACGGGACCTACGCGTGTCATGGTCAGAGTATGGCATGCGGCTAATGCAGCTATGGGGTGGAAGGACCGTTTGACCCGGGCGTCACCGCTGTATGCGTCTGAGAAGTTGGGCTCTCTCTGGACCTCGAAGGGCTTCGCGAAATGGGACATGATAGGCATCAGTAAAGTGGGGGATCTCTGGTCGAGGGGAGGAATTAAAACATTCGAGATGCTGCAGACGGAGTTTCAGTTGCAGGGTAGTGAATACTTTCGATACCTGCAGATCCGTCATGCACTGGGCTCCGTCTTCCCAGACGTCGCCTCCATCCCGGAGTCTTCCCCCCTGGAGGATAGAGTGCTAGATGGCCACGTCCCAGACAGTACGATCTCCCTTATTTATAAAAAACTGATTAATGATCGATCGGGCTTGCTGATCGGCCTTCGCGAGGCTTGGGTTGCCGACGGTCTGGAATTGGACGATGAGGACTGGATCTCCGCGGTGGCCTCTCCGAAGGAGGTGGCTATACCGGCTCGCCTTCGCTTCGTCCAGCTCAAAATACTCCACCGGGTCTACATGACGGGGCCAAGGCTTCAGCGCATGGGCTACACTGTGGATGGTTTGTGTAAGCGTGGTTGTGGTGCCGTGGCGACCTTCCTGCATATTTTATGGGAATGCCCGAGGGTGGAGCGACTCTGGCGCGGTGTGCACGAGGTCCTGCGAGTGGTTACGCGTGTTGCGCTGCTGCCGGAAGCGAGGAGATGCCTGTTGAATGTGTGGGAACCAACTGACTACTCGGCTCCGCAAACGTGGTGGGTGACTCTGGGATATATGATTGCTAAGCGTGACATTGCGCAACTGTGGGGATCCCAGAACCCCCCGACGGTGTCGGCCTGGAAAGAGCACATGGACTGGTGCATGTTTCGAGAAAAGGTGGTGTATGTGGCAAGGGGTAAGCCTGCGACATGGGTGAAAGTGTGGGGCCCCTGGAACGCCTACCATGGGAGTATTTGCGCGCCACCATTGCTGCCTGCTGCCTCACCAGCCCCGTCCCCTTAGCTGACCCCTTCCCCTAGCCCCGGGCACAGGGTTCCCCCAGTCCTCGCTCTATTTCCCTTCCCCTCTTTGGACTCCTCTAATAGTTGGGGTTCCCCATTGGGGAGCACGTGCTGCTACTTTCGACTGTAGGGTAGCCTTGTGGGTGTTGTTGTTTTTTTGTTGTTTGTATAAAATGAAACCGCACTGTGACGTATTATGGCTGTGGCCCATGATGTTGATGACTCCTGCTTATGCTCCTTTGTAATGCCAAGGGTTCTATGAACGTATGCCATATGTTTCTGCCATTCCTAGCGGCCGGCCGGAAGGTTGTGGGCCCATAACTGTATATTCTTGAGATTTGTAATAAACGGTTTCAAAAAAAAAAAAAAAAAAAAAAAACAAGAATGGTAATCAGGTGCTATGTAGCCGTTGGTGTGCCAGAAATCAGACCTCACCACGTTTCTTGAGCCACAATTCTACCTCTCAAACAACTATTGTGACTATGTAAAGGCCTATAAGATAATGTCTCTGCTAGTATTCCTGCGCCATTAGGTACTTATTATGCATTCATCACAGTTAATGTATTCAAATGAAGACCAACATAGTAAATGCAATAGTGTCAGAATCCCATTGGACAATTATCACACCTAGAGGAGGACCTCTGTCTGCCATGTTTTGTTTCAGTATTCAGGACATATGATACAATTTTTGGGTATCAAGGCCACCATCATGCATTTCCTATGCCCGTTTTTTTGTCCTATCAGATAGCTATCAAGCCAGAAATCAGGTGTCATTGTGCAAATACTGTGCTAGGAATCAGGTCCTGTCAGCGCCAGGAACAGGCAGAAAAAGCACAGGAGTGCTTTGATTCAGAATTTCTTTCAACATATTGAAACGAAAGCCAGAAATTCTCTGTATGCTTTTATTTAAATTGAAAACAAAGGTTTTTATTTATAATTGATTATGAAAGACATCCCTTAAGCACATGGAAGGAAAGTGGTACAAACGTGCCTAATTACCATCTTCTTCTCTAAACTGTTTGGGCCGGAAATGGAGATGAAGGATTTATCATTGTTGGAGGGTGATAAGAGCATTAATCAATGTTGTGGGGAGTTATTTGCCTCCGAGAGTGAAACTAAGACAACAGTGTTTAATTTTTTACCCTGTCTTAGTTTTCATTAATGCCCATGCTATAGAGCTCTAAGCAATAAAACCACCCCCAATAAAAAAAATCGAGCCGTCTCTTTACTCACGGGCAGTCGCTGGTGCCTGTCATAGTTTGGGCAAAACAAGCATTTGCAATGAAATCGGTCTCGCCTTTGGGACCTTATATGTGTTTATTTATTTATAAAATCTGTTTATTGGCATTTCTTATAACAGGATACACAGAATACTCTGAAACCAGAGCGTCTCACATTCGCAATAGTTTGAGTGACATGTATCTAGCCAGGTGCGTATTAGCTAATAGGGATGGGGGCGTCTCCCGATTTCATAACAGCATTGAGAGCCTCCCAACTGTAACCACTGTCATAGAATCCCCCTCAACATACTGCCACTGGGAGGCCTCCCCAAGATGAGACGTTAGCATGTCCCCCCCCTCACCTCCTGCATGTTTCCCATAAGCAGTTAGCAAACTTCGTAACAGTAAGGCAGAACATCAAGTGCCTAGATGAAGCAACAGCAGCAAACTCCGGCCTATAGTTTATCAACCCCTCATTCCTTCCCCTGTTCCGAACCCCCCCCACCTCGATGTCCCTTGTGCATGCTGTTTGTTCATCATGGTCACCTTTGCAATACGTACCCCCCGAACAACTGTATTCCCCAGTAAGCCACTTCATGTCTCGCCTCCAGATTGGCCCGTACCTGGTCCCTCTTGAGGGGCGTCCCCATCGTACTCCCGGCTAGCCACTGCGCCATCCCCGTCTAGTCGCACCAGGGCTTGCACCATTGCCTCCCACTGACTCGCTATTGGTGTCTTCCTGAGGCCTAGTGTTTCTTCCCGTAGGAGTGCCGTGCATGGGGCAGATCACTCGCCTTCCAGCGCTTGGTAAGTAGCCGTTTTGCCACCAACAGCCCCAGGTCGATGAACCGAGCGGCGGCTTTGACCTTATATGTGTTTAGCTATGCAGCACATTAGCCTGGGTGCTGAATCATATACTGTTCTTTAACATGGAGGGAAAGTAAGCACCAAACTGCGTGACACGCCAGGTATGGGAACACATGGAGAGAAATATTGCCTTTCAGTGGGAAATGGTATAGTCCAAAGCTCTGTTTTTAATATAAAATCAGGGCTTTTCGGTGTCATGTCACTGAAAATACAAGATTTGAAAAAAATATTATTGTCTACTGGTGCTCATGGAAGACAGTGTCTATGGACTGGAATCTAGAGAATGCTAAAGTGATTCTGGTATTTTACTGACCTCTGCTGGTTGTTTTCTATTAAAACAGTTAAATAGAGGCAGTTGAACACAAAACAAAGTCCCTAAGCGGAAGCAGACAAGTCCTAGGGCTGATCTCCAGAGCCCACAAGGTACATACACATATAATTATTTACTAAAGTATATACAATAGGTCTCGAATGCTCAACCTAAAAAAGGTTCTGAGGCTGTAATCCTGACAGGTGGTCCTGATACATCAGTATGTAAAGTGCTACCCCTCACCAAAGCCTGAGTAATCTCATGGTCAGCCCTGATGTCGCCCCGTCTGAGAAAGAGTAGTCCTGACCTTTCAGTGTACATGCCTCACCAGAATTCTATTGGAAGCTGGGGAGAAATTGGCTATTATGTAGGAAGATTAAATCTTATGACAATCTCCCACGTTATGGACCAGAGAGGTACATGCATGTGAAATACATGGCAATTAAACAAAGCTGACACCCGTCTTTTAGAGGAAGATGATTGAGTCAGGTATAGAGAGGAGAGAGGAGTTGGCCTAACGGCTAGGGCGGTCGACCTCGAATCTGGGGAACTGGGTTTGAGTCTCGGCAATGACGCTGAACATCCTGTGATTCTGGGCAAATCACTTAATCTTCCCGTGCCTAACAAAAATGATTGTGTGTCCTCATGTAACGTAACTGGTGCTATATAAAGCGCTCTGATACCCAATTCGGGTCAAGTTGGCGCTATATAAAACTCTGCAAAAAAAGAAAAATAGGTATTTGGTAGCACAGCAAAACTGAAGAGAGTCAGACGTGCTAACAAAACATGCTAGTAGGCAGATATAGAATATCACTTTCTTGGAAGGTGTAGAACTTTGGGATAATACCTGACTCCACCATGAAGCTGGGCACATGGTATAACATTGTGTCATCTTCTCCTTAAACTACTAAGAAGAATTCAACTCTTTTTTAATCAGAAACAAATACCAGGCTACTATTAGTGAACTAAGAAGCCTGTCTAGGTTCATGTGTATCCCATATGTGAGCCTAGATTCTTATTAAACATGCAGCACAATTATATACACATCAAACACAAGAGGTGTCTGTACAGCATACACCCTAAATGCACATATTTGAAAGTGACCTGACAATGAACAAATTAGAAGCTTGTCAATTAAATCATTCGCCTAGGATCACACAATTTGGCAGTTTTATATAGGGCAAACCTTGGCCATAGACATAAGAGTGCTACACTAAAGTCACAGCTTATGTTAAATGATGGGATGCTGAGCAGAGGCCGAGATTTGAGCCTGGCTCTCCATGATGCCACTAGACCACATCACCTCCTGTGAAAACATGGAGCAGAACCAACAAAAGGAGGGTAGAGACAGGAAAGAGATGAATCATGAAAAGTAGAGAATAGAAGTGGATGTAAGAAGGGCAGATCAGTGAAAAGAACTGGGTAAAAGGGAGAGACTGGTGCTGAGGACATAACCAGCAAAAATATGTTTAGGCTAGAGGGAATATGAAAGGCAAAATGTAGTGCATGGATAGAAGTAGTAGCTACTTGAACCAGAACCATCAGGTTAACTTAAATGGCGGGGAAAGAGAATAGTGAGAGGTGGATGTAAGAGGGAAGGATCATCAAAAACAGGTAAGTGGCTGAGGGAGAGAGGCAGGGGAGAGGTAGATGTTAGAGGGGTAGAAACTGCAAGAGAAAGTTAGAGGCTGAAGGGAGATGAGAGGTGGCGAGTACAGTAAAGAGGTAAGAGATGTATGCAATGGGGCAGTCTCAGTGCGAAAGGTAAGAGACAGGGAGAGTAAAAAAGTGTAGTGTGTAGCATGGAAATGAGAGGTGGTTGTATGAGAAGCAGAAACAAGGTAAGAGACAAGGTAAGAGACTTGGGAAGGGGGTGTTAAAAGTAAGAGGTGGGTGTAAGGTGAAAGGACCTGCAAAAACAAATTTAGAAGGCTGGAGGGAGAGGTGAGTAGTGAAGTGCAGTACATGGATAGAAGATGTAGGAAAGCCAGAACAAGCAGAAGAAAGTAAGCAGAGGAGGAGAGTGGGAATGGTGAGCAGTGGATGTAGAAGGACATAATCAATGAGAATGGTAAAAGACAGGGGGGAGATGAGGTGAAGTATAGAGCATGGGTGAGAAAGGTGACTACAGACCAGAAAGAAAAGGGACAAAGCTAGGAGAAAGATGAATGTAAGAGCGGCAGAATCTGCAATATAAAGTTGGAGGTGGGAGAGACATGAAAAGAAGAGTAGAGCAAGGAGGGGAGAGATGGGGTAGAATCCATGAGAAAAGATCAGAGGCTTTGGGAGGATGGAAATGGAACGGTGAATGTAAATGGGAAGAACCAATTAAAAAGTTGAGAGGCTGAGGGAGGGATGAGAGGCATAGATAAAGGAGAGGCTGGTTCTGCCATAAGCACAGTTGTAAAATGAGGATGTAAGAGAATAAAACATCAAGGATAGTAAGAGGCTGTTGGGGAGAGGGAGACAGCAGAGGAAAGGTGAATCGTAGATAGGCAGAACCAGCAAAAGAAAGTTAAAGGCGTGGTGTTAGATGAAGAGTAGATTAGGCAGGTCGAGGCAGGAAAGTGAGATGTGGATGCAAGAGGGGCAGGAACAGCAAGAGAAGGTGAAAGGCTGGGTGGAAAGATGAGAGGTAAAGAGTAGAGCATTGAAGGGAAGATGGATGTAAGAGTGGGAGAATCAGAGAGAAAATGTAAAATGCTGGGGGAGAGATGAGCAGTGAAGATGGGATAATGCAGGCATGAAGTGGATATAAGAGGGTCTGAACCAGCAAGAGTAAGTAATAGGTTGGGTAAGAGATGAGGTGAAATGTAGAGTATGGAGGGGAGAGGTGGATGTAAGTGGGCAGAATCAGCAAATAAGAGGTTGGAAAAGAAGTAAAAACGTATTTGAACCAGTGTATGCATTTGAGCCTTCTGCTGAAGTCTGAAATACCCTAGCTCTGTATTTTCCATGTAAAAAATATGTCTTAGTCTCCTGATGCATGTATCATCCTTCATCAAGGTCTGTGATCTTTAACCATCCTTGACGTGTCTGCTGAATTTCAACCTGTTCTCTGTGTACTCTATTGCTTCTCTTGACTTTTCTATTAAATCTTGTTCTCAGTAGGACCCTTTCCTGCCTATATCTTTACCGCAGATCTAGAGATCTTAACTCCTGCCCTGACACTGGCCATATTTTGCTTGTCTCTTCATTAGTTCTTACCAAAGTTAAAACTAAAGCTATGGTTGCTCCTCTTGTTAAAAAACTTTCAGCAGGCTCAAAATGTCTTAGCATCTACTGACATCTATTTGCTGCATTTTCCTCAAAAGTCCCACAGTATTTTTATGTAATAGGAAAAAGGCAAAAGTATATTGTTAGACCTTTACTTTGGGTCAGGGGTAATAGGTGAAAATTTGGCAGAATCTTTGGTCAATACCACGGTTTATGATTTTTTTAACTAGCATTTTCATTTCGATAAGACGTATTCCTTTAACAAACTTGTCTTTCCAAAAGTGGCAACAGCGAACAGTCAAAGCTTACTCCAGGATGTGATAAACATATTGGAACTCAAATACAGTATGTCATATTACTTTTACCCGATAAGCACCTTATTCAGTCAGCCTAGCTATATTTTTTTAAGGGAATAATTTAGAGAAGGTGGTTATGGAATGAAACACCAAACATTGTGTTCTGTGACTAATAGTCCTCAAATACTCATCAACATCTTCTGATGCCTCTGTGTGTGCAAAATGTCCTGCTAAGCGATAATGGACAGTAGTCCACTCTGCAAGACTTAAGTGCTGCGAAGCCCAGATAGGAAAGGCAGAGAATCCACAGTTGACCAATGGGCCTATGGACAGGTCAGTTGGTGGGATGATTTTTTTTAATATTGTGGATAAACTTGGCTCCTGGTTTGGGCTGGCTTGTCCGCTGGTGCACAACCCAAAAGGCTGCTAACAAAGCGTGCTCATTGTCATGTGCAGAATGACAATGGGCTGGCCAGGACGAGCACAGTTTGATGTGCACCTCATCACACAACAAATAATCCCAAACCTCAGGGAGTCACATCGAGGCCTGGGAAATTGCTTTTCAGGAGCACTTTTAGCACAGGCCTCTTGTGGGCGTTGAAGAGAAGAAGTGGGAGTGTACAGAAGAAGTGAGCTTAAGAGAGAGGGGTGGGAGGGGTTTATGGAGTGATGGGGGCACTCCACAGAGTACATCAATGCACATGGAGTGATCTGCCAGACATTAAGTCTATGTGAGTAGGTAGCCAGCAGGTTCAGGGAGGCATATCTTCATTAGAGGTGGGAAGACAAAAGGTGTTTGGTTAGGTTGCCTGGGGCATCATTGGTGTGACTTGTGGATGATGGAAATGGTCTTGAAAGGGGTTTGCATTATATTATCTCTTAGGTAGATCCTATGGATTTACTGAAGGGAAGGTGCAATGTGGTTATAAGTTCTTAGGCTAAAGAGGAGTTGACCAACATGGTTCTAGTCCCTTTGCAATTTGGCAAGAGTCTTCTCAGATATTAGGGACATGTGATTCAACATTTTGCACACTGTAAATCTTGGGGATTACTTTAGCTTCATTCTGCAAACCAAGCACCACCTCCCCAATCCTAATCTATTCCCCGCTACTACATTTCCTTTCCATATAGGTGGAAACCACAAGTAGTCTACTGTAGTAAGTCCCTCTTGCTTTTATGCTTTAATATACTACTTGTCTCTTTAGTGACTGGCTTCCTGTACAGCTTTTGAAAGTCTTTTCCCTGCCCACAAACTGTTGTCCCTTTTTGGCCACCTCTTCTGTACACCTTTAAGTTAGTTCAGCGCTTTGCACCTCTTAAAGACGGAGTTTGAGGTTACTTACTGTGTTTAGGCACTTATTGTGCAGTTGTGATCCAGTCTTTGGTTTTTCTGCCTGCCAATGTATTAGCTACACCACCTGTGCATCACATTTGTGGCATCACCTCTTATTATCTTTTGCGATTTGTGCTTTATGTTTGATGTAGCACTTACATGTCACTTACCAGATCTAGCACGTATCCTTTTGTGTTGTTCATCCATACCTGCTGAAAACAAAATGCCTTATCTGAACTTTACTGGCATAAAGGGAGGGCTGGCTATTCCACTTTATAACCCTAGGACAATCTGTTTTGGAATTTTACGTATGTACTAATCTAGAAACAATTAGTCAACATCAGAGTATTCGTGTCAGTTTTGGAGAGACCTAGCTCCATTTTTTTTTCATCCAGTTTGATTAATGTAATGTATTTCTACTTAATACAGCTTTAACGTATATGTACTTATTTTATTAGGGTTATTTTCTATTTCTAGCCACATTAGTGATATTCCAGCTAGGTAAGTAGCATCTTGCAAAGCTGCTTCAAGAATGCCAGAAAAAGAATGATTAATTGATGTCACATCCTGTGATATTACATGTTAGAGGGGCATCTCAGATTCCTATTTGACCCGGGTCCCCACAAATGCTAGAACTGGCCCTGGCAAGGACGGCAAGGGTCGGTGGTGGACCAGAGGTCCATTCTGGCTGTGGAACATAGATATTCCGGTTGCAGGAGCCCAATGGGGATTTAAGAGAAAACATTGCTGAAAAAAGAAAACCCGGTCCATGCTGCAGTGCCATCTACTGGAGGAATTGCTCCCAGTTGTCTATTGTCTCCTAACTTCCATTGTAAATACATTTGCAGCGTGAGGCCCTTGAAAGTGCAGGACAAATACAAAACACTATCTTCACTCAAAGGTAAGTGAGTGGTTTGTGGCCTGTGTTGAGAATAAACCTATTTCCCCGTTGTTGGACCTAGATTACCCAAGCCCACATATGGTAGCCTGGCACAGTAGTGGTCTACAGCTCAAGGCGTTGGCTAAGTACTTACAAGTCTTACCCACAGTAACACAGTGATGAACCACTAAAATAAAGACACAACACCTCTGTTTGGAAAAATACCGTTACCTTTTATAAAAATAATATACTTTCTTGTTCTTGTTCAGAATAAAAGCCGTGTATAATTAATTTATAGAGTTCTCATAGATTTCAAAACACATTCAATACTTTTCCCGGTCAATATATGAGATTCAAAGGTACATTACATTTGTGATAAGTGGCTGTCTATGGTACAATACACTACTCCACTATGAGGTTACAGATAGGAGATTGCATTCTACAGTTTCAATATGTTATTTAACCACTCTTAAGCAGGTACATTACCCCTCAGCTCTTAGCCTTCTTCTCAACTCAACAGACCTCTACCACAGGGGTGGATCTTCTCAGCATAAACCCCCAGCCATGTGGCTAAAAGAAGACAAAGCAGAATCAACAAGGTTCCCCCCCTGGTCAATTCACAGGCTGCACCTTACTGGTGGAGGTTCTACTTCCTCAATTAATAACAGGCTATAAGGGTTTTTACTAGTGAGCCTTGTAATTTTCCCTGCACACCGCTCTCCCCCTCTTATCTAGTTAGGAGATAGATTTTAAGTGGTCTGGGCAGTTCTGTAACTCAGTTCCTCGTATGTAGTTCTGGCGGCTTTCAAGTCAATTGCCTTGTTTTGAAATCCCCCGCTTTGATGTCTTTAGACACCCGATGCTTCCGCCTCCCGCTCCCTCTCTACCCGGCTTACTTTTAGGCTCTGGTCAATGCAGCTGGTGTTGCCCGGGTCACGCGGTGCCAGGGAAGTCTTCCCGCAGATGTCGAGGCGTGTCAGAGAAGCCTACCTCAGACCGAGGCGCTTCACAGAGGTGACCGATGCGGCGCTTCTGCCTCTTCGATGTTACCGCTGGCTGGAGCTTTGCCTTGACGCACCTCCGATGACGCGACCGGCCTCTCCTGACTCCGCCTAGCGCCCGCCTCTTTCGACGCGCTGGGTCCTTCTTGCCGGTTCCGGCTCTGCGCACCTCGTCCGATGCGACGGCGTTCCTCACCACCTCGCAGGCGATCAGCTGGGCTCTGCTTCGCTTCCCGCCTCTTCCGGCGCCTCAACGGAGCTCTTCAAATGACGAGGCAAGACAGATGGGCTCTCCCTCTTCCGATGCCCTCACGTCAGGAAATGCTCTCGGCGGCAGCGTCGCTTCCAGGTAGGGACGACAGCTGGTTCTGCCGCTTTCACCCACAGGGGAGGGTGTTGAACTGGGGCGCTGCAGTCACGCGTATCTTTGTCTGTTACCCCCTGAATCTAGGGTCAGTTAGCTTGGGCTGGGTCTCAATTGTACTCTATACCCACGACCTTCAGGATGGGTCGAACAGATCCCTGGTAGCCACACTTCAGGGATGTCAGTCCTTAACAGACTCGTCGCAGAGTCTCTGATAACTTGAAGATGATTGCTGAAACAGTGGGGTTTGGTCAGCCAAGGTGGGGGCACTTCCCAGTAAAGCGACAGCCGGCCCCGCAGGTCGATCTTGTCACAACTAGTGCACAATCCTCCTCCTCCAGTCGCCTCTCTCCACACTGGTCATTCCAAGAAATGCACAAAATGGCTGCTGGTCACTGGCCTTTTATAGGGTGGCCTGGGACCTGCAGAAGTCACTGGTTGCTTCTCGAAAATTCCCTATGTTAGCCTATGGCCTGTTTTCCAGTAGTGTCCGTTATGGCAGTTGGTGGCCACCATTTTAGGTTTCTGGATGTCCCTAGATTTTCAAGGGGCCTGACTAGGCCTCACAGGTTATGAGGGAAAAATGGCGTCATCGCCAAGGAGCACCTAGCCCCCTGACAGCATTGAAAACTCCTGATGGACACATGTAAAAATAAAAATAGAAACCCTGGGAGGCTAAGGGGGACAACAAAAAATAAATCATGGTGGTTAGAGTCTTCCCAGAAGCAGACAGGTCTAACACGCGTCCCCCCCAGCTGACAGTGGGGAGAACTACCCAACCCCTTGGGAGTCCTCATCACTAAGGCGGAAATACCTGGATAGACCGTCTGCGTTGGCATGGTCCGCCCCAGGTCGGTGTTCCACCCTGAAGTCCATTCCCTGTAGGGAGATGGACCACCTTAGCAACTTGGGATTCTCCCCCTTCATTTGCATCAGCCAACGAAGGGGGCGATGGTCAGTCTGAACTAGGAAGTGCGAACCAAACAGGTATGGTCGCAGCTTCTTCAGAGCCCAAACCACCGCAAAGGCTTCTCGCTCAATTGTACTCCACCTCCTTTCCCTGGGGAGTAGTCTCCTGGACAGGAAGACCACGGGTTGATCCAGGCCCTCATCATTTAGCTGCGATAACACTGCCCCAATGCCATGTTCTGACGCATCTGTTTGGACAATGAATTCTCTAGCAAAATCAGGGGCCTTGAGAATGGGAGCGGAACACAATGCTTGTTTCAAGGTCATGAAGGCTCGCTGGCAAGCCTCCGTCCAGACTACCCGTCGGGGTTGCTTCTGGGAAGTAAGCTCCGTGAGGGGGGCCACGATAGTGCCATACCCCTTCACGAAGCGACGGTAGTATCCAGTGAGGCCCAGGAAGGCTCGGACCTCTGTTTGAGTCTTGGGGGGCTCCCAGGCGATGATAGCCTCAATCTTTGCCTGGAGGGGCTGCACCGTCCCTCTGCCCACCAAGTGACCTAAGTACACCACCGACCCCTGTCCGATCTGACACTTGCTGGCCTTGATTGTCAATCCAGCCTGTTGCAGGGCATGCAGAACAGCTTGCAGATGCTGCAAATGGTCCTCCCAGCTGCTACTGAAGACAGCAATGTCGTCCAGGTATGCAGCAGAAAAAGCTTCCATTCCAGAAAGGACCCTGTTCACCAACCGCTGAAAAGTGGCAGGGGCATTCTTGAGCCCAAAGGGCATCACCCGAAATTGGTAGTGTCCCTCAGGTGTAGAGAAGGCTGACCTTTCCTTCGCCTCCTCGGTAAGGGAAATCTGCCAGTACCCTGAAGTTAGGTCAAAGGTACTTAAGTATTGAGCAGCTCCCAGCCGGTCAATCAGCTCATCCGCCCGTGGGATAGGATGTGCATCAGTTTTGGTCACTGAGTTCAAGCCTCGGTAGTCCACACAGAATCTCAATTCAGGTGTGGTGCCTGGTGGGGCAGCTTTTGGTACCAAAACCACCGGGCTAGACCAAGGGCTTCCAGAAGGTTCAATCACTCCCAGCTCCAGCATCTTGGCGACTTCACTCTTGATGCTGGCCTTTACCTTGTCCGACAGCCGGTAGATTTTAGACTTCACAGGTGGGCTGTCTCCTGTGTCCACGTCATGGGTACACAGGTGGGTCCTACCCGGGACAAGGGAGAACAGAGAAGAAAATTGCTCCAGGATCTGGCGGCAATCACTCCGCTGTTCAGGAGTTAGGGATGGCGAGAGAATAACTCCCTCCACCGACCCATCCTTTTCTTGGGACGAGAGAAGATCAGGGAGAGGTTCACTTTCTTCTTCCTCTGCTCCATCGGTTACCATCATTAAGACAACCTCGGGCCTCTCATGATGTGGCTTGAGGCGATTGGCATGCAGCACCCTGTGGGGCTGCCTCGGGGTCTTAAGATCCACCAAGTAGGTGGACTTTCCCTTTTTCTCCAAAACCTCAAAGGGGCCTGTCCAACGGTCCTGGAGGGCGTTTAGCTCTCCAGGTTCCATCACCCACACTTTCTGTCCAGGCTCCAGTTCCACTGGGTGAGCGTTGTGGTCATACCACTCTTTCATAACTGCTTGGCTGGCCTCCAAGTTGTCTGAAGCTTGCTTCCACAACTTAGCCATTTGGCTCCGGAAGGCCAGCATGTAACTCACCACGTCCTGGGGAAGCTTCCTGGGAGTCTGTTCCCATCCGTCTTTCACCAGGCTGAGAGGTCCCCGTACAGGGTGCCCGTACAAAAGTTCGAAGGGGCTGAAGCCCACTCCCTTCTGTGGCACCTCCCTGTAGGAAAACAAGAGACAGGGTAGGAGGACGTCCCATTTCCTCCGCAGGCTCTCAGGTAGACTCCGTATCATACCTTTCAAGGTTTTGTTAAACCTTTCCACAAGACCATTGGTTTGTGGATGATAAGGAGTGGTGAACCGATAGGTAACGCCGCACTCCTTCCACATAGCCCGCATGTATGCTGAAAGGAAGTTAGTCCCCCTGTCGGACACAACCTCCTTGGGGAAACCCACTCGGGTGAAGATCCCCATCAGGGCCCTTGCCACGGCAGGTGCAGTGATGGTCCTCAGAGGTATTGCCTCTGGGTACCGTGTGGCATGATCCACCAACACCAGTATGAACCGGTGACCAGCTGAAGTTGGTGGATCCAATGGCCCTACAATGTCGATGCCCACCCTCTCAAAGGGGGTGCTAACGACAGGTAGTGGTTCCAGGGGAGCTTTAAGCTTCACTCCTGTTTTCCCACTAGCTTGGCAGGACGCACACGTCCGACAATATGTATCAGTCGCCACTTTCATTCGAGGCCAGTAGAAGTGGGGGACAAGCCGGGCAAAGGTCTTGTCCTGTCCTAGGTGTCCTGCCAATGGTATCTCATGAGCCAGTTCCAAAAGAAAGGCTCTAAAGCATTGAGGGACCACCAAGGCCCTGGATGATCCATGTCCAGGTGCCTTGGGCTCACTGTAGAGGAGTCCATCCTCCCAGTAAATCTGGTAGCTCCCTGCAATGTTTCCTGCTGCCTGGGCTTTGGCCTGTTGCCGCAGCCCCTCGAGAGTAGGACACTCTTTCTGAGCTTTGCAGAACTCTTCCCTGGAAGGACCTCCCTCCACATGCCATTCAGTAGGGATGGGTAGGTTTTCCAGGGAAGCAACATTCTCCCCTGTGGACTCCAGATCCACCTCCGCAGGTGGCCCGTCTGTCTCACGAGGTGGAGATGTCGAGGCAGGGTCCTCCGGCCTCCCGTCCTTCTCCTCTCTGGCAGCTGGCTGGGCCATTGTTCCAGGCTCCAGCGTAAGCAAACTTCCCCTTCGGGCAGTCGCTGACCTTGTGCTGACACAAGTCCAGTCGGGGGGTCCCAGCATCGCAGAGTGAGTCTGGTACTCCACCCTCCTCCAAGCATTGTGCTCCATATCATTCCCCAACAGGCAGTCAACAGGCACGGCAGGGCTTACGGCAACTCGAAGTGGACCTGCAACCCCTCCCCACTCAAAGGGAATCTCAGCCACAGGGTAGTGGCCCAATCTGCCGTCAGCCATTACGGCGGGATGGAGTACATCTGGGATGACCTGCTCTGGAGACACCAGCTGACTCCTTACCATAGTCATGCTGGCTCCTGTGTCTCTCAGAGCCTCCCCTCTACGGCCATTGATGGTGACCCACTGCTCATACTTAATGGTATTAGAGGGCAGCTGGGTCTTGGGAACCATCTCCTTATCTCCCAGGGACACTAAAGTGACACCCGCCCGCTCCCCTCCATTAACCAAAGGCATCTCCTCCCCGAGCACTACACTAGTGATTCCCGGGGCTTTTCCTCCGGTGGGAGGGGGTGGTCTTTTTGGGCATCTCACATCTCCTTTATAGTGTCCCACACCACCACACTCAAAGCAATGAACAACCCTTGGCTGCTGGCTTTGGCCAGGGGTAGGGTTGCGAGGGGGGTTACTCTTGGGGATGAATCCTCTGCCCCTTCCTTGCGAAGTATTTTGTGGCCCTTTTGAGAACTCCCTCTTAGTTTCCCCTCCCTCTTTCTTCTGGGGGGCGCCCTGTCCTTGCTTCTGGGAATTCCCTCCAGTCCCCTTAGTCGACACCCGGGTACTAACCCAGATGTCCGCCTCCTCAGCAAGCTTCCTGGGGCTGGTCAGCTTGCTGTCCACCAACTGCTGTCTTAGTTCGGGAAGACACTTCTCGAGTAGGTGTTCCTTGAGTATGAGGTCATATAGTCCCTCATAGTCCCCTACTTCGCTGCCTCTTACCCAACCCTCCAGGGCCTTCCTGGAGTAGTCCAAGAAATCTACCCAGTTTTGTGTGCCCAGCTTGTAGCTGCCCCGGAACTTTTGTCTATATTTCTCAGGGGTCAACCCAAACTTCTTGAGCAGCGCTGATTTCATAGCCGGATAGTAGGTCTGTTCACTCTGGTCAAGGGCCAACAAAGTATCCCTGCCAGTGGGGGGCATGTATTTGTATAACCCACCTCCCCAGTGGACTTCCAGAATCCCATGGGCCCTCAGCGAAACCTCGTAGGCGGCTAGCCATTTAGCAATGTCGTCACTGGGTACATAACAAACCATAATGTCTTTTGGTAGGTACGGTCTAGGTTCTCTGGTGTTGGTTTGGTTATCGCTGCCACCATTCTCTGGTTTGGGGGTACGTAAAGTCAGGGCTTGCAAATCCATCTCTTTGATGGTCCGCTCATGCTCCAACCTCTTTTCCTCCCTCACCATGTCCATCCTGGCTAGTTCTATTCTCATCCTCCTCTCCTCCCTCCTGTCTTCTAACTCGGCGTCGGTCAGGCCCCTCTCTGACACACTACTGCCCACTCTAGAAGGTGTTCTAGGACCTGTTACAAGGTTCTCCCCTCCCGCCTGGTACAGTGTTGTGGTCTCCAGGACAGTGTCCTTGTCACTCTCTTCAGGATCTACCTCCTCCCCGGAATGAGCCTCTACCCATGCCCGAATACTGGTCAGCAGCTCAACTTTCCTGGCGCCTTTCTTGAAAAACACCCCCTGCTGCTGACACCATTCCTTCAATTGAGGCACAGTATAATTGTCTAGCTCTTCCACATTTATCTCCATTTTTATTCGAAGTATAAAATGCTACACAGGAGAAATCCACAGAGTGACCTGAGGTCAACCTCCACCCACCGCCAGAAGTCAATTTAGAAAAACCAAAAATGTAAATTAGGAGGGCCGCAGGGAGAAAACTCCAGGTGGGGTCTCGTGGTTGGCACTGCGTTACTAATAAGTAAGTGTAAGTACAAATCCGCTATCCCACCGCTGAAACACCAATTATGTTGGACCTAGATTACCCAAGCCCACATATGGTAGCCTGGCACAGTAGTGGTCTACAGCTCAAGGCGTTGGCTAAGTACTTACAAGTCTTACCCACAGTAACACAGTGATGAACCACTAAAATAAAGACACAACACCTCTGTTTGGAAAAATACCGTTACCTTTTATAAAAATAATATACTTTCTTGTTCTTGTTTAGAATAAAAGCCGTGTATAATTAATTTATAGAGTTCTCATAGATTTCAAATCACATTCAATACTTTTCCCGGTCAATATATGAGATTCAAAGGTACATTACATTTGTGATAAGTGGCTGTCTATGGTACAATACACTACTCCACTATGAGGTTACAGATAGGAGATTGCATTCTACAGTTTCAATATGTTATTTAACCACTCTTAAGCAGGTACATTACCCCTCAGCTCTTAGCCTTCTTCTCAACTCAACAGACCTCTACCACAGGGGTGGATCTTCTCAGCATAAACCCCCAGCCATGTGGCTAAAAGAAGACAAAGCAGAATCAACAAGGTTCCCCCCCTGGTCAATTCACAGGCTGCACCTTACTGGTGGAGGTTCTACTTCCTCAATTAATAACAGGCTATAAGGGTTTTTACTAGTGAGCCTTGTAATTTTCCCTGCACACCGCTCTCCCCCTCTTATCTAGTTAGGAGATAGATTTTAAGTGGTCTGGGCAGTTCTGTAACTCAGTTCCTCGTATGTAGTTCTGGCGGCTTTCAAGTCAATTGCCTTGTTTTGAAATCCCCCGCTTTGATGTCTTTAGACACCCGATGCTTCCGCCTCCCGCTCCCTCTCTACCCGGCTTACTTTTAGGCTCTGGTCAATGCAGCTGGTGTTGCCCGGGTCACGCGGTGCCAGGGAAGTCTTCCCGCAGATGTCGAGGCGTGTCAGAGAAGCCTACCTCAGACCGAGGCGCTTCACAGAGGTGACCGATGCGGCGCTTCTGCCTCTTCGATGTTACCGCTGGCTGGAGCTTTGCCTTGACGCACCTCCGATGACGCGACCGGCCTCTCCTGACTCCGCCTAGCGCCCGCCTCTTTCGACGCGCTGGGTCCTTCTTGCCGGTTCCGGCTCTGCGCACCTCGTCCGATGCGACGGCGTTCCTCACCACCTCGCAGGCGATCAGCTGGGCTCTGCTTCGCTTCCCGCCTCTTCCGGCGCCTCAACGGAGCTCTTCAAATGACGAGGCAAGACAGATGGGCTCTCCCTCTTCCGATGCCCTCACGTCAGGAAATGCTCTCGGCGGCAGCGTCGCTTCCAGGTAGGGACGACAGCTGGTTCTGCCGCTTTCACCCACAGGGGAGGGTGTTGAACTGGGGCGCTGCAGTCACGCGTATCTTTGTCTGTTACCCCCTGAATCTAGGGTCAGTTAGCTTGGGCTGGGTCTCAATTGTACTCTATACCCACGACCTTCAGGATGGGTCGAACAGATCCCTGGTAGCCACACTTCAGGGATGTCAGTCCTTAACAGACTCGTCGCAGAGTCTCTGATAACTTGAAGATGATTGCTGAAACAGTGGGGTTTGGTCAGCCAAGGTGGGGGCACTTCCCAGTAAAGCGACAGCCGGCCCCGCAGGTCGATCTTGTCACAACTAGTGCACAATCCTCCTCCTCCAGTCGCCTCTCTCCACACTGGTCATTCCAAGAAATGCACAAAATGGCTGCTGGTCACTGGCCTTTTATAGGGTGGCCTGGGACCTGCAGAAGTCACTGGTTGCTTCTCGAAAATTCCCTATGTTAGCCTATGGCCTGTTTTCCAGTAGTGTCCGTTATGGCAGTTGGTGGCCACCATTTTAGGTTTCTGGATGTCCCTAGATTTTCAAGGGGCCTGACTAGGCCTCACAGGTTATGAGGGAAAAATGGCGTCATCGCCAAGGAGCACCTAGCCCCCTGACAGCATTGAAAACTCCTGATGGACACATGTAAAAATAAAAATAGAAACCCTGGGAGGCTAAG
Organism: Triturus cristatus; assembly: GCF_964204655.1. Taxonomy (NCBI): domain Eukaryota; kingdom Metazoa; phylum Chordata; class Amphibia; order Caudata; family Salamandridae; genus Triturus; species Triturus cristatus. The sequence continues at coordinate 1,399,090,808 of NC_140589.1, forward strand.
GGGGACAACAAAAAATAAATCATGGTGGTTAGAGTCTTCCCAGAAGCAGACAGGTCTAACACCCGTATTTAACTCCTGTGCGTGTGTATAATCACTTACATCAACAGTGATGCATAAAAGAAATTTAGGTTCAAACAGTTGCAGGTAAGGAGCCTCCAACCGCATTTTCCTTAAAAGCAGAAATTACTCTCCCTGTTCATTCTCCCACACAAATGTTGTTTGCTTCTTTAACAGTCTTGTCAAAGGCTCAGCAATGGTGGGAAATATTTCAAAACATTTTGTATAAATCTCACACAATACCAGAAATGACAACAACTGTTTCACATGATCTGCTGTCTTCAGCAGCTTTAAACAGTTTTGGTCTCCGCTTAAACTCCTCACCAGCAATCTCATGTACAAGGTGCTCCAACTGTTCTAAACACAATTTGAACTTGCCTATGTGCATTCTTAATCCCCTGTCTCACAGAATAGTCAACACTTTATCCAATCTGTTACAATCTTGCTCCCAATTTCTCCCACAGCACAGTAAACCATATTGGAACTCGAGAACCCCATTGCACCCCTTTATCAAACTGAACATGATACACTGAAACAATGCAGCTGTACTTGTCATATCGAATGGCATTCTCCTGAATTGAAAAACCCTACTTGGAGTGACAAACGCTATAAAATGCTTGGGCATCAGCTAATACCATTCAATGATACGCTGAATAGAAACTGAATTTCACAAAGCACTTCCTTTCCCCAATCACAGATATTAGTTTCGAGCATGGGATGTCTAGCCACACAAATAACACAATTAAGACAGCGCAGATCAATACAAGACAAAGGTCTTCTTACGCGCCTCGACTACTGGCGACAAAGTGATTAATCTGTTGGTTTGATTGTATCATCCTTACACGTCATCTCCAAAACTTCAGAGTGTTTATTTCATACTTAAGAGAAAACCCCTCAATTTGTGTTTTGCCAGAATCATTTTATCCTTAAGTTTTATCTGATGTTGGAAACCCTCAAGGTCTCCCATAACTTCAGCAAACACTTCCATTTGTTTCTTCAAAAGTTTATCCACACTCCTCTCAGCACAAGGCCTTGACTCCACCACACTTGCACAACTCACTTTTAGTAGTAACCGGTATCAATTTGCCTGGCCTGAAAACCATGTCTGACATCCCTTGATGAAACCACCCTAAAATTTCCTGCCCCTTATCAGCAATATAAACCTTTTTTTAAACCCGTTTTTATTGCAATTGGTACAAAGTCAATGCACAGTCAGACTGCACAGTTGATGGATAAGAGAACAGAGCTGTATCTGTGTCCACTGGAAAATTAAAGCATCAATGGTAATGTTTGTCAAAATACATGAAACAATAATTGTAAAATAAAACAACTGAAACAGTAAAATAGTGTACATAAGCAAGCAGCAGTAGAAAGTGACTAGTGCAGTACTTCACTAAAGGTGGAGACTCTCTCATCTTCTATCCCTAAAGAGGAGGACGGGGAAAGACAGAACATAAAAGGGCGGCAAAGAGAACTATAAGGGTGGAAGGGGGGGAGGAATGGTCATAGCAACCCCCAACACGCTGTCACCACACCACCTAAATACACACAGACAAACACTCTTCCATGTCCAGCTTCCAAACTAATTCTCAAACCCTCCACAGGGGATGTCTCCGGTTCTGGACCCTAAGCGGTAGCAGGGGAGCCATCCGTGGGCAGATCCACCTCTGACAAACTGTCTAACATGCCCTCGCAATAGTTACAGATCTCGGTCAGCATGATTGTCAATGCGTACCGCTCGTGCCACAACTCCTCTGCTTTGTCCCATTCATGCATGTCCACCAATCATTTCCTAATTGTTGGTGCCAACGCCAACACCCTCGTCGCTCTCAACCCAGGAAGGACCCACACCTGCTGCAAGGACACCCGAGACGCACCCATGCCCCCTTCACCTGCCGGAACTGCAACTTCTCCTGCCGCGAAAGCACCAAGACGCCTGCCACGATGGAACCCAACCAGCTTAGATGCATCCTGATCAACACCCGCTCCGCACACAAACACGCCGTCGAATTCTGGGACCTACTCGACGCCACATCACCGGACGTCGCCTTCCTGACCGAGACCTGGATGAACGAAGCCTCCTCGCCAGACATCGCCATAGCCATCCCAGACGAGTACAAGATCACCTGCAGAGACCGCACCAACAGGGCCGGAGGAGGAATCGCCATCGTCTACAAAAACACCATCAGGGTCTCAACAAACACCAACGACACCCTCAACACCGCCGAACACATGCACTTCCAGATCCACACGGACCCCAAGACCAACCTAAGAGGTACCCTCGTCTACAGACCGTCAGGACCCCAGCCTCAATTCTGCGACTCCATCGCCGACCTCATCAGCACGCACGCGCTGACCTCCACCGACTACATCCTCCTCGGAGACCTGAACTATCACCTGGAGAACAATAACAACAGCAACTCCTCCACCCTGATCGACAACCTCGCCAACCTCGGACTGAAACAGCTCGTCACGACGCCGACCCACATCGCCGGACACACGCTAGATGCCATCTTCTCCTCAAGCCCCCACGTCAGTTTCAGCCACGCCTCCGAACTCACCTGGACAGACCACCACTGCATCCACTTCCCCTTCCAAAAACCCCTCACACACCACCGCACACTACTGACCCCCCGCCGCTGCTGGGGCAAAGTCACTGAAGAACGACAACAGACAGGCCTCACACTTAACCCTCCGACGAACCCCACCAACCCCGATGAGGGTGCACTCACCCTCGAACGCTGGATGAAGACTGCGCCAACACCGCAGCCCCGCTGAAAAATCCCACAAGCAGAGACACCAGCAGAAGAGTCAGCCAGTTCACCCCGGAACTCCTCGACTCCAAATGCACCTGCCGGAAACTGGAAAACATATGGCACAGCAACAAGACGCCAGACAGCCGCACTGCCCACAAAGACGCCATCCGCAACCACCTCATCAGGACCGCCAAAAGGACCTCCTTAACAGACCGCCTTGACAACAACGCACACAACAGCAAGGAGCTCTTCACCATCGTGAAGGAACTCTCCAACCCCAGCTCCAACGCCAACGACATCCCACCATCGCAAGCCCTGTGCGACTCCCTCGTCACCTTCTTTCACCGGAAAATCACCGGCATTCATAACAGTTTCAGACCCCGGTCGACCCCTGCCGACCACGCCGCACCTAACCCACCGCACCCCACCGCCCACGACACCCTGACAACCTGGGCCAACGTGAGCATCGAGGACACAATCAAGACCATGGGAACAATCCACTCCGGATCCCCGTCCGACCCTCTCCCGCACCACATCTTCAACAAAGCCAGCAATTCCATCGCACCCCACCTGCACAAAATCATCAACCTCTCCTTCAAGACCGCCACCTTCCCTGAGAAGTGGAAGCACGCAGAGATCAACGCCCTACTGAAGAAACCCAAGGCGGATCCGAGCGACCTCAAGAACTTCCGACCCATCTCCCTGCTTCCGTTCCCAGCAAAGGTCATCGAGAAGATAGTTAACACCCAGCTCACCCGTCACCTTGAAGACAACAACATCCTGGACCCGTCCCAATCAGGATTCCGCAGTAACCACAGCACCGAGACCGCCCTCATCACCGCCACAGACGACATCAGGATCCTGCTAGACAACGGCGAGACGGCGGCTCTCATCCTCCTGGACCTCTCCGCCGCCTTCGACACCGTCTGCCACCGCACACTACGCACGCGCCTCCACGACACAGGGATCCAAGACAAGGCCCTGGACTGGACCACCTCCTTCCTCTCTGGCAGAACTCAGAGAGTCCGCCACCCCCGTTCTGATCCGATGCCTCCGAGATCCTCTGCGGCGTCCCTCAAGGATCTTCCCTCAGCCCGACACTGTTCAACGTCTACATGGCACCACTAGCACGCATCGCCCGACAGCACGACCTCAACATAATCTCCTACGCCGACGACACTCAGCTGATCCTCTCCCTCACCCAGGACCCCCTCACCACCAAATCCAACCTCCACCATGGAATGAAGGCCGTCGCAGACTGGATGGAGGATAGCCGCCTCAAACTGAACACAGACAAGACGGAAATCCTCATCCTCGGGTCCAACCCCTCCGCATGGGACAACTCCTGGTGGCCTACGTCACTGGGGTCCCCACCGACCACGCACGCAACCTGGGAGTCATCCTCGACTCAAAACTCTCCATGACCAAACAAGTCAACGCAGTCTCCTCCACCTGTTTCAACACCCTCCGCATGCGCCGCAAGATCTACAGATGGATCCCGACAAACACGAGGAAAACAGTCACCCAGGCCCTAGTCAGCAGCAGACTCGACTACGGAAACGCCCTCTACGCCGGCGCCCCGCTCAAACTCATCAACAGACTACAGAGAATCCAGAACGCCTCCGCACACCTGATCCTCGAAGTCCCACGCCACAACCACATCACCCCCCACCTGAGGAACCTGCAATGGCTCCCCGTCGTCAAAAGAATCTCCTTCAAGCTCCTGATCCACGCACACAAGGCACTCCACAAAACCGGCCTAGCCTATCTCAACAGTTGACTCTCCTTCTACGTACCCAACAGGAAACTCCGCTCCGCTGACCACGCCCTGGCCACGGTCCCACGCATCCGGAGAACAACTTCCGGAGGCAGATCCTTCTCTCATCGCACCGCCAGGACCTGGAACACCCTCCCCCTCTACCTGCGACAAACCGAAGACCTGCTGACCCTCAGGAGACAACTCAAGACCTGGCTCTTCGACCAATAGCAGCAGCACCCACCCCCCCCCCACCCCCCCCCCAGCGCCTTGAAACCCTCACGGGTATGTAGTGCACTTTACAAATTATTGATTGATTGATTGATTGACGCCGGAGAAGACTTGCACCTAGGGAGGCATCCGATCAAGCTCCGTTGGTTCTTTGTAAACGTTGCAGGGTCATATAGGCTTGGGGCAAATAATAAAACTGTAAGCTTGAACCTCACATTACTAGCTACCTCCTTCACTTGGGCAATTGCTTTTTTCCAGGCACACTCAGAAAGTGGCACGGGCAGATCATCAGCCCATCTGTTCCAGAACCCATCTGTGTCAATTTGGCGATCTCCCTCAAGAGTCTTGTAAATATAAGAAATTAAACCCTGAGTTGATCCCGGATCTAATATTACCTGCAACGTCTGCGATTCTGCAGGAAAGTCGGTCCAGATCTCACGAATCGTATGGGACACCTAGCAATGTAAACTTTCCTTGAAATTGAATTTTCCCAAAATGCAATGCTTTTTTTCAAAAAACCCTTGAGTGAGTGATTTAACCATATGTGCCTTAATGCTTTGTGTTTATTATGAAAATGAGGATACCTGTGTATGTCTTAACATTCTTAACATACGTTGTTACATCTTATTAATCGAATGCGATGTTGTTTTTGTACCAAGCTGAAGACCACTAAAGCCTTAATAATATTGCACACTTATACTCACATTAAATAATTGTAGTTCAGAGGATCCATGTTTTACATTGCATATTTCTATTGTATCATGCTAGAAAAGTATAGAATCATGCTGAAGTTGGGCCAAAGGGGTGAGTATTTCAGAAAGTATTAGAGTGAGCTCTAGATAGTGTTGACATTATCTTTCTGTGAAAGGTTCTGGGTAGATACCTGCTCATTAGTAGCTATATGCAAATTTCCTATTTTAGCATGTCTTTCTGCTTCCATTGACCGAAACTGTATAAAAATGAACAGAAAATGTATGGGTTTTAACATTACATGCTTCAACTGATCAATGCCAAAAATCTGGTCTGTTTAAACTGCAAATGCCTTGCTTTATTTATGAATACTTACTGGCTATTTTGCATTAAACGCATGTTAGACGCTTATGTTCTATCCCTGGTGACGTGCTTTCTTTTACACCCTAAAAGGTTAATCTACAAAACTCAATACGCTTCAAGCTTCACATCCTTTTCCTAATGTCCACGTCCACAACATACCCTACCGAGGCCGGACTGGCCTCATCGGGCGTTTCCCTGGGAGGCTGGAAGGGTGGGGACCGGTTTTGTTCCTGGTGGCCGGTTTTGTTACTGTGGACCGGTTTATCGCTGAGCTTGGGGGCACTGTGTTTGCAAATTGTTATGAGTTTAAAAGCACTGCTGCAGAGTTCCTTTTATATCGGCTCATCAGACTTTGAGCAAGCGAGAGAAAAAACACAAATGCAGGAAAGGAGGAGCAACATAAAGACAAACAGTGAGAGAGGAGAAAGCAGGGATGAAAAAGAACAAGGAAGAGTGGAATTATAGGGGCAGGGAGTGTCTTGTAGTGGATGGAAGAGGCATGAGATGGAATTCAGACTAAGCAGCGGGGTTCTCACAAATGCTTTTGGCACCAACACTTATTATTTTACAAATAAAGCATTGATTGCAAATCATTCTCTTCACTTACACAATTAACTTTGGTTCTTTTCTGGCCAACTGGCACTCTTTTTACAGCAGTACAAAACTGAGTGTGTCATGTGTTGCAAAGATCAACAGTTGTAGCACGATTTGGGACAATTTTTACAAGCATTTTGCACTGATCTTTTCAGGAGGCTCTCTTTTTCAACTCATGTACCACACACTGCTCAGTCACTCCATTTATTCAAAGCATTGGCATGCATTTTATTTCACAATACTATTGGCTGCTTTGATGGCCTAAAATCAATAAAGGGTTCTTACAAGTCAGTAATTTTCCAGATTTTTTTTTTTTTACACCTAACCACAAGTTGGTCCCGAATGAGTTGCTCGGTAAAACAGACGCACCAGCCAATATTGGTAATGTTGCCACGTACTAGCAGACAGCTTCACCTGGACATTGCTCCTTTGAGAATAACCTGTTATCTTTTGACCACCAAACTTTCTATACCTTGTTTGTGCATTCTTTTAACATCCTCTGCATACTTATCTAATTCTTCACCTTATGTTGGTTCAAAAAGTAGATGTTCAAAAACTTGTTGACCCTCCGTCCCTGAGCAGTGATCCAAAATACACCTTTTCATAACAGGGCGACAACTGAACCCATCAATTGCCCCAAAATAAAATGTAAACTGCAGAATCTTTCCATACAATTTGTGGATCTCCAGGCAACAGTAAGAAAGGTACAGGTGGCACTACAAATTCCCTACCGACTTCTCAGATTACTGTGTTTTGACGAATGCTCTAAAGTTCTAACTCTGTGTAGGTACCACTAAATAATACTCAACAGTCAAACAAGAAAAATCCGAGATGCTTGTTAAATTTGATGAATAATCAATTAAGACAAAGTGCATAAGAAAAAAGAACACAATGTAACTCGAAATTCGAAATGTTGAGACTCAGTCAGAACACTTTTGCTTGCCTTTAATATAGGCCCAGAGTTGATTTTTTCCCCTCATTAGAAAAACAAACCATGTGGTGCAGAAATACTTATTTGGAAATATAAATTAAAATTTAGAGTGAAAATACAAAAGGTTGTTGCAGTTTGTCCAAAGCTCAAAACAAATTAAATCAGGAAAACACTCAATCACACCGACCCATCATAAGTAAATAGTAATTCCCAGCAGAATGCCACCTCAGTTTCATACTGTTCGCTGTCACACTAAATTTTATCTGGTCAGTATAAGATTTGCCCATGTGCTGCTGTAGTGCATTGTGTCACTTGGTCCTCTGTATGGCAGTTTCCCAACAAATGGGCAGATGCATCCCTTAAGGTTAATGCTTGACTTTTGGAGCTGCCTCATGAGCCTGATTTTAGTTTCGCTGCCTGACTTCCACCCTCATCTTACGCGCCTCACTTGTGATGTGCTGGCTGACTTCCAGTGTGGCCTTGGTCTGGCCACTCATAAGGTAATCAGTACCTTGAAGATCCTTAGCCAGTTTCACCAACCTCTTGTCCAAGGTTGCCAGTAAAACGTGCTGCACACAACTGCAGGACATTTTCAAAGGAGGACCAGACAAATTAGCCAGTGGGTAACCCTTTGGTAGCTTGGCATAAAAGCAGTCAGGCTTAACTTAAAGGCAATGTGCAAAGTATTTATGCAGCACTTCAAACAGTAATGAAGTAAAAACAGAACACATGAAAAATCCCACACCAATTTAGAAAAATACAGTTTATTTCAATAAATGTTTTGATACCAAAATAACAAACATCCAATTAGTATAACCAGAGATTAGCAATTTTAACCCCTGTTGTGCCCATGACAAGCTGGACTCGTCATGGGCCGCGGTTGCGCTGTGCCCATGACGAGTCCAGCTCGTCATGAACCCCGCCCGCTAATGCAACGGCCGGCACAGGGCGGGGAAAGGGCGTGGCACACAAGGGGTTAAATGAAGTGTTTTGTAGAACTCAAGCACTAGGAAGTAAAAAGCACCAACCGCGGTTATCTGGTTGCCAGAGACTGGATCCAAGTCACAAGTTCAGGCTGAAGGTGATGGAGCACAGGCTGGATACAGGACTGACTTCAGTCCACTGAAAGTACCTTGTAGCATGGGCATCGAGATGCAAAGTCCTTGTGTTGCATCGATATATGTGGACTGGCGTCGAGGGACCGTCAACCAGGAGTTGCAATGCGAGGTCCGGCTCTGAGATGCATTGTACAGCAATAACCGTCAATGAGGTTTACGGTGTGAAGTCATCGAAGAAGCCAGTGGGCTTGTGGAGACTTGGGCTGTGAAGCATCGGCGCAAGAGACGAAATGCCTTGCACTATGCTGCTGTCAGCATCGGGCTGTGTCGCCATCGGAGAAGCTGTGACGGCTTGCGAGGACTTGGCATGGAGGACAAGCTGCATCGTGCTGGGCCGGATTCGAAGGAGGGATGCATTGCGCTGCGTAGAGATGCGAGGAGCTGCGTCGACATCAAAGAAGCCTGTTATGTCACAGTAGCTTTGAAGCTTTGCCAGCCAATTGACCCCTGAAGATTTCTTTGATTCCTGGATCCACATAGGCAAATTGGATTCAGCAGGGCAACTCACAGCAGAGGAGTTCTGGTGCAGCAACAGCAGGCCTTGGGCAGCAGAGCAGTCCTTGATTAGCAAGCAGGTCAACAGGGCAGGGTACCGAGCTGGGCAAGTCTTTTTCCTGGCAGAGTCCACAGGTCCAGAAGTGATCTGAGAGTAGTGTCTGAGGGTCCACTATTTATACCTGGTGCCCACTTTTAATTGGGAGAAACTACAGTCCTCCCGCTACAGAGGTGTCTGGAATTTCCTTCGTCTCTGCCCTGGCCCCAGCTTGTCTGGGGAAACAAAAGACTAGTGTGAAACCCTTTGTGATTGTGCTGAGGAAGAGTGTTTCTGATGTGTAAGTGTGGTAGCTGACAGCATATCCTTCTCATCCTAACAGACATGGCCCATCCTGCCAATACCTACTCCCCTTTGTCTCACTGTGTGGGAATAATACACAAAGACCAACTGCCAGCTATGCCTAGTCGTGTGACCCAAGATACAGGCTGCAGACACCAAATGGTTGGGACAAGAAAATGACACCTTTCTAAAAGTGTCTTTTTCAGAATTGTGACTTAAAATCCACATTTACCATTAAAGAGGGTTTTAAATTACAATTCTTTAGAGACAAACCTCGATTTTGCTACCTGCTTCAAACTGAAAGTTATCACTTATTGCATGTAATAAGGTAACCCATTGTTAGCCTATGGGAGAGGCAGGCCTTGCAGTAGTGAAAACAAATGTAAGAGTTTTTCACTACTGAGACATGTAAAAGTTAAATGCATATGACCAACTTTTGAAATACACCGAACCCTGCCATATTGGCCTTAGGGGTGACATATGAATTAAAAAGGAAGGATTAAGCCTGGCAAAATGTTTATTTTGCCAGGTCTTAATGGCAGTTTAAAACTGCGCACACAACCTGCGATAGCAAGCTGTAGACATGTTTAAAGGGCTATACTTAAGTGGGTGGCACAATCAGAGCTGCAGGGCCACTGATGGCATTTAATTACAGGCCTGGGGTACATGTTGTACCACTTTACTAGGGGCTTCCAACTAATTTAAATATGTCAATTTGGTGTAAGAGAATGCTACAATGTTTTAAACAGAGAACACAAGCACTTTAGCACTGTTAGCAGTGGTAAAGTGTGCCGAGTCCTAAGGACAGCGAAAACGAAGTCAGCAAAAATAGGAGCATTGAAAGCAAAAAGGCTGGGGAAAACCATGCCAAGGATATCAGGTCCAACAGAGGATCACAGTAAGTTGTCCAGAAAGGAGGCATAAGGAAGGCTTGAGAGTCGGAAAGGGGAGATGATAAATTAGATAAAGTAAGGCATTTGCAAAGACTATTCATAGTGCTAGCTCAAGAGTATAACTCAAACTTGTTAGGTTAGATGTGCAAAGATTTGTCCATTTTAAATGTTTACTTTTATTTTGAATCAAACTGTTTATTTTCATTTTCTGTAGGTATGTCTGTGCCAGTTTGTGTATTTTGGTCCCACCTTCTGCTGTATGTATGTTCATGCTCTGCGCCTCCTTCCTCGGGTTTCCATTCTTATCATTATAATTTGTCACAGAATTGATCAATACGATGGAATTCTTTTTGGGTTAAATCTTTTATCAATGTAACAAAGCTCACTCTTGACTCACAGTGGGTGCATGCCTGTGCTCCTGCATCTTTCATGGTGGGATCCGCGTTCCATATAGAACTGTATCAACAACTTTGAATTAATAGGACACAATTAAGATGATTATCCGGGCTACATTATTCTGTGACTTGTGGGAGCTCGTGTCTTTTGACTGGAAGTTCTTCATCTGCTCCGCATTCATTCCTTACCCCCAGATTGCTTATTACCCTCCAATGTTTTAAATACTTTTTCGAGTGGGGGCAGTTATTCTTAATTTAAGTCTGTGAGACTGATCGAGCAATTTGAAGAATGGCAAAAATGATCATGTCTAAACATGAACAAATCTGTCTGCGACAACTGAGCAACCAAATGGCACAAGGTGTGCAGGAAGGGATGGTGAAAATAGCACATTTACATCAGAGTGCCAGTTATTCCGGAGTAAAAACACATACACCTGCATGTATACACAAATAGTAGACACTGCTTCACACAGATAGCCTAATGTAGGCACCTCTGATGCCCCATTACAACATCCAGCACAAACATAACAATGAAAATGGAAAAATACATTGGCGACACCATGCAGTAAGCAGCCATACACACAACATAAACCCAAAAGAAGAAATACTTAACATAAGGGTATTTATAGCACATCAGAATGGCACAAAAGGCTTATCACCGAGTGCTGGTTTGGGCCATTGTGAGAAAGTGGCTCTGTATATACTGTTCCCAAATAGGTACAGTGTGTACAGAGTCCACAGTCCCCAGAGGTTTGGCAGAGGTTAAAGTTAGATATAACCTTACTCTCTAAAGTGGTAGCTTGGTCGAGCAGTAAGGCAGTATCAGAGGACAGTGTAAAGCATTTGTTGCACACACTCAGTCAGCAAATGGTCTCTCACACTCAAGAACTGAACTCTAGGCCAATGGTTTATATAAACAAGCATTGGCATAGCCAATAGGTCTCGCCTTTGGGACCTTATAAGTGTTTAGCCATGCAACAGTTGCATAACTAAATACTTATAAGGTCCCAAAAGCAAGCCCCATTGGCTATGCCAAGCGGCCGTGCGGCCGCGAAAGTGAAACTGATCGCGATCAAACATCAAAGCGGCTGCGAAAGTGAAAGTAATCGCGGTAAAAGCGGCACGCGCCCGCGCACATGCACTGCAGCTCTAGGCTGGCCTGGTAACACTTTTTGGAGCCCTCTCAATAAGTCTCGCCAGACCAGTGCATGCACTGGGTCAGGCGAGACCTAAAAATATATGGTTGTTTTATTTTAGAACCAACAATGGGTATCAAAATATACTTTCTCAGAATGAGAGGCTTTAGTTAAATACTTTTGCAATATGCAATTGACTTTTGTAGGTAATAGTTACAGGTTGTTGCAATAGGCAACACAATTTCAAACACAATAATACATGAGCTCAGTGTGAGTTATTTGCAATAGATTACTTTCAGGATAACTTTTCTAACTCCAGGACTGGATCCTAGATTCAGTCCTGGGACAGTTCTTGGAAACAAGTGAGTAAATTCGTCTTAGTTACTGTTGTGATTTTTAGGCAATATTTTGCTATTTTAAAAGTTGACACTTAGAAGAAATTTCATAGAAAAACAGTCAATGATTCCCAATGGGAGAAAATTCAGGTTACGGGTAAATTATTGTCTCGTTACTTTTGTAATCCAGGGCTGGGCTCCTAGGCTCAGTACTGGGACCTCTATCTAAAACAGGTAAGTAATTACGTTTTCACAGTTGGTACGATTTTTAAAGAATAGTTGTAGTTTGCAAAAATCGACACTTAGAAGAAATTTCACAGAAAAAACAGTCAATGATTTCCTATGGAAGCAAATTGGGTTAGTGGTAAGTACAGTTGTGAGTACTTTTCAGGGTCAGTGCTGGGCACCAAGATCCAGCACTGGGATCTCTCCTAATAGCAGGTGAGTATTTCCGTTTTCGTTACTCGGCTGATTTTAGTTGAATATTTTACGTTTTAGAAACTCCACACAAGAAATTTCAGAAGAAACCAGTCAATGTTATCCTATGGAAGAAAATTGGGTTATCAGCTTTTGGGTAAGTACTCGACTGGCAGAGTTAAGGTTCTGGGCACAGACTCAGGGGTCTCCCAGGGTCAGGTTGGTAAAGTTGTTACACCCTCAGCGGCACTGGGGCGGCCGGGTGCAGAGTGAGTTAGGCCCAATGTTATCCTATGGGAGGCAGAGGGGCCGTGGTTGGTAGCTGCGGACTAGCAGGCCACGCGGCTGTGGGAGCTGGGCTCCTGGTCACTTGCTCAGGGTAAATGGGGAAGTAGGTAGGAGTAGAAGTTACACTGCCAGAGCCACTCGGGCGGCTGGGTGCAGGGTGCTTTTTAGCCTTCGGGCGCTCAATGGATTTCAATGGGAAAGCTCCAGGACGAACACCGGCTGCAAGCTCGGGGACGAAGATTTTTCAGGTGCCACCACCACTTCGAGAGATAAGTTGGGTAGTTGGAGGATAGGTAGGTACCCAGGAGTCGGGCACAGGCAGCCACAGGGCGCCGGGTGCAGGGGTGCCTTTTGGTGTCGGGAAATCTTACCCTCTGTTGATCGCGGATTGGGGGGGTCCATAGTTCTGAGGCTGCAGGCACCGTCAGGAGCATCGAGGTGGGTCCTTGGGTGCCGTATTCAGGGTCACAGTCGCCGGGGGGACGTCCTCGTGGTCTTTGTCCACTCCGGCACAGGCCAGGCTTGGCGGGTGCAGAGTGTGCAGGGTTCGCGGTTCCGGGCTGATGCCAGGGGTTAGAAACTTGCTTTGAGCAGAGCCACTGCTCATGGGAGTCCCAGATGCTCAGAGTCACAAGGTAGCCAGGTCCTCCGGGGTTTGTGAGTTTGCTGGCCACAAGAGGTGCCGGGATTTAGCAGGAGCAGGTTCGAGGGTCGACAGGCCGGTAGGGCTGGGGCCAAAGCAGTTGGTGTCTTCCTCTTCTTAGCAGCTGCACGGCAGGTATCCTTTCTTCTTGCTCTTCTTTGCTTTTTCGGAATCTGGAATCTAAAGAAGGAAGTTTCAGGGTGCCCCTAAATACTAGATTTAGGGGCGTTACAGGTAGGTAAAGGGCAGGGACCAATGGGTCCCTGCCCTGGGGTGGGTACAACCCCTATCCTGCCACTCTCCTGTGGGAGGGGGGCAGTAGCCTAGTCCTGATTGGGCAGGGCTTCCCAGCTTCAAGATGGCGAGCGCCCGGAGATGTGCTTCACCTCGCCTCCCCCACCTGAGGGCTGGGGTTGGCAGGCTGGTACATCCCCTGTCCTTACTTGGGGTTTCCGGCCAGTCTTCCCTCCAGAGTGGGGGTCAGAACCGGTGGGGGCCAGTTGCTGGGTACAGCAAGTGGCCTGGAGAAGCTCACAAAGGCGGCATGCCTTTGAAGCTTTCCCCTGCCCATCCTGGGGGAGGAGACCTAGCACCTCGCCCAGGATGTGCATTGTTGCAGGCCCAGGAGAGTGGGGGCTCTCTACCCAGGGGTCCAGCAACATGTCTGCTGTGTGGCAGCCTAGGCAGCCTCCCAGGCAAGTCGTGGATTGTAGGTTAGGTTTCAGGGGGCATCTCTAAATCTGTCATCTGGCATCAGTGTGGGTTTAATGTGCTGAGAAGTTTGATACAAAACTTCTCAGTCTTCAGTGTTGCCATCGTGGTGCTGTGGAGTTCGTGTTTGACAAGCTCTCAGCACCATATACTCTTAAATGGCAGCACTGCACTTACAGTGCCCAGGAATGGACCTGGGTACTGTAGGGGCCCAGGGTGCATACTCCTGTGCCTACACCACTGGCATAGGGCACCCAGCTAGAGGGGTGGCTGATGTATGCCAGGGCAATGTAGTTTGTGGGCATGGCACACAGGGATATGTGCCATGTCGACTCTTTGTTTTGTCTTGTACCCAGACACTCAGCCTGCAAGGGCAGTGTGGTTGTGTTAGGGTACAGGGCCTCTAAGAGTGGCACAATAAGTGCTGCAGCCCTTAGAGGCCTTCCCTGGTCACAAGGTCCTGGGTACATAGGGTACCATTTACCAGGGGCTGACATGTGGCCAGGGTTTGCCAATTTGGGGTTTTAGGTTTTCGGGAAGGAACATAGGCCCTGGGCACCTGATTGGCAGGAGTCCAGGGCACACTCAGTCAAAGTACATTCAGCAATTCAGCAAAAAGTGGGGGCATACCATTCAAGAAAGATGGCACTTTCTCACAGCCATGCAATGCTACATAATTACCGACCTCTACAGAATGCGCCATTTTCATCTTTATACATTTGATGCACTCAATGATAGATACTCCTGTACTCATTAATCCTGCTCCAGTGATGACTTCAGGAACATATCAATTCTAGGACGTCCATCTTTACTCCTACAGGGACCAGGGTGGTAGCTTGACAGTCTTGATAATGTTAATACCTGGGGGTTATCAGCCTTAAGCAGCATGTACTCGTGTTGACTGCTAAACATGGAACTGTTGAAAGGCAATATGAAGTGAGAGAGGAGAGGAGTAGACAGTACACCATGACCTCACATCTGGCAGGGTAGGGTTGGAATTTTTCCACGTAACCTACCAGTAAAGCCCATTATGGTTTAACCAAGAACAATCCCCATTCAAATGGATTATTATGTCAACAAATGTCAGGGTCAACAAGTGGCCTTGCATTTCCTATAGACCCCCCCTGTTCTATTTTACGACTGCCTTGTCTAATTTGACAAAAACTAAAATGAGAAATAAACCATTGGGTTTTTATGTTTTGTGGTATTTTTATAGATTTTTTTATCTCTGTTTCTCGTCATTGACATTCCTAATATGAGTTTTATACAACTGTTCATAGATCTCTCATACTAGAAACTGTCCCCCGCAAGTCTACCATTGCTGCCTAGACCTTTAATTTGATGCTGTATTTTTCTAGCTCAAATACAAAATGATAATAAAAAATCAATACGAAAAAAGAAGAATAGTATACAAATAGAAGCCCCCTCCATCAAATCGACACTGTTACAACTGCAGCTTAAGCCCACACAACTGTGGTGTACGACCCATTTAAAATAATGTTACCTAAAGCCACAATAACACTACACAATACAATTAGTGCCACAACAAAAATACTTTTACCAAGGTAGAAGGTGAGAATTTGAAGAATCCAAAGTAATAAATGAAGGTGTGCAAAAACGTGATATTTGCAAAACTGTTAGAAAGATATGCTGCATAAAAAAATATAAGTTGCAAATGTAAATGTTGTATTTCATGCTTTATTGATAATTGCTGGTTTTGCATCAACAAGCAAGCAACAGTCAATTTCACAGGACTTTTCACATGACACTCCCACTCTCAGCAACTCGGTCCACTATATTACACTCCATTCACAAGCCTCTGGGACAGGACAAGAACTTAATCATCAAAGTCTCAGACCTCCTTATCACTTCATTCACCCCATGCCACCTTCCCCAGTATCTACCACCTTGTAGACAACTCAACTCAAGCGTTGAAAAAAACAAGAGACAACCTTATTGACACATTCAGTGTTTACAGTACATCAACCAACAAACTTCAAAGACTAAATCCTTCACCAACATAACCAAGCATTCAATATCCCTCTACTGGTTAGACTTTCTCATTATCTTGACACCCTGGTCTGCATCCAACAAAACAACGTCCAAGTAGCCATCAACCGCTCCAAAACTGCTCCAATGTCAGAGCTCAAGATACACTTTTTTAAAGACCCACTCCATCACAACACAATATCTGTTGACTGCAGCTCTGATCATATCAACCTCACCAATAACTAATTGAGTGTATCATTGCCTTTGACCCTGTACAGCATTTTGATCTTGTGACTGAAATTTTCACCTACCTATAACATCACTTTAACCTTTGTTTTTTTCAGTGAATTTCTAGTTTTTTTTAATGTAAAGTAATATTTTACTTAATGTAAAGTAATATTTTACAACCAGTCCTAGGATGCTCGTTTCCAGTCCAGGGAGGACCTGGCTTGGCAGTTCGGGCTGGACTGTTCCCATGAGGCACAGGGTCAAGACTGATTTGCATATGGCTGGGTGCAAACTGGAACGGCATGGTGAGCAAAAACGATGGATTTAGGCCCAGATCTCTGTACTGGGGTGAATGTATGACATTGTTCTGCATTCTGTCCATCAACTGTTGTTTTTGCTTAAGTAATATTTTATTACCATATGCAAAGCCAACTCCCCACAGAGCACGTCCTTTGGCTGTCCATGTCAAGGGTTTAGCTACAGTGTCTGGCCAGCGGCCAGTTGCTGCAGCTAACCACCTCACAGGCAGCCAAACCACTGTGTGTGGTGTGGGGTTGACCACAGGGCTTGGCCTCTGAGCAGCTAACCCTATGCCATGCACTGCCTTCTGCAATACCAACATTTAAAAAGTGAGCCTATTGGCTTTATCAAGGAGTGAGCGTATCAGTGTATAAACCAGGGGTACTCATAGTACGGCCCGCGGGCCGCCAGCGGCCCGGCAAGCCTTCCTTGGCGGCCCGCGGAGCTTGCAGACAATATACCTGTGTTCTTTTCTTTTTTTTTTTTAAAGTGCCAAACACCGCCGTTGCAGCAGCCCGGACTCCGAGAGAGGGCCAGCAATTCCAGCGATAGTAAGAGTGGAGCTGCGGGGGCGCTAAGAGGTGAAATACAACAAAGGCTTGTTAGCAAGTGAATGGTCTTTTAAAGACCTGTGAAGTACTGGGGGCAGCTGTGTGTGTGCCTGGGCTGCCACACAGGTGGGGGGTGGGTGGTATATGCACTGCCAGCAGCAACCTGCCAGGCCAGTGAGTGCACAACACTTGCATCACCCTCTCTCTGCCTGCCACTGCCTCCATGCTTCTGAAAGGTAAGAACAAAACGTGAATTTGCGTTTCAAATGCCCGTTCCTGCAGCATGCCACTTCCAAGGCCCATACATGACAGTAACCCGATTCAAGGCCCCATTCTCACGATTTTTTAAAAAAAAGAATCTCCCACTTTGATCTTCTGAAATGTTGGCATGTATGGTAATACAGTGATTAATAAATAAGCGCAACAGGAACCACCTGCACCAACAGACTACGCATTTTTCCATGGGTGCCACAGCCCGCCATCCAGTACAGTAATAAAAGGCCTTAATAGAAAGATTAGGCTACAATTCAATTATAAAGGTAGCGAGACAACGTTCCTCCGCGAAATCAGTTTCTTCCGCAAGCTATGGATTCCTCATGCTGCGAGTGTCCTGGTCCTATTCCAAGTGTCGTGGCGTTGAGGTGACAGAGGACAGAGGACAGCAGGGTGTGAGAGTGGGGTGACAGAGGGACGCAGGGAGTGAGAGCCGGGTGAGGTGACAGAGGGACGCAGGGAGTGAGAGCCAGGTGAGATGACAGAGGGTTGCAGGGAGTGAGAGCCGGGTGAGGTGACAGAGGGCAGCAGGGACTGAGAGCCAGAGGAGGGGACAGAGTGTGACAGAGGGCAGTAGGGACTGAGAGACGGGTGAGGTGACAGCTGGCTTTTACATTACACAGGGAGCGGGGGGAGTGGGGGACTGTCTCTGGGCTGGTGACGGGGACGTGTAGACACAGTACGTGTGCACTGCCCGAGGCACAGAGATAGACAGAGACAGACAGAGACAGACTGACAGACAGAGACAGACTGACAGACAGAGACAGATAGAGGCAGAGACAGATAGAGGCAGAGACAGATAGAGGCACTGGCGTAGCTAGGGGGGGGCGGTGGGGGCGGTCCGCCCCAGGCGGCACTATGTGGGGGCGGCGGCCGTGCGGCTCTCGTGGCCCATGGCGGAGGCCTTTCTAATTTATTTGGACACTCGCTGACACTACTGTCAGTTACTACAGTAGTGTCCGTGTATTCAAATAAATTAGAAAAGCCGCCGCCATGGGCAGCCAGTGCCGCGCGTGTGAACAGCAAGCACACTTAGGCGTGTGAACAGCAAGCACACTTAGAACACTTAGGACCTACGTAACCCGGTTGGCCAGCCCTCGCGCTGAAACGTAGCGCAGCACGGCAGTAGTGATGCGTCACGCGCACGCACTCGCCTCTCGTGAGCGCGGCCCTCAGCACGACTATTATCACCGGAGGCGGGCGGCAAACTCAAATTGCCGGCCCGCTGTTTTTCATGGCCTGAACCTGCCTGCAGCCAGCCTTGCTTGCACCTTTGCAGCCTGGAGCACCTGAATTGTCACAGTGACAGCGCACAGCAGCGGCCTAATTAAGCCTGCAGCCACTGCCTTGAGAGAGGCAATTCTTGGAGCGCCACCGCCACACTCCGACCTCCGGACTCTGCCTAAGTAAGTGCCACCAGCCTGTTGAGAGTGGGGTAAAAAATCTGGATTAGTGCTCTGGGAAGGTGGAGGGAAATTATCCTGCCTCAAGAGTGAAACTTGCACAGAGGGCGGAGAGGGGGGGGGGAATGTGTGTGTGTGTGTGGGGGGGGGGGGGTGTCTAGGAAGGTTCGGTCCTGGGTGAGGGGCAGACGCCTACAGGCACTAGGGGAGAGTCGGGGGACCTGCACGGTTGAGTAAATTCTGCGGCAAGACCAATTATGAAGCTTTATGCGGCACATTTTGTAACAGTATTACTTCATTAGTTTTTTCAAATTGGTAACACTGTCTAGGCATTGGCTGCACCACATTAGTACCAGTTTAGTACAGAAATATAGCAATAAGCAATAGGAAGGCGGCCAGTCCTGCTTTGTAAAGTGCCTTTCACTACGCTGCAACATTTTTAGTAGCTTTTGAATCATTTAAGCAAGAAACAGATTCTGTTAAAATCTGCAGATTATGCGGAAGATGATGGACTGTGTGACAAACATGGCAAATCTAAAATTATGGAAAAGTTTCTGCGGCCGCACAATAGCATAATTCCAGTGTCCCTGCCTTTAGGGCAATCTGGCAGTGCCCAATGGTCTGGTCTGATTGGTCAGTGTGTGGGCTGGCTTTTTGTTTGTGTCCTGTTTTATTGTCTTGTGGGCCGGTTTTTACTGTTGATTTCCCTGACAGTACCATAAACATGGTCTTCAGAAAACACAAATAGTTGCAGTCTACTATATCTTGCAAAACACACAGCGTGTTTTTACAACTTTAAAAGTGTCCCAATTTGCATACATGAGAGACTTTTTTAGCTTTCTGATTCACTATCGGGGCAACTTTTTATTTTTATTTTCAGGCCTGGGTCTATTTTCCTCCCAGTGCAACACTGCAGAGCTGCATTGATAAACAGTGTTAGTGAAAAACAAATTTGAGGCGAATTTCAACCTGCACCTGGTTTTAAAAGGGGACCCCTGAGGTGCAGGCTTGCTGTACTTTGGGGTGCCGCTGTGAATGTTAAATTAGCATTGTCGATTTCATTGAACAATTTTAGTGCCTGCCGCTCCGAGTGCACTACGAGAAATAACGACTGGTGGAGAGATCTGGGAAGGCAAGCTGAGGGGACGGAAAGGGACGGTGGTAGGTGGTGGGGGTGCAGAACGCGCCTGTGAGTCGATGTAGCACTGAGAACGGCATAGCAATAAGGCAGTCATGGCTTTGGCAGCAGGGAGGTATCTGGGCAAGTACACAGTTGCAAGATTAAACGTTTTCCGGGACAGAAACATGCACAGAGCGGAAAAACGACAAATTTTTGGAGTATCGAACGCTGTATCAAAGGGAGAGCGGAACATAGGGGCATATTTACAAGCCCTTATCGCCCAGGAACGTCACTTTTTCTGACATTCCGGTGGCGATAAACCCTTCGTCTTATTTACGAGGCAGCATTAAACCACTGAACTTGGCTTAAAGCCACCTAGTAAATTAGACCCCATTTCACACTGCATTGTGCAGCACAAATAGAAACAGCAAAACACCATGAATCATTTAAAGAAAATGACAATTTGCAACTTCTATGTGTGCTGCATAATGAAGTTACAAATCACGATTTGTTTATGTGCAGGAAGGGACACCTTCCTGCACATAAACAGACATTCCCACCAAGGTAGACACCCTTGCACTATGGTTCAAGGTTGCCTGCGTTGGCGCTAGGCAGCTAGATTTAGCACCAGCGCCAGGGGAAACACAGGGGTGCACCGCATTCTTGTGAATACGGTGCATCCCTGCATTTTTAAAATGGCGCAGCGAGGCATTAGCAATGTTTGTTTAATGTCACATTTCGGCATGTAAATTTGCCCCTTAGTACCATGTTCGTAAGATATGGCGCTGCTTCTCTCCACTGCTGCTGGCGCATCTAAGTTCCCTTCCTTTCTGGTGCTTTGCAGCTGTTAGAGTTTCTCTTTGCTCAAATGGGAGTAATTTCTGATATTTATATGTTTCCCTTGTCTTCTTTGCTTGATTTTGCTCGGGAGAAAGTGTCACTCTTAGTCATTGAAATGTCACTCATAATTACACTAAAATTATGAAAATGACCCTCATAGCAATCTGAAATCTTGGCAGTTATGAGTTGAGTCTGGGGCAGTGGCAGTGCTGGGCGATAGACTGCAGCAGAACCAACCCCTTCGGTAGAGACCCTGCCACCACTGTGGCGTACTGGAGCCTGAGGAAGGTAAGAGCTAAACATTTGTCACAAGGGGAGGAAAGGATCTTTGGTGAGTGGCAGGGCAGTGGGCACAAGTCCTATAAAAAGAAGTGGGGGGGACTAACCAAGTTAGGCAGTTAGCAAATGACATAATGACACGTGCCATCCATAGCTGCCAAGGTTTCAGATTGCTATGTGTGACATGTTCATAATTTCAGTGTGTTTATGAGTGACATTTGACACTTTCTTCCGAGCAAAAATCAAGCAATGAAGATGAGGAAACATAAATATCAGAAATTTGACCCATTTGAGCAACGAAAAACTCTTAGAAGATCTAAAACTGCTGCAAATGCCTGCTGCAGCTGACTATAATTAAAATGACAGCTATGGACCTCTAGAAAGCAGGTCACATGGCTTCGCTAAAAATTAACACCGAAAAGAGCAAGGACCTGCGGTTAGGCTGTAGAACCACTGGAGCGAAGCTGTGCAATAAGAGCCACTGACAATACAAGACAACAGTTTAGTAGAGAACACAGATCTTTACTGGACCCCACTAATGTAGAAGGGGTATTGCTGGGTGCATATGAGGCATTCAGAGTTGTAGTGGCATGAGCATCACCAGAGCCTGCCTTGATGTCCTGGCATAAATATTTCTAGTGTCGCAAAGCGAGTGACAAGTTACACACCAAGTATAAATACACCAGACGCCACTTCAAGCAAAGATTGAAATTTGTTTTTGGCTCCCATGGCTCATTAGCAGCTTGGTCTTCAGTTGGGTATTCAGTCCACCCTGCATTGCTGTTTAAAGCCTGCAGCACAGCAGGTGTCGAAAGACCCCTAAATCCAACACCCCACCTTCAGATCCAGATTCACACAGGTAAGTGCAAAAGTAGTCTGTCTCGAGTGACAGTCACAACGCACACTGATGAGAGTACTTGTCTGTGAACATGTGGCTGTTTGGAGAGAGCTCAAATAATAAACCAGGAGAGAAGAATCACTAAACTCCATGCTGCTCTCTCTGTCCCACATGGGACCTGGGCCCAGACTATATCAGGGCGTGAGAGGCCCTAACTCAAATCTCAATTGCCTCAGGCCTATACCATAAATTCATTAGTCAGCTGACTCACGGACTCCGGCCACCACAGTGAGCATGTGCGTGATACCATGATTGCTGGGCAAGCCTCAGGAAAGCCTGTGAGAGACCCATAGCAGTCACAGTCAGGCAGGATGATAAATATGTTTGAAAGTATTTTAAAAAAATCACACCAGTATATTTAAGCGAGTGGCCCCGGGGTGCTGTGCGCAGCCTCTACAACTGCAAGTTCAGATAGTTAACACTTACTTGCACTAGTTATTAGACCAATGTAAAACTAGCATTCCAATGATACATGTGAGAAGAATTTATGGCCGAAATTTGACAGTAGGGTGAGATTCAAAATTCGAGTCCGAGACTTAACCTCACACAATCACAGGGCTACGTATGCCAGGGGCGGCAATCTGAGGGATAGCCCCGGGCGCCACAAGCTCTAGCTACGCCTCTGGATAGAGGCAGGGACAGATAGAGGCAGGGACAGATAGAGACAGAGAGGCAGAGACAGATAGAGACAGAGAGGCAGGGACAGATAGAGACAGAGAGGCAGGGACTGATAGAGGCAGAGACAGATAGAGGCAGGGACAGATAGAGACAGGGACAGATAGAGACAGGGACAGATAGAGGCAGAGACAGATAGAGGCAGGGACAGTCAGATAGAGGCAGGGACAGTCAGATAGAGGCAGGGACAGTCAGATAGAGGCAGGGACAGTCAGATAGAGGCAGGGACAGACAGACAGAGGCAGGGACAGACAGATAGAGGCAGGGACAGACAGATAGAGGCAGGGACAGATAGAGGCAGGGACAGATAGAGGCAGGGACAGATAGAGGCAGGGACAGACAGAGGCAGTGTCAGACAGAGGCAGGGACAGACAGAGGCAGGGACAGACAGAGGCAGGGACAGACAGGGAGAGAGAGAGAGAACGCGAGAGAGAGAGAGAGAGAGAGAGAGAGAACGAGAGAGAGAGAGAGAGAGCGAGCGAGAGAGAGAGAGATGTGCATGCCGTGTCTGGTGGCTCAGTGGACGAAGGCATCCGCTGCAGGGGCCTGTGTTCAAGCTCATGGTCACAGTTTTTTTTCTAGCCCCGCCCCCTCCCCCACTGACCCCGCCCCCACCGGTGCGGCCCTCGGCCACAAACCACACTCTAAATTTGGCCCCCGGGAGAAAGTTTGTGAGTACCCCTGGTATAAACTATCATATTTCTTTGAAAATCACCAATATTTTCATTCAAATGGGTATTTCAATATTTCACACAATCCACTATTTATTCATGTTGCGTACCAAATAAATGTAGTAATGTTTTTATAAAAAAACATGTCTGTGACTCTTTTTACATAGTTTTATAATTACATTTTGTGGGTAAAAAATGTCAAAGTAAATAGAGACATATTGGTTTTTTTTAATAAATAAAAAAAAATATGTCTCTGAGTCTTGCTTTTAACATTTTTCAGCCCAGAAAATAAAAACCATAGGACAACCATAAGAGAGCTCTGCATTCCAGTTGAAGAGCATAGAACCGCAGCTGAGACTGCTTTAAAAAATATATGGTAAGTACTCCTGGGGTCATGGATCGAATGCCCCAGGAGACTTACTGTTTTTTTTATGTTGCAGGGGGGATGCAGGACTCCCTGCATCCCCCTCACAGCATTAAATAACAAGCATTTGCAATGCAATCGGTCTCGCCTTTGGAACCTTATATGTATTTAGCTATGCAGCACATTAGCCTGGGTGTTGAAACATCTACTGTTCTTTAACATGGAGTAAGCACCAAACTACATGACACGCCAGGTATGGGAGCACTTGGAGAGAAATATTGTCTTTCAGTGGGGAATGTTATAGTCCAAAGCTCTGTTTTTAATATATAATCAGGGCCTTCGGCGTTCATATCACTGAAAAAACAATATTTGAAAAATATATAATTGTTTACGTGTGCTCGTGGAAGACAATTTCTATGGACTGGAATCTAGAGAATGCTAAAGTGATTCCGGTATTTTACTTACCTCTACTGGTCGTTGTTAGACCTGTCAGCCCTTTGGGTGGTCCCTCCTCATCATTATTTATTTTGTCCCACTTTTGCCTCAAACCCAGTTTGAATTTTTCCTTTTTGGGAACCACCAGACTTTTTAGTGTTGCTGCAGATTCAGGGAGCCATTTTAGCTACCCCTGAAACTTCTGTCTGAGGGCCTGGAGCACAAAATGGTGGCCACCTGTGACATCACCAGCATCCACTGGAACCTACCAGCACCTTCCAGAACATTCCAGGAGATTCCAGAACTCTGTGACAGTTGGAGACCGTTTAGAATGTTGGGAGGATAAGAGAGGCAGTTGGCAGTTGAAGCTGGCAGTTGGCACCTGACTGGTGAAGAGAGAGGAGCACAACAGTGAAGGAGGAAGGAGTGAAGCAGCAGGGGTGGAAACTTGTGCCTGGAGTGGGGTCCATAAACCCACCCTTGATACTTGTCCCTACTGATGGATCCCAGCCTATAGCCCTGTGTGGGAAGAAGACAGAAGAAACTTATCCTAAGGACCTGGACAGCAGGAACAGGCCTTAGAACCAAGAAAACAGCAAGATTCTGACCTGAGAACTGGTTTCCCTGGAGTCCGGCGTCGAGTAGCCTGACGACCTGGAGCCCGAGGTGGAGAAGCGGCGCTGACTGAAGTAGCAGACGTCGTACCCGGAGCCGCCAGAGGTCGTGAGAGGGCGCCGACGGAGGTCGTGAGGAATACCAGAGGTCGAGGAGGAAGTGAACCGAGGTCGAGCGAGCGGCGTCATCGGAGGAGTGAAGTCCGCCCTCCGGAGTCGTCGGAGACCGAGGTAGAGGAGCACCGGAGGTCGGGAGTGAGGATCGCACTCCGGAGTCGCCCGGAGCCTGTGAGGAGGAGCACCGGAGGTCGGGGGTGAGGATCGCACCCCGGAGTCGCCGGAAGTCGACATCGAGGCCAGGCCGGCCGACGTCATCGGAGCCGAGAGCGCCATCGGACCGGAGCCGCCCGAAGTCGACATCGTGAAGAGACTGCCCGACGCCGTCGAATCGGAGGTCGAGATCGAACCGAGGCCACCGACATCGGACCGGAACCGCCTGCCGGCGTCGTCAAAGAACTGACATTGTGCCGAGGCCGCCGAGACCGAACCGGAACCGCCTCACGGCGTCGACACGACTCCAGCGGCGTCGGAACATCAGAAAAAGGGCAGTAAGTGGAGTAGAGGGCGCCTAAGGCCCTGTGGAGACCTGAGAGACTGCTCTAAGGGGCTAGGGAGGTGCTGAAACCAACCTGACTGTGCAAGGGGTGAACTGGGACTAACCTAGAGAGGTTGTGTGGAGAGAGAAAGCCAGGGCACTGGTATTCCCCCCTTTGATCTACCTCAGCTTAGGCCTCAGCCTTGTCCCAGCCAGGGAGTAGCCCCCCCCCCTCAAGCCTTCCACAACCCTACAAGCTGTGCCTGGGCCAAATCAGCCCTTAAGAATTGAAGTGTCATCTGATTACATGAGTGTTGCTGTATACTTTTAATTATTTATTGGGGGTACTGTATTTATTGAATTTTTACCTATTTATTGCTGCACTATATTTATAGGTCCACAGGACTTGATGGTGTACAATATTTATTGGTACAGTATTTATTGCCTCAAAGTATTTAATTGTCTGTATATATTGCACTTGTATTTATGCCCTGTTATTTATGATCACCCCTATTTATTTCATCAAACAGCCAATATTTATTTGACCTGCACTAATTGAAACTTGTATATTGTGATTGACCTATTTATTTTTCCAATCAGCAACTAAGAGAAAAAGATAAAGAAAGAATATTTTCATAATTTTTACGGTGTGGAGTCGTTTTTGGAACGGATGCACGCATGGTTATTGTATGGGTATATTGTATGCTTAGCACTGCGCCTGTTTCCTGACCACTCGAGCCAAGCTACCACAGTGTGTTCGGGGAGTCCACCACCACCCTGCGGAGTGGGAGTGGGCTGTTTCCAACATAAATTGGTGTTCAGTGGTGGGATAGAGCTGTGCCTACGCATACTCAACAATAACTGTGGGTAGTCCATAGGCCTACACCGGGAGTTTTCTCAAGAGCGGCCTTCCTAATTGTGGGTTTTTGTTTTTTCCAAATTTACTCTGGTGGTGGGAGGAGGTATTATTAAAGGTACCCCCCTGCATAGTTACTGCACAAAAACCTGTCCTCTAACCTGAGTGGGCAAGATGGAGTTTGTACTAGAAGATTTAGAAACGTACACTGTGGCCCAACTCAGGGAGTTTTGCCAGCGGGAGGGGGTGTACTGTCCCCCAGGAGCAAAGAAGGGTGCACTCCAAACCAGCTTAAGGGCTTGGGGGGAGGCACGCCGAGAAAGCAAGGCTGAGGAGGAAGACAGGGATGGAGAGCCTGACCCCGAGGGGGCTGAGATGTACCAACCTGAGGTGGGGAACCTGTCAGCAGGGCCCAGGACACTTTCTAGGAAGGGCAGCACTGTCTCTAGCGGGGGCTTATCCAGCGTGGAGTTAGCAGATCGGAGAGAGAAAAGACAGCTCACATGGGATTTAGCAAAGCTGGAGAAGGAGAAGGAGGAACAGAGGTTGGCTCATGAGACGGAGAAAGAGAGGATGGCTCATGAGATAAGACTGAAAGAGATAGAGCTTCAGATCTTAAGAATTGGGGCACCAACTGTTCCTAATGGTGGCAGCAAAGACCAAGAAATCACCAGGGAATCCAAACCTTACCTGCCAAAGGACATAGTAGCTAGCTATGGGGCGGGTGACGACATCGCCAAGTGGCTAGCAGCCTATGAGGTCTCGTTGAGGGCCCATGGGGTTCCAGTGAAGTATTGGGGAGGAGGATTGTATAGGTACATGCCTCCAGCTGGTAGGGATGCTTTATTGGGCCTCGAAGAGGATGAGCAGACCCACTACCCCACCATGAAACTGGCGCTCATCAGAAAGTTTGGACTAACACCTGAAAAGTACAGACAGAAGTTCAGGGGTAGTCACAAACTGGGCACACAGAATTGGGTGGACTTCCTGGACTATGCAAAGAAGGCACTGGAAGGTTGGATTCAGGGCAGTGAAGTAAGGAACTACGAGGAGCTGTTTGACCTGGTACTGAAGGAACACCTACTCGAGAAATGTTTCCCTGAACTGCGGCAACACCTGGTGGATAGCAAGCTGACCAGCCCCCGGAAGCTTGCTGAGGAGGCGGACATTTGGGCCAGTACCCGGGTGTCCACAAGGGGGACTGGAGGGGATACTCAAAAGGCCGGACAGGGCGCCCCCCAGAAGAAAGAGGGAGGGGAAAAGAAAAAGGAGTTCTCCAAAGGCCCCCAAAATAACTTCCAAGGGAAGGGAACAGGATTCACCTCTAAGGCTAACCCACCCAGAAACCCTAATCCTGGCCAGAGTCAGCAGCCAAGGGTTGTCCATTGCTACGAGTGCGGTGGCGTTGGACACTATAAAGGAGACCCGAAGTGTCAGAAACGATCACCCCCTCCCACTGGAGGAAAGACCCCCGGAGTAGCTAGTGTAGTGCTCGGGGAGGAGATGCCCTTAACTAAGGGAAGGGAGTGGGCGGGTGTCACTTTAGTGTCCCTGGGAGAACGGGAGATGGTTCCCAAGATCCAGGTGCCCGCAAATACCGCAAAGTATGGGCAGTGGATCACCATCAACGGCCAAAGAGGGGAGGCTCTGAGAGACACAGGAGCCAGTATGACTATGGTGCGTAGCCAGCTGGTGTCTCCAGAGCAGGTAATTCCCGATGTACTCCACCCAGCCGCGATGGCTGACGGCAGAACAGGCCACTATCCCGTGGCCGAGGTTCCCTTTGAATGGGGGGGGGTTGCAGGTTCACTTCGAGTTGCCGTAAGCCCTGCCGTGCCAGTCGATTGTCTGCTGGGAAATGACATGGAGCACAACGCTTGGAAGGAGGTGGAATACCGGACTCACACCGAGATGCTGGGTACACCTGACTGGGCCTGTGTTAGCACAAGGTCCGAGACTACCCGATGAGGGAGTTCATTCCGGCTGGAGCCTGGAACAAAGGCCCAGCCAGCTGCCAGTCAAGGGAAGAACCGAGGACAGGAGGAGCCTGCCTCGGCGTCTCCACCCCGTAGGACGGATAGGCCACCGGAGGTGGTGGACCAGGAGTCTGCGGAGGGGGACGTTACCAACCTGGAGGACCTACCCATCCCGGCCGAGTGGCACGTGGAGGGAGGCCCGTCCAGGGAGGAATTCTGCCAGGGCCAGAGGGAGTGCCCTACCCTTGAGGGGCTGAGGCGACAGGCCGAAGCCCAGGCAGCAGGGAACGTTGACGGGAACTACAGTGTTTACTGGGAGGATGGCCTCCTCTACAGTGAACCCAAGGCACCCCTACATGGATCGTCACGAGCCTTGGTAGTTCCTCAACGTTATCGAGCCTTCCTTTTGGAGTTGGCTCACGAGATACCATTGGCAGGACACCTGGGGCAAGACAAGACCTTCGCCCGTCTTGTCCCACACTTTTATTGGCCTCAGATGAAAGTGACGTCCGATACCTACTGCCGGACATGTGTGTCTTGCCAAGCCAGTGGGAAAACAGGGGTGAAGCTGAAAGCTCCCCTGGAACCACTCCCTGTCGTTAGCACCCCCTTTGAAAGGGTGGGCATCGACATTGTGGGTCCATTAGATCCACCAACTACAGCTGGTCACAGGTTTATCCTGGTTCTGGTGGATCATGCCACACGGTACCCAGAGGCAATACCTCTGAGGACCATAACAGCACCTGTTGTGGCTAGGGCCCTGATGGGAATCTTTACCCGAGTGGGTTTTCCCAAGGAAGTTGTGTCCGACAGGGGGACCAACTTCATGTCAGCATATATGCGGGCAATGTGGAAGGAGTGTGGAGTGACCTACCGGTTCACAACTCCTTACCACCCCCAGACCAATGGTCTAGTGGAAAGGTTTAACAAAACCTTAAAAGGCATGATCAGAAGTCTGCCTGAAAGCCTGCGGAGGAAATGGGACGTCCTCCTACCCTGTTTACTTTTTTCCTACAGGGAAGTGCCACAGAAGGGAGTGGGCTTCAGCCCCTTCGAGCTTCTGTATGGGCACCCTGTACGTGGACCTCTTAACCTGGTGAGAGACGGATGGGAAAGAACTCCCAGAAAGCTCCCCCAGGATGTGGTGAGCTACATGCTGGCCTTCCGGAGCCAAATGGCTAAGTTGTGGAAGCAAGCCTCTGACAACTTGGAAGCCAGCCAAGCAGTGATGAAGGCGTGGTATGACCACAACGCTCACCCGGTGGAGTTGGAGCCTGGCCAGAAGGTGTGGGTGATCGAACCAGGAGAGCTTAGTGCCCTCCAGGATCGCTGGTCAGGACCCTTTGAGGTGTTGGAGAAGAAGGGTAAGGCTACCTACTTGGTGGACCTGAAGACCCCTCGTCAGCCCCTGCGGGTGCTGCATGCCAACCGCCTCAAACCCCACCACGAGAGGCCCGAAGTCATCTTGATGATGGTGACTGACGGAGGAGAGGACGTGGAAAGCGAGCCTCTCCCTGACCTGTTTGCGTCTCAAGAGAAGGATGGGTCGGTGGAGGGAGTGATTCTCTCCCCATCTCTAACTCCTGAACAGCAGGAGGACTGTCGCCAGGTCCTGGGGCAGTACTCTTCGTTGTTCTCCCTTGTTCCGGGTAGGACTCACCTGTGCGTCCATGACGTGGACACAGGAGACAGCCCACCTGTGAAGTCCAAGATCTACCGGATGTCAGACAAGGTGAAGGCCAGCATTCACAGTGAAGTCACTAAGATGCTGGAGCTAGGAGTGATTGAACCTTCTAGCAGCCCCTGGTCCAGTCCGGTGGTGTTAGTACCAAAAGCTGCACCACCGGGTGCCCAACCAGAACTGAGGTTCTGTGTGGACTACCGGGGACTGAATTCAGTGACAAAAACTGATGCTCATCCGATCCCTAGGGCGGATGAATTGATTGACCGGCTGGGAGCTGCCCAATATCTAAGTACCTTTGACCTTACCTCTGGGTACTGGCAGATCTCTTTGACTGATGGAGCAAGGGAAAGGTCAGCCTTCTCCACGCCCAATGGCCACTACCAGTTCTGTGTGATGCCCTTTGGGCTCAAGAACGCACCTGCCACGTTTCAGCGCCTGGTAAACCAGATCCTCACCGGGATGGAGAGTTTCTCTGCTGCTTATCTGGATGACATAGCCGTCTTCAGTAGCAGCTGGGAGGATCACTTGCGTCACCTGCAAGCTGTTCTCCAGGCCCTGAGACAAGCTGGATTGACGATCAAGGCCAGCAAGTGCCAGATCGGGCAGGGGTCGGTAGTGTACCTTGGACACTTGGTGGGTAGGGGAACGGTGCAACCCCTCCAGGCGAAGATCGAGGCCATCATGGCCTGGGAACCCCCCAAGACACAGACTGAGGTCCGAGCATTTTTGGGCCTCACGGGATACTATCGCCGCTTCGTGAAGGGGTACGGTACCATCGTAGCCCCTCTCACGGAGCTCACGTCCAAGAAACAACCTCGACGGGTAGTCTGGACGGAGGCTTGTCAGCAAGCCTTTGAGAAATTGAAGAAAGCCATGTGCGAGGCCCCGGTCTTAAGGGCCCCAGACTTTTCCAAGAAGTTGATTGTCCAGACAGATGCATCAGAACATGGCATTGGGGCAGTGTTATCGCAACTCAACGAAGAGGGTCTGGATCAACCCGTGGTCTTCCTATCCCGGAGACTACTTCCCAGGGAACAGAAGTGGAGTGCAATAGAGCGTGAAGCCTTTGCAGTGGTATGGGCTCTGAAGAAGTTGCGGCCATACCTGTTTGGCTCGCACTTCCTAGTTCAGACCGACCACAGACCCCTTCGTTGGCTGATGCAAATGAAGGGGGAGAATCCCAAGTTGTTGAGGTGGTCTATTTCCCTACAGGGGATGGACTTTCAGGTGGAACATCGGCCTGGAGTGGACCACGCCAATGCAGACGGTCTCTCAAGGTATTTCCGCCTTAGTGATGAGAACTCCCAAGGGGTTGGGTAGCTCTCCCCACTTTCAGCTGGGGGGGACGCGTGTTAGACCTGTCAGCCCTTTGGGTGGTCCCTCCTCATCATTATTTATTTTGTCCCACTTTTGCCTCAAACCCAGTTTGAATTTTTCCTTTTTGGGAACCACCAGACTTTTTAGTGTTGCTGCAGATTCAGGGAGCCATTTTAGCTACCCCTGAAACTTCTGTCTGAGGGCCTGGAGCACAAAATGGTGGCCACCTGTGACATCACCAGCATCCACTGGAACCTACCAGCACCTTCCAGAACATTCCAGGAGATTCCAGAACTCTGTGACAGTTGGAGACCGTTTAGAATGTTGGGAGGATAAGAGAGGCAGTTGGCAGTTGAAGCTGGCAGTTGGCACCTGACTGGTGAAGAGAGAGGAGCACAACAGTGAAGGAGGAAGGAGTGAAGCAGCAGGGGTGGAAACTTGTGCCTGGAGTGGGGTCCATAAACCCACCCTTGATACTTGTCCCTACTGATGGATCCCAGCCTATAGCCCTGTGTGGGAAGAAGACAGAAGAAACTTATCCTAAGGACCTGGACAGCAGGAACAGGCCTTAGAACCAAGAAAACAGCAAGATTCTGACCTGAGAACTGGTTTCCCTGGAGTCCGGCGTCGAGTAGCCTGACGACCTGGAGCCCGAGGTGGAGAAGCGGCGCTGACTGAAGTAGCAGACGTCGTACCCGGAGCCGCCAGAGGTCGTGAGAGGGCGCCGACGTAGGTCGTGAGGAATACCAGAGGTCGAGGAGGAAGTGAACCGAGGTCGAGCGAGCGGCGTCATCGGAGGAGTGAAGTCCGCCCTCCGGAGTCGTCGGAGACCGAGGTAGAGGAGCACCGGAGGTCGGGAGTGAGGATCGCACTCCGGAGTCGCCCGGAGCCTGTGAGGAGGAGCACCGGAGGTCGGGGGTGAGGATCGCACCCCGGAGTCGCCGGAAGTCGACATCGAGGCCAGGCCGGCCGACGTCATCGGAGCCGAGAGCGCCATCGGACCGGAGCCGCCCGAAGTCGACATCGTGAAGAGACTGCCCGACGCCGTCGAATCGGAGGTCGAGATCGAACCGAGGCCACCGACATCGGACCGGAACCGCCTGCCGGCGTCGTCAAAGAACTGACATTGTGCCGAGGCCGCCGAGACCGAACCGGAACCGCCTCACGGCGTCGACACGACTCCAGCGGCGTCGGAACATCAGAAAAAGGGCAGTAAGTGGAGTAGAGGGCGCCTAAGGCCCTGTGGAGACCTGAGAGACTGCTCTAAGGGGCTAGGGAGGTGCTGAAACCAACCTGACTGTGCAAGGGGTGAACTGGGACTAACCTAGAGAGGTTGTGTGGAGAGAGAAAGCCAGGGCACTGGTATTCCCCCCTTTGATCTACCTCAGCTTAGGCCTCAGCCTTGTCCCAGCCAGGGAGTAGCCCCCCCCCTCAAGCCTTCCACAACCCTACAAGCTGTGCCTGGGCCAAATCAGCCCTTAAGAATTGAAGTGTCATCTGATTACATGAGTGTTGCTGTATACTTTTAATTATTTATTGGGGGTACTGTATTTATTGAATTTTTACCTATTTATTGCTGCACTATATTTATAGGTCCACAGGACTTGATGGTGTACAATATTTATTGGTACAGTATTTATTGCCTCAAAGTATTTAATTGTCTGTATATATTGCACTTGTATTTATGCCCTGTTATTTATGATCACCCCTATTTATTTCATCAAACAGCCAATATTTATTTGACCTGCACTAATTGAAACTTGTATATTGTGATTGACCTATTTATTTTTCCAATCAGCAACTAAGAGAAAAAGATAAAGAAAGAATATTTTCATAATTTTTACGGTGTGGAGTCGTTTTTGGAACGGATGCACGCATGGTTATTGTATGGGTATATTGTATGCTTAGCACTGCGCCTGTTTCCTGACCACTCGAGCCAAGCTACCACAGTGTGTTCGGGGAGTCCACCACCACCCTGCGGAGTGGGAGTGGGCGTTTCCAACAGTCGTTTTCTATCAAGAAAGTTAAATAGAGGTAGTTGCCTGAAAAATAAAAAAAGAAAGTCCCTCAGCAGAAAGCAATTAAGGTATTTTACTGACTTCTACTGGTCGTTTTCTATCAAGACAGTTAAATAGAAGCAGTTGAACAAGCAGGAAGCAATTCTGGTATTTTACTGACCTCTACTGGTCGTTTTCTATCAAGACAGTGAAATAGAGGCAGTTGAACAGAAAAAAAGTCCCTAAACGGAAGCATACAAGTCCTAGGGCTGATCTCCAGAGCCCACAAAGTACATACACATATAAATATATACTAAAGTATATACAAGAGGTCTTGAATGCTCGACCTAAAAACATGATGTGCTTTAAGATGTGGCCCATGACTGCTCACTCACTCAGAGTTCCGAAAGCCACCGATTTGGCAGTTGCAGATGGAAAGCACAGGACGAGGTCGCACCTACCTGGCCTCCTTCTTTTCTACAATAAACTTGGAAAGAGGATTTACACTTGCCTCGAAGTCTGTCAACGTTGAACCTGGCGACGAGTTGTTTGGCATAAGTCCACCCTATTTCTTACACTTTCCTCCTTTGGGAAGCATGACGTACTGCGATTTACCCTTGTAGTGCACTGTGGTTTTGCCACTTCATTGTGGGTAAATTCCAGAGTACAATCTGGCCCTTGAGTGACTAGCTCGGCATTTTGGCTGAGGTAGCTTACCAACCGGGGCCTTTGTGAGTAAGTGTCTTTTGAAGCAGACGAAGGACTCCTTCCAGCCTCATTTGCTGCTGTGCAACATGTGACCAGTGATGGCAACACGTGATGTGCTGCTGCCATTTCAGATTGGGGCATAGTTCATTGCTACACATAGGAAAGTAGACTTTTGAAGTGGTTTTCCTCACATGTGGTGACTATTTCAGAAGGATTTCCACCGTTTTCACTTGCTTTGCAACCATTCCTTGGACAGTTCTGTGGCACTGTATATTCAGGAGTATTGGATCTGCTGGGGTTAATTGGGCTAATCTTGAAAGAGTTAATAGAATTGCCATTTCTACTTGAGCATGGTAATCTTGGAGCGGGTGGAGTGGTTGGGAAGTTATGAGCTGGAGCATGGAACAGTTCAGTTAACCTTTTGCTGGCCATAAAGCAACACAGCATCTTCTTAGTACGAGAGAAATGTATGTTTTAGGTAAACCACCCTCAAAGCTCCATCGACTGAGCAGAGCTATACTGCAATTCTAATTCTGCTACAAGTTCCGCAGTCATGGTCAGGCTGCTAATCAGATGATCAGTTTGGAAACTGGCAGAAGTTTATTTTAACTTTCTAACTAGCCGCACCCATAAGGTCAGACTTTGCCTTTTCAAAACATCTGATATTAGGAGGAATGCAGGGTACCCAAAGGCTCTCCACTTAACCACTTCGATTGAACATCTTCAACAAGCCGCTGTTAATCATTAGGGAAAGAATCCTGCAGTTCCATTTATATAGAGATGCTGTTTTCGCACTAAAACAAAATAGGAACATTTAATAAAAGTAGAGCTGGTCGCCTCTAGTTAAATATGTCAGATTTTGTTCGTGCCGCGCCTGCCATGCCGATAAAGACTACACTTCCCAGAAGGCTTGGCGGAAGAAGCGGATATAGGGGCCGGCGGCGCTCAGGAAGTTGCGCATTATTTTGTTTCATGGACGTATTCGCGCTCTCGGCTGGAGAACGGGAGAGGTCAGCGTCGTGGAGTGCTCTGTCCTTGGAGGAAGGAAATCCCGTAGTGTTTGATGACCGGAGTAGCACCCACGGATCTCGCGAGTACCGACGACCGTCTTTGTTTGGAGAACATCGGGGGAGCGGAATACGGCGGTAGGCAAAGCCGCGTATTGCCGTTCCTTCAGGGGCCACAGTGCGCCTGGTGGCATTCACGCTACCGTAGTGGGAGGAACGCAGCGGAGTACGGCGGTAGAGTGCCGCGTACTTCCGTGAGCGGGAGCAAGAGCTTTGGGGACTGACACCAGCTCCACAAAGGAGTATAGCGGCTGGGTGTACCGCATGATACCGTGAGAGCATATTTTGAGAACCGTAAAAAAATACATTATTGAAACCAGCGGAATACTGTGGTGGCGTTTAACCACGTATCGCTGTAAGGATTCAAAGAACCATGTTCTAAGTTATGGGCAAATACCAAAGGTGGTGAGGATATACCGCTATTTTGGAAACGTTTCTTTCTGTTGCGTATCTAAGACTATAAGTTCTAGTGTTGAACATTCCAAGTGGTCACGATCCTGGAACGTATTTGTTGTACGAGGTGAAGACAACCTCGGTGGAGATCAAAGAGATTCTGTCGCTTAAACTTTACTTTAAAAGGAGAGGGGAACCCTGATCCCGGATTTACGTTTCATTGTGTGGGAACCTTGTAAATGGCTATAGAGACCACTAGCAGATAGCAAGCACGAACTGTGGGGTATGTATGAGTGAGCATTAATGAAGGAGGGGTTTTGCCTGCAAGTGGTGGTTGAATGCAACGCTTGTGCTTTTCTTCCGTTTCTCTAGCGACATACCGAGAGTACAGAAAAAGAGCTTCGCCACGTTCCAAAACAGTGTTCTCAGCAGTAGCCAGATTATGCTACGCAGAAAGAATACCCTTAGTGAGAATTATTGAGAGTAGACTGTTTTACGGTATTAATTGTTTGCCTTTCTTGTTGCAGGTTCTTTTCCCACACTGTCCCTTCCTTTTCCCTTTCCCTCGCCCGATCATTCGAACTTCTCTATCTGGGTGTTGGAAAGATCCGGATTTGGACCTCTTATTTCAGCTGCGACTGAATCCTGCGGAGCTGGGCCTGACAAAATAAAAGTGAACAAATATTGAACGCCATAGACTTAAAGCTTCAGCTGTTAAGATTAGACACCAGAATGGTTTGCAACACCGACATTCCTCCGAATTAGCAACATATTTGGGCATTGTACGAATCCCAAACCTCAACTTTCAATCCAATTCAGGCAAGTGGCCAAATTGACCATCTTTTGTCTAAGAAAATTAAAACAAACAGTGCCTTAAATTGACAAAATGAGCCATAACAGTAGTCACTCTTAGAAATTCTAAAGTAGACTATGCTATAGAAGTAGTGGGTGGCGGCTCTAACAGTCATACAGCATGGCTTCATGATGTACCAACAAATGAGCAAAACTGGGTCTTAACTAATGAAAGGAAGACTTAAATTATCAGGACTGACCTAAACCTTTGAAATGAGTTGGCATTAGTCAAATGGAGGTTTAAAATGACCTGTATGGTATTTAAATGGCTTTCAGATATGTTAAAGAGGTCGATAGCCTCGGAAGGACAAAAATGACGGCATAGCCGAAAGTAGGCAGGACTAACAAGCCAAACACCAATCACAATGCAAAATTTATGATTGAAACCAATCAAAAATATGGCCGGAAAGTAGGCAGAGCTTCCCCCTGCTATAGTGTATACTGCATGCCTCGCACAGCGAGCACCGCGTTGCACTGCAACGCTATGCGAGACCTAAAAAGGTTTAGGGGTTCCCTTTATCCCTTCTAGGGACATCACCAAGCTAAAAACAAAAATAAAATGTAAATATCACTCACAGGGCATTATGAGGCGCTCCTTGGTAAGAGCAGTGGATAATAAATGAGTGGCTCTGGCTTTCTCTGGGTCTCCCGGTCCCAACTGGGACACCCACTGTTTTGCTTTTCACTTTGCGGGCCATGGGGTGGAGCCAGCGGGCCCTTATGGGCTCCTTCCAAGAAGCCCCAATTAACGGGGGCCAAGCAGGAGCCAGCATTTTTTTTTTAAGGAGTGCACTGGTGCCCTCCTGGGCTCCCTACACCATTATTTTATTTGGGGGAGACAGTGAAGCCCCTATGGCCCACGTGCTCCCTGCTCCTGGTGAAGCTGGTATATTACCCTGCAGCAGGTCCATTGTTTGGAGCTACAGGGGGAGTCCCAGGCAGCCTGCAGCCCAACCAGGTACCCTGCCTGCTGGATCCCCTGCTTGCACGCATCCCGGGTGCAGTGGGAGCCAGCATTGCTCCGGCCAGGCGAAAGCATTTGTCCTTTGCTCCCGCCGGGTGGGAGTAATTCACTACCTTACCCAAGAACGCGGACAGGTAAAAAGCTTTTGTGCTCCTACCTTGCAGTAGCTGCTTTGTGCTCTTGCTGGTTGGAAGCACAAACCTTTTTCCCAGCCCGCACTCTCGGGCAGGGAAACAGATGGTGTCCCGGGGTTGACTCAAAGCTCCTGGAAAAACATGTCAACAAAGACCTTTCTGCATTTCTTGAATCCAATGAGATCCTCAACTCCACTCAAATGGGGTTTAGAGCACAGCACAGAAACAGCTCTGCTGGCAGAGGTCGTGGAATTAATACGACTGTTGGATCAAGGAGGCTCGGCAGCAGTCCTTTTAGAAATTGGTGCAGCCTTCAATACAGTAGATCATGCCACACTTATCCGGTGGATATCAAATGTGGATATTGATGGCCAAGCACTAAAATGGCTTTCGTCCTTTCTGGACAATTGATCCTTTCAGGTGTTAGATCAATCCTGGTATTCAGACAGTCTTCCTTTAAGCTGTGGGGTGCCTCTGAGGTCTTCCCTGACTCCCACTCTTTTTAATGTTTAGATGTACAACCTGGCTGAAATTGTGCACTCCTATGGGTTGTCATTGGTCTCCTATGCAGATGACACTCAGCTGGTGATTTCAATCTCCACAGACCCCAGCTCAAGCCACCTCAGTCTGGTCCCTTGTATTCAGGAAGTGGCCAGATGGATGGCTAACTGTAAATTAAAGCTCAATGAATACAAGATTCGGGTCATATTACTGGGTAACAATTTTAGCAATTGGGTCCAGACCCTTGTGCTGGACTGCCTGTATAGGCTCCCCAGCCCTAAATGTGTGATAAAGAGTCTTGGAATGTGGCTGGATTCCCACCTTACAATGGATCACCAAGTCAAAAAACGTGCTGCTAATTGCTTTGGTGTCTTAAGACTGTTGGGAAAGGTTCTTAATCTTCCCCCTTTTTTAGCCAGAAGATTGATCGTCCAGGCTCTCATAATCTCATGCCTGAATTATGGTAATGTCTTATACCTTGGTTTGCCTCAATATGTGGTCAAAAGGATGCAGGTCATCCAGAATGTCGCTGTGCAGCGTCTTATGGTATTCCCAAGACACCAGCCTGCAAAAAGGCACTGAAAGACTGCCACTAGCTCCCGGTTGAGCAGCGAGGGCAATTAAAGGCCTTATGTATTTTGCACAGAGCACTTAATAAGAAAGGCCCCCTTTTGTTAAGACCTTTAGCCACCCCATATATTCCTAGGATGTCTCTACGATCCTCTTCAGCACATTTGCCTAAGGTTCCTAAGATCTGCAGGTCTCGCAATGTCCCATTTGACACCCAAAATTTGGAATACTCTTCCATTTGAATTACGTCAGTGACCAACAAACTTTCTTTTCATAAGGCCCTGAAAACTTGGCTGTATAGTAATTAATTTTCTCTTCTGCAGTGATCTGGGTAAACTATGAGGAATGTTCTAGTGCTAGGAGACCTTCACGTTTTACAAGAATCTCAGAATAGAATAGAATAGAAAATATGTGCTCCGCCAAAGCAATGTCCTGCATTATCGCGCCAACTGCTATTTTCAGCATACTGTCAACTGTAGTTATTCTACGCAGGGTCGCTGATGGGACCTACTGTCTTTCGTTGGCCCATATTAAATAACGAAGGTGGCCCTCACTCAGAAGGCTGTGTGTTGTAGACTTTTCCTAAGGCAGGTGAATGAGTTGGGGCCCACCCTTATCCAACTCAGATGGGCGCACACGGGCCTGTTGTTTGCACGGGCACGTCCTGCACTGCGGGAGTGAAGGGAACGTTATAAGCGTTGGTGCTGCTGCCCCTCCCTGCAGTCGTCAACACAAAAAGGACTTCTGGAGGATAGAGTCCCCTAGATCAGGACACGAGCGTCCAATTTGTTTCCAAACCACTATTTGGTAATCGCCATTATTGTTTGAAATATTTCTTTTTAAATAGTGAATCCTATTGGGTTACAAATTGACCATCCTCATGAACATTAATGTGGTAGATTGCAACTTGCGACCTGTTAGGAATGACAGCCATCACAGAAATTGTGGCCTTCAGAGGTCAGCAGACAACAATGTCTTTCTTTTTTTTAAATACAACTTGTTTTCTTTAAAGGGAAACAGGAAACATTAAAAGTGTAAGTTTTGTTTTTTAGAGTAGGCAGTGGTCCTGCCCACTGCCTACTCTTAAAAAATGTTTTGTCAGCAATCACAACGGAGAAGGGGTCCCTTTGCGAATGGCTTACCACCTTCGGTGAGGACGTGGTAAAAGGTTAATGTTTTGCAAATAGATTTTGGTCGCAAAACATAAATACATACCAATCTGATTCAGTATTTGAAAAAGGGCCGACCTAAATACGCCCCTTCTAAATACAGGAATGCAAACCCAAATTGTCATTCTGCAGAATCACAGTTTATAGTTTTTACATAAAAAGCATGTTTGTGGTTGTACAGAATAAGGACATTTGCGACCTCAAAATTGCTTCGGAGCTCTGGCCTTTAGTGCCTCAGTATCTGTTTTCTACGATGGTGAGAACTGTCTTAAGTCATTCCATGCCCTCCTTAAGTCGATGTTAAATTGCAGCCTTACTTCTTGTTGTGTTTTGCCTTGTGTCCCTGCGCGGACACCGTAATGTGTGCGCACACGGGTGTCACCTCCGGGCACCCGTACCTGCTGTGAGGTCACCAGCTGTCAACTGACCGTTGACAGTTGACAGCTGATCACCCTGCCACCTGCACATTGTTCTTCATCCAGGCTTTCCCCTGGAATCCATGTTGGCAAGTTGTTAATTAAAGTACTTCAGCTCTTCACTCTGACTCGTGAGTACTTTAGAAAAGTGGCGACGAGGGCCAACACGGAAAACCCACGCGAATGAAACAGTGATTTTAATATTAAGGAAAAAACAACCTGTGAAACATCTTACAAGAAAAAACAAAAGACTTTTTGAGCGTGATTTCAGCTGTGACATTTAGCAGAAAAAGAAGATTCAGAAGAAAGGTTGGTGCATCTTTTCGTGGCAAGTTTAAAATATCTCAAAAAGAAGAAAATTAGAACATTGGAATTTTGGCATTCAGAAAATAAAGACGATCTACTCGTCTCATCTTACGTGATGAAATGAAGACGATGCAAGTCTATGATTTAAGAACTGACGCAGCGCGTTTTCAATAGACTATCACTGTGAGGAAAAAACGACGAAGGGAGTAAGAAGACAAAAAAAACAACAAAAAGGTAATCGTCACAAGCATGAATGAGTGTCAAATTGAAGAGATAAATGTGAAAAACTGTAAATGGGTGTTGAGTACAGTATTACAACGGTAACTTTGGTAAGCGCATGAGATTATCACCAAAGAAATTCACCTCAGACTTCTCAACTGTAAAAAACGAATTGTCAACTGCCGCAACGATCAGCTGAAGAGCGCGTTAGTTTCGTCATTCCACTGACGTAGGACACGTATTACTACACAGAGTAAGCGGCCATCTTAATTTAAAAAGTCAGCGTTCCAGCCAACGTGCACTGAACGTAAGCACCATCTTAATGTAAGTAAACAAAGTACGCGATCAAGGCAACGACGCGTTCACCATTAACGCGAATTCTTCATGAAATGATCGAATGCTAGCCACAGAGTCTACACAAGGAAAAAGAAAAGAATAAACAACACGGTACTGAACGTACATATTTCCAAACGTGCACATTGTATATTGGGAAGATAAAAGTATGAACTGCAAGTATAATAAATACAGTTATTCCTTCTGTGCTTAAACTTACATCTTGTGCCATAGGCTGCATTTGACACTGCGTTCTGCACTAAATATACAAAGATGTATGGAAAAACTTTGGCTTATAGTAAAAATACATACAAAGAAGGTTATACTTTATTATTCTCATTCCCTCTTGTTTAAGAACACGCTGCACAGAAAATTAAAATTAAACTTAACCATATACTAAAAAATAAAATATGGCTTCAGGATGCATTTGGAATCTTTCTCCACCAGAAACATTCCTACGTGGTGGGGGAGAACCAACTCTAAAATGGGAAGAATGGAGAGAGTATTTTTTGAACTACATCTCAACCTTAGAGGAGGATGATGAAGTGAAACCAGAAAAACAATACAAAATGTTAATGCATTGTCTGGGTGCAGGAGGGATAAAGGTATATAATTCAATTAACAAAAAAGTGAGAGCAGAAAATGAAGGAGATATATTCATGAACGCAATTGATGATTTAAACACATACTACAAACCTACAGTTTGTGTGGGAGTGGATCGCTATTAATTTTTTCATCGCAAACAGGGTAAAGAGGAATCTATTGACGACTATGTCTCTGCATTAAAAAACCTTGCAATAAATTGTAGATTCGGAGCGCTCCACGATGAATTTATAAGAGACCAAATCATAATGCAAGGGTCGAATGAAAATATCCAAGTCAATTTATGGGCTAAAGGAGAGTACCCCTTACAGAATATAATTGACATAGCGCGCAAGGCGGAACTAACAGGACGGTGCGCTAAAGCAGTACTTACAGAAAATAAAGAAAAGAAAGAGAGTGAAAATGTAAGCACAGTAAATGACCAAAAAATGATTTCTAAACAAATTTGGAGACAGAAAGGATTCAAGCCACAGAACAGAAAATATGAAACACAAAAATGGGGACAGTGTTACAGATGTGGTAGTACTTCACATCTAGCCAACGAATTAAAATGCCCTGCTCGTGACGCAAGATGCACTAATTGCGGCATCAAGGGACATTTCTACAAAGCATGCAATAAAAGGAAGACCAAACAAATAAAGATAGTTGACGAAACTGATGAGTATGAATATGCAGAATCAGACGAAGAAAATATGAACATGTTTATCCTAAACATAGATGATGAACAAAATGTTGGATCTAAAGATGGTAATGCAACTAAAACAAAAAAAACAGTTTGTAACATGACTATTGGTGGAATTAAGATTAGTATCGTGGCAGACTCAGGTTCGCCTTATACGACAGTAAATGAAAAAGTATGGTTTGACAAATTCAAGGACATTCTTGGTGATCATTTAAAAAACCCAGATAAAATCATTCACAGGCGAACGAATAGATGTC
Source organism: Triturus cristatus (assembly GCF_964204655.1). Lineage (NCBI taxonomy): Eukaryota > Metazoa > Chordata > Amphibia > Caudata > Salamandridae > Triturus > Triturus cristatus. Next base: position 1,399,133,196 of record NC_140589.1, read on the forward strand.
TGTGGTTACAGAGATTTAAAATTTGAATTCAAAGGCAGAGAAACCGCCGGAAAATTGTATGTTTCTAAGGTTGGTCCTTCAGTCCTGGGTGGAGGGACCAAGGAAACTTAGGTATAATTTTAGATCCTACAAAAAGTGACCCTGTAATGAGTATAACGGATCACGAAGACCAGGCAAGGACCTTGCAAAAAAAATTCCCTAAGGTTTTTAGTGGAAAAGTAGGTGCATTGGTTGGATACCAACACAGAATAAGACTCAAGCCAATAACTATCCCTATAGTACACAAAGTAAGAAACATACCCTTCGCTGTAAGAAAAGAAGTCAAAGACCAATTAGACAAACTCCTTGAGGAGGGTATAATCGAGAAAGTAGATGCGTCTGAGTGGGTTGCACGCTTGGTGATTGCTAAACGGTCCAATGGAAAAATGAGACTTTGTGTGGACCTTCGAGACCTTAACAAAAGTATAGTGGTTGAGCAATACCCACTTCCTAAAATTAATGAAATGTTGGCAACCACTAAGGGAATACAGTGGTTTTCCACAATTGATTTGAAGTCGGCCTATCACCAAGTGCCACTCCATCGTGATAGTAAGAGTCTGACGACCTTTATAACACAATTTGGATGCTACAGATTCACACGTGTCCCTTTCGGTCTCGCATCAGCAGCCGCAATGTTCCAGAGACTCATGAACAACATATTTGAAGGAGTACCTGACATCCTAATATTTCAAGATGACATCCTAGTCATGGGGAGAACTAAGGAGGAACATGACCGAAGAGTACATCAAGTACTCCGTATTCTGGAGGACAAGGGCTTGACAGCTGAGTACCAGAAGTGCAAATTTGCGTGTACATCTGTCAATTATCTTGGTCACTGCATTATAGGTGAAGGTGTCAGCCCAAAAAAGGAGCTATTACAAGCAATAAAAGAATCACCTGTCCCCACCAACAAGGATGAACTAAGGTCATTCTTGGGAATGGTGGAGTTTTACTCAAAGTTCATCAAGAATTTTTCACAAAAGACACATGAACTAAGACAGCTCATTAAAATGAGAAACAAATTTGAGTGGACAGTGGAATGTGAAGAAAAATTCAACAGTGTAAAGAAAGATTTGTGCACGGCTCTTCCCCTTCAAGGATTTGACACAACCTTAAACACTTTCATCACAACTGACGCAAGCAACAGGGTCTAGGTGCAGTGCTAACCCAAAAGGACACTAGAGGTAAGGAGTATACTGTAGCATTTGCTTCACGCTCGCTCACTCCTGCAGAGGAAAACTTTTCAGTCATAGAACGAGAAGCCCTGGCTTGTGTTTGGGCTTTAGAACGTTTCAGACATTTTGTATGGGGAAGGAAAGTAACATTATGCACTGATCATAAACCTTTGACAAAAGTTTTAACGACAAAGGGTTTATACACAGCATCTCCTAGATTTGCCAGACTATCTGTGCGCCTATTCGATTTTATGTATAAAATAGAATATGTCCCAGGAGTGAAAAATGTCGTAGCAGATTTTCTAAGCAGGATGCCAGTAGGAAAGGCAAGCGAAGATGAAGAAGCTAAAATGGAGGAGAATGCTGTTGCTAGTGTATTAGAACAAACTTGCGGAATAACCAAGGAGGAGTGGTTCAAAGAACAGGAGAGAGACAGTACAATAAGTAAGGTTATTCCAATGATAAAGAATGGTTGGGTAGAAAAACAAAAACTAACAGATAATTACAAGGCATTTTGGGAAGTAAAGAATGAATTATCTAACGAAGATGGGTTCCTCCTAAGAAGTGGAAAGTATGTCCCACCTTGCACAATAAGAAGCAGAATACTTAAACTATGTCATGAAGGACATTTAGAGATAGTAAAAACAAAAGGAAGAGTAAAGAACATGTACTGGTGGCCAGGTATGAATTTGGAAATTGAAAGAACAGTTAGGGAATGTACCTTGTGCATGAACTCTGACAAAGCACAGGTAATGTACAGACCACCCCTACAGCCCTTACCTATCCCAGGCATGCCATGGGAAAGAATAGGAATAGACATAATGGGTCCCATTCAAGACAGTCACGAAAAGTGGTATGTGATGGTCATGATCGATCATCTAACAAAATGACCAGATGTGAGATTCACAAACGATCCTGTATCTAGGAACATCGTGAAGTTCATGGATGAGGTTTTCACCCGAGAGGGTCTACCAAAACAGATCGTGAGTGATAATGGCACTCAGTTCACCTCTGAGTTATTCAAAAGTTACATAAAGAAAAATAGCATTGACCATAAGACTACATCAGTTTATCATCCTGCCGGAAATGGGGCAGTGGAAAGATTTAACAGAGTCATTAAAGGGGTGATTCAGATAGCCAACGGCAACAATCTTAATTGGAAACAAGAAACTCTAAAGACTGTTTGGGCGTACAGAATAACCCCGAGCGAATCTACCGGTCTCAGTCCTTTTGTTATGATGCGTGGAAGGACCCCATTATCCAGAGACAATGTGGGTTGGATCAGAGCAGGAAAAATAATTGACTGGTCAACTCCGCATGTTCTGGAAAAACTTAAGCAGTCACAGTCACCTGCAAAAGAAAATTACGACAGGAAACAACGGAAGTAAGCCAGTAAATCTAAAGGAGGGAGACGTGGTCAAAGTAAAGAGGAGTGGCCACATCGCCAAAGGACAGAATAAGTTCACACCTCCCTTAACAGTGCAAGAGGTTTACTGCAACTCTGCTCTCCTCAGTGATGGAAAGGTGTGGCATTTCTCCAATCTTGCGCCATTTAAGCACCTAAATAATGACTCTACCACTGGCTCATCCCAGGTTGTCAACAGTGACAATAAAATTGTTAACAGACAGAAACGTCCTTATTTTTCCGATGAGGATTCCGAATGGGAGTACAACACAGAAGACAGACCCGTTGGTAGTCAAGGAGAGGATGAAAACACCGGGATTGTTGACAGACAGCTTTTGCCCACTACCAAGGAAAGAGTCAGACGGAGGTTGCCCACAATACCGGATCGAAGCAATGTTGACCCAGTTACAACCAGTAGGTCTGGTATACTTTTAGGGCCACCTACTAGGTTTAGAGATTTCGTTTGTGAGTAACATCTTCACTGCCTCCTTCCCTTTCTTTCCATTTCTTTCCCCCCCCCCCCCTTCTTTTCCCATAGGAGGAAGATGTGTTGTGTTTTGCCTTGTGTCCCTGCGCGGACACCGTAATGTGTGCGCACACGTGTAGCGTGCTGAACAACAGGAACCATACATAAGCACGAATCCAAGTCCGGGAATGATTTCTGATCATAGTTTAATTTCACCAGTAAAATAATACAAAGAGCTCACGGCAAAGGAAAGACACCCTCCGTAAACCCAGGCAACTGTACGAATAACAAACAGACCTCGAATCCTAGAATACAGAGATAATGGAACGAATGACACAGTACAATTCCAATCTAAAGAATAACACATTTAAAGGAACAGATACAGCATACTACATACCCCCCCCCCCCATTATAACAAAACAAATAAATAAATAAATAAATAAACAAATAAATAAATAAATAAATAAACAGCAACACAGTTAATATAAAATATAATCTTTCAACTTGACAGGTGGCCCACAAACACGATGGTTACGTGCATTCTCATCAGGTGCAGGAGAGATAACATCTGGAATAGGTGAAGAATTCACACATGAAGAACTTGCACTAGAAGAAACATTTTCAAAATCTGGACCAAAAGTGAAATCTGAGCTATCCTCAACACTCCTGTTAGCATACACTCTGTTAAAAATGTTAACTTGAGGTTCAGAAATTTTGACCACACTGTTCTTGCTCCACCACCCTCCATTCTCTAAAAACAGTGACGGTTTACTAACTTTGATGATTCTAACTGGCAAGGAAAATCTGGACTGGCCTTTGCAAACTCTAAACGGTTTTTTGATTAGAACCCAATCACCGGGTTTAAAATCAACTTGAGACCTGAGATTTTTATCATAACACTCTTTTTGCACTAGTTGTTTTTTAGCCACAGTTTCACTAGTTATGTGATGGTCTGCTGGCATGTTCCTTCTCTTTCCCAAATCAGAACCAGAAGCCAAATTATTAAACCAATTAGGCATCAATTTTGACTTAGCTTCTCTGCCTCTGAGAGCTTTAAACGGGATAACATTAGTGGTGGAATGGGGTGTGTTGAGATATGCCCAAACCTTGTTTTGTATGAAAACACCCACATCTACATTAGAGGCTAAAGCAGTTTGCACACCTTCTTTTATGAAGCGGTTCGCCCTCTCCACTAAGCCATTCGAAGCTGGGCAATACAAAGCAACTTTGAGATGTTGGATATCATTGCTATTTAATAATTCAGTAACCTGATTTGACAAGAAATGTTGACCATTGTCAGTGACAACATAATTGGGATTGCCTTCAATCTTAAAAATATTCTTTAAAAACAATATGACAGAAGCTGAATTTTGAGCATCTACAAAAGAATAATAAATCCATTTGGAGTGGTAATCAATTGCAACGATACAGTATCTTTTCTCCGCAGGAAGTAAAGAAAAAGGGCCTGAAAAATCAATGGCAATTTTATCCCACGGAAGATCTGGGAATGGAACTGGGTATAAAGGTTTACTGTGCATTTTCCAATGTTTGTCCGAAACAACACAAGCTGGACAGTTCTCTATGAATGATCTTACTTGCTTGTCTAAACTAGGCCACCAATAAATGCTCCGGAGTTTCTTACACGTTGCTGAGATGCCTAAATGGCCCTCATGAGCAAAATTTATGAGTTTAACCCGTAAATCCGTTGGAGGAATGAAAAGGCCATTTCTAAGACAAACACCATTATCAAATGAAAGCTCTTCACTAACTTGTGCATAGGACCTAAGCTCATTATCTAGGTTTTTTGGATTAGGCCATCTAGTTTTAATGAAAATTCCAACTTTCCCCAATGATTTATCCTTAGACATAGCAGATGTCCATTCATCCTGTGAGATTTTGTTGGAGCATGTGGCAACGGCATCAACTAAACCAACCACACAATCTTTGGAAAAATTGTTCTCACCTTCGCTTGAGTCAGGAAGGGGAATAAGAGATAAACAGTCTGCTCGTACATTTTTCCCTCCTTGAATATATTTCACATTGAGGTTATACTCTTGAAGCTTGGAAAGTAGTCTAACTAATCTGGCAGATGACTTACCTAAACCATTCCCAGATAATAAAGAAACCAATGGTTTGTGGTCTGTAAAGATTTCACACGGAATGCCCCAAATATATGTTTTGAATTTTTCAGTGGCCCATACTATGGCCAGTGCTTCCCGTTCAATAGTGCTATAGTTAGACTCGGTAGATGTTAAAGCTCAGGATGCAAAGGCAATAGTACTCTCCTTACCATCCACCCACTGGCCGAAAACTGCCCCAAGACCTATTTGACTAGCATCTACACACATGAAAGGTTTGGCACTTGGCACAAAAGGGTGTAATGCTGGTGCATTAATAACCAGAAGTTTAACTTGATTAAAACATTCCTGAAGTGTGTCATCCCATGTGAACTTGGAGCCTTTCTTGAGTAAGGACCTCAGTGGCTGAACAATTTGTGCATAACCAGGGACGAACCTAGCGTAATATTCACAAAGGCCAAGGAAAGAACGCAACGCGTCTTTGTCTGTTGGAGGAGGAGCATTACGTATGGCTTCAGCATTGCAAAATTTTGGTTTGATGCCTTCGTTGGAAATAAGATGACCCAAATATTCAACCTCGTGAACTAATAGCTTGCATTTACTAGCTTTGACAGTCATACCTTTGTCTTGCAGTATGGTGAAAACCTTATTAAGAATAAGTGTGTGTTCTTCCTCAGTCTCTGTGTGGACCAAAATGTCGTCTTGAAATGCCTGGACCTGTCGAAAATCACCAAATAGGTTATCCATGAGTTTTTGAAACACACTTGCGGCTGATGCTAGACCAAACGGTAATCTCAAGTATTTAAATGCACCGAATGGTGTCACAAAAGCAGTAAGTGGTTGCGAAGTGGATGATAGATGGATCTGATGGTATGCTGAATGCAAATCGATCGTAGAAAAGAATTTAGATTTACCAATGTTTGCGAGCATTTCATGAATGTGTGGTAACGGGTGGCAGTCTACAAGGATGTCCTGGTTAAGGGATCTAAGGTCAACACACAGCCTGAGGTCGCCAGACTTTTTCTTCTGTAAAACTACTGGAGAAACCCATTCAGAAGCATCTATTGGGGCAATGATACCCTCCGTTTGCAAGTTGGATAGGAGAGTTTTCAAATCCTCTCTGATGCTAATAGGGATTGGTCTTACTTTGTGTACAACTGGAATGGCATGCTTTTTAAGGACAATAGTATGTTCAAACCCCTTGACAGTACCAACACAATTCTTAAATACATTTGGAAATAGTTGTGCAAACGTGTCAATAATGGAAGTTTGGTTAACAATAGACAAAATATCAGATGGTACATCTCCTAAAACAATAGGGGGATCTTGACCCGGACGTAAAATGATACCTAATAAGGCGAGATCCTTCCAACCAACGATGTCTCTGCCTTTGATAGCTACATAAATTTTGGTTTTGATTGATCTGCCCAAACAAATCAGTGTATCCCAGAAGTAACCTATTAAATCAATATCTTGTTCTCCGAATGCTTTTGGGTTAATGTCAGGAGGAAGCAAAGGAAACTTGTTAGGCCATAATCTATAAAATGTAACATCAGCTAAAATGGTAACTGGTGCACCTGAATCTGCCATAGCTAGAACAACTTTGTTATCAATACAGATATCTGTGAATGGCCCTTTAATGGGTTTGTCAGAATACTCAGGAATATCAATGGTAACCACTATATTGGAAAACTGGGAAGTGCAATCTTGAATTTCAGGAGGGTCGACAGTAACATTAGAAATTCTAATTCTGTTAGGGTTACTGTTGGTATTGTACGATGTGTAATTAGACCTTTTGTTGCAAACACTTTGAAGGTGTCCAAATTTTTGACATTTACCACATTTTTTCCCTAAAGCTGGGCAGGACGGGTTATTACCAATGTGGTTTCTTGATCCACAACGGAAACAAATTAATTGTGTTCTAGGGTTTTGGTTTCTCATGAACCTTCTATCGGGATATTGTTTTGGATTAATGGCGCAAACAGTGTTCTCTTCAGAGATAAAATTTGTGGTTTGAGGTAAAGCTTGTTGGGAACCACCTTGTGTAAGTAACTGCATGGGTTGAACACTAGATAAGACTTTGGACGTAACAATTGACCTCTCAATGCTTTTTGCGATATCAATTGTTTTGGTCAAAGTGGGATTGCAAGAGGTGAGTAATCGTTCTTGTATTTTCTTGGAAAAGCAATGGAACACGAATTGATCCCTTATATATGTGTCAACATTTGCACCAAAATCACATTTTTCAGCCAGTACTCTCAAGTTCGCAATGTAATCCTCTACTGAGTCATCTGATGCCTGTTTACACATCGCAAAGTTGAATCTTTCAAGAAGAACGCTTGTTGAATCAGGGTATTGTTTCCCCATACGTAGTTTGGCTTCCACAAAAACATTCCAAATAGTGTCTTCGGACGTAGGTGCTGGGTAATGTGGAAGGTTCTCAAAGACTCTACGTCCGGCAGCGCCTAAATGGTTGAGCAGTAATGCTAACTTCCTGGTAGGAGCATAAGCATCCGCACCAATAGCAGTTAGGTAATTCTCAAAATCTTTTAACCACTCTGTCCACTTCAGTTCGGGTTTACCTGGTTTTAAAAGAAAAGGAGTAGGCTGGATGACTCCTTGAGCAGTTGCCATAACAAATGAAGCTGTGAAATAAAATAATACACCAAAAATAAAATACAAAACCAGGAAACAAAAAGTTAATTGAGGCAAGCGGCGTGTGGGTTTTGAAAGACGACACTCAATTATTGAGTTGCATCGAGATTTATGCATTAATGGGTGTAAAACCACCAAAATCGAGTGTTTGTATGAAACTGGTTGTATAAATTGCTTCAAAACTTTCTCAAGATGGCCGCCGACGTAGGACGTCAGTACGCTCCCATGAGGCTTTGCTGTCTTCCTGTCGAGGCAGACGTGGAATGCCAGAAGGATGAAACGCCAGGTGGAACGTCTCCGTAATGAAGGCTCTGAAGGTTCTGAGCGCTCTTTCGGAGTTCGAGACGAGTGGCGCGAGCACCCAATGACGTGCAAGGTAATGCCCCGTAAATTCAAACTTTAACTGCTGTAATTATTAAAGTCCCGAAAGCGCTTCCTTAAATCTGTTTGCGCAAGCGCCTGACCCACCTCAATGATCCGCACTGTTCCGGTGGGCGGCAGCATGAAGATAGGGACGGCCGGTGAGCTCTGAGTTCTGTTGGTCAGTATGCCAACTGACGATCTTCAAACCCCACTCCTGGTACCATAAAATGTAGCGTGCTGAACAACAGGAACCATACATAAGCACGAATCCAAGTCCGGGAATGATTTCTGATCGTAGTTTAATTTCACCAGTAAAATAATACAAAGAGCTCACGGCAAAGGAAAGACAACCTCCGTAAACCCAGGCAACTGTACGAATAACAAACAGACCTCGAATCCTAGAATACAGAGATAATGGAACGAATGACACAGTACAATTCCAATCTAAAGAATAACACAGTTAAAGGAACAGATACAGCATACTACAACACGGGTGTCACCTCCGGGCACCCGTACGTGCTGTGAGGTCACCAGCTGTCAACTGACCGTTGACAGCTGATCACCCTGCCACCTGCACGTTGTTCTTCATCCAGGCTTTCCCCTGGAATCCGTGTTGGCAAGTTGTTAATTAAAGTACTTCAGCTCTTCACTCTGACTCGTGAGTCCTTTACACTTCTATGCTTTCGAAATGCGTCGGGTTTTAGTTTTCAAACTCTGGTCACCATAAGCAATGTGTGCTTTTTAAGACCAAGAACATATTTTTCTTTAAGCACTGTGTTTTTTAAAATGAATCTTCCCCAACAATAACATTATACAAAAAAAAAACTAGCATTGGCTACGCTAAAAAAAAAAAAAAGGGCAACCAATGCCAGTCTTGTTGGCTGTGTCATTGCTTGTCATAACTACCGCGGGGTTGCGCAAATTGCTAAAGAGTTGTCAAACAAAGCGGTTACTGAGAACTGTACACGCGAGAGGTGAGCAGCAGAACTGTTCTCCTGTAGCCATCCCATTCGTAGCAACGCACCACCATATAGCAAGTAATGCTTCTTCAAAGCCCGTTACTGGGTACCAACCACCCCATTCTGCTCCGGTACCTGCCTGGTTCTGCTTCTCTATGTATTCAACCTGCACGTCTCACGCCGTCCTACTTCAATTGGCAACAGGTAGAACGACGCTGTGTCTGGTAACCACAGCAACGACCCTTGCGTATGACGTAGAAGCTAAAAGGCGTCAGTTGGAAAAAAAAAGATTGTCAGTAAGCAGAAGTGGGACTGCGAAGTGTTGGCCATGATACTGTTTATCCTATGGCCAATGAAGAATAGTTTTATACAGCACTATTACAGTTGTAATGAAGATTGTTTTATAGAAGCAGATTAATCGGTGTTTCCGATTATTTTGCAATGTTGTTGATGGAGCATAAGTTTGCGTGCGAACAGGGTGTCGCTATTGAAATCAGGCTTTCGCAGTGCATTTTGAAAACATGCTTTTTTTTCTAGCGAGTCAACAGCGATATGTTGGTACTTGACCCTCTGCGGAAGTCTTTAAAAATAGCAGTTTTCTCTTCTCAGGCAGAAGTCTGTTTTCTCTTTCAGTCGCCACGGCTTTGCTGCTAGTCTGTCTTTTGTTTTTGTACTGTCACCGGCCTCCTCTCCAGCCTCACTGTTTCTGTACCCGTTCCTCAGAGTGTGAGAGAACTTTCGTGACAGGGAAGATGGCGTCCACCGCGGCAGGGAAACAGCGCATACCGAAAGTGGCAAAGGTGAGTGTGGCGGTCCGAGAACAAAGTAAAAATAAAATGCGATAAAGAGACTTCAGGCTCCACACCCAAGGCTACAGAGGAATGTGTTTTACTGAAAGATACTCCGTGAAGCCTACCAGATGTTTATTTGAGAGTAAGACTAATCGAAAAGTTCAGATTGTGTGTTGTGCGTACTGGTGTGTGCAGTTGATACAAATTGGTGTTTACATCTGTTGCTTGAAGGACCTCTCTGACGTCATCCGAAACGCGACGATCTTTTAGATTTAGTACTTCTTCAGATGGAATGTGGATTAGATGCTCTGGTCTTGCTACGCGTTGATCTCTGTAGTCATATTTTTTTACGCAACTGCACTAAATTACAAGGATTTGAACACATGACCTGCAGATTACACCTTGGGATTTAACATAACCAATCTGTTTATTTTTCTTGCCTTTTATCTCCTTTCAAATGTTTTTTTTTTTGTGCTTCTGTGTCCCTTTTCATTCTTTTCGTCATATTCTTGTCTAGGTCCATGCCCTTCAATTTGATTTTTATATATTCTTTCATTTCCTTTGTGTGTCCTCGGTTTAGTTTTTATGATTTCCCCCTTTCTCAGAATACTCTCTTCTCCCTCCTGTTTTACTCTGGTTGACTTCACAGCTGTTAAAGATGTGACCAAAGTAATGGGAGTCAAAAGTGCACTGAATATTGGAAAGGCCCCCATCATATGAGCAGATTCATAAAATGGATGCAGCCTCTGGGACATCTGAGCCAAATCCTAGTTGGAAAATAACATGTTGCCAGATTTCAGATCCTTAGGCGTGCTTAAGCCACGTATTTCTTTGTTTTGTACAGTGCATTACACCCGAGCGGGCCTCTCTTTAATGTTAAAAGGGGGTGGGGACAAGGAATACAAGGAGTACACCGAATCTAATTAGCATAGATGCTGTATGAGGTCAATGAAAGTTATGTCCCAATCATATAATATCCTTCACTTTAAAGTGAATAGGTATATCATGTTTTTCACATATGCTTACACTAGTGCTTCCGTTCTAGTTGCAGAGGATGTGCAATTAGTTTCATGGAGTTTTGCAGTAATCGCAGTGTTGGGGTTGGAATGTCCCCTGTATAGTATACCGGTGTATCTCCTGGCCCCGAGCGTCTTACTGCCTGTGTATCTGGAATCCTGACTTTTATTTTGGCCCTAGTGTCATGCCAGTATATCTCTGTGTGCGGAGACCCAGGTCTGTCTCTGAATATTTGAGGTCCTGGACTTGTCCTGTGACCTGAAGGGGCTTACCAAGCTGTATGATAATAGTGGACAGAGGACTACAGCCCTTATCCTATGTGAAACACATAATGTGGTTGTGGCAGCATACCATGTTTTAAGATTGATAGTGTGATCAGAACTTTTTGCTTGTCTTACAGAGTGTGGCTACAGGCCCTAGTTTTCTAGAGTTAAGATGTTATGTCTATGCCCAGAACCTTGTCCTGTCATTTTGTATGTTGAGTGTGTGTACCTGTGCAGTAATAAGACTCCGTGTAAGAGTATCTAAGTACTAAAGTCCGTCTCATACATTTTTGGATACCTCTGGTTGACACAGCTCAAAACGGAGGATGAGGACAGCTTCCCAGACAGTGAAAGTGTATTGTGTGCATTACTGTTTTGGAGGGTGGCAATACAGACACTGAAGTGAGGAGTTTGAGACAGGGCTACCTTTAGAATTTCCATGAGGACTTTTGTTAGCATGGGGTTGCTGATTAGTTGCACTGCCTTTTGGTTGATGCTATCAGTGAATGGTGGGGCTGCAGTTTCTGGTGTGTTAGTTGGAAAGGTTTCTAGGTGAGACCTGCCCTTTTTTCTGCTCTGATTCCTGCTTTAGAGAGACTGATAACAACCAGGTGCAGAAACCTCACACCTCATTGGGCCTGTTTTGTGGAGGTTTCTGTTTGGTGACCGCCTCATTGTTACCTGTTGTGAGAAGCATCACTCTACACGAAGGCTGTATCTAGGGAGCAACCAGAGAGTGACACTTGAAAGGATAACCACACCAAACTGGTTATGAAGTTGGAGATGAAATCCACATCCTCTCTCTAGAAAATGTGTGTGAAAGTGAGACTAAAACCACCCCATTTTGATCTAGTTCGAAGTCCCTCGTGACCAAAAAAGGGTGTGCACCGAAAAGTACTCTAAGGACTGCTGTGTGACTAGGGCTGTTGTCTGTCTTGCAGCCCGTCTCCTATAATGGAGGGGACATCACCTGAAGTCTCCACTTTCTGCTCGAGGAGCTGAGTTTCTTTCCTAGAACCCCATCTGCTTTCTGATAGAGGGAAAGACTCTGCCTGACTCTGCAAGAGGAGAAGCTCATTGGATCCCAGGGACTGAGGAACACTCAGAGGAAACAAAATACCTGATAGCAAAGCCAGTAGGGACCCGTGCTACAGAAGGTCCCCATGGTCTCTCAGACAAGTTCCTGACAGGGACTGCTTCAAGCATTTGTGAGTGCATCGACCCAATCAAGACTGCAATTGCCTGTGCTGTCCCCATCGGTGCTGCAACTGCCTGCATTGTCCCCATCAGTGCTAAGTCTGCCTAGGTTACTGCACCAGTCTGACCATAACCTAAACCAGAGTCGGCCGAATTTCCCATCTGGGGCTAACTCCTCTTCTGTGTCTGGACAGAGCTGCTGCATCCCGACCCATAACTGCACAGCAGTGCCAGAGCAGCTGCTCACTGATAAAGGGAGGTATGAGCTGCGCCCGGCCTCTTTGGCGGTGGCTACAGTTGCTCATAGCCTCCTTGGCATAATATAACAAAGCATATGCAGTATGACGTATATGCTTTGTTATATTAGGTGATTATGAAAACAACGAAAGAGTGTGCCTTCTTACGAGAAGAGCAGGCATGAAGAATCTTACTAGATTCGTTTGAAAGCCCTCACTCACCAACCTAGTTGGTGACATGCTTCATCATTGGGCCCCACCCGGAGAGGCCGAGAGCCTCCCCGGTGTGCTTCAACGCCAGAATAACTTCAGAGCAGGATTGATTGATTGATTGGGTGACAGTGGCAGTGAAAGTGTGGGTGTAGTGATTAAAATGTGATGGTTAAAAATGTCTAGATTGTGTCCAAACAAACCTTTTATTAGTCGGCCAATCAGACACGCTAAAAACAAAGTGTGGGGTCAACATGTTTCTGCCTACGTGGTGCTATTTACCAGGCATTCTTCAGGACCAAAGACCTGTACCTCGGCGGTATGAGCCGGATGGTTCCAAAGGGCAGAAGTAGGTACTGAGTGGGTGCCAGGCAGTGAAGGCGGTGTGCCATTTCTGCCACCACCCCATTCCGAGACCCATGGTGTGATAAAAGATTACACCGCATGTGCAATCTGGTTTCTCTAAATAGAGCAACCTTTTCTATGATTTCATTTTTTTCACTTAATTTTTCACTTTCACGTCCTCTGGTTAGGGTGGGCCTTAGCGCGCGCATACCGCAGAGGTAGAGGTCTTTGGTCCAGAAGAATGCCTGGTAAATAGCACCACGTAGGCAGAAACATGTTGACCTTACACAATGGGGCATAACTGAAATATCTATCCAGTTTTCGCACCCCACACTTTGTTTTTAGCGTGTCTGATTGGCCAACTAATAAAAGGTTTGTTTGGACACAATCTAGACATTTTTAACCATCACATTTTAATCACTACACCTACTCTTTCACTGTCACCCAATCAATCAATCCTGCTCTGCCGTAATTCTGGCGTTGAAGCACACCGGGGAGGCACTCAGCCTCTCCTGGTGGGGCCCAATGATGAAGCATGTCACCAACTAGGTTGGTGAGTGAGGGCTTTCAAAAGAATCTAGTAAGATTCTTCATGCCTGCTCTTCTCGTAAGAAGGCTCACTCTTTTGTTGTTTTCATTACCTTGATTGGGGGACCAAGAGTGCTCCTTACTTAATTTTCCTTTCTCTCCTGTTGATAACAAATACTAGGTGATTAGACAAAATAATATGATACACTGCAACACTTAAACGTCAAATACAGTATACAGACACGCACATATTCCTTCTGTACGTTCTTAATTGTTATATTTATGTTGCCACAAAAAGTTATCAAACTATACAGACAAGTAATCAAACTGAGAAAGGTGTGGTTAATAACAGCAGGTGTGGCTGAATAGGTCACTATGGTCCATTCACAATATTAAATTGAATCAAGATCGATTTATGAGTAAGAAATATGGTTAATTTTTCCCCACGCCATACCGTATATACTTTGTTATACTGATAGATCTGGTGCGGTGGAGTTACATGGGCGAACTCCTGGTTTGGTATATACCCTGGCCTCCTTGCTGGCGCTGACAACGGTGCTGTCTCTTGCTACAAGCTCTCTGTCTGCAGAAGGACAATGAGGCCTCCAGATCTGCTCAGTAGGAACGTGAGAGACTAAACACTTTACTCACAACTCCACCAGAGAAAAGAACCCAGAGAAACGTGAACTGAGTGCACATTTTGACATATGAGGTAGTTGACACTGCACATGAATCTAATTTATGGTACTGTCATAAAAGCTGGGTGTGGCATGGGAGAGAGTAGAAGCCATCAAGGAGTGTTACTGGGCGGGATTAGCGTGAGGAAAGTCAGTGTATGTAGCATCACAAGGGAGAATTGTAATTGGGATCTCTGCCCTGTATACTGGATTGAATTGTGTTGTATTCAGTACTGTTGTGTGATTAAAAAGTCTCTTAAAGACAAGCACTGTGCTGAACATTAGGTTATTGTGTTTGTTGATTGATTGTTGAGTTCTCTGCCCATGAACCCCACAATATTTCTCAGGAAAGCCTATGACTGCTCACCCTCAGTATACTGAGTCACGTGCTGCAGGGGATGTTGTTGACCCAATTTGCAGAGCTATTGTTGGACATACACCAGTAGCAAACAACCTCAACCACCATGGTTGGGGCTCAGTATCTCCTCTCTGGCCGGTGGCCCTATGAACAGGGTCTGACACACAATGCAGTAGAAGTCGCATGCATACTGCAGGGGCTGCAATGAGTGCTGTAACAGTCACTCTAAGACTACTGCAAAGTGGCTGGCAGCACTTTTAAAACTCACAAATAAATCAAAAGTATAAACTCACATTTCCACTTAATGGCGTTGCAGCATTGTCCAGGGCCTTAGTTCAAGCAAGGAAAATTAGCTTCTGATTGCTCTTTGGGTCCTACAGCGTATCATTAATTGGGGATTAGTGGACCCCAGGGTGCCTGTGCCACTGCATCTAATGCACAATTGATAGCAGGTGGAAAGAAAACCAAACAATGTATCACCAACCTTGTTTGGTTTCCCTTGTCAATTCTTTCTAATCATTGTTTAGTAATTTAAAAATGCTTCAATTTGCCATGAAATGAATTTACTGCAGCTTAGAATTGGGGCCTTTTTGGGTCTGGATTTTGAGATTGTGTTAGCCGTCTCGTCAGACTATAGCTTTTCCAAAAATTGTATACATTAGATACATACAAAGAAGGGCTTAATTTACTTGTCTGTTCCATCATCATTGACATTTCTTTAAAAAAAAGGTTTTTCTTTATATTTAACAAAAGAAAACAAACCATAACAAAGTCGGTTACAGTCATGCAGTAACATACATTACTAGGCCATACATCATACAATACACTATTCTAGTCATGACGGTCCTCCTGAGAAATCAGCTTCAAAATTTCCACATAGTCATACCGTAGTGCCGTTGGATTTCTCTTTCCTTTGGATGCTAGGGAACCATTACCTGCCCGTAGGTTTAAAGGGCACACCCCTCTGGGATCCATCTAGGCGCCTCCCGCCTCAACATCCAAGCCATAATAGGTCCTCCATTTACCCCACACCCTGTGAAATTTCTTCGGGCACCCCCTCGCCTTATAGGTAACCCTTTCAGCTGCCATATACATGTCCGTCCCTGCCTTCCACTCTTGGAGCAAAGGAGCATTCATAGCTCCCCACGTTCTCTCTACGTCCCTTTTCGCCACTACCAGGGCTAGCGTAGTAAAGATGAGTTGTGGCCAGCCCAGGTCTGCATCTCCCGGTGTTCCCAGCAATATAAATTTAGGGTCCAAGGGTATAGCCACTTATAGAACATTGCTCAGTTCCCGTAATACCTTCCCCCCAGTAGACCTGTATTTTAGTACATTCCCAGAGAATGTGATAACGTCATTGACATTTCTATTCCACCCACCACATTATACATCGTGGGGCAGTAGGCCAACCAATTTAAGCCATTTGCTCCCTTCACTTTGGGTTAGTGCTCAAAGCCTGTGCTCATTGCTAACTTGCATCTTAATATAGTTACCCTTCTTTTCATATATACAAAGCAGGTTAAAGTGTTCTTTCTATAGCATTTACTTTTTTTATTAGCTCTACTGGCTATTTAGTTTGCCTGCACTCCAGGTGCCCAGCTAGATGGTGATTTATTTTCTGTTTGCTTTTGAAAGTTGCTTTTACAAAGTTTTTTTTAAGTGACGTAACATTGCATCTTACTATGATTTGAGTGATTGTTTAGGTCATGATTTCTTCTTCTTATTATTATTCACACGTTATAATAATATGCATGGCACAATTAAGTCTTGTTATTAAAAACATCCCTAGTAAAACGACCATGTGAATGTTTTTTGTAAATTAAAGAAAAAAATATTGGAAGTATACGCTGTTCACATTTAGGTGGCAGCCTGTTCACTTTTTTGTGTTTATACTTGTTGCACATTTTGTTATAAAAAAATAACCATTGCACCAGCGTACCAAGGCCAGACCTATTGACTCTGCCACTGCTTGTTTTATTTGAAATGTGCCATTTTTAAAGGGCCCATTTAAATTACCTTCCTTCACAGCGAGGGAAATACTTCTTTCTTGATTGCCTAACACCCAGCAGTAGACCTTTGATGTAGCCACAAAAGGCAGTGCATGGGCGTTTGTGTTCTCCATTGCTCAGCTTTTTGGTCCAATTAGTATACTGAAAAATTTGTGCATCTGGCTGTCAAGTACCCACCTAAGTCACAAGAGTTAATTATTTTGTTAATTTTCCGGTCTTCAGTATTTTAAAAATCTATTTAGAACTCTATATTTCGATGGAAAATGTACATGTTTGAACTATCTAATGATGCAATGCTAAGTGCTTAACAATAGGTGCACTAAAGTTTTGTCCTTCACTTCTAAGGATTTTCCTCGTTTTTTTCTTCTCTCCCTTTGTCTTTACTTCTCTCCCTTTTACTTTGCTTCAGTTACATGTGCTTGCTCACTATCTCTCAATATACTGTACGCTGCAATACACTGTAAATAGTCACTATATTTATTTTAAATAATACAGTTGCACCTATATCACCACTAAATACATGCTATTATGGCCATTTTCGCATCATCCAGCACCAGTTTTATGTACAGGAGGACATTGATCATTGAATCAATGTGTACAGGTGACTTTTACTATCTAGCTTTCAAACCAATAAAAAAGGGTTTAACTCAGGATTTTAATAGGAAATCATAGCATGTCCTTATTTTGACACATTGTTACAAATATCAACTCTTGTTAGCCACTCTGTTTCTCGCATTTATAGTTAACTGAGCAAGGTAAGCCTGGCTAGAAGAAAGGGTTTCCTTTTAGGTCGAGCCTACTAGATGGCATGTGCTGTCTGTCGTGAGGAGAATTGTGGCTTATCAAGAACATAGAGGGGCTTGGAGCCCACCCATTGTTTACCATTGGTTGGCTTTCCTCGTTAGTCTTATTTGCCTGCATCTTATTCATGTCCCAGCTTGTCAATCTTGTATTTGTTCCTCCGATGCAGCATTCCTCTTTAGTCCCTTTTAATTGGCGGGCATCACTGCTTCCACTGCTTGCTTTTCAAGCACTACTTTTTCTCTTGTGTGCAGAAGCTCATAAGAGTGTGTGTGTTTTTCGAGTCGCCTCACTTTGTGTCATCCCTCCTCCTGCAGTCCATGTTCCTCTCTGTTACCTGACTGCTTCTCGCCACCCTCCTCCCTCTCATGCTTGCCTGTGTGCTTCCCCCCCACCTGCGCCCTTCGTGTTGTTTGCCCGAAATACCGGTGTTGCTTTCGCTTCTGCCCTTCCCCGTTGCTTTTGTGTCCCCTCTAGGTACCCTCTCCCATTTTGCTTCAGTGTTTGTCTCCCACCTTCTCCGTGTTGCTTCACTGTTCCCCTCCCCACCCATCCCATGTTGCTTTAATGATCCCCCCACCCTTCTCCGCGTTGCTTCTGCTGCCCCAAATCCTCCCCATGTTGCTGTGCTGCTGGCCCCCACCGTCTTTCGTGTTCCTTCATTGTTTACCTCACCTGTGTTGCTTCTGCTCCCCCTATCCAACCACGGAAAAAGAAAAGTTTTTGCACATTTTAATTTTCTTTTTAGTTGCCTATCCAACTTGGATGGGTAACTAATAACTAAAAAGGAGAAAACAAATGTGTGTACACCTACAAAGTGATTCAGGTGGCCGATTCAAAGGCTATTTTTTTTTTTTTTAACTTTAGCTATGCTGCACAGCATCACAGATTCTGTGCAGCGTGGCTAAAACTCACAGGCAAAGCCAATAGGTCAGAAATGCGAGATCCGCTGGCTTAGCCAATTCTTGTTGCTTTCTCAGTTGCCCATCCCCTTTCTGCTCGCAGTGCTGGACAATACATCTCCTTTTCCAAGGGCTTGTGCTCGTCAAGCTGAGGATTAAACATCAAGGAACCCTTTTTTAAATGTAGGAAATGTTTCAGCAAAATGAAGAAAAATGTAGGACCTTCTATCCCTACTGTTCCCATCCGTTTTAACCTCTGCCCACCTGTGTTTTTTTTTTATTTTTGCAGTGATATTGCTGGTTTACTGCGTGATGTTCTGGCTAATGGGGTCACAAAACCAGGACATTGCTTTCCTTTTTCCCCTCGCTCCTTTCTCGCCCTTACAAACCAGCACAAATATGTTTATTGAAGCCTGATTCTTCTTCTAGTATGTCAGACATAGAAACTTGAAAGATTTTCATTGCGGCAACTCTACATGGCAGCATTTAGAAAAGTGTTTCAATTTAAACTACAAACATTGCCTCTAATAAGCTACTGCAGCTAGAATGTGATCCATTATGAAAGATAAGTCGATTGTTTGTTAACATCTGTTCTTGCATAGTGCTTAATCAAGTACAATGTTGACATGACTAATAAGTTCAGAGTGACATGACTATATATTTGGAGGAATGTATTTTGTGCAAAGTTGGTGGTTTTGTTGTTGCACTTCTTATTAATGATATACTTTGTATAGAAGAGATAAACCTGTAAAGCAGTTTTGTAATAAAAACGTTCTAACAGTGTATCCATCTTATTTTTTAAACCTTTATTTATTAGCATTTTATAATTTGCTTTCCTATTCCTCTTTTTCTGACTTAGCTTTGTTAGCCTTTGGACTCTGAGCAATTTACCACTGCTGATCAGTGCTAAAGTGCATGTGCTCTCCCCACTAAACATGCTTGGGATTGGTGTTTACCTGATTGACATATTTAATTTTCTTGTAAGTCCCTTGTAAAGTGGTACACCATGTACCCAGGGCCTGTAAATTAAATGCTACTAGTGGGCATGCAGCACAGATTGTGCTATCCACAGAAGTAGCCTTTCAAACCTGTCTTAGGCCTGCCATTGCAGGACCAGTGTGCGCAATTTACGGCCACTTCGGCTTGGCATTTAAAACCTACTTGCCAAGTCTTAAACTCCCCTTTTATTACATGTAAGCCTACTCTAAGGTAGGCCCTAGGTAGCCCTAAGGGCAGGGTGCTATGTAAGTAAAAGGTAGGACATGCCCCTAATGTTTTGCATGTCCTGGTAGTGACAAACAACCTATTTCGTTTTTTACAACTGTGAGGCCTACCCCTCTCATAGGGCAGCTTTGGGAATTCCTTAATAATCTTTTACGCTGAAATTCTTGATCAGAGAGGAGTAGCTTTTTCATGTTTCTTATGTTTGATGGTATTGATAAATCCTACTTACTTGTGAGGTTGGATTTAACTTAACTATTTTAGAAATGCCCCTTTTAGAAAGTGGACATTTCTCTGCACTTACTGCTCTTTGTGCCTGACAACCTGTCTCCACTGCACTTGTGGGCTGGGCTGAGTTACAGCTACATTTGTGTATTCCCTCTAGACAGCCACAACATAGGGCACTTAACTTCATCTGCATTTATTTGCATACTGATGGGTCATCCTGGGCAGGAGGGAGGAGAGGGGGTAACACTTCACTTGAATAGGCAGTGTCCTGTCTCCACACAAAGGGCTGATTTATCCCGCCCCCACACCTAGGCTGGCAGACTGGACTGGGCTAAAAGGGGATACATGCACTTTAGTGAGTTTTTTTCAAGTCACCCCCACATCAAAGTCACTTTGAGGTATGAAAAGTGGATCTCTGGACCCATCCAATCAGGCACTATTTGGACTTGTAACCAGACATAGCTGGCTGTATATCTGCACATTGCCCGAAGAAACTGCTGTGCTGCCAGGAGGGACTGCCACTCTGCTAACTGCTCTGCTGTGTTGGCCTGCTGCTTGTTGAACTGCAGGAGGGAATGCCACTTTTCGACCTGCCTTCTTGTGTTAGCCTGCTGCCTGCTATTTTTGTGCTGTGTGGACTAAACGTGTTCTCCAAGGGCTTGTTGGGTTGCCCCCTGTTCCCCAAAGTCTCGGCCATCAAAGACTTTGCCTTCTAGTCCCTGCCATGGGACTTCACACATTGTGTGTCCAGCAGTGTGCTATTGATAACTAACACGTCGCTCCTAATCTCCTACTCGTGGTGGGAGCAAAGTGAGCGCTGTTTGTTCCCCTGTTTCCAACTCACACTCCGGAAAGAAGTCTACTGAGTTCCCCCCTTTTTATAGTGTGGCCCTGCCCGTACTGGAGATTGCGACCGAGCGTTTCAGGTCATGCCAGCCAGAGCACCCTGTCTCTACACCAGACGCTGTAGCACTCTGTGCGGAAGCTACATTGTGCTTCACGCCCCCCTTTGTTGTGATTAACAGGACTTGCCTGCCGCACCATCTTCCTCGATCAGATCGTGCAAGACTACATCATACCCCAACTTCATCAAAGACGAGAGCCGCAGCGTTACACGCCGAATGACAGCCTTTATTTCGACAAAGGTACTGTGATCCCCGAGACCCACAAGGTCTCTGCAGCTGGACTACTCGACATCGCTGGTAGTTGGGGGGTTAGTTACCATCATTTCCGTCTTGAAGGATCGCGTAGAGACATCCTCAGTGAGGAATGGAGGGAGTTCTACATATGTGCTCCTACAGTGAGAAAGGTCCCATGCCCTTCCTTTCTAGTATTACTGTAAAGATTCTAAAAAGCGTGGAGCTAATTATAGCACTTCTATTTTTAACACTTGCATAACTTGAGAAGTATACATGGGATTTTTATTGGTTTGGTCTTGCTTTGTTTAGAATATAATGATCTTTTTCTAAACCTGTGTGTTTTGCACAAATACTTTACACATCACCTCTTTTGGTAAGCCTACCTGCTTTGCGCCTAGCTACCAGAGGGTGAGCATAGGTTATCTCAGTTGTGTATCTAGCTTACTCTGACTTGAGTGGTGAGTTCTGCCTGGCTTGGGTGCACACTTCAGCCAACCAGAAACCCCATTTCTAACCGTAATCTCAGAGAACAGCTCCCACATCCATACTCGAGCACAAATGTATGCAGGGTGCCCTGGTTTTCTAGTTGTATTTTTCAGTAGGAAAACAACACGAGGGTGACATTCCTGCCTGAGTGACCTCTTTTCACTTCAAGAAACAGCCCCCCTACCCAGACCTTCCTTGTGACTCCAAAACTAGACACTTCCCACCCAACTATGAAGTTTGGTTTTTAGTCATACTCTGGTTACAACCTTAGTCTTGAGAACAATCTCGCCATGTTATTGGCAAACCATACCAAGACTAAAGTGATGGTAATTGGTATGGGTTAAGCACAATATCAATTAGATGCTAAATAATGCAAATCTAGATGCCGTGACACGTCCAGTATATTTTGTGATATGTTCAATAGCAGACCTACTTGGAGGGACCTTTTTGCCATAGGCGAAACCAAAGTGTGTGCTGTCGTTGATGGATTATGCAAGGGATGTCCATCAGTAGTTCTGTGTCCAGCCGGAAGGTTTTCACAAGGGATAGAATGGTTGGCTTTTTTCCCCTGAGTCTGGACTATATATTAAGAAAACTCCTTTTGTTGGTTTGAAGTGAAGGTGGGAAAGGGGTAGACTTTCTGAGTTCGGATGATGTGCCTTATCCACACAGGAATGAAAGCTGTTATTTTTGTGCTGTTATG
The DNA here is from genome assembly GCF_964204655.1 of Triturus cristatus. Taxonomy (NCBI): domain Eukaryota; kingdom Metazoa; phylum Chordata; class Amphibia; order Caudata; family Salamandridae; genus Triturus; species Triturus cristatus. The sequence goes on from NC_140589.1 coordinate 1,399,155,447, forward strand.
AGGATCACTATCTGAAGCATGAGGTGCTCCCAAGATGGGAGACTGATGCAAGGTCTAACCCAAGGTATACTTTGTAGAGTGAAGAAAAGATCCCTCATTGATGTTAGCAGGATTTAACCAAGAGAAGCTTAAACATTTTAAAGGCAGCTTGCTCAAGGCACTTCTCCTTCCCCTAAGTTCACAGTTTTTCTGGACATATTATTTGCGACATTGTGGAAGTGATTGTGGTCTTATTGTGGCTGCCAGAAAACAACCCACATGACCACAAAGGTCTTGCCTTATTCTTGATGACACCACTACACACTTTATGCTACAAGAGCTGCCATGTGCCCCAGGAACCCATTACTGCAGACAACCAAGTTGCAGAGTAATAATTGTATTTCTTCAACTGACTGTGACCTCGCACAGAGCATGCAGTGCTTGTCCATCCAGAATTCCAACTGCATGTGTCTGCGACCCTCCGTCTGTTCTAAGCAACAAAGCACTAAAGTTAACAAAAAAGTTATGGATGCTCGTGTTCCAGTTCAGGGAGGACCTGGCCTGGCAGTTCGGCCTTGACTGTTCCCACGAGGAGCAGTGTCAATACTGATTTGCATATAACTGGGTCCAAACTGAGGTGGCATGGTGGGCAAAAAACAATTAATTGAGATGAGGCTCTGAGCAATTACCAGTGGCTGAGATTAATTCAAGCATTCCATCCATCACCTTGTTGTTTAAGCAACAAAGCACAGCTGCATGCCCAACTGACGGAACAGTACAATTTGTTAGACTGCTGCACAGAAGTTTGTGAACTCTACCCCTCCAGACAAGACCCTGGACTTGTGCACCATATGTTAGAAAGCTTTTCCAGTGCTATATATATATTTAAAAAATGCTCAAGATCCCTTTGCACACTTTGGAAGTTAGACTGTACACATGTAATTGTGTTGAATACAACAGCGTGTGGCAAAATTAAATATTGCTACTATGCTTCTGAATGCTACCTGCACATTATGTTTGTATGCCATTCTAGAGTGAACAGTAGCTGAAGCGTGTATGTCTTCACTGTTTACTTTCACTATACCCATGGGAGTCAAAGTCTAAAAAGGAGGCTCTTAGCATTTAGTGAGCTTGTAGTAGTACCTGGTCCCTAAAGTTCTAGGTGCAACTTATATGTTCCTTTGTACCCAAGGAATTGTCCTGCTACCCCATCTATTTCTCTGCTTGGAGCAGCTTTGCAATAGGAAATATACATAGTAAATTATAAAGAAGAGTCCTAGATCAGATTATTTGCTAATCTTGGATTTAAAAAAATCTTTGTCATTTTTGTTTATATCCTTCATCATTTTCTGCATATAACAAAAATCTAAATATTGCTGTTCGTAACTTTCTGTTTTTCACTAATCGATTGAGTTTAATTTAACTAAATTCTCTGACATTAAATGTCATCAAGCAAGCCTGTCCAAGCAAGCTGTCATCTGATTACCAAATGTATGTAAGCATTGTTGACTAGGGTTCAGGGGTGTTCAGGTGAAAACCTTCCAGAATACCAGCTGCCAGAGGATGTGGAATTGTGCTGCCCCACCGTCTTCTGACTGGCGAGGGCGTTCCAGCACAACTCTGTACACCGAGTGGCAGTAAAGCCTTGGTTGAAACTAACCAGATCTAACTGATTGAATATGGGCTTCGTGATCGAAAACCCAGCTGTCCCTTGTGACCTTCTAAACCCAGCAACAAACGTAATAGGTGCCGTAGATTAGTTAAGTAAGTAATACTTTATTTGTTGATTAATAAAAATCATTACAATCAAGAATAAAACAAAATCGGTTAAGAGCATTATTTTTTGCCGATAGAACATATGTACAACTTTGTACAGAAAAATTAGCAGCAATGATTAAAAGTGCCTGTGCCAAGTCTTCTAGTAACAATAATTAAAGTGCAATTGTGCAAAGACTTGTATTTAGCAGCGATAATTAAAGTGCAATTGTGCAGGGTCTAATGGCTGGAAAACATTTTCAAAACTGTTGTAAAAAAATATATATATAATTGCCTCCTCTGCAGAACGGACCCACACAATACAGATAATTGTTCATGTGTTACGATATAACCAGTTGTTGCGAACAATTAGATTTGATTATTATTATATATTTTTTTACCATTTTTTTTTTTAATCTCGAATTTGATTTTCCAATTACTATAAACAATAAAAACCTTTTAGACCTTCAGATTCAGGGTCGTACACAAGACTTTAGGAAAAATTTTCAGTTTAGCATTAATGGGATTAGCGGTATTTTCCTGTAATAACAATCATTATCAGTCTAGGCAGGCGATTGGTGTTGGGAATCGCACTTGGTTAGTAACATCTTTTCTTCAAATTATGAGGTCAGGCGGGGCATATTCCCAGTGAGACAGGTTATAATAGCTTGTCGACATGTTCTCACCCCTAATTCATTAAAGATGGGTTTCAACAGAGCCTTCCGCTCTTCTAACAGCCGAGGGCATGTAGTTACAATATGTATTAAAGATTCATTATAGAAACCACATAACATACAGCTTTTTGTGGACCAGTTTTTTTCCCATGTAGGAATTCCATCCTTTGAGGGCTATCTCCCAAACCGTAACAACATAAATTTGTTCCTTAAAAATGGTTTTAAGTGGGTCGTGAGATATAGTTGAGGTTCTAATTTGATAAATGTGTTAATAACTGATCAAGAGTGACTCTTTTTTGTGAGCTCATCCTTATCTAAAAGACTCAATAGAAGAGTGACTGATCGATTTATTATCTGTTTGTAAACCGCTTTACTCCTGACTTCTTCTTCAAAAAGCAGACACTTAAAATTGTTTAAACTCTCTATTAGGTAAGCTGTCCAACTCCTAGCGTGCTCATACCTCATTATCTCCTGCCAACATTGGTTTGCGAGGGTGCCCTGGCCTGAACGAAACAAGGAATATAACGATTTTAATAAGTCAGATTGCCTTACCAGATCAAATTCCAATCTGATATTGGCATGCTCCCTATACCTAGGTACCCCAAAGACAGATTTAAAAACTTTTTTATTTGTAGGTCATCAAGGATTTTTCCATGAAAAATAATTGAACCGTAGCAAATGACAAGGCTGTCGCTTTTGCTTGGAGATTAGTGAAATGCTGTTTAAAAAACAGATTATCGTCTAATGTTTTTCCTAGTTACTTATAATATTTCACAGATTCAATATGTAACCTGTTAATCTTCCGTTCTTTCTTATCTGATTTTGTACCACCTATCGTCGTTTTTTTGTCTTGGTATTTATTTGTAAACCATTAGAGGAGATATAGTGATTAATGAATCGACTAGTCTTCTTAGGCCTATGGTAGTATGGCTTAACAAAATGGTATCGTCAGCATATTGTAAATATTTGATATCTTGGCCTAAGAAGGTGGGTGATGGGCATTAACTTCTTTAAAATACAATGGTAAGTTTGCCATAAAAAGATTAAAAAGGGATGGAGCCAGAACGCAACCTTGTTTTAGACTACTCTTAGTTACAAATCGGCAAGTTGTGCTTCTGCCGCCTCCGACTTTGATCTGGACCCATGTGTTGGTATTTAACAATTTAATCATGTCGAGCAATTGGTTTGGAATACCCCATTCAGAAAGTTTAGCCCAAAGTAGATTACGGGGGACAGAATCAAAAGCGGCCTTAAGGTCGACAAAACAAATATATAGCTTTTGCTTTCTATACTTTGCTCTTTCGGCCAATAAAGTCAGTAGGGTCAAGTTCATACTCGTTGACTCGCCCCTTCTAAAGCCTGTTTCGAAGGTTGGGATCAAATCTTCTTTTGTGGCCCATTCTTCCAAGTCATTAAGCAGACAGCTTGAGAAGATTTTTGCCTCTACATCTGTTAGGGCAATCAGCCTATAATTTGCAGGGTTGTCTTGTGGACCACTTTTGTAGATCCGTTGAATTATGCTTCCTTGCCATAACTTAGGGACCGTTCCAAATTTAATAACATCATTGATCAAAGTCGTTAAAATCTCTGACCAATGCTCAAAATTTGCTTTGAAAATTAAAATTGGGATTCCGTTAGGGCCAGGCGCACCATTCGATCTGATCCTGCTTATTGCCTTTTTAACTTGCTCTGTATACCATGACTCTTTAACTTGTGGCTCAGCTTGGATATGATGCTGGACATTCCCAGATTTTCCACCTTTTTCTCGGCTTGATGCGTTTGACTTTTGACGAACAGCATTACTATTAAGCAGTATGTCCGGGGATGAACCGTAAAGATTAGAAATGAAAGACGCCCAGCAGGATTCGGTGATATTAGCGCTATTCCCTCTTTTACTAACATTTTCGAGATTGTTTATTATGCCCCAGAATAATTTTGGATTTTGAGTTTTGCATGAGAAACGTAGCTTGGACCATATTCCTTTATAATATGTTTGTTTGGCTTTCCATATTTCGTTTTTAGGTCTCGCCAGCGCATGCCCCTCTCAGGCGAGACATTTAGTAGGTGGGTTTTCAAAGTGCTACCCCACGCTTTGGCTGGCCTAGCGCATGCGTTCACGCGAGCGTGCACGCGCACAACCGCCAGCTTTCAGCGCCCGATCAGGCGCCATCTGTTTCATGAAATCTCTAATGATGAAAGATTTGAGTCTGTAGTTTTCTGATCTAGTAGGCGACTTGTACTTTCTGAGCAGTGCGATGAGGCCAAGCCCAAAGCTCCAAAATTTGAACTAAAAAAGTGCTTTTCGAGCACCTCCCTTAGGCGCTAAATAAACTGCAATTTAGAATTCAATTAACGAGGGTGCACGTACTCCAGATGTTTCTACAATTAGCATGCTTGATGTTTCATATATTTTCTGTAAATTGATCTTTATATAATTGCTGTTAATATTTTGCAGTTTTTCGCTCTGATCTAATCGGGTGACATTCATGTCTAAGGAAACATTTTAACAACTAAAACACTTGGTAAATTACTGCGCAATAAATCGTTCACTCGGATTACAAAGAAAATAAATGAATCGGAGTCTGCAGGGTTAATGTGCGGGAGGGACTTAACACACTTTCCCTCTTCCATCATGGATACACGAAACCGGACATCTACTGTTTGACGGAGGGCAGCTGACACAGCAGCACTCAGGAGAGGCAGACAGCACAGTCGAGCAAGCTCTACTCGGCACCATAGCACGCACCGTGGAAACAGCAACCTAGACAGGGGATTTTCAATTAATAGGGGATACATTTCAGGTCAATACAGCGTACTGGCTGCTATTAAAATATCTCATACCCGTGAATACGCGGATTGATGGGGGCCTGGCTTTGCCATGTTTCGAACAGCAACTTTTAGCAGCAATGTGAACTAACGCACATTTATTTGCAGGGCTCCCCTTAATGTTCAAGTGACGACCTGTGACTGTCACCTTTACACCCAGAGCTGTAAAACCCTCAATTCTTCCTTTTAATTACATCACACTGACGAATATCAAATATGGTAAAGTCTTGGGAGCGGCGAAATGCAAAGGGAAATGACCATGAATAATAAAAAAAATTCATTCCTCTCCACCCATTGCCAATAGGTCTCGCTTTTGGGACCTTATAAGTATTTAGTTATGCAGCACAATATCCTTGGCGCAACAACATCAGCTGTTGCATGGCTAAACACTTGTAAGGTCCCAAAAGCGAGACCTATTGGCTATGCCAATGCTTGTTATATTGTCTTCTGAGCCTTTTTAATTTATGACGCTCCAAGGTTTTTAGTGCTCCATTCGGTTTTCTAAAAGTTGTCCTTATAGCCGGAGATTAGTTGAACCCTATGGCATGTGGATCGAAAACAAACACTGTAAAATAAGAATGGCAAAACAAGAAAGAGACCTGTTGTGTGTTCACCTGCAGAGAAAAGAACTGGATTACTTGACTAGTCAGACTAGGATAATGATATACTGCTCCTTTCCTCACAAATCCTAACCTACTTCTGGAGATGGCGCAGGTAATGTACTAAGGTTATGGGAGGAGCAACAAAACCACCATGTTAGGCTTTTTTAGTCACTTGACTAAAGTAATGAACAAGTCATGAATATTTATATACTGGACCAGTTATAGAAGCAGTCGAAACAAGAGGCATTATCTAACGAGAGATTCACCATTGCTGATGCTCACTCAGTGTTTCTGCAGAAACAAATGACATAGGTGTATTTTCCTGTCAAAAGCCTAATCGGTCAGTAGATTTTTTTCTTGGCGTATAATGCTAGTTCTGCAATGTTGCGGTTCTTGCACCGCATGCACTCAAATTTGCAAACTGTTTTAATTTTCAAATATTCATCGCTGTCAAAATTACCAGCAGTATCTCGCTGGCACAAAACGAAATTATTTTCAATTATTATTTCATGTTATAAACTTTCCTAAGGATTCAAATAAAATAGCAGGCTGGTACATGAAGAAAGAGAGAGTAAACCTTAACTATTGCGCTTAGAAAATGAGCCAAGAACAGTTATGTTCCCCAATTGATGAGTTGAAGACTTCTCCAAAATGTATCCAAAGATATATAGTGAGATGCAGTATTCTTCCAAGAATTGCCACCAGCTGAAGAGTTAGAATTGGTCCTGCGTCCCTCCCAGTTAAGTCTAACACGAAGCTTTGCCACTGAATAGAATGCATTTTTTAAAGATCTTGTGGTTCACAGCTGGTGGCCAAGAATCCCAGATCTTGTGGGACCACAAGTCTCACGTGATCTCTTCTTGCTCCGTTTCAGGAGACTAGATGCTGCTGTTCTGATTTAAAAAAAAAAAAAAAAAAAAAAAATAGAGCTAAGGAACCTTTACCAGTAATCTTGGTGGGACTGAAAACTTAAACAGTATGACCATACACATGGAGATAAAAATGTGCATTCTCTGTAACACATGACACAAAGGGGGGAGGGGGGGGGGTGCATAACATACCAGTTAGTGTTTATTCAGGTATATTGTGTGTAAATATTATTTGCATGTGTGTACAGAGGACCATATTTCCAATGCCATAATGTTGCCCATGGCAGCTCCACACTCGCAATGTGTTGCTGTGTCCTGAAAAAATGTGAATAGGATGTATTCCGATTGTCACATCAAGTACAGCCTTATTAGGGCGGGGGTGTTTGACCATGTTAAACCCTTACAACAAAACTCATCATGTCATGGGCCGTGCCCTAAACCTAAACGGATGGTGTGGGCCTCCAACATGGCCAATCACCAATCAGTTTTTGCTTCATTCTAGTTGGCCATGTTGCGGGCTGCATGCTCAGTTACTGTGTTTTTGTGCCTGCTGCCGCAGAAGCATTGGAGACTGCTAAATAAAACAAGCATTTGCAATGCAATAGGTCTCGCATTTGCGAGAGTTTGAGCTATTGGCATTGTGAATGACAATGCCCTTTATATGTTCTCAAAACCCGCAAGCGGTGCGTAAACATGCACTCTTGCTTCTCCTAAGCAACAACTATACGTACAAAGGGCTTGTTTACGCACCGTTTGCAGGTTTTGAAAACATATACATAAAAGGCAATGCCTTTTACAATGCCAATAGCGCAAACTCTCGCAAATGCGAGACCTATTCCATTGCAAATGCTTGTTTTGTTTTACTTTCACAGTTTGTTTAAAGGTTCTGCATTAGGCAACATAACGTATTAAATCCAAACGGGCTGCAAGAAGAAGTAAACAAAAAAAAAACACATACTTCGCCTCCTCCTTCCCCAAAGACATGGCAGATGCTTACCTCAAACACTGGATTGAGCAGGTGCAGTGACAACAACAAACTAAAGGAAACTGCGAATCGCTTAGTAGAACAACCGTGGAAAAATAAAACGGGGGTCGTATAGGGTAGTGATGAGTTATAATTCTGATGTTATCATAATAATTACGGGGCTAGGGCACTGGAATTAGCTGCCTTTGGCGACACCGTATACGACCACAAGATGGTGCAATGTTGTAACAAATTACCCTTAAATGGGCTTGTTGGGAGCGTCCAAATAACAACATGTCATGTTGCTGCAGCTCTGGAAATACTTGCACCGTAACCGAGTATTTGGCAGAGTAGATGTGACAAAATAACTCCCCTACTTTTGTAGCTCATCCATCAATGTGTTTTTGAAAAGCTACAAGTTTAATTAAATCATTCTGACTGCAGAGAGCCTGTTTTTACTTAAAAGTAAGTACGGCGCAAATACGCACAGCTTTTGGTCTGCTTAGAGAGAAACAGGGGTTTTGTTTGCTGTAAGTGATTACTTTTTTAAAATGTAATATTAGAATGATTAAAAGCCCATCTCACCTTTCTTGAACAGGGAGAGCCTGGAACTCTCACAGTGACACGTTTAAGGCTCCCCGTGTTTACTCGTGTCTCCAAATTCAACACTTAAATAATGGTTTGACGTGATCTAGGATGTGCTGACTATATCAATCCCCTCCGTATAAATCTTCACAATGTTCCCTCATACTGCGCATCCTGCCAGTCCACGAGTCCGTTTGGCAGCTCTGCAGATTCCTGAGGCCGCAGCTGCATTGATGCCCATCCACTCTTTGTGCCATTGTATGCAAGACAAGCATTTGCAATGCAATAGGTCTCATTTACGTGAGACCTATTGCATTGCAAATGGTAGGCATCACAGACAACGGGAGGGAGAGCGGGCAGGGGGGAAAAGGCACGGACAACAGGTGGGCGAAAAGGCATGGACAACAGGAGGGCGGGCAGGGGGGGCGAAAAGTAGGGTGACCAGATTCTCAAAACAAAAAACGGGGACAGGTCATAGACATAGAAGTAGGACTATAGTTCACAGTAACCATCGACATAAAGTAGGACTATTTGACAGCTGTCATAGACATAGAAAAAGGACTACACTTACAGCTCCCTCCACAGACCGAGATGAAGCATTACAGACAACAAATCCGCGGTCTTTTATTGGCAACCCTCTCCTTCACACAGCAGCATTAGTACTTTTTATTACATTTACACTTTTAAGGACTATAGCATATATTTGCCAACAATCAATAAAACATCACAGGCTAGCAAACGCCAGATTTAATAGCTTTATCAATGCTCGTTTCTATAGCTGCACGTCAGCACCACATAAAGTACAACTCACCAATGTTGCTTAGTTGCTCATGACAGAAAAGCATGGGAGGTAAACTGCAGAATGCTAAATTGCCAAATGGCAGCCATGGACCAATGTACAAAAAAAAAACTTCTATCCAGGTATTACTTAAGGGTGGCAAAGGTTGGCCGACCACACTGTCCTCCCACATTTGCGTAGTTACTGCTGAGATGTCATGTTACCTTACTGGGGTATGTATAGTGCACTCTAGCCATTGGTATCATCTCGTAGTGCAATAGTGTGAAGACCTGAGCAAAAAGCTCGAGCAGCGCTGCTCGCCTCTCCCACAGGCGTTAACCCTGCTGCTCCTTTAAGTCCTTTCCAGCTAAACAGTTTGCCGTGATCTGAAAGGTCAGTCAAAAGGTCAAGTCATAGCTTTGATATGGAGAACACAAAGCATGCATCAATTGGTTATGAATAAAGATGAAGAAATATTGTTTTATCCAGAAAAGAAACTTTGGCTGGCACGATGACGTAGGTGGCGCTGCGTGTAAAATGTCTCTCTTCAAAGGATTTCCCTTCTTGCTACAGCGCTCACCTCAGTGACGACACATGCCGTAAACAGTGCAAAGAGAGCATGCGCGCACATGCTCAACCGGAACAATAAAAAACAGGGACATTTCTGTGTTTAACGGGGACACTGTTTGAAAACAGGGACATTTGAGTCACTTGGAGAAAAGTGTCGGGACACGGGGACACTTCCCCAAAAACGGGGACCGTCCTGGGAAAATGGGGACGTCTGGTCACCCTAGCGAAAAGACAGGGACAACGGGAGGGCGGGCAGAGAGATGGTACAGACAACGGGAGGGAGGGCGGAGAGGGGAAAAGAAGGCACGACAATGGGGGGGGGGGGGGGGGTGTAAAGAAGGCACCAAAGGATGTTGTGCCTGCAGTAGGAGAACCTAATTATAGAAAATAGTGCTCACAGTCTAAATAACACGTACTGTGTAACAACCAAAGTAAGGGGGCCAGTAGCCATGGGCGGTGACAAATGAAGAGGAGGCGGGACTAATAAGCCTGTAGACAAATCAGTAGCCAGTATTTAGGACGGACAATGACACAAGCCAATAACCAATATGGGCGGACAGTTGGCGGGGCGTCTATTCCCTACTCCTCTACAATAAGTCTCGCAGAGCAGCGCATGCACGATGGCTCTAGGATCAACCTGAAAAAAACTGCCTTGACTGATGTGGGAATCTTGTGGTGAGGGATAAGGAAAGATAGATGCGTTCTTTGCAGGTTCTGCTTTCTTAACCTGGTAGCTGTGACTGGAACTATCAGGAAAAAGGTTAGCATGCCGTTGGTTAGCACTAGGCAACGGCTTCAATACAAGTTGGTTAATCTTGTTGGTATTGATTCTTCAACTGTTGGAGCAGGTGTTAAGACAAATCTTGCATTATTGTGCCCAAGGGGTGAAAAGTACTTGAAATTGAGCGCTAGCACTTAATTCATTAGACCTGGCCTGTTTTGCACCACCGCATTGAGTTGTCAATTTGATTAACTTGTTCTTTTTTGCCTCAAACTTTTGGGGCACAGGTTCGTGATCGTTTAAGAATCAGGATTTATAAACCTATACTAGCAGTTGCCCAAGTGTCGTACGATCTATTGGTAACCTTTTTTCTTTTTAGCTTCTGTAATGAGAGAGACCTATTTGTACACGCCTGATTACACAGGCAAATATGTTAAAGTTCCACGTTTATATTAAAATATAGGAATGCTAACTGTGAGGAAAGCGGTCACTAACTCTGGACGTGCTAAAACGCCGTTAATGGTGAAGAGCTTTTCTCTATCCGTGAAAATTGCCCTACATTGTATAATTGTAATCTTGTGATATAATTTTATGGAAAAAGTGAATTGTCAAAAATAATTTGTAACATGTTTTGCTAATAGGTGACTGAGTATCTCCGGTGCATTTTATATACTGGAAAATGTGGTTGTAAATAGCGGACTGATGGGGCTGCTAAATGACATTGTATTTTAATGATGGTATCCAAAAATACATTGCATAATGTATGAAATATGTCCATGGGCATTTGATGGAAATATGTGATAACTACACTTTGGGTAGTATGTAGGACTGACGTACCAACCGGGGTCCCTCATCAGTTAAAAGTATAAAAGGAAGTAGTTTTCGCAAGGCATGTTTCTTAAAGTGTGTGGTCATATAAACTAAAATGGATGATCAGTGATGAATGTTGAAACGCCTTAAGTGACATTGCATGCTAATTTATGTTTTCAGCGACTGGTATAAATAAATAACGTTTGCATAATTTATATATTTACTTTTTATTTTGAGTGAGTTTTATAAAGCGTGAACATGACCCAAAGGTATCAGCGCTATGCAGAGCAAAGGCGATTATCGTGGGATACATAAGCAAACGAGAACATCTTATTGGATAGGAAAGGATTAGAAAGGATACCTTTGTCCTATCATGCATTACGGAAGATACGTTATATTAACAATACTTGACTCTGTGTCCTCCTCGGATCAAAGGTTGTTGCGACGACGTTGCTGATTGAGGGGTTTGATTGAGTGCAGTGTGATGTGCGGTTATAGTGCTAACTCGCGGTCAGATTCAATTGGGGAGGAATCTGTTAAATAAAATCCAAGCATAGCAGGTTAACATTGGTAAATGAATATAATGCAGATTGGCAATATTTTAGCTTACATTTCAAAGTGCAGATCAATTGTAAAAATCTCAATTGGCCAGAGGGATCTCTGTCATCGCTAGCTCTCTGTCTGGCAGGGAAGTGACCCGCCGTTTTCTACCTGAATATTTTTGTTGATTCAAGCTTGGAAAGCTGCAGTGACTCTATGTTGTCAGCAGATGGCGCTAAACATCCACTACTTCGTTTTGAAAATTAAATATTAAACATGCAATTCTCCAGGCTGGCGCTCTGTATAGCTCAGCAAGACAAGAGAGTCCGGAAACCAGCCAAAGGGCCACAAAGAAGCTTCTGTATTCTGTCACCTGTATTGTGCAGTCCAAATTGTACTGCACTTCAGCTTCTGTACCCCACCCCCCACCCACCCAGTTTGCAAGATTCTCACTGTGCGTTAAAATGGCTGCCTTATTTAGATATTTGGGAGCAAACAGTACTTCGACTAGAAACACTTTACGCTCATGAAAGCTGCTATGGAGAATTCCAAAATGGCACTAACTATCGATCGGTTAGGACAGGATGGATTGTTAAGTTTGCACTTTCTTTCTGCTGTCGGAGATGTAATTCGATGTGATTTTGCTTTATGTATGTCCGATTAACACTTTTTCTTGTATGCACCGCTTTTTCGACCAACTCAAACAAAATGTTTATAAAAAATAGTAGGAACTAGAGCCAGCGCAAAAAAGAAACACTTTACATAGAAATTTCTACTGTATATGAGAAGTAACAATTTGGGTGAGCTGAATTCGGATGAAATTGTGGAGGTAGTCTATGAGAAGTGGGACAAGTAGACACGAATAGACATGCCCCAGGGACACGCAGAGAAAGTGCACGGCTAGCCCTCGTATCACATACGTGTTGTTTGTTAGGAACCTCATTACTGTGTATGTGTATTTTTGTGTAACAGTTGGTTAACGGGGGAGTAGCAGTATGTGATGGAGGTTATTATGGGGGCTTCAGAGCCTGTTGATGACCCGATTGTTTAACCTGCCCCCATTCATGTGCCATGTCCTTTGTTGGCTGTACTGGGCAAGGATCCACAGCAGTTGAACCTGGCTACTAAGTGCTCCTATAGTTTCATATTTATTCTGCGCGGCTTAAGTTCTGACTTCCACCCAACTGTATAGAGTGCAGTGTGGCAGGAGCGGTGTGTGAAGACCAACTAACTTTACGTTGTTGGTGTGTCAGTGGCAGCCATTTCTAAGACCTTTTTATAACGGGTGTTACTTTTACTTGAATAATTAATAGCGTGCTTTTACTGTAGCACACACTATTGACTTAATTGCCTCCACTTGCTTAGGCGTTTGGTTACAGACAGCAGATCTATGCCTTGTTATGCTGAGATATCCCGGGACATGTGCTTAGCTCAGGGATGAATCTGGTGGATAAAAACAAGAGGAAAAGGTGATCTAGGTACAAAAAAAAACACTGGGAAAGGGAAACTCTGAGACCTGAGTAACACAAGGCCGGAAATAATTAGTTACAACAAGACCTGAGTAACATGAGGCTGTGAATCGTTAGATATAACAACACTGGGGAGCTGCACCCATGAATAACAGAAACCATGCAGATTGGGGACAGACCAGGTCCAACTACTAGAAGATCGGGAAACAAGAACCCCTGGTTGCATGTTACCATTAGAATTGTGATCACTACAATCCAGATGGCGATCCACAAACGTAATCGAAAGACTGACACACAGCCATTTATGCCCTTTGGAAGGGCACAAGCCTGTTGTCCCTATGCAACCACACTGCCCCACCTGATACAGGTTAGGAGAAGGTCTTTAGCATTCAACCCCCTTCTGCAAACCACTACGTAGAGATAACCCAATGGACACAAACATCCAGACAAGTTATGATGAAAGGTCACAAAAACCACATTCCACTCCATGCCCTCTTTAGGCAACACATCTGCAATGATAACTCCTACCCTCCAAGGCATCTCTGTACCAATATGACCTGAAATAAAATTCCCCCAGTGGAGGAACTCATTGGGGTGAATCCCAGCAGCAGACCAATTTCTTCACAAAATGCCAAGTAATTGGCGAACACTGCACTACACAAATACTCCGTAACGTAATGTGGAAGATGATGGTTTAAGGATCTTCATAAGATTACAACTACCTACTTTTCTGACTCCATGTATCTACTACTGCTCAGATGAGTGAAAGGGAGCTATTTTAGGTCTCTTGTAAGGACAGAGCAAAGAAATCCACCCTACTCTCCAAGAGCAGGACAAGGGATCTCCTCAAATGAAGAAATTCCTCTGTATGCAGTTCAACTGAATCCTAAGCTAGAGACATGGCTGTTGACTTTTCCCAGATTTCTACTAGATGCCTTATTGCTATAAAAAGCATGCCCGTCCAGGCTGTCCAGAGTTCTGGGACTAACCGCAAAAAAGAGGTTGCCTAATATAATAACCCTCTCAGCTTAGATATTGTATGGACGTCTAGTTTAAGTGAGTGTGGCTGGTGGTCATGCTATGTAAAAGAGGAATACAAGAAACAGTATGGAGAATAACATGTATTCAATACTAAGTCCACAGACCCTTAATCTATACTGACAGCAAGAATAGAGGGCCATGCAGGATCCAAAACCACAGAGGGTTTGTCCAAAGATGTTGGTAGAGATACAGTAATTAAATTGTATTTCTGCTTGTGGAGCTGACATCCAAAAGTTGCTGTTTACAGAAGATATGTTGATTGGTTGATGTGGCTGTCCTTTACATAAGTTACAAAAGGTTGTGATATTAACAATATATTAGTCCTGACAGCTTGATCGTGAGCAAAACCACATTAACTTTGTAACATACAGGATGAGACCCATCATGCAATTGATTCCTTGAGAGCCCCTTAAATTCTTATCACTGCCTTTGTTAACCCCTTCTGTGCCACGCCCTTTCCCCCTCCTGTGCCGGGCGTTACATTAGTGGGTGGGGTTCATGACGAGATAGTCTCGTCATGGGCACAGCGCGACCGTGCTCCATGACGAGACTATCTCGTCATGGGCACTGAAGAGGTTAAAAGACGACGTGCGGTACAAGAATATGTTGTTTGCTCCTGAGAGAACCTCATGGGCATCCTAGCAAGCAGGCTTCAAAGGGTTTCTTTAACAAACAAGCATTTGCAATGCAATAGGTCTCGCATTTATAAGAGTTTGAGCTATTGGCATTGTAAAATTACAATGCCTTTTATTTATGTTTTGGTTTTAAAACAAATAAAAGGCATTGTCATTTACAATGTCAGTAGCATAAACTCGAATAAAAGCAGTGTGCGGCGTGCAGCAGCGTGCAGCAGTGTGCGGCGTGCAGCAGTGTGTGGCGTGCAGCAGTGTGTGGCGTGCAGCAGTGTGCGACGTGCAGCAGTGTGTGGCGTGCAGCAGTGTGAGGCGTGCAGCGGCGTGCAGCAGTGTGCGGCGTGCGGCGTGCAGCAGTGTGTGGCGTGCAGCAGTGTGCGGCGTGCAGCAGTGTGTGGCGTGCAGCAGTGTGCGGCGTGCAGC
Organism: Triturus cristatus; assembly: GCF_964204655.1. Classification (NCBI taxonomy): domain Eukaryota; kingdom Metazoa; phylum Chordata; class Amphibia; order Caudata; family Salamandridae; genus Triturus; species Triturus cristatus. The sequence continues at coordinate 1,399,170,685 of NC_140589.1, forward strand.
AGTGTGCGGCGTGCAGCAGTGTGCGGCGTGCAGCAGTGTGCGGCGTGCAGCAGTGTGTGGCGTGCAGCAGTGTGTGGCGTCCAGCAGTGTGTGGCGTCCAGCAGTGTGTGGCGTCCAGCAGTGTGTGGCGTCCAGCAGTGTGTGGCGTCCAGCAGTGTGTGGCGTCCAGCAGTGTGTGGCGTCCAGCAGTGTGTGGCGTGCAGCAGTGTGAGGCGAGCAGCAGTGTGTGGCGTGCAGCAGTGTTTCGTGCAGCAGTGTTTCGTGTAGCACTGTGTGGCATGCAGCGATGTGTGGCGTGCAGCGGTGTGCGGCGTGCAGCAGTGTCGTGCAGCATGCAGCAGTGAGTAATGCAGCAGTGTGCAGCAGTGTGTGTCGTGCAGCGGTGTGCGGCGTGCAGCGGTGTGCGGCGTGCAGCAGTGTGTGGCCTGTAGCATTGTGTGGCGTGCAGCAGTGTGCGCCGTGCAGCAATGTGTGGCGTGCAGCAGTGTGTGGCGTGCAGCAGTGTGTGGCGTGCAGCAGTGTTTAGTGTAGCAGTGTGAGGCATGCAGCACTGCGGCGTGCAGCAGTGTGCGGCGTGCAGCAGTGTGCGGCGTGCAGCAGTGTGCTGCGTGCAGCAGTGTGCTGCGTGCAGCAGTATCGTGCAGCATGCAGCAGTGAGTAACGCAGCAGTGTGTGCGGCGTGTAGCAGTGTTTCGTGCAGCAGTGTTTCGTGCAGCAGTGTGTGGCGTGCAGCAGTGTGTGGCGTGCAGCAGTGTGTGGCGTGCAGCAGTGTGTGGCGTGCAGCAGTGTTTCGTGCAGCAGTGTTTCGTGTAGCACTGTGTGGCATGCAGCGATGTGTGGCGTGCAGCGGTGTGCGGCGTGCAGCAGTGTCGTGCAGCATGCAGCAGTGAGTAATGCAGCAGTGTGCAGCAGTGTGTGTCGTGCAGCGGTGTGCGGCGTGCAGCGGTGTGCGGCGTGCAGCAGTGTGTGGCCTGTAGCATTGTGTGGCGTGCAGCAGTGTGCGCCGTGCAGCAATGTGTGGCGTGCAGCAGTGTGTGGCGTGCAGCAGTGTGTGGCGTGCAGCAGTGTTTAGTGTAGCAGTGTGAGGCATGCAGCACTGCGGCGTGCAGCAGTGTGCGGCGTGCAGCAGTGTGCGGCGTGCAGCAGTGTGCGGCGTGCAGCAGTGTGCGGCGTGCAGCAGTGTGCTGCGTGCAGCAGTGTTCTGCGTGTAGCAGTGTGCTGCGTGCAGCAGTATCGTGCAGCATGCAGCAGTGAGTAACGCAGCAGTGTGTGGCGTGCAGCAGTGTGTGCCGTGTAGCATTGTGTGGCGTGCAGCAGTGTAGCATTGTGTGGCGTGCAGCAGTGTGTGGCGTGCAGCAGTGTGTGGCGTGCAGCAGTGTGTGCCGTGTAGCATTGTGTGGCGTGCAGCAGTGTAGCATTGTGTGGCGTGCAGCAGTGTGTGGCGTGCAGCAGTGTGCGGCGTGCAGCAGTGTGCGGCGTGCAGCAGTGTGCGGCGTGCAGCAGTGTGCGGCGTGCAGCAGTGTGCGGCGTGCAGCAGTGTGCGGCGTGTAGCAGTGTGTGGCGTGTAGCAGTGTGTGGCGTGTAGCAGTGTGTGGCGTGTAGCAGTGTGTGGCGTGTAGCAGTGTGTGGCGTGTAGCAGTGTGTGGCGTGTAGCAGTGTGTGGCGTGCAGCGGCATGCAGCAGTGTGTGGCGTGCAGCAGTGTGTGGCGTGCAGCAGTGTGTGGCGTGCAGCAGTGTGTGGTGTGCAGCAGTGTGTGGTGTGCAGCAGTGTGTGGCGTGGTTTGTAATCAACAAGAAAAGCGGACATCAAAGGAAAGGTGGGAGGGAACGAGCATATGGGGTGTGAGTTATAACGAAAGTTCTGGCGAAAGCAGTCTGCTGCTTTCAAGTCCGATGCCAGCTTCGCGCTTGAATGCCTCACATGCACTGGCCATAAACCGCATTCCTACGGTCTTGTGCCCCTTACTAAATCTCTCTGAATGCGTGTGGCGGCGCACGCGCAGGAAGTAGCTGGTGGCGAATGGAATGCGCGTGGTTGTGCGTGTAACCGCCACCCGATCCGCCTGGGAAGCCTTTGGGAGCATTTTCGGCAGCCTTTACATAAGTCTTGCTGAGCGATCGCTTACGCGATAGCCAGGCGAGACCTAACAAAAACCGGTTGGAATACAAAAAGGTTGTAAAAAAACGTTCTGATCTAGAGAGAAAATCTGAACCTTCAGTAGAAATGAGGGTTGGGTCCCCTGAACAACCTTAATCCACATGGACCACTTCTAACACCTGTTTGAAGAGCAGGAATTCCCTTTGTGTGCTCTGTCGCATGTTTAACTTCACTGGATGCCATTAGGTTGACAGACTTGTGAGCCTCTGTAAATTTTAAGGGTAGAATCACCGAACTGAAGAGTTTAAGTGGAGTAGCACATCACACTGACTTACCTAGTATTTTGTCATTAAAGCCCTTTGTACTAATCTTACTTTCAAAGCCCTTTTAGAGAAATCCCTGCAGTTTGCTTCTGTACAGACTTTTCCTAGAGGATTGCTTTGGCCATTAGTATAATAGCAATGTTATCCTCTGAAAATTCCGAGAGGACGATATGCCTTGATAACCTTGGTAACTTTGTGTGTCTATTCTATATCTGGCTGTTTGTACAAAGAAATAAGTCTGTTATAGACTGTTGCTACAAAAAAAGAACATTCACAGTTTTAATGTGGTATTTGATTTATCATTTGGGAAAATCTACTTGCCCTCAATAACAGCCCAGCAGCTCTGCTAAAGCATCACTTTATATTTTATTTCAAATTTATTGTGCAACAGAGAATCTGTGTGATTCAAAATGAGCAACCGTTGGAGATTCTTGTGAGTGTAACAGTTAAGGAAATTAATCAAGCCTGTTCTCTAATTACATGTCTGTTGACAAAAATCTTTGTGTACATTTTGGAAAAGAACGATTTGATAACAGTGATCTTGTGTGGCATGAACATGAATACTCAGAATACATTTTTACTCTGTTATGGAATGGCAGTCAGAAATCTGTAGTTATTTAGAAATGTGTCTATGCTCCTCATGAATGACTAGAAAGGGCAGATGGTGCGTTAAATGCCTATTTTTGGGACTGTAGGTAATGGGGCTGAATGAGAAGTCGTCTGTGTGAGCAGAAAGGCTCCACATCCGGGATGATACATGTCTAACACTTGTTTTCGTGTTTGGAATTGTGTCCTTTGTTTATCAGTATGATTTTCAAACTTAAATTAAAAAATGAATTTGTACAACAGCTTCACGTTCCCCTGCACTCCACACCCTTTTTCTGTGAATTACTTCCTTTGCAAGGCTCAAATATCTGGGAAACTCCACAGAAAGGCAAGTTGATATCTTGCAGTGTTCATGATAGTATCAGTGATATCAAAGGGTCAAATCAAACTATAATTTATGTGCCATATGTATTCATTAATGTCAGTGTTTATCTGTTTTCATTTTGAGTGAGAGTATTTGTGTAAGCAGTTGAAATGTTAACTAAAAATGTAATAATATTTAATGTATGAATTTTACCCTTTTTAGGTTAAAAACAAAGCGCCGGCAGAGGTGCAGATCACAGCAGAACAACTTCTCAGAGAAGCGAAAGAGAGGGAGCTTGAACTTCTTCCTCCACCCCCTAAGCAAAAGATCACAGATGAAGAAGAATTGAATGACTATAAATTAAGGAAACGAAAGGTAAGTGCTTGGTGAATGTGGGGGGAACAACCTTTACAACGCGGTTAGTACAACGCGTGCCGTTACATCGCATTCGTTACAACGAACGCGATGTAACCACGCTATGCCATTACAACGCAAGTCTTTACATCGACTTGCGCTAGATGGCGTGCTAACATTACAAATAGTGTAGTTTACTATCCCAACACCTTCCCTACTGTTAAGTGGACTGGAGTTGGAATAGTAAATTACACTTTTCTAATGTTAGCACGCCATCTAGTGCAAGTCGAGGTAAAGACTTGCGTTGTAATGGCATAGCGTGGTTACATCCGTTCGTTGTAACGAATGCGATGTAACGGCACGCGTTGTAAACACTCGCGTTGTAACATCATACATCCGAATGTGGCATTGTCGAATGTTTGTTGTAGAATTTAAAATGGAGATTGAAAAATTATCCTACTCGCAGTAGACTGTTGAATATTATTTGAATATTATTTTACCAGCCTTTAGTTTGCTGATAACTTGGTACATTTATTGGCCTATTTTTGCTGTACCGGACTGCATAGAGAATTTGGTTCCCAGAAGGAGTACTCAAAGTACCATAGTATAGTTTTGCATTTATGATCAATGGAAGATAACTTATGTCTGGCCTAGTGCACCAGCGATGGTCTCCAAACATTAAAATAACATGTTTCTATTGCTCTTAGATTTCAGTGAACAAATGTTATTAAGTGCCTGTTGTGAAAGAAGCCTTCTCTCAGCATGCCTTCCTTGAGATGACCTATGAATCGCCAGCAAGATGGCAGTGATGACATTAAATGGCAGAGCAGGATGTTATTTAAATCTGCCACATTTCCACAGGTTTTTCTTTTTATCATGACAAGAGATTGCTTCGTTTACAGAAAATGAATTGATATTTCATAGTTGAGCAGTATTGTTTGACTATACCCAACCACTCTCTCTCTCTCTCTTTCGGTTCCCTTCCGGGTGCCGCTGCTGTGCCGCCATTTTTGTTGACGGTCTAGTGGCTCAACCTACGCAGCCGATCCTCTATTTAGGAGGGGCCATGCAAGCGCGCAGTCTGACGATTGCTTTTTAAACATAAACTTGTATTGTGCTTTATCGGACTGCTGTGAGTGATTGAATGCGCGATTCTTGTTACCTACGCTGTATATGGGGCCTGGATTGAGGTGGGGGAAACGTTAGGAAAACTGTAATAGAATTTTAATAGAATGCTATGCTCCTTCAACTTTTAATTATTTCACTTACCCGCACGTAAAACTTGACTGACTCACTCTCGCGCTTGCGAGGGATAGACTCTCTCTCTCTCTTTCGGTTCCCTTCCGGGTGCCGCTGCTGTGCCGCCATTTTTGTTGACGGTCTAGTGGCTCAACCTACGCAGCCGATCCTCTATTTAGGAGGGGCCATGCAAGCGCGCAGTTTGACGATTGCTTTTTAAACATAAACTTGTATTGTGCTTTATCGGACTGCTGTGAGTGATTGAATGCGCGATTCTTGTTACCTACGCTGTATGTGGGGCCTGGATTGAGGTGGGGGAAACGTTAGGAAAACTGTAATAGAATTTTAATAGAATGCTATGCTCCTTCAACTTTTAATTATTTCACTTACCCGCACGTAAAACTTGACTGACTCACTCTCGCGCTTGCGAGGGATAGACTCTCTCTCTCTCTTTCGGTTCCCTTCCGGGTGCCGCTGCTGTGCCGCCATTTTTGTTGACGGTCTAGTGGCTCAACCTACGCAGCCGATCCTCTATTTAGGAGGGGCCATGCAAGCGCGCAGCGGGCGCGTCGATGGCGCGCCAGAGGCGCGCCAGAGGCAAGCCCGTCTGCGCCCGTCTGCGACCGTCCGCGCCTTGGACGCACCTAGCCCTGGCTGTGCTGCTAGAAGTAATGTAAGACGAGTGAAATACTCTAGGGAACAACTAATAGATATAAGGAATAAGGTTAGTAGGGGGGAGAAAGACTCTGCAGCGCCAAAGCCCAGCTTGGTCCTTGAGTGTGGCCTGATCAATTGCCGATCTCTGACAAAACATTATCAGGATGTATTCAATCTGGTGGAAGACCTACACTTGGATGTGCTATTCCTTACGGAAACATGGTGTAGTGAGGACTCTCTGGTGGAGTTAGGGCTTGCGTGCCCAGAGGGATATAAGATCTTCCATAAGCCCAGGGCAACTGGACGGGGTGGAGGGGTCGGGGTGATGTTTAAGGACACCTGGGACCTCGCCCCATTTAAGGTTGACGAGGTGGCGGGTATTGAGCTACTAGGATTCTCCCTACAAGAACAGAGAGGGAGGCTCCTCACAGGGATGATCTGCTATAGACCCCCAAGTTCTTTTACTCAGGTCCAGGCACTCCTGGATGTTGTTGCGGCCGAGTCACTGACCCACTGTAGAACGCTGCTCTTGGGTGACTTCAATCTGTGGGAGAATGGTGCTCATGATAGCCACTTAAGAGAATTGTTGGAAACCTGTGAGAGTCTTAACCTGCATCAGCTGGTCCAGCAACCTACCCATCAAGGGGGGCATATTCTGGACCTTCTGTTTGCTGACCCTAATGAAACTAAGATGGGCAACATTCTACCTCAGACCTGGACAGATCACTCGCTGATCCATTTCCGGATTTGTATACCTGGTGGTAAAATAAGCAGACTGCCCCCTGCTATACATCGTATGGGGAGAGATTGGGCAAAACTCATGAGGAGTAGGGCTGAATCACCTTTTCAAAATTTGCCTCCTTTTGACCCTCATTAGTCAGTGGACCTAAACTACCGGCTGTACCAGAACTACATTATTGAGGTATTAGACCAGCTCATACCTCTGAAACGCCTGAAGGCCAGAATAAAACACTCTGCGCCATGGTTTACTGAAGAGCTGAGTATCATACGAAAAGCCTCACGGCAGGCAGAGAGGATTTGGCGCTGGCACTATGCTGAGCATGATAAAGTGGCCTTTAAAAAACTACAAGCTCAGTATAAAGAATTGTTGGCTAAGGCCAAAGTAGACTTTTTCCTCAATTCTATCGTATCAGCACCAAATAGCGCCAGAGCTCTTTTCAAGATCATCAGAGACCTCTCTAACCCCACTAGTGTGGGAAATAAGGTGGTAGCATCACAGACGCTATGCGATAAAATTGCCTCTCATTTTGAGGAGAAAATCGCTAAGATTGTTGGGGGGCTTACTATGTGTGACACCTTTCCGTCAAATGTTATTGGACAGTCGCCCATGGAAGAGCTAGTAGGAGTATCCCCATTGGAGCACTTTATACCACTTACTACTGAGTTGTTTAATAAATGTGCACAGAGTGTGAGGTCAGGGTCCCCATTGGACCCTATACCTAATAGGATTTGGAAAGATCAGGCTTCGGCTTTACTCCCTCGGCTATGGCAGATATGCTGCCAATCCTTGGAGGAAGGGATGGTGCCTGAAACCTGGAAGCTGGCTGTGGTTACTCCACTACTAAAAAAACCATCTTTGGATCCTGAAGATCCAACTAGTTTTAGGCCCATCTCCTTGCTACCTTTTCCAATAAAAATTATTGAAAAGATAGTGAGCCGTTCTCTCTCTGGATATCTGGAGGAGTTCCATCTCCTGGATAATAGCCAGTTTGGCTTTAGGCCAAGTCATGGAACAGAGACAGCTCTGGTCACGGTGTTGGATAACCTCCGTATGCGGGCTGACAGAGGCCTGCCATCGGTAATGGTCCTTTTAGACATGTCAGCCGCATTTGATACGGTAAACCATCAAATCCTGCTGAACAGATTGGAGCATCTGGGAGTTACGGGCTGTGCCCTGAGATGGATACGTTCTTATCTCACAGGGAGACAACAAATGGTTTCCCTGCCCCCTATTACCTCCAGCAAAACCATGGTGGAACATGGGGTCCCCCAGGGATCCGCCATCAGCCCCATTCTCTTCAATATCTATTTGCAGCCACTAATTTCCATCATTAAGGCGCATGGGGTTGACATCGTCAACTACGCGGATGATACCCAACTGGTGTTCTCACTAGAGGGAAGGGATGCCATAACTATGGATGAATTCCATAAATGCATGAGTCAGACTGCGGACTGGCTCAGGGCTAACTCCCTGCAATTTAACAGAGCTAAGACTGAGGTGATTTCCTGCTCTCCAGCGAAAGTAAGGGATATGCCTTTTGACCTACGACTGGCCCCAGAAATGGAGCCCATTGTTCCTGTGACTACGGTTCGGAATCTGGGGGTCATGTTCGATAATGATCTGCAAATGGCCTCACAAGTTAAAAAAACTGTGGGGGTGTGTTTTGCCCTTATGAAAGCCCTACGGCAGATTCTACCCTTTCTGCCGGTGGAGAAAAGACCTCTAGTAGTTCGCAGTATCATCTTGAGTAGGCTGGACTACTGCAATTCTCTGTATTTAGGAGCCCCTCTTTACATCTTTCAGAGATTGCAGAGGGTCCAGTCTATGGCAGCCAAACTGGCACTGACTAGGAATCGGGGCTCCTCAACCACGTTGGCGCTCCAAGAGCTTCACTGGCTTCCTATGAGGGAAAGGGTCAAATTTAAGTCCCTGTGCATTGTCTATAAAGCAGCACATGGCACTGGCCCAATCTCCCTACAGGAGAAGATTTCTTGGTACAAACCTCAGAGGACTCTTCGGTCCTCGAATGCCTTTTTGTTAAACACTGGCAGGATCAATAAGGCCAGAATGGGAGGTAGGGCCTTCAGTACCGTGGCTCCACGATACTGGAATGAACTCCCTCTGAATATCAGACAGGCTAACTCCTTGATGGAGTTCAGGCGAAATCTGAAAACCTGGCTCTTCCCTAGGGAGAGGCCTATGGCCTTCTAACTTCTCTATCGCCTGCCTGGCTCCCACTCATTGATTTCTCACCTTCTGTCTGTCTCGGTAGTTGCACTTTCTGGTTGGTTTAAAAGTACTGTTTCCATCACAGTCCTAGCGCCAAGATACCCGTAGGGTGATAGCTGCGCGGTACAAAAACTAAATACATACATACATACATACATACATACATACATACATACATACATGCATGACATTTCTCGTTAAATATATTACTTCCACACAACAGTCTGTTTCAATTTCGAAGTGTAGTTCTTTTGTTACATTTTCAGAGTAAGGGTACTTAAATAGTGACCTTTACTTGAACTTCCAGGTTAACGTAACAACTAGACGATTCTTTTTATATAGTTGAGACAACTGACTGTTATCTTCTCGTATGTAGTCACAGGCGTCGAAGCAACAGTTATGCTAATCAATGAAAATGTAAATATCCACAAGTAGGTAGGCCTCACAGAAAATTAGTTAATTCTTATACAAAAGTTCCAAAACACTGCTGTCAAACTCTTTGCAAACCTAAGGAAAAGAGAGCTTACAAACCCCATTCACAGTGGATTCCACGGGCTACCAGTTTGGGTACAGATTTAAATTAAGATTTCACCCATACCAACTGTGCTTCTCCCTCCCTCCCCCTGCAGAAAGATTTCTCCATACTTGTCCAAAAGATCTTTCAAATCGAGAGACTTCAGGTTGAAAAAAAACTGACATTAGTTTAGAGGAAGGAATTTGTTTGTCAAAGTAGCATTTGGACAGTCTCCTCTTCTGCTTCAGAAAGCACCCCACTTCATTGTCTGCTGGAAGGTCCTCAAAATCTTCATTGAGGATTTGTTGGAGAGAGAGGTTGGCTACCCAAAGTGCAATTGCCAGTTTAAGGGTTAATGTTCTCATAGCATAGGCTCTGATTTTTATACTTTCCAGTAAGATATGTGAATAGAGAATTTTTAAACAAAGATCAAAGCTGTACCGCCTTTGTACATCACCTTTAAAAACATTAGTTCTTCTGTAAGTCTAATGGTGTTAGCATGGGTAAAATTATAACACATTAGGCTTATTTTTTGTGTGTGATTCTTTTGTTCTTTTTGATCTCAGACTTTTGAGGATAATATAAGAAAGAACCGTACTGTCATCAGCAACTGGATAAAGTATGCACAATGGGAGGAAAGCCTCAAGGAAGTTCAAAGGTAAGTGTTATGTATTTGGAGTTGTGTTTACTTAAATACTATGGGGTCTATTACGATGCCACGGCAACGGCTAAAGGGACCGCTCGCCATATGTGCGGCGGTCCCGCCATTCAAATCGGGATGCGCCCACCACACTGGCGGGCGCATCCCGCATTTTGTACATTGCGACGGGCGGTGCTGTAAGCAGCACCCGCCGCAATGTACAAAATGCATGTAGTGCCTTAGCATGCACAACATGGCAGGCACCACGCGATGCCTGCCACCTTGTGCATGCAAATGCAGGGGGTTCCGTAGGTACCCCCATGTGCACCCCTCAACCCCCAACACTCTGGGTGCTCGCAAGGGACCCCCTACATGAAGGACCGCATGCCTTTCCATGCGGCAACGCAACCATGGAAAGGCTCACCTCCGCATGCCTCATAATATGGATGGCGGTGTCCTGCAGACACCGCCACCATATTATGCCCCTTTTCCGCCCTGTCGACTCGTCGATGGGAGGAAAAACCGGCGGATGGTCAATCCCATCCGTGGCGGACCCCCCAGCCATCCTAATATGGCGGGGGGTCATTCTGGCATGGATGGCGGGTGGATCGCTCCCGCCTAATAGGCCCCCAAGATGGGTTTTACAACTCCTTCGTTAGATTTGTTTAGAAAGTATTGTTTCCTTTGTGTACATTGTGAGATGAAGTATCTAAACTGTACTTTTTGTTTTGCTTCCCATTTTCCTTCTACAATTTTGTCTTGCAGGGCACGGTCCATATACGAGCGGGCTCTCGATGTGGACTACAGAAATATCACCCTTTGGCTCAAGTATGCCGAAATGGAGATGAAGAACCGCCAGATAAATCATGCTCGCAACATCTGGGATCGGGCCATCACCACCCTCCCTAGGGTCAATCAGTTCTGGTAAGTCATGTACCTGTAATGATGCATGTTAGAAATGGGGATCTCCAGTTGGCAGCGGCTGGCGTCGATGTCGAAATAGGGATCCTTCTTCCTAAGTCAGAGTAAGGGGCTACACCCTTTGATAACCCTTGCTCAACCCAGTGGTAATGTAGCACGAGCAGACAGGCCTATCTCAGAGGCAGTGTGTGAAGCATTTATGACCATACACAATAACGCAGTGAATACACTACAAAGGGACACCACACAAGTAGTTATAGAAAAATAAGTATCTTTATATAGGCTTAACACAAGGCTCAAACACGATCAAGAAACCACAATGCACATAATTGCAGATTCACTTCACTTCACAGGGGCACGGCACGGCACGCAGCCTCACAAGGAAGCCGGGGTGATGACAGGCGGACTCGCAGCGGCCACAGCTCCCCGCTGTAGCCGTCCGTGGCGTGCACTCAGGATAATCCTGAGACGGGGCTTAAAGGCGGGCACCCAGCGGCACCCGCAGGTGATGGCAAGATCCTCGAAGTGGTGACTAGTGCAGGCACTCAGCGGCACAGCTCCTCAGCTGCAGCGGCCCACAATAGCGATAGCGATGATTCTCGTAGGACGGCTAACGCGGGCACTCCGCGGCACAGCTCCTTATCTGCAGCGGCCCACAATAGCGATGATTCGCGTAGGACGGCAAATGCGGGCACTCGGCGGTGCAGCTCCTCAGCTGCAGCGGCTCACAATAGCGATAGCGATGATTCTCGTTGGACGGCAAATGCGGACACTCCGCGGCACAGCTCCTTAGCTGTAGTGGCCCACAATAGCGATGATTCTTGTAGGACGGCAAATGCGGACACTCAGCGGCACCTCTCTTCAGCTGCAGCGGCCCACAGTAGCGATGATTCTTGTAGGACTGCAAATACGGACACTCAGCGGCACAGCTCCTCAGCTGCAGCGGCCCACAATAGCGATAGCGATGATTCTCTTAAGATGGCAAATGCGGGCTCTCAGCGGCAACAGCTCCTCAGCTGCGGCGGCCCACAATAGCGATCACGATGATTTTGGTTACGCAGGCAAATGCGGGCTCTCAGCGGCAACAGCTCCTCAGCTGTAGCGGCCCGCGATAGCGATGATTCTCGTAGGACGGCAAATGCGGGCTCTCAGCGGCAACAGCTCGCCAGCTGCGGCGGCCCACAATAGCGATCACGATGACTTTGGTAACACAGGCAAATGCGGGCTCTCAGCGGCAACAGCTCCTCAGCTGCGGCGGCCCACAATAGCGATGCGATGACTTTCAGCCCGCGTTCCCCGCAGTAGAACCAGAGGCTCTGGAATTCTCAACAGAGGCCTCACCTGCGAGTAGAATCCCTCTCAAATAGGAATCCAGACGGCTGATGGGTGAAGTTTAATGTCCCTGAGACTTCAGCTGGAGTCAAGCTCAAATCCGGCCCTTGGGTATTTGCTTCAGAAAGATGGATAAAAGTTTCAAAGTCCTTTCCCTCTGGTTACACGGGAGAGGTTCGTCTTGACATCCAGAAGTAACACACCGTGTAGGGGTTTTAGCACAGATCTTTATACCCCAAAAGTCTTTGTTCTCAAAAAGTCACAAATCACTGAACCCAGCCAGAACCAGTTTGGTGTCGTCCTGGAGCACTTTTTTTTACGAGGCTACATCCTGCCTTTCAGGGAGAGGGGGTCTGCCATCAGACGCACAGAGGGAGGTGAAGCCATCATTCACCTTGCCAGGCACAGCCGTGCTCAGATCAAAGGGTCACTCCTCCCCATACTCCAACTGCAGATCTCTCTATTTAATACAGGTCGGTCTCAGCCTGCCCTGACCCTCCAAAACCAGACAGCCAATACACATAACAGCAGAGCACACGGGAAGGCTTAGTCAAGTAAATACCTACTTCCCAAAAGTGGTAGTTTTAAACACAGAATAAAAATAATCGTAACTAAAAGATGCACTTTAATATTTGGAGCTCATGCATACTAAATTCAACTTTCCTATCAAGTTCCTTGGGTCAGTTAGGATTATTTCATCACCAAAAACCTGCTCTATATCTCAGGATAAAAAATCATGGGCATTCCCCACATCTCTTACTGTTGATAATACTTCAGGTATAGCTAGACCATGCTGTACACTTGGGGTGCTCCTATCCTCATTTAAAAATCTTTGTGACTATCTCCCACAAACAATATCCTGTGTGTATTTCTCACTTCACGCAATTTCTCTCCTCCATCACCAAAAAAGTGTGTGAAAGGGGAGGAGGCACCTCACGGAAACACCCTCCAGGGAGCTGCTGACAGGTTCTCATCAGTGTGCTCCACTTATCATCATCAGCAGCCTCCACACCATATAAATTATATAATGTATGTGAAAAATTGTGCACAACTTAATTGAAACAAAAATCGTGAAAAAACCTGACCACCTCATGTAAGAGCAATGGGAAGGAATTTTTGTAGCTCCCACACTATAAACACGAGCTAAACAACCACTGGCACTATCTCCAATTTTATTTGCTGCTTCAGTTTGTGTAACCAGGTGTTGCAGCACAGCTGAGTAGCATTGGGCTACTCAGCTGGGAACCTGATGATGAAGCATGACACCAACTTGGTTGGTGTGTGAGGGTTCTTTTAATAAACCCTTGTGGTGCCAGGCACTACAGTGTTGGACAACCTGTTAGATTGGTCCGTCCAAGTTGTTTTTCAAAAGTTAGCAACGTGCCATTGACATGTTTCCATGAAAAAATGAAGATTAAAAAATGTGACTGCAAAAATGAAGACCATGCAAAAATATGTACATAAAAATATTGACATCTTAAAACATCCTCAGGTACAGCCAAACTTACTAGCCACGTGTTCTAAGTTACACGGTTTATGCCAGCAATATCATATCCAGAGGCACATTCCTAATGGTGGGATATGTTGCACGTTAATATTGTTCTCCATCGTTATTTTTGCAGGGTACATTTTATTTTCGAAACTTTATTTTTGTAATCTATATTTCTATATTTTGAATACTATCCTATTTTGTAATCTATTTTCTACATATTATTATGTAATGGGTATTCTGGGTCCACAGTGTGTTTTTTAAACATCAAAGATCTTTAAATGGGGTTCTATTGAGAGGTAGACACTACCTTACACTTTTGGAGAACATTTTATGGTCCTCCGGTACTGGGGGCAGTTTTAATCAATCCCCCTCCACATTTGTAAGTGTATCAGTATTTAGCACCGACTAGCCGTTTATCTGGAGTTTTGTGTCAAGAAAAGTGGGCATTCCTTTCCTTGAGGAAGGCCCTATGGACTATGCAGTAGTTTATATTGTTGTTCCTTTTAGACAGTGAGTAACGAACTTTCCTATAGTCTTCTTAGGACTTCTCCAAACAGGTCTTAGTGAAATTACTGATGGCAGAAAAGGCTGAGTTACCAAATTCATCATATATGTAAAAGAAATGTGAAAATAGCCTATTTGTCTTACAGTTGAAGAAATGCATAGAAAGACAAAGGCCCAGAGATATTTTGTTTTATAAAAGTCCACCTGCTCACTTTATCACTTGCTTGGTATAATCTAGTGCTACCACCGGGAAGGTAAATCGTATTTATTTTCAGGCTGTTGCAGCATGTATTCATGTTCTCTCATCTCGCAGGTTTTCAGTCCACCTTTTTCACTTTTGGATGGCTTTTATTTTTTTAAAAGGTACAAATATACGTACATGGAGGAGATGCTGGGCAATGTCGCTGGAACACGGCAGGTGTTTGAGCGCTGGATGGAGTGGCATCCTGAAGAACAGGCCTGGCATTCCTATATCAATTTTGAGCTGAGGTACAAAGAGGTGGATCGAGCACGCTCCATTTATGAGAGATATATCCTTTTGAACCGTAATGGTTGTTTGCTCAGTGGTTAATTTCTGAAGTTGCTAACTGAAGTAGACCTCTATCTTGGAATCACTCAAGTTAGCCTTCTATTTAAAGCAGATTAAAAATTGTGAAGTCAATTGTTCATGTTCAGCAGAGGTTTAGTAAGATCTTTTACCTTTTACCATATTCTTTTTGATGTGAAATTTATACTTTTGTATGCTTATAAGAACAATGTTATACTTTTGTATGCTTATAAGAACAACATTCTATAACTACAGTATGTTCCTGCTTGTGTGATAGCCAGAAGACAACATGGCAGACTGAGTCTTTTTTTAACACTGGAACAAAATATAAATGGCGGAAATTAAGATGGTCAGAACAGGTGCAATATATGAATTAAATATTAATGGGTTTAGAGCCCAGTGATCTCACACTCTGACACCTTCCATCTCTACTGAGTTGCTAAACTTGTTAGTTATTGCCTCTGAATTGGAACCTTTTTTGACTGCTATTTAACTGTCATAAATCCCCTCTTGCTTGTATAGCTCTGTGCTGCTTTCAGAGTTAGTTTTGCATAGTGCCTTACCCAACCCTGAGTTGCATATAAAAGACCCGTGTATAGTGCTGTATTAGTAGAAAAGGTCCACCACTTTTGGAAGACCATTAAAATGGTAGCCAACTACCAGAAATTGCAGACAATTGAGAACCCCACTGTTATTAATCCGGAGTGCACCAGACACTGTCAGGAAGTGAGAAATACATCGGCATAAAACCAAGTGTTTTATTTTCGTGACACCTCCATCAGTTATTCTGTGGATGTGTGAATTTCTATATAGTTCCTTAACATATTGTATATTTGGGCAATATAATTTTCTGTTATTCTAGGACTGCAACGTGGAACTTGTACATTGTGGAACACAGTGTGTAGCCCCTCCCATCTGTAAATGCTTTCATCATGGGCTCCCTCAGATTCAGTTCTGCGCTTCATATGGTTTTATCCTTAATAAAGACTGATCGTCACTCTTTCACTCAGTGTTAGAATTTCATGTAACCACGTCTCCCAACACACATTTATACCTACCAATCAAAACTCCTTCACATCAGACAATGCCCATGCTTACACTCCTGTTACATAACCATATAGTTGTGCGAAATCGGCCTGTTCTGCCTTTCATCATCTGAATGTTATGCATTTCTCATCTGATACCTGTCTGTGGTGCACATTGAACCTCAAGTTAAAGAAGGGCATACTGATGGGCATATTGAAAAGTCTAAGCAGTGATAATAGAGGGTGAGCTATGTCCTCAGTGTTAAATCAGGTCTAAGTAGCTGGCAGGAATCTGGCCTCTTAATGCATGTCTTAAGTTTACAGGTCAAAAGAAAGTAATGTGAACCAGGTACAAGACTCTCCACTGTGTTTCCTATACAAAAGGATGGGAGGGGTTGGGGGAACAAAACCAAGGTTGTTAAATGTAGGCCTAGAGTATGTAGGGGCTGGAGGGGAAGGAGGGAACACAATCAAGACCATGGCTTGCAGGTCTCGCATATAAAGTGGCAGGAGAGTGAAGTAGGAAACAAAACCTAAATTCCTGTAGGAATGACCTCTGCCAATTCAAAAAAGAATTTCGGCCCTATTCAAATTCCAATCATACACTTTGCCCTCAGTGAAAATATGAATCCATATCTTAACATAATATGATAAAATAGTAATTCCAGTCCTACTATATGCAGATGATGCGGTCCCTATAGCCAGAACAGCCAGGGGACTCCAATCCTTATTGGATTCCTTCCTGACCTTCATGGGGTCCCGAGATCTGGCAATCAACAGCGCCAAATCCTAGATCATGCAGGTAGGGGCTCGGCCCACCAAAAAAGTATCCCTTTGTGGTGGGCGCCGAGAAGGTTCCCTTGACAACAGTCTTTCAATACTTGGGGGTTTTGTTGGATGACAGCTTAAAGTGGGGACCCCTTATACAGAAGAAAAAAGGGGAGTTCACACGAATAGCTGCCGCTATATTCAACTTTGCTGCTAAGATGGGCAGGCGCCCAATTGCAGCCATGGGGGTAGCAACTTCCTGTTACGGCAGCGAGATTTGGGGATATACCACCACAGACGCATTGCAGGTGGTTGAGAATAACTTCTTAAAATGCCTGCTGAGCGTGCCAAAAAGTCTATCAAATTTGGGAGTCCATGAGGAATTGGGGGTTCCATTCTTACGCGATACACTTACGTGATACACTAGCACTGCGTCCTCTGGTGTTTTGGCTTAAGTGTTGGTTAAACAAGGAACTCTAGCTCACCCAGCAGATTATAACTGATTGTATGAGCCTTGACCATATGTCTCGAATCCCATGGTTGAAATACATTGGTGGTTGTTCTGCTGAGCTGCGCCGTCCTGATCTTTTTTTAAAAAACCTTCTATTATAGTAAAAAAGGATGTGGAACTGGTTAAGAAAGCTTTCATTTGCGTCAGGAAGCTTGAAAGAGATGAGCTGGAACTACGAGAACCCAGTGTTCGCAAATTTCTGGCCTTTAAAGCCAATCCATCAACTGAGCCATATATTTTGGGAACATTGACTACTTACGAGCGGTTTTTATTGTCCAGGTTCCGCTTTGATCTCTTTTATTTGTTACTTGCCGTTCCAAAAGGGTGCAGCAGAGGACAGGTGTTAGCACACTGTGGTTGCGACCATGTATCCCCTCAGGACTTGTTACACTTTGTTCCTCTGCAATTTTTATGATATACCACGGAGACACTTTTTTCTCCCCCTTTTAAATAGGCTGAATTTTAACCTGGAAGCCCAGCTCTTTTGTATTTGCAGATGCTAAAACCAGACTGTATTTTTTTGTATTGTGGGATATTTGAAATCAGTGGTGAGAACAAGGGCTTGTCTTGAATTTTAGCCATAATAGAGGATGAAGGTATCCCTTTTTTCAGATTATGGACTGTGTTCTGTACTGTACAGTATTTATTGATATGAATTGTAAATTTCTCTTTTTTAATTATACGTAATAATCTGTTTTTATCTACTGTTATAAATTGCAAAATCTCAAAGCAACAGTTTTAACGAGGTGCGGATATGTTGCAACTTTTATGGTTTTTACTGAAAACCGAATAAAGTTGTTTTTGATTGATTGATAGTAGTTGTTATTAGTCTGTGAATACCAGTGTGCTAAATTACATTGTCGGACAGTTCTTTAAATTGAAGTGTGAAGTACTTTGAATATGTTTTTCCAAACTAACACTATGGCAATTTTTTTTCTTCTTCTTAATGCAGATGCTTATTATTTTAATCCAGGGAAGCCAATGGCAATGTTATTATGGTTGTGAAAAGCACAATAATAAAAAAAATAGAAAAATGACAGCGAGTAATGTAACTATTTATAAAAACTCTTTAACTGATCACATTGCTTACGATAAATACATTTGATAACGCTTTAGGCTCAGGGCCAAACCTTTTAATCACCATTGGTAAAAGTCTTGTGAAATGATTTTAAAAAGTTAAAGGCATTATTAGTAAAATGACAGGTAGCTTTTCATTTTAAAGATACAAATCGCTGGAAAAGCACAGCACAGAAATATGTTAAACGAAAATAACTGGGAGCAAGAAGCAGGGGCAAAACAGGAGAACCTGCCACCCTCATTTCAGCCGCTTTTGATTAGAAATTCCCTTCAAACTCCCTACCTATGGGGAGATCAATAATCAATTCCCCATGAACTAATTAAAAACTGAATTTAGTGAAGTCAATATCTTACAGAGTTGAATGAGAACTGAAAGGTATTGTCCACAAGCCCAGTGCAAGCGGTCCACAGTAGGTACACGGATGATAGGAACCCTTGACGAAGGTTTGACAACCGGGCCAACCTCCCTCCGCCTTCCCGAGGGGTTTGAAAATACCCACTGGCAGGATACATTTTGACCAGCAAGTATTAACTGCCTGTGCATGCCTATAATTTCGTGTGCATGCTGTAATAATAAGGAACTTATGAGAAAAGAAACCTCACCGGGGTAGTATTAATAAAACCGACCCACCCTGACAAAACATCCAAGACCTTGTAGGGGCAGAAATATATTGTCACTATACGGGTCATAGGACCATTGTATCCTTATTGCCCCTTCTATAGTTTATTTTAATCATTTCCAATCCACCACGCTAATAAAGGGATACCTTGGGAGCAGATGAGGAATTTTTATTTGCACGTAACTTCCCAGGACACACTGATATACAAAGAGCTCTCTAGAACACGATTGAGCCCTCCTTGACTTATAGGGGTCAGGGTGCACCCGATGATGAATCTTGCCACTTTTAGAGTGGGTGAGGATTGTATATACCACAAGCATTTACAATGCAATAAGTCTCGCAATGACATTGTTTTGAGCTATTGGCATTTGTAAATGACAATGCCTTCTATTTGAGCTATTGGGATTGCAAATGACAATGCCTTTTATTTGTTTTAAAAACCAAAAGGCATTGTCATTTGTAATGCTAATAGCTTAAACTTTGGCAAATGTGCACCTTTACTGTACATTTTGCACGATTTAATTGACCCAAGGCAGCACTGCGCAGTGTATGTTGTGTGATGGATATTGGCGCATTTATTGCACAGGATCTCTGCTGAAGCAGGCATCCGAGCCGGCACGGCCAATTGGGTCTTGAACTCCTTCAAGCTTAACCTTCTGAGACCCTACGTTCCCGCTTTGAAGCCTCGCCCCAAGCAGAGAGCGAACAGAGGCCGCGGTGCTTCAAATTCCAAACAAAGGCCCCGGGACTGGCCATTTGAGGCCGTAGACTGGAGACGAGAGGCCTTTCAACATTAACAAGTTGGATTAATAAATAAAAGATAAAACAAAAAAAAAGTATTTAACATTTTTTTTTTTTACACTATTCCAATGCTCCTACACTGAAGCCCTTACAGGCTTACACCCTTTCATGCAGATAGTTCACCGCAAATAGAGTCGGAGAGGAGTCCATTTAAAAGTGAGAGATGGACTGGGTTTGGGGTGGGAGGAGGGGAGAGCGGGCATTTGAGGGTGAGATAGTTTGGCGAATAGAGACAGGCAGAGTTTGGGCTTGAGGAAGAGGAGGCATTTTAGAAGAGAGAGACAGACAGACTTTTGGGGTGGAAGGATGGATGTTTGGGATTAAAGCATCTCAAAGTAATACTTTATAAACACTAGAAAACCAACAAAAACGGAGACCGGCTTCAGTCAAGTACACACAAAACGAAAGAAGTTGTTTACGAGGTGCGGCAACTGGTCCCCGGCCCTTCCCCAGGGAGGATCTTTAGCCTACTGTAAACAAAGCTTGCGGTTTAAAAAGTAACACCAGGAGGTACCTGGCAAGTGATTACGGCCCACAATACTTTGGTTCTAGTACACGTCAAAGAAATCACCAAACTAGCCTTTTAAACACAGACGGGCATGTTAATTCTCTACACCAACGTTGTTCTTTGTACCCCTCCTCCTTCCCTGTTGTGCTTGCCAGCGTTTTCCCTCCTGTACATCTCCCCTCCCCTGCAGTTGTTCTTTGTCGCCCTTCCCCTTCCCTGTTATGCTCACCTGTGTGTGCTCTTCCTATTGTCTCATGTAGTCGTGTAACTGCAGCGCTGGAGGGCCTGCAATTCTACTCCACAACACAATTCCGCTACACACCAAATATATCCAATTCACAACACCCCCATAGATGTACGGTGAGTGAGTATATATGGGACAGAGTCTGTCTGCTAACGAAGCGCTTTGGTGCGTCAGTTTAGAAGTATTCTTATGGCTCCAGAGCTCCTTCAATGCACTCTTACTGTGGGCCCCGCGTGCGCTGCCTGGGAGTGCTTTAAATGAAAATATAAAGTGCTGGTACTCTCCCATTAAATATATTGCAGCTTTGTTGACAAGTGCAGGTACTCTCTCTTTCACCTTGAAGTGCAGGTACTCCGCACCGGACAGTATCTGCCCATTTAAAGCACTGTTTTCAGCATAAGAGCCCTAGCATTAAGGGGTCGAGACTCGGGTGAATCCTTGAGTGTGCGTGTGTACCGAGGTAAAAATTCAAAAAATGCTCATGTTCTGAATTTATCCCGGGCTCGAAGCGAAACACTGCGGGGAACGGGGAGCCGCACGCTCGGGAGAGGTACCATGGTAACAATTAAAAAAATGCTCCTGCTCTGGATTTAGCCCGGGCTCAAAGCAAAACCCTGCGGGGGAAGGAGGTGCCGCACGCTCGGGGGAAGCCGCACCGAGGCCCTAAGAGCCAAACAAGTGAAAACAAGCAAGACACGCCCTTGGGACAGCGAGTCCACAGTGTGTCTTGCTCACACTGCCTGCAAGCGCCAGTTGGCTCTCTAATTGGTTGACAAGGTTCACCAATCACAAAACATATTTGGTAGTTGCCAACCAATCGGAGAGCCGACTGGCCCGTGCATGAGCAAGACACTCCGTAGACTCGCTGTCTCATGGGCGTGTCAAAAAAAGCCACAGGGCGGTAACCAAAAACGCTGCAAACAAATCAGAACACAACATTTTAAATAAATATCCACATTGCCCAATTGAAAGTATGGGCGGTAACAGAAGTCCCTCTACAGAA
The DNA here is from genome assembly GCF_964204655.1 of Triturus cristatus. Lineage (NCBI taxonomy): Eukaryota > Metazoa > Chordata > Amphibia > Caudata > Salamandridae > Triturus > Triturus cristatus. The sequence goes on from NC_140589.1 coordinate 1,399,191,744, forward strand.
AATACCTCTACCCCAATAAATCTCTCGCTGCGCAAGCAGTGCTGCGCACTGCAACGCTAGGCGCGAGACCTAAAAAGGATTCTTTTTCCTTTTTTCCCACTTCTCACTGAGGTGGTGTCCAGTCGTGGTACGCACCCCCCTCATTTTGTTAATAGGCAGAGGAATACTCTGATGTTTGTTGTGTGATTCCAAGGAGAACATATCCCCGGCATCCCTTGGTGTACAAGAAGATCCCCATACCCTTCCGGTTGAAAGGTCTTTTGACCTCCCTTACCATAGTTTAAAGAATAATGTTAATTGGTCAAATAAAATGTGTAGTTAGAAATCTGTTTAAGATTCTGCTGTTAATTGTTTACCGATATTCAAAGTGTTTTTTGCCGTCAATGTGAAGGTGCTGTTTACCCAAATGGCTATTAATTACAATTACAGTTATATAGGTGTTTTTCATAGATGTTTTGAACTCTTGTCCAAAGAATATCACAGCACAGCCATTATCGAATGTGTCATTTTTAAGATGTACTAAAAATAAATGATGACATATTTTCATGTTATTTAAAACATATTACTTATATTTCTGCTACTACTTCAGTACTGTCGTGAGCATGAAGGAGCACTTGCACGTCTGATGAGTGGTCATAATGAGCATGAGTAAATTAAGTTCCCATGAGGCACAGGGTCAAAACTGGATTTGCATATGACTGGGTCTAAAGTGGGGTGGCATGGCGAGCAAAAGAACAATGGATTTAACCCAGATCTATTGACTAGGGGTGAATGTTTGATTTGCTCTGCATTCCATCCATCATCTGTGTGTCTTTTGCTTTATAAATATTAGTGTCAGCAAAAATGAGTCTGCTTGAACATAAATAAGGATGCTAAAGATCCAGTTTCAAAAACTGTATTGCCTATATGCCTTCACCCTATTTGCCTTACTTGAGGTTTCTGTACTATTATTTTCTGAAATGGCAGCAGGCACTTCTACCATAATCAAATCTATAGGTTCGAGGCATGTGGGCTGCTGAATTCATATCTGTGCATAGATCGCCGCCTAGTGTTGGGTCCGGATGTTTGCACGTTGTTGTCCTGGAAGAGTCTTCGAAGTATCCTTGGATAGGTGACTCCTCCCCTGGACTACAGTGCGCATGGGCATCCTCTCCATCCTCAGATTGTTTTTTTCCGCCATTGGGTTCGGATGTGCTATCTTAGCTCAAGTTAGGAAAATATTTGGTCGAGGCCAAAAGGCCTTTAGTTCGCGTCGGTACTGTTTATCGATCGGGTTTCGATAGCATTTTGTTAGTTTACTAACTTTCAGCACCGATTTCTTTCGCATTTACCTGTCCATCGACTACTTCGACGATGGAATCCAGGACGCCATTCAAAAGGTGTCCGGTATGCAATGCGAAGTACCCACACATCGACGTCCATCCGGTGTGCAACAAATGCCTTTCGCCGGACCACGACGAATCGACATGCATGGCCTGTGCCCGGTTCCGTTCCAAGAAGACTCTAAGGAACCGAAGAGCGGCGAGACTCGAGGCGCGGCACGCGGCACCGGCCCCAACAGACATCTTCGACGAGGCCGACGTCGAAGAATTAGAAGTCATACCCTCCAGTCCCGTTTCCGAACACGACCCCGGATCGGACGAGGGCGGTGAGTCACTCTTCCACAGAGGTGAAGACGACACCGAGGTAGGAGACGACGAGGAGGCCTTAGGGGCCGAAGAGAGTAGCTCCAATGATGAACAAGGCCTACCTGTTCAAACCGAAGAAACACCAGCGCCACAGCCTTTGGCTCCGGTCGAGGGATCGCCTTCGGGCCTTACCCGAGACCCATCCCGTAGTTCTTCGGCCCCGCCCTCGGGCCCGGCCTCGGACGTTCAGCAGCAGCCATTGCTGCATAAGCCAGCTGGTTTCCCTACCACAAAACCGAAACCGAAAGCTGCTCCGGTTCATACGAAACCGAAACTGAAAGTAGCGCTAGTGGGATCGAGGCCTTCCACGCCTTCGACGCCAGCGCAACGCGTCGGCACCGACCGCACCAAGAGGGACTTCGGTGCCGAACTGGAATCGGGCGACATCGGAGTCGACAAGCGGAAAAAGGCCATCGGCACCGAGAAACCTACTCGGCTACCGACGCCAACAACACCGAGGGCAATACCGCCCGCTTCGCCTCGCGTCGCTCCCTTGACGACGCAGATGCCTCACCTATCGAGGACGTCGACGGTGATCGCCACACCTCGACTCGAGGACCCGCCGGCGCCGAAAAAATCCACGCCCGGCTCTACGAACCTGCCCGGTGCCAAAGCCTCAAAGACGCCCCAAGTGCGGCCTGCTGCGACGCAAAGCAACAAAACCAAGGCGGCCCTCAAAGACCCGTCGGGTTCCGGCCCGATCGGGGCTCCAGCAACCTCTACGGGGCCAGCCAACATTACCTTCGGCTTGCCTCCGTCAACAATCCCCAAGATGTTCCAACTCAGGACACGGGTTACCCAGACTCCGGTTCCACCGGACGAGACGTCTCCGTCACGGGTCATCGACGCCGACACTGGCAGGATGATTCTCCACGACCGAAGGATAACTTCGGAACCGCCATTGGACCCTTTCAGGATCCCACTAAAAAGGAAGCTGCCGGTGGAATCAGAACCTCTCCTTTATGAACCGTTCCATTCCTCCTACCAGGATCCACACCGGTTCTCCCCCACGCGCTCCGACACGGATGCATTGGAGGACTACATGGATGACCAAGCACCCTACCATGTAGACACAGACCCTGATGACCAGCAGGACCCTGATCAAACTTGGGGCGACCCTGCAGACCCCAGTGCGCCTCTCGATACACAGGACCCACAACTCTATGGGGCAAAAACATCTCCAACGGAGGATACTGCGGCGTTCAACGCTCTTATTGAACGTGCTGCGAATAACCATGGGGTACAGCTTCACTCAGATACCATCGAGGATGACTTTCTAATGGACACTTTTGCATCCTCAGAAAGACATGTAAAAACTCTGCCAATGCTTAAGGGGGTCCTCAAACCAGCTAAGGACATTTTCAAGGAACCCACCAGGGCACGAGTGATAAACCCCAGGATTGATAAAAAATACAGATCAGCACCTGGGGATCCTACTTACATCAAAGGACAATTACCACTCGACTCCATCGTCGTAGCGAATGCTCGCAAGAGGGCACACTCGCAAACGACAGGTGACGCTCCACCCCCGGACAAAGAGTCCAAGGTGCTAGAGACCTCCGGCAAGCGAGTTGCCGCACAGGCTGCCAACATATGGAGCATAGCCAACACTCAAGCGCTCCTCGCCCGCTACGATAGAGCGCACTATGACACATTGGAGCAACTACTCCAACATCTCCCTGACCAGTTCAAAGAAGGTGCAGAAATTCTTGTCAGAGAGGGGCAGCTACTCACAAATGCTTCCATCAAATGTGCACTAGATGCTGCAGACACTGCTGCCAGGGCCATAAACACAAGCGTCATGCTGCGACGACATGCCTGGCTACGAATCTCAGGATTCAAGCCTGAGGTACAAAATAACATACTAAACCAGCCCGTCAACCCCGACTATTTATTCGGCCCAGAGGTTGACACCACCCTCGAAAAGATAAAAAAGGACACGGACACTGCAAAGTCCATGGGCGCCCTCCAAACTCAGTCCTTTCGGAGCGGCTCCTTTCGTCGCCCCGGAAACAAGGGGGCAGGTAGAGGACAGGGGTCACAACAAACGTATAACAAAGGCAATACACAGACCACCTACGATAAAAACACCCGAGGTGGATATCGTGGCTCCAGTACAAAGGGCAGAGGACGTGGCTACGGCAACACCAGGTCCTCCCCCAAGAACAAGCAGTGACGCCCTCTCCCTTCCTCCCGACCACATAACACCTGTCGGGGGAAGACTACAAAGGTTCCTGTCCACGTGGAACTCCATCACCACGGACAGGTGGGTCAAAGATATTATAAAATACGGTTACTGTCTGGAGTTAACCTCCACTCCACCCACAATACCACCAAGAAACCGTCCTATGTCCTCAGAGCACTTAACGCTCTTACAGCAAGAGGTGCACAGTATGCTTCTAAAAGGCGCTATAGAGGTCGTCCCCACCCACGAGCAGGGTACAGGGGTGTACTCCCTCTACTTTTTAATTCCAAAGAAGGACGGGTCGCTCAGGCCTATATTAGACCTGAGACCCCTGAACCAGTACATTCTTTCGGAGCATTTTCACATGCTCACCCTACAGCAAGTCCTTCCGCTTCTCAAGCAGGGAGACTTCCTAGCCTCACTGGACCTCAAGGATGCGTACTTTCACATACCCATCCACCCCTCACACAAAAAATACCTCAGGTTCACTGTTCAGGGGCAGCACTATCAGTTCAAAGTCCTTCCCTTCGGCGTGACAACAGCGCCCAGGGTTTTCACGAAGTGCCTAGCTACGGTGGCGGCACATTTACGGAGGCAGCATATACACGTCTACCCCTACCTAGACGACTGGCTCGTTCAAGCGAAGTCAGCCCAGCAATGTGCAAGCCACATGTCCCGCACCATTCACCTTCTTCACAGTCTGGGATTCTCACTAAATTACCCAAAGTCCCATCTCCAGCCCGCACACGTACAACAGTACCTAGGTGCGACTATAGACACTCTGGCGGCCACAGCTCAGCCAAATTTAGTGAGGATCAACAGCATACAACTGCTGATCTCCAAGTTCAAACCCTATCACTCGCTTCCAGCGCGAGTGTTTATGCAGTTGATAGGCACGATGGCCTCCTGCATCTTCATAGTCCCGCACGCGAGGTTACATATGCGCCCACTTCAGGAGTGCCTAGCACGTCAGTGGAATCAGGCTCAAGGACAGTTGAAAGACCTAGTGTTGGTGAGCGGTCGGGCATACAACTCTCTGCATTGGTGGAATCCACAAAACCTTTGCAAGGGCCGACCGTTCCAAGAGCCTGTTCCGCAAATAGTACTGACAGCGGACGCGTCTCTCCAGGGATGGGGAGCTCATGTACTCCACTACACAGTGCAGGGACTATGGACGACACAACAGAAGAAGATGCACATCAACCTTCTGGAACTGATGGCAATCTTCCTGGCCATGAAGGCATTCAAAGTACATCTGTGCAACAAAGTCGTGTTGATCCGGACGGACAACATGACTGCCATGTACTACATACAGAAGCAGGGAGGAACACACTCTCCACAGTTGTCTCATCTGGCTCAGAGCATGTGGAAGTGGGCCATTCAGAGGAACATGTTCCTCATGGCGGAACACCTCCCCGGCAAGGACAACCAGATGGCGGATCTGCTCAGCAGACACAGCCACCAGATGCACGAGTGGGAGTTACACCCATCAGTACTCCAACCGTACTTCCAGCAGTGGGGTCATCCAGAGATAGACCTGTTCGCGACAAGCGAAAACGCAAAATGCCAAAGCTTCGCCGCCAGATTCCCACATCCGCAGTCGCAGGGCAATGCGATATGGATGAACTGGTCCGGCAGATTTGCGTACGCTTTTCCCCCAGCGCCGCTGATACCGCTGGTGGCTCGCAAACTACGACAACACTCCCTGACACTCGTCCTAGTTGCTCCCACGTGGGCACGCCAGCCGTGGTACACCACCTTCCTCGAACTTTCCGTGGTGCCGCATCAAAGGCTGCGGATCAAACCCGCGCATTTGACGCAGAACCATGGAGAGGTTCAGCACCCAGATCCGCAACAGCTGAACCTGGCGATCTGGCTCCTGAAGTCCTAGAGTTTGGCTATCTCAACCTGCCACCTGACTGTATGGACATCATCAAGGAGGCCAGGAGACCCACTACCAGGGCTTGCTATGCAGCCAAATGGAAAAGGTTCGTCATTTATTGCGGTAATAATGACATCGACCCGCTGGACGCATCCATCCACAACATCATCTGTTACCTCTTACACCTATACCGATGCAATCTGGCGTACACCTCTATACGTGTCCATTTGACCGCAATATCAGCCTACCTGCAAACCAGGCAGCACCTCTCTCTATTCAGAGTGCCTGCCATCAAAGCATTCTTGGAAGGGCTCAAACGAGTCATTCCACCTAGTCACCCACCGGCTCCAATGTGGAACCTCAACTTGGTCCTCACACGCCTGATGGGTCCACCCTTTGAACCTCTACACTCATGCGAGATTCAATTCCTTACCTGGAAAGTGGCCTTCCTAGTAGCGATCACTTCCCTAAGAAGAGGTAATATCGCAGTTCCACATGAATCAGACTATTGAACTGCCCGTTTTCTTCCAAAACCCACAAACTGTTGCAGAAAGGGCACTACATACACTAGATGTACGGAGGGCCCTCATGTACTACATCGACAGGACTAAACCATTCAGGAAGACAAAACAACTGTTCGTTGCCTTTGCCCCACACCACAAAGGTAACGCCATCTCCAAAGCAGGGATAGCCAGATGGATAGTTAAGTGTACTCAAATCTGTTATCAAAAGGCAAAACGCACATTAACTATTCCACCACGAGCCCACTCAACACGTAAGTTGGGGGCTTCCATGGCCTTCCTAGGAAATATTCCCCTGCATGATATATGCAGAGCAGCCACATGGTCCACTACACACACATTTACAAAACACTATTGTGTAGATGTGCAGTCAAAACAGCAGGCAGCTGTAGGACAGGCTGTTCTCAAGACACTTTTTCAGACCGCTGCAGCTGGCACGGGTAGCCGCCGCTAATAGAGGGCACTGCTATATATTCTATGCACAGATATGAATTCAGCAGCCCACATGCCTCGAACTGAATATGCTACTTACCAGTATGCATCTGTTCTTGGCATGTAGGGCTGCTGACATTCATATCGCCCTCCCTCCTCCCCGGCGCCTGTCGCAGCTGCAGCTCTCAGAATTACTGCAAGCATGGTCATCACTTTCTGTATCTACTCCATCACTGCCACAATGGCGAAAAACAATCTGAGGATGGAGAGGATGCCCATGCGCACTGTAGTCCAGGGGAGGAGTCACCTATCCAAGGATACTTCGAAGACTCTTCCAGGACAACAACGTGCAAACATCCGGACCCAACACTAGGCGGCGATCTATGCACAGATATGAATGTCAGCAGCCCTACATGCCAAGAACAGATGCATACTGGTAAGTAGCATATTCATTCCCTTTTTTTAATAGAACCTTCATATTTAAACTAGGTTATAAAGAACTGATTCGGCCTCTTGCTGTGAATTTTTAACTGATCAGATCCAGGATTGATAGCGTTTGCCGTGGCCATCTTGAAAGAGTTCAGAGGTTGGGTAGAAAGTTTTTAGTCTGTGCTGAGATTAATGTGAATCAATTCTGTAACAATATACCGCAAACTGATTGTCTGGAAATGTTTGGTCAGACTTGTTAATGGATGCAGCAGCCACTCACAGCACAACTTGGTGTTGCAAATATGAGTCTGCTTTTTGTAAGAGTGGATGCACTATGGCGGTGCTGCCTAAATCACTGCACCTTCCTGCAATTGCAAACATGATTGTCCCGTTGATATTTCAGAGGACTGCCTATAGTGCACAATGTTAGTGTTTGTCTCCCAGTGGTGGCTGATAGTTGTCAGCTGTCTTGTTTTAAGAGCACTAGAGCAATCATTTGTGTATCTCTGCAAGGTGGCTATCATTTTGATGAGGTGTCCAGGTTAACAAAGTCCCCAACGTAGACTGAAAGATAAAAAATAAAATCAGCAATTACTAATTATGTTGGGGCCCTATTTGCAATGAAGCTGCAGTGACATTCAGAACCTCAATGTGCATCCTACCTGTTAGGAAGGTATAATTTTGTCACAAGTTGCTTTAATACTGAGGGAGTTTGCCCAGTCCTGCAGCATGGTACATCTAATCTTGTGTGTTTTGTAAGGTATTAGTCTTTGGATTCATTACGTTTAAATTGAATTTAAAACTCTCAACTGCATAATTAGTGTTTCTTGCTGTCCGTGGACAGGAGGTTCCTTTGACGTCTACAATCTTGCTGTTTTTTTCCTTAATTTCGCTGCACTTGTTCTTGTACACCCTGATGTTAAAAACTGGATCAAATATGCCCGATTTGAAGAGAAGCATACTTACATTGCCCACGCGAGGAAGGTGTATGAGAGAGCAGTTGAGTTCTTTGGCGAGGAACACATGGATGAACATCTCTATGTGGCCTTTGCAAAGTTTGAGGAGAATCAGAAGGAGGTAAGAGCATACACAATTATTCTATTCAATTGTACACCGCTTTAAATAAAACAAAAAACAAAATACAACTTGGAGTAATACCCCGTCCAAAAAGAAAAAAAGATACAACTTGGAGTAGTACCCCCGTGAAGTTTTTCCATTTCATGATGTCAACAAAAGAACTTAAACAGCAGGACAAGGTTCTACTCTTTACTTAAGTCATTTTTACAACACCTGTGAAGCATGACATCTATTTTATTTTTCTTGTTCCTGGGGCATGACGACACCTGTCTGATGTCAAACATCAAGTGATGCGAGGACTAAAATAGGTGTTTAACTGTGAAAAGGAGAGGAGACTCCAAACTCTCCCATAGTGAAAACTAGCTCTCTTATTGAATAAAATGGCTGTTGTTTCGCATATTTCATTACTTCTGAACTGTTACTCTTTGTCCAAAGCACACAGCCCCTCCACTCTTCTGCAAGAATATCATATTTCACAAATAGTCACGCTGGTGGCACGGGTAAATGATGGTCTTGTAGGGTAATTCACTGTGTTGTACCAAGAATGGAAATCTAAATTCCCTGAGTTGGAATCCTTTCTTATGAAGCCCTAGTGGGATCTCTGTGAAGTGTGGACAACCCTTGCTGCCACATTCTTCTGGGTCTTGGTGGCACTAAACTTGAAAGGCCAACTTGCGACATGGGAAAACCAGAATTATTTTTGTTGTTGCTTATAACTGTGTTTCAACATAGTACCAGGCCCCTCTGTTGGCCTGTGAGAGCAACACGCCAACACAACAGCAAATCCTAGTGGGGAACAGTTGAATTGTACTACAGTTCGGTTTTAAACACATAGCTAGTGTAGAGCAGTGTCTTGATGTCTACATTAATTATGTCAAATTACCTAATATAATAAAGCTTTCACATGTACATATATAACTATGAGTTCAGGAAGGGCGATTATAATTTAGAAACATTGGCTTTTTGTAAAGTTTGACATAAATGGCACCACAAAGAGGTACCGCTAAGGTAAACGTTTTTTTGTTTACCTAAAAAGACCAATCGACCTGTCAATCTGTATTATTGCCAGGGAAAATAAAGTACCATTGCAATGCAGGGAAAAACGTGTCTGTATTACATGAGGGAAAAATGCCCTTTGTCAGCTTTTACAGTCGAGGGAGAGGAAGGGTAGACGGGGACGTGAAGTTGTATCCCTCCACAATAGTCTCTTTTGCTGGAGCCGAGCCTTTGGTAGAAGAAGAACCCGCAGATGTCGAGAGAGGCTCACTAGCAAACACATCCAACCCCTGACATGCCCACAGTTCTCGCCTCCTATGAGTGGGAGTCAGAGCAGGTTATTCTGGTGGTGGTGCCCAGTGCACCAGTATTTGTTGGCGCCGAATAAGAAAATATTATACATTAAAACCTCCTGCTTCTGAGGAGAAGGTAGATGCTACAATGTTCTGGCATTGGTCCCAAATACATTTCTCTGTCACAGTTATGCTGTGCCTCTAAATGTCTTTCACAAAGAAGTGAAACAGCAACATTCGGAGGGAGCTGCAGTGGCAGGGTGTAACTCTGGTGTCACCCCCTGCTCTTCCATGGGGGGGGTAGGTAATTCGAGTTCATAAAGATATAAAGGTACAGAGTGGGTGGCAGAGGAATATAGAAAACCTGTGGGGGAGGGAGGGCAGGCAAAATCATTGGATGCTAGAGGAAGGGCAGTAGCATCAGTAAAAATGGAAAGTAAAATTGAAGATTGTGAGCATAAACTGTTCTAATGTGTGACCTGCCTAGAGGCACCAAGAGTTCAGCATTACAACAGAGAAAAACTGACCCTAGCATTTCGTGCCTGTATCAGAAAAATAAACGCTAATGAAGACCCCACTCGTATATAACAATAGAATAACCATGAAGTGAGATTCAAGAGCCAGGCCTACTCTGTTTGGGAAATAGCTTTCAAAATTTAGTTGTAATATTTCATATACTTTTATATTCGGCATGGGCTCGCCAGCAGAGAACTCTTCAAATAGGGCCCAGCTGCTTGTGACATGAGTTCAACAGCAGAGTAATAAAATGTAATGCCCACTTCGAGACAACAAAGATGCACAGTAATCATCTAGCCAGTGCCACTAATAGGTGATGTGAGCACCAGCAGTGACAAGAGTATGAAAGTAGAGCATGACGCACGATTCATTCCTTTGTGGCACTTGTTCAGAAGTAGAGCAGTGAAAATGTAAGGTCCACCCTGAATTGACAATAGTTCAATAGCATAGCATTTGTAATTTCTGGGACCTCCCCTTCTGTTGCTGCTATTTACATGTTTACACATAAAATGAGTTTTAAAAGGCTAGCTCTAAAATAGTGTGGAGTGATGGTAAGGATTGGTCTAGTTAATTTTAGATATGCTTATGATTTAAGAGCAAAAGTAAGCCATGCACTGTAAAAACAGGAATACTTGGCCAAGATAGAAAATTGTTCCAGTGTTTGTAAAGATGTTGCAAAGGAATGGTTTGAGAAGGAGCATAAAAGGCATTCTGAAGAAGTTGATACTCTTTGGAGTTCTCTAGAAATGTTTCCATCTTCATAAGGGTGCTGTACATTCTGCCAAGTTTGTTAAAAATCACTCTGTGATGTGCTCCAAAGTAGTGTAGGGTTTGAAATCTAAAGTGTGTTTGAGCGTTGTTTGAGTGCATTTGCTCCAAAAGTATTTGTAGTGTCCATAGAGGTTTGATGAACAGCAGTGGCTCCCACTGGAGCACTGTGAAACAGGTTGTATTTAGCTAAACGGTTAGCAAAGTTTGAAAACGGTTAGCAAAGTTCAATGTGGTGAGTTCCTTTTAAAATTTGTCTAAATTAAAGGTCACTTAGTCTTCTCTTATCCTGTCTATTGTAAATTGCATAGCTCCCAACTGGTCTCAAGTCACAAGGTTGACCTCAAGCCATTCTGCTTCTTAGTCAATAGCACTAAGCAAAGCTGACCTTGTTGCGCTTTTCTTGAATTACTATGGGCCTCAAATCCTAGTATGCTTAATGCTCTCAGTTGAAAAATCAATGAGCAGCCATGAAAAGCTCCATTGAAATGGGGCCTGTTGACAGCTTTGAGATATAATACAAAGTGCTAATGTCACATATAGTCTTCGTAACTAGAAAGGAACAAGATTGAGGTAGCCTCCACTTCATAAAAGTCAACTTATGAAACATTTTAGGCATGACCATAATCACCCCCAGTACACAACAATTTTTATAAGGCAAGGGACAGTTGTGACAGTGGAATGGCTAAATTTACAATGATATGGAGGTTTACTGAGTTAAACAGTTGTTGTCGAGATCCCAGTTGGGCAGACGGTAAATTTAACCTTTCATTTTTCGAAGTTCACTAAATTGAGTGATAATGAGTTGGTTAATAGTAATTCTATTATATGAAACATAAAAACCACTGTAGCAAACCCTATATTTAAAAAAGCTGTTATTATCATTCATAGTGAATTGCAAAAAGGATGGTCAAAGCAGCAAGGCATAAAACTTGCTGAAACAAATTATAATTGGACAGAGGAGAGACAGGGGTGTACACACAGTTAACATCATGGGCATGTTAGGCACCATAGGTTGGGTATTTTTCTCAGTCAAATAGCTTGGTTGAGTTTAGAATATAGAAGCCTGATAATCCAAAAAAAGGTAATCGGTCACAAAGCAAGATTAATTGGGATGCTATGACATGAGTTGGTGCTTTTAAGCTTTCGCTGCTGGCTTTAACCTGAAGGTTGCTAGATCAAACCCCAGTGGCGAAGCTTAGCCTTCCCTGCTACTTAATAGAGAACCATTTATTTGGTAGTCGACCCCTTTTAAACATATTAAACATTTGTTTATAATCATTGTTGCCACATGTGAATTTATTTATAAATGTTAATCTAGCCCCGATGGGGATACTAGACAGGGTGATTGCTTCTAACTGTAACATTATCTCATCAGAATCCTCCCACAATTCCTTGTGTTTTATGCAGCACTTTGTTGTCCATTTGCTTCAATTCCTTTTGTTAATTGAATGGTATTTACTGTTTCTCAATATACATGGTCTCATTATGAATCATAACTGCAGTATGCCGGTTGCACAAAGGTAGCAAAATTGTTTAATGAACTTCATATGTATTTCGGTTGGGACATACAGAGTTATCAAATTTTACTTCAACATACTTTAGAAGCATAGTGAGCATATCTTTAGCTTACCTCTAAAGATGCCCTTAATATTTGCCTTCACAAGGTAATTTTGCTCTGTGTTTGTTAATTACCCCGACTCATGAGGGTTGCTTGTAAAGCAGTGCATCCTGAATCATAAATCTCAGAACTTCATTCCTCTCTACTTGATATACTAGCTTATGCTTGTGAAATGTTTCTGTGACTTGCCACCCATTTAATCTTTTTAAATGGTGTTCCCTGTGCCAGGTGTCACCCTTTAGATATACAGGAGTCTCATTTGTCCTTTAAAATGGGAGACCACAATCTACATCCATGCATTAGTGTTTTCATTCACAAAGGTTTGTTTTTATTATGAACAATCGCCTTTGCTGTATCACAACCTCTATAATAGAAATATGTACCTTGTATTGCAGGTTTTGTTGTGCAGATGAGTGGATAGACCACTTTGATGTTATTTTAGTGAAGTGCTATATGTAAAGTTTTGTCTCGTGAATTGCGACTTTGTTGTCAGCGAAGTGTTATCTGTTCATTTTGTGTGTTTTTTATCTTCAAATTCACAGTCCGAAAGAGTGAGGGTGATCTACAAATATGCCTTGGATCGAATTCAAAAATCACAGGCACAAGACCTATTTAAGAACTACACCATATTTGAGAAGAAGTTTGGTGACAGAAGAGGAATTGAAGACATAATTGTAAATAAAAGGCGTTTCCAGTATGAAGAGGAGGTGAAGGTGAGGAGGCAGAAAGAGTGCAAGGGAATGCACCTTCTTAACTGTTTTTATTTTGTTTTCAAACCTTAGCCAGTACAATAGCATGTGAGTCATATACATCACAAGTTCAACAGTTTCGTTAATAGCTTTAACATGTGGGAATACACCTTCTTGGTGGGCTACTTTCTGTTCTTGGGCGAGCTTTCCGACTAAGGCTAATGCATAGCAAAAGGTCTCTTAAGCATACGAAAAGCTATAGATTATGACCAAGCTCACTTGTTGCACTCCCTGGCCTTTTTCAGGAAGCCTGTCTCGTTCTGACCCTGAAACAGAAAATATGCTTAACTTGAGCCTGCCAGACATGATCTTGGGTGGTGCACAAAAGTGCAAAGTCAGAAGGAAAAATATACAGGAAACGCCTGTACTTTAAAATTAATAGTTTGTGTAATATGACTCCCAGTAAAGGACGAAAGAAAAGAAGTAGGATCAATATCATTGGGTTCTCCTCCCATTCTGAATATGCCCTCATCTGACCCCACACTTGTGCCGCTTATTGATAACATGGCAGCATCGGTTCACAGAGATAAACAACAGGACAAAAAACCTTTGTCTCAAGCAAAATCAGGGTATAGCGTAGAAAACCAAAACAAAGGTTCTATGCATCTCATTTAATAGAAGTACTAACACACAATGAATTGAGAGCACACAAGGTCTTTCTAAATGCAAAAAAGTATATTAAAGTTTTAACCCTTTGGTTAGTGTCATACTTTACCCAAGTGCAAGGGGCGTAGTGCTTATAACTGCAAGTGGTATGAATAATAAACTATGATACACATATGTATAAGACCAGTCTGTCCCCCATTTGCACAAAGTTAGAATTTCAGTTCTATCAAATTAACTCTGTTAAATACAATCCCTAGAAAGATGTTGACGTTTTAACCCAAATTATAAATTCACTGGGTGTCTTCACGACAGCAAATGCTGTCTGACACCACACGTCAGTGCTGTAGGCCATAGCTGTACACTCCAGGTGGACCAGCTCCAAAGCCCACATAAATGGCTCCTCAAGAAATAAACAAATCCTTCCAAAAAGTGTCAAGGTCTCAGAAATGCCAGATCGGTCTACCTGCTAATTGTTGTCAGAGATAGCAGCCACATCTGTTATCACTCAGAGCAATTGGCAGGCAAATCAATCCGGTATTGGGAGACCTGAACGTTTTGGTAGCAATTAGTTTATTTCAATGAGTGCATTAATACTGATACTGAAATGAGACCCACAGAATATTCGTTTTAGCATCGGTTCATGGCCATGACCACCCCAACCTCTTTCCCAGTGACTGTCTTGTATCAAAGTTTACATTTTTGATTGTGCACTCCATTTTCTGCACCCTTATCAAGACCAATGCAAATTTAGTGTGCATTTTGATATAGTTTCAGAGCCCTTGCCATTCAAGAATTGCTACATGGTGTAATACATCTTCTCAAATGAGCCTCTTGATTTCCAGACCTGTAATAACAATGCATTTAGTTGTTTCAATTTTATGTTTTTCTATAATTTGGTGATGTATTTTTAATGCCTGTCTTCTTCCCATGTTGGTTTTGCAAGGCTAATCCTCACAATTATGATGCCTGGTTTGATTACCTACGTTTGGTTGAAAGTGATACAGAACCCGATACTGTACGTGAAATATATGAGCGAGCCATTGCCAATGTGCCACCCATTCAAGAGAAGAGACACTGGAAACGATACATCTATCTGTGGATCAATTATGCCTTGTATGAAGAGTTGGAAGCAAAGGTATTGCTCTTTTTAGCATTTGCCTTTATGTATTGTTTCTTGCAATTAAAAACAGCTACTAACATACATAGTACTACACAAACAGTGATTGAAAATCAAAAAGATTAATTCCTGAAGTAATGAATAAAGCACCTTATCCATGAGGAAAAAAGGGTTAATGCTTAGTTTGCAAATCACACTTTGTTGTCAGGACACTGTTTCCAGTCCTTTGTTTTCCTGTTACAGATCAGTGTCTACATGTGTTTATGCTGAACTGGGTAAATGGAGACACACTACCACAAAAAAACATGAAACTCACAATAGAAAGCCAAGAACTTAAATAAAACATTGTGTCCCGGCAACATGTAGTGATTTTGGCGATATCTGCTGAATGCAACACCAAATAACATCTGCATGATTCCAGGCATCTGGAGAAGACTTTTTGAATTTATAACAGATTATTTCCGAAATAATATGCGAATTTAGTCGTCTGTGGGAATTGAAGTCTATGTTGGGGCTCCAAAAATGTACTGTGTGTATAGTCTACGAAGGGGGTATTAAAATGTACCCCTTGGTGTCCAGTCCACAAAGGTCATGTCGAAGGGAAGGTTCAGCCTAGCATGTGTGTTGACACAACATTCAATGGCAGAGAAAGGAAAAAAGTCATGGGCAATTGGTCATAAAAGTAACCTGTTCTGCCTAATGGGTGAGAAGTGGTTCATTGTTAACATCAAGAATGTATTTCCTTAAATAGTTTTCTACTTACATGCTGGTGGTTTAAACTTAATTTGTGTTAGAGGTCTGACATTTCTTGGTGAGATTAAGAGTTTGTTTCTGTATTTGTAGAAAGTGTGGGAGGGAGCAGAGTCTGTGCAGTATTTTAGGCAAGGTCACAAGTTATTCATTTTGTCCGTGATGTAATGTACAATTCCCTGAGGAGTGGGATAGAATGGGAGAACTTGAAGCTTGATACTATCTCTGCTATTGTCTTCTTTGTAGATTTTGTACATTTTTTAGCTATTGGTTCTGGAATGAGTTCTTAATTTCTTCATATTAGAATATTTTGTACTTTATACTTAAAAATTTGGTGAGCGAAAAATGTTATATCATATTTAATGCTCACCATGTTGAAGGATAGGTAAGAAACGAACTGCATATCTCATGCACAACCCCAGAGCAGCACCCTTGCTTGAAACATTCTGCTGAACTTCCTTCATGGATATACTTCAGTCTCATTATATATCTAGTAACACACTTTCTGATGGATACATCTGCCAGTGGATTCCTCACCTTGTGAATATCCCTGCGCCAGCAACATTCGGAAACTTTTGTAGCAGTCCACGCCGATGAGGTCGAAGACGACGTCACACAGGAACGGCACCGCTCGCGACTCCGCTGACGTCACCGGCTCCATAAGAAGACCTCGTCGTCGTGATGACGTCAGTTCCCTTTTTTCCACGCCGTCCAAGCCAGCGGATTTCGGGAATCGCTGTTGTTAGCGCCATTGATACTTTGTGTATTCTCGTTATTTTTCCTGTTCTCTTTCGAGGATGTCGACAAAAAAGTCTGGATTTAAGCCTTACCGGGAGTGTGGCAAGCACATGTCCATCACAGATCCTCATGAGGACCGTGTGTGGTGTTTATCGTCGGACCACTACGTGGATGGCTGTACCAGCTGCCGCAAGATGAGCACGAAGGCTCTTAAGGAACGGGAGGCAAAACTCTTCATTGCAAAAATGAAGAAGGAGAAGAAAGGGAGAAGAAGATCGAGAACGAGGTCGAGGTCTCGATCGAAGTCTAGGTCGGCGTCGAAGTCGACTTCGGGACATACTTCTCGAGCCAAGAAACATAAGAAAAAGAGAAGGCACTCGTCTCGACACATTTTGGTTAAGAGATCGGCGCCGAAGTCACCTACTCTGCTTCGGAAGGACTCTGTTTCTCCTTCTCCTTGTCTCCGGCTTCACCGGTTCCAGCTCGGACTCCGACGCCGGTTCTAACTCCGGCGCCGGTTCCGGCTCCGTCTCCGGCCCCGGAAGATCTTCAAGCCCCGGGTGAGCCTGCAACGCCGCTGATTCCACCGTCGGCGCCGGTTGGCCCGAGTCCGGTGAGGCCTGACCAGTACCCTGCCTTCCCTGGACCAGGTCAGGACCCCTCGCATTACTTAAATGCGATGTATGGGGTGTTCGCTCGAGCCATGTACACCTCTGGTGCACCTGCGGGTCCGATGGGTCCAATGGCATTTAACTTGGGGGTGCCGCAAGTATATCCACAGGCCCCTTTCATACCGTTCTTTCCAACGACGCCGTCTTGGAATCCTCCGGCTCCGAGGCCGTCGACGCCGCTTCCATCCTCGCCGGCTCCGGCTCGACCTCGTTGACGCCGATGGCTCCGGCAGATCCACATTCGACGCCGGCGCCATCGGATTCGTATACGGCGCCGCCGATTATTCGGATTCGTTCCAGAAGGGAGACTCAGAGGATTATTGAAGAGCAGAGGTACCTTCAGGAGGAAGCGGAAGAGGGGGAATTGGTGGAGTCAGATGAAGTATTCGAAGAGCTTAAAGAAGCTAGTGGATTGGATCTGTCTCCTGAGTGGGAGATTACTCCACCGTCAGATGAACCCTCTAAGGACGTTGCTCCCTACCATTTGGTTATCAAGAAGGCTGCGGAGCTGCTTGATCTCCAGTTACCAACTACGGAGTTTAAGTCGAACATTTTAACTGAGGTACTACATTCTCCCACGGCGGTTTCAGAGCCTTTGCTTCCCTTTAATGAGGCCATTGTGGAACCTGTGTTAGAGGTGTGGCGCAAGCCCTTTTCTGCTCCTGCGGTCTCTAAGACGATTGCTAGGAGATATAGAGCATCCCCAGGGGACCCTGAATTTTTAACGTCACATCCTTCACCTGAGAGCCTGGTAATTCAGGCAGCTTGTTCGGGAAAGTCTAAGGGGGCTTTTCCTCAGGTTCCTGGGGACAGAGAGGCTAAAAGGCTAGACCAGTCCGCAAAAAAAGTATTTTCATCAGCCAGCATGGCCTTGAAATCAACAAATGCCACTTGTCTTTTGGGACGCTATGTGCACGCGCTTATGGATTGGGCTAAGAAACTGGCGCCAAAACTGCCTGAGGAGGATAGGACTGGGTTTAATGACATCTTGGCTGATGCTCAGGCGGCAGCACGTCAGGTGATCCAAAGTGGGCTGGACACTGCAGATTCTGTTGCAAAGATCATGGGGTCTTCTGTCGCAACCAGAAGGAGTGCTTGGTTAAGATCTTCAGAGTTCTCACAGGATGTGCAATCGACTCTATTGGATCTGCCGTTTGATGGGTCTGGCCTATTTGGTAAAAAGGAGGATGCTGCTTTAGACAGATTCAAAGAGAGCAAGGCGACTGCTAAATCTCTGGGACTTCAATCTCAGTCGAGGGGGTCTTTTAAGAGGTACAGAGGATTTGGAAGGACATCCTTTCGACCCTACAGACAGACCCAGCAGCTGCAGCAGCAGCAGCAAGGTTCCTCGTCCAGAGGTTTCAGGGGAAGAATCAGGGGTTGCACTCGTGGCCGGCAACTCTCCTCCTCCTCTTCCACAGTCACTCCCTCCACCACAAAGCAGCCCTAGATTCGCCATTCCGGATCATGCTGGTCCTGTGGGGGGCCGGCTTACCCATTTTCTACAAGATTGGGAATCTGTAACTACAGATCTCTGGGTTCTGGATCTTGTAGAAAATGGGTACGCCCTTCCCTTTCGGGAATTCCCTCCAAATTACCCTCCTTGTCAAGGGGCTTGCTCGGGGGACCACAGTCTTCTCCTGCAGGAGGAAGTCCTGAAGTTGTTTCAGAAAGGTGCGATAGAGGTGGTTCCAGAGCAGGAGAGGGGTCAGGGATGCTACTCCCGGTATTTCCTGATTCCGAAAAAGGATGGCAGATTGCGTCCGATATTGGACCTCAAAATCTTGAATCTTTTTCTAAAACAAGAAAAGTTCAAGATGCTCACCCTTGCTCAGGTTCTTCAAGCGCTGAATCAGGAGGACTGGATGGTGTCGATCAACTTGCAGGATGCGTATTTTCACATCCCAATCCTGAAGTCGCACAGAAAGTATCTCCGTTTCACGGTAGGGTCGCAACATTATCAGTTTGCGGTCCTACCGTTTGGTCTTACTTCTGCACCCCGAGTCTTCACGAAGGTGATGGCAGTGGTGGCAGCCCATCTCAGAAGGTCAGGGATATCAGTTTTTCTCTATCTGGACGACTGGCTGATAAAAGCAGAGTCGCCAGAGAAGGTGCTGCATCATCTGCAGAATACAACTCAGCTGTTGTAAAAAATTGGGCTTTTCGATAAACGTGCCCAAATCTCACCTGGTGCCCTCTCAGCGCAACCTGTTCATAGGTGCGGTACTGGACACTACTGTGTGTCGAGCATTCCCTCCTCCACAAAGGATTCTCGACATACAGGAAATGATTCCTTTATTTTACAACGGAGCGGTCGTTCTGGTTCTGAAGGTCCTTCGCCTGCTCGGTCTGTTCGCTTCCTGCATTCTGTTGGTCAACCATGCATGCTGGCACATGAGGGCGCTCCAGTGGTGCCTCCGCAAGCAGTGGTATCAACACAAGGGAGATCTCAGGGAGTCTGTGAGGATCTCCAGAGAAGCTGCAGCGGATCTGTCTTGGTGGAGGGCAATCTGTCTCAAGGAAAGCCCTTTCATCTTCCTCCATCGGTGGCCACAGTGATAACGGATGCATCCACCTTAGGGTGGGGTGCTCATCTGGGGGATCTGAAGATCAAGGGTCTTTGGTCTCCAGAGGAAAGGTTGCTTCACATCAACCTTCTGGAGTTACGGGCAATTCGTTTGGCACTCAAGGCCTTCCTCCCTTCTCTTCGCGGTCAGTCTGTTCAAGTCCTGACGGACAACACGACCGCGATGTGGTATGTCAACAAGCAGGGAGGAGTAGGGTCTCTTTGTCTATGCAGAGAGGCCCTGCGTCTATGGTCCTGGGCTCAGGACCATCAGATTAGTCTGATGGCAAATCATCTGGTCTGAACATTCGTGCAGACAGTCTCAGTCGGCAGTTCTCCGCCGATCACGAGTGGAGGTTCCATCCGGAGGTGGTTCGTCACGTCTTTCGGATGTGGGGGACTCCTCGGGTGGACCTGTTCGCCACTCACGAGAATGCTCACTGCCCGTCGTTCGGCAGTCTCCAGTATCCGATGCAGGGAGCGTCGGGGGTCGCGTTTCGGTTGAGTTGGGGCTCACGACTCCTTTACGCGTTTCCTCCCATACCCTTGATTCCTCGGGTTCGGAGGAAGATTCGCCAAGACCGGGCCCAAGTTATATTGATCGCCCCGGATTGGCCAAGAAGGGTGTGGTACACAGATCTTCTCCACCTCTCCTCGTGCCCTCCGCTCCGTCTCCCTCTGAGGGCAGACCTCCTCTCGCAGTCGGAGGGGCAGGTTCTACACCCCCACCTCCAGAGCTTACACCTTCATGCCTGGAGATTGAACGGGGCAACCTGAATTCTTTTTCTCCCCCGCCAGATGTGGTAGATGTCATTATGTCTGCCAGACGTCACTCGACCAAATCCATATATTCCTATAGATGGTCTAAATTTGTACTCTGGTGTTGAGAGAGGTCAATTGATCCTTTGAAGGCTCGTCTGTCTAACATTCTGCAGTTTGCCCTTTCTCTTGCTCAGCAAGGCTTTGCTGTGGCTACAGTAAAAGGATATTTATCTGCTTTGTCGGCTTTCCTTTGCCTGCCGGATCAGCCGTCATTATTTAAATCACCTATTGTGCTTAGATTTCTCAAGGGCCTCACAAACAAATTTCCTCCTACTCCCTTTATTGTGCCTCAATGGGACTTAAACCTTGTATTGACTTATCTTATGGGTTCTCCCTTCGAGCCCTTCCATAAGTGTCCCTTGAGACTGTTGTCTTTCAAGACGGTTTTCCTCATTGCGATCACCTCGGCAAGGAGGGTAAGTGAGCTTCAAGCTCTAAGTTCAAAACCCCCATTCTTGACCATTCATGCTGAACGAATGGTACTCAGGACCAGGGCTGCGTTTTTGCCTAAGGTGGTAACTCCTTCCATTTGGGGCAGTCCATTACCCTTCCTTCTTTCTATCCTCCCCCTTCCAAGGAGGAGGAGAGACTTCACCGCTTGGACCCTAAGAGGGCGGTGAGCTTCTACCTGGACAGGACAAGGGACTCCAGGATTGATGACCAGCTCTTTGTGGGCTTTGCTGGCTGCAGGAAAGGTCGAGCGGTGCACAAGCGCACCCTTTCCAGGTGGATTGTCTTGTGCATCAAGATATGCTACTCCCTAGCTGGTAAGGAGCCTCCGGAGGGTTTGAGTGCTCATTCTACCAGAGCAAAGTCTTCCACATCTGCCTTAACTAGGGGTGTTCCGGTGGAGGACATTTGTAGGGCGGCAACTTGGGCCTCCCTCCACACCTTTGCAAAACATTATTGCTTGGACACCGAGGTGAGGAGGGACGGACACTTTGCTCGATCCGTCCTTCAGGACTTTCTGGTATAGAAGGGTGGACACCCTCCTCCGGGAGTGGGGACTGCTGTGGAATCTATTCACAAGGTGGGTAATCCACTGGCAGATGTATCCATCAGAAGAACAAGTTACTTACCTTCGGTAACGCTTTTTCTGGTGGATACAGTATCTGCCTGTGGATTCCTCACTGACCCACCCGCCTCCCCGTTGTCCATCCTTCTATACCTAAGGTTCTATTAATAATGTTTTAGTCTACTGTTCTAATGATGGTATTTCAAAATGTATATGTTACTGTCAAAGGCATTGTGTCTTTCTTTTGCCTTTCTATTTATTCTCCACACTATATGTGTTGATCTGCATATTGTGTACTGTGTATACTTTGTATATATTGCTGTCAGTCCGTCCGTGTGCCTCGAAGGCACGGAAAAAAGGGGCGGAACTGACGTCATCACGCCGACGAGGTCTTCTTATGGAGCCGGTGACGTCAGCGGAGTCGCGAGCGGTGCCGTTCCTCTGTGACGTCGTCGTCGACCTCATCGGCGTGGACTGCTACAAAAGTTTCCGAATGTTGCTGGCGCAGGGATATTCACAAGGTGAGGAATCCACAGGCAGATACTGTATCCACCAGAAAAAGCGTTACCGAAGGTAAGTAACTTGTTCTACTTGACTTTTCCAATCTCTGCAGAAGGCTTTTAGTTCCATTACAAATTCCTCCAAAGTAAACTTGGTTAATTTCTTTTTTGAACAAAGGGTGCCTATAGACTGATCGTTTGACAGTGGCAGTCAAATGCAGATTAATGGATAGTGGTACTTGTCTCCAATGTTCTAAGTGGTTAGAATAATGTGCATCAGGTATAAATATATATATATGTGTGTGCTGCAATTAAAGGAGCCTCAAAAAATGATTAGATGAAACAAATATGAATGCAGTTGTTGAAAATGTCAGTGATGTGCAACTCTTCAGCCTGGCTCTCTTCCTTTATCTTCCTGTTGTAGAGTGATTTGAAAGAGCATTGTTTATGATTATTGATCTTTCGAGAAGCAGTTACATCCCCTGAATGGAAGTCCCCTATAATGTGAACTCTTTGTGTAGCACTAATTCTTTCAAGATAAATAGATTACTTTTTTTTAAAAAATCTGCTTTTGAAGATGACTTTACCCACCTTTAGATATCAAGTTTTTGCACCCAGAAGATGATGGGGAAAGTTGAATATTTACATTATGTAAAATCAAAGTAGGTGGAAATGTGTTTTTTGCTGCAACCATTTAACTAAGATTTACTTTGCATGTAAGTTTTTTTATCAAAATCGATCTTGACGTTTTCCATGTAATGCCCTAATAAATCCTTCTAAAAGATGTTATTGCATGATTTAAAAAAAAAAAACAGGTGAATTAACAGCATATGTAAAACTTTCAAATCTTAAAGTGTTCAGTTGCATATTTGCTGTCAATGTACTTTTTGTATGAATTAGTTTTTTTTTTGGAACACCAAATGAAGCTGCTGTGAAAATGTTCATGATGTCTACCGTCTTCTGAAGGGTACTTTTAACCACAAATTCTTCACCTTTAGAATATCCCCAGGCACAAGGCTTGTTTCAGAGATGTAAACAACATTTCTCCGGGTTTGCGGGGTCATACAGCTTTGCGCCTATTGTTCCACTCCAGAAGTGACAACAGAGCCTCTGTACGCTGACATCTGTTCCCCTATTTTTGTCTGTTTGTCCTCAGATCCCACATTTTCCTTGTCAATTGATGAATTTTTCTTTCAGAATTCTTTTTTCCTAAAACTATGGGGTTTAAGCCTTATAGGGACTGTTGCAAACAAATGTCTGAGACAGATCCCCACGAGGTCTGCCTCTGGTGCTTGAGTTTTGCATACAACTCCAAGTCCTACGAACAGTGTGCCCTTATGAACCCGAAAGGGATCTGGGAAAAACGAAGCCTGGGTGAATGTTGCAGAACACCGAAAGAAGCCTCAGAAGTCCCGCTCCAAGTCGAGGACACAGACCCATTCCTGTTCTCGATGACCTCCTCACAACAGGTTGTTTTCGAGGTCGAAATCTTCTAGTAAGTCCAAATCAAAGTGTAACACAAAAGACCGAGTGAGAACCGTCACAGTCCTGCCAGTCTCAACCTGAGAAGCCTCAAGGACGTATGGGTGCCACGCCGTCTCGCTCTTTGTCCCCTCACTGAAGAGCCGAAGTAACTGATTTCAATGCACCCGAGTTTTGGGTATGCGTATGTTGCAACAGATTGAGGCCTTTTGAGAGGCCATGTTTCAAGTTTCCTACACCCTTCCGGCTCCCTTTATTATGCCTTCTGGCCCCACGGATCTGCAGAAGCCTTCAGGTGACATGCTGCTGTGTCTGCCCGCCAGAACCTACCTCGGGTTCCGCGCCAAAGCTTGCTTACATTCCGGCATTAAAATCCATGATGGTCTCTGTGGCATCGATGCTGCTTGTGCCAGAGGATTAAAGCCATTTCTGTCGTCCTCTCTGAGTCTGAGCAGATACCAGTGCTGCCTCAACAGGGGTTGCTTCTCTCCACCATGTTGATGCACCTGGCACCAGTTCTTTCTAACCCAAACAGAATTATCTCCGGGCTGTATCCCAGTGGTGTAATACGTTTTTTTCTAGACTCTGATCAGAGCCAGCTAGCCAGCCTTTTGGGATGACAATGGTGATGAGGGGGAGTGTTGTCCACATCTGGATGATGATAACAATTTCTAACTGGATTTGATGGACACCAGTTGATAGAACACAACTCAGTGTCCAGTGAAGTGTTCAACCACTGGACAAAAAAGCCCAGAAAAGAGACTACTGCACCATAGTGCTGACACTTGTGGCAGAGGTTTTGTACTTAAAATTATCCACTGTGGCGGTCAAACCTAATGTGAGAGATTTTGCAATGGGGACAAACTTTATCGGAACCAGTTCTCCCATTTAATGAGTCCTTGTCTTACCCCCCTATGGGTACCTGGCCTAACTCTGTTCCCGTCGTCCGGTGAACAGGCAGGTTGCCAGATACTACAGACCAGGTCACCCTGATTTTTTGACGCAGCACCCTACACTTGAGTTTGGTGGCTCAGACTTCCATCGGTAGGGTGAAACCTATTTCTTTTCTCATGACTCCTCCTGACAAAGAATCAAAATGTAAGACATTTGGAGAGTGGTGCCAGCTGCTTGATATACCTATGCTTTAAGCAACATGGTTGGCGAGATCTTGCTAACTGTGCCAGAAGAATTTCAGGCCAATTTAGCTCAAACAGTCCAGAATGATCAGGACGCTGCAAATTACATCATCCGCTCTGGACTGGACACTAATGACTGTATCTGCAGAGCAGTTGGCACTAGCATGATGTTTCGGTGGCACGCTTGGATGAGAGCCATGGACGTCTCTGGGGATGCACAAGCCTCTTTAATGGACATTCTATTTGATGGGTCTCGCCTGTTTGGTGTAAAGACCGGTTCTGAATTGGAATGCTTTTAAAGAAAAAGAGCAACAGCACATTCTCTGAGCCTATCATTATCCTTATCAATTTAGCCTTTTTCAAGGCTATGCCAGAAGCTTGGCGTACTGCCCACATCAAGGCCAGCCACCCGCAGCGGACACCCCAGTCCTTTCAAGGTGAAGTGCAGGGATCAATCCAACAATACCCAGTCCATCAAGTGCAGTAAACTTCCCATTCCCCGCCACTCTGCCATCCGCCTCCAAGCCACTTTAGTTGCCCTTAACTGCACACGACCACTGGGAGGTAGGATCAGATTTTTCCTCCAGGCATGGCAAAATATATCATCTAACAGATGGGTCCTCCAAATCATCTAACATGGATGTGCCCGGCTATTCCTTTCTAGCACACTGCACCTCCCACCCATGTCAGAATATCTCAGAGGAGAACTTATCCATCTTGTTCCAAGAAGTGCAGGTTGTTTTGGCCTAAGGTCGAGGGTCCCATGTCCAGGAAATAGGGACTGGCTGTTACTCCTGTTATTTCTTCATGCTGAAAAAGGACACATTACTTAGTCCTGTTTTAAATCTGTGCCCACTGAATTCCTTTTTTCTGGATGGAAAAATTCAAGATGGTCACGCGGTCCTAGGATGTGTCTGCCCTGGATCTAGGCAACTTGGTGTTTGGTTTGGACCTGTAGATCACCTATTTTCATACTTCCATCCTGCAGTCCCATAGATGCCACTTGCAGTTCAAGGTGGGCCAGGAGCATTTTCAATTTGCCATGCTCCTCTTCAGCCTCACCAGTGTCCCTCAAGTGTTCACAAAAGTTGTGGCGGCACATCTTAAGAGGTTTGAGATCTGTTTTTCCCCACCTCGACGACTGAGTGTTGAAGGTGGTATTGACACAGTCAGTCATGAATCACCCCCATATGATGGGAACCTCCTGACATCGTTTGAGTGAACGATCAATGTGCCAAAGTGACCCAACTTCTTCACAGAGATTCCCTTTTATTCGAGCCATCCTGGATCTGATGTAATTTTGGCCTTCTCTCCACCACGACGAGTCCAGAGCATTCAGGCTATGATCCCGATGTTTCGCCTTATGTCCTAGGTCTCGGTGAAAGTGCCTCTGAGGCTTCTGGGCCTTTGGCATCCTGCATTCGGCTCATCGACTATGCCAGGGGGCATATGCGGACTCTGCAGTAGAACCTGATGTCTCAGTGGGCTCAGCACCAGGGGTAGTCTATTGAATTCCATCCAGTTTTTGGTGGAGACTGCCAAAGACCTGCAGTGGTAGCTCAACCATATTTGGACTGGTGGCAGACACCTCTGCCTGCCTCACCCAGGGCTGATGGTGGTGACAAATGCTTAAGTGCTGGGATGGGGAGGTCGTCTGGAAGAGGTAGAGATCAGAAGACTCTGGTCTCCGGTGGAGACCAGGCACCACATCAACCTGTTGTAGTTGTGGGCCATTCGCGTGGCCTGAAGGACTTCCTGATGTCCATCAAAGGGAGGCTGGTTCAGGTGGTCATGGAATGCACCACTGCCACATGGTATTGCAACAGGCATGGTGGGGTGAGGTCCTGTGCCAGGAAGCACTTTGTGTTTTGAGCTGGCTGGAGCGCCAGGCCATTTCCGTGATGGTGAACCACCTGGTGAGATCTTTAAATGCCACGGCAGACAAGCTCAGCCAGCAGCACCTGGCAGGTCACAAATTGCAGTTACACTCTGAGGTGGTATAGGGCATCTTCCAGCAATGGAGAGAACCCTGACTATATATTTTTTTACCACCTTTAAGAGCATGCAGTATCAAAATTGGGCACACTGGAGTTTCTAAGAAGGCTCGCTCTCTGAGAACTCACATGACGTGGAGCACAGGGCACCTGTATACTTTTCCACTACTACCTCTCCTGGTCCGAATTCTGAAAAAGATCAGGAACGACTGGGCCTAGGTTATCCTACTTCTGGCCATGAACATCTGTCCTCCAATCAGGCTTTAGTTTTGGGAGAATCTCCAGGGCAGGGCCATTCACCTGCACAATCTGGACCTGTATGCATGGCGATTAAGCAGCAGTAGTTGCCTGCATTCGATGTTTTATCCCTGGTCCAGCAAGGACTTGGCTTGGGCACTGTTAAAGGTTATTTGTTGGCCCTTTCAGTTTCTTTAGATGTAGCATCCGTCTTCATTGTTCCAATCAGTTGTTGCGATCAGTTTCAAAAAGGTTTGACTCATTTGCTTCCTCTGAGAACCTTTTGTGATGCCGCTGTGGGATCTTAACTTGGTCCTCTCTTTCCTCATGAGCACTCAATTCAAACACATGCACAGCTGTCCACTACCTCTCCTGAATCAGAAGACTGCACTTGGTTGCATGACTTTGGTTTGCCATGTGTTCAAACTCAAAATTCTGTCTATGCAGCCACCTTATACTACCTTTTTCCCCCAAACAAAGTGGTACTACGGACCAAAGCTGCCTGGTTGCCGGAAGTTGCTACTGGTTTTCACGTTGGACAATCCTGCACTCATACAACATTATTTGCCCCACCTCACCCCTCGAAAGTGGAGGAAAAACATCTGCATCGGCTGGGCTGTAAAAGAGCTTTCGATTTTTACATCAGTTGCACCAAAGACAATCAGGTGGACTATCATCCCTTGGTGGGGTAGTCTGGGGCAGAGAAAGGCAATTAAGTGCAGAAAAGAACTTTGTCAGCATGGATAGTCCTCTGCATCAAGATCTGCTATACACTGGCCAGGAAGCAGCCTCAGGGGAGTTTAGGGCCCATTACACAAGCTCCAAGACTGTTAACACTGCACTGGGACGTGGAGTGCCTGTACTTGAGATCTGGTGGGCTGCGACATGGGTGTCAATACACACGTTCAGGAAGCACTGTCAGTCTTGCAAGACATTTTGTTCTGAGGCATGCCATAGACATACCCTACAGGATTTTGTGTGTTGTAAAAAAATTGCATAATTGGAATCTTTCAAAAAAAAGAAAACGATCCCGCAATTTTTACAAAAGCCCCCGTAAAATCTTTTACCTCTCTTTTTATTGACTTGTGCTTGGTCAGTAAAAGGCAGGTGGCAGTAGAAGGGTGTTTTCATTCTCTCTCCTGCTTTGCGGGGTATGCAACAATGCTACAAGCTTCTGGAGGCAGAGCTGAAGCTCAAAATAAACCACTGCTTCCAACCTCTCTGCATTTTAAACCTTTCTTTTCACTCCCCTGTCACAATTCTGCAGCCCGCCGCCTCCCATGCATTTTACTATTCCCTACCATCCCCTTTCACCTACTGTAGCCTTCTACTCCCCCGCACCACATTAACAGCTCCCTTCAGCAGAATGTACTTCATGCTGTGAAGAGACATATCCAAATAGTGCCAGAGAGAGCGCAATTTTTAAATTGAAATCTGCACTCTCTTGCATCAGAAATGCCTCTTTCCAGCTTGGGTTTGCTGCACTGTTCTTGTTTGTTGGTTGTGCCACAATATTTTTGTGACGGGCACATTGTGCACCTATCTCAAATTTTGCTTTTTTGGCCCAATATTATTGTTTTGTGGCCAGTAACTTTAGTAAACCAGTCCACAATGTCCTTACCATCTTGGGAGATACTGCTTTGATATCTATTTTGAAGATGAAGCATCTGCAGTTAGAAGAATCCATCGGAATAGGAAGTTACTTACCTTTGGTAATGCTCTTTCTGGTGGATACTCTAGTTACAAATTCTTCACTGCGCTCCCCCTCTTTGTTCTTGGAATTGTCTCCTTTCCAATATAAAAAGGTCCCAATCTAAGAATCTGCACACTGGTATTGCTCAATATTGGTGGCCTCCGCGTCTGAGGATTTGGACTGACTCAAGAAAGAAACTGACTTCAACTCACAAGGGTGGCTCTGATATGCGACTCCATGGTAAATTCCAGGGCAGAATGAAGTTGGCACGGAGCTGCACAATGTCACCTTATAAAATGAGGTAGCAATGCTGTTTAAGTCTTCCTGATCTTGTACAGCACCTGTGGATATTCTAAAGGTGAGCAATTTGCAGTTATGTGTTGTAGCCACCTGCAAGAGCGTTACATAATTTAACTTGTTCATTTGTGCTGTACATAATTTCTTAAATTCTGTTTGTTCTGTAGGATCCAGAGAGGACACGACAAGTGTACCAAGCCTGTCTAGAACTCATCCCACATAAAAAGGTAATTTTTTCCATTCTCAGTTGATGTTTATGGCAATGTTGTCTTTTGTTGAAACTTGAAATTATATTTATGTTGCCTGTCCAGTATAGAGAGCACATCCTCTAGAGACTCTTAGTAATGGGGACCACAATAGTAAAACCGGCTTAAACACACATTCACTCTCATAAGTCACTGCCAATATTGTTGAATGCCCCAAAAACTATTCTTTAAGAGTTGCTTTTACAGCTGTTAGAGAGGATTAGGATGAGGGGATGCTGCATTATAGCACCAATGTTTAACCTGCGGGTCAGAGGTACGCACGCTATCAGGCTGACCTGCTTTGTGGTGGAGGCAGAGCGGATTGTAAATGGGAAGAAAAGCCCAGGGACTGCCAGTAAAACAAACAGTGGATGTGTGACTTGTAAACCTCACAGCATGCTCCAAGGGTAAGGGCGGGCAATGTTCAGTCGTGAAGCTGGTGTAACCGTTAAAAACACCATACCATGGCTGTGCCCAGGCTCGACATCAGAAGCCCCTCTCCCAACCTTAGTGTACAGGCAGCCTACCTCAAACTGGGGTGATGTTACTCCGATTTTAAAGCACATGGTCCCGTTGCCAACTCCCTATGGGGCTGTTTGGTATCATGGCAGTTATATTAGCACAGCAGGATATTATGTCTCAGAAAAAAACTAATCTGAAAGAAACACGTTAGTTAGATTCCTCACCTTAGAATATCCCCAGGCTTCAGACTGGATCCGCAAAGATTTTTTGTAGAAGTACCCCTTGCACGTCGCTAGGCGTCGTCTGCGGCTCCGCGTCCGTCGTTGTCGTCGTGCGCCGGAATGATGTCGTCGGAGTACTTAGATGCCGCCCTCGCGCGCTGACGTCAGTTCTTCTTTTTTCCGCGCCAGACAGCACCGATCAGGGAAGAGCTTACCCCTTAGTCAATTTTTGACTAAACTTTTTTGACTCTTTTTGGTCTTCTGTCGACCCGACTCTGGTGCCGGTAGGATTCCCGGGTTTAAAGCCTGTGACTCCTGTCATCGACTGATGTCGGTGACGAACCACCATCGCCGGTGCCTTTACTGCCTGGGGGCCGACCGCGACGCGGAGTCGTGCCCCGATTGTCAGGCCTTGACCTCGAAGGCGGGAGCGGTCCCGTAAGCTTCTCTAGCTTCGGCACTCGGCTCCGCGCCGCTCACGGTCCCGGTCGAGGTCCAAGGACCGGCCACGGAGTAACAGTCATCGTCATCGCTCGTCGGGCTCGAAGTCTTCGGGTAAGTCGAAGCGATCTAAGTAGTCCAAGAGGCGACACCGCTCTTCGGACTCCCCTCGCCGGTCGCGCGACTCGGCTGAGGGTCACGGTGGTCCTACCCCTGCGGCTCCGCTGGAGCCGCGTCCGTCCCCATACCCGCCGGTCCCTGGAACTGACGCGACTCCGGCGGAGGTCAGTGCCTTCCTCTCGGCCATGAGGGGCCTGGCTCTGCCGTCGACGCCTGCCGGCGCGCCCGCGGGCTCGACTGGGCGACCTCGCGTGCCGGCAGCTCCGGCGCCGTCGACGACTTCGGTCCAGACGCCGCAGGTCCCCGAGGGATGCAGGCCTGGATCTCTGCCGGTGCCGGTCGACCTCACGACGCCTCCTCCGCCGGCGCCGACACCAGTTCCGCCCCCGGCGCCGTCTCCGAACGACGACATTCCCCGGTTTAGTCCGGGCCCGGCGCCGCACCCGATGCCGATGGATGAGCGTTTCATCTACCGCCCGGCTCCGATCATTCCTCCTGTTTATCAGGAATCGGATGACGGGGGCGATTGGGAGGGGTCTGAGGACCCTATGGCCATACAGGGCCAACTTTCACAGGACTGGGCAGACGAACTGGGGGATGCCAGTGGTCTGGACACTTCCCCAGACGCTGGTTTCATCTCTCCTCCGACTGTGGCCTCGGAGGAAGGTGCAGCTTTTTCAGTGGTGCTGCGCAAGGCGGCCGCAGCCCTGGGGCTCGAGCTGCCTGCTGTGGCCGTGAGGACTAACGTCCTCACAGAGGTGCTTCAACCGTCAGCAAGCTCCACTGAGCCTCTGCTGCAGTTCAATGAGGCCCTCATAGACGTTCTGCAGGGCACCTGGTCCAAGCCCTCCACAGTTCCTCCTGTGGATCGGAACGTGGCCCGGCGCCACCGCCCTGCTCCGGGCGACCCCAGTTTCCTGTCCCAACACCCCACCCCCGAGAGTCTGGTTATCCAGACCTCCACTTTCCAATCCTCCTTCCCGTCCGCCCCTCCGGATCGGGAATCCAAGCGGCTAGAACAGTTCGGAAAGAAGCTGTTCTCTTCCCTGAGTTTGGGCCTGCGGTCTTTGAACACCGCTTGCCTCTTGGACCGTTTCTCCCACTCTCTGTGGGATACGGTGGAGGACGTGCTGCCCCTGTGTCCGGAGGAGGCCCGGACACGTCTCTCCCAGGCGCTTGCTGACGGGCGAGATGCAGCACGACATGTCATACGGTGTGGACTAGACACCACGGACTCTCTGGGTAGGTCGATTTCCACCACGGTGGCGCTCCGGCGCCACGCCTGGCTGGGGTCCACGTCTTTTTCGGGGGATGTCCAGAGTTCCCTCATGGATATGCCCTTTGATGGCACTAGCCTTTTTGGTGAGAAGGCGGATAGTGCGCTGGCTCGTTTTAAGGACTCCCGGGCTACGGCCAGATCCTTGGGTCTCTCGGCCCCACGGCTGCAAACTTCCGCTTTTCGCCCCTTACGTGGCCAAGGAAGGGGCGGCGCCTCACGTCCGCCTAGCCACCGGCCGCATACCCAACCTGCACGCGGACGTAGATTCCGCCGTGGCGGTACTGGAGGACAACGTGCCGGTCAGTCCACATCCACCCCGGCAGCATCCGCCTCAAAGCCCTCCTAGTCCGAGCTTTCAGGCCCATTCCACGCCAGTGGGCGGCAGAGTTCGCCATCACCTGCTCCACTGGCGATCCATCACTTCGGACAGGTGGGTCTGCAAATCGTCCGAAGGGGCTACTCCCTCCCCTTCGAGACGACCCCTCCAGCCATGCCACCGCAGTGCCACTGTATATCGGAGGATCACTTGACTCTTCTGCGGGAGGAAGTTACGGCTCTCTTGGCCAAAGAGGCCGTCGAGCGCGTTCCTGGTCCAGAAGTAGGCCGTGGTTGCTATTCCCACTAGTTTCTGGTTCCCAAGAAGGGCAAAGGGGGCCTACGCTCTATCTTGGACCTCAGGAACGTCAACGCCTTCCTCCGGAAGGAACGGTTCAAGATGCTAGCTTTAGCTTATGTTCTGGCTGCCCTCGACCCTGGAGACTGGATGGTAGCGTTGGACTTGCAGGACGCCTATTTTCACATCCCCGTCCTGCCGGCCCACCGGCGTTAACTGCGGTTCACGGTGGGTCAGGAGCACTTTCAGTTCATCGTGCTCCCCTTCGGCCTCACCAGTGCCCCTCGGGTGTTCACGAAAGTGATGGCGGTGGTCGCAGCTCATCTGCGCAGATCGGGGGTTCCAGTCTTCCCCTATCTCGACGACTGGCTGTTGAAGGTGGGCTCGCCCCAGCAAGTCGCCTCCCACCTCCAGACTGCGGCCGACCTCCTGCATTTTCTGGGGTTCTCCATCAACGTGCCGAAGTCACACCTAAGACCCTCCCAGAAGCTCCTCTTCATCGGAGCGGTTCTCGATTCGGATAAGCCCGGAACAGCGGGTCCGGGATATTCAGGCTCCGATTCCCATCTTTCGGCCTCTATCCTGGGTTTCGGTCAGGTTGATGCTGCGGCTTCTGGGGCTGATGGCCTCCTGCATCCTGTTGGTGCATTACGCCAGGTGGCGAATGCGGGCTCTGCAGTGGGACCTGAAGTTTCAGTGGGCCCAGCATCGAGGCAACCTGTCCGACCATTTCTTGATCTCGGAGGGCACTGCGAAACAGTTGCAGTTGTGGCTCACGGACCGCGATTGGGTCAGGGGCAGATGCCTCTCCCTACCCCAACCGGAGCACGTAGTAGTGACGGACGCGTCCCTCCTGGGATGGGGGGGCCATATGGGAGAGGCGGAGATCAGAGGCCTCTGGTCTCCGGCGGAGTCTCAACTCCATATCAACTTGAGAGCGATCCAGCTTGCACTGAAAGCCTTCCTTCCCTCTGTCCGGGGAAGTGTCGTGCAGGTGTTCACGGACAACACCACCGCCATGTGGTATTGCAACAAACAGGGCGGGGTGGGGTCGTGGACCCTTTGTCAGGAGGCTCTGCGCCTCTGGACATGGCTGGAACACCAGGGCATCATCCTGGTGGTTCAACATCTGGTGGGCTCTCTGAACGCCAGAGCAGACGAACTCAGCCGCCGGGGCATGATGGATCACGAATGGCGTCTGAACTCTGACATGGTGCAAGGTCTCTTTCTGCAGTGGGGAGAGCCTTGGTTAGATTTATTCGCCACCGAAGAGAACGCGCAATGTCAGCAGTTCTGCGCGTTGGAATTTCCAAGGCGGCACTCGCTCGGAGACGCTTTTCGTCGCGAGTGGAGTTGCGGTCTGTTGTACGCCTTTCCGCCTATACCACTTCTGGCCAGAGTGCTGAAGAAGATCAGGCGCGACCGGGCCCAAGTCATCTTAGTGGCCCCGGATTGGGCACGAAGGTACTGGTATCCCGAGCTACTCAGTATGTCAATCGATCCTCCGATACGACTGCCTCTTCAGGCGGACCTTCTGTCGCAGCAGCAGGGGACGGTCCTCCACCCGAACCTGTCCAGTCTCCACCTCCATGCGTGGAGATTGAGCGGCGACAGTTGATGCCATTTGACTTGCCTTCTGAAGTCTGTGATGTGATTCTGGCAGCCAGGCGTCCCTCCACAAAATCGGTATACGCCTGCAGGTGGAACAAATTTGTGGCATGGTGCACAGCAAAGGCTGTGGATCCCCTTTCCGCCCCTCTTTCTGAGGTTCTACTCTTTCTTCTTTCTTTCTTTGGCCCAGCAGGGCTCTGCTCTGGGCACCTTGAAAGGTCATCTTTCTGCAATCTCTGCTTTCTTACGGCTTCCTGATCAGCCTTCTCTTTTCAAGTCCCCTGTTGTTTCGCGTTTTCTTAAAGGCATTACTCACGTTTCCTCCTGTCCCCTTCGTAATGCCTCAGTGGGATTTGAATCTTGTCATGACCTTTCTGATGTGCGCTCCCTTTGAGCCCCTTCACAATTGTCCACTTCGTCTTCTGACTCTTAAGACTGCTTTCCTGGTTGCTATCACCTCGGCTAGACGGGTGAGTGAGCTCCAGGCTCTGTCATCTAAGCCTCCCTTTCTTTCTGTTCATCCGGACAAGGTTGTCCCCCGGACTCGTCCTTCTTTTCTTCCGAAAGTGGTGACCCCCTTTCACATCGGGCAATCGGTCACTTTGCCCACCTTCTTTCCGCCTCCGCATCCTTCGAAAGAGGAAGAGAGGCTCCACCGTCTGGACCCAAAACGTGCGCTGTCCTTTTATTTGGACCGCACCACTTTGCCCACCTTCTTTCCGCCTCCGCATCCTTCGAAAGAGGAAGAGAGGCTCCACCGTCTGGACCCAAAACGTGCGCTGTCCTTTTATTTGGACCGCACCAGACAGTTCTGGGTGGACGACCAACTTTTTGTTGGATACGTAGGTGCTAAGAAGGGGAGAGCCGTACACAAACGGACCATCTCACTGTGGGTCGTCTTGTGTATAAAAGTTTGTTACTCCTTGGCGAAAAAGGACCCTCCTGTTGGGCTGAGAGCCCATTCCACCCGGGCCACGGCGGCGACTACTGCCCTGGTACGGGGAGTTCCCTTGCAGGACATCTGTCAGGCGGCGACGTGGGCCTCACTGCACACGTTCGCCAAGCACTATTGCCTGGACAGCCAAGTCCGGAGAGATGGCTTCTTTGGCCGTTCTGTTCTCCAGGACTTTCTGGTGTGATCTTGGTTCGCAGACCCTCCACCGGGGTTGGTATTGCTGGGGTATCTATTCTAAGGTGAAGAATCTAACTTAACGTGTTTCTTTCAGATGAACAAGTTACTTACCTTTGGTAACTATGTATCTATAAGAAACATTAGTTAGTTAGATTCCTCACCGACCCACCCATCATCCCCGCTCTGCGAACTGACATCTAGGGTTAAGGTCATCCTGTTGAGGGCCCTAGACTTTTTGGCACCAGTGTCGGTCTCTTGCATGGCTCTGCGTTCCTGGTGTGGAAAGCTATGTACAAGAACTGACGTCAGCGCGCAAGGGCGGCGTCTAAGTACTCCGACGTCATTCCGGCGCACGACGCCAATGACGGACGCAGAGCCGCAGACGACGCCTAGCGACGTGCAAGGGGTATTGCTACAAAAAATCTTTCCGGATCCAGCCTGACGCCTGGGGATATTCTAAGGTGAGGAATCTAACTAACTAATGTTTCTTACAGATACATCGTTACCGAAGGTAAGTAACTTGTTCATCTAGATCGCACGCACACCTTACATCAAGTTACATTGACTCTTAAATCAAATGTTTTGAACTGGAAAACAAGATTTGAGTCTCCACATCGACTCAGCATTCTATGATTCAGGGAAAATAACTTAATCTCTCTGTGCCTGAAAATGAGTATGTCCATCTATGACGCAACAGGTGCTCATGTAAAGCTCTCTGATACATTCAGGTCGAGTTCACACTGTATAAAACTGCAAAAAAACATCAACAAAAAAGGCAACACCAGCTTGTAATTTCGCTGCTTTGCAGGAAATGAAGCCCAGGTGGGAGGAGAATAAGGAGCTTGTAAAAGTGTAGAGCGCTCAAACTCAAAGAAAAAAAGAAGATCTTAAAACGGGAGCAGCAGATGGACACAAGTACTTGGTGCATGCTGGTCTGGAGGGTTAAACACAAGCAGAGGCATGACTCATGCATGCCATGGACAAATGGGGTCAAAAGATATGGTAGCGATAATGGAGAGAGCAAATGGTAAGCCTACGGGCGGGCTGAAGCCCACAGATTGAACACAATGCGCCTCTTTGAGACCTAATAAAAGAGCAAGAAAATAAAGGACCTGTTAGAAAAAAGCAAATGGACCTTTCTGAACCTGAGTGAAACTACTCAGAGCTCGAAAGAGAACTTTTAGAGCCTGATTCACAAAGAGCCTCTTCCCTTGTGGCGGAGTCCCAGCAGTCCGGGGTGGAGGTGGGGGGGGGGGGGGGGAAGAGTCTCTGGACTCTGGGCAGAGTCTCCGCAATGACCCTTAGTCATTAAGATGGCATGTACTAAATAAATGTATCTGCACCAGTGTCTAAAAAAAGTATAATTTGAAGTTAAAAAAGTATTTTAGCAATCATACAATGCTTAGCAAATGTATTGTGTCAATAAATTAATTACAAGGCTGGTGATAATCGGAAATAAATTATATATTTTTTTATCTTGTTCGAACAAATAATAGCAGCATCAATATAAATTGAAGCATAAGTGCTCTAAGTGCAAGGTGATCAAACAGTTCTCGTTAAACTCTTGTGGATGGCGCAAAGTGATGAACAAACAAAAGGTTAAAAACGACAAAAATAAGTAGTGAGTAAACATCGTGCATGGATGAAAGTATAAATCAATAGTAGATGAGTATTCCATTACACAGCACGTATTTCATAAGCATCTTTTTCGGCCAGATCTTGTCAACAGCGTTTCAACCTTCCATGGTTCAACAAGTCCTCATCGGGACAAAACAATAAGTGAGCATGAAAAAGAAGAATGCTGCTTAGAAAAAAAAAGGTGTTAAAGGGGGTTTAATGAAAAATAATTTCTATGTAACCTAATTGAAATAGGAACATAGGCTATATCAATAATGCCTGTGATGAATTCCAGTGTAATCTGTAAGGACAGTTTGGCGAAAATAAACAAAAAGAACGTTTTTGGTGAGTGGGTATGAAAGAGCGCACAGGAGACACACCTAAGTGAGATATGTAGGGAAAGTAAGAGATGAATCTGGAGAATGCCTGCTCCTGTAAAAACAAGGCAAGGAGATAAGCACTTGATTTGTGAAACGCGAGGGAACAAAAAACAAGGGCAGCCTAAAAAATACTCGCAGTTAGTGGTGGAGGCGATTTGTTTTTGTCCATAGGAAGGGAAGCGCAAGAAGCAGCGCTATAAAGACTCTGTGAAATGCAGAATGCCTAGCCAGTAGAAAATGAGGAAATAGTTATTTAAGATCATTAGAGTATGTTGACAAACATGAAGAGGGAATGGGTACGTCATACCTGTAGGAGGTGAACCCTATGGCAGGGAAGCGGTGCCACTGTTTGAAGCACGGATAAATCAATTTCTCTGGGTGTGTGCTGAAGCAACATATAAACGGGGCTGATGTGACTGCATTCAGCGTAAGGTGCCTCAAACATCTAGAATGCGCACCAGTGAAGCCAAGTAATAATCAGAGGAGTATTGAAAGGGCATGTATCTGCTGTGCATAGGCTGCATATGAAGGGGGCTGACAAGATGGTGTTCTGTGTCTAGCGCGTAAAGAATGTGTTCTAAGTAAAGACATTTTTAATGGCACTAAGAAGCTATTGAATATTGAACTGGTCATCAAACTTTACGGTGATTATAATTCTCCAATGCAAAAACAGCAGGTAAGCTAGATGAACATATTTCTTTGCACAGTATGCTTTTATTATGACTTACATTCCTGGTTCAAAGAGTGTGTTGGCAGACCTGCTATCCTATCATTATTCTGAGTCATCATTTGCTTATGATCAGTCTGTAATTCCTTCTCATTGAGTTGTTGGAATAATGCCGACCATCTCAGACAAGGTCAAGATGGCACAAAAACAGATGGATATTAAGGAGTTATAAGATCTTTTACCTAAAGTTTCCTCTAAATAGATTCATTGAACTATATTTAAGCCAACAGGCTATTTTGGTTCACCAAAGGACTTCCAGTTGGATATTATGAAAATAGGTCATGATTCAGCTGTTTCTGATCATAGAGAAATTAAGACATTTCTGTATTTGGTTTTGCAGTCTTTCTGGTGGCTATCTGTTCAGTCCGATGTACAGAAATATCTTCTTGCTTGTCCGATTTTGTGTCCAGCATTAAGCCTTTCAAATATTTGCTGCCCTTACCACCAGCTTAGAATTACTACATATTTCATAACAGATCTTCCACCATCTAACGAGATGCTGGGGCAGATGGTTATGAGATATCGTCTCTGAGATGGTTCGTTTTTGTCCCATCTAAATTGCCAACATCCGAATAAATAGCCCAGTAATTTTTGACTGATCTTTTTCATCATTAGGGGCTACCCTGTCCTATAATTATGATTGAGGCACCCAATAGCTTTCACATTATTATTAAGTGTTGTGTAAAGCATTTGGAGTTGAACAAGGTTTATCTTGTGGTTTTCCCAATCTAATGGGCAAACAGCAAAGTAATCAAAGTTTGGAGCAATATTTGTGAGGTACTGCAATGCTGCTCAAACCAAATGAGCTTTCATTAACCATTTGCCACGGTTTCTTAAAACAATGCAACTTGTAGTGCCGTCATAGTCTCACCTTTCATATGTATGCAATGTTTTCATCCAAATGTTTTGTTCCATCCTCTCTTAGTGAACCTTTGGTCCCAGCAGCTATTGATTATTTGAATCAGTTACAGAAGCATATGCAATTTGTTGAAGCCATAAGTTCCAGATGCTTATCATTGTCTTCCTTCAGAACCTCATCTAGTTATGGTACAAGGACACCTTGAATATCGGGTTCAAGAAATTTGTTACTTGCAAACGGTTTGATGCTCACTTCAATTTCCGATCCATTAGAAGGATTATCCTCCTACTGAAGATGCTGATTAAGGGCATGATCCTTTACTAGTTCACTGTTTCTTTCACTGCCACTCAGATAAACCCAGTGGTTCAGGAAGGGTACGCAGTGTTACATCTGTGCTGAGATCTTTTATAAGAACAGTGCTTACTTCCTGGATTTTTCAGGCATCCATACTCTTGTGGTTACCCGGATGGGTTCCCATGAATTGTACAAAGCAGGCAGTGTGGCATAAGGGCTTCAGAAGTCAGTGGCAGGAGGGATATAAAACCTGGGTTTCTTCTTTTATTTAGCAAACACCACAAGTTTCTAGAAAAATTCATCATCAAACTTAAAAGCAGCCCTTCCCAAGATAGGAGGGTTTCTGAGATTCTCAGTTCACAATGTTGTAGGGCGTTTTTCTGTGATGTCCGTTCCTGTTGCAGTTACAAGAGGAAGATGTGTAGCAACATATTTGTGGTCTGATTTTTTTTTTTTTTTTGTCATGATCCTTGAATATGGTTTCTATTTTTGCCCCTGAATTTTGCTTCTAGCAGTTTAGATTCTTTCTGCCATCTATTCCTGGATTTGTCTTGTTCTGTTCTCTTCCCTGATCAGGTTTGGTGCCTTGCTGATTAGCTCAGTGTTATATTCTTCTTCAATCAAAAGCTACAAGATTGCCAACAAAGATTTTTTTACCCTTGGTTGTTTTTATCCTCTTAACTGGAACCATCCTAAGGAGCAATTTGACATCTTTCATGTCTGTTATTATTTGTATGGTGTGTGTGGTTACCGGATGGAGTGCCCTTTCTTAGGGTAATCAAAAAGGGGACACAGCAGACCACCTGGGTGCCCAGTCCTAGACAGAGCCAATTAAAGAATCAAAAACCAGCAATGTCTCGCTCTGATCTTTCGAAGCACCTACTGTTAAGACTGCCTAGATCTATGAATCTTTATCTCTACTTTGCTTATAGGGCATCGGGCTTTTGTCTCTGGTTGCCTTTTCCAAAAAAGTCAGTCATTCTCCTTTCGTTGGGCAGTCTTTTCTCTCGTTTTGTATTCTGCCCCGTTCTTCTTTGGTTCCTTCTGATTTATGTTCCTCATTTTCATTTTCCCATCCACTCTTACTTTATTTTTATTCTTGCAAAATCACTTTTATTTGGTCCCTGCTATTCCTGCTTCGTTTACTTCATTTTGCTTTTCCTTTGTTTAACCTTAAAGTCAAATGTTTCTAAATATGTTTGTTTTATGTGCATGAATGCAAAGACTGAATGATAAAAAAAGAATCCAGAGTCTAATATAATTCACTAGATAGCACCTTAC
Source organism: Triturus cristatus (assembly GCF_964204655.1). Classification (NCBI taxonomy): domain Eukaryota; kingdom Metazoa; phylum Chordata; class Amphibia; order Caudata; family Salamandridae; genus Triturus; species Triturus cristatus. The sequence continues at coordinate 1,399,231,807 of NC_140589.1, forward strand.
TTGGCTCCATAGCTCGAGCCGTAACAGCATGACACCATATTTTTATTTCTGCTGTCTTGGGCTTGTTAACCGGACGGTATAATGCTTTAAGACCCTCCTCCACCCCAAACCCCCCCCCATTTTGGTATATCACTAGCAGATCAGTTAACAATATGGAAACATTCTGTAGTGACACTTCCCCACCTATCTGGAATGGACCGTTGTCTCCCTTCTGATGTTCAAAACATTGTTCAAGTGTTAGTTCCCCACTAACAACTCATGATCGGAGGTTGTAGGATATGAAATATTTTATCACCAGCTCAACTGACTACAACCACCTTGTGGAATACGGGTACTTTACCGTGACTAGAAAATCATGCGAAAATTGAACAATCAAAATGAAAGCAATGTATTACACTGAGTGTATATATTATATTATGTGACAACATGTAGGGATTTGAGGCAACGTATTGTTGATTACTAAACAATTTGCCTGTGTAGTGTGTAAATTGTTAAATAATTTGTGTGTCGCCCTTTTAATTGTGGAGGTAATTTTGGAGGGAATTTTCCCTTTAAATGGCTTGTCTACACACTCAAACTCTATGACCCCGTTGAAAGCTCCAGCCAAAACGCATAGGTCTCTTTGTTGCACTGTCGGTGGCTATGAAAATTTATTAAAAGCATACTTACAATCCGCTAGCGGCTGGCTGTGCTGCTTTCTTCTATGCCCTCGGATCGATATAAACCCAAAGTGCTCTATTTGTGGTCAAGCAGCCTTAGGCCTAACATAGAGGAGTGTAAGACATTTGTTATACACACAGTGATTAATAAATGGCACAAAAAGGAGATTCACACCAATTTTAGAAAATTAAGCTTCTTTTACAATTTATTTTAAGACCCAGATGTACGTTAAAAGGTAACTACGTTTTGCAATAAAAATACTTTTCACTTTAAAAAGTGGACTCCTAGTGCACTTTTTCAGTTCAGCAATGTTAATCTATGGGAGGAAAACAAGAAAGCAGTTTTGAAGGTAAGTACACGACTTACCAATCAAGTCTTCGGGGTCTGTGGTCAACATCAGGCACAGTTCAAATTAGTACCAAGACTGCACCACCAGCGGCACAGGGGTGGCAGGATGCAGAAGTCAAATTCAGGTCAGGCGCCCAATGGTATCCAAAGGAGACTGGGGATGATCGAAGTTGCCCTGCTCTCAGGTAAGTAAAGCAGTGTTAGGGGTCAATGCCCAAGTAAGTTCTGATGCTAGGGGATGAAGAGACACTGTTGGGCAAGCTCCCCAAGGCCCAGCAGCTTCGGAGGCAGGATGTCTTTTGGCGCCGGGAAAGTCTTACCTGAGAATGTCAGGGCGATTCTTTGGATTGAGGCTGCATGTGTCGATGTAGAGTTCGGCAGGGGTCATCCCACGGTGAACTCTTACTCACAATCGCTGGGGAACCTTCACAAAACCGATGGTCCACTTGGACTCGGGCCGTGGGCGTCGGGTGCCGAGGTGGGTCCGGTAGCGGTTGTGCGGTTCCTCAGGGCAGACATCTTCGGTTTTAAAGTTGGTTTCTTCTTGGACAGGTCCACTGTCCACAAAAGTTCTTGATCTTTATTGAAGACAGACAGTCCTCTCAGGGATTTGGAGGTCGCTGGGCCTGCAGGACGAGTCGACGGTTTGTAGCAAGGGCAAAAGGCAGCAGACAGGCCGGTAAGCTGGGGCCAAGTCAGTCACTGGTCCTTCTTTCTTGCTGGTGCAGCTCTTCGGTGTCCGTGCTTTGTAGGTCGTCAAGCATCTAACTTCAGGGTCTGGGGGTGCCACCTAAATATTAGGTTTAGGGGCGTTACAGGGGATTGATTGCTAGGGACCAATAGTTCCCTTCCCTGGGTTGTGTACACCCTCTGTTATGCCACCGTCCTGTGAAAGGGGGGCATAGTCGAAGCCCTGATTGGATATGTCCCACCATCGTCAAGATGGTAGGCACTGAAAAATGTGCTTCACTTCGCCTCCACCACCTGAGCGGTGAAGTTGCCAAAGGGAGGCACACCACCTATTTTCACTTAGTTTTCTCATCGGTTCTCCTGCCAAAAGTGGAGGTTTGAACCAGGAGCTACCTTGACCTTGCCAGGTAGGGTCCCCCTCCACCATCCCCCCCCCCCCCCCCGCTGAATCTCCAACTGCGCTCACCGAGTACCTCGTGCCCTTCGCTCCTCTGTGCCCCGCTGCCCAGTTGCCTTCTGTGTCCCCTCTCTTGTGTGCCCCCGTGTCCCGCTGCCCAGTTTGCTTTTCTTGTCCCTTCTTGTGTGCTCCCGTGCCCAGTTTGCTTTTCTGTGTGCCCCCGTGCCCCGCTTTCCAGTTTGCTTTTCTGTGTCCCTTCCTGTGTGCCCCCGTGCCCCGCTTTCCAGTTTGCTTTTCTGTGTCCCTTCCTGTGTCCCCCCTGTGCCCCGCTGCCCAGTTTGCTTTCTGTGTCCCTTTTTGTGTGCCCCCATGCCCCGCTGCCCAGTGTACCCCCTGTTGTGCCCTCTCGCCCCCCTCGCAGCTCCTGTTCCCGCAGCTGCTTCCCCCTGGGCTCCCGTGCCCATTTGCTGCCCCCTGCCACCCAGCTGCTCCTCCCTCCCACCTCCCCATAAAATGGTAGCCGCTGGCGTGCCGAAGGCGTGCCAAAGGCAAGCCCGTCTGCTCCCATCCGCGCCTGGACCGCGCCCAGCGTCAGAACCCCTGGCCCCCGCCCCAGCCATGACGACCGACTCCGATACGACGCCAGCACTCATCGCTCTCAGCCCAGGACGGACCCCCACCTGCTACAGGGCCACCCCGAAGCGCACCCACGGTCCCTTCTCCTGCCAGAACTGCAGCTTCTCCTGCATCAAAGACGCAGAGTCACACGCCACGACAGAACACAACCAGCTCCGATGCATCCTAATCAACACCCGCTCCGCACGCAAACACGCCGTAGAGCTCTGGGACCTACTCGAAATCCGCATCACCAGACGTCGCCTTCCTGACCGAGACCTGGATGAATGAAGCCTCCTCTCCAGACATCGCCATTGCCAACCCCGACGGATACAAGATCGCCCGCAGAGACCGCACCAACGGAGTCGGAGGAGGAATCGCCATCGTCCACAAGAAAACCATCAAGGTCTCAACAATTACCGACGACACTCTCAGCACCGCCGAACACATGCACTTCCAGATCCACACGGACCCCAAGACCACCCTAAGAGGCACCCTCATCTACAGACCACCCGGACCCCGGCCACAATTCTGCGACGCCATCGCCAACTTCATCAGCAAGCACGCACTGACTACATCCTCCTTGGAGACCTGAACTTCCATCTGGAGAACAACAACGACAGCAACTCGTCCACCCTGATAGACAACCTCGCCAACCTTGGACTGGAACAGCTCGTCACGACGCCGACCCACATCGCCGGTCACGCGCTCAACGCCATCTTCTCCTCAAGCCCCCACGTCTCCTTCAGCCACGTCTCCGCACCCACCTGGACCGACCACCACTGCATCCACTTCACCTTCCGGAAACCCGTCGCACATCACCGCACACTGCAGATGCCCCGTCGCTGCTGGGGCAAAGTCACCGAAGTACAACTACAGGCAAACCTCGCACTCAACCCACCGACCAACCCCGACGCTGGTGCACGCACCCTCAGATGATGGTTGGACGACTGCGCCAACACGTTAGCCCCGCTGAAAAAACAAACGCTCAAAGACACCAGCAAGAGAGCCAACTGGTTCACCCCGGAACTCCTAGCATCAAAGCGCACCTACGGGAAATTGGAGAACATATGGCACAGCGAGAAATCGCCAGACAGCCGCGCAGCCCACAAAGACGCCATCCGCAGCCACCACCGCATCATCAGGACCGCCAAGAGGACTTCCTTCAAAGACCGCCTCGACAGCAACGCACACAACAGCAAGGAGCTCTTTAACATCATGAAGGAACTCTCCAACCCCAGCTCCAACGCCAACGACATCCCACCGTCGCAAGTCCTATGCAACTCCGTCGCCACCTTCTTCCACCGCGAGATCGCCGACATCCATGATAGCTTCAACCCCCGTACGACCCTAACAGGCCCCAATACGCCGGAACCCACACACCCCACCGACCACAAACCCCTGACAACCTGGGCCAACGTGAGCATCGAAGACAAAATGAAGACCATGGGCACAATCCACTCCGGCTCGCCATCTGACCCTTTTCCACACCACATCTTCAACAAAGCCGGCAGCTCCATCGCACCCCACCTATGCAGCATCATCAACCTCTCCTTCGAGACCGCGACCTTCCCTGAAAGCTGTAAACACGCCGAGATCAACGCCCTACTAAAGTAACCCAAGGCAGACTCGAGCGAACTCAAAAACTTCCGGCCCATCTCCCTGCTCCCGTTCCCAGCTAAGGTCATCGAGAAGATAGTCCACATCCAGCTCACCCTCTACCTCGAAGACTACAGCATCCTGGACCCCTCCCAGTCAGGATTCCGCAGCAACCACAGCACCGAGACCGCCCTCATCCCCGCCACAGACGACATCAGGATCCTACTGGACAAAGGTGAGACGGCGGCCCTCATCCTTCTGGACCTCTCCGCCGCCTTCGACACCGTCTGCCACCGCACACTACGCACACGACTCCACGACGCAGGGATCCGAGACAAGGCCCTGGACTGGACCTCCTCCTTCCTCTCCGGCAGAACCCAGAGAGTCCGCCTCCCCCCGTTCTGATACGAAGCCTCTGAGATAATCTGCAGCGTCCCGCAGGGATCCTCCCTCAGCCCGACGCTATTCAACGTCTACATGGTGGCCCTCGCACGCATCGCCTGACATCACGACCTCAACATAATTTCCTACGCTGACGACACGCAACTGATCCTCTCCCTCACCAAGGACCCCCTCAACGCCAAATCCAACCTCCACCAGGGAATGAAGGCCGTCGCCGACTGGATGGAGGATAGCCGCCTTAAGTTGAACACAGACAAGACGGAGATCCTCATCCTCGGGCCCAAACCCTCAGCATGGGACGACTCCTGGTGGCCCGCGTCGCTGGGAACACCCGCCGCACCCACCCAACCACGCACGCAACCTGGGAGTCATCCTCGACTCGAAACTCACCATGACCAAACAAGTCAACGCTGTCTCCTCGAGCTGCTTCAACGCCCTCCGAATGCTCCGCAAGATCTTCAGATGGATCCCGACTGACACAAGAAAAATAGTCACCCAGGCCCTAGTCAGCAGCAGACTCGACTTCGGGAACGCCCTACGCCGGAGCCCTGACCAAGCTCATCAATAGACTGCAAAGAATCCAGAATGCCTCTGCACGCCTGATCCTCTAACGTCCCACGCCGCGACCACATCACCCCCCCCACCTGAGGAACCTGCACTGGCTCACTGTCGACAAGAGAATCTACTTCAAGCTTCTGATCCACGCACACAAGGCACTCCACAAGACCGACCCAGCCTATCTCAACAGTCGACTCTCCTTCTAATTACCCAACAGGAAACTCCGCTCTGCAGACCTCTCCCTGGCTACCGTCCCACGCATCCGTAGAACCACAGCCGGAGGCAAATCCTTCTCCCACCGCGCCGCCAAGACCTGGAACATCCTCCCCCTCATCCTACGACAAACCGAAGACCTTCTAACCTTCAGGAGACAACTCAAGACCTGGCTGTTCGACCAGTAGCAACAGCACCCCTCTCCTCCCATCCTCAGCGCCTTGAAACCCGTCGCGGGTATGTAGTGCGCTTTACAAATGATTGATTGATTGATTGATCTGCTGTTAGCAGCAGAGGCTGGGGTCTAATTACAAAGGCGGCAAGCCCTTTGAAGCTTCCCTCTCGCACATTGTGCCTGCCTGGGGGAGGAGGTATGACACCTCTGCCAAGATGGGCTTTGCTTCTGGCCTCAGCAACGGCTGTCACCCAAGGGGTCCAGAAACATGTCTGGTGGTAACAGGCTGCCTAAAGCCAGTCAGAGACCACTCCAGGGTTGGTAGGTTTTCAGTGGGCACCTCTGAGGTTCTCTCTGGGTACATGTTTTAATAAATCCAACACTGGCATCAGTGTGGATTATTATGGGGAGTTGTTTGGAACCAAACACTTCTGGATTCAGTAAAGCCATCATGGTGATGGGGAGCTCGAGTTGTTGAGTTTCCAGCCCAGGTACTCTCTATGCCTTCCCTGGCACTTACAATATTAAGAATAGACTTAAATATTGTAGGAACATATCTGCTCCTGCAGATATGCCTACACCTGAGATATAGTGCACCCTGCCTTAGGGGCTTGTAAGGCCTGCCAGAGGTATGACTTACCTAAAACTTAGGCTGTGCTGCTTGAAATTAGACATAGGCAGTGTGCCATGTCGACTTTGTTGTTTTTCTATGCACCAAGGCATGCAGGCTGCAGAGGCAGTTTCCATGGCCTTGGTAAGGGGTGCTTAGGGGACCCTTTTCAATGCCAGTGCCCTAGGTACCAAGGCTACCATTTACTAGGGACCTAGGGGGAGGTCTGAAGTGGTGCCAATTGAGGTACAGTTTTAGGGAAAGAGGTATGGCACAGTTGACCTTGTTGGCTGCGACCCTGTGCATTTTCAATTGAAAGCACATCTTTTTCCAGGAAAAAAGTGAGGGGCTAACCATGTCAAAAGCGGCACTTTCTCACATCTGGATAGTTAGCATTTTTGTTTCTTGTAGTAAATATTTGTCATTATACTTCTTAATAGATCAACAGTTTGTCAGGTGGTCTGCCAAATGTGATTTTTCGTGGCAAAAAGTTTGAAAAATGTAAATAATTGACTTTTCATCCTTCCCTTTTCACTGTTTGTTTTCCAGTTCACCTTTGCTAAAATGTGGTTACTGTACGGTCAGTTTGAAATACGACAGAAAACTCTTACTCTAGCTCGAAGAGCTTTGGTAAGTATGTCTGTGTATCAAATTTCATAGAAAACCAAAATCATTAGTAAGTGGAAATGTTTATAACAGAGTAGGATGTTTTTTGGAATACATTTTATATTATTCTGTCCTCACTCAGGAACTACTTACCAGGTTCATGCTGTTACTTTCCAAACATCAGAAATTCGAAAGGGAAGTTGAGGCTTGCCAGTTGCGTGATGATTTTGAAACCTAATGGCTCCTGACTTAATGCTGGTTATACTTGCTTCCTAAGGTTTTTAAGAATGTGTCCTATTTCTGTTTCCAAAACAAAACTAAACTGCACCTTATGTATACACTCTTAAGTTTGACATTTCTCAATAGAAAGGCTGTTGGAAAGACTTTCATCAGTCTGTTTGATGTAGAGAGTTAAATCTGACACAGCTCTGCCCCTGATACCGTGATTTGTCTATACCCGACCAACACTTTTATGCCCTCATCTCAGACTGCAAAGGTCTTGTTCATTGCAAATCTAATAAGTCAAGTTAGACAGATACATACTGGTTTTGCTAGAATGGTTTAACGCAACTCTTGCTTGTTGGATGCAAAGGAAATATCAATTAAAAGCTATTTGTTTGGTGGTGCTTTTCGTTTTTAAACTGCAGGTATGAGTTGCTAGCACCCAAGCTAAAAGCAAGTCACTTCAGGAAGATGATGCTTGTTTATTGGATAAAGGAATCTCTGTTAATATTTTGGCTTAGGCAGCCAATAGCACTTACGCGTTCTTGAATATCATACTGCTGACAAAGAACTATAAAGTGGAATACTAAGGTCGGTTCAAGTGTTGCACATGTTCTACTTTCATGATTCCAGTGTAGAGGAAGCTTTCTATATAGTGCAGCAAAATGAGGTACACTGTGTAGAGAGCCCAGGCAACCGTTACTGGCTTGCAGCGGCAAAAATTATAACACTAAATGCTTGTTTCTGTGGTAGTTTGGGCAAGCAGTTTACACTTACCCGAGGGTAGCGCTAAGCATTTGTTGTACTCGCAGAGGCAATAAATGAGCCACATACTCAAAGATTAAATCAGACGAATTTAAAAAATAACTCATATTTTTATATACATTTTGATGCCAAGAACTTCATCAGCAAGTATGTGCTTTTTTATAAATTGAATTCCACAGGTAAGTATAATGTTCACTAAAATGCATCTTTATGCGTAATGCTTTCTTATGGGAGAAAAAGACTTACGGTGTACAGATACTTGCCGTAGGTTTCCGGGGGTCCTCCTCAGGACTTAAGGTGGTAGGGGAGTAAGGTCAAAAGTACTACCAGTAGTTAGGGATTACCTGTCCTGGGGCCTCCGGGTACAGAGGTGCTGGTCAGGTTGGTAGCCTTACGCGCTACACCGAAGGGGAGGGGGGGGGGTGTCCCCTAAAAACTGGCTGCAGAGGGGGACTTGAGGACAAGTCTGGGAGCTCTGAACGGGGTGGGGGGGTGCTTGGTTCTCCCTTCCCAATGGTACTATTCCCCAGTGGATCCCTGCTTGGGGAACGCTGCAGGAGAGTGAGTGCCAAACCGAGATCCACCCACTAGACCCCCGGGATGATTTTTAAGGGATGCTTCTCTCTTTTCTCTCTATTCCACCCAGCCCCAAAAGTCTTTCTGCCCTACCCCCACCGGGGGGGTGGTATATTGGAGCTAGAGCTCCTCCCCTCGGCTCAAAAGTCTTTCTGCTAACACCCCCACCCCCCGCCGTACCCCCGTCTTCCCCCTGGGAGCACAGAGCCGACTAGACAGCACTGATTTTGGTGTTCAAATATTTTATTGTATTTGGATAAAAAGAAATACAGTTGCAAAGCAGTAGCGATACAGAAAAATCCGAAAATGATGTAAACAAGTGAAGAATTAAAAAGTTAAAAAGAATTACATTACAAGCAATGTCTGGATTTGGGATGAAAGAGATAGAAAGTTATCATTTAACAAGCATTGGCATAGCCAATAGGTCTCGCCTTTGGGACCTTATAAGTGTTTAGCTATGCAACAGTTGCATAACTAAATACTTATAAGGTCCCAAAAGCGAGACCTATTGGTTATGCAAAGCGGCCGTGCGGCAGTGAAAGTGAAAGTAATCGCGGTAAAGCGCGGCGCGTGTGCCCGCGCACATGCACTGTAGCTCTAGGCTGGCCTGGTAGCACTTTTTGGAGCCCTCTCAATAAGTCTCGCCAGACCAGCGCATGCGCTGGGTCAGGCGAGACCTAAAAAAGGATCAGATACGTATCATGACGGATAATAGGTATTAGCAGAGATTTTTTAATAGGGCCATAAATGGGTGGGGGTGGCCCACACAGGCATCGGGCCTAGCCTCCACCCACCCATATAACCCCCATCAGTCATTTTGCCCCCTGGCGGGGTGGGCAGTAAGCCCACTATATCACCAGGGATTATATCTGGAGTGGGGGAGCTCCTCTCCTGGCAATGGGCTAACGCTCCCCCGCCCCACCACCACTAGGCCCAAAAAGAAAAATGGGCTACCTATTTGAAAAATGCCAAAACTGTGGTAAAAAATGTGTTTTTCATTCAACTCTGCATGCTACTGAAAACTTGGAAGACAGTGACGTTAGAACATCAAACCATTTGTTGATTCCATTTTTATGGAAAAAAACAGACACTTTTTTATCCCCTTTTTTCCCTAAAAACTCAAAATGTGGCTATATTTTGGCTATTTCCATATCCCCCTCCAGGGGAATCCACAAACCCTGGTTACCTTTGGGATCCCCAGGATGTGTGATAAAAAGGCCACAAATTTGGCATGGATACCTTATATTAAAAAAAAAAAAGTTATGTAGGCCTAAGCGCAAACTGGCCAAAATGGGCTCTGCAGCAAAAGAGTTTAAAAAAAATAGACATTAATCAGTTTCTTCGTAATAAACATGTATCCTCTTCATTACATATTCATAACCACTTGTTTCAATTTTACTTACCTAGGGCACATCAATTGGGAAATGCCCAAAAAACAAGTTATTTAAAGGTTACATTGAATTGGAACTGCAACTACGAGAGTTTGATCGGTGTCGAAAACTATATGAAAAATTCCTGGAATTTGCGCCTGAAAATTGCACCTCTTGGATTAAATTTGCAGAATTGGAGACCATTCTTGGTGATACTGAGAGAGCAAGGGGCATATATGAATTGGCAATCAGTCAACCACGATTAGACATGCCAGAGGTAAGCAGCTTATTTTGACTTGAACATAAAATGAAAGTAGTGATTCATTCGTATGTAAAACTGCCCATTTTCAGGTTGCTAAATATTTACATTAATATGGAATGTGCAGTCTCTTTGATTATTGATACGTGTATTCGTGTTGGAAAGGCAACTACAGCCTAGGAGAGTGAAACAACTCACTTACATGTATTTACCCCCAAAAAGTGATTGATGAAGGTTCTTACAAAGGATCTGTTAGTTATTATGGGTAGGCAGTAAAATTAGCACGTGAGTGCTGGTTTAACCAAATTACTGCCACTCTTGTGTTACAGAAGGGGAAACATTTGAAAATGTATTAAAGACAAAATATTCAACAGAATGTTCCATTAAAATACTAATTGGCTCTCGTGCCTATTACTGTAGTGAGTACCTTAAGTGCATACTTGGTTTAAAAGGGATATTCATTTGAAAAACGTACAGTCTTCTGTGCTTGGCAGACACCCCTTGCATCATCGTTTCGAAGCCTTTTTTTAGGCTCGCTGGGGGAGATAATAACTTTAAGCAGCCTATTGGTTTCTGATCTTACATTTTATCCATAGATAGGGTGAAGATTCCCAATGTACACCGAGAGGATTCCCTCTGAATTTGGTCCATTCATTTAGAGGAAGCCCTCCATCACCTACTAGTATGAGTTTATCTTAGGCCCTTTGTCGTTCCTTGAGAGACCCCAGCACAACAAAGCAGTCTGTTTAGGTTTTGCTTACTTACTGTTTTCCTCATTAGCTTGATAAGCAGTAGTGGTTTGTGGAAGGGTGTGCATACTGAGCACGTGTATTTTGACTGCTTTATATGGTTGACTTGTCAATAGAAAGAACAACTTATCCTGTTTCTAGAGAGGTATGATTGCTTTACACATTGTGCAGACACATCTTTTCTTTCTATATTGGTTACAAGGTTTTGTTAATTGAGTATTTTTCAATAATAATAAAATTACACTGAGAAATGTAATACCAAAATGTTTGTCCTTAAATCGTATCTTTTAAGAAACATATTGTAATTGAACTAATTAATGTTTGTAGGTGCTGTGGAAATCCTATATTGATTTTGAAATTGAACAAGAGGAATATGAGAAAACTAGAAATCTTTACCGACGACTACTTCAACGCACTCAACATGTCAAGGTATTTTGTAACAAGAGTTACATTATTTAGGGTTTCCTAAAATTTTTCTTCACAACTTGTTTTGTTTATTCTTGACCTTTCATGTTTCAACATATAACTGCATCAGACATTTTGCGTGTTTTGTGTGTTTGTGTGCTTGTTAGACCTGTCAGCCCTTTGGGTGGTCCCTCCTCATCATTATTCATTTTGTCCCACTTTTGCCTCAAACCCTGTTTGAATTTTTCCTTTTTGGGAACCACCAGACTTTTTCGTGTTGCTACAGATTCAGGGAGCCATTTTAGCTACCCCTGAAACTTCTGTCTGAGGGCCTGGAGCACAAAATGGTGGCCACCTGTGACATCACCAGCATCCACTGGAACCTACCAGCACCTTCCAGAACATTCCAGGAGATTCCAGAACTCGGTGACAGTTGGAGACCGTTTAGAATGTTGGGAGGATAAGAGAGGCAGTTGGCAGTTGGAGCTGGCAGTTGGCACCTGACTGGTGAAGAGAGAGGAGCACAACAGTGAAGGAGGAAGGAGTGAAGCAGCAGGGGTGGAAACTTGTGCCTGGAGTGGGGTCCATAAACCCACCCTTGATACTTGTCCCTACTGATGGATCCCAGCCTATAGCCCTGTGTGGGAAGAAGACAGAAGAAACTTATCCTAAGGACCTGGACAGCAGGAACAGGCCTTAGAACCAAGAAAGCAGCAAGATCCTGACCTGGAAACTGGTTTCCCTGGAGTCCGGCGTCGAGTAGCCTGAGACCTGGAGCCCGAGGTGGAGAAGCGGCGCTGACTGAAGTAGCAGACGTCGTACCCGGAGCCGCCTGAGGTCGTGAGAGGGCGCCGACGGAGGTCGTGAGGAATACCAGAGGTCGAGGAGGGAGTGAACCGAGGTCGAGCGAGCGGCGTCATCGGAGGAGTGAAGTCCGCCCTCCGGAGTCGTCGGAGACCGAGGTAGAGGTGAACCGGAGGTCGGGAGTGAGGATCGCACTCCGGAGTCGCCCGGAGCCTGTGAGGAGGAGCACCGGAGGTCGGGGGTGAGGATCGCACCCCGGAGTCGCCGGAAGTCGACATCGAGGCCAGGCCGGCCGACGTCATCGGAAACGAGAGCGCCATCGGACCAGAGTCGCCCAAAGTCGACATCGTGAAGAGACTGCCCGACGCCGTCGAATCGGAGGTCGAGATCGAACCGAGGCCACCGACATCGGACCGGAACCGCCTGCCGGCGTCGTCAAAGAACTGACATTGTGCCGAGGCCGCCGAGACCGAACCGGAACCGCCTCACGGCGTCGACACGACTCCAGCGGCGTCGGAACATCAGAAAAAGGGCAGTAAGTGGAGTAGAGGGCGCCTAAGGCCCTGTGGAGACCTGAGAGACTGCTCTAAGGGGCTAGGGAGGTGCTGAAACCAACCTGACTGTGCCTGGGGTGAACTGGGACTAACCTAGAGAGGTTGTGTGGAGAGAGAAAGCCAGGGCACTGGTATTCCCCCCTTTGATCTACCTCAGCTTAGGCCTCAGCCTTGTCCCAGCCAGGGAGTAGCCCCCCCTCAAGCCTTCCACAACCCTACAAGCTGTGCCTGGGCCAAATCAGCCCTTAAGAATTGAAGTGTCATCTGATTACATGAGTGTTGCTGTATACTTTTAATTATTTATTGGGGGTACTGTATTTATTGAATTTTTACCTATTTATTGCTTCACTATATTTATAGGTCCACAGGACCTGATGGTGTACAATATTTATTGGTACAGTATTTATTGCCTCAAAGTATGTAATTGTATATATTGCACTGGTATTTATGCCCTGTTATTTATGATCACCCCTATTTATTTCATCAAACAGCCAATATTTATTTGACCTGCACTAATTGAAACTTGTATATTGTGATTGACCTATTTATTTTTCCAATCAGCAACTAAGAGAAAAAGATAAAGAAAGAATATTTTCATAATTTTTACGGTGTAGAGTCGTTTTTGGAACGGATGCACGCATGGTTCTTGTATGGGTATATTGTATGCTTAGCACTGCGCCTGTTTCCTGACCACTCGAGCCAAGCTACCACAGTGTGTCCGGAAGACCACCACCACCCTTTCTAGTGTGGGAGTGGTTTTCCAACATAAATTGGTGTTCAGTGGTGGGATAGAGCTGTGCCTACATATACTCAACAATAACTGTGGGTAGTCCATAGGCCTACACCGGGAGTTTTCTCACAGCGGCCTTCCTAATTGTGGGTTTTTGTTTTTTCCAAATTTACTCTGGTGGTGGGAGGAGGTATTACTAAAGGTACCCCCCTACATTGCTACTGCACAAAACCTGTCCTCTAACCTGAGTGGGCAAGATGGAGTTTGTACTAGAGAATCTAGAAACGTACACTGTGGCCCAACTCAGGGAGTTTTGCCAGCGGGAGGGGGTGTACTGTCCCCCAGGAGCAAAGAAGGGTGCACTCCAGACCAGCTTAAGGGCTTGGGGGGAGGCACGCCGAGAAAGCAAGGCTGAGGAGGAAGACAGGGATGGAGAGCTTGACCCCGAGGGGGCTGAGATGTACCAACCTGAGGTGGGGAACCTGTCAGCAGGGCCCAGGACACTTTCTAGGAAGGGCAGCACTGTCTCTAGCGGGGGCTTATCCAGCGGGGAGTTAGCAGATCGGAGAGAGAAAAGACAGCTCACATGGGATTTAGCAAAGCTGGAGAAGGAGAAGGAGGAACAGAGGTTGGCTCATGAGACGGAGAAAGAGAGGATGGCTCATGAGATAAGACTGAAAGAGATAGAGCTTCAGATCTTAAGAATTGGGGCACCAACTGTTCCTAATGGTGGCAGCAAAGACCAAGAAATCACCAGGGAATCCAAACCTTACCTGCCAAAGGACATAGTAGCTAGCTATGGGGCGGGTGACGACATCGCCAAGTGGCTAGCAGCCTATGAGGTCTCGTTGAGGGCCCATGGGGTTCCAGTGAAGTATTGGGGAGGAGGATTGTATAGGTACATGCCTCCAGCTGGTAGGGATGCTTTATTGGCCCTCGAAGAGGATGAGCAGACCCACTACCCCACCATGAAACTGGCGCTCATCAGAAAGTTTGGACTAACACCTGAAAAGTACAGACAGAAGTTCAGGGGTAGTCACAAACTGGGCACACAGAATTGGGTGGACTTCCTGGACTATGCAAAGAAGGCACTGGAAGGTTGGATTCAGGGCAGTGAAGTAAGGAACTACGAGGAGCTGTTTGACCTAGTACTGAAGGAACACCTACTCGAGAAATGTTTCCCTGAACTGCGGCAACACCTGGTGGATAGCAAGCTGACCAGTCCCCGGAAGCTTGCTGAGGAGGCGGACATTTGGGCTAGTACCCGGGTGTCCACAAGGGGGACTGGAGGGGATACTCAAAAGGCCGGACAGGGCGCCCCCCAGAAGAAAGAAGGAGGGGAAAAGAAAAAGGAGTTCTCCAAAGGCCCCCAAAATAACTTCCAAGGGAAGGGAACAGGATTCACCTCTAAGGCTAACCCACCCAGAAACCCTAATCCTGGCCAGAGTCAGCAGCCAAGGGTTGTCCATTGCTACGAGTGCGGTGGCGTTGGACACTATAAAGGAGATCCGAAGTGTCAGAAACGATCACCCCCTCCCACTGGAGGAAAGCCCCCCGGAGTAGCTAGTGTAGTGCTCGGGGAGGAGATGCCCTTAACTAAGGGAAGGGAGTGGGCGGGTGTCACTTTAGTGTCCCTGGGAGAACGGGAGATGGTTCCTAAGATCCAGGTGCCCGCAAATACCGCAAAGTATGGGCAGTGGATCACCATCAACGGCCAAAGAGGGGAGGCTCTGAGAGACACAGGAGCCAGTATGACTATGGTGCGTAGCCAGCTGGTGTCTCCAGAGCAGGTAGTTCCCGATGTACTCCACCCAGCCGCGATGGCTGACGGCAGAACAGGCCACTATCCCGTGGCCGAGGTTCCCTTTGAATGGGGGGGGGGTTGCAGGTTCACTTCGAGTTGCCGTAAGCCCTGCCGTGCCAGTCGATTGTCTGCTGGGCAATGACATGGAGCACAACGCTTGGAAGGAGGTGGAATACCGGACTCACACCGAGATGCTGGGTACACCTGACTGGGCCTGTGTTAGCACAAGGTCCGAGACTACCCGAAGAGGGAGTTCATTCCGGCTGGAGCCTGGAACAAAGGCCCAGCCAGCTGCCAGTCAAGGGAAGAACCGAGGACAGGAGGAGCCTGCCTCGGCGTCTCCACCCCGTAGGACGGATAGGCCACCGGAGGTGGTGGACCAGGAGTCTGCGGAGGGGGACGTTACCAACCTGGAGGACCTACCCATCCCGGCCGAGTGGCACGTGGAGGGAGGCCCGTCCAGGGAGGAATTCTGCCAGGGCCAGAGGGAGTGCCCTACCCTTGAGGGGCTGAGGCGACAGGCCGAAGCCCAGGCAGCAGGGAACGTTGAAGGGAACTACAGTGTTTACTGGGAGGATGGCCTCCTCTACAGTGAACCCAAGGCACCCCTACATGGATCGTCACGAGCCTTGGTAGTTCCTCAACGTTATCGAGCCTTCCTTTTGGAGTTGGCTCACGAGATACCATTGGCAGGACACCTGGGGCAAGACAAGACCTTCGCCCGTCTTGTCCCACACTTTTATTGGCCTCAGATGAAAGTGACGTCCGATACCTACTGCCGGACATGTGTGTCTTGCCAAGCCAGTGGGAAAACAGGGGTGAAGCTGAAAGCTCCCCTGGAACCACTCCCTGTCGTTAGCACCCCCTTTGAAAGGGTGGGCATCGACATTGTGGGTCCATTAGATCCACCAACTACAGCTGGTCACAGGTTTATCCTGGTTCTGGTGGATCATGCCACACGGTACCCAGAGGCAATACCTCTGAGGACCATAACAGCACCTGTTGTGGCAAGGGCCCTGATGGGAATCTTTACCCGAGTGGGTTTTCCCAAGGAAGTTGTGTCCGACAGGGGGACCAACTTCATGTCAGCGTATATGCGGGCAATGTGGAAGGAGTGTGGAGTGACCTACCGGTTCACGACTCCTTACCACCCCCAGACCAATGGTCTGGTGGAGAGGTTTAATAAAACCTTGAAAGGCATGATCAGAAGTCTGCCTGAAAGCCTGCGGAGGAAATGGGACGTCCTCCTACCCTGTTTACTTTTTTCATACAGGGAAGTGCCACAGAAGGGAGTGGGCTTCAGCCCCTTCGAGCTTCTGTATGGGCACCCTGTACGCGGACCTCTTAACCTGGTGAGAGACGGATGGGAAAGAACTCCCAGAAAGCTCCCCCAGGATGTGGTGAGCTACATGCTGGCCTTCCGGAGCCAAATGGCTAAGTTGTGGAAGCAAGCTTCTGACAACTTGGAAGCCAGCCAAGCAGTGATGAAGGCGTGGTATGACCACAACGCTCACCCGGTGGGGTTGGAGCCTGGCCAGAAGGTGTGGGTGATCGAACCAGGAGAGCTTAGTGCCCTCCAGGATCGCTGGTCAGGACCCTTTGAGGTGTTGGAAAAGAAGGGTAAGGCTACCTACTTGGTGGACCTGAAGACCCCTCGTCAGCCCCTGCGGGTGCTGCATGCCAACCGCCTCAAACCCCACCACGAGAGGCCCGAAGTCATCTTGATGATGGTGACTGACGGAGGAGAGGACGTGGAAAGCGAGCCTCTCCCTGATCTGTTTGCGTCTCAGGAAAAGGATGGGTCGGTGGAGGGAGTGATTCTCTCCCCATCTCTAACTCCTGAACAGCAGGAGGACTGTCGCCAGGCCCTGGGGCAGTACTCTGCGTTGTTCTCCCTTGTCCCGGGTAGGACTCACCTGTGCGTCCATGACGTGGACACAGGAGACAGCCCACCTGTGAAGTCCAAGATCTACCGGATGTCAGACAAGGTGAAGGCCAGCATTCATAGTGAAGTCACTAAGATGCTGGAGCTAGGAGTGATTGAACCTTCTAGCAGCCCCTGGTCCAGTCCGGTGGTGTTAGTACCGAAAGCTGCACCACCGGGTGCCCAACCAGAACTGAGGTTCTGTGTGGACTACCGGGGACTGAATTCAGTGACAAAGACTGATGCACATCCGATCCCTAGGGCGGATGAATTGATTGACCGGCTGGGAGCTGCCCAATATCTAAGTACCTTTGACCTTACCTCTGGGTACTGGCAGATCTCTTTGACTGATGGAGCAAGGGAAAGGTCAGCCTTCTCCACGCCCAATGGCCACTACCAGTTCTGTGTGATGCCCTTTGGGCTCAAGAACGCACCTGCCACGTTTCAGCGCCTGGTAAACCAGATCCTCACCGGGATGGAGAGTTTCTCTGCTGCTTATCTGGATGACATAGCCGTCTTCAGTAGCAGCTGGGAGGATCACTTGCGTCACCTGCAAGCTGTTCTCCAGGCCCTGAGACAAGCTGGATTGACGATCAAGGCCAGCAAGTGCCAGATCGGGCAGGGGTCGGTAGTGTACCTTGGACACTTGGTGGGTAGGGGAACGGTGCAACCCCTCCAGGCGAAGATCGAGGCCATCATGGCCTGGGAACCCCCCAAGACACAGACTGAGGTCCGAGCATTTTTGGGCCTCACGGGATACTATCGCCGCTTCGTGAAGGGGTACGGTACCATCGTAGCCCCTCTCACGGAGCTCACGTCCAAGAAACAACCTCGACGGGTAGTCTGGACGGAGGCTTGTCAGCAAGCCTTTGAGAAATTGAAGAAAGCCATGTGCGAGGCCCCGGTCTTAAGGGCCCCAGACTTTTCCAAGAAGTTCATTGTCCAGACAGATGCATCAGAACATGGCATTGGGGCAGTGTTATCGCAACTCAACGAAGAGGGTCTGGATCAACCCGTGGTCTTCCTATCCAGGAGACTACTTCCCAGGGAACAGAAGTGGAGTGCAATAGAGCGTGAAGCCTTTGCAGTGGTATGGGCTCTGAAGAAGTTGCGGCCATACCTGTTTGGCTCGCACTTCCTAGTTCAGACCGACCACCGACCCCTTCGTTGGCTGATGCAAATGAAGGGGGAGAATCCCAAGTTGTTGAGGTGGTCTATTTCCCTACAGGGGATGGACTTTCAGGTGGAACATCGGCCTGGAGTGGACCACGCCAATGCAGACGGTCTCTCAAGGTATTTCCGCCTTAGTGATGAGAACTCCCAAGGGGTTGGGTAGCTCTCCCCACTTTCAGCTGGGGGGGACGCGTGTTAGACCTGTCAGCCCTTTGGGTGGTCCCTCCTCATCATTATTCATTTTGTCCCACTTTTGCCTCAAACCCTGTTTGAATTTTTCCTTTTTGGGAACCACCAGACTTTTTCGTGTTGCTACAGATTCAGGGAGCCATTTTAGCTACCCCTGAAACTTCTGTCTGAGGGCCTGGAGCACAAAATGGTGGCCACCTGTGACATCACCAGCATCCACTGGAACCTACCAGCACCTTCCAGAACATTCCAGGAGATTCCAGAACTCGGTGACAGTTGGAGACCGTTTAGAATGTTGGGAGGATAAGAGAGGCAGTTGGCAGTTGGAGCTGGCAGTTGGCACCTGACTGGTGAAGAGAGAGGAGCACAACAGTGAAGGAGGAAGGAGTGAAGCAGCAGGGGTGGAAACTTGTGCCTGGAGTGGGGTCCATAAACCCACCCTTGATACTTGTCCCTACTGATGGATCCCAGCCTATAGCCCTGTGTGGGAAGAAGACAGAAGAAACTTATCCTAAGGACCTGGACAGCAGGAACAGGCCTTAGAACCAAGAAAGCAGCAAGATCCTGACCTGGAAACTGGTTTCCCTGGAGTCCGGCGTCGAGTAGCCTGAGACCTGGAGCCCGAGGTGGAGAAGCGGCGCTGACTGAAGTAGCAGACGTCGTACCCGGAGCCGCCTGAGGTCGTGAGAGGGCGCCGACGGAGGTCGTGAGGAATACCAGAGGTCGAGGAGGGAGTGAACCGAGGTCGAGCGAGCGGCGTCATCGGAGGAGTGAAGTCCGCCCTCCGGAGTCGTCGGAGACCGAGGTAGAGGTGAACCGGAGGTCGGGAGTGAGGATCGCACTCCGGAGTCGCCCGGAGCCTGTGAGGAGGAGCACCGGAGGTCGGGGGTGAGGATCGCACCCCGGAGTCGCCGGAAGTCGACATCGAGGCCAGGCCGGCCGACGTCATCGGAGCCGAGAGCGCCATCGGACCGGAGCCGCCCGAAGTCGACATCGTGAAGAGACTGCCCGACGCCGTCGAATCGGAGGTCGAGATCGAACCGAGGCCACCGACATCGGACCGGAACCGCCTGCCGGCGTCGTCAAAGAACTGACATTGTGCCGAGGCCGCCGAGACCGAACCGGAACCGCCTCACGGCGTCGACACGACTCCAGCGGCGTCGGAACATCAGAAAAAGGGCAGTAAGTGGAGTAGAGGGCGCCTAAGGCCCTGTGGAGACCTGAGAGACTGCTCTAAGGGGCTAGGGAGGTGCTGAAACCAACCTGACTGTGCCTGGGGTGAACTGGGACTAACCTAGAGAGGTTGTGTGGAGAGAGAAAGCCAGGGCACTGGTATTCCCCCCTTTGATCTACCTCAGCTTAGGCCTCAGCCTTGTCCCAGCCAGGGAGTAGCCCCCCCTCAAGCCTTCCACAACCCTACAAGCTGTGCCTGGGCCAAATCAGCCCTTAAGAATTGAAGTGTCATCTGATTACATGAGTGTTGCTGTATACTTTTAATTATTTATTGGGGGTACTGTATTTATTGAATTTTTACCTATTTATTGCTTCACTATATTTATAGGTCCACAGGACCTGATGGTGTACAATATTTATTGGTACAGTATTTATTGCCTCAAAGTATGTAATTGTCTGTATATATTGCACTGGTATTTATGCCCTGTTATTTATGATCACCCCTATTTATTTCATCAAACAGCCTATATTTATTTGACCTGCACTAATTGAAACTTGTATATTGTGATTGACCTATTTATTTTTCCAATCAGCAACTAAGAGAAAAAGATAAAGAAAGAATATTTTCATAATTTTTACGGTGTAGAGTCGTTTTTGGAACGGATGCACGCATGGTTCTTGTATGGGTATATTGTATGCTTAGCACTGCGCCTGTTTCCTGACCACTCGAGCCAAGCTACCACAGTGTGTTCGGGGAGTCCACCACCACCCTGCGGAGTGGGAGTGGACGTTTCCAACAGTGCTTGCACGCTCAAGCATAACTTTCACGAATGTTAATCCATGCTGCTCATTTCTCAGGTATGGATCAGTTATGCTCAGTTTGAACTTTCATCAGAAATGGAAGAGAATGTGTTCAAATGCAGACAGATTTATGAAGAGGCCAACAAAGCTATGAGAAATTGTGAAGAAAAGGAAGAACGACTTATGCTTCTAGAGTCCTGGCAATCCTTTGAGGAAGAGCATGGAACAGGATCCAATGTAGACAGAGTGGAGAAACTCATGCCAGAGAAAGTCAAGAAGAGGCGAAAGCTCCAGGCTGAGGATGGGGTAAGTTCCCGCAAAATGAGGAGGCAGCTTTTTCCCAACTTTGTTATTGTTACGCTTCTCACCACAAGTTGGGGATTGTAAATGCAATACATGTACAGCTTCCAAAATCATATTGAAAACCTAAACATGCATGTATGCTGCCCTTTTCTGTTATTCCTGTAAGGTATACACAATTGTAGGTATCTTTTGGGTCAGTTCATTTAGTAGCTAAAAAGTGGAAACTCACTTTTGCTTGCATCAGAATCTGAATAGCCTTCCTCCGGTGTTTACTTGTCATTTGTTTTGATCTGGTTTTTTTGTACTGCAACATTCTGTTTAGTGTTTTTGAAGTGGTCTTTCCGATGCTGCCTTTGCATGGCCTCAAAAGGTACAATTTGTGAGATGTTTACAGGACATCAGTTAGTGCTTTCCTTGAGGAACTTCCTTCCATTCAGTTTTAGCACACTCACTTAGCTGCATATGTAGGAGTAAACCAAAGATGACAAGAGGCAATGAGCATTCAGCGTACAATAGCTACGAATTACATTTGCAAATATGCCAGAGATTGGAAAGTTGTGGGTATGATGGATATCCAGTTGAAGTGATTTCACCAAAGAGTTCACGAATTGAATAGATGTTGACAAGTGACTCTTTTCTCCACCTTCACTGTGAATTTATCTGCAGACAATACATAAAGTACATAAAGTCTGAATCTTCTCTACATCAATTATACCTCAAGCTACTTGTGTTGCCCATTCCTCTTTCCATTTGTCCGAGCTATTGTTCATTTGTCTTTTTGTTCTGTCTGCGACTATTGGCTGCATGTGTAGTTTCTGTATGTGTGTCTTGCAATTTGACCGTACATGTCCCCCCTGACCATATCGTTGGTATTATTATTTTTGTACCTGTAATTGTATTGGCATATGTGAATTGGTCTCTGCATGGCTGTTGGTCTTTGTATACAAGCACCTTTAAGTCTACTGCGCTTGTATGTTTGTTGGTCTGTGTGCTCTGGTGCTTGTATGTATTTTGCCATGGTTACATGAGTGCTTGAACGTTGGGTGGACTGTGTGCATGGTGTATTTGTCTTTCAGTGCATAAATACATAACCTTATTTTCAGGCTGCCCACTCATCCCTTCGGTGGTTTCAGTTCATCTATGTGCTGCCTGTAACTGCATCGGCATCTTTGTGCATGTTTATGGGAAGATACCTGTAAGTTTGCTGCTTAATGTGCATGAGTGCTTGCATGTTTGTTGGTCTGGCTGCATAGGTGCCTGAAGGCTTTGTTTGTGCATTGATACATGTCAGCTCTTTTAGTTTAATGTGTGCATATGTGTGTGTCAATGGCATGTTTTTTGCATGTCAGTGAGCATGTGCCATGTAAAAGTCAAACATAATGGCTTTGTCAATTCTTGTTACTGATGCAACCTGGTAATTTTTCATTTCCTCCCTTTTTAACTATCTGCAAAGTGATTGAAAAGTGTGCCTGTTGCTGAGACCGGTAACTTATTCTACTGGTCCATCTTTGAGACACCAGTGCTGGTATTAACACCCTTTGCCCCTTGCAATTTATAGTCACCATTGTTTCTCAAACGCCTAATTTCCTTTATGGCTTGAGGAGAAAGTCCTTTATCCATCCCTTAAATTGCTTCCTGAAGAACTACCTTTCTGTTAGCCTTCAAAACTAAGGCAGCGAAAGCGCGTGGACTTTTCTCAGACCTATTGCTCCCCTTTTTAGCATTTTATTTTCTTTGGTGGATTACTGAATGGTCCCTTCTGAGTCATATCTGCGTATTAGGAAGATAATCAGTCTACCGATTTCAGGTCAATCTGTCACATTCAATTTCTCTGTCATGGAAACTAAAGACTTGCGACCGCATCTAGTTGACAACTGTAAATTCTGCTGTTTATCAAAGCCCTGGCTCTTCCTGTCTGTCTAGTTTCAAGCATTTTACCTTTCAAGGTAGTCTTGTTTCTTTCAGAACGCCTAGCAGAAATAGACCATGGCATAGCATATGTTCTTTAAAAGCCACACAACAAAACATTGAAGTAGGAAACTTGCTCCACCTTGTCGCAGCAAGTGTGAAACAGTGCAAGTAGGATTAACAGAAACATTTACTAATGCCTTCTTGGCAATATCATCAAAAAAGCTTTTTAAAATTGAGCACCTTTAAAGTAGACAGGGTTAGTACAGTGGAGTCTTGGCAGAGAGTGTAGGAATATACTCACTGTTCTCATTTAGGAAGTGTCGAGCCATCTCTAGAAGTTGTCCAGGATGTCAGTTTCAAGAGTGCTCAGCCTCCGGAATATAGTCCTGTCACATTCTCCAAATTTGATCAGATCTTTCGGATCTGAACTGTTTGTGGATTGAAACCTACCAAGGGTTATGTCATATGAATTTTGTTTTGGCTTAGTTGCGGAACCCTAGGTGCTCTCCTTAACGTATAAGGACTGCAATGTTCCTATGTTTCAGATACTGTTTAGATGAATCTTAGTTTGTGTAAAACATTTTTTTCCATAGTAAACATTATTGGTAACACTCACTACTTTAATCTTCTTTTTTTTTTTTATTTAAAGAGTTTTATATAGCGCGAACTAGACCCGAAGACATCCGGTATCAGAGCGCTTTACATGAGCACCAGTTACACAAGGACACATTCATTTTTTGTTAGGCATGGGGAGATTAAGTAATTTGCCCAGAATCACAGGATGTTGAGCGTCGTTGCCGAGACTCGAACCCGTGTCCCCAGCTGCGAGGTTGACCGCTCTAGCCGTAAGGCTAATCCTGTCTCCTGCAGTAGTTAACACGAGTGATTGATAATTTTTATACTGACAAAATTACATCAAATCATTCTGATGAATAGTTCTAAGCGCAGACTCCTCACCTTAGAACATCTTTTGGTCCCAGGATGGATCTGGAGAATTTTTCAGCAATGCGCCTGTGCGCTGATTGGGGGTGTCATGTGGCTCCGCACTAACTTGTCACGGCCCGGGAAGTGACTACGCTGAATATTTGCACCACCCCTGTGTTCTGATATCAGTTTCTTTCATTACTTCTGAGGCAGATCCAGAGCTCCGCTCCCACTTTTGTCAGCCTTCTGATGATTCTAAACAACTTTTCACCAGTGTACTAGGGCATGATGCCCCCACTGAAAAATGGCAGAATTCAAGCTGTGCTGCAACTGCAGGAAGCAGATGCTAGAAATGGACCCGCACAAAGTGTGCCTTTGGTGTCTGGCCGTGGCCATGACTCAGTTGTGTAATAAATGCACCCTAATACACCTGAAGGTAATTTGAGACTAAGAGGCGAAGCTGTGCACTTCTTAAAATAAGAAGTAGCCATCTTCACAAAGATCCTGCTCAAACTCCAAGTCACAGGCTTGGATCCAGTCCCAGGGCCATACTTGCAACTGCTCCACTTCACGCTTGAAATCTTTGAGTAAGTCCAAGCAGATGTATAAAAAACACTAAGTGGGGCTCAAGCCCATCCCACCACCCTGATTATAGGAAGCTCGCTCTTTATATGATATATCAAAATGAGGTGTATCATGTAAAGAGTCTAGAGGTTCCCCTATGAGTGGACAGGGGCTTGCTATGGCAATCCCAAAGTGCTCTGTTCGGGGATAGTGTGGTCAAGCTGCCTTAGGCTTAACACAGAGGAGTGCAAGACATCTGAAAATACACACAGTGGTCAATAAATGAGACACACGACTCAAGAAGGAGACCCACACCAATTTATAAAAATAGCAATTATCTTTATGTATGTTTAGGCATGGCTTCAACGCTACGGTGGAGTTCCACGCCTCCACGTAGCACCTGCACCTGGTTCCCTCGCCCCTCCCTCCCCTTCCATGCGGCTGATGGCGGACGGCGGCGTTTGCAGCGGCAGCGGTTAGAGGATTTTCTCCCTTCTATCTCTTCTATTAACGCCGAGGTCTGTGCTATCCTAAGGAGAGTCTCTCAGCTGGCCGTGTTCTCCTGTAATCTGCAGTGAAATCGCTGTGAAGTCTGTCTCTGCGCTGAAGTTATCAGCATGATGGTTTGCCTTTTGTAATAACGCTGAAGATCATACTTCTTGCGGGGAGCGCTGCTGATGCTGTAATTTTCGTCGACTCTGGTAAGAGAATTCCTCTGCCTCCGCCGCTGTGGCTGGTCCTCTCAGCATTGTACTCACCTCTTCACGCAGATTGGTACTAGCTTCTTAGTCGCTGGTCATAGCTGAAGTGTGGACGGTGTGATTAGACTACAAGTCCCAGCATTCATTGCGTGATGGATTATGGACATGGAAATGTGGAGTTATTCTTGCAGCAGGGATTTAATTGCTGATTACTAACTTTCCCTATGTATCCTATTACTCAGACAGAGTGAGGTGTCAGTCTAGTCGACGTGAGCGGTTTTCCCCGCTGTCGCAGTCTAATATCTTGTGCTGCAGCCGCTGTGTGGGTTGAACTCTCGGTCTTAGAATTCTTTGTCAGACTGGATTTTGCTTATACTGCGACCTGTAGTACTTTTGTTATCTATGTTTGAGGTCAAAGAGATATCACGTCGTCACCGGTCTCAATAATGGGCAAGCAATTGATGGCCAGGGCTAAAGCCAAAATACGACGCCAGCAACTAAAGGAAAACTCCGAAAGGGCCAGGCGGCCCGGGTCAGTCGCGGAGAGAGAAACCTCCTCTGTTGAAAATTCGGAGAGTTCCGGAGAAGGTGAGGACGGCCTTCCGGGCGCCAGTCGGACTCAGGTCCATCTCCAGAATCCTTGCAAATCCGCGGTCAGTGTGGCAAAGGACGTAATGGTGCCATCCGTGGAGGGAATGGATATGGCTCTATTGGGTTCAGAAGTCAAAGTGTCTGAGACCGCTCCGAGTTTCAATTCAGTGGCCTTACTCGATCTACAGGTGCCTAAAAAGGCTACGTCAGTCTCTGCTCTTAAGGCTTCTAAACAATTCCCGTTATTTGAGCGAAAAGGAGCAATACATGTCCCTACTAATACAGCTGGTACTCGTGCAATGCTAACAGGGGCTTCAACCCTCTTTACTTCTCCAATTGTCATTCCTTCCATAGAAAATTCTGTTTTAATTGGTGATTCAAGCTTAACAGACCCTCCACCCTTAAATCCAAGATCCACATCTCTCAGTGATAAAGATCTCTCCACTTTTCCTAGCTGTGCTTCTACGATTGTCTCCAGTGGAGTTACTTCGTCTCAGAGCCCGATTATGGGGATTGACACTGAGACTACTGGGGATTTTCAGATCTCAGTTAAGGATATGTTGAACTTGATTCTGCAAGAAATCAGAGAGATGAAGCAATCTCAAAAAATGGAAATGGAGGCAATTTGTAAGCGTCTGGGCAAAATTGAAGACTCGATGGCTTCATTTTCAAATCGATTGCAAGAGTCTGAGACCAGAATTTCTGGGGTGGAGGACAATTTGACGACCATGCAGAAAGAAATCGCCACTGCTTCTAAATTTTCTAAGGCATTCGAATCTAAGTTGGACAAGTTAGAAAATTATAACAGAAGGTCAAATCTTCGAATAGTCGGTGTACCGGAGAATATTGAGAATATCGAGGGTTCGGATATGATGAAATGGATCTCTTCTTTTCTTTCTCAAGAGGTTGTCCCTGAGTTTAAGGGTGACTTAACAATCACTAGGGCGCATCGAGTTCCAGCTTGTCCATTCCCCCACTCTCCGTTTCCTCGAACTATTATTGTCAATTTTGCAGATGTTCGGGTTAAAGAAATGATCCTATCTCAGGCCTTCAAGCAAAGACAATTTCACGTCAATCCCACTACCAAGTGCCGGATTTTCTCTGATATGTCAGCCGCTGCTGCTAGACGGAGAAAAGACTTTGTAAAGATTCTTCAGTTATTTAAGGATAAAGGTGCCCAAGCATCGATTGCACAGCAATCAAAGTTAAAAGTTCTGATTAAGGGCAAATTTTACCTATTTACAGATGTTGATGAGGCACGTGAGATGCTTGATAAGTTGGTCCAGGGCTAGGCTAATGCTGGATTGCGATCTGATTTGCCTTGATGGTTACTGAAGATTTTTCTTTCTTTTCTTCTCTTTCTTCTTTTCTCTTTTCTTTGTGTATTATTACTTCGGGGGAGGGGGGTTGCGGGTGGGAGCTAGGGGTCATGGGGAACAGGGCGCACTACCAAGGCGCCCTTATGAGAGGGGTTAGTGCCATGTGGCCAGCGTGGGAGGGAGATATAGGTGTAGTACAGGGCCACGGGACTAGGGTTAGGGGGGGCAGCACTTGGGTGGAGGGAAGAGCACCTGGGTGGGAAGGGGGGCAAAAATGGAAAATGGAAATTCTTGTGGTTTGTGATGGAAAAATATGTTGGCAAGAAGTTATTCTTAATAATTAATGTCTATTGGAGGGGTTAGAGTTATCTCTTTTAATGTTAATGGATTGAATAATAAAAAAAAAATGCGCACTATCGAGCTTTGGATTAAAACAGAGCGCCCAGCAGTTGTGATGCTGCAAGAAACTCATATTTCTGTAGATAAAATTAACTCTTTTTCCATGTTTAAAAATTGGTCTTCATATCGTGGGTTCTCATGTGCTCAAAAATCTCAAAGGGGAGTCGCGCTTTTTATTAATCGCAATTTAGATGCAGAAATTATCCAGTTTGAAGATGGAGGAGCAGGGCGGTGGTGTTGGGCTACCTGTGTAATAAAAGACAGGAATAGGCCGATTACCTTTGTTAGTTATTATGCCCCAGTGGAAGATCGTGCCTCCATCTATGAGGAGTTATTTCAATCACTACTATTGGTCAGGGGAGATATAGTTATAGGGGGGGATTTTAATATTCTTATTGATATAAAACTAGATTCTACTGGTCTCTTAAAGAAACAATCTAAACCAAAGTCATTAAGGTCCATTATGAAGAACTCCGCATTACTCGATCTTTGTGATCCATGGCGATTAAAATTCCCTCATAAACAAGAATTTACTTATTGGTCGGGAAGACATAGATCCTCCTCCCGTATTGATTTCTTTTTGGCCTCTAGTTTATTAAAATTTTCATATCAGAAATTTTTGCATAATGGCTTTTCAGATCACGCAATGCTGGTAATCGAGTTTAAAGTAGGGGAAGAAATTAGGCCCCCCAAGAGATGGATATTTAATAAAATGCACCTACAAGATAGTAATTGGGTTTCCTTTTTAAAATCGGAAATTGTTGATTTTATTGCCCGTAATTCATACACGGCTCCACTATATATTATCTGGGACTCACTAAAAGCCTTTATTCGTGGTATCATCATCGGTAAAGACGCAGAAGAATGGCGTACTATTAAACAAACTAGGACCTTACTCTACCAAAGAATCTGCTCACTAACTCGGCTTCGACAATCCAATTTTTCTAGTCTCGCGCAAAAAAAATTAAATGAGGCCAAACGTGAACTTAGTACGCTTTTTGCTACACAGAGTGAACAGCAATTTCTTACACAATCTCAAAGGAGTTATGAGGAGAGTAATTTTTCTGGCCAACTCCTTGCGTGGCAGGCTAAGGAGCAAGCTGCTGCAAATTTAATTTGTACTTTGAAGTCTCCTACCACCTTGATAGACACATCACAGCCTGATGTCATTGGCACTATAATGCTCTCTCACTATAAACAGATATATAGTCATCATCAGGAAATAGACCATTCTAGTCTCTTAAATTTTTTAGCAAGATATGATATGCCTTCTCTATCTCGGGCAGACAGTGGAGCAATGATGCGCTTATTCTCAAAGTCAGAGCTGGAATTAGTGGTAAACAACCTCCCAATTGGCAGGGCCTGTGGCCCGGATGGCCTCCCTGCTGAATTTTTTAAGGTTTTCTTCTGCGCCTTTTCTGGTTTATTATTACAATTAGTTAATTATATGTTAATGGGTGGGCAAGTTCCAGATTCTTTCGAGGAGGGCACAGTTGTTAGTTTTCTTAAAAAAGGCAAAGATCCCAACTCATATAGGCCTATCACATTACTCAATATTGATTATAAGATCCTTACTAAATTATTATCAATACGTTTCAATCACATTGCCAAGGATCTTATTCACCCGGATCAGAATGGCTTTGTTGCAGGCCGACAATTAGCTACTAATACACATTTTCCTACTGAGGCTTTAGATTATTTTCACACAAACAAAATTTCCGCTTTAATTCTATTATTAGACGCGGAAAAAGCTTTTGATTTGGTGGCATGGACAACTTTATTTGTTATTTTAAAGCACTTTGGAATTCCTCCACAGATTATTAGTTTAATTCAGAATTTGTACACGGGTGCCAAAGCCAATATAATTATTAATTCAGTTATGGTTGGTAAAGTATCGGTTCAACGGGGCACCAGGCAAGGTTGCCCCCTGTCCCCTATGCTTTTTGCATTTTTTATTGAACCATTAGCCACAGCTATTCGGGAATCCATAAATATCTCTCCTCCTATTCCTTCTATGGCAAAAATCAAACTATATGCCAATGATATTTTACTACTGATTAAGTCGGATATTCAATCTCAAACTGCCGCTCTTCAGCTTTTCGAAGAATTCGACCATCTGGGTGGTTACCGAATTAATTAAAAAAAAACTGAAATATTAGTTTGTGGTGGGAGCGAGGTTGAGCTACACACTGATTTACTTGGCTGTATTAATTCAAGACCGAAGAGGTATTTAGAAGTTCTGTATTCTGTTTCGGTTTCCGATTTAGTTATGTTGAATTTTGATCCTCTTCTACGCAAGGTTCAATCTTTATTTAGTAGATGGGACTCGCTGCCATTTTCCATCCTGGGGCGAGTGGCACTTATAAAGATGTCTATTCTTCCGTTATTTAATTTTTTATTTTCTGCCATTCCCTGTTTTTTGCCCAGTGGTTTTTTTCAAAAGTACAATCATTATTCTCAGGCTTTATATGGGCAAAAAAAAGTCCCAGGATAGCAATGCGGATTCTTTACGCCGATACGGAATTGGGAGGTTTAGCCGTACCCAATGTTAAAGATTACTATAGCGCATATTTTGCCCAATATTTAGAGCGGTTCAAATCTGGAATGCAGACCCCAACTGTGTTTATTAATTTTCTTTTTGACAGAATTTGTCATGAGGTTCAGATCCCATCTCCGCTACATATTCCTAAACTACCGAAACTTACTCGTTATAAGACGATGCTTTGGTTCTTTAAGCGTTGTGATGTCTTTCTCAAAAGATATTCTCTCCCGCAATTTAATATTAGAACCCCCTTAAGAAATGCTCTCCTTTTTTTGGGAATGAAAATTGGAGTCGATATTGTACTACAATGGGCACGTCTGGGATTCCATTCTTTGTCAGATTTCTTAAGGGAGGGGACATGGCTGTTACCTGGAGAGATGCAGCTTATTATTCCAGGGAATTTCATGTTACTTGGCTCGTATGTTTCAATCTTTAAAACGTTGGTACAAGTGGAGCCAATAAGCATTGGTTCCTCCAATCAGCTATGGGACGATTTGTTTATGACTTCTAGGACGAGGAAGCCAGGGGTATGGAAACGTTTTTTAGCACAATACACTGAGGACGATCTTAGCCAAAAAGCAATTAAAAAATGGCAAGAACAGGAGAATCACGTACTTACTATCAACACTTGGAAAATTATAAATAAACTGAATTTTAGTGTTCTTCGAGGATCGAATTGGAGAAGAATGCTATTCTTCAGTAAATGGCTTCTGTATCGTACTCCTGCTGCCATTGCTAAAATGTTTGCTAACACCACTGCCACCTGTTTTAGATGCCAGCAATATACTCCCGCAAACTGGTCCCACACTATAGCTTACTGTGTTAAAATTATGCCTTTTTGGAATGAGATATTCGAATATTTGCAAAAGTATTGTGGGATTCTGATTACTTATAATGTTAAATTAATATTGTATGGATACGATTCCGATCTTGGCTTGACAGAACAGATGGTCAAACTATTATTTATTGCAATGGCAGTTGCAAGGTCATTGGTTCTGCAGAACTGGAAGTCAACTCAAGTTCCTCTTTTTAATGTCTGGCTCCAAAAAATTAGGAATGTTAGAAAGACTGAAATGCGATACGCACAGCGAATAGGTGGGATTATGAAGTTCAATAGAATTTGGAGTCTTAACTTTGAGTAATGGTCGATTTCCGCATTTCGTAAATTATTTTCTTCCTGTTACTCTGTATTTTTACTTTCTGCTTGCCAATTTATGCAAATTATTTTCTTCATGCCATTTTTATATCTTTATTCTCTGTTCGCCAACTTATGTTATTGTTAAATCGTAACTCTGACACAAGAATTTCAATAAATTTTTTTTTTTTTTTTAAATGTATGTTTAGGCATCAGAAGAAAATATTTTAGGTAGGTAGGTTTTTAAATATGAATTCTTTTAAGTTCAAAAAGTTGACACAGTGCAATTTCTTAGTTCTGCAATTTTATCCTATTGGAGGAAAATCATATGCGGTTTACCAGTGCTTGTCGGTGACTTATGGGACCAGTGTCTTGGGTCAAAGGTGAGTACAGGGCAAGGTCCAAGGTAGCGCCAACAGGTTACCTCCAGCGGCACTTGGACGGCCGGGTGCAGTGGTGCTAACAGCATTGGGTGTTCCATGCAAACCAATGTGAATCAGTCCGGTCACAAAGACGCTGCAGGAGGGGACTGAGAGGCCAGTCCGGTGAAACCAATGAGTGGCTTCGGTTCTAGCGATTTTGGGGTACGTGACCTTTGGTCCTCTTTACCTCTGGACAACGTGTCCGGGTGCAGAGGGTCTTTGGGGTGTTGGGTTTCTCCGTACGGCAAAACGCTTGTGGTTGAGGGGGCTGCCAACAGATGCCACAGGTGACGTTGGGGAGTTCACGAGGAGTCACTCCACAGTGGATTCTGTACCTTTAGGGTTTGGGGACCACACTGACACCTTTGGCCCACTTCAACACGGGCTGGGGGGGCTCGGTTGCAGTGGTCCTTGGAGGTGTCCGGTTTTGGCGGAGCCGGAGTCATGTTGGTCCTTCTTTTGCTGTCTGCAGGATGAAGGGGAAAGTTTAGCTCTCCCCTGTGAGGTCTTGGTTCCTGGGTGAAGGCTGACAGGTCTCCCGGGTTGTGAGGACTCAGCAGGTGCAGGATAAGTTGACTTTTGGTGCAATAGGCGAAGTCAGGAGGCAGACCGGCCGGGTTGGTGTCAAGTTAGTTGCTAGGTCTTCTTTTCTTACTGTGCGACTCTTCTCGTCCATCTTCTTTCTTCAGTTCATCAGGATCTGTTCTTCTGGTGCCAGGGGCTCCCCAAAATACTGCAGTGTAGTACTGGAGTGTAGGTAGGCTTTCCTGTTTTCAGTTTCTATTTTTGGTAAATTCTGGTGGTGTTTTTTCAGTGTTTTCCAGTGATTTCAATACCTCAAAAAAACAGTGCTTTTCAGTGGTTACTAATTTTCGCGCTATAAAAAACAACTGAAACGGTGTTTTACCGGTGTTTATGGGACGCTTTGCTTTTATTATTGTTTGCTTTCTTAATTAGGCATGGAATATAGACAGTCTATGTACAAGTGTATATGACGTTAAAATACATTTTTACAAGTCAAATTTGGCGCTAAATGCTGGTTTTGTATGTACGTAAGCATAATTTTTCTGAAATGTTGCAAGTAAATTATACAAATGTCACACACATTCCTATTTAAGTTAGGCATGATTCAGTCTTGGATGTCTCACTATCACTGCAAAGTGAACCACTTGAAGAGAGAATGTTTTCTGATCCCTCTTCCAAGCAGCACTACACGTATACTATCTTGGCTAAATGCCACTTAAATGTCTCTACTGCCAGCCCACATGGCCATGATATCAGGACTCACAAATTTCAGCCAAAGAGACTTCCTTTAGTTGTATTATTTTCTAAATATTTAAGAATGCTTAAAATAAAGATAGTGGGTCCAGTTTCCTATACTTTTATCATCAATTTGAATGAGGGTAAAATAATTAGAATGGTTTTTCATCTTTGTTTATCACCATTTCTCACAGAAAATTGAGAATATTTGCAATTATTCATATATTTATGCACCGACTTCCTTCAGCCATAGAAGTCTGATGACCATGTTTTCCCTGTTCTGCTTCTAAATGTTTGATTCCCTTACTGTCAACTTCAAATGTGATCTTGGTACTTAGAAACTGCTTGACAGAGCAGTGCACTAAACATCAGTAATCACTCCTAGACTCTCATGCCCAAGAACGACTGTCCCAAAACGAGAGAATCATTTTGTAGTTTTCTCAGAATGGTTCATGCCCCTTTTGTGCTTTGTATACCATTACTTAAGCATCTTCCATACCTTCCACTATTACGAAGTTGGCATGAGGTTCTTATTGTATCATTCACATTAACTCATTCTGATACAGTTGGCAATTCTTCCCCATCTGCCATTGTCTCTTCATCCTCGGCGCTTCGTTTTCTGTTGTTGACTCATGAGTAGTTCTACCAACTGGGGTTGGTGGCCTGGAAATTGAGAGGTCCAGGTTGCAACAGTGTTCAAAGAAAGTGGCATGTGATATCCATTTGGCTAAGAAACCCTCGTCTCTTAAATGCTATGCAAAACATAGGGCCAATTTTTCTTCCTGGTATGAGAAATCATATGTAGATCCTATCTCTGGTGATCCCTTTAAAATTCTGGATTTTTTAAGAGACGGTTTATCCATGAGGTTATCCCTTTCTCCTTTGGCAGCTTAGTGGGCAGCAATTCGTTCGTGCCATGGCTGACTCTTGGGCAAAGACAGGGGGTCTGTCCTGAGACTTGGTATTGTGTGATGTGCTAATTCTTCCAGCAATAGTCTGAGTGGCGATGCAGGGGCTCTAGAAGGGGTGAAAAAACAACAGAGCCCCATTAACAAGCGAATGGTCTTTAAAAGACCTGCGAAGTACTGTGGGCAGCTGGGTGTGTGTCCGGGAAGCTGTTTCAGCCAGGGCTGCCACACACAGGGGGGGGGTGTATGCACTGGCAGCAACATGCCAGGTCAGTGCACAACACTTGCACCACCCTCTCTCTTCCTGCCATTGCGCTCCATGCTTCTGAAATGTACGAAAAAAACGTGCATTTGCGCTTCAAATGTCCGATCTTGCAGCAGCACACTTCCAACGCCCACACATGACAGTAACCCATTCTCCCGATTTTTTTTGTTTTTTCCAATCTCCCACGTTGCTCTTCCGAAATGTTGGCATGAGAGTGCAGGTGTGTTCCAGTTACCTCCCACATGTGCGTTTCTCAGCGCTATATTCTTTCTTGCCCGTGGGCCTCCTTCCCATTCCGCCGTATTACACTCTCCTCTCTGTGTGCTTTTCCCTGCACACTTGCCACATGCCCAACAGGACCCATTCTTTTTAAATACATACCTAATGCATGTTTGTAGATGACCATTAAGCTCTAGAAAATAAGTCATTGACCAATCAAATTAGCCCCGGTCCACTGTTCTCATTTTTTAAATGTATTATCCTGTTTCGCGCTGGCTTTATTATTGTAGCTCTTCCAAGTGTGTTCTGTAAACAAGTGCCAGCGCTCCTTGACTGTCGCCAATACTTAGCGCCCGTATCCAGAGGCGCAACTAGAGCCAAATTTCGGGGGGGGGGGGGGGGGTCTGAGCAAAAATTTCGGGGGGGGGCTGAGCAAAAATTTCGGGGGGGTATTATTAGGCTACTCAGAAGTGATCCACCTCTGGACGTATCCTCTGCGGTGGCTTGACTGTGACATGTGGGAGGGGTTAAATAAAAGCTAGATATGGGATTTATAGTTAATAAAAGAAACTAACACTCGTACACCAGATGTGGTCGGTATTTAATCTCCTAGTCGGCCACTCTATTGGCAATAAACACAACAGGCATAGCTATACATTATTCTGTGCTAGTTCCAACTGTGCTCAGATTTCCATAAAGAATTTATAAACAGTGTCAGCTGCCCTTTCGGTTTCACAAATTTGGTTGTAAAACAGTTTCACACTATTTTTCAGTCATTAATCTGAGAGCTGGAAAGTGAAAACAGACTAACCGAGAGAGATGTGCATATGTTTCATACTATTTAGGCAGCTGCAGCAATCATAAAATGTTAATCAACGGGTGGTTTGATTGTTTGCTGCAGTGACAGGTGGTTCACCGTTATTGAACAAATGGTGCAGGATGAAGACATTAGTTTAGCCGGGAGAGTTCAGATCCGAATTAGCAGGACGCACATCAGCGCCGTTTTACGAGTTGCTAAATATAGCGCCTTAAACAACACTACGACTGACACGCCACCGAAGAGACATGTGTGTCAGATTAAACTACTCGATGAACCACGTGATATACAAGATATCAGAGGCGCAACTAGAGGCAAATTTCGGGGGGGGGGGCTGAGCAAAAATTTCGGGGGGGGGCTGAGCAAAAATTTCGGGGGGGGGCTGAACTTTAAGCAATAGGCAGAGTGGAGCTGCAGGGGCTCTTAGAAGGGGTGAAACAACAGCGAGGCCTCATTAACATGCAAATGGTCTTTTAAAGACCTGTGAAGTGCTCGGCTGCGGCTGCTTTTTTGCCCGGGAAGGTGTCTCATCCCGGGCTGCCACACACGAGGGGGGGGGGGGGCTGAAGCCCTGTGAGTCCAATGGGTGTTGCGCGCCTGCCCGTATCCATGGCAACATTGGAAGAAAAGGCCGATCTGTGTAACACGAAGAATTCTTTAGCACACATGCAATAGATGCGTCTGCTGTGCATCGTTCCCTTCTCACGTGTTCATTGCGCTCTGTCGCTGCTATCTTTCATTCCCGAGGAATTCCCTTCATAAGGCTCTGAAGACACATCTTTTTAGGCTTTGAGGACTCTGGGACACCTTTGGGGACTCTGCCCCTCTTCACCTGTACTTTCGAGCCGAGCGCCGCGACACTCGCAGTATCTGCGCGCTATATAAAAGACACTCATTCATTCATTGCCCGGATTGTAAAATCGGTGTCCGCCGTGTCGCCCGTAGCCTGACCTCTGTTCTGCGACCAACCATAGCCCGTCTCAATATGTTTTGTACTGCTTTGGCGCCCTCAAGTGGCCAAGCAGTGCAACAAATGAAGCAGTGCAACGAATGCGAAAAATCTGTGAAACTCGGTTTAAACCGAGTCAGATGATTTTCACCCGGTAGGGTAGTGTCGGGGAGAGTCGGTTTTAACCGAATTCCGGACAGCCTAAGTGTAGGTTAGTAGCCAATGGGCTACTGACCCTTGGGGTCACTGTGCCCCCTATATGACCACTTCCTGTGGGAAGAGGGCATAACCCTGTCCCAGAATTCCTAAGTATGCTATCCGAAAGATGGCTACTTCTGAAAATCGTTTCCACCTCAGTTTAGCCCCCCATAGGAGTGGTACTAGCCTGGGGGTGGCATGCTTACCTGACTAGCTAATTTTCCCACCTGTTCAGGTGCCAAGTGGGCTCTGGACAAAGGGGGTCGGCTTTCCCTCCTGTGAGGGGAGCCAGATTTGCATTTCAAAGGCGACGGCTCATTGAAGCTTGCTGGCCTAAGAAGGCTAATTAACAGGTTATCCTGTGGGAAGGGGTGGGACACCCTTTTCCTGGAAAGACTTTTATTCTGGGTTTCCGAGAGCAAATGGCTTACACTTTAGGAGATCAGAACAGTGTCTCAGGTGGCAGGCTGGCAGAAACACTCAGCGAGCACACCAGAGGGGCACCTCTAAGGTGCCCTCTATGTGCATATATTGGTAAATCCAACACTGGAATCAGTGTGGGTTTATCAATACAAGATGTTTGATACCAAACCCCTATTTTCAGTGAAGCCATTATATAGCTGGCCAGCTTGTTTTCACCAGTGTCTAGCACATGTTTTAAAATAGATTTCCTGTCCACTGGCAGTAATGAAACTGACCCGCACAGGGGCATATCTGCTCATGCAGGTATGCCCTCACATGTAATACCAAGCACCCTGATTTAAGGCTGTAAGGCAATCTTTAGAGATGACTTGCAAGTACTGCATGCAGTGCTAAAGGGTCTGACACACAGGGGTGTTTGTCAGTTCATGTTTTCAGTTTGGTCTGCACCAAAACACGCAGCCTGTGATAGCAGCCCTACATGAGTTTGGTGAGGGGACCCTTAGGGTGGCAGAATTCGTGCTGCAGCCCTTGGATGACCCTCTTTAGTACCTCAGGCAATAGGTACCAGGGGTACCTTTAACTAAGATCTTACAGGGGGTACTAACGGTATTGCCAAATGGGGGAACAATTGTACAGTTTTGGGAAAGAGATCTGGCACTTCGGACCTGGTTAGCAGGAACCCAACGCACATCCAATTGAAATCACATCATGTACCAGGCAAAAAGTGGGGGTGACCATGTCAAAAATGAGTTCTTTCCTACACTGATTCCGAAGAAAAGGTGCAAGGGTGTTAGTGCTTAATTTGTAAAATATTAAGTGCCAGGGCAGCTTGCACCACCCATCGCCCTTGTCATCTCTTCCAAATCAACTACTAACCATCTCTCTCGCATGTAAATGCGACAGTTCAGATTATTCCAGGTCCCCAAAGCTAAAGGAATGGCTGGGGAGGCAGGTATTACCAATTTTAAGGTATATTGTATTCCTAAACAACCGTTGTTCTGCTCATCTCTAAATTAGATAAGCAGCGCCACCATGTGGTCGACTTTTCTAAGTAAGTTGTTGACAATTAGGTGCCGGGCCAAGCACCGGAAACCAATTAAGTGTGGTGCTGAGCACCGGAAAGCACCGGCTCAAATGAAGCACTGGAGGGTGTCCAGATTTGAACTTCACTCCTTCGATATCACCAGCCACAGAACCAATACCCCAGCTGGTCTCAACACGCCCACCGTTTCCCTGGTCATCATTGACCTTCACAGTAAGTCGAGGCCTCCACAGAAGCCATGCTGCAATTCTTTAGTGCCCTTTCCTGCTCCCTTTGGCACTCCTGAGTGCTCCACGGAAGCACAGGGGACTCCCCTGGTTGCTGAGCCTTTGCCCCAGACATCGTCTAACCGCATGAAGCCCATTACCGGACTTATCCTGACGCTGGCCCAGAGATCCACATGGTCCCCATCACCCATATACAGCCCACTGGTGAGATTTATGAGATAGTGCCAGATGCCGAGCCAACCTCAGTCTAAGGTTGACCAATGTGATACTAAGAAATCACTAATGTGGGATCAGTTGTCATGCAGCCTTTCTCTAATTCGGTGCCTTTACCATGACGCTACTTTCAACTGATGCTCCATTTGTTTGTTCCGACTCTAATCCAGTTTACCCTAGGGTACTGATGATGATGATGATGGTGAGGAAAATGGCTTACATTCCCCCTCATTTTACTGATCATGACTTCGCCAAGTGGGCTTGACAACACTCCTGAAACCGAACTGGACTCAACAACTGGGCTACAAACAGAAAAAAGTGATTTTGCATTGGTGGTTCAGTAGGCAGCTGAGGTACTAGAGTTAGAGCTGTCCTCCATTGAGTCTGTTTTAACACAGATTCTGCAGTCGGGCCGGTGACATCAGAACCCTTGCTTCCATTCATTGTCACCCTCCTGGATCAGTCAATCAATCCATACTTGTAAAGCGCTGCTTATCACCTTTGAGGGTATCCAGGTGCTGGGTTTAGTTGAAAAGCCAGGTCGTGAGTCTCTTCCTGAAGTCTGTCAGCGAGGGTGATGTTCGTAGATGGAGCAGCAGGGTTTTCCAGGACTTGGCGACGAAGTGAGAGAAGGAGCGACCCGTGCTGTGGCTACGGCGGATGTGCGGTGTCTGTGCGAGGGAGGCAGAGCAGAGGTTTCTGGTTGGTTGGTGAAAGTTCCGACACTCATTCATGTATGCTGGTCCTTGGTCGTGGAGAGCTTTGTAGGCATGTGTCAGTAGTTTGAATTGACATCTTTTCTGGACGGAGAGCTAGTGGAGGTTCTTCAGGTGATGGGTGATGTGGGTCCGTTTGGGCAGGGTGAGGATCGATCTGGCCACTGTGTTCTGTATTGTCTGGAGCCTTCTAATGAGTTTGGTAGTGGTTCCTGTATACAGTGCGTTGCTGTAGTCCAGACGGCTGGTGCTTAGTTTGTGTGCCTGTTTTTCTCGTGCTTATGCTGAAACGTTCGAAGATTCTTCTGAGCAAGTGTGGAAGCAGACCGAGGAGACTGTGTTAATCTGTCGTTTCATGATGAGTTTGCCTTCCAGGGTGATGCTGTGATTGTGGGTATGGTTTTTAGGTGTGGGTCCGAGTTCAGTGGGCCACCATGTGTTGTTCCAGAGGTAGGCATGGTTGCCAAAGATCAGTACTTCGGTCTTGTCCATGTGCAGCTTCAGACAGTTGTCCTTCATCCAAACTGTGACATTCTTCATGCAGTTGTGGAAGTTGGTCTGGGTGGTGGTGGGGTCTGCTGAGAGCGAGAGGATGAGCTGGGTGTCATCAACGTAGGATATGATGTTGATATCGTGGGTACGGACGTGTCGGTTAGAGGTGTCATGTAGGTGTTAAAGAGGTTGGGCCTGACGGACGAACCTTGAGATACGCCGCAGATGGTGCTCGCTGGTTCCATGGTAAATGGAGGTAGGCAGATTCTCAGCGTATGTCCCCTGAGAAATGACTCCATGCATCTGAGTGCAACTCCCTTGATCCCGATCTGGTGCAGTCTCATGAGTGTGCAATGGGATACAGTATCGAAGGCTGCGGAGAGGACGAGGAGGATCAAGGCTGCCAATTCTCCTCTGTCAAGTAAGGTGCAAATGTCGTCAATGATGGCGAGCAGGCGGTCTCAGTGCTGTGGTTGGCGCAGAAACCGGATTGAGAGGTGTCTAGCAGGTTGTTTGTTTCCAGGTGTTCGATGAGCTGTCTGTTGATGGCATTCTCCAGGACATTGATGGGAAACGGGAGCAGCGAGACGGGGCATTAATTCAAGTGTTCACTGGGGTCTGCAGAGGGTTTCTTGAGGAGAGGTCTGACTTCTGCATGTTTCCATGCATTGGAAAAGGTGGCTGTGCCACTGGATGCATTGAGGATGATGGTGAGTTGGTAGCTGATCTTGTTGCTTTGTAGGTTGAAGAGGTGGTGGGGGTCAGGGGTCTGTGGGTGCTCCAGAGTGGATGGAGTTCATGATGGCTGTCGTGTTTAGTGTGGTAAGCTGTTCCCATGCGGTGAGATGTTGGTCAGAAGGAGGTTTCTGTTGGAGTGAGGAGGCTGAGAAGTTCATGGGTTGGGGTTCGAAATTCCTATAGATGGTGGATATCTTGTTGTGGAAGTGATTCCCTGGAGCGTTGCCGAATTCCTTTGAGGGAGGGATCATGTTCTCGTTGGCAGGAGAACTCTCTGACAATGGTGTAGAGTTCCTTGGTGTGGTTAACGCTAGCCTTGATGCGGTTGGCAAGGGGGTCCTTTTTCTTGTCTTTGAGTCGTTGCTGGTGCTTGCTGAGGGCTGGCTTGAAGGTGGCTCGGTCTGTATTGTTTCTGCTGGCACGCCATCTTTTCTCCAGTTGTTTGCAGCCGTTTTTCATTCCGACGTGTACCAGCTGGTTTGTTTGGTGGATCTGTGGGTTTTGGCTGCTTTGATGTGGGCAACTCAGTTGCTGGCATTGATGATCCAGGTGTTGAAGTTCTTGACTGCTTGCTCCAGGTTGTTTGCGGCGTCAGGCTTGGTGGTGTTGAGGGCGCCTAACCATTGGGTCTGTGTCAGTTTTCTCCAGCTGCGGAACGAGGTGCTGGGAGGATTGGAGGTGGTGCGAGGTGATCCTGTGATGTGAAGTGGACGATGCAGTGGTCGGTCCAGGCGAGTTCTGTTGTATGGCTGTATTTGACTGTTGCTGGATGTGAAGATAGCTTCCAGTGTGCGTTTCCTGCTCTGTGTGTGGGGTCTGTAACCAGATGGGTGAGACCGATGTTGTCCGTTTGTTCTAGGAGGTTAGCGGAGTTCGTTTCTGTGGGTTTGTCCAGGTAGAAGTTGAGGTCTCCGAGGAAGATGTGATTAAGTCTCTTTTGGCGTCGCAGAGGCTGGTGGGTGGTCCTAGGAGGCTGTAGGCGAGGGTGCCTTTGATGGTTGTTTTATAGTTGCTGTGGAGTTGAAAATTAAGGTGCTCCATAATCAGTGTGGTTTCGTTGGTGGTGCAGCGATTGATTCTTTGTGAATGATGGCGATGCAGTCTGTGTTTGTTGATGCGGTCCCGGTATATCATCTTGTAGCCGTTTGGCATTGCAGTGGCTATGCTGGAGCAGAGGAGGTGTTGAGCTAGGTCTCTGAGATGAAGGTTACGTCAGGGCGATGGTGGAGATGGTGTCCCAGACTTCGGTAGCGTGTTTGCAGAGTGATCTGACATTGATTGGGTAGCATCGGAGTGGTCTCGGTCGCTGGGTTGGTGCGGGTTTCTGTGGAGGCGGATGGTCCTACACTGCAGGTGAAGAGGCAGCGGTGGCAGGTGAATGGTCCTGCTGTGGAGCGAGGAGATGAGAACCAGCAGTTGTGTCTGCGTCTGTGGTGGAGAACCCGTGGGTGCCCAGAGGGCCAGGGTTCCAGGTGCAGGGCGCTGACGCAGGCCACGGCCTCCATTAAGTAGGTCCTGGGAAGAGGGAGGGGCGCAGGGGATGCAGGAAGCGTGTGGCTGTAAACCGGCACAGAACGGCCAAGGAATGGCAAGAACCCAAAAACCCAAAAGGAGTTAAGAGGAATTCAATTAAAATAAACTAAAACTGGCTTACGGCAGGCTGCCTAGGACAGACCAGCACAGGGCAGGAGCAGTCCTAGCAGCAGTGCGGAGGAAAGAGGCACTGACCGCAGCGAGGGGGTAGCTGGTGAGGATCTGCTTAATGGGGTAG
Source organism: Triturus cristatus (assembly GCF_964204655.1). Taxonomy (NCBI): domain Eukaryota; kingdom Metazoa; phylum Chordata; class Amphibia; order Caudata; family Salamandridae; genus Triturus; species Triturus cristatus. The sequence continues at coordinate 1,399,273,227 of NC_140589.1, forward strand.
CACTGCGGCCTCCATCAAGTAGGTCCTGGGAGGGGTGCAGGAGAGGCAGGCGGCTGGGAGTGTGTGGCGGGAAACCGACGTAGAAACAGCCAAGGATTGGCATGAGCCCAAAAGGAGTTAAGAGGAATTAAAATAAACTAAAGCTGACTGATCGGGCAGGCTGCCTAGGACTGACAAGCACAGGGTAGGAGCAGCCCTAACAGCAGTGGAAGCAGCAGAGGAAGCAGACACTGACCGCAGCGAGGGGTGAGCTGGTGAGGATCTGCATAGTGGGTTCACGCTGCGGCCTCCATTAAGTAGGTCCTGGGAGGGGGAAGAGGACTTTAGGGCTACCTGATCAAAACATGTTGTTTACCGCCGGTTAGTCGACATGTGACCAGAAGTAGGCCTGCGCCCAGTGATCCAGATTTTCTCACCCAGCACAGTACTATGCAAAGTCTTCTTGTGCAGGCTTTGATCAGTAATGTGAATTCTAATTCATCCCGACCAATCCCACGGATAGAGAATTCAAAAGGATTGATGCTTTTGTAAAGCAAATGTTTTCGGCTGCCAGCCTGGCACTGCAGTCCATAAAGGTGGTCTCTTTAGTCGCTATCCACTTGCCCTAAGTTACATGGCTAACAAGATCTTGCTGGTAGTCCTGGAGGACCTTACAGCATCTTTGGCTCAGGCAATCCATGATGGAAAGAACAAAGTGAAATGATCTCTTTTCAGTCATCTGCACAAGCTTAAATACCATGGATGCATTGGCAGGTGTCAAGGGTCCAGCTGCCCTCCCAGGAGTTACATGATGCTCAGCATTGTCCACCACCAAGCACCACCAATTCAAATGGCTATTTGGCTATTGCTTCAGAGTACTGACGTGGCCAGGTTGGGGTAAGGGATAGGAAAATAATTGCAGGGAAGGAGATCTGCAACAACAAAATGGAAAGGTGAAATGTGAACCAGCTTAAGGACCCCTTCCTTTTTGACTATAGGCTGGGTCTCTTGACAACCTGCCTGAATTATTCTTGGGCACACAAAAATATAAATTGGCAAAAGATTAATGAACATTCCTAAACCTAAATGTTATTTCATATCATTCAGTTTTTTTCTGTGGAAACCATGATTAGGTTCCCAAAGATTCTTACACAAGTCCATTGCGATAAGACTTTCCGAAAATCAATAATAATTTCTTCTGGATAATAAAGGTCCCGAGAATTTAACAATAGTTCTGTGTGTTTGGAGTTTTGTTTTCATTAATTAAACTCATAACGTCTCCATGACTTTTCTACTCGGCATTGAAATAAAAAAAACTGTGTTTTACTGCACACTGTTCAATTCATATTTTAGTCTCTTTGTATCAGTGTTCTGTTTAAAAACTCACTTTTTGTTTTGTAACAGTGCTAGCCTTGAAAACAAAAGCAAACCTTTTGTATCGAAAATGGGGCACATCACGAGATTCAATAATGTGGAAACAAAGTCAACAAGCGTTTCCAATAGAAGAAAATAAAGTGAAAGTGGATGGCTCCTATCACACCATAGCTGCTCTGATCAGTAAATCTTTAAAGGCTCTCCAGAGAAACATACAAACAGCACCTCCTATCACTGTGCCAGTTGATGAATACTGAGCATGTGTGGCCTGTTGTGGTCTCCCATTATACTGGGAACCACCTAAGATGGCCATAGATAAATGCTTTCTGGGCCTGATGGTTCCAAGATGTAAAATTTTCCAAGTCTGTCCATTGCTCACAGTGTGAGCTACAGTTATTCAAGCTTTTAGTAAGGCCTTCAAAGTTAAAATCACAATTACTTTTATGGGGATGGGATTAATCAGTTTGATCCCACGTATAAATTATTGTTTCTTTTGAAGGCACTGTCTATGATTGAGAGATGATTTTAGTGATTCTTTACGGGAGGGTATTAGGGAATAGTGTTGTGCTCTGTAGATGCCTGGATGAGGTCAACCAGATTTTCTGATGATGTACAGGCATTACTGATGGAAAGGACCTTTCATGGGTCTCTTCAGGGAAGAAACTGACTGCACTGGAACGGGGTAAGGATACTAGGGTCACAGCAATTTTCTTGAGGTTTTTGACTCCCACAGAGCAATTTCCCTAACAGTTCCACAAATGTGGGGGCTACTCCAGGTGGCTAGCCTTTAGGAAGTGACCGCATTCCCAGCGTTTGATGCAGTTGACAGACCAGTCATTTCAAGGCTGCGGATATAGCACTGGTGCATATCGCACAGGCCAGCAGAAGCATAAGCTCTGCCTACTCCTCTTCCACTGCTACAACTGCCAAGGAGCTGCTTAGCGGCTTACACCTGATTGGTGGTGGGCAGGATTCAGTTCTTTTTCCCAGATTGGCGATCCATCATGTCCGACAGTTGGGTCTAGCAGATCATTCATAAAGGCTATGCCCTACCTTTCATTTCCTCCCACCCAATATTACTCCTGCAACAGAACACATTTTGGAGGAGCATCTGTCCAGCCTGCTGCAGGAAGTACACCTCATACTCTCATGGCTGCCATAGAACAGATGGCGGATTCTGAAAAAGGCGAGGGTTGTACTCCTGTTTCTTCCTCATTCCAAAAAAGTATTGGTGCCTCGGGCCTTTCCGGGACCTGCAACTCCTGTACACCTTCCTGTGGAAGGACAACTTCATAATGCTCACACTGATTCAGATTATACCTGCTCTGGACCCGGGAGACAAGATGTGTCCTTGGACTTAAAGGACATGTATTTTCATACCCTTGTTCTGCAATCTCACAGGTGTTATCTGCGATTCAGTGTGGGCCATAATCAATTTGAATTTGCTGTGCTCCCCTACCGCCTCACTTCTCCTCCTTGTTTGCTCTCAGAAGTGTTGGCAGGGGTTGATGCGCGACTTCAGAGGTTAGGAGTGCCTATAAACCTGTACCTCGACAGCTGGCTGCTGAAGGCGGGCTCAGGCAGTCAGTCGTACACCACCTCTGGACGACAGCAACATTCCTAATTTCATTAGGGTGCACCATAAACGACCTGAGGTTTCACCTGATCCCCTCACAAATGCTTCTATTCATTGGGAATTTTCTGGAGACAGTGAGGTTCAAGGCTTTTCCTGGAGGAGATCCCTGAATGCCAGCAATATCAAAGCTTTGCACATTGGATTTTCTACAAGAACACTGATTAGGAGATGCATTTTTGTTCGAATGGGACAAGGGACTCCTGTACACCTTCCCCCCACTACCTGTCCTCCTCAGAGTTTTGAAGAAGATCAAGAACGAATGGGGCCAAGGTGCCCTCCAATCAAGTTACCATTTTGAGAGGGCCTCCTATCTCAGCAACAGGGCTGGATCCTCACCTGATACTCCGCAGCATACACCTCCATGCATGGATATTGAGTGGCAGCAATTAATTTCATTCTCACTGCCAAACCCCTTCCATGAAAACTATCTACACTGGGTGCTGGGACAAATTTGTAACCTAGCATGGTACCTATAACATTGACCCCTTGCAAGCAAAGCTGGCGAACGTCCTTTTGTTTGGTTTGTCTGTAGCCTAGCAGGGCCATACAGTGGCCACTATAAAGGTTATTCGTTGGACCATTTGGCCAGATCAACTGTTCTTGTTAAAATCGCCTGTTGTGATGAGGTCTATTAAAGGTTTGACACGTTTCCTACCAACCCATTTGTGAATCCCCAGAGGCACCTTAATTTGGTCCTGACATTTCTCATGTGTGCACACTTAAAGCCTATTCATGGTTGCTCGCTAAACTCGATAACTTTCTTCCATATTGTGATTATGCAGCTCGTCGCATGAGTGAACTGCAGGCACTTTTAATATCAACGCCCTACTCCACCTTCCTCCCAGACAAACTGGTGCTGAGGACTCGGACTTCCTTTCATGTAAGGCAATCAATTACTCTACCAACTTTCTTTAATCCCTCATTGCCTTCAGAAGAGGAGAAGCGGCTTCATTGTTTGAACCCCAAGAAAACTATGCAATTTTTCACTGATCTTACCAAGGCCCATCAAGAGGATGATCAGCTTTTTGAGGGGTTTCCTGGAGAAAAGAGGGGGAAGGCTGTCTAGAAAAGGACACTGTCTGCATCAAGCTCTGATGGGCGCTAGACCAGTAACAGTGCCTGGAAGGTCTGACAGCCCATTCTGTCAGGGCCAAGGCCGTTTGCACTGCATATGTGCAGGGAGTCCCTACCCTAGATATCTGCCAAGCTGCATCATGAGCATTGTTGTGCGCTTATGAAGTACTAGTGCCTTGGAGGAAAGGACGCTTTACCTGCTTGGTTCTGCAAGTCTTTTTAGGTCTCGACCTTGCTATCGCGTAAGCGATCGCAAAGCGAGACTATAGAAAGCGGGTTTGAAAAGTGCTCCCAAAAAGCGGATTGCATGGCTAGCACGCGCACAATCGCGCGCATCGTGCCGCCATGCATTCCGCCTTTTGGGAGCACTTCAAAGGGTCCGCTCCCCCGCCCCCAAGCGCGCGCCACGCTCCGCCGGGCTTGTCTTGTTTTAAAAGGTTGCTTGATGCCCGTAGTTGCATTTGCCCTCCCACCACCCTCTGACATAAATGCAGCCTTCCCACACAATCGCATGTGCGGTATCTGCTGAAAAAAAATGCCTGTTCTGGGGTATATAGTTTGTTCGAGCTGTTTCCAACACCCACAAACTCACATGAACTACCCGCTTAAACAACAACACAACTTGGTGGCATGTAGTGTCGGCAAAATGTTTTTGAAGATGATGCTGCAAAATTAATTGCTCTCTCACCACCCTCCGACACAAATCAGACTCATCAGCCCATACTAGTCCAGACTCACTGCGGATTCAGTCCATACTCCAAAGTCAGCCTTAGACCGCAGGATGCCGGAACCAGGGAAGGCACCAGAGCCCCTTCACTATTCCATTGGGATCCTGTCCATTTCTGCAGGTAGGACCCGTACTGGCACATACGTCATGTTTGATGCGTTTATATAGCGCTAAAATCAGATTGAGGCAGGCAAGAGCTTTTTGAATAGAAAGTTCTGGGCTCTGTTTAGATGAGGTGTTGAGGAATCATATGGGTGTTGAGTTGTTTTCAGAGGCCTAAGAGAAAGGATTAAGATGGGGTTACGGGAGCCGGAAGAGCTGGCGAGAGTCAGCGACATGCTATCTTCACAACTCAGTGCGACTGACTGTTTCAGCTCTAATGGCCTTCGGAGGCAGAAGCCTCTCAGAAAGTGTCAGATCCCCTATAAACAGCAACACAACTTGTTGGCTTTAGTTGTGGGGAAACGTTTTTGAAGATGACGCTGCGAAATTAACCGCCCTCCCACCACTCTCCGACACAAATGCAGCTCTCCCACACAAATCATGAGCGGTATCTGCTGAAAAAAAATGTTCGTTCTGGGGTAAATGTATTGGGGCAGATTTACAAGCCCCTTGCGCCACTTTTGCGTCACTTTTCCCACGTTAAAAGTGACGCATATGTGGCGCAAGGGGCTTGTAAATCTGCCCCATTGTTTGAGGTGTTTCACGTAAATTTGACGCTTAAACAACAACACAACTTGGTGGTGTATAGTGTCGGGGAAATATTTTTTTTTTTTTTTTTTTTTTTTTTTTTAAAAACCTTTATTCGTGCATCTTAAAAGAACAAATACGGGCCTACAACCGTCAGGCCGGCCACGATACAGTAAAGCACTGATACCCACATTACAGCCCCCGTGCATCAACGGTCAGGATTAACAACAGGTTATAAGTTACATACTGGAGATATCTTTGAAACCCGGGGAAGGAGAGGTGAAGGTTAATTTTAAGTTTTTTGATGATTTTATCAGAGAAAAAAAAAAAGTCAATGAAGGATAAGAGCAAAGTAGATTCGAGTCCGCAAGATAGCTTCACCACACGGGCGAGCAGCAACATCAGTAAGAACAACAATGGGAGTAAAATCTCAATCAGTGAGGCGGTGCAGAGATATATCAGGATAGTCACATGAGCAAGTACGCGCCCCTCCAGAGCCGCCCCCACTCGATCCACCCCACACCCGGACCCCGAATCGAAGAAAGTAGAGCACAGAGACATAAAAGAGAAAGGCCCATAGAACTAATTGAGAACAGAGTATTACCCCCCCACCCTACACCAATGCGGAGGCTACGGCCTACCCCCCCCCAGCATAGTGCCTGTCGCCCAATGAACCCGAAATATAGAGAAGAGAGAAAGTAGGAACAGAGTAAAGAAGGGAAGAAAGCAGAAAAGAAGGTGGGGAGGAGCCCACTGGACACCAGAGCGCCCCGAACCATCAGCCAGTTATGGCCCCCACACACTGGAAGCCCTCTACGCCAAAAAACGGCATGCAAAGATACCATGGCACCACAGTTTAAGCAAGGGATACAAGTCGCGACGAGTGCGCGCAAAACATACATACAGTCCCAGTCCCAGGCCAGCCCGTCCATAACCATAGCGATAGAAGTCAGTCTAGCCCTGGCCCGATCGCGGGCTTTGGATTAAACCAGCTCCTGCGTGAAGGCCCCATGTCCCGAGCAGCCAAAGACAAGATGGCCGCTTGTGAGAGGATGATGAAGTAGGATCACGAAATGGCCGCCGACCACCGATTGGGGTCCCTCGTTGCACCACATAAAATCCAAACCTGGCAAGTAAGGTACAGGAGTTCCAGAAAAAGGCAGCAGTGGGCCACCGCGGACGGTCCCTCGAAGCCGTTAGGTATCGCTCAGCAGGATAGCCTCGCGGACGCGGTGAGGCAGGGAACAATGAAGCAGGCTGCCATGACCAGGGGGACAAAGTATCCGCAGTTGAGGTGGAGAGCGGTGGACCCTGGGCGCCGGGAGCGCTAGATGAAGGCACCAGTGTAGCACAATCATACACCGCCGCTGCGTCCCCGCAAGAGGACAAGAGCACCGGGAGACCTACGCCCTGTGGATGACAAACAGTGCGCTCACGGCCCGCAGCCGACAGTATGGGGTCAAACCTCTCACTCAGCGCCTGCAGGCCAGCGCACATCTGTAGTTGAAAGTCCCGCAGGACAGCCAGAACGGAGCCGCATGTCAGCGGAAGCTGGGCCCCAACATCAGCAGCAATCCGGGACGGCACTGTGGAGCTGGTGTCCGGAAGAGGGAGGGCGAAGTGGGCAGCGGGCGAGACCGGAGTATCACCCCCCAGCCGCGAGCAGGCACTCAACGCCATGTTTTGCCGCTATACGGTGCACTGGCCAGGGGGGGAGGTCGTGGCAAGGGGTCAATTCCCCTCAGGTCTACGCCGCAACAGGAAAGGCCAACAGTCGCTTATCTTCTCGCCGGTCCCCCTCGCCGCTGGCTAGGCAATAGGCAAAGGGGGCAGCAGCCCCCCGCAGCTCGGTCCTCAGAGCGGGGCAGGGGACTCACCGCACCGGGGCCCACCCCACAGCTCCAGCCCGTCAGGCACAGGATGCAGAAGGTGTCCGGCCGTCTCTCCTCGGGCTCATCCGGCAACGATCCATGGTGCAAGGCGAGATCGGGACCGCGGGGCTCAGGTTAGCGCTAGCTGGTCCGGTAACTGCGGAGCTTCCAGGAGGCCGGCAAAGGCCGTAAGGGCGCAGGGTTCAGTGCCGAGGACAAAAGCACCCAGAACTCGGGCATCCGGGCGGGTTGAGACTCCGGGAAAGCAGCAACGCGGTCAGCGCGTCTTCGCACACGGTGCACCTCGAGAATCGGCAAGGATGAGCATCAGGATAGTAGTCCGAGGCCACGGACCGACGGAGCCGGGCGCTCAAGCGTCTGCTCCGGTCGCCATCTTGGCTCCTCCCCCGGGGAAATATTTTTGAAGATGACGCTGCAGAATTAAACTAAGCTACACCAAATTTGACATGAGGAGTGATAAAGCAGATAAAGCTTGGGTTTAAATTCAGTTGCACGCTTTAAATAAATAAACTTTGATACGTTCATTGTATAAAGAACGTAATAGGTTCCACAGTGTCATCGTTAGAAGAAGATTTTATACGGTCTTAAAATATGTGTCAAGCTGCTTCCAGGTCCTTCCACCATCTCACAGCTTTTCCTCTTCTCCGATTCTCTCTGTTCTTTTCCGTCTGTTCTGCTCCCACTGAATTTTATTTTCAATGGCGCTTTGCAACGCACTTCCCTTAAACCACTACTGGCCCGCAGAATTGTGTCAATTCTGACGAGCATGCGTCGCCTTCAAGCCAGGACCTGCCTCAAACACTGGAATCTGTGGCTGAGCAATATAAATTGACCTGAAGTTAATGAATGAGTCGGGGCAGCAGACGTTGGTTTCGCAAACAATGCACCCATGACCCCTCCTTTGCTCAGTTTATTGTGGAAATAAAGCTGCAATATAGTAAATGCAGCGAAAACCAAATGGAGTGAAACCGGCTAGACAGCTTCTTCTGGCGGCAAGGCTGCAAAGCTAGTAATCAGGTGGCATGAGAGCCCCCACCAGCAATGTTCTAGAAACTGGATTGTGGTTCGATATCCGTGGCCGGTGCCCTGGCTAGACTCAGAGATCTGAACTGAGCGACGAAGATGAGCGCACTGGGATGATAGCGCCGAGTTATCAGATAGATCGGAGAGGTGGCAAGTTATTGCAGGCCTCGGTGTCACCAAGCACTGTTTCGTTGTCTCAACAAGCTGTATTCATTTTTCAGAGAACTGATCTCACTCTGGTGGTCTAAGCTGTAATTAAGCAAGTTGATGATATCGCTTTGGCTGTCTGAACAGCACACACGTGATTTGCAAATGACTGTAGAGATTAAACAGATGACAGTGAGGCAGAGAGTTGGATTTTTGGTGCAGTGCCTACTGTCATCCCACCCCTAGAGCATCGCCCACCACTACTCTCTCCAGTTACAGTGCACTATTCTCTGCCCGTAGGCACAGCCCCATTTCTATTTTCCAACACTGCATACAGCGCCCACCTTCCTTCTACTCCAGGTATAAGGAGTCCTGCCCTCAAACCTTTGGCACAGTGTCGAGCAATTTCCTAGCCTAGGAGTAGGAATGGGCCTCTTGTAGTCCTGCTACAGATGCAGTAGCTTTCTTCTTTGACCAGCTAGTGCCTAGTGTGTTGTCCTTCCTGAGGCAGACTGTTGCTGTCCTCTTACAACAGGGGTGCAGTGCCCAACATCCTCCTACCTCAGGAGCAGTGCTGGTCCTCAACTAGTTAAAGTGCCCACCGTTACCCTACTGTGGAAGGAATGGTGCACATCATGGTACTTCTCCCGGCAAGATATCCCCAACTATCCTCTCATATAGGTAGAGTACACAATATCTGTAAATGACAGGTTCAATGACCTCGTACACACTTCTGCTGCCAGCACAGTATTCTGGGGACTTCCCGTCGCCATGTCTCAACTATCAGCAATAGATTGTTAACTCAAAAAACTGAAAAGATGGGTGTTTAAACATCTACAGAAACAACAAATTTGTACCAAAGCATCCCTCAGCGCCACCTCAGTATCACTCAGCGCCTCAATAACACTAAAGCACCACCTCTGCACCAGTGCAGCACCACTGCACTACAAAATTCCATTACACTTAATACCATTTAATTACTATTCCCACAGTTCTACAACTGACCATGGCACATATTTCCACTACACAACTCCACGCCACACAATTCCACAACAAACCATTCCAATGCAACCCATATCTCCCTCACACTTCCACCAATTCTGTCATCACTCCACAACACACCCACTGCTCCTCTCATCTATCCCTCACACTCCCGCTACCCATTTTCATCTTGCAATCCCTCTGCCCCCTCTCATCCCTCTCTCCCTCACACTCTCGATCTCCTCTCTATAATACCTGCTAATACATGCCACCTTCTGGTACCTCCTCATGCCGTGCACTAGTCCACCTCTTGCCTCCCCGGGGACCCCTCGCCTCTCTCTCTCTATCTCTCTCTCTCGCCCTCTCTGTTTCTCATACCATCTCTCATCTCTCTCACGCACTCTTCCCGCATCTCTCATGTGGTTCACTTCAGGTCTTTCCGCACAATATCTTTCCCGTACCTTTTCAAACTTTCAGTCCCTCAAACCCATGCTCTCCTCCTCTTCTACGGGTGTCTTCAGCATACACAAACGATCCCTCTTTATATATCTGTGCCCTGCTGTCCACTTCTTTCACTTTTTCTCACACACTCTTTCTACTCCTGTCTGGAGTTTATTTACCACTTCATGAACAAACTACCTAACCCTCTCTATCTTCCTTTCTATCTATTTTCTGCAGTTCTCACCCCTATCTATTCACCATGCCACACAATTCCATTACAAAAAGACACTATACACCACATAATACCACCCCACAAATAACAATTTAAATCCAAACCACATAATTCCACTCCACACTACATACATCCACAAGACTCCAAACAAAAACACAACACTAAAAGGCATTACCATTTACAATGCCCATAGATCTAACTCTCGCAAATGTGAGACCTATTGCATTGCAAATGCTTGTTTTAATGAGTCCACTGCGCAGACACTCCGCCTTTGGTAGGTACTGCTTTGGTATCAATTCTAAGGTGAAGAATCTGCGGTTAGAAATCTACACCAGAAGTTACTTACCTTTTGATAATGCTTTTTATGGTGGATACTGTATCTAACCACAGATTATTCTTTCCTCTACCACGCACCCTTTCTGTGGAGTGTTTTTTTTTTTAACATCTAAAAGGATCCCAAGATAGTGATTATCACATTGTTACCAACAATTGTTTTATGTCTGAGGGCAAAGAAAGGGAAACTGATTGCTGCTTGCTGGGGTAGAGTTAATATGTGCTGGGGTGGAGTTAATATGTGGCTCCACTTTGCCAATTTCTGGGCGAAGTCCAGTCAGTGCAGAGCCACACAATGCCATCTGTTGTTGTGTGGGAGCATTGCTGGAATATTCTCTGTATCCAGACTGGCGACTGAAGGATATTCTAAAGTGAGAACTCTTCAGTTAGAGTATCCACCGCAAAGAGCGTTACCTAAGGTAAGTAACTTGTTCAACTTGTTTCTTCTTCCGAAATGTACAATGCATTATCTGCCTAACTTTTTATTCAGTGTCCGAGATTCTGGCACGCAGTCACAAAATCCATCAGGTTATGTGCTATTTACTCACATCTCTAATCTAGCCAAAGGTCCAGGTTAAACACTGTAGGCTTTAGGAGCCCACTTTTTGGCCTATGTACAACTTGCCCTATGGAGCAACCTTTTTGTTAACATTCCGTAGTTTGCATTGTATGCATGTGGTAAAGGCATACCTATGCTGAGAAAACAGTTTCTATACCTGCCCTACTTATAACAAATGTAAAAATATTAAAGAAAGATTTATCAAGTGATACTAATGTGTGGGTTTTTCTGTACATTTCCATTTCTCTTTCTTTTGATGGCTTATAACCACTCGGACCTCTGTCTGTTTACTATGAGAATGTGTTGCTGTGTATTAAAGACTGCCTTTTTTTTAATACTATTTACAGTCGGATGCTGGTTGGGAGGAGTACTATGATTACATCTTTCCCGAAGATGCTGCCAATCAACCGAATCTCAAGTTGCTTGCAATGGCCAAATTGTGGAAGAAACAACAACATGAGTCGGAAGCTTCAGAAGAAGAGCCAGATGCAGAAACGGATGACGTGGAGTCCTGATTATCAGTCTCTGCAACTTTATTTGTACATTACCAATGATGGACTAAATTTGGCTGATAGTCTTTAAATTTGTAAATAGAGATGTTTTTTTATAAATGTGACTAAGGTGATTCATGGGCTTTGTCTCTCCTTTCCATTTAAGAATCACCATACTTGTGTTTGAGCTGTATAGCACGTTGGTCAAATTAGCAGTTCCAAAAATATTCTGTTTAAAGTGAGGATTGGTTTCCTTCCTGTTAGCAAAGATAATTTATTCAGAAACTCAAAATATATAAATATTTCCCTCTAATCGGTTATAAGTATTTCTGCCCTTCTTGCCCCGTTTTTCAAAAGCATGTCCTCATCACTTAATCTAAAGAAAGCACAGGTATTTATGTATTCTTTGTGTAAAATAGTTTGTGAATAATGCTGTATAGTTTATTATAGTAACACTGACCGCAAATAATGAAGCAGGATATCTCTACCCTCACTGTGCCAAATGTGCAGGTGGGCGAGCCAGAAAATCGAGAGCTGAGCCGAGCCATTGTTTTTGATTTGGCTTTGAGCCAACAAATGAGTTGGTAGAAGGACCACTTTCAGGTTAAAAATGTAAAATTTAATAAAATATTTTGAACAAAAAAATGTAAAGGAAGCACTATCAAAATACAAACCATACAAAGCGTCAAGCAGTCCTGTTAATGATAGAGGGACTTTTGTTTATTACATTACAAAATGTTTTTGAACACGTAACATATCTTTTGTTTTATGTATAAAGCTTCACCTGCATTTTTTGCTTTTACAAACGTTACCTTCCCAATTGTTTTTCTGAGACAGAATACTAAAACGTATTGAACTATTTTTGACTCTGTAGCTTAAGAATACTCAAATCATCACCCTAATTTATAAAGGTAAAAAATAAAGGGACATGTGCATTATCTTTTGCAAACATCTGTGGGTCATTTTATCTTTAGCCCACTCACAAACTAGAAACGGGTACACATGAATGTGTTTCACAGAATAGTCTTGCATAATTGTTGTTTAATTTTGATGGGAAGTTAATCAATGAAGGTCACTTAACCATAAAATGTAATTGTTTTCTGCGGTTCCAAAATGAACAGCAGGACCTTGCAGTTGTTCGGTTTTTGTGAACAGTATTTTTTTTTTATTTCCTAGCTCCTATCAAGGGATTGTTCAGCATTGAGAACTATTTCTTTTCTGCCAATAGATATAAAGAAAGTACATGGATAAGCATGTCTAATATTTTGCAAACTTCTCCATGTCATGATTATGTCTCCTAAGTTTGTGATACACTACTAAGGTTCTCAAACGTTTCTGTAAAGGTTTTGCATGAAACATGCATTACGTCTAAAGGCTGTAATTATATTTCAGTTTCTTACATGGGGCTCGAAGATTCTCAAAGCCTTATTGTTAGAAATGGGGGTCTCTAGTTGGCAATGGTTTGCACCTTTGTCCAAATAGGAACCCTTGCTTCTAGTCAGGGAAAGGAGGATACAATCCTAAAATAACCCCTGCTCACCCCCTTGGTAGCATGGCATGAGCAGACAGGCTTATCTCAGAGGCAGTGTGTAAAGCATTTGTGAACACATACAGTAACACAGTGAAAACACTACAAATGGACACCACACCAGTTTAGAAAAATAAGTATTCTTTATCTAAACAAGACCGAACGCCAAAAATCTACAATTCAGTATAAAAAATAGGTTCATCAAGGGTAGAAATAGTTCAGTTCAATGCAAGTTGTAAATGTGACACTTTTCCAACAAAGTACCTTTGTTGCGTCACGCAAAACAAACAAAAGGGTCGCAGGGAAGGCGATGCGTCAGTTCCTTGCTTTGGGGGAGGTGGCGCACCTGTTCCTTACTGCAGCGCAGGGGAGGCAATGCATCAGTTCTTTACCGGAGAGGAAGGGATGCATCAGTTTCTTACTGCGTTCCGGTTACGATGCAACTAAATGGCGCCTCGATGTGTGGTGACAATCCGGTGCGATGCGACAAAGTGGCGGCTCAATGCGATGTGACGATCCGGTCAATGAGTGAACAAGTGCAGCTGCACGGCAGATGCTGCGACGGTTTTCTCGGCGATGCGTCTGGACCCGGTGTGGCTGTGGCGTGCTTCTTCTCCGTGGGTCGGCGATGCGTCAGGACCAGGTGCGGATGTGGCACGCGTCTTCTCAGTGGGTCGGCGATGCGTCGGGACCAGGTGCGGATTTGACACGCTTCTTCCTCATTGTGTTGATCTAGCTCCCAACAACAAATAGTCTATATAGGTCCTAAACAGCAGCAGGCGCCTCTTTGCAGGTTGGAATTCCCAGCAAGGGAATTCAGGGGAACTGGGGGTGAAGTCTTTGTATCCCTGAGACTTCAGACAGGAGGCAAGCTCAGTTTCAAGCCCTTGGAGATCTTTTCTTCAAGCAGGTGACAAATCAAACAGCAAAGTCCTTTTTCTCCTTTCCTTGACAGCAAGCAACCACTGCAGGCCAACAACAAACAGCACAGGGTCAGTAATCCTTCAGCTTCTCAGGTTCTTCTCCTTGGCAAAGTTTCCTCTTGATTTCCCAGAAGTGATCTAAAGTCCTGGGGTCTGGGCCCCCCTTTTTATACACACAAATACTTTGTCCCTGAAGGCAGAGAGTGTCTGTACCCAGCCAAAACCAGTTCTGTCCTCTCTGGTGCAGCTTACTGGCAGGAGGTGGAGACCGCATTGTTGAAAGCAGACCTGGCCCAGGCAGGTAAAAGGAAATCTCCTCCCCCTACTCTAAATTCAACCCTGGTCCCATTCAGCCCAGCCCTGACTCATCAAACTGCTGGAACTGCAGCCCTCTCTCAGCTCCTGTCACTCACAAACCAGACATGCAATACACAAACCTAGCAGAGGCATACTGGATGGTTAGGCAAGAAAATACCTACTTTCTAAAAATGGTATTTTCAAACACAGAATGTTAAAATCACCCACACTAAAAGATGCACTTTTAACATTCTGAGTTCAGGCATACTAAACTTTATGTTCCTATCTTATTCCCTGGGTCAGTTATGTTTATAGGATTTTATAATCAAACTGCCCATTCTGGCCTATAGGAACAGATAGCCTTGCAATAGTGAAAAACTAAATTGGCTGTCATTCACTATCAGGACATGCCATACACATCAGGGCATGTCCTACCTTTCACATACCATGCACCCTGCCCACAGGGGTACCTTGGGTCTACCTTAGGGGTGACTAACATGCAGAAAAGGGAAGGTTTAGGGACTTGCAAGTGTATGAGCTTGCCAAGTCGACATGGCAGTGTCAGGCTGCATGCAGGCTATACAATGGCAGGCCTGAGTCACATTTTACAAGCTGCTTCTGTGGGTGGCACAATCAGTGCTGCAAGCCCACCAGCAGCATTTGATTTAATTGCCCTGAGCACACATGATGCACTGTACTAGGGTCTGACAAGTAAATAAAATAACCAATCGTGGAATCCCTAATCCATAACACAATTTACAAAAGGGAGCACTTGCACTTTGGCATTGAACAGCAGTGGCAAAGTGCCCAAAGCATCTAAACCAGCAAAACACAGCAAAAACATGGGAGGCAACAGCGAAAAATGGAAGAGAGATTCACTGCAATGGTGCCAAGTCTAACACTTATGTTTATCTAAATAGACCTAAGGTATGCAAATTGATAGTTTAGGAATGGAAATTCACGTTTTGTAATTCCAAAATGTGAATTACACTCGCAGAGTGATTTACTCACCAGTGTGGTGCCCAAATATCATGGATGATTTCTCAGGGTTGTCCTTTCCTGCATTACCACTTTTTCGATGCTGGCTAAAACAGAGACCAGCCTCTGGGGAGTTTTGGTACATATTGAAACCATTCCACTGATTACTTTCCATACAGACTTGGTGTGAGGTGCCATGTTTTGAAGGCCTGTTATTCCTTAGACACCTCTCTTTATGTATTTGCATGTGGTGGTCACACTCAAGATCTTCTTATTTCACTTGCTTCATTTGTAGTTCTCTTACAGTTGTTTGGGTTTTGCTCAGTCTAAAAAAAAACATTCAAACAATGCTTTTCCTGTAGTCTCCAGCAAGAACGTGTATTGCTTTGTCGTCATAAACATGAAGAGACTCTGGAGCCGAGACATATAATCCCTTGGTGGTTTGAACCTACAGACCTACGAGCCACACCTTGCGAGATTCTGGTGTGCGAGAGCATATTCCTTTGATGCCTCACCTTTTTCTTATGTCCAATCTTTCTCTCCTCTCACTTTTAAGTTTGAATGAGCTGAGCAAAAATTATGGTTCAGTAAACCATGTCTCCTCTTTGAGCTTTTCCTCTGAATCTAACATAAATCATAAAGTAGTCCAATTGTGCACACTCCTTTTATGTAGGTATTGAAAGTGATTTTATCACAATTGTCCAAGACAAATAAAATGCACACCATATTTAAACACTCAAGCACACCTCATTGTGTGGTAGATCTTTTTCCCCCCTTCCATGCTCCATTCATAATGAACCTCTCTGACCTACCGCATTGGCCATCTTCTTCAGTTTTTCTTCATCTGGTTTTGTCTGACTTTGTGGTGGTTTCCCGGTTATTGGGTCTATTAGAACAGGGCACTCATGTTTTCTAGAGGTATTGACTGAAGAAGCTGAGAGGATTAGCAGCTTGTGCTAAGTGGGAGATATTGCTGAATTATCGCTGCCTGTTGCTACTTGCACCCCCTCCGCCATATCACTAGAATGGGCCATTCATGGTCAGGCGACTAGCAGCTCCAACTTCCAAGAGGAGATTTGGATAAGTGTGATTGCAAGCCTTTGTTTGTGTGTGCAGTTTTCCATCTGATGTACAGAGAAGGAAATAAGAACACTTACAGGGTCATAAGTGAATTCAGTGAAGTAAATTCACTGTGGCACCTGCCCAGCAGATTAACCTGTGCGCTAAATTATTGTTCTTTCCCTGACAGTTGCGAAAGCAGCAGCTGTTCTTTAATGCAATTTCCCTGTAATTCCCTTACATAAACTTGCATTGTACTAATTATCTTGCTCCTCCACTGTCCAGGATTGCATCCATAGAGAGCCCAGGGTTCTCTTCTATGTACGATACTTGTGTTGAAAGTTCCCCTTGGTTGAGGAGTACGCTGCATAAGAAGTGTTGCTGTGAAATCATTTCCCTCTTTTAAAATCCTTTGACTATGTGAAGCTATGTTTGATAGGAAATGTTTACACTGTGAAAGGTATAGTCTTCGCAACAGCAGTTCTTATACTGGAAGCGGGGTGGTTAGTGAAGGGGAACAAACAATACAATATAAACCAGACAACTTAATCTTATTGGCAAATTATCAATGGATTAACTTTGAAAAAAAAATATTGATAAAAAATATACAAAGGGCAGAATAATGGGACAGCCAAATTGAATTGTCAGTAGATTAAAAAAACATTTTACAGAGATAAAACAACACGTAAGGCAAAGAGCTTTAGAGCCACAGTAGAAGATCTAATAGATTGGAAACTGATAGGAAAAAGTTGAAGCAGTTAAAAATAAGTATGTTAATGAACATACCTTAGAATAAATAGGAAATTGCATAATATGCATTAAAACAGGTTACAGCTTATAGATCTTCCTAGAAAAGGTACAGGGAAACGAAAGAAATCCGTGAAAACCATTCTGAAACTAAAACAGAAGATGGAAAAAATAGGGAAAAGGTTGAAAAAGACAAGTAATTTAATATCTATATGAAAGAAAGTGGATTAAAACATGGAAATTAACGTATTCCTACTGAAAGCATTGCAGTGGAAGAACCTACATGAGAAACACAGCTTAAATCCATATATAGAAATTATTACATATGAGGAAAAGTGTAAGAATCCCATACCAAATAAAGTGTGAACTATTCAATACTATAAGCACTTATATAGCACACGTACTACCTACGGAGGAGCACCTGAAGCCAAAATATCCAAATGAATAAGCTTTTGAAGATGTCAAATTAGATGAACCATGTAAAAAAAAAAAAATAAAATCAAACTAGCAAAAAAACAAATGAACGAATGTATTTGCAACTCAATACAGATTTCAGCATTAATCAACAATACTCGTAAATGGAGCATTTAAAGTATAACACACAACGTTGTATTAACTGCGTACTGTTCTTGGTGAATACCTGAATAAAATGTGGATGTAAAAATATTGCCTGTTACAAACCAAGTGAAACATGCTTTGAATACACATCAGAAAACTCTAATTGACATATAAACATGTGTGCTTGTAGCTCAGCAAAAAAGTATTCCGTAGCTCGAAAATACAGGATTGTATTACCACTTGAAGCAAAATGTTTCTAACATCTACAAATCAAATCAAACAAACTTTATTCGGTTGAAGGCAGACAACCATAAAAGTACAAAGCAATACAGTCTGTAAGAAAATGGATAAAAACAAAGTAGCAATACATATTAAATACAGCCAGAAAATAAAAGAAAGAACTAACCAAAGTACAAAAGCACCTTTTTTTTTTTTTTTTAAATAATAATTAGGCTGTCCGGAATTCGGTTAAAACCGACTCTCCCCGACACTACCCTACCGGGTGAAAATCATCTGACTCGGTTTAAACCGAGTTTCACAGATTTTTCGCATTCGTTGCACTGCTTCATTTGTTGCACTGCTTGGCCACTTGAGGGCGCCAAAGCAGTACAAAACATATTGAGACGGGCTATGGTTGGTCGCAGAACAGAGGTCAGGCTACGGGCGACACGGCGGACACCGATTTTACAATCCGGGCAATGAATGAATGAGTGTCTTTTATATAGCGCGCAGATACTGCGAGTGTCGCGGCGCTCGGCTCGAAAGTACAGGTGAAGAGGGGCAGAGTCCCCAAAGGTGTCCCAGAGTCCTCAAAGCCTAAAAAGATGTGTCTTCAGAGCCTTATGAAGGGAATTCCTCGGGAATGAAAGATAGCAGCGACAGAGCGCAATGAACACGTGAGAAGGGAACGATGCACAGCAGACGCATCTATTGCATGTGTGCTAAAGAATTCTTCGTGTTACACAGATCGGCCTTTTCTTCCAATGTTGCCATGGATACGGGCAGGCGCGCAACACCCATTGGACTCACAGGGCTTCAGCCCCCCCCCCCCCCTCGTGTGTGGCAGCCCGGGATGAGACACCTTCCCGGGCAAAAAAGCAGCCGCAGCCGAGCACTTCACAGGTCTTTAAAAGACCATTTGCATGTTAATGAGGCCTCGCTGTTGTTTCACCCCTTCTAAGAGCCCCTGCAGCTCCACTCTGCCTATTGCTTAAAGTTCAGCCCCCCCCCCCGAAATTTTTGCTCAGCCCCCCCCCCGAAATTTTTGCTCAGCCCCCCCCCCCCCGAAATTTGCCTCTAGTTGCGCCTCTGATATCTTGTATATCACGTGGTTCATCGAGTAGTTTAATCTGACACACATGTCTCTTCGGTGGCGTGTCAGTCGTAGTGTTGTTTAAGGCGCTATATTTAGCAACTCGTAAAACGGCGCTGATGTGCGTCCTGCTAATTCGGATCTGAACTCTCCCGGCTAAACTAATGTCTTCATCCTGCACCATTTGTTCAATAACGGTGAACCACCTGTCACTGCAGCAAACAATCAAACCACCCGTTGATTAACATTTTATGATTGCTGCAGCTGCCTAAATAGTATGAAACATATGCACATCTCTCTCGGTTAGTCTGTTTTCACTTTCCAGCTCTCAGATTAATGACTGAAAAATAGTGTGAAACTGTTTTACAACCAAATTTGTGAAACCGAAAGGGCAGCTGACACTGTTTATAAATTCTTTATGGAAATCTGAGCACAGTTGGAACTAGCACAGAATAATGTATAGCTATGCCTGTTGTGTTTATTGCCAATAGAGTGGCCGACTAGGAGATTAAATACCGACCACATCTGGTGTACGAGTGTTAGTTTCTTTTATTAACTATAAATCCCATATCTAGCTTTTATTTAACCCCTCCCACATGTCACAGTCAAGCCACCGCAGAGGATACGTCCAGAGGTGGATCACTTCTGAGTAGCCTAATAATACCCCCCCGAAATTTTTGCTCAGCCCCCCCCGAAATTTTTGCTCAGACCCCCCCCCCCCCCCCGAAATTTGGCTCTAGTTGCGCCTCTGGATACGGGCGCTAAGTATTGGCGACAGTCAAGGAGCGCTGGCACTTGTTTACAGAACACACTTGGAAGAGCTACAATAATAAAGCCAGCGCGAAACAGGATAATACATTTAAAAAATGAGAACAGTGGACCGGGGCTAATTTGATTGGTCAATGACTTATTTTCTAGAGCTTAATGGTCATCTACAAACATGCATTAGGTATGTATTTAAAAAGAATGGGTCCTGTTGGGCATGTGGCAAGTGTGCAGGGAAAAGCACACAGAGAGGAGAGTGTAATACGGCGGAATGGGAAGGAGGCCCACGGGCAAGAAAGAATATAGCGCTGAGAAACGCACATGTGGGAGGTAACTGGAACACACCTGCACTCTCATGCCAACATTTCGGAAGAGCAACGTGGGAGATTGGAAAAAACAAAAAAAATCGGGAGAATGGGTTACTGTCATGTGTGGGCTTTGGAAGTGTGCTGCTGCAAGATCGGACATTTGAAGCGCAAATGCACGTTTTTTTCGTACATTTCAGAAGCATGGAGCGCAATGGCAGGAAGAGAGAGGGTGGTGCAAGTGTTGTGCACTGACCTGGCATGTTGCTGCCAGTGCATACACCCCCCCCCTGTGTGTGGCAGCCCTGGCTGAAACAGCTTCCCGGACACACACCCAGCTGCCCACAGTACTTCGCAGGTCTTTTAAAGACCATTCGCTTGTTAATGGGGCTCTGTTGTTTTTTCACCCCTTCTAGAGCCCCTGCATCGCCACTCAGACTATTGCTGGAAGAATTAGCACATCACACAATACCAAGTCTCAGGACAGACCCCCTGTCTTTGCCCAAGAGTCAGCCATGGCACGAACGAATTGCTGCCCACTAAGCTGCCAAAGGAGAAAGGGATAACCTCATGGATAAACCGTCTCTTAAAAAATCCAGAATTTTAAAGGGATCACCAGAGATAGGATCTACATATGATTTCTCATACCAGGAAGAAAAATTGGCCCTATGTTTTGCATAGCATTTAAGAGACGAGGGTTTCTTAGCCAAATGGATATCACATGCCACTTTCTTTGAACACTGTTGCAACCTGGACCTCTCAATTTCCAGGCCACCAACCCCAGTTGGTAGAACTACTCATGAGTCAACAACAGAAAACGAAGCGCCGAGGATGAAGAGACAATGGCAGATGGGGAAGAATTGCCAACTGTATCAGAATGAGTTAATGTGAATGATACAATAAGAACCTCATGCCAACTTCGTAATAGTGGAAGGTATGGAAGATGCTTAAGTAATGGTATACAAAGCACAAAAGGGGCATGAACCATTCTGAGAAAACTACAAAATGATTCTCTCGTTTTGGGACAGTCGTTCTTGGGCATGAGAGTCTAGGAGTGATTACTGATGTTTAGTGCACTGCTCTGTCAAGCAGTTTCTAAGTACCAAGATCACATTTGAAGTTGACAGTAAGGGAATCAAACATTTAGAAGCAGAACAGGGAAAACATGGTCATCAGACTTCTATGGCTGAAGGAAGTCGGTGCATAAATATATGAATAATTGCAAATATTCTCAATTTTCTGTGAGAAATGGTGATAAACAAAGATGAAAAACCATTCTAATTATTTTACCCTCATTCAAATTGATGATAAAAGTATAGGAAACTGGACCCACTATCTTTATTTTAAGCATTCTTAAATATTTAGAAAATAATACAACTAAAGGAAGTCTCTTTGGCTGAAATTTGTGAGTCCTGATATCATGGCCATGTGGGCTGGCAGTAGAGACATTTAAGTGGCATTTAGCCAAGATAGTATACGTGTAGTGCTGCTTGGAAGAGGGATCAGAAAACATTCTCTCTTCAAGTGGTTCACTTTGCAGTGATAGTGAGACATCCAAGACTGAATCATGCCTAACTTAAATAGGAATGTGTGTGACATTTGTATAATTTACTTGCAACATTTCAGAAAAATTATGCTTACGTACATACAAAACCAGCATTTAGCGCCAAATTTGACTTGTAAAAATGTATTTTAACGTCATATACACTTGTACATAGACTGTCTATATTCCATGCCTAATTAAGAAAGCAAACAATAATAAAAGCAAAGCGTCCCATAAACACCGGTAAAACACCGTTTCAGTTGTTTTTTATAGCGCGAAAATTAGTAACCACTGAAAAGCACTGTTTTTTTGAGGTATTGAAATCACTGGAAAACACTGAAAAAACACCACCAGAATTTACCAAAAATAGAAACTGAAAACAGGAAAGCCTAATAATAATCGTCAACAGAGTTTCAGTTGTTGAGGTAAATAAGATAGATAAAAACTACAAATTCTGCCTATGCCTCAGGACTAATATAAAAAAAGTGGCTACCAATTTGGCAGATAGCTCAGTATCCAAAAATTGGAGAGCCAAAAAAGCAGGGCGACATCTGCGGAGTCCCCAGATCTTCAAAATCGGACCAAGCCAACATTTCCGGAAGTCATGATAAAATTTACAGAACAATACTGTATGATTCGTAGATTGAGAGGAACTCTCATCACAAGGGCAAAGTTGGAGTGAGTTTTCCCATGTACTGGACTTTGGGAAGGTGACCAAGTGATGAAAGATGTTAAGTCTAAATTTTGTTAAAAGGAGTCGCTCAAAATCCGTGCATTTGAAAGTTAAATAGGGCTGGATTGACAGGGTCGTTTGGACCAACAACGCGTGTGTAGAGTCGGCTTGACGAACTCGTTAGTCATTCTCAGGGATTCTAAATGAGCCATACACATCTTTTTAAGTTGTTTCCTCGGTAATTCGGCTATTGTCAAAGGGGAATGAAAAAAGCGAGCCATACCCAAGTCATCGAGGAATCTCTTTATATAGCAGATCCAACCAATCTTATGTGCATGGTCTAAGGCTATGCAATCCTTAATGAACCCCTGAGAAAAGGTAGTAGCTTTCGATGTCCAGATACGATGCCATAAGAGAAGGGGTTGAATCCTAATCAGGTGTGTAAGATAGGGCAGACCCAGCTCTAAATGGCAAACGTAGGTCGATGTAGCCCGCGAGACAGCCAGAAGAAATCTCAAAAAACTATTCTCCACCCTTTGAACTTCCTCGACTTTTGCATAACCCCAAAGGCCAGCCCCATAGATAACACTAGCTATACATTTTGCCCTGTAAATCTCCAGGAGTTCAACCGTTGGTCTCCTGCCTAACTTGTTAGCAAAGTTAACCAATGCAGCTGTGGTTCTTATAAAGGTGAGTTTCCTAGCTTCAATGGCACGTTTCCATGAGCATTTGTCATCAAATATTATGCCCAAGTATGGATATTGAGGAGTGCTCTCTACTTTTTGGTTATTGACAATAAAGGTCTTTTCCTTCATTTTCCTTGATCCTATGGACATTACAAAGGTTTTTTTGGTATTAATCCTTAGGTCAAGGTTAGCCATAAAAGTATGATATTTCGTGAGAGCACGCTGTAATTCATTGGGAGTGCGTGCTAGGATAACAGCATCGTCGGCGTAGAGTAGTGCCGGTATAGGACGGTTGTTTATGCAGGGAATGTCCTGAGCCCCCATTAACATGGCTTTTTCCAAGCCGTTGGTGTATACGTTGAATAAGAAAGGGGCCAGGACACAGCCCTGCCTTACTCCACGCTCAACTCTAAAAGACTTTGTCACCTCACCCCCCAGTCCGTATCTCACACGAGCTGTGGCATCCGAGTATAGTTTGCGTAAAAAGCTTATAAGAGGCGACTCTATACCCATGCTTTCTAGAATATCCCACAACTTAGAATGGTTAACGCAGTCAAATGCTGCAGAAAGGTCCACATATGCTAGATAGAGTGCACCCCCTTTTGCTGTAACATATTTGCCTATTGTTAAAGATAGATTGAGGGCTTGCTCGGTGGTACCCAATCCCTCACGGAACCCAAACTGCAGATCAGAGAGGGCTTTGTTGTCAAAAGCCCAAAGCTGGAGCCGCTCCAGAATGACGCGCCTAGCGACTTTCCCAAGTGAGTCTAATAGGGAAATCGGTCAGTAGCAAGATGGCAGGTGGCGGTCCCCCTTTTTAAAAATAGGGACAAGAGTTGATTGGGACCAAGAATCTATAGGCCCCAATACACAGGATGCTTGAAGGACCCTGGTTAATATTGGGGACCACAGGTCCATTGTAAATTTAAAGAAATCAACTGGGACCCCGTCGGGGCCCGGGGCTTTACCATTTTTACTGGCCGTTAGGGCGTGCTCCACCTCCTCATGAGAAATATTAATTAACAGAGGGAAAGCAGCTTTGTTTAGCCTAGGGGAAGTTGAGAGTGTGGTGGTTGGAGAAAGGCTGAATATTCGCTCAAAATAGTCAAGCCATGTTTGTTCATCAATCGCCACCTCAACACTAGGTTTTACAGATGGTTCCGTAAGAAAAGGGGACTTCACGACCTTCCAAAAGGCAGCGCTATCTCTGAAAACACATGATTTGTGCAGTTGGGCCCAGAGATCATTTTTCAAATCGTCCTTCCGTCGCTTTAGGGCCTGCTTATAGTCATTCCTAAGGGCTGCAATCTCCTTTCTATCTCTTGGCTTATTATGGAGGGCCACTTTCAGGGTCTGATAGGCTTTTGTGCAGGAAGAGTCAAACCAGCCGGTCGGGTTGGTCTTACTATTCTTGAGCTCTACGAACAGAGTTTCCTTTATAGCTGCCAGCAACAGCGCAAAATTTTCCATAATTCCCTCATGAGAAGTAGTAGGATCAAGGCAATTATTAATCGCTGAAGTCATTCTAGTAACTATGGATGCTGTAATTCTCTTAGGATCCACTTTTTCCCACCTTAGAGAATATCCATTTAGTCTGTCTATTGTTAGTTTGTTTTGAGTTAAAGCTAACTCAATGTCAAGCCTCTCGTGTTTCTTAGACAATTTTAGTGTAAGACTAATTGGGTAATGATCACTAATGGCGATATCGTGGGTTTTACAAGTGAATAGTTTTTTAGCCCATGCAGTAGAAGAAAAAATAAAATCAATTGTAGTTGGCCTGCCTCTGCCAACAAAAGTTGGGGCTACAGGGATGGGAGGATTGACCATATCATTTACAAGTGCGAGATCTAAACCATGCAAAATCTCGTTTAAACAATGGCCAGGTAAGGTGTGAGAAAAGTGGGTTATTGGATCGCCGTTTTCATCCTCAATTCCGCAAACTAATTTCTCACCCTGAGTACATAAATTTTGGTTAAAATCTCCACCCCATATTATGGCTAGTTCCTTGTGGATCTTTATGGATAATTCTTGAAGGCAATGATATATTTCATTCATGACCTTCGTAAGTTCATCCACGGAAAGATTATTAAAAAAGTTCACAAGTGCTATAGCTCTATTTTGATTCAAGTGAAGGGTAAGAATTTGGAAGTTTGTGGCCAATTTTAGTGAAGCTATTGATGAAAATCGCACAGTATTAGATATGAAGATAGACATACCTCCCTTTGCCCTACCAGAGGAAGAAGGTAGTGCTGGAGAAAAGTAAGTCTTAAAGCCTTCAAGATGCAGTTCAGATGTAGCCCATGTTTCCTGGAAACACAGGACATCGAAACTGCGTATGAAAGCAAGCCAGATATCATTAGTGACCTTTGATCGAAGACCGGCCACATTCCAAAAAAGAATTTTAATTAGAAAGTCATCCTTATTTAACGGAGGTTTCAGGGCTAAACCCGAAGGATCCTCACAACTAGAAATTTGTATGCCTTGTAGGGAGGTATCTTCACTCACAACACCACCCCGGGGCAAGTCATCTGGGTGCACAGCAGGATTTGGTAGAATACTGCCAGTGTTTACTTTCGAATCCTCAAGGTGAAGTCAATCCACTCTCTCCAATTCAGAGAGCTGCTCAAAGTGGTTAAAAGTCGGGATATTATATCGTGAATCAATCCCTTTCTCCCAGTTTCCAGTTGGTAGGCCCCTAGGGATAGTGGATGGCCGGCAGGACAATAATTGGGGATAGAAAAAAGTCAAATCCCTGACTTGGATATCAGTGTTAACGCTATATGGAGAACCATTACATTTATGTCGAACAACTCTAACATCTACAAAAAAACACTAGCCAAAGAGAAAGTTGACAAGACTTGAGAAGTGGCTTTTGTATCACTGCTAGAAAAGAAAAACTATTCTGAAGAATCGACTCTAAAATAACCATGACTGAAATAGAATATTTACTATATTTCTAAAATACTTGGATTAGATGTGGAAGAAGGTATGGAAAGTTAACGTTAAGCTGTTTTTGGAATAAAACGTTGAAACTGGTCTGAAACATTGTGTGATCAACCACACAAGTATCAGAGAGGAGTTGGCCTAACGGCTAGTGCTGTCAACCTTGAATCTGGGGAACCGGGTTCAAGTCTCGGCAATGACGTTGAACATCCTGTGATTCTGGGCAAATCACTTAATCTCCCCGTGCCTAACAAAAAAATGAATGTGTCCTCATGTAACGCAGCTGGTGCTATGTAAAGCGCTCTGATACCCAATACCTTTGGGTCTAGTTTGCGCTATATAAACCTCAGTAAAATAAATAATCAAAAAGTGTGGCGCATTATCTTTAACTGAGTAGTAGGCAACAGTCATCCTCAGTATTGAAGACAGCTGAGCACATAAAGAGTGAACAATGTATAACTTGGATCAAAATTACCAAAATCAAGCTGAATTCCCTAATAAAAAGCAAGCAAAACCAACAGAGAACATAATTGTTTGAGATGTATCTTGGACAATTTCAGTGAATTTCCCCCTTAGATTGTATAAAAGGTATTGCAGTTCACTATTAAAAATTACTAGTTATAACTCACTATTAACTAAAAACTGCTGTGGATGTTACAGTCTCACAATATTGAGGCTCATTTTTAACTTTTCGTCTTTCAAGTGATATTGTTTTTTTATAACAAAGTACGGTTTTATTTGACTGCAATAAACAAGATAAACGATTTTAACACAAATCAATGAAAATAATTGTAACCATTTTTAGGTCTCGTGACGTAAGCAGCGGTCTCGTGACGTAAGCAGCACATGCGTTGCTCTCGTCTTACGAGGCTGCTTGGAATCGATACGATTCCAGAAGCCTCGTCCCAGCTCCGTCTTCAGCTTTGATTTGTGCGCGTTGTTTGGCGTCAGGAATTATGCCAAAGGCAGTGCAATGATTGCACTGAAGGCATGTCAATCGGTGTTTGTTGCCACCCTGTCTCCTTTGATCCACGCCCAGCGGGATTGGATCTCTTACCGGCGGCGGGAGACAGTGTCTCCAAATTAGCCGCTACCCCCTTTTTAGGCCTCGCCTGACCCAGCGCATGCGCTGGTCTGGCGAGACTTATTGAGTGGGCTCCAAAAAGTGCTACCAGACCAGCCTAGAGCGACAGTGCAAGTGCGCGGGCACGCGCGCCACGCTTTACCGCGATTACTTTCACTTTCGCAGCCACTTTGATGTTTGATCGCGATCACTTTCACTTTCGAGGCCGCAAGGCCGCTTTGCATAGCCAATAGGTCTCGCCTTTGGGACCTTATAAGTATTTAGTTATGCAACTGTTGCATAGCTAAACACTTATAAGGTCCCAAAGGCGAGACCTATTGGCTATGCCAATACTTGTTTTAAATCTTATCATTCCCCTTTGGCAAAGGCAGCCGCGTGTTTATTTTTGCATCACGCGGTGCAATTATAAACACGCGGCTGCCTTTGCCAAAGGCGAAAGCTTGTTATTTATTGAGTTTCTCTTTCGGCTGACAGGTTCCTGCGTGGACACACATCTGCCGTATCTGTGCTTAAACGCTCTTCCGCGGTGCTTCGCCTGTACTGTAGGTAAATAGGAGATAAAGCCGTTGCCACTGCCAAACAGGCACTTCATTTTTTTGACTTTAGAAATGTAAAAAGCTGAATTGGGTCTGCAGAGACTCGGAATCCTGATCCGCAAGCTGCACACACGTTTCAGTAGCAAACCACTCCTCGAGGGTTTAGCTAAAAGGCAGAAGAGCCCCTAAGTTCACGAGCGCGGTATCGTGCGCACTGCTCCATGGAAGATGTCTGTCCCAGAGTACAGCTGAGACTCTCCGTGTTCACCGCCGATGTCTGACGGAGCATTGCAACAAATATAAACTGTCTGGAAGGGCACAGTTTGTACTCACCCAGAGATAGGTCCAATCCCCCATAAGCCCTCCAGAGCGCGAGCAGCAGTGATCGAGTTGGGGTTAGGATGCAGTGTGCCAGACAACTCTGAGACCAGCTTTGTCTGGATGGAGAGATCAGAGGGTGCGGGTTGTGGATGTGCCCACGTGACATCCTTTATCACTTTGTCCGCACGTGCATTCCGCTGCAGTGGGTGCAGTTCTCCAGGACCTAGATGAACAGGTCTAACCTCAACTGACAAAGTGGATCCCAATGACCTGGGTTCGATACCAACTTTGTCACGTGGATGAGAGAACCTCTGGCTCTGGAAAAATCACACTGTCTCTGAGGCTCATGCTCTGAATCTGTAAAAGACATTTGTAAACACTCCTTGTTGACAAGTACAGGTCCAACCTCCTGTTACCTGCTGGCTAGAGTAATCCGGACTCAAGCGGGCAGCACCCCAAAATGTTGTATGCACAGCACCTCTTGTAGCAGGTGGGCTGCTCTGTGCAGTTAGGTATGTGCACCACAAAATATAAATTCACACTGCCAAGCCTTTAAACTTCTATACTGAGAATGTGTGCGAGTGGTAGAAAGCAGTAGCACCATAAATAGAGAATCGCGCACTCTCAGTGCCATGTTGGCAGGCGCTACCACCAGCTGTCTAGTAGCTGTGGTTATGTTGAGGAAGCTGGCACTGCAGCTACCAGTGCCCTGATTTATTATATTCATGAAGCTTCGCCAACACTGACCCCCTATAAAAACAGCCAAAGTAATTGGTACTTCCAAGAAGCAATATAGGGAAAATCTCGGTGTGGTGCAAGAGAGGGCCAAGCTTTCCGTGCACAATCTGAGTACATACAGTAATGCATGCCTTTCCCACACACACACACACCCGCTAAGAGGGCGGCCACCCTTAGTGCCACAAGAGGGCACAGGAGCCAGCCTCCTAGTGTTTGGGACCCTCAGGGGTCCGGTATGCAGCGGCACTTCCGGGTAGAGGGGCGGGGTGAGGTGTATATATACCTTTCCCTGCCCACTGGGCGCCCTCGCGGTCCGACCCGCTCTACCCTCTCTCCCACTCATATAAGGTGCTGGGCCTGCGTCTCTCCGGCTTGACCGGGACCAGGCTGCGCACCGCAGTGGAGAGGGACTGAGAGTCCATACCCTGTGCGGCTGAACCCCAAAGCTGGGCCTTCGTCCTCTGGCTCGCCCGGCTTCCCAAGGCGCTCCACTGCACCCCCACCAAGCAGCATCAACCATGGAGGCAGACGTCACAGCTCAAACCGGCAACACCGAAGACGACAATGAATGGAATGGCACACTAAGGCAAAGAGAGGACGTGACTCGTGCCAGAACTCACCAGAAAAAGCGGCAAAGCTTGCCCGCGCACCCCTCACAAGCAATGCAATTCCAACCACAAACCGCTATCTGGTTCTCCAAAGTACCCAGGACAATGACGCCCACCCTCAGGACCACAAGGTATCTGAACCTGGGACCTCTTCAGGTCCCACAAAGCGACTACGGATCCCTCCCATCATCCTGAAGAACTTAGCCACCCACAAGGTCCTCGTGGAGCTACTGGAGGAACACTGCACCTCCACCTTAACAATCAAGCCCCGGTAGGACCACGCCAAGATCATGCTCACCACATCAGAGGACTACAGGAGTGTGACCAGCATGCTTACAGAACAGAAAATGGAGTACCATACCTTTTCATTGACCGCTGCAAAAGCCCAGCGCTTTGTAATACGGGGACTCCCAGCCAACGCATCCCTTGGGCACATCACTCAGGACTTATCGGAACTTGGACTTCCAGTCAAAAATATAACACAGATTGCCTCTCCAGCCGACAAGAACAAAAAATGTCCCCTCTTTGTTGTAAACCTGTCGGCAAGCAAGGATGGGAAGCCAGCAGACCTCTCAGCAGTCACACGGCTCTGCAGTTGCACCATCCCCACAGAAGCACCTAGAGGGAAATGAGGACCGGTCATGTGCTACAACTGCCAGCGCTTGGGGCACATCTCTGCTTTCTGCCACCAGAAGCCAAAGTGCGTACGCTGTGGAGACGAGCACACCTCTAACCAATGTACAAGGAACCGAGAAACCAAACCAGCAATATGTGCTAACTGCACAGGACCCCACCCAGCAAGCTATCGCGGCTGTCCCTACCTGCAGAAGGCAAGGAAGGATGGACCGCGCAAACCCACCCAACCACAAAAGACTTCCCTACACTCAACTGCAACAGACCAGGGACAAAGGAAGACTTACAACCCCGCAGTGGCACACAGGATCCCAACTGGCAATCCAACCAACAGCCATAGCAATGCGTGTGTGGATGGAAGAACATACCCAGAAGCAACAGGACCCAAACAGGACAGCCCACCACCACCAACTGCCCCAGCACCATCCTGTGAAATAGGCTCAGCCATCAACTGGCAGGAACTCATCACGAAGACTGTGAAAACAGTTGCAGACATGAACATCCACCCTGTGGTGACAATGGTGGCGAATCTCATCGCCGGACTTTTCCACGGTGAAGAAAATACCCGCAATGGCAGCAAAATCTAAAGGAAACTCCCTCTTCTTGATGTGGAATGCTAACAGCATTCAGAAGAAAACTGCAGAACTCCTGCACCTGATGGAAACCATGGATGTGAGTATAGCGCTTTTCTCCGAGACCCATCTCCAAGGAAGTCAGAAGCTCAACTTAGCAAACTACAGGGTGTACCGCACAGATCGCAAGGGCGGAGGAACAGCGGTGATTGTCAGCACAAAAGTGAAGCACCACGAGATCTCACTACCACCAGTGGGGAGTTTTGAAGCAACTGGCATACAGATCCAGACATCTGCAGGTCCTCTACGGCTGATTGCCGCCTACTCACCCCCAGGCATGCTAAGCCCAAAGGACTTGGATGCTTTAATGGACCCCCGCATCCCAACATTAATTGGCGGATACCTACGCTGCATTGAAGACATTGACCAGGCGGTTCACCACTTCACAGCTGCAGTCCACACTGCCATCGAGCGCAGCGTTCCCGAGCAGAAACTCCAACGCTGCTCTATCTATGACCTCCCGAAGGGCATCAAGCAGTCGATAGCTGACAAGAACAGAGCCCGGAGAGAGTGGCAAAGGAATCGCACCCCCAACCTTCTGAAGAAGTACAATGAGCTGACAAGACAGCTGAAGATGCAAATAAGCCAGCACAAAGGTGAAAAGTGGGAAGCAGCTACAGCTAACTTGAAAGACTCGGACAACTCTCTCTGGAGAATGACCTGACGCTTGACTGGGAAGAAGGAACCAAACCCACCGATACAAGGGAAGACTCACTTGGCATGCAGCAACAGGGACAAGGCTGAGGTCTTCGCTGACACGTTGGAGGCATCCTTCAGGCCTAACCAGGCAAGCAAACTAGCAGCAGAAGTCGAGCAAGAGGTCGCTAAGCACCACCGGGAGCACCCACCAGAAACAGAAACTGCAATCATTGAGGAATGCTCAACGGGCGAGTTACTGGCCCTGGTAAAGACACTGAAAAACAGGCAGGCACCAGGAAAGGTCAGAATAGCCAACCAAGCCATCAAGATGCTCCCAGATACCGCAGTGGATCACCTTGCTGAGATATTCAACGCTTGTATGCAGCACCAGTATTTCCCTAACGCCTGGAAAGAAGCAAGAGTCGTTGTATTCCCCAAGGCTGGGAAACCACTACGATATCCTGCAAATTACCGCCCCATAAGTCTGCTATCTGGCCTATCAAAGCTCTTCGAAAAAGTTATCCTTGCCCGTCTCGTGGACTTTGCGACAAGCGAAAACCTCCTCGCCAAAGAACAGTTTGGGTTCCCGAAAGACCACTCAACCAATCACCAACTCCTCAGAGTTGTGGACATCATCAGCCAAGGATTCAACATCAACAAGTCTTCTGGAGTAGTCTTTCTGGATGTAGATAAAGCATTCGACTGAGTATGGCATGAGGGACTGCTTTACAAACTTATCAAGCTCAAGTTTCCAAGCTACCTGGTTAAACTGCTGTCTAGCTACTTGTCAAAACGGACCTTTCACGTGGCAGTACGAGAAGAATACTCAACATCACGCCCAATCCTTGCTGGAGTGCCTCAGGGATCAATCCTAGGACCATTCCTCTTTAACATTCACAAACGACATCCCCACGGACCTAAAGAAGACTGATCTTGCTCTTTACGCCGATGATGTTGCAGTCCTCTCCCAATCCTTCATCTAAAAGGAAGTGACTAAGAACCTTGAGACATCACTCAGCAGACTCTCTGAATGGTACAGTGACTGGCAGATCACCCTGAACACAAGCAAAACCACAGCAACATTATTCACCAGGAAGCTGAACAGGAAGACCCACAGATCCTCCTCTGTGGGGAAGAGTTCAAATATGAAAACAGCAGCTCCTACCTGGGGGTGACTCTGGACACTAAACTCACACGGAGAAACCACATAGAGAAGACCTGCCAGAAAGCAGCAACAAAACTGTCTGCATTATACCCACTCCTGAAGACCAAGTCGATGCCCTTGCAGAGCAAGGTGCGAGCAATCGCCGCAATAATTCGACCAACTATGACGTACGCTTCACCAGTTTGGAGTGGCTGCCGCCCGCAGCATCGGAAAGACCTACAGAGCAGGGCCTTAGGGATTGCAGCAGGTGCTCCTATCTTCACAAGAACAGCAGACCTCCACAGAGACCTAAGCGTTGAGATGTTGGACGACCATCTCCGCAAACTCAACAGGAAATTCTACAAAGAATTGGATCAAAAAGAAAACCCACTGATCAGGAAACTTGCAGACATTTCTACAAACCCATTTGACCGCTAGCCGCGGCCCATCGAAGCGCTAACCTTGTGAAACTGAAACAGCAACACAGCATCCAAAAACTCATCACTGCCAGAGGGCAAACCGCCCCGGCAGGTACCCAAAACTCATCACTGTCAGAAGGCAACCACCTCGGCAGCCATCAAAAGCTCATCACCGTCAGAAGACATTTGACAGACGAAAAGAAGACTCTTCGATAAAACTTGCGGACACTTCTTCAAACCCAATTGACCGCAACCCACGGCCTATCACAGGGCTGACCTTGTGATCCAACCACAACTGTGACAAAGCGTCACACATCAATAAGACAACCTAAACAGCGACTAAAAAACTCAGAATGAATGTGGAGTAATGAGGCTATCGCCTCTGTATCTAAAAACTTGCCACTGTCAGAATGCATCTGACAGACGAAAACAAGACACACAGATGGGCGCCCTCTTTGCCCACTACCCCTGATGCCATTTGGATGTGCCCTGACCTCCAGGAGCTGCTACTCAGTGAGTTACCCCCCCTCCCTCCCTATTGCAGGTGCAGACCCCCAGGTAGAGCGGTTTAGCCCGACCATTGCCGTGGTGGCGGTCCGCCTTGAAGGGGGAGGTTGGGGCAGCTCCCGGTGGGCACAGGCCAGCATCCCTCGCCCCAGTTCTATGTCACTGGGCCAGGCCGTGCAGCTCTGGACATGGGGGGGGGGGGGGAGGGGGAGTGGTTGTAGCAGGCTCTCCTCCCGCCACTTCGAGGGGCATGAGCACAATTCGTGGGATGGGGAGAGGGGTGCCGCGCAGTCCCCCCACCGCTAGTAGCGTTGGCTTGGCAGGGCTCGTGTTGTCTGCCACCACGGGACCTCGGCCCACTAGGGGGCCAGTAGTTGCGAGGGGGGGCAGTGAGCGATGTGCGATTCCCCCATCCGGAGCTCTATCACGCCGGCCGTGCTAACTCCTGTGCCACAAGTCCGTGCAGGCATGTGGTTGTTGGGGGGGAGGTGGGTCAATGAGCATCCAGGAGCTCCCTCCCTATTCCGGCTTAGTCGGGGTCATGGCATAGGCGGGGGGGGGGCGGGCAACAGGGCTCCCCCTTCTGCTGCTCTACTGTCCAACGGTACCGCGGCAGGCGGGGGCATGTTTGGGGGGGGGGGGCGCGTGGCTGCCCCCTCTGCTGTAATCCTTGGAGGCGGGGTTGGTGCCAGGGCTTCGGCCCGCGTGGGTAGGTTGCCGGGAGGCCGAGCGGTCCTAAATCCCTTTAGGAGTGGGCTTTATAGAGTGCTGGGAGTTGCCCGCAGGAACCAAGCTGAGGGATGTGGGGACTCAAACAGGCTGGGCACAGTGATTAGAACCGGTCTTCACCTCCGCCCCCCAGCCTGTATCAGGCACCCTGGCGAGACTTGCAACAAGAGCTTCATTGCTCCAGCTGCCCATGTGCTCGAGTCTGCAGCAATGCACTTCGCGGTCTCTGTGCCCCAGAGGACCAAAGCACAGGGAGCTAAGGAGATGTGTCCAGACAGAGGCACACGTTTGTGTAACACCCGGGATTGGAATTCGAGCCACTCGGTTCCAGTTTAAGCATTTCACCCACCAGGTCACACAGGTAAAGCTCGACCCACTTCTCCGTTGCCAATACTTCATCGCCCACACGTTCCCGTGCAAGAGGGGCTTCTGTAAAGTCGCTGACTCTCCCTGGCACTGTGAATAAATCTTTTGTGCTAACAGTGGTACGTTACATATGCAGTACTACTACTACACAACCACGTGTTGTCTGGAAGGCACCCATAGAGGATTTTAAATACTGAAAATCACTGTTTTCTTTTGTCATGACACGTTTCATAGAGACGTCGTTAGATGTGACTAAATCATGAAAGAGATATTAGGTGCATTTTGGCTTATCAGAGGGCCTGGAGCAAACCGATAATTATGTATAGAAGTCACAATTAGGGGACTTTCTCAGCGATGCCGCAGCACATGCTAGCACCGGTCGACTAGGACTGGGGGTGAATGTGCAGGGATGTGGGGCGGGCAGCGAGATTGCGCCGCTCTCCTCTCGTGCAATGGTGAGGAGGAATGTTCGACAGAGGTTTACATTTCCAGTCTCCGAAAGCATTGGTCCGAATCCCACTGCTGCCAGTTATTTACAGCTAGGAATAGAAATGCAGCTGCTTATGTGTAAACGAGGCTGCACATACATGGGGTAACACAATCTTGCAGAGGCAAGCATTGTTCATCAAACTCCCTTGGGTTGGCGGCAGTAGGGGGTTGACGCGCCACTGTAAATTACAGAATGGTTACTGCTTGAAAAATGCTGCTAGGGGTAAAACCAGGCTTTTAGCGAGGGGCTGGTGAATTTGGTGTTAGGTGCCCCTCTTTTATGTTTTCATAAGCAGGGAGGTTAGAAACTGTTATAATAAAGTATTTTGATTTTCGGGCTCAACACTGGTTCAGGTGCAGTGCTTTTAGACTCCTCCTGCCTCTTAGTAGTTTAATTGGTTTTCTGACGGCCCGCCCGGCAACCCTTGGTAGCTGTATTGTTGTGGCCTCACATCCTGTTTGGGCCGGGTCCCATTTTAGACAGACACCAAGGAGTCCACTAATACTCTGAGCATTAGTAAGTAAGTAAGTGAGTTTGGGGTCGCAAAGTGAGGCGGGTGTTTGGGAGCGTTGGAGCAGGGCGGTCACATGGTGCCTCCAAAGATGTATCGAGAGGTGGGGGGCATGTAGACTGTCTATAAATAGGTGCTCACAAACACGTCTACGCGGGCCGATTGTGGATATCCGTGTCACGTGTTGGGAAGTGTAAAGACGTGCGCGGTAGCGGACTCTATGATACACGACCATATCGAGGATGGAAAACCACTAGACTGCTAACCTCCAATTTAAAGAGGGAGAACCAGACCAGAACCAGGAATAACCTAATCGAAAGAAAGATTAAAAACCAGACAGAGAAAATAACTAAAACCGGTCAAATAAGTAATAACTGGATGACATAACGACAGCCATTAGTAAAAAGCAATAAGGCCAAAATAGCGCGTGATTTAAAAATTATTCTGAAGTTGAGGTACACCTCATAATCAATAATCCTGAAAATTGCCACGAGTGACAAGAGGGGAAAAAATATACTCAATCCTCATTTAGTATTATATTTGATGGTATTCTCCCATGGAATATCGTTGTTTAAGCCTTTTTTGTTAGATGCCAAAGTGAAAATCCAAAACACCTCCTGTTTTTTGCGGATTTCTTCACTTTTTGGCAGTGCCTATGGTAGCCAGATGTTCAATTATGAACCACCGGATTTCATTAGATTTGTGTTTGAATTTCCAAGAAATGTTTTACCAAAGGGGCATTGTTTTAGATGTGTGGATTGCTGAAGGATGTTCAGTAAGTAGAGTACAGAAGGGTCTGGAAGTCTCACCCACATATCCAAGTCCGCATGGGTAGATAAGCAAATAAATTACGTTTTTGGTTTTACAATTGGAAAACTTGTGGCGAGTGGATGATATAATTTTGGTATGTATAGCTCGCGCCTTCAAGTGCAGTATCACATGCTTTGCAATTCATGCATTTGTATGTACCTTTGATTGGAGATTTTCCATCAATAGTTTTCTGGACAAATGGTAAACTCAGTGAATCTGGACCGAGTAATAAGGTCCTTAATGTTTTTATTTCTGCGATGCGCAAACAAAGGTTTAGACAGTTTCTCATGATCTTCTAAATTGCTGTTAAGGATATGCCAATTAGAATTGACAATTTGGCGAACTTTGTTGTTCATGGTGGAATGTCTAGTGATACAGACAAGTTGATTTTTGGTCGTCAGAGCTTTTGGTTGTAAAAGGCAGTCACGATCATAGAAGCATGCTAGTTTAAAAGACTCTCGGACTAGTCTGTGTGGATATCCGCGAGTGAGGAATTTAGTTTTTAACAAACCTGCTTGAATATCAAAATCCTTGATGTTAGAACAATTCCTCCGAAGACTGAGGAATTGACTGAAAGGTATGCTTTCTTTTTGGACACGTGGATGGTAACTGTCAAAATTTAATAATGTATTACGTGCAGTGGGTTTAATAAATAAATCCACCTCCAGAAATCCTTCATTATGTTGAATGAGAATGTCAAGAAATTCCACTTGGTTTTTATTAGTGTGTGACGTAAAATGAAGATTGGTATCACACATATTGAGCCATTCAATACATTCAGTCAGTTTATCTTCCGTATCATTCCAAATGAAAAAAATATCATCAATGTAACGTGACCAATTAGACACAGATTCATAAAAGGGGGCTATTTCATTATGAATATGTATCATCTCAAAGTAAGCCATGTAGATGTTGGCCACTGAGGGAGCTACAGAAGCTCCCATACTTACGCCCTTTGTTTGTTTGTATAGATTATTGCCAAACTCAAAGGTGTTCTCAGTTAAAACAATTTCTAAACATTGCAAGAGAAATGTTTTGGGGCATGTAACGTTGTATTTATCAATACACCAGGAGGTGAGCTGCTAGGGCTTTATCTTGAGGGATATTACTATATAAAGCCTCTATGTCTAACGTCACAAGAGTACTGGTTAACTGGTTGAAGGGAAGATGTTCCACTTGATTGATAATGGCTGTGGTATCCATGACATATGATGGTATTTTGGGTATGTATGGTCTCAGTAATTTGTCTGAGTATTTTGAGAGAGGTTCAGAAATAGAACCGATAGTAGACACTATCGGGGGATTTAGTATGTCCTTGTGGATTTTAGGAATACCGTAGAAACATGGCATTTTGGGTTGTAATTGATTTAAATAATCAAATTCCTTCATGCAGATGAAACCATTGTCTAATGCTAGTTTAGTCAAATGTTGGATTTTAGATTTCACTGTAGTAGTAGGGTCTCTGTGTATGGGAGGATAAAAGTTAGTGTCCTGGAGGAGAGATTTCATTTTTTGCTCATAGGTGGTGGTATCGATAACCACTATGCCACCTCCTTTGTCACAACTTTTGATAGTCAAAGTTTTATCATTTGCTAATCTACGAAGAGATAGAAATTCTTCTTTGTCTAAGTTGTATGCTGGTTTAGGTACGAACTTTGTAGCTTTATTTAAGCAATTAAGAACGGTATGTTCAAATACCATGACTTCGGGTCCAAGTTGATCTAAAGTAGGCGCAAATGTAGAGGGGTTTGACATGCTCGAAAGGTTAAAAATGTTAATACTGGAATCTTCTTTGCTCATAAAGAATTTTTGAAGCCTAATCTTACGAAAAAAACGTAATGATGTCTTGATGGAGCTCAAAGATATTGGTAGTAGAATGAGGTACAAACGATAACCCTTTAGATAACAAGTTGGTACTGGCCGTGTCTAGAGAAGTAGAGGATAAATTGAATATGGGAATCAAGTTCCTCTCCTCCAATATTGACCATTGCGTGTTTCTAACATCTGATTGCTGCTCCGCTGATTGTATGCATTTGGGTGATTGCCCCGAGTTTGATTGTGAAATCGCACTCTGGGTTTCCCCCTGCGAGCACCACGCTGCCCTAAAAAAGGCTGCGGGGCATTATGGTTAGAGTTAAAGGTTCTATGAGACCCCATAGGATCATACTGGTAAGGAGTGTTGTCACCCTCAGAATCTGAGGTATCAGAGAATGTATGAACTCGAAAATTCCTAGAATTGTCCTCATTGGGATAATGATTTTGTTTGTAGAAATTTTCAGATAGATAAGGGTATGATTTTTCTTTTGTATTGTATCTAATATCCTTCTGTAGTTTGTCAAGTTTACGTTTAAGAAGATAGTCTTTGAAGGATGACAGTTCTTTATCAGCTTGTTCAATTTTCTTTTTCGCCTCATCTAACGCATTGTTTTTTTTTATTTTATCTTCTAATAGCTAATTTTTAAGTGCTACTATTAGTTCTTTAGCTGCTTCCACAATTAATATCATTAGATCGCGCGAGCATCTATTTGCAATGAGACTCCATTTTTCCAGGAATTGTATTTAATTACTTACTACACACTAGCATTACCATTTATGTAGCCAACCGGGGCCATTTTCCTTCCTTCCTTCCTTATTAATGTTTACATAATTCATCTTTGTTTTGATGAATTATCCTCTCTTTTTTCATCTGTCCCTACAGATAGATACGCTGCGACATATAGCTGTCCCTCTATAGAGGAAACGTCTCAGTTATTCGCATATAGGTAGATTCAGTTTATAACATTAATTCCTTTTTGCATCCATTTGGCATTATGTCGCCCTGCGGTTTTCCACCATCCCGAGTGGCATGCCTTTGCCTTTGATAATCTACCGTTGTTCACCGACCAATACATCATACGGTACTTCTTAAGATATCAGGTATATTGACACTCAGATGTATTTGGAAAATTTTTATTCTTTTGAAACGAGGTTAAAGTTTAAAAAGTAATATTGTTTGTTTTTTCAGTCCCATATCAAATAGCTGCCTGCTTCCAGGTCTGATTTTACCTACCTCAGCTTTATCATTTATTTCACGACTCTTTTTCTGTGAACGTCTTGAGCTCAAGCGTCTACCTGTTTGAAGTAATTCTACCACCATTGAGAATTGACTTGAATCAGGTGTATTTTTGACTGTAGCGATTAAGGTTTTATACCAGTTTTGCTAGTCTTTCGTTCTATAAAGTTTAAATATACTCTCATATATAATCTTTTTTAGATTAATACAAGGGACATCGCTGTATACCCTTATTTTGACCCTTTCGCATATCCTTGTTTGGGCCACGTAATAATAAGGACAGGTAACACCTTCAGATATTTTACTATATTAAATGAAAAAAAGAATTCTGGTTGAGATTATATTATGAACATATCACTGATAGTTTCTTTTTAATTCTCAAATTCCCTGTTTAGTGTCTTGGTCTGTTTTTATCATCGTGGACCATATCTTTTGAGGTTCTAATTTTGTTGTATAGGTAAGCGCCCAGTCTCCTGTAGGGTATCCTTAAGGCTTGCTTCACACCTTTTGTCCTTTTGTTCTGTTATTACTAAACACTTTGGGACACGCTTTTCGGGCTAATCATCCACGTCACTATTTGGGGACATATTTTTAATTATTTTTTTTTCTTCCTCATCTATTTTTCTGTCATCTCTTGTTTAGATATAATTGGTATGAGGCCAATTTCTGGATTTCATGTAAATGTGGAACACCTCTAATTACTTCGATATACAATGCGTAATAATTGTTTTATTTTCACTGGACTCGGTGTACTAAAATGTCACATGTCTTGTCATGTTATGTTACATGGATAATGTGTTACATGTTATGTTAAGTTATGTCACATGGATTTTCATGTTTTTATGCAGAAATTCAAGTGGCTTCTCCTGAAGAAGGCGTTTTTGTCACGCTGTAACGCGCGTAGAGATCTACATCTTCATCTACCTAGATTTAGCCACCTCCTATGTCTGTTCATATATATAGATCATGTATTTTTATGTTTTCTATAACAAAAGGTTTTGTGTATGTGAACCAACATTACATTTATATACGGTCATATTGATTACCATGCCATTGTCTTGTTATTTGTTTTTGATGTTGGTACTTCTATTTTAATTAATTGATGATAATGAATAAAATCCATTGTTTTTAAATGTTTTTGGTAGTACACTGAGTCCTTGTTGGTATGTTTATTACCTGATTTTCGCCAGGTTTTGTGTTGCCTAGGATTTGTTATTACTTTCAGAATAGGAGTTAGGGAAGGTCAGGCGCGGGCAGTGGCAAGGCGTCAACATCAGTGGTGAGGAAGCTCCTCACCCAGGTCAATGGATCTAGGCACAGCCGTGCAACGCAGTGGGTGACTTCCTCTTCCCACAGTAATTGGCTGGGTGGTTTCCGGTCCTCAGCACACAAACTTATTGTCGACGCCGGCAATGGTGACAGCCCGCCTCTCAGGGCGCTGTCTCTCTGTTTTAGAAATTACCACAGCATCGGACATTTATTAATTCAACATACATTAAATCTATTGCCTGCTGCCCACGCCATCCTTCTAGCACTGGGGGCCTGGAATAGTTTGAATATTCACACTTGCACAATTGTTTGGGTTAGGAGTTGTCATGTTAACTAGTCTCTTGCATACGGCCCGTCTGGTGTACCACAACTCCCCACCGCAGCGACATCTAAGGGTCTAACCATGGTTCTTTGCGTGGCCAGTTTTCTGTTCTAAAAGAAACCCATTGCTAGGCCCCATGCTCCTAATTGCACCAGTCTTTGGGCAGGGCGGACCATATTGAAATTACTAGTGCGCGCGCTGCCCATGCCTTGCTTTTAGCCATTGGGGCTTGGAATAGTCAATTGGTTTTGTATACTGGAGGGGGAGGGACTCAATCATTTTCACCCCTGCCAATATAAAGCATAGTGATACACACTTTCCAGATTTGTACCAGGGGGCAATGGACAGTTACATGGGCATAGCTCCTTGCTGCAATCAGTGCACAAATCTAATGCATGTTTATGTAAGGGCATGGCATAGCACAAGAACTGCAAATTACATACATCCTCCAGTACCTTCAGTATACATGCGTGCCCATTTCTCACACTTCCTGTGGAGGGCTAGGAATCCCAGGGGATACAAAGGGAACCAGAGCTATGGTTGGTTCAGCACCAAGCGTCACTGTTGGTCAGCAGGTAGGGTTACCTGGGATAGGACTACATTAAGTAAGCAGGATGGGCTGTGTAAGGGTCTCCCCATACGAGGTGTAGTGACTGCAATGGGGGCAATTACGAACCTTCCCTTAATCCAGATTGACTCCATTCATGTATTTGCCATGTTACAGGATGCTTCAGTTAAACAACATTCCCTGCCCGGACACCCATAGAGATAGGTGGGGGAGGAAGCTGACTTCTAGCAGGGGGACTGCTGTCCCACAATAGGAGAAACAAGGTGTTTTAAGCACTAATGGCTACAATGTTGAAGAAATGGTGGAACGGCTATTATAAAAGTGAAGTTAATTAGCTGGAATTATAGTGCCCACCCCCCCCCCGTCCCCACCTACTGGTCCGTGGCATGGTTTCTCACTGGCAGAAGTTTTGAAGTGCAGGACTTGCACGAGGGAGGGATATCAGCCTGGAAGCACAGCAGTTA
Organism: Triturus cristatus; assembly: GCF_964204655.1. Classification (NCBI taxonomy): domain Eukaryota; kingdom Metazoa; phylum Chordata; class Amphibia; order Caudata; family Salamandridae; genus Triturus; species Triturus cristatus. Next base: position 1,399,314,965 of record NC_140589.1, read on the forward strand.
TATTCGCAGGCAGAAGGGAGGGGGTAGCACGCATTATGGCCATGTTATGTAGCAGGTATATACAGCTATAGGTCTCAGATTTGAATACTAGTACATTTCTTAGGGTGTTCTTGCATTTGGCATAGAGTTCGAGGTGTATCCCCAGGTCAAAGATCCTTTCCAAACGAGATAGCTCACTAGGTTTATTATTCTTGGAGAAACAGGGTGGTAGAGCACTAAAAGGCTTCAAGGGATTAAGAAAAAAAATTGGCATGCCCATTAGTGTAGCTGTCTTATTGTGACCCCCTCCATACACTTGACTGCGCCATGGTTTCACTCTGGCAGAAGTTTTTTATGAGAATGACTGCGCTAGGAGGAGACAGCAGCCTGGAATCCCAGCACTTATATTCACAGGCAGAAGGTGTGGGGCTAGCACGCAATGGCCAGGTTATGAAGTGGCCAGTAACGGGGATGTTGCTCAGCATAAGCAGTGGGTACCACAGGACACTTCCCTTATGGTTAGGTGACTGCCTGCCCCTTAGCTGGCCCAGCCAGGTGGGTTGGAGTGGTTGCTCTTAGAGGGGGGCAGGGTCCTCAAGGTATCGGGTACATTTGTTGGAGGACTCTGGCTGACTAAGTGTATTAAAGATCCTATATTTCCTCTCCTGCATCCCAGCGATAGTCCAACCTGGGGGCTGGATAATCCACACCAGGGTGGGTGCACCGGCACGGCTACACAACATCCATCAAAGTCCGCAGTCAGACTGGGTTTGGATTCGGTGCAGACTGTCCTCCCGTTCTCACCATCCACTGGTCTGCTTCCTGGTTTTCATTACCAGACGTTGGGCAAGGGACTACTCACGCCATGGTGGGGACAGTAGCAAGGTGACTCCACATCTTTAGATCGCTTTCAGGCGGTGATGGACTTGCAGGCAATCAAATAGGTGGGCAGGCTCTTAGAGGGGGGCAGGGTCCTCAAGGTATCGGGTACATTTGTTGGAGGACTCTGGCTGACTAAGTGTATTAAAGATCCTATATTTCCTCTCCTGCATCCCAGCGATAGTCCAACCTGGGGGCTGGATAATCCACACCAGGGTGGGTGCACCGGCACGGCTACACAACATCCATCAAAGTCCGCAGTCAGACTGGGTTTGGATTCGGTGCAGACTGTCCTCCCGTTCTCACCATCCACTGGTCTGCTTCCTGGTTTTCATTACCAGACGTTGGGCAAGGGACTACTCACGCCATGGTGGGGACAGTAGCAAGGTGACTCCACATCTTTAGATCGCTTTCAGGCGGTGATGGACTTGCAGGCAATCAAATAGGTGGGCAGGCTCTTAGAGGGGGGCAGGGTCCTCAAGGTATCGGGTACATTTGTTGGAGGACTCTGGCTGACTAAGTGTATTAAAGATCCTATATTTCCTCTCCTGCATCCCAGCGATAGTCCAACCTGGGGGCTGGGTAATCCACACCAGGGTGGGTGCACCGGCACGGCTACACAACATCTATCAAAGTCCGCAGTCAGACTGGGTTTGGATTCGGTGCAGACTGTCCTCCCGTTCTCACCATCCACTGGTCTGCTTCCTGGTTTTCATTACCAGACGTTGGGCAAGGGACTACTCACGCCATGGTGGGGACAGTAGCAAGGTGACTCCACAACTTTAGATCGCTTTCAGGCGGTGATGGACTTGCAGGCAATCAAATAAGTGGGCAGGCAAGTAACGCGTACAATTTACTCCAGGGCTCCACTAGCCAAGAGCACTGGCCCTGTGGGACACACTTGTATACCTCTAGCGAACGCTGGCTTAAGGGCTACATTTCTTAGATCCACCATGTCAGCCAGGGGGGTTGCTTAGATTGTCATGCCAAAGATAGATGTCGGTGCTGCAAGTGTTGAAAATATGGGTTTGAAGCACCAAGAACACTACTACCAGAACACATTTGCAGTCATAGTTAGATGGGGCGAGTAAATTTACTTTATGTTCTCCATCCTCAAATCCACAGCATTTACTTACTCCCCCGACACCCTGGTAACAAGAGGTAAAAGCACATAGGGGTACAATGTCTTAAGAATACTCGGCCTGACCCTTTCCGTTTTTCAGGTTGTACAGGTAATGTATGCATGCTTAAATATGTCAGGCAATGCGTGTCCAGGCAAGCGCTGGTGCAGTCACTCGGTTAGGATAGGGACAGCAACCACAGTGGTCAGGGCTGGCTTGTCCGCAGATCACAGCTTACACATGGGACGATAGGAATCCCATGGTTTTAAGAGGTACATCCGACCATAAGCCACCCAGGGGGTGGCCGGAAGACAGGTTAAGCGTTTTATGTACAGGCGAATTGTGAGTATACCGAAGGTACCCCGGTGTGCCAGATGGGTAGGAGCGGTTGCCCTTGAAGGGGGGGAAAGATCCTCGGTGTGTGGGTACACTTGTGGGAGAACTCTGGATGATAGTGTATTAGTGCTCCTACTTTTCCTCTCCTGCATCAAAGAGAAAGGGTAGGCAAGTTATTTGGATGATTTACTACAGGGCTTCACTAGGCTCGAGCCACTTGACTCTTGGGGAAGAGGGATCTGTGCAAGAGATGAAGTCCTCCATGTGTAAGTTAGGCTACAATTGGAGGCATGTGAGTTTTGCTTTCCAGTCCACAGGGTGTTTTGAAGAAGATGGGGTTACACCTGCTAAAAGTGTTTGCTGGACCGGGGAGAGGCCCGGGTATCAGCTGGATTTAGGTAAAGATGCCTACCCTTGTCCAGAGGGGAGCATGGACATGTTTGCTGGACCTGGAGAGGGGCTCAAGCAAGCAGGATGTAGGTAAATAGGCTTGGGTGCAAACTGGAGTGTACAGAAAGGTGTGCAGTGCTCAATTAAGGGTGTTAAGCAACCCAGCATTTCTTTATTTTGCCAGGATCAATGGTTGGGTATATGGCCTTTTGTGTGTCTTCATGGGTGGCACGAGGTACATGTGAGTTATAGGGGTCAAGGATAACCCCTTGCTTAGTGAAGCAAGGAGCCCGGTCAAGGGAGGCCAGGAAGCCTCACGCAAAAGAGTTTACCGCGCCATGCGTAAATTCACTGTACAAAATAGACATTATTTGGCTAGGATACCCAGGCATGCGCTGGACCAGCTTGCTGAAGAAGCAACAGCAGAGTCTTGGGGGGGGGGGGGGGGTGGGATTCCTCCTCTTAATTTGCTGGCCATACACCTGGGAGCGAATAATCTGGCATCTCTGGGGAGAAGGGCACTGTTTCAAGCATTACGGTCACCATGTGTCAGTTGAGCAACCAGCTGGGGACCTGTGAGATATGGTCTGAGATAACGCCCCGGGGTGTGGCAGGACGCACAATCCAGGGAAGCCATGGAGGTCTCTCGCAGGAAGGCAACAGCGGGATGAGGAAATTTACTGAGAAAGGGGGTTTGCCTTCGTCCATCATGGGTTACTGCACACTAAGGCCACAGGGTGTTTTGATGAAGATGGGGTACACCTGTCCAGAGTGGGTATGGACCTGTTCTTACTTGATCTGGGGGAGGCCTTCGGGACAGCAGGGTGTAAGTAAGGAAGCCTATCTTGGTGGGGGGCTCTGGGGTGACGGCCACACCCAGAGCTGTGGCGGAGTTACAGGGCGATCCAGAGGCTGTAAGGTACAGAAGGGTCCCCTCTGCACGAGCACAGTAAGGGTGCTAAAGCCAAATATCCACAGGGAGGTCCTCGCGTTGGACCCTGGAGGAGCGGCGGCGCCCCGTTAGTCCTGCGGGCGGTTGTGGACCTGAGCAGCTGGGGGTTGCCTGGAAGGCTCCGCCCCCCTCTGGGGCGTGAGCAAGGGAGTGGACCGGCGGTCCACCGGTGGGAGAGGTCACCCCTCCCCCAAATCTGACTAACACCGATTGGATTGGCCACGGTGTAATTTGGCTCATCAGGTGGCAGGCGGCGAGGTGCTGCCTGCCTTAGGATAGCCTGTAAGCGAACCCACCAATCTTGGCATTGTTGTAATGCTAATAAACCTGCAGCAATTTTCTCCACAAAGGTGTCTTGTCTGGTTATTTCGCTTAGAGATTGCTGTATGGGGGGATAGTGAGTGTTGCCGATATTGGCACTATGCTGGCTGCCCGGGGTCCACACAGGAGACCCCCTAAGAGGGCAGCCGCCCTTAGTGCCACAAGAGGACACAGAAGGCAGCCTCCTAGTGTTTGGGACCCTCAGGGGTCCGGTATGCAGCGTCACTTTCGGATAGAGGGGGTGGGGGGTGAGGTATATATACCTTTCCCTGCCCACTGGGCGCCCTCTTTGCCCACTACCCCTGATGCCGTTTTCCTCCCTGCCTCATACCCGGCGTTAAGACAGGGTGTGGGCGGGGGGAAGTTTTTGTCTAATGTATTCTTTTGTGTTGCAGGCGGAGTTACAGTGAAATCCAGAGGCTGTAAGGTACAGAAGGGTACCCTCGGCACGAGCACAGTAAGGGTGCTAAAGCCAAATATCCACAGGGAGGTCCTCGCGTTGGACCCTGGAGGAGCGACTGCGCCCCGTTAGTCCTACGGGCGGTTGGGGACCTGAGCAACCGGGGGTTGCCTGGAAGCTCCACCCCCCTCTGGGGCGTGAGCAAGGGAGTGGACTGGCGGTTCACCGGTGGGAGGGATCGCCCCTCCCCCAAATCTGACTAACACTGATTGGATTGGCCACAGTGTAATTTGGCTCATCAGGTAGCAGGCGGCGAGGGGCTGCCTGCCTTAGGATCGCCCATAAGCTAACCCACCAATCTTGGCATTGTTGTAATGCTAATAAACCTGCAGCAATTTTCTCCACAAAGAAGGTGTCTTGTCTGGTTATTTCGCTAAGAGATTGCTGTATGGGGGGATGGTGAGTGTTGCCGATATTGGCGGCACTAAAGCTGCGGCCTCAAGCCAGCCCTAAGAGTGAGCAGCCATAAGCTCTGTGGGAGTGTCCCCATGTTAGGGCCTGGAGGGCTGGGCTGTGTCAATAAACCACACTCCCGTCTTGGAGCTCTGGGGTGGGACTGCTCCCTGGACGGGGCCTGTTTCATCTGCTGACTCTTTCTGGCTGGCTTGTAAAGCCAGAAAGTTAAATAAACGAATGTGCTTTCCATCCTTTACAAAACAGGTTAGAAAACATCAAAACAGCATGTGCGGAATAAAGCAACGGAACTGTCAAAGTTTTTTTTCTCCAAAAAGACTCTAAGGAAAATCCTAACTCTGACAGCAAAATCGGTTTTGAAAGCCTCATGGAGCGCATCCCATAGCTGTACATCTCAAAGCGCTCCTTGTGGTTGGGGTGCCCTGGCAGGGGTTTCTAAGAGCTGCATGGGGGGATATCCTGGCATTGCTTGTGGGTAAGGCACAATACCATGCATGCCACCCTGTCCGTGCGACTTTCGGTGGAGCTGGGTAAAGGCTGGCAGGGACACCTCCGTGTGTGGGTGCCAGCTTGGGCATCAGCTGGGTCGCTGCTTGCTGGTGTCGCTCTCTGTGAACAAGGAACTTTGACTTAGTTGAATGAACCTTTTCAAGGATATTCTTGCCTGCTGTGGGTGAGTCCTTCCTTCACAATGCTAGAAGAGTAAAATGGGAGACTTTGAATAAACCATTGCGAGAATGTTTTTCCCCCATTCACCTCTGTTGAGCCAGAGGCACGTTCAGGCGGGTGGCAGCCAACAGAACATGGGAGTCTCTCGCCTGAAGCGGGTTTATAGGAGCCTCGTGGGGTGAACACCCCCTCAGGGGATTTCTGGAGAGCGCCCACACCTGCCTCATGCTCCAGGACAGTCAGCCTCTGCTGTACTGGAGTATGGAATAGAAGCCCCGCCCACTCTCCACTTTGTACTGCTTTACGGCATTGTAAAGGGCGCGTGTATTGTTAAACAGCAAAGGAAAGGATAGAGTGTGTTTTGTTGTAACTGCTGACGTCATTTGATTTGCGTTGAAAGTGGAGGGTTTGCAGCAACGTATAGGTAGTTATGCATGTACTGCTTGTGGAACTGGACATTATTTTTTTCTCCATGATCTGGCTTCATACAAACTACCCCCAACCCTAGACCATCTCTAGCTCAATAATTCAGAGTAGTTCCTTTGCCTATCTGCTACTAGCTTGCGCTAACCCACTAGGCACCATGTGAGTCGTGACAGACTGCCCCACACGCTGTTTTTTCTGTGGCCATAACTGCTCTCATCTTCCCTGACTTGTAGGGCTCTGGCTGGCCACGTTTCTTTGGATTTAATGTAACTCATTGGTGGGATATGCCTCTGCCCCTTCTCTCCCTCTAAGTTGTGAATTAATTTATTTGTCCCTCCTGTTGTATCATTTTTAGGTCTAGCCTAGAACAGCGCATGCGCTGTTGCTCGACTTTTAGTAAAGGGGATCTCGAAAGTGCTACCCAGGCATTTGCTGGCTGGCTACAAGCGTGAGTGCACGTGCACGCGCGGCCATCTGCCTTTCCTGCCTTACCTTTGTTGTCATAGGTAATTAAGCGCCTCTTACCGGGCACCCTTTCATGTCATCGCTCGTTACCTCTTCTGCCCCCCCCCCCGCCCTTTGCTGAGCTTACTTCATGTAGCGCAGTCTTTGCCTATCTCTGCCTGCTCTCCCAGCCCTTACTTTCCTCCCACTGCCCGCTCAATCTCTATCTGAGCCTCTGTCTGGGATATTGTTCTTGCTGGGTTTTTCCTTTAAAGAGGGATGGTATATCTTTTACATATCCCCCTTCTTTCTATCAAGCTCTCTTGTTTTTATCCATTTTATTTTTAACTTTCATTCTTTTTCTCTTGTCCGAATGACCTAACATTTATTGATTTCCCTTTCTACAGCATCCATTATGGTTCTTTCTATATGTTTATTTTTAATTTGCCACATTTTCTTTCTCCTTTTGCCTTGCTATGGCTCTTTAGCATTATCTGTTTTCATTCTCTTGTCTTATATGTTTACTTACTTTAATTTACTTCACATACTCTTCCCTCCGTTTTTTTTCTGTATTGTATTTCTTTCTGCCCCTTTTCCGTTTCCAGTTTTTTATCCTCTTTTGCACTCACTACTCTAGGTAATCCCCTTGTCTTCACCAACATACAGATCACAGCAAAGCCGGCCCTTCCCTCAAACTAGCTCCTGAAGTGTGTGCCGCCCTCCCCTTGCCCCGAGTGGGCATGGACCGCCTCTGCGGCCCGCTGCTGGCCCTAATCCCCGACACTTGTTTGTTTTAAAATGTCCGCCTCTCTGGGTGATGTTAAGAGGGGTCAGGCCGTCTCTCCTCGGCCCCTTCGGAGCCGGCACTCCCTCCCAGACTTTTTATGACATTACAGATCTCCAAACACAAGAGAGGGAACGCTGACTCGGCATGGGCTCAGCCCCAGACCTGACGTTTATCGTGCGCAAAGATGATAAGGGCTATTATCAACAACACACCTGTTTTAGCTACGCACACACACAACCACACACACAACCACACACACAACCACACACACACATAACCACACACACACACATAACCACACACACACAACCACACACACAACCACACCCACACCCACAACCACACCCACACACAACCACACACCCACACCCACACCTGCACCCACACACACAACCACAACCATACACACAACCACACACACAGACAAAACCACACCCAACCACACACACAACCACACACCACACACAACCACACACACACAACCACACACAATCACACACACAACCACACACAACCACACACACAACCACACACACAACCACACACACACAACTACACCCACAACCAGACACACACAACCTCACACACACCCACAACCACCCCAACAACCACACCCACACACCCCCACGCACACACACCCACACGCACACACCCACACACACACAACCCCACACACACAACCCCACACCCACAACCCCACACACACAACCACACACACAACCACACCCACACCCACACCCACAACCACACCCACACACAACCACACACCCACACCCACACCTGCACCCACACACACAACCACAACCATACACACAACCACACACACAGACAAAACCACACCCAACCACACACACAACACACACAACCACACACCACACACAACCACACACACACAATCACACACACAACCACACACAACCACACACACAACCACACACACAACCACACACACACAACTACACCCACAACCAGACACACACAACCTCACACACACCCACAACCACCCCAACAACCACACCCACACACCCCCACGCACACACACCCACACGCACACACCCACACACACACAACCCCACACACACAACCCCACACCCACAACCCCACACACACAACCACACACACAACCACACACACACAACCACACACACACAACCACACACACACACAACCACAAACACAACCACACACACACACAACCACAAACACAACCACACACAACCACACACACAACCACACCTAGCATTGGCATAGCCAATAGGTCTCACCTTTGGGACCTTATAAGTGTTTATCCGCGCAACAGTTGATGTGGTTGCACCAAGGATATTGTGCTGCATAACTAAATACTTAGAAGGTCCCAAAAGCGAGACCTATTGGCTATGCCAATGCTTGTTGGACTCGTTGTCATACTTTATTCATTGCCTCTTCTTTTGTCAGTGGCACAGGTCCTGGCACCTTTACAGCTTTCCTCTGGTAGTTGTTTTAGGAAGATTTTGTTAGTCATTTCATACCAACTGCACTAGTTAAACTCTTTCGGTGGCGTTTAATTATACATGTGGCTTGTGGTACTGCACCTTTTCACTGCTTCCTGCACAGTACAACAGTAAATGTTGCTGTACCCATTCCAGACAGACGCGGCAACCTGGAAGAAGCTCCCGGTATCGTGGCTGGGCCGTGCGGCCCTCTTTAAAATGATGGCATTACCGCGGTTTTTGTATGCGCTCCAAAACTACCCAGATCTGGTACCGCAAAAATACTTTGCAGATATCGAGACCACTCTGCGGGACCTGCTATGGGGTGGCACACCGCGCATGGCTCTCCCGAAACTTACCCGGGGGTGGTATGATGGGGGCATAGCGCTGCCAGACATCCGCAAGTATTACTGGGCAGCGCATCTCGCTGCCATTAATGAGGGCACGTATGGTAGTGGGGACGACCCCGGGTATGGGATGGATAGGTGGCTCCTTCCTGGGGGTAATTTTGAGGCTGCACTCTATTCGCGACCCAATAAGGTCCATTTCACGGGTCCCACAAAACACTCAGTCCAACTGTGGCATATTGCGAACCGGAAGCTAGGGTGGGCTGGTAAACTTACGAAGGCAGCCCCGCTGTGGGTGTCAGAGAGACTTGGGTCTTTGGGACACACTAAGGGATTCCACAAGTGGGATCTGATCGGTATATCCCGTATTGGAGACCTCTGGGGGGCGGGGGAATGGTGCCTTTCGCCTCCCTACAGAAGTCACATGAACTGGCGCACACGGAATTCTTCCGCTACATGCAGGTCCGGCATTCTCTTCAATCTAACATCCCACCAGGGACGACGCTCCCGGAATCCTCCCCCCTTGAGGATAGACTGCTTGATGGGCACATACCAGAAAGGGCAATATCCCTCACGTATAAGAAGCTCATACACCACGCCCCAGATCCACTGAGCTCCCTCAAAGGGAAGTGGGAGGCGGACGGCCTGGAAATCGATGAGGAAGAATGGAGAGAGGCGCTCTCGTCTCCCAAAGATGTGGCGATATCGGCAAGGTTACAGCTGATACAACTCAAAATACTACACCGGGTATACGTATCGGTCACCAGGCTAACGTTGATGGGGAGGAGTGCGGACGGGCTTTGTCGAAGGCGTTGTGGGGAGAGGGGGACGTTTCTTCATATAGTATGGAAATGCCCACAAGTCTGCACATACTGGGCAAAGGTACATGACTGTATGAGCACGGTGTGGGGAGTGAAGTTGTGGCCTGAAGCCAAAAGATGCCTCCTAAACATTTGGGAGCCCACGGACCTACCGGTAAAGGGTAGAATATGGGTAACACTGGGGTTTGTGATTGCAAAGCGTAACATAGCACGTTTGTGGGGGGCAGAGGCGCCCCCACTGCTTGGTGCATGGAAGAAAGACATGGACTGGTGTATGCTGCAGGAGAAGACAGTGTATGTTTCAAGGGGGTGCCCCGGGAAGTGGGCGACGGTCTGGTCTCCCTGGAATGCTTACCGTGGTAACATCTGTGAGCCCCCAGCTCTCTCCCCCCCCCCCCCCCCACCTCGAGGACAGGTCAACCCAATAGCACGATGAGAATGTATGCTCCCGCTCTACTTTGCCATGTTAAGTGATAAGAATGTATAAGAGTCCAGGGCTGAACCACTGTAACTCCAAAGAACTACAATCTGTGAAGTGACCAACATGTTTATGTCTGTTCATAAAAATAGTTTTTTTTAAAAACATTTTTTGCTGTACCCACCATAATGTGCTGCATAGCAAAATACTTATAAGGTCCCAAAGGCGAGATCGATTGCATTGCAAATGCTTGTTAACATAGTAATTGATGCTTCTGCACCATAAGATCTTCATAGAAGTCATAACCATTAGAATAATTTGCCACTGCTTGTGGGGACCACGAAACACTTCATATATATGTCCATATATCTTTAAAAAAACGTTGAGTCCAACATGTCCATATGTTGCTCAACATTGTCCAACAGCCTATCACAGGCAAGATTTCTGACTGTTGTACTACTAACCACCCTTTCCAAAAACTGCATTGCAGCACCTATGACACAACTCACTGCCTACAAGCAGTTTAAAATTCAGAAAACATCTCTGATAGGATTTTGGAGGGCGATATTGGACTCTTCCTACTGATTATATGGACATGTACATATATTGATATGAGGTGTTCTGGGGAGATGTATTCTAAATGTTATTACTTCAAAGAAGGTTCCTACAATGCAGCACCAGACAACAAGTAAGTAACCATGTCTTTCGTCTAAATCTCATCTAAGAAACTCTCCTTGGAGCTCTGTGGTCCACTCCATCTACCCTACTCCAATTTGTCCTTTCCCCCAAAACAAATCTTTAAATCCCACTCCTTATAGATAAGACTGATAAGTGTCAGCTTACAGCACTGCCCAAATTGTGTGGGAGGGTTTAAAAACAGGCGGTGGGCTATGTAAGCTTCCAACAACACCCTAATAACGCCAGAGGAACAAGTTGGGCAACACTGACAGCCTCCTGCACTTCCCTTCTAACTGGTTTGTAGGACACAAAATAAAATGTGGCTCTAAAAACCTCTACTAATGGAGCAGTAAGTAAGAGAAAAGGCGTTTTGGCAGTTGAAACTCCTAGCGCCGGGACACCTCCGTTGGAGGTAGCTGTTGCGCTTTACAAATGCTAATAATAATAATAATGTGTCAGATGCCAGAGAAATGGTAGTCACAGCAGGTGCGTTGTATCTCAGCAAACAGAAATCAAGAGTGGGGGAACTAAAGTGGAAAAGAAGAAATGCGTTGAAGGCATTTAGATGCCTGCACATGGGCTGGGGGTCACTCTCAGTGATGAGTGTTGTGCAGGAAGAGGGATAAAGTGGTAATTAGAGGGAGAAAAACTACAGATTTTTTCCTTTCATTATCCGATAAGTTTGAAAACCGATACTGTGAGGTTTTGGTTAATAAAATCGCTATGTCTTATTTCTCCAATGAAATGCATTGAGGTTAATGAATGTTTTTTTAGAAGGGCAAAATAAACATATGTAAAAAAAAATGAGGTAATTCTAGCTCTCTGAGGTGTCTTGTCTTATGCCGGCAAACAGGGCCGATAAAACAAATGACTTTGGTATTGTTATGTTATGTTATATGATTTTTGTATAGCGCAAATCACCACAGGTCTCTAAGCGCTTCTAGCGAAAAAAGTGAGCCAGTCACTGGTGCAGAGGTATAACAGCGGCGGCGGAGGCAGATGATTACGTGGTGGTAGCCGCCTCTTTAAATAGGAAGGTTTTTAAATGTTTCCTAAAAGTGAGGCGGTCCGGTTCCCTGCGTAGGTGTTCTGGCAGATCATTCCAGATCTGCGGGAGAAGAACAGAGAACGCTCTGCCCCCCTTTGATTTAGAGATGTACCTAGGGGAGCTAACCTGCATGCCTCAGAAGATCGCAGAGTCAGGTCGGGAACGTATTTCTTCAGGCGACTATTTATGTACTTAGGTGCCTGGCCGTAGATTGCTTTGTGGGCAATGCATAGACCCTTGAACTGCGCTCTCTGTTTGATAGGAAGCCAGTGTAACTTATGTAGCAGGGGGGTGGCATGTGTCTTTCTAGGGAGTCCAAAAATAAGCCTGGCCGCATCGTTCTGGACCACCTGCAGCCTCCCAATAAGTTTTTGAGGGAGGCCAATGTATAGAGCATTTCCGTAATCCAGCCTAGAGATGACAGTGGCGGAAACAATTGATTGTAATGACGATGTTGACAGGAGAGGGACGAGTTTCCGCAATTGCCTGAGTAGGCCAATGCAGGTTCCTACAACCCTAGGCTCAAAATAGGTATTTAACTTTGTATCGTTCTGAAACTGTTACTTGCAAAAAAGAGCAATCACCATGAAAAAGTACTTTTCTGTTGGTAGTTAAATTTCATAGAAAGCTGAATGATTTTTAGTGGCGAATTGGTTTGCATGGCACTGCATTTACTTTAAGTCGTACCAAGTCTTGACGCTTTATTTATGTGATGTTTGACAAGAATTAGCACATATATAGCATTATAATGTATTCCAAAAAGCACGTACCATGTTACATAAACTATATCATTTGTGATCCTTTATACAGAAACTTGTTATCCATATAATGTATTTCGTATTATGGTATCTATTTCCCAGAGATTTAGGAGCATAATTAGCATTTGGGAAAATGTTAATCAATCAAAGAGAACCTTTTGAGCTTATGGGTTTGGCTAGCTTGTCACTTTAGGATAATGTGTATACTAATTTCAAATTACCCAGAGCAAAGTTGGAGGGTTACACCAGCTCAAATTTGGGTCACTGTGTACCAAATGAATCTGTGTGCCAGTACCGAATGATTCACCCGAGTTGTATCCCATTCCAGATAGTAGGCACATTGGTAAGTACTACCCCATGCTAAATAATTTCAACAGAAATTGTTCATGCTTTACGACCACTTGTGAATCAGCCATTTTGAAGTCTGTAGCCATACCAACACAGATGTTGCCATCTGACACATACTGTGTAAAAGTAATCAACCTTTACAACGTAACATTTACCCCGCATACCATCACCCCGCATACAATATTAACGCAAGTACCATTACCCCGCAATAGCATTATAACGCATGGCATTACATTTTATATGCTTTTACCACGCATGCTTTTAAAACGAAATTCGTTGTAAATGCATGAATGGTAAAAGCATATGTTTTTTATATTTAAGTTTAAGGTAAGTATTTGGTTTTGGGGTGTAGGGGTATATGTTTTGGGGTTCAGGGTAATTTTAGGGTATAGGCTGGGTTTGGGTTTTTGGGGTGCTTGGGTATTTTTAGGGTTTAGGGGGTTTTAATGTTTTGGGGTGCAGGGGCATTTTTAGGGGTAATGGTGGGTTTAGGGTTTTGGGGTACAGGGGCATTTTTAGGGGTAAGGGTGGGTTTAGGGTTTTGTGGTACCGGGGCATTTTTAGGGTTTAGGGTGGGTTTAGGTTTTTGGGGTACAGGGGCATTTTTAGGGTTCAGAGTTTGTGTGGGTTTTGGAGGTACAGGTGTATTTTTATGGTTTAGGGTGGATTTGGGTTTTTGGTTGCAGGAGGTATTTTTAGAGGTCAGGGTGGGTTTAGGATTTGGGGTACAGGTGTATTTTTAGGGTTTAGGGTGGGTTTGGGGTGCTGGGATATTTTTAGGGTTTAGGGGGTATTAATGTTTTGGGGTAAAGGGGCATTTTTAGGGCTTTGGTTGGGTTTGGGTTTTGCAGTACAGGTGTATTTTTAGGGTTTTGGGTGTATTTAGGTTTTGGGGTACAGGTGTATTTTTAGGGTGGGTTTGGGTTTAGGGGTACAGGGGCATTTTTAGGGTTCAGGGCTTGTTTGGGTTTTGTGGTACAGTTGTATTTTTAGGGGTAAGGGAGAGTTTAGGTTGTTGGGGTACAGGGGCATTTTTAGGGTTGAGGGCTTGTTTGGGTTTTGTGGCACAGTTGTATTTTTAGGGGTAAGGGAGAGTTTAGGTTTTTGGGGTACGGGGCATTTTTAGGGTTCAGGGTTTGTTTGGGTTTTGGGGTTCAGGTGTATTTTTAGGGGTAAGGGTGGGTTGGGATTTTGGGGTGCAGGGGAATTTTTTAGGGATCAGGGTGGGTTTGGGTTTTGGGGTTCAAAGGGTAATAATTCTTTTTTTAAATATATATATAATTAATATTTTGATTAATAATAATTTTTGATATTTAAAAAAATATATATAAATATACATATATAATATATACATATATATATTTAGGATAAGTACTTTTACTGAGTTTATGCCTTCACCACGCATGCATTTGCGTTGTAATGGCATGCATTGTAAAATCATATGCGGGGTAAAAGTTTGCAGGGTGATGGTATTGCGGAGTAATTGCACCCGCGTTGTAATAAATGTGGAGTGATGGTATGCGGGCTAATTGTTATCGGGAGAACGTCATATATTCCTGTGTAAAACTTGTTTTCTCCGCTAAGTATTGACCAAGTCACAAGAAAAATTCAGCATTTTCCTCTTCTCGCCCACCACAATTAGGGTGATAAAAGGGTTTCAATGATGCCTATGTCGTATCGCAATGCCCATGAACAAACGGACTTGCTGTCAGTGGCGAGATGCAAAACGTTGGGACCCCCATGTTGAATGTAATGAGGCCCCCCTGAGCCTCCCTTATCCCGCAAGGGCTATAGGGGCATGCATTACGCCCTCCTTGCTGTCTTCCACAGCTCCTACATAGTTTTTCTCTCACCTCAGAAAAGGAATGCATAGCAAGCCCCCCACCAAGCTAATGCCTCTTTATAAAGTAACTGCAACACTGTAGTGCAGCAAGAGGGTTTGTTCATCTTCTTCATTGGGTTTCATGTCAGTTTTGTTTGGAGCTCCTGGGCGTATTCATTTCATGAGTTGGAACATTTGTCCTAGGAAGCTTGTCATCAAAATTCTTTTCAGTCTGTACCTATATTTTGTCTTGTTGGCTCACTCTGGGCACTCTATAATGCTTGTCTGGTATGAGGCAAGAGAATTCTAGAGTGAAGAGCGAGAGAAGGTCATTGTTTGCAGTGGCGGTTTATCTGTTCGCTGTTGACGCTTTATAATTCGTGCTTATAAAATATACTGATGTGCTTAACTCGCGCTTCATTCCTTGTTCTTTCATCAACTGCTAAAACCTAGCTATCAATATCATCTTATTTCTAATGTAATTGTACTATGTTGCAGTCATTAGGAAATGTTCTTCCATCCCACCATCTAAAGCACTGATTACTGGTAATCACTCATCGGAGTCCAGGGCTTCCTTGTCACAGTCCTTCCTGCATGAGGTTGAGTGCTCTCCCTGGAGTCAGCAAATACAGTTTCCCTAAACCCACACTACATTCCATTTAGAAATCCTCACTTCTACAACTTGAGCATAGTACTATCTTTGTTTCCTGCCCATACCTCCTAAACTTGGCTACCTGCAAGCACCGCCTGCCCATAGGCAGGCCTCAAAATGCCAGCGCTCCAGAGGCAGCAGAGCAGGGAATACAAAACGTTTTCTGGACTGTGAGGAGGACTACTGGTAAGTAATCAGGGGCTTTACCAACTCATCATCTGCTGACCTCCGAGCCAACAGAAAACAAAAGAGAACAGCCACACGTGAAACGTAGCAACGCAACTATCCATGTTAGGAAACCTCTACAAAAGAAAAACCAGTGGAAGAATCTCGAAGCAGCTGGCAAGCCCAAAATTAGACAACCAAAGTCAAATATAGGCTTGAAGTCCCTTAGGGAGGACATCCTCCAACATACAGCCCAGGAAACAGCTCAGTATGTATAAAGAATCACCCAGCTGGAAACTACTGAACCTAGCAGCCAAGGGTCACAAAGGAGGAGAAAAGCCAGATCAAGGCTTCAGAAGCAGTCAGAAAAAGCAATTCGATCAGTAACTAAGTAGAGCCAGCCAGGTTTGGAAACATAGCCCCGAGCAGCATCTCAACTGGGAACAAACCATGCATAACCTGCAGAATCGCCTCCTCGCAGCGTGGCATGGCCGAAGGCAGTCCAAAGACCAACGGACGGGAGTGTTCTACCGCTAAGCAGTGGTGCTGTGGGCCGTGACCTTGGAACATGCCTCAGGGAATGGGGGGACCTTCTGAGAGGAGTGCATCCCCAGGGGCTGGAGGTATTCCCTGAACGGAACTGTTGGTGGTCCACCAGCCAGGCTCTTATCTGGCTGGAACACTCTTGAAATAGGCCCCTGTTGATCTGATGCGCGTCTTCAGAGGGGCCGTTGTTACTCAAGCTGATCTTGAAAGGAGCCAGACCACCCTCTTCATCTTTTCCCTGTAGATCCTCCTGTAACAAACTAGAGCATTCTCCTCCCTCTAAATTAAAGTCTGCGTCTTTCGGTCGCATCCTTACCTGTGCAGGGCACTCTAAGATATTTTTGGGTAGTTCTGCTGCCAAACCTTCTCACAAAACGGCACCATTCACAGCTCACTCCATCCCTGAATCAGGAAGTGACGCGTTTATCTCAAAACCAACAGCGTTCCTTCTTCCAATCCTATAGCAGACACTTCCTCAATTCACCATGTTGGAAAAACCTTGTCTATATCACTCCCTGCAAGATCCTTTTTTCTGTTTCTCCATATATACGGTTCTGAAGCCATCAACAGATTGCGTTTCACACACTCCTGCAACTTTTGTCGACAGCCCCTTGTTTCTTTCCTTGTTATTTGTCGAGCTCATTCTAGGTTCTGATTTCATCTTTAGCCTGTTCCGGCTGAATCTAATTATCTAGAACTCTGCCTAGGGTTTTAGAGTCCCTGCCTCCTCTACTTTCATTGTAAATTTCGATTCAAGTAATGCTTACTTATTTTGGCAGCTTTTTTTCTCCTTTCAAACGAGACACCTGTTGCCTTCATGTGAAACCTATAGACGTTTGGCAACACAGCGGTTACAGGAAGGAGTCGCTCATACTAGCAATATGGATCAAAGATGCAAATATGACTTCTGCGTTCAGCACTTCACAAAGCAAGAGGCCAAAGACCTAAACCAAGGGTTACCAACAGAGGAGCACAGAATCCCCGCCACAATAAGGAAAATGCCGAAGCAACAGTCTACCTGGAATCAAATGGTAACTTTCTCAACCAGCACCTGGAGGCATAATGGAGAGGCCCTCAGACCCCCAACAAGGTGTGCAAGACCGAAAATCCCCCCTAGAATGAAAAAAAAACCCAGAATATGCCATCTCAGGAGGCAGCAATCTGCTGCCAGGTCAAACAAGGATGCACAACCCCAAAAAATCAACAACTGGAAACAACGTCCGAATATCACAGACACAAGAAGGACAGATAGGCCAAAAGAAACATCCCTTGAGAATGCAGTGACAACCCTTGGAACGGCAGCACCGCTGCTGGTGAACATACAGTCAGCAGCAGAAGCAGAGAACCTCTCTGAGGAGGGAAAATGGCAAAGATGGAAGGCCAGAGGCCAGACATACTCATTCCAGTCCTAGAACAAGCAGGCACCCATTGCAGAGTGCCAACACTCTGTACCAGCAAGGGAGCCGCATTCACAAGTATAGCAGGCTGAGGCAAATACCCGAGTGAACATAGGGACTGCAGGGATGGAATAGAAACTACCCCAAAATACCATTGGGCCAAAATGATGTGACGCTGCCTGACACAGTCGTGCTGCGTCAGGAGGAGCGGCTCCAGTAATACCATTGATAGATCATAGAGACCGTTTTGGTGCGAGTTTGCAGGAAGCGTTGAAGGAGGTTTCCTAGCCTTGCTGTTGCGGAGTGCATGCAAAGCAGGAGAGCCAGTGATGATGGAGAAAAGTCACACCTTTGCCATTATTGCCAGATGTGACCAGCAGTGCTAGAATCGAAGATGGCAGCTGTAAGACTCTGCAGAGAGTGGGGGGGAGTTACACAGAGGAGATGTCTGGGACACCATGGAGCCAACAGCACCAGGCAGCTGGATCCCACACCCCCCTTCTCTCCCCGAGTACAAATGTGATTGTTGCTGCACAAGGGTGGCAAGGTGGCCCCTGGCAGGGCGAGGAACTAATGAGGCAGGATGGCAGTGGCCAGTCTCAATGACCATGGCATAGGTCTGTGGGGCCTGGGGAAATAGACTGAGAAGAGGTCCCGAATGGTGGCTGAAAACAGTGCCCCTTTTGCCCTCAAAAGCCATTTTAGCATACAGCAAATGAGCTGGGCTGTGCAAGGAGCTGGTGGAATTCACTGATTCAGGATGCCCCAGAGAATTGACCTTGGTGGAGCTCAGTGATGCTGACAGTGCGCGAGACAGCTGACTTCTCATGTACTGAGTTCCTCAGAATTCAATGTTCATATCGGCAGATGTGAGAGATCCCAGCAGTGAGGATGGGCAGGCAACGGTGAGCTGGTGTGAATGGTGCTGGGGCTGTAGCCATGTGTGTTTGTGTGTGTTTAGCATAGTGCCCTGGCTCCCCTGATCCTCAGTAAAGACATGAGAAAGTACCACCAGAGCTGTGGGGAGGGGTTCTGATGTCCTACTATACCACGAGAGGTGTCGCCTGACTGCTCACTCTTTCCCCTGGCTGCACTGAAGATGCAGTGATAACATGTAAGGCTAGAACTGAGGTCATATTGACTTCCTGATTCCCTGTGCTGCGAAGGTGGCTCAGGACATTGGGGTGGTGGATCGAGAGAGGTCAGCTGTCTAACCAAATACCAAGCCAAGCACTGGCAAAGCCAGTAGCTCTGGCCTTTGGTCAAGTTTTTGTTGTTGTTTTCTCTATTGTACTGTAGTAACTTTCAAAAGCCCTTCATATGAAACTGATGGACCACACATGCCCCTAGGAGTCTGCTTTCATTGGAACTATATTTCACTGGACTCAGTGACGGCAGTCTGACCTTTGCTGCACCATTCGTGGCATCTCAAAGGGTAGAATGAATGAATGAGAAAGCACTTGTAAAGCGCCTAGTTACCCGAGGGCATCCCAGCGCTAAGGAGTACGTTAACCCAGATTCACAACAGATCAGGGAAAAGGAGGGTTTTTAACTGTTTGCAAAAATACAGGTGGTTAGATTGAGAGCGGATGTGAAGGGGGATGAGATTCCAAATCTTGGCAACATTATATGAAAACAGGCGGCCTCCTATTTACCTGTCATGTCAAATGCCAAAGAATGTTTTCGTTTAAAACAATAAAAACAGATTTAAACAAAAAAAAAAATATGAAAACAGGCGGCCTCCACTTCTTGTTTGTTTGATTTTTGGTACTGTTAATAGGTATTTACCCTCTGATCTTAGGGCTCTTTTGGGCTGGTAGGGATGGATCATAGCCTGAATCAACGGGGATCCTTTTCCAGCTAGTGCTTTATGTTCAATGCACATAGCTTTAAATTGAATCCTCTCCTGGACTGGGAGCCAGTGTAATGAGGTCAAAGCAGGTTTGGCTGAAAGCCGTTTTGGAACATTTAGGAGCAGCCGAGCTGCACAATTTTGGACCGTCTGTAGTATTTTATTAGTGGAAAATGGTGATCCTAGGTAAATAGCATTTGTGTAATCCAGTGGAGACAGGATTAATGACAAGCGAGATAGCCTCTGTGTAGGCCCGCAACCGCTTGGAACAAAAATGCATTTCAGCAGGAGCCTGATGCTTTGTAATATTCTAGTCATGCTGGTTGCCGTTGGCAGTAAGTCTTAGAATGATTTAATGCAGTCCTGAAACAATGAATATTTTATTTTCGCAACGTAAATCAGCGCAGGATATCACTGCAATTCAGATATATTCTTTTTTTTCTAATGCAATCCAGCAATTATTGCTTTTCATGCTCTTTTCCAGCATAGTATATAGTCGTCCCTTGGAGTGTGTTCACAAAGTAAAATGCATTAGTAACCTGCCTACAGAGTTGAGCAAAGCCAACGAGTGAATAACAAAGCAGGGCCTACGCTTCTTAGTGTCATTTAGTTGGACTATGTACGAGCATTCTATATACACAAACACAAGAGTGAGCTTCTCTTTGCAACGCTCACCGGCTACTTGTGATGAAAGGAGAGAACCCCAGGATTTATTCTTTATTTCTGAGACAAATGTACAGAAGAGAAAGAAAAATGTGCCCCTACCCCCTCAGGAAGACTTCTTGGAAACCCGACCGCTTCAAAAGTTTGTCGAGCTCCTAATTTGGTTTCCAGACAAACAAGCATTGGCATAGCTAATAGGTCTTGCCTTTGGGACCCTATAAGTGTTTAACAATGCATCACATTATTCTGGGTGCTGTTCCGCCAATGATTGAAGAGCTATACAATTACTACACACTGCGTGACCCATGTCCGCTATGGGTCTGTCCAGTTAGAGCGGCCTATGAATGAGCCAAAGGCCAGTCCTATGATTTGCTGTGTGCCTCGCCACCGGTAGGGTGCATGTTGCAGATGTCCGCTTCCCTTGCAGATTGTTGCCTGTCCTCTTTTGCTGCCAGCCACACTGACTGGCAATGCTCCGTAACGTGTTCCTACTTGTATGAGTTAAACTTTATAATTGGTCGCTGTTGCTGTATTTAACCAATTATAAAGGAGTTCAGCTCCTGACTTATTCGGAAGATGTGCCGGCTTACTTTTGGGACGGATAGCAATATTTGAGCCCAAGGGCCCCTTCTACCAGCACCGAAAAAAAGAAGAACTGCGCTGGAGACACACTGCATGATGGGGCTGTGGCTGAAAAAGTGGAGAATGATAGAAGTGTAATTTGACACAGCATGGTGGGATGAAGTGGGAGGTTAAGAAGGGAGGGGGTGGGGAGGAAGTGCAGTCATGTGATGCAAAACCATCTGTTATGCTGGGGGAGGAAGTAACAGTATGTGACTGAGATGACCTGGTGGCTGCACCACGGGCTCTCCCCTTTCCAAACACAAAACAAAGCCTGTGCCTCTGCCGGCAGCCCCAGCACATGCTGTACTTTCACTGTGGGCAAGCATCTGCTTTCAACCCCCCACCTGGTGACCTTTCACTTCCGGTGCCACCACACATTCTATTCCAGGTAAGCTTCTGCTTCCAACCGGACCGGGTGACCTTTCACTTCCTGTACCACCATGCCTTTCCTTCCGGGTAAGCGCCTGCTTCCAACCCGACCGGGTGACCTTACACTTCGGGTGCCATCACTCCTCCCAACTTCTTCCGGGCCACAGGCTCCACCCTTGACTATTTCTTCCGGTTCAACCCCCAAGGCCATTGCGGTAGCCTGCCAGTACCCCCTGGGTCCTGACTGTTACCTCTTTGTGGCCTGTTCCCCTTCGGGCAAATGCTAAGTTTAAGTAGGATTGCTAGCAACACACCCTCCTGCAAGTCTCCTCTGCCCCTGCGACTGACTTTTCCCAAGTGTACCCCGCTCTAAACTTTTTCCTTTCTCAGAGGGTGGGTGGGTCTTCTCTGTAACATTCCCAGGAGAAAGAGAGTGTTGCGACCCTCGATTGTGTTTAAATTACCCACCACCCCAGCCAAATTCCTTGCTTAAATTTATGGCTGGGCTGAACCCAGTGTCCTAATCTGCTGCCCAGCAAGTTCCTTGCCTACGCTGCCCTTACCCCCGCCGTTTCCAGCCCGGGTTCTGCTCCTGGGGGTTGGCCTCCAGTAAGGCCCCCGGTCCAGCCAGATTCTCCCCCCCCCTTTGGGGAGGGGGGGCCAAACCAAGTGGCATAGCGAAGGCTTTCGCTTCCAGGAAGACCCCCCTGCCATAGCTGCGCCTCAATTCTTCTAATACACCTACAACACTTTGCATTAAATATTGCCCATATGTTCTGTAGAAGATTTGGCATAAGGTTGTTTATGGTTGAATCTGACAACTGTATAGCTCCCTCCTTGGGATGGAGCCCCTGCCAGGGACCTCCAGGGAATAATCTAAGAGTATCTCACTTTGTGTCATACATGCTCCTTGTGAGAAAGTGGCTCTGTATATACTGTTCCCAAATAGGTACAGTGTGTACAGAGTCCACAGTCCCCAGAGGTTTGGCAGAGGCTAAAGTTAGATATAACCTTACTCTCTAAAGTGGTAGCTTGGTCACGCAGTAAGGCAGTATCAGAGGACAATGTAAAGCATTTGTTGTACCCACTCAGTCAGCAAATGGTCTCACACACTCAATAACTGAACTCTAGGCCAATGGTTTATATATAAAAAATATATGCTTGTTTTATTTTAGAACCAACAATTGGAATTAAAATATACTTTCTCAAAATGAGATGCTTTATATAAATAATTTTGCAATATGCAATTGACTTTTGTAAACAGTTACAAGTGGTTGCAATAGGCAACACTATTTTAAACACAATAATGCATTGAGTTCAATGGAAGTTTCAAGTTATTTGCCACAGATTACTTTTAGGATTACTTTTGGAATTCCAGGACTGGATCCTAGATTCAGTCCTGGGTCAGCACTTAGAATCAAGTGATAAAAGTCGATTTAATTACCGTGATGATTTTTAGACAATATTTTGCTATTTTAAAAGTTGACACTTAGAAAATATTTCATAGAAAACAGTCAATGATTCCCTATGGAAGAAAATTCAAGTTGCAGGTATAGTATGTTCTCGTTACTTTTGTAATCCAGTACTGGGTACCTAGACTCAGTACTGGGACCTTTATCCAAAACAAGTAAGCAATTACGTTTTCAGAAGTTATACGATTTTTAAAGAATATTTAAAGTTTGCAGAAATTGACACTTAGAAGAAATTTCACAGAAAAACAGTCAATGATTTCCGTTGGGAGAAAATTGGGTTACTGGTAAGTACAGTTGTAAGTATTTTTCAGAGTCAGTGCTGGGCACCAAGATCCAGCACTGGGAGCTCACCTAAGGGCAGGTGAGTATTTTCATTTTCGTTACTCGGCTGATTTTTGGTGAATATTTTAAGATTTGAAAAGTCCACACAGAAGAAATTTCAGGAAAAAGCCAGTCAATGTTACCCTATGAAGAAAATTGAGTTATCGGTTTAAAGGTAAGTACTTGACTGGCAGAGTTGAGGTTCTGGGCATAGACTCAGGGGTCCCCCAGGGTCAGGTAGGTACAGTTGGTTCACTCCCAGCGGCACTAGGGCGGCCGGGTGCAGAGAGAGTTAGGCCCAATGTTATCCTACGAGGGATAGGGGGGCTTTGGTTGGTGGCTGCTGATTAGCAGGCCACGCGGCTGTGGAAGCTGGGCTCCTGGTCACTTACTCAGGGCAAGTGGGGAAGTAGATAGGTGTAGAGGTTGCACTGCCAGGGCCACTCGGGTGGCTGGGTGCAGGGTGCTTTTGAGCCTTCGGGGACTCATTTGATTTCAATGGGAAATCTCCGGTTTAGAAAAAGACTGCAAGCTCGGGGACGAGGATTCTTCAGGTGCCACCACCACTTCGAGAGGCAAGTTGGGTAGTTAGAGGATAGGTAGGTATCCCGGGATTGGGCACAGGGGGCAGCGGGGCGCCGGGTGCAGGGGTGCCTTTTGGTGTCGGGAAATCTTACCCTCTGTTGATCGCGGTTGGGGGGGCACCTTGTTCTGAGGCTGAGGCTTCTTCAGGAGTGTCGAAGGCGGTCCTTGGGTGCCGGACTTGGGGTCACAGTCACCGTGGGGTCGTCCTCGTGGTCTTTGTTCACTCTGGCACAGGCCAGGCTTGGCTGGTGCAGAGTGTGCTGGGTTCACGGTTCCGGGCTGCTGCGAGGGATTGGAAGTAGATTTTGAGTAGAGCCTCTACTCATGGGAGTCCCAGGGGCTTAGAGTCAAAAGGTAGCCAGGTCCTCTGGGGTTTGTGAGGTTGCTGGCCACAAGAGATGCCGGGTTGGAGCAGGAGCAGGTTCGAGGGTCGACAGGCCGGTAGGGCTGGGGCCAAAGCAGTTTGTGTCTTCCTCTTCTTAGCAGCTACAGGGCAGGTCTTCTTTCTTCTAGCTCTTCTTCGGATTTTGGAATCTGGAATCTGGGGAAGGAAGATTCAGGGTGCCCCTAAATACTAGATTTAGGGGTGTTTCAGGTAGGTGAAGGGCAGGGACCAATGGGTCCCTGTCCTGGGGTGGGTACACCCCCTATCCTGCCTCTCTCCTGTGGGAGGGGGCAGTAGCCTAGTCCTGATGGGCAGGGCTTCCCATCTTCAAGATGGCGAGAGCCCAGAGATGTACTTCACCTCGTCTCCCCCACCTGAGGGGTGGGGTTGGCAGGCTGGCACATCCCCTGTTCTTATTTGGGGTTTCCAGCCAAGCTTCCCGTGGGGGGTTGCAGTGGCCTGGGGAAGCTCACAGAGGCGGCATGCCTTTGAAGCTTTCCCCTGCCCATCCTGGGGGAGGAGATTTAGCACCTCGCCCAGGATATGCATTGTTGCAGACCAAGGAGAGCAGGGGCTCTCCTACCCAGGGGTCCATCAACATGTCTGCTGTGTGGCAGCCTAGGCAGCCTCAGAACAGACGTGGATTGTAGGTTTAGGTTTCAGGGGGCCTCTCTAAGATGCCCTCTGTGGTGCTTGGTACATTAAATCCCACACTTGCATCTGTGTGGATTTAATGTGCTGAGCAGTTTGATACCAAGCTTCTCAGTCTTCAGTGCTGCCATTATGGTGCTTTGGAGTTCGTGTTTGACAAGCTCCCAGCACCATGTACTCTTAGATGGCAGCACTGCACTTACAGGACCCAGGAATGGACCTGGGTACTGTAGGGGGACAGGGCTCCTGCCTCTGTACCCATACCACTGGCATAAGGCACCCAGCTAGAGGGGTGGCTGATGTATGCCAGGGCAGTGTAGGTTGTGGGCATGGCACACAGGGATGTGTGCCATGTCGACTCTCTGTTTTGTCTTGTACCCAGACACTCAGCCTGCAAGAGCAGTGTGTGTGTGCTAGGGTACAGGGCCTCTAAGGGTGGCACAATGAGTGCTGCAGCCCTTAGAGGCCTTCCCTGGTTACAAGGCCCTGGGTACCATTTACCAGGGGCTGACATGTGGCCAGGGTTAGCCAATTTGGGTTTTGGCTGTTAGGCAGTTTTTAGGGAAGGAACATGATTGGCAGGAGCCCAGGGCACAAGGAAAAGTGCATCAGCTATTAGGCAAAAAAAAAAAAGGGGGGGGGGGTTACTGCAACAGAAACCCACTTTCTTACACTCCTGGCCAAGTTAGGAGGTGTTCCTTTATACTGAGAAAGAAGTTGCCCCTTCCTATAGTTGGGAAGTTGTTTCCTACCAAAGTCAATGATCACAACATTAGCATTTGTTGACCAAGTGCGGCACGTTTTAATCTTTAAAGCAGTGCACCTTTGAACGTTGAAAGAGGAATGCTGAATTCCCCCTTTATTGCAGCCAGCTCTGTCTGTAGCCCTCGTGAAGTAACCGTGTTCGAACACCCACACTGCTCTACACTCTGTGAAGTAGAACAAAAACACAGCAATTGTGAACAATAATATCCTAGTAATGACTTTAATATACTGCTTAAACGTTACAGTTTTCCATGCCTTTTTGCACTGATGTCCACATAAAGTTCCCCCTGAACTTCTGGCATCCTATATTTGTGGGTGAGGATGTATTCTAGTGATAGACTCCTGCCTATTATACATGTATCCAGCCATGAGCATAACTGGGCAATGAGGGCTGATCCTTGTATGCTACATACCATGATACAGGGTTACCTGCTAATTTGATCTGTTTTGTATGATCTCACTGATCAGGCTTATGTTGTGCGGTCTGAATTAGCTACACTTAGCAAAGGGGGGGCTGTTGCCTTTGTCTCCTTTACTGTTGGTATCCGCTCAATAACCCGGAAAGCCCATTTTTGGGTTTTAATTCAAATGTGGCCCATCCCAGAGAATATTTCTTTTTTTGGGGGGCGGGGGGTGGGTATTGTACCATTGAGCTTTACAGTGCGACCTATATTTACTTGCAACTTTGGCCCACACCATAAAGTTCTTGCCCCCCCGCACCACCAACTCTGTAAAATAGTCTGTTGAAATTGAAACTTTAGCTGCAATGTTCGCAAAAGCCCGTAAACAACGCCAGTACCACTGACTTGTTCCAACTGCTACATCCTTTTATGCCATGCCCTTTTACTTTGCTTGTAATTTGTGAAATGCTTTACCCAGTTTCTGAACAATACCCTTTTTGCCATCTGACTAGACTGTTTCCTGGTCATAACCTATAATGGAAAGCATCTTATTAATATGTATGTTCCAGTCCACATGACCATATGGCTTTGGCTCTCCTCCAAAACATGTGCCTTCCTACCAGCCATGTCTTTAGAGCAACCCTATGCCTTTTTCCTCCATTGCACCTAGGTTCCTTTTACTATGCTTGAAATTATTTTTTCAAATAGAGTGTCCTCCTGCTGTGCTGTATGCACTTAAATTGCTCTTTCACCGGTTCACACTTTTCACTGGGTAGTACCTAATTGTGTTTAGGCTACATGGTCTTTCTTTCCTTATGCCCTGTAGCCTAATTGGTTGTGTGTATATATTGTTTTTACTTTTTTAGCATGCAAACTCTGGAGAAAAACTCGTTCTGTTTATTAGGCTATTGTGTTTGCACCCTTTTATAACAACCTTGTTAACCTGATGGTCCATATATTAATACTGGTATTACAGTATAAAACCCCACTAGAAATCATCTGTTTTAGCACCTGTTAAGCAAACTGTGACTCCTTCCAATGCCTGTATGTGAAACCGGTTTTGTTGCATAAACTTCCAACCTTTTCTGACATCCTATATACCTTTAATAGTATATTCTACACTTCCCTCCCCTGGACCTGTGTTACACTGTTGTGGACATGCTGGGGAGGGTGGGAATAAAGAGCAGGGAGCGCTTAGTTTCCCCCAACTCCCTCCCCCCTCCGGCGTGGTGGTTTTGCACACCTACCCCAGTCAGAAGGCGGGCAAGGGATATTCCACACTATAGCTGAACTAGTGGTTTTTTTTTCCTTCTCTTAAATATAATCATGTTTTGTGAGTAACTCTGGCCCATGATACAAAATGTGCTTTGAATTGTCGTAATTATGCAATTGTTAGTGTGAACCCAACCTTTTAGAGGCCTGTGGAAAGCGTAGTGGTCTCATATTGTCAGAATCACTCCATCATATAATCACTCCATTATGTAGATGTAGACTCTGTGTAAAAGATACGCCTTTCCTATCTATATGTCTTTCTTTTGTGTATTTATTTATACTCCCTTCTGTATTGCAGTTGGCCTGCAACTTTGACGTTGTATAGGCAAACTCGACCAGACGTCTCACGTTGGTGCCTTGAGTTTGGGAAGCGCAAGTACTTAATCCATAAAATTGACATTTGCTGTTGCTTATATTTCCATGTATTTTGATTCTTTTGATCCTAAAATATTTCACCAAAAACTCACTCCAACCACCTCCGCTCCCTCCACCTGCAGTGTGCCGTCACTGTGCGTTAGTATATGTCGAGGTGAACTGGTGCTAGAACGGCACCTATGCCTTTGCAAATGGGCACCCTCCCATGTACCGGAAAAAGGGGCCCCATGGTAAAGCAGAGAGTACTGGTGGCACCTTGCACCTAACCAACTGTAGTGAGCTACTAAGCGATGTCCAAGGGAATAAAATATTGAGACCTTGTTACTGTGGTCTTTTCCATAAGTGGTGGGTCCCTACCTACACTTACTAAAAATCTCCCTTCTAAGGACATGCGCGCCTGCGTGCCACCAAAGACTCACTCCAGCTACCTTAGTTCCCTCCAACTGCGGTGTGCCCTTATTGCACGTTCCCATCTGTTAAGGTGAGCTGGCGTTTGAACTGCATCTATGCCTGGAATCGGGCAGTGTATCCCCGATGTTCTGGACAAGGGCACTATACTGGTAGCACCTCACAGCGAACCATCTGACAGTCTGTGAATGACCCGATAATGGCAAAAAATCCCCTGTAATGTTAGGGAAGAAAACCTTGGTTCTGGAGACACCTGGATATCAAGTTATCTCCCCGAAATCACAGGATATCATGCCAACTCTGCGACTGTAAACCATGTTCCCCTGTTCCCAAAGTTGGCCGCCCTGTCAGTTACCCCCCCCCCCTTCCTGTCTGTTAACCTACCATCTCACGCCCGTTATACATTGCCGCCCGAGCCCACGATCAGTACACCAGACTCCAGTAAGGTGCGTGTCTTCAACTGTAGCCTTTTTCTGTTTTGTTAAAGTGAACACCTTCTCCCCTTGTGTGAACAACTCCCAAACGGGGAAACATCCGGTGTGACTCGGAAGAACCATCCGCAAATTTAAAGCCCAACATTGTCCCTTTAAAGACACCAAATACCTATATCTAGTCCTGCCTATCGCGGAGCACGTCAGTGAGACGTGAGAGCGCCTTGCACACAGACACAAAATATGCAGTGGCAGCTGCAGCATCTGATACATATCCAATCCCTCCTCAAATGCTGGACATCTCCCCACGTGGGCCTTTTAGCCCGCCCTATGACAGCCAGCAAGAGACCCTGTGGTGGGCAGGAGGCTGGCAGAGCACTCTCCCTGCCATGATCCACTCCACCCCATTCGCCACAACCCTTGTGCGCGCCTTTCATGTCCCCTCCAACGCTAATATTACTATCACCTCTTAAAGTATGCTTCTGTGTATACTCTTGCCGTGTTTGTGCTAACTCCATGTACTGTACTTACTGTATGTCAGAGGCGCAACTAGAGCCAAATTTCGGGGGGGGGGGGGGCTGAGCAAAAATTTCGGGGGGGGGGGGCTGAACTTTAATCAATAGGCAGAGTGGAGCTGCAGGGGCTCTTAGAAGGGGTGAAACAACAGCGAGGCCTCATTAACATGCAAATGGTATTTTAAAGACCTGTGAAGTGCTCGGGTGCGGCTGCTTTTTTGCCCGGGACCCATCCGGCATTGGTGTAGGCACGCTGGGTAAGGGGGAAGGAGGCGCTAGGAGCTTCCATTCTCCCAACCCCCCCCCCCCCCCCACCCCAAACTCCCAGCGATGTGCCTTGCACGCCTACCCCGAGGCCAGAGGGGCTAGTAATGATTGGAATTCCTTCTAAGTACAGTGTCTTACTATAATCTGTGAAATGGAACTTGGAGCCGGACCCTAGAAACTATAACTAACAATCTATACGGCTCTGCTGCCATCCCTAAGAACCTGCCCTATTGGTTCATAGCCTTGGGGCAACGCTGCTAGGTCACTGCACTGCAGCGTCATGCATTAGTTGATATCCTGTTCCCCAAAAGGGACGCTGCGTAGGCGACCATGAAGCATGGCTTCCCCCATTACTGCAGGTATCATTAGCTCCTCTGCGGCCCACATTACCCAACTAACCACCACCAGGTGTAGCACTGCCAGGCAGGCGCGCAACACCCATTGGGCTCACCGGGCTTCAGCCCCCCCCTCATGTGTGTCAGCCCGGCTGAGACAGCCTTGCGGGCTGGCGTCCGTTTAATTGCAGCCGCACCCGAGTACTTCACAGGTCTTTAAAAGACCATTTATTCGTTAATGAGGCTTTTGTTGTGTTTTCACACCTTTTTACAGCCACTCTGCCTATGGCTGAAAGACTTAGCCCCCCCGAAATATTTTTCAGCACCCCCCGAAATTTGGCTCTTGTTGCCCGCCTGCTGCCAGGCAGGCGCGCAACACCCATTGGACTCACAGGGCTTCAGCCCCCCCCCGTCGTGTGTGGCAGCCCGGGATGAGACACCTTCCCGGGCAAAAAAAGCAGCCGCACCCGAGCACTTCACAGGTCTTTAAAAGACCATTTGCATGTTAATGAGGCCTTCCCCTTCTAAGCGCCCCTGCAGCTCCACTCTGCATATTGCTCACCCCTTCTAAGAGCCCCTGCAGCTCCACTCTGCCTATTGCTTAAAGTTCAGCCCCCCCCCGAAATTTTTGCTCAGCCCCCCCCGAAATTTTTGCTCAGCCCCCCCCGAAATTTGGCTCTAGTTGCGCCTCTGCTGCCAGGTACCGCTTTTTCCAACCCTCCCTCTCCCTGCTGTGAAAGGGGGGTGCAGCCTATTTTTCCTAACCAGGACAGCAATTAGACTCCTGAGCTGTAAACGTTTCGCTGCCGTCTTTGAGCACCGCTAACACACTGCCATCCTTGCACACACCGCTGCCTGTGCCCACGAGCGCACCACCAACTACCTCTTCCACACCATCGGAATGGCGCCCCTATTCCCGGCATGCTGCCAGTGGGGGATCATGGCTCCTGAGCTCGCGGCCTGGCGTAGAAAGTCACTTGCCCCTGAAAGTGTATTGCAGCTCACCTTATGCTATAGTACGAATGGCGCCAAATGATCATTAATGAATGGGGGGACTAGGCCCTGTAGTGCCTGGCGTTGGACTTCCCCACCAGATGTGAAAGGATCCCTGGCAGGCCCCATCCTGTCCTCCTTATTCCCCCGTTTTCCCTTAATCTTGCAATTAAAACCTTAGCCGCCCCTTCCTTACGGTGCCGGAATGGGGGCCCTTGACACACTCGCGTTTTTTTTTCCGTTTTTTTTTCTCTTCTCTTCTCCCTCTAGCCCGACTCGACGGTATTGGAGCGCTATACGTAAGCACCCGTTGCATCACACCCGGACACATTAATTTTTTTGTAGTTCTCAGGTGGATGTTAAATAACTTGCCCAGTATCAAAGGATGTTGAACCACGCCGAGATTTTAACCCGATTTCCTTAATCCAAAATTGGCAGCCCTGATCATAAGGGCCCCCTCTCTTTCCCCGTAGTCCCCGCTAATGTCTACTGTTGTGTGCTTTAATAACTTTGTGTTCCCAAGCCCCATTACCATGGCTGATATAGCCCCCCTAACCAGCGCGCATTCCCTGTATGGCGTCCTAGCAAGATACTACTTCGCAACTCGTAAACTGAGCATCTGACAGCGCCCCTCCCGAGAGGTATCCCTGCACCAAGCCTTCCTGCCCCCCTGCCATATGCATTATTTTACAAATATTTACCCCCTACCCCAAAATTGTACCCGGAGCTCCCTACAACCCACCTGCTGTCTGTGCGCATTTAATCTTCATTGGAATCATCCTCGTCCCTGTGCATGCACCTCAAAGCTCACGGTGCGTGGCATGTGTGTGGCCTGAACCCGCAAACTCTACAATGCCCTTGAATGGCACTTGAATCCCTGCTGTGCTATCTCCGGTATGTGCCGCTACGCAGGGGGCCAATCAGCGGTCGGCGCCTTAGTGCCCCCGGGGCACCTGTCACCCCTCCCCACCCCCTCCCACATGGAGGGGGCGGGGACGCCGACCAAAGCCCCCCTCCTCGGGCTGGCCGGAAGTGACGCGCAATGCGTGTCACTTCCTGGCCCAGGTGTGAGGGGGAGGCTATTTAGCCTTCCCCCACCCTCCTGGCGACCTCTTTGTCGCCCACCTCGTCACATCATCGGTCGTTGTCTTCGTCGCTGTGTCCCCGGATCCACGCCGCTCGTCGCGGTGTTCCTGGATCAACGGTGAGTCTTGCTGCACCCACTCTGCCCCGGCCCTGTCCCTGGGCAGTACCAGGTCGACGGGGCCCTGTGGCTCGGATGGCCACAGGCGAAGGGGGGGCGCAAGATGTAGGCATGGGTGGCGGAATATGCGGTTGCCGCGGTCCGTCGGCGGCGCTGTCAAAGGGCGGCTAACAGCAGTGTAGCAGGGAACTTAGCCCGAATAGTGGGGCCCCGGGTGGTGCGCGAAAGTGTTGCGTGATCAATGCCCGCACCCCCCCCCCCCCCCATTGAAATGTGTAATTTCCTCGATGACGCTGGCCTTGAAGCGTTTGGTCATCCTGCTATCCCGGGCTAATCAGTCCCCCCCCTCTCCCCCCCCGCGCCTCGAGCTAGGGTGCGGGGGGTTCACGTGCATGGGCTAATCACCCCCCCTGCCCGCGTCACACTCACGAAATGCAATGATATGTGAAGTGCTCCAATACCTTCCGGATGAGTACACGCTATATCAATTGTGTGTCCATCGGCTAGACTGCCGACTTGGGGCTGGAGAGCGGAGTTCGTCCCTCGGGGTAGCGTCCACATCCTTTCCCGTGCCGGAATGTGTAATGCAACCAGCGCTCGTGTAAAGCGCTACTAATCTCCCAATGCGCGCACTGTCCAGGAAATTGGCATACAATTTTAAAAACAAGTCAGCTCCTGGACGGGTTTGTGGTCCGGCGGCTGCGCTGCCGCCTCTGGTGCGGGAAAGCAGGTTGCGAGCCTCGTGGCCGCGTCCTCATCCGGTGATCCTGGGCAAATCACTTAATCCCCCCGTGCCTCGAGTTGGGTCCGGGCTTCCCAAGATATAATCACTGTGGTGAGTTAGCAGTGCATCTTACGCCCCCGGCGTGGGCTGGATATGTCGCACCCACGCGAGCAATTAAATGGGGGAGTGGCCGCACGAGGTCCTCCAGTGCCCATACCAGTATATCCTGTGTCGGTGTCCATTGATTTAGCGTGTGTTAGTAATTGTGCCTGGGGCACATGTATACGACCCCCATCACAATTGCTGCAAAGTTTGGATCTGGTCTGCCTGGGTCCCCGAGGGACGAGGACGGTGCCAGCCTCGTGGTCGCCCCCGCACGCTCACTAGATAAGAAGGCTATCGCTCCCCCCGTCGGCTACGCTGCCGCTGAGGGCGTGGGGGGGCATGCAGCGGGCCGAGTGGTCCTGGCCAATGGGTGCGCTGCCGCCGAGGGTGCGGAAGGGAGCAGGCGGCGGTGCGGGCTGCTTGGGCCTGTGTTGCGGCCAATGGGCGTGGGATGCGTGCGCGAGACCTGGGGCCGGGTCACCATAATGGGAGCTCAGCGCTTGCAGGCCAGGGATCCCGCCCCCCCCCCCCGGTGAATCGATAGCCCGAGTAAAGAATGCGGGAACATGGGGAAGGTTGCGGGCGTACTCACGCGAAGTCAGACACACTGATGGCATGCAGATAGTTTACCCTCCCGGTGCCGGAAACCTGAGTTCGAGCCTAGGTTGGGTCCCTTCCTGCGATTCGGGGCAAATTACTTATCTCCCTGTGCCTGAATAGTAATGTAAATACGGGGGTCATGTAAAGCGCTCCAACACCTTCGGTTCGAGTTCGCACTATATAGAGATGCGGGGCTACATAGAGTGGGGGAGCAGCAACTTCGCACTGGTTGCCTAAAATTAGCACCTTTACGAACAGTGCAGACATTAGTGTGACACAATAGGGTGCTCCAGCTCCATACGCTGTGCTGGGTGAAGCACTCCAATACCGTTGCGCTAGATAAATGGTGCCATTATAGAGCCCGATCTTTGTCGTGACTCGGAAAGGACAGGCTGTGTGCTCTGCTGCCACTGCCTAGTGCATGGCTCCCTGGTTCAGGATTGGTCGGTATTACGGCAATTAGGCATGCCATCCTCCCACTGATTGCGCTGTTTTGATAACCAAAGGTGCGAAGTGGGGAATGATGCCAAGCAAGCAGGGTGAATAAATGCACGTGGCTTGCTGCTTAATGACGATTCTGTATATTACCGTTGCGCATATTGTCGGAGTGGCATCCGTTGTCCAAGGAGATAGGCGGCGAGTGCCTCAGGGAAAGAGCATAGCGCAAAATGATGTCTCTTCCCTCCCTACAGACCGGAAGCGTGCCGCATCAATTAAGATGGACAGTCAAGGACACCCCCCTCGCTGTTTACACCGGGCCCCAAGTCAATACGGTGCTATGTAGGGCGCTCCGATACCCTCGGGCGAACTCGTGCTATATATATGCAACAAAATCAATTAAGATAGTCTTGGGGCCCCGCGCCTCCGAGTAGCGGGATCGATGCCTGCACTCTCCAAAATTTGCAAAAATTGGAAAATCACGTAATCTCCTTGACGGTGGTGTGGTCCGTCGGCTGCGCTACCGCCTTTGGTGCGGGAAAAGTTCTGCAGCTAGCTCAGTTGGTAGAGCGGGAAACAATTAATTTCAACGTCGTGGGTTCGATTTCACCGTCTTCACCGTCGTGGGTTCGATCCCCACAGTAGGCGCGAGGACTTCGTTGCAGGTTTCGAGCCTCGTAGTCGCGTCCACTCCTGTGATTCTGGGCAAATCACTTATCCTCCCGTGCCTGAATCGGAAATGTACAGACGGTGCTATTTAAGGCGCTCTAATACCCTTGGGCAAATTCGCGCTACATAAATATGCAATAGACAACAATTAAGTAGCTTTGGGGCCCGTGCCTCCAGGTGCAGGTCCAGACTTTGGCAGCCGGGTAGCGGTTAGCGAGGAGGTGGGGCGTAGGGGTGCGCGTGCCGCAGCGATTTGACCCTTCAGCGCCGCGGCACCTGCATGCAGGCCGCGGCTAGACATTTGCTGTGGGAAGAGGCCCCCCCCCCCAAACACTAATCTTCCCGGGCCTGAATAGGTAAACACGGTGCTCAACGTGCAGCTGTTCACTTTGTTGCAGGAATCCAGGGTTCGAGCCTCGAGGTCGCGTCCTGTGATTCTGGGCAAATCACTCAATCTCCCCCTGTGCCCGAATAGGTGATGTAAATACGGTACTCAGGTCTCAAGCGCTCCTTCTAGTACACAAGACTGACACTAGTGACAGGCTTGCCCATGTGGCAAATAGTACGCCACCGGTTGGCACTGTGGCTATGCTGTACCAGCACTAAGCCTGAGAGTAGTGGTATATGGAGGAGATATGAGGGAATTAATTTCTGTTGCCATATGCGGCACTGCTGACTAACATTAATTCATAGATGAGCATGTCTATTTAACAACAGTCCCACAAGATCGTTGTCAGCACAGTTTACTGCATGTGTGAGCAGCTACGACAGGAATCATGATTCGCAGAATAAGTGGTCTCCACATAGCGCCGCACTAGGACCAACATCACGGTACGAAGTTACCGGTGTGATTTGGCCAAGTGGTTGCGGGTGCGCCGCTCGCGAGCGAATTGCAACCTGGCGCTGGGGACAGTCTGCCACAAGCCGGGGCAGCCTGTATATAGTAGAGATGACCCAATAGGCTTGGATCTATGCATTTGGGTTTAAATTCTCTGTTGCCAGCTGAATAAGCATACAGGGTTCCGTAGAACTGCCTGCGGTGGAAGCGTGCTCGTACACCAATTTCTAGTTTTGCGCAATCGGGTTCCCTAGGTGCATCTTGCCGTGAATAGCTCTAGGTCGGTGGTTGTGTGTCACTCTGCCTACAGCTGGCATTGCAGTACGCCTGCCTTGGGGGTGACCGGACAGGGTATTTGTCCCTTCACTTTGAGGAGCGAATCATTCAAGGATTACTTCATAGAACTGTCTCAAACCCACCAATAGTTCATTGTTAGGCCGATTACTTACTGGCCACCGGCCCGTGTTCCAGACCGCCTCATGGCGCCCAAGTTCGAACTTGGACCATGCAGGTTGCAATTATTCAATACAACTTCTGTCTGGGCAATCAACCCGATCAGGTTGCAAGTGATCACTTAGTGGTCATTGCTTCCCAGGGCCCCCGCCACTAGATTACCTGGGCTCCAAGTTTCACTGCATGCGAAGAGGGGTCCCGCAGTGAGGAGCAGTGGTAATTGCGGGAAGAACCTCGGCCTTGGATGCGGCCTGCAATTGTGGTAGGCGCAACTTTGCACAGGGCAGGCTGTAAGCTCAGCACCCTGTGGGGTGGCAGGCAGTGAACATTAGCATGAGACTACCCACATGCCACGTTACTTAGTATAACGTTGGCCACATGGCGACGCGGTGCCCACGGCACATGCCAGGGGTGAGCTTGCCATTCACTTAAGGGAGACACCGAGGCAAGTCAACACAGAAAGGTGACAGTCCCACCATTTCAGAATAGAAGCAATTTTGATATGCTACGAGGCAAAGCCAGAACTGTGGCTTCGGTCATCTTCTACAACTCACAAGCCCCCGGCACTGGGGTGTTGTAGGGGTAGTGGGATCTTGAAATATACACTTGATGGCCATGTGAGATGCCGCAAAACACCAGCCGGCAGCACACTGAGCGGAGCACCAAAACCAAGGGTTAGGCCCGCAGGAGGACCAGCCGAAGGCACCATATAGAAACAGGTACAGGTGTACACTTGGGGGGCATTCCCCTGCAACCGGAGGCAGTTTTCGGGTTGCTTCAATGAAGACCTATCCACCCGCGCTTTAGCCAGGGTGGCATGTGGGTGGTATAGTGTCATATCAATCTAGGTGGGACCACGAAGTCTACGGTTCTTGGGAAGCTTCCAGCGGTAGGGCATTTGGCAACAGATAAAGTATCAGCGAGTGGGTAACAGACATCTGCTTTCCAGCAGCACCGTGCCCTGGGAGCACGCGTGTTGCCCAAACTCTGAGGACCACCCATAAGGGGGCAGAGTAGCAAGAAACAAGTAAATAGGTTTCATAGGCGGGCCTCGGGCCTTACAGCTGTGTGAAATCACCATCAGTTAGAGATAGGCCCAGGTAAGAATAGGGCATTCCTTAATGTCCGGAGGACCATTGCGGTTGGTGGTATCCCCTAGTGGAGTCACCGGTCGCGTTCTGCAGCTGCAGGTAACTGGGAACCCGGTTCACGGACACTTTTACCCCGCTTAGAGGATGCGGCCAGCCAACATATGGTTCTGCCGTCCCAATAACTGGGGTGTCAGGGGGCCAAACACAACGGGACATTATGTTAATAGAACATGTGGCACGCCTAGGGTGCCACCAAAACTCTACTTCATCGGAGCAGGAGTTTGGCACCGCAGATGATGCTCTGGGTTGGTGGGGGGCACCCCCCTGCCACCCTCCTACCGGGGAGCATGACGGGAGGGGCGAAGTATGACTTAGTCAATCCTCAAGGCTTGAACGATACAGACAGCGCGCACTGCTCAAACCAGACAGATTCCCGAAGCCGGTATGCCTAGGGGGTTTCATCGCTGAGGGATCTGTAGGGGCATAATTCCCATGAGAAACAAGGGATGGTGGGCAGGGGCAAGAGTCGCCCCTTGCCCATGGGCACGCGCTGTCAGCTAGGAGCACTCCTGTGCTCCAGGTTAGCACACAGAGGGGACTGTCCAAAGGCTGAGCGAAACCCTTCTCGCATAATAGCCAAGGCAGCTAGGTGAGATCATCAAATTGATGGGGCTTTGCGAGCCTGGGGGCCAGCATCCTCCTGCCTAGATTTGTGAAGAGGTGTAACTTTCCCGCGGGGGGCGAATAGTCCTTGTCACTCTTCGCAGGCCCAACGGGTCCTTTATCTCAGCAGACCCTATCCGACCCAGGTTAGCGTCTAGGGCTTTGGGGACGTAGATGGGGCCATCTACAACACCAGGAGCTACAGCTCACTGGTAAGTCTTGTGCCTGAGGTTGTAAAGGATCTCACAGGACAAGGTTTGAGTCCCGCCAGCGCTGCAAAGTGTCATAAGGTAGCAACATTTCAAACTCTCCTTCTGCAGGGATGGTTCCCTTCCAGCTAGTGCGGGAAGCCCTAGACAGGAGAGGTGGCAGGTAAGACTATAGCGGGTTGGTGGGGGGCCCTGGCTGCGACGGTGAGCTGCCTCCAGGGCTGTGGCGGAGTTACAGGGCGATCTGGAAGCAGGCCGGTATAAAGGGTACCTCTGCGCGGCACCATAGGGGGTGCCTGAGCCAAAACCGAGGAGCCTCATGGGAGGGTCCCGGAAGCCGTGTCGGCGCCCCACTAGTCCTGCGGGCGGTTGTGGGCCTGAACAACCAGGACTTGCTAAGCGACGCTCCGCCCCGAGAGGGGGGGCGTGAGTAGAAGTTACCAACGGCACGTGAGCGTAGAAAGAATCACCTGGATGGCAGCAACGGCGGGTATCACTCGCACGCTGCCCGGCTCATCAGGCGGGCAGGCAACCCAGTTGGTTACCTGCCCTTGAATCGCCCGTAAGATAACCCCCCATTACATATTCTGGAATTATGTAATAAACCTGCAGCATTGTTACCCAACACTAATGTCTTGTGTGTGTCATTTGGTTAACCTACTATGGGGGAGGGGGGACAGCGGGGTGCCTCTGGGGGTACTATGGGTGTATCTGCATTGCATTGATACCGCCAACCCTACGACACGTTAAAGCAACCCGATTGTGCTCACCCCCCTCTGTAACCATGCTCCCTGTGCCTACTCTGATTCTGCTGAGGCCCTCCGAAGCTCTACCCGGCAACCACTTCAAGAGCGTCATTCCTGTCCCCATCATCCGGTGGAAGCGAAGGCAATCTGACCCATCCATTACACATCCCTCCCCTATTCTCCAGCGAATTGTTCCACTACTGCTGTCGGATCAATTTAGAGTGGGGGGGGGGGATGCCGTCCTAAATGCGTAAGGAGCACCATTGAATATGTACGAGTCTCACTTAGACTCACTATATGCACATCCAATCATAGTGGCCATCCTGAAACTTTGGCCAGCACACCGCCCTCCCGGAGCAACCCAGGGCATCCCCAACCAACACCACAAGAGGCAGGCATAACTTATTGCAGAAATTCACTAAGTGTATTTTGCAACATCATTTGGAATTGTTGATTCATTTCCTATTTCTGAAGCCGCCGGACGAACGTGGGATGGGGGATGCATTCCCCCTCTATGCGCGCAGCTGCACGGTCCGCAATGTGGCCAGTGGAACTGTACATACTCTCCGCCCAACCATCCCAACTCCCCCCGCCACGCCTCATGCCCTCCCCCTTGGAAAGTGACCATCTGCTCTGCACCACCTGCGCAAACAACCCTCCGCCCTCCCTGCACCTCTCACCGCAATAACATTCTTCCCCAGATATCGCCCGACCCCATCCCATGTCACCTGAGCGCCCGCAGGCACCGCGGCTGGAATTGCAACCCATCTAATACAGCCTCAGAAGGATGAAAGGCTGAGGGCATGAAGACTGGGACTCAAACCGCCATCGTAGGACACCAGCGGCTCCCTAAATCCTCTCCCCCTTCATGTCGGAGCCAAAACACCAGCCTCGC
Source organism: Triturus cristatus (assembly GCF_964204655.1). Taxonomy (NCBI): domain Eukaryota; kingdom Metazoa; phylum Chordata; class Amphibia; order Caudata; family Salamandridae; genus Triturus; species Triturus cristatus. The sequence goes on from NC_140589.1 coordinate 1,399,353,931, forward strand.
TCCCCCCCGCAGGTGACCGTCCACTCCCCAGCCACCTGTGCAAACCCCCTCCAGCCTCCCCTGCATCCCTCCCTGCGCTGCGCCCCTTCATCCCTCCTCAGACTAGCCCTCCCGAGCGTCATCCTAGGCCCCTTGGCCACTGGCGACGGGCTGTACACAGTTAATTAGCCTAGGAAGGATGAATGGCCAGGGAAGAAATACTGGTCCTGCACCCGCCATCCGAGGAAATCAGCGGCTCCCCGAATCCACTCCGCATGCGAAGCACAGTCAACCCCGCAGTCAACTTGAGGGCGGAGCACCAACAACCCTGCCCCATTGTCCCACCGGCCTGTAGCCCTATTGTGCCAACCACCAGGCGACGACTCCCCCCCCCCCCCCCACTCCCCATCCAATGGCACTGCATCCTCGCTCCCCCCTGCATACTACTGTGCTGTGCCACAGGTATAACAGTGTCCCAGACGCAGCAAAACACCGGCTGGGACACCAAAAACATTACACACAACACCAGTTAAATTATGGCGGCACCCTTTGTGCAACCGCTACACTGCAAGCCGAAAGCGCTTCATCTGCGCCCCTCACATCAAGGCGCCACAATGCTCGTGCTCTGCAAAGCATGACGGACGGCCGACCCTCCCATAGGTCCGCCCCAGCTTGCATGAGCATCAAACTGGGCTGGCCCTGCCATCAACCCCGTTGATCCTCGCAACTCCCGTGGCAGAGCCCCAATGCCCCAGGACTGACCTGAAGGTGTCACAGTGGAGGCCCCCCCTGCCAAAAGCCGGCGTCCCTGTAAGAGCACTCCTAAGGACGGTGCAGTCCACAGCCAGGTACCAGGCGTCATCCCCCAAATCCTCCTTTTCCCCACTGTGAACCAAGGGGGGAGGGGAGCCTACTTGCACCCCCGTGCGTGCCACCTCCGCACTGTTGAGCCACGCCAAGACCCAAACTTCACTCCCCTGCTCCAACGTCGGCAGGTCCGAGCCTTGCCCCCCCTCCTTATATCCTGCCACTGTTTTGCACAACAACCATGCGCCCCTGCGCCCGATTCCAACCCGCACATTCCCAAAACTGGGCCTTCTGCATCCCCCCTCGCTGCTCCCATCTGCACCCACTCCGACGGTCCACCCATCAACTGGACTCCAAAATTCCAACCGGACTCCACACTGAAGCCCTCCCCCGACACTCAGTGCATCACCCCCAGGCCAAACACCCCGTCCGTGGTAGTCTGAGGACACCAACCTATCTGCCCAGGATCACCGCACGCAGAGCCGCTCCCGAGGCGGCAGCTGTGCTTACAGGGCCACATCGCCTCCACCTTTGATCCCATTACCCATCTGGGTTTTGGTTTCAAGTCATTCTGCTACCGCCACAATATGATTAATTGGTTGTGACCTAGCACGTTTGTTTTGTGGATCAGTGTTATCTCTTCATCTACTTCATGTTGGTCCTCAAAAGCTTATAGGTTTATGCGTTATTGATGGAAATTGCCGCTTCACTGGCTTAAACCTGGTCAGTTGACTCAAAGTCCATCTCTTGGATGACGTAAAGGTGGTTATTGAGTTTACTTAAGGAAGACTGCTTTTTGATTTGAATACTGCTGCTTTATTGAAATTAAAGATGGCCTCATGCGTTCATGCTTCATTGACTTAACGATGGTTGCCTTTTTTTTTTTTAATATAAAACTAACTATCGTTTTACAGACTAGCTGCTAGAAAGTATCTCAGATGAGACCTTTCTTGACTCAAAGCCCCGTGCCCCTCGCTCGCCTAGATTCTACATTGAACCCTCAAGAGCCTCCCGCAGACGGGCTCCTCATGCCTCATGTGGGCTGCCGGCCCTGTGTGACCCCGTATCCGGCCCGATCCCCCCACCGCCATGCACTGCCAAAAGGCACTAACCCTCCCGCCTAGCACACCATCCATCCTAAGGCCTACGGCTCCCCCAGCCCACCCCAACCCCGCCCCCTCGCCTCACACAATGCAGCAGCACCTCTCTTCTCTGTAACATTCCCAGGAGAAAGAGGGTGTTGCGACCCTCGCTTGTGTTTAAATATTAAATACCCCACCACCCCCAGGCAAATTCCTTGCTTAACCCAGTGTCCTAATCTGCTGCCCAGCAATTTCCCTGCCTACGCTCCCCTTACCCCTGCCCTTTCCAGCCCGGGTTCTGCTCCTGGGGGGTGGCCTCCACTAAGGCCCCCGGTCCAGCCACATTTTCCCCCCCTTTGGGGTGGGGGGGCCGAACCAAAGGGCAAAGCCTGTGCCTCTGCCGACAGCCCCAGCACATGCTGGCCCCATTGTCTCATCAGTTTTACGCTGCTGAGGATGTGGCTGAAGCACCGCGATAGGATAAACAAGCGAGTGCATGCAGAAAATAAAGGTGTGTAACAACTGAAGCCGCCGCCACTATTAACATGGAGGAGTGGGAGGGGCTGCAATGCCTTATACGCTGGACAGGAACAGTATTGGGACAAAACCATTAATAAAAACGGGGATGGGCTAACTTCATAGTGACTAAAGTTTTGGAAAGCACTTCCCTTTTAAGCAGTACATCCTGCACTGTTGCGCCGAGAGCAAAGAAGATGGCCGAGAGTGCTGTAGGGGTTGTGCACGCGCCTGCCCTATTGTCTCCTCTGATGTGATAGAAAAACAAAAGAGGGAGTGTGCAGAAAATAAGAAAGACGCGCGCCATCCCGAAGCCGCCGGCAACAAGGGTTAGTGGGAGGGGCAGCAATGCCTCATGCGCTCGACGGGAACAGTACTGCTAAGAAAATTTTAATAAACCATGATGGAGCTACTAGAAAACACCACCACAAGGGGGGGGGAGGTGGAAGGGGCTGCACTTCCTCATGAGCTGGACAGGAACAGGATTGGTACAAAAATGTTATAAAAAATGGGGACGGGTTAACTCCATAGCAACTGAAGTGTTGGAAAGCACTTTCCTTTTAGGCAGATCATCCTGCACGGCCGTGCGGAGAGCAATGAAGATGGCTGGGAGTGCTGGAGGGGTTGCACACATGCCGGCCTTATTGTCTCCTCTCATATGATAGAAAAACAAAACAAGCGGGCGAGTACAGAAAATATGAAACGCACGCGGCATCCCGAAGCTGCCGCCATTCTTAAAAAGGGTGAGTGGGAGGGGCTGCAATGCCTCATGCACTCGACGGGAGCAGTATTGCTAAGAAAATTGTAATAAACAGTAACAAAGCGACTAAAAACACGAGCACTTGTGTTACAGCCATTAACCAACTAGAAAAATAGTGTGCTTAAACTAGCACAAATGTCCAGAACCGAAAGAAGTTGTGTGAAAGGGCCAGCTGCCATGGGTTGGAATTAAAAGGCAGGACAATTGGGACGGATTCACCACCCAAAATAACTGGATTTTAAAAGACACACAAAGGTACGAATGAAAAGCGAGCAGCATGCCATAAGCCCGTACAGTTGATACAGCATGTCTCGAAGAGCCTGCGTATGTGCTGCCTAGGCGAGACCTAAAAAAAAAGGGCCTTTTTAGGTCTCGCCTTGCTATCGCGTAAGCGATCGCAAATCGAGACTATAGAATACGGGTTTCAAAAGTGCTCCCAAAAAGCGGATTGCATGGCTAGCACACGCACTATCACGCGCATCGTGCCGCCATGCAATCCGCCTTTTGGGAGCACTTCAAAGGGTCCGCTCCCCCGCCCCCAAGCGCGCGCGCGCCACGCTCCGCGGGCTTGTTATAAACCTGTTAAAAACCTGTGAGGATGTTGCCGTCATCGACTACCTCGCATAAACCCACCTGCCAGTAGTTATTTGGATCGGATAGCAGTGACTGCAAGAGAACGATAATTGGAGCACGACATTTGAGAGTCGACCTATGGCAGAGGACGCAGTGCGCAATTACATCACAACCACGTCATATAGGAGACTCCCGCCTCCCGCAGACCGCAGTCATTTCCGCGCATCTACTTCACGAGGTGTACACCAGTATAGTGTCGTGATACTGTGGTTGTACACCTATCCACTTTGCGTTTTAGGTGCAGTGACTACTGCACCTGGGCTAGTTAAGCTCACCTGCTTGTTGTTTATTTCGGCTAGCCGCGCATGGAGGTGAGGCGTAACCGTTGCGGATCACCGAGGGGTGGGTGGTGTGTGTGGTGCGTGTGTGGTGCAGGGTGCTTTGTGATGTGTCCATTTCTAAAGTTTGGTTGTCTGTTAGCTGCATATTTTGCAGATCTTTGACCGTGGTTTATACACTGGCTAGCTGCTATACACCATTTTTATATGCAAAGATTTTTCCGAAAATATTGATTTGAATTATATTTCAAAGCGTTAGCCTGCACAGCGATCAAGTGATCCCTGCAAATACTGTTTTTCTGTCTGCATTTTAGCCAATCGCGCACTGCCTTGTTTTTACCGCAGACCGTACACGCATACGTAACTTTTGCCATGACGTGTACTGCACATGGACGGGAACAAAAGGCATCCCGGCCAATGCTTGTTTTTTTAGCTATAACTGAATCGCTTGGACAGGAACTAAAGTGAAATGTGAGCCGGAGCCTGAGGGGCGGAGATGTGGCGGTGCCTGTCACGCAGAATCGGCACTTTCTGCACAACCCTGCTTGTCCTGGACATGCATGTTTCCCTTCCCCCTCCCCGCACACTTTGTTTTTGCCTTTCGCTTACTTGTTCCCCTTTTCTCACCGCCTCTGCCACTCTTCTCCCTGCCCGTGCATCTTTGCCCCTTCCACACTCTGTTTTCACACTTCCTGTCCCCTTCCCCCTATCTGTCCTCGGCCTCTTTCCGGTTTCACCTCTTTCTGCCTGTGTCTCCTTTAAATAAATATCTTTGCCCTGAACAGTGCCTCTCTCCACAGTCTCCCAATGTTTGAACTCGTCCCCTTCTTTCATAGCGCCTACAATCTAGCTCCCTCTGCCCTTCACGCTGTCTGTGCCCCTCCTGTTTCTGGCTGCCTGTCGCCTCCTCTCCCCTTGCTCTGTGTCTGCTCTCTGCCTGTGCCTCCCCGCCTCCCCACGGCTTGACCTCCTCCGTGGATCGTCGTCTTCCATATCTGCCTTTGCCCCTCCTGTTTCTCACCGCATGATCTCTGTCCGTGGCCCTCCTCTTCCTCAAAGCCTGCAATACTTCTTTCGCGTCCCTCTACACTCTGTGTTCTTTAACAGTTTGCTCTAGTTGGCATCTTTCCCAGAATGCTTTGGAAAACAAGCATTTGCAATGCAATAGGTCTCGCAGTTATACGAGTTTGAGCTATTGGCATTATAAATGACAGTGCCTTTTATTTATGTTTTAAAAAAAACAAACTTAAATAAAAAGCATTGTCATTTACAATGCCAATAGCTCAAACTCCTATAAATGCGAGACCTATTGCATTGCAAATGCTTGTTTTTTTATCCCAAGCAGTGTGAATTCTCTACAGTGGACAGAAGTGTTAAGGCAGTGGGGAACCTCGGCCTGGGGAACTTATTGGGGCAATACAGTTCAGCTTGAAAGCCTTTCCAGGGCAATATAGACCAAAGGCAAACGTCGAAAAGCATTCCCTATTCTCCAAATGTGTGTACATTTCTGCTTCTACTCTCTGCTGTCTGTGAGTGCTTGTTCTATCTATGTGAATGTGTGCGCATGGTTCACTGGTGGTCAGTTGTTTGTGTCTGTGCGTGTTTCACAATTAATTACGTAAGTGTAGCCTGGCTTTTTCTTGGTCACAATGACAGGTTGAAATGGCCACTCTTGCTAAATGGAGCCAAATCAGTTTTATCGTGACTTCCTGTCTGATAAAAACACCAAACAGAAAAAAAATAGATGAGACATTACAGTAGTCAACACTATCCAATATGCTAATATTACATTTTCAGAGAAGCTTTCATGTGTGATTTCAGACAGTCCTCTTTGAGAGTATTTTAAGTATCAGCAAATGAAATTCTGCAAAAAAGGACGTTCAGAAAAGCAAAAATGCATTTAGGAGTGCCGGGCAGGATTCTGTTTAAATTGTACTCTCACAGAGAGCCTCACAATGCCAACCAGTAGATATATGACTTTGTTTTTTTAAAAGAACAAAAAACACTCTAATTTGACTACATAATCTCCTTAATTAGTGCGTTGTCTCCTTTTTATAAACAAAAACATTGAAAGCTATTTTCTTTCTTATGACAAGGATGTGTGCAGTTCTCTATGGATTCAGAGGGGGGTTAACAAAGTACCTCAAATCTCCACAAAAGATATCTCCCACACAACACAGAGAATTGTATTTTGAATACAGTGTGCATGAAAATACCAACATAGATACTGCTGACGTGTACCAGTATTATAGCAATTATACACTCTACAAACTGTATATTAACATGTCCTGTAAATACGGTATTATTTGAAATACATTGATTCAAAGGGTATTCAATGAGCGATATCTTAAGCTTTCCTAAAAATCGGGAATATTAGTGACCTATTAATTTGATCGCGAAGAAATGCTGGAAATATTTTAAAAATTCTTCCAAGCAGTCATTGAAAGAGAGGACTAGACTAATGGCACACTTCAAACACCAGGAACTAACACAAGTGACTGTGTGCCGGACACACCACACACATCTGCGGATAGCTATGTCTCGTTCTGAAATAACACAGGATTTTCCTTCTTTATTATAGCAACATAAACAAGTAAAAGCCTTTTTGACCCCAAACAATGTAACTTTTAGCAACAAGGCAGCATAATAAGAAATACAAATTTGCTGGTGCACAATATATCCCATATAATGGAGGCTTCATTTCGAAAGGGCTGGTAAATCCACATGAACTCGAACAATACAGTGAAAGGTTTACCACAAATGTTTGCTTGTAAGTCCGAAAGCTATTTTGTTTTAAGTATGGAAGCAACTGGGGTTACGGATGTAGGATTTAAAAAAATGCTCAACGTGCGCATAATTTCACAGTTAAAACGGGAACAAAAGCTAACATCCCTAAAAGATGTGCTGGGTAGAAAACAATATAAACAAGCAAAAGCCTTGTTAGCGCCAAAATGTACGTACAGAAAATAGAAAAGAACAAAAGGGAACATTCCCAAGACACGGGCTGGTCGGAAAGCAACTAAAAGAAGCGCTTGCACACGAACTGAAATAGCCACAATTGCAATAGGTCACTTCGCCATAGGCATGACCGAAACACCAAAAGGATGAACAACAAAGTCAGATTAGCCACATACACCCAAGCTTTTTTAAATCACATGCAAACAGACAAATTAACAACGATGGGTGTGATGTAAGCCCACAGAGTAGACACAGCATGTCTCAAAGAGACAGTGCATGCTCTCCCTAGGCGATGCCTAAAAAGTGTTGCCCTTCTGTGGCACAAAGTGGCCTGCGGAAACCGCAATTACAACACGGTCTGAACCACGCATGCTAGTACATATAAAGCTTAAAAGTGAATGCGTCTTTATCATGCATGCCTTCACCACACAGATTTTTACCATGATCTGACTTTACAATGCATGCCATTACCAAGGAAAATGTAAGTATAAAGTTAAGTGTATTATTATACATATACATATATATATAACCTACTGGCAGTCGCCAGTAGGTAGTTATAGTTAGGACTTTGTTTCTATTCAAAAAGCATTTTTTGTTTTCCCAATAACTTTGGCGCCGGTTGACGAATCATCGCGATTTTTTCAAAACTTATGGTCCGCTCCGGTCAGCTCCTATCTTGAAAGTTTCAGGGTGATTCGGCAAGCAGGGGCCGAGAAAAAAGGGGGGTCCCAAAACATGTTTTCTCCATGTTAATTCCCATAGGAAATTTTAGACACGACTACAGCCCGAACTGCTGAACGGAATTACACCAAATTTGACCAGAAGGTAGCCCTTGGTTGAGAAAGAGACCTTTTTTAAATGGTGTAAAGCCGTTCAGTAGTTTCTGAGAAATTCAAAAAATAGAGGTCAGAAAATCATTTTTCCCATAGGAAACTTTAGACACGGTTAAAGCTGAAACTGCTGAACGGAGTTACACTAAATTTGGCAAAAAGGTAGTGCTTGCTTCAGAAAGGGACCTTTTTTTAAATGGTGTAAATCCGTTCAGTAGTTGCTGAGAAAATCAAACAATAAAAGTTTCGATATCTATGGCCGCGGTAGATCCGCACACCCTTCCGATCACGAGCTGCATTCTAATTAGCTGTCAACACTTCAAACCAGGAAGTGTTGGCAGCCATCTTGTGCCTCGGTAGAACCGAGGCACAAGCAAACAGTAAAACAAACGCGCAAAACAAGAAAAGGGGGCAGGGTAGTAACACCCGCTTACTGGAGGTACCTGATGGGCTAGTTGGACCCCAGGGACCCTCAGGATTCAAGGGGACTTTATCCCCCAACTTAAAACGCGCCACAGGGCGTGTTTGCACACATGTCCCCTCAGGCCCCCCCCTTCCATCACCACTGTGCAAACGCGCCTCGTGGCGCGTTTTAAGAAGTAGTTTTAATCCCCCTGCCCTATTATGTAATAGGGCCTTACAGATGAGGTCATGCTAATCACAGGGGTACCCAACGCATAGTGTTCCCTAGTGTATGTAGGTGTTTTCACTGTATTCTAAGTGTCTTTTAGCATAGCACTGGCTCTAGGCCTGGTTAGTCAGAGTCAGTTACCACCAGTACCCGTCTGAAAAAGTTGTGGGCACAGGATGATTTTGCAACAAGGCCTCTTTCTGCTCCTCTGTTGGTTCTTTCTGCATGGCTTACTTCTTCCTGCAAATTTCTTCATCTTTGTGGACTTCTGTTGCCTCTTTCTTCATTTCTTTTGCTTCTTTCCTCACATGTCCTACCTCTGTAGCCATATTTAGAAACTAGCATTTAAAAAGCCTTTGAAATTCACTGAAAATAACATAGGTGTCAGGCACGTTATAGTTAGAAATTAGCATTTACAAAACCTTTCAAATTCACTGAAAAAAACCATAGGTTTTAGGGAAAGTTATAGTTAGTTGGACATTTCACTCGTACAAAACCATAGAAATTCCCCCGTTATAGTTTGTTTAGCTAACTATAACTCACGCCCCCGCAAAACACTGCTGATGACGTCACATATTACATCACTCATGACATGGTCAGTGACATCACTGATGACATCACAGATGGCATCATTCATGTGATGAATTGATGCATCTTCTCACACCCTAATATAAACTTTGATATACCCACTCTAAATTACAGACTGCCATTCTCAAAACCATAGACACTCCAACACCAATAACTACATACCCACTTGCTGATTCTTAGGTTTACACACACATCCACTCACTCACCCGTACAGTCACTCATACTTATGGTCACTCAGTACAGGACTATCATATGCACTCATACACCTATATAGAAACTCACACACTGCCACTCATCCATAGAGGTACTCACACACCTAGTCAGTCATGCAAATAATTAATCACACTGCCATTTACTCACCTATACAGTTATACACACACCAGCTCACTTACTCATACAAATACTAGCACATACCTATGCTCTTATACAATCACTGATACAAGCACAGACTCATCCATACAGCCACTCTCACAATCACAAACTCTCACTTATAGCCATTTATATACTCCAACACACATATATACTGCCTTTCACATATGTAGTTACTAACACATATACAACTGAGATATACATTCACTCACTAACACACCCATACACACACTCACCGACCCATAGAGTCCATCACAGATGCACCCTTGAAACCATGCACCCAGTGAATCACCCACTAACACATCTATGTACAGAGTCACACATACCCCACCCACACAAACACTCAGGCACCCATACAGATACTCAGACAACCAATCAATGACCCATATAGACACTCATGTAGCTATTTACAAACCCATGCAGCCGCTTACAGACCGACAGACAGACGGATGCAGACACTCACACAGTTTACTCACTAACCCATGCATTCAGTAAGATAAGTTAATTCACTCACTTATAGTCAGTCCTGCACCTACTAAATCATTCATTCAGACACCTATACACCCACTCATTCTTCAATACGCCTTTCCCTATATATATAAAACATATTTAAACTTTACAGAAACATACAGTCACTGGATGATGACATCAGTGATGTCACTGACCATGTCATGAGTGATGTAATATGTGACGTCATCAGCAGTGCATTGCGAGGGCGAGTTATAGTTAGCTGAACTAACTATAATGGGGGAATTTCTATGGTTTTGTACGAGTGAAATGTCCAACTAACTATAACTTTCCCTAAAACCTATGTTTTTTTTCAGTGAATTTCTAAGGTTTTTTAAATGCTAATTTCTAACTATAACGTGCCTGAAACCTATGGTTTTTTCAGTGAATCTACTCAATTTTGATCTCTTAGAACAGCTTTGGCGCACAAAATCAGGGTGGTGCGTATCTCCTGGCAGGGTCAAGCCGGTAAATATTTTCTCTCGGTCTCTCACATCATACGAGGGATGAGAACGCACTCTCAGGATTTTGCTGCAAAGTGCTTTTATTGTGCACAGAACTTTTACAACGCCCAACGCATTTCGGTTCTCTCGTTAGACCTTGATCACGGGATAAACAGCACTTGAAACTGGGCATTATTTATTTCCATTATTACTCTCATTTCCTGTTCCGCCGTATTGCATCTATGAACATGTAGTCGGAAATAATTAAAGTGACTGTGCAAATTTATAAGGTGCAGAAACAATTAATATGAAGTGCCAAAGTGCTGATGTGCAAGAATAATTTAAAAGTTATAACCTATATAGACTTTATAAAATTGGGGGGGGGCAGAGCTTGCCGGCGCACAAGATGGCCGCGCACTGAGATAGCTCCGCAAGCCATTGTGACAATCCGGCAGATATTCTGGCATCCCATCAGTATTTCACCCACATTAGCACCGCATCTTCAGAGGAAAACGGAGCGGGTTCAGTTAATACCCATCACGCTATTGGCGAGGCTCCCGCGGTGCACAGAGCAGCGGAAGAAGTGCCAACCCTCCGGACGCTGAGACTGCAGCCCACTGCAGGGACTGAGGCAACGCTGGGCCCACCACACTATTCCAACCGCTGACTGGCCCGGTTGGATATACGGAGGGCGCGGCTGTTGTAATCAGTGCCGCCTGCCGCCACAAGATAGCCACAAGATAGTGACATTGGCCCCTGATCGGTTGCCTCCCTGGTGCCCGCTGCGGTTGCGCATCCCAAAGTGCTGGCGGCGGCAGTCTAGAGACTGCTAAATTGCAGATTGGATGATCAAGAGTCTGCTAATCACCGGGGGACACCATGAGCTATGCTCGGCGTGCGTGAGAGGCTGCTGTTGTCAGCCCGCTGTTGTCAGCCCCGATAAACTAACAGAGACTTGGGCCTGGTAAGATACCTCACGGGCCGCAACCTGAGCAACCACACAAGAGGCGGGGAGCCGGCCCGGCAGTGGGGCCTTGCACGCTGATGGTACCCTGTTAAAGAGCCTTGTGCATTAAAGTTCAGGACGCTGGGGCCTCAACTTGCTTGCCACGCAGATTCTTGGTGCACTGGTGGCCAAGGGCAGTGGGAGATATTTGCATGGCACCTAGCAGGAAGAGGCAAGCTGAGGTCAGCCGCTGCCACACTGTGACCCCCCAGTATAGGCCTGGATACTGGTAGGAGGCCCCTCCGTTTCCTGCATGTCTATACCTTTGCTGACTATTCTGCTGTTAAAATATTGCTTGGGTCCACGTGGAAGCCTTTCCACCCCCTCTTGCCGGCCATACTCACCCTCACTAACTGATCAGTGAAGCTGCTGCCTGTGAATTCGCCAGCCGGACCTAGCCCTTGAACTCTTGCAGCAAATCAAGAGAGATAATTCCATAGTTCTTCTCTTCAGCTGACAGTGCGGCGAGAGGTACAGAGCCTATCGTAATGGGCAAGGTAGACAAATTGCAGTCTAAGCTGCAGTTTGAGCAGCGTAAATCAAGAGCTAGGGAGATGGGTGACGCCTGGTCCCCCGAACGACAGGGAGACTCGCCCGAGGAAGCGACTGAGGACATTCGACAAATTCTGTCTGCAACGCAAAAAAGCTTGTCCACAAGTAACAGTACAATCGATTCATTAGCCTCCCGCATGGATCGAATGTTGGAGCGGCTAGACAAACACACGGATCGCCTTGATATGGCTGAATGACTCGTGACAGAGATTGAGGAGGCCCAAACAGAGTCAGACTCCACACAGAAGCAATTTGGCAAGATCCTCTCTGTGCTACAAGATAAGGCAGAAGATTTGGAGGCCAGATCAAGAAGCAACATCTGCATTATTGGTCTCCCGGAAACCACAGCCACGGGCAACATGGAGGTATTCACTGAGATGTTTCTAGTAACGCCACTGGGTTGTGATACGTTTTCCTCCATGTTTGTTGTGGAGTGTGCCAATCGGTCCCTCGGCCCCAGGCCTCCTACTGGAGCACAGCCGCTCAGTGATTGCAAAGTCCTTGTGGACTGGTGTGGGTGGTTTCCCTTGAGGGAGAATGAGGCAATAAGGCAGGCACTTCTTACACTCAAGATATAAAAATATGGGGAATTTGTTTATAAATGGGGTGGTTCGCTCCTGGGAGCAGGTCGTGGCAGAGAGTACTGTCCCATCGCCAAGGTATCATTATTACCGTGTCAGACAAGCTCTCCGTGCCCAGTTGGGTGAAAATATTTTAGAGCCCAAAAAATGCCCTGGAGTTCGTGCGTATCGGACGGCGGTGGCCGTGGCACTACAGGACATAATAGAAACACCCTTACAAATTACCCCCTTGGTTGCCCTTTTGGGTTACGACAAAGAAATTACCAAAGAATCTCTCAAATGTTTGCACTTGGGGTATTATTTGCAAAACGCAGAATAGCCAGCGATGGATGAAGGGACCACTACCCACATTAGATGAATGGTTCACAGATCTATCATACTGTAACACCCAATCAGATAATTACAATGCTTTAAGGCCATGTGATATTTGGGAGCCATACCAAGCATACCGTAGACACTTGGAGGCAGCAGGCGCAGGCGCAGCCGAAGTTGACAGCACAGCCAACTGTGAGGATTTAATCCACGGGGCGTCTCCAACTTTGCTGGAGTTCTTGAATGAGCAGGGGGCAAGGGAGAGTTGGAACATTAATACAGTGCAAGTTGTGTTAGTATTAAATGATTCTTGTCAAGCTGTTGTAACTATTCCTGTACATGACCACGTTATACGTAGGAACATCTCTCTGACATTTAGTTACAGTATGATACCAAGATAACTATGTAGTGTCATCTCGCTAGATTTCATTTCTTTGTTTCCAGATATTCTCTGCATATTTTGTTTAAGATAGTACAATTCTGCTACTGTATGATAAAATAGTTATAAAAATTATAAAGTTTACCCCAAAAATATTTACGGTTATCCACATATTCGTGGTTCCTGCTCGAAAGCGGAAATTCAAAAGACAAGTTTAAAGTCGTTTTCTTTCAAAATTAAAATAAAAGCAGAACTTTCAATACTATATTAGTGAACAGCTATACTGAAACTTGTTCACAATATCTTTATATATATATGTTTCAGATTTGTTGAAAAACATGTGGTATCTGCAATTATCGATGTCATCGCGACTTCCGCTGTTGCTGCGAAAATGGTAAATGCTAAGTAAAAGTGATTTTGTGAAAAAATTACTATGGATAGACACTTAAAGAAGAGCAATAAACAACTAGTATCAAACATCAACTGTAGTAGGTGTATATATGTGTTTTACAGTTTCTGTAAAACACGCAGTATCTGCAATCGTGACTTCCGCTGTCTTCGCAAAAACGGGAACTAAATTAAAATCATTTTGTAAAAAAATTACTATAGACAGACACTTTTAAAGTAGAGATTAGCAAACAACTAGTGTCAAACATCAATTAAAATATCTGTATATGTGTTTTGGAGTTTCTGAAAAACACACAATGTCCATGACTACCGAGGTCGTCGCGATGCCCGGAGTCACTACGCAAACGGAAAACAGTCTTTGAAAAGAAGCTTTCTGGAAAATCACTACCTAAATTAGTTTTAAAAGTAGACTAATAAAGCTCCACTGTTAAATTTACTGTAGAATAGGCCCCTCTCTCTCTCTCTCTGCCTCTCTCTCTCTCTTATATATATATATATATATATATATATGTTTTGTACAAACCACCCGACCTTCGCGACTACAACATCATAATTATTTTTCTTTTTAAAGATGGGTTTCTTCTAAATTGATCACTGAAAGATAAGTGAAAACAATGTCTTACTGTTGCAAAGTTATCCTGTGCCCTGGGTACCCTGAACATTTTGCTGATTGGTACTGGTGGTAACTGACTGACTGACCCTGGGCTCTGCCTAACCAGGGCCAGTGCTATGCTGAAACACTTAGAATACAGTGAAAACACCTACATACACTAGGGTACACTATGGGTTGGGGTACCCCTGAGATAGGCATGACCTACCCTATAGGGCACTAGTACATAATAGGGCAGGGGGATTGAAACTACCTGTCAGTCCCTAGTATATAATAGGGCTTGGCAGTTTAGAGGCCAGCAGCCCTTTTCTGCCCTTGCATGTGTGTACTGCCGAAGCCTGAGGTCTGTTTAAAAGTGGCTCTGTGTTGGGCATATTAAATACCCCCAGGGTCTCCTCTAGGTGTCCTAGGGGTGGGGGATGAGGTATTTATAAGGAGGACCCTTATAAAATAAGTTTTATATACCCTGGGTCAAGTGAAATTGCACATTTCACTCCCCACATTGTGATAACGTGCAGCCCAAAATCGACTTTAGTGGTAAGAGCAGTGTGGAGAGAGTATCTGCAATATGTTTGCATATTCAGAACCCCTAAAGGGCTCCCCTAGGTGTTCCTGGGGGGGTGTCATGTAAATATATGTAGAGTACTTATAAGATATGTTCTTATAAGCCCTGGTGCTGGGAAAACGGGCCGAGTCATTTTTCCTATTGCAAATACCCAGTCACATAGGTTAACACTGCAGGAAGTTATTAACGAATAACTCTTGATAAGAAAAGGCTAAACGTACAATTCAAAGACTTCCCAGAATGGTATTAATAAACTCAACAATATGGTATTGTTGAATTTCTCCTAAAATGTACATACAAGAAGTTATATGACTTTATTGTTTGTAAGCCCAGATTCAGCCTTCCAGTGGTCTGTCCTGATTGGTCAGAGATAAGGGGATTAGCCAGGCTGCTTTGAAGAGGTGATAAAGAGCCCCTGGGGTTGACCAGCTCTGCTGGGGAGCAGTGTTCTGGAGAAGGGGAAGACACCAGTATCATTTACAACTTTACTCTTTTGAACCCCAGACAGGTGCTACTAGGCTTAAGGAAGAAATGATCAGATGCAAGTGGGAGAGACTATGGAGATTAGCTATCCTAGGGGTGTGATTAGCCAGTTCTTCTCTCCCTGCTGAAAATTCTGCCATAATGAATTTGGAAGAATTGGTGCACTCGGGGACAAAATAATGCCATACTGTGCAGGAAGTGGTCAGACCTTGGGGCGGTACCCTACATCCCATTGGACAAGAGTGACCTCCTGCTTGACACCGAGAACTTGGAATAAGTATCTGAGAGGGGCAGAGCCTCTCAGATCTGCTGCTTGAAACCTAAGAAAGCAAGACAGGCCATGCTGAGAAGTTTGATGTGCATTTCCTGAGGCCTGCACTCTGAAGATTGGGCTATCTGAAACTACAGCCTGTGGATTACCTTACTGTAAAAGGACTAAAGAGTGGACTCCCTGCAAGCTACAGGTTAACAGAGCTCACCTGGAATATCACCACCAAGGATCCTCAACCTGGAGAACTACCAGTGGATTTGTAAGGGTTTTGTCCAAGTGGATTGTGGGAACTGAAGTCCTCAACTTTCAAGGACTATCTTGGAGCTTCCAGACCCTTGGAGTGAGTTTGAGACACTTTGAGACACTTTGGGGAACTTCGGGAAGAAGTTCCAGAAGTTTGGAGAACTTTGGAGCAACTTTGGAAAAAAGCTCCATAAGGGGACCGACTCAACTTGGCCAGCCAAGCCACATGCCTTCAACCACGAGCTGGCCTGCCGTCCATGTTCGTCCTGCTGAAAAGCTCCGTAGGTCCTACTTCTAGAGTTTGACCGGGAGTAAGTGAAATATTAGGCCGGCGAACCCTCACCGAATCCGGCCTGGTGAAGGCATCAAAGGACCCGCGAAGAAAAGCTCCAGAAAAGTTTCCAAGTCCGAAGGTAAAAACTGTGACCGGGACCTTCCGCGAGTGGTAGCCGAGCAGGGCTCCATCACAGTCGGCCTGAAACTTTGACCTGGTCTATCGTGTCCAGATGTCCCGATAGGGTGCTATAGGTTTCTATGTGCTAGAAATTGCTAAATCTTTTTTTTTTAAGATTGTTTATTAAACAGCTTGTTAGAGCAATAAACATACATAGGCACACTCACAGGTAGGCTGAGCAATTTTCCTGAGCCAATATATCTGTTACAAGCCAATTTTTACATGTCAAATCAATCTACCATGAAAGAACAACCCCTCGCCCCTCAACCTCCCCCACCCCACCCCGGCACTAATATATACAGTTGTGTCTTCTGGCAGTAGTACATTGTGGCACCTTGGAGCCCCAAGGAGTAATCCCAGTCCTCCCGGCCCATTTGCAGTGCTCACCTCTACAGGGAATTATTTCAAGTTCGGATTTGTAAGGAGATACCCAGAAAGGGGACCTCAAAAGTCCTTAGCTCGGGATGCTTCAGGCAGCTCTTCCGCAAATATTTCCAATTGATCACTACAATAGTAAATCGCGGATCCACCTCTTAACCGTGGGTACGGCCTTTGCACCCCAGCATTGTGCCACCGCTCTCATAGCAAAGAGGGTAGATATGGCTACTAGGCGCCTATTACAGGGTTTAAGCTTCTGTACCCAGCCCAGCAGACACAATTCAGGCACACATCCAACAGGTTCTGCAATGACCTCAGTCAACACTTGCGTGTTCCGTTCCCAGAATTTGGAGATGCCAGCACACGACCAAGCTAAGTGCATAAAACCCGCGTCAGCCTGGCCACAACGCACACAACATGCGCTTTCACGCAAGCCAAACCTACATAATTGATTCGGTGTGTAGTAAAGCTGGTGTAAATACTTGAAATGGATTATGCGGAGGTTGCAGTTTGCTGTCAGGTGCCCCGTTAGGGCACAGCAAAACTTCCAGGCTTCCAATGTCAGCTCAGAGGATAGTAGGCCATTCCATCTATTATAAGAGGGAGATGCAGTTATTTCTTGTTCATGACGCATTATATCAGGCCGCTGCAGTTTTCACCCTCCAACACCGCCCGTAAGGCTAGTAGTGTTCGCGGTTCATTAGGGAACTCGGGATATATGTCCCGAATAGCCTGCCACACACGCACATAGGTAAACCCCAGTATGAATCCGGTTTCTTGATCCGCCTGCAGGTTAGACAACGTCCGGAAACGACCCAATTCGTATAAATCTCCAACTTGAGTAATCCCCACCGCACTTAATGCCTGCAAGGCTGCCGGTTCCATAGCGGCCGAGATATCAGGGTGGGCAGCAAGTGATCATTTTGGTGCATACAAGTAATCCAACTGTGCTCTACGCACTACAGTTTTCCATGCCCAGGCCGTACAATGAACTGGGCTAATTTCAGTACGCGGGCCTCCTCCCCCGCCCATCAACGCAGCCGCTTTCAGGGGCATCGGCAGTACGGAGTCCGCTTCAATCGCAGTGTGCGGTTGAAACTTCTGTGGGAAATACCAAAAGTGCGCAAACTTCTCCTGGGCGCATAGGTAATATAGGCTCATGCCCGGAGCCTCAAACCCGCCGCGGTCAAAGGTTAGAGTCAGTACACTCCAACTACATGGGGCTTTCTACCCCCCCAGACAAATGTTAGAAGGGTCGACTGCAATGCAGCAAACAGCTCTTTGTTCAGATGGATAGGGATATTAATAAATAGATAAAGGAGTTTAGGCAAAAAAGACATTTTAATGACCGCTATGCGGTCCGCAAAAATGGGTGATCATCCACATTCGGACAATAAACATTCACTAATAGCACACTCGTACCCCTAAGTGTTCCATGCACAATGGCCAGCCAGCCCTGGTCGTCAGTCTCTGTGCTATGAATCTGAAATGGGACCCCTTGTTTGACGAGTATCATCACCCCCCGGGAATACGATGAGTAGGATGATATAATCCGCACCCCCACCCACCAGGATCCCACTTTCCATTCAGATAGGGTAGTAAGATGGGTCTCCTGTAACATGGCCATATGGACATTGAGCCTGTCTAGGGCCGCAATCACGGTGCATATTTTTTTAGGGCTATTAAGGCCACGTACATTCCACGTTAAAAATCTAAAGGTACCACTCATGACACTTGGGTGAGCCGTAGATACGTACATATACTAAACACAACATTAAGAACATTACGCCAGGAGTCTACTGAGCGTGTCGTCGTGAGACTGTTGGGGTCACAAGTAGTCCAAGTTTGGAGTTTAAACACGCTACACATGAGTCTTGATGTCTCCGAGATATACAGATATTCAAAGATCAGTTTTCGGACCCTCCTGCCAGAAGTCAGACATAAGCTAATTAGAAAGTGCCAACTGCTCCCCACCCATCCTCCCCACCCACTTCGGCCTCCCCAACTTGCCAAAGCCATCCCATTGTCGATAGGGCAAACCCCCGCCCCCCCAAGAAGAATCATCCCAACTCAGATCCTTCCCACCCGGCCAACTAAAAAATACAACCAAGTACATTTGGGGCACTCCCATGAGGGGGGCGTTGGAGCGCTTCTGTCCTTTCAACTAGTAGGAGGTGGCTGAGCAAACATGGTAGCCATACCTTCCACCCAATAGCACAGTGTCCCCCAACCACCGCTCAGAAAAAGGCACATAGCGGCATTTGTTAATCCCAAATATAACAACCTAAGGAGAAAAGGAATGGTTAAAGGCAACAATGCTACATTATACAAAGACCATCGACCAAATTTCGGCTCACATGACTAGCCGTTGGGACCCTAGTGTTCCTCAGTGTCCGAGGGCACCAGAGACTCTCGCCTTGCCCGTTTCAAATGGTTGGCGTGTTCAAGGGCAGCCTTAAGATTTGTGAAAATGTTGGGAGTCTCCCTCAGGTCCAATACGAAGGTGAACCGGGTATAACATGGCGTAAGGGACCCCTTCAGAGTGAAGAAACTTTTTTAAAGCCCCAAACTCCCTCCTTGCAGCCTGGACAGCCACTGTAAAATCAGGAAAAAATGAAAGAGTTGCCCTGGTGCACAATATTTCCCTTGTCACGGGCCATACGTAAAATCACATCACAGTCTCTATAATTTAGCAGCTGCGCTATAATTGGGCGGGGTGGAGCACCCGGAACAGGTCGCGCCACAAGGGATCTATGCGCCCGTTCAACCACAAACATGGGGGACAGCTGCTCGGCGCTAAAAATATCTTTCACCAAAGTCTCAATAAACAGTTCCATCTCGCCTACTTTCGTGGATCCTAGGAGGCCCATTCTGCGGATGATGTTGCGTCGGGAACAGGCCTCCAAATCCTCGTTCTTAGCTTGGATGCGAGAGAGAGCACTTTCTCCATGTTCAATGCCTTCCCGGCGACCTCACTTAAACCATCCTCCGTTGCCAACACACGCTGCTCCACTTCACCCATTCGAGCATTATGTTTTTCAAGTTGCGCTGACATATGGTCCAAGCGATGGTTCACCGCAGCCATCGTCTCCTCTATGGACTGTAAACTGCGCTGCATGGCCAGCAGTGTTGTCTCAAGGGCAGGGGGGTCAGCAGCAGGGGCCTCCGCCTCTTTGTCCGAGGACACCTTCTGCGAGGCCTTAGATGATTTACGTACCTCAAAGGTGAGGAGAGGTCAAGTTTTATTTGTGTGCCCCATAGTAGACTGCAGTACGGGCCGACAGGCCAAGGAAGCTCAACTAAAACATAGCCCACACAGAGGAGCAGGGTGCCTCCCCAGAAACACCAGCGACGTGTAGATCCCAGCTGGGGTGAAGAGCGCCGCAGTTCAAGTAGTAGTTTCAGGCCAAACAACGAGGGGGGTGCATCCACACCTCTCAAGTGCAGCAGTTATATACAGCACCCAACTGTCACCCAAGGTGCCTCAGTGAATCCTCAGCATTGCCGCACCCCAGGCGTCAGCCACTGTTCTAGATCAAAGCAACGCTGGCACTATCCATGTTCTCGATCGGCTCGCTTGCACCGCATCCTCCCAGGTGTCAAATCCCCGCAAGCACTTTCCGCCGCTCTCCCGTGCGCTCAGACACAGGTCGCAGGCCGCAGCCCAGCCCTCCACCGGCGCCGCCTCCAGAGTCCCCGGTAGAGGGTAGGTCGCCCCCGACTCACCGCAATCAGCGCGGAGCCCACAGGGTTCCGCAGCATCGTTCCACAGCTCCAGGCGGTGCGGGTAGGAGTCACAGGGCCTCAGCTCCGCACAGTTCACCGGCAGCTGTATGATGTTAAGATCTCCAGGAAGCGCCGAGTGCGCGCAAGCAGTAGGGCCAGCCCCACAGGCAGCTAACGTGGTCTCTCACGGGCAGAGGGAGCTGCAGGGCAAGCCCCAGCGTACCGACCTCAGGACCGCGCGGGAGCCGCCATTTTAGACGCTAGGAGCCGAGATCTGTTTCTCCTCGCTGATGAGCACAGAAACCTGTCTTAGCAGCGATATCGGCAACAATCCGGGCAGGACACTCCAGGGAGCAAAAGCGCTCGTGTTTCAGCGCAGAAATGCAGTGTGGAAGGCGGATGGAAAGCTCAGCCGCGCAGGGCCTCTCTAGTGAGCGGCCATCTTGCCGCGTCCTTAAGTCACGCCCCAGACTTTGTCATTTTGGTGTAATTGTAAAGATAAAAATATTTCCTATTTTTACAAATTGGGGGTGAATTTTTATAATGCATTGTGTCTTAATTATTTACTGAATTGGTGTTTTTAAATGCTTTACCTATTCTGAGCACAATACTAGGTTAGTGGCCTTATTATACATTTTCCCCCAATAATAATCCACTTTCCAACACTTACTAAATATTTAGACTTAAACTTTACTTAAATGTCTTTAAGTGTATTTTCAGTATGTGAAATACATTTGCTGATCCCAGATTCTCCACAGTAAATGCGTCAATGTTGTGCCAACACAAAAAATTCTTACAAATATACCAACTTATTAATTACTTTCTTGATAAACACATACCAAATCAAAAAATGAGAGGTATATAATATAAATATAATATACAATATCCAATTATAGAAAGAAAATAGGAATATCTTAGCTCACTTAAAAGAAAATGGATGTTACAATTAAGAAATTGAATTTTAAAAAACCTTAGAAATTCACTGAAAAAAACGAAAGGCTTTTACAGGGGCGTTATAGTTAGGAATTAGCATTTAAAGAACCTTAGAAATTCACTGGGGAAAAAAATCAGAGGTTACAGCGACAGTTAGGTTGACATTTCACTCATACAAAACCAGAGAAATTCAGCAGTTAGTTAGCTGAGCTAACTATTACTCGTGCCCCCGCAATGCACTGCTTCTAACCTCACATATTACAGCACTCATGACATGGTCAGTGACATCACTTATGACATCACCGATGACATCATCCACAAAATCTGACACACCCACTCACATCGCAATATAACCTTTCATACACCCACTCCAACTTCTACACTACCATTCTCAAAACCATTGAGTCATACCAGTACTTACACACCCACTCACTGATTCATAGTCCTACATACACATCCTCTCAGTCACCCATACAGCCACTTGTATACCAACTCACTTACTAATACAGCCACTCACAGAGCTACTCACACCTAAATTCAGACAGCCATTTACTCACCAATTCAGTTTTGCACACACACTCACTTATTCATACTGATATTAACACATACTCACTCACTCATACAACCCCTTACACGCACACACTCACTAACCCATACAGCCACTATCACCATCTTCCATTTACACAGTCACTCATATACTCCAACACTCACCTATACTGCCTTTCACATATCCACTTACCCATATACCACTGACATCCATTCACTCAGACACAGCCATACACACACTCAGTCACTTATACAGCTCTTCTCTTACACACTCACAAACCCATACACCTACTGACTCATTCATGCAGGCAGTCACACACCCTCTTACCCACCCATGCACCCATACAGGTACTCAACCAATCACCCATACATCCACTGACCAACCCATACAGCCACTTAGACACCATCTGACAGACTGCTAGACATTCAGACAACCTTGTCAGTGACTCGTACATTCACTGAGACACCTATCAATCACTTATACAATCAGTCAAGCACCTACTGAATTATCAATACAGGCACTCATAAATCCTCTGATTCATCAATACACCTTTAACACTCATTTTAAAAACACTCAGTCACTGGATGATGTCATCAGTGATGTCATTTGAGATGCCATAGGTGGTGTCACTGACCAAGTCATCATTGATGTAATATGTGAGGTAATAAGCAGTGCATTGCAGGGGCGTGAGTCGTAGTTAACTCAGCTAACTAGAACTACTGAATTTCTCTGGTTTTTTATGAGTGAAATGTCAGCCTAACTAGAACATCTCTGTATCCTCTGTATTTTTCAGTATATATATATATCCTCAAATCAAATTACTTCGTAAGCGCGCTCTCAGAAACAGACTCCATGCAAATGAAAGTTCAACACTGTTTATTGTGAATAAACAGCGGTGAACTTTCATTTGCATGGAGTCGTCTGTTTCTGAGAGCGCCCTTACAAAGTAATTTGATTTGAGGATTGACATACCGGGACACTCCGCCGGTGTGAGCGCCACTCTTCAGGGGTCCCAAGTTGCCCGGAAGGAGTTTATGTGAGTTGGATATAGATATATATATATATTCTGTATTAAATTGGTGCAACTTGTAGGACACACGGATTGTGCATGCTTCTTCAAAAGAAGAAGAGCTCAGATTCAGAAATGCCCTCAGCGGCCACTACATTACCTTTTAGAAGGATCAAGTTCAAATCTAAGTTGAAATTCAGTTGAATAGGTACTTATTTTAGGTGGTATCAGCACTTCAAAGGTGGGTGACGCACGAGGGGGAGCTATACTTTCAGTTGTTCCAGTGCAAGCTTTAAAACTGTGCACATGGAGTGAATTTTAAAGATGGCCATTCCTTTAGGACGGAGTGCATACGTGGGGTGTCTAGTTCATCTATACCACAGGTATCAAGAAAATGTCCACCCACAAAGTTCCAGAGGACAGCTTCTCAACATCATTATGACCACACAACGATATCGTTTTACTACTCATCAGATGCTTGACTCCCCTCAGATGCCAGCTACTTAGACGCAAGACAAGACCACTATCACTTGGAATCAAACAGGCTTCTCTTTTCTCCTGAGATCATGGAGTAGTACGCCAGGTTCACATCTCACTCAGTCCTTCTGCCAGCCTCCTTCTCACCCATTCTAATCCACAACTATGTAGGCAGTTATGCTCCAGCTCGAACTCCAAAGTCCAGAAGCATTTTGGGGAAAGTGATGTACAACAGCCATTGAAGGGGGTGGGGGAGGGGTGCGGCAGGGGTTAATGAAGGGGAAAAGGAGCCATAAAAAAATGCCCAACACTGCCATGAGAATTCAGAGCTCACCAGTACTTTTTCCTTAATTATCATATTTACAACTTTCTCAAACTGAGTGAACTAGTCCACAAAGGCTGAAGAAACGGGGCCACAAGACGGTTGTGCAGGAACACTACATTCCAGGCGGCAGCCAAATCCTAACATTTTTTGAAGGAAGGTATTTCAAATCAAGCGATCACATTTTAGTAGGTTAAGAAAGAACAAAGTGTTAGTTATTTACAGCAAGTGATGCCAATGCATGAAAACAGCCTTTGAAATATGACTGAAATAAATTGAACACAAAATAGTATTGGGCAGGCAGCAGTCTGGACAAGCAGTAGCATCGAAATATCACCCAGACTTCTATGGCATGTAGAATGTCAGTCCGTATTCGTCAGCAACTTCTAGGTACATTTTTATTTTTGTACGACATGTTTCTTCTCCCAGGTGTAATACAGTTGCTGGCTTCAGTTTGCATTTATGAAACTCCATTTTGCATACATTTCGTGCGCCCTGCATCACACCTGTATTAACAAGCCATTCAAGTTATGTGAAATCCAGTTCAATAATGTAGCTAATATTTTTAAATAAAGCATCTCCATTTAGCAAAAAGAGAATTTTTGTCCATACACAAGCTGGTGACAAAGCAAAGACGCATGGTTAACAATACTGGTAATGCAAGCCAGTTAAAAAATACAACTGTAAAGCCAGATGCCAGCTTGCAACACTGCTCTGTTTGGGTGTTCAGGGGGATGATCACCCAACAAAACAAGTATCTATTTCTTTATTTAACGGCTAAGGACATAAATATTCACATAGTGCATTTAACATTTATTAAACATTTAATTTCTTCACATCCGCTTTTCAAAGCATCATGAACAGAAACAAGAGCAAATATACATTTGTGGTTCTTGGACACACGAGAATGGTAATTCCAGCTCCTTTTCCTTACATTAATCTCTTCAGTGTTTGTTTTCGGAGACACCATCATTATGAATTTTAAAAAACTGAATCTAGCATAAAAATAATTATGTTTGATATAAGAGAGACTGTCAAATAAGCCAGTAATCAACCAGTGAAGGATTCCATTTCAAATGGGAATTTTCATGGGCCTATCTGACATGCATCCGTTGAATTCAATGGTTTATCTAAATGTATTATATACACATGGTTTTCCTAACATACATTTTAGAGAACAATTTATTATGGTGGTGTCCGCTTGCCCAAGAACCACATCTTAGGGTTATTCAATATCTTCAGGTCTCACAGGATGGGGTAACGGGACAATTGATTTCTTCTCTGTATCTCTCGAAAGTGCTTTCCTCATATCTGTCGAAAGGAAAAAAACACATGTTAACCGGAATTCAGAGGCTGCACTTGTATCAGCCATGTGATCAGGCAACAAGAGGTTGCTCACATTAAAGAAAACATGTGCCAAAGTACAATTTGTGCTCCCATAGCAAACATTATATCTTATCGTTTTTCTGTCTGCAGAGGCTCTAAATGATTCTATAAGAACACCCAGCATCAACTTGTAGATGGACCGAAAACTGTTTTAATGGCTTATCGATCTGTAAGGTCTGGAAAAGCACCATCTGTTCCTCACACACCTCTAACTTTAGCAGCTTACCCAGTCTACTTTACCCTTCCATATGATCAGTGGATGCTGGCCAACCTAACAAGGGGAAATAGCCAAGGCAGACATTTGTGATATTTGGCTTTTTCCACTTGCCTTTTGGTGTATTTCTTTTTAACTCACAAAGAGCTTCAACACTAGAAAGGGTCACATCTGCCAAGGTTGAGTTTTACCACAGACCATTAGTTCCACTGAGTATAACCAGAAATTTAAATTTTATTTGAAAATATTTGCAATGTGCACTTCCTTGACTTGAATCAAAAGGAAATGACCAGTACCAATTATCTGGTAAAATGCTCGTACAGAAAGAGGCTTGTCTCACTAGAGTTGTGGATGAGGCTGAACAAGGGGTTACAGAGCTTTTTAAAGAGGCAAAGCACTCATAAGGCAAATGGGAAAAGCTTGTACTGTCTGTGAAGCACCCTCTCCCACAAAGGAGGAATTAGGCACAGATACAAAGTCGCACAATGTTTGCAAGCAGGTCCTCACAGGAGGCCAGTGAGTCTTTCAGGCCTGTTCAATCATGAAGAGTGAAACCAGATCTTTTTTCTAGGAGGTGATGACTACCTTATGGATAAACTTGAGAATAAGAGCATCAAGGAACTGGACAAACATACATGTACAAATCGTTAAGCAATATTATCCAAGGGGAAGGGCAATGATTAACAGGAGCTGGCGGAAGAGAGCCAAAGCAAAACACGACCCAAAAGCTTCTTCTGGCAATAACGATCAGTGTTCTCTTTGGAATATGCTGCAATTGTATATCAGTCCCTTGACATTTTGGGTGTAATTCACAATATTTTTTTAAGATTCTGATTTTATATGGCTCCAAATTAATGCAAAGCAGTTGATCAAGCAACACAGCTTGAGTGAAAAGAGAGCAAAAGAGACAAAGAGCAAACGTCTCTTCCCGTGCAGCAACCCACCGCAAGTTTTTGTGAAACTTATTTAAATTGTACTTTCCATGCAGCACTCTAAGAGCCATGAAGACAGGATGGCACAACTATAACCACTAAATAAAATAGGTAAGCAGGGTTAATGATCAAATGCCATCAAGAACAGGACTAAGCTGATTTGCCCATTGTTTGAAGGATGTCCAGATGAAGACATCCACCTCATCTCCAAGGACACCAATGTTCCTCCCCACTGGCTCAAAAGTAGAACTGGGCTTCAGGTTATGTCGCCATCAAATCAGAGGCTAAGCCTCTATGCCTTTGCCCCACAAGAGCCAAAAGGCCTAGTATTCAGACAATGACAGCAGTAGTAAGAGGCTAGTCTCTAAAGGAAAACAATAAAACAGAAGTCCCTAAAGGCTGGGGTTCATTTTTTAGGCAAGCAAAAGAAGGAGAAATAAACAAACATATCTTTAGGATGCAGTATGGACATACCTCAGCAAGGACTAGGACAAGGAAAAAGGATGAGGTGGTAATGAAGGTATCTTAGGAGTACATGTACAATGCCAGTTACTGCTACGTGCCAGTGCTCAACCTGGAAGCACATCTTTGTCAGGGTGATAGCATACTCACCATAAGCATCTTCATCTGGCTCCCCGTTGCTAGCGGAGTAATATTCAATCACAGTTCTGTACACACTGTAGCCAAGCTGCTTATACATGTTTACTGCTACTTGATTCGACACTCTCACAAAGAGATCCACAAAGAAACCACCCTTCCTGTATGGTAAAAAAGAAATGCACAGAAAAACAAGAAGAAAAAGTTATTACGACTGTAAGAAGTTGAGTGACTGTTTAAGCTTCATATTTTTGGGAGGACGTTGATACAACTATAAACACCCAGAGACATAACTACACATTGTCCATACTGGTCAAATACACTCGAAGCACGAATTGTCAGGCAAAGATCGTGAAAAAACTGCAAATATGGACTTATCCATCAACATTTGAACAATCATTTGTTCAACCATAAGCTGTTTATATGTGCAAAATAATTTGCTCGAGTAGACGTCTGCTCAGGAACGAGTACTATAGAATTTCGTGGTATACCGATTGGCAGAATCAAGTGTATTTTAGAAATTTCTGATTCGAAGTGTGAAACAAGCAGATACAGAGCTTGGTTATGCGTTTCATAATATGAATATTGAAAAAACGCAAACTCAAATATTTTTTTTTTGGAATCTTTTATTATGTATTACATATAATTGCATTGACAAGCGTTGTACAGAATCATATGGGCAACGTGAAATGCACAGTATGAGTGAGTAGGCTAGTAGTCAGGCATGAAATACTGCAACTGTGTGTAGGCAAACAGCAAAGTTTGGCAATACAAAGAGAAAAAAAAAATACATCTAGAAAAAGTGCAGAAAATATGGGGAAATCAGAATGATGGCAGATGCAGGGCCATCGCGAGAGAAGCACAGATGTATTAGTGAAGTCTGATGAGCATCAGGGTTGATATGGGTGTACTCAATAGTATACATCTGTGACGCAGGGTCACTGGGATCGACTGCACACTGGGGATGGCTGCGTTAGAGCCTTGCGATAGTAGACAGGCAAAAAGTAACTGTACAATCTTGGCGCAGGAGACAAGAGAAGCGGGGCCGGAGTCACGTTATAGGTAAGTGCATCCTGAGGATGTACGTGTCCTTGAGAGGGCCTCTATTTGGGTGACTTGTGCATCCCAGTCTGGTGCTAGTAGGCACCTGGGGAGTACTCTAGCTTCCTCACATCTGAGGGCTGTGCTTTCAAATACACCCCACAAGACAACCGCGCGACTGGTAATGCAATGCATGACTAGCAACAGGGCTAAGTGTAGAAAACAAGCCAAAGCTTTGTGTCAGTTAGGACGCTTGAATAGTACCAGTGTGCATAACTCCAAGCTATGCGAGATGGGGAGGTTGGACAGTTGGGTCAGTTGTGCCATTGTGGTTTTTCAGAAATGAGTCAGTGATGTGCTTTCTTAAAGGGTGTGACGCAAAGCGGCGGTTTTACATCTGCACCTCGCGCAAGAGGTATTCGCCTTTGGGAAGTACGAATTGATATTTACTGGAGTTAAATATGCTTGGCGCAGAATGTAAAATCTAATGAGTTTTAACTTTGAATTTCTGGATATGGTGGTGGCGAGAGCTAAGGAGTGATTCCATTCAGCATCATTGTGTTCCCTGCCGAATTCGATTTCCCATTAGTAGTGGATGGTTTTAGCGGGAACCAAGTATGTGCGGTAAGTGCTTTAGCTAGTCATTTGATCTGGTGGCGGCCAGTGCCCGTGATTTATGGTTTAAATCTGTTTATTGATTGCAAACAAACATTAAGAACAACACCCTCTACTCCAGAGGCACAATACCAATGAGCCAACTAGGTTGCCCGGCTTGCCATCACTTAACAGTGCCCGTGATTTAAATCTATTGTAGGTAGGACCTTGTGTGGATGTGACTCATGAGCTGTGATGTGCCGAAGCATGGCGCAACATAACCCTCTCCAATTTGTACACGGCTGTATTCCAACAACAATAAGTTGTTCAGCAACACTAAACTCAGAGAAGTGAAAAAATATAAGTTGAAAGATACATTTTTATGCCGCTATCTTTAAGTTTTCTATGGCAAAATTAAATAAGAAACCAAAGCAACTACCGCCTAAAATTCAACAAAATGCAAGTGCTTTGCTTTCCTCACCCACGCGAGCCGGAAAATGTATCTAAAGCACAGCTCACCTTTCTGAAATTTCTTCCAATAGCTCCATCAACTTAGCTGCTAACCCCAGCCTTCGGAATTCAGGAGCAACAGAGAGAGCGGTGACATGGCCATGCCATTCCTCTCGGGACACTGAGCCTTCTGCTTTACCCATGACTGCAAATCAAATACACATTCTGAATGTAGCAGTTGAAATTTAATACTACATAAGAACAAATACTTACACCTACCATTTAAGAGCCAAACAATTAAATAAACAATTAAATAAACTCCAAATGACTAGATACAATTATCACAATAGAGATTCAAACTATTACATGACACTAGAAATATCTATTGGAATTAATTTTAATACATGATGGAAAAACATTATCTGGGTAGAATTTTATTTTAACTGGTTGGAATCCACATGGAGACAAAGCAGGACAAGCTATCAAAGTTAATCAGTGAAATCAAAACATGACCAGCTCCTTCATTCCAATGTGATTATGCACAAGACTATATTATTGTTGAGTTTTGGAGCCAGATATTCTTGAAATATATCAAGTTATAAACAGTTTATAATCTGCTACAACAATAGGTTATTTAGACTTCATGTACACGTGCATTATATACTGGAACATTTCTGCGGGGACTGAATAAGTGGTATGCTAGCAAATGAAAATAGCAGTTTGCTGATAGCAGAAGCGCCTAGCCAGAAGGAGCAGAGCGCCTGAATACCCCTCGGGGTGATTAGCACGCTCTACAAATACTGATTAATTGAACCAATCACTGGATTGCCACATGCACGATGTGCTATGGCTAGGAACAATCAGTAAGGATCAGTTGAACAGGCACTAAGAGGCTGGATGGGTGGGTTGATTACTACTCTGCTTGGGAAATGATCATCACTCCAAGCTGAAAACATATGCCAACAAAAAGGTAGGAGACACTTCTACGCGTTCGACCAAATAAAATAATCAGTACCCATGTTTCTTAATAGTCTGGTTGTGAGGACCAGAGTGTATTTTTGTCATTTCTGGATCAGACTTGAGCAATCAGAAAAAAATCCAGAAAAAGGCTATTTTAATGAATCCCACAAGCCCTTTGAATATCTAATTCTGCTTACAAAATGCAGAACCATCACTCTCGGCATCAGAGCCATAGTAAAGAAATCTCTTCTCACGTAAAAATGTTTTTTTTAAGACTTCAGTATTACAAATTAAGTTGAGTGCTCTGTGATCCCAGGTTGCATTGATTTGCACCACAAATCATTTCTGGAGAGGGAGGGGGCGAGGCAGATAGCAGTTGTGGTGGGAACTGGGTTCCTATTAATGAACGTTTTTCTGTCTCGCCAGAAGACCGAAAGCGAATTAAGAAATTAATGAAAAGTCATTCACCACTGTGTCAACAAGATTTTTATGCTGGTTTAACTAACAGAAAATGATAAGAAAGTATCCTATTCACATCTTTTATCACCCTTGTATTTAATATATTTTACAGTATTATTTTGGGTTAAAAAAATATATATGACAGAAAGGATTATTTCTTCTTAGAAAGAGAAGACTCGACCTTTACTTTTATTGATTGAGCACAACAATTTTCAGGAAACCATAGTGCAGATAACAAGCACTCAAGTCTGCACCTGCCTTAAAATCTCCTCATGTACATACGTTGCTGCTTAAAGACGCAAATGTTTTGAAGCTACAAAAGGAGAAAGACATTGAGACCACAACGTTTGTTGTGGAAAACTCCCTTCCAACGTTGATGCAGACACTGTTTTTGATCCTGTAAGGTCAGGGCAATAGAAACAAATAAACAGAAATCCAGACAAGCTTTGGTCACAATCTTAGACCTCTCGCCTCATAAACAACATCGCTGAACAAAGACCACCAAAAGGACAAAAGCAGACCATTTCAATGAGAAAATGAATGCATGGCATCCTATGGCCTAACTAAGTAATTCTATCAACACTTTTCTTCAAAATAAAAGTATTGTATACTGTACAAATTTAGGATTACTGTTTAATTGCTAAGCATACATGTATGAGCGCCAACAGATAATTTGCAACACAGTATACTGCTTTGATCTTAGAACATATTCAAGCCCCCGAGCTACTTAATTAACAGCTCAGCCGCAGTTTGGATACCATATCTTACCTTCTAATACATACCAACGAAAGTAACAATTCACAAAGCAACCATACTGACGTACATGACACTGCATATAGTCGAACAAGGGTCATATTTGAAATAACATTCTTATAAGATTTATAAATGATAAAATGCAGAAGGTGGAAATGTACTTACTGTAGCCCATCAATTCACCACCAGGTGCCTCTGCAACAATGAAGTATTCAGGCCAGTGGGCCAGATACTGCAGATAGAAGGGTATGCCATACTGCAAGATTTGTGGTTGAGGTAAATAGTACTAGTATACATATAAAATGTGCATTTATATTCAAAAACACATGGGTAACACATGTCACGTTAAAGAACAATATGTATGTACACTTCTATATTTCGCTATATCTTTTCTTAGCACAAGCAAGTGACGAAGTTGGCATAGGCATGCATCAACAAACCCCCCAAAAAAATAATAATTGTAAATGTAGGTAGGAAATATACTGGGGTACCACTGTCAACGGGAATTGGCATTACCAATAAGTATCTGTTTGCCACCAGCCTTCTGACTTTGTAAATGTTTGTTCGGTTATGGTTTTTGCAAAACTGTTGCACTCTCTACAATTACAAAAATGTCTAAAAGCAAAAATATTTTTGGGACATGTTATGTTGCCTTAGTAGTCCTCTGCACTTAAGGAAGCTACTTGGTCTGTGAATGGGCTCCTTCTGAAAGTGAAGAATTCTATCACTCGCAATAAAGTTAGCCAGTGACTGTAGTGGGCTGATGCACTTCTCCATGCTTTAGTGGGTGGAAGAAAAATGTGAATGACAATAACAGACCAAAGGATAAAGAGTGCAGACTGAAATTTTAGTAAAATCAAAAAGGTCTTGGCTGACGCCAGACCTAAAAAGGCTGCATTTTCTAAAAATGTTGTTTTTCAATAAAAAGGGCCTGGTAAATTAACGTAAGACTGATCTCAACTATGTATCCAGAAGCCCAAGTTTAAGCTATTCGAGAAATACCAGTCGATCAAATTAGCCTCTTAAAAATAAGCAATGATGTTAAAATGAAGGATGTGCTACTGGATTGTACATTATGTACCTGGAAGCATATCAGCCTTTTACAGCTAAAAGACAGTTTCAAAACAGAACAACCTTAATAGTAAAATTACAGATCAAAACTGCAGCAGGTGAAGTCAAAAACGATTAATAAGGATGTATTCACCATCTAACAGACATCACACCAAACCAACTTCCAAAGCCACCCCCCGAAAAACAAACTGCAGACAGACCAATGCTCAGTTAAAAGCCCAATGGACAGAAATTCATTCCAGGAAGCATCCACTTTCTAATATGTAGATCACCACAATGGTGTCAGAAATTACCCTATGCCATGATCTGCAGCATCCCTCTGAATTCATGTAGCAATTTAAGTTATAGTGGTGAGTATTGATTTTGACAGTTTGACTCTTTTCGGTCCATAAAAAAATACGTAACCATTGAGAGGAAAAAAAATGACAGAAGTAGTACATATTTTCACAATGGAGACCCTGGGAATTCTCAATTTGAAAAGTGTATACATTTAGTAAAAAAGAAATTCAGAAGGTCTAGATTCTAACCCATTTTCCCCATTTGCTAATCGCTACGATCCCCAGAAATTGAGCTACACAAATGTAGAGTTTTAAGTTTAATCTGGTCATTTAATAAATGGATGAGAATAAGAACAGCACAGAAGCCTATTAGGTTGGGAATATCTGAAATTGTTTGTAATACAATGCTTTTGAGGATTACATTAATAAGGATACAGTCTCTGTGAAAGGGTCCAAGTTGCTGTAAAACAAGAATTACATTAGAAAAAAAGTCACAGTAAAACAAGCCACTTTCTCTACCATTTTAATCATTTGTAAATTGCTTAATATCCTACATATTCTGGGATATTTATAGAAGACACAGCTATGCAACAGTAACATTTATGCTGCTATATTTTCACCACCTTTGTGTTCAGATTGAAGCTGTGTAAGATAGCTGGTAAATTAACACACAGAAGGGCAATTTAAAAACCAACCCCCTAAAGTAATCATGTGAGGTGCACGAAGAAACAGTAAGACATGGAATATTGTGTGCAACTGTGTTACTTTGGCCACCACAAAATGCAAAAATTCACAAATGCTATGGATCACCTTTAAAATGCATTATCCTACAGAGAGTTGGAACATATCTCCCCTATTGTTACATCAAAAAGCCTACAGACCAGAAATACAAACCCTTTGACAAGAGCTGCCTTTTTTGTAGGTGGTGGAGTTTGTTAGCGTTTTTCTATGTTTCCCTTTTTGAGACAGCAGCTGTTTGTCCCCAACACCTGTTTGTGGGGTTTCCGGATGCTTTTCTGGTTCCTCAAACTGGGGCATTTGTGAGGATGCCCCAGACCCACCCCCTCAGCTTGGGACAACAGCTGGTGGCCGACCGCCGTCGGCAAACCCAACCCCCATGGACCACACCCGGAACCTCTGCATCATACTCGACTCCTCCGTCACCATGACCCGCCAGATCAACGCTGTCACCTTCCCCTGCTTCAACACCCTCTGCATCCTTCGCAAGATCTTCAAATGGATCCCCTCCGAATCCAGAAAGACCGTCACCCAAGCACTCATAACAAGCAGACTGTACTACGGAAACGCCCTCTGCACTGGAATCAACAAATACCTGCTAAGCAAACTCCAGACCATCCAGAACAGCGCGGCCAGACCTATCCTTGGCAACCCAGAACACATCACCCAACACCTGCAAGACCTCCACTGGCTCCCTGTCGAGAAGAGAGTAACTTTCAAGCTACTCACACATGCCTACAAATCCCTCCACAACACCTACCCAAATACCTCAACAAAAGAGTCTACTTCCATGCACCCGAGAGAAACCACCACTCCGCCGACCTCGCAGAAACCCAACGTATCCGCAGGAACAGAGCAGGTGGAAGTGCCTTCTCCTACATCGCAGCAAAGGCCTGAAACGAGCTCCCGATCAACCCGAGATGCTCCCCCACTCTGCACACCTTCAGGAAGAGCCTAAAGACCTCCCCCCAACGCCTTGAGACCCTCACGGGTGAGTAGCGCGTTTCACAGTTCCCTGATTGATTGAGGATAAGCACTCTTTCTCAAAAACTGAACGGCATTTACATTGGTCTCTAAAAGTGTCAAAAATCAGTTACAGTTTTTATTTTTAGATGAGACAGTTTTTACCAGTGTTATTCTTTGTTTGGATACAAATGTGTGCCCCCTCAGCAGCACTTTGCCATAAGCAAGTCCATGGGACCTCACGTTTGCAGTTACTTTTCCATTTTAATGTGAGACAGGTTTTCTTATGGGCTGTGTCCTAGGTGCTGGTGCAACTTAGGGGCATATGTACAAGCCCCTATCGCCACGGGAACGTCACTTTTTGCAACGTTTCCGTGGCGATGGGGGCTTCGCCTAATTTACAAGGCAGCGTTAAGCCACTTAGCCTAACGCTGCCTTGTAAATAAGGCCCCCTTTCCCGCTATGCTTAGTGTGAAAGGGGTGGGCAGTGGGTGCTGCGGTGGGTGTTAACCTGCAACACCCATTGATTTTGACACTGCTCCCTATTTACAAGGGCAGCGCAAATAGGAGGCAGCGCCAAAATTAAGACCAGCAAAAACTTGGTCTTAACTTGGCGAAACACGGAGAAATGCTTTATTTCCCCTCGTTTTTGCTTTTTCCATGTGTGCTGCCTTGTGCCGCACACATGGACAAAGCAAAACGTCTTGGAATGTGTATGTGTAAAACGTTGACCCTTCCTGCACATAAACAATCCTTTAAAAAAAAAAAAAAAGCCATTTTGTAACTTCCATGTGTGCTGTATTAATCAGCACACAGAAGTGATAAAACATAATTTAAAGATTGTTTGTGTAGGACGGTCTCCCTTCCTGCACTTAAACAATCTTACCCTGCACGCAGACACCCTTGCACTATGGTGTAAGGGTGCCTGCATTAGCGCTACACTGCTAAGTGTAGCACCAGCCCAGGGGAGAAAGCGAGGCTGCACAATATTCTCGTAAATATGGCGTTTCTGAAGTGGTGGAGTGAGGCGTTAAGCCATGACGGCTAACGCCTCACTATGCCACTTCTGTTGTACATATCCCCATGAATAGTCTCGTTTCCTGTGTCTCTCCCCCAACATTCCATTACAGCGCCTTACATATTCTTAGCACCGCACAATGCCATAACGCCAATCGTGAGCCGACAGCGTGGCAATCAAACCAAGTAAGCGTCATTAAAGTTATCAACGTACCACTAAGAGAATCAATTTGGAGTATTCGTGGAAAAGAACAGATTTCAAAACAGAAACAGCAGCCTAAGCGGAAGAAATACTAGTTTTAAAGGCTTGAATCAGAAAAACAGGCTTCAATTTGTTTCCGCAACAATTTTCTTCGTAACTACAGCTCTAGTTGTGTATCAGTTTTGTTGTGTAGTTGTTAATCATGTTCATGGGTCCTTTAGTGTGTCGAGAAGGCAGTTGAAGCTAGTTATGCGACTTATTGTTCCCATAATGGCATTAAGGTTATGGGAGTATTGAAGTTTGTTTTCCTTGAGTTTTTGGTTATAATTGGTTAGTTAGCTTTGTGTAAGCATTTAGTTGCTTTACTTCAGAGTAGCGCAGAAGGCAAAACATAAGTCCAATTGCATAAGAACTGCGAGGTAGCCTTTATATAAGACCAAGCGGTATCAAGATTTCTATCCTATGACCTGGGCAGAGGCAAACTAATTGCCATTTGAGATCCAAAGACACCTATTTCATGCAGTAGAACGACAACCCCTTCCATCAAAAGTCGTTGAAAATTGGTGGAAATGTCGGTAGGCGTGACTTTTGTACAGTGGCAATGATCAATCAATCAATCAGGGATATGTGAAGCCCACTATTCACACGTGAGGGTCTCAAGGCGCTGGGGGGAAGGGGGATTCGAGCAGCTCCATCTTATCTGAAGAGGCAGGTCTTGAGGCTCTTCCTGAAATTTGATAACTAATGACCAACGATGTCTACATGGCGCAACTGACTTGTCACAAAACCTGCTTCCTGTTGAAAAGTTTCTTTAGATGCTAAACATAGTATGGCTTTCCTAAGATTGGTACTGTGCCATAAAAGTACAGCTGCTCCGCTGAGAAGCACCTATATTATTCTATTACATTATTGAAGCCTTGCTAAAACTGCACACCCGTGCCAAAAATGTGTTGGCAATACCTTATTCATTAATGGTGTAAAACCACTTGCTAAGTAGCCCAGTCAAATTTCCCACTTCAAAAGTTTTAATTGAAGAACACTGCACTCCTACAAGGAAATGCAAAATTAAAGCACATTTCACATTGGTTTAACTTGCGGTTATAAATACACTAACTGCACAGTAGATGCAATGCAGTAGTATGTTCAGTATATTTACAGACACTCTACGTCGAGGTCGCAGGGAGTGACAGTCTCTCCCTCCTGAAGCTTTGCAAGCAGGGTAGTATGCAAGTATTTAGTATAGCTGCCACAGACTCCTTTCATTATTGTTCAAATAGTCTACTACACAAACCCCGGACTCACATCTTATTGAATCGGAAGAGGTCGTCACAGTTGAAGGCACGTAGCGTAGTCATTTCGCGGCAGATAGCGCAGAGCCGCCCACCCGGAAGTACTTCGGCTACGCGTGGTAAAACGACTAGCACCGAGCTCCCGTTCCAGGAAATGACCTAGCAATGAAATCAATGTCACGTGACTATCTCGTGTGGGGCGGGAGTACATATGCGCAATAACATTGGCGTGCTGTAGTAGACTAGGTCGAGATGTGCTGCTGGACAATCCTCCATTAAAAAAAAATATATGCATTCTTGTGCAGAACACTTAAATTGAGCTTCGACGTCCGACATTTTATGTGGGATAGGTCTCCCTACAATATTCCCGAACATGTTATAGGTTTTCGCTAAACATTTAGAGTGTTTTTCTCCCTGTAACCTTAATTCAAAATCCTTGATTTATTAAAATTAAATTAGCATTTTATTATAAAGACCAAATTGTTGGATCCGCACTTACATTGTCTTTTACTCCAATGACTATAGGCGTGGGCGGACTGGGAACCAAAAGCAGACCTGGCACAGACCAAACGAGCGATTTGCTCTCTAATATGTTTCTCTTTCTCTCGTCCCTCTTTTCTCTCTCTCTCGAAACTCCCCTTTGCCTGCTGTAATTACCGTTGAAGCTGGAGAAACTGACAGAGGCACCAGGAGTGCCCCCTGCCCAGAAAACCGAGCTCCAAAGGCTCAACAGTCCCGGTCTGACTATAGTTCCTAAATCTCTGTATTTATACCATGCATACTAGCTTTCCAATCCCATGTTGTTTTTTTTTTTTACTAGATTCCTGATTCTTGTGGTCATCAAAATATAATGGATTACTCTGGACTAGATATATTAGTCTTCAAAGAGAAATACCTATATCCGATGAACCACTCAGATATGGTACCTTATATGACAACATTTCGAAACAAGAAAGGAGAAAATGAAAAAAATAAATGGGGGTCTCCATTGACTAACAGAAGGAAATTTAGACAGGAGACAGCTAAAATAAAGCAGTTTTTTTGACGTTAAAATATGGAGTCACCAGACTGAATAGGGTCTGTTGGCATGTATGTGGAACTGGAAAACCTTAGAGCTCTGCAAGCATGCTTGTTCCAGCTTTAAATATGTCGCTTGCCAACACTAGCAAGAGGCTACTGCATACATTAGGAAAGCAGAAAGAGGGAGATTTTTGAAAAATAATCGCATGGGGATTTATTTTCCCCATTAACCTCGTATTGAAGTGGGGAGAATTTCAAGTGGGAGAAAGCTAAATTGCAGCCATTGTAACTTTAAAAATTGGGTGTCACCTCCTGATGACATGTATGCTACGGCTTTTAGAGCAGCCCTTCTGCCTCCCGATTTGTTACAGTGATTCCACAGCTTTTTACAGCTCTTTTGGACCTGCCACTGCATTTCAGGCAACTATACATTGAAAGATATAAACTGCAAGCTTACAGCCCAAGAGAAGCCATATGTGTCTGAGAGATGCTAGAGAAGCCAATGAAAAACATATACTACCGACGATGCAACAGAGATCTATCTATTCATTAATTCAAGATGTTAAATTTTCCGATGCTCATGGTGGTTCCATAACCCAACAACTCAGGCAACTAGAATTCATCACCAGAAGACAACTCAATCAAAAACTACACGCATCTACTCTTGTGCAATATCACAAAGCAAAACGCATACTGCGTCTCAGATTGGCAATCAAACCCAATTTTCATGGAAAAATGGTATGCAATACTCAATAAATGTTCTCTCGACTTGATCTTGCTCATCATCGAAGAGTTGTCAAAAACCATCAGAGAACTTGAAGAAGAAATTTTCAACCTAAAGAGTGAACTTCAACCCCGTCTAGAAGCAGAGGCATGGAAATTACAATTAGAGGTTCTTAATCAAAAATTAGATAAATATGAAAAGGAACTTAAAGAAGGCAAGCTCCGAAAATATAAAAGAGACATTATAGACTATAAACTCAATGAAGTCTACACTTGGGCTGACATTTATTCCAGAAGACGCTTTGACAAAAAGAGCACAACATCGTCTGATGAAAGTACAGTATCAGACCAAGAATTAACAACAAAAAGAACACCAGCATCCTCACAAGTATCAACTTCAGTAACACCTACAGAATCTAGAGAAACATCATCAACCCTGGCTCAGTCGTCTTTTTTTATCCCAAGTCACGGATCACAATCGCCCTCCAGACAAACAAGGCGAGGAAAAAGAAAAAACAGGCAAATCACTCCGGAGCGGGAAGACAGACAAACGCTGCTCCTGAGGCGGAAAGCCGGGAGAGCGCACCGTTCTTTTAAAATTGTCTCTTTGTGAATTTTTGTGCTTTTAACTGAATTATTCGCTCACCCAAGCCTCTCTCAACTCAAGCGGCCCCTCCGCTGCCCAGAAACCGGCGTGTAAAACGCTTGACAGCGCATCGGCCGATCGACAGGCCACGCCCCCATCAGAGGCCACGCCCACCGCCCACAGCTTAAAAGAGACGCTGCTCACCAGCCTCTCCACCTGACAAACGCTGCTCCTGAGGCGGAAAGCCGGGAGAGCGCACCGTTCTTTTAAAATTGTCTCTTTGTGAATTTTTGTGCTTTTAACTGAATTATTCGCTCACCCAAGCCTCTCTCAACTCAAGCGGCCCCTCCGCTGCCCAGAAACCGGCGTGTAAAACGCTTGACAGCGCCTCGGCCGATCGACAGGCCACGCCCCCATCAGAGGCCACGCCCACCGCCCATTGTCCCACTAACCCATAAGTATGTGCCTCCCCAGGAAGCGCAGCGGACGAGCGCAGCGGGCGCGACGATTGCGCGCCGAAGGCGCGCCTAAGGAAAGCCCGTCTGCGCCCGTCCGCGACCGACCGAGACCAGAGGCCATACACCCTGCCTCTTGCACTCAATATTCCCGCTCGCAACTCACCAGCCTCCAGGGCAAGTGGACCCCACCGGCTGCTACCTTAGCTCGCATCTCCAACCTAGGGCTATTAACCCCACAGAACACCGTCCATATTAACACCTTGCCTACGTATCTGAACACCAGTCCCCCTATTCGGCAACCAGATGCCCTTCCCCCCACAGCAATATCTGCTATATACTTAAACACAAGATCGGCAGTAAAACATCAGCTCGATCTTTTCACTCTTTTCGATGTTCATAAACCTGACTTACTGTTTCTTACCGAGACTTGGTTCTCGGACACTTCCCTTCCCTCCCTGCTAGCGATACTCCCCCCGGCCTACTATGCCATTCGAGCTGATCGCTCCTCTGGCAGGCCCGGCGGAGGGGTCGCTTTGATTGCCCGCAAAGAACTCACTTTCCAGCCTCTGGTCTCCCCCTCCATGGGAATCTCAGACTGCCTAGTGGTTCGCTCCCTTTCCTTCACCCCTCCGTTAACCTGTGTCCTGGTGTACAGACCCCCGTCCTCCCCTCAAACTTTCCTCCCCTGTTTTCAAGACTTAATGGCAACCCTGGTGGTTAACCACGCCTCCATCTTAGTCTTAGGAGATTTCAACTTCTGGCCTTCCGACCCTGCGGAATGCGCCACGTCCAAGGAGTTCTCAGACTCTCTTGGGTCGCTCAACTTCTCATCAGTTGTTAATGCTCCCACACACAGGTTGGGGCACATCCTGGACCAAATTTGGCAACGTGATTGCCCGGTCAACTCCCTCTCAATTTCCCCATGTTCATGGTCAGATCATTCACTAATCACCTTTTCCCTATCCCCTATTCCACCACCCAAACCTACCGCTGTGAAAAATGTCTGGGTGCGCTCATGGAACCGAGTTGACATCGTAGCCCTATCGTCTCTCCTTTCTTCCTCCAGCCCTGAACTGACTGCTCTGCCTTCCTCTGGCCAGGCAGAAGCAATTACTAACTGGCTGCGGGCCGGGTGCGATGCCATCGCCCCGCTTAAACGCATCGCAACCAAACGCCCCAAAAACGCTAATCGCTGGTTTTCAGAGGATTTAAAAAACAAAAAACTCACTCTCCGCCAAGCCGAACGAAAATGGAGACGGAATTACTGCCCAACTGCCAAAAATCGTTATACAGAACTTCTTACCCAGTACAAGACAGCTATACTTGACACGAAGAAAAATTATTTCTCCTCTAAAATCCAGCTTGCGGAAAATCGGCCTAGAGAAATCTTTTCTATCATCCAGGATCTTGCCTTTTCCGACAGAACATCGCTTAAACCATTACCCTCTCAAACATTATGTGACTCGCTCAATTTCTTTTTCTTGGACAAAATTAACAAAATCAAAAGCAAAATTCCCTCCCCATCCCAGACCTTCACTGACCCCCGCTGCCCTCCAGCCACCGCATATTTGGACTCAATTCCTCCTCTTTCGACCGACTCATTTCTCTCTATTCTCCCGTTGGTCAAGTCCGGCTCCCCGCTGGACCCCTGCCCCGCTTATATATTAAAGCAGATTTACACTCACTGCCCCTCACCACCCTTAGTGCTCTTAAACAGCTCGCTGGCTAAGGGCATTGTTACTCCTGCACTCAAATCGGCTGTGATTGTCCCGATCCTGAAGAAACCTGGTGTGGACCCCTCCGATCCAGTTAACTTCCGTCCAATTTCCCTCTTGCCTTACCTGGCGAAGGTATTGGAACGGCATGTGGTTAAAACCTTGAGCGAGTTTGTGGAAAGTCACGGCGTGTTAGCCCCTAGACAGGCCGGCTTCCGCCCAGCCCACTCAACTGAGTCCGTTATAACAGCGGTTCTGGACAATCTCCGACAAGGAATGGATACCAACCAACATCAGGCCCTGATCCTCTTAGATCTCTCCGCCGCATTCGACACGGTGGACCACACCATCTTACTTTCCCGTGTCGAAGCGGCGGGAATCAGAGGAACAGCGCTACTATGGTTACCCTCCTTTCTGAACGGTCGGACTCAAGCGGTTCGTCTGGGAGAGTTCTCTGCAGATTTTCAACCAATTCAGTGTGGTGTTCCCCAGGGCTCCTCTCTGTCCCCTCTCTTGTTTAACCT
The DNA here is from genome assembly GCF_964204655.1 of Triturus cristatus. NCBI lineage: Eukaryota > Metazoa > Chordata > Amphibia > Caudata > Salamandridae > Triturus > Triturus cristatus. Next base: position 1,399,395,538 of record NC_140589.1, read on the forward strand.
CTACATTGCCCCCCTCATTTTTGCTTTACAGCGTCTGGAGGTCTCTGTGTACAATTACGCAGACGACCTCCAGCTCATTTTTTCCCTTTCCTCCACCCCTGAGTCTATGTCCAATGTCCAGTCCATTATGACCTTTATTCAGGACTGGATGAACTTCAACCACTTGAAGCTCAACCCCGATAAAACGGAGTTGGTGCTAACGGGTGGTTGCTCCAGTCCCTGGACATATTCTTTTTGGCCCCCTTCACTTGGCCCCCCTCCCACCCCTGTACCCTCTGTCAAAACCCTTGGATTTAAAATTAATAATCAACTCTCCTTACACTCTCAAGTGTCTGCTGTGGTTTCCTCAGCCTTCCTTTCACTTAGGACCATCCGCAGAGTCTCTCGATTTTTCGCCCCAGAAGCGCTCAAACTAATTCTGTTTGCCATGGTAACATCTCGCCTAGATTATGGTAATATCCTTTACCATGGCATGCCCAACTACCTCTTGAGACGCCTTCAGCTTGTCCAAAACCAGGCTGCTCGGCTGGTCTTTAACCTCTCTAAGTCACATCATGTAACCCCTCTCCTCTCTACCCTGCACTGGCTCCCTGTCCGACAACGAATTTTATTCAAGCTTGGTTGCACCATCTTTAAAGCCCGGACAGGATCTGCCCCCTCCTTCATCAACTCTACCATTCAATCCTACACGCCTTCACGAGACCTTCGATCCGCCTCTCACCACCTTCTCCTGGTTCCCCGTTTTAAACGGAAGAAGTGGGGTGGCTCTAAATTTTCTACCACGGGTCCAGTCTTCTGGAACTCTCTTCCATTGCACCTCAGAACCTGCACCCAGTACCCCCTCTTCCGTAGAGACTTGAAGACCTTCCTCTTCACCCAAGCCTTCCCATCTTAAACGCTCACCTTACCCTCTCTCCGACCTACCAAGTAGCAATTGTCAGTGAGCGCCAAGAAACCGCCAGGTGTACGAGCGCTATACAAATCCCTTCAAATTCAAATTCAAATTCAAATTCAAATTCAAATACAGTAACTTAGTCATTAACATTTCTTCATACGATTTGAGCCAACAACAAAAAGCAATCCTCACAAAAGGGATGTCATTTGTACCCACCAACAAAACTACTCTGTTAAACATCGAGGCAGACCTTCATAAATTCATGAGACTACTACGACTGAAACATTTTTTCACCAACATTGTTCCTCCTGATGACCATAAAATCATGGTTCCTTCTAATCCTTTCAAACCACGCAGCAAATTCATCCCACCTGTTTCACATAAAATTCTTGATTCATTTGAACGATTGGTACACAAAGATATCTCACTCATTAATTTTCAATCAACGAGATGCAATAATCTCACACATCAAAAATGTTGCTAACAATTCAAATATCACTATGAAACCTGCGGACAAAGGTGGCGCGATAGTACTCATGGACACTCAGTATTATATATCCAAAGTCAACAACCATGTTTCAGACACCAACACCTACATGCAATTGACCCAGGACTCCACTACTCAATTGGAAAATATACTTTCTGGGATTCTTCAAGAAGCAATTGATCAAGACTGGATCATTGACCAAACAATTTTTTTTTTAACTACCAAGAATGCCAGACGACCAAAGTTATACATGATTCCAAACATTCATAAAAATTCTCTGGACCCACCTTTTCGCCCCATAGTCTCAGGCTGCGGATCAATTTTTGAACCTCTAGGTAAATTTGTAGACCATTATCTGCAACTTTTTGTTCAAAAGTGGCCCTCATATGTGAAAGATACCACTCATTTTTTACAGCAGCTTAACACGATGAACAACAGGGACCTCTCTAACACCATCCTGTGCACCATTGATGTCACGGTTCTATACACATCCATACCGCATCAAGCAGGACTTGAAGCCATAGAGTGGGCACTTCTCCAAACACCTGATATTGAAGTTGAAAGATTGTTCATTTTGAAAATCTTACATTTCTGCCTCCACCATAGCTACTTCGAATGGGAGGGAAGCTTCTATGCGCAATTAACTGGTACTTCAATGGGCTTTTCAGGAGCTCCTGCATACGCGAACACTTTCATGGCTCTCTTCGAATCTGAAAATATCATGTCCAATCCTAACTGGTGGAACCATGTATTAATGTACTGTCGGTACATTGACGACATCTTCATACTATGGACAGGCACTAATACCCATCTTGAGGCTATGATTACCGAACTAAACACAATCAACCCCAGGATCCAATTTACTCACAACATTCAACAGCAAAAGATTCATTTCTTGGACGTTTTCATTACCAAGTCCATAGACATCGGTCTTCCAGAAACCCACAGACCGTAATAGTATATTATCCTACAACAGTTTCCATCCCAACAGTCTACTAAGGAATCTCCCATACTCTCAACTACTCAGAGTCAGACACATTTGTTCTAACCCCGACACCACTAAAGCCAAAGAACAGGAATATATGCAACGTTTCAAAGAACGAGGGTACCCCGATGATGTACTTCAAGATTGTCTTACACGAGCACAACTACTTGACAGAGATAAGCTTCTGCAACAACCTGCTAAACAACCATCAGACCGTGTAGTTTATGTTTCCAAATTTACTACAGCCTCAAAATCTATAAGAAATATTATTAATTCCAGATGGGAGATGTTATCATCAGAAGACGACTTCAACAACATATTTGCCACCAAACCCCTGTTTGCATACACTCGGGGAAAAAATTTGAAAACGTTATTATGAACACCTTCCCCTACTTTGTCCACTTTGAAGTTGAAAGGCACAATGAAGTGCAGCAATTGCATTCATTGCAACAATGTCATTAGTGGTGACGTATTAACTCATCCATCTTCTGGAAAACCCATAAACCTCAGACACTCAAGTGACTGTAACTCAATGAATGTCATTTACTGTATCAAATGCCCTTGCGGCAAAGCTTACATAGGCAAGACGGAAATAAAAATAAAAATCAGAATTACTGAACACAAAAGTAAAATCAGGAATCGCAGTATCACCTCTCCGCTAGCCACCCACTGGAATGAAGCGCATCACGCTATATCACAACTCAGATTTCAGATTGTCGAATCTGTTAAACCCTCACCGGGAGTAGATATTACACAAAAACTTCTTCAAAGAGAAATTTATTGGATCAAATTCCTCAACACCATGATTCCATCCGGCCTTAATGACCGGATTGACATGAGTTGTTTTTTGTAGAACTCAGTTCATCAGACTTTGTCATACATTAACTCCTGTAAGTTTCCTCACCACTTAGATTTATTCAGTGAGATTTAGATCTGTTTATATACCTCTTCAGGAAGTCCTCCCTGAAACATTCATTTAATCTATTGCACTGATGTGTCTAACTGAATGATTTAATTCTATGGTAATCATGCGCATTTTGCTTTGGTCACACGATGTTCATATATACATCTCACATTTGATCTCTAACTCATCTTCATTCTTTTACTTCTCTGTCGATCTTGGCTCTACTCTCATCACCTCACAGTACACGTTCCACTCCTTATCCCCCTTCTTGTCTTATTGGTTTCACCATTCCATACCTATTGCGTTTGACTAATACAGCCACAGATTTCTTTTTGCCCTTTACATTGTATTTTTTATATACTTCGTTTTTTATTTTTACTATCATGGTTATTTTTATCACCTCCGGTTCATCTGCTTTTTATTTTACATTTGGTCGTTTAACCTCATATTCTTCGATCCTAGCTTCTTTTCATAGAATCACCCATTTTTCACTTCAGCCTTAAGTATTTCTTCTATGCTTTCCGCTTGGAGAGTCACGTGTGTTTTCATCCACTCTGGCATTTAAACTCAGCGCGGCGTCGTACCCTATCACCGCGCTCCTTACTGGAATAGTTTCGGGCTCTATGGCTTCCATCGCGTTCTCGAGCACGCTCGCATCATTACACTAGGTAAACTCCTCGTATTCAGGCACTTTACGTCATGTTTACAGATTCTTCACGCAAGTGCTGCATAACCGCTCGCTCATTTTTCACTTAGGTGAATGCTCCTATTCCCCAACGACTCCCACACCTCCACTTGATTACCGCCCATCGGTGTCTCTTTGTTTGCACGGAACCTCATCCCGCCAGTGCTGTGCTCCTACTCCATTCGTTTCTACTTGAGGTAAGCGTCTTCCAATACGAGACAAATTATGGCGATCAACATTTATTTCCTTCATGATACTCATTGTCACATTTTTCGAACACAGGCTTTGTGAACAACTGTCTGACATATCGTTGAGGTCTCTTACCATTATTGTCTCTATCGCGCTACAAAGGTGAGCGAGACTGTTATCTTGCTACAGATTTAGTCACCTTCTCTCTTTGCACTTTCGGCATCACCTGTCTATCAGGTGTTGAGTCACATTTCTAGTGAATCACACTTATACTTGGTCCTTTCACATCGTTTCCACTATTATATTTTTTACTAACCTTTACTATCACCATAGATACCGGGTACCGCGCTTTTCACCATCTTTCTATACCTGCATCCATTTTCGCAACATAGATATGCACCAGTTATCTACCTGATTAACACATGTAAATTACTACTTAATGTTAACACCCACCATCACAGCATCTTACTAGCACCCATATACACAGCAGGAATTATTTACAATCTATATATTTATTACAGGTTGGCCCCTGACAAAGGGATTTAAGATCCCGAAAGGCATTGGGCACTTTTACCAATGATATGAAAAACAGCATTATTGTCTTATTGACTCAAATGTTATTATTTCTTGATTTTGTACAATCTATTAAGAATGATTAATATGATGTACTTCAGAACTATTTTCACATCAATGTATAAATGATGACTTGATGACTGTACTTGCATTTGTACTATCAAATATACAACTGTATTAATGTTAATGATTAAGAATTTGCACTTGCTTTTACTTATTTGTGAAACTTTGTTTTTGGAGATTTTTCCAATCAGTGAACAGTGCGAGGCACAAAGTGGGTTCTCCCACCTTATCTTCTCTTGTTTCAATATACGCAGTGAAAGCGGATCTAGTACCTCAGCACCCTTGCAGAATATTTCAAAAAAACAGTTTAATTAAGTTTAAACAGGAATGCTCCTTATTTAATTCTTTTGGTATGTGTTCAGCCAGAAAAGAAATGAGCTTCTGGCTGACAACTACTTCAGTGCTCACATTACTGTCATCTAAGCCTCAGACTAATAAAAAGCCTTTTGACATACACCTGAAGCCAACAGTTCTAAATAAAACCTAAATAATCGCGCTTGGAACCAACTATTGGGGGAGAAGATGGGAAGACTGACTTCAGACAGGGAGTAGGCGAAGTAGAGGCATGTCAGTGACAGACAGTGTTGCCAGATTTCAAAACACTTTGTAAGCCTAACGCTATTCAACTACAAGAGCACAATAAGCTCAAAGTAAACCAGTGCAAGTCCAAAATTCTGCCATAAGTTGCCACTCTCAAATAACATTGTCATAGCATTCGAGGAACATTTTTAAGCGTAATGACCAAAAGAGCGGCCTAGCTGATGCTAAGAATAGACCTGGCCTGCCAGTTTGGTCTGCATTGTTTCTATGGGAGCAGGTTCAAGACTGATTTGAATTTGGCTGGTTTCACACTGAGTTCGAATGGTCAGTGAAAAAATGATGGGATGGAATGCTAATACTACCGGAGGGATTGCCAGTGGTTAGCCTTTTTGCAGGTATTCCTTCCATCACTTTCAGTGTGCTAAGAATGATACAGGCAAGTATAGGAAAATAACAAAGGAATCAATGCCTTGGGTGATCCAGATAGGGGAATGACAACACCAGTGGGATGAAGCAGAGTGTTGATACATTAATAGATTAGGTGATTGAAGCAGGTCCTAAATTGGAATTGGAGCAGGGATAAGAAGGAGGTCAACTGAGTGTAGGGTCTTCTTCACCTTAATTTTCAGTTAGGGTGACCAGATTTTGAAAAGCAAAAACCGGGACAGACCATACATAAAGGTACGACTAAAGCCTTTAGTCTTACTTCTATAACTGGCCTGTCCTGTTTTTAGCGTTGCCTTGATATAGATGTGTGTGTGTATATATATATATATTCACTTAAAAAAAACCATAAGATTCACACATGTTATAGTTAGGTGGATATTTCACTCGTAAAAAAACAATGAAATTCCACCGTTATAGTTAGTTCGGATAACTATAACTCGCGTGCGCGCAATCCTCTGCTCATGACATCACATATTACATCACTAATGACATGGTCAGTGGCATCACTCTTGACATCACTGATGACATCATCCTTGTGATAGAGTGGTGGTCGCGCGAGTTATAGTTATCTGAACTAACTATAATGGTGGAATTTCATTGGTTTTTTACGAGTGAAATATCCACCTAACTATAACATGTGTGAAACCTATGGTTTTTTAAGTGAATTTGCAAGGTTTTTTAAATGCTAATTCCTAACTTTAACGTGTGTGAAACCTATGGTTTTTTCAGTGAATTTGTACGTTTTTTTAAATGCTAAGTTATGTATGTATTATTATTTGGTTTTTTTAATGGTTTTTCACCGTGCGCGCACTGTGCGCGCACCACCGCGATTTTTTTAAAAAAAAGTAAATGTTTTTTTCTGCCTTCGGCGTCCTTCAGGGACCCCCTGACAAAGGCTAGGGGGTCAGGAACTCTCTACCCTGCCCCCTTTTCACGTTCGCCACCTTCCTTTTCCACTCTCGCACTGAAAACAAACAAAATGGCGGCCGACACTTCCTGATTTCGACCGATTCGAACGTTGACTGACATGTAACAACCAATCAGAATTACGCTCGCGCACGTTAGGGTGCGCGCACGGTGCGCGCACGGTGCGCGGCTATAGATATGTATGTGCTTTTAACTGCAATTTTCTCAGGAACTACTGAACAGATTGACTCCATATATGCAAAAGGCACATACCTGACCTGAGGACTACCTCTCTGCCAAATTTCAAGTAATTCTGTTCCGCCGTTCGGGCTGTACCTTCGACTAAAGGTCCTATGGGAAAATGCATGGGGAAAACGCGTTTTGGGACCCCCCTTTTTTCTCGGCCCCCGCTTGACGAATCGCCCCCGAGACTTTCAGGGTAGGAGCTGAGCGGAGCGCCCCATTCGTTTTGACAATTTCGCGAAGATTCGTCAACTGGCGCCAAAGTTATTCAAAATAGAATTTTGAGATTTCCTATGGAAACACGGTCCTAACTATAACTATCTACTGGCGACCGCCAGTAGATAATATATGCATGAAGAATTCCGTTTTCCACGTTAGGACAGGAATAAAGGACTCGCACTCCAGGGTCATTGTATCCAAATAAGTTTACTGGCAACGCGTTTCGATCAAACAATCTTTTTCACATATATATATTACCTATATATAGGTAGGTAGTTATAGTTAGAACCTAGTTTCCATAGGAAAAACGTTTTTTATTTGCTAATAACTTTGGCGTCGTTTGATGAATCTTCGCGTAATTCTCCATAAAAAAAGTTTATCCAGGTCAGCTCCTATCCTGAAAGTCTGGTGGTGATTCGTCAGGCGGGGGCTGAGAAAAAAGGGGGGTCCCAAAACGCGTTTTTCGTGTGTTAATTTCCCTAGGAAATTTTGAGACAGGCTACAGCCCGAACTGCTGAACGGAATTACCCCAAATTTTGAAAAAAGGTGGTGCTTGTTTCAGAAAGCGACCTTTTTTTTAAATGATGTACATCCGTTCAGTAGTTGCTGAGAAATTAAAAAAATAAGAAACACCCTGACCCCCTAGGCCTGCTCAGGTGGTCCCACAAGGACCCCCAGTCCCAAAAAAAGCATTTAAAAAAAAAGAAAATCGTCCGAATTCGCGCTGGGGTCGCGAATCCAGCCTAGAAAAAATAAATAAATGATATATATGTGTGTGTGTGTATTTGCGTATACCAGCGATCCATAGGAGGCACACACACACAAGTATGTGTATATTTATTTATTCATATCTCTGCTCTACTATCCGTACAACACAAACATGTGCATTTATGTATGCATATGTAGGTTTATTTCGACATGTAAACATGCGTATTTCTGTTCAAACACAAATATTTATGATTGTGTCACTATCTTCGTAGTGCTTGCTCGCAAATAGACACGAACACGTTCACATGTGTATTTTTATGCGTGAGTCCGTCTATTTCTCTGTGTGCATGCGCACTTTTATTTCTATGATCACTTTTGCCCGTTACTACGTATATTTATGCACGTATTAATGTTTTCCGAAAAGTGCACACGGACGTGCACGCGTTTAAATGTGCCTGTTTATTTATGCACGTGTCCGTGTATTCCTCCATATGTAAACAGACAGGCATTTGTGTAAGTTTCCCGTGAAACGTTCTGTAAATCCCATGGCACGTGCCTCTGGGCCCCGCCCACCTCAAGAACTTGGGAAAGAATGCACGCATCCCTTCCATGGTACCCTCAATTACCCAAATGCTTAGGAGCCGGGGGTGCTGTGTCACCCGTTGTGCCTGCACACACAGCACACCATCTAAACCAAGGCCTGTTCGGGACCGTCTCGAGTCACATCCCTCGAGTGAAATGTGTGGGGGCTGCCGGCATGCGAGGAGCCTACTGCCACGCGACACACCGCACGTGCAATCAGTGCAATATGCATACAAGGTGCACGCACAAAACCTGCACAGCATATGCAGCAAGTATTACTTGCACACCACATACTGCAATGAATAATTCACACACACAATACTCCCAAGAGCATAACATAACACACACCATACCGGCACAAGTCACGCAAGTAATCACCCACTCACTATACCATACAAAACACCGCAAATACAACACAACAGTAGCACAATACGCGATATACACACTACCCATTAGAATACACAAAAACGGAAACTCCAGAGCCTAACCCTTAGTTTCACTTCTGAGGGTGCACCTGCTGCACTCTCTCTCGCATACCCCCCCCCCTCTTCCCTGTCTGACTGCATCTCCCTCTCTCGCTCTGCTCTCGCTCTTTCTCTCTTTCTCTCTCACACACATATTCCTCTGCAACTATCTGCCTCTGTCAGGTGATCCAACTTCCGCAAGGCCTCTTTCTCTCTCACACGCTCCCTTGTGCTCTATATTATCTCCTCTCTCTTCCCCTCTCCCTACACTCTCCTTCTCTTTCCACCTCTATGTATACTCTTACCTATTTCTCTTGTGTTCTCTCCTCTCTCTTAGTCCCCCCACCGTGTTAGTGTAGTATGTGCAAGTAGCATGAAAAAACGTGGTGAGGCAGTGGGTGCGTGAGTAAATTCGAAGACAGAAGTGAGTAGAGTTGCAGGTTCTGTACGAACACAAGCACAGTGTGAAAGGGCAGTGGGTGGCGTGTGAGGAGACAAGAAAACTCGTGAAAACACATGAAGGCAAACTGTGGTGAGCAGCAGGCCGTGTGTGAGGGTAGCATCGCGCGGGGGTGAGACAAGCAAAACAATGGAGTGGAGTGAGGGGGCAGCCAGCCCTGTGTGAGGGGAGCAGCCTGCCCTATGTGAGGGGGAGCATTCGGCCATCTGTGAGGGGAGCAGTCGGGCCTGTGTGAGGGGAACAGTCAGCCCTGTGTGAGGGGGTTGAGGTGCAGGGCAAGCATGTGAGTGGGTAATACGTGGGCCTTGTGTGAGGAAAGCAGCAGGTGGGGTATGAGGTGGCAGATCACTGAGTGGGTAATGCGCGGGCCTTGTGTGAGGGGAGCAGCAGGCGGTGTATGAGGTGGCAGATCACTGTGAGCGGATAAGGCGCAGACCCTGTGTGAGGGGGGCGTGAGGCTGCGCGAGGGGAGGTGAGCTCGCTGTGAGGGCAGACGTCGGGCCTGTGTGAGGGGGCAGTCAGCCCTGTGTGAGGGTGTTCAGGCGCAGGGCCAGCGCGTGAGTGGGTAAAGCATGGGCCCTACGTGAGGGGAGCAGCAGGTGGGGTATGAGGGCAGACCACTGTGAGTGGGCACAGCGCGGGCCCTGTGTGAGGGGGGCATGAGGCTGCGTGAGGGGAGCAGAGCTCGCTGTGAGGGGAGCAGTCCTCTTGTCCTGGCACAGCTCGTCTCCGTCATGTCTGTGTACCGTCCCCTGCTCATGTAATTTAACTGTACAGCAGTGAGGGCGGGGGCTGCTCCTTCTGGGACTCCAGGCGCAGCGCGCACACAGGCTGACTGCTCTCCTCCCGGCGCAGCTCTCTCCCCTCCACCTGCCACCCACCACTCTCTCCTCTTGCCACCCTCCCCTTTGCCTCACTTCTCCCGTTGCCCTCCCCTCTCTACCTTGCCTCCCTCTCCCTCCCCTAACAGGCTCCCTCTCCTGCCTGCTCCCGGTTTTTGTGCCTGCCCAGTGTACAGGTGACGGCTCCGAGGCAGTGTGGCTGCTTCTCTGCTGCCTGCTCGGGAGACCCCTTCCTCCTTCGGGTGCAGCCATTGCTCTCCCTCCGAGGGTCTCTTCTCCTGTCCGCCCTGGGGTCTCCGGCGCGTTCGGAAGTTTCCAGCGTCCTCGGTCGGCTTAATTTGGTTAGGGGGTCTAGAGTCTATTCGGGGGTCTTCAGCTGGATCGACGGGATCCAGTTGGTTTGGGAGTCTCCTGTCTGCTCAGGGGTCTCCAGTCTGCTCGGGAGTCTCAAGTGTGTCCTGTCTGGGTTTGACAGCAGCCCCGCCTTTCTCCAAGGAGTCTTCTTCTGGTGCCCCCAGTAATAAAGTGAATCCACACCAGATGAAGATATGTGGTAAGAGGTATTTATTACAGCCTCAACCAACAGCCAGCATATCAACTGTCATCATAGAACCCTCACATGACAGAACCTCAGAACAAGCTGGTTCCATGCCTAGTGTTCTGGCATGGAGCCATGTTACATCATTACACTTCTTCCTCTTTAAATTAGAACAAAAGTAACATGAGAACAATAAACACATTTGAACAACAAGAAAAAGAAGGTAGAAAGAACTACACAAAATCACGTAAATGCAAAAGAAACCTGCGTGTTCTGACACCCCTACAAGTACTATCAGACCTTACATCAATGTCTGAGGGAAAACGATAAGAAGTATCATCCCTCCTGTCGGCCACACCACACCCCCGAAAATGTGCTACACGACTATGATTCCAGATGCGACCATCATCCGTCTTGACAGCATTTTTAAACAGCTTAATGATAGTTTTTGGAGAGGTATATTTTGACCAATTTTGACACCCAACAGGAGCTTTGACCTTTACTTTATCTCCAACCTCAAAATTTGTAACTTTCGCATTATTCCTTCTATCAACATAAATCTTCCTTTTGTTTTGCAGAGACACTTCTTTGTCTCTCCATTCCCCAATACCATTGTTTTTCAAACCCTTCCCAGCAACCATCCAGCCAGGACACAAACAAGTATTTGGAGACCTTCCCCTGAGCAGTTCAAAAGGAGTCTTCCCCGTTGATGCATGAGGAGTGTACCTGTAGGCTGTTATACGACACTGCAGTTCTTTTCTCCAATCTAAACAGTTTACCTTGCTAATTGTATACTCTCCTTTAAAGTCCTGTTAAATCTCTCCAAAGCACCATTCGCCTCTGGATGATATAATGCAATTTTTTTATGTTCAATTCCACATTTTACAAAATACTCCTCCATCTGAGCAGAACAGAACTGCGAACCATTGTCAGAAAGAATAGAGTTATGAAAACTCTCGCGTTTGAACACAGATTCTAAAAAACTGATCACAGAAAGAGAAGTGATCTCTCTCACCAAACTCACCTCCACCCATCGTGAATACAAATCCAGCAACACCAACAGGTAAGGAGTCTGATGTTCTCCATGCAATGGTCCCACAATATCGATAACTAATTCATCCCATGGACTTTTTGGTAAACTTCTACAAACCATAGGTGAATATCTTGGTTTGAGCACCTTATCACTAGCTTGACAAGGTGTACACTCCCTAACAGTACGTTCCACCATCAAATCTAATCCAGGCCACCAGAAATCCTGTCGGATGCGCTATTTGGTTTTAGAAATGCCCATATGCCCTTCATGAGCCATGTTCACGATGACTTCTCTCAAACTCAATGGGGGAATCATTATTGTGCCCCTCATTAGAACCCCATCAACAACAGCTAACTCATTCGCAACTAAGGACCAAGGTTTAACCAGACTTCGAGACTTATGCTGTTCCAAAAGAGACATCACAGAACACAATTCACTATCCTTTTGCAACTCATCCCTCCACTCATCTTCCTTTACAGCCCCCAGCGTAACGTCACAAACTCTTATGCCACACTCAGCATCACACTGATCATTTTCATCCTGAGATTTATCATTCTCTACCACCTCCACCAATCTCGACAGACAGTCTGCCGTTACATTTGCCTTTCCTGGAATGTATTCAAACATGAAGTTATACTCCTGTAAGGAAATGACCCATCTCCTGATCCTCGAGGAAATTGAGTCCAAACCCTTCTTCTCAAAAATTTCTTTCAGGGGGTTATGATCAGACCTGACAACGAAAGAAGATCCCCACACGAACTTTCTCAACTTGTTTATGGCCCAGAAAATTGCCAACGCTTCCTTCTCTATAACAGAATAACCTATCTCCGCACCTTTCAAACATCTTGAAGCACAAGCTATTAGCACCTCTTGGCCCTTCCTGATCTGAAAGAGAAGAGCACCCAGCCCCTTTATACTCGCATCAGTAACAATGAAAGTGGGATTCCCAGGTACAAAAGCTTGTAAGTTTGGTGCATTCCTGAGATCATTTTTTACTTGTTTAAACTCAGCACCACACTCTTCCGTCCAAACAAACTCTGCATTCTTACACATCAACTTCTTAGATTTACTGTCTTATCTGCAAAATTTCGTATAAATTTGTTATAAAATTCTGCCATACCTAAGAATGAAGAAACCTCATCTTTTGTACACGGTTCTTTTAACATTTCAATAGTGTCCACCAAATCCTTTTTTGGACTTACCCCCTGCCGTGAAATATGATGACCCAAATAGTCCAGTTCAGTGACTCCAAATTTACATTTGCTTCGCCTAAGAGATAACCCAGCATCAAGCATCCTTTTAAGCACAGCATGTACCCTCTCATCATGTTCTCTCACGTCTCTCCCACATATTAATACATCATCCTGGTAGCACTTTAAGCCTGAAATGCCTCTAAAAAGATCTTCCATAATCCTCTGGAATACAGAGGCCGCAGAAACAAGCCCAAACGGCATACGCAAAAACTTGAAGGCCCCCATTGGCGTAATGAAAGCTGTTAATTCTTGACACTCTTTACTCAACGGACCCTGATGGTATGCTGATGCCATATCCAGAGTGGTAAAATAACCAGCACCATCCAACGATGATACTAATTCCTCAATATTGGGAAGTGGGAACTTGTCAACCACTACTTCTTTATTTAAGGCACGAAGATCCACACAAAAACGGATTTCATTATTTGGTTTACGTGCCACAACAATGGGAGCTAACCACTCAGTTGCCTCTACAGGCTGTATAACACCAGTGGACAACAATTTATCTATCTCTTTTTGTACAGCATCTTGGATACAAATGGGAATGCGTCTAACTTTTGCCACAACTGGTACTGCACCCTGTTTCAACTTAATATGGTGATTGTACCCCTTTAAACACCCCAAGGTGTCACTGAACAATTCACCAAACGCTCTCACAAACTTGTTTTCATCACCCTCAATAGATTGTACCTGAACAGATGGATGTGCATTAGGATTGAGAATGACACCCAAACGAGCTTGATGACTCCAGCTCAACAAATTATCACCCCTCTCAGCAACATAAATCCTAGCATCAGTGAACCTACCATTGTACTCAATGCAGTCATCAAAATAACCTAATAACTTAATTGGCAACCCACCATAACCCGTAGGTTTAATATTAGGTTTGGACAGTTTCTTCCTTCCTTGAAAATTCTTCATAAAAAGATCCTTTGAGAGAAACGTGATGTGAGAGCATGAATCAAATTTCATTTTGACTCTAACATCCCCCACCAAAACCCACTCAGAGGGATGTTCCACCTCACTCTCACTAACTTGAAAACTGACTTCCTTTATTTCTGATCTTGAATCTCTCCTATTCCTCATCCTACAATTTTTTCCAAAATGTCCTCTTTTTTCACATACATTGCAAGTAACCCTATTAGCAGGACACTCACTTGCATTAGCCATGTGTCCAAATCTTCCACATCTGTAGCAATTTCCCTGAAAAGGTGTTGCAAACCTCCTATTCCCTTGTGTCTTTCCTGCGTTTTTTTCTATTACAACACCTTTCTCGCAGACACCCTCATAATTTTTTCCCTCTCATCTTTTTGTATGGCTCGACACTCCACTTCTTGTGCTTTTACACTGACCTTGTCTTCTTTATGTTCTTTACTTAGTTCTCCAACACACTTTAACATATGCTCTACCCTTTTTGCAATACTAATAACCTCATCCAACAGTGGCTCGTCCTTTAGCCAGAGTTCTTCCCTCACTTTATCACTGCAACACCTCAGCACAAACTGATCTCTAATCCTTTCCTCTACCAACGCCCCAAATTTACAACTTGAAGCCAACTTCCGCAAAGCCGTAATATATTCTTCCACACTCTCCTCTTTTCTTTGCTCCCGCAAACCAAAATGGTACCTTTCCATAATAGTACTAATCTTTGGCAAGTAATGTAAATCTAGTTGTCTTGCACATATTTCATATTCATTCAACCCCCTCTGATCATTTTGCGACAAAGGAGGTAGATTTTCCAACACCTCTTGTCCTTCACCCACTAAACAATGTAACAAAAGTGCCTGCTTCCTTTCACCATTCAAATTTGTTCCACACACCCTGGCATAATTTTCAAAAATCTTTTTCCATTTCTTCCACTTAATAACCGGTTCTCCTGGATCTGACAAGAAAAACGGCGGCGCTGTAACATTCTGCATACTCACAAGAGGTGTAAATCACTACTTCCCCACAACCCAACTAGTTGCTAAAAGTGCTTAAAGTCCAAAAGATGTGTCAGTCACCATATGTCCCAGCACGATACCGCTATATCAAACACGTTTGTTGATGGTGTGTTTGTCACCGCAGATGACATTTTCAGTTTAATTCAATTTACAACGCTCAAATACTTGTATTCCCCAAGTGTAATCAAGTTTCAAAAGAAACGTTTATTCCCCTGACCACCAACCAATATAGTGATCCTTATCCAGTCTCCGTCCAATTCTCACCTTCCAATAGACCGTCGATGATCTTCTTCGATGTCCTCCAACACTTGTGCTGCAAAAAAGAAATTAAAAAAAAAAATATATATATAAGAAAAAATTCCTTCTTCCTCATCAAAACATTTGGTCCATTTTCTTCAGGCAGTTGGGCTTGCTTTCTCTTTGAGCAATCTCGGATCATTTTCCTCACTCAAAATGGCCGCAACCAAACATCCGGTCTATTTTCTTTAGTTAGTCTGGCTTGTTCTTCTCCTTTCACCACACTCAAGATGGCCGCCAACCTTTCCCACAGCCTTCAGTCCTTTTTCAATTGCTCACTGACCTTCAGACGTCGTGAAGCATACAGAGACCACTTTGATCCTCAGTACCTGCTCAAACAGCTTTCCACAAGGCTCTTACAACCGCAATTTCCCACTTTTCACTGCTTGAACATGCTTCAAAACGCTCGATCCTCATCCAGCACGTCTCTGTAAGTTATCACCTTTTTTTCTCTGAAATAATCCAAGCTCTTCCTTCTTTGTTGTTGTTGAGGCTGTCCCTTCCTCTGGGTTCTTTTCTCCACCCAAACGTCGCCAGTGTAATAAAGTGAATCCACACCAGATGAAGATATGTGGTAAGAGGTATTTATTACAGCCTCAACCAACAGCCAGCATATCAACTGTCATCATAGAACCCTCACATGACAGAACCTCAGAACAAGCTGGTTCCATGCCTAGTGTTCTGGCATGGAGCCATGTTACATCATTACACCCCCCTGCCCCCATCCGGCCACCGGTCCCCCCTGTCCCCTTGAACCATGCATGAGACGGGGGCTACGGAGAGGAGCGGCAGTGCGGGCAGCAGCGCCCCCACCAAGGAGTCCCCCTTCTCCATCCGGAGCCTGCTGACCTGCGAGCCCCCCCGGGCCCCCAAGACCCTCTTCAACACCTTCAAAGGGGCCCTGGAGGGGGCTACCTTCGCCCTGTCCCCGCCGGCGGAGCTCTCCTACCTGCGCCTGGACATCCCGCCACAGAGGTTCGCCCTCCCCACACACTACCTGGACCGGTCTCCCGCCTGGTGGTACCCCTACACCCTAGCCACGGAGGCCCTAGGGTCCAGACGGAAGGTACTACTGGGGCTGTGTAGGGGGTTGCATGGGGTGAGTATGAATGGTTCCGCCTGGAGGTACTCAGAAACCATGGGGTCCGGACGGAAGGTGCTACTGGGCTGACTGTGGGGTGGCTCCCCTGGAGGGATGGCCCCTGGCGGTACCCTATACCCTGAGCCACAGAGGCCACGGGGTGCGGGTGGAAGGTACCACTAGCTCTATGTGTAGAATGTGGTGGCATTACAGAATAGTTCAGAAAACTAAACAGCAAGGAGATACTTGATAATAATAGAAGGAGGGAAAAATGAAGTCAGTGAGTTTCTGGTAGACAGTTTGAAATAAACAAGGGAAAGATATTGACAGAGTACCAGGACGAGAGAACTGAAAACGAGATGGTGACAGGGGCATTGGGGTCATGCGTTGGTACTGGCGGACGAGGTGAAGGTCAAAGGGCAGAGGACGAGGCGGGACAGGGCAGGAGACAAGGATAGGGGGCAAAGGAAAAGGGACAAGGGTTAAAGGACAGGAGGCAGGGCAGGAAAAAGAGGACAGGGATGAAGCTGACTGGGAGCAGATATAGGAGTACAGGAGACAGGGATAGGAAAAGGGAAGAGAGTACAAGAGACTTGGAAAGAGAAGGCCGAAGACAGAAGTTATGGCCCAGTGGGCAGGGGTAGTGGGCACATGGAAGCGACACGTGAAGGTGAAGCAGATGTCCAGTAAGGAACACATATAGATTGAGGCCGGGGGTAGAGCAGAACAGGGGCCTGCCTGGCGCTGAGAGGCAGAGAGTGTCTCCACACAGTGCTGAGAGGAGGGCAGAGTGACCACAGAGGGCTGAAAAAACTCTGTCCGCTTCAGGGCTTTAGACAAAATATCTCTATGTTTAGGTTTGATGAATCTATCACTCTCTCTTAACCAATTTTTATCGGGTCGATGATGATTCACTCTATTATCTATTTTTTATAGCAAAAAAAAAAAATATATATATATATACATATAAATTCTTTGTACACACACAGCCCCCCTCTCTCTCTCAGTGGGACTGTAGTTAGGGTTGAGATTCTTAGACCCTAGGCTAGGGTTCCCTCTTCAACCTGAATCAATTTAGCACATTTCCCCAAAATTGTATTTGTACAACTCATGTTTTTTCTCATCAATGAGGCACGAAATTCTACTGGGTTCTAATAGTGTGCTTGCTTTTAATACAAACTCCCGTAGTTAATGTGCGTGTGATCGCGTGCTATCTATCCATCCATGCTGCAAGTTTGGATGTGAGCCTATAAAAATATATTTAGGGTGGGTAAAGTTGGCATAGGTCACTGACCGCAGCTACAACACTTCTTCAAAGCCCTAACCTTGTCAAAAATGGAGTTGGTAAGGAGTTGCAGTTCAGCAGACACCCCACAAGTAACTGATGCGAGCCAAATTATCAGCTCTCTCTGAGAAATATATAGGCAGAGGCACACAGCCATCTTTTACTTCGCACCCTTTAGGCAAGAGTCGTCTCCTTTCACAGAGTGCGCCTATAACAGCCGCAACGCTGTATTCCTATACTCACCCAAAAAATCAGTTAATCTAGTCACTGTTTTAGGTAAAAGCGTATGCAATATATATATATATATATATATATATATATATATATATATATATATATATATATATATATATATACATATACATATACATATATATATATATATTACCTTCTGGCGGTCGCCAGCAGGTAGTTATAGTTAGGACCTAGTTTCCATAGGAAAAGCGTTTTTTGTTTTCTCAATATCTTTGGTGCCGGTTGTCAAATCTTCGCGAGATTTTCAAAACTAGTGGCCCGCTCCGGTCAGCTTCTGTCTTGAAAGTTTTGGGGGATTCGACAAGCGGGGGCGGAGTAAAAAGGGGGGTCTCAAAACGTGTTTTCCCCATGTTAATTTCCATAGGAAACTTTAGACAAAGCTACAGCCCGAACTGCTAAACGGAATTACACCAAATTTGGCAAAAAGGTAGCCCTTGGTTCAGAAAGAGTTCTTTTTGTTAAATGGTGTAAATCCGTTCAGTAGTTGTTGAGATATTAAAGGAAAAAAAATATATATATATACGAGAACCCAATATGAATCAAACAAGACAAAAACGTACATTGGACGAAGAATTAGGTTTTTTATGTGAGGACAGGTGGCAAACCCTCCGCCCACATGCGCAAAAAACAAATTACGGCCAAACAAAAACTACAAATGTAAACAACGAAGGAAGGCCAACAGAAACAGGAAACAATCAAAGGAAAAGAGGGGGATGGAGGAGAGGAAAATAACGGATATGGAGACCATTAACAAGACAATTGTAAATCTGTCAAATGTGGAATTGAGTGATAATGACAAAAGAGTTTTAAATCTGGGCTTGACATACTGCCCGGAAAGAAATTTCAACTATTCGAGAACTAGATTGGATATTTTTAAGAGTACAAGAAAATGAAAAGTAAAATAATTCCATTTGATGAACAAAAATGATGAGATCAAGACAAATCCAACAAGAAGTGGGGAAATCAATATACAACATTTGGATTTAAACCCATCAACACAAGCTGATACAACATTTGACAATGAAATGCAAGAATTATGGGAAGACCACGAAACAATAGGAAATCCAGAGGAAGACACGTTTGATATATCGTTATCTGGCGTAGGCCAATTATCCCAACAATATGGCAATGTAACGACAAAGATCCCATCAACCCAATTCAAACCGAAATCGACATTTAATCCGATTATGGTACGTGATTCTATTGATATATTCCATGCGCAGATAACGGAGCAATTGAAGGAACTGAATATGAAGACAAATAATATGAAATTCAAATTTAATAAACAAAACCATGATTACAATGAAAAAGTTCAAAGCAAATAATAAGATCATAATTCGCAACTCAGATAAAGGAGGGAACATTGTTCTTATGTCCAAGGAAAATTACATTAAGGAAGCCTACAACCAACTTAATGACAGAACATGCTATAAGAAGAGCAATGCATTGGAATTGAAAACTGAGTATGCAAGTTTTTATAAGAAATTGACAACATGGAAAAACAACAATCTGATTACGGTACAGGAGTTTAAATTTTTAAAGAATGACCATCCGGATGTACCAACAATATATTATATATCGAAAGTCCACAAAAATGCATTGAATCCACCAGGCAGGCCCATCATAGCTGCCAAAAAAAGTCTACTTGAACATATGTCCCAATACGTGGATCATTTTCTTCAAGATATGGTCAAATCGTATTCTTCATACGTCAGGGACACCAGCGATTTCTTAAGAGACTAAAAGACTTTGAATGGAAACAGAACTACTTATTTATAGCACTTGATGTAAGTTCGCTATATACTAGCATCCAACATGCAGATGGATTGCGAGCGTTAGGCCATTATCTTGATAGACAATTGGACAGTACAGTTGAACACAAAATTATGTTAATTGAGATGGTAGAATTCTGTTTAATGAACAATATATTCATGTTTAACAACCTGTTATGCAGACCAATCAGAGGTGTGGCGATGGGGGCCAGCTTCTCTCCCAGTTATGCATGTTTGCACATGGGCTGGTGGGAGGAGCTGGTCCTCAGGACCAAGCATCAGGTGACAATGACAACCAAGGTAAAACTATGGTTAAGTTTTATTGATGATTTATCTGTTATATGGGACGGTGAAGTGAGCGAGGCTGAAGATTTTGTACAAGCTATAAATTTAAACAATTTGAATCTGCACTTCACAGCTAATGTCAGTAAATCTCAAGTCAGTTTCCTATACACCAATGTCTATATAGCGGGCGATAAAATTGAACCAAAACGTTATCAAAAAGAAACTGCAGTGAATTCGACACTCCATGCAAGCAGTGCTTATGTCAAACATCTAGTGATGAGTATCTCATATGGGGAAATGCTGCAATTGAGGCGTATCCATAGCAATGAAAAGGATTTAATGGAGGCCCAATCGGAAAGCAAGATACGGTTCCTAGACAGAGGATACTCCAGAAAAGTTATTGATAATGCAATTTAAAAAAATCCATGCGCAAGAACAGTCATGACCTGCTAACTCAAGAAGTGATAAGAAAGAGCAAAAATGAAACCTCGCCCGAAATAGATTCTATGATTGAGGAAACTAACATATCCACCCACTAACCCATACAGTCACTCAAACACACAGTCATTCATCTATACAGCCACTGATATAGCCACTCATACACCCATATAGACACTCATGCACTGCCACTCAGTCAAAGAGTTACTCATACACCTGGTCAGTCATGCAAAGAAACTATCACACATCCATTTCCTTGCTTATACAGTCATACACACACCACCCCACTTATTTATACAGATACTAACATATACTTACTCTCTTAAATAATCACTCATAGAAACACACACTCATCCATACAGATATTCTTGCAATCACTCACTCTCACAAATAGCCATTTATATACTCCAACACTCACATATACTGCTTTAAAACATATGTAGTTACTCACACATGTACCATTGAGACATCCATTTACTCACCAACACACCCATACACACACTCACCCACCCATACAGCTGTTTCCATATGCACTTCTTGAACCCATACAGCCAGTGAAACAACCACTCACATATCTATGCACAGAGTCACACACACACCCACCCACCCACAAAGACACTCAGGCACCCATACAGATACTCTGACAACCAATAAATAACCCATATAGACACTCATGCAGCTACTCACGAAGCCATGCAGCCGCTTACGCACCAACTAACAGACAAATAAAGACATTCACAGTTTAGTCACTAACTCATGCATTTAGTAAGACACATTTAATCACTCACTTACCCAGTCAGTCGCACACCTACTAAATCATCCATTCAGACACTCATACACCCACTCATACTCCAATACACCTTGGCATATATATATATATATAAATATATACATATATCGCTCCTGAGTTAGGCACCAGCCCAGCGCACACATAGACGGTGCTTGTCACGGCGGGGGTGCTCCCGCCATCAAATTATAGCTCCACACTGCCACTCGGTAATCATACCGGAACACAGACGACAGCACTCACGGGGGGAGAGTTCCAAAATTGATTTATTAGGAACCCTTGGCGTTCAAAACAGACGCGTTTCGGCAACTCGCCTTTCTCGATGTTAATATATACATATAACAATAATTTTGTTGTGAATAAATAGAACTGAAAATGGACAGGGAATGAAAAACAACAAAGGTGCGTGAAGGGTAGGGGTCTTCGGAGTGTATCACTCACTCACATTTTCCCCTTCACCCAGCTTTCCCAGGCAGTGTCTCACTCTATCAGACACGTATTCTCCCACATCTTTCTGAAATCATCCATGTGCATGTTTTGCACGCTATCTCTTTCCCCTTCAGAACCACCTTTTAATTTTTATTTTCTACGTCTGCACATATTCCCTTTAATCTCCTCCATTTCACCACCCTCTCCACACAAACCCACCAGGTAGTAAGCATTGCATTTTCTTTGATACTGTCCACATTTCAACAGCTTTTCACCTCATTCAAAGATTTTCCCTCTGTTACAGTGGGCACATATGTGGCCATCACTCTGTGCGATCTGCGGTGGGGCTAAGAATTTAATATGCACATAGTCGGGGAGGAGCTTAGCGCGTGATCAAGATGGCCGCGTGAGCCTAGAGCTCCCGAGACCCTCGCTCCCTCCGGCAGATATCCTGTCTATTATCCTGCTTTTGACGCCCGGAATATTGGAGGGGAGCCGTTGCTGAGGCGAGAGCCGTTGTCCGGATCGAAATCGCCCACCGGAGACCGAAGTTGTACTGCCTGGAAGTTTGTGGCCTACTCCCCGGAAGGTGCCCGGGACTTGCGTTGGCACAGTGCCCGTGCGCTAATTGAACAACAGCGGCCGTGCGAGGGGCGAGTCGTCGGAAGGAAGGTGTCCTCACTTTCACTTTCGCTTTCCTGTCTCCACCGCGCCCGGGCCTGGACGTGGGTAGCGCCAGTCACTGGTTGCATGGTTGTCTACTCTGTATGGGCAAGGAGATTGTCTCCGCGGCAGATTGCGATGTCGAGCAAATCGGACGCCGAAAAACAGAAGCCCAAGAGTACCAGGCGGGGAGGCTACACCCAGACTAACAACATGGACCGCTATGCCCACCAGAAGGGGTCACCGGGCGGATCGGGACAGACACTGGAGGCCTTGAAGGACGTGTCGCCCCCCTCCGCGGAACCAACCCTGCAAGATATCATGGGGGCCATCGAGGGGATGAAGTCCTCTATCGGGCAACAATTTGAGACCCTGGCGCATAAAGTGGACGCCATATCGATCGACGTCAATCTGATTCGGGCAGACCTGGGTTAAACTAATGAGCGGGTTCAGTCCTTGGACCTCAAGACTGCAGGCCTCCTGGGCGACGTCTCCGGCCTTCAGCTGGAAGTCCGTACCTTGCGGACTGCAAATGATCACTTTGCCCGACGGTTGGAAGAGTTCGAAGGCCGTGCAAGGCGCAATAACGTGCGCATTATTGGGGTCCCGGAAAATTCGGAGGAACAGTCGGTGTACCTGTTTGTGGAGGACCTGGTGGTGAACCATCTGGCGCCCAAAGGCCTTAGTAAGTTCTTTACTGTCGAAAGGGCCCACAGAGTCCCTGGCGGGAGGCCCAAGGTGGGGGCCCCTCCGAGGCCGATTGTCGCCAGGATCTTTAACTTCAGGGACCGGGATGTCATTCTGCAAGCATCACGGTTGTCCGGCCCGACGCTATTCCAGAACACCACTGTAAGTTTCTATCCGGACTTTACCCAGATGGTACAGAAGCAACGACAAGGCTTCCTGGCGGTCAAGAGAAGGCTACGAGAGATGGGACTGAAATACGCCATGCTCTTCCCGGCCAGGTTGCGTGTGGTGTTCGAAGAGTGGACTTTCTTTTTTGAATCACCGGACATGGTCGGAGATTGGCTGGACACATTGCCCCAAGGACGGACTAGCGTGGAACGCTCCGGTGGAGCAGACGGTGGCGGTGATGAACAATGAGCCAGGACTTAAGTACGAGATCGCCGGTTCCCCCGGGAGGGTGACAGTCCGGGGGGTAGCGGGGGCAGTATGGGAGCTTTTTCCTCCTCTGGGGTTCTTTTTGTAGATTAGTCTTTGTATGGGGCGACAGGCACACTGCAAGTTGGGGGGCATTTTAGAGCTTACGCAGGGGTGCAGGGTGGGGGGTGGATTGGGGTTGTTGTTGGGGTTGTTGTTGTTTTTGGATATGCAAGGCGTAAGGATGCAAGCTTCTGTGACTCTAGTGCGGTTCCACGCGGGGGGTGGTGGTCTCCTTACATGTTGGGATGGGGGCTGGGGGCTTAAAAATACTCAGTTGGAATGTAAATGGCTTGGGGCATCGTATTAAGCGTGGGATTGTCCTGCAATTTCTGAAGCGATGTACCCCTGATATTGTCTTATTGCAAGAGACGCACTTGATTGGTAACACGTGCTATGCACTCAACAGGAAAGGCTACAAATTTGTCGCACACTCCGGGTTTTCCTCGGGGTCTAGGGGGGCTGGAATACTTGTCAGGTCCTCCCTGCCATTTGAGGTCGACTCCACTACTGTTGATGATAGGGGACGCTTTGCGGCTGTAGCGGGGAGGTGGGAGGGCAGGACGCTGGTCCTGGTGTCGGTTTATGTCCCTCCTGCACTGCAACCTTCCACACTTGCGGACTTAGAGAGGACTTTGTTGGATCTCCCAGAGGGAATGTTGGTGGTGGGTGGCGACTTCAATGCGGTTGGCTCCGGATTGCTTGACAGACACCCGCCAAGGAGCTCGGGGGGGGCTCAGAAGTGGCTTCCGGACTTTGTAGATACCCTTGGTCTGGTTGATTGTTGGAGACTACTGCATCCCACACAGCGGCAATACACTTTCCACTCCGGGGCGCATGGCAGTCTCTCCAGAATTGATTATGTGCTTACCCTAGCTGCACACGCCTCCTTTGTCTCTGAGGCCAGGCACATGGCACGGGGTATTTCTGACCATTCGCCGGTGTGGATTTGTATGGATGTTGGTAGAGGAGTGGGGGGTAGGGTGGCCCCAATTAACCCGTGGTATTTCAGGGACCCTACGACTCGTAGTGCGGTGCTGAAGGCGGTCGATCGTTATTTCCAGGAAAATCTCGGCTTGGTCACGTCGGCGGTGTCTTTGTGGGAAGCGTTCAAAACAGTGCTTAGGGGAGAGGCCCTCTCCTTGATAGCAGCGGCCAAGCGTCGGCGAGACGCGGAGGTCGCCCAGATTGAGGCGGAGATCGCGGATCTGGAGCTGGCATTGGAGGGGGAGGTCACGGCGGCGGCGCTGCACAATTTGACCCTTAAGCAGTCGGAGTACAAGGCCCTTGTGACGGACGCGGCCAAAGCCATGAGTAGGGAACAGCGGGGCCGTCTGTACGACGTCGGGGACAAGGCCGGGAAATTAATCGCGTGGCTGGATAAAAAGGAGCGGGTCAATCGTGTTGTGCCGGACCTCGTGACGGAGGATGGCGTCGTTGTCGCGGAGCCGGATGGCATAGTCCAGTGCTTTGCGGACTACTTCCACACGGTCTATACCTCCGTGTCGGACAGGCCAGTGGGGGATTCGTGTGAACTCCTGCGTGATCTTGCTTTGCCTTGCCTTTCCGACATAGACAGGGACGATCTTGATGGCGATATCACAGTCGACGAAATCGCGGGGGCTATCCGTTCATTGCGTTCGGGCAAGGCCTCGGGCCCGAATGGCCTGCCAATTGAGTTCTACAAACTCCGGCCGGATAAGATCGCTCCGCATTTCCGAGCTATGTTCGTGGAGGCGCGGGAGACGGGATGCCTCCCACGCGACCAGCGCCTGGCAACAATCGTGGTCATACATAAAGATGGTAAGCCCAGGAACAGGTGCAGCTCATATAGGCCGATCTCGCTCCTTAATGCCGAGCCGAAGATCCTCGCTAAAATCCTCGCTAACCGTTTGGTCAGGGTGATCGGCGATCTGATCCACCCTGACCAATCCGGTTTCATCCCGCATCGTAACACCGCGTTGAACCTTAGGCGCATCCACGGAGTGATCGCAAGGGTGGGGACGATGCGGGAGCCGGCCATTGTGGCAGCGCTCGACGCAACGATGGCTTTCGATACGGTAGAGTGGGAATACATGTGGGCTGCGCTTGCGAAATTCGGCTTCGGACCCGGATTTGTGGGCTGGGTGAGACTATTATATGAAGGACCTCTCGCTAAAGTCGCGGTCAACGGTAGGGCGTCCCGTCCCTTCGAGCTGGGGAGGGGTACCAGGCAGGGCTGTCCTCTGTCGCCGCTGTTGTTTGCTCTTGGTCTCGAGCCGCTGGCGGCCTGGATACGATGGCACCCAGATGTGAGGGGGATTCGCTGGTCACCTGACCACGAGGACCGCATCTCCCTTTATGCCGATGATATCCTGCTCTATCTCACTTCGCCCCGGAAGTCCCTCATAGTTGTCTGCGACATTTTGACTTCCTTCGGGAGGAATTCGGGACTAACCATTAACTGGGGGAAGTCATATCTGTATGCCCTGTGTGGAGACGTCCCGGTTCCCCCGCGGAATTGCCCGATCCAGATCGCCCGGGAGGGTTTCATGTATCTTGGGATTTATATCTCTACCGACCCAACGGTACGGTACGAGAGGAACCTGGTCCCTCCGTTGGCGCGCTTGCGGCGGGATGTAGCGGGCTGGCGGCGGCTGCCGCTTTCCCTCCTTGGCCGTGCTGTGCTATTCAAAATGATGTCTCTTCCCCGTTTTCTCTATGCCCTGCAGAACACCCAGGAGCTGGTTCCGGCCAGCTACTTTCGGGAGGTTGAGAGTCTCCAGCGCTCGCTGCTGTGGGACGGCCGTCCGCGTATAGCGATAGCAAAACTAACTCTTCCTTGGTACGACGGGGGTATCGCACTTCCCGACATCAGAAGATACTATTGGGCCTCCCAACTGAGTGCGATCAATCATGGAGTCTACGGCCCGGCGCTTAGCCCTGGCTTTGCTATGGACCGGTGGTTGCTGCGTGGGGGTGGCTACTATAGAGCACTTTACTCGAGGCCCCCGGCTGGGTCCCTCACGGGGCCGACCGGGGTGGCGGTGAATGTGTGGAAGACAGTCACGAACTCGTTGGGCTGGAAAGATAGGCTCACCCTCGCCACTCCGTTGTATGACTCCGATATGCTGGGGAAACTTTGGCACTCTAAGGGATTCGAGAAATGGGATCTGATTGGCATCTCCAGGGTGGGTGACCTGCTGGCCAAGGGGCGGATTAAGTCGTTTGACGAGCTACGGACGTAATATGCGCTGGAGGGCACGGAATATTTCCGGTATGCGCAGGTGCGTCATGCGCTGCGGTCGGTACTCGTTGAGGGGGAAAAGGTGCCTGAGTCCTCTCCCTTGGAGGACCGGATCCTGGACGGCCATATGCCGGAGAGCACAATCTCCCTAATCTACAAAAAGCTTGTGAACGTCCGGACTGACCTCCTCCTGGGGGTGCGGGATCAGTGGACTAGGGACGGCCTTGAGCTGGACGATGAGGATTGGCAATACGCCGTCTCCTCTCCTAAGGAGGTCGCGATCCCCGCCAGACTACGGCTGGTCCAGCTTAAGATACTGCACAGAGTTTATGTCACTGGGCCCCGGCTGGTCCATATGGGTTTTTCCGAGGATGGGCTATGTAAGAGGGGCTGCGGGATGGTGGGCACCTTTCTACATATCATATGGGAGTGTGGTGTGATTGCGGACTTTTGGAAGCGGATTCACGTTGTGATGCAGGAGGTCACGGGTATTGTACTGCACCCAGAGGCGCGGCGCTGTCTTTTGAATGTGTGGGGTCCTACAGATTATGACGCAGCGCAGACTCAATGGGCGACCCTAGGCAATATGGTGGCTAAGCGAGATATAGCACGACTGTGGGGCTCTCACAGCCCGCCCACCCTGGATGCATGGAAGGACAACATGGACTGGAGCATGTTTCGGGAGAAAACGGTGTATAGTGCACGGGGGAGGCCTAAGAAATGGCATAAGGTATGGGGAAGTTGGAACCAATATAGGGGGGGCATATGTCTGCCTCCTGCCATTGAACCACCAGAGGAGCAACTTTCCCCCTAGCCTCACTTCCGACTTGGGTCTTTCTGATGCACCTCCGAATGTTAGCGCCTCTGCTTCTCCCTCATCCTCCCGATCGGTGGCTTTGATTTGATGTTGGAAACGGGGCCGCGCCCCCGCTGGGAACTGGCACGAATTTGTGGTGTATACTGCCTTGCTTGTTGTGTTTATTGTAGGTAGTTTTCAAAAATGAAACCTTTGTCTTTATCCTGCATTAGAGCTATGGAGGACTTCATGTGTTGACTGATTAGCTGCCGAACCTCAGGGATGTGGGCTGAATAGCTGTGTATCTGACTTATACGAATAAAGGTTTAAAAAAAAAAAAAAAATAATAATAATATGCACATAGTCTGATCACCTTTATGACCTACTGACAGACAACGTGAGAAACCCACACCATTAAAGAGCATTCATAAGCAGTGCAAAATGCTAAAAATAGGGTAGTATGTTTATCAAATTGTTTATTAAATCACATCACCTCATTCATCAGGGAAAAAATACTGAAGCTGCTCAATATTCCTCAATTTGTTGTTCCTTTTGGCATTTAGATGTTCAAACTGCCTTACTGTAGTCATTGTAGCCTGCCATTGATTAAACAAAGGACATCTTGCCTATTTCCAGTGTTGTAAAATCAATGATAGTGCAATTAATTATTTTTTTTAAACTTTTGTTCATTCTTCAATAATGTCCTATCATTAACTGGAAGACCCAATAGCACTGTCAATGTATTGGGTACCACCCATTTCGCAAGCCTCCATCTCACAAAATCAAATACTTGACCTAAAAATGTTTCTACTGCCAGGTAAGCATAGAAAATACAAACCCTGTTCCATAGCCATTGTATGGTGCCTAAAACATTGATTTGAGACACTGTGGAAACATTTATATAAATATTTGGGTGTATACTACAACATCCATCTAGCAAAAAAATCCATTCCTATGAAATTGGCAGCTTTAAATACTTTATACCCAAACATGAAATCTCTGTCTACTGTTTGGAGGAAATTTTACAATTGACTACTGTGTGTATTTTACACTGGAAATTCTAAATCACTTGCTTCTGCAAATTCGGATGAAAAACCCCATATCGGTTATGAGGCACTGCGCAGATGAGTTTGTGGTCTTTCGAGGAGTAAAGTGCCAGGTTGATAGCTTGATTTCTATACGTTAAGAAGGAGCAGATCCAGCTGAGAGAGGGTCCTTGAATGACAATCTCGTGCAGGCGATTGATGAGGATGTGGGGCGAGATGTGAAATGCTGCAGGGAGGTCTGGGAGAATGAGGCTGTCTTATCTCTTCTGTCAAGGATCATGCAGATGCCATCTGTGGAGGCAATGAGTGTTGTGTCTGTACTGTGGTTAGTCCTGAATCTGGATTGCATGGCGTCGACGAGCTGATGTTTGCTCAGGTTGTCGGTGAGTCATTGGTTGCTTCGCTTCTCTAAGACAAAAGCTCACCTCCCCTCATCAAACCACCCCCTCCCCAGTGCAACCGAAGAGAGGAATTGACCATTCTATCCCATTGACCCCCTTGGGCCACCAGTTGGTGGGTGCCCTGGCTTAACAGCTTGATCTCAGTTTAGGAATGATGCTCTTCCCGTCGCCACAAAAACTATTTCAAAACAAACAAAGCTGTTTTAAACATCACAATTTTGTCACTTGACATTCACAAATAGACTATTTATGTTTCCTAACCATACTACACAATCAATCTGAATTAGTTTGCACTTATTTGGCAGATCACAGTCTTCCGATACAGGAGAAAAAGTCTAAAAACGTCCTTTATGCAAGACTTTCAGTTTAGATTGCTAGTAGATCAAAGCATGGGTCCTCGTCACTTTAAAGGGGTTGATCATGTTTCTAAATTAATTCTCTTCTCTGGTGATTTGCCAGAATAAAGCAAACCAAAGGTGATGATGGACGGAGTGTTGAACATTGCAAGCACTCACCCCCAGTCAACTGATCTGGGTTTAATCCATTATCATTCTTTAGCTCACTCCGCCACCCCAGTTCAGACATGGCCATATGCAAATCAGTCTGACCTTGTGCCTCATGGGAACAGTTCAGCCCGAACTGCCAAGCCATGTCTTCCCTGGACTGGAAACAAGCATCCTGGGACCGGTTTCTGGCTAATCAGCAGTCATCAGCCAGGCTAGCTTGAATCCAGTGGCAAAGTGAGCAAGGGACCCACGTCTGGATATACCCTGCCAACTTAGGGTGAACAAAGCAAAACCAAAGGGGATGATGAACGGAGTGTTGAACATTGCAAGCACTCACCCCCAGTCAACTGATCTGGGTTTAATCCAATATCATTCTTTAGCTCACTCGCCACCCCAGTTCAGACATAGCAATATGCAAATCAGTCTGACCCTGTGCCTCATGGGAACAGTCCAGCCCCAACTGCCAAGCCATGTCTTCCCTGGAACGGAAACAAGCATCCTGGGACCGATTTTTGCTGAAAAGCTTTAGAAAGAATCTGCTCTTTATCTGAAAAAAGAAGAGATTTACCAATATAGTTTATGGCTGCTTACCATTCTGAATTTGATGAAATGGGACCCTGTGAGTTCACATTTTTCCTAAGTCTGCTGGAGGATTTGGAATGCTTTTTAACCGATTTCCCAATCAAATTGCTTACACTCCCCCCTTCCTGGATTTCTCTGCCTTTTGAGATAGCCATAAATCTTACATTTGAGCGACAGGAGTGATTTTGTAATACTTTCAATGCTTTTAAGGGAGGAGAGCTTCTGAGTAGCCCCTGTTGTGGTCTTCTGCTGCCTATATACATTATCCTCCAAGTCGAAAACTCTTTGTTCACATTTTGCAAATGTGATGGTGTATACAATCATATAAAGTAAAATGATCAGAGTATCAACCTGATTCAGAACAAGGTACAAATAAACAGATCTGCAGCATAGTAATGTCTCATCCCCCCCCAAGACAGGGGTGGGGGGTAGTCCAGCGTGGGTATCTCACCTCCATCGAAGTGGAGGGAGGGAGAGAAGGGGGAGACGGCCGCGTAGGAGGGGGGAGGCGGGCAAGATGGGAAGGCAACACAGAAGCACACATATATGACTACAGATATATTTGTAGCAGATCGGCTGTCTGGGCATATGTCAAGGAGGAGGGGGCAAAGAGGGTGTCCATGGGTCACTCAGTAGTTACTGAAAAAGGATGAAATCCAGAAACACATGTGTCTAGAGATTAACAGCACTAACCTGCACCAACTTTGGTGAGACACTCTGCAAAATTTCAAGTAAGCATTTAAATTGAACTGCATGTACCAGGATGCAAAGGGGCGAACTGTGCTGGGAGGTAGCAGTGTGCTCCCATCCCCCTTCTGTTTCAAAAAGGCTCCCTTGAGCCACTGGGCTGACGAGCTCATGGGAGGCACCTGTGCGCCAGGGAGAGGTACAGAGACCTGAGAGTATTGTGGCAGCTTTCTCAGCAAACCCCAGAAGAATTTCGTTGTATCTCTACTGAAGAAGGATGAAATCCAGAAACACATGTGTCTAGAGATTAACAGCACTAACCTGCACCAACTTTGGTGAGACACTCTGCAAAATTTCAAGTAAGCATTTAAATTGAACTGCATGTACCAGGATGCAAAGGGGCGAACTGTGCTGGGAGGTAGCAGTGTGCTCCCATCCCCCTTCTGTTTCAAAAAGGCTCCCTTGAGCCACTGGGCTGACGAGCTCATGGGAGGCACCTGTGCGCCAGGGAGAGGTACAGAGACCTGAGAGTATTGTGGCAGCTTTCTCAGCAAACCCCAGAAGAATTTCGTTGTATCTCTACTGAAGAAGGATGAAATCCAGAAACACATGTGTCTAGAGATTAACAGCACTAACCTGCACCAACTTTGGTGAGACACTCTGCAAAATTTCAAGTAAGCATTTAAATTGAACTGCATGTACCAGGATGCAAAGGGGCGAACTGTGCTGGGAGGTAGCAGTGTGCTCCCATCCCCCTTCTGTTTCAAAAAGGCTCCCTTGAGCCACTGGGCTGACGAGCTCATGGGAGGCACCTGTGCGCCAGGGAGAGGTACAGCGACCTGAGAGTATTGTGGCAGCTTTCTCAGCAAACCCCAGAAGAATTTCGTTGTATCTCTACTGAAGAAGGATGAAATCCAGAAACACATGTGTCTAGAGATTAACAGCACTAACCTGCACCAACTTTGGTGAGACACTCTGCAAAATTTCAAGTAAGCATTTAAATTGAACTGCATGTACCAGGATGCAAAGGGGCGAACTGTGCTGGGAGGTAGCAGTGTGCTCCCATCCCCCTTCTGTTTCAAAAAGGCTCCCTTGAGCCACTGGGCTGACGAGCTCATGGGAGGCACCTGTGCGCCAGGGAGAGGTACAGAGACCTGAGAGTATTGTGGCAGCTTTCTCAGCAAACCCCAGAAGAATTTCGTTGTATCTCTACTGAAGAAGGATGAAATCCAGAAACACATGTGTCTAGAGATTAACAGCACTAACCTGCACCAACTTTGGTGAGACACTCTGCAAAATTTCAAGTAAGCATTTAAATTGAACTGCATGTACCAGGATGCAAAGGGGCGAACTGTGCTGGGAGGTAGCAGTGTGCTCCCATCCCCCTTCTGTTTCAAAAAGGCTCCCTTGAGCCACTGGGCTGACGAGCTCATGGGAGGCACCTGTGCGCCAGGGAGAGGTACAGAGACCTGAGAGTATTGTGGCAGCTTTCTCAGCAAACCCCAGAAGAATTTCGTTGTATCTCTACTGAAGAAGGATGAAATCCAGAAACACATGTGTCTAGAGATTAACAGCACTAACCTGCACCAACTTTGGTGAGACACTCTGCAAAATTTCAAGTAAGCATTTAAATTGAACTGCATGTACCAGGATGCAAAGGGGCGATCTGTGCTGGGAGGTAGCAGTGTGCTCCCATCCCCCTTCTGTTTCAAAAAGGCTCCCTTGAGCCACTGGGCTGACGAGCTCATGGGAGGCACCTGTGCGCCAGGGAGAGGTACAGAGACCTGAGAGTATTGTGGCAGCTTTCTCAGCAAACCCCAGAAGAATTTCGTTGTATCTCTACTGAAGAAGGATGAAATCCAGAAACACATGTGTCTAGAGATTAACAGCACTAACCTGCACCAACTTTGGTGAGACACTCTGCAAAATTTCAAGTAAGCATTTAAATTGAACTGCATGTACCAGGATGCAAAGGGGCGAACTGTGCTGGGAGGTAGCAGTGTGCTCCCATCCCCCTTCTGTTTCAAAAAGGCTCCCTTGAGCCACTGGGCTGACGAGCTCATGGGAGGCACCTGTGCGCCAGGGAGAGGTACAGAGACCTGAGAGTATTGTGGCAGCTTTCTCAGCAAACCCCAGAAGAATTTCGTTGTATCTCTACTGAAGAAGGATGAAATCCAGAAACACATGTGTCTAGAGATTAACAGCACTAACCTGCACCAACTTTGGTGAGACACTCTGCAAAATTTGAAGTAAGCATTTAAATTGAACTGCATGTACCAGGATGCAAAGGGGCGAACTGTGCTGGGAGGTAGCAGTGTGCTCCCATCCCCCTTCTGTTTCAAAAAGGCTCCCTTGAGCCACTGGGCTGACGAGCTCATGGGAGGCACCTGTGCGCCAGGGAGAGGTACAGAGACCTGAGAGTATTGTGGCAGCTTTCTCAGCAAACCCCAGAAGAATTTCGTTGTATCTCTACTGAAGAAGGATGAAATCCAGAAACACATGTGTCTAGAGATTAACAGCACTAACCTGCACCAACTTTGGTGAGACACTCTGCAAAATTTCAAGTAAGCATTTAAATTGAACTGCATGTACCAGGATGCAAAGGGGCGAACTGTGCTGGGAGGTAGCAGTGTGCTCCCATCCCCCTTCTGTTTCAAAAAGGCTCCCTTGAGCCACTGGGCTGACGAGCTCATGGGAGGCACCTGTGCGCCAGGGAGAGGTACAGAGACCTGAGAGTATTGTGGCAGCTTTCTCAGCAAACCCCAGAAGAATTTCGTTGTATCTCTACTGAAGAAGGATGAAATCCAGAAACACATGTGTCTAGAGATTAACAGCACTAACCTGCACCAACTTTGGTGAGACACTCTGCAAAATTTCAAGTAAGCATTTAAATTGAACTGCATGTACCAGGATGCAAAGGGGCGAACTGTGCTGGGAGGTAGCAGTGTGCTCCCATCCCCCTTCTGTTTCAAAAAGGCTCCCTTGAGCCACTGGGCTGACGAGCTCATGGGAGGCACCTGTGCGCCAGGGAGAGGTACAGAGACCTGAGAGTATTGTGGCAGCTTTCTCAGCAAACCCCAGAAGAATTTCGTTGTATCTCTACTGAAGAAGGATGAAATCCAGAAACACATGTGTCTAGAGATTAACAGCACTAACCTGCACCAACTTTGGTGAGACACTCTGCAAAATTTCAAGTAAGCATTTAAATTGAACTGCATGTACCAGGATGCAAAGGGGCGAACTGTGCTGGGAGGTAGCAGTGTGCTCCCATCCCCCTTCTGTTTCAAAAAGGCTCCCTTGAGCCACTGGGCTGACGAGCTCATGGGAGGCACCTGTGCGCCAGGGAGAGGTACAGAGACCTGAGAGTATTGTGGCA
Source organism: Triturus cristatus (assembly GCF_964204655.1). NCBI lineage: Eukaryota > Metazoa > Chordata > Amphibia > Caudata > Salamandridae > Triturus > Triturus cristatus. Next base: position 1,399,429,570 of record NC_140589.1, read on the forward strand.
GCTTTCTCAGCAAACCCCAGAAGAATTTCGTTGTATCTCTACTGAAGAAGGATGAAATCCAGAAACACATGTGTCTAGAGATTAACAGCACTAACCTGCACCAACTTTGGTGAGACACTCTGCAAAATTTCAAGTAAGCATTTAAATTGAACTGCATGTACCAGGATGCAAAGGGGCGAACTGTGCTGGGAGGTAGCAGTGTGCTCCCATCCCCCTTCTGTCACTCAGTAGTTCTCAGTCCTTCAACCTTCCAACCTGTGTGTGTATATCATGTTCACATCATGATCACATCCAGCCATTAGAGTCATTCGGCTATGTTTGTTCAAGCTGATTAACACTATCTGAAAAAAGCAAAGCTTTTTTTCATACTTGGATAATTGTTTATGAAGATGAGAGATCGCCTGTGATTGAGATTTTCTAATGTCTCTGATCTCAGATAGTGTTATCTCAAACCAATGATCTGAGGTTACAGAAGAGGTTGATTTTCAATCAAGGCGAACTTAGAAGTTAAAGCCACCCGGCGAAGAGAAGAGGGCGAAGGATTGTTTCAACTAAGATAAATCTCAGCGTCCCGCTCTGTAGTGCCCTTCTGCTGAACAGTCTGCTGGTTAATCATCGCCCTTTTATGATTAAAACGTCCATTAGACTTGTGTATTTTCCTGTCCTTAACTTCCATTTCTGATTGCTTAAAAATTGAGTCTATCCACCACGTGCTCTTTAATAGAGGGTAGCTCTGCATCACCTATACTTCTGTTCCTTCTGTCACTGATTGAGGCTGGCACAAGCTAGATCTTCATTCTACTGAGAGAGGTTCAGAAGTTTTCAAAAACTCTTGTGGAAACTTTGCCCAAATCCTGATAAATTTGCCAAGATAGCAACAGCAATAGCCGTCTTGCCTGCTGTCTCATCAGGAGAAATGTTACTGGGTTAAATGCCTCCAGCAAAGTGTCCCATCTTAAAACAATCTGAATTCATGCTTTGAGTCATTATTTTCCTACATGACACTTTATCTTGGGTTAACCGCCGGGGGAGCCCTAAACGCTTCTCCTGTTGTCTTTCGAACAAGCCATGAGGTGGTAAGGCTGTTGAGAATGAGAAAATAAATAAATTCAGCATGGCCCAGATTTGGGGAACCAAAGGTAAAGTAATGCTCGTGATATAATCACGCCCAGCAATCCACACCTGTATATTGAGAGACACCTACTAGCCCAGTCAGAGACAGCCCTCAAACCCCAACTCCTTGTGGTCGAGTAGGCACTCACCTTTGGCCCCCTATCTCCGCTTGATCTCCTACCAGGTCGCTACTACCAGGGAGCACCTGCTCGTGTGTCCCTGTGTGTCACCTCACTTTAATTGCGACAAACTCCAAAATGTTAATTACTCAAAGAACTAGCAACCTCATTCATACTGGCCTGCCATTCCTGGTACTTGATGGCTCATCAGGAGAATTAGAGATTTTAGCATCCGACTCTCTCTGCTTCTTTACTCCACTTTTTTTTCTGAGGCAAAGCAGGGTCCGCACCAGCCAATGGCCACTGCTCACTGCTGCTGGAGCGCATTGTTGGGTCTTCATCATGAGTGTGCGCGCGGGTTCCACCTTGGCAACCGCGTTGAGGGGAACGTTGGAGTGTGATTCTCGGCAGTTGGTGCTGGGACGGTTGCCTTGCTGGTCACATTCCATGTACTCTTAATAAAAGGAAATTCTTACCTGCCTTCGACTGGACATCTCATCTTCCTTTCAATTGGCGATGACCAGGAGACGTCCCTTGTTCTTCGACTGGCAAGGAACATTTCACGTCCTTAGACACGTCTGGTGGATCACCGGAGGAGCAGCAGAGCGGTTACGGTTGTCTGCTCAATCTGTTGAGGTGCATCCAGCTGAGCTTCCCAGGAGCAGCGAAGTGTTTGCAGCTGTTTCCTCGACCTGTTTGTGGTGCCTCTGGTGGAGCTCGGATGAGCAGCAGAGCGGCTGGGGCTGATTCCCCACTCCGTTTTCTGACAGACGGTTAGAGGAAGTCTGTGCTGTGTACCCAAAAGGCTTGGAGCTGCTTTCCTTTCTTTGAGCGGCATAATGGGTTGGGGACTGGTGTGGTCCGCGTTTTCTGTGGACCACCTACACTAGCTGGGACATCCGTTCTGTCCTTGCACGTCTGCAAGTGCACAAATTGACTCGCGTGCAGGGGTCAGCTCCTCCCCCAGCCACGCCTACTGGCACTTCAGCTTTGTTTCCTTCCTCCTTGTGTGGAAATTTGGAATCATTTCTGTTAGCATAAGCTGAAGCCATCTTGGTTGTGGCATCCATTTTGTTGGCTTTGTAATTCTCCCATCCTCTGCTGCTCGTCTTTTTCCCTGCCTGTGCTGTCTATTGTAGTTGACTTCCTGACTCGGCTAAAAGCAATATGCATGCTAAGAGTTTGTAGCTGCCAGAACACCTGGTCCCAGACTCAACTGTCAATCTCTTACTGCTGCCCTAAGTACTCCTGTTCCCCCTCCCACTTTGCTGACTAGGTGATCTCCCACCTGCCCATGTTTGTCGGTAACTATTCCTGTGTAGGCCTGTACCTTCTATTTGTATCCACATGCTTACCAGTGCAGAAAAAGCTGTATTTAAGGCCTGTGTTCTGTGACTTCAATGTACTACCTCAGGCAACACTTGAGAGTGCTGTGTGGACGTAGTCCCACTCATGAGTGATTAATAAACTTGTTAATTGAATTCCAGCTTCAGTGTCAATCTCTATTTTGTTGGTCTAAGAACCCGTGGACAGAGAAGGGTGACCCCTGCACCGGTGTGCTCATTAAAAGGCACATTTCCACACTTGCAGTTGCACCCATTGGTCCTAGCCCCAGGCTGATCACGGGTGAACCGCCACAGCTTCCTACTCATCAGTGCTGCAACCTCTTCATACCGTCCTCTATGACAAAGACGGCAGATCCACGATGAACTGCACACCATTATCAGCACTTTTACGGTGATCTGCACACCATTACGTTTCACACCACAACCATTTTTCTGCACCAACAGTATTCCCTCCATACGGAGCAACTATCCAGGGGAGCTGCTAATCCTCTTTCAAGTTGGAGACTGTGTGCGCATCAATGATACCGCATACCTAGGTGTCGTGAGTACTTTTTGTACTGCCACAACTGTTATTCTCATCTTTATTGCTAAGTGTTAAAACTAATTTTGTCAATTGTTTATCTTACATCGTTTCTTTTCAGTTAAAATGCAACAAAGTGTACTGCCTCCCATTCCCTTTCTTACCACCACGGGCAATCCCCCTATTGAATGGGAAGCGTGGTTAGAGAGTTTCGAGGCTTACTTAGAAGCTATTGAAGGGGAGGTTTTCACACAACAAAAACTAGCACTTTTACGCCATTCTTTAGGCACTGAAGGCAGGAAAGTTCTTAAACACCTACCTACAGCAGTAGTTTTGGGGGAAGGCAATGTCATTGATGAGTACGCTTCTGCCATCAAAATATGAGATTCTCGCTTCAAGAAGAAATGCAACATCGTTATGGAACAACACACATTTTACATGAGGAAACAGCTTCCTGGGGAGACAGTAGAGAATTTTATGAGTGATCTTAGAGTATTAGCCTCCACTTCTGATGACAAAAACTTTGTTGACGAAATGTTGAGAGATCAGTTGTTAGAGAAAACCAGCAGGAAAAAAAGAACAGGAAAAACTTTTAAAGGCTGAGAACCTCACTTTAGACAAGGCTTTGGAAATAGCTAAAGGAGTGGAAGCCACAGCCAGATACATGGACCAGATGGTGCTGGAAGCTCAAGTTCACACTGTAGTTTCTGACACTGTCCCTAAAAGGACTGAAAGAAAAAATGTCCTCAAATCAAAAAGTACTTTTGAATGCTACAGATGTGGGAGTAAAAGCCACTTAGGGAATGCTCCTTCATGTGTTGCTCAGGACAAGACTTGCGCTTAATGCAGAAAGAGAGGACACTTCGCTCAAGTTTGTAGATCTAAAGCCAATAGTGGTCAATTCAATCCTAAACGTGTTCTTTCCCTTAAGTGTGTTTCTGAGCATCATTCGGATTGTGGTAGTGATGAAAATATTAAGGTTATGATGATTTCTAACACGTGTGATGTATTGCCTGACAGAGTGTTTAAATAGAATCGGTAGGTATGAGGAAACCTGTCTGTCAAATAAGTCTGGCAAACATTAACGTTTCTGCTGTATCAGATTCTGGATCTTTTTTCACTCTTATCGGTCCTAATGACTGGGACAAAATTGTCAATGTCACCTTGAAGGTGTCACATATGTGACTAGTAGCATATGGAGGCAAACCAGTGGAGATATTAGGACAATGCGACACTGCCTTACACTTTAAAAGTCACAGTGCCCATGCAACAGTATATGTAGCAAAAGAAGGACCCAATTTATAAGAATGGTTAGAGCATAAGAATCAAGGCATTATTCTTGACCCTAATTGTCCGGAGTAAGTGTTGCTCAGAGAAGTCTACAGATCTGTGCATGTTGTGCAAGACATGAAATGGGAAGCAAATTACCCTGGGGTATTCCGGAAGGATTTAGGCAGGATTAAAGGATTCTCCCATTGCATAATTCTAAAAGATGGGGCCAAACCGGTTGTTCATAAACCTAGAGGTGTACCCTTTGCCATGAGAAATGAATTGGAACAAGAACTTACACTCTTATGTAAACAAGGTATTAATGAGCCTATAGAGAGCTCTGAATGGTTAGCCCCCGTGGTTTTAGCCAGGAAAGCCAATGGCTCTTTTAGGATGTCAATGAGAACATCTGGGTGGACAGACATCCTTTGCCCAACATCACCGACATATTAAGTTCTTTGAAGGGGCCAATATTTTATCTACGTTATACATGTCCTCGGCCTACCATCAGGTAACCTTACACAAAGAAAATCGTCATTTGACCTCCATCATTACTTTGTCTGGTGCATACAGGTTCAAAAGAATGCCATTCCGTTTAGCATCTGCGGTCTCAGTATTTCAGGGAATCAATGTTCGAGGGTGTTCCTCATGTGAGATGCTTTCAGGATGACATCTTAGTATATGGGGAAGATATGGAGTTTCATGACAAAACCCTAGCTGCGGTGCTCTCCATTCTTAACCATAAAGGAGTCACACTCAAAAGCTCCAAGTGTAAATTCGCTGCCGACACTGTTGACTATCTGAGATACAGGTTGTCTTCTCAAGTAGTACAACCTAAAGAGGATCTAGTCAGGGCCATTAAAAATGTCCCCGCCCCCCTCAATAAGGATCATTTATGGTCTTTCTTTGGCATGCTAGAGTTTTATGCCAGATTCATTCCCAATGGCAAGTGGTAGTTGCCTTTGCTTCAGGGGCACTGAGAGGAGCTGAGCCCACTTACTTAGTTATTGAGAAAGAGGTGTTAGCCTGTTGGTGGGGTGTAGATCACTTCAGGAACTATTTGTGGGGTTCCATTTTTACTATTCGCATGGACCACAAAGTGCTCCTGAATCTATTAACTACAAAAGGTGCCACTAAGTGGCATTACAGGATGATGGAGTACCAATTCACTCTAGAGTACATTCTGGCGCCAGGAATGTATTTGCAGATTGTTTATCCATGTTGCCCATTCAAGATGATGTCACGGAAACAGTGTGTTGTGAGGACTGTATAGTAGCCAAATTGGCTAAAGCTGGATTTGAATGCATCACGGAAGGAGAACGGAAAGAGGCTGTTTTGAACGATGAGGTTTTGCAACTTCTCATTAACATGTTGGGAAGAGAGTGGATACCCAACGATGTTGTGGTAGGGGTGAACTCATATAAGTATGTTTTTCCCGAGCTGAGCATCGATGATGGAGTATTGAGGAGAATGGATTTGCTAGTAGTTCCATTGTAGTTACAAAATAAGATATTGTCTTTAGCCCATGGAGGACATGTGGGGATGAGAGCCATGAAGAGGAGGATCAGGGAACTCTTTTGGTGGCCCGGTCTGGACCGGAGTGTGGAGCATTTTGTCAGGGACGGTGTAGCATGTGCAGTCAGTGATAAGTCTCAGGTGACTTTGCCCAGTCCCGTAGAAGCCATTCCGGTTCCTGAGAAACCCTGGTTCAAATTGGGTTTAGATATAATTGGTCCCATGTATGTCTTGGATGAGTGCTGTAGATTTGGGATGGTGCTTGTAGATTATGGCACAAAATGGCCTGAGGTACAATTTGTTCAGTCAGCTAACACGCAGGAAGTTTTAAAGTTCTTGCAAACCCTGTTTTTAATAGAAGGGGCACCGGTGGAACTTGTCACTGACAATGGGGTGCAGTTCACTTCTAAAGAGTTCCAAAAGTTTGTAGCTCCGTGGGGAATTAAGCATGTCACTACCTCCGTCTATCTTTCCCGCAGTAACGGATTAGTTGAGAGCTATAACAGAATCATAAAAGACAACATTCAACTCTCGGCAGCCAACAGGTTGGACTCGAGAGAAGAACATTTGAAATTATTATGGGCACTACGCACCAAACCCTGTGCCTCAACCCAGGTCTCCCCTTTTGTTTTACTGAGGGGGAGGATGGCTGTCTCCAAATTGGTCAGACCATGGATGAATGGTTTGGCTGTCCACAAGCAAAATTGGAGCGTGTGAAGAAGGAGTGTAAGGTAGCTCAGGACAAGTATGCCTGTTCTGCTCCTATTAAGGGTAGACAACTAGCCACTTTCACCAAAGGGGATGTGGTGAAAGTGAAACTTCTGGGCATAGTGGCCAAGGGTCAATTAAGATATTTTCGACCTTTGGTGGTTGATGTTGTCAAACACAGTGGTGAGGTTGAGTGATGGAAAATGGTGGACCAAAGAGAAATTGCTCAAGCAGACAATGAAAGTTGCTGGACAGTTTGGGAAAGCCAAGGACCCTGAGTGTGTGGATGGTTACACTAGTGGAACTGTGAGAACCACACAGATCCGCATAGAATCTAACTCAGAGAGGCCCGTGAGAGCCAAAAAACCACCTTCTTGTTTCAATGATTATAACACAATTTGAGATGGTGTTCTAATTACATATGTCACATCACTGGTCACATTAATGTTTTTGAGTCTTTTTCTTGCGACATTGTGTCCAGATTTCTTTTTCCTTTCTGTAACTCTCTTATTGCCTTCATTTCATGGCGGCTGTATAAGATCTATGCAGGGTGAGTAATGTGGGTTTTGGTGAAGATGTGTTGGGTCTTCATCATGAGTGCGCGCGCGAGTGCCACCTTGGCAACCGCGTTAAGAAGAATGTTGGAGTGTGACTCTCGGCAGTTGGTGCTGGGATGGTTGCCTTGCTGGTCGAATACCTTGTATTCTTAATAAAAGAAAATTCTTACCTGCCTTTGACTGGACATCTCGTCTTCCTTTCAGTCATGTTATACCTTACACAGCGTGGCGTGGCTCAGCATCATGGCATCTGCATAATCCAGTTTAAATTTTTTATGAAAATAGCGAGCATCACTTCTCGCCACGTCAGCACCAGCCTGCCATGACAACAAAGGACAGAAAGGAGGTGAGAAAGCTAACCGCCAGGAAAACCGAGGATGAGTTGAGGCATCTGATGCGGAATCTCAGCGCTGATGCATGATGGGATAGGTCACCGTCCCTAGATCGCAAATTAGCTTTTTCATCCCTGACACAGATTATTTTAAAGATTTTATAGTTCAAATCTTTTTATTATACAAAAGCTTATGATTTTAACAGGTACACACACCATCCATCCAAATGGTCTGTGAGAAAAAAGGTAGAGGTGGGTACAGGGGTAAAGGGAGGTTATCAGGAGAGAGTGAGTGTGTAGGAAGGGGATTGATGGGATGGGGGAGGGGAGAAAATAGTGGGGGGGGGGAATATAAACCAGCATAGGAATGCCTCCAGGAAGATTGAGTTCAGGCTCAGGATAAAGTCCGTCTAGTAGCAATGGCAGCAGAGATCCACTGAAGTTCTTATGTAGCAGGCGTGGCCTCAACAGCCGTTAGCTGAAAGACTCATCAGTACAGGGGGCAGGTAAGCTCCCTAAACTCTTGAGCCAGGAATCGTATACATTGCGCTAATGTTTTGTCAAATTGCAGTTGGGTGTTTTCCACAGAAGCTGTCAGTGTTTCCACTTTCCATCCCCACCAGGGACCACAGTTTGGGTAGCCAGTCTGAATGGGCCGGTGCTTTGCTCGTGCCTCAATTGGCTAGAATAACCTTCTTTGCTGCGCACAAGACCAATGTCATTGCTTTGCCTTTGCAGGATCTAAGACAGAACGTTAGTGTGTTGGGAGTCCCAAGAGAATGTAGCTGGGGAAACATGGGCATTCAGTATGTGTAGTAATGCCTTTCTTATTGTTTCTCCATTTTACCCTTGCCTTGTTAGATTCTTATTGCTTTAATGTTCTTTTAAGGAACTGTATGTCATCACATAGAATGTCTCTGTTGCCTGGGAGTTTGGAATCCAATTGCAGTGGAGCTGTTGGAGTTGAAGCTGTGTTTCGTGCAGCCTGTGCTGTGACGGGCTCTACTACCATGCAGTCCTTAAATAAATCTTTCTTCAAAGCTTTGAATTCACGCCTCACTTACTACAGAAACTTTGATGAAAATCTGGCTACATGGTGCAACCCTGTGTGCAACATTGACGACTTTGCGCCATCTGCTGTTCTTCTTAACAACTCTAAGGCTAAGGTACTGTGCAGGGCTGTTTCTACCATTAGGCAAGGCTAGGAGGCCGCCTAGGGCGGCAAAAGGGCTAGGGCGGCAAAAATTGGATTTTTGTTTAATTTGAACCTACGGAAGTAAAGCTAGGCAGCCGTCTAGTCTTGCCTAATGGTAGAAACGGCCCTGCTTGGAAAACAACACTTTTTAAATAGAAAGATTTTCTTTTCTGACAGCTCTGTAACTAACGTACGTTTTATTTCCGACGCTCAACATGTAGTATTCCAATAGACCTAGCAATAAATGGGAAAAAAACAGACTCATTCTCAGGTGGATGGGTGTGCCCCAAATGCATTTTTATGTGCTGTGTCTTCCCTGCAGTAAAGCCCAGTACGCTCACTATCACACTTCATACAAAACAATTAGCATTTCCATATTCTTCCGCTTTTCTCTAACTCTCAGTTATTTTGAATTATTCCTTCTTGAAAAAATATATATTTATCTAATTTCAAGTTGAGCCTGCTCGTCCTACAACAATTCACTGCGGAGTTTAATGAAAACCTGCTTTGTCTTTCCGACCCATACCTCTCTTTGTTCAGCCCCTAGACGGCCCCTACACCGCAACCCCAGCGCCCTGGGCACAACAATGAACACATCCCCGGGGTCTAGGAATGATGCCAAGCCGCCGGCCACACCCGGGCCCTTCGGGGCATTGTGTGCTCTTTGCATTACTGTCACTTTAACCGGCTCCTTTGTTGCTGAGAAAAGCGCAATTAAAAAAGGGGCGGGCGGACTCTGCCAACCAAACTTCGCTCTCTTCTTTCTCTGCTGGGCGGCAGTTCCCACTTTCAGTTAGACTCTAATATTTCGGATTTCCTTGGCTCCTTTCACGGAGTGCTGGGTTGGGCTTTGTGGCTCTCGGGACTTCCCGTTGCGAGAACTTTAGAATTTTTTTCCCCCAAGGAGCGGCAATAAAATGGGGTGGATCAACTTGGTTTAAAAAGTTATGGGGGAACTTCTCATCAGCTCTGCGCAGAGTTCCATACCGGAGGAGAAGGCGAGCACCTCCACATGCTTGGCTACTCACATGTGGAAGTTACCACGGCGCTATGTCTGCGCCGGCGCTATTTTTGAACCCGTATTCATATTATGTTTTTAACCGCTCGGTACCTTTTTGAAGACATTGCTGGAAGGTTGAGCAGAGTAACTGGGTGGCGATAGCCTCTTATCATGTAGGTATCACATATAACCTTTACGCAGTTCATTACTGGTAACTGGTTAATGGCTTAACAACTGAATGATTAGAGATTTGCACTTAAGGTGGCTTTATCTTCAACATGCCTTGAACTATTAAAAAATGGTTATTGTTCTCTTTCGTAATTCTGGGCTGAAATATTGGCAGCTCCGTGAACATTGCGCCTGTTGTCATAATAAAAGGCTGTTCGTGCCTAACAAAAATGAATGTGTCCTCATGATGTAACGCAACTTGTGCTCGTGTAAAGCGCTCTGATACCCGATACTTTCGGGTCAAGATCGCGCTATATAAAACTCCACTAGCCTAGTGTCATGCCTGATATGATCATCCGGTAGTGACTGTTTAGACCAACGTCACTGTCCACGCTGGGATTTTTGAGGCACTGCTTACCTGTTAAAAGTAAGACTACAAATTCCAGATTGCAATGCACAGGTGGCAGTAAACCCAGGAATGGTTGAAGGTGTTCCACAACATGGAACCACTTGTCAACTATGGTGAGGTGTGCATTCTGCCTTGCACCGGTTCAAATTCTGATAAGGATTACTCTCATAGTGGTACCATGCACGAGCTTGTCAATAACTTCCATTCACAGCGCCAAGAAGCTGTTCCTTCTGTGTTGTACACCAAACTTTATTAACGTCTTGTCATAGTCTCTGATTAACGCAGATTTGAGCATCATGAACTATAATCTTTCTGACGTGGAAATATTTAAATTGTTGTGATCTGCCTCTATTAAATGGATACAATGGTAGATGATAACTATTTCAGGTGCCTCAGTGAAAAAAACAAGCGTTGGCAAAACCACTAGGTCTGGCCTTGGAAGATGGTGCAAGTTACTATTTTTGTTGTTTCTGGTTTTGAAAACGAGGTGCACTTGCCGCCTCGGTGGTATTTAAACACAAGGCTCTATTGGGCATCAGTGTAAATAGTTCTGTGAGTGTATGGCTACCGTAATGACCTGGCCTGGGCCTTTCGTTGAGGTCGTTTGCAGGACTGACTGTTGTGATCGTGTTTCCTGACAGTAAATGAGAGTAACATAGAAGGATTCGGCAGTAGAGGCGTGTGCCTCTCTAGCCTGAATGACAGGGGCAGAGAGTGATGGTAGTAAAAGGGAGGGGGCGGCATTTTTCAATTCTTGCCTAGGGCGGCAAAACACCTAGAAACGGCCCTGGTACTGTGTTTACTATTTGTTCACCCAGCCTGCAAGAGTTGCTCCCACTCAAGCTGTTTCGTTTTACCTTTTGGGGCATCTGTGTTTTTTTGCCATTTCGAACTTACTAACGGCCCCACGCTCACGCGCTTGCCGCTCACACTCTCACCACTTTTACTTCTTACCCGTCTAGCAAACTGTTTCGCACAAGCTAGCAGCAGTGTGAAACCTGCAGCATTGTGAAGCCTGCCGTGACGTTCAGTGTGTTATCTGGGGCAACATTCTCCTCTACAGCCTGCCTTCTGTCACGTCAGCATGCCTGCCTTCCATCACGTCAGCGTAAAAGACTAGAGTGCACCCTCTCATTCTAGTCAAGCTGGTGGCCATTTTTCCTTGTTTGTGACGTCTGTCTTTGGATCTTCCGCAGTCCTGTGTGCGTCCCTATGCAGCGTTTTTATTTATCAAACGCAGCGGCCTTCTTTTTCTTCATTTGGCGATTCTGTGTTTCCCTTCACTTCATCGACGATTGGCACGTCTGTGCTTTTGTCATCAACAACACTGCATTTCTGTTCTTCCGCCGCCAACGACGATAGGCACGTCTGTGCCTTTGTCATCATCAACCCCGCATTTCTTCTCTGCTGCCAACAACGACGATAGGCACGTCTGTGTTTAGCCTTTGTCAACCTGCCATTTCATACTTTATTGTGCTACATGTAACAATTTGTTATTATCTCAACACCAGCACCACGCTTTTCCCCGCTAATCAACAGTGTGTTACACAGTGACACACACACCTGTTTATTTTTTGTTCTGTGAGGTGTCAATCGGCGATACACACACCTGCTCAAACACTTCATGTTGGTATAAATTATTATATTTCTTGTCATTACATTTTCTTTGTGATCTTCTGTTGAATTGGTATTTAACTTCAAGTGCACGTTCATTTTATTCGTCATCTCTCTATCTCTACCCATGTGCACCCCACAATCTGTTAATCCTCCACCTGCCTTCTTGGACACCCCTGGTGAAACACCTGTTAGGTGGGAAATATGGCACAATGCGTTTGAAACCTACTTAGGGGCCATTGGTGCGTCAAGATTTAGTGCAGACAAGAAAAAATGTTTACTCTTACATTCTGTAGGTTTTGAGGTTCAGGTCTATTTTTAAACACCTACCAACACTATCTGCTGAGGATAGTGAGGTAATTGACGAGTATCGTGAAACTATTCTCAAACTCAAAAACAGATTTGACAGATAACCTAGCCTAATGGTTCTCAGGCACAAATTTTTAAAAAGAAAACAAAACGAAGGAGAAGATGTTAACTCATACATTTCTGTTCTGCGCAGGTTGGCTGCTGACTGTAAATTCGAGAATTTCACCGACCAACTGATAAGAGACCAGTTCCTCTGCCACTGCAAAGACAAACACATAAGGCAAAAACTATTAAGTTTTGCATGATCCTTCTTTAGATTAAACCCTTAAGATAGCTAAAAGTATTGAGATATCTATGTTCTCCTTGAAGGAGTTAGATGACAAGAGTGCAGAATGTGTGAACGTGATCAGTTCAGCTAAGTCACACACTAAGCCTTTGCATCATGGCACAAAAGTTATTTCCAGGTCCGTGAAATCTGAAGGTCAAGATTCTAATCCATCTAACATGTGTTTGAGGTGTGGGAATCCTCCTCCTTCAACATCATCTGCAAATATTGTCAAAAAAACGGCCATTTTGCCAGAGTTTGTATGAAAAGGAAGGGTTACAAAAAGCCTGTGGTCTGTACTGTAGAATAAGATAGTGGATCTGAGTCTGAAGTTATTTCTGTTGTATGAGATGTGTACAAGAGTGATGCTGGCAGTGGGGGTGATAAATGTGCTCCCATTCAAACTTGTGTCCTACAGGGATCCCATTGTAGACTTGAAGGTAGGTGGGAAAAGTCTTAAGCTTCTTGTTGACTCAGATGCCCGCATTACTATGTTTGATGAAGTTTGGAAGGGTACCTTGCAATTGTCTCCTCCTGACCTCTCTCCTGTCTCCTATGAGGGGCACAGGATCGAACTTTGTGGGTTTTTCAAAGAAGATATGATTTTCAAAGGAAGGAAAATCAGGGGCAAAATATATGTGGCTGTCAAGGGTTTGAACATCCTTGGTTGGTTTCACCAGGGATTGTTTGGGATGATTTTGAGGCCGGGGAAAGATGAACAAGTGTTGGTTGTGGGTGATGATGATGCCGCCAATCGTGGAAAAACAGGTTTCCTTCCATTTTTGGTGATGCCCTGGGAAAGATTAAAGGTTTCAAACACAAGATTATTATCAAGGATGGTGCCATACCCGTAAAACACAAGCTGAGAGGTGTCCCTTATATTGTTAGGAGTAATCTGGACTAGGAATTGAAGGACCTATGTGCCAAGGGAATTATTGAACCAACGGAGTCTTCATTGTGGTTGTCTCCATTAGTTGTGGCCCGGAAGAGGGGTGTTCAACTCAGGGTCTGTGTTGATTTGACGTCTCTTCATTGAGAAATCTGGGAAGATTCACATCCCCTGCCCGAGATTAATGACTTGTTAGCTTCCACCCAAGGAGCAAAATATTTTTATAAACTCGATTTGGCCAGTGCATACCATCAGGGGGAGCTTCATTCTGATTCTCATAATCTTACAGCTTTCATTTCTCCTTTAGGTACCTTCCAATATCGTAGAATGCCTTTTGGGTTGGCATCAGCGGCTTCTGTTTTCCAGAGAGTCATGAATAATATCCTCAAAGAGTTAGAGGACGTCCTTGTCTCTCAAGACGATGTCCTTATCTTCGGGGAGGATGCCACTTCCCACAATTGCATTCTTGACAAAGTTCTGACCTTATTCCGTGAACATAGGGTGGTCCTCAAACCAGAAAAATTTGAATTTTTTTGTAATAAAGTGGAATACTTGGGACATGCTGTTTCTAGAGAAGGGGTCGTCCCAAGCCGGGTTTGCTTGAAGCCATCACTAAGGCTAACCTACTTATGGGCCATTGGTGCATCAAGATTTAGTGCAGACAGGAAAAAACACTTACTCTTACATTCTCTAGGTTTTGAGGGCAGGTCTATTTTTAAACACCTACCAACATTATCTGCTGAGGATAGTGAGGGAATTGACGAGTATTGCAAAACTATTCTCAAACTCAAAAACAGATTCGACAGACAACCTAGCCTAATGGTTCTCAGGCACTTCCACTGACAAGAATGGTGTCAAGTCACTTTTACGCTTGTGCGAACATTATTCCAGGTTCATTCCTGAGTTTGCCACCATTGTACGCCCCATTAGCAATCTTCTCAAAAAGGAGGACAAGTTTCAATGGTGTGATGAGTGTGTGTGTGCGTTTGAACATGTCAGATCATCTTTGAAGGAATGCAGGGCTCTCAAACCATTTGATCCCATTCATCCATGTTGTGTCATAGTGGACGCCAGTCAAGTGGGACTGGGAGCCATTTTGACTCAAACTATTGATGGAGTTGAACGCACCAGTGGTTTTGTCTCCAGAGTGTTGAGAGCTGCTGAGCTTCAATACTCTGTAATAGAAAAGGAGTTGTTGACTTGCAGTTGGGCAATTGAGAAATTCCATCAGTTCATTTGGGGCAAACGTTTCCTACTACAAACTGACCACAAGCCGTTGGTGAACATTCTCAATGGCAACATGACCAAGTGCTGTACCGCCAGGAGTTTGAGGATAATTACCAGACTGCTTCAATATCAGTTTGATGTGAGACACATTTCGGGGGTAATGAATAGTAGGGCTGATTTTTTGTTCCGTTTTCCCGTTACAAGTGAGGAGTATGATCAAATCAAGTTCAAGGATCTTGTGGATCAAGATTGTGAAGATTGTTTAGTTGCATCCATAGAGATACCCAGTTTGACTAGGTTTTCTGAGGAGGAGTGGAGGCGTGCTTGCAGTGAGGATTCTGTGTTACAGGATGTGTGTGCTCATGTGATGAAGGGTTGGCCCAGAGAAAGGGTTTTGTCTTCTCTATTGCAGCCTTACTGCAAGGTGGACAATGAGATTTCGCTAGGATACAAGGGATTTTAGTGGTCAGGAATAATTACAGTTCAGGCATAGAAAGGGGTTCTTAGGGTACAGAAATGGGTGGAGTATAGGGGTGGTGAAGTGTTTTTAGGGTTCACGGATGAGTGATGTTTAGGTGTGTGAGGTGTTTAGGGTTTCAGGGATGGGCAGAGTGTAAGGGTGTTGAGGGGTTTTAGGGTTCATGGATGGCAGGCTTTATGGATGTTGAAGGTTTTGAAGGATCATTTATGGATAGCAACTGGGGTGTTGAGGAGTTTTTAGGGTTCAGGATGAGATGGAGTTTAGGGTGGTTTTAAGGATTCAGCATGGGTGGGCTTTAGATGTTGAAAGGGGTTTTTAGGTTCAGGGATGAGTAGTTTGGGGTGATAAGGAGTTCTTATGGGTCACCGATCGCTTGCATTTAAGGGCGGTGAGGGTTTTTTAGGGTTCAGGGATGGGTGAAGTTCGGGTTTCCTGAAATATTTTAAGGGTTATGGAATGGGTGGAGTTTAAATGTAGAAAGGGATTTTTAGGGTTCAGGAATGGCTGGACGTAGGGGTAGTGAGTGATTTTATGGTTCAGGGATGGTGGATTTTTGGGGTAGAAAGGGATTTTAGGCTTCAGGGATGTGTGTAGTTTAGGTATGGTGAAAGGTTGTAGGGGGCATGGATTGATGGTGTTTAGGTTTTAGGAGGGGTCAGCGATGGATGGTGTTAACGGGTGGTGAGTGCTCAGTCAATTGAAAGCATCCAAAGTAGTTGCTTGAAAATGTAAAATATATAAATATGAAGTAATATCCCCTGAAGTAAAGTACTGAAATAAATATCTCTGTCACAACTTTTTCTGAAAGTAAGACCTGCTACCATTGCATTTACACTTAAAAAAAAGCGCTCAAATGCCAATTTTGCCCAAAAAGACATTGTATGAACTGGTTTTTATGGAAAGGTAAATGCCATTCAATCTGAAAATTTCCATTAAACAATGTAAATGAAATGGTTTCTCAGTAAGGGTATTCCACGAAATCGTTTTTCTATGAAATCACATACAACCCACACATCCAACGCCTTAAGGTGTTTCCTGTCTAGGTTGAGTTCCCTAAGGGGGTTTATGGGCCTGTGTGCACTTATGCTCTTCCTCCAATATCCATACCTCCCCTTCCAGTTCAACCGACTTTTCTCTTCTGACCTTGTTGTGGCGGGATGATATGGACATGATAATTAGCTTGCTTACTGCTTTCATTGTCTCCCACAAAAGTGGGAATGGAGTCTCTGGTGTCATTCATTTCCAGGTAGTTTCCCAATTTTTTTTTCAGGTGGATTCTTATGCGAGGATCTTGTTGCTGAGCCTCCGCAGTAAGCTCGGTGAGAAGACCTAGGGGGTCTTAATGGGGTTGTGGTCTGACAGTGCAACGATTCCCAAGTCAATCTGTGTGATCGCTGCTAATTATCAGGAGGAGGGGAGAAAATAACCCAATCTGGCGTACATTTGTTGTAAGGCAGAGAAGAAGGTGCATGCCCGGGATGTAGGGTTGTGAGTTCACCAGACATCATTTAGGCCCTGTTGAACTTGGCCCTTTTTCCCTCATTTTTTTCGTTTTTGTAGTGTTAAGGTGCAGGTGCTTACTTCTCCCAAGATGGCTGCCACAGACCCCTGCTACTGCAGGGTGGTCGTTTTTCATAGTAGCACCCTAGCTGCCAGGAGCTGGCTGGGACCCACAACAATGTTGCGATACCAGCCCGCCTTTTTGTCCCATAGTTAGAGTGGGGAAGCTCCTGGAAGAAGCTGGAACCTTCTAGAAGGGAGGTGGGGTTTTACTTTTGCCGCCTTGGCTAGAGGTCACCTGACCTAGGGCTACTTAAGAGTGGGAGGGAAACTTGTGTGGTGAGTTGGCCATTGGGGTGAAGCAGAGCTGGAAGAATCCACCAGGAGTGTAGGCGGTAGGGCCTAGCCAGGGACTTATGCCTCTGAGAGTGACAGGATTTAGGTACTGCCTCTTAAGTGAGTGAGGTGCCCTGTGAATCCCACTGATCTTGCCCAGTAGTAGGAGGACCCAGAGACTCTCTGCCAACCTGACTAGGAAGGACCTAGTCGCCCTCTCCATCCCTACCCCTGTAACAGAACCCCTTAAGGGCGCCAGATACATCTGCGCCAAAAGACTTCATCTGTCAACTGAGAACTGAAATCTAACTTTAAGAACTGAGACTGCATGACAAGAGCGAGCTGTAAGCCTTGAATGCCAGAGCTGAGACTGCGTGTCCAAGCTACCCTAGTGAACAAAATACTAAGCCGATTGCCAAGACACCGGGGCTTGACCAGGTACCAGCGCTGTGACCCCCGCGCTTCCTACCCTGGTCTGGGACCCCCGGCAGCGTGCTCCGCTGAGCACTTTACCCCATCCTTAATTTGAGCCCCCCCCTGCGACGACGAAGCCAGCGCGCTCACCGCTGCGGCCTGGAGGCCTGGAAGTGTGCCCTGCTGTGTCGCGAGGCCCAGGAGAAGCCCGGGGCCCCGTCGCTGCCGTCGCAGCCGAGTGAGGAGGTGCGCAAGGTCGGGGCCGAGTTCCCCCAACGTCGTGAGGACGGACGCCTGCTGACGCCGAGACGGAGGTAAGCCCGGAGGCCGAGATCCCCCCTGGTGCGCCCCCTGCTGGTCCGGAAACCGCACCGCACTTGGCCCGGGTCGTCCCCTCCGTGGGAATCCCCTCCCCTGCCTGCGCGACGGAGAGACCCCGCCGAGGGATCCTGTCCGTGTCCCCCCTTCTGTAAGACTGAAAGCGGTGCTACGTGAACTGCACCGGAGCATAGGGACCCGCTCCGCAAGTCCGGTCAGTCTCCCCGCTGGAAGCCGCCTAAAGAACTGACTAACTTTACCCTCGTGTGGCGCTTCCCGCCACCGACCCTGCTTCCCCAGCCGGAGCGACAAGGAAATGCGAGTAGCGCCTGTGTTATATGCTCTACTCGACAGTAATTACCTCACAAGGAAATGCGAGTAGCGCCTTGTGTTACATGCTCTACTCGAGAGTAATTGTTTGCCAGGAAATGCGAGTAGCGCCTTGTGTTATATGCTCTACTCGGAAGTAATTGTTTGCCAGGAAAATGCGAGTAGCGCCTTGTGTTATATGCTCTACTCGAAAGTAATTGTTTGCCAGGAAATGCGAGTAGCGCCTTGTGTTATATGCTCTACTCGACAGTAATTACATGCCAAGGGATGCGCGTAGCGCATTGTATTGTATGCTCTGCACGAAGGTAATGCCATACCAGGATCACGAGTAACGTATTGTATTATATGCTCTGCTCGACTGTAATTACCTGCAAATGGTTGCGCGTAGCGCTTTGTTTTATATGCTTTACTTCATAGGATCAGGGGCCATCGATTACGAGGAGCGCTCAGTTCCACAGGCGCCATGTTAGTGAGCCCAATGTGTCCCCGTTCAAGTATCATGCTTAGTTAGACGGCTCGTTCAGGGAAAGACTTCACGTAAGCGCGCACAGCGCTAGAACAAGGTTAGGCACTGCATGAATATCACCCAGAGTGTCGAATGTAATGTTATGATGGTATTATAAGTCATGTATTGCCTTGTTATTTCCTGAACTGCATCTGACCAGCTAAACTTGGATAAACTTGAAGTATTTGCATAATTTGAACGGTGTGGCGTCCCTTATTGTGTGTGTCCCTAGTCCATGAGAAGCGTGTGGTGTATGGTTGCTTAACACATCGCCCTCTGGTTGCCCGACCGGCTCGCGCCACGCTACCGCCTATAGGGCCTGGTGACCCCAGGTTCCTACAGGCCCACATCTCAAAACCATTGCATTCCGCTGGTGGAGAATGGTCCGGTCTGTCTGGTTCTTTGGGCTGAGTGGTTATGCAGTGGATGTTATACCAGGTTAAAGTCCCCCCATGAGGAGATCCTTATCTGTGTTGAAAAGGACCTGGCTTAGGGCAGTAGTGATTAGTTTCTCCTGGTGGTCATTGGGTGCATATGGAGTTGCAAGGGTGAAGATGTATGTCCCTAGAGCAACCCGGAGAGACAGCAGTCATCCCTGGATATCTGCTTGGGTCTGCAGGACATTACTCCAGAACTTGCTGGCTAGGAGAATGGCAACCCCCAGCTCTGGGCCCAATGATAAGTATTGGACAGGAAACCAGCTGGAGTACAACCTTCCCCAGTCTGTCTGGAGTAGGTGGGTTTACATAATCCAGATGTTGCATTCTGAGTCCTAAGTGTTCCACTGGTGCATTGAGGCTTTGTACTTTGAATTTTAACCATACGGTTGCTGGGTAAGTCGGTATCCTTGGTGGACTCTGTGGCGTTCTGTGCTAGGACCTTTAAATAATTGGCTATTGCTGTATTCCATGTGCAGGCGTGGGATAGATAAGACTCTCTAAGTTGGGTAAAGACACAACTGGGGGTTGGAACAGTTAACTGGAGCTCCCGGTTTGGGGGTGTTAGCCACTGTCATGTAGGGATCCGTGTCGGTCAACAGTATATTGAGATTCGCTCTGTCATGTGTATTCACACTCTGCAGTGCCCGAGTTTAAGCAAAGGAGTTGCTGGTTGGCAGTCTCAGCTCTGGGCTGCTTGGCAAGGCTCCAGAGGAGGAGAGGCTGGGCTCGGGGGGCATGGGGGACATCTGCACTGTTTCTGAATTTTTATTCCTGTATATGGTCCTGATGTTGCAGTTGGTGAAGCAGCTTGCAGTGCTTCCGATGGTTTTCTGCCTCTGCCGGCTTGTGGACCTTCTGCCTGAGGGTCTGCCACAATTTCCCCCTGTGGCTGGTGTGTTCTGCTTGCTTATTAGTAATGGTGGTGTGATCTGAGTCACTGGGCAGGGGTTTTGGTCCTAAAATCCTAAAATGGCCTGAGCTTCTTCGTTTGTAAGGACTAAGCGTGTTTCCTTTTCCCAGACAAAAATACGTTGATGGGATGTCCTCATCTCTATATAATACCCTATTCCCAGAAGAAGTAAGTAGCGTTCTTGAGGGCTCACATACGCTGAAGCGTAATGGGTAACAGGCCCTGATATACCCAATTCTTGTTGCCTTCAAAGAGGAGACAGCTCTGATTTCTTGCTGCTAACATGATAGCCTCTCGCTGGTTCTAGTAGTAAAGTCAGGTCAATATATCTTGGGGCAATTTAGTCAGTTGTCTGGCACCCAACTCTGTCAGTGCAGTCAAGAACAATGCCCTCTTTCACCAGCTGCACTAACAGTTGTGTGAAGAGGCGTATGACTTGGTTTTCCAGTTGAGTGTGGAGGTCTAAGTTTTGCTTGTGGAGTTGTAGGATTGCGCGTCTGTGACTGTCTAGCTCTTCCTTCTTAGCATAGTTGTTATCTTCCGGTGTCGCTACTCGCTATCCCAAATCAGTCACTTCCCATTTGATTTCCTTCAAGTCTGCTGCCACTTCAACCATTAAGGTGGTGAAGTATTCCCGCAGTTTGCCAAAAGGGAACTTTAGGAGGGTAGGTTGCACACCTCCATGGAGCATCAAAGAAGGGTCAGTTAGGGCCTGTGTCACATCTCTGGACCCAGGTTTTGGGTGTCAAGTTCTGCCAGGGCCTGCCGACTTGCAGTTCCTTGGCGTCTTCCCTGGGTGGTCTCTCGTTGAGGGTAGCAGCAGTGGCCACATGACTCACTTGATGTTAGCTTATGTTCCACTCAGGGCTGTGGAGTTTTAGCAAAACCCGTGGCCATTCGCCAGGCTCTGTCCCCTTTCTCGGCCTTTTTTCGACCTTGCCAGGGCTCACTACTGTGCCGGGAGTAGCGTAGAAGCAGGTAGGCTACGGCAATCGGGCTTGGGATGTCGCTTACCCCCAGATACCCACCCCTAGTCATTTCTGGCTGCTTCCTGGTGCCTCGATGGCTATATGGCGGCAGGCACGATCCGGGATGTATCAATCTCTATTCCAACACCCGCTGCTCAGTCCCCTCGAGAGGTCATCGACTCAATTTGGCGGGCCATGACTGCAGGGACCGCTAGCTGTCGGGCATACACTGCAGGGTGGTGTGGAGGAACTCCTACTCGCGCGCCATCTTGGACATTCCCCCATCTTAAAGATTTTAAAGTAATTGTTGAAAAATCACTGGTTTTTACCCTTCCATGATATAATCTATGACAATGCGCAAGTGTTAGTGAGTGTGAATGTCAGCACTGGAGGCGCTGTGGGCCAGATGTACAACCATTCCAAATTGCGACTCACAATTTGTGCTCAATAGCGAGTCGCAATTTGGAATGTACAACAGTGTCAGAGACACTGCGACTCCATTGGGAATGGCTGGCCCTCCCAGGGATGGTGACCTGCTGGGATCAGCAGACCTCCATGTCTGGGACTGCTTGTCACTAAAGCAGTTTTGTTTTTTTAAATGCAGGCCGTTTTCCTTAAAGGAAAATGGGATGCATTTAAAAAAAAAAAAAGGAAACGTTTTTGTTTCATTTTTTAAGGGCAGGTAGTGGTCCCTGGGACCAGTGCCTGCCCTTAAAAAAAATTTGGGAGTCAGTCACAAAGGGGAAGGGGTCCACTTGGAACCCCTTCCTATTTGAGACTCCTTAATGAGGACGGTAAATTGCGAGTGTTTTGTAACCGCAATTGCATTTGCGAAACATTCATACATGGCTAGAGACTCGCTATTAGGAAGGGAACGCCCATTCCTAACTGCGAGTCGCAAAACACAATTTTGCGATTCGCAATTTTTTGCGAGTCGCAAAATAGTGTTTGTACATGGCCATGTAGGTTCTTGCGTGCGCAAACGGATCACAAACCGGTTGGCACACGCAAAAACTGGCCGTACATCTGGCCCTATGCTTCTGGCCTGGTGGGTAGGCAGCCCACGGGCAGCATGTCCCTCGTTTCACATGCCCGTCTCCTGTCACTCCTTTAACACAGGAGGCTAATGATGGGGTGTGGTGCCTCACCAAACAAAACAGGCACACAGGTCCAAAATAAGCCCAAACATGACTCATTTGTCAGCAGAGTTTTTCCTGCACAAATGGGAAAAATATCATCTAACTGTTTGGGAAATGGTCCAGTCTGGCAACACTGGGGACAGCGTTGCAAGCGCGTTGCATGATAGATGCAAGGCACCTGCTGAAGAGATTTATGTATATGCAGTAAACTTCTGGGTACAATAATAATGAGATAATTAAGGTGTGTAATGCACTTGAAACATGAATATGTATGTAACTGATTAATCATCCCACAGACTATGCAACCCACACACTGCAATGGGTATAAATGTGCTTGCTGTTGAGCACTGTTGTAACCTATTGGTTAAAAAGCTGTATCCTATTAAGACGTTTAAAAAGCTGTATCCTATTAAGACGTTTAAAAAGCTGTATCCTATTAATTCGTTTCACCGAATTCAAAACTTTTTTTGTGATATCCATTGGACCAAAGAGTTTATGAAATAATGTTCGGTGATGCCATTTTTATACTAATGAGTGGTTTGAAGATCCCAGTTGTTTTGGGTCCCAGAATGGTTGCAAGAATGAAATAGTTTATTGTTTGTTTTTTTATCATGTTTCTCTGCTGATAGGAACATTTGTGAAAGTGGTGGTGTATTGACTGTAATGAAGAATATTGGATGCAGAGCTTACAAGGGTTACATGTTTTTGGAACTTGAAGTGCATTTCTGTCAACTCACCTTCATTAGGAGGGTGTCACCCAATTTATATTGAGAAGTACAATGCTCTGAGTTTCCCAGGTTTATTCGCAAATATCTCATTGGACTGAAGCAGGCTGTTAAAGAAGTAAGCTTATTGATGTACACCTGCAGGATGCTATACCTCTTCCTTCACGGAAGACAAAAAAGGAGAAAATGGAAAATGGGGAAAAAGTTAAATGTTGTGCATATGTACAAATACACACTAAAGTATAATGATGTAATCTAGATATTAGACAATTAATTGCAAATTTAAATCAAAGCATTTTTACACAGAGGTACAAATGGATTCAAATGAACATAGAAGGTTATAGGATTTCTAGAGAGCAAAACACAATCGAACTTTTAAATATACTACATCCTTCATCTTCGACACCCCTTCCCTTGGATCTGTATCTTCCGACTTATCCAGTAGACAATCCAGTAGCTTAGTTACCTTTTGATTCCGCAAACAGGTGCTGTAAGTAGTGTACGGGTGGTGCGGCACCACCCCCAAAATAGCCATGCTGGAGTTTAGAAGATGAATGAGAAATAAAGATGCATTTGAATTTTATTTTATCTTGTCACCTTTTCTGTGTGTTCAAAGACAAAGGTCAATGGTCAGTTTCTGTCTTCTGACAAATTGCTGCTTATTCTTTTAACAAGGAGATTGGTGTTTACTTTCTCTGACTGCAAAGTGAGAGAATCTTTTTAAAGTGAACTATGTGGCAGTTTGCTGGAGTACAGAGAAAGAAAACACTGCAAGATATCAATTTGTTTCTAACACAAAACAACATTTAAATATCTATAAATGAACTGTACAAATATTTCACACTATATAAGAAGCTAGGAAAGCACAAATGAAGCATGTTTTGTATGTGTGACGGAGACAAAGATATAAAAAGGATCAAAACAAATAATGACACTACTTGGTGATGTGCACATGATGAATATTTGCTGAAACCTGACTCCCACACACTGTTCGTGTGCTGTATAGTTTTATCAGTCAACTGCATGCCTGTACAAATTAAGTGGCCGTGCCAATAGAAAGTGTGCTGTATGAAGATTATATTTGACACAGCGTGGTTCAAAATGCACCATCTTCCACATATCACACCCTTACCACCCACCTGCTGAATAGGCATGGCTCATTTGCTATACTAGTTTGTGGTATGATGCTAGATTCTTCACAAGCACCAAGACTTCAGTGATGTAACATTGATGGCAGCACCCCCACTTTGTAAATTGTTCCAGCACCACTGATTCCATACATTCCTATCACTCAGCCATAAAGCATATGCGCCAACCCTAAACACTTTTAAAGGTTGGGAGAATTTAAATAATACTTTCTTCACATTCTTCTTCTCCTTTCTCTGAACCAGTCAGAAATTGCGAACTGCCCCTTTGATCACTACAATTCCAACTCGGTTTATGTCTTCTCTCCTGTTTTAACTCATCATTTATCCAGCCACTCCAGTTTCACCACAGTCCTGGGTTTCCTTCCCCTCATCATTTATTAAGAGCACTTATTGGTACTAAAATGTAATGTGGATCTATTTGCCCACATTATTTCTACATGCTTTTTCCAACAGCCTCATTCACAAACCCCCAAATGTAACTCTTCTTTGAGAACTCTGTTCCATCTTTCAACCATCCTGCTACTATACAGGTAATGATCTGATGATTTAATCTTTTACATTCTACATAAGTATTAATCCATAAATATTCTTACATTTCAACTGATTTTATTCACTACTATCACACTAGAATTCCAGGGAGACATTTTCTGACAAATAATTGTTCAAGACATTCGATCACACCTCGAGTAGTAACTTGATTGGTACATTTTTGTCCTGGTCAACAGGAAAAATAATCTACCACACCAATGGCATACTTGGCGACAATACCCAGGACAAACGACGGTCCTGAGCTGTTTTCTCCATGGACCCTCTGCCTTATCCATTGCTGCCAGGGGATGGACTTTAGTCACGTTGAGCGCTTTTTTCAAATGTTTTCCTCTACTTTCCAATCCAACCCTGGACACAAAAAAATCATCCTTAATAGGAATCTTCATTACGCTCATACCAAAAAGGCATTAATGGTCCAGTTTTTCATTCATTTCCTCAGTTCCTCTGGCCGAACCAACAGTTTCTTCTGTCCTCATTCCAAATTTCATTCCACACAGGGGTGTTTCCTAAAGTTGTTCACACCCCACCAATAAGCTAGCACCTCCTTTTCTATGGTGGAATTAATCTGTTCTGCTCTTCATCTGCATGCAGTGATAACCTCTGTGCCTTCTTTGAGCTGGAGTAGAACTGCACCCAACCAGCATTGCTATTACTTGTGCTCAATGTGATATTCTTGTCTGTGTCATGATGTCAGCGCAGGTGCCAAGGTAAGACAAGCTCACTCTCGCACTCTTTACCCTGCAGATATTTTTCATTAGCTATCTCATGGCCTTCATTTGATCTATAAACATAGGATTGAAACATGAATAGTTCTTCACTAAACCTAAAAAGGAATAAAGCTGATTATAGATTGTGGAGATGGGGCCTCTTCAGTAGCTCTATATAGATTCCTCTTGTAGAAATATCATTTTTATTTTACTCTGTGACCACGGCGATCCCCACATTCAACTTCAGTTTCACACTTTTTCCTTTTAATAGTTAATCCACTTTTCCTTAAACTCTCCAAAAGAGGATTCCTGAGTTCATTCTTGTTTGCATCGAAAATCCAAATTTCGTCCTGAAATATGCCATATTTTTGACTTCCATAATTAGTAACAGCTGAGGCAAGTCCAAAAGGTATAGATTTGAATCTAAAATCACTGTTTGGTCTAACATATGAGGTCAACAATGGAGACTCCGTATGTTAAGCAATTTATTGAAAGGCTAATCACAAATCCAATGTGGAAAAAACCTCTATTTGATAGTCATCGATATCTTTTGTTGAATATGGCAAATGCTGTCTGTCTATCCAGATGGCTTTACTAAGGTCGCTTAGGTCCACAGAGTCTAAATAAAATTGCAGTTTTTTGTTTTTGTTTTAGCAAAACCACTGAAGCCAGCTTATTTAGAGTCCTAGATAGCTACTAATGTGTCTTCGTCAGGCAAGCTTGACAATTCTACATTTAAAGGCTCATGCAGGTTCACTCTTCTCTTAATGTGCGTATCACACTTCATTGACTGTCTTGTAAGATAGATTCTATCTCATTCCCATCTTTATCTTTGGTTACCAGATTTATGCTACACTCTTGCCCTCCTCTGGAAACTCCATTTAATCATCGTTCGCTCACAGGTGTATAGTGTCCCTTTCCTTTGAATGTCCTACATACTTGCTCTATAGTAGAATAATCTCCTCAGATGCTAGGCGCTCTTTGAGACCACACTTATAACCTGTAACTATGCTCATTTGGCCTATTACTTCCTTTAGTCCCCCACTAAACTCTCTCCCCCACATGCTCATCTTGCATAGGTAAAGTATGTGGTGACCACTATCCGACTTCTTCATTTCCCTTGTAGATTTTCAACTTGCGTAGCTTTGATGTGTGTTGCTTGCAAACATGCAATATGCACTTGTCTACGTTTTCAGTAGGTGTGTATTCCGTAATGTTTTGTTGGGGTATCCAGCCCTTTGACATTCCATGTAGTACATTCATATGTATGTATCATCTTGTAGTTTGTGTCTGCATCCACCAATGGAACGTATTTATGTCTCCTACTCTATCTGGTCCCCACTGATTGTTGTGTTCACCTAATGCCATCTAGTTGGACAACCTTGCAGTTACCTTGTCTCGATCTACTGCCTCTTGTCTGTCTCCTCATATTTATATGTTTAGAGAATGGACAGGTGACAAACTTTCCCCCATCTCCAACTTCCCGGTCAGAATTTTGAACTTGCCCTGATCAATTCGAAAAGCAAAACTGGAATTACCATTTTGTCCATTTTGGTTTGATATAATTTAGTACAGTGAGTGCATTGATCCTCTCAATACTTCCCCTGCCACTTTCACCACCATTAAGGCTTTCTATAGTTCTGCCAATATATATGTCCATTATTGTCAACATCATTATCTATTGTCCCCCCAGCCAGCATCTTTATGGATCGGCTCCTCTTACTTCATATTATGTCCTCTGCCATAGAGGGTGTTATCACCTGACCCCCTGAAAACACTGTGCTCTGTTCCACCAGCTTTCGTTTGGAGTGTTCACTGCATTAGGTTGATTGTTGTTTTTGGTGCTGCCGCACATCTACCACAGGCAAAGATCTCTCTTTCACCACCTGCTCTTTTGATGGTCTGGGGATGTTTTGTCCTCTGCAGTACCTCTTATTGCTCACTGCAGTCTGCTTTGCTCTGGTCTCAAGGCATGGGGTGGCTCCCCTATTCCCTAGCCTGTTCCATGTATCTTTGGCATCAAAGAAGAACTTAATCTTGCCTTCTGCATTTACTCTCAGTTTAACCAATACATGAATTCTCATTCAGAGGCAGGAGACACAATCTTCTTTGTTATAGTAAACCCAAAGGTGGTGATGCAAATATAGAGGGAACACTGTTATGTTTCATAAAGGTGCCAGATATAGACTCAGGCAGCAACCAGACCTTTCACCTATATTTTTCCCTGACATTATACTACATAACGATTCTTAGTACTGACCTTTTACCTAGTTACTGTGATGCCTAAATGACATGAGGTTTTCTCTGAAAACTAGCCTTATTCATTATGCATGAGGATTCTTGGAAACTCAGCAGGACTACCATCTTCTGCATAATAACTATGTATAAGGGTTATTCCTTCCAGTCATCCTAGTCCGACATGACACAGCATATACCTGCATTTCCCCTGAGGGTACCACATTGGGTATATAAACACCATATCTCTACCGAGACAACAGAGGAGAAAAAGACTTCCATGCTGACACACTGACGCGATATGCTGAGGTTCCCGCACGCAGACACTCCAGCACGCAGTGATCTAACATCCCTTGCGAGGTGAGTCCATCTCGAGACCAAGACAGGGTCCCACAGTCTCTCAATCCAGGTAATGGGGTTGGCTTTATCCTAAGGGGATTCTTTGCTCCACTCCTAAATACTTGCTAGGTACACTTAGGTACATCTAGTTAGGGTCGCTTCGTAGGAGTATGCATTATTACTGTCATGTATTTTTATACTTGTCTGTATTCATTGTTTTAGCACTATGGTAGGAATCTACCATCCTTTTACTCTATTGGTGCTTACAATCATTTATATTTGTTTCTGTATAATGGTTGTTTCAGCACACCTATTTTACATTAGAATGATGCTGGTTCAATAAATGCTTATTGAAAAACGTCCCCACCGTTTATTCTGTGTATTCCTCTGAGATGAAGTGAGCACAAGTGACTGAGCGAAAAGTACTGTACTCTTTCCACAATCCCTGACGGGACAGAGTTGTCATGTTTGATAGTTGCCAAGAACTATTCTCTCCTTGGTAAGAGGAGTTTACAGTGGCACTGTGAGCTAGCTGGTATACAGGCAGTGTCCGGAATCAGTCTGGACACCATTCCCGCAGTGAATGTTGTCTAAACGCACAGATCCTATATAGGCTTATAGGAACTACACGACAACACCTCATCTTTCAACTATTCAATCAATCAATCAATCAATCAGGTGGCTTATAAAGCGCGCTACTCACCTGTGAGGGTCTCAAGGCACTGGGGGGGGGGCAGCTTCGGAACAGTCAAAGAGCCAGGTCTTGAGGTCCTTCCTGAATGTGTGCAGGGTCGGGAAGCGTCTGATGTTCACAGGGAGCTCGTTCTAGGTCTTGGCCGCGATGTAGGAGAAAGCTCTACCTCCTGTTCTGCGTCTGTGGATCCGAGGGACCTCTGCCAGGTCAGCGGAGCGGAGGTTCCTTTTGGGTACGTGGAAGGAGACTCTCTCGTTGAGGTATTTGGGTCCGATGTTGTTGAGGGATTTGTAGGTGTGGGTGAGGAGCTTGAAAATGACCCTCTTCTCTAAGGGGAGCCAGTGGAGGTCTCGTAGCTGTTGGGTCATGTGCTCGTGGCGTGGAGTTCCGAGGACGAGTCTGGCTGCGGCATTCTGGATGGTTTGAAGTTTGTGTAGAAGAGTTCTGTTGATTCCAGTGTAGAGGGCGTTGCTTTAGTCCAGTCTGCTAGTGATGAGAGCGTGGGTGATGGTCCTTCTGCAATCGGGGGGATCCATTTGAAGGTCTTGCGGAGGATGCGCAGGCAGTTGAAACTGGTGGAAGTGACGGCGTTGATCTGGCGGTTCATGGAGAGGGAAGAGTCGAGGATGATGCCGAGGTTTCGTGCATGGTCTGTGGGGGTGGGTGGCTTCCTGAGGGCGAAGGGCCACCAGGTGTTGTCCCATGCGGAGGTGCAGGGGCCGAGGATGAGGCCCTCGGTTTTCTCTGAGTTTAGCTTCAGGCAACTGTCTTTCATCCAAGCTGCGACGTCCTTCATTCCTTCGTGGAAGCAGAGTCTGGTGTCTTCAGGGTTTTTCGTGAGCAAGAGCATGAGCTGGGTGTCGTTGGCATAGGATACTATGCTGAGCCTGTGCTGTCAGACGATGGCGGCGAGGTGGGCCATGTAGATGCTGAAGAGCGTCGGGCTGAGCGTTGATCCTTGGGGTACTCTGCAGTTGATGTCAGTGGGTTTGGAGAGGAAGGGAGGGAGTCTTATCCTCTGGGTTCTGCTGGAGAGGAAGGATTGGATCCAGTCGAGGGTGGTTCCTTGTATCCCTGCGTCGTGAAGTCTGGCTGCGAACGTGCGATGAGAGATGGTGTTGAAGGCTGCGGAGAGGTCTAGGAGGATGAGGGCCGCAGTGTGTCCCTGGTCGAGTAGTAAGCGGATGTTGTCGAGGGGAGGCGGTCTCGGTGCTGTGGTTCCTGCGGAATCCAGATTGTGAGGCGTTGAGGATGGCGTTCTCTTTGATGAAGACGGTCAGCTGGGCGTTTATGAGTCTCTCGGTGACTTTGGCCGCGAAGGGGAGGAGAGAGATGGGCCGGTATTAACCGAAACAAGTGGTTATACAGTAAACTTCAATTGCGCATAGACCAGCCAGATAACTGAGGCCAAATGGGGGTACTGGAGGAGGGATAGCATGTGGCCAGCACAGGTTGTCTATACTCCTGTGCCTCATGAAAGATGCAGGCTGATACACCCCAAACCAGAGCTAAGGGGCACTGAACCATCAGAGTGCTCCCATAAAACCAGCTGCAACAACAACAAGGTGATGGATGAAAATTAATCTCACCCACTGGCAATTGATTGGGGCTGCATCCCAGTCCATCTTTTGTCACATATGGCTGGGTTCAAACCGAGGTGGCATGGTGGGCAAAAAAGGATGGACTGGGATCTGGCCCGAGCGATTGCCAGTGACTGTGAATGATTTAAGAATTCAATCCATTACCTTGTTGTTGTTGCAGTTGACGCCCTAAGTGAGACGGGTATGCACAAACATGGGTCCCGTGCTCAATGTGCCGCTGGAACCAAGGAATACCTGACTGCTGATTTCTAATCAGGGCAAAAACGGTCTTGGGTTGTTTGTGTTTGGGTTCAGTTAGGACCTAGCCTAGCAGTTCGGGCTGGACTTTTCTTATCTGAGCAGGGTTAAGACTGAGTTATATATGGCTGGGTCCAAACTGAGGTGGCATGGTGGATAACAAATGATGGACTGGGGTGCAGCCCAAGTGAGTGGCAGTGGGTGAGATTGACTCAAGCATTCCATCCTCCACCTTGTTTTGCAGTTAACACCCTTAAAAACAGCGGCACAGAGAAATAGCGATAGGTTCAGGACAATTCAAACCCGTTGTCTGTAGCATTGTTCTTGCAAAAAGCCTCCATAAAGGATCAGGTTTCCCCAGTTTCTGAGAAAATAAGTCTCTTCTTTGTCCAAACTATATTACACCAGGCTGGAGCATAGGCCCACAGTGCCATTCAGTCATACCAAACCTACTGGAGCACGTCTTGTCTTTGCTGTGGGCCTCTGCTACAGTCTGGGGAGGGTTACATCCAGCTTAAGTACATCTTGAACACCTGGATTGTTTCTTTTTTTTAAAAACATATTGCATTGTTTTATGATAATAAGCAGACATTACGTTTGTTACATGCAGTTGCTTTGATGTTTGCAGTATGTCTCTCTTTATACAAATAACTACACTGTTACATGTTATAACTGAGGCTCCCAGTTTTCCATTTTTGCAGATTTTTACAGATAAATACAGACAGAAAATGATGTGTGTCTTTTCTGTCTTTATTTTTAAAAGCAGAAAAATACAGAAAAGTGGACATCTTTTGAGTGACTCTGAATGCTGTTATTAATGACTTCAAGGACAACAGCTGAGCAGCTTCACAGCATTGGGGTTAAATACAACTGGTTGAGATTTCCTTAAGTGAATCAATATCTCATCATATATATTCAATGTATAATACTGAAATGTTCATATAGGTGCATTGTTT
Source organism: Triturus cristatus (assembly GCF_964204655.1). Classification (NCBI taxonomy): domain Eukaryota; kingdom Metazoa; phylum Chordata; class Amphibia; order Caudata; family Salamandridae; genus Triturus; species Triturus cristatus. Next base: position 1,399,460,716 of record NC_140589.1, read on the forward strand.
CATTTTTTGGGGCTATTTAATGTGCTTAAACCCAACAGGCGTCAAAATAGGACATTGATCCGTTAGATAAATATGGAAATATTCAAGTCCTGATTTAATTTATTCCCTAAACAGAAAATAAATATGGATAAATACCAATATGATGCCCCAAAAATAAATAAAGACAAATACAGACGGTAATGTTAAAAAACATAAATACCATCAAAAACCAGGAGCCCTAATTATAACATCACAACTATTTTAAAGACGAAACAACTCACTTAGTCCTGAAGTGACACAAGTGCAGCATAATGCAGAGATTGATAAACAGAAAGTAAAAATAACTTGGGTCTCTGGGGTGGCCTAAGGGTACCAATGGCCAGCTACAGACATTTCTTGTCCTTCCCTATGGGGTTCACACTGTCAGAGACAGTATCATTGAAGCTACAAGTTGTTGTCATTGGTGGTGACCCCCCTTATGTCCCTTGTGCAATATCTATTGTACCATATGTTCCCCTCTTTCTGATTCCAGTTGATGTTCTCTTCTTTAATTGTAGGCACTATTGTATCCTCGTATGTCCCACACCCAGGCAATATCGGACTTTCTTGCCCCTCTTCTGGCTTCCACATGCACTAGTGCGGTTTCACATTCAGGCCATCCTGTCACTTCTCAACCAGGTAAGTGTCGTCTACCAACTTCCAACTCGTTGAAATTTGCAGTTTCGCCAGAACTAAAACCAGATCTACAAACTTGTTGGATACCTTTTACTCTAGGGGCGTGGGAAAGAACCAACAAGCAGGCTTTGCATCATTGATCTATTCGTCTATCAATTGCTTCATTATTTTGGTCTGTAGTTTTCTCCTAGTGTCTTAGTGTACATGTGCAACTCTATATCATAACTATAAAATCCCTGTATATAGGGCTTTTCGCCTCAGATCTGGGGTAGAACCTATTAATTATCATGGGAGATTTAGAGGTTCTGTGTGGGCAATTGAAATGTATTCATTAAATTATGAATTTTAAGACAAGCAGCACTTAGTATATGACCTCAGTCACTGTCCTCTATAGGTTTCTAACTATCTGCTTATTAACTTATTTTTCTTGTAGGCTGTCCAACAAGCATTTAACTTGGTCACTGAGTATACAATATAATAATGTCAGCACCGTAGTTCTCACATTAGATGATACTAGAAGCCCATTTGTCCTGACCTGCTGCTGTTCGCCCCTCACTGGGGGCAAGGAGACTAGGAGACCGGGACCTGGGAGGAGGACTACACTCCCCAGCTTCCCTTGCGGTATAGCATGTTGCCGCCAATGCCGACTAGACTCTCAGCACCAGGAGGCGCCTACAAAAACCACCAGGGGCTCCCGCAGTGCGGGAAGCCCATTTGCCCTCCTGACCTGCTGCTGTTCGCCCCTCGCTGCGGGCAAGGAGACTGGGAGACCGGGAGCTGGGAGGAGGAGAACACTCCCCACCTTCCCTTGCATTATAGCGTGTTGCCACCAACGCTGACGGGACTCGAAGCGCCAGGAGGCACCTACAAAAACCACCAGGGGCTCCCGCAGCACGGGACAAGCTTGGACCAAGGGCGGGCCCGTCTGCGCACATCCGCGGCGGTACGAAGCAGGGCAGGGCTACTCCCCTTGGCTCAGGGGTTGAGGTGTTGAACATTTGCCCAAACTTATACTAAGAACAAGGCTGAACTCAAATTGGACGACAACTCTAATTCCTGAACTGAATAGCAAAGGCGGTGAGCCCCCACACATAACTAACTATTTCCTTTTACTGTGGCTGCCCTTTATATACTGTTGTGCTTCTTCATCGACCTTCCAGTAGGGAGGTTTTGTAAGTGGCAGGCGCTAGTAGTTGTAAGATATAAGATTTTTTAGGTTCAGCCAAATCGTACTTAATTCTATTTATTTTTAGTGTACTGTATATTCTTATTGAAGCTGTTGTGAATACCCTGTGGTGAATAGTGTTATTTAACCTTTTTTTTAATTCCATTTAAATCTCGAGGATTTTGAACCCGTATTTCCCTAATTGGACGGAGCTCTCTGTACTGCACCCGGCACTTTGATCAATCCCTAGTCCTTAAAGTTATTGCATTCAGCACTTTTTTGTACTTTGCACTTTGTACTCCGCACTTTATAGCAAAACGAGGGCACGGTTTTGTGTAAAAGGAGAAAACCAAAATGGCTAAGCGTAAACTGCAAAAAATAGTAGTTGACCCCCTATGTACAACTATTGATTCTTACTTAGTGTGTACAGTTAGCGCAATCAATGTTGAAATCGACAGGGCGGAAGGCTGCCTTTCTTTAGGAACAGGCATGGTGATTGAAGAGATGTTTGGTGAGGTTAGCGGAGTAGCCCAGCAAGAGAATGCTCAGTTAAAGGAAGTTCTTTGCAATAAGCAACAAGGCACCCCATCGATAACAGAAACTACAGGGAATCCAGGTACAGATCCATACATGCAGACTGATATACCCCAATCACACTCGCCAAATGGATCACCTACTCCAAAAAAGAAAAGTGGTTGCAAAAAGAGCCTGGTAAAGGCAGGGAGTAATAAACATAAGAAAGGACCATTGCAGAATATGACAGCCGAGGTCAATGATGATCTTTCTGACCAAGGGCCCTTAATTAATTCACAAGCCACACAAGTAGCATTGAAGATAGAAGAATTGTTAAAACCTCTTTATAATAAAATAGTTAAGTTCAGTGGCATACTAAGAAATATTGGTGAGAGTGCCCGGGAAAAGACAAATGTAGCAACAGCCCTCACAGGTAACAGCCACCACCAATATGGCAACAAGTACACCAGCCGACAGTAACATGGATCATGGGTCTCGAGGAAGAATAACTCTAGAGAGTAAAAACGGTCCCAATGGGGTTGTAACTCACCCTCAACAGAGCCAGACCGCGAATAATCAACCATGCCCTACTAGAGGGGACAGGACTTTGAGGATTCAGCCAACTACAAACCATATCAGCCGGACCAAAGGGAATTGGACCATACCCTAAAAAAACAAAGTGGTTCATTGGCTAAATAAGAACTGTGGTTATCCAGTGGGATGTGCAAGCCAGATACTCTTAACAAGAAGAGTATGCTGGATTGGCCCCTTAGACAAGAATTGTAAAGGAGACTGTATTATTATCAATTTTAGAAGCCCTAATTGGGCAAGAAATAATCTAGAAAGAGCGGTTGCACCATCACACTACAACCCCATTGTGTCCTAACTACCCCTTGGCTTTTTTTACAGACATTTAAGGCCTATAGATAACAGGGGAGTTGATCGGGGACACCTTAGTATGAACCCTGTAGTGCCAACCCACTCCCAATACGCATTATCAGTGTCTAACAGATACCAAGCCCTTATCACACTCCAAGAAAACGACTGAAATAATATTGCCTGTCTACCCAGTGTGGAGTCTGGCCACAATGGAGAAGGGTTAACGGGAGACAGAGTATTAAATGTTGATAACTCATTAGTGACCATACTAAATCCTCCCTTAAATGTAACAAGCCTACATGAAGTGCCCCCCCTACACAAGTAGGGACGATGAAAGAATATGTGAATACCTTGATGACAATACAGGGAACTTGCCAGTAAATGGTTATACATTTGTTACGTGGCATATAGCCGGCCTGGCAAGTAAAAAGGATTCACTAGGTTGGATAGATTTTATTAATATATTAATAAACATGATATAATTTGTATGCAAGAAACCTGGAGCATGGACCAAGTCTATTTTGAAGGGTTTACCTCTTATGGTCTACTGGCATTACCTTCTTCCGCAGGTAGAGCCAAAGGAGGGCTCCTGATTCTCATGTCAAATAAATTCCCTGTTGTTGTTAAAAGAGTGATTAAAATAGGAGAACACTCACAGATACTGCGGTTGTGTTGCAAAGATGGCCGGGATGTCCTCCTGGTTAATTTTTATAAGAATGTTTTTGATTCAACCCGCTGCAATGCAGTCTTTGAACTGGAAAAAGGGCTAGATATTTGATTGGAGTGATGAAAACCAATTTTGCAATCATGTGGGTAGGGGATTTCAGTACACAAATATACCCATTGTCTATAACCAAAGCTTATATAGCGGGTATAGGAGTGACAAAGGGGATGACTGTTTACGCTTCCCACATAATAATTACGGAGGAGCATTAAATACAATGACGGCGAAATATGACCTTGATTTATTACAATGTGTATGTGATACTAATGGCGGGGTGATACCAACTTATATCGGAAGGAATGCTAACAGGGATTGATCATGTTTTAATTTCCACAAGTATTGTATATCTGTGTTCTACGCCAAGGATTGCACAGTTGTTACTTAGCGATCATAATTGTATTATAATGCCAATATTGATATGGGGCAACAAATTTGTGTTCCAACAAACTGTTACTGGTAACATTGCCCCGATCAGACCAAATGGAATAAGAATTAAGTGGGAGGGGGTAGACCCGATTAAAGTTTTAAATGATATTGTTATAAAATGCGGTACAGAGATCTATTGTCTTAAAGCAGATGTTAACCCCACAATGTTGTTAACTAATTTTTGTAAAATCAATGGTATTATTGAAGATACATTGACCTCCTCCCATAGGGATAAAACTATCCAGAGCAGGGGATGGTTCAATCATACATGCACCCAGGCTTTTAAACAATTAAAACAGGCCCTTAGTAGCAGACCTAGGAATATTGAAGTAATCAAAAACTTAAGATTTAACTATAAATCAGTCCTTAAAATGAGGAAAAGAGAGCCCCAGGAGCAACCGTTGGACAAATTATCCCTGGCAGCGGACACATCCAATAACAAGCTTTTCTGGGAAACTGTCAATTCATCATTTTTAAAAAATGAATAATTTCTGGAATTACTGTCCCATGTTCGTTGTGAAGAATGGGTGTTACATTTCTCCAGTATTTTTAATCCACCTGACCCTGATGTTTTTAGACCTCTTAGTCTAACACATTGCAAGTGGCCAGCAATAACCCAAAACATTATACTTGATGAGGTTAAGGTAGGAATAATGGGTAGTAATAGAGGAAAAGCCCCGGGGCCTGACGGTGTCCCAATAGACGTCTATAAAATAGTACCGAATCCATGGAGACCAATACTCACTAGAGTTTTTAACCTTGTAGTAACCGAGGGCACACCACCTACGTGGGGCCAATTGGTTATTATTCCCATTTTTAAAAAAGGGTATAAATCGGAAGCTAAACATTACCGCCCCATTTCCCTCTTAGACTCAACAGTAAAAGTGATGAGTATAGTTTTATTAGCAAGATTGGAGGAGTGGGTCACTGAGAACGAGATTTTATCACTGGCACAATATGGTTTTAGAAGAGGGCTAGGTACAACAGAGCAATGTATTAACTTAGAGCTTTTAATAGGTAAATATACGTGCTCAAAACAAGGGAGTCTATATCTATGTTTTGCAGATCTCAGTACTGCTTTTGATCTTGTTGACCATGCTATCCTTTGGCCAGTTCTGCTTAACCTTGGAGCTCCAGAACCCATTATTTATTTTCTCACTAGGTTGTACGAGAGACTAACAACCAGAGTCCGGATTGGCCAACGCGGTGAGTGCACCCCAAATTGTAAGGTCAAACGAGGCATCCGCCAAGGCTGTGTATTAGCACCATTGCTTTTTACTTTATTTATAAATGAAGTCGACACAGCTCTCAAGTCAGTGCAGGCGGATGACCTCAAGCTGCAAGTCATGCTATACCGGTCCTGCTTTATGCAGATGATGCTGTGCTTTTGTCCAGAACCCCGGTTGGCCTACAGCGACTAATAGATGAGTTTGAAGCTTTAATTGCCAGTAGGAAGTTGTTAATCAACAAAGCAAAAACATTTACTATAGTATGCAACTTAAAACCTAAGAAACTCAAAACATTTTTCATAGATAGCACTAGAGTGGAAACTGTTAAAAAATGTTGCTATTTGGGAATAACTTTTTCAGGCAAGGGCAATTGGTTGCATAAATTAACTAATGTCCGCTCAAAGATGCTAAAGAGTGCACATGGAGTCTTTCGATTTGCATCTAAATTGGGAGACCGTCGTATTTAGGTCATGATAGATATTTTTAAAGCTAGATGTGCTTCTATTGCATTATATGGTACCGGGGTGTGGGGCCATAACACCAGTCAGGCATTACAAATAGAGGAAAATTCTTTCCTAAAACATCTTTTATGCCTGCCCCCGTCCGCATCTTCAGAGATAGTACACCGAGAAGTGGGAATAAGATACTTATCAGATTTGATTGCTATGCGACCCTTAATGCTTTGGAGATCCATCTGGGCCAAGTACGAGGCAAAATGTACCCAAACAATCATCCAGGATTGCCTGCAACTGGACAATAGTTTATCTATCTCTTAGATAAAATATATCACAGATGAAATAACAAATTATTTAAGATACAGGAAAATCCAGCATATGTGATAGGCCTGTCCAAGCAGGAAATAAAGGGTACGTTCCTGGCCCATAAAAATGAGATCCGTATGAGAACAGTTGGGAAGCAAACTACATACCTGTTTTACAAAACAATTGTAGATAGTGATGGCTTTCAAAGCTACTTGTCTTTAGTTACTAAGCCTTCACATCGTTTTGTACTAATAAGGCTGAGACTAGGAATTGCTCATCACCTAGTGCATTCCCTGAAATGAAAACACGGCCTATAACCCTATGTCCATGTGATGAGCATTCCAAACAGAGCACCATGCACTTTCTACTCTTATGTGATTTTCATCTGCATTTTAGACGTATTTATTTAAAGCCATTGCTCAAAAAATACAATGTAAGAACAACTAATGCTGCTATGAATTTATTAATTGCGCTAAAAGATCCTGAAATATGGTTTTATGTTGGGACATTTATTTTATAACCAATTTATGGGAGAAAAAGTACCATGATTTTTAACTGATTTTAGTGTAATTAATTAATTGGACCGTTTCTGTTTAATTGGATTTATCTGTATACAAAGATCAGTTGCTTTTCTGGTTGTTGTAAATATCGAATAAAGCTTGCTGAACCGAACCAATACTGGAGCAAGAAGTGCTCTGCTTGTAGTCCATATTACCTCATTAATTCTTGAAACTCTCAAAGAGACTGTCCTGAAATGCAGGGTGCGGTAGATGACTGCGATGGAAATGCGAAGGATTTCATACCTGGCACTGATTTACCTTTCCCACGAGTGACGTCTGTGGCATTGCCCAGCCACTGGACCACTCAGGTAGATCCTAAGGGGTGAGACGCTAAGGAAAAGGGGCAGAGATCAATGAGAAGAAAGAGGTGGGTGGAGCCACAATGGCACGGCCATTCGGCAAGGTGATGCCAGCTCCAGAGAGAGAGCGGATACTGAGCAGGACACTAGGTCTGTGATAAACACTTTATAAGGACTGTTGCTCTGAAATATCAACAGGAAAGGCTATGGAGAATTCTGCCTGGAAGACTGTGGATGCACAAGCTTTAAAACTCACAAATCCTGGCCTGCCAGGCACCAGTTTAGCTACTGGGATTGGCCTATGAGTTGGGTGAGGTGGAAGGAAACCATGGTCACCTACAGGGTGACCTGTCACACTTCTCTGTTGCGTCTCTAGATGGTTTCCATCTTTGCCACTTGTATACATGGAGTTGCTGGCAGTTGGGGCGAGTAAGGCAAGGCCCACACAGTGTCCAGAGACATTTTCAATTAACCCAGTGGGGCTTAACAGCCCCTGGGTGGGGAACCTGCACTCTGTTCATATATTGGGTTGGTGAGCCAGTGGTTCTCGGTGGCTTTTGTGGGTGGGGCTAGCTAAGGGAGTGTACTGGGCATACTCCAGAAGAGAGATGTGAGCCCTCCTGACACTGCCCACTTGGTAGTGGTTACGTTCAGCCTGACTGCTGGTGGGGTTGTGCTGGACTGAAGACTGCCCACAAAACCTCGTGCCTCAGGAGTGCTTTATGGCGTGACTGCTGAGTGGGGGAGGGTGGAGTTTAAGTTGTACGCCTACTCCTCCATATCATGAGCTACACTGGGAAACACGGTACTTCCAGAAGTGGGTTGTGAGTGTACAGTGTCTGGAGAGCCCTAAAGAATCAGTAGATGGGCTGTGGCACTCACTTCCAGAGCAGGCAACATGGCCTCAGTGGGTGTGCTGTTGTTGTACATTCTCCAGAACGAAAACTGGCAGCGTCCCTTTTTTAACAGGTTTGGCACTGGTCACATCTGACAACATCAGTGCTGACATGCTAAACTGTTGTCAGAGAGAAGCCTGTCAGGATCGAATTGTGTAACCATTGGAGAGAAAGTCCATCAAGCTGTTGTGAACTTATGCAAGTCTAGTGTCCTAGATACATCTGACAAAAAACACAAGGGTTGTTTTCTTTCTCTCTGCAGTCTAAGTTCATGGGAAAGATAGTGTCCTTATGTAGTGCCCAAGGTCACGGTTAGTGTATGGTGGGTGCAAACAAATGGTTAGTCTTGTAGAGCGTCAAAACCTCATCCATGTTGTGATCGCTTGCTTTCGAAAAAAAACTAGTTGTTGCTTGTTGGCTAGGATTATTGCCAATATCTCAACAGGAGAAAAGGTTCAAGCCCCTACAGCCAAGCTACTAGTAAGAAGGAGAAATAAGCTGCACCAGGGGCTTTAGAAAGGCAGTAGCAATCAACTTGAAATTCTTGGGGGTCAGGCAATTCTAGAAATGAAACTTCTGGTAGCTAAAATGCACCACTAGGACTTCAACACAAGAAACCTGTTGAAATTCGCCCAGTGGATCAGAGAAATTGCTGCGGGGGGCACCCTGAAAAATCCTTGCTGTGGCTACCCTAAAGCCAGGGGCACCTATAGAATGAAAGGTTCCCTGGCCCTTTTGGCATTGTGTTATCCTTGAAAGACCAGAAATGCGCCGAAGCTGTTAGAAATTGCCCCACCCCATTACTGTAGCGATGGAGAAATCAGTGGAGTTTTGGCCGCAACGTTAGGGAGACCAAACAACCCCTCTTCTGTCCCTGGTGACTCTGCTGTGTGGGAATTTATCTGGGAGAAGATGCACCCCATACGCCTCTAGGGCTTTAAAGTTTGCATATTTTCAAGGTTGCTCCCTGAAATAGTTGGAGCACCTCTGGGCTACCATTGTGCTCTTAGAATGACCTGGAAAGACTGTGGTCTACCAGAAGCCCTACTGGGCATGTAATCTTTTGTTTTGTTCATAAAATGTTGTGTCAGTGGTAATAGGTCTGTCCTTTTGGTACTGAGAAGCAAATGCTGTGAGGGTTTTGTTAAAGATAAGAAGTTTTTGGTGTAAAATGTATTTATTTTCAAAGGTTGTCTGGTTCATTTCATCAGCGTGAACTCCTTGCCAAAGCCTAAAGATCTGGCTTTTAATAATTGCATATCCTTGTAAGGTTTGCTGCAGATCCATATATGGGTTTTAATGTTTTAAGGCTTGGGGTCTGTTGGTGAACAAATAGTAAATATGAGCCTAGTATTTTTAAAGTAATAAATACACACATCCTATGCACGTGGGTAGGAAGGTGACATGCTTCATCATAGATTATGGATATCACCCTATTATATGGTCATATTTACCATATAATAGGGTAATATACATATTCCCTATTCACTTAGCGTTTTAACCCTGTCCATTGGGGGCACCACCATAAAAGACTTTTTTGCCCACCAGGGATAGTTTAGTTTTACTCATATTTCCCTTATCTACATCTGCACTCTCCCCTCTCTCCCCACATCTGTAGTTTCATCGTGCTGTAGAACACCTCTGCTCCTCTCCCGCAGGGGAGTTGTAGCCCACACTGGGTGCCTTGCGGTCCCAGTGTGAGGAGGGGACCCTTTGATCAATCACGTCACCTTCGGGTGAGTGAGGGTCCGTGTCCTAACAGAGCAGTGCTCTCCACTCCTTTTCTTTTCTTTCCTACCCACGTGCATCGTGTGTGCTTATTCATATTGGAGCAGTACAGCTATTCTGGGTGGTACAATGCTCCTAGCAGACCCTTTCTGTGTGAGATAATAATTTTAAAAATAATGTCATTTTAATGCGAAAAAGCACTAACTATTCAGTGATTCATTGAGTGTTATGTGATGCATTGCTGAGTCCCGTAGCACCTCCCAGAGTCATGCGTGAACTGCTTAACTTTCTTCATCGCTACCCAGAGAGCCCTGAGCTAAAAGGGTTACTTGTCTCCAGTTTGAGAGGCTGCAGTACAGAGGTCCTAGGAGGAGGGGGGAGGGGAGGGGGGAGGGGGGGGGGGGGGGGGAGAAAGACCGCAGCTAACACAATTGGGACCCATTAACTTCTGAGTGACGTGAGACCTCCTGAACTGGGTTTCCCACACAATATATGCAATAGATTATGCCAGACAAATGGATTCGTTCATTCTCAGGCATGTAACCCTCAAAACAACTGGAAACGAAAACAACCGGTTTCCACCCATAATACCCCTTGTTCACACCGAGCAATGTGCCTGTTGACCATTGTATTGCTGGCGTTGGCATTTTAAATCCTTGGTTGTGGGCATTGATATCCTTCGGGTAAAACCAGCAAGGCTGTGCTTATAAAAATGTTGTTATGAATCTGAGCATTCGTTGTAGGCGATTTCACTTCTACGAGCTTAACCGTTATACTCCACTAGGTGGCACTATAACATTTCATTTGTTTATTAAATACGGGAAATTTCGCGAGATAATAAATGTCACAGTACTTCTCTTCCATTACCAACTGCTGTTTACTGTGTTACTCCAATATGCGCTTATTGAAGCAAATTACGTTCTTTTTTTTTAAATTATATTTTTAAATTATATTTATTGTCAATTTCATATCCTAGTTCAAAGTACAAAGCATATGACGATCATTTTATCCCAATATAAAAAAACCCAACCTCACCCACCCTGGCTACACAATTAAATAATATCTATTTACCAATGGTACAGATCATATTTAATTAACTTTGAAACAAAATGAGATTTAAAGAAAAAAAAGAAAGAGAGAAGAAGCCCTTAGGGACTAAAATACATAAATCCTAACAACACTTAATTAAATTGCGTTGTGCATAATATCCCCAACGCCCTGCTTCTAGCCAATCAAGTAGCGATCTGCGTCTCCAAAGGCCCTTCCTTTTACTACGAGTCCCTTTCCTGAGAAAATTGCTTTTTCTAGGCTATTATTATTGTTATTTATTAACTGTTCAATTAATTAAAATCATTACAGTAAAAAAGCATACAAATAATAAATGAAAAATTGATCACATTAAAACTATGAAGGCTGCCGGTTAAAAAGTTTTTTGTTCAAGTATTATATCCCCTCTCCGCTGCACCCACTCGGGCAGCCAGCACTGATTCTTTATCATAAGTCCTTGCACAGAGTTTCTTAGACAGCTGTGTCGGCCATAGCGGTTTTCTGCTACAACAGTCTGTGGATCGTTCTCTTTGTCCATTCCATTTAGAGCCATCGATGTGGTGCGGTCTTTGTAGGACGGGAGAGTAGATCAGGGCTCCTCCCTCGATTGAGGGGAGGCCCTGGTTTGTTTGTGTTCGTTTGCTGCCTTTAAAGCCATTCTAATCAGATGAATGAATTTCCCAAGACTCGCCAAGGTCATCTTGGTTGTTCTAGAAAAGCACAAGGCTGATGCGTCGCGACACATCTTGATTCCCTTAGTGATGCAGACTGGGCGGAGAATTCGACGACGTTCGTTCGTGAGGGAGGGGCAGCAGCATAAAAGGTGAAGCCAGGATTCTCTCATGTAGGGGCACAGTCTGCAGCTTGTAATTTTTCCCTTGCGAGCCCATGCGGGGTTAAATTCTGTGATTCCTAGAGTGCACAGTCTCATGGAGAGGATTTTGGTTCTGGCTTGTGGTGTCAGGGCCTCATGCAGGTAGGGTTGTGCCTCGCCTACCGTGTAGGAGCTGTTCAGCGGGTCTAAGTGGGGGCTATATCGAAGGGATTTAAGATCCAGATCGAATGAGGTTTTGCGGACTTGTCTGTATATGGCTTTTTTCCATGCATTTAGTGGGATTTCTGGCAGTGGTATGCTCTTTTCCTCGATCTTTAAAGTCTTGAGTGCTTTGCTAAGGCTGGTGTTCCATGCTGATCTTGGCCCCTCAAAGATGGCTCTCAATTGGTGTCTTAAGGAGTTTGTTGGGGCCCTTATGATCCTTAAGTATAGTTTTATGATCTCCCCTTGGCACATCAAGTCTGGCCTTACCAGGCCTAGCTCCAATCTTAGTCTTGACTTCCTTGCCGACCTTGGGATAGAAAAGACTGATTTATATGCTTTGGCTTGAATTGCGATGAGAAGGGCATCCTGCGACCCCGGAAAAGCCTGGTGGCCATAGCTAATGGCTGGCAGCAATTTTGCTTTTAAAGCAGTTAGTATTGGTCCGGCCGTGGGGCTTATCAGGTGTAGGCTCAGTTGCTTTAACAGGAATATCACCTTATTAGCCTTGGACGACTGCTGTTTCAGGTGGACATTTGCTTTGGCCCGTTCCGTAAACCAAACCCCTAGGTAGTTATACTCTGCCACTGTACTGATTTGCAGATCTCCCATTAGCCACTGCGCTTTCTTTTTCAAGTGGTAGCCCCCAAAAATGACGACCTTAGTTTTCCCTTGGTTTACTATAAGGTTGTTATCTTTGTTGAATTGATTCAACGCATTTAGGGCTCTCTGTAGGCCCACCCTCGTGTGGTCCATTATGGCTGTGTCGTCGGCATATTGTAGCACCGGCAGCCTCATGCTGCCTAATCTCGGTGCTACTAGGCTGGCGCCTTTCAGGGTGTCCTCCAAATCCGTCGTATTCAGGTTAAAGAGGATGGGCGCCAGCACGCATCATTGTTTCAGCCCGTTGTTCATTGTTATTTTGGGGGACACTGTGCCGGCGCTGGTTTTGATCCGCACCCAGGTGCCTTCGTAAAGTGATCTGATTGCATTCAATAGGTTTGACGGGACGCCCCAATTTTCTAATTTCCGCCATAGCCTATTTCGTACCACTTTATCGAAGGCTGTGCTGTAATCAATGAAGCAGCAAAAGAGGGGAGGGGTTTTCTTTTTTATTGCTTCAGTTGCTAGGTGCGCTAACGCCAGAATATTGTCCATTGTCGATGATTGTGGTCTGGAGCTAGTCTGATGGCAGGGTATGATGCTTTTTCCTTCGGCCCATGTCTCCAAGTCCTTCAGTATGAGGCGGGTGTAGGCCTTGGCTTCTATGTCGAGAAGAGCGATGAGCCTATAATTCGATGGCTTTAAACAATCCCCTTTTTAAAAAATTGGGACTAGTATGGAGCCCCTCCATGAATCAGGGGTTATTGCTGTCATTAAGGAATGGTTGTAAATAGGAGTAAGGACGAATGCCCAAAAATCGGGGGCCTTTTTAAAAACCGGGCGGGTATCCCATTTGGTCCAGGGGCCCCATCATTCTTCATATTCTTGAGTACTTTAATGACCGTTTGAGGGTTTATCTGGGCTGACGGTGTGCAACACATCTCTGCCTGGTCTTGCAGACCCTCAGAGGGATTTCGGGGGCTAGAGGTTGTTTCTTCGATCTTTTCCCTTGGTAGGTGGAAACAGTCCACCCCACGGTTAGGATCTTCTGTATTGCATGCGTTTATGTGGGCAATTGAATATAGCTGCTTTACGTGGACCAGCCAGTCTTGCTCTGCCACACCGTTTTCTCTTTGAGCTCCTCTGCTACTTAGCCGGTTTATGTATCTCCATAATCCTGCTGAATTCTTCTGTTTAAGCAGGGAAAAAACTTTGATCCATTCCCTCTCTATGTGAGCTTTTTTGTGTTCCCACCATTTCTTTCTTAGGGCTGCCCTCAATGATGCAATTGATGTCCCATCTGATTGTTTGCCCCCTCTTTTCTTTATTACTAGTGCCTTACGTAAGAGGTGTTTGGTCTCGCGTATATCCTTGGTTGGGCGGGTATTTCCAGTTGTTGATTTCTTTTTGGGCCTGGAGCATTGTGGCTGGGGATGGCCCAAGCTCGTTAGTATCTCCTCAACCATGGCCTCCCAGATTTTTATCGGTGAAGACGGCATTGCTGGGATCTCATCCCGTTTTAGGTCCAGCCAGTTTTGAAGCTTCGCTCCCGTCTCATCTGTCCATCTGATTCTCCTTAGGAGGCTGTAATTTTCGTCCCCTCTGGACTCTCCGATGGCTTGGAACTTAAAGGCCGATGGAACTTCTAGCGTGAACACTGCTATTAGTGGCCTGTGATCGCTTTCCGACCTATTCTCGACTGTAAAATCTTCCAGACTGGCCACCATTACTTCTCTGACCATGATATAGTCGATTCTCGAGATGTCGCGGAAGGTTGGCTGTAGTTGCCCGCCATTCGAGTGTATTGCTTTCACAGCGTAAGTTGAAGATAGCTTATGATTGTCCAATAATTCGTGAAAGGGTGCGGCCCTTCCCGTCCCTCGATTTGGGGTACTGAATTGTCGAGGCACTTCAGGTTAAAGTCCCCAGCTAGGATTACCTGATAAGTTTTATATTTATTTAGGAGGCTGTCTATTTCCCTGGTCAATGCCTCCAGTTGATCTTTCATGATGGTTTGTGCTGGATTGACGTACCAGTTTATTATTAGGAGGCGCATTGGCTATAGTGTATGTTTCAGGCCTTCGATTTGTAGGGCTTGCAGCCCAGGTAAATTTAGGTTTATTCCAGTCACTACGAGGGGGCTTGCGTGTTTTATGTAAACTGATAGACCGCCAGACGGGCGACCAAAGAGGTTCTTTTTTATTGCTGGAACATGATGTTCGTAGAACCCTACCAATGGTGTGCTACATAATGCCCAGGTCTCTTGAAGGCAGAGTATGTCTCCCGTTTCCAGGAATCGCCTCAGGTTATTTTTCTAGACTACATGTTGCCAATACCATAGTTAGCCATTGTTGAAACACAGGCGGATTATTATCTAGCCATGCCGAGGCTATACATAAAAGAAAAATGGTCATCACAATAAAAAGCAAATTACTTTTAATGCATGTTCAATTAAAAAAACAAAAGACCATTTCACAGTTACACAAATGGTTCATATTGGAGAAAACGTTTAAAAATATTTAGTGTGAATTAATGTAGAAGATTATTTCATCAATGTGTATTGGAAGACGCTCATTGTGCATGTGGGCCTTGTGCGTTAAGAGACATGCTGGGAGGCATTCATAGCTGACCAGGGGCGGCTCCTCCATGTGGGTGGAGGAGCGTCGTCCTACTGCTTTCTTGCACTGCGAGAAGCAGAAACATAAAATGGTATTATAAAATACCATTTTATGTTTCTGGTTCTTGCACTGCGAGAAAGCAGAAGTGTTTGGTTGGGGGTAGGCGGGTGGGCGGTCCTGGTCTAGGGCAGGGGAGGAGTGGCTTGGCCACTGCTGAGGGCGCTGAGTGTTTGGTCGGCCATCTGGGGCCGACCATGCCAGTCATGCGAACTCTGTCTTTTCTCCATGTAGGCTGCATGCAGCCTACATGGAGAAAATGGCCTCCCCATAGACGCCTAGCTGGTCGGTGTCCTGACCAATCACAACGCTGCCATTGCAGCATTGTGATTGGCTTAGGGGAGGGGAGGGAGGCTGTAGGAGGGTAGGATCTGCTTCTTATAGTTACCCTCACTTTTTGCTGATGTTTCACTGTTTTTGACTTAGTCTGGCTGGGATCCTGCTATCCAGGACCACAGCCTAGCTGCTTTCTCCTCTAAATTGATGGCATGTACTTTAGGTACACTCCAGATTGGATTCTGGGGTACCCTTATAAGTCCCTAGTATATGGTATTCTATGTACCCAGGGCATAGGTACCCCAGAGGCCTCTCAGGGACTGCAGCATGTATTATGCCACCCCTGGGAGACCATTCAAAATGACACAACATGTCTGCTTCAGCAGCCTGTGTAAGGTGGTGCAAGCATCCCTTACTTAGATATAGGTTCACTATATCTACTCTATATCACTGCACATATAAACCTATCAGTCACCCCTATGGCAGGCCTTACCAATCCTGAAGGCAGGGTGCTGGGTTTTATGTGAGAGGGTGCACCTGCATGAGCAGAGCCCCTCTGCAGCCTTTGGAACCTCTATTCCGGGGTTGTTCGTGATGCAGCCAACCATATACTCTTAAGTGCATTATAACCTCGTGGTAAATGCTAACTTTAAAACGGCTGCATGGAAACATGTTGTGTTTGATGTCAAACACCTTGGAATCATAGCTCCACACCAGTAACTGGTGTTGGAGGTATGATTCCACCCTCCTAGAGGGAGAAATATGACAACACCGGTACACCCAGTACCAGCTTTCTCGAACCTGGCATCACAAGATGGATGCTGCCAGCCACAGACACGAGTCTGCCCTCCTGCTGCTGGACGAAACTCCGGCAGGGGAAGGCTGGACAATAGGTTTCCTGTCACAGGAAGGTGTGACCACCTCCCAGACATGCTTTAGTGTATTGGGGCTGGGTGGGTGCACTCCAAGAGTGCTTTGATGTCCGCACTGGGGGCACATTTGGTGTCCCTGTGCATAGTCCAGCTCAAACCGGTTGCAGGAGCCATTTGCTCCTGCTCTGGCACGAAACTGGACAAAGGCTATGGGTGTAGCCACCCCTCTGTCCTGACCCTCCCATAGGTGGGTCCCCAGAGTTTGTCCCACCCCTTCCTTGGGTATAGAGTAGGAACCCCAGACTACAGGACTTCAGATATTACCAGGACTAAACTCTGCTACAGAAACCAAGCACTTTGACGATCTGCACGACGCTGGACGACTCCCTTAGAGTAAAGGAGTTACTCCCTTGCTAAGCAGGCACCTAAACGCATCTGACCAGTTTGCATCTCGAAGCTCCTGAAGGACTCCAAACATTTCGGCAACACAGGAGGTGGTTCCCGTAGTCTCTGAGGTTGATCTGCGCTCTCAGCTATTCTGAGGCCCGTATCCCTCGAGGGAACTGTGCAACCCGAACCCCTGTGCACCGTCTACTTTTGCAGCAGCATATACTTTCCGGCGACCCCCTGAGGCTGTGCTTTGGGCTACTTGTATCCTGACCCCCAGCAGTGTTTCCACCGAAGATTTCCAGCCTACACTCCACAAGTGTTCCGTGGGCTGGTATTTTGAGATTCCCCTCGAGGTCCCTCCGCGATCCCTGGTCCGTCGACCTATGGGTCTCTGTGAAGGTATCCTTAACTTTCCGTGGGCTTTCCTGGTTGCTCCAGATGTGCCCTGACTTTTCATAGCTTGGAGAGTCCCCAGGACCTTGCTGTTCCTCACTGAAGCATCTTTCCTCTAACCACGTAGGTTGCAGTTGCCAAGGCTTGTTGTTGTTCAATCCGTACACTGACCCCCCCAGCACTCGACATCCTTTGTGGGACAGCTCACCTCTGGACTTTGGTCGACGTCTCCTGGTCCTCGTGGCTGCAGAGTCAAGCTTCACCTCTTCTCACCTGAAACACCCAACATCGGTGGGCATTCGTCTATCGTGCCCCTGGTCACTGTGAAGTGACCCAGACTCTGTCCCCTCTTCTTTCAGGTTCTTCTTAGCACCGATCTAGGCTTGGATCACACCGGACACTTCTCATCTTCCCGGCATCAGCACTTCTTCGCATCACACCATTGAAATCAACTAGCGTTTCCGACACCACTTGACCCCTATGCACCCGGCTCTCCTGGGATAGGTAACACAGGTACCTCGGTACTCTCAAGGGTGCTGGCCTTAGAACCTTCTATGTTCCAAAGGTTTTGCTTGAAGTCCTCTCCTAAGTGTCCTTAATCTTTAAAATTCCAACCGCGACTTTCCCATAGAGTTGGACGGAGCTCGGGGCTGTGTTCTCACACTGCACCCAGCCTCCGTGAGTCCCCTGTGTCACTACCTTGGGTGGTTCCTTGGGGTCCCAGCGATTCTACGTGCTCTAGGCACTGTGTCGTGTCAAGTCGTGGTTGTTATACCACTTTCTTAATATATGTGTCGGTTTTCCCCCTGGAGCCCGCTGTGTATTGTGCTATTTACTGTTGTTCTAGTGCTTTAATATTGTGTGCCTTGTTCTCTAATCTCATAAAGAGGTTAGTAGAGAGTGTTTAGTAATAAGTACATATATTTTATATATTCCTTGTGTGGTTCTCCTTTCATTTGGTCATTCAGGAGGTTATAATCTGGTAAACCAAGCTGCTTTACATTCCTTCGAGAATTAGCCTGAAGGCTGCTCTCCATAGCTACCACTAGGATAGCTTTCAATAAAGGTTGTCTTTAACCTAATCATCAATAAGGGTCGTTTGGACTGGTGCAAGGTGCCCACTTTAATTAGTGGACAGCATATACCAGACCAACTTCTCACAGAGGCTTCCTGCTTTCTGCTTCCAGGAGAAGAGCAGACACGACCCGGGACCGGGCTGGCGAAAGTAAGTTAAAGTTTTATTTTGTTTAATTTTAATTTTGAATTAAACCTCCCCCTCCCCGTGCGACCTCTCGCCCCACATGTAACACCCTTCCCCCCCACCTACGAATCATGCCGGCCATCACTGCGTAGCTCCTTGAGAAGGGGTGAAACGAATTGGGCAGGAACAATCTGCTGTTCTGCCATCCCGCCGCGCCACTTGAGAATTTCAGCCCAGATTTACTAAGAACCTGATTATAAGTAAAGGTGTTATTAATCTCACCTGGTGAATAATGACACCCTATGGTTCGTCATTTATCAGGCTAGATAAATAGCACCTATTACAATTTATTGGGGAATAACCTGCGGATTTTGGTGTTTAATCCACATTTCCTCTGTTACATTTCGATTGGTTTGACCGGAAGAAACTTAACAAAGCTTGAGGTATTTAATGCAGCCGATAGTTATCGGATGCGTTAAATACATTTTAACTCGTAATTCCGAAAAGGGGTTTACGCAAGGGTCAGAATATAACAAACAACTCATAATCAGGCACTAAGGCCTTACTAGAGTAACGCAAATAAATCTATGCAAACATCTGCAAAACAGCAGCAGTGATTCACTTTCCAGCACAAAATGTGGTTTGTGTTGAAAAGGTGCCCTTTCCACAGTGTTAGATCCACTTTGTGCCGGTTTATGTCAAGGGGTCGTTACCGGGGGCAGATCAGTGCTAACCCATAAGTTTTAACACAAACCTCGATCTGCTAAGATAAGAATGCCAGACACTGCTTTGAGCCAAAACCTAATGCCTACTGGAAGCAGGTTCAAACAAAGGGGAATGTGTTGATTTTTCCCAGAAAGCAATCCATTGAATGCCTGCTGCAGTGCAGGCACACATTCAATACATTGGAACATTCTGTGTTAGTATATGCTTAGGAATTCCTACTGGAAGATATGATTTCCATTCAAATCCTATGCTAGGCACCACACATTTGCCTCTGGACTATGATCCATGACTTGCCTAGGTTGACCTGTATGTGAGACATCGCAGGTGATGAAACCAGTAGCCGAGCAATCATTGTAGAGATGCCTCTGCGGCGTGTTCTCCTCTTGCACAACACAGTGCAGTAAGTTTGGGTGCTGTGCTACCTTGTGTGAAATCGTTGTAAATCAGGGCCTTTGTTTCCTCTGTGCCTGCACTAAATGTGTAATTTTGGTAGACTTGATGTGACCGGTGTTCTGTATGTTGAAGCTGCCATCTTTTCGCATGTTGAAACTAACCTCTACTGTGCATGCATGTGCATGAAAAGCTAGTATTTGTACTGTCCTTTCTGGCTGACACAGTCACTGGGCACCTGAAAATACACTTTCCACTAATACCGGATGACTGGAGTTAGGATTGTATATTACCCTGCCAACAAATATTTGGGTGTATTTTATTTCTAAGTATTCCCCCCCCCCCCTTCGAAATTGTGGGTAAAATGGAAATACGACTATTTCCTGGGCACATGGACCTATGGAATGAGCTTCACCAATCAGAACATTGGTCAAATATAGAGGAGGATTGGAGAAAAACTGGCTAGTTTGTGGCACTTTGCCTCTCTGAGTGTGAATGCGACAAGGTAACACTGACATTGCACAGTCAAATCAAGCAAAATAATCAGAGACGTGAGAAAACATGGTAGCATCACATCCCCATGGCACATGCACTGACCGGCATGCATGCCTATACATGCACTTGTGACGCTCAGCGTGATGCCCGAGCATCAATGAAAGGTTTATCTCCATCATGAATCGCTATGGGCCTGTATTATTCTCTGATGAGCGGTATTCTGTCCGTCAGAGGGCAGAGGACATTACCTCCGCCAACCTGATGGACTACTGTCCGTCAAATCTAGAGATGACCGCCGGCCGAGAGGGCATCTCTGTACATTGAAAGGACCTGCTGTCACTGCAGTTCCTTTCAACGTACAAAAAGTTTGGTGGACAGCTGCTGTCAGGTTTGATGGCAGTTCAGTAAACTATTTTAAATGTTTTGTTTTTCAGAAACAAACTCTTGAATTAGGAGTTTGTTATTGAAAAAGAAAAATCTAATGACCCCCCTCACACCTGGAGTTTTCTTTCAGGGGGTGGGGAGTCATTATTGTTTTTTCTGTCCCTTGTGGACGGGTTTTTTCTGGTGTCGACAGAGAGAGAAAAAAAGACATTACATCATTCACCCTAAATAGTTCAGGCAATGTTCTGTCCTTTTGTGATGACCATTGCTCTATCAGACTATTGGAGCATTAGAGGAAGCTTTCCATCGACAGAACCAATGAGGACTCTGTCAACAGAAAATTAATGTCTGTCCATCTCTAAATGAGACAGGCAGACAAAGGGTTTGTCAGACAGGCTACACCGTTGCTTTTTGTGACAGAGTACCCTGTCCACCAAAGTCTAAATCAGGCCATATTTCTGGAGCGAATCTATTGCTATCACTGCATGCCAACCTGCCCTGAAGCACTGAACCCTACTATCTGCCAAAGAGGTTGGTCAGAGGCAAGACGTCATGCTGTAGCATACTCACTGATCACTTACACAAAGATGTTCCAGCACTTGCAAGAATAATAAGCAATGCCAACGTGGCATGCCACTCCACTGTGGGCCCAATCCCATTGTCATTTTTAGGTCTCGCCTGACCCAGCGCATGCGCTGGTCTGGCGAGACTTATTGAGTGGGCTCCAAAAAGTGCTACCAGGCCAGCCTAGAGCTACAGTGCATGTACACGCGCTGCGCTTGACCACTTTGATGTTTGATTGCGATCACTTTGGCGGCCGCACGGCTGCTTGGCAAAGCCAATAGGTCTCGGTTTTGGGACCTTATAAGTATTTAGTTATGCAACTGTTGCATGGCTAAACACATATAAGGTCCCAAAGGCGAGACCTATTGGCTATGCCAATGCTTGTTTCTTCTGCTTGTCTCCCCAACCTCATAGGACCTAAGTAAAGATTCTGGATCACAATATTAGACTTAAAATCTGCAGGTAAAAAATATGCAAGTGCGGTCACTGCTGCTATATTATGCTGATGAAGATCTAGCCGAAATATTGTTCAGTCTCCTGAACACGGGTGCCAAGGATAACTATCAGGTGGCTATGAAGGTGCTAAATATCCACTTTACACCACTGGTAAACCCAGACATTTATCATTGAACTGCACATATGTTTTGCAGCCTGTGGCATAGGAGAAAGAAGGCTCTGCATCAAAGGAGTAGACTTTATATTGAGAATGCATTTTCAGTGTGGCGCCTGACTTCATCAAAGAAGTGATTTAATTTGGTCTTGAGGTTGCCCGTTGATGTGGCAGAATTGGCAACAATGTTGGAGGCACATTCTTCGTTTGCTATCTCAGTAAAGTCAGCCGAGATTATATTGTTGGGGCATTCTATATTAGTGCAATTGATTCCTGATGAAAGGACAAATACTGATGAGTGTGTTGAAATATTTTAACTCATTCTTATGGCATGAAGAGTATGAATCTATATCTCTGTGTTTTTAATCTTGTAGAATGGGGATGAGGTTGCATTTTATTTTACTTACTGTGAGAAATCGGGTTGTTGGTTCACTGGGGTGTGAGCCTTGGTCAAGCAACAGAAACCACTTGCAAGGTGAACCACCAAAAGTTACTAAATTAACCTGTGCTTACCTCTTGGCACAAAAAGCTGTCAGGCTTAACTTAGAAACAATGGGTAATGTATTTATGCAGCAGTCAAACAGTAATAAAGTGAAAACACAGCACAAAATAAATCCCCAACCAATTTTAAAAAATACCGTAAATTTTAATAAATTATTTGACACCAAAACAATAAATATGCGATCAGTAGAACCGAAGTAATGAATTGTTTATGTTTTAAGTGAAATGTGGTGCCTAAAAGATCAAAGCGTCAACTGCAGACATCTAGTCATGTGAGACCAGGTCAAATAAAAAAGTTAAGGCCGGCTGCGATGGAGTGCAGTTCAGATACAAGAAGTGGATTGGGCCCGGTCAGCGCTTACCTTCGGACTTACAAAAATACTTAAAGAAAAATGTCCGAGAAGATAAAGTTTAGCAGGCCAAGGCTGTAGGAGGTGTTCAAGGGGGGAGCTTTGTCGTCGAATGGCCTTGCTTTAAAGCTGCGGTGAAGATTTCTACATGCAGACTAAGGGGTCGATGAAGATGAGTGTTGGAAAGTCTCCGACCTCCGCTCGGAGTCTTTCCGACACTTATTGTCGGTTTCACTTCCGACTGCCTAGTTACAATCTAGGCGGTTGGAATTGCAACCAGCCGGTCCTGTTTATTCCAGTTGGATTCTGATGGGCTCCAGGAGCCCGTCAGCCAGCTGGAGACCGGCCCGTAATTCCAATGGACGCCATTTCTGCTGTTGGGATTACGGTGCTCCGATTCCCACTTGCTTGCCATGCCAGATTTTTCAACATGGAAAGCCTGTCAGAAAGTGAGTTCAGTGGCCCCTAGCAGGGCCCACTTCTCCTTGTGGCCCCCTGTTGATCACTGCACCACGTGGCAGGCACCTTATGGTGCCTGCCACATGGCGCAGGAATGAACACAATCACCCATTTCTCTATGTGAGCTTGTGCTACGGCCGGTTTACGGCCATAGCACAAGCTCCCATTGAGAAATGGGAGTATGCGACTCCGACCGACATTGTAATACGGCCCTAAGTTGCTGAAATGGAAGTCAAAAAAGTCCCACAGGGACGAAGAAGAGGGATGTAGCCAAATGAGTTTCCACGTGGTCCAATACCCCTTTGGCAAAGGACCGCTGAAAGGGATTTGCTGCTGCAGAGAAGAATGTAGTGGGTTAAGCAGCGAAGTCAATCCGACCGGTGATGCACCTCAAGCGGATAGGCGAGTAGGTTGGTCCCGGTCTCCTCCTAGTTCCAAGCGCATTTTTCTGGCCAAATGTTGTCTAAGTCCTCAGTTTTGGAAATTGGCCATCTGGGGACCTTTAGCACCACAACCAAGGGTCCAGGACTGGTGGGACTCCTCTTAGGGGTTGGGAACTCACTCAGGCTGGGTCCAGGTGTGGGTTCAAGATGGTGGGAGCCTTTTATGTCCCAGTGGTTCTGCTCTGAACAGGAGGCTGGCAAACTAGCCATTGTAGTTACTTCTGGCATTCCTGAGTGGAGGTGAAGATTTAGGGCTGGCCTCTGAGGATTCAAGGCAGGCTCCAGGCAGCAAAGCAGTCCTCCCAGGTTCAACAGCAGTCTGGCAGAGTGCACAGCAGGTCACAGCAGCACACAGTCCTTTGAGAGTCCTTCGCAGGTCCAGTGCTGAACTGAAGACTGGGTCAAGGTCCTATTATTTTACCTTGGTGCCCTTTGAAAAAGCTTCTGGAAATTTTCTTTGAAGTGCATAGAATTTCCTGTCTCCCCTGCCCTGGTTTCAAGCTGGCTGAAGTGAGAATGCAGGGTTGTTAGGCCCTTTGTGTGAAGGCAGAGCACTTGCTATTCAGGTGTAAGCAGGGCTGTGCTCAGCTCCGCCACCCCATCCTGCCAGCAGATGGCCCATTGAGGCACACCTAAACACTCTATTGTGTGACTGTCTGGGAGGAATTCACAAAGTCTAACTGTCAGCTACACACAGTCATGTAACCCAAGATAAGCTGCAGGCATAAAGGTCTAAAGGCAGGAAAAAGCCATCTTTCTAAAAGTGGCATTTTCAAAATTGCAATGAAATATCCGACTGTACCATTAAAAAGGGTTTATCATTACAATTTCATTGGTACCAAACATGATACATCTACCTGCTCCCAATTCAGAATTCCAGCTTATTAAAGATAATAAGGAATCCCCAATGTTATCCTATGGATGGGGTAAGCCTCACAGTAGTAAAACATAAATGGGGGTTTTTCACTATCAGCGCATGTAAAACTTAAAAATACATGTCCAATCTTTTAATTACACATCACATTGCCCTATGGGTTACCTAGGGCCTACCTTAGGGGATGGCTTTTATGTAATATAAGGGAAGCTTAAGGCTTGGCAAATGGGTGGAACATGTTTTACAGGGCTACTTAAGTGGGTGGCACAATAAGTGCTGCAGGCCAATTGGCAGCATTTAATTTACAGGCCCTTATAAGTAAATGAAATATGCTAATTAGATAGATGGCAATCAACCCATCTTTAGGGGAGTGAACACAAGTACTTTAGCATTGGATAGCAGTGGTAAAAGTCCAAAGGCCAACAAAAACGAAATCCAGCAAAAATTGGAGGTAAGTAGGCAAAAAGGTTTGGGGAAGACCACCCTAAGGCTGACTGGTCTAACATTTACCCTTATTCATTTTTAGACACATAAAAATGAAGTGGATACACTTCAACCTAGATAGGTCATATAAAGTTGAGGTATCTGGGAAGAGGGTATGGCAACTGTTTACTGTCCTTGACACACCACTGACACACTTCCATATGAGTGCTTATCCCAGAGTTAGAAGGAAAGCCCTATGTAGAAGAATGGCACTATACAACTATGAATAGGAGCCATACAGAATATATTGCAGCAATTCAGACTTCTCTCGTTGATTAGGCCCATATTATATTTTGTGTACTGGGTGTTCCTCTTTAGTATTGATGAGCATGGGAGCTTGAGGAACAGTCCTATAAGTTATCAGCATCATATTATATCCCTCATTTTGTGAGTAATAATGACATAAACGTGGTGCTGTCATGTCCCACAGTACACACCAGATCACACGCATTTGGGAAGCCAAGTATAAAACCCAAGCATCGATAAAAGTTTGTCACCCCATGAAACAAAGCAGATCACTATAAATGTAGCTATGTTATGTTATATCTAGCACAGCATGCCACCCTCTCCCAAAGCACTGAATACTGGAATGGTCAGAGACAGGGATTCAGGCTGCAGCACAAACAGGTCAAATATGCAAGGATGGTCCCTGAGCCTTATAGAATGGCAACGGATACCAGGGTTTCAAATCACTCGATTGTGAGTCGACTGTCCTTGACAGTTTTTCTTCCTTATGTCTTCTCCTCCTCCTGATAAGAAACCAAGTACATACTCTGACACCCCATAGTACGTGTTTGCAGCTAAAAAAGAGATCAATGAGACCGTCACTGTTACTACTCAATGCTGGGGAAGACGTACTCAAAATATTTCTCAAACTCATGAACACAGTTGCCAAATATATCTAACTGGTATATTTGAAGACATTAAATGCAATGCCCACTTCGCCCCTCCAGTGAACACAGACTATTAACTCTTTGTTTGACATAACTCAACAAGACACAGAGTAATCAACAGATGCAGTCCATGCTGACCTTAGGGAGTGGTCACTATGTGCACCTTGATAGACCGGGACAAGGAGGTGAGAATGTAGATCATAGTGAATACCATCATCGAATCTCCAGCTGCGATTCCTCTGAGAGCCTAGCATAACAGTCTTAGCTTTGCTAAGGATCAATGAGATCTCACAGTTCACATTGAGGTAGCCTTCACATTGGTTGCCATTAAAGATGCTCCTCTAGAAAGAACATTTAGGGTTGCAAACAAAGGTGGTAGATGTGAGAAGTTGGTGAGGTGCCCAGTAAGAAGTCTCAACCCACTCTGGCATTTGAATAGCATCCAAGAGAGCACTACCCTGAGAATGATTATTGCTCCAAATGCAGACAGGACAGTCACCACGACCGAGTATGACATTAGAATGAGGTAAAAAAACTACCCTAGATATCTGTACTGGGGAGATTCTGTCTGAATAGTCAGGCCAGACACGTGCCAATTGTGGAAATCAGATGGCGGTGAAACCAGTAAGCAGTGGCAGTCAGAAGCTGAGTGGGGCTTAGGTAATCATTCAAAGTGTGAGGTAATCATTCATTTAATAGCTCTGTTAAAGCTGGTGCCACTATAGATGCCATAGCTAAGGGTCAGTTTCAGAGACTAAGTCAAAGGCCACTCGAAATGCCACCAGATAAAGGATCAAAGTAAACACAAGGAGATGATGGACGGAGCGCTGAAACTATTCAGACACTCAACCCCCCAGTCACAGATCTGGGTTGAATCCATCATCGTTCTTTAGCTCACTTGGCCATCCCAGTTCAGACACAGATATTTGCAAATCAGTCTTGACCCTGTGCCTCATGGTAACAGCCCAGCTCGAACTGCCAAGCCATGTCTTCCCTGGACCGGAAACAAGCATCCTGGGACCGGTTTTTGGCTATCAGCCGTCATCAGCCAGGATAGCTTGAATCCAGTGGCAAAGTGAGCAAGGGACCCACGTCTGGGCACACCCTGCCAACTTAGGGCGAACAAAGCAAACACGAGGAGATGATGGACGGAGCGCTGAAACTTTTCAGTCACTCACCCCCAGTCACAGATCTGGGTTAAAGATAAAGGATCTCCACAAATGGTGACTCAGCAGCTTTCAGTGAAAAGCTGGTTCTCCGGCACCAGGGTAGCTGGGGAACAGAAGTTAACGGCGAGAATGTGTGCCATTGATGTGGAGGTGGTACAACATTATAAAACACATTCCACTCATACAGTTCACTAAGAGCATTAACTGTGGAGAGGAGAACATGATAAAGAAATATGATGCACTCTTCAAGGGCCGGGCGAACACAAAAGGAAGCTTATAAAATCCCATGCTGACATGAGCGGTCATTCAGTAGTAGGACTGGACTCTCACAGACATAAACAGCACCCGGTCTGCAGTCAGGATCATCCCAGTAGAGAAGTGGTCTCCACACGTTGGTTTGTTTTATAGTGCTTCCGCCACAAGAAAGACCTTGATTAGGCCTTGGCAGGTGGAGACTACAAGATGTGCACCCTACTACTCCAAGCCACATTTTCCTGGATGCTTGTTAAGGCTGTGCTAATTGATCCACAGAATAGTTTAGTTGAGTCATGTGTTTAAAATATCCACAATGTCTACAGGCCTCTTTTACAATTGAAGAGTGTAACACTGGCCTGCCAGTTCAGCAGAGGCAATGCCCACAGTTTCCCTAGTGAAGGATCAGCCTTCCTATTGAGAGGTCCATGCCTACGTGGCAGGGCCTGTAAGCCTACAACGAAGCCTCAACACTGGTGTTATGCTGTTTTGGCTCCACTCAGCATTGCTGTGTTGTCCCAAAAATAAACCAAGTGGTGTGACCTTTGACCATGAACGTCATTTAGGGGTCGCCAGGGGTTGCAGCAGCGACCCCTGACTTGCCCCTTGCAACCCCTGACACTGCCTTTTCGACCCCTGGCCTCAGAGGTGGAAAAATCAAGTGGCAGAAACTCAAGGGAAGCTTCTCTTTATGGACGTCAGTTGGGCCACCACTTTCCTTGTTTCCTGTCAATTTTTTATTACACTTCTAGTGAACAACAGTTTATTATTCACTATTAGTGTAATAACGAATTGGTTACAATTAGGTGATATGACTTTCCTAGGCAGCTCAGGTGAGAAAAAAATGCTTTTAAATGTATGTTGTGTGTTTGCGGGTTAGAGTGTGTTTTGAGAGAGCGACTGTGTGAATGCGTGTGCATGCGTAAGCATTGGTGTGTCAGTGAAAGTTAAGTTCAAATGGAGTGTGATGTCACTTCCGCTACCCCTGGTGAATCGACGTTCATTCCTTTGACGCCCCCCATCAGGAGGTTTAGTAATTTGGCAAAGAGAGAGAGGTCACGGTTCAGTAACACATGGGTTCTGTAAAACATTGGTGAAGTGAAGATCTCGTAAAAGCACTGTGCGAATTATTTCACGGAGTCTGTATACTTTCAAAGCCTCGTGACCCTGCGAGAGGATCGCTGTTGCTATCACAGCATCGGCAGGCACTATGATGTCACGAGGCTATAGGAACATTGAAACAACACACTTGTACAGGGGTGTCTCTACCATAGCCGAGGAAAATGAAGAACATGGTTAAAAATAGCACTTACGAAACTACACAATGGCCTATTCAGGTTACTGGTTAAATAGGTAGATCATTTGGGAAAATAAATATCTCTGTGCTTTACCCTTCCACCCCTCAGAGTCAAAAGGCACATGGTCTCTCCCACACAGTACAGCTCTCCATATGAATTGTGACGGGGCCTACATTGTGACGTGCACTGCCTATGTAAACACCAGTCACTGGGGAGACGCAGCACTGAAGACCCTGACATGGAGAAGAAGCGATCTCTGTTGGAGCCTCGAGGAGCGTCATAGAAGCAATGGCTAAGGTGGAATTGCATGGACTTCCTGAATGGAAAATAAAAGGATCCAGGTATCAGACACTGAGAGAAAGGGTGACTGAATGAAGCGGTAAAACCCAAAACAGAAACTGAAATCCATCTTTACCCCAAATTCTGACTTGTTTCCACACCTAACCCCCCTTTTCTCCATTTAAATCATTACTCTTCTACCCACACTTGCCCAAGGCACATTATTTTATCTTTATCTTCTCAAACCCCGCCCTTCCCTAATATGTCCATTTCCCCAAACGGGTTTTCTTTGCTATAGTATATACCTCCCAGAGTTCTATACTTCATCCTTATTACACTCAATCACTTCTGAGCTGTATCTCATACTGTCCCACACCTTACTCGTGTCCCTCCCTTAGCTCCAATCCAATTAATTAGCTTTACTCCCCAGCATTACTCCCATCACCCACTTTACACCATAGTCCCATCACCAGCCCCAGTTCTTCTGAAACCTCATAGGCACTCTCTGTTACAATCTAATTTTACTCACCCATACCCCAGTTAGCTTAATCTCCTTTCTATACCTAATACCTTACGCTGATGCCTTTCATTGCAACCGGTCTTTCATTTATCTAAACCACTTTACTCCTGCTGACTAGTTCCCCATCATCATTAAACAATCTATAACCTTCATTTGTTACCCCAGAACTCAAGCCCAGTATATACTCCAACAACTTTAGACCCATACAGCAAAAAACCCCAAAGCCTGTTCATTTTATAGTCAAAGTCAAAGTCAAAGATAGCTTTATTCGATTTCATTAAAAACCATAAAAGCACAGTAAATACAACAATCGCATATTAAAAAAAAAAGAATATACAAGTATATAACCTCAAATAAGATCTTTTTATTAAGATACAATTAATTGGATTTACTTGTATATTCTTTTTTTTTTTAATATGCGATTGTTGTATTTACTGTGCTTTTATGGTTTTTAATGAAATCGAATAAAGCTATCTTTGACTTGTTCATTTTATAACCTTCTGTTGTTACCCTCTCGTACTCTGTAGTATGTGAAAGTAAAGCCCTCTTTTAACACGAGAGGTGAATCTGATAATGGCACAAGCGAAATTTGCACCCAGCATTGGATTCTGAATTGTGTGAGATTTCTGCCCTTTTGGGTTTTAATGAGGTCGGTAAAGGGGAAACATTGTGGATTTTAGGTGTGATAAATGACCACAAGCTTCTGCCCAAAAATATATCACAAATGACGCTAAAATAGTAAATTAACCCACTCCTGTTATATGTAGGAATTGGGTTTAGATGGATTTAGAAATTAAAAAGAGTTCTTCAGGGCCTATTCACAAAGGTGTTTTGGAGTATGTAAAGTAGTACTCTTTAACATACTCTTACATGTCTCTAAGTTAACCTCTTGCATGTCCCTTTAAGCTATGTCTTACTCTTACACGTCTCTCTAAGTTAATGTCTTACATGTTTTTCTAAGCCATCTCTTACTCTTACACGTCTCTCTAAGTTAATGTCTTACATGTCTTTCTAAGCTATGTCTTACTCTTACACATCTCTCCAAGTTAACCTCTTACATGTTGTTAGACTTGGCATCTTTTGGCGTGTTTGCCCTGAGTTTTGGCTTTCTGACCTCCCGGTTTTGACTCTGTTTTTGCTGGTATAGTGTTTCTGCGCACTTTTCTCACTGCTGATCAGTGGTAAGTGCAAGTGCTCCTGTGGTAAATTGTGTTATGGGTTGGTGTTTCCATGATTGAATATTTGATTTACTTGTTAGTCCCTAGTAAAGTGCACTGAGTGTGCCAGGGCCTGTGAATCAAATGCTACTAGTGGGCCTGCTTTTTAATAGTGCGGGGGGTAGGGCCTGTACTAATACCCAAACTAGGCCACAATAATAGGTTATAATAGAAGGTTGTTTAGGCATGCGTTGAGAGTTATTGTATTCTACAAGCCACTTTGACCACTAAAGTGGTTGGGTGTATTTATTTCACCTTTTTATTTTTCATTCAATTGATCAATCCATTGACCATTTAAGTCATATCATACAGAAAGACAATACAATTTTAGTGCCATTCAACATTGTATCAAACATTACACATACTAGCAAACAACAAGATTGACCGGTCCTATACTTAAGAAAGGAATAATGGCGGCGCGGGTTATTTGCGTATTCACTGTCTGACAGCCTGCCATACACAGCTAGCTGGTATCCCCGACGATGCCGCTCCACACCGAAATCCACGCCGCTGCTTGTGCCATGGTTTGAGGGCACCGCTCGTAAAGTTACACGACACACCGATCTCATCCTGCACCGTTGCCTTGGCCTGTCGGCGCCATTGACTCCTCAGCCGACGACAGTGCTTCAGGCTTGACGACGCCGCTGCTTGCACCGTGACCGGCCAGCACCGCGACGAGCACCGCCTTCACCTCGCACCGCGACCCTGGTCTCACCGATGACGCCATCTGACGTCGCCACCAAGCCGCTACTCGCACCGCGACCTGAGGGCACTGCACGCCACACCGCTGCCCTTAGCACCGCAACACCCAATGCCTGCCGCCGCCAGCGCTCCTGACTCCAACCAAGAGGAGATTGATCTGCAACCCGTGTGACTTCGAGGGCCCCGACGACTCCTGCACCGACCTCTCGAACCGACGCCTGCGGACGCCGTGCTTTCCGAAGTTCGAGAGGTCGCCGACGCCCTGCATTTCTAAAAGGTACTATTTGTGGGTCTTCCCGACACCGTAGTTGGCCTGCGACACTGCGGTCAGCCAGAACTGTTTGTGGATTTTTATCATTTTTGGTCTTGTCTTAAGTATTTAAAAATTTGGGATATTTTTCTAAACTGGTGTGGTATCCTTTTGTAGTGCTTACACTGTATTACTGTTGGTTATGTGCAAATGCTTTACACATTGCTTCTAAGATAAGCCTGACTGCTCATGCCAAGCTACCGAGGGGATGAGCAGGGGTCAGTTTAGGAGTGTAACTCCCTTATCCTGACTAGAGTGGTGGTTTCTGCCTGGCTTTGGCACATGCCCTAGCCTACCAACAATCCAATTTCTGTCATTGGTTGTCAGCGGTGAGAATAGGACTTGCGTTTGCACTTGAATTACAGTGATTGGTGTGCACTACTACCATACCGCAGACCATTACGTGCCACATTCTTTTTCTTTTTGGCCTATTTTTGATCTTGCCAGTTTGAACTTGCTACTTCATCATGCCTGAATCAGGAGGATCATCTGTTGCATCCCTGGAAATTGCCTTTTAGGAGGATAGGTTGGAATCCCACAATGTTAGGGAATTGAAATCAATTTGCAAAAACCTAAAGTCCAAGGCCTCACGAGGACGAATGAGCTACAAAATGCACTGAGGGCCTGGGTAGCAGCCAGACATGCCAGCGAGCAGCCTGATGATGTCAGTGGAGAGGGGGAGGAGCCTATTCTTAGGGTGGATGTGCTTTTGGGAGGGGGGAACCCTCCAGACCAAGAAGCAGTGGCCTGTCCCTGGAGAGCTGGAGGACAGGCGGGAAGCAAGGAGAGTTGCAGTAGAACTGGAGAAGCTTAAGTTAGCAATGGAGGAGAAAAGGATGATGTTAGAGCATGAGTTCAGGATAAAGGAGCTGGATCAGAGGAGTAGAGCCAGCTCAGATGGTAGCAGCAACCCGTCAAGACAGGCAGACAGGATTGTGCACATCCCTGAGAATGTAGGCAAAGAATTCAAGAAGGGGGATGACATACAACGGTGGTTTCAGGGTTACGAGCCAGCGATACACATGAATGGGGACCCTGAGGAGAATTGGGGAGCAGGATTGTGGCCTCTCTTTCCAGAAGAAGCAAGGGATACTTTAATAGCTTTGGGTAAGAGGTATCACCTCATCTATCCAGACATGAAGGACACCCTTCTCACTAAGTATGGTCTCACTCCTGAAACGTACAGGGATCAGTTCAGGTCTAGTAAGAAGTCCGATGCCAACACTTGGTTGGAATGTGTAGATATGTTTTGCAGGTCACTGGATGGCTGGGTGAAGGGCAGTAACGTGACAGATTTTCAGGGGCTATAGAATTTGATTGCATGGGGGCACTTGTCTAGTCTATGTTTTGCAGATCTGCGCCAGCACCTAGTTGATAGTAAGCTGACTGACCCCAGGAAGCTTACTATGGAGGCGGACCGCTGGGTGAGTACCAGGGTCCACAGGAAAGCATATGGGGGAGACTCAGCCAAAGGTGGGCAGGGTCCCCAGCAGAAAGATGGTAGGGACAAGTGTAAAACACAGGAGTTCTCTAAAGGGCCCCAAACTAACACCAAGGGTAAAGGTTCCCATCCCCCAGGAGATAAGAAACAAGGGGTCCCGTCAGGAAAGCCTGCTAAGACCGGCCCCTGCAAGTGTTTTGCATGTGACCAGGTGGGTTACATGAAGGGGGCCCCAAGTGCCCTAAGGGGGCAGAGCCACCCACCGGTGGGCAGTCCAAGGTGTTGGCGAGTGTAGCGCTTGGGGAGTAGGAGTATCCACAGGAGGGTGGGGACCCCACAGAAATGACCCTCGTCACACTAGGGAACAGTGAGGTGGTCCCAGGAAACCTGGTTCCCCCTAACACGAAGAAATACAGCACCTGGGTGACCATCAATGGAAAAGGGTAGAGGGTCACAGGGATACTGGAGCCAGTGTGACCTCAGTCCGGTGTCACCTGGTCTCTAAGAAGCAGGTAGTCCCAGGGGCATTCCACCAAGTAATTGCCGTGGACAATTCAGAGCGCCAGTGTCTGGTGGCGCAGGTTCCCTTCAAGTGGGTAGGTCCTCAGGTCCCTTGAGGGTGGTTGTGAGCCCTTCCAAGCACCGCAACCTGAGGGCACTGCACTGCTGCCCTTCGCACCGCAACACCCGACGCCTGCTGATGCCAGCACTCCTGACTCCAACAGAGAGGAGATCGATCTGCAACGCGTGTGACTTCGAGGGCCCTGACGGCTCCTGCTCCGACCTCGGGAACTGACGCCTGTGGACGACGTGCTTTCGGAAGCTCCACGAGAGGTCGCTGACGTCCTGCATTTCTAAAAGGTACTGTTTGCGGGTCTTCCTGACACCGTAGCTGGCCCTTGACACCGTGGTCAGCCAGAACTGTTTGTATCTGTTTGCTCACGACGCTATGATAGCCCCGGACGGAGCAATCGACATCAAGGAACTGTTTTTCAAGCATATCTTGATAACCGAAGATTTTTAAGTACCGTATTGTGTATTTTTTTATCATTTTTGGTCTTGTCGTAAGAATATAAAAATATTGGATATTTTTCGAAATTGGTGTGGTGTCCTTTTGTTGTGCTTACACTGTATTACTGTTGGTTATGTGCAAATGCTTTACACACTGCCTCTAAAATAAACCTGACTGCTCGTGCCAGCTATCAAGGGGGTGAGCAGGGCTTATTTTAGGAGTGTAACTCCCTTATCCTGACTAGAGTGGTGGTTTCTGCCTGGCTTTGGCACATGCCCTAGCCTACCAAAAATACCATTCCTAACACATGTCTTTCTAAGCCATGTCTTACTCTTAAACGTACTCTAAGTTAATGTCTTAAATGTCTTGCTAAGCTATGACTTACTCTTACACGTCTCTCTAAGTTAACCTCTTATGTCTTTCCAAGCCATGTCTTACTCTTACACGTTTCTCTAAGTTAATGTCATGCATGTCTTTCTAAGCTATGTCTTACTCTTACATGTCTCTCTAAGTTAACCTCTTACATGTCCTTCTAAGCCATGTCTTACTCTCACACGTCTCTCTAAGAACCTCTTACATGTCTTTCTAAGTTTTGTCTTACTCTTACATGTATCTCTAAGTTAACCTCTTGCATATCCCCCTAAATTGTCTTACTCTTACACATCTCTCTTAGTTAACCTCAAAGCATTTAAAAGAGGAACAATACAATTGCTCATTCAGGACGATGGGTTGAAACTTCTCTTTATCCTCTCGGGGTGAGTAAGGAGTGCTTTAAGCTGGGATGCATTGCATTGAATAAGGCTAATGTTTTTTCTTTATTTCAGTCTTGGAATGCTTTGGCTTCTGGAGTCGTACTGCCCACCAAAGATGGGCATTGTCTCGGTTAGGTGCATTGGTGATCTATACCAGGTTTGTAGGTTATCCAGCAGGCTCTGAAGATGGTACATGAGCACCACACAGAAGAATGGGTCCTGAGAGTATTAATCACAAGCAGATCAATATTTTTGGGAATAGTGCAACACGCATCTAAACTAATGGTCAGTGGGCAATGAAAGTGGTTTGTTATAATAGTAGACGAGTCATATTCATGAAATCCTAGCCTTTTTTGTAATATTTTTTTTAGATATAAGCCACTTTTTTTTGTATTATCAAATGCTGACAAAATCAAATATAGAAAATGTTAAATTAATAATTGAAAATAATCTTTTGAATGGACTGTAATAGATTTGTTGAAAAATCACTTTTTAATTCATTCAGTTTATTTCCCACATGTTCAGTAATTTTGGATTCATCATTGCACATAGCTGATCCTCTGCCTAAAGACTTTGCTGAAAAATAATGACGAAAGACTGTCACTTTTCTAACTTTCATGGGCACTAATGGAGCTAATGATTTATTCAAAACATTGCTTGAAAAATAAACATTTGGGGTGGACAGACTTAGGGCTTTTTTAGAGTTTGACAGATGCATGATATCTGCCAAAGATTGGTGGTTTTCGCGTCCTCATATGTATACACTCTAAATAGGGCATTTGGAGCATCAGTCAAATTTTGAGATGCCCTATAACCGCCACAGTCTAAATACCCCCTTAGAGTGTTGCTGGTGTAGTAGATGCACTCTATGACAAGGAGCAGCTTTCCACTAAACGAGAGTAAACTACTCATAATTCACTAATCTCTGTTCCACATCATTCACTGACTGCCAATTGGCTACAGTCTGTTGCCCACTTCTACCACTGAAGGGTTGACACTCCCATATGCCAAGACTCTGTTGCCACCTTGTACCCTTGAAGGATTGGAGCAATTGTATAAAACAACTGTTACCCATATTTATCACCGGATGACTGATGTCCTTGCATCCCCTGAATTGTAGCCCCTTGCTCCAGTTAATTATTCACATCTCTGTATCCCATTGTACCATTAATTAACTGGAACTGTTTCACCCCCTTACAGCACCAAATGATTGGTGCCCTGCACTCCAAGAACTGTTCCCCCCCACAAGAACCAGGGAGAGGACGTGGTCTTATGGCTAGAGCGGTCGACCTCAAAGCTGGGGAGCTGGGTTCGAGTCTTGGCAGGGACACTCAACATCCTGTGATTCTGGGCAAATCACTTAATCTCCCCGTGTCTAACAAAAAATTAATGTGTT
Organism: Triturus cristatus; assembly: GCF_964204655.1. NCBI lineage: Eukaryota > Metazoa > Chordata > Amphibia > Caudata > Salamandridae > Triturus > Triturus cristatus. Next base: position 1,399,496,563 of record NC_140589.1, read on the forward strand.
ACTCTGTAAAGCAACTGGTGCTCATGTTAAGCGTTCTGATACCTTTGAGTCAAGTTTGCGATGTATTAAACTCCAGAAAAAAACCATGCCCCTTTGTACCAATGAATGATTGGTGCCTTGCACTCCAAGAATTGTTTCCCCTACAAGAACCCCATCGCACCAGGATCCAGAGCTCTGAGGGGCCCATTGAACCCTAATAATTGCAGTATTGTACTAGCCCAACAGTCGTCAAGGGGACATTTTCCTTGCTTGCACCAGAGTCCATGGCATCCTAGCTATGCTAAGGAAGGCTCTACCTTCTCTTACTCCCCTGAGGTGTGGGGTCAGCCTCCTCCTTGTAACAGATCACATACAACTACCATACACTATTGTAAACTATACCATACTACTTTTACATGAATCAGATTCTGGACCCACCCTTTACTCCAACATATTTAACTTATTCAATTACACCCTTTAGCTATTTTTCCTAAAATATTTTCTCTGTTGCACCTTCACTTCTTCGAACCGCTACCTGGATAACCACTTCTATGAGAACTCTAAATACACTCAGCACGCTCACCTCCACAATTGGTGGAAAACTAGAGCTACTTTCATTTTAGTACAACATATATTTTTTAATATTGAAAAATGATTAAGGAGGAAATTCAAAATCAGTTGTCCCTTTTCAATCATCATGTATGTCCATGCATCTATTTCGTTCCACATGATTTGTAAAACATTGAGGTTTCAAGTGAGGAGAAAGAGCAAGTGGACAGGGGATTCTCCTGGAAGGGTAAAGTGGTGGAAGGATAGAAATTAAACGTGATCTTGGCTCAGATTCAGTGAGAATTTACTAAGGCTTTGCATCCTCACAATGCAAAGGTGTTTTACGCTGGAATGGTTCCATTTTCTAAGGGCAAAAAAGCACTTTGTGCTGCTTTGCATCAATTTGCTTGAAGGGGGCATTACTTGAGCAGATCAGCGCAAGCATCCATTTTCTTTTAGACAAAGCCTGATCCAAGATAGCCAAACCGGCCTTTGTATCCAATATAACGCCTTTTTGAAGCAGGCATTGGCAAGGAGAAATGTGTTCATTTCTCAGAAAAACCCATTGCATGTGTGTTGAAGTGCACACCACAAATCCAATATGTGGGATCCTTTTGAGTTTCTGTAGGTATAGAAATTTGTAATAGAAGGTTAAACTTCCAGTACTAAACCTAAGCTAGACAGTGCACATTCAAATCTGCACCCAGGTATGAGTCTATCGTTGGGCACGGTAGAGGTTCATAATTAGAGCACCAATGCAAGGGATGACAGCAGCAGAAAGACAATATTTAGTAGATTTGGCTCTGTGCTGTTTTCTCAATTGTGCAACACAGTACAACACATTGCAAGAGTAAATCTGGGCCCTAATTGCCATAGATTTGCATCACATAGGTCATACCCATCAACTTCAGGTCCACTCCAGAACTGATTCACAAAGTCCATCTGACAGCCACCTACAGACTGCCTAAACACTAAAACTTACATACACCATGTAACAAAGACTAGACAAGGTGCTCCTTCTTACAGTTTTTACAGTTAAACTCACAGATGATTTCACAGACTCTTCTTGTGTTAAAGCATCCGTTCAGTTCAATTTAATTTCTCACGTTTTTTCTTTCTTTTCTCTCCTGCAGAATGATGTGGGCTGCCCCAATCTGGTAAAATGCGAAGGTCTTCATCTAAAGGACTACCCCTATGAATAACCCATCCCTTGGCAGTTGTAGGACAGTGGCATAAATGTCTCTTTTCAGTAACTCCTTATTTCCAGAATTTCCACCTGTTGTGTGGTGTCTCATTGAGGTCAGGGAAAGAAATGGCAGCTGCTCAGGATACTTCCGCATGTGTCCAGGAGTGTACTACTTGTGACTATCTACAACGTTGAGTGCAAAGTCAATGCGTTGGAGAACATATTCACAGCTGGAAACTTTAGGATCTAGGGAATCCTTTCTGATGCTGGGCGAGAGGAGCTAAGGAGCTTTGTGCAAAGTTTCTTGAAAGAACAGCTGGTATTTGCTGACTGAGAGGTGCATGTGTAAAATACATAAGCCAGTAGGCTTTCAACCAAAAGTCATGAGGGAGCGGCAGGAAATGGAGATAAGAGTCCTGGCAAAGCATAAAGTCCCTAAAAGGAGGGACATAGTACTGGTACAACAACCAGGAAAAAATTGACTGATCTACAATAGAAAACCTGAATGAACTCTTCGATGGAGTATGGAACAGTCAAACTGCATATTTCCAGAATCTGATTACCGTGCTTCCAACCCAGCTGAAAAGGAATAGTATGCACTAGTAACTCTAGTCTCTTCCCCTGGAAAACCTCAACCAATTCCCAGCTTTTTTTTTAATAATTCTTTTTATTAAACAGCATCGACAAAATTCACCATTGACATTCACGAGCAAGGGGCCATACAAAGTCCGAGATTTCAATATGGAACACAATAAATCAAATCACAGTTTACAGTGTAAAATAAATCAAGGGGTCTCAAGAGTCTCAGAATCATGCAGTGGAGTCGGTGGAGTACAGATATCCCCTCCATAGTGATTTCATGGCCCCCACACCCATTTCCCAGGGCACCCCGATTCCCAGCTTCTTGCCTTAGACTTTGCCTCTTACATCTCACCCAAAATTTCTATCATCAGATCATCATTTCCTACTCTGTTGTCTGCACCACCCATTTCTCTCACAAAGCCACTTAGCTTCCCTTCTATACCTCTGTGCTTCTTCTTCCCTGCTTCTCCTCCTGCTGAACCCATACTATTATTTAATCTGTTAATCCTCTCTGCGCCCATTCTGACCCATTCAACCACTTGCTCTTTGCTCCAGAGTTCTATCCTTTCTCCTACTTTAGTCACTTCTTTCTATCTGGTCATTACCCACTTTGCCAAAAACCCACTGTCTTTGTATCATTGTTAAGAAACGATTGACTTGTCCAACCCCTCAAACCTACTGCCCTACACCCCAACTTAATTTCTTATCCACAGTATTGAATACCTGGTCTTCAACCATCTAGCAGTCTCACCACCCACAACCTTCTCAACCAACTCCAATCTGGCTTTAGAGCACATTATTCCAAGAAAACTGTCCTCACTTATGTATCCAAGTTCATAACTTCTTTTCAACACAATCATGTTTCCTCTAACCTCTGTCCTCATTCATCTAGTTTTATCTGTGGCAGATTGAACCACCTGATTATGATTTAGGGCCTAATTTAGAGTTTGGTGAACTGGTTTCTCCATCACAGATGTGACGGGTATCCCATCTGCTGTATTACAAGTGCATTATATCCTATGACACCTCTAATAATAATGAGTGGCCGAATAACCCATCCACCAAACTCTAAATGAGGCCCTTCATCTCTTACCACCTTCCAATCTCCCTGTTCCATTTTGATTTGGACTTTTCTTGTTCTACCTTTCGAATCATTAGCCCTTGAGCCCATCCTCTAATCATTAAACACCACATTCCCTGGTGACAGCTTCTCTTATTTTGCCTTTTAAATTTAAATATGCTGATAACACAAAAATAGTATTTTTCCATTCTCTTTCTCACATGCTTCTAATTCATTGCACCAATGGCAATCCCACAGTGGTTGGCACTCTGGTTGTTTGTGTTTTATTCTTCCAAAAGAGATTATCTGTTTTTCAGCATCCACTGAATGCGACTTCCTCCCTAGCACTATCCATTATGATATCCTGTTTCCATCACGTGCTGTAAAAAAGCTATATCTGTGGTTTAGTCACAGTGCTATACTAGAATCAAGTAGATCTACTCCTGCTGTGAAGCATCAAGTTCTAAATGTTCGCAAAATTTACACCCTCAATAAATGGAGTGGAATAGAAAACCGCAGCAGCATCTTGGTCAGTCTACTCTTGTCATCACTTTCTTCAGTGTACAGATTACTTAACCTTGTTATGCAGACCTAGTATTAAACTCCATAAGGACATCTCAACTTCCTCTTTCAAAAGCCAAGTTTGTTAGCTTCCCAAGAAGCATTATGCCCTCTAGAAGTGTCTGATTTTAGTATCCACAACAGCCCATAACATGGTTCAACATCTCTCGCCAAAACACTCCCTCTCACAATCTGTTGTCAGCAAGTCTTATCTTTCATGCATTGTATTAGTTTGTTCTAATCCACAACACATGTTCCTACACAGCCTTCCTCTACCATTATATCTCTTAATTCACACTGTTGCCCCAATACACCCCTTTCCCATAGCCACCAAGACACCTGCTTCAACATGTTACACTCACTTGTGACCTCTACAAACTTTCTGAGAGCACCACTATTACTTTATCCCATACCAATTCACCTCTCACACACCCTACTTCACTTTTCATCCGTCGGTGAGTTTGGATCCCCAAAGTCCTGCCTGCAGCCCCTTATAGGGACCATGCCACCTTATCCCACTTACCTCAATCATCTCAAAAAGGAGGTGGATAGGGCTTCTTCTAAACAAATCACTGACAACCTCTCCCACCATACTCAAGGACAATAACTCACAAACACAATAAATCACTTGAACACATGATCATTACTGACACAGCTAAATTTACACATTGTTGTCTGTTATCATTCACCGAGGCCCACAGAGTTTTTTTTTTAAAGAACTTGTACATCTTAGAGTAGTTATACACTTCTTCCTTGCTTATCATACTTGGAGGCTGTAATCTACACCTAAAGAACAATTCAGAAAACATATTCCTCACTCAACTTCTTGCTTACCAGCCACTCACCAGTAATCATACTTTACCCACTCAGTCACAAGGCAAAGAAGTCTAACCAGACCCTCATGATGAATGTGTCCCTTACATTACCTCCGTGATAGCACTCCACCTTATATCAAATGACCCATCTCTAGATGTAAAATTCTAAGACCCATCCATGCTTACCTCACTACAGTGTACAACCTGTCCAAACATATTCAATAAGCTCATCAATAAAAGAGGCTTAGCATTAGGTTGACACTTCTCTGTCAGAACCTTATATACTGCACTAGATCTTTCCTGATGTCCAATATCAACTTTGCCAATAGAAAAATCCCATACCCTTGAGCACCTTGAAACTTACAAAAACTTGCTTTTCGTCCTCACCATCTTTCTTGACAAAGCCATGCATGCTTCGATCAGAATAAAATCTCTTCACACCAGACTAGTCTGAAATGTTTACCCCATGCTTTACAAGCACTACTCTCCTCACCTAACACATCTGTTACCTAGTTAAGCTGCTATTGATTACACTAAATATTTTCACACTGCTCACCCTGCTTGCAGCATCTGCAAGTCCTGCTTTCACCCCCTCTCAAAAAGCCAGTGCCGCTCCCTTCATATCTTTCTTCACAACCTCTCCTTTTCAACCCCTTGCCATTCTAGAGTCATATAATCCCAAAGTCTAAAAGACATCTTAGACTGTGCCTGATGCCCTGGATTATCTACCAAGCATTCCACTTTAGAGATCCTTATTGTGCAGGCCTTGACCAGTAACATTTTTCCCATTTCAGTCAAAAAATCTTTATTCTGTATGGGATTAAAACCATAAAGGTACAGACATAAAAGAATTTACAATTGCGTTTAAAAATCATGTACAGTCTTCCAAAATGTTCTTAAAAATAGAATGGTTTGGACAGAATCACAGTCAGACCATTCCGCAATTAAAACCCATATGAATTGTCAGAGGATACCAGATCAGAAAACAAAACAAAAAAAATAGCTGCAATATATAAAACCAGACTTAAAGAGTAAATTAATCATAAAATATGTCCTATTCTAATGCCACCCTAAATAAACTTCACCACTGCCCAGCAGACATAAGGTGATGTCAAAGATTGAATAAAGAACACACCCTGCCTGCATTTTCTGAGGTGTATGCATCCCAAAATTGTGACCAGAAAGTGTATCCTAGGAAGTGCATAGAATTTGCAGAAGATCAAAAAGTGCAATGTAAGATAGCGAGAGCAAGAGCCACAAGGACAAACTTGTAAATTCAGGATATAGGAACCAGGTACAGGAAAAGCAATCAGGTAATGCACAGTATTCAACCTCACCCTTGTCAAGAAATACCTATATTAACTATTCTAAAGCCACTTAAGTTAATGCTGCACATCAGAGTTGGTATGATTTCCGCATGATGTTTCACGGTGCTTTTGGACTTCTCAGCTTGGTCCCTTTGTGCATGGCACAAGGTGAAAAAACATTCTCTCATCATAGTTTTACAAGAGGAAGATAAAATCTTTAGATTGCAAAAAGAATTTCGGCATATTCATACTGCCACTGGGATTATAAATACAGGCGAGCCAAGGGCTCTTCAAGGCATGCTCAGTCCTAAAATAATCAGTTAAAACCAGTGGCCATAACTTAATGTGGTCTGATATATAGTCTGATCCCAGCTCTAATTGGGCAGGAGAGTGTGGTACTTAGACCTCCTGAGCATGAGCATCTGCCCTCTGATCAGACTGCCACTTCTGGAGGACCGCCTGTCCTTTTGTTTTGTCTCTCACTCAGCAAGGTATTGTGGTGGGCACACATTTCCTCCCATGCAGTTTGTGATGCTACAGTAGGACCATAACTTGTTCTTTACATTTCCTATGTGTATTCCCTTCGATCTAATGCATAGCTGCTCACTGCGAACTTGAAGACTGTCTTCCTCTTTTGGTTATATCAACTCGTTCCATGAGTGAACTACAACTCCCCTCAGTGCAACTGCCCTACACTCCCCCCACTACATGTCTGAGAGCCATTTCACCAGGACTATGGCCGCCACTAGCCCTGCATTAGCATGAGGGGTGCAAATCCTTGACATCTGCTAGCCTGTGATCTATGCATCGGTGTATACATTCACAAATCACTACTGCCTTCACAGCCAGGTCCAGCTAGAAGGGTACTTCACTCACTCAGTTCTGCAAGACTTCATTTTCTAAGTCCACTCTACAGACCTTCCACTTTGGGCAGGTAGAGCTTTGGTATCAATTCGAAGGTGAGAAATCTGTGGTCAGAAGTATCCATCAGAAGAACAAATTACTTAACTTTGGTAATGCTCTTTCTGTTGGATATTCTAACTGCAGATTCCTCACTGGTATCCCATATTTCCGTTCTGTGAAGTCATCTGCCATCTAACATCCTAAAAAGGCCCCAAATTAGTACTCAGCACACTGTCACCAACATTTGTTCTCACTCCTCATCTGAGGGTGTGGAGAGTGAAAAGATAAGAAATTGCTGTCATTAGGCGGGGTGGCGTTTATATGTGTCTCTGCTCCATCTTATCCTCAGTGGTATGGAGCCAATGCAGAGCCACACGGTGTCAGCTAGTGGCGTATGGGAGCATTACTATGAAAACTGTCTGGATCCAGTCTGGCACCTGGAGAATACTCTAAGACGAGGAATCTGTAGTTAGAAAGAGTATCCATCTGAGAGGGTGTTATCAAAGGTAAGTAAATTGCTCATCATCTGTCTTTCACACTCAACCCTCTTCACCCACTCTCCTCAATAATCCCATAAACATGGAAGAGAAGGCCTTAATTTAAAGAAATCACTAATCTCTTCCACTACTTTTCTCCAAGACAATAACTAACACTTGAACAACTGAACATTACTGCTACTGCCTCCATTGATGCATACATTGTTGACATCTAGCATCCACCCAGAATCACAGAATATTCAATTTCACACATCTGTTCTCACTCATTTTCTTGGTCATTTTCTTGGTGACTGTATTCTATATCTAAAGAACCACACATAAAATCCAGTCTTCCCACAACTTCTTGCTAACACACATTCATCAATACTCACACATTTCCCACTCACTTATGGCATCCAACTTCACCTAATACAGATCTATAAACAAATCATCCAATGTTGGCATTCTCTGAGTCCATACCCATTGACCCTGTCTGCGTGTACATGTCCCTTACATTACCTCACTGCCATCCTCCAGTCTGTACTAGCTTTTACTTCTTCAGACATTAAAAAGTCTCTCATTCACACCTTCTTAGCTCAACAATGCCACTCAGTCCTGACTTCTTTGATAACCTTAACAACACATTTTCGTTCAGGCTTAAATTCACACTTTACTCTCTGAACCTCTAAATCTTCTAAACAACAAACACAGCCCAGGATCTTTCTATTTTGAAAGCCTAAATGGAATTGCACCACTGAAAAGACAATTCTACACTGAGTACTTGGAAATTTACATTGACTTACTATTAGTCCTCACTATGGCTCTTGACAAACCAAAACCAAAAAATTATTCTAATCTCATCTCCTCATCTAAAATGTGTATCCCATACCTTACAATTACTGTGCTTCAAACCTCAAATATCTTTCACATCATCTTAAAAATTCCCATCAGAACAACACTGTCAAAACTATGTGCAATTCCCACATGTCCCTCCTTCAACCCCTCCTCGTTACCTTACCTTACCTTACCTTACCTTTCCTTTCCTTTCCTTTCCTTTCCTTTCCTTTCCTTTCCTTTCCTTTCCTTTCCTTTCCTTTCCTTTCCTTTCCTTTCCTTTCCCTCCCCTATTGAACTACATCCCATACTGAAATCAATTAATCATGCACCCACTCTGGCCCTTTCTGCACCCAAGTTTTCAAACCTCTGCCGTAACACCTTCACCTCACTCTACCCCTTGGTCAACCTCTCACTATTCACTAAAGTATACGCATTTTACTTTACGCTCACCATGATAATACTGCTGTTGAGAAAGCCACCTGCTGACCTATTTTCTCAAGTACAATGGCCATATTGTGTCCCTGCTGCCTTTTCCTAAAACCCTCGAGCACCTTGGGGCCTATTCACGAAAATACATTTACACATGTAGATTTGCTTGTGTGTAAATGTACTCTTCTATCTAGGTGTAAATCTACACTTTTGTGCTATTCACCATTTTCAAGTGAAGATTAACACCTAAATGTACAATTACATGTCTCCACCTCCTGAAAACAGGGAGTTGAGACACCTAAGAGTGAAGTGTAAAGTTACTACTAGAGGCTCGGCACACGTAGGGGGGAGATCTTAGTCATTAGTGCATAGATCACTGTATGGTAAAGTATAGGGAAAGTTAATCAAGTTTATTCATTTATTTAAAAAAATATATTTAAAAAGTTTTAAGGTGAAATAAAATTGTATATTAATTATTTAATTTATCAATAACCTAGAACCAATAAAATAAAATGTTACAGTACATTAACTCATCACATTAAATCTGTATTAAATATTTAAATCATTAAAATGTATTACTTTATATTTTAATTATTATTTTTTAAACTAAATGTAAGCGAATCCCACCCACACTAGCGTACTAAATGTAATTAAGTTATTTGTTTATTTAATTTCAATTTAATTTTTTGTCAAAGTTTAAAAGTTTGATTATGTTTTACAAATAAGTTCATTATTACTTTTTAAAATAATACATTATTTAATTTGTAATATAATGTGTTAACACTAACAACAATTATATATACTTCATGTTAACGTCAAAATAATTTTATCTAATTTAGCATTATTTTCTGTGGGGTTATAATTTAAGTTCCTGCCTCCATTATTTTTGTGGGAGTATGCGGCAGTATCTGTGAGCAGCCAGGTATGATACTAAACTTACTCCAAAGCTGGGCCAGAGTACACTTACAACTGTTTTGAAGCTGTTTGGACTGTAGGAGAGTTACTTGTGAATAGAAATAGGTCTACTCTTTTGCTGGTAGGCGATTGTATTAGTATTTCTCTCCCTAACTCCCTCATTACGCTTCCCTAAACCCCTTCTACTTTGTAGAATATATTCCCCATGCTTCAACCACTCCACCTGGACCTTCCCACATTTATACCTAAAACATGTACTAAAGTGTGCGTAGATATCTGCCACTTTGGAGGAGATCTCCACCTAGAAAAGATATGCAGGGTGGAGGCAAAGATATCCTTTCATTGGTTAGTGAATAGCTGTGTTTTGTTTTGTGACTAGTACCACTGTATTATTACTACTTCACATATTACACATCAAAGTTTATGTATAGGCTCCCTAGTTTACAAAAGACATAACCACTAGTTGTTATCCAACAACTTATTTGAGCCCTTCCAGTCACCCCATGTCAGTATCCACTCCTCAGAGATGGCCTTCTTTTGTTTTTACAAATTCATCGCCTCGGCTCGTAATAACAAACTCATCCATTCTAATCCTGCTTGATCTTTAGGCTGCATTCAATATTGTTGACCACTTGATCCTTCTGAAAACACCCCTCTCCCTAGAAATTTCATGGACAGATAGTAAGCGATTGGCCTACTTCTCCAATTGATGTTTTTCAGGCTCTGTTTTTTAAGTTCTCCCAAAGCCCCAAACTATTCTATACCTTCTCTTTAGAGTGTTCATTTCTTCCATTGGCTTCACCCGTGATCTACGGGATACTTTCACCAAAATCTTCTCTCTACTCTGTGTTACACATAATCCCATACCAAATTCTGTAACTGCATCTTAGTTTTCGTTCGCTGGATGGACATGCACTCTTTTAGATATAACTCTGCACAGACTGAAATCCTCCACTTTCCTGCCTCCACAACCCTCCTTGTCTAAACCTCGCTCAGAGACCCTCTCCCTGTACTCCAATGGATTACTTTGTCTCTTGCACACCCTCAACCTTACTGCATCAGATCAATTCAAGAAATATCCGGCATCACTAGCCCTTCACACTTTCCTTTCCATCTTCTACCACTCGCCTCAATCATCCTGTAAATGTACCCATCTCTAGATGTAACATTATCTGTGATTCATCCCTACTTACCTGAAAACAATGCACACAATCTCACTCTTTCACCATGTCCTAGCTACTGAGCCACGCCCGAGATTCCTTCTTCCCTCTCGGAACCTTACACACTGTAATATCACACAGGCAGCCCCAGATCTCTGCTGACATCTATTCTCTGATAACCAGCCCGTGATGACAAGTGTGCACTGGAAAAAACTGCATACATGTGATCATCTGGAAAGGTACAAATACGTGATTCATGCCTTCACCAGCGCTCTTGACAAATTCAAAGCATACTACTGCTAGAATCTCATCTCTTCATTCCAAACTCATTCAAAACATGTATCTCAATCCTTATAATCACTGTTCTTCCTACCTGGCACATCTGTTGCTTCTGATATAGAAAATTGGTGTGCAGTTCCTAAGTGTAGGTGAAAATATTCATGTCTTTGATAAAATGCCCTCACACACCCCGAAGGATGTCATGCTTCACCAAATATATCATTCAATGATGTCACATATTTATGGTGGGAATGCGACGCCTATGTTTAATTTAGGCTATAGAGTAGCTCTAAACCTATTTCAATGCCACTTTGCACTCACTGCACTACCTAGCCCACACACCCTCACGCAGCAAACGGCTTCAGCACAAAAAGAACTCCGCTAAAGAGCCCCTTCGTGGATGCCCGTCGGGCATTGCTGCGCCGTCCCAACGAGGAGCCAGCCCAATGATGAAGCATGACATCCTTTGGGGGTGTGTGAGGGCACTTTATCAAAGACCTGAATATTTCCACCTACACTTAGGAACTGCACACCAATTTTCTATATCAGTTAACGCTTGGGAGTACGTGTGCAGGACCTGGATAAAAATACTCCTGGTTTCCCTATATTGAAGAAACATCTGTTGCTTCATCATTTTTTCCAGCCATCACTTTTTCTAAATATAAAAATGCAAAGGTGGCAGAGTAGGCCTTTGTATAAACACATCACTGTCAGCTTTTCACAACCTTACTCCAATAACTCACACTTTTTTAACAGCGGATTGTCACTGTCACTGCACCATTTCACGCATATATTGTTGCTATTTAACATGCCCCATAACCCCCCAAATCTTTGCTTTTAGCTCTTTGAGATCAACTTCACACTTCTCTGCTCATTATTCTTGGTGGCTGTAATATATACCTAAAGAACATGCAAAATACAGTCTTCTCTTAACTTCATACTGACCATGCTCTCATTAATAACCAGACGCACCCCATTCCCTCAAATAGCAACCCACTTGATCTCATACTGATCTCTGAAGACAAAACCCACTCTTAGCCCTCCCTGGATCCACCCCCTTTGACCATGCCCTCATTCACTTACCCTTTACATTAATTAACTTCTAGAAAGCCTCCACTCTGTACCAAGTAACCCATCTATAAACATAAATGTAAATGTAAATGTCAAGGTACTTATAGAGTGTACTGTCACCAGACGGCCACCTTGCGGTGTCGCCTTTGCGGTTTCCTGGTGCTGATAATCATACCGCTGTGGAACCCCTCCTGGCTTTCCCTGTGAAGTGTCCACTCCTGGGCGCCCCCAGGGTGAACCAGGCATCCTTAGCGCTGTTGGGGCCGGTGTGGAGGCTAAGCAAGCTATTGCCCAGAGTTGCAGCGTGGGGCCCGTGATTAGAATAGGCACCGAGGCGAGAATAGACAGGTCCGAGGAAATTGAGCCCGAGCCCCGCCGAGGCGGGAATCGAACCCTGGTCCCTGGCCAGAACTCTGCTTCAGGGTCTGCCGCTCTAACCTCCTCTAACCACACTCCTCCACTATAAACATAACATTCTGGACCTCGTCGCTGCTTGCCCTAGTGCATTGCACAGTGTTCTCACTGCTTCGTCCGGTCTTGCCATCATCAAAGAGCTCAGGAACATGCTTCCCTCAGTCTTAGATCCACACTTAATCCTTCGCCACCACTTGCAGAGCCATCCATGGATCTCTCTCTCTGAAAGTCAAACTTCAGTCCCATTTGCACTGATGGAAAAGTTCCGGACCCCTGAATGCCTGTAGTTTCCAAATACTTTCTCCTTCCCTCACTATGCTTCTTGTCAAAGCTAAATATTCTTATCTCTTTATTGGAGAGTCACACCAGACATTTAGCTCATACCGTACAATCAATGTCTTCCAAACCTTCCATATCTATCACCTCGTCAGCTCTTACAACCATTAATTTTGACAAATAGTTCCATTCGAAAATTCAGGACCACACACTCAATTCTGCGTGTAATACCTCTAACTCTGTTATTCACTCAAACGGCGAGAACTCTTCTACGGTCTCAGGCTCATCACATAAACACAGCAGAAGAACAATCCTCACTAACAACAACCCTTCATACTGAACCAGGCACCTTCACCCTCACACCTCAATCATACCTTAAAGGTGGCAGAGTATGTATTTTTCTAAACAATTTTCTGACAGCTTATCATCCCTCCGTATTCCAGGTCAGTAACTTGTTATCGCTTGAGCAACTGATCATTACTATCACTGCCCCATTTTGAACCTTCCACACAATCTCACAAAAACTTTCAAGGCTCTTTACATCCTTCACTACACACTCTGTCCTTCTCTTTATTTGAGGACTGTATTCTTTATGTAAAGAACCACAAAAGAAATACACTCTTCTCTCAACTTGCTGACTACGTGCTCAACAAAATTCATACATCTCCCACCCAATCCGAGGGCAAGCCACTTGACTGCATACTGGTCTTTGAACAAATCACCCACGTTAAATCCTCCCTATGCCCTTACCCCATCCACCATGTGCTTATCCACTTGTCCCTCAAATGACTTCTACCCTGTACTCACCCAACTCATCCATCTCCAGACATCCCTGCTTATCACAACACAGTGCACAACGACCTCACTAGTCTTTTGATGACCTCTCAACACACTGCACTTAACCTTAGATTTACTCTTCCATCTCAGAACCTAGAAGTCTTCAACACCCAATCGGACCACTCCCGACGTCTAGTGTTTGACAGCCAACATGCGATCCCAACTGCACCACTAAAAAAAATACAGAACCACGGGAAGCACGCAAGCATGCTCCTCATCCTTGCCACTATCTATGTTAAGCCCAACTCATACTACTATAGAATCTCAAATGTTCATTTCAGCCTCATCAAGACCTTTGTGTCATATCTTATATTCACTGCTCTCCAACTTCACAGACCTGCCATATCATCAACTTATAGCGATGTCTCTACCAAGCAGGTTGGATCCCCGCTACACACGAGATGGATGTGTGCATGCCCTCTTCCTCTTCTCCCCTTGTTGGACACTACTGGGACCAACACACAAAAACTGCAGGTGATACTACAATCTGTTCAGTTACTGGTGGGTGTGGGAGGGATGAAAGAGGGATGGGGGATGTTCCCCTAATGAACTTTGTAACAGCAATGTCTATGTGCTTTCAAATGGCAATAAAGTATTATGGAAAAAAAAAACTTTTTGCGATTTCGCTAAAAAAATTAACTCAAAAATTCACAGTAGGAGAATCATGCTGCAGGCAACACCCCACCATCCTCTTGTACCCTACCACTCAAAACAGCAAGTTCCGCCTGCTTCCCATGCTTATTCAATCTAATTTTTTGTACTTCATGAAACAGCTTAAAACCTGGTGATTCGCTTGCCCAGTGTAAAAGATGTAAGCTGTAGGTTTCAGATTTAGGATCGTTTACTAGTCAGTGCAGTAGACATCAGCGCCAAGACGCAATTGGCATTCGCGCACTTTAAAAAACAAATCAATGTTAATTCACAACCTCCCATACAGAACGCCTTTCCATTCTGAAAACAATTAAGCCCCCATGCTCCCAGAACATATCTCAATCATTTTCAGGTATTTTGATTTTCTAAAAATAAGGTAGTCTTCAAATATAACCAGATCTCCATCATCACAGGCAGTTGCTGCTCAATTCCGAAATTACTGTAAACATCAGTAATTTCACAATGTTAATGTACTAAAATTCTTTACCTCTTCTCAAAAAGACATATCATAAAGTGTAAATTCCTAGTACGTCCCCTCCAAAATCAAAAACAAGTTACAACTCAAAACTCACAATAGACTGTTCCCAACATACACCAATGCTTGTATTGTTTACAACAGCAAATCTAGCCAATCATCAACTCTTACTTCAGTGCTCTTCACTCCAAATCACCTGCCATATTTCTTATTGTATTTCTCTTGACTCCTTTCTGTGATTCTTCACTGCGCTCATGTCCACCCATGCTGTTCCTGAATTACCAAACCACAAAGGCATCAACTTGGAGACAGCTGCTTTACCTTCCAATGACACAAACAGGGATATACCAGTAATGGTATATGGTGTGGTCGTGTGGACACATTAAACCCAGTGAATGCTTCCAGCACACACCCACAGGTAAGGATAATTGTGTTTTCCACAAATATTCGATTCACCTTTTTTTTTATGGCCCAAATAATTTAGGGCCAGATTTAGAGTGCATTTACTCAGTCAGCGTGGTGGTCTACTTTACTCCATCGCCCTGTAAGAGTAACCACATTCCAAATTTAGCGATCTTCTCTGCCCCAGCGGACATCTCTTATATTGACAGGAACCATTGTCGCATCAGTTTTTGTCAATGCACTGAAAGTGCGATACGGCTCCGTCAAATGAAACAGCCGTACACACACTTTCAATTTCGTTTTCATTTTCAAAAAGAGAATCCCAAAGTGGGATTTTCGTTTTGAAAATAAAAAAAGGTAATGAGACCCCTGGCATAAGAGTTTCCTCCCATGGCTTGGAAGTAATTGAAATATAGAGAAGGGGCGTCCTATCCACAGTTATCTCGGAGCAAATGCAGGTGAGGTGCAAAAGATTCTCTGGGCCTCATTTATGAGAAGGGGCGCATCGCTGCACTGGAGTATGTCTGAAAACAGACGCTACTCCAGCAATGTGTCCTTTCACATGGGGCTTACCCAGTGTGAAAGGGTCTGTGTCACTCCAACGACCCATTCTAGCGGGGGAACGCCCACCCTGCATACATTTTAGCTGGCGCAGGTATAATGTAGCGCAGAGCGTTACGAAGTGACGCATCTGCCTAGATGCGTTACTAGATGCGTTACTTCATAAATATGGCTCAAGGTGGCGCATATTTAATGTCAATGTCGGTGCAAAATTGACGCAGGGCCTCATAAATAAGCCCCTCGGTATTTGAGCCACATCAGCGACAACCTCTGTCGGCAGAGTGTAGCTATGCTGTTTATAATCTGTTGTCGGTGAGCAGCCCAGGAGGCCCAGCTGCAGCTTTAATTTCAGATGAAGTGAGTATGTACAAGCCAAGTACTTCGCTCACTTTAACTGCAAATAAATATTGATGGCCATCCAGGCGTGTGCTCTTTGTGCGAGCTCCTCTTTGTCCTTTAAAAGAGAGATTTTGACCATTGCGAAGTTAACTGGTTTTATAAAAGCATCAGAAGTAATTGGCAGAACCCAGAGATTCCCAAGCGGCATATTTACTAGAGATTGATCCAGATACTCTTTTAAGCTGCTGCAGCAATTGCCACTGCCTGTGTTGTCGATTGTTGACCACAGAATATTGCCTAGTGTATTAGGCTCCGCATGTTTTAATTTAAAACAGCACTTGACTGTTGCACCCTGCCTCGCGATCGATCGCCTCATTAGGCCAAACTCCAACCATATTTGGCTGGGGGAGGAGCTCTGTGCTAAGTTTAAGACCTGGGGTCTCCAGGCCCTAAGGGGGTAACGTGACAAGAGCGGCTGGGCACCCAAAGGCTCGTGTGTAAAGCGACCATACAACACGCACATCAACTGAAGCAAGGAACGCACACAATAAGGGACGCCACACTGTAGAGATTTATGCAAATAACTCAAGTTTATCCAAGCAGTTCAAGATAAATGCAGTTCATGGGATAACAAGGCACTTCATAAGATATAAATGCACTTCATGAGATATAAATGCAGTTAATGAGATGACAATGCACTTCATGAGATGACAATGGCAATTCACTTATGTCAGCGTTTGATTCGCCAGCACCATATTCACCAGTATGATATTCACCAGTAGGTTATTCACCAGTATGTTTCCTGCAGGCTCTAGGCCACCCTTGTATATCTTACTCCCCGTGGTAGGGTTTGGGGATTGGAGCGCCACTCCTGGGGGCGTGCAGGGACCCAGGGTAGACCTCGCGGGCCTACCGCTACCTTGGTTACCTGTAGCGCCTCAGTGGCGATCACCGCGCTCTACGCGCTAAGCGGGCTTTGTACACCTCGGGACCAATCTGACGAACACCTTCAGAGCAGAGCATTAGAACATAGCGCCACTCGTAACCAGCACGCAATGCCTACTTCAGAGCAGAGCATTAGAACATAGCGCCACTCGTAACCAGTAAGCAGTGAATACTTCAGCACTGAGCATTAGAACATAACGCTACTCGTAATCAGTAAGCAGTGAATACTTCAGCACTGAGCATTGGAACATAACGCTACTCGTAATCAGTAAGCAGTGAATACTTCAGCACTGAGCATTAGAACATAACGCTACTCGTAATCAGTAAGCAGTGAATACTTCAGAACGGAGCATTTAGAACATAGCGCTACTCGTAATCAATAGCAATGAGTACTTCAGAACGGAGCAGTTCACGGAGCACAACGATTCTTACAGAGCGAGCCTCTCACACTCCGGTGCAGTTCGTGGGGCACAGCGCTCTTTAACAGTCTGCAGAACAGGGGGGCAATCCCTCGGAGGGGTCACAGTCCTGGATTAACGGGGGACTCCCACGGAGGGGGAACCAGGGTCTCAGGGTGCGGTGCTGCGCCCAGTCGATAGGGGGCGCACCGGGGTCCTTCCCAAGCCTCCGGGCTTACCTTGATCACGACGGCAGCGACGGGGCCCCGGGCTTCTCCGCGGGCCTCGCCTCGATGAGGGGCACTCGTCCGGTCTCCGGGCCACAGCGGTGAGCGCGCTTCAGCCTCCACGCCACAGGGGGGGCTCAAATTAAGCTGAGAGTTCCGCGCTCAACGGGGCTTGCTGCAGGGGATCCCAGGCCAGGACATGGAGCGCAGGCGTCACAGCGCTAATACCTGGTCGATCCCCAGCAATTCCACAATCAGCTTGGCATCTGGTTTCAGTGTTCAGTCTTGACACGAAGTCACAGCATTCAGTTTCAGTATTCAGTTGTTCTATAAAGTCTTAATGGCGCAGATGTCTCTGGCGCCCTTGGGGGTTCTGTTCGTGGGGGGTAGGGAATGAGTTGGCGACTAGGTCCTTCCTAGTCAGGCTGGGCAGAGGTTCCCTGGGTCCTCCTACTGCTGGGCAAGATCAGTGGGTTTCACAGGATACCTCACTCACTTAAGAGGCAGCACCTAAATCCTGTCACTCTCAGAGGCATAAGTCCCTGGCTAGGCCCTACCGCCTACACTCCTGCGTGGATTCTCCAGCTCTGCTTTACTCCACTGGCCAACTGACTAGAAAAAGTTCCCCGCCTGACTTAAGTAGCCCTAGGTCAGGTGACCTCTAGCCAAGGCGGCAAAAGTAAAACCACACCTCCCTTCTAGAAGGTTCCAGCACATTCCAGGAGCTTCCCTATTCTACCTATGGGACAAAAAAGGCGGGCTGGTGTCGCAACATTGTTGTGGGGTTCCAGCCAGCTCCTGGCAGCTAGGGTGCTACTATGAAAGACCACTCTGCAGTAGCAGGGGTCTGTGGCAGCCATCTTGGGAGAAGGGAGCACCTGCACCTTAACACTGATTGGCAATGAAAAGGCGCCCGGAGACCTAAGTCCAACATCAAAATGAGGGTGGAAAAAATGAGGCACGATAAAAAAATAGATGGGGAGACCACCCTAGGGCTGACAGGTCCAACACTAAGTTTAAAATGTAACAATAACAACTTTTACTTGCAATTTGTCCAATAAGGCCGAGTTACAGCTGTGAAGAGCCTCACTGCCGTAGGTTATAATTGGCAAGACCTTTGCTGCCATTACCCTTAAAAGAGGGTCAAGTGTTGGACCCTTCAACCTCCCATGTAAGATGTTAAAAGCAACAATGAGGGTGCTGCTCTTGTTTGTGATGGCCCAGAGCTGTTGTTTGACCATTCCCTTGTCATCTAGTAGCACGCCTAAGTACTTATATTCTTTTACTGAGTCCAGAGCATATGCACCGAGGCACCAAGCTGCATTTATCTTGACTGCCTTGCTGACCATCATCACCTTGTTTTTTTTTTTGGTTAATAACTAGGTCATTTTGCGTAGCGTGTAGTTGTAGCATGTTTATCGGTCTCTGCAGGTCTACTTTGGTTTGACTGCACAAAACTACGTCATCCGTGACGCGTGTAAAATTATTTGAATATGTTGAATAAAACGATTTATAAAAAAACTAAAAAAACAACATCTTGGTATGTGTGGATCTTTCTTGACAGAAGGGAGCCACCTCTAATTGTAACCGCACCCATGTGCGGCTATAGAGTGACTCAATGATTCTGAGCAGGTGTGGAGGGATGTGCGAAGCTCTGAGCTTCCTCCAGAGCTTCACTTGGTTTACACAATCGAAAGCTGACTTATAATCGACAAAGCAGAGGAAGGCGGTGCAATGCTACTTTCCCATTTTATCAAGCAGGATGGGCAAGGCCAGGATATTTGTAATTCTGCTAGAATCGCTCCTAACACCAGTTTGGGATATTGGGATTATTCGGTTTGATTCCGTACAATCAATCAGAACATGTAAAACGAGGGATACGAAATGTTTTTACTTATATCGTAACTTGTACTTACAATCCACCATAAGATACACAAATCCATCCATATACTTTCATATTCTTCTACCTGATTTATGTCCATATCCTTCCCTTCAAATTAAGAATCGTTCATCCATTTCTTGCTTGTTTTATATTGGAACCTTCCAACTCTTCTATTTTCAATTTTAATTTGTGCATATATGTTTCCTTTGTGATTATTGTGAATAAACTCTGGATTCAATAAATACTTCCTTATTTCCAAATTTGCCTCACTTATTTGAATAACATGGGGTGTAATCTCTATCTTCTGGATGTCAATCAGGTCCCCCTTTTTCTTGTTATTTTTGCAGTCATCTTTTACCAGCATTTCTTACAACTTTTAACATACATCTACTTCATTTACTATTTGTATAATTATTCTTCTACAGACTTTTGCAAAGATTCCTTCTTCCACACTCTACAAATTAAAGTTCCCGCATGACTTGAAGCTTTCTGCCCATCTTACCCCAAGTCTTTAGTATTTTATTTTCTGTGAACCCTTTAATCTGGTCTGATCTTTAATTGCTGTGTGCTAGGTAATTATTCATTCTCATTCTTTGTCATTGCAGGGACTGCTCTCAAGTGGTCACCTTTACCTCTCGAACTATTTTTCTCAGACTAATTAACGTCCACCCCCTTACTGATGGATTCCTGCAAGGCCCACTTCTATTTATGCTCTGTGCCTCATCTTTTGGAAGAAATATTTTTTTCAATTAGTTTACACTAAGTTATATGCTGCTGACACTCAAATCTTCTCTTCCCCTCCTTCAAGCCAAAGTTACAGACCTAAATCTCTACCTATCACGTACCTGCCTCCTATCTATCACTAGATGCCAATGCACTCACTCCTACTTAACACTGCAGAGCCTGTCACCAAGGTGAGCCCTGCTGGTTAAAGAAGAAAATTGGCTCTAAAGGATTGATGTCTCATGATCACTGGTATTTGTTTTCCTTCTATATTGACTTTTCCTCATTATCTTTGTACCTTATTGTATTTGTTATTCTTGTTAATTGAATTTGTTTCTTTGTATATTCTCCATCTTTCCTCAGTGGAGAGATGTTTTGTATCGTGTTTACTGGTATAGTCTTGGTTCTCTGTTGTGTGGAATCTCCATGGTCCAGATGTCAATAGTTCCCACTTTTCTTGTTATTTTTGCAATCACCATCTTCTAAGACCATTTCCTTTCCATTTTTACATACATCTACTTTATTTACCATTTGTACAGTTGTTGTTCTATATACTTTTTAAAGGTGTCCTTCTCCTACACTTTACAAATTAAATTTCTCACACATCTTGAAGCATTGTGCCCAGCTTATATCAAATCTATAGTATTTTATTTTATGTGAACCCTTGCTCTGAACTTTGTTCGCTGTGTGCTATACATTTAATAATTTTTATCATTCCTTGTCAGTGCCGGGTCTGCTCTCACGTGGTTCAATCTTACCTCTCCCACAGTTTTTTTCTCAATTTCAGACTAATGAGCATCCACCTCACTTACTGTTGGAGTCCGCGAGGCCCACCTCCATTCATGCTCACTATCTCCTCTTTTGGAGCAATAATTTCATCTATACTGACCTATATCCTGATGGCACTCAGATCTTCCCTTCCCCTCCTTCACCCCAAAGTTACATGCCTGAATATCTTTCACTTACCTGTCTATCACTAGATGACAATGCACTCCCTCCTATTTGACACCCCATACGCTGAAATGTTAATCTTCCTGCCTCCACCAACTTTCTCATCTCCATCAAATCAGTGAGACCATCGCTCCATCCTTCACTGTCAAAAATATATAAAAGATTTATTGATGCTTATTGATTCCCAATTGAGGATTCATCACCTTCACAACCACAGTGATAGGTTATTAGCTCCCAAGCGTAAGAAAAATCCGCCATCACCTCAGATTCCATCCAACTAAAGATCTCCTTCATACTTCTCTCATCACAAAGCTAGATTACTGAATCAGCGTGTTGATGGAACTCCTCAAGCATGACTTCTCACCCACAAACAAGGTTATCCCCTTCTCAACCGGAATATTCTCCCTCCTACGTTGGGAACCCATCTCTCTCTACTGCCTTTCTTTTATTTTATTCTCAACCAGCAGCAGTGGCCAGCTCAAAATTCTTACACCAGCTTCCAAAGCATTTCATGGCCTGGTCCTTCCTTACTTAGAAGGATGCTTCACTTATCACACCTCCACTTGATTACAATGATCTACTAAAGTTCACCTGCTCACAGTTCCCAGCTCTCCTCATGCAGAATCCTACTTCTGCCACCCTACCTACTTGACACCATAAAAACATTTGACCCTAAATAAGAGGAACTTTACCTCTCTACCCACCTTTGAAACTGCCTTCATTGGTCAGGAGGCTCATCAACATGGTTTAAATGTCACATCTACCTGTTTCTCTTCTCACCACCAGCCAAGGAAGATCTGACGTGTATAAATGTAAATATGTATAGATATATACAATACTTGTCTATTCTTACAATGCATCCTCCTGCACAATGGCTTCCATGACCGACAACTGCATCTTTTGCTGCTAACCCAAGTTTGTTTATTTGCCTCTGTACTGAATTTGTTATTTTGCAAAACATTTGTATTCAAACTTAATTTCAGTGAATAAAGTCAAAACCTATCGTAATCAAGAATTCATTATTATTGCCAGTTCCATGATCATAGAAAATTCAAGTCTTTAAGACAGGTATATGTCTTTTGGGCAGGTATAAATCCATTTTCGTCATCATGAAAAAGTCACAAGCCTATGAATTAAAGCTTCAACAATCATTGTACTGTCTTGTTTCAAGTGAGCTATTGATGTGTAAGGTTACAATCTGTTTGTATTTTACCGTTTTGACAATATAGCATCACTTTATTTATTAATGAAGATCAAGAATGTTGATTGTGAAGTCCTTCCATAAAGACATCTTAGACAGAAAGACGATGAAGCATTTGTAAAGGTGATCGAATTTTGTCACAATTGTAAAATAATGACATGTAAACTTCTCTCTGATCTAAGTTTGAGAAAGAATTCAGAGGATGGGATTGTTGGGATGGGAATGTTGCCTGCAAGGTAAACAGGCATGTGTCCCTGTATTGAATGACCCGACTGCATGTGAAACAGATTTTTTGGGATTTATGTTGGCCTAGCTAACACGCTACTTCAGTATGTGCACTGATGCACAGGCCTGTCTATTGGGAATCCAAGGTCCAAGGACGTGTTCTGTGACCTAGAGTGGCACACCAAGGATGCCCTCTTTATTGACACGGGACTACCGTTCACGTCCTGGGTGGTTGGCATGAAGTGGCGGTTTGATCATATCAATATTTTTGTGGGTTAATATTACTGAGCTGACCTTTTTCTGTTTCAGGAAGAGTGCAGCTTACTGGGACCACTCATGTAAAGCTCTGCTTACATCTTGCACCCAGACCGTGTGCTAACATCCCATGAGCATGTCGAGAGCTTGTACGTAAGGTGGGGATGGTAGTAAGACTCTGCGAAATGGCGAAAATCCTATTGGTAGGATCAGTGGGATCCATTTTGGATAGCCTCTGGTTTGATAATGCTCAGGATAGAGAATGGGATTTAGATTCCCCAAAGAGTGGAAGTATATTGCCTGCATTATTGAGCTGAAGAGGAGAGGCTGAGACACTAAAGTGAGGGAGGATGGAGATGATGGGGCCAGGTTCCCTGATTCCAATATACTCTGGAACCCTCGGTCAATAGACTTGGAAGCGTAGCGGGGGAGAAATAACTTGTCACATCAGATTCACAAGGACAGTATTTTATGACTCCGAAGAATCACAGACTCCAGGTTCTAGGTTTAGTGGGTTTATTACAAAGCCAAAAATAATTGGACATACAAGCACCTCAAGGTGAGTTTGTAGAAATACATTGGGACTAATACAAAGCTGAATCTGCGTGCTATATTCAATCTGTGGATCATGAAATGAATTATGATTTCCAAGATCAGAAACACAGGCAATAAGTGCCCCCACGTCAATATCAGACTTCATTGAAGGTTTGTGAGTATAAAGTATTAGTCTGTCCCTACATTACCACTAACGTGACATCCCTACTTAGCATTCCCCAGGCAATTCAGGAGAAGTTGTCAGCACGTGAAGCCTTCCTAAGAAGTGCACTCCCGTTGTATGGGTCAAGTAGCCAAAGGCTATAGAGCTTGTTTTAAGATGCGCCTTTCCTCACCATCCATCTCCTCTCCTCCTAACTCAACCCCCGGGGCTCAATCCCTAATTCCAACATCAAAATCATAAAACATGCCCATTTCTCATCGTCTGATCGCCTCATCCTGCTGGGCACCTCCTCATAGGTGATTTTTCCACTCAGCTTCGATACTCCCAGCTCCTTGCTCGATGACCTTGATTCCCAGGCCTTCTCCAGTGAGAAAGAACACCGTCTCACATTATCAGCACTCCCCATACAAATGTGTCCTCTCCTCCCTGAGCCTAACTCCTAAAACAAAAGCATTATTCTAACTAACAACGATGAACTTCTCCACCTGCAACAGAAAAGTGAGAAAAGAACAAACCCAACATACACATGAAGTTCCATTATTAAACCTCTATTACGAGAGCTTCCAGGGAGAATGCCTTTCAGGCCTACAGAAATCGGTCTATATAAGAAAACAGCACATAGGCCTCACGAACTACATATAAATGAACATTTTAACTAACCTTTCTAAGTCAAAATGTTACATGAGCACATCAAATACAAGGGTAATTGTGAGTACAGAATAAGTCTGTAAGTTAATGTTTTCAACTAAACACAAGTGTATTGCAACGGTAATTTCTTAATGTTTATGTGGAATATAAACCTTGCACATCACATTTCATATTATTACAGTACACATTGTACTGTCTCATGTTAATACGACAAAAGGATAAATGTAGGTGTGAACTACTCGTGATTATGATGCACCCCTACAAATGAAAAGAGCACAATCGTGCTCTATCAGAGACATGGCTAATCTTAGAAGTTCTACTAGTAGGACCTTGTGGCAAATGATTGCTGATTAGTTCTTCTTGAGCACTGCGATTTGGTGGATGGTAGGGGAGAGGGTGGAGGTCAGATTGTTTGGTTAAGGGTGTGGCAGCTTCTATCCTTGACCTTCATTTTTCTCCTTCCCTTTTCTCCTTCCCTGAGTGTTACTTCAGGAAAACCCATGACAGCCAGATGCAGAGTTTTACACTTCACGGTGCCCATGTTTTTGAATCCTCCTGTTTGGAGTCACCATCGGTTACTAAAGGATTGGTGAGTGCTTCCATACAATCTAATGTGGCAATCAGAGATTTTATCCCACCATTACCCATGTCCGCAACTGTGTCCCAGCCAATTGCTTTTGTTTCAAAATTTTACAGTTAACAGGACTGAACACATTTTCATCATTTTGGGTGATTAAGAAAATATTTTGACATGTTCTGTGTTACATGGAACATGTTTCCTGTATTGTTGTCTCCCTTTATATACCTTATGTACCCTGCTGGTCAGTGTTTATTAGTTGGCGCATCAGTTGATGTAGCTGGGCTGCCAGAGTACCTGTGAAAATGTTTACGTCAAGATTAAGGAGAGAAATGGATCAATATGTTCTCCCTAGTGCTGTGTCTTTTCTTGATGTTTTAATCATAGAAAACAGGGTCCATACATAGATTTTACACTGCTCAATTCTCCAAGTAATAATTGAAGAAGCCACTCAGAACTGGGACCTGGGTTTGCCCAAATTTATTACAGAAGGTTCTTGTTTAGCCGTCAGGTCCTGGGACATTTGCCAACTTCAGTCCCTTTTTGAAACAGGCATTGCATCCTGAGACACTCAAGTAGGAGAAACCAGAGAGTAATTAGCGTTTTCCTCCTCATATAAAGTTTGGTAAAAGGATCTTATTTGGTGTCTTTCCCTCTTGATCCCAAATTTTCACCCCAACTGGATCTGTGAGCTAGCCCATCCCAGGATGAACTAATCTAGCCCTCAGTCAGCTTGTGCTCTTCAAAGTACTAGTGTTTTTACTCTGAGCAGGCTGTGCTCAGCGTTACCATTTTCATAATGTAACAAGTGCACAATTCGGGCTGGGCTGTACTACTGCTGCAGGCCCAAAACTGATTTCCATATGGCTGCGGCCTGTGAAGAGTGGCACAATGCGAAAAGACAACAGACTGGAATGCAGCCCAAAGCTCACAGTGCCACAGGACTGAAGGTAAAGCTCACTGATGAAGTTTAAGTAGGTCAAAACCTGTGTTTGTTTGTTTGTGTTTAGCTCTGGGGAAACCACATTTGGCAGTTTGGACTGGACTCTTCATACAGGAGTTGGACCAAGAATAAATTGCATGTGGCCCATTTCTGTGTAGAGAGGCACCGGGGCCGTTGCCAGCAGCTGAGATTAATTCAAGCATTCCTTCCATCACTTTTTTGTTCGTTATTGTAGGTGATAACTATCAACTACACTATTTCCATGATCTCTTATTTGTCGTCATAAAAGTGTGCTTTGTTTGAGATGTCTCCCTTCAGGATCTAAGGGGCACTACGTAGTGCGTGCAATCATCTCCTTCTGGTCGGTTCCTAATAGGGTGGGGGAGGTGCTGGACAAAGCCATGCATGCTGTCTCCTTTTACCCTCAATGAATAACCCTGATGTGTATTTATCATGAATGGTTTTCAAGGGATTATTGTTTCTCTCGTAATTCTATGATCTGTTTCTCTCATAATAATTTAGCCCTAATCTGAGTTTACTTCTCATTTGGTATGGGCCTGACCTCCACCCTGAAGTCTTTCAGTCAGTTCGTCTTGTAGTTCTGCGGTATTCAATCACTCTCCAGACTTTGGACATATCTTCCACAGGAGGCACTGGACATCACTGATGCCCACTCTCTTGTGTCTTCATTACCAGCACTTTATGGACCAGAGACTGCCTCTCTCATTTATTTGCCTCCTTACATTTCCATAGTTTTGCACAGGCCTTGGTTCATCTGAGTTTCTCAGTGCTCTATAATACCTTGCCAGGTAGTTACTCAGATTAGTACAAATAATGTTTTCTAGTGAAATCTATAATTGAGTTGACTTACCCCATTGCTGAACACTTCTTTTGGGCCACTTCGGGGTCTCCTTCAAAATTGTGCCCCCCAGATGACGTCTAACTACTCCATTTGCTACATGAGGCACGTTAGATCCGTTGATCTTTTCTTAGAAATAGGTCTAGATTATATCAATCAATCAATCAATCAGGGTACTTGTAAAGCGCGCTACTTACCCGTGAGGGTCCCAAGGCGCTGAGGGGTGTGGGGGGTGGGTGCCGCTACTGTTCGAAGAGCCAGGTCTTGAGGAGTCTTCTGACTATATTGGCAGATGGGCCACAATACTTCAGTTTCAAGTGCAGTGAATGGCAGCCTTTTGTGGGAGAGGGTCCATAGAAGTAACTGTGTTTTCTAACACATGGAGAGTCATACCTTTACATTTCTTTTTTCTCCTATGCTTAAATTGACTTCTGCCCAAGAGCCACTGTGACACTTCTTGCATTCCAGCCCCATTCCACATTGTTTCAGGCAAGGGCCCCACCAGTCAGGTGGTCTTTTAGGGACACTCACAGTAGTCTCACTATGCAAGGTTGCCACACTTCTTGCTTCCACCTTCTGAAGACCCCTTATTTTCCCTTCTTCATTCATGGCGAAAGAGTTGCCTGCATAACTTGGACCCAGGCCTGCTTGGGTTCACTCAGGCCGGTCTGTTCCCACCTTGGGACTTTTAGGTGCTAAAAAGTTGTGGACACTAGGACGGCACTCTTACTAAGTGCGTAAACACAGTGACCTCCTGACGCTGCTGCACTAGAGATCAGGGCAAGAAGCCCTTACTGCCAGTGCCCAAGGACCTTCTGGTACTGCTGCATTTTGAGGGCCTCATTTATGGGCTTTTGCCGTACGGCAGCGCAGCAAGCCTTGCTGCTGCGCTACCGTACAGCAAAAGAAAAGGGCAGGAATGCGCTGTATCTATTACATACGGTGCATTCCTGTCCTTTTCCCCTGCACCGCTGCACAATGGGCTGCTGTGTACCAACGCAGGCACCTTTGCACCATGGTGCAAGGGGGCCTGCGTTGCGCAGATTGTTTTTGTGCAGGAAGGAAAACCTTCCTGCACAAAAACAATCACAAGAGGCTTTTTACTCTTTCTATGTGTGCTTCAGAATGCAGCCCACATAGAAAGAGGAACAAGCATTGGCATAGCCAATAGGTCTCGCTTTTGGGACCTTATAAGTATTTAGTTATGCAACTGTTGCATGGCTAAACACTTATAAGGTCCCAAAAGCGAGACCTATTGGCTATGCCAATGCTTGTTGTGTTTTAGATCTGCCATCATAGAAGTATCCCAGGCACTTTAAAAATAACTACTGTTTATAATGGAAATCTGTGGAAAGCAGATTTGTAACAAGTGTGTCATTTTAAGAATAGGTGTCCCGTGTTTTGTTGAGCAAGGTGCCTCAGGCAAGAGGATATATCTACGGTGGTGTTTATACACAGCACTGATTTTTTTGAAACATAGAATGCTTTTTTTGAGCCACCTAATGACTTGCGGAGAGATGCCCGTGCAATATTTATGCAAATTAGCGACTTGCTTATAGTTTATAAGTTTCTTATTAGCATATAAGGCTTTACAAAGCAGCATGTGCAAATACATTGTTTTCCAAGTTATGCGTTTTTATGCATTTTCGCAAATTATGTATTGCTACTTACAGTTAAAAATCCACAGCACACAGCTTTGCATCACATTTAAGATTAAACACATAATTACAGTTCTTTCATAAAAGCACATTATTACTATTCATCTAAAAAGGCATATTCACCCCCAAAACTAAGCAGCTGTCAACAATAGGGTATAAGGCGCGTGCACACCGCCTGCAAGGCTTACCAGAGTTACTATTAGTCGCTTTATAATTGTTTTGGTAAGTGACATTCAAGGTTGAATGAGCAGGAGAGCCGCTGCTGTAAGTCTGCACATTAAATTATCAAGACTTGAATAACAATGGACCACAGAAGGGCCCCAGCCAGCCAGGAGCAGTTTTGAAGCTCCCGTCTGCTTCCCTCATATCTGCCTGCCATGCGCGATCACGATCAAACATCAAAGCGGCCCTGCGGCCGCAAAAGTGAAAGTAATCGCGGTAAAGCGCGGCGCGCGCGGCCGCGCACATGCACTGTAGCTCTAGGCTGGCCTGGTAGCACTTTTTGGAGCCCTCTCAATAAGTCTCGCCAGACCAGCGCATGCGCTGGGTCAGGCGAGACCTAAAAACGAGGAGAAATAAAGATAGTTATCCTCGTTGTGCCTCCCTTACGTCTCCCCGGGGAGGCATACGTTTTTGGCGCTGCCTCAGACTTACGATTTCTCATAAATCTGGCGCAGTGTTAAAAAGCCATGGATGTTGCTGGGAGCGCCCCAAGCAACACCCATGGAACGCCCCTTTCTGCGTGAAAGTGGCACATATTTATAAGGCCAAGAAAAGTCACGTAACATGGCTTTACGTGGGCTCATAAACATGCTAGTGGCGCAATAGTGCCAGTAGGGCCTCATAAATGAGGCCCTGAATCTCTAAATATTGCTGTCCTTCCACCAACCACAGCCAGGGATCGCACTCCATCACCTACCACATGTCTGCTTTTATCTCAGCTTTAATTCCTCCCTGCAGTACCTAACCACTGTACTCAGTGGACTCCCTTGTGCTTGCAGCATACCAGGAACTGAGTTGAATTTTGTGAAATATATTTTTTCAGCACCTCCTGCACCTCTCCATTATTCAACCATTGGGTGCTGACCCAGGCCTCTTAACGACTAGCCGCCGACTTGCAACGTTTCACCTTGGGGGCAAACCAGGATGCTCCTGGGAATCAGCAAGCCCTTTATTGGCGTCTCTGCCTCCCAGTACCTCTGTGACTCCCTGTGACTCCTCCCGGCTGCTGTTTGCTTGCTCCAGTCATGTTTTCAAGACATCTACAATGACTGTTCGTGAATCTACAGTTAATGAGTTGCAGGAGTGATTATTTCCATGGGTGTTGGCCATTCTGAAAACCTGACTGGATTTTGCTGTTTGGTGTGTCGATGAGTCAAACCACTTATGCCTATTCTAATTAAGGATTATTGTTCGTAAAATTCCAGTTTTGTTCCATGACAAAATCTTCTTTCCTGACATAAAATCCGACAGTCGGGGCAGCCCTCCGCTAAGGGGTCAGATTAGCTGTTATAACTTGTTATGTGTCTGGTAAGGCGTAGAAGCCACATGATTTGCTGACACGTGAGGCTCACCTAAAAAGGGTCATTTTAATTATGGGGAGGTTAAACCAGTTCAACGTGTTTCACTTCCTGTGACCTCCAGACTCGGGTGTGGTCTGAGGTGTAGTCAGAGGAGACGTGCAGTGGGTTGGCCATCGAAGGCGAAGGGGAGTTGCCCTACCTGGAAATTACCTACTTTTCCATTCACCGCTCCGCCTAACTGAGCAGTTGCAGAGGTTAGAGTTTGATCCAAATGTTCATCTTTAAATTTAAGAATGATGCTGGCAGGGTGTGATATTGGGTTGTTGCCAATTGGCCCATTGAGACTGTGGGACCATGGTCCCAGGTGTGAGATGTTTGAGGTGCCTGCCGATGCATTTTGAAATCTCCCCACGCTGCCGGGCTCGCGAGGCACCAATATGTGTGTCACAGTCACCTCGCCATGTTTAGTGGTCAGCCCGAGAAGAACAGAAAAGGCCAGATTGCATAGTTGAGTTGAATGAGAAAGCAAAGGTGTAAACTTGCAAAAGATTTGCCTGTTCGAGAAGGAGCTGAGAGGTCTTCCAAGGTCACTGCCACAAGTGACCTGCTTGTTACCCGCTTCCTGAACTGTTGTTATAGCTGACTCCACAGTAAACCCTATATATAATTAGTTCCCTTGTACACCTGTTCATACCCCTATGCTGTAATTGTAACTTTGTCCACCTCATCCATGACTTGGTTGACATGGACCAAGCACAGATTGATTCTTCTTTAATTAGTGCCTCTCTGCTGCTCATACTGTTCAGGCACTTTAAAAAAACAAATCTCCCCATGTTGCTTCTTTCAATTCTCAGTGTTGCTGGCAACCGTCATATCTCCACTGTTTGCGCAGTGATTAAAAGTTTTTTGTTACAGCACACCCTTTCGCAGCCGTGGCCCATGCAGGTAAGAGCAGTGGGCCCGGGTGAGGGGGGATTTCGACAGACGACGACGAGGGAAATGTAATTATTTATTTAATTTTCCCTCCTGGAATCCCTCTCCAACCCAGCCCCACTACCCCACCACTCTTACCTGACGGGCCGTGGCTGCCCTTTCCCCTCTCTGAGGCAGAGCAGCGCACTACACTTCACCTTCAGAGTCGCAGCGCCATCACTTTCCTCTCGCTTACCACTCTGGTGATTAAAGTGACATATCTCTCATACCTCTAAGCTTTAATACCGCCTCTCACTGACGTCCTCACCTCTGTTGGTCACTGCGACAGCAGCCTGGAACTGCTGTTTTTCTGGGCACTATGGGGAAACATTTAACCAAGAAAAGGCATGCTCCCCCTCTTCTTCTACTGCTTCTTGCTCACCTGGTCAGTCTCCTGTCCCAAAGCTTAGAAGAAAGCATGGGAAGGAAAAAGTAAAGTGTATTGTTTTGGAAACCTTGGCTGCCTTCAGAGACAAGACTCCTGCTGATGAAAGTAAGAAGGGTAAGGAGTAGCTGTCTGTGTCTGTGGACTTGGATTCTTCAGATGAAGCCCCTATTCCTACTGATTTCAAGAGGAAGTATAATTCAAAGGTCATGCTTGGGGACTTGTTAGGCCATATAAGGGAAAGTATGGGTTTTCCTCCTATGGAGAAGCCTGTAACCTTTGATGAATCCTTACTGAGGTCATTCCAAAGACCTTGTAGTTCTGGGCTGCCTATCTCTCAGTTTGTTAAAGATGTCATTAAGCAGGATTGGAGGGACCCGGAAAAGAATATGTTGCCCAGATTTATGCCCAAATTGTATCGAAGAGGATATGGCACCTGTTGTTTTTCCAGAGAAGGTTTGTGTCTACTCTGTGGTGGCCAGCCCTGTGGTTCGCTCTTCCATGGCAGGGGAGAACATTTTAAAGGGCTCTTCAGACAAGTAAGTGTATTCTGGCTTAAGGAGGTTTTTCTGGTTCTCATTAGGCAATGAGAGCAGTAAATAATGGGGCATAAACTGCGCACTCCCTGATTACTGATTTCAAGGCGCTATTTACTACTATTCTGAAAGGGGCAGATTGCCTCCACTTGCTGGAAGACCTAGAATGCCAGATTGAGTTCCACACCGACATTTCTTTTGATGTTGTTAGATTGGTGGCTTTCACAGGTGGATCATCAATTGCTGCAAAAAGAAATCTTTATTTGAAAGTTTGGAATACATATCGTCTCTTTGGTGTAGAACTGGAGGATAGACTGCATCGTATTTTGAAGGGAAGGAAACATTCTTCTTAGTTCCAACGCCATTCCTGAAAAGGGGCGAGTTCTTCAAAATTGAGATCATTTTGACAGCCTTCAAGAAGGCAACAGAATCCGGACCAGACAGCTAGGTTTCAGCCTTGATCCTCCTTCAAATGTTTTGAGAAGACCATACGGATGCAGAGTGTAAAGAGCAGCGCTTCTGACTATACCAAGACAGAGGCCTCTGTATTAAAGGTCGGTGAACAGATTCAACAGTTCGCTTCTCTGTGGCAACATTTGACAAAGGATCAGTGGGTACTTCAGGTGATAAAAATGGGTTATCTGATAGACTTCCTATCTCTTCCAGTTTCTACGGGGATTGTTTGCACTTCGGTGCCTCGAACAGGAGGCATTTGTTGGAGGAAATGTAATTGCTTTAATGGAAGGGTACAATTATTCCTGTCCCCAAGGAAGAGTTGGGTCAGGAGGTTTACTCAATTGTCTTCTTTGTACCAAAGGCTTCATTGGACTTTCGCCTGGTCAATGATTTGAAGAATCTCAATTCCTTCATTCGCGATATCAGATTCAAAATGGAAATCCTTCAAAGAATTAATCCCACTGATCCCCCTCAACCATTTTCTGATAACCCTACACCTTATGGATGCTTACTTGCACATTCCTGTTGCCAACCATCATCACCGATTTTGGTGTTTGTAGTGGGTGATCTCCATTGGCAATTCATAGTTCTTCCTTTCGGCCTAAAATCTGCCAGAGGACCTTCGCTAACAATTTTTTTTTCCCAAATAATTTTGATTGGATTTTGAAATTTTAAAACGATGTATAATGCAGTAATACATTGGGACAAAATTGACAGTGTTCAATTATTATTTCACTTTGTAGATTAGTACAGTACAGCACAATAGTGTGCCGCTACGTAGCATTCAGTATGTAAACTAACAGTCAGTTAAAGAGAGTAATAAATACAGTTGCACTCTCTTATATTTTTGTTTGTGTTTTGTTTCCAGTGAAGAGAGAGACCCACTACTCTCCTAGAGCTATGAGTCGCAAATAATTGGTTGAGCCAGGTTTACTCTTTGTCAGTTATGTTACTGCATCAACAATGTAATGTGATCTAGATACGATTAGATACAGCCGGATATGTAGGGCCTCCACCATGGAATAGGAGGAGGCTGATAGGTATAGGAGACCCCAACGTGGAGGGGGGGAAGGGGAGTGCACAAGAGTGTATCATAGGTTGGCAGATAATGGGGTTAAGGGACGTGTGGGCTGGAGGGACTCAGAGTAATCAGAGGGCCTAGTGCTGAGTGGTTTGAAACCAGATTCTGCAGTGTGCCTCAGCTTCTCCCTCAGGGCGGAGGAAGGGACTATGAGGCTCTCTTGGTGTGATTGTCCCTACCTATGATTCATTGGTTGCTTCAGGGTCTGGGGGGTGAGGGGGAGTAGGAGGATGCTGGGTGGTAGGGGGTTCTCGGCTGTGGGTTCTCTGAATTGTGTTAGCATAGTGTCCCAGGTTCCTGCTATGGGGTGTTTCTGGATTCAATGGGTCTCCTCCCAGTTTAATGCAGAGCGTCTACCTAACAAAATAGTGCCTGATGCCACTGGGAGGCGGTCAGAGGCTGTTGTGCTCACCAATGCGTGGTAAACAAGCACTTAACCAATAGGAGGGTCATATTAGCAAAATGCGCCCGCACCTTGTGATTTCTCCTCTTGGGAAATATACCTAATGCCATGGCCTCCCATGTGTTGTAAGCCCCATGGCGGTAGCTAGTGGAGTATGTGTGGAGTGCCAGAAGCTGGCTATGTTGGGCATTACCAAAGCATGTGGTGAAAGTCGCCAGACTCGGCTTGACATCTGTGGCAGGTAAGGTTGGCTGCTGGGAACATGCAGTTTATTTGGGAAGGTGTGGGGTATGTCCTATGGAGAATCATATATTGGATGTTCTTAAATCGTGCTTTTCCGGAGATGACTCACGAGTGGGGTGGGGGGCGGGTGTCACGCAGGGGGGTTAATTTTAAATAAATTAAAAAAAAATAAACTTACCTTTGGCAGTCTGGTCCCGCGCCGCCCTCGCAGGAAGTAGCCGCATACAGTCTCCCTGCCCTAAGCCAATCACAACGCTGCAATGGCAGCGTTGTGCTTGGCTGGGACGCCGACCGCACAGGCATCTATTGGAAGGCCGTTTTCTCCATGCAGGCTGCATGCAGCCTACATGGACAAAATGGGAGAGTGTGCATGACTGTTTTGGTCGGCCCTGGGGCCGACCAAACAGTCAGCACCCACAACATTGGGCTAGCCACTCGTCCCCGACTCACCCACTCGCCCGCCCCCCCTACCAAACCCATCTTCTGCTTTCTCGCAGTGCGAGAAGCAGAAACATAAAATGGTATTTATACCTTTTATGTTTCTGCTTCTTGCACTGCGCGAAA
Organism: Triturus cristatus; assembly: GCF_964204655.1. Classification (NCBI taxonomy): domain Eukaryota; kingdom Metazoa; phylum Chordata; class Amphibia; order Caudata; family Salamandridae; genus Triturus; species Triturus cristatus. The sequence continues at coordinate 1,399,531,000 of NC_140589.1, forward strand.
GCAGTAGGGCAACGCTCCTCCACCCACATGAATGAGCCGCCCCTGGAGGTGAGGGGTTTTGTGCTCCCCTGTCCATTCAGTATCATGTAAGGGTCGCTCCGGATATTTCTCCCACACCCGCCGGAGATGTGTCAGCAAAATTCTGGTGTGTTCACTCATGGCTTTGTAAAGCCAAGTGATGAGGTGTTGCCGTCCTCCCATGGTAAGTAGCGTATGTATCACTGCATGGGATACCCCATAGTGACCTGAGGGCTCCTAAAAGCTGTCTGTGTAAAATAAATTGATTCAGAGCAATGCTATATTCCTGGCATAGCTGGTTGGATGGAAGGTTCTAGGCTTGGTGAAATAAACCCCCCACTGTGTCGATGGAATGCTCATGCCAGGTTGCTAGTAGGTCAGCAGTAAAATGCCCCATGGATCCTGGGAGAACCTGGAGTGGTGTGGCCAGGGGGTAGGGGAGTGTGCATTGGACGACTCTCGCTATACACCTCTGGGTGGACACGTGGAGGGACCATGAGCGATGTAGTTTGACGTTGGGATGGGAAGCTGTCATATTATATGTAAAGGGAGTGGACCATCCCCTGCACTGGTTTCATAAAGGTTTACTCTTGATAGCCATCCAGCCACCCATTGGAGCTGTGCTGCAAGGTCTCAAAAGATGGCCCTCCCAGCCCTCCACAACCTACTGGTAACTGAAGCTTATTAAGGACTACTCTTCGTCAAAGCAGAGCTCCCAGCGCCCGATCCAAATCAAGGAAAAAAGTTGGTTGGTAAATAACTGGACGTTATTAACAAAGTAGTATAGTAGCCGGGGGAGGACAATCATCTTGGAGAGAGAGCGACCTTTCCTGTTAAGGCTAGAGGTAACTGCTGCCAAAACAACTGTTGTGTAGTTCCTAAAAGTACATATGATCTGCACGTTTGTTGGACAACATAAACTAAGGGATCAGTGTCTAGACTGATTCCGGACACCCCCATAGGATATGTCGGCCTATAGACCGGCTAGTTCACAGTGCCACTATAAGCCCCCGAACCCTACCATAGAGCGAAAAGTTTCTGGCAACCATTGAACATGACAACCCTTGACCCTTCAGGGATCGTGGAAACAGTACAGTACTTTTGCTCAGTCATTCGTGTTCACTTAGTCTCAGAGAAATAAACAGAATAGACGTTGGGGACATTTTCAATAAGCATTTATTGAACCAGCATCATTCCAGTATAAAATATGTTTGCTGCAACAATCAATAGACAGAAGCAGGTGTAAAAGATTAGAAGCACCAACAGAGTAAACAGTAGATACACTTCTACCATGGTGCTAAGCAATGAATATATGCAGGCATAGATAAAAAAGAGTAATCTCAGTGTACTCCTACGATATGGACCCTACCTAAGTGTACCTAGCATGAATGTGGGTGTAAAGCCATAAATGTCCTAGGAAAGAGCCAACCCCATTACCTGATGGGAGAGAATGAAGGATCCCGTCTTGGTTATGAATTGGACACCCCGTAAGGGATGTCAGACTGCTGCGTGTTGAAGCTTCAGCATGCAGGGACCTCCGTGTCAGTGTCAGCATAGTAGCGTCTTCTCTAGTTACCTAGTGAAGATGCGGTTCTTTTATACCAGAAAGGTAGCCTCGGGGTTTCTACCTCAATCGATATCTTGGGAGTACGATTATGTAAATGAGCCTAAAGCAATAATTGTAATCATACAAAGTAGCCCTGTCGCCCAAGGATGAAGATAGTGATGACTTTTGTACAGAGTATTTTAACCCTGTTATGTACGTCATGTACATGGGATTAAGATATGATGCTGAGAATTCTTATGAATAATACATGAGGGTAGTTTCAAGGAAACCAATTGACATTTATTCAGCACTTTACTGGGTAAAAGGTAATTACTAGAACCGTTATGCAGAGCAAGGTAGGACAAATGTAGGTAAAAGGTCGCTTTGCTACTTAGGCCTAGGATGGGGAACATAACACCACATTTGGAACTTAAGGGCCATGAACGTCCTCTGCAGATTACCATCGAATAAACCCCTGCTAGGAGTGATAGAGGCGGACCTGATGGAGCAAGGTTTTGCATAAAAAGAGACTTGCTCGTATGCAATCCTCTCGAATAACCCGTAACACTATAATTAGGGCTCCCAGTTTTCCGTTTTTACTGATTTTTACAGATAAATACAGACAGAAAACATTTATTTTCTTGTCTGTATTTATTTTTAAATGTGGATAAAAACGGAAATTGGGTTGCTTTTTGAGTAATTCTAAATATTGTCTGCCATGACTGCCAGGTCTATGGCTGAGTGGATTGATAGGTTAGAGGGCTAAAAAAGAAAGGAATTTTAATAAAGAGGCTGTAACAGAAGTAGATATGCACAATGTTGAATCTGAAATTTGCATATTTCCTTTTAAGTTCATGGATTTGTCTTTTGCAGGTGTTTACAGCATTGAAACATGGTAGGCATTCAAGTATGAGTGCATATTTACCAGTTAAATAAATGTGGAAATATACTAATTTCCGCTTCATTTTTCCACAAAACCATAAGTAAATATGGATAAATACAGATAAAATTTGAAAAAAATAAATATGGATAAATACAGACGGAAATGGCAAAAAAATAAATACCATAAAACCGGGAGCCCTAACTATAATCAATCTGTGGGAGATTACTAACAGTGCACCACATTCAACATATTGTATCTAGGGGACGCTTTCCTATGTGCCTTACTAATGAATAACCCAAGTGTCCTAAAATGGCCGCCGAAAACGCCGAAATTCTTCTGCGCATGCGTTTACTACATCTACGTAGTATGATGTTTTCTGTCGCTTGGGGGGAAATCTTTGCAGCTGCGCAATAGCTTCTAATATGGCCGCTTTAAAGTAACGCATTGATGCACATGCCGTGCTGAAACTAACCTATGCAAGTTCTACTAAGCTATTAATGCGAAAGATTTAAGTAAATGGGGTTAGAGTAGAAGTAAGTGGCATCATTTTATTTTGTATTCTAACGTGTTCTTCTTTGACTTTATTTATAGTTCACATATGGGCCTTGGAGGGGGACTGTGTCTCTGTTCCCTTGTGACTTCTACACATGCGCAAACGTCTGCTTATTCTGAACAAGTGAAGTAAATTGACTGGCTGCCAAACCCTAAGCACAGCAAGGACATGGGAAACCAACTTTTGACCCTACGAGAGGAAGAAGAAACATTGTAAAATAGACTTATCGATCCACATATGAAATGCTGGTGGAAATAAAGCTTGTGGGTATTAAAATTAAGGGTCGGGGAACTAGACAATATACTTAAGAACAATCATTGCACTTAGTATGGTGTGATGTCCTCACCCCACTGCTTGGCCCAATCAAATTGCGGGTGAACATGGAATTGAAACATTTGGGGGTGGATCATACATTTGAATTGGTATAACAGAGGTAAGTTCTAGTTAGTTAGACACACTTGATGCTGAGGCTGATGCTATGCTGAGATGCTGCCCGATTTTGCTGCAATCTGACTGAAGAATCCAACACTAGGGAAATTCACGGAACAATCGAGGAGGCACATCTAGGAAGGGGTCCGGACGAGCCCGAGCCGGAGAGAGTAGCACCAGAACGAGGTGTAATGCTGGCGTTACACTAGAAGAGGTCACCTTTTCCCTGTCCTGAATCCTTGACTCTCTGATGTCGGGGTCCTCATACCATTCTAGGTAAATATAACTGTGGGGTTAATGCTCCGTAGTTGCTCTCTGTTCTTTCTCTCCTCAGGTGCTGTCATTGCAAGAATTTATTAATGCAAACTGATTATGAGCTAACTGTACTATTTTCCTGACGGAGGCTTCTGGTATATCCATGTGCATGTTGATTTGACTCACAAAATTATTAATTCAGATAAACTTTTAAAACTCCTACTGAGTCTGTGGTTCTTTAAAACAAAAGTTAAATGCATTATCGTATTTCCTCCCTATTCTAATCTACTAATAGATCTTATCGAATTGTTCATTTACTCAGGAGACAGGAATAGTAAGAATACTGGTGTGAAGGTCTCCTAGGTTAAAATAAAATTTATGACCAGTGGATATTTGCCATCTAATTGCGTGCATGAATGTATATGGGCCCAAATAAGTGTTGTGTGTATGAATGTGTAGAGCTGGCAAACTCCACTGCATCAGACCATGAGATAATGGACCGCTGCTGTTGCCCAGGTCAATGGCTCTCCGCCCAGCCGGATATTCCGTGGTGGGGCATCGCGTCTAAGCGGGAAGACACATGATTTCCCCCAGCTTACCCAGAGACCCGCTACATGCTCAAAATCTCAAAATGCAGCTGAAATGGAAGCTACATCAGTCGATGCATCCCGAAGGTATAGTAGCACTTGTCCATGAATAAGGACACTGCATGCACCGTGCCATTCAGTTGGATGTCAAAGCATCGCCCCTCCAATCGGAGTTGCTGCGTCAAAGGCTCCAATGCAAGGGCAAAAAGGATAGGGGAGAAGGGGCACCCCTGTCGTGTACTGGGGCCTATAGAGAAGGAGGTCAAGATCAGGTCTCCAATGCATGCTCGGGAAGTCGGGTTCGTATATAGAGGTTTTGTATAGGCTAAAAGACATTGGCCCAGCCCCATTGCCTACAAAACATCGAACAGGTAGCCCCAGGATAAAGAATCAGAGGCCTTTTCTTGGTCTAATATGAGGCATACTGCTAGGAGGTAGCGCAACGAGGTTTGGTCCATGACGTGGAAAAATCGCCTGATGTTATTAGACATTCTACTGCCCCGCAGAAACCCATTTTAGTCTGGATGGACGAATGTAGGTAATAACAGCACATACCGCTCCGCTAGAACTTTCCCAAGAATTTTGTAATCAGCGCCTAATATGGCTATGGGCCTATACGAGGATAATTGGGTAGGGTCTCTGTTACGTTTTAGCAAGCTGACGAGGAGAGACTCCTGAAGAGAAGTTGAGAGCATGCCAGAGGTAGGGGCCTCATTATAAATTTCTACCAATTTAGGCGCCAGGGTATTGAGAAACGGTCATAATATTCTAGCGGTAGGCCGTCTAATTCAGGGGTCTTATTTTGGGCAAAATCATGTATTGCTCTCTTCACCCAGTCTAATGTTATCAATTTGTCAAGCTCTTTATGTACGATGGCGGTAATAGAGGGCAATGACAGGGGGTCTAAAAATTGTTGAATGGTCTCCGGAGGCAGCACTGGGAGTGCCCTATACAACACAGTGTAATAGGAGCTGAGAGATCACAATATATCTGCCTGGGTTCTCAGGATAGGGCCCCCGTTTTGCGCAATCTCTGTGGTTAACAGAGATTGCACCTCTTGGTGGGCGAGCCACACGAGTAGGTGCCCAGGTTTATCACCCGTGACATGAATTTTACTTATATACTTCGCAAAATGTTTGCAGTGGAGACGTTCAATCAGTGAAGCATGGCGTGCTTTCGTGTCAGTCAAGCAAAAGACGGAATACAGAGCAAATCAAACATTCACCTCAAGTCAAGAGATCCATCGTTCTGTTGCTCACAATGCCACCCTGGAAGCAAGCATCCTGGGACCGGTTTCGGTGCATCAACCCTCATCAGACAGGCTAGCTTGAGCCCAGTTACACAGCGAGCCCGGGACCCACGTCTGGGCATACCCGGCGCTCTAAGAGCGAGAAAGCAATAGACACACAGATAATGGATGGAATGGAGATCAATTCAAACATTCACCCCCAGTCAAGAGAGCTGGGTTAAATCCATCGTTCTTGACCCTGTTCCTTATGGAAACTGTCCAGCCCGAACTGCCAAGCCAGGTCCTCCCTGGACCAGAAACAAGCATCCTAGGACTGATTTCGTGCATCACCCGTCATCAGCCAGGCTAGCTTGAATCCAGTGACACAGTGAGCCCTGGACCCAGGTCTGGGCATACCCGGCGCACTTAGGGCGAGAAAGCAAAAGACACACCGGTGATGGATCGAATGCAGAGCAAACTCATTCACCTCCAGTCAAGAGATCTGAGTTAAATCCATTGTTATTTTGCTCACCATGCCACCCCAGTTTGGACCCAGCCATATGCAAATCAGTCTTGACCCTGTTCCTTATGGGAACAGTCCAGCCTGAACTGCCTGATCTGTGACTGGGGGTGAATGTTTGATTAATTCAGCATTTCGTCCATCTGTTCTTTTTGCATTTAGCGTCAGTCAAGGCATATTGTCTCGTATGGGCAATGGTGGTTGTCTAGGGTCTTCACTGCCTCTTCTGCAGTCTTTCAAGTCCCAGGCCAGCTTTCTGCAGACTCCTGCTATATTTTGTATGCAGAAGCCTCTGGTTATCACCTTAAAAGAGTGCCATTCTATAGCATGGGTAGTTGCGGAGGCGTGGTTATCTGCAAAGTAGTGGGTGATGTGTGTATGTTGAGTTTCGCAGAAGGCCGTGTCAGCCAATGGATCTTTGGAGAGCCTCCAAGTAGGGCCCGGGAGTTGCGGTGTACCACATTCAATGTCTGCAATGTGTGCAGCGTGTTCGGTGATCAGGCGCCCTAGGTAGTCTGAATGTGTGAGTCATAAAATGAGGTCCGAGGAGCATAAAAAATGGTCCAATCGGACATACAGATCATGTGGAGCTGAGTAGGGGGAGTATATCCTCGAGGGCTGGTTATGGGCTCTCCAGGCATCGAGGAGGGACCATTGCTGGGTCCACTGAGGGGATTGCTGTGAGTGCTAACAGGCTGGGGAATGAAGGAGAAGAGGGTGACAGCAGTCCAGGAAGAGGTCCAGGATGTTATTATAGTCCCCACCCAGTATCCACGGGATACTCACCCTCTGGGCGGGAATCCTGGATAGTGCAGCCTAAAAAGACTTTTGTTCTTAGTTCGGCGGGTGTATATGCTACTTATCTCTCCTCTTTGTCAATCACTGCTTGGTGGGTTTGAAAGGGGGTCCCTGGGCGGCTCCATATTAAGGCCCCCCGGTGCATGTGAGGAATAGGCTGAACTGTAAATCTGACCCCTCCAGCGCTTGCTGAGCCACTGCAGTTCACTACCAATGAGGTTTGTCTCTTGTAGGAAGCTGATATGTCTGCGTCCATTTGATGTATGCGTATACTGAGTAATGTCAATGTGCCAAGTGCATTGCCTGTACATTCAGGGTAAGGAAACTGGTGGCCCGGTGATGGTCTATGTAGTGATGTGTAATGTATGTCAGTGAGACAGTCCCCCACCCCAGGCATCCCGTGTGCTTGTTCTTGAGAGGGTTTATTGTGCATCGTTCGTGCAATGAAGGGAATAAAAGGGAATAACAGAGGGGTATAACCATTAACGCTCAAAGATAAAGCAGAGCCTGCAGCCGGTAGTTGCACCCCCAAATGTTGCTCTAAAAGCCAAATGCACGGAGTGGGGATGGTGGCAATGCGTGGTCTTCACCAACATGATGGCACCTGTGGTGGCTCATTTGCATCTTCTGGGAATTTTGTTTTTTCTCTACCTAGATGATTGGCTCCTGCATTCATCAAGTTTAGTGAGGATTCATCTCTTTTTCCGGTTTAGGCCTGCTCCTGAATCTTCCCAAATGCCAGCTGTCTCCCCAAGCAATCTAATCTTCATAAAAGCCTGCTTCAGGACGAATCTAGGGAGAGTTTTTCTACCAGAGAAGATGATTCTGTGTTTGCAGTTGGCAGGGCGGGATCTTCTCTCTATGGATCAGGCTCAGGCAAGGCTCTGGGTGGAATTTCAGGGATACTCAACTACAGTACATACAGTACAGTGGGTGAGGCTTCACCTGGAACCTCTTCTGTGTAATTTAAACAGTCATTAGTCACCAACGCTTCATTCCTTGGACACGTTGATTCTGCTTTTACAGGTGGTCAGGCTAAGTCTTCTTTGGTGGTTTCAGACAAGAAATCTGTCCAAGGGAATGCAGATGAACTTGGAATCTCCTGTAGTCCTTACAAGAGACAACAACAAACTGGGCTGGGGTCCTGCTCTGGTGGACAGGTCCTGTCAATTCAAGTGGTCTGAGCCAGGGAGTCATAACAAGGAAACCCTACAGCAGACACAGTAATCCACAAAGACCTGTTAAAGAGAAAGTTGGGAAGAAGATCAAAGGCCAACGACAAAGATAGGTGGAGCACTTTTAAGAAATGCTGAACCAGCCTGTGCTGCAGTCTCCATCAGACATGCAGCCAGCAGACAAGGACTTGCCAATTGGGTGCAGCAGACCCATGAAACATCTGAGAAATGGGAAGGCAGCAGGCCCTGACAACATTTCACCAGAGGTGACAATTGCAAAAAAAACAGTTGATGGACAGAATGCAGAACAATGTCATACATTCACCCCAGTACAGAGATCTGGGCCTAAATTCATCGTTTTTTTGCTCACCATGCCATTCCAGTTTGAACCCAGCCATATGCAAATCAGTCTTGACCCTGTGCCTCATGGGAACAGTCCAGCCCGAACTGCCAAGCAAGGTTCTCCCTGGACTGGAACCAGGCATCCTGGGGGTGAATGTTTTGATTTGTTCTGCATTCCGTCCATCAATTGTGTGTCTTTAACATTTCACCAGGGGCACCGAAGGCAGACATTGAAACATCAGTATGCATGCTCTATCCCATGTTTTGAGAGGATTTGGGAAGAGGAAAAGATGCCTTCAGACTGGAAGGAGGGATATCTGATCAAGATCCCCAAGAAAGGCGACCTGAGTAACTCCATAAAGTGCAGAGGGATAACTCTTCTTTCAACCTTAGGCAAGGTGTTCAACAAAGTCATCCTGAACAGAATGAAGGAACAATTTGATGCTCAGTTATCAGACCGGCAATCTGGCATCCGCAAAGAAAACTCCCACAGAGGCCACATTGCAACCCTGCACATCATCCTTGAGCAGTTGATGGAATGGGACTCACTCCTCTATGTCAACTTCATCGACTAAGAGAAGGCATTTTAGGGCGTGGACAGAGAGACTCTTTAGAATCTCCTCTGCCACTATGGTGTGCAGGATAAACTTGTAAGAATCATCAGGTACTTGTATGAGGGAGTGACCTGTAAGATAGTGGAGAACAACTCACAGAAGTCTTCCAAGTGATGACCAGAGTCCACCAAGGTTGTTTGTTCTCCATTTTTATCTTCCTGTTTAACTGGATCGTGAAGACATCCACAGCAGGGAGAAGAAATGGGATCCAGTGGACTCCTTGGATGCAGCTCAATAACCTGGACTTTGGAGACGACCTGGCCCTACTCTTCCATATCCATCTACAGATGCAAGTGGAGACTGACAATGTGGCAACCACATCAGCACAACTTGGCCTCAGCATCCACAGGGGAAAACCAAGATCCTAAAGGCTAACATGGCCAGCACAACTCTTGTAGGTGATGCATTGGAAGCGGTTGAGGCCTACACCTTCTTTCACTAGGTTAAGGTAGAGGAGCCCTTCACCAAAGCCGGAAGGGTAGAGAGGTATTCCAGGGTGTGGATTCGTCCTCCCGATTCATAAATTAATCACCAAAGGTATCCCATCCTATATAATAAAAGCTCGGCACTACACTCTCGCGGCGTGACCCGCTTAAGTGCGGGAAAGGAAGCAATTGCTTTTTGTTCAATAACCCTCACACACTCTAACAGTGTCATGCTTCATCATTGGGTTCACCCTGACTCCTAAAGGTCAGGGTGGGTTCAACCATATTTCAGGGAGCACTTAAGAGATATAGGCCAGGGGGTCTAACGATTAAAAATCCTCCTCCGTCTCCAGGTATCCTTTTATTAGTGGAGTCGCAGGGGACATTAAAAATAAATAAAATGGGGTCGTCAGGAGGTGATGGTCCTATGACCCTAAGGTCATGCCAACAAGTTTCAGTCCTATTGAGTGGCCCAAATGGGTCCTGGGCTTTCTTCAGGGCGAATGAGGTTCCCTCCCTGGGTCTTCACAGAGGGTGTTTCCCTATCTTTTTTCAAAGGAGAGAGCAGAAAGCTGCACTCTTGTGAAGATATGGAAGGTATACTCATCTCCCATCCAGTACTGTACTTTATTGTATCCTCCCTATTCAGGAGGATATAGTGTATCTCAGGGGGCTGCGGTATTGGGGGTAGCCTTGTAGTCAAACTTTCTTCAAAGGTTCTGCCCCTCCGTTACACCTACTTGGGTCCCGCACTGGGTCTTTTTTAACAAAAAGGATTTGCTTCCTTTCACGAGCTTGAGCGGGTCACGCCACAGGAGTGTAGTGCTGAGCTTTTGTTAGATAGGATGGGATACCTTTGGTGATTAATTGAGACCTTCACCTACCTGGATAGTGTCATAGACAAGGAGGACGGCACATATGCTGTCAAAACAAGAATCAGCAATGCAAGGGCTGCCTTCATTCACCTGAAGAAGATCTGGAGCTCCAAGGACCTACTGCTGCAAACCAAGATCAATATTTTTAACACCAATGTAAAAATGGTCCTTGTGTATTGATCAGAAACTTGAAAGACGTCAGTGACCATCACCAACATAGTCCAGACCTACATCAACACATGTCTGAGTAAAATCCTCCAAATCCACCAGCCGAACACCATCAGCAACAATGACCTATAACAACAGACTTTCCAACTCCCTACTCATAAAGAAATCAGGAAAAGAAGCTGGGGCTGGATAGGTCACACCATCTGCAAGCCTGCATCAAACACCACCAGGCAAGTCCTGACTTGGAACCCTAAAGCTAAAAGGAAAAGAGGATGGCCAAGAAACACCTGGCACTGAGGTCTCAAGGCTGACTGCAAGGACATGGGTTACACCTGGAGTCAGATTGAAAGAATAGCCCAGGAGGACAGAAATTACTGGAGAGTCCTGGTTGATGCCCTATACCCCAGGAGGGGTAGTAGGCATAAGCAAGTAAGTAAGTCCCAGAGAGTCGCAGATCATTAAATTGGAAGGAGTTGATGGTAATCTTCAAGATGCTGAAGTTTTTCCATCACTGGCTGTTTCAGAAAAATATGCAGATAAAGAAAGACAGCACAGTAGCAGTCTCTTACATCAACCATTATGGAAGCTCTCATTCAAAATCCCTCAAAAATAGCAGTGCAGTTGGGCTCATGGGCAGAGATCAACCTGTTCTATCTGTCATCTGTTCACATCAAGGGCATTGTCAACGTGACGGCAGACAGCCTCAGCAGGAGGTTTCCAAAGTTGCAGGAGCTGATGTTATCCAGGTCAACATTTTGAGAGATATGCAGATGGTTCAAGAGACCCTTTCTGGATCTCTTTGCAATCAGGGACAATGCTCATCATCACAGATTCTACTCCAGGTTTCTGGAACAGGGAGCTTGGGGAGTGAACACTTTGGTGATGGAGTGGCCGAAACATCTCCTCTTTGCCTTACCTCCTTTTCCATTGATTGAGAAGGTTCTCTCCAAGTTCCAGCAGGAGGGAGGGGACTTTATTTTTGTAGTCCCTTATTGACCATGGAGGTCATGGTTTCTACTTCTGAAGTCCCTGGCTCTTCTATCTCCTTGGGTACTGCCAAAGTCTCCATCTCCCCTCAGAACTTCGGCCCGGACCTTCCAACTCCAACTCACTCTATCGGTTTGAAGGTTGGGAAGTCTGGACTTCTAGAAAAGGGTCTTTCTCCTTCCTTGGTGGAGGTAATTCAGCACTCCAGAAGGCCTTCCACTTTGAAGTCTTATTCAAAGCACTGGAAGTCTTCTGACTCATGGTGTTCTGCTCATGATCTTTCATGATGCTTTGCACTTTCTTCTGGATGAGTTTTACTTACAGCTCTCTCTTTCCACTCTGAAAGCTCAATGGTTTGCAATAAAGGCTTTTAGACTTTTCTGAAATTTATATGGTGACACAATCTTTAGTGTCTAGGCTGTTCAGAAGCTTTTCAGTGCTAAGATCTGCAAAGAGAGAGTGTGGATGCAAGGTAAGCTGGTTTCCTGATGTGTAGAACTTTGTGGGTGAGGCAAGTCATTTCTAAACAGCAAACAGCAGCAGGCTTCGTTTGGGAGCCATTTCAGATACTTTAGGGAGGCGGAGATGTGATCATAGCTTTTTGCTCCGGTGACTATGCTTGCAGCTAGATTAAGTGTGGCTCCTGGGGAGCTAGGTGCGATTTCGCAAAGCCAGTGAGGGTGACATTCCTATAGTCCAGTCTAGACAGTACCATTGGTTGTGTGGCGTTTTTTAGATCATTTGGGGGTAGGAAGGGTTTGATTTTGTGTAGGAGTTTTAGGTTGTAAAATGTGCTAATAACTGTATTCTTTATGTGTTGGTTCATGTTCAGGCCTGCTCAGAGGAGATCTCCAAGTAGTTGACGGATTCAGAAAGTGTCAGTTTGCAGTTCAGCACGTCATTGGAGTTTATCCACTCTTGGACCTGGGAGGTCACACCATTGTTGGATGGGAGTAGGATTTCCATCTTGTCTTGGTTGAGTTTCAGGTGGTTGACTGCGAGCCAGTGTTGGACTTTTATGAGAGTGGAGTTTAGTCGTTGAACATCTTCTAGTGAGGACATTTCTAGGTACATCTCGGTGTCGTCTGTATAGAGGTGATAGAGTATGTTAACTTGTTTAGGAATGGTGGTGAGGGGTTCCATGTATATACTGACAAGTGTAGGAGAGAGGATTGAGCCTTAGGGGGACACCACTGGTTATGATGGCCATGTCTGAGGTCGAGTTGTTGATTTTCATTAGCTGGGAGCGGTTATGGAGATAGGAATTTGAACCATGCCATATTCATCTAATTCGCTCATTTGGCCTGACATGCTACAATTATATTGACAACAGATCATTTTCTTTATAACAGACTCACCCCTTTCAAACCACCTGCACCACCAACTAATTGGAAAACCTGCATTAAGCAGTAAGGACCCCACTATGTGTGCAGGTCTTATGCAGGTGTAACCGCGTCATGTATCGGGGTGCGTGTGAGTGGTCACTTTGTGATGAGCTCAGGGCTCAAATGTATACTTATGTTTAGTTAGCATGGACATTACCTTCACCACAGTTTGACCGACTCTGAACATGCCATTAGTTTGGATGGTGTGACAACTGGTTGCTTGTGATCTCAACAAGTTTTGAACATAGTCCTTCGACTTTTCCACTTCTCCATTAGAATTATTCTAACTATAAGGATGTCCGTAGAAGGCATAGTTTGCTTAGATATTTGTCTCATAGGGATAACATACGCTTTTCTTTTCAGATTATTGCAAACTCTTACAGTACCCTCTTTTTCTTTTAGGAAGCTGCTTCACCAATCCTGAGGGTCCTGTTGTCTTTCCTCCTCCATGACATTGCCATCAATACGCTGGTTTTGTTCTGAGGATCCTGGGCCCGCGCTTCAGAGGGCAGAACCAGAACTGAGTTACAGAAGTCAACATACTGATGCTAAGCAACCACACCATGACAAGAGTTATGTTGACATGTATATTCCTTGCCAATCAACATTGTCATATTCTCAACTCCATGCACAACTATCAGGAACCTAGGCATCACCCTGGGCTTCAACCTCTGACTATAACTGACATCAATAAAGTACTACAGACAAGCTTCATCAAATATTGACACTCTACACCATGTACATGTCCTACTTTCATCATGTTAGGACTGGATCTTCAACCTCATTGTTCCTACATCTCCCAGACTACTTACAAGGGTACTCCAACAGGTATGAAATGGAGAAACCAGACTATTCCCCTGGTAGTAAAACAACTCATGCATTTGTTAGTACTAACGCCAGTTCTCTGGATTGCTCTCTCCCTACACCTCCGCTCAATGATCACGCCCCTTGACCTTCAGGAAAATATTCAAGCCCTGACTCCTCATTTTATGGTCTGACATATGGAACCAACTGCAATAATTGAAGTTCATAGCCCACCGAATGTCCTCTGCCAAGATAATCAACACCATCACTATTAGTGCTTCCAATAAATTGCCAAGATCCCCAATAGATCTGCACACCAAAGGTACAAGGATACGCAATTTAGAATCTAAGTACCAGTACCAACCCAGTGTGGAGATGCAGTCTTACAACCAAGCAAATGTAACAAAATGTAAGAAGAGTACCCAACACACCTGTTCGGTAAAATGAAGCATCCTATGACCGTGTTAGCCAGAATGGTTGCTGGCAAACACCAGCAAACACCACCAAGGTAAACTGGTGTAAGACGACCAGCTACACTATATCTATTGACAATCATGTGCAACCTAGGTCCAGCAGGGCACAAGGCACTCTTGGGAGCAATAATAGATTTCCTAATGTGTTGATTTCATCTTCTCCTTCTCTCCTCCGTCCTCTGTCTCCTCTGTACCCATCCTCCTCTCACCTCACCCTTTCTTCACCTCCTCTCTCCTGTGTTTCATAACTTTCCTTTCTTGCCTCTCCTCTCCCTCTCTTTTTTTCATCCCCTTTTTTCCATGGCGCATATCTCACTTTTCCCTCTTCTGTCTTCTGCTGTCTTTCCCTTGAGCCTCCCTCTTCTCCAACCACACCCTCTCTCTTCATGACACTTCTGCCCAAGTTTCCTTCTGTCTCACCCCTTCCGATCCTCTCACCATATGTTGTCTCTTTTCTCCTTTCTCTCCTGTCCTTGTCCTCGTCTCAGTGTCCTCTTCTTACTCTCGGCCCTCTCTCCATTCTCTTCTGCTTTTTTTTCCCTTCGCCTTGTTAGTGTTATATTATGTTATGTTATGAGTTTTGCAAAGCACCTGTTTGCTCCATTCAGAGTGTCCCCGGGATAGATTCCAACGGAAAAGGCCTCAAGAAACCTACCCTATAATATCTAGTGAATTCGATTTGTCTGAAAAAACAGGTCACAAGTGTTTTCTGAAACATGACTTCAGAAGGCTCCATTCTCAGGTCGAGAGGGAGTGAATTCCACAGCTGATCGGGCAGGAAGCTAAAGAAGCAATCTCCCATCCGTGTTCTGATTATTTTCGGGATCACAGTCAATGCAGTCCCTGAGGATCTAAGACACCTATTAGGGTCATAGGCTCTAATTAAAGAGAATAGGTAACAGGGAACTTTCTGATTCAGGATTTTATAGCAGAGACAGAGTGCTTTGAAAGATACTCTTTCCTTAATAGGAAGCCAATGGAGCTTTAACAGAGCTGTGTCAGTGGAAGACTATCTAGGGATGTTCAGAAGCATCTGAGCGGCAGGGTTTCGCACCCTTTGAAGCATTCTCAGCCTGACCTGGGAGGCCCCAAGGTACAGTACATTACAGTAGTCCAGTCTAGACACAAAAAGAGTCTGGACTATGGTCTTCCTTGCAAATTCAGGGAGGAGCCCCAAGATCTTGCAGGCATATTTAAAATGCCAAAACAGGTCACAGCAAGATCAGAAATCTGGCTATTAAAGGACAGGGTGGACTCAAACAAGAAGCCAAGATTTTTTACCGTCGGTTTGGGAACTGGTGTCGGACCAAATTGAAAGGCCAGCAGGCGGTGGACTGTATTGACGGTTGTTTCCCTACCACCAAGATGTCAGTTTTTCCAGCATTAAGTCTAAGGCAGCTGGTGTCCATCCATTCAGCCAGAACTACCAAACATGCCTTTAAATTAATTGCTGCAATGCCTTCATCCTGTGCCAGAGTAATAACCAGCTGGGTGTCATCAGCATATGACACGATCTTAATGCCATGGTGCTTCATCACCTCAACCAGGGGTCGCATGTAGAGGTTGAAAAGAGTTGGACTCAAGGCTGAGCCCTGTGGCACTACCTGCTGCAGAGGGAGCGTCTCAGAGGTTCATGGCTGCTACATGGAAGGTGTGCTTGTGGAGGACATCCGCAATCCAACCAAGGGCTCGGCCCCCAAAACTGTGCTTCCACAGCCATTCCAGTAACAGACTTTAGGATGCGGTGTCAAAGGCCACGCTCAGGTCCAGCATAACCAGGGCAGCTGTCTTACCCTCATCTGCAATAAGTCTCAGAGACACAGAAGCTAGTAAGAGTGCGGATTCAGTGCTAAAATGCTGTCTGAAACCGGACTGAGTCTCATGAAGGTGCCCCTTCTCTTCTATAAATCTCATCAGCTGCTGATTGACACGTTTATCAGAAATCTTTGCAAAAAGCGGAAGCAGAGATATCGGTCTAAGATTCTCTGGTTTATATTGATCTCACGAGGACTTCTTCAAAAGGGGGATCACCATGGCTTGTTTCCAATCAGATGGAACCTGATCAGTGGTAAAGGACAAATTAAGTAGTTCCCAGAGCGTGGGTGACATGGCCTCCATTCCCCGCTCCAACATAGCAGGTGAGGCTGGGTCAGATGGAGAACCTGATTTCACTTTAGAAGTGTGGGCACGTGTCTCTGCTACGGACAGACTATTTATACTTGAGAAGCCCTACAAAGAGGTAGATGGTGGTTGCCAGGGATCGAGAACTGATATTTCCTAGCTTTTTCCAGAAAAGAGGTATACATAGTGGCTATTTTATCTGAGAAAATAGGAGCAATCTGATTACAATAATCGGTTGGTGGGGGGGGGGGGGTGATAGAAACTGAAACACACGCTAGGGAAGTATGGGATTTAACTATCCGGAAAATCTTCCAAGAAGAATTTTTGGCCACCTCAATCTTCTGAGAGATAAATTGGGTCAGAGTGCATCTAATTAGTTTATGGTACTCCTTAAGCACATTGAGGCAGATAGTTTTGTCAGCTGCTTTGTAGCTTCTGCGCCACAGGCGTTCAAGGTGTTTATTCGCCTTTTTCATGATCATTACCTCCCTCTCCTTTCTCCGTTGTTTCCCCCACTCTTATTTTCTGTCCTCTCCCTTCTTCCTCTCTCCTCTTCTACTCAACCTTTTCCTCTCGCCCTATTCTCCTTTCCTCGTTCTTTCCCTGTTCTCTTCATCTCTGTTCCACCCATCCTTTCTCTCCTATCCGTTCTCCGCCCATCTCGTTTAATCGTCCACTCTCTCCCCTCTATGCTCTTCTTTTCCTTCCCACCTTTCCTCTACCCACACTCCCTCATTCTCACCACACTGCACAGCTCTATACCACAACCATAAGCTGGGCACAACACCAAACGACATACTACATTCGTAATGTTAAAATAATAATAATAATAATGAATAATAGAAACAGAGATGAATAATAGAAATACCACATTAAACAATTGAGCAGCCCTCTCCACCCTTCGACCAGAAACCTGCAGGCCGATTTTGATTGGCTAATGTCAGTGTCTGACTAAACCAGCCCTTCCCTGCTGTTAACTGCTAGGCCCTGAATCACCAGGGCGTTGTTTCTCTGTAAACAAGCAATGCTCCGAGCAGGTGGGTGGAACTTAAAGGGAATAGCGCTTCTCCCGCCCAGTACTTCCATTTTTCCAATTATCAATGAAAACCTTCATTAATAAAACAAAAAAAACAGTCTAGCAAAAATTGCAGAGGTAAGAAAATACGCCCAGTGCTGATTTTAATGCTTACACTCACCAAAAGATCCTACTTTAATCAAGCATTCTGCTTCTATAGCAAAAATATTTTGCATTCTCACAGTGATAATGATTTATTAGGAGCTAAAACCCGAGGGTATCCAGGATGTAAGACATCCAGCATTCATTTCACTCGGAATTATTTTTGAGTGATGTGGCTGTTTCAAAATGAAGGTGCATGGCCTCGGGTGTACTTAGCATTTCCATATTTGGAAGATAATTTCACCTACGTAAGATGGCGGCTGTCAGGAAGAACGCTCGTTCCTGGGTCAGGCTCTGTTAGGGCATGGCCGGGAGCAGGGTTTTCAGACACCCTCAAGTTAGATTCCTGAGAAGATATAGGGAATGAGTTTGCATATACAAGGAAACCAACATTCACGTGCAAAGTGCCACCCCTTGGCGGATAGTTTAAAAAAAATTTATCTTGGGCACAGCAATGCATCTCGGGAGTTGCTGTGCACATGTATGGTGCACATTACCCCTCCTAGGGGCAACAGGGTGCGTTACACCTGCAGGTGGTGTCCTGGGAAACCGCCTTGACTTGTCCTGCCCTACAACCAAACCGGTTACAAGGTCACAATCAACCTTCATAGGCGGCGGCAGTACTCGGTGCTCAGTTTGTATAAGAATTGGTGCTGGTGCCCAAAGCTCAGCTCAGAAGCTCGTGGCTGGTGCAAACAAATGTTGGCACGCGCCGGATACAAAGGCTGCGTAGTATTAATTCCACCACCTGCAACTTTAATCCACTAGCAGACATTCCCCACCCTTCTATCTTTCCCTTGCAGGTTCCTGCTTTCTCGGTTAGTGTGGTTTTTACGGTCTTTCTCTTTCTCAGTCTTTCTGCTTCATGTGTTTTTCTCTCTCTTCCCTTGGTAAATGACTGAGTTAAAATAACTGCTGGTCCCCAAAAATGAGTGCCGTTGACCCCCACTGGCAACCACTGGCTCATATTAACTTTTACTCTTCAACTACATGGGTCTCATATTCTAGACAGTTTTGGGGAATTTGTGCCCTCCAAGTTTAGTTCATCTTTTTAAAACATAGGTTGGCAAAGACTTTTAAAATGTTAATGAAATGATATGCATAATATACTTACAGGGACTTTCAGAAACCCCTCTTCAACCATTATTCCATTACTGTGTCATTCACATTCTCCCCCACCCACCTCAGCTTAGAGCAATGAGTCAGCCTATTTCTGCAATGGGCTAACTTCACTGTAAGTGAGCACATCCTCACACAAAGTAGTTCCCTTAAGTGCCCGGTCCACTAAAAATATTTTGTTTTTAGCCAATGGTTTTTTTAGATTGATGAGGCCAGGTAGCTTCCCTAATAATACAATTTAAAAAAAAATATGATAAAACAATAATAATGCTAAAAGGTTGGCAGCCAATGCCAGACCTATTTGCTCTGCTAATGCCTGTTTCTATGTGCAATTTCTTTATTGAGCCTCTTTCGTAAGTCAGGGTTTGCGGTCACACTATTTGCACTCTATGAGCAGAATTTCTTCCCCGAATGCACACTTAACAGCTTTGAGAAAAACAAACTGCCTGTAGATCAGTTGATCAACTTAGATAGAAGAAAGCAAGTACAAACTTGTCTAAATTCCATAAGAAAAGTATCGCTCATTTTTAACATAAGGCGCTCATATGCTTGAAAAACCTGTTCCTTGAAAGTGACATAAGGTGGGGCAGTCTGCAGACGCCATGTCAGGTATTTTTCTATGCTATACTTAACAACCTCTGGTACCTTTTGTGCACTCAGGGGCATATTCTCCAGGACTTATCGCCAAGTTATTGGCACTTTATCTCAGTCAAAGTGGTGATAAAATTATCGCCCTATTTACAAGCTGGTGCTAACAGCCGATATCACCAGTTTACCTGCGAAAGCAGCCGCAAAAAACATCGCCACAGATGACACCGGCAACTAACGCTAATGATATGCAGAGTAGGCATTCCCGTGCAAAAAACCGCAACAACACCACTTCACAACATTCTTAATGACCAGCCAGATAGGCGATAAGATCACAAAACATGCGACAAGGCGCGTTAGCAGCAGGGATTTAACACCTGCTCTTACCTGGTGTCAAGTCGGACGACAACCTGCACCATAAAAGGGAGCCCAGCGCAGAGCCACACCTGAAGAACAACAGATGCCATGGAGCCACTGATCATGCAGCTCGGACACCCAAGAGGGCCACAACACCCACCGCCACCGCCACCACCCCCAGGCCCGCCCCCCCTACCCCCCCCCTTCCAGACAAAGATATTTTACATCAACTTTACGAAATCATGAACAAAACAATTTGCCTGATGTCTCACAGTGACAAAAACTAACATTCATGTGTGGTCAGAAAAAGGAGAATCATTCATTCATCTTTGAATTTCCAAACAAAATATTACATCCAAATTTAACTCAAAACAACTATTTGGAAGAGTCATGGCGGTCCTCCCTGGACAATCTGTAAGTCACAGCCTGCAAGACAAAACTCAAGATAAGAAGGTGTGTCATGCGCTCATCAAAGGACAGAGCGAGAGAGAGAGACAGAGAGAGAGAGGGAGAGAGAGGGAGAGAGAGAGAGCAAGAGAGAGAGAAAGAGAGAGATTGTACAAGGCCTCTCGGCCTCTTGGCTCATACATGCCAACTGTTGTGTGTGTATCGCTATTGGTGCACCATAAGCCTAAGGCCTGGGCTCAATTCCAGAGCGAAAGCCACATCACATTTCCAGAATGCAAACAGTAGTCAGACAAACATTAGGGATGAAAGCTCCTTTGTCTCAATACATAAGGCAGAAGGACATCTGCACCTCCGACCTTGGTCTTGAATGCGGCTGGCACCCCCTGAGAGAGATAACATAGCAGATGATGACGACTCCCACACCACGAACTGAGCTAATGAAAGACCAACGTATCCACACCCCACACACAGAAGTCCCTGCTTGAGGTACTCTTGCATGGGATGCCCTTGACACCAAACGTTGCACACACATATGACTCATTGCTCCGAGCTGTGGCATATCATCCACATACCTGCCGCAGGTCAGAAGAGTGCCTGTTCTACGAGACCCACCAATGCAATGGCAGGACATCCCAGGCACATACACAACCCGTGTCACGTGGAACTGTACTGTACACGTATGCTGCATTTGTTGGAAGCACTGCCACTGGCAGTGTTGCGCATCAGTTACCGTCTGAGCTACCGTCTTGCGTACGTCACCTGTGTCCAGCCCTGGTTCCACTGTCGATCATGCACATCCGAGTGGCCCATGGATGTCTGCCTATCCAACACAACGGTAGCTGAACTGGATTATGACTTGTGTGTGAGCCCCCTGTTGGCCCACGACCAGGAGTGCAACCCTGATACCCGTGCATGGGATGCCTTGATATCTGGCGTATGTGCTGGCAGTTGGGCATGGGAGATAGCCCAAGTCCTTGTGTGCAGTGACCACATTGAGGCGCTCCCCTATTGGGCTGTGTTGCGGATTGGTGAAACGGCGTGGATGGAGCACAGCTGTCCGGACCAGTTAATGGCTTGGCTCTCCCTCGTTTTCGTTAAACTCGACGTACTCTTTGAACTAATTGCCCAGGAAGCTGCGCTTGCATTCATGGACGAGTAACTACGTTCCTGAAGCCACACCTGATTGTAACCCAGAGCACAGGTCCCAACACCTTGTTGCATCTTGGAGTAATGGTCACATATCCCACCACAACAGTGGACATGTCTGCATTCGCCTGGACTCAGAATGCATGTGCGTGCACCTACGCATGTTGACACACATCTGTGCAAGGTGAGGCAGTCCCATGTGCGGAGCTGCACAGCGTCGTTTGGCAACGTTCCTAAATCTGACATACTGCTGGAGGGAGAGTACAAAAATGGCAATGTAGTACTACATGTGACCTTGTTGGACCCTTTCACCTGCTCACTGTCAGCAGAGCACACAGTCAGCGCAGTCCGGTGGTACAGCACTATGAGTCGTGTCCCCTGACACGGGGCAATGAGCATACACCAAACATCACATGACTCGTCCAGCAAGGCAAAGTGGGCTGAGACCGTTGCCATCCGTAATGATTGGTGTCCATTTTTGCCTCCCCATTTCTTGCACCTCTACATGTTTTGATGCTGCCTGTTAGTGTCTGAAGCATTGATCAACATGTTGTGACCCTTGTCTTGCCTGTATTGACACGTACGTGCTAATAAAGTCTATGCAACTTCACTAGTGTTCAACTGTGATGAGTGTTGATTAGAATGACAAATCGTGTGCCTCAATGAGCATTGTCCGTACACAGGAAGGGACTGACTGATGCATTTAACTTGGGGGTGAGTCCCTATTGACAGCTCCACCTCTGTGAGCCAGACATTGTGGTTGGGATAGTTGCTGGTAGACCTGTGCTCTTACATGTCTTCAGCAATGTGAGTATGGTGTCCAACTTCTTGCCATGTGGATCAATGTGATCTATCAAAACAGGCTATGTCCACACAGTTGAGTGTGAGTAGGTATGCGAAGAGATGTTCTGTTGTCACATGTGAAGGGGGACACTACTTTAGGGCTGCTACCAAATTTGACATTTTTACACACAGCCATATTTAATACATGGACGTGGGGCTACGTTGGGGGGTTGCGAGATTGTTGTTCATGAGCAATGAGGCCACAGCTAGTTCAAACCTTCACAGTCATCTAATTGGCCTTTTGGGTCAGGGTCAAACATACGCATTGATGTCATTTCCCAGGGTGTACCTTTTTGTGCAATTAATGTCCCTTCATCCATCCATACTTTTATACTTGATTGAACATAGACATGACACATCTGTGTGATTTGGAATGTTTTATTAACATTCTGTGGAGTGTCGGAGCTGGAGCAGTACATGGCCATGCAAACCCCACATTACATGGTTGCCCAGTGGAGGGCCAACCAGAGTCCTTTGGGGAATGACAAGTTAATCGGAAGAGGAAGAGTTCAGTCCGCAGCCTGATTGCAGTGTCATTGGTAACCAGAGCAGGTATGGCAGTCCATTTCGGGGTCCAGGTGAATGTCGCAGAGTGTTTCGGGGACAGTGGAAGGTGTTGTTCCGGGACATGATGCAGAGGGATGAACCAGGCAGGAACAGGCCATATGGTGGGGATGAATGCTACATCCTCCTTTCTCACACAGTCATTAGCTTCCACATCTTACACCTCTGATATGTCTTCTGTGTCCGGTGTGTCAGGTGTGTGTGGTGGTGCTATGGCTGCATCACTGTGTGCCACTCACACATCAGGGGATGGAGGTGGTAGGGCTGCATCACTGTGTGCCACTGACACATCAGGGGGCGGAGATGTGTGTGTCGAAGTTCCTTCAGCAGTCTTCTGGGACAGGCTCTGTGGCAACAATGGCAAGATGAGGATCTGCAGGGCATGGAAGATCCCAGCTACATCTCGCTGGTGTTCAGCCATGGCACCCATCCTTCCAGCCTGCATCCGCTCCATGGGCTCCATTGTCCTCGGCATCTCTGCCAACTGTGTGCTGTCATTGCTGGAGCCTGTCTGACTAGACAGTTCTTGTATTGAGTAATGGCCCCAGCGATGTCAGCCAAGGAGTGTTGTAGAGCATGGAACAGACTGTGGGTGTCCGTTAGGGACTGTACGTGGTCCCTGATGGGAATTATACACCCCCGTATGGCATCTAGTTTGTCAGCCATGAGGTCGAAACCCACCCGCACCTGTTCAGCCAGCCCCCTTTGGCAGTCTAACACACGGCGTTGGCAGGCCATGTGTTTTTCCTTGAGGTGCTGGGAACCAGCCGTGGTGGTGGGTGCTTCTTGCTGTGTGGTCTCACCTCGATGCAGCTGGGCTGCCCTGCTCCTGGAGGTGGGGTGCGGAGGCTGTCTACGAGCCGTTGGAGGGTGTCGGAGCAGATGGCCAAGTGGTCCTCTTTATCATCACTGAAGAGATGTCTGGTCTGCAGGAGGTGTTGATTGTCCCTCTGCAATGTAAAGGGGAGATGCAGGTTAACAGTGTGTTCCATGTATGTTGGCGCATTGTACATGTTTACATACAGACTGCATGACAATGTACATTGTGACTGTTTTGGAGGAGCTGGCTATTTGATGGGAGACAGTGGACATTTCGACTACATGACAGATGTGAGGTTGTACTCGTACATTATCACCTCACTGTTTCCTCCTATGCCAGATGTGATTGGCCAGTTTCTACGCACAAGAGGCACCAGTTGTGTCCTCTGTCCTGTAATGAAAGTGTTGCACTTTGTACCACATTGTCGTCAATGTTGATGTGCTGTGATTGCTATTTGTGTGCTGCATTGTGGGAGAGTCGCCCCTGCAGCTCCGATTTAGCGGCCCCTTATCCCTTTGAGGCGGTGTGCCTTTGACTTGTGTGCTTTTACGGTGCAGAGATGTTGGCAACTTGGGTCATTTGTGCTCTTGGACGGTTTTTGTACTCTTGTGCATTGTTTGTCTGCAGATGTGTTGTTGACGTCAGGGGTTGTATGTGCACATGGATGTGTGACCTGCTACTTTGAGGATGTGATCCACACTGGGCCACCTCAGTGTTGTGTCGTGCACCATGCCATGTATTTTGACTGCAGCCATGCTATCAGTCATGCAGTGTTACTTGCATGGTCAGTGTGGCTCACAGAGCCGCTGCTTTGCTGGATTCAGCACATGTGCATGGGTAGGTTGTGGTTTGGTAATAGGGAGGGGGGCCCCTTTGTGCACATAGTGGACGTGGGCCTACTTGGTGTTTCTATGTGTGCTGCAGTGTGCCAAGGGTATCAGGGACATGTTCCACAATCATTGTGGGTGTGCAGTTTGCTACACATAATTGTACATGTGTGCCATTGTGCCCATCTCCCCTGCCCCCCAGTCCCTGGTCGTTACTCACCCTGCTGCCGCTGTGTCGGGTCATGTCGAGCAGAGTCCCGACCCCCAGCTCCTTGCACCGTCTCCACACTGATGACTGTGGCCACCATTTCCTCCAGCTCATCCAGCTCCTCCTGTGGCGCAGGACTCCCACCTCCAGTCGCCGTTGCTGCCTTCCTGTTAGCAGCAAGTTTCTGCTTGGTTTGGCTTTTCACATCATGCCAGCGCCTCTTGACCTCCTCCATTGACCTCCTCAACACTCCGACTGCATTCTCGTTGTTCGCGATTGACTGCCATATTTCCGTTTGTGTTGCCAATGACACAGTAGAGGTGGCGAACAGTTATTGGTAGTGTTCTATCACCTCCGTGACGATGATCCGGTTTTCCTGCGGACTTAACCCCGTCTTCCTCTTCCTCTTCTCCTTGCCCTTCCCCGACCACGGGGTTCCTTGCTGGTCCTCCGTGGGGCTTGTGGGGTTCGAGTTGTACTCTGCACCCGGTCCGGGTGCATCCATGGTGTTACGCAGTTTATTTTGGTTTTGGTGTGTTTTTGTTGTTGCTTTTATAGTGCATTTTCCCGCATGATGCGTGGGAATTGCAGGCCTGTTGCTGGTAGTCGCTGATTTTTGTATCGCGATTTGGGGCATCGCAAATATTTTTGCGTTTGTGTTTTGCATTTTTTTAACGTTGCGTTCGTTGCGTTAATTTTTACGCAGTCATTTGATGCGTTATCGTGAGACTATCGCATGGTGCCGCCGGGTTGGGAGTACAACGTTAACACGGTGTTATTTTTTCGCATTAGACTGCGATGTGCACAGTTGCGTTAAGCACATTTTGCGATAATTATCACACTTATTGAGAAAGTCCCCTCAAATGTTTTTTCAAAATGTCTGCGGTGCAAAATAAATGCTGTTTCAAGAGTACGATTTCTGGTGTGGATATAGGGAAGTATTGGCATGTCCTCTACGCGCCTGTCATTTCTAACCAATGACAGGCAGAAGAAAAATTGTTCTTGACATGAACCAAGTGTAGAAGAGCAATGGGGTACTCTGGAGCTGGGACCACCATACTCAGGGGAGTAGTTAGAAAATTAAAATACCCTCTAATTGCACTGAGCGAGTGTCACAAGCGAACCAGACCCTCTTCATTTCACCCTCCCATGTTTATCTCCAATCATCTTTCTAGCTTTCCTCCTTTTCTAGCTTCCTTCTACCTATCCATCCTTTCCCCATTCCATCCAACTGTGCATCATTCCTTCCATTCATCTTTTTATTCTTCAATTCACCCATCCAGCTCTTCACCCATCCATTCATCCTTCATTCCATCCACACTTCCTTTCATCCATTCATCCATACTTTCAGCCTTACATTCAATCCTTCACTTTTCCATCCATCCATCTTTTCACCCAACCTGTATCCATTCATTCACTTTTCCACCTATCCTTCTTTCCAATGATAAATCACTTATTCCATCCATCCATCCTTTTATCCATCTCCCCATTTGCTTTCTTATTCATCCTTTCACCTTTTCACCATTCCTTCCATCTGTCAATCCATCATAGATTCATCATTCATCAAACCATCTACACATCCATCCACCCTGCCACCAACTCATCCATCCATCTATCCATCCATCCATCCACCCATCCATTCATCCATCCATCCACCCACCCACCCATCCATCCTTATGTCCAAATAATTTTTTGTGTTCCTAGTGGCATTATGGCCCTGGGTAAAGATGTGAACTATAATTATTATTAACAAAACTAACAGTACTACTACGAATAATAATAATCCTTTCACCCGGTGGCTACGAGCGTCAAGATGGCGGTCGCACCTTAGGTGTGCTCCGGACCCCTCTGTCATCCGCTCGGCCATCCGTGGGCATCGGGCCTCCCTCCTGTCTGGCATCGTGGGCATCATTGCTGGACGGCCGCCGGAGCTTCGCCTTTGAATTTGGTGGCGTCCTGGAGTGGTGTGGGCGGTCCTGGTCTCCCCGGCCCGCCGCGCGGCATTTCCAAAATGGCGGCCCTGCCACGTAGATCCTGCGCCTGCAGCGATCCGCGGCCCTGGGCTGTCTGCGGCTGAGTTCTCCTGCGGTGTTTAACTGACCTCCCCCCCTGTAGGACCGTAGCATTCTGTGGCTGGTGTCCGCCCGTTGTGCAAGGGCGGTGAATTTGGCCGTCAATCGGGTGGTAAAACAACGTCCTTGTGGGGGGGCATTCTGTGGCTGGTGTCCGCCCGCCATGCAGGGCGGTAAACCAACGTACCTGTGGCGCCTGGAGGTCCGCGGCGCTCCTGCCTGGGGCCAGCTGCTCCTCCGTGGTGGATCCGGCTCTGCATATTGGGGGTCGGCTTGATGAGGGCTCTTACACCTGCTGTCGGGGCCCGGGAGGACCCGGCGCGATGTTCCTGGGGAAGTCGGTGCTCTCCTGGTTGATCCTGTAGCCGGGGCCTGGCCTGGTGGGCGCTGGAGGCTGCCGCCTGAGGTGCCCCCTGCTGGGGGTGAAGATCGGTGTTGCCGCAAGGTGTCCGGCGCTGAGGGCCTCCGCCTACGGTCTGCCTGTATGGCTGCGCTGTCCCGGATGCGGGACCCCGGCGAGACGCAGCTGCTGGACTTGCCGGTGAGTCGCGCTTGAGCCCCCGGGGCCAGGACTGTAGGCCTGGATGCCGTGGGCCCCCATTGCCTTGCAGCGGTGAAGTTGTTGGGCTGGTGCCCGCCGGGGCCTGGACTGCTCACGCTTGGCGCCGCGGGCCCCATTGTGTCCTGGGTACGGCCTGCGGCGGGCAGATCTGAGTATTGGCAGAACGAAGCTGTGTGGTCTGATACGGAGGTGCTCCTTCGCTGCCCTCCCCTCCTGGGCGGATTGCTCCGGCGTCGCAGGCCTCCATCAGCGGTGGAGCCCTTTGGGGTTGCGGTCCTTCGTGGAAGGTCATCACCGGCGCCCTTGGGAGGCCGGCTGGGAGTGGGCCTCCCTTCCTCGCCAGTCCTGGGGCCCCAGCAACGCTCCTGGAGGTGGAGAGCCAGCAGAGGCTGCTTGGGGGAGAACTGCACGCTTTCTGACTGTCTCTGTTGTGCCTGAGGCCTGTGCTGCTGCGGAGGGCTCTGCTGGCGGTCGGTGGGAGGTCAGTGGCAGGCGGCGAGCTCTAGCGCCTTGGACTGGAGGTAAGGAGTGGGGGTGCAGTGGCATCTGGGTTTGGGTGGAGGATTCGGCCGTCAGTCGGGCGGCAGGTGGGTGTGTGGGGTTCCGGTTAGCACGGCTTCCCTCCCTCCACTCCATCTCCTCCCCCTCTCCCCCACTCCGGGTGCGCCTCCCCTGCGACCTGCGTTGGATGTGAACTGACCTGGCTGGATCTCTCCTCCCCAGGCTCGGCGCGGCACCTTGTTGTGTTTTCGTGGTCACGTGCCATATCAGTTGCGGAGCTGCTGCCACTCTTGCGGAGACAGTGTGTTGTCCAGAGTGGGCCTCGGCCGGAGGGGACCTTGAGATCCCGTTCCTCCCCTGGGGACCAGAAATCGGTAGGTCGGACAGGTCAGCGAAGGTCCCCGCTACCCAGAGCAAAATGGATCGCTTCACCACCCCCGAGGGGGGGGCTACTGGGGGGGTGGCGGGGCAGGAGGCTCCTCCATCCGCTGAACTGGACACTATCCTTCAAGCTATCCACACGTCCCAGACCTCGGTGGAGGGCAAAATCGCAGAAGTACGTGTGGATGTCACTCTTATCAGGCAGGACCTTCGCAACTTGAATGCCCGGTTTAAAGAAAATGAGTCGAGGATCTCATCTGTGGAAGATGATGTGCAGCAACTTAAGGGGCAGGTGGCCCATCTTCAGTCCCAGACTCAGGAGTTGCATCGCCGGGCGGAGGATGCGGAGAACAGGTCCAGACGCAATAACCTCCGCCTGGTGGGCTTTCCGGAAGGAGCGGAACAGGGCCGTACAGTGGAGTTCCTGGAGAGGTGGCTGAGGTTGTGGGTTCCCGAGGGATCCCTGTCCCCTTGATTTGTGATTGAGCGGGCCCACCTGTCCCTGGCCCCCAAGCCGATGCCGGGCGCTCCTGCCCGCCCAATCATAATGCGGGTTCTCAATTTTAAGGACCGGGACACCATACTGTCTGAAGCCCGCAAGCAACAACGGCTCCTTCATGAGAACTCCACCATTATGATCTTCCCAGATTACACTTGTGAGGTCCAGGGCCACCGTCGCTACTTTGGAAAGGTTAAGCAGAAGTTGAGGGTACTTAACATCCAGTATTGGCTCCTGTTCCCGGCTCACCTGCGGGTGGTATTTGAGAACAAGACTCTGCTTTTCGACAACCCGACGGAGGCATGGACCTGGGCGACGGAGGAGCGCCCTCTGCGGGATGCGGGTCGTGCCCCGGGTGGGGGTGCTGCAGGGGGCGGGCTCGGCCGCGCCACTCCCTCCGCTCCCCAGCCCCCACATAATCGCTCCCATAGGTGCCGTGACCGGAGGCGGGCCCGATCAGACTCCCCACCGGGTCACACACAGCAGTCACCCTGGGTCGAGGGGGGAGCGTCGCCCGGGAGGTGCTCTGGTTCATCGGGCCGAGTGGACGACGGTGGGACTGCTCACCGGCCCTTAGCAATTGACCTTCCAGATACGGACCTCTTTTGTAGCCCGATGCTGTTTGGGCCCCTGTTTGAGCTGGTCTCTGCCCTCCGGGCCTTGCTCCGCGGCCGGAGGCGGCGTGCTGTCTCTGTACTGTTCCTAACTTCTTTGTAAACATGCATCCGCTCACGAGGAGGGGTCCTCCACGCTTCCCTATTCCCAGGCGTTTTAGTTTGGTTGTTCGCCCTGTGCATTGGGTGTTGTTTAGTGGGGGGTCGACAGATGCTTCTGTTCCTGAAGTGTAGGGTGGGGGTTGGGGGTGAGGGGGGGTTTGGGAGAGTTTTTCCCTGTATGTCGTCTTGTTGTTTGTAGGTTTTTGTTTCAGCCACCATGGAATGTCACATGGGGCCAGTGGGAGAAATGGGGATCACCCCGTAATTCATGAACGCACATACCTCCGCGGGATCCCAAGAGCGTTTGTAAACCCTCAGCCACACGCTCCGCATCGCCCTAGAAACGCCTACCATGATAGATAACATTTCCCCTATGGCGTCTCTCCACGTGTTGTTGTGGAATGTCAATGGTCTGCTGGACCGGCACAAACGCACAGCGGTTTTACGGTACGCTCAGCGTCTCCATATTGATATCCTGATGCTTCAAGAAACGCACCTTTTGGGTAACAGCTGTCCCTTTTTAGCTCGCTATGGCTACGATAGGGTATGGCACTCCGGCTCCTCCAGGGGCTCACGAGGGGTTGCCATCCTCCTAAGGCGTACGCTGCCCTTTGTCCTCTCCCAAGTGGTACATGATCCTCAAGGCTCGTCGGTGACAGTGTGTGGATCGTTGGCTGGTTCCCCCCTCATGCTCATGTCAGTGTATGCCCCCCCTCCATGCTTGCGCCCACACTTGCACACACTGCTGCCCTGCTACACAACGCGCCCGCCGGCAACATGGTCATTGCAGGAGACTTCAATGCGGTCTTAGCTCCGGCCCTTGACACAACGGGGCCGCTATCTGCTGCCCGGACGGTGAATGCGAAACAACTGCAAAACTGGTCTGAGTCCCTGGGGCTTTGTGATGCTTGGCGCATATGGCATCCACGCAGCGTCCAATTCACGCACACCTCCTCGGCTCACCGCACCCAGGCACGCATAGATACATTCTTTGTCCCCGCGACTGATTGTTCTCTGATTGTTGACGTCCGCATCCTCCCTAGAGGCATTTCCGATCACTCCCCGGTACTCCTTAGCTCAGGGGCCCCCCGCTCGCGGCCCGCCAAACATGGAGGATGAACGCCTGGTTTCTTCAGGATAAAGATTTTAGGCAAGAGGTGGGGAGGGAACTCATACGATACTTTGCCACCAACGAGGGCTCTGTAGCCTCTCCGGGTACCTTATGAGAGGCAGGAAAGGCGACCATACGGGGCTTCGCCAAACTGCAGCTTAGGGTCCAGAGGCAGTCGCAGCTTCAGGAGATTTCCTCCAAGGAAGCGCAGGCGCTTCACCTGGAACAGCTGCTATCCAGGACAGAGGACGCCGCCCAGGCCCGACGCTTGGCACTCGTCCGGGATGAGATTAAACAGCTAAACCTGGATGCGGCCAAGCTCCTCTGGAGGTCCTCAGTCGCACAAGTCTATGGTTGGGGGGACAAGAATGGTGTGATCCTGCACAGGTTGGCCACATATGCCTGGGCGAATCGTATCATTCTAGAGGTAGTGGACGAGACGGGAGCGGTGCAGCGTGCTCCCGTGGCGATGGCGAACACCTTTGCGGCATATTATCGAAGACTGTATACAGCGCACACCCCTGAGCTGACTGTTGCATCCCTCCTTGACTGGGAGGGGTTGCGTCTCAGTGGCTCAGAAGGACCTGGAGCGTCCCATCTCCCTGAAAGAAATTGAGGAGGCGATCACACTGGTTTCTCCAGGTAAAACCCCAGGTCCGGATGGCCTTCCGCAGGAATATTACGCGGCATACCGGGGCACCTTGGCATCCCACCTAGCCAGCCTGTTTAAAGAAACCGTGGAAAGAGGTTCCTTTCCACCGGAAACGGATATTGCCACCATTGTAGTTCTCCCGAAATCCCAGCCTCCCTCCCAACTCTTTGCAGAGTACCGCCCCATATCCCTCCTTAATACCGAAATTAAACTTTATGCTACCATTTTGGCCCAATGGCTGATACCCTATTTGGCTCTACTGGTCCATCCAGATCAATGCGGGTTCATGCCTCAGCGTGGGGCCCGTCACTGCTTTAGAAGGCTGTAGCTGGCCCTGGCACATCCGCATCTGCTCACCCCGTACTTGGCGCTCCTATCCATAGACTTCGAGAAAGCCTTCGACTCGGTGGACTGGATGTACCTGCGGGGCGTGCTGATTGAGATGGGGTTTGGGCCCTACTTTTGTTCCCTGGTCCGGGTCCTGTACGCTCATCCGAGAGCGCGAGTACTGGTCAACGGGGTGTTGTCGGAAGCCTTTCCCATCGCCAGGGATGGGCCCTCTCCCCATTATTGTTCGCCCTGGCGATGGAGCCCTTGGCATCCCTGATACGGGCAGAAGAGCGTCTCCATGGATGGGAGTAACTCCATGTGGCCGCGGACAAGATCGCATTATACGCGGACGACGTCCTTGTCTTCCTGTCCGACCCAGCCTCTTCCGGACCACACTGCCTCCGGATTTTGCAAGCATTCAAGCAGGCCTCGGGGCTGAGGCTAAACCCCGGGAAGTCAGTACTGGTTCCCCTACATCTCTCTAGAGAATGCTTTGATTGGCAGTCAGCTATACCAATACAGAGACAGTCTTTTAAATATCTGGGGATCTGGGTCACCCTTCTTCCCGAGCTGGGTTGGTTCCTTAATGTGGCCCCGTTTGTCAAGAAGGCCAAGGAAGACCTCAAATGGAAAACGATGCCTCTGAACCGCCTGGGGAGGGTGGCCCTGTTTAAAATGATGATCCTCCCCAGGTTCCTTTACGTCCTACAGAACACCCCCTTTTGTTTTTCCAGGGCATGGTTCAGGGAACTGGACAGTCTAATCACCAAGTTTCTCTGGAGCGAAGGGCGAGCCCGCGTGGCTCTGTCGACTTGTCAGATTCCCTCTTACGATGGAGGCATAGGGATGACGCACTTGTATCTGTATTTCCTGGCGGTGCGTCTACTGGTCATCCACGACTGGTTCAATGGGGGCTGGTCGGATCCAGCATACAGGCTGGAACTGAGCGAACTGGGGTTTGTGGACATCCAGGCCATGATGTATGGGGGGGCCCATTCCGACCCGACTGCCGGATGTGACGCGCTCTGTGTTCTTGCCCTTGCGGGCAGCGCTCCGTCACACAGGATGGACGGGGAAGTTAACCCAATGTACTCCCCTCTGGCACGGGGCTTGGCTCCGGGAGGTCAGTGGATTGCGGGGGTTCAGAACCTGGGACCTTATTGGTATCACCCAGCTAGGGGATGTCTGGGTAAGGGGCCATATGCTGTCCTTCCAGGAGCTCCGAAAAGGCTACTCCCTACATTCATCTCAGTTTTATAAATATCTGCAACTGAGACATGCCCTCCGCATGCATATTGCGGATGACACGAGGCTACCCGAATTCAGCCCCACATAGGCCCAAACGATGTTGGGAGACTTGGGTAAGAGGGGTAGTCCCGCATTTATCGCACCCTCATTAACAACACTCCCACATCCCTAGACAAGTTGAGGGACTAATGGGTGGGCCACCTTGACGAGGTGGACTGGCGCGATGTTCTCATGGCCCCCAGAATAATCACCGTCTCTGCCAGACTCAAGTTGGTTCCGCTCTACTATTTACACGCTGCGTACCTCACTCCCCTGCGCTTGTACAGAGCGGGCTTGCGCCTGGATGCAGCATGTGCAAGATGTAACTACGCCCCAGCTGACTTCCTCCATATGGTCTGGTTGTGCCCCCGCTTGGGCCAGTTCTGGGGATCCATTGAAGTGGAGCTAACGGAGGTATTGGGATGGTTGGTTCCTCACGATCCACGTCACTCCTTGCTGGGGATTACTAATGGGCTGGGTGGATCCAGGAATGATAAGTTGTTTTTTAATACAGCTGTGATGGTGGCCAAGAGGGACATTGCGGCCGCCTGGATAAGCCCCGACTCACCCAGCCTGGAGAGGTGGCGAAGAGGGGTGGACTGGTGCGCGACCCAAGAGAAAGCCCTTTATAAAGCTAAGGGGTGCATTAAGAAATACTGCAGAGTGTGGGGAAAGTGGATGGGGAATGTGGAGGTTCCTGCTTAACCTGGTTTCAAATTCTGTCTATGTACTTTTACGGGGATAGTGATTGGGGGTGCAATGAATGTGCGAATGAACTCGAACTTGTGATTTCCGTATATTGGCTGAATTGTTCCTATGATTTTGCTTATCAAACAAAATCCTTTCACCCTGCCATTTGTCATTTCATCCATAATTTCTTTTACTCTTCTATCCATTTGTATATCCCTGCAACCTTTCTCCCAAATGTCAGTACATTCATCCATGCTTCCAACCATCCATCCTTTTATTAGTGTTTTTACCTTTAAATCCTTTCACACTCCCCCCATCCTATCACGTCCCCCTTTGCCTGCTTTCTCCTTTCCATCCCTTCACGTTTCTTTCCTTTCATGCTTTCTACCATCCTTCTCTGATTCTTTCTTCACCTTTTCTGTCTACCCATCTTTCAATTCTCATCTCTTCACTTTGCCAGTCTTTTCTTTCACTCTTTATCACACACTGTGTTTCTCTCTCTCTCACACTCTATCTCTCTCACAACCCCACTGGCCCTCCAGCATTAGCTGCTAGAGCAGTGGGTTCATGAAAGCAATGACCTCACCATATCATCACTGGCACTTCTTCCAGTGCTGGGCTTTTCACCTGCACATTATTAATATCATGTGTGTTAGTCTATTTCGGTCAATGGAAGCAAACCAAGACTACAACAGGAAGCAAACCAAGACGACAACACCCAGAATGCATTAGGTAGTTGCACAAAAGCCTATGGCTGATAACAGATTCCTTCAGGGGACCTCGAGCCCTTTCATCATTCACAAATCAGACATATTGCATTGCTGTTTGTATTTTAAGGTCTATGCAGTTTCTGATGCAATGGTGTAGCTAGACCTACTGCCACCCGGGGCAGCCCCTATGTTTGCCGCCCGGTGCACGTGTAAGAGCGGGGGTGATGGCTGATGGATAACTAGTTCAGGGGGAAGGGGATGGCAGCAGATGGATGGCTTGTTCCGGTGGGGTGATGGACGACATGTTCTCAGGGGTGGTAGTTGACAGACACGACTTGCTCACCTCAGTCGCCCCCAAAAACAGTGCCGCCCGGGGTGGACTGCCGCCCCCATCAAGCTACGCTACTGTTCTGATGTTCTGAGTCTTGCTGTCTCTCCCTGTTCTGCCTTCATGTTTATTCTCCTAACCACTAAACATTTGCTAGCCATTTGCTTAAGGTCTTCCTGTTCTTTAGGTCTGCTGATCCATAGATAAGTCAAAAAAGCCATCACCACCAGAGCCACAGTGGTTATTCTGCCATTCCGGCATTTTCCTGGTAGACTGTAGGAGTGCTTAATTTGTAAAAGAATATGGGCTGGAGCCCAAAGTTTTGCTCAGAAGCCCATGTCCGGTGCTATTGAAGTTCAGGTGCCGAATACCATGACTGCATAGTCCTGATTCCACCTCGTGCCTCTCTAATGCAATGCCAGACATTCCCTGCCGCTTGATCTCACTCCTTCCTGCTCTTATTCATCCCTGCTTTCTTTGCCACTGTTTTTCCATCTTTCTCTTCCTCCTTCTTTCCCCCTTTTGTAAGTTTCTCTCTCTTGCTATGGTTCAAAGTCTGATCATGAAAACAAAGCATAGGTCTCCAAAAGTGTCTGCCGGTGAGCCCCACCAGCTCAAATTGAGCACTAGCTGCAGGCTAGAGTTGCTGCTTTTCTCAGAAAAAAATAGTAGTCATTTGTTTAAGTTTTGCTGCTCTGAAAGGGTCTAGAGCTGTAGGCAAAATACAATGAGTGTAAAATTCTCAGTATTCTTTTGTAACATGAAAACTTTTTGCTTTATACAGTATTTAGAAATAATTCAGACAGCTTTCAAATATGCAAGAACTAAACAAAAGCAGTGTGGGCCATTCAATGTCACACCAGTGCATTGTTTCAATGTTCCATATATTAATATGCTCAACTCTTTGTGATCTCGCTGCTTAGGAGCCACGCTTAATCCAATACCAAACACAACATTTGAACAGGAGCGTGTAATCAATCATGAATATCACTCAATTTGAACATTGGAAAAGTTCCATACGAAGTCTATATATATCCACAAAGAGCATTTCAAGTAAATTAAATTGTCTGGGAGTCTTATGTATGTAGTCAAATCCAATTTTATTGATTCATTTATAGAAAATGCAATCAGCCCAGCCAATGCTAGGATTTCATCAGTGTTAGGACAATCCATGAAACACTTATAACTACATTGTATGTACAGATGTCCCTGTCAAGTCTCTTTTTTCAACCAAATATCAAACATCAGGAGGTATTATACCCCTATGTCATCTTTATTGTCCGTATCTCAGCCCCCAATGCGCGGGAAATTGGCCTACCTAACCCTGATAAAGTTTACATTTGACTACATGCACAAGACTCCCAGACAATTGAATTCACTTGAAATGCCCTTTGGAGATATACCTGGACTTCGTATGGAACTCATGATTAGGTTGAGTATTCGAGACCTCTTATATATACTTTGGTATATACTTATATGTGTATGTACTTTGTGACCTCTGGAGATCAGCCCTAGGACTTGTCTGCTTCCGCTTAAAGACTTTTTCTTCTGTTCAACTGCCATTATTTAACTGTCTTGATAGAAAATGACCAGCAGAAGTCAGTAAAATACCAGAATTGCTTTCTACTGAGGGACTTTTCTTTTTTAAATTTTTCTGTTCAACTGCCTCTATTTAACTTTCTTCATAGAAAAGGACCAGCAGAGGTCAGTAAAATACCAGAATCACTTTAGAATTCTCTAGATTTCAGTCCATAGAAATTGTCTTCCATGAGCACCCGTAGACTATGATATTATTTTCAAATCTTGTATTTTCAGTGATATACCCACCGAAGGCCCTGCTTTCATATTAAAAACAGAGCTTTGGACTATACCATTTCCCGCTGAAAGGCAATATTTTTCTCCATGTGTTCCCATACCTGGCGTGTCACGCAGTTTGGTGCTACATGTTAAAGAACAGTAGATGTTTCAGCACCAGGCTAATGTGCTGCATAGCTAAATACATATAAGGTCCCCAAAGGCGAGACCAAATGCATTGCAAATGCTTGTATTTTCTTGTGTTTGCTGTTTCAAGTGTTATGTTTCAAAAGGAAAAATACTTAACTTCCTTTCTCAAGTTCTCTAATGACGTGGACATAAATAAGCAGGCAAGGTTGATAAAATACTAGCCAGGTAGCAAGTCTACAGCAGGCCCGGGCTGCTTTCACTGCAAGATGGACTCCCATGACCTAACTATCTACTCCTAGCCCCATTCTGTCTCGGGTTAGCTTATAGGTTGTTGACAGGATGGAGGCCCCCTGGAGAAGTAAGGTCGCACACCAGTCTATCCCCAGGGTTTTCGCGTAAGGCCGGAAGGACATGGCGTTCTGGGAGTCGAGGGGTCGAGGGGTCGAGGGGTTGGGCTGGAGGTGGGGAGAGAAAGGGGATATAAAGGCCAGGGAAGGAGTCTCGTCCTCTTCCTGAGCCCGACAACACTTGGGAGGGGAGTTTATTTTGAACCACCCGCCCACCCCCCTACAAGTTCTGAGGGCAGGGTTTGGTTGTTATAAGCATGCCAGTTTAGGACAGGTTGTGTAGGCTTGAGGTCTGCAGTATTTTGGAGGTGTGGGGAGTCTCGGACGGGCGCACCCACCTCTCTGGGGGGGAGAAACAGGGGAATGATGGGGGGAAGGATGCCAGAGTGTGGTGGCGGGAGATACAAGAGATGAGGTTGAAAGACAAGCGAGGGAGTGAATGGAGATTTTGGAAGAGGTCGTAGAAGGGAATGGGAAGAGTGCATAAGAAGTGAGACGAATGGAGGAAGAATTAAGTGTCTGGGGAGTGGATTGTTTAAGGTTTGAAGTTGAAGTTTTGGTTTGAAGTATTTGTGTTTACAACCTGTCCTAATAAATGGCCTTTTACACTTCAAGAACAGTGTGGAGTGTAATTATCAAATTTTCTCACAGATGTGACTTGCCATCCCTTCTCAGATACCCTCCGCAGGCTACTGTTCATAGTAAATATAATCCATTGCTATATTGTATTTCAAAATATTAATGAAAACAGATTGAAAAACAAGCACTATGTCCCGTAAAGAACCGAGAGCACTGCAGTTTTTGCTATGACCGACTTCTCTCTGCCATGAGAAAGCTACCTCCTACTTTGTTTTCTTTAATTTGCAAATGGCGCTTCTCCCTCAGCCAGCTGGGGTTTTGATCTGTGAACAAGTTCGCGCGTAGATGTTTGCTGCTTCAGGATTTTATTCATAAGGGCGTGGGGACCATCCCTGCCTTCAGGCAGCAGACAGGCAGTTTCTAGGCAGGGTGTCATGGCTGCAGTTTCACTCTTCAGTGTGGTTGCAGCCTCAGCTCTTTCTGAGGGGCGTGGTCCAGATCCTGTCAGTGGTGTATAAACTCGTCATTTTGTTCCTGCCCTTTAATGCCACGGCTAAAATAATCACTAACTGTCCACCCTTGAGAACGCTTTATTGTATTGTATCCTAAAAACAAAGATGATTGGAAACAAAATGGGTCTACTGTGCATTTTAAAAGGACTTGTCATGTGAGTTTGGGCCTCGCTTGAAGTGGAGGGTGTCAGGCTGGTGGTTGATTGGCTCTATCACGGGTGACGTAGCTATCAATAGTGTGGAAGCTGCAGTGAGTGGCACATGGGCCATGGGCATGTGTGACACACTTTCCCTTATTTAGTGGCTATTTTTACTACTAAACTAGGGTAAAGGGACCCAATTTCTTTGCTTGTTTTATTGTCCCAGGCGCTTTGTCTACCCTACTGACATTTGTGTGAAAACACATGTATATGCCACAGACTAAAAAGGATATTTTATAAAGCAACTGATGTTTATCATTTATCAATTATATGTTGAAAGAATTAGATTATAGTTTGTCAATAAGGTTCATTATCTGTCATGTGTCAGTTTCACGCACCCAAGTTTTTCATGCTCCAGTTGGTTAAGCACCTCAACCACGGTCCTTAGAGACACTGGGGCATATTATCAATGCAATACATTATCGCCGCTTTTGCGGCAGAAAACTGCCGCTAAAGCGGCGATAATGGGCTTGATAATATGCACTAGAGAATTCCAATAGAAGCCCATGTTGACACCAGAACATGGGCTTCTATTGCAATTCCATAGAGCATATTATCAAGCCCATTATCGCCGCTTTAGCGGCAGTTTTCTGCCGCTACACCGGCGATAATTTTAACGCCCTTTCTTGATAATATGCCCCACTGTCTCCAATCCTGAACGTGTCACCTACAAATAATTGATTTCAGGGGTTAGAGTAATTACCTCTATGGAAGTTAAACATGACTTCAACACCCAGCATGCATTAGGCTGTCACACAAAAGTCCAGCACTGGAAACAGTGTTCGAAATAACCGGAAGCAGGTGCTTACCCTCAGGGTTGGATGAGCCTGTCAGCCAGCCTGGTCAAGTTTCCTAGCTCTCCTAAGGCCAGTTTTTGTGGTGCTGTTTTTGGGCCGGATTTGTGTGTGGATCTTTTCTTTTGAATGAGAATGCACTTGCCAGGAAGCTGTCAGCTAGGTAGGCCAAAGTGCTAATGTAATTTAAATAAATCGCTTTACTATCAGCATGGTCACTTCACCTCCTTCCGCTCCAGCCTGAGCCTGGTGTGCTGAAGACATGTATTGTCTAAGAAAATAAATACTGTAAGGAAAAGCTTACTAGAACCAAGCAGTGAGTACAAGGTCTGGATGCTGAGGTGAGGAGCAACAGTACTCTGTTGGTGAGCAGTTTATTTCATTTCCGTAGATGCTACTTTGTTTGCTGTAAATCTGACAATCCTGAAAGTCCAGCTCCCAGAAGGTTATCAGAGCAAAAAGATAGAAGGCCCAGATTTACAAACACTTTGCACCTGGTTTGCGTCACAAAAGTGTAGAACTGGCATTTCCTTTCCAGTACAATACAAGTAGCCACAGAGTAAGACAAAGTAGTGCTATGTGCCACTTTGTGCTACTTTGCATTAAGGGGGCGTATGCTGGGTTTAATTTGTAAACAAAATAAGAGTTGGGGCCCAAACTTTTGTTCAAAAGCCCGTGGCGGACGGTATTATAGGTTCGGGTGCCGAAAATCATGGCTGGATAGTCTTGATTCCATGTCATGCCTCTGTAATCCATCACCAGGCACTCCCTGTCTCTTAATCTCACCCAGGTTCTTTTTCATTCCTTCTTTCTCCCTTTGCCCCTGTTTTTCTGCCTTTCTCATTCTTCTTTCCTCTTGTTGTGTTTTTTCTTTCTTGCTGTGGTTCAAAGTGTTTTGTGGAAATCTTTCTGTGGTTCAAACTGTTTTGTGGAAAAGTAGGTGATGGTCCCCAAAATTGAGTGCTGGTTGGCTTCATCTGCAACCACTGGCTCACATTAAGCATTGGGCATGGGTGGTTCCTTGACATTACCATGCAACAACCAATGGATTTTGACTCAAAGCTCTTTCTACTAAAAAGATAGACAAGGCCTTTGTGCCAAAAATGTACAACACCTTTCGGCAGACATAACGTTGGAGAAAAGTTTTCTTTTCTCCAAACCTTTCCAACTTTGCATGTGCACTGTACTGTACTTTACTTTGGCATTTCACAGTAATTTCCATAGAGATTACCTCCTTTTTGCACAGAAATCTGAAAATATTTCTACCGATTTTTAATGTATTTTTCCTCAGAATTGAAGTGATCACTGGCAGTGAAAATTACTTGCATTGAACCCCCAATCTAATAGGCCTTTAAGAGTGATTATTAATTTGGTTCTTGTTGTCCCCCCATTGCTATCCCATTCTGTTTTTACCCCACACCTGTTATATATTGTTTACCTAACTCCTTTCTTTACTCCTTCCCCTCCAGCCACCGCAGTGTGA
Source organism: Triturus cristatus (assembly GCF_964204655.1). Lineage (NCBI taxonomy): Eukaryota > Metazoa > Chordata > Amphibia > Caudata > Salamandridae > Triturus > Triturus cristatus. The sequence continues at coordinate 1,399,570,941 of NC_140589.1, forward strand.
TGGCTTCTGTCAATATTCCTGGCACATCACTGTGTTCAGATGAGGTTCTTGAGTGATGATGCTGACAGTGGTCTGTGCTGATGATAGCTTGAATTGAGGGTGCATTAAGGGATCCAGGACACAGAAGACTGTCAGTTTCTCTCCAGAATTTTGTTGGCAGCAGCAAGGAAACATCTGCAACGGACATCAGAAAACATGACAGCCCTCAAGAGCGCCACCCGCGAATACCACCAGATGATCCGCACCACCAAAAGAACATCGTTCAAAGAGCGGCTGGACAACAACACCCACAACAGCAAGGAACTTTTCAGCATCGTCAAAGAGCTCTCCAACCCCAGCAACAACGACATCACACCGTCGCAAGACCTCTGCAACTCCCTCGCCACATTCTTCCACCGCAAGATCGCAGATATACACGACAGTTTCGGACCCCAGACTCCGCCTCCAGCCACCAAACCAACGACCCCCACCACCACCCTCAGCGCATGGACCCCATCAGCACTGAAGACACCACCCACGTCATGAACACCATCCACTCTGGCTCCCCCTCCGACCCATGCCCTCATCATATCTTCAACTAAGCCGACACCATCATCGCACCCCACCTTCGGAACGTCATAAACAGCTCCTTCACGTCAGCCACCTTCCCTGAAAGCTGGAAACACGCAGAAATCAACGCCCTTCTGAAGAAACCCACAGCGGACCCCAAAGACCTCAAGAACTTCCTCCCCATCTCTCTTCTCCCCTTCCCGGCTAAAGTCATCGGGAAGACCGTCAATAAACAGCTGACTGCATTCCTCGAAGCAAACAACTCGCTCGACCCATCCCAGTCCGGATTTCGAGCCAACCACAGCACCGAGACCGCCCTCATCGCAGCCACCGATGACATCAGGACCCTGATGGACAACGGAGAGACAGCCGCTCTCATCCTCCTGGACCTCTCGGCAGCCTTTGATACCGTCTGCCACCGCACCCTAATAACCCGCCTCTACAACACTGGGATCCAAGGAAAGGCCCTGGACTGGATCACATCGTTCCTCTCCGACAGAACCCAGAGAGTCCGCCTCCCTCCCTTCCGCGGCCACCAAGATCATCTGCGGCGTACCCCAAGGCTCCTCACTCAGCCCAACCCTCTTCAATATCTACATGAGCCCCCTCGCCACCATCGCACGCAAACACAACATCAACATCATCTCCTACGCCGACGATACCCAACTGATACTCTCCCTCACCAAAGACCCATCCACCGCCAAAACCAACCTCCAGGACGGAATGAAAGATGTCGCAGAATGTTTGAAGCACAGCCGTCTGAAGCTCAACTCGGACAAGATGGAGGTCCTCATCCTCGGACAATCCCCATCCACCTGGGACGACTCCTGGTGGCCCACGGCGCTGGGCACCGCACCGACACCCACGGACCACCACGCAACCTGGGATTCATCCTGGACTCCTCCCTCACGATGACCAAGCAAGTCAACGCAGTCTCGTCCTCATGCTTCAACACCCTGCGCATGCTCCGAAAGATCTTCCGGTGGATCCCCACCGAAACCAGGAAGACAGTCACCCAGGCCCTCCTCACCAGCCGACTGGACTACGGGAACGCCCTATACCCACAGCCAAACTTCAGAAACGTCTTCAGCGCATACAGAATGCCTCCGCACGACTCATCCTCGACATCCCTCGCCACAGCCACATATCCGCCCACCTGAGAAACCTGCACTGGCTCCCCGTCAACAAGAGGATCACGTTCAGGCTGCTCACCCATGCATACAAAGCGCTCCACAACATGGGCCCCGAATACCTCAACAACCGCCTCTCGTTCTACACCCCCACCCGCCAGCTCCGCTCCACCAGCCTCGCCCTCGCCACTGTCCCACGGATGCGCAGAACCACCACCGGAGGAAGATCGTTCTCCTACCTGGCAGCCAAGACATGGAACTCCCTCCCCGCACACCTACGACTGACCCAGGACCATCTCACCTTCAGGAAACACCTCAAGACGTGGCTATTCGAGCAGTAGCAGCACCCCCCCCCCCCTTCAGCACCTTGAGACACTCACGGGTGAGTAGAGCGCTCTATAAATGTCACTGATTGATTGATTGATTGATTGCATGGCTGGTGGCACAGTCTCGGGAGACCCTAGCTTTTAAAACGTGTAGTCCAGGCACAACCCACCTCATCCTAAACATAAATGTCCACACAAAGCTGCATGACAAAAATCCTGTACCCAACTCTTTCAAATAGACTGGCACCTGCTAACAGGGCATGTAGTCGTGTTGTTGGTGCTGAACATTCTCCTGGACTTGCCTTTAGCGGCATTGTGTCTTCAGCCGTAGGCTCCAGAAAATAGAGAAACAAGGCTAAAGAACACCAAGATGTCAAAGAGAGTCAAGGTCTTGTTTTTGAGGGATCTCGAGAGGCAGGAGAAGAAAGTCGACTTCTTGGTCTCCCTTGAAAAAACCCTTTCATTGTCATCTTAAACGACTAGCAGGTGAGGATCCGAGTGGAAGGCTGCTAAGTTCTGAGAATGTAGCACTGGTTCTGAAGACTGGCGGAGTAGGAAAGTTCCCGCCCCACATAACACACCACCAAGGGGCATATTATCAAGCACGGCGGATAAAATTATCGCCGCTTTAGCCAAAGTCATAATCAAGGCCACAGTGCAGATTGTTGGAGGTTTCACCATATGCTTTGATTGAAATGGTAGTAACAACCTTGTATGGCTGTGTGGGGATACATTTTTAAAACTGTTTAAATCATGGTTTGCTCAAAGTCTATGATTATGTTTTGTGGGTAGTAGTTATTTGTTTTATGTTTAACGTGGTTTAAGAGTTTGTAAAAAGTGATACTTTGTTTATATGGTACTAGGGCATGTATAAAAGGGATATTGGTGTTTTGATATTTACTATGTATATAGTGAATAGTTTGGGACACATTTTGAAGGTCCCAGCCATCATCCAGGTTTGACAATGGCTTAGTTTTAGTAAGTTATCTGCTGTAGAAAATATTAGGATTCATTTATGATTGTTTAGGTTGTCATATAACAGGAAGGGTTCCTTATTATGTGTCAGTTTTAAAAATTCATGTATTTCTATATCTTCGTATCTTCTAGGTGCAGGAGGAGTATCGATGGTGGCTTTTCTAGTTTGTGCAGTTAAACATTTTAAAGTGGGTATAGGAGGTAGTTGTTCTGGGATGTGTTCAGGGACTTTAGGGAGTATATCTTTCAGGATTTTGGTTGTGGGTTCTTAAGAGCTAGTGCTTGCCTCCAAGGAGCAAGAGGGGCATTAGTCCCTCATCGTATGAGTCTTGTTTCTTTCTGTGACATTAACTTTAAAAAACCCTTTCCAAGGTCCAGCGCACTCAAAGTTTTTTGTCCTATCTCCTTTCTTCCTTATGTGGTCAAACTGCTAGAGAAGGAAGTCTGATATTGTTTAGGTCCGGCTTTCCTCTAACACGTGACAACCTGCTTGACCTCTTCTAAACAGGCTTCTGTCCAGGAAGAAGCACTGAGCTAGTGCCCTTCAGTCTTGGATGATTTAAAAGGGAGGTGGATAACTGGGGTGTTTGGGCAGGAAACTTACTCGTCATAACAGCTGTCGGGCAGTCTTCTTTTGCTGACAGCGGCAGTGATAGGCTGTCAGAGGCCTTTGTTTCCGTCTTTTTATAGTTCGATTGTGAATGCCTGGGAATTTTTTCTTACCTACATTCTCCCTGCTAGCTTTCTACCGACTTTCCTTACTCAATGGGAAATCAACCCTCTCTTTGAAAGCAGTGAGGAACCCAGAAATCTTTTAAGAATAAACTATCTTTGAATCCCCTGGTGGATGGTGTGACCGGCTCATGTTTTCCCACCTCAAAAAACCCTGTGGAGAATTCGGCCTTTCTTAGAGCCGAACCTGCATATAACTCTAGTTAATGCCCTAGCAAGATCTAGGTCAGATTATGACAACAGCATTTACCTGAGGGCACAGGAAAAGATTCTTAACATGCTGTCTGTCCTGAAGAATGAAGCTGCAAGAGTCATTGAAGGTTTGCAGACACAAACTACTGGTTATTAAAAGGGCACTCTTTAAAGTCACGGCTGTTGATCGCTAGATCCTCTGTGAGTCTAACCCCTGCTTTCGTGTTATAAGTTTTACCCTTATTTCCAGGAAGCAGTTGCATAGAAAGCGTTAAATGTACCCTAATGCAAGCAATGAAAATATACCCCCCTCTCCTAACTTGAGAGCTTAAAGTACCCATAATTGAAGTACAAGGACCCCTCGAAGCCCAAGGTACCCTGTGCGACCACACCTGATACCCTGATGATAGCTGCACCCCTATCTCTGAGATCTGCAAGTCAATTCTTACCAGTCGTTTCTTGGGTTAACCCTATGAATACTGATGACAGAGCTTTTACTCCAGGGCCTGGCATGCCATTCTGCCACTCCACAGGCCAGGGGGCAGCTTTAGAGTCCCAAAAGCCCTGATCTGCTGCTATGTGGAGCTGGTTGAACATTTGTACCAGCGCTGGTTTTGGTTTCCAGTCCAGCTCTGTTTTACTCGTCACTGCTGCAAAAGTCTACAAATCTCTTTCGCTCCTATTTCAGTCTTTTACCATCCACCAGCAACCTTTTTTTATAGTTGGCTCTCAAGTTCTCACAGCGCCAAGAAGCTCCGGCGAGAGAGCGCTTCGAATATAATATGTAATGCAATGTAACATTTCACTTCCCCTCTTTGGAACTATCTGAGGAATTTTAGAACATTTTAGCCAATATATTTGAAATTAAAAAATCATATTTTAAAATGCAGTGCAGAGTGAAACAGGCTTACAGAGTTGAGCCTGGCCCTCACAGGCAAGCATTTTTGGGCTGTTGGTTTCCATGATAGTACCACAAACATTGCCTACAGCAAGCACAGGTGGATGCAGTGTTCTACATTGTACCTATGCTGCTCAAAGGTGCCCTGATTTGCAAATGGGGGCCATGTTTTTTAGCTACTTGATTCTCTAAGGGAGGCAACTCTTAATTCGGCGTCGGGACTATTTTCTGCCCCATCCGCCCCTGGAAGAGTCTGTAAGAGGCAGTAAAACGTGCCTGTGGTGACGCATGTTATAAATTATGCCTGCGCAGCGATTTTGTGAAGCTGTTCCCACAATTGTAGGAGACACTCGGCAGGTGCCCGCCCAGCTCTTCCTCCTCGCACTGCCATCAAGGACAAAGCCGCCCTCAGCACAAAGCAGGCTTTTGTTCCCAGCGCCTTCCTCCCTGACTTCTAGGCCTTTGTTGCTGCAAGTTTGTGCACAGCTCTCTCCTCGAGCAAACACTGGCTGCTCTGCCAGATAGTATGTGCCTGTGGTCAAAGGTTACAGTTAACCTGTTCCCTGCCAGGCGCGGCCATGTGAGGCAGAATCTGCCTCTTCACGTGAAGTTTACTTTCATTCCAGCCTGAAGGATTACAGTCAGTCAGGCACATTCGCTCATGCAATAATAGTTTTAATGAGATTTCTCCAACTATTAATTTAGACTTTTTTTCAAGGCATTTCAAGGAGCATTTTTATTGCATCGCAGTAAAATTTCGGCTTTACCCTCCATCATTACTTTCAGTTTAGCAAGAAAAAGAATCTCATTTCCTGTATTTTCTTTTTCTTTTTGCTTAGTATAGCGCGAAGACTCGTCCGCGAAGGGGCATCTCGGCGCTTGGATAGCAAGTCAGGTAGAAATTTGCCATTAAAAGAGCCAGGTCTTCAGATGTCTTTTAAAGCCTGAAAACTCGGTCCTTGCCCTAGGATGAAGGGGGAGCTGATTCCAAAGGCGAGGAGCAAGATAGGAAAAGGCTCGACCACCATATTTTAGAGTTTGAATAGGTCTTGGTTGAAGGAGAAGCTGGTTACTTGATCTGAGGTTTCTTTGAGCAAGATAGGGAACTAGTTTATCCTGCAGATATCTTGGACCTTTGCCTGACCTAGCTTTAAAGGTCAGACAGAGCTGTTGAAAAATGGCTCTCTTCTGTACGGGTAACCAATGAAGGATCATGAGCAGGGGAGCAGACAGAGTGCCCGGAGGCTGTTTATTAACCAGTTGGTCTGCCGTATTTTGCACCACCTGTAATTTTGATAGAAGGGATTAGTTGAATGATGCGATTAGCGCATTTCCATAGTCCAGGCGACTGATTATAAGTGCCTGGACTAGGATCGTCTAGGATGGCACCGGTAGCCACTGGAACACCTTTCCAATTATTTCTGTAACAATTTGAAGTTTGTACTAGATTATGGACCGATCAATTGTTACACAGTCACCTCCTTATGGCCCAAAACTCTCATTTACGTCGGATTGGGGTTACAGGTGGCAGCTTTGCTTCGCCCGGTATTATGTACGTGGTAAAACCCAAGCACAGTACCACCTGACAAAACCAGGTAGAATATATGCCTGGTAACTTACACAGTAATGCCAGAAAACATACAGAAATAGGTGCCGTCATACCACCCCCTGCTTGTCCTTCTCCAAGCCAGTACACAAACTGGTACTTTCACTGTAATGGAATGGTGCTTACCACATGCCAAATGTACTCTTAGGGGCTGATTTGGCACCCCACTATTACTGATTTACTTATGACTGCACCCTAAATAGCTTATGTGCTATCTGTACCATCAATGTCATATCAGACTGGAGATTCAGGTTTCTATTCCAAAATCAAGAAAATATGTGGGGTGCTGGCACTCTTAGTCAATCGGCCTAATGCCACATACTTGTTTTGTATTTATTGCTGTGGAACAGAACATAAATAGCCTAGTACACTCATTTTGTCTTATAGGGTGTTGTGAACTTCACAGTCACTGAATTCTATGTGGAAGGCTGAGGGAGGGAACTGGCAGCTGGAAAGGGACTGTGGAAGAAGCCAGACCTGTTTCAGTGCTGCACGAGTTCACACCAATAAACCCACCTTTACATGATCCTGCCTGGAGAGTGTTACTTCGTAGCAAGACGCAACATAGGGCTTCCAGTTTTGTGGATTTTTAAAAAAAAATTCCATCTGCATTTATATTTTAAGCATATTTATGTTATGCCTATTTTATGCTTAATGTAAAAAATGAAGCTGTAATGGGTATATTTCCACGTTTATTTAACCAACAAATGTTTACTCATGTTTGAATGTCCAACAGATTTTAGACATTTACACTACAATAGTCATTTGAAACCATGTGCATTGGAGAACAGATTAAATAGTTGTACTGCTGCAGTTATTTAAGCCTCATTAGGAAATACTGAAATGTTTTAACTCCTCCACAACTACTGACAGCTGTGACCGCTTGCACAGCTACTGACCTAGCACTCATGATTGACAGCAGTGTGTATCGTCCAACAGAAAACCTGTTTTCCGTATTTATCCATATTTGAATATAGACAGGAAAATAAATGGTGTTCTGTCGGTATTTATCTGTAAAAAATCAGTAAAAACGGAAAACTGGGAGCCTTAATTATAAATGGAATCTTTTTCATTAACAACTCAAATATAGAAGACCAGAAATATTTTGAGAAACAATATATATTGGCAATATCCATGCGTGGTTGTGAGCCGAAAGGAATGGACAAGGCAGCAACTTTGCTTGCTGTCAGGTTCTGTTGTTTTCCGTGTTCGAAGAAGGAACATTTGCTCCCATTAAAATATGGTAGAAGAGCAGATTTTGCAGCCAACATGTGTTTCGCAACCTTAGGGCGCGCGGGCCTGGGCCAGGCCGTAACATTAATAAAAGATTCGAGATTATATATGACTATGGTTGTACAAAGTTCAGAAATCTAAGTCCAGGACTTGTGGCCAGTGTTTATACTAGTGTCACAGCAATTAAGTTTTAAACTGAATGTGTAACGCATAAACTAGTGCACAAAAAAAAGTGATCCTAATAGAAGCCAAACTGTAAGAGATTTGGGAATTCGTTGAGAGGGGTGAGCACCCTCTTCACATAATAATCACAATCCTTGTCCGGATGAACCACAAAAGTCACTAAATAAACCTGTGTTTAACCCTCAGGTAGCGTGGCATAAAGCAGTCAGGCTTAACGTAGAGGCAATGTGAAAAGTATTTTTGCAACACTCAATCAGGTATAAAGTGAAAACACAACACACGAATAACCCTCAAACCAATCTAGAAAAATAGAGAATATTCTAATAAATAAAATGACACTAAAAATGACAAACAGCCAATCAGTAGAAGAGGAGTTACGACTTTTTTTTACTTTTAGGTAAAAATAGCACCAAAATGTGTGAAGTGCCAACTGCAGGAATATAGTCGAGCCAGAGTGGGACAAAGTCACAAGTTAAAGCTTACCGCAATGGAGCAGGTGCTAAATACAGGACCAGGTTCGTACCTCTGGAAGGTTAACAGAGCAGCGCAATGCTGTGTGACTCTGTGTCATCCTGCATCACGCTGTAATGGATGCGGTGAAACTTTCCATCAGTGAGTGGCGCAGCTCAGTGGGGTTTTGCTTCATGCTGCGTTGGATCCGGTGTAGCTGCTGATCAGAAGCTGCCCGAAGCTGCGATGCGAAGCGTATCCAGTGAAACTGCTGATCAGGAGCTGTGAGGTGCTGCGATGTGAGGCCCTTCACCACTCTGCATCGGTCTGCATCAGATCCGGTGAAATCTTCAGTTAAGCAGGGAGAAGGGCACTCTGACTCCAATCGAAGGTCCAGGACCTTGCAGCCAGCACTGGGGAGTCAGGACTCACTATGGAGAGGCCAGCATAGGAGACCAGGCCAGGTCCAGTTGGGTATAGTCAGCTGAAAAGTAGGAAAGGTCTCTGGAAGCTTGTTGTGATCCTGTAGCTCAAACAGATCAGCCATCTGACCTTTGGAGTCCCTTCTCGGGTCCTGGGGTCTAGGCAAGCAGGTCCACTCTTACTTCTTCAGACACCACGTCAGTCCTTCTTCAGAATCTTTAAAAACATCTCATGTCCAGGGATGTTCTGCTGTCTAGTGCCAGCCTGTGGGTGGGGGCCAGCCCTCTGTCTAACTCTAAAACGGGTTCTGCTCAGTTCTTCCCCTTCCCCTGAGTATGGCTCGAGCCTGTATGGTGAAACAGAGGCCAGGCAGACCAAGGTGTGAGTTGCATTTGCCAATGACAGGGTAGGCATCTTCTGAAGTCAGAAAGGGGGCAGGCCACAGGCCTCAGGCTATGTTATAAAGCTCAGGAAGGGACTGGGTTCCACCCGCCGGGCCATCCAACAGGGTAATGCCAATTTTTGTAAGTGGTATTTTCAAACAGTCATTTAAAATCGGTTTCACCATTAAAGAGGATTTTAAATTACAACTGAAATGAAGGAAGTATCCTTTCTTTAGCTCTCCCTAAAGTAAAGTTAGCACTTCTTAAATGTAATAAGGTAAACCAGTGTTGGTCTGTGGAAGGCGAGCCCTGCAATAGTGAAAAACGACTTTGGAGATTGTTCACTGCCAAGCCATGTAAAACTCTAAATATACATGTTCTACTTTTTAAATAATATGCAATCTGGCCTATGGGCATTTGGGGCCTACCTTAGGGATGACATATAAGCACTAAAAAGAAAGAGTATGGCCTGGCAAAAAGATTTCATATTGGCAGGGCAAAATGGCAGATTAAAACTGTGCACGCACACAGGCTACAGAACAGGCCTGGATGCAGGTTGTACCGGGCTTCTTTAGTGGGTGGCACAATGAGTAGCAAATAAATTTACAGGTCCTGGGTACAAGTAGTGCCATATAGAAGGGACGTAAGAGTAAATTAAAGGTGCCAAGTAACTATATGCCTATTTAACAGTTTTTTACCTAGTAGGTAGGGGTAAAGCGTTCAGAGTCCTAGGGCTAGCAAAAACAGCTTCAGCATAGGAAAGGCAAACATCTGCCGGAATATCACACAAAAGATGGTCCTCTCCAACACAAACTATTTAGGTAATGCAGGCAAACAATGAGATGGAGAAATGATGACCTAACAGTAGGTGACTGGGTGGGTAGCAGATTTCAATTTTGGAGAAATGGGCTAACATTCTGATTGTGGTCAGAGCTGATGAGACTGGTGGTCTCTTGGTTCTTCCAGTGGATTAGTTGTGTGCCCCAGCTAGGTTGCTTGAGGAGAATAAGGGGTGGGATATGGAGAAGATGAAGGAGTGTGCTACTGACTATACTGGGACCCGACCCATCCATTTTGCATGCTAGTACCAATGCAGTATGGTAGGGCAAACAGAACCATGAGGTCAATCTGCATTAGAAAAGATTTGTCCAACTGGTCAATCTAAAGGCAGTGAAGGTCAATATTAACTCATAAGCAGTTGAAACTATAGCCTCAAGACAATGGGGGAGAGCCATCGCCTGTATAGATTTAAAAATGTATGGAGATTATTCTTACGTCGAGAACAGACTGCAACATCTGTCAATATTTTAACCTTTGGTTAAAGCAGTGATACTCAAAATACGGCCCAGGGGCCGCATGTGGCCTGCCTGACCATTACATGCGGCCCCCTGGGCAGCTGCAGCACTAGGTTGCTGTTTACTCGATTTAGCATGAACGTGAATTTTTTTTTAAATATACAGCAAGCACTTCTTGAAAGATTATTTGCAGTTAGGGAAAGGAAGTATCTAGGCCCTTAACTTTAGGAACACCTTTATTTTTAAAGACAGCAAATGTGTACAAATACGATAGTCTTTTCAAAATTCTAAAAGCATATTTTATCGACCTGTAGAACTATTTCACCTTAGTAAATCAAATAATAGCAGTGCATTTAGAAGTATTTTTCTTAAAGTGATGTTTTTCAAACATGAATTTAGAAATATTCAGCCACTAAATATACACGCTTTGCTTCCCCTACAATGACTTTACACCCCCATGCTGGGACCAGTGCGGCCCTCGGTCACATCAAAGACCAAACTTTGTGGCCCCCGGAAAAATGTTTGAGTACCCATGGTTTAAAGTAGGGAATATGGTCAGGCTGATGAGAAAAGCCAGTTGGGGAGAAAGTTACCAAATTGAGGGTCTGAAAGAGGAATGGGGCAGCTGTGAGGGTTAGGTGACCAGGCGACCAGTATTGTATTACCTGTATTAATGGTAAGGAATCCTCCTAAGTGGTATGTGAAATAGGAGTGAGGTTGGCAGTCCTGTGCAAACATAAAGGATAAAGCCAGATTCAGTGGTAATGTAGCTGGTCGATGATCTCTGATTTAAATTGCAAGTGTGTGTAGAATGCTTGGAGGTATACTTGTTTATGCACAGTAGATATTACCCAGACTCATGTTGGGTTTAAGGGTGAGTCCTGTTATTTCTAAACTACAGCATTTCAGGACAGTGTACATGGAAAAGGGCACGAGAGGTTGTGAGAAGGCACAGTCACTGCACTTCCGGAGTAATAAACTATTTGCCACTGTAATTTCTCAAGGCACACCCAGGGCGTGTCCAAATAATTACAATACACATCACACACCCTGGCGTGCCCACGCCCTTAGGTATCCTTGAAAGTTCCCTATAAGCAGATGTGTAATGGGATCAGTATTCCTAGGAGGGAGAAGCGTTCCCTGAAACAGGGAACGCCCATACTGAGGTGTCACGCAAAGCGTTAATTCGTCACTGCAAGCGCTGCAGCTTTACACCACACCCCTTACCATGAAGGAAGCTCTCTAAAACTGATTGAGGCAGTCTGCACACCATTTCTTTTATTAAACTGAAAGATATTTCTTCTTGTCACTGCCTTCCTGGAGAAAAACATTACACAACAGCCAAAACAGGAATACAAAAGAAATACTGTATTATTACTCAATTGCATGCATAAATGTGCCAGTTACTAACCAGTAATATTCTTTACTTCCATTACCTTTCCTCATCCTAATGCTCACACTTTTAGGGGACAGCATGTAAACAAAAACTTTTCCCCGGTCCATACACAACAGACTCCACCTCTTACCTAGAGCCACAGAGGAAAGAAAGACCCCTAACAAGTCTTGTTTCTCTTGTCTACTTCTTGCAAACAGGTGCTTCGTGGGTTGGCTGGGACAGGTTCATGTATCTCACCTTTTTCGTTCCCTGGCCCTTAAAGAGTTGTGCTTGTTTTTAAAGTTACCAAGTTTCTTTATTTTTACTTTTATATCTATAAAGGTTTTTATGGCTTTCAGTAAGTATTGTGGAGATACAAGTCTCACCATGGGGACAGTGGCATAGCCAGACCTACTGCCACCTGGGGCAGCTCCCAAGTTTTCTGCCGGTGCATGTAAGAGCGGGCGGGGGGAAGTGACGGCAGATGAACGACTTGTTCCAGGGGGATATGGCGAACGACATGTTCGGGGGGGGGGGAGGGGAGGGGTAAGGGCCGTACGACAGATGACTTCTTCTCGGGGACGAGGGTATGGTGGTATTCAACAGACACGACATGCTCACCTCTGCCGCCCCCAAAAAAGAGTGCCCCCCCAGCTACGCCACTGCATGAGGTCTGGTCTCTTGCCTTGTATATCTCTTAAAATTACTATGAGGGAGCTGGTGGGATTTTCCCAGTCCGCCCTGTTTCTTAGATGTTTGACTAAAGCCCTGCAGTATGTTGCATGGAGCATGGGACACTGCAGGAGCGCCACCATTTTTACAGCCTCCTTCACTTCCTGCCTTGTCCTTGGTTTAGAAGGCCGCATCTTGGAAGCTGAAAATTCCAGGCTTGACTAATAAACGTTTACACTAAAAAAAAATGTTTTATTCAGGGCTACCAGGAGGAGCAAACAGGAAAATGGCTGTACCATCATGGAATGTGATTGACAGCATTTCAAGTTTGAAAAGAGCAGATTTACAGAGGTGAGTCAACCAAAATGTTACAGGCTGGGGAAAGTAGAAACATTGTAGCTGACCATAAAGTAAACAGAACAGCTAAAAGAAGGGTACTGAACCAACCTACTGTAGTAAGTGGGGAAAAAGTGTGAGAAAATGGAGAAAATATCAGTGACAAAAACACGGGTACGTAGCACATAAGAGCCATCTCTTACCTTTATTAATTCCAGACATGGTTATTCAAAAGAGGATATGGCGGGTGTGGCCTTTGCAGAGGTGACGCAGTCGTGCCAGAGGAGAGCTCATTGAGGAGTCAGTATCTTGCTGTAGGAAAGTGGGGTTAAAACTCTGATTCTCTGCTTTTTACAATTCCTTGCCCATTCAGATCATACCTACAATTGATTATGATTTTCAAGGCCTTGTATATTTGTATATATATTTGCAAGCACAATTTTTATCACATTTTTTATTTTTTTGGGCAAATTCATATTTTGCACTTGGTGTTTCCCATTTTGATTGCCTGTCGCCTTTGTACATATAATTTCCCGGGATTTTCAAGAATAACCTAGTTTGGACTACAGTGCATTAACTGCAGAGCCATACCTGACAACCACACCAAATAGATTCCAAAGAACAAGAGTAATGATTGTTGTTCTGTATTTTCAGTGAGATTACTGCATCTAGGTTTAGATGAGAAAGGGCTGAGTTAGAGCACTTGTTACTTAAGGTAATTTTAGCTAGAATGATTCTATATTGTACTGATGCAAGGTTCTTTACTAATATGAAATGTTTCTTACAGACTTCCATAGCTCTCTGAAAGGAAGTGTGGGAAGTCTCGCATCAGTGTTTTCTCTCTCCTCCCCTTACCATTTTCCTCTCTGAAGGGGCTGCTGCGATCCTTCAATGGCTGCAAGCCATGGACTGCTTAGGAAGCGCAAAACTCTGAGCCCATTTTCTTTTTATACAATAACATCCAAGATGGCTGGTGATTCAGGAATCCCCTTTCGCTCACGATTTAAGTTAGTTTCATTCACTGCTGCACACACCACCTTTATTCTGATCCTGATCATCATCATATTTAGCACTCCAATTGCAGTAAGCATTAAGCAAACACCATTTAAACTTTCTGTTTCCTGTAACTCCACAGTTTATGATACCGCTAGGTCATGTAACCATGACACCTGAGCCCTCAGCGATCTCAAGTATGAGTCTGACACTATTTTCCCGGGTTGGACTTTAACATCAGGAAGTGAGTGTGTGATTTAATGCAGTTAGCGGTCTAGTGCTACTGATCTCATGAGTTTCCACTGATCAGTCTTTCACCAATTTCACCTCCCATGCATTCTATAGTGTCTGCATTTGCACTCAAACCTTACAGATCCCCAATAGCCCTGAAAAATCCCCCATGTAAAAATAAGGTTGGGTCTAAGTTTCAACAAAGGAATTTTATGAATCCTTTTAATTAATGTAATGGCATTATCAAAGTCTACAGTTTCCCAATGCCTTTCAGACACATTGTATCCTTTCTAGGCCACAAGATATTGGAATTGGCCAGATGGATACAAGAAACCATAATTCTTTTCCACATCATATTCAGGTGATTTACCTACTAACACTGGGGGAGGTCTACCAGATGTTTCAGGTAAGGCTGGTTTGATTCTGGAGATGTGCCAATGTGCAGGAAAAGTTAGCGTACTGCAGTACTTCCTACTTTTCCCTCAATGGTAAATGACCCAACAATGCGAGGATTAAATTTATGATGGGATCAGGGATAGGTTAGATATTTGGTGCACAACCACACCTTATCCCCTTTCTGATAAATGGTGTCTGTCACCTATGCTTATTTGTAAAGTATTTATAGGAACCTATTGCCTGTCCAAGATGCTAGTGTGCCACTCTTAGTATGTTCTGCAATTGACATAAAAGGGTCGTCACATGGGACCTGAGGAAGTTGGAATATGTCTTGGTAGCATCAGTGGATGATATCTGTAAGAACAGAAGAATTGTAACCTTTCTAGAGAGGAACATAAAGAGTTGTTGTACAAAAATGATGTTAAAGTGACCCACCGGTAACAGGCATTTGGATGGTTCATGAGAAAGCATGATTCGTATTGTTTCTAGAGACTGGTTGTCCATCGGTCTATGGGTGATAACTGGTGGATTTAAAATGCCTACTCTTCATTAGTTCCTTCCAGAAAAGTGTTGTAAACTGGGTCCCTCTATTAGTAATGATGGTTTCTGTGAGGCCAGTCGGAAAATGTGAATAATGAAGATGTCTGTCAATTCAACAGTAGGCAGGAGTTTCTCGCATGGTATGAAGTGTCCCATCTTTGCGAAATATTCAATAACTACTAATAGTGTGGCACAGCCATGAGAAGGAGGAAGTTTGACTATAAAATCCATTTAAATGAAATTTAATGGTTGGTGAGGTGTGGGAAGTGGCTGTAACTCTCCTCCTGTTGGCATATGAAACGTTTTGGCTTGTGCACACACTACATATCTTTTAACTGATGTCTTCAGATCTGACTAACAAATGTCTCTGGTTATCAAGTCCAACATTTTCCTTTGCCCAGCAGCTGGAGAATCAAGGCATCATTTCAGAACCTGAGACTGTAACTTTAGGAAGGCACAATGAATCTTCTCTATAAAGCATTCCATCCTTCAAAGATCTCTTGTCTGGCTCTATCTGTAACCATCGCTGCTGTGAAACTCTCTCCTGTACTTCCTTGATGAAGTCTAAGAATTCAGTAGTTTGTCTTGTGGAGGGACCTCGGCAAAGGGAGCAGACTATATTATTCCCTGTTTGGCAAAAAGATGGTATCAGCTTTGTTTCCAGGCTCATACGTTAACATAATCAAATTGAGAGGAAAAAAGCGTCAACACGCATGCCTTGCATTGGCACACATCATGCTGGTTAGATACAATAGTTTTAATGGTCAGTCCATACTGTTATCTTATGACATGCTCCTTTAAATGATGTCTCCAGTGTGAGGCAGCCTCTTTAGTAACTCGCACATCTCAATCGTATATATATCACAAAGCTCTTTTCAGTATCCATTAAGGTCCACAATTAGTAAGCAACAGGGGGAAGTTCCTTAGTAACTGAGGGACGTTGTGAGGGAACTGCTCCAATTGCATCGGAAGAGGCATCTGCAAAAGAAAGTCTGTCATCTGGGTGTCTTAAGATAGAAGAAGAGGTGAAACCGCGTTTAAGTCGAGCAAATGCTTGTTCCTGTTCGGCTCCCCACACACATTTCACTCCTTTCTGGGCCAACTGAAATATAGGCTCTACGATGATGGAAAAGTACTGAATAAACTGTCTGTGGAAAGTGGCAAATCCAATGAGTCTCTACTTCTTTCCCCTCAAATTGGCTGAACAGGTTGTTTCTATGAATGGAACAAACTGTTGGAGACAGTGTGGCATAGTGGGGCACAATTGCACATCTGGTGGAAGTGCTAAAAACAGATCTCCTACAGGACAGAAACTGAGCAGTATCTAGAGGGTGGTGGAGTTTCCTATGCCACAAGACCCAGGTATAGTAGTTTTAAGCCTGAGACCTGGAGGGCTACCGAACAACAATTGTGCGCTTATATCCAATATTCTCCTAGAAGCCAATCAAGAGATAACACAGAAGTAGAAAAAGATAGCACTGCCATCTGTACTTTATTGGTCTAGGAGGTTATAGTTAGCTATGGCTCTGGAAATGCTTACATTTGATATCACAAATAAGGGAACCAAATTGTGAACAGCATGGAAACCTGTTACTTATACCTGCAAACTCATACGCCATCGCTATCCTACTGTAGAAACATTGGAGCGCTTACCTTGTATTTGGAAATGTGACACTTAAAAGAAGCATAAGAGTTAGTTGCAAGACCATAGAGAAAAGGACACAAGGTCTTCTTCAAAATGTGTATCCGTATCAATGTTTGATAAAAATGTCTATTAGGATGCTATGAATCTGGGGCTATGTGATCACCCGTGACCCCCCCTTTGGACTGGGGGGAGTAGAGGAGTCGGGGGCCGGAAGGGGGAGTTTCCAGCTGCCTAATGAAACTGTTTACCTGCATTAACACTGTACATGCAAATAACAGCGCGCTGTAGTCATTTGTGTGGACTGTTTTATAACCCATTAGTGTTCATGGAAAAAAACAAAAGATATGATGTTCCTCAACTGGTCCCTTGTGGCATGCACAAGACGCTTCAGGGCTTACGTGGGTAAGGATCATAAAAATAATTAAAAAATACAAAATATTTCCTCATTACACAAAGGTACAGCTAGCCAAATTGTAGTTAAAAAAAAGCAGACACTATACACAGGAAAAAACAAGCATTATAGTTGAAATATCATATCCAACACGATACAAAACAACCATAGTTTTCAACATACATTATTTAGCCTTATCTGAAAATTGCGTCAAATTCAAGAAGGGATTCGAACAGGAAAACTACCAAGAAAAGTGACTTGCTTCCACCATTTACTGTATACACTTATTACTGGTGGCTGTTCCATTGGTTCTGTTTGTTGTTTCTACAATAGGACTTTTTATGTCTTTTATGGTTTGCTTTTTTGCTTCAGTGCAGTAGTAATGAGAGTCTAATACACAACACGAAGCCTTCAGACTCGACCCCATCATACACAACGTTATCCATGGCACAACACTGGAGATTTCTCTTATTCTCAGCTTCTCCGAGATGTACTTTGGTTACTGGTGGCCAAAAGGTGTGCTTTTAAGCTGGGATGCATTATCTTCAAAGCCCTTCATGGCAATAGCCCAACCTTCATTTCTTCCAGGATCCAACGCTACATCCCCTCTCGAGATCTGCGGTCCTCCCACTTGAACCTGTTAGTGATCCCCTCTTTCAAACGCAAGAAGCATGGAGGCTCAAGATACGCCGTCTTGGCTCCACAATTTTGAAACTCCCTCCCCGTGGAGATGAGGTCGGTGACCTCCTATGCACAGTTTAGAAAATTGCGTAAGACTCGGCGGTTTACTCAAGCATATGGTGACCTAATCTAGTTTCCTGTTGCCCTCCTCTCCGCCCTCAGCGCCATGAAACCGTTTGGTGATTATGCGCTTGATACAGATCAGGGTATTAAAAATATGCCCACTACCACGGATAGAGTAATCTCACAGTTACACGCACATACATTCATCATACGCTAGGGCCCATTTCACTAACATACGCTCAAATACCCTACCAGCAGCAAACCTGTGGGAAGAAAACTTCTAAAACACCCTGCATCTATATCTAGGCGATCGGACCAGATTTAGTGGTTGTCTAACATAATGTAAACAATCTATGAACAATAATCAAAAATATATTCAATAATTGACAAAGAAAGAAATATTCAACACCATGTTTAAAAGTTATATTGCTTTATCTAAAATTAATCAAAGTTAAATCAGAATAAATCATTTCTCATAGTTACCTATTCTAACTAAGTGTCAGAACGGGTCAGAACCAGTCTCTTGGTAATGTCTCTCAGGACAGTCCTCAGCATCAGTCCTCAGCAACGCAAGTTCACGCGGCAAAAGGCGACGAAAGAGAGTGGGGTAGAGCCCTCCCTAAGCTAACAGTTTTATAATAGAAAATACAATGGAAACACACATAAATTCAACAGGCAAAACTGTATCACTGAGCAGAACGAGAAGGAAGGGATGTAACTTTGCAACATCCTGAAATCTCCGCTCAGGAAAAGTCACAATACGTAAATCACGGAACAGGAACCAAGAAATAGAAACTATTAAAGTATCCATCTTGTTCATTTCCCTCGGCAACTCGGCTTTAGCACAATGTTCATGTTAGAAGCTTCTTTGTTCACCAAGGACAACTCATTTCTTTTGGAGATCCTCCAAACTGCTGATGTCCTCACGGAAATTTCCATTCAAGGACTACGGTCAGTTGTCTTCAACCGAATTCCAGCAGGGGTCTCCCTTGTCACATCACAGACTTTGCCTGCACCACAGCTCAGCCAGGCCTCAAATTATTCTCAGTTATTTCATGAAGGCCTCCATAGGCCACAATAGACCATCTTTAATTAAAGAGACAAAATAAAGATTACTACATCATAATGATTAAACAGTGTTAACCCCACTAATACCCTTATGTGTATGCATTTATCTAGCTTTGCGACATAAAAAGCATTAATTCAGAGAGCGTTTTGTGCCCAAAATAAATAGCACACAGCAACATTTAAACATGAAAACTTGCACGTTATTGTGAATACAAAAACAGCATATTTAAGCTAACCCTCATGTAGCTTTCTCTCGTGTTAGGACAAACAGGTTGATTAATGAAACATACTTGCACAAGACAAAAATTAGTTGTTAATTATTAATAAATTAATAAAACGCATAGACATGCCAGAGCTTCAAAAGCCCCAGAATTTTCTAACAGAAAACTCTGCTCCAGCACGCTCTAGAAGTGCTTTTAACATGACATAACATAACAAGTAAAAATCTAATTTAGAAGGGAGTATATTTTCATCACCATTGCTAACCACATGAAATATTCACTTCTAATCAATCACTGCTCACATAAGTTTTGTATAGTGCAAAAATCCTATTTAGTCAATATTTCTCATGTCATCTGTAAGCATCAAAATATATCTGGAGTAGTTTGGAGATTGTTCAATCACAAAATGTTTGCACGTCAACATGCATTTGCAGTAATATGTAAAGTCCATTCTATAAAGTAAATTGATCCAACAGGTTCATATGTTGTTGTCCACACCGGGTGCTGGATAAATGATAGAAACTCTGTATATTCATGTGGGACTGTTGAGGCCCAAGGCCAAGATCTGCAGGAAAAGCCTGAACTATTCCTGACTGATGCAAACCTTATTTCTAACGGTACCGTTTATAAAGCTTTAATGCGAAAGATGAATTTCGATTCATAAACAGCTACAGTTTTTCATAAACATCAACCAACACGTTTCATGTAACACACCACTTTCGCAAGGCTCTAATTTAAATGAAGGTAGGAATGAAAAATTTCCTAGCTATCGTAACGGAAAGTTTCAATTCTATTAAGGACTCGGAGGCGAGGATTATGCTTATCTTTCTCCACTTTAATGAACAGCAGCCACCTTAGGTTAACAAAACAACTACTATTCCCATGAAACCTAGGGAATAGAGCAAAACAACAATAGAGTCCATAGGTAGAGCGTCATCTCCCTGCACCAATCACAGGCTCTGTTGTGGATAAAGTCCTCTGTCCCTGTTCATTCCTCCTCTTTCGTCGCTGTAAGTCAGGCAGACAGTAGGTATCATGAATCTTGTTTTCCAGAATCGCCTGAGGGACAAAAAAAGGAGTATCAGCGATAGCCATGGCTAAGGTTTCACCTGTAGGAGAGAGGGCATCACCAAGCAACAGCTAACAGAGTAATAACCAGAGCAGAAAAATCGTTACTTACCCTAGTACGAGGGTGGGAAGGTATCACGGAGGACCGCGAACCCTGGGTGGGATAATCCTCGCCTCCGAGTCCTTAATAGAATTGAAACTTTCCGTTACGATAGCTAGGAAATTTTTCATTCTATGTCAGGACCGGAGGCGAGGATTATGCTCGTTTAAAGCTTGCTCACCACCAAATGAGCCATATCAATAATCGGTTTGAAGTAAAACCGCTTAAATGTAGAGTCTGAAGACCAGTCTGCTGCATTCAGAATGTCTTCCAGACGAGCTCCCAGGGTAAAAGCCTTAGAGGCCATTGCTCCTCTAGCGGAATGAGCCCCAAAGGCTCGCAGATCAATCCCCGCTTCCTGCATCACCCACCGCACCCAACGGGCAATGGTGGGAGAGGAAACTGCTTTATGAGGCTTCCTGAGCGCAATAAGCAGCTGTTGTTCGCCCGGCGGGCGAAACTCTTCTGACATTTCCTCGTACGCCTTGAGGCAAGAGACGACACACAACTTGGGAACATCCGGAAAAGCCGGATACGAAATGGACGTTGTCCCACATTTCGTCCGTCTACGGATCGTGAAAGTAACTCCCGAAGGGGAAAAAACTCTGCCGGTAATATCCAAGGCTCTCACATCAGACACCCTCCTGCAGGACACAAGGCACAGAAGCATTGCTAGCTTCGCCGATAATTCCTTCCGTGATAAGAACCGGTTAGGTTGCCAGGAAATCAACAAATTTAGAACTTGATTTACATCCCAAAGAGTGGAATAACGGGGTTCAGGAGGTAAAGAAAGGCGAATGCCCTGAAGAAGCCTACACACCAAAGGGTGTTCGCCCACTGGAGAGCCGTCTATCACCGCGTGACCCGCGGAAATGGCTGAACGAAAGGTATTGACGGTTCTATAGGCTAAGCCTTCCTCCGCCAGGCCTGCCAAAAAATTCAAGATGAAGGTTACATCTGTTGCCACGGGATTGAGACTCCGTCGCATACACCAACGACACCATCTCCTCCAAGTTGACCGGTATCGCTTGATGGTGCTATCGGCCCAAGCCTTAGACATGAACTTCTCAGCCGCTCCCGATAGGCCTGGGACCGCCCAGCGTCCCCTGTAATCCTCCACGCCATGAGGGCGAGTGACCCTTGCGCTATCAGAGGGTGAGCCATGTTGTCTGGACTGAGCAGAAGATTCGGAAGACGGGGGAGTGGGATTGGAGAATCCCAGGAAAGTTCCAGAAGAACTGGAAACCATACTTGAGATCTCCAAATTGGAGAGACTAGGACTACGTCCGCAGTTTGGCGGCGGACTTGAGCCGACACCCTGGTCAGCATCGCAAACGGAGGAAAGGCATAACCCCGCTCGTTCTCCCAATTCTGAAGAAACGCATCTGTTTGAGCCGCCAGTGGGTCCGGTCTCCAACTGAAGAACCGCGGAAGCTGGTGGTCCAATCGGGAAGCAAACAGGTCGACCGAAAATGGACCCCAGAGGCTCTGGAGGTCCGAAAAAATCCCTGGATGTAGCTTCCACAGGCTCCCGTCGTGAAAATGACAAGAATGAAAATCCGCCACCTGGTTGTCCTGACCTGGCAAGTACTCCGCTGTCACCGACACGTGGTTCTGAAGGCAGTACCGCCATAGATTCGACGCCAGGTCCGAGAGTGCTCTTGATCTCGTTCCCCCAAGATGATTGATGTACCGGACCGCCGATACATTGTCCATTTTCAGCAATACACAAGACTGAACGGAGTTCTTGGTCCAGCATTGGATCGCAAAGGACCCCGCCAAGAGCTCCAGACAATTGATATGTAACTGTTGCTCTCGTAGTGACCACAGACCGCCTGTTGTGAACTCGCCGCAACGAGCGCCCCAGCCGGATCTGCTGGCGTCTGATTCGATAACAATATCGGGCGCGGAGCCGAAAATCGCCCGCCCGTTCCAGGCCTCCATGTTGGCCAGCCACCACTGAATCTCCTCCCTGGCTTCCGCCGAGAGGGGCACCTTTTGGGAATAGGAATAACCCTTGCGAAGATGGTAAGCTTTGAGGCGCTGCAGGGCCCTGTAATGAAGCGGGCCTGGAAATATGGCCTGGATCGACGCCGATAGCAAACCCACCAGACGTGCCAGCTGTCTGAGAGAAATCTGATGCTGTACTAGCGCCCTCCTGAGTTCGTGGCGGATCTTCGCCAACTTGCGGGAGGGAAGACTGAGGGTCGCCGCCACCGAGTCGATCGTGAACCCCAGGAAGACTACAGTCTGGGACGGAACCAGAGTAGACTTCGCCTCGTTGATCACGAAGCCTAAACCCTGAAGCAGATCGACCGCCATCTGGAGTTGACGAGATAAGGTTGAGGGACACTGCGCCATTAGAAGGATGTCGTCCAGATACACAATGAGACGTATGCCGGACGCCCGCAGCTTTTCGATCACTGGACGGAGAACCTTGGTGAAGCACCAAGGGGCGGATGACAGACCGAAGGGAAGGGTGGCGAATTCGTAGGTAACGCCCTGCCAGAAAAACTGGAGGAACCTTCGGTGCGGGGGAAAAATGGAAACCGTCAGATACGCGTCCTTGAGATCGAGACGTACCAGCCAGTCGTGCGGCCTGAGCAGATCGCGAAGAAGATGGATTCCCTCCATCTTGAAGTGACGGTAAACCAGCCACTCGTTGAATTCGCGCAAATTGATCACTGGACGCTGACCTCCGTCCGCCTTGTCCACTACAAACAGGTTGCTGATAAAACCATTGGGGTGAGGAAGAGATTCTAGAATAGCCCCTTTGACCAACAGGGAACGCACCTCTTGGTCGACCAGCGCAGCGTCGGCGGAGGAAAACGCGAGAGGGCGTGGAGGGGATGGCTGGACGGGATTCCCGAGGAACTCTATATGAAAACCCTGAATGGTTTGGAGAACCCATGCATCCCCCGTGAGAGAAGCCCAGGCCGGGAAAAAATGAGCCAGACGGCCCCCCACCCTTAGAAGGGAAGAAGGGAGAACACTCACCGGAAGAATTGGAGTTGGAGGCTCCTCCGCCTCTACCGCCTCTGTAGCGCCCTCGCCGTCCTCTAGTAGGGTAGAAATTCCCGAATCGGGCTTGGTCTTGGTATTGTCCCTGATTGGAGCCTTGTCCTCTTTGTTGATTAGGACGGCCGGACGAGCGGCCCCTGCCTCGGCCGGCCCCCCGGAAAACCCGAGGGCGAAACACCTTCTTAATGGAAAACTGCGCTCTATCCAGAGACGTAAAGGTGTTGACAAAACGGCCCAGTTCCTTCATAAAAGGCTCACCAAAAAGGCCCCCTTGGGCCACCGGGCCTGCTTCAGAATCCGCCAAGTCCCCCAACTTTGGATCCACCTTGATTAGAAGGGACCTGCGCCGCTCTGTAGAAATGGCGCAATTGGCGTTGCCCAGAAACACTACCACACGTTGGGCCCAGGAGGACAAATGTTCAGGGGAAATTAGAGAACCGGAGGCCTTGGCCTCCTCAGCCATGTCCAGTATCTTAGTGACGGGTCCCAAGGCGTCCAACAGTTTGTCTTGGCAAGCCCGCCAAGACCTATCAATGCCCTTTTTTGGGTCTTTTACAAATTTCTGCAGAAAAGTGGCCATACGCGGGTCAATATCAGGGGTGGCCGCCACTTTTCCTGCCAGCGAAGGGCGAGGGCACTCCGCCCTGAGACAATTCCGAACAGACGCCTCCAAAGGCTGACGAATATGGCTGGCCACATAAAGAGCGACCTTGTCACAGGGCGCCCATTCCGAGGACCTTGGATGCAGTATATCTGCCGGGTCTAACATATCTGCACACAGATTCCCCTCCTTGGGGTCCAGTGATGAACCTGCGGAGGGATCAGGACAGGAAGGGCCCGCAGCAGAGTCGTCGGCTCCCTGATCAGGATCCACCGGTGTCTGTGTATCTGGGATGGGGTTACTTGCTAAAAAGGCCTGTTTCAGGCGAGCAAAGGCATCCAAATCCACCCCTGCCTCCCTATGTCGTTTCGCCGGAGGAGGCTTAGAACCCATTGGGGTAGCCCCAGAACTACTAGAAGACGCGGTTTGCGTCGCCCTGGCCAATTTGTCACAGGCTTGCTCAATTTTTTGGGAGAGACGATCTTCCAGAGGCCCCATGGCCTGCTCAACCGCTTTTAGTATGGAGGAATCCACCACATCATAGAAGTCGTCGTCATATTGCAGAGTAGCGAGTGGGTCATCCTCCCACAGCTCCTCAGTATAAGTGTCATCCTCATATGATTCCATAATTACTCAAACTCGAAGAGAAAGAACTGATATATATGAGGGCAAGAGTGGATAAACTCAGTAAGGAGGGCTGGGTGACAGCCTACACTTTAGGCAAGCAGTGCTTGCAATCGGATCACAGCCCTGGCCCAGCAGCCCTGGTGCGAGGAATATAAAAGGGCGACCTGCCAAATATGGGCCCGCAGGAATAAACCTGCTTACAGACTCGTGAGAGCGTCCTTAAAAAATATGCCTATTACCGACCCCTAATCAGCACAGATTGCAACAGAAATCTGTCAGGGGCGTTCAAGATATCTGGTGCCTAAAGGCATGTACAGACCGTAACCACGGCGTCAAGGCAGGCCCAGGCTCACACACGGTGCTGCTTTCCCGAGATCAAACCAGCGCGGAATGCGCGGAATCTCGGGAAAGCACACCGTAGGAAGGAACGCACACACGCGCGCCCTCTAGCGGCCGCAAAGCGCACCGCGAGCCGCACCAACAGCGCAGCCGTTAGGGAGGAACGCTCCCACGGCTTCTAGCGAGTCCGCCGAGTAGCGGTGGACTCGCCACAGAAAACAGACACAAAACCGGGAAGACCGCGAGGCGCGTGTCGAACCGTGACGGCGCGCGCCTCGCATCTGAGGCACATTCCGAAATAAACACAGTGCCAAAATACACTACGAGCAATCGCTAGCAGGCAAATAAGCAACCTAGTGCGAGCACATCACGGCAGCATGCACATCACAAAAATGGATCAAATCATGAAAATATAACAGAATGTACATCACGTTAACGGATGAAATCATTAAATTCTAACATTGTTTTACTCATACAAACAAACAATTGAGTCACGAGAAAAAACAGGACTTAACTGGCTGCAAGCAGCGAAGAAAGAGGAGGAATGAACAGGGACAGAGGACTTTATCCACAACAGAGCCTGTGATTGGTGCAGGGAGATGACGCTCTACCTATGGACTCTATTGTTGTTTTGCTCTATTCCCTAGGTTTCATGGGAATAGTAGTTGTTTTGTTAACCTAAGGTGGCTGCTGTTCACTAAAGTGGAGAAAGATAAGCATAATCCTCGCCTCCGGTCCTGACATAGAATAAAAAATTATTTCACACACAATATTACTTAAGATATTGCACAGCAATTAAAGATCAACACATAAATCGAGGAATGGTCAAAGTATTTATTAACAAATCCGAGGATCATTCAAATTGAGAAAAAAAAATATTATAATAATAGTGGCACAGATCATTAATGAATATACAAATCTCCTACTCTGCAACTCATTCAGGGGTTGAACAAATTAAATCCAGCTAACAATGAATGTACACCTGCATTTATTAGTTCACACAATCAACTGAGTAAATGCCAGACCCAGGTCAATATACACAACTTACTTAAGAGACAATTCCTACATACACATGTCCAAAAGCAACTACATAGGACATTTGGTGCTGGATACAAAAGAGAACATTTAGGACATGTAGTCATGGTATAGTCTCGACTGTGCATATAATGAAAAGGGGAGGTGCAGTTGGTTAACATTGAATTATGGTGACTCTATAAAGATTCACTCACCATCACAACTGAGCCATCTCCCTTCTACTCCAAGCCTTGGAACTGAGTTACCAGCAAAGCACGATGGTAGGATGGTTAAGACAGAGTAAGGCCAGTGGAAAAGGTGGTAAGCGGGCCTGTGGAGGCTGGGGCACAGATTAGGCCTGGGGCACAGAAGACCCAGGTCAGGGAGGAGATAGTGCAGGAATAGTTCCAAATATACAAAGGCAGAAGAACACACAACTGCTTAGCAACTTTTGTTGTTTTGGTTTGTCACTCTTTCCCCTCGCATTAGTTTAATTTGTGAACACTTTCCTTGTTTTCTCCTTGAGCAGTTTGTACTGCAGTGTTCCATCGTGCTTCACCTGTATTTGAAGGCAGTATCCTTTCATCTTGGGCTCCTCATCTGTTTCCCACTGGTAGAAGCAGTGGCATAACAATACAGGAGGGGGCCCCCCTGCAAAGTACATGAAGGGCCCCCCCCTCCGGACTCACTCAGGAGCTTTCAGGCCGGGACACTGACCTGAAGAGGACCCTTGGGGGCCCTCTGCACTGCAGAGGCAGCGGAGGCCTTGTTACGCCACTGCCACAAGGTTCTCACAAATATGCCCCGGTCTTTACAAACCAGTTCTGATATGGCAATGTCGGGGTCTGAATGTTTAACTTAACCTCGATCTCGTTTGCCACTGACTAGCACCCTCTATCCACCTTTTCCTCCTTGGTGGAGGAACGTTCTATTCTGGCCTCCAGAAAGGACATCTCCTGGTCCTGGAAGACCTCAGCTTAAGGCTGGAGACTTCTGATTGTCCTGGGAGACCTCAGGTTATGGCTGGAGTCTTCTGATGGCCCTGAGAGACCTCGGGCTATGCCTGGAGTCTTCTGATGGCCCTGGGAGACCTCAGGCTATGGCTAGAATTTCCCGATGGTCTTTGCATTCATTGAACAAGCCATTCATTCTGCTGTTCCCTTACTAGGCCTTCATCGTTATCTCTTGTCAATCATTTGAAGCAGAGAGAGTCTCCCAATTGCTTTTCAGATTGCATCTCTCCAGCTCTGAACCTCTCAAAAGAGTCATTTCATTTATTAGAAGGACTGCACTCTCCCAATATTTGTTCGGGTACTCTCTAAAAGTCTCAACAACTTTGCAAAGGTCTGGCAGTTTCTTTTTAAGACTAAACAAATACGTGAAACATTCAGACTGAAATAAGGCCTACACCCAACAACATTTCTTTTAAATCTTACCACCTGTACCTCTTTGCACCTGTTGATGCAACCAACCTTGATACCGTATCTCCTGTGCACCTGTTGATGCAACCAACCTTGATGCCGCCCTTGCAGGCTGCGCCCACAGGACTCCCTTCAGATTCTGCCCAGAGAAACTAAAGGAGCTCTGTTTCTGCTTTTCAAGACCCCCTTGTTAGAATTGCCGAGTCTTACTTTAGGACAAAGCACCTTCCTCACTGCCTGGAAAAATGCTGTTGTGAAACCCCTAATGAAAAAGGTTTGCTGCAACCTCGGGATATTAATAACTTCAGTCCAATCTCTCTCACCATTCTGGGTCAGTTTAATTGAAACACTACTTTTCCAAGATCTTCAAACATTTGCTGGAGAAAACAATATTTATACCTTTCTCAACTAGATTTGCAGTTTTGATGGAAATACTTGAAAGTTCCTGGAAAGCTCCACAACCCCTTGCAAAGCATGGCCCAGAAGTTAGATCTATCACTGGAGGCAGGCAGACGGCAGCACCCAGATCTCAGCCCTGCGGCCTGTGTGAAGCCCTTGGCTGGATAACTGTCTCCTGTGTGGAACAAGCTGTGCCTGCCTGTGCCTGCCCCTGTCAGATCCTGTCTGCCCCTGCCAGATCCTGACTGCTCCTGCCTGCCCCGCCTGCTCCGGTCAGACCCTGCCTGTGCCGCCTGCTCCTGCCTGCCCCTGTCAAACCCTGCCTCTCCCGCCTGCTCCTGTCTGCCCCTGCCTGCTCTTGTTAGGCCCTGCCTGCTACTGTCTGCCCCTGCCTGCTCCTGTCAGAACCTGCTTGCCCCTGCCTGCTCCTGTCTGCCCCTGCCTGCTTCTGTCAGACCCTGCTTGCCCCTGCCTGCTCCTATCAGGTCCTGTATTCTCCTGTCTGCCCCTGTCAGACCCTGCCTGCCCCACCTTCTCCTGTCTGCCCTTGCCTGCTCTTGTTAGGCCTGCATGCTACTATCTGCCCCTGCCTACTCCAGTCTTCCCCTGCTTCTGTCAGGTCCTGTCTGCTCCTGACTGCTCCCATCAGTTCCTGACTGCTCCAGTCTGCCCTTGCCTGCTCCTGTCTGCCCGCTCCTGTTAGGCCCTGCCTGCTCCAGTCTGTACCAGCCTGCTCCTGTCAGATCCTGACTGCTCCTGTCTGCCCCTGCCTGCTCCTATCAGGTCCTGTCTTCTCCTGTCTGCCCCTGCCTGCCCCCGTCAGGCCCTGCCTGCTCCTGTCAGACCCTGCCTGCCCCACCTACTCCTGTCTGCCGTTGCCTGCTCTTGTTAGGCCCGCATGCTACTATCTGCCCCTGCCTACTCCAGTCTTCCCCTGCTCCTGTCAGGTCCTGTCTGCTCCTGACTGCTCTCATCAGATCCTGACTGCTCCTGTCTGCCCGTGCCTGCTCCTGTCTGCCCCTGCCTGCCCCTGCCTGCTCCTGTCTGCCCCTGCCTGCTCCTGTCTGCCCGCTCCTGTTAGGCCCTGCCTGCTCCAGTCTGTACCAGCCTGCTCCTGTCAGACCCTGCCTGCTCATGCCTGCCCCTGCATCCTGCTGTCAGGTCCTGCCTACTCCCATCTGTCCCTGCCTCTGTCTGCCTGTCCGTGTCTGACCTTGTCAGACCATGCCTGCTCCGCTCCTGTCTGCTCCTACCTGCTCCTGTCAGACCCTGCCTGCTCCTGTCTGCCTGCTCCTGTCTGCCAGCTCCTGTCAAGCCCTGCCTGCGACTGCCTGCCCTTGTCTTCTCCTGACAGCCGCTGCCTGTTCCTGTCTACCTCTGCCTGCTCCTCCCAGGTCCTGAAAGTGCCCCAGCTCCCGTCAGGTCCTGAAAGTGCCCCTTGACTTTCTGGCCTCAGCTTTGTATCAAGTGGAATCTGGGCCAGTCCTGCAATCGTGTGAATCTTTACCTCTGGCCTCAGGAGGCACTGAACATTTATTCCTTCTCATTTTGTGAACCTCAGGCCTCCTTCGATCAGTTCCTTTCACTTGCATTTTACTTCTTTCTCTAAGGCCTCTGCTCCTTTACTGTTGTATACTTCTACCCTCCCAGCTCCACTTCTCTCTATATCATTCTTGAGGGCTCTTCTTGGCCGTCTTCGGTGCGAGCACAAGCCACCCTGCTACCTTCCCAGGTTCTTAACTAAGCGAAGCTGCTCTGCTACTAAACGAAACACTGCTAAAAGCCCCTTTTTCAGTCAATAATTTCCAACCAGGCTAGTAATTTGCATGGATTGTTCTCATCAATGAATCCTCTCCTTCTTCCTCCACTTCATGAAGCTTAGATTTATTTCCCATTCAGAGCTTATGATTTCCTCTCTCTTTTACCACTAAAATGAACAACAGATCTATTCTTTCTCTTAATAAACTCTCTTATATTCTTATCCTGTAAGAGCTTTCTGCAGTGCTTGGCCCATGGGTCGCCCACTCTCTTGCCAGTGGCCTAACGAAAGTTGAAGGGGGCCTCCCTGCAGAGGGCCCCCAGCTCCGGATTTCATCCGGAGCTCTCGGGCCTCAGTACTGTGCTGAGTGGGCCCCTTGCAGCTCGGGGGCCTGTGTTACGCCCCTGGGCGGAAGCAGGTACGGCAAACAAATTGTCGAATATAAATATTGACATGAGGAGGGTGCTTAGTTCAGAAGGAATCGTATGGTCTTGTATGTTTTATAGCATACGTCCAGCAGAGGTCACCTAGTGCAGCCCTGTGATCTAATGCCCAGATTGGATGCCATAACATTTATGACCATGAATTACATACGCCAGCTCGGTTCAAGTCCAGTCCGGATCTTCTGTTTTCCTCCCTACCTCTTCTCTTCCCTTCTCAGTATCTTCTGTTTTCCACCCTACCTCTTCTCTTCCCCTCTGAGTATCTTCTGTTTTCCACCCTACCTCTTCTCTTCCCCTCTGAGTATCTTGTTTTCCACCCTACCTCCTCTCTTCCCCTCTGAGTATCTTCTGTTTTCCACCCTACCTCTTCTCTTACCCTCCGAGTATCTTGTTTGCCACCCTACCTCCTCTCTTCCCCTCTGAGTATCTTCTGTTTTCACACCTACCTCCTCTCTTCCCCTCTGAGTATCTTCTGTTTTCCACCCTACCTCCTCTCATCCCCTTTGTGTATACGCTTGAAAACGTGTTTCCATCTCCATATACGAGCCATATTAGGAAAGAAGTTTTGCATTGCCATTAAAGTCCTGCTTTGCAAAATCCCAATCCTGACAGAAGCCTATTAATAAGTCGTTTGGTGAGATGCTTAGAAAACATAACATTCTTCTGGAAACTTAATCATGTTCTAAAGCTGGAGTCTCCAACCTTTTTTGTAACAAGAGTCACTAATGTTCAATAAAAATTATCCCAAGCTACTAATATTATTAGTGTTGTAATAGTGAATACATCACACTAGTAGTGGTCCTATACAAGATTCTCAACCATGATACCTCATTGCATCAGGCAGGGTCGCCAATAGTAATGTAATAAAGGCTTTGTCAACTTGGAATTCCTTTACGTAGGTAAAATGAAACAGCCTAGTTCCAATGTTTGTGGCCCTAAGGTAATAATATTAATAGTAAGTCTCCTCAATGCCTCATGATTTATCACTCAAAAAGCAGCTTTAAAAATATCTTGGAAATTCAAACAGTTTTTCTCCAAACATCAACTTTTGAATTCTGAAAATACACACACTTTCATCTGGAATACACAATTTCAAATGTTGGTATAACTGTATTAATTCATAGCTTTATTAAATAATTTAGAAACAAGAATAAAAGCAGACAAACATACAGACATTAAACATGAAAAGGTGTAAATCAGTAAATAATACAAACATTCAATATAAAGAATCATGACTCAATAGATTATACATACACAAAAGGGCAATAGAGTTAAAAAGATGATCAAAACAGCAATTTCTTCCTGTGACAAAGGGCAGATTGTATGAAAGAGCAAAGACTGGAACATACGAGGGGCAAACTACGTTGCTGGAGGAATAGCAGAGAGGGTCTGCAGTTAAGAAAGCCAAAACTTCTCAGAAAAGGGATTAAAAATTGCTTGGTATATATTCTCCTACCCATTCCTTCTGTTTATATTTGCCTCGCTCCAGGTCTCGTCACTTCCTGGACCCGGTGGCTTGAGGCTGTGCAGGTTCCTATCGGGTGCCGAGCAGCGAGGGCGTAAGTGAACTTCCCGCCGCCCGTCTCCTTACTGTTTTCTGTTCTTTACGGCCACAGTGCTTGTTACCCAGCCGCTCGTGGCCATTTCTTCTCCTTCCTTCCCTCTCTAGGGTGTGCCATATTGTTCGCACCCCCACCCCGGGATCCCTGAGGCGACGAACGGTCTGGCCTCACAGTAAGAACCTTTTTTCCACCCTCTTGCATCTTTGCTTCCTAGAATTGATGCACGGGCCACGTTCAACGAGTTCCTGGCCCTCTTTTTTGATTTAGATTCTCACGTAGCATTTAGGCTCCACTATTGTTTCGATATACAGTACTAGTCACGTTATTCAGGTGAAGTCCGGTGTACTTCCCTGACACTAGTACCTGGAGAATCCTAGGAGCACGGAAAGCACAACTTTTTGCACCTGAGGTACTGATTACTGGCACAGTCCCATCCATGCACAATGTTTGAGCCTGTAGCTGTGGCGCCTCATAATGAATTGACCACACACATTTACAATTCTTCTATGTTTTGTCTTGTGTTTGTATGTCTTTTTTCATTATAGAGTAAACTCGTTTCTCTCCACCTCGATACCACTTGGCGGATTTTTGAATTATTTATTCATATTTTTCACACAACAGCCCACGGCAGGGTGGACCTTAGCGCGTTCATACCACCGGGGCTCACACACTCCCACTCTGGTCCTGATGAAAGCCTGTTAAACACACATGAAGGCAGAAACATGTTGACCGCCATGGAGTGAATCCGGTCTGTTATTTTTTTTGACCCTCACTCCTTTTTTAATTTCTCCCAATTAGCAAAACTATTAAATTATATATTTTTTGACTTAATTGGGAATTTTAAATTCACTATCACCTCACAAAATCCCGCTCCGCAGTAACCTGGCGTTGCAGCACACTGGGATGGCACTCGGCCATACCCAGTGGAGCCCGATGATGAAGCATGTCACCAACCAGGTTGGTGAGTGAGGGCTTTCATACATAACTTGTATTACCTCCCTAGGTCTGTGTTCCTCCCTATAACGTTTTGGGTAGGTTCCGACCCTGGAGACCCGTGCCTTTTGGATGGTAAGTGCCTTGTAGACACTACACTGACTTTGTTGTTTTGGAACTCTTCCCTTGAGGGGACTAGTCGTGTTATTACCCTTCCTCTTCTGTTGTTGATTGGTATATACAGCATAACATTTTAAATCTTAAAGTGCAATAGGCTTTGGGTAGAGGACTCATCGCACGAGCAAATCGAGATGGACGACCGATCAAATATATTAATTCAGCTAAGCAAAAGTTTTTAATTTAGTAGAATGGACTGCAAAAGCTATTCTCTGGAGAAGCCTGTTCTAAGGCAAATTTCTCTCTTACTTTAATATTATCTTATCCTATTACCTTACCCTTATCTAAATTTGTATTCTTCATTATTTTCTATCGGTTCTTTGTAACATGCACCAATGCCTACCATGGTACAGAAGCGAAAATATTAGAAAACAAATGACAGAGAGAAAGAGCGGCATAAAAAGAACAGTAGTCTTACAACATAAGAACAGGTAGAAGAGTGACATTGAGAGAGAGAAGGACTGACAGGAATAAGATGGAGCAGATGAATGACAAGAAGAGAGCAGATGGTTGACAATAACTAATAGTAGTGTAGTAACATTAAGTGCTGTGTGAAGTCACAGTGACAGAGAGAGAAATATAGTGTATTGGCATAGAGGAAAGAGAGAGCATATACACTTGCAATGGAAAAGATCAACAAGCATTGGCAAAGCTAATAGGTCTTGCCGTTGTGGGATTTTGGGTTGGTCAATGTGTTATTTAGCCAGGCGACAGCATCTCGGATGCTGTGTGGCCTGGATAAAGTAAAAAAAAAAAGAATGCAGTTGACGCAGAATAACATAAGGGTCAAAATAATAAACAGACATCAATACTCCATTGCGAAGCCAAGTATGAGTGTGTGTGGGAAAGAGAGACAAAATGAAGCAGAGAGGATGAAAATGAACATGACAAGAAGAGAGAGAAAAGAAGGAGAGAGAGAGGAGTGAGAGAGATTGGGTAGAGGAAATGAGAGGTGAGACGGAGACAGAAAGTAGACATGTAAACTAGAAAGAAAACAAGAGATAAGTGGGAAAATAGTGAAAAAAGAAATAGAATCTGAAGAAAAATGAAGAGACGTGAGAGGCAGAGAGACAGAACAGTGTGAGTGAGAAAAGAGAGGGATGGAGAGAGCATTATGGAGAAAGAAAGAAAGGGAGTGAGATATGGAGGACAAAAGACAGTGTGAAAAGGAAAGAGAAAGAGGGAGTGACAGGCAAAGATAGAGAGGAGAAGCAAAGGAGGACAGAAATATAAAAAGAAAAAGGGCGAGGGGTATGGCTTGAGCCTGAGCAAGATGGCTACTTGAACCGTCTGCTCCGTCCAGCAGCCCTAAAGATTCAGAGTGCTCCATTGCGGACTGACGAACCCATGCACTTCCATAGGAGTTGCCAGATCCTGGAGGTAGGCTATGAGAACTGTTTTAGCACATAATATGCATGATCCGAGCAGATTACACAGGCAGGTAATCTCCATGTGGGAGAAACAAGATGGCGACCACCTGCGGCTCCGCGCATTTTGGAGCAACCTGCACCATGTATCTCCGGAAAAAAGC
This sequence comes from Triturus cristatus, assembly GCF_964204655.1. Classification (NCBI taxonomy): domain Eukaryota; kingdom Metazoa; phylum Chordata; class Amphibia; order Caudata; family Salamandridae; genus Triturus; species Triturus cristatus. The sequence continues at coordinate 1,399,604,923 of NC_140589.1, forward strand.
AGGTAGGAGACATTGACCCCCCCACCAGCACACAAAGATCACCCTGGGTGCCCCGGGAGATCACTTCTGCTAACACGCCTAGATTCGGGAGAGAGCGCTCTTTGTACTGCATCAATCAGCGCGCATCTAGCAACCTGGTGCCCGCTGAAAAGCCTGCTGCATCTTACATCAAGACAATCGTGTGCACCTCCTTCCCATGACTAACACCCAAACAGAGGGCAGCACTCATATTGTGGAGAGTGCACTGCGACCAAATCCTAGGCAGTAATCCAGCAGATTCCAGAGGCCACATGGAGACACGATCCCTGTAAACAAAATGGTGACTGCCTTCAGCACTGCATCACGTGGAACGAGCCACGGCTAGGCCTGCCAAAGGAGGGACTGCCACATCTCAACAGCAAGACTCGGGTATGCGCCTCCCTCCCGCTACTAACTCCTTAACAGCAGAGGTGGGCGGAATTTGCGTAGTCACGCTACGCAAAGCTCCGCGAAATGGTAAAAAATGTACGCGAACACGCAGAAATTCCGCGAAAATGTGGAATTGCCTGTTCGCGATGCTTTCTTCCTGTTCGCGATCGCTGTTTGCATGCTCGGGGGGAAACATCTCACAAACACGCATTTTGAGAACGCGAACAAGCAAAAAATTCTGCGAAGCCGCGGAAAGCAGAATTTTGGGCAATTCCACGTTCTCCACGGAACGCAAAATTACCTAAATTACACAAATTCCGCGAGTGGAACGGAATTTACTGCCCAGGCCTAATAAACAGACGCCAGACCAGGCTCAACAAAGAGGGTTCTTTCATTCTCACCTGCTGGTTCCACAGGAGCGAGATGCAAGATCTGAAGTAAAGTCCCAACTTCCCACACCCACCAATGCAAGCCCAACAAGGTCAAAGACAACACTGTGGAATTGGAGGAAGAGGGAAAGAAAACAAGGAAAGGAAAAGGGAGATACGTCACCAATACACTTCAGGTATGGATCTTCTTCGTATGGTGTTTATGTGATTCCTCTAGTGGAAATCAGGCAAATTCCATTATCATCCTTCCGATATACAGAACTACCTGAATAAGGTCCCTCTTCCACTTAAGTATATACAATATGTAAGAGTTCAGAGAACAGAATCAGCTGTATCATCTATGAAGAAAATGAAAGCATTAGGGGTATGATACCTAGTATAACAGTGAAAGTGTATTCATAAATGTATATGGTAAAGTAACCTATGAGTTGATCACCGTGGAATTCCATTAAAGCCCCACTTATTCATATCCATTAATCCCAAAAATGGATAAGGATAATGTTAATAAACAACGTATACATAAAAATGTGCAGGGCTAAAATACAAGGAAATAATCAGCCCATTAATAGTCAATAGACTAATTTATATTTATATTGATTTTACAGCCATCAAGCAATGTGTAGCAAGGAAGCAGGATCTCCATACACCATCGAGACATATATCAAAATAGTTTTATATCACATGGAAATACTCAAAGCAATATAAATGTTACCGCCTTAAGTGTGTGGATTCTTTGTAAGTTGTTTGTCTTTTTCACTATTCTCTTTAGGAATCATCATAAATGCCCCATGGTAGAAAACGAGAAACAGAGATGTAGCAAAATGGATTTTGGCTAGGAAACGCCAAAATCCTCACTGGAGCAGAGTGAAGGTCCTTGCGGCCCGAACGCACACAGAGAAGCCAGGAAAGGAGCCCTCCAAAGAACGCTCGATTCAGACCGGAGAAGCGAGCAAGTTCCTGCCGAGTCGAACAAGCAACGGAAGAGCTGGGAGAGGAGCCCGTTGAGGAATGAAGACGAGCGCCCAAGCAACTCAGAAGACAATCAGGTAAGTGGAGGGAGGGGTCGGATGGAAGAATCGCAAGCATCTAACTAGAACACGAAGTGCTCTTCCGCTCCACTCGGCCTCTCTTATTCCTGCCTTGCTCCACACCGCACACACACGCGACTGGGAGAGGAGCAATCCCGACAGGCACATTGCAAACAAATCTCAGCCTCCAATCCATTAGAATCCAGCGGCACAATCCATGTCTCACAAAATGGCGACCAAATAGATGCCAGCGCTTCCATAACACTTTCATAACGTCGGGAGCACACTGAGACTAAATCACAGGCCATAACCCAGCTGATTCAGTGGCCATATGGAGGTACGGTCCCTGTAAACAAAATGGTGTCTACCTTCAGTGCTGCAGTCTGCAGAACGAGTAACAGCTAGGCCGACCAGGAGAAGAAAGGAGGTTAAAAGTTTAAGCCCCTGCTATAGCGCTGCACTCTGCCAGGAGGACCTGGTACACATCATCACACCCAAATCCTGTATTTTGCGCCTCCCCATACCTCAGAGCAATCCGCTCTTACCCTCAACCCTAGGAAGAATGTGCACTGGTTGACAGGAGTATCCATAGTCAGATGAGAAGGTCAACTACACCATTACAACATGTTACGAGATGAGGTTGCCTTAGAGTCTCCAGGGGCCCCACTAGCTACTATGCTTAGTTACACTGACCTTACCAAGATCATCATCTAGAGTATCAACTGGATCAGTATCGATATCTTCTGACATATCAGTATCTATTATAAAGTACTGAAGAAGTACCTACGGTGGAATGTTTGTCCTCCTCAGCTCCTCGTCAGACCCCCAAGCTTGAGATTCTACAACTTCTGACCTTACGACACTCTCTACTATCTAAATAAACGTCTACCATGGCACACATGCCAAGGCCCCCTTGCTATCTCACAATGGCGGATCATAGGGGCAAGGAATCCAAAGACAGCAGAGACCCCAAAGACAATAAGTCGTCCTTAAAACAAGCATAGGCGGAACTTCCTTTGCCAGACTCTCCGATCAATCCTAAATCAGACCCAGGGGCGAGTCTAGAAGTAATAATGCAATGCCTTGAGCCCTACATGACCCAGCCCAAGAAACAAAAGCAAACACAGATGCCATGCATCACAATCTGGTAGCATCACGGAACAACTTTAAAAGTATGGCGGGCAGATTAACAGAAGCAGAATCAAGGATTGTTGCGCTGGGTGACTCTTCCTCGTCCAAAAGGAAAAGACTTTATGCGGCTTCCCATAGGATCAAGTCCCTGACTAAAGAGATAACTAAGTTGGAGGATCACAACTGCAGAGAGAACCTGCTGATTTTTGGGCTCCCAGAAAAAGTTGAAGAGGACACAAACTCCTTTGTTGAGTTCCTAGAGGCCTGGACACCCTGATCCCTTGGAATACAATTTGACAAGGACTTTGAGACAGAAAGGGTGCATAGAGTACCAATGGACAAACCTCGCATTAGTCCTCCAAACACATCCTCTGCTCCCAGAAAAATGATTGTCAGACCACCATAATAGCGCACATGAGGAAAGCTCAGCACATACTATGGAACGGATCTAGGATCAACATCGCACAAGACTACTCAAAAGTGACGGTTGCTAATAGGAAGGGTTTCCTGACCCTCTGGCAATCCCTCAAAGATAACAACATCCCATTTGGTTTTGCTGGCCCCTCCAAATTTCATATTGTGTTCCAGGGAAATACACTGTTCTTTACAGATCCGGCTGACTTTCAAAGGCTCCTAGAAGCCTCTGACTTACACCCATGGTAATCTAACAGAGTCCAAGCTCCTAACTCGATAAACGGACCACAATTTTTCTTTCCGGAATCTTGATATTTAGATTGAAGATGCCTCTTGCTTGTACTTCATGTCACAATCAAAGACTCCCACGAGTTCCAGGAATTGGTAATGCTCCTCAAACCTTTAGCTGTGTTACACAGATAGGACCCTTAAGGTTGCTTACATAGGCCTATAAACAGGATGTACATGACTGTCATAACACATATCGTTGACCTATCTTATGCTATATAGTCACAACTCATTTAATTGTTATTGCTCTAATGTCTGACTAACAGCATGTCTTAGCCACACTGTGAAATGTAATCGTGGTAAATGTTGCTGTTTCATATTGCTTTTCTCTCCCCAACCACTATAATTTGTTCAATGTTTCTTGGAAGATCACCCAAACTACCAAATAACTACATGGGAAAACAGCCACTGTGCATCGTATACTCCCCCCTCCCAGACCACCAACTCGAGTGGATATCGATACTCTGAGCACACCATCAATCTACAGTCAATCTACTACCACACAAGACCCTAACAATTACAACATACTATGCCCTTCCGGCCCATCATTTAGGCCTAGAAACAGGCCCAACACAATGGTCACTCGGAGTTACGCATACCAGAATGACAACAAGGGGACCTACAGGTGTACCCACCTACTGTCAGTCTAACCAATGTGAGATTGAGATGCATGTAGTGGCTTGCGTCTTACTATAATGTTTCAGTTTCTTTGCTTAGTCCTTCTTGACTCTCATCAATTTAGCTGCAGGACTGGATAGCTACCCAGTTGGTTTGGGAAAGACCAGCTTGTGGTCCAGAGAGTCCAACTTAGATTAGGGGTGGGGAAATGCATTCTATGTGCATTTCAAGGGTTGAGTGGAGGGTGGGTATGGGGTGGGAACTGTTGTTCCAGTTTGACTGTATGCTCTACTAGTTTGGCTTTTCTTCTCGTCTCTCCTCTTTTCTCTACCCGCTTCAATTCTCCCCCGTTTACTCCTACCCTAAACTATCTCTATGCTGGTCTCTCCTACCGTTCACTCAGCTACCTGGGTGGTCCAGCGAATCATACCACACCAAAACAAATACTACCTAACAGCAGGACATCACATATGCTCCCAGAGTGTCTCTACTATATCATATCCTGCTAAGCGTGCTAACACAAAAAACGCCACTCACGCCCACAGACCTGAAACTTTCACCACAAAGACATCATCTTAGTGCCCCAAGAGAGCACACCCTCATATAATGACAATCCCATTAAACATACTCTCTCTAAACACAAGGGGCTTAAGCAACTAGTTAAACATGAAGTGGTGATGGATTACTGTAACAAACTCAAAGGGGATATTATTATTCTACAGGAGACCCATCTGAAATCTATTCATGACGCAAAATTGTATGGTGAAATTGTATGGCTCATAGATTGCAGACACTGGCCTCTCTCCTGACCTTCAAAAAAAAGAACGGTGTAGTCACCCTGACATTTCAGTACTATCACACACTCACGACCAAGGTGACAGGAGACTCATCTCTAAAATAAAGAAAAGGGATCTAGAATTCTTCATCATAAATATACATGCACCAAATGACAATGCCGTAACATTCTGGAAGGACAAAGATGAACAACTCTTGGACCTTCCAGACAACCTGGGTATAATCCTGGGTGGAAACTTCAACCTCCCAAGGGATGGTGGCCTAGACAGAATTTCAGCCCATAATTTAGAAGTGTGGCGCAGTGGCCAGGGAAGCTTACTCTGGAGCACAGGGTTCACGGTTCAATCCTCAGTAGCAGCTCAGCACCATGTGACTCTGGGCAATAGCTCACTTAATCTTCCCCATGGTCCCCAGCACCTTGAGACCATTAGGTGTGAGTAGTTCGTGCTTTACAAATACTGGATGTAGATTTTAGGCAAGCACTCTCACAATGAAATGAAAATCTGCTACAATAACATAGTAGATATTTGGCGACTATATAACAGCACAAGATGTGACTACAACTTCTACTCAGCACCACACCACTCCTTTCGAGGATAGACTACGTTATGTTGAGCAAATCCCTACTTCAGCTGTCCCAATCCCCACAAATCGAGCCGATAGTGGTCTCTGACCATTCCTGTTTGTCCCTGCAACTGTCCTTTAATGATCCAACCCCTTCCCCACCCAGACAATGGCGCTTACATGACAAATTACTAGACGACCCTAACAACAGAGCTGAAATTGCAAATATCATTGAGCATTTCCTTATGGCAAACCTCCCAGATGACACGTCCCCTACCACGAGATGGGATGGTCTCAAAGCCACCCAGAGAGGCACTGTGATCCATCTCATGGCCCTTTAAAAACAAAGGTATCTCTAACCGACTTAAGACACCGGAGGCGGCGTGTGAGAAGGTGGCCTGATATATGCTGTCCACTAGTTCTAGTGGGCACCTTGTATCAGTCCAAACAACCCCTTATGGTGATAGGTTAAAGACAACCTTATGTGAAAGCTATCCTAGTGGTAGCTATGGAGAGCAGCCTTCAGGCTAAGTCTTGAAGGAATGTAAAGCAGCTTGTTTTACCAGTCTATAATCTCTTGAATGATCAAATGAAAAGACAACCACACCAGGTATATATTCAAAATATATGTATTTAAGATAAATCACACCCCTCTAGTCTCTTTATGAGACTGGAGTTCGAAGTACTTCAGTTACAAGTGTTTAAGCATCAGTAAAAGCACAAATACACGTTTGGGCCCTAGGGGCGTACCAAACCATATACTAAAATTGTGGTATAAGAACCACGACTGAGATAGGCAAGGTGCCTATCATCTCTAGAATCGCTGGGACCCCAAGGAACCACCCAAGGTAGGGACGTCAGGGACCCACGGGAGCCGTATGCAGTTTGGAAACACAACCGCAGCATTCAACACACAACTTAGACACGCTAAAGGTTTCTCTTTCCTAACCAACCTTCGAACTGTACAATATGAATACAATCAAATTCTTAGCTGAAAAGCAAGTAAGTGGATAGATGTTTCAAACACTGGGGGGCTCTACAGTAAAAACCCTAGTTAGTTACCTAAAATATACAAAAAACTAAAATCTCATATCAGCAATAAAAAAAACAGATGGTGTGACTACATCGTCAACACAAGGTATCCTCGATACCTTTAAATCATTAAAAAGTAAAAGCTAATATAGCACACCCTTAATCCGTGTAAAGAGCTTAATAACCAGTAATGGGGACCATTCGTCGTTTGAAGTAAAATAAGCATTTTTACAACTCAGGAAGTCATATATGGCAGTCCAAGATCCAACAAGATATGATGAAAAGTCCACGTGATGTCAGTAGAAGAGGTTCTTTTTATTTCTTTAAGAAACCAATATCCAAGATAGAACACAGCCAACACGTGTTTCGTCAGTACTTGTCAGTACTAAAGACTTTCTCAAGGCTATCGAATAATAGTATAAATATTGGAGTCTGATGAAAAGTTCTGAAGAATAAGTGCATATAAAGCACAAAGTCCACACCATGTAAATGACTAAAGTCAGAGTAATCTTCTATGTCGAACAAATAAAGTGACCAAAAGTAAGGTCAGAGAATAGACATCACGATCATGATGCATCCATATCTTTCAAAATTACAAGGAGTCCTCGAAGTCACCGCGCATGCTAACGCTTACCGGTGAGCGTTAGCATGCGCGGTGACTTCGAGGACTTATTCTTCAGAACTTTTCATCAGACTCCAATATTTATACTATTATTCGATAGCCTTGAGAAAGTCTTTAGTACTGACGAAACACGTGTTGGCTGTGTTCTATCTTGGATCAATGACTAACTGGATTCCTGCGGCCTCCTGAAAATCCTCCTGAAAATCTTACAAGGTACCCTCTAAATCAACAAACCCATCACAGAGGACGAAATTAAAGCAACAATACACACTCTCAAAACCAGCACAGCCCCAGGCCCAGATGGCTACTCAGCCACATTCTATTACCTTTTTGCCAGCAAGGTAACAGGCCCCCTTCACTCGGTTTTCCATCTTTACACCTCATCAGGGTGCATTGCCAGCTCGGCTACTGAGGCCACAATCGTGGTACTCCCAAAAGAAGGGAAGGATCCTCTAAATGTTAAAAACTATAGACCGATCTCCAACATTAACATCGATTGTAAAGTCTACGCTAAGATTGCAGCCCAAAGATTGGAATTGGTTATTCAGAACCAGATAGCGAACTCATAAATGGGTTTCCTCAAAGAAAGGCTCACTTCGGACAATATCAGAACATTCTGGCATGTCCTAGAGAAACCTAAACTATCACACACACCGACCGCAGCCCTCACACTAGACACAGAGCAGGCCTCCTGGCCCTTCCTGCAAACCACTCTCCATAAATACCAGATTGGAGATGAGTTCATCTGCATGATTTACTTTACTCCCACCAGACAGGGATATTAAGGGTCAACAGCCATCACTCTCAACCCTTTAACCTCTCCCAAGGCACTCGCCAAGGCTGGCCTTCATCACCCCTACTCGTCCTGCTGGTCATCTCTGCTTTTAGATGCAATCCAGATATTATGGGTATCAACTTCCCACCCAGCAGGTAAGTTTTGGCATCTTATGCAGGCAATGTACTTTTGTTTACCAAAGATGCCCCAAGAGCTATCACAAACATCAGTCAAGAAATAGGAAGATACTCACTAGTTGCAGGCTATTCCCTAAACAAATATATAACCCACATATTCCCCCTAAATGTCCACTGAACGTCAGCTGTAATCAGTGACCTCGGACTAAAATGGTAGCTGGAGGTCATCAAATAACTTGGCATATGGTTTACCTTCGATCTGAAACACTCAATTGCTATCAATGAGCAAAAGACACTATACAAAATTAAGGCTTTCCTTAACACCTGGTCCCCAAAGAAAATCACGTGGTGGGGCGTATGGACACTTAAGATGATGATTGCCCCACTGATCAACTTCACTGTGAGTATGCTCCTGGTCATCCTCTCCTTCTTTAAGTCAATAGATAAAGCAATTTCCAAATTCCTGTGGAAAGGTAAGAAACTGAGAATCTCCATGAAAAGTTTGAAGAGGAATAAATCCTCCGGGTAAATTAACCTACCGGATTATCCCTGCTACCAAAGGGCATTTCTGATTTCACAGGTTTCGTTGTGGTTCCGAACACGAACGAACAGCTCCCCTGTGGCCTGTCATAGAAGATGAGCTAATCTACCCTATGCCTCTTTGTTCCACCCTTACAATACACAACCTATTTAAACTCCCCCTGGAACACTCCAGACCTATCATAATGGACACTATTGCATCTCTCTTACTACTAGACAAACGCTTAGAACATCGCGTATAAGGCTCGACCCTGCCCTCCCTCTGGCACAATCAAGCAATCAAAATGGAGGGCAAAACGATTTTGTATGAGACTTGGGCAAGGAAAGATATAAACTTGGTAAACGTTATGGGTTATGCATTTGAAATCGACCTCCCAAATATAGACTTTTATAAGTCCTTGAAGCTGAAAAGCGCATTGGGTAAATTGTAGTCTCCACACCATCCAGACCTCCCGGGACTACTGGGTAATATTAAATTAAAGGTCACACTGCCTCACGTGTATACAAACTTTTTGACACATCCAATGCCCTTACATTGTGACTATTTACATGTAAATAGTACTAATATACACCCAACATGTCACATGGAATTCACAGACAAAAGGTGGCAAAATATTTGGCAATCTCCCTTCTCGGGCAAGATCACACCAGCTTTAGCACAGTCAAGGTTCTGATGAATTCATAATACTTACTGGAGCCCCTCCAGACTACATAAACTTGTATTAAGAGACTCAGACACAGGTTAGATATGTGGGGAGGGGACAGGTGACTTACAGCACATGTTCTTTAGCTGCAGAATGTCACATCGGCTGTGGTTGAGAATACAAACACTGATAAGAGTCATCTCAGGCGTATCAATAGAAATTGACTTCTTAACGACAGCTTTGGGCATACACGCTAAACCCTTCTCCTCAGAACTCAATGGAAATACCTCACTACTAGTGGACCTCCTCCTTTTCCCGGGTACCAAGACAATGCTTGGGGATTGCAAAGCCACACCCCCAAGCTCCTTTGCCAAATGGTGACATTTGCTGTGCTCTGTCAGAGGAGCTGATAACATTCTACATAATAAAATACACTGCACCGCCGGTCCCAGACATCTGTAACAAGAGCTACTTATGTTCAATGAAAATCATCCAGAGCTACTAATACAAGTGATGTAAAAGTGAACACCCCATCTAAGAGTGTCAGCAGTGATCACGCAAAAATGTCAATAAGGCTTTGACAATTTGAACTGAAGTATTACATGAGTAGTATATACAAACCATAGCTGCAATCCCCCTAGCACCACAGTATAAATATGAATAATAAATCTCTCCAACTCAAATAATAGCTTCAAACACATTTTGAAAATTCAACTCTTTTTCTACAGACAGTTCATGAGTTGTGAAAATACACACATTTGAATACATGTGTTTTAATTTTGGTATACATATAATAATTCAACCAAGCTAAAGCTACGATAGTCATAGGCGGGGCTGCGTACAGGAGAGCTACTCACAGGTAGCTGGAGAGCTACTGTTAGCTCACAAGCTACTCGTTGGAGACAGATGGTCTAAATGTAGTCCCCAAATAGACTGCGCTGACAACTTTTTCTTTTTGGCTTAATGGGGAGGCTTTAATTGAGCAAGAAGGATGGGCTAACATCTGTAGAGTTCTTACTTTTCATCTGGGACACTGGCGATACCTACGTTTTCATCATCTCCTTACTTATGTGGTGCCCGAGTGGTTTGTACTTTTATGTCCGCGTTCACAGCAGGGCTTTCCAGCTGCATAAAGCCACTGTGTGCCTGTCTCCCACCACAATGCCACAGAGGAGCCATTCACCAAAAATCAAAGGGAGGGTTCTTCGCATCACGCTCCATTTGACCCCACGACAAAAACTTCAAACATGAGCCTGTGACAACACAGGAAGTGACATGCATTTTACTTTGGGGCCTGGTGGCATCACCTGAGATGACACTGAGGAAGGGCTGGAATGCCAAAGTTTACTTAAGCAGCTCTCTGACATCCAAGCACTAACGCTTCTTGTACTTTATATAAGTATTAAATTAGACGGGTTAAATCACAGGAGGGGAAAATAAATTTAGGGGGGGGGGGTCACTGAGGCAGTCTAAGTGACCACATTGTCATATATAAAATACGCTCTGCTAAAAACTGTCACTTTGACGGTTTTATGTGCACGTGGAAGTCAAATACAAATATTATACTGTGCATAAAGTTTCAATCAGTGACGTTTATGCAACTTCTAGCTTGTCTTCGACCTACTGCTATGTGTGTGTATGGCAGCCAGAAAATGCCATGTCTAATAAAAATGAAAGGTTTTATTTCAGCAGTCCATGAGTGTTTACATAAAAGAAAATGGCGAGCTTAAAATGATGCAGTTTGGCCTCGGGGTGTACTTGTTCATGTTGAGTACACAACATGCCCAGCACACATTGGGAAAGCCAACAACAGCTTCGCCTGTAAGCGCTTTTCTTTTTGCAGATTCAGGGGACCATAAAGCATGGATCAAGCACCACAACTGAGCCTGGTCAGCAAGACACATTCAATAAATGTGAAGCACATTAGGCTTCACAGAAAGACAAAGAATATTTAAGTTTCAAAACCGTGAAGGTTTATTAAGGTTAATGATTTACTGAAGCCAAAACTTTCCCAGCTAACATGAAAGTAAGTTTCAGTTCTGTTAAAGACACGGAGACAAGGATTGTGATCATAAGTGTCTTCTCTAATTAGCTCAGCAAACTTATTAACAATAAAACCATAAACTTTCAGCAAAGGACTGCAACTCTCAAGAGTCCAAGGCAAAAAGATCAACATCCACCATCAACTGTGCAGGTCACTGTATAAGAGCATCCTCAGGGAACAGCACTTCCTCTTTCGTTGTGCAACCATCCCTACAGCCTGCAAACCGTCCCTGAAATTCTTGTTTCTGGTCAGATCCTAAGAACCCAAAGGATGAAATTGCCACTCACTGTTCAACACATACCGCAAGGTAAAGCTACAGTTTTAAAAGCGTAAAGGAACATTCTACACCAAACATTACTCAATTTCAGAAGTAAGCTTTCCCCATACCCTCAACAATAGTACTCAAAATGTAGCAGGATGTATTCTCATTTCAACCGTATAGAAGTATCGCATGCAATGTTCGTAGAGGGGAGGGGGGGGGGGGGCTGACCTACAGTGCCCCCTAGTGCGGGATAATCCTCACCTCCGTCTCCTTAATATAATTGAAACTTTTGTTTATGTTTTCTAGAAATGTTTTCTTTTTATGTCAGGACCGGAGGCTCAGACTATGCTTGTCTAAAGCTTACTGACAACCAGTGATGCTACCCCCATGATGGGTTTAAAGTAGACTTTATTGAAAGTAGAATAGGACGGCGAGTCTGCTGTGCTCAGGATGTCCTCCAGACGACCCCCAAATGCAAAAGCTTTAGAAGCCATAGCCCCTCTTGTGGAGTGAGCCCCAAACACTAGTGTCAATCCTGGCTTCTGTCAACACCAAGAAAATCCATCTTGTAGTTGTGGGAGATGACACTGCCTTGTATGGTTTCTTCAGAGCAATCAGTAGTTGAGCAGTACCTGCAGGTCTGAACTCCTCTGTTAAGGCCTCATATGCTATCATGCAGTGCGCTACACATAGTTTGGGGTGAAGGGAAAAAGCCAGATATTGAACGGTCCTAATGTTAGTTTCAGTATTGTGGGACACCATGAATGCCATGTCCTCCGGGGTGAATTCCCAGGAGGCTATAACTAAAGCTCTTATGTCAGATACCTGCTTGCAAGAGATCAAACACAAAAGCATCGCCAGCTTACCCGTTAATTCCTTTCTTGACAGTAATTTATTAGCTTGCCAGCACTCCAGTAAGTGAATAACCACCTTCACATCCCAAAGTTGAGAGTACTTACACACATTGGGGGATTGGAAAGTCCTCTGAGAAGGCGACACACCAGTGGGTGTTCCCCCACCAGGATCCCATTATTCAGGTCGTTGCCCGCTGAGATGGTCGACCTGATCGTTTTGCTAGTGCGGTAAGCCAAACCATGAGAAGATAGTTCCGACAGGAAATTCAAAATGGGTACTATACCTGCCCGCAAGGGATCCAGATTCCATCTCGGACACCAACAGGACCATCTGCACCAAGTGGAGCCATTTTGCTTTTTGGTAGAGCCAGTCCATGCTCTTCTGATGAATTCGACAGCCCACTCTGAAAGGCCTTAGACACCTCAACGTCCCCTGTAATCACCCAAGCTATCAGCTTGAGAGTTCCGCTCAACATCAATGGGTGCTTGCCTCTCACATCTTCCAAAATGTTTGGATTCTGAGGAGATTAGAGAATGCGTAGAAAGTCCCAGAAGAACTGGAAACCAAGGTTGAGATCTCCAAACTGGAGTGAAACGGACTAGAGACGTCTTCTATCTCTTGACTTGTGCCATCAAAGGGGTTGTCATGGAAAAAGGTGGGAAGGCATACCCATTTATTTGACTCCAATCTAGTGTCTGATGCCAGAGGATCCGCCCTCTAAATGAAGAACCGAGGCAACCGGTGATCAAGACTGGACGCAAACAGATCCACCTGGCATAGGTCCCATTTTGACAGAATAATCCAGAAGATTGCTGGATCCAAGTTCCATGTGCTGAAGTCTTTCAGGTGTCTGGAATTCCAATCTACAATGCGGTTGAATTTCCCTAGAAGGTACTCTGCCGTGACCGAAATCCTTTTTTTGAGACAGAAATGGCAAAGGTCTCTTGTGAGGTACACCAGCATCTTTGATCTCATGCTGGCGAGTCAATTTATATATCGGACAGGTTAAATATTATCCATGATCCTGAAACCGGTGAAAGGACGTTATAGCACAAGTCCCAGGTACTGATGCTGAGCCCTTACTTGTGAGCCTCATCATGGCACCTCTGCAGTTATGCTAATAACAGTTACTGGTTACCATACTTGAAACTCTGTGGGTGATAGTGTATCCTAAGGTTGACCGATACCTGTTTACTGTTCCCAACACCCCATTATTGAACTATCTACTACTTGCATATATCAATTAAGCCCTGATGAAGTTCAGTCTTGTTTGAACGATACGCGTTGGCTGGAGCCTATCTTACGACATTGCCTGAATAAAGGATTTCAAACACTAAGGAACTTTGTTCGTTACATCTTTCGAATATACATTCCAGTGGTGCACCTCTCCACTCTCATCCATTCCTTGATCTGCCTTGCAGTTTGCACCCAACAGCAGCAAGTGCAGGAGTTGTTTGTGCACACGTCTAAAGACTCTTTAAACGAATGATTACAAGAAGGAACACAGCAGTATTGTGCGGCCTTATAAGTCCGCCGTTAGTTTGCCCTGCAGTATATTATCCATCTTTAACAGAATGGCACTGGACACTTTGTTCTTTGTGAAAGAGCCCACCACAAAGGATGCTGCGAGAAGTTCCAAGCAGTTGATGTCCAATTCTTGTTCCTGCCTAGACCACTGACATCCTGTGGTAACCTCTCTGCAACGGGCCCCGAACCGGAGAGGCTGGCATCCAACTCAATGATCACGTCCAGGGCCAAACCGAAGATGGCCCTGCCATTTCAGGCTCACATGTGGTCCAACTACCACTGGAGCTCCGAATTGACCTCCTCCAAAATGCAAACCGGCCTTATGTATGAGCAATTATTGTGCAAATGCACAGCCTTCAGTTGTTGAAGGGGCAATAGTACAGTGGCCCAGGATAGATCACTTGTATCGATGAAGCCAGGAGGCCACCTATACTTGCCAGATACCTGAGGGACACGGACTCCCTCATCAGTGTGTATCTCAGTTCCTTCCATATCATTGTCAAATTCTTGTGGAGAGGCTTGAGCATTTGCTCCAACAAATCGTAAGAAATCCCAGTTAAAAAATTGACTGTTTGGGATTGAATATGGACTTCAGTTCATTGCTAAAAAAAACCCAAGCTGTTCCAGTAGGGAGCGTGCCAACTGCGGATGCCCGAAGACAGGACACCACTTGGTGAAGGAGTAGCATATCATCCAAGTAAACTATAAGCCTGAAACCCCTGGACCGGATGAGCTCCACTACTGGTATCAGCACTTTGGTAAAGCCCCAAGGAGCAGAAGAGAGGCCAAAGGAAAGAACGACAAACTCGTATTCCTGACCATCCCAAAAAAACTGCAGGAATCTGTGGTGTGGTTGAAAAATTGGCATTGTGAAATATGTGTCCTTCAGCTCTACGGTGACCATCCAGTCGCCTGCAATGATGATATCTCAGGCAGGTGAAGGCCCTCCATTTTATAGTGCTGGTTGACTACCCTCCTGTTTAACTCAATGAAATTTATCACAGGCCAAAAGCCTTTGTCTTTCTTTTTGACCAGGAAAAGTTTGCTTAGGAATTTTGTCCAGCGGGAAGAAGGTGGTGACGAACTCCCCCGTTCTTTCACAAATGGGTCCCCAAAGAGACCCCCATCTGCCACAGTGCAAGCCTCGGAAGTCGCTAGTTCGCATAAGTTAAAGTCTTTCTTTATTAGCAGTAATTGCCAACTCTCAGTAGAGAAGGCAGAATTAGCATTGCCCAAGAAACAGACGGCCCTTTGGGCCCAACCCGAGACGATTTCAGGTGGAATGAGTTTGCCGGATTCTTTAGCTTCTTCTGCCATATCAAGGATTTTCCCCAGTGGCCCCAGGATATCCAAAAGCTTGTCTTGGCAAGCTTTCCAAGAGCTATCTAACCCTTTCTTGGGAATCTTGATAAATGTAGCCACAAATGTGGCCATCTTACCATCGATCTCCAGTGTCAAAGCCACTTTCCCATCCAACAGTGGCCCATGGCACTCCGCCCATAGGTGTTGAAGCTCAGTCTGCTGATCTACGATGATATATATTTTCTGGGTCAAGCATGGCTTCTGATTCTACCATCTCCATATCTCCTGACGTAGGGGAAGACTCTAGCATGGGGCGTTTGGGGCTGCACTCTGGCCTCCATGGCTATTGGGCTCTGGTTCATCCAAGTCTAGATCAGGGTCACCAAGATCCACCCAATCATCAATATCGTCTGAGGAGCTAGAGTCTCCTTTTTCGATGGGAGTCAACCCAGGCATAGTAGGGGTTGATGCATGCACAACGTTTCAAGATCGCCTGCCACAGTCATTCAAAAGTGTCATAGGGCGGGGATGCCACTGTCTTGGTCTTAGCCCTAGGAGGCTGTTCAATAAACCCCTGGAGTTCTATTGGCTGCCAAGGGCCCTGTTTGTCCCCATTAGGATGTTCAAGCTTTGTTGCACTGCTAGCAATAGAGTTTGCCAGCTCTGGAGTTCTAGGGCTGCGAACATGGCATGTCCTGAGATAACATCTACCGCATCAAATAATTCCTCATCTAGGGGAAATGGGACATTTTGCTCCCCTGGGCCAGTGTGAAAATCCTTCGCCCTGGCTCCTGCCATGGTGCGTTTAGAAGAAATATATTGCCATGCTAGTAACTGGTGCTGATAAGTACACTTGCCAATTGGCTGTGCAAGGCAATTTGAAATAACCTGTGCCAAGCACTAGGTACAAATACCTGTATGTTGATGCAGTGCCCTCAGAATACACAGGGCAGTAGATTTGTGTGGGGCCTCTGCCAGGGCATAGCCGCGAGAGGAATCCTCTTTAGCGTTATTGGCTCTAAATGTGCGCCTAAGTCCTTACAGGGGTATTATGATCAGGGGAGAAACACACTGCACACACTCACAATCCTGTCCTCTGAGTTTGGAGGAGTAGAGACAAGTGAAATGTGAACCGCAAGCATCTCCTTGTTGCAGCACCCCTAGTGGTGCTGCCTCGAAATCGCGCACTGTGGCCCTGATGAGAGATGTCCCCCTCCACAGAAACTGTAGTCATTTGTCCTTGCATGGCAGGCCGCCAATGCAGGAATGAGAGGGTCTCCATCAAAATGAAGGCCAAGGGAAAAGAACTCACAAGTGGGAGACAAAAGTCTAATCAGCCTGACACGGCATATGCCTGTACCAAATGTGAAATTATCAACCCCCCAGGAAACAATTATGCAATAAACAAACACTGAAACAGCATCACTAATAATAGTCTATGGATCAAATAACATCACCTTAATTAAGATACCAAAGCAAGCACATCACAAAACCTAGCAGTATTCCCTAAGAAAGCACTTTATTGGCTGCTGAGCAGTGAAGAAAGAGGAAGTGCTGTCCTCTGAGGATGCTCTTATATAGTGACCGGCGCACTTTCTTGGTGGATGTTGAACTTCTTGGCTTAGACTCTTGGGAGTTGTAGTCCTTCCCTGAAAGTTGATGGTTTTATTGTTAATAAGGCTACTGATATAATAAAAGTATGACGTTCTGAGCATAATCTGAACCTCTGGTCCTGACAGAATTTAAAAAATGAAATGTTTAGCACACATAGGGCTGAAGCCTGGATTTGTGAGGCCTACATCGAACTGATTTCCTGACACGGGAGACTACTTTCGCTTGTATTCCAATGACAGCAGAGAGAAGAACGGTTGTTCCATTATATGGGTGGGCAGATGGTGTCCTAAAAAACAGGTGGACATATTGGTTTCAATCATCCTTAACAATTATTACTCTGTTGAAGTTAAAAAAACTTTGTCCTGGAATCATTACAACAGACTGAAGTATTTAATTCAATTAAAAAAGAATCAGTACATAGAATAAAGCTGGCTTATATGTTTTCTGTATTACAGTACAATTATTCAAGCAACTTTTGGCGTGTGCTGGCTGAAGGATCTAAGGAGAAATATGATTGATAAAGGTTCACTGAAAAACAAATATTAGATAGTTCAATATGGGTGCTGGCTCCAAAAATGGTGATGGGAGAATGATGCCTAATGAGTTAATGAACTTTTATGTGGAATGTTAAATGGGAATGATTTCATCTGTTATGCCTTCTAAAGTGAGTGGTCACAACAGATGGGCAAGAATTCCGTTTCATCACTTACAACAATGATGGGGCTCAATCCTTTGTAAAGTTATGAGGTCAATCTGGCACTTTTGATCACAAGTGAGGGGGGTGATTTGATTCTGGTGGAGGTCTTCAGATTGGATATACAATTGCAGTGCTGAACTATGAATTACTAGCAACGTTAACCTCAGTAGTAATATATTTGCACAAACATTGCTTATGGCATTCGAAAATCGAGTCGAGCAGAATCATGCTCCCTGTATTGCGCAAACTGGATTTGTAAGGAACAACCACCAGTAACTACCCGTTCTGTACTTTGCAACATAACTTGGCAACAAAACAAAAAAACGAATTCTCCACTGTGCACAGATTACTTCTTGTTTCCAAAATACAAATACTAGAGGTACCTGGGTAGGTTTTGAGAGGTGTGCTTCTGCTGTATAAAGATGTGTGAGTTTCTGTGTAATTTGAAAGGCAAAAAGGTTTTACCACAAAATTCCCCACTGCTTGGAAAAGTAAGCATGGCCACCTTTTAGGTTTCCTAATATGTAATATGGTCATTGAAAACATTTATGGTATCCTTCTAACAGAGAAGATCTCAATGTATTAAACATCCGAAACACAGCTACCTCTCCTGTCACCTGTTGACTTTATGCCTGTCTTTGACCCTGTACAGTACTCCGCTGCCTTTTGGAGAGGCTGGCACTTTAGAAATACCATTTCCATGCAGAGAATGACATCCCACCCAAGATAAGCAGCATGCATATTCATGCACTCCTTTAGGCAGGTGACATGCTAATACTTAGTCATGTACCGGTTGGTTTGCAACATTTACTTCACAGATTAGAGAGAAAAGTCTTCTTGGACTTATAAAGGTGTCCAACCTGGAGATGTAAATATATTCAATTATACCTGTTCATGAATGACACACTTAAGGTTGGGAAATTTCTAAAACATCTACATCTAAAGCATTTATGGATAACATAATGAAATTTAGCAAAAGTACTGGAAATCTTCCACTGAGCTGACAATTGCCTTTAGGGCCAAGGTTGGCCCTTACTTGGCATACAGAGTTGCCAACCTTTGATGCGCCTGTTGTCAATAAGCATGCAGAAAGGGGCTTGTAGGCGATCACTCCTAGAGGGCTACCTGAATCTGGAAACCCCAAAGCTGCCTACAGTACTCTTTTGAGAGTCATGCATGTCATGGCAGAGCTGACAGTCTGCAGTGCTGAAGTGGGCAGCCGGCATCTGCCAGCTGGCATGCAGCCTGACAAAACCTTGTGCATGCAGGGATTTGGATTACCATGATGCTGCATGGCACTCTTTAGTGGGTCACTGGCAGTACCTGACAGAGACCCATGTGGCTTTGAGAGATTGCATGGTTTTAAAGGGTAGGCATAGAGGTTGTAGTGAGCAGGAACACGACGTGCCCATACTTTTTTAATTGATGAAAAATAGTTCCCCTACTTTTTATGAAAAACACAACTGTCCCAGGTTTAAATGCCCCAGCTGAAGTGTCAGGTTGGTAGTCTTGTGGTAAATAATTTAATTACCGGAACTTAATTTGATGCGGAAAATCTATAATAATAGCTCAGTAAAATAAGAGGCAGAATCCGTGGTATTAGAGGTTCGGAACGGGCTTTATTCCAAAATCAATTCGAATCGATGGACTCCATATTCCATCACCACGAAGGTTCAGGAAGTGAAGAACAAACTTTATTGACAAGTAATCATTTTTATACAATAGGCATTACAGTGAAACAGATGCAGGAGGCGTAACAGTTGATAACAAAGATAAGAACATACATGCGTAACTAAAATGGGTGTAACTGGGCGTAACTTAAAGAACGTCATTGGATATGATGTCATAAATGGGTGGTTCCACGGAAGAATTTCGCAATGTCAGCAGAAATACTTGGCAGAGATGCGCGCGCAGCAGCATGACGTGTGATTGACGTGCAACTAGGGGGTGAAGGGGACTTGACATTTAGCTCTACATGTGGAGACAGAAGTCTGGGGTTATGTCAACCTAATCCCAAATCATATCTAACATCCTATGTTTAAAGAACTGTGTTATCCAAAAAGAAAGGTCTCTTAGGATAGAATCTTATTCTATACTGACTATACTGACTGTTAGTGCGTGTACAAGCGTCTAAGTGTCTACACTAGATGCGAGGGCAGAAATCTTCCATAGTAACAGGGCTATGAATTACTTGCATAAAGACAGAGAAGCCGGGCCTTTTGCTCGGTAGCTGAAAGAATGTTTACTTAAACTACTAGACAGGAATGCATTGGGTGAAGAGCGGAGCAGAGCAGATAATCTTGAAGGTGAAATACAGTTTTTGGCAAGCAGACAGGTCGAGGCAGGCACCGTTAGCCGCACAGGGAGTAGGACAAAGTTCATGGATACAGATGCGAGCTCAGACTGGAGCTTTCAGAGGCAGAAGGCAGAAAAGGCTTGATGGCAGAATCAGGGCCTACTCGCCTGGACTGTAAGAAATGTGGGAAGTGAACCATATAAAGCCGGTGGCCTTTCATACTTAGGAATAGAGTATCCGGCTCATTCATGGCGGGTCTGAAAGAGGACATGTTGACGGTGGACGCACATGTGTTTGCGTCTTCATAACTGAAACTGGAGGAAACATACATGTACTTATGATTTATACATGAAACCGTTGGGGTCCAAGATAGGGGACATAACTGATCATAAAAATCCATATTTCCACATTCCCTCCTTGTCCCCTACTTGCCCTTAAGAGATATCAATCTTCATCAATCCGTTGATTTGTTCATATAACATCATTTGTTCTTCTTTCTTCTTCCGGAATCTTGAATGAAAACTTGGATGTGGGATACACGAGGTGGCACATAGACCACAAATCGCTGGCCCACATTGTAGGCATAAGCAGCAACTGAATAGTATGAGAAAGCCAATACCTAGGAAGGATAGGACCCTCCATCCAAAGGTAGATAATACACTCCAAAACCAACCGGACCAAATCCAGGTGCCTGGATTCTGGTGTATCTGGCTTACAATCTTATGAAGGCGAGTTATGGCTTTATACACAGATGGCGAATTTTCTGGTATGAAAATACAACAATTAAAATACAACAATTTGATCCGATGACCCTACAAGCTCCGCCCCTATCGGCCAGAATGACGTCAAGGACAAGACGATTTTGGAGCACAACAATCCGCATAGCAGACTGCTCTTCTGTTAAATTGCCTAAGGCGGAAATAGTTTCGTTTACTACTGCTTCAAGGGTTCTGGTTAATCTACGTATCAGCTTACTATTAGTGACTGTACCTATATAAGGAAAGAAACCCTTATTGAAATCTGTGTATTTTTCCCATGCTGTTTCAGTGTAATCGACGATTGGGAGATCTCTCCGTTCTCTATTGTGTACTAAATGAGTATTTCTATGATAATCAGGAGGAGCTAGGAAAACAGGTGGCAAAAGGAATCCGATGTAGCAGGTACCATCCCAATCTAGAGGCAAACGTGTATATGCAGTCTGACCACATACGAAGTAGGAATGGCGAGAAGCTCTAAATGTAGACTTGCCTTGATCACTGAATTCTATTACAGTGGTGCATTTACTGTGGCCCATGTGTATGGAGCCATTCTTTCTTATACACAATTCACCTTTAACTGGAAATACTGACATAGCGGGCAAAATTGGTGCAGCTTCGGATTCGACATTCAGGATCATGAGATTAAGCGTGAAATTACCTAATCCATATACTTCATTTTCTAGATCAGTTCCTGTTCTTTTGGGAAGTCCCTCCTTGTTAGGGTAGCAGACTTTAAGCAGAACTAAGTTCAGGTTTCCCCATACCCAGTTGTCTTGATAAACTGCGGAATTCGAATCTAGGGAATTGGTTAAACTAAACCATGCTCCACAGGAGCCATTGTGTGTGAACGGATATGGAAAGAGAGGCAGAATTCCCTTATAATTCTGATAGGGAGGGAGTCGGCCACATATCCAACAATTTGTAGCATTGCTAGCCTGATGGGAATGATGTAACATACTAATAAAAGTGTTATTGCGCAGCGCAAATCTATATGACAACTCATGCGGGGGAAATTCACTAAAAGAATGTTCAGCAGTAACATTGTAAACATGTTTAGAAATGGGATAATATATGTGCAACAATATACTTGCAGCGATTATTAAAAGACATAAGAAAAACAGAATTAATAACGTCACTGTACAATGACTACGCAGTGATTTACAGTACGCATGTTTCTTCAACTGTATTTGATTATTGCTTTCTCTATTCCGGTCCAGAGGATACATGTCAGAGACAAATTCAACCGATTCACCTTGGAGAGGACTTAAACAATCAAATTGTCTGACTGATTGGACCTCAATTTTAGTCTATATAGTTCTGAGCTCGTTTGCTCAACCAAGGGGAGCTTTGAGTCTGTCTTTGAGGAAATACAGGGTTTAGTCTCTATATCGGATGGTAGTCCATGAAATTTCTTGATGTGACTTGAATGTATCCAGCCTTTTCGACCTTCGATCTTCACGGCTGTCCTCGTGGTTAACAGTACGAGTTGAGGCGATTTCCACCTAGGATCCAGCTGAGACTTCCGGTCAAAGTTCCGCACTAACACCAAGTCCCCCGGAACTACGTCGTGGGGTTTCACCTCGGTGTTGTCGGGAAAGGCTGCAGCTACCTGTGAACGACAAGATTGTAGTGCAGACATCAAGGAAGCTAGGTAATCTGTCAGCATATTACAGTCAACGTCAGTTATTTTACGAGGTATAGGCGTCCCCCACATATTTGGTGGTCTACCGAAGATCACCTCATAAGGGGATAGCCCTGTTCGAGAATGTGCTACCATTCTCATGTAAAAGAGTGCAACTGGTAAGGCTATTACCCAGTCGACACCTTTCTCTCTACATATTTTGGACAATCTAATTTTCAGAGTTTGATTATGTCGTTCCACAAGACCTGCTGCCTCGGGGTGTCGGACACAATGAAATCTCCATTGATAGCCTAACAAAAGTGAAACGTGTTTCATTAGTTCGGATGAGAACGGCTGGCCGTTATCTGAGTAGACAGCACGTGGTAAACCGTACCGTGGGAAGAATTCTCGAACTAACTGTTTGGCAGTAGTCGGGGCAGTGTAATCTGAAACCGGGTATGCTTCTGTCCAACGGGACAGAGCACAAACAACTACGAGAACATATTTGAATCCTCGACATCGTTCCATCTGGATATAATCCATCTGGAGGACTTCAAAAGGGTGATCAGGAGGCTGAAATCCACCCTGTTCTACGGGAATGCTTTTACCTGGGTTAAACTGACAGCAGATCATACAGGTACGGACTTTTTGTTTAGCTGCTGCTCGTAAATGTTTGTTGAACCAAATGTGTTGAATGCTGTCTAGCATAGCCTTTTCTCCTAGGTGCGCTGGACTATGTATTGTATTAATGATAACTTGGACCATTGAGTCGGGAAGAAACCATACAGATGTTTCCTTCGTCATCCATCCTTGATCCGTTTGGATCCCTCCTAATTCAGTCCATTTCTTTATTTCGTCTGGTGTAGCATGTGTCTGTATGTCAATTACGTCAAGAGCGGGATCCTTAACCATCATGCAATGTGTTGGTGTCGGAACTATTGTCTTTGTCATGTCAGATGTGTGAGTTTGAGCAGTCTGTTTAGCTGTTCTGTCAGCTAGATCATTGCCTTGGGAAATGATATCAGTAACTTTCGTATGAGCTTTACATTTCATAATTGATATTGCAGCGGGTAGATGTATTGCATCTAATAAGGCATGAATGAGGGGTCCGTGCTGAATGTGGGCACCGTGAGAAGTTAAATAACCTCTCTCTCGCCACAGCACGCCGAAGTCATGTACAACTCCGAATGCATAACGTGAATCAGTGTATATGTTGACTTTCTTATTTGTGGCTTGAATACAGGCTTGTGTCAGAGCGATGAGCTCTGCTGCTTGAGCTGACAAGGTATTAATACGATTTGTTTCAACGACTTCAGTGTCTGTTGTGACTGCATACGCGGCCACTAGCTCTCCTGTACTTGTTCTCATACATGAACCATCTACATACAACGTCAGGTCTGGGTCTGACAATGGGACGTCTGTCAAGTCTTGTCTAGGTTTCGTCGTGATAGTAATAACTTCAATACAATCATGTGCTAGTGGGTCTGTTCCGTTTACTGGTAACAGTGTGGCAGGATTCAATGTACTACAACGTCTGATTTCTATGTGTGGCTGAAACAATGTAAATTCGTAACCGGTGAGTCTCGCTATAGTCAAGTGTTGTGTTTGTGTGCGGTTCAAGAGAACCTCTACTGCGTGTGGTACTTGTACTGTCAATTGATGTCCTAACACTATGGCATCGCTTTGTCTGATTGCTAAAGCTGTCGCTGCCACTGATTTCAGACACGCAGGCAGAGCCTGAGCTACGGGATCTAATGTACTAGAAAAATAAGCACATGGTTTGTGTGCTCCTGCTTGTTCCTGTGTGAGTACTGACAAAGCAGTACCTTCGCGTTCTGTAACAAAGAGTGTAAACTGTTTATTGTAACATGGTGTTGCTAAGACAGGTGCTTGACATAAAGCTTTCTTTAGGCTTTCAAAAGCTTGTGTATGTTCCTGAGTCCAAGGGAGGACAGTCGATGTGGCTGCCTCCTGTGTTGTCAACTGAATGAGTGGTTTTGCTAGAAATGCATACTGAGGGATCCACTGCCTACAATATGAAGTGAGGCCTATAAAAGCCCGCACCTCCTTTTGTGTCTTGGGTATTGGCATGTTAGCAATTAACTGGATGCGATCTGGTGTAAGCTGCCTTCCCTCCTTGGACAGCGAGTGACCAAGGTAAACAACTCGCTGGACACAGAATTGCAGCTTAGAAGGGGACACCTTGTGCCCCTTTTCGGCCAAGAATTGTAAAACCGTCAGTGAGGCTTTTTCACATTCAGGTTCGCTTCTAGCGGTGATCAGCAGATCATCGACATATTGAAGCAGGGCAGTGTTGACTGGCATGTGGATACTGTCAAGTTCTCGTTTCAGTGCTTGGCTATAGATGCTGGGGCTTTCTGTGAATCCTTGAGGTGCGCGTGTGAATTTAAAGCTTCGTCCATTTAAACTAAATCCGAACAAGTATTGGCTTTCCGGATCTATTGGGACGCTGAAAAAGGCATTCTTGAGATCAATTACAGTAAAGAATGTTGCTTCGGAATCAATGGCTGTCAGTAATGAAGAAATGTCTGGAACTACGGGGTATTGTGGTACAATACATTTATTTAATTCGCGCAGATCAATAACCAATCGATATACTGGCGGGGCTTTTGGATCAGTTCGTTTAAGAATCGGGATTATCGGGGAATTACATACATTGGAGTCGGTTTCCACAACCACTCCTTGGCCAATGAGCTCGTCAATGATTTGCAGTAAAGCCACTACAGCATCTGGGGGGAACTTGTATTGTCGCATTCGTGGTAGTACCACTCCTGTCTTTAGTGTGACTCGATATGGTGTAATGTTCATGCAACCAACATCTGTAGGGCCTTGTGCCCATAAATGTGTGGGTAAAGTCTGCAGTCGGTGATCCATGTCTCGGGACACATAGTGCCCTTTGAAATCACGTAGAAACAATCTTACTCCTTCCGGAGAACAACATATTATAGCTCCTAGGGCTTTCAATGTTTTTATACCTAACAAGTTTTCTGGACATGATTTAGTAAGCAATAAATCTGTAGTTCGTGTCAAGGGACCAATCGTAAGGGGAAGAGGCTGTGATACCTCATTAATGATAGGTTTTCCTGAAAAACCAAGGGAAATATTCTGTGAGCCTGAGAGGGGTGCCCCTGGAACTTCACTACGTTTTATAGTTGTTCGGCTTGCCCCTGTATCAAGTAAAAATTTTCTATCTTGGCCTAATAGTTCACTGTGTACATAAGGTCCTTCTTGATCTACAGGGACCTCGATAAGGGGTAAGCCAACTTCCCTCTCTAGGCTGTTTCATGAGTATCGTTGATAATCAGGATAGTCATACTGTGCGGTCTGGTACATCTGTCGTGTCGTTGTTTGTGTGGCAGCAATAGGCTGCGGTGGTGGAGCTGGCAGAGACTGTTGCGGAGCTGGCATGGACTGTGCATGCTGCGGGGCTCCTTGTTGGTTCTGATCCTGTCTAAGTGGCCGTGGTCTTTCTTTTGTATTACCTGTGGCGATATTATGTTTTAAAACTGGGCAATCGTGTACATAATGGCCTGGCTGTTTACAATAGTTGCATGTCCCTTTTACAGGACCGGTTGAAACACTGGACTGTGTCATACCCTTTTTATGACCGTCAGCTGGAACTGTCTGAGAAACTAGCATTTTCATTTTCGTGTCTTTCATGCGTCTTTGTTCATGTTCTTGTTCCTCTCTAATTCTATTGTGATGATACTGTAGCATTTGTAACATTTGTGACAGAGTGTTACCTTGCCAGGTACTCTCGAATTTCAATACTCTATTCTTAACTTGGGGCAAGGAATTTTCAACTAATTTTGTCACAAACAGATGTGGATATGATTCGCTACTTGCTTTTATTCCACTATTTATACCAAAACATTTTTTGAATCGGGCATAGAAATCACTAGTGTCCTCATCGTGCTTTTGTTTACAGGCTGAGATTGCACCCCAGTCTTCCTTTTTCGTAGTTAATAAACGTGGCAGTACCTGTACTAGTAAACCTGGTAGTGTTTTGGTCTTTTCCCCAAGCCCTGAACCTGGACCTCGAGCTTTTTCTTCGTTTTCTAATGCTGTCCAATCTATCTTCTGGTCTCCCACCTCCCAATCCTTTTCCTTGAGTTTTTCGTAAATGCCCGCGGGCATTAATACCTTCAATATTGTCATAATGTCGGGATAGGTATATTCTCCCATGAGCAACATGTCTTTAATTTCACGGTGGAAACCCGCTGGGTCTTTGTCATGACTGGGTACCACTTTCTTCATTTCTAATAGTTCTATTTTAGATATGGGTGTGTATACAAACACACGTTTAAACTGATTGTCATCACCTTTTATCGGGTGCACTTCGCGTAAGGGGTTCTGTCTATCCATATAATACGTCGTTCTTTCTTTTATGGGCAGTGAGACATGTTCGGGACATACAAAAAGAATGTACTGCTTTCTGGATTCTAGTATTTCCCTAATTAGCTCAGTACCTGAACCTCTCCATTTATTCGTGAGTAGTTCAGTCAAGATATTAGGTAAGGGACCAGGATCGGAGTGTTGGCTTTTATATAATATAAGGAGTTGTTGAATCATATAGATACCAGCTAAACGCTGTTCATCTGGGGTAAGGTTCAAAAACGTGTGCGCTAATGTGTCATCACTATATTTTCCGGGACTATCAACCCAATGAACGGCTGACCTGGCTAATTCTTGTTCGTCCATAGAATCGAGTAGATGATAACCCCTTCGTTCTCGGAGTAATTTGTCAGCAGCTTGGAACGAATGCTCGGGGGACCTTATATTTATTATAGGGGTTTGGAAATTTCTGTTATTATCTGGACGTATCGGACGTATCGGATCAGTAAAGCCTCTAGTATTATTACAAGATCTTCCTCTATCTACATAGGCCATGGTTTCTAACCGTCCTGTGGGCAGTTCTAATTCTTCCTCCTCCTCGGTTTGTTCAGGCTCGTCTACTGCTAATCTTTCTTCGTGTATTCGTTCTACTTCTTTACGGATCTTGCGGCACATAGCTACTATACATGATCGTTTATCATGTCTCCCCTCTGATATATTCCGACTCCATGTGGTAAGAATTTGCATTTCTTCCGGATTTACCCCTGGTCTGTCTTGATTTCTGATCACACAATTTATGAGGAAACGTAACAATTCCCCCTGTATCTCCACTTTCTGGTACTCCAAGGCTCTATTAATACTTTCAGAATCTCGTCCTGACTGGACAAAGTGATATATATTTTCTAAATGTGTAGTCATTCCTGGTAGCCTCCCTAAATATATTGCAGCTCGTCGGATACGTAATGATGCCAGCAGCATTTCGTCCCCTTTTCCGGGCACAGGGTCATATCTACAATCTATTAGAAGTTCCTTAAGCGTGTCGGGAGTTACTAGTTTGGGCGTACGTTGGTGTGCTAATTCTTGAAAGGAAAGTTTATTTACTCTGGGTGGCGTGGAAAAAATGTTTGTTGTACCTCCCGTAGCACCACCTGGGGTGCCGGATGTGAAAGGATTCGTTGAACGTGATATAGCAACCATAGATGTGGGTACAGCTGTAGAAACAGATGTGCTTGCCGGAACTTGTGTCGGAGTTTGTTGTTGCGGCGGTACAGACGGAGGAGGGTCTTGGCGTTGAACCCCCTCGGCAGGCGGTCTATGTGGCGCAGCATTAGCATACTCGGGAGCTGCGCCGTCTAAATAAGAGGAAAGAAAAACATCTTCCGCGGTTCTGGGATGCCCTTTGGGATGTACTTTTATCGGGAACAATGGGGGTGGCAAGTCTTTTGGTATCTCCGGAGTAGCCTTAGGTAACCCTTCGGCCAGAAGAGGATACATACCATTCATAAGGGCATTTCGTTGTCTGTCTACTTGTTCTGATTTTACTCGAGTACCTTCTTCAATTAATAGATTTTCTCGAACTTTATTTGAATTCTCCTTACTCTTCTCTTCCTGTCTACGTGCTTTTTCTGTACGTCTATACGATTCTTTACGCCATAATTCAATGGCATCTTTCTGTGATTGTCTAGCTTTCTTTTTCCATAATTCTTCCTCTACTTTCACGATGCAATCTGCATCCCAGGTCCCAGCTGCGGGCCACCTCTGACTTTCTGGTAATTCCTTGGTGTAGTCTACCCATAAATCAAGAAATAATATGGCGTCTAGGCCATGTTTATGATACATGAAGTACCCTGGAGTGTCCCTAGGAGGAATGGGAACAGCTTCTTCGAGTACCCCTTTTCTAGTTTTTATCTGTCTTAATTTCGAAAAGAGCGGCATTTTTGAGAACTGATCTGATCTGATACCTAATTCTGAACACGTTTAATACAACAAAACACAATAATGAACAGTCATTCACACCACAATATACAGAACGTATTTAAAACATTTTAACATTTAACCTTTAATGAACAACAATGATGGCCATTTAGGGAACTAGTCACTAAACATGATACTCGGCACTAACTAGGTAATTCTGGATTATATACTAGACATACTTGATATACTGCTAAACAGTACAGATACACTGCTGAAACAGTGCAGACCGGATTTGTGTACCCAAACCCGTCTTGACCGGCACAACCTATGTGCACGTCAGAACGCCTCCCCGACAATGGTACTCACCGGGTAGCTCGGAACGAAAGGCCTCGGAACTGAACTGAACTGGACTCGGACCGGACTGGACTCGACTCGAAACTTCGGGACTTCGGAACCTGGTGGGCCTCTGTATACCTCGGATCTTGCTCTCTCAGCTAGGCTCTGGTCGGGATACTTCGCACTTCTCACCGCCTCGTCTGGGTGTTGATCGCAGCCTCAGTTACCCCCGCTCGGCAGGAGGGAGATACAGGAAATCCTGTGGGTACGCGTTGTTGTCCGTCCAGCTGTGGCAGGAGACCGGACCTGCAACGCACCTCCGGCGCGTGAGATGAGAAAGTGTCCCTATTCGGGCGCCATTTATGTGGTAAATAATTTAATTACCGGAACTTAATTTGATGCGGAAAATCTATAATAATAGCTCAGTAAAATAAGAGGCAGAATCCGTGGTATTAGAGGTTCGGAACGGGCTTTATTCCAAAATCAATTCGAATCGATGGACTCCATATTCCATCACCACGAAGGTTCAGGAAGTGAAGAACAAACTTTATTGACAAGTAATCATTTTTATACAATAGGCATTACAGTGAAACAGATGCAGGAGGCGTAACAGTTGATAACAAAGATAAGAACATACATGCGTAACTAAAATGGGTGTAACTGGGCGTAACTTAAAGAACGTCATTGGATATGATGTCATAAATGGGTGGTTCCACGGAAGAATTTCGCAATGTCAGCAGAAATACTTGGCAGAGATGCGCGCGCAGCAGCATGACGTGTGATTGACGTGCAACTAGGGGGTGAAGGGGACTTGACATTTAGCTCTACATGTGGAGACAGAAGTCTGGGGTTATGTCAACCTAATCCCAAATCATATCTAACATCCTATGTTTAAAGAACTGTGTTATCCAAAAAGAAAGGTCTCTTAGGATAGAATCTTATTCTATACTGACTATACTGACTGTTAGTGCGTGTACAAGCGTCTAAGTGTCTACACTAGATGCGAGGGCAGAAATCTTCCATAGTAACAGGGCTATGAATTACTTGCATAAAGACAGAGAAGCCGGGCCTTTTGCTCGGTAGCTGAAAGAATGTTTACTTAAACTACTAGACAGGAACGCATTGGGTGAAGAGCGGAGCAGAGCAGATAATCTTGAAGGTAAATACAGTTTTTGGCAAGCAGACAGGTCGAGGCAGGCACCGTTAGCCGCACAGGGAGTAGGACAAAGTTCATGGATACAGATGCGAGCTCAGACTGGAGCTTTCAGAGGCAGAAGGCAGAAAAGGCTTGATGACAGAATCAGGGCCTACTCGCCTGGACTGTAAGAAATGTGGGAAGTGAACCATATAAAGCCGGTGGCCTTTCATACTTAGGAATAGAGTATCCGGCTCATTCATGGCGGGTCTGAAAGAGGACATGTTGACGGTGGACGCACATGTGTTTGCGTCTTCATAACTGAAACTGGAGGAAACATACATGTACTTATGATTTATACATGAAACCGTTGGGGTCCAAGATAGGGGACATAACTGATCATAAAAATCCATATTTCCACAGTCTCCTGTGTTGTGAAACCGAAAGCGGGCAGACAGCTAAAAAAGTCTTCTTGCCAGGATGCCTGCTGCCTGAAAGAAATGCAAATGTGTGCAACTGGTAAATCTGCAAATGTAAAGGAAGCATGGAAGTCTGTATTGGATTTAATTGATGGAATCACTTTAAGCTTCCCAATGAGAGTTATTCTTTGGGAGTGGTCGGACAAGGGAGTTACCAACTGAGCTGTCAAGTGTGTACTCCCAAGGGACAGTTATATAAAAAGATTCCACTTTGTAGTCTGTGTACTACTCAAACCTATATTTTAGAAGCATCTTTTTATCTCAAACTTGCCTACTACTGTGTGTACTGCAAGCTTAAAATAATGACTTACTTTCTGTCAGTTTGGGACCTCGTACCACTAAAAATACACGTCACTATTCTCCACTGCACCAACCAAGATTAATTTTGTGGCTTTCTGGTTACACACAGACCTCTATAGTACATTAATTAATCGAGGTTTCATAATGTGCGATAGTGCATTTTCCATCGATTAATTAAACTAATATTTATTTTTTATGAAAGCTCTGTGTTGTTTTATATGTAGTTACCTGAAAGTGAAAGAGCCAACAAAAACTTACAGAATATATCGTTTTTTAGCCACACCTTTGACCCAGCCCTTATGCTTACCACCCGCCACCTATTGCATGCTGCATTACAGTTCCCATACTTTAATCAGCCGCGGCCCATGCAGGTAAGAGCGGTGGGGCGTTGAAGCCGGGTTGGGGGGGGGGGGGGGTAGGTTGGCGTGCATTCGACAGACGACCACGAGGGGAAATTAAATAAATATTTAATTTCCCCTCGTGGCCGTCTGTCGAATCCCACCCTCAACACGGCCCCACCGCTCTTACCTGCGCGGGCCGTGACTGACTTTAATGCACTTCGCAGCATAGGTGGGGAGAGACCCCAGCAGCGCGAGACCCAGCAGAGCCCGTCCTACAGACTCAGATGAGTCGGCCCTGCAAACGGCACAGGGTATTAGAAGGGGAATGAGAAACATATGTCAAAAACATTCATAAGGTTATTAGAAAATAACTCTTGATAGTTTTTGTCGGCAGCATGTCGAACTCGGTCTCATTATCAACTGGCAACTGCATATTTTGACAGTGTTCATTACCAACAGAGGAGGAGGTGTTGAATGATTTATGCAGAAACAGTATCCAATTTCCCAAAAGAGGTCTTGAACAAAAGCAGGACTGCTCTACTGGCACTAATAAACTCGCGAGGGCTTTTACTGGACAGACTCCTGGTGCTGTATACGTATACGTTTAGTTAAATCCCCACTGCAATGATGAGTAGATAAATTAATTTAAGCAGTTGATAGCCAGAGAATGTTGTAGGTTTTTTGTTTAAACTTTTTTTTTTTTTATTAGTAACCACATCAGTGTTGGAGATAAGAAGCCTTGTCAACCATACTCACTCCATTCGCCAAAGGGAAAGGTTCCCCAACGGACTCCTCCTTTAAGAATGGAAAACAAGTATTTTTTAAGAGCAGGCAGTGGTCCCATAGACCACTGCCTACTCTCAAAAAATGAAAATGCAAAGTTTCTTTTTTTTGTTTTTAAACGCATCCTGTTTTTCCTTTGAGGAAAACGGGATGCGTTTAAAAAGAAAAAGAATTTCTCATAATTTCATGGCTTGCTTGTCTAAGCTCCCTGCTACTGATGAATGGCCTTCCAGCAGATAGATGCAGTTTTTTGATAGGATGAATCACATTGCCCCAATGCTGATGTCAATGAGCTTAGTTTCCTTTTGCATGTTTCTTGACCATTTGACTTTTAGAACTCAGTGGGAGTGCATCTGTTGCTCCCTTCCAGTGTGTCTGCTCCTTGCAGCCTCTGACTCTTTGCTGCTCTCTTCCCTATTGCGTTCCCACTCGGTTTCTCCCCTGCAGGTTCTTTTCCCACACCCTACTTCACTGCTCTTCCCTAAGTTTTGACTCTCCTACTCATGGCGCTTCAACACTTGTCTCTCCCCTGGTCAGGCTCAATGACACTTCCCACTCCATGGCACCTTCCATCTCTCCATCAGAGCCCAGCAACCTCAGCCACTCAAGATGACCCAAACATTCTGCTAGGTGACCGCTCCCACTGCACCCATGCTACTACCCTGGCTGCATTCTTAGGGGTGCAAAAACCAGGGGTGTGGCAAATGGTTGTCTCTCCTGCACCTTTATTTTTCCTTTCTTCTCTACCCCCGCATTCCAGTGCTTCTGCTTCCACCACTGCTACAGCTTTTTCTTCTGCTCCCACCTCTCTTTTGATTCAGTTAATTCAAATACTCCCAACTGTGTTGTTGAGTAGCGACACCGACTGGCTTTGAGAAATCTTGGTCTTCAAGGAGCTGACCCTCACAACTGTCCTATTTTTAGTTCTGCAAACCTCCACTACTCTCAGAGTGCCCCTGTAGTTCAACTTAAGCGGCCATGACAGTTGCTCTAAAGTGATTGATTTGAATTTAGACTTGCTATGTAGTCTTGTAATTCATTTAAGCAGCACTCCACCCCCCCATCTGAAACCAGAGGATGGACTTTTTCTTACCAAAACCATGCATCAGGTTCTCATGGCACTCCTCCTAGCCCGCATCACGATTCAAGCGGACTAGGGATTCCTTTGGGTATAGAAAACGCTCTTGCAGCCTTTGATGGGTGGAGCTTATTCCCCTCTAGCTACGACTTATTTCAGGACATTGCATGGTCTCACGATACAGCAGCAGGTGAGAAGGAACCAATATTAGGAGCTTCAAGAGAAAGCGGCCATTATGGGCCTAAGGTGGCTCCAGCCCAAAGGTTGTAGATTTAGAAGACAAATGTGCCACCAAAGAAAAAAGTATATTTGGGGGCAGTATTTGATCTGTCTTTATGGCAACAAACAGAATAAAGCTCCCCAAGTCGATATTGTTAATGAACGTGAAGGGAGCGAGTACTGCACAGCAGTAAAATAAGTAAAATCTGTACTTGTAAACCCCGTCTGTGTGAGGTGTTGTTCGATTGGTGCCCAATATCCCCACCAAGGTTATGTTGATTGAGTGGCAAAAATGATCTGGCTGTTGCCTGCAAACAGGTTTGTTTCTGGATTTTCTTAGGTCGTGGTGGGTTTTTATGCGCAATATACAAAAAAGAAGCAGAGAATAATTGTCTTGCATCATGTTATGCAATCAGACTAAGGTTCTTTTTCTACAACGCTCTTAGCAAGGCATAACAGAAACTGGACTACCTTCCCGTCCCATTCCTTAAGGATGAGCAGTACGCCTGCTCCACAGAAACGATTACCTAGCGGAGGTCAAAATACATCCCCCAATATGGCGCCGTCTACCCAGCATGCATAAAGGGGGAAGCACATCAGCCAGGACATCTTGAGCATACCAAAGAAACTCACAAGGAAAAAAAAAATTAACAAAAATCACCATAAACAGAAACCAGGGAGAGAGGGACGGGCTCAGGAATGGAACGGAAAGACCAGGACTCGAAGTAATGAAGATTACAGATAAGTAACCGGTCATTTCGTGGAAGATCTCATACAACGCAAACTTCCTTGCTTTATATTTTATGGCAAAGCAGGCAGTGAAAGCGGAACATCCCCACTTGTCTGTACTCGAGTTAACATGCAAAGTCAATGGGATGAGTTTAGGACTCCAACTTGGCTGTCGTCTGCCGCACTGGAATTATATTCTAATATCCAGCTCCATATTCAAATGAATTAACATTCTTTCAGATAAATTTCAAACTGCTCGGACTAAAAACGGTTGGCGCTAAGGCCAGTTGCTTTTCAACTTTCAGGCCATTGACCTTCTCCCTGAACTTAATAAGGCACTTTTTGCTTCTTAGATGAAGGTTGATACCCGATACTGCTTTACAGGCAGACTAGTCAAGTTTTTTATGTTAATGAAAAACAGTA
The DNA here is from genome assembly GCF_964204655.1 of Triturus cristatus. Classification (NCBI taxonomy): domain Eukaryota; kingdom Metazoa; phylum Chordata; class Amphibia; order Caudata; family Salamandridae; genus Triturus; species Triturus cristatus. The sequence continues at coordinate 1,399,639,377 of NC_140589.1, forward strand.
ATATTTATAAACAGGATTTCAAATGTTATAAAGTTTGGCTTAAAAAAAAAAAAATTAAAAAAAGGGCTGGGCCTGTGCCATCAATGTCAGAGAGGTCAAAGGGGCATCACCCAATTATACTGGAGCATGCTGTTGCAGTACATGGGTAAGAATTTGTACATTATGATTTTTAAAAGGTACAACCGGTCTGATTGTCGGGATAGACGGGCGAGCCACTGGACCATAATCACCAGCCCACATTCGATACGTAGCAACGGAAGTAGACCAACACCTTCCCTATACGGCTTTTGATTGTTAATTCTTATATTTTTAAGTGTATGTTAATGCTCTGTGTATCAAAGAGAAAAGAAATGCTGGATTAATATTAAAAAGTGATTGTGGTCGATATAGATTATGAAGCTCCTACAATGGATGTATTGTATGTAGCAAGTCTTGTTGCCAATAAAAAGATTTAATTTTAAATGTAGTTAAGAGGCTATCGCTCATTCTTTAAGAAGGTTCGCCTAAAATGCTTAAAAATGGCATTAAATCTATGGCATAGAGTTAGAGAGAGATGGGGGATTGGATATTATTCGGATTTTGCCCCTATCTGGGACTCTCCGGGCCTACCATTATGCCTACAAGACAGTCTTGCATTATCAATTAAAAAGGCAGGAATAATGATTTGGTCCGACCTTTTATCATCAGACGGTATTCTCCCCTGGGAGATCCTTAGATCTAAAATAGGCAGTTCCTTCTCTAAATTCAAATATATACAACTATGCTCCTGGTATACAGCTGAGAAAGAAATGATACGAGGTAATTGGGAAATTGAACACTGCCTACAAAATACAAAGTCGATTAAAAAAAAAAAAGAAGTCGGACTATGGTATAAGAGCTTATTGGATGCCGATGATGCTGATACCCCTCCATCATATTCTATCTGGAATTAGTCTGTATTGGGTGAAACAGCTATTTACTTCTATCCCCTATCTGTTCAAACTCTATATAGGTATGTTAGGCCAGCCTCTATTAAAAAAAAACATTTCTTTGTTATCAATAGGCTCTACTACACCCCCAAGAAGATAGCGAGATTTGCCCCATGTTCATCCCCGAAGTGTCCTAGATGTGGGTATGTTGAGGCAGATGATTTACACATGTTCTTTGAGTGTCCCTCTCTATCCGGCTTTTGGCATAATGTTGAAAATACCCTTTTGGCCATTTTCAGACGTGAGTTTAAACTAAATTTAGCAATAGTCTTCTTTGGGGTAGACACTGGTCCAATAAGTTTGCTTTCTAATACACAAAAGGGTCTACTTCTCTGCCTCATCATAATTGCACGGAGGGAGATCTGTAAATGTTGGAAAGACCCAATGCCCCCGTTGTACGAGAAGTGGTTGGCAACCGCACTTAGTATGGCCCGTTTGGGCCAGAGTGGCCTGAATGATAACGATCAAAATATCTGGTCATATCTCCTATCTTGGGGTACTGAAATGAGGTTGGTTTAAAGTTCCCTTTCGGTCCAATGATTACACCAGATTACCAAAGCCATGTACCAAGATGCTGGCCTGATCTGGTCTAAGCTAAAGCAGTAAACAGAAGCCGGAGGGTGTTTTCAGGTTGAAACTGGCTTTTTTGTTGTTATTGCAGACGCTTAAGGTGAGATGAGGAATAAAAATAAAAAAAAATAAAGAGGCTATCGCTCATTAAATAACCCAGAGTGTCTTTCAGTGTACATTTAGAGTGGGGGCTATTGCGCTGATCAAGCTTTATCGAGGATTAATAAAGTTTCTGGTCTCCTTTTCCTAAATGGCCATTGCCTACAGCCTCATTACTACAGTAAATGTTTGGCATCTCCAAGTGCCCTGCAACTAAATGCCATTCACCTGCACCATCACCATCATCTCATACATTCAGGATATCCACACTTTTTTTAGGCTGCCATTCTCACCCACCCTCCTATTGAACTGCCCCCCCCCCCCCCCGTTTCACTTCCTGTCTGAGTTCTGGAGGTTCGGGTTCTTTAGTGATAGAAACAAAAACATCAGAACTGCTTGAATACAAAGTATGGCCTGAAAATGTGTTAGTTCTTCTGAGGGCTTCTCAGTCATAGAGATCGACTGTGCTTCTCATCACTGCAGCAGAGCAAAGAATAGCTGGATTACCTGCATAGATCCTAGAAAGAAACATTATTCAGATGTAACAAGGTAATAGATTAAAAAACAAATCTCATGTAGATATCTGTAGCAACGAGGAGAACAAAAACCTACTGAGGACAACCATCCAAAATGTCCCACCTGAAAAACTGGAGTTAGAGGAGCTTCTAAAGTTTGTCTTTAAAGGGAAAATGCTTATAAAGGAAATTGTGCACCACATATTAAACTCAGAGAATCATTGGAAAAGGGCATATTGACTGTGAAATTAAGAGGCATCAGTGATCTCACACACACTTCAGGGTGCAGGTCATGATGTTGTCCTGGTTCATCTCATGGTGCAGCAGGAAATACAGTCGAGAGGTGATGGTCTGATATCACTTCCCTAGCTGCTGGCACCAGTCAGTGGTTTAATCAGAAAGAACCCCCTTCTGAACCACTCATAGTCTGTCGTGTTTCTTTGTTGAATTAAGGCACTTCCTTGTAATAGGTAAAGGGGCTCATACCTTTCTACAGAGAAGAATCTGTCTTACTAAAGCGGCTTAAGTGTTAGCCAGAAAAAGCAGGCTTCTCCCTTGCACAGAGCCAATGCATGCAGCCTTGGTTTGGGAGGATCACTGAGCATTTTCTTGGAAAAGTGCCTTCGTTGACAGTGGGTGGTGGATTTTACCATATATCAAATATGTGCCTCGAAGATGTTAACGCGAATAAAGCATCTCCAGAACAAACAACTTGCAGCAGAGAGAAACTGACCTTGCAGGCACATCACGGTTTACAATGGCGGGGATATCATCCAACCTAGGTCCAGGAGTGCAAACATTCCACATTTTCAGGAAAATAAATATATAACCGATTCACCGTTTAGATTTACCACATGCAAATCAGCCACATGTAGATATCTTGAAAATGAGACATGGCTCCAGCCCTTGTGGACCAATGTAGAACACCTATTTCTTACAGACCTGTACAATCAGGAAACACTGGGGAAAAGCAGTGTGGACATTGGAAGATAAAGGGAGGTAAACCTCAAAAATATTATGTAGTTGAAATTCATCCATTGTAAACAGCAGTCGTCGATCAAACCTAGAAGTGAACAAAAAAGTCCCATAATGACAAAATCACTCGAAGACAACACATGAAAGATGTCTGCTGCTCTCTCTTTACCACTGAAGCTCATTAAAGGGTCTTATTCCAAGTGAGCTTTCAGGTTACATAAACTGATGCACTGCAATTTTTATTCAAATATGGTTGAGCATTTCAAAGGAAATCAGAAAATGGCTTAATATGTAAAGTTTGTTTTATTACATTTTTCTTTAAACTGTATATCAAAAATAATGATGGGGCCAGATATTTACATACACATTTAAAGTACCAATTTATCAGTTTACAATTCTGCATCTTAGAAACGAAACAAATATATAGTGTATGCTTCATTACTGACAAACCAGGCTGAAACATGTTTTCTCTTTATCAAACAGAAAATAAAATACGTTACAGAGTAAAACATACCTCATGAGTTTAGTCAATTCTAAAAAAGAAGTTTACATCCCCACATTAAATTGCAGCAAACCTAAAAACAAAACTACACAAAACAAAAAGGTAATAATGTGGAGGCTAATATGTATTGCATTTCAGTAAATATGTGCCACCAGTTTTCTCAGTGAAGTGTACTAGCATGTATAATGGAACTGTAAATGGTTTACCTAGCAACATATTGGTCCTCACCCAGAAAAGAAAACTGGTTATTTGAAAGGAACTCTTTTTTTTCCACATTAGGAAATATCAGTTCAAATGAAAGATATTGCTTTGGGACTAAGATCACTCTTGAAAGCAAACCAAAGAAAGAAGGATTCATGGCCTAATTTAAGAAGAACAAATCTTGCTGAAGGTTTGTCATGTTCTGTGCCTCTGGGTAATTATTAAATAGATACACTTAGGGCAAGGGGTTACATTTGTGCAGTGAGAACACATCAGAGCACAAACACAACTGAGGCACATTAAAATAAGACGTCATCATACAGAATCCTTTTTACAAATGATATATGATATAATCTTGAGAATCCTAAACTATACATTATCAAATCTGTGTTTTATTATGCAGCAAGTGGCAAATAACTTCTTCCTCATATATGCTATTAATTTCACCGAAAGTGTGCAGATTCAGACTGGCAAAAGACCCGGGGTTTGAAGAGGAAAGAAACCGCTTTGCCCAGTAACAGATGTAGCTCGGCCTGTTACTGATTATTGGAGGGATTGTGATTGAGCTCAAAGATAGGCTAATATGTTTAGGCCAATGAAAGCTTTTGTCTCCTCCCTACGCATCTCATCAACACTGATCTACAAGGTCAATACAAGCAACACCACTAACAGAACTTAAATCAAATCTTCAAAATACCCAACACTCAACGCTTCCAATGTGGTAGGTCCTCATCTATAAAACCTTTTTTTAATATTCATGTCTCTGAGGCAAGGTGACCAACAGACTGAATTGTTGATTTCACAAGTCTAGACCTGCACATTACCCCCCCCCCCCCTCCCCAAATAGAACTGCAAGATCATCATTGCCAAAGGCATCACAACCATCACAATGTCCATTTTCCTGAAGTCCAGTTTTCATAACATTTTCTGTAGCACACCACAGATACACTGAGATCTAGTCAAGAATAAACTACTGGTTCGTATCAATCAGGGTCAGAATGGCCTATAGGGCAATCTGGCAGTGCCCGAAGGGCTGGTCTCACTGATCAGTGTATGGGCTATGTTGTTTTTGGCTATTTGTTGGCCAGTTTTATGGCCAGATGGGCTGGTTTTTACTAACATTGCCTGCAGCAAGCACAAATACATACTGTCTCTTATACCTAGCTAAACACATTTTTACAAGTTTGAAACTGCCCTGATTTGCAAATGTGGGCCACTTTTAGTTTGGTTCCCGGGCCTAATTTCTGTTCCAGTCTGACCCTGAATTCAATATGATGCATATTCATTTTCCATTATCGTTCGCTTTAGGCTTTCTGTACTGCGCTACTAACCACTCACAGTGGGGTGCCTGCTTTAATACATCTCACATGTCAATCTAATCTGTCTAGTATTAAGAAACTAAATTGCTTTGCTCCACACACTTCTACTGAAAAATGTTTCACTCATAATCCTTTACTAGAAAGCCACACGTAGTATAAAAACACTAGCATTACATATCGGCCATATATACAGTATTATTATATGAGTTAATAGATCTGGCAGCACTTAAGCAAGTAAAAGTGAAAAGTCTCAACCTAAGCCTTCTTACTAGGGCTGTGTGATGTTTCATAGTTTTCCTCAACAAACTTTGTGAAGAGTTCTTCATAAACTTAATAACTGAGAAGACTAAACTGTGGGAAGAGAAATCCCCACCCCCAATTTTTTTTAAAGAAATAAATCTGAGGAAAAACGATTTTTTAGTAGAAGAATTTGCTCTAAAAATATTATAGCTTGAAAATTCATACTCAACGTTCTGTAAGGAACTCTAAACTTTGCAATACTTGCAAAGTGAAAGTTAGTAAACTTTGTGGTTCATTAACTGTCATATTTATGACAAAAAACAGGGTGACAATTGCTATAAGTCACTGCATCACAGTGACTGAATCTAGAAGTCATCCACCATTTCTCAGCAGGTTCATGGTAGACAATGCTGCACTGGGTTTTCAGGTTAAAATGACTATTTCCACCTACTTGAGCAAAATCCTCTAATACAATTGATAGACAGCACACTACAGCAATACCCTTATTTCCATGTTGAGGTTTGCTCGTTGTAAAACCTATATAAAATCATGGATTTTTTTGCAAAACGCTAAGCTCATCAACTTGAATTTCCAAAGTCTACCTTTTAGCACTCTCCCACTGCAGGGCAGCAATTACCATATGGCATTACACATACTCACTATTTCATTACATCGATCTTCAGCAGAAAGAAATGGTTAAAGGATAAGCCCATATGTTTAAAACATGAAACAATGTAAGAGGCTTTTTGTCGTCAACTACAAAATTAAGGGCCATATGTGCGAAGCATTTTTCCGGTCACAAACTGGTCGAATCACAGAATTGGCCCGTTTGCAACCGGAAAAAGGCTGTTTGGAATGTACAAAGCTCAAACTGCGATTCAGCAACTTGGTACTGAATTGCAATTCGGGTTTTGGGATTCGGTATTTGGAATGGGCGTGTTTAGGCCATCCATTCCAAATACCAAATCGCATTGGTATGTACAAATGTTTTGTGGCTAAAATGCGATCGCAAAACATTCACATTTTACCACCAACCCAAAGTTGGTGGTAATGCATTCACAAATTAAAAGGGGTCCCCATTGGACCCCTTCCGCTTTGTGAATCTTGGGGAAAACATTTTTTAAGAGCAGGCAGTGGTCCCAAACGCATCCAGTTCTTTAAGGAAAATGGGTTGCATTTCAACAACAACAAAAAACCTTTATTAAATGCAATCAAAGACAAGGTGGTCTACTGGCCTCAGCAGGCCACCATCCCTTTGATGGCTACGATTCCTAATGGGTCTCAAACTGGGACCTACCTCATTAATATTCTTGAGACATGTCCATTTGTGACCCAATTGAAATCACAGGTTTGAAACAAAATGTTTCATACATAAGGAATAGCAATTTCCAAATAGCGATTTGGATGAAAACGCTATTTGGAAATCGCTATTCCTATTCTATATACATAGGACCCAAAATGATTTGCCATGTCACACCTGTTGTAATGTGTGGACACAGCCTAACAGGGTTACTCCATTTCTGCAATTACAGGAAATCCAACAGATAACTGGATCTCATTCATTCTATTTTCTTTCCGTTCATAATTAAAGTTTACCACTTTCGTCCACTACTTAAACACCAAGTGCCTAGTCTTAGTGTTTTAAACTGGTGTACATGGATTGGGACTAGGTGGGTCACAGCAGAACAAAAATCATAGTGGCCTATCCACCTTTTTTTAAAATAGAAAAAATAATAATAAGATAAACCTAAATGAAATAAGACCGTATTTAATTTCCTGCATTGCATCGAAAGAGAAAGTGCAATTTGCTTCCCTACAATGGAAGAAAAAGGCATCCTGTAAGAGGCCTTGGGAGATAAGGCGTATACTCAGCAAAGTGTGCTCTCTTCCTTTATAAATATATAACTATGTATTTGAACATTGGTTGCCTTCCCATTTATGGTTGCTTATAGAAACGTTATGTATATAAAAAAAATCCATTTAACAAACAAAAGATATGCATTTAAATATGGTGTCCACTGTATAACTTGAAAAAAAGCACTTAGTGCTTCTTGGCTTTCGTATGCGAGTGAAGGCTAGGCTTGTAAAAGACAGTGAAGGCACTTGATGGACAGTACAACAAGGAGAACTATGAAAATATATGTTTTTTCTGGGTTTGACTTTAGTCCTTCTTTTGAGGAAAAATGTCCAAGACAAAGACAGGAATAAGGAATCCAAACAAAATATCATACAATATGAAAAGGATGACATATAGGGTTCACCTAAAATCTATTTGTTTTTTAGAACTCAGACGCTAATAATTTCAATGGAAGTATCAAAGCAAAGGTCTTTGTGGAATCCGAAAGTCAAGTGTCGGAGGGGTCTCATGCAGGTGACGTTTAGCCGGACGTGTAGAAGTACTTGGTCTTGACATTGCCCAGTAGTTCGTCTTCGTACCTGGGAAGGCAGCAGAAAAAGATGGCACAGCCAAACATGACGATGGTGCTCCCCCAGCCGAACCCATAGGTCCAGCTGTACATGTACTTGTCGGGGCTATTTGCCAGCTCCTCCGTAAATCGGACCGGGTAAATGATCAGTGCGATGATCTGGAGTATCACTGCAAGAACACAAAGGGAACAGGGAGAGGCAAAATTGTGAATGGTTGTAGATTGTTCATAGATTTCCCTAAAGTAGAATCAATCCATGCAATCTGCCTATACTCGCATTCCATCACTAACCACCTTTTATGCATTGAGCTCCACTTTCCAAACATTACACAAATGTAAAAGATGTGCAATGGACAATGCTGCCAAATTTGGCACTTTCAGCCTGTCCTGGCTTTATAGTCAATATCTCTTGACTCTGGGACTTGAAGTATGCTAAAAAGCTAGGACCGGCTGAAGGTGTCACACATGACACTGAGCTACATGTGCAACATTTTTTTTTTTTTTTAAATATTAAAGCGGGCACTAGCTGCAGAAATATTTACATGGACTTGATCTGGTGGAAGCTATGAAATCCTAAAAACTTCAATAAGTTTCAGGAATGGCAGGTGACAATTCTGAATACGAGTTAGCTGCTGAAATCCACAAATCTTACCAGTTTGAATAGCCTCAATTTCAGTTCATCCAAAAACATGGTGGTTCTAGGAGAACTAGTAGACCTAATTCTCCAACACAACAACAACTATCATAAATGCAGTGCCACCACCCCCTTTCTCTGCAACTGACTGGATGTCATCCATACGTTACTACCAGAATACAGCATTTGCACCCTCCCACCCAGCACTGAATGTCTTCTGTACCTGGACCAACATTTACACTTCACTGATCAGAACTTCTCTCAAAAAATATCTACACAGACAGCCATCACACTATCAATTATCCGGAGTCTTTCACAGGTCTCTACACTCTGGCACCTGCTTCGTGCTGCAAAGTGGCATCTACGGTGCCCTTAATTATCAAGGATTCACTGACGCCAGGCCATCTTTTTCAATTTGCTCAGTCTCTCTTCTTTCCTTCTTCAAAGTTCTATAATATATATTATTCACTAAGATCATTACATATCTTGTCTATTACCATCTCCAGACGCCTACAATTGGGGTTTTGTAAACTTCTGTCTATTGAAACTTCCTGATCATTTGTCTCCATATTTTATCACCTCAGTCTATCAAACCATCTGTTCTCTCTTCTCATCCAACTAAATTACCTCTACATGGCCTCTGACAAAGTCAACACAGCATCCTTCACATCATTATGTCAAGCCTGGAAATTACTGGAACACTACTCTTCTTGTTTCCCTCTAGCTTAGCCACCTCAACAGGCAGTGTTCATGAGTTTGTCTCTACTTAGCCATCACCCCACCAATAGGCCGCAGACAGCAAGCAAAAAGAAATATCCTCCTCAATTCCACCTTGTATACAACATTCTCATTTGGATACTCTTGATGCAAACTCTGACCTGTTAAAGAAAAATGTGTCCAATACTTCACATGGAATTTCAATGCTTCATTGCACTCCCCCCCCCCCCCCCCCCTTGCTAGCAAACTGGGAAACAGCAAAGTCCAAATATTTACCTTCATCATCGCCACCACAACAGCGGGATTTGCTATCACACCTCTAACACCTGGAGAACACAGTCCAACCTCCCGTTCCACTAGGCTAATTCACTCATTGACACACTTGAAATCAAGCTAGGCGTATGCAACAATGCCTGTAACCATTCTAGGCTCTGCAGAAAGTCTTCACACGTGCCCCTTGCATCTTACCAAGATTTACACCCACATACCCCAAAAGCCACTAAACCAGTAGACTTATAGCTCTTTACTTCATTCTAGTATACTGATGATCAATCTACTGCCAACTCTAACAAATACTCTCCAGTACACTTCCAAACAATCCCAGTGTCCTCTCACAAAACTGCTTCATGACTCCGAGCATACCTGTGCCTGATTCGGAATCATTTACCGTACCCTTCCTGCGCTGCTAGACTAGGATACATTCTACCTCACAAGGCACCATACTGTAATCCGAGTAGGGAAGAGAGAGCCAACGGAATTCATACATTTGTCTCCAGCGTTAATTTGAAAACCTTTTGGGACATTTTGGAGATTGCATGCTCCCAAATAGTGGTAAACCTGCTGCTGGTTTTGTTTGGACCGCATGCCCGGTTGGATCCAACAATAACCTCAAGTGTTAAAAGACTCCTCTTTTACATGATGTTGCTTGCTAGGAGAGAGATTTGAATGAACTGGCTGTTGGCAACCCCTCCCACGTTGTGTAGGTGGCAGAAGGCAGTAGATAAAGTATGAGGAGTGTTCTGGACTGCAGCAAGAATAGCAGGAGAACAGTACTGTTATGGTCAAATTATACAGTATGGAGAGGGTAATCCAACTCTCAGTCAAGTGATTCAGAGAGGAAACAGTTGTAGAGGGTTTTCTTTCCTCTGCACTGGTCTACTCGGCAGCAATGCCTCAGATGGCAAACGGACACCTCTTAGGTTATGATCCATTTTACCTCAAGGCGAATGAAGACAAAAGATTTGTTTTACACAGGATATATTCTACCTTACTTTTGTTACCTCCATGGACAACTTAAAGGAGCTCTCAGAAATACTGCATTCAAATAGAGAGGATTCCTCAGCATGAATCAACACATCCAAATTATGCACAAACCACACTCTAGAGAATTACTCCTTTGCTTTTAACGTCATGGACTCTTCGGGACAGTTCAACCAAATTATGCATCAAACACAATCTGGTGTATTAACCCTGTGCGTTCACCTTCATAAACTCTTCGTCAAATGTGGTCCCTCCTACCACTGCCTGATTTTACTAGGAACTGCCATGCTACAAGTGTCCTTTGTGTAGCGATTCTTGTTAAAGAGTTAGTCTACACAAAAATCTATTCAACCACCAACCGAGGAAGCCGCTGTCAAAACTGCACAACTCTAATCCTCCATATAAAACTAAAATTGATCAATATTATTGCCCGACAACCCGTAATACTCTTGTAACGCTAGCATTTGTTTCACTTAAGCAATAACTACACCAGAAATAAAAAACTGATACACGTTTATGGCACAAATGTAAATCGAAGGCAGAGTTCGTAGATCCAACAGTATTTTCCTTCAATGAATAAAGTTATGAAAAGGGGCAGTCACCACTTCGTTTTCAACAAGCTGGAAAAAAAAGCCAAAGTCACATTTACTTCCGTCGATTGATGTAATGCGATAAACCTGCTTGGCCATACCCGTTGGAGTCTATGAATAACAAAACAACTTGCAATCGGATACCCTGAGTAACTATTTATTTCCTATGCTAGTTTTACAATTTTGACAAGGTTAGAGATACTAAGAGACTACTAATAGTAACAAAGGCAAAGAACATTTCCCACAGATATTCATGAAAGGATCTCATGTAACACAAGTCTTACCAGCAAGGAAGAGCAGGCCTCCAATGACTCTCAGAAGTCCAATATTTGGCACACAAAGTCCTACGAAGGAGAGGAGGAAGCAGAGGATCAGGATGATGAAGCCGATGATCAACAGGGCGGCCGTGGCTTTTCCCCAAGCTGAAAAAAACAGAAAACTCATTCAAGCAAACAGAAAATAAATAACATTAGTCCATAATCTCAATCAAGATTATAGGCCACAGGTGTTCAACTTTGTTCCACTAAAACCAGAAGTAGCCTATATTTTCTGTGTAGCCACAGTAAATAGATGTACATACAATCCTTTTAACAGGAATCATTTACACAGTAATTAGTGCTGACAAATGGCATAGGACAGGGCTAATGGTTGTAGGCGCTTTAGTCCTGCATATGTTTACTTGGCATACGTTTGTAATTTAACATTATATAGCGTGAATGTGGCCCATAGGCATTAGCGTGCTTTACAACAGAAGCAGACTATATTACACTTCTTGTATCCAGAGGGAGATTAAGTGATTTGGCTAGAATCACAGAACGCGGAGCAGACACTAGGATTCGAACCTGGTTCGCCAAGTTCCAAAGTCAGCAGCTCTAGCCACTGCGCCACATCTCCTCCTCTGTCAACATACACTGCACGTGGAAGCATTTACACTCACTCCTTCCTCCTGGAACTGTGGTAAAACCTCGAAATATGCGCTACGAAAGGGGATGTTTAAGCTAAAGAAAAAAGTAAACATAACACCTGAAATGCCCCTTGCTGAGTAACTTGTACCGCCAGCGAAAAAGTGGAAAGCCCCCAACACTTAAATATGTGGATCTTTTGTAGTGGCAAGTTGATTAAACCTGCACAACATTTTACAGTGTAACAAATGGAGCCATATAACAGAGTTCCAAAAGCGAGCCATACAATGCATGCCTTAAAAGATATCGGTTTAGAGTGCTGGCAGAGAAGGTTTTCTGTGTAACTGCTCAGAATTAATACTAAATCTTCACCTGGTATTTTGCCTGGAAAAAGTGGTTTACAAGAACCCAGTCACCATTCCACCAGTTTACACGAGGAAACTCCAACATGAGACCACAGGTATTAAAAGCACCAAGTCTAATAACACTTTCTGAGCACCCAAGTTAAAATCGATTGTGCGAAATAAAATAAAAACTGCAGGTGTAAATGCCATACCCAGATTTACAGAATTTGAATTTACAGGCATTTACACGCACAAAATGACTGAGAAACTAGAAAATATGGTAGATTTATTTTCCAGTCAAAGGTTTAGTGTCAGAAATATCTTCATAAGTGCTCTTAGGGTAGGGAAAAGGGAGTGGGCACTGGGAAAGTAGAGAAGTCGGTGGATACAGACAAATATTCCCAAAGGTTTTCCACATCCAATTTGTACACTTAACTTTAGTACCAAAAAGGCTAAAGTAAGCATGCACATGGCTATAACTTATTTTTGTGAAATACTAAAATAGGGAATATCAGTCTGATGCTCCCATGAAGGTAAGGAAGCTGCATTTTGACAAACAATAGAAAACTTTTGTTTATGAAATCTTGATGATTTTCATCAAATAAATTCACCCGATTCAGTATCATATCCTGGATTCTCACCAAAACCTTTTACAAAATGTAACTAAGTGTAGGAGGAAACTGGCCAAAGAACAGTATATACATGTGCAAATCCCATTTTCTGCAAATGAGATTTCCAAATAGTGAAGTGACTAATATCATGAATACAATTTGGTCTTGACTGCAGTCTGAAAATAATTGTTGAGCAGTTATGCCATTGTAGAGGGTCTTAATATTTATTAGCTCGCAAGCAATGACGGAGGAAACGGATACAGTATTTTTTGTGAAATGTTGATGTTCTTGTTGGGGAGTGAAAGCTAACATGATGGGAATATCATACTAAAAACATGGCAAGTAACGACTAACAATGATTTCATCATCAGCAACTCTGGATGAAAACTGTGCTTGGCTAGGGTTTGTAGTAAGTTCCCAGACCAGCTTTGCTTTGCGTGACAGACGATGCCATCATTATGTGAACTGTAAACCTACAATACGGGGAGGAACTTTGTACGGTGGACAATATCATTTTGTGTCTTACAACCATACGCTGGAACAGAGGAGTTGGAGGGGTGCGATTGAAGATATGAACAACATCTTTCAAGGACATGCACATTTGGGAATTTATGTTTCACCATTTCCATCCTTGCTATAAAGGCTTTAGCCCTCAACAATCAATGAATTCATCTTCATCCGGCTGTAAAATAGTCATAAAAGCAGACAATATAATAGACACTGTGCAAAAGAGGGCAAACACACCATGTTTCATAAGCCATAAAATATTAAAATACATAAAACCTAATAAAAAGTAAATCTTCCACCAGTGTGTTCCTAGAGGATACAGCAGCTTGAAGAAACTAAGCTACACAGCAGCAGGATTCGTCAACAGTCCGAGTGCGTAAAAAACGATTTGCCAGCGTGCAAGACCGTATCTTTCTAGATCTCATAAGGGGCATAAGAAATTTTCTTGTATATAGCACATAAATACCACAAAAAAGTGAAAGTACAGCATAGTTGATTTGGACTGGTTATTGCATGGGCATGTCCTTAGATCAAGCTCATGTTGATGCCCAAATGGGGAGCATAAAACATATTTTATTGTACCAGCCCTGAAACTAAACAGCAAAAACGGTACCAAACTCCTATTTGTATTCCACAAATAGTCCGAGCGAGACTCTCCTAAATTAAAATGCACGTAGTCTAAAACACTTGTTTTCTTACTCTCTGCCCGCAGTCTGTCTGTTGCAGCTTTTTGCAATAATAATTAATTCACTTGCTTCGTGCAAGCACCGGTCTGTGGCCCTCAATCCAGAAACATATCTATTTGGCCTACGCCTTCCATTTTTACGTAGTCCTCAAGAACACTGGAGTCAGATGCTTGCTAGCAAGACGCCAAACTTCGTGTTTTCCCCCTGCAGTGTTAGCTCGGCCCGTTCCAAAGTTAGTTACATTTTTAGACGTATGTTAAGGGTACTTGCTTATTGTCATCATCACGAGATGGTGGTAAGTTCTGTTCTCAGCTGTATGATTAGACAACACATTATTCACTTCAGTGGATCGACCACATTTCAGGCATGAAGTATGGGAAGCAATGCATAACTATATTTCATTTGCTTTAGCGTGTTAAGGGGCTTCACTTACGATTGTGAAATGAACCCCGAAGTGATCCTAACTAGCATGAGTCACTTACAGCGGGCGGACTTTAATGGATTTGATGGAGAAAACAAATGTATGGTCCTTAAACATTGCTGAAAGCTATACTTAAGGAGGTGGGCTCAAATATATTTGTGTCCTGTGTTTCTATCATTGTATGGAATTTTCTAGCACAAGGGTCTCTGAAAGTTTGCAGGAACCAGGAGGGTATGAGGTGAGAGTAGCCGGTTCCTACTTGCAGCCTATATTAATTGGGTCTGTGAGGGTTGACTCAAGGGACGCACTGGTAGATCAGTAGCAGTTTAACCTGAAGAAGGGAGGCATCCCGAAATGTTATCCATATGCCACATTGATTAGGGTTAGTCGACCGACTGCGCCTTTAAATCTTTGTTAAGCGACATATGGGTTTTACAGAATTGGCAGAAGGTTTTTGAGCAAATACGACTTGGAAAAACAGACGCAAGTGAAGATGCCACATTTGCTTATGTTCTGTTCCTTTAATATGGGCCAGGAATATCAGTTTCCCTTCGAGTTTTAGAAAATCCTGGGCCTGGATTGCCCTAGGGTGGGTGCAGTTTGTCCCAACGTTTTGGGATTACTTAATGCCCCACTGGGGATGCAGATGCAATTTGGCATTGGTACTTGACTGACTGACAGATGCAAAATGTTTTACTGCTGCTCTGTTGGTACACGTCTTTTTACAGTTGTCATGTAGTGTGAAATTGCACCAGCACAATTACACTGGATACAATCCATACAATGTATTTCAAATTTACCATCAAAACATTAACCCTCACAACGGAGATGATGTTTATTCCAAATGAGTTTCACAGCTTCATTATTTAAATATATGAGCTTTGTTCACTTTAATTTTGAAAACTGACTCTTTACTGCAGCTGGTAAATATTTAGTTAATTCTGTTGAAATATGGAACCAATGTGCAAATCAAATTTGACAATTTGCTGCACTTGCTAATCCAAAATGAGATATATCTGAGGCCATACCTGATATACGAGCCATGCAGTCTGCACTGACAGCAAGTTGTGAAGTCTATTAACCCTCCTTGCTGTACTTGTAAAAAGGATTTGAAGAGGGCATGCATACATACACATGTACAATGTGCTTTTTCAATAGCTCAATATTTTATTTATATTTAGTGTGTATGGCAAATTGGTTCGTTTTTAAAAAGATTAGATATCAATAGAGCTATTGTAGTATCAGGCTGGTTCACCACAGGCAAAAGTGACAAGAGTTTCGCACAATGCTTCAGAAGGGTCACAAAAAGAAAATGTTTAAACTTAGAGCACAAGTTTATAAATAAAAGACAAGGAATGTTTCAGATCAGCAGTGCTTTCTCGGTGCCTCAAGACTTCCCAAAACGTTATCTCATTTCTCTAGATCAGCGGTTCTTAACTTTATGACCTCTGTGGACCCCTACTAAATCATTACAGGCATCCGGGGGTCCCCCATTGAGTCATTATTGGAAGCCGGGGACCCTCGACCTAAGCAATTTCTACAGTATACAAAAATACAGAATCAAGTTTACACTAAACAAATGCTCAAATATTGAAATAGTTTGTTTAATTCACAATCAAATACAGAAAAAAAAATTGAATGTTCAATTTTGCTTTTTTTTATTTGTATATACTTTATTTAATTTTAATAATATTTAATTTAGCAATACAGTTGCAGACTCCATGAGTAGGCCTTGTGGACCCTCAGTGGTCGTCGGACCACAGGTTAAGTACCACTGCTCCAGATCTCACACTACCACCAGCGTACTGTGTGGCCTCTCTTGGGACGCTATCTTGGGAAACGCCCAATAAGTTGAGTTGTTTGTATCCAAGAACTACCTGGGTGGTAATTAGATGCCTGAAACCTGCTTCCACCCACCTCTCGGGGTCTAATCTAAAACGCTATTAATGCCTTCATTGCACTACCGGCCCCATCAGAATTCGTAAAGAGGATCTAAAGCTACACTATTTTGTTATCAGCATGCAAGGTTTTTGGTCTAGTTGATAACTATACAAGTTTGTTGACTGATTGCTGAACTGATGTATTTAACTGAAAGCGTGCTTAGGCTACCGCTTCATGGTTGAAGAGTTTTTCGGAAACCCCAAATAAATAAAATTAATAAATCTACATTTTCTCCCACTCAGGAAGAAGTAAGTACGTACACCTCTAATGTTGAGGTAACATTTATTGTTTAGAGAACCCACGATAAACACACACACAAAAACCAGGAACACAGATATAAATTCAATGTCATGCTGCTTTTGACAGGTGGGACACAACCACACACTACCTGTGGCATTTTAGGCAAAAGTTCTAATGGAAGGCAGGAGAGAGATAGACCATAAAATACCCTTTGGAATGGGAGGTAAGTACGAGCAACTGACAGCTGTAAAAACCACAAGGATAACTTTATACAAAGATAGACTGTCGGCCAGAATGTCAGGGCCATTTACAAGCCAGCAGAAATCCTGTCAGGATCAGAATAGGGTCCATCCAATTTTTTTTTTTTTTTTTTAAAGCGGACGTGAAATATTTCAATGGTCTCTCTTTCTACCATACATCTTTGTTATGCTATTAAGTCACAGATCCCTGTAACTTGGTCTGGCTGTGCTGTCCCAAATACTTGAATTAACAAATAAAATGGACTCAGAAGGTTTCATTTTAAAGTTTAGAATAAAACCTTCCGAGTAGTTTGTAGCATCCAGCTCATCTTTACGCACAGAATGGTGAGTGAAGAACAGACAGGACCACCCAGCCCAATGAGTAGGAACACCCAATCATATGCCGGGGGTCTAGGGACCACTTCCTGCCCTTAAAAGTGAAACTGAAAAGTTTTTTCTTTTTTAAATGCATTCCGTTTTACCTATAAAAAGAAAAAGGGCTGCATTTAAAAAAAAAAAACTAAAAAAAAACTGCTTTATTGAAAAAGCAGTCAGACATTGTAGTCTGCTGACCCCAGCAGGCCACCATCCCTGTGAGTGCTAGCCATTCCCAATGGGGTCGCAAATTGTGCTTGCCTCATGAGTATTGATGAGGCATGCAATTTGCGACCTCATTGGGAATCGCAACCAGTGTCTGAGATACTGTTGCACATTCCGTTTAGCGAGTCGCAAATTACGAGTAGCAATTCTGCGCAATTTGCAACTCCCTAAACTGAATGGTCGTACATCTGGCCCTAAATTCGCTATTTGTAAAGATCTGCAATTAGCTAAAAACACGGGTGGGGCCTGCAAGGGATAGATAGCAGGCTTAAATTCCTGCATGCTCTTCCCTGGAAAGGAAACATTTATTTTACTTAATCCAGTCTCTCTCTCTCTTAAAGGGCCAGGTCCAGCTCAGAAAAAAATGGTTTCCATTTGGGAAGAAATTTGGGGGTCCCCCTAGAGCACTATCAGCTGCTCCAAAGGTTGCACCACGCAATATTCAAATTGTAACCTATCCTACACAGACATCACCTCAAATCGGATGTCAGTATCTGATCAATGGTTTATGAACAAAAAAACTGCAGTTACCAACCCCTGATTCTTGCCACCCTACCTGCAAATTGGAGTCAGACCACCACCTTTGCGAGTTTGAAAGGCGCTTCAGATTGCAAAAGAGGTTTTGTACATCATAAAAGTATTTTGTGGTTTCATACTCTGTGGTTTTGCGATTCACAGGTTTGAAACCACAAAATATTTTCTACAAAGGGACCTATTTTTCTCGTGAACACAAACTGCCATCTACTTCCCTAGACTCGTGATGGGAAGTAAAATGAATGGCCGGGTGAATCCCAGGATTCTCCCAGACTACACTTGCCAGGTTTCCCTCCAATCAGCATCGTTCTTGCAGCTCGCCCTCACAGAGGGGGGCACATGAGCCTTCTTCGGCGCCTGTTCAGCTCCATCCACCCTGTGCGGTCCGCAGCACCTGTCTCTCGGTTGTAATTTACCTTCACAACCTCTCTACTCCCTGCCGGAGAGGGTCAAAGGGCAGAGAGAAATCATTCACATACTTTTTTAAAAAGCTCTGACAAGGCCGAAAGCGTTCCAGTTGTATGTCCAATTACCGGTTTTGTGTCTAGTGGCTTAAAGTGACATATTGTTAAGCATAAGTAATGTACAGCAGGAACTGCCCCTTCTCAGTGCATGTGTTTTTTGTGGAAGCGTGCTCTTGAGGTGGTCGACCCTATGTGGGAGTCAGTCTTGCACAGCGGATGTCCTTGCACGTGTTCTGTGCACGAGAGAAGGTTTCTAAGTTTCTGTCGGGGCACTCCTGCACCGGTTGCGATTTGTCCACGTGCTGTACCCGTAATTGAAAGTCGTGGGAGGACTACAACAGTGGGGGAGAGAGACTTAGTAGGGGGGGGGGGGAGAGAGAGACTTAGTAGGGGGGGGAAGAGACTTAGTAGGGGGAGGGGAGAGCGCGCGAGAGGCAGATCTTGTGCGGATCTCCACAGAACATTGCGTCTGTAGTCAGCGGCGCTAGAACACTTTTCAGAGTGGGGGTGCTGCCATTAATGTGTTATATCACGTGAGTCAAAGCGATTGTGAAAAATCCAAGCGTCACACAAAGAACAAGTGTAGCAAACGTGCCACGCCTATTCAGCAGGGACGGTAGAGGTGCGGTATGTAGCGTGTGCTGCATTTTGAGCAACAGTGTGGTGACTCTCTTTTAGGAAAGCAAATTTTTAGTTGAAATGGCCACAATTTTATTTACATCTTGTTTTAGCGGTACAGCTATATATCACACAAATCATGTGTGGAAATTGTGTCAGCGAATATGTATAACTTGTGAATCACCAAATAAAGTGTCCTGATTGTTTTGATCCTACTAAAATCGGTTTCCATCACACTACAGAATAACAAAGAGAGTGCTTAATTCGTTCTCTCCTAGTTGCTGATATATTTTGAAATAGGAGTATAGTTATTTTACATGAATTTAAATGTTGTTATGGGTTAGAAAAAACGGCCATTTTACAGCCTTTCCCTTCACTTCCTGTACCCCAGCAACATTATCACCTAGGTCACTTTTACAAAATACTCTCACTTTGCAGTCAAAGAAACAGAAGTAAACTGCAGTTTCCACCTTTTGGGCTCTAGCATGGTTATTTTTAGGGGTGCTGCAGTACACCCGCACCCCTACTACCAGCGCCTATGTCTGTCAAAGACAAAGTCATTAAGATCATTGTTCCATCACCATGTTGATGGTAGGGGCGCGTTTGGGAAGGAGACACTGCGATTTCAAACTTCTGTATCAATTCCCAAAAAGTTGTAATGTAATCTGCTCCGTCCCATGAAGTTGGGAATCAAGCCGATCTCCGCAAAACATATATAAATACTCACAGGAGTGTAATATTTTTTCAAAAGTCAAGACATATCTCCAAAAGCCAAAGAAATCCTTTCCTTATCACGGTAAGCTCTTGTAATAAAATGTGCTGGTACCTTTCCAACGACCTTTTGACTCTTGGCTTCATTTTCGACACTTATTACTTAGTGGGTTCTTCTTTTTTTTTTTTTTTATGGAGTTTTATATAGCACGAACTTGACCCCAATCGGGTACCAGAGCGCTTTACATAGCACCAGTTGCGTTACATGAGAACACATTATTTTTTTTTGTTGGGCACAGTGAGAGTATGTGATTTGCCCAGAATCACAGGATGCTCACCGTCGTTGCCGAGACTCGAACCTAGATCCCCAGATTCGAGGACGACCGCCCTAGCCGTTAGGCCAACTCCTCTACTCTCTGGGTTACCACAGAGTGGTGTCAAAAATGTGTCAACGTGGGGTCAAGCAGGAAAGATATCAAGAACAAGCCATGGTGCATGTTTTTTGTTTAGTATCCATTGTGATCCGATTCGACAATAGGACTGAGGGATGTTATGGTTCTAGGTTGCATGTAGACATGGCCTACGTCTGTTCAGGTGGGTAAAAAGGAACTGCGGCCAGGCAAGAGCAGTGGGTGGGGTTTTTATCCCCGTCGTGACTGGCCTCCGCTTCTTAGATGGAAAGGAGCAGACATTCTCCAAAATAGAGGTGGGCTTTGAACCATGGCCCTGACAACCCATCTCAACCCGCTTCTTCGCCCAATGCCCAGACACCACATAAATGGTCTTTAGCATGTTCACAACTTCTTCATCCAGTCACAGAGCACTAACTGACCACACTAACAAGGAGCGCTCTGTAGTAGCTGCACGACAATATGTAACAGCTACACAAAACAGAGTAAAAGTGTGCGAAACACTGATCCCAGCTGCCAGACACTGGAGTCCTGGTGTACAACTGAAAGGCTATAGCTTTGTTGCTCTATTGACTGTCGTCTGTTTAGGCCAACACCTCACACCCCATCTTCCTGCGTTCCGTTGCAACTCCTCCAAGTACAAGAAAATAGTCTTGGCTTTTGTATAGCGAAAACTTGTTCACAAGTGTCATTAACCTATTGGACAGCACCTTATAGCCAGCAGGGGTGCAAGCTTCCCACCCGACATGCAGAACAGGTAGAACACAGCCTGCAACATGGGTTTTTTTTGCAGTATTTTTATTAGGGGAACCTGTCCCAGGGGCATTGGAGCATTCTACAATAGAATCAGTTACGCTACACATTTTTTGAGGGCACAGAATCACTTTGATGATTTGCTTAGAATCACTAGATGTTGCGCTGAAACCCAATGTTCTAAAGCTGGCAGCTTTAGCCACTAGGCCACATTTACGAGCCCTCCTTCAGGCAATAGAACACGTACAATTTCCTCACAGGGCAAAATGTTTATCAGGTTAGGTGTGGCTACAGCTATACTTTGCCAGGCAGATTTGTTTAGTGCGCTAATCACCCATAAGGGCATCCAGGCGCTTGCTGGTGGGTAAGCTGGGTCTTGCGTGGAGTTATTCAAAGAGCCAGGTCTTCCACTTATAGAGAAATTCGAGCGACACAGAGGACCTGATGTGGTGGGGGAGGTTGTTCCGAACCTTGGGAGCGGGTGGGGGGGGGGGGGGGGATGTGTGAGAAGGTGCAACATCCTGCTCTGTTCGTGTGTATGCGGGGGATGTGTGCAAGTGAAAGACTGGCTGAGCGGAGGTGCCTGGAGGGTCAGTAGAAGATGATGTAGGTGTTAAGGTAAGCGGGCTATGTTGCGTAGTGCATTGTAAGTGCCTGTGCGGAGTTCAAAGTTAGTGCGTTTGTGTATGGGGAGCAAGTGGAGTTCCTGGAGATGAGTGGGTGCCTTGGGGAGGTTGCAGTGAGTCTTGCTGCGGCATTCTGGATAGTTTGGAGTCTGTTCAGGAGCTGTTTGTTCATTCCAGCGTATGGTACGTTTCTGTAGTTCACTCTGCTTGTTATGAGGGCTTGTGACTGTTTTCCAGGAGTTTTCCAATAGCCACTTGACATTTTTATGCAGCATCTTCAGCAGGTGGAGGTAACTGTGTTAACATTGTGTTCACATTTTCCACCCAGGATGATTCCCAGGTTTTCGGTGTGGGCAGTCAGGGTTGGGGCGGGTCCAAGGTCCGCTGGCCACCCGGTGGAGTCCCACAGTGAGGTTTTGCTTCCGAAGATTACCACTTCGGTTTTGTCTGTGTTGAGCTTGAGGCAGTTGGACCTCATCCATGTGACTACTGCAGTCATGCGGGTGTTGCAAGAGAGGGATACAGGGGGAAGTGTGTGACTAGCCTGGAGTGCCCAGCATTTCTTGCTCACCCATTAGGACATTACTAGCCCTCACAAGACTCTAGGTCCCACGTGCCACGAGTTGCTTGCCGCTTCAAGTCAGTGGTGGTGCCAAAGCATTGCATCCCGTTCCAACGCCACACAGCAGTGGAGTTACTCGCAGCATTCTTTGGCAGGAGGGTCGACAGACAGGTACGGCTGACTGCCGGTATGCGGTGTGACTAATGTGCCCTCTTCTGCAAACATCACAGCAACACGTTTCCCCTCAAGTGGCTGCAACACTACACTCAAAAATACAGAGTTCAGCATGGCGAACCCAAACACAGAAGTGGAGAGCTTGTGCAATTAAAGAACCCTGCTCTGTAAAAGGGGGGCCCATTATTTCCCGATCCCTTCGCAACCCTCCTCCCTATTACACAAAGAGCCCCCTAGGACCACCACATCCCACTGGATTTTAAAAGGTGCAATAACTATCACCTCCTCCAGAGGGCACTCTTTTTGAGGACCTTAGTATGCTATTGAAGTAGAAGAGGAAAAAATGCTTGTCCCTTGGCTCCAGTAGGAATGTGACCATTTTACTGAAACAGTGTGACTTGCAAACTGTAAATAAACTACACCCTCTAACGGAATGTTGGAAGCAGAAGAAGAAGAACGTGGATGTCAGAGATCGATCACAATTCTGATTCAGACTGCAGAGAGGAGTCCTATCCTTTTGCATAAACCCATGTAAAACGCGGTCTGTATCTGCTGCCGCTCTGTCCCGCGGCCTCCATTACCGCCCATACAGGGAAATGACACCGTTCAGCAGGGAGTGACGCCATGTCTCAAGGGGAGTTTCTTTTCCTTCTCCCTCATTTTCTCACCTCCGTTCTGAAACCCACAAGCACTTAAAGGTGATGACAGCGCCAATGAGAACACCGAGTTAATTATTATCTGTCTGCAGAGCCAGGGCGTCGACTCCAAAACAAACACATGCCTTAAGTGCAGTCAGAAACAGCGACGCGCCCGGCCTTGACCCGCGCTTCAAACTGAGTCAGTCAGGCGAATATTCC
Source organism: Triturus cristatus (assembly GCF_964204655.1). NCBI lineage: Eukaryota > Metazoa > Chordata > Amphibia > Caudata > Salamandridae > Triturus > Triturus cristatus. The sequence continues at coordinate 1,399,662,593 of NC_140589.1, forward strand.
AATGTAGGAGGGAGGGACGGGCACAGCAGGGCACACTGAGTAACCACCAGTCGCAACATCCATTAGACCGGGTGAAACCAGTTTAACAAGGCCGAGCAGGCAGCTCAGACGGCCAGTGCCCTGCACAGAGCATCAGCCCTCGTTTGCAGTGGATAGGGCCACCAGAAGGCCGCAGGCCAGGCCAGAGCAGATACACCTAGTCTGCTGGGTGCCCTGCATTGCACCTTTTCGAACAGTGCCCCATGGTTGGCCAGGGCAATGTATTCCAGAGAGTTCTAGATCAGACCGCACTGTAATCAGTACAAGGCCCGCCGAGTCTGTCATCATGATGTCCGCCCCGGGCCTTCCTACACTTCGTTTCTCACTTTGAGAGAAACTGAAAATGATACGGCAGAGAGAATAGGCGGGACGTGTCCGAAGAGGCCAGGGGTCCCGGCAGTAGCGGTGCTGCACTGAGGAAGGGAGAGCTGTGCACTAAGGAAGAGATGAGGGACCCACAAGGACAGGCTGGACACAGGCCACTGTATGCATCAATGCGGAGTGTAGGGACACAAAGGGGCCTGTTCTTTGTATCATCTGCTATCAGAATGTAAATATTGCTCAATTCCCATGATGCGATTGGTGCAGCCTATGGTACACACTGCACCTATTCCTTCAAGCGCTTATTGCACGCAGTACGCACCATTAACGACGGTAATGTTTGAGTCATGCGCTTGCGCAGTTAGACAGGCATTCTGTAAAGACATACTATGCATCATGTGCTTAGTGCAGTCAGGCATAGGATAAAAATACCACCACCTCTGCCCCTGGTTCGTGCAACCAGACACATACTTCGTAAAACCCTTCATTGTTGGTGTAATTGTATTGTAATTGCATTTATATAGCGCTTACTACCCCTGACGAGAAGTTGAAGCGCTTTTTCGGCGAGTAGCATGCTACTCCGGAACCCAAGAGGGATTAGTGTTGAATTAGTATAGTGAAATATGAAAGTAATTTGAGTGGTGGATCGGTTAGTCAGTTATTTGGATTCAGAAGGGTAGCGGAGGGATAGAAGCGGGAAAAGGGTTTGCATTTATACAGCGCTTGTTACCCCTGATGGGGTGTTGAAGCACTTTTGTGGTGAGTAGCACGCTACTGCGGAACCCATAAAGATTAGTGGTGAATTAGTATAGTGCGATATGAAAGTAATTTGAGTGGTGGCTATTAATCAGTTATTTGGATTGAGAGGGATAGAGGAGTGAAAAAGGTTTGCATTTATATAGCACTTGTTAACCCTGTTGGGGTGTTGAAGTGCTTTTTTGGAGAGTAGCACGCTACCCCGGAACCCATTAAAGGATTAGTGTTGAATTAGTATAGTGAAATATGAAAATAATTTGAGTGGTGGATGATATGTTAGTCGGTTATTTGCACGCTACTCCAGAACCCATAAAGGATTAGTGATGAATTAGTATGGTGAAATATGAAAGTAATTTGAGTGCAGGATATTAAATCAGTTATTTGAATTGAGAAGGATAGCGAAGGGACAGAAGAGGGAAAAAGGGTTGCATTTAGATAGTGCTTGCTACCCCTACGGAGGTGTTGAGCGTTTTTTTTGGTGAGTAGCACGCTACTCGGAACCCATAAAATATTAGTATAGTGAAATATGAAATTTGAAAAGTGGACACGTTAGTCTGTTATTTTGATTAAAAAGGATAGTGGAGGGATAGAAGAGTGGAGGATTTAGATAATAAGCCCAAGTGCAGCCAAAACAGGCAGACTTTCAACTTACTTCGGTAAGCGGGGAGGAGAGCAGACTCGTGGTGGTGGGTGTAAATACGAGCTAGGCTTGGTCCATGGGAACATGGACGTTAGCTACAGCCTTTTCCTCACGAAAGGGGATGATTGAAATGATGTCTGTATCGAAGCAGGCATCTACATGCAGACAATCACCCCAGTTGTGTCTGATATGTGAGCGGAGCGAATCCCGGATAACACTGTGAACGAAGTATCCGTGTTATTCCACCAGTAATTAAGGTCTATATCTTTTTCCGGGTTGACAGATAGCAACCTTAGTAATTATGTGGTGGCGGTGTGGACGCCAGGAAAGGTGGCTGCCGGTATGCAAGGTGTGGGCAACCACCGGGTAAATATTCTGTATATGTGAGCAGTAAGTCATATAAAAACACGCGCTGCATAGTGATTTTAATCGCGCGCTGTGCCTAACTTTGTGTTATGTGTTGTCTGTGTCTATTGTCCCCAGGCACATTACTGAACTAACAGTGTGGCGAGGACTGCCCCTAGCCCTGAAGAAATTGACGTAAATCTGTTAAAAGGCAATGAAACATGTTGGCTTTCCATAAGAACTGATGGAGTGCGACAGTACGTCGAGTTTTTAAATTGAGGAAACACACAGCAGTGATTAAAAGTTGATGGTTGTGCCAGTGACTGGTTAGCTTGTTTTTAGTTTGTAAGAGCAAAAAAGAGTGGGATTTTTTGCTTTGATAGTAGGGGGTCAGGATTGGTTGGCACGCGAATGCTTTTCGTAGTGAGTGTTTTACCTTTTCACACTTTCAATTCAGTTGTGCACATTTTTTTCACATTATTTCTTTATGGTTGTGGAGGCTGTGATTGATGAAAATCGGAGCACACTGATGAGAACCTATCAGTAGCTCCCATGGAGGCGTTTCCGTGAGGGGCCTCCATTACCCCCACACATTTTCGGTTTATTTTGATGTGCAAACATTTTGAGTGTGAGAAACATACAAGTCCATCTGTGTACTGGGGTCGGACACGTATGAGACATTTTTAAATTGGGGATAGGAGCACCCAGTGTGTACAGCATTGAATAGCTGGTACTTAATTATTAGAGCCAAGACATGGTTTGGAGTATGCTCACGAGGTGTGTCCCGCTTTAGAGCAGGTTCTGGGTTTGTGATGATATATTTTGAGGGGAGGGCGACCTGCGCTATATCCCTCTGCAGCTTTCAACCACGTCAAACTGGCCCTAAAGTCACTTCAAGGCTTCCAGTGTGTGTAATAAACACGTTTGAAGTCCACTTCACTGTGCATAAACCCGGCGGAGGTAAAGGGCCAAAGTATCTACGGAAGCGGACTCCGCACTGCACGTCCCCTAGGAAGTTCTGATCCAGGCCTGATCAATTTACAGCCGAAAGCGTGATACACAGAGGTAAGTCCCTCGTCGAGGAATGAAAAAAAAAGATATCATACAGGGCGGATGAAAACACCACCCGAAACCAACAGATACAATAAAACAAACACCAATCAACAATTCTAACAGACAACTAATGTTTTACTCGTGAAGGTTAGTTAGAGCCCAAATGTAAACAAGTCAACAAGTGGAAACCATTTGTAAACTGTGAGCTGGAACTGCCAGCAGGGCCGTCCGCTTATGAAAATGCATCGGCTATCCCATAGAGTGGAGATTTGGAAATGCCCTCTTCCTTGTAGTTATTAGCGACATGTTCCACAGTTCTTGCCGTACCTAAGGTACTTATACCACCTAAACAACAGCCACACAGATGTAAGGGGAACAAATGTGTTTATCAATGGGGTACAATACACCTGACACCCCCTGTCTCTGCTCCATAGGCTGCATTCTTTAGGTCAAAGACACGGAGCTCGGGTGAAATCATTCATAAAACCTAGAAGCCGTCTTGTCAGGCACTTCAGCGCCTGAGGGTTAAGCCGAGGGCACTCCACCGAGGCCTGCAGCCTAACGTGCTATTTATTCTGGAACTGGTCATACATAACCTCAGGAAGCCAGTGGTTCCAAACTGACACTTTAAACATGTTATATCCCCTGTACAAAGTTACATTTGTGCAGTATTCTCCGCCCCAAGGTCTCCACCCTAACAGCTGTGTCCTTTCACTGTCATTGCGGGCAAACCTGAACTCTGACCCTGCCTAGCAACAGCTCTTCTCTGAACAGCGCAGGCAGCAAACACTGACGGTCCCGCCTGGAAACCGCCCTCCCCCACCACTGCGTGAGGTGCGGCCCGCATTCCAGGCCAAGCCCAAAAAAAACCGACCTGCAGCTTTGTGGCCTGGCTGCCAGGCAGAGCACACTGCGCGGAAAACTCACAGGGAGAGTTTATTGCAAGGCCCTCTGCTAAGAGACTACAAAGAACCGAAGAACAGTAAAAAACGTACAATTCCGAGATCCTGAAATTCTGTGGTGGTTTGCTGAGAATATTTTTGGTCACAGTCCATTTCGTTTTAATAACGCTCGTAGGAAGCACACATTTTCAGCAGACAAAAACATCAGGCGAAGACACGGTCTGCCCACCATCTCACAGTCTGCTCCACTCCCATGCATTTGAACTGAAACTCTGCTGCAACCCCACTGTACTTGGAAACCCAAGTTCAACACTATGGGAAAGAAAGAAAGAAAGAAAGAAAGAAAGAAAGAAAGAAAGAAAGAAAGAAAGAAAGGTCCTTTTTATTGACAAGCATTCACCACAGATTTGTAAACATTACAAAGATTGCTGGAGAACCTGCAGATGAAGAGCCTCGAAAACAATCAACCAAGAGACAATAATCAACAAGACAACCAACAACTATTTCCCCAGTTTCCTTATACAACAAAATAGGTTGCCACATGGCAAGAATGTATCTCTGGCCCTTATCAGATATCTCAGGAGTTTATTAATCATGCGGGACACCTTCATCCTGGTTTCTTAAACCAATAGCACTTCTGATGCGGACACTCTAAGGCCCATTCTTAGAATTTAACAAGTCGTCAATGTCAGTGTTGAACCTAACATGGACAACACTGTTGTTGCCCAACCAGTCAAACCAATCGCAGCCATCGGCCAACGCATACACCTGCAAGATTCACGATAGACTAGTTTGAGGATCCCCTTATAGTCCCTTCTATTATTTCATTAACATCTGCATAGCAGATCTTGGGGCATTTGCAGATATGTACAGTACCTACTAGTACCGTAGTCTGCATTCTATTAAAATATTATATCAACGTGAGCAGCACACCCTGAAATGTGTACACACTCAAATCAAACAAAACCAAACCTTCTTGGTTTAAGGCCACAGAAAGACCGGGATGCAGGTAACTTTATAGAGAGTGTTTAATTTTCAGAATCTTTTATTTCACCCTAACCATCTTGGTTTCCTCTAACACACTTTACTTAGAGAATCATAAAGTTTAATCAAAAAGTGACCAATCAGGATCTTTTGACAGAACTCGCCACTGTGGCAGATCTTTCACTACCATATATTGAGAGTTGGGGCTGAGAATATGTGCGTTCCTATGCCGGACAGCAGGGGCGTTGGAAAAGAAGCGGAAGCCAATTTTCCTATGGGTTTCATGTAAACTTGGTTCCAAAAAGCCTGGAGTCATTGTGTGAAAGAAACACCCCATATGTTTTATCAAGGGCATACGAGAAGGCATTTATTGACCCTGATACATAATTTCAAGTTAAAGTTAATTCAATTCTTCTTCATTATGGTCAGCCTTCCATTTCCTAGGCTTCTACAGCCTTTCTATACCTTTATCCTTAGGTCACCTGTCTGTGTTCCTCTCCTTCTGTGGCCAAACTTTTCCAAAAGTAGCTGACTAGCAAGCTCGGTCTCTCTCGCCTTCTCTGGACTTTCTCTACAGTTATCTTTCTCTTGGCGTGCATTAAGTATAGAGGGAGATTGTGAGTTTGTACTTTCATGTGATAGTGATACACAAATGTATTGTATTAGAATGAAGAAATGTCGGTGAAAAGAAGACTTCTGGCAGCTACTGCCACAAAGTGTCATCTCAGTGGCAAAGTCAAGTGCCCTTGTGTCAATCAAGCCTGCGTGTTTTAGTGCTGGCAGTCCAACATCTCACACCTATGGTCATCATTTCGTTCTAATCTCATAATTCCTGGTCAACCCCATCATTTGTCTACCTGCTTTACACCTGTTATTCCAAGTTTTCTGGTGACACAATTTGCTCATTGTCATATGTTTTGCTAATCACTTTTATTACCAGATATTCAGCAGCCAAGATTACTCTAATGGAGTGTCTCATTTGTTTGAAAATGTAAATTGTACTTCTCAACTGAATTACCCAATTCAAGAGCTTTAGAATGTTAAAACAACTAAAGTAAAACGAGTGACAGTTCGTTTTTCTGCCACTTGGTCTCCATAATCCTTTAGATGTTCCTGATATTCAATAGCTACAACCCACACTTTATTCTAGATGCATAAACATTTCTTTTTCTATATTATTTAATTTTGGGTGCCCACTGCCTTTGTTCAAAATACATTTAGATTCCACCCATCCCCATTTTCATGGAGCATGCCCCACCTTACTGTTACGCAACTTCCTGCAGCATCACTTCCTGCTTTCACAGAATTCGAGGGAAGTTGGAAGTTATTATAAAACTTGATAATTCAAACAATGTTTGTTCAAAAACACAAAAATAAGTACTTTATTGGATTAAATATTTGCGCTTTAACAATTATCTCTCACAAGTTTTGAACAAGTAGCCTGCTGCCAGTAAGTAGTTGAAGGACCAACGCACACAAAACTAAGCAATGAAGCAAGGTGGTGGGGATGGGGGAAAGGTAGGTAGCGAACAAGAGAAAGAAAGAGCGAAAGAGAGAGAGCGGAGTGCTGAACGAAAGAAAAATAAAAGTCCTCTCACTTCAGCAGCGGAAGGCCACAGGTCATCCAATCAGAAACAATGTACAGAGAAGTGCTCCTGGGCACTGAAAAGAACAGGGAGGGAAGCCATCAATTAAAGAGCAGGTAATTGAGATATAGAAGAAGGCCACACAATCCTATGGGGCAGACCCAAAGCTCACCCTATGTGCATTCTATTGTAAGCAGTAGGACATCAAATAGAACTGAACCTGTGCTTAGGCGAAGTCTAAAAAGACCTAGTGTTGACTTGTATGTGCTTGTCGCCAGAAAACCACTAAGTCTCTGTACTGAAAAACAGAAGCAAGTTAATTGTGGGTCAAAAGTTTGCTTTTGCTGTTGGTGTCAGAATGAAGGTAAACAAGATGAAAGCTCAAAGAAGACTTAACATGTGGCAAACCTAAAATATTCACAGCCAGCTAGTAATCCGAAATCAAGCATTAGCAAAGTCAAGAAAAGCAGAGAGCCATCACCCCAGAGTTCATAGAAAGGGCAGCCCATGGGAGTCCATGGCCTGAGCCGCTGCGCATTACAGCGACCTATGGGGAAAATATATCACTTGAACCTGCAGAACAAGCTATGTTTAAAGTTTGCAAACTCTCGTACTTATGTTTACATGCAAGCATTAAAATAATAATCAATAAAAAAAACTCTCCTTTGTTTAATCAGAAGACTCTTCAACCGATTTAAAGCGAGACAGTGGTAGCAATATAAACAGCAGTTCACGCACAAGCAAAAAAAGAGAACGATTTATTACAAACTGCTATGCACCTTCCGACAGCTCTTTGGAAAACTTCTTTCAAATGCACAAAGCTCGTGCCTGTCTGGGAACTCACCCCCGTTCTACAGATCTCTGGAGGGGAGGCGGGCGTGCAAAGGTTAAACTGTCAATCTACTAGTCTAGTTGCAGCTGGTCTGAATTTCAATATCTTAACCAGCAACTGTAGAGGGGGTGGGGGGGGGGGGGGACTTCCCTAACATTCTACAAGTGTACTCAACGTTTGCACAGTGGGGGCGTGTGATTTAACTCTTACAGAAAGTGAGATGTTACTCTATTACAGCTGAGAAGTTGCTGTCACAGTGATTGTAATTGGTTAGATATATTTTATGCTGACTGATTACAGGTTAAATCACTGTCTGCGCCATAATGTAATTATCTGCTAGAGACGGCGACAGTCACAGCACCACGACATGCCATTTACTGGCACTGTTAAGGGAGAGGAGTCTTAGACCATTGAAATACTGCGAATCACGGTCACTGGAACGAACAAACACCACAGCAACCTTAATGTTGACCTTTAAATCACTGTTCTAGCAAGGCACGACCTAAACCCCCAAAGTTTTTTTTTTGCATTATCAAACTTTGCCCGATTGTGAAAGGACCAGCTGCAAGAATGTATTCTTCGACCTTACTCCAGCGGAGCAGGAGTGGGCTGCGTTGGGTTGGGCCCTAGCCAAAAGGAACATTGCCCAAAAATGGGGGGTGGCCGTGCTGCCGTCCCTGAGTGCTTGGGCCAAAGATATGGATTTCTCTATGGTGGCGTAGAAAACGATCTAAAAAGGAAGAGGGTACCCCAAAAAAAGGGACCTGAAATGGGGGCGGTTGAATAGATATAGGGGGGACATTTGTATATCTCCTACGGTAGAACTCCGGCGAGAGAGGCAGGCCCTCTTGGACAACTTAGTACCGGAGGGAGGGTCCGGAGCCTTGGGCAACTCCTAATCACGAGTGTGGTGGATTGTAACTCCCGGGACTCGGGCGGGTTGGTGGGAGGCCTGTGTGGCGCGTGCTGTTGGGTTGGTCTGTGATCGGCACAGCCCTTGATGTGAAGTTGATCTTGTCTGGTACACTTATTTGTACCCTGTATGATTACAGACTGCTTTATGGTCACGACTGCTGTAACTGCTGCAGATTTAATGTTAATAAAAAGTTTTACAAAAAAAAAAGAATGTATTTTTGACCAGTGACTTCAAATGTACAAGGGGATCTACGAGTCACGACATCATGTTGATGAGATGCTGGGACAGACGGGATGAGCAAAACCATTTATAAGAAATGAGACAACGTAACAGACTTTGAAAGTACAAAAACCACCACCAACTACAAACGAAATATGCCTTTCATTCAAATTAAAGTTGTTCTCATTTACATATATTCTGGAATACAGACACATCACTGGGAACAACCCAAAAATACTTAATTGATTGCTAAGAGAGACTTGAACATTGTGCTACAGAGTCTGAACTTTCAAGCTTTGGGCTAGGTTTCATTCTAGACAAAAATTGAAGCATATTCTATTCAAACTGGTAGAACTGAAGACCAAAAGGGGGTCAGGTCTTCTGCACCTTTAACAGCAGCTGCCTTGCACACTCACAATAACAAATCCAACACTCATACTTGCACAAGACAACCTCACTCCTTCAACAAACAACCCAATGTTAGAGAATGGTAACATACACCATTCTTCATGGATCACACAACCAACCATCTCCCAACCCAGATGTATTAAGTTCAACTAACGGAGGAGTGCACCACTGTGCCAAAAAAGGGGTCACTCAGCTGAAGCCAGAATTTGAAACTTTTCCACCGCTCTATAACCAGCCAAACCAACAGTAGCAAGCTCTAGAAAAAACCCACAAAAACACTTTTGCACGCAACAAATTCCAGCTGATACCGATATGATCACCAACCACCGGAGAACAACCATTGTAAGCAACATAAAGTTGCAACTGCAACTGAAGAAGCAAGGTTTACATACTATATAAGTAACAAGAAATACAAAACAGAGGTTTAAGCTTTTGAATTAAAACGTCAGAGGAAACACAAGAAAATGAAGCAATCATGCTTACTATGTGGACTTCAATGTAATATTTAACTATAAAACCAGCTATACAATGGAAGCTGTGAAGAAGGCAAATGTCTGCCAAAATGCACTAGGCAGTCATAACACACATGTAGAAAGGGTTAGTGCTTCTCACCAACACAATCGGGAGAGTAAAAGGGTTACGGAGAGTTGCTGATTTCACACATAAAGGGACATGATCACTGTAGGCACTCTTGAAATACCATAATGGTAATACAATGTCCACATAAGAGACATATCCTGTGCCCTGAATTTACAATTATTTATATTTTCCGGGTATTTTGTAGTGTGCGGGCCTTGTCCAAAGGAGCAACACAGAGAACTAAATGGCAATAACCTGTCACGGCTATAGTAAGCACTGGAGTACAAAGCACCATTGGTAAGAGACATTAACCTAGGCAGAGAGACAAGTCAGTAAAGAAAAGAAGGGTCCATTTTGCAGCTCTTTAAAAAGCAAAAGACAAAAAGAAACTACAAGACAAAAATAAAATGATGCTTTTTGGAAGGCGTCCACTTGAAATCTGGTATTTATTTTAAGAACAAAAAAGGCTCATATCACATGACATGGCTCAAAATGAGGGTTGAAACAAGAAAGCATCCAATATCCTGTTCTTCCAAAGATAACAATGTTCTCTTGTAGGCTTTCCAGGTGCTAGCCATAGGGTACTCTTGCTGATCTAAAATCTACAAAGGGCGGTGGTTTACTAGCAAACAGAGCAGAACATATACCGTGGGTCTGCCCTGAAGGGGTCGATCATGTGGAAAGTGTGAGAACAACTTCACACTCACTTTCTTCTTGTAAATAGATTAGTACATTTTTGGTTGCAAAGAGTTTGTGAATATAAGGTACTTTCCATCACATGCAGATGAGGAAGACGCGGATATCCACTAAGAGAAGGGGTACCCCAATTTGAATATAGGGAGAGCAGTAGGGGACAAAGTCAATAACTCAAACAAAAGTGATGCTCTACCTGTTTAAATAAAGATAGATCGAATAAATCTCACTAATAACTCACCCAAAAGGGGTCGCCTACGGCCACACCATTAGGAAGAGAGCACATAAACAACTATTGTGTATATAAAAATATTTTAAATGTAGAGCAAATGTATGTTTAATGTATGGGTTGATTGTGTAAGATTGTATGGGTTGCTTGATGAGCATGATTGTGATTTAACCGTTTATACACTCCTCTAACCCCCCTGTGGGGGCCTAGCTTGGTTTTTTGCATATAGCATTTAAAAAAATCTGCCTTTTTGCTTATTTTGAGCACATGTTTTTTTGTATATTTATCAACAAAATTATTGAACAAAAAGAATAAAGAAAAATATAATTTTCAATCACAATTTATAGTTGTTTGTGTGCTCTCTTCCTAATGGTGTGGCCGTAGGCGACCCCTTTTGGGTGAGTTATTAGTGAGATTTATTCGATCTATCTTTAAACAGGTAGAGCATCACTTTTGTTCGAGTTATTGAGGAAGACGCGGATATCCATCCTGCTTTTGTAAATCATGGATAAAAGCCTAGTGCAGCCCAGACCATACACTGTATACTGAAAATACTTTTTTTTTTTTTTTTTTTTACAAACAAGTCTGTTATTCTGCACAGGGAATCCAAGCCTTGATGGCAGCAGGTTCTTACATTTTTCTTGAAGGGGCATGCACCATGCCAGACCCATAATTAAACCTCTAGATGAGTGACACTTGAATGCAAGCTATCAGCTGGCTCGTGTTTACATTTCAGCCCTGTGACTTGCCTTTAATTTGATCATCAGGGGGTAGTAAGCACTATATAAATGCAACTATAGTACAATTACGACGAACTTAGAAGTTCTTGGTACTGAGGGTGGGTCTCTTAATCTGCCAGTTAACGTGTTTGATTGTACTGGAGCACGGCAGGCATTAGTAACCCGGTTAAGGACTTTGTGATTCAAAATGGAACGGAAGAGCGGAACTTGCTAACCCAGTACATTTTGAGTTGCCGTCAAATATCTCCCAAGCATGAGCAAAGGCAAGCACTTTCTCATCTAGATCTTTTGGTAGGCCACTATGTATGTTCTGGTTACTGGAGGATGTAGTGCCAATTGTTTCAGTTCTCAAGGGCTCAAATGAGGGACTAGCACCCTAGGTCGCTCTTTAAACAAAGGGCGCAAAAGAAAACACAGGGAGAATGGATGTTATGTTAGGGCATGTGGAAAGACTACCATGGGATGCCATGGAGGGAGGGGGGGGGGGGATTACAGTTTGGAAGAAATAAAGCAAGGGAGAGTAAAGACGGTAAATGTGGCAAGAATGGACTCGTGACACTGAGGGGTACTTTCCCTCAAACTTTCATCCTCCAGTTTAATCGGTTTGGTGTTTGGGGGCACCTTGATGCTATACTCGTACCAGTGGGAACGAGAGCCAGCAGAAGAATTATCCGATATACTTAACTGGCCAACAAGGCTTGCAACACAGCTTCCAATTCATGCCGGCAAAGAGGCTTTTTACGTCACCTTTACTATGGTTAGGCCAAGCTAAGATATGGTATGGCAGGAAGATGGCTTGCTTTTGCACAGTGAGTTAGAGAAACCAAGAGCATGGATGGGACTAATGGAAAACGTCAAACGCTATTCTTGCAAGGACCACTTCAGCAGTAAATAAATACAACATCATTAAATAATCTGACTAACTATACAATGAAGAAGGTTCTATCAAACAGAGTTCAAATCTTGATCCCCCAATAGGGAAGGGCTTGAGGGCTGAAGGCTCACCTGTAGGACGTGACCACTGGGCCAGTTTTAGATAACATCCTCCAGTAACAAGATGGTAAATACGTCTGTACAGACAACCCCACAAGGAACTGGGGTCTTGCTAACAGCTCTGCTTCAAATGTCCACCCGATAACATTTCAGAACAGCTGTTGCAACGTCAGAAGATCATTCCCTCGCTCTGAGCATATCTAAGAAGGCTATACGACCTTTACTATTGAAGAGCGCAAGGCTTCATCTTCTCGGAAAACCTTTTTATGCTCAATATTGTCATGCTTATGTCTTTGGCGGTCCTCTATGTGCTTTTTTGACTTGTTAATAACCCTGAATGCAGAAAAAGTGTTATGCGTTTTATATTTGAGCGCTCTATGCGCAACTGCTGCTTGAACGAGATTTTCCGAATTTGTTGATTCTGTTGCCAAATAAGTGGGACTAAAACGAATATCTTATTCTGCTGTACATTATTCTTACAACGAACAAAGAATCTGTATAATGATTAATTCACAAGAGTTTGATATCACATTTGCTATTGTTAATGTTCTACTTTGAAACATTGAGCCATGAATTTTCTAAAAAGCAGTAAAAAAAAAAAGAAATCTACTACAAAAAATAGAGAATAAATTACAAATGACTTACACATGACAGAAGGCTAAACATACTGCAGAAGAAACAATGAGTAAGAGAGAACACCAAGGACTTCTCAATTCCCCAAGGACGTCTATTGCTGTATTTCTGACAGAAAGGATATGGAAAGGACATGCTCTAAAGGTATCCAGGCAGGGGACAGGGAAGAGAATGGTCCCACTAAAAACAGGGATTTTATTTAAAGTGTGGTGCTACCACAAGTTCCCAGATAACACCAGAAACAACCACCAGACACTTGTGAGCATAGTGATGAGCTCACCAGCCTCCAAGAAACCTTTAATTAGCAAGACATTCTATATTCTGAAAATGAAATGTGCAATTTTTGTGTTTTTCTGCGCATATGATTCACAAATCTAAAATGACTCTTTAAGAGGGAAGGGCATCCTTTTGAGAATCAAAATGTTCTTCATCCATGGCATGTTATAGTTCTTTGGAACCCGCCATGCCCCTAAGCTGAGCCTTCTAGTCTTTCGTAGTAGTACATCACGGGCAGCGCATGGACCTAGTCTAGCTGTGCCGGGCGCCATTTTGACAGGTGCCCATCACTGGGAGTGCACAATGCAACAGCCAAGGAGGCCTCTTTCCAGCAATGCCCTTACCGAGGTCCCAGATGGATTGGCAGGTCCAGGAGTCCTGGAAATTGGTGCACTTCTTCCACAGAGAGGCGTATTCGCGGCTTGACTCAGTCTCCATCCAGGCATTGCACACCAGTGCAGTGATGTCGAACGCAAGGGCGCAGAGTAGCATCAGTGGCAGGATCCACTTGCAGCGTGGGTAGGAGAAACCACACCGGATCATCTTGCGGCGGGCAGGCAAGAAGGCAGCCAGAAGCAGAAGTGGATTTGGGGATATGTGCGCCTCGGTCACGGGACACTGACTGAGGTGACTTCAACAACTACCAAGAGCCCAAAGCAGGTAACCTCTCCCAGATCATGACATGAGTCAAAGCATTGCGTGGCTGGGCGACACCACAGATCCATTCCTGCATACTATGGGAATGAGATCAGAGGAAAATGCATACTTTTCAATGGAATGCTACAGTTACCTGCTACCAGGCTGGGTGTAACAGCCATTGGCCAAGATAAAAATATCTCTATGTGGTATGCCATAGCCAGCTATTTAAATGGATTTTCTTCTTGCAGAAGAAATACATTTTTGCTCAGGTTCTTGAGGTGCGAGAATGAAACTAAGATAGCTGCATATAATTAATTTTAAACCAAATTTCAGGATGTCCAGGCCATAAAACATATAGGGTTACATTTCTGTCAACTCAACTGATTTCATGCAACATGTCAAGAAGTCATGATCTAATTAATTGAATTCCATCACATGCAGTTGACCTAGCATATATTTGTTGCATGGTGGCAGTTCAGGAGCTTTCACACAGTGTTTAACGAATTTCAGATCCTTGCATATCATGATGGTTTTCAGCTACTTAACAGTCATTTTAAGAGTTTCTGACCCCATGTAATTGACTAGCCACCATCTAATAGACTTGAGGCATCAGGTAAGTGGTCTGAAGGCCTCGTGTACTGGAGGTTTAGGCCTTGTTTTAGGCTTCATTTCCGGTGGTCAAGAATGCTTTCCAGTCCCCCTGTATGGCACCAGGGAGCACGTAAGCATCGCTAGGGCCTCATATAAGGGCATCTCGGGGTTCTCCAAGAGTTGCAGGATACGTATAATTATTCGCCTCGGATAAGGGTTTGTCTGTCTTGTGTGAATTTACACTCCTGCAGGTGATGTTCTATATTGTGCCCTTTTCATGAATTCAGATTATGCAGAATGTTAAATTAATGGGCACTGTTAAACCAAACAGCAGAATGGTAGGGATTTTATGGAATTAATGTTGCACTGTATTGAACTGCATTGTAATTGCATTTATATAGTGATGAAATACTTAATCCAGGCAGCACCATGGGAATGTAATCCCATCAAAAAACAATAAGCCATACAGAAGCCCGAATTCAGCAGATAAAAAAAAAAAAGGTCTTATAGGAGAGCCAAAAGGCGGGAGTGAAGTTCACGTGGGTAAAAGGATGGATGTGAGATGTGTCATTGATGAAAGGAGGCACAGTCGCGGTTAATGAGGCCAGCTGTAAAAATGTGTGATTCAGGTAAAGTTGCAGCTGGCATTGGGAGGGCCACACTAAGTTGCTCACTGGCATGTCTGTGATGATTCCTGCTTGAGTCACCTTGTTGCAACTACTGTCTCCACGGGACACCTTAGTCCAAACTCTAAACTCCCAGAAACTGCCAGAGGAATGAGGTGTTTAGCAAAGTCAAGCGAAACCATTCTATATGTTAAAGGCGCCAGACAACATCGAATATGGGCTTTGGGGAATAATAGGGGAGAGGTAAGCAACCTGCTTCCTCCATTTCTGAACAGACACATTCTTCAAGGAATACCCTGCAAAGCCAATAGGTCTGACATTGGCAAGCTCACAAGTTTTATGCAGACATACACAATATGCCTCAAAGGTTCAAACATGATAAAAAGTAATACAATTCTGCAGTCTTAAGGTAGCACGCATAGGATTGTACAAAAAAATAAAATAACTACTCATCGAAAAAATACAAATACGAAATAATAACAGAGCCTGACCCACCAGCTTTAGGCCATGTGCACGTACACAAGCAAAACGTTGCCACTCACAGTGAGGGAAGCTAGTGGCTGACCCATTGCCTCATGCTGTGGTGGACAGAAGCAAAATATAAATGGCAACAAAACAAGCAAATGAATGAACAGGGCTGATGGAACCCTCCGAATGTATAGGTGTAGATATATATATACACACTATATATATATATATATATATATATATATATATATATATATATATATATATATATATATATAATATTCATTGTTTATTACTTTTGCACTTTTGAAAAACAAGAGGCTGGCATTGCAGTTAAGTTGTGTCTAAACTACACTTAAAAAATATCTTTAAATTCCATTTCTGATCAAAGATTAAACCTTATCTGATGCCAACTCTATCACTGAAGATAAATAAAGGCATATGGTGGGTTTAATGCCAGAACTTTAATATTTAAATATTAAATACCTTCGGGGTATGAGGGGGTTGACACCCTGTCGACAACTGGCAACTCAGATAGAGAAAAAATAAAAATGATGTACTGCTGAGAATGGATAGTGTGCTTTCTCTACAAGTCATAGATTTATGAAATATCTGATTCAGTGGTGGATCATGCAAGAAGTCAAAATGAGATCTCTTGGGACTCAGTGGCAACGGTCCAGTTGAAATTCTGTTGGGGAATGAGGATTGACAATATGGATAAGACATCCTGTTTGCGTTGCAACAAACTGGTAAAGAAGCAAAAAGTTGTCCATCTAGATTTTGAGTTAAGTAGAGAGTATCAACAGGGATGCAATGGAATTATGCATGGCATAGTTCTTAGCGCAGGATAAAATATTTTCCCAAAAATGATTTTGGTATGAGTCCCGAAAAAGGATTGTCTCTATTTTGAAAATAAAACAACCATAAAAAGGAAAATGAACTAGTTATAAGATTCTTTCATCTTCATTTTCTTGGGTAATATGCCTCATGCAAATATTTGTAAAGAAACATTGAGGAGACTAATTGCCATCAATCCAGGATAGCAAGTAGGGTTTATGCAGCTGAATAAGCAGAATGTGAGAACTATACGAATTTAAACTTTTCACTCGAACACCTGAATATTTCCCCATTTTTCTTCCCAAAAAAACGAAAATGTTAGTTACAGCGTCCAGTATTTTAAAATCACAATTTCTGAAATAGAAATGCAGACAAGGATATAAATTCCTCAGATATGGGAGTCAGTGTTACCCACTTTTAAAATTATGTTACTGTAGTTGAGAAGGAGGTTAAGAAAGAAGAAACGTTGTGCTTTTTTGAAACACAAAGGTTTGGAGGTACCCTCTGAAGGCAAGCAAAGACTACAGAGTCCATAACACCATAGATTTAGGATTATCTATGCTGGAATATTTCTAGAAGAATTTACACCCTCATAGGAACAGCGGGGGTAATGAAAGTGATGGGTAAGGAGAGAGCCATCATCTAAATTTTTAGCAGTACAACCACTCTATTCTCCGTCTTATCCACATCCAGTATGTGTAAAAGCTTACATCGCGACAAATTCCACCAATGCGCAAAGGTAACAACAAAAAAGATGGCAGATTAGACACCCGAACTAGAGTGACATTGCCCAGTCCGCCCAATGGGTGGTCGACATTCACAAACAGGTTAATATAGCGGTCAAAAAATCACTGAAAAAAGTATGGGAACTGTGATCCTGAATGCAATTGGGAAGGGGTCAATCAATGAGTGTGGTGGCGGGGTCAAAGATATGGTTATAAAGAAAAAAAATATCCTATAACTGTTATGTTGGTATTTCAGTTTCACGCAACTGCATATAAAATAACAGACATCTCAAGTGAAAAGAAAAATTAAAAGAAAAAAAGTTAAACTAATCAGTGTGACATGCATTATATATACTCTATAGGAAATCTCTATTGGTTAATGTGATCACTGCAGGTGTGTGTGTGTAGAGAACCACATAATTGAATTCTGGTTGCTGCAGCAGGGAATTGTGTCTTTTTAGTGCTAAGAGGTCCCAGCCTGTAATAGACCGGTGTGTGTGTGTGGTGTGTGGTGTGTGTGTGTGTAAAACCACATAATTGAGTCCTGGTTGGTGCAGCAGGAAATAGTGACTTTTTAGTGCTAAGAGGTCCCAGCCTGTGATAGAAAGTACTGAACATGTAAATCATTATTTTAAAATTGCACTGCATGCAGATACCTATGGCCAGGGGACACCCGGCAGTTAATTGTTATTGTATGACTACACATGTGCAATGATACTGTTGTTATGAAAATCAATAAAAATGATTGCTATAAAAATTGCACTGCACCCAGTATAGAAGAGGCTGCTGCAAAATGCGCAAAAAGATTTTGTTTTAGATAAAGAAGTGCTTTCAAAATATAAGTTGTAGCCATATACAGTCAGACGTACCTAGAACAAATATTTTTTTCAAGTGTCCATTAAAAGCACAAACTCCAGAACTCAGTTGGTAACACCCTTACGTTACTTCTCAAACAGAATAAATCTTGGTCATCACTAGCCTTCAAGTGACCAGTTACACACATTTGTATTTCTTTCAGGTATCCTGGCAAGAAGGTTTGTGTCTGCTTTAGTTCTATGTTCCTCTGTTGGCTCCACAGCTAAAGCATCTCAACTGTTGGCATTGTCCGTTCCGAGACTGCTGGTTTTTTTTTTTAAACAAAAAGTTGGGGAACTGATTTTGTTAAATGAAAGTATGGGCATATCGTCACCATAGGCCCAGGCAACTTCAGCCTCTGAGCAAGTAGAGCATCCATGCCTTGCGGAGAAACACCCGTCAGCATAGCATATTAGGGAGCGTAGACATGTGAATGCAGACAGCGTCTCCCTGCTTTGGGAATGCTTTTTCAATGTCCATATCTGGTGGTCGAAATTCCACCATCCAAGTAGCGCATTGGCAAAATTTCCAATCAAAATCCTCCCTGCAGCCACACCTCCAAAACAGTGCTTTGAGCTGGGGAGATCCTATAAAGGGTTTAACTATTTCTTCTATGGAGTGGAATACTTTTTCCCAGTAATTTAGGATTGGTGAACATTCCCAGGCCAAGCCATAAAACCCAGCAGGGTCACACAGACAGCTAGAGCATTGCATGGTTTCCCTGAATCAATTCTATATAAATAGTGTGGGGAGCAGAATAATCTATTAACAAATGCGACATGGATCAGCTCGTGTCTATAGTTTAGAAATATGCGCTTTGGTTGGGTGCAGTAATACTCCATACGTCTAAGCTTATGTCAAGCACTATGTCTGCCCTGCATTTCTCCAAGGCTCTGTGATCCGGGGTTGTGCAGAGTTCCGTATGCACTGTACATAGTGTGGGAACTCTACTTCTGTTTTTGAATGAGTTGGGTGAGCGGGGAGAATTCTGGTGGCTCCTCAGGGAAGGAGGCCCAGTTAGATGCTGCTGCATGACATATACGCATATAATCAAACATATGAATGATCTAATACTCCCATCTCCCTTCAATTGTTCAAGTGTAACGTAGCATTATGTATTGTTCAGGTTAGCTCTGGCTGGCACTTCTCACTGCTCCAATACTTTCAATGGGAGAGTACCCGTCCTTTTCAACAGCACCAAGGTACTCTGGGACAGGGGTACCGCCACCTCTGTATGTCAATTTCAAGCACTGGTACTTCATCACCCAAAAGTAGCTCAGCACACAGTAAAGCTCTAAATGGAGTACGTTTACGGTTCAGTTCCAGCCCCTTGGACCAGGTGTAAGTCACATTAGCCCTTCTGCGAGAAAGCGCTGAACTCGCCTTCAAAATGCGTGAACCTCACTCGCAATAAGAGAGAGTCGAGATCACGTGCCTTCTCTCGCACACCGAGCTTTGCACTTTCCCTTTAATTGAGAGCACAAGTTGCGATAAGGAGCCATCAATCTGCCGGAATGTTGCACTGGAAAATCTGCAAAAATTTAAGAAGGGTCTGGGCACCGACCCCGCGAGAAGCCGCCAGGTCCTGGCACGCGGTCCGCGGTTGTCAATGTGTAAACAGTGTCCAAACAAACAAGGCCAGTCTTCGCATGCCCAAGTGAAGCTCGACTGCGATTTACAAATACACATGTAAGCGCTTGACTACCGATACCACACCAAGGGAACCAGGACCTGGACTTGATGAAAATAAGGTTTATTCTTTTCAACACAACAAATTTGTTTGAGGCCAAGATTTCCATTTTTAAGACATGTGAGCACTAGCAGAGAGAGGCAGGGGATACATGGGGCACGAAATGGCTGGCGGGAACACATACTGCAAGGAATCTATGGACGGGCTAGACTTGTGCGCACTGTCCAGACCTCTGTGGACACAAGGGCCTTGCCCTCCTCTAGCACCAAAAATACGGGTCACCTATCTTTCAATGTGTACAGTCCCTTAGCGGCATACCTGTGAGTTCTCAACACAAACTCCATCAGCCATCTTAATCTGTTTTACAAGGATGAGATTTATTTGTTTTTTGTCAAAAGTGAACAAAATGACCGTGGGAGTACAGTAAAGAGAAAACAGTGGCCCTTGAAATGGGAAAAGTTACTTTTGGAACCCACAAATGTTGTAGGGGGAGGGTTGGAGCAGAAAGATGGAGGTGTCAAGCGTGGTAGGGTCTTGAAAGGCTGTATTATGCAGAGCGGAGTCAAAGACAGCCAGTCGATGGCCTGCCAGTAAATATGCTCAAACATTGCACTTAAATAAAACCACGAAAAATTGAAAGCGAAGCTTTTCGGCCCAACTTGATTTGCAACAGAATACAATTTATGATAACTGCTGAGATAAGAGTCTATCTAGCAGGTCTAGGACCCTAACAGTGGTTAAACAGCTCAGGCGGTTAATGAACTTGCTGTAGAGAGCTGTTCGCAATTACTAATCGCAGTTTTGACTCTTAAAATAGCTTAAGGTGACCAGTGAAGTGACAAGCGGTGATTTTGTTCCCCTGATGGGCTGCTGGTCTGGAGGGGGAGAGGTTCCCGGCATGCTCTGCTTCACCGAAGCTCCAACACCTGTGCCCAACAAGGACCATTAAAGACAGACAAAAAAAAAAAAAAACATTTTCTGTGAAGTCAAGGAGATTCTAAACAGATTCGTTTTAGGTCCGATGTAAAGGAAATAAGGTTGAGGTAAGTCTTACGTTTCTCAGGGGCAGGGCTCCTGATTTTTGCGTGACTGAAGAAGACCTGCTTCAAAGTTTTAGCTTTCGGAAATTCGAATAGAAGGGGGAATTTGTCATCGATTCCATTGATCTTTCTGTGGCACACAATGCATTCTTCAGGTTACTGAGGACACCATGTACACCTTTGCACGTTGTATGTGTGATGTAGAATTTAATGCAGGCATCAGCGTAGATCTCGTGGAATGAGAGTGAGGTGATCAGGGAATAGTTATAAGCGGTTCTAAAAAAAAAAAAAAAAAAATAAGCGGTTCTAAAACGAATTCATGACTCCGCCCACCGTCAGTATGTGAGAGAACCAGGGTCAGTATAAACTTTCACTTTAATGAGACTGTAGATGCTTGGTTTTGCCTCATCTCCACCAGCACGCAACTGCTCAATTTAGTCAGTAACTCCTGCGACACACACCTTTATCAGTCGATATACGTTCCCTCTGTACCTAGGTGTTCAGTCTGTCAGTACATCCTTACAGAATGAAACATGGCACATAAAAAAAAATGGCTGCCTCCTCAGAAACATGGTGGACACGATACTGCAGAATCACAAGGGAGCTGGAGCAGCACCAGAGTCTCATCAAACCCTACTGACCTGCGTCAATGTGTTACTGACAGGGAGAAAGGATACAATATTCTAGAAGTGGGAAGGCTCTTGCGAAAATAGAGAGAATAGTGACAGTGTGCTATATACCCCACCACCTCAATCTCTAGAGTAAATTCTAAATCTCAAAGCCCATGGGAGTGGCTAACTGGGCACCCAAGAGGGTTGTCTCCTAGGGGCCCCGGCACTGTTCTACCTTTCTGGGCAGGGTGAAGCAGTCCAGGACTCAGAGCAGCCCAACCATGACTCTGCAAGTGCAAGGAGCAATTGTGCCCATTGGGACTTGAGGAAAGCGTTTTATTCCTCGTGCGAGCCACAAAGATCTGGAGCAGTTCAGTCACCCCAGAATCTGCGAGGACCGTGATAGTGCCAGTCACTTCGCCCGGGCCACAGGTGAGATAGGCACGGCAAGAGTGAGGATCTGAAGGGCTATGACAAGGGATACCAGCAGCTATATGGGCAATATGAAGGACTGGGGAGTCTACCAGATCTCCCGCTGGCTGCCTAATCTGCCACCCGGGCTGTGGTGTAGCAAACGGGCATGGGGAACGGTCCGATCTGTGGCACAGGCATGCCGCATAGAGAGATCCTGGTAAAGATTCCGTGCTAAAAGTTGCAGAAGAGCTGCATATTGGGAGCCTGCATACGTCAATGTTGGTCTCCTATGGGGCTATTGTTCAGCTCTGGAAGTGAGTCTGCAGCACAATGACTCACAAAGAGGAAAAAAGGAAAACAAAAAAGAGACAAGTGCCTCTTTATCCCAAGGCCACTTTTGTGGTCATAGGAAATTGCTGAGAGGGTTACTGAAGATACGGAGGGTGCCAGGCCATTTCAGGGTGAATTTATATCCTGCTCTACATCCTCTCTGATCACTTGAAGTCCAAAACAGGATCCACAGAAGGTTTCCAGTGGGCTGCCCACATGCTCCTATTGTGGGTTTCAGTCCAGCATGCAGAGGAGGTACCTCTTTGTGCAGCGATCCAGGATGTTCTACAAAAAAAGATCCTACTGGCCAACAACTCGCCTACAGTCAAATGTGGAAGACGTACAGGCTACTAACCAGCACCATTAGGAAGAAGTCAAAGGTACAACGATAGCCGAGCTAGGCAGTCCACAGGACGGCAAATGATTTCTGTTAAGTCAGCAAGTACAAACCATCTTCCATTGACGGTAAGAGAATCTTGCTCTTCACCGATTACATTGACGCGACCATAAAACGTAAGCCAACGCTGAAGGTGATTAAACATCACTGTGGCATCCATTAAAACTAAAGGTTGCAGCAGAAAGGATACTCCATGTGTTCATACAAGTTGCGGTAGCCGTGGAGGTTCTAGACACGATAAAGAAAAGATGTTCAGTAATGGATTGACTACAGAATTCGTGTATACAAATGTTCTGCTGTCTACGATGAATTTGCCCCACATTTTTAGCCTAGGGGTTATATTGCACCATAGCACATGGGTACTTTTTTGATGGAGCACAAATGTGTATGTTTCTCTTTCCCGTCTCTCTTCCCCATTCCCCCAGTCTGCCCAACGTGGCTGTGGGATGCGAGTTGTACCTTCCACTTCCATACCAAGGTAGTATTAGGAGTTGGACACTGTTCTGATGATTGAGGATGTCTTTTATTGGCTCTCTTTTTGGGCTTATGTTATTTGTTATGAGTTACTATTCAATAAAAATAAAACATGAAAAATCTCTAGACCCTGCTCTTTGACAGAATATGTGTTTCATAAAAGACCCATTTATTGGAGGGATAATCTTATGGGAACTGAACATATTTACTTTTATTTCTTGTAACAATTTGTTTGCTGTTGGTCTGTTCTGCCCCTCTCACACCGCTCTGCCCAAAGGATCCATGTGCTGGTATCCAGTGATGTATTTTGTTAAGCCAGGAATATCCCTTCCACAATGCGAGAAGGTTGCTTGGTGAGGGGTCCCTCGCTTGACCTTCTTTCGCCTGCACTGGGAGAGACTGGCTGTAGGCAGGGAAGGTTCTTATACAAGACTTACAGAATTATTTAAATTCTCATTCTTCTGGATGCGGGGCTTTTCTTTAGAGAACAAAGACATAATTTCTTAGGGGCATGTTGCTAATTTAACTGCAACTATTGGTAACTGGTATGTCCTGTGATTATTTACGAGATGTTGAATTCACCATCATGTAACTGTGCTCGCCTTCCTAGTTCCCCACTGGTAGAAGCAGCTGAAAGGGAGTCCAGATGCCGTATCATGAAAGTTTCCAGGCAGACAAGAGGCGAGAGCCGGTTTTTATGCACAAATAATAACCCAATAATTCTCGGAATTAGAGCTTCATTTTCAGACATAACACCACGGAACCAGTAAACAAGGCTTGCCTATTTCTGTTTCGGAGCTGTGTTTTCTAAAATAATGCTAAGTCTTAGATATATTCGGTTAAATGAACAGACTATACGGAATGCAGGAGCATAAAAACAGGCTCTTGGCTCTGGGCTCTGGTTTGAGCCAGTGGATTCCGAGCGAAGCACCTGTATTTTTACATTTGAGGCACTTGCAAATTGCAATGGCGCTTGTCGGTTAATGCATGAACTTTAGACAGCACAAGCCGGAAACCAGGAGAGGCAATTCCTGTTCACTGTTTGTGACTTGTGCTTTCTTTCTGAAGTTCATGCATTAATTTGGAGAAGTACGGAGTTAGATGCATTTATTATAAACACTGCTAACACAAAAAACAAGCACCGGCAAAAGCAACCGGTCTCGCCTTTATGGCCTACTGGCTTTGCCAATAGATTTAGCCAGATTGCACAGCATACTTAATTCTATGCAGCATGGATAATAAACAGAGAAAAAATGCTTCCACAGTTGCGTACATCATTTTGTAGGTACGCGCATCCAACATGCACACACCTACAAAATGACAAAGTGTTTTTTTCTTTTTTGTTCACCAATCCAAGCTGGATCACTAAAAAAATAAAAAATAAAGCGATGCATGCTGGTGGGGACAAACCCATGTGGGGGGACAGAATGCAGGTGAGAAGAAGCAACACAGAGGGTTGCAAGGATAGCCTCACTGAGGGCGGGGAATCAAGAGTAAAGCAGAGAAATCAACAGGGGTGGAGGGCTGAAGCAACACAGGAAAGTGCAGGGATAGCAACACAGAAGGCAGGCAGGAAGCAAACAGAGACAAAGCAACATGAAAGGGTGTGGAAGCAAATGAACAAGAGTGTTGCATGGAGTTAAAGCACAGGAGAGCGTCTCGAGGTCGAAGCTGTATAAAAGTGAAAGCATGCATAGGAGTGACTTTAAGGACAAAGTTGTGGGAAATTAAATTTTTATAAAGCTATGTAAATAAATGGGCTAAGAGAAGCAGGGAAACATTGAATGTAAAACCACATGCACTCTCATATAATGCTTAAGAAAAGTGTTTTATGTTTTTTTAAATTATTATAGTGTTAAGTGTAAGAAATGGAATGTGCAGGTACACGTATAAGAAGGTTGTATGACATAGGCACGCGTGGCTAAAGCACACGTGACTACCACGCAGCCCCAAAACGAATGAGTCTAAACAACGCATTCCTTTACCACGCAAATTGGTGGTAAAGGCATGACTGGTAAAGGAATGTGTGGTAAAGATCACACCCCAACCCCCCCGAGCTCTAAACACTACCCTCCTCCTGAACCATAAACACTACTCCGACCACTGAGCCTTAAACACTACCCTCTTCCCTCCTGGAGCCCTAAACACTACCCTGACTCCCCTGAGACCAAAAAACTACCCCCACCCTCCCAAAACCTGGCTCTAGCCTCCCTTACAGCACCGCTTCCGCTCCCAAGCCTTCCTGCTCCTGGGCCTGCCCATCCCAGCATCTAGAGCGCGCACTGCTTTAACCTTGGATGTGGTTAAGGCATACGAGTAAATAAGGCATGCGTGGTTGAGCTTGTGAGGAAACGGCAGGCATGCCTCTGCCCGTGTTGTTAGGCTGTTTACCGCATAGGAAAGGTCCTAGATGAAATGGTTTCAAACTGTCAGTGCACGCAAGAGCAAAAGGAAGGGAGAAAGTGTATAAAAGTGTAATTGCTCGAACGAAAAGGTGTTGAAAGTAGAACTTTTATAATGCCATGAAAAGAAATGTGCTGGAAAAAACACAGCGAATAGGGAAACTTATGCACGGTCATGGAGTTCTTTAGAAAAAGAAAAAAAGTTCCCAAAAAGCAGAGACTTGTGGAAGGATAAAAGGAGCCAATCAGATGGTAAACACGGGCAAGCTCTACGGGATGGACAAAGACTAGATGAACCGGCTCAAACAAATAAAACTGGCATTGTGTAGAGTGAAGTAGAGTAGAGTGGCATGGTGGAGAATTGCGTAGAGAGGCAGAGTGGAGTGGCGTAGAGTAGCGTACACTGAAGTAAAGTAGCGTACAGTGGAGCAGCATAGAGGGGTGGCATAGAGTGGAGTGGTGCAGAGTAGAGTGCAGTGGCGTAGAATGGAGTGGGGCAAAGTAGAGTGGTGCAGGGGGCATTGGCGTAGATTACATGGCGCAGAGTAGAGTGGTGTAGAGTGCAGTGAAATAGAGTAGGGTACAGTGGCGTAGAGGATAGTGGTGCAGAATAGAGTGCAGTAGTGCAGAGTACAGTGGCATAGAGTTGAGTGGTGCAGAGGCGTAGAGTGGGGCAGAATGCATTGGCATAGAGTGCAGTGGTGCAGAATAGAGTAACAGTGGCTAGAGTGCAGTGGTGCAGAGTGGCATTGAATAGAGTGGTGCAGAGGAGTAGAGTGGAGCAGATTGCAGTGGCATAGAGTTCAGTGTTGCAGGGTAGAGTGGTGCAGAGTACAGTAGAGCAGAGTGGCGTAGAGTGGTGAAGAGTACAGAAGTGCAGAGAGGTGCAGAGGCATAGAATGGAATGGGGCAGAGGGCATTGGCGTAAATGGCAGTGGTGCAGAGTAGAGTGGTGTAGAGTGCAGTGAAAGAGTAGAATGCAGTGGTGTAGAGTAGAGTGGCATACAGTAGAGCACAGTTGTGCAGTTGTGTAGAGATGTAGAGTGGTGCAGATTGCGGTGGCATAGAGTGCAGTGTTGCAAAGTACAGTGTACAGTGGCGTAGAGGGGTGCAGAGCACAGTTCAGTAGAGTGGTGCAAAGTAGAGTGCAGCAGCGTGGAGTGCACGGTAAAGGGGCAGAAATGAAGGGAATAGAAGCTACATTGGCTGTGATATGCGAAACGGAGAGAAAACACAAGCACTCATATGGAGTGCTTAAAAAAATACCTCCAAAACAGAGATCTGTGGATGGACACAAGTACTTGGTCCATGCTAGGCCCAAACACAAGAAGAGACAAGCTGCCTGCATGCCCTGATAAATGGGAGGCAAATTAGAGAGGCGCTAAAGCGAACACATGGAAGTCTATGGTGGGGCTCTAAGTCCACTGTATGTAAACAAAAGTCTTGCAGAGAGTGCATGCGCTGTCTAGGCGAAACCTAAAAATACAAACCCTTTCCAAATACAATATATTCTTCTGTATATTTTTCCCATTTCATAAAAACAAAAACACACGAAAAGACTAGAGCTATCCTGGACAGGCTGCCAACCATTAATTGGAACAAGCTGCACCGGTTTAAATGGTTGTAACATGACCTCCTCTGCCATTGTTGTGCACAAAAGACTCATACTGTTGGGTGTATTTTTCACAAAGTCTGGCATTTGCACAAGTAAACTGGATACAATGCACACTGTAAAGTAGAAAACTAGAATAAGCACTAAACGTGTTTCAGGTCTTCAGATTTTCACTCGAAAATGTAACACCAGATAGAATAATTTTTTTACTACGTAAAAAAATGATTCTAAGGGGAAATGTACATTTTACAGCGCTCCAGTCCTGTACACACGAACACCATGCACACATACTTTGTGCTTCCTCCGGCCAAGATTTCAGTAGACATTTGATGATACCTTTAGGGCCATACCAGGTCTACTGTACAAGGTTCCTGGAGTGTGAGACAAGCTCGTCTAAAATAGGAGGTCAGAGGGGTCATGGTTCAAAAGGACCCCACTTTTTAAAGGCCCTGCACTAGCGCTGCAACATTCATTTATGCAAAATTGCCCTATATATTAATGCCAAAGTAGCTAACAAGGCCTCTATCACTTTATGAAATCAGATGTTGATTTTGACATGTTTTCGACTTCACTGTAGGACTTTATTATCTAATTCTCTCATATATACACATACATACATATACACACATACACACACACACGTCCTGTAAAGCACCGCCCTTGAGTTTTTTGGAAAATCACAGCAGGACATTTTAATATGTCTTGTGTGAAATTCCTCAGTTAGTGCTCTGGGGCTCTACATGCATACGCTCCCTCAGGCAATTTGTTGCAGGGCTTAGAAGTGTCAACTAGCGCTCTCCTTCCACTGTGAGTGCTGCCCAAGGCACCCCATGTCATGTTGTAAAACCAGTTTCAGCCATTCCTAATGTTTTGGCCAACAGCACATTGATTTTTGGGGTAGTAGTTTCAGTTTTACCTTAATGTTTTGGTGGGTTAATATGCATGGAGGCGTAGCTACAATTATAGCACCAGGACCCAGAGCCTTGAAAGACCCACTGAACCCCGATAACTGGTGTATTTTACAACAACAACACTCAAAGGGGTCATTTCCCTTGCTTGCACCAGGGCCCTTGGCATTCTTGCTACACTATGAGCATTCAACTCTGATGTGTTCGCAAAATTCTTCCTCTGCTCCAGACAGGCCATCATGTGGAGCCTTTGAGAGAACAGGCCATGGGATGTCTTGACTACTGCACTGTCATCTACCCAGGGTTTCCAAAGAAACTTATCGATAAAATCTATCTAAGGACTGCAAAACCAGTCTGCCAGAATGTGCTGGAACCCAAACAAACGCCACATCATCATCCTAAATGATTTGAGATCTTGGGAGCAGCTTCTTTGCTTATCTTCACATTTGAGTAATTCCATAATACCTTTGATTAGCTAACTACTTAACAATCTGGTATTTATGTAAACAGTATGAGTATTTGTATACGTATGTTTATATATGTAAATATGTATATATTTTAAACGTTTTGTATATGTGTCTCTCTCTTTAGCCCTGAAGAAGTCCCTATTGGGACGAAACGCGTTGGCTAAAAGGAATGTGAATATAGAATTTTAACAACTTTATATGTTCATCGATGTCAATAAAGATATTAAGGAAATAAGAACATAACGGCTTGGCGTATTCTTCAAATTGTCACAAACAATCATTGTCTAACGGGACTCTAAATGCGTATACAATCGATGGGTGCGGATTCCATGTTTGTCACATCATCATCCTAACTGAAACATTTGTGGATGCAAGGATGTACTTCTAGGTCCTGGGTTCTGTCCACAAAGGCTTCAGTGGGAAACAGTCAAAGTATTCACAATCTCTGCCCCCCACTCTTCCACAACCAGGAACCTGCACTCAGCAACGCACGTCTCGTCATCTAATGATCATTTAAGTGGCATCGAAACAGAGGCAGATCTCTGGGAGTCTAGGACTCTGGGCTATGGAATGTTCTGATCCACAACCGAAGAGTCTATTCAAACAACGTGCGGTGCAGACAGAGCACGCTTGAAAGCATAACTTTTCAAACCTGCCAGCACTTGAGATTTCTAACATGCAAAGGACGGAGTTCTCAGGTTTCTCTAGTTCATGCATAACTTGCTATGCAATTCCAGTTTATTTTCTTTGAATTCTCGAACTCACACTTTTCTTCATTCCATGAAAAAATCAGCACTATATGGCCCAAAAATGCATAGGAAAAAAACATAGATTCGCTACTTATAGACAGACAAAGGAAACCTGACAGCTCTTACCTGGGGATGTGAAGGAATAATATTATAAAAGGGTTCTGCCTCTACCATCATAATCCGACCCTGAACACTAGATCAACTGACAAGTCATAAAACTCTCGAGTAAATCATTAAACAAACCGTAAGCATAGACTCTAAAATCTCAGAATGGAAAGTGATGATGGTTAAAAACACAGCACCAGATGAATGTGTCACACTCTGACAGGTGCCACTTGGTAACTATGCAGTGTCCTGCCCATGTTACTGGCCTACAACAACGTGCTTCCCACTCATTCACATGGAGTTGCAGAACTCAGGCGATAAAGTTCAAATCTCCCTGAACCCCGATAAACTCTACCGAGCTGGTTACGATTTTGACTGCAAATACTTATCGAGCGCATTTTTGCACTTTTTTTCCTCAAGGATTTTTTTTTCAAAACCTTGTTTTCAATGTAATTTTTGTGCAATACCGAGGTCTACAAATAATGTGGAAAATGTCTTGATACTGCACAACAGATGAACAACAAAACTGCAGGGCTCGTGCGTTCGAGTCCCTGCCTGTCCAAGATGAACTCATGAGGAACAAACGTCTGCGGGCTACGCCTACACCTTCTTTCACCCTTAAAACGAGGTCTCTGTGCTTCAACTGCAGGCCTGACCCCGCTCTTACCGTAGTCCATGATGGAGACATCGCACGAGTTCGGGTTGGTGTTGCACTTTCTCCACAGAGAGGCGTACTCGCTGCCCGACTCGGTCTCCACCCAGCCATTGCCGCTCAGCGCGATGATGTCGAAGATGATGGCGCAGAGCAGCAGCAGCGGAAGGATCCACTTGCAGCGCGGGTAGGCGATGCCGCACTTGAACATGGTGAGGCCGGTCGAGCTGGGATACAACGGGAGCGGGAAGGCGGCTCGGCACGGGCACTTCACGAGTCTGTCCCGGGACACTAACCAAGGCGGCCTCGACAACAGCACAAAGCAGGCGGCTCCACCCCGAGCACGCAGTGACTCAGAGCACCGCGGGGCTGGGCGACACCTGAGCTCTCACCCCGCAGCTGCCTGGGCGAGGAAGGCGCGTCGGGTTACACCGCACCCCCTGCCTGCCCGCCCCGCGCTTAACCCGTACCTGGCCGGGTGGGACCGGCACAACAGCTGGCCATTGTACTTTTCGCACTCCAAGCGGGATACAGTCCCGTTTCAAACCGCGCCCGTAACAAAAGCAGACCATGCATACAAGTGGAATTCGAGGCTTTTGTAGGGTAGTGACAGAAAAAACAAGCATTGGAAATGCAATCGGTCTCGCATTTGTTTGAGTTACAGCTACTGGCACTGTCAATTGAAATGTTTTTACTTATATGTTATAGAGTGTATGTATGTGTTGTGTGGTGAAGTTATGTGGGTTGAATTGGATTGGTTAGTTGTTTAACTGTGTGGCATGGAATCGTGTGGTGTGGATTTGTGCAGTGGAATTATGTGGATAGTAATGTGGTTTTGAGTGTACTGGAATTATGTGGAGTGGGATTGTGTGTTATTTAGTGGAATTATGTGGAATGAGCACCCACCACTCTAGTCAGGATAAGGGAGTTACACACCTAAGATGACCCCTTCTCTTCCCATTGGTAGCTTGGCATGAACAGTCAGGCTTACCCAGAGGCAAGGTGGAAAGCATTTGCGCAACACACACACACTAGTGACACCCTAGGCACACCACAAAAGAGACTCCACACAAGGTTATATACAAATATCCTTTGTATTGTACATAAAACATATTAGACCACAGCCACAGATTTTTTTTGCCACCTAGCCAACTGTCATAACAAGTCATAGATCATGAATCACTTTGCCAACAAGGCAATTGTCGTAACATCACATGTAGTACACTAAAGCAAAAAGACTTATAAGTTGCACATATTCTAAAACATTATGAAAACAACACCGTACACCATCACTGTATATACCATGCCATTTCTGAAAGTACCAGTACTTGTTATTCCACCATTGCAAGGTGTAAAAGAACTTTACTCCTAAGAGCAGGGTATCAAATTGCAGTTAGGGGACGCATGGATCACCAGATAACATTGTGCCCCTTTGTACTTTAAATATGCTGCCCTAGCGCTTGAGTGCTGCTTGTAGGGGCTGCACAGTAATTCACCAGTAGTACGAGCAGGATCAGGACCTCCGTCAAGGGTTGCCACCCCGTTTTGCTATCTGATTCTGCTTATCGTGTGCCCCCAAAGGTATGCCATGAAGCAGCTGCCCGTAATTGTGTGGTGCAGCTGCAAGTGATCTCTGGGGCTTAATCCCCCTAAGGTAGGCCCCAACGCGAGTCCCCATGGGGGACTCGCCCTCTCCTTCAGGGTGATGGGGAGACCTCTCCATGTCTTTGAGTGGCCATCAGCAGCTGTCCGTAGACGTGCTGTGCAGCTGCCTTTGCCTTTTCCTCTCCTGGGACACACCGAGTTTGAGGACCAGCTATAGCCGCTCATTCAGCGCCACTGCAGTGTCTCCTGACCCGAGCGTGGCATCTTCTGTGGCGGAGTAGGGGCACTCCTCGTAATCGGACAATGTCGTTAGGCCATGGATAGGGGCTGTGTTATCTGTCCACCATACGTGCTAATCCAGGGGTGGGACAGGACTGATGAGCCTCAGAGGCCTGGCCTGCCCCCAGGTGATGAGGTCAAATCCTCCCCTCTGTTAAGCACTGCGTCGACTCCGTGCCACTGCCCATTGCCATGGTAACTGGCAGGACCCCGCTGAGAGGCTCTGCGGCAGCTCATTTGTTCGGGGTGGTTTCCCTCCACTGACCCCGCCTTCCTTGCAGAACCTAGGCACGGCAACCCGTGCTGGGTTATTGAACGGGAGCGCCCCTGCAAAGTGGCAATGTAAGTGCACGCCACTTGCTAGAGACAAGTATAGGGGTAAAGGTAAAGTGCTCCCAGGGCACTAATATTGGACAAGGGAAATGGCCAAAGATAGTGCTCTACACGCTAGGAAGCAAAAAAAATAAAGCGCTCACCACGCACTTTATCAAAAGGTGAAGAACAGTCTAGTCCTCTTGCTCCACTGCAGGCCTGCCCACCCCGCACACAGCAGGGATAATGCTCCTGACACAGTGCTCCATGCCCTCCTTCCAGGCATGTTACTTGTACATCCAGCAAAGATCTTTTTCTGACGTCTTTTGTCTCCCTGAGACTTCCAACAGGAGGCAAACACACACAAGCCCTTTGAGATTCTTCCCAAGCAGGATTTCACAGCAGGGCAAAAAGAGTCAGTCATTTTCCTCCACCATAGACAGAAGCAGCAGCTGCAGGACAACCCACCCCTCACACAGAAAAGGCACACAGTTCTTCCGCTCCTCTTCTTGGCAGGGTCCTCTTGTTTCTTGAAGTAATCTAAAGCTCTGGGGTTTAAGGTCCAATACTTGTACCCCATTTTGCCATTGTTCTTTTTGTGGCAAGGGCCTCTGAACCCAGTCCAAACCAGTTGGGTCCTCCATGGTTCAGCATGAACACAGGCGGTAGAGACAGCATTGTGCAAAGGAGACACAGCCTATTCAGGTGCAAGCAAAACTCCTCCCACCACTCTAAATGCAGACAAGGTCTATTCAGCCTAGCGATGAGCCTCCCAGGCAAGGCAGGACACACCTCAACCCACCTTGTGACTGTCTAGATTGAATGCACATCCCTAGCTCCTGTCACTCCAAAACCAGATGCTGAATACACAAACAGTCAGAGGCACATAGAGTGGTAAAGCAAGAAAATGCCCACTTTCTTAAAAGTGGTATTTTTAAACAACAGGTGTGTTAATATATTCTGAGTTCAGAGAGTCTAAACTCAATTTTATCATCTAGTCCCAATTGAAAGTTACACATGTAAAATTCTTACAGTGCAGCCTCAATGATAGCCTATGGGACAGACAGACTTTCAATAGTGAAAAACAAAATACACAATATTTCACTATCAGGACATGTCACACATACACCAGTACATCTCTTAATTTTCCTTTACCCGGCACGTTGACCATGGGGGTACCTTGGGCTTACCCGAGGGGTGCCTTATATGTAAGAAAAGGGAAGGTTTGGGCCTGGCAAGTAGGTGACCTTGCCAGGCCAGCATGGCAGTTTTCAACTGTGAGCGCAGACACTGCAGTGGCAAGTCTGAGAGACATTTACAGGGCTACTTATGTGGGTGACACAACCAATGCAGCAGGCCCACTAGTAGCATTTGATTTACAGTCCCTGGCACACTCAGTGCACTTTACTAGGGACTTACCAGTAAACCAAGTATGCCAATAATAGTTACCCAATCACATTCACAATTTATATGGAGAGCATATGCACTTTAGCACTGATCAGCAGTGGTAAAGTTCTAGCCAACAAAAACAGGGTCGGAAAAATAAGAGGTAAAAGGCAAAAAGGCTGGGGATATACCTGCAAAAAGCGCCAGGTCTAATAGTCCTGCACCCAGGAACAGCAAACTGAAACAGTCCACGTGTTTTTTTTACCAATAGGTTTGACTTTAATCTGCCAACACACACAAATATCAGTTGGGCAAGCTGTGTGGAGGCATCAGCACTCTAAAGCCAGATCATTCGTCTTTCCCATTGTTGGTTTGTCCAGTTGTCATTATTACTTTCCAGCAAAGGCATTGTTTTCTGGATGATGTCAAAATCCTAAACCAGCATAGGCTAATGCATTAGTGACGATCCAGGCATTCTACAACTTCTATGAAATGGACAATGAAGTAGAAGGGTGGTATCACATCACTTCTAATGATCGTAGTGTTTGATATGTAGTTGTTCCCGTGCACCCCTACTGCGTGCAGCAGCTGGTCAGGGGCTGTGTGAAAAATATTAGCTATAAAGCCATCATTTCCCTTGGATTTGCCATTTTAAAAATAATACACAATACAGTAGTGGACTCTCTGTACAGTTCTCATTAAATGTGGCCTGTCAATGTGTAATATGCAGCCTCCACTCTCTGTTTCCGTGACAGTTTGGGGTTCAAACCACAACACAAACAACTTATTATCAGGGATGTAAAACATGCATGGTCACCCAAGAATAATATATCATTCCCCTTCTGCAGAGCTACAGAAACAACCTCCCCAGCACGATATTATGAAACATGTCCCCATTAATATCTATGGCTTGTTTAAATAAAAAGCAAGAACATCACATACCTTGCCTTCCCATTAAATATTGCTAGGCATCGTAATGAATTAAAACAAGGAACAACTGTTCCATATGAAATGAATACAAATTTGAATAGCTGAAGTATTTGCTATATTTTCGCCTCGTGGTGTGGAACAAGGTAGGTTATCTTTTAGTTATCTGCACAATTGTTTTCCATTTTATGTTGACCTAAATTTGATCTTCATTGTAATATGTTGGGTACATGTACAGCGTTTTACTAACCTTTTACTGCGGCGCATGCCCTGGAGCCACCAGCAGTAGGGAAAGGTAGACACAGACAGAGAAACCAGCTATCCAGAACATATCAAAACCGGCATTGCGCCTGGGATTTCACAGAAGCGCAGTATAGACTATCTTCCGTACAAGAAATAAAGTAAAAATATACAGGCTAAGTGACTCTTATTGGATGACATGCACGTGTTTTCAGGAACAAAAATGGCAATTTAACTGCAATTTACTTTGAAGGATTAAACAACGCAATGCCTTGCACCCAAAGTTTTCCTTTAGACCAACATTTCCTTTTATTATTTACATTTGTTTTCAACATCAATACAGTGTTCACGAAGCAATCATGGGTGGAGGTGGGTGATGGTGGAGAGAAGTAAGCGTAGAAGCAGCACAAGGGATGGTGTGTGGATTAACGTGAAAGCAAAATGGGGGAGGGTGGGTGTTGTCAGTGGAGCAAAGCACAAGGACGATCACAACAAGAAGGGGACCAGTGCTGAGGGAAGTGAGGTTATGGAGGGGAGTGGAGGTAAGGGGGGTGTCTCAGACACTGCCGCTCTCAGGCTCTGTAAATTAAATGTGAAAGCGCTTTCAAAATTGAAATTCATCCTAGAAGCTGTAATTGCTCATAAATATACATTCTTCGGATGCCGTTCATAATAAATGTTAAAATATTTGCAATGCCATAGTTCTCGCATTTAGCAGGCGCCACAATCTCAATATAGAAAAAGTACACCTACCGTGTAACAACCAAGTAAAGGGGCCACTAACCATGGAAGGTTACAGATGACGACATGGCCGTATTAAGGAGGGACTAACAAGCCTATTAACGAGTCAGAAGGCAGCATTTACGAAGGACAAAGACACAAGCCAATGAAAAATATGGGTGGGGCTTCTCCTCCGTACTCTACCTACAACAGATCGCCAGAGCAGCGCTTGCGCGCTGGCTCAGGCTCGATCTAAAAATGGGCAATGTATAACAGAAACTGTTCCAACGTGAACATTATTTGTTATGTTTTTGCTGTACTATTTCTAGCATTTCAGGATAGGGGTTTTCAATGAGGCAAAACAAGTCTGTGCTAAATATACCAGGCTATCTATGCACAGATCTATGAAAATGTTGCAGCTAACGACTACTGTTAAATGAAGTAGTGCAGCGGTCAAAAGCCATTTGTAACTGGAGATTAGTTGTGAGACGAACAGTCTGGCAACAGTGCCAATAGAAGTGCAGGGATTATCAGGTTTTTAGGTCTCGCCTGAGACAGCGCTTTAGCGCTGCTCTCGCGAGAGCTTTTGTAAAAGGGGGATCTGGAAGTGCAAACGAGTGCTTTTCAGGCCTCCAAATACAGTGCATGTGCGCCGGGCGCGTGCACCATTTGGCAGCCTGAAAAGCACTCGTTTGCTCACTTTCACGCCCAGCGATGAGATAATGGACTGGGAAATGCATGTTTATGGCAAGGGGTCTTCGCTTGAGCTTGTCTGCTAATTAGTGCCACATGGTGTTTGGAGCACATGCCGTAGGAAGCGCTTTCCCGCAAGACAGTCATCGTGAAACAAGTGCTGAAATTGGATCGGAAGGCGGTAATGGACGACCTGTACATTTGTAAACTGGTTTTGTTCCGCTTCTTTTACTATACTGTCTGGTTTAAACATGAGCGCCTCCAGTTTTGTCTAAGGAAGCCTGGATAGCGCATCCATATCCGCTCTTATATGCCATTAGCACGCGACCTTTGAAACACTCGTATAACTCCTAAAAGCCTACAAGCACAGAAATTTGTTCGAGATATCTTCGCATGACAGGAACCCTCAGGGAGACATGATTTACCTTACCCGTTTTCTCACCCCCTCCCACAAACTATCACCACGGCCAGTTTACAATCTTGTAGAAGCGCAGGGCTCGGTGACAGCTCAGATTGTGACAGAGTGGGGTGGGCTGCCGTGGAGGGCTCTGTCTGCATCACAATTGCTGAAGATGTGTCTCTTTCCTTATCCCCCTCCGAGTGCCCCCTCCATTGCCCTAACCCCCAGCCTGCCCCTCTCTCCGCTGCAATACTTTTATCTACTTCTTTCTGTTACAGTCGGGGCCACCGGAATTATGTGCATCTGTGGCCACCGTGTTTTCGGCATGATTATGGATTTGTGGGCATTTTTCACATAATTCGTCATCTGCTATACAATCTACAGATTTTAACAACAACAAAAAAAATTCCAACTCAAACAGAACAAACTTTATTAAAATCACGGGATCTCTGTTTGCCGTGCAGTGGAAGGCCCTATGGTACGATTGACGGGTCATCTTTCAGATGCTTATGACTGCATTTGGATGTTAAACTGGTAATGAGGTGCGACCTTTGCCCAGACAGTGATAATATGTGGAAAAAATTATAAAAACAATACTATCTGAAAAGGTACCGCATTAGGTCGCATAATTTGCCCTTTCTTGCAACATAAATTGGCCCTCCCCATCGCATAATTTGGTCCTTCTCTGCCGCATAATCTTGCCGCATAATTTGGGCCTCACCTGCCAATGGCCTGGTAATAATCCTTTGCAGATGTGCAACCCGCAGCTTTGTGGGATGCATGCAACTTTCATAACGACTGTTCGATTAGTCTGCCACAGTAGAACACACATGCAGAGGCATGCAGCGTAATCTCATATTAACTCCAATAGTGCACTGCATGTGTTTACTCTAATTTTGCACTTCCTGAATTCTGGAAACTCCGTGGTGTTCAAAAATGTATACAGTTTCTCCACATAACACACACCGCCAATTAGAGACATTTCTCTACTTTGTGAATTTCACTCAGTACTTCACTCCATCAGTTTATATCAGTTCTGCACTGCATGAATGTATCCTAATTCTACACTCTTATGATTGGAAAAGTTTTACACTAAACATGGTATCTTATTTCCAGCTTATACTTGTTTCAGAAAAGGGAATGCACACCTATTCACAAAGTAATCCTTAAATTAATCCTCATGATGCATTTGAAAAAAAGATGAAGAGGGTTGATTTACGGCAGTGACCCCTGACGAAGGGCCCCAGTAGCCCGAAATGCATTGGGTATTTTAATAAAAGCTGCCTTTGGATGAATAAGATGCGTCAGTACGTGTTGTTGTAAAGAGGTCCGGACGGGCACATCAATGACATTAGAAATCTGGAAAATTGGCATGATACTGCACCTGTGGATCAAACGGGAGTTAAGAAAACAAAATTGTGCAAGCGAGTGATTACATGTCTTTAAATATGATCAATTGGTTTCAACATTAACTGAGGATTCAAGGATTAGAGTGCTGTGCCTTTGGATTGGGGCGTATGTCGCCCCAAATTGTTATTCATCTTATTTCCAGCAACTTGTTAAGACAGCAATATAAGGTGCCAGAAATGGTTATAACATTTTTTTATTATAACTTATACATTTTCAACGTGCTGCACAACATTCACAATGCGATAGTATGTGGATTGTAATAATGCTGTATCGAGTAGAGTCTAAAAATGTGTTTTTAATTATGTGGCATTGCGTGCTTTTATGTGTGGTGTGTGTTGGATTTAGTATAATGTTACTATGTGTTATGTAATTTTGTGGCATGTAAATATATGTTATTAAGTGTTATTATGCATGGTATATGTTGCATTTAGTATAGTTTAATGATGTGGTATAAGTAGGTGTTTTTGCGTGTTGTTGTGTGTAGTGTATTTATATTGTATTGAGTAGAGTGTCATAGTCCGCAGCTCTGGACTTGCGTCACATCCACACCGTGTCCATTGTACATATCAAGCTGAGGCGCGGCTATGCATTTGGGATAGTATTACACAACAATGACGTTTGACAGCAGGCACATTCGCAAAGTGCACACACGTGTTCTATTTGACAAATGTACACTCTTGAGACTTATGGAGGTGACCGGGAGTTTGTGACAAAAGTCTCTAATGTTGACAGAGGATACCATTAACCGCTGCCTCTCGCGCCACTCTGTAGTAAGCTGGAATTCCCTTCTGTGGCTGAGATATATGGAGATGACCGGGAGTTTGTATTAAAGTTATTGTGGAACGCCCCCCCCCCCTTTAATCTGAGTGTTTACCAACTCTCTGCAGCGTGCGGAAGAGTATACACGGTGCCCCGCTGCTTGCCAATGTGGAATGTGTGTTTTGCGTGAGCAAGTATTTTAGTTTGGAGCTCACTCCCGACGTCGCAATCCCCGACATAGTTGTTTGTTTACATTTTTTCCCCAACAAACATAGTCCATTTGTGTCTTAGCTTGTTTTACTGTTCAAAGCTGCCGGTGGCATGCAGCTTAGTGTCGCTTTGCAAAACGGACCGATGGTAAATATGTTTAAATAAAAGGGGCGACAGTACCTTAGATCTGGACTCAGCTTGCTGTGATACCAGCGTTTAATTCTAGTTTTAAACAAAATGCCGTCTTTAATTTCTGGAGAGTGTAAACCAAAATGAATTTGTTGTAGGTAATGTTTGCTTTTGGAATGCATGTTGATGGCATTGTTAAAAGGAATATTATCATGTCAATGCGATTAACATGCACATCAGACTTTCAGCAGCCACACTGCAGCGCACCAGCCTCCCGCCAGCATCGCTTCCAGGGGTCATCCGAGTTTATGCATGCAGCCCTAGCTGCTTATCTGAAGTAGCCCAGGGAGGGTTCACTTCTAAAAGACCCCCTGCCTTGTTTGTAGTTTCAGAGAGGGTATGGCGCATCCGGCTATGCAGCAAAACATGACTGGAATATGCCTGGCAGAGGTGCGCATTGAAAGTGTTCTTATAGGACAGCAAAATGTAGGCAGTGTAAACAAGCATTTGCAATGCAATAGGTCTCGCAGTTATACGAGTTTGAGCTATTGGCATTCTAAATGACAGTGCCTTTTATTTATGTTTTAAAAAAAACAAACTTAAATAAAAAGCATTGTCATTTACAATGCCAATAGCTCAAACTCCTATAAATGCGAGACCTATTGCATTGCAAATGCTTGTTTTAAAAGCTCCAAGTGTATGTAAATGTGTAAGATATGGCCCGCCTACAAGGCGGAGGATCGCCAGACATCCTAGGGCTAATATGGTGAAGAGCTGTAGTTTTCACGCCCATAAAAGACATGCAGCAAAAAGCCACCCCAGAGAGCCCCACACGCTTGCGAACT
Source organism: Triturus cristatus (assembly GCF_964204655.1). NCBI lineage: Eukaryota > Metazoa > Chordata > Amphibia > Caudata > Salamandridae > Triturus > Triturus cristatus. The sequence continues at coordinate 1,399,702,244 of NC_140589.1, forward strand.
CTCACAACCAAGAGCACCAAAGAGCTCTGTTTTCCATCCCGGACACAAGGCGAGCAACACTTTCCTCACCTGCTCCATGTTTGACTGTGCTGGGATTTACCTTCTGCTCCGTCTTGTGGACAGGACAAGCCTGGGAGGGGAATCAGCAGCGTCACGCTGGCTGCAGGGGAGAAAAGAGCCCCAGAAGCAGGAGGGAGGAGGAGGTAGCTGCAGCCCAAGAGAGAGCGAAGAGCAGCTGTTCAGAATAAAAAGAAGCTGTGAGGGGCAGCAGGTGTTGTTTTGGGAACGGCAGGCGAGATTAAGTGAACTGGAAGCAGCGGCGAGGAGAGAGTAAAAGATAAAGTAGTGCACTGAAGCACAACATATAGTCCATAGTGAAAGAATCCATGGCAGAACAAAACAGCCCAAAGGCGGGACAAATGGATGCTATTGACCAACAAAAAGCGAGGAATTTGTAAAAGCAGACGAAAGAACCATTGGAAAGTGCTGGGTTTGTTCAAAGCCCATAGACTGAATACCCCATGTCTCGAATAGAGAGTGCATGCGGTGCCTAGGCGAGACATAAAAAAAAGTCAGATGTGGTGAGACCCCATTGAAGTACAATGTACAAACATTCCCAATTGTATACTTTACTTACTGGCTGGGATACAGCTTGGCAGTAAACATTATCGTACACGAAAATGGCGCACCAAAGCACATGGTGCCCTACTAATGGTAGATGGCGGTATATCCATGTTCAAGATGTAACACGTGAGATTTGAGGCACCAGCATTAGAATTTTTATAATACACACCCTTTTTCCTATCTCTTTGTTACCTAAACTACAGACAGTCTGTCTCCTGGGAAAAATTGTAAAATCCAAAAAAAACACATAACATTTTTTCAAATACCCCCATTTTTGTTGAAAAATACTCCCAACTGTGTATACCTTTTCTTTTCTACATTTGTGATTATCTAAAAACAAAGCGATTTAAAATATGTGTGCCTAAAGAAGGCTTTTTCTAATACTTTTTTTCTTAATTTTGGTGTGTTGTGGAATAGCAAGTAGAGGTCGGCAATGTGTGGCACGGAAGCATGATGAAGAGGGAGAAGATTCATGGAAATAGGAAGACTAATTGAGGTAACTTCCCTCACCGCTTGTGGTGAGCGTTTAGAGTATTGCTAACGTTTAGGCATTGATGCATACATTTATAACAGCAGAATGGTGCGTAAGAACTGCTGGAATTCCAAATTAAAATAAACAAGCATTGGCAAAGAAATAGGTCTCACCTATGTGAGATCTATTGGCTTTAGCAATGTGTTTTAGCAATGTTGTACATCGGTGTGGCTGTTTTTAAGCTTGGCTAAAATTGGAATGGAGTAGAGTGTTGTAGAGTATAGTGCCGTATCATAGAGTGGAGCGGAGTGTCGCAGAGCGGAGTGGCATAGAGTAGAGTGACATGGACTGGTGTAGAGTAGAGTAGACTGTCGTAGAGTTGACTGGCATAGCGGTGAGTAGAATATCGTAGACTGGAGAGTTGTAAATTAGAGTGTCGTAGAGAGGATTAAAGTGGCATACAGTGGAATAAAGTGACATGGAGTAGAGTGTCATAAAGTGGAGTGTCGTAACATGGAGTGTCGTAGAGTGGAGTGTCACAGTGGAATGGCATACTGTGGAGTAGAGTGGAGTGGCGTAGACTGGAGAAGAGTGTCATAGAGTGGAGTGGTGTTAAGTGGATTAAAGTAGCATGGAGTGGTTTAGAGTGGACTGTTGTGAAGTGGCGTATAGTGGAGTAAAGTAGCATGGAGTGGCATAGATTGAAGTATAATGGTGTATAGTGTTGTAGAGTGGAGTAAAGTAGCATAAAGTGGAGTAGAGTGATGTAGACTGCAGTGGCAAAGAGTGGCGTGTAGTAGAATGGAGTGGTGTAGTGTGGAATAGAGTGGCATGGAGTAAAGAGTGGGTCAGTGAAGTGGCATAGTGTAGAGTGTTAAAGAGTGCCGTAGAGTGGTGTAGTGTGGAATGGCATAGAGTGTCGTAGAGTGGAGTGACGTACACTGGAATAAAGTGGCATGGAGTGGAGTAGAGTGATGGGGAAATACTGGCACCCTCCCAAGACCAAACAAATGAAACTCACCAGACATAGCAAGTTGCTCAGAAACAGAGTAAAATGTATTTATTGGTACCAAATGCAGGCATCATTGTTGATCAACAAGGAAGAAGTCAGGTCTCCTGCCTTAGGGGCTCTCAGACTGCTTCTTACCAGAGTGACTGGTTTCTGGGTGCTATATACATTTAGTAATGCCATGTCAGCAGAACTAGAATAAGGCACCAAGCCAAATATGGCTAACCGGGATGTGCAAGATCTGCACCATGCCAATTATAAACAGCTAGATATGGGCAGACCAGAAAAGGCTGGCTCGGCCCTGTGTAAGCAAATTGCACAACCAGATAAGGAAACTATTATGAAGTCAGGACAAGCAAAGTGACCTCTAAGGTGGTTTAGAATAGCTGTTGGAGCTTGTCCAGTCAAGGTCAGCTAGGAAGCCCTTTGGAGCTCTAGGCCTCATGTTAGTATGATATATCTAAGCATGATATATTTGAAGTGCATTCACATGAATTTCTATGGGGATATATATATATATATATATATATATATATATAAAGCTCACAGTTCCATTGGGTAATCATACCCATCACGGACGACAGCACTCACGGGGGAGAGTTCAAAAAGGATTTATTACTTGAACCCTGGGTTCGGCACTCAGCCTTCGTCAATTTCTGCAATGAAACGCGGCGGCCATTACACATTTTTAAAGCACTTTCAACATTTCCGGTGTAGAGACAGAAAACAGACTAATCATAAATTAGCGACAAATCATAACGCCATCTTTGAACGTCTAAAGAAAAGGAAAATAGTGCAGTAAATATAGCAATAATTCCATGTAAAGTTATGCAACCTACATTCTATATAAGAATATAAAATTTGATTTAGCCCACAGATGGGCATTCATATACTGCCTCAAAAATACCACCAGAACTAAGTAGAACACAACAACATAGGGGAGTCATACGTGAATCATGCCCACAGATGGGCTCGTATTCTATCTCCTATGACAGGGCTCGAAAATTCGCTCCACATATACATACACATATAGTACCATTTGTGTCCAATAAATACAAAAATGCAGACTTTATATAAGAATTAGAGGAAAAAATCCATCATAATTTAGCAATGTGAATCAATTCATCCTAGATGCACAGCAAGTTCTTCACTACTATTCAAACCCAGTGGATTCTTACTTTGTAAGTCGATGATGTAGCGTGATTCTAAACGCCTAAGTTTCTGTATCCTATCCCCACCCCTAGGGCTTTGTGGTACATGATCTAGGCAAAAGAAAAAAAGGAGATCCTTGTTGTGACGATGCATCTTATTATAATGTCTCGCTACTGGGTAGGATTCATCGACATTGTTTATCGCCCTCATATGTTCAAGAATCCGAATCTTAACCGGATGAATAGTGCTCCCGATATAACGGAGCCCACAAGGGCACACTAAACAATATATAGCATAAGGAGTAGTGCATGTAAGAAACTTGGTGATTTTTTTAGGTGTGCTAAGACCAGGTACATCATACGTTAAAGTGCGTTTGCTTTTCTTACAGGCTTTGAACTTACCACATGGGTAAAAACCATTAAGTGTTTTAAAAGATATCCTGGTGGGTTCTACGTCATGATAGCTATGGACCAAATGGTCTCTAAGTGATCTAGCTTTCCTGAACGTAACTAAAGAATTCGTTGGTAGATCCTCTTTAATGATGTGATCAGTGAGGAGGATATGCCAGTTCTTACGCAATATCCTCTTCAATTGATTGGCATTTTCAGAAAAAGTGGTGATCAAGCGGAAAGCGCCATTTTTGGACTTATTGACAGCTTTCTCCGCAAGTAGGTCTCTTCTCGGGATCTTATTCACTCTATCTAGGGCACATCCCAGAACTGCTTCGCTATAGCCTCTCACTCTAAAGCGTTGCATGCTCAATTCTGCTGCCTTTTCGAATTCCTTATGGCTGGTGTTGTTCCTTTTCAGCCTAAGTAACTCCCCATATGGGATACTATCAACCAATTTTTTAGGGTGGCTGCTAGTAGCAAAAAGGGTGGAATTCCCTGCGGTGCTTTTCCGATAGAGTTTAGTTTGTAGCTGTCCATTGTTTACATACACAGTGAGGTCCAAATAATTGACTTCCTTAGTGCTAACTTCACCTGAAAATTTTAGATTCACATTGTTGTAATTTAAAACCTCGATATATGATTTAGCCAAGTCAGGTGGACCATCAAATATAATGAACAAATCATCAATATAGCGATACCAAGCCTTTATCCTCAAGTTCCAAAATGCATTAGGCTCCGCCCAGGCCACCCGCTCCTCCCACCAGCCAACGAACAAGTTCGCATAGCTGGGGGCGAAGCAGGTCCCCATGGCGGTCCCCAACATCTGTCTAAACATCTGTTTTTGAAACAAAAAAATGTTGTGAGTCAGGCAAAAGTTGACAAATTCCCAAATCATCTTATTATGTTCATAAAATCTCAAATAACGAGTTTCTAAAAAGAAACGTATAGCCTCTAAACCGTCAGTATGTGCAATGCATGTATAGAGGCTCGTAATATCAAGAACCATAAGACAGTAACTAGCTTGCCATTCAATCTCATCGATGTGTGTTAAAAAATCTTTTGTATCTCTCAAATATGATTTCAATGTAACCACATGTTGAGAAATAAAAAAGTCGACATACATGGAAAGGTGTTCTGTAAGACTACCTTGGGAGGCAATAATAGGTCTCCCTGGAGGGTTTTTGATGTCTTTATGGACCTTGGGCAGGTAGTAAAAAGTGGGAATAATAGGATTTAAACATCTCAAAAACAGATGTTCCTCTAGATTCAGTTTATTCTTTTTATACCAGGAAGAAATCAACTCATGATAATCAGTGATACTCTGATTGTACATCTGTGTACTAGTTCTTTCATAGCATACAGTGTTATTTAATTGACGATATGCTTCAATTTCATACTGGGTTTTAGTCAGTAGGACTATATTCCCTCCTTTATCCGATGGCTTACAAACCAGAGAGGCGTCCTTAGATAAATTATCCAACACCTTCTGTTGCTGCTTGGAGAAGTTCGTAGTACTCTTTTTATATTTGTTGTCATGACGTAAGCGAGTGAGGTCTTTAATCACAGCATCTGAGAATGTGTCAATCGCATCGTTGGCCATTTGTGGAAGAAATACTGATGCCGGTTTAAATGGACTTGATCCTCCACTTTGTTGTATTTCATATTGGGCCATGAGTTGTGTAGGATTGATGCCAGTGTTATCAGTCTCAGTTGTTTCAGTTCTCAGATCCTCCAGTACTTTCAAAGTTACAATATCTCTACCAGTCAAAGCATCTGGTGTCATGGTTCTCTGACTAGGATTCGTATTTTGCCTAGTAGAAGGTTTCAATTTAAAGTACTTGTGAAGCTTCAGCTTACGAGTGAATTTAAACAGGTCAATCCTTGTCTGGGTAAATTCAATACTCCTCTGTGGACAGAATGAGAGACCAAGTTTCAGAACCGATTCTTCTTCCATGGTTAACACTCTAGGGGTCAAGTTGATTATCGTCAAATTTTGTTCATTCACTTCCATTTGTTGAAATACTTCCTGCTGCGGGTCATGGGTGGAGAGCCTTCGAATTTTCTGGCCCCCGCCTCGTCTTCCTCTTACTGCCTGTTCTGGAGGCTTGCCTCTGCCTCCCTGCAATTGCTGTTTCCTGATGAGTCGAAATTCCTCGTGAAAAGGAGGTGCATCCATTGGCGCCCCACTCACTGCATCTTCATTGGAGGATTCATCTCCTGTAACCTCCGACTCTGATGTATCTGGGGCCACTGCCAATGGTTGAATTGGTTTTTGTCGTAGTTCTCTCCTGGGATTATCATATTTCTTGGCGAATGTTAATATTCTGCCTTGGCTATAGTCTCTTTCAACCCGGTCGAACTTCTCTTCTTTACGCTGCTTGATTTTTTGTTCATATGTTTTCAATCTCTTTTTCATTTGTTCACGTTTTGTTTCCACGTTGGTTTGGTCTTCTTCCTTGAGCAAATCATCCTCTAATTCTTTAATCAATATTAGGGCCTTCTCACGGTCGCTCCATGCAAACCGTACAAGTATTTCAAGCATTCCCTTGCAGGACTTAGCCGTGTGTTCCGCCCATGCATCCAGCAACAAGGGATCCGGATTCTCATAGGCCGGTACTGTGTAAATTCGAAGGCCTCTCGGAACTCTGTCTACCTCCAAATAATTTTGCAGGGAGGTGGCCTCCCACCACTTCCGAATCTCTCGTTCGTAGAGACGCTCTAAGTTGGAGAATTTGGAGGCTAGGTTTGACGTCACAGGCGTTCCGTTATTATTTCTTGCATTTCTGTTAGTTCCATTTTGTTTTTTGAAAATGCTTGCGGCCGCTTCTCTGCGTTCCGTTTCGCAGAACATCATATAGGTTCTTAAATAGTTGTGTACACAACTATAATGTTCGTGCCCTTCTCCCCCTCGTTCAGTGAATATTGCGGAGAATAGATGGAGTGTACGTGCCTGAGGCACCTTACCGGGCTCGAAGTTGTCTCAGCCGTCTGTCTCAGGACACGGCGATGTAATCCCAGTATACTCAGGATGCCGCGACACTCGATCTCCAATATCCCGCAGTCACGGTGCAGCTGGAAAAATCAATGTTCATGCTCCACAACACCAGCCAGTTGCACTCTCGAACGGGTGCACGCCAAGCGGGGGTGTTCCCGCTTCAAATATAAAGCTCACAGTTCCATTGGGTAATCGTACCCATCACGGACGACAGCACTCACGGGGGAGAGTTCAAAAAGGATTTATTACTTGAACCCTGGGCAAAGACGCGTTTCGGCACTCAGCCTTCGTCAATTTCTGCAATGAAACGCGGCGGCCATTACACATTTTTAAAGCACTTTCAACATTTCCGGTGTAGAGACAGAAAACAGACTAATCATAAATTAGCGACAAATCATAACGCCATCTTTGAACGTCTAAAGAAAAGGAAAATAGTGCAGTAAATATAGCAATAATTCCATGTAAAGATATGCAACCTACATTCTATATAAGAATATAAAATTTGATTTAGCCCACAGATGGGCATTCATATACTGCCTCAAAAATACCACCAGAACTAAGTAGAACACAACAACATAGGGGAGTCATACGTGAATCATATATATACACACATATATATATATATTTTTTGTTCAACAATCCTCCCTTTAGGATAGTCCTATCCTTCATTAGTGTAAAACCAATAGCGCACAATAAAGTTTTGTGCCGTTTCCTGGTGTGCTGTCCTTTCTATTCTTGGAATCTGTTCACTCGTGAAAAACCATTGAAATTCCCCCGTTATAGTTAGTGCAGGCAACTATAACTCACACGACCGCAATCCTCTACTGATGCTAATACTGTATTTAGACACTTATTTACCCAGGTCTTCTTCCATTAATTTTTAGCTATACATATATTACAAATATTTTTTTTTCAGAAAGACATATATGTCATCAGTGATGTAATATCTTACGTCATCAGCAGAGGATTGTGGTCGCGTGAGTTATAGTTGCCTGCACTAACTATAACGGGGGAATTTCAATGGTTTTTCACGAGTGAAATGCCCAGCTAACTATAACATGTGTGAAACCTATGGTTTTTTAAGTGAATTTGCAAGGTTTTTTAAATACTAATTCCTAACTATAACGTGTGTGAAACCTATGGTTTTTTCAGTGAATTTGTACGTTTTTTAAAATGCTAAGTTATTTATTTATTTATTTTTTTAAGGTTTTTCACCGTGCGCGCACGGTGCGCTTCGCACACCGTACGCGCACAGTGGCCGCGCGGTGCGCTTTGCGCACCGCGCGCCCACGTTACGTAGTTCGCGGAATTTTTCCGTTTCTACCGTGCGCGCACGCTACGCGCACTCCGCGATTTTTCGTAAAAATTTTTAAATACATTTTTGCCCTTGGGGGGTCCTTCTGGGACCTCCTGACCAAGGCTAGGGGGTCAGGAACTGTCCACCCTGCCCCCTTTTCACGTTCTCCACCTTTGTTTTTCACCCCCTCAGAGTGCGAGAGACAAAATGGCAACCAACACTTCCTGGTTTCGACCGATTCTAATGTTTACTAAGATCTAACAACCAATCAGAATCGCACTCGCGCACGCCAGCGTGCGCGTACGGTAAGGATTACCGTGCGCGCACGGTGCGCGCCTATAGATATATATATTGATTTAAATGCTATTTTCTCAGGAAATACTGAACTGATTTACACCAGACCTGCAAAAGGCACATCCTTGACCTGAGGACTACCTCTCTGCCAAATTTCAAGTAATTCTGTTCAGCCGTTCGGGCTGTAGCTCGGACTAAAGGTCCTATGGAAAAATGCATGGGGAAAACGTGTTTTGGGACCCCCCTTTTTCTCAGCCCCCGCTTGACGAATCCCCCGAGACTTTCAGGGAAGGAGCGGAGCGGAGCGCCCCACCTATTTTGAAAAATTCGCGAGGATTCGTCAATCGGCGCCAAAGTTATTCAAAATAGAATGTTGTGGATTTCCTATGGAAACACGATCCTAACTATAACTATCTACTGGTGACCGCCAGTAGATTATATATATATATATATATATATATATATATATATATATATATATATAGGAAACATAGTTGCATATCTTTGGATGGCATTACACAGTGTTTGCATAAAATGCATATATTGTCACATTGATACATCCTGATTAGATAATTATTTTTGAACATGAACACAATGGCATGCTAGTATTCAATTCATACTACTTCCTGTGTGCATTATTATATCAGCAGGCTGTCATGATACCGGCAGCATACTCCTAATTAAGTGTCCAACAAATATTTGCTCCATGCAATGCATATTGCTACAGTGTCACTTAGTCACTCTGTTCCAGGGAACTTTCTGTAAGTGTCAGTAATTTGAAGGCACGTAGTGAGCGGTCATCTGCTTCTCCTCCTGGTTCGCAGTCATCTTGTTCAGGGGCGGTTTCACGGACCTGCCCTGCGTTGTCCTCTTCAGTCTATTTTTCTGCAGGTGCAGACCATCCCCTTTCTTCGAGACTGCGTTGTGTACTTTACTCAACAGCATCAGTTGATGACACGTCCCTCTGACACTTTATGATGGGCCCTCATGAATCGTAGAAATGGTCTGGTCTGTCCACTCCTTGACTGTTGTGTTGCGCGGCTCCTCTGGTGACAGATGTTCATCAATTTCTGGTACCATCCTCTCAGGCGCTGGGGTGATGCCCTGCATCTTGTCCCCTCAATCCATTTATGGTGTTGGTTCACCGTCTGTGGTCCAGTCCACCTAGAACTAAGAGAAACAGCTTTTATTTTTCTCACCATGACCATGTCTCCATAGTTGCTTTAGAAGTCTTTGCCCCTATTGCATGCAGTACTGAAGTCAGAGCATCAGACCATTTCAGGCCTGTTCCATCAGTTGCCTTTACTATTAATCTATTCTCCTCCTGGCCTCAACGTTTGCGGGTGGTATGGGGTATGCAGGTTATACCTTATTCCCTAAATCAATATTTTGTGCATAAATGCAGTCACTAAGTGATCTCCTCTATCGCAATTTATGCCCTAGTGGACTCCATGCGCACCCGCCGCTGCATCATTCTTCCCTGTTGGATACACCTCTATTTATTTTGAAAACGTATCCACCCACACCAGCAAATATTTCAATCCATTTACTTGGAAGCAAAATGCATCTGCGCATTCATCCTCCCTTGTGCAATATCAGAGGGTCCCTGCTCCAGTCTTGTAAGGGGAAGGAACATACATGCTTTGGGACACAGGCATCTCACCCTGGTAGGCCAACACTCTCTTAAATATTCGGCTCACATCCATCATCAATCCAGCCTCTATGTTCATCTGGTGTTGCAGACCATTGTGCTTCCTTTACATTAGCTTGCAACAATTGTCTCTGAATGAGCTGTATTTTTGGAATGCTTTATTCATTAGTTCCTTCTGCACTGGCTGTACCATGCTCCCTTTTTCTGCTGTGTCAGCGATGGCATTACCTTTGGCTAACTTAGTATTAGCTCCTGTGTAGACTTGACATTTTATTACCGCTATCCTGTTGTATAATAGTATTGCCTTTAACAAGATCCTTACTCAAGGACCATTACTATTCTGTGATACTTCCACAGTTGGCCAGAAATCAGAACTGTAAAGCATAAGGTGAGTCAGTGTAAATGTTAACAGTTTTACCCTTTTATTTTTACAGAGTTTTATATAGCACGAACTTGACCCGAATCGGGTATCAGAGCGTTTTACATAGCACCAGGTGCATTACATGAGGACACATTAATTTTTGTTAGGCACGGGGAGATTAAATGATTTGCCCAGAATCACAGGATGTTCAGTGTCATTGCCCAGTTCCCCAGATTCGAGGTCGACTGTCCTAGCCGTTAGGCCAACTCCTCTCTCCACCCTTGACTAGTATTCATGCTTTTGTTACAGCATACAGCTCATCTTATTGGGTAGATTTTCCAAGTGGCAGAGCTGCACTTCAGCTATTGCTATAGCATACCTTGCTCTGTAATTAGTGGCTATCAGTCTGCTGGAGCAACCATCAGTGTACCACTGATATAATCTGCCTTTCCTAGTTGTGTCTAATCTTCATGTGGTGCCGGTTTCTACAATCTCAACACCAACATACTCAGGGGTCTCATCTGTCTCTAAGAGAATGGATCTCATCTGAATAACCTATTGCAGGTAATACTTTTACCAAATTAACAGGTGGGCATCTTATTATGACATTACAATTAGACAACATGGTGCCATTATAAGCTGTGTGCCTGCCAGCAGAAACATGTTGTGTTGCTCCAGATGACAACAACAACCGTACCAAATGTGGCACCTAGACAATACAAGTATAGTCCAACACAATGAGAGCCGTCCTCTCCACCATCACAGCTGCCGACCCCCCCCCCATCACTTCTGAAGGCAAAGTCACATAGTAGTATGCCACAGGCCTTTCTTTTCCAGCTGTGTCAGCACACCATTGGCAACACCACATCATTTGCAATGTCATTTTGCTCTGAAACCGAGATAGAAAGGCAGTTTGTAGTCAGGCAGTCCCCATGATGGCGCAGTACACAATGTCTCTTTCAATTTCTTGAAACAGTTTGCAAGTTCATTGGTCATAGCATCTGCCTTCAGGGACCCATTGGTGGCAGCAGTTCATTATCCCCAGGAAGGACATCATTCCTTTCTTGGTGGGCAGGAGCTGAATGCCCTGAATCAATTTTATTCTGTCAGGTGGAATGCTACTCGTACCTTGGAATTTCTCATAACCCAGGTAAGTCACCTTGTTTTTGCAGCACTGGCATTTTTACAATGAGGCTTTGTGTCTTCTCTCCTGGAGGTAGTTCAGCTGAGCTACAGTGTCTTTTTCACAGACTTTCACAGGCCTCAAGAGATGAAGATGTCACAAGGAGGTCACCACATACTGCAAGACAATGCTACCACCTTCCAGGCATAGGTGGTCCAAGTCTCTCTTTAGTGCCTGTGCTTTGACCTTGGGACTCACAGGGAATGAAGTGTACTGGGTATCACTTAGCGCAACGGAAAAGAGGCTTTCACACTGTGGATGGACTTTAATGCTAAAACCCACTGAGGAGAGAAAAATACTCTGCCTCTTCTGATATAAATGAGAACAACAGGCTCTAAGGGAACCACAATTTCATAAGCTAATCACTTTATGGGGACAGCATGTTTTCACCACACTCTTTTTTTTTTTTTTTTTTAATATCACTTTATGGGGAGGGCAGTTTTCCAAATCTTTTGGTTCCCTAGTTCTAGAACCTTATTATTAGTGATCTGTACAGCCATTTCCCTTTCATATTTATGAAACTGCAGTTTAACAGCATTATTCATCATCTCTCAACACATCCATAAGTGTGCTACAGGGGGTGCATACAACAGAGAATCCTTACTGAAGCTGCAAGCAGTAAGTGCCCTGTTCTAACCTATCCTTAGGTATTTGTGAGTAAATTCCATTTATTCAAAAAAATATTCTGCTGCAAAAATGTGTTTCCAGAGGGCCATATCCCGATCAAATTGGTGGGGTGCATCCATATTAAAATTGTGAGATGTATCCCTTTATCTGCCATCTTATTTGAAACATGAGATTCTCCTCGGGCGTGTCTGATACCTACATCCTGAAACTCTGGGCAACAGTAACCCTGATACCCTACCTTATCTACTCTCTGGTAACTACGCTGTGCCCCTTGATAATGTTCTTTAGTAGGACAAACCCCACCCTGCATATCTCCTCCAAAGGTATTATTTCTCAAGAAAACAGCGATATCCCCATCTGCTTCTAACAGAATATGCAATATTACCTTTAGCTAATGTTGAACTACAAAAAGAGGGACAGAGGGGGCTATTTCCGCTCACAAGGGAGCGGGAGGTCCAGCAAGAAGAGGTGCCCCAGGAATGCACATTACCAACAAAGGGGGTATTCCTGCTGTTCCTCAATATATGAAAGAAGAGGAAGAAGAAGAAGAGTCAAGTGAGAGGCTGGATCCAACTACATCCAATATATGTTTAGAGTTGGTAATCCATTTGTTGGATAATAATGCCCTCACACACCCTTTCAGGTGTCATGCTTCATCAAATGGGCTGCTCCTCGTCGGGCCGGCGGTGCAATGCCTAACGGGCTCCCTTAATAAGGGGCACTTTATCGGAGATCTTCAATCGAACTGCCGTATGGTGAAGTGCGGGTGTGGGGACCTGGGTGATGTAGATGTGACTAAGTGATTTAAAACAGGGTTGAGAGTGCCAGCTAGGGATTAATTTTATTCTGGGGGCCTCCTTCCCTGATTAAAAACGTGAAGGTGTAGCACTCAGCAGAGTATAATGTCTCATGTGAGAGTGGCCTATGTTATAATGGTCAACATGTTTCTAGCTTGGAGTTATTACACTCGCGATTCTTCAGGACCTATGAAAAAAACTATCTACAAATGGAGAAAATGTAATACTAATAGTATTCTCAATTGAATGGTGTGAAACGAGTCAGTATCTCCTAATAAAATACCTGTTGGTGTCTGGTATTACCTGTAGAAGGAAAAAGGTAGGTGATGCCAGTTAGAAGGAAGACCATAAACAGGAAAATTCAAAAACAGCCATAGCCATGACTCTTCAATCGTTCTTTAACTCAGGTGGTGGTGATTTCTAATGCTATACAACGCATCAGAATACATTAGTTGGTGGTGAATTCCCACGGTGTGCTAAAGTGACTGTTCACCTGTGTGGAATTCATTAAAATGCAGCAAGAAATAAACTCAGAGGACTCACCCTATTTAGTATCAGTCCAGACCACAACAGTACCCGGTGGGTGCATCATGAGCAATAATTCCTCATTAAGTAGGACTGTACATGAGACCAAGTCATGAAGTGGGTAAAACATAATTGGAACATGATTGTAATAAAAAGATAATTGAAACATGATTGTAATAAAAAGAAGCATCAAACATGTTAGCACAAATTCACAGCGAGTAAATAGCTGTAAACATTCATCTCATATGAAAATACGATGTTGAACTAGTCAGAATAGCCAATGTCAATTAGGAGCAGTTATTCAATGGAAACAGATGTATATCAATGGAGAATGGTGTAGTGTACAAAGATCAGCTGGTTATCATATAAGATTGGCGCCGTGTGGATGCAAAACGGCGTTCGAGAAATAGTTGACTGACGGAGGGAAAATTAATAATGAATCCCTCATGTGAACAAGGAGCACAGAGCAGTGACGGTCAAACCGTGTGGGGCATGTCGTGTAAAATGACTCCAAATGCGAAGACCAACTAAGGTGTTGGACTGGAGAAATGTAAGACCGGTGGCCAGCAGGTGTAAACCAATGTATGGTAAGAATGGCCTCTAAGCCCGTGGGACAAGGCGGAATGTTCAAGTGGGGCTCGCACTCATGTCAGTGTAAGTATTAATCAGTGATGAGCTAATCTGCCTGTCGGTGAATATACGGGAGCTCGGAACTGACTAGTAAGTGAGCTTGTGTAAAGTAAAGCAATTTAATGGAGACGAGGGATGTTCGGCAAATACATGAGAGCGCTGCTGGTCCTCTCGCTATGGTAAGAATGGCCTCTAAGCCCGTGAGTCAAGGAGGAATGTTCAGGTGGTGCTTGCACTCATGTCAGTATAAGTATTAATCAGTGATGAGAGACTCTGCCTGTCGGTGAATACACGGGAGCTCGGAACTGACTAGTAAGTGAGCTCGTGTAACGAAAAGCAATTATGGAGACAAGGGCTGTTCAGCAAATACATGAGAGCGCTGCTGGTTCTCTTGCTATATAGGGTACATCAGGGTTAAAAAATCTTAAAAACATAATCGAGCGTTATTAAGAAAAATGCTACAGGGAGAGCGCGGGAATACTCACGTTTTCCGTAGCTCAAGTCAATCGATTAGACCTACCCTCACCACCGAGTCCGTATATTCACCGACAGGCAGATTAGCTCATCACTGATTAATACTTACACTGACATGAGTGCGAGCCCCACTTGAACATTCCGTCTGATGTAGAAATTGTCCTAGAAGTAATTAGTAATAAGTCTTCACCTGTGGGAGGACTAGATAATTGACTGTCAATGGCGTATGAGGATGATCCCAATGGCGGGTTGCTATTCTTAGTCAGTTTTGAAATGGGTGCTGATATCAGGGCTAGTCCCTGAATGATTTTGGATGGGCCAATTAATTGGAAGAGCTCAAATTCTGACCCTGCAAATTATAGATTGATATCCCTCCTGGACATGTCCTCTCAGATCTATGCCCAAGCCCTATTGAGACAACTTGAGGAACGGGCATTTGGAGCAGGAATTATCTCAATATACCAAGAGGGGTTAGGACAAAATCATTCTACTATAGATCATTGCTGTGCCCTATGGGGAGCTGCCAGGAGGGCGATGGAAACAGTTGGTAAACTTTGCTGTGGTTTCGTCGACGTCTGGGCAGCTTTTGGCCGAGTGGATCGAGGTATCCTATTGGAGAAACTTCATAAATGGGGCATTTCATGGGAACTGTTACGTATGATTTAAAAAAAGCTACACAGAAATAATTGGGTACAGGCAGACCTAAATGGATCTGGTGCATTATCTGAGAATATCACTGTAAAAAGCAGGAATACAATCCCTTTCTTTCCAAAAATAGGTGCATTACACATTAGCTGTCACATGTACACTGACAATCTAGTTTTAATGGATTATACACTGGTAGGCCTCCAATTAAATGTCGAAAAAACTAAAACTCTGAACTTCTCTAAACGCCTGATTAAATTTATGTGGTATTTAAATAAAACTTCCCTGTAGTAGATCAGTGAACATAAATGTCTTTGACTCATTTTCCAAGTAATTTAAAATGGTGTAAGCATATCGCAAATAGAGGAGTCCTAGTGCTATCAACTGTAAATGCACTGAAATGGTGTGACCAACGATTTGGGGGGATATACATTTGAACATATTAGGAAGGCTACACTGGGAAAAATTATTTCGCAGGCACTTTATGGAGCGGAGTTATTAGCCTTTGATAAGTGTGTGGATTTTGAACGTTATTCAGCGATTCATAGCTCAAAGACGCTTTTGGACCTACCTAACACGTGGTGATTCGGGCAATTTGGCAGTAATTGGGTTTTGACTCCTGGTCTCCAGTCGCATGCTCATGAGTCCTGCGGTTACTTTTTTTGTACTATCTGCTCAAGCACCGACAAAAAAATATTCCACTCTAATGCTGAAGGATTTGTTGACTTGATCTGTCTTGATCTGCACAAATTTTGAATTTCATCCATAAATGTATTCCAAATTCTGAGATAGGTATAGATATTTTAATGATTGTTAGTTGTTTGCCTCTTAAAAAATTAAAAAAGATTCTGAAAGATGGAGTATGAGAGAATACTGTCCCTATAGATAGATTTTTTTTTTTTTTTTTTTTTTTTTTATTGGCATTTGTAATTGTTTACAATCGAACAACAACCAAAACATTTCGGTCACAGCACAACAGCATCCTTCATCCAAATTATCTGTTTGTTTCTTAACCAGAGGTCCTCTACCCCCACCACCTTTCCACTCATATGCTAGTCGCTTGATGACTCTGTGGAAACATTTTGCAGATATTGGGTGAAATATACCCAGTAGTCTCTGGGTTTTGATCCAGCAGGGAGTTCCTCTTCATAGGTTCTCAGGGTGTCTCTACAGTACGTTAGATCCGTGAGCCAGTCTTTCAGTTTTGGGATCTTCCTCCCATTCCAACAGAGCGATACCCTTCTTTTGGCCATAAGCAATGCAATCACGCAGAACCTGCGCTTTAGGGCCCGTATCTCGGGCAGCAGTCCTAGCAAACAGGTTTTAGCCTCGCAGCGCACCTCACCCCCCACCATGGCCCCCAGTAATCTCGTCACCTGCTCCCAGTATTCCCCCACTGCCTCACACGACCACGCCAGATGAATGAAATCTGCACCATCAGCCCCACAACGCTCGCATCTAGCATCCCCCCGCAGCCCATAGCGGTGCAGCCTAGCCGGTGTGTAATATGTTTGGTGCAGGTATTTGAAGTGTAGTATGCGGAGGTTACCATTAGGCGTCAGCATTCCCGTCAGGGTGCAGGTAGCAGTCCACTCCTCCTCCGTTAGCTGTGCATCTAGACAGCTATTCCATTTCTCCATTGAAGTGTGTGTGTTCCCCGCTATGTCCCCCTGCAGTTTTGTATAGAGTGTAGATACCAGGTGCCTTTTCGCAGGTGTGGTGATCAGCCATTGCAACGCGGTCAGTTCTTTCGGTTCCAGCGGGTAATCTGGATACAGTCGCTTCACAGCTCTTTGTAGCCTGTAGTAATTGAAGCGAAATAGCGTGGACATGTTACTAATGAATGTGAGATGTTCAAGTGTTTTAAAGGTCCCGTTTTCGTACAAATCACCTACAGTGTCAATGCCTACCTGCCGCAGCAAGTCCAACCCCACTCTTTCTTGCGTTACCGATATAGCCGGGTGCCATTGGAGCCTGAGCGCCGGGGCATACAGCGGCAGTTTATTGGCCAGTCTGCCCATGGTATGCCATGCTTTGTTCGTTGCGTCAATGGTATTTATGTCTTGCGTATGCAGTGGTGGCCTACGATGGGTGATAATCGCCTCGAGCGGGACAGGCAGTGCATCCCCTTCTTCAATCGCAGTGTGGGTGAGAAATGGGATCCTGTGGTACCAATAGTGTGCGTACTGTGCCTGCGCACAGAGATAATAATGATAGAAGTCTGGGACCCCGAACCCTCCTTGACTGTACGGCAACGTGAGTGTCCGCATCTCTACCCTGGCCGACTTTCCCGCCCAGACAAGCCGGAGGACCATCGAGGTAATCCTGCGGAACACCTCCATTGGGGGGTGAATAGGGATGTTAGTGAACAGGTAAAGTAACTTCGGCAGAATCACCATCTTGACGATAGCAATGCGGTCAGCCAGCGATAAAGGCAGCTGTATCCATCTCCCCACCTTCTCCTCCAGTGTGTCAATCACCGTCCCATAGTTAGACCTGATAACAATTTCCGGGTCCCTGTGAAACCATACCCCCAAATATTTTATCGGGTCCGTTTTCCACTCCAAGGGATAATCTATGGGGTGCGGGTGTGTGGTATCAGTCAAGGGAATAATCAGGGATTTGGCCCAATTTATAGTGACACCAGATTTACGCGCAAATTTTATGTATTCCCTCAACAGTGGATTCAGATTGGTCTGTGGGTCCCTCACGTAGAGTAGCATATCATCTGCGTACAGTGAGATGTGCAACGGCCGTTGCGGAAACTGCAGGGCCGAATAATGATGTCCCTGTCTTATCTTGCAGGCGAGCGGCTCCAGTGCTATTGCAAACAAGAGAGGGGACAGCGGGCATCCCTGCCTCGTCCCTCTCCGGATAGCAATGGTGTCTGAAATATAGTTGTTTACCCGAATCCGCGCCACAGGTGCATCATATAGCAAGTGGATCCATTGAAGGAACACGAGTGGGAATCCCATCCTCCGCAGTACCTTAGTCATATATTTCCATTCTAGAGAATCAAAGGCCTTGGCTGCGTCCAGAAAGACCGCCGCAGCCTTCGTCACAGGTGTTAAGTAATGCGAAAGCGCAAACAACGTCCGTGTATTGTGTGCAGTGGAGCGTTCTGGTATGAATCCAGACTGGTCAGGCAAGATCAGTCTGGGCATCAGCGGGTTCAGTCGAGCAGCAAGCAGCTTAGCCAAGACCTTGTTATCCACGTTTATGAGGGACAGTGGTCTATAGGAGTCACATAGCTCCGGATCTTTCTGTGGCTTGAGGAGTGCCAGCAGTATTGCTTCCCGCAATGTTGGCGGCAGTTGTTGTTGCTCATGAGCGTTACCATACATTTCCACCAGACGAGGGGCCAGCTGGTCAACAAACGCCTTATAAAATTCGCACGTAAAGCCATCGGGGCCCAGAGCCTTACCATTCGGCAGTGACTTAATTATGTCTGTGACCTCCTCTACTGTGACTGGTTGGGATAAGTATTCGCGATGCGTGTCTGACAGCCACGCTATCGCCACGTCTTCGAGGTACTCCCCGATTTCAGCCTCAGCGGCCGTAGGCCTGGAGGCATACAGCTCCCCGTATGCAGCCATAAATTCCCCCAGTATTTCTCGCTCGCCATACTTTCGTTCACCCCGCTGCCCACGGATCACCTGTATGTTCTGCGGTGCATGTCCCTCACAGATTTTAGCCGCCAGCCGCCCTCCTGGTCTGCCGCCCTCCCCATAGGCCCTTGCAACCTGTCGTTTCATGGTATATTTAATTTCATCGTCCGCGAGTCTCTGAAATTCGGACAGTGTAGTTCGAATGTCCCCCAGTATCCGAGCATTTTGTGTGCGTTCGTATTCACGTTCTAGGACTCGGAGTTTATCCTCTCTGGCTCCGATCTGCCGTTGGATGTCTTTAAGTATGCCTGCGTTGGTGCTTATGCAGACGCCGCGTATAGTAGCCTTGCAGGCCTCCCAGAGCACTCCCGGGTCGGTCGCTGTAGGCGCGTTATTGTCAAAGTATTCCTGTATCGCCTGCCCGATGGTATCAGTGTACAGGGGGTCTATGAGTGCTTTAGCATTGAATCTCCAACTGAACGGAGGTGGCGTGTAATTCGGGAGCTCCAAGGTGAGGAGCACCGGGCTATGATCGGATAGCGTTCTAGGTAGGTGACGAACCTCCCTCGTCCACCGTGCAACGTCACCCGATACCAGCCAGTAGTCAATACGGGACCAGCTACCGCGCGACGTAGTCACATGAGTGGCTTCTAAGTCATCCGGGTGTCTATTCCTCCAAATATCAGTGAGTGCCTTATCCACCATTATGTCCTGGAGGACATGAAGTGCGTGCTTATGTGGCTCCGTTGTCGCCCCAGAGCGGTCAAAGTCATCACAGAGCGCAATATTAAAGTCTCCACCCCACACCACATGGGGAGCCTGTACTTCGCGCAGTTTGCTCCACAGTAACTGGTAGAACTGCGGATCATCCACATTAGGCCCATAGACATTCACCACAGCCAGCCTCTGTCCCCGCAGGAGACCAGTCAGAACAACAAACCGTCCCATGTCATCCTTCTCGACCGTCTCAATTGTATATTTCAGCCCTTTTTTTATCAATACCATCACCCCCCGTGCGTAGGAGGAGTAAGAGGAATAGTGTACTGACTCGGCCCACCTACGGCCCACATTTACTCGGCGTGACGGTGCGCAGTGTGTCTCCTGTATGAGTGCAATATCTACGCGCTGCCTGTCCAGATATGCCAGCGTTTGCCTGATTTTCTTGGGGTTGCCAAGCCCTCGGACATTCCATGTTATTAATCTAAGAGATCTCGCACCTAATTCGCTGTCGGCCATCTCCCAGCAATAGCATGTATACAACAATCACCCCGACACCTAGCGGGCGCGTCCCTATAGCTGTCGCAGCGGGCAAGGACCCTCAGGCGTCGTAGCAATTTTACTCGGAATTCAGCGATGCGTCTCATGCACAGTGACCAACATTTCAACTTCCCAACCGTATCCCACTTCTCCCCACCCACTTCAGCACCCCAACTATGCCAAAGACATACCCCATAACTAAGGTCAAACATTAAGATAACTGGATTCGGGGATCTCCCTCTTTGGGGGACCTCCTAGAACACACCACTCCATCCAACTCAATGGATGTGGACGGGGACAAATCCCTGTTCAGGACCTCATAGGTCCCACATCTGTGTAAGCATCGTACCGACCCTCCCCAGGACCCGTCACAGCCTCAGCAGCGTTCACAGCGTCCCATTTATAGCATTACTGTCCTGCTAGTAGAAAGTCACTTTCCGGCCATTTGCTCATCCCTCCTCCCGCACCTGACCTACATACCTATGATCTAGTCCTGTTAGTCAGGGCTCTTTTCTCCCGCTGTGCATCCGAGTGGTTCGTCTACCACCCCAGAAAAACGAACGCCATCCCCTCAGGGAACGGCTGCTTCCAACTGTATGCGGTCTCTGTCCGATGAGGGAATCCTACCCCTGAGCTCTCGTAGTCAGGAGCCACTGCAGCACCACCATGACTTGTAAGGTAGCAGTATTACCGGTTCCCAGCCCCTCAGAGGCCCCGGCACGATCATTCACAGCAAATGCACTCACAGTCCGTGCCATTTTAGAAGTCACTTCGCCGGCCTTGACGCCCTCCATGGTTCACCCCGCCAAGGCCGCGGGTTCAACACGAGGTGTAGAGCAGGTTCGCCGGTCTTCTGTGGTCCTTTTGCACAATACTTTAGTCAGCGTCCGTGGCTTCCTCAACTCTCCGCCTCTCCTTTCGCTTAGCTCCGATTTTTTTGATAAGTTCAGACGCCTCTCGGGGCGAATGGCACAGCACCGCACGTCCGTCGTGCGTTATCCGTAGCCGGGCAGGATAGAGCATAGCATAATCAACCCCCATATCACGAAGTTTCTTCCTTACCGGATTGAACTCCTTCCGCGCTTGTTGGACTGTGAGGGTGAAGTCCGGATAGAATGCCAGTGTGTTTCCTTGGTGCGTGATCTGTTGTTTCTCACGCGCTATTCGGAGGACAACATCACGGTCCCTGTAGTTGAGGACTCTGGCGACTATGGGCCGCGGGGGTGCCCCAGGCTTCGGTCTTGGGGCCAGCGACCTGTGGGCTCGTTCAATGAGGAACATTGGGGACAGGTGCTCCGCGCCCACAACGTCCTTAATCAGCCCTCCGTCTTTTGCCTCATCGCCTCCAGCAGTCTCTCAGCCTCCGTATATTTTTGGGTCGTGGCTTGGGAGACGTCCTCCAGTGCCCCAATTCGGGTCTCTGCCTCCGTTAGCCGCTCCCCGTGCGCATCCAGCTTCGCCGCCATGTTGTCGACTCGCAGTGTGATGGTATCAAGTTTACCATGTACGTCCAGTAAGCTCTGCTGGATGGCCCTCAGCGCCTCCGCCATGCCCTGTGGCGTTGTGTCATCAGCCCCCGTTGTGTCGTCTGGTGGCAGAGCGGCGCCCTTAGTCTGGCGCTTGGTTTCAAAGGGGAGCTTCGTTTGTGTCTTCTCCGGCTTCCCCATTGTGTCCGAGTGCGCCACTGGGCCCCCTGGGTCCCGCCGACAAAGGTCACCTATCGGCCCCCCCGCAGGCGGAGTTCAGGGGTGTCGCAGCTGTACGGCAGGTGCACAGCTCTCCGCAGCAGCTCAGGTGTTCACCTCCTCATTCCAGCCGCTCGCCCCGCATGGGCCCCACTGCCGCCACTCAGCGCAATTGCGATCGCTATGTGACCCAGCTCTCTCCGTCCCGCCAGCAGGCTCACGCGCGTACCACCATCTGCTGGGCGCTATATGTAACGTTCATGGTCGCAGCGCACATGGATCTCGCCACTGTCCGGGTTTTTCATGCCCATGAGGCCAGTCTGCAGCAGATGTCCTCCTTAGTGGCAGGCGAGTCGCTCCTCGATCCTTCAACGGGGGCCCCAGCAGTCGCCTCGTCTCTCCACCCTCACAGCCCCCACTGCAGCACAGCGCTATGTACCTCCATCCACGCGGCCGCACCGCAGTCTAGTCCTCACCTCCTCAGCGGTCGATCAGGCAGGCAGCCAGCGCGTAGTCTTTCACGGGGCCTCAGCAACGCCCCACAGTCTGTGCCTGTACCCCCCGGGCTCCCGCAACGCGTCAGGAGCGAACAGCCGATGGCCAGGCGGCGATCGCGTTCCCCACCGGCTGCAGTCTTTAATGGCAGGGCCGACGCCATCCAGATCGCGTCTTCGTAACGGTGGGCGCCGCCATCTTGGGAGCTGTTAGCCTCTCGCGCCAGGAATCACCGGAGTTCGTTATTTCAGGGAAAGCGAGGCTCTCGAGTGACTCTCTCATCCCCCTTTCGTGGAGGGCAGTCTCCGATCATTGCTGCGATATGTTTCTGGCCGCGGCGCGTCCCCGGTCATGCTTTTTGCGCCATTAGTGTTCCCCGTCCGGCGGAGCTGTCTCAGGAGGCAGCCATTCCGCTGTGCGCCCTCTAGCGCCCCCCTCCCTATAGATAGATTTGTAATTAGAGAAGAGGCAGTCAATTGTGCTTATGGTAACTAGTCTTTGGAGGAGCTGGGACTTTTCCATATATGTATAGGATACCAGACAGAAATATGAGGAGTATAATATTGTGACTCCAACTCCTAGTTGGAGAATTAATTGGCTTCAGGAAAAAAGGTGATTAAAACGTAGCGTTTTAACTTTTGTACATTGTCTACATTTTAGCTAGCTGGTCTTTTTCATAGTGTAGAAGCTGTTCTTTTATCTGTATTATTTAATTTCTATAAGAAATACTTCTGGAAAATAAAGAAATTGACTGACTGAGTGGGTCCCTGTTGAATGCACACAGAAGCAACAGAGGAGCAGCCCATGGCTTGCACTGGGTACACGCAGTGATGGCAGATGTGCTATATTTTTTTTAATCAGAGCAGCAGGTGAATGCCAGCCATAGATGATCTAAATCCATCAGAAAGCAGCCCGCGGGAGGGCACTGTTTAAAGGCTGACAAGATACATGCCTTTTAGGGTCTTTGTTGAGCACTTGTAACCTTATGTAGTTAAGATATATTTTTTTGAGTAATGTCTGTGTGATGCTGATTACTTATGTTTAAAGAGGTGATTATTAAATGGTGGGGTTTGGTGTATGTGCAAATGAGAATATTGAAAGAGACTATGGAAAAAGAATGAGAATGTTGGGTACAGGCCCAGAGTCATTATGAGGCCACATGAAGTGCTTGTCATGGGTCATTCATAATCCAAGGTACAGGAACATAAACTAGGCCAAGGCTTCCTGGTACCTCTCTCAACAGGAATTCCCTTAATACAACATCACATTCGGAATCATTCATGACTCTTTTCACCTCACCTTTCACCTGCTTTTAAATCCAACCTTCCTCATACCTCTCCACATTCTCTCAATTTCAGATTAATCCTATGGTGTCTCTAAAAATTGCTGCCAATCTTGCAATAGATTCTTTCGCGATTCAGATTCTGCCATATTTATTTTGTGAGGCTTGCAAATTTTCTTTTTATTCATAACTACTCTTAATTCTTTAGCCACTCTCTCTAATTTTTATGTGCGCTACAAGCTTGATTCCCTGCTGCCAAATTCAAAAACACTAGCTCATCAAAAGTCAATTTGGCAGTCTTGTAATGATCAAGATCTGATTCAACACATTGTTTTACGTTCACTTGACTCGCTGCAGAACCACTCTGAGTCACTGCTATCACACTCTTCAATGTTTCACCAGCTTTAAAATCTCCTCCTTTCACACTGGTTTCACACAACTGCGAGTCTTCAACTTCATTATGTCATGGTGGTCTTCTCAGCACATCATCCAACATTTCATCCTTTTCATCAAAATCATCCTTATAATACTCTCTCGTTATTATGTTTATTCTCTTTTGGTTTTAGCATTTTTAGACCTGCAGCAATCCCAAGAAATGCACCAAATGTTGTAAGCACTTTCGTATGCCACACCTTTTCCTCATACGCAATATAGGATCCATCCAATTATGTGGAGCCTTACCAACCTCACTTCTCAACCTTTTCTCTTGAGCCTCTGTATAACCTCTCATATACCATTTGTTCAATGCTTCAAACTGCACAGTTTTCAGTTCTGGATTATTAGTTTCAAACAAGCAACGTCTCAAGTACATGATTCTTTTAGATCAAAATTATAATTTTTCAGGAAACTATAATTTTTTTATTTTGAGTGGCCTTGTACTACTGTTTAAACCTCAAACAAATGTGAATGCAAGAATTTACGAGCATCTCAAAAGCGGGACTTCCGACTGGTGGTGTAGGCTGTCCTTTCGATAGCAACTAAGACTTAACTAAATTTACATCCATTTTAGATCAAAAAACCTTCACAATAAAATACTGGAACAAACACAATATGACTTTACCTCACTATCTCAAAACACAATAATTGAATAAAACAAAACATTAAAACCTGTGTCAAGTAGAATAACTAAATGGGTCGTTGGACTACAGGATTATAGTTTCGATATCAAATATCTTCCTGGGGTTTAAAACAAAGTGGCTGATGCATTGTCTTGACTTGTGACTGGAGATGATGTAGATATTGAAGGTGAAGAGGAACAAGAAGAGGACTTAGTTTGTGCTGTTGAGGAGAACATTATAGATAAAGCCAGATGGGAAGAGGCCTTGCATGCTGATGGTGATCTAATGAAAGTCTTAGAGTTTATTAAAGTAGGTTGGAGAAATAAGCCCAAGGATAATGAAGTTCTGGAGAGGTTGTGGCATGTCAAGGATCAACTTTCTGAATTGAACGGTCTGCTTGTCAGAGGTATGAGACTCATCCCTCCAAATTCAATCAGGGAGGAGCTCATCTCGTTGGCTCATATAGGACATCTAGGCATTTCGAAAACAAAAAAAAGACTAAGACTATCGTATTGGTGGCCAGGGATGGACTTACAGATAGAAAGGAAAATCAGGGATTGTATGGAATGTGCATTGAGTGAAAGAGTAGCCAAGCCAAGGGTTCAACCCATGGTTATAAGGGACCGTCCAGATGGTCCCTGGAAAGAAGTAGGCTTGGACATTGTTGGTCCTATTTGCTTGTCTGGTACTGACTGGTACATACTGGTTCTTGTTGATTTCTACTCAAGGTGGCCAGAAATCGCCATCACTCGTGGTATTGAGTCAAAACATGTCATTTCATTCCTAGAAAAGCTCTTTGCGAGGGAAGGAATTCCTTGCAACATCCTAACAGACAATGGTGTACAATTGGTTTCTAGGGAAATGGAACAGTTTTTGTCTAAGCCTGGTATAAAACACAAAAAAATCCTCACTCTATCACAAATGGGATGGTCGAGAGATTTAATCGTGTGATTAAGGAGAGCATTGAGATGGCTAAGACGTCTGGTTTAGATTGGCGTACTGAGGTTTGGAGGAAGGTTAAGGTATATAGATTATCTCCCCATGCAGTCACAAAGAGAACTCCTTTTGAGCTTTTTAGGGGTAGATGTGCCAACTCAGTAGTTGCTCCTCTCTGGGTCAATGACATGCAACCTGACCGTTTTGTAGAGAATGAAAGAAGTGATTGGAAGTCTAATGAGACAAAGAGGATTGAAGATAGGAAAAGGCTTCATGATGTAAGGAAGTCCGTAAAAAAAACTACAGTCAGGGTTGGAGATTGGATTCTTATAAAGAATCCATCTAATAAAAAGTCTTCTCCTGCATTTTTGAAACCCAGTGGGTCTCCTTCTACCCAAAACAATTCCAAAACTGTTCGAAGATCCAGTAGGATATCCCACTCTCCATGTCACTTGAGAGACTTTGTTAAGTAGAATATCCTGCTGTCCATGTCACTTAAGAGACTTTGTTAAATAGCCATTATCAACTTATTCATGTTTAGTTTATGGTGATTAGTGTAAAGTTGTTCCTCTTTTATTTCGTTTCTATTTTTAATAAGATGTAATATATTTATTTGTTTTATTAAGAAGGGAGATGTGTGGCATCTCAAGCATCTGTGATGGTTGCTAGGTGTTGTAGAATGTTATGACTTGAAGGTATTGTTCTAGGCATTGAGAGCCTGGCTGAGTGTCCTGCAACAGCTTGTTATGAGTGCTCCTTGTGGATGAGATCTTTTCCTGAAGAATAAACCATTTCTACAACCTGTGATGTGGATCCATTCTTAGACTTCTAATGTAGAACGTGGGAGGAAAAGACATACTCATCTTGTGACTGAACTGCAAAATGTGAAACCAGAAAACCTGGCATCAGCCATGGCTTCCCCACTTGACAAATTTGTGTGATCCTAGGCAATTGGTTAATTTCACTTTGCCTCCTATGCCTTACCACATACGAAAGCCCCTTAAAATATACGAGTTCAGGATGTGTGCTGTACTAAACCTTCACTTTTGTTTTATTTAATATAACCTTATAGCCCGCTGTAGTGGGCTATACCGGCTATTAAAGGTCCGCTCCAGCGTTAAAGCCCCGAGCCGAAGGCGAGGGACTTTAAGAAGGGAGCGGGACTTTAATAGCCGGTATAGCCCAGTTACGAAGGGCTATAAGGCTATTAGAACATTTTGCCACTAGAGGGCAGAATGTTCCAACAAATAAAACAAAGGCCTCTCGGATTTCGAGGGGTTTAAATTCCCTCGGGCTCCGAGAGGCCTTTGAAAAAAACATTGGAATGTTGCTTTGCGGGTTATTCCAATTATAGAACAACCAAGGCTACATACAAGGTGCACCCGACAAATGACTTGCCTCTTGTTTTACTAATGGCATTGTTTTCAGAATGAGGGAGGCATGAATAATTCTAAGATCATGTTTGAAAACTATCACTGCTAATAAATGCATCTCAATGTAGTGATGAAATATAATCTACTAAAACGCTCATACATGTTAAAAAGATACACTTTTTTGAAGTTTGCAGAGACTTTATTTTGGTTTTACGTGTTTAGTGCAAGATGTCTTTAAAACTAAAGGTGTTCCTAAAGATAAATTGTCTAGGACACCTTCTGTTCTTCTATACCGTTAATTAGTTAATGTGTAAATAAAGTATACCCGTTTATTTCACAGCTTTCTGAATGTTCCTGCTCTGTCAGGTGAACAGCATCCCAGTGCTTCTGTTCACAAGGGGGCTGCAATTTAAGGTTAGGAGGGCCATACTTTGAGTGTTCCTGATCTAACTTGAATTCGCTAAAATCCAGAATCTTCACATAAAATACATTATCAAAAGAATAAATCACAGCAGCATTTAAACATGCACCATTACTAGCAATAATTTCAACAAACTTGTGCAAACACAGTACCCTAACACAACATAAACACAATTATCAACAACAGAAAAACGCATTGCAAAACACACCTCGCAAGACCCTTTTGATGCTCACCAATCCAACCTACTGAATTGCACTGCCAAAACACCTCTGTCAGACTCCAACACCAGAGCAACTTTTAACCATGGGACACAATGAGCCAACATTCTCCAATTGAGGATTTAATTAACTAATTAACCGCGCTAATTAAATGCCAAATCTGTGCTATATAACTTAATTAGCCACTAGTTAGTTGTATGTCTATTCTCCACCAAAATCTGTTGACACCCAAACATATCTAATTTTAGGGGGGAGGGGCAAGTTGTGTGAAAGGGAGAAATCCTGGTATTATGTAGGTAGCCAATAACATTAAGGAAAATGTTTGCAACACTAATCTCAGTTTTGTTAAATTAGTCAAATGCCAAAATAATCATTACAGAAGATATAAGGCTTGTTACTTAATCAAGGCAATTAGCGTAATCATATCATAAGCAGAAGACTATAAGCAGGTAGTGAGCCCAGTTAAGCAGACTGACATAAGGTCTGTCTCATTCAAAGTACAAAGTTAAAGCCCAATGCATGTAGGCTCTAACCCTCACTGCTCTGAAGCTAAAAGTAAAAGGCATAACCTCTTGGCTGTTCCCCTATTAGCACATCTTTTATAATGTTGTAGACAAAGACAACACACAATTTTCATAGCATGACATTACCTAAATGTTCCTTGCATAGCAACCACACTATTAATTTATTTAACGCTTACTTCCATGTGATCTC
Source organism: Triturus cristatus (assembly GCF_964204655.1). Lineage (NCBI taxonomy): Eukaryota > Metazoa > Chordata > Amphibia > Caudata > Salamandridae > Triturus > Triturus cristatus. Next base: position 1,399,730,419 of record NC_140589.1, read on the forward strand.
TAAGCCAGTAAAAGAAGCTGCTTTTGCAGGTTTTATAACAGTGGAAATGACCTTGCATGTCGCAAAGTTCTTTTTCCTCAACCAGGGATGCTGGAGGAATGCTGCATTTAAAAGCAGAGAGAAAGACACCGTCAACTGCAGCTGAATTTAAAATAATTTTCTGAAACAGAATGAAAACATGAACGTGAAGGGCTCGTGCACACGAATAAGGAAGCACTCTTTTAAATGCTGCAGCCTAGTGTGGCCTAGTCATGCTAACTAAAGCAAACCTAAATTGGGCACAATATAGTTCAAAACAAACATTTACTCTTACAACAGCATTCATATAACTCTAGCGCTCATTAGAGAACACCTTGGGGCCATTCGCGGGTGGGTGGTGTCAAACTTTTAAAAACTGAACATGCATCTGGCACATTAGACACAAAATCCCCATCCTGATGTTATGGCTTTATTGTCTAGTCGAGTCCTTAAAGCTAAGAAACTGGATTTTCTTTTTGCTCGAGGTCCAGATTCATGCTACTATTGGTCTCACGTTTTTATCGGTTGAGTCTTTTGAACACAATTCTGCCATTCATGTTATCTGCCCTCCATATGATGATCAAAATGTCAAATGTAACTTCCTAGGGTGAAGAAATTCTAAAATGTTTCTGTTTTATTGGCATTGACGTTTATTGACTCCCAGTTAAGAAGCAAATTCATTTTCAGGTTTTATGCACAGTGCATCAAGCATTTTATAGACAGGGCTGTTCTTGTTCGAAATGCCATTACCTGATACGCACCCATCAGAAATCTTAGATCTGGGGTTAGACCTTGTATAACTTTTTCTAAATGTCCCTGGCTTTAAGCGAGTGCAGGCTCGTGAGAAGTTTTTGAAAGCCGGGGGCAAAAACGTAATGTGGCGTCTCTTGACGCTTCTTCTATTTCTGCCTGCTGTAATAGTATACATGTGTTTCCAAGTATTACAATAAATGTCCATAAAGTGAGAAAACGAAGCCTCTGGCACCATCTAGTGTCAGGTTCATGTAAGCCAACTCATCAGTAAGGAAGATTACAAGTTTCATGTAAAATCAATGGGTTTTATTTATAAGTACAAGCCCCTGGCCCCAATGCTATATCACTTCGCTGCTAGTCCTTTACTCCCTCCCCACCCCGTATGCTAAGCCTTTTATTGGCTATTTGGGGTAGTTTGCGCTTAGGCCCCTTTAACGTTTTGACCACATAAGGTATCTATGCCAAATTTGGGTCCTGTTCTTCCAACATCATGGGGATTTTTTTTTTAAATGGCGAAAATGCTGCAGAAGAAAGTTCTGTTTTTTTCCCCTAGCAAACCTATACATCGTTGAAAACTAGACACCCAGGGGAATCCACGATGGGGAATCCAGGATGGGGTGGCTTGTGTAGCTCTCACCATTTTCTGTTACCCAGAATCCCTTGCAAACCTCAAACTTTGTAAGAGAAAACACATTTTCCTCACATTTCTATGATGGAAAGTTCTGGAATCTACGTGGATCCACAAAATTCCACCCCCCGCATTCCCCCAAATCTTCCGATACAAATGGTACTTCACTTGTGTGGGTAGGCCTAGTGCCCGCGACAGGAAACGGCCAAAAACACAATGTGGACACACCACATTTTTACAAGTGAAAATTGACCCTTTTTTTTTGCAAACTGCCTAGCTGTGGATTTTGAACCCTAGCTCTTCCGGAACCTAGAGAAACCTAGCAAACCTATACATTTTTGAAAATTAGATACCCAGGGGAACCCAGGATGGGGTGACTTGTCTGGCTCCCATCAGGTTCTGTTACCCAGATTCCCTTGCAAACGTCAAACTTTGTAAAAGAAAACACATTTTCCTCACATTTCTGTGGTGAAAAGTTCTGGAATCTGGTGGGATCCACAAAATTCCACTCCCGCATTCCCCGAAGTCTTCCGATACAAATGGTACGTCACTTGCGTGGGTGAGTCAAGTACCCGCGACAGGCAAGGGCCCAAAACGTACTGTGGAGACATCAAAATTACCTATAACAAAACGACCTGGTTTTGCAAGGAGAGCACCTGGGTTTTTGGCCCCGGGCTCAGCGGCCATCTAGGGAAACCTACCAAACCCACACATTTCTGAAAATTCGACAGCCTGGGGAGTCCAGTGAGGTATGGCTTGCATGGATCCCCCAATGTTTCCCTACCAGGAATGCCTTGCAAACCTCACATTTAGCTGAAAACAATCACATTTTCCTCACTTTCCTGTGTGGGAAAGTTGTGGGATCACTGGGCAGACACAAATATCCTACCACCTAGCGTTTCCCCAGGTCTCCTGAAAAATGGTACCTCACATGTGTGGGTAGGCATAGTAACTGCAACAGGAAATGGCCCTAAATGTATAGTGGAGACTTCAAAATTGCCTATCATAAAACGACCTGGTTTTGCAGGGGGTGGGGGTCACCTGGGTTTTTGGCCATGGACTTAGCGGCCATCAAGGGAAAACTACTAAACCCACAATTTTCTGAAAACTAGACACCCTGGGGAGTCTAGTGAGGTATGGCTTGCGTGGATCTCCCAATGTTTCCATACCCAGAAGCCGCTCTGTGTTTTCACTGTGTAGGCGACAGCTGACTGCACTTTTAAATGGGGATTATAGATCCCCCTGCAGGCGGGTGCAGTCAGTGACTGCACCTGCCTGCAAGGGGATGTCTGGGGGGGTCCCTGCAGAGGGCTGCTCTGTCAATGCGCCTTCTGACATCTTCTTTGCCTCTGTGCCTGCGTCTGTAATATGTCACGGACACAAACGCAAAGGAATTTTCTCATTTGCATGGTGCACGCCCCCATGCAACTGACGGATCGCCCCCTGCCCCTCACCAAAGAAAAAAGCCACCCTCCTCTTCCCAAAAGGTTTCCTCTGATAGTGTGGCATAAACCAACCAACCCCTGGGAGGACCTGAAAGGACATTTTGTTTATCTACAGTCTGTTTTCTAAACCTGCCAAAGTCTAAGGGGGACATCACCCCCGCCTAAAAGCCCACTATGAACCACTCTCGTTGTCTAGGTAACCTAACTCCTTTGAAATCTTTAGATAAGGGAAACATGTTTACAAACACAATTTGTGGGCGATGACTCGGAGATGTTAGTGGGAGACCATGTCAGGGGACGGAGCAAGGCACGGTTAAAGTATAGCTATTTCAAGATCTTGCCAGTAGCGGCCAGTGTGTGGATAGAGTGGAGGGTGTGTGGCGGAGGGAGGGACAGGCAGGGGGGACGGACAGACGTATCACCACACTCTCTTCTGCAGCAACAGACTACTAAAGTGCACGGAGGCCAATCCGGACGCTGCTTTCATGCTGCTGAAAGCAGCGTCAGGATTGGCCTGAGTGTTGATGATTTGCATTCAGAAGCAATATCCAATCAGGAGGAAACTCCAGATTCCAATTTGGAACGGTGCTTTGATTAGCATATTGTGCTGGGGCAGAGTAATAACAAGTCAGGTATGACTTACATTTGACTGACGTTCCAGCCTACACTGGCTTGATGTGAAATATAGCCTGCTGAGATAATGTTACTGCTTTAGAGATATTTATTTTGTTTGCAGGAGCTTGATAGTTTGTTAGGTTAATAGGACTGCTGCAAAGGGCTGCAAATAACCTAACTAGCAGTATTGTGAATCTGAAATGACCCAATTCAGCCCACCATGTCACAAAGGGGTGCTATAACAAGCTATTTATCTTTCAAAAATAGTTTAATATCTAGATAATCCTACCAGGGTCAATGTGCTGAGCCTTCATCTCTTTAAACCAAATATAGTGGAAACCATAATCAGGGCATCCGAGTCTAAAAGCATTTGTTTTATAATTGACTTGTCTAGACGGAGCTCTTCACAGAACATCAATTATTCAGATTTAAGACCAGTGTAGTAGGAATCTGCTTTTTGAAATGTATTGCCTCCTTTGAAATTCTGCTTTATCTAATTTCTGCATTATAGCAAATAAACTGCTGTTATGAAGTCTTGTTTGGTTGATGTACTATATGCATAATAGTTGGCAACCATTTTTTTAGTAGGAGAAGTGTGGAAATGGTGGGTGGTAAGAATTTTGGTAGGAATTTAATGGCTCTTCACAGATTCCGGCCTTTTAATTTACAGAAATATGAGGAAAATCTGTGATTTATCCAACATTTGGTATTAGCAGGGTATTCTGGGTAATAGAATATATTGGGATCTATGTAAGACTATGCTAGGTGCATTCTTTTCAGAAATGTCACGGCCTGGCAGGTTTTCTTGAGTGCCAACTGTGCCCTGGTTAAATACTGCAGCCACAGACATCGCCAAATTGGGTCAATTTGCAAGGCAAAATTGTGAGGTTTCCTTGTGTCTTAGAGGGCTTAGGGGTGCCTTCCTTTCATGGGAAATAGTTCTATCACACAAGTGGGGTACTGTTGTAATTAGCAGAAGTGTGGTGACGCTTTGTTGTAGGTCATTTGTAGATCCCCTGCAGATTCCATTAGTGCGGACTGCTCTCACTTTTGTCTTTCTGTGTAGTCAGTGCACACAGCTTGCTGCGCAATACAGCAAAACAAAAACAAAAAAACTCTGGACTCATGGGAAGGCATTTGCCTTGTGTCCCGACTTTAATTTTAACAGAAAATGTTTCTTGCTTTCTTACCAGAAACATTTTTCTTTTCCAGCACTCTGGATGACACCGCGCTGTGAAGGTAATGTGGTGGACATCAACGGGTCGTCGTCTGCCCTAAAGTAGTTAAAACCATCCCAATCTATGCAGCCTGCTTAACATGAATTGACAACAAGCTGCAGGGATATGATGGCCACATTACACTAACTTCCCTGTTCCATGATCGTAGGGGACTTCTCCTGCTCCAGTAGCCCCCAGGATAATAGGCTTATGGGACTGGAGAAGAGCAAACAGGACAGTGGTGAAAGAAAGGTGGAAGGTGCTGCTAATGGCAATGCACAGTCAAGAAAACGTTTCAGTTGTCATGCTTTGTCTGTGGGGAACAGGGCTAGAGAGAGAGAATACAAATATTGAGAAGTACAGAGGAGATGGAGGAGAAGATAGAGATGAGAAGTTCTAGGAAAGGAAAGACGATTGAGGGAAAGAAACGAGAGAAAATAGAAAAAGCAATAGAGAGAGCAGGTGAGGCAGGAATGGGAAGATATAGTCAACAGCAAACAGAAAACATTGAGCGAGCCAGTGAGGGCAGAAATTCGGAGATTGGGAGAAAATAGAGAAAGTAAGAGAAAGCATAAAGAAGCAAAATGAGCACTAGATACATGTGGAGAAAAGGTGATTGGAGATTTTAAGTGGTATTTATAGCTTATCATGTGTTGGCCAATGCACCTGGCCCAATATGATTTCAATGCAAAATGTTGCATTTTATTTGCTAAAAGACAATCTTCGTGTAACATCTAAAAATCACCTTTGACAGTGGTCTTTAAAGTCCCAATAAGGTCTAACCATAACTACTTGATCCACATTGCATTTTGCAAATTTCCTAATAATGGCATCCCCTAGTTATTTGTTACTATATGCTCTTGATGAGAGAAGTACTGACACCTTCTCTTTTAATGCATATCAGCCATGTCTACATTTGCTTGTATTATTGCTGGAAAGTACAACCTACTTGCTGAGAAGTCCAAGTTCCATTAAGGAGGTGATTTGGCTTTCTAGTGTAGATTGAAATACGGCAGTTTCTTGACTGTTTCAGAATATGAAGCTTAACTTTTATCTGCACCTGTAGTAATGCCAAAACAATCCCTCTGCAAGTAAATATTTTCAGTCTCTAGTGTACATGGCAGACGTCTATGATTTGTATATTCACCACTTACAAAGGTGCATGCTTGTCCAATCAATGTTAGCCACGTAGAGCGTGCTACCTTGAGGATTCTATGCAAGGAGCCTGCATGTCAAAGAGTGGAGAATGCCCACAATTCCGGAAGCGAAAGACTCTGAAGAATCCAAATGGGAGGTGCTATGTGAGCAGCATCAAAGAGAGATGTTATCACAGAGCAGGAGTTTAGATGCAAACCACAAAACCACCATTCTAACCCTTAGAAGCGGTGCTGCTGCCTGCCCCTCTATGGCTCCTCTACCTGGAGATGACACTAGTTTCCTCAGCCAGCCACACGTTTCAAATGGACCCATCCCGAACTCACACAGTTGCCTATCCCTTACCATGCCTACCTGTCTTGCTGGTCGATGTCTCCCGAAGGTCTCCTTTTGTACAACACCTTTTGCATAACCTACCTGTAACTTTGAGGGGTGTATGCAATGTCAAAGTCTGCTTCAAGTCCATGCAGGTTTGACTGGTGCTTTTGATCAAGTGTAATTGAATGATCCATCTGTAGTCACAACCTTATAGTAAAATTCAGTGTGGGACCTTCCCAACTTCCTCTTTATAGTGACATCTAAATTCTACTTAATTGACACCATTGTTGCAGCCCTAAAATGTTTAAAACTCACAAATAATTTCCCAAAATGTTCTTGATGGATATGCTCTAAGCTCCCTGTAAAGGTATTTTAAATTAGTGGGAGTTAAATTAATAACTCACTTACAAAGGTGGGCAGATATAGAAAACTCCATACTTTATGAGGCAGATACATTTTACTAACTTTACGTGAGGTAAGGTTTATCCTTTTGGGCCTTCCAGGTGTCACAATTTCCTGATGCACAATGTTCCAGGTAGGCCATCTGCCAGCAAAAAGTGTTGAGTGTGGAGGTTGGACATCCTCCACCTGAGGTAAGAGCTGTGGGATGGAGGGCTCCGAGATGAGGCCAGTTTTTTTTGTTAAAGAACCTCATAAGCTTTACATTTCACAAATTTTGAAAAGTTTAGAACATACAAAGTTCCGAGCCAGCCTACTTTACAACTTTACTCCTCTCTACTTTAAATCCCATTTAAATGATGGGATTTAAAGTTGGATTATGGAAAGTTGATTGAGTGTGCTTTTATGTAAAACAATCAATAAATCACATAGAATCATACATGCGTCTTGAATAACGAAAACTGAATATCAATGGTACACAATATCAAATCCAAAATAGCAACAGGTAAGTAAGTATAGATTTACTATACCTTACTCCACATATGTGTAACTCTGCGAGCTATATATATATGGAGCCTGACATATATATATATCCGGCTCCAAGGTTACCACACAAATTGGGAATCACTCGGCAGCTACGAAGGTTCAGCCTTTAAACCTTTAATGAAAGGTACGTGCGGTACACAACTAGCTGGAAACAATGTAGCAATAAGTTCATCATGCCATACGCGTTTCGAATAACTTCTTCTTCAGAGGCTTTGATGACGAAATAGCAAACAGGCACTCCCCCGCATCTTAAATGCTTGATACCACGCCCTGGATGGGCCGCCCAAATGGGACAGTGTCCTGTTGCATTCTGGGAGTTGGAGTGCCGTACTCTAAAATCCATAGATGGATGCACTTTCTTATTGCCAATGAAGACTCTGGATGAGCCCCAGCTCGTGTCACCGTCCTCAAACCTGACGTAGATGCCTCGCTAAATACTATCCCCGTGGCCCCCAGTGATCAAGGGGTGGTGCATTCCCTACGGCTGAGGCTGCCGCACATTTACCAGGCTCCAAGGCTACCACACAAATTGGGAATCACACGGCAGCTACGAAGGTTCAACCTTTAAACCTTTAATGAAAGGTACGGGCGGTACACATCAAGCTGGAAACATTGTAGCAATAAGTTCATCATGCCATACGCGTTTCGAATAACTTCTTCAGAGGCTTTGATGACGAAATAGCAAACAGGCACTCCCCAGCATCTTAAATGCTTGATACCAGGCCCTGGATGGGCCGCCCAAATGGGACAGTGTCCTGTTGCATTCTGGGAGTTGGAGGGCCATACTCTAAAATCCATAGATGGATGCGCTTTCTTATTGCCAATAAAGACTCTGGATGAGCCCCCGCTCGTGTCACCGTCCTCAATTCTGACGTAGATGCCACACTATGAGATGGGTAAATACCGTCCTCGTGGCCCCCAGTGATCAAGGGGTGGTGCATTCCCTACGGCTGAGGCCGCCATCCCATTTGGCCGGCCCATCCAGGGCGTGGTATCAAGCATTTAAGATGCGGGGAGTGCCTGTTTGCTATTTCGTCGTCAATGCCTCTGAAGAAGAAGTTATTCGAAACGCGTAGATGAGGAGTTTAGAATAGTAAATAGTAAATCTATACTTCCCTATATTCTCTTTCGATATTCTATAGTCCATATTCTTGTACTGTGATATTCTGGGTGTTAATATTTAGTAGTACAACCAGTGGTGTAGCACAAAATGATGGTGGCCTCTGCCGAATGAGCTTGATTGGGGCACCCTGAACGGTTGCCCCCTACCCCCCACTACACTGCAGAGGCCTGCATGTTAAAGTAGAGTGGCTTTTCCGATCATTTAACTATTTCTTATTCCATGCCATTGCACACATTCTGCAAGGCATGCAGTGGCATGGATTAGAGGGTGATGGGCCCCTCCAAAACTAGAAACCCTGGATTCTCCCCACACCGTATGGGTTGCAGGGGGCCTCCGTGACGCCCCTGGGTAAAACCTGTATTTAGGAACTAATGCACCTATAGAGGAGAATTTTAATGTTTGGTCATAGTTGAGGGTCATGCCACCCCAAAATATACTTCTGGTAATGGGCCTGTTTATCACTCAAATATCAGCTTTAAGATATTTTGGAAATTCAAACATTTTTCTCAAAAATGAGCTTCGTCTCAAATACATGCTTTTCAATTTTGAAATATATATTAATTCAACCAAGCAAAAGTTACTAATTTAGTAGGCGGGTTGCACACAGGAGAGGTACTCACAGGAAGCTTCAGCTACCAATAGTTTCCGAGTTACTTGGGAGGAGAACCTTTCTCTAAATAAAGGCACGAGTCCAAACTGATGCTGTTTGTTGCGGATATATTGATAACGCGTGTCACCCATTACCGGTCAGTAGATGGCAGCAGAACCCCAAATTACATTTACAAAAAAAATCGAAACAGCCTGGATCAATCCTATCACAGGTGATATATTCTCAATGTGCCAAAAAAAAGTGATTTACTAACAGCATTCACTAACGTGTCATGTAGAAGTGCCGAATCCGAACCCGAAAGTGGTTAAATCAGCATCAGTCGATATGTGACCTGCAGCACTTCAACTATATTTTTGGAGGAAAAAAAAGAGAGAAAATAGAAAGAAAGTAAAAGATGAGCACATGATATAACCGAGAAAAGCTTTATTCCAGCATAGCTCGTCGTTTGTGTGGGGCATTCAATGACATCCGCAAATTATGGAAAACTGTGTATTTGTCCCAATTTATAGGACGACCCAAGTCAAGAGCCGAAGTCGTAAAGGCCAATCATTTGCTAAATTGTTAGCCTTCAAGCAGGATTCTGGGAAGACCACAGCAGACCAAATCTTTAGTCTTAATGCACATTGTTCTCAAGCACGCAAAAGCTTTTAGCAGGGAGGGGGTGGATTGGGCTCAAACGAACACAAACACTGACACACACACACACGCACACGCACACGCACCACTCACTCCCAAATATTCAAGCATGTACACATCAAACATAAAAAATCAAAACCTGTGCAGCTCTGTCTCGGAGGTCCAAGGAGGGTTGCGACTACTGCCTTCACACACTGAATACCCTTAGACCATCCTTCGAGCCTTCAAGCGGGATTCTGGGAAGACCACAACAGACCAAATCTTTGTCTTAATGCACATTGTTGTCAAGCACAACAGCAGTGGCAGCCTGCACTTTAAGCAGGGAGGGGGTGGAGTGGGCACAGACGAACACATACACACTGACTCATACCCATACATTCACACACGTGTGCACACACACACACACATCCATTTACAACACTCACTCCCAAATATTCAAGCATGCACACATCAAACATAAAAATCAAAACCTGTGCAGCTCTGTCTCGGAGGTCCAAGGAGGGTTGCGACTACTGCCTTCACACACTGATAGACCATCCTTCGAGCCTTCAAGCGGGATTCTGGGAAGACCACAACAGACCAAATCTTCGTCTTAATGCACATTGTTGTCAAGCACAACAGCAGTGGCAGCCTGCACTTTAAGCAGGGAGGGGGTGGAGTGGACACAGACGAACACATAAACACTGACTCATACCCATACACTCACACACGTGTGCACACACACACACACATCCATTTACAACACTCACTCCCAAATATTCAAGCATGCACACATCAAACATAAAAATCAAAACCTGTGCAGCTCTGTCTCGGAGGTCCAAGGAGGGTTGGGACTGCTGCCTTCACTCACTGAATGACCTTAGACCATCCTTTGAGGGGAGGCAGCAGACCCTACTCGTCACAGAGCGGGATGGGGTCAGAGAGACTAGCTGACCCCACCCCACTCTGTGACGAGCTGTCAGTGATTGGCACTCGGCCTTGGGGACTTCAAGACTTAGAACTAAAGCGCCCAGGTCCAAGGCAGCCAGTGACACTCCCCTTCGTCAGAAGGAGGAGGGTCTAAGGTGCCTTGTCAGCCTGAAGCGGTCATGCCTGCAGACGCTGTGACATCTTCAGCCTGACAAAGTTCAGCTCAGGCATCCAGGATTCTGCACCTTTAGAGCGTGTCTAGCTCTTGGCTGCCTGACCCGAAAATAAAGAGTGTCTGTAAGGCTGACCTTTGCTCAGCCTGACTGACACTCTTCTTTTTGGGCAAAAGGTGAGGGGGCGTGGCCCCTCCGCCAATTAGGACGGGCTACGCTGCGTAACAGCAAAGTAGATAAGTAGATAAAACTGTATACGGTTTTCATTGACTGTTCATTAGCATTTGACTTGGTGAACAAAGAGTTGTGGAAAAAACTGAATGGCAAACACATGGACAGAACCCTCCTAAGTGTCATCTTCTGCCCTGCACGCAGAGGCCTTAAGTCAGGTGGGAATGGGAGGTCTTAACAAGGGCATCTTTAGACCCCAATACTCTTCTCTTTAACTATAAACTTCCTATGAAGGGGAGAGTTGCAAGTCTTTCAAGATGTTCCTAGAATTTAAGACACTGCTGTGACCTTTTCCGCCTCCATCGATGATTCTGTGCTGCTGACATGTTCTCCAATGGCGCTGCAGGCCCAGCTGAAGTGACTGAGACCTACGTATGGTACATGACCTAAGAATAACTATCTCCAAGTGTTGGTGCTATCCATGAAGAAAGGTCAGAACTAAGTTGGGGCAGAGAACAACTATTTGGAAGAAGGGAATCCCTATCGGGGGGTGGGATCTGGGGCCATATCATGATGGGCATTGCTGGCTCAGCGTAGAGATGCACGCCTGTTTTGTGTGCCTGCAGTGTGTAAAGTGAATAATGTAACCCGATATTTCAGACACCATAGCTCATAAAAAGAAAGACGCAAACCTTACTCGCTGTTTTCGACCTGCACTATCTGAAAATTAAGCACTAACTTAGAGAAATACTGGGTCAAATAAATTTACTTTACGCCCTGCAGGTGCATAAAACAGACGTTCGACTCTGGTCTGCACCAGCAAACCCCATCATGATATAGTCTAAGGTGGCCAATTCTCACGTTGGAAAACACGTATTCAAATAGCAGTGATAAAGCAAAATCCGCAGTAAATGTGGCCATCGCAATTGTGAGAATGCATGGTAATACTCTACACAGGTAGATAAGTTTCTTTAAAAAAAAAAAAAAGATTTTTATATAGCGCCAACCAGACCCGAGGAATCGTGTATCAGAGCACTTTACATGAGCACCAGTCTTGTTATAGAAGGACACATTCAATTTTGTTAGGCACGGGGAGATTAAGTGCTTTTCCCAGAATCACAGGATGTTTTAGCGTCATTGCCAAGACTCAAACCAGGTTCCCCAGCTTCGAGGCCGACCACTCTAGCCGTAAGGCTACATACTCTCCCCTGTTAGCAAATAATAAATAAATATATAAATAATAAATATAGAAATAAATAAATTAGCAAACGTTCTGTTAGCAAAGTATAGCAGCAAGGTGTTTACACAAAATATAGGGAAAAAATACTGATTGGACAAAATATTGTGTCAAGAATATTGAGGACAAGAATCTGGTGAAAGTAAATTTCTATGGGTAAGCAAAGTTTTACTGTACGTAACTCCACAGAGATTTACCTTGATGATAAATTTATATCTTTGAAGAACGTAGATGTGGAGTTAAGAATAGAGAATCTATACTTACCTATTTGAACTTCCTTTCTCAATATTTTGGTCCTCGATATTTTTGACACGATATTCTGTCCACATGATATTTTTGTTACCGTTATTCTGTCAGTGATCCTAGAAGTCGATCTCAGGGCTGGATTCCAGTTGAAGCAGATCTGGCTTTTAAATAATCTCAAGACAGAGTAGAGAATAGCCTTATGCGATACGCAATTATATAGGTGGCATCCTCCACTATTTGGTTGACAAAGCCTAGGCTAAATGCATGCATTTGAAACAAGCATTTGCAATACAATAGATCTCGTATTTGTGAGAGTTTAAGCTATTGTCATTGTAAATGACAATGCCTTTTATTTATTTGTTTTGATAAATAACACATACATAAAAGGCATTGTCATATACAATGCCAATAGCTCAAAATCTTGTAAATGCAAGAACTCTGCCGCCATTGTCCTGAGCTGCGTGGAAAGTGAAAGCGCGCATGGCGCGCTGAAAGTTGCAGGAAAGTATGTCATGCCTGCAGTAGAAGAAACGCATTAAAGAAAATAGTGCTTATGGACTAAATAAGACATACCGTGTTACAACTGAAGTAAAATGGCCAGTCCTCATGGGAGGTTACAAATGAAGACAAGGCGGTACTAAGGAGGGATTAACAAGCCTATTAACAAATCAGAAGCCAGAATTTACAAGGAACAATGACACAAGCAAATGAGAAATATGGGCGGAGAGTGGGTGGAGCTTCAAGTCAATACTCGAATACAGCATGCCTCGCAGAGCAGTGCATGCGCATGCGCTGCCCAGGCTCGACCTAAAAACACTGGATAAACCCTTGAAATTGTATATTACACTGGAACAGGTCCTATATATTTGATTGTGGAAAATATGTTGCACCCATGGTCCATCTATCAGAGAATAAAATAGTTATTTTAAATATACTAGAGACCGACAACTCTCTCAGAGCAATTTTAAAGCAGAGACACAACTGAGAATGCTTGAACACCATGGTTGACAGGACATTACTGCAGGTAACAGCCAACACCCTTATGTGAAGATGCTTGCAAGTGTTCAGTAAAGGTGGTTGTTTGCCGTGGCAAGGTGTAATGCATTACTGCTAGTAAAACACAAAAGATGTCTGGAATTTGATAATCAATATATTTAAGATTTTAATACTATCGTTTTTAAGTATAATATATTTGGAAATATAGACTCAAATTGTAATCACATTTTTTTATTTTAAATTCTTGTATGTTTGATAATTATTTGTTTTATATATATATTCTCCATTGCTAACTACATGAAAGGTTCAAGTAGTCCTCTGCTAATAGACCCCAAGCTGGTCACTATCTTTATAATCTACAGTTTAGAGTTGTTTTCTTAGTAATATATATAACAAATTTTGTATTTTCACATTAAATTAACTATATGCTTGTATTATGGGGCTGCGCCTTTTATTAATCAATATAAGAACCAGTCACCTTTCTAGAAAAAGACGAGATCCTCCTTCGAAAGTCCAGGCACTTCCCAGACTGGTCTGAAATTCTCCATGTCAACTGTCTCAACTGATCTGACAACACCAACTCGTGAAGTTCTCCCAACGGTCCCAACAGAGGGGCAGATTTACAAGCCCCTTGCTCCACTTTTGCGTTACTTTTCCCATATTAAAAGTGACACAAAAGTGGCGCAAGGGGCTTGTAAATCTGCCCAAGAATGTCTTGAAACATTGGTAGTAAAATGGGAAAATCTATTGACATTTCTAAGAGGATTGGGTACCAGACTTAAGACTTCCACAGGGGGGTCATCAAAAACACTGTTTCTCTCCACTTGCGTACTAATAAGGATACTTGCGTGATCATAACAAACAGAGGGAAAGCATAAGGACGAAGTCCCCTCCAATCCTACTTGAAAGCATTTATTACCGCAGAATCTGGATCCAGGCGCCAGCTGAAAAACTTCTCCAACTGGGTATTTCTCTTGTTCACAAAGAGATCCACATAACAAGTACCCCAAACTTCATCAACCTCAGGAACACTGAACTGTAGAGACTCCAGCTGCTGGAATCCCTGTAATTCCTCGAACACCAAATCAGTCTCCACACCCTGCACACCTCGAATATGTTCCGCCTGAACCAGGATATTCTGACTCAAACAGTAATCCCAAAAAACTCTGGCTAGATCTGCTGGATCCTTTGAACGTGGTCCTTCTAACTTGTTCACATATCTCACTTCTGACACATTGTCCATTCTCAACGGAACTGAACACCATGCCTTGTCCTTTGTAAAGCTCTTTATTGCAAAAGACCCTGCTAGTAATTCTAGACAATTTATATGCATTTTCCTTTCTTCAACTGGCCAAATACCTGCAGTCGATGTCACACCACAACGAGCTCCCCAACCAGTCAAACTCGCATCCGATTCTATAATTCCAGATTTACTCCGAAAAACTGCTCTCCCATTCCAAGCCTCCATATTTCTTAACCACCATTGAAGCTCTAACCTCGCTTCCTCTGAAAGGGTTATTTCCTCTGAATATTTCATACCACGTCTTAAGTGACTGCCCTTCAACCTTTGAAGAGCACGATAATTCAAAGGTCCTGGAAAAATAGCTTCAATTGTTGAAGACAACAGACCCCCAATCCTTGCCAGCATGCTCAAAGAAATCACTTCCATCACCAGTACTCTTCAAATTTCCTTCCTTATCCTCTTTATCTTTTCCATCGGCAACCTCAGTTGACCTTGAATAATGTTTATCAAAAACCCTAAGAACTGAGTCTCTTGACTTGAATTAGGCAAGACTTCTCTGTTTACTACAAACCCAAGTTTCTCTAATAAATTTATCGCCAACCTCGTGTGACCCTCTACTCGGTCTCTCCTGATCCATAATTAAAATGTCGTCCAAATAAATATTCAGATCATTTCCTCTCTTCCTCAAGAAGGCCACTACGGACGTAGCATTTTGGTGAAACACCATGGGGCCGAGGATAACACCAAGGGAAGACCGACAAACCTCCATATCTTTCCTCCCCATCTGAACTTTAGAAATCTCTGATGCTCTTTCCAGATTGGAATAGTCAAGTAAGCATCTTTCAAGTCCAGACACGTCATCCAGTCTCCTGATTGTAACACATCTCTCAGCATATGCATTCCTTCCATCTTGAAATGATGGTATTTCACCCAATCGTTTAAGTGTCTCAAATTTATGACTGATCTCATACCTTTTCCACAAGAAAAATATTCCTCACAAACCCCACACAGTGATCCAATTCCTCCACAATAGCACTTTCTTCACCAAATCTTTCACCTCTGCATCCACTAGTTTCGATAGATTTGAATCGAATCTTATCCGGACAATGGTGCTGAACCGGTTCCTCTACGAAATCTATGTGACACCCCATGACTGTCTGAAGAACCCAAGGGTGTCCTGTTATCGCACACCAATTCTGTTAGAAATTGAGCAAGTCTGCCGCCCAACTTTACATGCATAACAAAAGGGCCTTGACTTACCTGATCCTCTAGACCTTCTATTTCCTCTCACGTTGGCTCTCTGCCATTGAGGATAAAAGTTTCCGGGTTGGTAACCACTTTGTGTATGGTACTGGTAGGGCCTGAACCCTCTTGAGAAGGAGGCCCTTGTAATCCCTTGTCCACGGCTGGGGAAACAACCTCTATTTCACCCGGCCCCACCAAAAACACAACGGTCAAAGACCTTTTTTTATCTCCCTCTGCGACTTCTGTAAAGAGCTGAAAGCCCCAACATATTTTGACATTTCTTTTATAAATGCCTCTCCAAACAACATTCCATTGGCCTCCAAGCCACCTTAATTATTAGCAAGTTCAGCTAATTTGGGTCTATTTTGAGAAGGATACTCTTCCTTCTCTCCACTGAAAGGGCTGTGTTTGCATTGCCCAGCAAACAAACTGCTCTTTGTATTCATTCTCTCAACTCCAAGAGCCTATCTTGGCACATTCTTAATCCTTTATCTAATCCCTTCCTTGGTTGTCTGCCACGTTTCCCAATGAACGCTATTATTTTAATGTCAAGATCCCGTGTCATTACAATTTCCAAATTAGGACGTGGACATTCTGACCGTAGTCTCATTCTCACATCTGTAGAGATTTGCTTCCTTAACCACAACTCCAAGTATTCTGCCACATCATTGGGTCAAACATAGACTCCCCAAGTGGGTCCGTCACACCACCAAGGCCATCCGCCTTGTCAACTAATTTGTTGTCCAAAGACTTTCGTTTCCACAAATTCCACATCAGAATCAAATTCAGAAGAGCAACTCAGCTCTATTCCTGCACTGCCCTATGATTCATCACAAAGGATAGTAGTATGCCTTCTACTACTTTTAATCCTTGGTTCTGAAGTCATTGGACCTGTACCATGGTCCCCTTGTGTGTCCTCGACACTACCATGTTTTGTACGATTACAAAATCCACCATCAGTATAGGCAGCCTTTGCTTTCTTGCTCTTAAAACCATCAACATCTAAATTTTTTTGTTTCCTACTTACTTTTCCTCCCTTTTTCAACACTGGTCCAAGTCCCTCACCTGCTGACCAAAAACGGTCCTCTTGGGAGGAATTACCTTTGTTTTGTAATAACTCCTCAAATTTCTTCTCCATCTTTTGATCAAGATCGGTGGCAAACTTACATAGCATATAGCCAATCTTTTCTTCTAGGCTTAGGTCACCTTGACTACTGACATTATAACAGAAAAAATATACTTTCTTTCCTTAGTCACTCAAATATAACCTCTATTGAAGTAACTCCTTTAATAACCCTCTTTCTAACTTGCAACACAAAATCCAGTTAATTTCTCACCCAAAAAATAACCACAAGCAAAACTCAAAATTACTTTTCACAAAATCCCAGAAAAGCACAGGAAACCTGCCTAAACTGACAGAAGCGCTCATGCACGCGTCAAGCTCTACGTGTTGAACGTGAGCGTGAACGTCATGCCGGAGAAGAGCTGCGCGTCCATCCTGAGGCATGGCTCCCCAACAAGACATCCAGCATTATTACGTCTTGACTCTCCCGCGTGATAAGCAACGGTGAGTCCCCTTTGATTTTTAAAAATATATATACGCTGGTACAAAACGCTAGAAATGTAGTCTATTTCCCAGGGTGCTCCCGATTCAAACGCCTGCCCCGCACTAAACAAATGGCAAAACCGTGGTGCGCTCTTTAATCAAACGCTCGCCCCGCACTAAACAAATGGCTAAACCGAGCTTGTCTCGGTTAGATAAATTGAATATCACCTTGCGCTGCGTCTCTAAACTTAACAGAGACGCTATGCGGTTCGTGAAGACTCGTGCCCCCCGAGGTGGCACACAAATAAATAGTACCAGATCTTCACCAAATAAAACAACCAGCCTTAAGACATTAAATAATTATACTCCCCAAGCCTAAAAATTGGAAATCTTCCCATTAATGGTTTAACATGAATCCCATTCATTCCTAATTGATTCATCACAACAAACAAACTATAAATACATTAATAATGCAAACATACATTCAACAGCAAGATGAACGGACAAGACTTATCTGTTTGGGCAGCAGCAATAAAGAAGAAAGATGGCTGGTGGTTCTGGCCCTTTGTTGAGTTTTTTAAAGGAGCTGATGTGGGTGGCGCAATAAAAGAAGACTGCAATAATCTTAGCCTCCGGTTTTGTCATAAAATGTTCTTTTCTACCTAGGACTTTCATGGCACTCAGTTTACCTCTTATGTTTAAATAAGACCAAGGCAGTAACCTGAATTTGAGGCTAGCCTTGTGCATCTAGTGCATTGAAGTTACCGAAAGGTGATGCACAGCGCTCTATAAAGCTACTTAAAAATAAATAAATGAAGACGTATCTGTAGGAAGTGCTTAATTTTGAATGCAATCGCTCAGAGGCATGATGTTGAATTCTTAACTTGAAAACATATTGACTGCTCCTTTTTAATCATGCTCTTCTTTATTAATTTCATATTCCTTTTCCCAAATTTACACCCAGATCATGCCATTCACTTTGTTAAAGCATTTTTGTAATCAACTTCCTTTGCTAGGACAGCTCTTTATCAAGGACCATAAATAAAGGTAATCTCTCAATTGCACATCAGGTTATAAGTCAATAACTCACAGAAAGGGGTGAGAGAGTGCTACAGAGTGGTACAGAGTGGCTGTATAACACTGTATAACAGTATGGACTGGGAGACGCGGATAACTCCGGGAGATGATCCATCACAATAAATTCTGGATAGTGCCACATGACCCCATGAAGGCGACTAATAGATCATTAGGGCGGGAAATGGGGAGGCCCTGCACATGATCCCCAAGCGATTGAAGCTGATTACATTATTGTTGTACTAGGTTGATACCATGTGCGGTAAATCGTGTATATATGATAAACTAAACAGTAACACAGTTTTAAAAATGTAATCGTAGGGGCAACATAACTCTGTGCAAACTGCTGGTGACAAGTTACGCTGTTACTTTTGGAAAGTTCTGACACTTGACCGGCCTGCAAGTCATAAAAAGAGGTTGTATTAGCCCAACATGATGGGTGTTGGTAACTATGATCACAATAAAACAGGTTGCTGTAGCTAATGGTGTGTTTCCTTCCTTTCAAAGACCTGGAACAGTCTCCCCACAAACCACCAGACCATCACCTCACTTCTGGAATTCTGAATGGCCCTCAAGACCTGGCTATTCGAATAAGCCTCCAGGACATGCAGGCGCTTGGATACCCCATGGGGTGATTAGCCACACTTTATAAATCCTGATTATTGATTGATTTCCTGGCCATGGAGGACCACTGATGCATTGAAGGGAGGAACTTAAAGTAACTTGCAAAAATTTAGCAGGAGGCTCTGCCCCATGTGACTGGATCAGGAACACAACTGCAGTAGGTGGCTATAGTGCTGTTGGAGGTCAGTGTGACCTGGAGACATTGATTATCAAAACAATTCTCTACTTTCAGAAGTATTCAAAGTTAACTGGTTCCTCCAAATCTAATATTTAGCATTAAGAAAGCAGCCGCAGCCCGTGCAAGTAAGAGTGGTGGGGCCGGGTGGGGGTAATTTCGAGAGACAACCATGAAGGAAAATTAATTATTTATTTAATTTTCCCTCCGTGTCATCTCTCGAAATCCCCCTCCACCCAGCCCCACTGCTCTTATCTGCACGGGCCGCGGCTGTAAAGAAAGCATGATAGGGTCTATGAGGTTGATATACAAGTGGTTTCAACCTAGTATATATACTGTCATCTGCTGAGAAACAGGAGGGCAAACTGGGTGATGAAATGAGCACTGTAAGATAGTATACATAAGTGTTGAAAGGGGTCATTGACAAAAAAGAGAGCAGGGTGCCTTCACTTTGCAGAGGGCCAGAGGGGGAGATGGAGTGAGACTCCATACGGACTCATTGGTACCAGGATCGGAAAGAAAGGAACTGGGTTTCTCATTATACCCCTAACCAATACAAGAGGACATGTCGTATGCACTGCTGAAGTTTAATCACAACATCCTTTGCGTCTGTCATGGAAACTGAATTATCCAAAAGGTTACCAATGTACCTATGTCCAATGCAAGCCGACTCGACATCATCCAGGTAAACAAATATGTTTGCATAACACACATTAATTACATTTGTCTTTTTTAAATGCAAATAGTGACATACAGAGACATATTAGGTCTACATTATCTTGGATTTGCTTCATGGAAGGAAGTAGTTTTTTTAGGTATTACTTGGTTTACAGTGAGAGGAAAAATACAGTAGAGTGTTTATTCAAGAAGGAACTCGCTGAGTGGCATAATAGAATTTCTACAACAGTCAATGTAGGAACCAGGGATGTCTCACAAGAAAATCCAAAAACAACACAAAGGGCACATACACTATCAGGCCAGCAAACACCTAACATGTGCACGTCATGGCTTAATTAGCACATGCCAGTGGATTATGATCATTGTACTACAACAAATATATTGAGTGTAATTCCTGTTAGTTATTGCACACTTTTGGGAGCTCCTCAAAGGAATGTAACACAGCTAGACTGAAAGCCATCAAATTTCAAGTTTTTTTAAAAATAGTGTGAATATCTGTTCAATAACAGCCTCTCCACAAAGGATCATCTTCACCTGGTCTGATACCATCTTTTGCTCCTAAGAAGCTGCAGGGTCCTGCTAGCCCAGGTACTTGCTAATACACGCCACGCACAGAGTGTAATTTTACATGTCTTTATTCCACTGAATGTAAATCGGAACTCAACATTCTAAGCCTGCCTTCAACTCATCTCTCCAACGCTTACAACACAGGCCTTAGGATGTACAGTGGAAACCAAAAGAGTCCATGTTCTTATATTTACAAGACAGTACAGAAGCCACAATTGAAAATCCAGTAAACAGCAGAATGGTGTGCACACCCCATCAGACAAGTAAATCAGTTACAAAGCGTCGCCTCAGTAGCCCTTTTTTTGTTTCTAGTCTTGCTTTAGATTATGGACCATATAGTTTTACATCATACATTTCTTCTTTCTCACCCTCATTATATCTGTCTCAAAAGAACCACCCTTGATTTTTAGTGCTGCTTGCATATGCAGCAGGTTTAATGACTAGCTCTTCTTTCCTATTCATCCCTTATGAATTCACTCCACAGTAAACCGACTTCAGATAGATGGTTTGCTAAGAAAATCGTGAAACGGATTACAAGACCCACCTGCATAATTATAAAAGGAGCCTCTTTCCTACTTCCCCCTGAGTAAGTGCACTGGTCAAAGCAATTATAATTAGGGCTCCCGGTTTTCCGTTTTACAGATTTTTACATATCAATACAGACGGAAATCTATATTTCCTTTGTCTGTATTTATATTTAGAAACGGCAAAATACTAGCAAATTTTGCCACGCTGCAGTTGGGTATTTTGTACCGACGTTACAAATAAACAATTCTGCTGTCCCGTGTAAAAGGCAGCTCTTTACGTTTCGGTGTTTAAGCCACTGAGCACAGGGGGTCCTGTAGACACTACCCGCAGTCTGGTAAGAAGGGGTGAAAAAACAACAACAAAGCCTTGTTAACTAGTGAATGGTCTTTTTAAAGACCTGTTAAGTACTCGGGTGCGGCTGGCGGTCAATCACACTTTGAGATCTGTTTATTGGCATGTGGTTAAATGTGTGTCTTTTCGCCTGAAAGTGTTCCTGATGCTATATTGTATTGTTACGATAAATGCATGCACATCACTGCTGTGCTCCTTTCCGTGTCAGCAGCTTCTCTTAGATAGTGTGCTTACATTGGCGCTGGACCTTTCTGAAACAGTGACAAAGCAAGTATGACCCTAATTCACAGATGCGTTGGAATGCAATGTGTGATCATGCAAGCCTTATTTTTTGGTGCTCTAGCTTCAGCTGCCATGTATGTACTAGCTTACGCTTTTTTGTTTCCTGGCCATTTGCAACAAGAGTTTGAGAAGGTGTTTACAGCCTTGCTGTGGGTGAGCTAGCCCAACTTCTCTCTCCACCCTACACTTCCTGCCCTTTTTTTTTTCTAACCATATTTTTATTCGTTTTCTAGTACAATATAGCCTATATTGTACTAGAAAACGAACAAAATTGTCAATTTAAATAAACGTGGAAAAATACTAGCTGTAGCGTCGTCCTTTGCTTGTCGCAAAAATAAATGTGGATAAATACAGAAAAAATGCCCAAAACATAAATATGGATAAATACAGACGGAAATGGCAAAAAATAAATACCATAAAACCGGAAGCCCTAATTATAATATATAATGGGAATGACATATAATATGTATATTGTGTCATGGGCTACGACTTTAAGTTTTGAAGGAGACTCAAGTTCAGTCCTGTGAATATATGCAAGGTACTCCTACAGTACCTGTCTCTCTGTCTCACAAGCTTTAATTTACTCTGCTGAATAAATGAGCGGATGCAGACTTAGAAGAACACATGTATGATTGATACATATACATGTTTTTCTATAACTTCGACATCATGGTACCTATTCATATATACAGAATAGTATTACAAGCATCGGTTACTACAACAAATAGTGCTAGGAAAGCAACGTCACAGTGTATAAGACGTGTCGACTCATAAACAAAAGTCACACTTTAGCTCAGGGCATGTTTTTTAATTTTTTTATTTATGCATGTATTTATTTATTCATCTATGTATTTATTTATGTCTTATGTGGAGCACTAGCAACGGTTCAGGTATTTAAGTGCTTTACCTCAAGCACTAAACCTTGCAAATAACAAGTACGAGTAAAGCACATAACGAGAGGTCATTGCATTGGGGAGGGACATCTTTTTTATTTTTTCCACATATTTTATTGAACTTGTGTGACGCACGTTCCCAGATTGTCATCGATTTACGTTACATGGTATACATTGCATAGACCTCTACTATTGAATTACATTCAGCTTTTATTAGTAACCCAGTTACAGTCTTGGTATCTTCATATTGGTTGTGTTCATTCAAACTCACACCCCCCCAACTCCCCCCCATTCCCCCCTCCCTCCCTCACACTGCAGGCCATCGCAAACCTCACCTTCCATTGTTTGTCGCGATTCCCTTTCAATCATTAGTGGGCTGTGTAGTCTTCATGTCTACATCTCCTGGTCATGTTTAGTCCAGTTCGCTTTGCTAGTACTGTGGATCATACTCCCCGCGTCCCAGCTCTGGGTCAGGTACGGGGTGCTGTCTCTGGGGGCTCCCCTGTTCGGATCCTGCCGTTGGGGAGGTGTTGCCAAATTCTTGACCATTACGTTTCATCTCCTCCACCAGTGTCTCCCATGCTTGGGCCCGCTCTATTCTACCTATGCCTCGTCTCGCATTCCTCATCGGGACCCTGCTCTCGCAGCCCGCCCATCTCTCCAGCTTCCACTTCCACCTAATAATGCTAGGGCCATCTCGTACCTTCCACCTGCTGGTGATGTCCCGCTTGGCTAATATGAAAGACCGGTCCTGAAACCTGGCGGTAACTTTGATCTTGGCAGTGTGCGGGAACATGTTAAGCAGGCAGTGTGCCTGTGTACATGGTACTATTTTATCAGTGATTTGGGCCGTCTCCCTTGTGACCTTCTGCCAGTAATGCTCCAATGCTCTGCAGTTCCACATCATGGGGATGAAATTCGCTCCTACTTCCCTGCATCTAGGGCATTCCGCGTCTTCTCTGTGGAAATATCGGTTTATTTGTCCTGGGGTGATGTGTGCTTGATGTTGGGTGTAAAAACATATGAGCCTCAATCATGCGTTTCTAGACACCCTTGGTGCCCTTTGCAATATATTTTCCCAGTCCTTTTCCTCTATGGGGCGCCCTCTATCCTCTGTCCAGCGGTTCCTTATCCCTTCTAGCAGTCTAGCAGAGTCTCTTCCAATCGCCCTGTACAAGCAAGTGACTGCCTTTATAACCCCTCCGGCTATCCCAATATATTCATATGTGGCATGTTGTGGTGGTTCTATTGTACCCATCTGCCAGTGCATTCACATCACACCCGTAATTGCTCTGTACAGCAGAAAGTGGCCCTGTGGGATATCCCAATCAGTACTAAATTCCTCGAATGAGAGCAGGTCTCCATCTCTGTAGAGATCCCCTATCTTTGTTGCCCCTGCCTGTATCCAGTCGTCTATGCCTCTCCATTGTCCCCCATGCAGCAGTGCCCTGATTGCCATCAGCGGGAGTTCCGGCGAGTATGGGTGTTTCCTCTGAGTCTTCTGGAGGCACCTATTCCAACCAGGGGCGGCTGGTGTATAGGGGCGAGATGGGCATCGCCCTGCCACCCTGGGGGAGAGAACAAAATGCGAGATAGAACACCGAGCAGCTAGCAATTAATTGTGCTGGCTGCTCGGTGAACTAATATGTAAATCTGGGTTTTTGTTTGAGGGGGTGGGGGAGGATGGCCTTTGGCTCTGTGCATATCTTGGCTGGGCGAAGATTTCTTCGACCTGCAGCCAGAAAGCAGGGCAGTGACGGCACACTGGTGGGCCTGGTCAGTGTATCACTGCCAGAATAATGTTTTAGTTTGGGCGTTATTCACGTAGCCCAGGGAGGAGTCGAAAGATGACATTCATTTCAATGGCTGGGGGCCGGGCAGTCAGCTTAAACAATGTAGGAGGGGGGTGTGTCAGTGGCCTCCTTCTTCCACGAGCCCCTGCAATAGTTGTTCATTTGTAACTAAAATGATTGGTGGGCTGGTGTCTGGGGAGGAGTTCAAATCCAGTATTTTCCAGTTCCTTCCAGGCTTACGCCATGCTGTCTGCCGTCCAGTCATGTGGAGGAGCCTGGCACGAGAACGTTCAATTGGTGAGTAGCAAAAGCGAGCAAGTCTGTTCACTGTTTTTTGTCACTATTTTCTTGGAGAACTGCATCCGAGCGCGTCCAGCAAGAAAACAGAAGCTAGCTCTAGCGAGGCATCGGCCAGTGCAATGGCGCCGTAATTATGGGGTGACGTCTCTCTAAACAATGAGGTGTGCGTATGGAGGCGGCAAATTGGGTAGCGCGTTAACTTTTGCAGGGCTTCAAATCCTTGGTTTCTCTTCTGCCCTTACAGTAAATAGCCTGTTTTATTAAATGCCTCCTTTTGCACGTTCTGCATCTATCACGCCCGCACTTGACAAACATGGATTTTTGCGTACAGTAACAGTTAGCCTGCTAGAAATGGAAGGGACGAAGTTCTAACGAGGGCATCGGAAACGCCAGTGAGGCAGGAACTGTTCCGGGAGTTCCAGGGGGAAATAAGGCAGCCTATTAACAGATTGCGCGTGGCAGCGTGAGGGGCTGTTAAATTGCCTTGTCTGGCACGAGAGGCAACACTTAAGAAGTGCTGTGCGAGAGGAGCTGGCCCAGTCTGCCCAAGTCCAGACCGCGTTTAAAACCGGAGTGGAGCGGGATGCTGCTTCCTGGCGGGAAGCTGCTTCCTGGCCGGCCCATGCTAGTTTGTCAAGACTGCAGCTCCGTCAGTAATTTATTTACTTACAGTACATTATATTGATCGAGAGAGACTGTTTTAAAATGACCGAGCCCTCTCCAAAGCTTTCATTCATCAACTGTTCTTGAGTGCTAGGTCTGCTGTCAGATCCCGAGATAAAGGTAATTTAGTTAAGACGTGTATGTGTGTGAGGCCTTTCCTGTCAGGAAATTTGAAATGTTTAATTTGTGAGGCCTTTCCTGCCATGCGTCCTTGGGTTCTTTTTTGTGGTGTGTCTGTGCTGCATAGCCCCTCTCACATTTGCGTATTGAGCTTGTTTACATTATGTAAGTCGGAGCGCAGAAAACACTACAGGCATGAAATAAGCATATATTCCATTAATGGAGAATATTTGCTGTAGGTCTCGATAATCCTTAACATCTTGGGCCTTGACTTCTTTTGGCCAGGAGAAATGGCGCCCTCAGACCAGCATCGTGTGGTAAGGCAGAGGGGTCGGGGAGGAAGCAGGGGCTGCCAGGGTCCCAGCACTGCAGGAGAGAGGGAGGAGGTGGGGGAGAGGAAGAGTATACAGACGGGAGACCAGCAGGAGAGACATAAATGTGGTAATGAAAGAACACAAGAGTTTTGCAGAGAGCAGGCGAAACAGAGAGGCAGCGGAAGTGACTGAGAGAGAAGGAGAGTTGTAGGGCAGGGAGATTAAAAACAACAAGAGAGCGTGAGGGAGAGGAAAAAAGACGATAAAAGAGCACCTGACAGATAGGAAGAGAGGAGGAAATAGAGAGAGAGCGCAGGAGAGAGACAGGTACAATTGGGGTGAGAAGTGAGGGGACGGCGCGATAGAAGGAGAAAAAAGAGAGAACAATTGAGGGAGTGCACGAGGGGGAGAGCGGGCAAGTAAAGAAGAAAACCGGAAAACAATATAGACAGGAAGGAATATATGGAGAGAGAAGAAGGAAGGCGGCTAAATCAGGAGAGAGATTAAAGAGCCGGAGAGTGCATGATAGAAAGAGGGATACAGAAACAGCACAGCAAGAGCGCAGGAGAGGGAGCAGGGGCGAAAGAAGATCAGGCATGAGAGCAACAGAGCGAGCAAGGGGGAGGTGGGATAACAGGATAATAACAAGAGGAGAAAGGACGCGAGATTGGTGAAAGAGAGGAAAGAAGAGGAGGAGAAAGTGGAATATACGGCAGAACAGCCACTGAGGAGAGAAAGAGGGGGACAGGCTGCATGAGAGAGTGAACATGGTAAGAGATCACAAGAGAGCTGTGGAATGCAAAAAGACGGAGTGAGAACAGAGAGAGATTTGGGGAGATATTGTGGGCCATGCATAGACCACAGGAGGGAGGCCGAGGGAGCATGTGGAATTGGTTTTGTTGACCTTATCATTAAAAGTTGTGTGGTAGAAGCTAGAAGGACAGGGGGAGGGTGTGGCCTAACAGCTAGGGTAATCAACCTTGAAGCTGGGGAACCAGGTTTGAATCTCGACAGGGACGCTCAACATCCTGTGATTCTGGGCAAGTCACTTATTCTCCCCCTGCCTAACGAAAAAAAAAGGAATGTGTCCATCTGTAACGCAACTGGTGTTCAGGTAAAGCACTCTGATACCTTCGGGTCTAGTTTGTGCTATTTAAAACCCTCCCACAAAAAGGGCATGCTTGCTTTTATTCGCTCACAACATATGATAGACTTCTTGCTTGGGATCAGATTTACATGCTATATCTAGAACTCTGGTGATGTAATGGGGATATGTGGATTTTCATTGTAGCCCTTCATCTAATGAGGAAAGGTGAGCCAGAGATGTGGACCACCCTCCATAAAACACGTATCTCCTTTTCTTTTCTTTGTGTTCCTGTGGATCTGTAGGATAGTGGCTTAATCAGAGTGGATGTGATTGGTACTGTTTTAAGTTCTTTCAGGCGGTAGCTGGGTCCTGGTCCTTTTATTGGTGACTTAGAGAATCTTTAAGGTAATTTTGGCCTGCGACAAAAGCCATTGAAGGTTTCTGATTTGGAGGGAGGGCAAGTGCATGTTAGTGTGTATGCTGTGGTCTATTGGAAAAACAAGCATTGGCAAAACAAACATGTGTGGAAATGGCATCACCTGGGGTATTGATTTGTATTGATTGTATTAAAATATTTGTTTACAGCAAACTTCAGGATTACAAAACAATTTGGTTCATTTGTGCTTTGCTAATTCTGATATATTTGCAGAGTTCATTTACAGACATTTGTATTATGTTGTGTGTTAAAAGTATTTCCTTTCAAACCCTAGATTGAGTTTTCAGTTATTCTCTTTTAATATTTAAGTAATTTCATTTTGAGGTAAAACTCGAAACAAATGAAAAGACACCATCCCTCAAACATTTTAAGAATGTGCCAAGTAAGCTCACAGTTTGACCTTGGCTGGTACACAGCTTTGCTTGCACACTGCTGTGCACACCATGTGCACAAATGCATTGCAATAATGTGCGGCCTGAAGGCGATCTTAGGTTCCTTCTTTGCAGTACCCATACCTGCTGGGCCTGTCGGACCCATCGCAGCTTACCCTATCCCGCACTATTGTGACATAACCCAGAACGCATTGACTACAGTACCAGGAATTCAGAAAAACAGTACAGAGAAAAGAGCGCATCGCCCCCATGTTTACCAGATGCATCCACGGGTCACAAGGGCGGCTACCCACCTTAGCTCATGAGGGTAGTGCCAGGTTCAAAACCTCTAAAGGGTCAGTATAGGGAAGAGCAATGTTTGGACCAGGCAGGTTATTCAAAATAACTACCACCTCCAACACAAGAATTGGGAGAGCAAGTCAGGGCTGCAACCTCAGTAACTCAGACAGACTGTATGAAGTAAACAAAGGAGCTGAACCTGCCCGGGCTGTCAGAGGCACTGATCTGACATATGACGGACACCATACCAACCCTGCCAGCGGCACAGGTCTGACATATGTCTGATACCATCTCATCCCTACCAGTTTATCAGAGGCACTGATCTGGCCACTGACTTTTGGTCTGTTCACCCTGTCTTCCCTAACGTCCTACAGTAGCCACACTGCACACATGGCATCAAGCAGTATAAGAGCCTCCGCTTTTCATGCTGGCCTGTTTCCGTTGGTTGGGTGTGCTTGGCTTGGGGGTCATTTTGCAAGCAGACCAGTCTAAGTATTGGGCAAATTTTTTATATGTCTAATATTTTCTTCACACTTCTGTTTTAAAATGCTATATTTGGATCCTTTTTTAAACAATTTGCAGTAAAAATGTGGCGTAAAAGCCACAATTTGAATACATTTTTTTCAAAATTTCTTGCAGGAGCAGAACCCCTCCCCCCCCCGCACCCTCCTTTTCAACTTCGAGCTCGCTCGCTCATTATACTAGGGTACAAAAAATTACGCCCACCACTTCCAAAATCCACCAGCCGCCCCTGATTCCAACACCTCTGTATCACTCTATGCTCATTGGTGTGTTGTGGCTTTGGGGTCCTCATTAGTGTTCAGAGCAGCTCATCTCTCCCCGGGGTGAAGGGGGGCACCCCCCTAACTGGTGTGATCCTCCCCATTACCCATTGTGTTCGAAGCATACTACTTCGCAGTTGCCCTGCCAAGTAGTATGCTTCGAAGTCCGGGGTCGCAATCCCTCCCTCCGTCGATGGCCACTTTAATGTGGCAAAGGCCACTCGCCGCCTCCTAGATATCCACAAATGAATGCCAAGAGGCATGAGTCAACCTCCCGGAACTACGCCCAGAGGATCCACACAGGTAGCGTGACAAAGAAGTACAGCAGTCAGGGGAGGGCCACCATTTTTAGCAAGGAGATCCTTCCCGCCACCGAGATAGGGGGTTTCCCCCAGAATCCTATATTATCTTTTAGGGTCCTTAGTGCCCCCCTAGGTTTTGATCCTGTACGTCCTGGAGCGAGTGGAAAATCTTTACCCCCCAGATATCGGAAGCAGCGAGGGGTCCATCTCAGGTCCCCCAGCCTCTTGGGTGGTTGTCGGTCCGCTTCTATGGGGAAGAGTCTGGATTTCTGCCAATTCACTTTTAGGCCCTAAAGAGACCCAAACTCCTCCGTCATATTCCTAGCCCCCTGCAGGTCTTCCCCTGAGTCTTTCAGGAACAGTAGGAGGTCATCAGCGTATAACGCTGTATGATGTACCTGTCCCTCCAGCTGCAGTCCTCTGTATCTGTTCCCCATCCGTGCCACGCAGGCCAAGGGCTCCACCTCCAGGGCGAACAACAGGGGAGAGAGTGGACACCCCCGACGAGTGCTCCTCTCCACCTGATACTGCTCTGAGAGCGTGCGGCCAGTGCGCACCCTCGCCATCAGGCCTGTGTACAGCAGTCTTACCCAGCGCAGGAACCCCTGCCCCATTCCCATCTTCACTAACACAGCATAGAGAAAATCCCACTCCAGGCTGTCAAAGGCCTTCTCTATGTCTTTGGTGAATATCACTCCTTCCCGTTCTGCTGCCCAATTCTAGAATTGAAAGGAGTCGTCTTATATTCAGGGTTGTATTTCTGCCCGGTATGAACCCCGCCTGGTCGAGAAGGACCAGGGAGGTCATGTGCGGGAGCAACCTGAACGCCAGTATTTTCCTTAGGATTTTGAAGTCGGGGTTGACCATCGACAAGGGCCTGTAAGCCGTGCAGTCAAGGGGGTCTTGTCGGGTGTTAGAAGTGGGATCACAACTGCCTCCCGGGGAGTCTATGGCAGGATTCCCTCCTCCCCTGCCGCTGTGTATAGTTCCACCAGTATGGGGGCCAACTCCTCCACATAGGTGGCGTAGAATTCCGTAGGGAATCAGTCTGTTCCTGGGAGTTTTGCCTTTCGCCAGGCCCTTGATAGCTACTCTAATCTCGTGTTCCGAAATGTCAGCTCCCAGCTGATCTCCATCTTCTCCAGATATAGTGGAATGGGGAATCCCCTCTAAGTAATCGCTTATTGCCCCTACCCCGGGCCCAGAGCTCTTATATAAGTGTTTATAGTATTCAAGGAACCTGTTATTTATGTCCGTCTGCTTGTTAAAGGGGTGCCCTACTGGGTCAGCTAACTCTATAATGTTATTCCCTCTGCTGGATGGGTTGGCCAGCCATGTAGTTTGCCCGCCATGTCCCTTTCCGCACGAGAGGGACATCTTCTCATGTCCGAGTTTCCTGGTACTGTTGTTAGAATGAAACAGTAATTTTATTTGAGTCCGTGTCAATAACATGAGTTGAGGGAGTGTTCATATTGACACCTTTTTTCATTAAGCTTGTTTGAGTATCAGGTTTGATATGGTCTAAACTTAGTTTTAGTTGGAGCTCATAACCAACTGATCAGACTCTATGCATAAAACTATAGAATAATTCTGCTGATATCATGAGGAATAATTCTGAATATTTTTTGCAACTGTTAAGCATTATGAAAATTTGAGACAACATAAAAAAATCAGATAAAATAGAAACAATGAATAGCCACTCTTATACTTTGATGTTGATGCGTGCCACTATGAAAATACATCTCTAGCCTTGTTAAAGCTTCTCATGGACTAATCGTTGATAAAATCAATTCTGAGTTCCACAGCTTCTCCAGTCCATATATGAGCAGCTCATTTAATCCAAGTATTCCTTTGCATTTTAATTCTTATATTTCTGTTTTCATCATTATCAGGAAACTTGGGAAACTCTTAAAACACTGTTTTCCGATGCAAGAGTAGCAAGGGTATCATGTGATCAAACGAAAGCCACTGAAATTATGTGATACTTCAACCGCAAGTGTCTTTTTTGCATATTTATGCATTTATAGCAATTGCCACATAATCCAAAATCGGTGCGTAGTTGCAGACCTCAGCAAAAATAAATGTTGAGGGTGGGTTGGGTACTGGTATTTGTTGGTAGAGAGTTCCATGCAGGTATGGCTGACCCTGGAAAGATTCCTTCCCAAGCGAAGGAAGTTTTGGACCTGGGACTTTGAGCCTCCGGTTGCTGCTGCTGGTAGGTTTTTTAGCCTCCCAATATGGGTAGTAGGGGGATCAGTCGGCCACAGAGTTTGTACAAGCAACTTTGAAAGTAATTCTTCCTTTCAGTGGCAGCCAGTGCAGGTTGCATAATATTGGAGATGTGTGCTCATTTTTTTGGGGATGCGGTCATTAACCTGGCAGAGTGGAATACAACCTTTAGAAGGGCACGGTGCTCCTGAGGAAGACCATCAAAATGGTGTTGATAAAGTCAACTCTAGAAATCTCTAGAGCATGAACTCCGGTTTTCAATTGAGTTTGCTATTGAAAGAGAGCAGAAAGCAGACTTTCTTGGGTTCAGTAGATGAAAGGTAGCTAGCATCCTGCTTTGTTTTTTGATCAGGCATGATATGAGAATGCAGATGTATGTAATGGTTGTGATTTTGAGGTACAACTGGGGGTCGTGGAAGGACACACAAGGCGTGTCAAGCAACATGCTTAGAGGCTAAGGCATGAGTTGAAATGTGCAGGTGAAATGATTGAGCCTTGGAATTCCCACATCATCTTGTCATCTGAGAAAGCGTGACTTCCTAGGTTCTCCAATTGATTTTTTTAAAACTGATTTTTATTGGGTTTTTGTACTCAACGTACAGAAAACAAATGATACTTGAAATATTTGTGCCTTCATCTTCCATTGAGTCAAAACAAAATATCTATTACTGTAAGTATGTCTTACGAAGTCAACAAGCAGTGATACACATTACAATAATACAGGGGAGTTCTACTCAGAAGTCGATGGATCTGAGCGTGTCCTCCGCGTACTCATTGTTATATTTTACAACCCGAGAAACAGGTCTACGCTTCACCAATTGATGACAGTCTGGTCGGAAGGCTTTACACCAATTGAAGACAATCCCCTTGCACCCAAGTGGGGATCTAGAGTGTTCAATAACTTTCTGTGGTCCACTGTGTAGAAAGCTACTAACACGTCTAGTAGAATGAGTAGACCTGAGTCCCCAAGATCTAGATTGCAAAGAACATCATCCAGTTCTAGTGTTGGTTGTTGTCTTGATGCTTTGCCCAGGTCAAAAGATTGAAGAGGTGACAGACGTTTATTTTCATCAATGTAGTCGTTAAACATGTCTGCCTCACAATGCTTGAGGCCTTTACCTTTCCAGGGAAGGATGGACACTGATTAACAATTGGTAAGAATGTCAGGGTTGAGGGTAGATATTTTAGAATAGGACTTATTTGGCTGGATTTTATGTGTCTGTGGACAATTGTCTCAGCAAGGAGTTGATTAGGGTTATCCAACATGCCTTAAAGATGTCAACATTTGTTAAGATGATCTTAGACGGTATATAGTCTTTGAAGTAACTTATTGTCTATAGTTATATAGTCTTTGAAGTAACTTATTGTCTATAGCTACGAGAGAATCACTGTTTATTAACGAGATAGTCTCGCAAGTGTTTGAAAGTTTGAATGGCATGCCTGAAATATATGTGGATGGGAATTTAATGGTTTTTCTGATGCTCTGAATTTTGTCAGAGAATAATTTAACAAATTCTTTGCATTTAGCTTCAGAAGGGATTGGTAATGTTTTGGTGTGCAGAGATGAGTTAGAGTTTCTGTGCCAAAAGAGAGTAGATCCTATTTCGAGCCATGTATTTGTACTATTATATATGTTCCTTTTTCGGCAAAGAAGTCCTTTTTTAATGTTTTCAATGTGGGAAGTAGAGAGGAAGTCTTGGATTTGCACAATTTGTTTTCAATGTTCCTGATATTGATTCCTTTTTTCATTAAGCTTGTTTGAGTATCAGGTTTGATGTGGTCTTAACTTAGTTTTAGTTGGAGCTCATAGCCAACTTATTAGACTCTGAATGCAACCATAAAATAGTTCTGCTGATATCATGAGGAATAATTCTGACTATATTTTGCAACTGTTAAGCATTATGAAAATTTGAGAGAACATAAAAAATCAGATAAAATAGAAACAATGAATTACCAGTCTTATACTTTGATGTTGACTAATCGTTGATAAAATCAATACTGAGTCCCACAGCTTCTCCAGTCCATATATGTGCAGCTCATTCAACCCAAGTATTCTTTTGCATGTTAATACTTGTAGTTCTGTTTACATCATTATCAGAAAACTTGGGAAACTCTTAAACACTATTTTTATATGCAAGAGTAGCAAGGATATCATGAGATCTAACGAAAGTTACTGAAATTATGTGATACTGCGACCGCAAGTTTCCTTTTGCAGATTTTTGCATTTATAGCAATTGCCACATAATCCACAATATGCTTTGTAGTTTGCAGACCTCAATAAAAATAAATGTGTTCCTGACTCAATCCAATCAATAGGTACTCCAGTTTCCAGAACCCAGGTCTGATGGGGACACAACTTGAAGCATCTAGGCACTAAGAGTTAACAGATTTAGGTGCCTCATTAGATACAAACCCTTTGCACTGATGAGGACCACAGCTCAAGACAAGGACTGATGGTCTGCTGATAAAATACCCAGGCTTTGCTTCCATACCCATGTTTGCTGGGTGGGACATTGGAGGATAGGAACAAAAGACAGAGGTTCAATGAGAAGATCTCATGTAGGATTTCTCTGAAAGAAGCAATGCAATCTCATCACACCCATCATACCAGACCTCATATAGCTCCCAGACCACAGCAAACAAGACCACACCTCCAATGTCTGTCTATAGTATCAAGGGTGGTGTAGTCTGCAAAGAAAAAATATTGTGCAGAACAATGCTAAAAAGCATTTCACATGACACAATTCAAGCATGATGATCTGAATACATCAGACCAACAAAAATAACACAAAGTCCTTCTTTGGAACCCACAGACATTCCCACAGATAATCAATCTTAAAGTTTGTTACTCAAAAACTCTACTTTCCATTGGGATGACCCAGTGTCAGCAGGTACTGTTCTTATGCAAAAACCCCTCCCTCTGGTCTCCTGCCTGGTGGCCAGTAGAAATGGGTAATTTACCCACTCCAATATCCAAAGGGAAAAACCTGGGGATAATTTTTGATGATCAACTGTCCTTTGACAAGCAGACTAATGCTGTTACATCCTCATCTCATCCTAAAGATCTTGAGCAAGTATTTAGATTAATGCTGATCTATTGGAAGGTCGTGGTTATAGGCAAAGGCAGTCTTTATCTCGCTTTTATTGACTTAAAGACTGCCTTTGACCTTGTGCCTAGGGAGATCCTATGGGAGGTCCTCTATAAAATGGGCCTCCCACGCTATATTCTTTCAATGTTGATGAGGCTCCACGATGGTAATTTTGCCCAAATTAGATGGGGTACACAGGGCGAGAAAACAAACAAAATCCCGGTGAATAGAGGGGTCCGTCAGGGATGTGTTCTTGCTCCCACCCTTTTTTCTCTATATGTCAACGGTGTGGTTGAGCATTTGTTAAAAGACCCTTCAGACGAACCATCCCTGGCGGGCGAGCGTGTTCCAACTCTCCTCTTTGCGGATGACACGCTGTTGTTATCCAAATCCCCAATGGGCCTTCAGAAGCTCCTTAACAACTTTCAGACCTTTTGCTTGGAGCGGGGATTGGTCATTAATACTGACAAAACCAAATATTTGGTGATGAACCCCCCAAAAAAACTCGCCCGACCCCCTGTCCTGAATTCAGTACCCTTAGGTAGGGAGAGGGTATTTGATTACTTAGGAATACGCATCTCGCAAACAATGCAATGGACCTCCCACTTATCCAAAATGCTTCTAAATCATAAGAGGGTCACAGGGGCCCTACTAAAGGAACAGCGTCTCTGCACAATAAGACCGATAGCCCCGATTGTAGACATCTATAAAGCAAGAGGAGTTAGTTCAGCTCTATATGGAGCTGAACTATGGGGTACCCAAAATATAGATGAACTTTCCAAATCGGAAAACAAATTTTGTAGGTCATTGATGTTGCTCCCTCAGGGTACGCCAACTTTACCGTTGATGTTTGATTTAGGCTGTCGTTCTATAGCTGATCTTGCAAAACTCCGGCCATTGCTCTTATGGGCCCGGTTGTGGCGAGTCCCAGAACTCGCCAAATACGCAAAAGGACTGTCCGAAATAATGGCATCATCAGGATGGCACAAAATAAAGTGGTTGAGAGATGTTAAAGCTTTACTTATTGCTCTTGGACTAAGTGAAGCATGGGACAATAGATCATCACCACCAAAGGAAACTCTAAAGTCTCTATACTGGAATTGGGTTATGTCCCGAACATATGCTGATCAGTCCCTGGGAAAATTAACGGAGGACTTCCTGAAGTTCAAGGACTTACCCATTCGGGAACTGTATCTGGACATTATTGAAAAACCGTTCGATAGAGCACTCTATTTTAAGTTTAGAGTTGGGACTCTCCCACTAAGAGCATTTACAGCACGGTGGAAAATCCCGGCACAGACAACTGCCTTTTGCCCTTTTTGTACAACTTGCACCGAGACCCTAGCGCATTTCTTGTTCCAATGCCCGGAATATGTAAAACCCAGGAAAAAGTGGCTCAAAGCATTGTGTCGGCTTTTAGGCACTAGGTCACACATTGAGGCCCTGCGTATCCTAACGTCAGATTCACGCCCACTTTATGTCTGTGGTTTATCTAAATTTTTATCATGGGCCTGGTATTTACGTAGCAAAAGGCTTAAAATTAATGTTTAATTCCTTTTTATTGTTAAATTGCTAATTGCTTTTAACTTGTACAGAATGTATTTATTTCTTTGTTGAAAATTGATGAAATCTAGTGATTCTTGTAAATGTTTTTAAAAAATGGAAAATCTATTTATATTCAGCTTTTATGATATGTTTTTATCGAAATAAAGCCTTTTTGACTTGACTTTTATTCACCTTAGGAAACTAGTGGTCACTGCCCTCATCCTCTCTAAACTTGACTACTGAAACACTCTGTATTTGAACTTGCAGAAACGGTTACTTAATAAGTTACAGATTTCACAGAATGCTGCAGCTTGTTTGCTTGCAGGTTTTCCCAAGTACCAATCTGCATCTCAGCCCTTAGTCCAACTTCACTGGCTACCAGTGCTTAAGCGCATTGGTTTCAAGGTTTTAAGCACAGCTTTTAAAGCCTTGCAGGTCATCACTCCAGTATATATACAAAAGAAATGTATTTTATACACTCCTTCACGAGCTCTGCATCAGCACATAATCTGGTCGTCCCTGAATTCAGGAGAGCTCATTGGGGCGGTAGAAGCTTTGTTCTTGGCACTTTTCATTGTTGCAATGCCATGCCATTACATCTAAAGTCTTGAACAGCCTTTTCTTCTTTTACGAAGAGCCTTAAGACTATGCTCTTTAATCTTGGTTAGTCTGTCTTTTCCTTGGTTTGTTCTGGTTAGCGCCATGACGCCTTAGTGTATGCGTTTGAGCTTTATAAATCTTATTTCCATTCCATTCCAGGAGTGCATACTTACCCAAGAGACATGCATTTAGCTGGAATAAACTAGTAAAGAGATCTTCAGGTTATTGTATTGTGAAGCATGTGGGCCCTTTCCTGAGGACAACTGGAGACTTCAAGCTACTGATTTGTTCTGTTGTTGTGATGCAACCATGGTACACTATTCTATGATTTCAGTTATCTGAAATAAAACCAGGGGTGTAGCGTCAGGGGTGGTGTTTGGGGTGTTAGACCCCCCCCCAATAAATACATTTTCTGGTAAATACTTCGGTACAGGTGCTTTCAGTCGGGCATGGTGAGATGTCTGTCACCAGGACTTTTAACATACACAAAGACAAAAAGGTACACACTCTCTCCCTCTCTTGTTTTGTAAGTCTTAAAATATGTTGGTTATTTCACAAAATATTGTAAATTCTCTCAGTTAGTTCCCCAACCAATCCGTATTCCTCTGCCGTTTCACTGCCCTTTAAGCCCCTCTCATGCACCCTGCGTGTGGTATAATGTATTTTAACATTATATTGTATGAAAATCCAAAGCTCACCCCTCCAATCACACTGACAAAGCTACGCCCCTGATTAAAGCCTACGGGGAGGTATTAATCCAGTACAGTAGCTCACAAACCAAACGGTCTGTCCTAACTTACAAGAGAGCTTAAGAGACTTGGTTGTAAGTCTGCAAACAAGGCAGTCTCCTTGTTAGGAACGCAACTAAATCTGAGCTCTGGAGGGGGGTGGTAAGCGGCCAACCAATGGAAGTGGGTCTAACACTTCAAACTATGAGATAGATCTATCCTTGGAGCCAATACAAGAAAAGAGTGACAACTTGTGCTTTTTAAGGAATTGATCAAACCTAATGTGATTACAACAAACATGTTTTTGTGATTGGTCAATATTTAAAGGCTACTTACGGAGACCTTTAAAGGGGAATGAGTGATTTGACAACTAAAAAACAGCTTATACAGATTCTAATACAAAGCACTTTACAACCAGTTTTCGCAAAAGTATTTCAAGACCACAACACTTTTTGCCAATTCTTCGAAAATTCTTTTTATGAAATGACAATGAGATCATTAAATATTTTCAAATCCATTTAAAGGAAAATTCTCCTGTCTTCTTGTTGACCAAAGGCACATCTTCTGCCTTCTCATCAGAATTTTGAAACATATGCTTGTTAGAGGCAGCACACCTATACAGGTCAGTTTAGCTCAGTGGGATAGTGTATGTGATTTTGAGATGTATGACTGGCAAGTCTTGGGTTTGATTCCTAAAGCACATTCCAGTCCTCCTGTGATTGAATAACTGAGTGCCAATCAGTTGGCAATATTTCCTCCTGTGAATTACTGTGCCAGGAATCTTTGCTATTCTAATAAAAATAGATGTTGTTAGCATCCCCCATTTACCAGTTTTCATATTAGATGACTAAACTACATCCATGCAGGAAGCCATCATGCCTAAGGAACTGGCAAAGGGGAAATTGCCTTCAAATACCTTTGCAACTAATGGTGTTCTAGCATACGAAGGATACAAGTATTACTACAAACTCCATAATGCACAGAATGTGTGACGGAGAGACAATGTTTTGCCAAGAGGTCACTCCAACAGAAACAGAAATAATGGCTTCTCATATCATGAATTAAAATAACAAGCATACTTTCAATTCTGATCTGAAGCCCCTTGCACATATAGTGTTAAATCTACTAAAATATCAACTCAAATAGCAACAGAGGTCCTTTACGAGCACACATTGGAGTAATAAGAATGTCAATACTGATCTTGCGTTACAACAAACAAATGATGGACGGAATGCTGACAATGCAGACATTCTCCCCCAGTCAAGAGATCTGGGTTAAATCCATCGTTCTTTTGCCCACTACGCCACCCCAGTTTAGACATGGCTGATTTGCATATGGCCATGTCTAAACTGGGGTGGTGTAGTGGGCAAAAGAACGATGGATTTAACCCAGATCTCTTGACTGGGGGAGAATGTATGCATTGTCAGCATTCCGTCTATCATTTGTTTGTTGTAACGCTTTTCGCCCTAAGTGGGATGGGTATTCCCAGACGTGGGACCCGTGCTCACTACGCCACTGGAGTCAAGCTATCCTGGCTGATGATGGCTGATAGCCAGAAACCGGTCCTAGGATGCTTGATTCCGGTCCAGGGAAGACATGGCTTGGCAGTTCGGGCTGGACTGTTCCCATGAGGCACAGGGTCAAGACTGATTTGCATATGGCCATGTCTAAACTGGGGTGGTGTAGTGGGCAAAAGAACGATGGATTTAAGCCAGATCTCTTGACTGGGGGAGAATGTATGCATTGTCAGCATTCCGTCCATCATTTGTTTGTTGTAACGCTTTTCGCCCTAAGTGGGATGGGTATTCCCAGACGTGGGACCCGTGCTCACTACGCCACTGGAGTCAAGCTATCCTGGCTGATGATGGCTGATAGCCAGAAACCGGTCCTAGGATGCTTGATTCCGGTCCAGGGAAGACATGGCTTGGCAGTTCGGGCTGGACTGTTCCCATGAGGCACAGGGTCAAGACTGATTTGCATATGGCCATGTCTAAACTGGGGTGGTGTAGTGGGCAAAAGAACGATGGATTTAACCCAGATCTCTTGACTGGGGGAGAATGTATGCATTGTCAGCATTCCGTCCATCATTTGTTTGTTGTAACGCTTTTTGCCCTAAGTGGGATGGGTATTCCCAGACGTGGGACCCGTGCTCACTACGCCACTGGAGTCAAGCTATCCTGGCTGATGATGGCTGATAGCCAGAAACCGGTCCTAGGATGCTTGATTCCGGTCCAGGGAAGACATGGCTTGGCAGTTCGGGCTGGACTGTTCCCATGAGGCACAGGGTCAAGACTGATTTGCATATGGCCATGTCTAAACTGGGGTGGTGTAGTGGGCAAAAGAACGATGGATTTAACCCAGATCTCTTGACTGGGGGAGAATGTATGCATTGTCAGCATTCCGTCCATCATTTGTTTGTTGTAACGCTTTTCGCCCTAAGTGGGATGGGTATTCCCAGACGTGGGACCCGTGCTCACTACGCCACTGGAGTCAAGCTATCCTGGCTGATGATGGCTGATAGCCAGAAACCGGTCCTAGGATGCTTGATTCCGGTCCAGGGAAGACATGGCTTGGCAGTTCGGGCTGGACTGTTCCCATGAGGCACAGGGTCAAGACTGATTTGCATATGGCCATGTCTAAACTGGGGTGGTGTAGTGGGCAAAAGAACGATGGATTTAACCCAGATCTCTTGACTGGGGGAGAATGTATGCATTGTCAGCATTCCGTCCATCATTTGTTTGTTGTAATACTGATCTTGAGTTCATAAGTGTAATCCTAGTCCACTTTTAATCAATAGACACCAGTTCAAGATCAAGGTTCAATCCAAGTTCTTATTACAGCCAGTAATCCATACGATACAATCCACGTTATAATTGAAGGTTTATTCAACAATACATCTTGATACAGCCAACACGTGTTTCCTCGTATGGTATTATATACCTTGACTTCTTCAGGGCTGTAATTTCAAATACATAGTATCATGAAATTATCTAATGTAGACCGAAACAGAACCATCACCCACCAATGTGTCAGGTAGGGAGTAGTTACAGACTGAGTAAATCAGAGAGTGTGTCTGCAGTAGACCGAAACTGAACCATCACCCACCATAGTAAAGAAGGTGAACAATTCCAAAGACAGGCTGAGTAGTTGTGTTCCCTCTCCTGTCGCAACTA
The DNA here is from genome assembly GCF_964204655.1 of Triturus cristatus. Lineage (NCBI taxonomy): Eukaryota > Metazoa > Chordata > Amphibia > Caudata > Salamandridae > Triturus > Triturus cristatus. The sequence goes on from NC_140589.1 coordinate 1,399,770,652, forward strand.
CACAGCCTGTCTTTGGAATTGTTCACTTTATTCATTATTCGGGTGGCACTCCTCTCATGAGTTTCATCACCACTTAACAAAAATACCTGTTCTTGAACAAATGCTTCTGGTTAATAAAGTTTTCGGATCCTTTCAGATTCCAAAAATAACTCTTTGTTAGGCACTATGGTGGGTGAAGATTCCATTTAGGTCTACTGCAGACACACTCTCGGATTTACTCAGATTCCAGTAACTACTCCCTACCTGACACATTGGTGGGCGATGGTTCGGTTTCAGTCTACGTTAGATAATTTCATGATACTATGCATTTGAAATTATAGCGCTCAAGAAGTCGAGGTATATAATACCATACGACGAAACACATCATCTATGCTGATGAAGGTGTTTAGCTAACCTGATGTCTGAGATCATCAAATATGTCAATATTTATACATATATATTTATATTAAGGGACATAAATGAAAAATTAACCACAAAGCATGCTTATGCTATCTAGACTAATATCTGTGTTGGCATATATAAGTAAATACACGAAACTTTTTTATTGTGAATGATGTAGTCTTTTAAACAACCAGGAGCGGCAGCACGTTCCTGCCATGCACAGGCACCCTCACTCTAAATGTGGCAGTTTCAGCTGCGAGGCCGCACACAAACAGCCCAGTGCGCACCCAGGGTAAAACAGTCGCCGCAGACTACATTTTGAACAAGATCTGACACAGAAAATTACCCGCTGTACCATGTAATGTCCTCACAAGTGTCAACAAGCATTGGCATAGCCAATAGGTCTCGCCTTTGGGACCTTTTAAGTGTTTAGCCATGCAATAGTTGATGTTGTTGCACCAAGGATATTGTGCTGCATAACTAAATGCTTATAAGGTCCCAAAAGCGCGACCTATTGGCTAGGCCAATGCTTGTTTTTGTTGAGTCCTCTACTGCTGTTAGTAAGATCAGTGTGCACAGTAGGAAGATATCTGCAAGCAATCTAACTGCTCCTTGAGTCACTAAGTAGCATTTGTGAGCCTTATTTTTAGACTATGCATATATGAAGATCTTTTATCAGTTAGACTGAAATGTTCCTGGTGTGATTAAGAACAGAGAGTGCAGTGTTTCACCACACGCTCCAGGAAAACTTTATAGGCGTAATACCTCTCTAAGCCTTCACAGACTGTTGGAGGTCATAAGCGGCAGCGACCTTTAAAAGCCCCTCGATCCTTTACACTAGGGATGCATGCATAGAGTATTGTTAAAGCATTTCGGATTAAGTTCATATATGCTTATAGAAGTCCAAGTCTTGTATACGAACCCACCAGTTAGAGTTAAGACAAGGCAATGTATCTCTGACTCTTGCACTGTTGGCAGTGATACCCGCAAGGGCTTCCCTATGTTGCCACTGCTCGTCACCCTTGCTATTGAGCCTCACACAGCCAGGCTGCGGCTCCTAGGGGTGTATAAAGGGCTGCTGCTATATGGGATAATACATTCCTTATCCTTGTATGCCAACAAAATTATTTTATTTATTAAGGATATCACGGCAGACCTCTCTAATGTCACACAGACGGTAGACAATTTCGCACAAATTTCTGGTTCGTGTGATGAGGGCTAAATCCTGTATTATCCCTTTTACTATTGGATGTCTACCCCAGCAACCAGTTTTGGATCACAGACTGTCATGGGAGATTGTGTCATTCTGGTACATGGAAGTAAATATTTACCATTCTTCAAATGATCTTCGGGATGCCAACCTGGGAAGAGTGGTTTATGTGCTTCGCACACAAATCCCATTTTGGTCCACTCGCGGTTATTTCACATAGTGCTTATTAAAATAGTAGCACTTCCATGGCTGTTATATTACTTTACTTATATCCCCATTGCCTTACTTCATTCAAAGCTAGATCAAATACTTGGTGAATTGATATGTACTGACAGCAGTCTCCAAGTCACCATTTCCACCCTAAATTTACCCGTAGATACCGGGTATCCTGGCCTTCCTGATTTTGGAGGATGCTATTAACCAGCGCAGCTAAGGTGGGTGACTCAATGGTTGGCTGTCCATTATTTAACTGAGACATGCCTCCCTGAGAGGGCGTCATTGATGACTGATGTTTCCCATGAAGCGTCTATTAATCAAGCCCCCCATATTACTTGCCCTCTTTTAGACATACTCGTGTGATCACTAAACGTATGCTCCCTTGTGCCCTGGCATTCCCTCCTTGGGTTTCCCACACAGACGGGTTGATTACACATGTATCAGATTCGTTCATGGGCCTTAACAGGATTAACTACAATTGGTGATCTGTTTGTTAATGGTGAAATAGTTGAGTTCCTGGGTTTAATATCGGACTATAATGCCTAGATGGACAGTTTCTTACTCACGGACGAATCAAATGCGTGGCGAGGTTTATTTAATATTCAGTCCACTGAACTTCAGAAACACACGAGGTGTTTCAAGTATTACATGCTATGGGAGATGGCAGTAAACTGATTGTTGGTTAAACACAACATACTTGCAGCTTTGGGATTCGTATCGGGCACCCTTTGCACTTCATGAGAATCAGACCTTTAGATACCACTGAATGATGATCTAAATGAATTATACACTTTATCGATGTTCAATAGCACTTCGCGTGGCGGTGATAATCGATATCGTAATTTTTGAAAGATCTTTGAAGAGACGAGATGCCCCCAACAAAGATACCATTAAATGATTCTGAATAGCAGAAGACATTACAATACCTGTGATCAGGAAAAAGTTCCTTATTGGAAGATAGAGCCCTCACACACCCAGGAGGGTATCCTGCTTCATCATACGGCTTTGCACCTCGTGGGCCGGCACTGCAATGCCCGACGGGCCATGCGAGAGGGCTCTTTGTCAGAGGTCTTCTCTTTCTGCTGTCATGATGAATGAAGGAATGTGAAGGTAGGACAGGGTGTATGGTGAAACTGAGTAAGCAGTACCGTTTTTGGTTTTATCAAAGGGGTTCCCTTGGCACAGCTAAAAAGCGAAAAATGTGAGTTCTGTCAGTGGGATATTATGAGCTGTGACAGTCTCACAGTATATCTATTAAGGTAGACATGTTTCACATCTAATTGGTCCAGAAGGGATCAGTGGAGAAATGGAGCAATGTTTTGCTATCATGGCTTGAGTCAGAAAGTATGTATATGCATAGCAAAGAGTGGCAGGCTGTAGAAACACATAGTAAAAAAAATGATGAACATCCTCCATAGTTTTCCCACCCCCTTGTTCTTTCATGAAATATGTTATGTCAATGTTGATAGAATACATCTGATTTATTAATATTTTTTTCCTTACATGGTGTAATATTTTTACTTCATTTGGCGAATCAGATTGTAAGGTATTTTCAGATGATTTGACGAATGTACTCGCCGAATGTATCCTGTATCTATGGAAATCTCAGGGCACATTAATTCTATTGATTAGCTGTTGGAAAGGTTGGTGGGATTGTGGGTGTTATAAGTTTTCTTCAATTTCAAAATGCACGCTGTTTAGCTTCTTCACGGCATAGTTCTGATACCACCGTAATTTGTCACTATCCAATAGCTCTTAACTCGTTTAACCTGTACCCGTAATCGTGCTAATAAACTCACTTAATAAAACAAGCATTTACAATGGGGAACAACCTTTACAACGCAACTTTTACACCGCACTACCATTACAATGAAACTTTTACAACGCATGCGATGTTACAACGCATGCTTTTACAATGCAAGTCTTTACATCGACTTGCACTAGATGGCGTGCTAACATTAGAAATAGTGTAGTTTACTATCCAAACACCTTCCCTACTGCAACGTGGACTGGAGTTAGAATAGTAAATTACACATTTCTAATGTCAGCACGCCATCTAGTGTATGTCGATGTAAAGACTTGCATTGTAAAAGCATGCGTTGTAACATCGCATGCGTTGTAAAACTTTCGTTGTAACAGCATGCGTTGTAAAAGCATGCGTTGTAACGTCATACATCCATTTACAATGCAATAGGTCTCGCATTTGCGAGAGTTTAAGCTATTAGCATTGTAAATGACAATGCTTTTTATTTATGTTTCAAAAACCAAAACATAAATAAAAGGCATTGGCATTTACAATGCCAATAGCTCAAACTCACGTAAATGCAAGACCTATTGCATTGCAAATGCTTGTTTTGAACATACTGCCACACTGCTATTGGTTGGGAGCACAGCTGACCACTATTATACAGAAGAAAGTACTGCAGCCCTGGTTCACGGACTGCAGATCCCAGCATGCACTTGTTTAAACTGGATGAATGTCTTTCTACCAGCCCTCAATGACTCTCTCTTGGTGAGTACGGGCTCTTTCTGCAAACGTAGTCCAGTTTGTATTAAGAAAATTCACAAGTTGCCCCTTTGTAAAAATAAAGTCAATCTCTCAGCCCCCTACATCCTGCCGCAAATTGCCGGCCTGGAACACACCCGGAAGCATAATTGCAGTGAATTATGACTCACCATGAAGTCACGGTCTGTTATTGGCAGCAGGTACGTGTTCCTTTCAGCTGCGGCTGTCCCGAGGATTTCAATACCTTGAAAATCATAACACCACAGTGCCACCTCGACCTCCGAACCCTTTGAGGGTGGGTTCCCTAACGTGATAATGGCTCCAGGTAAATATAGCAGCAACATACCTCTGTTTAAGGAAGCAGATCAGGGGACACAGCAGGGTAACGAGGGATTTCCTGTATTGAAGAACGGAATGACGCGTTTCAGCAGCAGTGCCTTTTTCAAATGCCGGTGATGGCGGGGCTTGTTGGTCCGTGTTTTTGAACATGCTGCCACACTGCTATTGGTTGGGAGCGCAGCTGACCACTATTACACAGAAGAAAGTACTGCAGCCCTGGTTCACAGACTGCAGATCCCAGCATGCACTTGTTTAAACTGGATGAATGTCTTTTTCCCAGCACTCCATGACTTCCTCTCAGTGTCATACATACTCAAATACATATTGCTAGTTAAAATAAGGTGTCTCAATAACACATTATTTAGAACATTCACACATTTATACTGTATATCTGCTATGAGAAACCACAGACTAATGCTCACAGATCCCATTCTAAAATCTCCTTACAAACGTAAACTTTTTGGGCCATACTCATGAGTTATAATTATTGTGATATAGTTATCTAGCTGCATGCATTTAACCCCCAGGTGGATTGGGGGCTAAATTGCTTTATTTCCTCGTGCCTTAAATTGTAAATAGCAAAAACCAAAGGAAATGATGGACGGAGTGTTGAACATTGCAAGCACTCACCCCCAGTCAACTGATCTGGGTTTAATCCATCACCGTTCTTTAGCCCACTCTGCCACCCCAGTTCAGACATGGCCATATGCAAATCAGTCTGACCCTGTGCCTCATGGGAACAGTCCAGCCCGAACTGCCAAGCCATGTCTTCCCTGGACCGCAAACAGGCTTCCTAGGACCGGTTTCTGGCATTTCAGCCGTCTTCAGCCAGGCTTGCTTGAATCCAGTGGCAAAGTGAGCAAGGGACTCACGTCTGAGCATACCCTGCCAACTTATGGCGAACAAAGCAAAAACCAAAGGAAATGATGGACGGAGTGTTGAACATTGCAAGCACTCACCCCCAGTCAACTGATCTGGGTTTAATCCATCACCGTTCTTTAGCCCACTCTGCCACCCCAGTTCAGACATGGCCATATGCAAATCAGTCTGACCCTGTGCCTCATGGGAACAGTCCAGCCTGAACTGCCAAGCCATGTCTTCCCTGGACCGCAAACAGGCTTCCTAGGACCGGTTTCTGGCATTTCAGCCGTCTTAAGCCAGGCTTGCTTGAATCCAGTGGCAAAGTGAGCAAGGGACTCACGTCTGAGCATACCCTGCCAACTTATGGCGAACAAAGCAAAAACCAAAGGAAATGATGGACGGAGTGTTGAACATTGCAAGCACTCACCCCCAGTCAACTGATCTGGGTTTAATCCATCACCGTTCTTTAGCCCACTCTGCCACCCCAGTTCAGACATGGCCATATGCAAATCAGTCTGACCCTGTGCCTCATGGGAACAGTCCAGCCCGAACTGCCAAGCCATGTCTTCCCTGGACCGCAAACAGGCTTCCTAGGACCGGTTTCTGGCATTTCAGCCGTCTTCAGCCAGGCTTGCTTGAATCCAGTGGCAAAGTGAGCAAGGGACTCACGTCTGAGCATACCCTGCCAACTTATGGCGAACAAAGCAAAAACCAAAGGAAATGATGGACGGAGTGTTGAACATTGCAAGCACTCACCCCCAGTCAACTGATCTGGGTTTAATCCATCACCGTTCTTTAGCCCACTCTGCCACCCCAGTTCAGACATGGCCATATGCAAATCAGTCTGACCCTGTGCCTCATGGGAACAGTCCAGCCCGAACTGCCAAACCATGTCTTCCCTGGACCGCAAACAGGCTTCCTAGGACCGGTTTCTGGCATTTCAGCCGTCTTCAGCCAGGCTTGCTTGAATCCAGTGGCAAAGTGAGCAAGGGACTCATGTCTGAGCATACCCTGCCAATTTATGGCGAACAAAGCAAAAACCAAAGGAAATGATGGACGGAGTGTTGAACATTGCAAGCACTCACCCCCAGTCAACTGATCTGGGTTTAATCCATCATCGTTCTTTAGCCCACTCTGCCACCCCAGTTCAGACATGGCCATATGCAAATCAGTCTGACCCTGTGCCTCATGGGAACAGTCCAGCCCGAACTGCCAAGCCATGTCTTTAAATTGTAAATGTGCATAAATTAATAAACACAGGCATTGTGCATTAAAGTGAATAATGTGAAAAGACAACTGTGCCATATGCTCCTGCATCAACGTTTCCCCTTTAATCACATCCTACTTTCAGTAATGTAGTTGTTACTGTAACCGAAACCTTGTATTTAGTTCTGCGTACCTAGCTTTACCTTACTTTGAAATACTATTACGGAATAAAACCAGGTGGGGGCCACTGCGTCTGAGTGAGCTGCAGCGATACTGCAGTGGTCCTGAGGGCCCGCTGGCGGTGAGAAGTCACAGAGCAGGCAGTGGCCCGGAGTCCGAAGACGTGCAGGGGTGAGAGGGCCCTGGCTGGTTCCAGATCGGAGAGTCTGCTGCAGGGGAACCTCAGGCGCCGTGAGCCACGCCTTGCGCGTATATCCTAAAGGTTGCGAATCTCGAGTAGGCTGTCTTAGGCCGTCTTAGAATTTCATCCTCACTAACGTAAAAAAACAGGCAATAAAATAATAACTGCTGATATTTATAGCTCTAGGAAACCGCAGATTATGGTAGACTGTCCACTGTCCCAGCGCCGGCTTCCTTCAACTCTGGGTCCGTCGCGGGCGCACATGCACTGTTTAAAGTGAAAGCACGCCGGAGCCAGAGTTGAAGGAAGCCGGCGTGAACAAGATGGCGGCGGACTGTCCACTGTCCCACGGACCCGCGCACGCTGTCTGCTATGGACAGATGGCTAGAGCAGCCATCTTTGTCCATGCAGGTGTGTGCATGAGCCCACGGCGGAGAATCGATTCCAAAAGGTCTCTCTGACGAGAGCAATGCATGCGCTGCTTTTGCCAGGCAAGACCTAAAAATGACTCCAAAATTGCATAGTTTCTTGCTCCTCAGTAGTACTTGTTGTCACTGCTATGAAGTAAACACTCCTAAACCAGGAAATTGGTTTATTCTAGCTGAGGAGCACTGGTGGACACTCCTCACTCCAGAACGTCCTTCCTCCAACTGTCAACCAACAGAACGTTATAATCAAATGAATACAATCCACCTTATACCTAACATTCTATATAACTAAGCAACACAACTCTCACATATAAAGCTCTTATGAAACTTGACAATTGTCTGTGTTTCTTTAATTGAGGTTCTGCAATAGTAAAACAGCCATAATAGGGAATTAGGTGGTCACTCATACCACTGAGCCCTGGTGCCACTGCACCTGCAGCACCAAAGACACTTTCTCCTTGGCGTACTCCACTAGGCCATCACTCCTAGGCCTGAGTGTGAGAAGTTGGCCTGGCATATGCTGGTCACTAGTTATAGTGGCCACCTTGCACCAGTCCAATTCGACTCTTGGTAGATAGGTTTAAAGACAACCTTTTAAAGAAAGCTATCCTAGTGGTAGCTGTGGAGAGCAGCCTTCAGGCTAAGTCTCTGAGGAATGTAAAGCAGCTTGTTTTACCTTATAATCTCTTGAATTACCAAATGAAAAGACACCACACAGGTATATATATCAAATATATATGTATTTATTTCTAAATATACTCTAATAATCCCTTTATGAGATTAGAGCCAGGTAAACATTCAAAAGATCAACAGTTCTCAATAAATTAAGCACAAATATGGCTGTAGCCCTAGGGGCGTACCAGACCATATACTAAAATAGTGGTTTAACAAACTCGACTTGCAATATGAAAAGGCCTAGGGCCTTGGGAATCGCTGGGGCTTCACTGCTGCAGTGTTTACAGGTAAGTAATCAGCCCACAGGAGACGTGTGCAGTGTCTAAACACACACGCGGGTTTCAATGCGTTTCAATGGCAAATGTCGCGGTTTGTAATTTACAGTTCAAGGGCACTTCGGAGTGGACAACAAGCAAACAACTTACAGGGTAAGTACTTCGATAGCCAATGCACACTTGGGCACCGTAATGCCAGAGTTACCTCACCCAGGGAAGCCGGGTGCATAGGTGTCCTTTGGTGTCGGGTCGCGATGCTGTTTTCAATGGATATCGTTGAAGACTTGCTGCTTGTGTCGTCGAGAGAAGTGTCCGCTTGAAGCCGACGATGGATTGGAGTTGCAGGAGACCTAGGAATTGAGGGGACAGAGTTCAAAGTCACTTGCCAGTGACTGGTGGCCAGCAGGATAGATGACCACAGCTGTCGCGTCTCTTCAGGTCGCTGATGTCGCTTTGTCTCTTCACTCACGTGGTCCAGGAGGGATCGATGAAGACCAGCAGCTGGATTCCGGAGGTCCCACAACGTCTGCAGCGGTTGGCGGTGTCGGCACTCAGATTGGAGTCAACAAACCTTGGCAACTGCAAGTCTTGTGTGGATGGAAGATTGTCGGTGGATCGGACCAGCAAGGTCAGATCAACTTACCCAGCAAGGGTAAGTGAGGGCAGGCCCAGAGCAACCAGGCGAGCCCTTGAAGTTGATTAGGAAGTCTTCTGGAGAGTTGCTAGCCAACGGGCAAGCAACCGCAAAGACGCCTTTGCAGGGAAACTTCACCAACAGCCCACGGTCACTCGGGACGGGGTAGGCCGCTGATCTTCGGTTCCAGATCTGCTAGGGACTTGGACAATAAGTGGTCCAAAGCACAAGTTTGTAGCTCGTCGTTTAGGGCTTGCACTTGAAATCAGTGCACGGTTCCCTGGTATTGCTGTTCCTCGTCACTCGTGGGGTCCAGATGCCACAGCTTCGCTGGGGACTCAAAATGGCCGTCGAGAGGTCAGGAAATCTGCTTCAGGGGACGCAGGGACTTCGGGCTCCGGCGGGAGCGGTAAAGTTTGCAACCGTAGTTCAGTAGTTTAGGTGCCTGCCAAGCAGGGGAGTCACTCCTTGACTCCAAGGGAGATCCTTCGGTCTTCTAAAGATAGTAGAAAGTTGAAGGGCCAGGATTCTTCTTCGTTGAGCGTCGTCCAGGTGTAATCTAAGTTGCATTGGCAAGCTTTGGTATCTTATAGTGAAAAGATGGGAGGGACTAGCTCTATGGCCACTCCTCTAGGAGGGCCAGGGTAGTGGGTGGTTACACCCACTTTCCTTTGTCCAGTTTCATGCCAGGACAGGGGCAAGCAGCCCCTGAACCGGTTTGAGCTGGCATATGCACAGAGGAGCCTACTGCTCCCCCAGTGCAGGACTTCAAAGCACTCTAAGAGTGCACCCACCCAGCTCCAATACACTAAATCCTGTCTGGGAGGTGGTGACACCTCCCTGTGACAGGAAACCCTTTGTTGGGCTCCCTCCACTGCGAGTTTCGGTCAGCAGCAGGAGGGCAGCCCGGTGTCTGTGCTGGTGGCATCCATTTTGTGCTGCCAGGGCCTTAGAAGATTTCTACCGGTTAGTACAGAGTGTACATGTCGTCCCCTCTAGAAGGGTGGGATCCTACTCCCACACCAGTTACTGGTGGGGTGGTAGGATTCCAAGTTGTTTGACACCAAACACGACATGTTTTGATGCAGTCATTCCAAAGTTAGCATTTACCGCGAGGTTATAATGCACTTAAGAGTCTATGGTTTAACCGCATCCACAAACAGCAGCAGAGAATAGACTCTGCCAACTGCAGAGGGGTCCTGCTCAGGCAGAAGCACCCCCTCACATAGTAAACCAAGCACCCTGCCCTTGGGATTGATAGGGCCTACCATAGGGGTGACTGATAGGTTTATATGTGTGTGTATGGTGAGATATAGGAACCTATACCTCAGTGAGGAGTGCTAACACTACCTCACACAGGCTGCAGTAGCAGGCCTGTGGTGTCAGATTGTGAGTGCTTCCCAGGGGTGGCATAATACATGCTGCAGCCCCTGGTAGGCCTGTGAAGTACCAATGCCCTAGGTACCTAAGGTACCATATACTAGGGGCTCACAAGGTACCACAGTATCCAATCACTAGTGCATCTAATATGCACACCAAGTTGTTTAGAGAGATCAGTTAGACTGGGGACCTGATTAGCAGGGACCCAGCCAGACTATAGCCAGAAACCAGTGTATACATCAGAAAAAAAGTGGGGGCAACACAAGTGCAGATCCTACTCACCTACACAACCCCCCCCCCCCCAAACGCAGGGACATTAAACTAACCTTGACCAGTTGAGTCTTCATGTTCTAAGTGGAAATACCTCGAGAGTCCATCTGCATTGGCATGTTGGGTCCCAGGTCTATGTTCCACTGTATAGCCCATCCCCTGTAGGGAAATGGACCACCTGAGCAGTTTAGGATTTTCACCTTTCATCTGTTTGAGCCATAGGAGGGGCTTATGGTCAGTCTGTACTATAAAGTGAGTGCCAAACCAGTATGGCCTCAGCTTCTTCAGGGCCCAAACCGCAGCAAAGGCCTCCCTCTCAATAGCTGACCAACGTTTCTCTCTAGGGGTCAGCCTTCTGCTTATAAAAGCTACTGGCTGGTCTTGACCTTCATTATTAAGTTGAGACAGTACAGCTCCCACATCCAGCTCTGAAGCATCTGTTTGGACAATGAACTTCTTTTTGTAATCTGGACTCTGTAAGATGGGGGCAGTGCACATTGCCTGCTTGAGGTCATCAAATGCCTTTTGACAGCTAGCTGTCCACTGAACCTTTTTTGGCATTTTCTTGGAGGTAAGATCATTTAAGGGGGTCACTATAGATCCATATCCCTTAACAAACCTCCTGTAATACCCAGTCAGGCCCAAGAAGGCTCTCACCTGTGTCTGGGTGGTTGGAGCTACCCAGTCCATTATGGTCTGGATCTTGCTCTGCAATGATTGAACCTGGCCTCCACCCACAAGGTGGCCCAGGTACACAACCTGACTCTGCCCTATCTGGCACTTAGTGGCCTTGATAGTGAGGCCTGCTTTCTGCAGGGCCTCCAGTACATTTCTGAGGTGGACCAGGTGATCCTGCCAGGTGGAACTATAGACAGCAATGTCATCAAGATATGCTGAGCAATAGGTTTCCATACCAGTCAGAACTTTATTCACCAGCCTCTGAAATGTGGCAGGTGCATTCTTCAAACCAAAGGGCATTACCATAAAGTGATAATGCCCACCAGGGGTCGAAAAATGCTGTTTTTACCTTGGCATCATCAGCTAACTTGATTTGCCAATAGCCTGCTGTAAGGTCAAATGTACTGAGATACTTGGCCGAGGCCAAAGTATCTATTAGTTCATCTGCCCTTGGGATTGGGTAGGCATCAGTCCTGGTGACTGCATTGAGGCCCCTGTAGTCAACACAAAACCTCATCTCTTTCTTACCGCCCTGGGGGTGAGGTTTTGGGACAAGGACTACTGGGCTAGTAAAGTTGGTATTCTAACAGTGGTAGATTCCATAGCAGTGTACCATTTTGTATATGAATTATATTAGTTGGCTTGTAATTGTATAAGACCGATAGTAAAACGTCCAAATCCCCCTTATTCCCAGTCTAACGTGTAAGCTCTTGTAGTCAGTAGAGCTATTAGTGTATCTAACAGGTAAACTCTAAGCCGCATCGGCTAAGACTATTAAAACTACGTAAAAAGTGGAGTCGGGAGGAAGCTTACCTAATTCTCCGTAGTGTGACGGTATATCAAGTGTCCGTGGTGGTCGCCCCAGTCGAGTACGCTGGTGTGAGTTTGGCCGTATTCGAGATTGTGAGTTATAACCGTGAACACGCATTTGAGTTTGCGTGAGGGCCCGTGATTGACGTGATAGTGGAGGCAAAAGAAGGACTAAGAGTAACTATGGTCTTAATAGTCGCCATCTTGGAACGTATAATCAGACGCGTAAAAGTAGCAAAGCTTTAGTATTATGTTGTGATAAAGGTATCACATAAACTGTCAGACCAAATTTGTAATTTACATAATTGAATGTAAATGCCATAAACAATATATTGGTAGCACGATCAGAGCGTTGAAAGAAAGAATAGGTGAACATATGAGAGCGGTCAGACAAAATGACATGCGATATCCATTGGCGGCACACATGTCTATATGCTCGGCTCAATCGACAATTCATACCTTCAAATTTTTTGGAATAGAGCATGTTCCTAGCAACCCAAGAGGCGGCAACAGAGAACTTACTCTTAGACAAAAAGAGGCCCTTTGGATTCTCAAACTGCACAGTGTGGAACAGGGACTCAATATTGACCAGGAGTTACATTATTTTCTTGGAAAATAAATATCAGTAAAAAACTCCAAATGGCTGACACATATACCCTCTCTACAAATGAAGGGGTATGACATTATAAAGTCAAACATTTTGTTATAACTAAGGAACCTAACTTATGATGACTTAATCTAACCTAACATTTACTGCAAAGAGGTTTGAAGATAAACTGTTATCTAAAATATTGTGACGATATGCTATGTCCCTTATTATGGTCAACAGACTTTTCACTTGCCTTTTCTCTTTCGTTTTCGCATGATGAAATATGAGGTTTTATTTGGTTCTTATGTATACACTATGACTATTTACATGTTCGTTTGTAATGAATCTAATTGGTGGAGAGACTGGTAATGAATAGTACACTTCCGCATAATATCGAAATATTCATAATACCTTTATCACAACATAATACTAAAGCTTTGCTACTTTTACGCGTCTGATTATACGTTCCAAGATGGCGACTATTAAGACCATAGTTACTCTTAGTCCTTCTTTTGCCTCCACTATCACGTCAATCACGGGCCCTCACGCAAACTCAAATGCGTGTTCACGGTTATAACTCACAATCTCGAATACGGCCAAACTCACACCAGCGTACTCGACTGGGGCGACCACCACGGACACTTGATATACCGTCACACTACGGAGAATTAGGTAAGCTTCCTCCCGACTCCACTTTTTACGTAGTTTTAATAGTCTTAGCCGATGCGGCTTAGAGTTTACCTGTTAGATACACTAATAGCTCTACTGACTACAAGAGCTTACACGTTAGACTGGGAATAAGGGGGATTTGGACGTTTTACTATCGGTCTTATACAATTACAAGCCAACTAATATAATTCATATACAAAATGGTACACTGCTATGCAATCTACCACTGTTAGAATACCAACTTTACTATCACTAGTGACAGCTAAGTTTTTCACGTCTCTAATAATTATACATAGAGGCTCGAATTGTAATGCAGATTATTAACATCCTTACAGTATTTACCTATGGGCGGTTCTTTATGACTATTTGCAGCACAAACGGAAGACGACGAATAATTTACATAAGAAACGCCCAGAACACTGAAACCATCTGCGGTTTGGAATTATCACCGCCGACTAAGTATGACATTTTATATATCCCCTATGGTTAAACACTAAAACAGTGGATATTCACGGGAATCGCTTATTTACAATATGTCCATGTTCTCCTCTTATACTTTCAGATTTTGTATTCAGTCTGAATATAGGTAGATATGTCTTTTTTGTCATTTCGCACTAATAAGGATAAAGATAGTCTGATTGGACTACCTATATATGGAATATATCACTTCGGACTATACACTTTTACGAAAGGTGGCACCTCACCCGTTAGTGTTACCGTTAGTTATCACCAACTACCACTTGACTCTGACGCTTAGAAGTTACATCTCACTTCACAGCCACTACCACCATTTCTCTCCATCTCTATTAGGATCATAGACCGTTATGCTATGTACATGACCCTTAAGATGTGTTGACTTCACCAATCCTTTTTCTAAACACTTAATGTAACTAGAAGTTTTAAGACTTACTTTTGCATCTGGTTTGAAGGTTGCACTTGCATCACTTGGGCTAATGTGAACCAATTTCTTCTAATTTATTTTTAAGTATCTAACGCTGAACATTACAAGCATATATTACTTTGTTTCTTCACAAACAGCCTTGACAAAGTTGCGGGACAACTATTCCCTCATGCAACGAAACACGTGTTGGCTGGTGACAGACAGACTAAGGAGAAGTATATACTATTAAAGAACTACTGACAAGAAGAAAAGACCAATTTCTGATTTATATTTTGTTTATCTGTGTCAATATACTGTACAAACCTGTGGTTTACAATCAAAAACGTGTGCTAAGGATTGATCTTACTTCTAGAGCCTTGGTTGCACAATCAACAAAGTCAGTCCAATCCTGAGTCTGTGCTTTCTGGGTGTCTCTGAACTTCAACCTGTACTGTTCAGTGGTTAAGCCAAACCCATCTATCAAAGCACTTTTCAGGGCTTCATAATCATTAGCATCCTCTTCTCTAACAGTGAGGAGCTTGTCTCTCCCTTTGTCTGAAAAGGAGAGCCACAAGATTGCTGCCCACTGTTTCTGGGGGACCTGTTGAACTTTACAGGCCCTCTCCATAGCAGTTATCCATTTGTGGATATCATCCCCACTCTGGTAGGGAGGAACAACCTTGGACAGGTTCCTATGATCTGGCATGTAATCTCTGCCTCTAGGGCCACTGTTGCTGCCACCAGGGGTATCCAACCCCTCCTTCTTTGAAGCTCTTTGGAGCTCGAAGGCTTCCCTATCTAAGGCCAATTGCTTGGTTCTGAGGGCAAGGCTAGCTTCCTCATACTGGAGCATCTTGAACCTTCTATCAGAGGAGGTCTCCCTGGGAAAGTTGGAGTTCCTCTGTGGAATAGATTCTCTTCCAGAGTGATATGACCTGTCAGAGTCCCTTGAGAGGGACCTAGACCTGTCTCCCACCCTTTCAGCTCTCTTAGGGAGATTTCCTCTATTCTCTTCAGACCCTTGTGGGTCTGGCCCTTCACCCACAGAGTCCAGGTTATCCTGATTTTCATCATCAGACCCAGAGACTATGTGTGACCCACCCCCTGATGCAGACCCACTAGCTCCTAGAGCTTGTCTCTGGTCATCTGCTACTAGCAGATCTATCAGGTGTTGTGATGAGGGACTCCTGCCCACCTTCAGATTTCTTTCAAAGCATAAAGCCTTCAGTTCAGTGTAGGCTATATCTTTGTACTGAGATGGGGTGGACCCACTGGCTCCACCCTGGTGAGGCATACTAGTGTTGTGCAGTGTTGTACTACCTACACTAGTTGAGGCCTACTGGACCTAGCTTGAGCTGTAGCAAGGGTGTGCTTGTCCCTTCACAAACAGCTCTAAGTTCAGTAGAACTTATTGATACTAGCTTGACTTTATATGTACCTTGAGTACCTTAAGTGGTTTTCAGTTAGTAATTCAAATAGAGATTTTCTGGTAAAACAATGGCAAGCTGGAATCCCACACGCTGCCCACCAATGTGAGAAGTTGGTCTGGCATATGCTGGTCACTAGTTATAGTGGCCACCTTGCACCAGTCCAATTCGACTCTTGGTAGATAGGTTTAAAGACAACCTTTTAAAGAAAGCTATCCTAGTGGTAGCTGTGGAGAGCAGCCTTCAGGCTAAGTCTCTGAGGAATGTAAAGCAGCTTGTTTTACCTTATAATCTCTTGAATTACCAAATGAAAAGACACCACACAGGTATATATATCAAATATATATGTATTTATTTCTAAATATACTCTACTAATCCCTTTATGAGATTAGAGCCAGGTAAACATTCAAAAGATCAACAGTTCTCAATAAATTAAGCACAAATATGGCTGTAGCCCTAGGGGCGTACCAGACCATATACTAAAATAGTGGTTTAACAAACTCGACTTGCAATATGAAAAGGCCTAGGGCCTTGGGAATCGCTGGGGCTTCACTGCTGCAGTGTTTACAGGTAAGTAATCAGCCCACAGGAGACGCATGCAGTGTCTAAACACACACGCGGGTTTCAATGCGTTTCAATGGCAAATGTCGCGGTTTGTAATTTACAGTTCTAGGGCACTTCGGAGTGGACAACAAGCAAACAACTTGCAGGGTAAGTACTTCGATAGCCAATGCACACTTGGGCACCGTAATGCCAGAGTTACCTCACCCAGGGAAGCCGGGTGCATAGGTGTCCTTTGGTGTCGGGTCGCGATGCTGTTTTCAATGGATATCGTTGAAGACTTGCTGCTTGTGTCTTCGAGAGAGGTGTCCGCTTGAATCCGACGATGGATTGGAGTTGCAGGAGACCTAGAAATTGAGGGGACAGAGTTCAAAGTCACTTGACAGTGACTGGTGGCCAGCAGGATAGATGACCACAGCTGTCGCGTCTCTTCAGGTCGCTGATGTCGCTTTGTCTCTTCACTCACGTGGTTCAGGAGGGATCGATGAAGACCAGCAGCTGGATTCCGGAGGTCCCACAACGTCTGCAGCTGTTGGCGGTGACAGCACTCGGATTGGAGTCAACAAACCTTGGCAACTGCAAGTCTTGTGTGGATGGAAGATTGTCGGTGGATCGGACCAGCAAGGTCAGATCGACTTACCCAGCAAGGGTAAGTGAGGGCAGGCCCAGAGCAACCAGGCGAGCCCTTGAAGTGGATTAGAAAGTCTTCTGGAGAGTCGCTAGCCAATGGGCAAGCAACCGCAAAGATGCCTTTGCAGGGAAACTTCACCAACAGCCCACGGTCACTCGGGACGGGGTAGGCCGCTGATCTTTGGTTCTAGATTTGCTAAGGACTTGGACAATAAGTGGTCCAAAGCACAAGTTTGTAGCTTGTCGTTTAGGGCTTGCACTCGAAATCAGTGCACGGTTCTTTGGTATTGCTGTTCCTCGTCACTCGTGGGGTCCAGATGCCACAGCTTCGCTGGGGACTCAAAATGGCCATTGAGAGGTCAGGAAATCCACTTCAGGGGATGCAGGGACTTCGGGCTCTGGCGGGAGTGGTAAAGTTTGCAACCAAAGTTCAGTAGTTTAGGTGCCTGCCAAGCAGGGGAGTCACTCCTTGACTCCAAGGGAGATCCTTCGGTCTTCTAAAGATAGTAGAAAGTTGAAGGGCCAGGATTCTTCTTCGTTGAGTGTCGTCCAGGTGTAATCTAAGTTGCATTGGCAAGCTTTGGTATCTTATAGTGAAAAGATGGGAGGGACTAGCTCTATGGCCACTCCTCTAGGAGGGCCAGGGTAGTGGGTGGTTACACCCACTTCCCTTTGTCCAGTTTCGCGCCAGGACAGGGGCAAGCAGCCTCTGAACCGGTTTGAGCTGGCATATGCACAGAGGAGCCTACTGCTCCCCCAGTGCAGGACTTCAAAGCACTCTAAGAGTGCACCCACCCAGCTCCAATACACTAAATCCTGTCTGGGAGGTGGTGACACCTCCCTGTGACAGGAAACCCTTTGTTGGGCTCCCTCCACTGCGAGTTTCGGTCAGCAGCAGGAGGGCAGCCCGGTGTCTGTGCTGGTGGCATCCATTTTGTGCTGCCAGGGCCTTAGAAGATTTCTACCGGTTAGTACAGAGTGTACATGTCGTCCCCTCTAGAAGGGTGGGATCCTACTCCCACACCAGTTACTGGTGGGGGGGTAGGATTCCAAGTTGTTTGACACCAAACACGACATGTTTTGATGCAGTCATTCCAAAGTTAGCATTTACCGCGAGGTTATAATGCACTTAAGAGTATATGGTTTAACCGCATCCACAAACAGCAGCAGAGAATAGACTCTGCCAGCTGCAGAGGGGTCCTGCTCAGGCAGAAGCACCCCCTCACATAGTAAACCAAGCACCCTGCCCTTGGGATTGATAGGGCCTACCATAGGGGTGACTGATAGGTTTATGTGTGTGTATGGTGAGATATAGGAACCTATACCTCAGTGAGGAGTGCTAACACTACCTCACACAGGCTGCAGTAGCAGGCCTGTGGTGTCAGATTGTGAGTGCTTCCCAGGGGTGGCATAATACATGCTGCAGCCCCTGGTAGGCCTGTGAAGTACCAATGCCCTAGGTACCTAAGGTACCATATACTAGGGGCTCACAAGGTACCACAGTATCCAATCACTAGTGCATCTAATATGCACACCAAGTTGTTTAGAGAGATCAGTTAGACTGGGGCCCTGATTAGCAGGGACCCAGCCAGACTATAGCCAGAAACCAGTGTATACATCAGAAAAAAAGTGGGGGCAACACAAGTGCAGATCCTACTCTCCTACACTGAGGTCCAAAGGTGGCTGTCTGCCACTTTGTGTCCTAAAAATATGAAAGAATTCCACAACATGCTCCCTTGATTCTTGGAACCTGTTTCCTGTGCAGCAACGGTGACCTGAGCCCCACTGCTAACAAAGAAAGTAGCTCCTAACCCCCTTTTTGCTAGCTACGCATCCATACTTAGATGCAGTGGCCCTTCACACCATTGCCCCTATGCCAGTGCACCTACTGTATGAAGGGCAGTGATGTGACTCTCTGGTCTCAAAAACTGACATCTGCAGTGAATACATGAACCATCTGATGTTTCATAAAGTAAAAGTGTGCCTTTCGCACCAATTCGTTTAATATGCATTTATTTTTCATGTAAGGTGTGTGCATTATTTTATATGCAGATACTGTGAAGATGAAAATGCAACAAAATACTTTTGTGTTTTTAACCATGTCTTTCAACCAAACCACCACAGTGCTCAGGGTGACAATTGTCATACTTTTGAATGCACTTTGACCGCTTCATGTAAATCCTAGAAACAGGAAAAATCAAGCTGCACTTCCAGGCCATCTTCATTTACAAGTACTCTCTGAGGCATTTGTGCCCCCTCCGGAACAGTGCCAAGGACCCCCAGTGGGGCGCACCCTGGGGTTTGAGGACCTCTGCTCTAGAAACTGACACCCGGTGAGCCTCAGAGAACCTATTTAATTTCCTGAAATTCATGACAATTCATGGTACAATATTCTGAGCTCAGTGAAGCCTGTAAAAAGCTGCCCTTTGGTAGGCAAAGTAGCAAGCAGTGGCATAGTTCAATTTAGAATTGATTTTAGCTTTAACAAAGCAAGATTTCAAGTGGCACTGGAATAAAAGAAGGTTTTTCTTCAACATCCCCATTTGGAGGTTACAGGAGGACTCAAATGGAACAGCAGGATGAGGCAGATGGAAATGTTGGCATTGTAATCTTGTCTGACATCATTCAGTACAGCCACAGGGAAAGTCTCAGTGATTACACAGGCCTTAAACTCATCCAACTAGCATTGAGTAACTGGTACTCTTCAAGATATTTAGAAAGACAACAAGTTAGAACCTCTCTAATATCCTTAATTACTGCTGGAAAAAGAAAGATGAGCCTATGGTTAGTTATTTCCGACAGGTTTAAATTTGACACCTTTGGAGTGGCTTGATGACCCCTTTTAAGGTCTCGCCAGACCCAGCGCATGCGCTGGTCTGGCGAGACATTTTGTGAGGGCTCCAAAAAGTGCTACCAGGCCAGCCTAGAGCTACAGTGCATGTGGGCGGGCGTCGCGCTTTACCGCGATTATTTTCACTTTCACGGCCGCTTTGATGTTTGATCGCGATTGCGATCACTTTCGCGGCCACTTTGATGTTCTCCATGAGGCTTCAATAGATTGCAGCAGTTAAAACAAGCATTGGCATAACCAATAGGTCTCGCTTTTGGGACCTTATAAGTGTTTAGTTATGCAACTGTTGCATGGCTAAACACTTATAAGGTCCCAAAGGCGAGACCTATTGGCTATGCCAATGCTTGTTTACGATCCGCTAGGGACAGTGCCAGATGAAGTTAAAAGCCGGCGTAAAGATTTTAGAGTCCTGAGTGGAGGTGTGAGAGGAGTGACAACAAAGGGCAAAGGCTTGTAATTTCTGGATGAAACCGGAAGCTAGACAATACAATCATGAATTGCCTTGATATTCCCATAGATAAAGAGGCCACATTGTCACGCACCACTTGGGATGGGGAGCGGCCATTTTGGCACGAACTAAACTAATAACATTGGAGACTTTTTAGGAAAGAGCCCTTGAGGAGTTAAAGGTCTAAGAAGCTTCACTTGAATAATAAGATGTCTTGGTAGCAGTAAGAGAAAATTAGTAATCCATGAGTTATTGACATTTATGTAGTATTTTTAAAGCTGTGTGTGCGTACATACAAATGTCTTGCTAAATGTTTTGCAAACTACAATTTAGCTGTGTGTGTGTACATACAAATGTCTTGCTAAATGTTTTGCAAACTACAATTTAGCTGTGTGTGTGTACATACAAATGTCTTGCTAAATGTTTTGCAAACTACAATTTAGCTGTGTGTGTGTACATACAATTTCTTGCTAAATGTTTTGCAAACTACGATTTTTTTTTTACTTCCAAAAGGGAAAGGGTTGCAGCCGTTTCTCTTCCTCTCACCTTGGATAAGCCTAAACGGCCTTCATTTTTATCTACTCTTTAATGAATGATGTTTTGCTGTTTATTCGATCGTTTTGTTGCTTTCCAGAGGACTACCTGCAGCAGCTTCAAGACACGAGGAGCAAAGACAGAGGTGATACTAAGGGCCTCATTTAGAGTTTTTTAGGGCAGAAACAGCACTGTTACTCAGTGGGGCTTCTACCTTGACAAACTCGCCGTTCCCCCGCTCTCTTTATGGTTGGCGGACATTCTCTGCTGCCTCAGCTGGTGTAAACCACTGACCTGGTGGCCAAGTGCCGAGTGGCCTCAAAGTCACAATGGTGGTTGCCCCACACTAATGAGGGCAGAGCTACAAGCACTCATTTCCCCTGCCTGAAGCATGGCGGATACATGTAGAGGAAATGTAGAATGGCCCCAACATACAGGGAGAAAGCTTCCTGCACATCAGGTCATCTGTGTTTTGTATTGAGGAAACAAACTCCCACTTTGAGAGTTTATTTTCTCAATTCATAGAACTTTGGTGAGTGGTGGCTTTAAAAACAATGCCCGCTCAGCAAGCTACAGCTGTCCTTACAGCACACAAATCCCAGTCAGGTAGGTGGGTGGGCAGCGATTTACTTGAGTGGTGAAGGCCAGGTGCTTTACCCGCCTGGCAGATCTGCTGACTGTCCACCAGTTAGTAAATGTCTTCTCTAAGAATGGTCTATGCGGTTACAGTAATTTACGTAGTGGGTCGCGACACTGCTCGTCATACTAGCAAATAACCCCAAAGGATTCTGGATAATGTAGTGGCAGCGGTGAGTACGCCTATGCCACGAGTATGTGAAATAATGCCATCCCTGGACACGTGTTTCGAGGTAATTGCCTCTCGTCAGCAGGGAGCAGGTAGGTATGCGGGGTGCCGAGTAGACTGCCAAAATATATAGGTAAAGTACCTTTCAAGGCGTGCAGGTGCAGACACCAGGCTCGTCAGCCCAAAGTCGCTCGAAAGAGCTTTAAATAATTTACGTAGTGGGTCGCGACACTGCTCGTCATACTAGCAAATAACCCCAAAGGATTCTGGATAATGTAGTGGCAGCGGTGAGTACGCCTATGCCACGAGTATGTGAAATAATGCCATCCCTGGACACGTGTTTCGAGGTAATTGCCTCTCGTCAGCAGGGAGCAGGTAGGTATGCGGGGTGCCGAGTAGACTGCCAAAATATATAGGTAAAGTACCTTTCAAGGCACGCAGGTGCAGACACCAGGCTCGTCAGCCCAAAGTCGCTCGAAAGAGCTTTAAATAATTTACGTAGTGGGTCGCGACACTGCCCGTCATACTAGCAAATAACCCCAAAGGATTCTGGATAATGTAGTGGCAGCGGTGAGTACGCCTATGCCACGAGTATGTGAAATAATGCCATCCCTGGACACGTGTTTCGAGGTAATTGCCTCTCGTCAGCAGGGAGCAGGTAGGTATGCGGGGTGCCGAGTAGACTGCCAAAATATATAGGTAAAGTACCTTTCAAGGCGCGCAGGTGCAGACACCAGGCTCGTCAGCCCAAAGTCGCTCGAAAGAGCTTTAAATAATTTACGTAGTGGGTCGCGACACTGCTCGTCATACTAGCAAATAACCCCAAAGGATTCTGGATAATGTAGTGGCAGCGGTGAGTACGCCTATGCCACGAGTATGTGAAATAATGCCATCCCTGGACACGTGTTTCGAGGTAATTGCCTCTCGTCAGCAGGGAGCAGGTAGGTATGCGGGGTGCCGAGTTGACTGCCAAAATATATAGGTAAAGTACCTTTCAAGGCGCGCAGGTGCAGACACCAGGCTCGTCAGCCCAAAGTCGCTCGAAAGAGCTTTAAATAATTTACGTAGTGGGTCGCAACACTGCTCGTCATACTAGCAAATAACCCCAAAGGATTCTGGATAATGTAGTGGCAGCGGTGAGTACGCCTATGCCACGAGTATGTGAAATAATGCCATCCCTGGACACGTGTTTCGAGGTAATTGCCTCTCGTCAGCAGGGAGCAGGTAGGTATGCGGGGTGACGAGTAGACTGCCAAAATATATAGGTAAAGTACCTTTCAAGGCGCGCAGGTGCAGACACCAGGCTCGTCAGCCCAAAGTCACTCGAAAGAGCTTTAAATAATTTACGTAGTGGGTCGCGACACTGCTCGTCATACTAGCAAATAACCCCAAAGGATTCTGGATAATGTAGTGGCAGCGGTGAATACGCCTATGCCACGAGTATGTGAAATAATGCCATCCCTGGACACGTGTTTTGAGGTAATTGCCTCTCGTCAGCAGGGAGCAGGTAGGTATGCGGGGTGCCGAGTAGACTGCCAAAATATATAGGTAAAGTACCTTTCAAGGCGCGCAGGTGCAGACACCAGGCTCGTCAGCCCAAAGTCGCTCGAAAGAGCTTTAAATAATTTACGTAGTGGGTCGCGACACTGCTCGTCATACTAGCAAATAACCCCAAAGGATTCTGGATAATGTAGTGGCAGCGGTGAGTACGCCTATGCCACGAGTATGTGAAATAATGCCATCCCTGGACACGTGTTTCGAGGTAATTGCCTCTCGTCAGCAGGGAGCAGGTAGGTATGCGGGGTGCCGAGTAGACTGCCAAAATATATAGGTAAAGTACCTTTCAAGGCGCGCAGGTGCAGACACCAGGCTCGTCAGCCCAAAGTCGCTCGAAAGAGCTTTAAATAATTTACGTAGTGGGTCGCGACACTGCTCGTCATACTAGCAAATAACCCCAAAGGATTCTGGATAATGTAGTGGCAGCGGTGAGTACGCCTATGCCACGAGTATGTGAAATAATGCCATCCCTGGACACGTGTTTCGAGGTAATTGCCTCTCGTCAGCAGGGAGCAGGTAGGTATGCGGGGTGCCGAGTAGACTGCCAAAATATATAGGTAAAGTACCTTTCAAGGTGCGCAGGTGCAGACACCAGGCTCGTCAGCCCAAAGTCGCTCGAAAGAGCTTTAAATAATTTACGTAGTGGGTCGCGACACTGCTCGTCATACTAGCAAATAACCCCAAAGGATTCTGGATAATGTAGTGGCAGCGGTGAGTACGCCTATGCCACGAGTATGTGAAATAATGCCATCCCTGGACACGTTTTTCGAGGTAATTGCCTCTCGTCAGCAGGGAGCAGGTAGGTATGCGGGGTGCCGAGTAGACTGCCAAAATATATAGGTAAAGTACCTTTCAAGGCGCGCAGGTGCAGACACCAGGCTCGTCAGCCCAAAGTCGCTCGCAAGAGCTTTAAATAATTTACGTAGTGGGTCGCGACACTGCTCATCATACTAGCAAATAACCCCAAAGGATTCTGGATAATGTAGTGGCAGCGGTGAGTACGCCTATGCCACGAGTATGTGAAATAATGCCATCCCTGGACACGTGTTTCGAGGTAATTGCCTCTCGTCAGCAGGGAGCAGGGAGCAGGTAGGTATGCGGGGTGCCGAGTAGACTGCACCTGCGCGCCTTGAAAGGTACTTTACCTATATATTTTGGCAGTCTACTCGGCACCCCGCATACCTACCTGCTCCCTGCTGACGAGAGGCAATTACCTCGAAACACGTGTCCAGGGATGGCATTATTTCACATACTCGTGGCATAGGCGTACTCACCGCTGCCACTACATTATCCAGAATCCTTTGGGGTTATTTGCTAGTATGACGAGCAGTGTCGCGACCCACTACGTAAATTATTTAAAGCTCTTTCGAGCGACTTTGGGCTGACGAGCCTGGTGTCTGCACCTGCGCACCTTGAAAGGTACTTTACCTATATATTTTGGCAGTCTACTCGGCACCCCGCATACCTA
Organism: Triturus cristatus; assembly: GCF_964204655.1. Lineage (NCBI taxonomy): Eukaryota > Metazoa > Chordata > Amphibia > Caudata > Salamandridae > Triturus > Triturus cristatus. The sequence continues at coordinate 1,399,795,301 of NC_140589.1, forward strand.
CCTGCTCCCTGCTGACGAGAGGCAATTACCTCGAAACACGTGTCCAGGGATGGCATTATTTCACATACTCGTGGCATAGGCGTACTCACCGCTGCCACTACATTATCCAGAATCCTTTGGGGTTATTTGCTAGTATGACGAGCAGTGTCGCGACCCACTACGTAAATTATGCGGTTACAGTAGGCTGGGAATTTGACACATTAGGCGAGCCTGGTGGTCTTTGTGTATCAACAATATCTATACATGATCCTAAGTATCTATCCAGCTACCCTCTATAATATCATAGTGCAAGAGCTAAGACAGAGTTTGTGATTGCAGGAAATTAGACAGAATAGATGGGTCGTGTCACTCATACCCCCCACCCACACACACACACACACACACACACAGACACATCCGCACCTCCTTCACTGTTTATAATATGTAATTGTATTGCCAGGGCAAAGACGAAGGTGGAGATTTAGTAGAGGCTCTGAGGTTACAGCAAAAATGGGCAAACTAAGAGGCTCTGTGACCCCAAACTGTGACTAACTATAGTTAGCCATTTAACTGTATGGATATCCTCATGATAGAAGCACAAGACATACTAAGAGAATAAGGCCATGGTTCAAAGTTATGTAGAATTGGGGTTATTATTAGTGCACACAATAATTACTGGTACCCTTGCATGGTGTATTTAGTGAGTGACATCTTTAACTTCTCCCGGGTTTCCCACCTCAGAATGCCTTTGCATTTATATATTTCCATTTTCTTCTGTTAGATTTCCTCAGGCGTTTTCTGTCAGGAGAAAATTGCAGAATGTGGTAATCGACATAAACTCAGAATTCCAATCTGCGTGCAAACAATCTATTTGTGCATGGATTGGAATTTCATAACAAAACTTTGAATCAGAGTCCATGTAAAGCCTTTACATTTACAGACAGAAAGGATAGGTTATATCAATAGAGATTTGCATAGCTCTGTGTTGTATTATTATGCCCTCACAGTGTTGTAGGGTTTCAGTATGCTGCACTGTATTGTATTTGCATTTATACAGCATCTAACAAGGCGCCAAAGCACCTCTGTGCAGTGATACAGATCAACAGTGCATGTTTGTTCTTCGGTCTCTATGGGGAATTGTTTTATGTCATGCTTTAGGATCCGAGTCACGCTCTTAATCAGTTTTGTTGCCATGCCTCGGGAACAATTTGAAGAGAAAATAAGAGAGAAAGAGGTTGCTTAGTATTCATATTTAATTGATGGACAGAAGTTTGCAAGTGCAGTTTGTCCTATGTTTGAAGTGTGTGCATATGGCTGAAGAGACTGCTGAAACTGTGTCACAAACAAGCATGTAGCTGCACCGACCCATGAGTATAGGACAGAAGTGTGAGGACAAATACAGCCACACAAGCCAATTCCTGCCATCTTTGAAGTGGTTTGTGCAGCGGCAGCCCGTAGTGTGCAGTAAGGGTGGGGCAGGCACATGGTCATACACAAAACAACACACACAGACAACGATCTACATGCACACTCACTCACACCCATCCATTCACAGTGTACATTCATACACTCACCATTCACAAGCACATACACTCACACACACCTATTCACTGCATGCATAGATTCATACATAAACATATGCCTCCGACATTCAAAAAGGACTTACCTGGCGTGGAGGTGATGTTGGGTGGCAAAAGAGAAAAGCAGAAGCCTCTGTGGGTCCTGGAGGCTTCAGGGAAGGAAAGGTCTGCCAGAAGATCCTGACCCCTCCTCATTTCGGTCATGGGTCAGCGAATGAGAGGAGGACCTTCCCTACCTCCCCACACGCTGGAACGAGGACAGTGAGAATTGCTGGCCCTACTGCACTCTGTGACGTGGCATCCTTGATTGACACTCAGCCCTAGGCACTTCAGGGCTTAAGACTGAAATGCCTGAGTCCAAATCTATGGAGACACGCCCCCTCGTCATGAGCGGGAAGACCTCAAGGCTCTTTGTCGGATTGAAGAGATCATGCTGTGAAATCTGCAGGCCGGCATAGTGTGGCTCAGTCTGCCAGGCGACTGCCCACTTAGTGTATGTACAGTACCTGACCCAACCATGAAGAGTGTCTGTCTGGATGACCTTTGATCAGCCTGACAGACACTTAGTCTTCATGGTTTGCAAAAGGGTGGGATGCTGGACCCCTCTTCCCTTAACAAAGGGCCACCCGTGGGTCTGTGTATATAGATTTTGACCAACATCGAATAAGGTGCTAAGGAAGTGGACAGAGATGATGAGTGCTCCCCTTTGGAGGTGCAGACTCATGGATTCAAGCAGTAGTGAGGCCTGAGAGTTGATCCAATTAACCCAATATCTGCCTCTGCAGAAGGGAAGAGCCATATAAACTTCACCGCACAACAGGGCGTACAGCACTCAAAACATACTGTACTTAAGGCAACAATCACCTGGGTCTAGGAAAGTGCACAGCTTTTGGGGAGCTGAAGCATTAATTAGAACCATTGCTAAAACCTGGCGACAGAATATATCATTTTTTCTTTCAGTTTCTGGGTTCAAAGCATTAGGAAAACAAAACAAAGCAATGTTTCTGCCAGATCTGTACTGTGGGCTTTCAAGAGTCAGGAAAGGGCTATACAAATGGACAATACAATCTCACTCTCTCTCTCTCTCTCTCTCTCTCTCTCTCTCTCTCTCTCTCTCTCTCTCTCTCTCTCTCTCTCTCTCTCTCTCTCTCTCTCTATATATATATATATATATATATATATATATATATATATATATTCACTGAAAAAACCATAGGTTTCACACACGTTATAGTTAGGAATTAGCATTTAAAAAACCTTGCAAATTCACTTAAAAAACCATAGGTTTCACACATGTTATAGTTAGCTGGACATTTCACTCGTGAAAAACCATTGAAATTCCCCCGTTATAGTTAGTGCAGGCAACTATAACTCACGCGACCGCAAACCTCTGCTGATGACGTCAGATATTACATCACTGATGACATATGTGTCTTTCTGAAAAAAAAAATTTGTAATATATGTATAGCTAAAAATTAATGGAAGAAGACATGGGTAAATAAGTGTCTAAATACAGTGATGTAATATCTGACGTCATCAGCAGAGGATTGCGGTCGCGTGAGTTATAGTTGCCTGCACTAACTATAACGGGGGAATTTCAATGGTTTTTCACTAGTGAAATGTCCAGCTAACTATAACATGTGTGAAACCTATGGTTTTTTAAGTGAATTTGCAAGGTTTTTTAAATGCTAATCCTATGGTTTTTTCAGTGAATATATATATATATATATATATATATATATATATTCACTGAAAAAACCATAGGTTTCACACACGTTATAGTTAGGAATTAGCATTTAAAAAACCTTGCAAATTCACTGAAAAAACCATAGGTTTCACACATGTTATATATGTATATATATATATTCACTGAAAAAACCATAGGTTTCACACATGTTATAGTTAGCGGAAATTTTACTGATAAAAAACCAATGAAATTCCCCCGTTATAGTTAGTGCAGGCAACTATAACTCACGCGACCGCAATCTTCTGCTGATGCTAATACTGTATTTAGACACTTATTTGCCCATGTCTTCTTCCATACATTTTTAGCTATACATATATTACAAATATTTTTTTTTCATAAAGACACATATGTCATCAGCAGAAGATTGCGGTCGCGTGAGTTATAGTTGCCTGCACTAACTATAACGGGGGAATTTCATTGGTTTTTTATCAGTAAAATTTCCGCTAACTATAACATGTGTGAAACCTATGGTTTTTTCAGTGAATTTGCAAGGTTTTTTAAATGCTAATTCCTAACTATAACGTGTGTGAAACCTATGGTTTTTTCAGTGAATTTGTACGGTTTTTTAAATGCTAAGTTACTTTACGCCATTCGTGGCGTGCGCGCCCACTTAACGCAGTTCGTTCCGTGCGCGCACAGTGAGCACGCGGTGCGCTTCGCGCACCGCGCGCCCACTTTACGCAGTTAGTGCCGTGCACGCACGGTGGGCACGCGGTGCGATGACAAAGCAAGAAAGCACGTCAACAAATCTGTTTCTGCTTTCCTCCGTGACTATGGTATGGGTGCCATTTACCACAACAACTTGCGTTATGACATGCAAGACATTTATAGAGGAGATGGTGTGCACTTCAATGATGAAGGGAACAGAGTCTTCCTCTTGAACCTTAGACTCTGCATCGGTACTTACTTGTAGGTACCACTAAAAAATCATTTCATAAACACAACGGCTCTTTTTAGAGCCCCCTAATATCTAAACACTTAAATCTGATTTTCATTTTTTTTTTTTTTTTTTTTCTACCGTACGCTTACCGTAAGCTTACCGTACGCTTACCCCGTGATTTTTTTAAAAATCAATAAATGTTTTCTTTGTACTTTACAGTCCTTCTTTGACCCCCTCACAAATGTAAGGGGGTCTGTAACTCTCCTCATTGCCCCCTTTTCTTGTTTTCACTCTTTTTTTTCTGAGTGAAATACACAAAATGGCGGCCGCCGCTTCCTGGTTTCGGCCGATTCGAATGTTTACTAAGATCTAAGAGCCAATCAGAATCGCGCTCGCGCACGCCACCGTACGCTTACGGTAAGCGTACCGTAAGCGTACCGTAAGCGTACCGTAAGCGGGCTCAGATATATATATTGATTTAAAGGCTATTTTCTCAGAATCTACTGAACAGATTTACACCAAACCTACAAAAGGCACTTCCTTGACCTAGGGACTACCTCTCTGCCAAATTTCGAGTAATTCTGTTCAGCCGTTCGGGCTGTAGCTCGTTCTAAAGGTCCTATGGAAAAATGCATGGGGAAAACGTGTTTTGGGACCCCCCTTTTATCTCAGCCCCCGCTTGACGGATCCCCCCGAGACTTTCAGGGTAGGAGCGGAGCGTAGCGCCCCACCTATTTTGAGAAATTCGCGAGGATTCATCGACCGGCGCCAAAGTTATTCAAAATAGAATGTTGAGGTTTTCCTATGGAAAAGGGGTCCTAACTATAACTACCTACTGGCGACCGCCAGTAGGTAATATATATATATATATATATATATATATATATATATATATACACACATGTATAAAACGTTCTAATGGAATCTTGCATCCCTGTTGATCTGTATCCAGGTATACTAAGTAGCCCTCCATGGCCCAATTATTAGTTTCACAGTACTGGCGGGATGCAGACTCCGCTTCAGTAATTACAAACACTGTGCAGTAACAACCCACCAGTGGCAGGCAAATTACAAGTTAAACCCCACGGAATGGGGAATTATTGTGTGGCCCTAGATTTACAAAGCGGCATTCCACATGGTATTCCCTTTTCTGTGGGGTTTAACACGCATTTCCCATCTGCCCTTAGTCGGGACACAGGACCTCTTATAGTATTGTGGGAACAGAATTCCACATGGTAATTCCACTCCGCGCAGTTCACAATCAGGCCCTATGTATTTTATGGGCATCTACTAAGTGGGCTGAATAGGCTCAGATAGGGCAACACTATGAGGCAAGAAAAACAATGAAAATAACAAAGCCTCCTCTACCTATAAATGGCTTTTGGATGACCTCAGTGGCTGAAGTTTGTGGGATCTATTGGGAATGCTGTTCATACACTTTTTGTTAAAAAAACAAAACCGTTCCAGAATGGACAATGCCGATCTTCAGGTGCCTCTTGCTGAAAAGCAAGGGAGGGGGTCTACTGTGCTGTGAAACCAAGGAAGAAGTAGACAGCAAAACACACAAGATGATGGACGGAATGTTGCACATTGGCAAAACATTCACCCCCAGTCACAGATCTGGGTTTAATCCATCGTTATTTTGCTCACCACGCCACCCCAGTTCAGACATGGCCATATGCAAATCAGTATTGACCCTGTGTTTCATGGGAACAGTCCAGCCCGAACTGCCAAGCCAAGTCTTCCCTGGACCGGAATCAAGCATCCTAGGACCGGTTTCGGGGTTTCACCCCTCTTCAGCCAGGATAGCTTGACTCCAGTGGTGTAGTGAGCACGGGACCCACATCTGGGCATACCCTTCCCACATAGCGCGAACAGCAAAACACACAAGATGATGGACGGAATGTTGCACATTGGCAAACATTCACCCCCAGTCACAGATCTGGGTTTAATCCATCGATATTTTGCTCACCACGCCACCCCAGTTCAGACATGGCCATATGCAAATCAGTCTTGACTCTGTGCCTCATGGGAACAGTCCAGCCCGAACTGCCAAACCATGTCTTCCCTGGACCGGAATCAAGCATCCTAGGACCGGTTTTGGGGTTTCACCCCTCTTCAGCCAGGATAGCTTGACTCCAGTGGTGTAGTGAGCACGGGACCCACGTCTGGGCATACCCTTCCCACATAGGGCGAACAGCAAAGCACACAAGATGATGGACGGAATGTTGCACATTGAAGAGGGGTGAAACCCCGAAACCGATCCTAGGATGCTTGTTTCCGGTCCAGGGAGGACCTGGCTTGGCAGTTCGGGCTGGACTGTTCCCATGAGGCACAGGGTCAAGACTGATTTGCATATGGCCAGGTCTAAACTGGGGTGGCATGGTGAGCAAAAGAATGATGGATTTAACTCAGATCTCTTGACTGGGGGTGAATGTTTTGATTTGTTCTGCATTCCGTCCATCAATCGTTCTTTTTGCATTTGTCACCCCGAGTGGGACGGGTATGCTCAGACGTGAGTCCTGTGCTCTCCATGCCACTGCAATCAAGCTATCCTGGCTGAAGAGGGGTGAAACCACGAAACCGGTCCTAGGATGCTTGTTTTCGGTCCAGGGAGGACCTGGCTTGGCAGTTTGGGCTGGACTGTTCCCATGAGGCACAGGGTCAAGACTGATTTGCATATGGCCAGGTCTAAACTGGGGTGGCATGGTGAGCAAAAGAATGATGGATTTAACTCAGATCTCTTGACTGGTGGTGAATGTTTTGATTTGTTCTGCATTCCGTCCATCAATCATTCTTTTTGCATAAGGAAGAGGTAGACAGCAAAAGAAGAAATATGCTTTCTTGCCACAGTCTTAAAGATGTGTAAATTAATCAGCAAATCTAAGGCTGCTTAGTAGCCAGTATATGGCTTTCATTGGTGGATTCTTTTGAGGCTTCCTCGTGACTCAAGTTTATTCTTTTAAGGCTGTTATCAGCTGAGTTCTGGAGTGTGTCCTAATGGAAACATAAAAAAGTAGTTGCACTAGGTGCAGTCTAATTGCGTCGTACCTAAAAATGTATATTTTATGTCACTTGTTTTATCTTAAATACTAGGGGCTTGACATACAAAACCATATTGCGGTGATAAAACTGCAATTTGCAAAATTAACAGGGTTTACAACTGCAAAAGGCTTTGTTAAACAGAATAAACCTATTTTGTGATACTATAACATGTTACCGAACTGAAAAAATGGGTTCAGAAAGGCATAAGGAATAGTTGTTTTGAAGGGCTGTGTTTTGGACATCCTTTCCACACAATGATTTATTATGGTATGTATCAATGTTTTGCAACCAAAATCAGATCACAAAGCATTGAAAAGTTACTGATACCTGAGTTGCAGTGGTAATATATTTACAAAAGAGAAAGAGTCCCGCTGCTGCAACCCCCTTCCTCTTTGTGAATGTAAAGAAAGTGTGCTGAGGAGTGGCCTTCAAACAAACAAAATAAATGAACTTTTCTTTTTAACCATCGCCCGGTTTCCTTCAGGAAAAAAAGAATGCATTAAAAAAAAAGTTTACTTTATTTAAAAAGCGATTATAGACATGGCGGGCAATCCTGTGATGGCAGCGCATTGTAATGAGTCACAATTTACAACCTACCTCATGAATATGGATGAGGTAGCGGGCAGATTGTGACCCTTTACGATTTGGAATTTTGTCAACTGACCTATTAGTACATAGATTAGTTTGCAAAAAAATGTTCCCACTTGCAAAAAGTCTGTGCTCAATTTGTAACCACTTTTTGCGAATGGAAATTTCAAACATCAGACCAGTAAATCTTTGCACATTTTACAAAAACCTATATTATACTGTGTGCCTCATAGCATTTATAAATAAGGACTTGCATATTCACAGTGCTTTCATTCACGTTTGGGACATCGTAGCACTACAAATGCACTTGTCACTATTCCCAGGGAACTAACCAGGATTCAGTTCTGTGATTGTCTGGTTACATACACAGACATTTGCAGTGATCGCATTAACCAATTGAGCTTTGACGACATAAAAGAATTAATTTACCACCGATTACTTTAACTTGCAGTATTTTTTTTATTTAAAGTGTGCAGTTATGTGTATTTCCCTGGAGATTAACATTTTTTCAGCCACATCTGGTGAATGGCAGAGGCTATAAATTATGCTTGTCACATGCCTGATTAACCAGACACAGGGATTTAAACAAAATCTGCTTTGAAACAGAAAGCCAAAAAAAAGCTTCACTGACGAATTCTGAGTTTTTGAGTTCTCTGATGGCAGATAAGAAGAAACACAGGAAGGCCCATGTACAGAGAATTACAATAGCCCTGGCAAGATAACACACACAAGGTGATAGGAGGAATGCGTGCAATTTGTCTAACCACTGGCAATCGTTGGGGGTAGCATCCCATCCAATTATTATTTTGCTCACTATACCACCTCAGTTTGGACCAAGCCATATGCAAGTAAGTCTTGAGTCTGCTCCTAATGGGAACAGTCCAGCCTGAACTGCCAGGTCAGGTCCATCCTGAAACGGTACACAAGCAACGCAGGACCAGTTTTGCCCTAGTTATGGGCGTATCAGGAGGGTACAGCTTGGTTCCAGAGACACAGTGAGCATGTGGCCCAGGTCTGGGCATACCCATGCCACTTATGGCAGTACATGAAACATACAAAAAGTGACGTTATGAATGCTTGCAATTTGTTTAACCACTGAAAATCACTCGGGGTAGCATACCAGCCCATTGTTCTTTTGCTCACTATGACACCTCAGTTTGGACCCAGCCATATGCAAATCAGTCTTGACCCTGCTCCTCATGGGAACAGTCCAGCACGAACTGCAAGGCTGGGTCCTCCTTGAATCGGAATGTAAATTTGTTATACAAGCTAGCAGCAAGAAAGACTGGTCTAAGATTATTCTGCTTGAGTTTTGTTGTTTAGGGATCTCACTAAAATATTTTTTTCTTTCTTTTGTTTCCTCCAGTTTTGTGTGCATGGATTAAAGGTGCAGGGTTTAAAAGCATCTTTAGGTCTAATTTAATTATTTTATACGCTGTGGAGAGCCTGTGAATATTAAAATCACATTTGATCTTTCAGCAGTGTTTATTTCTTTTAAAGATTGGTGAAGAGACCAGCTCATTAGAATCATAGCCAAAATGTACTGCCAACTTTACCCACAGACGCAGAATGGGTAAAACCCTTTGAAACATCAGACCCCCTGTCTAACAAGTCAGTATTGATAGCAGGTCACCTGACAAACACCCCAGGCTTTAGACATTCAATGCAAGATATAGTGACAAGTATCTGTGAAAAATAGTGTTGTCACCATGCACATGGGATAGTGGTGAAAACATGACACAAGACTTTCCACATACCAACAAAATTCATAGCTGAAAGGTACCCTATCGTTATGTGTGATACCTTCAACTACTCCTGGCTTTTTACCCAACTTCACTTTACTGCTGAGGATATTGAGGCCATACTTATAATGTTAACAGCAACATTTCAACACCCAGAATACAATGTGATGTCTGTTAAAAGGTCAGGACTGACTTAAATTGAGACATTTGCCATGGGGACACTTGGCAGCTATCAATGTCCCCAAAACAGCAACACCACTTAAATGTAGTCAGAGTGCAAAACAGCAGTGGAGAATATGCTCAAAGGATCAAGTTTCAGGTGCCTTACAGTGCAGGTTAATCAAGCGTGCCTGCTGTTGCCCCCCTTACAATACACAACATTCAGTAAGGAGTAGGTGCATGACCACCAGCTGTTTCCAGTAATTTGTTAAATTATTAAAACATTTAGCTAGAGCACTTTTCCATTTTTTAATCCATTAATTGTCCTGTACACCAAAGTCCTGACAGAGTGAGTGGGAGAGGTAATGAGATGCCAGAGAGTTAAATGAGATGTGTGAGTGAGAATACAATACACAACCTTTCTATGCTTAATTTAGTCTAATATTTTTTTTTGTGGATCGAATGTTTGTGAATGACTCATAAAACTTTAATAAACAGATTACTTAAAAAACAGTCTAACATAAGTCAATTGGACTCACTGCCAATGGAAAGACACTAAATATCCGGCATTACTTCTCCTTCAAATTAAATATGTGCTTTATAAAATCACTGTAATAAACAACATGCTTTGTAAACACTGGAAAAACACATTTGCTGTTTATTTTGGGTGTTAATGCAGTGTTGTGATTGGTAACCAACCAGGCTCCCCTGACCAAACACAACACTGAATTGCAGTGTTGTGAGTGGTCTGAGCATCATGGTTTAACTCATAGCCAGGGAATGGGGACCTGAGTATGTTCTCCACGCAGAAGGTGGCACTGAAGGAAGCTGCGTGTTCGAGCTGTGCGTTACTTTTTAGATATTTTAACATTTTAAATCGCTACTCATTTAAACTCTTTTAAACATTTCTAATTTGCACTTTACCTGCTTTTTAACCTGTGGGGACAGTTGAAGCGTGGAGCTCGGGGACGGAGTTGTGTGTTATACTCCGGGGGCGGCGGACATCTTGGGAGGTGGAGGTTAGCGGTGCAGCTGCCGCAGAGAGCTTGTGCGTCCTGGATCAAAAGGGGCGGATGTGGCGAGCGCGCACTAGAACCTAGGTGGCACTGAAGGAAGCTGCGTGTTCGAGCTGTGCGTTACTTTTTAGTTATTTTAACATTTTAAATCGCTACTCATTTAAACTCTTTTAAACGTTTCTAATTTGCACTTTACCTACTTTTTAACCTGTGGGGACAGTTGAAGCGTGGAGCTCGGGGACGGAGTTGTGTGTTATACTCCGGGGGCGGCGGACATCTTGGGAGGTGGAGGTTAGCGGTGCAGCTGCCGCAGAGAGCTTGTGCGTCCTGGCTCAAAAGGGGCGGATGTGGCGAGCGCGCACTAGAACCTAGGTGGCACTGAAGGAAGCTGCGTGTTCGAGCTGTGCGTTACTTTTTAGATATTTTAACATTTTAAATCGCTACTCATTTAAACTCTTTTAAACGTTTCTAATTTGCACTTTACCTGCTTTTTAACCTGTGGAGACAGTTGAAGCGTGGAGCTCGGGGGCGGAGTTGTGTGTTATACTCCGGGGGCGGCGGACATCTTGGGAGGTGGAGGTTAGCGGTGCAGCTGCCGCAGAGAGCTTGTGCGTCCTGGCTCAAAAGGGGCAGATGTGGCGAGCGCGCAGCGGACGCGCGCATCGGGCGCGCCGCTGGCGCGCCGAAGGCAAGCCCGTCTGCGCCCGTCCGCGCCCGACCGAGACCAGAGGCCATGACCCCTGCTCCCGCTGCTGTAGCACTGCGCCCCTATACGTCCGATCAGTTAAGAAAACTTTGTGGCACACAGAAATGTCACCATTGCTTGGGCCCCCCCCTTTGACCAGACTCACTGCGCTCAATGCAATTTCTCCCTGAACCCAGAGGATCAGGCAGGAAAGATATGCCCTGTAAACTCTGATTTCAAAATGAAGCTGGTAAACTGCCGTTCACTACCAAAACATTTGCTAGAAATGAGACTGCTTTTAGAAGATACCAGCCCGGATGTTATGTTTCTCACTGAGACTTGGCTTACGGACTGGTCTAATTCAGCGGTTGTTCAGGCACTCCCCCAAGGCTACACTATCCAAAGGCAAGATCACTCCCTTACTAGAGGTGGAGGGCTTGCCATTATTCATAGGGATTCTTTTATCTGTAGGATTTCGGACGGGCTCATCCGGGACTGCGAAAGTTGCTCCTTTTCAATTAAATTTACACCCACATGTACCTTCTCAGGTATGTTAATATACCGACCCCCAGGTGCGATTGGATCTTTTCTTGGGGACTTGGTGGATAATACATCTTTACTGGTCAGCTCCCTGCCGAACTTCACTGTTCTGGGAGACCTTAACCTACACCTTGAATCCCGCGCCGCCACTTATGTGGAGGAAGTATCGGACGCCTTAGAGGTGGTATTCCTTTCCCAGAAAGTGACGGGTCCAACTCACGTCAAAGGACACCTGCTGGACCCGATTTTTACCAATACCTGCATCCAGGTAGACGACCCCCAGCCGCTCCCCTGGACGGACCATTATCTAATTTCATTTTCCTGGTCAGCCTTCACGAGTAGGAAGGCTGAAAACCACTCCAAAATTCTGAACCGGAATTGGTCTAATATTTCTACGGAAGAATGGGCTGCCATTCTCAAAGAAACATGTCCCCGTCTCGACCCTGACCCTGAAAAGGCAAATTTACAATTAAATCTCTGGATTAAAAATTCACCGGACGTATTAGCCCCTATAAAACTCAGGGACATAAAAAAGGGCCCAAAAAAAGTTGCTTGGTTCACCACGGAACTGAGAGATCTCAAACGGAACTGTAAGCAACTTGAGAGACAGTGGAGGAAAGACTTTTCACTTGAAAAAAAGAAAGTCTATCGCGATGCACTAAAATTGTATAAAGCCGAGATTACGAAAACACAATCCAAGTTTTATGAAGCAAAGATTTTATCAGCACCTAACTCCCCTAGAGAAATCTTTAAAATTTTTCAATCCCTGACTACCACAATGACCCCCACTGATGTACAAGGTCGCTGTAACAATTTAGCAGAGTATTTCCAGGATAAGGTACAGGCGATTTACTCAGCCTTCTCGGCAGTCGCCACTTTTGACCTTGATGCTCTGACGGAAGAAACTAGGGACCGTCGAGATCAGAGCTTGGAATCTTTCCCCCCCCTGGACTCAGATACAGCGATGTCCCTACTTAATAAACTTAAATCAGGCTCCCCAAAAGACCAGGCGCCCCCTACGGTGTTGCAAAAGGTTGCCCCAGAAGTAGCCCCCGTTATCGCAACTCTTAATAACTCCTCACTGGCAACAGGCAAGGTCCCTTCATTATGGAAGGAAGCGATGGTAAAGGCCCTGCTAAAAAAACCTGGATCAGACCCGGAGGTAATGGCCAACTATCGCCCTATCTCCCTGCTCCCGGGAATAGCCAAAATAGCAGAGAAGTACGTCAATACTACCCTTTCCACTTATCTGGAGGAACATGACTGTTTGCACTCGACACAGACTGGTTTTAGATCTCGTCAGGGCACTGAAACCGCCCTGATTGCCGTAGTGGAGGAGGCAAGGAAAATTATGGACTCAGGAGGATCAGCTGCAATAATCCTCCTCGATCTCAGTGCGGCTTTTGATACCGTCAACCATCAAATTCTCATTGCAAGATGTCACGAGATGGGGATGAATGGTACCGCACTGAGATGGATAGCCTCCTTTCTGGAAGGCCGCACTTTCCAGCTCTTCGAGGAGAATGTGACTTCCAGGAATGTGCCTTTGAGGAGTGGAGTGCCTCAGGGCTCATCACTTAGCCCCACTCTTTTTAATATTTACATGTGTCCTTTAGCCAAAATTGTAGAGGCATTTGGCATACAAATTGTTACATATGCCGATGACACCCAGCTGATTGTCTCCCTTAAAGACCCAGGACAGCCAGGAAGTAATCTTTCCAGATGCCTTGAGGAAATATCCGTCTGGATGAAAGAGTCCTGCCTCCAGCTTAATGGAGCAAAAACAGACCTTATGCTGCTGGGAAAACCTTTGCCTCCAGACATGCCGTTGGCATGGCCTAGTTGTATGGGAAACCCGCCTACTCCTAAAAACCACATCAAGAGCTTAGGAGTCTGGCTGGATGCAAGACTAGACATGAAGACACAGGCTAACAAGGTAGCTGGGTGCTGCTTTGGGATTTTGAAGTCAGCACGAAAGATCCTGCCTCTTCTCCCGTTTCATGCAAGAAGATTACTCCTCCAGGCACTGATTCTGTCACGTCTGGATTACGCTAATGCCCTATATTTAGGAGCCCCCCAGTCCACAATAGGCATACTACAGAAGGTCCAGAACTGTGCGGCAAGAATTCTCTTGCAAATTTCGCGGAGAGAATCAGCGGAAAGAGCAATTAGACAATTGCACTGGCTTCCTGTCTTAGAAAGGATTAAATTCAAGGCCCTCTCTGTCACGCACATGATCATGGCCGCGAATGGCCCTCTAATCCTTCAAAGGATAGTTTCTCCATACCATCCCAGAAGGCACCTTCGCTCTGGAAATAAGCGGCTTGCTATGGTACCGAGAATTGTCAGGACCAGATGTGGAGGTCGCTGTTTCTCTTATGTCGCTTCTAAGACATGGAACACCCTCCCAGACTCCATCCGTCTGGAGGAGGAATACCTGCCCTTTCGACGGCTTCTGAAGACGCATCTTTTTCCTACGGTATAATTTAATCTGCCTCTGGTCGTCTGGTTCTTAGCGCTGGGAGGCCTTAGGGTAGCCATGCGCTCTATAAATGCTTCATTCATTCATTCATTGAAAACAGGAAAGTGCGCATGACTATTTGGCCTGTCCCAGAGGGCTGGCCAAACAGTCATGTGCACATAGGAGTGGGCAAACCACTCCTCCCCTGCCCTGCTCCGAGAACTGTGCAGACCCGCCCGCAAAGCAGCACAGAAACATAAAATGATAATAACTCAAAGTTATTATTATTTTATGTTTCCATTATTTGCACTGTTTAAAAGCAGTGGGGCGACTCTCCTCCACCATAGCAGAGGAGCCGCCACTGTCCCTAGATTACCTATTCTCTTTCATGTGGGGCTCTGTAGCTCACCTCCCAAGGGTGAATTGTGTCCCTTAAAATTCTGCAAACACCTCTGGTCCTTTTCACCAGGATGAGCGTCAGGATTTTCAGTGTACCAGGCCTAATAGGATATTGCCAGCAGGTGCACTTTCTATACACTGAAATACGGGAATTTTCTTGATTTATTTTCAGTAATTTGGCGCCAAAATGTGAGATGCACCATAAGGATGGTACATTGTCTCACTTTACGGAAGCACTACTACTGCCCATTACAGACGTAAATGTAATGCTGATTCAGGTTTATTTGCCAGCAGGAGGACATTATTTCAATCAAGGCAATGCCATGCAAATGAGCCCTTGCCTCAAATTACAATTCATTGACAGAAGCCTTGGTCAGTGAAAAATAAGGTTGCCTTTTTGGGTATTGGTTCCTTGTCTACTACTGGGCAGGGTCGACCTCTGCTTTTGTAATGTGCACCCTGTCTCTTCAGAACCTAAATATTCTTTGCTGTATAACTAAGGCTGCTGGTTTTATGGTATTTATTTTTTTGCCATTTCCGTCTGTATTTATCGATATTTTATTTTTGCTAATTGTATCTGTGTATATCCATATTTATTTTGGGTATTGTGGAAAAATTAAGCTGAAATGAAGGTTTTTCCACATTTATTTAACCGATAAATATGCATTCATGCTTGAATGCTTGCCAGGTTTCAGTGATATCAACACCCGCAGAAGATAAATCAGTGCACCTATATGAAAATATGCAAATTTCAGTATCAACCATGTGCATATCTAATGCTGTTAAAGCCTATTTACTAAAATTCCTTTCTTTTTTTAACCCCTTATCTATAAATCCACACATCTATTGGCCTGGCAGTCATGGCAGACAGTATTTAAAATTACTCAAAAAACAACCCAATTTCAGTTTTTATCCACATATAGAAAGAGACACAGACAAGAAAAGGAATGTTTTCTGTCTGTATTTATATGTACAAATCAGTAAAAACGGAAAACAGGGAGCCTTATGTATAACGTATTCTAATGACAAAAAAATATTTGAAACGAAGGAATCAATGACGGGCCGCATGAAAATGGCCAGTGTTGAATATTCAGAAATTTGAGTATTCAGAAATGTTTGAAATTTGGACTCCTATGATTATTCACGTTTGAAGGGAATTTCTGCATTTTCAGGGATTTGCAAAGAATCCCAGGAGTTCTCGAGTAAATCTAGGACAGGATTGATTGAGTGTGTAACACTTACACATGCAAGTTTTGCACTGCGGAAAACATTAGTATGCAGAAATATGTCACATGTAGCCTTTTTTCACTACAGAGAAAATATTTTGCCCCATAGAAAAATCCCCATGTCCTTCACCCCATTACAGATGAGGGTGTTCCTTTTGAATCCTCACCCTAGAAATGTACTTACACCTGCCTTTGACAGGAACTAATCTGCAGGTGTTTCCAGGGTGGGGATATACCTGCAGGGACTCTGTAAATACATCAGAAATGTTCACATTTGTGGGTGTAAACTCAGGGTTGAACTGGCCTATAGGACAATCAGGCAGTGCCTGACAGGCTGGTCTGTCAAATCAGCTTGTGGGCCTGTTTTATGATCTAGTAACCCTAATGTGCCTGTTTTTACTATTGATTTCTCTGATATTAAAACAAATATTGCCTGTGGCACGCTCAAATCTGTAGTCTTCATTATCTTGCGAAACATTTATACAGCCTATTTTTACAATATCTAAACTGCCCCATTTGCAAACATTGGCTACTTTTTTATATTGCTAATTTACTAATGGAGGCACTTTTATTTTGGTGCCCGGGACTATTTTCTGTCCCAGTCCGGCCCTGGGTGCATCTACTTTTGGAGAGTTGCTTAGCCAGAAACGCCCGTTAACTAACCCAGCCCTCACCCTAAACCTGCAAATGGGACATTTCCAGTTCCCACGTCCAGAAGCATACTTTCATAAAGCAAAACTCCACCACTCCAGATTTATGAATCAGAGTTTGGATTTTTCATCCACAAAGCACTTCTTTTTCACAATTAAGCTCAAATTACGTGCGCAAAAAGAATTTGTGAGACTCTGTGGCCACGCACAGGTCTACACTCACCACTGGTGACGTTTATGGGGACTACGTACAAAACTAAAAAAGACCAGGTGCAGCTTACATCCAGAGAAAGGTGCTAATGAAAAAGGAAGTCCAGCTGTAACGCTTTCCCTTCATGACAAAGAAAGGATATTTCAATGTGAATCAACCTCCAGTGTTGAAACATGATAATCTCCGCTTCTGTGGCTGTGATGACGGGCCAGTGACGTGTATTTTCCTTTCATCAAAGTTAATTCAATGTCTTGGCAGCAGACATCCTGCTCGAGAGAGGGTAGCATTGGCGGCAGTGCTTAATTTGAACCAGTGGTTTCCGGTGCTTGGAACCAGCACTTCATCGTCAATACTGACGCTTATAGCACGATCTCAACACAAAGGTATTGGAGCGCTTTTCATGAGCACCAGTGAAGGACACATTCATTTTGTGTAGGCACATAGAGATAAAGTGATTTACCCAGAATCACAGGATGTTGAGCCAATGCCGAGCCTTGAACCTGGTTTCAGCTCCAAAGTCGGCAGCTTGGGCCATTATGCCACATCCTCTTCCCACTCGTAGGGGTTCATGGTTAATAATTTGTTCAGTTTTAGGCACTCTAATAGGAGCAATGGGTGGGTGCAAGTTGCCTCCTGACGAGAGCCCCGGCACCTATTTTTTCACACATTAACCATTGGTTTAGCAGTCTAATTTGCTCGTAATGAATGTGAAAATCTCTCATGGTCTTCAACTATCAATATTTCAGTTAGCGCTTGTAACTGCATGGGACCCTGTGTGTGGTACTGCCCAATGAGATAACAGACTTAGGGCCCGGTTCAGAGTTTGGCCGATAGGGTACTCCTAGTACCCTGTCTGACAAACTTTCGGTCCACCCACCCGAATGTAAATCGGTTGAACTGTCAGCTTTCCGTCAGCGGTGCCTAAGTTGACCTCATCGACTGAAAGTTTATTCCAAGTGGGAAAGCTTATTCCAAGTCAGACTGATGGCCAGTGGAGTAAGAGCATCACATCATCCACTTTATTTAAAGTTGACGGTATGATATCCTTTTTTCTATCTCTGCAAGTGAAACCTGGTGGTAACAAACAGCAAAATAAACTAATGACCCCGACAAACCCAGGGATAAAGCGCCCATGGTGTGAAGATCATTATTTATTGGTATTTCAACAACAAGCTTTCCCTTTTGGAGTTTGTTTTTGATAAACCGATTGTTTGGTGGATGACCATCAAAACCGATGGCAGACATGTACCAAACTTGGTACTTTCAAAGGAACTGCCGTGGTGGTGATGATTCCTTCGAAGGTATAGGAGATCCCCATCGAGCTGGCAGTGAGTTCTAAATGTGGAAGTCGTTTTCGTTAGGGTGAAGGAAGTAATATCCTCCACCATCCTGATGGACAGGGTAAATATTGCCCAATCCTAAATCAAGACCTTTGTGCGTTCATATGTTAGACTGAATGTCTGCACTTTTCTGGGTTACCTACCAGAGGTCTGTGAGAAAAGGCTTAGACACAGAAATGAAAATATATATAGATGTTACAAATGTTTTGTACCTTCTTAAAATGGACAATGCAGCAAGTAGATTAAATCAATTTTAAGATGCATCAGAGCATCCAAGGAGCTTCAGCTGCTTCCATGGTCAGACTATAAAAAAGGTCTAGGCCCCAAAAATTGTTATTCCAAACTTTTCATGACAATCTGGGTTAGTAGTACTGGGCTCTCCACTGTCAGTGAAATGTGTGTCAAGTAGTTGATTTTAAAGCACATTGTGCAGTAACATTATGCAAAATTAGATTTAAGGCATCTTTACAGGGCTAGTGGTATAATCCAATTAAAGAATTGTGTGGTACGTTTGTCTCACATTTTAAAGTACATTAATGAGCTCTCCCTGCCAAAGGCATCTTCTGAGAGATGTTCCTCTGTCCTAACTGTAAACAAATGGTTAGATTGCGCAAGACTTTTTCTGAGCCTAGCTCTTTCTCTTGTGGTGTTCTCCAAGCATCTGTTCATGTGCCGCAAACTGTATATTAAACTGCTAAAAATGCTGATGAAAGATTCAGATGTTGCTCTACACCAATATGAGGATGATACACAAATTTACCAGAAAATATCCTCCGCTCAACTAACCATGACTTGATGTCTCTGAACTTCCTCAAATTTCACCAAAGCAGAATTCAAGCTTTTAAGAAGACCACTGGACTTTACATTTAGCAAACTATGGCTCTTCCCCTGTCCATGCCACGGGAGAGAAATCTCTTGGAATTTGGACTGATCTTCTCCTCTCAATGTTCCCACAAATTTTATATACATCAAAATCAGCTAAAGCCACCATTCGCTCCCTGAAAAGACTTAAATCCTTTCTGACAAGAGGACTGTTGCGGTGTTGTGCAGACCCTTGTTCTATCATGGATTGACCATGGCAAAGCATTATTATAAAGCATTCCTGTAGCTCCTTTGGTTCAATTAGAGCGAGGTCACACTCAACCCCCAGGAAGCTTTCTGGTTCTAGATTATGTGGCCACATTTTACCTGTACTAAAGGGTATCAACTGACTCCAAATGAAAGCCAGGATAAACTTCAAGGTGGCTTGCATCACCTTTAAAGTGCAACACCACACACACACACCTGGAATAGCTCCGCCCCTCACTCAGAATCTCAGGTGAGAATACATTTCAGGGAACCCGTGACATCCTCAGATTCATTTTCTGCAACTCTCTACTAAAGGACCAGAGGCAGACTGATGACCTTCTCTAATTGTAAAAAAAACAAAAAATACTCTTGTTCAAACTTTACTTCTGCTTCCTGTGCATTCTTCATGTAACCTCCTTTGTCTTTCTGCTCCAGAATTTAGATCATCACATGGCTCATTCAGCCTCAGTCTTTATTCTTTTTACTCCTTTCTACTTTCCTGTCTTTTCTTGTCATCATTGCTGTGAAACCCTTTCTTGATTGCTCTGTTCCAACTTATTATGCCTCTTAACATTTTCTCTCTCTCTCTCCTGCCTCTCCCCCTTTATTTATCTCTATACTTTCTTGACATTTCAGTTCTCTAGTCCTTCCCTCTTCTGCTGTGTTTAATCTTTGCCCTTCATACACTGCTGTAATGTTCTAACGCCATGTGATTCTGAGCCATGCACTAAGCCCTTCAGGTCTGGCACACTCCAAACACTTACATCACTCCTTGTTTGTACCTGATGTCTATGGTACTGCATCTCCAAACTTCTTTCTCTGTAGGTTGCACTGACACCTGACAGAGTAGCAAGATCTGGAAACTGGCCACCACTGTACCCAGATCCTTGAGTGTTGTCGGCGAACATATAGAAAAAAATAGAAGTCCTGGGATTTCGATAAGGGAGATCAGAGGTTCAACATTGATATTGAGGAGGCTGGATGACAGCAAGGATCACTGCATAAAAACAGAGGTCCTGTGGAAGAGTATCAAGCTGTGCCTGCAGCTTGTTAGTGAGGATAGGACAAACACAATCTAGTACTGAACCACTCAGTGAACCGAAAGCAATTCATTCGCACAATGTGGTCAACTATCTCACTTGCGGCTGACAGATCTAAAACAATATCAACCACAAATACAGCCCTCACAAGAACATGACATTAAAAGGATGAGCAGAAACATGGATCCAAGTTCGGGTCGGGCCCAGCTGAAAAGAAAGCCATCCAAAAGTTATTTGGGCTCAAGATAGTCTCTGCATTACCTTGATTCACCGGTCTCCAAACCGTGTTGTGCTCCCAATAGCAGTGAGATCTTGAGTGAAGGGGCGAAGCCAGCAAACACTGGAGCAAGACGAGAATGAGAGCGAGGGCTCCCAGGTGGCCTTCCACAATCACAATCATCCTCACCAGTGTGGTGCCCAGAACTAAGAAAGTATCATTGCAGAAGCGCCACAAAATTAAAAGGCTTCCTGCAAAAAAGTTAAGCTGTGGCCCGGGATGCACTCCTGAGGCTGGAGTGAAGAGCACATTGGACTGGCCCATAGAGCAATCTGGCAGTGCCCGAGGAGCTGGTCTGACATGTCAGCATGTAGGACAATTTTTGGGCTATTTGTAGGCCTGTTTATGGTCTGGTGGGCTGGGTTTTACTATTGGTTTCCCAAATATTACCAGAAACATTATGTGCAACAGGCACATACTTTGCAAAACACCTATTCAAAGTGCCTTTACATGTTCAAAACGACCAAATTTTAAATGTTGCCCACTTTTTTTAGATATTTAATTTGCTAATGGGGATCATTTTTATTTTGGTGCATGCACCTATTTTTAGTCTGAGTCAGAATGTAGGAAAGTAGGATCTGCTTCGTATGGTTACCCCACTTTTTGCTTGATGTGATGCTGTTTGTGACTAATCTGACTGGGACCCTGCTAGCCAGGACCCCAGTCTATCTGCACTCTCCCTAACTTGTAATCATCAGTATCTAGGTACATCCCAGATTGGATACTGGGGTACCCTTGTCAGTCGCTAGTATATGGGGGAAACATCCATTACAACGCAGTTATTACAACAAACTACCTTTACAACGCAGCTGTTACAACGCAATTGCCTTTACATCGCATGCCATTACAATGCATGCCATTACAACGCATGTCACTACAACGCATGCCATTAAAACGTATACCATTACAATGCATGCCGTTGCAACACATTATGAGGTAAGTAATGGAGATTTGTTTTGTATTAGGGTGGGTATGGGTTTTGAGGTACAAGGAAATAGTAATTTTTACCCCTACACTATCCAACACTTTCCCTACTGTTGCACTCACTGGTGTGGGAATAGTCATTTTTACCCCTACACTATCCAACTCTTAGTAATTTTTACCCCTACAGTATCCAACACTTACCCTACTGTTGCACTCACTGGAGTGGGAATAGTAATTTTTACCCCTACATTATCCAACACTTACCCTACTGTTGCCCTGAAAGTATTATGCATTGTAATGGTATGCCTTGTAATGGTATGCGTTGTAATGGAATGCGCTGCAATGGTAGTTTTTAAAAATGTGTTGTAATGGCATGCATTGTAAAATCATGCAATGTAATGGTAGTTGTGATGTAAAGACTGCGTTGTGAAAGCATCCGTTGTAATAGCATGCATTGTAATGTCAAATATTCGTATATGGTACCCATGTAGCCAGGGCATAGGTACCCCAGAGGTCCCCCATGGGCTGAAACATGTATTATACCACCCATGGGGGACCATTCAAAATGGAACTACAGTACTGCCATTGCAGCCTGTGTAAGTTGGTACTAGTACCACTTACTAAAGTTATAGGTTTGCTATATTTAAGGGTCACTGCACTTAAAACCTATAGGTCATCCCTATAGCAGGCCTTTACAATCCTGAAGGTAGGGTGCTTGGTTCTAAGTGAGAGGATGCCAATGCATGAGCAGGACACCCCTGCAGCCTACGGAGTCCATTCTCTCGGGTTGTCAGTGAAGCAGCCATATACTATATAGAGGGGCACCACGTAATCAAGCCATGATCATCTCAAAAACTGCTGCAACGAATCATATCATGTTTGGTGTCAAACATGTTGAAATCATACCTGCACACCATAAACGTGTCCTGCACTGGAAGAGCCCTCCGTTAGGCTCTCAGTGTTCTCGGTACCAGCCTTCTTGGCCCGGACAGCACAAAATGGGTTCTGCTGACTAGAGACACATTTCTGCCCTCCTGCTGCTGTGCCAAGCTCGAGCAGATAGGCATCCTGTCACAGGGAGGTGTGACCACCTCCCAGACAGGATTTAGTGTATTAGGGCTGGGTGGTGCGCTTGCCAGAGCCTGAAAGTCTGCATGAGGAGCACATTTGGTGTCCCTGTGCATAGTACAGCTCAAACCAGTTCTGGGAGCCAGTGGCTCCCGCTCTGGCGTGCAACTGGACAAAGGACATGGGAGTAACCCCCTCCCTGTCCAGACTCTCCCCTGGGAGGGTCCCTTGAATCTTTCCAACCCTTTCCCTAGGGTACTTAAGGTCTTACCTGGGTATAGGTCCCTAGATTGATCGTGGGATAAGATTCAGAACTGAAACCACTGCACTTCTACCATATGGGCACTCTGGACTTTGCTGGACTTCATTTGGGCCTGACTTCCTCTCCCTTTCAGTATGCTGCATCGTCTGTGCATGTGCACCATACAGGATCCGTGCAGGACCTGTGGAGCATCCAAGACACTTGAATAAAATCTCCCTTGAAGTGAAGGAGTCACTTCCCTGCATGCGCAGACACCTGAATACTGCTGACCGGTCTGCTGAACCCAAATTCCTGCGGACTTCGAAGGGTTCAACAACATAGGTGGTGGTTTCTGACATCCCTCGAGGCCTGAGCTGTTCTCTCACCGAGTTTGAGGTCAGAATCCCTCGTGGGAGCTGCATTAACCGAACCCCTGTGCACCACGTACTTTTGCAAGTGCAAATGCTTGTGGCAACTTTGCGACAAGTGCTTTGGGATCCAAGTAGCCCCAACCTCCGGAAACTTCTTCCACCAAGTTCTTCAGCCACACCTCCTCGTGGGCACTGTGGCCTGCTCCTTTTGGTGAGCAGCTCGAGATCCTCGCGTGACTCCTGTGCCTCCGGCCTGTGGGTCCATTTGAGGGTCACTTTTGTTTTCCTTGGGCTCCCCTGATTGCTCGGGCCTGTCCTGACTCTCCTGCTTGTGGTGAGTCCCCTGGACCATGCTGGTCCTCACCGTGCACCTTCTTGACTTCCTGGATGGGTTGCATTTGCCAAGGCTTGTTTGTACTGTTGCCGGGCACCGACCCCTCAACACTCGGCATCCAGCTGACACAACGACAGCTCGTATACAGCTCCTGGTCGTCCTCAGCATCGCCTGGTCCCCGCTGCTGCAGAGTCAAGGTCATCGTCATCATCCTTGAAGCACCCGACATCGGAGTGCATTTGTCTTCCAAGTCTCCTGGTCACTCTGGAGTGACATAGACTCTGCCCCCTCTGGTTTCAGGTGCTCATCTTTAAAAATCCACATTTGGATTCCCACAGACACTTTCTCCTCTACCAGCAGCGGCACTTTCCTGAAGACCTCCATTGGGTTCGATGGCGGTTTCCGACACCACTTCACCCCTATGCACCTGGCTTCCCTGGGATAGGCAATGAGGGTACTAAGGTATCCACGGGTGGGGTGGCTCTCCAACCTTCTGTCTTTCATGGGGTTTCTTCAGGGTCCACTGGGAAGGGTCCTTAATCTGTAAATATCAAACCGCAACTTACACGTAGAGTTGTACGGAGCCCACGGTCATTTGCCCACACTATACGCGGCCTCCGTGGGGGTCCTTATTACTTACCTTGGGTGGTTCTGTGGGTCCTCTGCAATTGTACATCCTCTCAACATTGTCCTGACTCGAGTCGTGGTTCTTATACCACTTTATAGTATATGGTTTGGTCCCCCCCTGGGGCCCATTGTGTATTAGAGCTATTTACTGTGATTTCTTACTAAAGTATTGTGTGCTTTGTGACTATCTCCGTGTGAGAGATACTGTAACGTACTAGATGTTATATAATAAATACATATTTTTATAAATACTGTGTGTGGTTCCTTTTCATTTAATCTATACTATAAGATGGCATTCTGGTAAAACAAGCTGCTTTACACTCCTTCAAGACTAAGCCTGAAGGCTGCTCTCCACAACTATCACTTAAAGAGCTTTCTGTGGTTGTCTAAGACCTCTTAAATCACCATAAGCGTTGCCTAGACTGATGCAAGGTCCCCACTTACATTAGTGGACATCATATACCAGGCCTGCTTCTCACATCGACCCTGTGGAGAGCACAGTGCAGTACCTGGAGAAACAGAATAATGAATCGGTCAGAGGTGGACTGGCAGCGATGCTGCTCTGGAGCTGTGATATAAAGGCATGGCCGGGGAGCGACACAGCACTGTGACCCAAATGAGTAAGAGGACCGGTGGAGTGGGACTGGCGAAAGTTCCACACTAGCCCTTCCTCCTGTGCTAAGACACCAAAGAGCCCCCCCTCTCCCCACTCAGAAAAGGAAAGCTGCAGATGCCCTTAGGACAGCCCTGGAACACCCTATCCTAAATTAGCGTCAGGCAGTGCGATGGAGCGGGACTGGTTCAGAGGAGAGCAGAAACAACTCTTGTGCTGCCCCCTGCGCGTCTGTTTGAACTGACAGAGGATTCATCGGGCTACTACTAGCAGATCCAGTGAAAGGGCCGGACTGGCCGTAGCGGGCACCAGGCATTTTCCAGGTGGGCTGGAGGGGGGGGGGGGTGTCCAGTTTTGTGCCTGTGGGGGGCCGGTTTTGCAGCAGTGCTGCTATATCACCCCCTGTAAGAAAAGCTAGGATAGGAGGATGCTACTGATATCAGCTGAGCATTTAATGTTAAATGGTGAACACGTTAGCTACCTGTGAAGTTTAAAGTGCAAGCATTTAAACAAGGTAGAGACTGAGCACAACTAGTGTGAGTTGCATATGCATGTTTCATCTCGGTTGTGGCTTAAATCAAAGGCCTGTTGCCAAAACATGTGCAAAAAATTAAAGCTTCTCCTTCCAAAACATTATTTAACTGTGGATTTTTGCACACATACTGAGATTAAAGAGTTTTAATGAAGTGCTATCAACAATGTCTATATAAACTGGAGATTTATAAAGTGCAGATATTTATTTCCATTTTTCAGTGAAAATTCTGAGACACACATTTTTGTAGGATGTTATATGTGGCTCACAAACGGTTCAAGTTGCAGTTTGTCAGCACTGTTAAACTAGTGTATGCCATTCTGCTCATATTAGGAATATGTTTAGGGTACTTTTACATACTGTGGAGGGTTGTCCATATGGCCTGGTTGTGCAAGCCTTATCATTGGCTAATGTATAGATGTAGAATTGTTGATTTAAAAATCTATGCCGAATGAGATATTTAGCAGGCACATCTCATTAAGGTAAATATGACCAAACACTGTATTTGAGGTTTGATAAGTTGATGATTGTTTAAATGTCTATAGACCCATTACTCTTCTTATGCACCTGAATACAGCTAAAAAACAGATCATAACTTCTATTAAATGTGGGTGGTTTTACAGATATGATCATGTCCCGTATGTTGTGAAAGTGTACGCCCATTAGCACTGCGGAGGTAATAGAAAATTGGCTCAAGCTGTAGCCTGCTAAATACTGCCCAGTCTGAAAATTGAATAGCAAAATATAACTTTCATTGGGTGATGTCATCAATGAAGTAATTTCAGACATCATTGATTATGTCAATTAACATGACGTCAGTGATGTAATGTGTGAGCTCATAAGCCTTATGGCTAGAGCGGTCGACCTTAAAACTGGGGAACCGGGTTCGAGTCTTGGCAGGGACGCTCAACATCCTGTGATTCTGGGCAAATCACTTACCATCCTTGTGCCTAACAAAAAAATGAATGTGTCCATCTGGAAAAAAACTGGTTCTCATGTAAAGGGCTGTGATACCTGCTATGTTCGGGTCAAGTTTGTGCTATATAAAACTCCCCCCAAAACATTTGCAGCGTAAGGCTAGGGTGTAATTTATAGTTAGCTCAGTAAACTATAAGTGGTGAATATCTATGTTTTTTTTGTTTTTAAAATATTAGTTTTTGTGTTATTTCAACACTGCTTTAAGCTTTATTTTTGTAGTGAATTTCTAGGGTTTTTAAAATGTAATTTAAGATCTTATTACAAACTATAAGTGGTGAATATCTATGTTTTTTTTGTTTTTAAAATATTAGTCTTTGTGTTATTTCAACACTGCTTTAAGCTTTATTTTTGTAGTGAATTTCTAGGGTTTTTAAAATGTAATTTAAGATCTTATTACACCACGTAGCAATAACGTCACTTTAACCTTTGTTTTTCCAGTGCATTTCAAAGGTTTTTTAATGTAAAATAAGACGCTATTACCATACCTAATTTTAATGTCAATTTCATCATTGCTTTCTTGAAAAATAAATAAATAAAGATATGTGTGTGTGTGTGTGTGTGTGTGTGCGTGTGTGTGTGTGTGTGTGTGTATATATATATATATATATATGTTCCAACAATTGAGCCCTTGAGCTCTGACAGGGCACACAACGCTCTCCCCCACCATCCGGTTGTAAGGCCTTGCTGACGCTCGCATTCCTGACTTTCATTCAATATCCACCATGTCCGACGCGTTTCAAGGCTGTTCCGCCCCTTATTCATGGACTCTGCACAGAGGGAAATGAAAACTCACCGCTACTTACTTTCCGACTCTTTATCGAAGGAAAGACCGCCCACTGTGGGCGTGGTGCATTTCTAGACAGCCAGCAGCATGCTAGTAATTGCGGTCCATCAGAGGTGAGTACAATATTAACCTGTAGTAGGCTCAGTCCTCCTGTTGGTTGCATCTTCTATTTTCCTTAAGTAGGAGAGAAAGTCAGGTTTGCGTGCTGTTGTTCACCTTGGCAGAGCGTGCTTCAAATAGAGGAAAAAGTTTCCCTTCAGAAGCCTTTCCAGTCTTCAACTTCACTTCCAGTCGAAGGCGAAAATGGTGCTTCTCTCCACGGCCAAGGGTAGCCGTACAATTATGTGTTCCAACAATTGAGCCCTTGAGCTCTGACAGGGCATACAACGCTCTCCCCCACCATCCGGTTGTAATGCCTTGCTGACGCTCGCAGTCCGGACTTTCATTCAATATCCACCATTTCCGACGCATTTCAAGGCTGTTCCGCCCCTTATTCATGGACTCTGCACAGAGGGAAATGAAAACTCACCGCTGCTTACTTTCCTACCCGTTATCGAAGGAAAGACCGCACACAGTGGGCGTGGTGCATTTCAAGACAGCCAGCAGCATGCTGGTAATTGCGGTCCATCAGAGGTGAGTACAATATTAACCTGTAGTAGGCTCAGTCCCCCTGTTGGTTGCAGCTTCTATTTTCCTTAAGTAGGAGAGAAAGTCAGGTGTGCGTGCTGTTGTTCTCCTTGGCAGAGCGTGCTTCAAATAGAATATTATATTACAATATATATATACATGTAAAATACCTGTATGTGTGCAAAAGTGAGATTTGGTGTGAAGTGATCACCCTTGATATAATGCCAGCCTTAGCATATTGGTGGTAATTCTTGCCATATTGTGCAAACTCATGCTGTGATGGTGCCTGCTGTTGTCATGTTGGCCATAGGCATGATAGCTATTCTTTGGATAATCTGGGCATCCATAGCAAAATGGTGCCATTCATGATATAATTCTATCCCTGGCATAAACAGTGGTAATTCTTCTCAAAGTGTGGGTGTCCAAGGCATGACAATGCTCACTCCTGGCATAATGTTGGGAATTTTTGGAATACTGTTGGCATCCATGAAGCCATGGTGTTCACCTATGGTATAAAGCGGACCCTAACATAATGGTGGGACTTCATGTGCACATCCATGGCATGAGGATTCCCACCTCTGTTTTACTGCTGCATTCACATAATTGTGGAAATTAGGGCATGGTGGTACCAACTGATAATACACTACTGCTCCTGACATACTAGCTACAGTTATGTGCTATACAAGTGGCAATTAACAATAACAATTGTAAGAAAACAGGCGTCTTGCAGGTTCCACCCACTTTTTGCCCCCATTAGACTACTAGCTGCTGGTTTTTCGACTCTGAGAGTGGACTGCAGCCTGCTAATCAGACCTCAGTGACAGTGCTCCAACCCCTTACAAAGTGCATGCTGAATTGGTTATCCCCAATTGGCATGTACTGACCTACTTATAAGTGCCTAGTATATGGTACCCAAAGTATACAGGGCATGTAAGGTAGAGTGTCTACCCAGGGCTGGAGCACTGTTTGTGCCACCCTGTGTGTGACAATGTACAAAATAGCTCCCTGTCTGCCACTGCAGACTGGAAGGGCAGTGGTAATGCTGCGTAGTCGACTTTGCTATTTCAACTAATGGCAAAGCTACCACTTCCCTTAACAATATAACTAAGTCTCCCCTAAGCAAGGCTTATTGAGCCCTAAGACTGGGAGCTGTATATTATTAAGTAGGACATGTATGTTTATATGTGTCCTAGCAGCAAAACCCCTCAAGTTCTCATTTTGCTGTGGAAAAGTTAGCAGCCCCGTTGGCTAATACAGGGTTACCGGTCGGGCACCTCAGCTTGGCTAACTCCTGAAAGAGACAACCAAACTGGGCACTGTAGGGTATCAAATTAATTGTGGTATCAACACGACCTGATGCCCAGGTCGAATTTACTGTCACTATTAAAGTAATGCAACTTTTAGGGAGTTGCCACTCTGTGACTCGGCTGGTCCAGTGGCCTCACATGGGCACTGGCCAACAGACAGCTTTCTGCCCACCTGGGGAGTAGTGTGAATGACTCCCAGGCTTAGGAACAATAGCCGCCCGCTGCAGGGAGAGGTGTTGCATCTTCCTTGCAGGAAGCCACTCAGGGTGTTAGCCCAAAAGGCAAGGTAGCCTTTGATGGGCAAATGGCAATAACACTCCTGAGGAGCCACCCCTTGTTCAGGTAGACAGACTGGAGACAGGGAAACAGAGGAAAGACCAGTGCCCGAACCAGTTTGCCTGTGGGTGTGTAACCCCCAGGTAGCCACACCTCTAAGGTGGGCTACCAAGCTACTAACGATATTTATTCAGCACTGGAGCTACTAAGGGTGACTCTGTCTATCCCCTTGGACTGTGTTTCGCCATCTTCATCTGATGAGGTGCCCTCTGGAAGTCTGTCTAGTTTTCCCTCTCTTTCCCTACTGGATCTTGAGGGCCTCTTGACCAAGGTTAGGTCGGGTTCCCCCTTAGACCCCTGCCCCCTTAAACTCCTCAAACAGTGTAAAGACTGTCTTCTTCCACCTTTATTGGGTGTGATGAATAGGGCAATTAAGGAAGGGACTTTCCCCCTTCAGTGGAAGAAAGCGGTGGTCAAGCCTCTCTTAAAAAAACCTTCTCTTGATCCGGGTGTGCTTAAAAACTTCCGCCCCATCTCGTTGCTTCCAGCTCCTGCCAAGATGCTGGAAATACATCTAAATAAGCATCTTGTTGATTTTCTGGAAGCCCATGATAAGCTGGACCACTCGCAGCACGGCTTCAGGAGAGAACACAGTACCGAGTCTGCCCTTACCATCGTGCTCGACACCATTCGCACCAGGGTTGATAAGGGACTGACTACTCTCCTCATCCTCTTGGATCTCTCGGCTGCTTTTGATACCCTGTCTCCCTCAGTATTAACATCAAGGCTGAGGGAGATCGGGGTCAAGGGCACAGCACTCAGTCTGCTGACATCCTTTCTTAATCAGAGGGAACAGAGGGTAAAGCTGGGGGATTTCTTGTCTCCATCCCTTCCTGTGCTTTGTGGGGTCCCTCAGGGGTCGGCTCTAAGTCCGACCCTCTTTAACATCTATGTTACCCCACTGGCCAGGCTTATTAGATCTTTTGGGATGGAGGTAATCTCTTATGCTGACGACACACAGATTCTGCTGTCTTTTACCCAACCCACTATCCTGGCTGCCTCCAATTTTAAAAACTGTTTGAAGGCAGTCGCTCAATGGATGGTGGGTAATTCATTGAAATTCAATGGGGAAAAGACAGAGTTTCTGGTGTTCGGGGGAAAGGAGGACTTCTGGTCAGCTGATTGGTGGCCGCCCTCTATGGGGGTGTGCCCTACACCGTCGACCCTGGCCAAAAACTTGGGCGTTCTGATCGATCCTCTTCTAAGGATGGATCAACAGGTAAGCAGGACCATCTCCACCTGTTGGGGACTGATAAATATCTTACGGAGGATCAGGCACTATCTGTCCTTCCAGGCCAGGAAACATACTGTCCGGGCATTGATCGGGTCCAGACTTGATTATTGCAATGCTCTTTATTTGGGCATCAATAAGGGCCTGGTGACCCGTCTTCAGATGGTGCAGAATGCTGCCGCTAGACTGGTCTTGGATCTGCCCAAACGGGCCAGGGTTCATCAAGCAAGAAGGACCCTACATTGGCTTCCCATTGAGTCTAGGATATCCTTCAAGTCCCTGACTCTGATTTATAGAGCCTTGGCAACTAATCGGTCTGGTGGTATGAAGGATTTGCTGGTCCCCTACATTCCCCCTAGAACTCTCCGGTCTTCAAATAAGCTTCTGCTTTCAGTGCCCAGGATACGTAAAGCTAAGTGGGGAGGCAGAGCTTTCTCAACTCTTGCTCCTAGGCAGTGGAATTCCCTGCCTTTGGAGATAAGATCTCTTCCCTCTGCGCCGGCTTTTAGGAAGGCCCTTAAGACCTGGCTTTTTGCCAAGGCCTACGCTTAGATATGATTTGCCTCTTCTTCGAACCGTTTTGTTTAGGCGCCTTGATGCCTTCGGGCTAAGTAGCGCGATTATAAGTTTCCATTCATTCATTCATTCAACCACCTAGGACTTCTTGGGAGTGGGCAGAATAGTACACTCTGGGACTGTTGGGTGCCACACATTGCTGGAAAGTCAACACCAAGAGGGCGGGGACCTAGTAGACCATTGGCTACTCCCCTCATGGCACCTTCCCAGGAAGAATATGGCACCTCTGGCACCCTGAACCTGAGATCATGTTGGAACTGGAACAAGAACCAAAGAAGAACTGGCCTGCTGACCCCTGGATCACACAAAGAGAGGCTGCACCGTCTGCCGGACTGCACATTCTGCACCTTGGTCTAGCGAAGTTAGGGCTGTGCCTGTGGATCCTGACTCAGGGAAGAGTTGTGCCCCAGACTGAAGTAGTGACTCCAAGGGTCAGTTGGCTGGCCCCCTGTAACAGCACCAGGGACATTAAAGATGAAGAAGCCCAAACTGGCAAGTTGGTAGCAACTTCAGAGGAATCGCCGCTGATTGCCACTGGGTGCCACAAAAGACCGATCCTCAACTGCCAAAAGCTGCACCCGAGTCAGCCAGATCTGGGAGTGTCATCAGAGTCCAGATTGGTCACACAAGAGGGACACTAGCCTCCACCGAAGGATTTTGCTGTGACCGCTATGAACGGAAACAGGTAGCCCAGCTGCAGCTGGCCTTCTACGGTCTCAAAGGGGACTTTGTGGGAGCACGATCTCTTTGACCAAAGTTGCCCCGCAAAGGCACCCCGTCGACAGCACAGCAACCGGAGTATCTTTCAGCATCTTTTCATCCTGTATCCTCGGAATCAGAACCACTCCATTAACGTCCATGGCAATTGTCCTGTAAAGTTTGGAACTGGACTGGAAAACACTCTGGTTGCCAGGTAACTGTCCAAATCTACCTCACTGGCCCCCCAGACCTTCTCCTTGTCGGATTTGGTCGTCCAAGCCAAGCCGGAGTAACCAAACTAACTTTTACTAACTTTTCAAAAGTTTGCAATCTTTAAATTGACCACAGCTTGTTTGCAGTGGAATTAAAAAGTGATAAAACGTTAAAAATCTATTTCTTTGGGAACCCTCTGGTAGGTTTAGCTCATCAAGGACTCTAAAACTTCATACAAATATAATCTATTTTTATTTGTATTTTTTGTAGTAAACAAAAAAAGCGCCCTCTGTATTCACAGGCCCCAAAGGTGAGACACGAATCCACTCCACCACATGCAGCTGGGTTGTTCAGGCTGCTAGTCTTTCTGTTTCTTAGGTGCGGGCCATCCCCAGAGAGACTGCTCCATAGTTGAGCCGAGATAAAGGCTGGCCAATGAAAAGTATTGGCCAAGGATCAGACATAAGTCGCCGAAGGTGTGAATAAACACAGAAAATGGATACAAAATTCCGAATTGTTCTGAGCAAGGGGATCCAAATCAGTCAGTCAAAAGTCCTTTATTTGGTTTTTCATAACCATAAAACTCACGAAAAAATATATAAAATCTGCAGAATACAAAAGTTAAAGTGGTGTTATTCCTATTTAAAATAAT
This sequence comes from Triturus cristatus, assembly GCF_964204655.1. NCBI lineage: Eukaryota > Metazoa > Chordata > Amphibia > Caudata > Salamandridae > Triturus > Triturus cristatus. Next base: position 1,399,828,047 of record NC_140589.1, read on the forward strand.
TCATATTATATTTACAATGTTTATGAGGTTTACTGTCTCATTTATAGCCATTTTGGCTTTTATGTGTCCACTTTTCGAAGGAGGTTACCAATTAATGTGAGGAGCTTTACCCCTCAACAAGTTAGAATGCTTGATGAGCCCTCCATCCAGCAGATTACAGCTCGCCTGCAAGTACGAATATTTAGTTAATTTAAGGTCGGTTTTAAGAGCATCCTTCTTGAGTCTTTAACTGTTGGGCACACGCACATCAAGTGGCTTATGAATTCGTTGTGGTATCCACATAAGCGACAGTTTGCATTTTGATGTTTACCTTTCCAAGTTGGTAACAGGTCCTTTGAATCATGTGCTCCTAAGCGATACAGAATAAACCTCTTTTTTAACTCTAATCGGAAATGTGCTGCTAAATAAGCTTGAGGTTTAAGTTGTGAATAAGAATTTTTTACCGTCCAGGAGTGTTGTCGTTTGACCAATGTTTTTTTCTCTTCCAGGATGGACAGTTTCTTCACAATATCACTACACACTCTATTAAAAGCTACCCTACCCACCATGCTGTCCCATACATCTTGAATTTCTAGTTCCGCCAAAGCTTTTCTCAAGTATTCACCCCATGTGTTTGATGATTTCCAATCAAACTGGGCCTTTATTTCTGCCCAGCATAAACTGTTCAAGGATCCAGTTTACGAGGAACAGAATTTACAACACAGTTTCATGAAGGTGTTCTTTCTCTGGTATTTCTGGTTCCGGAGTCCGAATTCCAAACGGATCTGTGCAGGAGACACGGCTTTAGGAAGGCTAAAATCTGCTTTATACGCCTTAGTCTGGAGCTCATTTAAAATTTCAATTTCCCGGCCATGCCATATTTCTAAGCCTTATGCCAGAGTAGGTAATATTTGGGCTGCCATTCCTTTCAGCAGGTGACTATAGGAGGGGCAGTTCAGTTTCTTTTGCAGCAGTTTGTATGCAAAAATTAATGATTGGGCTTTTGCTTATTACTCTTTTTTGATCCGTAAAAGACATACATCATCCCAGCCCAATGCCCAGATATTTATATGAGCCGATCTCCTCTATTTGTTCGCCCTTTGCGTGCCATTTAAATTTACTAGGCCTGTTGTCCACTAAACGCACCACCTTTGTTTTTGTCTTATTTAATTCCAACCCTTGTTGGTCAAAATAGTTTATCAGGGTATTGATGACTCTTTGCAAACCGATTGGAGTTTGGCTCAGAACCACTATATCATCTGCATATTGCAGATACTGTATTGGCTCATTTGTCAATTTAGGTGGATGACCGTTTACTTTTGACACATAGATGTTTAGGTCAGCGAGGTACAAATTAAATAGGCTCGGTGCCACAACGCAGCCCTATTTCAGCCCGTTATTTGTGTTTATCTTGGATGACACTCTACTGCCATCTCCAAGCTTCACCCTGGCCCAAGTTTCGCTGCGTAAGGCTACAATGGCATCGATTATTTTTCGTGGTAATCCCCATGCTTTCAGTTTTTCCCAGAGTCGATCTCGTGAGACTCTGTCGAAGGCGGATTTTAAATCAATGAAGCATGCAAATAGTCCAGAATTTTTGCTTATGGCTCTTTCTGTTAAAATTATCAAAGCTGCCAAGTTCGTGATTGTACCCATCCCATGTCTAAAACCTGTTTGAAATTTCGGGATATTGCTCTTTTCCTCCATCCATGCTTGAAGTTGTAATAAGATGCAGGATGCAAAAAGTTTTGCCTCTATGTCGATCAAGGCAATGAGCCTGTAATTTTCTGGCTGAGTGCGACTTCCATTTTTTATCGATTGGGTGAAATATGTTCCCTCTCCAGGAATTTGGTGTCTTGTTTTGGCAATAAAGGTGGTTAGAAAGTGGCGTGAGGTAGTCGGCCCAGAAGTCGGGTGCTTGCTTAAATAGGGCATTTGGGAGGCCATTTGGCCCTGCTGCTCCTTCCGTTTTTAGTTTTTTTATTACTCCTTTTAGTTGTTTAGTATTGGTTAATGTATTTGAGATGCAGGAGTTAAGTTCTTGTAAATCTCCTTCCAATTGCACACTTTCCTTAAGGGGGGAACTGAAGGTTTTTGCACTAGACCTTTCTTCTTGTGGTGCTTCCAAATCAATTATCACCTTCATGTTTTTATAATTTTGGGTATTGTTATACAATTTGTGGATATGTTGTGTCCATATTACTTCGATCATACCTGCATGTTGATGTGGTCTTATTCCCTTTGTTAAGTTGTTTATTAATCCCCAAAATGCACTGCTATTTGGCAGTTTGCTGGCCCAGAGTAATTTCTCCCAGTGGTATTCCATGGGCTCCTTTTTTGCCTCCCTACATTTATCCTTGTATTTCTTCTTCGTTTTTTATAATTTCACTGTTCTCCGTGGTTGTTCCCTTTCTTGCTGCTACAGCCTTGATTCTGACCTCTCTTGCAATCGTTCTTTTCTGGTCACGCAGCTGCATATTATACCATGGTTTGTTCCTTGTTCCTTGATTCCTTTGGCATACTGGGTTTGCTGGAAATTTATTTAACAAGATCTTTCCTAAATTATCCCAGTCTTGTTCTGCGACCCAGTGTTTTTTACGTATTCATGAACAGCATCCACGATTTGTTTAGTATTTGTTCTGCGCCACTTCAGTTTCCTTCGATTGTATGTTACTGGCATTTTGGTTAAGACTGTTGCGTTTCTTTTCTGAAACAAATTGACACGTAGTGCCAAATCTTGCGGGAGATGGTCACTTTCCGGGCGGGGGCTGATGTGGAATGAATCAACTGAGTGGAGTAGTTCCTTACTGACAAATGTGTAATCTACGGTTGATTGTTTTTTACCGCTCAAAAATGTAATTCCAGCTGGTTGATCCCCCTTTGTGTTTCCATTCAGGATAGTTAAACCCAGGGTTCCCAATTCTTGTCTTAGGTCATTGGCCTCGGGCTCACTTTGACGCTTTCTCTTATTCCGATTACTCCTTGTTAAGTTGGTATTAAAATCCCCTCAGAATGTCATCTCGAAATTTTGATGAGTGATTTACAGTACCTTTATCAACTTGTCAGACAAGACAGTCTTTAAATCTTTCGCTTTTTATCGGGGTGGATGTATACATTTATAATCAGTAACTGCCAGGGCTTTGTATATGTGGAACGTTTCCACTCCAATTTCAAAACTTGCAGCCAATTTTCTCCAGCGTCTAGTTCTTCCGATTTCTAGTCCAATTTTACTGTGGTAAATATTGACAGCACCCCCTTTGGATGCCCATTTTTGGACATTTTTTTCTGCCGAGACATGATGTTCTTTGTAGCCTATAATGGATTTTGATGTCAGGTTCCATGTTTATTGTAGTAAAATTATATTGAATCTTTGTTAGAGGGATAAAGTCTCCTGGTCTTGGCCCATTTCTCTAAAACCATGGGTGTTCCAGGAACAGATTCTAATACCGTCTTCCTTGTGTGAGCTTGGATGAGTCCCTATGGAGCGTTCCCTTTGAGGACCCTTGCTTTCATCAGGGTCGTTGTTGGCTCAGGAACTGGGGCACCCATGACCAGTCTTGAATTTCTTCTATCTGTTGTTTTGGTCGTGATGAGCTTAGACTACGTTCTTTCCGGCTTTTAACCAGGTATTGATGTACTTGAGGTGTAGTATTTCTAGCACCCCTCAGGAGCGATTTTGGTCCCATTACTATAGCATTTTCTGTTGTTAATAAAACCTCTGTGTTATGTAATAATGGGTACGGGTATTTTGGGCGTTTGGGATGCGTTACAGTTACGCCCCATGCTTCGAAGACCGATCTTGTTGAATAAATCTGGTCTGCCATTCATTTGAAGTCCGAGTTGTGAGGGTTGCCTCTGATTCAGGTAAATTTTCCATTTGCTGGAATTCTACTGCTAGGGCCCGCAAAATCCTTAAGATGTCCCTGGGAGTAGGAAGATGTTGAGTATTAGTGCACAGCTGCCAAAGTCTAGAATGCAGAAAGAGGGAGATTTAAAAAAAAATTGGTGGATTTATATTCTTCATTTAATATTGAAAAGGGGGCAATTTCAGGTGAGAGGGACTAAATCAAAGCCATTAGGCTCTAAAGATCGGAAATGCCCTGTCTTAATGGAGCCTGTTGGCATGAATGTTAGCGAGGCAGTGTTACCAATTCGAATTGTAAAATATGTTGAAAACTAGCTTCAGAGTCAGACCTGTCCTAACAAAGAGTTGTTCTTCTCTCTAATGGCTGTCCGGGTGATTTCTGTGCAATCTCACTCGAATATTAATCTATGTCAAGGACTGTTGTTTTCACCAAGTCATCTTTGCTGTTACAATGTTTATATTACGCAACGCGTTCCATATGGTTTATCATGCTACGATGAACGATCGCACACAAAATAAACACAGTATGCGGATGGACTTTTAAAAAACGTGTGTGGCTCTGTATAGTAGTCCCTCATCCTCAGAGGGACAGAATACGGAAACACGCTCAGGTGTCAAACGCTAGGGTTGTCAGCTGGGGGAAGGCGCGGCTGGAGGACGGGCACTCCCGTGTGCCTCTGCCCTCTTCGCCCCCGGCTGCTGCCCCGGGCAGGTGCGGCCTCCGTTCCTCCTCTCCTGGCGCTTGCTCCAGTCACAGGCCTGCCCGGAGCCAATGAGGCGCCCCGCCGCCGCCCGGCCCACCGGATCCCGCTCCGGCTGCACGGCGCACCGCCCCCCTGGATGACAGGCTCCGATCATAATACTGGGAGTCCCCGCCCGCGCTGCTGTCACCGAGCCGGGACGCGAGCGGAGGCGGGCATGGGAGCAGCGCCTCCTCCCCGGGCCCGCTCAGCGTGATTCATCAGTAGAAGGTGGCGGTGCGTGATGGCAGCGGCTGCCTAGGGACCCGCAGCCTCCTGAACCCCGCGCGCATGGAGGAGCACCCCCGGACCGACAAGATGGAAGAGACGCTGAGGAGGCTGCAGAAGGAGGCATCCGGAAGCAAGCACAAAGCCATCAAGGACTGCTGCGGCTCTGCCATAGGTGAGAGCGAGCGGTGGGCACCGAGGCACCTGCGGGGGCGCACGGCGAAATCCACAGCCTGGCACCTGAGCCCGGCGCGCAGCCGCTTCTATATTTCCAATCACAGCCGTGGGCAGCTCCAGTGGAATCACAACACACACCTGAACAGGAAGACAGACATCCCCACATCCATCCAGCACTCTTCCCACCAGACTGGAGCAGCGTCCCAGCGCCTCTTCACAACCACTTCTTCCCAAGCACGCACATCCGTGCACAGCCAGACTCAGTACTCTTCTTAGCCAGACACAACGCCTCTTCCCAACCACGCACATCCGTGCACAGCCAGACTCTACTCTTTTCAGCCAGGCACAGTACTCTTCTCAGCCAGACACAGCGCCTCTTCCCAGCCACGTAAAGCCCTTCTTCCCAACCACTCACATCCCTGCACAACCAGACACAGTTCTCTTCTCAGCCAGACACAGCGCCCCATCCCAACCAGGCATAGCGCCTCTCACAGGCACTCATTTCACTGCCAGGCTCATTTAACTGCCAGGGCGGCACACGACCCCTGCATCCAGACAGACCACCACCTCTCACAGTCAGACACCCGACCTGAGCCAGGAAGCTTTCGCACATCCAGGTATCCAACAGGGACCTCCGAGGCAGTGACCCCTCACTCCCCCATCCGAATGTTGTAAAGACACCCTTCAATGGGCTATAATAGAAACACTCATTACAGCCCGTGTTGTGAATTCAGCAGAGGCGTGCTTCACAGCAGGGGACTTCACACATGCACTGGTCACTGCCCGGGGTGCTCCAGGCCGCTGCAGGCCAACACTAGTCACAGGGCATCGTATCCTGGCCCGCTGCCAGCGCCCAGCAGGGTGCCTTCATGATAGCTGACATTTAGCATCATCCATCTGTTCGGATGAGTTCACGCGGTACAGGCGAAGACAGCCCTGGCTGCAGACACCGCTGCTCATTGCAAGCCATGCTTCCCTCCAGAGGCAGGACAGGCAGCGGATGTGCACGCTATGTTGTTGCACTATTATTGTATTCTGCATTGCATTGCTCTGTTCTTTCGTTATTTGAGTAGTTAGTGCTTAAATGTTGTCTTACATTTAAAGAAAATTTGTAACCTAGACGATGAGACTTGTACATCTAGCTTTACTAATAATGAGTAAAGTATTTGCCATGTTTTTAATTTTCATAAGTAAAGATTTTTTTCCATGTGTTCATTTTGCAAACATCAACAGCTGATTTTTTTTTTTTAACTTTCTTTTAAAGCCAAAATGGCTACCAGCGTATTAGTGTCTACTAGTCCAATAGGACAATTGGGGTGGATTGTATGCCCTCAACAAAACAGGTGCCTCAAACAAATTCTTTTTGAAATACATGAACTTTCTATATGTATCTATCCTAAATTGATTTGCTTGGAACAACCTGAGGCTGTTTTGGAACATCACATTCTATGCCCCTATTCGTTGCCCCCATGCTTTGCACCCCCCACAACCATAGAAGATGCAAGCAGCCCAAAGTCTTGAGCAGCCACAATGTCGGTGGCGTAGCGAGCGAGTGAAACCACCCCCGAGAGTCATTGTAGCCCATTATCTGTGACGCACATTCGGTCCATACTCCTCAGCTTTCCATGTCGAGTGGTCTGGCAGGGAGCCCAGACTGCTTTGAAAACTTGGCCCGAGCCTTAGCTCATCTAGATCTGTGGAGTCCACCATCTCCTTTCCGCTTCCTGTCCCCCAGTTCACATAGCTGGGAATTGAAAATCATTGTGAAGTCATATTATCACATGCTTTGACAAACCTTGCCTGAAGCACCTCCTTATTTACAACGGAGGGCTAATTCTGTGACGAATAGTCCAGTGTCTTAATAACATTACTGCAATCAGTAGGAACATTAATGTCACTTCAGCCTCAATTGCAAAAAGAACAGATGATGGACGGAATGCTACATCAATCAAACATTCATCCCCAGCCACAGACCTGGGTTAAATCTATAGTCTCTTTTTGCACGCCACGCCATTCCAGTTTAGACCCAGTCATATGCAGATCAGTCTTGAACCTGTTCCCCATGGGAACAGTCCAGCCCGAACTGCCAGGCCAGGTCTTTCCTGGACCAGAAACAAGCATCCTGGGACCGGTTTCGAGGTAACACCCCTCATCAGCCAGGCTAGCTTGAATCTGGTGGTGTAGCGAGCACGGGACCCACATCTGGGCATACCCTTCCCACTTAGGGCAACAAATGCAAAAAGAACAGATGTGTTTACTCAATTACAAATGGGCTGAGAAATTCTGATATGAGTGGAAACTCGTCCTTATATGTTCTGAGGGAAATGCCTAAGAAATACCCATACTTCTGGAGTATGTGCAACATAAGCACCAAATTTAGCATGTTATTCCCTGTTTACTGAGTTCCAACTCGGAATAGGACATAATTACAGCACCTTACCCCCTCATGTTTTATTTAGCACAGTCCATTTCAGAACACTTGTAATCAGAGCCAAAAGGTAAATTTTCCCTCAAGCCATGCCAAAAAGTTTGATCGAACGTCCATTAAAAATATATAAATAATGTCCATGCTTTGAAGCATGAATAAATATTGCATATGTCTTACCATATATATTGTTGCAAATCTCACAAGTGCCCGAACACTAATCTGCTTTTATCATCATCATGGAAAGGTGCCAGTTCATAGGCCTGCCATGCATTGATTCTAACATTATTTGTGTTGGAGTGCACATTCCTAATCCATGGCCGACCAGAGTCATAGGTACAGATTGTAAGACGTCACCTTTCCATGCACTGCAGCTGTTGTCCTGGTATTTTCTGCTCGCCACATGCTCATTTTTGTGAACTTGGGAATTCTTGTTGGATGCATAAGAGGCTGGAACTTGTTTACCGTCTGCCTTTGGCGGCAACGTTTTCATGGGCTAAACCTGCAGTTTATAGGTGGTCCTGGTGCCCCTTAAACCTGGTGGATTTACCAAATGCATTCTTGTACCTCACATCAGGTATTACTGCTTGTGAGATAATGCTGCCAAACATTTGAAAAGAGCTTGTGAACAGGATGGGGTAGCAATTCAGATTGTGCAAAATTTTAACTTGGCCATTATACTCTAAATGACAGCACAGGAGAACCACACGAGGAGCTGAGTAGATCTGAAGACTGCTACTGGACCATCTGATATGTAGCACTTTGAGACTATACCAATGGCAGAGTAGGCACTTTATAAGCAACAGTAAAGTAACTCATAATCTTCATTGACAGATTTTCCTTCCACAACAGACTAATTACGCGGCTGTGTGTGTGGTCCTAGACAGCATTGATTAGGGCCTCTATCCGCACACTGTGTTCAGATCACATTCTCAACCCTCATCCAAGTGGCGACCAACCGCAAAACAAGTTACAGTGCTTCAAATAAAAGTTGGTTTCCTTGGTGCTCTTGTGGGATATGTGGGTGGAAAGGTATTCAATATAAAATGTTGTATGTGAGAGATGTGTGACATGCCTGAGGTTCAAAGTCATGCTTCAAACTTACTACGGCGAACATTGCTGTGCATGAGGGTGAGATGTTCTGGAAAGTATGAGAAGAATTGACAGATTTGTGCATACCTACTTACCAATGTGTGTGTGTGTGTATACATATATAAATATAAATATATATATATATATATATAAAATCTACATCGTGTGATTATAGTGATATTAAGAGTCTTATTTTAAGTGCTTTTTGAAGTTTTAGGTGATTATCAATTATTGTTATTTGTGCTGGGAATAGTTGGAAAGTTCAGCTGTCGGGCGGAAAAGGAGCTTCCACCTGTGTGGGACTTTTTAAAGGGTGTCCTGATTAGGAGCATGTTCAGACTGGAGTGCAGTAGAGTTGTGTGATGATGGGTTTGGAGTTTTCATTGAAGTAAGATTTGCCCAGTTGCATAGATTACTTGAAGAACAACGCACCTTGCTTTAAATGTGATCCGTCTAGCTACCTGCAGGCAGTGAAGGGATGTGATGCCAGCTGTGACATGGATGCACACAGGTAGCTGGAGGAGCTGTCTGGCATCTGCATTCTGGATCCTCTGTAGTTTCTGAAGAATTAAGAGTGATGCTGCAAGTTATACCCATTAGCATAAAAAGAATGGGGCAATAATAAAGTGATGGTAGCTCGAGGTTATGACGTCAGGTAATGGAACGAGATAGGCCTTGAACAGGAGGGGAGCTGTGGTTGAACTTTGTGGTGCAACAACTGGGGAATTGAAGGGAAGTAGTGAGATGATGAGTTATCTGTCAACAAGATAGGAGGTAACCCATTTCTGGTCAGTTCTTACATTTCTATGTTTCTGTGTCTGTGAAGGCGTTTAGGGTGGTGACGCTGATCTATGAGAGGTGGAGGAGTGGGAGTGCCACTGCTTCATTTGAGTCAGTGCTATTTTGTATATCACCCCAAATATCTATCCGTTCTGCTTCATTGCCAAAGCCAGGACAGAATTATTTTTGATATTCCGAGAGCAGGTTATAACCTTCACCGAATGCTGAAATTTGATTGAACCCAGACTTTTCAATGAGATTACCTAGAAATGGACAGCTCGATATTAGTAGGTTGTTACCTCTGGTTGGGATGGCAGCAGAACGTTTGTTTAAGGAGGGTGTCCTTGAATATATATGTCAGCCATGGGTCTGTTAGTGATCCGAGTGAGCCACAGACGTTTATGATGTGGATGAGGTATTCGGGTGGTAGAGGGTTTAAAGAGCTTTAGGCCATGAATAGGTTTTGGAGTAAGTGAAAGAGTGGGTGGTGGAGGCGAGATTGCCTCCTTTTTTCTTTTTAAGGTATTTTTCAATGTCTTTTTCTCTTTTGATGAAGTGAAAGGATCCTGCTTCACATAGTTCATGAGTGGGCCACTTAAGGGTAAATGAATTCTGGGTTCAGGAACTCGTAGATGAATTGATGTAGTTTCCTAGATGATCAAGACGCTACCGCAAATTGGTGCGACTAGTGGGATATTCTTGCAGTGTTGATTGTTGGCGCATATATTATAGAATTACACTGGAGTGCTGATTTTTCATTATAGCAATGACATTTCTTCCAGAGCCTTTCCAAGATCCTGCTGTTGGATTTTACGGCTTTACTTTGTCATCCAGCCAAATTTCCTCGACGGCTGATTTGCTGAGATGGATTTGAGTAGTTTAATTTTGTTTCAAACAGTTCAAATCTTGATGGGTGGAGCCTGGGTTGCCAAACTGGTGATTATGGAGCAAAGTAGTGTTGGGCATAAGGAGGATATACCTAGGTCCGTCCATGTTCTGATGCTTTTTCGGTAGCTACTGGAGAGACTAGCTTTCAGTGCTGGGGTACAGAGGTTAATGGTCAGACAGGCCACGTCTTAGTTACGAGATGCTGTTAGGACAGGCAAATATTGCATTAGGAGATAGTTTAACCGGGTAGAACCAGAGGCCGGTTCTAGTTAATTAATTGATTTAAGGTCAGATGGTAGGACGTTGGTTTGTAATAATAAAACGGGTGTTAGAATCTGAGCATAAGCAAAGGTTTAGCTGCTGAAATGTAGTCTCAGCAGAGCAGTCTAGAAAAGGGATCATGCAGAGAAATGCACGTCTCGGTTAGCGATGTGGAGCTTTGGGCAAATATGAATTCCTATTCTAGGGCTGTAATCTCAATCTGGTTGAAGAGCTGCTGTAGACCACGACTAGACCACCAGCAGTCTTTTTGGCTGGATTATTTTTTTTGAGCATCTTCCATCCAGCGGGGTGTGACATGGGTGGGGCATCATGGCTTAGACATTTTCTGTCGCTAATAGTAGCTCATAGCTATATATTGGGTATCATATCATGGATGCTAACACTATTCTGGTTAATTGATCATGGATTAAGGAGTGATCAGGAGAGAAAGTTAGAGGGTTTTAGCCTGCAGTACATTGTGGAGCTGTTTATTAGGAGGCTAGGGAATGTTAAAAATCAGTTCAGTTGAACCACATAATTTGTGTTTGTTCATCCCACAAGCCTGTGGTGCTTCGTATACACTGGTAGCTGATCTGTCAGAATGTCGTTTATTTTTCAAGAGGTTTAGATCAATAACTGCTGATTGGAACTCAAGGGAAAAAGACAAATCGACTAAATATTAATTATTGTGACTCAGCAAACTCCATGCTGCTTGGACTAAAGAATTATAATAAAAGCTTTGCAAATAGTTGCCCTTCCCTGCTATCAAAATGATGGATTATGAGATCAAGATTATATCTGCACTATCTATGGCAGGGCTTTCAACAGCTGATAAATTAAAGGCGCCGATAGACTTCAGAAGCAGCATCCTGTCAACAACGGCAGTGTTTACTTCCCTGGAATGTATAATGAATTCTGATTGGCCTTCACTGATGTCTATCATGCTCTACCGACAGCTCAGATAAACAAAAAGCTCTGTCTTTCTGGTCCTCCTTATTGAGCAAAAGCCAGTGCCTGTTTTGTGTGTTAAAAAAAACAAAAAACCTTAGTGCCTAATTTGACTCTTCACTTTCTTTGATTGGTCAATTCAATGCAGTGGTTAGTTCCTTTTTTTCCAGCTGGTCAATTCAATGCAGTGGTTAGTTCCTTTTTTTCCAACTGTGTACTTGAAGCATTTTCTTTCTGTTGTTATTTCTTCGTAAAGTGCAAAAAACCTTAATTTCAGTGAGTGTGATCGAAGCAACTCCGTCTTCCTTGATTTGTCCCAATGGGCTATGTGCAAGCTCACATTGATGAACAACTGTGGTGAAAGGCTATAACTGAGCCAAAGAGATCATATTTCTTCTGCCCTAGCCTCCTTACACTGGTTGCCTGGATTGGATTGTGCAAAAGTCCCTTTGTCTAGTGCACAGAGCTGTATGCGGTAGCGGTCGCCATAGGTCTCAGGTGGGGGGGGGGGGGCCTGGCACGGAGGGAGGTGGGGTCGCACGGTGGGGGTCAATAATCACCCCAAAATTTATTTAAACCTACCTTTCGCCAGGTCCCATGTGTTCTCTGCTCCTGCTCCCCTGTCTCCGACAGGAAGAGGAAGCAGGCATCCAGGCTCCCTCCTGTTAGCCAATCACTACAATGCAGTGCAGCGTTGTCATTGGTCGGGATGGCGCCCAGCCAGGGGATAGGGGAGTGGCCATGTTCTCCATGCAGGCAGCAATGCAGGCTGTATAGAGAAGGGCAGAGTTCGCACGGCGGGTTTGGGCGGCCCGAGATGGCCGACCAAACTGTCTTTGCGCACTCAGGAGTGGACAAACCACTCCTCCACTGCCCTGCTCGGAGAGCAGAGCCGCCCTGCTCACCCGCAATGCGCAAAGCAAACATAAAGTGATAATAACTGAAAGTTATTATTACCATTTTATGTTTTGGCTTTCTCGCACTGCTCCTCCGCCCTAGTGGAGGAGCTGTCCCTGGCTGTATGCAGTAGCAGACCTGTCTGCTTTTTTTTCAAGTGGTACCACACCTGTTGTCCTGTGAGAACCAGGGACCCACATCTTCTTGAGGTCTCTAAATTCCATGTGAAGTCTGTGGGTGGTGGGGCCTTCTTAGTGGTGCTGCCCCAACATGGAATTCTCTTCTACTTACATTAATCCAAGTCAAATTTACTGAAGTACAGGAAGGCTGTGAATAATTGGTTCTACATTTGTTGCTGTTAATAGTTCTTCTAGCCTGGTCATTTGTTTTCTGCTTTGTGAGCCTTTGATTTTCTGTCAGTGCCAAGATATGCTTTGGATGAATGTTAATGGTACAAAAGGATAAACTAACATACCCACAGGATGGAAGGCTGAGTTGGCCCTGCCAGAATTCAAAACTTTTGACCTGTGTGGCATAGCCAATGGCAATGGCTGGCGCTGAGTTCACAGGGCCTTCTTAGCTGTTAACACCGCGAGAGGGGTAAACCCGGAAGAGCAGTATACTCGATCTGGTGGAAGCACAGATACATGATTGACTTTTGTAGTAGGAACAATAGTTAAACGTGACAATGACTGAAATGCATTCCCGACAGATTGCAAGGGGCGCAATGTAGGCTGGGAGTGAGATCAATTAATATGCAGCGGAAATTGTAGGCTTGAGGATGAAAAGCTTTTTCATGTGAGATATGAGGGATGGCCTAATTTTGCAAATATCAGATAATGCTATAGCTGCAAGTGCAGGATACACAAGGGGTTTCCATTCAATTTCAGCGTCCTCCTCCTCAGCAAGTGTGGGTTGAGTGGGGGGGCTGGTGTGAGATCTCTTCTTTGAGAACAGGTGATTAAGGCCTTTGGAGCAGCTCTAGCGTTTAGGAGAAGGTGGGGAGTTGGGGGTGCTTGAGGACGCTGTCTTGCTTTACGATGTACACCTCCTGTTCCCAATCTCCCCCTCATGCAGCCATGTTTGAGGACTAAACTTGGGCTTTATGGGGCCACTTCTGACGCACTTCCTGTGAAAAAGCCTCTGCTGTCTTCAGCACCACGCATCTCGTTGATCAGACAGGCAGGTTGGAATGAGTCACTTCCGCCACTGCTGCACAAGGCGATCACCGTGGCCTCTGGCAAGTGATGAGTTCCTTGGGTGACGCGAATGTCACAGTTGTCATGGTAATCATGGAAGCCACAATTGTATTGTTTTTGCCTGTTTGCTGTTCCGTAGTTCGTCACTGAGGTGCACACTTATCAAACAATTTTGCATTTGCTAAAAGGTGTTAATTGGTAATTTCGGCCGTTTGCGAATGCAAAATAGCTTTTCAAGATGTATGGAAGGCTTTGTAGTCGCAATTGTAGGTAATCGCAAAAATTGTGATTACCTAAAATTGCGACTAAAAATAGGGAATCTCAATTAGCGATTCCCTTAGCACATGTACCAAGCATTTTCTAAAGGCAAACTGTGTATTTAGGAAAATGCTATTACCATAAACTCCAAGTCGATGACAACCATGTGCAAATTTTAATAAATGCACAAAAATGCATTTTTCAAAGTGCCATGTAGGGCATGGATACGCATTACATGTGCAAATGTTTTTATGTTTTTTTTGGGTGCTTTAGCAGGGTCTTAGTCCCTTGGGCACCCTTGGTATTACATTACCTAATTAGCAATTACCAATTAGGTAATCGCAAATTAGGTAGTGAAAAACAATTTGTACCTATGGGCCTTTGGTAGCATGACCAGATTTTGAGCACCAAAAACCGAGAGGTGCCAGAAATAAAAATAGGACTAAAGCTTTTAGTCTTACTTCTATATCTGGCCTGTTCCAGTTTTTTGCGTAGCCTTCTAAATATATGTGTGTATATGTGTGTGTAGGCTTTTAAAGTATGGACACACACACACACACATATGTAGGCGCATACATTTACAAGGCTGCATTTACTTAACATAACCTCCCCCCATTGCCCCCTGCCCTTCTTTCCACCCTGTCTCCCCTCTGCTGGGAGCATGCGGTCGAACTGCTCTTGTGCTGCCAGACAGAAACAGAATAAATTGCTTATTTTTGTCATTCTTCTGAAGCGTCCGTGTAAGGAGAGCATACCTTCCAATATTATTCACAATTGCAATTGCCTGACCATTGTCCCAAAAACCGGGACATTTATTCAAAATAAAGAAATGTGTCGGGACACCAGGACAGTCCACCGAAAACTGGGACTGTCCGGGGAAAACCGGGACGAATGGTCACCCTAGCCTTTGGTCCCAAATGAACCAATGGAGTAGTATTACCTAATAGCGATTAACTTTTTGAGATTGCGAATCTTTAGGAATCGCTATTAGGTAATCACTGTTTTCTTACATACCATTTTGCGTTCCTTAAATCGCTATTTAAGGAATGCAAAATGGATTTTTGATATATGTAGCCCTTAGGTTCTTAACATTTACAGAGCTATCTTAAGTGTTGGATTGGAAACCAAAATCAGCACTGGCTACTGGCAGAAATGATCACACTGGCCACTACTGCAGGAGACAACAGTTAGAATTAGCTCTCAAGTTTCCCACGTCATTCATGAGTAGGCCATCTAGCCCTGGAATTTTCTTTTAATTCTTCAGGTCCTAATTTTATATTAGTTAAAATAGGACTACAAATTCCAGATTGTAACGAAAAAAACCTGGAGTGGATGATCAGCTCGTACATGAATCAGTGTATTTTGAGAATTCTGAGAATGGGGTGTGGGAGTGTTCATGTTTGGGTCATGTAAGCCCATTGAACTCTGCAGGTAGCCTTACCTACGTTCAGTCAACTTTAAGATGCCAGTGTGGCAGAATGACTAGTCCAGCCCTGGCTATCTCACTATGTTTTGATTTAGTCTACTGTGCCTTTTGCTAGATTTCTGGTGCTTAGTTAATAAGCCCCTGTATACGGCATGGGCTACTCAGTCCAATAACTTTACATATGTGAACTACAGAGAAACTCCCTAATTTTATCCTCATCTAATCTCTGGTGGTCACCTAACATTGTTGGGGGGCGAGAGACGTGTATGATAACAATTTGTACAGCAACTATGAGTTTATCTCAACACTGTCTTTTTTAGGTCTGGCTTCAGCCTACATATTAAACTATACACCGAATTTACTTTGTTGATTTAAGGGTGTGGTTACAGTGATGGAGCTTTTTGATTGCTGCTTAGGCAAAGAATGGAAATATTGTGTATGGCATGGAGAGATTAACTCTTGCGCAATCAAGATGTCTAAGATAGCTCAGACCCTGCTTTATGTCGTCAGTGGCTGCCAAAGGCAATAGGATGAGTCAGTCCACCCCATCCTTTGGTGGATTTTCCCTTCAGCAGAACAGTCACAGAAAAAAGGTTAGACAAACTGTAGTGATTCCATAATGCCCCGCGCTTCAGTAGTGTGTCTGAGGTGGGTGGGGTGGGAGGGCACTCTGTCTATGTATATTGTTATAACTGCATTGGTTACAGCATTTGAGAAGTGACCCTTAATGCTGCTGAACAGTTCATTGTTAAATACATCTTGGAACTCATTGCAGCCTACTGCAATGATTTTAATCTGAAGACCGTTATGGGATCGTGTCCGGAACATCATGAAGGTCCAGGACTGGCTGGTCGCTACAACTATCCTCTGACGGTGAAGAAGAGGAGTCTGCTGGGGAAGCCAGAGAGCTGTCTTAGTGTCCAACCGACCAAACCGTGTACATTATTCTAGTGTGTGTTATCCTTTGTGAGACCTTGCCTAGACTCAATTGGGGATTTATTGCTCCAGCAGCAGGAGCTAAAGACAGGTGACACTTTGTACGTAGTACTGTGGCCCGTGGATCCCGCCTGCCAAAGTATGGCACTGCCCCCTATTAGGCCACAGACATCTGTGTTCACACTGAACTGCACACTTTCATTCCAAGTCTCCCTGTGAAGGTGTTGACCATCTTGGGGGCTGAAAACACTGCCTTAACTGTGCCTAAAGTGAGTTGCACCAAAGCTGTGACTCCTGCACAGCGGTGAACGTTTCCTGCCAAGCACACTTGAGTGACCTAATGATACTATGCAATCTTTATACCACAATTTGGGAACATTGATATATCAGCAGTCGTCATTGCACACACACTGATGCACATTCGTTGGTGCTCCAGAACTGTTCAACATGCACTGGGATGCATGTGCATAACAAATTGGAGAACTGGAAGGCAACATACATATTATATTTCTCATGCCTATTAGCTAGCTGAAAGGGTTTCGGCAAAGAGTAACCAGTTGCTACACCGAAAGGGTCCAAGAGAGACTTCTACCCTGTAAAAACCTAACGCTTGCACAGGCAGTTGCCATAGCCAAGGGAAATATGCAATCTATGCAGTTGTCAAGACGTCTAACCGAAAAGCAACCCCCAGCGGAACAACAGTACATTTGTTCACGAAGGACAAGCGGTTCTGTGTTGATCAAGGAAAGATTGGAGATAAAATTAGGTAAAAATATCAGGGCAGCAGACCTAAGGAGGTGTGTGACAGGTATGCCTACAGTCACCAGGAAATGCAAGGAAAGTCATGCCTGGTATGAGACATGGTGTGCAATCCATGTGCAAACAAGAATCACTATGCAAGAATGTGCAGAAACAAACATAGTGAAAGAGTGTGTACAGTAAGTTAAACAGTTCACGTGGAAGAAAATCTTGATAATTTGAATCTAGTGGTTAAATGCAAGTGAGATGATAAACATATGTGCATGTTCAATATACAAAACTATAAAAATATAATGTATGGTGGTTTCTGATTTATCTGCTGTAGTCATTGACCGAGAATTATTTGCAAAGGATTGGTCTGGCATTGCGCTGAAGGAAAGCAGCATCAGAGCTGGGGCCTACCAGAAGAATCATCCTCTTCAGTGGTTACTTTTGAGCTAGATTAATGTTTAAGGGAAGGAGCATGTATGGAGGAATGTATATAGCGGAATATCAGGATTGTATTAAAGTCAGACAACATCTTAAATCGTTGCTCATTAAATTTGATCCCAGCACTGACCCTCAAGTATCTGTTGTAGATGTGTCAAACTTGACTGATTTGATTTTGGAGAACTTCAAGAAAGTGCTTGTAAACTGAATTGACAAGTTGAAATGGTTCCACCATGTTAGGCTCAAACGTGATGCCATTCATTTAAGGGGGTTCACCAATTAGCAAGACAAGCTATCAGGGATGTTTTGAATAGAGTGTGTCCTAATGGTGTTATAGACCATATCAACTCTTCCTTATGAGTGCCTCCTCTTGGTGTGGTTAGGAAGACGAGCGGAGAAGTGTGATTGTATGTTAAAATGTTCACCTTAAACAAGATTATATAGATTGAATGTCACCCCCCGGGAAGATAAATGAATTAATGGATGCTCTTCATAGTGCATGTAACTATAGTACATTAGGTCTTAAAAGCACCTCTCACCAGATAGGATTGGAGAAAAATTCATGCAATATTACTGCATACATAATTTCAGAAGTCACATTCTGTTTTAAACGATGCAAGTTGGTCTAGTTTGAGCATCACCCATTTTTTCAATGGTTTATGCATGGGTTGTTTGAGAATGTTCAGACTATAACAGCTTTTCGAGTGATATTTTGGTGGTTGGATTAGGTGAAGAGCTTTGACTGGGAGGGTTGAACATTTTGACAGACAAAGGCTTGACATTATCTAAGGGCAAATGTATGTTTAGGAGAAAGATGGTTGAATATCTTGGTTCATTTAATCTCTGTGGCTGGTGTTTAACACAAGCATCCTTTGGTTTAAGCTGTAATCAAAGTTCCAGCAACGAGTCTAACAGAGCAGCTCACATTATTTTCTAGCATGTGTGAATACTATGCCAAGTTTGTTCTCAACTACTTGGATACAATGGAGCCATCGAGAAGACTACTCAAAACAATGCACATGCCAAAAACAATGGCGTTTTGAGGAGATTAGAGGGAACATTGCATCTGCTAAGGCTCTCCATTGCTTCAACCACTCCGTGCAGTCTATAATAACAGTTAATACCAGCTGGGCATGGCGTAGGTATCGTTTGGTCTTAGTGGTTACACAAAAAGTAAGGTGGCACAGAAAGGAAATAATCCTTTGCTTCAAGAACACTCAAGCCACCTGTTCGGTGTTTGCAAAAGACACCCAGATTTGTACTCCAAACAGACCACAAACCGTTGGTGCACACCTTTCCGGGAAAAGTTTATGAATTTTTCTGCAAGATTGACTGACAGGCATATCACACTAATAATTACCTGAATGGCGTCCACCACATCCTTGGTCACAAGAATGTTTGTGCAGATTGACTTTTAAAGTTATCCTTTCAAGTAGAGGATAGCGTATAAACCGATGAATAGTAGGATTATATGATAGCCACCTTGTACATAGAGGGCGAGCACTGAGAAAAGCATAAACGAGGCAGACTTTCTGTTTTTTGTATTTAATTGCCAGTCTTTTCCTTGTTGTTAAGAAGGAAGATGTACATTGGTGTCACAATGTCATGTGCTTCAGTCATATTCTATTGTGCCTGCTCCTAGCAGTTGAGTGGTCGCCGTCCGTGCTGTTGCACATTATGCTTGTGAAATTGAACATGCAATCAACAGCCCAACTGTGAGAAATGGATGAACTATCATCTTTTCTCCTGTGCGTGGCATGGGTGCAGTTTGTTTCTCTGGTGTGCCCAGAAGTGCTGTCTCCAGGCCTTCCCTGAATAAGCTACAGATTGGACTTCCTTCCTCTTGGGCTAAGACAAATATTTGCTACACATATATCAAGGATCCCAGTGCAAATTCTCTAAAACTTCCCTACCTAAATTGTGTAAAACGTCTCCAATCTCAATAAAACATGGGAAAATCTGGTACTAAAATACACAAGAGGTGGAACATCATATGTAGATCCAACAGGTCCCTAAATCACACCTGGTAAAATAAATCTATTCATAAACTGCAAAGCGGAAGCCACAATTCCTGAGCATGACCAATAAGTAGAATTTGTCAGCTCTGTATTAGTAATTTTTCTATATCAATTGTTCAGTACTCTTTTTAAACAAAATCTTTGTATTAAGATTTTTAATAACAGTTCACAATACAAAATAAACAATGCAACCTCACATTCAGCACATATCATTGTTTAGCAAATCAGGTGTTGACATTGCGCACTCGTATCATTTCATCTCCTATGGCAGCACAGGTAGTTCCGCGGAGGTATCAATAGTGTAAAGCATTACGACCCAAATGTCTCTAGCAGAGCTCTCCACTTCCCTCCGAAGCTCACAGATACAGCTTGTCACCAGTATATTCAGCTTTTGCATTCTGCATGGTGAGCAAAGGAGGTGCTAAGGGGAGTCCATATGTCCAATGGGCGAGTTTTCTCTGGCATTAGTGCTAAGTACTCTTCTAGCCTCTCGTAGCAAAAGGCCACATCCGCCATCCAGTCCTTCAGGCGCGGGCAGGGATGACGCCCCCTCCAGTGCATCACCACTTTCCTTTTGGCTAGAAGCAGCAGCAGCATGGCCCCCAGTTGACGAGTGCCGACCGGAATGTTCTCGAAGTAGCCTATCAATGCCACCAGTGATGTTCTTGGCACCTAGTGATCAGTTACCTCCTCGAGACCGTTCTACATTTCAAACCAAAGGTCGCTAACCTAGAGCACCCCCAAGCCAAGTGTAAGAAATCAGCATCTTCAAAGCTACACCTTGAACATCTTGTGTCTGGCAGTATGGTGGGAGTGTGGTATAGAAGTGGAAGTAATTTGATGTGAATGAGGCGCAGTCTACAGTTTGGGAAGAGCATGTGTGTTACGGAGCAGCAGTATCTCCATTTCTCTTCAGTCAACTCTTCACCAGCGCCTGACCGATATCTCTCAAATGCCCTAGGGTCAGTGTTGAACAAAACATGAGGGGGCCCCCTGCAAAGTACATGAAGGAGACCCCCTACTCCAGACATAGTCAGGAGCTCTTAGGTCAGGGGCCTGCCGCCCATGCAAAGTGATGGGGGGGGGGGGGAGACCCTGGAGCTCGGGGCCCCCCGCCCCAGACACCACGGAGGCTGCAGGGCTAAAGTTACCCCACTGCCTAGATTTGACCATGGTGGCTCTATCTGGCTTTCCTGCATGTAGTCTAGTGATCAGCCTCCTAGGGGAGGGGATGCTAAGCAAGCAGTCTAGTGCAGGAGTGTGCCAGGCTCTCGAGGGAATACACCATGAGCTGTCTTGCAGGCACTCCATATTGGATAATAGAGGAACATGTCAAGCCGTGTATGTTCCTTATGGGTCCGCACTTCCTGTAGAGAACGAAATGTGCCCTCCAGATAGTGGTCATCCATTTTCTCCAAGCCCTAAGTCTTTGCCACGCCTCTCTTCGCCCGTAGTGAGCAGTGCTGACTTATCAGAACTATATTTGCACTAAATTGCCATTTGCCTGTGCAGTAATTTTACCCTCATTTGTTTTTAAGATGTAATATTATGTCCTCCCTATTTTTCCACTTTGTTAAATCTGTTGTTGGATCTCTGGCTCAGCAGAATTTGCCATGCTTCAAAAACGAAAACAAATATAAACAGTTACTCACGTGTTATTGATTCGAATTGTTACTTTGCTCCACATGGAAATTACAGTTGATTTCTCTTTAAAAAGAAATTAGTGTGTTTTGTGCAGGACTGCTGGGCATATAGGCTGTGATTCCTTGGCTGCCGTGTGGTGTTTGTGTAGCT
Organism: Triturus cristatus; assembly: GCF_964204655.1. Lineage (NCBI taxonomy): Eukaryota > Metazoa > Chordata > Amphibia > Caudata > Salamandridae > Triturus > Triturus cristatus. The sequence goes on from NC_140589.1 coordinate 1,399,849,146, forward strand.
ACATTTGTTTTCATTACTTGACCAATGGTCTTCGAGATGAGCACACAAAAGGTCCTGAAGGGTGACTATAACTTTGAATATTGGAGCTGAGTGAGCCACTGAAGCTCAAGTAAGGCTCGTGCCAGGTGCCGGGCTGTGGCTCGGCTCAAGGTCTTCTTGGAACCTTGAGCCCTAAACGAGCCGAGCTTTTTTTTACAGGAGGGGATGTGGCCTAGTGCCTTCAGCTGCCGACCACGTTACATGGGAAACTTGTCTAAATCCCGGCCTCAGCTGAGCATCCTGTGAACTCCGGCAAATCTCTCTGTAGCAGCAAAAACACACAAAAAAGCATTTAAGACTGTTTCTGTCTCCCATATTTTGTGCTATGTACTTGGGCTAGGTTTGTGCTATGTAAAACTGCCAAAAATAAAATACGGATTCCATTTGATTGCTGCGCTCCTATCTCATCCTCCAAGATTTAAGGACAAAGCATAAACATTTGATGTCAGCAAAAGGTACCCATCTAGTACTGGCTGAATTGCACAGTGAAGAACTGGAACATCTGAGATCAATCCTAGCTTCCTTTTTTGACAAAATTATGTGATCCTAGGCAAACACTTTAGGCTATAATTTTACTCCTTGTATTGTAAGAATCTAGCGACATATAGGGCACACATGACCCCTGACGTATGGGGTAGATGTTCTAACATTAGCAATAGAGATTTACTATTTGCGATTATATTCAACCGCAATAAGAAAATAACTATTCCTAATGTATGAAAGATTTTAATTAAAAATAATCATTCCTAGTGAGTCGCAAATCGACCTACCTCATGGATGTTAATGAGGTAGGTCGTAATTGGCAACCCACTAGCAATCACCACCATCACAGGGATGATGGTCTCCTTTGGTCCACAGACCACCATGTCCTAAAAGCAATAAAGAAATCTTTATTTTTTTTTTAATGCATCTGTTTTCCTTAAAGGAAAACACAGATGGGTTTCAAAAAAGGAAATTAAATGTTTACGTTTAATTTTGTGGTCCCACTGCCTGCTCTTAAATAATATTTTGTTTAACATTTTCGAAGGGGAAGAGATTCCCTGGGGACCTCTTCCATTTACAAGGGGTTACCACCAATCTTGAATTGGTGGTAAAGTATTACTGTTTTGCAACTGGAATTCTGTTGCGAAACACAAATGCATAGCAATGCGATATGGTATTTGGAAGGGACACCCTAAACATGCCCCTTACAAATTCCGAATCAGAATTGTGTCAGAATCGCAAATTGCAGTTCGGTAACAAGGTACCGAATCGCAATTTGGTGTTTGTACATTTGAAAAAGCTTTTTTGCGTCACCAATGGCTTGATTCACAGAATCGGGCCATTTGCAGCCTTAGAAAAGTTTTGTACGTCTGGCCCTTATTTCTCTAATAGCATTGCCATTAGGAATGGTGCAGGAATGTTTCTCACTTGGGGCCTCATGTAGGTAGCCAAATACCGGTCGGTAACGGCCGATTTTCGGTAAATATGCCGTTACCGACCGGTATTCAGACAAGTGAGATGTAGGAGTCCAAAAACCACTTTTCGGTAAATATGAGGCGGTAAATACCGATTCATATTTACCGAATTCCAAAATACCGAATCAGATTTACCGAATACATAATTAACGATTCGGTAAACATGAAGTGGTAAATATGAAGTGGTAAAATTTAAAATGACATGTAGGAGCACTCGGTAATTAAGAAATCCAGGAAAATCGGTAAATAAGAGTCGGTAATTAACACGGATTGAAAGCAGGTGGTAACCATCAACAATGCATATAGGCAAACCCAAAATGCAACAGCGTGGACAACATGGCCGCCATGTACGTCATTGCAAGGCGCCTACGTCTACAGGCAGCAGGACTGAGGGTGTGGCGACGGGAGGAACAAATCTACAGACAGCGCATCACACTATTCCAGCTGACTGATGCAGAGATACATGAGAGGTACAGGCTACACCCCGAAACCATCATGGACTTAATCAGGGACCTTCACCCACTCCTGGACCAGCCAATAAGAAGGGCGCACGCCATACCCCCACATGTGCAGGTGCTCTGCAGCCTACATCTGTTGGCATCCGGCAGTTATCAGGTGGTGATAGCTGCGGTGGGTGGGGTATCCCAGAGTTGCCTGTCACGTTTCTTCAGGAAGTTCCTGGATGCCATGATGCAGAGAATGCACCACTACATAAGCTTCCCAAACACACAGGCTGCACTGCAGAAAACAAAAACAGACTTTTATCACATGGCACAGTTCCCCCATGTCATCGGCTGTATTGATGGTACACACATCCCAATCTGTCCACCAGCTGAGACAGAGCACATCTACAGGAACAGGAAGTCCACCCACTCCATCAATGTGCAGGTGATCTGTGATGCAGGGAACATCATCACAGATATTGTTGCAAAGTTTCCTGGGAGCACCCACGACTCTTACATCTTCCAGAATAGTGGGATCTACACACGACTGAGTGCCGGAGAATTCGGAGAGGGATACCTGCTAGGTAAGTAACAGTGACGCCCCTTGAAACCTGCAAATCATAGTGTATAGAGGCATGTTACTGATGGTTCCCTTTTACTCATCCAGGCGACAGTGCATATGCATGCCGGTCATTCATCCTCACTCCCTACCTACACCCAGCAACCCAGAGTGAGAGACGATACAACGTGGCACATAAAACAACACGCAATGTGGTGGAGCGCACGTTTGGACTACTGAAGAGCAGGTTCCGCTGCCTGCACAAGAGCGGAGGCGCACGCCAGTACAAACCCATCACCTGCTGCAAGATTATTGCCACTTGTGCAATGCTTCACAACCTTGCCACGAAAAAAGGTACAGATGTGGAACTAACATATTTTGAGGACAACGAGGATGAGTCAGGCCAGCCAGAGGGCAACGCAGCTAGAGTGCCAACTGCAATCGATGGGAGAGAGAGACGGGCAGAGATCACATGCAACTATTTCTGAGTAAGTGAGGGGACACAGCGAGTTGTGAGAAGTCCTGACGTAGTTTTAATGTGGCACCACGCCATGAACACATGAACAGGCCAATCAGGCAATATACCATCTATACAAGGAGTATGTCCAGGGTTACGTCACCCAATGGGAAGTGGCTTAGCAGGGCTACATCAATGTTTGCGCATACGCGCTGCAGTGGTGGATTGCACGGCCTGTGCATCCTCACTAGAGCCAACCCCAAGCCGCCTGCTGCTCCTGCGTGCTTCTGGGACGGGGGGTGTGATGCTGCTGCTGGTGTCGATGCTCTCCGCAGCATCCCCTGCAGCAGTTGTCGACGCCTGACTAGTCAATAGCACCCCTAGTGCACTTGTCACCTGCACCATCCCCCGAGACAGGTCGCTGCAGCACTGTGTTAGGCCCTCCTGCATCGTCACAGAGCGCCGGCACAGTAGAGAAGTCGCAGTTGCCAGACGGTTGAGTGCCCTGCTGGTAGTGTCCCTTCTCTGGCGTTCCCGGCGCCGTGCTTCGATGTCAGCATCTAATTTGCTGCACAACTGCTGGATTGACTGGGACATGTCCCGAATGCCCGCAGCCATGCCGCTAATGTTACTGTCCATGTTGACTAATGTTGTCCTCATCACCCGCATGTGCCTCTGGACTGACATGACTGCCTTTGATTGCAGGCGCTGTTGCTTCAACATTTGGCCCTCGAGACCCAAGAAGACACCATGGCCGTCAGTGGGTGCTGGTGGACTCTGGACACGCGACCTGCGGCGCCCTCTTGCTCCCGTCTGTGCTGCCTGTGAGGTGTGGGGCACAGTGGCATGGCTCCCTTCCTGGGGCCCGGTGCGGTCTTCTGGGCCCATGCTGTCGTCTGACGAGGTGTCTAAGGCTCGTAGCCTGGCTGCTGGACGCCTCCTCATTCTCACACCTGCAAGCGGAGATGTGGCCGGTGATTCGAACATGAGTGGCGATGCTGGCTCTGGTTGTGGTGATGCTGGCTCTGGTTGTGGTGATGCTGGCTCTCGGTGAGGTGATGCTGGCTCTGGGTGCGGCGAGGCTGGCTGTGTTGGTGGTGCGGCTGCCAGTGGGCCTGCTCCCTGGTCTGAACTTGTGCTGGCTAGAGGTGATACTTGTGGCCGGTGTGCCGTCTCTCCTGCAGCATGCCCTGTCCTGCATGATGTCACATCTGTGGACAGAAATACAACATTGGCTCAGTGTCCCCGAAGGGCTGCATTGCAAGCGTCACAATAACACATTTCACATTCCAATATGTCCTCTGTCTCCTTGTGCCTCGAGTGCGTGACATGCCTTGTTGCCCTGTAACATTTACGTCATGGTTAGTGTTGCCCTGACTACATCTCCCGGAATGCATTGCCTGTCTGCACTGACACGTGTGGACTGCAGTGTGATTCTCGTTTCACAATGGGGGATGTGGGATAGGGGTAGGGGGGGCTACATTGCTGTGCTTTCGTCTTACCTTGGTGTGTTGCGGCTCTGGCAGAGCTGTCGGCGTCCCCAAGACCCACGACGCTCTCCTGCTGGATTGTGGCCGCCACCAGCTCCTCCAGTTCGGTGAGGGCAGGTGCCCTGTTGGTTCCACCTCCGGTCTGGCTGGCCTCCTTCTGGATGTCGCCCATCTTCCTCTTGGTTACAATCCTCAGGTCATACCAGCGCTTTTTGAGGACCTCAATGTCCCTGTGGGTCACTCCCACAGCATTGACCTGCGCCTGGATGGCCAGCCATATGTTGCGCTTTTCCGCCTCAGGCACTTGCAGGGATTGCCTTCCAAACAGCTTCTGGTGCTGCTTCACCACCTCCTCCACCAGCACCTGGAGTTCCTTGGGGCTAAATTTCAGCTTCCTCCTCCTTTCCCCTCCGTCTTTCTGTGTTCTCTGGCTGGACATGCTGTTCGTTTACCCGCTCGCACATGCAACGGCTCCCTGCCTCTCCTCTGCACTCCAAGCCTCTCCAGGGTCGGCTAATTATGTACACCTGCCTGGGTGTGGCCACTTCGGCTAATTATGTGCACCTGCCTGGGTGTGGGCACTTCCTGGTTGGGTGGGCTGTCGTTGCACAGGATGAGCTGTTTCGTCAAGTCATGTGATTTTATTTACCGAATCCGTACTTACCGAATCGGTATTTTCCGATTCGGTAAATACCACCTCGGTATTTTCCGATTCGGTAAATACCACCTCGGTATTTTCCGATTCGGTAAATACCACCTCGGTATTTTCCGATTCGGTAAATACCACCTCGGTATTTACCGATTCGGTGAATTCCGATTCGTGATTACCGAATGTTACCGAATCAGTAACTGTTACCGAATTTTTACCTACATATAACTTACCGATTCTAATTTACCGATTCGGTACGGCTCGGTATTTAAGAACCGGTAAAATTTATTTACCTACATGAGGCCCTTGATGTTTAGAAGCTCTCACTTTTAATAAATTCTTCAGTGCAGTGGTGTGATCTGATGTTTTCTGCATATTAAAGGAATACATTTTTTTTTATTTGAAGGCACGTTATATTGTAACAAGATCTTTCTTCAGTGATTTACATTCCAAATATGTTTTACGGCTTAGCTCGTACACTGGCTCTTACAGTCAGAGCCAACAATTGGCTCGTTCGGCTTGGCTCTCCCTGTTAATGTGTTGGCTCGTTGACGTCTATTGGATAGGGATGCAAAGCTTCCACGTTTTTTTGCACTTTTTTTTTAGCATTGTCTTTCTTTTGAACAGGGAGGATGTTGCGTAGCGGCTAGAGCTGACCAGGAACTGTGGAAACAGATTTGAATTCCTCGGTTCAACATCCTCTGATTCTGGGCAAATCACTTAATATCTCAGCGCCTAAAATATGTGTAATGTTACCTGCTTCTCTTGAAAAGCGTTCTATTGCTATTCGGCCAAGTTCGTGATATATAAAATTGAAAGCAAATAAAAAGTTAGTCTATTTGTGACTGAACTTCAGGAGAAGAATAAGGTCTGTGCCTGACTAGCCTCTTCCATGCTCATGACGGCTCCCGGCCGTCATGAGTCACGGTGGGTGTGTGCGGACGACGGCCGGGAGCCGTCATGACCACGCCCGCGATTGGAATGTTCAGCACGCTGCGGCGGAATTTGCGCCGCAGCGAAGAGGTTAAGTTACGTTTTTCAATCTGCTTTTTCTAGCAACATTTGTCACTTTTTATCAGGATTTTTTTTCTTCTGACCTTCTTTTGCCGCATACGACTTCACAGCTTTTCTTGGTTGTGTTTCACACTTATGGGAGGTGCAGTCTGCCTCCAGAACTGTGGTTGGTGTAGAGCATGGGTGCTCGAAGACATTTGTCCAGGGGCCACAAAGTACGGTCTGTGGTGTGACCGACGGCCGCACTGATGCCAGCAGGGTGGCAATAGAGGGTCCGGGTGGGTCAGGGATTGTGCAAGGAGGTCTAAAAATGTTTTAAATAAGCGTGCAAACATTTATTTGCAGGTTAAAAAATGCTTGCCTGTTTATTAGAAAAAATTCTGAATATTAGTGCTCAGCAACTAAACAGCAGCTCATGGGCAAAAGAACGATGGATTTAACCCAGATCTCTTGACTGGGGGAGAATGTCTGCATTGTCAGCCTTCCGTCCATCAATTGTTTGTTGTAACGCTGTTCACCAGGGGGGCTGCAAAGGTCAACAGGGCCGCAAGCAGCCCCCGGGCCGTACTTTGAGTATCACTGGTGTAGAGTGTAGTGAAGGAAATATCACTCTTGGAACGTTTGTTGCTTGAGTAGTACTCTGACTTAAAAACAGGATTAACGTATAATGAATTGTTTAGTCTATTGTAGAATACTAAGCAGTTACCTATTTTCAGATTCGCACCCTATTTCCCCTTGGTTTCTATAACAACCAACCACACGTTTTCTCAAGCACTGTTCATCATGCCACCTGTAGTGTTAAAATTGTAAAATCCCATGACAAAATCCATTTATAAGGTTCTCTGATGCCAAGCACTCCATCAGCACTCCGGAAAAGTCTGACCAGCCCATTGTGCTTCTCCTCATGAAAGTCCTTGGTCCTTTTTCCCCTCTATGTATGTGTTTGAAGAAAGGATGCTATACATGAAAAAGTCGCAAGTCTTTGCCCATAAAAGCAAATGAAGGTTTTCCAAGCACACTTATATTCCATGCTCTTTGGAGACCAGAAATAGTGTCTTCATTCTGCATACTCTTCCATCAAGCATGACAACAGTCCTGCTGTCAGATGTGGTTAAATGATCCTCTTTTCTCCTGTCCGTGTGATGTGGACAGTTCCCTTCTCTGGCGTGCCCAGAAATGCTGCCACTAGGCCTTCTGTCAAAAAGCCACCAATTGGCCTGCTGGTCCACTGGAACACTTCCTCTCATAGTGAACATAACTTTTGATTTCATTAGCTATGAATGGAAGGGCACATATCACTACTTATCTTCTAATATACCTCTGAACCTACTTTACTGAACTGGCACACCTTGATCAAGACCAAATCCCATCTTTACATCTGATTGTAACAGAATCATGCATACATTAAGTCCATCGTACCAAGTTGGGCACAGCTATCCAGTCTCAGGTTTACAGGAATGGAACAGTGGTGTAGGAAGGGGTTGCGGTGGGTGTGAGCCGCCCGGTGTCATCACTGAGGGGGGTGAGAAAATGTTAAAAAGATGTGTTATTTTCGCCATTTTGTCAAGCCAGAGGTGACAAGAAATTTTCCGCACCGGGTACCACCTGACCTTGCTATGCCACTGGAATGGAAAATTGACTTTATTAAGGTAGAAATGTCCAGGGGGCATCAACACTTTAAAGATGCTAAGCTAGCATAGAAGGTCAAAGAAAAGAGTGTGCGCCGGTCTTGTATTTCGGGCTGCATTGTTCTATTGTATGACCAAGGACCAAATCTAATTAGCATATGGCTAATAGCCACCTAGAGTGGTATAGTGAGCTACAAACGAGGAACTTCATTGCTGCCCCAGACAAAGGTGGCTTAGACTTTTGAAAATGTTCAATCCATCACCTTTCCTTTTCAAGAACAACTATATACACGACAGCCATCAAGGACGAAAAAGAGAAATGCTTTCCTTTCTTTTTTTTAGCTGTTAGTGAACTGATTCAAATGGCAACAAAACTTAAATTACCAACTCATTCATGCTCCACAATGTAGCCTACAAGAGGCTAACTCATGTGGAAAATTAATGATCCTTAAATAAAATAAAGAAAATATGTAATAGAAACATATCGTTTTCCGCACTGAAAGTTTAAAGCCACATCATCCCAGTTGACCCAGGTTTCATTTCTATATCTTCAAGTCTTGTCTTCTTGTGCTCGGTGGGTGCGTAAGTGCAATACTCCGCATTCACTAGTTGCCACTAAATTCATTCCAGTGAGAAGGAAACTGAAGCTAAGCTGAATGCTGAGAAGTTTTCTAAGGAATAAGTTGTGTTATGGAAGCAAACCTTAATGCCAGAAGTACCGATTTTGAGCCGGCTTTGAAGGAATATACACATATATTTTTGTTGCACAGTTTTGGAGCCAAGGAAACAGCTTCACCTTTAAAAAAACTGTTGAAATATTCTCAAAGCATATGTTATGTTTAAGTTAGTGGTGGTGTTAGGGAAGTGATTCATCATTATCAGTGTAAACAGTGTAGGAATTCTGATGAATGTGTGTTATATTACAGTTTTAGTAAAATACAACATTGAAGGTATGTCTGAACCGGCGAACTCGTACTCACAAAAACAGACAGTAGTTATATTGTCAAGCCCATGTTCTCTTCCTACCTAAGCGGTAGATTCAGAAACTACTCTGTCTGAATTTTAAGGCAACTGAATTGCAACAGGAGGTAAGTTCAGTAACATCTATGAATAAAGCTTTACAATCAAAATGAATTACAGTCAAACAAGAAGAAGGTATCTGTAAAAAGACTGAAAAGAAGAGAGCCGGTGAAGTGCTCTATTCACATACATATAAAGTAGTAAACCCCACTCTACCGCTAACCCTTTCCAAGAGGTTTACAGGGAGAGCCAAAGAAGTTCATACTATTCCTTCACCCTTGTAAGTTGCATTTTGTATGCAAACCCATGATATTTCCTGGTTACCAATCTAAAGTAGCTTTGTATTGTCATGTTTAAGTGCAAATGCTTAAAATCCGAGTGTTCCATTAGAAGGGAGAAATGTTCCATTGCTGTATAATTTGTCTGCCATCTGTGAGCAAATGCAGAAGTTGTTGGACAGAAATCACATACTCTTTCCATGGATAGCAAGTTATTAAATCTAAAACAGTGTCATCAAGATTTGATGAGTTATATTACCACATTTCATTGTATTGTTGTTGATACTCACTGTCCTGAAGACAAAAAAGCATAATTATTTTATCATGGTCTATGAACTCAAGTGAGGGATGTTCTAGCAGTTCCAGGACTGTCAGCGGTCAGACCACACTGATCACCTGCCGACACCAGTGTGTGTCAAGGAGGGCCCACCACGTGCCGGTGCAAGCTCCAAGCAACAGTTCCGTGACCTCTGCAGACCATCGCTGGCCCCCGACGCTGGCCCACATTACTCCTTCCTCATTAACATACTACACCGGCGTCCTCTTCGGCCCAGTAGGCTCAGTAGGTCCCATATGTGAAACTGTGTCCTGAGTCCTGAGTCCTGAATGGCAGTGGCCCCAAAGCCGGGGCAGCGGCCACAGCACCAGACCCCCGATCAGTGAGGCATAGTTCTATATGGGCATCTTGCGACACGTGGTGCCACTGACCCGGGTCAACGCCACCCTGGCGGTCCACTACAGCACAGAGTGTCTGAGATTTGGATATATTTTTGAGGTATATCATTTGTATAGGAGGTGATAGACGAGTCAGCATAGTGATAAAGTATTAAAGATATTAATATTGTTGTTAGCCAATCAATACAACAAGGAAACGTCAGCGCGACATTCAGTGTCTCTGTGTTCTCTCTTACTCGTTCCACTTTAATCGGGTTTCTTGCTAACCAACATATTGTTATGGTGCACAGTTGGCTGTGGATATGAAAACGCGCATAAAAGAGCATCACTCCCATTGGATCCAAAATTACAATGAGTGCATTCTGGCACTTAAATACAGTTTATCTTTGGCTACTGATATCTAGATAGGTTGAGCAGATTAGGTGATCCTTCACAGAAAAAGGGGGTATCTCCCTATATTCTTTTGTCATACTGTACTGATCCGGGAGTGGGGGTGAGGATCAGATATGTCAGTGCTTTTCGTGTAATATGCTTCCGTATAATATTCTTTCAATCATTTGTGTCCAGAAATTAGCACTTTGTACATCTTGCCTACTGCTGAGAACTCTACTTTGGTTACTACTGGCAACTAGTCTTAGCATCTGATGTAAGTTGCGATGCAAACTGTTACTGTTGCCCATTATACAACTCTGGCCATGCTATTTTGAATTGTTGGCATCCTGGTCATCTTATGTTTGGTATCCTCTAAACATCATATTGTTGTAGTCTGGTTGACTATGCACAGCTTTCCCTACAATAGTTCTTGCATGCTCTCCCATGAGGATGTCAATTTGATAGGACCTTTAATTTAATAACTACAGTACAGTAAGAAGATGGTCACAATAGTGATAAACTTCAAAGCAAACATATGAAAAAATGTAAGCATTCACAAGGTCCATGTCCATATCACCCATGCCAATCATAGCTGATTAAGATAATGTTAATGTTCTCATATTAATGATTGTCTAATTCTTGCTGTTCCCTTATTTATGAGCGATATAGTGTAGACACTTTGAAGTGAAAGGGATGTCTTTCTGTCTGCGCTCTCTGTGGTCCATGAACCAGAATTGTGTTTGTTTTCGCGGTAACAGCACGACCTGCTATCCATCTCTGGAAAGGTGGGATGTCCAGTGCTGACAGTATTTGATCTATCAGCCGCCTCCAGTATCCTACAGCATCAAATATTAATGGGTTAACCAGGGCCTAGGATTCAGCTTAACAGATGTGTGAATATCTTCTAAATTGATGTTTTTGAAAAGTAGCTATTGATTGGTGCTGGTGTCCTTTAAGCTATGCCTTGAGTCTCTAACTGTGCTTCCTCTAATTTATTCTGTTCTGCATTTGAACATGTCTCTCACCTAGGCCTCTGGAGTTCTCCCTCCATCTATCATAGAATTAAAAGTCAGGCATTGCAACGTTGGAACATAAATTCTGAATTATAAGGAACTTTGGGATCAGTATTAATCCTTGCTGGGTGTGTTGAAAATTAATTTCTGATGTGAGGTGTAATGTCTTTGTTTACTCTAACATTCTGACATTTTTCAAAGGGTATTTATTCATTTGTTCGTTCGGCCCAAATCTCACTTAAGGGTGCTGTGCATCAACTAGCGAGAGAACCTTTTATTAAAACAACTAGGGAGACAGAAACAATCCAATTCAAGAACCTCTCAAGACACAGAGAATTAGCAGTTTTGACCAGGAGGGTTTGAAAAGATAAGATGGTTTGGTTTGTAGCCGAGGTGTAGTTTATAGATGATTTATTCAGTCTTAGTTGCAGGTTAGTACATCCATAGCCTTGTCTAGGGTTGTCCTTAGAAGACCCCCACCAGGAGCAGCCTCCCTGCTGCGCAGCCCATACTCGTACTGACACACCTCACTTCACAGGCACCCCAACATCCCGTTACATCATTACTACTCCAACGTTTCGCACAGCACATCCACACTGGCTGAGCAGCAAGGGCCAAAGCAACAGAGAAGATGTATAGATATACAGTGTGTTAAACATTTATTTCTGATGTGAGGTGTAATTTATTTGTTTGATCTATAACATTTTGACATTTTTCAAAGGGTATTTATTCATGTGTTTGTTAAGCACAAATCTCACTTAAGGGTGCTGTGCATCCAACTAGTGAGAGAACCTTTTATTTAATACACCAGAGAGGCAGAAGCACTCTAATTCAAGAACCTCTCAAGATACAGAGAATTAGCAGTTCTGACCAGTAAGGCTTTGAAAAGATGAGATGGTTTGGTTTGCTTCTGAAAGATAGCAATGTAGGTGCCAGAAATTGTGATGTGGATTCATCCTATCAGTCTTGAGGGTTACTTACATCAAGGTTCTTCCTCTGGGTAACAACTTAGGGGCCTATTAGGATGGCAGGCGGAGTTCTGTCCGCCCGCCACCCTAGCAGTGCTGGGACCGTCCACCAGTGGTGCGGCGGTCCCGCACCAGTAATTAGGATGCCACTGCCACGGTGGCGGTGGCATCGCCCATCCACATCATTGTGGTGGGTGGTGCACACAGCACCGCCTGCCACAATGCTGTGGCTGCACACTGTGCATTTGCATGCACAACGTGGCAGGCACCGCTCGGTGCCTGCCATGTCGTCTGTGCAAATGCAGTGGGGTACCATAGGTACCCCCCATATGCCCCCCACCCCACCAGCATCCTGGGGTCCTGCAACGGGCCCCCAACTGTGGAACTTGCATGCCTTTCCCGCCACGGAAAGCCTGCTTCCCGCTGCAATTGTAATATGGATGGCGGTGTCTTGCAGCCCCCGCCACCATATTCAACCCTTTTGCGCCCGGTCTTCCCGTCCGCTGCGGTACCCCTTGCCATCATAATATGGTGGGAGGAAATGGGAGGCGGTGGGGGATGATGTCGGGCAGAACGCCACCGCCATGCGGCAGTGGCGATCCGCCCGACATCATAATAGACCCCTTAATATGAAACAGAGAGAACACAATGAGTACAGTAAGGAATTATTGAAATAGGGATGTCAGGATAGGATGAACATTAAGCAAGATATTACTGGGCATTCCCGCATGGGAGCTGTACAGATCCCCAGAGGTGACTAGCAGTCATCCTTCTAAAACCCATGAGAAGCTGACGTCACCAGCCTCACAGCAAATTACTGTGATCACTTGGAATGACACCGAACTTGTTAACAAGGAAAAATAATAAAAAATTGGAGAGCCAGTACAGGTGCAACCTAAATAGCGGTGGTGTGAGAAAATTATCAAAAGCAGCTGTTGCTAAAATATCAGTGTCTGCCTTGTGATTCAGTATGGTTGCTGCTACTTCTTATCCTTAAAGTGAATCGCAGTAACCTAGACAAGATGCGTCTGAATGCTCACCAAAATCTTAGACCGTTCCTCATTGTTTCCTCATGTGCCATGTTCCAGATCTCCAACACCACCACATGTGATGTCTGGGAAACTGTGTGGGTAAAGATTGAACTCCTTCTCTTCGACCCCCAAATCCTCATAAAGTCTGCTGATCCTCAGTAATGCGGATGGTATGTTTAGCAGTGTCCATTGTCACTTAAAGCAACCAATCAGAAGCCAACAGGCAGTCTGCCACACAAGAAATTCCACCCAGAGATAAAGAGTCAATCCCAATCTAAATGCCACCCCCTAGAAGCAAACAGTCATGAAGCTACAGGATATCCCACCCATCCTGGAAGATAAGGGTTGACAAGATAAGAGTGATTACTGTTAGGCCTTGTTAGGGACTGCAAATTGCTAGAAGAGATGATCCCTGCATGCCGCAGCTAAAATAAGATCTCATCTCGCGTCTTCTCTACATAGACCCCATACAACTCCTAACTCATGCAAAACCATCAGCAATCCACCCCAAATAACATCATTAGTTGTAATGGATCCTGAATGATTGTGAATGAGTTATACCTAGAGTTAAATATGTGTCTGATGAGTGTACTGCATACTTTGATCTTACGTTACCAAATTTGTTGTGGTGTGTAAATTGTAGAGAAGCTTTCACCGTAAGAGCTCAAGTTGATGCTGATTGCGGGTGCACATTTATTGTGTTAGGATGAACCTTTTGGTTCTTCGCTGGTTTCTGTGCTATGCTGCAGTATAACTGGAAGTAACTTGTTGACCTCCTTGCAAATTATTTACTGGTTCCACTTGCATGGAACAAATTGTGTAGAATAAATTGATGTTTCTGGCATAGGAGCCACAATCCTTCTTTTTGATGCATACATCCAGGTACCCCTGGGCAACTTTGTGCATTTATATGCACTTTCTCAGTATGTGAAGACCTTTCATTTTCAAATGTAGCCCTTCTAGCAGAGCATATGTTCTGCTCTGCCTCATCAGTCTGAAAAAGTCTGAAAAAGAGAAAGAATGTGCTGATGAGGATTTACTGCATTTGTTCCACTTTTGAACTGAAACATCAAGAATTGTGACTTCGATAGTCCTGTAACACAAAAAATAACTTAATATTTATTGTTCTATTTAATGAGTGACAAGTGAAAGTAGAGAACCATTGGATTGGGTGCTATTTAGTTATAGTTCATTTAATACACTTGTTTTTTGTGGTCTATCTGTTTTTAATCTGAATTTGAGAGCAGGAAAGTATCTATTTGTATTTAGTAATTAAATAATTGTACAACAAATCTCTTGGTCATATTCTACTATCGAGATTTCAAATTTTTTGCAATCTGTTCAGTGGGCATCTTTGTTGGATTTGATTTTCATAGATAGCTACTCTATTTTGACTTTCGGTATGTGATGCATAGATATCCTTACACATGTTTAATAACCTTGAGAAAGTCTATTTAGGGCGATCCAAGTTGGCAGTATAAAGTGTTCAAGAATACACTTCTTCCTTAATTCTGAAGGTATGTAAAACTCCTGAATAAATAAAAGAATAAAGAAAAACTGTTGTAGTTTCCCCTTTAAGTCCTGACTCTAATGAGAATGGATGACATCATGGAATGTACGGGAGCGGGGAGACAGTTAGTTTTCCATGGAGCCAAACCCTCAAATACTAACGATTGTCATCGAATATTGAATATGTAGTGTGCTTCTTCAATGTTTGGAATTTGGGATTCTGACCACAATGCAGCACAGACATAGCCTAGAATAGAGATATAGGGGCCTATTACAATGGTGGGCGGACATAGTCCGCCCGCCACCGTAACGGAGCACGGGACCGCCCGCCGAAGCTGCGGCGGTCCCGCCATGCACATTAGGATGCGCCCGCCACACTGGCGGGCGTATCCTGTGCCTTTTCCATTGTGGGTGGATCTGCTGGCTGCAAACCTGCACACAATGGAAAAGGACTGTGCACATCATTGCCATGCACTACATGGCAGGCACCACGTGGTGCCTGCCACGTAGTGCATGACAACGAGGGGTGTACCATAGGTACCCCCCATGTGCAACCCCCACCCCCTTCACCCTGGGGGCCCCCAAAGCAAAGACCGTATGCCTTTCTGCAGTGGCAACGCCGCCGTGGAAAGGCATACGACTGCCGGCATTGTAATATGGATGGCGGTGTCTTTCAGTCAAGTTGACTTGATGGGCAGTAGAAAAACAATCAAGCAACCCTTCTTATACGGTCTTCCATTGAGGTGTCTGTGGAGACTGAAGAACTCGAGTCCTCGAAACTGAATAACTCGAGTCCTCAACAGGGCTCCTGAGATTAAAGCTAAAATATGTGAATGACATATTGTTGACACTTCCATTGACACTCTGCTAAATGCCTTGTCATGTATGTCGGTAGAAATGATATAGGCATGCCTGATAAATATTTGTAGTAGTAAGCAAAGTGGTCAAAACCTAAAATATGTGGTCTGTGCTTGGAATATTCTGTTTTGTTTAAGAAAATGTTGCATGAACATAACGTTTCTATGAAGCAGCCATGGTACTGCATATCTAACGACTTGACCTCATGCCAATAAGGAAAGGTGGAAAATTGCCATAGAGGCGTGACAGTGCTTAATTTGTAAAATACTTAGTGCCGGGGCCCTCGATACGAGGACACTAGAGCTTGCACCATCCGTTGGCCCTGGCAGCACTGCCAATGACAGCAGCAACACATTACTAATCATCACACTCTTAAAAGTGTGACAGTTCATACTATTACAGGCCCCCAAAGCTCTAAGAATGGCTTTGGAGGCAAATACTAATTATTGGAATTGTAAATTGAAATAATAAACAGAAGTTGTTGGGCTCATACCTGAATTGGCAGACACCACTACCATGAGGCAGACAGTTATAAGCCCCGGTGCTGGCAATTAAGTTCCGGAGCTGAACACCGGAAAGCACCGGCACAAATTTAGCACTGGAGGCGTGGCATGAATGTGAGCTGGATTGACTTGTAACATCCACCCTCAACCTTCCACCAAAAGAAACAGCAGTACTGGCTACCTATTCAAGGGTCGCTGGTTTGTAATCCAAGAAATAGTACACAGCCTGTCCCTTTAGATCTCCCTCAGGGGACCAAAGGCACAGTGGAAAGCATACAAGCGGTCTGCAACCCATATCACCTCTAATTTAGCCACACTAGACAAGTTAAGCCAGCATTCTTAAGTGGAATTACAGGAGGACAGCATCAGATGAAACTTAGACAAAAAAGTCCAGAAATTGTTTGCCAAATGTAATGACTATCCAAAGGAAAAATTGCTTCCTGACATTAGTTAATAAATATACCAAATAGGTGACCAAAATCTTAATCAGACGTTGTTGGGATTGAAATATACACAGATGTCGGAGAGTTGATTCATCTCTGCCCATGAATGGATCATTAATGATATCTCCCGTAGAGTTAACTCTGGCACTGCGCTGGTGATCAATGTATTCACTAGTATGTGAAGAGGAAAGACCTGCTACTTAACAAGAAAAAAATCAGGAGGTACTCCGAGGCCTTTGACATTTCGTTCCATTTGAAGTGATGGGCTTCTCCCAGAGAAGAGTGCAGACCCATGACAGAAGGATGTGCCACACCAGAGGTTTTAGGTGAAACAGAGCATAGAAGAAGTGGAAAGAAGGCCTGAAAAGGCAGAGCCCGCGATAGAAAGGTCTCTACGTATTTGATGTTTGTGGGAATTAGCTAATGGAGTCTTCAAAAGGTTGATATTTATCATTAAGCAAACATCACATAAAACCTAATTGATGATTAAAGAGGGATTGACATGTTGATCTATGGGAGAGAGATGTTGGGCTTGATGTAGGCTATCACTGGGCTCCCAGAAGGCCCAGCCAGTCTCCCCTACAGAGCTAACCTGGGTTCTGTTAAGAATCCTAGGCTCTCCATTGGTATCTTCGCTCAAGCAGGAAGGCATTCTCGGAGAATGGATGTGTAATATGTGTACACTAGGTAGTCACCCAGCCATATAGTTAAGATATTAAGACCCAAAAGGCCTAAACCATGGGCTAGATATACAAATTATTTTAGTATTAACAAACCCTTTTATTACTAAGCCCATTGAGCACTTGTCAAACGTAGGTAAAGTAGCCAACTGGCCCTTTGCCAGCCCTTAAAAAAGGCACCAGATTCTTCTTCTAATTTTTAAATTCAGAAAAGGAATTTTGAAATGGGTTTAGGAAACCTTACTGAATCGGTATTTGGAAGAGGTGTGTTCAGGGTGCTCCCTTCTAAATACCTATTCTTATGGTATGTATTAATGGTGAGTGACTGAATTCTGGTTGCAAAACATTCATATTTTTCCAACACCTCAAAGGAAGTGGTAAACAAATTTACCCCTTCCTCGTTGTGAATGATGAAAAAACATTTTTAAGAGTAGGCATTCGTCCAATGGACCACAGCCTAGTCTTAAAAAAAAGTTTGTAATACTTTTCATTTGGTTTTGTTTTAAACACATCTAGTTTTGCTTTTATGGAAAATGGGCTGTATTAAAAAAAAAGCTTTATTTAAAAGTAATTGCAAACATGGTGGGCTGCAAACCGAAGCAGCCCACCATCTCTGTGGTGGCAGCAAATCATAGTGGGTCCCAACTGACGACCTACCTCATTTATATTCTTGAGGTAGGTCAAATTACGCCAGCTATGATTCAGTATATTTTGAAGTGACTTATTAGAACATAAGTTAGTTCGCAAAATGCCAATGCATTCGATGAAAGTCGGTGTGCAAATTGCTACCACTTTTACCAAATACATTCTTCGTACATTTAGCTCCAAGTTTAAAAATAAATAAATAAAAGGCAGTGTTTCTGAAAAACAAGTCACTGACACACTAGGGAAAAGTGGTACAAATAGTACACCCTGGCATGCAACATGGGGAGATGGGTAAGCCCACTTCAGCTACTGACTATCTTGCACTCGGAGCAATTATATTTTCCTCTTTGCGCACATTTGTCTAAAAATAAGTGAACTTCAGTGCCCAGGTTGCTGGGCAATAGTTTACTTCGACAATGTTTATTCCTTTCCATTCTTTGCCATGTTTATACATTTTTTCCAGTCATGCATCTCTGTTAAAATTATGTGTTCAGGACACAGTAATTCCAAGCCACTAATATATTTTCTACTTGTCAATAAGAATCACATTTTCATGTGAAGTTCCCTATGGGTTATACTTGTTTGTATCCCTGTTCTAGGTTCAGCTGCTGGCTAGGAGGCAATACTACTGCTCTGTTAAAATTAAATACAGTGGTTATTTTTTCATGTAATTTTTTTTTCAAGTGTATGGTCGTCATGTTTATGCACAGGCATACGTTCGCTTTTCTCTCTGTCTTTCTTCTTTTTGAGTCACATGCTTGCAATGAAATAAAATGAAGCATTACAAAGGCTTGCCAGGGCCAGACCTATTGGCTATGCCAGGGTTTGCTTCTTACAAAATTTAATTTTGTCATTGGATTTGTATTATTGAATATTACTAATAGCAATATATTTAATTTAATGTGCTACCAGCAGCACTTAATTTTCAATATTACTTTAAATAATGTTTGTTATTCAAAGTTATTCTTTTTATTGTTTATTAATTTACATTAAAGTAAATTAATCTATTGTATTTTAAAGTAACAAATAATGTAGGGGAATCACCAAAACCTCCTGTTTCAATGGTATTTTGAATGTGTATAAAATATATCTTTTTCAATTAAATAATAAACTTTTTTACTGATTTTTAATTATTTTGATTTACATTAAAAAAATTTTTTTTTTACTGTTGCTGATGTAGTATTTGGTGGTGTAGTGGTCATCTTGATGTAGTGGTGACAATGTAGAGGAGTTATACCATTAGTGGGTGTGGAAATGGGTATTATTAATTGTATGCCGTCACAATGCCGCAAACAAATATTGTTGCTGTACTGGTCTGGAACCCTCAATGCGCCTTATTCCAAGGTCTAGCAATTTTATCAAGCTTAACCCTGTTGGGCTGTCAGCCCGAATCTGCATCATGAGCGTAGCTCTACTCTCACAGCGGAACTGCGTCCCAGGTACTAAAGGAACAATAGAGTGCTTATCAGCTTCCCTATAAGAAGGCATCACCAAACGTACATTATTAAAGTTAATTCTGTCTCAGTTGTAGAGTGAATATTTTTTCTTTTTTTAGCTGTGCAGATGTTTGTTCCAGGACTGCCTTTTTTTTAAGGCGCTGCCTGTGTGAACGCAGAACCAAGGCAAACACTGCCTGATTTTAGTACATTCATCCTTGTTAGACTGTAAGAGTGATATTCATTCACCGAGGCATGATGCAGCTGGTTCATTAATGGAGCTGAGCCTTTTCTAAGAGAACTGTACCCGACGAGACCTGCGCAAACTTTGCGGTTCTCGTCCTGACTTTTTAAGTAAATCTGGCCCACGAAGAAGGGGTTTGAAAGCTGGAGAACATGTTTTTTTGGTTTGTTTTTTACCAGCCCATTGTTTTTTAAAGTAAGCAAAATGAGTACTATGTTGCATGGTTCCTCTATTGTTCCTGCGTGTTGAAGTCACAAAAGATGAGTTTATTGTTCAGCTCATTTTTGTGGTAGTATGACACCAAATTTGTCTGGTCATAATTTCAGAACAAGATAGTCAATGCGGTGTGATGGTAGGAGGTGTGAGGAAGATCGTAGAAGGGAAGGCGGTGGATGGGGTGCTAACAATTACGCTGAGGTACATCAAGGGCTGATTACAAAGTCTTTAATGGGATCCGATTGAGACCACGTGGGATGGACAAGCTGCTGTTTGCATGACATTGTCAGATAGCTCCCTGCTGCGCCCCTATGAATATTGGCGCCCAGGGCCTGGGTCCGGCTTGCCCATGCCCCGAATTCCCTTCTTCAGTTATTTTGCAGCCTAAATACCTAGTGGCAAGCTCATTTGAAGCTATGTGGTAAGGCTGGGAAAGTGCAGTGCATTTTTAAGTGGTTTCAGGTTTTTTTTCCCCAAGGTTGGGTAACAATGCAAGCTGTGTGTCCACCGCCTCATTTTTGCACCAGGAGATCCACCATTAGCTTGGAAACAATGGTTTGAGGCTTTTGAAACTTACTTGGGTGCCATTGGTGCTCTTTGTTTCATCCGGAAATGATAAAAATACCTTTGTCTACACTCATTAGGCTTTGATGGCAGACCATCTTGAAACATTTACCTGAAGTAGCAATAGGGGAACAGGAATTGGATGATTACCATGAAATGGTGAAGAGATTGCAGGATTGATTTGATGTTCAACCCAGCTCAACCCAGATTAGTGTTAGTCAGACACAAGTTCTTTAAAAGAGTTCAACAGGCAGGTGAAGATGTTGACACATATGTAACAGCACTTAGAAGGCTGGTGGCGGAATGTCAATTCCAGAATTTTGCAGATCAGTTGTTGAGAGGTCAGTTTATTGGGCACTGCAGTGACAAAACAATAAAACAAAAACTATTGCCCATGGGAGATCCAGCTTTAGGAGCAACTATCAAAGTGGCAAAGAGTATAGAAACATCACAAGTGTAGGCGAAGGAATTCGATAGTAAGAATGATGAACTTGTAGGTGTGGTAAACACATGTTTGAATAAAACCCACAAAGAAAGCAGGCAGCTGGACATACCTAAAAACTTCTTGTCGCTACAAGATGTATGTTTCCGTTGTGGGAATCACATGCACAATAAAGGTGGTAGGCAATGTCTGGTGAAAAATGTGTATAGTTTATGTAATAAATGTGGGACATTTTGAGAAGGTGTGCCAAAGTCACAAATCCAGGGTGACATCATCGGTAAAATGCATTACAGATGAAGGTGTAGTCGAAGATGAGGGCAACATTGGAAGAGATCTGAGAAACCAGGTTCTTGTTGTTAAGACACGGGATATAAAATGTGGGGATCTCAGTTCTTGCATTGATCCTTATGTTGACCTTTCGGTGGGAGGTGAAATGGTAACGTTGGTAGATTCTGGGACGTGGATAATTATGCTTACCCGGGAGCTATTTGAGACGGTCTGGCCTGCTAGAACATTATTACAACCAGATCGGAAGGCCATATCCTATGAACCGTTGTGGTTATATTGATGACAAATTTGAATTCAAAGGGAGAAGAATAGTGAGGAAAGTGTATGTAGCAAACAAGGGACTTGATATCCTGGGGCGGTTTTACCAAGGGCATTTTGGCATTATTTTGAAACCAGAAACTTCAGAGCAGGTGTTAGCTATTAGGGATGATTCAGAACTGAAAAATATTATGAATAAGTATCCATATGTGTTCTCAGGCGAGTTGGGCAAGATTTCCGGGTTCAAACATAAAATCATTGTGAAGGGGGAAGCGAGGCCTGTCAAGCATAAACTCAGATGTGTGCCTTTTAGCATTTCCAAAGACCTTGGGAAGGAATTAGACATGTTATGCAAGAGGGGTATAATTGAACCAGTAGAATCTTCACAGTGGTTGTCACCCTTAGTTGTGGCCTGTTAACACAACGGAGAGCTGAGAGTGTGTTTGGACCTCCGACGTTTAAACAAAGAACATATGGGTGCACTCACTTCCCTTGCCCAACATCTCTGAACTATTGGCAGGATTGCAGGAGTACTAAGTTTTCTCCAAACTGGATCTAGCTTCAGCCTATCTCCAAATACAATTGGATGATGAGTCTAAACATCTGACCCCTTTTGTATCCCCCTTTTTGGTTGGCGTCAGCAGCTTCAGTGTTCCAGAGAGTTATGGTTAACATGCGTAAAGGTATCAAAGGAATATCTATATTCCTGGATGACGTCTTGATTAATGCCCCAGACAGACAACCCCATGGCCTGATCTTGGATGAGGAGCTCAACAGATTTCAAACACAAGGGGTTGTGCTCAGGAGGGATACATGTGCTTTTCTCATGGATAAAGTGGAATATTTGGGACATCTAATTATTGGTCATGGTGTCGAACCGAAATATGGGCTGGTTAAGAGCATTACACAAGCTAAACCCCCAGTAGACAAGCCTGGTTTAAAATAATTCCTTGGCGTATGTGAATTCTTCTCTAGGTTTGTCAAAAATGATGTGACCAAATTAAGACCATTGTCCAGTATGTTGAGGAGAGTTTGAGTGAGCAAGGAGTGTCAAGAGGTGTTTGAGTGGGTAAAAGAGCTATTAGCATCAACTAGAGTGCTAAAGAATTATGACCCGGAGCTCCAGTTTGTTCTTACATTAATGTAAGCAATGTGAGGTTGGGTGCAGTACTCGGACAAATTAAGGAGTCCCAAATGCAAACAATTGAATATGCATTGCGTATGTTGTCAGATACGGAGAAACAATACTCTGTGATAGCAAAAGAATTGTTGGCTTGTTGGTGGGCAGTCATGAAATTTAGGAACTGTCAGTGGGGGAAACGTTTTGTCATCCAGACTGATCATAAACCCTTGAGTGGTAACAATTCAAAAGGTTTTACTCCACGTATCGCACATCTCTCAACCAAGTTGTTACAATTTGACATTACACCAGAATACATCCTTAATATGAAAAATGGATGTGCTGATTTTTTTTATCACGTAATTCAAATTGGGTTGGGGAGGATAAGGAGATGAGTTATGAGGAAGATAAGCAGAACTGCATTGTGGCGTCTATTGATTTGCCTCTGGCAGGAGCTTTTACTGACCAGGATTGGAGGAAAGCACTGAGGGAAGATTGCACTTTCGGTTAGTCTTGATATACATTAAGACAGAATGGCCAAAGGAGAGAAATCTTGATATAGACCTTTAAAACCTTTTTTAAGGTGACAGTGGAGCTATCTGTCAATGACGGTCTACTGTTGAGGGCTAACAAATTTGTTCCCCCTATTGCTTTGAGACAAACCATTGCTGTGGGTGCCCACAATAGCCATTTAGGGGCTACAATGACAGAAAAAGTGTGCTGTGGTCTTTCAGGTGGCTGTCTATGGACCTTGAGATAGATCAAGTTGTCAAAGATTATGTGATCTATTCAAGTTGTGGCAAATTTTGGAAATTAAGAACTCCACCCTTGTGTCCCATTGAATTACCTACTGATCCCTGTGCGAAGATTGGTGTTGACATTGTTGAAGCGTTCCATGCATTAACTAGCACCTCTAGATTTGCCTTAGTCATGATGAACTACTGTAGTAAGTGGCCTGAAGTGAAGTTTGTCAATGAGGTCACGTCCAAAGTTGTTGAAGACTTTCTGAAAGACGTTTTTTTGAAGGAAGGATTTCTGGCTACTCTGGTTTCAGGCAATGGTGCCCAGTTAGTTTCAGAAGAGTTTAGCTTGTTCTTGGAGACAAGTGGTATAAAACATCTTAGGAGTTCTCTATATCATCCTCAAACTAAGGGTCCTGTAGAGAGGATGCACAAGTTGTTGAAGGAGTGCATCCAGTGGGCGATTGCCAATAAGTGTGTAGGCGTCAATGCAGTGAAAAGTATACTTTGGTTTTATCGTACAACTCCCCATGCGGCTACAGGTGTTTCTCCGTTCAAATTGCTGCAAGGGAGAAGGGCTACCACTTGTTTTTGCCCTGCTTGGATGAATAAATGGGTACAGTCTGGGTAAAGTCAATGTTTATAGCTTATTGCAGCAAAAACAACATTTTGATGAAAGAAAACGAGTTAAGCCATTGAATGTTAAGGCTGGTGACATGGTTTGTGTGTGTAAACCTATTCCTGTATCTAAAGGAAGGACCTGGTTTGGTACCCTGTTATGGTCACAAATGTGAATGGTAGTACTGTGAAGGTGGAAGGTGGTCAATAGTGGAACAGTAGAAGATTGGTGAGAGTGGAGTCTGCGGAAAACATGTTGCAGGAAGAGAGGAGAAATCCTGTGGTGTATCAAGATAGGGGCGTAAGAGGTATGGCGGACGTTAGTTCACATAATTTACACTCTTCTGCTAGTGGTCCAGCAATGGATCTTGGTTTGAGACGTAGCACAAGACATATCAGAGTACCTTCCAAGTACAGAGATTTTGTCTAGTCTTTAAAATGTCTGTGTTTAAATTTATGTTTTTTGGCCTTATTATTTATACTGTAGACTTTTCTCTGGGTAGATTTAATTTTTCTAAGTGTTATTGTTTATTTGTTTAAATGTGGTAGTCGAGTTATTACCTTTTATAATCATATATGCTTGGTGCACTAGTTTCACATGAAATCTGTTACAGTTTAGCTTATTCCTATGTGCAGGCTTTTTTTTGTTATTGCAACTTGTTTTCGTGTATTTTCCTGTATGTATATATTTCAAGTATGTATTTTTTCAAAAGGAAAGAGCCATGTGGTGATCTTGTCATGTGATGACCTCTTGCTACGTTTCAGTTTGACAGCGCCGCTATCAACAGCTCCTTGCAGCATATCTTGAATAAAGTGATATTTCTATTTACCTGAAGTCTCCATCTTTCCTGTATCACCACACAGTGTTAAACTTATTTCAGCCAAATAGAATATTTTTGCAGGTTTAGAAAAACGTGACATTTCTAAATTCTGCCCCCAAAAAAGTGTGAATAATTTCCACCATCAAAATAGATAAAGATTAATTATATGATCGTATCAGTGTTGCAGATAAATCGGCATTTATTTGCATCAACACTAAATCCGAGGCAAATACCGTGTGATAACGCTATTACATCATCAAGGCACTGTCCCTGAATTTAGCACACACTCTAAATGAGCCAGTAACGATAAGATGACAGAATCTGGCCTCCTTTGGTTTCTGATTACTAGGGATAAGTGTGAAGGTTTGATCTGCTTTTTTGGACCCCAAGCCTCTGACTTGCCCATCCATATCTCCAAGTGGTTTTATCCCTTCACTGATAGCTTATTTCTGCAGGCTGCTTAGGTCAAAAAGTGCCCTAGTCTTGACACCTGTTTTTGCTCCTATCTGTTCCTTGTGCATGTGAATTCATTATCACAGGCTTTGGGTTTATATTTCTTTTCCACTGTGCAAGCCCATTCCCTCTACAACCCTCGAAGCATTTAGACTGACATCTGTCTATTGCCTGTTTGTCAGTGCTGAGTGGACCCTCTTTGGTGAGCTACAGACGCTGCACCATTTTGGAAACAATGCAGGTTAAATTATTGCATTGTAAGAGTGTATTGTCAGCGGATTTTTTGATGGTATTATGATCCCAAATTTGATCTAAGGCATTCGAGTGCAAGCTGCCATAATAATATAAATGTGCACTAGTAAGTATGTGTCTCATATTCCACGCACTATCTTGAATAGTAGGGGTGGGCGAAAAATTCGGCTCCGCTGACCGAGTTTGCTGAGTTTTGCCCACTCCGCACTATGCGAGTATCACGGAGTTCTGGCAAAACTCTGCCAAGCACTACATGGTGGAGTTTTTTCTTGCGTGCAGCTCACCAATGTTAAGTTGGCGAGTGCAAGTGAGACTTTGCATCCCCTAGTGCAATTTTCGGGCACTAGCATGCCTCCCGGCGAGATTTCTTCAACGCAGGTGGTCATGGCAGGTCGCGACCGTTCACGTTGAGAAAGTTGCAGCTCGGATAGAAAAACTACTTGAGCAGCAGCAAGAAGCCGCACCCTCTGGCGTGCCATGTGGTGCTGTTCACGCTGATTTTACAGCATAGAACAAGCTCCCGACACTAAAAATCAGTGCGAGCAGCACAAAGTGCCGGCCTCCGCCCGTTTGCGGAACTCTGTGGAATCTTGCAGAGTTTCGATATAACTCGGAGGAATTATACGGAGTAAAATTCTGCGAGCCCCGCCCACCCCTACATTGAATTTCTGTGGTTGCTTGGTCTTATTTTTCTGAACGGGTTTTGACTTTTCAGCCTGCTGTGATTCTTTTCTGAGAGGTCTGTAAATGTATATGGCCCTGCCTTTATATTTCAATAAGCAATGATTTGATCCTCCTTCACGCAGCAGACCTCCCAAAATGCAGAAGCATAGGGCTTCATCTTGTGAATATTAGCCCTCGGGAAAGTAACAACCAGGCCTTTTTCCAGGCCTTGAAAATGGGACCATATGATTCCTCTTCTGATTTTTTTATTCTACAGTCCGTCATAGGATCTTTGGCACTGTTTATTGTTGAAAAACATTACTTTTGCCATTAAATCCAGTGAGGGCTTGCGCTGTTCTTGCGTTGTGGGTTAAAATGTTGTGTGTTGCAAACTGTTGGACACTTGGCACCTGAGTGTTTGAAGGTAAATTCATTCTATCCATGGTTGGGGGTTAAACGGTAACAGTTCATAACTGGACATAGATATCGCCATTTAAATCAAGGATTCTATAATATGCTTGGCGGTGCCGCAGTGGCACCACCAAGCATATTGCAGCCTCAAGATCGCTGCGCCAACTCCATGGATCAGAGATCCCTGGTGGTTGCAGCGGACCCCTGGAGGTCTGACCACCATACTTCTAATATGGCGGTCGGACACTGGTGCGGCGTTCCCTAACTGCCACCACACCTCCACCTCGAGTTTGGCGGTCTCATGGACCACCAAACTCGGAGTTCAGACCCAAGTCATTCTTTTGTAACTATGTCTGGCTGCAAAAAATACCTTACTGTTCAACGTTTCTGTTGAGCCTTTCCAAAGACTTTTACTAAGGTGTCAGAAATTCGTTTACCTTTCTTTAAATTCTTAAGAAGAGGTCTTTTGCCACTAGAAGAGAAATCGCTCTTGGAAAGTTTTGGGGGGAATTTCTCTCAATCATCATTAAAGTTGGTGTCAAGTTCACCTGCCTGTCAGCAGGCTGCTCTCGGCAAAGGGTCCTCTTTCTCAGTCCCAAGTAGTGCCTTAAATTCATGCGGCTCTTCCACCGAAAGTGTAGATTCCTAAAGTCTAAAGTGTTATTCCAGGCCTAGAAATATCACTGAGGGCTTTTTTATTTACTAGGGGTGTCCCCATTCTTTGGAACGTATGCCTTGTTCACCAGGCCTTTTATGCCCTTCCAGCGCCTGGATACCCTCACGGGTGACAAGTAGCACTCTACAAATCTACTGATTGGTTGATCAACGAAGGCCTACGCCTCTCCTCTCTAGATGACGTCCTCATATGCTTGCTTCCACCTTGAGCCCTGTGTAGTAAAACAATACCTTGCCAGAGGAGAGCTTTTCTGGAAGAGAAGGCTCTCTTTGTTCTTGCTACTCAATCTTGGAACTGTTTTGACTTCTGCTTCACTGGGTGCTTCAGTGCTGTTTTTCAAGGTATATACGACTTACCTCTGTTAACTCTGTCTTGTCCTGTAAACTTTGTTGACTGTACAGTCCGTGCACCAAGAGGCCTTTGGTTGTAGGCGCGTTTAAAAGTACTCTTGTTCATTCATCCCTTCATACGGGCCAATGACTCAACTATGAGCATTTCTTTTATGCAAGCTTCCATAAAATAGGTACCTTTTCAAATAAATGAAAAGTGGCTGAAGAATTACTTTGCTACCTATGAACCATCTATCTTTTTTGATGCCGGCTGTACAAATAGCTGAATGTTTCAGTCTAGTGGAATGGAACTGGGCTGCCTGTGGACATCTATTTCTCAAAAAAGGTTTTCCTTCAGATTGGAAGCTCTGCACCCTTGATGTGGGTGTACAGGCAGTAACATGAACACCACTTTGTAGTATCCTGCATGTTATATTGTAAGGTGTTTTACCAGCCCTGCTCTGCCAGTGCCTGGGCTCTGACTCATTAGAATGTTTGAGTCTGATGATGCCTCGGAATGTTTGGACTGAGAGAGGCAGAGGCACAGTTGGTCATGGGCTGAGCAGCTGACAGGCAGCTCCTGGTGGGGCTCTGATCTACAACTTAACTACATGATGTCCTGTATCTTACTACATGTTATCTTCATGGAATAAAGCATCTTGAAATACTACCTTCCTGAGTGGACCCTCATTACTACATATTTTGGCGACGAGGATCATCATCAGACTCCAACATTCTAATGGGTCAGAGCACAGGCACTGGCTGAGCAGGGAAGGTCAAACACCTTACAATAAATATGAAGGATACTACACACTTCCTGTCGAAAGCTTGGAGTACGTGAATGCTTTGTTTTAGAGATGCATTTTTCAGTGTGCTCTAGTTTGTCAATCTTCTCATCAAATAATTATAATAACTTGTTTTTACCTAATGCTTCATACAGCTCTTCTGCGTTTTTAGGCGCTGTAAATAACAGCTGCTATTACCCAGTTTAATGCTGTTCCGCTCACGAACCTCAGAAGGATCAAATGCTGAGCTACGGTTCCGGATTACCAAATGGGCAAAGTAGGCACCAGCCTATAGGGCCCACACTCCTTTTAGGGGCCCGCGACGATGGATCAAAACACAACTTAAAGTACATAAACCAGGGACTTCTGATTCACATAACAGTCTGTCTCTTAAAATCTCATCTTCTGGCAGCTGTCAGTTTGTAATAAAATCAGGTGCATTGGGTATTAGGAGATAATTTGTGGGGGGCGAAATTTCAACTGCTATGGGGTCTCCACAGGGTGTAAAACGGCACTGCTGAGCCACGAACTGTGGCTGGTGATACGATTACATGTGGGGACGGAGGACATTGTCACAAATTGTTGCTGGGGACATAGACATGGATGTACAAAGAGGATATTGTCACAAATTGAGGCTACAGATATGGGCAGGACACTGGCCACGTGGAGACAGAGGATATTGTGAACATTTTTGGCTGGAGACCTGTACATAGGTGAACACAGCCAGGGCCGGCTTTAGTGCTGGTGGTGCCCGGTGCAATGATCTTTATTGGTGCCCCCCTCCCCCAATGGCCTTCTCTATGTATCCCTCATTACCACCCCTAACAGTGACCCTCATCAGCCCCCTTTTCTCATTTAATTTATTTTTTAGTGCTGTTCATCCCAAATCAGTGTGTCAGTGTGCTTTACATCACACACATATTATACAGAGATAATGAATCATACAAGTCTTTAAACTAATGTATAGGAAGGGTTAGTTAAGACAGTGAGGGCTACTAGGTGCAGGAGTTGCATATCATCCATACTGGTAGTCATTAAGGGCCTCATTACGATGTTGGTTGGACCGCAACCGACCGGTCGTTGGTTGCGGTCCGACCGACATCTGCCCCTGCGGTCTGACCACCGCATTACGATTCAGTGGTAAGAGGCAGCAGGTGGAGGGGTCGATCGCTGCTGTTCCGATGGGCTCTAGGAGCCCATCGGCCCTACAACAAGGGCGGTACCTGCTCAGGCACCACCGTCGGGATTCCGATGTCCCTTTTGGTCTGCCGTTCTATGGCGGTCTGACCTCTATTTAAAAGACAGATGGAAACGGACTTTGGGGGCCCCTAGCAGGGCCCCGTCCCTCTGCGGCCTCCACTATGATGTCTGGGGGCACCTGTGTTGCCCCCCTAAACATCCCTTCACCATCTGTCAGTGTAGGGATGTTTAAAAAGTGCATGTTTACTGTTGCTGCGGCCTGCAGAGGACATTATCATGAATTGCGGTTGGAGACTTGAATACAGAGAACATTGTCACTAATTGTGGCTGGGCGCATGGATACAGAAGACATTATCACTATTTGCAGCTGGGGTCCTGGATACAGAGGACATTATCACTGATTGCGGCTGGGGCACGGATACAGAGCGCATTGTCACTAATTGTGGCTGGGGGCTTGGATACAGCAACGGGCACAAGTCCTAAAAATTAAAATAAAAAGTGGTGGGACTAACGAAGTTAGGCAGCATGCAAGTGACATCATGGCACGTAAAATCACACTACATGACGTTATGGTGCGTGACATCACAGGATATGGCATCAGATATTAAAACCTCAGACATCGATTTAGCAGGTTTATCACAAGTACATCTAAGTGCATGACGAGATTTAACAAATGAAATTTAGCATCAGGCTTTTGCCAAAAAAGTGGCGCAACCCAGACGCAAAGTCTGGGCCTCAAACAAATTGGCAACAAGGAGAAACATCTCAGTAGATCTGTTCTGCTTAATTGGTTTAAAAATCTGCATTTTAAAATATCTTATGGGGTTAAGGAACCTGCTGCACAGATCGTTGTGTGCCCAGTAAATCTCAGGGAATAATAATAATGGTAAGATAACCTTGGAGGTTAATACTTTTGCTGGAGAGATCTGTGTTTTATGTAGTCCCAGATTAGTATCAGAGTAGTTTAGAAGGTTAGTGTTTCTCCTACAAAGCACATCATGTAACATGCAGAAGACAGATCTTTAGGTCAAAGCCTTCCAGACAGCACAGCTGCCTGGTTTGCTAAAGACATCTTGTGGGCATTCAAAAACATTCCCTGGGAATGCATTCCACCCGTTGCTTACCATTGGCTTTGTGATTTGTAACACATATTCTGGCTTTCTCTTTGCTGGCCATATTTGTTTTAGGCTGTCCAGGTTCAGTTCGTCCCTCCCTATGAGGAGAGCCTTTTCACACTACCCTTCCATGTATTCTTCCAGGAGTGCTCCTCTTGTTCTTATCTTGTCACATTTGCTATCCACTTAAGGAAAAAGGTCAAATGTCAGACTATGTCTTCCTAGGAAGCTTGGTGTGTACTTTTCTTTCTCTGACTTCAAAGTAAAAGGATTTATTTAACAATATTGCTGGATACTGGGGTTAGGAAAGGGTTTTCTCTAGCACACAACATTGAAATGAACTGCTAAAGTATTTCTGAATACATAAGAATTAACAAAGCACAAATAAAGCACATTTATTGTTAATTCCGAAGTGTGTTGGGAAGAAATACTTTAATATGATCAAAACAAATCAACACACTAGGTGATGCCGTTTCCACGCATTATCATGTGTGCACTGTATAGTTTTATTAGTAAAACTGTACGTCTGTGCAAATGTAATGGTCATTTCAATTGAAAATGTGTTGTCTGTAATGGCAGTGTGCTACCACACCATGCATCTCCACACTTCACCACTACACTTTACTCTGCACCACTCCATGCTACTGTACTGTACTCTGCATCACTCCACTTTACACCATGCCACTTCACTCTACTCCACTCTGCACTACTCCACTCTGCCACTGCACTCTATGCCTCACTACTGTACTCTGCACCAATCAATCAAGCGGTATTTATTTAGCGTGGCTTATCATCTGAGAGGGTATCCAGGCGCTAGCTGCGGGTATCAAGCCAAGAGCCAGCTCTTGAGTCCCTTCCTGAACTGGGTCATCAAGGATGAAGTGCAGAGTTGGAGGGGAAGGGTGGTCCAGAACTTGGCAGCGAGGTGGGAGAAGGAGTGTCTTCCGGAGCAGCAGCGGTGGATGCGTTATATATGTGCATGGTGAGCAGTGAGGAGGTTCCTGGGTGGTCTGTGAAAATTCAGGCGGTGGTTCATGTAAGCGGGTCCTTGGTCGTGGAGGGCTTTGTAGGTGTGGATCAGAAGCTTGAATTGACATCTCTTCTGGATGGGGAGCCAGTGGAGGTCCTTCAGGTGTCGGGTGATTAGGGTCCTTTTGGGCAGGTTGAGGATCAGACTGGCTGCTGCATTCTGGATCGTCTGGAGTCTTTTCATGAGTTCGTGGTGGTACCTGAATAGAGTGCGTTTCCGTAGTCCAGCTGGGTGGTGATGAGGGCTTGTGTAACCGTTTTCTTGGTGCTGATGGGGAGCCACTAGAAGACTTTGCAGAGCATGTGGAGAGTGTGGAAGGAGGCTGAGAAGATGGCATTGACTTGCTGTTTCCTGGAGAGTTTGCTGTCCAGGACGATGGGTCTTTTGGAGCCGGGGTAGGTCCGAGTTCCAGTGGCTACCAGGAGTCATTCCTGAGGGTGGTGTGTCTGCCAAAGATCAGAACTTCGGTCTTGTCCGTGTTGAGCTTCAGGCAGTTGTTCTTCAACCAGGCAGCAACGTTCTTCATATATTTGTAGAAGCTGGTCTTCGTCGAGGTGGGGTTTGCTGAGTGCAGGAGGATGAGTTGGATATCCTCAGCATAGGAGATGATGTTGATGCGTGGGTTCAGACCATTTCTGCAAGTTGTGTCATGTAGATGTTGAAGAAGGTTGGACTGAGTGATGAGCCTCGAAGGATGCCAAAGATGGTGTGCTTGGGTTGTGAGGTGGAGGGAGTGAGATGGTTCTCTGGGCGCGCCCTGTGAGAAAGGATGCCATCCATCTGAGCGCATCGTCTGTGATCCTGATCTGGCGCAATTGATTAATGAGTGTGTGGTGGGAGATGGTGTTGAAGGCTGCGGAGAGGTCCAGCAGGATCAGGATGGCTGATTCCCTGCTGTCCAGTAGGATGCAGATTTCATCTGTTGTGACAACCAGGGCTGTCTTGGTACAGTGATACGCTCTGAAACCTGATTGGGAAGGGCCCAGCAGGTTGTTTTTTTCCAGGTGTTCGGTGAGTTGGAGGTTGATGGCTAATCAAGGACTTTGGCGGCAAACAGGAGTAGTGAGATGGGACGGAAGTTTTGGAGCTTGCTGGGGTCTGCAGAGGGTTTCTTGAGGAGGATTCTCAGCTCTGCTTGTTTTCAGGTGTCAGGAAAGGTGGCTGTGGTGATGGAGGCATTGAGGATGGTGGTAAGCTGGTGGCTCATCTCCTCTCTTCTGAGGTTAAAAAGTCAGTGGGACATGGGTTGTGTGTGTTCCTGAGTGAATGGAGTTCCTTACAGTAGTTGTGTTCAGTGTGCTGAGTTGTTCTCATGTGGTGAGTGGGTGGTCAGTGATAGTGGTCGATGGAATGCTAAGGAGGTCGGTAGGTTGGGGATCAAAGTTTGTGTAGATGGTTGCTATGTTGCTGTCGAGGTGGTCGGTGAGAGCGTCTCAGAGTTCCTGTGAGGAGGGGATCAAGTTTTCGGTGGCTGACAGGCAGTTGAACTCTCTGACAATGGTGAAGAGTTCCTTGGTTTGGTTGGTGCTGGTCTCTATCTGGTAAATCAGGGCCTCCTTTTTTAACGGCTTTGAGCTGGTGGTGATAGTTGTTGAGGGCAGACTTGAAGGTGGCTTGGTCAGTGTGGTTCCTGCTGGTGTTCCATTTTCTTTCCATTTGTTTGAATCTGCGCTTCAACGTGCTAAGTTCTGGGGTGTACCAGTTGCCTCGTTTGGATCTGTGCATTTTGACTATTGTGGTGGGAGCTACTCGGTCAGTGGGGCTGGTGATCCAGGCGTTGAAGTTCTCTACTGCATGGTTCAGGTTGGTGGTTACATTGAGCTGTATGAGGCAGAGAGAGACGATCCATTGGCGCTGAGTGACCCTGGTCCATCTGCAGAGGGGGTTGCTGTGGTGGTTGGGGGTGGTGCGGGGAAGTCCAGTGAGGGTCAAGTCTACGATGGAGTGGTCCGATCAGGTAAGTTCTGTGGTGTGGCTGTATCTGATTCTGTTCCTGGACCTAAAGATGGGGTCCAGTGTGTGTCCTGCTTTGTGCATGGGTTCTGTGACCAGCTGCTTGAGGACGATGTTGTCCAATCTTTCCAGTGTGTTGATGGAGTTGATGTCAGTGAGGTGGTCCAGGTAGAAGTTGAGGTCTCCCAGGAAGACGTAGTTTTCCTCTGTAGACTCTACTCCATGCTAATGCACTCGATGCCACTGTACTCTACACCACTCTAGTCTAGGCCACTCCACTCTAGTCTGCAAAACTCCACTCTACGCTATTCTACGCTGTGCCACTCTGCAACAGTGCACTTAGCACCGCTGCACTCTATGTCAATGCACTCTACTCTGTACCACTCCACTCTGTGCCCCTGCATTCTATGCCAATCCACTGTACGCCACTCTAATCTACTCTGCACCACTGCACTCAATGTCACTCCACACCATGTTATGCCATTAATCTACACCACTGTACACTATCCTGCACCACTCCACTCTACACCACTTCACTCTACCCTGCACCACTCCATTCTATACCACTTCACTCTACTCTGAAACAATTTACTCTACGCCCCTGGACTCTACGTCCCTACACTCTAAGCCACTGCACTCTATGCCAGTTAACTATACGCAACTGCACTCTATGCCACTGCACTCTACTCTACATCATGTAGTCTACGCCACTTCTCTCTACGCCACTGCACTCTACACTGCACAACTGGAGTTTACGCCACCGCTGTCTACACCACTCTACTTTACGCCATTGCACTCTAAGCTAATACACTCTACACCACTGCACACTATGACACTCTGCTCTGCACCACTGCACTCTATGCCACTCTACTCTGAACCACTTCACTCTGCATCACTGCACTGTATGCCACTGTGCTCTATTATGCACTACTTTAATCTACACCCCTGTATTCTACAATGCTGCATTGTACGCCACTGAATTCAATGCTGCTTCACTCTACGCCACTATACTCTGCAACACTCTACAGCAATGCACTCTACTCTACGCAACTCCACTCCACTGTATGCCCCTGTACTGCAGCGCCACTCCACTGTATGCCACTGTACTTTACTCTGTGCCACTCTTCTCTACGCCACTGCACTCCACACCACTCTACTCTGCACTACTGAACTCTATGCTGTTACCCTCTACTCTGCATCACTCCACTCTATGCCACAGCACTCTATAGCACTATACTGTACTCTGCGCCACCCTACGCCACTATACTCTGCACCACTCTACAACACTCTACTCTGCACTCTGTCACTCCACTCTACATTGTTGCACTCCACACCACTGTACTCTACACCACTCTACTTTGCTCTGCATCATTCCACTCTACGCCACTGCACTCTACTATGCAACATTCTAATTTACGCCACTGCATTCTATGACGCTCCACTGAACGCCACTGAATTCTATGCTTCTGCGCTCTACGCCACTATACTCTGCAAAACTCTACACCAACACACTTTACACCAGTCCCTCTATGCCACTCTATGTGACTCCACTCAATGCCACTCCAATAAACGACAGTCTATGCCACTCTACTCTACGACAGTCTGATCCACTCTCTGCCATTTCACTCTCCGACACTCCACACCACTCTCATCCATTCCTCTAACTTTTAGTCATGCTGAACAGCAGCTACGCTGATGTACAACATTGCTAAAACACATTTACAGCTATTGCATAGGCGAGGCCTCTTGGCTTTGCCAATGCTTGCTGTTGAGTGAGATGCTGCTTTTAACTCAGAGATCATTTTGTTACTTGCAGTAAATACATTGTAATCCTAATATAGCACAGTGAGCTACAAAAGGCATGTGACTCCTTCCCTTTGTAACCCTCAGTGTTTTATGTGACACATCTTTTACATTGATTCACACATTTACATGATTTATTGTCAATGTATAATGTGCATGTTACGTAAAGAGCTCTGGTGGATGAATAGCGCTATGAAAGAAATGATATAGTGGTATTTAAATAGTTATTTATGTAAATACTGGGACATACCGACACGTCTGACATTCCTACAGTGCATACATATGTTCTTTCAATCTCCAGGTCAACAGGACTGTTTCGACCTGCTTTTGGATAATTTGATCCCTTAGGAGAGTGTTTCCTTTCATCCCTCGCCAAGCACGGAAGCAAGTGGTTCTATCACCTATTATATCCAGGCTGGATTATTGTAATTCTCTTTACCTGGATATTAATAAGACTTTATTTGCCAAACTGCAGCTGGTTACCTGTGAGCAAACATATTATATTCAAGGCTCTTTGCATTGTCCATAAGGCCTTTTACAACACTGGCCCAGGAGAACTTGGGAACATATTCCAACGTTATTCTCTTCCCAGACCCTTGCAAACCTCAGGTAGAAAACTCCTAATTGTTCCTAAGCAGAAAAAATCGAGATGGGGA
This sequence comes from Triturus cristatus, assembly GCF_964204655.1. Classification (NCBI taxonomy): domain Eukaryota; kingdom Metazoa; phylum Chordata; class Amphibia; order Caudata; family Salamandridae; genus Triturus; species Triturus cristatus. Next base: position 1,399,884,950 of record NC_140589.1, read on the forward strand.
GGTAGAGCCTTTCAGTGGCCGTATCCAAGTTGTGGAATTTGCTCCCCTACTCCATAAGGCCCTTAAAACGTAGCTCTTTCGTCTTTAAGGTTAAGTAGTGGAATACATTTTTGTATTTTTCTTCTTTACCTTCCAAGACTAACTGCTGCCAGCGCCTTGACGCCTTCTCGCAATTGCTGTGCTTTAAAAATATTTTTCATTTCATATTTCTTCTATTCAGGGACTTAACAAAGTCAAAAGCGTGCCTCTCTTAAGTATCTGTGAAGTGATAATAAGCTGTGTGCCTTTGTTTCCCCTCCTTTGCATTTACATCTAAGTGTGAGACTCCAGACAGCTCCCAGTCAGGATCATATTGGAAAAAAAGAGGCCTGATGGTCCCTTAACTCTGGCCTTTATCTTTGGCCCAGCTGGAGGAGAAAATAAAAGAGGCCCCTCCCTGCCTGCAAGTTGGGCCCCACTGAAATATGCAGAACATGTCCCGGTGTCTGAAAATTACACCAGGACAAGTTTAGCCTATTTCATTGGGGCCCAACTTCTTGGCAGGGTGGACCTGTGAAAATAGTGGCTAGACGTCGTCTTCCCGTGTGTACCCCCAACTTGAGCCCTGGTTACGGGGACATTGGCACTAATTGCGGCTATGGATATGTATATAGATCACATAGGACTAAGATACCCCCAGTCTGGTCCGCGCCCCTCCTCAACCCAAACGAGGAACCATCAGAACTCAAAGAGATTGGTGAGAAAGTTTTTATTACAAGCAAGTAAAGTATACTTCGGTTAGGTAACAGTGACACATCATGAAGAATTAGGCAACCATGAGAAGAAAAACATCATCCAATAAACAATGCATTATAATTAATAAATCAAGACTGATGAACAACACCAGGGCCTTTGCCAATCCCAAAACGCCATTGGACCCCGCTGGTGTATCCACCTGCATTGATGAGGGGTGGTTCCTGCGTCGCTGTACCCTTGTCCGCATCCCAGGCAACTGTCCTCCAAACACCAAGCTGCTTGAGGGGCTGTGATTAGGTGGCCAGGGGCTGCAGCATGCCCACCCCAGGTGAACCATGCGCCCTAGACCCCAAGCAGGTATGTACATCCTCTGGTTGGCTCAGGACTGCTGGACCCCACCCTTGGTGCCGTTCTGGGGAGTCTGCATTGGAGGACCCCTCTGCTGACTAGGGATGAGTTTAGGATTGGAGATCCAGCACCCCAATAAGTAAGGGTTGGGTGGGTGGGAGATTTGCTGTCCTGTGCGCCTACCGCCGCCGCAAAGCTCTGCTTCAGAAAGGGGCAAGGTATTATATATACCTCTGACCATCGCAGTGGGCGGAAGTGACACGCAGACTGACTCCTGCACTTCCTGTCACCCCCACACATCTCGCAATGCGACAGGAAGTCATCATGAAGGCCGGTGCGTTGCTGGAGCAGGAAGGGGCCCGGGCCAAGGTGCTCCGGCATCCTAAACACCACGCCCCCTACAGCAGTGGGGCACTGTCCATTGTCACAAATTGTGGCTCCGGACGTAGCTCCACATGGGAAACGGATGATATTGTAACGAATAGTAGCTGAAGCCATGGCCACAACTGGGAACTCAGTACGCGATCCGGGAATTATTTTAGTTTTACTTAAAAATAAAATAGTTCCTAATTTACTTCAGTGAAGAATTTTCTTTAAGATATTGCAATCCTTTCGGAAACATTTCAAAACACCGGAGGTGTGTCATGTCCTTGATGGATAAGCGTTCAGCTGAAACATTCTTTCTAAAGTGACATGATTTGCAGGAACACTCAGAGCCGCGCGTGGGTGGTAACACCTGGCAGTTTGACAGCGGGGACTGAGGAGACGTCTATTCGGTCGCCAGGGTCTGGTTATTCATTCTCAGTGGCGGATTCGCGTGTACTTTATGCAGAAGAGACTCATAAATGCATTAAGATGAATTATTGGATTTTATATAATCTGAGATAAAACCTAAGGGTAATGTCTGAGGAAAAAAAATTGGGTTTTAAGCCAGGTGCACAGATAAATAAATACGATTGATAGCACGATTGTTGTGGTTTAACGTGTTTTGCTCGTTGAATTGATGGTATAGTAGAAGGCACCCAAATATGCACTCCTATGCACTCCACAGGTGTTCGCGGGCTGACTCTCCTGTGAAAAGAGGTATTAGAGATGATGATGTGTGATGAATTACGACTCCATCTTTCCCCTGGATTCTCCACTGGTGGCGTGGCCACAACAGAATTACCTTTGTACTTTTGTAGTAAGACAAAGGTAGTTTTCGCTGACCACTTCTCCACCAGTGGACAATCCTCCAGTGAAAGTTTCTGCACTTATCCACTAACCCCTTTCCCCGCGGCGCGAATTCCGCCGCGGTGCGGAGGGGGGGCTAGGGGGGTGGGCGCGGCGCTGCGATGCTCATGACAGCTCCCGGCCGTCATAAATCACGGTGGGCGTGTGCTCATGACGGCCGGGAGCTGTCCGAACTCTGCCCACTAATTAATTCTCCCACACAGGCGGGGAATTAACACCGTGTGGGAGGAGCGGCAACGTTCGGACTGCTCCCGGCCGTCATGAGCACACGCCTACCGTGACTCATGACAGCCGGGAGCCGTCATGAGCACCGAAGAGGCTAATAGGAGTATTTTCTGTTATCTCCATCTCTACGTTAAGCTCCTTTTGCCATGACACACCACTATCACATCAGTGGCGGCTCTTTCGCTAAGGCACAGGAGTGCCGCCCCACTACATTTTGAACAGTGGAAAAAGGAAAAATAAAATGATAATAACACTATGTTATTATTGTTTACATTTTCTGTTGTCAGGCAGGTTTACGGGGAGGGGCAGGGCTTGGCTGCGTCACAGCCAGCAAGGGGAGGAGTGGTGGGCACTCAGGTGCACATGAATGTTTGGCCGGCCGTCTTGGGCTGGCCAAATAGTCATGCACACTTTGTATGTTCCCCAGCTGGCTTTAATGCACAGCCTGGTGGGGAACATGCACAGGTTCCCACTGCCTGTCTGAACGCCGAACCACGGTACTCAGACCAATCACAACACTACCAAAAATTGCTGTTGGGGTTGTAAAATACAGCAAATATCAGGATTCAGCCTGCCCCTCAGGGCTCTGGGCTCCGGTGTGCTTCACCTGTTGCACTGACGGAAGCTACGCCCCTGCTGGCAGTACTGTTTCACTCACCCTGCATACCCCCTGCTTCCCTCTTCTGTTCTGCCCTGAAGACTAAAAGCATGACCTCTACAGAGTCTGCTTCTTCAGCCAATTCAAAGTTGCATGGAAGAGAAATATTCTATAATTAACCCAATCTCTGTTATGTGGCCTGTAATATTTGAAAACATGGAGCAAAATCGGTTTAAATCCATGTTTGCAAAGTACATTGTATTAAATAATGCTGCACAGATTTGGAAATTAGTGACAGGACTATACAGTCATTGTTGCCCGTTTCAAGCCTCCTTTTCTTGAATATATGTTGCAGTGAATAAGATTTGAACAAAGTAAAGCCGTACTTGTAAGCAGATGTGCCATCGAGTGCTGTTGAATAATGTATCTTTAAAGACTGGATTGTCTGCGGAAGGAGTGGAACATATTTGGCTTGCTCACGTTCCGGCAGGCAATCATCAATCCTCTCAACCCTGACAATACCACCTTGAAAATGTTGTTAGTCAAGTTTGTGGCCCTAACGGCTAAAAAGCTAAGCCTGGGGGTTTAACAGCCATTAGTTCAGTGCTTAATTTGAGCCGGTGGTTCCGGTGCTTGGCACCGGCACTTAATTGTCAACACCAGCACTTACGACAGCTGCCTCATGGTGGCACTATTTGTATAGTACAAGATGAGCAGAACAATTGTTTATTAATTCAATATACATTAAAAACAACTAATACCTGCCGCACAAGCCATTCTTATAGCTTTGGGAGCGTTGAACAGTCTGAATTGTCACACTTGTACCAGTGTGATGGTTAGTAGTTGAGCACATACTGTCACTGGCAACCCTGACAGTGTCAATTGGTGGTGCAAGCTGCATTGGCCTCCTGACAAGGGCCCCAGCACTTATTTCTTTACAAATTGAGCACTGCCTTAGTTCACACAATTTATTGTATTCCCCGCTAGCTTTCCAGCACACTAAGGCAAACTTTTTCAGTCTGTCGCCTTTAGTCTAAGGTCGTGCTTTGTTCACTCCTTGTTTTAGTGTTGTATACTCGATTTTTGTTTTAATAGAGCTTGTTTATGAAATTTCTGCTTTCTTCACTGCATGGACAGAGCAGTGAATGCACCCTGAGCCTAATGTAATTATTGTAGATGCATTGAGCCCATTTACGTGTTAGTCTTCAAAGAGAGTAATTGGCCCAGTACTTACTGTTTTTGATATAAACCTGTATTAGGTCTCCACTAGACAGCGCATGCCCTGTCTCGAAGAGACGTGTTGTGTTCTACCCGTGGGCTTACAGTCTGCCCATCTCCTACCATTGGCAAACTTCACTGTCACTCTCATTTACTTTGATGCAATTCGTCATGGCGTGTGGGCGTCATGCCCTTTTCTTGTGTTTGGCCCTCTCATAGCGCCTGGACCAAGTACATGTCTCCTTACACTGCTTTCGATTTGCAAAGCTATGTTTTTCTTTGTTTTCAAGCACTCCATAGGAGTCCTTATGTTTTCAGGCTGTTTCCCTTGTACACATACCACTAAAGTGCATGAGCGTGTATATAAACAAATGCATTTCTTAAAAAGTTGTTTAAACACGGACAGCACTTGTTCATTTATTTATTTTTTGGTGTGCAAAATTTGATGGTATTAGAGTGCTCGCTCCATCGCCTGGCTTGCCATAGTGCAAACACAAGTTGATGGTATTAAGGTGCTTTAAGTGCTCCCCAGTTACATTACACAATGACACAATATTTGTTGTCACTGATCTTGCCTCCAAAAAGGTTTTCTTTCCATCGTTGCTTGCCCATCTCCCCAATCACCCTTCCTGCTTCCCTGCTTGACCCGTCTCGCCACTACCTCCGTTGCTGCTGCTTTTTTATTTTTGACACGATCAGATGGTGTTGGAGTGCTTGTTCTGTCCTCCATCTTGCCATAGTGCTACCACCAGCCAATGGTTTTGAAGCGCTTTGAGTGCTCACCATTTGCATTACACAATGACACGTTCATTGTCGTAGGCAGGGCGAAGCGTTAGTGATTTGCCCAGAATAAGAAATTGTTCAGCTGAACCAGAGATTCAACCTGGTTCCCTATGGCCCCTGTTGACAGCTCTAGCCATTATGTCACATCCTCGCTTCACTTCAAACTCCTCAACTGTTCCTGTTTCTTACTATCACTTCCACGTTTCTTCAACAAGACCCCGTCAACACCGAACAAGCATTGGCAGAGCAAATAGATTTCAGCAATGCCCAAGCTATTGGCCTTATCAATGTGAATGTCTTTTAACCATGTTGTCTAACAGCACATCTGCTGTGCGGAATGGCTGAAAGTCACTGAAAAAAGCACTGGCCACGTCATGAGGCTTTTTTGTGCTATTAGGGAAGGGACAATAAACTCAAATTGGGAGGTGAGACTCCGCGTCAGCTCAACATCCTGTGAGTCTGGGCTTTCAGCAACTTTCTGCCGTACTGAACAGCAGATGAGCTGCTAGACAACATGGGTCTGTTGTCTGCTTATCATTTTTTGCCCTAAGTAGTAGCTGGTGTACCTTGCTTGTTCCTGTCTTACTGACCCTTTTAAAATGCATTTAGTGCTCTTCCGCTACGCTGCTTTAACGTTGTTTTGGTTGCTATGGTTTTATGTAATTTACACAAGATTGGCACCAGCCCCATTAGGGAACATTAAGCTCCTGCACCTAACTCCTATTGACCAAAGTCTGTTGTTATTTTATACATTTCACTCTGCACTCTGCTGTTATTAGTTGTCAGAGCAGCTGGCTGTACCAGTATATTCGACAAACATAAAATTAAGCCAGACGCTTGTTCCAGGAGGATTTAGCGCCTATCTTTGGTGACAAAAATCTGCTGCTACTCTACATATTGTACCCTGCATTTTATTTTTATTAGCTGCTGAAGCTGTTGTCTGCACCTGCAATATTGACAAATGCAGAATGTCGGAAAGACACTCATCTTGTATTTTAAGACTGCTCATATGTCCATTGGTTGCGAAAGTACATTTTATAATGTAATAATGCTTTGGAAGCTATCTGAGTTGTAATTTTATATTGTTTGTTATTATTGATTGTAATGGTTTTAAGTAAGCAAACAATACATTTATTATTATTATTATTATTATGTATGGTGAGTTATTGTTTACTAATGCCTCGTTGCCGCTGCAGGAAGGCATTTAAAGGCTTCTTAATAATGCACTGTGCAAGACACACTTTGATGCCTAAGTAACGTTAATCGAAGTAATCAAATTGATCAGCTACCTCTGTAGTGCACACGAAAGAAAGAAAGGACAAGGGTTGATGGAAAGTAGCTAGGCTGGACTTTAGTTCCCAGCTTATTGCTGGGCCTCTTATGTGATCTTGTGGGGTTTGCATGATTGGTCTGTGTTATGTTTACTCATCGGTATAGCCTATGGGATAGGTGTTCTGTTTAAGGTCTCAGACCATCAGAGTTATGCAATCTGACAGATGGCTCTGCAGTTGGATCCCTTAGTCTGTGAGATAGTTCTGCTGTTAGTGACTAGAGCTTGTAAGTATTGCTATCTGAAGCGTCAAAGTGTATATTTTGCAATGGGAGACATAATTCCGCCGACTGTTGCCAGAGCATATTCTGCGTGAAGTGACCGCTAGCTGTAATGTCTAAAGTAATCACTGATAATATCTGAATATCCATGTAATCAGCTATTTTGCCTAAAGCCAGATTGTGTCAGGTGTGTTAGCTCAAGCTTGTAAAGTTTATGAAGTTTGAGCTATAACTCTACTTAAAAGCATTGGCATGTAATATCTGTGTAATGCAAGGGGTAGCTCTGGTGTTTATTGATATCACTTTTATGATATGTGTAACCTGATGGATTGCGGTGAAGTGTGAAGATTGATTTGTTAAATTTTTGGTCACTAGAAGAATAGCTCTGTTGTCTGGAGCCAGCGCCTGTTGGCCTTTAAAATGTTTAGAATAGTTCTTCTTTGTGCCTGATGCATTATGTGACGTTTAAAACCCACCTAGCTCTTAGAATCTACTTGGTAAGATGAAGGGAAGCAAGCTGTAGAAGTGAAGACAGATGCTACATACATTTTTTAATGTGATACACTGTTAGTGGCATATACAGAGATTTTAACTCACTATATCACTGTCGCAGCGGGGAGTCTCAGTTAAATTATCGGTTTAAGAAGACATATCTACCAACCCATCAGGGAGAAATCCCCTGCTGTCTCTGTCTTTAGGTCTGTGGATCTTTGACGTAAGTGGGAATTAATAAGGAGCTGTGTATCACCATATCAATAGCATCACAATTTCTATTCTAATCTTTAGTCAATGATGAGAGTTTGATATGGTTTTAAAGTATAGTATATTAATGATCTTTTAGTAGCTCATCTTTATTAGAATTTGCATCTAAATTCATCAATATCAATCAGTATCATCAATAATCAATATAATCAATAATTGAATAAAATGCATTAAGCTCATTCCATAAAGGAAAGAATCCATATTCTAGGAATGAGGAAATAGAAAGATGTCAGTCGGAAACCCATAAAGAATCTCCAGTTCGAGAGAGTGAAGTCATAATCATAAAACTTCAGCCTCAAAGTTAAAGAGAGATTCAAGAAACTGTAGTCTCAGCACGAGCAGTCTGCTCTGTCGATAATGAGCAAAGAATGATAGTGTAAAGGAAGACAGGAACCCGGAGCCAGCTCTACTCTTGGGGCAACCATCATTATAGAGTTCACAATCTAAACTTTTATAGCATGTTGCATCTTCGTTCTTCTGTCAACCAATCAGCTTGCAATGTCTTCATGAGAACAGGATGGCATTCCATCTTTTCATCAAAAAATACAATAGTCCACACACAGCAATCATCAAACTTAGTAGTAACAAATTCAGGTTCATGGAGGTTGCTTTATCATCTAAGTCTGCTTTCCCACGTTAAACTTCATCTCTATCGTCCTAATATCAAATCTCTAAACAATAGTCTATGTAGAAGTTAATACATCAATATAACGAAAAACAAAACATTTAACATAATATCTTTTCATATTGTCTAAAGAACATACCATTTTCTTGTGTGAACTCTTCAGAACCTCACTGAAAACATTGTCTAAATGTTTGTTAACAGCAATTTGCATATTTAACTCTCCTGTAAGGCCAGTGTATATGTTGTAGAATCTACACCCATGGCATGGAAAGTTAAATGTCTCCTGTGGTCTGTAGCACTTACTGTGCTATCCACTACTGTGACAAGCAAAACATGTTTTCAGGCCTACTAATGTTGCCTGACTGATGCAGTTTAAACCTGCACTCCAACCTGTCAAAGTAACCCTTTTTGACAGGGAAACCTCCCTTTTAAGTATTAATTCCCTCCTATTAAGACTTGTAGCCCACAATGTAGGGTACATTATATTTATAAATGAGACGTGTAGAAATGTAATGTAACCATGTCCCTACAGTGACAGGCCACCAAAAGCAGTTTTCGCTATGGACGGCTCTGGTTGTCCTGTGAGGAAAATTAGAACACAGATTAAAACACTAATTCTTATATCTTAGATTTCGAACAAGCTGGAGAAATGATTCAACTACAATCTTTAATATTTCTTAAAAATGCAATTCAGTGGTGAAGTTAGAGTTGAATAAATATTTAGGAAACATAACTTGTAGAAGGCTACCTTTTCCCTGTCTGAAGCTCCTTGAGGCTACTTTGCATTAACCTGCCAGCAGCTGCCTTGCCAGTGCTTGACCTTAATGAAGTGTTGTTCCAGAGCAGAGACAATGGCTTGGGCCTGGCAACTGGAAGAGGTAGGTGTGGAGAGTGTGATGGATATCAGCTCTGGAAGGGCATCTGAGGGAAGTTCCAGAAACTTCATTAACTTGAACAAGACAGAGGTGAAGCTTGCTCTTTCATTGTTTAGTGTTAGGGGAGACAAGGGGAAGGTTTGTTCTTTAGCCCCCAGATAGCCAAATGGACACCTGTTTAAGCAGGGGTGGGTGGGGGAGGGGGGGTTGACTTGTCCAAAGACCACTTTCGGGTAGCTTAGGAGGTGGGGACTGTTCCATTCCCTAAACATACTCCCTGCCTGGCACAAGCTCTCTCCAAGAGCAGAAGTCCTGTGTCATCTTGATTTACCCCTAGAATAGTGCATTCTGGGCCAGTTTTCTGTAATACACACAGGATTTCCTGCAAAAGAGGGCAGGTTTGCCTCTGGGAAGTTTTTACCCATTGTTTAGAGACAATCCAGGAGTCATCACCACCCACTCGCTACTAAAATGCACAGAAATGGGCCTCGCCATTGGCACTTCAGAACACTCTCTGGACCTGTGGAAGAACAACTTTTTCCGCTCCAAGCTTTTCCTGCCACAACCAACTGTTTCATCAGGGCCCCGTCCAACGGCTGTCCGGCTTTGAGAGAACATCCTCAGGGACTGCCTGCAACCTTGCCCTGCTAAAGGAATTCGACTTCCATTTCAGAGACTAAGTCAGAAGGTAAAATCTTTTACTGGGACAAACCTGATGGGTGTATCCGATCCACACTCCATCAAGGTCAGCCTGATGTTACATGTTGGTCCTGTCACACTCTAACTGTACCTTCTATTGGTGCATAACTTTTTCTTGGTGATTTTTCTCTTAAATATTTTGTAATTCATACCTCAGGTTTCTATTTTGGGGATTTTTGTCCTTTTGGTTCAATTTGTTTATTAAACTTCTCTATATTTTTATAAATTGTTGTGGGATTTTTGTTGTGGTGTGTTTTTGACTTTTTAACAGTTTTGGTACTTCTAAATGCTTTATTTGTTTTCTCTAAGTTAAGCCTGTCTGCTTTGTGCCATAGCAACCAGGGGTTGAGCTCCGGTTTAAATTACTGAAGTTTTTACCTAGAACTAACAGGTTAGGGACATTATTGCTTGTGGAGATCCGAACGAGGCGTGGCAGCGAGTGGGGAATGGCCGAAGGGCTCTCTGCTGTTACAAACTCACCACCAGTGCCACTGCTTGCCTCCTTGTCCCGCCGTGAGGGAAACGGCGGAACTTTGCCTACAACAATCAGGGGGCTTAGCGAATCGACGCTGAGCGTCACTAGAGGGCGCAGAGGTGTATAAATTTTGGGAGAGCCTCCCGCAGCGCGGGACGAGCTTAACTTTGTTTCTTCTCTGCCAACAGCGAGTGGGGAACGGCCGAAGGGCTCCCTGCTGTTACAAACTCACCACCAGTGCCGCTGCTTGCCTCCTTGTCCCGCCGTGAGGGAAACGGCTGAACTTTGCCTACAACAACCAGGGGGCTTAGCGAATCTACGCTGAGCGTCACTAGAGGGCCCAGAGGTGTATAAATTTCGGGAGAGCCTCCCGCAGCGCGGGACGCGCTTAACTTTGTTTCTTCTCTGCCAACAGCGAGTGGGGAACGGCCGAAGGGCTCTTTGCTGTTACAAACTCACCACCAGTGCCGCTGCTTGCCTCCTTGTCCCGCCGTGAGGGAAATGGCTGAACTTTGCCTACAACAACCAGGGGGCTTAGCGAATCGACGCTGAGCGTCACTAGAGGGCGCAGAGGTGTATACATTTCGGGAGAGCCTCCCGCAGCGCGGGACGCGCTTAACTTTGTTTCTTCTCTGCCAACAGCGAGTGGGGAACGGCCGAAGGGCTCTCTGCTGTTACAAACTCACCACCAGTGCCGCTGCTTGCCTCCTTGTCCCGCCGTGAGGGAAACGGCTGAACTTTGCCTACAACAACCAGGGGGCTTAGTGAATCGACGCTGAGCGTCACTAGAGGGCGCAGAGGTGTATAGATTTCGGGAGAGCCTCCCGCAGCGCGGGACGCGCGCGGGCCAAGGGGGGGCCCGTCCTAGCCCGTCAGTGCCAGGAACAGGCAGGGCAGGGCCTGTCCGCTAAGCTGTCGGGTGTGGCTGAGGGTTGTGATTTATGATAAGGTGGGCGGTGTAGCAAAGGCACCTTGATGAGCTAATTTATTACCTTCTATTGCAGTATTTGTTTCCTATTCTTCGCTATAGGCTGCTGAGTTGGCACTTGGGGAAGGAGGGCTGTTTTTGCGTGGGGTGGGCTTTGGATTTGCTATAACATGACCAAGAGGAGGGCTGTCGATAAGGTGGGGGGGACACTAGATGATTACTTAATCAGGGCTGAGTCGGCATTGAATCTTGAGATCCAAGCTGTGGAACGTAGACTCTCTTTAGATCCCGCTTCTTCATTACCTTGTGCTCAGATACAGGATGACCCACTCCTTTCTAGCAATCCTTGTACTGTTGTGAGCTCCACTACACCCCCCATGCTTATTTCTCCTATCTCGGGGACGTTGGATACGCCCCAGGGCTGTGATAGTATCTTGAGCTCTCCCAGGGTTACAACAAGAGGGAGGTTGGCCCATAAAGGGAAAATGAAAGAGGCTCCCAACAAAAAAAGTAAAGGCCAAGGTATTAGTAAGCAATCTGTCGTGCTGCCCCAATCTGAGCCTAGAGGGACATCCGTAAAAGGGAAGAGTCTTGATCCTAAGACCAATACCTTGACTCAGGTTACGATCCAGCCTCTCTTGGATTCTTTAATTGCTAGTCTTAAGGACCATTTAGCTGGCCTTTTAGAACCTGTCTTACATAGATTGGATATAGTGGCCGGAAGGTTGGATAAGTTAGAAGCTAGACTTATTGGTGACAAGATTTCTGTCATAGGGCCACCCTTACAGTCAAATGGGGTGTTGTCCGTTGGTCTGACCAATGAGGTCTGTAATGTTAGACCGTCCAAGCCTTCGGGGGTCTTGTCAGCTATCCCTCCTATAGGGGAAGCGAAGGATCATAATCCTGGTTCGGAAGTGGTCTCAGTTAGGGGTACCAATCATCGCGACGAGCAAAGTCGCCCCCTTTTGGGTAATAGGGTTGGTAATGAGGACGTGGGAGCTGGGGTTCCTAATACTCTTCCCAATTTACATCTCCCACCCCAAGCCACTCCCTACTCCATAGTCTTTGCTAATGTCCCACCTCTTATAGATGGGACTTATGAACATTGGTCAAACCTCAAGAACAAATCCCTGCATTATTTGGGTACTAAAGTAGGGAATAGCAAGGCCTTGTTCGATGATTTCAAAATGGTGAGGCGTATTAACTGGATTGGTCAGTCTTACAAGTCCCTACCAGGTGACTGTGTGGTGTTGAGCTTTAGGTCCCCGTCATTGGTCGAATACATATTAGATGTTGCCTCCCACCAACCTTCTGTGTCCAATTTGATTAAAATTCTCCCACTAGGCTTCTTTTATAAGCCAGGGTGTATCCACTTTACGGGGGATAGTCGTGCTATCTCGAGTTTCCCAGCAAGGTTTAACCAGCCCATTTTGACTTCTAATCGCTTTGATATCCTTTCAACACTGGAGGATAATGATTGACGTAGGGCTAGTTCTGCTTGTCATCTATCGATAGAACCTGGGGCCTCGGCTCTGTCATGTCAACTGAGCCCGGATATTGCCATGTTATCGATTCCTAGAGTTTCTTCTTGCATGCCTAACCCCTCTGTTTCTATACAGCCTTCTTTTGGTAGTTTGGATGACCCACTGGTTGTGCCAGGTCAGGTGGTGGTAACCGGCCCTGTAAGTTCGCCCTTGAAGTTTGGTTCATGGAATATTGCAGGCTTGGGATCCAGGCTAGATATTCCTGATTGGGCCACCTTTATTGACGACTTTGAGATATGGTCGTTTCAAGAGACTTGGGCTACGGTCCCCCTTTTTCATATAGGTTTTTTGAACTTTTTTAAACCTGCAGTTAAGGGCCATAGGGGTAGACCGATGGGCGGCCTAACCACGTGGGTTCGCCAATTTGAGGGTGTTTCTGTGGTAGAGGTCCCAATCGATAGTCCAGACATTATGATTATTAGGGTTCAATCTCTGAATGGCCTTAATCTCCTTAATATAAACATTTATGTGAGGGGCCTCCCGGTGGTAAATGCTCTCCCACTTGTCTCCTTTTGGAGAATTTTTTAGGGTTCGAATTGAAGTCCATTAACAAGATAGTGGCTGGAGACTTCAATATTTGTTTTGAGCCCTTGGGTGTTGACAGCGGGGATCTAACAGAGATTGAAGACTCTCTCTGGGGTGTTCCCCAGTTGGAGTTGGATCCTGTAAGGAAATGGACACAAGCGGCCCTGTTTATGAAGGGTTTATGTCTAAATCAGGGAATGAGAGCCGTTAATGGGCGAACCAAATCAGATAGGTCAGGGAGGATGACCTTTGACAATGGTAGAACTGGGAGTCGAATTGACTATATTCTAGTCAATTTGGAGTTGTGGTCGCTTATTGATGATATGGTAGTAACAAGCAGAGTAGAGAGTGACCATAATCCACTTGTCCTCTCTATCAATGATAATAGCTTTACTGGCTCTCTTACTATTCATGAGGCCTGTGCCTCTGTGGATGTTATTCTCACTAACGATCAAAGAAGGGTGAGATGGCCGAAAATCGCCACTAGCGAGGCTTCTCGGGTGGCCATCAGGAATCTGGTCAGTAATACCATGGTAACACTCAACCGGCTGAAGTCCCAAGACTTGATTAAGGGTAATATACGGGAAATTCACAATGTGCTCTTTACTGAACTAAAATCTTTTTTTGTTAGAACTACATCTCCTATCGGTAAAGGCAAAGAGTTGAGAACTTGTACATGGTTCAACAAGGACTGCAGACTGGCCCAAAGTGCCCTGATACAGGCCATTAAATCTAGATTACCTACCACCATCCAAAAATGTAGGGCTGCATACAAATCTGCCCAACTAAAGGCCAAGCAAATTTGAGATGAGGACCGTTGGAGGGAGCTGTATCAGGCTTGTCAAGACCGTAATATGGTCCAATTTTGGCATCTTCTCAAATGGGGCAATTGCCCCTCGGATATTCGGCCCACTACCTATGTTGAACCACAGTAGTGGGTTGCGTATTTTGAGGAGCAGTTTATGGTTAGTGATAGGTCGTTTTTCAATATTCCTCTATCTAATCCTGAAACCCCCCTGGAATTCTCCCCATGTGAGGTCAAGTCTGTTTTAAAAAGTATTAGGAGTGGTAAAGCCCCGGGTCCCGATTGTATCCCTGCCGATTTATTCATCCAAGAGTAAGATGTATGGGTCCCGTACCTGACTATGCTAGCAAATGGCCTTGCGGGTGGTGCTGCTGTCCCCGACTCGTGGCTTGGGGCAGAGATTCTGCCGATCTATAAGAAAGGCGATCGCTCTGCCCCGGCCAATTATCGACCGATTAGTCTTATTGACGCAGTACAAAAAATTATAGCCCACCTTGTACTGGGACGTATACAAAACTGGATGATTGATTCTAATGTGCAGACCCCTCTCCAGGCGGGGTTTCGTTCACATATTGGGACCCTGGATCAAGCTTTTAGGGTTGTACTTTTATACTGGAAGGAGGTTTTTTTGGGGGGTGGTAAGCTCTATGCGGCCTTTGTGGACCTACGGTCCGCGTTTGACCTCGTGCCGAGGGCCAAGTTATGGGAAGCACTTCTGGAGATGGGCATGCCCAAAGAATTGGTGTCTTTCCTGGTTACTATTCACGACAATACGTATGCTCGTGTTCGTTGGGGCAAACCAGGGGAGGTGACGGACAGATTTAAAGTATCCAAAGGTGTTCGTCAAGGGTGTGTGCTTGCCCCCACCCTGTTCTCACTATTTATCAACAGGGTCATAAGTTACTTCGCCAATCACCCGACTGATGCTCCCTCCTTGGCTGGAATGAAAATTCCCCTACTCATGTTCGCAGATGATACTCTTTTGATTTCAAAGACAAGACAGGGCTTGCAGCTAGCCCTGTCTCGTTTTGAGTTATTTTGTCGTGAACATGAGTTGGAAATAAACGTAGGAAAGACGAAGTTTATGGTTTTTCGAGGCTCTAGGCGCGTTAAGGCGCGGGTATGTTTGGGTGGCGTCAGTTTGGATCAAACGGCTTTGTTTACTTATTTAGGGGTTACCTTTAGCGAGACCTGTAGCTGGTCACGCCAGCTGGACCTTCTCGCTCTTAAACACGCCCAATTAGGTGGAGCTCTGTTGAAAGAGCATAGTCATTCTTTAACAAAACCAATAGCTCCCCTAATGAAGGTTTATGGCTCCAAGATCCTTCCTGCCATTTTATATGGTGCCGAAATGCGGGGCTTTAGCAATTTGTCCAAACTGATGACTGCCCAGAACAAATTTCTCAGGTCAGCAATAGGGCTTCCACAATCAACATCGCGCATTCCATTATTATATGACTTGGGAATCCAGCCCCTAGAGGATATGGCAGGGTATAGACCCCTGGCGTTTTGGCCCGCCTGTGGACTACACCCGAATTATCTATTTATGCTAAAGCCTTCTTGGAAGTTAAAGTGCTCGAGGGTTCTCATAGGATATCCTGGCTGTCTGGTGTTAAAACCCTGCTGACTGATCTTGGGATGGGTGACCTCTGGGCTAACCCAGACACTGCTGTTTTCCCCACGAAAGTTGTTCTTAGGGACGCCTATTGGTGTATGATTAAGAACAGGAGATTTGCCTCCCTCTCGGGTAGCTCCATGACAGCTACATTTTTTGCACTTAAGGACGAGTCCGTTTACGAAGGTTACTGGGACACCATTATGAAACATCTTGATCGTAAACTGTATCATCAGTTTAGAGTGGGCGCCCTACCACTGTGAGGGCTCACTAAAAGCTGGAGCCCTCTTGGTAGTGATAAGTGCCCCTTTTGTGTGGATAAGATCGAATCTATGGATCACTTTCTTTTTTGTTGTCCAACATACCTTCTTCTACGACATATATGGCTTCGTCCCGTATACAGATTGATGAGTACCCGTTCCGCTCAGGTTGCCAGTAGAATTTTGAAAACGGATACATCTAAACCTGTTGTTATAGGTGTTGCCAAATTTATCAGCTGGGCTTGGATTCTTAGGTTACGGAAACTTAATCCTTGATATGTGTCCCACTTGGATTTAGTCATTTTTAAATTAGTGTTATCACTATGGTTTACGGAAACTTAATCCTTGATATGTGTCCCACTTGGATTCAGTGTTTTTAAATTAGTGTTATCACTATGGTTTTAGGATAGATTTGTGTGTGTTTTACAAATTTTCACTATGTTTAGTCATCATGTTTTAATAATTCGATTACTATAAAATATTCTATATGATCTGAATACTTTTATCTTGTATTGCTATATGATATTGTACTCTATATGAATCTTTTTAATTATGTATAGTATGTCTTTTATGATGACAATCGAATAAAGACTTTTTGACTGACTGACTGCTTGTGGTGGACTACCATCCACCCGAACTAGTAAGCTACTTTCTAACACACAGTATGAAAGTATTAAACGTATTCCATCAGAGCTCCTTGAGAACTTAGTTTGAAGACAGTTTGTGTGAAGATTGCGCTAAACAGTGCACACTTTGACACCGTTTTATCAATACTTTCGGTATGGGAGAGAGCGAATTTAACCTGCAGAAGTGTTACTTCTCTCTCAGCTTTTGTATTTGGTAAAATGCATGGTGGGTCTTTACAGCGCACAACATCCAGAGCTCAGCCTCTGCCACACTGCCACTACGTTTATGCATTGGCTTGTTTTCTTTTCTTTTTTTCTTCTTTGTATTTTTGTGGCATGGTTGCAGTAAAAACTCCCACCCTGGGCTTTGAGTGGTAATGAAAAAACTGGGGGGTGTGTGTCTCTCAAAGGGGCGTGGCCAGTGTGTAATTAAGGGCGTGGCTTAAAACATGTAAGTAAAATTCTGTGCTTCGCATAGTGTGCCGCCACGACATGTATTTTGCTGTTTCTGTCATTGCGTCCAGATATATGATACAACAAAGTAACATCATACCTACAATTCAGGACTGTTGGCCTGATCACCGCTTTCTGCCTCGTAGGGACCTCAAAGATGCTGTTGTAGAAACCCTGCCTTGGAACATAGCATACGATGTTGTAAGCACTGCCTTAGAATGAAACATACGTAGGTGACGCTTCCCGTCACGCTCTGGGGGCCATGCTTGGTGTACAGACATAATAACCTTCACGGGTGCATACTTCGCACATTGCCCACAAAGCAGGCTCACTGGCCAAGATGTCATTCTCAGGAGCTGGATTTTTTTTTTGGTCAGCCAATGCGGTAAAGTCCACAGCTTTAAACGCAAAGAATCATATTTAAAGCTTTACTTTCAATACCTATTTATTTCGGATACTCTAGCGCCGCGCCTCCTCTGTGCCCGGAAACCCCCTTCATGATAAAGAACAGACGATGCTGTCGTCTTGTCAAAGATGCTAAGCTACATCGCTCTTCGATGTGATGAAAGACTGTGGTGTGGTTATAAAAAAATGTAAATGTACCGTTAAAAATTATCTTTTTTTCTTTAACTGTGCCTCTGAAGTAAATTAGAGTTACATTGTATTTCACGTTTGTCATTTACTTTCCAAATGTATAATATGTTTCTTTTATTTAAATGTAGATAAGTTTAGATTTAAAACCAAGAAATAGGTGACCGCTCTGTGTGTGTGATTTGTTTATCTAAATTTGTTTCTCAATATTTCTTATGCAGAAACGTTGACAGCTCATGAAGGCGGAACCAAGGTCCCACCGTACCTGCTGAGGTAAGGGGACACGCATGCCTAATGCGAAAGCAAAGACCCCAAATGACCAGTGCTTAAAATATCTACGAACTTCAGACAGGAGGAAAGTCGTTTTGCTTCATCGTAATGTCTCGCAATGTGGGTTTCCCTCTAAGAGAGGCATGGGGAATGTCATGTATTGAAAGCAGTTGTCATCTTAAGACTTTTTCTGCACCCCGCAAGACGTATTTTGTGGCTCCCTCTTCAGAACAACTTTTTTTATTGTTCGTTTTCTGCTAATTCAAGTCTGCAGGATACCAAACAATATTATATTATATGGCTTATTATCAGTAACGAAGTCCCACTTCTCGGCAGGGGCCCTGCGATCCTTAATGTGGCACTGGGTGGAGAGAGTCAGAGAGGATGAAGCAGGGATAAACAACTAGAGGTGATAAAGGGAGAGACATCACTTTCCCAGAGGCCCGTTGCATGGTGTGGGCCCAGACAGTTGCCCACTTTGCCTATTCCTTAAAGTGTCTCTGACTGAAAGGTAGTTTTTAGGTCGAGCCTTGCAGCAGCGCGCATGCGCCGTCACTCTGCGAGGCACGCAGTAGTTGAGTATGCTGTGTAAGCCTCGCCCTCTCTCCGTCCATACTTTTCATTGGCTGCTGTCATTGTCCTTGGTAAATGCTGGCTTCCGATTCATTATGAGGCTTGTTAGTCCCTCCTTGTTACCGCCTTGTCGCCATTTGTTACCGCCCATGACGACTCGACCTCTTACTTTGCTCCGTACATGGTCAGCACTATTTTGTTTATGGTCGCTTATGGGGACAATGGCAGATGCTATTTTATTGTATTTGTATACTGAGCGCGGCGCCCGCTTTAGGGACACCGCGCTCAGTTTATTTATTTATTTATATTTAACTTTTATGTTGAGCATGGTGTCCACTCCTGGGACACCGCGCTCTGGTTATTGTTTCTTTTTTTTAACTTTCATAATGAGCACGGTGCCCGCTTCAGAGACACGGCACTCTGTTTCTTTTTTTTTTTTACTTTAAAACTGAGCGCGGTGCCACTTCAAGGACACCGTGTTCGGTTTCTTTATTATTTTTTTCAACTTTGAAACGGGCGCCGCACTCAATGTTAAAGACACTGTGCTCAGTGTTAAAGTTAAAAAAGAAACTGAGTGTGGTGTCCTTGAAGCGGCGCCGCGCTCAGTTTTAAACTGAAGTAACCCTTTGCAATGCAATAGTTCTCGCATTTACGTAAGTTTAAGCTATTGACATTGTAAATGAGAATGCTTTTTATGTATGTTTTAAAAAACAAACATAATCGGCATTGTCACTTACAATGCCAATAGCTTAAACTCGCGTAAATGCGAGACCTATTGCATTGCAAATGCTTGTTTTATAACCTTGCAGTGCTCGTAAATGGCATTTCATTCAGTAAACATCCCCTGGTGCAAGATTGTATCTTCATTCATAAGCACATCTGTTCTCTAGCTTTCCTGAATGCCCGTTCTGCCTTTCATCAGGACTCCTTCTGCCGCTCCCAAGGATGGCCGTGATGCCAGCATGCATCACCCTATCTCTGCAAGTCTGAGAAAGTGCTGCTTTGCAGTCCCAAGAAGGTGCTTGCAGCACTGTGCATGTAGAAAACGCATGAAAAGTCTGATTTTAGAGGAGTGCGCCTGTCGCGCGTGGTACATTCAAGCATTGGCAAGGCCAATAGGTCTGGCTTATGAATGCACTGTCTAGCCAGACCTAGAAATCCATGTAGGTTAAGGACTGCCCTCCTCACATCGGTGCTTCTGCCAGAGAAAACACCATAAATTATCTAGTGACTTAAGACACTGATAGAGCACGATGGTAATCTTCCATTTGTAGGGGTGCATTATAATCAGGAGTAGTTTGCACCTGAATTTATTCTTTTGTCGTATTAACATGAAACATTAGAAATGTATTGTAATAATGTGAATAGTGATGTGTTAGGTATATTTTCCATATAAATGTGAAGAAATTAACGCTGCAATACATGTGTGTTTAGCTGAAATATTAACGTGCAGAATTGTGTTAGATGCTTGCATTTAATCACATATTTGATGTGCTCATGTAATGTGTTGATTCAGAAATGCTCGGTAAAAGAGTTGATCTGTATGTAAATATATGAGGCCTATGAGCTATTTCTCTTATGTTGGCCGATTTTCTGTAGGCCTTAAATGCATTCTCCCTGCTGCTGCTCTCTCACGTTGTGAAGTTAAAGGCTGAATTTCGTGTGCATTTTGGATTTGTTCTTTTCTCATGTTTCTGTTGCAGGTGGAGAGACTCATCTTTGTTAGTTCAGTATAACGCTCTTGTTTTAGGAGTAAGGCTTAGGGGAGGAAAGAATACATTTACTCAAGAAATGCTGATAATTGGAGACTGTGTTCTTTCTCACTGGAGAAGGCGGGGAATCAAGGTCAACGAGCCAGGAGCTGGGAGGTATAGAAACTGAGTGGAAAATCACCTATGAGAAGTGCCCAGCTGGATGAGGTGATTGAAAGAGGAGCAGTGGGTGTGATCTGAGATTTTGGTGTTTAAATTAGGCACAGTGCCCCGGGGTTGAGTCAGGAGATGAGAGGATATCAGAGGTGAGGAAGGAGCATCTCAGAACGAGCTCCGTAGCCTTTGGCTACCTGACACATACAATGTGAGTGTACTTCTTAGGAAGCCTTCACGCGCTGACACCTTTCTCCTGACTTGCCTTTGAAATGCTAAGTAAGAATGTCACTTTAGTGGTAGTGTAGGGACAGATTAATGCCTTTCACTTACTAACTCCCCATGAAGTCTGACATTGACGTGGGGGCACTTCTTGCTTGTGTCTTGGTTTTGGAATTAGTCCTTTGTTTCATGATCCAAAGACTAAACATAGCACGCAGATTTGGCTTTTTACTAGTTCCAATGTATTTCTACAACTGGGTCTTGAGGTGCTTGTATGTTCAGCTGTTTTTGGCTTTGTAATAAATCCACTAAACTTAGAACCTGGAGTCTGTGATTCTTTTGAGCCATAGGTCACTGTGTTTCTGAACCTGGTGTGAAAAGTTATTTCTCCCCTCTACACTTCAAGGCGGACACCAACGGTCCATCAGCCGAGGGTTTTAGAGTAAAAATAGAGCAAGAGAACCCACCTCCTTTAACACTCTACTAGGATTGAAATGTCATGCGTGTGCCTTTGAAAGTTCAACCTCAGGCAGCTAGATAAATAAACAAAATGATCACTGCTGTGTGGAGGGCAAGCACTTTTTTGTTGAAGCACACAGCTTGTGGACAATCAAGACATACTCCTAGCTTCCAACATGTGGGTGGAGCCAAAGCTCCTCTCAAGATTTGCTCACATAATTGCCTGTGTACAGCTGCGTAAAATTCCATGTAGGTTAATGACTGCCCTCCTCCCATCTGTGCTGCTGCCAGAGAAAAACACCATCAATCATCTAGTTAGCTAAGACAATTTAATAGCATGTATGTGCCCTTGAAAGCAGGATAAATAAACAAAATGATCACAGCTGTGTGGAAAGCAAGCACTTTTTTTTTGTGAAAGCACACACATTCTGCCCAATCATAACATGTACTCCAGGCTCCCAACATCATGTAGGCGAAGCCAAAGGCCCTCTTCTGGTGTTCTCACATAATTGTCTGGCGAAAACTGTGCTGTAAGGCCAGACCATAATATCCTGTATGAAACTCTTTGCTGTAAGTGATTCCTGTCCTCGCTAACAGTGAGCTTCAGCCTTTTTCACTGATCCCAGACCATCTGGGAGCATGAAATGTGAGCCTGTACTTGCTTTTTAGCAGAATGCTGGTAACTTAATGTGTAGTGGAAAGTTGGCTGTCCAAAGTATCTTTGACTTGGTAGCTCGGGTGAGCAGTCAAGGCCTACCTCATGTGGAGACGGTGTGAAGATTGAACCAGACAGTATAACTGTTATTTAAAGCACGGAGACGATAAAACTATGCAGCCAGGGTTATTACTTGAAAATAAAAAGCAATTACATGTCTTAAGTTTTAGTACAGCGAAAACTAAACAAATTTAAAATGTTGGTAATTAAATCTCTCTAGTCTAAACTCTTCAAGAGATTTGGTCGAATGTAATTTTTACTCAAGATCGGTGTTCGTGGTTCAGAGTCAGTTCAGCCGAGCTCCTGTCACGGGAGACAGTGGCTTGTGTTATCCTGCGAGAATTCAGCACTAAGGAATGTTCCAGAGCTGCCAGGGTGCTGACCATCTTTAACATTAAAGTCTATGTAAATATCCATGGGATACTCTGGAGAAAAGATGCAGAGATTGAAGTCCGAAAGTAACTTTGATCCTGCAAGCAAATTCTTAGCTCCTTTTATAGTAATTTTGAAAACACTCTATTGGGTGGACTCCAGTGATGTAAAGGTTGTAACTTCTTCCACATTGTCTTGTTCTCTGACATTCACAAGTGTGTCCTCTCGGTCTGCTCGCTTTACGAGGACGGGCAAGGATCCTGAGCAGGCTGTTGCCACAAAGACCACCTTTAAGACCTGGTACTAGGGCGGGCCGGGAGCCTGAGCAGGATGTTGCCACTCTGTCCACCACTAAGATCTGGCACTAGGGTGGGCTGGGAGCCTGAGCAGGCTGTTGCCACAAAGACCACCTTTAAGACCTGGTACTAGGGCGGGCCGGGAGCCTGAGCAGGATGTTGCCACTCTGTCCACCACTAAGATCTGGCACTAGGGTGGGCTGGGAGCCTGAGCAGGATGTTGCCACTCTGTCCAACTTTAAGACCTGGTACTAGGTTGGGCTGGGAGCCTGAGCAGGATGTTGCCACTCTGTCCACCTTTAAGACCTGGTACTAGGGTGGGCGGGGAGCCTGAGCAGGATGTTGCCACTCTGTCCACCTTTAAGGTCTCCTACTAGGGTGGGGTGGGAGCCAGAGTAGGATGTTGCCACTCAGTCCACCTTTAAGACGTGGTACTAGGGTGGGCTGGAAGCCTGAGCAGGATGTTGCCACTCTGTCTACCTTTAAGACTTGGTAATAATATTGTCAAAAAGTTGCCACACAGACCATCTTTAAGAGATGGTGTTGAAGTGGCCAAGGAGGTCGAGCGAGATGTTGCCACGCACTGAACATTTAAGACATGGTAGTTGAATGGGCAGGGAGCCTGTGCGGGACGTTGCCACACTGATCACATTTTAGACGTGGTACTAGGATGGGGAAGGAGCCTGAGTTGGATGTTGCCACACTGTTCACCTTCAACACCTGGTACTGGTATGGGCAAGGAGCCTGAGCGGGATATTGCTACACTGTCCTCTTTTAACACCTGGCTCTAGGCTGGGCTGGCAGCCAGTGTGGGATGTTGCCCCTCTGTCCACTTTTAAGACCTAGTACTGGGATGGGCTAGCAGCCTAAATGTGATGTTGCAGCACTGTCCAGCTTTAACACCTGGTACTAGCATGACAGCGAGTCTGAGCGAGGTGTTGCCAGTCTGTCCACCATTAAAACCTGGTACCAAGGTGAGCAAAGAGCCCGAGCAGGATGTTGCTACAAAGACCACCTTCAAGACCTGGCATCTGGATGGCCAAGAAGCCTGAACAGGATGTTGCCACTCTGTCCACCATCAAGACCTGGTACTAGGATGGGCAAAGAGCCTAAGCGGGATGTTGCCACACAGCCCACTTTTCTGACCTGCTGGATGTGCCAATGAAATCATACCTGAAAAAAGTTATCTTCAGAACTACAGTGGGTGCAGATCTCACCTGCCGCTCCCGGGGCTGGGGCGGGTAGAGGGGAAGTCACCCTGATTTTCTATTCTGCGTGAGTTAAGTGTGTGCAGTGGAATGCGAGCTTCCTTTCTCAACGAGGTGTGAAGTGTATAGAGGCAATGCAACGGTGCTGTGCTGACGGCTACACATTTTGTTATTTGAAAGGCTGCGCTGTGCTTAAACACTGCTTTAGTTACCTCGACACAAAGGGCATCTCACCAAATGATGCATTTGAAAAGCTCGCTGTCGGAAGTTTTAAAGATGCAAATATAATATGATGTGTAATGCTACAGCACCTCCAAAGACCACCCGCAAATCGACTGTTTCCAGTAAACAAGGTGCATTTCACCTTAAAGAATTATTTGTGTGAAGTTCTGTTGCTTCCAAGGGCTGTGCTTCATCTTCAAGCTCTCTTCCTGCGCCTTGGAGCAGATACAACTGTCTGTGTTACTCCACCGCCCTCTCTGTGCACCTCACTCCAGGGAACTGTGTGAATTGTAATTGTATTTATATAGTGCTTACTACCCCTGACGAGGGGTTGAAGCGCTTTGCAGCGAGTAGCACGCTACTTCGGGAACTCGAGATTAAACAGTAGATTAAGAATAGGTCATGCGTGCATTCTTTTTCCCCTAGTGGATGACTTGTGTTAAGTTTGTACTCTCGAGTTCTGGTGTGCTCAGTTGTGTCACGAGTAGGGATAGAATGATGGGAATGGATTTGAAAGGGGAAGTAGTAAGTTGTTATTGGGAGTAGTAAACGTGCACCTGATAGTTGGAGGAATTGGCGAAAAAGGGGAGGGAAGTTTGAAAAGGAGGTATGGGGGTTCATAGTAAACAGAAAGGTTTGGGACGGGTCTGAGAGAGGAGGTTTGAGATTTTTTAATAATGATCCATTTCCATTGTGTCTGCCTGCACGGTAGATACCCCTGGAAGCCCCCTTTTACTTCTCACCTCTTTCATCACCCCGCCCCCCCCAATTAAAGCTCCTTTGATTTTTTTTTTCACACCTCTGTGCGCATCTGTCCAGCTTTCGACCCACCAAACCCATGAACACAAATCCCTTTCCCGCCACATATTGTCTCAGCTTTTGAGGGTATTTCCTTCATGCCTGTGTCTTGCCTGCATCTTCTTCCCTCACCATCATGCCTCTCTTATGACCTCACCTGCGACATTTTAGATAAGGTGAATAATGCTTCATTGAAAACAAAACCTCATTCTAGGACCTTACCGCTTCAGGACCCACAGCAATGGCTATCTGATCCCCATCTGCATCGTGGAGATAGTCCTGGCTGTCTATTGCCCCCCTAGTTTACCTCGTTTTGAAACTCTTCTATTTCTGTGATTCAGGCCGCTACCACTTTATTCATCCATTCACTAAGTTAACCAATTGGAGTTGACGTCTCAATCACCCCGATCTGTGGTGCTATATGGTTGGCGCTGACTCACTGGTCTGGAGGGCCAGTGGAAGGGCTTTAATTGAAAGGATAGTGTGTCAGCAGACCTCAGCATGTCAACTGAAAACGAATATGGTTAGCCGGTCCAACCTTCCCGAATAATTAAGACGAGGTTTTCAGTGTTAAATATCAAACGTTTTGTGCATTGACATGAGGAGATAGTGCGGGAGCTGCTTAGTTTACCAGCCGTGACACAAACATGAAACATAAACCAGTGTGGCAGGCGACCATTAGAACAAGACTTGGAGTAAACGTTGACAGGCACCCAGTAACTAGACAGTGACCGAGATCGAAGGAAAATGTTTATGCCTCCCAATATCCTGAGACAAAGAAAATAATATCGAAGTGGAGCAGACACTTGACAGTGTGTGGGAACTGTAAACCACTCACACTTCAGCATGTTTGAGTTTTGCAGAAAGTTGTGGGATTAAAGAAGACATTCAGTTCGTTTCTTGCCACTCTTGTAGAAAGCAAGGGAAGTAGCCAACAGCGTATATTGGAAGATTTGGCCACAGAGAGGTTTGGAACCAGTAGATAAGCTTCCTTGGGCTGCAGAGTTGAGTCACTGGCTCACCTGGCTTAAAATACGGCTAGTTTGTCAACAAGTCTAATTTCTACTTTTGGGTCGAAGTCTGATCTTGCAGAGGTTCGTTCAATATAGTCTCCAGAAATTCTCACAGTATTTGAAGAGATGAGACCGGAGTTTGATATAAGCTGACCATGGTTTTACGAGTATATAGAGGTAAAACATGCTTTAAGGCACCTGGAAGAGATCTCCGCAGATTTCCATCTGGAGTGTCATGTTTTTAGGCAAGCAGGCTGAGCGTAATCCGATTTCTGGACGGTATGGTTCACTTCGGTCCTATTCAGTATATACCACAACGAGGATGAAGAACCATAGGAAGAGAGACCTGGGACAGTTAGGGGTAATCCAGTTATGAATTGTACACTTCAAGCACTTTTGCAGTTGCTAATACTCCAGAGCACTGGAAGATGGGTGTACGTGAACGTCTACTTCTTGAGGTGGAGGTGTTAAATGGTGCACATTCTCCATGCATCGCAGATTGTGCAGGTCCGCAGACCACCTCAAGAGATTTTGCAGATATTTTGTAGATAATGCTACAAGCAAAGTAGGAAATCGAACTGAGACTGTGCTTTGTGTGGTGGACACTCTTTACATAAATATGTTAAGATCTTACTTTTTTTGCACCAATCCTGATCCAAGACAATGTAGACAAGAAATAGTCTAACTGCCATTCCAATGGTCTTAATGAACCCAAATGAAGTTTATATCACATACTAAAGTAATGACATAAAAATATTTTTAACTCGGGTTACTGAACTGAAATTTTGTGGGAGCGACTTTTAACCCCTTCGCTGCTAGGCCTTTTCCCCTCCTGTGCTAAGCCCTTTTTGGGCTATTTGAGGTAGTGCGCGCTTAGGCCCCTGTAACTTTTTGACCACATTAGGTATCCACGCCAAATTTGCGTCCTTTTCTTCCAACATCTTGGGGATTCTAAAGGTACCCAGGGTTTGTGGATTCTCCTAGAGGGTTCCCAGAAATTAGTCAAAATACAGCAATTTTTTTTTTTTTTTGTGAAAAATGTGAAAAATGGGCTGCAAATGAAAGCTTCTGGGTTTTTCTCTGCAAATGGTATCAAAAAAGGGTTTGTGGGGCTGAAATCACAATTTCTCCAGCTTTTAGGGAATGACAGACTTTTGTTAGAAAACCAACATTTTTTACACAGTTTTGGCATTTTTCTGGGACATACCCTATTTTTGCTATTTTTTGTGCTTTCAACCTCCTTCCAGTTAACGGTAGAAAAGGGTAACAAAACAATAATGGATCCTGGAAAGCTATACATTTTTGAAAAGTAGACAAAATTCTGAATTCAGCAAGGGGTCATTTGCGTAGATCCATCAAGGTTTCTTTATAGAAATTTACAGGCAAATATATGAGAAATTAAAAATTTGTTGAAAAAAGCAGCCTCTTGAGTCAACGTTTTTACCTGTAACTTCTTCGAATTATGACATCTCTTTGAAAGCAATGTACCGTTACATCCGGTAGACCTTCCTGGTTGTGTGGACATATAGGACTTGTAGGTTCATCAAGAGCCCAACGAACCCAGAGTAGAAAAATGAGCAGCATTTTGTAATGTTTTTTTTTTTTGGTCCGGGTATATAGCAATTATTGTGGGAAAATGTATACTTGGAAAAATCGGTATGAAAGTCACCTATGTATTTCTGAAATGGGAACAAATTACAGAGTTCAGAAACAGTGCATATTTGCACATTTTCGAAATTGGGAATACTCATATTTGCATGACAATTATTGGTCATTTTTCAAAATGACTTTTTTTTTACACAATGTCTTTCATTTGGAAGGGAGAAATGCATCAAAAATCAACAGGTAATAACAGTAGCTTTACAAATTTGAACTACCCTAAGTCTCCCGAGAAAAATGGTACCTCACTTGTGTGGGTAGGCATAGTGCCCACGACAGGAAGTGGCTCAAAACCTAAGGTGAACACACCACATTTTCACACTGAAAATTTACACTTTTTTTGCAAAGAGTCTAGCTGTAGTTTTTGAACCCTAGCCCTGCCGGCACCTAGGGAAACCTAGCAAACCTATACATTTTTGAAAACTAGACACCCAGGGGAATCCAGGATGGGGTGACTTGACTGCCTCCCACCATGGTCTGTTACCCAGAATCCCTTGCAAACGTAAAAAATTGAAAAAAAAACCACATTTTCCCCACATTTCTGTGATGCAAAGTTCTGGAATCTGCGTGGATCCACAAATTTCCACCCACCCCGCGTTCCCCAAAGTCCTACGAGAAAAATGGTACCTCACTTGTGCGGGTCGGCCTAGTGCCCGCGACAGGAAACGGCGCAAAACGCAACGTGGTTTTGGAGTGAAAAATGACCCTTTTTTTGGCAAAGTGACTAGCTGTAGATTTTGTACCCTAGCCCTGCCGGCACCTAGGGAAACCTAGCAAACCTATACATTTCTGAAAACTAGACACCCAGGGGAATCCAGGATGGGGTGACTTGACTGCCTCCCACCATGGTCTGTTACCCAGAATCCCTTGCAAACGTAAAAAATTGAAAAAAAAACCACATTTTCCCCACATTTCTGTGATGCAAAGTTCTGGAATCTGCGTGGATCCACAAATTTCCACCCACCCCGCGTTCCCCAAAGTCCTACGAGAAAAATGGTACCTCACTTGTGCGGGTCGGCCTAGTGCCCGCGACAGGAAACGGCGCAAAACGCAACGTGGTTTTGGAGTGAAAAATGACCCTTTTTTTGGCAAAGTGACTAGCTGTAGATTTTGTACCCTAGCCCTGCCGGCACCTAGGGAAACCTAGCAAACCTATACATTTCTGAAAACTAGACACCCAGGGGAATCCAGGATGGGGTGACTTGACTGCCTCCCACCATGGTCTGTTACCCAGAATCCCTTGCAAACGTAAAAAATTGACAAAAAAACCACATTTTCCCCACATTTCTGTGATGGAAAGTTCTGGAATCTGCGTGGATCCACAAATTTCCACCCACCCCGCGTTCCCCAAAGTCCTACGAGAAAAATGGTACCTCACTTGTGCGGGTCGGCCTAGTGCCCGCGACAGGAAACGGCGCAAAACGCAACGTGGTTTTGGAGTGAAAAATGACCCTTTTTTTGGCAAAGTGACTAGCTGTAGATTTTGTACCCTAGCCCTGCCGGCACCTAGGGAAACCTAGCAAACCTATACATTTCTGAAAACTAGACACCCAGGGGAATCCAGGATGGGGTGACTTGACTGCCTCCCACCATGGTCTGTTACCCAGAATCCCTTGCAAACGTAAAAAATTGACAAAAAAAACACATTTTCCCCACATTTCTGTGATGGAAAGTTCTGGAATCTGCGTGGATCCACAAATTTCCACCCACCCCGCGTTCCCCAAAGTCCTACGAGAAAAATGGTACCTCACTTGTGCGGGTCGGCCTAGTGCCCGCGACAGGAAACGGCGCAAAACGCAACGTGGTTTTGGAGTGAAAAATGACCCTTTTTTTGGCAAAGTGACTAGCTGTAGATTTTGTACCCTAGCCCTGCCGGCACCTAGGGAAACCTAGCAAACCTATACATTTCTGAAAACTAGACACCCAGGGGAATCCAGGATGGGGTGACTTGACTGCCTCCCACCATGGTCTGTTACCCAGAATCCCTTGCAAACGTAAAAAATTGACAAAAAAAACACATTTTCCCCACATTTCTGTGATGGAAAGTTCTGGAATCTGTGTGGATCCACAAATTTCCACCCACCCCGCGTTCCCCAAAGTCCTACGAGAAAAATGGTACCTCACTTGTGCGGGTCGGCCTAGTGCCCGCGACAGGAAACGGCGCAAAACGCAACATGGTTTTGGAGTGAAAAATGACCCTTTTTTTGGCAAAGTGACTAGCTGTAGATTTTGTACCCTAGCCCTGCCGGCACCTAGGGAAACCTAGCAAACCTATACATTTCTGAAAACTAGACACCCAGGGGAATCCAGGATGGGGTGACTTGACTGCCTCCCACCATGGTCTGTTACCCAGAATCCCTTGCAAACGTAAAAAATTGACAAAAAAAACACATTTTCCCCACATTTCTGTGATGGAAAGTTCTGGAATCTGCGTGGATCCACAAATTTCCACCCACCCCGCGTTCCCCAAAGTCCTACGAGAAAAATGGTACCTCACTTGTGCGGGTCGGCCTAGTGCCCGCGACAGGAAACGGCGCAAAACGCAACGTGGTTTTGGAGTGAAAAATGACCCTTTTTTTGGCAAAGTGACTAGCTGTAGATTTTGTACCCTAGCCCTGCCGGCACCTAGGGAAACCTAGCAAACCTATACATTTCTGAAAACTAGACACCCAGGGGAATCCAGGATGGGGTGACTTGACTGCCTCCCACCATGGTCTGTTACCCAGAATCCCTTGCAAACGTAAAAAATTGACAAAAAAAACACATTTTCCCCACATTTCTGTGATGGAAAGTTCTGGAATCTGCGTGGATCCACAAATTTCCACCCACCCCGCGTTCCCCAAAGTCCTACGAGAAAAATGGTACCTCACTTGTGCGGGTCGGCCTAGTGCCCGCGACAGGAAACGGCGCAAAACGCAACATGGTTTTGGAGTGAAAAATGACCCTTTTTTTGGCAAAGTGACTAGCTGTAGATTTTGTACCCTAGCCCTGCCGGCACCTAGGGAAACCTAGCAAACCTATACATTTCTGAAAACTAGACACCCAGGGGAATCCAGGATGGGGTGACTTGACTGCCTCCCACCATGGTCTGTTACCCAGAATCCCTTGCAAACATAAAAAATTGACAAAAAAAACACATTTTCCCCACATTTCTGTGATGGAAAGTTCTGGAATCTGCGTGGATCCACAAATTTCCACCCACCCCGCGTTCCCCAAAGTCCTACGAGAAAAATGGTACCTCACTTGTGCGGGTCGGCCTAGTGCCCGCGACAGGAAACGGCGCAAAACGCAACATGGTTTTGGAGTGAAAAATGACCCTTTTTTTGGCAAAGTGACTAGCTGTAGATTTTGTACCCTAGCCCTGCCGGCACCTAGGGAAACCTAGCAAACCTATACATTTCTGAAAACTAGACACCCAGGGGAATCCAGGATGGGGTGACTTGACTGCCTCCCACCATGGTCTGTTACCCAGAATCCCTTGCAAACGTAAAAAATTGACAAAAAAAACACATTTTCCCCACATTTCTGTGATGGAAAGTTCTGGAATCTGCGTGGATCCACAAATTTCCACCCACCCCGCGTTCCCCAAAGTCCTACGAGAAAAATGGTACCTCACTTGTGCGGGTCGGCCTAGTGCCCGCGACAGGAAACGGCGCAAAACGCAACGTGGTTTTGGAGTGAAAAATGACCCTTTTTTTGGCAAAGTGACTAGCTGTAGATTTTGTACCCTAGCCCTGCCGGCACCTAGGGAAACCTAGCAAACCTATACATTTCTGAAAACTAGACACCCAGGGGAATCCAGGATGGGGTGACTTGACTGCCTCCCACCATGGTCTGTTACCCAGAATCCCTTGCAAACGTAAAAAATTGACAAAAAAAACACATTTTCCCCACATTTCTGTGATGGAAAGTTCTGGAATCTGCGTGGATCCACAAATTTCCACCCACCCCGCGTTCCCCAAAGTCCTACGAGAAAAATGGTACCTCACTTGTGCGGGTCGGCCTAGTGCCCGCGACAGGAAACGGCGCAAAACGCAACGTGGTTTTGGAGTGAAAAATGACCCTTTTTTTGGCAAAGTGACTAGCTGTAGATTTTGTACCCTAGCCCTGCCGGCACCTAGGGAAACCTAGCAAACCTATACATTTCTGAAAACTAGACACCCAGGGGAATCCAGGATGGGGTGACTTGACTGCCTCCCACCATGGTCTGTTACCCAGAATCCCTTGCAAACGTAAAAAATTGACAAAAAAAACACATTTTCCCCACATTTCTGTGATGGAAAGTTCTGGAATCTGCGTGGATCCACAAATTTCCACCCACCCCGCGTTCCCCAAAGTCCTACGAGAAAAATGGTACCTCACTTGTGCGGGTCGGCCTAGTGCCCGCGACAGGAAACGGCGCAAAACGCAACGTGGTTTTGGAGTGAAAAATGACCCTTTTTTTGGCAAAGTGACTAGCTGTAGATTTTGTACCCTAGCCCTGCCGGCACCTAGGGAAACCTAGCAAACCTATACATTTCTGAAAACTAGACACCCAGGGGAATCCAGGATGGGGTGACTTGACTGCCTCCCACCATGGTCTGTTACCCAGAATCCCTTGCAAACGTAAAAAATTGACAAAAAAAACACATTTTCCCCACATTTCTGTGATGGAAAGTTCTGGAATCTGCGTGGATCCACAAATTTCCACCCACCCCGCGTTCCCCAAAGTCCTACGAGAAAAATGGTACCTCACTTGTGCGGGTCGGCCTAGTGCCCGCGACAGGAAACGGCGCAAAACGCAACGTGGTTTTGGAGTGAAAAATGACCCTTTTTTTTGGCAAAGTGACTAGCTGTAGATTTTGTACCCTAGCCCTGCCGGCACCTAGGGAAACCTAGCAAACCTATACATTTCTGAAAACTAGACACCCAGGGGAATCCAGGATGGGGTGACTTGACTGCCTCCCACCATGGTCTGTTACCCAGAATCCCTTGCAAACGTAAAAAATTGACAAAAAAAACACATTTTCCCCACATTTCTGTGATGGAAAGTTCTGGAATCTGCGTGGATCCACAAATTTCCACCCACCCCGCGTTCCCCAAAGTCCTACGAGAAAAATGGTACCTCACTTGTGCGGGTCGGCCTAGTGCCCGCGACAGGAAACGGCGCAAAACGCAACGTGGTTTTGGAGTGAAAAATGACCCTTTTTTTGGCAAAGTGACTAGCTGTAGATTTTGTACCCTAGCCCTGCCGGCACCTAGGGAAACCTACCAAACCTATACATTTCTGAAAACTAGACACCCGGCGGTTTCCAGGGAGGTATGGCTTGCGTGGATCCCCCAACGTTTCCTTACCCAGAATCCCCTGCAAACCTCAATTTTTGCTCAAAAAATCACTTTTTTAACACATTTTGGGGTGGGAAAGTAGTGGCATCACCGGGCTCACACAAATTTACCACCACCCAGCGTTCCCCCAGGTCTCCCGGTAAAAATGGTGCCTCACTTGTGTGGGAGGCCCAAGTACCCGCGGCAGGCAAGGGCCCCAAAGGTAGTGAGGCCACCTCAAGATGGCCTATCGCCAAACCACCTGGTTTTGCAAGGGGGGTCACTTTGGTTTTTGGCCCGGTGCGCGGCGGCCATCTAGGGAAACCTACCAAACCCAGGCATTTTTGAAAACTAGACACCCGGCGGCTTCCAGGGAGGTATGGCTTGCGTGGATCCCCCAACGTTTCCTTACCCAGAATCCCCTGCAAACCTCAATTTTTGCTCAAAAAATCACTTTTTTCACACATTTTGGGGTGGGAAAGTAGTGGCATCACCGGGCTCACACAAATTTACCACCACCCAGCGTTCCCCCAGGTCTCCCGGTAAAAATGGTGCCTCACTTGTGTGGGAGGCCCAAGTACCCGCGGCAGGCAAGGGCCCCAAACGTAGTGAGGCCACCTCAAGATGGCCTATCGCCAAACCACCTGGTTTTGCAAGGGGGGTCACTTTGGTTTTTGGCCCGGTGCGCGGCGGCCATCTAGGGAAACCTACCAAACCCAGGCATTTTTGAAAACTAGACACCCGGCGGCTTCCAGGGAGGTATGGCTTGCGTGGATCCCCCAACGTTTCCTTACCCAGAATCCCCTGCAAACCTCAATTTTTGCTCAAAAAATCACTTTTTTCACACATTTTGGGGTGGGAAAGTAGTGGCATCACCGGGCTCACACAAATTTACCACCACCCAGCGTTCCCCCAGGTCTCCCGGTAAAAATGGTGCCTCACTTGTGTGGGAGGCCCAAGTACCCGCGGCAGGCAAGGGCCCCAAACGTAGTGAGGCCACCTCAAGATGGCCTATCGCCAAACCACCTGGTTTTGCAAGGGGGGTCACTTTGGTTTTTGGCCCGGTGCGCGGCGGCCATCTAGGGAAACCTACCAAACCCAGGCATTTTTGAAAACTAGACACCCGGCGGCTTCCAGGGAGGTATGGCTTGCGTGGATCCCCCAACGTTTCCTTACCCAGAATCCCCTGCAAACCTCAATTTTTGCTCAAAAAATCACTTTTTTCACACATTTTGGGGTGGGAAAGTAGTGGCATCACCGGGCTCACACAAATTTACCACCACCCAGCGTTCCCCCAGGTCTCCCGGTAAAAATGGTGCCTCACTTGTGTGGGAGGCCCAAGTACCCGCGGCAGGCAAGGGCCCCAAACGTAGTGAGGCCACCTCAAGATGGCCTATCGCCAAACCACCTGGTTTTGCAAGGGGGGTCACTTTGGTTTTTGGCCCGGTGCGCGGCGGCCATCTAGGGAAACCTACCAAACCCAGGCATTTTTGAAAACTAGACACCCGGCGGCTTCCAGGGAGGTATGGCTTGCGTGGATCCCCCAACGTTTCCTTACCCAGAATCCCCTGCAAACCTCAATTTTTGCTCAAAAAATCACTTTTTTCACACATTTTGGGGTGGGAAAGTAGTGGCATCACCGGGCTCACACAAATTTACCACCACCCAGCGTTCCCCCAGGTCTCCCGGTAAAAATGGTGCCTCACTTGTGTGGGAGGCCCAAGTACCCGCGGCAGGCAAGGGCCCCAAACGTAGTGAGGCCACCTCAAGATGGCCTATCGCCAAACCACCTGGTTTTGCAAGGGGGGTCACTTTGGTTTTTGGCCCGGTGCGCGGCGGCCATCTAGGGAAACCTACCAAACCCAGGCATTTTTGAAAACTAGACACCCGGCGGCTTCCAGGGAGGTATGGCTTGCGTGGATCCCCCAACGTTTCCTTACCCAGAATCCCCTGCAAACCTCAATTTTTGCTCAAAAAATCACATTTTTAACACATTTGGGGGTGGGAAAGTAGTGGCATCACCGGGCTCACACAAATTTACCACCACCCAGCGTTCCCCCAGGTCTCCCGGTAAAAATGGTGCCTCACTTGTGTGGGAGGCCCAAGTACCCGCGGCAGGCAAGGGCCCCAAACGTAGTGAGGCCACCTCAAGATGGCCTATCGCCAAACCACCTGGTTTTGCAAGGGGGGTCACTTTGGTTTTTGGCCCGGTGCGCGGCGGCCATCTAGGGAAACCTACCAAACCCAGGCATTTTTGAAAACTAGACACCCGGCGGCTTCCAGGGAGGTATGGCTTGCGTGGATCCCCCAACGTTTCCTTACCCAGAATCCCCTGCAAACCTCAATTTTTGCTCAAAAAATCACTTTTTTCACACATTTTGGGGTGGGAAAGTAGTGGCATCACCGGGCTCACACAAATTTACCACCACCCAGCGTTCCCCCAGGTCTCCCGGTAAAAATGGTGCCTCACTTGTGTGGGAGGCCCAAGTACCCGCGGCAGGCAAGGGCCCCAAACGTAGTGAGGCCACCTCAAGATGGCCTATCGCCAAACCACCTGGTTTTGCAAGGGGGGTCACTTTGGTTTTTGGCCCGGTGCGCGGCGGCCATCTAGGGAAACCTACCAAACCCAGGCATTTTTGAAAACTAGACACCCGGCGGCTTCCAGGGAGGTATGGCTTGCGTGGATCCCCCAACGTTTCCTTACCCAGAATCCCCTGCAAACCTCAATTTTTGCTCAAAAAATCACATTTTTAACACATTTGGGGGTGGGAAAGTAGTGGCATCACCGGGCTCACACAAATTTACCACCACCCAGCGTTCCCCCAGGTCTCCCGGTAAAAATGGTGCCTCACATGTGTGGGAGGCCCAAGTACCCGCGGCAGGCAAGGGCCCCAAACGTAGTGAGGCCACCTCAAGATGGCCTATCGCCAAACCACCTGGTTTTGCAAGGGGGGTCACTTTGGTTTTTGGCCCGGTGCGCGGCGGCCATCTAGGGAAACCTACCAAACCCAGGCATTTTTGAAAACTAGACACCCGGCGGCTTCCAGGGAGGTATGGCTTGCGTGGATCCCCCAACGTTTCCTTACCCAGAATCCCCTGCAAACCTCAATTTTTGCTCAAAAAATCACATTTTTAACACATTTGGGGGTGGGAAAGTAGTGGCATCACCGGGCTCACACAAATTTACCACCACCCAGCGTTCCCCCAGGTCTCCCGGTAAAAATGGTGCCTCACTTGTGTGGGAGGCCCAAGTACCCGCGGCAGGCAAGGGCCCCAAACGTAGTGAGGCAACATCAACATTGCCTATCCCAAAGGTCGCCTCACTACGTTTGGGGCCCTTGCCTGCCGCGGGTACTTGGGCCTCCCACACAAGTGAGGCACCATTTTTACCGGGAGACCTGGGGGAACGCTGGGTGGTGGTAAATTTGTGTGAGCCCGGTGATGCCACTACTTTCCCACCCCAAAATGTGTGAAAAAAGTGATTTTTTGAGCAAAAATTGAGGTTTGCAGGGGATTCTGGGTAAGGAAACGTTGGGGGATCCACGCAAGCCATACCTCCCTGGAAGCCGCCGGGTGTCTAGTTTTCAAAAATGCCTGGGTTTGGTAGGTTTCCCTAGATGGCCGCCGCGCACCGGGCCAAAAACCAAAGTGACCCCCCTTGCAAAACCAGGTGGTTTGGCGATAGGCCATCTTGAGGTGGCCTCACTACGTTTGGGGCCCTTGCCTGCCGCGGGTACTTGGGCCTCCCACACAAGTGAGGCACCATTTTTACCGGGAGACCTGGGGGAACGCTGGGTGGTGGTAAATTTGTGTGAGCCCGGTGATGCCACTACTTTCCCACCCCAAAATGTGTGAAAAAAGTGATTTTTTGAGCAAAAATTGAGGTTTGCAGGGGATTCTGGGTAAGGAAACGTTGGGGGATCCACGCAAGCCATACCTCCCTGGAAGCCGCCGGGTGTCTAGTTTTCAAAAATGCCTGGGTTTGGTAGGTTTCCCTAGATGGCCGCCGCGCACCGGGCCAAAAACCAAAGTGACCCCCCTTGCAAAACCAGGTGGTTTGGCGATAGGCCATCTTGAGGTGGCCTCACTACCTTTGGGGCCCTTGCCTGCCGCGGGTACTTGGGCCTCCCACACAAGTGAGGCACCATTTTTACCGGGAGACCTGGGGGAACGCTGGGTGGTGGTAAATTTGTGTGAGCCCGGTGATGCCACTACTTTCCCACCCCAAAATGTGTGAAAAAAGTGATTTTTTGAGCAAAAATTGAGGTTTGCAGGGGATTCTGGGTAAGGAAACGTTGGGGGATCCACGCAAGCCATACCTCCCTGGAAGCCGCCGGGTGTCTAGTTTTCAAAAATGCCTGGGTTTGGTAGGTTTCCCTAGATGGCCGCCGCGCACCGGGCCAAAAACCAAAGTGACCCCCCTTGCAAAACCAGGTGGTTTGGCGATAGGCCATCTTGAGGTGGCCTCACTACCTTTGGGGCCCTTGCCTGCCGCGGGTACTTGGGCCTCCCACACAAGTGAGGCACCATTTTTACCGGGAGACCTGGGGGAACGCTGGGTGGTGGTAAATTTGTGTGAGCCCGGTGATGCCACTACTTTCCCACCCCAAAATGTGTGAAAAAAGTGATTTTTTGAGCAAAAATTGAGGTTTGCAGGGGATTCTGGGTAAGGAAACGTTGGGGGATCCACGCAAGCCATACCTCCCTGGAAGCCGCCGGGTGTCTAGTTTTCAAAAATGCCTGGGTTTGGTAGGTTTCCCTAGATGGCCGCCGCGCACCGGGCCAAAAACCAAAGTGACCCCCCTTGCAAAACCAGGTGGTTTGGCGATAGGCCATCTTGAGGTGGCCTCACTACGTTTGGGGCCCTTGCCTGCCGCGGGTACTTGGGCCTCCCACACAAGTGAGGCACCATTTTTACCGGGAGACCTGGGGGAACGCTGGGTGGTGGTAAATTTGTGTGAGCCCGGTGATGCCACTACTTTCCCACCCCAAAATGTGTGAAAAAAGTGATTTTTTGAGCAAAAATTGAGGTTTGCAGGGGATTCTGGGTAAGGAAACGTTGGGGGATCCACGCAAGCCATACCTCCCTGGAAGCCGCCGGGTGTCTAGTTTTCAAAAATGCCTGGGTTTGGTAGGTTTCCCTAGATGGCCGCCGCGCACCGGGCCAAAAACCAAAGTGACCCCCCTTGCAAAACCAGGTGGTTTGGCGATAGGCCATCTTGAGGTGGCCTCACTACGTTTGGGGCCCTTGCCTGCCGCGGGTACTTGGGCCTCCCACACAAGTGAGGCACCATTTTTACCGGGAGACCTGGGGGAACGCTGGGTGGTGGTAAATTTGTGTGAGCCCGGTGATGCCACTACTTTCCCACCCCAAAATGTGTGAAAAAAGTGATTTTTTGAGCAAAAATTGAGGTTTGCAGGGGATTCTGGGTAAGGAAACGTTGGGGGATCCACGCAAGCCATACCTCCCTGGAAGCCGCCGGGTGTCTAGTTTTCAAAAATGCCTGGGTTTGGTAGGTTTCCCTAGATGGCCGCCGCGCACCGGGCCAAAAACCAAAGTGACCCCCCTTGCAAAACCAGGTGGTTTGGCGATAGGCCATCTTGAGGTGGCCTCACTACGTTTGGGGCCCTTGCCTGCCGCGGGTACTTGGGCCTCCCACACAAGTGAGGCACCATTTTTACCGGGAGACCTGGGGGAACGCTGGGTGGTGGTAAATTTGTGTGAGCCCGGTGATGCCACTACTTTCCCACCCCAAAATGTGTGAAAAAAGTGATTTTTTGAGCAAAAATTGAGGTTTGCAGGGGATTCTGGGTAAGGAAACGTTGGGGGATCCACGCAAGCCATACCTCCCTGGAAGCCGCCGGGTGTCTAGTTTTCAAAAATGCCTGGGTTTGGTAGGTTTCCCTAGATGGCCGCCGCGCACCGGGCCAAAAACCAAAGTGACCCCCCTTGCAAAACCAGGTGGTTTGGCGATAGGCCATCTTGAGGTGGCCTCACTACCTTTGGGGCCCTTGCCTGCCGCGGGTACTTGGGCCTCCCACACAAGTGAGGCACCATTTTTACCGGGAGACCTGGGGGAACGCTGGGTGGTGGTAAATTTGTGTGAGCCCGGTGATGCCACTACTTTCCCACCCCAAAATGTGTGAAAAAAGTGATTTTTTGAGCAAAAATTGAGGTTTGCAGGGGATTCTGGGTAAGGAAACATTGGGGGATCCACGCAAGCCATACCTCCCTGGAAGCCGCCGGGTGTCTAGTTTTCAAAAATGCCTGGGTTTGGTAGGTTTCCCTAGATGGCCGCCGCGCACCGGGCCAAAAACCAAAGTGACCCCCCTTGCAAAACCAGGTGGTTTGGCGATAGGCCATCTTGAGGTGGCCTCACTACCTTTGGGGCCCTTGCCTGCCGCGGGTACTTGGGCCTCCCACACAAGTGAGGCACCATTTTTACCGGGAGACCTGGGGGAACGCTGGGTGGTGGTAAATTTGTGTGAGCCCGGTGATGCCACTACTTTCCCACCCCAAAATGTGTGAAAAAAGTGATTTTTTGGGCAAAAATTGAGGTTTGCAGGGGATTCTGGGTAAGGAAACGTTGGGGGATCCACGCAAGCCATACCTCCCTGGAAGCCGCCGGGTGTCTAGTTTTCAAAAATGCCTGGGTTTGGTAGGTTTCCCTAGATGGCCGCCGAGCCCTGGGCAAAAAACAAAAGTAACCCCCCTTGCATAACCAGATTACCTATTGTTACTACAGCGTGAGAATTTAGGAATAATACTGCAAAGAAAATGTGGCAGACAATTTGAGGTTTACAGGACAATGGGGATAAAAAATATTTTTCAAATCACTAGAGAGACATCACCATGAACTCCCAAAGGTTTTCGACAATATCTACAGTTGGTGGGTTATTCTTACATGGAAAGTGTACCTTGGCAGAGAAACAAAAAAAAAAGATTCCTGCACAACCATCTATTCCTCAAACACACACACATACTGGTTGGATTTGGCACGAGGGCAAGTCATGGTTCAGTGTATTAAATTTTATTAACAAGAGATTTCACAAATATGAAATGCACTGTCAATAATTAAATTCACAAAAATCCAAACCAATGACTTGCAGCTCGTGAGCTGTAAAGCCACGTCAAGGCACCAACCGCTTTACAGGCCATTCACACACCTTTCATACGTGATACAAACAAGACCATTCGCACCACCAGGTACAAAAGCAACACAGTACAAAAATCACCAAAAAGGGACAAGGTACACCCTGCTTCAAAAAAACAAATATTACTGCACAGTCATCTAACCCGCAAGCACACGCACATACTGGTTGGATTTGGCACGAGGGTGAGTGATGGTTCAGTAGATAAAATTGTATTACCAAGTGATTTCACAAAAAATGAAATGCACTGGTAATAATTGAAAGGGCAAGAAACTGAACCATTGACTCACAGCTCGTGAGCTGTAAAGCCACGACAAGGCACCAACCTCTTTACAGGCCATTCATACACCTTTCATACGTGTGAGACATACAAAACCATTCACACCGCCAGCCGCGGGCCCATCACATAACAAAACTCACACCGGCACACAGCGCCATTCAAGGGCCCATCACTTTCACACGCCCACAATCCAGACACAGCAACTACACAGGCAGAAGGATTGCGTGGAGTGGCACTCAGCTAGCAGTGTGTGTAGTGACCAGCAGAAAGTCACTACTCACACACAGCCAGCCAAGCACCGGTCGACACACACCGCTAGCCAAACGCCAGTCCACGCACACCGCTAGCCAAGCGCCAGTCCAGGCACACCACCATCCAATCGCCAGTCCAGGCACACCGGCAGCCAATCGCCAATCCACCTACACCGCCAGCCAAGCTCCAGTCCACGGACACCACCAGACAAGCACCATTCCACACACACCGCCAGCCAAGCTCCAGTCCACACACACCACCAGACAAGCTCCAGTCCACGGACACCACCAGCCAAGCTCCAGTCCACGGACACCACCAGCCAAACACCAGTCCGCACACACCACCAGTCCACACACACTGCCAGCCAAGAACCAGTCCACGCACAGCGCCAGCCAAGCACCATTCCACGCACACCACCAGCCAAGCACCATTCCACGCACACCGCCAGCCAAGCACCATTCCACGCACACCACCAGCCACGCACACCACCAGCCACGCACCAGTCCACGCACACCGCCAGTCCATGCACACCGCCAGTCCACGCACACCGTCAGCCAAGCACCATTCCACGCACACCACCAACCAAGTGCCAGTCCACACACACCAACAGCCAAGCGCAAGCCTACACACACCGCCATCACATTTTGGATTTTTTTAGAAAAAAATAAAAACACAAACAAATTGCAAATAGATACAAATTTTCTAACAGAAAATCAGCAACTAAATACATTGCACTAACACCAACCTTGAAACAGAATCAAATTATCCAAAGAATACAGACCAGCCAGTTCACTTTACCACTCAAGAATCCTCCCCAAAATTTTTTCGCGTGTGGTACGCTCTAAAACAAGCAGAGAGACACAGTGCAGGATGAGAGGGACAATCGGGGCAGTACATACGACACTCCTTCCGCGTACCTCTTCGCCAACAGACTCTACATCTCCTACTGGGAAAATCTTTTGCGGGTGTGGGAGGAATGTGATCTGGAAAGTGGCGTTCTTTCAATCTAGCAACATCCTCCACCAGTCCAACTCTAGGAACACTTGCCTGTTCCACTACAACAAGGCTGCCTATTACAGACTCCTGAAACTTAGCAAAAGTCATCTTTGACTCATGGCAAGAATCCTGGAACACAACAAAAGCATTAAACATTGCCAAGTGGAAAAGATGGATAGCCAACTTCTTGTACCAAATGTAAGCCTTACGAAGAGCAGTGTAAGGTTCCAACCTCTGATCTACTCTGTCAACACCACCCATGTACCTATTATAGTCTAAAACACATACAGGTTTGCGCGCTTCAGCGACCTGACCCCAAACAGTCACAGGTGCAGTGCTTTCATCATGGATGGAAGTCAGCATGTAGACATCTCTCCTGTCTGTAAACTTCACAGCAAGAAGCTCCTGGCAACGCAACGCACTGCACTGTCCCCGCACAAGCTTTTGACAAACAAGTTCTTTCGGAAAACCTTTACGGTTACAGCGGACTGTGCCACA
Organism: Triturus cristatus; assembly: GCF_964204655.1. Taxonomy (NCBI): domain Eukaryota; kingdom Metazoa; phylum Chordata; class Amphibia; order Caudata; family Salamandridae; genus Triturus; species Triturus cristatus. The sequence goes on from NC_140589.1 coordinate 1,399,926,578, forward strand.
AGCAAAAGTGTCCACTTTGGCCAATTCCCTGAACAACCGTACACCAGTGTAGAAGTTATCTACATATAAATGGTGGCCTTTGTTAAAAAATCCTCTTCCAAGTTCCCAAACAATTTTCTCAGTCACTCCAAAAGTGGACGGACAACCAGGGAGGTTAAACCTAGATTCCTTACCGGTGTACACCCTGAAATTGGAGACATATCCAGTCCTACTGTCACACAGCATATACAGCTTTATTCCATAGCGTGCCCTCTTACTAGGAATGTATTGCCTAAAAACCAAGCGGCCCTTGAACAACACCAAAGACTCATCCACTGCAATTTCTCTACCAGGGGCATAAATCTCAGAAAATCGATCAACAAAGTGATCAAGGACAGGCCTAATCTTAAAAAGACGGTCACAATCAGGGTGATCTCGTGGCAACGCTAAACCATTATCTACAAAGTGCATCATCCGAAGCAGAAGCAAATACCTGTCACGACTCATGACTGCCGGAAAAATAGACGTTGCCATCAAGGGACTGCTAGACCAATATGAAGCCAATGATGGCTTCCTTAGCAAGCCCATCAAAAAAGTTAAACCCAAGAACTTCTTCATCTCTTCAACATTTGTGGGAGTCCACCGGGTAGCTCTAGAGTGTGGCTTAAGACTGGCACTGTTGTCCCTCAAAAACTGTTCGGCATACAAATTAGTCTGCTCAACAATCTCTGCCAAAAACACATCGTCCATAAACAACTGAAAAAAATTTACAGGCAAAAAGTTCTCGGTATTCACTCTAGACCCTGGAACACCAGTAAACTCAGGAAATTCCGGCTGCACCATGCCAGGGGCAACCCAGAGGTCATCACTTTCAACGGGAAGACTTGCAGCCCCAGCCTGCAGCCCAGATGTCTCTTGCCGCACTACACCAACGGAAAGGCTTGCAGCCCCAGCCTGCAGCCCAGATGTCTCTTGCCGCACTACACCAACGGGAAGCCTTGCAGTCCCAGCCTGCAGCCCAGATGTCTCTTGCCGCACTACACCAACGGGAAGCCTTGCAGCCGCAGGCTGCAGCCCAGATGCCTCTTGCCGCACTATCGGCACATCAGTCTCCTCCTCTAACACAGGCACTTCATCCGCACTAAGAGTATCTTCATCATCCGATGACCCCATACGGAGAGAAAACTCACTGCCAGAATCTTCCCCTGCCCCCTCTCCCTCAGAAGCAGAGTCAGTCTCTGACCCAATATCAGAGGAAGACTCAAACAGCAAACCAACAACCTGCTGAGCAGTCATCCTGCGGCTAGCCATTATACCTACTAAGATGGAAGACTGCACAAACAAGTCAACAACAACCAACAATGTGCACACCAAGTAAGTAAAGAATTGTGTACCTTTATCACAAAGATCAATGTACTCAAAAACTATACAATCCAATTACAAGAGACAGCTGCACTCACCAGAAATAAACTCTGCAGTGACACAGCAAAGACCAACGATATCAAACTAGAAAGAAGAAAAAAAAACAAATTACTCACAAGACAACAAAATACACATCGAGCACCAATGCAAAAAGTTTTTGACACTCAAAAACCAAACATACTGCTATTATTACACCATTTGCAAAAAAAAAACAGGCAGAGAAATCAAACACATTTACATTGTACAAAAATAAGTCTCTTACCAAACTACACAAACAGCAGAACCACCAGCCACAAAACGGCAACGTGAAAAGAAGAAAAGCCTTCACCTAGAACAAAAAAGTAAACAAAAAAAAAACATTACAATTGGAAATCACAAAAAATATAACAATAAACATTCTAACATGCTATGTCACTACCCAAATGGTCAATCGGGTTGTGTGCCAGGTGGGGCAGAAAACAAATTGCACCCTGGAAGCGAGGGGTCACTTCTATTTTTATTTGAACTAATTCCCTGGGGTCTAGTGGGCTTTTCTGCCCCCCGTGGGAGCAGAAACGGCGAAAAAATAAAACCGATCCCCCGGGCAGAAAAGTCTTCAAAAAATTTAGGGGCCCAAGGAAGCGACCCTTGCCCAAGGGGTCGCTTCCTACAATAATATTTATATCCCTGGTGTCTAGTGGGCTTTTCTGCCCCCCCCCCCCCAGGAGCAGAAATGGCAAAAAAATAACACCGATCTGCCCCCAGAGGGGGCAGAAAAGTCTTCCAAATATTTAGGGGCCCTAGGAAGCGACCCTTGCCCAAGGGGTCGCTTCCTTCATAAATACTGATATCCCTAGTGTCTAGTGGGCTTTTCTGCCCCCCCTGGGAGCAGAAACGGCGAAAAAAAAACACCGATCTGCCCCCAGAGGGGGCAGAAAAGTCTTCAAATAATAAATGGCCCCAAGGAAGCGACCCTTACCCAAGGGGTCGCTTCCTACATAAATACTAATATCCCTGGTGTCTAGTGGGCTTTTCTGCCCCCCCCTGGGAGCAGAAACGGCGAAAAAAAAACACCGATCTGCCCCCAGAGGGGGCAGAAAAGTCTTCAGATATAAATTGGCCCCAAGGAAGCGACCCTTACCCAAGGGGTCGCTTCCAACATAAATACTAATATCCCTGGTGTCTAGTGGGCTTTTCTGCCCCCCCTGGGAGCAGAAACGGCGAAAAAAAAACACCGATCTGCCCCCAGAGGGGGCAGAAAAGTCTACAGAATAATAATTGGCCCCAGGAAGCGACCCTTACCCAAGGGGTCGCTTCCAACATAAATACTAATATCCCTGGTGTCTAGTGGGCTTTTCTGCCCCCCCTGGGAGCAGAAACGGTGAAAAAAAAACACCGATCTGCCCCCAGAGGGGGCAGAAAAGTCTACAGATAATAATTGGCCCCAGGAAGCGACCCTTACCCAAGGGGTCGCTTCCAAAATAAAAAAAAACACATCCCTGGTGTCTAGTGGGGCATCCCTGCTCCACGATCGCGACGCTGTGCGCGATCGTGGAGCAGGAATGCCCTGTATTGAGACATCAGGGGAGAGGAAATACTCTTTCCTCTCCCCCGACGCCTCAATACACTCTACAAGGCCCCCGCCACCCCACCGGAGCAAACACCACTCACCTTCCTCTATGGACGCCTGGAAGCAAATGGCTTCCAGGCGTCCGAGCACTTCCTGATGACGCCAGCGCGCGCTGTGCGCGCTGACGTCACCAGGAAGCGTGGGGGGGCTCGGGGGTGGCAGCGGAAACTCTTCCGCTGCCATCCCCGTCTGTGGGGGCACGATCGGTGCCCCAGGGGGGGAGCGCCAGCGCTTCCCCCAGGGGCTGTCCTCATGACGGAGCGGTTCCGTCATGAGCACAGCCCAACTGATGCTCATGACGGAACCGCTCCGTCATGAGCATCCAAGGGGTTAAAAGATGGATGCCAGGAAACAACAAACATAAGATTGAACCAAGAAGAATGGTTCATCAACTTGCTTTTTTCTTGAGTTGTGTTACTGCTTTCCTAGAATTCCCAACACTGCCACTTGGGCCGGACTGGCAACAGCAACCAGCCCTGGTAGGTTGCTTCTCCACCGACCCTAGGAACGGGAGGAGAGGGGGGTGTTAGCCGCTAAGCACAGCTACCGCTTTTCTTTCAGAGGGCCCATTTTGCAGCAGTGCAGCTAAACCGGCACGCTGGAAGAAAAGTGTCCCCCTGCGGCCACAAAACCGGCCCCAGCCCTCTGGCCCACCGGGGAAATGCCTGGTGCCCGCTACGGCCAGTCCGGCCGTGTCTGCCACTGTGAATAAGCTAGTGAGCTGCAATTGCAGAATGCGCCCTCAGTCAATGAGCTGAAGCCGCCTTCCCACTGCAAACCCAAAGTCAGCTGCCAAAAACTATGGCGGTACTATGTAGAGCAATACAGCAGAAAATTTGGGGAAGTACCATTAATTTTCCCCAGTATAAAGGAGGTTTAAAGGAAGTTAGTTCCTACCCCCATCACATTAAAGAAAAACACCACTGAAAAGACGCAGAGAAGTTTGTGGCAGATCGAGTAGATATGACCCTTATGTGTGCACTTCTAATCAATTAAAGATATTTGCACTTAAAATCCCAAGGACACAAAGAATTGACTAATGTGATCTGTACATAATGATACATCTCTGATGCATTTAAAGCATAGCAATCCAAAGATAAGGTGCACAAGAAAATCAAGTCCAATTTGAAAGACCTAAAAATGACACACGGATTCTCTGACGCAGAAGGTAAGTGGGATTTTCAGGCATAGGCAGGGGCCAAGCTTCTTTATTTTTTTAAAATATTTATAAAAAAAATTGTATTCATGAAATTGCAGCAGCAAGTTTACATAAATACATTACAAAATGACAAATTCATTAAATAACCAAAAATAGGCATCAACAGAAGATTGGCACACACAGATTAAAAATTCCTTCCGAGCACTAACCTCATGCCACCTGTGCCTAAAACCCAGCAGCTATATTTTATTTAAACAGAGACCCAGGTCGAAAACTGCCCCCTGATCCGCCTCCCTTTAATTCTAGCCCTCTTGTCTTTTCGTTCATAAAGTGCATTTTCTAAATTGTAGACATGTTGGAAGTGTCCCTTCCCTTGCTGAAAGGTCGGGGGTAAAGGGTCAAGCCAAGCCGAGGCCACACAGAGCCTAAAAACCTACGGGTCAAGCTTCATGACTTTCAGTAAAGAATCAAATGTGGTAGGAGTCCCATTCATTAGATAGCAATAACTTCAAATGGCAGCTGAACCAAACACAATACCCAAGACTAAAGCATGGGGAAACAAGTCAGTCATACATGCAATGTTTCTGAAGATTTCAATGGACTTCATAGTTTTTGAAGTGTATCCATTTCCCACTGCACTGCAGCAAAAGTGCTGTACAGAAACACTTTTTGGCTTGTTTCCTGTAATGTAACTGTACTTATCAACTTTTTAATCCGTTTTACCAGTTCCTATTTGCCCGGTGATATTCCAGTAATGATTTCTAATCCAGTGATTGAAATGTTAACTATCACAAACCTTTGCTTCTGCCGGGAATTCTCTAAATGAACTGAAGTGCCTCTATGGACTGAGCTGCTCTCAGTTTGGCCTATAGCTAACATCACACTACTTGTTATGAATCTCCCTTTACCACTTATCACTTTGACCTGCAACTACAGGTAACAAAATCTGTGAATATTCTGCCTTTTCTCACCTTAAGTTACTCTTAAGACTCAGCTCTGCGGCATCTCGTGTTCGCATCTATATTCATGGTCATAGGTGTGTGTGCATGTTTACTGATACTTGGATGGCGCACGCTTAGCTCGACCGCGACGCTGCACGGTACAACCCACGCATGCTAGGCTTGATCATTTATAGAGGCAGGTTGCTCATAGGTTCCTTATGTGTGGGTAGGTAGAGCGGATAGAAGATGTGGCTGTTTTATTTCTTTCTGGATTGGAGCAGGGTTGGAGCCACTCTGATATTGATGAGAATGTTGATCAGGAACCTTGGTGCTTAGATGAGGAATGATTTCCTTCTGTTTTTCCATCTTACATTTCTGCCATTGTTGCCTGCAATGCCCTGCTCATGATTTAATGCCGTCCACTGCAGGTGGTAATGTGTAAATACAGATATGCACAGGTGGCATTCCTGACGGCTTTGTAGGTGATAGAGTTCTTCTTGAAGGTGTCTTTAATGCCTTTCGGAGGTGCCAGAGTAGAGTTGGGAAGGCTGTTGTACCAGGCATTGCTACCGCAAGGTGAGAGAGAGCCAGTGCCTGCACTTCTTTTTCAGATCGGTTTTGGGTATTTAGGGTTTCACTTTTCTCAACAGGAAATGCGTATAACCATGGTCTCCTGGTTTCTTCTTAATGTTTTGATGAAAAAGGCTAAGTATGTTTTGAGAATGAATTTGTGTGACTTTGTGTTTGCTGTCCATTGGGAGGGCAAGCTGTCCAAGTTCAGGATGAGATAACCAGACTTGCTGAAGTTGTCTGGCACTGTTGGTGATCAGGAGGATCTCTTCTTCTTTTTGATGTTCAGTTCTAAGTATTTGCTTGCCATCCAGATCTTATTTAGATTGAGGCAAACTCTGAGCTGCTATATGTCACAGTACAAGGAGGTTTTGTGGTAGAGCTGCGTATCATCGTCCTTCCTATATCAGAAATAGGGGGAGATCAGAGGTATTACAGAGGAGGGCTCATACTCCTTACCCATGAAAGTACAACAAAAACACAAGAGCCCTACTCGGCATGTGGGCTATGCCTCCTTTGGAAAAAGCAAAAACTTTTTATGGTATAACCCCTTACCCACCAAGGTTTGCCCCTTGGTGGCATGCATCATCATTGGGCTCTTCCTGTTTCGCTGTGGAACGGGACGTGCTGCTACCTGTGCATTACACAGGAGAACTGTATAGCATCGAAGCACAAAATGGTGGATCTGTGTAGTAGTAAAAACTGTGTTTTATTCAGTCCTCCGAGAGATATAATTAAAATATGGGAAGAAAAAGTAGAAAGTATCCTCGGTTTTAATGACCCATCATTAGACAGGGTTTTTTAACCTGACTAGAGCCCCTCCAACTCCTATCATCCATCATTTTGTGGTTAGATACTACACAGTGCTCCCGTGTAATGCACAGGTAGCAGCGCTCCCTGTTCCGCAGCAGAACAAGAAGACCCCAAAGATTAAGCAAGCCACCAAGCGGTAACCCTGGTCATTGACGGCTATACTATAAAAAGCTTTTTGCTTTTTGTAAAGGGAGGTTTCACTCACATGTTCGAGAAGGGCTCTTGTTCTTTGTTGTACTTTAATTTTCCGTCTTCACATATCTTGATGCTCTTGCCAGTGAGTTATGTAGCTTTGGGAATCCATAGAGAGGCTGAAGATGAAGTGGCCAAGATGGATCATTGGAGGACTTGGCATTAGACAAGGAGTTTAGTGGATTTTGAGATTCCTATCTGGACAAGGTGATGGTGCTTGTTAATGCAAGAGATAAACCACTGTAGAACTTTGGCAGATAAGCCCATGTTCGTCTCCAGGATGTGGATCAATGCTTGATTATTGACTGAAAAGAAGGCGGTGGAGATATTGAGCAGAATCGAAGACCGGCTGCTGAGAAGTGCGTTGTTTATTACTGGAATGGTAGCAGTCTCTGTGTTGCTGCCTGTTCTGAAGCCTGATTGGTAGTCCGGTTCAAGGCTTTGCTCTTTGGTTGGATCATAAGTTGAGTAGAGATTGCTTTCTTCTTTCTTATTTTTGTCAGGAATGGTAGGTGAGTGATGGTGTAATATAGGTGGTGAGATTTAATGTTGTTCTTCAGCAGATGAAGGATCTGTGCAGTTTTAAGGTTGTCTTGGCTGCAGGAGGAATTCATGATGTTGATGAGGGGAAACGGCATATCCATAGAGGAAGTTTATGATGGACAAAGGTAGACTATTATTTTCAAAGAAGGTGGTTTTGAGGGAGTTGAGGATGGTGGTGAGTTCAGTGTGTGAGGTGTTAGTTGTAGGTTAGCCATTTTTGGTTGTGGGCTGGGATGTAGTGTGGGCATCTTTGTGAGTTATTTATGTTGTTTCTGATTTTGTTTATTTTCTCATGAAGAAATGCTTGACAGCATTACACTTAGCTTGTCATCTGAGTGTAGATATGTGGGTTGTAGAGTGGATTGCCACAACGCTTGACAGCCATGAAGAGTGTTTTGCTTCTCTTGGTTGCTTTGTTAAAGGTGATTTTGTAGAAAGTGACTACTTGTGATGAAACTTAATAACAGCTGGGTTTAGCTCATTAATAAAAATAGTGAACATGCATTATATCTATACCTCTCACTATTAATAGCGCCTGACTTGACTTGAGCTTACCTGACCTCATGCCACTTTAAACTAGTGTAAGCTCCATAAATCAGGAGTGCATTGACTGCAGCATCATAAGATCTTCAATGGTGGTAACTGAATAGTTCCCTCTTAGGGCTTTAAAACACCACCCACCATTCATTAACTTGAGAGATATAATTATTTCATCAAGTAAAAGACTAAACTTTGATCATATTTTCTCCTTAAGTACTTGTAAGTTTCAACTATTTGGAAACAATGACACTATGTACGCTAGGAGATGTACATTTAACAGTAAACCCATAACTTTTCCCCCCAAATGTAATCTTAATGACATCCTGTCAACAGTGTCTTGTGATACACTGTCAAACTCTAGACCTGAACATTTGGTGTGTGTTCCCTCACAACTGATGGGGGGATTTGAACCATAAATAGATCTGTAAAATCTGCTTTATACGAACTAAATAATAAAGCGTAGAGAAATGACATTCAAGTGATGTGTGTATGGGCTGTCCAGGTTCTGAGGCATTAATCTCCAATCATAATCAGCGCGAGGAAGCAGGTTTCCTTGGCAAAGACTCTCGAATGCATACACTAATAATCCTAGTTCTTAACGTGCTAATGTATTGTTGAGGTTTTCATTGGCTGGCATTCGCTATATTTTGTATTACTCTTAGTATTTATTATTGTTTGCGATCCGCTACTTATTGTGAACGGTATCGTAAATTGGAAATATTTTGGCATGATTGGCTGGCAGACTGAGTGGTCAGATCCCATCTTGTAGGGCATCACAAGTCCATTGTTTTTATTGAGAGAAGGTCACAGTCTTCGTATGGTCAACTGTGCCTCAATATATTTAAGATGTCATTAAGAAGTTGTGCTTCTAACTAAGTAACTCGAGTTAGAAATTGTGTGCCTATTAAAACTGCTGTGGGTGCGTTGTGTGATCCAGGAGCTACAGCGCCTTCCCAGGGGTCCTATTCGCTAAATACATGCAATTACAATACAGTATATTTACGGCATTTGAGCTATATAGCTTCACTGATCACCAAATTACCCTGGTGAGTCAAAGGATGCCTCGGAGGCCCAGCTGTCCATCTCATCCTGACCCTTAGGGCCTTTGATTTTACTAGCCAGCCCCAACAATTTAACAGATCAGGGAATAGCCTAGCTAACGGATTTTGTTGGCAAGTCAGTACTTATCAAGCCCTCAAACTATCTGTTGTGGCCCTTCTCATAGATCTTTGGATGTATTCAAAACATTCTTGTCTGGAGTTTCACAGTGTATTTTTCACTGTTATTGAACTGTACACATTTTATGCACAGTTCCTCCAAATTTCAAAAATAATCCCATGGTTGTCTCTCATACTACCACTAATGGCCGGCTGCTGTGGGTGCTTCAAGGCTGTTCCTTTGTTCAGCTGAGGCTGGTCTAAACTTTTAATGTGGTTCTGAGTTTGGGGTACCAGACCTTTAAGTGCTTGTGTTTCCAGTGCTCCTGACTAAGTGCTGATAACCTCACACTCGTTGTCTCTCTTGTTGGCAACATAGTACGACCACATTGCTTCTTCAGTTGCCCCCAACCTGTTTTTGTACCTTTTACATTTGGGGTTGGAATAAAGTTAGTGATGATGTGTGGGGGCTATATGTTAAAAATAAAATCAACATGAATAATTAAGCATTCTTTACCAAAGCTGATAGGAACCCTCCTGTGCACTAATGAGCTTGGGGCACTTTGGCCTTCATGAAACTGAATGGGTGCCAGAAAAGCCTCGCTGCCTTGTTGACTCTGTGACATACATTAAGGATGGAAATGGATAATGATTTTTTATTCTTGCATGTTGCATTTGATGATTGATGATGGTCCATTATCCGCGGAGCCATGAGCCCCGGTGGGAGTGTTTGTATAGTGAGTGGTATCTGTTTCATCATGCGCTGTTGGTTCTGTAGATGTGTTTCTATGGTGAAGAGATGGACTAACACGGTGACTAATCCCTATGTCCTTTGATTTGTAAGGTGCCTGCTGAAAGCAGGTTAATGCCACTCAATTTTGATATTAATAATGTGATGCAGTAAGGGTTTTCTGTGATCATTTGATGCGTTTACCTTCTTTGCTGATTCAATGGAGGGTCCATTACATTAGAAGGTGTGTGTACCTTACACCTACATTCTGACCTGCGGTTGGATTTATCTGTGAAGGAGCCATCTGCCTTCCTTGTCTGAGTCACCCACTGAATCATTGCAAGAGGCTACTGCGACCTTTTGAAGACTGCTGTAAATGCTCTAAAGCTGGGGTTGGTCAGCGGCCTGTACTAATAAATTAGCTGCAGTATTATACTAACATTGGTGTGGTGCAGGCACAGTAGTTGAGCGCTCTCACCACCCTGCTCTGCCTTATACAGCCACATGGAGCACAACCTCGACCATGATCTGCACAGTTTCAGCCATGCTCTGCACATGTTGACACATTCCACGTGCTAAGCCATGCCCAGCACACGCCCCAATGTTCTACTTTATCTCAGCCACACAGAGCAGTGGCATTGCTCATGGCGAACTACATTGCATCTAGTCCTGATCTCCATCCACATAGTCAACCCAACTCTGCAGTTCCTAAACCCCACCAGGCACTTGTTCAACCCCACCAAGTGCATGCATGTGTGCCTAGCACGTGTTCAAAGTGAATCTGATCTTGCTTAACCACACTTTGAACATGCACCAGCATGCTATCTGCACACTCATCTGCACTCTGCATGCCTTCAGAAATTGCCTTACACACTTCACATAGTAAGTCACTTGCTGAACACCCTATCAAGCTCTGCACATCGTCAACCCTGTTATGCAAATCTCATTCACTCTCTGCACCACCTCAGCTAAGGTGTACAGCCTCAGCCGTGTTGTGCACACCCCCATTCTGAATCTATACAACTCCTGACTCTGCAAACACTCACTGTCAACTACGCTCTGCACCATGACGCAATATCTGTGTCCCTTTGCTAGGCTCACAGACCATCAGCCAGGGCATAAGCACCTTAAGAGGCTGCATGTGCACAGTCCTATTTTGCACCTTCCGAGCTCCTCGCTGCACACCCTCAGTTGCACTATGCCAACCCATGCCCATGATATGCACCCTCTGGCTAGCTGTGCACTTTCTTTGCCACCCTGTCAGCCATGCACTGCCTCCCTAGGCCACTTTCTGCCCTCCCTCGGCCATGCTCTGCGTGCCCTGTGCCATACTCTGCACGCTCACCATTCTCTTTATGCCCTCTGTCACTATCTGCACCCTCTCTGCCGTGCTGCGCAGTCTCTCTGCACTTCCCCTCCCATGCTCTACACCATGGGTACTCGCAAACATTTTCCATGGGGCCACAAAGTATGGTCTGTGGTGTGACCAAGGGCCGCACTGATGCCAGCAGGGTGGCAGTAGGGGGTCTGGGTGGGTCAGTGATTGTGTAAGGAGGTCCACATAATGTTAAATAAACGAGCATTCATTTATTAGGAAGTTAATAAATGCTTGCCCGTTTATTTAACACTTTTTCTGAATATTAGTGCACAGCAACTAAACAGCAGCTTGTGCTGCCGTTCACGAGGTGGGCCGCATGTAAAGGGCAAGAGGGCGGCAAGTGGTCCTCAGGCCGTTCTTTGAGTATCACTGCTCTACACGCTCTGCTGCTCTATGCACACCCTCGACCATCCTATGAATGAAGCCCTTGGCCTTTGTGTGACTCCTTACTACCTAACCTTTTGACACACTGTATATTTTCAGCTGCACTCAGCGTGCCCAATGTTTGTTCTACGACTTATTAGAAACTTGCTGTTCCGTGTCATTTGGGCTCTTCACACACTCAGCTAACCTCTGCACCCTCTCAGCCGTGCTGTGCACCCCCTGACCCATGCCCTGCTTGGTCAAGACTGATTTGCATATGGCTGGGTCCAAACTGGGGTGGTGTGGTGAGCAAAAGAATGATGGATTAAACCCAGATCCTTGTGACTGGGGGTGAATGTTTGCACTGTGCAGCATTCCGTCCATCAATTGTTTCTTTTGCATATGTCGCCCTAAATGGAAGGGATATGCCCCGACGTGGGTCCCATGCTCACTACACCGCTGGATTCAAGCTAGCCTGGCTGATGAAGGGTGATGCCCTGAAACCGGTCCGAGCATTCTTTTTACTGGTCCAGGGAGGACCTGGCTTGGCAGTTCGGGCTGGACTGTTCCCACAAGGAACAGGGTCAAGACTGATTTGCATATGGCTAGGTCCAAACTGGGGTGGTGTGGTGAGCAAAAGAATATTGGATTAAACCCAGATCCTTGTGACTGGGGGTGAATGTTTGCATTGTCCAGCATTCCGTCCATCAAATATTTCTTTTGCATACTGCTTCCAGTCAGCAGCACACATTTCATCAGCTGTCTTGCACCCGTGTTTTTTAGCCCTGCTCCCTTTCTGCTATACCTGCATTTCGAATGTACGCCCACCCCACCTTTGCCCTCTGCACTCCTTCAGTTGTACTCCACACCACTTCCGGTGCGACGTCCACCACCGTTTCTGTGTCCTGCATGCCTTTAAGTCCCTCGGTGGAATCCTGCACCACATGCTCCTCAGTCAGCACCGGCTCAGCCAGGGCTTTAAAAGGGCCGGACCCTGCCGGTGCTCAACACCGGCAGTTCTAAAAAGCTGGTGCCGAGAAGGGTCCCTATCGGGCTCTCCATTTTTGTCCTCACCCTCAGGGTGAAAAAAATCATTAACTCTGCAGCAGTACCGCCCTTCACTGCCTTTGAGGCAACATCAAAGAGACTCATTATAGTTCCTTCAGTCTCATCAATTCAGAACTGAAGCATTTTCAATATTATATACAACGAAGCCATAGTTGTTGTTAATTTAGCTTGTGCAACTAACAACCACTGACAAAGCAAATAGTCCTGGCTTGTTGTAGGTGTAATGCTACTTGTTGTATTATATATCTGGATGCAATGACAGAAGCAGCAAAATACCAGCCGGGCAGCACATCATGCTAAGCACAGATTTTTAGTTTGGGTGTTTTTGAGCCACGCCCTTAATTACATCAGCCAGCCACGCCCCTTTGAGAGACCCCCCCCACCCCAGTTTTTCCATCCCACTTAATGACTTAAAGCCCTGGGCTCAGCTATGGTCTGCCCAACACACTCTCACGCGCACTCTGCACACCTCAGTGCGCCTTCTGCGATGTTTTGTCCCACTATGCCTGTATTTTGCCACTTGCACAGGCACTCTGCCCACATCCTTAGCTGCACCCTTCAAGCACTGTGATCAAGTACCCCCAGTCATTTTTTGACTGAGTTTTTTCGAGGCCTTTTGTCTCAATTTCTTTGAGTCGATTGACTCCTGGTGTCGTAGGGATGCCCGGATTCAAGAACTGTGGGGACTGTCACCGAATGATGTCGGTGACGTACCCACACCGCGTATGTCTCTACTGCCTGGGGTGTGACCACGACTCCAAGTCATGCCCTGACTGCCGGGCCAGGGCGCCGAAAACTTTTGGGGGAACGGTCCCGAAAGTTGCTGGAAGTTCGGCTCTGCGCCACTCATGGTCCTGGTCCTGTGGGAGGTTGAGGGACCGGTCGCGGAGCCGTCACCATAGTTCTTCTGGATCTAAGTCTTCGCACTCGGGGTCAGGTAAGTCAAAGCATTTCAAAAAGAAGTTGAAGAAGCGTTGTCGCTCCTCGACTTCCTGTCGCGTGACGTGGCTGAGGGTGCGGGTGGTGCCACCCCCATGGCTCCGGCGGAGCCTGCGATGTTGCCACCGGCCTACCCACCCTTTCCGGGCACGTCGGCGACGCCTGCTCAGGTGCAAGAGTTTCTTGCTGCCATGGCCCAACTCTTTGGGCCATCTGGCACAGCCGGTAGGCCTACGGCCCCCTAGACCCGACTGGAGGTCCTGTCCTTCCATCGCCGGCAGCTCCAGCCCCGGCGCTGCAGGACCTCCCGGGATCCAGGATCGGACACCAGTCGACGCCGGTTGACCTCGTAACACCTACACCGATGTCGACCCCACCGGCACCACCTCCGACGTCGCACATTGCTAAGGATGACGTCATACCCAGTTTCAGCCCTGAACTGGACACGGTGCCGGATCGGCGTCGATCCTAACGCCGATGGGGCCATTTTTCCCCTATGTCCGTCCTCCTTATTTTCAGCCTGTTTTGCAGACTTCGGAGGAAGCGGAGGACTGGTAGAGGTCTGAGGACCCTCTCACACAGCAGTGTGACTATGATCCGGACTGGGTAGAGGATCTGGGGGAGGCCAGTGGTCTTGACACTTCACCTGACCTTGGCATGCTGTCTCCTCCCACCGTGGCCACGGAGAAGGGAGCCAGTTATGCAGTACTAGTACGTAGAGCAGCTGAGGCCCTCCACCTCGAACCCCGCTACGGTGGCCGTCAGGACTAACATCCTGACAGAAGTGCTTCAGCCGGCGGCAACCTCTTCGGAGCCCTTGCTGCCTTTTAATGACGCACTTTCTGACGTCCTTTTGGGCACTTGGTGCAGGCCCAACACAGGGGCTCCTGTGGACAGGAACGTGGCCCGCCACCATCGCCTGGCTCTGGGCGACCCCCCTCTTTCTCTCCCAACACCCCACTCCCGAGAGCTTGGTTGTCCAAGCCTCTGATTCCCAGAGCGCATTCCCTTCCGCACCTCCGGATAGGCAATCCAAGAAGCTCGAACAGCTTGGCAAGAAGCTGTTTTAAACTGCCAGCTTAGGGCTGCGGTCGGTGAATACCGCATACCTCTTGGGCCGTTATTCCCACTCTCTGTGGGATATGGTTGCGCAGGTGCTGCCCAACTGTCCGGAGGAGGCCTGGACAGTACTCTCCTAAGCTATAGCAGCTGGCAGAGACGCAGCAATTTTCACCATTCGTTGTGGGCTTGATACCACCGACTCGCTGGGCAGAGCGATTTCCATGACGGTGCCGCTTTGGCGCCATGCCTGGCTGAGAAGAACTGGCTTCTCAGGGGATGTCCAGAACACCTTGATGGACATGCCCTTTGATGGCATTCACCTTTTTGGCAATCAGGAGGATAGTGTGTTGGAGCGGTTTAAGGACTCACGGGCTATGGCCAAGTCCTTGGGCCTGTCGGCCACCTGCCCTCCTCCGCCTTCTACTTTTCGCGCCTTTTGTGGCTACGGAAGGGGTGCCCCAACACGTTTGTTCCAGAGCCACAGGCCTGCGCAGCAACATTCTCAGCTTGACCACGGATGTGGGAACCGTCTAGGCGGTTCTGGGGGCCAGTGGGCGGGTCAGTCCACCTCCACTCCTGCAGCATTGACTGCAAAGCCTTTCTAGTTCGGCCTTTCAGACCCATCAAACGCCAGTGGGCGGCAGAATTCGCCATCATCTCCCCCACTGGCGCCACTTCACTTGGACAAGTGGGTGCTGCAAATTGTCCGAAGGGGCTACTCCCTCCCCTTCGAGACTTCCCCTCCAGCTATGCCACCTCAATACCACCACATGTCGGGGGACCATCTTGCGCAGGAAGTCACAGCCCTTTTGGCCAAGGGTGTCATTGAGCGCGTTCCTGAGACAGAAGTAGGTTGTGGTTGTTATTCCCACTACTTTCTGGCCCCCAAGAAGGACAAGGGTCTGCGTCCTATCTTAGACCTTCGGAACGTCAATCGCTTCCTCCGGAAGGAGAAGTTCAAGATGCTCACACTTGCTCAGGTCTTGTCTGCCCTAGACCCGCAAGATTGGATGGTAGCGTTGGACTTGCAGGACCCCTACTTTCATATTCCCGTCTTGCCTGCCCACCGGCATTACCTGCGGTTCACGGTAGGCCACGAGCACTTTCAGTTCACTGTGCTCCCTTTTGGCCTTACCAGCGCCTCTCGGGTGTTCACGAAAGTGATGACGGTGGTCGCAGCTCATCTGCGCAGATCAGGGGTCCCAGTCTTTCCCTATCTCGACAACTGGTTGTTGAAGGCGGGCTTGCCCCAGGCAGTCGTCTCCTACCTCCAGACTACAGCCGACCTCCTTCATTTGCTGGGGTTCTCCATCAACGTTCCAAAGTCACACCTGATTCCCTCTCAGAAGCTCCTCTTCATCGGAGCGGTTCTGGATTTGGCGCAGTTTCGGGTTTATCCTCCCGAGCAGCGAGTCTGGGATATTCAGGCTATGATTCCGATCTTTCATTCTTTATCCCGGGTTTCGGTCAGGATGACCCTCCGGCTACTGGGCCTTTCTGCCTATACCACTTCTACCCAGAGTGCTGAAGAAAATCAAGCGCGACCGGGCCCAAGTCATTCTTGTGGCTCCAGACTGGGCTCGAAGAGTATGGTATCCCGAGCTACTCAGCATGGCTATCGATCCCCTGCTCCGACTGCCTCTTCGGGAGGATCTTCTGTCGCAGCAACAGGGGACCGTCCTCCACCCGAACCTGTCCAGTCTCCACCTCCTTGCATGGAGATTGAGCGGCGGCAGTTGACGTTTTTTGACCTGCCTCTCGAAGTTTGTGATGTAATCTTGGCAGCCAGGCATCCCTCCACTAAGACGGTATACGCCTGCAGGTGGAACAAGTTTGTGGCGTGGTGCACAGCAAAGGCTGGGGATCCCATTTCAGCCGCTCTTTCAGAGGTCCTTTTATTCCTCCTTTCTTTGGCCCAGCAGGGCTCTGCTCTGGGCACTATCAAGGGCTATCTCTCAGCCATTTCCGGCTTTTTACGGCTTCCAGATCAGCCTTCCCTTTTCAAGTCCCCGGTTGTAAATAGATTCTGACATATCTGATGTGTGCTCCCTTTGAGCCACTTCACAACTGTCCTATTCGTCTTCTCACTTTAAAGACCGCTTTCCTGGTGGCCATCACCTCTGCCAGAAGAGTGAGTGAGCTCCAGGCTCTTTCTTCTAAACCTCCTTTTCTCTCTGTCCATCCGGACAAAGTGGTTCTAAGGACTCGTCCATCTTTTCTGCCGAAGGTTGTCACCGCCTTTCATATCGGGCAGACCATCACTTTGCCCACCTTCTTTCCGCCTCTGCATCCCTCTAAAGAGGAAGAGAGGCTCCACCGTCTGGACCCAAAACGTGCGCTCTCATTCTACCTGAACCGCACATAACAGTCCGGGTGGATGACCAGCTCTTTGTTGGCTATGTGGGCGCCAAGAAAGGTCGGGCCGTGCACAAGCGGACCATCTCTTGGTGGCTCGTTCTGTGCATAAAGGCTTGTTATTCTTTGGCTAAAAAGGAGCCTCCGGTGGGGCTGCGCGCCCATTCTACCAGGGTGACGGCAGCTACTACTGCTTTGGGGCGAGGAGTTCCCTTGTATGACATCTGTCAGGCAGCTACGTGGACCTCGCTGCACACGTTTACCAAGCATTATTGCGTGGACAGCCAAGCCCGGAGAGACGGCTTCTTTGGCCGTTCCTGGTGTGATCTTGGTTTGTAGACCCACCACCGGGATTGGTATTGCTGGGGTATCTATTCTAAGGTAAGGAATCTATCACTACGTGTTTCTTTCACAAGTTACTTACCTTCGGTAATGATATATCTATAGGAAACATTAGTAGTGATCGATTCCTTACCGCCCCACCCATCCTCCCCGTTCTGCGAACTTTCAGGGCGCTAGTTTCATGGCATCAGTGGTCAGTTTCTTGCATGGCTCTGCGTTCCTGGAGCGGAAAGTCGTGTACAGAACTGACATCAGCGTGCGTGGGTGCATCTAAGTAGCTCCAGCGGCGTAATTCAGTGCCGACGACCCCAACGACGCACGCGGAGCCGCACGATGACGCCTACCGACGCGCAGGGGTACTGCTGACGAAAACTTTCCGGATCCAGTCTGACGCCTGGGGGTAATTCTAAGGTAAGGAATCTATCACTACTAACGTTTCTTACAGATATATCGTTACTGAAGGTAAGTAACTTGTGCGTTCAGGTGTGTGCGTCCGTAGGTTGGCCCTGCACCCAACCTACTGCAGATGGCCAGCCCCCACTGCATACAGCCTATGACTCACACAGTGGCGGTTGGTCACCGGGTCTAGTCTATGGGTCATCAACAGAGGCCCCATAGGGGCTATGGAGTTATGTGTGGGCACTGTCGTACTGGACCTCCAGATTTTTTTTTTATTGTTATTTAAGCGCCTCCGGGTGGCGTTTGACCCGGGCCCCCATTGGATCCGGCTTTGCCTTCCCCGGCCCGGGCTCCAAACAAGTGGCTGAGATTAAATGGTTTAATCGCTAGGACAATAGGGTAGGGACCACGGCGGGTGAGTGTGCTCACTGCAAGAAAACGTGGATAGGCCTACTGACTTTGTCAACGAGTGCCTTAAAATGAACTGGATGTGGCATTGATTGAATGGAATAGTGTGCAGATCTGACGCAAAAAAATCCATGATATTCCTTTCCTGGCTGTGAAGGGTGCTCGAGACAGGGGCCTCTGACTTCTAGCTGCAGGCAGCATTGATTTTTTTTTTTCAGAACTGCAACCTGTACTTAAGCAATTGCAATTAAGCCGTACAACACCCGAGGGCTGGTGCAGATGACTGAGTTTAGATTCAATGGAAGTCAGAAACAAGGAATCTCTCACTGCCAAAGGTCTTTCAACAAAAGACACCGCCTGTAGTCGACGAGGGCGGATGTGCGTCCTTGGCGCGTAAATTTACAGCAAGCCAGTGGCTCCTGTTTGTCTGGCAATACCGGTCTCGAGCCGTCCCTGGAGAAATCTTGGGATCAGCAAGGTATCATTTACAGCTCCAGCTTGTGAGCCTGCAGCAGATCAAAGCCGAACAAAGACCCACAGTGATGAGGCCATTATTGCCTTATGAAATACAGTGTATTAAAACATGAAGTGAGCTCGTCGCCTGGCCGTGGCGCATTTAGGCATAATGACAAAAACTAAATGAACTTCCATTCTTCTGGTCGGAAAACTGTGCAATAGACACTTTGCGCAAAATGCACTTTCTGTGGTGATATTTCACCTGCACAAAACCACCGAGGGGCAACTAGGGCCTAGGAGCTTCCTTAGGCGCTACATCTCACAGACATCACTAAATCAGAATCCGAGTCAAAGTTTATCTAATAAGTGGTTTGCCAAAAACCTTGGTAACCCAAAAAGTCGGGATGCAATTTGGAAACATTGGGGCAAAAAAATTAGGCTGCATCCGACGATGTCTTTCTCTAAGGCTGCGGTTCACAAACTTTTGACTACTGGGGACACCCACTTAATCATTACTGGAACCCGGGGACCTCCACTGAATCATTATTGGAACCTGGGGACCCCCCACTGAGTCATGACTGGAAGCCGGTGGCCCTGGCTTAAGCATTGTTGATGATTTGAACTGCAAAACAATACACAAAAAATACAGAAAAAAGCATTCATTCATCAAACAAATATCCAAATGATCACATATTTTATTTAATTCGCAAACACATATAAATAACATTTTAAAAATACGTAATAGAAAGGTTGGAACTTTTCTAAATTCAATTGAGGCTACTCTTCGTCCATACTATATTCTGTTTGATGCACCTGCACTGCTCCCACAAATCAACCTGAGGATACTAATTTAAATTTTAGCTTCCGATTTCAATTAAAAAAATTTCAATTGCACATTTAGCTTCTTTATTCATGTACACTTTAATAATCTGTTAATTATTATCGTATTAGTCGCGTACCCCCTGAGGAGGCTTCGCGTACCCCCGCGGTGCTCTAAGGTCTGCACGAGAATGCATGACGTGGCTATCTGAAGAGCAAAAAAGGCTCCCAAACAAGCAAGCGCGCTAACCAGGGCCAGCACATCCTTCTAAACGTTTTGTGAGGTGGCCAAATCTGAAGCGTTTAAGACCGTTTACTCTGCTTTTCACAGCTTAACAGCTTCACCTGCTTGACTGTTATAATGACTACATTGAGGAAATTCAGACTGAACTTGGAGAAAAAGCGAATATATCACCTTCCAACCCATAATTCCTCCCCTGATCAAGGCTACCATCTCTGTTTTCTTGAGTTTGAGAAGCAATCAAGCCTTCGGAGCTGCAAAAGAAACCAAAGACTCCAAGTTCCTGCCTACACTATGTCCAGACTCCCTGAAAGGCCACATTCACACGCTAGCACTGGCCACCACAGTGAGAGTCAACGTTTCACTTCAACCACAAGCATCTGGTTATTTATGGACCTATTTCCAAACTCCCTTTCACCTGAAAATGTTTGATTGCCAGGATCCTGTGGAATCTAGTGTCGGGAGTACGTGGAGACAAATAACACCCTACATGACAACCCACTGTGGTTCAGACTGCCGAGGAGCGTCCAATGTGACTTTGTCTATATCAAGGAAAAACTCTTCATTCAAAGCAGGAAAATGGCGGGAGACACTAGTATGACCATGCGAGGATTCAACTACTGAAAAAAAGAACCAAAAATCTGAGCACAGACGTATACCTCACCAGCCAACACAGGAACTGTGGAGTAACCCAGCCCTCCCTGTTGTCTCCACTGCTCTTCAGCTTCTACAAGCGACAGCTATATCAGGCTCAGTTAGATTCAAGGGAAATTTGACCTCTCTTCCTTCCACGAATTCAAATGTACACAACTGCATCATGGCACAGCTGATTGTTCACTGAGCTGGTCCAGTCTGCCTGATGCATCATCTCTGGAGCATATAGACTTAATGGAAAAGTCGAGTAAGGGAAAAATGGAGTTATCCTACAACCCTTATGACTATTGTGCTGGACTACCGGCAGCACCTTAGAAAATCATAGGAAAGAGACCTTGGAAACCATTGCTTGGGATGCTGCGCTGATGCAGCCGGGGGAGGTGGTGATACAAGCCGCTGGAGGTTAATCTGATTGAAGATCCTACACAAAGCCTATATCCTTAGGGGTGGGCTATACATTTGAAAAAAAAACACACGTATACACATTAGTCCATGTTTAAAAGAGCTGCTTTGGCTACCTGCCACTGTCTGTGTCACAAGCATTTGGGGAAGGAACTTAAGTTGTTTCTAACACAGTTTTAACTGCAACAACGTGATGCAAGGCAGTAGGCTTCCACCTGTGGCTGTTCTATGTTAGGCTTTCATCTTCTGGACAGATGGTTTGCGGTATATTTTGAGTGATACAGTGGTCCTCTGGCTCTCATGAATTTGTCACGAGGAGTTGCAGCACAGAAGCATGTTGGCCAGACGTAACCCGCAAGTTGTAACGTGTACCAGTGTTTTTTAAGCATGTGCCTAGATACTACATGGAGTCAAAGTATGGATGGTCTCTGGGACACCTTAACAAGTAATGCTCCCTCAAGACCTGTATTCTAATTTCTTATATTTAATCAAAATATTGATAGAACATCTAAGTCAACATGGGCTTACCAACAAATAACACCAATTTACCACTTCAATTTATTTCTTTTACTCCTGTTTATTGTATTTTTGTATTATCCTTTTTTTTTATATAATATAATTTTTTTTCTCACATATAAATCAATCTTCATTTATGACATCATCATTATATTTTACACATTATTTATGTCAATTCCCTAATACAAAATTTATTTTTCCAAAACAGAACCCAGGAAGAGAACACTGAACATTCATACTATTCATTCATACATCCACATACCATACACATCCTGTAAATAGATCTCAATAGTTGTCCCAATTAGCGCTTTTTAGTTGTAAAACAGTCTTTATAACCCCCAGGAGGGAGCTACTACAATAATTGTAGGATTTCAAAAAAGACTTGGTCAACGCGTTTCGGTGGCATAAGAAAACGTAGAGACCACCTTCATCAGGACCCGCTACTTCTCATATCGCAGGTTCTCAAAACCTGGGATTTCCTAGAAAGATATATATATAAAAATGAAATTAATCACTAGCCACAAAAAAATAATAAGAATCCTCAATAAATTTAAAAAGACACCGATTGGACCAAATAATACATATATACAATATCAAATAGTGTAATGCAAAGAAAACAAGATTAACCCTAAAAAGACCCCAGCATGCATAGTGATACAATAAGTGTTGCTTTACCTAACAAAAGAGGATTTATTTGAAAGGAAATAATTTAATCAATCTGGAGGAGGAATTTGTCCATGTGGTACTATACTCTAACAACAAGGATGTATACCCAACATATAAATTAGGTATTATAATCTAATCCTACCATAAATTTAAAAGTAAAATACTTACTATATGAAGGAATAATATTGACCTACAATAATTGCTGTTATTGCTATAGGGAGTACACAGTTTCTTCTTATGTGACGATACCCTGGCAAGATCAGAACAAGGAAACAACATCAGGGTAATTGCATTTATATATATCACTTTCATTTTCCTATTCTAATCTTTCTAAGTCTTTCTTGTAGTTCAACACAGTAGAAAACACCTCAAAGTCCTTCTAGATGTAAGACAGAACCACGATACATCCGGCATTTATTCAGAAGTATTCCATATATCTGTGTAAAAGAGTTATTGTATTCTGCATTACCACCTATCTTCCACTATACAGGGCTTCCTTACTATGCTTTATCTCCAAAATAAAATAATCATAAATACCTTTGAGTAGTATATCTTACAAAGGTCACAAAGGTATTCCTATTTCATCCGTATCCAAGTCTGGAAAGGACCCCAAATCGGGTACACGATTTTAAAATTCTTCGTGGTGTCCCTATAACAATAAAAATGCAAGAAAATAGATATATATTTTGCCATGGGAGGAAAAGGATGAAGAAGAGGAAGAGGAGGAAAATATAAAGAACGGAATTGCAAAACTGTAAGTCACATGTTCTAAATTACCACAATCTAATATCTAGTACCCATAAAGGGAAAACGCAAGAAAGTCCTAGGGAGCAGACAATAGCAATTATATGCTGCTCAACAGAGACTTCTACCCACAATCCTAACCGGAGAGAGTAAGAGAGAAAGCAAAAAAGTCCTAGGAAGCAGGCACCACGATTTATACTCTGCTCAACACAGATTTCTGCCCACATTCGTTACCGGAAGGGTTCCAAAGCCCAGTCTCTTAGTAACACAAAATACCAACCCCAATATCTAACGAAAAACACAGAGGCTAGGTCAAGAGACTCACAGATGGGAGAAGTCTCAAATTTGCCCAAATACAATCACAGGGTCCAACCTATTCCCTCCTGACTCACCATCTTTTTAAGCGTATCGGTCCTTCAATCGCACGTTGGCGTAATCGGTTCGTCTTCCCGTAGGTAAGCGAGACATAACCCAATTGCGTGTCTCTATTTATACTATTACGGTCTACACCGCTACGCGACCAAAATTGCCAAAGCAGCTTCACCTGTTGATTCCGTAGTCACTAACGAAGGACTAACTACTTGTACTACTACAAACGCCATCTTGAAAGGGTGTGTTTCATATCGTAATTCCACATTACAAGTTACCACAGTAATTTAGTCTGTACAAGACAGCCCACAAAAATGACGAGCCATCTACTAGATTATCCACATACGGTATCTTAAGTAAAAATGTCCATTTATACCATTATAATCGATAACGTTCCACATGCATAATTAGCTGAGCCGCTTGACCTACTAATTTCATGGAAACAGATAAAAGACTAAGTACCTCTACCACTATACGCATCATCCAAAACAAATGTTTTACGAATCGGATCTCGCACATAAGACCACCACAGTGACCTCACCTGCATAAGATCGTCCACAAGACCGACAGATTCTTTGCCAAAATTTCTACCAGCGCCATCTTGAGTGAGTGTATAACAAGTCGTCAACACTAAGGAATATTTGTATAACGTTCAATAGGCCATGTAGATGGATTTTTCTATAACCAAACCAAGAACGCTAAGTTTCAATAAATGAAACAAAATAAGAAAGCCCAGCCTATAGACCAACCAGATCATCTCTACCCAAATACCCAATGCATTTAAAAAGTGTGTGAACACATATATATACAACAATTCATACATTCACTCCAAAAGAAGAACAAAATAGAAATCAAACAAACTTTCTAAAAATACGAGCGACAATACTATCTAACTATACAAAAAGACAGTTAAGCTTACAGTCAGATCCAACGATGACAAGATGTTTTCAAATGTGTAAACTTTACTGACTAACTTGAAAGGACCCAAATAATATCTACAACGGACTCATTGTTACTGTTCATACCAATAGTGTATAACAAGTTACAGAACAGTAAGAACGCTCATTGATAGGGTTAGGACCAACCATAAGCGGGCAGCCGCCCGTTGTCCAGTTGTCAGGGATGCTATGGGCAAATCACTCACCAACATCATAGCAATATGGCTCACAGCTCAATAGACAAGAATCAACTAGTATCTCAAGATAGTACAAGTAGTACCTCACTTGGAACTCACCATGGTTGAGTGATATTCCATTGGATTTCCTCATTAAGGCCATGTTTCACACTGTTGAAAGTGAAGATCCAAAAAGTCTCTCTCCTCTTTCGCAGAATTTCCATAGGAATCCCTACTTGGCCTTTTACTTTCTCAAGAATACACCATTTAATATCTTTTTCAGTGTGGTGTTTAATGCAAAAGTGTTGGACAAGGGGGGCAGAGGCCTTACAAGTACGTATAGCAGATTTGTGCTAGCTAAAACGTACTCTGAATTCACGTGCTGTCTCCCCTATATATGCTAGATTGCAAGGGCACATGAGAATATAAACAACGTTTTGACTTCTGCAGTTTGTAAGATCTTTCAATTTAGCATTGTACCCCTGATACACAAATAAATCTGTGACTACAGCAAAGTTACAGGCATGGCAGGATCCACAAATATGGTTTCCCATTACAAGTGGTAAACCCATTATGGTAGTTTGTGACGCATGGTATTAATGGTGCTCGATCTTGTGTGCACCAACCTATCACGTAGATTGCGATTTCTACGATAAGCTACCAGAGGTTGTTCTAACTGGGTTTCTTCAGTATTGGTATTTAAGATTTTCCAATTTTTTTGGATGATGTTTTTAATCTTAAAATTGAAAGGGGAATGGTTGATCACACATACCACTTGTTCCTTGGAAGCACGTTGTGTTCCCTCCAGGAGGGCATCACGATTGTAGTACTTTGCCCTCTTGTATGCATGACGTACTAATCTCTTCGGATATCCCCTCGCCAAAAGTCTCATTCTAAGGGCATCACCATGAATATGGAAATCCGACATATTTGTGCAATTTCTTCTAACCCGTAGAAACTCCCCAAATGGGATAGAGTCCTTTTGGATGTTCGGGTGATAACTCTGATACTGGAAGATTGTATTTTTTGCAGTAGGCATCCTGAATAGGCTGACTTCCAGGATATTATCCTGAGATCAAAATATCCAAAAATTCCACAGAGTGAGCACTGCTCTTAACTGTAAAATTCAAATTGTCATCACTTGCATTCAACCACGCAATGTATTCACTAAGTGAGTCGTTGTCACCCTTCCAAATAAAGAAAATATCATCAATGAAGCGCCTCCAATTCTCAACATTATCAAAGAAAGGAGCTGCCTCATTGAAAACATGCTTGATTTCCCATTCTCCCATATAAGTATTCGCGACACTTGGAGCAACAGAAGCTCCCATACTGGTACCCTAGACCTGTTGGTATAAGGATCCATTAAATTCAAAGAAGTTATTCAACAGGACAATCTCCAGACAATTCAATATGAGATCGTCTGGTCTAACACCGGGGAATCTCCGCAACAGAGAGGCAACAGCCTGTAACGCCTGACATTGAGGTATGTTGGTGTACAACGCCTCAATGTAAAGCGTCACCAAGATTTCAGTCATGGGATTGAATTGTCTACCCCCAAGTTTGCCAATAATATCTCCGGTATCACGGATATAGGAAACCTATGTCTGAGTAAGAGGGCATAAAAACGAATCCACATATTTAGAAAGTGGTTCAGTGCTAGAGCCTATAGTTGATCTAATAGGCCGCATAGGTGGATTATGAACATCCTTATGAATTTTAGGGAGACCATAGAGTGCGGCAGTTTTAGGACAAGTTTTATTCAAAAATGTATATTCCTATTGACAAATATCGCCAACCTCTAATGCTCTAATTGTTAATTCTTGGATTGTTTTTTTCAAATTAGAAAGTTCTCTGGGATGGGATCTTTTATAATGTTGGGGGACAGCTAACATATTAAGGATTTTATCATCATAGTCACCCATATCCATAACAGCTATCCCACCACCTTTATCGCATGGTTTCACAATAAGATTTTTATTGGATTTGATCTTCTGCAGGGCAGTATTTTCAGTGGGGGATAAGTTGCTCCTTACCCATGGTAAATGTTTGGTTATTTTAGTGATCTCCTTTAAAACATTCTGTTAAAAAATATGGACTTCTGGGCCTACCATCTCTAAAGTCGGAGTGAATTGAGATGTAGGTTTACACTTCGACTGGTTCTCATCGTTGGTTTCTGACGGTCGGTCCAGAAAGTATTTTTTCAATCTCACCTTCCTGAAGAAGGTGTACAAATCCTCATGTAATTTAAACAGATTTGGCCGTGTGGTCGGGACAAAGGACAAGCCCCGACTTAGAACGGAGCATTCCTCCGTGTCCAAGTTTACAGATGACAAGTTGAAAATGGGTAGTACATCGTCTTTTTTCAGACATTCCCCCATAATGGCTACTGGCGCCAATATTGTTGGTTCCGGGTTTTCCTGTATGGCTGCTGATGTTGAGGGGCCATTGGTTGTGGATCCCCCCTGTCTGATGCTCATCTCCTGTTTCTGCCTCAATATTGGCCCCTTGATAAAAAAGGTGTCTGACCACGATATGATTGTGCTCCCATATGTCTACCCCTGCGAGGGCGGAAGTCATACTGAGCCTCATCTGAGTCTTGTATGGCCTCATTATCAGAGTCTGATGAAAAAGTCTCAGAGAAATTCAGAGTTTTTCTTTGATAATTATTGTTCCTACCTTGATAGTCTTGATTATAATTGGGGTCCTGGTAGTAAGTAGGTCGGACATATGGGTAAGCCTTCTCCTGTGTATACCACCTGATATCCTTTCTTAATTTGTCAGTTTTTTTGTTATTTAGGTATACCTCAAAGTCCTTCATATCAGTATTAATTCTTTCCAACCTAGCTTTTGCTTCCTCCAATGCCGTGGAGGTATTCAATTTCTCTTCCAAGATGTAATTTCCTTACTCAGGCCCTCCATCATTTCCCTGGTGGTTTCTATTATAAGAATCATCCTGTCCCTGGAGCAGCGGTTCGCAATAAGCGACCACCGCTCCAGGAACTTACGGACTTCTACAAATAGTGCGGGGACATTACGTACCCTCAGGCCGGACGGAATCACTCCTGATCGTAAGCATTCAAGCATGTAATGAGCATGAGATTCCATACGCTTAAGTTTCTTTCTTAAGTTAAGTAAGTTGTTCCATTCTCCACTATCGCTAGATTGTATAGAGGCTACATTGTCACCTGTAATGGCCCTACCAATCAATGCAGTAAAGTCATCGTCAGAAAACCCAAAGGTCTTTAGACCCTCCATTAAATTAGGAATACTAAATTTAACAAAAATAAAAGTAAGAAAAAACAGGACAAAGGAAAACTTATCCCCAAAACACCAAGCCTACACCAAACTATTGTACAAAAATATTGTGCAAGTACCACTGAGTGATTTATACAAATTCCAATTTACCAACTACTGTATATCTTGGTCCAATCAAAAGTGTCATTCAATTAAAAACAATGCCCAAAATGGGTACTCTAATCCCACAGTTAAAGAACCGTGATTGCAATGCAAGAAATATTGGGACCCCCTCTAAACAAAATACTTTTCCAGAAGGTCAGGGAGAAGAGGGGAAAAAATAAACAACCTAACAAGTAATGCTCCCTCAAGACCTGTATTCTAATTTCTTATATTTAATCAAAATATTGATAGAACATCTAAGTCAACATGGGCTTACCAACAAATAACACCAATTTACCACTTCAATTTATTTCTTTTCATCCTGTTTATTGTATTTTTGTATTATCCTTTTTTTTTTATATAATATAATTTTTTTTCTCACATATAAATCAATCTTCATTTATGACATCATCATTATATTTTACACATTATTTATGTCAATTCCCTAATACAAAATTTATTTTTCCAAAACAGAACCAGGAAGAGAACACTGAACATTCATACTATTCATTCATACATCCACATACCATACACATCCTGTAAATAGATCTCAATAGTTGTCCCAATTAGCGCTTTTTAGTCTCTGGGACACACATTTAAACCATTACGAGACAGAGAAAGTATAGGATGGCTTTATGAACAGAGGATCAAAAAAGAAGGGACGTCACATGACCAAAGACATAGCACTGACAGTCATTAGTAGTATTCATTAGCGACTACATTGGGCTGACAAAGGACTAAAGGAACGTCCCTTCACCCATGCACGCATCAGAGTGCACGCACAATGAGAAGTCCGTGCCACTGGAATGGAAATCCAGTGTTGATATCTTGGTTGATTACGTGAGATGTCTTCTATTTTTTACAGTAATCACGGCTGTCGACTGCTACCATTGATAGCACCAATAACTGATCCAGCGGTAGCTGGTCTTAGACCCTTGTAATTGGAATGATGCACTAAGGGTCATGAATATAGTATAATACACTGGATGCTGTTGCAGGTTTTTTTTCCTTGGTTCACTGACTGTGTATGCATACGACACCCCTTCCTCCTTTTTCCCCTCTTACCTCCTTCCTTGTTGTAATGATTAACTCCATCTTACCTACATTATCGCCTTACATGCTCCAGCCCACACCTTCTCTGTCCAGCGGCTCTTCATGTGGGTAACCCAGCACACTCTTACACATATAAGCACTCTTCAGTGCTCATGTGACATGCACCGTCAAGTCTACACTCAATAAATACTTCTGATCCAGTTTACAAATAAATTCAAAACACTGGTGTAATATAATGCCATTTTATCACTAGATGGTGAAAACTCATGCAAACACAGCCAGGTTTGTTCTGACTTCTTTTGGCTTAGCGTAACAAATTATGACCTAGGTTGGGTTAGATTTGGTGCCTTCCCAATGAACTGCTCTCATTCTAGGCCTACCAGATGCTCATGTCACATTTTCTAATGTAGGTGGGTTTTTTCTGTTGGGAGCATCACATTGTGGATGTCCAAGTTGACCGGATTTATTTTATATGTAGGTCTTGTGGTTTTAGAAACCGAGGACACCAAACCAGTCTTTCAGTGCTTGGAATTAAGACTTCTAAATCAGACATATAATCCTGATGAGGTTTAGTTGCACTCAGTTCTGAGTTGTGTACCTTTGCTTACTTAGGATATCAGTATTGGTGCTTGCTTGTATTTTTTAGGTGACTGTTTTGTGTATATTTCAATTCAAATGTAAGCGGTGGAGCGTCCGTGTGAGTAACTATATCTGAGTTGGTACTAGCTACTGATTTTTTGACAGGATAATTTTCTCGTTTTGTGCCATGAAATTAATTTAGGTTTTTGTGCTGGTCAGACCATAATTGGTCTGAATGTGGAGTGTATCCTCACTTTTATTGTATCTGCTTTGTTGTAACTCATCACCATTAATGGTTGGTAGGTTGAGAACGATAAGAGTTCTCCATGTCCTCTGTATCATCTACATATGGCCACCGTTAAGACATACAAGCTTCTTGTTACCATTTTAAGTGCTTCTGCAGAACCTGGAGAAATGATAGCCCTTGCCAGGGGTGTAGCAGGTGCTGCTTTTGGAGTAATTGCGCCTCATCAGTGTTCGACACAATCTCGTGTCCTGACTGTGGGTGCAGGGTTGGTTTGCCCCTGTGGTGCAGAGCGGTGGAGGTGTAGTTAGGATAGTTGTATGTGAAAGGTGTCCGCTTGCTGTGGCATCTAAGCTAATCTGGGCTTTAGGATCTGCTGCTTGAGATTCCGGGTTGCTGTACCCTGTCGAACATTCTCCAGAACCTGATTCTGAACCATCATTGGGTGTAATAAAGAAGTTTGGTTTGCAGTGCAAGTTTACCTGGCTGCAGATCTCTTGCAAATGTGCAGGACTTTTCAAGCTGTCTTGAGCACAGCACAGAAAGCGTTTACCACTTCTACTTCTGTTGAGCTCAGCAATGTGCAAACTTTTCAGCATCCTTTTCCTTTTAGCTAGCAACTAAAAGCGTCTCTGAGTAGAAACGTGCTGTCAACTAAATGTAATGTCGTCAATGTGAAATGGTACCCGCTTGTCTTGATTGTATTGCTCCCACTGCTCATTTCACCACAAGACAGTATGATGTCTTTGGATTTCCACTCGGCTGTACATAGATGGAAGAGGGGAGATGCATGGATCCCAATCCAAGAGAGTGAGCTTTGTCCCACACATTTCTGAGAGTATCGATGATGCTGGCTGGCACATTATCACATCATAACAGAACCAATAACAGTATTGCACGAGAGATTACATGTGGAGCTAAAATCGAAAAGAACAGTAGAAAGGTCATTAGTTGATGGTGAGGTTGAAACATGCTCGTATGTGGTGATCTCTGAGTTCTTTTGGGTGATTTGTTGATCCAGAAGCTGAGAATTTGAAAGACTTTGCAACACTCTGATTCCATAGATTTACTTTTTATAATGTCCATGCCCACCTGTTTTCCTTTTGGATACAGGAAGTGTGCAACTCCTCCTAGGATATTTAGAGAGCGTGGAACTAAGTATTGATCCTGTCTATTCACATCATATGCAAAACACTGCATGGCAGCTGCTTCAGAGACTAAAGGGGCTACCACCAAGATTCACAGGAACAACCACCTTGTAGAAAGAAAAGAAGGAAGGCAAAATGTGCAAACTTCCAGTTATTATTATGAAATCTGTTTATTGGCATTTTGTAGATATAAGCACAGTGCCCAGTACATTTGAGCAGCCTGATAGCTGATAATTGAAATAAAACCAATGATACATCGATGGGCATGAGCATGGTAACAAACAGGATCAGGTGCTACACGCACTTATTAGGGAAAATGAGCGTCATGGGCCTCCCAACCAGCCCCATTAGCTCAGGAACCCCCTCTGTTCCCACGTCGCTGGGTTGCTACTCCTAGAGGAGCCACTCGCGATGCACCCGTATTTCCCTATTGCATTTCTTTAAACAGTTCCCTTAAACAAGAAGAAAAGAGGGCAAAACAACAAGTCCCTCTATAGAACAGCAGCAGTAATTACAGCATTCTCTGTAACATCCCTGTGTTCCGCCCCCCAGCCCGGACCCCCCTCCCTCCATTCTCACATCCCTTCGTGCAGACAGCTACATTGAACGTATCCTTCCACACTCCAATACAACACCTAGTCATCTAAGGCCTTTGAAACACCTTTCATGCCCGACTCCCCGACTGACCTACATCTCCCTCCTCCACAATAAGAGTATCCCCAGCGTGTGTCTCATGGGAACCCAAGGTGTCCCCGTCTAGTTGTGTCAGGGTCTGTACGAGTGTGTTCCATTGGTCCACTATGGGTGTATGCCTGAGGCCCACTGTTTCTTCCCTCAAGAGGGCCACCCCTTCCGCTCCCGCCCACACCAGCATTGATTTCCGCCAAGCTCGTGCTCGGGGGGGTTCCTCCGCTTTCCAACGTTTGGTAAGCAGCCTATTCGCCACCACTAGGCCTAGGTCAAAAAAACGAGAGGCGACCTTCGTGAGAGGGGTTCTGCGAAACAGGTGTAGTAGGCAGACCGACCACTCCAGTGGCGCGAGCCGACCCGTGCAGGTACTCAACGTTTCGTGCACTACCCGCCAATACACGTCCAATGCGGGGCAGCTCCACAACATGTGGACCAGCCCAGCATCCAGCAGCCGGCAGCGTGGACAACTGGCGTCTGCACGATGGAAATACCTATTTATAGAGTTGGGTGTAAGATGCGCCCTATGCAGAATAAAGTATTGGATTTGGCGGAACCGCATGTTCCTGGGGATCCGCGTAGGACCTTGTGCAAACTTCCAGTTATGACATTGACTAGGGTGGCAGTTGCACAAAGTTAACCACTGTCTCAAATACCACACCTACAAAGCTCACACAAAACCACAGACAGACCAGGACCCCCCTACCCATGTACACAAACATTTACCCACCATGCATTTTACAGACATGATGGAGGCCATGGACCCCGATAAGGAGAGATTTAATGTATTTGTAACCCTATATTCTACGCTATCACCACTGCCCGTCAGTGTCTTAGCCTTAGTCGGGAGGCTGGTAAACATTCTTCTAAAGAGAGGAGCACTTTGGTTGCCCGCTTGAACTGCGAGCCTAGCTTTGAGGTCTCTGTCCAGTAAAACTACAGTACTCTCAGAGGGATCCATGTTTATCAAACCCACTTGGGGGGGGGGGGAAACAGGTCCAAGTAGAAAAAAAGACAGTGCAGCAAAGCACAGTTCCCATATAGCACCGGACTGGCCGTTCTTTTCTTGGGCATTTCCCGGGGTTGGGGGCGGAGCCATTTGAGGCAGGTGTTTGAAGGCCCACAGCCACCTGGGTCAATCTCTCCAGTTCCATGAGTTTTTGCTGCTTGCTCAGTTTGGTGTATATGGGAAGAGAGAAATAGAGAGATATATTAAAAAATAAGGGCTGGTTTCAACATTTTTGCGATGAATGCTTTTATTTTCCAGTCTGGACATGTCCCCATAGCTGAGCACACGTTTTCATAACGAGCAAGTAACCCTTTGCCAACTTCTGGGTTTTGGTACCGAGGTATGAAGTATGATAGAGCCGGTAGGTTTGTCTAACATGTTGCTTTGGGGTTGAGAAATATTTCACATGTCTCCAGATGGCTGAACCGAGCTGCTCTCCCAGATGCTAATTGGTAAATACTGTTGGGTTTCCAATGATAGTCTACTTTAATGACCTATCTGAGCTGTGTTAGCTGCATGAGGCATCTTGGTGGCAACAAGGCATGTCTGAGTTGTATTGGCTGTTTGTGTAAGCTCAGTCTAATGTGTTGTGTTGAATGGCCTATTGTCTTTCTGGAAAGATGCAGGTGACAAAATTCAGTATTTATCAGTCTTGTATATTAGTTATCACAATTTATTTTTGGTTCTCATGGGGCATCAGCTTTGCCTGCAGATTGTTGGATGGTCAAGATCAGTCACTGGAATTGCATGGAGAATAAGGTCCCCACGGTTGTTGCAGTCACATTATGTTCTAAGTGTGCATTGTAAAGTTGTCAACTAAGGTTAGATGTATACTGGGTATTTCTCATTAAACTCTTCCTGTCATCTCGTTTTGTGAGTTCCTGGGTGGTTTTTGTGAGTTTGCACCAGTACATACAATTAAGACTAAGATGATGATGTATTGTACTTCTGCTTTCATTAATGTCTTCCTTCACAAGGCTGCCTCTCCTTGATAAATGTGTTTGCTCTCTCAGTTTACTCTTAAATCATTGAATTAATAACTCACTTTTCAATTTTAGAATATGTGGATTCCTGCTTAGCTTGTCAGCTATGAGTCTGTAAACTTCTCCTCCCTCGAATGAAAGAATTGCCTGGCACCCTCTGGTTCTAAACTGGTATTTATGTTGTCTTCTCTTCAGAGAGAAATGTCTGCTCCCACTTCAACTCGCCTTGGAGTCGAAGAGCGTGAAACTGGCTCAGCATGCCTTAGCAGGGATGCAGGTAAGAACTATTGATTTTGTTTTGTTAATTTATTGAAAGTAGTAAATGCCGCTGATGCCAATCTGCCCTGGACCAATTGTGCTTTAAATCATGTTCTTATCACAGTTTTCTTCACTTTGGTTTTAAGCTTTCAGTAATGAACTTGGGAACAATATACCTTTGCATTGTTTTCCTTTAGAGCCAAGTATAATTTTTTCAACCTGTCCAGCCACAAAATACCCTGAGAAGTGTTTCCTTTTTTATTATCTCGTCACCAGCACCACTAAGTCTTCCCTTCTACTTATCGCATCATGGATGATGATGTCAATGCACCCACGCTAATTCTTGTTACAGCTAACGGAACTGGCACCTGTATTGCACATGCTCTTGCTTCCATTGTTCCAGGGCTCAGTCATTTATGTTATTCTGATTATTCCCACCATCCAGACATAAGCAATATGTGGTTTAAGTTGAGACTCCTCTACTAGCTAAATTTCACTTGTTATGATGGTTGGTGATTATGTACTTCCTGAGTAGGGTTATGACGCTGGGTACCGCCTGTATTTGATTAGGGCATTGGGTACGTCCAATAGGGTTATTGCATTGGCGACTGCCTGAGTATGGTAAGGGCATTGGGTACTTACAGTGGGCACTTCCCAAGTACGGATGGCGCATTGGGTAATTTCCGTGTAGTTTTATGACAGTGATTACTTCCCGAGTCTGGTGTTAACACTGGGTACTGCTTGAGAAGGTTACAAATGCTTGTTTCCCATGCACATCCCTGCCTTCCTGGCATACCTTGTAATGTGAAGGAGGTGGGTGCGTCTGAACTATGCCGCAGCCCTGTTATGAGGTGAGCGGCAGCCGTAGATTATAAATGTAAGGGGATGCATATTCTCCTCAAGACCAATGAAAATTAACAAAAAGTCATGGTTGGAGTTTGAAGGGAGTTAGTTTTTAAAATAAATTTGTGTTCACACCATTGAGAAGCATTTCTCGCCTCTTCGTAGCGGAAGGTTTGCTATTACAAATTCACAGTCGTATGTGCTCTGGCTCAATTGCATAGTTCCCATTTGCGAATACAACTAATAATGTTGAGCTGGGGTAATACGCCCCTCTTATTCCCGACCATCTGAATCAAAGATCGTGTGGCACGAGTGCTTTACAAATACTGCGGTATCGATTCTTGATCTCAGAGAAGGTGTAAATGAGTCAGTGCTGGTATTGAGCACACAGCGACCTAGTCGTTGCATTTATATTATGCTCATGGCAGGTTAATCGTATTATTAGCAGAACAGTGAACATTTTGTTCTTGATACTCTGAAAAATCACTTGAGAGCTCATTATGTGTTGCCTGTTGCTTAGAGGAGGAGATACCTGAGCTGAAATTAACGACTCCTGTTGGTATGTCCCCCTCACTCTGAGCATTGCAAGTTTAAAGGCCTGAAATGAATAGTCATGTGGATCACTGATTACTGTGTCCTTTTCGTCATGGTATTCCCCCATTCCATTGCCTTTTCCTTCCGGGCAGAGGGGGAAGTGCGGGGTAATGGTTGCACGGCCGCAGGTTCGGGAGGTGGTCAGAGAAGGCAGGCTCAGGAGCCGCTGGGGGGGGGAGTAATGTAATCCGTGTTGGGCCAAGCTGTTCCTGTGTCCTTTTCCTGCCCTGGCCGTGTGGGTGGTTTCATTAGGATCACCAAGTAAATCATTTGAGTCTGGGAACATTGACTGGGGCTGTATCCCCACTCCACCAGGTATACTGCTAATGCCAACATGGAGAAGAGAATGCCACTGGGTAACCTGATTGCCAATCTTAAGGCCAGTTTTTATTGTACTTAGTAAGACGTTTGGATTTTGTGGATTATAGTTAGTAAACACACATTTTATCATCCTTTTCTAAAGAATACAAAATACAAAAAGTAGTTACTCTACAGCGCTTATGTCATAAAGTGTGTGAGGGTATCATTCACACATTTAGATGTTCCACAGAACTGGGAGACGAGAACAGAATCTTTGCACAACATGAAATTGTAATAGTTGGCCATGGTCATCCATGTATCTCTACTTAACTTCTGGTGCTGTTTGTAATTCTGACACAGATCATGTCAGGTTTCCTTTATGCTCTGAACAGAGCTAGTAAATGCTTATTACATGAGACTCTTATCTGTCCCAAAGTTCATCCTTCTTCCTTTGAGTTGTAAGCTAGATTTACACTTTTGCTTTTACACAGCAAATAGTTGTGCAGGTTCTCATCTTCTTGTTGACCTAACAATCTGTGTCCTGCTAGTTGTGTTTGTGTGTGTCAGGCTTTTCCACCATCTCCGCCCATGTGCTACTTTACACGATGTTAGTCCTTTTTTCTCGTCATGTTTACCTCTGAGGTGTCATATATTGCCCATAATTCTGTAATTGGGAGGGAGGGGGGCAAGCCAAACGAGACCAATTTTTGTGTGTGTAAAAGGCCGCTTTATTGAAAAAGGTGCATATCACAATTTATCAACACTGGCAACTGCCTTACAAAACTAAAACCTCACTATACATAAATTACCTGACCCCCTGTTCCCCGCACCACTCCTACGATCCCCACATCAAATCCCCCACCCTGCCGCATACAAAATAACATTACATAACAACCATATTACACAATCATACATTTACAAATCCTGTCCTCCAATGACCCAAACCCCTACCTGCCTTTGTGCAACTGTAACTAACAAACATCTCGTCTAAACTTAGCCTACCTGGTTACCCTTTCCCTGCCCCTGCTCACAAACTACCAACACTTAACTAAAAACTTCAGCCAATCTTGGCCAACTTTCAACAACCCCGCCACCCAGGAAAAAGGGGGGAGAGTAGGCAGAAACGCTGCCTCCCCATTTTCCTGCCCCCCCTGCCTCCTATGTCTGACCTATTAGTGTCGCTGCACATTCAACATCCTGGCCAGGACCTCCCTGATTTCCAGTAGGTACAAATCCATGCCCATCTTGGATAAATGAACTCCATCTCCCCTGAAAAATCCCGGTGTATCATATTTAATGTCCCTATGAGAAATCCTAGAAAAACCCAGATGCCTGCAAAAAATGCACCATTTCAGTGTTGAGTTTTCTCCGGGTCTTGTCTACCACCCCCGGGTTAACCGCTCCTCTCCAAACCCTACGTGGAACAAATTCTGTCCAAATGACCGCACAACTCGACCACTGCTGCTTTATCAAAGACAAATCCCACTTCATGCTCCTCATTAAAGCCAAACCTGTTTCCTTGACCATGTCATTCTCCCCCAGATGTATCACCAGCACGTCAGGGCACCTACCAGCCACCAAGACGCCATTCAGAACCTGCAACAACTCCTTCCATCGCATGCCTCCTCTGCCCCTCCAATAAACTTTGAACAGATCTTTCTTAAAGCCTAAATTTTCCCCAAAATAACTGGCCGCGGGCCTGGATCTGTGCCCACTTTACAAAGGAATGTCCTACAATCCAGATAGTCATCTCCCTGGCGAGAGGACCCATCACCGAACCTGAAACGAGAAAAATTGAATAAGCAGGAGAAACAACAGAACCGCGGTACATCCCCCCCCCCGATGCGCTGCACACATAGCGCTGGTAGCAGTCCGAAGACCATCTCCCCAACCTCATGATGTCTCCTCGCCCCCAGCCCCTGTCATTCACCTCCGACGCTGCCCCAATCCTGAAGGAATGTGTCCCAAAAACCTTGCCATCGATCCCCAGCTCCGAAAGTGCTTTCCTCAAAACCGCTAAAAGCTGAAAAGCCGTTGCACTCCGCCCATTCGCAGGTACAAAAGCTAAACCACCTGAGCCGGCAGCAAGGTTCCTCCACTTCACTTCCCACCTACACGGGCAAGTCAGCTGCGGATCGGCCGCCTGCAAAGACACCCATTTTCCCCGTCCCCTCTGATCCGTTTTAGATTTTTGCAGCCAAATGCAAACTCTATCCTTATAAGGAGACACCTCACCCCAAAGAAGACCTCCTGCCGATTTCGTACCCAACATTTCTGACACACGGAAGGCCCCAAAAAACATCCACACCATCAGTGTAGAAAAAAGACAAACCTCATATCCATCGGAGCATAACCCCGGCAAAATCCGCAGAACCCTCCCTAACAAATCTTGCGTGCACGACCACGTTCCCAGGTCCAACCTTCCAGCATCCGCATCCCAATTTCTCCTGCGGATGGTGCATAACCCCACAACCATTTCCCCACAAATGGAATCCCTGCTAGCTTACCCGCGATCGTGACCCTTGAAAGTCCTTTATCAATCAAATCTAGAATGAACTGTATCACGTCCTCCCCTCGAAGCGCCGGTGAGTCCCGCCGCCTAGCACCTGAGAGCAAAAATTCCTCCCATGCTGTCCTGTACGCTGTCCTCGTGGATTGAGCAAGGGACCCTAAAACCAGCTGCAACATCCTGTGTTGTCCATGTACCACAAATGCTGCAGCATGCGGGTTGGGTCCTGTCTGCATCCTTGGCTAGCCACGGAATCTCCCCCACTGTGAACGAGACAAAGCATCTGCTATGTCATTGTCCACTCCTGGCACATGTACTGCTCGAAATGCAATATCATGACGTAAGCAACCCAAAACAAACACCCTCAGTAACTTCAAAACTTGTTCATCACTGACAGACTGGTGGTTCACAATTTCCACAACCGCCATATTGTCAATTCTAAAAGTCACCTTCTGGTGTGCCAACTGTTCGCCCCATAGTGTGACCGCCACCACCATTGGGAAGGATTCCAAAAATGCTATACTCCTACCTCCCCAGCCGACTCCGTCAGACACTGCTCTGCGCACCATTTCCCTGGCCAGTAGAGGCCAAAGCCCTTGCTGCCTGCGGCATCAGAAAAGATCTGGACATCGCATACCATGTCACCCTCCCACATCAGTGGAATTCCATTGAAATTCTGCAAGAAAAACTGCCACATTCGCAAGTCTTCTCTCACACCCGCAGACAGCCGCACATGATGATGTGGAGGTCTCTGTCCTGCTAGCTCCCTGCCCAGTCGCTTTTAAAATGTCCGCCCTACTCTCACCACTCTACAAGCAAAGTTGAGGTGACCTAACAGCACCTGAATCTCTTTCACTGTGACCTTGCTTTTCAACAACATTGCCGCCAGCAGCCCCAACATTTGCTGCTTTTTGTCCTCCGGAAGGCGTTCCTCCATCAATTGAGAGTCCAATTCAATGCCCAAAAAGGACAGAGCCGTGCAGGGCCCCATAGTCTTTTCCGGTGCCAACGTCACCCTAAGCTCCCTCATGATCTCATTCAAACTGTCCAGCGCCTTCTGGCAGTCTGTGGAGTCTGAGGTGCCCACAAAGAAAAAGTCATCCAGGTAGTGTGTTACCCCCTGGTGACCCGTCCGTTCCGAGAACAACCATTGAAGGAACATGCTGAAGCACTCAAAAAGTGCGCAAGACAGAGAACAACCCATCAGTAATGCTTTGTCCACGTACCATTTACCATTGAAATGGATGCCCAGAAGATCCCAATCATCCGGGTGGACTGGAAGCAACCGGAAAGCTGACTTTATGTTGCACTTTGCCATCATCGCCGTTGCGCCCGCAGTCAGTGACATGGCCACGTCAACTGATGAATAAGACACAGTAGCCTCACTTTCGTCAATGAAATCATTCGCCGAGCCTCCTTCTGGCCACGTCAAATGTTGTATTAAACGGAACTGACCTTGTTCCTTTTTCGGCACCACTCCTGTGGGTGACACAATCAAATGATCCAGTGGCCAATCCTCAAAGGGTTCCACCATGCGGCCATCACGCACCTCCTTATCCACTTTTTCTTGCACTATTTCCGGATGTGCTTTCGCTGACTGTAAATTGTCTGCCCACCTTCTCGTCCTAGGTCCCTCATACCCCAGTCTAAAGCCCTCTTGAAAGCTAGTCCGCAAGCGTTCTGCAGCTTCTCGGTTACCATAATCCTGTAGGGCTGCGATCAACTTATCTGTTCTAACCGGAGTACGAGCCCGGAGACCTCTTAGCCCCTCGCCCGCCCGTGAAGGGCTGCTGTCCCCCCATTCTAAACCCCCCTGCCTGCCACTGTTGGTTTCCCTGTTGCTGCCCCTGCTCGCCCCTGAAGCAATTCACCAAGGTGTGTCTGCCTCTGCAATTCGAGCAGTCATGCCGAAAACTGCAGTACACCTGTGTGCACAGTCCCTTGTTAAATTCCCAGCAGGCTCCCTTTGGTCCCGTCTGTCCTTTACCTGTGCCACCCACCCCTCCCTGGGTGGGGCGCCACTGAAAGGGCCGATGCACGAGTGGTAGGCTGCTTGCAGTGAAGATAATTTTCCCCGCTCCGGACAACCACATCGTATGTTGCCATAAGTACGTATCCAATTCATCCCATTTTGCCTCCGTGTCCCACACCATGCGTGCTCTAAATTCCTCGTCGTATTGTGCCCATGCATATCCACCCCCTGTAATCTGGGCCTTCCTGATCACATCCATGTACTTGAACATGGCCATGCACCTCTCTGGGTACTTCTCGCAGTACACACTGGCATATATCAAAAATGCCGCTTTCGGCCTCTTGGCCAATTCATACTCCTCCTCTTTTGATCCCTCTTTTGCCCTAACTTCTCTGTGCAGCAGCTTAAGCATTTCCACATATTCACCCTTCCAGATCCGCTCCTTAGTTGCCAGAATTAAGTGCGCGCCCAAAGGCTTGGTTACTCCCATATAAGGCAATCGCTTTATCTTTAACTCCTTACTCTCCAATTTATTCTCGGACTCCCCTGTTGTTATTGTCACCATCTCTTTTTTGTCAGTAACCTGGTCCGCTGTGTTCCCTGACGCCTTACCTGCATTCTCCGTGCCCACTCCCACAGTCGTAGCCCCATTTCCCATGCTCACGGACGCCTTACCTGCGTCATCTGTGCCCACACCCACATCCAGCACATACTTTCCTTTCCGCAACGTACCCCCCTCTTCCTCCTCCTTGTCTCCCCCTCCCACAGACACCATTAGCGGTCGCCATCTCCCATCGCGTTTACCTGGCTCTAAGGACTCCACCCGTCTTCCTTCTGTCCGCCTTGCAAGTGGGGCCGACCGGTCGTCCCAACGTGATGTCCGACCCGTGGGCTCTGCCGTGCGTTGTGACACCTTTAAAACACTAGACACAGCATTACTCGCTCCCCCGCTCCCTCGTCCGCGATATCCCTCAACTGGCCCTCCTCCATGCTGTTGTTCTCATAGTCTAAAACCTCCTGCTCCCTGGGACCCCAGGCTTTCTCAGCCGGCGGTGCAGACTGCACCCTCCTAACACCACTCAAACGGCTTTCTTTGGAGCTCCTCCATCCACGATGTCCCCCGGACCGTTGAAGCCCAGTGGGTGTTGGGGCCAGCGAGCCCATCCTGGGCCTACTTATGCTGGCCTCGCCGGGATCCCTCACCGGTATTGGGTACGCCACTCGAGGCTCCACCCTCCCTTCTCCTCGGCGCCATTCAGCCGCTCACAGCTCTGCCAAGTCTGGCGCCCTCTGTTGCTCCACCGCCTGCAAGAAAAAGGAATGGTCTGGTGTGCTGGGCCTACCCATTCCGTCTCTCCCATCCCATCTCCTCTTCCTGCCCACCCCCAAAGTGCCTGCTGCCCACGGTCGCCCTACCACACTAAGGTCCACTGCTTCCCCTTCATTCACC
This sequence comes from Triturus cristatus, assembly GCF_964204655.1. Classification (NCBI taxonomy): domain Eukaryota; kingdom Metazoa; phylum Chordata; class Amphibia; order Caudata; family Salamandridae; genus Triturus; species Triturus cristatus. Next base: position 1,399,967,556 of record NC_140589.1, read on the forward strand.
TGCTCCCCCTCCCCGTCACTCCACACCAATTCTGCTGCGCTCCGGCCCCACTGGGCCCCACCACCACCGCAAAAGGCTCCCTGCCCAACCCCCGCAAACCCCCGCTCCAGCCTGACCTTGTCCTACCCGAAAACTCCCTGCCCCCCCGCGACATGTAACCCTCCCCATGGCCAACTGTATCTATCCCCAGCACCTCATTCCAAGAGGAAAATATATCCAGCCCCTCCCATTCCCTTTCACTCCCTACTGACTCTAAGTCAATGGGGGCTCCTTCACCCTCTCCCTCCAGTACCACAGGGCTCTCTCCTCCCTCCCCCACCACCAACCCCTTCCCAGACACCCCCCTGCCGTCCCCCCAGACTCCCACCTCCATCATATCGTCCCCTTCTTCCTCTACAGCGGTAGCCTGTGCTGGTGCTGCCTGGCACCCTTTCCTACCCCTAAAACCTACAGCGCTCCCAGCCACCAGGTCACCAAACCTAAAATGGTGGCTGGGGAAGCACGAAAACGACACTTAAACCCTTGGGCTATCTTTGACATTGGGCTACAATTGGGCTATTCCCAATGTAGCCCAAAACCCACAAAATGGTCGCTATTCAGCTCGCCCCAGCCCCTCCCAATCTGCCCGGGGGGCAGACCTCACTGGGTTCGGCTGCTCCCCAAACTTCCCATCGGTTTTGTTGCTGTGATGTAATGTGTGTTAGTTCTTCAGTATTTCTCTCAGGAAGCTCACTTTTTTCGTTTATATTGCCCGAGCTTTGTTGGAATCGAGATCCATTATGGGACAACTTTGTTATTATCCATGTGCTCACCACTGCCACTAAATATCTCCGCTGTGCCCTGCCCTAGGCCGCAGCACTAGTTGCACTATACTGGGTATCGGTTATTTGTCCCAATATGTCTCATTTCTTGGCATGCAGCCCTACCTTACCTCTTGCCTCACTTCTCTCGAAAATGAAACTTACTGACGCTTTTGTTGCTTGACTGAGATAAAGTTAACTGTATTGTAGTGTAAATAGTGCGATCACCTTTCTTTTACTTTTGAATAAATGCCATGGCTCTAACTAGTGATATGTGAGATTCACGGAATTAAACTACTGTATCCATCTTCCATTACCTAACATTAAATTCACTTATCCTTCTGTTTGTATTCTGTGTGTTTCAGTTTAATTTTGGGTAGTTAATGACTGTTTGCATGCTCTATTACAAATGTATATGCAATCTGAGTAGAAAGTGTCTGTGAAGGTTTCACTGCTCACGGACTGTCGCATAATGTGAGTACATTAATGCTTGCACACCTGTTTTTAAAATGAAAGCCACGGCTTGTCCTCTTTACGTGTCTATACCAGGGGTCATTCTCTGAGGGCCACCGGGCACGTCTGCTGTTGCATGCCTAGCTATGGGTGAATCTTTGTGACTGAATTAGCAATGCACGAGTAAGCTGTGGGCACAGATGCTTGGCGAGTGAGTCTTTTTATTATTGAGAAAATAATGCAAGATCTACTAATTGCAGCGACCCCTACTGTATGTAACGTGTGAACAAGAAAGAAAGTCTAGCAGGATTAATATTAAAAGGAATTTAAAGAGAGGCCAACTTTCTATTAACAGCCTCTGGCGGAACAACTCACCTGATATGATGCCATCATTTAAAGCGTGAAATATGCATTGCTTAAACTTATAGAGGCGTTGCAGCATCCAAGTCAGACAAATGGCGCACTGAATGCAAAACTGATTTCTTATAATTAGAAGTCTTTTTATAATTAGAAGTCTTTTGTCAATTTTAAACAAATAGTGAATGACAACACATTAAAAAATACTACAATCTGTCAGTTCATAATACAAGATTATAGGATATCCGTCATTACGGTCACTTTGTTCACCTAATCTAAAGTATTCTTTTGCGGGGTTTTTTAGGTCTCGGCTGCGAAAGGCTGCGCTTGCGCAGTCTCGCTCCGAGATTTAATGAGTTGGAGTGACTTTGAGAAGAGGGGCTTGCACCCGCCCCTCTTCTCTCCTGTTCTCCATTGGCTGGCCTCGTAAATGCTGGCCAGCCACTGGAGAAGAGGTCCAGTCACTCCGATTAGGCCCCGTCCTTTTCGGATCGGGGGGCGTGTTTTTTGCGAGAAGTCTCAGGGAGGAGACAACAGCAAAACACGCCCCCCAATCCGAAAAGGACACTCCCTTCCTCCGAGGCACAGCAAAATGCCTCGGAGAAAGGCGGTGGTGTCCCGGCGTTGCTCCCTCACCTGATCTCTTTATTCTTATTCAGCTGTTTGTGTGCTTGTCGCACAGAGACCCACTCCGATTCCTTATTTTGGCAGCCGTGAGGTAGTCGCGGTCAGGAGCTCTCATCCCTGATGGAAGTACGCGGAGTGTGAGTGCGGTTCTATGCTCACTAAACCGGGAAAATCATCTTCGGGACTTGTGCGGTTTTGGGGAAACGTCTAATCTTTTTTTTGTTTCGGTCGTTTGTAATCCGCTTTGTTTATCGCGGTTCCTGTCGACGGCTGAGGAGAACTGGGAGGAGACTGGGTGGAGGCGGCAGCGTGGCTCAGCTGGAGCCGCCGCGCCGCAGCGAGTGTAAATCTTTTTTTTGTTTCGGTCGTTTGTAATCCGCTTTGTTTATCGCGGTTCCTGTCGACGGCTGAGGAGAACTGGGAGGAGACTGGGTGGAGGCGGCAGCGTGGCTCAGCTGGAGCCGCCGCGCCGCAGCGAGTGTAAATCTTTTTTTTGTTTCGGTTGTTTGTAATCCGCTTTGTTTATCGCGGTTCCTGTCGACGGCTGAGGAGAACTGGGAGGAGACTGGGTGGAGGCGGCAGCGTGGCTCAGCTGGAGCCGCCGCGCCGCAGCGAGTGTCGGCTTCCCGCGGGGAGGCAACGGGGAACCTTTTGTTCCCTTTTGTTCGTGTAATCACCCCGTCCCTGGTGGTTTAAGGTGGAGCCCACCTGCCTCGGTGAGGACTCGAGCATGAAGCATGACGCTGGAATTTCCAGGGGGTGAGAGTCCTGTTTTCAAAAAGGGAAAGTCCCTAGTGTGTAAGGTGTATGAGAGATAACCTAAACTGGTTTAAGTGAGTCCTCTCTTTTGACATTATGTAGCCTCTGCATAGCAACGGTCGTACATGGGATAAACTTCTGAAATTCAGTTCTGCTCTGCATGAAAAGCTCTTATATCCTGCCCTTTAAATCGCAGTTAGTACTAAAGGAGATACTATTGTTTTCTCCAAAATAATAAGGCACCAAAAACGTCACTGTCCTCTAAGCCACGCCGAATATGAATGTTTGTGTTGTGCGAACTGTGGCATGTGGTTTTATGTTTCAGATCATTTGCAGTGTGACCCCAGTGCAAGATCTGTCCTACAACGTGCTGTATGTCAGGGTCACAGCAGGCTGGATTACAGCGCAAGAAAGAATATTGTGATAAGATGCATGGCTCACTCCAGCTGCCTTAGTATGTGAAAGAGCTCAACAGCTGTGGAAAAGGCCCCAGGCGCCAGTCTGTGCTAAACACCCTGGCAGAGAAGGAAACAGCGTCTCTCTCTGACCTGGTGGGGCATCAGCTGTGTTATTTCATCTCCAGCCTCAGCCACGAACCATGTCACCCCAGGCATCTGCCCTTGCAGGTCTCTCTTCTGCAGTGCAAACTTACAGGGCACTTATTTTACGCACACTGCACTTGGTGTCGTAAAACGTTCTGTGTTGGAATGCTACTCCTACCTTTACAAACACCATAAGTACGATTTGCAAAATGTGCCCTATACTCTGCAGGGTTAAATATTGTAAGGAATCAGGATATATATTAGAGTTTGAGGGAATCAAGTTTGTTTAGGGTTTAAGAACTGCCCTTGAAGAGGACATTCACACGCTTGTTTCTGCTAAACTTTGAAAAGGTCCTCCCTCTGGGTGCAAAGGTGGGCGCAGTGCTCTGCATGCACATTAGGTCGCTCAATGCATAGCTTGTATTCCTGCATGTTGTTCAAGTAAGCTGCAACATGGGTAATTTTATATACTATTTGCAAATAATTGTTAGTGCCCAATTATAATATTGTATCCAGTGTCTATTTAACCCAATGAACACGGAGAGAAGCAAAGTTTTAATGATATTTTTTTATGTCCTTATATATTCTGTTGCTGGAAGACCGCAGACCTCATGCCTTTGCAGTATAAAAAGTCACTTTTGATATTAGTCCATTAGATTTATTTTAGACACGGACTCGGAGAGTAGCCCTGATCGTGACTTAGATACACTACTTACAATTACATGTGCGACCCATTTCCTATTTCAGTTTTAAATCCTTCTTCGAGCCACTTTTCTCCCCTGATGAAGCCTACCTTAAAGACATCCGACAAATGGACTGTACTCACTAGCCCAGCATTACCTAACTGTTAATACTACGAAGAGTGAGTGACATTTCTCCCAGCAGAATGGGCTACCATACCTGTGTCCAACATCTTCTCCGGGGAGTGGCCTCCTTTCTTGTAAAGATAAACGTGTGTCATCCATGGAAACTTGGAGGGGGCATGAAAGCAAGGGTTCTGTTCAGTCTAACTCAGCAGAAGGCGTATGCTTGCAGAATTACATTTTTTATCTTCCTACAGAAAGTACAGACTGGTATGCTTTGGTGCCTTTTAAAATTCTATCCTTTGCTAAAATTGCATCTCAAAATATACTTCTGTATTCCAAGATATGTGGCTTTTGCCAATCATACAAACTCATTTCTCCAGATTCAGTTTAAGAGGCTGCTCCCTTCATTAAACTTGCAAAGAAGTAAACAAATTGAAAGGTTTGCAAAAATTCATGAATATTCTCAAATTTTGATTAGTTGGAAAAAGTGACTTTAAGCAAATGCAGAAAAAAGGCAAGCCCTTCTTTTGAATGAAAACCGTTCATTCATTTTATGGAGCAGTCGCTGTCTACTGAGCACATACATGGTTATGGGTGGGTTGTTGTCATATGAGAGTGACAGGTCATAGGTCTGCCACACCTCTTTCATTCAGTTGTTGGCTGTCTTCATGTGTTTGGTGCTACAAAATACTTTCGTCGGAACTTGTATTAACCCCTCACATGTCTTTTTATTTGAGAGTTGAGTTCCCAGTTAGGAAAGTAGATGAGTGGCCTAATTGAAAGACCATTTTGCAGCAGATGGAGGAGGTAGGATTACTTCCCTTTTCCAATGGTTAATAGGGAGGAAGAACCACATCGGTAACCTGGGCCAATTCATCCACTGTTAACGCCCATATCCTGATAGATGTCCGAACAAAATGCCTTCATCGTTTGCCTCGCATAGCACTGCTGCAAGTGCACTGTGGTCTTTGTTTACTCAAGGTTTGCACACGTGCTCGCGTGACTCAACGAGACGCAAAAGCCAGCGTGAATTGCATACACATTGGAAAGGCTCCTGTGTGCAGCTCTGCGTCATGCAAGCACCTGCACAGCCTCCACGAGGACGCCTGTAATCAAAACATGGCCACATCATGGAGGAACCCACCCTTCAATAGCAGATTCCGACAGTCAACTCAACATTTGTACAGAATTGCACATTACAGGCATCACATACCAATTCTTTCTTTTTGTTTTTGTATGCATACGGTTGTCTTCCTAATATATGTTCTATATTTACAATGCATCCATCACTACAAGCAAAATTAAGTTATGAAATTGAAGAACGGCTGAGGAGAACTGGGAGGAGACTGGGTGGAGGCGGCAGCGTGGCTCAGCTGGAGCCGCCGCGCCGCAGCGAGTGTCGGCTTCCCGCGGGGAGGCAACGGGGAACCTTTTGTTCCCTTTTGTTCGTGTAATCACCCCGTCATTTTCGGAGGAATCTAAACTACGACCGTGACCACAAAGCCATTTGTGTCACCCTCCACATATAAGTGCGGTAAGGGGGAAAGGGGGAGAATTGCAGGAGGCGTGTGACGAAAAATCGAAATGAGCATTCTGTGTAACTAGAGGGGAAAAGTGGAAGCAGAGTAGTCCTTTAAGACCAGAGGAGAGATTAAATATATATACTTTACAGAGCAGGGGGGTCTGGGGGAAAGGTGAATTGCAGAGCTCATTCTCGAAGCGTTAAGTAGTAAGCCTCGTTGAGCAACCGCCTCCTTCTGCGTCTCCTGCCACCACCCTACGTAATCGCGCAGAATGAGCTGTAAGCAGCGAGATTGGTGCAATAAAACCCCTCGCAGAAAAGGGTGCGCCGTGCTTTCCGAGTGCCCGTCTCGCAGGGATACTTGTGACAGCTGTGAGCCTTCTTTCAATGCGAGTTAATGTCCAACTACAAATAAGAAAAGTCAATAAATAGCAAGTGAACTGAACACAACAGCAGACCCGGCCCGGGTTTCCTCGGGACGAGATCGGATGCAGTCTAACCGAAATATGTAATATCGTAGAGATAACAAGCTATACGTGTAAAGCCCATGCCGAGTACTTGCCATGTAAACAGACCGCCACCACGACACGCCATACAACAATGGAGCAGGTAGGGTCTCTGACCTCTGACCCACAGGCGCCTGCGGATTTCCAAAGTTTCAAAACAAGGCATGAACACAACACAGTGATTCAGCTCTCAGCTGAGCGGCCAGGGCTGCGCGCTCACCAGCTGGCCTCTTCCCTAGCACTCCCTGGGGACTGGTGTCCTGTCTCTGGTTCAAAAGGACTACGGATTTAAGAGGGACAGGGAATGACTATTCACTGGTTCCCAATTCGACGGCAGTATTTGATGTATACGTATAGATGTCTGCAAGACACGTTTAAACTATTTACATTTTTGTTCTAGACATATTTATATATATGTGCATATAGACGTGAGTAACCACTCTCGCCATATTCAGGAGAATGAAAGAACTGGGTGCAAACCTCGCTGCGGTTCGAACCAGCAACCCCGCAGGTGCGGGCTATACAGACAGGGTCGGATTGGGATCACAATCGGGCCCGGGCACTCCCAAAACAAGCATTTACAATGCAACGGTCTCGGCATTGTTAAAGTTAGAGCTATTGGCATTGCTCATGACAATGCCGTTTCTTTAAATGTTTTAAAAACAAAAACATAAACAAAAATAATGTCATGAGCAATGCCAATAGCTCTAACTTTACCAATGCCGAGACCATTGCATTGTAAATGCTTGTTCACCTTTGTTATAATCTTGTATTAAGAACTGATAGATAGTAGTATTTTTTAATGTGTCATCATTCACTAATTGTTTTGTAAAATTGATGAAAGACTTCAAAATAAGTAAATGGTTTGAATAAGAGAGAGCGGCGAGCAGCGAGCAGAGCGGAGCATCGGGAGCATTGGGAGCAGCTGGAGCCACGGTTGCAGCGCAGCGGAGCAAAGCTGCGGTAACAGGCAAGTGGAACATCGCAGGAACATCGCTGGAGCTGAGACGTGCGGACGTGCGGTGAGAGCCAGCGGGGTGTTCGGATGAGTGCGAGCGAGCGGAGAAATCTGCGGTGTCAAACGCCAACGCCAACCGCTAACCGCCCCTCCCCCTCCCCTCGCATCCCGGCCCGGCTCTATTCCACTAAATCCCACCAAATATATATAATCAACAGGTTGCTGTTTAAAGACCCTTGTCGGACCCTCGCTGGAAAAGATTCTCACTGGGGATTGCAGGAGACCGCTGGTGATTGTTACTGATTGTACTACTTCTTACTTGTGCCGCAGTGTGGAGCCGTCTGTGTGGTTCCCCAGACTCTTGGGACACGGATTGACTCTGCCAAAGCAAGATGGCCGCCTAGTACGAGCCTCCCGAGGAGCTCCCGGTTTGGGGATTACCAATTAGGTAGTTATCCCTGTAAAAACCACCTCACTGGAACTCCACCCGCCTGCCCCCTGGACCGGACTGGACTGCGCACCCTTCCGAAACACACCACTGAAACGGATCTTAGGAGTCAACTCACCTGACTGACTGACGCCGATGAGTTGGCTGGTCCACGAGGGTAACGCAGTGGGGTCGGAGGAGTCTTCGGAGAGACTTCGGGAGGCGGAGGTGGAGGTGGACCTGAGGCCGGACTGTGGTGCAGGCGGTGTGGGCAACCAAGCAGCTATACAAGCAACACAAGCAAGCGGTGAGGTGTGCCGAAGCACCGGTGGGTTACTGGTGGGTCTCAAGTGTGACTCCTGCAGGCGGACTTACCCCTGAAGCTCTGTCCTTTGGAGCTTGTCCTGTCCCGCCAGCGCCTTGCAGCTTCGCGGCTTCGCGGGTGCTGTTCCGTGGAACCGGGACATTCCCGGTGGTGTTTGGGGCGGAAAAACAAACTCAGCAAGTGCAGCAGGGGTGGAGCGCCGCTGGGACTCGCTAGTCCAGGAGTCCCTGCGAGATCTGTCTGACCCGGCCTGCGCACCCTGCTAGCCACGCCCCTGCTCGTCACACGTTCTATAATTTTGGAGTGCATTTGGACTCTTAGACTCTGCCGTTTGCCTGAACATTGGTCTACTCCCGGTAAAAAACAGTATCCCTAACCTAGTTCCCAATCTAGGGGTATGATATTGGTTGTCGTTTATTTTATAATTGTGTTTTTAAGTCATTTCATATTAAGTGCTATTCGGATTTAATATCTATTTTTTTTTTTTTCTTTTTTTTTTTTTTTCCTCATTTGATAATATCTGTGCTGGTTATTTTGTACCTTTGTACCTTTGTACCTTTCTCCAAGGCAACATGCCCAAGTCAGTCGGGAATTCCCGCTGCATTGTCTCTACACTTGACAACTACTTAGTTAAAGTAGTAGACAAGATTAATAAGGAACGAAGACTGTCCCTGGGTCTAGGAAGTGTCCCTGACCCCACGATCCAACTAGTCTCTGCTGAGATCCCTGTCCCTTTGCCTACCCCCTTGTTGATTCCCACCATTGATGACAGTTGTGTAACAGTCTCTCCGGATTGTCCAGCCAGGGAGGGAACCAACGAAATAGAGCCATCACAGGATATCCTTGACGTTGAGGACCCTCACAAGGAATCTGATGTAGAGGAATCCGATGCAAACGAGTCCCATAATGACTTTGACGCCCCGGGTTCCGTGGCCCCCAAAACTCATAGAGTGTTGAGGTCAGGGAGACATCTAAATAGACCTGTACTGTCTAAAAAGGGGGGTAGTAAAAGTAAAAAGAACACTGTCTCTGTATCAAATGGGGGCCCCATTGAGCCAAATTGTTTACATAAGGACGTTTATTCCACCCACTTGAAACTAGCTCCGGATCAGCTTGAGCTGCTTATTGGTATTATTGATGCCAAGTTAGACAAAATTGTCCTTCCACTCCTGGATAAACTCGAGGCTGTTTCTAGGGAAGTGATTAGATTGGGTGTGTTGGTGCAATCCGGCTTGAAACTAAACAACAGTCCGCAACCAGCTGCTGTGGCTGCTGTGGCTGCTGTGGCTGGGGGCAGGACTAGTAAGCCCGTGCAATCCAACAAAGGCACATCCAGTGTTGGAGTGGCCTGTGCAGGCTCTAGCATTCCTGCACAGCCAAACAGTAGTCCCATAACAGTTATTGAGCAGCAGGGCGTAACTGGCAAACCAAAACTACCGTCTACAGGGGACACTATTAATGTCATTGCAGTCACACCTTTATGCTCTAGTGATGTCCCTTTGAACCCCCCCACTACCCGTGTCCCGGGGAATCAGTTGAAGACTACCGAAAGGGGGAAGTCTAATAATTGTGGCCTCTCTCAACCGAACCTCCCACCGGACTGCGCACCCTATGTAGCAGTCCTGACTAACGTTACACCAATCAGGGAGGATGGGCTTCACCGCTCTATGGAATCACATGACTCCCTTAAATACAAAACGGTGGCATGGCTCAATCGGGAGTGTGGCTTTCCAGTGGCCCTGGCGGACCAAATCTTGGCCACAACTAGAACCAACTGGATTGGCACGTCCCCGAAGAACATCTCTGGGGATTGCGTTATCATTAATTTCAGTAACCCACACCTTGCCACGACAGCTCTGATCAACTGAGCAACTTCTTGCCCCTGTAACGAGCAGGGCATTTCACTCCGTCCTTTGGGCTTTTTCTATAGACAACACACTAGCCATCATCCTAGTAACCGCGGGGGGTAAGAGAACGAGGGGAGAAGCTTTGCATAGCTTTCCAAATAGTTTCCAGGTGAACACCGTTAATCGTTTCCAATGCTTTAGTGGGCTGGATCAAAATGATTGACTGGAGTTGTGTACGGTATCCCCTGAAACCTTGGAGAGACAGGCTCTGTCTGATATGGGACAAAGTGTTTGTATATCAGGGACTATGGTTAACATTTCTGGGATAACTGTAGATTGTGCGCCTATGGGCAAGGAGGGTGATCCAGTAGGTTGCTCGGAGTCATTACTGGAGCTGTGTACGGTACCCCCAGAAATCTCGGAGAGACAGGTCTCGTCTGGTATGGGTCAAAGTGTTTGTATATCAGGGCCTATGGTTAACATTTCTGAGACAACTGTAGATTGTACGCCTATGTGCAAGGAGGGTGATCCAGTAGGTTGCCCGGAGTTATTATCGGATACTTCTAACATCGCTTTTTTCCAGCAGGGTAGTAACTGTTCTCCTATGGGGTCAGGTGTCTCCGGTTTTTCCAGCTGTTATATTGCCAGTTGGAATATTGCGGGTATTAGGTCCAAATCAGACTGTCTGGGTTGGACTGAATTTTTAGCTCTCTTTGATATTATCTGTTTACAGGAAACCTGGTGTAGGGACTTTAAAGGATATAATGGTTTTGTCTCTTACCAGCTATCTGCTACCGGTTCCCTATCAGGTAGAGCTAAGGGGGCCTTTTGATTTTGATTTCTGTCCAAACTCCTCTGCTGGTCACAAAATACGTACAAGTTGGGGTTCATTCCCAGATTTTATGGCTGCACAAAACAGGAGGTAGGAATATTCTCTTAATAAATTTTTATAACAACGTTTTTGATGATACTAGGGATCAGGTGGTTAGAGCACTATCAAGTGCATTGGATGACATCCTTAAGGATTCCAATGTAATCTTTGATTTGTTCATGGCAGGGGACTTTAACGCCACTACCTGCCCACTCTCAGATGTCAATGTATGTGGGGCGGTGGACTGTCATGGAGATGGAGTCCCCCATTTTCAGCATAACTATTATGGAGATGCCTTAAACAATCTCCTTGACTCACATAACATGTATATTATGGTTAACGAGAAAAATGAACAGGAGGAGATTTGCCCAACTTTCACAGGCCGGGGAGCGAATTCTGTTATTGATTTTATTTGTATCTCCTCGAGTCTTGAGTCCTGTATTATGGCACCTAAAGTTATAGACATCCAGCTTAGTGACCACAATTGCCTGATAGTAGAGGCCATGCTATGGGAAAACAAAGGGACCCGCATTCCGGGGTGTAATGTTAACAACATTGAGGCTGTGCGCCCTAATGGCACCAGACTCAGGTGGAAGGGGGATAAGGCTGAAATCATGTCTGATTCAATCATCACTAGTTGCCTGGCAGGTATTACAGGGATCTTAGAAGACAATCAAGGTACCACTGGCTCTATTGAGTATTTTATTGGTATTAATGCGGTCATTGATTCTAAGCTTACTAGTACACTCAAGTACAAGGAGGAACGCCTGCGGGGGTGGTTCAATTCAGCTTGTACCCTGGCCCTAAAGGAACTAAAGTCAGCTTTATCAGCTACGCCAAGAGATAAGGGTTTGGTTGTAGATCTTAGAGCCAGATACAAAGAAACCCTTAAATGGAGGAAATTGGAACTCCAACAGGAGGCATGGGACAATTTGACCCTGGCTGCTGAATCGAATAATTCCCCATTCCTCAAAGATGATAAAATCCCTGAATTAACTTCCAACGTTATGAAGGAAGAGTGGGTCTCTCATTTTTCTAAAATCTTTGATTCGGACAGTGCATCCAGGGATATAGGGGATAGGTGGCCGCATACGCCACTGAATATCACCATCCAAGAGGTTTTAGATAGTATAAGGGTCAGTAAAGGAGGAAAAGCACAGGGTCCAGACGGGGTACCAATCGATGTTTATAAATTGGTCCCTGAAGTATGGGGGCCTTTGTTAACTAATATTTTCAACGCAGCAGTCCGTAATGAGGTGCCCCCTACCTGGGAAGAATCCATCCTAATTCCAATATTTAAGAAAGGAAACCGAGGGGACGTTAAGAACTATCGTCCAATCTCCTTGTTGGATTCTTCCGTAAAAGTAATGAGTAGAGTGCTTCTAGTAAGGTTGGAAGAATGGGCGGAGGACAATGGCGTTCTAGCAGAGAGCCAGTTTGGGTTCAGGAAGGGTCGTGGTACGATTGAGCAATGTCTAAATTTAGACCTGCTCATCGGTAAATATACCTTGGCAAAGACCGGCACTATTTATCTCTGCTTTGCGGATTTGAGTAGTGCCTTCGACCTGGTGGACCATGGCATTCTCTGGGCAAAGCTAATTGAAATTGGGGCACCCGAGGGCATTGTGTTCTTTTTAGCACGTCTTTATGCCAAACTACGTGCTTGTGTCTGTTACGGATCCAACGGGGAATGTACAACTAAGTTTGAGATCGGGCGTGGAGTTAGACAGGGATGTGTTGGCCCCACTGCTTTTTACCCTTTTCATCAATGAGATTGATTCTTTTCTCAAATCTCTGGCAGTGGATGCTCCCAAAATTAATGAGGACAACGTCCCTGTGTTACTTTACGCGGATGACGCGGTCCTAATTTCACGCACCCCAAACGGCCTTCAACGGCTGATGGACGGCTTTTCGCAATTCATTAAAAGCAGAAAGTTAGTGTTAAATAAATCTAAAACCTATGTTATGGAATGCGGGCGAAGGAACAGAAAGAAACAGTTCTCATTTTTTATAGAGGGACAGAAGGTCCAGGCCGTTGATAATTTTTCGTACTTGGGGGTCACTTTTTCAAATAATAACATTTGGGCCAATGAACATAAGAATGTCCGGGCTAAGATGGCGAGGAGTGCTCATGGAATTTTCACAATGGCTACGAAACTGGGAGACAGGCGGGTCCATGACATGCTTAAAATTTTTCAGTCCCGTTGTGTCTCGATTGCCTTGTACGGAGCGGGCATTTGGGGCCATGCCCCGGCAGGGTCTCTTCAGGTTGAGGAGAATGTATTCTTGAAGAGACTTTTATGCCTGCCAAGCTCTGTTTCTAATGCTTTAGTGAACAATGAACTGGGTATTCACCATCTTGCCGACTTGATCCTCCTTAGGCCACTGATGCTATGGCGTTCCATTTGGATAAAAGAAGAGACCTCATTGTGCAGAGCCATTATTTCTGATTGCCTCTCTTTGGACCATCATTTAAAGATCCCATGGTTAAAGTATATTGTGGATAATTTTCGTGAGATCTTTAACATTAACATCATTGCGGATCGATGTGGGGCTACTGAGCTGTCTAAAATCGAACTTAAGCACTGTTTTTTACAACAGCTTTCCACCAGGAGGCATCAAAATAGCTCTGAACTCTCACCCTGTGTTCTTTATCACGATTTAAATGAATTTGTGGGTTTCCAACCGTATTTGTCACAAGTGACCTGGAAGGCACATCGGTTTGTGTTGGCTAGACTTAGAACCGGAGTATTCCACAACCTTGTTGCTTTCCCCTCTCAGCATTTACATCCTGCTGGCCCTTGTCCGTGTGACAATACCACCCCCCAAAGCACTGTGCACTTTCTTTTGCTCTGTCAGTTGTACAAATACCTGCGGATTGCTTACTTGAAACCCCTGTTTGCTAAATTTGGAGTCAGGACAATACGAGGCTGCATGAGCTTGCTTTTTAACTTACATCACCCCGACGTTTGTTTTTATATGGCTACCTTTCTCCTTAAATCAATTAATGCAAGGAAAAATATGCTTTTTTAACCTTTTTAAACTGTTGTATCTCCTGCTTTTGACTGTTGTTTTATATTGTTGTCTTTTTATGCTGTGCTTTTATGGACTTGTCTTTTGCTCCGAATAAAGCCTTATGAAATGAAATGAATAAGAAATCAATTTTGCATTCAGTGTCCCCTTTGTCTGACTTGCATGCAGCAGCACCTCTATATGTTTAAGCAATGCATATTACATGTTTTAAATGATGGAATTATATCAGGTGAGTTGTTACGCCAGAGCTTGCAAATCGAAAGTTGGCCTCTCTTTAAATTCCTTTCATATTTTCCCTAGAGCTTCTTTCTTTTTCACATGTCTGTGGCGTAGCCTAGAATCTAGATGGGTATATGGTCTCTCCCCCCTATTTTTTGTATATAGTACTGTTTGTAATAGCATACAGGAGAACATTCCAGAGAGCACTAATGGATAATGCAGTAGGAAAACATTTAAAACTTGTGCAGGGTCACAGTTTAAGAGACTCCTCCTGTGCTTTCTAGAATTTAGTGCGAGCCTGCCGCTGCAGGTATTGTGAGTGACGGGTAGGTGTGTAGTTAGCTTCTCAGTAAGTTGACCTTCTAAGGCATTGAATTGTTTCTGTTGCTTTCCTCAGAGGCTTCTGTCTGATGAACGATTTGTCTCCCTGGAAACGGATGCTGATGAGAGGCAGTTGCTCAGTCAGATGCTGAATGCCATGAAAGTGACGCCATCCCTTCACGAGGACCTGCAGGTTGAGGTCATGAAGGTGGGTACCTCGGGGCCTTCTAATGAGCAGGATGTTTAATAGGGGTTTGTCAGTAGGGGGCGGGTGCCCTGGGAACACCCATACTTCATCTGCGTTTAAATGTGTTCGTTTATACAATCGCCATCTCGAACTGAAATGCAATGCCGACGTCTTACAATAAATGGTATTTCACTCCAGAGTACAAAGAGCAAAAACATGTTACCCTGTGAACAACAGAGATCCTGACGATAGAGCGGCCAGTTCAGAACCACTGAATTCGTACAGTACATTAATATAAAAATAGACCTGTGAGCTACCCTCTCTCTCAATCTCTAAGGAACACAAAGGTATCCAGCACACAAATTAAAAGATAGTGCTTGGGGTTTCTAGTGCTTAATTTCACAAAAATAAATAAATAAATAAAAAAATAAAAAAATGCCAGTGCCCTTGTCAGGCGGCCACTAGAGGGCACACCGCCATTGCTCCTGCCAGCGCTACCAATGCCATATCAACAAAACTAGTGGCAGCCACACTCTTACAAGTGTGACAATTAAGACTATTCCATGCCCTCAACGCTATAAGAAGGGCTTGCTAAAGTATACAAAAATGTGATGGATGAAATGTTTGAATTAATTTTGGCCACTCGTAATTATTGTGGGCCGCATCCCAGTTCATCATTACTTTGCACACCATGCCACCTCCGTTTGGACTGAGACATATGCAAATCAGTCTTGCCCCTGCTCCAATAGGAGGTGGCAAGGTCCTCCCTGAACCAGGGCACAAGCACCCCAGGAATCGTTTTGAGCTAGTTAAAGGCTCATCAGCCGGGTATAGCTTGGTTCCAGTGACACAGTGTGCATGGGACCTGTGTCTGGGCATACCAGTCCCTCTTAGTGCTACACACTAAAGTATACAAAAAAGTGATGGATGGAATGCAAGAATTATTCTGAGCCACTGATAATTACTCTCTGTTGCATCCCAGTCGTTATGGCTGAGATTAATTCAAGCATTCCCTCCATCACCTTGTTGTTTTCGCATTTGACACCCTTAGTGCGTCGGGCATGCCCAGAAGTAGGTCCCGGGCTCACTGTGCCACTAGAACCAAGCTATACCTAGCTGACGAGCCCTAATAATGATGAAACCCCTCCTGGGTTGCTTGTGTTCTGATTCAAGGAGGGCCTGGTCTGGTAGTTCGGGCTGGACTGTTCTAATGAGGAGCAGGGTGAAGACTCATTTGCATATTGCTGGGTCCAAACTGAGGTGACATGGTGGATGAAAGTTGATGCATTAGGATGCGGTTCTGTGCGATGAGCAGTGGCTGAGATGAATCCAAGCATTCCAGCCATCACCTTGTTGATTTTACATTAGACACCCTAAATGTGCTGGGTATGTTTGTTTTTACATGTAAAATGTATACAACAAGGTTACTGCGCACAGTAGAATACATAAAAACGGTACACCACCAAGCGCAAAAGTACATCCCATCACGACATGGTTCAGGCATCCATACTGCCACATTTGTGTAGGCTCACCAGATATGGTAAGTAATAGAACCACCTGGCTTCTTCCAGTGTCTGTATTGCACCACCATTGCCAAGATGAATATCAATTGTTAAATGTAAGTGCATCTGTCGATAAAGTATTTCTGAGGCATCTTAAGATCGCTTACCCAAAGGGTCAGACATGCACTTCTAGATTCCAACGGAAGCGGGCTGCGCGATGAACTTCGGCTCTTGCATTGGATGGGGACATTCATCGATGACGGTGCTGCAGTCGGGATCAAATTGTCACAACGTTACACACGTTCGCATTATTTCATTTGTGATGTCATTAGGGGTCAAGCGTGCCCATTGAGGCATCATCTTAGTGCAGGGCGCAGGTTGTAATAAAAGGGCTGTTAAAAGTCTCTGGGCTAATTTTTTGTATAAGGTGTCAGTCTGGAATAGGCAGTTGGTAGAGCGCTATTTTGAAGTGAGGCGCATGAAATTTGAATAGGGATTCCACATTGTTATAGAATCACTTGTGTGTCAAGGCACTCAAAAGCCACTGGCTCAAGTGTGACATTTACATGAAGTATTGTGTTAATTGTGTATTAATTTTGAGGGTTAGCCTATGATACCTTATTTAAAGAATGTGGGAAAAATGTACTAAGTGTGACCAATTGTAAATAATTGGAGTCATTCGTGGGAGGCAAGTGGTGCATGTGGACCGCAGTCTTAGTTGTGACACTTTAAATATGAGATATGTATTGCTTAAATCATTGCTCTTCTCCTATGATCACTTTGAAATAAACCAAAGGTATAGCTGAGTTGACCCAAATAATGTAAAAGACAATACTGTGTGTGTTAGACTGATATGCACTGGATGGTTAATTACTGGTGATACCTATCTCCACAGTTATTGTTTAGGAATGTGTTTAAAGCTGACTCCCTTTGATTTTGTCATACTGAATTGGCCTTTAAGTGGGAAGACCCAGCATTTTTCCAACCACAGAAGGGCGCTGGGGTCTTCACTCTGGACTTTATTACTGTCCATTGAAGGTTATATTAATTGTGCTGGTTTTCTTTTTAGTGCCTGATCAACTTTTTTGTAAATTTGTTGCGTCGGTGTTCAAAAATGCTCACCTTGATTTTGCGTGTCATGCATTGCATTGAAGTGAACATGGACATGTGATCATACAAACCACAGACTCTGTGTTACAGTTGGTATGCGAGTTCTGTTTCCATGGGTGTCTAAGTTCCAGATATGATTCTGAGCTCCCTGTCTGTAGTGAACCTCCAAACATCGCAGGTCCCACATAGGCGGTGTCCCAGTACTCAGGGTAAAGACCACAATGTCAACTAGGCGTTTCTACTTCTGTTCTGTTAGGGTCTAGTGTGGCGAGATGGTCTTTTAATTGTGTCCCCCTTCTGTATGAGAACATTGTTTTTTCTAGTGCAAGTTCCTCCACCTTTAGGATTTTCCAGTTTTTGTTCTCAATCTTTTTTAGGTTCACTTGAAATTGGAGAGTAAATGGTAACAGAGGCCAGTCTGTCACAATCTTCTTTTGTAAAAGTATCATGTCTGGCATCTCTGTTATTCCTAGCCTTTCTCTTATGGTTCTGAGTTATTCTCTTAGCGGAGTTCGTTACATATAATTTGTTACAGAGGTCATTATAATGTTTCTTTCAAGTCTCTATTTTTGTGCAATTCCTGTGGATTCGCAGAAATTGTCTAAAAAGGAGGTTTTCTTTCATGGACCGTGGATAATGACCTTTAAACAGCAGTAGTGAGTTTTTGTCTTAAGGTTTATAATACACTTTACTAACAAGTCTACAATCTTCTGCCATGATCAAAGGGTAATGAAACAATTTGCCTACATATTGTGTGACTAAGAAGTGTAGTTCTTTTTCATTAAGCCTGTTCACAAAATGTATTGTTTCCTATCTGTAACCTTTTCAGATGATTAATGCATCATCTGTGTATCCTTTTTATAAGCCATATTTGTGAAATGGGCTGGTGTGTCATAGATATCTCATCTCAAAATCATTTACATAGAGAAAGCCTTCACTTGGGGCAAAGATTCTGCCCATAGATGTCTCATCTATTTGGTGGAAGATAGTCTCTTCAAACAGAAACTACATGTTTGTTTCGGCTTTCTCAGCCAAGGCTCTCATAGGTGAAACTGGAGTGTCATACTGCCATCTGTGCCGCTAATTATCCTCTCTATTACCATTAATGTGACCTGCATGTTGGTGTTAAGGACTCCACCTCAAAGGTTCTTACTAGCTCCCTTCTCAGGTTAAATAGGAGATCATTTATCTTCATATTAATCACACTCTTAGACTCTTTTAAATATGTTGGCAAGGTCTTATCCAGAGGTCTCAGAAAGTAGTCTCTAAATGGTGATTGCGGTTAAAGCATAATCCTATGCCCAAAACAATGGGCCTGCCCGAGGGTGGTATAAAGGATGTAAAAGTAGGGGATCTTAGGCTTGTCTGTGATTATGAATTTTGCTTTTCTATTTTTTTTTTTTTATTAATTCTTTTTATTCACAACTTGTTGGTCATCACGATACATAATCACAGTCACATATTGCAGCAATTGCAGCTCAGTATACACACATTGCATGTAAGATATTATAGCATATAACTTACTGATGTAACCAGGATCATCACTGCGTTAAAGGTTCGTCAAGTGAGGGAATTGCAGGGGGTTCACACAAGCGCCCACGATATTCATTCCAGTTTGACCAAACCGCCACCCATTTCCGAGGACACCCCCGGGCCACATAGACTGTTTTCTCCTGCAGCATACACCAGTCCATGTCTCTTTTCCATTCACTGAGCGTCGGCGGTGTACCCGCTCCCCACTTGCTTTTCTATTTTGATAGCCAGCTGGCTATCCCTGCCTCAGTCACCAAGTTCTCTATGTCATACCGGATCTCGCTCCGACTGTTTATTACACAGGACTCACAGGCATTCTTTTCAAGTAGGACATTAACACCACCATTGTTTGATGTTTCCTTTTTATTATCACCTGATGTTTCTTTGAAGAATCCAAAGTCTTTTTTTCTACCTTAGATACATTGTTGAAATATTTCTTGTCCTGTGTTTCTGGCATTTCCAATTCCCCTTGGACTGCCTTCTCAAATTGTTCACCCTTCGATGGAATCGCTGTGGGTGGGGGTACATGATTAGACTTCTTTCTATGGCCTGCCTCTGTCATTTCACGGTAAGTCATAAGTTGGACTGTGCCAAAGAATTTTAGTTTTATCTTTCTGAAAAAGTCATGCAATTCAGTGTAGGCTTTAAAAGGGTCATGTCCTTCAGGCGCAAGAAAACTCAGTCCTTTGTTGAGCACTTGGTATTTCCACATCTTCCAACTCATCAGTGCGCAGAGTCATAACCGCATTTTTCCCTTCGCCTGGTTCCCTTGTTGGGCCCTCACTGTGCTCCATGTAGTCATTGACATATTGATATATATCTCCCATTGGACCTTGGTTTGTGTTTCCTTTTGCCTAACCTTGTCTCTTTCCGAGGCCTCGACCTAAAAATGGTACCAAACCTTTTGCCTGTGGTGCATAATAGGGTGAATATGGAGGGTTACAAGGGATGGATTGCATATATACGTTACTTGATGTCCCTGGGTATTACTCAACGCTACTTCCTTCAACAAAACTGAATATCCAGTTCTGTGGGGTTGGTCTCCGATTTAGATTCTTCCTCTTTTTGTATTGGGGTGGTTGAGCCTAATACTCATCCCTGGTATAGGGTTGATTGTTTAATATGAAAGTAATTTCCACACCTTTCAGTAGCTTTTTCACTTCAGAGTTGGTAAAGAATTCCTTGAATTGAGTCATGTCTTTTTTAATTTCGTCAAGCCTTTTCGTATTCCGATAAGATGATAAAGAGACTATTGTCCTAATGCTCCCCTCATTTTCAGTGATCTTGATAAGTAATGCATCGGATTGTCTATATTGCTAATCAAGACAAGCCAGTGTCTAGTGCATTTTCATAGTTAGTGACCTGATACGTAGGTATCCAAGGTATTTAGTCATCAATGCCGTATGTAATTATTCTCATATTTGTCAGGGAGTCCTACTCGTCAACATGTCTAAGTATCTGTGAAATGTTACTTTACCCCAACAAGGATGGAGCAGGTCATATTTTAACGAGCATGCTATACGAAAAGACCAGGCCAACCTCATTAGGGTCTAACAGTAACTGCTCAATGGTAATTAGTGGTATAGACCAAGAATTAGGCTAGTTAACCTGAGTTCCTTCTTAAGCTTCACTCAGTTGTCCTCCCACAGCTGAGACCCTGTTCCAGACTGTGAGCACACAATGATGGAAGGGAAGGTTTAAAAAAAAAGTAACGTTGTGCCAGAGGCACACCTTCCCTCAAACTCTATGCAACAGAAAACTAGCCGGCACATAAGGAAAAAGATACTGGGATATATATTTATAACAAACAGAACTCCTAGAGGAAGAATGTAGGTATGTATGAGTACGAGTGTTTCTATACCATTGTATAATCGCTTTTCATCCTACTTGCACCCCTCACCAAAATGGCGATCTTCCAGTTGTCTACTCCAAGCTAATGCTTCCTACAAATGTTGGTACATAGCCTTAGGGCAGCCCTGTTACTTGTGAACACCTAGAACCTTTTTTGTGCACTAAGATGTCACCTTCGCCTGAATGAACACGTTTAACTCCTAATGACTTCACACATGAAGTTGCGCAAAGTCACGTGATGTGGTGATGTTTTGATTTTGACAGCGAGCTCTGTCGTGGATGGGTGCCTTCATTAGATCCAAGCCTCTAAGTGGGTTCTTACCCATGCGGCTCACCTGTGTCTGAATCAAGGAGAGCATGCCGGACATTTTGGGTAAGGGAATTCGAGATGCATCACAAATACTTTTTCGAGAGGGGCTACTACACTCATTAGCATGATATTTATCTCTGCAATAGTGGTGCAGATACAGATAATGATCGGAGCAGGGTGACTCTATTACTTGATGTATCTGGTGAGTCTACACAAATTTGATTTTTAGGCCTGAGGACCAGAACTGACCATTCGGAGCTCATACCATTTAATTTCCCTTTACCACACGACTAATGAAGAACACATGACTACCCTAAGTTAGGATGAGTTAGAGCAAATAGGGGACCTTCGTCCTGGCACATTCCCTGGGCCAGAGAGGGCCAAAGACTGAAGGGCAGAAAGATACTGACATTCAATGGAGCTCTTCACTGTACAGTTCCCTGAGAAAACTGACTTTTCGGAAAGATCCCAAACAAGATTTGTCCTCTAGGGCATCAGTTCCTAATGATAGGATCCCAAAATATTTTCCTTGTGTGCTGTTCACCTTTGTGTTACTCAGTCAACTGAACTCATCTGAATACATCTTCCCATCCACTTTGTACCACATTTACACAGAAGCATAGGGTAACCAAGTCTGTTTCTTCTTCGATCCCTGCATTCATCAAATAATGTTCATATTTCTCCTAGAAATCTTTTGGACCACCTTAGAGGCTTCTTGGGGACTGATTTTGTCATAGTAAAGCCGCAAGTGGCTTTCTAAATATTTTCAAATTTACAATATCCTAGGGTGTCTCTACAATATCTTTCAACAGTGTATATCTTGTGGGACATAACAAAGTGAAATGCACAAAAATCCTTCAGTGGTGTAACACAGGAAGAGCAACTAACATAGGTGTCTGAAAACATCTTTTGAAGATCTTTGTGTGTATTATGTGTTTGATGATGATGCATTCAAACTTTAAAGGTTCATATTAAATCTTGAAAATGTTTTTATTTCCTGATATCCGTCCTCAGGGATCACATTCCCATCTTAACCTAGAGTGATCTTCAGCAATCTCCTGTTTCACAGCCTTTATATATCTAAAACCACCCGACCTCTGCTTAATTCTCCAATAACAATTTCAGCAGGTTTATATACTCTGGATTGCATAGCTATGTACATACTTTTTATTTGAATTAATGAAGGCATCCAGCAAGCTGGCTGCTCATTTTTCCCACCTATCTTAGTCATCAAGTTCCTAAAGGAAGCTTTTGGGGTGAACGATAAACCTGATGTATATACTATTATGTATATAATATGTGACAATTATGTATATACTGTTTCAATGGGATTATAAAGTGCCAACACGTCAACCTGTAACCACTTCATACCACGGTGCAAGAAAAACAGAGGGAAGTAGAAAAAGCAACTGTCAAAATGCATTAAAAAAAGTATGGGAACTGTGATGCTGCGTGCAGTGGGGGCGAAGTCAGTGAGCATGGGGGCAGGGTTAAAGGTGTGGCTAGAAAAGCAAAATATTCTTTATTTTTTTGGTTTTTCATCTTCAGGTAATGCACAGCTTAAATGGGAAATAAATACAAGTTATGCTCATCAGTGGGAAATGCACTAACTTACATTATGAAAATTCACTGTAGAGGTCTGTATGTTTAACTAGAAAGCCAAAGAATTGAATCCTGGTTGGCGACGTGGATAATAGTGACTTGTGTATTTTTAGTGCTACGAAGTTCCGGCCTGTGACAGAAAGCACTGTGAATATGTAAGTCATTATTATTAACATGCATTATAAGCAGTGTGAGATGGGCTGCTAAAAAATTCGCAGAAAGGTTTAAGGTAAACAAATTGCTTCTAAAATATAGATTTTAGTATTAACCAGACTGTATGTAGTGAATTTGTTTTAATAACTGTCTATTAAAACCACACACTTCACAGCTCAGCTGGTAACTCCCTTACAGTACCACTCAAAACGAATAAATCTGTGTCTTCAGGAAAACCGGCTTTCAAGACCCCTTTACATTTGCAGATTTACCAGCCGTGCACATTTAAATTTCTTTCTGGCAAGCCGGCACCCTGGCAAGAAGGCTTGTTTCTTGTGTAGCTGTCTGCCCGCCTTCGGTTTTGTAGTACAGGAGACTCCCTGCCTCACACTTCAGCTGAAGCATTTCAGCTGTCGGAATTAACCGTCCAGGGGTGATTGCCTTTTAACAAAAAGTAGGGTGTAGGAGAGTAGGGTCTGCTTTCTATGTTCACCCCCACTTTTTGCTTTTGCTTTACTGGTTTTCGACTTAGATGTGGCTGTGGGCCTGCTAATCAGACCCACAGCCCTGCTGTTCTCTCTCTAAATTAATACTATGTACTTTAGGTGCATAACCCAATTGGATAGGATCACCTTATTGGCCCCTGTACAGTGTACCTTAGATACCCAGGGCATAGGTGTACCCTAGGCCTACCAGGGGCTGCAGCATTTATTATGCCACCCCTGGCCTGGCCTTCCATTATGACACAACTGGCTGATCACTCAGCTGGGGCAAGGTCGTGTAATCACCCCTTGCTTAGGTGTAGTAGTCCTATACCTACCTTATATATGGACACATGTGTACCTATCAGCCACTCCTATGGCAGGCCTTAACAATCCTGGAGGCAGAGTGCTTGGTAACATGTGAGATGGTGCTCTAGCATGAGCTGAGCCTGTCTACAGCTTTCGGAACCATGTCCTTATAGCTGTTCTATGATTAGGGCTCCCGGTTTTATGGTATTTATTTTTTGTCCATTTCCGTCTGTATTTATCCATATTTATTTTTTGCCTATTTTATCTGTATTTATCCATATTTATTTTGTGTTTTGCGTATAAATGATGTTGTAAAACTGTACATTTCGATATCTATTTAACTGATAGATGCGCACCTCTTACTTTGATGTCTGCCGTGTTTTAGCTATTTAAGCTGCCAAATATTACATAACCATACATCTATTGGTAAATACTAGCATTATACTATAAATTTCTTTTTTAAAGAAATGTCATCCTGTTTTTAATTAACCATGATATTCATCTGCTCAGCTGTTGGCCTATAATTCATGAAAGACAGCATGTAGAGTCACTTAAAAGAAGCACAATTTTCTGTATTTATCCACTTTTAAAAATAAATACAGACAGAAAGCACATTGTTTTCTGTCTGTATTTATCTGTAAAAATCCGTAAAAACGGAAAACAGGGAGCCCTATCTATGATATAGCCTACCATATACTCTTAAAGTGCCTTATAATCTTAAACGGTTATGGTAACTATGGTTTGGCTTTATCAAAACATGTCGTGTAAGGTGTCTAACACTTTGGAATAATACCCCCATCCCATTTCTGGGGATGAGGATATTATCCCTCCCTTCTAGAGGGAGAAGACATGTTGAAACCTACTTACCCGGTTAAAGTTAACCAGAGCCCCAGCATCACAAAATGGATGCTGCTGCCACGACACAAGTCTGACCTCCTGCTGCTGGGAGTGATCCCAGCACGGGAGGCTTGGACAATAGGTTTCCTGCCTTGGGAGGTGCTAGCACCACCCCAGACAGGCCTTAGTGTATTGGGGCAGGGAGGGATGAAAGAAACTAGACACTGCCTGGGGCACACAAGGTGTCCATGCATAGTCCAGTTCAAACCGGTGCTGGGGCACTCCAGCCCCAGTCCTGGCGCGAAACTGGACAAAGGGAAGGGGGTGTAACCACCCCCCTCCCAGGTCCCACCCATAAGGCGTGACCTAGCAGGCAACCCAGCCCCCCAGATTAGTATAAGTGTGGTAGCTGGGCCCCAGGAGATTAGATTATCCTGAACCTGCAACTTGAACAGAAACTCTGGACCTTCGACATTCGACGAAAGAAGAAGACTGAAGAATCTCCCTTGTGGCCAAGGAGTGGCCACCCTGTGCGAACAGGCACCATCAAGAGACTTACCCTTTGCTTTGCTGAAGTTCTACGAGGGACCGACTGCAGAGCCTGACCAGAGCCTTGACTTCCAGACTTCTCCGACCCTGATCCACATCCACAGCCGAGCTGAGATCCGTGGAGGCGACGAGAGACGTGGGACCGGCTACCTGGGAAAAGTGGCGAGTATCTTCCAGCGCAGCCTCTGAGGCACCCTCGAGGTTGTGCACCGGGGATTGAGAAGCCCCAACCCCAAGCACCATCTGCACCGAAGATCAGCCCCCCACACTCCACGAGTCCTGTGTGGGGCCCTTCTGCATTTTCCTGCTTGCCGCGTCTGTCCGGTTACTTGCCTGTTGGCTAGTAACCTTTGTGACGACACACCTTTAATTTTCCACTGCTGGTTTGGCTCCTCCAGACTGGCTCCTGCTCCTCTGCGAAAGAGAAGCACCCCAGACCTTCCTGGTCTGCACCAGAAGCAAGTCCTTCATTCTTCGTGGGTTCCGCTTGCCAAGGCTTGGTGAGTCCTAGTTCGACTTCGACGCCGCCGACAGCACGAGCCTTCGTGGGACAGCTCGCCTCCTGGTCCTGGTTGTCCTCGACGTCTCCTGGTACCCGTGGCTGCTGCGACAAGCTTCACCTCTTCACCTGCAATCTCCCGACATCGCCTGGTTCCTTCCTGGTTCCACGTGGTCACTGGCTAGTGACCCAGACTCTGTCTCTTCTGCTTGCAGGTATCCTTCCTTCTTGATCCCAGCCTTGGGATCCACCGGATACTCTTCACTGACTGTCTGTCAGCATCTTTCCTTCAGGCATCCATAGGAGTCGAAGACGAAACCCGACGCAACTTCACACCTATGCACCCGCAGCCCGTGGGCTAGGTAACTTGGGTACTCCGGTGCTCATCAGGGTATTGACTATCCTATTGTCTAGTTCTCAAGTCTCGACTTCCTAGTTACTCCAGAAGTGTCCTAAATCTTATTAATTCTAAACTGTACTATTTCTATCGATTATACGCATTACGCGTGAGTGTTTCCACTCTGCACCTGAATCCCGTGGGCCTCCCACTTCCTAACCTTTGGTAGTATAGTGTAGCCCCAGCGATTCCCTAGGCCTAGGCCTATCCTATTTCCGTGACAGTGGTCCTTATACCACTTACTTAGTATATGGTTTGCGTGGCCCCTAGGGCCTAACTGTATTACTTACCTGTGTGACTTAAAGTATGCTTGAATAAGACTGTGTTGTACTTACCTCGAATCTCATAAAGAGTGCTGAGGGTTTGACTAGAATAAATACACTTTATTTTATATATATATCTGTTGTGGTGTCCTTTCATTTGGTATTCAAGGGGTTGCAAATGGTATAACAGCTGGCTTCACATGCCATTCAGAGTTTAGCCTAAGACTGCTCTTGTCCATGCTACCACTAGGATAGTTGGTCTATAAGGTTGACTTTACAACCAATCACCATAAGGGTTGTTTGCACTGATACAAGGTGTACACTAGAATTAGTGACATCATATATCAGGCCAACTTCTCACATAGGGGAACTGTTTTTTTCTTAAATTAGAAATGTATGGGCATGTGGTGCCTCTTAGATCGCGCCCACTTCTACCGGCCTTTGACAAAAACGCAGAAAGGGGCTAGAGTAGGTGGGGTCCAAATATATTTGAAATGTGACACTCCTTTCTGGTATTCCTCTATTTCTCTCTGTGTTGTCGCCAATGCTTATTTGAATGTCAGGCTGAAAAGTTTGGTCTTTAAATGTTTTCTGAATCAATGGGGTTTCAGTTCTGCTTTCAGACTAGATGTTCCTTAGTTTTGGACCCTAATTTCTGAGAGATCTTCTGTCTTTCTGTCGTTTAAAGGCCTATTATTTGATAAGACGGGAGACGGGTCATCAAATTTTCATACCTGTGGTGTGTTGAGACAGATTTTGTAAGCATCTAAGCCCCTTTGTAGCATTAGGGTTTTGGATGTTACAAAGGATATCGTTTGACCCTGTTTTCACTTTAATCTCTTGGAGAGCTGTTAAGATCAGTGTTCAAAGGATGCCTTTCCAAAGGGTCATACCATGTAAATTTGTAGTCTTTGCAATTTGTCAGTGAGTCATTTTCAGAAGACCCGAATTGACTACATTTCAGTACAGTAGTTTGAATTATGAGGTCAGTTTATGGAATGTACAATAGATTTCTGTTGTCTATGGTCCCTGTTGGAGGGGGCTCCATGCTTTCAGGCCATTTCTTAAGAAGCATGTTGTGGTTTGACCCTCCCAAAATTGAGATCCATGTATGTTAACACGACCCGACGAAGAACTGTAACCCAGTGCCGTTCACCTGCACTGTATAGCTATGTTCAGTGAAATGCCTCATTTGTGTAGTCACTGACGTCCTGTTTCTTGCTTAATGTTTGTTTATGCACAAAATGCTAATAAAAACTTTTTTTTAAAGAAAAGATTTCCTGCACTCATCAGTTTGTTTACCTTAAGGAGAAAATGTCATTCTCTGGCATCAAATTCTTTGCATCCAACACCATCAACAACGCATTATGCTTTCGATTAATCTGATGTAAGTCCTAATAATAGTATAGTAGATTATAGTAAAATGATCCTCCTCGAATTTGTAGCTGAGGTAGAATGAATCTGTCCATCCAGATTCTTCGCTGAGATACTTCAAAGCCGTCATACTATCATATCCCCATTAGTCCTGTGGGTTTGAGATCCCAGTCATATCCCCCTTTTTATATATAGTCATACCGTTAACAGCACCACGCTGTTCCACATGTGGATTTCACATGTGATAATCCCTTTACAACCTGCTAATGATTGGGCAGCTCTCCACGTAGTTAGCACTGCATGTGTAGGGCCTAGTATAACACCGTATACTTTGCATTCATCTAGACCTTTAACCTATCCCCCAATTTGCTACGCATATCTGAGAGATGATTCTTTGGGGGGGCAACGGCCCAGTTGTTTACTGTAACTAAGTGGGAGGTGCATTAATGCTGTTGGATATCCGGCAAAGCTAATCTGCAGTCCTATACACCTCTGCATAAAGCTTCCAGTAATATTATGGGTGAGTCCTCATCCCAGAGCAAGGTGTGAACTGGTGTGTCCAGTCTAACAAAGAAATTGTCTGGGACGCTGAATGGTATATTCTGGAAACTATTCATAAATCTATGTGGGTAGGTCATCTTGAACGCGGTGACCCTAGAGAACGAGGATAGAGGCAGTGTTCTCCAATGGGCCGCAGATACTCTGAATTTAGTCAGTGCAGGTGTTGGATTTTGTTCAATGAAAGCCTCTATACTCTGTGTAAAATGGATACCTAAGTATTTGAAACCAAGACTAAAGGATAATTGAAAGGGACCAGAGCTAACCATCTGGTCACGGGGAACATTATCTACTAATTTATTCAGAAAATAGAATATTGATCAAATACCTTAAGGATAAAGAAACCATTTCTAAGTGTGAATCTGGGTCTGCCACGTAGAGGTATAAATTGTCTGCATACATTGAGATTCGGACTTGCAATCTCCATGCAATCTAAAATCTCTGATCAGTGGGGTCTCCGTTGTCCAACATGCAAGTGATTACAGTACTAGTACAAATAAAATCGAAGATCCTGTGTGGTGCACTCTCCAACAGGAGCTGCTCAGAGAGGGTCCCATGAAACCTTCCCCTTTGCCAGCGGATCGGTATAAATGAGTGTAACGCAGCTATGGAATGTTGGCTGCCTTTCATTTATTTTTTTGTACAAAGCACTTACTAGACTTTTTCGCACCCTCTTCATGCCCAATTCTTACTGCAATTTGTAAGCAATCCCCTAATATTACCCTTGTGTTGATGTCACACAGTCCTTTCTTGCTTTCTTACACCAGTATGATTATGTCTCCTGCCTGGGTTGGACTGGTCTGTTGGAGGCCCCCTGTGCCGCCTTGGACTCTGGATTCACTTTTTCCGAAGCATAAATCCACACTTATCACTTCCATCCAACCCATGGTGCAACTTCCTCTCCTTTGGTTTGGGAAGAAGTGCTCTGGTTCCCCTCAACTATTTCCTGGTGGGACTCCTTGGATCAGAGGCTCCCAGTCCGAATATGAGCAGCGCCTCAGTGCTGTACGTTGACACGCTGCCGCCACATTGTTTCATCCGTGCATAAGGCAAAGGCGTTGAATGTATTCTAATGTCTTGCCTGATGGCTTATCCTCCAACGGGGCAGTCATCGCCCCTGGAAACAACGTCCCTACTGGCTGGAGATGTAAATTGCTCTGTCTAAGGTGCACAGTGCAGAGGCGGTCTTCAAGTCTGGTTGCCCATGTCTCCATCTGTCATATTTTCGGCAGAAACGTTGTTGAATCTGGTGTGTGATCTAAAATGTGGCTTTTTTTTTTATATAAAACGCTCTTTATTTTCTTAATCAGCATTTGTAACTGTCGAGTCCTATGCTTGAATGGATTGTGTGCTGAAATTCAGTAATTAAAAAAATGTGCCATTGCCAAACCGCCCTTCTGCGATGATAATTACATATTACTTGAACAATGTGTGGAAACATGGAGTTGGTGCCCTATTTTCCTTTTAATTCTGTTTCAAGCACCAAACCCACAAGGGAAAATGAACTGTACAAAACTGCCAAGATCTCCCCTCTACAAAACACTGTAAAAACATCCATGTATGATGCATTTCAAAACATGGTCAATTTACCCATGTGCTACCCTTTCGCCACTATTTCAGACTATTTTTGCTCTATTAACAGTGCATGTAAATCAGTCCTTTTCTACGTATGACATTTATAGCACAGTAGAATTAATAATGCTCGTTGTGTACACTGTAATATCTCATTTATAGGGGAAAGTTACTCTCATTTAGTCTAGCAGCGTTAGACAATATTTTCTCCGTTTTGATGAATCATAGAGAAATGAAGTGTAGACCTCTACCAGCTTAACTGAAATGTGTTCCATAGTGACTGCCAGACAGAAAAAGGCAACTTCGTACCTGTGGGTTTTTCAACTTGGTCTTTCTTCATTGTTTAAGCGATCATATTCCTAGTTAAATCAGTGATCAGAGATCTGCATCTATGCATCACCACAAATCGCTGATGTACATGGCATTGTATTGTATGATATATCGGACAGTAACTGCTCTAATACATGCTGTCTTAAATTTGCTTAAAAGGTAAAAGGGAGAGAGAGATGGGGAGAGGAGGCAAGACCGTGCGAGTGAATGCATGTGTGCATATGTACGCGCACAAGTATCTTTATTACACCTCCTACATATAAAACCTGCTTTACCTCCATGAAGAAACCAGAATGAACAATGTACCATGTATTGTATTGATTACTAGTCTTAATGAGGGCTATCTACCCTCCAATCTAAGAGAAGTATACCAAATAAATGTACAGAGGTCCATTGTTTGTGCAAGCGACTGGGCACCCATTATCAAAGAGTTCAGGAAGAAGTTTAAACAATGCATCCCTGTGTAAAGAAGGAAGAGGCGGGAGGGTATGCCTGGGCTATCCAGAGGACAGAATGTCTTCTTGAGAGATAGAGCAACAAGTTTGCAGCGAGCTGCCTGTAGGCAGCCATACCAGGCATTTGCGATGCCTCCTGGCCAGTGGGTTTTACAATTGATGAGCTCGTTCTGGAGGACCCTCATTCTCGAGGAACCGGAACCCCTCCTGAAGAGATGTCTGGAACATTTAGCCCCAAAGTCTGGATGGTCTGACATAAGGGCAGCCACCCAGGGTAGATTCCCCAGGGTACTTTCCCCGGGGTACTTAATTGTTCCCATGTTGTGGCTACTCCTGTTTGGAGCTGGCACCATTGCTTCCTGCTATGAGGCGTATTACCCTGCACAAAAGGTGTGTCTGCATTACAGTCAGAACATGACATTTGAAAGGGAACCACCCCAAACAGGTTCCAGCACCTTAGATAGTTGATCTGTATCTCCAGTCTGGAAAAGGAGTACAAACGTGGACCCAAACGACCCTACTTTATTCAAGTTTCAAGTTCCTGACCAAGAAAGAGAGGTGTCTGCAGAGTACTTGAAGAGCTGCTGTGAGGGCAGGGCTGGTGTCTGCATATCAGCTACTCTCCCAGAGTGGAAGGGACATCACATGAAGTCTGCATACCTTGCTGATGAGGCTGTGGTTCTGCTCACTGTGTAGAAGCCTGACTGCTCGGTGAGGAAAGAGTACCTGGGTCTGCAGGGGGAGAGGCTGCCCCGGAAGAGAAGCCCACCGTTGCATTCCTGGTATAGCGGTGCACCCAGAAGAAGCCGACAGCCATCAGTGCAAAGGCAGTGCTGACCTGAGTCGTGAGGGGTCTTCCAGTATCCCAGACCATGGTTCATGTGGCAAACTATGTGAAGAAATTATAGGTCGAACAACAGCATACCATTTGGCACTCCTGCATGGTGCCGAGAGGACTGGTTCTGCCACTTGCCAAAGTGTGATAAATCCTGCAGAGAGCGGTTACCAAAGCATAAGACCTGCCCACGACCTGCAGGCCTCGGCTGCTGAAGATAAGTACTCTCCGATCAAGGCTTCTTTGCTAACCACTGCGGCAGCCCTGCAGGCTTCCGGCAACCCGACTGAGGAAAGCCGAAGTGGTGCGGACAGTGCGATACTGATGCATTCAAAATCCAGCTCCGCAACAGCCATGTCTCTGCTGTGCAGGTCACATAAGGTCTGAGCTTATAAGGCTGCGAAAGAATGTCTTGAAAACAAAAATAATCCAGCCATTAGCAAGTTAACCTTTTGACAGTGTGAACTCTTTGGCTCAAACACTATTTGAGCTCATTGAGGAACTACCAGTATGGTGACTGCTTAGTGAACTTGGATATGTGCCTAATCTTTGCCTATATCCGTATCGCTAGAAATATTAGGGGCCGCACCTAGAGTGTATAGGGCACCAGAGAGGACATAGTGCTAAACTAAGAGCTCATAGGTGAGACTCTGTACCCTGTTGCTATATCCTAATCTAATTGTGTAGCATATCATTTTACTGTGATATTAAAGTACTTTCTTTTGTGAAAACTGAGCTGAGCCGTGATTTATTGTGGCTGTTGTTTGAGTGCTGAGTCTGTCCCCCCCTCCCCCACACTGCCGCCTGGAGGAGCTTTTGGCTGTTCTCCTTCGCTACCCTGAGAATCAAGTACTCAGGGCGTGTACGTGGTCCAGTTTGCAGAACTGTAGCAGGACGAACCCTGGGACACCAGCAGCAAATGACCCCAACCACCACGTTTGTGGCCCAGTGGCCCCTGCCTGCGTGGTGGTCCTGCGAACAGGGTCTGACAGTGAGGCACAGAAGATGGAGAGGGGTCACAGGAATCCAGACCAGATAATTGTTTTGTAGGCGGTTACTGGGTGCCACACTACAGGTCATCACTGCTATGCCTGCCAACCCAGGTGGGTGTAGGACCTAAGCTCTCCAAACATGGAGTTGGGACCTACATGAGACTCCATCCTCAGCCAGATGTTTGGTGGTTTCCCTGCATGGAACTTGAAGCACTACCCACCAACACACAGGGGAGGGGACTTGGAAGTTACGGTCCCTCAAACTGTCCAACACCACCGCTCTGCTGACTACCTGCAACCCCGGGAGAAGTTGCAGGACACCTCTGTGTTACCAATGGTCTTGAGGGGAGGGCTGGGTGAAGAAACCAAACCTTTTAGCAAGTAAGAATAAGAGCTAACAAAATACTACATTAGCTTGTGAGAGTGAATGAGCTGCGGGGCCAGAATTAGTGAGTGTTTCCATTGATGTGTTCTACAAATGGACGAGAGGCCAGAGAAAGTTGTGGCAGCATAGTTGGAACTTGTTGTAAAGCAACATCAGAGTATGGCTCAAATGTAGCGGAGTGTGTGTTGTGATTGCTAAACGGTTCATGCGTATGGCTGGAGTGAATGTTGTCCTGGGCAGGGCGCCAGTCACCATGTGGAGGATTTATTAAATAACAAAGAGGGCATGTAATAGAGAATCCTTAGAGAACGTCATGAACTCTAATACACTCCTGCCCACTGGGTGCAGGGTAAGCCTGCCCCAATACAGTTAACTCCATCCCAGAGGCCAATGTATCGGAGATGGGAAACCATGGCAACAATGGCATTTGCCCCTTTTTTTATGTACTGCAAGTCATACGCAGTGGCGTAGCTGGGGGGCATTGTTTTTGGGGGCGGAGGTGAGCAAGTTGTGACTGTCGACTACCACCACCCCCCTCGTCCCCATCACCCCCCGCTCTTACCTGCACCGGGCATCAAACTTAGGGTCCGCACCGGGTGGCAGTAGTTCTAGCTACGACACTGGTCATACGTGTACACATGTTATGTAGAAACAACTATTATTATCTTCTTCAGGTCAAATTCATTTTTATGATTCATTCCTTGATAGTGAATATTCACTACCCAGAATCCTTCCTGTTCATTCGTGGTGTGTGCAGTGGGGGTATAAATGAACAAATATCTAACCACCCAAATAATTGTAACTACATATACAGACGCATGTTTTCCACTAATCAAAAGGTTAATTTACAATTAAATGATTTGCTTTTGTAGGTATACTTTTGGTCAATTCGAAGAGTCAGCGCTACTTTAGTGCTTGAGATGTTCTTGCGATAAATCTTTTAACTCCCCCCCCCCCCGATATCTCAGCCGACAGCTCCTTTACAAGCGCTTCTTTTGTAGGCATGTTTCTTGTTCATGCTGCCCTCCATTGTGCGAGCTGCCTTCAACTTCCATTCCTTTTGTAAACTATTGTAACTCGCAGAACCCTTGAATCAGGGTGATATCACACAGGGGGTGCAGCTCTGTCGATCCTTCGCTCTTCCAGAGTTGGAGAGTGAAAGGTTGGACAGTGTTTGCTTTTCACAAATATTTCATGCATGTGAATCCTGCCTCCCCCCACGCCACAAAATGGTACATCTTTCATTCCATACCTTGTTATGCTCTGCCATTCTGCCCAGTGGCAGAAGCAGATGTTTGTGCCAATGGGAGCAAGATGCCCTGCAAGGCCCATCATTGTCCATTGCGTTTGCTGAACCTTGAGCACTAGAGGTGACATGGAGGACAGCCATCAACAGTGGTGACTTATGATGCCTGACAGTGATTGGGTGTAAATAAGCAATACAAATTGTACAGAGCAAGTGAGTGGAATATGTGAGCTGTAGTTCCTCCATTTAAATTACGTGTACATAGACTTGCTAAAATCTATAGGGTCTATGGGCTACTCAGTAAGTGGTTCGGTATTACCTATCAGGCTGTTTTGGTGTTCACCCTCCACAACGTATCTTTTAAAAATGGTTAAAAAAACAGCATTGTAGCACCATTAAACTAAGAATTTGTTAAAACTCATGAGCATTGGAGGCAGTTCAACAACCTGCTATTAAGTTTCATCTGGCCTATTAGTTTTTTAGGTCTCGCCTAGCTATTGCGTTTACACAATCGCTATGCGTGACTCTAGTAGAGGGGCTCCCAAAAGTGCTCCCAAAAGTGGATTGCATGGCGAGCACGCGCACAATCACGTGCATCGTGCCGCCATGCAATCCGTTTGGGGAAGCGCTTCAGCCCACTGGTGCCCTCGGCATCAGACTTCAAAGGGTCCGCTCCCCCGCCTGGAATGCGCTCCCCCGCACCCGCCAAGCGCGCGCGCCACGCTCCGCCGCGTCACAAATTTGCTTTCACTTTCGCAGGCAGCTGCCTTCACTACTCACGACTTCCCTCCTCCTCGCCCACAGTCGGCCTCATCAGCTGTGGTTCCGGAAGTAGGTAACCCCTCTCTGAACACTGCAGCCTCTTTCCTTCTGGTCCTGGGCACCTCTCTCGCCAGCTGGGGTCTCTCCCTCCCTCTGATGGCAGCCTCTGGCCTGCTGTCCTCTCGCCCCAGACAACGTCTCTCCCATTCTCTCAGGGCAGCCTCTTCTCTAGGTCTCTCTCTCCCTAGCGCCTTCACTACTCACGACTTCCCTCCTCCTCGCCCACAGTGCGGCCTCATCAGCTGTGGTTCCGGAAGTAGGTAACCCCTCTCTGAACACTGCAGCCTCTTTCCTTCTGGTCCTGGGCACCTCTCTCGCCAGCTGGGGTCTCTCCCTCTCTCTGATGGCAGCCTCTTCCCTGCTGTCCTCTCGCCCCAGACAGCGTCTCTCCCTTCCTCTCAGGGCAGCCTCTTCCCTAGGTCTCTCTCTCCCTAGCGTCTCACTCCCCCCTCTCGTGGCAGTCTCTTCCCTTGGGCTCTCTCTCACCAGCGTCTCTCCCTCCTTCACATGGAAGCCTTTTCCCTAGGGCCCCCTCTCCCTCTCAGGGCAGTCTCTTCCCTAGCGCCCTCTCTCTCACCAGCCGCAGTCTCACCCTCCCTCTTATGGCAGCCTCTTCCCTAGGTCTCTCTCTCCCTGGCGTCTCACTCCTCCCTCTCGTGGCAGTCTCTTCCCTTGGGCTCTCTCTCACCAGCGTCTCTCCCTCCTTCTCATGGGAGCCTCTTCCCTAGGGCCCTCTCTCCCTCCCTCTCATGGTAGTCTCTTCCCTAGGTCTTTCTCACCAGCCGGCGTCTCACCCCTCCCTCTAAGGGCAGTCTCTTCCCTAGAGTTCTCCCTCACCAGCCGGCGTCTCACCCCTCCCTCTAAGGGCAGTCTCTTCCCTAGAGTTCTCCCTCACCAGCCGGCGTCTCACCCCTCCCTCTCATGGCCGCCAAACTTTGTGTGTGGAGCTACTAATTCGTAAATACGTAATTTGCAACAAATAAAGTGCCACCTAAAAGAAAATGCCCTGAAATACAGCTTAATCTGTTGTTTTTCTTATTACGTGCTGCTGCTGAGCGCCACAATCAACCAGTTTATATTTAGTATAACGCTATCCATGCTTAATTTGTGACGGGAAAGTGCCGGGGCTATGATCTTGCCGCAGCTTGATCTTGCAACCGCTTTACCTAATCATTTTTGTAGTTTAGCCTGTGTAAAAAACTTACATAGACGTTTTTTACCCCGCACGACAGCTCGTTTATTAATGCTGACAAACTCTTAATGATTATCCAGTCTAACAATGTTCAGAACCATAATTCTCTATTCAAGTGCTGGGCATCTTGGCGACGCTCTTTGCTATCAGGACATTTAAGGCAGAGTTTCACCAATATCGGCTGGGTATCCCTCAAGGTCTATTCTTCACTTTATTTGTAATGACGGAGTCGGATATCAGGAGGAAATGTGTTTACCACACCTGCTGTACCCTAATTCAAATCTGAAAAACCCCTCAACTCGCACATTCATTGGTTTATTTACAAGCCCCTTGTGTCACTTTTTTCTATATTAAAGTGACGCACCGGTAGCGCAAGGGGCTTTCAAATAAGCCCCACAAAGCCTTACTCAACACAGGCCCTACATCAACAGCTGTGTACATTTCCATTGACCTCCCAGGCACCCCCGCTCAATAGGACTCTCACTGCCATCTGTTGGTTCCTACCATGCACAAACAAGCATTTGCAATGCAATAGGTCTCGCATTTGTGAGAGTTTGAGCTATTAGCATTGAAAATGACAGTGCCTTTTATTTATGTTTTAAAAAAAACAAACTTAAATAAAAAGCATTGTCATTTACAATGCCAATAGCTCAAACTCGTATAAATGCGAGACCTATTGCATTGCAAATGCTTGTTTAAATATGTACCGCATTTCCCTTCACTACTACTCCCAGCACATCTGCAAGGCAGGCAAAGGATTCCCATCTGCAAAAGCTTGTTATGTGTAGGAACAGATTAAATGGATTGTATTGCATGCAATATAGTAACTGAGCATCTGTATACTTTCAAGAGTTAGACAGGAGCAGTGCGCGCGATTCTTCCCAGCCCCCCTCACTTTCTAGAGAGCACTCAGCCCAAGCAGAGCATTAGTTGAAAAGAATACATACCTATGTGGTACTGTGCAAACCTCGTTGAAAGGTGGAGTCGCATAATAGAGGGTCAAACACAACGCTGCAGTCAACCAGTGATTGGAGGAGTAGCCGGGTTCTGAAGTTGGAAGTTGACTGTATTGAGATGTTCTAATCCATAAGGAGGTGTGTCTTCAGCTCTGTCCTAAAGTGGAGCAGGTTTGGGGCAGTCATGATGGATGTGGGTATATCGTTCCAGTTCTATGCATCCAAGGAGAAGGCGTGTAGATTTGTTTTTTCTTATTTCCACTTGTTTGTCTCCGTCTTGATTGCGTCCTGGATACGGGTGTGCAGAGAGCCACTGGCGACGGTGGGCTCTTTCTCATGCCTGTATACAACAGAGACCATCTAGAAAAATTTCTTTTTAGGTTTGTAAAGTTCGTAATTCTAGATCCACCAGGCGTGCACCATCATGCCATGAAACTCTCACACTATCTGGATTCCAGAGGACAAACCAGTATCCCACCAAACTAACCTTGAGTGTGTGACTGTGCTAATGAGACAATAGGGCCCAAACTAGCCTACCAGTCATATCAGTCATGATAACAGTATCAACCGTATTACTGTGTACATGTAGAATTAGAAGAAAATGCAAGCTTTCTCTTTCTTCTTTTAACGCAGTCATTGACCTGAAAACTGTACTCCGTCTTCTCCATTGATATCATTATAAGTCTATTCACAAAGTGGAGGAAAGCCTGAAACATGCTTAAAAAATGGTTAAACACAAGATAGCTGGGACATTAAGAGGAATAAAATATTAACATGAAGGAACACATTATGTATTTAAATTAAAGGCATTTCCCCCTAAGTTCCTACATGCCACCTGTGGTTCTTTGATATAATAGTTTACTTTGTTTTTTACTCACATAGTATTGATCACTTACTTACCAGAGAAAGATCTTTGTACAAAGGGCTCCACATGGAAGGACCTCAGGATACTTCACCATGGTCATCCACCACTGAAAGCTGAGCAGACGCGCAAGGTCGTCCTTCATCTGGTGACCAGCCATTGAACTGGCTAGACTTATGTGGTGCTTGGAGATATCACCCCACAAATGCATTGCTAGTAATAATACGCATCACAACCATGATAACATTCAATGCTGTCTTCATACACAGGCTCACTCACTTGGGAAACAAGGCGAGCCCCTGAACACCATGACTCCCTATAAAAGTTTATTAAAGGCAGTGGTAGGTCTGGCAAAAGCTGCTTAGACCTGGGTCTGATCCTTTTTATCAGAACGTAGACCAACATTAAAATTAGCCAACCACTTTGAGCCATTAACTTTAGTTACGTATGGAGTACCGCAGGGTTCTTATCGCTGCACATTTTCTTTATATGCATGAAACTGCTGACTAAGGATCTGGCATCCATGGGTTTCAACATGTATATGTACATGGACGACTCCGACCTATTGCCAAAACTTTCTAACAACCCTGCCACACATGAGGCTTTCCAACAGGTTATTACTCTTATCTAGAAGGGAATGGGTTCCAACCACTTAAAGTTGAATGTGGAAAAGACAGAAACCCTAGTTGTCATTGAGAATCCCAATTTATGGCAGGCAACTTACTGGCCTTCCCAGTTGGGCCTGTGTCCTGAACCATCCACTAGCCGAAGAGCGCAGGTGTTGAGCGTGATGGATCTCTTGCCACTAAAAAACTAGAGCTCTATGGTTGGGTCGTTTTGACTCTATCAGTCGTGCATTTGCTGACATTTCTCTATTTTTAACTCAAGCAGGAAAAAAGCAACCGGTGATGGCCATTGTTGTATCCAGATTGGAGTATGTTCATGGGCTGTTGCTTAACGTACCTCAATATTTGACCTGAAAGCTGCAGGTGGAGCCAGACTAATTCTTGCAGCACCCAGGCTTGCTCCTTCGCACCTTTCATTGGCTCACTTGCGCCGGTTGCCTGTAACTGAGCGAACACAGTTCAAGGTTCTGTGCCTCATTTTTTAAAGCACTTAATGATATAGTGCCAACCTTTTTTGAAACAAGGCTTGCGAAATATTGTTCCAGCAGTAGCCTGCGATCATCAGCTGAACATCTGTTGAAAGTTCCTGGATTGGCAATGCTATAGGGAAAAGAGTTTTACCTTCTGCGTCCCTAAACTTCGGATTTTTTTGCATGATTTTTTGAGGGCAGAGACAGATTACATGTATTTTAGAAAAGCTTTAAAAACGTGACTCTTCAATAGACATGTCAAGTGTTTTATTCTCCGTCCTCTTCTTACCTTGTATCACCATGAAACCCGACTCCACACGCGCTTTAAAAACAGCTATAACATAACATAAAATTTGGTTCCATCCGGAAAAGCAAAAAATACTACATACAAAGGTTTGATATGACATTTTTATGCAAAGCGATGAAAAAATGGATTTCAAGAAAAATGAAGCAGTAAAAGAGCTACAAGCACAAAAAGTCTTGAAAAATAAGAAGAGGAATGAATAGTGAACTCAAAATAAACAAGCATTTGCAATGCAATAGGTCTCGCATTAGGAAAGTTTGAGCTATTGGTATTGGAAATGCCAATTTTTTTATTTATGTGTTGGTTTTGAAAATAGCTAAATTAAGAGCTTTGTCATTTCCAATTCCAATAGTTTTAACTTTCGCACCAAGTACATAGCACCGACAAACATTGACCGAAAACAAAAAAAAATGCTTAAAATGCGTTTTGGAAACGTTTTGTTCCTGTAACGTTTGTGACTTTTAAAAAAAAGTGAAAATGCACCTACTGACATCGTACAAAATAAGGGGCAGTGTGTAAGAGGGCAGTGTGTGAGGGGGCATTGTATGAGGGCAAAGTGTGAGTGTGTAAGGGTGCGGGCTGTAAGGGTGCAGTGTGTGTGTGGCCTAAAGTAGTGTAAGTGGGTAATGTGTGAGGGTGCAGAGTGTATAGGGGCAGTGAGGCAGTGTGAGGGGGTGCAGAGTGAGGGGGGTGCAGAGTGTGAGGGGGTGCAGAGTGTGGGGGGGGTGCAGAGTGTGGGGTCTGTGTGAGAGGGGGGCAGTGTGTGTGGTCTGTGTGAGAAGGGGCCAGTGTGTGTGTGGTCTGTGTGAGAAGGGGGCAGTGTGTGGTCTGCGTGAGAGGGGGGCAGTGTGCCGGCTGTGTGCGAGGGGGGCAGTGTGTGGGCAATGCCAATAGCTCAACTTGCACGCCACCCGGTCCTCCAGGGAGCTGGTCTGACAAATTTGCCCGCCAGCTTTGGGTTCCCAGTGCCTGAAATACTGCGAGATAGCTCCAACTTGAAATGGGGGTACATTTTAAGTGTCCCTATCTGTTCACAGTAAAATCATGCCGCAGAACAGTGGAAGTCAACTTTGGGGAGGTGGCGGGGGGAGTGTCACTATAGACGAGGGGACCTCTATTCCGATGAATTCTTGATGTGAGGCCCTTAGCACCCTTTCCTGACAACATCTTGCTAATACCACCGCTCCCCCAACACCTCATTATATTGTCGGATGCAGTGACTGTGTAATTGCCCTTTGGTCTCACTTTTCCATCAGAAGGCAGCCTGGGTTGGGTAATAAAAGGGCTATAATTTGACAGCACGAGCGGGAGTTAATCTCTAATTATTTTTTAACAGGAGCTCACCGTAGGGTGGACGAGGGTTAGGGCTTAGGCACATGCGGATGGCAGAGGAGCACGCACGGAGGATGCCACTGTGAGGGATGGGCTGTAGCACGGCTCTCGTGCTCGGGGAGGAGGGGGCAGGAGAGGCAGACGGGTCCCAAGGCAGCAAGACTCCGTGGGCAGAAGTCAAGCAGACGAATCGCTCTTTCTGCCTGGCTGCTCGGGCGGAAGAGACGCTCCATGGCCTGGAGTACCAGTGTGTGCTAGTCTTACCTGCCGGGTGCACGCAGAGCGGCTGAGAAGAGGTTGCTGTTGTGGAAGCTATTAGGTTTTGAGCGCTAGGCTGAGAAGATGCATGGGGTCCACAGGTAAGACGGTGGCGACTATTGACCACCACTGTATGGGGCAAGGTGCATAGGTTGCAGCAGTCTGGTCAGACTACTCATTGCAACGCCTGCTTACCTGCTGCAGGGGAAAGTAGAAAGATAATAGATCGGCCCTGCCTCTTCCAGGTGGGCGGAGGCACGGCAGGCTTTGCTCCCTTGTTGCCTGGGAATCGCACTTCGTGCCTGTATTCCCTCAGCTGTGAGAGGTCGGCACATGATAACACAGCATGCAGGTTATGTGCGCACCGAGTTTATCGATTGTGATATCCTGCGTGATCCCGGTTACAGTGGAACTGGTTTTTAATGCATTTTTTTGTTGCTGTCCATTAATTTCACTGGGGATTCTTGTTAAATCAGTAAAATATCTAATTTCTTCTACTGGTTATGTGCAGCCCGTTATTCAAAATTCCTTATGCCACAGTTAAATTAACTAGAATCAGTTTAACTGATCAGTGCAGTGTAAATTAGCGAAGGCTGTTCCCCATAGTGCACCTCCGTAGTGGGAGTAGTACAGACATTGGAAGCAGCTAATCTCCACCACAGATCTATCCTCTGCTACTTCCAAGCAGAGCACAATTTATAAGAAAAAAAACAAGCGGGGAGGGGGGTGGCAAATGGTGAGCACTTTCGCGGGCGCTTTGATGTTCTCAGTGGCCGCGCGGCTCACTGAGAACATCAAAGCTGCCGCGAAAGTGATCAGCAGGCAGACAAATGGTGCACGCGCCCGGCGCACATGCACTGTAGTTGGCGGCCTGTTTGCACTTCCAAATCTCGCTTTCTTTAGCTCTCGCCAGAGCAGCGCTAAAGCGCTGGCTCAGGCGAGACCTAAAAATCTAGGTTTGTGTTTCAGCCACTGTAATGAGGGCACCGTGCTATGTAAAGAGAGTTAGAACTCTGACTTCACACATGCTCTTCTCTGTGAAATTCCTTGCCAGGTGTGCTTCACTCAGACGCTTCTCAGCCCTTCCCTTTCCCATCGCACTTCGAGTGTATCCAATCATAAACTGCTTAAAAAGCATTCCTCCTCTAACAGATTAAGTTAAATATTTTGGAATGAAGGGAATAATTTTCAGCAGGATACTGTTGCCTGAAATAAAGAATCGGTTCCTCCGATGGCGTAAATAGAGCCCAAAAGCGCAAAGGATTCATCTTCCAATAATAGTTTAAGGGAGTCAGGGTAATAAAGGAATTAACTTTGATTTTCATCAAGTGGAGTTGGAAGGAATAAAGAAATGTGTTCCTAATAGATAACTTGGCGTCTCCAGAAATTAAAAAAAAATCCACTTCCAGGACATTAAGTAGACCACTGGAGGTATCAAAGGAGTCCTCTCCCAACAGGTAGAGCAAAGTCTTGGGCAAGAAAGAAAATGATTTTCCAAAGATTCAATGTATTTACCGCTGCATTAAAGAAGGGTTCTCAAAAGTCTGTCCAGGAGGGTAGGATCCATGCCATATTTTTTAAAATAACTACATTTATCTAAATGGGGATATACTAAAAATCTGGCATGGATCCAGCCCTCCAGGATTGACGTTGGAGAACCCTGAATTAAAGGATTCAATGTCCAGAAAATTTAGCAGTCTGCCTGAACAATAATTAATATCAGAATATGTTAGAGTGTCCAGCAACCACTTTATCCATACATAGAAAAATCATACACCAGACATACTTATTTCTTTTGATTTTTAAACACTTTGTAATTCGAATTGTGCATGGAACTGGGCCCTTCGTGCACTCTTCAGCACCCACTAGATCTTTAACCACGCAGCCAGACCTGTAGGCTTTGTCAGCGCGTACATGGTTATTGAGCTGGATAATGATGGATCTTCTGCTTATGCCCGTCAGCGGGTTCTGATTCATGGAAGCCATTGTAATAATCCTCGAGAGCTGGGATTACGCGTGACAGTCCTACCTACCTCCAAGGTATATGTTCCACAGCACATTGTGCTCTGGCACCTGATTGACATAAACGCACATAAAGACAGGGTTTACCCTGGGAACAGAGAGCAGTTTTATTGCTCATAAAAAAAGAGAAGTTCGCTGCAGTGGCCATGAAAATGGTAATTGGAATTTTAAGAGCTGAACGATCTGAGCAAGCAGTCTGCCCAGGCTGCTCCCAGAGTGCTCTCTGGCTTTTGAAAAGGAGCTGGGGTTTCAGAAATGCAAAGCAAAACCTTACAGGCACCAGCTGACCTCTCAAGGTAAAATTATTCGGACAACAGAATGCCTTTTCCAAGAAAGATGAGCTTAGCTTATACAAACACTAAGTTAGAGGTTGCTGGAACATAAATGCGCAAGG
Organism: Triturus cristatus; assembly: GCF_964204655.1. Taxonomy (NCBI): domain Eukaryota; kingdom Metazoa; phylum Chordata; class Amphibia; order Caudata; family Salamandridae; genus Triturus; species Triturus cristatus. Next base: position 1,400,010,498 of record NC_140589.1, read on the forward strand.
ATAGCAGAGGGGGGGGGGGGGAGGTGTGTGTGTGTGTGTGTTTGTGTCTGTGACTGCCCACCACTTTACAGGCACGTTTGCCTGCAAAGTGCTGATGTATTTGTCTATGGATAGGAATTACCCACTGAGGATCCTCCAATGTGATGCCTCAGTACAGGCCCCCCACCCCCCGTGAGAGGCATGAGTTTTGTGTTGGATAGTGAGTTTTTACTAGGGGCGGGTGTAACAGGGATTTCTGTGAAGCGTAATCTGGCAAAATGTCCCCAAAATTCACAGATTACACAGAATTTCGCAAGAAGAGTAATTCTGCATTTAGTGCTATTTTCTTAGGGCAAAAATGACCCCTCGGGTCCAAATTGTACGGGGGGCTGCATTTTGCGCTAAGAAATAGCACTAAATGCAACAGAACATGAATAGCGAAGGCGAGCAGCAACTTGCGCTCACTAAATTGACACTTGCGGTAGGATTTCCCCCAATTTTCTCCCAGAATGTAGCGCTAGTTTCTTAGCACAAAATGTACCCTTGTGTTCAAAATGGACGCGAGAATGCATTTTACGCTAAGAAGATAGCGATAAATGCAACCCAACGTAGACAACAGTGCGAACCGCCACTTGCGCTTGCTAAATATGCTGTCATGGTAGGATTTGTTTCCACAAATTACTCCTCATTAGAGGAACGACCATAATCCCGTTATTAACGGTAATGCTGTGTGAAAGAGTAAAGTGGTGTTAGAAAACAGGCCTTTGTGCAGTTTTCTCATCTGCTTTTTGCCCCACTGGATTATTGGCTGCTTGTTTTTCGAGTCTGAGAAGGCACCCAGGCCTGCTAACCAGACCCCAGTGCCAGTTTTCTGACCCATTACAAAAGGTATGTCAAATTGGATGTCCCAATTGGCATGTACTGACTTACTTACAAGTCCCTACTAATGGCACCTAGGGTAGCAAGAGCATGTAAGGCAGTGCTTCCCCCCCCCCCCCCCCTCCCCGGGCACCAGCACTGTTTGTTCCACCCTGAGTGTGACAAATGACAAATTGGTAACTGGAAGAGCGGAGTGTTTGCACTGCTATTTCGACTTTCCCATTATCAATAATTGGAAAGCCTCCACATCCCTTAATGTTAATGTTGATTGATTGATTGATTGATTGATTGATGAAAGTCTCCCTTAAGGATGTCCTATGGAACCCTATGGCAGGGAGCTATTTATTATTAAGTAGGACATATATTTTTCATATGTCTTAACTGCAACAATTCCAAATTGTCGTTTTGTTGTGGAAAGGTTTTTAGCCCCATTGGCTAGCACAGGATAACTGGCTGGCCTTCCAGCCTGGCTAACTTCTCAATAGTAGTACCTAACTGGGTACTGTAAGGTATAAAATAAATCCTGGCATCAAATCTCACCTTTAAAGTTAGACAACTTTTAGAAATGTGCCACTCTGTGCCCCGGCTTGTCAAGTGGCTTTGCACAAGCCCTGACACTTAGATAGAGTTCTGACCGCCTGGGAATGATTCCCAGGCCCAGGAACAAAGGCAGCTGCTGCAGAGTGAGGTGTTACTGCCTCTCACAGGATGGCCTCTCAGGGTGTTTGCCCCAAAAGGTGAGCTTCAAAGACGAGGCTGCCTATAAAGGGCCGACTGTGACAACACCCCTGAGCAGGATGACTTGTGTTCCTGCAGACAATTAGGAGACCGAGGCAAGGAGGGAGACGCGCACTCAAACTGGTTATCCGATGCGTGTGTAGCCCACTGGTAGCCACAGCTCTAGGGTGGGCTACTGTGCTCCCGACAATCAAGGAATGGTTGTGCCATTTTGAAAGGGGCAAGAATGAGGCACTCTGGGATGGCTAGATGCCACACATCACAGGAAACTCATCACTAGGTAGGAGAGGACCCAGTAGCCTATTGGCTAGTGATCGCCTGGTGCCCTCTGGGCTATTTCCTGGAATAAATATGGCACCACTGCCACCCTGCTTCTCAGTTCACACTGGAAATTAAGAGGGGACAGAAGGACTGCCCTGCTGCCTTTCACCTGCACAAAGAAAGGCTGCACCATTGAGAGGACTGCACTTGCTGCACTTTTGGGCTACTGAGATTGGCATTGTACCGGCGGCTCCCTACACGGAGAAAGGTTGATTTCCCGCCTTCACCTATAGCAGATACTGCAAGGATCAGTCAGCTGATCCCCTGGAACCAGCTCCAGGGACCCAAGAGCTGAAAGAGCCCAAACCGACAAGTTGGTAACCACTGCAGGAGTTTTGCTGCTACCAGTTGCCGGGCATGACAAGAGACAAATCCAAGATAGCCAGAACTTGCTCCCATGTCTGCCAGACCCGGGAGTGCTATAAAAGTCCAGAATCGTCGCACTCAAGGGACACCAGCCCCCACGAAAGGTTTTGCCTCCAACTGTGGTGCAACAAGACCAGTAGCGCATCATCAGCTGTCCAATTACTGCAATGTAGAGGATCGAGGGATCAGATCTCCGTGGCCAAGGTCGCCCCACGTCACCCGTGGACTAAGGACCCACCACAGAGACACACCCTTCGACCGCATCACAACCGGAGCATCTTTTGAGCATCTTCTGCCTGTATCCTCAGTATCAGGACCACTCCATTGAAGTCTGTCGTGGTCGTCCTGTAAAGTTTAGAATTAGCTCACAAAACGCTCTGGTGGCCAAGTAACTGCCCAAAGTATCCTTTCTGCCCCCCTGGACATTTTCCCTGCGGGATTGGTCGCCCCACCCAGGCTAGAGTACTCGCACTAACTCTTTCATACTTTTGAACAGTTTATAACCTTTTGTTGAACAATGCTTGTTTGCCGTTGTATTTAAAAGTGATAAAAGCTTCTAAAATCTTTGTCCCTGGAATCCTTCGGTGGATTTCGATGATCATGGTCTCTAAAAATTCATAAAAATACACTCTATTTTTATAAATTCGTGTTGTGTCTCTTTATTGGTATGTGATTTTCTTATTCTGTTGTTTGGTGCTGTTAAATGCTTCACACAAAGTTTCTTTACCAATCCTTACTGCTCACAGCCACAGCTACCCAGGGTTCAGCTAACGTTAAGAAAACAATACTGACTGAACCCAAGATGCAACCGTGCCTGTACTCCACGATAAGGCCCCCCAGCTGTATCTTATAGTACACCCAGATCCTCACATTGGTGCCTAACGGTGGGATCTAGAACTGGTGTTTAGCTGTACCAGACCATTAATACTTTTCATAACCACTGAAAGAGATTGGCAAGTCAACATTGAGAAAAAGTTTCAGATAATTGCCAAAAGTTCTGTATGTACTAGGCACTGTTTTTTAAAGAGCCAGAGAAGTTGACAACCAGTTTTTCCTAAGTGGCAAAAAATGTTTTTGCAAAGGCTTAAAGATGGATAACATGGCAATTGACTTGGCTACCCTGTCCATACTGAAAATAAATGATTTGAGAGGTTTCTGCAGCAGAAGGGGATTTGGTCTAGGCATGACTGCCAAAAAGGAGGAATTGGAAAAACCCTCAGAGGATGAGAAGAAGCAAGGAGAGCCCAGGCCCAATTGGCAGGAACAGTCACTACTGACAGTGGTGATGAAGAGGACAATGGCATAAGCCCTTTTGAGACTGAGGGGGACAACAACTGTGTGGGCCATGGAGCTAGATCAAGAAATGGTTCACTATATGGGAGAGGATGTAGCCTTAGGGCTAGAGCAGTCGACTTCGAAGCTGGGGAACCGGGTTCGAGTCTCTGCAACGACGCTCAACATCCTGTGATTCTGGGCAAATCACTTAATCTCCCTGTGCCTAAAATACAATAAAATTTTAAAAAATGAAGGTGTCTTGTGTAATGAAACTGGTGCTATGCGATGTGAAGCGCTCTGATACCCGATATCTAGGTCAGCTTTTCTGATTCCTTGACACTTGGGCCTCAATTACGAGTCTGTCAGTCCATGCAATGTCAGACTCGCGGGGGCGTGGCGCTGGCAGTCTCCCGACTGCCCTATTACAACTAGGGCGGTCAGATTGACATAGCCCCGCCACAGCTGCCAGGGAACCGCTGTTCCCTGGTGGTGCTGCGGCAGTCAGGAGGCTGTTATATACTTGGCGGGACCGCTGCAGTTCCGCCAAGCATATTACGAGTTTCCTCTCCGCTGGCAGTATCATGGAGGTTCCTCCATGAACACCGTGGTGGAGAGGAAACAAAGAGGGCCCTGCAGGGCCCCCTGTGCCTCCTCCGCATGGGGATGCAAATAGTGAGCACATGTTGTGACAAGATCCCCTTCTGCTTTCCCACAGTGCACATTGATTGAGTTTGTTAAATTCTGTACTACTGCAACGTTGCTGCTCGAGTCTGATAAAAAGGACTGAATTCGATGCAGTGCAGATCGGACACCACCAACAGCCCATTAAGTAGAGTTCGATGGTCAAGGGTATCAAAAGCACATGGTAAAACACACAATGTCACTGGGTGCCCCTTTGGAGTACCCAGCTGTCATAGATCAAGCAACCAGTTCTGCTTTTGCCCATTGGATTATTTTATAGAAATCTTACACAACCGACCATTCCTTGACTGAAACCCTTGCTCACGCTCCTAAATAAAGGTCACATCCAGTAGCGTAAATGCTTTTTATCCTCCAGCGGGGCAAATGCATAGTCTTGTGCATTTAGATCAAACCATGATGCAGCCTTCCTACAAGCTATGAGGCATGTCTGGTTCCTCTGTTTCTGCTCTGTCACTATTGTCTGCATTCCTGAGATGCATTTGCAGAATGTTATCATCTACGTTGAGTGTGGGCGCTGCGATCATCCTATCGTTCAAGAGAATTAATGAAGAGCCGTTGTCAGATACGGGACTCATCTTGCAGGGTCATCTCAAGAACCACGTGGGGAAGGCGAATGGTGGACATAATCTAAAATAGTCTAAGAATAGTGAAGTAACAAAGGAATTGCTGTGGGGAAATTTGTGACTCAATTCTTTGGCATCATAGTAGAAAGTGCTAGACAAATATGGCAAGGTAATTCCTTTACTATGTTATGACTAGTTATTGTTCATTGTAAAGTGCCCTTGTTGTCTTGATTGAGAAACCACTATAAAAAGCATCTCAGGACTGTGGTCCATTTAGACCTAAGATGACTGCTGCCATCTCTTGTGGAAAGTGCAGGCCAAGCTTGAGCTTAAAAGCTACTCAATTATTGGGGAGAAACTGTTAAAGGACAAAATGAACAGAATATTCGCTGAGAAGCAGATCTATTTAAATCCAGCCTCTTGGGTCTGGCCTAGAGCCAGCTTTGATTAAATTGCCAGCTTCATATATTTAAAAATACATATTCATGCAATCACATACACATTATTTGAAGGGCTTTTCGTCAGCCGCCTTCTTCCACAGCTCTGTTAAAGTGCCCTTCACATTTTGCTTTCAGCCACCAAAGCAACTTTGGTTGTTGGATGGGTCATTCCACTTCACCCGCTTGCAAAGTGAATGATGTTTAATCCTGATCACGAGTTAACCGCCCCCTAAAAAATTAGTGCACTTCAGTGCCAGGGCTGGTGGGCCAGTCACCCCTTATATTTTTTTTATGTACCTTTTTTTTCTTTTAAAGGTTTTCTTTCTGTTGAATGATATATTTTTCAAACATGCATGCTGGCTAAGTGCAGACCTATTGACTTTGGCAGTGCTTGTTATTCTTAAGGGATTGAGACTAACACTGGAAGACAAATCTACACTTTCTCCTCTTCGTTTGTTTCACCAGAGGTAAGTAAGCTTCCATTTATGTTAAGTCTAAATCAAACCACAGCTAGCTGAGCAGAGCATAGGAGTATCAAACAAATGAATCAAATTTGAAAGTTAAAATGATATGCAGTGAACACTCACTCTGAGCCTAATGCTCTTTAACAAAAGCATGTTCAAAAGATAAAGGTTGGGCCCTGTCTTGCTACATTGGAATTTAAATTAAAGTTGATATGCCAACAATATAAGAGACGCAAGCCTTTCAATTCTTCACAGGAAGACCCTTCTGTCTCTTTGGAGAACATAGTGCACTTAGGAGCACAGAGCCAGTCAGCCTGGCCTTTAAGTCTGCTTCCCTCCAGCAACTACATAACTGTGTCTGCAGCCTCAACAGAAAGCAGAGTAGATGTATCTGAAAATGCATTTGAAGTAATGTTTAACAATTGCCTGCCCATGCTTCCTAAATTGTCAATTGTAGATCCCAGTACCTTTGCCTGCTGGTATGAGGTGTGTAAAACCTTGCGTTACAAAAAGACGAGACCAGAGATCTCCAGCGTATGCCCAGGAGGGCTGAACCCTTCCAGTTTTTCATGGTAACTACTGACAATGCAAATGGGCTCCATCTTGATAAACTGTATCTATTGTTTGATGCGGATATCCTGAATATTTGGCTTAGTCTGGCTGTTCTGGGCCTACTTTGCACACCAATGGGCTAAACATTCCTACTTATTGTCAGGCGCATGATCATGCTATTTTTGTGAAATTTGGCAATGAAAAACAATGTAAGGAATCTGTATCCTCTAATTCTTCAGGAATCTTGGTCTCCGTTATTTTTTAATTGTCTATTTTTTATCTTGTTAAACAAGCAAAAGAATTGCCATATTGCAGGCTGATGGATGATTTCATTGAGATCTGTAGATCAATCAAACAAAAAATCAAAGCATGGTTATTAATTGGTTTCTCACTGTGAAATCAAGGATAGCCATGTGTTGACTGTAAAGTCACATGCATGTAATCTTTGAGATCCTAACCACATGCTTATCTTCTTGTAGGTAGTTGAGAAGTTAATTCTGCTCCTAAATTTATAACCTTGATTGGCATTACAGCTGCACAACATAATTTGGTAAATTGACTTACTGCCTTGCCCTTATGATAAGAGAGCCCAATCGACTTTTCATCTCCTCCTTTTTTGCCCATTATATCTAAAAGAGAGGAAGGTTTTTATTGTTCGTCTTTAAAGAAAATTTTCAACGCAAACTGTAGCCTCCGCTCTTTTTTTTTACTCTACTCATTAGATACCCCACTGGTCGGTTTTGCACTAGCCTCCTTTTTACTGGCTTCTTTAAGAACTCGCAAGGCCTGTAGCAGTTAATTTATAGCACTTTAAGATCAATTCTCTTATTGTAATATTCCGCCTTTTATATTTTGTGAATGTATTTTTAAATCTAATCTATTTTATGTAAAGGCTATTATTGTGAGTTCGGGATTGCGTTTAAATTTCGAATTTATTGAATCTCTAATTTTAATGTATTAATCTATGACATCTTTTTATATGTGAACTTTTATGTATTTTAATGAAGTGCGAAATAAAGTTGAGTGTTGATGTTGTTGATTTTTCGCCCTAAGAATGGAAGATTGCAGAGAATGAAAAAACACAAACATAATTAAATAAATTCGACTGATTGTGATCTAACCCTCATCAATCTATATAGGTCTGTGTTGTAATCAGAAATCTATTAGCCGAGGTGTAGATTATACAAAATGATGTATTGGTCTTCGTTGCAGGCAAGTATAATCATAGGTTCTTGGATTAGCCCTAAGGATAGCTTCTGTGATAAGCCCCACCAGGAGCGCCTGCCCGCTGCTCAGGCCATACTCCAACTGGCACTCAAGCACCACACAAGAACCCAAGCTTTCTATTGCATCACCATGCACTCCAACATTCAACACAGCACATTCACACTGGCTGAGCAGCAAGACCAAAGCACCAGGGAAGATGCAAAGTATAAAACACCAGATATAACAGTCTGCGAGGCCCAATACGATTTTATGTGCCATGTTCCTCTTTTGCCCAGAACATGCAAACATCTGATTGATCAACGATCCTTCTGCCAGACTAATCCTCAATCCAGACAGAATTCTAAGTGCTGTAGCAGGTGTTATTACAGTGAATTAAAAGGAGTCCTCCTCTATTTGGGTGACGTGTCCAGAGAGATTTGGATGGCCCCGGTTAACGGGCTGTGATAAGGTGTTTAAGAGTTACATCTTCCTTGGGAGTTTGAATAGGTATGGGTCCCTTGTAAAAGGTGACTACTGGAGGGGCAGGGTTGTGCCTCACTTATTTCCGACAGGTGATCTTGATAAAAGACAGATTTACCAAGTGGGCTGCCCCCTGAATTTTTGGACAGTGTATTTTAAATAAACAATGCCATTAAATGCAAAGCAAGAGTCCATCTAAACTCTGGCAGCCAATAACGTTAGAAAATACATGCCCTCTTCATTTACTAATGTGTCTGATGGTAAGTTACAACTGGTTTGGGGTTTTTACTTTCCTCCCGAAGTAGACGTAACGTACGACTATCATAAGGAACAGTGGTACGTGTATGGTTTTTACTGTAAAAATGCCTTACCTGTTATCCTTATCAAATGTATAAAATAATTAGGCATGCATATTTCACAGACCTATGCTTCCTGTTACACCTCGTAAGTAAAACTTATGGAGATATTAGTTCCAGACATTTTTCCAAAAATGAACTAGGTAAACGCAATATAAAAGTGCCCCTACTTACTTCGGTGCTTTATCAAATGCACCCACACTGCAGACTTTTATCAAATAGGTGTACCGAATGTTTGATAAGTTAGTTTCTTTAATAAACAAATTGTAAATATATTGGAAAAAAAAACCCAGTAAATATAGAGAGGATATCTTACCCTCTAACTGTTTAATATCTAGTGAAATAAAAAAAACTAAATTCTGCGTGGTATGTAGGGTTCACCTAAACCCTTAAATTGTAATATAGAACCAAATAATATGTTTTACTTGTTACATATTTTTACATTATGTGTTTATTTTGGTAGTTAGCATGAAAATGGCCCTTCTTTTTTTATCAAACAGTTAAACCATTATTCAAAATATTAAGTGAAGTACCACACTATGTGCCTGCCTGTGGTAAAATGAGGAAAAAAATATTTCATTATGGAGTTCAGAAGTTGTGTTTTACCAAAGACATAGTTTGCTTTTTTTCAAAACACTTTGTCTGCAGAAGTGAGAGATTTGTGAAGCTGCGGTCTGCAATGCAAAGCTAACGCTGGGCCCTAATTGCAATTAGAATGTTTAGCTTTTATAAACAGAATGGGGCTTAAGTGAAGGGCAATTGAAAAACTTAACAGGTTGTTTGGTGTGTCATTTTCCTGAAGGCACTGTCATGATTAGAGATGAATTAGCTGGTGTAAGAAAATGAGGCCTAGCCTAGGCATCCAATTGATGCAAGCCTTATCTTTACAGGAATTATGTCATAATCACACTGAGGCTAGGTTGCCCATTGGATGAAATCTGTATTTCACAGGAAGTTCAGGAACGGTGTCACATCTCTGAAATAGAATTCTGTACCTGTTGGTTTTTAAAACACTACGGGCCCGATTCACGGACCTAACTTAAGACAAAATCCTAAACTTACTACTTTTGGTATTCACAGAAGACATTTAGTAGTAGTAAAGTTAGGATTTTGTCTTAAGTCTGTCTTAAGTCTGTCTTAAGTCTGTCCTAAGTTTGTCTTGAGTCTGTCTTGAGACTGTCTTGAGACTGTCTTGAGACTGTCTTGAGTCTGTCTTGAGTCTGTCTTGAGTCAAACTTAAGTCAAACTTAAGACAAAATCCTAACTTTACTACCACCAAATGCCTTCTGTGAATACCAAAAGTAGTAGGACAGACTTAAGACAGACCTAGGACAGACTTAAGACAGACTTAAAACAGACCTAAGACAGACTTAAGACAGACCTAAGACAGACCTAAGACAGACCTAAGACAGACCTAAGACAGACCTAAGACAGACCTAAGACAGACCTAAGACAGACCTAAGACAGACCTAAGACAGACTTAAGACAGACTTAAGACAGACTTAAGACAGACTTAAGACAGACTTAAGACTAACTTAAGATAGACTTAAGACAGACTTAAGACAAAATCCTAACTTTACTACTACTAAATGCCTTCTGTGAGTACCAAAAGTAGTAAGTTTAGGATTTTGTCTTAAGTGAGTTCTGTGAATCGGGCCCTACTTTTTGTGCAATAAAAGCACTCACAAATGTGATACATAATAATAAGCGGGTTTGATATGTAAGATATAACTTCTGAAATATAACTATCCCAATAAGATTTATAAATGTTTATAGCTTTGTAAAGTGTGGTACACCACATGTCAGTTGTTTCCAAGTGCAGTGGGATGACAAAGATCATAATAAGTATGGGAGAGGACAGTCAAGATCTGCCACATAGTTTTGGAAACACGGTTGTCCAGAACAATAGAATAACCTTGCTATGTGCTAGATTTAAAAACACTTTGTTTAGAAAGACGTAAATTTGATACAGTAGGATTGCTTGAATGTTCGGATCCAATGATGCTCATGGTTTTCACAAAGAATACCTTGTATACTCAAGGAAGTCTGCGACAGTTGTAGATATACCTGAGAGCTCAATTGCATTTAAGCATATTTGCCCTATAGAGAGACGGGTGATAGGTGACCCCCTCCCCTGTGGCCAGCAGCGTTCTGCAGGTCATGGAGGATTAGATCAGGGTCATCAATCACCTGCACATGAACCCTCTGACCACTAGGAAACTGGGTGAAAAGGTAGACGGTGGCTGACCTGCTGGTCGGGCTTCTAGAATTCTGTGATGTCACAGCATCTCCAGGTACTTGTATTTTTGCCACATAATCCAGCATATGTTTCGTAATTTTAAAATTTCATATGCTTTGTAATAACTAACTGGTCATCTTTCACCGGTTGATTACTGTATTCGCGCATTAAAGAGGTGAGAATTTGATCTAGATGGTGTTACGCCCCAGTTGAGATAGACTATGAACAGCTTTTTCTGTAGCAGGAAGCTAGTACCTTCCATATTTAAATATAGTTCAGAGGTGGGGAAGAATACTTCCTTATCTGTAAGAAAACATTTCTGTTTTACTTTTCATTCAAATACATGTTTACTTCACAGACCCTGTCCTCACACAAGCAGTTTTCCATGTTTATCTTATAGTGTAGAAAATCCTGGGTATTTCTTAACTTTAAAAAAATCTGGTATCTTGATTCCAAGTTAGAGACCTACATAATACATTTGCAATGAATATACAGTTCTGTGGGGCCTTTTATATGTAAGAAGAAGTTCTAACAATCGCCCTATTAGCTGAACATAGATTAAATCAGAAACTGAAGACAAGTTTCAAAAACATTAGTGGGCTGTGCAAATTGGAGGAGACGTGCATTTTACTTCGAGAAGGTGCACATTTTGGTTTTTGTGGGTGTTCTTTAGATCTCTAAGTGTTGGCCAGCAAGTTTTGTGTTCGTTTGAAGGCACTTCCTTTTTTGCTGCTGGTCACCGACTTGACGTAGCCTTTCCTATGGGCTTGGTGATGATTTTTTTGCAAAAGTGCTTGATTTCATCCGTTCTGCCAGGCATGGCGGACTGGGAAGCATTTTACTTTTTGTTTTTCAGAAACAAGCCAAAGATAGAGCTTCTTTCTACAGAACAAAAAACAATGTCCTTAGCGATGTGACAGACTTGGGAAAGAGATGGAGCAGCATAGACCACTTACACCAAGTTTGTGTGAAATCGGTCACTTCATTGAAACCGGGGCACATCACATAAAATAGCCCTGGGCCTTTCGTCTTCTAAAACTAAGATCTCACTATACAAAATTGATCACCTATGTTAACTTGATATCACCCCTAAATGACCCCCCCCCCCACAACAACTTAATTCTGTAAGTCTTTACTTCCTCCTATAATGCTCTTCTGCCCCTGAGACCATTTAACTCCCTTCCAGCTTTCCTGCAACTATAAACCTCTAACTGGCTCGTCCAAGCGTGAACTTGTCTATCAATTTCCTTCCAGCCTGGATTGCCACAGTCAACAACAATAAACTTTGTGAAACCATGGCAACTTCTCAGCCAACTGCCACCCAGAAAAAGGCCCAGCATGACTTATTCTGCCCCCCAAGCCCCACCACCGACAATCACTGCCTGATTTTAAATGTCTTAGGTAAAACTTCCTTCCCTTGAAGAAAATACAGCTCCATCCCATAGTTAGACAGGTGAACCCCATCCCCTGGAAAAAAAACTCTTAATTCTTCTTACTGCAAATTCGAATGCTCAACTCCATGGTCCTACAGAACAATCTCATCTTGTTCAGCTTCCCCCTGACCCTGTCTATGGCTGTTGGCTTGTGGGAGCCCCTCCAAACACTCCTTGGGATAAACTCAGTCCAAATCAAGTGACAACCTGAAAACTGACGCCGAATCTACTTCAAATCCCCTTTCATAGCTTTCATCAGTGCCAGCCCTTTATCCCCTCACTAGGTCATTTTCCCTAAGATGCAGTAACAACAAATCTGGGCCCATCCCCCCAGGAAACTACTTATTCAAACAAGGCAACAGTTCACCCCAATGCATACCATCTTTCCCGTGCCATTGCATATGATACATGGTGGAATTAAGGCCCAGATTTGACCCGTGGCTGCTCCACCTTGCCTGCCTGTCCGTCCACTTCACAAAAGAATGGCCCACGATCCATATGGACAATCCCCCGGCCTCCATGTCCGAACCTGAAAGATACAAACAAGCAGTTGACCATCAGCAATGTTTCAGCATCCCCCCTTCCCTCCTTGCACATAGCTCCGAAAACACTCCTATGATCATCCACCGAGACCCATAATACTGTTTCCAGACCAGTCTTTCCGGCCCGCCTCCGTCCCTACCCTGATGCAAAAGGAATAGGACGCATAACCTTGGCGTCAACCCTTACCTGCGCCAGGGCCTTGCGTAACACAGCCAACAGTTGGAAAGCCTCCACAGGCCTGCCATTCCTGTGTTGGAAAACTCTATTCACCCCAGCCCCCGCCCGGGCCCGGAGATACAAACTCCATCGAACTGGGCAGAACTTATCCACCGGGTACAGCCAAAGCATAATGGCTTTGCTCAGCCCCTCTGATCTGTCTTGGACTAGTACAGCCAAACCTGAAGACCTGCAACGCAATGTCAAACGTCCTGCCGCAGGACCCCACTAGATCTTCTCCCGCCTAGGAGCTCCAAAACACAAAATGCAACAAAGAACGTCCGTGTCATCACCGTGGAAAATAGGACCAGTTCATCTTCCTCCAGATCAATTTCCAGCAAAACCAAAATCACCTCACATAATAGAACTAAAGTCAATGGTCTCCTCTTCGGTCCTATCTGACCTGTCACCCTAGCCAATCCCTCTAATAGTCTTCTCCCCAGTTTCCCAGCTAAAGGAGTTTAACCCCACAACAGCTTTCCCATAAAGGCAAGAACCGCCAGTTTTCCAGCAATCATAACTCATGACTGCCCTTTCTCTATCAGGTGCAAGATAAACTGAACAACGTCTTCAACTCTGGACCATTCCTCCTGCCTCCTCAGAGCCCCGCTAGCTAAGAATTCTGTCCAAGCCTGAGCATATGCGGTCCTTATCGATCCTGCAAGAGAATCTGCCACCAACTGGAGCATCCTCTGTCGCCTACTGTCCTAAGCTCCTGAGCAGGGCCGGACTGGGAACAGCAACCAGCCCTGGCAGATTGCTGCTCGCCTGGCCCTGTGACAGGGTTGTAAGAGCTCTTCCCACCAGGTTCCTGTGCACTCCTTCCCCATACAGCCTTACGATCGCCCTTGTTGCTGACCACTGAGGCCCCCTGCTGCTGCTGCCACTGTCCTGCTGATGAATTGGATGCTACACCAGCACCATAACACTGTACCAGGGCATGTCTGCCGGCACATTTTGAGCATTTGTGTCAGAACGTACAATGCTCCCTGGTGCAAAGACTTTTACTGATATCCGAACAGGCCCCTGTCTGGCCGTACTGTCCATTTCGGATGCCCTACCCCTCAATGGGTGGGGCAGCCCTGAAAGGGATTATAAACTATCGGCAAACCACTGGCAGTGAAACTCGTTTTCCTGAATTTGGCCAGGCCCATTGTGTATTGCCACAGGTCACTATCAATTTCCCCATTGGGCCTACGGATCCATCGCCATACTTGCCCAAAACTCATTGTCTTATTGGGCCCAGGCATATCCCTAGTAGTTTATCTGTGCTTTCTTGATAACATCCATATACTCAAAAAGCACAACTGATTTTTTTGGTTACTTTTCACAGTGCACACTGGCATAAATAAGAAAGGCAGCCATCCAAATCTGTATATTGACCAGAACCTTAGGCCGCTTGGAGAGCTCATATTCCTCCTCTTTGGAACCCTCTATGGAGCGCAGCCCTCTATGTAACAACTTTAGCATCTCCACATACTCGTCTTTCCAGATCTTCTCTTTTGTTGCAAGCATTAAATGTGACCCTAACCGCTTGGACACCCCCATGTAAGGCAATCTTTTAATTTGTAACTCCTTACTTTTGGGGCCATCTGCCTTCTCCGCTGACTTTTCTGTGCCCTCTGTTTGACCTGCCACTCCTTGTCCCCCTGCCCCCATCAGACTATTTTCCTACCTCCCTGCTAAGACTCCCCCTTTTTCCCTCTGCCCCTGGACAAGCTCCGGGGCCCCCTGTTTATAATCCGTCTGCACACCCTTAGTGTTCGATTTCACCCGCACAGCCCGGTCTGTTGCACCGACTCTGGTTTTTGTTACAGGGCTGTTTTTGCAGCATAGCTGCAATATCGGCCCCTGTAACAAAGTCGGCCGAAACCGACCCTGCCAAACAGCTCGGCCGCACCCCTAACCCCCTGGGAGCCCGCCGAGCTCGCTGCCGCGGCCGGTTTTGGTTCCCAGTCCAGCCCTACCTGTACCCTCCCCCCCAACTTGGTATAGACTCTCACGGGTGGTCTTCTCACTTGCCCCTACAGACTACCCCCCACCCCCAAGAGCTCCCCCTCAAGTTCCCCTTCCGGACCCTCCTCGTCTGCGTCGCTCCATTCCAGGAGTGCCACCACAATTGCAGTAGCTGTGTCCTTAGGGACCCCCTGCACTGAGGCCCTCTATAGGGTGATGTCTGCACCTGACAATTCCCCATTCTCACCTCTTGACCGACCTCCTGTGCACCCCAGTGACTCTCTCCTGTTCCCATAATGCCCTAACCCTTGAAGGCACCCTCTCTAACCAGCTGGTATTATCTAGCGGTATTGGGGACCACCGACCCCCTTCTTTGCCCCGGTGTCACATGCTCCACCCCAATGGGGCCTGGGGTCTGTTTCTCCTGAACCACCTTTTCCCAGTCTAGGTCCTCCCCCGCCATCACCTTTCGGCTTGCACTTGCTGCCACCAACAGCTCTCTCCCCCAACGCCTTCCCTATTTCATTGAAGGACTCCACGCTACCCCCTCCGTCTGCCCTGACATTTCCTTCCTGCCCCCGCCCTTTTCTCTCCCGGGGCGCATGTGCTCTCCTGTAGGACCCACCCGGCGCGCGTGACGCCTCTCCCATCTGCTGAGCCTGCTCGCCCGCACCCACGTCATTCGTGCAGGCCCAGTGCTTTAAATGGGCTGGTACTCACCGGTACTGAGTACCCGCACTTCTTAAATGTATCACTCTGACTACCGGCACTTTTCTACTGCCGAGGAGAGTAGCGGTACTCATGAAAAGGTTGGCTCATTGGCTGAGAGTGCTAATGAGCAGGAGTGGAACGTGTCTTGCAGCCAAGGTGCCACTTCTGTAGCACCGATCTGAACCCCAGCTGAGCTATTCAGCAGGGCTCATTTGAATAATGTCCGGGTGCTCGCCATCACGCTGTGCTTGACAGAGCAGTGTCCATTCAGGCCCTGTGCTGTCAACCGCATTCACACTATCCTCTGCATTTGCGCAAACACAGGAATCATGGCAGTCCCCTGGTAGTGGCAATTAAAAAAGCCACGGTGAAGAGTATAACATGGCTTTTAACATGCCGGAGTCTTTTGTGTGTCTGCTAATGTTTGTGTATTTGCCTGCATTTGTATGCCTGTTTTTTGTAAGAAAAAAGCGAGAGAGAGAATCAAGACACTCTCAGGAGGTATTTTAAAGAAAATGGATGGCACTTTGTGTGTACATGTCTGCTCTGCGACAAAGGTTCATAAATAACGTAGTAGGGAGGGTTGGTGGGTGACTGGATGGATGAGTGAGCAGGGGTGGATGTATAGATGGATGAATGGATGGATGGATGAGTGAATGGGTGAATGAAAAAGGGTGGATGATTGGATAAAAGGGTGGATGATGGGTGGATAAGTGAAAGATTGGATGGATGAATGAAAGGGAGGATGGATGAAAGGGTGGATGATGGATGAGTGAAAGGAGGGATTGAGTTAAAGGCTGGGTGGAATGAAAGGGTGGATGGTATAAAAGAGTAAAAGGGTTGATGGATAGATGAGCGAAAGGATTGATGGATGAGTGAAAGGGTGGATAAAGAGATGGATGAGTGAAAAGATGAATGGATAGGTTTAAAGATGGATGGATGGATGGATGGATAGGTTTGGATATGAAGGGTGCACAAACGGAATGGTGAAAACTGACTGATGGATGAAAAACTGAATAGATGACAGAATGTAAAGTGTAAATGGTAGACATCAGCAGGTAAATGGTAGGATGAAAGGATGAATGGATAGATCGATGGAAGAGACAAGAGATATCTTCTGGGGAGGGTCATGATGATTTGCTTCATTTGCTCCGTGCCATAACAGCTTTGGTTCGAAGTGGGGGTATCTTCAGTTTCTTCCTACTCATGTGCTCAAAAATATATAGTATTGTGCCAAACAACAGCAATTAACAGTATGGTATTAAGAAGGTGCAACTATTGCAAAAAAAGGAAATGTTAACATATTATCACATTTCCCTTTCATCTTGTGTAATGAGTTAACCTGCTCTGTTTATATAAACACATTTATCATGTGGTTTGCTGTGTGCTGCAACTATTATAGAAGTCGTTAAGTATCATCATGTCTTACCCTTAGCCCCACCCCTAGCCCCGCCCTCTCACTACAGCTCTAGCTCATTTTAATGAGTACCTGCACTTATTTTAACCCATTTAAAGCACTGTGCAGGCCCCTGAGGGCCGGGTACACAATATCTTTGCCACAACTTTTTTCAGGGCGGGCTGCTTGGGCCCCGGACAATCCCTGCAGCTCGCCGCATGCCCTCTCAGGCCGCTCTCTGCACACAAGAGTGGCCTGCACGCTCACCTGCATGAACTCCTGCACTGGGGGTGGACGTGGCAGGGAACACACCAGTGCCACTGCCACAACCCCCTCCGATGCTCTACGCCCCGGGCGCCCTTCCCGGACCTGAACGCCCACCGCCAAAAGATCGAGGTGCCCCTACTCCTCTATGAGCCTCACATCCTGGGCCACCTTTTCAGTAGGGGTGGGCGGAATGTGGGCAATTCCACGTTCTCCACGGAACGCGAAATTACCCAAATTCCGCAAATTATGCGAGCGGAATGGAATTTACCGCCCAGGCCTACTTTTCAGTCCCTACCATTCCGAAATGGAAAATACTGAAAAGACGCACATCTGAAACTGAGATCGCTGACTATCCGTCGCAATAATACCTCAGCCAAACTACCAAAACTCATCCACTAGACCCAAAAATGCTAACACATTACCAGCCACCTTGTTACCAAACAAAATGGAGTCTGGTGCAACAAAATGCCCGGTTCTATACTCTTGGCTATAAAAATAGCCCAAACCACCAGTAGTCTACAGACTGCTCCATTTTCCCAAATATCCTGGGGGCAGACCTCCCGGTGGTCGCCTGCCTCCCGAGACCCCATTCTCCACCTAGTGGGAGACATTGTTGTATATTTTTTTTAAGTTCGTTAGATGTCTTGCAAACCATGGCAGTCCCCGGCAGAAAGAAACACAGCTCGGGCATGCCTTCTTTCAGCAGGACGAACCTTCCGACGCTGATGAGTTTGAAGCTGTCTGGTGACTGTCCAACGGGTATGTTGTTTGCAAGGGCAGACCCGGCTGAGGTTCAACTATCGGCATCTATGTGGCTTCCCCACCTGTAAATGTTGGCGGATGGGAAACCTGCTGGTTTTTTCACAGGTTTTCTGTTCCTGTCCATCTTTAAAAGAGACCCCAATGTTGAGTGCAGTATTGTAGCTGGTTGACACAATCTTTATTACTCAGAAAGCTAGCAAGGACAGTAATAATAAAATGTTGTTGCTCTGATTTCATGCAAAGCAACATCAAAAAGTCTTGGTGAACAACAGTTTGAATAGGAACTGCTGAATGTGAACAGTTTTTTTTTCTCTTCAGTATATTTTATGGCTTTGGGACCTCTTTGGATCAAAATGTATTGAAATGTCATAATAGATAACAAAAAAGCCACAGAATGTGATGCAAACAATATGAATTAAATCGACTAAATTGCTTCATAGTTTGCCTTTTTGTCCTGCTTAATTCATTCAGGCTACTACTGCCACATGAATCCACTTGCTCTGTGGTGATGCATGACAAGGACTTGTGGTTGAGATTTAGAGCAGAGACCTTGGAGTTTTTCCTGAAAGCCAGGAAAGGGGAGAACCAGGACAAAGGGCAGTCAGGAGGGTGGGTGCTAGAAGGTCTTTAGCAGAGGGACTGTGCGAGTAACTTGACAGCAGCAGATTAAGGAAATTGGTGCAGGATTTGGTTGAATGAGCTGGTAGTTCTGTTGCACATTTTAGACCTCATTTTAGTATCTGGGAGCCTGGCTGAGTAGACCCTTGAAGATGAGTGGGCATGCCCAGAAGGTGCCCTGCCACTGTAATAACATCCATTTGTAACTGACATAGTCTCAGGGTTTTAATTGCTGGGATTAGCCTGACTGTGTTACAGACATCTATAAGGCACTTGCTGCCTTCTGCACTTGCAGTATTGTGTTGAGGCTGACAAAACTAACATACATGTAAAGTTAGGTACTGAGCTTCCCAGCTCATTACCCTCAAAATGTCATGTAGACATGCAATCTGTAAAACAGGAGAATGAGGCTGACTCTCAACTTTTGTGACAGCAAGACACATGATAGCTACTGATTCGTCAATACCAGAGTCCAATATAAAATATACATTTAAAGACCATTGTTTACGAATTACTCCCCTCATGCTCTCACATGACCATTCGGATTAACCTGAAGGCGGAAGTCCTCAGCACGCACTCCAGATTGCTGGTCCCAACAACTATAATTGTGTGTAAGTACTCCATAATAAGTATTTTAACTACCAAATAAAACCATTGGCACCCCTGTCTAAATATTCTGGTCAAGGATACATGATATGAGCCCCAAATTATTTTGTTAATACACAAATGAATCCACGTTGATCCTCAGGACAAATTCGATTTTATTAAGATATAGGCCAGCTTTTTACTGTTCTTCCATGTGTATGACAGGCCCATCAAGCAAAACACTTCATATTGTTTAATTTCCTTTCCTACTGGTTTGGCATTTTTTGTAATGCACAAGAATTTTTAGCGAGTAAACACGTTAGATCTCAGAAAAAAATCCTGTGTCTGCGTGCTCTCTGCGGACTTGGGTGGTAGGCGACTCGGGAGCCTTGTCCCCCGGGGATTTCGAGCCAGTGGAGCAGGCCAGTGCTTGCTAGATTTAGGATTGGCCACTTGGGTAAGTGGGTGGGGCGGAGCATGGAGGAGGTAAGTAGTTAGGGAAGACCCTTTGAAGTTCCTTTAGGTAGGTTGAATGCAGAGTCACCAGGAGAAGAATGACCCAGGGTAAGAATTTTTGCCTACCCACCTTATGTAATATAAGGGCACTATGAGGGTGCTTTATTTCTATAAACCTGTGAGGTAAGTGACGGGTTGGAATGGTACAGGCGTGTTTATAGTAGTGTTTTTGTGTACGTTTAATGTCAAACTAGGATGTTGTCGGTTATTGAGCAGGTGCAAGGCAGTTTTGATACATTAGGTGGGGGCAGATAACAAAGTTTGTTTACCCTGCAGTACCCGCGGATCAGCTCTGGGGATGTTTCATACAATTATGAGTTGTTTGCAGGTTGACAGTTAAGTGAGTCAAAATGTGTTGTTTCAGGAAGGGAGAAAGGTTGGTGGGGAGGGCAGTTGTTGAGGTAAAAATAGGATTTTGCTTAGCTGAGGGGCAGTTTGTTGGACAGGTAAAAACTATGTATTAGCAGGCCAGTTTCCAATGTATACATACACGTCTGACTAAATATTTACACATTCTTTGTAGTTTTTGGATTGCATCATTTTGCCCGATTAGAAATTTAGATGATTTCTGCTCAGTCATCCCTCACGTCCCCAAATTGCTCCACCGAATTACCAAAGATCACAATTCAATAACCTCTTTATTTATTTTTTGTACAGGTTCTTCTCTGCATAACCTACTCCTCGACATTTGAGCTGAATGGAAGTTCCGTTCTGAAGATCGCTGAGGTAAGCCAGCGCCGCTCTCCCGCCACTTTCACGTCTGTGTCACGTGCACCACGCATGTACTGCACATAGATTCCACCTTGAAAGCAAACCTCTCCAAACCGGATAGAAGTGAGGTAACTCGATGTTCATCAGGCGCGCAACGCCCGTCGCGTGCGTGTGTCAGCCCGGGCTGAGACGGCTTCACGCGCACACGCAGCCGCACCCGAAGTACTTCACAGGTCTTTAAAAGACCATTCACCTGCTAACGAGGCTTTCTGGTGTTTTCACCCCTTCTTAGATCCCCTGCATCTCCACTCTGCATGTTGCTGGGAGAATCAGCCCCCTTCCCCTCCCCTCCCCCCGAAATTGTTTGTAGCGATCCCTCCCACCCCTCCGCCCGAAATTTGTCTCTAGTTGCGTCGCTGATGTTGATGGATTAGAATATAGAAAGAGTGTGGAACATTTCCATGGCCCAGCCAGAGACAGCGTGCACCCGTAAAGACAGGTCTAAATTGCAATTATTTATTTAGTGGCGTGCATTAATGAGCTGACTGACTAGGCAAAACAGTCTATCTCGAAAGTATTCAAGGCATGAGGCTGCCAAAGTGTGAAACCTGCGTGGGAAACTCTGCTTCATGTAGTTTTAATCATACAGCGGGCCTATTGAAAATCTTACATGGCAGGAAGAGTGATATGGTGGCTCAGTTCGCAAAGAATTAAAGGGGAATAATATAGGGGTTTCAAAGAATAAATAATACCAAGGCGGTTTAGAATGAATTCTTTCGGCTCTGAGTAGGCACTGCTGTTGATTAAAGGAAGGGCACTATCAGTGTTTACATAGGAAAAGTACTGTGAGAATTCTACAGGGAGAGGGCGGACCTGCCAAACTGAAGAAAAATCTCATGGCATGAGGAGGAGGACAGGGCCTAGGAGGGGGTGGGTCTTGTGCAAGAAGTACCTAGAGGCATTTTTGCCCCTATGCCGCCCCCACACCCCCCTCCTACAACAAGCATTTGCAATGCATTAGCTCTCGCATTTACGCAAGTTTGAGCTATTGACATTGCAAATAACAATGCCAATAAAAGGCATTGTCATTTACAATGCCAATAGCTCAAAGTCGCGAAAATGCGAGACCTGTTGCATTGCAAATGCTTGTTGTTTTGGTTTCTAATGGCCTGAAACCAGTCGGGCCGCTTCTTTGTCTCCAAACTGGGCAGCAGTACTTGTGTGATTGCTTCTTCAGACCTGTCCCCACGGCAAATTTCCCGAGCGCCTCGCATGTTTTCTAACCTGTCATCTGTGTAAAGGAAATACCTGCCCGCCTCCCCTTACTGAGTTTACTTTCAGTAACACAATCGGCGAATAAACAATCATTGCATTTGCACTAAAGATGAAACTGAACTGTTGCCGGCCAGGCGTCACCCTAGGGCTATTCTGTGGAGGATAACGAGCTGCACCGTGGGGCCGCAGCGATTACCGTGTAACTGGTTCAATTATCTGTAAAGAGAAGTGCACTCATTATTGGTTCTCTCCCCCCCCTTCTTCCTCAGTGGATACATTCTTAATATCTGTCGGCACGATGGATGTGGGCAGAGACACTTGGTTTGTGTCAGGGGGATTGTACGTGAACTTTCATTTCTCAGAGCAGAGTTTGCAGGAGTTCATTGCAGAATGACAGCTGTGACGGCATTAGACGAGCTGCTGGAACCCTAAAATAGTTTCACAGAGTGGTGACACCGGGCTATTACAGCAAGGCGTGGGCCACGGTTTAGGGCTGGATCAGATCGACACCCGGCCGCCAGAGCTGCTGGACGCGACGGGCGTGATGCTTATCACACACAGCTTGTTTTGAGATCTGTGGGAGTTTGAGATCTCTGTTCACCAGGGTGGGGGGGGGCATATGGACGAGAAGTGGACTTTAAGATGCTGCTGTGTGTTCACGGATCTGGTGAAATAATCAGTGTGCCATGTGCATGCAACGGGTTTAAATCTGTAAATCGATGTGGCCTAACGACCTCAGCTGCCGACTTTTGAACCAGGGTCGAGTCCCGGAGGCAGTTCAACACCATGTAATTCTGGGCAAATCACTTAAACTCCCCGTGAGTCTGGCCGTATCCTGGCAACAGCTGCAGGTGTGTGGCCGTATCCTGGCAGCTGCTGCGTGCTCGCCGGCTGCATGCAGTACCTGTGGCCGAGAAGCCCACCTTATTTGACCTCTGGCTGGTGGGGCCATAGCAAACTTGCACAATGTGCTTCAGCTTAGGTTCAGTGTTCTTCGTGTTGTCGGAATCAAGGCAGTTTCTCCACTGTAACCGGAAGAGGACGTTGCCTGCACTCTTGCATTTCACGAATGTGGTAACGCATTTAAAGTAAGTTACAAGAACAAATAGGGCTGGAAAAGTAAATCCGCTTCCTGCTCCTTGAGCTGGCTAGTTCTCGCTGATATTTAGCGCTCTAAGAATGCAACCTCCATGTGCAGACAGAACGAGAGAGAATCCTTACTGAGTGCGTTCTCTTGTCTTTATGGGGCCATGTGTTTTGAACACATGGCCCCATAAAGAACAAGGAAACAGAACAAGCGGCCGCGAAAGTGAAAGCAAATGGTGTGCAGGCTGCCAAATGGTACGCGCGCCCGGCGCACATGCACTGTATTTGGAGGCCTGAAAGCACTCGTTTGCACTTCCAGATCCCCCATTTACAAAAGCTCTTGCGAGAGAAGCGCTAAAGCGCTGTCTCAGGCGAGACCTAAAAACAAAACAAAAGCCTGCTGAGGCTGGGGCTGATGTCCTGGGGTGTTTTAACACCCCCTTAAGGTACGTCGGCAGCTCAAAGCCTCGGAAAACAAGCTGGAAATCTACTATTTACGGTGCTTTTCAGCTTGTTTTCCCTGCCACCGTGTGATATCCGCTCCTCACAGGGTGACCGTGTGATGGGAGCCGATATCGTGTGTCAAACAGCGGCACCGGGTGAGTTGGCCGGTCTGAGAGTAATATGGTCATTAAATAGGAGAGGGACAAAGGAGCTCAGTGAGTATTATTGACGTTTTGTCGGGTGAGTATACAACGGGGACATGAAGAATGATCTGGATACTGAGTACAAAGGGTACTCTTGGGGTTTGGTAGGAATAATAATATGAAGAGTATGTGGAAATTGGGCCCTGGAGGCTCCATAGGAAGAATAGACTGGATTGAAAGGGTACCCCGGAACAACATAGGAAGAATATGGTAGATACTGGGTATAAAAGATACCCCTTTGGCTTCATAGGAAGAACAGGCTAGGTACAGGGTAGAAAAGGTACCCCCTGAGGCCCCTTAGGAAGAATACTCTGGATATTTGGTAAGAAGCGTGCCCTGGGGCAGCGGCGTAGCGTGGGTTGCCAGCGACATGGCAAATATTGCGCCCCTAACCTGTGGACCATTAGCACTTCCTGGGTCCAGTATTGAGAACCTTACCCCCAAGCTTTTTTTCTTTAAAAATGTTGCACCCCTAAGAATTTTGCACCTGCGGCACCCGTCCCTGTGGCCCGCCTGCGCTACGCCACTGCCTTGGGGGCTCTGTAGGAATAATATTATGAATATTGGGTGCAAAAAGTGACTTTGGGGCTCTGTAAAAATTCTATTATGGAGAATAGATCTAAGTGGTGCCCTAGGGGCTTGGTAGGACGAAAAATATGCGCACTGGGTAGAACGGATGCCCGGACACCACTGTAGGAAGGGTACTTTGTTCGGGTACTAACTGCAATCTCTCACCAGATTTCCTCAGCTAATAATTTTAGCATCTCTTTTGTCTGACATGGTCCGTTCCATCCTTTTGTTTTTATTTTCTTTATTTTTGGAGCTTGAATATATTTGTAGAGGGAAACAAGGCATAAAAAATAATAGCCAGGGATGAACCGACAACGGTGAAGTTGTAGGTTGTATATATGCAAGGCGTTCTGTGTAAATTGATTTACTTTTTCACAAATGATTGCCTTGTGTTAATTCTTCTCGATTGTGTTTGATAAATTGCTGCAGAGAAGTAATTTGTTAAAAGAAATGGCGAGAACAAATCAGGTTAATTAGGCAAGAAGTGCAGTCAGGTCAGCATTTGGCGCGTAGTTTTTGTTCTAATGATGTGCGCATTTTTGGCCCCACTCCATTGTGTTTTTATTGATTTATTGATGGTCGATCGTGTGAACTGAGCCATCCTGTGGAGACAGCTTGCTTCCTTTCTCTGCTGCTTACCATGATCCCAACCCTCTACGCCCAGGCGTGGGTTGGGTTCATTTCAGCAAAGCCAAACTCTTGTATGCCTCGCCTGGGGCTAAGAATGGAGTTGTTCCTGCTTCACTTCTTTTCTGTTTGTACAGTGCTGACTTTTTTGGTGTGCTTGTTAAGGCAAATATGACATCCCCTCTGAGAATGAACCCGTAAATGTAAGTACACTTCGATACAAAGCACTCCGACGTAAAGGGTATCTGAGTTTGTGCTATATAAAACTTTTTTTTAAATCCCCCTCTCTT
Organism: Triturus cristatus; assembly: GCF_964204655.1. Lineage (NCBI taxonomy): Eukaryota > Metazoa > Chordata > Amphibia > Caudata > Salamandridae > Triturus > Triturus cristatus. The sequence goes on from NC_140589.1 coordinate 1,400,035,267, forward strand.
TCTCTATGCCACTGACAATTTTTTTATTCCATTTTTTTCTTTAGCGAAGGTATGAAATAATATACATAAACATACCTTGTTTATTAACTCAAATCCATGTCTTTAACCCCTTCGGTGCCACGCCCTTTCCCCCTCCTGTGCCGGGCGTTTCCCACGCGGGTGGGTTTCATGACGAGATAGTCTCGTCATGGGCACAGCGCGACCGTGCTCCATGACGAGACAATCTCGTCATGGGCACAGAAGAGGTTAAAGTCCAGTGGCAAATAAGAGGCAAAGTACAGACCACACAGACGCTCTTTTGTGTGAAAAAGGCCGCTTTATTGCATACAGGTGCACATCACAAAATTAAGCCTAGGTCTTCGCCTTACAAAACTAAACCTCACTATACAATTATTCACCTACTTTCACCTACTCCCCGCACCCGTAATATTCCCACCCCTTTTACATCCTTTCTTTGCAACTGTTTAACTCCTACTCTGTATTTAACTGTTGGCGTGTAACTCCTGTAACCTTTAACCTACTTCTATTCACATTTAACTAAGTATCTTAAATCTTAACTTATCATATGTGGCTTCCTCCCATTGTAACTTTCCTGCAACCCCCCCTTTTCCTGCTTCACCTCTATTCACAACCCTAATCCTAACCTGTTGCCATGTCAAAAGTAGCTGTTCCGTAGTTTCCTGTGGCTATTCCCAGCTTTGCCAGTACCTTCAGCATTACCCAAAGTACCTGATAAGGAGTCACCAATTTCCCATGATCGCGACAAAAAAACGCCCCATAACTGTTATCCCTGATTGTGTTGAGCTTAACTCCCCACCTGACTGGGTACAAGCCCGCGTAGGGAAAGCACATAACAACACTGTCTTCCCCTTACATCTTTGGTCTGTCTTAGATTGTTGAAGTCGCAGCTGTAAGCGACCCCACTCCCCTCTCCTACCCCACCACCTCTGTCCAATCCCACCCTGGCACTTCTTTCCTCCCCAATATGTCTGACACCCTGTACACCCCAAAGAACATGCAAGACATTAATGTTTAAAACAAGAATATCTCCCCCCCTCCCTCTGCATATCTCTGGTAGTACTCCTAATACGCTACCTTAGAGTACCCTCAACACTGGCCTCCTGAACCGTACCCTGCTACCCATTTCCTTTGCCCATCCTTCTAGCATACATCTGCCCAGTTCTCCTGGCCGATTGTGCATAACCCCAAAACGGCTTGTCCATGAAGGTAATCTCTGCCAGCTTCCCTGTAAACGTAATCCGAGATAACCCCTTTTCGATCAACTTCAGGAGAAATTCTTCCCTGACCCAAACCTTTGCCTAGCTCCACCGGCTAGAAACTCCTGCCAAGCCTGCCTGTACGATTTCCTAATGGATTCTGCCAAAGACCCTAGCACCAACTGCCGAATCCTTTCTGCCTATGGCCCACAATCCCGCTGGCACAGCTGTCTTAACCTCGTCTGCCTCTGTGGCCAGCCCATGGAGCCTCTCCCACTGTGAACGAGACAAAGCATCCGTTATGCCATTATCCACCCCAGGCACATGTCTTGCCTTAAACGCTATACCTTGTCTCAAACAGCCCATTATGAAGACCCGCAGCATCTTAAGTACCTGTGCATCTCTCGCCGACTGTTTATTCACCACATGTACCACCGCCATCATGTTTACTCTGAAGATGACCTTCCTATGTGGCAGTTCCTGCCCCAGAGCGTGACTGCTACCACTATAGGAAAAGATTCTAGGATGTCAATGATCCTGCCCCATGCTTACAGTTCCCTGGCCACTCTTCGGCACACCTCCTACTGTGCCAGTACAACCCAAAACCGATCCACCTTGCAGGGTTAGATATTTGTAAGTCCCATCCATTTGGGACCTTCATTGGGATGCCATTGAAATCTTCTAGGAACCTGCACCACATGCGTAGATCCTCTTTGGTACCCGCTGACAAACACATGTGGTGGAATGGTAACGAGAGCCCCGCGAAAGACAGGCTAAGTCTCCTACAGAATGTCCTCTTAGTCCTCACTACTCTGCACACAAATTTCAAATCCCCTAACATTACCTGCACTACTGTAACGTCACTTTTGGCTTTGCCGACATACTGTAAAGCAACATCTGTCTGCATGTGCAGTTTCTTGTCCCCCGGGAGGCGCGTCCCATGGCCACTGAATTCAGTTAAATCCCCAGAAATGACAACACTGTGCTTGGACCATGTGTCTCCTCTGGCACTAGGGACTCTCCTAGTTCACCCATGAGCTTGTAAAACTTTGCCAACTGCTGTTGACAGTCTGTTGAACCAGGCTGACCCTCCAGGAAGAAGTCGTCAAAGTAGTGTGTCACCTTAGCCATGCCCGTTTGCCATGCTGGTAAACTGAGGGGCCTCTAAACCTCATCCCTTGCTAAGGCACCCAGTCGTTTCTCTAGGCTATCCAGAATTTTGGTGAGTTGCTGTTTGACCCCATATGTTATTTTCATACATCCACTCCTCATGACAACTTTCATTGCATCCCAGTCCTTGGCTCTAGTGGTCGCACTGCCCCAGGTCCCAGTAAAATAGTGATCTAGCACCTTTGCCTCTTCGCCCCCAAATACTTGGTCTGTCAACGCTTCCTCACTAATTCTCCATAGTGGCACCGCAGGCACCCGAACATGCATATGGAAAGTGACCAAAAGTGGTGAATTATCTGAATTACAGCAAGCCAGGTATGTAACATGTTCCACCCACTGTAGGGCCACATCCGATGCTAGACAGCAATCAATACGACAATATGTCCCTGTAGCTGGAACATAGCTGGAGTATACTCTACTCTGTGAATGGCGTGTTCGCCAAACGTCTTGAAGCCCCAGATCTTTCATCAATACGCGCAGTGCACCTGTCATCGCTGGTTTAGTGTCTACCTTTGGGGGGTAGGGATCAATCCTACCATCTAGTACACAATTAAGTTCCCCCGCCATAACTATGGCAATGCGCACATGTTCTAGGGTGGCATGCAACACTGTACCAAAAAATGCGGATCATCCACATTTGGTGCATACACATTCACCAGACACACTTCTCTAGCATCTAGCGTCCCGGTAACTATCACATATCGGCCTTTGGGGTCTGTTTTCACCTCCTGAGCAACAAAGGGAACCCTGTGTGCCATCCAAATCATAGCCCCTCTAGCATAGCTGGAATATGTAGAAGTGAATATCTGCCATCTGTGCTGTAGGTAGGGCAAGCAGGTTCCCCACATGTGGATTTCCTGTAGAAAATACACTGAAACCCTATAGTGACACAGATAAGAGAGCACTCTCTGCCTCTTAATGTAGTGACCCAGTCCTCTAACATTCCAGGTCATGAATTTCCAATCAGAAGTCATCAATATCTATACTATCTGGCAGTCACGCCCCAGGGTGCAGCCGACCGTCTCTCAAACCACCACCTCCCATGCTTGCCTGTAGGTCATGGATATCGTTACACTCATGTAGTCCGAGCTGAATCGCCCCATAAAACAAAACTAACTCCCGAATCTGAGGCATCACTCCTGTACTCCTTGGCATTTCTATGGAGCGTGAAGGACTCCCGAGTGTCCGGCATGCAATTGGAGTCAGCCAGAGTACCATCCAAGCAGACAAGACTTCTACCAGCGCCGCCGGCACCAGAGTCTGGCTGGAAGTCTGCGAAGTGCAGACAAGCCCGTGGCCCCTGCCTCGGCTCCCCAGTTCTCTTATGAGTACGATTTTGAGTTTGCTGCCGAGGTCTGCAGCCCAAGGTATCCAACCAGTCATTAGCCTCCGCAGGGCTCATCAACGCTGCTACTTATATCACCATTGGATGTATTACTGCTTGATGCTCACAGCTCATTTCAGAGTTATGCATACTGTAATGGTAGATTTCCTGCCTCTTCTATGTGCCTGTGGATTTGAGGGCGGGTGCCCCAAACTAGTCCTCCAGAGTAAAACGGCCAGCATCATTCTCATGACGGGTCTCCTTCTCTGCCAAATGCCACCAGATTCTTGTTGCATTTACCATTTCTAAAAAGTTGAATTTAGAGGGTAGGGCAGGATCTTCATACAAGCGCTGAGAGCTGCTCAGGTAGGAGGGGGTGAGTTCTTTATTCCATGTAAGACCCCTAGTTTACAGCAACAACAGGTCAGTGCTGTCAGGATTACATCCATGATCCAACTAACTTTCTCTTGGCTTGCCCATTAGGCATCACACCATTATTATATTACATTTTTCACTCTCAGTAAATAAAAGCATGAAAGTTTCAGATGAGGACACTCCACAATGCACTCTAGCACAACATAGACCAATTGACCATGCTAAAGATGGGGCTTGTATCATCACAGCAACACCAGAGGAGATGGCCTGGGGGGAAATAAAATTACAGCAGAGGAAACTAAAATCTTTGAAACAGAGAAGGAAATTCACCAAGAAACACAGTGGGAATAAATAAATAAAATAAATAAACATGACTTGACTTGGCCAGCCTGTTCCATGAAAATATACATATGATGTGAAATGACCAAGCACAATGACACAAGTAAGGACAGCAAGAACAAAAAGGAAACACATTGACATTGGTGGATGACCCTAACCACAAGACACCATGGCACCAGATAAGTGGGTCACAATAGCAACACTGGTGTCTGAGCAAACCATTAGAATTGGGACGTAGGGCACAAAGGCTAATGGATTACTAAGTAAATGTTGCATACCTCAAAACACACAGAGACCACATTGCACTGTCATAGCACCAAATGTGGAGGTATGGCGTTGAAATACACAACTTGAGATGCCTAAAATGCATGTTTAGGGGTTATACTTAACAGAAAACTGGATTAAAAAAACAGCCTTCACTCTAAGGTCCTTTAGTGTATGGCATTGACATCATACAGTATGCTAACACTAGGATCCATCCATCTGTCTGTAGTGCAGTGAAGTCTGTGACATCAGGTTGCCAAATTATGATGTGCCTACGCACAGAGAAGAACTTTGTACCTTGCACAGGCGCTATTCACCATCCAACTGTCAATGAGGGCTGGACAGCATGTGACACACGTGTGACCAGACAGGAATGGTGTGCAGCTTGTGAAATGTGCAGAAGGGCATTGAGTTTTACTGGGGCCCGGACGGCACACACTGGCCCCCCTTAACACCATCCTACATGCTACAGCACACCCCATCTAGAGCGTGACTAAATTTGACCACATCACCCATATCCTGATAGAACTCCACTGACTCCCTTTTCCAGCCCGCACAATCTCAAAAGTAGGTCCAAAGCATTACAAAGCACTTCCACCTACCAGGCTGACAGCTCACATCTCTGGTAGCTCTTGGCACACATGCAGTCGGAACACCATCAGACTGGAGACAAAGAATTGTGGAAAAGAAAACACAAGGCAGCAGGCCTTTTCCATCTATCCTCCCATAATCTGGAGCATACTCCTGTCCATCAGAACCGCCCGAAAACTGCTCTAGTGGGGGAAAAATTTGAAGATGCCACTCTTTAAAGAACACCACCTCATGATAGAGTAACAGTCCACTAACAAGCTACCTTTCAAGTCCCTTGTTGACTGTATCATTGCCTTGGACCATGAAGAGCTCTCCTCTGCCTTTTGGTTTGGTTGAAGTATACAAATACCACACACATACATACCGCACAATTGGGGTGATGTTGGTTTACGAAGGTTGGATGAAGCCGCATTTGATTGTTCTGCGGGGTGTATTTTTATCCAGTTTTATTCAGTTTTTGAATGCTAATGGTTTCACGGTGTTCTACAGATTGTGATCTGATTATTTCATGGCAGCGAGGTACACGTTGGCAGCAGCGGTTGTGTCTCACTTCTAATGTTCAGCCTGTACCATGCCAGCATAGCGGTCAGTAGGGCAGAGCATTGGTGCAGTGACATTGGAAACGGTTTTGCGACATCGACTTGTAGCCAGCTGTAGCCTAGTCTTTATATGTGTGCCATGATGTCAGCCTTTGAAGTAGCCGCCATTGGGTCTCCAAGGGGAAGACATATTGGCACTTTGTTGATATCTTGTAATTGGACAGTGCTAATCTTTGTATAAAAACGTGATGCTCTGCTGCATTATGTCATTATGTGGAGATGCGTTTGTGGCACTGGGCTGGTGTAATCAGTGTTATACTGATTACAAACACCCAGGTTGCTTCTGCATGCTCAGTTATGTTCTTGTGACTTTCAGGGCTGGATTAACCATTAAGCAAAATAGGCATGTGCTTAGGGCATTATGGGAAGGGGCAACACAGAAATGTTCCATTGCCGGATTTACCATGGACCATATGGTGCAAAACTGCAAATGGTGCATGCAGCTGAACCTATAAATAAAGTGGAAGTATACAAAAATAAACATTATTTTGCATCTTACTGTAAGTTTTGTTAAATTTAAAAAAATAAAATTCTATTTTATGGTTTATTATTATGTTTTGAATTGGATATATATGGGGGGGGCACATCTTTTAAGTGCTTAGGGCCTCTAAAGGTCTTAATCTGGCCCTGGTGACTGGCATGGGCAACAGATGCTGTGGGGTGTAGCTAGGCTTTCAGCTTCTCACCTTGTGTTCGCCCTAGGTCTCTGTTCTTCTTTGTGTGAAGTACATAGTATTTTTCTTTGCCGGCCTGTAAATTTGTACATCTTTATTGTATGGCTACGTTGCTTTGTGACACTGCATGGTCATGGCTGTGTCAGTGTTATGTTAACATTACAGGAGAGGTAGGGCGCAAAGCTAGTAGGATAAATGTGGTGTGTTTTACTACACTGGTACCGTCCTTGGATCTGCACAGTGTAATTTATATGCGTGTGCAAAAGGTACATTTGTATATGGACATTTGTCCTTTTATGTGCTCTCCTTTAACCGTGTTTCTGTGTCAGGGCGTGGACCATTTATTTGGCACACTGTATTGTCTTGTGGTCTTTAACGTTGGCATACACTTCCTTGTAGTATTTTTATGCCTTTGGTGCATTCTCAGCAATGTTGTTTCTTATTCTTTTGAGCCCTCCATTGGTATTGCAATGGATTTTATTTAGTGTTGTACGTACTTTGCTTGCTATTTTCAGGAGCAGTATCCTGTTTTATCTACTGTATCAATTTTGCCATTTTTTCATGACTTCCTCTTATTTTGGTCTGAAGTTAGCAGAGTTGCATTCAATGCTCAGGTGTTATTGTGATATTCGGCAGTATTGTGTGCTTATCGATTAGTGATAATTTACGGCCATTTTGTTACCAAATCTTCTGAGTGAGGTATCTATGTTCAAAGTGTCTTTTAATTACAAAGGTAATGGAACATTTCAATTCACCATCCAGCTATCACCACAGTTGTTAACGAAATTGAAAAACAGCACGATCCCTGTTGCACAAGAGCATACTCCCTGAAGCATATTCATATTTACATGAGCGAAAACAGTAATTTAAGTGCATATATAATGTTTTTTTTAACACTCACAAGGTCCATCAAATTGCTAATAACATCCTAATAGCTTACTTCTTCTCAGTGATTTGGGGTTGCTGAATGTATACACTTTTTAGACTGTTACAAAAGCTTGTAGATAATTTTCCTATAACAGTGTACTCGTAGCGGGCTACTCACCTGTAACTATCGAATGTCACAGCTAAACTACTGAAGTTACATATTAAAGTTTCATTCTGATCAGACCTGGCATATTAGACTTTAATTGTACCAGCGAGGGTCCCCAGTGTTCAGTGCTGCTCCAAAAGTACATTAGAAACTATAAATTGAGAGGAAGAAATCTTTTTCAGGCTCCTTTCATGGGAACGTTTTTGTCTTTGATAGTTCAGTCATTAGCTGAAGAGGTAACCCCTCTATTTACATAGCACAGGCTAGGCTTTCAGGACAGAAGAGAAGAAATCTAACTCTATGATGTCAGAAATTCTACAAGAGGCTACTAATTGGTTTCTGAGGGAACTAAACTAATTAATTCTTTGCAAATGATGTTCTGCGTATTTTTTTATTTTACATACACTGTATGGTTTCCATGTTTTTAGGTCGAGCCTAGAGTCAGGACACATGCGCTGCTCTGAGAGGCATGCTGTATTGGAGTATGCATTTGAAGCCACGCCCACTCTCCACCCATATTTTTCATTGGCTTGTGTCATTGCCCTTCGTAAATGCTGGCTTCTGAATCGTAAATAGGCTTGTTAGTCCCTCTTTAGTACCGCCTTGTCTTCATTTGTAACCTCCCATGGTGACTAGCCCTTTTACTTCGGTTGTGCACTGGGCATGGAAGCCAGTGAGACTTCGGAAGAGCGGATGGCCTAACCTAAGGAATGTATTCCCTGTGGGACGGCCGCCCACAGCCTCCCAGCTCTCGTGTAGGCAGTGCCCATTCCGTTCCATCCAATCAAACCATCCCATTAATATACACATTACAGGTCACAGCACCCCAGAGCAGCATTTGGTTTTACTTCATCAGGCCGTTGTGTGAGTTTGAAAAAGAAAGGCAGCTTTAATAACAAAAGCATTTGCAATGCAGTAGGTCTCTCATTTGTGAGAGTTTAAGCTATTAGCATTGTAAATTACAATGCCTTTTATTTGTTTTAAAAAACAACACATAAATAAAAGGCATTGTCATTTGCAATGCCAATAGCTCAAACCTGTGTAAATACGAGACCTATTGCATTGGAAATGCTTGCTTCATACCTATCTGCACCCAGAAGTCTTTCTTGTTCCAGAGGAAGCAGGACACCAGATATAGAAATCTGTTAAAGCCACATATTTCACGAGGAAATTATAGTCCTCTTACCATGTTTTACAAAGATAATTCACGACGCACTGCGTCAGAGTAACGAGACCTTATTAAGGTGCTGTCTTGAGCATCAAACCTCTTTAAGGTGTTAGATCGCGCGTATGTAATCCTTCTAAAGTACGGTAGCCGATACTTTATCCCATATATAATGATGAACATAACTGAAATGTAGTTGTTGTATGATAAACGGGGTACGATCTGGTGTTCTCTTGTCTCCCCCCAGGTATGCATCGAGACCTACGTGACCAGCTGTCATCAACGGAGCATCAACACTGCCGTGCGCGCGACGCTCAGCCAGATGTTGAGCGACTTGACTCTGCAACTGCGTCAGAAGCAGGAAAACACGGTGAGCTTTGCACCACGTGACCGTCTGACGTCCGAACGCCTTCTCCGTGCCCACGTGCGGGAGCTTTTGTGTGTCACATAATCATTGAGGTTCTCCTCGCGCTGTCTGCGCCTGCACAGAAGATTTATCGCCGTCATAGTAACGGATGATTTCTCTTAAGCCTCATTTGTTCCACAGTGGATTCTGTGCTGAGTAATTATATATAGCGGGCAATGTAGTTAAAACAGTGGGACCTGCGCAGGGAATGTTCACCGAGCTCGAAATAGGCTTTCCTTCTGCAAACACAAAACCTGTTCTCGGTGTACCGAGGGAGGGGCGTGCTAATCTGCCCAGAATTCTTTACAGGGTTACACATTTTAAATGTTTTTGGCCTGGCTTTTCTGGTGGCGCTGGTCTAACAACCTTATGCTTTACCAAAGCCCGTTTAAAATAAATAGGTGTATTCAAGAGAAATGGTTCCGTGGCAATGCCTTGTAGCCACACATTCTGCTTCTCTTTTATAATATGCATTAAATAGCAGCCGTCCATTTAACCTCCCGTTCATCCTCCATTAAACCTACTCCCTGTGCTTCGTAGTAGTCGTCTCATAAAATCACCTTCATTTTTAAAAGCTCCTTGGGCAGCCTGCAGGTCACAAGTTCCTATCCCGGAATAGTAAGTTGTTCAATGGCTTATGTGCTTGCTGCCAATATCTGCTTGTGACCAGAAAGGTATACATTTCAGTAACTTCTATATCTTATTTGAGTACCACTGGATGGGATAGGACTTAACAATCCATTGCTTTTTTTTTTTTAGCACAGTTAATAACTGGGGTTACTGTTACCCTGTTTACTACTGCGTATTTACCACACATATGCCACATTACTGTGAATGTACTTTGAATTCTATGACAGGACAGGAGGCTCCGATTATGCTTTCTCATTTCTTTATTAGAAATGCTCAGCAGCCAATTAGAAGAACCGTTGTATAACGAAAAAACGACAGTACCCATGAACACCAGGGTACCACGTGACCAACCATAGAGTCTCACATATAAAAGGTAGTGTAGGTGAAAGTACGTCCTCTTTCTTTGCTGCTCCGCAGCCAGTTAAGTGCCTTTTGTTTATCTCTATCGCTTTGATACTTTGTTGCATTGATACTTTGTTGCGCTATTTTATGTATGCCGCTTTGAAGCGCTTGCTTGTGTCCTTTGGTTGCTTTGATGCATTGATACTTTGTTGCGCTGCATGCCGCTTTCAAGCGCTTACTTGTGTCCCTCGCGCTCGCTCGGTGCTTTTTGAACGCGCGGTTCAGGGTCTGGGAGCGTGGTCTCACCTCCCGAGGTCCGGATGCTTGTCGGAGCGTCTCTGTCTGTTATTACGTGGAGTGGGAGTACAGGGGCTGGAGGACTCGCGCGCGAGCTCCTCTTTTGCATTTTCTCGAGGCGGCCGTTACCGCGTATGCGCAGTTGCCATTTTGTTTGTTTATTTTCGTGTTCCACACGGAGATTACGATTGAGCTGGTGGTTCATTCACCGCTGCCCACAGCCTCGGTTTTACTTCAGCCCCATCGACGCCCTTTGCATTTTAAAGGCATTGGGCTGCATAATAACGCATAGGTTCTGCCTAGAGTGATATATTTTCAGCAAGCCCTCCCTCCACAATTTATTATACATACTGGGTCAGGTTTTTTACCTTTCCTTCTGGCTTGCTGTGGGGTCCTTCACTCCCCCTGCATTGTGCCTTTGGCATAACTATATTTATTTGAGTGTCATCCTGTGGGCATTAATATCACAGTTCTGTATAAGAATGGAAGTTTATCTGGATGACGATGACTACTCCTTTGAGGATGACGACTCTAGTTTTCCAGAGCAGGATTTGGTGGAGGCTCTGGACCAAGGGGTGCAACACTCCGTTAATAAAGCCCTTGTCCACGCTATCAATCCTTTGAAGCGTAATTTGACGAACTACGCCAAACAACAGGGTTGGTTGCCTTCTTCCCGTTTATCAAAATCTCCAGCTAATCCGCATAGGTCGGATTTTAAAAGATTGGCTAAATCTTTAGCCTCAGATAAGGCTTCCTCCTTGCCATCAGTGGGCGCTTCTGCCTCCTCTGGACTTCTGACAGACACTGAAGGTCCTCCTTCCTCTCCTTCGGATCAGGATGTTCCGCCGCCACGCAAGAAGTCTCGTAAGGAGCATTATGTTGATGCTCCTACTCATCCTCAGGTCCTTACCTTCGAACCTTCTGAACTTTATCATCCTCACTCATCTTCCTGGCTACCTTCTCCTGCGGTGGCGGCCTATGTTCAAGCGCACATTCGACAGCCCTTTGAGAAGGATGTCAGGGCTCGCCTCCGGTCTGAGTGCCCTCGCCCGGATCTCGCTGATCACCTAGCGGACACTCCGGAGATTGATCCTACAATGCTCTCATACCTTAAAAAATTTGTGAAGGATCCGAAGAAGGGTCTTGACAGATCCTGGCGCTCCTGTCAGGACAAAATGCTGGATTTACTAGGTCCACTCACCAAGATTCTGGATCTTGGTTTTCAGGCCAAGGAATCTTCTTCTCTCATGGATCCTGACGACCTTATCGAGTGGTCTCAGAGGGCTATTTGCCAGCTAGGTAACGCTAACTGTGCGATTTCGAGCGAGCGTCGTCGCTCAATTCTTCTGAAAATAGATCCGAAGTTGGCGGAACTCTCCACTTCCGAATCTGGTCCAGTGGCTCAGGGTCTTTTATTCGGCCAGCCTTTTCTTAAGGAACTTACCAAGTTTGTTGCGACCTTCAGCGGTCTTGATAAGGCTCAGGCTTCGATCAAACGTGCACTTCGTCTGGTTTTTGCCAGGGCCGGACGACATAGGGGACGCTCGTTCGGCCGTGGTTCTCAACATCCCTCCCAGAGGGGTTTTCAGTCCCAGAGAGGTGGTGGTCAGGAGTCTGGATATAACTCACGCTCCAACTTCTATCCTTCCTGCAAAGGGAGAGAGTCAATTTCGTAAAGGCCGTTCCGGTGGAAACCAAGGTGCCTACCACGATTCAAACACCTCAGGTGAGTTTGATTCCTTTTTCCGAGGTGGTTCTGGGGTGCAGAATACGATTTTTTCTACACAACTGGCGTCTAATCTCCAACGATGCTTGGGTACTGCAAACTGTTCAGGGTTTCAAAATAGAGTTTAATCAGTCCCAACATCAATCCCTCCCTCCAAGTCCCCTAATTTTCTCTCTTCAGGACCAAGGGTTTATCTCGGCAGAGATCGAGTCCCTTCTCAAAAAAGGGGCAATCATTCCAACTATCCCCCACCCCCAGGGGTTCATCAGCTCTATTTTTCTGGTTCAGAAAAAAGGGGGCGGCTTTCGTCTGGTCCTCAATTTAAAGGATTTCAACGGAGGTGTCGTTTACAGACACTTCAAAATGGAGGGGATCCATCTATTGCGCGATCTTCTTCGCGAAGGGGACTGGATGGTTCGGCTCAACCTCAAAGATGCGTATCTCTCGATTCCCATTTTCGAGCCTCATCGCCGATTCCTTCAATTCAGTTGGCTGGGGACTTGGTACAAATACACGGTTCTCCCGTTCAGCCTCTCGTCAGCACCTTGGTGCTTCACGAAACTTCTGAGGCCCGTCGTGGAATGTCTGCGCACTCGGGGTGTCCGCTTAATAATATATCTCAACGACATTCTTATCATGGCGGACAATCCCCTCACAGTCTTGACGCATCTGGAGTGGTCTATCGACCTTTTACAATCTCTGGGTTTTCTCGTGAATCCTCAGAAATCTGTCTTGATCCTTACACAGGTGATAGATTTTCTGGGTTTCCAGGTGAACTCCCTTTCCTGTCAACTTCTCTTACCCAATCAAAAGATTCGGCACATCAAGAGGGAATTGAGGTCGGTTCTTTCCAGACAGACTGTGTCGTTGAGATCGTTAGCACGTGTTGTCGGTCTGTTGGCGTCCTCCATTCAAGCAATCTTCCCGGGTCCTCTGCATTACAGGGCACTTCAAAGGTTGAAGATTCGTCATCTCCAAAAAGATCTTCGCTATTCCGATCTGATTCCTCTTTCCGAGGATGCGAAGAGAGAGATGCAATGGTGGTTAGACCACATGGAGGCCTGGAATGGGCGAGCCCTGTTTGGTTCCTCTCCGGATCTGGTTATAGAATCCGATGCCAGTCTATGGGGTTGGGGAGCCCGGTGCGGTCCCGTCTCGACCGGGGGTCGGTGGTCCTCCCAGGAGTTGTCCCTTCACATAAACTGCCTGGAACTCCTGGCGGGTTCCTTTGCGATCCGGTGTTTTTCTCCTCTTCAGTCCAATTGTTGCATTCTTCTCCGCATGGACAATGTTTCAGTGGTTCGGTATGTCAACAAGTTAGGAGGAACGAGGTCCAAGATTTTGGCGGAGATCGGCAAAGATTTTTGGCACTTCTGTCTTCAACAGAAGATCACAGTTATTGCTGAATATCTTCCCGGCTGCCACAATCAGATTGCGGACTGGAACTCTCGCCATCTTCGCGACTTCAGCGATTGGCGACTTCATCCTCGCATTTTTCGCATTCTCCTTCGGACCTGGGGTCAATGTCAGTTAGATCTGTTCGCTTCTCGCCTAAACACTCAGCTCCCTCTGTTTTTCAGCTGGAGGCCGGATCCGAAAGCCCTAGCCACGGATGCGTTTCTTCAGACTTGGCCGTCAACGCTGTGTTACGCCTTTCCCCCGTTCATGATGATTCCCAGGGTTCTGGCTTACACAAAACATTTTCAAACAGATTTAATTCTAATTGCTCCTCTGTGTAGGGCTCAAGCGTGGTTCCCGGTTCTTTTGGAGATGTGTTGCGCGGTACCGTTCCTTCTTCCCCAGAAGTGGAATCTTTTGTTGGATCCCCTCGGCAATCCGCATCCCCTTGTTCTAACGGGCAATCTCCTTCTGTTAGCGTGGCGAATTTCGGGGATCGCTCGTCGCTCCCAGGCCTTTCACGCGACGCTTTCAAATTCATCAGTGAAGCCTGGTCTCCCAGTACTCACAAACGATATAGAGCCTCATGGAAACGATGGTGTGACTGGTGTATTCAGCGGGAAGTTGATCCCGCTTCAGCGGATGTGGCTCTGATTATTAATTTTCTAGCCTCTCTCGCTTCCTCTGGTTTGGCTTATCGCACGGTCAACAACTTCCGTTCCGCCATCTCAGCGGCTCATGTTCATATCGATGGTAAACCTGCGGGTGAGCATCCCTTGATTTCCAAATTGCTTAAGGGCATTCGTTTGTCGAATCCTCCGTGTCCTAAATATGTCTCGCTTTGGGATGACTCCATTGTTTTAAGATTTTTGGAGGCTTGGCCTTCTAATTCATTGCTTTCCCGTAAGCAACTCTCAGCCAAACTGACTATGCTGTTATGTCTTGTTTCTTGCAAACGAGTTTCTGATGTGCGTGCGTTGGACTTGGCAGGTCGCAGTTTTACACCCGAGGGTGTCACTTTTCTTCTTTCCACACGCACCAAAACGGCTACTACTTCGATTACCTATCTTTCCTTTCCTCATCATCCCAACCTTTGCGTTGTTCAATGTGTCAAGGATTATGAGGTATGTACTGCCCATTTACATTCAGATAAACAGGGTCAGTTACTTATTGCTTTGCAGAAACCTTTTCGTCCTGTTACCCCTGCTACTTTAGCTCGCTGGGTTAGATGGCTCTTGTCTGAGGCTGGAATTGATGTTTCCATTTTTGGTGCTCATTTGGCTCGTGGGGCTATGGCCTCTAAAGCGTTCTCGATGGGTGTTTCATTATTGGACATCATGAAAACCGCAGATTGGTCTTCTGACTCTGTGTTCAAAACTTTTTATTACAAACCTATTGAGCATATTGCTTCTGTAGTGGTGGATCAGCTTTGAACAAGCATAATCGGAGCCTCCTGTCCTGACATAGAATTAAAAATTTGCAAACATTCGTGACAAGAATTTTCAATTCTATTAAGGACAAGGAGGCGAGGATTATCCCACCCAATGTCATTGTTATATTTGCATATGATTTATGTTTGATGCACTTCATTGGTTTCTCTCTTACCCCCCCCCCCCCTTTTTGTTGACTTCACTCTCTTTATGGGATGAGTATATTACGGCTGTATATTTCTTTTCAGGTTCTGACCCGAAATAGCGGTCCTTCTGTTCCACCTGCTTACTCTGTTGGATGGTCTACTGCCTCCTGTGATCTGCGGTTGCTGTGTTCTATATCGTCAGGGTGATCACCGGCTGTTGCTGATGGATTCTTTTACCTGGCATTCATCGTTTTTTCATTGGACTTCCTGTTTCCTGTGAACTGTTCCTCACCAAAGAAAGAGGACGTACTTTCACCTACACTACCTTTTATATGTGAGACTCTATGGTTGGTCACGTGGTACCCTGATGTTCATGGGTACTGTAGTTTTTTCGTTATACAACGTTTCTTCTAATTGGCTGCTGAGCATTTCTAATAAAGAAATGAGAAAGCATAATCCTCGTCTCCTTGTCCTTAATAGAATAGAAAATTCTTGTCACGAATGTTTGCAAATTTTTAATTGTCATGTTCATTTTTCTTATGAAGACAGAATGAAGCATAATTTGCAGCAAGCAATTGCAGTAAGGTGACCATCTCGCTCCCGGTTACTATGGACAATCTCGAGCCCTGTCTGTCCTTTCTACCAACAAATCATTGTTTTCAGGTGTCTTAGTTTAATTAGTTCAATGGGAGGGAAGCAAGACTAAAATCCAGAATACATGGTGGTCACATGAAAGTTTAGTACTGCAAACAGCATCCCTAGTGGCTTGGAGACAGAGGTCACCTTAAATTGCTGCTGTCTCTGCTTGTTCTTCTGGTGCCATACACAGATTTTTGGGGAAATCCTTTGCATTTGGCGAGAGAGCATGCACGTGAAGTGTACATATGTGTTTATCTCTTTGGTCACTTTGATGGCAGAGGGGCCCAAGGTCTGCTGAGTGTGGAGAAATAATGTGTGAGCATCTAGCTGTGCTGACACACGTCTCCGCAAAAGAATCCCTCAACCATCCTCAGACTGGAGCAGGCCTCCTGGTCTAATGTTTGATAATAGGCTGCACGCGCCACCCTTTTGAGGTTCTTTGCACAGTCTTTTAGTTCCTCATTAATCAAAGCTGTCGGACTGTCTACTTCATTTATCAAATCAACGCACCGTTTCCATTCACTTCCTACTTGCTTGTTCCAGGTTAACAGTTGTGCCCAGATTTATGTTTCAGTCTGTTCTTAATCAGATACCTTGTAATGTGCGCTATTGTCGTGTACAATGATTCTCTAGTTTGAACTGGAAACCTGGTGATGCACTGACTCAGATGCTTAAAGGGCAGACTTTTTTTTTAAATGCCGCCATTTTTGAAGACTCCTGGATGCAACCCTGCACTAGATTCAGTTCCGGTATTAAATGGGCACTTAACCTTGGAACACTCTAGTGGCGAAAGAGCATAACTAAAGACATTTTTGGGAACTAATTCTAATATAACATATTTGGCATTTAGGAACTCGTAATATCATGTATCTGCTTGTTGAACAGCTGATTATAATGTTAGGTATCTGCTAATTTCATTTAGCACTGCTCTCACCATCAACTGCAACTTGTTGTCAATAATTTATCACACAGGTAAATTTCCACGTATGCACTCAGGCGCTACTGATCAACAGTACCAGTGCTGGTTTTAACTTCCAGGGTCTGCAAACTAAAGTGATTGTGACCATTAAAAGTTAAGTTTTTAAAGACTTCCTGTATTTATAATTGTTTTTTATTTGTCTTCACTTGTCAGAACCCGGAAAGCAGCGAAGTCATGCCAGAAATTAGAAATCAAGGTATCTATCAGTTTTTTTTTTAATGAGTTAACAGTGATTAAATCAAACTATTTTTCTGCATATACTAAAGTGCCATTTACACTTCCTTAGCCCCTCCCACCAATGCTTTGTTTTGTGAAAACTGATATTTCTAATTTTCCTTAAAAGCGCAAGCCTCAAAACTGTCAAGTTCTGGATAACTACAAGAAATAAAATGAAATAATAATATTTTTCATATTTATTTATTTAATGTTTTTATATAGCGCTTCTCTTCTCCTTTGGTGTCGGACTGCTTTACATAGGACAATTCAATTAGAGACCAGGGCTCAGAAGTACAGTGAAATGAAACCATGAAGACATTGTGCTGCTGTTAGGGAAAGCAGCGTTCAAGCAGATCAGAGGTAGAGAGGAGATAGAAAGTGCGGAAAATGCATGTAAAACGAAACCATATGGGGAAAATGTATCCAGTTTTTCATTCAGTGAATGTGGGAGAGAAAAGCATTTAGAAGTTTAGGTGCAAGTTAAAGAGTTGTGTTTTGAGTTCCTTCTGAAAGCCACCAATGTCCTCCTGACATCTGATGTCTTCTGGAAGAACAGTTATTGGTAGTGGTTCAGTGCCAGGAATAGGTTTAGATGCCGCTGCAATAGATTTGATTTTATTGCTTCTCATAGGGAAATTACCCTTGCCCTTTAGGCCTTTAGTCCCACAATATATGCATGCAAGAGTGTCTGGTACAGTGCTATTCAAGATTCACCTGCTTCCTCTACATTCTTGTTCATGCTATGTCATTTTATTCTGCTTAACAAGAACACATTGCACACTGCTGTTATAGATAGTTTTATAGCAAGAGCTAGGCCATGAATAATCAACTCTGTCTTGATTCTGAGGAATATCAAAGAAAAAGCACTATACAAACCTGTGTTCAACATACCTAAAAAGAAAAAACCCATAATTTTCTGCATTTAAAAACAACCAGAACAAAAAATGATAGGCAATGAGAAGGACAAAGTATAAAGTTGTCCCATATTTGCAGTGTTCTTAATATTTCCCTATTTGAAAAAGAGCTGGCATTCTCAGCATTCTAGTGATAGCAAGAGTAAGTAAGCCGTCTTTCTCTTCGGTGTCGGAGCAGAACTTCTCTATCAAATGTAAGTGTAAGAGATTGGGTTCCAGGTTGAATGGGGCATATGCGAGAGCCTGGGGAGCGATGAGGTCTACAATGGTCTTGGTGAATGGCGGTCGGGGGCCTGTAGACAAGGGTGCCATGGAGGGAGGTCTTGGGGTTGATCTGGATCTGGAAGTGGAGATGTTCCATGGTTTCGTTGGGTCATTTGAGTGTGTGGTCAGTCAGAGGGTTTTCTTGTGGACGATGGTGATGCCTCCGCCTGGTCGGTTGGTGTGGTCCTTACAGTGATTTTGTAGCCTTCAGGGAAGGCGATTGAGATGTCTGGTCCAGAACTGAGGTTGGTCCAGGTTTATAATTCCCGTTTTTAGAAAAAACGCAGGATCGCCAAATTGGAGAGCGGAACATATACTAATATGTAAATGTATTTAACACACATAGAGAATAGACAGAGATATCAGGCTTAGCATTTTTAAATGACCTCTTTCTTTGAGAGAGCAAATAAAGCAAGAAGAGATGCATTCACATAATATACAGGTGAAACGATAATTTCAAGCTAGAAGATGTTAATTTGCATAACATTAAGAGATGAAGCCTACACTCTAAACTTCTTTCCACATATTCACTTTCTTAAAATTTCAGATTGGCAGACCCTAGCTAGGATAGTATACCATGAATTAGCCATATCCTGCTGTAGTGTCTATAGAGAGATTGTTTCTAGTCTACTCTGTTTGTTAATGAGGTGAAAAAAAACTTAAGACAACACAGTCAGTCTAAGCATAATTAAATGTGTATATGGACACTAACCTTACACAATACTAACAGGCAAACCATTTTCTTTATCACACAGGAGCAGGCCAATCACTAGAATCCCTTTGCGATGACGTTGTCTTTGTCCTCACTGTCCTTTGTGAAAAGCTACAAGCCGTCATAAAGTAAGTATATGCAACTGTGATCTGAAATATGTGTTTTCCCTATTCTATTTCTACTGCTATATGTTATGCTGTGTTTGGATCTTCTGTAGCACCCAGCGCAAACTAGATTGCTTCCGGTTGAGGATCGAAGTTGCTGTATATAGGGGTGATTTTGTTACAGAAGAATTCTGAGAGCTTCGTACAAAGATCTTGTGAGGAGGTAATGTTGCTGAAGATGACAGGAGGCATGGAGTAGTCTTTGATGATGTCTAAAATTTCCGTGCTGCTCTTAGTGCTAACGTCGATACGATCTGCAAGAGCTGTACACTTGGTGTTCCGTTTCTGCTAGTGGTAGTGTCTTAGGGGTGATTTAGAGATGTCTCTATCTGTGGTGTCTTAACCTTTTCTCCATTTGTGCTCCAGTTGCTTGCAGTCACGTTTTGTCAGCCTGAGTTCCTCTGTGTACCAGCTGATCTGTAGTCAGGTTCTTTGGGTTTTGCTTGAGGGGAGCCAATGTGTCGGCACATGCAGTGATCTAGTTGTTGAGGTTTTTGATGGCTTTTAGCAAGCTGCTGATGTGCTCTGGCTGATGCTCGGAGAGATTGGAAGCTCACTCCTCTTCTCAGATGCTTTTCCAGCTCTGTTGGGCGGTTCTTGTGGTGTTAGGTCTGTGAAGGTGCAGGATGGGTATACTGAAACTGGCCCAGGTCATTGTTGCTGGCTTGTGGATTGTGATGTTGCTGATTGAGGAGACAATTGAGTCCAGTGGGTGTCCACCAACGTGGGTGGGTTCGGTAACATGCTGGGTGCTGCAAGGTTTGCAAGGTTTTCTAGAAGGGCCATGGCGTTTGGGTCAGTGCGGTCTTCTAGGTGAAAGTTAAGGTCTCCGTGGAGGATGAAGGTGCTGGCTTTAATGATGAGGGGTGAGACGAAGTCCGTTATGTTGCTGACAGATTTGGTGTGGGATTCAGGTTGTCTGTATACGAGGGTTCTGCCAAGGGAGAAGCTGGCTGTAACGTGTATCTTGAACAGGAGATGCTCCATGTAGCTGGTAGGGGGGCCGTGCAGGTGGTGTAGCTGATGGTATCTTTAAATAGGATGAAAACTCTGCCTCTGGACTTGTGCTGTTGGTCTTGCCTAACGATCTTGTAGCCAGTGGGGATGGCGGTAGCGATGTCTGGTGCCGAGTTTGGCTTTAGCCAACCTTAGTTTTAATTGAATTAAAATAGGATTAGAGCATACTGTAGAAGTTGGGGCACAGAAGTATTGTTGAGATAACTCAGTTAAGTTCAAGAGCTGTCTATTCATATGGAAAAACTCCAATTGATTCAATGCTTTTGATTTTTTTTAAAGAAAAGTACAAAGGTTTTGTCTCCAATATGCTTAGGTGGTATCTGTTTGGAACCACTTTAATCAAAACATTAGACAATGTTTTACATCAGAACTCTACATGACCGAAATACCATGAAGAGTTACAAATCTGAGTAGAGCAAGATGTTGTGGAAGGGTGTGTCTGTATATGTTCATAATTTAAAACAGAATTTCAGAAGAAAAATATTGAGGGAATTCAGACAGGATGTCAGTAAATTGGAGAGAAAAATTTACATTGCATTCAGGGGTTTTGACGTAGGGTCAGGGTCATTGTAGATCATCAAGACAGAAAGAGTTTGCACTAATTTAATCTTACTGCCATTTTTGTAACAAGGCATGGAAATATGAAAGAAATATACAGACAGGGTATCAGATCAGTGTGATAATTGCGTTCTTGCTCATGGGTGCTCCAGGGAGTGCCCATGAGTTGTCAGTGCTCAGAACTGAGGACTCTCTAATATATGTTTATTTTTGCAGCTTTAGGAAACCAGAATGTTTACTGGTTTCCTCTTCCTGTTTATGTTTGGTATTTGGTTGAAGGTAGATGGACTGGGGAAGGGTTTCTTTGTGAGCAGAGACAATGCTCTGTGCAACTTCAAAATCTTTAACCTATGTGTAAATATTTCACACTAAAAAAAGTCTTGGTCATCAGAGTCAAGTGCCAGTTACAGGGTAAAATATGCTGCAAATTCTTGTGCATTTACTAACTTTCTATTCTGTTCCATAGACAAGGGCAGCACCATATATTTCATGGAGCTTAAAACGTGAAACACATTTACATGTGTTGCATTGGAACATCTAATTACGCAGTGATAACATAGAAATAGTAGCATTTGTAACTAATAAGCAGAGAGATTTTTTAATGAGCTAAAGAAATGTACTTGGGATGTCTCTTTTTATTGCCTATGACTGTTCTTTCTCTCTGTTGCTCAGTGAAAACCAGCAGCTGCAGTTGCTGTACCTGGAGTGCATTTTGTCCATGCTCAACAGTTCCTCTCCCAGTATGCATCAGCACAAAGGCTTCACTGACCTGATCTGGTGGGTACATGCACAATGAAATGATCCGCCTCACTGTGAAAGCATTGATTGGCGCTTGTGGAAAGCTTTGTATGGAACAAATTGAAGTAGATTGCTGGTTGTATCGCTTCTGAAAAGACCCCAGGCTCTCTATTTTAAGACTTACAGAGCTCGGATAATCTGAACATTCTGTTCCAGCTGTAAATCACACACACAAGAATATTGGTTGGTCAGTGGTTATTATTGAGCGTTCAACTATACAGTGAAATTATATTGTAATTAATCTCTGCTCCATCATCCACGCCTTTGCAGACAATTATTTCCAGTCCATGTAAGACAGGGGAAGGGGGTTGATGTCTCACCACAGTCACAGAAGGGAAAGAATGGGTAGGCCTCATTTTTATGAATTCTATTATATGCAGTGTGGAGGTGTGAGGGAGTGAGTGAAGTCAGGGTGCTCATAACATGACAGACGCCGGATGTATGAAGAGATGAAGAACTGGAGAGACGCAATAGCACTGGATGACAAGGTGTGATCAAAGTAAGGGATGTACTGGAATACGATAAAGGGTCTCTAGGTAGTTTAGAGAAAGCCCTTCAATTGATGGCAGCCAAACAACAAAGTCACCGTTTGGACACGCTGTATAGAGGCTATTGTACTCCTTGTTAAGGTGGACCAAAATGGCAACAACACTGAGACAGGTAAGAATCCAAAGGACCTGAGTGCAGCAGCTAAAGCCCTTGCTTTGTTTAAATGAAACAGTGACTAAGCAAGAGATAAGACTTTAATGCATAGTGGGCTGCAACGGAGAGGGTGCCAATTTCAGAATGGAGCAGAAAACCAGAGAGAGTTCTTAACTAGCACTGTTCAGAGAGATTGCAAGGAGCAAGTGAGATGATCCAGACAAATGAGAAGTGGGCTACAGAAATCATGAACAGGAATTCAGAGATAAAGATCAGGCGGTATCCAACAGACACTGTTACAAATAATGCACTGTTAGCACAAGGAAACACGAACAAGAAACTCAAGGATGTGCCCAACAAGCATAGGGACATCTGAACCCTTCTCGAACATGTAAACTGGAACAGGGATTCAGAACAAAGAACTCGGGGATGTGCCTAAAAGGCAATGGGACAACTAGTGCGATGGCGGTCCATGGACACTCACACCAGAATTCAGAACAAGGGTGCAGGTAAAAGTAGCAGACTCTAGGAAGAAAGGAACAGCTGCTAACTCAGTGACTATATGGTCTGAAACCTAATAGGTAAAGAACAGACATGCAGGCTGTTAGGGTGGAAAGGTAAGGCAGAAAGAAGGTGAGTCTAGGAAATAAGGAAGAAACAAAATAAAACAGAATGCTGTGCAAGGCAGTCACAGGAACATGGGAAGGACAATATAACAGTAGTAGCCGGAACTGGATTTTTCTCAGATACTCCCAAAGTAATGATTACCCATGCAAGTAGGTGATAGCAAAAGTTCTGAAGTAAGAAGCCAGTCTTTATTTCCTCTTTCTCTATCATACACAGGGTGAGAATGATTGAAACACAGAACAAATGTGAGCTAGCTGCAGCACAGTGAAAGTAAGAGCAGTTAAAGTTCACCTTCCTGCGCTCAACCTGAAGGATTGCATGGAAGTTCCAAGAACCAACAAGTGGATGAAAGTAAACTCAGAATGGAGCATCAAATGGCTCCTGTTGCAGACCTTCTCAGGAAAGCATGCAAAGGAGCACAGCGGCATGCTTGCTGTGATAACGCAACGTTCATAGTATAATTAGGTTCCCTGAAAATCTCCTCTCCTGCTCTCAGGGAAGACCTTCACGTACCACAGTGCAACAGCAAACCGTGAAATGGAATATGGTTTGGATCTGATTTCCAAGAGAGTTAGGTAATCTTGTGAGCATGGCATGAGTTCCAAACTAGTGCATCTGTATTTCAAACTATTCTCTTCGGGACACATTTAAGTGCTGAAGGGAGGGACTCTCTTACTCTGTCTTCGGGATGGAAAGAAGGTGGTAGATAATATTCCACCATATGTGGTTGCCTTAGGGGCGTGGCTTAGCAGCCGACGGGCATGGACGCGTGAGCGAAGAGCTCCGCATCCCGCCCGGCAAAAATCCTGCAAGAAGTGGTGCTCCCAGCGTTCCGGAGCTCCTGGAGGGCTCCCCCCACCTACCCTGTGCTTTTGGGACGGACCGCTGTCCGGATTAGCGGCGCCAGAGGCGAGGGCCGCGACTGCGACTGAGGCGGAGGCGGGTGGCTGCCGGCCATCTTGGGCGGCCTGTACGGCGGCGGGCGGCCGCGGCCCACAGTACGTTGGTGGCCGGCCGGAAGTGCGGGAGCCCCGGCGGGTGCGGCAGGAAGTGCCGATCGCTGGCGGGTGGAGGACGAAACGAAGCGGTGGACGCCCACGGCGGGAGGCTCGCAGCTGCGGGTCGCGGACGGGCACTGCCGCTGGGGGTTGCTCCCGAGGTGGAACGGCGGGCCGGAGAGAGGAGCCGGACCTGCGGTGTCGGTGAGGCGGCCTAGAGCGGGAGCAGAGACAGAGACAGAGGACGGCGGACCCTGGGCAGCTGAAAGGCGGACGGGGCCACAGGAGTAGCGACTGGCCCTTTGAGCGACGTTGAGGCGCAGAGCTCCCTGACCCGGGGCTGTGGACCTCGGACCCGGCGGAGCGCACGGCCGCTGGTGTGCGGTGGGGGCTTGAAGTGTCGTGGTGCCCCGAGGAGGACGGCGGCGACGCCCCGGCGAGGGGCTTGACCGGTGGCGGAGCAGAGAGGGTCCCCGCAGCAGACGCTGGGCACGCGGGGCCTGGGAGCTGCCAGCTGTCTCGTGAACGAGGCCTCGTGCCGACCTGCAGGTACCGGGTGCGGGATCATGGGCAAGCCGCGCCCCAGATTGGGAGGTGCCCCGGTGGACCCCGCGGGGGACACTGTTGCGGGCCGAGAGGTCGGACAGAATGCGGACGCGGCGGTGGGCCTCCAGCAGCGGCAGCTGGACCAAATCCTCCTGGCCATAGCGGACACGAAGTCGGCGTTGCAGGCGGACATTGCCCAGGTGTCCACGGATCTGGGGCTGCTGCGGGCGGATCACCGGAAGCTCGTGGATAGGGTCAAAACTGCGGAGGACAAGCTGGACTCGCTGGCCCCGGCCCAGAAGGTGACAGAGACCCAGACGGCGGACCTCCTGCGGAGGGTAGTGGTCCTGGAAAAGAGGGCCGAGGACGCTGAAGGGCGTAACCGCCGCAACAACATCCGAGTGGTGGGTCTGCCAGAGAAAATTGAAGGTGGTGACATGTTGGCCTTCCTGGAGGCCTGGCTGCAGGAGGTGGTGGTGCCGGAGGGGCTCACGCGGTTCTACACCTTGGAGAGGGCGCATAGGGTGCCTGCTCGGCCCCCGGACCCGGGCCGCCCGCCCCGGCCGGTTGTGGCCCGCCTGCTGCACTACAGAGACCGAGACATCATTTTACAGAGGGCTCGGACGCAGGGCCCATTCCAGGTGCAGAATGTCCCGGTTTCCATTTACCCGGACTACCCCATGGAGGTCCAGCGCAGACGCTCCTCCTTTCAGGCTGTGAAGAAGGCACTGTGGGACGAGGGGCTGCAGTACTCCTTGCTGTTCCCGGCACGACTCCGAGTGATGCTGGATGGAGCGACGTCGTTCTTCACAGACCCTGCGGCGGCCTGGAGCTGACTGGAGGCGACCAGAACCCGGGCGGCGGCGCACTCGGATGGAGGGAGGCCGATAGGGGCATTGGCCAAGCCCCGCCGTAGCAGACGCAACAAGGCACGACAGGCGGGGGTCCGGTCGCCTGGTGCCTCCCAGACGGTGCTGGAACGGCGGGCTGCTCTGCAGGCGGTCTCGGAGATCTCCGGGGCGGTGGTCTCCCAGCTCAGCGAAGCATCGGGCTCCCGGAGGGGCACTGAGGACTCCCACTCTGATGGTGTTGAAGAGGAGGCGGAGGAGTTACCTTATGTCACCCCTGGGACTGCTGATGAGTTGCTGGACGCTTGAAGGTTTGGAGAGCTGCCAGACCTTGGCTGGGAGGGCACAGATGGTGGGGAGCTGCGGGACATTGAGAGAGAGGCCTGGCGGGGTCCTGCGGGGTTGAGGGGCAGACTGCTCTGGGAAGGTGCTTTGTGGCTGGTCATGAGGAGCGTTTCGAGGGGGGGGTGGGGGGGCCTGAACGGAGTGGAGCGCCGGGGAACGACTGGCTGTGACTGGGCAAGGATGCTTGGATAAGGACTGTCGTCAAGCCCGTCTGGCGGTGAGCCACCACCTCAACCTCACAGACGAAGTGAGACTCTGGTGGCTACCAGAGAGTTTGTTTGCTGTTGGGGGTAGTATTTGGATGGGTACCTACAGTTTAGCGCCTGTTCTGGGGAGGGGAGGGAGCTCGGGGAGTTGGGTAGTTAAACGGTTTTTGGGGCTTGTCAGTGTGCCTCCGGGGTCCCGTCATGGGTGGTTGGTTCAACGATGGGATGGGGAATCCCCCTGAACTGCGATTTATGAATGTGAGAGGGCTCACCTCAATGGTGAAGCGGCATAAAGTCCAGGCATACTTAGTGCGGAGAGGGGTACAGGTAGCATTCCTTCAGGAAACCCATTTGGACAAAGAAGAGGGGCAGGCGCTGCGTAGACGCTGGAGGGGCCAACTGTATTACACGACATTCTCGAAGTTTGCTCGGGGTGCCCTGATCTGGGTGAGGGCGGGAGTCCCTTTTCAGAATCTCAGGACGTTAGTGGATCCGGAGGGCAGGTTTGTGGCGGTGCAGGGGCGGCTAGATGGAAGGGATATAGCTCTGTGCAGTGTGTATGCCCCCAATGTTGACCAGGCCGCTTTCTTTTCCAGACTGTCGGGACAACTGGCAGAGTATTTGACGGGGGCGGTGGTATTGGGGGGGGATTTCAACTCAGTGTTGGATGTAGAGTTGGACAGGTCTCATCCGCCCCTTGCACAGTCGGCGGTTTGCCGGGTGGCCAAAAGCAGGCGGGTCTGGCAAGATACTTGGGGCTTGGTGGACACGTGGCGTACCCATCACCCGCATGGCAGGGACTACTCCTTCTACTCGGCTCCACATGAGCTGCACGTCAGATTAGATAGCATATTGTGCTCGCCGGATGTTCAACCTTTGATGCGGCATAGTGAATATTTAGCCAGGACCATATCGGACCATAACCCATGCGTGGGGATGCTGCAGTGGTCTAGGCAGCGGCAGGCGATCCCTACGTGGCGCCTTAACCCCTTGCTGCTTGAGGACCCGGTGTTCCAGGTGGAGATTGGCGATTGTATAACGCAGTATTTCGGGCAGAATACAGGGACGGCGACGACCCGAGCGACGGAATGGGATGCGTTTAAGGCGGTCGTCCGGGGGGCTTGCATTTCCTCCACCACCGGGGTGAGGAGGGCCTTGTTAAACGAGGTGGACGGAGCGGAGACGCGGCTGCGGGAAGCGGAGCGGGCGTTTCAAGACGGGGACGGCGAGGTGGCCGGGGTTGTGGAAGCGCGAGAACGCGTGGCGGTCTCCATGGAACAGCTTCGTTGTCACGATCATAGAGCTTATCTGGTCCGAGCACATGCGGAAAGGGATAAGGTGGGTTCCCTTTTGGCATGGTTGGCGAACCCGGCGGCACGCGGCGACCCTATCCTCCTACTGGTCGAGGAGGGGGGGGGTCCCGGTTTATTCCCAGGTGGGGATTAATATGCGGTTCGCCAGCTATTATGCTGGGTTATACGATAGTACAATGGCGCAGGAACCCGAGGGCCTTGTTGAATTTCTGCTGGCGGCCCATCTTCCTCGGCTGGACTCGGACGCTGGGAAGGACCTTGGGGGCGCGATTTCGCTGAGCGAAATCCGAGTGGCAATCAAGCACATGGCTCGTCGCAAGACCCCGGGGGCGGATGGCCTGCCTGTCGAGTTTTATGCGGCCTACCCGGAGCTGTTGGCGCAGCAGCTGCAGGCCCTGTATAGCGAGGCCTGGGAGTTGGGACAGTTGCCCGCCTCTGCTCGGGAGGCGATCGTGATACCCTTGCTGAAACCCGGTGGCGAGGCGGGTGCACGCACAGCATACCACCCGCTTTCTATGCTGACGGTGGACTACAAGATCCTGAGTAGAATCTTGGCGTCACGCCTTTTGACCCACATGACCGCCTTGATCCACCCGGATCAGGCGGGCTTCATTCCTAGGCGCAGCACAGCCACCTCCATTCGACGGTTGCTGCGAGTGATGGAGCTGGACCGGGACGAATACCCGGAGGCCTGCACACTGTCGGTCGACCTAGAAAAGGCCTTCGATAGTGTGGAGTGGCCGTATTTGTACCGAGTGTTGCGGGAATTCGGCGTAGGGGAGGACTTTGTCCGTTGGACCGCCTTGTTGTATAGCGGGGCCACGGCCCGGGTGAAGACGGGGACCACTATCTCGGCTTCCTACCAAGTGCGGAGGGGGACGAGGCAGGGCTGTTCCCTCTCCCCCTTGTTGTTTGCGCTGGCTGTGGAACCGCTGGCCGCTCACGCCCGACAGGGGGGTGCTTATTCCGGAGTCTCCCTGAGGGGGGACGCCCACTACATCTCCCTCTATGCAGATGACCTGCTGTTGTTTTTGAGGGACGCGACTGATGCGTTACGGGGCGCGACCGCGCTGTTGAAGGAATTCGGCCGCATGTCCGGCCTGAAGGTCAATTGGGGTAAGACGTGTTTGTTCCCATTGTCGCAGGGCGGCGGGGCGCCGCGGACGGCGGGACATATCCGATGGGAGAGCAGCTGCTTGCGCTACCTGGGGGTTAACATTTATCATACCCAGGCAGATTTGTTGGAGGGGAATGTCGGCAGGGCGCTTCGGGGACTACGGGGTAGTATGGGATTTTGGAGTACACTCCCGCTCTCATGTGCCGGGAGGGTGGCGTTGCTGAAAATGGTGGCGCTGCCACGCCTTCTTTATTTTTTCCGCACACTTCCTATATGGATCCCGGCGTCATATTTTGCGCGCTTACGGGCTCTTTTGACGGGGTTCATTTGGGGGTCGGGACGGCGACGGGTGGCGCTGGCCACGTTGCGGAGGCCACGAGTGGAGGGGGGCCTGGCAGCCCCCGACTTTGAATGGTACTATCTGGCGGCGCAGCTCCAGTGGCTCACACAGGCGGTGGCCCGGGAGTATCGAGGCCCTGAGGGCCCACGGGACAGGTTGATCCCACGGCATGTGCTGGCCTTCATTGTTCTCCAGCAGCGACTGGATCTGACTCAGTTGACCCTGGAGGAACGCACCCTCCGGCAGTGCTGGAATAGGTGCCAGAGGCGGGCAGCTATAGTCCGCCCATACGCTCCGGAAATCCCCCTTGGGATGTGTACAGCGCTCCCGCATGGGGGAGATTGGTCGGGGCTAGCGATTTGGGAGGAGCTAGGGGTACAGATGGTAGGGGACCTTTACCGGGACGGTGCGTTATTGTCTTTCCAGGAATTGCTGGACACCTATGGGCTCCCGCAGGGGGACTTTCTGCTCCATGCGGCTTTGGTGGCGAGCATTCAGAAGCATTGGAACATGGGGCTGTCGGAACCCCCGACCGCGGCGGGTTGTCAGTATGTCGTAATGGCAGCAGGGACAGCCAAAGCCATAACATGCTTATACCGCAGATTATCGACGGAGGGTTTGCAACCACTGGCCCCCCTGCGAGAAAAGTGGGAAAGGGACCTCGGGAAAACGATACCGGAAACCACATGGTCTACGCTAGTGCGGAGGGCCTGGAAGGGGACTCGAAACGCACGATTCCAGCTCGTTCAGTTTTTCACATTACATAGGGCGTATATGACGCCGGCCAAGATCCTGCAATACTTTGGTGGAGCGCAATCCCCATGCCCTCGATGTGGGGGAGAGGGGGTAGACTTTCGCCACATGTTTTGGGCCTGTCCACAGTTAGGCGATTATTGGGCTGAGGTAGTGGATTGCCTGAACCAGGTGACAGACCGCTCTCTCACTCCAGAGATGGGGACATGCTTGTTGCTATGGTTTCCCCACACCCGCCGCACGAAGGTCACTAGTAGGTTCTATGATCTGGGGCTGATATTAGCTAAGAGAGAATTGACCCTGCACTGGAAATCCAGGGGGGGGCCTAGCTATGTGCGGTGGAGGGCAGCGCTAGTGAGATGGGCGGGGGCGGAGGGTACGCTCAGGGTGCAGATGGCTCTGAGGGGTGACGATGAGAAAGCGTTAGCGACGGCAAGGGCATGGGAAGCGTTGGTAGTGGAGCTCCAGGGGCTGATGTCTGAGGTGGAGGAAGAAGGGAGCGCTTCGGATCGGCATGAGGTGAGGGGACCTGGGGATTGAGTTCGGGAGGGGATGAGGGCGGCCCCCAGACAAATGCCAGAGGCCTGGCTATGAGGGACGATTTGCTTACGTAAAGAGGAGGTGAGCAACTGCAATTGAACTCCAGGGTCGGGGGGGCACATCCAGGGTGAAATGGGGGACAGGGGCGCACTGACATAGGGGTGGGAGTGGGGGGTCGAGTTGGGATTGGGAGGGGGACTGCTCTTACGGCACGAGGGAACCCGTGATGTAATGAACAGTTGTTGTTGCTTTGGAAACTAATAAAAAATGTTTCAACAAAATGTGGTTGCCTTCACACTTGAAAGCCAACATGGAAAGGTTGGAGCATGACAGGAGAAGATGTCTATGTGGTCAATTGTATTGTAATGTATCTGAAATTTCTAAAGCGCGACTATCACTCCAAAGTAGCATCTTGGCGCTGTGCAGACATAAGAGAAAGAAGGTACAGGGTGGTCTGAGTTGCCTGGGGGGGGGGACAAGAAGGAATCAAATGAGCGAGAAGCATATAGAGTCAGGGGCTCCAAAAATCCAAGTTTTTGGGGATTTCCTGAAGGAAGCTTTAGATTGGATGAGACAAAGTTGACTGGGGAGTGAATTCCACGCCTTTTCCCCTAGGACAGTTACTGCTCTACCTCCTCTAGTTTTAAGTTTGAAGGAGGCAGGTTTTAAGAGATTGGCTGAGGTAGATCTAAGAGTGCGTGCAGTGATATAGGGCAAGAATCTAGATCTTGGGTACATGGGTCCAGTGTCCCTGTAAGCTCTAAAAGTGATGACAAGTATCTTAAATAGCACTCTTTTGTGTATAGGTAACCAGGGCAACATTTTTTTTTTTTGTTGAAAACTTATTTTATTAATCGATTGCACAGTCGACAACAGAATCACATTGCAGCATATCTCTATAGCAATCTATTTGTACATTTGCCATAAATATATCTTGAACAATAACAACCCCCTCCCAAACTCCCCCCACCCCATCACCTGCGTCTCACCATATCCATGGATTCCCCACCACAGCCCTAAGGCCCCACATCCACGTCGTATTGTGGTAAGATGGATCCCCCGGTCTTCCCCTCATGCCTGGCGCCCCCCCTTCTCGACTAGGCTCCCTAGACATCCCCATAATTAATCCTCTTCTTCCACTGGTGGCTCCAGCCACAGCCCCCGGTAATCCGCCCACCGTTTCCATATTTTATAATGCTTGCGTGGACATCCTCGGGCTACATATATGGGCTGTTCCATCCCCATACAAAAATCTAGGCCGTTTTTCCATGCTGTGATCGATGGAGCTCTAGGCGCCTTCCATGCCCTGGCGATATCCCGCTTTGCCAGCATAAGGCCCAGCCGTAGCAAGTGCCGCTTATATATGTTGCCCCCAATGCCCTCCATAACATGTAGTAATGCAAATCGTGGCGTGCGCGGGATCGCCCACCCCAGCACTTCGGCTAGACAGGTAGTTACCCCCAGGGCAACATTTTTAAGGCTGCAGATGCAGAGGAGCGACGTGGCAACCTGAGTACCAGCCGGGCTGCTGCGTGTTGGACAGTCTGAAGTTTTTTTAGGATAGTTTTATTGGTGCCTGCATATAGTCTATTGCAGTAGTAAAGCCTAGAAGTTATTAGAGCTGCTGTAACAGTCTTTCTTGCGGTGACTGGGAGAAGGTCAAAAAACCTTTTAAGGGATTTTATCAATTGAAAACACTTCCTTGCCACTGATAGAACTTGTGGACGAAAGGATAGAGAGGAATCAAGTTTTACTCCAAGGTTGCCTCCACTGTGTTGGGTGGCGGAGGGGTATTAAGTGGCCACCAGCAACTGGGGGTAAAAGTGTTGGCTTTGCCTAACAGCATAATTTCAGTCTTTTTCGAGTTACACTTCAAGTGTGTCAAAAGAAGATTTTGCCAAAACAAATGACGTGGTTAAATATTGTGGGTTGACGCAAGGTTATGACGTCATGGATTATCACGTTATTCATATGAATCTCTCCCTAATCAGTGTAGTATTCTATCAAAATTAGGGTTTTTGTTATGTTATGTAAATAGCATGGCTAACTTTAAACCTATATTTTGTCTGCCACTATGAGTGCATTGTTTATTTAATGAGTAAATCACACTACTATACACTGCATACATGTTCTACATCTGATCCTGTGCAGTTTGTTTTAATCAAGATAATCTAGATGGCTAGAGATGCTTTTCATTGTTGGGGTGTGGGGATTGAGTAGCTTTGGCCACAGAGGAAGGGAGGTCCCAGTCCCGCCATCTTCATAAATTCAGTCCTGCAGACTCCTGAGCTGGGAGGTAGCAGCAAACACCATCTGGGGTTCGGCAGTTTATCAGCAGATCCAGCAAAGAGAGAATACAAGGATCAGCAGTGGCCCTTTCTAAAGGAGAGCTGGCTGGGAAGAAAAGAAAACTAGGAGGCCTTGTGCCTGGAGGTGGCACACACAAGAGACTAGGAGGGACAGCAGAGTGGTAAGACACCCAAAGTGAGGAGGAGGAGGGTGCACTGGTATGAAGGTTATCCAGAAAGCAGAGGCCGGGGAGCAGAGCCAGACGAACAGTTAATCCTGTGCAGGAGACGTTGTCCTGGTGGAAGAAGAGGCATAAACATCCCATACAAATGCAAAGGGCAATAAAGACACCCCAAAGTGGGAGGTGCATGAAAATATTTAAATGCCTTCCCCTTAAGAAACACTGTTCAATGTACTTAACTGGATTGGAAGGGGGGAAATTGACTGATCCTGGGGATCGAGAGGTAGAGCTGCTTTTCTCCTTACTAAGTCAACGTAACATAACTAGTCTTAGCATTAGACCTGTGTGTGATTTTGACCCGTGCTGCTAGTCACTTTATATTGTGGGGGGCCATATAAACTACCATTGCCATGGTATGCACCTGTATGTCCACAATCTGCTCCTAACAGTTCCAATCTGCAATAGGTCTCAGCATCCTGAAAGTCCAGGGTGGGTTAGTGAATTAGGGAGACTGTTGGCATTACATGTCTATTTAACCCTGTCAATACTTGCATACTCCTGTGTGCCTACCTCTCCCCAGATACTGGCCTTTCTTCTTCCATGAGCCCTGCGTTTCTTTTTTTGCATAGCGTTCAGCATTTTCTAACTCCTTTATTTTCGAAGCACATTCATAGACTTGCGGCACTTAAGATGCTCAAAAAATGAATCCAAATACCAGTGAAACAAACAGTGGATAATAATAACACCCCCTCTCAGCCCTTTCTATTGCATATCATCATATAGTTTGCGTGGCCATAGATTTTGTGTGCCGCAAATCCCACTCCAGAAAATGGTGTGGCCCTGAGCCGTATCAACGTTAGACGGATAAGTCATGTGTCGTCACTGTGTGTCCATCTCACTGCCCTTTTTGAGATCCAGTAATCATTCTTTAACAGTTGGATACAATGGTTTAGATCAATTTATCATTGTTTTGTGCTTAGTGACCAACAGTGGTCTCCATAAACTTCTTGCGGACATTTGGAATCTCTGTAGAATTAGAGCACACAAGCTCTGGAACCTCACCTTTCTACAGAGACAGAGACAGAGACACAGGTGAGGGCCTTTTCAAGAGACCGTAGGAATTCTTGTGCCACTTGGTGTCTCTAGGCTTTAGTTTAGCTGGGATCCGGCCACTTCCTCTTCTGTAAATATGCGGTGCAGCAGTCACTGTGGGTGGACTCTTGAATCCCACTGGACTGAGAAGGTTTGGGATTGTCATGTGAACCTCTATGAGTATGGCACAGAGAGCATGGCAAAATATTGGTCTCTCAAAAGAGAGATTGTATAGAGTGCATATAGTCTTTGGGCAATAACCTTTGAAATATTTACCCCACAACTGTCAGCCAACACCGCGCCCTTCAATTACCCATCAACAATGGCCTCACCTTCAAGAAAGTCATCATTAGGAAGCTGCATACACCATGGTACCAGCTCTGACTGGAATTTAGAATCAAGGCATTCCCCCATTTACCCATCCTTGAACTACCCTTCAGGACATTCAAACAATCACTCATCCTTTCTCACCTATAGATTAGTTACACCCTGACCGTTGGCATTCCAGGTTTCCACCTGATGCCACTGAAGAGCATCCTCCATGCAGACACACAATTCATAAACAGTTTGACTGGATCACCCATACTTTCAAAGAACTTCACCTCAAGACTGCGACCTTTCAACATGCCACATAATCCGGGTAGCAAGATCAGGTACTCTGGGGACCTTCACAACATCCACGGCAGTAAAATACTAGACTCGAAAACTAGAAGTGAAAGAAGACCAGATGACGTGCCTTCTTCTACCACTCAGCTAGGATTTGGGATTCTATCCTGATGCACATCTGGCAAACACTCTCTGTCCTCCAGTTGCAAAAGGAGTTGAAGACGTACCTTGTTAACAGACTTCTGGCAGACCCTGAATGATTCACCAGTAACCTTTCAACCTCCAAATTAATTAACGATGCTTGTTTTACCCCCTTTATCACTCCTCACACTGCACAGCTCTCTGTTGCTTAGGGGTAGATTTACCTTTTATAAGTAGATATACATACTTTATCATCTAATATGATGTTGATGTTTAGGACTATTGGACTGAAGCTAACCGACTGGAGTTGTGCCCTTTGCGCATGCAATGTATTCTGAGCATGTTGGCAAGTTTTCTACTGTAGGTTGATTGTTATAATCTGGCCTCTGAATCAGTGGCTCACTTAATTATTTTGTCCTTTTTCTATAATGCTTAGGAAACATGTCTGTGCTCCCTCTGGGTCTTTGGTTGCAAACAAGGGCCCTATGATAAAGCACACAATTATCTTGCACATTTGGGCACTCTGGAAGTTTAATAGGAGTATCGCTGCTTCTATAGGGAAGCAAAGCCATGATTAGATTTCTTTAAAGTATAGTAAGTAATTATGTGCATAAATGTATTTGTATTTATTATGATTTTTTTCTCTATAAAGAATTGACAGATATCTTATTGTTTTAAAGGAATGTGGTCGTATCGTACATGTTTTACTTCGCTGAGGTGTAGGCGTATGTAGTAATCTAATCTGAATCACACATCTATTTACCAGATGATGGTGTCAGTTATTGTGCCCCAAAGAAATTTCTTGTCTTGAGATTTGTGTATTGCTGAGGTTTATGGCTTATCCCTACTCTAACAGCTCTTTCTCTCGCTGCTCCTATCATTTCCTTAGGAAACAGTTATGTCCAGCACTCATTGTGATCTTGGGGAATCCTATCCATGATAAGACCATCACTTCGGCGCACAACAACGTCTGCTTTGATTCTGAATCCGCCTGCACAGGGGTTTCTGACCAAGGCCGGGGATCGGGATGCTCTTCCACTGCACCAGCACTGAGCGGGCCAGTAGCACGCACCATATACTACATTGCTGCAGAGCTGGTTCGCCTGATGGGGTCGGTGGAGTCTATGAAACCTGTCCTGCAGTCCTTATATCACCGCATTTTGCTGTACCCTCCGCCCCAGCATCGAGTGGAAGCCATTAAAATCATGAAAGAGGTAACTCGGGTGTTGTAGACTGAATGCTGGTTTTGGGTGTTCTATTAGCTATCTCCTCCACAAGCCAGTCATTTGCATTACCTGGGACCCAAAACTAGCTACCTTGACGTCGGGGAGGAAGAAGTGAGCGCCATCGCCTTATCAGACATCGATGCAGGGCAACTGTCTTTATAGTGCTTTAGCTCAATCCTGAAACCTCAAGCTATGAAACAACAGATCTTGGGGTGGTCAGATAATCATGGGTGTGATTAATACTTCCTGGAAAAAGCAATGTTTAAGATTTGTAACTTCTTATGGCATTTCTATAAGGTATCCATCTGGATTCATAGTGCCAATGCTCTACTAAGTACATTATGTTTTTAATAATTCATAATGTACAAAGATTCGGTGAGTGAAAAGCTGAATTTCTTACTATCCGTTAAAGAAGTCGGGCATAACATAAGCGCATTAGGCGAATGGAATAGTTTGCAAGGCTGTTCTGTAGTAGGCGAATAAACCACTATTGCAGCCATTCCATGACCATTCAGTAAAATAGATTTTCCACTCCTAATGTAACATACTAATCTGAACCATATCCTTTTCTGTCAGTGATGCTTAAAGTAGCGAGATAACCTTGGAATACACGTTTAAAGCACAGTAAAATATATTTTAGAGTTAAATGCCGGGGTTTGGAAATCCTACACAGTCAAATTTCCAACTACTTAAAAAGTATAGAATTGGCATCAAGTGTTCTCCATTTCTGAACTCATCACTACAACCAGGTGCTTTATTTACAAAGTTGTCAGTGTCTGAAATTGGTGCTACAAAATGTTTGCTTTTAGTGATAAATAGGGTATGTTTGTTTGAAGCTCTACTTCACAAACCCCTGAACCAGCGTTTAAAAAACACAATGAGCTCTTATATATTAGCAACCACAGTTGATTATGAACCTGTTGGGTTTAGTGCATATTACCTAATGATCAGGGCTATAGTTATGACAAAATGGAAATTAATAGGAAGATAACCAATTTATGTAACTTTTGAGCAGCAGTCTGTGCATAATTTGATAGATATTGCTGCATTTGCTGAAAATTTACTAATCCTTTCTATTTGTGAGAATTTAACACAGAACCTTGGTTGTCACCTCAAATGTAACTGAAGCAACTTCACAACATGCAAGAAGACACCACAGATACATCTAACACAATACAGATATTCAATGTAGTTGGATACCACCATGCTCACAATATCCCTAACCGCTAAGAAACAACATAGCATTAAATAAACCATCAGACAGAAGGTCATGCGCACGTTCAACAAATCACCGATAAGCCATTTAGTTGGGTATAGAGCAGCATACAGTTTCTTTTAGTGCGACACATGAATCTTCAAAACAACACATCAGGCCGAGCTCCTACTGCCATATGAGAGAGTTTAGATAGGCCGGCTCATGGTTATCTTGCTCTCGTCCTAAACAGCACCCATTACCCCTGGTCCTCACTCACTAACTACATGCTAGACATTGTTGCTGTAAAGTAATACAGAGGACACCCAATCGACTTGATATGTTGAGTATTTGTAAAAGCTTTTGTTCTGCAGTGTAATTGCTCAAGGGCACTGAAAGAACCTGTAAATGTGAGAGAAAAGAAGAAAAATATTTACATGATCAAATGATATAC
The DNA here is from genome assembly GCF_964204655.1 of Triturus cristatus. Lineage (NCBI taxonomy): Eukaryota > Metazoa > Chordata > Amphibia > Caudata > Salamandridae > Triturus > Triturus cristatus. The sequence continues at coordinate 1,400,072,110 of NC_140589.1, forward strand.
TAAAGGCCTGATACAAAGAAACGCTATGTGCATAAACACTCTATACTTGGTGTCAGGCTCCCATAAATATACCAAAGAGAAGGTCACATTCACTCTATAAGGCACTTCATTTGTGGGCATTGTCTGCAACTGACTGAGTTCAGACTTTACCTCCCCAAACACATCCAATACTCATGTTCATGATGAAGAGGTTTACAATTGAGCGTATGTGACAGTACACCATAAGCTGATTGGTCAAACTTCTAATCTCACGGAATGCATCACAGAACCCAGACCTTTTGTCCTTCGCCATACCACCTCTCACTCACTCAATTACCCCTCACGAGTTCCTTCCTACCTTGTGTCCTTTCTGCATGCATTCATCCCTGTGCACCATCATGCACCCTCTTCCACTCCAGCTCCCAAACTGATGAAGAAGGTAACAATCCTTTCCCTGGTCACGCTAAAGGATCATGGCTACATCTAATGAGGCCACAAAGCACACTGGTCATATTACACATGACAGAAGGATGTTGTTGTGGTAATCTCCAATGCTGCCATCCTCATCTGCTCCCCCCACTAAAGCTGTGCAATAGTCTATAACTCATGCTGAAGAAATGCACCCGAATCTAACGAAGTGCCCAGCACTGCTCTGTCATTCCCCACAGGAGTGGACTGGACATATGTACATAATAATACATAGCAAATTAAAACAGTAAGCTTTGTACAACACCACACACTGTTGCTCCACACGCTAGCCCTCTTTTTATTTGTCTGGCTGAAAGGCACTGCTTGTTACAAAAGATATCCAGTGCTGCTTCAGTTTGATGGGACAACAGGCAATTTATCTTGGCTCCTGTTGATGCTAGATATGTACGAATAAAAAGTGCAGTACTCTTTAATTTCCTGTATCGTGTTATTGGGTTCGAGATGGCCCTGCGTGCGAAAATATTTTCCCTTGAAGGAATACACGCAGATCCCATGTTTTGGAGCTAGGTGCCGGGTGGAGGGAGCAGGTACTACGAGAGGCAGATGAAGAAACTGGTGAATCTGGAAGTGTTAAGGGCAGGGTGATATGTTGCTTATGCAGCCTCTGCCTCTTATATCAAGTAGGTCAGAAGGGGTCCACGAATATGACCATTGGATGAGTGGGGTGGTGGGGTGATTGATTGGCTCATGGCCAGTAAGCCGTGAAAGGAGAGAAGCAACAACGAGTGACATTCTCATGTGCAGCCACTGCACGTGGAGTGTAGCATGCTAGTGTAAAGCAAAATAAGCAATTGTGCTAAAGCCAGTGCAATTATGTCTAATTAAATCTGCATCACAAATCCAGTGGAGCGGACCTGCTTATATCTCCAGCCAGTAGACCGGCAAATGTTTTTATTCCATATAACTGTTAAATATAGGGACAAGAGCCTATGATTTTAAATAGACAGACATCTTGTCAGCTAAATATGAGCCTTTTGAAGAGTGATTATTCTCAGGTTTAGTGTGAACATGTTATCATTTCCATGGATTGTGTACAGTACAGCATAAGAAAACATAATTTAATGGATTTATCTCAATATCCTTTTTGTGATTCAAGCAAAGTTAGTTCAACTACTGGCATAGTACTAAAATGGAGGATTAGGAAGATGTGCACATCATGTGACACCCCCTTAAAATTTCATTTGTAAACATACAGGCACGCTAACGTCATCACTTCCCTTAAGTTGCCACGAAGGGAAACAGAGCAAAAAGTTTACAGGAACTTTAGCTGAAAAACAGATTTTTTTTAAAACAAAAACCACACACTTCTATGGCATGCATGAGCATTTGTATCATGCAAGCATATACAACATGCAGCAGGCAAATGTATTCTAGATACTTTTGTTTTCAGTGCTTATAGTGGCAAAATGTGCACTGTCCTCTTGGCTTTAGTTGCTAGCCTGGGTAAGAATTACAGACCTGCCTGATGTTATCTAAATCCAATATCCACGCACTTACAAGAAAGGCAATGCTGCTTCCATTAATGTAAGATAAATATCATCTACAGACTGAGTCCCTGCAAATGCCCTGTCTATAAATCTCTTTTTTGTTAATGAACCAGCCCTCCTAATTTTGGAGTTCTTCTTAGATCTAATTGTTCCATTGAACTAAAATGTCTTCCCTGATGTGCTTTTCCATTTATCTGTGTGCATTTGTGTTTATCTACAGATACTTGGCAGTCCGCAGCGTCTCTTCGATTTGGCAGGACCTTGCTCCTTTGAGCAGGAACCCAGGAAAAGGTCTATCTCGAAAAGGAAATCACACCTGGACCTGCTCAAACTGTATGCTCTTATTTATCATTTAATAGTTTGTGGGTTTTAGGAGGGGGGCCTCTGGCATTGGCATCCAACATGTTCATCAGATTCAACATTGAGGCATGCACATTTTGAGTCTGTGTGCCACCGTGGTCCATCGACAAACATTCACTCCCCGTCTTTAAAAGACACTTCCTTCTCAGACTTGCCTCTAGTTAGTTAGTTAGTGGAGCTCTGAAAAAGCAGGCCGTACTGGTTCAAAATTATAAACCTTTTTATTCATAAAGGGTTAAAAGTTCTGAATGAGGGTCTGAGAAACACTAGTAACAAATGGGATTTAAAAAAAACTATTTTTATTTATTAGTGATATTTATATAGCTTGGGTCTGTACCACATGCCACCACTCTATCATCCTATGTTCTGTAATTCCTGGGTTAAAGTAGAGGCCTGGCGGCATCAGAATCACCTATAAGGGTCTCTATCTTTTGATGTCTTGTATTGTATTGTATTGTAATTGCATTTATATAGTGCGTGGCGTCAAATCCTTTTTCGGCGAGTGGCACGCTACTCCGGGACCCGTAAAGGATTAGTTTTGAATTAGTATAGTGAAATATGAAAGTCATTTGAGTGGTGGATATTAGTCCGTAATTTCGATTGAGAAGGATAGCAGAGGGACAGAAGAGGGAAAAAAGGTTTGCATTTATAGTGCTTGCTATCCCCGACGAGGTGCTGAAGCGCTCCTTCGGGGAGCCACACCTATAAAGGATTAGCATAGTTAAATATGAGTGGACATCTTAGTCAGTTATTTGGATTGAAAAGGATAGTGGAGGGATAGAAGAGGAAAGAATTTAGATTTCTTTTTTCTTGTGTGAAGCTCATAGCAGTAAGAGAAGGCTTGGGATGAGAAAAAGGGATGTGCAGGGGAAGGGTTTAGATAGGCTTGTTTTAGGCATCTGTCTGTTATACAAATTTAACATTCTATCTCACAGAAAAACCAGTACAGCAGCATGTAGAGGTCTTTGGTATGCAGGCTGTATGGGTTTCTTGTGAAGTCCTTATATTATTTGCATATGAACTCAGGTAGGAAAGAGAAAGGAAGTTAGGCAGCTCGTTACAGATGCTTCAGCTGAACATTGCCCTAGTGATCGTGTCATATAGTTTCAAAGGTGAGCCACCTTAAAACTTCATATCATACTTTGTCTTCACAGTTCACAATGACAATTTTGTTTACAATTCACATTTAATCATACACAATGGTGAGAGACATCAACCTCTTGCGTTATTTCGTCTGTGAGGCATTTTAACAGCAGCCACTGGTGAGGTTCACAGTGATGGTAGAAGGACACTACTAGCTTAGCCTCCTCCAAAATATGATGAGTTTGACTTCAGAATTCAACAACTGTAAAAGAAAGTGGCACACAAGTGCACTTTGTTTGTCATTTGCAAAACAAAGAGCATCGCATCTTTCCAGCTCCATTACTGAAACCTTGCAGGGCATTAGTGAAGGGGCATGGTCCTCTTATTTAGGGTTGTATATGTAAGCATGGGAGGGGTAGATTTGTTCCCAAAGATACATTTGCGTGTAAATCATTTACATAGTGGTTGTCCTGAAAATGTGGCATGAATCTGGACCTGCATTGAGCATTCCTGCTGCATACCCTGCATTGGGTATTTTGGTAGGAGTTCTAAAGCTCTGATTTCATAATATGCAACTGATGTAAATCACACACTTGAGCCTGTTTATGTCCGTCCAAAAATTCGCTTATTTACTATCTAAGCATCACTTACTTCTTGCTTTTTACCTTGCCACACAGTACTGTTGCCCGTAATCTCAAACCAACTGTATCTCATATATCTGAAGTCCTCTTTCTTTACTGGAATGAATTAATTCATTAATTATTAATATTTACAAAGTGCTAACGTTCACCTGAAAGCATCTTTGCATCTTAAAAGTTTATTAAATTTAATAGTTTACATTGTGTAGTCCACAATAGGCCATGACAAACGAGCTGATCCAGGTAGCCACTGACCTGCTGAAGGAACCATTAAACCAGAACTGTATATGTGCTCACAAGAACTTTGATGTTTAAGAGCAATTCCAACCAAAACTTGTGGGGTGAATAAACTTTTTTTAAACTGTATATAAGAAGCCTGAGACGCATTTCACTAGCTTTCTCTGTCGGGTTCTCAATATTAATAACTCAGACAAACTTGGAGCCCTATTTATGGGGGAAGCAATATCTGTGGAATCAGTAGTAATTTGCTGTTACAGAGATTCGGAAATGGGCTGTACTAATTGTCTTCATTACTGTTCAAACTGTAACTATGCTAAATGCCATTATCCTGAGCTCAGCACCCCTGCCTTTAATTCAGTGTGCTTGAGATATTATTGATCTAATTCTGAAAAGTTTTAATTTTCAATTTTTCCTTTTGTAGGGTCATGGATGGGATGACAGAAGCTTGTATGAAAGGAGGCATTGAGGCATGTTACACATCCGTATCTTGTGTTTGTGCACTGCTCGGAGCATTAGACGAAATGAGTCACGGAAAAGGCCTCAAGGAAGAACAGATTCACCACCTTCTCAGACGCCTTGAGGACCTGAGAGATGGTGCTGAGTCAAGCCGAGAATCCATGGAGATTAACGATGCAGACTTCAGGTGGCAGAGGCATATCCTTTCCTCTGAGCACACACCTTGGGAGTCAGGAACTGAAAAGAGTCCTGATATTAGTATCAGTGTCACTACAGACACTGGGCAAACGACATTGGAAGGTGACCTAGGGCAAACTACTCCTGAGGATAACCTTGATGTTCAAAGGAATGGTCTGCACTCACCAGCTGGGCAAGAGGGCAGGGAAAATCAGAACAAAGAGACTGATTCGGTAGACCAGCCTGACGTTGTCCAGCGAAGTCACACTGTGGTTTACCCAGACATAACTAACTTTCTTTCAGTTGACAGCAGGACGCGTTCCTATGGTTCACGATACAGTGAAAGTAATTTCAGCGTTGATGACCAAGATCTTTCTAGAACAGAATTTGACTCATGTGATCAGTACTCTATGGCTGCAGAAAAGGATTCAGGGAGGTCTGATGTCTCAGACATGGGATCTGATAACTGTTCCCTGGCGGATGAAGACCAGACGCCCAAGGATTGTCCTGGTCATAGATCATTACGTACTGCTGCTCTCTCTTTGAAACTACTTAAGAACCAGGAAGCCGATCAACAGAGTGCAAGGCTGTTTGTACAGTCCCTCGAGACACTTCTTCCTCGGCTATTAAATTTACAAAGAATGGAGGATGTGGATTCTGCAATACAGATCTTTGCTTCTACATTTTGCTCAGGTTTGCAAGCAGGTACAGTATCTTACTATACCGTTATATATGGCTATGATTTATTTGTATCTGTTATGCAAGCAGGGTTTGAAGAAAGGTTTTTGGTGTAATGAAAACAAAGAATCACAGCACAACAGCAAAGCACATAAATCATAGAGTTGTTATGAGGGTCATACACAGAGTTGAATAGGCAGGATTGTGCTGCAGAGTTCCAGTGTTACATGACTTAGGATGTGTCAGAAACTGAAGGCAATGTAGGAGTCTCAAGCTGGATGGTAACAGGTAGTTATCAAGTTCTCATATGCCCGACCTTCTTTTTTCCCCAGCTCCGGGAATACCTCAATCATCTAGTGACAAGACTGGAAACTCTTCCCTAGCAGGTAAAAAAAAGTGAGGATGTATAATGCACATTGTAGCCCTTCCCCATGCCGTTGGCACTGCACTCAGTTCCTGCCACCTTTCTTATATCCACCTTGAGGCTATGGATTTTTCCCTACTATGTCCCCTATGAAACCCTGATGGTTTTTGAGGTGCTGTGGACTTTTGCCACTTGTGGCTTTTCATTGACCAGTCCATCTTAGTACCAGTGTTGCCACCAGATTTTCTCATTCTTTTTTTGTTTAACACAAATGGTAGGGCCAACATGGGTTGTGCACATTCATTTGAACAATTCTGTCGTGGATATTAGGTTAAGGCACCATACTGGTAGTTGTGTGATGCCTTTAAATTACGATTAGTAATAAAGAATATCAAGATGATTCCAGATTTCAAATATAGCAAATTGGGTTACGTTGTTCTCTAACCCTAAAAGGAAACGGGTACCTAATTACACCAGCAAACTTTCAGAACAATACCAATACATTCACATGTGATTTAGTTCATTTTGAGTGACCCTCAGCAAAGGTACTATAAGATTGGGGATTTACTCAAAATACAGCTTTTGAGTAAGTACCTGGTGTTATTAGCCCCTTGAGTTAGGCCAGACTCAAAATGGAGTCCCATAGGAGGGTAAACAATAATTGCATTCAGTATTTTTCCCTTAGTTTATAGATGTGTATTACATCTTACTTGCCTTGGAATGTAAAATTTGCCTTTGGTTATGAGACACAATGTACCCTTATAGCTATCTCCCCCATAGACAGTAATATATATGCCACCATTGAAGCATATTCGCATTATTTTTAGTTTTTACCCGAGTGTGCCAGTTCTTAGCTGCCTTCCTGTAGAAGTGCTATTTTCTCAATTGGGATTCACTTTTCTAACAACTAGTAACAAAGCTGCAATCTTGTGTAACCCACTTGGAACCCTGAGGTGAACATCATCCCTATATTGATGTTTACTCTTATTACATTCTCTGTTGTACCTGAGCCGTGATCCGCACACAGAGAAATCCCCTGTCAGCCACATGTTTGCACTGACCCTCAGGAGGCAGAGTAGTTGACAGTTGTGGGTGCCAAAGCTTTCCTTACAATGCCCTGCCTCCCTCGAGCCTGAAGAGGAAGATGGCGGTCAGCAGTTCCACCGCCACCTATGTGGAGCCGGCACATTAGCCTTCACATCTTTAAAATCCATTTTTACAGTGCTCAGACATAAGATCAGTTTCACTCCTTTTACATTAGAGAAGTGAATACCTGTTTCTAACCCAGTGTTGTGTGTTGCAATTCCATATTAAAGCCAGAAACACCAAATAAATAAATAAGCTTACTAAGACCTTTAAAATGTAACTATGCCAAGGTGCACATTAAAAACCCTTAACAAGGTTGAATTACTTTTATCCAAATTGCTGTCACGTTTTACATACAACAGATTTTGAATGTAATGTATTATCATTTCAGTAGTTACTGACTGCTAGTTTGTTCTGTGGTTTTCCTAATACTGATAGATTTCACTCCTCTGAACTGATGCCTATAATTTACTTCTATTTCTCAACATATGTCTCAGAAAAATATATCTTTCACTGAAAAGTTTTTAAAGATGAATGTTCCGTTTAGAAACAAAAATCAGTTACTTATTTTTATAAAAACAAAGAAGCAAACAAAAATCCGTAGAAAAACTTTAAAGAAGTGTTATAGTTAATATCTAAAAGCAACTAAAATTCACAAGTTACATCTACCTACACAATCATAACTCCCGCATGCACCAGTTCTTGACCTCAAGGATGACATACCAAATTACATCATCTAAGATATTTGTTGTGATTAGTAACGTCATTATCATCATTTTATATATAAGCTTAACATTCACAATCCACTGTAATGTAGATAACAATGCTGGAGCAATGCCGAACCTTAACATTCCCCAGACACATCTGAGGCTATTCACAAAGGTAACTTACACTTGTGAATAATTACACGTGTACGTTCATTCTTATAGTTTAGAGTAACTTTACTACTTTGGTTGTTCATCATTTACGAGTATAACGTTACTCAAAAGTGTAGTCTATCATTTCTCCACTCACTGAAACAGGGGGTGGGGCCAAATGTACAAGTGTAAGTTACCACTTATTGCTTGAAAGGAGCGGTAGACCAACCATGGCCAACCACTGGTACCACAACACCCTCCCATAAAAAATAACAAAGGTAGGGACTTAAAATGGAACCCTATAGAAAGTAAGGGCAGATTGAATTATTTTAAAAAGTTACAAATTATAAATAAGTTTCATTTAATGGTAAAACATTATTTAAAAAGAAAACAAGAATTTTATTATAACGTATTTAATAAACTTTTTTGAATTTATATAATTAATGTAAGATTAATTTATGAAAATATAATTGCATTGTTTTTAATTAATTCTATTTATCAGTGTTTATATTTATTTATACTTTTTTACTTTATGTGGATTTTTTTATCGTTAAAATAATCGATTTTATGTAATATATTTAAATCAATTAAAATTAAGTTGCGCTGAAGCATCTTTTAATTTTGTTCTACATTTAAAATAAATATGAAAAGGAATTTACATTAATATTTAACATAAAAATATCCTTACAATTTGTTTCCAAATTTAACAAATTCTTAACATTTTCCATATAGTTTACCTTAGGGAGATCTCTGCCTCAGGTGTGGAGCTACCACATTGTAATGTTCAGGGAAAAGTGAAAAGGTTGATTAAACTTGGAAAAGAAAGTCAAAATGTATTTATGTTAAATATGAATGTAAATAAATGTTATATATTTATTTCAAATGTAGAACAAAATAAAAAAGTTACAGCCTTACTAACTTAATTATAATTTAAAATGCAGTTATTTTAACTATAAATAATAATAATAAATATTAAATTAAATGACAATTATTTTTCTGAAATGTAAGGTATAATTTGTTAACCTAAATTAAAGAAAGGAAGTATATTGTTTTTTTTAAATTATGTATTAATTATTAATCATGATGTATAGAATTAATTAAAAGTAATTTAATTTTATCATAATAGAAATTATTGTTAGTAGTTTCATTTAGTTGTAGCAGAATGTTTCCTGGATATATGTTGGAGTGGTGTGTGATAAGTGCAGCTGACTGCACGGCTTTCCCTGCTATATGGTTTGGTTGCTGCTTTGTGCATATGAGGTTGCCAGGGTTATTATGTGTAACGTGTTCTATTTGTGAAATCCAAATTCTACATCTAAATTGAAAGGTGTTCTTCAGTGGGTTTTGTTGGGTAGAAAGTGTTGATGATGATAGTTTGGCATGGCATGCGGGAAGTGTATTGGGTGCATATGTTAAACGCTGCCTACTGTGCACTGATCTGGCTGTTATGTGGTGCGCTCTGGGCTTGGCAGTTGCATTGGAAAGGCACTCATAGGAAACCAGGTGTGTGCTCACCACATATTTGGTGTCATTCCATTCAGCTGTTCTCTCTGTGATGCATCCCTAAAATTGATACGAGAGTTAAAATGGTGAGATCACATTTTGGTGCCGCCCACACCCACCCTGTAACTTTTTACCTCCCCCATTCTCAAGTTGGCTTGAGAATTGCAAGAGTTAAAAAATCAAACAAGAGTAAATTGCATTTCTTGGAGAACGAATCAGACACTGGCTCCAAGGTTACTATTGAAACAAAACGTGTTTTCCTGTGGCCTAACCACAAATTCTGAGGTGTTGTCCCCAACCCTGTTAAAAGTTTCTATCGATCAGCCCTGGAATTGGGAAATTTACCTGTATGTGCAGCCTAGTGCCTGCACTGGTATGTTATGTGTCTAGGAAGGGTGGGGGTGGTATGAAATAACAGTCTTTTTTCATAATATGATGAACTAGTCTACAAGGACCAATCATGTTTCATGCACTAGATGGAGCAAATACATCTATCTTCTCCATTGTTTCTTGTGGATGTGCAGTTTTTATATCCATGTGCTTCCAGAGCAGTGAGTACACAGAATTGCCACTGCTTGAAAGCCTGGGTAAGAGACGTTGTACGTGAGCCACCGAAGAGTGCATGGGGCTGAGAGCAGTCTGGTGCCTTAGAGCTAGAGACTGCCCTGAGACGAAGGAGACCTACTTGTTGAGCACTCCAGAAATTCAAACGACATGCAACCCCTAGACAGGCAGAGCACCATACCACTCCAGGAACAGGTTGCCTATTGTTAACAACCATTGGAAAAGCCAATAGGCCTGGCTTTATTGTGCTAACTCAAGCTGACTGCATTTGTGCATGCCTGTCTTTCCGTGCATTACCACCATACCCACGTTTGTTTTGTTTTCAGCAGCTGAATTCTGCGCCTTTATTCATGTTTGTGTGCATAGGGGAGGCGGGGGAGGATGGGTGTAAAAATCTGTATGCGACTCCAACTTTTCTTTTTTTAACTCTTTTTATTAACTTTGCTCAGAAGACCATACAATAGAAAAGTCACATATGCATGTACATTGTTGAGTTTCAACATCACATTAATATCGCTCGAGGGAGGTTTGAGACAATCCGTCTCCCGTAGTTCAAAAGGACGCGGAATCGCAGCAGAGCACAATCCCCAAATACAAATGTAGATCTAATTTATTGGCCCCTCACCCCATCTCACCTGAATGTGGCTGGTGTGATTCACATTTCCCCCACAGTCATTCTGTATTTGTCGTCACTATTTTTGACCAAAAAAATTTAAAAATGCTGCTGCAGTGAAAAAAAAACAAAGCAAAAAATAGATTGATCTGTGCTTATAATACACTGTACTTTTCAAATGCAAAATAGCCCCTCGTGCATGTCTTCTAGACAGCTATTCTGTCAAGCCAGATCTAAAAACCCTAATAGAACAGGTGTCATAGGCTGGTGGTGTGTGGGGAGGTAAGAGCGTGCCCCATGATCCAGCTTTTGCTGGGCCACAAATTCCTACTTCTAGATCTGTTTACCCTTTTTTTTTAGTATTAATGAAGAAGCAGCTAAAATGTAGATGTCAAGAGATGGCACCAGATCATGCGCATAAAAAAGTGAAAAGTAGGGACACCCATTCTCTTTCCCTGGAAATCATTTTTTGTGTTTTGAAGCTGGTATGGAGTCACGCCACTCCTATAGTGTTTTTCACCCAAACTCCTCAAAAATATAGGACAAGTGGGCCTATGGAGTGCGGAGATGCAGATAGGCACCCACCAGGTAGCCTTGACATATTAATTTTCTCGTATGGTGGGCACATTTCAGGTCCTATAAGCGGTATAGGGCTAACGGGTTCTTGAGAGGGAATGTTGAAATAGCGTGTGTTGTTGGATCTATATGTATGTAGTTTTTCTAAAAAATAAGAGCAATATTTATTAAATTATTAAGCAGTGTCTGCAGCACACTGGCTGCCCTGTCGAAGCTAATGCGTAGCTGCAGTTCGCACTTACATACAGTGTATTGTCATGCACATAAGAAGGTAATTCAAGAGAAATCGTTAATAACTTGCATCTTTTTTTGCTGTATACGACCCCTTTGACACACAGTGTAGTGTATGAGTGCACGTGGTGTGATATTTACCAGTCGTTGCCACTGCAGTTTGGGAATATCAATATAATTCAGTGAATGTCCGATGGTTAAAAATGACGGTCTTGTTCGGTGCATGCTGCTTTAGGTGAACTGTTTTTCACGCTTGACAACTTTTCTCATTAACGTTAATAGCCTCGATTTGCTGAATGCAGACGGCGTTGTTTTGTTAACAAAACAAATGGGGTGAATGCAGATAATAGGCAGGCAAACTAACTCCCGTAAACAGGCAAGCGGACACGTGTATTCACTCAGTATTGCTGTGAGTGACTGCATTCGGCTCTTTCACGATATCCACATTCGCGCAATAAGTACATCTCCACTGTATATCTGCTTTTACATAAGATATACACACATATTCATTAAAGTGGTAGGAGGCCACGCGGCCCCCCTCCCTGGCCACAAATGGCCCCAAGGACCCTATTCCCCGAGGCCTAGACATAACTCAAGGGAGGGGAAGCCACTTGAAGAACCCCTGCCCGGCCCGATTTTGGCCCCCGGAGACGCCATTCCCCAGGGCACAGCCTTTAAAAATGTTTAATTTAAATGGATAAGGGGGGTAGTGCGACCCCCCCCCCCCTCCCTTCTCATACCGATTTTGGCCCAGGGGACCTCATCCCCCGGTGCCCGACCATGTCTCTTGGTGCTGGTTTCTGACCTAGCTTGAAACTTTCTGCTCGTTTCCCACCTTTATTTTGCTTTTCTGCTTGTTTCTCATCTTTATTCTGCCTCTTTCTGCTCCCTTCTGACCTTTATTTTGCCTCTTTCTGCTCATTGCTGACCTTTATTTTGCATCTTCCTGATCGTTTCTGACCTTTATTTTGCCTCTTGCTACTGGTTTCTGACCTCCATTTTTCCTTTTTGCTTGTTTCTGACCTTTATTCTGCTTCTTTTTTCTTCCTTCTGACCTTTATTTTGCCCCTCTCTGCTCATTGCTGACCTTTATTCTGCCTCTTTCTGCTTGTTTCTTACCTTTATTTTGGCTCTTTCTACTCGTTTCTGACCTTTATTCAGCCCCTTTTGCGCTCGTTTCTGACCTTTATTCTTTTCCCTCTTTCTGCTTGGTTCTCACCTTTATCTTGTTTTGCTGACCTTTATTTTGCCTGTTTCTGCTCATTTCTGATCTCTATTTTGCCTTTTTCTCCCCGCTGCTGGCCTTTATTTTGCCTCTTTCTGCCTGCTCGCTGTTGGCCTTTATTTTGCCTCTTTCTGCTTGTTTCTGATCTTAATTTTGCATCATTCTGCTTGTTTCTGACCTTTACTTTGCCTCTTTCTGCTTGTTTCTGACCTTCATTTTGACTCTTTCTGCATGTTTCTGATCTCTATTTTGACTCTTTCTGCTGGATTAGTACATTTTATTTTGCCTTTCTGCTAGTTTCTGATCTCTATTTTGTCTCTTTCTGCTCGTTGCTGGCTTTATTTTGCCTTTTTCTGCTCCTATATTTCTATTTATATAGGGAAGGGGGTGCAATCTTGACCCCGGGGACCCCATCCCTCGGGGCCCAGCCTTGTCTACTGGGTGCCCCAAGGCCCCCAATGTGTAAAGAGACCGTGGGGAAGCCTCCAGGGAGCCTGCGGTCCCAGCCGCTTGCGGGAGCCGACAATCCATCTGTTTTCCTGCACGCATATTTGCGTGCATGGAAACGGATTAAAACCCTGCTTTCTGCAAGCCTGAGATGTCTGATAGCTCCTGCTTGCAGAAAGCGGAGTTATGTTTGCTTTTGCATGGTGAGAGCTGTCAGCTCCCACCAAGCAAAAGCAAACAGCTACTTCCTGAGTTGGGGCACCTCGGCAGGTAGCAGGAGCGACCCTGGGGAGTGGTGGTCACCAGGGCCATAAATGGCTCCATGGTGGCAGTCTCCGGGGCTGTGGGGGGAGTGGCTGCGCGGTCCCCCTTATTTTGAATAAATTGCCCCGGGGAGGGTACAGTAACTGGGGCTGCGGAAGGCCGCGCAGGCCCCAGCATCATTTTACTGTAATTTGCCCTGGGAAGTTGGCAGTCCCTGGGCCGAGGGCGATCCGCCAGCATACATATTGTAGAGTACCCTGGGGAGGTGGCGATTCCCGGGGCTTTCATATACCTTATGAGGGGGTAGCTGTGCTCCCCCCCTTAATATTTTTGTAGTATGCCCTTCGGGACATGGACCACCTGGGGGCTCTAATTAAAACAAGCAGAGGAGACCGTGCTTTTTATAAATAAATTGTACCGCAGATTCGCAACACCTACCACGCATTTGTGGCAAAACATATTTAAAAAAAAATGTTTTTTGCCCTGCCTGGGTCCCTCTGAGACCCCCCAACAGGCCTACAGGGTCAGGGTATTCCTACCCTACCCCCATTCCCTTTTTTTAAAAACATTTTTTGTGGGACTTGGCAGAAGCCGAATCCCAAGATGGCTGCCAAAATCACACTGGATGAAGTGTTGGCAGCCAATCAGATTTCAGCACGGGGACTGTTGGCTCCTCGGAGGATCCACGTCCCTATGTATACAAATTTGAAATTATTTTAATAACTCCTCAACTACTTAACGATTTACACCAAATCAGAAAAAGACAATTCTCTGGACCAATATCTACCTTTCTGCCAAATTTGTTGTAATTTCGTTCAGCGATTTGGGCTATAGCTGTGTCTAAATTCCCAATGTGAAATTGCATTGGGAAAATGCGTTATGGGACCAACCTCCTTTTGAAACTTACGTGAGGATTAGTCAAACGGCGCCAAAGTAATTGTCAAAACAAAAAACGCTTTTCCTATGGAAACTAGGTCCTAACTATAACTACCTGCTAGCGACTGCCAGTAGGTAATATATTTACATATATATTTATGCCAGGTTTTTAAATAAACGGAGTCTTCAGAGCCCCGCCGCGTCCCCTTGTCTACTTTCACCAAAGGAGATTTGTTTTGCATATTTGGCGTGTTGCCACTGACACGCAAAGGGGACCCTTCCTCAAGCATCCAAGGTGTCAATGGCCACTTACCTGGATCGCCGCCCGTCTCCAGGAAGCAGTGAACCTGTTGTCTATGACAGACCATAACATATGGAGAGAACGCAGTTACTTGAACTAAGCGCCTCCAGGCGCGCTGCCAGCGGGGAAGAGGACGGTTGGAAGTGAGGGCGGAGACACCGTTTATTGTCCAGCTCTGTGTTAAGGTTTTAGCCTGAACCACATGACTCAGCCTCTCACTTGGAGTAATGCAATAACTAATGACTCAGCCTCTCACTTGGAGTAATGCAATAACTAGGCTGACAAGAACACTCACTAGCGCTACGGACCAACTGCATGCTGGGACTTGCAGTCTCTGAACAGCTTGAGTGCTCTTGATGTCACGTGAGTCAGGTGTGTCCCATACTACTTTAGGAGGATGGACTTACACAGAGTGAATTGAGACCCCAGAACACCCGAGGCATTTGAAAAAGGCTGTCGCCGAAACGCGTCATGCCGGGTTTTTAAATAAACGGAGTCTTCAGAGCCTCGCCGCGTCCCCTTGTCTACTTTCACCAAAGGAGATTTGTTTTGTGTATATATATATATATATATATATATATATATATATATATATATATATATATATATATGAGTAGATCCGTAAAGCTGCTGCGAACGCCACTCCACACCGTCACAGCATAAACGGACACGGACCAAAGTTCAGTGCTGATTATTTTATTTTGTGCCTTTCTGCCGCCATAACGTTTCGGCTCCTCCGAGCCTTGATCACATGACAACATGAACCAATTAAGAGTTGGCTTATAAAGTGACTGTGCAAATGTTCAAAACATCACGTGACTGCTTGCTAATAGATATAGACAACAGACTTGACATATATAACTGTGCAAAATAACGCAATTGAAGGTAGTTGACGCATGGCAATTAGAATTATAAATAATTTAAAAACCTAAATTGGTGAATACATCGAATAAATAAATTATTTAAAATCAATGTATATACAAATAGCAAACAGTTATATCAAGAATAAATAAAATAAATATTCTCTCTATTGTGTAGAATATCGCTGTTGCAAATGCTTAGCGCAACCACCTGAGTATATCCTAAAGGCATGGTGGTATCTACAAGTCTCTATTCATCTACGTATGACAGTTGTTTCACAGTTATATTGTAAGGATACATGGCTGAGGCAAAAGGACAACTGGAGGATCATGAGATAAAATCTTATAAGAATCCACGTCTAGTATAAGTTTAATGACAGTGTCCTAATTTAAAATTTATATCTGTAATATGGCCACAAAATATCCCTTCCCATGTGAAAACTTCAAAGGAACATATTTGCAGATACCATTGCAACAGCCTTGTTTCGTCATCTTTGTACCTAAATTGTCATTCACGGGATGAATCCCTGACGGTAACGCTGTAAGTGGGTCTGCTTAGAATGTCATATATATATAGTCACGTTAGAGATTGGTGTAAATGTGCAAAATGTGATGTGCAAATATATAAAGTGCATCCGTGAAATGTAAAAAAGTCAGAATATTTGAAAATGTGATAAAATAGCAAAGTTAATACTAATGTCACATAATAGGGGGAATACTCCAAACGAAATAATCTCTCGATTGCGTTAAAGGACATTGCCCTGCCAATCTGGTGACTAGAGATGGGTTCAAAGTAGACAAAATGTAAAAACATGTAAAAGATTCGTGTACAATACGTTAAAACCAAATAAGGGGCATAAGGAGATCAGTTTATCCACTCAACTGTCACTGCCTAGTTGTAGATAGTGGGTCATTATCTATAATCATTGTTATTGTATTCAGTAGTCCCCATTATTTGAGAAGACTGATAGATGTTATCATTGTGGATAATTGCTATATGGTGAGGGCCCTCACCAATGTATGCAGTACTATTGCGAGTGAGAACAAGAGAATTTAATGTCTAAGAGTGCCTAGTGTTTACTGGGTTCTGGTGTGACTTAATTGTTGAACACAGGTAAGTTCGAGTGGCACCCTGAAAGTGGACTGGCAGCAAAATCGGGGGAACAATCGAATACATGCATCAGAGAGAATCAAATTGTCTTCACTTAGAAAATTGAGTTGTTTAAAGAGAAATAAAAATATATGAATATATATATAGATATGCGAATTTGAAGGACCGTGAGATATCTTTGGGCCCTATCTAAGTGAGTGTAAATGTGTAGTGAAGGTACAACTGCCTGCCTAATGTTGGAATGTAATCAAGGTAGGCTAGTGTAAAGATCCTCTGTGATGTTCAATCCCCCAGGATGTTTTGAATCGAGTCGTAAAATGTATCGTGTTTCAAGTTGGCGGAGTCTGTGTTCTCTATCTCCTCCGCGTCTGCTTGCCGTCACTGCATCTATGACATAAAATTTTAAGCCCTTGTTGTCACTGTGGTGATACTCCTTAAAATGTCTGGCCACTGGATAAGTATTGTCCTCATTAGTTATAGCCCTGAGGTGTTGTAAAATACGCTTGTGTACGGCAAGTTTCGTACTGCCAACATATCTAAGTTGGCAGGGGCATTGTAAAACGTATATGGCGAATTCTGTTTTGCATGTTAAAACCTTGTCGATGGGATGTTCCCTGTCGCTAAAGCCATCTTTGTATGTTTTCATATTGGAACCATGGCTGCAAGATTTGCAGGTTTTACATTTAAAGAATCCGCTATTAGTCTGGAGCCATGTAGTTCTTTCAATTGTTTCGGGACTGGTATTGACCAAACGGTCCTTCATGGAGGGGGCCCTGCTGAAGGTGATAGATGCTTTGGGTGGAAGCGTAGGGCCAATGATGGGATCACTGAGAATAATAGGCCAGTTTCGATTGATGATTCTGTATAGGTCTGAGTGTTGTCTATTGTACCCTGTTATAATCCTAAAAGGACTTGGTGTTGTTGGTATCAAAGTGTTTGTAATGTTGGGTACCGTAGACTCAGGGGTTCTGTAGGTATCAAGAAGTTTTTGTCTATCTACTTGCATGCTTTTCATTATGGCACCATTGATGACCCGTGCACTGTAACCCCTCTCCAAGAATCGAATTTTGCTGGCTTGTTGTGCAAGCTCAAGATCAGATTGGCTACTGCATATTCTCCTTAATCTAAGCATCTCACCGTATGGGATACTGTGAATTAGATGGTTAGGATGTGCACTCCCTGCATGGAGGATGGTATTGCCAGCAGTTTGCTTCCTGTATAGCCTAGTTTGGATTGTATTGTTGGCTATGAATACCTCAGTGTCCAAAAAAGCTATGCTGGATTGACTCAAACTGGCAGTGAATTTAAGGTTGAATTGATTCACATTTAACATGGCAATGAAATTTTCTGCCTGTTCTTTGCTACCCCTCCAGACCACGAACAGATCGTCAATATACCTGTACCAGGCTATGACATTAGTGCTGAGAATTGACCTATGCTGGACCTTGAGGACCAGTTCCTCCCAAGCCCCCATGTGTAAACAGGCATAGCTTGGAGAGAAACTGGCCCCCATGGCTACACCTTGCAGTTGGCGGTACAGTAGATTGTTGTACATGAATATGTTGTTACATAAACAAAATTCCAGCATCTGCAGCAGCATAGAGTTGTGTTCTTGGTATTGTTCGGGCCTACGTGTGAGGTAATACTTCACTGCCGCTATGCCATCTGTATGGACAATACTGGTATAGAGTGCAGTCACATCTAATGTCAACATCCAGTCACCGTTCTCCCATGTGATCTGTTGGATTTTAAGTAAAAAGTCACCCGTGTCCTGTATATACGATTCAAGATTTTTTACGTGACTTTGTAAAAAATAATCAATATATTGTGAAGTCTTTTCCAACAGTCCCCCTCTTGCAGAGATGATGGGTCTGCCGGGGGGATTCTTTTCATCCTTATGGACCTTCGGTATGAAGTAGATCAATGGGGTAACTGGATTATTGTTCTTAAGAAATTTCAATTCGTCTTCCGAGATCATTTGGTTGTTTCTCCATCTGGTCAGTTTCTTGTAGAAATCTTGTTGTGTTGTTTTCAAAGTTGTAATATTGATGCGCTCATAGCATTGCCTGTCATTGAGCTGATTGTAGGCCTCTTTGTCATAATCAGCTCTTGTTTGTAGCACAATATTGCCTCCTTTGTCACTTCCTCGTATTATGATGTTTTTCTCTTTGCTGAGTTTGGTCACCAACGCTTCATACTGATAAGTGGTTCTGTTGTAGTGACATTTGTTTTTGATAATGCGCCTCTGGAGAGTTTTTAATTGAACAATGACATTCTCGTGAAAGATGTCTATTACATCGTGAGGCATTACAGGACTGAAGGTTGATGGTGCTCTGAAAGAGGTTATGGGTGCTGTTTGTTTAATGGGAAGTGTCGATGTCGCAGTTTGACTCGGGGTGTTAGAGTAACCCATTCCTTCAGTTTCCCAGAGTTCCAGAATGTCTTGGGAAAATCCTGCGTTTGTAGCCTCACCTATCTCCATGTCCGTAGAGATGGGGGCTGGCGTCTTCTTGGAGTTGTTCAGAAGGTGGAATTTGCGGAGTTTTAACTTTCTGACTGCTTTGTAGATATCTATTCTGGTAGAAGCATAGTTCAAGTTGGTTTGAGGAGCGAAGGAAAGACCCAATTTAAGAATATCCTGTTCCTTTTGAGTGAGGTTCATAGGGGTCAAGTTGACGATAGACCGATTGGAATCAAAATGCATTATTGCTTGTTGGTCTGCCATTGGCCCCTGCCTCTTCTTCTGTTGGGATAGGATGCCCCTCTTCCTCGCGTTGTTCCTCTGCCTGCGTTTGTAGTTGGTATGCTTTCGTTGTAGTTCTTTTGTGGCCTGGGTCTTAGCGATTGCATTCTCTCGTGGCATAAAAAACCAATTTCTTCAGCTGGGGAGGGTTTTACTATGCCACTTTGCATGTTAGCTCCACGCAGTTCAGAGTCAGAATCGTTCTCTCCTGCAGAACTGATATCAGATATCGTTGAATCTGCTTGATCTTTGTTTCTTGGTACCTTCGGTTTGGAATATGTCTTAGACAAAGGACCCCGCAGTACATCATATTTTTTAGAAAAGGTGAATATTTGGCCAAGTTCGTAATCGTTGCGGTCTCGCTGAAACTTGAAAGCTTTTCTTTCTCTGATCACCGATTCTTCTTTCTTTAATCTGACATTCATTTCATTGGTGAGTTTGTTTTTTTCTTCCGCTTCTCCCATTGTTTCCAATTCCTCCTGTATCGTAGCAATTTCCTTTAACAATTTGGCTCTGTCAATATCTGCGTATTTTATAAGGATTAAGGTAAGGCGCCTCGATGATTCTAGGTTGCTCTCCGCCCATTCCTTCATGAGGTCCGGATTTGGGTTTTCATAGCTTGGGGCCGTTAGAATTCTCAGCCCCCTTGGGATCCTGTTAACATCGATGTAGGCTTGTAGGGACTTGGATTCCCACCATTTACTTTGCTCATTTTTTAACTTTTTTTCTAATGTTTTGAACTTCTCTTTAAGTGTACTATTGCTTGTGTTGTCATTCGTATTGGGTCTTCCCCCTGCATTAGTGGCTAATGGCAGGCTGTCTGTAAACATCATAGCTGCTGCAGCCTCCCGCTCTTTCATGTTGTCGGCCGACATTGGCACTATTCCGTATATTATCAAGGCTCCTCTAACAGCTGGTTTAAATAACAAACTGCGTGCCTTGTGCACTGTGACTCTCCACCCCTGAATACCTTAAAGTGTGTGGCGCCTCGAAGCCTGGGTTCCTCCTCGCGGTATCGCGCGTCCTCCGACTCGTTATCCGCCGAAGCTTCCCATTCTCCGTACAGCGTGTTTACGTTTAGGTTCAGGGGGGTCAAACGCCGAACTCCTTCCGGAGACGTAGAAATCCAGGGAAACCAGGATGTAGTTCCGTATGCGGCGTTGTCCAAGTAGGAGAGGGTCCCGTGTTTTGGTCGTACGAAACAAATCGACCAAGAATATGAGTAGATCCGTAAAGCTGCTGCGAACGCCACTCCACACCGTCACAGCATAAACGGACACGGACCAAAGTTCAGTGCTGATTATTTTATTTTGTGCCTTTCTGCCGCCATAACGTTTCGGCTCCTCCGAGCCTTGATCACATGACAACATGAACCAATTAAGAGTTGGCTTATAAAGTGACTGTGCAAATGTTCAAAACATCACGTGACTGCTTGCTAATAGATATAGACAACAGACTTGACATATATAACTGTGCAAAATAACGCAATTGAAGGTAGTTGACGCATGGCAATTAGAATTATAAATAATTTAAAAACCTAAATTGGTGAATACATCGAATAAATAAATTATTTAAAATCAATGTATATACAAATAGCAAACAGTTATATCAAGAATAAATAAAATAAATATTCTCTCTATTGTGTAGAATATCGCTGTTGCAAATGCTTAGCGCAACCACCTGAGTATATCCTAAAGGCATGGTGGTATCTACAAGTCTCTACTCATCTACGTATGACAGTTGTTTCACAGTTATATTGTAAGGATACATGGCTGAGGCAAAAGGACAACTGGAGGATCATGAGATAAAATCTTATAAGAATCCACGTCTAGTATAAGTTTAATGACAGTGTCCTAATTTAAAATTTATATCTGTAATATGGCCACAAAATATCCCTTCCCATGTGAAAACTTCAAAGGAACATATTTGCAGATACCATTGCAACAGCCTTGTTTCATCATCTTTGTACCTAAATTGTCATTCACGGGATATATATATATATATATATATATATATATATATATATATATATATATATATTCACTGAAAAAACCATAGGTTTCACACATGTTATAGTTAGCTGGACATTACACTCGTACAAAACCATTGAAATTCCCCCGTTATAGTTAGTTCAGCTAACTATAACTCGCGCAACCGCAATCCACTGCTGATGACATCACATATTACATCACTCATGACATGCTCAGTGACGTCACTCATGACATCACTGATGACATCTCAAAGGACATCACTGATGACATCACTGATGACATCATCCAGTGAATATGTGTCTTTCTGAAAAATAAATATTTTTTATATATGCATATCTAAAGGTTAATGGAAGAATAAATGGGTAAATAAGTGTCTAAATGGATGTTTTTTTTGTAAAATTAATTGTATAACTGACTTTTTAACAGTATCTTAGTGAATTCAAGTATTAGTGAGTAATGTTTAAATATTTAAATATCTGTATCAGTGTCTCACTTTGTGTATAAGTGGCTGCATGGGTTGGTGAGTAGCTACATGAGTGTGTATATGGGTTATTAGTTCGTTTTTAGAGTATCAGTATGAGTGTCTGTATGGTTCAGTGGGGGATGTTACTTAGCGTATAGATGCATGAATGAGTGACTCACTGTTTGTATGTGTTTTGAAGACAGTATGTGAGCAGGACAGTATGGGTGGATGAGTGTGTGTATGGGTGAGTAAGAGAGTGAATGACTGTCTCAATAGTGTCTTTATGAGTAAGTCCATATGTTTTAAACTAGTATATGTGAGTATTGATGTATATAAGTGAGGATATATGATAGTGAGAGATTGGAAGAGTTCCTGTATAAATAAGTATGTGTTTCTATAAGTGAGTACATGTATGAGTGACTATATAGAAGTGTTGATGAATGAGTGGATGCGTATGTAGATTTTGGAATTACTGAATAGGTTGTTCTAACTGGTATTGGTATCTATAGTTTTCAAAACTTTAGTTTGTATTTTTCAATGTGTGTATCAAAGTTTATATTAGGATAAGAGGTGGTCTGCCACTCTTACACAATGATGATGTCATCAGTGATATCATTTGAGATGTCATCAGTGATGTCATGAGTGATGTCACTGAGCATGTCATGAGTGATGTAATATGTGACGTCATCAGCAGTGGATTGCGGTCGCGCGAGTTATAGTTAGCTGAACTAACTATAACGGGGGATTTTCAATGGTTTTGTACGAGTGAAATGTCCAGCTAACTATAACATGTGTGAAACCTATGGTTTTTTCAGTGAATTTGCAAGGTTTTTTAAATGCTAATTCCTAACTATAACGTGTGTGAAACCTATGGTTTTTTCAGTGAATTTTAAAGGTTTTTTAAATACTAATTCCTAACTATAACGTGTGTGAAACCTATGGTTTTTTCAGTGAATTTGCAAGGTTTTTTAAATGCTAATTCCTAACTATAACGTGTGTGAAACCTATGGTTTTTTCAGTGAATTTCAAAGGCTTTTTAAATGCTAATTTATGAATGTATTATTATATTTTTTAAATATTTATTTTACAATAAGTATATAGTTATAGATTGACTGTATCCTGTAATATGGAATGGCTCAGCTCTTTTTTTTTTTTAATTTGGATAAAGTTGAACAGCATAGTTAATATCTTCTATAAACTTATAAACAGTTTAATTTTTTTTTTGTAATTTTTTTTTTAGGGTTTTTGACGGTGCGCGCACCGTGCGCGCACGAATACGTGCTCCGTGTGCGCATGCCTACCTGCTCCGTGTGCGCATGCGTACATCGTGCGTGCTCCGTGCGCGCGTGCTCCGTACGCGCATGCGTGCGTGCTCCGTACGCGCATGCGCGAGTGCTCCGTATGCGCATGCGCGCGTGATCCGTACGCGCCTGCTCCGTACGGCAAGTCATGTGATTACGAAATAACACTTTTCATTGGTTCATAGTAGTTTCAGTTCAAGAATCTTCCAACACCTCACCCACTCCCCTCATTATTTCTTCTGATTCCCTGGGAGAAGGAGCTGAGCAGCTTTTCCAGTACTCCAGTACTTGAAAATGGCAGAGCAGCAGTCATCTTCTGGGAGTGAGGAGGAGACCTTTGTGCCACCAAGACAGAGGAAACAAAAAGACTCATTTATTTGGAAATATTTTACTTTTCCAGAGGGCCAGAAGAAGGTGAATGCTCCTAAAGTCACCTGCACTGTTTGTGGAGTGGTCTTATCAAGAGGAGATCCTAAAAAAAATACTCTTATAGTATCTACTCTATGTTAAGGCACTTTAGTGGAGTACATCCTGTGGCTTATGCTCGGGAGTGTACTCGAGCTGCAAGAGACAACCCTCCAGCAGCTCAGCCAGCAGCTCAGCCGAGCACTTCATCTGCGGCCGCAGCTTCACCTTCTTCTCGACCTCTGGATATCCACCCTCTGTTCCAGAGGGTTCATATACGGTGCGATATGTGCAATGCTGTTCTCTCTTATGGTGACACCAGCATTAACCTAATAGAGACCAAGATACAGCAGCACACATGCCCCACCCCATAATTTTTTTTTTTTTTGTTCCTTTGTTCCTCAATTAACACAACGGCTCTTTTTAGAGCCAACCAACATCTAAACACTTGCACTTGATGTTTAATTCTATTTTTTTTAATGATTTTTTTCTGCCGTGCGTGCACCGTGCGCGCACCCCGCGATTTTTTGAAAAAAAAATAAATGTTTTTTTTACCCTTCGGGGTCCTTCAGGGACCCCCTGACAAAGGCTAGGGGGTCAGGAACTCTCTACCCTGCCCCCTTTTCACGTTCTCCACCTTTCTTTTTCCCTGTCACACACACAACACACAAAATGGCAGCCGACACTTCCTGATTTCGACCGATTCGAATGTTGACTGACATGTAACCTCCAATCAGAATTACGCTCGAGCATGTTATGGTGCGCGCACCGTGAGCGCCCGGTGCGCGGCTATAGATATTTATGTACTTTTAACTGCAATTTTCTCAGGAACTACTGAACAGATTGACACCATATATGCAAA
Source organism: Triturus cristatus (assembly GCF_964204655.1). Taxonomy (NCBI): domain Eukaryota; kingdom Metazoa; phylum Chordata; class Amphibia; order Caudata; family Salamandridae; genus Triturus; species Triturus cristatus. Next base: position 1,400,096,340 of record NC_140589.1, read on the forward strand.
AGGCACATGCCTGACCTAAGGACTACCTCTTTGCCAAATTTCAACTAATTCTGTTCAGCCGTGCGGGCTGTACCTTCGACTAAAGGTCCTATGGGAAAATGCATGGGAAAAACTCGTTTTGGGACCCCCCTTTTTTCTCAGCCCCCGCTTGACAAATCACCCCGAGACTTTCAGCGTAGGAGCTGAGCGGAACGCCCCATTAGTTTTGAAAATTTTGCGAGCATTCGTCAACCGGCGCCAAACTTATTCAAAATAGAATTTTGAGATTTCCTATGGAAACTCGGTCCTAACTATTACTATCTACTGGCGACCGCCAGTAGATAATATATATATATATATAACATAGACATTTAGACCATGCTTGTTTTCATACAATGCGTGGCTTCATACATAAACTGCTCACAAACAAAATAGTCTTTGGACAGTCAACAAGGTCAGCAGCCAATGCCTGGCCTATTGGCTTTGCCAGGGCTTGTTCTACGGTCCTAAGTGAGAGGGTTTACTGACCCCCTCCACTTTAGAAAATCTGCTCAGTTCTTCCACAGCTGGTTGTGGGTGGTGTTTGTGTGTAATATTTGTGGTATGTGTGTCATTATGCTATATATATGGTGTTCTGTATGAGGTTCCTCCTGGTTGGGTTTATATCGTAATTGCCGTCTCCCATGCAAAGTTCTGTCGCCTGTCTTGGAGGGCTCAGAAAATTCACACTAACAACCTGCCGGGTCTAGACATCTGCACTGTATAAAGCAAGCCTCATAAACTCACAAAAATGTTACCAGGTCTGCAGGTCTAATGATTTGAATAATCTACTCAACCTAACTGTAATGCACTTGACTCATAAACTGGTCTCAAATTGTGTGATCTTAGGCAAATATTTTATTTCTCGGTGTCCCCCTTTTCTTCATTATCATGTATGAGAGTGCCTTCAAATATGTGACTTCAGCATGTCTGATATACAAAAACCCTTTTGCTTGATTTAATAGACCAAATGTTTGATGCATGTATAATAAAAATCTAGCCCATATATATAATACAAATGACCCCTGACTTGCTTCTTTGTTCACCAATAGCATTGTTATCAGGGCGGGGGAAGGAATGTTTTCTCAGTTCATGTTTAAAAACTCACTTTTAATAAATATATAACTGATGTGGTAGCACACTATCATATACAGACCGCACATTTCCATTGAACAAGCGTTCCTAATGAATGCAGTTTTACTGATAAAACTATATAGGGTCCAAATAATAATGTGTGGAAATCGGGTTTCAGCAAATATATATAATTTGCACATCACCAAGTAAAGTGTTTCGATCTCATTGAAATTTGTCTTTCCATCACACTTCAGAATTACAAAAAAATGCTTTCTTAACTGCTGAAATATATTTTGAAATGTTTGTACAGTTTATTTACAAGCTATTTAAATGTTGTCTCTTATAAACAAAAACAATACATCCTACAGCCTTCATTTCACGCTGCCTGTACCCCAGCACCATTGTCAGGTAGTTCACTTTACTTTTCTTTCTCTGACTGCACAGTTGGAGGATTTTGAAAATGCCAATCTCCAGGAAAAAAATCAGCAGTTTGTAAGAAGATATAAGCTGACATTTCACATCTGTCTTTGAATGCACCGCAAATGTGACAAGATAAAAACAAGATTTAAAGGCCTATATCTGTGTCACTCATTCACTTTCTGAATAAACAGAATACTGGTTCATTTCCAGCTTCAGCTCTCTCACCATATAGGGTCAGTAGGCCCTAAAAATAGCTCACCCTGGTAAAGTTTGACTCGCCATAGCGACTGGGCGAGTAGATTTCTTCAGGCCTGTAAAGGACTGACTAAAACCGTTTGGGTGTCTGAGCAGCCTTGACCCTAAATCTGCTCACTGGTCAAGGGCAGACTGGCCTATACGGCAAGCAGGCAGTGCCCAAGGGGCTAGACTGACAGGTCAGTGTGTGGGCCGTTTTTCGGCTGTATGTGGGCCTGTTTTTTTGGCTGTTTGAGGGTCTGCTTTATGGTCTGCTAGCCCGGTTTTTAATGTTGATTTATCTGATATTAAAATAAACATTACCTGCAGCAAGCACAAATGTTCATAACTGTCCCAGTGTGCAAACACAGCACACTTTTGTAACTATCTAATTCAGCAATGGGGAGCCCACTTTTATTCTGGTGCCTGGGCTTATTTCCTGTCCCAGACCGACCCGGCCATTGGTGCTCCTCAGTATGTCCAAACTGTGTCTTTCCAATTTTCATCAAGATTACAGTATTTTTGTGCTGTTTACCGTTGTGGCTAGCTGAAAGGAAGCACTAATCAAGCAGAGAAAGGTGCAGCAATTTTAATCAGCTTCCACTGCAACATCCACAGGCTACCCCAACCTGGCAGCAACACCCAGGCTTACAACACCAACAAGATTCCTATCCCCAAAAGTCCACATAGACATTCCCTTAAAATATATATACTGTGAGCAGAACACAAAAACACAAGTTTTACATCATCAGCTGGGAGAGATTTCGGACCAGTACCAGAACTTGGAAGTTCCTAATCCTCTGCGAAGCCCTGCCCCTGTGCCCTGACCATAAGACAAGGGGCCAGATGTATGAATGTTTAGGTTAGCGATTTCCAAATAGCAATTTTTTTCCGAAACACTATTTGGTAATCGCTATTCTTAATGTATGAAAGTTTTCAATTTAATTTAGTGATTTCTCTTGGGTTGCAAATAGACCTAACTCATTAATTCTAGTGAGGTCGTTGCAGTTTGCGACCCATTAGGAATGAGTCATTACAGGGATGGTGGCCTACTAGGGTCAGCAGACCACCATGTCTATGACTGCTTCTAAATAAAGCCTTTATTTGGGAAATGCAACTCGTTTTCCTTAAAGGAAAACGAGATGTGTTCAAAAAACCAAAAATTAAACTTTTTACTTTCCTTTTTTAAGAATAGGCAGTGGTCTGCCTACTCATAAAAATTCTTTTCATATATTTCATAAAAATATATACATATTTTTACATCCTCAAAGGGGAAGGGGCTTCCCTTTTGCATCTCCAGCTCCAGCATTTGGCCACAAAACATTAATACATACCACAAGGAATTACAGTTGGGGGGGGGGGGGATGCCCTAAACATGCTCCTTCCAAATATCGAGTCTTTATTATTTTCTAAATCCAATTAGCGGTTCCATAGTGTTACTCAATCACTAAATGCGTTTAGTACATATTTGTACTAGCCATTTAGCAGTCGCACATCCTCTGTTTTAGCGAATCACAGGCTTTGCGGGCGCCAAATAACTTCATACATCTGGCACAAAATGATGGACTTTCTACGAGGGAAGGAACAACCATGATCTGGGTCCAGCTTACTGAGACCTTCATGGTGAATGACTCCAGGAAGTGAGCTGCTCAGGAGCCACTATAGTCTCCAGCACAACTGGGTGTGTTTAACCTGAATGGCAGGCATCCTTTGTTTGTGACTGATGTGCTTGTATCATCAAAGTAATACATCTGTTGATCAGCCAACGCTGCATTTTGACCCATTTTAATTTGTGGCAGCTTATAGTGCTGATTTGTCCTATTTTCAGGAGATAGAAAGGGCTTCCCTTTTCACCGGAGGTCTTTTGGAAGTGCCCCCATGGCCAAGACTGGTTCCCCCGGTTCAAGAAGCGCGTGAACTATCTCCCTAAAAAGTTACATTTTGGAGATACCGACATTTGATGTCCAGGTTGACCCTAACCCTAATGGAGCTGATATGACCCGGTGGGTGATCCAGGTCCCACAAGAGCCCTTCAACTGGAATTTTGTTTAGGACAACCTATAGCCTCCTAAAGTTGGATTCCCCCGAGGGTATCTATTGGAATTGCCAGACCAATTCTCTGCACCTATAGCCTCCTTCCTAGTGTCTTTAGAACAGAATTTGGTAAAATAGATGTCTTCAGGCTATGTCTCATTCCCACTTTTTCAACCTCTATATGCTTTTGTATGCTTATTAGTAGGGCACTAAGTGACTAGAGACACTCCTCAGTGAACTATACACCAGCCAGTAGTCCCCTCTGAATTTGTGGATTGGGATTTAGTTCATGTGTGGATTGGTGGAGCACTGGCTCAGAGTCACTGAGCTATTCACCTTGAAACCAGAGCGGCTGTAGTAACAACACTAGGCATATTTCAACACTAAAGATGCAGTGTAGCAGTTATATTATAAGGGTCTCTACTATGACATCGAGACTAGGGTATTTACAAGTGTCCTAACACATAGTCATCTACCTATGACATTTGTTCATCGCAGTTCCCTGCCTATGTAATTGAACATACATTTAATACCAAACTTTATTAGTATTTCAGCTTAGCAAGATCAGTAATTAACTTGGACACACAAAAAATTGAGCATCACAAATTCAATGTATTGATATATTCAAATGTTTTTAATTGTCCCATAATAACATGACAAACCAAGGTCACTGAGAAGAACTGGGATGTGCAGATATTTTCCATGAATTTCAAATCTTCAGTAGGGCCTTCTGGTTTTGTTTGGTGGGGCTAATTTAAATTGCCCTGCTTTTCTCACGTATTTATAATGATCTATCATTTTTAAATGTAATATCTCTGACTGTAAATTCATTTTATAGGGTGTGATTACTGTGTTTGTTCTCGAGTTCCTAACCTCTGATCAACTCCTTGACTGCTCAAGCAGGTTGCCCTTGAAGTGTCATGAGTAAAACAGCAGTAATTATATATATATAATTGACCTACAGTAATGTTTGAGTCCCTGGGAGACCAGTGGTAAGTGACGGTACCATCACCGTCCTGGCTATTAACCATTGACTATCGTATAAGTATCTGAACAATGTAAGATCAAAAACATAAATGTATGCAGAACTCACAATAGGTCTTCATACTCTGGTTTGTAAGCTAAAATGTAATTGATAATTTTAAGTGCTGATATCCTCTGGTGCCTATGAGTTTTCAGTCAGGTAAGTCGTATGCACGAACCGTACCACATTGAGGGAAGTGGGCATGTCTGAAGATTTTTCCAAAGGTTTCCTACCTCAAAAAGTTTTTAGAAAAATGGGCCCAAAGCTTGCTTCCTAACAGACAATCATTCAAAGAAATTGTCTATATGGCATTACATTTTAAAGACAGTTTTGAAGGGGAACTAATGAAAATTCAAAATAATTTGGGATCTGCTAACTGACACTGACTCTTGTGGCAGTCCCTCCCAAGCACTTTAAAAAAAAAAAACTTTGGCAAAACAATGTTTATATCGCTGTTTTCCAAAGAAGTTAGCTGTTAGTTTGGATATCTGGGCATGCAGTTTCTTATGATCTATTGTAATAGTTCGACATTTATAAAATCATCTTCTTTTACTCTGGCCTCCCATTTCCTTTTCAATTCTTCTTGTCCAAGTAGATTCTCAACTGTATTGTAAGACTTGAATCTGCTTGGAGGGACAGAATAGGAAATTGAAAGTTTTCACAGCTCTCCTTATGTCAGGCCCTCAAGTTTCATTGTCACATAGCAAAGCGTATGTTCAAGTTATGGAGATTTAGGATCCATATGCCGAGTGGTTATAAGATCTACTTGCAAAGTGGAATAGATGGGTCTTCTTGTTTTTCAGAACTTCAGAAAATTCTGTGAGTATTATGAGTGAGATCAAAAGGGATGGCCTTTGTAAGCTTAGGGATCTGCCACCAAAAGGGATTTACTCTGGATGGCAGACAGACATTCGGCTTTGGCAGTCTGATTTTAGCCATGTGGTCTGTGTGTGTGGCCTCAAAATGGTTTGTGGGTTAGGAGCAGGATGTTGATGTCAGCACATTATTTTGTCTGGGGGACTCAGTGATATGGCCCAATATATTTAAACCAAGTATGATAAGGGTGTCATAGTTGTGGCTTGCTGCTAGGTGTTGAGGTTTGTAGCCCAGAGCCTTGCATAGCTGGATAAAGTGAGTCTGGGTGTGACAACTGCAATTAGTAATAAAATCGTGTGGTGCAGCTGTAGGTGGGGAAGGTCCTGTATGGTAAAAAGAAGTCTGTGATCTCTGTCACTTATTACACAAAATACAAGTTGGCATGTATGGTTTTCCTAAAGATACAGCCATGCATTCTAAGGGTCAGGGTCAAGGGCATTAAGTAAAGTCAATTGGTATTTTAGGAAATATGAGTTTTACGTGCAAGTGGGATATATCATCCTCGCCCAGTAAAGTTGTTCAATGTGCCACGAGTGGGTCATAGAAGCGATTCCCCATGTACTATTCATCTGTTCTGCCTATTACCCTTCTCGAAAGAGATGGATACTCCAATTATGTTGCCCTTTGGGTTTTAGAAACTTCATTCCAGCCTTAAAAATAATATGCACTGACACCTTGCCTGCTGGAGTAATTGTTTATACTGTGTGAGTTAACAGGAAACATGTATGACTGGACTTTTAGGTTACTTATTTTTAGCATTATCAGGTGATTTAATTGTGTACTTATTAATTGTTCTGTACATTTTAACATTCTCTAGTATTTAAGTTTTTATGTATGCTGTAAATTGTTTTAAGATGTGTTTTATGGGGTTTATCCCCGAATAAATAGAATGGTGAAGTAAAGTCAGTTAACTAGTGCAGATCTAGGAGGGTGACTTTAAACATCAAAAGCATTTGGTCAGAGTGCATTTTCATTTGTCATGTCCTGGGTGTGTGCAGAGCAACCAGCAAGACGCTGAGGTCTGAGTGTTGTTGACATACACCTGGAGGCCAATCTTGTATCAGCAATGTGTGCAAATCGTACCATCCAGGTGTTGATCTGGGTTGCATATGGGGAGAGCCTTGTGGCACCCTACGTGTTATATTTGATTTTGAGAACATAGTGTCTCTTTGTGACTATAATGAGCAATTAAGTATGTACAAGATTAGAGAGACGTTCCATCAACATCCATGAAGTCCGTCCTGCAGTGATGGAAAATACAGTGGCTAACTGTATAGAAGGTCGGAGATAAATCCATTATTATCAATGCACACTTTGCCCTGTTCTCTGGACTCTAGCAGCTTTTCTCTGATGACCCAGAGAGTAGTTTCAGTACCTCAGTGACATTGGAAGCCAGACTTGTAATCACTGAGTAGCCCAGTCTGTTAGAGTAGACAAAGACCTGAATGTTACCACACTTTCTAGTGATTTGGCTGCACAGGGTGGGCCCAAGTTAGACCTGAAGTTCGATAGGACACCTCGTCTAGAGAGGGCGTTTTATGACTGGGTGATGACAGTCTCCTTGTACTTACATGGGATAATGCTCTCGAAGAGACATGCTTACGAGTTAAGTAAGGATGGTTATGCAAGCCGAGAGATCCAGTGTCACTTCTGTGAAGGTGCATATGAGTGTTTAAATCCAATAAGAGTTTTAGCAGTGTAGAATTCTGAGATTGGAGTGAAAACTGAGAGCTATCACAGAATTCGGAACAAGGTTGGTAGGTAGAAGTAAAGGTTAATAAAGTTGGTTTATAAATTGGCCCAGGGGAATACAGTTTTCTCCCAGAAGTGTTGAATTATTAAAATTCTCACTATAGCAGAGTGTTTATTACAATAGAGGTGTAATCAAGGAGCCGAACAGGTCTGGGCAAGTATTGTGAGCTCACTAGAAATGTGTAACTGTTCCTTGTATGAATCGTCCGCTTTAGTAATACTGTTGTAAAAATATGCTGCACGGAATTTTAGATCAGCTAGCCTATGGCCTTGGTGCATATGGCAGGCTGTGAGATCAGAAAAGTCTGTGGTTTTCCTCTAGAAACGTTATGGTTGTTCGCATTTGCAATGTGGTGGTTGCCTTTGAGCCATTTGTTGGCCCTCAGTTTGCTGGGTTTAGGTCTACTGCATTTCAAAAGTGCCACCAGGTCCAGGGCTTGATGTACCCTATTTGAGAGGCAAACTGATCGGAAGGAACTACTTGAAGAAGACCTGGTTGGGTTTCCTAACCCAAAAGTGTGATTAGTGTTAGGACAGTAGTGGAGCTTGTTAGCTCTCTTAAAAAATGTAATGGGGGTGTCTGATCCATTGAGTTGAGGTACACTACTTGGAACTGAGAGAAACAGTAAATCAAGTCTGTGGGCAACTTCGTAAGAGTTGCTGAGCGGGCCATGTGAAAACTAGGCTATCTGTATCTATAATGACAGTGTTTTAAGATTGATTGCAGGTACTGCTCTAGATCACTGAGCTGTGCTCGAAAAGCTACTTGGTGTATCAGAGAGAAGAAGATGATTGTTGTTGTGAAGGAGATAGTGGGCTTCATCTTGCTTTTTGACTACAATTTGCTTGACGAAGGCATGGCTTTGCTGTGTGATCTTGTATTTGGTAGCATCTGACAAGATGAGTGCTTTCCTGTTAAATGTACCAGTGTTTCTGTTTCGCCCAGGATGTGGTGGTATCATGAATGCTGATCATCTTGTTGGTGCTGAAGAAACTTTCAGATGGTGACCTCTGGCAGTAGGGCCCTCCAGAGAGTAGGGTCAGGACACAACATTGTGATGCCTAATGGTTTCCTTATATTGGCTAGTGGCTGATTTGGAGTATTTTTGCATGGGGGCTAGAGTTTGTACCTGCTGCTTGCCTGGTCTAAGTAGGGCATATGTGGAAAGGTTTTGAACAGCGTTGAATAAGGGGTTCTTCTTTAAAGATCAGTGTGGTTGAGGGGGTCATGAACTGCCTCAGCAGAAGTTATCTGATAACATGGATGGCAACAACAAAGTGCTATTAGCACTGGGGAAATTATTTACAAAGTTTAGTAATTATTGATATCAAATCAGCATGAAAAAACATTCAAGTATATGCCCAAAATACATTGAATATGTTCTCATTTTGCCTCAGAATATCAGCTTGTCACTTTGTCCCAAACACTGACTGCCAACCCACGCTCTTAACCAGCGCAGCAGCTTGTAAGTTTTGTAGTAACGTTTTGTTTGTGTGGAAAGTACAGCAGTAGGAATGCTTCTTTATACGCCTGGGAAAGTGACTGCTTTATATGGCTGCCATTTCGTGGCAGGAACAGTTCTACATGTTCAACTATAGCTTCATATGTCCAGGAATGGGACGTTTATGCCCGTGCACAACCTTAAGCTTTCAGATGCAGCTTAAGGATAGCCTGATAGTTCAGGTACTGCCACACAATCCTAAGTAATGCCTCATGTGAGCTTGCACTGCTGTCCTATCATAGGAAGAGCCTCAAACACCCTTGGGAGGCTGATTTGCCCGCTCTGTATCAGATGGAAAGCTTCAACTATCCTATGCCCAGGTCATTCATCCTGCACCCACATACTATCTCATATACAGAGTTGCATAAGGTTAAACAGCACTTACAGCATCATTGCCCGGGAGCAACTGTCATATGCTTGAGTTATCAACTAAAACACCCAGGAACTCCCTCATATGCCCAAGCATAGCCTGACATGCTCAGGAACAACCGTGATACACCCCTGGACAGCCTCACTTGCCCAGTCATAGTTTCCTTTGGTTAAGTTCAACTATTGTCACTCAACAGTACAACTTAGCTCCCTAAATGGGAGGTTTGATAGGAGTGTATATTGAAATCACAATTTATGGTTTGGAAAAAATAGACTTCATTCACATTTAGTGGCATGCTTCATCATTGGGCTCTTCATCCGGGCATGAATTCTGTCATGTTAGGATACACCATACAGATGGTAGCACTTAATATTTTGTGAAAGGGATCCGAGGTCGTACTTTATTGCATTTGGGTTTTTTTCAGACAAGATTAAAAATATGGGAAAGGGAAATTAGTATTCTACCATCATAATTCTTATTCAACATGTTTCAGCCTTTTTAATTTCCACTAAAGTCAAGAGGCTTTCATCAGTTTATAGTTGACACAAAAACCAACTATACAAAACAAGAGCATGATAAGGTAATAGCTCAGTTCATGGTCTCAGGTTTTTTCCCTGTTCTCAAGGATAAGAGACTTCATCAGAGAGGAGAGCAGTGCTTAATTTGTCCCGGTGATTTCCAGTGCTCGCCACCGGCATTTAATTGTCAGCACCGGTTCTAGTGACAGTCCACCACATGGTGGCGCGATCTTTTTTAAATATTGAGATGAGCACAACAACCGGGTTTATTAAGTCACTATACACGAGATTGATGCCCCCGTTGTTTGCATCTCTCCTTGCTGGTCATGTGTGACTACAGGGAGATATTCCTCTCTCATCTCTGATGAGGCCTCTTGACCTTGGGTACAGGATAAAATCCTGACACCAGATACAGAGTGATTGTCTTTGCATGATTTTGTTTGTTCTGTTGGTTTATGTGTTGACTATACCAGGATCACTGAAATGACACACACAGTCTTATGCAAGCCTCTTGACCTCAGTGACAATTAAAAAGGCAGAAACTTGTTGACCAAGAATTAGGTAGTGGGGTGCTAATTTCCCTTCACCATCGGAGACCACATTCACATGCACTGCATCACTTCCTGTGTACATCCTCACATGTTTACTTACGCTATTGTAAAAACATACACTTCCATACTCCCACCATTGCTTACCTATGGCTCTTCTGCTGGCTTGCGTCCTCTTGCTATAAGGCTTTTCATAGTGCAGGGCCTTGGCCGTGCTGCCTGCTGCTCTTCTCCCTCTCTGTGGGAATGGTCAGCCAGGGCAAGGAACAACAGGACCATTGGAATCCAGCCCACCAAACTTTCTGCTAAAATAGTGATAACTAATGCAGGATCATGATTGGATATTAGGCCGCATATATGGATTTGGTGATGGTTTGCTATTTTGATAAACTGAGTATGTGACGTACACATGCAACTTGATAAACACCGCTTTACTTTAGCTTGGGATGCAGGCTTTAGACATGGTATCAAACCTAGCACTCTGTAAACTAATTTAGCTGATAAAGCACAAATGTATATGTGTTGTGACTGGGCTATAAGCCTTGTGTTTATAAGTTGATAATGAACATGAGTTTCTTACCATTTAGTATATCCTCACGTCCTCTGCACCTTGCGTTTTATTAATGGGTAATATATGTGCGTATATAACACATTTACTTTATCCATTTTGGAGAGGGGCTTTGGGAGAGTGGAGGCCCCACCAATCCGAACTGGTCTTACATTCCCTTCCTATACTGTGTTTAAAAGTTGTGGTGACTACAGAAAGGTACCCCAGGTCCTCCTCAGTTGGGGGTCTAGTGACCCATCTGTCATACCTTTGCCTAAGAAAGTGGTTTGAATTACACATTGCTTAACCTTTAAAATGGTGCGGATTTTAATGTGCGTACATAGCTACCTAAATGTTTGCGTTTTTTGTGGTTCAGCCCAACTGTATTCTTCCTATCAATAACAATAATTAAATGACCAGTTAAATGAACTGCATATTAATGTTTTATTAAGCACTGCAATCAGCTTGGCCACAGACAGAGCTGCAGTTTCCCTTATATCAGCGCACCAGTACATAAGGATTTCTTTCTTCTATATTTTGCAGGTGTAATGCACTCACCAGGCTTTGAAGGGAACAGCAACATTAGTTTCCAGACGCTTCTAAATGCAGATAGCCTCTACATGGTTTCTTATCACACACTTCTTCTAAATTTGAAGCTCTCCAACTATGACTACTACAAGAAGAAACCTTCCCTGGCACCGGTGACTTTGGTAAATGATCAACATTACTTGTCTTTAGTAGATACAGGAAAGAGGCTTGTTTATTTTAGTTTGGATATATTTACAAAAAAGGTGTGCCCACACATGAGAAGTCCAAATTAAAAATGTATCTTGTTTCTATCCAAATATTTGTCTATTTTCTTCTGATGCATAATTCTCCCTCAGATTCCTCTTCTTTTGAACATCACCAGGCATCAGACTGGATCCAGAAATGTTTGCCATATGAAGTCACTGGAGCCATATAGCACCACCCTAGCACACGGATGTCAGTTCCCTTTTTCTGCTCTCTGTCACATGGATCCAGAGTTTCTCTATGTTTTTCCCATGTGATTTTTTTCCCCAAAAAAATTGCTGTTGTGCGTTTTTGAGACATGTCTCCCCCGAGAAATCAGGATTCAAGCCTTGCCACTCCTGCCATGGAAAACCAAAGTCTGCATAGAACACCCTCAGGATGTCAGCCTGTGGGGCCTGAGGCGGAAGCATGACTCAGGTGACAAATGTGACGTCATGCATGCCAAGTCCATCAAGGAGGGCAAGGTTAAACTCTTTATGACACAACGCTGGTCATGGTTAAGGCTGGTCTTAAAGTCACCTGTCATCCTAGCTATCCAAAGAGAAATGATTGAAGCACAAGAAGAGAAGAAGAAGGAACCATGACTCTCCTTGAGGTCCTGAAGTAGGTCTCTTTGTAGGTCTGCCTACAGTGGGGGCCTCCTCGCGGCCAGAGCTTGTTGACTCTGCCAGAGGAGCCACTCTGGGCAGCGTTACCAGCGCTGGCTCCTGGTCTGTGCCTGTCCTTGGCACGCTGCCGGCTGCCCTTTGTGCTGTAGGGTCAGTGCCGGCTCCAGTTCTGGGCCCATTACCTGTTCCTGTTTACTTTGCTAAGAAATGCAGTGTAAGTGTTGGAATTGCCCCTCACTACAGTGGTGGGCAGATCTAATATACTGACAGAGGTCTTGAAGCTTGCTTCAGTAGCATCAGAGCCATTGCTTCCTTTTAATGATGCCATGCTCGACCCCAACTGGGTAATTTGGGACAAGCCCACCTTTTCTTCAACCGGCTGATTGCCAGGTGGTACTGTGCCGGCCCAGTAGATCCTGCCTTCCTCTCAGCCCATCTGTTGCCTGAAAGCGTGGTGGTGCAGGCCTCGTCTTGCACCAAGGAGAACCCAAGTGCGATCCTTACAGCTCTTGAGGACAGGAAATCCAAGAAATGGGAGGCAGAAGGGAAAAAAAGTTTTCTCTGCCAGCAGCCCAGCGCTGATATCTATGAACTCCACATGTGTGCTCGCCAGGTATACCTTGGTCTTGTGGGAAATGGTGAATATGATGATGTAGAGTTTATTAGATCACCTAAAGGACCATTTTGCTGGAGTGGTGACTGATGGGCAGGACGCCTCCTAACTAAATTGGGGGAGGCTGCGCTATTTGTCTTTTCATAGCCCTGGGGAGGCACCAATGGCTGAGGTGCACCGGCTCCTACGGTGATGTGCAGGTGGTTCTCATGGACATGCCCTTTCATGGGGATCGCCTGTTTTGAGACAAAGCTTACTCTGCTTTGGAGAGAGTCAAGTCAGGAAGGGCTCATACCCTGCCCTTGGTGTTTCAATCCCCAGCCCAAGACTACAGGCCATTTCAGAAGTTTTGGGGCTTATCCAGGGGATTTATTTTTGCCACTGTCAACCCACCCAGCACATCCGGCAGTATGAGGGGAGAAAGACAAAGGAAACGTCAGACAGATCAAGCAGTTCCTTTAACTTCTACTTATAAGACTGTGCGCAGCCTGTAAGAGGGAGAGTGTCTTTGTTCTTGCAGGCTTTAGAGTCCATCACTTCAGACCACTGGGTCTTACCGATCATAGAAAGGGAGTAAGCCCTTCCCCTACAACAAACAACTCTTCAGGTACCACCCTCCCTAGCTACTAACAGTGCTTTCTGGTTGCCAAGAAGGATGGCAGTCTTCATCCAATCCTAGACCTTGAGCTTGAACTTTTATGTTTGCAAGAAGTTCGGGATGCTGTCCTGGCTTAGATGCTTTTGGTGCTGGTAGCAGAAGACTTGATGGTGTCAGTCGATTTGCAGGATGCGTACTTTCACATACTAAACCTGCACTGACACAGGAGGTACCCACTAGTCGCAGTAGGTTCTACCCACTGCAAGTGATTTTTTTTGCTTGCTAGTTCTGCTGGCTTCCTTTATTCTACTGGACATGCATGCACACTAGCACATAAGGCTCTCCAGTGGTGCCTTTATCAGCAATTGTTCCGCCATCGGTGACACCTGGCGAACATCTTCAGCTCTTCCCCAAACACTAGGATAGACTTGCACTGTTGGTCGGTAGAAGAACACCTACCACAAGGATGTCCTTTTGCCCTCAACCAGCAGTGACCATGGTAGTGACGGATGCCTACACGTTGCGGTGGAGTGCGCATCTTGAGGAATTGGAGATCAGAAACCTTTGGATTCCAGAGCAGTAGATCCAGCATATCAACCTGCTTGAGTTGCTGGCACTTCATCTGATATCCCAAAGCCTTCCTGCCCTTCCTTCATGTCCAGGCTGTCCACATATTTGAAGACAGTATGACCTTGATGTGGTATGTCCACAAGTAGGTGGGCATGTGGTCTCATTTTCTCTAGCATGAGCTCTGAGACTCTGAGCTTGGGGACATGCACATGGGATCTGGCTAGTCGCCAGCCATCTGGCAGGCTCTCTGAACACCAGGACTGACAGCCTGATTCGGGTTCATGATGCCCCAGGAGTGTCTTTTTCATCTGAATGTGGTCCAGAACATCCTTGCACTGTGGACACACCCATTAGGTGGACCTCTTTGTCACTCCTGTGACTGTGTACTGCTATTAGGGCAACATCTCCAGTAATTGTTGCCGGAAGACCTGGCATATGCTTTTTGGTTGAGGTGGAATTGTTCACTTCACTACAATTTTCCACCGTTTTATTTATTTTATTTTCGGTTTTTATAAAGCGTGACACTTATCCCAAAGGGGATATCACGGTGCTATTGCAAGCCATGTAACATAGGTAGAAGTACTGTGTGAGTAAGAAATAGAATAGACATTTATTTTGGAAAGAACCATATTATGAGCTTCTTTCTTATCCAAGATAGTCATTAGTACAGCGAAGATATAGTGGCAGTAGATTCCAGTGTGCTGCAGCTAAATGTGTGAAAGAGCAGCCCGCGCCCTTGCTTTTTTCACCTGTTTAGTTTTAGCAAAGGCAAGATTAGCGGATCTCAGACTTCTTGTGGGGTTATAAAACTCAATTTTAGATCGAAGGATCACATGACTTGTGTTGTGGCGGGCCATATGTGCATGGCACAGAAGTTTGAATTTAGCCCTTAAACTGATAGGTAGCCAGTGCAGGGTTTTAAGCAGGCATATGCGGAGCTGTACCTGTCTCGGTTGCATATGAGTTTAGCAGCCATGTTCTGAATAACCTGCAGGCGGGAAAAAAGATGGTCCGGCTTCTCAAAGTGGAGGGCATTACCCTGGTTCAATCTACTTACCACAAGGGCTTGGACTATGGTTCTACGCCAATTGACTGGAATCCAGGGGAACAGTTTCTTAAGAGGTTTCAACAGCCCATAATATTTGCCACATGTAGCAATAACTTGCTCATACATTGCTAAGGACTCATCAATCAAGAGCCCCAGATTTCTTACCACTTATTTTGCCTTTTGGCAGGTCCCAAGGAGCCTCACCACCATAATGGATCCCAAATATTGTGGGCACCTCCAAAAAGCAGACTCTCTGTTTTTTCAATGTTCAGCTTCAGACAATGAGTCCTCATCCCACTGGCTAACTCCTTGAGGCCGCCAGGAAGGTTTTGTCAGATTTGTACACGTTGCTCACCTAAGCAACAGATTTTAAAGCCCCACTTGCACACCAGCTTAGCAAGGGCTGCAGCATACACATTAAAAAATGTTGGGCTCAGCGACGAGCCCTGTGGCCCCCCGCAGTTGGATCTACGGGGAGAAGATCATTTAGTGCCCAAATGGACTGACTGAGTCATATTATTCAAGAAAGAACCAAACCATCGTAAGGCAGTCGAATGACGCCCAACCTCATGAAGTTTGTTTACAGTCAGAAGCAGACCTTTTCTCCCATTAGAATGGGCAGCTTCTGTACCACAACCTCCAGAGGTGCCAACTTCATGTTAGGAGATTAAGCGCAGACACCTGAAGTTCTTTCATTTGCATTTGGATTCGGTCAATATCAGGTTGTCAGCTTGTTGTCCCACCCTAAAATCTGCCTATTGAGGAAGGTGGATCTGCTGTGTTGCATGATGTACAGAGCAGGATGTGGACCTACTGAAGGCTCGTCTGTCTAATGTTTTGCAGTTTGCCCTTTCTCTAGCCCAGCAGGGTTGTGCTGTGAGCAATGTCAAAGCTACATTGCTGTTCCTGCAGCATTTGCTTGTATTCCCCTCCAGCCTCCTTGTTCACGTCTTCAGGTCTCCTTGAATTTTTAACTCAAGGAGCCATTGGGCTATGTGTTGTCACATGCACCCCCTGTGATGCCCCTATGGTATCTGAGTCTTGTTCTGACTTTTTTTTTGATCCCCTGCCTAGTTTTTAGTTGGGGTTGTTGACATTTCAAATGTTTTTTCTTGCAGCAATCA
The DNA here is from genome assembly GCF_964204655.1 of Triturus cristatus. NCBI lineage: Eukaryota > Metazoa > Chordata > Amphibia > Caudata > Salamandridae > Triturus > Triturus cristatus. Next base: position 1,400,112,610 of record NC_140589.1, read on the forward strand.
CTTCAGCTAGTTGCGTCCATCCGCTGTTCACATGCACCTATCCACACAAATAGGTCTTGAGAACTTAAGTGACTTTCCTGCTTAAAGTGGTGCCCCTCCTCTCCATCTGGAGTAATCATTATGCTTGCTGCTTTCTTCCCTTCATTCTGTGCTTAATTTGTAAAAGAGTAAGTGGCAGGGCCCAAGGTTTTGTTCAGAATCTCACATCTGGCACTATTAAAGGTCGGCGTGCTAAACACTAAGGGCCCATTACCGAGTGTGGTGGTCCTGGAGCGGGCTGCCAAGGCACCACCCACTCCAGGACCACAAGACAGGGCCGCCATCCACCTGTCAGATTACGAGTTATTCGTGGTCTGGCGGGCGGCGTGGTGGTTATGTAGCGATGCCTTTCAAAGGCACCTATGTATGCTTTGAAAAGGCATGACTGCAGGACCGCCACAGCGTGTTCCAGCATGGCATGGACTGTGAAGTCCATGCTAATGCTGGAACTGGGGTTGCATGCACACCCTGCATGCATCCACATGAATGGGGCACGAGAGGGCCCTGTAAGGCCCCCTTAGTTTCATAACTGCCAGAATTTTCACGGCAGAAGAACCTCCATGACACTGCTGCGGTCCAGAAACTCGTAATATGCGTGGCTGTGTCGCATCAGCACCACCAGCATATTGTGAGACCTGGCGGTTGCGACGGTACTATGGTGGTCCAACTTCCAAAGTTGTAATACGGCAGTCGAACCGCCAGTGCGGCGGTTGCTGGACTGCCGTGGTCCCGCAAGTCTGGCGGTCCTCGGACCGCCAGACTAGTAATCAGGCCCTAAGGCTTACTAGTCTTGATTCCACATCAAAATCTGTTAATTCCCCACTAGACTTCTTTATCTCAATCTTACAGGTTCTTTTTCACCTCTTCTTTCTCCCATTGTCCACGTTTTGCCTACTTTCTCTTACTCCTCCTTTCCCCATTTTTCTTTTTTTTGCCTCTTGCTCTGGATCAGAGTCTGTTGAGGAAACATAAGCGCTGTTACCCAAAATGAGTGCTAGTGGGCCCCCCGCAACCACCATCTCAAATGAAGCACAGCTTTACCACCTTCCCACCAAGGAGGAGTAGTTACAACATTGGCTAGATCCTCGTAGTGCTCTGAGTAAGTACCAAACTTGGGAGATTAGTACTGACGGCCACCTCTTGGTTCCGTATGTAGGCAGCAAAAAGGCCAGTGTGATCCAGAAGGGCGCCTTGTCACTATGGATTGTCCTGTGCATTAAAATAAATGTTCTGTCCTTGTCAAGAAAGAACCACCTGAGGGAATCCATGCTTATCCACCTGTCTTCCATGTCAGCACTTGCCAGTGTTTTTCCTGTGACTGATATTTGAATCAACCAGCTGTGGTTACAATGAGCCCCCCACTCCCCCCTTAGACTAAAGGCTGCCCTCAAAGCCAAGGTTAGATATGGATCTGGGTTCACTTTTTATCCTCATGGATCTATTGGACCTACCTCAGCTTCAAGTACCACAGGATTGACTGAGAAACTTCCTAGTCTTCCTTATCAATGTGGTTTCATTTCAAGATCCCATTTCCAGGATGACTGTGGAGCCTCTCACATCGAAGGCACTAGTCTGAAAATAACACACTGTCCAGGAGCCTCCGTCAGGGTTATTCGGTGGTGCTCTCCCATTGGCCAGAGCCGTCCCCATTCTTTCTCTTTGTATCACACCTTATGGCACAGCAATGCTTCATTTTCTAACAGAATGAATGCCGATGCCCAAAGCTTTGGCCAACAGCCTGGGTCATTCGCTATTAAATACCAGCAAGCTGCATAGTCTTTGATCTACCTCCTGCCTCTTTAATCCACTACCAGACACCTCTTTATCTCACTCTAGGCTAAAGCTAACCACTGCTATGTCCCTCTGAGATGGGTTTACCGTCTTTCCCTTCCTCCTTCTTTCCCGTTTGTTTTTCTCCCTCTAGCTCTCCGGAAAGGACGATCAAGAAAAATACGTGCCAGATGCTAAAAATGAGCGACAGTGGCCACTACCGGCAACCACCGGCTCAAATTAAGCACTGTGGCATAGTGACAGTCTCAGACCACAACGTTTGGAAAAACTGCATTAGTAGGATTGATTTTATCCATGCACTGTTGGATGGCACAGCCATATGCCTCAAACAGAAGGAAGCAAAGACAAGCCCCATGAGAATATCTGGGTGGCCTTTAGTTGTCTGAGGTCAACATGTTTCGTGTCTTCACTGCTCCAAGGTTGAGCGACACTTCTTCAGGACCGTGGGTAGATCTATATATATATATCTCGGTTGTGGTGGTCGGATAAAAAGGGATCTACCCCAAAAGTAAATAAAAACCTAATTCAGGATCTTGTAGAAAGTCTCCGCCTCAAAAGAGTAGGATCGAAGGCTTCATAGGTGAAGGAGGAGTGACCTGACCTCTGGAACGGGCCCACCTAGAGAGGGTGCGGGCTTGCCACTGAGCCAACGTGTCTTCTCCTCACTTGAATATACAGTCAGTAATGTCAGCCAAATAATACTGGTTAGCAGACCCACCTCCAGAAAGAATGGCGTCAGAAGTGCCGTCCTATTTAGGGCCACACCTCCAAAACCTTTCCACCCAGACCTGGATCCTGTGCTCGGTGTCTTAAGCTAGAGCTCAATTATGAAACCTAATAAGGCTGACACTGGTCTGTGTTTGCTTTTGTTTCCATCTTGAAGATACCTGGCCAAGCAGTTGGTTCTGGAGTGTTCCTATGGGAGCAGGACTGTGACTGTTTTGCATGTGGCTGGTCTCTGTCTAGAGTGCTATAGTGGGTGAAAAACAACGTTCTGGAATGCGACCGTAGCAATCAACAGTGGCTGGGATTAATTCAAGCATTCCTTCCATTATTTTGTTGTTTTTCCAATTGATGAACTCCAGTTATTATAAATATATCCATAGGAAATAATATTTCTTTTTAGTTAATTTCTTTCAAAAAATTCTTGGCCGAAAGTAATATATTCTTGAATGCACCTGATTGCACTTCTGTGTCTCCTTTTGTGACAGAGACCATGGAATTTGTTTTAGTTACAGGAGTATGTTCCTCCGACATGGACACGAGAATTTTTAGACCCTTTCCTTCTCTGCTGTGTGAGGGAAAGGCTTTTTACTTTTTACCTGAATTTCAATTACATATTAAGATGATGCATAGAAAGATTGTTTGCTGTATTTTTATTGTACTTTCATGATTGTGGGTGTATTTCATATATTGCATTGTATTGATGATGGTCCACATCGTTAGATCAATAAGTATTAAAACATTTACAGTTTTTGGTTGCAGTTGTAATTGAATCTTTGTGAATCAACAACATCCATTCTTCTTTGGTTAAAAGTAATTGTAGTATACTCCAGCTTGTTTATACTTTCACTAAGAAGCTGACATGTCTCTTTCCCTCACTTCTTTCATATTATGTTTGAGCTATAATTCAGCTTGTGCCATTTTAAATACATATGTATTTGATAATTATAGTTATGGTAGTGACTCTGTTTTGAAAATAATTTACTATAACTTATGGTAAATCTTTTCCGTGGGTAGATTTATGAATGTACTCTACCTCAGTTTTTATAGTGGCCATGTATTATGTCAAATTCTGTTACTGGATTTTTTAAAATCTAGATCTGGATTGCCCAGTTGATTTAGGGGTTGTCCTTTTTCTAATTATTACAGTGGGGAAATGAGTGACTATCATCTGTCCTCACAGGGCCTCCTTATATTCCCCCATCAATATTGAGCCTAAGGAGCAAATCTGGGTATCACCCTGCGTTTGTAGACCACTCCACTCCGGTGGGAAGACGTGTGTCTGTTTTTCTTTTATCTTGAAAATGGATCATGATGGTTCCTTTGGTTCTAATCCACGGTGGTGCAAATATTCAGACAATCACCTGACCACTTCTTCACTTCCTCACCTTCCTCCAGTGTCCCCACTGCCAACATGGATATGGGCATCACAGAGGTGGTCCTTAAGGAACAAGCATTGGTAAAACCAATAGGTATTGCCTATGCGAGATCTGTCGGCTTTGCCAATGATTTTTAGCCATGTTGCAAGTGGCTGAAAATAAAAAAATAAATCTTTGACAAAGCCAGTGTGGACTGCGTTACAGCGTTTTATTTTTTAACTTGCAGCTATGCACTGAAGCCAGCACTACTGTATAATCTATACTAGAACATCCCTGTAGTCTGGGGGCTGCAAGTGCACTCCTGACTTTTGCATGTGGCCTCCGGTTCAAAACAGGCAGGCATTTATTTACAAGTTAATCGACGTGAAAGAAAGCCAGTAACTAGAGTGTCCTACATAATTAGCTTTTGGGCCACCTTCATTTTTAAAGACATTCTGCAACAAACGTGTAACATATTTCATACAGCGCACATCCTGAAGGTATGTATTTCAAGATCGTATTATATATAACAATATAGAACAAGTATGCGCAAAGCCAATAGGTTTCGACTATGCGAAATCTATTGTCTTTGTCAATATGTTTTGTACATGTTGCAGGTGACTATAATAAAGATGTCAAATAACAGAAGGAGCTGCCGGCTTGGGGAACGGGGGTCGAGTCTCTGCGTCTGCGCGACATCCTGTGATCCTGACCAAATCATGTAATCTCCTGAGTGGTATAAACAAGCATTTGCAATGCAATAGGTCTCGCAGTTACGCGAGTTTAAGCTATTGGCATTGTAAGTAACAATGCCTTTTATTTAGGTTTTTTAAAAGAAAGCAAAAATAAAAGGTATTGTTATTTGCAATGTCAATAGCTTAAACTTGCGTAACTGCGTGACCTATTGCATTGCAAATGCTTGTTTTATTTATTTATTTAATTATATTTGTTTGCGTGTGAGACCTCGCTTAAATATAGTTAATGGCACAGACTTCACAAATGCGCGGTTCGCGCGATGTTGTTTTCATTCTTATTTTCATTGTGCACCACCACCAGCAGCAGCACCACCACCATAAGCAGCAACAGCAGCACCACCACCACCACCACCAGCAGCAGCACCACCACCAGCAGCAGCAGCACCACCACCACCACCACTAGCAGCAGCAGCACCACCACCACCAGCAGCAGCAGCACCACCAAGAGAGGGGCTTCTGGAAGAAATCCTCCTCCTCACCGCTCTCTGGCAGCCCCTCGCCCCCTGCCTCAGCCCCGGCATCCCCCGGCATGTCCTAGGTGGCCAGCAGCAGCCCCCCGGGACGAAGTTTTACGTGGAACCGCTTGAAGGAGGACACAGGGTGGAACTCACTCGAGAGGAGACTTCCTCCGAGCAAGAGATGAGGGAGGAGGGGAAAGAGTGCACAAGTGCAAGATGTGAGCACAGGTGTGTGGCGGAGTGCTGCAAATCTGATTGGTTGTTTTCCTCCGACAGATGAGACACTGTTGTGGTGACATTAAATAGGGGGTAAAGGCCATTGGTTTCCACATATAGCTTTATAGGGTGGGTGTGTATACTCAGTGCACAGTGAGCCATACCCGGTTTGCTCTGGCCATGAAAACCATTATAGAATGAGCTGTATGGGAAATATTTTGTGTATTTGTACTGTCGTTTCTCACTCGTGTAAAGTAATAAACATCACTGTGTCTCGTCCTGGCCCCTCGGAGGGCTCACCTAACCTTGTATTTGAAGCACCGATTGGACGCTCTGTACCAGAGTGGGCGCAGCGGTGACAGTAGCATCATTCGGGCAGCGCAGGGACGTGTCACTTGTGCTATAAGTGAGCACGTGGGGTACGTTGCAGGTAACAATGACGAGCGAATAGTCGATGCACACCTCTGTATAAGCACCTGAGGAATTGGCGGAAGGAACAAGCGGTCATAATTCACTCAGATACATAAATGAACAAGTTCTCAACTAATCACGGCGCGAGAAGTTCACAGCGCGTCTTACACTGCACAGCTGTGGAAGCAGTCGGGGCCCGCAACTATTAGGTGACGTACAATCCTATTGGCTGCTGACACGAGGCTCCTTTCTCTGCCAAGATGGCGACTAGTTGAGTAGCGTCCTCTGCACCCAGGATCAGCGCCTGACACTGACCGGCGTAGGCGTGGTCTGGTTTCTGTTCCAAGCCGAGGTGTAATGCAAAGAGGTAACGGCACTGAAGGGCGAAGACACGAGCTTCTGTTCCAAAGGTGAAAGGCCAAGATACACTGCTCTGTGATTGCAGCGGCACAGGGAAGCACTATATGGAGGGTAAGTGAAGGGGGACGGAAGTCATGGGTTGTCGGGAAGTAGGAATCTACGATGGCCGTGTGGGAGGATCAGAGGTGTTTGTGGATGAGAGGACAGGCACTTTGGAGCAGCAGGTGTTTTAAGTAGCTTAGTGGCGGAGTGCGAGTGAAAGAGGAGTAAAAGGTTTGTTGGTCATGTGTTCTGGCAGAATGTGTTGGGGGGTGTGTCAATATGTATAATTAAGAGCGCTGTGGATGAGATGATTGTTGAGGGTAATCTAGAGCTCCGACAACGAGAGGATAGACTGAAATGAAGGCAGACATGATAAAACAAGCTGTCTCCGTGGAGCCGACGGGGGGAATGGAAAGTGAAAGTGCATGAGGCTTCTGAGGACGGAAGGGGGACAGGAGATGTACACCCCGCGTGGCTGTACACATCATTCCAAGCGCGTCTTCACAAGCGCGTACACAGGCACCAATCCGCCAAAAGCCTACGCGTGCTCATCTCCTGTCCCACTTCCGAGGCATATCAGCAACAATAGATCTTGCTGATGACAGCGCTTGGCGCTGCGTTCGCCAGGCGAGACCTAAAAAGTGTCTGTGCAATATAACTTGTGCTCTCAGAAAGCGCTGAAACACTTCCTAGACCTTATAGTGCTTTTTATAAAAGCTGCGCATCCTGTGAAAAAAGGTGATCTTTACACATTTAAGGTGTGCCAGTGTACTAGGTGAGAAGTGGAAGCATGCGTGGGAGGAAGCCTGTGAGGGGATAGAGGAAGGGTCAGGAAGTGCATCGGCAGTGGTGGAGGAGGCAGCGCCCGCACTGCGCCGCAGGGAGTACTGGGATGGCAGACGGTCAGTAGGGAGCAGGGAAATATCACCCAGAGCTGGTTCTGAGTTGGGGCACAGTAGTAAAATATAGCAGTAATCTGTATTCAGTGGGTTTTCTAGATCTTTTGGCCCCTGTGCCACTGCACCTGCTAGCCCATTCAAATTATGGTCCTAGTGCCTGCAAGGTAACTAACTGCACTTTTGACTTCTTGTTTAGTAGTAAAATACAACAAATAGTTTTCAGTGGGTTTCCTGAACATTTTGGACCCTGTGCCACGGCACCTTCTGCCCCATTCAAATCATGAATCTAATGCCTGCAAGGTAAAAGCTCTTGACTGTTTAGTACTAAAATATAGCAATAATGGGTGTTCAGTGGGTATCCTAGAGCCTTTGGCCCCTGTGCCACTGCTGCACCATTCAAATCATGACCCTAGTGCCTGCAAGGTAGCGGTGCTTGTGACTACTTGTTTAGAAGTACAATTTAGCAATATTTGGTGTTCAGTGTGGTTACTAGAGCTTTTTGGCCCCTGTTCCACTGCTCCTGCTGCACCATTCAAATCATGACCCTAGTGCCTGCAAGGTAGCTGTACTTGTGACTACTTGTTTAGAAGAACAATTTAGCAATATTTGGTGTTCGGTGTGTTTACTAGACCTTTTTGGCCCCTGTTCCACTGCTCCTGCTACACCATTTAAATCATGACCCTAGTGCCTGCAAGGACAAATGAGGAAATCGTTTAATGTCCAGTAATATATGTGTTCCGAAAAAGGCACAGTTGCAGGCAGAATACATAATTATTGTGTAGCTAAACCTAAACACAAGAGCTTTAAAAAAAAGTGCCTTTAAAAATTCTCCAACTCTCCAAAACGAGTTGCCACAGATGCCATAAATAAAGCATATGCTTTACACATGAAAGTGAAAACCAAGCATTGTCAAATTTTGTTACAATATGGCTGGCTCTTTCCTGTGAAAATAAATTATATTGTGCTTGACAGTGAATGGGACATAAACAATGTAAATTGCCCAAGATCACTGTATGTTAGATTGAAACTGAGACTGAAATGCGGTTTTGTGCTTTCTTCCTTAAAAGGCAGGGTCACAAATTAAATTAACTCACCAAAGAAGAGGAACCTTGAAATAAACATATAAATATAAAGATGTCTCTTTAAAAATGCCGAAAATGTATTTCATTTACATGCAGAACTGTTTCATCTTAGTAGTACTAGTGCATCAAACTAAATCAGTGCGGTCCACAAGCCCCCTCCTGAACTTTGCATGCGGCCCCTCATTGAAAACACCCATTGAAAGTGGGCAAGCATTTATTCACAAGTTAATCGATGTGAAAGAAAGCAAGTAACTAGTACATCAGACTAAATCAGTGCAAGTTTTTGTTATTGCAAGTAATAGCTTTCAAACGTGATTTTAGAAACGCGCATGCTTTCACTCATCATGCCCCACGAATGAAAGGCAAATAAATGTTTTGTGCAGCTGAAGAATAAGAATTTTTGAAATGCCAATATCTACAATAAAATAAAAAGAAAAGTGCACAAGCAAGCTCCATGAAGAAAGTAATAGCATTCCTCTTTCCTGTAAACACTCTCACTTTCAAGGCAGCCGAAAGCAACATAAACACCAGGCTTCCTCGAAGACACAGCTTGACATTTGACCTCGGTCTTTGAAAGCCCAGCAAATGTGATGCAATAAGAATAAGATTTATGGCTCTGTTTGTTACAGAAAATGAGTTTGTGGAAGATTACTGTAAACACTGTTTTTGCATTGGGAAGTACGAACTCGGGCTGGACGTCCTAAAGCAAATAAAGCCAGCACATGGGAAGCAAGAAAACGTGAGTTACAAACGACAAAGCCAAGCGTTGGTCAGAATGCATTCCCAGGTCAACTTTCTGAAACTCCACAAGATTTCTTTTGCATACCACACAGTTGCGCTGCCTGGTAGGCTGTGACATAAAAAGGGAAAATCAGCCAGGTGTTTCATTCCAGTTTCTTTGTTGTGGACTTGAGTAACGGGTTCTCAGCACCTTTTTTTTATAAAGCTGCAGCTTTGGCCCCTTCTTTCTGAAGTAGAGTTATACTGACAGATCTACTCTCCGCTCTTCAGATGTGATATTGGCTCCCAGCTTTACATGTAAATGATTTGCATTTCAAGATTCTTGCCTAAGGCCTGCAAACAAAGTATCCTGATTTCCTGAGTTGGCAGAGTGTTTGTATCCATTGCTATATCTCAACAACCTATTATTGAGAGTGCCTCCAACATCTCCGCCACCTCAGAAATCTCTGGACTCTATATGATGTGGTGTGTCTACTTTTGACTTATGCCACTTGGTGATCAAGGCAAAGTCAATTCTGATTCCTATCCAATTTATGTAGTTCACAGTGGAATTGCTAGGCATGACATATGCTCATGCAACCTCCCCACTGCAGAGAGGAGAACATAAATCACCGCAGCCTGATGGCATCTATTTTTAGGTAAATGATAGCCGCCGTGGTTAAACACAGAGTTGCTGCAGATGTTTTCTCGCCACTGGAAATAGGTGTGAATTGCATGCAGTGCTTCCAATTTTAGGAGGAGAGGCACTCTGGGTCAACTGAAGGTTCTCAGCTACAGACCTGGGAAGTCAAGTTCCTTTAAAGAAACATTCTGTACTTAAAGGCAATCTTGTTGAGGCTAAATGTTATTTCTTTTACCTGGAGGACGCGGTGGAGTCTTTTACAGATAGTGAGACAAGTAATACTCTTACACCCACTTATGCAAGCTTGCAGTTGGAATGTTGATTTTGTTTAACATGAACACTGTACTGTCTGCCACTTACCTAGTACATCATACACATCTCGGTAATATTGTGCATGTGACTCATGCAAACACCTCAACTGTGTAAAACTAAGCAGTGGTGCTTCTCCTTCGCACAAAGGATTGTTTGTTATAGAGCAGTGGTCTTCAAACATTTTGATGCCGTTCCCCCCCCCCCACTGGGAAAAAAAATCATTGGGGCCCCCCTCAGAATTTTTCACAATTATACTATTAAATTGGCAATGTTTATATATGGCTATACATATTTAAACATTGCAGTTCCGTTCCGTTACTGTTTTCAAAATGCAATCAAATACATGATTGCCAAACATACTATTCTGGTAAGGCAGGCCTTACTAATGCGTACAAGTATCCACAGTGTGATTATTAAAAGTGGGGGTGGGGTGTTTGGAGAATATTTGCAGCCCCTTTCCTTTTGACACAATCTCCCAGCTAAGATATAAATAGCAAAATATGTTTTTGATGGCCCATTACAGAGTGACTTACCGCCGCTCATTTTTTTCAGCTTAAAACAAAGCACTGTTATCAGCCCAATGCTTCTTTTGGCCAGAGCCTGGCACCTATCCTGGGATCACTAGGGGGGCCCGCCCCCCAGTTTAAAGACCCCTGTTATAGAGTGTTTTAACTTCAAGGACGACTCAGAGTGAGGCATTTTGCCTTTTAGATGGGCTAAGAGTTGTCTTCCCCTAGACAACATACCCTATTCAGATCATCTGCCCTGCGAGTTATCAGGAATGATAGCTCCCATGTGCCTCTACAGATTCTGGTTCTCAGATTTCCTGAAGCTTAGAAAGGCTGTTCCTGTAAGGGAGAATATTCTAACTTATCAAGGTAATCTAATCTGACACTCTTTTCTCATCTGATCAAGGCCTTGGGTCCATATCTTTGCCTTTTGTTTAGCAACTGTTATGTTGTGTAACTGAGTGGACTCATGAAGTTCCCATTTGCAGCTATTGCCTTCTTCAAGAGCCCATTCCCCAGTCAACGCTTTAGTCATTGGCATCAAACTCCAGCTCACCATTAGCTGCAAAATCCTTCCTCTTTGCCAAACTGGTCACCGGATGGCGCCGACAAGAGCCAATGCTATTGCACACATCTATTACTGCAACATCATCTACTTTGGTTTACTCAAGAAAACCATTGCAAGCCTGCAATGGTTACAGAACCAAGCAGTTGCACCATTGCTAAACCTTCGCAAACTTGACCATACTAATGCAGCCGAAGGCACTTTGCTGGCTTCTGGTACAAGCAAGGATCAAATTCAAGACCGTATGCACAATCCACAAGGCTTATTGGGGCAAGAACCAAGAATATCTGAAGAAATTAACTCCCTCTAATATACTCTAACCAGAGACCTTATGTCAGCGTCTACCCACTTGGCCCAAATCAAACATTCAGGAGATTGGAACACCACCTTCCACAGTACGAGGTGTGCATGGTCTTCGCCACCATGTTTCCAAGATGCAGTAGGGCTTTATATTTCGTGTGGTCTGTTTTCCATTAGTTTATTATTTTTTCTGCTTCTCCAACACTCCTTGAATTTGTTTGAGAACCCTTTTTCTGGTTCTCAAACTTAGAATACTGATTGTAACTGTTTTGACAAATAAAGGAGATGTTCGTACTTCTAGTCCCTCTTTAGTGGTGAGTTGTGCCCCCTTGTCCCATTTGGCTCAGTGTATTTTTTTCACGATGCGGCTTTCAGATTGGTTTGTAGACTTCCTGATTCATGTAATGGAGACTGTAGCAAAATGTTTGATCCCTGACAGATAATGAAAGTAAGGAAAAGTTTCATTTCAGATTTGTGTGCATAATTCAAAATGAGTTTGTGTACCAAAATGTGTATATACGGAATTGAACCACTTATACGCCATGTGGGCAAAGTTTAATGGAAAAGTCTCAAAAACTACTGAATAGATTTACACATAAACTGAGTACGGACTCTATGTGGGGAAAGCTCTTCCTTCGTACCATGTTTGGCATAATTCCATTCAGCGCTTTATGATGTAGCAGAGAGCAAAAATGTATATGGGATGTATGACTGGACATGCAACTTTTCCATCACCCTAAATAACCTTTCTTGTCCATTAACCGATCTGCGTGAATCTGAAATGAAGAAACCAAGGTGGGCGCATCAAGTTACGACCAAATTTCATACAGATTTGTCCAGCAGGGAAAAGGCATCTTAACCTGACAAACAATGACATTTCTCACACTATTATGCCATTTTCACAGTACCATTGATGGCATCACAGTACACATTATGGTACTTATATCAACATTAAAATAAACACTAAGTTTACTTTCTTCACCATGTGTACAGTTGTTACTTGCCTGATTATTATATTTTGTAAACAGAACTTGCAAAAATGGTGTTCCCTCCGAAATATTTTATACCACATACTTATATATGAACAGTAGTAGCGTCCACCTTAAGCTGGAACCCTACCTGCACCCAGTACCTACTAGTGGCTACATTCTATCCTATTATTATTCCAAGAGCACTTGTTTCATTATCTCTGCTGTGGTCATCAGATAGTTGCATCTTTGCTGTAGACCATCCAGCACTCTCCAGTCAGCTTCCCAGTTCTTCCAGTAAAAGCATCATTGTGACCGGGACTTATTAAAGAAGGGTGCCAAAGTAATAGTTGCATGTATAGGTGGATCTCCAATACAGAAAGAGTAGCTGCATTCTCTTCTTCAAAACAGATGTTCTGTTCTTGCCCAGGTAGACACACTACTGAATCTTTGCAGATATCATCCTGCCTCTCCCACGGACCACCTCACTTTGCGCATGACCAAAGGAACTGAGCAGTAAAAGTAACTCCAATCTATATTATGGAAAAATCTCTGTACAGCTTACAGTATTGAAGCTGTATGAGACACAGGACATCTATTTGCAAGGTTCTGATACCTAGACCAGATTGATTATCCCCAAAAATTCTTATGTTGCTCAACTTGTGAACTAATAATGACTATTTGATTACTTTCTCTAATGCTGACACCCGATCTATCTGGTATCTGTGTCCTCTGTAGAAGGAGTTTCTCAAGCAAGTGCAGTCCAGCGGAGTGCTTTTGGTTTTTTCGCAAATCTGGATTGAAGAGCTGTACCACCAGGTGCTGGATAAAAATATTTTGGGTGAATCCGGATACTGTGGAAGCCCCGAAGAGCACTGCCTTCCTCTCATCACCATGCTGACTGGTAGGTGGTGCCCTGCCACTCTAAAATAACTCTTAAATAGTTGTTCAAACATCTCTTCTTTCCTGATCTGCCATTGAGAAAGTCAATAAAAAGAGCTTTTATACTTCATGCACTTCTCACATAAATGTATTGTTTAACTAGTTATTGTTCTTTACATAGTTTCTTTTAACTGTTTCTGTATTTTACGAATTCAGAATGCAAATGTCTTTAGTGCCTTAAAACTGGTGAAGTGTATTGCAGAGATGCTTCTCAAATGTGTTTTTTAAACTCTCTTATTTTCTCACATTGAAAACAAGTAACATACAATGTTGGTGCCATTACACTTAAGGACGTATCATTAGGCGCAGTACAATTCAACAGGATAGGGATACATTCATAAAAGACTACGAACTTTACACCATATTCATATAACGTACATGTTGCATATTTGGGGGATTTGGCAATCGGGGGGTAGAGGGGCTTGTATTGGTGGGGATATCAGATTCTAAAACGTTTAGACCACATCTTCAGTCTTTGGGTAATTTATTATCAGTTCTGGTCGGCTTCATCTTTTTATTCTGCTAATGTCCATTCTTGGACATTTGGTATCGAGTCTTTGACTTTGGGAGCCCTAGGGACCGTCATACCCTGTATTACACACGCATTAAGCGTCTAGCCAGTCATAGTGAAATTAACACCTTGTGGTATATGTGTGATGCAGATGTTGACAGGTAAGACGTCTACATATGCTGGTGGCTGGGATCATCAAATGTGTCCATACACGGGTTAACACAATACTTGTGCAATCAATTTTCAGCATTTGGTCTTTGCTGTATGCGGACATTGATATGTCTGACGGTTGCTGGGTGGTTGAAGCATTGCATGTCACATGAGGTGTCTTTGAGCAAACCCTGTGTTACAAGATATTAGGCGGGATACATGGGCTTATCTGAGGCTATTAGACTTTGGCGCACATTTTGCAGGCCGTGTCATCACTGAATATCACAGGATGTGAACAAGACAAGATGGACTCCACACAAAATGAAATACTCTTCCACAACTAGTAGCAGTTTTCTGCTGAACAAGCTATTCCATTATTTCACGCCCCAAGAAACAAAGCACCAGGGGTTTCAATGTTGGCAATAGGTACTTCTTGTAGGCAATTTTAGCTTAAGCGAGAAAACATGGCTGAAGCAGGTTACAGCTTCACTACTAAGTGCAAATGCATGTAAAGTTTGTCACGTTATCAGGCGAGGATGCTCCAAATGCAGCATTTAGATGTCACTTTTATTCCTTTATTAGTTCTGATATTGAAAGTGGATACATATATCTGTTCTGAAATCTTGCAATATTAGTATAGAACGGTAAACAACATTTACCGCGAAACTTTGTCCCCGCAGGGAATCACAACACGGTCGTTACAACTACCGCGTTGTGATTCCGCATATCATTACTCCGCAAGTCGGAACAATGACTTGCAGAGGGGGGGGGGGAAGGTGTTGGATTTAAAATAGTAAATTATACTATTCCAACATCCAGCACCCCCCTCCGCAAGTCGCTGTTCCGACTTGTGGAGCAATGGTATGCGGAATCACAACGCGGTCAATGTAATGACCGCGTTGTGATTTCTTGCGCGGAAAAAGACTGCGGGATGAGGAGATAGATTCGTATAGAACAGTTACAAAAGGCAGGAAAACATTTCAAATAAGTTCTGAATGGCTTTCTTTTACAAAACCATTTTCTCCCGTTAACCTGCATAACTGGTCACAGTGGAGGATGACATGTTCATCGGTGATTGCGAAAGCCTTTGTCTGCTGGTCCAGGGAGGGCTAGTCGGCAGGAAACGGAGAATAAAAGGCCAGAATGTTTAAAAGGTGAGGAGGAGAGAATGAGGAAGGTAAGGGTAGAATCTAACATGGGGAACCTACCTGCAGAAGGCCACAGCAGTGTGTTGCAGCTGTTCCCTAACATTAATGAAGTGTTTTTCTACCAGTTATCCCCTTTCCACACATTTCCTTTGTACCACACTGTTATTAGCTCCGGCCATAGTGAACTCACTTTTCAGGCTTGCCCAGCTTTCAAGAAAGAAAGTTGGTCAATGTTACATTGAGCTGGCCTTGCATTAAGGCTTCTAGGCTTGCACAAATGTGCATACCTGAATTTATTCAGAAATTAACACTTCCCCTACCCTTGCATACAACACCCAAATCCACCAAAGGTACACTCAAGATCACAGATGCAGTCAGTTGATTTGTAGCACATTCAGAAACGGCGCTGGTGAAAAGGAGCAGTCCTATACAGTAGCAGAGTAACATTTTCTTCTAATGCCATTGAAACAGACTCTACCAGAATACAGTACAGTGCAATACAGTGAGGTTTTTTAAACACTCAAATACATTTTTTTTAAACAGCTAAGGAATTCCAAAATTGTCCCAAAATTGTGATAATAAACATAAAGGTGCATGTTATGCTACTAATTGGAAGTGATTAATTTAAATCATGGGTGTACAAAACAGAAGGGCATTTAAATTGGAAGATAGTCAGTGAAGGAACCAGGTGCATATGCAGTCTAAGCATCAACTCAACCCAAGCCCACCTGATGTGTATTGAAAGACTTCTAGTGGGAGATAGAGGCAAGATGGCGGCTGGTCTCTCAGCCGAGTGAGCGCTCGTAGCCTGACCTCCCTGATCCCCCCTGATGTGAGATGCAGGATCGGCATGGACTGTGGAAAAAACTATTAGCAAGCTACTAACTGCTACGAGACACTAATTGCTACCGAAAATGCTGTGGGACTTACTTCTGGCAAAATACTTCGTAGCGGGCTGCCCAAGATTGCTGCGCTTCCGTAGCTGCGGAGGAGTTTTCTGGCGGGTGTCTGCAGGACAAGGCAGGATTCTTGGCCGGTCCGGGATGCCGCCGAAGAGTGCAAGGGGGCGGAAAGACCCGCGGTACAGGAGGAAGCATCATACTGAGCAAGCCTCCGGAAAACGCCTCAAACAAACAACGACGTGGAGTGACTGAAGATTGCAACAGCAGCCCGGTCAGTAACACCGATAGCGGGAAAAGAGTGACTCCCGCGATCTTCATGGCAGCCAGGAAAGGCAAAATGCCGACTATGGGACAGGACATACCTGAGGAAGCTCCGCATCAAGAGACTCTGCCAAGGTGAGCGAGGGAGACGATGGGATCACAGGATCTACTAAGACTAACACAATGTTAGTGAGAGAGGGGGACTCTGAGCTCTGTTCTATTCCTGCTGTGCAAAGACAGGTCTCACTGCCAGATACTAGGAGGGGGGCCTCACCATCCGAGGTGACTTCAGAAACACCTATAAGCCTGGAAATAGAAGCTATGTTGTCTTCTGGCAGCAGGGTGTGTGCAAACAAAATACATAGCTCCAATTACGGTGTAGAAACTGAGGGTGTAAATTTGACGGAGATAGATACAGAGGGGCCCTTTTTCTCGCTCTCAGACCACTCAAGTTCATTGGGTGACGAATCCCAACAGATGTCTGAAGATACTTTCGGCTTAGCAAGTGGGCGGTGGAGCGAAACCAGCAGTATATGTCAGGAGGAGGAGGAGACCCCCGGGAATGATAACAGGGCATCTAGCTCTGGGACTGTACGCAAGAAAACTATACCACACGCACAGTGAATTGATACACAGGTCACTCTAGGTCAAACCTCAAAGGAGAAATATGGCAATGGACCCAATAATATGCCTTTACTGGGGGGGCAAGGCCAACACCGTTCACTCGAGTGCCCAGAGGGTAATGCATTGACAGTCATATACGAGACAATGATGGCACATAGAGAAGAAAGCTGGGCAGAAAGCCAGAAAACTCAAGGCGCATGCAGGAAATTGCAGAATTCGATTCGGAGGATGGCCAAATCCTGTTAAGAAATTGTGGAAAGGATATCCAAAGCCGAGAATCGAATCTCTACTCTTGCGGCTGAGATGGCAGCACAAAAAATAGCCACTGACGCGCTAACAACACACAGGGATGACCTATCCTGGAAGATTGAGGACATGGAAAATCGCCTACGGCGGAATAATTTAAGAATTCTTGGCGTACCTGAAGGGGTCGAAGGTTCAGACCCCCGGAAATTTGTTGTGAAACTTTTTACAGAGGCTTTCCCGGAACTGGCTCAGTAGGCATGGGACACTGAGATACAGCGGGCCCACAGATTTCCCTTTAAACTGAAACAGAATCAAACCAATTTGAGGCCCAGAGCTATAATGATATGCCTGTCTAATTTTCTGGCCAGGCAGGCGTTGTATGATTTAGCCAGGCCAGATAGACAGAGAAAAGCGGTTGGTGTAGAGTGTTTTGTTCGCCCTGATTTCTGTCCTACTACTGTGGAAAAAGGTGGCAACTACGGCAGTTAATCACACCGTTCCAAGATAAGGGTGCACAAGCATTTCTCTTAAGCCCAGCTAAGTTGAAAATAATATATAAAGAGAAAACTAGATTTTTTACATCCGAGCTGAAAGTAAAAGAGTATTTGCAAGAGATTAAGCCCTAGGATTGATAACACATAAGTAAGGGAAATCCTAGCTAAACGCCGGCCGGAATAATGTTTGTAGTCTCTGCAGATTGTTGAAGATTTATGCTGATCCGCATGCTAGTGAATTCCCTGTCTATTTTTGGGAGGGGTTTTCTTCTCCCCCTACACTGTTTAAATTTTTTTTTTTACTGTTTGGTTTAAAGTGAAGATAGGCACTCGGGGGACACGGGGGTACAGGGGTGGGTACGAGGCTCTTCATCACTGTAGACCGTTGGGTCTATCAGCTTCTTCGCTGGGGAGGGCAGGGGGGTCGCCTTCAGTGGTAGAGGAGGCCGATGTGGGGAGGAGGGGTGGCGCTGCGTTGCAGGGAGGAGAGTGGCTACCAAGTGGGGCGGGGATGGGAGGGTAAAAAGTATAAAAAAGCCAGCAGTAACTACAAGATTTATGAAGTAAAGAGAGATGATGTTAAGAGAGACAGGAAACTATGTCTGTTTGTTTAAACCAGGATAAGATGGCATTTTTAACTGTATGTACATTTAATGTGCGGGGACTCAACGAGAGGGGGAAACGGCAAAGAGTGGCACGTGAAATAAGGAATATGTCACCCGATGTAGTCTGTATCCAAAAGACACGTCCCTTGGAGCAAACACATTATATTGAAGGAGCTAGGTTATGAGCTACAGGTGTGTACTTCCCAAGGAACTACCACTAGAGGTGTTGCTGTACAAGCGAAAAAAGGCCTTTTAATAATCACGAAAAGGGCAGCAGATAAATTTGGGCGATGGGCCATGATCGAATGTATCACAGCTAATGAGAAGTCTACAATCTGTTCTGTATACGGCTCGAATCATGATGAATCACAAATCATTGAATACTTAAATATAGAATTGGCCAACTGGGCAGCCCCTTTAATACGTACGGGGGATTTTAATATCCATTTAGGTGAAGTGACTCATAGGTTGGGGGGAGATAAATACGTTGGCAAGAAACCTAAGGTACACAAAGCATTACAGCAGCTTCTTGACGAACATGGCCTAGCCGATGTATGGCCCAGGTTAAAACATCCAGAACCAGGGTACACACATTATTCCTGCCCTTATCAAAAGTTATCTAGGCTAGATTATGTTTTTGTAACGAAAACTTATCTAAGAGATGCAAATATACAGATTTTTCCCCGAATAACCTCGGATCACAACCCAGTACTTTTGAAACTTGTAATGAATGGCTTAATACGACCCAGAAGTACACTCTCCTTTGACAGGAAGTTACTACTAAATGAAGAGTTTATTAGTCACATACGAAAATGGGTAACACAATTTCCAACCATAAATCGTAACTCCACTAAATACGGTATTGTCTGGGATGCAATGAAAGCAGGACTTAGGGGAGAGATATTAAGCTTTGAACTACATGCGCAGAAACAACTTAGACAGCACCAAATGGTGTTATATGAGGAACTACGACGCTCTGAGTGCAATTTGATAGAAGCAGTACAGGGAAAGCTAGATATTGCACAGGCACAAACAGAGGTGGCATGGTGCAAAGCTAAGATAAATGAGGAATAGGCCAAAGACATTGCAAAGAAATACCAGCTTTTTAAAAGTGAGTGTTATGAGTTTGGGGAGGCAACAGGGAGATGCCCTGCAAAAAAGATCAGATCTAAAGAGGTAGAAAACTCTATTGCGGCAATTCAGGATTCCGCAGGGAGCATAGTAGAAACATCGGAGGGGATTCTAGAGGTATTTAGGGTTTTTTACGAGGAACTGCACTCAGCAGACACTGACACTCAAAGAGGAGGGAAGGATTTATATAGAGATCCTCTTGGGGAAACTGTGAAGAAAGAAGATCAGAGAATGCTAGAGGAGCCTATCTCAATGCAAGAGTTGATAGACGCTGTTGGTTCGTTATCTACAGGGAAATCTGCTGGCCCGATAGGCTTCTATTAGAACTATATAAACTTTTATTGCCAGAAATACAATCAGACATGCGAGCTGTTTTTCGGGAGGCACAAGAGGGCGCTCCCCCTGCATCTTGGGATGAAGCCAGTATCATTATCTTTTTTAAAAACATAAACCTCCCACACTGCCAGGGTCGTTTAGACCGATCTTGCTTAAAAATTGCGATGGGAAAATCTATGCAAAGATATTAGCATCGCGGCTTTCTTGTCTGATTACACCCCTAGTTTTGGTCCATCAACACGGATTCATACCAGGTACAGGCACGGTCAATCATATAAGTAGAGTTACGACAATGCTACATATCGCCAATACACGTAAATTGCCTTGCGGGGTGATACTACTGGACGCAGAAAAAGCATTTGACCGTGTCTCCTGGAAATTTCTTTGGCAACAATGAGGTGGTACGGGCTTGGTGCTGGGTTTATTCAGGCAATTAAAACAATGTACAGATCACCAAAAGCGCGAGTGTGTGCGCTAGGGTTAGAATCGAACCCTGTGTCTATACTAAGAGGTACCCGGCAGGGTTGCCCATGCTCTCCCCTGCTATTTGCGCGATATATTAACCCGTTCTTGAATCTATTGGAACAAAGGCTAAACACACCATTACTAGGCCCTAGGCAAGAACGGGTTAAAATATTTGCATATGCAGATGACATAGCGATAGTCTCACCAGATCCCGCCATCATGTTGGTGGAGACCGAACAACTTCCATCAATTTTTGGGATGAGCTCCGGGTACAAACTAAACCTAGCAAAGACACAGGCTATATGTACCGATCAGGCACATTTTAATGACCCAAGAGTTGTGGAGGAGGCAATATATTTGGGAGTCTGCTTGAACGCATCCCTTGACACGATGGTCATAACTAATTGGGAGCCTCTGCTCTGTAAGATCAAAAAGATTTGGACAGGATGGAAGGTCTTCATTTATCAATGTTGGGAAGATGTAATGTTCTAAATATGAACATCTTGCCAAAGGTTCTTTATTTTTTTAGGGCAGTCCCACTTGAAATTTCAAGAAAGCAGATTCAGAGACTACAGTCTATCTGTAGTTGTTTTTTATGGGCACAGGGCAAACCTCATCGAGCATGGGAATTTATGACCTTTCCTCATGAACGAGGAGGTTGGGCAGTTCCTAACTTCCAGTTGTATTACTGGGCTTGCCTATTGCAGTATCTGGGAAATGTATTGGTTGGGGCAAATGAGGAATATACAGAGGATACTCCTCACATTTTTCAGCTGTTACTAGGCTCTACGGCAGAGAGAACTTTCTTTAAAATCCTCGAACCCAGCGAACCCAGCGTTTTAAGGTGCTTCAGGCCGCCCATAAGGCCTGGCTCCAGATCAGGCGACATATGAAGATTGGTAGGATTAATTACTATACCCCTACAGATGCCACAACTTTATTGCCAGCTATTTTTTCGGATGACATTATGAGCAGATGGAGAAGCAAAGGAATTCTGACTTTAGGGAATCTAGTTGACATTAGTGGTACCAGGACATATACTTCATTAATGGCTAACTATGATCTTCCCAAAGCAGATTTTTTTAAATACCGACAGATTAGGGACTATCTGAACAAAAGAGGGGATGCCTCACGCTTAGCACATAAAAATAATCTATTCGAAGTTGTGAAGGGTCGGGGAAAAACTGGTAATATATATCAAGCACTTACGGAAGTACAAAAGGATGATGTGGAGGCACAAAATGCTAAATGGAATGCTAGACAGTCTGTAGAGGGTAATATTTTGCAAGAATCTATTACATTAGCTGACAAACTTCTAATATCCTCCAATTTAAAAACACAGCAGTACAAAACAATGTTTAACTTATACTATACGCCGGTGAAAATTGCATGCTGGGGGGGATAAATGAGGATAAATGCACCAGGTGTGGAAAAGGTCAGGCAGATATAGTTCACATGTTTGCCACATGCCCTGATCTAAGATTATTGATTAATAGGATGCAGACTTTTTTAACGGAAGCCACGGGGGTACAGATTGAGATAACCCCAATAGTTATGCTGCTCGGGGTGCTAGAGGAGGATATGCATACACAGGGAATGTACACATTTAGATATTTAATATATATTGCTGTGGCAAGATTATGTGTAGCCTCTCTGTGGCAACAGAAGGAACCCCCTACGTTTGAGATGTGGAGAGGAAGACTATTCGCTATATGCAAACTAGAAACCAACCTATATGCTATTAAAGGGCTACAGAAGCGTAGAATGGGCGCTAAAATTTGAGGGGCTTTAATTGAATTTATGACGCCCGCAATATAAGATCACAAGTAGACCCCGCGGGCTCGGAAGGTTCTTAGTCTGCCTGGTGGTAAAAATCGCATACCCCCTCGGTTAATGTAGTCATAGGCTAGTTACAAGCCACTAGTTACTTTCTTTAGCTGGTCCTTTTTGATACTTGCCTATCCGCATTTAGAACTTAATTAATGTGTAAGGGGCTGAAACCCCCATGTGGGGGCCTATATATGTATCTTCTATTACAGATTATACACGTTATTTATCTTGTATATTCTTTTACTTAACTAATCTCTCGCTGGTGCTTTTCTGTCCTATGTTTGCTATATGTTGATGCTCTCTGTAAATAAAAATAAAAAAAATGTAAAAAAAGAAAGACTTCTAGTGGATTTATTTTGACAGTATAGCTCTTGTCACTATTATTAGCTTAAGGTTCATCTAGAGCATATCGGGCATTGGCAAATTCGTGAGGTAGTCAGGGGAAAATATACCTTAAGGTAATTGTTGTGAAATCCTAAGTTGTGTGTTAAAAGTATTCTTTAAGTAAGAGCCAATCTCTTTCCATGATGGGAGAATACATTTGCATTGCAACTACATTTCAGGGAGCTTTGGTATCTTTGCTCAGTTCTATCATTTTATCTTAGCTAACAGACCAATTTATTGAGTCTGGGTGGGCGGGCGGGGGAAGTTCATTACAACATATGAAGAGATAGGTATCTGTTTGAACCAGTCCAAGAGCATGTTTTGAGGTGCTGGAAGTTTTGTGCAAGCCACTTGGGTTTAGGGGAGGTCTGTTGGAGACCTCTCGAGTTTTATATACAAAGGCAGAAAGGACTTCTGAGGCTCCAGGATGGTGTTTTTCCAAAGATTCGCCTGTGATACAGTTGTAACATGTGGCACCTTCCTCTGGAAACTGATGGATCACAGAGCGTTGTCTTCTGAGGGCCAAGGAACTACCTTGAAACCCAATGGATGATTCGGAGTTCTCTGCTGTTATTGGATTTTAACCTGGTTTTGCAGCTCCTTCCTTCGGCTCGTGCTAATCTGCCAATCATCCAAACATGTCAGTAGCACTGAAAGATTTAGTCACAGGCCATAAATAGAAAAGTCACCCTGGGGTACAGGTTTTTCTAACATTTAACATACCCAGTAGAGTAAATGGGAAAGATCTTACATCAGAAGGTGGTGAGCTATACGCACGTGGGCTGCAGCCATTCGTAATGAAGATTAACACAGGGGAAGAACAAGATGGCGGGTGAATATCGTCCAATGGTACGTATTGACCACTGGGATACAACCTTTCCACAACCAGATTGTTATTTCTTAATTTAAATCAATGGTACCATGCAAATACAAATTGTGAATAAACTACTGGAAAACAATCTATTAAGAGTGATAGATGAAGAGACAAAGACACAATGAATCTATACTTTGCAAAAACAAAATTGAGATTTTAGGAAGATCAATAGTTACTAGAATAAACATGAAATACAACCCCTGGCCAAAAGGATTGATGGAGGTCACCTGATTAAGAGTCAGGAGACAAAGACTTGAGGACAAGTGCAGGGTAGGATTGTACTTACTATTCTTTTCTAGAAACCCGACGCATCGGAGTGCATCCTTCCTCGATATTCTTCCGCAAATCTTCAATCTAATCAGGCTGTCTCACAATATTGAATCTTCCCAGTCTGTTCTTCTCTCGCCTATTCAGCATCAATGATTCTTCTCAGCAGCAGCTCAGCTCTCATTATCTCATCTCATCAATAACCACCCAAAGAGAAAGAAGAGCGAGTAACCCTAAAATCTCTTAAGTCACTCACATTATACTCTTTAATTTTACTTGTCCCACCCTCATAGGTTTCAAATGTTTACGATTCCTGAACTGTGATTGGGCCAGAGCTGGGGAGTTGTCATCACCTCATGTGGTCATTCAAAAATCCTTAACTAATTATTTGTTTAATTAACCCTTCCCACTTAATTTATTCACTTTTCATGACTCTTCCTGTTCCCATACATCTCACACAATAGATAGATACACATTTTATATAATTTCTTTAGTTGAGGATTCTTTCTCAAGCTCTCATCTGTCGGGTTGGAGCTCCTCAGGGTCCGGTCGATGTTAAGTAGGTCCACCTCCCGATATCCCCGGACTCCAACCAAAGGTTACGGAGCCCAGAGGCGATCAGGCGAGGGAAGGATAGGGGAAGGGTCAGCAGGGAAAGGGTTCTGAAATGACAAAAGCAAAGGTATACAAACCATACACAATACAGTCTACTCTCAGTAGGTCTCACTAGCGATAGGTGTTTACTAATCCCCACACCTTCAGCAAAAACAACCAAGAAATCAGCCTAACCAGGCCATCAACAACCACAGAGAGTTCTAACGCCCTATCCCTGTCTCAATCTAAAGCACACTTCAGTTAGCGGAGTATAGGCAATACCGGCTTCCACGGTGAAAGCACCGACGCCAAGGAGTCCGGCGTTGTAGCGCTCCTTCACTCCGTGAATATCAACACGCTAGGGTTCTATGCTTCACACCTAGGCATCATTACCCTAGTAAGTCCCAATGTCTCGCTTTCATTTATGGTACAAGCTCCTCCGAACTATGAAATCCTGTTGCGCCCTTCTGACGCTGCCAAATCGCAAGTAAGCTCCTCCGAGCTCATGAAATCCTGTTGCGCCCTTCTGACGCTGTCAAATCGCAAGTAAGCTCCTCCGAG
The DNA here is from genome assembly GCF_964204655.1 of Triturus cristatus. Taxonomy (NCBI): domain Eukaryota; kingdom Metazoa; phylum Chordata; class Amphibia; order Caudata; family Salamandridae; genus Triturus; species Triturus cristatus. Next base: position 1,400,137,086 of record NC_140589.1, read on the forward strand.
CTCAGTATTCCTGTCGCGCCGCTTTGGGCGCTGAAAATTCGCAAGTGAGCTCCTCCGAGCTCTTAAGTTTGGGTGCTCTCCAAACTCTGACAGCAACGACTAAGCCAAGCCGCTGTCTGCCTAGAAGTGTCAGAAAGGCGGGAGAGCCGCGGTAATGGTATAGGGCGGAGGGTATGTGAGCTCAGCCGAGCTCGGCCCACCGCGCTCACCTGCTACCCCTGGCTTCGCTCCGACTCCTCCTCCAACTCCCGCCGGGACGCCTTGCTCCGAACGACGGGGGCTGGAAAAGGTCTTCGCGTCTCTCGCCTCTTCCTTCAAGTTTCCTCGGAATGCACCTCCCGCCGGGACGCCAAGCTCCGATGGACGGGGGATGCAAATTCGGATTCAAAATAACGCACGCCTTCTGCCGTGCTCGACGTCCTCTATATAGACGCCTACTTCCTGGTGCTAGGGCTGCCGGTATTCGTAGTTTTTAGACGCTAGGTAGGCGCCTGGAGATTCCTCACAGTATGTCCCCTCCCCAAGCGCCTCCTAGATCCTGGCTTCTTCGGATTTCTCTCGTAGAACCTCCTCACCGCCGCCGGGGCATGAACCGCGTCCGAAGGTTCCCACGAGTCCTCTTCTGCCGAATAACCCTTCCAGGACACCAGGAACCACAACTTGCCACCACGATATCGAGCGTCGCGGATGCTCCGTACCTCATATTCCAAGCCACCATCCACCCAAACCGGAGGCGGCACCCTTCGGGTGGCAGACACCGCTGGTTTCAGCAAACTGCAGTGAAAAACAGGGTAGATCCGCAGGGAACTCGGCAACCTGAGTTTGTATGCTACGGGATTAATCCTTCGTACGATCCGGTAAGGCCCAATGAACCTAGGGTGGAAGACACTACGCCACTTAAACCGTATGTACCTGGTGGATAACCACACTATCTCCCACGGCATACGATGGACCATCGATTCTCCTACGGTCCTCCCATCGTTTATATTTGTGCTTCGCAGCCTGTAATGCCCGTTGCGTTTTCCTGTGAAGAGAACGCAAGGTCCTCAACCGGGACTGAACGGCAGGTTGATTGCCCACTCCCTCTGGTAAGGACACCGGTAGTGTTTTAGCGTCATACCCGAAGTTGGCCCTGAACGGTGACACCCCAATCGAACTGTGCCATGCTCCGTTGTACGCTAGTTCGGCCATCCACAGCATAGACACCCACGATTCTTGTGACTGTGACACGTAACATCTCAGATATTGTTTTAGTGTTTGGTTGAGACGCTCAGTTTGTCCATCGGATTGAGGATGAAAGCTGGTGGACGTCGCGGACTCAATCTGTAACGCCTTACACCACATTTTCCAGAAGCTGGCTACGAATTGGGGGCCCCTATCTGACACAATGACCGCAGGCAATCCGTGCAGTCGTACCACGTGTGTTAACAACAGCTGTGCCGTCTGTCCCGCCGTTGGGAGATTGTGACACGGAATAAAATGCCCCATCTTGGTCAGGCTGTCCACCACCACCAGGATTGCCGAATATCCATCTTCAGCTGGTAATCCGGTGATGAAATCCAGGCTTATATTCCGCCACGGTTGCTGCGGCGTGGGTAACGGGAGCAGCTTCCCTTTTCTTTTACCTCGCTCGCTCTTGTGACGTGCACACACCTCGCAAGCGTTGACCCATAGACGGACGTCTTTGTTCATCTTTTCCCACCAGAAATGCCTGGTCAATGCCTCAGTTGTCTTGCGAATCCCTGGATGACCCGCCAAAGGTGAGACATGGCACCATTGAAAAGCCTTCTTTCTAAGTGCCCTGGTGGGAACGAACAACCTCTGTCTGTACAAGGGGAGCCCTTCTTGGATGGACCGTACCCCCTCCTTGGCGCACCATCTTTTCCACTCGTCCACAGAGGGACTACTTCGTATCTCTTCCAAGAACTCGTCCGCTCTCACGATACAGATCACCTTGGCGGGATCGATGATCGCCAGGGGAGCCGGTATTCCGCCCCCGTCCTTCAGCGCCTGTCTAGATAAGGCGTCGGCCTTCCTATTGTCGATGCCAGGCCGGAACGTAATGCTGAAATCGAATTCCGCAAAAAAAAGAGTCCATCTCATTTGGCGCGGGGTTAAGTGCCGCGCGGTCTTCATATACAGCAGATTGCGATGGTCCGAATACACCACTACCGGATGTTGAGCCCCCCACAGGTAGTGTCGCCATTCCTGAAAGGCCTTCTTTATTGCCAGGAGCTCTTTTTCGGCAATGGTGTAATTCACCTCTGCTTTGTCTAATTTCTTCGACAAATAGGCCACGGGGTGCAGCCGTCCTGTATGTTTGTCTCTTTGAGACAGCACTGCCCCTATTGTCTCCTCTGACGCATCCGCCTCCACTATAAACGGGACGTCGGTCTGTGGATGTCGTAGTACTGGTGCTGTGGTGAACGTAGTTTTCAAGTGTTCGAAAGCTGCTGTTGCTTCCGTTGTCCATATAAAAGATACTCCTTTCCGTAGCAATCGAGTTATGGGTACCGCTATGTGTGAGAAATCCTGGATGAACCTGCGATAGTAATTCGCGAAGCCTAAAAAGCATTGTACATCCCGCACTGACTTAGGAGTGGGCCACTCACGTATTGCCAGTACCTTTCTGTCGGACATGCTCAACCCTTCTGGCTTCAGGATCACCCCCAAGAACTCTACAGTGGTTACCCCAAACTCACATTTACTGAGTTTACAGTATAGCTGATTGGCTCTTAACTTTTCCAACACCAGCCTGACCTGCCGAGTGTGATCTTCCCCTGCCGCCGAGTAGATTAAAATATCATCTATGTATACCACTATGTCCATGTACTCGCGCAGCACCTCATTTAAAAAGAACTGGAAAGCCGCCGGGGCGTTACAGAGCCCGAACGGCATTACCAAGTACTCGTATAGGCCAAACCTGGTTTTAAAAGCGGTTTTCCACTCGTCCCCTCGTTTGACCCTCACCAAATGGTACGCCCCACGAAGGTCCAACCTGGTATAGATCACGGCCTCCCGCACTTGATCCAACAGGACGCTGATCAGGGGTAATGGGTACCGGTTCCTTACCGTGTTTTTGTTCAACATCCTATAATCACAACAGGCCCTCAATTCCCCGTTGGCCTTAACTATAAAAAAGAGAGGCGACGCCGCAGGGGAGCGAGAAGGCCTGATGAATCCCAGTGCCAGGTACCGATCAAGATAGTCTCGTAAGTGACGGGTTTCGGGCTCGGATAAAGCATACACCCTACATGAGGGGACCACCGCCTCGTCCACCAAATCAATTCTACAATCAAAAGGCCTATGCGGGGGAAGCCCTTCAGCCTGTTGTTTATTGAATACCTCAGCATAATCTGCCAATGCCTCTGGTAATTCCACGTCTTTTTCTGCTGCAGTAGCCAGGCAGAAGGGAAATGCTAGGGCAAGGGCGCGTGAGCGAGGGACCTGCATACACTGTTCTGCACAACCCTCCGACAAGAACCGTACTGTACGCTCCTGCCAATTCACTGTTGGATTATGTAGTACAAACCAAGGCATCCCCAGGATTAGGTCATATTGGGGAGCAGCTATAATGTTGAATTCGATCTCCTCCTGATGCTGTCTGTTACCTTCTAATAAGGTCATCTTTAGATTCTTGGTGTGGAGAGTGATTCGTCCCGATTTCAACGGTTCACCATCCACCGCTAAGACTTCCTCTGGGGATTCCCGAGGCACTACGTCTATGGACAGCGAGCTTACCAGTCCACTGTCGATGAAGTTGCCTGTTGCTCCTGAGTCCAACATGGCTCGTACCTGATGCTCATGGACCCCTATTTCCAAGCTGGCCTGCAAGACAATATGTGCTGCGGTGTCCGTAGACTTGGTATGAGTGAGGGAAGGTATCTGCCATACCGTATCCTCCGGTCGTGTTGGGGCGCGCAACTCCGGGTTACTCGTGTCAGTTGCCATGGCTGATACTGCGGCCTTCTTGCCTCTATACGGCATTGCGGGGTTCTTGGGCTTAGAAGGGCATTCCCGTACGAAATGCCCTTTTTTCCCACAATACATACAGAGCCCCAAGGCGCGGCGACTCTCTCTTTCAGACCGAGATAGAGGGGGTCTTACGGCCCCAACCTCCATGGGTTCATGAGCTACGGGAACCGGGTTCTGCTCTTTCCGGTGGTATCCCCCAGTAGTACCACTTCCCTTGTATCTGTCTACTCCTCTTTCGGCCATGCGGCCGTCCAATCTCAAAACCAAATTCATTAGGGCAGCGCAGGTAGTCGGCTGCGGATCTATCTGTGCCACCACATCTTTTAGGTCTTCACTAAGTCCTTGATAGAACAAGGACATTCTTTTTTCCTCCGGCCAGGAGGCCTTGGCTACTAACCGGGTGAAGGACGTGAGGTAGGTCACCAAGTCACTCTTTCCTTGCCTCAAGGATAGCAACTCCTTGTCAGTACTAAACGTGGTGGTTCGTCTATCGAACACACCTTCTAAAGCGGCTCTGAAGGCGTCCCAGTCTGATAGGATGGCATCGTTATTCCGAACCAGAGGGACCGCCCACGACGCTGCATCACCCACTAGATAAGATATAGCGAAAGCCACTCTAGAGTGGTTGGAGGGAAAGGACGAAGGTTTGCACGAAAAATGCAACATTATTTGAGTCAGGAAGATCTGGATCTTCTGCGGGTCTCCCGCATACCTCTCTGGACTAGCCAAAGGGATAGGTGGGGGTACCGTCACATGTACCTGTTGTCCACTAGAGGACGCTACATCAAAAGGGTTACGGGACAACCTATCTACTCTGTCTCGCAGCGCTGTGGTTTCTAAACGTGAAGCCACCAGTTCCTGCTGAACTAAGGCAAGAGCCTGCACTACGTCCTCTAAGGACGTCATACCCAACACCCCCCCCCGGACCGGGAGGAGCACCTAACTTGGGTGCGTTATTCTGTCAGGTTGGAGCTCCTCAGGGTCCGGTCGATGTTAAGTAGGTCCACCTCCCGATATCCCCGGACTCCAACCAAAGGTTACGGAGCCCAGAGGCGATCAGGCGAGGGAAGGATAGGGGAAGGGACAGCAGGGAAAGGGTTCTGAAATGACAAAAGCAAAGGTATACAAACCATACACAATACAGTCTACTCCCAGTAGGTCTCACTAGCGATAGGTGTTCACTAATCCCCACACCTTCAGCAAAAACAACCAAGAAATCAGCCTAACCAGGCCATCAACAACCACAGAGAGTTCTAACGCCCTATCCCTGTCTCAATCTAAAGCACACTTCAGTTAGCGGAGTATAGGCAATTCCGGCTTCCACGGTGAAAGCACCGACGCCAAGGAGTCCGGCGTTGTAGCGCTCCTTCACTCCGTGAATATCAACACGCTAGGGTTCTATGCATCACACTTAGGCATCATTACCCTAGTAAGTCCCAATGTCTCGACTTTCACTTATGGTACAAGCTCCTCTGAGCTATGAAATCCTGTTGCGCCCTTCTGACGCTGCCAAATCGCAAGTAAGCTCCTCCGAGCTCATGAAATCCTGTTGCGCCCTTCTGACGCTGCCAAACCGCAAGTAAGCTCCTCCGAGCTCAGTATTCCTGTCGCGCCGCTTTGGGCGCTGAAAATTCGCAAGTGAGCTCCTCCGAGCTCTTAAGTTTGGGTGCTCTCCAAACTCTGACAGCAACGACTAAGCCAAGCCGCTGTCTGCCTAGAAGTGTCAGAAAGGCGGGAGAGCCGCGGTAATGGTATAGGGCGGAGGGTATGTGAGCTCAGCCAAGCTCGGCCCACCGCGCTCACCTGCTACCCCTGGCTTCGCTCCGACTCCTCCTCCAACTCCCGCCGGGACGCCTTGCTCCGAACGACGGGGGCTGGAAAAGGTCTTCGCGTCTCTCGCCTCTTCCTTCAAGTTTCCTCGGAATGCACCTCCCGCCGGGACGCCAAGCTCCGATGGACGGGGGATGCAAATTCGGATTCAAAATAACGCACGCCTTCTGCCGTGCTCGACGTCCTCTATATAGACGCCTACTTCCTGGTGCTAGGGCTGCCGGTATTCGTAGTTTTTAGACGCTAGGTAGGCGCCTGGATCCGCGATTCCTCACATCATCCTTGGGTTTTGGCTGACGACCAATGTCCCGGTCAGCGGGTCACTCTCGGTCTTCACTGCGCAGACTCAACTTTCACTGCGTCTTACAAGCCATCTTTCTTTCAACTTAACATATCGGGCCCAAAACATTCACTATTGACAAAAGAATCATAAACAAATGTTAATTTCTCAAATATGTCATTATCACTGTTTACCTCCCCCTTCTATTCTATCCCATGTTATTTCTTCTTTGTAATGCAAAGCGTTAGTAGCAAAAAGCTTCTTTTAAGATCCAGGAAAACATGTGCCAGACATGCGGTACTTCGAGACCTACAGTTAGCAACTCTTTGCGCATGCATGAGAGTTTTCCTCTCACATGGTTAATCACACGGTTACTTTGCACATGACAGGTTCACACATGCGCAAAGCCATTTTCGGTTTCAAGCGGGATTTTAATCACGTAGCGAATTATTCTTTGTTATTTAAGCAGGCAAAATGCCCTTTTCCCTGTGTATGAATGTCTTATGTATGTTAGTTTTCATTTATCTGTGATTTCTATTTGTTATTGTGTGTTAACGAGAGGTTGATCTGAGCAAGTTTCTATTTTCTCGAATCCTTGCTCCATTACGATGCAAACTTCAAATTGTGAATAAACCACTAGAAAACAATCCATCAAAGTATTTTTACGTCATATCACTGCAGTGTTAAACAATTATCAGTGTTGAAATTTCTTTACAGCCTATTATTTATGCCTAAAGAAAGCATTCATTCTTGTCAACATTGTGTTTCAGATATGGATGGCTTGGGAAGCAGTGCGATAGGTGGACAACTATTGGCCTCTGCATCAACACAGTCGCCTCTCAACCAGGACAGGAGTACCGACAGCGCCGTCCTGGCAGGTACCAATGTTCAACTCACTAGTTATCTTCTGTCCCATAAAGGTTGCAAAGCCAGCAAATTCAGTGGAAATGATCCAGGACCCTGAGAGCCAAACCACCAGCCGAGCCATTGCAATATTTGGCATGTAAATCATGCAACAGTTGCCTAACTGCCATGTAAAAATATCATGAAGTTTTTAAAATTCTCCATCATGTACTACTTTAACTTTTGTGAGTGGCTTTGTGTAGTACACTATATTATGTTGCTACACTAAGAAATATTTATAAGGGTAATAGTTGTGAGAGGCAGGCTTAGTATATGGTGCTCACTCATGTAAGTGTAGCACCCTGTACTAACTCAGACAACACATATGGTGATTTTTGTGGTCTTAAACAACCTTAGAAAGCTCTCTAAGTGGTAGCTTCAGGCTTAGTCCAGAAGGAGTGTAAAGCAGCTTGTTATACCAGTACTTAATCTTATGGTATAGGTTAAGTGAAAAGGTACCACACATTTGTAGTTTTAAAAAATAGGTATTTGTTATTAACATTTACTAACACAATGTATTATCTCCTACCCGGAGATACAGCACAATACACACAATACTTTGCCAATAGAATTCATAAATAGCACAGAATACACAGTGGTCCCCATGGGGAGACCAAACCATATACTCGGGGGCTAAATTAGTACACTTTTCAAAATACATGGGTCACAATAATACATAATAAATCAAGCTGACGCTATTTAAGAAGTCTTAATAGTAAATGGTTTGCATGCTGCATCAAATTGCTAATATTACAAACGAAAATTAAAATTTAGAACACCATCCTGTGACAGGATACCTATTGTCCTGCCTTCCTCTGCTCGAGCTTGGCTCAGCAGCAGGAGGGCAGAATCATGCCTGTGGGTGGCAGCAGCCATAGTTTGCTGTCTGGGTCTAGAAGACTGTTACCAGGAACACTCAGGGCCTCCTGGAGGAGCTTTACAGTGCATGGAATTATAGGGTATGATTCCAACATGTTTGATCCAAACACGAAAGAGTTTGTTACAGCCAGTTTAGTGATGGTCATTGCGTAATGACGCATGGCCATTCTGTGTATCTTAATGGCTGATGCACGTACAACTCGGGAGAATGGACTTCGAAGGTTGTAGGGGTGTCCTGCTCATGCAGGGGCACCCTCACACTTAAAACCGAGAACCCTGCCTTCAGGATTGAAAGGCCTGCCTTATGGGTGACTTACAGGTTTCAAGTGCAGTGACCTCAGATATAAGGAAACTTATATCTGTTGTAAGTGGTGCTAGCACCAGCGTACACAGGGTGCAATGGCAGGCCTGTAGTCACACTTTAAGTGGTCTCCCATGGGAGGCGTAATGCATGCTTCAGCCCATGGGAGACCCCTGGTGTACCTATACCCTGGGTACCTTTGTACCATATACTAGGGACTTATCAGGGTACACCAGTAGTCAATCTGGAATGTACCTAAGTACTCACCATGTCCAATTTAAGGAGTTTGGGGTCCTTATTAGCAGGATCCCTGTCAGACTACTCAGTAAAATATAATGACACAAGCAAAAAGTGGGGGTGACCATGAAATCAGATCCTACTTTCCTACAAACATAAAATCCGTTATGACATTGCTATGAGTAAATCAGTTGGTCTCATGAAGGAGTGTGCAAAGATTTTTGACTTTGTCGTAGTTTGCAAAGTTTCATTCTTGTCTTGTTACTATGCCCGAGTGTAGTTTTCCTCTGCTCTTACCTAGATAGTTTTTGTGAGTGCTACTTGGTGCTCAAAATAGACGAGCCATTTTGTCGCTATTTTACTGTGAAATTAAGTGCAGTCTGGCACCAGTGAGGAAAAGACGGATTACATTAGCTTATTAAAAATTGTGCATGGCTAGATGAAAAAAGATTTCCTCTGACTTTTCTATGTTGTGGAATGCTTTTTTTGTTTAAATTGGAACTATGCAATAATTAAATAATTGGAAAAGTCCCTATTTTAATGCAAAAGCCTATATGCATACAACATCGCACACTGTACGTTATTTTTATGAGAAATAGCCAAAGTTTCTAGAAAACAAATTCAAAACCCCACTATAGATATGCCTGATATTGTCATTAAAGGTGGAGCAACATTGTATTATCTTAAACCATAATGACGTGATAATTTTTTATAGTGTGCACCTTAAATTGAATTACATCAAGGCATTCCCAGATTTTACAGTCAAGGAAAGTGAATTTGTTCGCCAAAGATCACCCTGTTGAGTTACAACGTGAAAGCCGGGATTTCAGCTCAGGTTTCCTGGTTACACACCGTTGAATCCAGTCACTGGAAGGATATCTCCTCTCTTGAATTTAGCACCGAAGAATAGTGGTTTCAGTTTGTTGTCTTTCAGGAGCTAAATTAGTACACTTTTCAAAATACATGGGTCACAATAATACATATAATACATAATAAATCAATCTGATGCTATTTAAGAAGTCTTAATAGAAAATGGCTTGCATGCTGCATCAAATCACCAACATTGCAAATGAAAATGAAAATTTAGAACACATAAGGCAATCCAGCAGACTGCCTGGATCCAAAATGCACCAGAGTTGTTTTCCATAGTTTAAAGTTTAAGTGTAAGGGAGCCAGTACAACACAGTATTTTTATGGTAATATCAGGCGCTTCCCCTGATTTAACAAACTATTTCAGGATGATTACAGTATACCACAGTAGTCAATTAGACAGATTACCAAAACAAACACAAAGGTCTCAAAGATCCCTGGAGCTTCCATGTTGACAAATCTTCATTGCAGTAAAACTGAAGTGCAGTATGGCTTCAGATTGTTGACATGTGTAGACTTACAGTTTCTGCATTTAAAGTCCAAATTCATTGCTTTAAATTGGAAGCACAAAGCCACATTTTCAGATGTTATTTATGATCCTGCAGAGCACAGTTGCCAGCTCTTCTTCATGGAGTACTTTTTATCTTCCAAAAACTGCTTTTGAGAAGCAAACTCGCTGTGCTGGTCCAGGCTCTTTGATTGCACTCACTTTGGACAAAGGCCAGATTCAAGCCGGACAGTCGGCCTGAGCTAGGCTTGAGCCTTGCTTGTTCACCTATACTGTAACTCTAGTTGTGTTTTTGTAGGGGACCGTGTCTGTTCGTCAACCCTCTATATAGTTGGGGCCTCTGGCCCTGGTGAGCTAGAGGAGGTGAGCACTTGTTTATCCTAGTTCCTATTTTTATATTGTTCTTATTAAGCAGTCCTGATACAGGAGCTCACCAGTGCATTTCTTGCCCCACTCAAAATAATTTTACCAGTTTGGAATCCCATGCGCATACATGGCTTTCCCACCGACACATCTCCTTTATCCCTACCAGCTTTACCTACTTTAAGTGATTTTCCTTCACTCATGAGACTGGGGCTTGTATCTGCACAGCCTACACAGTTAAGTCTAAAGCTGGTTTGGTCACATTTGCTACATGGCTCGTGTTACTGCCTTCAAGAATAATCATTCGTGAAAATTAAATTTCTTGGAGGCTTCCTTACATAGGTAATGTTCACAGTGTAAGGGACATCAATTCTCCCTGCATGTATGTTACATATACGATCCTTTTCTAACCTGGATTTGAAATCCATGTTTCATTGGTGTTTCTGTAAACTTGGTAGTGGGAAGCAAAAGGTCTCACTGACCTATTCTTTCTCTGCTTGGGTACTACGCCAGGGATGATGCAAGCAGTCAATGGCATGCAGTTTTTGCATAAACTTAAACGGGGGGAACCCGAAGCGTCTCTCATGCCTGACCAGAGACTCAGTCTCATAGTGCCCATGTGACCATATATATGGATTCATATAGCAGCTCAATTCTCAGAGTAAAAATCAAAGAACAGACACAGCCTACGACCACATCCTTATATAGGGTTTCGCTCATCGGCCTATCTCAGTGAGTGATGCCAATTGTGGATATTGTTGATTTATATACACTCTTAGCCTTAAATCGTTGGTGACCATACTGTGCTATGTATGACACGTCCCTTATACTCTACTCCTGCATTTATTGCTCTGGCAGGCTATGGTTTTGACAAGTTTTGCTTCTGGAGTCTTGTAATTCCAGAATGGTGTGGTAGAAGATTCATAGGTCTGGCTCCATCACCCAAGCAGCCACTCCTATGGAAGGTCCTGCTTTAATGAAGAATGGTCAGAGAGTCTTGCATCAAAAGTCCTTCCAACCATACCAAGAATTTGTAGATCTGCGGTGATTGTTCAGAAGTGTCTCAGTCCTCATTTGGTTTCCTCCCTGAGAATTGAGCAGCTGAGAATCAATGACATGTACTATACCTTAAAACTTAAGGAACATTTGCATCAACCCTTAATTTTGAAGTTTTGTTTTCATGTGGACTTTATTGCCAAATTATGTGTTAAAATATTTTGAAAACTTTAAAAAAATATTTGTATAAACATCTTGGTCATAGCTAAGTTAAAAGTCCAAGACTAAGTGACTAGATGCCTGAACTTTGCTGACCAAAATTGGTAATATGAAATCTTGAAAATATGTTTCTTTATCTTCAGTGATTTTACACTGTTCTTTCTGCTGCAGGTGTTACGTTTGCCCGGTACCTCCTGATCGGATGTTGGAAGAACCTGATCGATACTTTATCGATGCCTTTGACAGGACGAATGGCTGGGAGCTCCAAAGGGTTGGCCTTCATCTTGGGGGCAGAGGGTGTGAAAGAACAGAGCCAAAGGGAGAGGGATTCCATATGCATGAGCCTCGATGGGCTCAGGAAGGCTGCCCGTCTCAGCTGTGCTTTAGGTACTGTACTGCAAGTTGAAGAAATAAAAGTAAAGTAAAGTTTCTGCTAAAAGGTTGACACGTGGGTGGTTCCAGTACCAGGCCATGTTTAGTTTTTCTTGTTTACCAGGCATTTAGAAAGCAGTCATGATTATTTGTCAAAGAGGGAGTGGATTTAAGGGATTGAATTACTGATATCTGAATTGATTGGATGGGTTTAGTATGCAACGTTCCAAAACTGGATGGGTTTAGTATGCAACTTCCCAAAAATATGCTTTGAGTGGCGCAATGAAAAGAAGATCACCTCATCAGAGCAATTACTCTGTTTGTAAGAATGCCCATTAATGAGCTGAGCGTGAGGCAACAATGTACTAGAGAACATGGTGGTCTAATGCTAAGCTTTTCGATCGCATGCTTCATTTGTAGTCAACTGGATACCCCATCAGCTTCCACACCATACTGGCAACTCTTTTAGCACTTAGTAACTACTCTATGGTGTACAAATAGCTACTCACTCATTTTACCCGTTACCACGTCACTAGTGAATATAACTCAGTGCCATCTGCTGCCAGCTGTTGGGTGGATTGTGCCAAATGTGTTTAGTGTCAGCCCCCCTTCTAAAGGTATGGGTGCCCTCCATCACAGTCCCAACCAGATTCATATTTTGATGCTAATGGACACATTCACTAGCATTAGTGCCAGATGGTTTAAGAACTGACTGAATAATACTTTCTCCCCCATCAAGTCCTACAATATCCAAGGATACAAATAAATATGAGTGCATTTGTGTGTGTGTAAGGACAGTTTTATTTCTTCTGCCCTTGCTTTTAAATTATATAGATGTATATGAGCAGGTAGTGTGTAACACTATACAAGGTATTTCTGTTTCCTATGCTGAACATCCACAATTCTTGGATCACAAACATTCATAAAGACCAAAATGTTTTTAAAAACACCCTTTATTTGTCCTCGACTGTTTTATATGTGCTGCACCATGGTTGTCATATTTACGTTACTTTGACTTCTTTGATCTGCCATTGTACAGATCTAAAGGCAGCGCAGGATGTATGTATTTGCATAGGTTGTTCACTCATTGACGAAGGTAGAGGAAAATGTTAGCCTATGAACTGTGTTCTTTGCCCTTATGAAAATATTCCTTTTCAACATGCATGGACAAAAAATGCTGTTTAGCTAAATGGCTCTAAAAGATGGAGGGTTCTATGGTTAACACCCTATATAAATATAGGTATAGTGTCACACTTTTCAAACGTTGGAGTGCTTGCACATATTTATGCTTAAGCTACACTGTTTCGGGTGTTAAAATGCTCCTGGTTAAGTATAGCTTCTCCGGTGTTTGTTCTTTTATAGATTTACGAGCTTTAATTATTCTCCATTGTTAGGCTGGGAATCCTCTGTAGCCAAATTCCTTAAATAGTTTTAATCTTTACTTCAGTTACATTTAAATAGTTGTTCAATAAATGTACCCTATCCACCTCGTTTTAGGACCTGACCACTGGCCAGTAAAGCAGAGAGACGCAGAGTTCCGCTTTTCCTAATGCTCAACTGCAACGGCTCAGATTTACTACTTTTTTAATTGAGTAGACTGTACAGAGTTGGTGAAGCGTTCTATCTGTACTGTTGTCACACGTATAACCTACAAGAGATGAGCCTTGTACAGATAATACTGCATTGAAAGAATTCCCTCCGAGAAGAATTGCTCTGTAGCTACTGCTGCAAAGATGAATTTTATCCAGTGATAATATTGATCCATGTATACTGCAGCCTCTAGTACTTTCTTACAAGCAGCTGAGTACTGTGTGCGATGGTAAGGATGGTTTTATCTTGGTAAATCCTAGACCTGGTGATATAAGTTTAGTTCTTTTATTTTGTTGTGGAGTAGTAAAATTAAGAAATGAAGAAATTCACCTAAAATGAAATTTGTTCATTTTCTTAGGTGTTGCGGCCAACTGCGCCTCAGCGCTTGCTCAGATGGCTGCTGCATCCTGTGTCCAGGAAGAAAAAGAAGACAAAGAAATTCAGGAACCCAGTGATGCTATAACTCAAGGTAACATATTCGCTGAACAACCTGGCTTTGACTTACCACTATACTGCAGAAAGACTCTGAGAGCAGAGATTAATCCTTACAATGTAATAGTTATCTTTTTGGTTTTAGTTTGTGTTTTTAGTTTTTTTGGTGAAGACCTATGTTTTTCCAAAACGATATAATACTTCTTTGCCAAAATTGTAGACCATGCAAGTTTTTCTCTAGGACAGATTCTTCATGATTGACTTAGATCTACGTCATGGTTCTCCACCATTCGCTGTGGGTATCATGCATCTGGTGTTGGTACCACAAACTGATTTGGTAGGTGTTTCAAAGACCTTTGTGTGCCCAGTATCAAAGACCATTAAGATCAATAGGGTCACCCTGTCTCCCTCGGAACCTGGGTGTATAATTCAAAGCTAGAAATGGTTCAGTTGGGTAAGCACCACGAGGTGCTAGTTTAGAACCAAATATTTTCTTCAAAATCACTATTTAATTATACTAAACAATGATGAATGTACCACACCTACAACAAGTTAGCAAAAATGTATAAATGTATTACTTATTTTGTTTTGATTTTTCTATTTTTCAGTCAAACTTTGCAAACACTTAGCACGGAAAATTAATACGGGCTGTCTTACAAAAGAACACACTAACAAATACGCAGACAATTCAATGGGTGACTGTGGTGACATAAAGTGAAATGAGTGACCTTTCAAATTAAAAAACAAAACAATAAAATAAATTAGCTGTCCTTTTCCGGTCTTTCAGCTATAGTGAGCCTGGAGATAAGGTAGTTTCACGTCTGTTTCGACCTTGTGGATATGTTTGTAGATACATCAAATAGGGTCTTTTGCAGGACAAAAGCAGACTAGCGACAGCCCTTGTTGGTCAGATATTCAAAGACCTGAATCTACTCCTCCGAGCCCGGATGGAGCTTGTCAAGAGACAACTCTTTTACAGATGGGGATCATCAATGTGCCTCCATTTGTGAATCCGTAAATATTATCAGCTGTATGCCAAATTCCAGACGTATACCCCACTGGTCGTGTGCTTCGACGTCCAGGGGGTATAGAGAAAAAAATCAGTTTGTAATTGCTGCTCTCAAAGCCAGTGATAATTATTAGGGATGTCCAAGTCCATCGATTTCAGCTACCCGCACCTCCACGAGTTCTCGGTTGCTGGGCATCTCTCTCAATCAGGCCGCAGGATCAAAGAAGCAGGGGTATGGTTACACCGGTTCTCCTGTGTTGGTGTGCAGCAACCACCAATGTGGAGCAGTACCTGCTTCTGTCTGACTTACTCTGTGGGATCTGTCCCTGCTTTTCTGTAAATCGTGCTTTTTTTTCTCAATCTTGAATTTATTCTTCTTTCAGGTATCGTAGATCATGCTTCCACTCTCTCGTGTTAAGCCATGTTCCTCATGTCACTGGCCGTTGGCACACATTCCACATTCCACACTTGTAAAGCGGGAACAATCACCCGAAAGTGTCTCTAGGTGCTGTGGGCCGTCGGGAAGATTAAGCAAGCTATTGCCCAGAGTCACATGGTGCTGGGCTAATCTGCCGCCGGCGTCGGGGATCGAACCGTGATCCCCAGATTCCGGAGTCAGTCGCCCTGGCCGCGGTGCCACACCTCTTCCTTCTTTTCCAGCAATTGGCTCGCATAGTCTCTGCATGGATAAAAGTCATCCAATGCATGTATGTATGTATGTACATACACTGTGTGCTACCTAGATATGAGGTCTCCCTAGAGCAGCCTGGCATGCTTCCAGAGTAACCTTGACCCTATCCAAGGAGAGGTTCTATTTCATCAACAGGAAGGAAAGCCTTTCTGTACCGCTCGTATGTGATTAGTCACGTTGGCCGTTCGTAAATAGTCTAAATAACCCACAGAAGGCAGAAAGTACCTGATTAAATAACCATAGGCTGGGTCCTTACAAAGGCCAACCCCTCTGTTTATCCAGAGATTCTTTTACGTTTTCAGATTGAGTTTCACTCTTTGTGCACAAAAGGCATTAGAAACTGAGGCATCAAAAAGCACCAGCATTGTCTGAGACTGCCACTACAGTTGACTTCCACTCGTCCTAGGCTACTACCTTTTATCTATCACCTCCTCAGGATTTCATTGCTTCTGAGTGTGCGTCTAGTTTTCTCCCTCACTGGGAATGTTGATTCCATGGGGGACAGATATGATGCATTTGAACCATCATGTCAAAAATAGATAGATCTTCAGTTGACTCAGCCTGCTTTGCTTTCCCTCTGATCCAGGGTGAATGCTCTAACATGCTGACATTCCTCCTGCTTTGTGAGCTATGCTGAAAGCTAAGAAAACTGCTCCTGCTCTTTTGAGACCAACTCCTCCACAGCTGCCCTTCAGAAGTTCCCTGCACTAGGGGTTAGCTCCTGCAGACATCCACATCTTTGTCTCTCCCAGCAAACTTTGTGCCAGTCCAGCTGGCCTTTCCTGGTTCATTCCCGAAATACCCAGTGGGACCATGAAGGGTGGGCAAAGCTTCCCAGAATGAGGCCACTCTTGGAGAACCAGCAGACTGACTGAGGCACTAATACTGAGATCTTTATCAATGAGTCTGATGACTTCACTAAACAGAGTCACACTTACCAATACTAGCCAAGGCCCTTGAGGCACTGTCCATTTAGACACCTGCTTCCTATGGAAAATGAGTGTATTTATGTGAGTGCTGGCATGTTAACACCTTAAATGAAACCTGCATTTCCAATTAACCCCTAGTCCTCAAGCAGACTCAGGATGGCTAGAAGACACACAGTTAAAATTTTCATGACAACAAAAATTGGGTACTCAAAAACAGCTCCATTTGTGTCACTGGGAAAACTCCCCCTCCCATGCTGTTTTAATAGGGGCTTCCCCTAATAACATGTCGCTACTCTCCCACGTGGACAAGTATGCAAATTGTTTGAATTTTCACTTACTGGAAAACGTTGTCAAGTGGGCATAGTGTTTCCAGGGCCTTTTAGTGATACAGACTCTGGGGTGTACTGTTCAATATGCTAAGCTTAGCAGTGCTCTCTGAAGCTACAGCTAGCAGAATCTGGGATTGTTAGACCTGGCACCATTGGCGTGGGTCTCCCTTCCATTTTTCGCTGTTGTCTCCTCTGTTTTTGCTGGTAATAGATGCTCTGGGCGCTGTGCCACTGCCATTCAGTGCCACAGCGCGAATGCTCCCTGTATAAAGATGACATGTGAATTGGTATATCCATGATTGGCTTCTTTGGTTTACCTGTTAGTCCCTAGTAGCGTGGCCTGTGTGTGCCCAGGGCTGGTAAACCAAATGCTGCTGGAGGGCCTGCAGCGCTGGTTTGCGCCACCCACAGAAGCAGCTTGTTAAGTGTGTCTCAGACCTGCCACTGCAGTGTCTGTGTGCAGTCTAGAACTTCAATAAACCTAGTGAGAAAAAAGGGTCTAAGGGAATATAGTTTATAGACCTGCCCAAGTACCACTCCCCTACTACTAACTTATGCACAAAACAACAGGAAATGGGGGTCTTATAACGGACAGCACAAAGGTGATAAGTGAAGATAGACTGAAGTGCAACAGACCAAATCAAACCTGGCCACGAGCAGAGCATGGATTACCATCAATCTTACTCGAAGTACAGAGCAAATGGTGAGAGAAAGGTGGCTCTCATGATCAGTAATATCATTTGGTGATCCAACTATTTGACAGAGGTATGTACCTTGATCATGGGGACTACCTCGCTAGTTTGAAGCTCTGTTGTTATCTCAGGCTGGTAAGTATTAGCCAGCAACACATGAAGTGTAAGAGGTTGTAAAGAACAAGGATCGTGATCCTATAGTGTGCAGTGCAAGAAATAGAAAAAGTGAGAACTAAAAAAGGTTGTGTAGAGAGGACAAATCTTGATGTGCCGAGTACTCCACACACCTTGATTAAAAAGGTGTAACAAGGTTATAGCAGTACTAGCAAGTGACTACTATGTAAAGGTCAACATGTTTCAGCCATCCGGGTTTGACTCCCTACGGCTTTCGTCAGGACCTATGTTGCACTGAAACAAGCTACTGCAAAAAGTACAAAAAGTACATTACTAGGCGTGAAAAAAATCACACTTATCTGCATGTAAGAGGTTGAATAGAATTGGGAAAATACAACCTTAAACGCTCAAAATCCTCAGAGGCGTAGAGTGTAATCATCACCTAGAAAATAAAGCACCTATTGCACACAGTCCAAAACACACACACCAAAACAGAAGTGCTGTCATTTTAAGCAAGAATCTTTCTTAGCATTATCAATAAGCATATCAAAATTGCTTACCCCACGTGCTCTAGGATTGTACCTCACCTACCCTGGAACCATGCTCGGGTGTAGGAGGCCCCGCTCTGTAACTTGGGTAACAAAAAAGCAAAACACAAGCAAAGAGATTCTCTTAACCTTTTCGGTGCTCATGACGGAACGGTTCCGTCATGAGCGTCGGTTGAGCTGTGCTCATGACGGAACCGTTCCGTCATGACCCCGCCCGCGCAAGAAACGGTCAGCGCTGAGCGGGAATCGGCGCCGCATCGAAGAGGTTAAGTTTTTCATTGTTTTGTAATTATTTCATTTTTTTTGTGTGTTTACAATTTTTATAAAACTAAAGAATATTTTGACCAACTGTGATTATTGGTTTAGCTCAGAGGCGGTCCCCTAGTGTACCCCTGTGTAGTTCTGGCTTAGCATCCAGAATAAAAAACACTACACTCTCACTAAAATTAAATCACCCTGAGAACAATACAAAACACCAGATTAACATAAAGCAAATATTTCAGTCAGGCTGCAATCTCAGCCAAGCTCTATTAACTAAAAAACTGAAAAAACTGAAGACAGGGCACAAAGTCCAATGAGTCCTCTGCTGACAAAACGCACACACCTTTTGAAAGAAAACGCATCCATTCTGAACAGATAGGAACGCTTACCTCTCCGTCGTTGCCCCAGACCTGGTCGAGCTGGGTGGGAGCCAGCGAGAGGACTGAGGAGTGCGCTTAAATCATGTTATCTGTCTCGCCTCGTAACGATCAGCGGTAGCTGCCACGCCCACTGAGGTCACCCCTCGCTGTCTGTGAGTGGCGTATATTAAGAACTACAAAGTGACGTAATGCTGCTAGGGAAATGTAGTTTAGCTTAGATGCAAGGAAAATCAAATAGTGAAATAATGAAATAATGAAAGTCGCCCATTGCTCAGATCCTGCAGCGTCTGCTCGAGGCTGCTATCTGCGGACAATGTAACATTTATAGTATAAAGCCCTGAATTATAAGCGGACCAATAGTGTATTGTTACGCTATATGTCATGGAGCTGTATTTATCCTACACGGTCTGGTGGTACCTGTAGCGCTCCAGTATCTTGGCTAATTAAATGATCCCAACCAGAACGAAACTGCAAAGTGATATCATGCAGACCAGAATCGTAGTTCCAAGGGGAATCATAATTGTAAATACTGACTCATCCATTCCGTTATTATAATGCCTAGTACTGCATCACATACAAGAAAAATTGTTTCTAAATGCTCTAAAAATAAGAGTCTGAAAGGGACATAGAGTTACAGACTACTGACAATAGGGATGTTATATAAATCAGCCAACCGGTCATTCGTACTGGCAAGCTAGGAGTTGTACCAAGAAGAAGGTGCTTGGCATTAGAAGTTCCTGACACATACAGATCTCTATGAATCATGTTAAAAATTATATCTATATGTCGCCAGTGGATGTCATTCCCAGGAATCGAGTGTTATATAACCTGTCAATAATTTCGTCATGTATGAAGCCCTTAGTAGTCTTATGCTCAGGTGATCCCTCAATCAAGAATTTTTCAATCAAGAATTTTTAATCAAGATTTTTTGAACTGTATATCTACAGGCTGGTACAAGGTATATCATCATTTAGACCTAGAGTGTCACTATGAAGTTTGTATACCCATTTCTGTTCTTTAATGAACAGAAATCTGGAAACATCACTCATATGCAGAGGTATAATAGGTTTTTCTAATACCGCCCAGTGAAACTCTTCTGCAGCATGGTTCGCCTCTACAAAGTGTCTAGTAAGTCTGGTTGTGAGTTTTTTGCACCTGAACGTGCTCTTATGTTCAAGCATGCGTGCCCTCACTTTGCGAGTGGTCATACCCACGTATCGGATGTGACACGGACATGTGAGTAGGTAAATCAAGTTACTACTGTTGCAATTAGTAAATTGATTTTGGATCCAAGGGCTGTCGGAACCAATGTCTATAGTAGTACTATGGGTGGTTTGTGGGCAAACCGAACAACCCCCGCATGGATGATGTCCAGAGACTGGCGGTAAATCCCAAAGAGTCCCCAGTGGCCTTGGTAGGCACGCCTGGGGACGTGTATGTACCAGTCTGTCTCTTAAGTTGCCTGATCTTTTGAAGGCAAACAATGGTGGAGCAATATTGTCATTGCAGTTATTTAAGATACGGCAATGTTTCTTGATACTCTTCTTGATACTGTTAGATAGAGTACTGAACGTGTTGACAAACGTCAACCGTTCAAGGGGTGGTTTAGATGTGGGTATATCTAGCAAAGCTTCACGGTTGTTGTTTGAGGCTCTCTTACATGACCGTTTGATCAGTTTGTGTGGATAGAGTCTCTCTTTGAGTTGTTCTGTTAAGAGGTTAAAATGTTTTACAAAGCCCTCTGTTGTAGAGCAGTTCCTACGGACTCTTAAAAACTGGCCATAGGGTAAATTATCCCTAAGGGCCTTCGGGTGCTGGCTGTCATATCTCAACAGTGAGTTACGTGCCATGGGTTTTCGATACAATTCACTCGCTAGGCCTTGTGGTGTTACAAAGATGGATAAATCTAGAAAGGCCAGACGCATCTTGTCACTCTCTACTGTGAACTTCAAGTAGTCATTGCGTGTATTTAGCCAACGATGGAATAAGCCAATTGACTCTTGGTCACCACGCCACACCAACACATCGTCAATATACCGCTTCCATAAGCGGTATATTGTCTAGAACTACCATCTTGGCTGTGAAGTGTACCCACTTCCCAGCCCCTGAACCTTCCCTTGGCATCATGTAAGCCACCCCTATGGTAGGGTGCATTGTATGTGTAAGGTAGGACATGCTCTGATGTGTGTAGCATGTCCTGGTAGTGAATTACACCCAATTTCGTTTTTCACTACTGTAAGGCTACCTGTTCTCCATAGGCCAGAATTGGAGGTTTGGCTATTACATTCTATAGTCCTAACTGACCCAAAGAACATGCTAGAAAAACGAATTTAGTATGCCTGAGCTCAGAATATTAAAATACATCTTTTAGTGAAGTTTATTTTTATATTCTGTGTTTGAAAATACCACTTTTAGAAAGTAGGTATTTTCTGCTGTTATGTGTATTGGCTGTCTGGTTTTGGAGGGACAAGGCAGGCTGAGTCAGACCTGGGTGGAATAGAGAGATCTGCATTAGAGTATGGGGAGGGGTAGCTCCTGGACCTGAATAGGGCTGTGCCTGGCAAGGTGAATGCTGGCTCCACCTCCCACTGTGCGTCTGATGGCAGACCCCCTCTTTCTGAAAGGAAGGATGCAGCCTGGTAAACAAAGTGCTCCAGGGCTGGGCAGAACTGGTTCTGGCTGGGTTCAGTGACTTGTAGCTTCTGAGAACAAAGACTTTTGGGGTATAAATATCTGTGCTGAAACTCCTACAATTTCTATTGCTCCTGGACAACAAGAAGAACCTCTGTCCGTGTAACTGAAGGAATCTGCAGGAGAGGACTGTCCTTGTGCTTGTGTGCTGTTTCTTGGACTGGCCTGCAGTGGTTACTACTGGACTTGGAAGAAGAGGAAAAGGACTTTGAAGGAACTTTTTTTTTTTGCTACTGCAATCACCCAAGGGCTAGAAGAGAGCTAGCCTCCTGCAGGATTCTCAGGCACATCAGACTCCACCACCAGCCTCCTGTTTCCTCCCAGCGAGGATTTCTATCTGCAGGTGAGGCTCCTGTGAATTCCAGGGCCTCTAGTTCTGCTGTGGAGAACAGAGTGCTGATAATCGTCGCTAACGCCCGTTAGCGAACCGCCGCAGCTGAAGAGCGTAAGGAAAATCATCGCGCTGCTGCCGCTGAGTGCTCGCTACCGGAGATCATCGCATCACCTGTTTGCGGGCTGCCAAATGCTCGCTAACCCGAAGATTATCGCATTGCATGTTTGCGGGCATCAAAGAGTTCGGTAACCAAAGATCATCGCATCGAGTTCATCGCTTCACGACATCGCAGCGCGGACGCCGAGCGTTCCCATTTTCATCGCATCGTATCAGGATCGTCGCTCACTCGCGGAGCGCCATTTCTTTTCATCGAAACAAGATCGCACACGCAACAGGCTCCGCGCATCATCCTCCCTTCGCGGCAAGGATTTCATCGCATCGCTGGCTTAGCGTATTGAAGTTTGTCGCTTTGTCCTGCACACGAATCAGTGCATCATCCTCCCTGGCGGCAAGGATTCAACGCATCGCTAGTTAGCATAAGGAAAATCATCGCTACAACTCCTTAGCGACATTTTGGTTGCTTTGCTACAGAATCCAGGTATCTTGTGAGTAAAAGGGTCGCAGAGACCACTGCCTTGAACTGAACTCCTCTTTGCACTCTTTGAACTATTTTTGCAGCATCTTAAGAGTAACCCTATTTTTCTAGTAGTGTGGATTTTTACTGTTATTGGTCTTGTGTTAAGTCTATATATAAAGATACTTATTTTTATAACTCCTTGTGTGGTGTCCCTTTGTAGTGTTCTTCACTGTGTTACTGTGTATGGTCATAAATGCTTCACACACTGCCTCTGAGATAAGCCTAACTGCTCGTGCTACGTTACCACAGGGTTGAGCAGGGGTTATCAAATGGTGTAGCCCGCTTACTCTGACTTAGGAAGAAGGGTCCCTACTTGGACAGTGGCCAGCCATTGCCAACTAGAGACCCCCATTTCTAACAGGGATTAGTTGTTTTAACAGTCATTCTCTGCCATTTCTGGCCCATCCATCTGTAGTACCAACTGAAGAACATGGTTCTTAGTTCTCAGTCAATTTTAGCACCCCCTCTCCTTTTCTCTGCTGTAGCCACTACTGACTCATAAAGATTTGAATGTGCAGCCTCACTGCAGGGATCTGTCCTGCAGTGGCACATGGGAAAAACAGCCTCAACCTTCCACATAAATGCATTATGAATGAAATCAGCTTAGGGTCCAAAAGTCTTCCTTCCAGTATTCGCATGCTGAGTAGTAGTATTCCAGCCCTCTTCCACTTTACAAAGCAATAGAACTTCAGTGGGCTTGCAGTAGGATTTTTGTAATGGGTAGCCACAAAGGGCATGTTTGTGCTGGTCATCCACCTTACATTACAGGATAACAACCACCACCTCTTAAGGACATTGTCTCAGCAGGTATCTTAACATCTCCCACTAGCGATACTTCCACCAAGAGGAGTTCAATTAAATCATTTTTAGGTTCAGCCATCTTTGCCATCCACCAGAACTGCAGGTGCAAATCCGAACACTAGACTGTAGACTTTTTCTCAGTCCCCTATGATTTTGAGAGTCTTGAAGAAATTAAAAAAAAGGTCTTGGACTTTATTTTTTAGGAACCCTCTCGTAGCAAAGACCGGTCTGGTTTGACAGTCACCTTTACCTCCATCAGAGGAACACATCTGCCTCTCCCAGTGAAGGGTCCTCCAATCCACAGGGGTAGGAAGGCTCCTGCACCTCTTCCTACGATCACTCAGATTGGATGATCGATATCTGAGTAACTACCTTTTACCCTCCTCGCCTTTTCTCCAAAGATCTTAGACATCTTGGTGACTGCCTGAAGGCCCTCCACTTGAGCATACCATATTTCTGCTTTTTGGGCTTTACTAAAAAATATGAGCCTACTCACTTGCTCAATATAGTGTCTTTCTCTAGATATCTAATGGATTGAGGTGTTCAAGTGGACTCTGACCCCCTGCCATAGGGTCCTACAAGAACAGGCATGGATAATCCTCCTCCACCGCCAATAGGTTCATCACGACATCTGACAGCTGTCTTGCACCTATTTCCCCATATTAAGCAGTCTCTGGTCTCTTGGAAATGAAAAATAGTTCTGGCCAACTGATGCTCTTTGAACACTTCCTAGTTGTAATAATTGCAGCTAACTCTACAAGAGAGCTTCAACCCCCATGGGCTTCTGTACTGTTTGTTCCATCAGGACATAGTGGTACTGAGGATTCCACCCACTTTTCTTCTACTTCCAAAGTTCTTAAAGCCATTTCACCTCAGCAAAGAGATAGTTTTCTCCGCATATGTTCTGCGTTCTCATGGTTCCTTTGCTTAGGTGATGCTGCACAATCTTGATAACTTGAGTGCCTTACATTTTTACTTGGATAGACCCATATCTCTGCGGTTTACTAGCTAACTCTATGTGACTTTTCAGGACATTTATGCCAGCAAGGCTTTTGCTAAAGCCACTTTGGTCAGGTGGATTATATCCTTATTTTCTACTGCTATCTGCTGCATTGTTGGGCCGTCCATTCTGTGTTCTAGTATGCTCGAGCGGAGTTAAGGCAAGGCCAGTGGCAATCCAAAGGTGTGTACCTGTCAGAGAAATAAGTAGGTTGTACATATTGGCTATTCCACATGTTCAGTTGTCATTGTGCTCTTGGAGCTTCAACTCCAATGCACAATTTTGACAACGGTTTGCTTAGCTCTAAGTTGCCCAGTGCTGCTCTCTCCTCCTCCCACTCTATTCTTTTTACTTTGGGATCTACTCACAGCCTGAAAATAGTAGAGAACCAGGAGATAAGAGTAGAGTAATGTTATCTGTATGGTGTCTCCTTTACTTTTAGACTCTCTCGTTATTGGCAACATCCTGCCAACCACTGGCTGGAATGTACACCGTTAAACTACTTAAATAGGCCTCGCCCGAAACAGCTTATACGCTGTCACTTTCAAGATCTCTTGTTAACTTAAAGGGGGCTTAGAACCTGCCTTTGGTTGACCTCCTCATCACTCTCATATCCTTGCTTCTCATTGGTCATCGTGTGCCAGTTTCACTTTCTTTTCGTGTGTTTGTCCTTTACCTGTAGCATGGACTAAATACTGATTAATTTCTTTATTGGTGTCCTTCCACTGCTCGGATTGAGGTACTTTTTACCTTTAATTTCATGCCTGTCATTGATACTTGCCACATCATTGTTGCTTGTCTCGGCCCCTCCCCCCCATTCTTGCTTGCCCTACCCCCCTTGCCCCTTCCTGCCAAAAACAAAGCACTATGACGTGGTGAGCGCCGGTTGCACTATAACACTTTTTAGTGTTTTCCTGCACCCGCTCTGTACTTGCCTCCTCTGCATCTCCACAGAGGCTGAGAAAGTCCTTCTTTAGACCCCAGCAACAGCAAACTAGATCAACTGCAGCTACGTAGGATTTTCAAAAAGTGCCTACCCTTGCTTCCCAGAGAGCATTAAGGCACTCAATCAGCGTGTACCATCAGATGAGATCTATATGTGGCAAGGGCTGTGAGACTAATACTCAGCAACCTATGGTCAACATCTCCTGCTCCTACTACTGAGCTCAGCATGGTGCCCCATAATACAATCTCCTTTCCCTTGGACTCTATGGAGAGAAGGGTTTTTCTGTGGAGCTCTGGTTGAAAGTCTCCTTTTTTTCCCAGAGAAGACCCCTTATATGCAAATAATGTTCATGTCCAGGACCCACCCCTTTGTACAGATAGAAGAGAGGCGAGGCTAGGGAATGGGTGCTGCGCAGGGCCAGGGTGCTGATGATAGTATGGGATGCTTTGGAGGAAAGGGACTGCCTCCTCATTGCTACCAGCTTGTCTCTCTACCACCCTATTTTCCTTCCTCTTTCCATACACCCACCTGCTTCCGGGCTGCTGATGTCAGCCGAGTGAAGGAGGTTCTGAACTGGCGCTGACGCCTGTGCAGCTCACTAGCGGCACTCTTCACCGAGCGGCTGAAAGAAAAACCTCTGGTAGGGTCCCCTCCATGCTTGTCTTAGGACAAATGTTTTCTTGATTTCTTGCCCAGTGTAAACCAGCGGTGGCTGGCAAGGATCGGGGCTGGCGGAGGGGGTGGGGGGGGTAAGATGGGGAGGAGTGGAGAAAAAATATACATTTACCTAACCGTGTCTCTCCTCTGAGGTCTCGCCAGGCCGGAACGGAAGCAGGCTGCACACAGACTCCTCTAAGCCAGTCGCAATGCAGCATTGTGATTGGTCTGAGCGCTCTGGTTCGGTGCTCAGACAGGCAGTGGAAGCATGTGCATGTTTTCCACCCAGGTGGAGAAAATGCAAAGTGCGCATGACTGGTTGACCGGCCCAAGATCGCCGGCAAAACCGCCATATGCACTCAGTGTGCCCACCACTCCCCCCGCTCCTCTGTGAGCAGAGCAGCCACGTCCCGCAAAAATGCTTCCGCTGGGAAAAATAAAATTATTATACCATCATGTTATTATCTTTTTATTTTTGCTTTTTTTACACAGCTGAAAAGTAGTCGGGCAACACTCCCCTGCCTTAGTGGAGGAGCCGCCAGTGGTGTAAATTCCAGACCAATTTGCAATTCAAAAGTTGTGTGCCTCGCTTATTTCTTGCCATTATTTATTTATTTATTTATTACACAAACAAAACAAAGCATTGGCAAATCCAATAAGTCTCACATATGTGAGAGCAATTGGCTTTGTCAATGTCTCTGGTCATGTTGTACAGCAACTCTGCAGCTGTGCAGCATAGCAGAAAGTAAAGAAAATCGAGTGCTATGACTTGGTCACTGCTGGTCGCGTCATATTCCTTTCTTTCTTCTTTTCTGTCAGCCATGCTGCAGACCAGTTGCACTGCTGCGCAACATAGCTAAAGAAAACATTGACAAAGCCAATAGTTCTCGCAGAGGCTATTGGCTTTGCCAGGGCTAGTTCAGACTTGACAGCTTTGAAACATTTTCACTATGCGGGCAAGGATGTTAGGGCTTGAAAGGTGTTGGCTTGAAGCAGAGGTGGAATTTTGTGTTTCTGTCACCACTCCTCCAGTGCCCAAACATACAAAGAAAAGTCTTTGAAAGTACCTTCCGGTGTCACGAGGAGGCTGCAACATCAGTTATATTTTCAATTGTGCATAGTTTCCTCACATGAGTTTGAAACCTACTCCGATGAGGGATTTCCCGCTCACCTTGTGATATGGGCTTATTAGTGAGTGGCCTTGTGACATATGGTGGCAGAGTGTGAGTTTGAGCACTCCTACACTGGAATTGCTAATTGATACCATATACCCATGTGCATGGTGCCGGCTCATAATCTTTGTTGAGTAGATTTAGAAGCAATTTTTGCTCCTACCACTGGATTAAACCCAGATCAGTTGACTGGGGGTGAGTGCTTGCAATGTTCAACACTCCGTCCATCA
The DNA here is from genome assembly GCF_964204655.1 of Triturus cristatus. Lineage (NCBI taxonomy): Eukaryota > Metazoa > Chordata > Amphibia > Caudata > Salamandridae > Triturus > Triturus cristatus. The sequence continues at coordinate 1,400,164,262 of NC_140589.1, forward strand.
CCCCCTTTGGTTTTGCTTTGTTCGCCCTATGTTGGCAGGATATGCCCAGACGTGGGTCCCTTGCTCACTTTGCCACTGGATTCAAGCTAGCCTGGCTGATGAGGGCTGTGAGCCCGAAACCGGTCCCAGCATGCATGTTTCCGGTCCAGGGAAGACATGGCTTGGCAGTTCGGGCTGGACTGTTCCCATGAAGCACAGGGTCAGACTAATTTGCATATGGCCATGGAGAGAGAGAAAGAGAGAAGGCCACAATACAGTTTATGTATTTATTTTCGTGATTTTATATAGTGCAGACTATGCCCAGAAGTATCAGACCGCTTTACAATAGAGTCAAAACAGACCAGTAACAAGTGGACAAAAGAAAGGATTACCCTAGAAAGAGTGCACGACAAGGTACTCCTCATGAGGTGAAAATGCACATAAAAACATAGAATGAAGAACAGGTACTATCAACCAATAGCGGACGCTAATATGTAAGGCTCATCAATAAATAGTGCAGGGATAGGCTAAGGTGCACCCAAAGGTGGGGTGGAGTTTGGGTAGTTAACCCAAGTATTCTTCGAATAGGAGGGCTTTGAGTATCTTTTTGAAGACGCTGTGACAGGAAGCTTTGAGGGAGGGCATTTCAGATTCTTGTGGCACTACCGTAGAACAATTGGGAAATGTAGCGCTCCCTATTGAAGGTGAAAGGTTCAAGAAGAAAGGACTGGGCATTTCTTGAATCCCAATTACTGCCTGAAATTTTCAGTTTCTCAGTTAGGTGCCAGGGTGAAGAGGAGTGAAGTGCTTTGTGTGTGATGCATGCAGTTTTAAATTGGTCTCTCCCCTCTATGGGAAGTCACTGAAATGAGAGTAGAGTAGGGATGATGCGATCACATTGGTTGTGATCTGTTACAAAGCATGCTGCAGCATCTTACATGGATTTGGGGGATGCCTGATCCTGCTCTGGGATGAGGTGACTGATTCCGCTAAGCGTCCTTAGCTGGAACCAAGCACTCTTGTCAGTGGATGGTATATCACTCTGGTGGTTGAGATGTTTGCAGAGGGTGGATTCCAGAGATGAATGCTGAGATAAATAAGACGCCTTTATTCAGACAATTGTTTCACCTTGCCTGTTGAGTCCAGGGCTCGTGCGTCTCCTCAGCAGTCACAAATACTCTTACCAACAATGTCAAACTGCCCTCCAATCAGTTGTACCCCAAGATTCCTAAGCAACACCCTGGATTGTAAGCAGATGCTACTACTGTCCTGTACCCGAACACATTTTCTTCCTTCCACAAAAGTCTCCCCTTACCCAAGAAAGCTCACGTAATCAACTCAACTGTGGTACCTCTTGGCTGTTTTTGTATTCTGTTTATTGTTCGGCATGCAATAGCCTTTTGAGCTAGATTTTATGTCGATCAATACTTTAAGGGCCTCATTAGGATGTCGGTGGGACCGCCATCAACAAGCCGTCAGTGGTGGTCCCACAGACATCTATGCCATCGGTCCAACCGCCAGATTTCAATTCCGGCGGTCGGAGCGAGGTAGGTGGGGAGGAAAGATCACCACCTCTGACAAGCTCATGGAGCCCGTCGGATTCCTAATCCCTACAGTGGGGCATTGCCTGCACAGGCACCGCCGTAGGAATTAGGATATCCCTTTACGACTGCCTGTTCATGACTGTCCCACCGCCATGAACAGGGAGCTGGAAAGAGACTTTCATGGCGGTCACATTGAATTATGTTGGGTAGAACAGCCAACTACTAGTGGGGCAGTTACTTTCCTGCAACGATGGCGGTCGGCCGCTTGTCTGACCACCATCATAATAAAGCCCTAACTAACACAAAAATAAATGTCGGAATTTCTGAAGCTGAAATGTTAAAGTTCTAATGTTTATCCTGTTATTGATGCCTAGAAACTTATTTTATCATGAGGTAATGATTGCTTAATTTAGTGCATTTAATAGGCGATTTTGTATGGTACCCTAGCTTCAATTAAAAAAAACGAATGGTGTGAAATATCGCAGTCGTGGTTCCTGTTTTCAGCTAATGCACATGTGAGGCCACCTGTCAGAAATACACGGTGTAAGAGTGACTTTGTTTTTTGGCTTTCCTTTCAGTGAAACAGAAGGTAGAACAGAAGCTGGAGCAGATGGGGAAGACACCAGGTGTGCGGTTGCACACAGCGCACGTGCTGTGCATGGACGCCATCTTGAATGTGGGGCTCGAGATGGGAAGCCACAATCAGGACTGCTGGCCCCATGTTTTCAGGTACAAGGGCAGCACTTTAGAAGTGTGACCGGACTAGCTGCTAGAGGAGCAAATGGTATAGATACACATATAGCATTCTATGTAAATTGGTCGATGGAAAATGTCGCAACTTTAACACCTGCACCTCAATATCACTGTGTTGCCGCTCTTGAAACATGTCCTTCAGGTGCATGCTTGTAGGAGTAAAGTTCATGCTTTTGACCGCATACCTTCTGACCAATGAAGCATTATATTTTTAAAAGCACCTTGCTTGGCTTTGGCTAGTCTGTTTTTCCAATGTACCTCCTTTAATGAGAACACATCTGTTAGAGAAGGGGCCTTTGGTCCGTGGATGGAAGGAGAGTCCTGCACCCTTCTCTACAAATGCTCATATTGAACACCAAGTTCCTGAGTAGCATTGAAGAATAGTTAGGGTAATCTATTTGGATCATACCATCTTAAAAGCCTAAATGGATTTATTTGAGGTGATAAAGAGGGCTCTAGAACCATTAAATTGGACCAGTTCAAGGTTTTTCTTCAGTCTGACGGAGCATTACTGCAGATTTTGTGATGGACTCTCCCAAAAAAGGAGGATTCATTAACGCGGATGATTAATAATGACATTCAGTTTCAGTGGTTGAATGACTTCAAACAGGAATTTCAGTTGATGAAGGGAGATAGTTGTTGGATGCCATCACCGAGACAATTTTATGCCAAGAGGCACTCAATTTAACTACAGACACCAAAAAGACAGTGGTAGGTGCAGTCCTGGCACAAGTGGTGTGCAGACAGCCTTGTGCTTTGAAACCTGAAGATGTGAATTACTATATGCTTGAAAGAAGTCATTTGTCGGTGGTTGGGGTATTGAACATTACAGGGCAGTTCAGTAGACGTGCCATTTGGGGTGTTAGGCCGACAGTGCACTGGTGCATGCTTTTTTTTTTATTATTATTTTTATTGATGATCACTTTACACTTGACAATCATATTCACTGGTGCCTGCTTTTGTTATTGTGGGAACAGCAATGGAAATGGAGTATTTGCTGCGATTGAAGAATAAGCCAGCTGATTGTCCATTCGTGATGGCTTCACAAGGGAAAAACGATAGTAAGAATGCTGAGGACTCATTTTTGTGTGTCCAAGAGGACTCTATAAGGAAAGAACACCTCTGCCAGTCGTTTTATCTAAACATGTATACCTCCCTTTTCATCTTCACTCTTCCCCTTCGCCACAGACCATTCAACCCAGAAAAATCCTGAAAACTACCAGAGACCTCAAAAACATTGATCCTAAAGTTTTCAAGGGCATGGCTGCCTCCTATTAGACTACTCAATCTATATTCACGGATTTCAAGTTACTTACCAAATAAAAAATTGGTGCATTGTTACTCACATATTGGACAGCATTGTGCCTCCTCTCACTAAATTAAAAAAGCAAGAAACACCCACCATTGCTTTCTCACCAAGTAAAGAAGCAAAGACAAACTCTGAGGCTGTGGAACTTAAACAGAGGAAGCACTGATCTGAAGACGCTGTTTTACAACAGATACGAATACAAATCTGTACATAACTAACTACACGTTCCTTAAAGGCAAACTTGATAATGCCAGAAAACACGTTAAAGAGTGGTCCAGCACTCCCACGTACCCCCTCAATGAATCTGGGTGCATTTAAATGTCCAGCTATTTTTCTCACCCATCGTCTTTTTTACCACTCTGCCACCTCACATTTGACACAGCCATATGCAAATTAGCCACAGTCCTGCTCCAATAGGAACAGTCTAGTCCAAAGGTCATCTCTGAAAAAGAACACAATCAACCCAAGACTGGTTCTGCAAGCATGCTCACATTGCTGAATGAAGAATGTGTGGTTTGCAGTACAGGTTATGCAAGGTTAGACTGGAGTAGGGTGTCTGGTGAAATGAGGTTGGACAGCTGCCCAACTATACCTAAAGTCCCAGGAGAAACTAAAGTGTCTAGTGCAGAGAAGGGGTTAGAAATTAGAAACGCCCTGTTTTGAGGAAGCATGATGTACAGTCACATATTTCTGGTGCAGTTTGTGTGTGTTTATTTCCATATATCTTTAGAGCTGAAATTATTTTCCTTAACTGACACCTTTATTGTTTTGATTACTTTTCTTTTCTTTTCTTTTCCTTTCCTCTTTCCCTGTCCCTCTCCCTTCCCCTTTCCCTTTTCCTTTCCCTTTACTTTCCGTCTCTTTACTTTATTTTCCGTCCTTGTGTTAATTGATGTATTATGATATGTTTCTGGGTTTGCTTATTGCCCCTTCAGAATCTGTTGTGTATGACTCTTTGCAACATAGAATGATTGGTGAGAGTTTCAGTTCTCTAATTCATCAACAGTTGATTGTGCTCAGACAGGGGGTAAATGTCGGTATTGAGCACCTTATAAAAGTCTGTAATTTACATTTGCATTACGGCTGTATCAATTAGTGGAGCCTATGCTTGTGTTATGCGCACGCACCCCACTCCCCCAACCCACTTTTGTCTTCAGATGGCACAGTTTCTAGAAAGGCATTTTCAACAGTCATTTGTAAAAACATTTCAAACCATTCCTCATCTTAAGCTGTGCGTTTTTTTTCTAGAAATTACAGGCAAAGATATCACAAGGCGCTGGAGAAGTGGCCAGAATAAAAGCTCTGGTTCAATCAGACTTAATATCTTGTAGACTATGTCTGTATTCGCTGGACCATGGATGTCACACACGTGTAATTGGTGTCTCCAGACCATAAATCAAGGGGACTGCATGCATCTCTCTGAAAGTCACTCTAAGTGAGTGGTAAATTATGTGCAGGCTTCAATGTCCACCGCTTGCTGATTCTCAATTCTAATAAAACCCAACCCTTATGGGACCCCCTTAGGAAGCAGACCGGTAAATTCAAAACCATCTCGTTGGCACGGGAGAGAGATGATTGTGCGATACGTGGAAGCCAGCAGCTATTGCCAGGTGAAGGTCAAACATGAGGTAGGGTTGTAGGACCAAATATCGGCGGCAAAAACATATTGATGTTACATACTTTGTATGTATATAAAGTTAAAAACATGGGCAGCAAAAATATAGAAGACCACAATATTATCAAAAAATAGGCAACTATTCACTTTATTAACTTTAAAACATATATAAACTTTATCAATATTATAACATTTTAAAATGTATACTTCTAAAATAAAAATGTATAAAAAACTATAATTTACAAACATTAAAAATATATACTATTAAATAATTGCAAAAAATAAACATAGAATTTTAAAATATTTAAACATAAATAACAAACTCTACTAATAACATAATTATGAATTCTATATATTTTGAAAAACTCAAAAATGCATTTATTAAAAACATGACTACAAAATATAAATAAGTAATTTACATTAAGCATAGTTTTCAAATTAGAAACAAAAATATATACTAAAACAATTTTTGAAACATCAGATAAAAAGTAGACTTTGGTGGTCAAATTCACCACTCCCACTCCATCCTGACCAACAGTAGCGTAAATGCTGGACTTACTATTCCAAATCCAACGTCAACAACAGTAGGGAAAGTTTGAGAATTGAAAGGCTTAGATTTACTATTATCGCTCCAACAGGAGCAGCGGTACGGAAAGTGTTGGACTCTGGAGGGTCCCCTCCAACCACCACAACAGTAGGGAAAATATTACCATTCAAAAAGCTTAGATTTAATTTTCCTAATCCTAATTTAATATCAAATAAATTCCAGATATATAAAATGAATAGACAAAAATATATTTCCATTAAAATATCATTAACATTATATAATTTGTTTCTTTAAATTATTAAAACCTAAGAACACAAAATTAACATATACAATTATACAGGAAATGGCATTTAACATATCTCAATTAAAAAATGTAACAGAATAGGTTTAACATAGTCACCTCCCAATTACCCTAAAATTTCAACAACCACAAAAACAAACTAAACTATTAACGGAAAAAATAATAATACACATTATCCAAATTATTTAAAAAAATATTTAATACAATCAATTATCTAATTAACCAGTTAACAAATAATACAATATTACAATGTTGAAATTATCTGTTAACCAACTAAAAGATATTTACATAATCATGTAATTGCAATCCAAAATGTATAAAAATGTATAATAAATTAAAAACAAATATTTTAAAAACATCCACACCCCATACCCTACAAACCCTACAATCTGCTAAAAAATTGATATAAGACAATAAAACAAAATATGTTATAAATAAAAACATAGTAAGAAATAATTAAACATACTTAACATTAAAATAATAACTTATGACACAAATAAAACTCAAATAATTGAAAAACGATATTATATATAACTATACTTAGATAAATATATAGACAACTTAAAAAATTATATCCTTATCCATCTATATTCAATCTCACGATATTTTTGGCATCATAATATTTTTGACTTGATATTTGTGTCTCACAATATTTTTAAACAGTATTTTGGAGGAATAGCCACCCTACGTCCTCCACTTGAATATCCCATATTCCCTTGTGCAAGCTGCTGTCTACCCAGTGCAGTTAGGCTGCCTGGAGCATCACACCTCCCAGTGTATGCCTTGGAATGAAGAAGGGAAAGAACTCCTTTCTTGAGGCATGTGTTGTTCTTGAGCGGCTGCTGAAGGACAGGTTGAGAAAAAGTTAAATATTGGAGTGATAAGATTTTTTTAAAGGAAATCTGCCCTTCTATTAGCCTTGATGGGAAAGAGGATCAGCTAAACCGGCGTCAAGTACTGCTTATGAAGCCTGGAGGCAGGTACTTCATATCGGACATTGATTCCTCTTCAGGGGTATGGCAGTCAATTCTGGTCAATCTTGGCGCACACACTCTTCTTGGGAGACCAGTGACAATACTGCATCCGTGTTATCTGGAGATTTATGGTTGCCCGTGATGATTATAATAAAATAGGATTATGGTACTGGCTGATGCATTGGCAGTGCTCATTGATTACTTCCTGATTGTCCTTGCTCTGTGCTGGTAATTAAGTGTACTTTCTACTGTTCTTTACGATTTGACACGCATACTCTTTGGCTCCACAAATAACTGAACTTCTCAAGCAGGGGCGTAGCTTGGTCAGTAAGATTGGCGGGGTGGGGGGAGCTTCAAATTTCCAAACAATCACGCTGGCATATCATGGTACAGTAAGTTATTTGAGAAGCAAAGCAGGAGGGGCCTTAAGGGACAGTAGAAAGGGAGAGCAGTGACAATAAGTTGTAAAATAACCAACAGTTTTAAGAACTTTACAACAGAGGAGAGAGTGCGTGTGTGTGTTTTTGTCTGTTGGTGCATGTAAAAATCCTATGCGAAATCCGACAGCCACCTAACCATACCCGACTGAAAGCACCTGTACCCAACTATGTGACAGTGAATACATTTATTAGGAGGGGTGTAACACCCCAAACATCGCCCTCCCTGAAGCTAAGCCCCTGCTCTCAAGGTAGGAGAATTATTTTTAACCAACTGGCTACACATATTAAGTTTTCTATCACCCTGAAGTAAGGCTAACATGTTAACTAAAATCATTATTGTAGTGGTACACTATTTCAACTCAAAGCATATTTCATAATTTGCAATACTGTAAGCAATATTGTCTCATTTTACAGCCAGCCTATATCTGCTCTAGTGCATGAGTTAGACAGAGATGCTAGTTTGTGTTATATGTATAATGTTTGGCTGACGAGTATCTCAGCCTCCATCTGATGGTTGTTTTGCCTCATCACTAATTGATGTCCGTGTGATTTTTTCTTAGGGTATGTGAGTACATCAGCACCCTGGAGCACACCCACTTCAGCGATGGCACTTCCCAGCCTCCGGTGAACATAACCCAATCGCAACAGAGCACAGAGGGGATGCAGACTGGTACCTGCAAGGGCTATCACCAAAACGCGATGTCCGAGCATGATGCTGCTCTGGGCAAGTTCCCCATCATCCAGCCAGTCCCTATACAGGATCTTGTCAAGGAATGCAGCAAGGGAAGAGCTTTTGACTTCCGCGGAGGCAGTCTGATGAGTGGGAGCATTGCTGCCAAGGCAGTTTGCACTCTCTCTGCACAAGCAGACAGGTACAGTTTTGCGGTTAGTTTGGTCAGAATTTGAAAAGTGATTTCGGATACACTTTGTGGTGGGATTAAAGGGAAGCTTGGTTTCCACGATTATCTAATATGTTGCAATCTTGCCAGAAGCTAGGGAGTGAGTCGGAGCTGTTTATGATGGTGCATTTCAGTTTAAAGCATTTGAGCATATGCCAAGCTCCTCAGAGCCAGAGTACAGCCTGTGGTTAGAATGACCTTGTCATGAGCATTTGCAGGCTCCTTGAGAAAAACATTTAGGGCCTTATTATGACTTTGATGGTCCTCCAATAGGGCCGCCACCGCGGGTGCCCCAGGAAGACTGCTAAGGCCGCAGTGAGCCTGCATACGGGATTATGAGTTTAATCCAAGGTGGCTGGGTGGTGCGGCGACTGTCTCACGGCGGGGGCTGTGTTAGGCTCATAGGAGAGCCTTAACAGCATACCACCGCCGTGAGAGTGCCTGCACCACGTTCCTGCACAGTGTGGCATGCACCATGTCGTACATGCCACACCGTGCAGGAACGAGTGTGCTATTACAGAGAGTGTACAACATGTGCCTCCTGCACGCACCTGCAGGTGAAGATTTGGCCAGGGGCCCTGTTAGGGCCCCCTAAATTGCATGTGTTCCACACTTTTCATGGCGGTATCCTCTCCATGAAAACGGCAGTGGATATGCATGTCGTAATATGCTCGGCGGTGCTGTCATTGGCACCGCCAGCATATTCAGGCCATTTGAAGACTGCCGCCACATCGGTGCCCTTGATTCCGGCAGAGGCGGCGGTCTTGTGGCGGTCCCACCACCACACTCATAATATGGCGGGCGGACCCGTGGTGGCAGTCTTAGGACCGCTGTACTTGTAATAAGGCCCTTAGTTTTTTTGTTTTACTTGTTTTTTTTTTTTTTTAAATCTGTTTTTGCCACAATTTTTATTCTATGGAAATAGGTGTTCCATCGTCTTCAGCCCTGCACAATATCCTCTCACCTGCAGTATAGTCTTTGGTAAACATAGCATTATAGAAAAATGGGTCCTATCAGATAGCCCTCTGGCTCTTAGGTCTCACTCCTCACACCTGCCTGTTTTTGCTGGTCGACCTAAACGTCTAGGTGTTGGAGGAGGCGCTTGTGAGGGTTTGCTCTTTTGAAGGGAATGGATTGTACACTGAGATAGAAGACTTCACCCTGAGATGTCTGATAATGTACTTTAACTGACTCATTGGTTTGGTGATAGAGTAGAATAAACCATCAATGACGTTCTTTAAAAAGTGGATTGAACGTGTATTTGCCAGATCCTGTTTTAACAAAGCCATTTGTACAGTGCCACCTACTGCACAATGGCCATTACAAGGTGCTAGTCAGCAGAGGAAAACCCCAGCAAAAATAGTACTATAAATATATATAGGATAAACATGCATAAGCAAGGGAGGAATGAGATACATATGGCATGTTTATGAAAAAAGGAAGTCTTTACAAATGTAAGGGGCCTTTAATGCTTGGTGGTCAGAATATGGTAGGTTTGCAATTTTCAAATTATCTCATTGATACATTGATTACTATCATTGCCCTATAATCATAACTACTGTGTCCAAACACAGACATCTATGCTCATAACAGTGATATTAAGGCCACAACAGATACGCGGGACGTGCCTACAAGCATTTCAGTGGTGTGACAGCTTGAGTGAGTAGTAGCTAGGTGCTGGGATGTAACAGACAATTGAGAATATTTCAGAATTGTCAAGAAACAACAAACAGAATGCCCAGGCAAGGCAACTGCAAATATATTTGAGTGTATACACTCACTGCTCCATAAACACTGAGCAATAATAGTTCAATCAAGATCAAAGGTAGTCACTCCATGCCATTAGGATTTAAGTGGGTAACAGAAATTAACTGAGTAGTAAGAAAATATCTATGAATATGTGTATACCACTGGCAAATTATCTTTTGTATAACTTAAACAGGGTAAGACTCTGGAGGTGGGCTGGACAGTCCTTGCAGTCTGGAAGCAGAGAGGTTATTACTAGCGATCAGGCACGGCCGGTACAGGTAAGAGCAGTGAAGTGGTGGGGCAAGGTGGAAGCGGGCGGTAAGCAGACAGACAACGGGATAGGGAAAGCAAAATAAAAAATAAATAAAACTACTTGCCTAATGCTCGGCGATGCGGCGAGAGCAAGGTAAGTGGTTTTATTTTTTTACCTATCCCGTCATCGGCCGACTTCCTCCCTCCCCCCGCCCACCCCCACCCTGCTCTACTGCCCCCCTGCTCTTACCTGTACCGGCCGCGCATGCTAGGGATGCTTATCTTCATATTTCTGCGAGAAGTATCAGGCTGGTCTGGGGGTCAGCTCATCCAGAATACTTTAGTAAAACATTGGTTTGCTTCTCCACCTGCTGGACAGCTTTGGTCAAGATTTGACTAGTGAGGAGATTTAATTTTTTTTTCAGTCTCTGTTCTTAAAGCAAATATTTTTCCTGATATTTCTGATGCTGGGAGGTTATACTTAGATGTATTCTCCAGTGTTGATGAGCTGAATGCACTTTCTCACATTTTTACTTTCCCATTTTTGTGGATATAAGAAGAGAGAGGGGATTTTCTGAACAATGTCAAGGCACAGAATACAAACTAACCTCCAGCTAATAGTCAATTGCCATGAGTGCTGCTCCAAGCAGTTTCCTGTCCAGTACAGAATGCACCTTGCTCGGTAAAACATTTATAGGACAGTGCGACCCCTGGGTTTACAGGGGCATCCCTGAAATGGATTGTACTAATGGGATCAGGGAGATTGGGCAGAAATGGTCTGCCATAAAGCTGTCTCGCATTGAACTATAGGTGTTTGCTAAGCATTTCCTCCCAACTAGCATCTGAAGAAGCACAAATAGTTCTTCCTTGTCATCGAGGAAAAAACCTCAGCAGATGGAGGTGGAGTGTAGTGGGAACAGATTTCCATTCAGAACGTGTCCCTGTACTGGGTTATTTGCTTTGATGGCAGTAGCTTAGAATGGCAAAATTGCAAGGGCGTGAAATGAGAACTGAATCGGAATCCTGTTTTTAGACTTTGTGGGGGAATCGGGTAAGGGGTGTGTTCTGCTCCTGACACATCCACAATACAGCTTTTCCAAAGCACACATTAAGGGGTCAATTACAATGCTATTCGGAAAGGCTCTAAATCGGATTCGGGTCTGCCGAATCCGATTCGGAACCTGTCTTTCTGACCGATTTGGAAAGGTTTCAGAACAACCGATTACAATGTATGGAAAGCGTTCAGACTTTCTGAGTTAATTCCGATTCGGTTCCGGATGGCATTCAGAGGAACCAAGTTGTTCGGAGCTGACTCATACAGGTCTACAGATCGCGTTTCTGACCAAGCTATTACGATGTCAGAATTGGGCAGCCTTTCCAAATCAGTTGTTTCGACTCGGATCAGCTGTCGGAGACCGACTTTTGGGGCCCATAGCAGACCCCCTTCACCGGGAGCCTTTCGAATTGGGCACCCCCCTTTCCAACCATGCACAGTGTGGCAGGGACCAAGGGGTGACTGTCACAGGGTGCACGATTTTCCCCAAACACCCCTTTCTACAATGGGAGCCTGTGTATTCAGTCGGAACACAGGCTCCCATTGAGGCCAATGGGAGCCCCACCGAATCGGATCCGGAAGCATTGTAATTGGTCGGTCGGACTTCCCGGTTCCGATTCGATTGGAAACCATTTTGAGACCGATTCGGTCATAATGCTTTCCGAGACATATTCGGTCAGAATGCTTTCCGACCGGCATCATAATCAACCCCTAAAAGTATCACATGATCCAATCTTGAGCAGAGAACATAGGAACAGATATGCTCATGGGAAGTGTTGTTAATGTTTTAATCTACATTGCCATCAAATGTGAAATGCTTTACAGTGGTCTGGCACAATGGCTATGCTTAGGTATAAAATTCAAAGCCTCAGACTCCATTACAATACAAATCTGACATTGTTGTAGTCATCTGAAATTATTTTACGTTCTACTATGCTCTGTAAAACATTTTTTATTATGGTCATCAGAATCACTGTGGTACTGCAGGTATTGTTCTTATTATAACCATTGTGCTTCTCAGATAATAAAATTCTAACAATAAATTGTTATGTACTGCTTTATAATGCATGTCAGCCTTTTCTTCGTGCTGATAACAGGCGGTATCCTCATCCAATTTAGTGGGTCTCAGTTTATCTACTACGGAAGAATGGTAGGCTTTGTTGACATAGCCAAGATTCAAACCTGTGACCTGCAGAGGCCAGGAGATGTCAGTGTGAACATTTAACTCTGTGAGCCATCTTTTTAATGGGCAGCATTGTCCCTCAGTAGAAATTGTGCTCCTCAGCCTTGTACATCTTCGAACCTTGTGCCTCAACCTTTGACTTCCTATTCCCTCTAAACTCCTTCTGCTTGCCTCCTCATCTTAAGTTTTGCCTTTGTTTGCATCATTGTTATATTTCTGTTATAATTTCAGATGCAGCATCAGGTTACTTAATACTGCCCTGAAATGTCACTTCCTTCAAAAATAAAATTAAAAAGAAAGGATGGATTGATGATGATGTTAGAACGGTACAATGTTATTACTCTTCACAATTAAGGATATTGTCTAAAGTTGAAAACTAATATTTAATTCATGAAAAAGTATTGACTTAGACTCCTTTGCTCCTGTGGGAATTTTGAAAACTGTGATATTGATGTGTTTGTTGCCTGTACAGAAGCACAGTTCAACATTGGGTTCATTTACAGTTAGGATCTAGAAAGGTGAACCCTTCTCAGGTTTACGTAGTGCCCAGAGCTGCTAACGGGCATTGGGAACCTGGACTCCATGGTCTCTAGCAGCTTGAGTGGATAAATGTTGTGGCACATGGTCCCTCTAGCTTCTTTTCCTATCCTCACTGACAATGTTTAGCCTGGACTACACATTATTGCAGTGGGCAACTACCAATGCCATAACGCATCTCTTTCCTGTTGTAAGAGATGAAACTTGAGACATAGAAAGAACAGTATGTGAGGTGTAGTAAACAGGAGTAAAGTGTGGAAAGTTACCTTTAACTCTTACTACTGCCAGGAGTAGGAGTATCTACATCTAGATAGCTGTAGACCCCTGGCTCCCCACTCTCTACAACTGTCAGAGTAAATTTCTTCATCTCAGTTAACATCATCACGATAACCCTTCCGAGAGACCCTATATGATGTAAATCTCTACTTAGAAAATGTATATCTTTATTTCTTAAAACACTTTTATCCAAAGAACTGAGCAAGTTACAAGCAAACAGTACAAAGGATCAAGTGAGAAAAAGCATCTTACAGTCACATAAATATAATCAAGGTTGGGTAGCCAGTATCAGAAGAAGTCTTTGAAATTGTTTCCTAAATGCAGACAGAGTTAGGACACTTCTGACCTGAACCAGGAGTTAATTCTTCATGAGTAACAGAATGCAATATAGAGACCAATGAAAAAAGTTAAAGAGGGTACACTATCAACTGAACACTTAAAGGCTGAGAAAGTGAAATATAAATTGTAAAATAAAGGGAACCAGCAAAGCCAGGAGAGATGAGGAGAAAGGTGTGCATGATGATGGAGAGAAAAGAGAAGATAAAAACAATAATTTGGGAATTTCCCTAATGGAGCAGTAACATACTCAGGAAGCTTGACATAAGGCAGCAAGGATGATAAATAACTTACATTTGAAGAAGCAATTTCAAAGATGAGAAAGGAATTAAGTGTCTCATTTTTTAGATGTTGTACAAATGAAAGTGATAGAAGTGAGAGACCAGGGATTTGAGAAGATAAATTAAGTAAGGAATCAAATACAAAGCTTGGTTTACTAGCAGAAGGAGAGAAAGGTGATTGCGAAGGGGGAAAGGGAATTTCAGGAGGTGTAGTAGTAAGATGAGGCAGGAAATAATTGCATTTCAGACTGTTTTACGGTCGAGTTTAAGAAAATGAAAGGACATTCAATACTCCTTTACTCCAAAGAAGGCAGAGCTTGAAGGAGGAAGAAAACGAAGAGAAGGAAAAAAAGTTTGAGTCAACCTCATAAAGATGTGACTCAAAGCCGAATGAGAATTAATACATAATGGAATAATATAGAATGAAAAGAGAAGGCAAAAACATGATCTCAGAGGATTAGCAAAGTTAAGAGGATAAGTTGCCTACATACAAACCTTCAAAAAAACTGAAAAAGTGTGAATTGATAGACAAGGCAGAACCAATCCCATGCAGTACCAGAGACTAATATGATCCCGTTCTTGTGACCATCAGGTGTACATATGCCTGAGAGTGAATCTGAGGATGTCTGTTCTTCAAGCACTCATGTTGATTTGTTTTTCCCCCCACGGCAGGCTCTTTGATGGTGCTGCGGACAAGCTGAACCTGGCCGCACTAGGCGGTTTCCTCTACCAGCTGAAGAAAGCTTCTCAGTCACAGCTCTTTCACTCTGTCACAGACACCGTGGACTACTCATTGACGATGCCAGGTAATCTAGCCTCATCGGCTTTCTATGCATATTTGTCTGTCTTCTACATTCACCTTGACCAAAGACTCCTATAAAACAAGAATGAAAATTAAACCCACCGTGCGAGCAAAATAGAGTTATATCTGATGGTTGATTTTTTCCTGCAGGTGTGATCAACATAGATGCTAGTAACTTGCGATCTTGCCACGCCGTTAGTAGTTATGCTTGTTGTTCAACAAATAGAAATAGGTAAGCGGAGATGTAAAAAGGCTTCTTGTAATCTGGCTTTTCGCTGTCAAAGAGAACTTTAGTGCAATTGTCTCAGCAGCCCAGGGCAGAATTGTATCTCATGCTCTGTTCAGGAGTAAAATCGACAGCCATTTAGGTGTTCAGGTTTAACTCTTAGATTACATTTTTGATTGTATTGCTATAGAATAGTATTGTTATGCCTAGATATTTGCTAGGCGAATATGACAAGTGTTCTACTGTCGCCTTGAGATCTAGCTGAAAAAATCATGAATAAATACACTGTTGTGTTTTTCCTTGAAATCTTTGTCTGATTTTTAATACTGGGAAAGGGGACAACTGTCCACTCTTGATTTTTATCTTTTGGGGATTCCTCCCACTCTAGCCTCCCACCCCACCACACTTTGCACTGTGGTGTTTGGTGCGCACTTGTATCAGTGATGTTTGAATAAGACAACACAGGAGCCACAAAGTAACGAGTTGCGTCATCATATTCTTCCTTGCCACTGCCGGCTCTCCCGCAAAGGCTATTTTCAATTCATGGGCATTGCTGTAAGCACGGCCTGATGAGCCTCTTTATGCAAAGTGACACATCATTGTGGGAGAGGGCTGCAAGAGCTTAGCAATCCCATCCCTATGCTGCATTCTTTATCCCCGAGGTCCCAGCCAATCCATGAACCTCTTAATTACTGTGCCTCATTCCTGGCCATCAACCTGCCAACCCCTGTCCTGATCTTTCCTTGCCCTTCCTTTCAGAGTAGGGTGGCCTACCTTCCTGTGTTAGACTGTAATTTGTGTCCTGTGCAGGCGCTGTGTGCGAAGAGGGATGGTCCCAATATGCCTCGCAGTGCCTTTCTCATGCCTACTCCTCATGACAAATGCATTTTGCAGTTGGTGGTCATCGTTCCAGAGCAACATGCGTAGCAAGGCTCTGCACGCCAGAGACGAGCTAGTTGCTTTTGCCGCTGATCAGCTCTCCAGACTCATGTTTGTGGAGCTGTTGGGCACCAGTGGTTGTTGGCTTCTCCTGCTAAAAGCTGTTAGAGCTTCAGTTGAGCTGTTAGAGCTTCAGTTGAGCCATACTTTCCGCTGAAATGTAAATTTACAACTTATTTTACCGGCCTATATCCATATATGCTGAAGTCTGCCGGCTGTTGGCATTTACACTGTTGCAGATAAAATCAAATCTTTGAAATAGATTTACAGCAGACCTTGGTCTAATGAAGCATCCCAGGAAAAGGTAGTGAGAGTAAGCAACTGGGAGAGAATCACTGCTGTGCAGCTTGTGGTGACATACATTGGGTACAAATGCAAAAAGAACAATTGATGGACAGAATGCAGAACAATGTCATACATTCACCCCAGTGAAGAGATCTGGGCCTAAATCCATCGTTGTTTTGCTCACCATGCCATTCAAGCTTGGACCTAGCCATATGCAAATCAGTCTTGACCCTGCGCCCAATGGGAACAGTCCAGCCTGAACTGCCAGGCCAGGTCCTCCCTGGACTGGAAACAAACATCCTAGAACCGGTTTCGGGCTTTCAGCCCTCATCAGCCAGGATAGCTTGACTCCAGTGGCATGGAGAGCACGGGACCTACGTCGGGGCATACCCGTTCCATTCGGGGTGACAAATGCAAAAAGAACAAATGATGGACAGAATGCAGAACAATGTCATACATTCACCCCAGTACAGAGATCTGGGCCTAAATCCATCGTTTTATTGCTCACCAGGCCATTTCAGTTTGGACCCAGCCATATGCAAATCAGTCTTGACCCTGCGCCCAATAGGAACAGTCCAGCCTGAACTGCCAGGCCAGGTTCTCCCTGGACTGGAAACAAGCAACCTAGGACCGGGTTCGGGCTTTCATTACATTGGGTACAACCTGAAATAAGAGCGGGGAGTTTGGAGGGGCTTATTCCACAGCGTCACTGCCTGCCACACATCTCTCCAGGGTTTCTTTTGCTTTTACAGAGAATAAGTGAATGGGAAGCCACTGGGAAGTGACGCAGCAACACCCAGAGCAGTAACGAGCCCTAGTGCTAGAATCAGGAAATCAGTGTTAGCTGCAGTACGGATCAAAGGAGAAAACATTTTCAAGATGAGGGGTCAAGGAGTGAAGTGTTGTGTCGAATTTCCAGAGAAGGTACATTTTAAAGAGTGGTCTTTGAACATCTGAGAAAGGGGATGGTGGGAAATACATTTTGTAGCCCAGGGAGTCTGATTTTATTGGTTGAGCTACCCTCTGGGGCACCAGTAATCACGCCCCTTACTGCGTCGAAGCCTTTTGTAGCCCTTGAGAATTGGTGCATTGAAATCAACAGAATGTATTGTTAAAGAGTTTTACAAAGCAAATGAATGTCAATGAACTGACCACTGGCCGCTTATGAATAACATACAAGACATGTGTGCCTGCTCAAGGTCTGTGTGGGGGTCAATAGAACTGAAGATGTTGTTCTGTACTTTATGGAAGTACACATTTTAGAGAGCTGCTGTCTGGATGGTTTTGTCGTCTAAATATCTTTAGCAAAAACTGTAATATAAAAATAAAAAAGGTAATAAATTACATGAATGCACCCTTTTTAACTAAAATGGAAATAATTTTACTCGCACAAAATTTCATGTGATGTTTATTTTTTTGACTTACTCTAGTCTTAAACTAATTATTTTCAAGTCCTTGCCTCAGCCTATTGTCAGTCAGATAACTCACTACCATCTCAATTGACGTTCAACAAGCTTGAGTCTGTCCGAATCGTACTTTCGCTGGCCTATGAGGGAGGAGGTGGGACTGGAGGTACTGCCCAAACGCTTCTAGACCAATCACAGGCAAGCCAGCCATCAATTGGATGATGGGGCCTAGCAGTAAGTGGATGGTGTTTCCCTGTCACTAGCCTGGGAGAAACGGAGTGGTATCTTTCTAGCCTCATAGCCCCAGTTGCCCTATCTGGCCCCTCACATTTTTTGCCATTGCAAAGATATGACTGCAGGAACAGACTTGAGGACCAGACTGACAGTGAGCCAGGTGAAAGGAGGTGGGACAGGTGACAGTACCCTCTCTCCACTAGCTTGAGAGCAGTGTCCCTCACTTCCCTCCCAAGTAGATAATAGTTTGCTTATAAAAAAAGATGCAAAATAGAGCAAACCACCCACTCTGTCCTGGCCTATTGCAAAAACGCACTTTAGGGAGATTTCCGCACACACTGCATGCTAATGATGCTGCACATAGAAAATCATTACATTGATAATTTTTTTTTAAACATATTTTATTAGATGTTTTTACAGTTTACATCCATGTGCAAGCAAATATTTGTAGTAGATACATCATATTGGTTGGTGTAATCAGGATACAGGAGTCCACATTGACACCACAAATCGTTCCTCTATGCATGTTTTACAACATTTTATAATCGCAATGTTCCTTCCTTGGTATCGGTATATTTCACCATTGTTATCGTGTGGTCCAATTACTATGACATACCAATAAATATTTGAAAGCTATTATCAAAATTATCAAGTTATAACAGTTAACTTAACACTACCCTCCCACCCTACCCGAACCTAGCCTGACCCCCCCACCCTGCAGCTTGGCAGGTTGTCAGGTAAATCCTGTCATTTGCTCACTGCAATCAGCTCACAGTTGGGTACGTAGTCTTTGTGTTGTTCTATCCCAGGACTAAGTTTTAGGGTCCTTCTGCATAATTGGGAGGGCCTGCACTATTGTTAAGTGCTGCTAGTTCTGCACTACAGGGACCGGCGCTGGGGCCAGTGTCTTAAAGGCTTCCAGCGTTATATCACAATCCATAGAGATCACCTTCTTCCGCGGGCCTCCTTTCTCCTAATTGCTGCACTTTCTCCACTACCCCATCTCACCACCTCCCCATGCTACCCGTAGATTGTTGGGGGTAGAGCCGACTTCCAACGCATTGTGAAGCGCATTCGGCCATAAGTAGAGCTAAGTCTATGAAGTGGAGCGGCACTTTCAGCGCCTTGGATCGTCCTGTCAGCCCTAGTAAGCAGTTACCTGCTGTATGGAGCACGGGGGTCCCAGTTGCAGAGGCGATCATCCTAGTCACATCTGACCAGTAATGGAGTATCACTGGGCACAGCCAAAGCATGTGAAGCAGGTCAGCCTCCTCTAATTTGCATCTGGGACAGTGTTGTTGCGTATCGGGAACATGTGCTGCTGTCGGTGTGGGGTGAGATATGCCTTATGCAGCACTATGTACTGAATGAACTTAAATTTCGCGTTCCGGGGGGATTTTTTGGGGGTATTCTAAAATCATGCTCCATTCCTTTTTCTGACAGTTCTTTGTCAAGGTCCACGGACCATTTGTTACGTAGGTCCATTAGGGGGATGCCGGTGTGTGTTTTAATACTTTTATACAACCATTTAGTAAGGCGGCGCCTCTCTCCCATTAGATAGGTCATATGAACCAGCTTGTGCTGTGCAGGAGCTTCCCTGAGCGGGGCCCAGTGTTTTTTAACGTAACGGACAATCGCAGCATGCATAAGATAGAGTCTATCAGTGACCCCATTGTGTCTAGTAAAGTTCCTGTGGTCCATGAGAGTGTCCTCATCGAACAGGGCGCCGACTGTGGTGACACCACTCTCTGCCCAAGCAGGAAGTCTCTGTTTAGTGAGTAGGCCAGTAAGAGTAGGGATACCCAAGAGCGGCGTGTTGTTAGAGTATGTGGGGCAGCAACGTGTGTAATGAAGGGATTTTTTCCAATATGTGAGCACGGTGCGGAGAATTGTCGGGCCACCAGAGGGTATAGCAGCGCGCGTCAGCAATAGTGTATGCAGTTCCCCTCGGTCAACCGCGGATGTCGTGTAACCTATTTTGCAAAACACACAAGATGATGGACGGAATGTTGCACATTGGCAAAACATTCACCCCCAGTCACAGATCTGGGTTTAATCCATCGTTATTTTGCTCACCACGCCCCCCAGTTCAGACATGGCCATATGCAAATCAGTCTTGACCCTGTGCCTCATGGGAACAGTCCAGCCCGAACTGCCAAGCCATGTCTTCCCTGGACCTGAATCAAGCATCCTAGGACTGGGGGTGAATGTTTTGCCAATGTGCAACATTCCGTCCATCATCTTGTGTGTTTTGGTGTAACCTATTTTGTGCAGATTTCTCCCTGCCAGCCAATATGACAGCCATTGCACTTGGCTCGCGTAGCAGTAGGCACGGAAGTCTGGGGCACCCAGGCTGCCCTTGTCTGTATCCAATTGTAGCTTAGCTAGCCCCACCCTGCGGCAGCCCTTGCTCCATATCAAATCAGTCAAGGTCGTGTCTAAAGATTAGAGCGTGGGTGCGGGATCATTACCGGTAGATTTGTAAAGAAATATAGCAAGCGGGGAAGAACCACCATTTTTGAGATCGCCACCCAGCCCATCACAGAGAGCGGCAATGAGGTCCAGAATGTCACCTGCGACCGAAGTGCCCGAATAGCCTTGTTAAGTTTACCATCCATAAGGTCCGGAGCAGTTCTATAAATTTGTATGCCCAGGTATTTAAACATGTGGGTAGTGACTGTTAGGGAGTGCTGTCCAAATTGGATCGCGTCTGGGTGGGTCCAGGGGCGGAAACAAAAAGCATAAGATTTGTTCTCATTTATTGCAAGTCCGGAGAGCTGTGCAAAGTTAGTAAAAATGTCCGGCATCAGTGTTAGATCATTGGTCAGCTAATTTGCGTATAGTATAATGTCATCTGTGTAGGCGGACAGCACGTGCGTAGTGTTTCCCAATTGTATGCCCCTCTGTGCTGCTAAGGCCAGCTCA
The DNA here is from genome assembly GCF_964204655.1 of Triturus cristatus. Classification (NCBI taxonomy): domain Eukaryota; kingdom Metazoa; phylum Chordata; class Amphibia; order Caudata; family Salamandridae; genus Triturus; species Triturus cristatus. Next base: position 1,400,185,108 of record NC_140589.1, read on the forward strand.
AATAGCAAGGGGGACAACGGGTGCCCATGCCAATCGGGTATTCCCGCAAAATGTGTTTACCAGTGCGAGCCCTCTCGGTGGGGGATGAGTACAATACCTTGATCCATTTCAAATAATCTGTGGGTACTCTTTCGAGTACATGGATCATATAATCCCACCTAAGAGTATCAAAGGCCTGTTTCAGGTCTATCGTTATGCACCCTGCGTTACCGTTGACCGGTGGGGTTGAAGTCATAACATGGTAGAGCCTCCGGATATTGAGGTAAGTACTCCGCGCCAGCACAAAGCCGCATTGGTCGGTGTGGATTAGCTTATGTAGGTAAGGGAGCAGCCAGCGTGAGAGCACCTTGCTCAGTATTTTATATTCTGTTGTGAGTAGGGATAGGGGTCTGTATCCCGAGATGTCTGAGGCGGTATGGCCTGGTTTGGGGAGGGACACCACCAGTGCCTGCATTGTGGTGCTAGGTAACGTTCCCGTATCTATCGCTGATTTATATAAGCGCTCTAGCTGAGGTACTAATGTGTCAGAGAATGTGGCAAAGAATTCGGCTGGTAGGCCGTCAAGGCCAGGGGCTTTGTTCCAAGGGAGGTCGTGAATGGCCTCTTTGATTTCTGCGCCCGTTATTGGTCCAGATAGTGTATCTTGTGCCACTTGGTTTAGTTTAGGGGATGGTAAGTCCGCGAGAAATGCATGGAGGGAGTCGTCCGCTAGCGCGGGGGGGCCAACTGGTAGAGCGATTGGTAGTATTCACAAAAAGCTTAATTTATCTCTTGTTGTGTGCCCCCTGTGGCCCCACCCATTGTTGTTATCTCGTGTACCGGGGTGTGTGGGGGGTCATCCCTCAGTATGCGCGCCAGAAGTGGGCCAGCCTTGTTGGCTTCAGCATATTTCGTGTGTGTATATGTAGTGTAGTCTACGTGTCGTAGTGTTTCCAAAAGTTCTGCATGCTCTATCCGGGTTTCCTGCAAATGTACGCGCTGAGTAGGGTCAGTCACTACTGCCTGTTTTAATGCGTTCATGGAGTTTTCAATCTCTTTTAGGCTGTTGTGGATTTCCTGCCTGGCCCCGGCTGTAGTGCTAATGGCTATCCCCCTTATGACCGTCTTAAATGCCTCCCGTTCCACCTGGGGAGTGGAGGCAGTGCTGGTATTTTCCGCAAAGTAATGGGTAATGCCCGTAGATATGGTGGCCCGAAAGGCTGCATCTTCCAGCATCGGGCCACAGCTTCCAGGTAGGTACCGGTGCAGGAATTCTACCCCAGGCGAGGGTGATTTCCAAGGGATTGTGGTCCGAGAATATCTTGCCTAGATATGTTGCATACGTGACCTGTGTGGTGGAGGGGGCCGAACAGAAGATCCGATCTATTCTGGTGTGCAGCTGGTGTGTATGTGAGTAAAAAGAGTACTCCCTGCTTTTTGGATTACGTAGGCGCCAGACATCACCCAGAGCCCAGTCCTCTGCCCACCTGCGCAATGCATCAGCGTGTTTGGTAGAACCAGCTCCCTGGAGAGGGGGGTGTGATCTATCAATTGTGATATCCATCACAGCATTATAGTCCCCACCCAGTATCCACAGGTATACTGCCCAGGACGTCAGTACAGGGTTGAGGCTCAGTAGAAATTTGTCCTGATCAAAATTAGGAGCGTAGATGCTTCCCAATACTACTTGTGTTCCATCTAATGTGCCTCGCACCAGAATATATCTCCCTAATGAGTCTGCGCGCTGTTCCAGTACTTTAAAAGGGACCACATTCCTAATCCATATGGACGTGCCTCTGGCAAATGCGCAGTATGCTGTGGAGAATACCTGCCCCCTCCATTTCTTGCGCAGTTTGGCAGCCTCAGCTGCTGTCTGATGGGATTCCTGGAAGCATGCTATGTGTACGTGTCGCCTATTTAATTGTGCGTGTACTCTGTGCCTCTTGTGGATGGACCCCAGACCTCGAACGTTCCAGGTGATTAAGTTATAGCTGTCTTGCATGTGTGTGCTATTTGAGGCGTCTCTGAGTGCACAGCTAGCGTAGTAGGAGATGTGGCGTATGCAGCTGTGTAGGGGGTGGGCCAGACTTTCATAACCCCTAACCTATATCCCTGAATACTCAGTCCAGCAACCGGAACTGTGCTGGTCCAAACCATATACATAACAGTGCTAACAATTAACATTTCGGTAGTTGCTTTCGCGTTAGGAGGGGTGCAATCTAACAGTCTATCTAGCAGAGTTAAGGCTTTGCGAGCTCTACGCGGCCCAGACCACATATGCCAGTGATCATTACGAGATCGGGACAGCAATATAATTTGTATGTTGCAGTTACAAGAGTTTCTCATACGATTACAGCATTATCGAGCATATGTTACATTATACCACACTTTGAGCATTATCCCAGGAAACCTTCGGCAGTTTGAGGCGTGACCGTGCTGAATAATGCTGGACTGCCCTCTGAGTCGGTGTGGACGGAGTTGTCTTCAGAGGAGTCCGACTAGATTTGGTGTGCGCCTTCCCTAAACTTACTAGCCATCACCAGCTCCCCTGTCTGACCCTTCAGTGCTTGTTGCGGTGTGGGGTTTACAGCCTGGGAGGTGCTGCCGAATTTTGGGCGCTGTGCCTGGCGAGGCCATCTCGGTCGTGGAGAAGCAGCAGTACTCTGTGAGGAGGGGCTGGACTCGCTCGGAGGGAACATAATTTTTATCAATTCGTCCACCTCCTCGGAGGTGTCAAAAATCGGCACTTTTTGGTCATGGATGACCTTCAGTCTAGCCGGTAACAGTAGAGCATATTTGAGATTTAGCGCCCTGAGTTTTTTCTTGCGTCCTGATATTGGGAGCGTTTATGTTGCACCAGGATGGTGTAGTCAGGGTATAGGGACACTCTCTGATTTTCGTATTGGATTTTGGCGAGCTCCCTCGCCCTCTGCAACAGTATATCCCTGTCCCTGAAGTTCAATATCTTAACAATCAGGGGGCGGAGTGGGGCTCTCGCCGTTGGCCTGCCAGTAGGGATTCTATGCGCACGCTCAACACAAAAGTAATCAGAGAGGCCCTCCGGTGCTACATGATCCCTAAACCCTTGCTTCATTAAAGTGGTTGCATTTGGCCCCTCACAGCGCTCAGGCATACCTATGACTCGGAGATTATTGCGGCGGGCACGTCCCTCCGCATCGTCCACCCTATCCTGCAGCCCAGTGACCTGTTGCTGCAGTTGTGCGATTTGTTACCGATACTCCTTATGTTGTGGTAGTATCTCCGCTATTGCGTTTCTGTTATCTTTACCAGCAAGATTGTGATGGTCAGCCTTGAGAAGGATGAGCCCGGTGGTCAAGGTGCCTATCTGCTGCGCGATTGCCTTTCTCTAGCCCCGGACCTCCTGTAGAATTAGGTCTAGTTTGTCTAAGGGGGGTACTGGTCCAGTAGGCGGGTTACTATACGAGTTTTGGATAGCAGAGTCTTTGTCCTCCATTGGCTGGGTGTCAGTGGCGGCATTGTCCGGAGCCTTACCCTTGGGGCACCCCATTGTTGTAGTGTGACCTGTGACCCCCTGACTGAACAGTTGCAGACCACTCTGTTGAAGGGCAACCGCTACGATATCCAGACGGGCCCACCACTCGTTGGAGCCTAGGATAGAGCTGGTCGTTAATGAGGGGGGGCACTGGGCATTCGTTGCTGGTGCATGGCAGGGGGGGAGGAGGGGGAGGGGTCTACATATGTGTTTATGGGAATCGGCACATATATGAAACGCCGGACCCCACACGTCCTGCATACAGTCAATGCCTGTACTTGCTCGCTGTCTCAGTGTAGGTGTCCACAGGGCTCACGGGCCAGTTGTTGGCGCTCCGCAGATCAGGTCCACCGTGCACCCTTCTCCTGCCGGTGGGGCACCGCAGCAGGCCTCAGCACAGTAACCAGGTCTTTCAGTGGCCGTGCCACAGCTCTCCACCAGTGCACAGTAGGCAGACAACAGCACCCAGCGTTTTAGCCTGCACCCACTCACCTCCATCGAGGATTCGGGCTGGCTCTCCGGCCTCCGTGATAGTGTGAGCTCTTGTGTTAGTAGTCGGTTCAGGGATCATCGCCAGCACAGTACAGCCCTCTCCCAAGTCACTGCGCGGTTCACGACTCCAGGGGGGGTGGTCCCCGCAGGTTTCGGGCCACGTGATGTTTCGGCAACTCAGGCGCCTGGGCCCCGATCAAGGCAGTGTGTCACGCGGTCCCCCACGGTCCACAGCGGGCTACAGCACTAGGTTCTCGCTTATGACGAGTTTCTATGTCGTCACAGTAGTGCTCCTTGAGTCGGCTCGGGTGCTGCAGGCCCTATCCCCTATCCTCGGGTGGCCTCCGTGCATTCACTGCCCCACAGCTCACTCAGTTCAGGCAGGAAAACCCCCTCGATCCACCACGGCTCACCGGTAGGCAGCAGTCCGCATTCGAGCGGTACGATCAGAAGTTCTCCGCAGTTTGTCACAAGGCCGGCACACCGGAGGGGAAGCCAGGCATATCAGCGGGGCCCGCCCAGCACAGGTCCAATGCCGTGACCAGTAGCAGACCCACGCATTTCAGGGTCAATGTCCGTTGGGGAGCCAAAGGCAGTTATAAGGGTGAGTCGCGGAGGGCCCCAAGCATCGCCGGCCGTTGTCATTGCTGCTCTCGGCCCGCGGCAATCACAGATCCGGTCGAGGCCCGAGCAGCCTCCGCACAGCTCATGGGACTTCTCCGCCTCGAGCCTGGGCCGCTGACCCTTGATGCGAAACTTGTCACCGTTAAGTCTCTGAGCCCGTCACAGGACCCCACCAGGATGCAGGTAGCCGATGTCAGCCGATCCGATAGGATTTATGCCGGATTTCAGCGATCCGGGTGCGGAGCTCTCTTACTGTGTGTCCGCCATGTTCGGTAGCTAGCCACGCCCCCCATCAGTACATTAATACATTATGCCCTCAGGGACTCTGTCTCTCGTGCCCTTGGGTAAAGGTGGTCAGCTTTTCACAGTAATAAGCCACCATAAGAATTCCATCATGCATTGTGACAGAAATAGAATGCAAAGATGTAACACCCCCGTCATGCACGGTGATACCACACTACATTAAGGGCCTCATGTAGGTAAATAAATTTTACCGTTTCTTAAATACCGAGCCGTACCGAATCGGTAAATTAGAATCGGTAAGTTATATGTAGGTAAAAATTCGGTAACAGTTACCGATTCGGTAACATTCGGTAATCACGAATCGGAATTCACCGAATCGGTAAATACCGAGGTGGTATTTATCGAATCGGAAAATACCGAGGTGGTATTTACCGAATCGGAAAATACCGAGGTGGTATTTACCGAATCGGAAAATACCGAGGTGGTATTTACCGAATCGGAAAATACCGAATCGGTTTGTACGGAATCGGTAAATAAAATCACATGACTTGACGAAACAGCTAATCCTGTGCAACCACAGCCCACCCAGGCAGGTGTACATAATTAGCCGACCCTGGAGAGGCTTGGAGTGCAGAGGAGAGGCAGGGAGCCGGTGCCTGTGCGAGCGGGAAAACGAACATCATGTCCAGCCAGAGAACACAGAGAGACGGAGGGGAAAGGAGGAGGAAGCTGAAATTTAGCCCCAAGGAACTCCAGGTGCTGGTGGAGGAGGTGGTGAAGCAGCACCAGAAGCTGTTTGGAAGGCAATCCCTGCAAGTGCCTGAGGCTGAAAAGCGCAACATATGGCTGGCCATCCAGGCCCATGTGAATGCTGTGGGAGTGACCCACAGGGACATAGAGGTCCTAAAGAAGCGCTGGTATGACCTGAGGATTGTAACCAAGAGGAAGATGGGCGACATCCAGAAGGAGGCCAGCCAGACTGGAGGTGGAACCAACAGGGCACCTGCCCTCACCGAACTGGAGGAGCTGGTGGGGGCCACAATCGAGCAAGAGAGCGTCGTGGGTCTTGGGGACGCCGACAGCTCTGCCAGAGCCGCCACACAACAAGGTAAGACGAAAGCACAGCAATGTAGCACCCCCTATCCCTATCCCACATCCCCCAATGTGAAACGAGAATCACACTGCAGTCCACACGTGTCAGTGCAGACAGGCAATGCATTCCGGGAGATGTAGTCAGGGAAACACCAACCATGACGTAAATGTTACAGGGCAACAAGGCATGTCACGCACTCGAGGCACAAGGAGACAGAGGACATTTTGGAATGTGAAATTATTTATTGTGACGCTTTCAATGCAGCCCTTCGGGGACACTGAGCCAATGTTGTATTTCTGTCCACAGATGTGACATCATGCAGGACAGGGCATGCTGCAGGAGAGACGGCACACCGGCCACAAATATCACCTCTAGCCAGCACAAGTTCAGACCAGGGAGCAGGCCCACTGGCAGCCGCACCACCAACACAGGCAGCCTCGCCGCAGCCAGAGCCAGCATCACCTCACCCAGAGCCAGCATCACCTCACCCAGAGCCAGCATCACCTCACCCAGAGCCAGCATCGCCACTCATGTTTGAATCACCGGCCACATCTCCGCTTGCAGGTGTGGGAATGAGGAGGCGTCCAGCAGCCAGGCTACGAGCCTTAGACACCTCGTCAGACGACAGCATGGGCCCTGAAGAACTCACCAGGCCCCAGGAAGGGAGCCATGCCACTGTGCCCCACACCTCACAGGCAGCACAGACGGGAGCAAGAGGGCGCCGCAGGTCGCGTGTCCAGAGTCCACCAGCACCCATTGACGGCCATGGTGTCTTCTTGGGTCTCGAGGGCCAAATGTTGAAACAACAGCGCCTGCAAACAAAGGCAGTCATGACAGTCCAGAGGCACATGCGGGTGATGAAAACTACATTACTCAACATGGACAAGAACATCAGCGGCATGGCTGCGGGCATTCGGGACATGTCCCAGTCAATCCAGCAGTTGTGCAGCAAATTAGATGCTGACATCGAGGCACGGCGCCGGGAACGGCAGAGAAGGGACACTACCAACAGGGCACTCAACCGTCTGGCAACTGCGACTTCTCTACTGTGCCGGCGCTCTGTGACGATGCAGGAGGGCCTAACACACTGCTGCAGCGACCTGTCTCGGGGGATGGTGCAGGTGACAAGTGCACTAGGGGTGCTATTTACTAGTCAGGCGTCGACAACTGCTGCAGGGGATGCTGCGGAGAGCATCGACACCAGCAGCAGGAGCAGCATCACACCCCCCATCCCAGAAGCACGCAGGAGCAGCAGGCGGCTTGGGGTTGGCTCTAGTGAGGATGCACAGGCCGTGCCATCCACCACTGCAGCACGTATGCGCAAACATTGATGTGGCCCTGCTTAGCCACTTCCCAATGGGTGACGTAACCCTGGACATACTCCTTGTATAGATGGTATATTGCCAGATTGGCTTGTTCATGTGTTCATGGCGTGGTGCCACATTAAAACTACGTCATGACTAATCACAACTGGCTGTGTCCCCTTACTTACTCAGAAATAGTTGCATGTGATCTCTGTCCGTCTCTCTCTCCCATCGATTGCAGTTGGCACTCTAGCTGCGTTGCCCTGTGGCTGGCCTGACTCATCCTCGTTGTCCTCAAAATATGTTAGTTCCACATCTGTACCTTTTTTCGTGGCAAGGTTGTGCAGCATTGCACAAGTGGCAATAATCTTGCAGCAGGTGATGGGTGTGTACTGGCGTGCGCCTCCGCTCTTGTGGAGGCAGCGGAACCTGCTCTTCAGTAGTCCAAACGTGCGCTCCACCACATTGCGTGTTGTTTTGTGTGCCACGTTGTATCGTCTCTCACTCTGGGTTGCTGGGTGTAGGTAGGGAGTGAGGATGAATGACCGGCATGCATATGCACTGTCGCCTAGATGAGTTAAAGGGAAACATCAGTCACATGCCTCTTTACACTATGATTTGCAGGTTGCAAGGGGCGTCACTGTTACTCACCTAGCAGGTATCCCTCTCCAAATTCTCCGGCACTCAGTCGTGTGTAGATCCCACTATTCTGGAAGATGTACGAGTCGTGGGTGCTCCCAGGAAACTTTGCAACAATATCTGTGATGATGTTCCCTGCATCACAGATCACCTGCACATTGATGGAGTGGGTGGACTTCCTGTTCCTGTAGATGTGCTCTGTGTCAGCTGGTGGACAGATTGGGATGTGTGTACCATCAATACAGCCGATGACATAGGGGAACTGTGCCATGTGATAAAAGTCTGTTTTTGTTTTCTGCAGTGCAGCCTGTGTGTTGGGGAAGCTGATGTAGTGGTGCATTCTCTGCATCATGGCATCCAGGAACTTCCTGAAGAAACGTGACAGGCAACTCTGGGATACACCACCCACCGCAGCTATCACCACCTGATAACTGCCGGATGCCAGCAGATGTAGGCTGCAGAGCACCTGCACATGTGGGGGTATGGCGTGCGCCCTTCTTATTGGCTGGTCCAGGAGTGGGTGAAGGTCCCTGATTAAGTCCATGATGGTTTCGGGGTGTAGCCTGTACCTCTCATGTATCTCTGCATCAGTCAGGTGGAATAGTGTGATGCGCTGTCTGTAGATGCGTTCCTCCCGTCGCCAAACCCTCAGTCCTGCTGCCTGTAGACGTAGGCGCCTTGCAATGACATACATAGCGGCCATGTTGTCCACGCTGTTGCATTTTGGGATTGCTAATATGCACTGTTGATGGTTACCACCTGCTTTCAATCCGTGTTAATTACCGACTCTTATTTACCGATTTTCTTGGATTTCTTAATTACCGAGTGCTCCTATATGTCATTTTAATTTTTACCACTTCATATTTACCACTTCATATTTACCGATTCGTTAAGTATGTATTCGGTAAATCTGATTCGGTATTTTAGAATTCGGTAAATATTTTTCGGTATTTACCGCCTCATATTTACCGAAAAGTCGTTTTTGGACTCCTACATCTCACTTGTCTGAATACCGGTCGGTAACGGCATATTTACCGAAAATCGGCCGTTACCGACCGGTATTTGGCTACCTACATGAGGCCCTCAATGTTTAAATTACCAGTTGCTTCGTTCCTAAATCCAATCTTCCCTGGACTAGTTATTAATTCCGTGAGTTGAGTCTACCTCCTTAGAAAGGCACTCCATTTGCCCCGTCTCTCTTTTTTATAGCTAAAAACTATTCCCCAACCTTCGAGAGGGGAAATAAAAGCCCCATCCTCCAGAAGATACCCTGATAAGTCTGCAGGCTCCTGTCGTGGCTTGTCTCTGTTCACCAAACATTTGTTATCACGGAAACGAGGGAAAAACATTCATTCTATCAGAAAATATCCAGGCAAAGGTAGAGAACGCAGGCTAAAAGTTATACCACAACACCAACTTGATACAACACCCGTGAATTGTTAATCATGCTGCAGTGACCAGGATTGAATATGGCAGAGATGCCCCACAGTAGGTGGGTAATAAAAGAGATATTGATCGCACAGGTGTAAGTCACATAAGTGATTGCTAAATAGAAGAGATGCAGTACTAGAGAGGCTCGCGCTTGCACTTGCATGGGGTATAAGTTGGGGTTTTGTTTACTCCACGCTAGACAAGAGCTTAGTGTATAGGGAAAGGAACAACGCCATGAAGCATCTAGTAGTAGATAGGATGGCAGCATGCTGGAGTCAAATGTGGGCGGAACTAGTGAAGAAAAGGAGTTACGTGTGGAAGAAGCCGTGAACCTGGGAGTAATGTTGATACTGCTGTTTATGCTCCATGTCATTTGATATACACTTATAATAACTGAAAATGAAAATGAAGATGTTTAAAAAAAATGCAATGACCAAAATAATACATGTGAACTATATCACAGCTGAAAGAACTCCGGTATGAAAATTACCGCAGCCTCCATCATCACGCATCAGGCGATAATGAGTTACAGAAATGGACCTGCCCAAGTGGCAGCTCTGCAGATTTACAGCAAAGATGCCCCTGGATCTCCGGCCAGGAAGCATACATTCTTCTAGAGGAAAGACCGTGAACCTCATTAGGACCGGGTAAATGCTTCTCCGAGTAGGCTGCTATAGTATTGGAATATACCCACTTATTCAAACTTGGTGTAAAGGGGTTCATATCTTTCCCGGTAGGACCACAATTCTGAAATGAAGATTAAGAGCTAAACTAGCTGATGTGATGGCTACTAGAAAGAACACCGTCCATGTCAAAACTTGAAGATAAACAGAATCCATCTGCACAGCTTGTAAATTCAGAAGCAAATCGCAACCAGGCACTTTTATCCTACTGGGAGAACAAAACACTTCAGCAGTCTAAAAGCATAAAGCTCAAAGCCTTCTACATCTCCCAGGGTTCACCAAAAGCCTTGATTGCAGACCATTGAAAGGGAAGGGTAGCCCAATTCAGACCCCTCCCGCAAAAACAAAGGAATATTAACCTCCGGCTGTAAAATGGGATCGACCCCCGTATCTGTACACCATCTTCCAAAGGGTGACCTTTTGGAAACTTGAACAGAAATTGCTAATTGTAGGGGAAACCCCATATTCTGAGGTCGAACCCTTTCTGTCTCCTTGCCTACAAAGGTGGCTGCTGCAAGTCTAATCTGGGAAGAACTGGATATGTCAAACGGAATTTTTGCATTTGAAATACCCATTATGGTTCCCGTATCAGTCAAAGAAGAAAATAAGGGGGTGAGCAGGGCCAAGATGAAATAATCAGAACCACTGAAGCCTTCGCCTATTGATTTCCAACAGAACCCTTGATATTTGGTTAAAAAGAGAAACAGTATAGAAAAGACTAGGAGGCCAAGGATAAGAAATAACATTGACAGCCCAAGCCTACTTCATCCTAACTCTTGGGCAAAGTAGCGGAGTTAGGGAATTCTCTTCACTGGCATATTAGTTAAACTTTCGTGTTACTAATTTCTTGCAGATTTCCCCAACGTGTGGATTCTGATTATAATTGTGACATTATGTGAATATTTTGCTCAGTCTGTCTGCAGTCACTTTTTAAAAACCCCTGATGTGAATTGCTCTCAAAGAAAGATGATGTATTTTACCCATTGCCAAATCTGTGCAGCAATGTCCCATAAGAGTATGTTTGCCTGCTGGTTGATCTGTGATTTTGCTGTCATGTTTGCCATCCTGGCCAGCAGTCATGCATTCTGAATTTGAGAAGCACAACCCAGAAGAATTCTTGTGATCGCCTTTTGAATTTCTAGAGACCAGCAGCCCTGAATGACTCTCCACCCATAACCGCTTGCATCTGGTGGGACAGCTGACCACAGAGAGGCTCCTCTCTTGAATTGTAGGGGATGTAACTACCAATGCAACTCCTTCTGAATCCGAGGCATGCTGGGAAATTGGTCTCCAGGCCGACAGTACATAACGAACCAAGCAAATTGTGACCCAAGGATCTACCATCAAGCATAATCTGACCCAAGCTCCACGCAGTGCTTAGGTTGTGAAAAACATAAGTGCCCGGGCCCTTCTCATGAGGCCACAGCAGCTTGCACCATCACCTGCCAGTGCTCGTACCAACACAACTAACCATCACACTAGTGGGACAATTCAGACTTTTAGTATACATTAAAATGACTAATACTTCCCACCTAAGCTATTTTTATGGCTTTGGGTGACCGGTTTAGTCATTTTAATGTATATTGAATTATTAAAACACTGTTGTTGTGCTCATCACAAAATTAGAGAAACAGCGCCACCATGTGGCAGGCTGCTATAAGTGCCGGTGCTGAGCACCGGAAACCATCAGCTGAAACGGCTCAAATTTAGCATAGTCAAAATGACTGCTATCGTTCTCTGAATTTGCAACAAGGACCTCATTTGGGGCAGAATTGATCGATAAGAGGCATCGATGAAATCTGCAGCTTGCTACTCTGATCAAGGAGAACTACTACACCTTTGTCTGTGCTAAATCTAGCCATGACGACTTCCTTGTCTTGCGCTGGTTCGAGCTTCAGTTTCTCACAGTTTGTCAGGGAACAGTGGGATTGCTGCAGAACGAGAATGCTCATCCTTAGTCTTAAACTTTGACGGAGAATTCTCCGAGCTGAATCAAAGGACTAATTTTCTGAAGACAGTCAATTTTGAAATGAGATGTAAAGTCCCATGACAACTCTTTCAAGTCTAGGACAGGATGAAAATGTCACATTTTCCTGATACATTTTACGCTAGAAAGAGCATTGAGTATATTTCTTGATTCCTCTCATTGGGCCCGACGGGCCCACTGCCATTTTCTTGACCACTTCTTTGATTCCTGAAATCCGAGCCTCTGCCTTGATCCTGCACCTTGGGACGGGAGTAGGGATGAACCCCGAATCTGTATGTCTGGATGCAAAGTCTATAGTATAACCTTTACAAACGATTTGCAACAACCACTTATCTGACATCTTGGCCTTCCATGCTTCCAAAAAACCTTGGAGAAAACCTTCCTCTGGTCCCTGGGAAACCTCTCTTTGCCAAACTGCTTAGATTCCCCTGCTTCTTCCAGACAGACAAGAATCCCAACAAGCTCAAAACCTGGCTGTTTAGGTCAGCCTAATGGGCCATGTTTTAACTATAGCTTACTGTGCTGGAGATCTGGGTCACTTTATCTAGCACTGGGACACTTGGGTGCGAAGTAGCCATGCGCTTTATAAGTGATTTTATTAATATTTCTGGTCAGCAGTATGATGAACCGAGGTTATTTCATTACTGATTTACCAAGCTGAAATTGCTTCTTTCTAGATGTTACTAAGTACCCTGAGTGCCCATGTTGGCAAAGGAAGATCCCTTACTTACTTAAGAAAGGGCTTGCTTTCTGTCCATCAAAGCTTACGTCACCATTTGTTCCAGCTGGTCTCCAAACAATGTTACTCAAGACAAGGGACTCTTTGATGGAGCTGACATTTTGAGCATTGCCAACTTTTCAGTACCTGAGCCTCCCATGAGCTGGAACAGCATCACTTACTACCAGCGACGGAGCACAGAGGCTATTGCAAACATAAAGATGGCTTGTTCTCTCTGGACAAGTAGCTCAGAACAGGCCTCTTGTCTGCAGCCAGCACATCAAATTCCCTAACCAAGGACTGGGCCATGTAGGCTGCGCGAGTTCTTGCTCTTATTGCCATGTTTTTGCCTGCATAGCCTTGCTTCTAAAAATGTTGTAAATGCATGTCCACTGCATGTGCTTGTGTGCAGTCCTCATGATAGACATACGTTCTGGTCTTCCAGTGAAAGTAACTATAACTGAGTTAACCTTCAGTGCATGAAGAAGGGCATTGTCTGCATCTTTTAGTCCATACATATTGTGCATGAATCTGGATTCATGTAAATTATCCAGATCCCTCCATTCTCTGAACAAGACGCTGAATCTTCTCATGGCGGGGCAAAGCAGATCCTAAAGAATTGGCGCACTGCGGCAAAAGCACAGTTGAAGAATCTTCTTGTAGCTCTGATGGAAAGCCGAGGTTTCCTCTTAGATGGTCCGGATCTGTGTCATCTTTTCTCTGTTCACATATTTGCTTCGACTGGATGACCTGCTTCCTCTGGTGATATGGAACAGGAAGCAAATGAAGGATAATCTCTTCTATGATGTTGCCTTGGATCATGCCTTGTCTCTTTTTTGTAACATCATCATGAACAATGATCTGACTGTCAGCATTGTGTGGTACACCAGCTGGATCCACTGATGGAACAGAAGAGGAGAAAGAGCATCTTCTCCTGCTTCCGACCTCTTTCCTCTTCCTCCCCAGGAAAAAGATTCCGTATGTCCTCGCTTAGAGCACCTTTTGCCCTCCATTTTTGTTGATCGCAATAAAATGCTACAAGAGAGCTCCTTATATCGACAAGAGAAGATTTCCTTAGTTATAAGTCTTCTCATTTATCCCCAAGTCTGCACTCATATTTTTAGGTCTCACCTGAGCCAGCGCATGCGCTGGTCTGGCGAGACATTAATAAGTGGGCTATAGAAATCCGACCATGGCCTAAAGCTTGCGGTTACGCGCGAGGTGACACACACAGGCACCATCTGGCTTTCCGTCATGGCTCATTAAGCACTCGCGGCATCCTTACAGCACGCGATCACTTTCACGTTCGCGCGCACCACTCGCATGTTTTTTTTTACTTTTTGCGCGCGCTCACACAACTCCCGGGCTTGTTTTTTTTTTAACTTTCAGCACGCACCACTCAGACCAGCAACACGAGCGCGCGCGCACACCACTCAGACCAGCAACACAAGCGCGTGCGCACCACTCCCTGCCGGGCTTGTTACTTTTAGCTCGAGGCGCGCGTTGAAAAAGCCACAGCGCGTCTTTTCTTTCACTCCCCTCCAGGTTCCTCAACTGCCACGTCTCCTCAGGTCGAATGTTGTCGAAGAACTAAGTCCAACGACTTTCCGGACAAAATTTCTCCCCATGCGCTATCGTTGATTTCATATGGCTAGAGACCCTAACCGCAGAATCTGAGAGGAGATCCAGTGTTCTCGCTTTTGGCAGTTTCTTCTGAAAGCAGCGCAGGTGTAAAAGAAAACCGGATTTCTCCTGCTAAGCATGTGTTTATGCAGTAGGCTTGGTATTACACTTCGGTCCCCGTAGACTCGAAATTTGTGGGAAAGTAAACATACAAGGCGCAGACTTAAAATAATACCATTCATTTTAAAACGCTGTTTAATTTTTAGGTCTCGGGACCATCCGGTCGGCAGACCGGAAGTCCGGAGATTTAATGTCATTGAGAAGAGGGGCTTGCACCCGCCCCTCTTCGCTCCTGTTCTCCATTGGCTGGCCTCTTAAATGCTGGCCAGCCACTGGAGAAGAGGTCCAGTCACTCTGTTGAAGCCCCGTCTTTTTCGGATCGGGGGGCGTGTTTTTTGCGAGAAGTCTCAGGGAGGAGACAACAGCAAAACACGCCCCCAGATCCGAAAATGAGGCTCCCTTTCTCCGAGGCATTTTCGCTGTGCCTCGGAGAAAGGCGGTCGTGTGCTCGTCCGCTCCCCCTTCGTCTGGTTGCTGCGAGTACTGATATGCTTCAAATCCAATTAGAAGAGCGTCTCAGGAGTTAATGTGATAACAGCACACTTGCCAGGCCTCCTCTAATGGTGTTAGTAGAAATGGTGACAAATACTTTGAAGACACTTATGACTTCCGTTTTTTTTAGTAGCGCGGAAATGTCACCTGTATGTTGTGCTCTTAAGCACGTTTCTTTTTACAATGTACCGTTAGTGGTAATAATCCGTTACTGTGTCTCTGTGGGAAAGATTGCATGTAATAATAACATGCGTCAGGGAATTCCGAAGATGAGGAATGCACGAGAGTGCAAGGCGTGTGTCCGTTCTATCTGGTCTTGGTTGGTTTTAAATTCTCTTCCATTCCAGAGGCTCTACCGGCCCCATTGTAACTCTAATCTTGCAATTAGTCACGAACAAAAGTAAACAAGCAAGCATTGGGGAGGGATTTAAAACCCTCCGTTTGGCCTAGCCGTGCGTAGCGCTGGGCGGGATTCCACGCTGGGCTATACCCTCCCTCCCAGTCCCACCCCGTTTACAGGTTAGAAGAGGGTGGTTTGCGAAGCCTCGCATGCAAGAGCTTCCTTGCCTACGCTGCAGTGAATCCGTTTCTAGACAACTGCAGTGTTTGTAGACGGAAGCAGTTTACAAACATCCTAAGTCTACAAAAGCATGCAATGTACACTCTGTATGCACTATGCAGACGTTGTCTATCGCCAATGTTTTTTCCATTACCATTTTTATTTAACATTACTTTGCGTTGTGTGTAGGGATTTCCAAAGGACTGTCCCGACGCTTCTCTTGCATTTAATACATGTCCCGGTTTTTGGGACAAAGGTCAATTCATCCTGCAGAGCATAATTGAAATGAAACTCTCTCTGCTCTTTTTTCCACAATCGCTTTGGAAGTCTGGAACAATTTAAGCATTTTAGTTGTTTCTTTCAGGCACGCATGAGGAGATGGGTGCATGCTCCCAGCAGAGACCAGACAGGGTGGGGAGAAGGGCAGGGGGGCTCAGGGTAGAGGTCCTGCCGTAGCTAATGCCATGGAATCATGTAAACGTAGCCTTGTGAATATAAATGTGTGTACGTGTACATGCGTGTATGTATATCCAGTGGTCGAAGTGGGGGGAAAAAAGTAGGGGAACTGTGGGCGGAGAATCAGAGGGGGGGAATAACCTGAGGACTGGATCAGTGGGCGGAGTCAGAGGTGTGGCCAGAACGGGCAAAACATCCCAATTTTGTGTATTTGTTCGACACTGAACAGTTACAGCTTATTATGTTATTTAATTCACCCAAATGGATACACATGATTATTTAAAGCTTAATGAGTTATTGACATTAAAATACATTCACAAAGTGGGATATGTTTTCAATCACAGAATGTCCCACATACGCTTAAAAGTGAAAGCACAAGCTATTTGTCTCCAAGCCATGGCGTTTGTCATCAGCACTTCTCCTCCCTTTTTTTCCCATGAGCAGTTCAAACATAAATAGCAAAATATACTAGTTCGCAAATGTTTTCTATATAATTGCTCTGCCATATATGACACATAATACATCATCTGCTGCATAATCTGACAATTTTAACTAATAATTGGTTTGTGACTGAAACGGATCAAAAGTTACAAAAAAACTGACATGTTGCTGCAAAGAGGACGGCCCTTTGCAAAGGTTGACTGATCACCTCTCTAACTGCTGCATTTGTTTGTTACAATGGTACTAATGAGGCAACATTTTCTCAGAGACTGTTAGCATATGTAAAATGTCAAAATAATAAAGTATCAGTGTAAATATTGCATTACGGAAACTCGCAATGCCTTCAACTACATCCCAATTGTGCCCTGATATAAACACCTTGAAGCAACTCGATTCAAATTACGCACTGGACAAGAGCAAGATGCTGTCTAAAAAAAAACCTCTATAAAGTGGTGCTAATGTGTTTAGGTGTGAAGAAGAAAACCAATCTGGCCACTTTGCGATCACTTCATCTTGCTTTATTTATTTATTTTTCAGGTTTTTACCCTTTAGTTTCTCTCCACCCAGAGGCTTCACTTTGGAATAGAAACATTTCAGAAAAAGAGTACCTTTCCAGCAAAAGTGTTTTTCCTTTTTTGATCCATTTCACAGGGGAACAAATAAACGAGCAGAGGAAAGAGAGGGTGAGAACCGTAGCTTGAAGTCACGGTTTTCAGTAAGTGAGGAGGAGCGAGACAGAAAGAGAGGGAACAAGAGGCAGCTGACCGCGGCAAAGCAGGAGTGGACACTGCCCTTGGCTTCTCTGGGCATGAAGGAAAAGCCAGAGTCCTTCTTCTTCTCTGCTCACCCGCCCCCGCACGCCCAGCCTTATCTGTAGGCTATTTCAGCCGTCCGGGGACACATGTTTTAAACAAAGAAGTAAGGGTACGGAATCGATTGAATTTAAGAAGTACAGGCACGCCGTACCCTGCCGATCCCGCCCCTTCGACCACTGATATACATATGGGTGTGTGTGTGTGTGTGTGTATGTATGTGTATATATATATATATATATATATATATCCATCCACACTGTTGCCCCAAGCTGTAAGGACGCACTCCACTGCTGTTCGTTTTCAAAACTTTATTTGGAAAACCGGCATTATTGCTGCTTGAACACTGTTCCCGGACGCGTTTCGGAGTTTCCTCTCCTTCATGGGGGTCTCTGGTATGTCGCAAAGCTTTACCAAGCACTTCCTTTTAAGATTACAGCTCCTCCCAGGTGAGTCTAATAACACAGTGGCATGCTGGTCATTGTAGTGCTTGGTAATTAATTTTAACCTTCCAGTAGGTCCCGCTTCATACCAGTTCGATCAATTCATTGCACCGCCAGAGAAATTGATATGGTCCACACGGGAGTGAAATATGCAGTCCTGTGAATGGTATTGCTGTTTTTAATTGTGCCGAACTTTACTCCTGTAGCCCACTGGAGGGCAGTGAAATTAATTGATCGAACTGGTATGAAGCGGGACCTACTGGAAGGTTAAAATTAATTACCAAGCACTACAATGCAGACTAGGAAAAACAAATGGTTACTTGTCACGGCTAGACTGCGTATCATTCGTATGCACGGGGAGGCCCAGCAGCTGCACATAATATGGCGTTGGAAGGATCCATTCCCCCCACGCGCTCTGCTGCGTGCCCGTATCTTTCTGAAGGCGGCCCGAGCTCCCCGCCCCGGCTCATTGACATGCAGGGCCGGCATTGGGATGGTTTCTCGGTATTCCCTGTCTGTAGATAGAGGGCTGATAAATATGGCTGTGTCAACCCCTGCGCAGGGAGCTGCTTGGGAGAATGCCTTTCGCCGATGTATCCGTGTGGGCGGAGAGGGAAGATAGCTCTCGGGAAACCCCGACAGGCAAACGCAGCAGTGTCTGGAATCCGCCCTCAGAAATAATGCAGGGCAAGCGATTCGAAGAAAGCAGTGTGAAATGGAGCCTTTTCTGTCCCTGCGGTTTATAGAGGGGAGTGTGTGTGACGCACATAGATGCATTTGAGCACTGCCTCGCGAGCCAGCATCATGAACACTATATGTGATTCTGTGTCGATAGGGTGTAGGTGCTGTGGCGAGACTAACAATTGATTCTTATCATAACTTTATTTGTAATTTAAAACATTCATAATAAAAGAGGCAGGCATGACAGACCAAGCTTAGCACACCGCTGAAAAGTTTGTGTGTATCAGTGTAGGGGCAGAATTGTGGTCATTGTTCAATCCCTTCATGGTTAATTAAATGTAGCGGGGACTGAAGTTTTATAAGGATCACGTCTCTGTCTAGTCAAAATGTAGGTAATAGATCCGTAAAATAAATTGCCTTCCGATTCACGATAGCTGTGGTTTGTGTTTATGTAATTAATGCTCCTAAGTATATAATCGCTTTGGATCAGAAATTCCATTTTTGAAAGTTTTAATGAGTGCATTGTGATTTAAATAATTTATAGAGACGAATATTCCAGCTTCTTATCAAGGTATGTAAATAAGAAAGAACATACAAACACCGCATTGGCAAAAAAAAAAAAAATAATTAAAAACTCGGGGTCTTCTGGAAATGACAATCACGCCACTTCTCAGCTGCCGTGTTCGCAGTGCGCCTGTCCTCAGAAGCGGTCCTCCGGCCTGGGGTGTGCACCGGTTTCACCTTCTGTGGGAGGCAGACCGTGCCTTGACAACAGCCAGCCTCGCCTGCAGAGGGACTTTGCATTTTCCTGCGAGGGGACGTGGCGGCTGCTGCCAGTGCATGCTCATTCGGTTGTATCATCGTGGACTCCTGTCCGGAAGCCCAGGAGTGGTGCTTAGATTTATTGTACATAATGATATAGGCAGCCATGGATTTTAGTACCGCGTCGGTGTTTGACCGTCATAAAGGTAAGTCAATTTCTGGTAATTTCTAGGTGTCCTGCTTGCCCCCATCCCAACTGCATCCAAACACGCACAGACGCAACGTGGGCTCACCGGCCTTCAGCCCCCCACCCCCCATGTGTGTCAGCCCGGCTGGCGTCCCTCTAATTGCAGCCGGACCAGAGTACTTCACAGGTCTTTAAAAGACCGTTTGCTCGTTAATGAGGCTTTTGTTGTGTTTCCACCCCTTTTTACAGCCACTCTGCCTATGGCTGGAAGACGTAGCCTCCCCCCCCCCCCCCCCCCCCCCCGAAATCTTTTTCACCCCCCAAAAAATTTGGCTCTAGTTGCCCGCCTTTAAAGATCTTATGTTGGCTCCACTTTGCATCCGTCGGTGTTTGCTGTCAGGGATTAATAACAAGCATTTACAATGCAATGGTCTCGGCATTGGTAAAGTTAGAGCTATTGACAATGCCGTTTCTTTAAATGTTTTAAAAACAAAAACATAAACAAAAAAAATGTCATGAGCAATGCCAATAGCTCTAACTTTACCAATGCCGAGACCATTGCATTGTAAATGCTTGTTTATTTGGCAGTGTTACGGAAAATTGGCTTGTGATAGGCATGACCAGTTGTAGAATGCAGCTAAATATTACTATATCTTAATGTGGGCTAGAAGCGCCATCTGCTGGGTAAAAACTTTAGCAACATTCCAAGTATTTATTCATGGACCTCATACCGAGAAAAATCCCCATGACAACCGACAACACACACCATGCAGGATATTGACGGATATATATTACCTCAAAAAGAAAAAAAAACATTGGCATAGCCAATAGGTCTCGCCTTTGGGACCTTATAAGTGTTTAGCCATGCAACAGTTAATGTTGTTGCAGTAAGGATATTGAGCTGTATAACTAAATACTTATAAGGTCCCAAAGGCGAGACCGATTGGCTATGCCATTGCTTGTTTCCATGAGTCATTGTGAATAAGCAGATAGAAGAACATAGCAATGTCCTGTCTATGTTCAATCTATCACAAAGGATAGCTTGAAGCATGTTTCGGATCTGCACACATTGTAACATAATTACTTGTATGTGAGAATGCTGCTGGACTAGTAATCTCCTCTTCCCCTCTTTATATAGCTTGAATATAGCAATGGCCAGGCATGAACCCATGCCCTTCAGATCTCTGGTCAGTAGTTTAACTTTAGGCTTAACGTGTCTCTTTAGTATCTCACCGTCACACCATCAAATCTCTGGTTGCCCGAGTAACTGTTTCTAGGGTGCCAGGAAAGACACTCTCTTTATCAAACGCAGCCCCGCTCCTCCTCCTGCGCTGATGACCATGTTCGGCATGTTTACCTACCACTGAGCCCACCAGCCCCACAGTATGTAGATTGCATTGTCTGGTAGTATAAACATCCAAAATATCACTTGAACATGTTTGTAAGAGAATAGGTATTTTGGCCACAGCCTCCAGCAGCCTCAGGCATCAGCTGCTAGAGGTAGAATCCTCGTTCATCAATCCTTCACGCACATTCCCAAACACAATCTATTTACGAACACCTGCCACCACATGAAGTAGTTTAGGAGGAAGAAGATATAGATTAATATCAGTTGGTTGTGAGAAAATTAAAAAAGCAATTTGATGTACAACCTACCCTAATTGTAAACAGACATAACTTTTTTTATTTGGGAACAACATTAAGATGAATCAATTGATTGCAATGTGGCAGCTTTGCGTATGCTTGCAGCAGCATGTGAGTGTGAAAATGTCATTCCTTTACTCATCCGAGATCAGATAGTGGTGCGTTGTTGGGACAAGAAAATCCAAGTAAAACTGCTGACTGTGAAGAATCCAACACTTATAGAAACTACAGATATTGTCAATAGCAAAGAAGTATCTGGGAAGTCATGTAAAGAATTGACATGCAAACAGCAGAGTGGAGTCGCTGTTGTGAAAGATAATTGGAATTCAAAACAAAGTGGGCAGAATAAGAAGTATATTGAAAAGAAAGAAGTCAAGGATGGATTATTTAGCCAAAGAACATCTGTTTCAGGCGTGGTTATCCCAATCATGCGCCCAATGGTCGCCCTTGTCCTGCCAAGAATGTCAAGTGTGGATCATGTGGGGAGGTGGGACATTTTGCCAAAGTTTGTCAATATACAAAAGATAAGTTGAATGCAGAGCCTGACAGAGTGACCAGTGATAACTCAGAGGACGTTCAAAAATTGTGAAAGGGATGTGGTATTGGTTGTTCAGGGTGGTGAATCCAACTGTGTAGACTCATATGAAAATAATGTGGTTGACGGGAAGGTGTTAAACGTTTTAGTTGATTCGGGAGCAAGGATGACAATAATCACCGAAGATGTTTGTAAGAGAATAGTTTTTTTGGCCAAAGTCTCTATAAGCCTCAGGCATCAACTGCTAGAGGTAGAATCTTCGTTTATCGATCCTTCATGTACATTCCTCATTCCTAAGCACTAGAACCTGGAATATGGAATGCAGGATGAAGAGTACATCACCACACAGTGTTACAGGTACACCACAGAAGCTACAAGTATTTCTTCTAGCTCCAGGCTTCCATGAGGTGGAAACTACTCTAATATCTGCAAACCTCTTTGAACAGGAAAGAAATGTTTACAGAGCCCTGACCAACAGGAGGTAGACCAAATAGGCTGTCTTCTGGGTGTGATACATACAGGAGGGTCAATAGCAGTGGTCGAAGTAGGCGTGCTCGAGGGGTGCAACGTGCCCGTACTTTTTTATTTAACCCCTTCGCCGCGGGGGAGGGGGGGCGGTGGCGCTGTGCTCGTGACGAGCCCAGCTCGTCATGAGGCACAGTGGAGCTGTGCTCATGACGAGCTGAGCTCGTCACGACCCCGCCCACTGATTGATTCTCCCGCACAGGTGGGGAATCAATTACGCGTGGGAGTGGCACGACCGATATGACGAGCCCAGCTCGTCATGAGCACAGCTCCACTGTGCCTCATAACGAGCTGGGCTCGTCATGAGCATACAAGGGGTTAAGAAAAACAGTTCCCCTACTTGTGAAAAGATAACCGTCCCAGGACTGTTAATTCTGAGAGTTGAAGTGCTTCAGCTGCAGTGTAAGGCAGGGAGCCTACTGTGCTATGAAACTGAAGGGGGGAAGAGAGTGAAACAAGCTTTCTTTCCAGGGTGTCTGCTTGCCTGGAGAAAATGTAAATGTGTGCAGCTGATCACTCTGCAAATGAATGAATGATACGTTCTGCTATAGCACACGGCTACTCAAAAAGAGTATCCCGGTGCTGTTTAGGCAACTCAGAGCCGAACGG
This sequence comes from Triturus cristatus, assembly GCF_964204655.1. Classification (NCBI taxonomy): domain Eukaryota; kingdom Metazoa; phylum Chordata; class Amphibia; order Caudata; family Salamandridae; genus Triturus; species Triturus cristatus. Next base: position 1,400,207,704 of record NC_140589.1, read on the forward strand.
AGGCACAGGCCACTGATCTCCTGTCATCACTGCAGTCTGAATAAGAGAGATTTCAGCTCTTTTTAAAATGTTGCTTCATAAGCAGTGGACCTCACATGTTCAGGCAGCTGATTCCATCTATCCGCCACTCTAACAGTGAAGGATGAACCTCCCCTCCGAAGCCTTTTAAAACGGGGAACCACAATTAATCCGGCAGTCTTGTTCAAAGAGAATGTTTCAGGCTTTTTAACGCTGAAAGCATTTGCATGTTCAGCATTCTTAACTTTGTATAGTTCACTTGCTGAGAGTCCGATGTTTGGTATGAATGTGATTTCTTTGGGGACGCCAGGAAGTACACTTGCTAAAGAAGTTCCACTCTTGCACCTGCTTTGAGTGGTATTTTTGTGAAGGGGCGACCCGGTATATATGTGTTCTTGCCATTCCCATGGCTGTCGTTTATTCCCCTGTGCACAGGACTCTAATTGTAACATGGCTGCAGAGCGGAGGATACATTCACTCTAGAGGTCAGTGTCCAACCTGCAAAAAGTGTCCAAAACAAATAATACAGCTTAGCAGGATACCGTGCTTGCTGCACAGTTCTTTATGTTGGCTGCAGGCCTCGGGGTCCATCTCAGCTACGTTGTTCAGTGGCTTGATGTCCTTGTTGAACACTTTAAAACGTTTAAAGATTTTTTGGTGTGCACATTCACCTTCTACAGTGGTCTTTGAGAAGCCGCAGATCACAGTTTGCAATCATACAGAGGGAGCACTGGAGGTTTATGTGCTTCCGGAATACACCTATTTGCATCCAGCAAGAGGAAATCAGCCTATTGCACATGCACAATCAACAGCTGGCGTGTCATCGAGTATGGTAATACCCTCTAAAATGAAAAACGCTAGGTGTTAATTTAATTTGTGGGGTGCGATATATAAACAGTATTTTCTGGTGTCTTGGTGGGGGAAATGTCTCGGTAAGTTAAGGCATCTGGCCTTCTACTAAGACCTGCGTGCAAACTGCATCTTAGAAGTCTAACACTAGCTAAAGTGAGCACCATTAAGGCAAATTCCATTAAACAGGGAGAAAGCAAGACAGGCCGATGCCTCTACAAGACAAGTATGGCTAGGGAAAAGGAGGCACATGTCCTATGTACTTGTCTCTGCCTTTGAGTATTGAGAGTTGTAATAACGAGGAATCGGGGGTGATTTCAATAGTCTTTCTTCAAGAATATCCAGTCACGTACTAACTGTAAAAATGATTCTCCTACATAAAAACCCCATAATCATTCTAGAACGACAGCGCATGGCGGGCCTCATGTACAGATACGAAAGGGAGGAAGGACAAGGGACGGGCAAGGGGAGGACGGGGAACACAAAACAATGAGGGTAAAGATATTAAACCACATTTAAGTAGCAATAGAGCACATTACATCTTCTCCCTTTTTCCAAAAATTAATTCAATACATAGGACCTGATTACGATCTTGGCGAACAGAGTTACTCCATCACATACGTAGCGGATATCCCGCCCGCCAAATTACAATTCCATAATATCCCATGGAACCTGTAACACGGCGGACGGGATATCCGTCACATTTGTCACTGAGTATCCCATCCGCCAAGATCGTAATCAGGCCCATAGTCTTTCAATCAAACGGGTGAATTTGCAAGTCTCCTGGCTTGAACATTTTCTGCGAGATATAGCTGTTGAAGCATTCACTGTCCGCTCCTGCAGACCCAATCTCATCATACACACCACCCGTCACCTTCTTAACTAACTCTGGCATACTGACTTGTGCAGCGTCATTACTATGCATTTGTTCCTGTTTTTTTTATATGAAGGATCGCATTTTGATATTCTTGTCTTTGGTGTTCTCGCATTCCTATTGTTACGTTTTAACTACCAGTAGGGTTGCAGCGATTGCTAACCCACCTTTAAGAAGCTCAAAAGGGCTTCTACCTGTAGTATTGTGGGGAGCTGTGCGATAAGACCTCAATCTAGTTCTGAGAGCTGCATCAACTGGAATGCGAGAACGTAGTGCCAGTTAAATAGTTTCTTTGACTAAGCAATTTGCTCGCCCAACTTGCTTGTTACTTTGTGGATGATACAAGGAGGATTTTAGGTGGTTTATTCCATTTACCTTCAAGAAATTTACCATTTCCAGTGATATTGTACTTCATTATCACGAACCAATTGGTGAGGAAATCCTTACCTGCAAAATAACTCCTTAGGGAATTCAAGTACCATTGATGTAATTGGTTGGGGTACAAACTTAACTTCGATCCATTTGCTGTAGTAATCTATTAAAACAATGCCATAGCGTTTATTAAGCGGTCATGCATACATAGGTCCTATGAAGTCAAGTCCAACCTTTACCCAAGGACTTTCTGGTAACTCAACTGATGTCATGGGGCACTTGTGTGTAGTCATGGTTTTGTCAGCTTGGTTACAAGAGGGACACTGATTCACATACATATCTACATCCCGGTCCATTGAGGGCCACCAGTATCTTTACACTAAGTTTTCTCTCAGTTCCCATCATACCTACATGACCATCGTGGGCTATTTTTATCAATTTTCCCTCCGTTAATGCAGATGGTACAATTAATGCATCACCTCGCATGACAACTTCTTCAAATATGCTGAGATCATCTTTCATCTTCAAATACGGTCCAACAGTTTCATCCACCCCTTTAGAAAATATTTCTGCACTTCCATTAGAACACTATCCTTCCTAACAACTTCCATCCAATCTTCTTTTGTGACCACACCCTCAGAGTTGTCATTGTCAAACAAGCAAGCAATCAGCATGTCATTGTCATCTTTACTTTAATCGCAATCAGAGTCATCGTCACATGCAGCACATGACAAGTAATCTGCAGCGACATTCATTCTTCCTGGATTATGTTCTACATTGATTTGATATTCTTGTAATTTGCATGACAATTTGGATATTCTTGGTGGCATTTTACTCGGCCCACCCCTTTCAAGATGCTATCAAGGGGTTTATGAGCTGTTTGAATTGTAAACTCTTCTCCCGAAAGGAAACTTTTAAACTTATTGACTGCCCATTCACAAGTGAATAATTCCCGTTCAATTACTGAATACTTTGTTTCTGGTCTTCTTAGTTTATGCGACGCAAAAGCAATAGTATTTTCTTTTTTCTTAGATGTCTGACTTAGTACTGCCCCTAATCCAATTTGGTTTGCATCCGTGGTTACTACATATTGTAATTTTTCATCAAATGACTGTAAAATGGTGTCATTCCAAGTTCTTATTTAATCTCATTCATACTGCTCTCACATACACCAATCCACACAAACTGAGCATCTTTCTTAGTCAGTCTTCACACTTTACTTGCATAGATTTTTGTAAACTTTGAATGAAACTCACATATGCCCAAGAAGGACAATAACTTTTCTTTGTTTCGTGGAGCTGGCGTAGCAGATATACAGGCACATGCATCAACCTTTTTTGCAAGCACAAATGGTGCGATTCGCAAAAATTGTCCGTTTGCGCCCGCAAAAGGACTTTTGCGATGCATCAAGGAGTAAGGCACTCGCAATTTAAGAAATCGCAATTTTTTGGGAATTGTTAAATTGCAATTGCATTTAAGAAATCGCAATTTGCGATTTCTTAAATGCAATGCATGTACCCCTTAGAAATAGCAAATTCGCTATATAGGGTCGCAAAATACAGAGAAATGACTCTGGTGTGTATTTTGCAAAAACCTTGAAAAATGCACTTTAATGTTTCAGGTTACACACGTCTCGCATGTGTGTGCGCAACATGGGTACACATCACAATTTCAGGGGTGAAACAGGGTGTCCTTTCGACACCCTTGAAATTGAATGCGCAATTTGCGAGTACCTATTGGTACTCGCAAATTGCCATGCAATTTCCTATTCATTCCTAGGCCCATAGGAATGGATGGGAAGCCATTCCTTAAGTGCAATTCACAATTTGCGAGTCACAATTAAGGAATGTTTAGGAATCTCTATTTTTATAACAATTCCTACATGCATAGGCTTTTGCGAGTCCTTAATTGCGATGTCTTAATAATCGCAATTAAGGACTCGCAAAAGCCTACCTTGATGCATGTGCCCCTTTATTTATTATTTTATTATGTCATTAGGGCTCCCTCAAGTGGCCATTTGCCGTAAATGTTTTTTCACAAATTGCAACGAGTGAATTAACAGCTCATTGCTGCTTCACTTAATCAGAACGGTAGATGTGAAGTGATTAACCCGGCTCTATACGGCTTCTCCACTCGTCGCCAGTTTTGTAATAACAAGGAATCGGGAATGAGGAAGAGTCTTTATTCAAGAAGCTACAGTCACGGGCTAACTGTAATAACGGTTCTCCCACATGGAATCCACCCCCCCCACCCCCCCCCCCCTAAACATTCTAGAACGACAGCGCACGGCCCGTGCCTCGTACACAGATACGAAAGGGAGGAAGGACAAGGGACAGGCAAGGGGAGGACGAGGAACACCACACAATGAGGGTTAATATATTGAGCCACATTTAAGTAACAGTAGAGCGCATTGAAGAGTTCAAACAACACAACCAACGAGCGGCACACCTCATACTGACAAATGGCTGCGACAAGCAAAGGAACACAGAAGAGAATGAAGTGTTGAGGAAGCAAGGGAATGTCAATGGCACAACTGAGTGGCGGAAGCAGAGGGATTACAGAAGGTCGAGGAAATGAATGAGGGATATAGCCCTAGAGCAGGTGGAGGGGGTGCACTTCATGAATGTAAAATAACCCAGGACAGTTCAATAATATTCTAGACAAAAATTACTTCAATATCGCCTGGTCTCCTTCATTGAGGGACGTGAGCAGGTGGTTTGGATGAAGCCCAGAGGCGCAACTAGAGCCAAATTTCGGGGGGGGGGCTGAGCAAAAATTTCGGGGGGGGGCTGAACTTTAAGCAATAGGCAGACTGGAGCTGCAGGGGCTCTTAGAAGGGGTGAAACAACAGCAAGGCCTCATTAACATGCAAATGGTCTTTTTCATTTCAAAAGAATTTTATTATTTTAAAAGCACAAATATGACAAATAAGATATAAACCAAAGTGATACAATTGATATCAGACAATAGGATAATAAATACATTAATATAAAATCAATTGGTAGAAGAACAATTCATTGTCATTCAATAATCTGCAGACATCCGATAAATAAACTTAAGGAGGGAAGACCCAAAATGATGTCTGGCAAAGATATATATCAAAAGTATCACCTACAGATGGCAAATTAGGGAGAAGAGGAAAGAGAAGAAAGGAAGAAAGAAAAGACGGAAAGAGTAGGAAAGAGAAGAGAAAAGACAAAGAGAGACAGAAAGAAGGAAAGGAAGAGGAGAGGATTTCCAGAGGAATCACCCAACACACAAGACAACACTAACCAGACAAATCAAAGGGATATTGTTCCACCACCCCGTCAGAGGCCAACTTCATATATGAATCTAGGGCTTCCCATACAGCAAAGGAAATAGAAGGAGAAAGATGAGCATGGTCCACTGACGTATGAGCACTTCGTAGAAAGGAAACCCAAGCCCACCAGGTATGGTAAGAGACAGACGAAAAGGATTTCCACTCCATGAGAATTACTTTGACTGCAATAGTTAACAAGAGGTCCAACAACTGTAACTCCATGGGATCTAGAGGCAGAGGGATTGGGGCCGCCAACGGACCTAAGAGAATTAATGGAAGAGACAGTTGGAATTTGATGTTAAAGATGAGCATAAGGTGTTTGTGAACTAAATCCCAAAAGGGTTGGAGAAGGGAACAGTCAAGGAACATATGTTGAAAGTCGCCAGGTAGAAGCCCACAACTCCAACATAAGTTGTCATCTTTGAGAGTAAGTGAATACAGACGACTGGGAGTCCAGTGAAGAAGATTAATAGAGAAAAACTTAGACTGCGTTAGAGAGGGGGCAATTTTGTTACGAAGAGAAAATTTGCCAATATCTTGCCAGGTATCAGAAGAAATATGGGCAGTAACAGAATGATCAAAATGCTGTAACCATTTTTGCTGTGTGACAGTATGGGAAGAGAGTGTAGAGGACGATAAAAATTTATAAATCCGAGACGCAACATGACCAGACCTAATCCAAAGCTGAAAGAGCGTAATCAGCGGGGAAGAAGGATGAAGGTGTACTTTAGCAAGTGCAACCTTAATCTTAAGAAAAGTATAAAAATCTAAATTAGATAAAGAAAAATGTTGAGCAAGAGATGAGAAAGGGGAAGGATCATTGTTGGACTCATAGAGATGTTTAACAAGTGAGACACCTTTCCCAGCCCAGTAAGACATCAATTCAGGGTCAATATTAAGTTTGATTTTAGAATTGCGCCAAATAGACGACCATCTAGTTTTATGTATTGGAACTGCTACCCTCTTATCAACCTTACGGACCGCAGCAATAGTGTCTAAAATAATAGAACGAGAAAATGAAATAGAAAGGGTATTTGTGGTCAAAAAAGATGCAGTCGGAAGAGGGGAGGCCAGTTCCTGTTCTATTGTCAACCAGGCTGGAGCATGAGTAGATGGGGAAGAAAACCAAAGGGCACCCTGGGACGCCAGAAAAGCAGTTTGATACTTTCCCCAATCAGGAAAATTACAGCCCCCCATATCATAAGATTTCCGTAAAAATTTGTAAGCAATCCTAGCCCTTCTATCATTCCATAAAAATTTAGAAGTGAGCAGATCAAGTTCATGGAAGAAGGAATCAGAAAGCCTTACTGGAAGCATAGAAGAAACAAAATTAATAATAGGAGTGATCATCATTTTTAGAGTCTGCATACGACCCCACCAAGAAATATGCTTCGGAGACCAATTTTCCAGAAGACGTCTCACCTTAAGAATAGTTTGGGATTCATTATAAGAAGCCGTAGCATATAGGGTGGAACAAAAATAAATACCCAGATACTTTAAGTGTTGGGATTGCCATTTAAAGCCCGCCGAGCCCATATGAGAAGAGAAGCAGTAAGCATTTAAAGGAAACATCTCTGTCTTATCTTTGTTCAGAGTGTATCCTGAAACTTTTGAAAAAAGAGCAATCGTGTCCGAAATCGCAGGGATGGCCAGCGCAATATCAGCAGAAAAAATGAGAACGTCATCTGCATATGCCGCAGTTTTTATCTGATGAGACCCAAAAGAGAACCCTTTAATATCTGGATGCGAATCAATCATTCTGAGGAGAGGATCAATGGACAACAAAAATAGGAGAGGGGACAAAGGGCATCCTTGTCTAGTGCCCTGGCAAAGGTTAAAAAAGGAAGACGTAGCACCATTCACCCGTATATTAGCTCTAGGTCGGGAGTAAAGAGACATAACCATACGAATAAAGGAATCACCAAGATTGTGGGCACATAGGACCGCTCGTAGAAAAGGCCAAGAAACCTTATCAAAGGCCTTTTCAGCGTCAAGGGCCAAGGATGCCGCCGGAAGCTTAGATCGTTTAGCGGCGCCAAGAATATGACAAAAAGTACGTATATTATCCCGTGCAAGACGTCCCTTTACGAAACCTGTTTGGGAGGGATGAACCAAATGAGGAATAAAGGATTCTAATCGTTTAGCTAAAATTTTAGCAAAGATCTTGGCTTCCATGTTAAGGAGGGATATGGGGCGAAAATTTTTGGGATCTGCGTGATCCTTCCCTTCTTTGGGGATAACTACAATAGTAGCATCCGCCGCAGAACCAGACACAGAGCCATCCTTAATAAACGCATCAAAAACGGCTTGGAGTTTAGGGACAATCACGGGAATAAAGGTTTTATAAAACGCAATAGGATATCCATCAGGACCAGGAGCTTTACCAGACCGAGTAGCTTTAATCGCGGAAATTATTTCATCAGCAGCAATCGGGCCATTTAATGATTGATTATCTTCCTCCGAAACAACTTTCAAAGGAACCGACTTCAAGAACTCCTGACATTGTTTAAAAGAAGCTTGAGCCGACGGGGTATATAAATTGTTATAAAAATCGCGGAACACCTCCAGGATTTCTGTAGTTTGAAATTTTTTCCTACCAAGCCGGTCAGTAATAGAAGGAATTTGGAAAGTGTTACAAGAAGATTCCTGGAACTTTAAAGTGGCAGCAAGAATCTTGCCCGCACGATTTTTTAATAGCAGTCTCTTAGATTTCTGAGCCTGTAGGCCAATATGAGCTCTCTTAGTAACTATAGTATTGTATGAATATTTTAGATTTTTAATAGATTGAAGGCAGGACTTATTCTGAGAGTGGCGGAAAAGGGCTTCCTGGCGTTTGATCTCATCTGCTAAGTCCGTGAGTTCCTTTTTAATGGCTGCGTTTCTCTTAGACATACATTTAATGACCTGACCACGAAAAGTACATTTGAAAGAGTCCCAGAGAACAACAGGGGAGCTAACAGACCCAACATTCTCAATAAAAAAAGTCTCAATGTCATTGGAAAACTCTCGCACCAAGGACTCATCATGTAAAATTTCTGTGTTGAGTCTCCACGAGCGAGCTCGTGCCCTAGGGACAAAGGAGGTAATAGTAAATGTGACTGCGGCGTGGTCAGAGACTAAAATAGGGTGAATAAGCGGAGAAGAAGAAAATTAAACCAGAGAAGAATGAACCAAAAGATAGTCAATGCGTGAAAAGGACGAATGAGGGGAAGAAAAAAAGGAAAAGTCACTACCAGTGGGATTATGAAGACGCCAAACATCCTGAAGATGGGTAAGAGAGCACATATTAGTCATTTGTTTGTGTGCTTTAGGGGGACGAAAGTTAAAGGCAGAATTCCTATCCAAGATAGGGTCCATTGGCAAGTTAAAGTCACCACCTACAATAAGATTACCAGAGTGAGGAGTATCCTCGAGCTTTTTGGTAATCGCAGTCCAAAAGGCCGGGTCATCCTTATTGGGGGCATAAATATTCATGACAAATAAGTCAGCAATACCATCGGACAACTTAGATAGTAACCAACGCCCCTCCGAATCCTGTTCAGAGGAAACGATAGATAAGCCAGAGTGTTTAGAAACTAAGGTAATTACTCCATTCCTTTTACCACAAGCATCTGAACAAGCAACATCAAAGACCCACTCTTTCTTCAGAAACAACGCCTCCTTGGCAGAGAGCTTTGTCTCCTGAAAAAGGACGAGATCCGAAGAAAGAGATTTACAGTAATCCAAAGTCTTTGACCTTTTGACTGGATGATTTAACCCTTTAACATTAAGGGAAAGTATATTTAGTCCAGACATAGAACCATCATCAGGAAAAAAAGATAATCCATATGTGGCAAATGAAGCGCAACAACCAGGAGGGCTAACCAGCAGACATCAACAGCCAGCACAACACAGGGTGAGACCAAAGAGGAAATCCGAAGAGAAGAAAGGAAAGAAGAGGAAAAAGAAAGCAGGAGAGTACAGAGAAAGAGAGAGGGAAGAGCCAATCCGGCAGGTCTGAAAAAGACCAAATTCATACAAGGGGGGACATGGAAGAAAGAGCGAGGGGTCAACAGGAGAAATAACAACAACCGCATAAAAAAACCCCAGAGCAGTGCATCACCGGTTATACATTTAAAAGGAGAGCACTATCTAAAAGCTAAGAACCGGAGATAATTATCACTTATTAGAAGACAAAGCGAAATGAGAAACTGTAAAAGCAACACAATTGACCAAATTAATGTATATATAACAACTAAAATAAATCATAGAGAACGGTAAGAGCAGAAAAGAGAGAAAAAGAAAGCACAATCAGGCATTAAGAGCTAGTGGAAAGAGAACTAAGAGAGAACAATAATATTAGGTATAACCAGACCAAAGCGGACTCCAACCAAAGAAGAAGGACCATAATGAAGAGAAAAGAAGAAATACACTCTAAAGCATACTGTATGATATAATATGGGAAAAATACGTGAAATATAATAAAAAACGGTATATAGCATCTTATCAATATAGCAGTCAGTGAATCCCTATGGCAGTTAATAAGAGGCCTAATACTATATATAAATATGTAAAATCTATATACAAACTCATAGATGACTTGGCATGAATAAATAAGACCATATACACACAAACTGGTAGAATAAATATGCTTGGCTAAGTAAGTACACATGTAGATAAGAGAGGCATAAATCTATCAAGAACAAAGCATTTCTAAAACAGAACTAACCTACTCGAAAAAAAACGGTTAATATCACATTGTAATCAAATCACGCAAAGAGAAAATCAATAAAGTAGGTATCTATATGAAACAATATGGGAAAACTAATTGAAACATAATAAAAAACGGTAGGTAGCATCTTATCATATAACAGTCAGAGAAACCCTTATGGCAGCTAGATAAGAGACCTAATACTATATATAAATATGTAAAATCTATATACAAACTTAAAGATAACTGGCCATGAATAAATAAAGCCATATACACAGAAGCTGGCAAGATAAATATGCATGCCTAAGAAAGTGAACATGTAGGTAAGATGGGCGTATGTCTGCCAAGTACAAAGCATCTATAAAAAACTAACCTACTCGAAAAAAAAAAAAAAAAAAAGAACAAATAGTAACACAATGTAAACGAATCAATCAATGAAAAAAACACTAAAGTAGGTATAACTAGCAACTATATGAACGACCTATATTGATTCTAAGTATAGCCATAAATAAACACTTAATAAACATATATGAATAAAACACCTAGACAACCCAAGCAACAACACGAAGATAGATCAAAGGAACAAACAATGACCTACTCCATAAAGTACGAAATAACAATAAACAAACATGAAGCAAAAGGAACGACCACAACAGAATAAGATAAACCAAAATTCACCACAATAATCGACGCACATACCTAAGACACACCCCTGGAAGGAAAAGGACCGTGACCTTATACGTCGAAAGACAAACTGGGGAGGCAATGAATAACAGGACGCTACGCGGACAAAAGTGAAGTCACGCCAACAAAAGAAATTACCACAAAAAATTGAAAGGTTTGTACACTAACACTAACAACACTAAAGACCAAAACACCGTAACGATACTAAGGGAGCACCAAGAGACGACAAAAATACGTCAAGACCAATGGACATAGAGACCACTGCGCAGATCTAAAAGCAGCTAGACCTAATAGATCTGACAAAGACTAAAGACAATGCATTATGTGTAGCCGCCTCAGGTGCCAGAAGAACCAGGAGCATGTGAAGCCCCCGTTTGAAGGTCCATCTGTAGCTCCATTTGATTATCCAGAAACGAGGCCAAATCCGCAGGTTCGTCAAAAATTCTGACACGACCCTTAAAAGTAATGCGGAATTTTGAGGGACCAGCAAAGGAGAAGGGAATATTCAGTTCAGACAAACGCTTCCGGAGATTAAGAAAGCCCTTCCTCCTCAACACCGTGTCTCTGGCAAAGTCTTGCGAAATTGAGATACGATGGCCATTCCAAGAGACAGCTCTAACCTTTCGCATATGCGCCAAAATCTGCTCTGTATGTTGGTGACGCAGCGGCTTAAAAATTATCGCTCTTGGTTGCGTAGCAGACTTGGGGCGAAAGGAGGGGACACGGTGTGCCCGTTCCAGTTCAAAATCTTTGTGGAAAGAAATTTGTAGTGTTGCCGGAATCCATTGATAAAGAAACTCAATCATGGAAGATGCGTCTTTCTCAGCATCTTCAGGAAGACCAAAAATACGCAGATTGGATCTACGATTACGATCCTCTTGTTCAGTGAGGTCTTTCCTCAATGCTGCCATAGAACGCTCTATCTGCGTGAGAGATCTAGAGTGCTTTTGCATGGTATCCTCTGCGCCACTAATCCGTGCTTCTGTACCTGAGACACGAAGGGAAAGGGCCTTGAAATCATTCCTGATGGCTAACACCTCCACTTGCAGTAAGTCTGTATTAGTCTTAGTAGACTGCGCAATCTCATAAACCTCATTAAGGCGCGACAGAATGGACTCAAGAGTCGAATTAGTGTCTTTAGGAGCAGACTCAGGTGTTGGGGATACCTGTTTGGACCTCTTAAGAGATGCTTTAGAGTCTTTAAGGTCTTTGGCATTCGGTGAAGGGGCCATATTTTCAGCCATAGGGCAGACCACCTCAGTAGAAACGAAATACACCTCCTCAGATCCCAGTCAGAAAAAAACACCTCACGAAAAGAAGCATGTGCTACAGGCGCCAGTAGTCAAGCACCACCTACGAAAACCCCCAGGATCAAGCCAAAAACAAAAAAGTCTCACATAAGGAAGTGGCAGTGCGTTTGACGACAAGGAAAAGCCAAAAACCTCAAAAGGTTCACACAGTGGGTCTCTCAGCAATAGGCGATAGAAAAAAAGAACAAAATAAGCTCAATAAAAGTGAAAAAACGTCACCAGCTCCTGAATGCCTCCATTCCTGACAGGAAAGACCAGTAGCGTCGTCTTGTAGAAGCGATAAAAAAAACTCCCTCACAGAAGAAACAAAATGGCGGCCGTTCGTAAGAGCCTGAGGCGCAACTTAAAAATGCCGATAGCTAGACTCCGGCCACTCTTTACCACCAGAAACCTCCTTCGTAGCGTGCACGGCAGCTTCCCATATCAGATAACATCTTCTGCGCAGAGCGGGGCAATATTCAGCGACCGCAATGTCTCCGTCGGCCCTCTCTCTTTACGGAGCTCAAGCGCGATCCGCCATCTCGCAGCGGCGCGCAAGCCACGCCCCACATGCAAATGGTCTTTTAAAGACCTGTGAAGTGCTCGGGTGCGGCTGCTTTTTTGCCCGGGAAGGTGTCTCATCCCGGGCTGCCACACATAACGAGGGGGGGGGGGCTGAAGCCCTTTGAGTCCAATGGGTGTTGCGCGCCTGATGAAGCCATATGCCTCAGGAGTAAAAAAGCTGTAGTGGGGAGTGCCGCAAGGCTGCCCCCTAAACCCCACGCTCTTCAACATTTATATGGCTCCTCCAGCAAATTTAGTTGAATAATTTAACATCAAGGTAATCTCATATAGGGATGATAGCCAACTCCTGCTCACGTATGATGGGGATTCTATAAAGGCAGAGGCTGCATTTGCTCGATGTATGGTAGCGCTGCCGGGTTGTCCGAAGGCCAATAAATTGCAATGCAACCCCAATAAAACGGAAATCTTGTTGTTCGGGCGGATACCCTTCCAGGATGGGTAGGAGCTTGGCCCAACATGGTGCCCCCTTCGTCCCCTCTAAAAGTGGTGGCTAGGAATCTGGGCATAATGTTTGACACCCAACTTTCCTTTAAGGCACAGGTATCAGCCGTAGTGAAAACATGCTTCTAAATTTTTCGCATGCTGAAGAAGTTTCACTTGCTTCCACGTGATGCCCAAGTCACAGGGGTCAGGGTACTGATTCTTTCGAGCTGGACTATACCAATGTGTTATGTCTGGGCCTCCTAGACTATTAGATCCAGTGGTTACAAGTAATGCAGAATATGGCGGTCCACCTTTTGTATAAAATACCAAATATCAGTATCCTTATTTCGGGAGAGACTTCACTTACTGCCACTCAAAAACACATAATGTAAACGCACCAAGCATTTCACAATAACGGGCCTGCATACCTTAAGGAATGCAGCCCTGGAAGTCCCCTGCGATGCTGCAATATGGAAATATGTGCTTTCAAATTTGGGTCTGAAGATATAGCAAGGAGCTGCAGTTCCCACTATGAGCCACGAGATGTCCCCAGAGTCTTATTCAGAAAGCAGTCCACGCGCCTATGCATATCAGTTAGGTATGCAAACATTCCGGTTCTAGACACCTGTTCATTGTTAGAAGCAAGATATGTTACCCCACGCAACACGCAAAAGTGTCTGGAAAGGGGGCGTGAACATGCGTGTTTTTCGCTTTATTCATATATCCATTGGCGTTTGCCTTTGCACCCTTTCCCGTGCTTGACGATTCCTTTTTCCGTTCACATGTGAACATGACATCGTGGCCTGTATCAGAAGGATGCCTCTTGATGTAAACAAACTAGAAAGAGCAAGGGCCTCTGGATCTAAGAAGAGTATAAGGCGTGCATGAAGGAGTGAGGACAGAAGGGTACCATGACGCAGGTCGATCCACTGTGCTGTCCAGCAGGGCACAAGTCCTAAAAAAAGAAGTGGGGGGACGCTGTCACCGGAAGTGACGTCACAACAGGAATCTCATGAAAAGAAGTGGGGGGACGCTGTCACCGGAAGTGACGTCACAACAGGAATCTCATGAGTATTCATATGCCTTTAGATGACGGGGCATTTCACAGCACTGCTACCCCTGGTCTGTTCCTCGATGTCCTTTGCAACCCCCCCTCCCCCCCACTCCCCCGAGGGGGTGCCCCAGTTGCACAACGAAGTGCACAAGATACAGAAGGACACACATTCCAAGCGTTAACCGCCAACGCCTGCTCGCTCCGCCTCCCAATCACTCCAGCCTGCACACACCACCGGTGCCTCTTAAAGTCTCCAATTACAAATATTAGCATATCTTTGGTAATTTACGGGAAACTTCCCTCCCACCCGGGCTCTCTGCTCACACAATGCTGTCCAGCTTTTGGGCAGGGGGGACGGCGTCCACCCGGAAAAACCTGGTAAAATAAGTGGGGGGACGCCGTCCACCCGCGTGGTACCCCGACTCGAGCCCTGCTGTCCAGGCAGAAAACGAACAAGCCTTTGTCTCGCGCGTGGGTCTGAGCGACGACGATCAATGTCTGCCTGTCTAGCGCTATTCCACCTTTGGGAGCTTGAGGGGGTTTGGGGCATGTACCGCTGCTCGAAATTTGGCGTCGTTTGCTATAGCATGAGTAGGTGGAATCTGGGCCTTTTCAAGATTGTAGTTTCTGCTCAGGATGCCAGCCTTGATTGTTCTTCTAGTTCTTTCCTCGTTCAAGGGTTCAATCCGGCAGGCTGCATGCAGGCAGTATCAGTACCTTAAAAAACATACATGGCTACTTCTCATGTCACCATTACAGTTCTTGCTTTTTTGGCATTCTTTTACTTATTCAATACAGTCTCTGCCTCGTGCATGTTGCCACATGGATTACTGGGCCTTCTCTGATTACACCCTCTTTTTCAGTGTACACACATAGAGCATCCCGCGGCCACTCTTACTCGGTGTACTCACACTAAGCTCTGCAGTGCTGTGCAGCTGCCTATACGTTTGACTTCGTATTACTTTTATAATTTGCATGTCTATCAGTTCCCATCCTCCCTCACTCCACCAGGCACTGCGTCTCATAACACGATAACTGCATGTCGGTGGTCTCATGCATAACATGAAAATACATCCCATATAGGCTCAAAGTAAAAATAACACCAACACAAAAAGCACCCTTCTAACCAGACACCCTGCACAGTGTAGCTTGCTAAATGTAGGTTAAGCATGTCATTGACCCACATAGAGGTTGTAAGCGCTGTACAAATGCTGCAGTGCAATACAGTCAGTGCTTTAAGTGGGGAAAAAGGGGCGTGGTTAATGTCTTGAAGGGGCGTGGCCTATCCGAGTAGGGGCGTGGTCTAAATCAAAATAACTAGCACTGTGTGCTTAAGAAAATCATGAAGTCGCATCCAGCAAAGGATAATAAAATAGGCAAAAAGGTATGTTTATTAAGTATAACCCATAAAAACACCAAACACTTTAAAAAACATGTAAAGAATATTTATATTACTTAGAAATCTATTGCAGGATTCCCCAACACCCTCGAAGATATTCAGTGTGTTTGTTTTGCTGGGGTTTCTCACAACAATTTTCTTCAGAAGACCTTCTACCTTTTGCAAGCCAACTCTTTACATACAGCTTTGGGTCAAATGTTTCAAATGGAGGACCATTGAGTTTTATCCATAGGCATGAAGATTTTTCCATTTTCTTTCACACACGGCCAGATGACATAAATTGAGGATTTCTTAACTGTGACCTTTATCTGTCACATGGCTGTAGTCCATAATTATATACTTTAACTCCTGTCAATATTTTAGTAGGAGGACACACACAATTTTCTTTTTTTAAATTCAATTCATGCTAGATGTGACATTAATTTTTGTAAAATTACAGTTTATGAATCTTATCCTTTTTCAGCTCAGTCCAAATGGACTTCAGTACCACCGCCATCGAATCGGGGGAATGGGACCGCTGGCCTTCAAGGTGGAGGCCCCACGATAGGCATTACAATGCGACTGCCACTACGGTGTTCGCAGTGCCTATCTTTTACATTGCAGCAGGTGCTGCTGGCTGCATCATCCGCCGCAAAGTAAAAAAAAAAGGAACATGTTAAATATATTGGTGCCTGCCACATGGTTCAGTGATATGTTGTGGGGCATCATAGATGCCCCCCAGGACCCATGTCTGAGGGCCAGGGGTAAAGGGGCCTGCTACGGGCCCCCAATGTCCCTTTCGCCAGCATTTCCATGGCAGGTGAACCGCCATTGATAAGCTGGTGGCTAAGGGACATCATAATCCCTGCTGCAGTGCATGGTAGGCACCACCAGCATTGTAGGAACCACGAGGCCCTCCACCACACCGGCGGGCTCAAGAAGCCCGTCGGGTGCGTGGTGGTTGGTCTGTCCGACCGCCAGGTAACCACCCGCCATTGTAATATGGCGGGCTGTGACGCAGTCACCAATGGCGGTGGGACCGCCACCGACGGGGTGACGTGGTGGTCCCACAGCCATTATAATCACCCCCTAAGTTTGGTGTGCATGCAAATCCTACATTGCCAACCCCTGGCAAGTTGCACTGCTAGTGCTGGAAAAAGGCCAATGGAGGTACCAATGGGTGAGGTGGACTGGCCTCAAGGGTCTTGTGACCTCAGTGACAGATTCACTGTCGATCTAGGATGTGCTTCTTCATATGCCTGCCCGTAAGACTGGAATTGAACTGCAGTATGGATTGTGGTGGACAGGTTCACCTGCGGGTGCTAAGACACCTGGGCTTCTAAGGTCTATCGGGCCTTCTAAGGTGTAGCATCGGAATAAGCTCTGTCAGGAGTGTGGTATGGTGAACTGGTCATGAAGGTCTGAACATGGTTCTCCAGTTCCAAATTCAGCAGCTCTGGCCAGAGTGCCACATTCTCTCCCACACTGAACACCATACTGCCCCACTGAGAGAAACTCGCACTGCCTTCAGCACAACTCAATTGTGCTGCGACTAAATTCAAATTATGCACTAAGCAACAGTAAAATGCTGCCTGAAAAAAAAGGAATAACACCCTGGAAAAAGCAAACACTCATAGGGAATGCATGAATAAGCAAAGCATGCGAACTGTAATCAGAAAAAAACATAGTTACATTAACGGTTTTAAACTCATTATTCAGAAATCAGTAAGTGATTTTGCCTGAAAAGTTCAAGACATGGCTACTGGACCAGGAAGGGACCCCTTTCAATGTCCATTGCTTATATCCTTTCAAAATGTATGCAGTTTGGTTTAAAAAAGACCACATCCCCAAACACAGAGCCGCATTTTATAAGCTAAAATAATTAAAAAGTTGGAAACGATCATATTAAACGTTTCCACTCTACCCATCAACCAGGTATTGCAGTCCCTTTAGGAATGGCGCACTTGCCCACCCTGGGAAAACAATGTTGTTCAAAGAAAGAAGATAAAAAGAAACTAGCGCTTTCACTGGCAAACTCTGTAAAGTGGCGCTAATGTGTGTGGGTGTAAATAACAGTCTGGCCTGTCTGCTGTCCACTCTGTATTGCTTTATTTAGGTATTTAACTATTTTTTCTCTCCATTCCGAGGTTTTTCTTTTCAATCGAAAACGGTCAGAAAATGAGGACATTTACAGCCAAAGTGTTCAGCCTTTTTTGGATCAATTTCACAGGGGAACAAATAAAGAAAAGGAGAGGCAAGAGAGAGTACCTTAAGAGCTGCCTCTTGAAATCAGCACGTAAGCAGGAGCGAGACAGAGACAGAAAGAGATGGAGGAATAAAGAGAGGAGGGCAGCCGCCAGAGGCAGGTCAGGAGTAGTGGACACGGTCCTTGCCATGAAGGAAAAGAGACAGCGTTTATTTTTTCTCCGTTCTCTGCCCTTCCCAGAACGGCTGAGCCTTCCTGCAGCATAACAAAAGGCAGAGGGCGGGTGGCCTCTGACTCCAGGCAGGTCAAGTGCAGGGCCATTAGGTAGCGCTTTCACGTGCTAATGGCCCTGTGATAACAGAAGGGAGAGGGGAAATTCCTTTGTCCCCTCGTCCCCCCCACCCTTGTCCCCCGTGTCCCCCCACTCCAAAATCTGGGGGGGATATATCCCCCGCGTCCCCCACACTTCCTACGCCCATGAGTGCAGCAACAGTGGGCAGAGTCTGAGCACCGGCAGTTTTTTTTTGGGCCCTCAAAACGGGTCCGAAAAAAAAAAAAATAAAGAACGGACTACCTTTAGTAGCCACGAAAATAGAGCCCGATAGAGACCCGTTTTGAGGGCCCCAAAAAAAAACTGCCGGTGCTCAGACCCGGACAGACCCGGCCCACTTAAAGCCCTGAATACAGTACAATACCACAGAGCTCTGCTTTGAGATTTACACTGGTGCAGATTCGCAAAAAAAAGTATACTCATTCTCTATCGAATTCCAATGTCTTGTGGACATTTACACCTTTTTTGGGCATTGACAACTTTTTACCTGATGGGTGGAGAGACAGACAATTGGAAGGATGCATTGTGATTTTGTACTTTCCCCTGTGTAGTCCCTCCCCCCTGCCCTAACCTTGCCAACTCAGGGCCAACAAAGCAAACAGAAGTAGATGATGGACGGAGCGCTGAATCTTTCCAGACACTCCTCTCCTCCCCCCCCCCCACCCCCCTCAATCACAGATCTGGGTTGAATCCATCATCGTTCTTTAGCTCACTTCGCCACCCCAGTTCAGACCCAGCCATATGCAAATCAGCCTTGACCCTGTTCCTGATGGTTTCAACAGTCCAGCCCGAACTGCCAAGCCAGGTCTTCCCTGTACCGGAAACAAACATCCTGGTTTTGTAAATACCAACGCCATATAGATTGAAGAACTTGTTGTTTATTTAAGATTTCCAGTATGGACCCCCAGACGTGTCCTCTCAGCACCTCAGCCAAGCTTCCTCTGAGGTCTCTTCATTCTAGATTCCTCAGAAGAACCTTGTTGCTAGGTGCTGCATCACCATACTTATTTTAAAGGAATACAACACATCCCTCCTTGTACAATTACAATTGCAAATATATACAAGTCAAATGCAAACATAAATACAACAAAATCAAAAGCGTATATAGTCATCCAATACAAGTCAATTGCAAACATAAATACAACAAAATCAAGAGCATATATAGTCATCCAATTTTTTAGGTCTCGTTTTCAGACCTTCGCTTGGAACTCTGTTAGACACATCAAGAGAATTGCCACAAGTTGCATTTTCAATTTTTTTTGTACTGTTGTCCAACCAATATTTTGTTTCAACATCATTACATTTAGCAACTCTAGAAATGTTCCACCACTTTTCATCTGAAGTTTTTATCACATTGCCATTGACATCCACAACCATCTTGGGATCAGATAATTTAGACTGACCTTTCCTTACAAGATTGTTAGGACAAACCCTCACGTAGTCACCTTTTAAGAAAATTCTCTTACTGTTTGCAATTTTATCATTGTATCTTAACTGATAACCTTCTTGATATTTAATCACTCTTTCCCTGATTTTTCCTTCTTCTATCGTTTTCTTACCACTCCTCCCCATCCAAAAAGGCACTGCCGCTGAACAAGGAGTCCTACCTTTGAGTAAACAAAAAGGTGTTTCACCAGTTACTGAACTAGTAGTCCTATAGTCCCACAACATTTTTTTTACTTGCATTTTCCAACACATTTTCATGGATACCGCCAATTGAATGTTTTCCCCCAAAACGCGGTTGAAGCGGACAACCTTCCCTCCTAAACACTTCTTCACAAAAAGAGATGACATTGCTGGTCTTGACCTCAGTCACAAGTGCTACTTCAGGCCACTTCGAATAGTAATCTATCATGACTATTGCATACTTTTCTACAGAGCCTAGCCCATCAAACGGCCCACATATGTCAATTGCCAGCCTTTCCCATGCTCTTTCTGGAAACTTCATAGGTGTTATAGGGGAATCTCTCATTACATGAGATTTGTCACTACATGTGCAAGATATACACTCCCTCACAAACCTTTCTATATCTCTATCCATATTAGGCCACCAAAAATCCATTCTCGCCTTCCTTTTGACAGCCGACATGCTACCATGACCTTCATGTAATAGATGCATCAACTTGGATCTTAAAACAGTAGGCACTACTAATTTGTCCCCTCGCCTCACTACACTGTCAACCACAGATAGTTCTTCCCAAACATCCTTATACATTGCTATGTCTACATCCAGCTTGACTTTGTTCGTGGATGGCAAACATCTGATTATTTTGACCAAGGAATCATCAGAGATAACCGCATCCTTCCACTCTTGTTCACTTATAGAATGATGGAGATCATCAATGTTAGCAATTAGCAGATCATCATCGTCACTATTATCATCCAACGTATTATCCACAGGTAATCTTGATAAGCAATCCGCATTAATGTTTTTCACACCCGGCACATATCTTAGGTTAAACATATACTCTTGTAGTCTATAAATCCACTTGGCTATGCGTGGAGTTGCTCTACTAGCCCCTTTAGTTGTGAAAATGTCTAACAAAGGTCTGTGATCAGTACGCAGTTCAAACTTTGTACCCCAAACATACACCCTGAAATGTTGCACACCCCACCAACATGCCAATGCTTCCTTCTCAATAGTGGAATATGACAATTCAGCACCCTTAAGCGTACGTGATGCAAACGCTATCACATGCTCCTTACCATTACACTCTTGCATTAATACTGCTCCTAAGCCATATCCACTAGCATCAGTTACTATGATTGACTTATTTGAAGGATTAAAAGATTTTAGAGCTGTGGCACTCGCAACCGCTTTTTTGACAGTCTCAAAAGACTCTTGACATTCTTTTGACCATACAAAACTGATGCCTTTCTTCATGACATCACGTAATGGTTGTACTATGTCAGAAAAATGATGCACAAATTTTGCATAATACTCGGCCAGTCCTAGGAATGACCTTAATTGGTCCTTGTCTAAAGGTGGAGGGGCTTTTTCTAAATCTTCCACCAAATTTAATTTTGGTTTTATACCCTTGGCGGATAACGTATGACCCAAATATTCAACTTCAGGTAAACAGAATTTACACTTTTGTAAACTGATGGTTAGACCAGCAGATTCAAGTTTGAATAGTACTTCCCTCAAAACCTTGTCATGATGATCTTCATCCTTACCTCATACCAGTACATCATCTTGGAATACCATAGCATTATTAACATCCTTCAATATTTTTTGCATGATCCTCTGGAACACCGCTGATGCCGAGGCTAGCCCAAACGGCATCCTAATAAATTGAAACGCACCTTCAGGCGTAATAAAGGATGTTAAATGTTTCGACTCAGGTTGTAGGCGTACTTGATGATAAGCACTTGATAGATCCAGGGTTGTGAAATACTCCCCTCCTTCAATACTCGCTAACATCTCATTTATACGAGGTAAAGGAAATCTGTCTACCCAAATATTCTCATTTACATCTCTCAAATCCACACACATGTGGATTTTTCCATTGGGCTTGTGCGCGATCACAATAGGACTTAACCATTGTGACGCTTCAATGGGTTCAATTACTTTCTCCTTACACAATCTTTGTAATTCATTTTTTAACTCCCCCCCCCCTTAAAGCCATAGGTACATTACGTACTTTGTGTACTCTTGGAATTGCGTCACTTTTGACAATAATTTTATGCTCAAATCCTCTGAGACACCCTAAGTTATCACTGAATAGTTTGGGAAAATCATTTACCCATTTGTTCACCTTGCTCACATCTGTTAAAAGCACCTGTGAAGGATGATTCGGGTTAAGTATGATCCCCAAACCTTTTTGTTCCATCCACCCCAAAAGACATCTGCCAGATTCTACAACATAAATTTTTGCTAGAGTCTCTCGATCTTTAAATTGAATCTTAGCATTAAAATATCCTATTACCGGTAATTTCTTCCCACAATATCCTAGTGGTTCAACATCAGTAGGAATTAATTTGCCCACTCCTAGTTTTTCCCATTTGATTTTGTCTATCAAAGTGAACGGGGAACATGAATCGGCCCACACTTGTACCTCCGTATTGTTAATCAACACCGTACATTTAGGAGGAACATACAGCGCTGATTGATCATTACTGACTGAACTGACTTGTTCAATTACCATGACTTCAACATCGCTTCCATCATCCTCACTCTTACCTTCCACATTATTTGTCATGTACGCATTATCTATCGTGTTAATCGTTTTTTTAAAACTTGGAAGGTCATTGGTTTTACACACCCTTGAAAAATGACCTATCCTTTTGCACTTATAACAACGACTCTTGAGTGCAGGACAGTGTACAGCATCTGCACTGTGTCTATAACTTCCGCACCTATAACAACCTTTCCTACTGTTCACCTCTTGTTTTATCTTGAAATTCATCTTATCATCACTGACACTTTTAGATAATTTTTTTTTTTTAATTGAAATTCACTGCACATATTTTGTTAGAATCTGTTTCACTCTTTAAATTAGTTTCAGCTAACTCTTTCACATATTGTGACGTATTTTCTAAGCGTCTGGCAATCTCTATGGACCTATCTAACGATGGGTCTTTTAAATCAAGCAACTTCTCTTGTATTCTTTTGTTATTAGTTCTGTTTATAAGTTGATCCATGATTATTTCATCCCTTAAATCCTTAAACTTGCAAGTTATTGACAATTTTCTTAAAGCAGCAACATATTGCTCTATTTTTTCTCCTTGTTTTTGGGAGCGTGAAAAGAATTTATGCCTTTCAACCACAATGCTCAACTTTTTACCAAAATTTTCAGCCAAGGCTGTTAATGCCATTTCATATACATCTTCATCTTCGTCAGACGAATTATTAGCATTCGTGGAATCAGATTGGAAATTAGGTAAAGTGCTTAGAACATTCCTCCCTTCCACTCCCAAACATACTTTTAATATGGCCAACTTCCTTTTTGGTATAACTACCATGGTTGATTGTCACAGTTTTCCAATAGATCGCAAAAAAGCGGAAGACCAGGTCCATCGTACCTACTTTTTTCCGAAACCCGGCCTGGAAATGGGAGAGGACCTGCTCCTCCTCCATCCAAGCACCAACTCGCAAGATGATGACCCTGCCAACCACTTTCTGAATCACATCTATCAAACTGATTGGTCTGTAGTTGGCAGGGTCATCCCTGTCACCCTTTTTATAAACCGTAATCACCTCAGCCCCCTTCCACGAGTCAGGGACAGGATGTCCCTTGGAAATTAGGTTCATTATTAATGCAATAAGTGTGGCCCATGCTATGGGTTCTTTCATAAGAAGGTCCCCCAGGATACCATCTTGGCCTGCTGCCTTCCTCGGAGTTAAGTTTCTTATGGCCACTTCTACCTCCGAAGGCACACATGTATTCTCGAGTGTTGGTAAAGGGGGAGCCCGATTGGCTGGATCATAAAAAAGAGATTCAGTTGCATCTTGACCACCGTATATTATTGAGAAATGAGAATACCATTGTTGGCTAGTAATATGATTAGCCAACAGTGGCCTATTATAATTTCTGGCCTTGTTGATCAAATCCCAAAACAGTGAAGCGTTTTTCATTTTAGATGCATTTTTGAGGTCCTGCCAATGCTGTTCCTCCCACTCTTTTTTTGCCCTCACTTGTTCCTTCGCGTACTCCCTCCTGGCTACTCTAACTAAAGGCTGGTTCTTTTTATGGAGGGCAACGGTTAACTCTCTTCTTTTAGCCCGGCACTTTGCAGAGTACCAGGGATTACTGGGTTTAGGGGGTTTTGCATTAGAGCTCAGGGTTACAAATTGTTTACCAACTTCCTCAATAGCATTATTGTATAACTGAGGGAAAGGTGATTCCTGAGCAACCCCTGATCCCATGGTTAGGTCCTCCAACTCTCTAATCAGCACATCAATATGTGTCTTAATCTTTGCCAATTTATCTGGGTGAGAGCCAACCTTATCCCATTTCAATCTTCGGTTGCCATCATAAGGAGTCACCTCCTTTGTTAGCTTCAATGGGGCTGCGTTTGGACCACCTTTTAAATTTCTCCACCCTAACGTCAGACATAAGGGATTGTGGTCACTGTCCTGCGAGGGGAGCACCTCCATGTCAACTAGGTCACGCCACATAGTAACGTCCAGTAAGATATAATCAATTCGGGAAGGGCTGCTGAGTCTATTAAACGTCATAGCCCCGTCTCGATCAGATGGTGATCTACCGTTTACTGCTCTTAGATTATAATCCACAGTAAGAGCATTAATCTGTAATGCTTTAGCGGACCATTTTTTAATCGGGGGTAATAACAATGCAGGTATGGACCAACTAGCATCGTCCTCCTCTATACCCAGGGGGTCATCCTCACTTAAGGGTTCAAATGTACAGTTAAAATCCCCCCCCCCCCACAAGTATTTTAGAATTTGAGGGGCAATTGGCTAATGCCTGTTCTAGAATCGTAAAAGTACAAGGCATTTTATCTCCCCGGGTCCCTCTAGCATAAATATTAAATAACTCAAACTTACTTCCCATCACCTGGCCTGGAAATGAAAGATGTTGAATGTCCCTACAATCCGAGTCATGAACAGAGATAATCCAGTTTAGATCTATTTTTATCCATATATGTAAACCCCCCGAGGGTCTGCCCTTACTACAACTGTAAGCGGGTACACAAAAGGTTGCATATCCAGTTTTATATACTGGTACTAGGCTCCAAGTTTCTTGGAACATACATATGTCAAATTTTTCAATAAAGTTGTTCCAATCAGGGAGAATCAGTTTTTTTTCCAACTCAGCTATATTCCAAGATAACAGTCGGATAACATCTTTACCGCTAAAGGGCGGAGCTGGAATAACTCCAATTTCACCAACCGATACCCCTGGGTTGGGTGTTTCAAAAAGTTCTTCCCGAATTAAAAGCTGATTGACATCGCTACTATCCTCCACAGGTAGTGAGTGGGTAATAGCAAGGGGGCTAGTAGCAACCCTACTTTTCGGATCCAAAAGAACCCTATCACTAATAAGGGGTTCGTCAACCTCATTGGATATCTCAGTAATTTTCCCCTCTAGTCTGACAGCACTTAGGCTGTCCCACATACCCTTCCTGTACTGTAATCTTCAATCACAGTCATCCATGCCCGAAAAAACATCAAACCTGTTCCCAAGCTCCAAGGGAGTAAAAGACCTCAGGTGCTTCGTTCTCCAGTTGTCGTACCTTGAACCTCTAGGAGGTATCATGTTCCAACCTTGTGGATCGGAAAGCAAATTCTTGCCATATAATGCTGTGGGAATAGCTGGATAAGCTCTAACAATATTCCTAGCTTGGGTTGGAGGGAACACCAGGGACCTGGGGTAAAAATAAGTCAAGGCTCGGGGGCTAATTTGGCTGTTACCATTACCTAGAGGCCAGTTCAATATAAAATCAACCGCTTCTGGATCTCTAAAATTAATCAGGACTATATCTCCCTCGACATCTTTACTTCTACCACCAAGCCAAGGGAGACGTCTAACGTACAATATCTCACCATTAACGTTCTTGTTTATAGGTCTATAGGTTCTTAACCAATGTATAATTTTATTTTTCAGCTGATAAAAGTCTTCTCTTTTATTATCAGCCAATGCAGGGACCCCTGTCAAAACCACCACCAAGGGCACAGCTTCTGGAGGTAAATCAACCTGAGGCCCAAGGGCCCTTGGACCCCCATCCCAGCTGAGGCTACCCTGCGCCTGACATGTAATCCCCAGTGGTGCAATGGTAGGACCTTCCACAAGATCTATAACGTGCTTACTAGTCAAATGTTCCAAAGTCGTTGGAGGGCCCTTTCTAGCACGATCAAGTGCTAGGCATTCGGGGACCTGTGGTACATTTTTACTAGAATCGAGAATGTCCTGAAGACTATTACTAGTGGGTACTGTGACCTGAAGACTATCCCCATTCGTTTGAGCCTTATCTGCGGCAGTCATATTTCTCAATGAGGATTCAATATTCTCTAACCTGTGCTCCAATCTCCTCAAGTTATCAGTAATGGGCAATATAAGCGTGCTAAGCAAATCTCCTAGTTTAATTAGGAGAGCAGTGGAAATATCAGGAATCTGGGGAGGGTTATCAGCAGGCAAGCAGGCTCGTGATTAGTCACAACTAAATCGGGCCCTACAGAAACGGTACAGATGGCCAAAATTGGCCTACTTTCTGGCTCAATTGCCTGACCAAAAGCCTTTTCAGTTATAGACTTTTTATGTTGGCCAAAATCAGAATATTTAATCCTAGGGATAACTGGGGCCATCCCCTCCTTGCGTCTTATTTTCCTAGGTGGAGGACCATGAATTTTCCCTTTAGCCGGTTTCTTGGCCTTTTTCCCAATTTGTTTCCCACGGCCTGGTAGCCGTGTGTTGAAGACTTTACGGTTTCTTATATCATTTAAAGGGAAGGAATCACTAATGACATGAACACTGGGAACATGATTTGTAGGGGAACAATCACGTAATAGTAGCGGGACACTATCTTGGGAAAGAGGGGCATCACTGGTACCACAACTATCACAATCATCTGGAGGGGCCAGAGGGATAGGGGCCTCTAAGGCCCTACGTTTTATATTCTCAATTGAGCGTCGACGCTCAGTTCTACGCTCGGCCATTAAAATACCCCTCTCATCGTCCACACTGATCTTCTTGAAGTAGCTATCTAAAGGGCCATTTGTCACGCCCCCCAGTTTATCCCCTAGCATTTTGTTCTCTAACAAGGCCATGGCAATAGTGATATACCACGATACCTTCAATGTCAATAACCAGGCCCAGCCCTGCCTCGGTCGGCCTCGGAGGGCCTTAGAGGGCCTGCTCTTTGCCCGGTCTTCGCCCCGGATTACGCCCCGCACGCGTCCCGCTAACGCGTGGGGAAGTGTGTGGTTAAGCTTGAAGAGGGGCGGGCCGGGAAGAGGAGCCAGGTGCGGGCTGTGATTATAGCCCAAAGGAGCCTGGTCCTCGCAGTCCCGGGTAGTTAGTTGCACAAGTGAAGAGTTCCTTGGCATAAAGAGCGCCGCCGCATCCACACTGCGATCAGCGCAGCAACGAGGGCAGAGGCAGTTAGTTGTTTTGAAGTCCGCAGTCCCAAAGAATATTCACAGCAGCAGGGAGAGTTCAGGGCAACAATTCTGCGGTGTCCGCAGCCTACGAGCGGCACCCACGTAGCGGGGGCCGCGAGGCGTTGTATGCTGGATGGGGGCGGGGCCGGGAAGAGGAGCCAAGTGCGGGCGGTGATTATAGCCCAAAGGAGCCTGGTCCTCGCAGTCCCGGGTAGTTAGTTGCACAAGTGAAGATTTCCTTGGCATAAAGAGCGCCGCCGCATCCACACTGCGATCAGCGCAGCAACGAGGGCAGAGGCAGTTAGTTGTTTTGAAGTCCGCAGTCCCAAAGAATATTCACAGCAGCAGGGAGAGTTCAGGGCAACAATTCTGCGATGTCCGCAGCCTACGAACGGCACCCGCGTAGCGGGGGCCGCGAGGCGTTGTATGCTGGATGGGGCGGGGCCGGGAAGAGGAGCCAGGTGCGGGCGGTGATTATAGCCCAAAGGAGCCTGGTCCTCGCAGTCCCGGGTAGTTAGTTGCACAAGTGAAGAGTTCCTTGGCATAAAGAGCGCCGCCGCATCCACACTGCGATCAGCGCAGCAACGAGGGCAGAGGCAGTTAGTTGTTTTGAAGTCCGCAGTCCCAAAGAATATTCACAGCAGCAGGGAGAGTTCAGGGCAACAATTCTGCGATGTCCGCAGCCTACGAGCGGCGCCCGCGTAGCGGGGGCCGCGAGGCGTTGTATGCTGGATGGGGGCGGGGCCGGGAAGAGGAGCCAGGTGCGGGCGGTGATTATAGCCCAAAGGAGCCTGGTCCTCGCAGTCCCGGGTAGTTAGTTGCACAAGTGAAGAGTTCCTTGGCATAAAGAGCGCCGCCGCATCCACACTGCGATCAGCGCAGCAACGAGGGCAGAGGCAGTTAGTTGTTTTGAAGTCCGCAGTCCCAAAGAATATTCACAGCAGCAGGGAGAGTTCAGGGCAACAATTCTGCGATGTCCGCAGCCTACGAGCGGCACCCCTGCAAGTTATTGACAATTTTCTTAAAGCAGCAACATATTGCTCTATTTTTTCTCCTTGTTTTTGGGAGCGTGAAAAGAATTTATGCCTTTCAACCACAATGCTCAACTTTTTACCAAAATTTTCAGCCAAGGCTGTTAATGCCATTTCATATACATCTTCATCTTCGTCAGACGAATTATTAGCATTCGTGGAATCAGATTGGAAATTAGGTAAAGTGCTTAGAACATTCCTCCCTTCCACTCCCAAACATACTTTTAATATGGCCAACTTCCTTTTTGGTATAAATATATCACCCCCTATAGCTTCTAAATATGTAGTAAAAGCTTCGGTTTCGGTGTAACATCCTCATCAGCCAGGCTAGCCTGAATCCAGTGGCAAAGTGAGCAAGGGACCCACGTCTGGGCATACTGTGTTAACTTAGGGTTATGTTATACAAACTTATAAAGCGCACTGTTACCCAAGGGTGTCCTGGTGCTGCACACTGTTTACCTGAAAGAGAGTCCACCCTCAGGAGTTAACCGGATATTAGACTGTGAACAGCCATGTCTTCAAGTTTTTTCAGAAAGTTAGGAGTTCCGTAGCAGACCTTAAATAAAACGGCAGCTCGTTCCAGGCGATTGTGGCTCTGGGAACAATGCTCATGCCACCCCAGCTGGCCTTATTTACCCTAGGAACTGCTGCCCTTTTGGCTTCCGTTGAGCGCAATGCTCTCCCCGGGACGTACCATTGGATACGTTCTCTTAGATCCTTAGGTCCTGTTCCCTGTAGGGCTTTGAAAACTGTGCAAAGAGCCTTAAATTGGGCTCGTTTTTTGATTGGGAGCCCATGAAGGTCAGAAATGCCTTTCCTGATTGATACCGACCTAGGAGTGCCAGTGAGCAGTCTTGCTGCCGCGTTTTGAACCATCTGGAGTCTATTATGATGTTAATTATTAATCGTCAAATAAAGACTGTTACAGTAGTCTAAACGGGATAAAATTAATGCAGAGACTACTGCTC
Source organism: Triturus cristatus (assembly GCF_964204655.1). Classification (NCBI taxonomy): domain Eukaryota; kingdom Metazoa; phylum Chordata; class Amphibia; order Caudata; family Salamandridae; genus Triturus; species Triturus cristatus. The sequence goes on from NC_140589.1 coordinate 1,400,236,821, forward strand.
TAAAACTATCTTTCTCAAGGAGAGGTTTATTTTTTTTCAAAGTCCTAAGGATAAAAAAGCATGTTGATACCACTCTGCTGACCTGGTCCCCGAAAGAGAGGGTGTTATCCACAATCACACCCAGATTTTTTACAGTGCGTGCGGGTTCTGGCAGGAGCCCCATCTCACTAGGCCACCATGCCGGGGACCAGAGGTTGGGGTTGTTTCCGAAGATTATCACCTCTGTCTTGCCAGAGTTCAACTTTAGGCAATTGGCTGACATCCAGCTTGTAATGGCCGCCATGCAATCCTGGCAACTGGTGGCCAATTCCTCTTCTTTCCCTTTCTGTAGGGATAGCACAATTGTCATCCGCATAAGAGGTAATGAGCAGGCCGAAGGAACGTATGAGGGCGGCCAGAGGTTTAACATAAATATTTAAAAGCGTGGGGCTAAGGGAAGAACCTTGAGGGACTCCACAGGGAAGGACAAAAGGTTTAGAGCTTTCCCCATCCAGGTCCACCGTTTGTGTTCTGTCAGTCAGAAAAGATTTCAATAGGTCCCAGGCAGCACCTTGGACCCCGACCTTCGACAAGCGATCTAACAGTAACTCGTGATGAACAGTGTCGAAGGCAGCTGACAGGTCTAGCATGATAAGAATAGCGGACCCACCCTGGTCGGCAGCCTCACGTATTTCTTCCGTGGCTTTTATCAGAGCTGACTCCGTGCTGTGCCCCGCCCGGAACCCATATTGGGAGTGATCCAGTAAATTGTTATTTTCCAGGAACAGGCTTAACTGCTTGTTCATGGCCGTCTCCAGGATTTTGGCAGGTAGGGGCAGGCGGGAGATAGGCCGATAGTTATTGGGATCACTTGGCTCTAAGTTTTTTTTTTTTTAAGAGAGGTAGAATGGAGGCAGATTTCCAGGATACCGGATAGTGCCCCATATCCAATATCTGATTAAGTAGCGGGGTCAGGGAGTTAGTGATGGTTACCGGAGACATCTTCACTATGGAGGCCGGACAAGGGTCCTTAGGGGACCCGAATCTACAGCCCTTGAGCAGGTTAGAGACCTCCACGTTGGTCAGAGGGATGAAAGTGTTAATAATGGGAACAGGGGAGCTGGCTGTTCTCGATTGGTTATTAAAGGAGGAGAAGATGGTATCAACTTTGTTTAGGAAAAAAGAAGCGAGAGTATTGCAAAACTCAGCGTCACCGTGCACGATAGGCTTGGGGGGAGTCATAGGCAAGGTTACTGTTTTAAACAGTTCTTTTGCTGAAGATTTAGCACTGGCGATTTTGTCAGAAAAGTAGGCCTTTTTTTCTTCCTGCAGGGTTTTTTTTGTAGGCTGAGAGGCTAATCCGGTAGAGTCCTCTGTCGTTTAAGTTATACCCCTTTCTCCATAGGCGCTCCAACTTCTTACACTCTGATTTGAGTTCTTGCAGTTTGTGTGAGAACCAGGGGGCAGATGGAATCAGTCGTCTGGGGGAACACCATTTGACCGGGGCCAGTTTGTGGCAAGCTGTCTTGATCCAGTCCTCATACCTTGCTGTTGCTTCCTCTATATTCGAGGAAAGATAAGGGACGGACTCTTTCAGGGTTGTGTCAAGATTAACTGGGTTTATGTTTTTCCAGGACCGAATAGCTATCTTTCCCTTGGGTTTGGGGTGTGACAAAATGGTAGGGGAGGGGGAGTTTACAAAAATAATGGCTGCATGATCAGTCCAGGGTAGTGGTAGGATATCTAGAATGGAAAGTGTGGAGGAGTTGGTAAAAATTCCATCTAAAGTATGACCCTTCTTATGTGTGGGGCCAGCTACCAGCTGCGAAAGATTCCCACCACCCATAGTTTCCAACAGCCTGGCGGTGTCCGAATCGGTGACGTCCTCTAGGTGAAAATTAAAATCACCTAGAATGGTGAAGGATTTGGCACAGCAACCCTCCTCCAGTAATGACCCAAGTGAGTCCAGGAAACCCCCTTTGGGGCCCGGGGGTCGATATACGAGAGTTGCTTTAAAAGAGTCTTGTGGCCCATATCGAACAATGATTGACAGAGCTTCACATGTACCATTGGAAGCTACCTCGAAAGCAGGGTGAACAAAGCAAACACAAGGAGATGATGGATGGAGTGCTGAATCTTTTCAGACACTCACCCCCAGTCACAGATCTGGATTGAGTCCATCATCGTTCTTTGTGCAGTAAGCAGGTGTACTGGGCACAGGATTTTAGTGCAGACAAAGTTCCATGCCAGCAGGGTATAGCTGAAGGCCCTAGCCCAACAGGTACTGGTTGCAGGTTACCTTTGCTCATTGCAAGCTAGGCATAGCCAAGTTAGTCTGCAATGCATGTATGGGGTGCATACGTTGAGAATGTGAGTTGCTATGGTATGTTTTTTCAGCAGTGGTTTTAAAATCTTCATTTCACAAGAATGATGTCATACCTATGAAGTATTTTTTTTAAATACTTCATGGAAATGACAGTATCCTTGTGAATGACCCATTTCAACACATTAGAAGGCTGGCAAGTGGTAAAGTATACTACATCACACAACATTATTATGCAGTGTCGTTTTTAATATTTATTAATATTAATTTTCCTATAAACATGTTTCATATATCTGGGAGTTGTGGTGACATTTACAAACCAGTATGCTTTTTGTTTTATTATCATGTCACCATAACCCTACATTTGCATTATAAATCTGGGGGAGAGTGGGTTAATAGTATAAACTTCATACATGTGGTTTGGGTAGTTGCAGTATACATCACTTAAAATACATTTCAAAGGTAGTGAAATAATTCAATTAAGTTACTTTTGCAATACACACATTATGGTGCTATACAACATCTTTAACACAGTATGTCCTTAAGACGTTGGTGTGGGGCACAAATGTCAAGTTAAGTACTCCTCCTATGTTTATATCAATTCTATGAAAACCTTGGAGTAATTGTCTCTCTCAGAAGTGTGCAGATCTACATGTATTCGATAGGTCAACTTCCAGTGAAATCTATCTTTTTTCCCATTAAATAAATACATAGTAACTTGTTATATGTTGCTGTTCCTATAGCATATGGTGCCATATTGTAGCAATTTAAATACCAAGTTGTTCCTGTGAGTCATATTAGTGATGCTAATTTATCAGTCTTGCCTTTTATTCAAATCAGTGACATCATTTTATCAGTCTTAGAAGGATGAAATGCTAAAATGCCATGCCAAGGCTTATACCAACGTCCTGCAGATTATATTCCCTGCAGAAGGCACTTCTACCCATCTGCATACACATCCATCCCATTTGAATTAAATAGAATAATCTGTGGACTGCTGTTTACTTAGCTTAAAGTTCTGGATGCAACATTTCTTCTGTTCACTTTTTGTTTAGCTTCCTTTTCTTATAACACCACAGGTTAGAAATAGCCTCACAGCAGTAAGAGAATAAAAAAGTGCTAACATATGTTTGGTGGTACATTTTTATTGACCTTTCCAAGGAAGGCATACTACTAATCAGATTATTTCTGTCATGTCACAGTCTTTCAGTCTTAATATCCTTTTGACGGGACCTTGAATTCTCTCTTTTTCTTTTGAAGTGGAAGTATCTCAATATTCCCTGTTGTTCATTTGTGGATGGAAGAGATGACAGAACATACCTTCCCTCCCTACTGACTTCCATCTGTCCCCACAGTCAATCTACGTAGTCCAGGTTCTTACTTGTTACGCAGATGAGACGATTAAGCATAGTGTGGTTCTCACAGACATGTCTGAAACATAAAAAACAAATTATGCTCTTCAACTTGTGAATGGGCCTTAGGTTGAGAGTAGGACAGTAGGACGTCCTTGGGTGCCCCTCCCCTCCATGCTCCTCTCAGACCCTTATTCTGTGGTGCTATGCACTGTCCGGGGCCTTAGGAGTTGGAGAATCTTCAACTGAACGCACACCAGAGGTTTGTGGTACTCTACACTGTAGAGGACACCAGGAGACCGAGAACCTCATAGGGCTCTCTCACCGTAGCCATGTGCTGCTGTCTTGCACAAAGCACCAGAAGTTGGAGACCCGAATACTGCTCTTACACCTCAACTTTGCAGTTCAAGGCTGTACCAGTGACTGTGGCTAGAATGCTCTGGTCACCTCTAAAACCTTTTATCAACACAATCCTGAAGAAGCAGCACACGGAATGTGGTGACTGTTGTCCATACAGGCACCATCTGTCAAGCCTCCAAGCGTGAAGGCTTACTTTGGAAGGTCAGGGATAAAATCTAGAACAATTGATAATAAGCAAACCATGTTCAATTCAAGAGAAACACTTTCACATCAGTGCAGTAGAACTCATGACTATAGAACTGGCCCTCCATGCCCTTTAGACCCTCCTGAAAATCTCATCTGTGATAATCTGAATCAGCACCCGCCAAGTTTGACAGTACCCAGCACTTACTCCCACTTTGACAAGTGGGACAAAACAAAATCACATCCTTATACCACATGCTGTGAGAGGTCTGCCCCCTCTTCAGTTGCAGATCAATCCAGAAGAAGATATTGGTCACTTCCCCACTCACCCTATTGATCTGAATGAAAGCTGGAACTCTACCAAATTATCCTCCGTCTATGCCATACAGCTTGGTTATTTATGCGTCGGTTTCCCAGTCCCAGTGAATCTCGAGTGCTAACAAATATATGCAATGGAATAACCTTTTTAAAGAACTTCCATTTAGAAGAACACCTTTGTGAAAAGGAAAAACAAATCATTTTCAAAATAAAGATTCAGAAAAATAAGAAATCTTGAAGTACTGGCTACATAAAGTGCAAATTCAACTAGTGTCATCAGATTCAATATGAAGAGACTTGTTCAATTCACTTTTCTGTGGCACACATAGTAATCTATGTTTCATAGATCTGTTTAGATCTGGCAGATGTCCTCATTGCCTGACCAGCACCTTTCTACACATTGCATTGACATGTCCCAATGTTCAACCTGTCAGCTGTTAGTCATACTCTGACTACATTCTCAAATGCCCCAAAACATCTAACGCCATTTTGTTTGCTGAGTACGTTACACGCATGTTGTTAGAAATTGGGTTACTGGTTGACTGGGGTATGAGCCCTTGTCAAGCAGCAAGCACAATCCTAGTCAGGGGAAGGCACAAGCGAACCCAAAATTAACATGTGCTCAACCGCCCGGTAGCTTGCCACAGAGCAGTCAGGCTTAACTTACAGGCAATGTGTAAAATATTTCTGCAACACTACAAATAGTAAAACAGTGAAAACACCACACAAGAAGATCCCACACCAGGTTAGCAAAAAACTGTAAAATAGCGCCTATAAGAATATAGCGTCAACCGGGGTTATCTGGGCGCGGAAGACCGGCTCAAATCCAAAAGTTCCGGACAATTATGATGGTGTGCCGGTCGAATACAGTCCCAGATTAGTCCCGCTGAAGGTTTACAGTCTCAAGTTGTGTGCCAAGAGTCCTGCTTGTGGAGAAGAATGTCGTCGGGAGCTAGGAGAGTGTTATTGGTGATGGTCGGCATGCCACGAAGAGCAGGCCGTGCATTGCGGGTGGATGAGATGGAGCCTCACGAGGATGAAATCATCACGCCGCTAGAAGTCCCACTCAAGAACTACATCAAAAGAAAACCTTAAAAAGAATTAATTGGATGGATTTGTGAAATGTCAAAATTGTGCTTTTCAACAAAATGTGACATATATAATTCATGAACAGGACTCCTTCCCTCAGAAGTGGCTTTTATTGAGATTTCTTCTTTTGTGATTGTTTGTTTGTGTTGGTATGACTGTTGGTTTGCATGAGCAGAATGAAAGGTGAGAACGGAAGGATGATGTTGTCTTTCCATTCTGTCTCCCTGGGGGATATTATAACTTGTCTCTAAATCAACGGAAGACAATGATGGTCTTTTTGTAAATTGAAATGATATTGTGACAAATGCCGTATGTGTAATTATTTCTGTGATTTTTATATAAACTGTACCCCTAAAACGTTTTTGATATTATAAGAAAAGAAAATATTTTTGATAAATAAATTAAAAAGAAAAAATAGAGGAAAAAAAATTTGTTGTGCAGTGAAAATCTATGGTTTAAGGGGAAATGTTTAGTTAGAGTGATTACCCAGGTAAAAATTAGATAGGCCAGCTTAGAGGTTCTTCTGATTTTGTTGCCTTTTCTCCCCCTCCTCTTGGGCCTCAAAGTTACTGGGGGACACCTTCTTGTATAACACTTACGCCTCACGATGTAAATCCATGCCGGTGAACGATGCCTGCTGTTCAAAGAGACGAACTAGCAGTGGCTCGCACTGATTCTTTGTGCGAGCGGTGTGGCTGCGATGCAAACAGGCTCAGTCACGTAGAGCTCAAAAGCTTGATTTAAAGGGCTCGAGAACCACACCAAGCATCTAGGACCTGAGATTCGCCTCGTAGCGGTCTGGGGCTCGTTGAAGACGGGCCCAGGAGCTGTGGGGAGCCTGTTATGTCCCTGAGGCTAAGATCAGGAGGTCAGTAAACTAGCCCTTTGTGTCCTTCTGGGGTCCTAGTTCAAGATGGGTTTCAGGTCCAGTTCCTCTTCCCCAGACAAGAGGGCAGCAGGTCAGCACTGCAAGGCAGGAGCTCCATCAGAGTTGTAGTCCAGCAGAGTGGCCGTCCTTTCGGGAGCACAGAAGTCCTTCTTCCTGGCAGTGTATCCACTGGTCTAGAAGTGTACTGAAGTGGTGGTCCAGTAGTTCTACCCAGCTGGGCCTTTAAAGTGGGGGAGACTTCAGAGATAGGCCTTTGAAGTGCACAGAGGTCCTGCCCTTCCTGCCCTTGCTCCAGACTCACTACAGGGGAATATGCAGCCCTTTGTGTGTGGACAGGATACAGCCTATTCAGTTGTAAGTGAGGCTGGGTTCCTTCCCATCCTGCCACGATGGCCCATCACATCTCACCTAACTCCCATTATGTGTGGCTGTATAGGGGGAATACACAAAACCCAGCTGCCATCCAGCCCAGACATGTGACCAGAGACAGGCAGCAGGCACCAAATGGCTAAAGTAAGAAAATGCCAACTTTCTAAAAGTGGTATTTTCAGATTTGTAATTTTAAATCTGACTTCATCATGTTAAGATTTTAAATTAAGATTCCAGAGACACCAGATTTGGAGGTCTAAACTCTTCCCAATTGGAAATTACGTTTATAAAATGTAATAAGCTAATCCCAATGTTATCCTACGGGAGAGGTAGGCTTTGCTGTAGTGAAAAACAACTTTGAGAGTTTTTCACTACCAGGACATGTAAAACCTAAAAGTACATGTCCGGCCTTTTAAATACACTACACCCTGCCCTATGTGTTGTCCAGGACGTACCTTAGGGGTGACTTGTATGAATAAAAAGAAAAGGTTTGGGCCTGGCAAAAGGTTTATTTTATCAAAGTAAGTGGTAGAATGCACTCCATTGTTTTAACCATAGTTATAATAATTTTTGAGCAAATGCTCCAAGCAAAATGTTGGCGTGCAGACTCGACTTATGCTCTGCCCCAGTGGCACGTGAAAAATTTCATAACTAACTGGTGCGCTGTCACGCACCAAACCCAAGACGCACAACCATATGTCGAAGAATGAGAGTCCAGTTTAATCCAAGTAATCAATTATTTTTTTCACTTTCGTCAGAGTTTTCAAAGTTTGTACAGAGGCAACGTGATTCCAATCTTCAAATGCATGCTTATTTTCACAGCATAAAAGAATTCACTTTTCAACTTAGGTATCCATACTGATCTACCCAATGCATTTCAGGCAGACAGACCTTCATCGGAGGTAACTATAATGTAGAGAAAGACCCATCAGTAACCAACAGTAATCTCATGACTGTAAACATAGATGAAGAGGTGAACAATGTATAACATGTAATACATTAAATAGTACACAGAAACCACCACCAAAACAAGCTGTAAACAATTACGCAGCTGAATTTGTGCTTATGTATCCTTGGCCTTGCCATAAAAGAGTGCAAGGTCAACTTTTTTGGCTCATACCCGCAACATACTCTGGTCTCTCCACTGTTCGCACTCCAAGAGACCTTAATCTAGATCCTGTCCTTCAGCGAAGTATTCAAAAGAAACATTGAAAAACACACACAAAAAAGAAGATGCTTGGAAATTCTTCGGTAAACTGTTGTTCCCAATCAAAACAATAAGTCACCTCAGCACTCTCTGCCTGCGAAGTTGTCGCCAGAGTTGATGAAGATAACTTCCACCGTGGACTGTCTGACAGCGGTGCCGCTGGTGCTGGTGAAGGCACCAGGGCCTATCCCAACTCCTTAGCCACTGACACCCTTCTCTCCACCACCTTGGGTATATATAGTCTAAGTTGGCATCTGCGACCATCTGTGGAGGACCGCTTTGCTCCTCGCTGCCATGCCCATTGTCCACAGTTCTGTGCCCTCCAATACCCTTTATTCCCTGAGTTCTGAGGATGATTCACCAGGACTGGTAGGAGGTAATTTCTCATCAGCCTCGACTGGCTGAGAAGGGTGGTACGCAGACCTTCTTCTGCACCTCTCTCTACATCCCCAGCTCACCTTCTTTTCAGTACATACCTCCTCTCCCGGTCAGGGGGGCAAATTCTGTACCTGCAACCTCCAGAGCCTCAGTCTCCAGGCCTGGAGATTCAGTGGGGGCACCTGAACACGTCTCAGCTGCCACCAGAGGTGATCCTGTCTGCTCTTTTCCCCTCCACTGAAAGGGTCTACTGTTGAAGGTGGAATAGATTTGTGTCTTGGTGTGCACAGCATCAGGTGGAACCCTTGAGGGCCACGTATCTAAGGTCCTTCAATTTGCGCTGTAATTGGCCCAGCAGGGCTGTGCAGTGGGCACTATCAAGGGATATATTGCAGCCCTGTTGGCATTTCTGTGCCTTCCAGACAAGCCATTGCTGTTCAGATCCCCGATCATGATGACATTTTTAAGAGCAATGACAAATTAATTTCCACTTACCCCATTTGTCATGCCCTAATGGGATTTGAATTTTGTTTTGACCTTTTTGATGCATGCTTCGTTTGAGGCTCTTCACAGGGGTCAGTTTTGATTTTTGATGTTTAAAATAGTATTCCTTTTAGCCATTACTTTAGCGGCACACGTCAGTGAGTTACAAGCACTGAGCGTTTGTCCTCCGTACACATGCTTCTTTCTAGACAAGTTGGTCCTCCAAACTTAAGTGACTATTCTTACCAAGGTGGTGACCCATTTCCATCTGGGGCAGTCCATTATTGTCCCCAACTTTTATCCTTCTTCCCATCCACCCAAGGAGGAGAAGCTCCATCGACTGGACCCTATCAGGGCGTCAGTTTGGCTTCAATAAGGAGAGCAGATCAGCTGTTTGTTGGCTAGACAGGCAGCACAGTGACAAAGCAGTCCAATAGAGGACATTATCCAGATGGTTAATTGTCTGCATGAAGATGTTCTATGCTCCTGTCAAGGAGGAGCCACCAGAGGGAGTCTGAGCTCATTCCACCAGGGCAAAAGTCTTCCACTTCCGCACTGGCCAGGGGTGTTCCTGTGACTGAGATTTGTTGGACGACTACATAGCCTTCCCGTCATACATTCGCCAAACATTATTGTCGGGATTCAGACGAGGAGGGATGACCACGTGGCATGCTTGTTCTTCAGTTTCACTTGTTTGACCATTCCTTCTGATCCTACACCCACGGAGAACTGCCTTGGAATGGGTTTTACAAGCGAGGATTCTGCAGGTAAAAGTATCCATCAGAAAAAAGTTACTTCTCTTTGATAAAAAAATCGTTCTGGTCGATACTCTATCTACCTGCAGACTCTACACTGATCCCGCACACCATCCTGTTCTGAAGGATGGTCATAGCCCACATGAAAAAGGTTCCACTGTAGATTGCAATGCAGTCTATCATTTGATGTAATTTCCTCATCTCTGCCTCTAAGAGTACAGAAAAAAGAGACCGGGAACGTATGTTGATGCCCTGGGGTGAGTACTTTATTGCTTCAGTCATGCCACCATGTTGTCGCTTCCAGTGCTGAGATGGGACCAGGGCCTCCACCAGCTCAGGAGAGCTATGAAAGTTGCCAGATCCAGGCTGATGCCTGAAGGATATTCAACAGGGTTAGGAATCTGCAGATAGACAGCGTATCCACCAGAGAGATCATAATCGAAGGTAAGTAACTTTTTAATTATTTAGCGTATGCTGAATTACAGTAAAACTGTAAACACAAAGAGTTGTGGCCTGAAATACTTCTGACTCTTAACCTCTAACTTTCTGTTCTTCAGATGCAAATGAATTGGCCCAAATTTAGCCTCAAATATTTTTTTCATTCTCCTTTTTAGGAGAAATTAAATCCACCCAGGACAGAAGAAGTGCCCTCCACCTCTTTCGCCTTGGGGATGTGATGATTCGCATTGTTCGAAGTAAATCCCGCCCCCTGCTCCACTTCATGCGCTGCTGGAGCGTGGTGGCTCCTCACTTAGTAGAGGTGAGATGGTGCAAAAGCACTAAAGAGCACTGCACACCTTCTTGTATTGTTCACTACACTGGTGGAGGTGGGCTGCTACATTTTTACTTTACATTTTTCTTACAAGCAGGCGTGTGAAATTAGTACAGGGGTATCTTAGGGTTTTATTGTTTGCTATTTGGGACATTGTAGAACGTCTCTAAGTTTATACGTTTATAAATTTATATATTTATACGTTTATTGGTGTTCTAGTGCTGGGAGACCTCCGGGTAGCTACACGCTATACAAGACCTATAGGATAGAATAGAATATGTGACTGGAGTGCCATTTTCACTACAATGTGTATTCATTTTAGTAAAATAGGGTTCTTAACTGCCTACTATTAAACTTAAAGTTGTGTCAAATAACGTTTTTTCAGTGAATGTGTTTCCTTCAGTTACCAAAATAATGTATGCAGCATGTTGAGACCTGTTTTATTGCAATATATATATGAATATATTATACAGGTGCAGTTGTGCCTCTGTGGTTAAGATTGATAGTTCACTTAATAGGAAATCACATTTGTGCACCCTTAATTACTTTGCCCTCTTATGACCAATCTACATCAAACTTGGGAAAAACAGCATTCAGTGAGACATCTAAGAGTGCACCAGATTTGGTGCAGATAATTTAAAAGGTACAAAGTTATAAAAGGGGGCACAAAAGTTTTTTCTTGATGCAGAAAAAATTAGATTTCAAACAGGATTTTCTCCAAACGTAACTCTGAAGTCACTGAATAAATTGTCACTAAATGTTTATGGCTTGGTAGCTTTTTGGTCATTCGGTGTCTTTTCCTGGTTTGGTGAAAATTTGAATATCTGTTCTTCAGATACAAGTCAAAATGTGACCATCCAATATGCATGACAAAGAATGTATGTTTTTGTTCATGAACTACTGAAAATGCTATAGTCCGCAAGCGCACTGGGCACTCCTAAGGCCTGCTCTTCCGAGTATAAGTGAATATTGTGAGGAAAAACAACAACAGCATTGCAGGAGAGCCAATGTTGCAGTATTCATTTGGCAGGCCATGGCCCAGCCAGCATTTCTCCCCATTCTGCCTGGTTGGCCGGGGAGACATTTTGGCAAAAAAAGCCTTCACTTCGACCTCCGTTGGCCTGGCCAGGACCAGGCGATTCTGCTTCCACAACCCTGCCTGCCCAGATGCCGGGAGGAGTAGTTGGACTCACCCCCTTACTCTTTGAACCCACCCACCATGCCCAAGGGTGGGAATTTCATTTATAACATCTCCCCAGCCTTGCCTAAGTGCCATAGAGGGTAATGTATGCCCCAACCACCCTTGCTGAAGGGCAAGAGAAAACTAAAATACAGGCCAGGGTAACCTATAGCTGCCCCATTCCTGACGTGCCCAACTGCAGGGGAGAGGTAGTGAATTTTGCACTTCTTTCCTCACCCAAAGCACTGGGTAGCAGCATACTTCATTCTCCCTTGTCTTGCCCTGTGGCAAGCAGGAGTTAAGGAAAATGGTGAGGGACTTCCATCACTGGTTTATGCAAAAACTCCACTTACTACCCTACTACACATACCACTCCAGTAGAGATTATAACTTTTGAGAAGGCAGTATATGCTGAAATTGAGAAGCTTGATGTCAGCACAATTCGCAATTTTCAGAATGTAAGTAATGCAGAAAGAACAGCACCAGAGGGAACTACAAAAGGACACAGAGAATACTATCAAACTGGTTGACAAAGGCGGGCGCACTGTGTTGCAGACCACCACGGCATACAGAACTGAATGCCGTAGGTTACTAGCGGAGGAACAAAACTATATGATCTTAGACAAAGACCCGAACCCCACACTGAAGGCAGAAATCAACACCATGATTGAAGAGGCAGAGTGCGCGAAGGGTGGATCAGCGAACAAGAGGGAGATTTCTTAAGAAATACCAATCCAGGAATTCCCTACTTTTACACACTCCCTAAAATTAATAAAAACTGTGACCCACCACCCGGAAGACCAATAGTCTTAGGGACAGGCTAACTCCTGGAGCCACTGTCGCAATTTTGTGACTATTTCCTAAAACAGATACAAAAGACTTTCTGGTCACATCAATGACCTTGACTTCCTTGAGAATCAGAACCTACTCATGAGCCTACATATAGAGAATCTGTACACAAGCCTCCCTCAAGAGACAAATCTTGAGATCATAAGAGAAATTCTAGAAGAGGAAGACTGGACTTACTCTACCCCTCTGCACTTCATGATGGAATGCGCAAGAATAGCACTCACAAAAATATTTTTTTTCGATTTGAAGGGAGCCTGTTTCTGCAAATCCATGGAACTTCGATGGAGCATATATTTGCCCCTAGTGTGGCCTGGCTTTATGTGTGCAATTTAGAAAAGAAAAGAAACACATTTTTCACAATAACAACCCTTATCGTGCACACATTAACACTTGGAAATGTTATTTTGACCCAGCCATATGCAAATCATTCTTCACCCTGCTCCTGGTCCCAGGATGCTTATTTCCGGTCCAGGGAGGACCTGGCCTGGCAGTTCGAACTGGACTGTTTCCATGGGGGAGCAGGATCACGACTGATTTGCAAAGGGCTGGGTCCAAACTGGGGTGGCATGGTGAGCAAAAAAACAATGAGATTAACCCAGATCTCTTAACTGGGGATGAGAGTTTGAAAAGTTTCAGCATTCTGTCCATCGCCTTGTTGTATTTGCTATCTTCACCCCAAGTATCCAAGGGTATGCCCAGACATGGGTCCCTTGCTTGCTGTGCCACTGAATTCAAGCTAGCCTGGATGATGAGGGGTGATACCACGAAACCGGTCCCAGGATGCTTGTTTTTGGTCCAGGGAGGACTTGACCTGGCAGTTCAGGCTGAACTGTTCCCAGGAGGAGTAGGGTCAAAACTAATTTGCATATGACTGGGTCGAAAGTGAGCAAAAGAACGATGGATTAAACCCAGATCTCTTGACTGGGAGTGAGTGGTTGAAAAGTTTCAGCACTCCATCCATCATCTTGTTGTGTTTGAAAAGGTGCCATTGAGCAGGTGCCGAACTTATAGAGGAAATGAGTGCTACCCACGCTACTTCCTCATACCGATAAAAGGATTCCGGCCTACACAGGGCTGCAAGCAACTAAATGCTTTTCTGAGGCAAAGTAACCTCAAAATGCTTACTCTGTCTAATATTCTTTTTGCTCTTGAGCCAAGAAAATGGATGGTGTCTCTGGGCTTTCAGGACTTGTATTTTTATATACTTATCTTAAGCCCCACAGGTGTTTCCTGTGGTTTACAGTGAGGCTGAAATACTTTCAATTCACCATGCTCCCCTTCAGCCTTACTTTTGCCTTTCAGGCCTTCATGAAAGTGACAGTGGTGGTCGATCCCCACCTTCGGTGGTCGGGGGTATGTGTGTTCCTGTACCTCTGCAACTGGCTGCTCAAGGTGGACTCCTCACAGATCACTTTTGAACAATGGCTAAACTCCTAACTTATTTGGGTTTTGCCATCAACAAGTGAAAGTCCCACAAGAGTCCCATGCAGAGGATTGCCTTCACTGGGGCTATCCTGGACATGGTGGGATTCAAGGTATGTCTGCTGCTGTTGCATTGGTATACAAGCCCAATGTTTTGGACCCAATACTGGTTCTTAATAAGGATGGCTCTGAGACTTCTTGGACTTCTGGCCTCATGCATCCTCCTCATCCTGAACGCCAGATGGTATATGTGGGCTGTGCAGTAGATTCTCAGATCCTAGTGGACTCCGCATCAAGGACTCCGACTCCATTCAGACTTTGCCAGAGATGGCTCAGGATCTGCAGTGGTGGTTGATGGCACCAAAATGACATGTGGCAGGCTGCTGCCCTTTCCTCACCCAGATCTCACATTTGGGATAGAAGTGTCACTGCTAGGTTGCGGAAGAAGGGCTCACATGGTAGCGGTGGAGAACAGAGGCCTCAAGTATCCAGTGGAGAGCCAACTCCACATAAATCTCCTGGCGCTCTAGGCAATCCATCTGGTTCTGAAAGCTTTCATCTCATCCATCAAGGGGACGGTGGTGCAGGGATTCTTGGACAACACAATCGTCATGTGGAACTGCAATGAGGAGGAAGGAGAGGGGTGTTGGAATCTGTGTGAGGTGGTCATTTGTCTCTGAAGGTGGCTGGAGGAGCAGAACATCTTTCTGATAACCAACCATCTTGCAGGATCCCTGAATGCCAGGGCAGATGAGCTAAGCAAGTGTCGACTGCTGGACCACTAGTTGCGTCTTCATCCTCAGGTTATTCAAGATGTCTTTGACTAATGGGGTGAAGCCTAGTTAGATTTATTTTCCACCATCGAACTCAGTGTTTACACTTTTACAGATTGGAGTTTCCTCCAGTGCACTCATTAGGAGACACATTGCGTCTGAGATGGGACACATGGCCCCTGTACTAGTTGCCACCACTACCTCTCCGGCCTCACGTTCTGAGTAAATCAGCTTGATCATTTATCCCCTCCGCCTGATGATTTATCCGCCGATCCGGGTACCAGTTTGGGAGGACCTTCTTCCTCAGCACCTTAGCCCTCACAACCTAAATCTTTGTGTGTGGAGACTGGAAGGTGGCAGTCAAATGCATTGAACTTGCCAACAGAGGCAGTTGATGTCATCCATTCAGCCAGAGGTGATTCCACAAACTCCATCTACCCTGCAAGAAATGTGTTGCTGATATGGTGCTAGACATACCGCCACTCTCCGTGCCAAACCTGTTGATATGTTAATGTTCGTACTTTCTTTAGCCCAACAAGGCCTTGCAGTGGACACAGTAAAAGGTTATTTATCTGCCCTTTTAGCCTCCATATCTGTTCAAATTGCCGGTCGTGATATAGTATATGAGAGGTGTGATTCACATGTTTCCCCAGAGCCATTCATTATGCCGCAGTGGGATTTAAATCTAGCCATAACATTTCTCAAGGACATGCACCTTGAGTGAATGCACAGCAGCTAATTGTGACTTTTGATCCTCAAGACTGTCTTTCTCATTGCTAACATCACTTGTGAGTGACTGCAGGAGTTTTCGGTGCAATTGCCCTGCACCACCTTTTTCCAAGACAAATTAGTGCTGAGGACCAAGTCAGCCTTTTTACCAAAAGTTGTGACTCCTTCTCAGATTGGCCAATTCTCAGCCAATCTTATTTTACTCCACCTTAACCTTTCGAAAGAGGAGAAGAGGATCCATTGGCCCCTTAAAAGGGCGGTGAGCTTCTGTATTGACTGCAAAAGACAATTGAGTGGACCAACAGATCTTTGTAGTGTATATGCTATGCACTAGCCAAGAGCGACCCCATGATTTCATGCAGGCTCATTGCACCAGAGCCAAGGCCTCTATGACCGAACTGGCGCAAGGGGTGCTGGTTTTAGCCATCTGCTAAGCGGCAATGTGAGCATTAAGGCACACATTTATGTAGCACTGCTACCTTGACATTTGGTCCCTATCAGGAACGCCACTTTTCCCTTTCAGTTCTGCAGTACTTTTTGTTTTAAGTCCACTCCACAGACCCTCCAGCGTTGGGAGTTAATGCTATGGTATATCTTTTAAAGGTGAGGAATCTGCAGTTAGAAGTATCCAACAGAAGAACAAGTTGCTTACCTTCGGTAATGACCTTCCTAGTGGTTCCTCTATCCAACTGCAGGTTCCTCTCTGCCTTCCTACCTCCCTGTTCTGTGGAGTGGACTCCTTAATATCTTAATAAGGTCCCAAGTTCGAGATCACCACATTTCAATCAACAATTTGTTTAAAGTGCTCTGCTTCTAACTGCGCAGAGGAAGAAAGTTTAAGGGTTGGAGCTAATGTGCAGCAACTCTCTGTTGCAGGTAGGGCAGTACAGAGTCACTGTCCATCCATATAGTGCCACCTACTGGTGCACAGGAGCATTGCTGGAAAATGTCTCCATATCCAGTCTTGCTCCTTGAAGTATTCTAAAGGTGAGGTATCTGAAGTTAGATAGATTATCCACTTGAAAGAGAATTACGATAGATAAGTACCTTGCTCTTTTTTTGCCAACGCTGTTCAGCATCTGTGATAACATTTTTTTTTCTTTTTGCTGTTGCCGAACAGCATTCATTTTTTTATTTTTGCTGATGCTGAATATCATAGTCAAAGAAAGCATTGGCAAAGTCACTGTGTTTGCATTGGCTAAAAGACCTGTTGACTTTGTCAAAACTCATTTTATTACAGTAAAACTATACAATATCCTGGGCTTCGTGTGAGAGATGGGCGCGGGGGGGGGTATTTTTCTTGAAGGTTGGTGCCAGTCCTTGCACTAAGGAGCAGGGCAGTAGGGCATTACGATGATCCATTGGCTTTGGGTGGGAGGGGGGGGGCAAGTTCAAATTTGGGAGTGCCCAGTTCGAATTTGGGATTTTATATTCCGAATGACAATAAACTACAGAATGTCTTGGGGAGATAAAGAGTCAAATTCCTGCTTACACAAATGAGATGTTCATGGTGTGATCTCTGCTGCAAGACAGTTGCTAGGATAACACTGACCTGGGTTGTAATACCAGGGTTACCGATTGCTATTGATTCTGTAGGCTTTGAATTGTCCAACAGTAGGAATATATTCATGTACATGTGCTAGTGCAGTTGCAATGAAGTATGTTGCTTTCTGAATATTAGGCGGTGGGGCCCAAGACGGAGTCCCATAATGTGTTCAGAAGGTGAGGCAGTCTATGAAAAGGTTTAGCCAACTCTAATATGTCAGCACAACCAGCAAAAGAGTACACTAGGTCACTACCGTTGCACTTTCATCTCACTCCTCGTTCACATGTCGTAAAAGAGAATTATACATCACATGCACATGGGCCGGCATATACTCACTCGGTTGTTCTGATACTGTAAAACTGAATAGAAAGGTTGTTCATGCAAGTACAGAGAAGCTGTAATTAGCTAATGTGGTCCATTTGGGAGCCTACTCATGATCACGGTTGTTGACAGCTAGTGTCCAGAACCCAATTTCTTTTCAAAATGGACACATGGTGACTGTTTGGGTTCTAGGGTCTTTTGAACTCTGGCCTGTGCTTGCCAGTACATTCTGAAAACAGTAATTGGAGTTCTGCCTCGCATCCTTACTCTTACACAGTTAGATACTGTTTTACCTTTGCATCCCTACGCTCCTACAGTTAGATACTGTTTTACCTATGCATCCTTACTCGCCCACAGTTAGATACCATTTTACCTTTGCAGCCTTATTCTCCCACAGTTAGATATTGTTTTACCTTTGTATCCTTACTCTCCCACAGTTTGATACTGTTTTACCTTTGCATCCTTACTCTCCCACAGTTAGATACTGTTTTACCTTTGCATCCTTACTCTCCCACAGTTAGGTACTGTTTTACCTTAGCAGCCTTACTCTCCCACAGTTAGATACTGTTTTACCTTTGTATCCTTACTCTCCCACAGTTCGATACTGTTTTACCTTTGTACCCTTACTCTCCCACAGTTAGATACTGTTTTACCTTTGCATCCTTACTCTCCCACAGTTAGATACTGTTTTGCCTATGAATCCTTACTCTCCCACAGTTAGATACTGTTTTACCTTTGAGCCACAAAGCTAACGGTTGGTATGTAAATCAAGGCAACTGATGGTAGGAAATCATGCGAAAATTAATTCTGTACCATTACGAAGGCATATCTTCCATTTTCTCCTCCTTTCTCTATCCAAAGGCTGCCTGCCACAAAGAGCGGTATGTTTCCCAAAAGGCCGTCTCTGTAATCCACGATATTGTGACGGAAATCCTGTTGGACTGGAATGAGCCGCCTCATTTTCACTTCAACGAGGCGCTATTCCGCCCCTTTGAGCGTATCATGCAGCTGGAGCTCTGCGATGACGATGTTCAAGACCAGGTAAGCAAATCTCAGCCATGAAGAAGGGTATGTACAGCGTAACCTACACAAAGTACTGTCAGAAAGTGCCCATGTGAGGTGTGGTAAACACTTTCCTTTAGTACACTTTGCCTAGGCTTACCCCTACAGATTTACTTAATGGTTTTTAGTGTTGGGTCAAGAAACGTAACCTTGGGAAGCCCAAAAGAGATCAGTCTAATCTTAAAATTCTGGCGGTATACCTGGAGGAAATATGTAATATGCATTTTTTCTTTTTAAATGTATCTACATGCGACGAAAATGCAGGGGACAAAGCTCCTTTGGAACACCACCACGGACCTTGGGGTATACCTACTTCTTTCCATGCTAAAAAGGCGCTTAATCCATCTTTTTACAGGAATATATATCCAGGTTTAAAAAGAGCTTGCAATGTGTTTGTAAATCCCAACAGACATAGGAGTTCATGGATATTTGTCACATTTTGCATGAACAATTTTAATTATCCCCCAATTAGAAAAACAAAATGGCTGCAGATACATTGCCATAATACTACAAGAAAAAGTGGGAAACCCAATAAACCCTTGGAGGCTTAGGTAGTACATATAGTAACAGATTAATAGGTAACTATGACAAAAAGGGATTTCTTTTAGGACACTCAGTTCAGCATTCTATATGCAAAACAATGGTCGCAAGCTCGGTCTGGTAGCTCACATTCGATTATTCAAAAATTTAATTTACTAATTTCCATCAGAATAAATCTGCTACCAATACTCTTCAAACGGGTGTAAATGTTTCAAAATGCAAACTTTATAATGATTTTTTTTTTAAAGGGTACAAAAACGATTACAGCTATAAATATAAAACAACACACAGCGACTGAGATTTACAAATGAGTCGTTGTTACAAACACCTCATGGTCACTAATGTGAGCATCTATTCCAAACAATAGAAGAAATTAGAAGAGTGAAAAAGTGAGTAAAAATCTGTGACTGAAACTTACTTAAAAAGATTACATGAGTAATTTCAAATCGTAGTTATTAAAAAACCTTCTGCTGTCCGACATCGGAAAAGGGCTACATTCAAATTCATTGTCCTGAAGATGGTCTAACGGATGCTTACACCATATAGACCGAAACGTCGACAACTACATCTAATTCCTTTGTGATTTACTTTCTTTAAGGATTTGTTTTCTGTTTTGATCCGTTAAATTTTCCTTTTACACATATTGTTTGGAATGGATGCTCACATTAGTGACCATGAGGTGTTTGTAACAACGAATCATTTGTAAACCTCAGTCGCTGTGTGTTGTTTTATATTTATATCTGTAATAGTTTTTTGTACCCTTTGAAAAATCTTTTTTCATTATAAAGTTTGCATTTTGAAACATCTACACCCGTTTAAAGAGTATTTGTAGCAGATTTATTCTTATGGAAATGAGTACATTCAATTTTTTATTAATCGAATGTGGGCTACCAGACGGAGCTTGCGACCATTGTTTTGCATATTGAATGCTGAACTGAGTGTACTAAAAGAAATCCCTTGTACGCACAGTTACCTGTTAACATTGCCATAATGGCAAATTGTCCATATTTGAAAGTCTTTTTCCAGCCCTCTGATCAGGAGAACATTTCCATTGAGCCTAATTGTGTGAATCAGATCTGAAATTTCCACCAGAAGATCAGTGTTTTGCACATGTGATTTCTGTAGCTTCTTGTAGTTTATGAATTTGGTCCATCATTATTAGCTTGCATGAAAACATTGACCAAATGGATTTAATAATAGAAGGGTACTGGGAAATCTTGCAGGAAAATAGCCTAATCAGGGACTTTGTGGCTTTTTTGTTTACCCCACTGACCAACACTGATACTGCTGAAGGTTTTTTGTTCCAGTCTCCTCTTCACAGAGCGAGGGTGTCCTGATTTCCTTACCACACAGTTCTGGGCATGCCTGTTACACGTACAATCATTTCTAAGACAATTCAGCAATACTAAGCACAGAGAGGAAACCACATATATTAGGAAAGGATTGTGTGTATGTTCTAGATGATGTAATTTTCAGTTTTGTCCCTTGGTGCCACACGTCTCCCTGTTAAGGAGGCAACACTGGACATAAAGATATTTAGACTACCGATATGTGAGGTGTGGGTTGCCCCGCTTGCACGACTCTTCAGACTCCTTACACACACAGCTTCAGCTAGGGACCAGAACCTCTTGGGATCTGTGATTGACTGAACCTTGACCCACTCCTCTGCCACCACATACAGTCAATCACTGCTGGAAGGCAACATGTTCCATGTATAGATACACTCATCCAGCATAGAGGGATTCTGGTCAACACGTGTTATACATATGTATTCACAGGGCAGTGTGCCAGGCGATGTGGAATCTTTGGCTCCTGTTCTCCTGGCTTCAACAAACTCACTCCAGGTATTTGGAGACAGTCTTTTCTACACCCAAAGAAAGCATCCAATCTAGAGTATATTGTTGTCTCTGGCTTGTACAGGATTACAAGGTGTGATTGCAAACTATGTAAAGAAATCAGAGGAGGTGATTCCTAGGTTTGGGGACTCTTAACTGCTGCTTCACATTCTTACAATTGCATGCTTGTTAGTTACTGAATTTTCCTACTTTGGGGACTAATCAAAACCGGCCAGTATGCTATTCCAAGTGATTGATGCACAGCTGAAAATCCCACCAGACATTGTCTCTCTGTGCTGGCATCTTCAGTAATAATGCCCTGAGTCATCCCTCACTCCACCCTCCGCATGGGCATGTTGGCGCAGGGTTGCTTTGTACCGGTTAAAGGATAGGTGGCAAGCCCACTTGCATTAGTGATGCGCATCCTTTTAAACCAGCATCCTTCATTTTAAAACTTGATCTTATACAGTGGCCTATCCCAATGAGGAGCACATGCTCAGTGTTTTTCAGTGGCACGGGCGGCAATGAAGCCTTCTGTCTTGTCTAATCATTCCCTTCTCTAAACGTAACTCTTGGCCTATCATCGGAGTGCTCTTACACGAGAGCGTAACATGAACTCTTTCACTAGGCTCCCAAGCTGAACCAGACATAGTGGCATACCATCGCTGACGAGTGCATCTTTCGGGGTGCTTCTGCTCTGTGTTTGCAGGTGGTCACATCCATCGGGGAGCTGGTGGAGGTCTGCTCCCCCAGGATACAGTCCGGGTGGAGGCCTTTGTTCAGCGCTTTGGAAACTGTACACAGCACCAAGTCGGACGTCAAAGAGTATCTAGTTGGAGATTATTCAATGGGTATGTTATTTTCTTGATTTTATACGGTCTATATGTTGTTTGTCTTGCATCACTTTGTGCCCCAGCAGCACTCACTTTATAGTTTTATGTCACTCGAGGCTGTTCAGAGCAATTTGTGAATGGATTTGTTAACACTGTTTAAGATTAACATAATTGATGAGTCTTCACACATTTCAAATCACTGAGTCTCAAATGATAGTAAAAAGAAATCCCTGCCCTCCTTGGAAGGTGCTGACAATTAGAAGTGTTAGCAAATCCAGTAGGTCTCGTCTACGTGAAAACTATTGACTTTGTCAATGTTTTTTAGCCATGTTGTACAGCATCGCGTCTGAAAATAAAGAAAACACAAGCATTGAAAATGCAGTAGGTCTCGCCTTTGATTAAGCTAAAGCCATTTGCTTTGCTAATGGTATTGTATAGCAAAGCAAATGGCTTTTACTAGACCTATTGCATTTTTAATGCTTGTTGGGTCCTTTTAACACCTCTAACTAAAGTCCACGGTTGGCTCACTATTAGTGAGGTGAAAAGCCAGACATAGTTCTACATCTCCAAACATATTTACAAAAGCGATTCAATGTTGTTCTGGGACAAGTGTAGCACTCTGGCGGGAGGGTGCGTGAGGCACACCGTGGTCTGAAAACTGTGAAAATATTATTAACGGCTAATGAAAGAGCGTTGCCTCTCGAGTGGCCGTTCCGGGAAGGCATGTTAGATCTGCAGTTTATTATTTACCTGTGATAATCTATGACCATATGCTGTTACTTGAACAGAAAGGAACATGATGCAGATGGAAAAGCCTTTGTGTTGAAGTAATCCACGTTGTTTTGCAATCTTTAGCGTACCCTTCACGCCCTTAAACATTTCTAAGGGAGAGCAGCTGACCAGCACGTACCCCCGTGCCCAACGCCCTGCGCAGCCTTATGCGCGTTCATCCTATTGGAGTGAATTCCACCTTAGCACGAAATATATCCTTTTATAACATTTCTTTAGGGTTGAGGTCGTGGTTAAAAAGTTTGCAGACTCATTTATAGCCAGAAGAACGGGGTCTTCAGGCACACAAAATTGTATAATTACATTAAAATAAATGCAGTAAATGTGTACTTTGCCAAAGCAGTTAAAGGGCAGTAACTGGTAAAGGCTCATATCGATATGCAGCCCAGTAATTCAATGCAGCTATAAATATGTTACTCTAGGGCAGTGATACTTAAAGTATGGCCCGAGGGCCGCTTGTGGCCCTCTTGACCTTTACATGTGGCCCCCCCTGGTGAACAGCAGCACGAGCTGCTGTTTAGTTGCGGAGCACTAACATTCAGATTTTTTTTTTAAATAAACGGGCAAGCATTTATTAACCTGCAAATAAAAGATTGCCCGTTTATTTAACATTTTCTTAGACCTCCTTACACAATCCCTGGCCCACCCTGACCCCCTACATCCACTCTGCTGACATTAGTGCGGCCCTCGGACCCACTACAGACCTTACTTTGTGGCCCCTGGGCAAATGTTCTAGGGAAATACAAACATCTTGCTATTCTCGCTACAAAATCCTTCAAGGAGCTTGAGGTGCTCATCCCTGAACAAAACCGAGACCCACGTTAGTTTAATTGAGTCCTCCACAAAATATTCGAACTACTCAAATTATTTTCAGGTTTTAGTGCACTTTTTTATAGGCCACCATACACGAAATAAAAGCTAGTGCAATAATCTGGTTTCACAGCATTTTATGTCCTCCTTTCTACCTCAAAACTGCCCCTTAACTAATTGCCTAAGCAGCCCAAATACGAACTTTCAATCGGGAAAAGAGGCAGGGCCCTTTCGTGCCAAACTGAAGCTATTTACGTTAGATTTACGTAGGCATACGTTTTCAGCCGCCCATATGAAGGCAGACACGGATTCCCTAAATATGGACCTGAGCAAATCTACACGTACAACTTTCAATAAGACCACAGAAAATCTTCCAGATGAGCACAGTTGTGAATAATTGTGCGGGAAACCCAGAAGGTATCCCCCTCTCTAGGTGCCGCAGCAGGCCCTGCTTGAAGAGCGTCAGAGCAGAGGCTTCCCTTGCTCCAATATGGCTCAGGTTGGGAAGTTGTTTATATCAGGATTTATTCATTTACTATTCGATTTTCTAAAACAATTCCACAGTCCAAATCCTCTTTCTCTGAATTAGACCGTACAAGGTTATATTCACCTCCCCGTCAATTGGCACGCATCACGGGTTAGAGTAACACATTTCAAGTTACTCCACGCATTACTGCCTGGCCTTAAATTCGTCGTGCATGACAGCTGATGACCGCTAATCGTGTGTTCCTTCTGAGTTTCATTGTTTCCTGGCCCTGAAGGTTAGATTGTCTCCAGGCCCCTTGAGGTTAGCAACAGTCCCAAAGGTCCCGGCGGACGCACACTCTGTGAAATCTCAGCTGCACTTTCTGAGACATTGTCTCGAGCAGAAAACGTCCCCAGCCCACCTGCGCCCCCTCAGCAGAGCGCAGCACCGATTACCAGAAGGTCCTACATGGAAGCATTGAACGGCCTCTGCATGTTGAAACACGGCACAGGCAGACTGAAGAACCTGCAGCCAAATCACCCAGCTGCCCCCCCCCCTCTCCCCTGCTAACGGGCCCCGCTTCCTCCCAGAGCAGCGACCGCCATAAACACTGCGCCTAGGGTCGGCGCCCACCGGCAGCTGAGCTAGGCTCTCATATAAATTTAACTCAGCAGAAATGAGCCTCTTGCTGCCACACAGGTCAGAAACAAATATGAACTAATCTTTCTCTCTGGCGAAGCACGGGTCTGTGGGTGAAAAGAGACCGTGTGGAATGGAATAGATTTTAATTAGCGCCTCCCGTGCCATATTTAGAGACAATGATGAAGCCGGCAGCTGTTGCTTTCACCTTGTAACTGAAGCATCGAGTGAGTCTGTCTCGGCCTGCAGGGAGGAGCTGCACTGTATAAGCGTAGCATGCACTGCTCAGGAGCAGGAATAGTGGCCGCGCTGCAGGAGCATCAAGCACAGCTGCCCATAAATCAAAGTAACTTTCAGCAATTTCCGTATTTAGCCAGCAGCAATAAGCATCCTGGGAGTTGTTGTTTTTATACATATGCTTAGTAGTGCTGACTAAATAAAACAAGGGAGGTCGGCCGAGCTGGCGCGCAGTGCAAGCACGCGCGCGCATGGTGGCGTGCTTTCACTTTAAACTGCGTGCATGGATAAAAAATTGGGGGGGGGGAGCGCTATGATGCAGCCAGCCGCTTTGCTGTGCAACAAGGCTGAAAGTAATTTTTTTTAAAAACACAATGATGCAGAGAGATGTCCTCCACCAGCCTCCCCCGCAACAATGCACAGTGCTTTGCGAATGGGAACATGAGGACTAATAAAGCACACCACTGGTTTTCATGTTAAAACATCTGGTTTGTCATTGATAACCACCACAGCCCCTGGCATAAGGGGACATTTGTGGCAGATTCAACTTTTACCCAGCCCTTCTTGCTTTAAACTGTATTCTGTTCATCTGCGGACCCCTAGAAAGTGATAAGGTGCCCGTTTGGGCCTACAATATGTCAGAAATGCAGGGCTGCTTTTGCATCGTGCACACATGTTTGCAACACACTAAAAACACCAATGTGTAGCCCATCTCTGCACAGGCGTTCATAAGTAGCAGAAAAAAACACTCTATGGATAGTGGAGCTCGGTAAACCACCCCTGACACAACTTTTCTGTTAAAACAATCTGTGTGGAATATTTTGAGAACTTGCATGTGTACCTGTTTTGCATAGTTTTACGCTATGTCATTTAGTATGAAAATACTACCATAAAGTTATTCACTTGCTGAGTACAGGCTGTCAAGTCATCAGTAACTAAGAATAGATATCCGTCAAGGGTGTCTGCATACTTTCAGCACCTCACCAAAATGGGGCAAGGTTCACTGTGTAGTTTACTACTTTAGTAGCGGAAACCAAGGCCAGTCTGAAAGTTAAAATCAGCTCTGGCAAAAAGGTTCACACCAGCCCCTCCCCCCGCATGGGGCAGCGATAGAATAAAGTTAAGGGGGCCAGGTTGGGTCATGGCTGCCCAGCCTTCTCTAAATGCAAAAAAAAAAAAAAAAAAAAAACAGTGATGGACAGAATGCAGAACAATGTCATTTATTCACCCCAGTACAAAGATCTGGGCCTAAATCCATCGTTTTTTTGCTCACCATGCCGTTCCAGCTTGAACCCAGCCATATGCAAATCAGTCTTGACCCTGTGCCTCATGGGTACAGTCCAGCCCGAACTGCCAAGCCAGGTCCTCCCTGGACTGGAAACAAGCATCCTAGGACCGGTTTCGGGGTTTCACCCCTCTTCAGCCAAGATAGCTTGATTCCAGTAGCATGGAGAGCACGGGACCCAAGTCTGGGCATACCCTTCCCACTCGGGGTGACAAATGCAAAAAAACAGTGATGGACAGAATGAAGAACAATGTCATTTATTCACCCCAGTACAAAGATCTGGGCTTAAATCCATCGTTTTTTTGCTCACCATGCCGTTCCAGCTTGAACCCAGCCATATGCAAATCAGTCTTGACCCTGTGCCTCATGGGTACAGTCCAGCCCGAACTGCCAAGCCAGGTCCTCCCTGGACTGGAAACAAGCATCCTAGGACTGGTTTCGGGGCTTCACCCCTCTTCAGCCGGGATAGCTTGATTCCAGTGGCATGGAGAGCACGGGACCCACGTCTGGGCATACCCTTCCCACTCGGGGTAACAAATGCAAAAAAAAACAGTGATGGACAGAATGCAGAACAATGTCATTTATTCACCCCAGTACAAAGATCTGGGCCTAAATCCATCATTTTTTTGCTCACCATGCCGTTCCAGCTTGAACCCAGCCATATGCAAATCGGTCTTGACCCTGTGCCTCATGGGTACAGTCCAGCCCGAACTGCCAAGCCAGGTCCTCCCTGGACTGGAAACAAGCATCCTAGGACCGGTTTCGGGGTTTCACCCCTCTTCAGCCAGGATAGCTTGATTCCAGTGGCATGGAGAGCACGGGACCCACGTCTGGGCATACCCTTCCCACTCGGGGTGACAAATGCAAAAAAAAACAGTGATGGACAGAATGCAGAACAATGTCATTTATTCACCCCAGTACAAAGATCTGGGCCTAAATCCATCGTTTTTTGCTCACCATGCCGTTCCAGCTTGAACCCAGCCATATGCAAATCAGTCTTGACCCTGTGGCTCATGGGTACAGTCCAGCCCGAACTCTCAAACCAGGTCCTCCCTGGACTGGAAGCAAGCATCCTAGGACCGGTTTCGGGGTTTCACCCCTCTTCAACCAGTATAGCTTGATTCCAGTGGCATGGAGAGCACGGGACCCACGTCTGGGCATACCCTTCCCACTCTGGGTGACAAATGCAAAAAAAAACAGTGATGGACAGAATGCAGAACAATGTCATTTATTCACCCCAGTACAAAGATCTGGGCCTAAATCCATCATTTTTTTGCTCACCATGCCGTTCCAGCTTGAACCCAGCCATATGCAAATCAGTCTTGACCCTGTGCCTCATGGGTACAGTCCAGCCCGAACTGCCAAGCCAGGTCCTCCCTGGACTGGATACAAGCATCCTAGGACCGGTTTCGGGGTTTCACCCCTCTTCAGCCAGGATAGCTTGATTCCAGTGACATGGAGAGCACGGGACCCACGTCTGGGCATACCCTTCCCACTCGGGGTGACAAATGCAAAAAAAACAGTGATGGACAGAATGCAGAACAATGTCATTTATTCACCCCAGTACAAAGATCTGGGCCTAAATCCATCGTTTTTTTGCTCACCATGCCGTTCCAGCTTGAGCCCAGCCATATGCAAATCGGTCTTGACCCTGTGCCTCATGGGTACAGTCCAGCCCGAACTGCCAAGCCAGGTCCTCCCTGGACTGGAAATAAGCATCCTAGGACCGGTTTCGGGGTTTCACCCCTCTTCAGCCAGTATAGCTTGATTCCAGTGGCATGGAGAGCACGGGACCCACGTCTGGGCATACCCTTCCCACTCTGGGTGACAAATGCAAAAAAAACCAGTGATGGACAGAATGCAGAACAATGTCATTTATTCACCCCAGTACAAAGATCTGGGCCTAAATCCATCATTTTTTTGCTCACCATGCCGTTCCAGCTTGAACCCAGCCATATGCAAATCAGTCTTGACCCTGTGCCTCATGGGTACAGTCCAGCCCGAACTGCCAAGCCAGGTCCTCCCTGGACTGGAAACAAGCATCCTAGGACCGGTTTCGGGGTTTCACCCCTCTTCAGCCAGGATAGCTTGATTCCAGTGGCATGGAGAGCACGGGACCCACGTCTGGGCATACCCTTCCCACTCGGGGTGACAAATGCAAAAAAACCAGTGATGGACAGAATGCAGAACAATGTCATTTATTCACCCCAGTACAAAGATCTGGGCCTAAATCCATCGTTTTTTTGCTCACCATGCCGTTCCAGCTTGAACCCAGCCATATGCAAATCGGTCTTGACCCTGTGCCTCATGGGTACAGTCCAGCCCGAACTGCCAAGCCAGGTCCTCCCGGGACTGGAAACAAGCATCCTAGGACCGGTTTCGGGGTTTCACCCCTCTTCAGCCAGGATAGCTTGATTCCAGTGGCATGGAGAGCACGGGACCCACGTCTGGGCATACCCTTCCCACTCGGGGTGACAAATGCAAAAAAAAAAAAATCTGAACTGGGGTGGCAGAGTGGGCTAAAGAACGGTGATGGATCAAACCCAGATCTGTTGACTGGGTGTGAGTGTTTGATTGGTTCTGATGCTCCGTCCATCACCACCCCCTTTTGTACAGCCTTCTCTAAAAGAATTCACCAGTCTGCTGCCCAATAGGAAAATACCAGCGTGGCAGAATGACCAGCCTGGCCCTGATATAAGAGCTCCTAAATTCTCACTGCCAACTTTTTGGGATGGCAAGCATTTCAAAGCATTCAAAAATATACTCATTGATAACAATCTGACTCCAGGTCATGACCTGATGAATGTTGACAAACATTTGTTCATCTCTTGTCATCAAAGTTGTTGAGAAGTCTTTCAAAAGAACAATGTTGAGCTGGTAGCAGGATCAGTGGTAGAACTTGCAGGGTTTGTGTCTTTGTCTTGTAGTCTTTCAAAAGATGTCCATGAACTCAAGTATTCAAGAGGTTCCTAGACAGTCATAATGTGGTTTCCATTACCCTCACCTCATGTGCAAGGTCGAATGACTGAGATACAAAAAGGAAAGGTTGGCGAGTTGCTAAAGATCATAGGGTGACTGACTCCTGGCCCTACCTTTGGAACCCTTAGCCCACACCATGGTCATGAAGTTGGACACACAAACATAAGGCATTCAATGCTTTCTTACTTTTCGCATTACAGGAAAACGCCAGGCTCCGGTTTTTGATGTCTTTGAAGCGTTCCTCAACACCGACAACATTCAAGTATTTGCTAACGCAGCCACTGACTACATAATGTGCCTTATGAAGTTCGTCAAAGGATTAGGTATGTTTCTTATTTTGACTTCTGTCTTCATTTAAGAAACAGCATTTAGTATGTGTGTTGTCTGGTCTTTACCTGGCATATATCTTCATTGAATGAGTAAGGGAAATAAGGGTAGTCACCGACTTTCAGTGGCAGCTCCTCCGTTAGGGCGGAGGAGCATCGCCCCACTGCTTTTTAGCAGTAAAATAAAGAGAAAATAAAATGATAATAACTCCCGTTATTATCATTTTATTTTTTCTTACTTCTGCAGTTTTGCGTGAGGGGCGGGGTCAGGGGAGGAGTGGTAGCACCCTCCTAAGTGCGCCATGACTGCTTGGCCATTTCTGTGAAGGAGTAACATTTAGATGTATCTGGGTGGCATCAGAAAGATCACTTATTACATGAAAGACTGTTTTCTGGATATTAGTAGATGTTATCTTGTCTGAATAAAAGAATTAACGTCTTCCTGTAACATTTAAATTTAAAAATCAATTGTTTGTATACTGACAGTTAAGATTGGTAAATGTTCCTATCCTCAGTCGGCTAGAGTCTCTCCCGCGATGTTCATCCCAGCGTGATGTGATTCCACCCGTTTTATATCTATGGATTAAAATATTTGCGTTATTCTGTATGTTTAATATACTCGGGTCTTTTTTCGTTCCCCTCCTCTTTTTCTCTCCCTCTCTCCGGACCCCCTCATTCCCTTCCCTCTACTCCTTCTTCCCAGGGGAAGCAGATTGTAAAGAGATTGGTGACTGTGTGCCAGGGTTGGGACCCTTGTCTACAGATCTGTGCCTTCCTGCCCTCGATTATCTCAGGAGATGTTCTCAGGTGTGTGTTCCCACTAAGAAAACAGCAGTGTGCTTGGCTTGCTGCAATTGTGTTGGCTACACGAGTACCTTTGTATTATGCCAACATGCCAATTCTGTGTACTCTGGGCGTCAGAACACAGTTTGAAGAGCAGATTTATTAGCTAGAGAACACACTTATCCTGGGGAAGCATTACTTTGCATGCCTGCATCCTTGAAAGCAGGGGTGCAGTTCATCCCTGCACCCTGTGGTCGGCACCCCAAGGTGCCTGCCACCGGGTGCAGGGATCCACAGAGGGGCACCGTAGGTGCCCCCAGGCTGCCATTCTGCATCCTCGCACCCATGGGGGCCCTACTGGGGGCCCCCAAAGACAGTTTCTGACTGCCTTTTCGTGCCAGAAAAACCGGCACGAAAAGGCAGTGAAAAGCTGCCATCGTACTCCCTCGGTCACAAAGAGGCGGCCGGGGGAGTACTGGGAGATTTCCGGACGGCGGACGGGCTCTCTGAGCCTGTCGTCCGCAATCCGGAAATCCGTGTCGGATTCCTTTCCGACCGAGCCCATCGGAATGGCTCGGTCGGAAAGGAATCCGGCTGACATGATCTGAATCGGTCGGAAGGGCTCCGACCGGAATCGGAATCGGCCCCATAGAGTGTCAATTAATTGGAGTTGACGAACGTTCAATCATTGCCTTTAAAGTTGTGCGGTGTTGTCAAGCTTCGCACTCTGTGAACTCTGTCAAGTTTTCTAACTGAGCTTGTGAAATAATGTTATCACAAAACGCTTTTGCAAGATAAATTGTCTGCTGGATGTAGATTTTAGCAGGGTTTTTTCTTCTTCAAACCTAATGTAGATAAGTCCCCCCTTGTGTATTTTTTAATAGAAATTTGCTAAGTTTGTGAAGGTAATCAAGTTTGGAAAATTATTTTAAAAAACGTAAAATTGTGAAGGAAAAGGTTTTCTAACGTTGTCCTTCCTTAGAATCTACTGCAAGATTAAAATAATTAGATGTAGGCCATCATTATAAGGGGCAATATTTGTCACAACCAGTAACACTACTTTGGGATCCCGTATTTATCAGATGCGATAAATAGAACCTTTTGCAATCTTTTCTCCTTAAATGGGAAATACCAAAATGCATATGTCTCAGTAGTGTCCGGACATTTTTCCCCAATAAATATCGCTAGGTTCCACCTACTGGAATTTTTCCAGACGATGCAGTTTTTTTATCACACCGTTTATTTACTGGGTGAGATGAAAACCTCAAAACTCATCATTACAGGAGTTACATCAGATATTGTAATTTTTCATGCCAAAGTAACGAGGGCCGAAGTTTTGTATAAACAAGTTGTCAGTTACATATCTTTGCACAAGTAGTAGTTAGTAAACTTACCCACACACATGCAAATAAGTAGGTGAGCAGGTGTGGATTGGAGTGTCTGGAACGGCTGGGGCGGGTTGCCCCTCATCAGGCCCTTTAGACCTATATAATAGCCCTTGAAAGGCCAGCATTTGTTTACACGGGAGATTGGGAAGGACAAGCTGCAGCACAGAAGGTGTAATAGACAACACAGATGTAGAAACACAAGCATCTTCAGTGATGATGGTAAACAGGAGTGTGACTATACGTGTCAGGGAACCAGCTGTTAAGCATTTAGCTGGCTGGGCAGGCATTAATACTCACTAAAGTTAATGGCCAGTGGGCCCCTGTGAATGACCACTTACCTCGATTCTGTGCCTGCATACGTATGTTCCTTTGAATGTGCCGACGCAGCGTTCTACGCACATTGTCTCATTGTGATATGTTTTGTCTTTCATCCTATACAGTTGCTTGCCAAAATTTACAAAATGCCACTAAAGCCGGTGTTCCTCAGTGGACGGCTTGCTAACTTGCCCAGGAGGGTCCAGGAAAGGTCCACCAGCAGCGAAGATGGCATTGAATCGGTCCTTGCGGAGTTTGATGATGACACTGGTAGGTAAACACAATATGGCGCCTGATGGTTGTCCCAATGAAAGTGATAAACTGGGATGGAGCTCATAGTTGACGTTTGGAAGTTTATGTACTGTTTCTGTTGTCAGACTCGATGTATCCAAAGACTTCTCTAGGTCTAGAGCTCTTCGATGAACTTCCCACTTTATTATGCCATGATAGATATTTTCTTCTAAAAGTTCTGCATGTTTCTATCAAGGCTCATGTAGATACTGCCAGAAGAAGTTAACTGGATTCACGAAACTAGCAACTAAATTACTTTATGTATCAGTTCTTTACTTTCTTCTGATGAATGTTGACCTTCTCTTTGGATAACATTGCACGGAAACCTGAACTCACTATAATTCATCTTGTTTGCATGTGTATGAGTTAAAAGGCATGTAAACAAAACCAGGATGCAAGGGGTTACATTTGTGTAGTAGTGAGATAAAATCCTATTGATGAGTCTCAGTGACTATTAGCAGGACGTGTTCCTATGTCAAGTCATTGGTACATGCAAGCTGTCAGGAAGTAAACAGTAGTTTCTCATGTAAATTTCTCTGTAGTGTGGTAATAAAGCATAATTTAACTTTTGCACTCAAGTATGATTTGGAAGTGTGTTTATTAGTACACTTGTTCTAAATCATGTGGTATTCTCATGGGCATGTCGTAAATATATGTGTTGAAAGAACTTTATGGGTAACAATATGAAACTTAAAATCCACCAAAAATTCACCAGTAATGGTAAGCTGCGGTCACAGGATGCTTTTTCTAGTCCAGGGAGGACCTGGGCTGGCAGTTCGAACTGGACTGTTTCCATGGGGAGCAGGGTCAAGACTGATTTTCATATGGCTAGGTCCAAACTGGCTTGGCACGGTGAGCAAAAAAATGATGGATTTACCCCAGATCTGTGACTTGGAGTGAATTTTTGATTTGTTCAGCTTTACGTCCATCATCTGTTCTTATTGCATGGTGATAAATCTAAGCATGCCCTGAGAATTACTAATTGATTGTGTTAAATCTGAACATGCACAGAGCAATGCTGTGTGATTGATGGGGATTGTTCGAATGCCCTTGCCATGTCCTCAGCCGACCCACCTGAAAAGGACATTTAGCATTGTAGCTTGCTCATCTCCCGCAGCCAATCAGAAGAAAGAGGAGGAGCCTAATGCCCGGGACTTCTGTTTCTGCTAGGCGACACACAGATAAAACACAGCAGAGTCCAGTCCCTGTTGGAGCAGATCTATTCAAATTGTTTCTGGGAAATAAAGCACCACAGTTACTTTACTCACAGGCAGGGCCGTAGCGGCCACCGGGCTATTCCAGTGAGCCGGAAGGGTGGTGGCCGGTTTTTGGCCCGTGGGGACCGTTTTTGTTACTGAGAACCAGTTTTGCAGCAGGGCTGAAATATTGGGCTCCTGTAACAAAAGCGGCAGCGATGCAAAGTAGAGCCGGAGTTTCTCAGTAGCACCCCATTTCCCTCCCCCATTCCACCCCGGCGGAAGGGGGGAGCGGTCGAGAGGAGTTGCCGAGGCTGGTTTAGGTTCCCGGTTCGGCCATGCTTACAGGTCTCGTCTTCATTTGTATCTGTGTACCCAGCCGCTTCATTGCAGCCCTGCTGATTACTTGGTAATGAATGACACTAAAGGTAGGCAAGCCACGTAAGGCTTGAGCCAGAGGCCTGGCTTAGCTCAAGCTCCTCTTGGACCCTCGAGCCCAAAATGAGCCAAACTTTAAAGTGGCTTCTGCTTGCCACCTAACCTCTAACATCATACGCATAGAATTAAAAACAAAGCATAAACCTTTGGAGTTAAAAAGGAGAGAAAGAGGAACCATCTTTTGGGTGAATTGCATAATGTGGAACCAAAAGCCCTGGACCAATCCTGGCTTCCCCTCTTGACTAAATTGTGTGACCCTTGGCAAATATTTTAATTTACAGAGCCTCCTTTTTCTTTGTTATCTTATATGAGAGTACCTTGTATTATGCGAGTACATGGTGTACGCTGTACAAAAATATTCCGGTGTATTAAGGTGAAACGTTTTGCATGCTAAAAAAACACCTTTTTATTTTAAATGCACTATCATATTTTCACATGATGTTTCTTACATATTTTCAGTCCCAACTATTTTCAGGGCTCAGGTCGTGCATGAGCTCTTAGAGCCGATCCAGGCCTTTGGCTCGGCTCTGGCTCAGCTCTCCCAGTTAATTTGTCCGCTCATCCACTTGAAGGGTAGATACGTGCAGTCACTGAATTCCATCGTGAAGGAGTAAACATCTTGGTATTAACTGATTATTAATACTCAGTAACTGGCACAAAATGGAGGCTACATATTTGCAAGAAGTTCACTCTTAGAGCACAATTGGAACAGTAGAGGGGAGATTCTAGAACAAAATGTAAACTTACTTCCATGAAAAGGGTTATGAGTATATATTGAGGAGGAGATGTGGCCTAACTGTAAGAGATGCTGACATTAGAACTGGGGATCCAAGTTCGAGTCCCGGTGTCTGCTCAACGTCCTGTGATTCAGTGCAGGGCAAATCACTTAATCTCCCCGTGCCTTAAAAAAAAGAATCTGAACTTCTGGTGCTTCTGTAAAGCGCTCCAGTGCCATTGGGCCATATTCGCGAAGCATAAAACTGCAAAAAATGTATTATAGCAGCAGTGGTAGAAAGTGACTAAGTATGCCCTTATTTCGGGATAGCAAAACACACAAGATGATGGACGGAATGTTGCACAATGGCAAAACACTCACCCCCAGTCACAGATCTGGGTTTAATCCATCGTTATTTTGCTCACCGCACCACCCCAGTTCAGACATGGCCATATGCAAATCAGTCTTGACCCTGTGCCTCATGGGAACAGTCCAGCCCGAACTGCCAAGCCATGTCTTCCCTGGACCGGAATCAAGCATCCTAGGACCGGTTTCTGGCTATCAGCCGTCATCAGCCAGGATAGCTTGACTCCAGTGGCGTAGTGAGCACGGGACCCACGTCTGGGCATACCCTTCCCACATAGGGTGAACAGCAAAACACACAAGATGATGGACGGAATGTTGCACAATGGCAAAACACTCACCCCCAGTCACAGATCTGGGTTTAATCCATCGTTATTTTGCTCACCGCACCACCCCAGTTCAGACATGGCCATATGCAAATCAGTCTTGACCCTGTGCCTCATGGGAACAGTCCAGCCCGAACTGCCAAGCCATGTCTTCCCTGGACCGGAATCAAGCATCCTAGGACCGGTTTCTGGCTATCAGCCGTCATCAGCCAGGATAGCTTGACTCCAGTGGCGTAGTGAGCACGGGACCCACGTCTGGGCATACCCTTCCCACATAGGGTGAACAGCAAAACACACAAGATGATGGACGGAATGTTGCACAATGGCAAAACACTCACCCCCAGTCACAGATCTGGGTTTAATCCATCGTTATTTTGCTCACCGCACCACCCCAGTTCAGACATGGCCATATGCAAATCAGTCTTGACCCTGTGCCTCATGGGAACAGTCCAGCCCGAACTGCCAAGCCATGTCTTCCCTGGACCGGAATCAAGCATCCTAGGACCGGTTTCTGGCTATCAGCCGTCATCAGCCAGGATAGCTTGACTCCAGTGGCGTAGTGAGCACGGGACCCACGTCTGGGCATACCCTTCCCACATAGGGTGAACAGCAAAACACACAAGATGATGGACGGAATGTTGCACAATGGCAAAACACTCACCCCCAGTCACAGATCTGGGTTTAATCCATCGTTATTTTGGTCACCGCACCACCCCAGTTCAGACATGGCCATATGCAAATTAGTCTTGACCCTGTGCCTCATGGGAACAGTCCAGCCCGAACTGCCAAGCCATGTCTTCCCTGGACCGGAATCAAGCATCCTAGGACCGTTTTCTGGCTATCAGCCGTCATCAGCCAGGATAGCTTGACTCCAGTGGCGTAGTGAGCACGGGACCCACGTCTGGGCATACCCTTCCCATATAGGGTGAACAGCAAAACACACAAGATGATGGACGGAATGTTGCACAATGGCAAAACACTCAACCCCAGTCACAGATCTGGGTTTAATCCATCGTTATTTTGCTCACATCACCACCCCAGTTCAGACATGGCCATATGCAAATCAGTCTTGACCCTGTGCCTCATGGGAACAGTCCAGCCCGAACTGCCAAGCCATGTCTTCCCTGGACCGGAATCAAGCATCCTAGGACCGGTTTTTGGCTATCAGCCGTCATCAGCCAGGATAGCTTGACTCCAGTGGCGTAGTGAGCACGGGACCCACGTCTGGGCATACCCTTCCCACATAGGGTGAACAGCAAAACAAAAGTCCCTTGCTCTCCATGCCACTGGAATCAGGCTATCCTGGCTGACGAGGGCTGAAAGCCCGAAACCGGTCCTAGGATGCTTGTTTCCAGTCCAGGGAGGACCTGGCTTGGCAGTTCGGGCTGGACTGTTCCCATGGGGCACAGGTTCAAGACTGATTTGCATATGGCTGGGTTCAAACTGGAATGGCATGGTGAGCAAAAAAACGATGGATTTAGGCCCAGATCTCTGTACTGGGGTGAATGTATGACATTGTTCTGCATTCTGTCCATCAATTGTTGTTTTTGCATTTGTCACCCCGAGTGGGAAGGGTATGCTCAGACGTGAGTCCCTTGCTCTCCATGCCACTGGAATCAGGCTATCCTGGCTGACGAGGGCTGAAAGCCCGAAACCGGTCCTAGGATGCTTGTTTCCAGTCCAGGGAGGACCTGGCTTGGCAGTTCGGGCTGGACTGTTCCCATGGGGCACAGGGTCAAGACTGATTTGCATATGGCTGGGTTCAAACTGGAATGGCATGGTGAGCAAAAAAACGATGGATTTAGGCCCAGATCTCTGTACTGGGGTGAATGTATGACATTGTTCTGCATTCT
Source organism: Triturus cristatus (assembly GCF_964204655.1). Taxonomy (NCBI): domain Eukaryota; kingdom Metazoa; phylum Chordata; class Amphibia; order Caudata; family Salamandridae; genus Triturus; species Triturus cristatus. The sequence goes on from NC_140589.1 coordinate 1,400,273,567, forward strand.
GTCCATCAATTGTTGTTTTTGCATTTGTCACCCCGAGTGGGAAGGGTATGCTCAGACGTGAGTCCCTTGCTCTCCATGCCACTGGAATCAGGCTATCCTGGCTGACGAGGGCTGAAAGCCCGAAACCGGTCCTAGGATGCTTGTTTCCAGTCCAGGGAGGACCTGGCTTGGCAGTTCGGGCTGGATTGTTCCCATGGGGCACAGGGTCAAGACTGATTTGCATATGGCTGGGTTCAAACTGGAATGGCATGGTGAGCAAAAACACGATGGATTTAGGCCCAGATCTCTGTACTGGGGTGAATGTATGACATTGTTCTGCATTCTGTCCATCAATTGTTGTTTTTGCTTATTTCGGGATGTCACTTTATGAAGGTTCACGTGTGAGGTTAAAGCTTTACAATGCACTAGCCCAATCCTTGCACCAATTAAAACAATATGTCTACGTTTGCCTTTATGACATATTGATTACGCAGTTGTCCACTGTTGACTGTGGAACCTGATTTAACTGCAAACCCGGTGTACCGTAGTATGCAGTTTCAACTGCTCTCATTTCCTGCCATGGTGATGCGATTAATGAAACCCCACCCAACGATCGGTTTGGAGATTACAAACCAGGGTGTAATAATTGTCATTTGCATTTATATCCCTTTCATTTGTGCTCTCCCTTTCCATTTTTATTCTAAATGAAATAATTTTATACTGTTGCAGGGATTCTGCTGTGAAACAGAACTAAGCTTGAAACCATAGAACATCAGTATGTAGGGACTGAGTCACTATACCACCTCAGTGTCCATGAGTCCGGGTCCAACTAGCTATAGTGCCTCACTTGCTCTGCTAACCTTACCAGAGAAACAAGTGAATTGGCACCCCCAGAACACAACACTCTCGACCCTCTCGGGAATCGCGGTAACACGACACACCCTTTTTCTCTCTCACTCGTTTTTGTCCACAGTGAGATAACCATGAGACATGAAGAAAGTTTTGAATATTTATTCGAACTATCTTGTTCTGAAATGCAGTATACGTGCCACAATTAGAAAACAGATGCATAATATAAATACTGGTTGCATGGTTAATAATCCATATCCCATGAAAAGCACTGCCATTTTATAGAACAGAGTGACCTAACCCCCCTCCCCTGCTACTAATGCTAAATGATTATACGAAAGATCTCTGGGATTACGTCCAGATCCCGAACCTTAGCATACACAGATGGGTGCTGTACATCTCAGCAGCCGCAATGCTCTTGTCTCAGAACTCTTGTTCCATGTGCCCGTTTGTGGCTCATGTACTCATCTATATGATAGGACTTGTGTGCACATTAACAACAGCTGCATTCTTGTGTTATGTCTTGGTGCTAGTGCCTGGCCAGAAAGAATAACAACGGACATTGATGTTTGACCTTGTCGGCTCAGACTAAATCCCAGGAAAAGAACAGAATGCGAAAACATATACAGGTTCCGTGTGAAATCACAATGTGGCACAAAGACAAGCATGTTTATATAGTACCGTGGGCAAAGGAAAATGAGGCCTACAAGGTGTACAGTTAGGCTAACATAGGGAAAACTGCAATGGGCCATGCAAGAAACACATGACAAAACAAAGAGTAGGTTTGTTTGTAATGTTTCCAGGCTTTGTGCTTTGTGTGGAATTTCTTTTGACCTGATGGCATGGTTAGAAAGTCGAGTCTGTCTTCTGACCTGAGTGGTACAACCACTGAGCAGAATGCACAGCAGAAAATTAACCCGTTGTTTATTTTCGCCACATAAGTCAAGGGAACATGTTTCCCCTTTCTTGGGGTTTTCATAGATTTCTAAGACTGAGCGGTTGTAATCAGAGTGCCACAGCCATGCTGCTTGGAAATGGCTGTATATTTTGCTGTTTTTTTCCCCAGAAGATTGCTGCTTCTTTGTTATTCAGCCCTCATGTGTCTTCTCTCTTGTAGGCCTTATAGAAGTCTGGATCATTTTGCTGGAACAGCTGACAACCACCATCTCCAACTGTCCCCGGCAACATCAGCCTCCCACCCTGGATTTGTTGTTTGAGCTGCTGCGAGAAGTCACCAAAGTACCTGGTAAGGTGAAAAAGCCATTTACATAACCATGGCTAGGCATGGGCAAAATTTTAATTGCCCCACCGTAATTGACTTATTTTTGGAATTATGTTTTGTGTGTAATTATGCACTATTTGTGGTAGAAATGTATCAGGAACGCACACAAACTGAACATGAGCAGCTGTTGTTCTTGGTGATTTTGTGTTTTTTGCACAAATGTTTTAGCGCAAAATGCGTCCTTGTGTCAAAAACTGATGCGAGGATGCATTTCACGCTAAAATATAGTGTGAAATGACATATTTGCATTTTGCATATTTATGCAGAATTCTACAGAACTTTTGCATAACTGCGCAAAAGCCAATTACGTGAATGTCACACACCCTGGCCATAACCAGAATAAAATGGAAAGGCTATCCCTCAATTGGGAGAGACATTCTGAGCTTTTTTTTAGGTCAATTGTCTGGTTTGATTAAGAAATCTTGAGGACATTAAGAAAGCTTCCCTGAGAATGCATTCCGCCGGTTCCTTAACATTGCCTTTGTGGTTTGTAACTTACATTTCTGGTTTTCTATTTGCTGGTATTACTTGTTTTAGGCTGTCCAGCTTGAGTTTTTCCCTCCCAAGGAGCAACGCCTTTTCACTCTACCTCTCCTTGTATTCTTCCACGAGTACTCCTTTCTGTAAACAGGCCTGTAAATCTTGTTCTTATGTTGTCATATTTGACAGAGGTCAAGTGACAGGCTCTGTCTTCCAGGGAATTTGGTGTTTACTTTTGTTTCTCGGACTTCAAAGTGAGAGGATTTACCTGACAATCTTGCTGGATACTGGGGGTACAGTACAAAAGGTAGACGGTCCCAGTGGGACAAGTTGAAAGAACACAATTATTTATGCAGCAGCATTCATTAAATTACTTGTACTGTAAAATTCAGCTCAATATTATATATTCATATTGAACATCAATCTGAATGCTCAAAATCCAGCAAAACATCTGGAACATATGTAATCAAAAGTGCCCCGAATGTGTAGATGGGAGAAAGGAAGGACTTGTGCAAACTGAGGCTTAAATGAGAGCGGAAAGGGAGTGACGGTATATACATCAACAATATTATTCACAAACGAAATGGTTTGTCCTACATGACAATTATATACAAGCAAATTAATTAACAGCCATTATGTCGCTGAAAAGGCACAATGAAAACAGCACTGTTGCCCATACTGGCATATATACAACAAAATGTCGACGTTTCGACCCCTGACAGACGTAGGTGACCTTGAGCCTATCAATGGGTCTTCCGCAGGACTGTGAAGGGGCACCTGAGAATTTAACAAAGGAAATACTTAGAACTTATTATAGTTTATACTGTAAGCTCTAAATGTAGAAGGGAAACTAAATTACCGCGAACCACCATTGGCTAGGTGGTTGAACTGATAGTAGTGGGCCCGTGGGCTCCTAGGTCAGAGAACGGACAGATGGCATCCTAGCGCCATCAATTATTTGCAAAAGGATTTAATTTGGGTTTGATAAGGTGTATGCAACACATAACATAGAAGTATCATGGACTTACTTCTGATCAAGTAATTTCACATTCCAACTATGTTTCTTTCAAAAATGTTCACTTCAAACAGGGGGCGAGATTAAATCCAAGGGTTCCCAGTTACTGTGAAGAGTAACAAACAAACAGGGGACCAAAGGTAAAACGCCGCTCCTAAAATTGATATGAGGCTTTGAAATGTTAGAAAGTTAAAAAGAGCGTGACTGTAAAAAACAATCTGGTTACCTCGTGAAATATAGCTGACATCGTTATGTGGTAGACAAAATTTAGACTTCCAAAAGGCCTCAGAAGTAACCAGTTTCTAAACTAAAGGATGGATAAACATTACTTAACCCTCTGTCCAAAGTTTCACTCTTTAATGGTTAGAAACTTATTTAGGGAAAAGATAGGAGTAAAATAAAGTCAATTACCTCAAAGTAAAGTGTATCCGTTCACTGCATCGTAAACCGAGCACTGAAAGGAACAAGCATTTACAATGCAACGGTCTCGGCATTGTTAAAGTTAGAGCTATTGGCATTGCTCATGACAATGCCGTTTCTTTAAATGTTTTAAAAACAAAAACATAAACAAAAATAATGTCATGAGCAATGGCAATTAAACGTCTTCACCTCCCAGCACCGGTGTGTGCATGCTAGCTAGAGGATGCTGGGGGAAGCCAGGGGCCCGAGAGTGCCACGAGAAGGGCTTTTAGTCGCTAAAGGGTGCTGGGGGAATCCAGGGGCCCGAGAGTGCCACGAGAAGGGCTTTTAGTCGCTAAAGGGTGCTGGGGGAAACCAGGGGCCCGACAGTGGCACGAGAAGTGCTTTTATTCGCTAGAGATGTTGCATGCAGTACTTGAGTGCCGCGAGAAGAGCTTTTAGTCGGTGGAGATGTCTGGAGTAAAGCGCTTCACCGCCTCATCCGGAGTAGTAAGCGCTATACAAATACAATTAAAGTCCCTTCAGCCGGAAAGATTTTACCCCGCAGACCCCGATGCAGGGGCATTGACTTGCTTCATTAAATGTAACGAGGATATTTTATTCCCCAGAACAGTACCTGCGGGTTGAAAACAACCCGGTTCCGCCTCAGTGGAGTGTCCCCCGCCTAAAGAGCAGAAAGCCTTCTGGGTGCTGCCAGGGGCTCCGCAGCGTCCCCAGTCGGTCTTTATTGTTTGCCCCGGCGCAGAAGCGTCTTTGGGTTCAGGAACTGCCCACTACGGCCTCGGCCGTGGCACACAGGCAGATGTCAGCCCTTTTCAGACACCGCCCCGCGGAGCTGTGTCCGCGAGCGGCCATCGTGGCACCATGCCAACACATCTCTCAGTCACCCCTCCACTCTCAAGAACGGACTAACGCCAGGGTAAAAACCAGAACGAACACAAACACAGCTATGAGCCGCCGGCCTGGGCACTTCAATTGTGTCTGATGTCCAGGAGCCTGGATGGGCGCTTACAAAAGATCTCTGGAGGCTAGGTTATGTAACGTTAGAGGCACATATTACATATTAAAACACGAATTAACATAGACGATGGACTAATGATAACGCAGGCTCACACACAGCGAAGGGCACCGGAAGACACCACCGCCGTTCTCCGAGGCAGAGCAGAAATGCCTTGGAGAAACGCAGCGGCATTTTCGGATTCGGGGGCGTGTTTGTCTTTTCTCTCCTCCAGCCATTGGCTGGAGGAGAGAATGAGACTTCTTGCAAAAAACACGCCCCCCGATCCGAAAAGAACGGGGCCTGATCGGAATGACTGACCTCTTCTCCAATGGCTGGCCAGCATTCAAGAGGCCAGCCAATGGAGAACAGGGGAGAAGAGGGGTGGGTTCAAGCCCCTCTTCTCCAAGTCATTAAATCTCTCGACTTCCGGTTCTGCCTTCGGCAGACCGGATGGTCCCGAGACCTAAAAATGTAGTTAAAGACAAGAGAGAATCCAGGATGTGGTCAGAGTTCTTCACAGATTTCTCCATTAGAGCCAATATCGAGGGCAGGACTCTTTCTAAGCAACGAAGCGAGTCAGACAACAGATCCTTGCTTCCAAGATGATTACACGAAGAATGTGTGCCGAGGTACAGTTCTGTAGAAACAGACACCCTTATATGAGATGAGGGTCTTTCACTAGGAGTACTGCTAAAATGCTGCATCTTGGGGGGGAGGACCTAAAGGGGTACCCCATTTATGACACACAGCGGGGCTGTTTTATATTGAAGGCGTATTCTTCAGCTAGAAGATTTAAGAGTAGACTGCCATCCGTTGTTGAATTCCTTTTACGGAAACCCACTTGAACCTTTGGTAAAACTCTGGCACTGCTTACCCAGTCCTCCACTAAACGCAGTGGGTGTTTCGCGTACATTTTACTAGAAATGTCCAACAGAGTAATCATATGTTAACTCGAGGGCAGGTTCTGTTCACTTTTTTTATACAATGGGACCCTAAAGCTACCTTTCCAGGTTCTGGTAGATCGTGTCCACGTGTTATCACACCAAACACTGGAGCCAGGACTTGTGCCCACAAACTAAGATTACGTCTGATTATAACCGACAGTAAGCACATCCACACGCAAAGTAGTTTCCTTCAGTGCCATGGACTATTGTGGTGACAAAGTGTCCTTTTTAAGACCCAAATTATTTTTACATTGGCGAGGAGTTGACAACTCACTCATAAATACTTTTTTACACAAACTATGACAAAACAAGCATGTGCTATCTAGTAGGCGAGAGTAAAAAGTGTTGACATATTCTTACATTACTTTATATGTGCGCTTGCTTATACTACAATGCTAATGTTTCCTTGGGTGTATTTTGATAATATAGTTAGGTGCTTGTAACGCTAAATCTTGATAAACATTAAAGTAGTTCACATTTACAGAACTGCCTTTTTTTTTTTTTTTACTGTATAAGGGAGTGGGCTTTTGGAGGGGGTTGGGTTTTGTGCTGACTTTGAGTCACTGACTCCCTCTTACCACACCATAAAAAACAAAGCTTTGATGCAGTGACCAATGTCCTAGCACCGTTTCACATTGTGGGATGATCATGGGCTGAGCAGAGCCTCTAAAGAATTATCTGGAACCCTGCTCTCTGCAGAAGTTTCCAAATAACTGTGTTCACCATCTGATAAGGGCTCCCCATGGAGTGACTGTGTCAAGGATCCGATATATGATGAGACACAGGGCAGGGGGGCACAGGGTGAGTTGGAAGGTGTGGAAATACACGGGGTATGATGTATCCGTTTGTGAAACAAAGTAAATATATATAAATATGAATAATATGGCCAAAAAATAAATTTAGAAAATTAATGACATCTAGACTTAAAATATAACTACTACAGAACTGGGAGACCTAATTATTTCCTATACAGAGCGAGCGCTCGGTGTGGAGGGGGGAAAGCAGGGGGTAGTATCACAGACCCCATACTCACGGGCTGTGCTGAGGTTGGCTCCCGGCGAGGAGTTGAAGCGGTCCACCTCCGTTGACAGGTCCATGACCTGTTCCCAGTCCCGGGGCGACCGGCAGTGTGGAGGAAAAGGGGGGGGGGGGCAGAGCTTGGGGTGTCTGTGGAGGTGTGGGGGGTGCAGATTAAGAGTGGAAGGGGGCATGAGTTTAAGTACTTCTAAGGGGTCGAAGGTGGATTTGTAGTAGAAAGGGCCTAGGACTGTGGGGCGAGGGGTCTGAGAGGGAGCAGTGACGGTATGAAGGGTCTGGATTGCGCTGAAGAGTGAGACGGGCAGGGGGCGTGGGTGGTAGGGAGAGGATGAGGACGGATATGGTTTGCGGGGGTCTGGCGTCTATGTTAAGACTGTCCAAAGCGTCTTAGGTGAGAAGGATTGTGTGACTGGTCTGTGGATTCAGAGTTGTTGAGCGATCTGTGGCGCTGTGGGTGGCGAATGTGTGAGACCGGAGTTGGTTTGAAGGAGACTGAGAGGGTTTGTAGATAGACTTAACCTGAGGAGTCTGTAAGAGAGCGGGGGGGGTATGGAGGGGCTGAGGGGACAGGAACCGATCTGATGGCTTCTGAGAAGAGATCTACGTTAACCATTTGTGTAGCGTCAGAAGCGCGCCAAGCGCTGAGGAGGATTGGAGATGGCTGTAAGAAGGTAGGCTGGAACGGAGCCGAATTTGTTTTAGCGGGTCTCGGAGCATTGGGGCGGGGGAGGGGTTCATGTACGGAGGGGAATTTTAAGATACGGCAGGAGTCTGAAGGGGATTGAAGCGAGCTGGAGGTCTGACGGGTGTGAGGAAGGACTGTGGGGGAGGGTTGTGAATGAGTCTGGGTAGTTAGAGGGGGTCCGAAGAGACAAGGCTTTGTGTAGTTTCGTAGGGATATAGGGCGATGGGGTCTGTTGTTTTGAAGGGTCCATGAAGAAACGGTGGAGTTCTGTCAGGGCGAGGGGATGTAGCGGACAGTAAGGGGGTCTGCAAAGACTGAGGGCGAGCAGCCTGAGACGAGAGGTCTGGAACGCTAGGATGTGTATGGAGTGGGGGTTGCTGGGGGTCTGAGATGATCGGGAGCGGGGGGCTCTGATGTGAGAGATAAATTGGGGGCGGGGTGGACTCTGGTCTCGGGCTCTGCTGCAATCCAGTTAAAGCCCCGCTCACTCCCGGGTAATGGTGAGGGTTTAACCCCCTCTATGCCGGCGACCGAGGTCAAAGGGAGAGGCAGCGAATTTACCCCTTTGCCGAGCCTCACCCCCCCTCCCCTTCCCCACCTGCAGAGCCTGGCCTCTCTACATATTAAAACAAGAATTAACATAGACGATGGACTAATGATAACGCAGGCTCACACACAGCGAAGGGCACCGGAAGACACCACCGCCTTTCTCCGAGGCAGAGCAGAAATGCCTCGGAGAAACGCAGCGGCATTTTCGGATTCGGGGCGTGTTTGTCTTTTCTCTCCTCCAGCCATTGGCTGGAGGAGAGAATGAGACTTCTTGAAAAAAACACGCCCCCCGATCCGAAAAGGACGGGGCCTGTTTGGAATGACTGACCTCTTCTCCAATGGCTGGCCAGCATTCAAGAGGCCAGCCAATGGAGAACAGGGGAGAAGAGGGGCGGGTTCAAGCCCCTCTTCTCCAAGTCATTAAATCTCCGACTTCCGGTTCTGCCTTTCGGCAGACCGGTAATCCTCGACCTAAAAATCCTTACATACTGAGTCACCATGACTCACACGGGTAGCCTGTGCTGTGACAGACGCTGGATGCTGCCAGGTGAAGGTCACATTGTGACCAGGCTTGTGTAACGTGGAGGAAAGACTACTTTTAAAGCTGGTAGTTTTTGGAAAAAGGAAAAGCCTTTCGATTCTTTAAAACAGCACAGAACAGTGGTCTAAATGATACTTAGGATACTAAAAGATACTTATGTACTGGCATTGTTACAATTGGGCGAGAGAAGCAATGCTTGTAATTTACATGCTTATGGACTTGCAAAGTTGCATTTGCGCCAAAAAAGAAATACACTTTTGGAGCGAAAGACTACTCGCAAATGCTGGTAGTTTTTTGGAAAAAGGAAAAGCCTTTTGATTCTACAAAAGAACAGAGATCCTTATGTCCGGACATTGTTACAATGGGGCGAGTGAAACAATGTTTGTAGTTTAAATACTTATGAGCTTGCAAAGTTGCATTTGCGCCAAAAAAGAAGAAATGCACTTTTGGAGCGGTATCATCACAAGCGCATATAATAAGATAAAATAAAATTGCTAATGGTGACCTGTCATATGGCACAATTAAATGGATATATTTTGATGCCTAAACGTTTACACTTAATGGGTGGTAGATGCACTATGTGTTTCACTTAATAAATGGTCATGATTATGCCTAAACGTTTCCACTTAATAGGTGGTAAAGTGCACTATGTGGTATGTGGGATATAGGAAAACAGACATTAATATCGCGCTAAATTTATGATCCCACAATGCATAGATGGTCGCACAGGGTCTAAGAATGACATGAATCACAAGTACATGGAAAAACATTCAGAAATGGATATCAGTCTTAGTTACTAGTCATAATTGCCAGGTATGTAATACAAGGTCAGTTGGAAATAGATATCAGTCTCGCACTACGTACATAATCATATGGTATATTGGTATGGTACAAGACACATTAGTATCGTATAAAATACATCAAACTGTGTCTGGCATTGACACAGATCCCCAAACATAGTAAAACTCCTCTGGAACGGAGGGAAATAGGGGACACTATACACTAAAGGGAGTTCAACTAACAGGAATCATGGTTTACTCTGAAGTTAGGCAAGATAGCTGCGCGCTGCTTACATCGAACTCATTCAGACCATTCTGGATTGTATCCAAAAGATGCATCGACTTGCACTCTCGGACATTCAAGATAGACTGAATGTTCCCTCCTCTGACTCCAAGTGTGACCTTCTCTAAGACTAGCCACTTCAAACTTTCTGCTTCGTGTTGGGCGTTCTGGAAATGGTCAAACAGAGGTGCTCCTGGTACACTACAATGGACCCTGCTACAATGTTGGAGTATATGTGCTTTTACCTTTTGTTGAGTTTGGCCCACGTATACTTTCTCACAGAGGCAGATGATGGCATAAATCAAGTTTGATGAGATACAGTTGGTGAAAGATTTTAAATCTATTACATGTTGTTTGTTGATGAATTGTTTCGTTTGGATTGCCATTTTACAAGCCTTGCAATGGCCACACTTGTGGTGGGCAAGAGGTGATGGGTGACCCCATAGTGATTGGATGGAAGATTCATGTGGAGGATCCAGAAGAGACCGTACCATAAGGTCTAGCACACTCTTGCCTTTTCTGAATGAGTGCATGGGCGGATCATGTTGTCCCAAATCGTCCGAGATAAGGCCCCAATGTTGATTAATGATTTTCTTGATTGCGTGACTTTGAGTACAGAATGTGGTGACGCATATCATCCTCTGTGGTAGATCATTTTCCCGTGTTTTTTCAGTCAGCAATGTTTCTCTGGGATAGAACCAAGCTCTTTTGCGAGCCCGTTTAACTAATCTCTTCGGGTAGCCCCTTGCAACAAGGCGATCACTCAGTTCTTCGGATTCCTTCATGTAATCCTCTTTCTTAGAGCAGTTCCTGCATATACTCAAGAGCTGTCCAAAGGGCAGATTGTCCTGTAAACTCCTCGGATGATGACTGTTGTGCAAAAGTAATAAGTTCCATTCTGCTGGCTTCCTGTAAAGTGTAGTATATAGTTGGTTATTCTCTGTTTTGATGGTAATGTCAAGAAAACCTATGCTGTGGTGGTCAGAATTGATGGTAAACTTGATGTCGTCGCTCATTTGATTTAGCCAAGTGTAGAAATCACTCAGTGACACGTCCTCGCCAGTCCAGAGTATCGTCTATATAGCGCCTCCATAAAGTCACTTGTGCACTGTAAGGGTTGTTGGTATCAAACACATGAGAGTTTTCAAAGTAGTCCATGTAAATGATGGCTAAGTCTGGAGCAAAGCTGGCGCCCATTGCTATGCCCTTGGTTTGTAAATAAAAATCACCTCGAAAATAGGAAAAATTGTGCATTATAGCGATTTTGAGGAGTCTAATAATGAAATCAGTGGGCACTCCCATGGGTGCTGGTCTCCTGTTGAGGGCTGCCTCCATTACTTCGAGAGCCGGTGCTTGTGGTATGCTCGTGTACAATGACACAATGTCTAGAGTGGCCAAAATGTGCTTGTTAGGGTCAAACAATTGAAAGTCTACCAGATTGATCGTCTCCATAGTGTACTTCAGGTATGCTCTCATGGTCTCCGCTATCGGCTTCAAGACAAAATCCACATATTTGCACAGTGGTTCGAGTAAAGAACCGCATCCAGAGACGATAGGTCATCCCGGAGGGTTCTGCATGCTCTTGTGTATCTTTGGTAGTGTATAAATCGTCGGTAGGCGAGGTTGCTTTTTGTTCAGAAACTGGAATTCCAGATTGGAAAGGAAACCCTGTTCAAGACCTTCTTTGGTGATTTTCAAGATTGTTTTGACCAGATCCTTGGTGGGATCTGTCCGTAATCTGGTGTAGCTGATCCCATCTCGCAGTTGGTTTAGAACTTCAGCTTTATAGTTGGTAACATCTTGCACCACAATTGCTCCCCCCTCATCAGCGGGTTTGTTCACAATCTGCTTATTGTTTTTAAGTGATGTGAGTGCTTCTCGTTCCAAGCTTGTGATATTGTGGTTGACGTACTGTTTGTTATTAAGTGCCTTGTGAACATCTCGTAAAACCACACTCTCATATGCGAGAATCTTATTGGTCATGGAGTTTGCAGGTGGCATGAAGGTAGATGGTGTCCTTAGGCCTGTCTGTGATGATATTGGGGAGACTGGAGAGTGTTTGAAGAAATAACGTAGGTGCACTTTTCTGAAAAAGCGGTGGAAAGTATTGCAGAATTTATCAGAATTAGAAAAGCACAAATGAAGCACCTTTTTTGTTAATTCTGAAAGGTGTGGTGGAAACAAATACTTTATTATGATCAAAACAAATCAGTACACTAGGTGATGCCATTTCCACCCATAATCGTTTGTGCGCTGTATAGTTTTATCACTAAAACTGTATGTGAGTGCAAATGTAATTGTCTTTTTTATTGAAAATATGTTGTCTGTAATGGCAGTGTACTACCACACCATGCATACTTCACTCTGCGCCACTCTACTCTGCACCACTCCACACCATTACTCTGCATCACTGCACTCTACGCCACTGCACTCTATGCCACTCCACTCTACTCATTCTACTCCACTATATGCCTCTCCACGCCACACTACTCTACGCCATTCTACTCCATGCCACTCTACGCCACTGCACTCTATGCCACTAGGCTATGTCACTCTGCTCTGCATCACAGCACTCTACTATACCCCACACTAATCTGTGCCACTGCATTCTACGACGCTGCATTGTACGCTACTGAATTTTAGGCCACTGTACTCTATGCCACTATACTCTGCAACACCCTACCCCAATACACTGTACACCAGTCCAATCTACTCTACACCACTCCACTCAACTGTACACCATTTCACTCCACTCTACAGTATGCTACTGCACTATACACCCTCGCCCCGCTCAAGAAGCCCTCCAACACCCACACCAGTAAGAAAGCCAGCTGGTTCACCAAAGACCTCCAGACCTCTAAGCGGACCTGTCGAAAACTAAAAAAAACTGGATCCGTGAACGAACTCCAGAAAGCTACACAGCCCACAAGAAGGCCACCCACAGACACCACCACCACCTCATCAGATCCACCAAAAGGACCTCCTTCAAAGACCGCCTAGACAACAAAGCACACAACAGCAAAGAGCTCTTTAACATCGTGAAGGAACTCTCCAACCCCAGCTCCAACACCAACAACATCCCACCCTCAAAAGACCTGTGCGACTCGCTGGCCACCTTCTTCCATCGCAAGATCGCAGACATCCACAACAGCTTCAACGCCACCCCGGCAACCAACGAGACCGCAACCCCGGCAACCACGGAGACCCCCGCTCCTACAACCACCACCTGCATCAACCGCCTGCTTGCCTGGCCCAACATCAACGACTACGACACCATCAAGATCATGAACACCGTCCACTCCGGATCACCGGGAAGACCCCTGTCCACACCACATCTTCAACAAAGCCAGCAGCACCATCACACCCCATCTCCGGAAAACCATCAACATCTCCTTCGAGACAGCAACCTTCCCGGAGAGCTGGAAGCACGCAGAGATCAACGCCTTGCTCAAGAAACTCAAGACAGACCCCAAGGACCTCAAGAACTTCCGACCCATCTCCCTGCTCCCGTTCCCGGCGAAGGTCATCGAAAAGGCTGTCAACAAACAACTGACCAGCTTCCTCGAGGAGAACAGCATCCTGGACCTGTCCCAGTCCGGGTTCCGCAGCAACCACAGCACCGAAACTGCCCTCATCGCCGCCACTGACGACGTCAGGACCCTGCTAGACAACGGAGAAACCATGGCCCTCATCCTCCTAGACCTGTCAGCCACCTTCGACACGGTCTGCCACCGCACACTACGAACTCGCCTCTTCAACGCCGGAATCCAAGAGAAGGACCTGGACTGGACCTCCTCCTTCCTCTCCGGCAGAACACAGAGCATCCGCCTCCCCACCTTCCGCTCCGAAACCACCGGGATCATCTGCGGCGTACCCCAAGGCTCATCCCTCAGCCCAACCCTGTTCAACGTCTTCAAGGCACCGTTCGCCCACGTCACACAACGGCACGGCCTCAACATCCTCTCCTATGCCGACGACACCCAGCTGATCCTCTCCCTCACCGAGGACCCCCACACTGCCAAAACCAACCTCCATGAAGGAAAGAAGGCAGTCGCCGACTGGATGAGGAACAGCCGACTGAAGCTGAACTCGGACAAGACGGAGGTCCTCATCCTCGGATCCACCCCTTCGGCCTGGGACGACTCCTGGTGGCCGACTGCACTAGGAACACCCCCTACACCCACCGACCACGCACGCAACCTAGGGGTCATCCTCGACTCTACCCTCTCCATGACGAAGCAGGTCAATGCTGTCTCCTCCTCCTGCTTCAACACTCTCCGCATGCTTCACAGGATCTTCAAGTGGATCCCCACCGAAACGAGAAGGACGGTCACCCAGGCCCTCGTCAGCAGCAGACTGGACTACGGAAACGCGCTCTACGCAGTAGCCCCGGCCAAACTCCTGAAACGGCTCCAACGCATCCAGAACGCCTCCGCATGCCTGATCCTCGACATCCTGCGCCGCAGCCACATCAAACCCCACCTGAGAGACCTGCACTGGCTCCCTGTCAACAAGAAGATAGCCTTCAAACTCCTCACCCACGCACACAAGGCACTCCACAACACTGGACCAGCGTACCTCAACAGCCGACTCAGCCTCTACACCGCTACCCGCCAGCTCCGCTCCGCAGACCACGCCCTCTCCGCCGTCCCCCGCATCCGAAGAGTGACCGCCGGCGGCAGATCATTCTCTCACCTCGCCGCCAAGACATTGAACACCCTCCCCATACGCCTACGGCAGACCTTCTGACCTTCAGAAGACTCCTCAAAACCTTGCTCTTCGAACAGTAGCAGCTTCCCCCCCCCCCCCCCCCCCCAGCGCCTTGAGACCCTCCCAGGTATGTAGTGCACTTTGCAGATGCAATGATTGATTGATTGATTGATTATACACCACTGCACTCTGCCACTCTACTCTGCCACACTGTACTCTATGTCACTGAACTTTACGCCAATCTACTCTGCACTATTGCATTCTATGGCAATGCATTCTACACCACTCTACTCTGCATCACTCCACTCTACGCCACCGCACTCCACCAATTTACACCACTGCACTTTATGCCATTCTACTCTACAACACTGCACTCTATTCAACTGTTCTATACGCCACTCCATTCTACTCCACTCTCCTCTACACCACTGCACTCTACTATGCAACACTATAATCAATGCCACTGCATTCTACGATGATGCATTGTACGCCCCTGAATTCTATGCCACTGCACTCAATGCCGCTATACTCTGCAACACTCTACACCAGTCCACTCTACTCTACGCCATTCCACTGTACTCCACTGTATGCCACTCCAATACACGACACTCTATGCAACTCCATGACACTCTACTCCACTCTTTGCCATTTCACTCTACAACACTCCATGCCACTCTCCTCTAGACTACTTTTAGCCATGCTAAACAGCAGCCACGCTGGTGTACAACATGGCTAAAACACATTGGCCAATAGCTCTTGCATAGGCGAGACCTGTTGGCTTTGCCAATGCTTGTTCTGCTATATATACACTGTGAATCAAGAGCTTTGTACTGCAGTTGTTGAACCCGACTAAGTTTTTAACACCATTTACAGCTCCTACATTAACTCAGTAACTTTATAAGTCAGTGCATGAGCTGCTCACGGCTCAGCTCGGAGCGGAGCCACATCCACTTGAAGTCTTACGGAAGGGCACGTTCATTCCAGTGCGCAGCCATTTTAAAAGTGATTACCCAGGGAGCCATATTCTGCTATTACTTTTGACTAATTTAAGCTATGTTGAGGATGTGTGGCAATGAAAGGTGCTTTGTGGTTCAATATAAATACATTGATGCATTAGCCACAATTAATATTCTACCGGTGCAAGCAGTATCACTAATAGATACATGCTTAATGGAGTGGTACAACAGACAGAGGCTGCTGCCGCAGCCAGGCTTTATGGATCAATACATATACACCTTCAAATACTTAACTGGATGAAAGAGATGGGACAGTCAGCTACATTTGAAACGGTTACTATGACTGCTAGCAGAAGAGTGGACGATTCCCAGAAAATATATGGAACTTCAGGGAAATGTATCATTTATAGGAGAGTCTAGGAAGAAAGCATGCTCTGTATTGTATACACTTCTTTCTCCATGCCCATTAAGGCCTACTACACAGATTGAATGTAAATTCCTAGAATTGTTTGTAATGTTATTAATAATGTAAAAAGAACTAGAGCATTGCATAACTGTGATCTGTGTTTATTAGAGTGGACCAGCAAACGTGTCCCACAGCACAGTGGGCTGGAGCATTAATTAATTGCAATGTGTGGATGGTGCATAAAGAAGCAACATTCATTAATCTTGTCAGTAACTTTTTTTTTTTTTAAATTGTGGACATAGAGTAGGCCTTCTATTTTGGGCAGTTTGGCAGAAACCTGGTCCTATCAGAGTCTGAAAGTCTCTGATAGGTCCAGGCGTGGAGAATGCCATTATGATGTCATTCAGGGAGTGCTCGAGAAGGTCCAGGCGTGGAGAGTACCATTATGGTGTCATTCAGGGAGTGCTCGAGAAGGTCCAGGCGTGGAGAGTACCATTATGGTGTCATTCAGGGAGTGCTCGAGAAGGTCCAGGCGTGGAGAGTACCATTATGGTGTCATTCAGGGAGTGCTCGAGAAGGTCCAGGCGTGGAGAGTACCATTATGGTGTCATTCAGGGAGTGCTCGAGAAGGTCCAGGCGTGGAGAGTACCATTATGGTGTCATTCAGGGAGTGCTCGAGAAGGTCCAGGCGTGGAGAGTACCATTATGGTGTCATTCAGGGAGTGCTCGAGAAGGTGTTCTAGGTGCCGTCAATCGTCCTGCAGGGTGAAACAGGAGAACATGAACATCAATCATAGGGGGCACTTGTCCTTTATACTGCTTTTTAGGACCTGCCTCCCTCCTCCAAGTTCCTTAGTTACACATCACAGTCCCATTGGCATATGGGGCATCAGCAGTCCCATGCATCTGATTTTCTGAAGCACTCAGTATCTACTTATTATAGAAGATGCTCTTTGTGCTTGGCCCTTCTGTGGTGGGCGTCTCTTTCTTTGTGATGGCAGCTGCCTATTCTACACTCCTATCCAGGTTCCTTCTGCCCAGTCAGATGAGTGTTCCCAGCCTCCTGTTAATCAGCAATGCTACCTTCCCACATCCCGCCCCAACTTGCCGTGCTGCTGCCTGCATCTGAGCTGCTACAGTCATTTTTAGTAAGAGTTCATGGGTATTTAAATACTTTGCATTAACTCTATAGCACTACTATTAGGTTATTGTCAGTGGTTTTTATTTTATTTTAATAAGCTGAAACGTTCATGGACAAGGTGGAGCCCAATCTTGCTAGAAAGCTGTACCTACAGTTTAGACGTGGGTCACTACCCTTGCGTGCTTTTACCCACAAATGGTCATTCTCTTAGAGTGGAGATGACCAGGTATGTCCGACCTGCGGCAGGTCTATTGAAACCGTGGCACATGTAATGTTCTTTTGCCCAGGGTACAGACTGGCCAGGACAAAATGGATTAGAACTATTTGTAGGAATTTGGAGTTTGTCCGGCGCACAGAGGCTTTGAGAATATTCCAAATGGACACACGCCAGCATGTTGTATTTGTATTGTCAAAATATTTGTTCACAGTAGGGTATATTAGAAAGAAGTTCATCCTCGCTCCCTCAGCTGATCGCCACACCTAGAACCACGAATAGTAATATCAGAACAAAATACGCATGCACAGTTTAAAACTTAAAGACCTAGAGCTTGCTCCCTATATTTGATGATTAAAGTCTGGAAAAATAATATTTACATTGTTTGTTAAGGATATGGACAGGGATATGTTCTTTTAAATTACCTATTTGAGAGTAGCTGCCGACACAGTACCAAAAACACACATGTACAATCATTATGTGAAGTTGTGTTACTCCAATTTTCAAAGGCTTCTTAACATTTTTAATGTTTTAATGAACATGGAGAAGGATGATAATCTAAATGCATTGGTTGATTTTCTATAACATTTTGTACTTGTATTGTTTTTATGTGCTTTCTGTCCTTTATGGCACAATGCCGAAATAAAGATGGCTTTACAGTATATAATTTTATGATTCTTTTATTAACGTATTTAGTTTTTTTTTCGTTATTTATTTTGCTTTATCTGTTCACTAAGTGTTGTGTATATGTAATGTTATTGTTCTTTTAATAAAAATGTATTTTATATTCATCATGGTATTATTGGCAAACACATAGCAGTATTGTCAGAATCATAGCTGTAATTATTCTTATTGTTGCTTCACAGTTTAGCAACATTTTTCAAGGCTTTTGTCACTCGAGATAAAGGTGTAAAGGGCAGGGCGTGGTGCTTTCTTTCTTCTGGCTCAGTGAAGTCAACTTCCATGCTGAGCCCGATCTTACCGACAAATTTCCACTGCGATGTGGCCTTACACGATCTATTTTTCATTCCTTGCTCCTTCTGATTCTCCATGCTACCTCATCTTCCTCAGTTGATTCTGCTGAAATTCTTGTTTAGTGGCCATTTCTCCTTATTGGATGGGTCTGAAAGTCCTCTCGTCAATGAGCAGTCCTTGCTCAGCCTTCTCATCTCCTCCATATCTTGGTTTTCCCAAGCGAAACCTCTGGTACCATGTACCATGAAGGCTTTAGGTGAACATCCAAAACTCTGAACGGCTCTCTCCAAGGGCCCACGGTCAGAGGCACCACACTTTGCTTGACGTCAGCAATTATACTTGCACTTAGCTAACTATAGTATTGTGAAATGGGCAGCAAATATCTTGCTTGAATGTAATAAGTTTTGGTTTATCTGGAAAGCTACCTAGCTTCTGCCACTAAGTCCACTGCGATCCATGCTTACCACAATTAGGACCAAAATCGTGCGCTTCTGTTCAAGCTGAAGTGTGACTGCAAATGTAGAACCATTGAGTACTTCTTCCGAAGTAATTGGTGTTGCATAGCATGGGGGTGGGAAAGTCTGTTCTGTACGACAGGAGTGGATGAGATGTGGCAGGAGGAAACAAGGAATCTTAAATTGGAAAGCTGTCCAGTCTATTTTTAAGTGTTTACAGGGAAAGCGTTCAATCAATTTTTAATTTTGCTGTTTGGAGGTCTTGAGATGAAGGCATTTCAAGAAAACAATGGTGCTATTGGGTTTTTGTGGTTTGGGATTGCCAGCTTTCTGCACCTGCTGAAAGGGTAGGATATTTTTTGTCTTTGCTAACGTCACTGCCACCTTGTGTGTTGCACTTACAATCTGGTTTCTATCTTGGTGAGCGTTAACAACTCTCTCCATCCGGTTATTTGTCTGTGCACCCCACCCGTCTGTCTTCTCAAGTGATAGTGCTGTTGCAACATGATCTGTCTCTGAGATTAGCTTTTCTCTGGTGATTGTTACAGGCTTCTCACCCACTGCTTCAAGTACTTGCTACTAACTGCTTAAAAGGCTATTCACTATCACGTGCAGCTGCACATCCATACTCACATCGGTAGAACGTGTGGGTGCAGATTTACCACTCAGCACCACTACTGCTGTTGGCAGTAACTTCCCATCCTGTCACACTGAATAGAACTGCAAATCCCTGGAAAAACACGGCTCTGTAATTTGATTGGATGTTGGTTTGGTGGATTATAGCTCAATGTTGTATTGAGTTAGGTAATTATAGCATGGCATGTAAGAAGTCAGTAGTGCCACAGGAGCACTAACACACAACGCCCTACATTCCAAGCTGTGGTTATATTCCAATTTGGGTACTCTACCCATTCATTATGTTCAGGTTGGTCCATGGGTCAAGATTTTTGCCAGTTTTTTTCAGGATATCCTTTCACTTTGTACATGATTCCCATCTAGGTGCATTGCACATTAATGTTTCCCTGTGTGGATATCCTAAAAATCTGTTGGGGAGCTG
The DNA here is from genome assembly GCF_964204655.1 of Triturus cristatus. Taxonomy (NCBI): domain Eukaryota; kingdom Metazoa; phylum Chordata; class Amphibia; order Caudata; family Salamandridae; genus Triturus; species Triturus cristatus. Next base: position 1,400,293,325 of record NC_140589.1, read on the forward strand.
CCCTTGTTGACCAACGTGAAGCATCCTTGTTCTGGTAGAATTTAAAGTGAATGATTACTTTTTGGCTGTGCGTTTCAATAAGCATTAGTCCTTAATAATCGTTAGTTAAAAATAAAAGAATGCTTTAGGACAGTGGCTCTTAACCTTGAGTTCGAGAAACCTGGGGGTCTGCAGCACCTACTCAGAGTGTCCATGAGTATCTAAAAAATGAAATAATATTAGCAGATTAATAAGCTACTATATATACATAAAACAGAGATGTAAAGTTGAAAATTATTTTGGGGGGATAATTTAAAGGAATTTGAAGCTAAAAATTAAGGTGGTTTCCTTGATTTACTGTAGATACTCAAGTACAGCAAACATTACTAGGGAGAATTGGTGACCTTAATTAAAGCACTAGTATTCACCGACAAAAAGAGAACATACATTAGGAGCAAAAAAGACAAAGCAATATGCTAGAGCTTACTATGTTTCTTTGTCTTTTAGAAATAAATCCAAATTTTAAAATGCTCTAACCTTCCCATTAAAAATAGCATTTTCATTTTTGCTTATCTTTTGACTGTGTATTTGTATAATATATACTTGTTTGGTTTTGTGTATTGTTTTGAGGTTCAAATCATAGAAATTGTTTAGGTGGGGGTTCCCATTGTCCAGTAGTCATACATTGGGGGTCCCCAGAAGTCAAAAGGTTAAGAGCCGCTGCATTAGGAGATTACTTTAAGCCGTAAGATAAAATACAATTCAATCTAAAACAGCAGTAAGTCCTTTGTTGTGCTCTTTACAGCTCACTGAGCTGATTGATTTGTGCAAAGGATACATAAGGTCACCTTTCAACCCTCTTGTCTATTATTATGTCTGAATAAATACTTAAGCAACCAACTAATCTGTATTTCTCATGCTTCCCCTAACTGCTGGGAATGTGTAAAGCAAAATGTCAGTATCTGATAGAGACTTCTAGCTGCAGATTCCTTACCTTCGAATTATCTCCAGGCGTTAGACTGGGCCCAAAATATTTTTGTGAGCAGTACACCTGGGCACCGGTAGGTGGCATTATTCGGCTCCACGTGGTATCGTCAGCGTTGTCCGTGCCAGAAGTGATGTGCACAGGTCCTATATAGAGATCGCCAGCCCTGCTTGCTGGCGTTATTCTTTTCTTTCCTCACCACTCAACGCAGATCTGGAGAGAGCTACCCCCAGTCATTTTTTATTGACCTTTTTTGACTTTTTGTCAAAGGTTTTTGATATCTTTCTCCTGGTGTGTCACAGATGTCCACTACGAAGGCTGGCTTTAAACATTGCGGCACCTATTACTGACAGATGTCAGTGACAGACCGGCATCTTGTTTGCCTTTGGCGCCTTGAGTGCGTCACCGTGCACTGAGAGGCCTTGAGGGAGAGGTCCCTCAAACTTCTATCCGCTCGATGTGCGACACCGCAACAGCCTCGATCCTGTTTGAAAGGAAGGTCCCGGGATTGGTCGCTGAGTCATCGATCTTCGTCGAGGACTTGGTGGACGCCAGTGGACTGGACACCTTTCCAGATACTTGCGTGGTCTCTCCCCCCTACCGTGGCTATGGCTTTTGCTGTGGTGCTGAGAAGGGCGCATGAGGTCATGGTCCTTAGCCTGCCCTCAGTGGCAGGTAAGACTAATGTCTCGACAGAGATGCTTCAGCTGAGAATGTCCCCCTCAGAACTGCTTCTTCCTTTCAATGTGAGCCCTCACAGATGTTCTGCTTGGGACCTGGTCCAAGCCCCGCACAGGAGCTCCTGTGAACAGGGCCATTGCTTGCCACCATTAACCTGCCCTAGGGGACCCCAATTTCCTGATACAACACCCTACCCCAGAGAGCTTGGTGGTCCAAGCATCCACCTTCCATGTAATCCCTGGCGCATTTCCTACCACCCCACCGGATTTAGAATCCAAGCGGCTGGACAATTTAGGCAAGAAAATGTTTTCTACCAACGGCCTGGCACTGCGGTCAGTGAACACCATGTTCCCTATGGGCCAATACTCCTATGCACTCTAGGATTTAGTTGCACAGGTTCTGCCCATGGTCCCGAAAGAAGCCTGGTCCAGGCTCTCCCAAGCTATGGCAGATGGGACTGACACAGCTAAGTTCACCATCAGGAGTGGGCTGGACACAACCCATTCGCTGCGCAGAGTGGTTTGTTCGTCGGCGGCCTTGCGACGCCACGCCTGGCTAAGAACAACTGGCTTTTCAGGAGATGTCCAATCTTAATTTTTCCACCCAGCCACCATTGCCCACAAACTTCCAAGCCTCTTTGTGGCTGAGGGTGCGGTTCCCACAGACCCCACGGGTCAGGCAGCCTAAGGTTGGCCCAGTCCCGCCTCCCTGGCAGTTGCTGCCTCCAAGCCCCTTTAGTTTGCGCTCAGAACGTCTCAAACAAACTGTGGGCGGCAGGATATGCCATCACCTGCACCACTAGAGGTCAATAACATCAGACTGCTTAGTTCGTCAGATTGTCCAAAGGAGCTACTCCCTCCCCTTTGGGGCTACCCCTTCATCCATGCCACTCACTCACAACAGGCTGACGGTGGACCAGGTTTCCTTCTCCGCCAGGAAGTGATGGCTCTCTTTGCCAAGGGAGCCATAGGGAGGGTGCCAACATCAGAAGTAGGCTGTGGTTGTTATTCCTGCTACTTTCTGGTGCCCACAAAGGATGGAGGCCTTCATCCTATACTAGACCTGGGCCCCCACAATTTCTTCCTGAGAAAGGAGAAATTAAAAATGCTCATGCTCGCTCAAGTTCTTTCTGCCCTCGATCCGTGAGACTGGATGGTGGTGTTGGATTTGCACGACACATACTTCCACATTCCTGTCGTGCCTACCCACAGGCGCTACCTGCGGTTCACTGTGGGTCACAAGCACTTTCAGTTTGCCATGCTCCCTTTGTGTCCACCAAGGCGATGGCGGTGGTTGCAGCTCATCTGTGGAGATCAGGGTTGTCAGTCTTCTCCAATATCTGCTCTGGACACAATGCAGTTTCGGGCTTATCCTCCCAGACATGGAATCTAGGATATTCAGGCTATGATATCGATGTTTTAGCCCCTATCCTGGTATTCGGGGAGATGGACTCTGAGGCTGCTGGATCTCATGGCCTCCTGCATCCTGCTTTTGACACATGCCCGCTGGCATATGCGGACTCTGCAGTGGGACCTAAAGTTCCAGTGGGCGCAGCATCTGTAAAATATCTCCGGCATGGTTCAGATCTCGGCGGGAACTGCAAAAGATCTGCAATGGTGGTTAACAAATCCTGATTCGGTCAGCAGCAGACCCCGCTCCCATCCCCAACTGGATCCGACAGTGGTGATGGATACATCACTCCTGGGATGGGGTGGCCATCTGGGAGAGGTGGCGATCAGAGGACTCTGGTCTATGATGGAATCCGGACTCCACATCAACCTATTGGAGCTCCGGGTGATCCAACTGGCATTGAAAGCCTTTCTACCATCCATCAAGTGAAGGCTATTGCAAGTGTTTCCGGATAGCACCACCGCCATGTGATACTGCAACAAACAGGGCAGGGTGGGGCCCTGGGTTGTTTGTCAAGAGGCTCTGGACGTTGCTAGAATGTCAGGGCATATACCTGGTGGTTCAACACCTTAACCCAGGGTGGCAAAACGCAGCCAAAGATGCCTAGCAGATCACGAGTGGTATCTCCATCTGGAGGTGGTGAAATGGGGAGAGCCTTGGTTAGATCTGTTCCCCACTGCCGAGAATACGCCATGCCAGTGATTTTGTGCACTGGAGTTTCCAAGGCTGTTCTCGCTCGGAGACACTTTTTGTCTCGCGTGAAGCTCAGGCCTTCCTTTCCGCCCATACCACTCCTGCCAAGTGTTCTCAAGAAGATCAGGAATGACAGTTTCCAAGTCCTTGTAGCTGCAAACTGGGCTTGGAGAGTTTGGTATCCCGAGAGGTTGAGCATAGCCATAGGTCCTCTGATCAGACTGCCTCTTCGGGAGGATCTTCTGTTGCAGCAGCAGGGGTGGGTTTACCACCCAATCCTGTCAATGCTCTTCCTTCTTCCGTGGAGATTGAGCTTTGACAGTTGACAGCTTTCGACCTTTTGCCCAAAGTCTGCAATGTTATCTTGGCAGCCAGCATCCCTTCACCAACACAATATGTGTTGGCCGTTAGAAAACGTTTGTGGCATGGTTTACAGCCAAACAGGTTGACCCCTGATCTGCACCCCTTTCCCGGGTTCTGTTTATACTTACCCGAGCCCAGCTAATGCTCTGTTGTAAATAGATTTCTGAAAGACCTCGAACATATGTTTCCACATTTCTACATTTGGGATGTGTGCTCCCTTTGAGCTGCTCTATAACTATCCTCCCAAGCACTTCAACATCAAGCCTTCCTAGTGGTGATAACATCTGCCCGGAGGGTCAGTGAACTTCAGGCTTTGACATCCAAGCCTAACCATCATTCCAGACAAGCTGGTTCTTCGCACTAGAGCTTCCTTTCTGCCGAAAGCTGTCGCTCCCTTTCATGTAGGTTAGTCAATCACCCTACCTACCTTTTATGCTCCGCCGCATCCCTGTAAGGAAGAGGAGCGACTCCATTAACTGAACCCAAAAAGTGTGTTGCCATTCTACCTAAACCGCACAAAAGAGTTCTGGGTGGACAACCAACTCTTCATGGAATATGTCGGAAACAAGAAAGGGAAGAACGTGCAGATAAGAACCATTCCCCAATAGATCGTGCTCTGTATTAAAATCTGCTTCGCATTTGACAAGAAGCAACCCCCAGAAGGTTTGTATGCTCATTTCACCAGAGCTAAGGCTGTGATCATTGCGTTAGCATGCGGATTTCCGGTCCTGGACATCTGCCATGCAGCAACGTGGGCTACCTGCACTTGTTCACTAAGGACTACTGCCTGGACAGTCAGATCCATAGGGATGGGCACTTTACCCGTTCAGCCCTCCAGGACTTTTTAGTGTGAAATTGTTTCGCAGACCCAGCTCCGGGGAGGTATTGCTTGGGTATCTATTCTAAATTAAGGAATCTATTTATAAGTCTATTAGATGAACAAGTTACTTACCTTTGTTAACGCCTTATCTGGTAGAGATTCTGTCTAGCCACATATTCCTTTCCAATCCACCCATTCTCCCCGCTCTGCGAACGTATTTCTATGGTTAGGTCTGTTCCCCTTCAGGGTTCTAGTCTTTCACACCAGTGGTCAGTGTTCTTCGAAGCTGCGTTCCCCGTATGTGGAAAGTCATGAAAAGAAACTGACATCAGCTTGCTGGAGTGGCACCTATATAGGAACCCCACACGTCACTTCCGGCGCGGACAACACCACGTGTATCTGAACTACTCCACCTGCCGGCGCGCCGGGGTAGTGCTCACGAAAAATTTCTGGATCCAGTCTGATGCCTGAGGATAATTCTAAGGTAAGGAATCTGCAGCTTAATAGCGTAGCTACGAGATAAGGCATTACACAAGGTAAGCAACGTGTTAATTTATGCCTTTGGTTGTTTAATTGGGACGGCTTGAGATTTTTCTGTCTTCAGACTTCCAGCGCCACAAAAGCTCACAAGGTTAACAACCGTGTATGGTAGGGAAATCTACATCGAAAGAATAGTCTTTTGTAAACGTATCTGGACCTGTTATTAGATTAAAAATGCACACTCCCATGATCTTGTAAGGATTGCAGTAACCTAAAATGTCAATAAAAGTACATATGAACACACCCAAGCCCCAGAAATAGAAGGTTATTCTCAAGATGTCCTCATACTTATACAAACATTCCTTTGTATGTCATGAAATTCATACTTGTGCAATAGTTAAATCTTTAAGAATTGCATACTTTGGTGGAATTTTGAGTTCCCAGTGGATGTGAATGACGCCATAAGTTCTACACCATTACGCCATAAACCAGCACTACAAATATTTAATTTTACATTACGGTAAACATAATGAAGAATCTAGAATCTAAAATGCCAAAATGTAAATATATCACCAAACCTAAACCTTTCCCTATCCATTATCCTTGAACGCTTTCACTTTACGTAATGCAAATGCCAAACCTTCCTCTAGCCCCTACCTAAATCCCATCCATAATGTTAACCCTTTCCCCCTAACACCATCTCCTATCTTAATCCTAACCCTTTTGTAATCCTAAACTGGCTCAATTGGAACTCCTTTTTATTAATGCCGCATTGTTTATTTTTACATTTCTAAAATGTATGAGGACTCAATGTTCTTTGTTTTTTCTTCCTTATTATCTCATTATTCTTGCTTTGCTTCATTTTGGATTTGCGGTTAAGTGAATATTGTATGTCATTCATTTTGGTTAAAGTGTTTTCACATAATGCCATTTACACTACCACCTTTGCAGTCATTTCTGTGTTGACAATATCCTTGTTAGGCATGTGTATTAAGTAGATTGAGATTGAACCACCTCTTTTTAAATCTAACACATCTTGTTAAATGAAGCAAGCTGTTCTGTGTCACTCATTAGACAGGCTGGCCTCAGGTGTTAGTTGGCAACTCTAGATTTCCATTGGTTCAATCCTCTGAAGGAGATGTGACTGGTTTGTAAGAGAGAAAGAATCCTGACAGATTTAGGATCCTGGTTTATTGTGAGAGGACACAATAAGGCTGCTCAGATTCCTAACTTGGCTGCGTTTCTCTTCCAGGGCCTGGGTTTGCCATCTACGCGGTTGTCCACCTTCTGCTGCCTGTGATGTCTCTTTGGCTTCGTCGGAGTCATGGCGAGCACTCCTACTGGGACATCGCCTCTGCTAACTTCAAACATGCCATTGGTCTGTCCTGCGAGCTAGTTGTGGAACATGTGCAAAGCTTCATCCACTCTGGTAATAAACTCTGAGACAATCTAATTGCTTAATGCATTCATTTACAACAGCTATAAAGTCATGTAAGGGACTTTGTATGGGTAGATAGAGGAATCAAGTTTTACAGTGGAAATGGAGAAGTTGATTGAGAGAGAGTAGAACTAAATTAATCAACAGGAAAACTATTAAAGAGGCTTAAACCAAGATGAGGAACTGAAAAAATAGATCTGGAACATGAATGTTGATAGGAGGCAGCGAAGTGGTGAGCCCTCAGGTGTAGGAGAGAGTGTGGAAGACTACTGTGAAACTGGGGAGCAATCTGAAGAAGAGAGTTGTGGGACAGTGAGGCGCACAAGAAGGGAACAAGAGTATGTCGCTGAGACTCCTCAATACCCAGAATTGAGATATAATCGCATGCTAACTATTTTATGCTTCTAAATTTTTTTTTGTTCGAAGTTTGTTACATATCACACTCTCAATGTATTTTGTATACTATCAACAGATCTCTCTTTGGCCACTTTTAAACAAAATTAATATACGGACAATTAATAATATAGTTTACAAAGTACAAGTTCTGTATGAGGGTGCAGGGTGCACCAAGGGTCTGAGCAGGGCAGGTAACTAAGGACTATACCAAATGACTATTGATTTTACTGATCTTGGTTGGCCAATGGGCAGTGTCATTCTCCAATATAGAAGAACTTGTTAGCCTTTACATATTTTAGAGCATGTGCTTTATCCCACATCTCTTTCTACATGTTTGTTGGTAATCCCATTATTATCAAACTATTTTAACTTTTGACTTGTATTGAGTTGGCTTCCAATCTGCTTTGGGTTTGTCTGCGTTTAAAACTCCTTTGCTCATTTAAAGAACAAAAAATCATTAACCGCCCAATATGCTTTGTGATCGTATCCCTACTAACACCTTTTAAATTAAGAGTGCAAGAGGCCATATTTTTGTAAGAAGGTGACATTATTTGGTAGAGGGCTTAATTCTAGGTTTATCAAACCAGTGGGTCCAGACTGAAGTTGGATTAGTAGAAGATTCTAATGTTGACACCAGGTGAGGTTACTCCCATCAATGGTAAATTTGAACCAACTTAGCAGTGTTATAAATGAGGTACAGCAGTCATGGTACTTTCAAATTACACCAGTGACAGCTACTGGCATTACCACGGCATGTGATACACACTGGAAGCTTTAATAACATTGATAAGCATTCTTTTGCCTTGTACCCTTAAGTACTCCTTTGGTTTATGTATCCCTGTGCTAGACATTGGCTATGAGAACATGATCAACACAATGCTGAAGGACCTCTTCAAACTGTTGGTAGCTTGTGTGGCCGAGCCTACAGAAAGCATATCCAGGGTCGGCTGTTCCTGTATAAGGTGAGGGAAGCATTCATGACATGTTCCACCTTCAATCCATCTGTGAAGAAGTTCTTTGTGAAGAGGCATTTTAGCTAACACAGGAGTTTATTCAAATGTCATGTTCCTTTCTTAAGTGCACACAGGAATTAGATCCTTATTTGTAATCACAACATTTTGGTATTCTTAATTAAAACAAAAAGTATAGTTACTTTCAACAACAAAAAATATTTCATGTTCTCTTCTTTTTTTTGAACACACATACTGCAAGAATGATTTAAATTCAATACTTATTGTTAATAGGTACCCCTAAAATGTCATTCTAATTATCTAAAAGCCCTCTGTTCATCATTATGTGGATGGGGCAGTTCTAATAATATCAGTGTTTATGCCACAATACTGCTTCACTGAAAATCTTTTGCATTACTTCTAGGAAATGTAAGTCTATCTCTCCCTTTTGCTCCATTACACCATATCTGTCCCTGTTCTAGTATGTAGGGTTTACAGGACTATCTGATGTAGAAGTGTTCTCCATTGGTTTCCGCCTTACTTGACTGGGCAGGGTTAGGTCATCACGGGTGAAAGGACACGGGTGTTGGAAGGGTAACAAGTCTGATGAAGACAGAGGAGGTCAGAATGTTTTGTTGTGGCTGGCTTGAAAGGAATTGTGACATGAAAAGTGGATTTCAGTGCATCATGGTTATTGCTCTTGACTGAGCGTTTAGTAATTGAGATACTGGATTTGAAAACACGAATTTCAACCCCTGCAGAATACTTCATATTCTGCATGATTGTTTTCGGTACGGTTGTCTCCAGATCACTTAAACTTCATGTACCAAGGTACTGAGCTGCTGATTGAGAGTGCCTTGAAACAGCCATGTCTGCAAAGAGTGAAGGTTTGTTCCCTGTTCTTTTTCAGGTATGTTCTCCTAACAACTGGGCCAGTTTTTACTGAAGAGATGTGGCGTCTTGCATGCTGTGCCTTACAAGATGCCTTTTCAGCTACCCTTGAACCAGTGAAGGTATGAGCAACCATTCATGAATATACACCTATTCTCTTTGCTGCTTCACATCTATATCCTGTAAACAATTTAGAGACATTTCAGAGAAAGTATCTGCCTCTTTGCCTAAGTTAAAACCCTCAACACATCCTATTCCTTGTGTGTTGGTGCAATGAGCATTTATTAACTCTTAACAGGGGGTTCTGTGCAGCATGCAGAGGGATTGAACCAAGTCCTGTATTGTGGTCTCCGGTATGTCTGTCATGTATCTGAAAGTAACTTGCAGGTTGGTTTATTTAGTAATATTTTCCTGTGAGGTGACATTTTCCTGTAACATGATGAAATGCTTGTCACAATGTGTGTTTCCATTTTTCAGTCGATGATGTATCAGATGTTTTCTTTGTCCATAGAACCTATTGGGGTATTTCCACAGTGGCTCTGAGAGCTTTTCCGGAGATGCCTGTGAAGTGAAAGTGGCCGCTCCTTCCCTGTGCCCCAATGCCGAGGCAGAGTACTGGAGAATCCGTGCCATGGCACAGCAGGTAACTATTTTCCACTGACTTCTTCATCAACGGCTTTTTGCATTTGGTCCCTGCCGACCAATGCTTGAAGACTGAATGCTTTCTCTTACTAAATATTGAAATATAAATAATAGCGTAATATGCCTACCAAATGTTAAATTAGCTTGCTAGTGTCAACTGTTGCTATTCTAGGGTATTTGCAAAGCACCCTTTTATGTCTTACGGGCTCATCTAATTGTAAAGACATCTTAAGCAATCAGCATGTAAATCAATGCTAACTTAAGTATCCTCAAATTTGCCTCCTAATCGCCATCTTGTGAAACTGACAGCCAGGACTTTTGGCTTGCAGTCTCAAAGTTACTTGGGTCTAGAGTTGTCTCAATTATTCAATCAGACATAGCCTTCTTGATGTACTGGTGCAACTGTTTTCCATTGGCTCCTGAAAATTACTGCATTGTCTGTCAGAAAGTGATGATGTAGATTATGCCAATCAGTAAAGAAACCAGAGAACCTTTGTCTCTTCTCTAGTATGAAGAAGCATCTTGTAACTAATTTCTTCAGTAACATTTGTGGTGTTCCCTGTGCTCTCTGTTGAGCAGAGGGAGTCTCGATGCATTCTGAAGTGAAAGTACAAATGTAGGGATGTTCATTTTGACTACTCTTTGATAACCTACGGGCAAGATATGCTGAGATAGTTTCTCTAGTTTCCCCATTAAATTTATATTCACTGCTTTTGATAGATCCAGCACTGAACACCACAGGTGTCCTGTTGACATAGTAGTCTATAAACACTCTTCTCTTGGCTCAACTTGAATATGAATAATGCAGTATTAAAAGCATTTGTTTTAAGGGTGATTTCATAACTATGTAGACAGCGTTAGTGTCCGGCCCTGTGTTTGCTAGATTTGAGCTCATCATAGTGTATTCTCTTGTTTCACTTCTGGCATGGATGAGGCTAATATTTAAAAAAATATATAATAATGGTTATTTATTTGTTAATATAAATTGTTGAGAGATCTGCAGGAAACAAATTGCTTACCATTAAAATGGGAGATGAGTGTGTGGAGCCTTCAACATCATAAACCCAAATTTCGGTTCATAATCTGCTGGATAACGTCTGTCTTCTACTTAAATTTGGAAAAGGACCACATTACGGAATGCAGGAATATAACATTAATTTGATACAGGTCAAGAAAAGGGATTTTTTTCTAACAATGCTTAAAACATTTATCTATCAAGAGAATCTTATGAATTAGGTCTTATGACAAACACCAAAGGTGCATAAAGATCAATGTATTCCTCCTTGCCTTCCAACTGGAGCTGATATAAATTAATTCATAGAATAGCTATTGACAATACACCAACATAAATCCATGGTATCACTCTCTTTTTTGATTAAGCTGAATGGAATCCATTGGATGACGTTTATTTTTATTAACATTGAATGTTTTTAGTTTGTACACCTATATTTCATACTGTAAGGACATAGGCCCTTTTGTACGGCCTTTAATTAGGAATAACATCAAAGTAGTTATTGAAATCTTTTTGTCAGTACTATTGCATATTACTGTCCATATAGTAGAGAATATTCCCTCCAAATATCAGGAACTGCTTTTGCTTCATATGTAATACAAATCAGACATTTATACATTCATATATGAATTTGAATATGAAGACATGCGTGTATTTAATTGACAATATTTTGGGTGTCTGGACAAGACCTGAGGAAGAGTTCAGAGTTTTGTGCTAAATTGAATACCCAGCATTAAAGAGTTATAATCACAGAAAAACATTCTTCTGAAGAAATCCACTTCTTGAATGTAGAAATGTCAGTGCAGGCTGCTCAGTGACACACAGATGTCTATTTTAGAAGGACAGCTCACCATAGTTTGTCATTGGCATACAAAGCATGATTATTTGTTTTATTCTCCTGGATTATAATAAAGTATTTAAAGAGCTGCAAGAAATGTTACAAAACTTTGTGGATAGGCATGTTTTGGAGGATATTTTAAATGAAGCTATGAACAAGGCTAAGGTGAAATCAAGTATACACTTTGGAATGGGACTCAATAATGGATGGACAGACCATTATATTTGCAACAAAATATTCTGCATTGATGTACTATTGGACAATGAAGTGGCACTAAAAACGTGATTATTTTTTAAAAAGTGAATCAAAAATTGTCTAAATTATTTTAATATTGATATCAGAAATAATGCGAAATCATATTTAATTAAACCTGGAGGAGCAGTAGAGAAAAGTCTACATGATATTGCTTCTTAGCCCTAAAATTGGAACACTCACATGTCTAAATAAATAATAACTGAATAATAAATTACACACATTGTAATACTGAAGTACAAGGGAGTGTGATCTTCTATCTGTATAGAGGGTAAGGAATACAATGTGATTCTTTGCAACAGGTGATATAGAAAATGTAATTTATTTAATAAAATGTCCATGCAGACAATAAGACATTTTTAGAAAATGGGCATTAAATTAGTGATAATTGCTTCCTAATATTGGTGGGTTGAGGGATGGAATAGCAAGAAAGAATATAAATATATTGACAAAGGCTTCTGCGAAGCTGAAACGCGTCTCGGGTATGTCCGGGTCGAGTGTGACCTGAAATAATAAAAGAAGCCATATTCGTAACAGCCTGATGTCCGTGCCTTCTTCGTTGGAAGCAACTAAGGAAGCGGAATTGTTTGTTCATATATATATATATATATATTCACTTAAAAAACCATAGGTTTCACACACGTTATAGTTAGGAATTAGCATTTAAAAAACCTTGCAAATTCACAGAAAAAAGCATAGGTTTCACACATGTTATAGTTAGCTGGACATTTCACTCGTAAAAAACCAATGAAGCTCCCCCGTTTTCAGTGAATTTGCAAGGTTTTTTAAATGCTAATTCCTAACTATAACGTGTGTGAAACCTATGGTTTTTTCAGTGAATTTGCAAGGTTTTTTAAATGCTAATTTATGAATGTATTTTTATATTTTTCAAATATTTATTTTATAATAAGCTACCTATATATATAGTTAAAGATTAACTTTATCCTGTAATATGGAATGGCTCATTTTTAATTTTTTTTTAATTTTGATAGAGTTGAACAGCATCTATAAACTTATAAACACTTTTCTTTTTTAAGGGTTTTTGTCCGTGCGCGCACCGTGCGCGCACGGTGCACGCATGCGTACGTACTCCGTGTGCGCATGCATACGTGCTCCACGTGCGCATGCGTACGTCATGCGTGCTCCGTACGCGCATGCGCGCGTGCTCCGTACGCGCATGCGTGCATGCTCCGTGCGCGCGCGGTGCGCGCACGGCAAGTCATGTGATTTAGAAACAACACTTTTCATTGGTTTATAGTAGTTTCAGTTCCAGAAACTTCCAGCACCACACCCACTCCCCTCATTATTACTTCTGCTTCCCTGGGAGAAGGAGCTGAGCAGCTTTTCCAGTACTCCAGTACTTGAGAATGGCAGAGCAGCAGTCATCTTCTGGGAGTGAGCAGGAGACCCTTGTGAGACAGAGACAGAGGAAACAGAAAGACTCTTTTATATGGCAATTTTTTACATTTCCAGACGGGCAGAAGAAGGTGAATGCTCCAAAAGTCACCTGCACTCTTTGTGACCGTGTCTTATCAAGAGGAGATCCTAAAAAGAAATACTCTTTTAGTATCTTCACTATGATCAGGCACGTTAGAGATGTACATCCTGTGGCTTATGCTCGAGCTGCTAGAGAAAACCCTCCAGCAGCTCAGCCGAGCACATCCGCAGCAGCTCAGCCGATCACATCATCGGCAGCTCAGCCGAGCACTTCATCTGCGGCGGCAGCTTCACCTTCTTCGGTTCCTCTGGATATACACCCTCTGTTTAAGAGGGTGCATATACGGTGCAATGCGTGCAATGCTCTTCTCTCTTATGCGGACACCAGCATTCCGTTAATAGAGAGCAAGATACAGCAGCACACGTGCGGCACCCTATAATTTTTGCCATGTCTTTTTTTTCCTCTGTCCCTCAATTAACACAACGGCTCTTTTTAGAGCCACCTAACATCTAAACACTTAAATTTTGTTTTTAATTCTATTTTTTTTATGATTCCGCCGTGCGCGCACAGTGCGCGCACCTCGCGATTTAAAAAAAAAAAAAAATGTTTTTTTCACCCTTCATGGTCCTTCAGGGACCCCCTGACAAAAGCTAGGGGGTCAGGAACTCTGTACCCTGCCCCCTTTTCACGTTCTCCACCTTTCTTTTTGACTGTTGCACACAAAATGGCGGTCGACACTTCCTGATTTCGACCTATTTGAATGTTGACTGACATGAATCCACCAATCAGAATTACGCTCGTGCGCGTACCGTGCGCGCCCCGTGCGCGCACCGTGCGCGCCTATAGATATTTATGTGCTTTTAACTGCAATTTTCTCAGGAACTACTGAACAGATTGACACCATATATGCAAAAGGCACATGCCTGACCTGAGGACTACCTCTTTGCCAAATTTCAAGTAATTCTGTTCAGCCGTTCGGGCTGTACCTTCAAATAAAGGTCCTATGGGAAAATGCATGGGGAAAACGCGTTTTGGGACCCCCCTTTTTTCTCAGCCCCCGCTTGACGAATCACCCCGAGACTTTCAGGGTAGGAGCTGAGCGGAGCGCCCCATTACTTTTGAAAATTTCGCGAGGATTCGTCAATCGGTGCCAAAGTTATTCAAAATAGAATTTTCAGATTTCCTATGGAAACACGGTCCTAACTATAACTATCTACTGGCGACCGCCAGTAGATAATATATATATATATATCAAACCAAACGAGTTGCCTCCAAAGATGAAACAGCTTCCCAGCGTGTAAAATCCATTTTATTTCAAGGATTTGCACAAGCCAGGCAAATGCACACAAATAGCAGCCAAACGCGTTTTGGGCGTAAACCGCCCTTGATCACTGGCAAGGAACTAACAGGAGAGCAGTCCATAGGCACAATTAAATATCCCGCCCATGTGGGTGTGTTCTCAAAGGAATTATGGTTCTTGTAGTCCGCTCTTTAATAAAACCATGAATGGGCGCCGTCAATCCCGGAAATGTTCATCTTACCCAGGTGGGTATGTGCACTGCAGCCCGGCTTGCACACAATATCACCATCCTTGAAATGAACACGCTGTCCCTCTTGTGCCTCTTGATATACTGCACGGAGGTCTTGCATGTTACGCAGTGGGGCTTCATCGCGGCTGGGCCAGCCGCTATACACCAAACCAAACGAGTTGCCTCCAAAGATGAAACCACTTCCCAGCGTGTAAAACCCATTTTATTTCAAGGGTTTGAGAGATATATATATATATATAATATATATATATATATACATATATATATATATATACAAAAGAAAGTTTCCCCTTGGGTGGAGGCACACATCAATCGTTGCTGGAATTCCACACTCGCAGTTACACCCAAATTCACCGCCGGCGCATTTCGGGCTGTTCCCCTTCGTCATGGGCGGTCTTTAAACAAATGGACGGCACGCAAGGACCACCAGCGTTTTCCCTCATCTCTTTTTATTCATCCTGAAATAGGTCATCACTGGAATTATGGGACTGGTAGTTCCTCCATACAATTGAGCCTCAATTGAGGTGCTGCCAAAAGCGTCCATCTGTAATAAAATGAAAACAATCACTGGGGTGCTCACAAAAGTGCAGGAAAAACAATAACACCAACAGTCATTCCGATTGCCGCTCTTGATCTATGGCGACAACGGACCCACAAGTTCAGTGAGGGTGCCATCCGTGACTGGGGCAGTCACTATGATGCAAAAGAAAGTTTCCTCTTGGGTGGAGGCACACCTCAATCGTTGCTGGAATTCCACACTCGCAGTTACACCCAAATTGACCGCCGACGCGTTTCGGGCTGTTCCCCTTCTTCATGGGCGGTCTTTAAACAAATGGGCGGCACGCAAGGACCACCAGCGTTTTCCCTCATCTCTTTTTATTCATCCTGAAATAGGTCATCACTGGAATTATGGGACTGGTAGTTCCTCCATACAATTGAGCCTCAATTGAGGTGCTGCCAAAAGCGTCCATCTGTAATAAAATGAAAACAATCACTGGGGTGCTCACAAAAGTGCAGGAAAAACAATAACAGCAACAGTCATTCCGATTGCCGCTCTTGATCTATGGCGACAACGGACCCACAAGTTCAGTGAGGGTGCCATCCGTGACTGGGGCAGTCACTATGATGCAAAAGAAAGTTTCCCCTTGGGTGGAGGCACACATCACTCGTTACTGGAATTCCACACTCGCAGTTACACCCAAATTCAACGCCGACGCGTTTCAGGCTATTCCCCTTCTTCATGGGCGGTCTTTAAACAAATGGACGGCACGCAAGGACCACCAGCGTTTTCCCTCATCTCTTTTTATTCATCCTGAAATAGGTCATCACTGGAATTATGGGACTGGTAGTTCCTCCATACAATTGAGCCTCAATTGAGGTGCTGCCAAAAGCGTCCATCTGTAATAAAATGAAAACAATCACTGGGGTGCTCACAAAAGTGCAGGAAAAACAATAACAGCAACAGTCATTCCGATTGCCGCTCTTGATCTATGGCGACAACGGACCCACAAGTTCAGTTAGGGTGCCATCCGTGACTGGGGCAGTCACTATGATGCAAAAGAAAGTTTCCCCTTGGGTGGAGGCACACATCAATCGTTGCTGGAATTCCACACTCGCAGTTACACCCAAATTCACCGCCGACGCGTTTCGGGCTGTTCCCCTTCTTCATGGGCGGTCTTTAAACAAATGGACGGCACGCAAGGACCACCAGCGTTTTCCCTCATCTCTTATATATATATATATATATATTACCTACTGGCGGTCGCCAGTAGGTAGATATAGTTAGGACCTATTTTCCATAGGAAATCCGCAACATTCTATTTGGAATAACGTTGGCGCCGATTGACGAATCTTCGCAAAATTTTCCAAACTTTTGGCCAGCTCCGGTCTGCTCCTATCCTGAAATTTTCACGGTGATTCGTCAAGCAGGGGCCTAGAAAAAAGGGGGGTCCCAAAACGTGTTTTCCCCATGCATTTTCCCATAGGACCTTTTGACGCAGCTACAGCTCGAACTGCTGAACGGAATTACACCAAATTTGGCAAAGAGGTAGTCCTCAGTTCAGACTCGTGCCTTTTGCTTAAATGGTGTAAATCCGTTCAGTAGTTCATGAGAAAATTAGAGGTAAAAGTACATATATATCTATGGCCTCGGAGGATCCGTGCACCCTATGCGCACCCAGCGCGCACCCTGCCATGCACAAGCTGTATTCTAATTGGCTGTCAACACTCCAGATCAGGAAGTGTTGGCAGCCATCTTGTGCCTCGGTAGAACCGAGGCACAAGAAACCTAAAAAACAAACGCGAAATACGCAAAAAGGGGGCAGGGTAGAAACACCCTGACTCCCTAGGCCTGCTCAGGGGGTCCCACAAGGAACCCCAGGGCCCAAAAAAGATTTTCTTTTTTTTTTATATCGGCGAGATTCGCACGCCCAGCGCGAATTTCGGCTGAAAATAAATAAAAAAAATCAGCGTGGGCCCCCATGCTGAATATGCTAATTTGCCCCCGGGGGGCCAAATCCCGGGGGCATAATAAAAACAAAAGTGTGGGGGATCCCAACCCCCCCACACTGCCCCAGGGACCGCCACCCCCCGGGGCTCGAACATAGTATATGCGGGGGGGCTCACGGCCCCCCCGCAGCCCCGGGGACCGCCACCCCCCGGGGCTTGATATATTTTGGGAAAAATGTTATACCAATGGGGTAACCCGGTAGACCACTGGACTCGGGTGTAAATTTTAGTACAAAAAAACAGTCACAGTGGAAATAACATTTACAAAATCATGTTAGCACATAAATTGCGAAAGTAAACAAATATTGTGACACCACCTACTGTAATCACAAATGACAGAATTTAATCAGATTGAGCAAGCATGAAGGGAACGAAGTCAACCTTTCATAAGACATAAAACATGTCAATGTCATTTTTACAAATACAGGCAGGTGTAAGTGAAGTGATGGGTGCAAAAAGGTTTGGGATAAGTGCTGACGATGTGAGGAGAGAAGGTTGTGCTTTTAGGAACATCCACAAATTATTAAGGAGCCTAAAACAGCCACTTAGCTGGCGATACACATAAATGCAAAAACATAAACAGAAAGCAGTTGCACAGTCACTGTCAATCTCATATGTTTAAAGAAAAACAAAGATAGTCGACGTTTCGACCCCTAACTGGACCACCAACGTGAAAGTCTTGGAAGCGGGGTCTTCATCAGGACCGAAGGGAGGAAGCCATGCTTACACCTGAGAACAATAGTTGGAATTAATAAGGTGTGTCTGAACTAACAACCAAAGGTATTGGTGGAGAATTTTAAGAGAATTAGTTACCAGCAACAGCAGGAGTGATTCAAGCTGGATAGTTAAATGATAGGCCACGTAAGCTCCTAAAAAGGTAAACAAACAAAGTACAACGAGGAGTGAGTCACCTCAAAAAGCTTAATGATACAATGGTGAGAAGCCGCCTAAGTATAGGGTACTCACCAAGGGGTGTGGAAGATTGGAAATCCTATGGTAATCTGAGTAAATCAGTAACGGCAACGGTTCAAACGTAACCAAAGCTGTGGAAACAGGAAATGGTTGAGATGAGGTTTAACCGAGGGCAAGTTATATCGGGCTTGATTCAGATAAACAATAAACTGGATAGGTGAAATCAGGACAATAGGAACTAAAAAGGCACACGGTGTATTAAACGTGTGTGCAACGGGCGGCTATAAATATAGAGGAAGATCCATAGAGGTACATTCTCCGATAGGAGTGAACGCGTAGGGACCGGGATAAAGAAATGCCTAGTCTGACACCGTAAATTAAATTGTAAACGGTACAAGCTGGTAATAGGGGCCGTGTTCAAGGACAAAACACCCATTACTAGGTAGCATGAACCCAAATAAAAATGCAATTAATGTTTAAACTGGGCAAAGTGACTATAAACAGCACCCAGCATGTCAAAGGACAGCTTGAAAGAGAGCCCCATAACGAGACAAACAACCGCGCTATGGTCGAGGGTTACATAACAGCAGCGCACAGACTTCGGTGTGACATACCTCCAGGGCAGCGTCGATTCAACTGACAGCTAACCCTGGGGGTAGTCACATGACCAAATAAATACCTGGAGACAAGCGTGTACGTGCAGCCTGAAGGTTGCCTGGGCGAGACTTGGAGGTGTGGCTGACAGGCTGGTGGTTTACGTGATTGAACCTGATCAGCAGCGCGAGGCTGACAGTCTCGAGGTTAGAAACTGAAACCCAATAAAGGCCCGGAGTAACATTCTTACGTGGGAGGCGTTACAGGATGAGAAACTGCCGAAACTGCAGCTTCCAGTGTGATCACAATAATTAATATTAACAGAAATGATGGCCACGCAGTGAATATTAATGCAATATGTGGCGTCTGCATGCAGCCTGAAAGGTTGCCTATTGGTTGGACGAGGCTTGAAAATGTGGCTGACAGGCTTGAGGTTTACGACTTGGTCCTAAACAAAATGAGGTTGACAAGCTCGTGGTTAAAAACTTGCACTTAATCAACAACACGAGGGACAATGTTCGACAGAGACATAAGCACAATTGAGGGGGAAGCATTATGAGATGATAGAATGCTGCTGAAAGTGTAAACATGATAATGAATATTTACAGACATGCACACGCAATGAATATTAAAGAAATATGGACACAGGTAACAACCTGAATGAATGCAGGCAAACTTTGTCTGATGCCAGATAGTTATATGCCATATAGCAAACACAAAAGGTGATGGAATACTGACTGCAAAGCAGCTCACAATCTGGAGACATCACAATCCACCTCAATGACAGTTCTACAATGCGCATTTAAACTCAGAGAGAGATTTTAAAGGAGGACCCCTGAGAAAACAACTAGACGGAATGAGAACGCCCATATGGTGCATCAAAGTTTGACATTAACAACATGTTGTAATGTACGTTGTGTAGAAAGCAAGATAGCAACGGACCTACGAATTACTCAGCAGAGATAATTGGGCATATGTCGTATCTATTTTGTTCAGGCCATTTTGAACAGATCCAAAGCGGTCCATCCATTTGCATTCCCGGATATTGAGGATTGTGCCTAAATCACCTCCCCTGACACCCAGTGAGATAACCTCTAGGACCAGCCATTTCATTGATTCAGGACGGTGGTTAAATGTTAAGAAATGCTCAATCATAGGAGCTCCTGTGGTACTACATCTTATTCTACTGCAATGCTGCAGGATCCGGCACTTGACCTTTTGAGTTGTCTGTCCTACATAGATTTTATTGCAGGGACAGACAATAGCGTAAATGACATTCTTGGTGTTGCAGTTAGTGAGAGTTTTTAAATTCACTGTACAATTGCCATGTTGGAATACCTTAGTTTCAATAGCGAGGTTACATGCTTTACAATGTCCGCATTTGACATGGCCTGTTGGGGCAGGGAGTTGCCACATTGAATCAATGGTCAATCTTGGAGGAGTTTCGAGGAAAGACTTCACCACATAGTCTCGAACATTTTTGCCTTTTTTTAAAGAATGCATTGGAGGTTCTGGGAGATGTAGTTCATCTGACACTAAATGCCAGTGTTTGTTCACAATGTGACGAATTTCATTGCTCCTTGTGCTGAAGGTGGTGACGCATATCAACCTGTTAGAGTCCTCAGAACGATCTTTAGGAGTTAGAAGAGCATCTCTGTGGTTGAACCAGGCTCTTTTTCGAGCCCTCTTAACAAGTCTTTTAGGGTAACCACGTTCGATCAATCTGCAGATTAAATCATCTGATTCAGTGAAAAAGTCCTCCTTCCGTGTACAGTTTCTCCTGATCCTAAGAAACTGGCCGAAAGGTAAATTGTCACGAAGGCCTCTCAGATGGTGACTCCCATATCTCAGAAGGGTATTCCTCTCCGTGGGCTTATGGTAAAGGGTAGTGTATAGGCATTCATCCGAATTCTTGATGGAAATATCAAGGAAGTCGATAGTAGACTTGGCTTTATTGATGGTGAACTGAATGTCACCTGATCTTTCATTGAGCCATTTGAAAAAGTTATTGAGTTCCAAGTCGGTGCCTGTCCAGATCATAAGGACATCATCGATGTAACGCTTCCAATACGTAACCTGCATTCTGAAAGGGTTCACGATGTTATTGACATAGGTTTGTTCAAAGTCATCCATGTACAGGATAGCCAGATCTGGAGCAAAGCTGGCCCCCATTGCTACGCCTTTGGTCTGCATAAAGTAGTCGTTCTGAAAGAAGAAGAAGTTTTGAGTCATAGCTATTTCCAACAGTTGGATGATAAAATCAGAAGGTACATGCATGGGTTGTATTCTTGTGTCCAAATATTTCAGCATTATACATAAAGCATGTTGTTGTGGGATGCTAGTGTATAGTGACACAATATCCAGTGTGACAAGAATTTGAGAATTTGGATTAAAGGGCATGCCATCGATCAAATTGATGACTTGCATAGTATCCCGTAGGTATGATCCTGTCTTTTCTGCCAGTGGTTTGAGGAAAAAATCAACATATTTACACAATGGTTCAAGGATTGAACCACACCCCGAGACTATTGGTCGTCCGGGCGGTTGTTCCTGGTTTTTATGAACCTTTGGTAAGGTATAGATGGTCGGAAGGCGAGGTTGTGTCTGATTCAGGTAGTGGAACTCCAAATTGGAAAGGAAGCCTTGAGCGAGGCCAGCTTGAGTTACCCGTAAGATCATGCTGCTAATTGTCTTTGTAGGGTTATGATTCAATCTGACGTAGCTCACACCATCATTCAATTGAGAATAGATTTCTTCCTTATAGTCCTCAACATTTTTAAGCACGATGGCTCCACCCTTATCCGCAGGTTTAATGACGATAGATCGATTATTTTTCAACCCATCCAAAGCTTCACGTTCACCGCTGGTGACATTATGTTTTACATACTTCTTGATGGAACAGGTCTTTAGCGCCTCTTTAAGTACAACACTCTCATAGGTCAACAAACGGTGGGACACCATCTGTGAAGTAGGTGTGAAGGAGGACGGTGTACGAAGACCAGTACACGATGTAGTGGGGCAGATTGGAGACTGACGAAAAAAGTATCGTAATCGTATTTTCCGGAAAAAACGGTGTAGCTCAGTTTGGAGATTTAATCTGTTAGGGTATGTAGTCGGGACATACGATAGACCCTTACTGAGAATCATATGCTCATCATTAGTCAATATATGATTTGACAAGTTCATGATGGGATCCTTCTTTGCGATTACCAGCGATACACCCGACGTCTCGTTTGGATTTCTCCGTGCTGCTCTTGGGGGAAGTGCACCTGTTTCTGGGCAGGATTCATTCCCTGCTGCTGAGCTCTGCCCCATCCCTGGCCTTGTTGGGGGTATCCACGGCCACGGCCTCTGTTCCAATTCCAATTTGCATTCCTTCCTCTTGGTGGTCTCCATTGTCTGTCCTCTAAAAAAGACGGTCCAGAAGGTGGGTAATAAGCCGCGTCCTCGCCTTGATAACCTAGGCTGGTTCCAGCTTGTTCGCTCTCACTTCCTGTGGATCCAGATGATTCGGAGAAGGTTGTGAACCTCCGATTGCCTCTATATCCGCCTCTTCCTCTGTTGAAAAAGCGACCCTGTTGATCTTGATTGTAATAATCGTCTTGCAAATAAGGATAGGTCAGTTTCTTATCGTAGAAGCGAATGTCTTTGGAAAGTTTATCCAACTTCTTAGCTTGAGTGTTGACGTCAAAATCTTTAATGGTTTTTTCAAGACGTTCTAACGCTTCTTTGGCATTTGTTAAGGCGTTATCAGTTGAAATTTCGCGTTTCAAATCAGTGATTTCCTTCATAAGTATTGCTACTTGTTCAAGGGCAGTTTCAACCCCCAAGACCATTCAGTGGCGTGAGCAGTTGTTGGCCACAAAACTAAAGCCCTCTTTGAACTTGGGTTGGTCTACAAAAATCGCAGGCTCATTCTTCACTTGCAACCCAACAGGTATGACGTTCGCCTGTAGGTATTTGGTCAAGAGATGTCCATGTAGTCTTGTGCGAATGAGCTTCTTCTCTAATCTCTCTAGTTTATTTATTTTCTCGTTAAGGGACACATCTATATTGGGGGTATTGGAAGTAATGAAAAGATTGGAAGGATCTTGGATGAGATTGGTAATATACTCCTCGGTATATGATAGTGTTTCATTTACCGACATAATGTGAAAGAAAATTGGTTTGCTGTGAGCAAATACCCTCGCAGGCCAAGCCTGCACTGCGAAGAATTTTATATCAATGGGGTAACCCGGTAGACCACTGGACTCGGGTGTAAATTTTAGTACAAAAAAACAGTCACAGTGGAAATAACATTTACAAAATCATGTTAGCACATAAATTGCGAAAGTAAACAAATATTGTGACACCACCTACTGTAATCACAAATGACAGAATTTAATCAGATTGAGCAAGCAAGAAGGGAACGAAGTCAACCTTTCATAAGACAGAAAACATGTCAATGTCATTTTTACAAATACAGGCAGGTGTAAGTGAAGTGATAGGTGCAAAAAGGTTTGGGATAAGTGCTGACGATGTGAGGAGAGAAGGTTGTGCTTTTAGGAACATCCACAAATTATTAAGGAGCCTAAAACAGCCACTTAGCTGGCGATACACATAAATGCAAAAACATAAACAGAAAGCAGTTGCACAGTCACTGTCAATCTCATATGTTTAAAGAAAAACAAAGATAGTCGACGTTTCGACCCCTAATTGGACCAGCAACGTGAAAGTCTTGGAAGCGGGGTCTTCATCAGGACCGAAGGGAGGAAGCCATGCTTACACCTGAGAACAATAGTTGGAATTAATAAGGTGTGTCTGAACTAACAACCAAAGGTATTGGTGGAGAATTTTAAGAGAATTAGTTACCAGCAACAGCAGGAGTGATTCAAGCTGGATAGTTAAATGATGGGCCACGTAAGCTCCTAAAAAGGTAAACAAACAAAGTACAACGAGGAGTGAGTCACCTCAAAAAGCTTAATGATACAATGGTGAGAAGCCGCCTAAGTATAGGGTACTCACCAAGGGGTGTGGAAGATTGGAAATCCTATGGTAATCTGAGTAAATCAGTAACGGCAACGGTTCAAACGTAACCAAAGCTGTGGAAACAGGAAATGGTTGAGATGAGGTTTAACCGAGGGCAAGTTATATCGGGCTTGATTCAGATAAACAATAAACTGGATAGGTGAAATCAGGACAATAGGAACCAAAAATGCACACGGTGTATTAAACGTGTGTGCAACGGGCGGCTATAAATATAGAGGAAGATCCATAGCGGTACATTCTCCGATAGGAGTGAACGCGTAGGGACCGGGATAAAGAAATGCCTAGTCTGACACCGTAAATTAAATTGTAAACGGTACAAGCTGGTAATAGGGGCCGTGTTCAAGGACAAAACACCCATTACTAGGTAGCATGAACCCAAATAAAAATGCAATTAATGTTTAAACTGGGCAAAGTGCGTATAAACAGCACCCAGCATGTCAAAGGACAGCTTGAAAGAGAGCCCCATAACGAGACAAACAACCGCGCTATGGTCGAGGGTTACATAACAGCAGCGCACAGACTTCGGTGTGACATACCTACTAAAATGATATATTTTGGGGTGGGGGCTCTCAGGCCCCCCCAGCCCCGGGGACCGCCACCCCCCGGGGCAACTTGTACCTGTATGGCTAGTAACATGTATTAAAAAATACTGAAATCCAAGGAGCCAAAAAGAAGAATAAAGGACAATAGAAAATAAATTTCAAGATTTCCTGTACTTTCATGACATACCATTGTTACAGCTGTCATCCCATTATATGAAATGTGTGCTGGGGTTACTGTTTTTTTCAACTTGTAACTGTGGGAGGGGGGCCACGCGTAACCCCTCCTGGAGCCTTGTATAGGCCCTGGGGCCCGCCACCCCCCAGGGCCGGCTCCTGCAGTGTCCCGGGGTGCCCATCCCCGGGACACTGCTGTTTGAAATGGCAGGGCGGGAGCCTCGCGGCTCCCGCCCTGCCATTGCAAACTGCTTTGCTCCATTGAAGCGAGAGCAGGGAAACCTGCTCTCGCTTCAATGAAGCAAAGCTGATTGCTTTTCCACATGGGGAGCAGCATGTTAGCTGCTCCCCATGTGGAAAAGCAATGCCGACTCCCGCAGGATGCGGGGAGCCAACTGGGACCGTGGTGGGATTGGGGATGGGGTCCCCGGGGCCATAAGTGGCCTGGAAGGGGGGCCACGCGGCCCCCCTCCACCATTAAAAAATAAATAAATAAATAAAAAATGTCAGGCCCCAGGGGATGGGGTCCCCGGGGCCTTAAAGTGGCCAGAGGAGGGGGGCTATGGCGCCCCCCTCCATAAATATATCCCCAAAAAAAAAAAGGGGATGGGATCCCGGGGCAAATTATGGCCTCGGGAGGGGGGCCACGCGGCCCCCTTCCCGATTTAAAAAGAAATTGGGGGTAGGCCCTGGGGGATGGGGTCCCCAGGGCCAAAAAAATAGAAAAATGGGAGCCCCCCTTCTAAAGCAAAGAAAAAAAAAAAAGACGGGATCGGGAGGCCATGCCCCCTCCTTACACCACTCTGCAAACGCGCCCCCTGGCACATGTCCAGAGGGGGAACTAATTCCCCTTGAATACTGGGGGTCCCTGGGAGCCAACTAGCCCACCAGGAACCTCCAGTATGCGCCAGGGGGCTGCGTTGCAGAGAGGTGTAATGAGGCCACGCCCCTTTTTACACCTCTCTGCAACGCAGCTCCGTGGCGCTTACTGGAGGTACCTGATGGCCTAGTTGGCTGCCAGGGGACCTCAGGATTCAAGGGGACTTAATCCCCCTACTTAAAACGCGCCACTGGCACGTTTGCACAGTGGTGAAGGTAGGGGGCGGGGCCTGAGGTGATACTGTGCAAACACGCCCTGTGGTGCGTTTAAGTTGGGGAATTCATTCCTCTTCAATCCAGAGGTCCCCTAGGGGCAAACTAGCCCACCAGGTACCTCCAGTAAGCGCCACAGAGCTGCTTTGCAGAGTGTTGTAAAAAGGAGCGTGGCCTCTTAACACCTCTCTGCAACGCAGCTCCCTGACGCATACTGGAGGTACCTGGTGGGCTAGTTGGCCCCCAGGGGACCGCAGTATTGAAGAGGAATTAATTCCCCGCCTTAAAACGCGCCACAGGGCGTGTTTGCACACGTCACCTCAGGCCCCGACCCCTTCCTTCACCATTGTACAAATATTCCTCTAAAATCAGCCGAACTACGTATTACGATTTACTCACCTGTTATCAGGAGATAACCTAGTGCTGCATCTTTTAGACCAGCACTAACCCTGAAAAAGTAATTCTAAGCGTACTTAACAGTAACTTGTATTTCCTTCCATAGGAATCCATTGTGTGCTTTTAAGCAGAAAAGTTTCTAAGTGTCTATTTTCACAAACTAAAAATATTCCTAAAAAATCGTCTGTATGACTTAAACACATTCTTTGAACTGTTTACAGGAGATTCACCTGTGCTGGATCCAGGATCCACCACTGAGTAAGAAAAAGTAACGATAACACTACTTACCTGCTAAGTGAATTTTCTGCCGTAGGATACCATTGGTGATTCTATGTGAAAAATGTTCTAAGTGTCAACTTGTAAAATACAATAATAATCCTTAAAAATCACTACTGTAACCAAAACGCTTTTACTCAACTGTTTACAGGAGATGTCCAAGGACTGGATCTAGGATCCAGTCCTGTGGTTAGAAAAGTAATCCATAAAGTAACTAATTGCATTTGACTAGAAATTCACATTGAGCTCAATGTTGCTTTGTGTTTGAAATTGTGTTGCCCATTGCAACAACTGTAACTACTGTACTTAAGTCTATTGCCTATTTGCAAAGTATTTAAACTAAAGTAATTCATTCTGAGAAAGTATATTTTGTATTGTAATGCATAATGTAATTTAAAAAATAAAATATCTAAAAATAAACAGTTTAAAAAATGTAGTAAATCAGTATAAAAAAAATCAGTATAACAATTAATACATTAAAATTGTCATTTACAAAACCTTTGAAATTCACTGAAAAAACCATAGGTTTCAGGCCTGATATAGTTAGGAATTAGCATTTAAAAAACCTTTGAAATTCACTGAAAAAACCATAGGTTTCATGCCTGATATAGTTAGGAATTAGCATTTAAAAAACCTTAGAAATTCACTGAAAAAACCATAGGTTTCAGGGTCGCTATAGTTAGCTGGGCATTTCACTCGAACAAAACCATTGAAATTCCTCCGATATACTTAGCTGTACTAACTACATCTTGCGCGCCCGCAATCCACTGCTGATGATGTCACATATTACATCATTCATGACATGGTCAGTGACATCACTGATGACATCTCAAATGACATCACTGATGACTTAACTGATGACATCATCCACGTGACAATCAGATACACCTCATCATACACTAGTATAACCTTTCATCACTCACTGTAAAATACAGAGTGCCAGATTTAAAACCATTGACACACCAATACAAGTTTCTAAACACCCACTCAGTGATTTCTAGATCTACACACACATCTAATCACTTACCTATAGATTCACTCATACATGCTGTCAATGATCAATAGAACACTATCAAATATACTTATACACCTATATCGACATTACACACCAGCACACATCCTTTTTTTTTTCTTTTTTCTTTATTAGTTTTTCTATCATCAGACAGCCAAGACAAAAACAGTAAATATATAACAGAGTAAATATAAATATACCATCAGCCGAATAAATCCATAACAGATAAAATCAATAGGTTAGCAACGAACAAAAAATTAAATTTGTAGCCAGTTAGAAAATGGAGTCCATAGTTTCTGGCCAATTAGTCTCCTTCTCTTGCCCTTTGTTTTATAAACGGCCATTTCCAGATGATAAACGGATAATAATCTAGCTTGCCAGTTACTAATAACAGGTGGTTCGGTGTCCAACCATTGAGTTGTAATACAACACCGAAAAATTGACATACAAGGCCATTGCTAGGTATTTTATCTCCTCCAGCCAATCTAGCTGCGGAAAGCATTCTTTTAAAACTGTTGTTCCTGCTTATGAACTTTTAACTCTGCTTATTTGCACATGTTTGACCAATGCCATATTTGCACAGTGTTCTAAATCGTTTTAAATATCTCATACTGTTGTACCTCTGTTAACTGCTGCCTCGCCTGCTTCGCTCCCCTGACCCCGTTCCGTCACGGCTGGTGCCGATTGAGCGGAGGGTCGTCGGGGCTAGTACTCACTTCCGGCTGTACCGGACATTGCAGGTTAGCGTTCCAGCCTCGCACGCCTCGCACGCCCCCCTCGCTATTTAATCTGACTGAGGGCGAGGACGCGCGCAGCGCTGCTTAGTGTACGAGGCCATTGCTAGGTATTTTATCTCCTCCAGCCAATCTAGCTGCGGAAAGCATTCTTTTAAAACTGTTGTTCCTGCTTATGAACTTTTAACTCTGCTTATTTGCACATGTTTGACCAATGCCATATTTGCACAGTGTTCTAAATCGTTTTAAATATCTCATACTGTTGTACCTCTGTTAACTGCTGCCTCGCCTGCTTCGCTGCCCCTGACCCCGTTCCGTCACGGCTGGTGCCGATTGAGCGGAGGGTCGTCGGGGCTAGTACTCACTTCCGGCTGTACCGGACATTGCAGGTTAGCGTTCCAGCCTCGCACGCCCCCCTCGCTATTTAATCTGACTGAGGGCGCGGACGTGCGCAGCGCTGCTTAGTGTATTTTATCTCCTCCAGCCAATCTAGCTGCGGAAAGCATTCTTTTAAAACTGTTGTTCCTGCTTATGAACTTTTAACTCTGCTTATTTGCACATGTTTGACCAATGCCATATTTGCACAGTGTTCTAAATCGTTTTAAATATCTCATACTGTTGTACCTCTGTTAACTGCTGCCTCGCCTGCTTCGCTGCCCCTGACCCCGTACCGTCATGGCTGGTGCCGATTGAGCTGAGGGTCGTCGGGGCTAGTACTCGCTTCCGGCTGTACCGGACATTGCAGGTTAGCGATCCAGCCTCGCACGCCCCCCCTCGCTATTTAATCTGACTGAGGGCGCGGACGCGTGCAGCGGCGCGCCAATAGCAAGCCCGTCTGCGCCCGTCCGCGCTAAGTCCGCTGCACGCTGCCAGTCCCCCTGTGCCTTTATTTTTAACATGCCAACATATACACGGGAGGGGCTTCTTTCCTATCGGGATCATTCAGTCTGCACGCCCCACCTCTTTCATCCTGGCTCTCCTATGGTGCAATGCCCACACTGTGGCTTCGTGACTACTGAGAACTCCTTACCCCCTGACAAGCTAATACACCTTAAGGTGTTTAGTTTGAACTGTAGGTCCCTGGTCAGTCACTATGAGGATATCTACGACCTTCTAGCTGACCAGACTCCTGACCTATTGTTTCTTACGGAAACATGGCTAACTAAAGATACTCTAGCCATTCCGACTCTGTCCCTTCCACCAGGATACTTAATACAAATTCAGAACAGACCTGTAAAGAGAGGGGGCGGTCTAGCAGTGATTTTTAAATCCTCTTTTTCCTGCTCGCTCTCCCCGGCGAATATTGCGGACTGTGAGAGCTCTCTCTTCAAGATTAAGATCCTGGATACCTTCACTCTAACCGGGCTTCTGATTTACCGCCCTCCTGGCCCTGTAAGTTCCTTTCGGGAATCCCTGGTGGCCACTGTCTCTACTATGACTCTGAATTCCGCTAACTTCAGCCTATTGGGAGACTTAAACCTTCACTTTGAATGCAGTGAGACCACCACGGTGAGAGGCCTCCTAGATGATTTAGAAGCATGCCAACTTACACAGCTTGTTAAAGGGCCCTCTCATGCAGCAGGCCACTTATTGGACCCAGTGTTTTCAAACATTCCGGCTATTATCGCCTTCCTTCCAAGTCCTCTTAGTTGGACGGACCATTATTTGGTTCATATTTCCATTAAGGTAGCTGATAATTTCAAAAGACAGCTCCCTCCTCCTACCCCAAGGCGCCCATGGTACAAACTAGACAGTAGTCTGTTTATAGACAACTTGAAAACCACATGCCCTGTCTGGTCGGTGAATATGGAGGAAGCAGATGCCGCATACAGAGAGTGGATTAATAAATCTCTAGACCAGCTGATTCCCGTGACACTGTCCAAGTCCAAACGTGGACGACCTCATCTCTGGTATTCAGAGACACTTGCTGATAAAAAAAAAGCAATGTAAGCTGCTTGAACGCGCCTGGAGAAAATCTTATGACCCCCAAGCCAAAATTAAATTCAGGTCTGCAACTAAAATGTACCATAAACTAATAAAAAAAGCTAAGGCTAGATACTATACTGACATGATCCTGTCAAGTGCAAATCAATCTAAAACAATATTTTCTATGGTAAAAGACATGACTAAGCTACCAGAAGGCCCCAGTAATATGATTACTTCCAATGCTCACTGTAATGAGATTGCCACCTTTATAAAGCACAGGGTATTTATAAGTCCTTTCCCTTGACTGACGCAAGCCCCGATTCTACCATAGTCGAGACCTTACAAGATCTTCCACATTCTCTCCGCACCCTTCCTTCTATTTCAGCGGACCAGATGGATAGGCTGACTGTAAAAATTAAATCCGGATCCCCTGAGGATCCTGTAAAACCTGAAATGGCGCGACTTCATAAGGATCCCATTCTGTTAGAGGGTTTGAATCTGATCAATAAAACCCTGGATTCAACCACAATACCTAGATCCTGGAAGCATGCTAAGGTCGTCCCTCTATTAAAAAAAACCACTTTGGATCCTTCCAAGCCGGAAAATTTCTGACCGATATCCTTGCTACCTTATCTATCCAAGATAGGGGAATCTCATGTCAATTCCATTTTGATTAACTATCTTGAGGTCAATGGAATTTTAGACGACTCCCAAAACGGTTTTCGGGCGAATCATAGTACAGAATCGGCCCTATTAGCCGTTACAGAACAACTGAGGGAGGTACAGGACCAAGGTGGTACAGCGGCACTGGTCCTGTTGGACCTGAGTGCAGCATTCGACACGGTCTCCCATGAGATCCTCTTAAGAAGACTGTGGGAGATCGTGGTCCGAGATGGAGCCTTAGAGTGGTTCGTTTCATTTCTGACGGACCGCTCCTTCCAGGTCCATGCTCCACCGTATAAATCAGGAAGGTCTCCGTTATGTTGTGGCATTCCCCAGGGGTCTGCACTTAGCCCCACTCTATTTAATGTGTACGTCCGCCCCCTGGCCGTACTGGCCAGAGCTCGTAACATCAAATTAACATCTTATGCGGACAACACACACTTTATCTTCTCCTTCTCCAGTGATACCAACGCCGATAAAATTAAATTCCAGGAAGATCTATCGGCCATTGCAAACTGGATGACTGAAAATCGTCTCCAGCTTAATTCATCCAAGACGGAGGTACTACTGGTTGGAAAGGAGATTAAAAAATGGGACGATCAGTGGTGGCCGTCTGCATTGGGCCCTGCACCCACCCCTAAGAAGGAAGTCAAAAACTTGGGTATTATGGTCGATAACCGACTAGACCTTGATTCCCACGCCAAAAAGGTGGCAGGCATGTGCTATGGCCGTCTACGGTCTTTGAGACCCATTTTGGGTTTTTTCGAACCCCAAGTCCGTCAGATGATCATTCAGGCCATGGTGCTGTCGAACATTGACTATTGCAATGTCCTCATGCTGGGCTCCAATCAATCCACAATTTACAGACTTCAAAGAGCTCAGAATGCAGCCGCACGTAGTCTGTTCGGTTTGCCAAAAAATTGTCACATCTCCCCCATCCTTCATCGCCTGCACTGGTTGCCTGTAAAGCAGCGCATTCAATTCAAGGCACTTTGCCTCATTCATAAAATTCTCTATTCCTCGGGTCCCAAAATTCTGTAAAATCTAAGTTCTCTATATGTCCCTACTCGGGCTCTCCGTTCTGCAGATCTGTTTCTGGCCCACATTCCTAAGATTCGGAGGAGCAGAGCAGGAGGCCGATCCTTCAGATATTTGGCCCCAAAATTGTGGAACACAATCCCGCTTGAAGCTCGTGCTATCATCCTCCATATCTGTTCTAGTGCTATCTCTACTAGTTTGTGCGCCCAAAATAATTAGTTCTGCAGTAATTTGTGTTTGAACACCTAATCGAGTAGACAAAAAATACTCTATATCTCTAATAAATTGGATTAATTTTGGGCACAAAAAAAACATATGTATAGTATCTGCAGCAATGAGTCCACATCGGTTACATTTATTCACTCTGTCATGTGCCCATTTGGCAAGTTTAGCGGGTGTATAATATAAATCATAGATGGACATAAAGTGTTGGCTTATTAACGATCCACTATATAGCGTTTTAGTGGATATTTCTATAATTCTATACATATCAATTCCTTCCAAACCAAATTTTAATTGCCATTTATCTTCTAACGCTAATAAATCATCCTGTTGCTTTGCTAACATTAATTGATAAATATAACCAATTCTCGATCTTTTCCATAATGCTTCGATAAGCTTAACTTTTTGAAGCAAAATGTGATTGTCAGCTCTTTTTCTATCTAAATAGCTGCGAACCTGTAAAAACTTAAAAAATTCTAACCGAGAGATATCATATTTTTGCTGCAGGTATGTGAAGG
Organism: Triturus cristatus; assembly: GCF_964204655.1. NCBI lineage: Eukaryota > Metazoa > Chordata > Amphibia > Caudata > Salamandridae > Triturus > Triturus cristatus. The sequence continues at coordinate 1,400,325,778 of NC_140589.1, forward strand.
AGGATATCTGTTGACCATCAAATAGGTCTCCCAATTGACTTATGCCAGCCCGATACCATCTGAGCATAATTGCATCTTTGAAAATGTCTGGTAACAAAGGGCAATTAATTATTGGAGTATAATAATTTAAATTAGAACTAAGTCCAATTCTTTTTTTGATTTTCCTCCAGATCTCAAAAGCAGTTATAATAATTTTAAATTTCGTTTTTTTATAATAACTAGGCTCAATAATGCGTACCAAGCACTGACGAGCCTCTTCTCCTAATACCATCTCATATATTGATGGTCTTATTGATTCATCCAAATTTATTTCGCTAACAAGTAAAACACCCATATTCTGTAAAAAAATAGACCAGAAATATAGCTGAAAATTAGAGATTGCCCAGCCCCCTCTATTTCTTGGTAAAGTACATTTTTTCAAAGCTCTTCTGGATCTGTGGTAACTCCAAAGAAACCTAGAGGACATTCTTTCAATTCGATTAAATATAGAGGTAGGAAAAAGTAAGGGAATAGTACGAAATAGATACAAAAATTTAGGAAAAATGAGCATTTTCAGCACATTGCTGCGACCATATAACGATAAATGGAGATTATCCAGCCTTTCTAAAGTTTTGTTTGCAGTGGCAATTACCGGATCCGTATTTAAGCAAACTATCTTGTCAATATCAGCTGATATTTTTATACCTAGATATATGGCCTCAGTCTCAAAATGCATATCATGTGGTCGTCCTGAATCTGAATGAAGTAGTTGAGTCTTAGAAACATTTAGCTTATATCCAGAATGTCTACCGAATTCTTCCGACGCTTCTATCAACTTAGGTAAAGCAGTCTTTATATCCGTAGTAACTATAGCAATATCGTCTGCGTATGCAAACACCTTATAAGCTATGTCGTGTATCCGAACCGGTTTAATTCCAGCATTATTATCCAAACTATTTAAAAAAGACTCAATATACAGAGCAAATAACAATGGCGACATGGGACAGCCTTGTCTTGTTCCCCTAGTAATTATTATATTACCGGAAAGCCGACCAGCAATGCGCACCACCGCTTTAGGGTTTTTATATAGAGCCTGAATTGCTTTAATAAACTCAGCCGGAAAACCCTTCCAAGCTAAGGTTGACCATAGAAACTTCCAACAGACCCGTTCAAACGCTTTTTTGGCGTCTAACAGAGCCACTGCAACCGGAGACTCAGAGACCTGTGCCCAGTCGAACAAGGAGATAATTCTTTTAACATGATCTGTCGTGTCACGCCGCATAATAAAGCCATGTTGTCTCTTAGATACCAACAGGGGCATAAGATTATTTAACCTATTTGCAATAATTGTTTAGTAGATTTTACTATCCGCATTAAGGAGAGATATGGGTCTATAAGATCCCATATCAATTTCTTTCTTCCCTTTTTTTAGAGAAATTACTATAGTGGCTTCTGACCATGAGTCCAGAGGGCTACCAAGAAAGGATTGTTGACATACTGCCAACAATTCTTTTTTCAATATATTTCTAAAGGTACGATAAAACTCTAAAGGAATCTGATCCGGACCCATTGCCTTACCCTGAGCTAGTGCTAGTATAGCTTTTTCCACTTCCTCCAACGTTATTGGGGCGGATAAGGATATTTTCTTGCGCTCCGTGAGTCCTATAATTGCATCTCCCTTCAGATAGTCTTCCCCGTCATAATCAGGTGCCTCACTTAACGGAGCACTATAAAGAGATTGATGAAATTCTTGAAAGGCCACCAAAATCTGCTCTCTTGTATCTTGAATAACCCCATTGGCATCCATGATTTTAACTATGTCATTATAAACAGCTTTTTGTCTTAATCTTTTAGCCAGTACTTTTCCAGTTTTTTCACCAAATTCATATACTTGCTCCTTATATAATTTAAATTTTAAAGCAATTTTGGCTGCTATATTAGAATATACTTTAGCCCTATTAACAGTCAGTTCTCTTTGAGCCAATTCTGAATCCCCACCAGACCTAATTGCTTCAGCCAATTTATGCTCAGCCAACATAACCATCTTGAAATCGTTTTTATATTTAGCAATCGACTTTTTACGTCGTGACGAGGAAAAGCTGAGGGTTTCCCCCCGAACTACCGCTTTAAATGCATCCCAAGTGATTTTGTTAGATGCCGTTCCTTTATTAAAAAGGAAAAATTCCTTTATCACTTTGAGCATAAATTTACAATATTCCTCGTCCAAAAGCAGACTCCGTTCAAAAGACCATGTATGATTTCCTAGCTCGAATTGTGATTTAATGAATAAATCCAGAACTAAAGGATTATGGTCTGATACAAGTTTAGGTAAAATCTCTAGCTCAAGTTTTCCTAAAAGTTGCGATGAAACAAAAAAATAATCTTATCTCACAAATTTATTATGAGGAGCAGAGTAAAAAGTATACCCTAACTTATTTCCATGAATTGCATTCCAGACATCGGACAGACCGTGATCTATAATTAAGTCCCTTAGCGCTGCGAATAAGCGTGGCTTCCTCCCATTATATAGAGAAGTCGTCCTTACATTTAAATTCGCATCCAAATGGATATTCATGTCTCCACATAAAGCTAGAGGTTGTGGCCATTGAGCTAGTTCTAAGTTAAGGAAATGTATAAGTTCCGTATCATCCAAATTGGACCCATATACATTACATACCGTAAATCTAAATTGTCCAATCTGAAGTAAACTAATCACCCAGCGCCCCCATTTATCTTCTGCCGATTTTACACATACACCTAAACCTCGTCGCTTAAGAATTGCTACCCCTCTCTTCACCCCTGTTTGTTTAGAACAAACAACTTCCAATCCAAGTTTGCTCAAACATCCCCTTTTATCCCAAGCGACATGAGTTTCTTGTAAGCAAAGTACATCGACATTTATGATCTGAATAAATTTAGCCAATACATCTCTCTTTTTCACGTCATTTAACCCACAAATATTGAGCGTACAGATTTTTAATTTCCTGGCCATATTACAGAAATAATGTTTTGAAAATCACTCAGATTTAGAGCTAAGATAGTGTACTGTTCAAATATTTGCATAATTCTAGCATAACATCTAATACTTGCCACACCAAAGAAAATATATATCCCGGCCGTCGATGATTTTTTCCCCTCCAAACACCCTTTACCCATCACCCCCCCTCACACCATCCCCTGTGCCCCAGACCAAACACCCCCCCCCACCCAAACCACCCATCCCACCCAAACAAGCATATGAGGCATATGGACAAATAAGCCCTAATAAAGATGGACTACCAATCTCCTTCCCCCGATTAAAAGAAGAGAGAGGACATATTAAAGCATTTAAGCTAGACCCTCTTTAGACTCCCCCCCCTTATAGATTCAATCCCTAATTACAGAGAATGTAAAAATTCTTTCGCTGCAATTTCAGAAAAGAAAAACCTTGTCTGACCCTTAAACATGACCTTGAGCTTGGCGGGATTTTGCAGATATGCAGTGGCTCCTTTCCCTTGAAAGCCAGGTATTAGTTGACGCAAATGCCAACGCCTTGAGACTGTTTCTTTACAGAAGTCAGGTCTAACAAAAAAATTGCAATCTTTTGCCACTCTCCTTTTATCAGGTCTAGCAAGGCCAAACACAGCTTCTCTAGCTAAAAAGTTACCAAATCGGACCAAAATAGCACGCGGTCTATCCTCCTCCCCCAGCCTAGCCTTTCTGGCAATAAAAGGAATCCTGTGAGCCCTCTGAATCTCTATTGACCAGTCCCATAAAGGTCAGCTCCGGAAAAGCATCTGCGAACAAGTCACATACAAATTTCCGCACATCGGCTTCTTCTTTTTTCTCCGGAATGCCTAAAATACGGAGGTTCTTCCTTCGAGCCTGATTTTCCAGTTCTGCAAGTTTAAAAGCTATATCATCCTTATGTTCTCTAATGGAGCTTAGCTCCGTTCTCTGCGCCGCCACAGTATCTTCTAATGTAGAGATTCTTGATTCTGCTTCAGTCATCCTAAGAGCCGTATCAGAGCAAATCTTAATTGCCCGCCGTACAGAGTTTTGCACTTTCCGACAGGTAGCTTGCATACGAGCATTCTCTGATTTGATCTCGGCTCTATGTTCCAACATAGTATTATAAATCGTTGACAACGTGATCTCCTGACTCAATGATTGTATAGTAGAATCATTCTCCATATCGAGCCTTGGGATAACATCCGACAACATCCCAACCTTCGGACATTCTGAAGACGCCAGACCTCTAGGCATATCACTACTAGAAAGTTGCCCATTGCAGTTATCAGGTCGCTCTTTTCCTTTCTTAGCTTTTTTTTTCACAGTAATTATCGGAGCATTGGTAGAATCTTTGCTCAAATCAGCTTCGTCCTCCGTACTATTATCTATTTCATTTTCAGACCAGTCTTTGCTGCTTTCGTCTGACGAAAAATCTGACAAAGAATAAAAATTATCGGGAGTCTCTAGAGAGCCAGCACTAGCTTGTAATGGAAGTTCTTTGTTTAATCCAGATAAACCTGTTTGTGGTGTCAAATCAGCAGGCCTACCGATTAATTCATCAGGCAGCGGAGCTTCCCGTACTACATCTCCCAGAATACCACTATCCGAATTAAGTGCAGGCTGGATTTCTTTCAGTGGCTGTTCAGCTGTTATGGCTAAGTTTGAGAGATTAGAAGAAAACAGTGCACCAGCACACATCCTAATCACTTATGAAGTCATCCTACTCACTTATGCCAACAATGGATCATACTTACTTTTACTTAGCTATACACTTATAAAAACACCACTTCATCTATTCATATAGATAATGCTCATACTTAGTGTGTTATGAAATCACTATTACAACTATACAGTTATCCATACAGTCACTCATACAATCACTGAGTCTTATGTATACTTATTTATATACAACAACTGACACATACACTGGCTTTTATTTTTCTAGTTTGTTGGACATGTACCCAAACAACTGTTATAACATGTAGTTTTAACCTCATATACCTACTGAATCAACTATTCACACATCTTTGGGCAGCCACACACCCCCCACCGAACCACAGACACATTCACTCTGCCATACAAATACTCAGTTAACTAATCAATAAATAATATAGACTTTCACGTAGCTAGTAACCAACTAGTGCAGCGGTTTACACAACAACTGACAAAGTGATACAGATATTCACACAGTTTAGTCACTATCCAATATATTTAGTGAGACACTATAAATTAGTCAAGTAAACAGTCAATCACACTGCTACTAAATCCTCCATCCAGATATTTATATTTACATATCCACTCATTCTTCAATGCAAATTGCTATATATATTATACATATTTAAATAACGAACCAAACCACATTCACTGGATGATGTCATCAGTGATGTCATTTAAGATGTCATCAGTGATGTCACTGACCACGTCATGAATTATGTAATATGTGACATCATCAGCAGTGGATTGCAGGCGCGCGAGATGTAGTTAGTACAGCTAACTATATCGGAGGAATTTCAATGGTTTTGTTCGAGTGAAATGTCCAGCTAACTATAACACCCCTAACACCTATTGTTTTTTCAGTGAATTTCTAAGGTTTTTTAAATGCTAATTCCTAACTATATCAGGCCTGAAACCTATGGTTTTTTCAGTGAATATATATATATATATATATATAGATATATAGATATATATACACAGAGAGAGAGCGAGAGAGAAAGAGAGAAAGATATTAAGAGAGGATACTCTGAGTGGGTGGGAAAAATGATAACTGTGTATCCTTTTTGTTCTAAATGAATACCAAATTTAGTTTTGCTTTTTGGGATGCAATCTTAAGATCAGGTTCTCTTTTCTGTGTATATCTCTGGTGGTAGTTTTAATAGGAACTGTCTAAATGGCCACCTAATGGGAATTGCGATTGTGTTTAACTTTGGTTGAGTAAAGGTTGGATAACAAATATGGAACCTTTTGGTTGAATCAGGATTAATGGATCCAGGTGCAAAGTAGAGCTGGTTGAGACTTCACTGATGAGAGGAGGTATGAGACATTGATTGGAGAAAAGGACTAGCCGAAAAATATTTGTGAATGTTCATAAAAATAATTTCTTGTTAAAAGTTCAGTTACGGTTTGTAAACTATTCAGTTTTTTTATAAACAAATTTTATTTGGTTTTTATAAATGAAATACAAATAAATTAGGAAATCTTGAACAAAAATAAAGCTTCTCATTTTCAGTGTCAGTCCCTCCCCTCTCCCACCCACCGTCCCCGCAAATCAAACCACATTAAAATGCAAAGAATGCAACGTTGAGGACAACCCATAATACTCCTACCATTTTCCCCAAATTTTTGAGAATTTCTTTCGGACATCCCCTGGCAATATAGATCGGTTCCTCCTGCTCAGCACACCAATCCATACCAGCATGCCATTGCTTCAATTTCGGCGGGTTGGTTTGTTTCCAAGGTTGCACTATGTCCCTTTTGGCCACCAGGCAGGGTCGCCAGTCCGACCAGAAGTCTATTGCCACAGGATTCCCAAAGTTGTCCATTATACCCAGCAGTGCCATCTTTGTGGTCAGTTGGATCAGGGTGGCAAGGATGGCAGGGAGGGTAGCGCTAATCCAGGACCAATAACGAGTTATCTGCGGTCATTGCCACACCATGTGAAAGAAATCTGCTGAGATTGACAGCGGGCACATCCAGCATATGAAAGGATACCTTTGTAACCCAGTCGTTGGGGAGTTATATAGGTTTGGTGTAGGTTATACAATTGGATTAAACGCAGGCAGCTCACATCGCTAGCTCTCTAGGAGCCATACATGCATCCCACCCCTCAACCTCCTCCGGTTCCCAAATCCATTCCCCATTTCTGGTGAAGCGATTCCAGTGTCTCTGGGGCATTACCTATAAGGGCATGGTATAGTTGAGAAGTACCCCCACGTCCCATTTCCCCCAGACTATTCTGTTTTTATTGAGTTTTCTTATACGTAACATAGTAAAGCAGGTCATCAAACAACTGCATTGATAGTGGTTTCATAAAAAAAGGAGTGTGTTTAATCATATTTTTGCCCAATGTATAGAGGCAATCTATTGTCCCCCCTCATAAAGCCTGATAACTAGATTAACCAGTATAATGATTTGTAGCGCTCTTAATTTGGGAGGTGGTCGTAGTGATATATGTGCAAAGCCTCTAAAGTGCTGCAAATGGCTCTATGCTAAGTGTAAAAAGACAGGTGCTGCTCCCAAGTGTGAAAGACTGAGAGTCTGCAGTTTAAGGTGACCCGATAGGTAGGTGCCTGGTAACAACTTAGCTTCGTCCATAGATGGGCATCTCTTGTAAAGTTATTACTGAATATAACAATCACCATGAATTTTCCCTACTTATCATGCTTAATCTTGAACCCACCTGCTCCTTAAATGAGGAAGAGGTGTGTTAAGCAGGTAAAAACTTAATCTGCTAGTTAAGTCATTAGCTGTTGAATATATGAAACATATACTTAACAGGTAACACACCTGGCGCAACTGGATCTGCTTCCTACCCTTAACAGAATGCTAAAAATGACAACGATTGCAGACTTGGCAATAGCATCCATATTTAAGTACCGACTGTTAATGGAGAACTGCCTTTTGTTTTTCAGGTCTTCATGCTGGATACCCAGTGCTCCCCGAAGACTCCCAACAACAAGGAGGGATTTGAACATGCTCAATCCTGTGTGCTTATTATTGAGCTGCCACCGGATGAAAAGCCCAATGGGCACACACAGAAAAGGTATACCCTGTGTGCCGTATCACACCTGCGTGCTGCAGTCCTACTGTATAGTGTGTAGCAGTGCTTAATTTGTAAAATAAGATAAATGCCAGGGCTCTCGTTAGGAGGCCACTGCATCTTGCACCGCACATTGCCCCTGCCATGCTGCCAGCGATAATAAAAATACAACTATTGACCATCACACTTCTACAAGTGTGACAATTTGGACTATTTCAGGCGCTAAAACTTAAAAGAATGGCATGAGCAGCAGGTAATAGTCATTTTTAATGTATATTGAATGAATAATTACCTGTTGTTGTGGTCGTCTTCAAATTAGCCAGACACTGCCACCTTGTGGCAGCTGTCAAAAGCGCCGGTGTTGAAAATTAAGTGCTGGTGCCGAGCACCGGAAACCACAGGCTCAAATTAAGCACTGGTCTGTATTGACAGCTTAGACTAGGCGATAAATATTATGTTTATGCATTGATGGAGTGTACCAGGTGTGGCTCCTGAATATCGAGTCCAGGATACAGTGAGACTGTAATATCTTAGGCAAAATATCAAAAGGTAAGTATGAATAGAGTCTCTGTACCTAACACCACATATATGTATTCTAGTGGTCTATATGCATCTTCAAGTCACATAGATATGGAGTTAAGAATGTCAAATCTGTACTTCTTTCTTTCCTCCTTACCATTCGATATTTTGTGTCTCAATATTTTGACCACGATATTAGTGCGCCGCGATATTCTTGCGCTCTATATTCAAGAGCACAATCATGTGTCAGGACTTGCTACCAGAGAAGTGTCCAGACCACATTGTGAAGAGCTTGCTGTGTTCTTTACCTCAAGAGACCGCAGGACACAAGTGGGGCTTAGAGAAATTCTCTTGTGAACAGCGGATTATTTTACATTTTTTTGATGGGAGACTTATATAATGTATGAATTGTAAAGCAAAACACACTTCACATTTGTGCTGAGCCTTCTTGTGCTTAGGGCAGGCAAAAAAGTTGACCATAAAGTGATTCATGATTACATTTTTTTTTTTTTTATCTGTCGTCAGAGCAAATATGGGAAATAAATTACCAAAATGTGCTCTTCAGGCGAACTAGTAAAAGGGCGTATTTCTTGCTCGAACACAGATAGTCACAGATGTTCCGGCGTCCTGCACCTTCCAAGACGTGGTTCAGGAAGGTGTGGAATGTCCACAATGATTCTGATTGGCTGCCAACAGCCAGTCAGATTGGTCCTAACATATTGACCTATTGTGATTGGTTGAAAGGGCTCTAACACATTGATGTATTTGTCCATGCTTTCAGACTATTCTGATTGACTGTAGGCGACTAATCAGAACAGCTTATGGCTGATAATTTCACAGTGTTATCTGGACCGCTGTCCAATTGCTTCATCCATTTCACCCTATTTGTAATATTAAACTGATGCATAGCTTCACTCATGGGTAGCAAGTGTATGGGATGTATAAAAAGCTAATACATGTAATTATAACCTGTATATTGTTTGTTTGGGCCCAATAAAAGGCATTATTACTTCCACAGAGACGATCTGAAAATAGAGTCTACAAACCCATACAAGTCTGACTCATGAGCAAATGTCAATTCTTCTATATAGTGCTTGAACCTTGCGATTCACTTGTCCTTAGGCACTCACCACTTCCACAATGAGGGAAAGGGAGGCAGAGATATTATGTGATCTGGCCCCAATCACAATATTTGGCTAAATGAGAACTCTGGTCTCTTAGTTCCAAAGACAACAGTATATGCCCTGAATCACATGCAAGTTGATAAGATTATAATACAAGGGAGATTACAAGATCCAAACTATACTTTTGCAATGTTTCACCAAAAAGTCTTCCTTTATGGGCTGAGAATTTCTTCTAAAATCCTAGTGTTCATTATTTTTGAGCTCCTGTCACACTAGCCTGAGGACCCACTCAAAAACCCTGGTTTGTTTTATTTTCCCCTTTGCCACACGTTTTAGAGTATCATAAAAGTGCACACAGAGCTAAGTAAGAACTGTACTGTTACAAACCTGAGAAGTTAAAACCAACAGAAAATACAAAATCACAGTGCTAGAAGTAGTGACCAATAACCACTAAAAATAACTAACCTCTTTGCAGCAGCTCCAAACTCCATTGTTTCAATTACTGAGTAGTTTGTCTTTATTAGGTGTGTTTTTTTAACAAGTCAGCTGTGAAACAGACCCATTGTAAACCATTTACAAAGACTGGGATTTGAGTTCACCCGTTTCAACTATGGACTTTCTTTGTCAGTCACGCTAGGCCGAGTGGAGAAATTATCTCCCATCTCACCTAATAGTGTTGGCTGTTTGGGTGTAGTGTTTCCTTCCTCCTCACCTTGAGTGTTTGCATTGAAGTGCATTAGGGCCTACTTTTCAACTATAGCCTTTTCTCTCTGCTCCTTATAGATCTCTCCCATGTGATATGCGCTAATATTGCCTGTGTTGCATTACACACAGAACTATTGGCTTTACCATGCTTTTCATTCCTATAAATTCTCCTCTGACAAGGACTGCTCCTGCTTGCTATAGTCATACTAAACGTTAAGAGGAGAATGCAAAGGTACCTAGAACTAATCACTGTAGCCGGCAAGAAAACAATGTCAGAGCTAGACGCTATTTTCATTGGTGCACTGTAGCGGGCATTAGCGATTAGCTCAACATGACTGATAACAGAGGAGGAGAATTATCATCAAGTTATGCTTAAATGATCTTGCAAGACTAACTGAGCCATTTGATGTAGGGCTGGCAGTGACCCTCATCTGTATTTCAAATGTCATTTCAATCTTAGGGCTGATCTTAAGTTGATAGATAATTGAAAAGTCTTTTATAGATTTTTTAATCTTTGTACTTGATATGGAATGGTGCACTGGTAATCTTCTTATCCAAAATAATAAGTCATGCAATTTTGTGATGGATATTCCTTTTTATTTTATTTTCTGATCTTTTTTCATATAAAACATCTAGCCAATGTGTTTCGTTCAATTTATGTTACTTGAACTTCGTCTGGGCTTCCATATATAAAAAATTGGAGTGTTCTCACTTAATCGTGCATGGAATAATTGTGTAGATAGGATTCTTCCTCTTTGTATTAGAGGATATATCGTCAATAAGTCCTTATGTTATGCTCAATCCATACGTATGGCCACTGGTTGAATATCCCAGTCAATAGTACCTCTGGAGTAACAATGCCATGCGCATGTCAAGTATCATAATCTTGAGTTGCAAAAATCTCCGGCGAAATAATACTGGGAAAGCAAAAACATTAGAGAGAGCAAAATGGGAAGAGATATGTCATTGTAAAGGTTTAAGGGTACAGCTAAGGTATAACCATAGGGACAAGTAGGAGAAAGAGGGACAGAGACCTCTCCTCGTAACTGAAAAGTAACTATTAAAAAAGTAATTTACAAAAATAATAAACTACTTAATATTATTAAAACCATAAAAAAAGAAAAGTTGAAGGGCAAGTAGGAGTGATGTTCCACCATAGAACATAACAAGCATTGGCAGAGCCGAAAGGTCTCACCTTTGTGGCCTATTTGCTTTGCCAATGGCTCTAGCCATGTTGTACAGCATCGCTGTGCTGGGGAGCTTGGCTTTTAAAAATAATAAAAAGCCTAAACAAAAGCCTATCATGCAAACAGCTGTGTCATTTTGTAGGAACACGCAGACTTATATGCACCTACAAGATGACACAAGTGTTTTTTTTCTTTTTGGTTGCCAATCCTAGTTGTATCAGTCAAGAAAAAAAGTAGAACAGAGGGCAACATAGAGGAGAGGGGGTGTTTGGAATCATGAAGGGTGGTGGAAGCAAAACGAGGGAAGGGGGGCGAAGCAGAACATGCAATGTGAATGGGAAGAGAAGCAACACAGCTGGGGCAGGTGGTGGCAAGGAACAGTAAGGGCGACAGGTGGGGAAAGCAAACCGTGAGAGAGAGAGAAAAACATGGGGAAGAGCAAAAAGACCAGAGAGGCTCTACGTGGAGCTAGGCAGGTGAAGCACAAGTGTGAAAAAATAGAGTGGGTTGATAAGCACATGAATGCTTCACAGAGAATGGCGGGGATGACCCATACAGGCAGCGGCAGACCAGTACGAAGGAGCATGGCAAAGAGGGAGAAGTACACAAGGGAGAACCCTGGAAATCACAAACACTGTATTAGAGTGCTTAAACAAAAAGAAAAAAATAGCACCTGAAAAGGGAGTAGTAGAAGGACATAAGTAATATGTCCATGCTCTAGGGTATAAAAAACACAAGAAGAGGAAGGAAAGCCCACACACGCTAACGAATAGGAAGTAAGCCAATGAGAGTGACAATGAAGCCAACCTCTAATAAGCAATTACTGGGCACCAAGCCCACTGTTAGCTAAAAGTAGTCTCACAACAGGCAGTGCATGCATTCTCTAATAGGCGAGACCTCAACATTTAAATTCAAGATTTACTTCATAATTTACTAAATTAATTAAAAAATACTGATAAAAATAGGATCCTAAGATTATCACTCCCAGATTATTTGCCTGTCATCAATCCCAGAGTGATAGAGTACCACGCGAATAACAAATGGAAGGGATATTGATGGCCAATGAAACCAATGAAAAGACAATGCACTCTAATGTTTTTCTGATTGTTTTGCTATCCAAAATCTGGCATGCTTTCTCCATCTCTTGCATGTTGGCATTGTAACCACAGTACAAACCTTGTCTTGTTCTGCTGCAACAGTTTCTGTTTTCTTTTGCTCTTTCACTAACGCTGCACTTTTACACAGGAAGCTGGGGTAAGGGCTGTCTGTTTTGCATTTAGTACGTTTTGTACAGTGTTCCCCAAAATTCTAATGTCTCTATATCTTTAATGTGCTAGAGTAGCTGTGTACAGTGGGCTAGGCACAGTCCACACCCTTTACATAAAGCTCTCCTCCATAATATATATTACAGGCTTTGCCTTGGCAGTTATAAATGTGAGGCCAGTTGAGGCACTGCACATCGCTTAATGCACTACACTTTCCCTTCATCCTCTGCAAGTCGCATCACCTTCTGTTCATTCTTTTCTACTGCACAGCGCGAAATGTCTGACATCACTGTCTTTATAATTGTCATGGTTTTTCAGAGCACGTTTTTACTCTGTGCATGTTTTAGGTCAACTTTATCCCCAGTCCGCTTTAAGCTGCACCACATGGCTTGTGTCAAAAAGTTGTTTCTCCTTTGGCAGTCTTTGGTTTGATCTCTTTATGGAGCATGATAGCCAAAAGCCCACCAACTCCATCTCCCCTGAGAAGGGCAGAATCCAGCGACCCGAGCAGCTATACCTCCACGACCCATCCTGGTCCTGGTGGCAGGCATCTGTTATGAACTGGAGGCAGCTCCATGCCCTATGGTCCCACTTTAGGTCTTCTTGCCTCTCCCCGGGCTCACCGTGTTGCTATACCAGGTGGAGAGCAACAACCTGTGTTTGCAAGCAGACTCTCTGATTGCAGATCTCGGCATAATCTAGCCCTTCTCAGACTCTGCACAAGGAGCCATGGCACCATCTTGCATCTCCTCTCTGCAGTAGCGGGGGAGAAGTCACCGTTCAATGTTTCAGAGTTGGAAATAGGGATCTGAGGCCCAGGACTGGACTATTCCATGTCCTGACCCTCCACCAGCTCTAGCGGCCTTGACCCCACTCTTCTCTTGTCCCAGGCAACCAATCCGATCCTCAGAGTGAGAGCCATAATGGAGCGCCATGGAAAGCTGCCTTTCTTGGAGCACCTCTGTCCCCATCCCCCCACTGTGATACATTACCATCTACAGTGTAGTCCAACAACTTTTCAAGCCAAGTGGTAATATATAAAAGGGTCATAGTAAAGTAGGACATCTTCCTATAGTAACAAATGTCACTCCTCATTCCATCATTCTCGAGGTCTTCTCTTGTTTACTGGCCCACCCTCTCTTTCACCTCCCACGTCTTATTTTCCAACTCCTAGGTTGTTGACATTCTACCGTCTCTTTAGAATTCATTCAGCCTACCTTATCTTTCTTTTACTATTTTGTTTGTGTCACCTATTTCTTTATATTGTATGTGGTGTGAAAGCTGTGTTTAGTAAGCGTTTTTTCTTATAAAGAATTGGCAGATTTGTATAGATTGTAGTTCTTTTTCTTTAATTGGTCTGTGAAATGATTCTGAGGTCTTGTCATCAGAGAAGGTAATTACCATGATTTATATAAATGTTTGATTTAAGCATGCCCTTTTTCAAGACACAGATATCACTTTGTTTTTGCCACACAATATTGACTTATTTTCGATACGGTCCCAGGCAGGTTCACCAACTATCAAAACCTGATCAAAAATCGATCTATCTGAGCACTGTTTGAAAATGCATGCCTAGATTTAAAACAATTTAATTAAGGAAACTACTTTGTCCTTTGGCCATTATGCAACTGAGATTGCCACTGAAACGGTGTGTAGTGATTAGTTAAGCAAATATTTATTTGGGATGTTTCTAGCTCAGTTTAATCAAAACAACAAAGCCGATGGCTATTGCTGGATTTCACAGACATAGAATACATAATTTGACCATGCTGAAATTTGTATGATTTCAACAGGTTAAACATGTTTCTGAAGTATTTTACTAAGATCCATGGACCTATTAAAACTTATATAGTTTGCTTCTTTTTTTAAGTGTGTTGTTAACTGTAACGTTCATAGACTTATTTACACTTACATATTGTTTCTTTCTTAAAGCATCCCTTTTAGGACCATCGTTGTCAGTTTGCTGTCTCACCAAGTACTTCTTCAGAATTTGTATGATGTCCTGTTGGAAGAGTTTGTCAAAGGGCCCGCACAAACGGAGGAGAAGACAGCTACCGTGCCAGAAGCAAGACCTACTGGTTTCCTCAGATATATATCAATGCAGAATCTGGCTGTCATCTTTGATCTACTTCTAGACTCATACCGGACCGCCCGAGAGTTTGATACTCGACCTGGCCTAAAGTGCCTTCTAATGAAGGTTTCTGGCATTGGCGGAGCTGCCAACCTCTACCGCCAATCTGCAATGAGCTTCAACATTTATTTCCAGGCTCTCATATGTGCCCTCCTCACCAATCAGGAGCACATCACAGGGGAGCAAGTCAAGAAGATCCTCTATGAGGATGAAGAACACAGTACAGATTCTTCTCAGCAGTGCTCTTCAGAGGATGAAGATATTTTTGAAGAAACTGCTCAGGTGAGTCCACCAAGAGGGAAAGAGAAAAGACAATGGAGAACCAGAATACCATCTCTAAGCGTTCAGCCAGTCAGCAATGCAGACTGGGCGTGGCTGGTCAAAAGACTTCATAAACTGATCATGGAGTTGTGTAATAACTATATACAAATGCATCTCGACCTGGAGAGCAGTGCTGAAGAACCCCCCATTTTTCGAGGCGATCCATTTTTCATCCTGCCATCTTTCCAGTCCGAATCCTCCACCCCATCCACCGGAGGGTTTTCTGGTAAGAATACACCATCAGAAGACGACAGGCTTCAATACAAGGACCCCTTTACAGAAAATATGACCCCTCTGGGAGTCATAGGAGGGGTAATGCCACCAAGCCCTAAACTGGAAGCCAAGGAGCAAAGCAAGAAGAAAGAATGGTGGGAGAGTGCTGGCAATAAGATCTACACGATAGCCACTGACAAAACCATATCGAAGCTCATGACCGAGTACAAGAAACGAAAGCAGCAGCATAACTTGACGACGTTTGTCAAAGATTCCAAGATAGATAAGAAGGGAGACATGTTGGGCTCAAGGGGCCAAGATTCACCCATGCTTCAGCGACCTCAGCATCTCGGTGACCAAACTCAAATGAGGCACTCCTTCAGCGCAGGTCCAGAAATACTGCGACAAGGCAAGAGGTCTCGTTCAGGTTCAACAGTCAGCACTATGAACATTTCTGTACGGGATGCAGAGGCGCAGATAATGGTATGGCATATTTTTAAATAATGGTATGGAAGAACAGGTGTGGCTTTTATGTTTAAAGAGAGGGGCTACAATAAGCTGTTGTTCTAAATAGCATTCCCTGGGTTAAGACAGGCTTCATATGTTGAGCAAGTTGAGAAGCCCTTTAAGGATCTCCATCCAACTCCCACAGCATCTTACTGAAAGCAAATTTAAACATGCCCAAAAAAGATGCTGGGATGCTTTTATAAACCTGAGTCCATCCATAAATCCTAAATGCTATCCATGCCAGTGGTTGAAAATACAGAGTATTGGGTGACTTTAATGACTTTTCAAATCTTAGTACGAGGTGTTGGTTCCCAATTTGAAGTTAAAGTCCTGATAAATATCTATTTTTCTATAGAGTAAGGTACAGATTGTGCTCCAAAGAGCTTAGGTGTATTGTAGACATAGTTCTGAAGGGCTCTCCAAACTCATCCATAATAGCTTTGTTGTACTGAACAATAATTGTTAATTGAGTAATAGTTAAAGGTGTAGCAGCAGATTATGGAAGTTCAATGCATGGAATATCTCAGGGTTTAGTACTATGGTTGATGTTATATAAAATATGCATATGTCTTGTAGAAACATTAATGAACATCATTGTTATAACATTTTCTGATGACACACAATTGATGAAGGGGGATAGGTAACTGCAAAATAAAACACCAAGAAGAGCCAGATGACTGGACCTTTGCAAATAATATGAGATTTAAATCAAATTAATCTAGTGATGCACAGTGTTGTGGCCAATTAAAATATGATATGTTTGGTAAAGTTCCCAAACAAGCACTTGTACTACAGACTGGTGCCTTGATTGCCTCTGCAAAGGGCAAAACACTTCTGCAGCATCCAGATATTTTATCCAGTGACATCAGAAAGGCGATTAGACTTGAGAGTCTACAAAAAAGAAGCAGCACAGAATTCTGCTTCAGAGGTAAAACAAGTGGTTGGTTTATTGCTCTGAGAATGGAGAGAAGTATGTTGAGCATGGGATTAATAATATTCAATACTCAAACAATTCAAGACCTGAAGGATGGAAAGTGGCTTAAACTTTTATAGTTGGGCAGTTCTCAATGAGAGGTCTATAACCACTCCACCAGACAATTAAACCCTTTACATATTACGCAGCTATATTGAAAAGAAACATCTTCTATCTTGGACCCTGATACATCAGTTAACGTTGGAGTAAGATTAACGGCTAGTAATCAAAATTTATAGGTCTAGTTGTACAACATTGTTATGACCGCATACTAAAGGTGTAAGAGACCTTATTTCAGAGGGAAACTAGTATTGATTTTTTTCATATTACATTCATAGCAGTGGAGCCAGGATAGTCAAATTCAATTTCTTCATTAAAAGACGTTGGACCTTCACCCTGGATGAGATATTTTTCCATGGTGCTCTCCTAAATAGGGACTTGTGTCAAGAGACTGCTAAGGTGTTTAGTCTCTTGTTTTATTTGCCCTTTTCTAGTGTCACTATCATGGATTTCACAGTTTTGAGGGAATGGTTAGGTACCTACATACCTATAAAAACATTACCTAGTGGTAGACCTTATATTAAA
Source organism: Triturus cristatus (assembly GCF_964204655.1). Lineage (NCBI taxonomy): Eukaryota > Metazoa > Chordata > Amphibia > Caudata > Salamandridae > Triturus > Triturus cristatus. The sequence continues at coordinate 1,400,343,034 of NC_140589.1, forward strand.
TGTTACGTTGGTCTCCTTCGACATCTTTGAAACTTAGTGGCAGGCAATGCAGATGGAAGCATTTGCTTGTATCCTTTAGCTGGTCAACATGTTTCAACCATTATATTAAAGCTATCAGGGTTGATGGCTTGCTTCAGGACCAAAGTCTTGGATGACTTTTAAGCAACTACTTCCCATCAATGTAGTGGTTTGATGTGGTGTGTGAGAATGTGTGCGTGAATAGAGGGGAAAAAGTTTAAAAAAAATAGATAAAAACTTTGGACTTTTCAGGTTTCTGAATTGATCCTGCCTTCACAGCAAATGTGTCTACTGATTGTTTATCAATAATGACTCATAATGTTCCATTAGAAAAATGGACATTAACATTGAATTCATAATACCCTATTCCTTAAAAATATTTTTTAAAGGCCAATTCTGGGCTTGTGTCTTATGTCTTCATAGTTAAAACAAAATACTCTCCCAACACCCAGTGTAAACATGTCATGCAGGTGGTGAATAATAGGTCATGTAAAATGTATTATGAAATTCATTCCAGTGGAGTTCAAAAAAATACTCACTCAGCTATTCCGGTGTACTTAAGTCCAGCAGCGGTTCTTGTTGTGGTTGGGTCTCTTAGCCACACTTAAGATGAATGTATTCGCTAGCGATAAGACAGATGAATGTTCTGCCCAGGCTTCTATATCTCTTTCAGGCACTCCTTTTTTTCAATTCTCAAACATGAAATAATCCTGCAGCAGTAGATTGAGATCCTTCTGTGGTGGGGGGCAATAAGGGGAGGGGACCAAGAGAATCATGATGGCATTGAGACTTAAGGCATGCTTGCCAACTCACATGGTAACACCGTGTGGCACACGATATCGGCTCCCATCTCATGGTCTCTCGTGAGGAGCTAATATCACACGGCAGTAGGGTAAACGAGCTGAAAACCACTGTGGTTTTCAGCTCGTTTTCGGAGGCCTTGAACTACTGACTTCCTTTTATGGGTGTGAAAACACCCCAGGGCATCGGCACCAGTCTCAGCAAGCGTATGTGTTTTTTGGTGTTTTTTTTTATTTTTAGGAAAGGGTTTGAGGACGGGGTGGGGGCTCAAGTGCCTCTTGGGTGCTTCTCCGCATGAGGCCAGCCCCCTCCAAGGCCCTGCCCCCTTCTCACGCAGTGCAACCATATAATTAATTAGCAGGTCTAAATGGTGGTTTTCCAGCTTGTTTTCCAAGACTTTGCACTGCAGATATCATTTAAAGGGTGTGAAAACACTCCAGGACATCGGCACCTGCCTCAGCAAGTTTTTTTGGAGGCATGGGAGGGAGCTCGGGCAGCTTGGGGTTCAAAAGTGCCTCGTAGGTACTTCTCGGCACAAGGTCCCACCTCCTTGAAGGCCCTGTCTCCTCCTCACACTGTGAGATTGTTCTTCAAGTTGGCAGGGATGCCTAGGGGCAGCCAGGCTAGCCCAGACCTCTGGAGATATCAGGCTGACCACCTAAGGCTCCGACAATTATGGACGTTCAGAGAAAAAGTAAAAGAAATAGGCTGATATTGCCCGTGCGGTGGTAGGCAGGACACTGTGGGTGCTGAGAGGAAACATTCCAGTGCCATTACACACACAGCGTTGCTTACTTGAAACTCTATAGCTTCAAAACTGGGACTTACTACACATCCGCCACCAGTCACTCCAGTTTGATAAAAACTGTAATCCCCGCCCAGTGAGGCATTTTCAAACTAGAAAAAGGGGAGAATGCTGCACTAGGCGAGACCTGTCTTCTAGTGGAAAGTGTTGATGTATCAGCTAATGCAAGCAAGGGTTTAATTTGACAGAGGCAGACAGTCTATGCTCAATTAGACCACTGGGTATAGTAACAAGCCAACAAAGAGGCAACAACAGAATTACCAGCCTTTGAGACACTAGTGATCAGGTGCACCTCTTCTAGGTGGGCAATCTCAAATATTTATAAACAATTAAAAAAAAGTCGAAACATGATAAATGGAGATACCTGACATCCTGGGGGGAAGGAAGATTGGCGAGGAGGAAGGGTATACACTTTGCGAGCACACAGTAGGAAACGATGAAATTGTCCAACATAAAGAACAATGCTGCAAACTTATGTTTGACAGGAACACTTCAACAATTACAGGTGATATACCTCGGGGTGGCAGAACATACTGGGCATGTGGATCAGCTGCCGGCTTCGTAGCCCATATACAGTAGACATTTTAAAAAAATAAGTACACTTTTTTACCATATTAAAGAGATAATAGGCTACCCTATTTTTAAACAGTGAGGGTGAAATTAGGTCTAAGGGAACCAAAAGATGTAGCAATACCAATTGAAGAGAATCCTTGTGGGTAACGTGTTGATGATGACAAAGCAATTCATTAATACATAGGTCGGTTCTCAAAATACCAATGGATTCGTTAGAAGTTGGTGCACATATTGCAACCACTTCTAATAAATTCATTTTGTAAAATCCATTTAAGGAATTGCAAATTCTGACTCGTTATTTGTCGCAATTTACGATTCCTTAAATGGAATCTTTGTACATGAGGTTCTCGGTGTTTATAACGAGCCACGATTGAGAGCTCTGGACTGTAAGGGAGTGCGAGTTGCTCACAGTGCATCAGTGGGTCAAAAAGGTGTTTGGATTACATGATCATCCAATCCTTGGCCTCTGCAGATGGTCCCCTATTCCATTTGCAATGATGAGTCTGCGCAAATGTGTGAGCAGGAGGTGCACAGTTGTCAAAATATTTACAAGGTGAACGTGAAATAAAATGCGGGGCTTACAGGTGAGTAGGTGCGGTGTGTGTCGGGGGGATGCTGAAGTGAAGAAGATGCGAGGAATTAGTTCAGGAGAGAGTGAAAAGAGGGAGCTGAATAGGAAAGATGTCTAACAATGTGAGCTTATCAGGGATGATTGAGACTATAAAGACCACTTCCTCTTGCAGTAGGGGTTAACGCAGGCCCCTTCTGCCACTGCGGTGCAGGAGGGCACCCAACCCTCCAAGGGGCCCTCACTGCTTCAAGGGGGCCCCATTCAGCCCCAGTTCAATGCATTTCTGCGAGATATGGGCCACTCAGGGGCCCCTCATCACATTCTGTAGGGAGGCCCCACCATTTTTCTTTACTCCACTGCCTTCCAGAAGCCCCAGTAATGTTTAATTTACAATCTCACAATTTCAGAATTGAAACATTTTCAATATAATTATTTACAACAAACTCATTTATGTTACTCGTTTATCTTCAACCAGTAAAACCATTGACAAAGCCAATCGTTTTGGCTGGTTTTAGATGAATGTCAGTTGTTGTGTTACATATTTGGATAGTAAACACACTGAGGGGGGGACCAGGAGCATGGGTTAAAGAATAGGTCCTGTACCAACGCTCCTAAGTTAGCTATTCAAACAACAAGGTAACAGTTCCTATAGCGGGCAGTACCAGTAAGGTATACTGCCTAAAGGGTGGAGAAAGAGTGGTCGAGGAGGTTCGTGGTGATGTCTGTGGTGTAGGCCAGATACTCCTGGGTGGTGTTCCAAGTGCCCTCACACACCCTTGCGGGTGCAAAGCATCATCATAGGGCGTTGCTCCTCGTGGGGGTGGCGCTGCAGTCCCTCACGGGCCCTTCAAGAGGGCTCTCTGTCGGAGATCTTTTTGTTGGAGTAGCCGTAGTTGTGCGTGCGGGTGTGTGGGGATGGTGGGTGACGTGGTGAGACTAAAAAGACCCTCAGGTACCCCAAACGGTTTATTAGTGAGTCCGTAGGGTCTGGTTAAAATCTAACGGGGAGTGGTGCCTGAATAGCACTCTAATGAGTAGGGGAAGGGTAGGTTGTTCTGCTACTCTCAACCCGTGTGTGAGAAAATTAGAGTGAGAACGTGGGGTGGGTGGTCAACATGTTTCGTGCTGCCCGTGGTCCCTAATGGATCCTTAGCGCTTCGTCAGGACCAAAAGTGAGAAATTATAAAAAAATTACAAAAAACTGAGATATAGGAGCAAGTGTATCCTATAGTCCCATCTTAAAGGGAACACGTATTGTTCGTGTCCCAAGGAGCGAACCCAATATTAAGTGGGTCCAGGCTGTACCGGATAAAGATCAGCTGGGGCGGGGGCGCCAGTTAAGCCCCGGGTAAACTGTTCCGAAAACCTACGTGCCTCCAGGATCGCCGGCGTTCCTGGAGACACACCCGCACGCACAACTACGGCTACTCCAACAAAAAGATCTCCGACAGAGAGCCCTCTTGAAGGGCCCGTGAGGGACTGCAGCGCCACCCCCACGAGGAGCAACGGCCTATGATGATGCTTTGCACCCGCAAGGGTGTGTGAGGGCACTTGGAACACCACCCAGGAGTATCTGGCCTACACCACAGACATCACCACGAACCTCCTCGACCACTCTTTCTCCACCCTTTAGGCAGTATACCTTACTGGTACTGCCCGCTATAGGAACTGTTACCTTGTTGTTTGAATTACATATTTGGATGCAATAACCGAAAGCTCAGAGAGGAACCAAAAATACCGAGCAGGTGGCACACTATGGAACTCACAGAAATTGTGTGTACATGTTTAAGCCACACCCTTAGTTATATGGGCCATACCTCTTTAAGAGACCCCCCCACTTCTTTCCTCCCACTTTGACCCTTGCATTGATTTATATCACTTTAATTTAAATGTACATGGATAGATAGTCGAGCATATTTTTCCATTGTGTGCAAACTGATCTTTTATACACATGCATGGGGTACAGTCTGATGTTCATTTTCGTATATTTGTGGTTTTATTTTTCCATTATGCATAAGCTTCCAGTTACATTTGCACTCCTTGTTTTTATTTCTTTAGGCCTGGACCAATATGATCCTCACTGTCCTCAACCAGATTCAGATGCTGCCAGACCAGACTTTCTCGGCCCTCCAGCCGGCTGTGTTCCCATGCGTCAGCCAGCTGACCTGCCATGTGACGGACATCCGCGTGCGTCAGGCTGTGAGAGAGTGGCTAGGCAGAGTGGGCCGAATCTATGAAATCATGGTGTAGAAGGTGGGGATGTACGGAACATTCTGAAGACTCCATTCCAGGGCCAAACTCGACACCGCCAGATTTGTGCGTTCTCTTACATGGGAGAAGACCACGAGTAAAGTCGAGGCTTTGGAGTTTGTGAATTCCAAAACAGCGCCATACTGAAGAAAGAATGACAGTTTATTGGTGTCATTTTGGGCTGGTGTGGATCACTCTGTATGCCAAGCAAGTGTATTTCCTTTTGTAGTCCTTGCTTTCAAAAGAAAATGAAGGATATAGGAAACTGGCAGCCAGTAAGGCCACATCGCTTCTAGTTGCCGCTTAACAAGAGTGATGGACAACCCTCCCTTTGTATGTACTATGTACCCTGTGCCCTTGCTATATGTGTATATATGTGCTATATGGTAAGAGCTGCCCCTAGCTCTTCATGTCACTTGAAATCTACAGCCTATTGCTAATTGTGGGGTAGCACGCATTCTGCTCTTGGGCGGTAACCTTTTCTGCGCAAAATAAAAACAGACAAAAGACTTCTTTGGGGCGTGGGCCTCAGTGTTGAGGTCTCTCTGAGAAGTGTGATTGGTTGAGTAATTGATTATTTGTAATACCCACACTCCAGACGAAATCTCCTTTATGTGCAAGTGCAGGTAGTCAGATTTAAATACCCGACACCTAAAATGCTAGTCAATGGACAGATCTCAAGAGTTTCTATCATTTTCTGGAGCGTCTCTGCTTATGACCAGTGTTTGAGATCTAACTGTTTTTCTTTAATGACGTGAGAGCCCTAGACGTTAAACATATCCATAGGAATCTCAATTGGATACCTGTGTCCCATGGCTTCTATATTTCGAATTAATGCATATCACCGATTCCTCACTTTTTAAGGCTAATCCAGACGTCAGTATACATTCGGAAAATATTGAAATTGCAGGTAGGGTAAAAGGAAGTGCCAGAGCTCCTTTGTGGGCAGGATTTGTGCTACAAATCCCAGTGACAGCACTTTACACTAAAGTCACTGCCTATTTCACTAATGCTAGTTCCTTTTGATGCCCCAATCCCATCGTGAGGAATTGGGATTTCTGGGCATTTCCATAAAGATATCACCTGCTCTTTTTGATTTTCATTCAGTAATGCTTACTTCTAAAATTTGGGGTTGACCCTTGCAAGCAGTGCACATTATCCGTAAGGACGAATTACTCTCATAGCTAGTACATGTGGTGTTGGTGGATACCGTCCCATTAGGAGAAGCTTGTGGATATGATCCAGCAGCTTTTTGCTATCTGGAGCCTATCTTACGGGCGTGTTTTCACAGTTCTCAAAACAGCTCACATTAACCCTTCGATGCTCATGACGGAACGGTTCCGTCATGAGCATCGGTTGAGCTGTGCTCATGACGGAACCGTTCCGTCATGACCACGCCCGCGCTAGAACCCTTCAGCACCGCGGGGGAATCCGCGCAGCGCTGAAGGGGTTAAGAAATGAAAATTGTTTTTATCAAGGACTAATTCAAACAGAAAACCATAGGCATTTTATGTTTAGACTGAAACTCTGTTTACGCCTTCCCTCTGTTACCTACAGTTTCCAAGTTCTAAGCAAATAGAATGTTTTTCGTGACACTGATTGTAATCTCACTAGTGTGGGACTTCTCTTGCATTTGGACCTCAGAAAATGGTGAACATGCTGGTTTATGAAAATTAGGTTCACCGGGGTTTCCCAGTGCAAAGAGAAGGGAAAAGCAAACTGACCTACCACATAATGTGTTGAAATGGATCTGGTGCATATGCAAAGTTTAAGGGTACTTATACCAGTTAAAGGGTAATAGCTGCAGTTCCAAGGGAGAAGACCTAATGCCTTGCCCATCTCCTGCTGCTTGGGGCTTTATTTTTGGCATCCATTAGGAACAGCAAGAGGCTAATTTGCTGTGGTTTCTCACGTCAAGAGGATTCCTGAACTATAGTCTTATTTCAAGACGCCTTAGTTATCTAGGCAGTGAAAGGGTGGGTGAATATTGTTCCTTTGAAACCTTGTTTACTCTAGCCATATGGTATTTTTATCTGGTCCTTAATTGTCTTGTGTCCCCCTTTTAAACCTGTGCCTGAAATTATTTTAATGTAAGGCTGTTTTTTTCTGCCAGTTGAGTTATTGAATAGAATGCCATTTGTACTTATCAGATGTTTGCTGTTTTTCACCCGGAACAAGTGACTACAACAGTCGTGCCCTTCTTTTATATCCAAGATGGCTTCTGAGTGCACTCTGACAGAGAAGATGCAACGTCATGCATTTCCCCCTCTATATACTTCCAAAATGGTGGAAAGGTTCTGTTAGTTAGCCCATAAGGGGAATCTTCGTTTTCTTTTCTCCTAAAGAGATGGCAATCTGGTGGATTGTTTTGTGCACCAGTTTGAGAACTTTGGCCAGTGAAACACCTCTGGAGGTTTTCACGTTACATGCAAAATGTCAGGTTCAGTTGCTACCTTGGCATTGCTACAGGGATGTCCTAATTTGGGACTGTTGTCAAGTTGGCATATGTTTTGACAACTCCAATTCAAGAAACGTGATATAATTTGAGGTGTGTCTGTCTAGCGTTTTCAGTTGTGTTTATTGTTTAGGTCGAGCGTGGTGGGCAGCGCATGCGCTGCTCTGCAAGGCATGCTGTATTGAGGTAGGGACTTAAAGCTCCGCCCATTCTCCGCCCATATTTTTCATTGGCTTGTGTCATTGTCCACTGTAAACTGTGGCTTTTCATTGGTCAATAGGCTTAGTAGTCCCTCAGTACTGCCTTGTCTCATTTTGTAACCGCCCATGGGGACACACCCTGTTAAGTGTGTTGTTACTCTGTAGGCTTTATTTACAGCCTCTGAGCACTATTTTCTCAAATAGCTTTGGACTGCCTGCTGTTGCAGGCAGGACATGCTCTCTCTTAATGCTTTTGTAAAAATCTTTATAGCACGGGCGCCAAACGCATTTGCAATGCAATAGGTCTCGCATTTGCGAGAGTTTTAGCTATTGGCATTGTAAATGACAATGCCTTTTATTTATCTATTTTTAAAACAACACATAAATAAAAGGCATTGTCATTTACAATGCCAATAGCTCAAACTCTCGTAAATGCAAGACTTATTGCATTGCAAATGCTTATATTTTTAGTCCCCCTCAATTTCTTCTTTACATGGGAGACTGTAAAAAAAAAAAAAAGAAATATAAGTGAAAGTTTATAGTTCTGAAGCCTGATTACTTACTTTTAGTGACTTTATTTCAGGTAGCCTCTATAACTTTCTTACGCCCAAAAATAATGTATTTGCAGTTTTGTGGTTTTTCTAGTTTCTCTGGCTCTGGCAAACATGATAGGTCACAAATTGCCTTTGAGAGGAGGCAGGGGAAGGGGGTGTTATTTGGAAGATTCTGCCTTCATTGTGTACTGACTTTACGTAGTGTTGCCAGTGTTGTTCTAAGATACATAATTACTGTGGCGCCACCTAGTGCCACGACTACATTTACAAAAATGTTCCAGAACCATTCTTGTACCAGAAGTTCATTTCAAAAGATCAGAAAACTATAGAATCCATCAGAAAACCGGTAACCAAAGTAACTTTTACTTTCACTGTGATCGTGTATAGTAAGCCAGGCTACAGTATGAATAGGCAACAATTATATACTTAAATTATATACAAGGGAAAACATTTAATAATTTATCTGTTCAGATGTTAAGTGATCACAAAGTATTCTGCCAAAGAAAGAAGTGTTTAAATGCGGAGCAGATGCAATCAATGGTGCGATTTGAAAATAAAAAGTTATTATGTAACCTTATAGGAAACGCAAAGTGCGAAGTTTGTGAGGTCAATAGGGGTAAGAAGGGGGGTGTGAATCGATGGTCGACGAGAGCCGGAGCCTTTCCAGGTTTTCAGGAAAATGAAAATTTCATTTACATGCATTAAAAAAAAATAGGGCATGGTGATGGCATTAATGAACCAACAACCTGCGACATAGGAAGAGCTAGGGAGCTATTGGTGAGACAGTGTAGTACCGTTCACACTTTGTAATTTGAAAACTCAGCAAAGTGACTCTATTTCATTAGTAACTTGTAACACATACTTAGGGTTAGCAGGAGCATTGTACAAGATCGTGGTACTAGTAATACGCTAATGTATTTTCCACGTGGACGTCCAAGCTGTTTTGTAGCTTTTGCTCTTTCCATCCTGATTCCTTGTGTTCTAGCGTCTGCATTGTACCTGCTTTTACCCATCTTTGGAGCACCTTGTGAACTTCCTGAGGCCAGAACAAGCTTATGACATACGCCCCATACAGTGCTGTTCTCTAGCCAGCCAGCAGGTGTCGCTAGAGGTGTAGACTCCTTCCCCCTCCTTTCTCCCATGGACTTATCTATCTGGCTCTTAAAGTGTGGAGGTGTCTCAGTTGAGGAATAAACTTGAGTCATTATTTTTTAACATTCCCTTTATTAGCATTTTGTATGACCTCTATGTTCAACATTAAGCAACAGGAGTGTGGATCTTAGAGACAAAGAAATTCCACATCCAACAGGCTCTGCTTCAGAAGCACACATGCTCACGTTATTCACAATGAAAATGATATAGGCACGTTGCCCGAGTCAATGCTGTTATAACTCAGATAAACTCAAATCAGATGCCATATGCCGTGAATCCTCAAACTGAGCCCGCACTTCCGATGGTCCAAAGATGTCATAAGGTGCTTCAGCCTGTGTTCCACCTCCTTCCACGCAAAGGTCTCTACGGCACAGGGGGGCCTCCAACCCTTCACTGGGCTCACATTCAACTCAAAGACAATGAATATATCATAGATATCAGAGACTCACTGATCCCTCATCACATTTTGCAGTGAGGAAGGACGCATGATTCTGCGTTACGTTACTGCTTGTACGCAGTTGGCATGTGCAGCAAACGCAGGTCTTTCTACTCAACATATTGTTTTCTTATTGCATATCACATGCTCATGCTATGCAACATTAGGCAGAACAGAGGGCAAAGGGGGTGCTGTTGTGCTCACAACCAAGCATTTCAGGCACAGGAAACCTGATTAAGTGCAGGCAGGATGAAATGTTCTTCCTGTATCCCCTGCCTCCTCTTTGCACCGCAAGCTGCCTCTTAGCTTTCAGACAGAATGTAAACAAAAATAAAAGCTCTTGTACAAAAACCCTACAGGGACAGCTGATCACAGTTTTACCTCATGCTGTGGTAGGCAGTGCTTTTGTTTCCGGTTTTTAAGACCACATTTTAGATTCTGCTTTCCCTAATGTCCCACGTGTAGCACGGTTTAATTTTATAATCCTGTTTAGCCACTAAAAAAAGATATAAGTGGGCCACTTATAGTGGTGAGGCATTGCTAGGGTTAGCTAGCAGCAGGAAGCAACCTTAGAAGCTGTAAATACAACCCTATTGCCAAGGCAGTGTGGGCCGGTGGTGGCAAACTGGTGCTTGTCCTTGGGTGACAAATATACTGGTACTGGCCTTAAATGCAAAACAGTTCAGTGCACCAAAATATCAATATTCCAACAAAAGCTTTGCGGAGGGTTGGATGCACTGTACAGTTATTCTCCGCTGCTATTGGGGTAAACCCATATCAGTGATTTTACCATCTGTTTCAGAAAACCTTACAAACTTCAAATAACTTGCCCTTCTCTCAGTGGTAAGTTGCCCCATTTGGAAAAAAACAACATTTGAGTGTTCCCAGTTGTTGAGATGTGAGTGATCTGCAAACAAGTGATAGCTACTCTTTCAGATTTTTATATCGCACTTGGCTGCCATTGGCTCAGACTCACCGGTCTTTCTGGGCTGCGGCATTGTTGTTTGAGATAAAGGCTTCTATCCATTATAAGAAAAAGTGGTCAAGAAAGGCCTGTGTCTTGATTGTTGGTAGGAGTTGGTTTGATTTGATTGTTTTCTAAGACTCAGGGTTCAAGGCTGTCTAACACCACATATTACACTCAATTTAAGGTCAACCCTTGCAGTAACTTTAGCAGTCATGGTCATTAGCCCCTGATGTTAGTAAAGGTAAACATTTGTTAGGGTGTTTAAAAAATCTTTATGCATTTAAATCTACAAAAAACATAGTTTTCTACATGCATGGCTTAAATTTAGCCAGCAAATTTACCATTATGATTAAGGTGGAAATTATCCTTACCTTTTCTCTTCTTTTTGTATTTGCAAAATATGTTTTAAAGTTCAGAAATGTATTTCCTTTAACCGACAGAGCATATGTGACTGTGTGGGTGCTTTTTTTCAGTCTATATTTATACTTACTTCAGCCTTTTGTCACTAGTAATGATGTGGAAATTGGATATGAAAACCATAATACATTTTTGTGAATGACCACAAAGATAATACTTTATGGGTATAACTACTTTCTCAATGGCCGCCATCTGACCCCTCTTGAGGAACCACACATGGTCTTAAATCAGCCCTAAATGTACGACTGTGTAAAATGTGGGCAACTTAATGTTTTCCTTAGTCGCAAGTTTGCTCTTGCACACTTTTGTGTCCACTGTTTCTGATTTTATAAAGTGGGCTCTGCCATTTAAGTCTTCAGATGGCAAACTTGGTGCACACGTACCACAATTGAAAGTGCTGTAAATCGGGCTTAAACATCCACTTCTGATTACTAACTAGATCTGCCATCCTTATTCTACCCCCTTGTAAACAGTTTTTCATAAAACCAAAGTAATAAACAATTACGTTTTTTAAGCCCACATATTATTTCGGCACTTTACTGCCAGACATAATGTTTGGGTAAATAAGGGCAGAGCTGCACGATTTTAAAACCTATAATTTTGGGCATTCGAGGATGAGAGGCTGCCAAATATATCCATCTGTCTATATGAAGGCCTGAGAGTACCAGGGCTGTTTTATGCATTTATTAATTGTAATTGTTTTTTTGTTTTTTTTAATGACTTTCTATTCGTTTTCTGCCAAATTGATAGCTTCCTGATGTTCTCTTTTCCTGAGTATTTTTCTTTCTTCTGCACTGTTTAACTTGCTTGTGCTCTTATAATACCATCTCGATAATTTATGGTAAAGCGCTCTAGTGAAAGCACTGTAGTAGCCTCCCTCATACATAAAATAAATGAGTCTGGTGATAAATCAAGAGAAAAACCTAGATCCTAAAGTCAGCCACTCTTGGCAAATCTTTGGATTGGAGTTTAGTGCAATTTTGCTTGTTTATTGTGAGTCGTGGCCAATACAAAATTACCAGCTATTTATTTTTTTAATTAGACTTACCTTCTTTTTTACGGTTTTACTTAATTTTCTCAACTCTTAGAATTTAGATATCTTTTTAGGAATTGATTCAGACAACACTGCCTCCATTTTCCTTTCTCTATTGACTCATATTAGCTATGTCTTAATTAAAGCAGTCGCTAAAACTTTAGGGTACAATGGTGTAGAAGTAGGTCGAGGCGCTTGCTTTTGAGACAGCATTTTAAAACTTTTGTATGTGGTTTGATCACATATATGGAATTTTGATGGATTCCTCAAGGCCAAGTGTGAAATAAATTGTTGGTACTGTTTGCAGTATAAAGGTAGCATTTGACAAACAAAAACATGAAAACATGACAACTGGAAAAATCTGGCATTGCCGCACTTGTGTTCCAAAGATGAGACCAGCAGGGGTAATGAGCTGCCCTTTCATACTCAGTGGTTGCGATGCGGCTTGCTGGGGGCTTATGCAGAAGCTCGCGCTCCTGTGGAGTTGCTTCTCCAGTGTTCATCATTCACCTTTTTTCGTGAGGGCTGAACTCAATCCTCTAAAATCTTCTCCTCTTAAGGCTTCTAAAGCAAATTTTCAAAAAGTGCTTATCTTAAGAATTAGCACTTTGCAGCCTTATTTCCAGCATCTTATTTTATAAAGTGAAGGAGGGCTTAGTTTTGAACCTCTTTTTGGTGTTTCTTGGCTGAGGAAGTGGTCTAAGGATTAAAACAGATCCCTGTTTACTTTCAGTTGCATCTACCTGCCGGAAAAAATTGTCAAATTATACTGACGCCTACCGCACAACCATTATTTGATAAACACACTTGGTCTCTTATTCCATTATTTGATCAACACACTTGGTCTCTTATTCCAGCCTTCTTGATGTTTGTTATGTTAGGCTGGCCAGGAGCTCTTAATTAGTTTCTTTTGTGTTCTTGTTACTGTCAAAATGATGAACTCTGTCAAGTTTTTCATGAGCCATAGTCTGCCCTATGCTGATGTATGACAATATCACAGCTCGGATCTTTCCACAGCACTACTTTTTAAATTAACTCGAAGTAGGTTTTTGATAGAAATTCTTGTTATTAGACTTCATCAGAAGAGCTTCACTCCCTGCCCTTCCTATGGGAACACCCATGTTCCCGTCCCTTCCCCTAAATCTACTACTGCAGAAAATCTAACACACTGGCAGAATTTGTATAGGTTCCATTTACAGATGTGAATGACCATAGATCCTGCATCTGTGAACCAGGCTCTGCCATTTGTACTTATAGAAGGCATTTTTGTGCACCTATGTTTTGAGCACAACATTTTGTGATCTGGCCCTCAGAATTTGCAGTCATTTTACAATACAGTCAAAAGCAACAACCTGAACACTAGAAGCAACAACCTGAACACAAGAAGCACATTATTGGTCAAATATTACTTGTCTTTGCATCCACTGGAGATCAGCATTTCCTCCCCTTAAATTCATTATGGCAAATTCTTGACAGAGCAGGACAAGGACATGGTACCATCCTCCTTTCATCTGTCTTGTTCTAGTTTGCCGCCTCTGTTATTTCTCCTGTATCACTGAATAAACCATATTTTAATTCGCTCTGCCGAGTTGATTAACACACAAAACATGTCAGTAATGGTATATCACATGTAGACGACATGGCTGTTTTTGGAAAAAAAAGATTTCAAGGGCAAGTGACAAATTGCCAGCGATTGTAACCATTTTGTAGGTGCAGGCCACCACTGTTACCACAAATCATCCCCAAAGGCTGTTTTTTTCGTTTATATCTAAATGTGGAATTTAGTGTAACCTCTCATTTTGTATATTTCAACCGGTCAGCAAGAGAAAAGGTATGAATTTTTAATTGTGTCTGGCTACCCATCCTGTATTTCAAGATCTTCTCAGCTGAAGTCCCTTGGGGTTTTTGTGTTGCTCCTTTTGTATGACACTAGTCGAAGGCCAGTGTGATGAATTATTTCACACTCTATGGGTTCTCTCCATGAGCAGCTGCTGCTTCTCCTTACCACAGTCCTTAGTTACTACCGCTCTCATTTCAGTCATATGTTTCTGCCACTATTTTGCATCTGCACCACTTCTTACTCCAGTCGTATGTCTCTGGCAAAGTCCATACTTCACTCCTCTGTTTCTATCATTCCCTTAGTTCAGTATTCCTTTACTGCCCTTCTCCCTAATCTTGGTCCTGGGTTAATGCCCCCCTCATTCCTCTGTTTCTGTTCCGCCCCTTTCTTGATTTTCACAGGAGGGGTGCTCTTTCAGATTCAGTCGTATTATCCCTCCGGATTCTGCAGTCTTCTGTGACTCTTCCATGCCCTTTCTCTTCTGTTTCCACCCCTTTCTTCTTCAGTTGTGGATGTCTGCCGCCCCTCAGTTCGCTCTTTTGTCTCTTTGATGCAGTCATGTTTCTACTACCCCTTACCCATCTCACCACTTTCTTCTCCTCTTCATGCTTCAGGCTTGAATAAATGGACATCTAAATACCATAATCTAATAGGTAGTCTTAAGTCTTTTTCTTTCACCCATACCCTTAACTTTAAGTCTTATGAATTTACTTTGTTCCCATTCATCCTTCTGTCCCTACTTCTATTACTTTTTTCATCACTTTCTGTAACATCTTCAGACTTTGATCATGTTCCACTCTCCCTTCTTTGATCTTGTCTGATCACAAGCCTTTGTACTTCTGTTTATACCAGCTTCATTCCTTCAGGTTTATTTCCATCTCGGGTCCCTTTCTACACTCACTCAAAAAATGGTCCTCTATGTAACCATAGTTTGTCCATAACCATTAAAATCAGGTTATTTTCTTTTTGTGCCTTTCTTCACCTCCAGCTCACCGCCAAAGCTCCTCAGAGCATTTAGCATCCCGAAGAATGCAGACTATTAGCAAAAAGCACAACCCAGTATGGTTTCTCTGTGTGTTCCATCGTCACTCGCTATTTGTGTATGCCGCCATCATATTTCATAAACAGCACAAAAACATACTTTTTGTCTCCAGTTCCAAAATTTCTGTCTCCAGTTCCAAAAAGAAGCACACACGTCACATCCCCTCCTAATGGCCAAAGATGAAACTGCCTATTATCTGCAGACCTGCCAACTCACACGATGCCACCTTGTGGCACAAGATAGCAACTCCCTTCAAACGGTCACCCGGGGAGGAGCCAATATCACATGGTGGCAGGGAAAACAAGCTGAAACCACAGTGGTTTTCAACTCGTTTTCTGAGGATTTGAACTGCTGACTTCCTTAATGGGTGTGAAAACACCCCAGGACATCGTCAAGAGCCTCAGCAAGCTTATGGGCTTTTTTTAGTGTTTATATTTAGGAGAGGGTTTGGGGACGGGGTGAGGGCACAAGTGCCTCTTGGGTGCTTCTCAGCACGAGGCCAACCCCCTCCAAGGCCCGCCCCCTTCTCACAAGGTTTAATCATTTATTTAGTTGGCAGGTCTGTATCTACAAGAAGCAATGTTAATGTTCTGACCCTTTTGAAAAACTAAAGTTTGGCCCAAATTTGCATAAATCTCCTAGCAACTGCTTTTCGGTACATATTCTAGAACTGGAGTTAAGTAGAGATCTGCACTCAATCAAAGGTCTTTGGGAGATGTATTTTCTGAGTACCTTGTGTTTTATGTGCTTTTTGCAGCTGCTAAGTTGGTTGTGACGAGACAACCACTGATGGGGGACAGTAAAGTTTGGAACACCCATCCATATTCTTTTGAAGAGTCTTTGGATGCTTGTGGCAGCCAGCACATCACATAATTATTGAATGTACTCACAGGTTTTCACCTGGTGGTTCTGGTTCGGCTGCGTATGCCAATGTTTTTCCTCAAAATTTCCCCCAAAAGCATCTGACTGCAATGAGAAAGACTGTGATGATGATTTCAGTGTCTTCCCTATTGCACCATTGTTACCCTTTTCCAATCTCTGAACTTTGTTCTTTGGCATGATACACAAAGATTTAGCTGTGACTTACTCTTGTAGTACTCTTGGCTTACGTCTCAATTCCAAGAGTAGTCAGGCTTACCTATGAATTCTGAAGCCGGAAGTAATCTGGGAGTACTCCTGGCTCGAAGCCAGGAGTACTACAAGAACGGTAACCATCTACTCATAATATTATCTATGTTAATTGGGCCCTAGACCTTTCCATAGAGAGCATCTACCACAATTTCATGTGATTATGCTCAAAGTCGGGGCAGTGGGATGATGGTGCCAGTCAAAGTATGGGTTGGACCAGTGTGTATTCATTTCCTGCTGCTATATTTGTTGTCAGTTTCATGCATGATCCGCTGCCAGTCAGGATGAGTTTGTCTCTTTCTGTTATCATTTCTTTACCGTCTAAGTGAGCAATTGAGTCCCAATTTATTTTCCCTGGGTTGCTTGTGGCAGGGCTTTCGGTTGATTCTGTTCCTTACTGTTCACGGTCCACTTGGTCACTCCAGACAGACGTGCAGTATGTATTTTGTGTATATTTTGTTCAATCTGAATTTCAAAAAAAGTAAATATTTTGAAAAAACTGAATATATCACAAATGTATTTATGTTGCTTGTGTTGTAGAATAAAGAAGCTGATGCAAAGAGGTCTCTTGATTTTGTTTTTAAGTGCTTGTTGAACCTCGATGTGTGTAAACTTCATTGTCCATTGATACAGTTTGATCTGTAGCTGGACCCTGCCCCACATGTCTATTGTGTTGAGTCCTCTTATGAGCACATTGAAGATTCTCTTCCGCTTTAGAATACACAAAAGACCTAGCTTAGGTTCTGGCCGTGGTACTAAAATGGACGCCAACAGCAGAAGCGCTGATTTAAAGCCGAGGGCAAATTGTATGTGAGGTTTGCACTTGTACAGTTTTCAGCGCCTATTGACCACGAGCACAAAGTAAAGATGGGGCGTACATCCAAAACGCAATGGGCACACATTTTTTGGGTGCCTTGGGGGCTGAGATTGCAACATGTGTTTGGTCTGGCTTGATATTCACCCGCGAAACTGATCCATTAAAAGGACATCATTGTAATTTCCTCATAAAGTTCGCCTTACAATGGCGAAGAAAGACTCATTCTTTCAGTTACTAGATTTTGATTGAATCTTGACTTTTTTGGTTGTTTTTTTATGTGATGCGAGATAAGGAATATTCATGTACCAGCAGACGTCCTACAAGTTCATCATCACGACTAAATAGTCTGCTAAAAAAACAAAAGACTTGGCCTGTCATTGACCCAATAATGGAGTTTTTTTACCTGAATCTGCATTGCAGGTTGGATGCAAATTTTTGCACTGACCCAATAGTTTTTCCTTACGCAATTTGCGCCAGCTATTACTTGTACAGGAAAACGGCTGCATTCATAGTTTTGCAACTTGGAGCAAGGGCAAACATGCAGAATTGCTGCGTTATCCCTCATGCTGACCAATAAAACTAGTGAAGAGTAAGGAACAAAACACTGGGGGAAAACCACTCCCGGCAATATGGTTATTTTGCTTGAATTACCCTGACTATAGAATGAGGTCCTAAGAATATTGGGGCCAGTCCTAGGAGCATTCCGTGGAATATTGCACGTGGCGTGCACATAGCTGCCAAGGTTTCAGATTGCTTATGTGTGACATTTTCATATTTTCAGTGTAATTATGAGTGACATTCAACAACTATGAGTGACACTATCTCACGAGCAAAATCAGGCAGTGAAGACGAGGGAAACATATAAATATCAGAAATTACACCCATTTGAGCAACAAGAAACTTTAAGAAGATCTTAAAGTTGCAGCAAAGCACCAAAATGGAAGGTGACCTCAATGCCTGCTCTGTTGGGCCATGAGATACTACAGGACATAGTGGGGCAAGCGTTTTGCCGGAGAATAACAACAGCAAGAACCTATGTGTGACACTTTGAGTGACACTTTGTCGTCAGTAAATATAAGCAGCGACTATTATTTGAGTGCTGAAACCAGAGGAGAATTCACTGGTATGCTTTCTTTACTGTACTATGGCTAAGGTCAAGGAAAGGTTAAGCATTACTTCTAGAAGTCTGAATAATCTCCACTAAAGCCCATCCCAAAATCATGCCCTGTAGACTGCTGTCTCGCATCCGATATGATTTAGTGCTGCAGTCACAATATCCACATTTTACTATTGTCACAGACCAGGAGGATGTCTGAAAGACATCTGCATCTGGTGGCTCAACTGCACAGTGTGAAACTGAAAATATGGGATCAATCCCAGCTTCCCATGACTAAATTATGTGATCCTAGGCAAACACTTTATTTCACCAAGCCTAATCTTTGTTCATTATCACATATGTGAGAACCTTCAAATATATGAGTTCAGGATGTGTGCCGTACAAAACAATCTCTCTTGTTTAATAGTCTAGAATGTTGCTCCATGTATAATAAGAAACTAGCCCACATACAGGGTACACATGAATGACTCCTGACTTCTCTCTAGGTTCACTGATCACATTGTCGTAAGGGCGGGGCAAGAATATTTCTCAGTTCATGTTCAAAACCGCTAACTTTTAATAAATACTTCTCAATGCACTGATATAATATGATGTGCTAAGATAAAGCGCAATTGCGTTGTAAATAAATACACCTTTTATTATTTATTTATTTATTATTTATTAGTTGAATTTGTAAGGCGCATCAGCTACCCAAAAAGGGTTTCTCGGCACCGGAGTGGACTGGCTGGAATATTAGCAGCTTGGGGAGAACTATTGGTTAAACAACCAGGTCTTCAGGGATTTTCGGAAGCGGGTGTAGACTGTTTCTTTCCGGATAGCTGGGGGGAGTGAATTCCAAAGAGAGGGGCCAAGGTAGGCAAAAGATCTGACTCCCATCCTGGATAGGTTAAATCTGGGTACAATGAAGTTCTCATGGGTTGATGAGCGGAGGTGACGGGCAGGCACATAGGGGTTTACCAAAGATTGCAGGTACTGTGGTGCCATGCCAGTTTTAATTTTGAACATGTAGCGCAGGGCTTTGAACTTAATCCTGTTCTCCACCCTGAGCCAGTGTAGGTCCCGTATGTGGCTGGAGATGGGAGAGGCTCTGGGGACCCTGCAGAGTAGTCTTGCTGCAGAGTTTTGTACCATTTGTAACCTACGCGTCACAGCCTTGTTAGACCCAAAATAAAGAAGAACATTTCCATAGTCCAGCCGTGAGGTGATAAGAGCTTGGACTATTGTTCTCTGGGAAGACTCTGGCAGCATACAGATGATCTTTCTGAGCCACTTTAAGAACGGTGAAACATGTGGCCGCAACCTTGACTGCCTGGTTGTGCATAATGAGTGAATCGTCAATGGTTATGCCTAAATTACAGACGTAGCTAGACGGCCGGGGAAGTGCACCCATCTCACAGGGCCAGTGTAGTGGGCCCCATGAATCTTTTTTTTGCCAAGTATCAGGACCTCAGTTTTTTCGCCGTTTAGTTTTAGATAGTTGGTGTGCATCCATGAAGCTATTTTCCTTAATCCAACCTGAAGGGGGGATGAGACATAGGTATTTGCATTAGAGAGAGAGCAGATAATCTGGGAGTCGTCAGCGTAGGAAAAGAGAGTTAACCCAACCTCTTCTGCAATGTCAGATAAGGGTCTGACATATAGATTAAAAAGCAAGGGGCTAAGGATGGAACCCTGGGGCACCCCATAAGGTGAGCAGTGTTTGTCAGAGCTGGCAATTGCGGAAAAGATTTGGAAGGTACGGTTATCCAGGAAGGAAGTTAGCCATTTTAAAGCTGTGCCACAGATGCCGAGTGACTCCAGCGTGTTTACAAGTATTGAATGAGATACTGTGTCGAACGCCGCGGTTAGGTCTAATAGTATAAGCACGACAGTATCACCAGCATCCAAATGATGCCGCAGCCGTTCCGTGACCCCTAATAGTGTAGTTTCTGTAGAAAAACCCATTTGGAAACCAGATTGAGATGGATGGAGAATTGTATTGGTTTCTACGAATTTGGAAAGTTGGGAGTAGATATGTTTCTCCAGGATTTTCGAGAAGGCTGGTAGTAAGGAGATAGGCCTATAGTTGGAAAGTGTGTCGGGGTCGGCATTGGGCTTTTTTAGAAGAGCGGTCACCATGGCGTGCTTCCAGGCTGACGGTACTGATGATTCGAGTAGGGAGGCATTTTTGAAATTTAAAGACACCTTTTCTATTCTGACATGATCTTTGATCACTGTTGTTGGCAGTTATGGGAGATAATGATGATAGCAGGAAAGAGGCAATCTAATGAAGGAAGTGTAAAGACAACTCTGAGGTTGTTGACAGCTAGGAGGTGAAGCCCAAATCAGCTGGTGGCTGGGGTCTGATTTGGTTAGAAACAGAATGGGCCCTTATGAGAAGGAGGTGAGTACTGGAGGGACTGAATGAAGTCCCTTTCTCTGAGTAGCAACAGAAAAAGGAAACAGGGGCTTGTGTTTGAGTTGTTTGCAGTTTTACCTGATCGTATTTGGTTTAGTTCTGGGAATTCGCCTTCCACTACTGAAAAGACAGCACTGAACTCCCAGCGAGGCTTCCTTTGATGTAATGGTGAAGGTTATGAAAGTGAGACCTGTAAACTCTACGATAGTGCACAACTCCAGGGTCTCTTCACTAGACTTTGAACTGCCCCACGATGGAGCCACTAGTGGCTGAAATAGAATTTTGTTGACCTCCAGTTTAATACTGAAAAGTCACACGTTCTGTGCTTAGAAACTTTCAAAAACAAAATGTTGCTTTAACATTTACCTTTTATTCCACGTCCGTCATTACTTTCTTTTCAATATTTACACGTTTTCTCACAATTATATATTTAATTATTAGTGTCACACCGTATGCATACTTGAACTTATTGAAAAATAGTCCTGTTCGGCCAGTCCCACACTTGCATGATTTACATGGCAAATATTTTAAATGCACTGTGTGTGCACAGGCTCTTAATGTCAGAGCCGGCCTCTGGCTCGGCTTTAGCTTAGCTCTCCCTGTTATTTTGTTGCCTCACCCACCTAGCAAGCTCCACTTGTGCCAAAGAGACGTCCGAGTTTCAGGGTCTCATCTCTCCATGCCTGATGTAGTGGGGAGACTGTGAGTAAGCTAGATGGATTACAAACTGAAATAAATACAGGGGCTCACCTCATGCACAACACCAAGACAACCATCAACACACCGGCAAGGTGGCATAAAGCTGGAGGAATGCTGCCCACGGCACCGCTTCCCTCTCAGATACCCGAGTCACAAAGAGGGTTATCGTGCGGTGTCATCTAGTCTGGATGTGGCATGCACGGCACAGAAACCATCAGAGAGCTGCCACCCCAGACCAACTAAACTGCTGTGTCAAGTAGAAAAGAGGTGTCGGATCCACATGAGCAGCTGGTCCACCCCGTACTGTTTATTTTTTAGGATGAGCCTGAGTCAGCGCGCATGCACTGCTCTGCGAGACGTGTTGTAGTGGAGAATGGAATAGAAGCACCGCCCACTCTCTGCCCATATTTCTCATTGGCTTGTGTCAATGTCCTTCGTAAATCCTGTCTTCTGATTCCTAAATAGGCTTGTTAGTCCCTCCTTAGTACCGCCTTGTCTTAATTTGTAACCTCCCATGGCGACTGCCCCTTTTACTTCGGTTGTTACATGGTACTGTTCTTAAGTCTGTTAGCACTATTTTGTTTATTGAGTTTGTCTTACTACAGGCACGACGTGCTTTGCTTACATTCAGCACGCCATATGCGCTTTCCCTTTTACGTTACAAATATTTTTGTTTAATATCTGTTTATTGAATTCAAACAAATGGAAAATTACACATGTCGCAGAAAATAAAAGGCAGGGGTGGGGGGGGGGGCAACAAAAGCTGGGCTACGGAATAAGCAATCAGCCCCGGGCCCTTTCAAGTCTATAGACTTCGAAACACAAATGTAATGAAGCCACAATGACTTCCCAAAACACAAGTAACAACATCAAAAAGAAAGCCCCATCCGCGCCAAACGGAGGAGCTATGGAAGGGACCTAAAGGCAAAGGCCAAGCTAGAGTTCCATTGTCCTAGAGGGACATAGAGGGATAACACAACAGTAAAGGCATTGAGTCAAACAGGTGGTCAAGGCAAGCAAGGTCCAAATCAAGGTGAGTCCCCCCGCCCGCATGAAAGATACAGTCCGTACTGCGACAATATCAATATACTTTGCTATGGATAAAACAAAGAACATCATACTACACTAAAGAGACAGAGAGAGAAACCTGAGAGAGGTGAGGACAGAAAGAAAGAGAAGAAGACAGCTAAAACTGCGTCCCCCAAAGGGGAAGTGAGGGAAGAAGGGGACAAAAGAGGATGCGCCAGGGGGAGGAGGGGGAAGGGCCAGGGCCCAGAGTGGAGGCCAGTGGTTACAAGGTCAAAGGGGTCTGCCCGACAAACCAAGCAGATTACTCCGGGGAGTCTGGTCTCAGACCCCAAGCGAAGAGCTTCAGAGGGTCTTCATTTCGGTTTTAGTGAAATAGCGTATAAGAGGGCGCCAGATGCGGTCAAATTGTGTGTCGGTGTGAGCGAGGCAGGCCGTAAGCGATTCCAGGGACATGACATCCCACAGCCGAAGAAACCGCGCAGCAGTAGGAGGAGGGTGGGGTCGCTTTCAGCAGGAGGCAATGGACTGTCGCGCCGCTCCCAAGAAGTGGAGAATTAGATACCAGTCTGCCGAGGTCATGACCTTCAGCACACCGGGTCGAATGCCCAGAATCGCTAGGGACTGGGTAAAAGGAACCGGGAAACCCACCACCTCTTTGATGTGACCGAGGACCTCCTTCCAAAACCTGGTAAGACCCGGGCAAGACCACCAAATGGCAGTCCCCTCAACCAGTCCGGCATCGCCAGCATTCGGAGGAGTGTTCGGGAACATCTGATGGAGACGGGTAGGGTTATAATACCATTGCGTCATCAGTTTATATGCAGATTCGTGCTGAGAAATGCTATGGTACACCTTAGGGATGTCCCTCCACAAGTGAGCCCACTCCTCCAGGGAGATGTCAGCAGCCAGATCAGAGGCCCAACACGCCTGGTAGCCAAGAGGCGGAAGCTGCCGAGAGTGCTGAAGAACAGAGTAGGTTTTGGAGATCAGGCCCCTGGACACCTCGAATCTACGAACCAGGGACTCAAAGGGGCTGAGCTGTCGAGTCACATCCCGCGAGTATGTCGAGGAACAAAGCCAATGACGCAGTTGACAATATTGCAGACACGCGCTGTCCGAGAGACAAAAAAAATTGTTTGCACTGGTCAAAGGTACGGAGGGCAGAGCCCTGAAAAAAATCCTGGAGAACACGCCGACCCTCTATGGTCCAAGCCGCAAAAGCCTGAGGCTGCAAGGCAGGGGGGAACGCAGGATTGCGTGTTAGAGAGG
This sequence comes from Triturus cristatus, assembly GCF_964204655.1. NCBI lineage: Eukaryota > Metazoa > Chordata > Amphibia > Caudata > Salamandridae > Triturus > Triturus cristatus. Next base: position 1,400,366,605 of record NC_140589.1, read on the forward strand.
TATTGGGGAAAGGGAAGGTCGTAAGGCCCCGGGAAATCGCCAGTTTATCCCATATCTCCAGGACCGTTCTCGTTGGAGTCGCTATGTAGGCACTGCGAGAGCGTGCCTCTCGCGGGAGCCAGGCTAAATCCCACAATGGTCTAAAGGCCACTGCACGGTCCATATGGAACCAGTGTTTCTCGCTTTTAGGGACAATCCATTCCGATTTAAACCGGAGATGACAAGCCCAATAACAATCCAGTAAATTGGGACAGGCAAGGACATCCCGAGATCTGGGAAGCATGAGTATTTTATGAGAAAAGCGGGGCAGGATTTCCCCCAGATGAACTTGGTAAAATCTTGTTGTAGGGCCTGGATATCAGCATGCGGAATGGGAGTAGGAAGAGACTGGAACAGGTGAAGGACTTTAGGAAGGAGGGACATTTTAATGGCATTAAGGCGCCCCAACCATGCCAAGGGGAGGCCCTCCCATCGACGCATCTCATCGCGAATAGCTTTCCGACATCTAGGCCACTTAGATGCGAGCGTAGGAGTCAGATCCAGGCCCAAATTGCGAATCGACTCGTCACTCCACTGCACTGGGAGCAGGTCCCACAATCCCTGGACCTCCGAGGCCAAAAACATAAGATTGAGAGCATGAGATTTCACATGATTGATCCGATAGCCAGAGGCAGATTCAAAAGACCCCAAGAGCTCAGCCACCGCAGGGAGAGAGGTCAATGGAAAGGACAAGGACAGAAGCAGATCATCGGCAAAAAGGGAAGCCTTATGTTCAGTGCTCCCCATATGGATACCCCGTATATATTGGGGTTGCGGCGTATAGCAATAGCTAGGGGCTAAACAACAAGTGCGAATAGAGAAAGCGGGCACCCCTGACGAGTGCCTCGGTGGATAGAGATAGGAGCAGTGGTAGATTTCGCATAAGGGCCATCAGTTTAGAAATAAATCCAGGTCCAAAGCCAATCTTCTGGAGAACCGAGCGAAGAAAGCTCCAGTCCACGCGATCAAACGCCTTCTCGGCGTCGAGGGAGACCAGGCAGGCAGGGATATCTGTGATACGCGATTTCCCCACCAAGTGGGCAATCCGACGGATATTGTCCACGCCCTGACGGTGGCGGATAAACCCCACCTGATTGGGGTCTATAAGGCCCGGAAGGTGGGGCTCCAAACGATTCGCCAAGATTTTGGTGAATATCTTGGGTCAGTATTTAACAGAGCAATGGGGTGGAAGGAAGCTGGCAGGGTCGGGTCTTTGACAGGCTTGGGGACAAGCACTATCTCCGCCTCGTTCATCGTAGGAGAGAGACCTGAATGATCAGTGAAGCTGTTAAAGAGATGAAGTAAGTGATCTCACAATTGCGGGTAAAAGACCCGATAAAAAGCGACCGGCAGGCCGTCGGGCCCGGGGTTTTGCCCATCTGGAGCTTTTTCAATGCCTTAGCAATTTCCTCGTGGGAAATAGGCTCATCAAGTAACTTTGTAAAGTGGGGATCAATAGTATCCCAGGGACAAGAGTCGAGGAACGCCTCCACAGCCTCTGGCGGACAAGGATCATGTGCATAAAGATCGTTCTAAAAGGCCATCAATGTATGGCTCTTGTCCGACTCCGAGATAGCCCAGGAGCCATCGGGCTGCTTGAGCAAGCCCCGACCTTATCACCACCCACGTAAAATGTTTGTTTAAGATTAACAAGAAGCCACTCCACCTTGTTAGTGCACTGTAAGCGCAGTTGACCGCGTAGGGCAGCGAGGCGCCGCTTGTTGGCGAGGGAGGGACAGGCATGATCCTTGGGATCCAAGTCTTTAATATCCCGAGAGTGGGTGGATTCAAACAGACGTGCCTCCCTGGTCCGGGCAATGGAGATTGAGGTGATAATCCCCCCGAACAGTAGCTTTGAAGGAATCCCAATGGACATTCTCGGGAGTATCAGAAAGAGAATTGGCCACAAAAAAGGATTTAATTTCCTTACGAATGACCACCACATCTACCGGGTCTCGGAGGGCCTGTGGGGTCAGACGCCACTGAGGGAGGAGATCACCATGGGCAGTAAGGGATTGAAGCGTAAGCAAAACATGCGCGTCATCGGAAATAGAGATATCCGAGATTTCCGCAGTGCACAGCATGTGAGCCAAAGAAAGCGAAAGGAAAAAATAGTCAATACGCGAGTAGTTACAAATATTTTTGACACTACTCAAGAAGAAGCAGTGCAGAACGAACTGCTGGGATCATACGATGCGTGTTCTGCAGATACCTCATGCTGGTATTTTCACTGATGTGCAGGTCGTAAATGCCTGGTGATCTCCCATGTCCAGGCTTGGTAGCGTTCAGTGAGTGCATGCGCTGCACTTAACCCCTCCCTAAACACCTCCTCAGATATGCAGATGGCACTGGAGCTCCGTTCCAAGTGCGCAGCAGTTCTCCAGTAATAATGACCACTAGCATAACCTCTACCGAAGAGAAGCCAGGACGATGATTATCTTGACAATATCGAATAGTTAAGGGTGTTGATATTAATATCACATAAACACGTATATCTGAGTGGGTTGAGCATTTGCTGCAAACATCTGTGCTTAACTTGCATTTTACAGTTTAGAATCCAGTCACGCGGCCATTCCTGCGAGCACGTTAAACAGATCGCCCTTGGTTCAGTGATAGTTATTTATATTATTTAAAAAAACATTGTAGGCAACATTGGTAGTGTGTTTGCGTCGGTTGAGCCCGCAGCACTCTTTGAGCTCAGATGTATTTCAAGAACAGCGTAGATTTAGAAATATCACCGATGCCTTATTTTCAGCTTCGTTTGCATGTAGTACACCTCCAGTGCCTCTTACTATTACTGTTAAAGGAGGACGTGATCTCTGTTTGAAGGCCATTTATAGTGGGTATATCTACAAATCTCGCGTGGATGGACCACAGATGCCACGCGCAGAGATTACGTCACTACTGCACAATGTGCGCTGCAGAACTCTTACGGTGTTCAGAATACCTGCAATTATAAAAAGACCTGCACATACGTTCCCATCATCAGCCTAACCGAATGCCCATTGGATGTCCGTCACACCCCATGATTCCTAACACAAGATGCTTACTGTCTCTCCTTACCATGACACTTCATTCAATACAACCTTTCCGACTTTCCTCGTCTTACCTCTTCAACTTCTTACCTCCTTCTTGGCATAATAGCAGATGACCTCCTATGTCCAAGGGAAGTGGTAAATCAACGGATTTAAGTGGATCGGGTCTTGCCATGTCTCAGACTGCTGAAAACTGTCTTCAAAAGGGCTCCGACCGGACCGGATATTTATATCCTTAATTTACAGACAAATTACCATCAGTTATTTAACAATGACTGTGAAAACCCCTTCTGGGAACCCATGTCCGCGAGGCAGTTCCTTGTTATATCTCACATGTTTTACTTCATCTTGCATTTCCCAAGACTATTTGCTTTTTCCAGGAGTTTTGTTTTGCAATTTCTTTTTCATGCAACATTGGAGTCGTGTATAGTACATACCATGAACGGATTCGACTCCAGGTGTCTGGGTGAGTTCAGATTGTGGGTGGGAGTTCACATGGACACAAGATATTACAGTGGCGGTTTCTGCGTTTGGGTGGTGAAGCGTTGCGCCGCTTATAATTATTATAACATTTCAACTTTCAAACTTTGAAATAAAGTACATATTTAAAAGTTTGAAATTGCGAGCCAGTAGTTGGCATGGGGTGGGGCCACTGGTTTATGGACACCGGCATCACGTGACAACAGTTACATGAGCCAGCAAATTGAGTGCGACATGACAGCAGTGCGCATGTTGGGTTTGGCCAGCTGCCCAACTTCTGAAGCTGAAGGCAGAGTGACATTCTGACATTACCCATAAGTTGCTCAGACTACATGCACATCCAATCCTTGGTCTCTCTGCAGAGAGCACACGCGATGGTATATAAATATATATGTCCTAATTATAGTTGCAATTTTACGTAAAAGTGTATGAGAAAGGTGTACCCAGCTGTTACTATTCACAGCATCGAAGGAAAAGAAAATACTCTGTTTACATGTAAGGAGAGAGCTAGAGCTGGTGTGGTTGTGAGAGGGGCACCATGGTGACTCAAGGAAGTACATGCAAAAGGAGAGAGTGAAAAGACACGGATTAAAAGGTAGAAAATAACATGTGAGATGCAGATGAACAATTTCAGATAGATGATGAGAGGAAAAGAGCCTAACTGTCTGACAGAGTGAGGAGGAACTGCAGAGGAAAGTCATGTTAAGTGGAGAACAGGAATGACTGAGAAACTCTAAAAACTACTATCCCTCCCACAGACCATGGTTGTTTAATTCACAGTCTCATATTTTTAGAATCAAAACATTTTCAATTCTAATTATTTACAACGAAAAAGATGTTACTTGTTTACCTCACACAACTAACAAGCGTTGGCAAACCCAATCGGTCTGACTTGTTTTAAGTGTATGTTCCTTGTTCTGTGACAGGCCTAGATGCAATAGAAGAAAACTCACAAAGAGGCACCAACATACTAGTTGAGTGGCACACTGTGTAAAAGCACTGGAGTTTAGTTCACATGTTTTGAGGCACACACTTAATTACATAGGCCACCCTCACCCCCACCCCCCCTAGAAAGGATTCCTAGATTCGCTTCTTTGGCCAATCCCCTTTCAGAGTCCTCCACCTGCTCATCCCACTTAAAGCACTGGGTAACTCGCGAGAGAGAGAGAGTTTAGCAGTGGAATTCCCATCATGACAGGGCTGGTATGATAGATGGAATCCACTGGTGAATTCTATTCCAGATTTATCACATTCTCCCAAAAAATGGGGCATTTTCCATTACACCAACTCTAAATCACTACTTTCATCTCTTCTTATTGCCATGGCCCTACTTTCATCTCTTGTTCTCTGTTCCCCAAAAGCTCTCACACACTCAATTCATTCACCATAGGCTCCCCAACCCTCCATTTTGCTCTGGCTCTCCATTCATCACTGGATCTTTGTGTTTTCATTCACCATAGCCTCCAAACACTCTCTCTCTCTCGATTCATTTCATTTTCCACAGGCTGTGTGGCTCTCTATTAATCACAAACACTCTGCCCCGTACACTGCAGGATCTCTCTCTATTCATTGCCCTCAGGCTCTCTGGCATTACATTTATCACAAACTTTCTGCCCTCTCTGGCATTCACCACAGGCTCTCTGGGGTTCAGGCTCTATTACTCTCCATACATCCCAGGCATACCATTCAGCATAGACTCTCCTTTTTGCGTAGGCTATTTGTCTCTCCGATTACTACCCATTTCCTTGAACTTCATTCGTCACAGCCTCCTTCGCTAGCCATTCAGTACAGACTCTACACCACTCTACACTATGCTACTCCGCTTACACCACTACACTCTGTGCTACTCCACTTCACACCACTCCACACAGTGCCACTCTACAGCACTCTATGCCACTCCACTCTAAGCCACTCTGTTCCATGTCACTCTGTCACAATATGCCACTCTTTGCTACTCCACTTTACTGGACGCCACTCCACTCTACAGAGTGCAGCTCTAGAGCACTCTACTATACGGTACTCCCGTCTACGCCACCTTATTCTACTCATCGTCACCTCTACACCAATCTACTCTAGGCCACTCTTCTTTACTCTGCTCCATTCCACTTTACTCTGTGCCACTTTGCTGTATGCCACTCCACTGTACATCATTCAACTCTACACCATTCTAAACCACTCTAATCTATGCCACTCCACTCCACTCTACGGTACTCTATGCCAATCCACGTCACTTTACACCACTCCACACCACTCTACTCTGTTACTCTCTTTTATTATTATTATGGAATTTTGTAAAGCGCATGGTTACGCACCCCGGCGTGTCCCCGCGCTGAGAGGAGAGATAAAGGCAATTCAAGCAAGAAGTCATAACAGTGCAGAGCGGTAGAGGTGAGTTTTTAGTGCTTTGCGAAATTTAGTCTCTGAGGGTTCGAGGCGCAGCTCTATCGGGAGTAAATTCCAGTTTTTGGCCGCAAGAAATCTGAAAGATCTCCCTCCCATTTGAGCTTTCCGAATTTTGGGGATGACAACTAGTCCAGTGCCCGAGGATCTGAGCAACCGCTCCGATCTATAGGGGGTAATAAGATTGCAGAGGGGTGTAGGCGCCCTGCTCATCATGATGCGATGGCACAGGCAGAGTGCCTTGAAGATAATCCTCTCCCTAACGGGCAGCCAGTGGAGGGACTTCAAGGTAGCTTTAGATGGCGTTCTTCTAGGAAGCCTCAATACCAATCGAGCTGTGGCGTTTTGGAGAACCTGGAGACGATTAAGGCATTTTGCTGTCACGCCCAGATACAGAAGATTGGAATAATCGAGTCTAGATGTAACCAAGGCATGAACAAGGGTCTGCCTAGCACTGACTGGAAGTAGATCGAGAGTCTTCCTTAGACTTTTAAGCATGCCAAAGCAAGTTCCAACCACCCGATTGATCTGGGCAGTAAAGGAGAGATCAGTATCACACAACACTCCCAGATTTTTTGCCTGCTGACAAGGCACAGGGGTGGGTCCCAGGCAGTCTGGCCACCATGCCGATGACCACACATTCGGTGCACCTCCTACCACGAGCACTTCAGTTTTAGACCCATTCAGCTTCAGGCAGTTATTAGACATCCAGGAAGCAAGCTCCTGCATGCAGGCACTGAAGCTGGATGCTGCAACATCAGGTGCTCGTGACAGCGAGATGATTAGCTGTGTGTCATCGGCGTATGACACTAGTTGGAGGTCGTGGCTTTCCGCAATGGTGGCAATCGGGGAGACATAAAGGTTAAACAGGGTGGGGCTCAGGGCAGAGCCCTGTGGAACCCCTTGATTAAGAGGGAACATACGAGAGTAATGTTCTCCCTGTCTAACCTGAAAGCTCCTGTCAGTGAGAAAAGATTGAATCCACTTGAGTGCAGAGCCCGTGACTCCTCCTTTATTAAGACACTGTAGCAAGATGAAATGTGCTACAGTGTTGAAGGCTGCACTAAGGTCCAATAAGATGAGGGCCATAGTATGCCCCTCATCAACCCCTTTCCTAACGGTCTCAGTGGCCAAGAGTAGCGCAAGCTCCGTAGAGTGGTGGGCCCGGAAACCAAACTGAGTAGTATGAAGCAAATTGGCTTTCTCCACAAAGGCCATCAATTGAAGATTAGCTACCTTTTCTGCCACTTTAGCCATATAGGGGAGGAGTGAGATGGGTCGGAGATTATCCATCCTGTCCCAACTGAGGTTGGGCTTCTTTTGGAGCGGAAGTACTACAGCCTGTTTCCAGCTCTGAGGTACACTACCGGAACTAAAAGAGAGATCCAAAACATCTCTAATATAAGGTTCAAGAGTCTCTATACTCTCTGCTAGAAGCTTAGGAGATGCAGGGTCTCGTGGGGATCCTGACGTAATCGAACGGCAGATCCGCTGGAGCTCGTTCGAGGAAGGAACAAGGAAATTAGTCAAGCTGTTCGTACCTATATCTGCTGATTTGCTCTCATTGAAAGCTGTTCCCTTTTCCTTCCCTCCCGAGAACGTGGAGTAGATGGTATCCACTTTATCCGAAAAGAAGGCAGCGATACGATTGCAGGAATCTTCTGAGACCAGGGACGGGTCAACAGAAGCACCACAAACGGCGATTTCCTTATAGATTTTAAAAAGCTCCTTGGTAGAATTATTAGCTTCATCTATCCTACCGGAAAAATACTTAGTTTTGGCACGTCTGATTTGGGTATGATATTCTCTGCGTTTATCTATATATCTTTGTTTTTCTTGATCGAGATAGGCCAATCTCCACTGTCTTTCAAATTGTTTACATTCTGCTTTCATTAAGCGTAGTTCTTTACTGTACCAAGGGGCGGATTTCTGATGCCTGCTGTGCGGATTATTATGGCAAAGAGGGGCAGTGTCATCCAGAGCCTTATTTATACGAGCTTCTAATCTCTCAGATGCAGATGTCGCATCCTCACCTCCTGGTTTGCCACCTATGGTCAGAGCAATATCAAACTTAGATTTAGAAAAAGCAGTCCATTTGCGACTCATAAATTTAGAGTTGGTCCTCTTATGACTATTGCTAAGAGGGATGATTAATGTGAACGGCACAAGAAAGTGGTCAGACCAAGAAACAGGAACGGGGACCTTAATTTCAATATCTTCCCAATTCGCAAAGATAGGATCCAATAAGTGTCCCTTTTGATGGGTGGGGGCTTTGGATTTAATCTCTAATTGGAGGGAATGTAATTGCAGTTGCTCCTTTGTCCAGCAGGTCATCCCAATGGATGTTAAGATCGCCTAGGAGCATAAATTTATCTCTGCGTAGAGCGGTCTCAGTCAGGCCATCAATAAGGCTATTGGAGAAATGAGTAAAAGGACCCGGGGCACGATAGATCAAAAAGCCCTTCAGTGTGTTTCCCTCATTGACCTTAATGGAGAAGGCACCCGTCTCACTATCAGCAATTGCAAGAGGTTCGAGCTGGCAGTATAGTGGCTGTTTGTAAGCTATGGCTATTCCACCACCTCTGACCACAGTTCTATCTGAGCGTGCCATAGCGTAGCCAGTAGGGAGAGAGGCCATTATATCAGGCTCAGAGTCAAGGTCAAGCCAAGTCTCCGTAAGAAATAATAAATCCAGTTTCATATTTATAAGCAGCTCGTAAATGTCAAGACTGTGCTTCCGCATTGATCTAGTATTGAGCAATCCGCATAAGAGCCTGCTATTCTTGGCCTTATACGCAGGTTCAATGCGCCAGTTATATTGACATTCTTTACAATTGACAGTCTCTTCTGCCTTAAGACTGTGAAGACATGCATTAGAGAGAGGCGGGCAAAAGGCTCGAAGTTGCCGAGCACTCCAGCGGATTGCTAACCCTTTTTGGTCAGGGGTTGTGGCCCCTGTCCCCGGCCGGCCGCGGACGGGCGCAGACGGGCTTGCCTTAGGCGCGCCCGCTGCGCGGTCACGAAAGCATCGTCCTAAATAGGGGCCAATGAGGAAGCCTAGAGCGCTAACCTCAAGGCTCCTAAGATGGCGGCTCCGTTTTAAACAGCTAAAATAATCGAACTGTGCAAAAAGGCTTAAAGAATACTCATGTGCAAATAGCAATGAAGAGTTTCGTAGCAGCAGGTAAAATAAAACAGTTTTTAAAACAATTCTGTGTCTCGCTCATGCCACACTGCTAACTTATAGCTATGGAGAACAACAGCCATGTTGCTGTACAACATGGCTAAAAGACATTGTCAAAGCCAATAGCTCTCACATAGGTGAGACCTATTGGCTTTGCCAATGCTTGTTAAGTTATGCGCCCTCCTGTGACTGTAGGAAGCAAGTTTAGGCTCGGCTGGCAGAGACTAAAATTCAATTTCCAGGGACTGCCAAGAGCACATAGCAACTTTAGCCGAATCGATGGGGCTGCTGTTTAATTATAATTTCCACCCTCGCAGATTCGCACAAGAGAACATCGGAGTTGTAATCTCTGACTAATGCATTTTAATGCGGTGATGGGGACACCGGCATTAAAATGCATTAGTCTAACCCCTGATGCGTGGTACTTGGCAGGGCTGCCTGCATACTCCCCGGCAGTCTTACTAACTCCGAGTCCAGATCCTCCTTGACCCGGTTGTCATTACTCTGCTCCCTCCCTTCTCCTCTTCTCGTGCGAATTGCCTAAGAATTAAAGGAAGTGACAGTTTCGAATGGGGAATTATGGGACTTTAAAAAGAAGAAAGTTTAAAGAACCATGACATGGCCTTAGAATTGCCATCTTTCACCGAGAAACATACCGGCCATCTGTTCACGTTTTAAAATTCCAGAAAGGGCTGGAAATGATTCTTAAATAGAGCATTACTTGAAATCATCTGTATTCATTTTTACATGGCTATTCTGTCTTTGTTTATTTATCAGTCAGGGATCTTTAATTCAGCTGTTTCACACATTTTAAATTGTGTTCTTTTTACATCTACTCTTTACAGAATGTGCTGGAAGGGGAAAAAATATCGGCGTTAGGTGATTTTATCATTTTTATACGGACAGGGACATTAAAGTGCTGGTACAAAACTGGCCAGGTGTCAACCCTACTCAGACTGCATATTATTTCTTTAAAAGCTTAGAGACGTGCCTTTCTCGAGACAGTGACCCTCAAAAGTAAGACCTGGGACGAGGAAGACCATTGTAGTGGGCACTGGCGTAATGAAAATTGAGGGGGCCTCTCTGCACGTTACGAAGAGGGGCCCCCGCCAGGCTCAATCAGGAGCTCTCTGGCCAGAGTGCAGTGCCGAGGGGGCCTCCTGGAGCTTGCCCCCCCCCCCCTTTCCCGCACCGCCTGTGTTACGCCCCTGGTAGTGGGCGATTATGAGAGACTGTTTTTTTAAATTTTAAATCAACTTCCCAAATATAGATTATGAATGTGATTGTCCGATGACTTCTACTGTTCAGTATATTTCAGGAGATGCCGTACTCAGTCCTGCTGGCGAACAATGAATCATTCAACCATGAAAGTAAGGCACCTTCTTGAGAAGCACCACACTTTTTCTTTGGTGGTTTTGGAAGGTAGGATTGGGCTACTAGTGGTGTGCATTTTCTGAAGGTTTATGCAAATATGGTTCTTGGAAGGGAAATAAACCTCAATGTTGTCTAATGAACATATTGGAAAAAAATGCCTGCAGCTGAGGAGTTGCATAATTCTCGTCACAGTCAGTGGCTTGACTTAAAGGGATGCATCTATCCAATGTTTGTCACCTCAAAGAAAAATAACACAGCCTACTGGATTTTGTTTGTGTTTTTTACACTGATATTATTGTCCTCATCAGGGGCGCGGAACTAGACCCAATTGTTTTTTTGGGTGGGTGGTTGTGTTCTAACATGGTAACCAATGTAGACGGGGCTAACACTTCAAAAAATGGGGCACATCTATCATTAGAGCCAACACAAAAAAACTGTGTGATAAATTGTGTATATCTGAAAGAAACAGTTTGTTATAGATTCCTTACCTTAGAATTACCCCCAGGCGTCAGACTGGATCCGGAATTTTTTTTCGTCAGCAGTACCTCTGGGCGTCGGAAAGTGGTGTCGGTCGGCACCGCGTCCGTCGGTGGCATCGTGGTCGCCGGGATGACGTCGCGGTAGCTACTTAGACGCACAGTCGGTGGCTTGACTTAAAGGGATACATCTATCCAATGTTTGTGATCTCCAAGAAAAATATCACAGCCTAATGGATTTTGTTTGTGTTTTTTACACTGTTTATTGTCCTCATCAGGGGCGCGGAACTAGACCCAATTGTTTTTTGGGGTGGGTGGTTGTGTTCTAACATGGCAACCAATGGAGACGAGACTAACACTTCAAAAAATGGGGCAGAGCTATCATTAGAGCCAACACAAAAAAACTGAGTGATAAATTGTGCATATCTGAAAGAAGCAGTTAGTTATAGATTCCTTACCTTAGAATTACCCCCAGGCGTCAGACTGGATCCGGAAAGTTTTTTCGCCAGCAGTACCTCTGCACGTCGGAAAGTGGTGTCAGTCGGCTCCGCGTCCATCGGTGCCATCGTGGCCGCCGGGGTGACGTCGCGGTAGCTACTTAGATGCTGCCCTCGTGCGCTGACGTCAGTTCTTTCTTTTTCTGCGCTAGCCAGCGCAGATCTGGAGAGAGCGGTACCTCCAGTCATTTTTTGTCTGAACTTTTTGAGCGACTTTTGTCTACATCTTTTTGAGTCCCATCAACTCCTGGTGCACGTAGGGATGCCTGGCTTCAAGGCTTGCGGGTCCTGTCACCGCTCTTTTGCCTGGAGCGCAACCACAACCCCAAGTCGTGCTTCGACTGCCAGTCCATGGCTCTGAAGGCTTTGCAGGAGCAGTTCCAAAAGCTTCTTGAGGGCCGGCAGTCGGCTCCGCGCCGTTCGAGGTCCCGGTCCCAAGAGAGGGAGGTCAAGGGACCGGTCACAGAGCCATCTCCACTCGTCCTCTAAGTCTTCGCACTGAGGTCAGGTAAGTTGAAGCACAAGATGAAGTCGAAGAAGCATCGTCGCTCTTTAACTTCTCCCCATCGGTCCCTCCCTTCCTGGGACCCGGAGCGACTCCTGCCCAGCTTTGTCAGTTTTTTACGAGGCGATGCATGCCATCCTTTGGCAGCCCGAACCCGCTAGCGCGCCTTCTGGCCCTGCCACCTTGGTTGGGGGTCCTAGGCCTTCTCCGCCTGCAGCTCCGGCCCCGGTGCCACAGGGCCCCCATGGATCCAGGCCTCGATCCGGATCGGGGCCAGTTGACCTCATTACACCTCCACCGGCGCCGCTTCCTACGGCACCGCACCCGCACTCTATTCCGGTCATGCCCCCGGCCGGTGTCGACCCCGGCCTCTGTCCTGATGTGGACACGGATCCAGACCGGCATCGCAGGATGCTGGAGGGGTCAGGTGGCCCTCTGACCGACCAGTTAGATTATGATCCGGACTGGAGAGAGGAACTGAGGGATGCCAGTGGTCTCAATACCTCCCCAGACCTTGGCATGTTGTCTCCTCCTACCGTGGCTACGGAGGAGGAAGCTTCCTACGCAGTGGTGTTGCGTAGGGCGGCCGAGGCTCTCCACCTCGAGCTTCCTCCGGTGGCAGTCAGGACAAACCTTCTGACAGAGGTGCTTCAACCGGCAGCGAGCTCTTCGGAGCCCCTGCTTCCATTGAATGAAGCCCTCACCGACGTCCTTTTGGGCACCTGGTCCAGGCCCAACATGGGGGCTCCCATGGATAGGATCATTGCCTGACACCACCGCCCAGCCCCGGGTGACCCCACTTTCCTCTCCCAACACCCCACCCCTGAGAGCTTGGTAGTCCAAGCCTCTACTTCCAAGAGTGCATTCCCTACCGCTCCACCAGATAGGGAATGCAAGAAGCTGGATCATCTTGGGAAGAAGATTTTTTTATTCTGCCAGCTTGGGACTGCCGTCGATAAACACCGCATGTCTGTTGGGCCGGTATTCCTACTCTGTGTGGGACACGGTTGCGCAGGTGTTACCTCAGTGTCCGGAGGAGGCATGGGCCGTACTCTCCCAGGCTGTTACTGCCGGGAGGGACGCAGCAAAGTTTACCATCCGTTGTGGGCTGGATATCTCCAACTCTCTAGGCAGGACGATTTCCACATCGGTAGCCCTTCGACACTACACCTGAATACGTTTGACTGGCTTTTCTGGGGATGTCCAGAACACCCTTATGGACATGCCTTTTGATGGCCGTCGCCTTCTTGGCGACAAAGCAGTCAACGCTCTAGAGCATTTCAAGGACTCACGGGCTATGGCCAAGTCTTTGGGCCTCTCCAGCCGCCCTGCACAGTCTGCTTTTCACCCTTTTCGTGGCTACAGAAGGGGTGCCCCACTACGTCCCGCCCAGAGCCACAGGCCGATGCAAGTTCCCCAATCTTTGCGCGGCCGGGGACGTGGGAACCACCACCGTGGTTCTGGGGGCCAGCGGACGGGCCAGTCTACCAACCCACCCTCTGCTTCAACCTCCAAACCTTCCTAGTCCAGCATTTCAGGCCCATCAATCGCCAGTGAGTGGCAGGATCCACCATCACCTCCCCCACTGGTGCACCATCACGTTTGACAGGTGGGTTTTGCAGATTGTCCGAAGGGGCTACTCCCTCCCCTTCGAGGCTACCCCTCTAGCCATGCCACCTCAATACCATCGCATGTCTGAGGATCATCTGGGCCTTCTCCAACAGGAAGTCACGGCTCTCCTGACCAAGGGAGCCATCGAGCGCATTCTTGCCCCAAAAGTAGGTCATGGTTGCTATTCCCACTACTTTCTGGTACCCAAGAAGGACAAGGGCCTGCGTCCTATCTTGGATCCCAGGAACATCAACCACTTCCTCCGGAAGGAGAAGTTCAAGATGTTGACCCTCGCTCAGGTCTTGTCTGCCCTCGACCCTGGAGACTTGATGGTAGCGGTGGACTTGCAGGACGCTTATTTTCACATCCCCGTCCTGCCGACCCACAGATGTTACCTGCGGTTCATGGTAGGCGACGAGCACTTTCAGTTTACCGTGCTCCCCTTTGGCCTTACCAGCACCCTTCGGGTGTTCACAAAAGTGATGGCGGTGGTCGCAGCTCAACTGCTCAGATCAGGGGTTCCAATCTTCCCCTATCTCGACGACTGGCTGTTGAAGGCGGGCTCACCCCAGGCTGTCGTCTCCCTTCTCGAGACTACGGCCGACCTCTTGCATTCGCTAGGGTTCTCTCTCAATGTGCCGAAGTAACACCTGACACCTTCTCAGAAGCTCCTCTTCATCGGAGCGGTTCTGGACACGACGCAGTTTCGGGTTTATCCTCCAGAGCAGCGAGTCCAGGATATTCGGGCTATGATTCTGATCTTTCAGCCTCTATTCAGGGTTTCGGTCAGGATGACCCTGAGGCTGCTGGGCCTTCATGGCCTCCTGCATCCTGCTGGTCGATCATGCCAGGTGGCATATGCGGGCTCTGCAGTGGGACCTGAAGTTCCAGTGGGCGCAGCATCAGGGTAATCTGTCCGATTGTGTCCAGATCTCGGAGGGAACTGCACGACAATTGCAGTGGTGGCTCAAGAACCAGGGTTGGGTCAACGGCAGAACCCTCTGCCTTCCCCAACCAGAACACACAGTGGTGACAGACGCATCCCTTCTGGGATGGGGCAGCCACATGGGAGAGGTGGAGATCAGAGGCCTCTGGTCTCCGGCGTAGTCCAGGCTCCACAGCAACCTTCTGGAGCTTCGGGCGATCCGTTTTGCACTCAAAGCATTCTTTTCCTCTGTCTGGGGAAGAGTAGTGCAGGTGTTCACAGACAACAGCACCGCCATGTGGTACTGCAACAAACAAGGCAGAGTGGGCTCATGGACTCTATGTCAGGAGGCCCTCCGCCTCTGGACATGGCTGGAAAATCAGGGCATATTCCTGGTGGTTCAACACCTGGCAGGTTCTCTGAACGCCAGGGCGGATAAATTCAGCCGCAGGTGCATGATGGATCACGAATGGCATCTTCACTCGGAGGTGGTGTAAGGTCTCTTTCAGCAGTGGGGAAAGCCTTGGTTAGATCTATTTGCCACCAAAGAGAACGCGCAATGTCAGAAATTCTGTGCTTTGGAATTTCCAAGGCGGCACTCGCTAGGCGACGCTTTTCATCGCCAGTGGAGTTGCAGTCTTCTATATGCATTTCGGCCTATACCACTTCTGCCCAGAGTGCTGAAGTACATCAAGTGCGACCGGGCCCAAGTCATTCTTGTGGCCCGGTCTGGTATCTAGTATCCAGAGCTGCTCAACATGGCCATCCTCCAATCAGACTGCCTCTTCGGGAGGATCTTCTCTCACAGCATCAGGGGACGGTCCTCCACACGAACCTGTCCAGCCTCCACCTCCTTGCATGGAGATTGAGCGGCGGCAGTTGACAATTTTTGACCTGCCTCCAGAAGTCTGCGATGTTATCTTGGCAGCTAGGCGTCCCTCCACTAACACGGTAAAAGCCTGCCGATGGAACAAATTTGTGGCATGGTGTGCCGCAAAGGCTGTGTATCCCCTTTCTGCCCCTCTTTCTGAGGGTCTCTTGTTCCTCCTTTCTTTGGCCCAGCAGGGCTCTGCTCTGGGCACTATCAAGGGCTATCTTTCGGCTATTTCTGCCTTTCTAAGGCTCCCTGATCAGCCTTCTCGCTTCAAGTCCCCGGTTGTAAATCGTTTCTTAAAAGGCATTACTCATCTCTTTCCTCCTATTCCCTTCATAATGCCTCAGTGGGACTTGAATTTGGTCTTGCCCTCTGTGATATGTGCTCCCTTTGAGCCGCTTCACGACTGTCCTCTACGACTCTTACTCTTAAGACTGCATTCCTGGTAGCCATCACATCTGCCAGAAGAGTGAGTGAGCGCCAGGCTCTTTCATCCAAGCCTCCTTTTCTGGCTGTACATCCGTACAAGGTTGTCCTACGAACTCATCCATCCTTTCTTTCCAAGGTGGTCACCTCTTTTCACATTGGGCAAACCATCACTTTGGCCACCTTTTTTTCACCTCCGCATCCATCTAAAGAGGAAGAGAGGCTCAACCGTCTTGTCCCAAAACGTGCGCTTTCCTTCTATCTGGATCGCACCAAACAGTTCCGGGTGGATGACCAGCTCTCTGTGGGCTACATGGGCGCCAAGAAAGGTCGGGCCGTACACAAGCGGACCATCTCGAGATGGGTCATTTTGTGTATTAAAACCTGCTATTCTCTAGCAAAAAAGGAGCCTCCAGTGGGGCTACGCGTCCATTCCACCAGGGCAACGGCTGCCACAACTGCTTTGGGACGAGGAGTCCCTCTGAATGACATCTGTCAGGCAGCTATGTGGGCATCGCTGCACACATTTACCAAACACTACTGCCTGGACAGCCAAGTCTGGAGAGACGACTTCTTTGGCCGTTCTGTTCTCCAGGACTTTCTGGTGTGATCTTGGTTCGCAGACCCACCTCCGGGGTTGGTATTGCTGGGGTATCTATTCTAAGGTAAGGAATCGATAACTAACTGTTTCTTTCAGATGAACAAGTTACTTTCCTTTGGTAACGATATATCTGTAAGAAACATAAGTTAGTTATAGATTCCTTACCGCCCCACCCATCCTCCCCGTTCTGCAAACTGATTTCTAGGGTTAAGGACATCCTTTCAGGGCCCTAGTTTTGTGCACCAGTGGTCAGTGTCTTACATGGCTCTGTGTTTCTGGCGTGGAAAGTCGTGTACAGAACGGACGTCAGCACGCGAGGGCGGCGTCTAAGTAGCTACTGCGACTTTATCCTGGCGACCATGATGCCAACGGCGCTGAGCCGACCGACGCCACCTTCCGACGCTTAGAGGTACTGCTGACGAAAAAACTTTACCGATCCAGTCTGATGCCTGGGGGCAAGTCTAAGGTAAGGAATCTATAGGTCAGTAAGTCTTTATTTCGATTGAATTCATCATGAAAGACATTTTAAAAAAAGACATACAAAAATCAAAACAGAAATGGTAAGAATAATAAAAATACTTTCCTATTAAAATCATACAATAAAACTCCATAGGTATGAATAAATAGGATTAAAATCAATACGATAATGATAAAACTAGGTGAAAGCACGACACATAACTACCATTATAACCTTGCTCTAATAATCCACACCCAGCCTAAGAATTTGGCCACAGCAATTACAGTGGGTTCACTCGTGTCATATCTCAGAAGTCTTAAGGCCACTGACCCCACTCTAATGCCCATATTACGGCAAATGGGTTTAAGCCATTTCGCTCTGGGGGCGGTGTAGGCTGGGCATTCAAAGAATATATGTCCAATCGTTTCTCTACGATCGATACACCAGTGACAGGATTCGGTCTCCTCCCCCTTCCAGTTTTTGGTAAATGATCTAATGGGTAAGGAGCCAACCCTTAGCTGATGATAGAGTTTCCTGTCACTGGACTTGCAGATAGTATCCCAATATTCTTCTAATAGGGGGTCACTTTTACATACCAAGAACATACCAGTTAAAGAGGTAGTCGAGATTTGACTAAAATGTTTCTGCTGGATATGAGACCAATATAAGCTTTTAAATAGTTTTTTAGAGGGGAAAGGATTGTCAGCAGGGTCAGACCACAAGGTTCCCAAACCCATGGACTCCAGGAGCAATCTAACTTGTTTGAACCATGCTAGGTTTCCCGAACCCAAGATGGAACGGACATCCAGGATAGCCTTAGCATATGGGGCTAATTCCGGAGTGGTCCAGATTCTTCTCCATAGAGCCACTGGTTTAAACCGGGCAATATCTTCTATTGAATGACACCCAAGATCCAGTAGTAATGGTTTCACGGGACTTGAGCTAGGAAGACCAGTGAGATTCTTCAGGAATTTATTTTGGACTTTTACCAAAGAAGAAAGGTCCGCAATCCCCCAGAGGTCCACGCCATAAAGAATCGCCGAACTAATCCTGGAGTTGTAAATCTTCATTGCTGGACCTATCCTTTTGGTCTGAGACAGTCTCAGCTCTTTTACCAAGCACCCGGATAGCTGGGCAAACTTTAGTGATAAAATATCAATTTGGGGCTTCCAACTCAATTTACTTTCTAGGACAATCCCCAAATAAGTCATAACATTGGTTTGTTCCAGCTTCTCGTTATTCATCATAACATGGCCTGCCATACGTCTTCCCTTATTGAAAACCATAAGCTTCGTCTTTGAAACATTGACTTGTAAGTCATGATCAAGGCAAAAGTCTTCAAACTTGTTCAGGGCCGCCTGTAGACCCATCTGTGTCAGCGATAATAAAAGGGTGTCATCCGCAAACATAAGTAACGGAAACTTGGTACCACCTAGGGAAGGGGCGTCTGTTGAAATGGTTGAAAAATACTGCACAACCCTGTTAATAAATAACAAAAACAGGGTAGGCGCTAGGACGCACCCTTGCCTAACACCCCGTGTTACTGCAAAACTATCTGTGACCTGCCCTTGGTTCCCCATCGTAGCCGAGCAAAGTTTGCGTTGTGCAACCTAATCACAATGTTCAAACGATCTGGGGGCATCCCTAACCTACCTAGGACCCCCCATAACTTGGACCTAGGGACTAGGTCAAAAGCTGACCTAAGATCAACAAAATCAGCATACAAGGTGCCACCGCCTAGGTAGACCGTTTTCCACACGATCAATTGAAACCTAAAAACCTGATCGATGGTACTGATACAGGATCTAAACCCAGCCTGCAGGGGGGATAAAATCTCCTCCTGCTCGGTCCAAATCTGAATTTTAGCTAATACCATCCTAGCAATGATTTTTTGGATCGAGTCAATCAGACTGATCGGGCGATAGTTCCCTGGGCATGAGCGGTCACCCTTCTTAAATATGGGCAGTATCTCGGCACCCTTCCAAGATTCGGGGATGGCGGCCCCCTTGGCTATGGCAGTAACCAAGAAAGCAATATATGGTACCCAATTTCCTCGATCGTATTTGAAAAGGTCTGCCGGGACACAATCCATACCTGGGGCCTTTCCACAGGGTATCTGTTTTAGTGCTGCTTCAACCTCTCTACAATCAAATGTAAGATTCTGCGTGTTGGTCATATCACAGAAGTTGTGAGGGGTGGTTTCATCAATCAGGTTAAGGCCTGAAAACTGGGACTCAAAATGCTCCACCCATAGTTCCGGAAGAACATGATTGGTGGGGACCTGTGCATTTGGTGAATTACCCCACTTTACAATATGCCAGAACTTAGTCAGGTTTTTAAGTTTACTGGCAGCCAAAAGCTCTAGCCAGTGGTTGTTATCCCAGGTTTGTTTGGCCAGGGTTTTGGCTTTGAGGTAATTACGCCTAGCTATTTGAATATCACCCATGGTCTTGGTTTTGATGGCAGATTTCAATTCACCATAAGTCTCACGACTCGTTTTATTGTACCAATGATTGCGCTTTGGTTGAGTTAGTTTTTTTTTACTTTAGTGGGTTTGGAGAAATAGGTTTTTAGGCCCAAAAATAAGACCTCGTGAATTTTTGTGGTCTCCCTATTAATGGCAACTTGGGATGAGAGGGAACACAGGCCTATCAAGGCACATGAAACTTTGGTACTGATCTCCTCTAGTGCTCCAGTATCAATTGCGACCCTATCCCAACGCACTCTACGATTATTATTTATAAGGAGGGCATCAGCGGTGGCTATCTCAGATTGCTCGACACTTCTGTGGGCAATACAAGGCAGGAGGCATAGAACAAAGGGATTATGGTCACTCTCAGGGCGATCCAGAATCACCATATCTCTTAGGGTGAGCCAAAACTCCACTTTAATGAGGGCGTAATCAATTCTGCTATGACGAAGACCATCGTCAAATTTGTCCCGGCCCATTTTATCGGAGTCAGTCCGTCCATTTGCCGCCCTAAAGCCACGCCCCAGACACAGACTCGTCCACTGAATAGCGGACTCAGTCCACTTCTTAACAGGAGGAAGATCAAGGAATATTCCATAAGACATCCACATCAGTCATAAGTGTTTCCCCATTAACAGTCAGAGGCTCAAAACAGCAGTTAAAATCCCCCAATATTATTACATTAATATCGGGGTTAACTGATTCCAAAAACCCATCAAGATGTAAAAAAGTGTTAGAGCCACGCCCTCCTGGCTGACCTCTATTATAAACATTAATAATCATAATATCGGGGCTGCCCTGGGGGTGCAACAATAAAATTAAGAGATCTGGACTATCTATGGCTGGTTCTATGGGTCTACACTTGATGGTTTGCCTGACCCATATACCAAGACCTCCTGAGGGTCTACCCTTGGTCCCTCTAATAGCTGCTTTGTGGAAATTAAGGTAGCCAGATAGATAAACCAGGTCCACTGTCCATGTCTCCTGAAAAACCAGAATGTCATAGTTTTCCACCCATGCGGACCACTCATCTATAGAGATTTTACTCCTAAGACCAGCTATATTCCAGGAGACCAGAGTAAGCTGTTGAAGAACACTATCAACAGGCAAATGGTGCGAAGACAGAACCTGGGGGTTATTCAGATTGTCATTCTTGCCAGAAAGTAGAGACCCTGTCTCACGGGAGCTTGATTCCGAGCGTGTGTGAATGGCCATATCACTCTGGGCCTCTCTAACATAGGGGGCGAACACTAAATCAGCTGGCTCTATGTGAGGTAGATTTCTGCCTTGGGAGCATTCAGACAAAACGGGAGGTAAAGAAGGAAAATCTAGTTTACTATATAGCACAGGTGATATAGAGGGTGCAAAGCTTAATCGTTCACTCCCAGTCCCATCAAACCCCCCCGAATTACCTCTACAAAATGCTTGCTCCGCCCTGCTAATGCTTCCATACCCCTTGATTCTTTCACAATCAAAACCCATGTTGTTATCAACCAGTCAATCCACCCCCTCCATACTACTCAAAGGTGCAAATCGGTTGTACAAGGGGAAGGGGAAGTCCTGTCTGAATGGGCCATGTGGACGTCTAGAAACTCTTTCCCACCCATCAATCTGGGCATTGTAGGTACCATGATGGATAGTTGGATAGAAATAGCGCAAATCAAAAGTAAGAATTCCTCTGGTGCCCTGGATATTGGGTTGGCTGCAGATGTACCTAACCACTCTTGGGTCCCTAAAGTTTGTGATTATGCAGTCGCCCTCCACATCCTTGGTTTTAATACCTAGCCAGCTCACTCTTCTAACAAACAAAATTTCTGTATTCATGTTAGGTGGGAGAGGCCTATTCCTATTAAGCCAATGTATGACCTTGTTTTTAAGCTCTCTGTGGGACTCAGACTTATCACGGGATATCCCAGGAACACCTGCCAAGATTACCGTATACGGTAAAGAATCAGGAGGTAGGTTAATACATGGGGATTTAGGAAGCTGACCTTCTCTCCGGGGCATGAAGATCCCTCTATTATTGGACTGTGGACCAGGGTTATCAATGGCCAACTTCGTCCTTCCCATCCCAACGTGGGTTTGACCTTTTTCCCTAATGGAGTCCAAAGCAGGTATATTTTCTAGCTCTTTGGACATAATAAAGGTAGGACCATGGGGGAGTTGGCTAGGCAAGATGGAATGAGGGGTGGCAGTCAAAGCATTCTGGGAATTTGTGACTATTCCTAGGGATGTTTATTAATGGGATCATTAATTCATCTCTTGCCACAGCGGAGGTTCCAAATGATTGGAAACTTGCAGCTCTTAAGCCTCTTCAGAAAAAGGCACTAGCTGACCCGACCACCCTTTCCAACTTACGGCCAATATCCCTGCTCCCGGCTGTATCCAAAATGGCTGAGAAGTTCGTGAATTATCAACTCACGAACTTCTTGGAAGGAAATGACATTCTGCATCCTAATCAGTCAGGGTTTCGGTCTAATCACTCTACCGAATCTGCCCTGCTGTTTTCAGCAGAGACCCTTCGGATGGCCCTGGACCAGGGTAAGAAAGCTATATTAATCCTACTTGACCTGTCGGCAGCCTTTGATACGGTTTCTCATAACATCCTTTTGAACCGTCTGGCTGCCGCAGGAGTAGGTGGGGTGGTGTTGGCTTGGCTAAAAAATTTCCTCATAGATAGGCGACAAATCACAGTGTTAGGTGATTTTCAATCAGAGGCCAAGCCCCTTAGCTCCGGAGTCCCCCAAGGATCAAGCCTGAGCCCTCTGCTGTTTAATTTGTATATGGTCCCCCTGATGAAACTAATCACTAGCTTTCAGATTAATAGTATTTCGTATGCTGATGATACTCAGCTTATCTTAGTACTGGACAGTGACCAGTCAGATACTGAGGAAAACTTCAGACAGTGCCTAGCAGCTACTTTTCACTGGATGGCGGATAACCACCTTAAATGCAATGCCGGTAAAACCGAAATCATCCCCTTTGGAAAACAAAATTTGTTTTCTCCAACAACTTGCTGGCCTGATGATACAGAGGCTCCTCCTATGACCATTACCTCTGCGCGAAATTTGGGCGTTAAGTTCGATTGCCAACTATCCTTTAAACAACAAGCATTGACGGTAGCGGGTTCATGCTTTTGCATAATAAAATCTTTAAGGAAATTTTTCGATCTTTTGCCTTTGCCAGCTAGGAAGACAGTCGCGGTGGCCTTGATTGCCTCCAGGCTGGACTATTGTAATAGTCTATACGCTGGAGCCAATAAATCAGTAATACATAGACTACAAATAGTACAGCATGCAGCGGCTCGGTTAGTACTCCGCTGGCCTCGTAAATCTTCAGCATCAGCAGCATTAAATACGCTTCATTGGCTTCCTATTTGCAAAAGGATTCTTTTTAAGATCCTTTTACTTACGTTTAGGGCCTTTTATCAGCGAGGTCCTAAATACCTGTGTAATGGTTTTAAACGTTATCTTCCAGCACGCTGCCTAAGATCATCAGGACTGAACCTGCTTACTGTCCCCAAATTCAGGCTAACCACTAAAGGTGGCAAATCTCTCTTTGTCTTGGGCGCTAAGGCCTGGAATAATCTTCCCGCTTCCATTCGATCCCTGTCTCAGGAGACTCTGTTTAGAAAGGCCCTGAAGACATGGATTTTTTCTCTTACTGATGCAGCCTGTTTAGCAATGGTGTAGGTATTGGTGTTAGCGTGAATTTGTCTGCCCCCCCCAACCATTCCATCTGGTTGGCTTAGCGCCAAGATACTCCCTGGAGTGGTAGCCGCGCTTTATAAGTACACCTTTACATTACATTACATTACATGTTGCTGGCCCATGATCAACGATAGGCTCGATAGGTTTATTTCAAGTAGCCATATTGGCAATCACAGTACTTTCCAAGTTCCCAACATTTATACTAAGTTGTTTGACTCTCTCGAGTATAGGAAGCAATAGTGATTTTAGCAATTTTTCTAGAGTCTCCAAGTTGCCATTAGGGAGCTGATTAGCACAAGACTGGCAAGACGTTAACTTATTAAACCTTGGACTAGTGGCGACTAAGGATGTGGTATATTTGGCTGGGGAGGGGGTTGCGTTCAAAGTAGTATCAGGTTTAGACCCTTTAACGCATCTACCCTTTTGAGTCCCTCCCCCACGTTTTTTCGTATTTCTTTTACCATCAACATGCTGGGTCATACTTCCCTTTTCCAAGTTAACAGCCAGTGGTGCTATTACACGGGGCAACGGGGGATTGGAATTGGGTTTCACGGCAGGTTGTATATTCTCTAGAATGGAAATACTTTCGGGGGTGGTATCTAGACTGCTAGAATTAGTTATATCCGACCCCACGATCTCAGTACTTGACGCCTGATGCAATTCGATACGTGCAGGCAAGCGCTCAGGAGAGACTGCGGACATTATGTTACCAAGGGAGGATCTCTTGGCCAATAACTCTAGGGACAATCTTTTCTCAGTAAGAATAATTTCGTGCTCGAGAACACAGGCCGCTCTTGTGATGAAATTATCTAAAGTCCCAAACACAGAACCCCCTGTACTATCCTGAGCGATCTTTCTCCCGGACCTTAGGGATGAAGCCATTATTATTTAACGCTCCGTGCATTTCAATAGAACACACTGCAACCACGTCAAATTACGCTGCTAAATGATTGTCAAACACACAGTTATTGGCGGGCAATGACACATGCACATATAGAGAACAATGAAGCGAGGCACCCCTAGCTTAAGCACAGATGCACAATAATGACTCAGGAGTGATGACGAACACTCATTTACAATATACAAGTCCCGACATAGCGATATTTAGGGGGGTGGCCCGTCCCGTCCTCTTTCGGCCCCTGACGGCCACAGACGGCCCGCCCTTTGCCCGGGATTCTCCCGGCGCGACCCGCGCGCGACCTCACGGGGCGAGGGACTAGGCGGCCCTTTAAGCGCCTCCTGGCGCGTGTGCAGTCTCGAGCAGTCCCAGGGAATCCTGGGTGTTGTTGTTTTTCGGGGCCGGCGGAGCCAAGCCCGGCCGGTCCCGCGTTACTGCAAAAGGGGCGGAGCCTGCAAAGGGGCGGAGCTAAGCCCGGCCGAGGGAACAACGAGACAGCAAAGAGCAGGCGGAAGAAGGAGTCCTGGCAGCGACTGCTGGTGTCCAAAGGAGGAGAGGAATCTATAACAAACTTATGTTTCTTACAGATATATCATTGCCGAAGGTAAGTAACTTGTTCTTTAAACATACTGGCCAAACCTAATACATTTACAACAAACATGTTTTACTACATTTAACAATGTTGTTTATATGCTACTGGCACAGCTCTTTAAAAGGGGAATGAGTGATCTGACTGCACTAAAAAGCAGCTTCTACAGATTTCAATACAACGCACTTTAAAAGCAGTTTTCGAGTAACTATTTCAAGACAAGACCCTTTTTTCCAATTCCTTCTGTGAAATGACAGAGCTCATGAAATATTTTTTAATTCTATCTTCAGAAACAAGCTACTGCTAGACTGTTGACCAAAGTTATGTCTTTAATCTGTTCTTCGGGATGTTGCAGTATATGCATGTTTGAGGATGCACATAGGTACAGGTCTCAGAATATTGATTTTTGTGGGTTAACATACCAAATATCAGGATCTATGACTTGCAGGTCACAGGTTTGATTCTTAATGCATCTTTCTTTCCTTCTGAGATTTAATAAGTGAGTGCCAATCATTTGGAAATATTACCACATTTTAATTTCTCTGGTAGCAATCTGTGCTGTCCTAACTCATGTCTCCGGCAGCAGGTTCAGCCCTCTTCTGATCTTCCACAGGTCAAGATGAGTTCTGAAGTGGGTTGCTGGAGAATTCACTTTTATGCCAGGCCCTAGCTTGTGGGTGAGAATGATCCCATGTGATGTCCTAACCAATGGGTGAGGTTCCCAGGGTTAACCCTACCCACTTTGGGCATTTTCAAGATGGCTGAAGTCTTCGGCCTCACTAAACTTGGACTCTGAAGTCAGGGGGTGTGCGTAGTGAATGTACTATGGTAATCCCGGTATCCTCCCACATCTAACACCAAAATCCAGTTTTAGGCAGTTTCAGTATCCCGATCAATGTCTGGTAAAATCAAAGCTGAGCTGTCAGCAACCAGACAGTAGATACACACAAAATGTGTTGGCGTTCTTTTTACCTTCCTTACACTGCACCCCAAATATAATGTGTTAAACCCCAGCGGACTTGTCAAGCGGGATGTGGCATGCAAGCACAATTTGACACTCTAATGTCAACAAGGATTCTCACAGGCCACTCCAGTGTTCTCTCTAAACCACTTCTGGGGAGCTCTCTGGAGCCCAGCTGAATAGAGGGACAAAAAGGAAGGCAGGCCCAGTTGTGAGCTACATCCGCCTGTGACAGTGGATGGCCCTTTGAAGTGCACCATGGGACTGAGAACAGCCCCCAGGCAATCCTGTCATGGGGAGGACAAGACCTTCCCACTCCCATGGCTCATTGCTCCTTCCCTGGGATCTGTTGACTCCTTGCCACAGGAAAGCCACCAAGCTGCCAGGTGACTGTTGAATACTTACATAAAGGCCTCCATAGGCTTGAGGCAGACAAAATTTAATTTTTCAAAAGAACCTTTTCCATACTAGTTAGAAAAAATATGACTTTACTATTAAATTGGATCTTGTTTAACTATTAAAAAGAGTCCTTGAAATATTTCGGTAACTGTTGCTAATCTGAAATTAGCATTATAAGGTGTTATAATAGAATCCTGCATTTCGCTATGGAAGCAACCAGCCCTGCTGCAGTGAAAATAGCTTTTATGCTTTTTCGCTGTAAGGAGATATGGAATACTAAAGTTCTACATGTCCTATTTTTAAATGCCATGCACCATACCCTATGGATAATAAGGCCTACCTTAGGGGTTACTTATTAATATTTAAAAGGAAGGTTTAGGCCTGTTAAAAGGGTTTAGTTTGACAGGTCAAATTTGCAGTTTAAAACCACACAACCAGGTTTCAGTGGCAAGCCTGGAAGCATGCTTTACTCTGCTACTATAGTGGTTGGCACAATGAGTGCTGCAGCCCACTGGTGACATTTAACTTACATACACTACATACACTGTGGGTACCATATATTAGGGACTTATAGGTAAGGTAAATGTGCCAATCAGGAGTATACCAATTTTACCATGTTGAAAGAATGAGCACATACATTTTACCAATGGTTATCGGGCAAAGTCCATGGAGTTCTATAGCCAGTAAAATTAGGATTCATCAAAAAGGCCAAAAAGAAAATTGGGACGACCCTGCATAAATGGCGAATTTCCAATAACCCTTACCTCCTTTTACCTCCACCTGCCCATTGAAACCTAAAATACACTTACCACAATTTACCACTACCCACCACTAAAACCCCTTCAAAACTCTAGTATCTGGTACCCTTACCCACGTCTGAATGCTAAAAACACCTTTACTGGTCTTACTATCCTCTTTCTTAACTCACACCTGAACCTTAAAAACCTTAACACCCAGAAACCTTATAAATAGAAACATGTTTTGTTGACATTTAATCTTATTACTTTGCAAAACGTAGCTAACTTGTAAATGACAATAAAGCATACCTGTGATTACATGCCTGCCTTTTTATTTCACTTCAAAAGTATGTGATTGTATACGTTTATCAGTATCTGTAGCTCACAATATATAATATATATAATATAGGGTCAATCAAAAGTCCCCAAGGCTGTCCCTGTCCCCACCAGAAATGTAGCAAGCAAGGGGGTGGCTACTGCAATATTCGCATGCACGCCATCCAAAGCCAAGGTTAAAAAAAAGTGCTCACGGTCAAGCTAGAGCGAGAGTTACAGGATGCACAGGAGGGAGTCGTGCGGAAGCTTGAAGTTTACCCTACCCAGGAGGACAAGCCTCACAGAGCCATGGCTTGGGCACAGAAAGTGAAACACAGGTTACCGGTAGCGAGGGCAGTATTTCAGGCTGCTGGTGGCCCATTGGCCTCAGCAAATGTAGTTCGCGAGGCTGCGTGGTGTCATTGGGCCGCAGTAGCAACTGAGGTGGAGTGCAAGGCCTGATAACGAGGCAGGCGCATTGACACCAGCTCATGGTCATACCAACCACACTAACAACAATAATAATGGAATAATGGGTTCTGAGGGAGCTGTGATTGCGGAGGAGAATGACTCCCTTGCCGAGCAGAGTGCAGATAGTGCCTTCCTTCAGCAATGGGATTCCCAAGGGTCCGCGGAAAAGGCATTGGGGAGCAACTGAGTACACAAGCTTTCAGACTCATGCATGGAAGATGGGGTCCTGCATAGCAAGGTAGCAGGTGAAAAGACAGCTGTAGTTCGGAGTAAACAGAAAATATATCAAGCAAAGGGAGAGCACTGAACATCCTAGTGAGGCACTCAGTGGAGGGCAAGACAAGGTAGTGGGCTCTGGGAATAGCGAGAAGGAAAATGAGTGGTACATGGCAAAGGGAAGTGAGTTTGGTACCAGAAGAAGAGTTAGTGGTTGGCGAAAAGAACAGTTTGTAGTTGTCACATTGGAGAAGGCAACGGCTGGGCAGACTGGTGCCAGCAGTGAGAGTGAGCCGGGAATATATATAGTGGCTTCCTTGTCCTGTCATGAAGTGAAGGCTCAGTTTTGTGTGGCCGGGCATACGGCATCATTGTACCACAGTGGAGAGAAGAAGGGTGGTCTTTGAGCCGTTCCTTTGTGTGAATCTGCGTGCCTTAATGATTATAATGGTGATGTTCGGGGCGATGGTGGTGTTAGAGATGGGGCGCAGCAGGGAACTGGGGCTAAATTTGGACACCACTGAACTAGACTATGATGAGGATAAAAAATGAAGAAGGCAAAATATTTGAGGCGGATAGGCATGTGCCACACCAAGAGTGACAATGATAGGCTGTTGACATGAGGAAGGATTGGAGGGAGTTAGGAGCTAATAGGGAGATAATTGGTGTGTTTCAGGAATGGCAGGTGTTCTGGATGAGATCACTGGAGGTATTAAGTCACACCGTGTGCTGGGCGAATGGCTTTTGAGTTGGCCCCAATCCTACAGCCAGGTAAGAAACATTTGCTTCAAGTGAACAGAGTAATGCACTCTATAGCGCTCTCGGTAAATAGCGATGGAGAAGCACGGAAATGGACATTTGTGGAAAGGTAAATACATTGTAGATCAACGGACAGGGATGGAGGACACCAAGGAATTCTAAGATGGGGCTTTGGAAGATAAGTTGGATAGTAATAAAGGGTCAGTGGAGAAAGGTAAGGAAGGTGATGGGGAGGGGCAGAAGGGCTCGGGACAAGAGAAGCTGGAAAGTGCTATGCTGTGCAGATTTATATAACGCGTGGCTACCCGAAGGCTTTCCAGCACTTAGTGAGAACCAGCTAACATGCAACTGCAAGGACAGAAGAGGGTTACATTAGTGAGGGTATAACCTGGTTTTTAACATTTTCCTGAACCGTAGCTCATTTGTTTCGATTCTCACCTCCTGGGGCATTGGGTTTCACAGCTTTGGTACCTGGTACGAGAAGGATCTGCCACCCCCATCTGTCCCTTTGTATTTGTGGCACTTTTAGTCGCCCTGCATTGGAGGACCTCATGGTTTGACCAATGGGATAAGGGACCAGGAAATTACTTATCAAAGGGGGCCCTTTCAGATTGATCCCCTCCGTGCCAGATAGAGTGCCTTACATTTGATCCTCTCCTCCACTGGTAACCAGTGCAAGGAGGCCAGTGCATCCTTTACCGAGACATTTTTGGGGAGTTTGAAAATGATCCTTGCAGCTGTGTTCTGGACCACCTGGAGTCTCTTGATAATGTCTTTAGGTGAGCCCAGATACAAAGAGGTCCCCGTAGTCCAGATGGGAAAGAATCAGCACCTGGACCACTGATTTGAATTGTGGGGGGTAGCAGGTCTAAAATATTCCTCATACTTCTAATTCATCCAAACCAGGTGGCTGTCAGTTGTTTTTTACCTGGGCCTCCATAGATAGTGAACTATCTAGCCACATGCCTAAACACTTTATGGGAGACGCAGGGGCGGGCGAGCTCCCCAGGTTCTTCGGCCAACTGATGTCTGTTGGTGGCATCTGTTTATTTCCTAACCGCATCAACTCTGATTTGTCTCCGTTTAGCTTGAGTGTGCAATTTGCCATCCAGGTGGCCACCTAAAGTAAAGAAGTGAAACATAAAAGACTGCCCTATATGGGCATCCCTAAGCCATTGGGTGCACACCTGATTACAGTGATAAAAGAAGGAATATGGAAAGGAGAGTATATGGTGGTTTTTAAGCTCTTGCATAGAGAGGTAAGAGCACAGTAAGGGTCGAAGTAAGAAGAATGAGAGCTGGCATGGCTGCCGAGGGTGCTCAGAGTGACGGTGTTTATTTATTTATTTTTTTGCAACTCTTTTCATTTACTCATTTTTTATTAGTCTGACAATTGAGAGGTGATGTTTTCAATTACCCATTGAAGTAAGCTTCTCTGTGTAATCTGGCTAACTAATTAAGCAGCATGGCCTCCAGTTATGAAACTAGCACCATTCATATCACTTACCCAGAAAAGCAAGTTTTATGTGTGCCTTAATTTAGAGGCTAAAAAAAATGGGAGCTTTTATTGCTTACAATCTCGTCTCAATTTGCTGAGAATATAATACCCGATTACTTGCAGGTAATCTTCATTACTCTTAGTCCTACTCGTCCTCGTCACAGTAAACACAACTGTAATGCCTGGGAGAACGAACGTAGAGGTAATGCCTCTATGAAATGTCTCTAAAGCAGGGAAGTTTGAGTAACTATTAAGAAGCAGCACATATGGCTGGTCTCTGTCTAGAACAGCACATGAGGTGAAAAACGGCGCACTGGAATGCGGTCCAAGTGGTCCCTGTGGTTGATATTATTTCAAGCATTTCTTCCATGACTTTTTTATTTTTGAAAACTCCATTTCCTACCTCTCTGAGGTCAGGGTTGGTATAAAACTCCAGACATCCTCAGTGGCTAGTATCATTTTTTCTGATATGTTACCTTTTCTTCATACTTAATGTCTTATTTATTTATAAATGTTACTTGGTTTACATTCACAGCATATAGTGCACCACGCATCAAGACATTTTGCATGTACATATGGCGTTATCAATCTGAAATCACAATTAATATTTCGCATGTCCAATGGTATATTTCAACATCATGCTATTCACTAATAATTAATTAATCATATATTGATGGTGGTTGAGCCTGTCTATGATCTGTGTGGTTCCCAAAAGTCACTTGGGCATGGCGTTGGTTGTGTCAGTTCACAATATTCTTCCATTCATGCATTACAGTATGTTGTGTCTTCTGACTGACACAGGGGCCTGGGCACGGCGGTGCCGCTTTCGGTACAAGTCCTGCCGGAATACCGGGTATCCAAAGTTTGGTCATGTGATCTACGATTGTCTCATGAAGTGGTACCAATACTGGTGTTTTTATCAATAGTTACACATTGGGGAGAGGAGTTGGCCTAACGGCTAGGGCGATCGCCCTTGAATCTGGGGACCTGGGTTCGAGTCTGGGCACTGACACTGAACATCCTGTGATTCTGGGCAAATCACTTAATCTCCCCGTGCCTAAAAAAAAAAAAAAGTGTCCTCATGCAATGCAACCGGTGCTATGTAAAGCGCTCTGATACCTGATTCGGGACAAGTTTGAGCTATATAAAACTCTCTAAAAAAAAAAAATGAAAAAGCAGTAGCGGTGCATCAGCTACAGGTGCTTTGATGCTGCATCTGCCTGGGGAAAACTTACCATCTGGCCATGCAATGCTGAAAAACATTGACTTTGCAAAGACAATAGCGCTTGCATTGCAGAGACCTATTGGCTTTGCCATTGCTTATCTTAGTGGGGTTTCACATAAAAGTGTTTTTAGGTTGCAGCCTTTCAGAAAGTTGCCCTGGGAATGCATTCAGCCCGTTGATTATCTTTGGCTTTGTGGTTCGTAACACACATTTTTTGGCTTTCTTTGCTTTAGGCTATCCAAGTCCAGTTTGTCCCTCCTATTGCCAAAACAGTGTTTACTGTATTCTTCCACAGACTCACTTTCTGTAAACGGGCCTTGAAATCTCGTTCCTATCTTGTCCTATTTGCTGTGCATTCAAAGACAGAGGTCAAATGTCAAGCTGTCTCTTCCAGGGAGCTGGTGTTTACTTTGCTTTTGACCGACTTCAAAGTGAGAGCGTTTCTAGGAAATAGGTATGCAGACTAGTCTTCCCATGGAGCCCGCTCCTGCTCCTCCTATGCGCCATTTACGAGGCTGTAACATAATCCTTTTTGCTTGTATTTTCCCCTCATGACTGTTGAATTAGACTGACTGTTCTTAACTACTGGACTTTTCCACAAGAACCATAGCAAAACTCCATGCATAGATCTGAAGGGTTTTAAAGTTGGTGTATTCCGTATCTGCAACGATTTCACCAAAAGGCTGTTTGGCACTTCCTGTCTTTATTACTAAGCACTGATTAAATTCACAGGTTTGATATATTGTTTTCCATCGGTTTAGCTCCTTGCATCTTAAAACTAATGGTTAATGATTAATTTGCAGAAACACAGAAATACATACACTCAAGTGATGCATGAACAGTGTCAACGTGTTGCAGATTTGTAGACCGAATGGGTATTTTCTTGTTTTGTTTTAAGGCAGGTGAAATTAAGTGATTTGCCCAGAGTCACCGGATGATGATCCAGCGCCGGGAATCAAACTTGGTTCCCCAGTTTGAAGGTCTGCCACTCTGGTCTTTAGGCCTCTCCCAGCCTCACCATCACCTCCTCGGGATGTTCATCCCTGCAGACCGCGCACTGGACGCAGAGCATCTTATCCGCAGAGCGTGGGCCTGATGCCAGCCCTGGCTAGGGACCCAGCATGGGATGTGTGCCCAGATCAGCAGCCAAGGGATAAACACAGACTTGTTTCCTCCAGGGCTTCCGGATTCACTGTGTTCAGACCAGGGAGGAAAATAAACACATCGAGGCAATGGACACCAAAAGAATACACAGTGGGGCTTCAGAGAGGCTTTGCACAACCTTTCCCGCATTCTAACCACTGAGAGGTCAGGACCAGGGCCAGCTCCGAGCCTCACGGGCTTGGGTTTCATTGTAGCACCACCTGAGGGGCGCACGGGGAGGACGCCGGGCTAATGCATCTGTTGGTGTTTAGAGGCGCAAACGAAGATGGGCATCTCCGTGTGCTGGCACAGACGCACACAGACAGACAGATGTACACACCAAGATGCACCTGCACATAGTCACACACACACACCCCTGAGCAGACGCACAGAAAGATCTATACACCAAGCTACAGGTGCACACACACATATACACACATATAAGCAGACACACAGCCAGATCTATACAGCAAGATGCGCAAGCGCAAAAGGCGCTCACACACACACGTGTGCCCACATACACTCACACACAGAAGCAGATGCACCAATGGTCTAAGTGGGCGGGATCGGCGGGCCACGGAGTGCCTCTACTTCTTTAAATCGATAAATTCCGTTCCCCTAATTTTTTTATCTAAACGTGCGTCCCAGGACGGTAGAAATAACCCAGGCCTACTGATAAGGCTCTGTGATCCTGCCATTCGGGGACGGGCGGGGTGGTCAGAGAAGGAAAAGGACTCTGTCTTTTGAAAAGGACTCTGAGCCACATGCGTCAAAAGAAAAACCGGTCGTTAACGGGCAGATTCTGAATCTGCCCCTTTGCGACCAGTATTTTTGCATTTGGGATGCATCATCCAAAATGCAAAAATCGCAATTTAAGGAATCTCTAAATTGCAATTACCTAAATTGTGATTGCATTTAAGGAATCGCAAATTGAGATTCCTTAAATGCAATGCATTAAAGTAAAAAATTTAGCAATTTCGCTAATAGGAGTCGCAAATTACCATCAATTTGTACTTTATGGTAATTTGCAAAAACTTTGAAAAATGCACTAAAGTGCATTTTTCAAAGTTCCATTTTACACACACACATGCCCTTGGGGCATGTGTGTGTGCAACATGTACTCATATGCAGATTTCAGGGGTGCAACAGGGTATCCTTTTGGAACCCTTGCACCCTTGAAATTGCATGCACAATTTGCGAGTACCTATTGGGTACTCGCAAATTGCGAATGCAATTCCCATTCATGCCTATGGGCCTCTAGGCCCATAGGAATGAATGGGAAGACATTCCTTAATTGCGACTCACAATTTGCGAGTCGCAATTAAAGAATGTTTAGAAATCGCAATTTCTTTAGCGATTTCTACATGCATAGGCTTTTGCGATTCCTTAATTGCGATTCCTTAATAATTGCAATTAAGGAATCGCAAAAGCCTACCTTGATGCATGTGCCCCTCTGTCTTTTCCTTCTTGCCCAGAGAAGACAAGGACAGCGTCCACTTCTGCTCTGCAGCTGGCAGCTGCCCCCCCTCTCTTTCTTCCTCTTATTCCCTCTCTGTCTGTCTAGCTCCCACTCACTGAAAACCATGACATCAAGAAACGGTTCTCACTCTCTCTTTCCCCCTTTCGTTTATTTGATCCCCTGTGAAATGGATCCAAAAAAGAAGAACACTTTTGCTGGAGAAAAAAAAATTGTTGACATTTTTCTGTTCCAAAGTGCAGTCTCGGGAATTGATGGTTCAAAATATGAAAAATAAATGATTAACTAAATAAAGCAAGGCAGAGTGGTTGCAAAGTAGCCAGATTGATTTCATTCACACCCTAACACTTTAGCGTCACTTTACAGAGTTTGCCAGTGAAAGGCTACTTTTGTTTTCTTGTCTTTCTTTGAACAGCATTGTTTTCCAGGGTGGGGAAGTGCACCAATCCTGGAGGTACTGCAATGTCTGATTGATGGGTGAATTGGAAAACAAAATGTGTACAGCGGCTGTGTGTTTATGGATGTGGTCTTTTTAAACCATACTGCTTACGTTTAGTAAGAATATAAGCAATGGACATTGAAATGGGTCCCTTCCGGGCCCTATAGTCATGTCCTTAACTTTTCAGGCAAAAGCACTCACTGATTTCTGAATAGTGAGTGTGAAAGCGTTAAGGTAACCATGTTGTTCCTGCTTACCTTTCACATGCTTTACTTAATCTTGCATTAATCATTTGCTTTTTTCAGGATGTTGTTACTTATTTTTTATTCAGCATATTGCTCTTTTTCAGTGCGTAATTTGAATTGAGTCGCATCCAGGTGTTTATACGGGGCAAAATTGGGTTGTAGTTGAAGGCAGTGCGAGTTTCTTTCAGTTGCACAGTATGGTGTTCAGTGGGGGAGAGGATGTGACACTATGGTCAGAGCTGCCGAATT
The DNA here is from genome assembly GCF_964204655.1 of Triturus cristatus. Classification (NCBI taxonomy): domain Eukaryota; kingdom Metazoa; phylum Chordata; class Amphibia; order Caudata; family Salamandridae; genus Triturus; species Triturus cristatus. The sequence continues at coordinate 1,400,401,290 of NC_140589.1, forward strand.
TGGGAACTGGGGAACCAGGTTCAACCTTCATTACCAGTCCCCCAGACCAATCTCCTGAGGGAGCACATTCCCATGCTAGGCCTAAGAAGACCCCGCAAGACCCTAGAAGCCCTGGTGTCTTAGCACCAGCAGGTGAACCCTACAGGTGGCAAGCGTGAGTTACCCTTGATGCCTGTCCACCACAATCCATACTGAAGTTCACCTCCAGTCCTGCGGGCAGGCCCACGAAGCAGCACACCCTAGAGCAACAGTGACTCTGTCAGTGAGGTCACAGAACCCTTGAGAAGGGCCGGCTCTAGGGCGGTGCGACCGGTGTGACCACACCGGGAGCTGACTTTGGGTGGGGGGCATCAGCAACAATAAAAATGTCATGATAACTCTGGTGGTTAATGTTCTTTCTAGAGAGAGATCAGAGTTTTGTTTAGTGGAAGTTTTGACTCACAGAAAGGTAGCGCAGAGTGTTAATGTGCCTGCTGCAAAGAACATGTACCATGCAGATCACAAAGTGCACATAATGTAAATCAGTCAGTGGGTTACTGCTTTTGTCAGACAGATCCTTTTGTTACTTGCAGTTTACAAGTTAAAATCCTAACATAGAATAGAGAGCTATTAACTGTCATATTACAGCTGCATGAGGTATAAATTAGAGCGTTATGGTTTTTTCCCTCAGTCTTTGATCATCCTAATGTTGCAAAAAGTGTTCATTTGGATGGGAATCAATTCTGATTATCAAAGAGAACCCCCCCCAACCATAGTATTATGTTTAAAATTCTGAGTTTGTGTTTCTCCAGATCAATCACCATTAAACTATACTGCCTACTAGTATGGCTGTCATGTGACTCCTACACCTTGTAGTCCTTAGTCATGTGTAACATTTCCTATACAGTGATTTACACACAAATAATTGATTGTCTCTGTGTAATGTGTGTGATGTAAAGTGCTCTGACACCCTACACTGGTATGAGTGGTGCTGTAAATCAAATTAAATGCGTCTGAGAGAGTGTGTGGTTATGGAGACTTGAGGGGCACTGTTAAAGGGTGGTAGTGAAGGAATCCGTGGCCATTGGGGAGCACCAACAAGCATTGTTGCACAGGGAGCCACCAGCGCTAAAGCCAGCCATGCCCTTGAGGCCAGCCTGCCTCTCCCATATAATACCTCCGTTGGCCTTGTTTCAGCAGTAGTAGCTGCAACTCACCAGGGATCGGCAATGCAGGATTTTCACGCACACCAATCTAAGTTTGCAAACTTCACAGTTTTTGTGCTTCACGCACATGCACTTTTAACTTGTGGTGCCTGCTTTGGGGGCACTGCAATTATGCAGTAAAGGAGGGCAAATTGATGCAGCAGTGTTTACTAAATTATGCAGCAAAACAAAGCTGCAGCGTAATGCAGTATCTTTTCTGAAACTTTATTATTTTGACATTTTGTACACATGCTAACAGTCTCTGGAAAGATTTTGCCTTATTATTACCAGTGTAACTTACAAATGTAGCAGTGAGAAGGTGATCAGTCAACCTTTGCAAAGGAACGTCCACTTCGCAGCAACACAATTCACATTTTTTTGTAACTTTTTTTTTTTTTTTTTTGAAACCGTTTATTACAAAATTAAAAAAATATACAGAGATGGGCCTACAACCTTCAGGCCGGCCGCTAGTAAGCAAGAGAAGCATTGGATACAAACAATAGCGCCCATGCTGCGGCGAAGGGAAATGCACAGGAGGTAAAAGCGGTGGTAGCCACACCATCCGAGCACACAACGGTTTCATTTTAATATAAATAACAACACAAGGACAAATCCACAAGGCAACCCACAATCGGAAACAACAGCATGTGCTCCCCTAGCGGGGGGGACCCTACCAATCCATAGGAGTAGCAAGGGGGGAAAAAGGGCAAGACTGGGATTAGGTGGACTCAGTGCCCGGGACCGGGGAGATAGACTGGCTAAGGGGATGGGGCCGGTGACGGATCGGGCAATAACGGCGGGGTACAGATTCCCCCGCGGTTTTTTGTAACTTTTGATCCGTTTGAGCTACAAACAATTTATTAGTTAAAATTTTCAGATTATGCAGCAGATTATGTATTATGTGGCAAATATGTCAGAGCCATAATTATATGGCAAACATTTGCAAACTTGGATATTTTGCCATTCATGTTTGAACTGATCTTGTGGAAAAAGGGAGGAGAAGTGCCGACAGAAACTCCATGGCTCGGAGCAAATGGCTTGTGCTTTCACTTTTTTTTTTTTGATAAACAAATTTTTTTATTTCTGCATAGAAGGCAAAATCAAGGATGACATACAGTAGTTCGCTGAACTTGGCATCAGTGCAATGCAAACAGGAAAGCATTGACAAGCAAATGCAAAAACCCACCCCTACTCCTCAACCCCCCCGCCCCCGCCCTCTGCGCCCCCACCCTTCAAAACAGGCCCCCCAGCCATTTCCCCCATACTTTGCAGAATTTTTTGGGGCAGCCCCGGGCAGCGTACAATGACCGCTCTTGAGCGGCACACCAATCCACCCCTCTATTCCAGGTAGCCCCTCTGGGCGGGTCCGGCTGTGACCACACGGCCGCTATATCTCTCTTGGCTACCATTAGGGCAGTAGTGAGAAAGTACTTTTCATTACGGGACCCATCCAACCCGTCCGTGATGCCCAGCAGAGCCATTCTAGGATCATGGGGGACCTCCCATCCCAGGACTTCAGTGAGTTCGGCTTCAATCATTGTCCAGTAACTCTCCAGGCGGGAACAAGACCACACCATATGGAAGAAATCCGCCGGATCCACCCCAGAGCGAGCACATGAGGCGTCCACGCGGAGGCCTGCCCGATGTAGGCGGTCCGGAGTCAGATAAGCGGCGTGGAGGTAGTAGAGTTGGATGAGCCGCAACCTGGCGGAAGTGGTAAGCGATCGAGGCGCCATAAGGGCGTCCCTCCAGTCCGCTTCATCTAGGGGCCCCACCCAAGCCTCCCATCACTGTTTTAGGCCGCTCCAATCTACCGGGGTATTGTTAATCAGAGATTTGTATATGCGGGATATTCCCCCCTTCCCCAGACACCCTAACATCACCTGAGCCTCGGGTGGGCTATGCGCAGGCAATCTGGAGTCCAGAGGGACATGGGCTTGGACCGCATGACGCAGCTGAAGATATCTATAAAATTGGGAAGGCTGTAGCAAGAAGCGGGTCCGAAGCTCCTGGAAGGAACACATGTGGCTCCCCCGCCATATATCGCCCAGGCTGGAAATTCCCAGAAGATCCCACTGCCGAAATCCTTCAAGTCTCACCACTTCCCGCAGCCACGTTCCGTGCCAAAGCGGTGTGAGCTGTGTTATCTTTCCCGACCAGCGGGTGTGCCACAAAGCTGCGCGCCACGCCAGAAAAGGGGCCCGCACGACATCGGGGAGCGACAGGGGGACCGTTGCCCCATAGAGCATGTTCTGGATAGAGGAGAACCCGAGACATTGCACCTCGAGTCGATAGGCCGGATCATCCCACCCATTCGAGAACCAGTCATGAATCACCAACAGCTTGGTGGCCAAATAATATAGATATAGATTGGTCATGCTCAGGCCTCCGTCGTAGGAAGGGACCCTGCAGCGATCTAAGGCCAACCGGGGCCTGCCGCCGCCCCAGTGAAATTTGGTCGCCATCTGATCCAGTTCCCGGAACCACGGGCGCGGAAAGGTGCATAGAGTATTTTGTAACATGTACAGAAACTTGGGGAGGATCATCATCTTATAGAGGGCGACCCTCCCCAGCGGATTCAGTGGGAGTGACTGCCACCTGAGCATATCTGATCTGGTCTTGTTGACTACGGGAGCCACGTTGAGGGCCCAACAGAGTTCCGGAAGGAGGGTGACCCAGATCCCCAGGTATTTAAATGAGAGTCTCCGGAGGGGAATGTCAGATTGCCAGTCAAAACATTCCCTCGACGGGTGCAATGGGACCAGTACGGATTTTTTGGGGTTCAGATGAAGACCCGACGCTTGGCCAAAGCGGCGGAGAATCCGGCGGACCTGGGGTCCCGAAGTCGCTGGATCAGAGAGATATAGGAGGACGTCGTCCGCGTATAGGGCAATCTTGTCAGGGGCCACGCCTGGCCAGTCCCACCCGCGGAGAGTGGGATCCGCCCGAATCAGTACAGCCAGTGGTTCCATGGCCAGAGCGAATAGGAGGGGCGAGAGCGGACATCCCTGGCGCGTCCCTCGACCTATAGGAAATGGGCGGGACAGAGCCCCATTGACTAATACACGGGCCCGCGGGCTCGCGTACAGGACCGCGACCATGGCACGGAACCGGGGGCCGAAGCCCATGCGCTCTAGGACATCACCCAAGTACGCCCACCCCACTGAGTCAAAGGCCTTTTCAAAGTCGACCAGCAGAAGGGCCAGATAGGGGGAAAGGCGCCCTCGGTGTGCCAGGGCGAGATGCAGGCGCCGCAGGCAGTGTCTGGTCCCCCGATCCGGCATAAATCCGCATTGGTCCGGGTGGACCAAGGAGGCAAGAGACGGGCGCAACCGCTGCGCGAGGACCGTGGCATAGATCTTGAGCTCGGTGTTAATAAGGGATATCGGCCGGTAGTCTGAGCAGGACTGCGAGGGTGGCTGCGTCTTGGGAAGGACAACTATGGTAGCTGTGTCCGTTTCCGGCCGGAACGAACCCGTCTTCACCACCTCTGCAAACAGATCCTGAAGCCGCGGCGCCAGGGTCTCACGATAGTGAGCATAGTATTCCTGAGGGAACCCATCAGGTCCCGGAGTCTTCCCGGTCGTCAGGCGGCTAATCGCCTCCTCAATCTCCTGCAGCGCGATAGGCGAATCGAGGGTCTCAGAAACCTCCCGTCCCAGCCGCCCAAGCACCGCCCCAGTCGTCCCCAGCAACTCTTCAAGGGAGAGCCCAGACGCCTGGGTTCGATACAACCGGGAATAATAGTCAGCAAAAGTTTGGGCCATTGCCACCAAGGCCGTTCGGGTTCCGCCCGCAGAATCCTTGATGGCAGGAATAATCCTGCCCGCCCGGGGGTAAGTGAACCGCCGGTGGAGAAGTGTACCATTTTTGTCTCCCCATCCGTATACCCGGGCCACCGAGGAGCGCCGCAGAGTCTTTGCCGCCTCCAGAGAGTGTAGGCGAATCTCTTCCCGCAGGAAGGCCAGGCGGCGCGACCGTGTGTCGCCTCCCAACATCCCCTGGTTGCGTTCCAGCTCCAAGGCCTGAGCTTCGCAAGCCTCGAGTTTCTGGGATTGAGCACGTCTCTGCCGTTGCACATGCCCCTTAGCGGCCCCCCGAATAGTCGCTTTGCCGGCTTCCCAAAGGACGGCGGAGGAGGGGACGGATCCCGCATTGTGAGAATAATAGTCAGCTATCTCGCCACCGACCACCTTCCGAAAAGCCTTGTCATGGAGGAACCAGGCGTTAAGAGAGGGGCGGCGGTCCAAGAGCAAGGAGCATTGGCGAGTGGTCCGAGAGGCCTCTCGGGAGAATGCGGGCATCCTGCACCCCAGCGCATTCGGTATACGAAGATGAGGTCGATCCGGGCATGGGAGTGATGAGCTGCCGACGTGTGGGTGTACTGGCGAGCCTGCGGGTGCCAGACCCTCCAAACATCGCACAGGCCCTGAGATTCAGCCCAGGTCAAGAGCTGCTTTGCGCGAGCGGCTCGGGCCACGGATATCGGTCCCGTCGAATCCAGATGGGGTGTGTAGACAGCGTTAAAATCTCCGCCTAGAATGAGTGAGCCCGCCGGAAGCGTCAGGAGGAGGCCCGCGGTGTGAGAGAGGGCCGCCGACAGGAGGGACGGAGCCGCGTAAAGGGACAGCAGGGTGAGGGGTCGCCCCTCAAGAGTACCACAAACCGCCACTACCATGCCCTGGGGGTCTAGGTGCACCTGGGCCAGGACGAAGGGAAAGGACTTGCGGAGCAGGATAGCTACCCCCCGGGATCCCCTCGCAAAACCTGAGTGCCACACCCTATCGTAACCATATCGGGTAAGAAAGGGACATTTATTGCCCAGGAGGTGGGTCTCCTGGAGAAGGAGCACGTCAATCTCTGCACGCTGCGCATATTTAAGGACCGCCATGCGTTTAAAGCGATCTAAAAGACCATTGACATTCCAGGACAATACACGCATGGCGGCCTTGGGAACAGGCGGGTCAGCCATGATCGAGGACAGAAGAGGGGGCCAATGGAGGCGCGGCTGCGCAAGCCTTTAGAGAGGAAGGACAGCAGGACATCGAGCAGGAGAGCAGGTCAAAGGTTACAAGATGCCGTGGAACAACAACATAGAGGGAATCCCCCCCCACCAACAAAACCTTCCCAAGAAGGAAGAAACAACCCCAAACCAACCCCAAACCCCCACCCCCCACCCTATACTTCGAAAACAGAAGCATCTGTCGCCCGAACAAAATGGAACAACCACCAAGCTAAAACGCTCGGGCTTGAGCACTAGTGGACCCCTGATACAATAGAATTCAAGCCTGATGCACCTGCCCTGGCCGAGAGCAATACAGACATCGGAGCACTCCAGCCCAGGCCCGAGCACCGTCAACCTTCCCCCCCCCCCCCGATGAAACACAGAATGTCAAATGTTAGGGCTGCGAGAAAGGTCCGAGGTGTCCACAGACTCGGCCGACCGGGCCGCAGGATCCGCCAGCCGGGGCGACACGGCCTGCCGCCCGCCCGCGGCGGGACTGGCGGGCGCGGCCGATGAGGCAGAAGAGGCCCTCGACACCCGGCGCGGCCGCCCCCCGGAGCGCGTGATGATCGCCTCCCCCGCCGTGCGCTCCCGGGGTAACGTGCGATGCCGCCGGCGGGTCCTCGATGTCCGGGGCCCCCCCGCCCGCCCACAGGCGATCCGCGTCCAGAACGGCACAGGGGGTGCTCCTCCGTCAACCAGGACCAGGCCGCTCGGGGCGTATCAAAGAACAATGTCTTGTGTTGGAAGATGACCCGAAGGCGGGCCGGGAATTGAAGCTGGTACTGGAGGCCCAGGGAGCGCATCTTCTGCTTCACTTCAGTATAGGAGCGGCGCAGTTCCTGGACTTCACGAGTGTAATCCGGGAAGATCATGATTTTGTGATTTTGGTAGTGGAGGGTGTCTATGCGCCGAGCTTCGCGGAGAATGGCGTCCCTGTCTCGGAAGTTTAAGATCTTGAGGATGAAAGGCCGGGGTGGCGCTCCGGGGGGCCTGGGGGCCAGGGATCGATGGGCCCTCTCCACCACGAACGAGGCAGAGAGGCTGTCCACCGGCATCCAGGATTGGAACCAGCGCTCCATAAAGTCGTCCGCCCGGCCCGTTTCGACCCCTTCCGGGAATCCCACCAGGCGCAGGTTGCTGCGCCGAGCACGGTTTTCTGCATCTTCGACCCGGCGGTGTAGTTCTTTAGAGTGAGTGGTTAGTTCCCGGACTTGGTCCTGCAGGTGGCGGATGTCGTCCTCAGCGGTGGATATCCTGGATTCGGCGTCCGAGATGCGGGCGGTGGCGTTCCGCAAGTCCTGCCAGAGAAGAGCAACGTCCACCTTGACCTCTCCCACCATGCCCTCCAGGGAGGCGCGAGACGAGTTGATGGCCTGTAGGATGGCGGCAAGGTCCGCAGCGGGGGCCGGAGCCGGCTCGCCCGCAGAGCCGGACCCCTTCTCAGAGTTCGTGAATTTGTCCATCCTGGTTTGGGTGGCCCCGGGCGCCGGCTTGGCGGCCTTGTCCTTACCCATGGTGGGGGCGCCCCTGGCGCAGCATTCAGCGAGGCCGGGCAACGGGTTGGGGGTACCCCTTCAGGACGTCGGAGGATGCTCAAGGCGAAGTGGGGGCAGAAGGAAGCACGGCCGGGGAATCCCGCGTGGAGAAATGGCCCGGCACCTCCAGACCCAGCGCCCAAGCCCCGACGGGCTTCCCAGCAGGACAACCAGTCGCACCCCCGGCCACAGCCGTGTCCGCAGCGTCCCACGGACAAGGCGAGGTCCAGCACCTCAGTTCAGGGCCCCGGGCCCATGTAGTGTCTCCCGTCTGCGTCGCAGGTGATAGACCGCCAAGGCCTCGATGCGTGTGCGCAGCCGACCTCTCCGAGGGGGCGCCCCACCAGCGCGATCACCCCCCAACTCCAGGGGGGGGGACGTCACCACTCATTGGCCTTCTTTTCCCGGGACCCGGAGCACCACATCCCCAGCAAGGCCAGTCCTGGAGCGATGGGAGAGGGGGGGGGATGGCGCACACACCCCCCCGACCGCCGGAGCGCGGCCCGAACCAGAAGAGGGCCCTCTGCACCTGGAGCCCCTCAGGCCGCCTCGGACCGACGGGGCCAGCGCCACTCCGCAGACAGGAGGAGGGGGGGGCCTGGGCCTCCGGCCGCCGATGCCCAGCCCGATGGGGGGGGGTCTCTCCCCTCCGCACCCAGCCCCCACAGCAACCCCAGCAATCCAGACCCTTGTAGCCGCACTCACCGCCTGCTCCACTGCCCCAGTCTGCTCGGGGGGGGTCCGCCTCACCACTCCTGGGCCACCGTGGGTCGTCAGTAAAGCAGGGCCTCGCGTCTCCGATGCTGGCAGGGCCCGCGGCAGCCGCGCGGCCGCCGCCCCTCCTCCACCAGCAGGGTCAGGCCTACACCCCTCGTGGGCGCCGCGGGCACGATTTGTAGCACGCCCGCATCGCAGCTCCACAGCCGCCGCCGTCCAGCGCCGGTCAGGTTCCGCGGCGACCAGGCGGGTCCCGCGAGGACCGCGGCAGCTCAGGGTCGGGCCCGGGACCGCAGGGCAGCTCCGCAAGCCTCCGCTCCCAGATCGAGCCGGCCAGGGCAGTCAGGGACAGAGCCAGGAGGATTTGTGGGGTCCGGCGCCGGGAGCCTTAGTGAAAGGCGGCCATGACGGGCAGGCGCCACCTAGCGCTCCTGTGCTTTCACTTTTAAGAGTATTTGGGGCATTCTGCGATTGGAAACATATCCCACTTTGTGAATGTATTTTAATGTCAATAACTCATATTAAACCTTAAATAATCACATGTGTCCATTGGTTGAATTACATAACAGAATAAGCTGTAACTGGTCAGTGAAATGCCAAACAAATACAAAAAATTGGAATGTTTTGTGCATTCTGGCCACACCTCTGACTCCGCCAAACTGATCCCATCCTTTGGTTGTTCCCGCCCTCTGATTCTCCGCCCACAGTTCCCCTGCTTTTTTTTTCTCACTTCGACCACCGAGACACAAAGACAGATCTACATGCCAAGATGTGTGCACAAACACACACACTCACACAACGCGTGAACACACACACACACACACACACACAGACAGATCTGCACACCAAGATGCACACATGCACACACACACTCTCACACACACACATACACACCTACATACTCAGATGCATGTGCACACACACACACAGCGTAGGATTGGGACAGGCACCCCTAAAAAAATGTGCCCATATTTGTAGACTGCAACATTACATGAAACATTGCTTGATTCGTACCAAAGGCTAGTTTTGGGAGTTTGTGGTAAATAAAGCCTTTTATATCCTGTAGGACCAGTTACATTGGACAAGGCTAAGAACTCCCACTACATCTTACCTACTGATCTAGTGACACCCCTCTTCAGCTCCATGAATCGCTCTTCGCCATTGCTCACCCTCAGATCAATGAGTCCTCTCCCTGCTCTTAGCCCCTAAAGCCCCTCTTGGTCATGTTCATATCCGCTAACCTACAGGTCCCCAGAGGACCATGTTCACACTTCGGTCTGGCTTCTCTTCACTCTCAAAGACTGAGTGCCCTGTTCTCCCTGAGACAGCGAGGCTCTCACCCATCATCAGCTGGTCTCAGAGCTACACACTCACCCTCAGGACTCTGAAGCTCCTTTCCACTCTCTGATCCAATCACTTCCCTAGGGTTCCTGCTCACACTGAGACCCCTCGGTCTCCTGCTCACAGTGAGACCCCATGAGGCTCCTGTGTAAACTGAGATCCCCTTGGTCTCCTGCTCACACTGAGACCCCCTCGGTCTCCTGCTCACAGTGAGACCCCATGAGGCTCCTGTGTAAACTGAGATCCCCTTGGTCTCCGGCTCACACGGAGACTCCTTGGTCTCCTGCTCACACTGAGACCCCCTGAGGCTCCTGCTCACACTGAGACCCCTGGGGCTCCTGTTCACACCGAGACCCCTGGGGCTCCTGTTCACACCAAGATCATCTGCGTCTCCTACTCACACTGAGATCCCCTCGCTCTCCTGCTCACAGTGAGACTCCCTGAGGCTCTTGCTCACACTAAGACCCCTCGGTCTCCTGCTCACACTGAGATCCCCTGGGGCTTCTGTTCACACCGAGAGCACCTGCGGCTCCTGCTCACACTGAGATTCCTAGGGTTCCTGCTCACACTTAGACCCCTGGGTCCTCTGCTCACACTTAGACCCCTGGGGCTCCTGCTCACACTGGGACCCCTGGGGCTCCTGCTGACGCTGAGACCCCATGGAGCTCCTGCTCACTCTCAGGTGCCCTTACAACCCAGCTCACCCTCAGGTCTGCTTCTTTCAGGCCCTTTATCTCTTTCCCACTCTTACTGGAAAGATTCTGCTCTCCCTCAGGATAGTGAAGCCCGTGTTCACCGTGAGATCCCTTAAGGCTTCTGTTTACTCTCATCTGTCCTGGTGCTCTGCACACACCATGGACCTCAGGTACCCACTCTTCGCTAGATCTCTGAAGCTCCTCCTCCCCCCTAAACCTCAAAGGCTCTTTCTACACTTAGGGTCTGAGCGAAGGGCCAGCTCAAGGTGGGTTCTTTAAGCTCCGGCTTGGTCTCCACGTGTCTAGCCTCAATCTTAGCTTTAAAGGGCTCCTGCTCACCCTCAAGTCCAGAAATGTGTGGTAAAGAAATTGAAGGTTTTGCAAAACGCAGCAGCGAGACTGCTGCTCAAAATCCCTACGTTTATTTCCGTATCTCAATCATTGCAGAGTCTTCACTGGCTCCCAGTGAAAAAAAGGATTGTTTTTAAGGCTGTGTATGGTCCACAAGGCCCTTTATCGGACTGGCCCAAAGTACTTACAGGATCGTGTCTCCTGGTATAAGCCAAACAGGACCCTTAGATCCAGCCCCTTATGGTTTGTTATCATTCCTAGATTTAAGAAGGCAAGATGGGAGACGTAGGGCTTTTGTCCATCTGTGCAAGAAATTGGTGGAACTCACTACCTCTCTCGCGGCGCTGTCAATCTTCCTTGATGCAATTTAGGAAGCAGCTGAAAACTTGCCTGTTTACCAAAGTTCTTGAATAAGCTGCTGCTAGAATCTTGTAGCATCTTTACGATTACTTGCTCTGTTGTTCTGCCCATTTTTCCAACGCTATGACACCCACGGGTATAAGCGCGCTTAATAAAATTAATTGTATTCATTCATACTAACAAGTCTCACTGTTGGGTACCAGAAGCTGCTCTCCACCATAGGCTCCTGGTGAACGGCAGAATGCGAGACTCTCCCCTCGGAGTAAAAAAGATGATCTGTCACGTGGATTGCATTATTGAACAAGCCTGCAAAACACTGAACAAATTAATTACCTGTTGCATACATTTCTGTGTAAACTTCAGGTCACAATTTGGACTCTGACATGGCAATCTCAGCCTTTCATCCTTTTAAGATTGTTAAAAATTGGTGCCATTGCAGCGGGTAATGAAAATAACTATTATTTACGCTCCATGAGACAGTTTAATGTGTGGTGTGCATTATATAAATGGTCACATTTTGTACTTGTATGAAAGGTGGAAGGTAAATCTTTTATTTGTGCTGGTTGTAGCCATGTGTCACTCAGTTGCCTTGCCCCCTTCCCCCCAGTGGTACCTCAACAGTTGTGAGCCTACTAGTATTGCCTGCTAGACCAGCTCAATTCATGCCGGCTGCACAAGGGCCTGCTTTAGGTCAGCAACACTTGCAGTCTGAAAGCAGTGGACAATAGACACTGTATCCTCTTTGCCTCTGGAATTTAGGTCAAAGCATACCAGAAAGTGCAGCTGTCTGGTTTGGAAAGGCTTCTTGGGGACATTCTGAAATCTTCCCTGGAACTTCATTCTGCCCATTGCTTACCATTAGCCTTGTGGTTTGTAACTCATACTTTCTTGCTTTCTCTTTTCTGGCTTTATTTGTTGTAGGCCATCCAGCATATATTTCTCCCTCCCGTGGAGCATAGCCTGTTTACCACCATTCTGTCTGGCTCATCGTATTCTTCCCCGACTGCTCACTTTCTGGGAACTCAATTTTTCTTTTTCGTGAGACACTCCAGGAAAGTGCACGTTTTCAGATGTCTCCTGTATGCTCGTTGACAGCAGTAAGCTACTGTATTTCTTTGAAAAGATTTCCTGCCTCCTTTATTTCTGCTTGACTGATTCAACGTATCTGCCACTATCAGATGCTTGTGAGGAACAATGCTCTGTCTATGAGCTTGTATATTTTGGTCAGTGCTCTTTACTGTTAGCATAACTTAAATAATCCTCTTTCTCAATTTTACGCTCATGCCATAGGCACTGGGAGCTGGGGTGTGAGGGATGCTGAAACGCCCTGAAAATAACCATGCTGGGGTTTGGAAGTGAATGAACAATAAACAGGCCTTTAAGTTTTGTTTTTAACTTGTCACATTAGATATAGCTTGGGGTTTACTTATCCTTCTCCACTGCAAGGTGAGGGGATTTATGTGACAATCTTGCTGGGTATGGGAATGTAAGAAGGCTGTAGGGTGTTATTTTTTCTAGCACACAATAGCTTGTAAATGAACTGTACAAATATTTCAGAATATATCAGAATTAGGAAAGTACAAATGAAGCACATTTTTTTTCGTAATTCTGAAGTGTGGTTGAAACACATATTTAAATAGGATTAAGCAAATCAATACAATAGGTGATGCCAATTCCTACACATTATCGTTTGTTCACTGTGTAGTTTGGTCAGTCAAACTGTATCTCTCTGAAAATGTAATGTTCATTTCAATTGAAAATGTGTTCGCTGTAATGGCAGTGCTCTACCATACCATGCATCCTGCAGTCTACGCAACTCCACTCAACAACACTCTACTACATGACGCTCAACCCCACTGTACGCAACTCCACTCTACTTCACTGTACGCCACTCCACTCTACTCCACTCTTTGCCACTCCACTCTACACCCCATCATGCTATGCCCCTCCAGTCTATGCGACTACACTCTACACTACTCCCCTCTTCGCCACTCCACTCAATGACACTCCACTCTATGACACTTCACTCTACTCTACTCCACTTTACACCACTCTACGCCACTGTACTCAACACCACTCTGCACCCTTCCACACTACTGCACTATACACCACTCCACTCTGACACTCTACTCCACAACACTCTACTCCACTCTGACATTCCACTGTATGGCACTCTGACACTCCACTCTACTGCACACCACATCACTCTGACACTCCACTTTTCAACACTCCACACCTCTCTACAACACTCCTCTCTACGACACTCCACTCTATGCCACTCCACTCTACACCACTCCACGACAATGCAGGAAATTCTGCACTGACACTACGTCACTCTACTTTATGACCCTCCAATCTACAACACTCTACTCCACACTACTCCACTTTATGCCACTTTATTTTATGCCACTTCACTCTATAACACTCGACTCTGACACACTACTCCACTGTACCACACTCTGACACTGCACTCCGCTCTACAACCCTCTACTCCACTCTATGTCACACTACACCACTTCACTCTACACCACTCCAGTCTACTCCACTGTGCTCCACTTTGACACTCTACTCTACTCTGCTCTACTGCACTCTACTCTTTTCTACAATACTCCACTCGAGGACACTATGCCATACTGCACCACACTACAACACTCTATTCTACTCCACTCTACAACACTCTACTCTAGTGGTTCTTAACCTGTGGTCTGAGAACCCCTGGGGGTCCTCAACTGTTTTACAAAATTAAATAATATCAAAATTAGTTAATTTAAATTAATAAAGTGTATACAACTTAAGAAGCAAAATTGAAAATCTGAAACCTTTCTATATTTGATTGTGTATTTGAAAAAGCCATGGGTGGACGGATCTCTCCCATAGTGATGGAGTCGCCTTGAGGAAAGTGTGACTACAGGTGCCCCTCCCCCCGTATTGGACTCATGAGGCCTTAATGAGAATTATAACATATTACAAAGGAACAGACCGATTAGATGCTGTATATATTAATTTTTGATTTTGCATTTATCTAAGAACACTGTGATCTCCACAACTGAAGGAGTGGTAACAGGGAGTAAACCTCCATAGGTCCTGATGAAAAACCTGGGGGTATCGGCTTAAAGCTAGTTGACCAGAGCCACTCAGGGACATGACCCCGTAAGTCTCTCACTTTCCCCTTATTTTAATCAGATCGACTAGTGGTACTATTAAATAATACTTTTCTACTAGCCAGATATTTGTAACCTTTTTTTTCAAAAGAAACCCCCATTCCTATTTATACCTTTTTCATCTGGATAAGTTCCTTTACTATCAGTGCTCCCACGTACCCGTTGGTCACAGCATGCCCAGTTCCATAGCTGGTTTGGGCAGAACCCTATGATGAAGCACGCCATCTAGGGTAACCCTGGTGGGTGAGGGTCATTTAAAGAAAATATTTTCTTTTCCCACGAGGGTGCGAGAATACTTTTCACGTAGGACAAGAGTGACTCTCTTTGGTTATTAAGAACGTTTCTGGAGGACGAGTCCTCATCCTTTCTTCTTCTACCTCCCCCTTTTGATGTTTATCTATTTAACAAAATTAATCAATATTTGACCAACTGTCGGTGTATACGTGTTTTTGTATTTTTGGTGTATTGTTTAGAGGCTCAAATCATAGAAATTGCTTAGGCCGAGGGTCCCTATCTTTTAATAATGACTCAATGGGGGTCCCTGGATTCCAGTTATGATTCAAAGCAGGTCCATGGAAGTCATAAGGGTAAGAACCACTGCTCTACTCCATTCCGGTCTACGACACTTTATGCCACGCTACACCACTCCACTCTAGGCCACACTACTCTACACTAGGCCACTCCACTCTATGACACCCTACTCCACTCCATGCCACTCCACTCTATGACACTCCACTCTACGACTTTGCACTCCGCTCTCCTCTGCACCACAAACTTTTAGCCGTGCTGAACAGCAGCCATGCTGGTGTACAACATGGCTATAACACATTGGCAAAGCCAAAATCTCTTGCATAGGTGAGACCTATTGGCTTTGTCAAGGCTTGTTTCCTTCATAGGTGCTCTACCGAGCTGGGCACCAATCATGTGTTGTCTTAGTTCAATCTTTCATGCCGGTGGTGTAGAAAATAGGCATAATGCGTGTAACTATAATGCCCATTCCCAACGAGTGGAAATTGGGAAAGGCCATAGGTGAAGTCATTGGACAGACGCTGGAAATCGTGATTAACTGAACATGCAAAGAACCTAGTAATTTATATTTTTCATTATTTAAACTGTTCTGTTTTTTTTGTAAAGGTTCTTTTCTCTCAGTTACTGCCTCCTGAAAAATCTGTAAACCCTGGTGGGGGGGGGGGGTGAGGGGGGGGGGCGACGTTGAGTTTTACAGTATGTAACAGTGTCTGCACACTGGCATGTTCTCTTTTCGAACTGCGCCGAGTGAAATCGTGGTTTCCGATTGGATAAATTACCGAGCTGACATATGGAGCCTAAATCACAGATTAACCTAGCCTAACCTTCGCGTCACAAGCTGAGCACATCGACTCATTAAATTCCCTCGTCGTGGCTGGATTGCCGCATTTTTAAATACACATCTAAAAAAAAATAAGAATTAGGCGGACTTCTAGAGATCCCTAGTCGATGGAAGCAAAATGCTCTGTTTTTAATTAAATCCATAATCTGCACATCCGAATAGCCCTGCTGGGTTGTTGGGGTAGGGAAAAAATACAGAACTGTTCCTGTGATATTGGCAGCATACCAGGTATTAATACTAGCCATGGCGCTCCATTGAGCAGCAAGAGGGCGGGCGCGTGATCTCGTCGCGCGCCAGACTCGCCTTCCATCTTGATTGGTGTGTGTAAGAAGTAGGCCAGCGGACGCATACTTCCTGCAAAATGCATTTTGTGAAGGGTTAAAAGAATCGGCCCGACACGGCTGAACAGGAGATCAGGGCGCAGAGCAGTGTCAATTTCCAATTGTCATGCCAAGTCAGTTTGTTAGCCACGGATAAAAGACGCCGGAAACAGAGCCTTGGCCTGCTGTCCAGATCAATGTACAAAATGCTGCCGCGTGCACCGAAGGCTGCAGTATCAGGATACAGCAGCATTAAAAGAGTAATGATGAAAATGCTAGGATGGAAAGATACTCCTGAGCGAGGTGAATTATTTATGGGGCAAGGCTCGCGCCGCTAGCTTCAGAAAAGGGTGATTTGCGAATACAAACCACAAATAATCGCTGGGAACTGCACATTGGGAGGGAAAGGGGGGGCAAGCCACACCGACAACCATTTTGTGTGTGTAAAAGGCCGCTTTATTGAAACAGGTGCATATCACAATTTTATTAACACTGGCAATTTGCCTTACAAAACTAAAACCTCTCTATACATAAAGTACCTGACCCCTTGACAAAAACCTACTCTACAGCGCTCCCAGCCACGAGGTCACCAAACCTAAAATGGTGGCTGGGAAAGCGCCAAACAACCCTAAATACTTTGGGCTATTTCTAAAATTTGGCCTACAATTGGGCTAGTCTCAATGTAGCCCAAAGGCCACAATATGGCCGCGCCCGGCTGGCCCCACCCCCTCCCAATCTGTCCGGGGGGCAGACCTCGCGGTGCTCGGCTGTCCCCCAAATCCCCCCTGTGTATCAGATGCTGTGTGGCAAGGACATGTTATTTTTAAAATTATGGGGGAAAAAGCAATGAACCCTTGGCGATCAAATTAATTCGTCATATTTAACTACTGATATGGGTTGTCAGAACATCCTCTTATGCAAATATTATGTCCATAACTTCACCCACAAAATACCTCCGTGTTAGACTTATAAAATCTTTTATTCTATTGTATTTGCACATTTACCAACTAAATTTTACTTCTTAAACTTAAAAAAAGACTTAGAAAATCTACAGCTAATGACAGAATATTTTTTAAACAATATTTAGTCCACAATATTTGTGTCAGAAGATGTTTCCGTATACCATATTCTGGTATAAAGAAACATCACACCCCCATACCCAGAGCCCGTGGTATTATGCGACAGGAGAGGGACAACATGTGTGAAAAGGTTGTGCAAATTACACGGCAGAAAAGGCAAATTAGATGGCACGGTTTGAAGTATTACTTCATTATTTCGTCATTTTTAAACTTCTTAACACTCTCTGGGCATTGGTTGCACCTGATTAGAACCAATTTAACATCCAAATTTAGCAATGTGCAACAGAAAGGTGACCAATTGAGGTTTGCAAAGGGCCCTTCCACTGTGCGGCATCTCGTGTCATCACATTTTTAGTAACTTTTGAACCGTTTGAGCTAGAAACAGTTTTAAAAATAAAATCTGCAGATTATGTGGTAGATGATGGATCATGTGGCAAACGCAGCAAATCAATAATTATGCAAAAGTCATCACAATCGCATAATTCCAATGGCCCTGTCAATACCCCATCATGTACATCAAGTGGTTAGCCTGCAGTTCAAGTTATTAGGGGCCTGTAGGAGGCAGTTAAGTAGAGGAGGTTCTCAGTGAGATACTTTACTTTGTAGGAGGCAACATATAATTTTTATGTCTGGGTGTGGCAATGATTTAAAGGTCAAAAATGTTCCCACATACCTACCCATAATCCACTTGCTCAAAGTTTAACTTCTGCGGCAAATATTCTCCCACACAAATGATCAGTGTCAGGAGAGCGAGATTGCATACTCTCCCAATACGTTTGCTTTAAATAATTGAGCAGTGAGCCCGAGATTCATACGATAAATCATTTATAGCAAGTTCTAATGGTAGCGCTGTCATGCAAGCGTGAAACAGAGTAATCCACCGTGTGAAGCACAGTGCCCGTGAGCTGGGCACAAGTAGTACAAAAAATAAACGAAACAACTCTAGTATGAATAAATGGGACCTAGCTCTCACGGGTAGAAGGTGTAATTTGTAAGTATCAGAGAGGGACTAACTACACTCATGAGTTGCATATTCAAAAGGGATACTCCAGACTACATTACCTTTTCATGGATATAAAAATGCTAGATAAGGCAATAGGCATGGTCGGTTCATACACCTGTCCCCATGATAGCTGACTGAAGAGTGACAGTGCATGCAAGACCATGAAATTGGCTGCCAACTATATTTTGATGACCCACTTTCAATGGGTAATATATCCAGAAAAATGTTGAACAAGCTATGTATGGAATACCTCGAGGAAAAGAGAAGGCGAGAGGAAATGAAGAAAGAGACAGTAACCTCGCATCTCTTGTTGTTAACTGGCAATAAAGTACAGCCATACTTAACCCTGCCGATGACAAATTATGATCGATTTCTTTTGACCCGTTTTAGATTAAATATTGTTTTTAGACTCTTGTCCTTCCCAGAAATGAATTCATGGTTGCGAAATTTGCCATGTGCCCGTGTGATGACTCCTCGTACCAATCTGACATCCATATTTTATTTTTCTGTAAATTTTATATTTCACCACGTAGGAAATTCATTATCCAACTCCTCAAAGAAATGAACTTAAATAAATGCAGCCCAGCTTTCTTACAATTTCAGAGAATGGACACTGTTTTGACTGCGCTGTAGTTTCAAGCTTTTTTAAAAATATTTTTAAATTACGGAAAACAATGGGTAATGATGAAATACAATAGATTTGTTCTTTTTATATTTTCCCTGTGTAAATTGTAAATTGATGTTGTTGCTTTTATGGTTATTGTCTTTTAACCGAATAAGGTACTTTTTGAATTTGAATTTGCATGCAAGACCAACTGACTGGAAATTGAATGATTTCTTGTTAAGGGATCCTGCCTTAGGTAAATGTACAAATGCACTACAGGGAGTGACTTGGAGCATTATCTGAAAATCAGCCACGGCAGTAATGAGAGGTGAGGAAATTGATCTGGGATAGAGTTGCGTTAGTGTGAGATGGCCTTCATTGTTAGCAAATAGAACAGGTAATAAGCACATTGAAAACTGTCCTTTGTGCATGTGAGCAGACACCCTCCAAGGAATTATGTTACTTTTAAAACAGGCTGGAAAACCTGTTCCTTCCCCTAAAAAGGGCCTAATTTTCTGGACTTACTAGCACCAGTTACACTAAAAAACTATAGGCGTTCAGTTTTATAAAACCTCTTGGTTGTATTAAAATATATTTTCACCTATCCTTGGTGGTGGCACCTGCTGCATACACCAAATTTCAAAGATATTTGGTTATTTCACATGCAAGTCACAATTCTGAAATGAATGCATAGGTTTTCAGCTCTAAAATATACTTTTATTAATGGTTAAGTGGGCTACTCATAGGGACCAGGTAGGCAGCTGAAATCAAGATTGGTGGTTACCTCTCTCTGCCCCAAGATTGCTTACAAAAACTGACGCCTACTGAAAGCCGGTGCAAACAAGGGTGAATATGCAGATTTCTCCCAAAAATAGAAGAACTACATGTATGTTGGGGTGCACAGATCAGATCCAATGCAAAAGAATTTACTGTATTTGTCTACGCATAGGAATTAGTAGTGGATGAGTGTTCGTTTGAGTACAAAACCTATGCTAGACAAAGTACTCTCACCTCTGCACCATTGGACACATACGTGATCACAGAAGGCAGTCTATTTGTGTGCCATGTCAGGGGATGACTCCAGCAACGGGCTAGTATTTATAGACACTTACTGTCCCCTTTCAGGATCCAACATCTGTATTCTTCAACCCTGGTAGCCCAAGTTGAGGTTCACCTTTCAGATCCGCAGACTGTTAGCTGCCAGTTGGATCAGTAGTGAGTGTCAACTTGCTTTGATCAAACTGCCAGGACTCACTGAAGTCATACTAATTTTACTCACGTCTGTCAACATTTGCACCAGAGCATTGGCATTGCCAATGGTGAGCTGGAGAGGGGCTTGCCACTGATCGCAATTAATCGTTCTCAATGGCCCTTCTCTACATTGATCGCTGACATGCAAATCCTCTGTTGGGATGAGAATGTTCCCCGTATGGTGGGGAGGTATGCTCTCCTGCTTTGAGTGTCCAACTGTGTGTATCTGGTATCATGACTTTTGATTTTAGACCCTGAGAGCAGGCTAATCTAGTATGTGCGCAGGGACCTAGGCCTGTCCCCGACATGAGGAGGTCCTGGAATTATCCTGGAGAGGAGTACCAAGAGGGCCGTCAGTTACTGACAGTGGACTACCTTCCCTGATATGGGTTTAGCATATCAAGTGTTGGTGGCAACATACTGTACTTTTAGAATCCATAGTGTAATAAGACCTTTTTATCTCTTCACAGAAGTGCAGGCCTGCTAACCCTCTCGTGTAAAGTTCCACTTCTGTTCGCTTACCCAATCCAAAGCACTACCAACCTGAGTGCGTGTTATGCATGTTGATGTGTGTAGCCTATTCGGTACATGCTTTGTGTGTGTGAGTGAGCCAGAGTGATGGAGGCCTGTGGGATCCAACTTGAATTCCCCTGGTCTGCATTTGCACAAGATGGAGATGAGGCTGTATTCCCAGGTAGTGGAGGTGTATTGCTCACATTCCTGAAGACGGAGGGAGGAGATCTAGCCATTGAAGTGAAGGGAGCGCATGCAGGGCTCTTTAGGAATTAGATTACGCCTTTTGCTAAGCAAGAAGCTGATGATTAGTATTCAATTTGGGGGATGGTAGGGACTGCAGACTTTGTTGTGCAAGGGGAGGCCTGGCTTTTTGTATTTCCCTGATATGACCTTCAAGTGGGGCCAGATGCAGAAATTGCACACCTCTTTGATTTTGGGTGCCGATGACCCTGCTATAAGAAGCATCACTCTACACAAAGGCAGGGTCTGGAGAACAGCCAGGGAAGGATGCTTAAAAGGAGAACCACTCTAAGCCAGTTCAACAGTTTCAGACAGTGGATACTCATCCCCTGTCTGTCAATTGTGTATACAAGATGGACTCCACTACCCCAGATGTTGTTCCAGTTCCAAGTCGTCCATGGCAAAGGAAGGAAGTGCTTGTCAGAGTACTCAGAGTACTACTGTGCAACCAGGGCTGGTGTCTAACTGATAGTCTGTCTCCCAGAGGTCAGGGGGCATCATTTGAAGTTTGAACTTCTTGTTGGAGGAGGTGTATACCTGTCCAAAAGTGCCTAAATTCCTGTCTGCTGTGTCAAGGAAGGAGTCTGCCAACCCTGCAGAAGGAGTGTTTGTACAGAAGGAGCAAGTGCAGCATGTTCCCTGTATCTGTAGGGTGTCCAGAAGCGAGGACTGGGAAGCAAAATCTCCTGGAACCCACTGTCTGCGGACCCACAGTTTCTCCGTGGCAAATCCTGATGGGAACCGTGACTCTGCGACCAGCAATGCAGAGGCCCATTGGACGCTGCAATAGTTTGTCTGATCAGCCTGTGCATGGCAGCAACTGCCACGTTTGGTGATCAGCCTGTACTTGGCTACATTTGTCCAGAAGAAATGTGCCTGTGGGTAGCTTCCACTTCCCAGTGTGATCAGCCCATGCGTGGCTGCACCTGCATTCTATACATAACCAGCACAGAGTTGCAACTACCAAAGCCATGACTAGCCAGAAGAGGCTACACCTGCCACAGTGTCACTTGGCCTGACCAGGGCCCCAGCAAGGATTTTTTGTCTCCAGAGTGGGCCCATCGCTGAAACTCCGAAGTCTGAGACATTGGTCCATTTAGAATTGCATCAAGCCAGGACTGCCGTCTCCAGTCCTGTCGCCTCAAGGTCTGGGAACACGTTCTGACGGCACCACCTCTTCCTCCAAGAATGTGTGGGCGCATAGGAAGGATGGGTGGCAAGGGCACCCCACATGAATTGTTTCCACTACAGCGTGGTAGAACTTAGACTGAGCAAACTAGTATTTTAGAATAATTAAAAACTGTGCCTGAGCTTAATTCATGGTACTACTATATACTCTATAGAGAGCAGGGATCCACCCAGAATCAGAGGCGCAGGGGTGGAAGCGGGAAGGGGCACAGCACTGTCCGAGTAGCGTGCAGATACACTAAATAGCTTTCTGTTGATAAGTAGTGTGCAGTACTGCATTCTAGTGTGTAGTTAAAGACTTTCTTTATATAAAGCAAGCACTGGAATACACATTCCAGTACTGTGTCGTTGAATGATTGTTGAGCTCTGAGATCAAGCACCCCTACACTACCTCCCTGAAAAGCCTTTGACTGTTCACTGCCTCTGAGAGTCAAGTGAAGAAACGGTTGTACTTGGCCCAGTTTCCAGAGACATAATAAGACAGACCCCAGGACATCCGAGGCAAATTATCTCAAAGCCCATGGTTGAGGGCCAGTAGCCCCTGCTTTCCCCAAACGGGGTCTGACATCATCCCTCAATAAATAACATTGCAATAGGATATCATGGCAAAGCTGTTGGGCAGGGGTGAGGATACCAAAGGAGCCAAACACAATTACAGAAAAATAAGAAGTGATGAAAATGGGAAAGAAAAAAGAAATTAATGAAGAAAATGGCAAGAGAAACCTTAAAAGGAAAAAGGGGAGACTAAGAAGGAAAAGGGGAAAGAGAAAAAAAGGGATTGACAGAAGAACAGAAGATGGAGGAAAAGAAAAGGAAAGAACGAAGATAAGAGAGGAATGAAAGAGAGAAAATGCAATGGAAAGAATGAAAATCAGATTAAATGTAGGGTCAAAGGGAAGAAGGACAGAATGAAGGGCTGGGGGAAGAAAGAAGGAATCAAAGAAGTGGAAGAAGGAGAGAAGAATGGAAAAACGAAGGAAAGCATAGAAAAAAGAGAAGAAGATAAAGCAAGACAAGGAAGGGATAGAAACAAGGAAATAAAGTAGCAACAAAGGACAAGAATGAAAGCACATGGAATGAAAGAGGAAAGAAAGAAAGAAAAGGGGATGAAAACAAAGGACAATGGATGGAAATCAGAGAAAGAAGGGAAGAGAAAAGACAGATGCAAATAGGAGAAGGTGGTGGAAAGAAGGGATAAAGGGTAAAAGGGAAGACAAATGGAGAGGAGAGAAAACAGATGGTAATAAGTCAAGAAGGAAGCACAGAAGGAAATAATGAAAGAAAAATTAGAAAGATGGATGGAAGAAGGGGAGAAGCAAAAAGAGATGGAAGAAGGAAAGACTGAAAAAGATGGAAAGACAAAGCAAAATGGAAAGAAAGAACAACAGGCAAAAAGAAGGGAAGAAAAACAAATGAATTAGGAACGGCAGGAAAGATGGAAAATAGAAACAAATATCAGAAAAAGGAAAGATGGAAAGAGATTAAAGTCAGATAGACAGGAGAAAGGTCACAATTAGAGGAAAGGGAAAACGAAATACAGAAGAAAAAGGCCAAAAGAAAATAGGGGATAAATAAAGTGAGTTGAAAGCTAAGAGTAAGAAAGAAATACATTTATAGAAGGGAACTAGATGATGAAAATACAGATGAGGAAAATGAAGAAAGACAAAAGCAGATAGAAAATGAAAGAAGAATAGAAAAGAAAGAAATAACCGGGTGAAAAGAAAAAGATAGAAGCAACGATTGAGTTGAAAAGAAGAGTCAAACAGAAAAAAACGGAAAAATAAGGAGTGACGCAAACACAAATTAATGAAGCAAAAGGAAAGAAAACAAAGCGGGAAGAAAGGAATAAGGGATGTTAGAGCAAGGAAGAAATAATATATAGTTGTTGAAAAAGAGATGGAAAAATAACTGCTTTGGGAAAGAGGAGGGTAGAAAGACAGAGGGAGATTGAAAGAAGACACAAAGAACAGAAAAGAATTGTCAAGAGTTAGAAAAAAGTAATAAGGAAGCAAGGAAAGTAAAATAAGCATAAACGTGATGGAGCAGGTAAAACAAAATTTTGTATACCTCCTCTAAATTGCATGAAATTAATTACGTAACCATTCTAACTTGTACTAACTGGTTTGCAGTGACATTTACTAATCAAATTTACACCTTGATAAACATGAGATATACGTGGGACTAAAATGCTATTTGCATGGCAGAATAATTAATTAATTAACTATGGTGCGCAAACTAACCTTAGATTGTGGTGAAATAGAAATCATTGCTTTATATGTTGCTACAAGCTAGGTAAATACTAATATACAATCGGATTAGACTGGGGGTAAACATTAGAATCTCCATTTCTATATTTTAATTACTGTTATGTTTGTTTTCGCTTAAGTTGGCATTCGGGCCTACTAGGCCGCAGTACCTAATATGGAGTCCCTAAGGAGCCGCCATCACGAGAGCGCGATGACTTCTGCGCAGAATCGGATGGCTCTGGAGACCTCCAAGTGAACTCAACTCTGTGACACCGTGTACCTTGTCAAGGATATGAGCGTGGTGGCCTGCCAACTGACGGACAGTGTAAACAGCAAGGGGACAATACAGAACCCTGTACTGAAATATTTTCTCTTCCTCCAAATGTTACTTTCGAAACTTTCGCCTGGGAGCTGAATGAATAGTATAAAATTTACGCTTTTCTATGCCAAGTCTCATGAAGAACCAGTTTGCCCTGGGAAACTTTATAAAATTACAGATAACCCCAGACTGTCCAATCAGAACATTTCTCTACCCCAAAATTGTTGCATGTTAGCATGAAGTAATGGGGAAAAATGGTATAAAACACCCTCATCTGCCAAAGGGGGTGGTCATCAGGCAGATTTTTCATTGTGTTGGGTCGGCATCAAGCTGGTGATGATTTCCATGTTTTGCCTTGGGTTTCTTTGATTTTCGAGAAGATTATTTTCATCTGTGAGTTGATCTTTGCTGTGGGTCGGACTGCTTATCCTGGATATTGTACTAGAGAATGCGGATAGCTCCTTACTTTACTCAGAAAATTGCCAACGCATGCTAATGGGTAATTATTAAAAGTGTTTTACAAATCTATGCTATTTACCAAATTTTCGATTTCTCTTTGAAAATAAACTGAATTTATATCATGATCTGTAGTGCATAAATGAGTGGAATTTATGATTAAGATAAACCAAATTGAACTAAAGAGAAACGAGTTTGTGGTTCTTTAATTAAGTATCAAAATAATCAAATGTGTCCTAGGCTTTAATTGTGTTTTAGCTGGTTCTAATTCACCATCAACCAGTCCAACTAATTGGTCCATCGACCAAGTGGTGGAGTGCCTTGATGTTAAAGTCAGGATTCTATAGGTGCACATGTATATAATGTAAATAAATGTAATCCTGATAGGTGATAAGGTACCCACATGTCCAGCGCTTTCTCTCCTATGTACGGATTTGAATGAGACGAGTGCATGTTGGTGTTATGGGCCCCACCAATGAATGAGTGTGTGGATGATTTGTTGTGATTACGAATCTGTGACATAGGGAGAATATGAAAATGTTTGCCTCTCGCGCTGCATCACATGTAAATATGGAAGGAAGGGAAAAAAGACAGGAAGTCAAAGGTGAAAAAGAAAAGAAAGTGGGGTGGGACAGAAACATAAATCAACGTAGATCCTTGCAGACAAATGGGTGAAAATGGGAAATATGGACAATTTATGGTGAGTGGAGAGATATAGTGAAAGAGGGAGACAATAGGAAAATAATGAAGGGGGTTAATACTGATAAAAAGGAGTAATGAGAAGCCTACAAACAAGGATGAAAAGTGAAGCACAAACAATAGTTTAGTGGTGATAAAAAGAGAAACAGCGATAGAAGTATAAGAGCGATATGTAGGAATTTGCGTGGGAGAGAATCCGTAATAATAAAATTGGGAGAAATTGAGCAATGGGGCTGATCGAATGAGAGGTAGGTGGAGGTGAAAGGGATACTTGGAGGTTGAGGTGAGAGTGACATTGGTAGAGATTGGGATGAGCATTCTCGGCGTGATATGGGCCCATATTGCAAGATTTTACCAATATGATTTACTCCTTGGCATATTGTGGGCATTCTAGGAATTATAGTTGCACTGGTATAAAGTGACCATCTTTGAACTATGTTGGGCAATGTAGGCTTTAGGGATGCTCTACATAACCTCACCATTCTGGTATTCTGGGCATTTGAGGCATTGTGGTGGCATTATGGAGAATCTTCATATGGTGGCTTTACTTGGTCATTTTTGGTTATTGTAGGCATTGTGGAGGCCCTGGCATAACAAGACTACTATTGGAATGTTGAAGGAATCGTCGGCATCAGGTTCATTATCCCTGACATATTGCTGACTATGACATCAAGTAGCCATGGCTTGCTTGTTTTCAGCGTATTTGCCATCATTGTTGGCATCCCAGCTATCGTGGTGGCGATCACTGTCATATTATGGTCACCCATGGGTTTTTTTGTGCAACCGGGCATCAATTGTTTCCCTGACATTTAGAGGCTACAACGATCATATTATGGGCATCCATGATATGTGATTGTCATATGTATATTTTCTACATTTGTGGTAGAAGTACACATGAGTACTTGATGAAAATTAAATATTTTATTCGGGGCCTAAATAGCAGATGGCCTTAAAATGAAACAATGGTAGTTTGATAACTACAAAGTTATATATTTCTTTTAAGTGCACATTTTGGTTTGGAAGACTTGGGTTCATATACTCAAAAAAAAATGTTAAGCTGATCCTTGGGGTCAAACATATTAAATGCCCGTATTAAATGTTAAGCAGATATTTAAGGGGTATTTGCTGGTGAGCTGGGTATACGTATTAGCAATGTTATTTTCTTGTTTCCAAAGGGCACTTGCTGCTATGGCTGTTATTTCAGAATTCACGTGAAGACATTCCATCAGTGATATGCATTAAACTTCTTTTGACACCATCATTTATGCTGTTGTCTGTGACCAGTGCCTTTAAGACTGGAATAACCGTCGTACATGTTTGCTGTGTGAACCTCTATTGTAGCTGTAGTGTCTGAGTTTACCATATATCTTTAAGCTGAAGTATAGTACTGCTGTCTACTGATGTAAAATATGAGATTTATATAATTTTTCATTTCTTCACCACACCCCTGTAAGTAAATACTCAGTTATAATAAAATTGGATATCCACTTGAAAGAGGTATAACAAGACTAGGAGAGGAGATGGAAGAGGATGTGGCATAACGGTCAGCGCTGGGAACCATGAGACTCATTATGGTGGTGGTCAGACTTAAGTCCGAGTGCCATCATATTGGAGACGGGACCGCCCGACTTGCTGTTGGCAGTCCCGCCAATGAAATTACAATGTGACCGCCTCCAAGGCAGTCTCTATGTCTATGTTTTGTATTTCAGCGGGTGCTGCGTGCTGCAGCACACTGCGCAGTACAAATAAGAGACATAAGACATATCCCTGCACTATGTGGCAGGCACCCTGTGGTGCCTGCCACATGGCACAGGGATATGTAGGGAGGCAGCGTAGGTGCCCCTAACACCCAAAACTAAGGGCCAGGAGGGAAGTGGGCCGCTACGGGCGGCCAATGTCCCTTTCTCCCATCCCCTTCATCGTGGGTAAACCGCCATGAAACGGCTGGCGGGGAGGGAGGTCATAATCCCTACGGCAGTGCCTGGCAGGCACCGCCACCATTGTAGGGATTGTGGCTGCCCCCGACGCACTGACTGGCTCCAACCATCCGCCCGCCATTGTAATATGTTGGGAAGTAAACTTGCTTAAGATGGCCGCCTTCGTAATCAGGCCCCATGTTCGAGCTCAGCGTCGGCTCAACTTCCTGTGGTTCTGGGCAAATCACTTAATCTCCCTGTGCCTACCAAAAAATTAATGTATCCTTGTGTAACGTAACTGTTGCTTATGTAAAGCACTTCAATACGTTCGGGTCGAGTTCGCGCTATACAAAACTGCAAAAAAACCGAGAGAAGACTTATGCTATATCCATCTTGAAAAATGAAAGAAGGATACGCCAAATTGCACACCCAAACTATGTGAACTGGCAGTAAAAATCAACCTCCTTTTTAGCCAATATTGAACTGAAACTGCTTCATTTTTCGTCACCAGATGTGCCTCATTTCTTGAGAATTGAATGTCCCCCAATACTCGGAAAGAATCAGTTTTCCTGGTGCAAGGAACATTGCATGAAAGCCTATTCAGAACTGGCTGCATCGTCTTTCGCTTTTTAGGTCAATGCTGTAAATGCATGATTTGACCCCATTTTTCAGAGTTTTCTTGGTGTTAAGACTTTACTTCTCTGGATGGGCAGCCGTGCTAGGCAGTCTTTGAAGTTTTGGGCTATGCTATGAGTGCTCTGTATGATCTACTATGGGAAACTGTAGCTTTTGTCCAGATTGTTTTCAAATTCTTCTGTCATGTAAAATACATCATTTGCCAATCTTTGTTAAAAACATTCATCCCTAACCAACCCCTCTAACAAACCTTACAATAATGAGTTAGGGTTCGCTCATTCGTGCAAAGCCTTTCAGGATCTGGTTCAAACTAGCTAGAACTAGGGTATTTCATTCTAGTAGACTGAGGCCTCTTCCCAGCTAGTGCTTACAGAAGTAGAAGGAGCATCGCCCTACTGCTTTTCAGCAGAGCAAAAAATGAAAAAATAAAATAACACAATGTTATTATCATTTTATTTTTCTGTGCTGAAGCCAGTTTTGGGGCGGGGTGGGGCTTGGCTGTCGTCACAGCCTGATTGGGGAGGAGTTTTTGGTGCAATAACTATGGGCCATATTCACAAGGAGCTATCGCCGAATTAACGCCACGTCATCGCAGCCGAAGCTGTGAAAAATGTACCTCCCCATTCACAAGCTGGTGCTAACGGCCCACAGCACCAGTTTACCCGCGATAGCAGCCGCAAAAAACATTGCCACAGAGGCCACCTGCAACTATCGCTAATGAGATGCAGAGTGGGCATTCCCATGCCAAAAGCCGCGACAACATCACAACTCAACATTCTCAACGACCAGACAGAACTGCGATAAAAACACAAAATAGGCGATAAGGCGCGTTAGCACCAGGAAATCTACACCTTTTCTGACCTGGTTTAAAGTCAGACGGCAGCCTGCACCACAAAAGGGAGCACAGCCCAGGGCCACATCAGAAGGGCAACAGATGCCTTGGAGCCACCCATAATGCGGCCCGGACACCCAAGAGGGCCACAACACCCACCGACACCACCTCCAGGACCACCCCTCCCTGCCACCCCCGACCAAAGACATGCCACATCAGCTACACCTAAACATGTACAAAATAATCCACCTGACGTCGCACAATCACACCTAGTGACATGAATGTGTTGACACAGAAATGAGCAGCACACATTCACTTTCGAAGCAACAAATGAAACTTTATTAAAATAAACACTGAAATGAAATGAAGACACATGGCCGCTCCCCTCGGGACAATCCATAGGTCCCAGCCTACAAGACAAAAAACATGATGAGAAGGTGTGTCCTGCACACATCAAAGGACAGAGAGAGAGAGCGAAGCCACAAGCCCAGGGCCCGTGAACATGGCACCCTCCACACCATGCAGCCACGCTCCGCAGGCCAACAGGTCTCACGTTTGGTGCTGGGTCTTGATTACTCCATGGCAGAGGACATACCAGTGCACCCGGCACCATCTCAGGCTGCACACCCGCTCAGCCCAATGGGTGCCACTAACTCTGGGATCCCGGAAGCGACGCCACGTGGCGGTAGGCCCGCGCTGCCCGCTGGCTCTAGCCTACACTGCAGTCCAGCAGGGCACACTAAACCTGAGCTGTCCGGACGGCCGGGGCGGGGCATCATCGCAGGCTGCACACCCACTCAGCAGCTTAAGGTGCCACTGACTCAGTGCACCCAAAGTCACCGTCCCATGGCGGGTACCTGTGCCGGCCGCAATGCTCCAGGTGCCACTAACCCTGTGCAACCCCAATCAGTGGCACGTGGTGGCAGGCCCAAGATGGCTGCAAGGCCTGAGGTGCCTCTAACCCTGTGCAACCCCAGTCAGCGCCACGTGGTGGCAGGCCCGTGACGGCCGCAAGGCCTCGGATGCCACTAACCCTGTGTGCAACTACTCATGGGCCTGTTATGATTGAGAACCGTGGAGCGTCCGTCATCCAGTCACCACCGGCAGAGGGGAATGTGACGTCGACAGCCCCTGATGTTGGCGGAGTCACATGGCCTGTGACACCTGTGCCCGATGGGTGTGGTGTGTGTGCAAACCTGCCCTCAGGGAGTGGTCGTGACATGCTGACGACTAGACCAGTGACCTGCACACCACCAGCGCGTACGCCTGCAATGGGTAGCAATGAGGGCCCCCGCTCGGAGCGTCATCGGAGTGGTCTGGCCTTGCGTACGCCGGACCAGCGCAGGGCTTGCCACAATGACTCGTGGGCTCGGGGCGTGGTCCAGTCCATGTTCGGACAAGGAAGTGACTGATGCGTGTGTCCCTGTTGTAGTGTTCACGGGTCCAGGTAAACAAAATGCAATGTTGCACACTCTGACTCGCATCCCACAGGACGAACATCATTGACGCAAGGGAAGGCACTGTCCCCACATTCATCCACACATCCATACCTGAATGATGTAAGACATGTCACAGCAGTGCATCACTGGATGTTTATTTGCACATCCAGTGCAGTTCTGCGCCACGCCTTGTGGCAGCAATGCCATGATGGAGGTCTGCAGGGCATGATAGATCCCAGCTACATTTCGATGATGTGCAGCGGTGGCTGCCAACCTTTCTGCCTCCAAATGCACCATGTCCTCAATCAGCCTCCGCATGTGTGCCAGCTCATGGCTGGTATCGCTGGAGCCACTCTGAGCGGACAGCTGTTCTACTCTCCGCGTCATGACTCCAGTGATGTCAGTCAGGGCTCGTTGGAGACCATGGGGCGGACATAAACACCCAACGATGGCGTCCAGCTTGGCAGCCATGAGTTTGAACCCCACCCGCACCTGGTCAGCCATCTCCCTCTGGCCCTCCAGCACACCGCGTTGGAAGGCCATTTGTTGTTCCTGGGGGACTTGGGAGGGTGCCGGGCTGTGGGTGCCTCCTGGTGGGTGGTTTGGGTGGTGGGTGGGGTCTCATCGATGTAGCTGGGCTGCCTTGATCCTGGAGGTGAGTCACGGATGAGGTCAATGATGTCTAGGAGGGCATGTGCGTCGATGCTGGTGTTGTCCTCCTCGTCATCAGTGAAGAGTGCTGGGACTGCTCTGCAGGAGGTGTTGACGATGCCCCTGTGATGTGAAGGGGAGATGGTGTATTACAATGTGTCCACATGTATGTAGCCGCATGGTACAGGTTGACATTCTGACAGCATGGCATTGTACATTGTGACAGTCTGTGGGTCTGGGCGAGGAGCCAGGGTCATTGTGGGTGTGTACTGTGCCCTGCTTGATTGTGCATGTGTGCCATCGTGGCCATCTCCACCCGTCACCCCAGTACCTGGTGGTCACTCACCCTGTTGCGGTTGTGTTGTGTCCTGTCGAGCATGGTCCGGTCCCCCGACTCCGGCCACAGTATCCACACTGATACTGTCCACACCAGCTCCTCCATGTCATCCAGCTCGAGCCTTGGCACTGGGCCCCCACCTCCAGTCTGCATTGCTGCCTTCTGGTTGGCTGTGAGTTTCTCCTTGGTCTTCCGCTTGATGTAATTCCATCGCCTCTTGACCTCATCCATTGTCCTCTTGTGCTCTCCGATGGCACTTTTGGTACCCACTGACACTTTGGAGGTGACGAAGAGTTGTTGATGTTGTTCCATCGCCTCCATGACTATGATCCTGTTCGCCTGCGGACTCATCTTCTTGTCCTTGCCCTTCCCTGTCCGCGGTGTCGGCGGACTATCGCATGGTACCGCCTTGTTGTAAATTCCACGTTGACACGGGGTTATTTTCCCGCGATGGGCTGTGATATTGAAAGTTGCGTTACGCTACTCTTGCGGTAGTTATCACACGTTCTTGTGAATATACCCCTAAGTGCGCATGACTGTTTGGCCGGCCATCTTGGGCTGGCCAAACAGTCATGCACACTTAGCATGTTCTCCACCTGGCTGTATTACGCAGTCTGGGTGGAGAACATGCACAGGCTCGCACTCCCTGTCTGAGCACCGAACCAGGCCGCACACACCAATCACAATGCTGCTGTCAGGCTGGTGACAGCAGCGTCGTGATTGGCTAGGGGAGTTTGGGAGCCTGTGTGCTTCCTTACTGCCAGGAAGAGAAGGGGACGGAGGAGAGGTGACAACTGGCCGGCAGGTACGAAATATTTATTTATTTATTATTATTATTTTTTTTTTTTAAACCCCTTTCACCGCCTCGCCACTACTGCCCCAGAACAGCCGCCACTGAGTAGAAGGAAACAGAAGATATAGGAAAGCAAGCACTATGTGCTCTGTACACATATATGCACAGGCTCACTTACTCAGCCACAGGGAATTACTGGTCCATTCCAGCCGAGATTTCAATCATCTCAAATCCTCCCTCCCCAAATAAAACAACAAGGGATTCTTTATTTTCTAAGAACAGACTTCTGCAGAAATGTATTTACTGGCTGTTTCATATCCGCTGTGCATAGAATCGACAAATGTTCCCTGTAATGTAATACATTTTGTTTATGAAAAGTAAAATCGAACCAGAGATTTTAAAAAGGATGTTAATCTTTTTAAGCTGGTGCATATTTTTGGTTGCCAGCCTAGCATTGGGGTATTACGAGTCTCATCCTCAGGCGTTTTCTCCTTCAAGTTAAATAAGACATTTCCTTCATAAGAGAGAGCAGAGTAACCGCATTTCATTTAGTTAGAAATCAAGCATGCCAAAGACAGAAAAGGAGGGGAAGTATTATATTCTGGATGTTGTTTCAGTTGTAATCTGGAAAAAAAATGGATGTTGGAGGGGATGGAAGCAGAACATTCCCTTGAGATTTTATTCACATGACAACTGATAATTTTGCAAGAATGGTAAATATAATCAAGAGGAATCATTTGTGGAATCAAGCTTTAGAGGTCCATTCAGTTTCCTCGCTTTCTTTTATTTTCTTTTAGTTTGAGGTTTGTAAAGCAATAACACTGAACAGTTTCAGGCTGGGTAACATGGCATGGATCTTCTTTCTCTTTTCTTAATTTAGAAAAGAGTTACATTATTTTGAATTGAAAGATATTCCTCTCCCTTGCTCTCATAAAGTTTCCCTTAAGGACTATCGACTTCTATATCTTCTATGCTATATCCTTAAACAGTGAACCTTTTACTAACTGGTGTGTCGGTGCCGGATCAGCCGGCAGCCATTTTGGGCAAGAGAATGGCTGAGTCAGCTACGGCAACCATTTTGCTTTTGCTGAAACTAAAAAGATGAGAGCGCAGATTATTTACTACATTAAACAAAAACAAGAGTTTAACAGGATTGATTCTATTGGAACACCTGTGTGAGGACTTTAGGTTTAAGCCTAGAAAAAAGTGACTCATACTGTTTGATACAAAGAGTCAAGAGAACATTAAAGCTAACATGTGCTACTATCTGCAATTAAACAGCTATTAGATGCAGACTAGGTTAAACTTGAGTCCCTTGCATTCTCACTTCAAAGTTTATAAACTAGGGAATCTGCTGGGTTTAGCCACCAGACAAAGGTTCCTGTCACAAAAGAATGAAAGACTCAACCATCAATGGCTTACAGCCTCAGGAATCTAACAAAAAGCGAGAATAAAAAGGCCAATGACAATGCAGGTCTGCGAGAGCCACAGGAGAGGGAGCTAAGCAGGGATGGCGGTCTTGAGACATTTGTAGATAGCGCTGCAGGTTTTGAAAATGGTGCGGGTCAGCAAAGAAAGCCAGTAGAGGTATGTCAGAGTGGAGGTGATGTGGTCATATTTCTTCAGGCCCATGAGGGTGCCCTTACAAGGGGCAAGTGTGGAGTCCGGGATCTCTAAAAAAGGGCATTTCCAACTTCCAGATGAGAGTGTACGCGGGCTGGATGTGCAATTCGCAAGTCTCTTTCCAAGAGAAATGGTTTCACTTTCTTAACAGAGCATGTGTATTTGTAAAGTGCACGTTCACCCAAGGGTATCTTGGTACTGAATAACAGATATTTATTGATACTCACCTCAAAGGTGCTCATTTTATTAACCTCAGAAGGATGAAAGGCTGATTTGACCCACTGAGATTTGAACCTGTGACCATGAGATAGAAAACAGGCCCCTATTGTGGATGCACTAAGCTACCAGACCCGGCATCTTCAGTTGAGAAGCCTTCTACTAGGCTGTCTTAGTTTTCTTGGCAATGTGCTTTTGGTGTGTGAGGTTGGTGTGCATGGTGAAACTGAGTGAATTGGCATTTGATGGACATAGGGGTTAGAATCCATCCAGGCCATGTCCTTTAGTCAGATCTGGACTAGATTTTGCTTGCTGTTGTTGAAGAACAACAGGAATTACGTTTTGGTGGGGTTAAGCTTCGGGTAGGTGCTGGACATCTAGGTTTGAATGAGGCACAAGCAGTGTTTGAGGCATTAGCTTTCAATATGAGAGGAGACTTTCAAATAATGTTGTTTGTTGGCGTATTGATATATTTTTATACTATTATCGGTGAGTGAGGACCCAAAGGACACAATGTAGAGGTTCAAGATGGCAGGAGACAAGATGGAAGCCTTCATTTGATTTAAGTGTTTTCAAAGCTTGGCCATTTTAATCAGTTTATTTACACTGAATGCCCTGCTATTAGAATACATAATGGGGTATATTCTCAAGAACGTGTGATAACTACCGCAAAAGTAGCTTAACGCAACTACTCACATCGCAGTCTATCACGGGGAAAAAACACATTGTCAACGTGGTATTCTCAACACTGCGGCACCATGCTATAGGCCCACAATGACGTGTCAAATGTCTGCGATAAAGTCAAAGCGTTGCTGCAAAAACACGAAACACCAATGCCCAAAAAGTTGCGATGAGGCCAATCGCGACACAAAAAACGGCAAAAAACAGCCACAGGCCTGCAATCCCCACGCTCATGAGGGAAAATGCACCATAAAATCCACGGAAATAAAAGGGAGGTAAAAAGCAACTGTGTAGCACCATGGATGCACCAAGTGCAGAGGCCAACACGAACCCCACAAGCCACCAGCAAGGAACAACGGGGTCGGGGAAGGCCAAGGAGAAAAGTGAGAGGAAGACGGGGTGCAGTCCGCAGGAAAAGCAGATCAGCGTCACGGAGTTGACAGAACACTACCATCAACTGACACGCAATTATACCACTGTGAATGCAGTCGGAGTGTCGAGGAGGTCAATGGAGGAGGACAAGAGGCGCTGGCATGATGTGAAAAGCCAAACCAAGCACAAACCTGTTGCAAGCAGGAGGGCAGCAACGGCAACAGGAGGTGGGAGTCCTGCGCCACAGGAGGAGCTGGAGGAAACTGAGGCCTCAGTCATCAGCGTGGAGACGCTGCAAGGAGGTGGGAGTCCGGACACAGCCCGAGAGGACCTGACACAACATCAACAGGGTGAGTAACGCCCAGGGACTGGGGGGGACCTCGGAGATGGGCACAATGGCACACATGCACAACGATGTGTAGCACACTGCACACCCACAATGACCCTGGAACATGTCCTTCATCCCCGTGCACACAGCAGCACACACACATAGCAATAACAGCACATCCACATTGACAACAATGTGGCACAAAGTGCAACACCGAGACTACAGAACAGAGGATACAACTGGGTCCGCAAATACGCAGGGACAGGCCAATCACATGTAACACAGCAGGAAACTGCGAGATGGAAACGCACGTGTACATCCTAACCTACGCCATGTACTCCAAATGTCCACTGTCCTGCATCAAATATACAGCACCTCTCAAACAGTCACAATGTATATCATCATACAATCTGCATGTTAACCAGAACAATAC
This sequence comes from Triturus cristatus, assembly GCF_964204655.1. NCBI lineage: Eukaryota > Metazoa > Chordata > Amphibia > Caudata > Salamandridae > Triturus > Triturus cristatus. Next base: position 1,400,437,189 of record NC_140589.1, read on the forward strand.
GCCAAAACACATGTCAACACAATGTCAACATGCATCTCCCCTTTGCATTGCAGAGGGACAAACAACACCTCCAGCAGAGCAGACCAGACTACCCATCAGTGATGCTGAAGAGGACCACCCCACCATCGGCACCGACGCCCTACAACAGCCCATGGACAACTTAGGCAACCCACTCCCCAGGAGCAGGGCAGCCAAGCCACACAGAGGAGACCCCAGCCCCTGCACAGACCACACAGCAGGAAGCACACGCCACCACTGCTGGCTCCCAACACGTCACCTAGGCACACATCGCATTCCAATGCCAGGTGTCAGAATTACAAAAGGAGGTGGCCGAACAGGTGCTGGTGGGGCCCAAACCCATGGAACATGAACTAGACCACATGCGTGGTTGTCTAATTCCCCTCAGGGACCACCTACACCACACCAAGGAGACCCACACTGACAGAGACACATGCATGTGCACATTTACAGTACTGAACCATGCCTAGAGGCACTCCCAGAGGCACGCAATTATCATTCACACACCCATGCTGGACCTGCTTACGACGGCCCTGTACACTCCTCTAACATATTGAGTTTGAGTAGGTGACGATAAAGCTACATGTCCAAGGTCTAACACGCTGCCTGGGGTGACATGTTGGCATCCGCTGTACACAACACAATGTAATGTTGCCGGGAGCCGAGGCCCTCATACATACATTATGAATACAAGGACACACGCAGATAGTTCGTGGAACTGGCCACGGGCACATGCACCTGGCCCCTTTATTGGCAAGGCCACATGTACAGTGACGCCTGTGCTGGATGTGTGTAGGGTGAGTGCAAGCCAGCCCGCCCGCAAGGATTTGTTGGTGCTAGCAAAAACGTGAACAGTGAACAGCAGTAAAACAGAAACAGAAAACACCAGCATAACAGAGACAACTGCGCAGCATCATGGAGGTAGCCCGAGCAAATACAGAGGTCACCCAATATGCAAACAGAAGTGTCCGTGAGTTGCAGTGCACTGAGGTTGGGGCACCTGGAGTGCCAAGCAGGGTATCAGGCAGATGATGGCACCCACCACAGGTGTGAGCAACTCAGTTAGTCTGCCAGTACAACTGTTTCGACTCTTGCAGTTGGTGGTTGGAGGTGGACCTGGCGGTGGTGGCGTGTGCCTCCTACGGTGATGCGTCGTCCGTGCCGCTCAGGACTCGATTTGATGTGTGAGCCCTGGTGTAACGCAGTTGAGGCCGGACGCAGCGGACAGCGCAGGGCCACAGACACATGGCGTCGATGATCCCAAGGCCATCGTCTCAGAGGCCATCCAATATATCAGAAGACCGGGTCCCTGACTTGAGCTGCACAGAGTTAGTGGCCCCAGATGCACTGCGGCCGGCACAGGCACCCCGCCACAGGACAGTAACTTGCGGTGCAGTGGGCCACGCAAGCTGAGCGGGTCCTCATCGATGTCCGAGGTGAATGTGGCGGAGGGTTGCGGGGGACAGTGGAACGTGTCCTCCGGAGCATGATGCAGAGGGTGGAAGCTGTGTGGAAGCAGCAAATGGAGGAGTGGAATGCCACTGCATCGTTTTTGCCACAAAGTCTGTATCACAGACATGATGGTGACGACAACCCCAAGTCCATGGACTCAGTCGCCACCAAAGTTCAACCAGAAAGTGTCCATGGGTCTCGGGGAACAGACTTAGTGGCACCGATGCTGAAAGGGGATGCAGTCTGCGATGAGGCCTGTACAATGACATCAAGTCAGCCATACATAAATCAAGACTGAGTTCGAAATGTGTGACCTACTCGACCGCAGTGTAGGCCCGAGGCAGCAGTCAGCACGGGCCAGACGCGGTTCAGCGAGCTCCTCCTGGAACTCTAACACACGACTTTGACATGGCATTTGGGGGTGACTTGTGGTTGACGGAGGTAAAAGAACCAGAGCGGAGCGGGTGTTCAGTCAACGACGATGACGTGTCCTGCCTGGTACGGACTGGATTGGATTGGATTGGCATGAGGCCTGCTGGACCGCAGTGTAGGCCGACGGCGTAGTCATCAAGGGCCCACAGACACGTGTGGTTGGGATGCCAGGCACAGACTTGGTGTCACCACATCGAAGGGAGTACAGTGATGTAAACGCTGCATTAATGTGTGTACTCGGACAATGTTTGATCAAGACTCAGTCCCAAATGTGTGACCTACTCGCCCGCAGTGTAGGCCGGAGGCAGCGGTCAGCAAGAGCCCACAGCCACGTGTCGTTGTCTTGCGATGCAGAGTTAGTGACACCAGGGCAGTTGTCGGTAGTGTTCGATCACCTCCGTAACGATGATCCTTTTTTCCTCTTGACTGACACGTGTCTTCCTCTCACACCTCTCCTTGCGTGCAATGATATGTATTCTGCCATTGACAAATCAAGACTCAGTCCCACATGTGCGACCGACTCGAATGCAGCGTGGCCCGAGGGCAGTAGTCCACGTGGGCCCCCGGACATGTGTAGATGGAATGCTATGCACAGACTTGGTGGCACCTCATCAAAGGGAATATAGTGAGATAACATCAGCCATAATTGATGTTCTCTGCCATAGTGTTCTCAAGACTCAGTTCCAAATGTGTGACCAACTTGTCCGCTGTGCATGCTGGTGGAGTACGTCAACGAGAAGGGAGTACTGCAAGCCTGTGTCGCGGAGGCCATGATGGTATGAGAAGGCTGCCAGGTTTGCGGCACTCAGGCTTGGAGCTTGCCCCGGCATGTGGTGGGCCCTATTCAACACACGACGGTGTCGGCAAGTGTGCATTGAGGCCTGGCTGTGCAGGGCCTGGCAGGACTGGTACGGGACCTGCGGCCCGGGGTGCAGCAGGCGCACAGGAACGCGGGCAACACCGCTCACGCCGACGGGGTCGGCCTCGTGGCGGGGTGAGGGGCGCTGCCCTGGCAGAGGCGTTAGGCATTCCGGAAGAGGATCACACCCGGAGCTACATGCTTCTTATTCACACCCCTACGTTGGCCTGGCGTACGCCGGGCCAGCCCACTCCGCTCATGCTTACAGGGGGGGATGTAACAAGCTACATTTCCGGGATCTTCTCCACTGGCTGGGGTGACATGGTTGCGTCCATTGTCCACTGCACTCCATACACCAGCGGTGTATGTCGACATGGATATGTGTGTGGTCTGCATACTGCAGTCTGGCCATCGCGTCCACCCCACACTTGGCATTGTGTACATTCTCATTCATCGGTCACTTGCCTCCTTCGCAAATGCCTGTGCCACCTCTGCTAACAATCTGCTATCGTGTGGCTGAGGTGCCATGCCGTTGATGGCTTATGTGCATGGCTGGCCCAGGTTGCTAGAGTAAGTTGTGCTGTTGTGTCTGGTGGGTGGGCATGTTGTTTGGCATGCTGTATGTGAGTCTGTGACGTGTGCATTCCCAGTGTTGTGAGTTGCATGATTGTGGAGTGGAGGTGTGTGGTGTGTTCATTTGGGAATTGCCAACGAGCAGCGCATTTCCGTAGGTGCCAGCCTGGAAGCGCCGGGTGATGATGGACTGTCGGAAGATGTAGGACTCATGCACTTGGAATGGGTGGTTGGCGTCGACGTTGGTGGAGATTCCCAGGCGGTCCACTATTGCCTGCACAGTGATAGTATGCGTGTGCTTTCGGTAGCGGATAATGTGTGCAGTGTCACCAGGGAGCACAAGTAGGAAATGTGTGCATTCAATTGCCCCATGACACGTGAGGGAAGCCAGCTATGGCGTAGATGGCTTGCTTGGTCTCCAGCTGTTCCTGTGCAGTGTGGGGGAAGGATAAGTAGTGTGGTACCAAGCTGATGATGGCACCCAAGACATTTGTGGGGGGCTTGGATTGAGCTGGCTGTGAGACTCCCCCGACTCTGGCGGTTGTTGGTTGGCAGGTCCCAGAGGCCAACAGGTACAGCACAGCCAGCAGCTTTGTCTGCGAGGGGATGTTGGTTGTCCACTGTGTTGGTAACATGGGCCTGTGGGCAATGGTGGTCAGGATGCGTAGGATGGTTGTCCTTTTGAGCCTGTGGTGGGCAATGCCATTCCCTGGTGTTGGGTCCATGAGGTTGGTGCGTTTTCAGCAGGTCGATGTATTTGTCCGCGCTGCCTCAGTGTTGGTCCGTGGGGGGGGGGCGCGTGAGGCCAGGGGGGTCATGGGGGTGGAGGCGGTGGGTGTTGTAGCCCTATTGGGGCCCCGGGCTGCATGTTCAGTTGCCCGGGGGCATCTGTTGTTCTTCATGTTTGGCCATGGGCTGTGCTCCCTTGTCTGGTGCCGGTTGTTGTCCGACTTTGCACCAGGTCAGAGCAGGTGTTAATTTCCTGCTGCTAACGCGCCTTATCGCATGTTTTGTGATCTTATCGCCGATCTGGCTGGTCATTGAGAATGTTGAGGAGTGGTGTTGTCGCGGCTTTCTACACGGGAACGCCTACTCTGCATCTCATTAGCGATAGTTGCCGGGGTCATCTGTAATGATGTTTTTTGAGGATGCTATCTCTGGAAAACTGGTGATATGGGCTGTTAGCACCGGCTTGTGAATGGGGCGGTAACTTTATCGCGACTTTGGCTGCGATAAAGTGCCGTTAACTTTGCGATAGCTCCTTGAAAATATGCTCCAATGTTTCAAAGGCTTTGGTAGTGCTTTTCAGGAATGTATTGATGCTTGGTCTTATATTATCATTAAACAAGCCTTGGAGAATAGTGAAGGAGTACTCTGGAGTTCATTACCTGCTCACCGTCCACATGTTTAAAAAAAAGACAAAATATGTCATAGATTTGTATTGGATTCCTGGCTTTGAAGCGTATTTAATTAATCTTTTTGCAAAATAAATCTGCATGAGTTTACTAGATCAGTATTGGTTGTAAAATGTCTCCTCCGTGACATTGCAGGCTGTCAAATGTTATTCCATGTGGTCTGTTGTTGCCCGACCCTACTTGCTGATAGAATATACTTGTTAAAACCTTCACTTAGAAACATGTGTGTTAATGCTAGTATGGAACCACTGAAAAACTGTTTGTGTATCTAGCTTTGAGTGTTTTATTAATCATGACATAGTTATTTAAAACCTTTATATGATAAAATAACACAATGTAAGGAAATACAGTAACAGGCGCTAAGCATAAGGATCCATCCAGAGCTGGTGTGTCACAGATGAGAATGGAGAATGGGTGTGGGTATTACCAGTATACAATCAGTTAAAAAGAACAATGACATTCTAAAACATGAGGTATCTTCAGTAGTTAACCTAAATTATCCAAACATACACAGATAAAGTGCTTGTGCGTGGACTCTTCAATAATTGTCCTTAATGCGACCTAAAGCAGCTAGTACGCAGCAGATAAAAGTGGAGAATGACGCTGAACATCCCGTGATTCTGGGCAAATCACTTAATCTCCCCGTGCCTAACAAAAACAAGCATTTGCAATGCAATAGGTCTCGCAGTTACACGAGTTAAAGCTATTGGCATTGTAAATGACAATGCCAATAGGCATTGTTATTTGCAATGTCAATAACTCAAACTCGCGTAAATGCGAGACCTAATGCATTGCAAATGCTTGTTGAGATGGGTGTTGGTTGTAGTTTGACCTACATGTGAGGTGTTGGATAAGGTGTGTAAGATACAAAGAGTGTGAGACTATATGCAATCACACATACCTGCCATTCTAAGAGGGGTCAGTATCTTAAAGATGAGACCGTCATAAAGTGCATAGGATGTGGATAGCTGGATTCCACCAAGGACTATGTCGTATGGAGTACACCCAGCAGCAACAAAGGCCCAACCTCTAGATGTACTGCTAAACATTCACTCACAAGCTGTAGCAGAACCCCTAGAGACACTGGTATGCAGTCAGGTTATATACTGTGCAAAATTATCCACACAGAGGCACCACATGCCTCCTAAGGTCCTAGAAGTTTAGGCTATTGAATTAAAAAAATAAACACATTTAAAATGAATGTGCATTGCAAAAGTACTCTTGAGGATCGAATTGATAACTTCGCTATCTACTCAGGAATATCCATATCTGTTAGTGTTTGCATACAAGAATGACATTACACTGTATTATCAAAACAAGTGTGTCCATCATGTTCCACACTGTCTAAAGCCAAAGGCAAATTATTATGATAACCACCAACTATGAAAATGCTTTACATTTAAATTACTTCCATTTGCTCTTGGGCCACTTCATGGGAATCAGTGCTTGAAGCAAACCTGCCTTCCAATACATAAGCCTGTTCAATGTAAAGTGTTAATGATAAAAAGACCAGCAAATGAATCATGCCATATAGGTGGCACATATTTCACAGAGGGACTTCATCTCTAGACCCTCTGCTCTTATGATACTTTGCTGCACCCTCATCCAGCCCATCAGAGACAGACTGTAGAAAGATTATATTGAAAAGTGTCTAATATGTACGACAGGATCTAGAAAGAAGAATGATGTGTCCGCTACCCTGAAAGTCAGTAAATTATTCCTAGAGGAGTAAATACTTGAATTCAAAGCCAGATAATTAATAATGATCGGTGGAAATGTGGAATACTTACTAAAGTCTCAGTGCTTAGCAGTCATGCGGCCTACATTCTGGTCTATCATTATTGCCCGCTATGCTACTTCAGAACAACCTTGTGCTAATGAGACTTTGCATCAGAGAGGTACCTCTTGACATATGTGGTGCACTTACTGCATTACAATGATAAACAGTGAAGGGGGAATGATTGCAAATGTCGCAGTCACTTGTGCTAATTTGCAGTCCATTTTTTTTACTTCCTATATCATTTCAAACAGGGACCATGCCTCACCAAACCAAACTTGGTTCTGCTACTGTAGGAACTGCTCAATTCAAACTGGCAGTCCAAGCCCTCTCGGAACGAAAACACAAGTAACCATTGGCCAGGTTCGGCCTTGTTGGGACTTGTTATTGGGGTGCAGCTGAAGTCGTATGGCAAAATGTTGGATTTGCATATTACATTTACGGCATTACACTGAAACACAGAAGTGAGGGATGGAACACTTTGTTAAGTTTCAGCCACTTCCAATTACTTTGGGATGCGTTTCAGTCTTTAATTTTTGCCAGTCCAGGCAGTGACCAGCCTTATAAAAATCAGACTTGGTCCTTCTCCAGTCGAAACACTTCATCCAAAAGTCCTAGGCTAGCTCCCCTCCGAATTGAAGCTCAAGCAACCACAGTGCAGGGCCGGCTTTAGGGCGGTGCGAACGGTGCCACCGCACCGGGTGCTGACTGCCGGTGGGGGCGCCGTATACTATTGTTTTAAAAGCATCCGTTTCTTTCCTCTTAGCCTCCAGCAATTTTCAGACAAGTATGAGTGGCACTAAATAATTAATTAAAGGCATCTAAGAGAGAGTGGTTATGGAGACTTCAGGGGTACTGTGAAAGGATGGTAGTGAGGCAATCCGTGGTGGAGGTGGTCACCTAGAGGGGGGGCAGCATCCTGGTCTTCATCCCCTGCTAGATAGGATTGGGCAGTGTCTCCGCCTCTGTTTAATGGCTCATGGCTTCCGAAGTGGGTGGGGTGAGGCTGAACATGGGGTGTCCTTTAAGAGGCCAGCAGGGAGCCAGGGCCTCTTTTGTGGTCGCTCACACACCTAATGCCTTCTATCGGCTTCCCCCAAAACGCACGGACGTGGAGCACATAAACTACAGGGCATTGGTGACTTGCAAATACTGCACGTAATGAATGGCCTGTGGGCGCACACATGGAACGAGTGATGCGCGCTCCACACATGGAACGAGTGATGCGCGCTCGCTCCACACATGGAACGAGTGATGCACGCTCCATATTATAGGGCCTGTTTTATTAGCCGAGGCGAACGTTTTAGAAGCCGAATTGAAAGGTTCTCCTCAGTTCGCACAATATGATTATTGGATACAAACTGTTGACACCAAGAGAGCCCTGATATTTACAGATTGATGTCCTGCGGAAAAGGGTTGAAAAAGCAGTGGGATTTTAGCAAGGACATTTTTATTGTAGCTGTGACATCTGATAGAGTATTAGTATGTGTAAGCTTGTATAGCCTATCAATTGTTTTAAGGTAATGAAATGAATCGCCTTTGACTTTGTAACATTTAAGATATCAATTTGATGTGTTTGCTTTATAAATGATAATAAACTATGGCTAGTTTGCTAAAAAAAACTGTATCGATGCCTTGTTTTATTTGTTATTGTTCAGAAGGATTGTACTTTGTTTATGTTTCAACTAAACGAATCATAACGCTTATAATTGCATGAGTTTTTTTTTTTATCAATATAGTCTTCTAAAGCCTTCAATGTTTCCCTTTCCCAGACACGGTTACAGCTGCTTGGGTGTCGCTATACTATTTATCTTATGACCCTGTACTTTACTTCAGAAAGTTTATTATATTTCCTGTCTTCTATTTGTGCGAAACTTCTGTTTCCTGAAGCGTTCTCTCACCCACAGGTCCTGTCGGCGCCAGATAAAACTGCCAAAAAATAATTAAATACATGGCATGTGTATCAATACTTACCTTTTATGCACACATTTACTCTGGTAGTAGGAACTATATAGGACGGTTCCATCTCTGTTTTGCCTGTTAAATACGCTCGTTCCTGAAGAGTATGATATGGAGGTTGCATTATTTTCTGGCACATGACATCCCTCGTGACGTCATTTTGCATTGGCTATGCCAGTTCATTCCCCATTTATGTTGTAAGATGTGTGCCCTAGTGCATAGTCTTGATTTGCTGAGGGCCTCACTGGTCCTTCTGATAGTTCTGCCCTGGTGTGCGTCAGAGGGTATCTGGGGCAGTCACTTCTCTGCCCCTCCATTCTTGGCTGTGACGCATGCTTCTTGCTTGGCTGTTATTCACAGCATCTGCGTGGGCTGTCAAGCCTTGAAGATGGAGTAACCGTGCACGGACCATTACTTGGAAAAGTTGCCTTATTTATAATGAATGAATCGCCTGCTCCAAGTGGCCTGTCCTGTTCGCTGTGTCACAGTGAGATAGGGATTAATGCCACGGGCTCCTGCTGTGATCAGGGCCGGCTCTAGGGTGGTGCGACCGGTGCCACCGCACCGGGTGCTGACTTTGCATGGGGGCGCCTGTTTTCTAGTTTAAGTTGTGTTTAAAAGCACCCACTGCAACCTTCCTGACCTACAGCACATTTCATCCAACAATAAAAATGTCAAGCCTACTCCCGTGATTGATGTTTTTCATGGAGAGAGAAGGAAGTTTTGTCTAGTGGAAGTTTTGACCGGGGGATGTTTTGAGTCATCATAAGGTAGTGCAAAGCGTTAATGTGCCTGCTGCAAAGAATGTGTATCATGCAAATCACGAAGTGAACATAATGTAAATAGGTCAGTGGGATACTGCTTTTGTCTGAGACTTCGTTTTGTTACTTGTAGTTTATAAGTTAAAATACTAATAAAAAACAGTGAGCTAACTGCCATCAAATAACTGAAATGCATACTTCAAGTACAGATTAGAGCGTATGGATTTTTCCCCAGACTTTCAATATTCTAATGTTCTACAAAGTGATGATTTGGGTAGAAAACAATTCCAATTATTAAAGCTAATCCCTAATCATGGTCTTACGTTTTAAATTCGGAGTTTGTGCTTCTCCAGTCCAAGCCCCCCTAAACCTTACTGCCTACCAGCATGGATGACATATAAATTCTACCACTCTGTCTTATGTAACTTTTCCTATACATTGATTTACACACATATGATTGAGTAATGTGTGTACAATGTAAAGTGCTCTGACACCCTTCACTGTTATGAGTGACACTATAAAACGAATTAAATGCAGCTGAGTGAGAGTGGTTATGGTGGCATAAGGGGTAGTGGTAGTGCGGGAATTCGTTGTGCAGGTGGTCATGGGGGGGGGGCGCCAAAAAACATTGTCGCACAGGGTGCCACCAGCGCTAAAGCCGGCCCTGAACCACAGACCTGTTCTAGCACTGCGTTTCAATGTGATGGGCCAAGTGCAACAACTATGCTCAGACTTTGGTATCAAGCTAGCTGTGTCACAGGACTTAAGCTGGCCCACACTCTTGAGGCCCAAAAAGAACAAAACTGTCTGGGGCTGTGTATGTTCTTATATAGGGGGAGCTTGTCTGGCACTTCAGGCTGCCTGTTCCTGTTGGAGCAGGACCATGTTTGATTTGTACCTAGGTGAACCCATCTGGAGTGGCATGGTGGGGAAAGAAGATGGGCTCAAGTGCAGTTTTTAGTGATTGGCTGTGGCTCCAGTAAGAAGGAATGAGCTGAATGCTGAAGGTGTTGCCATTGGTGGATCTAGATTTAGCTGTCACAAAGTTTAGAGTTGATTGATAAATGGTCATGTGCTTGATGAACAGTGATGTGAAAAGCACTCTGCTTCAAATCAGCAACTAGTTTGTGTCAGTGTGTTGCACTGACTTGGCATCGTACTAGAAGTCTGGTGAAGACCTGAACTGCAGCATTTTGAACGAGTTGTAACTTATTTTTTAGTTATGCATGGCAGCCTAGGTAAAGACTGCCCTAGCTAAGGCTAAACTGTACTAATGCATTAACAACCACACTTGGTGATCAGGGTGGATAAATGGTAGTATCCTTTTTGAAAAAAAATAGTGCTGGAAACTTTGGCCACCTTGGTTTCTAGGGACAGGTCATCTTTGATGTAGATTCCTACGTTGCACTACTGTTTTGATTGCTTTTGGGGAGGGTTGTTGAGGGGAGCCCCATACAGTTAGCCACAGGTTTGAGTTTCAGTTGTGCAAACATTGCTTGTGTTAAGGGGTGCCTTCTTTGCAGGAGTGAACTTTAGAACGGTGGACTGATACCCAGCAGGATACCTGTGGTAAGCTGTCAGTTATAGTAGTTCCTCCTTCTTTCCCAGCTGAGGTTCCCTCCATTTAAGAGAGACCAAAAACATTTGGGCGTTGTCCTCATACATGTAGAACTGCACCCCATAAGGTGCAGCAATGTAGCCATAGCAGCATGTCGATGTATGCAAATGGTGCCACTGTTCACCATTGAGGGACACCACTGATAACTGTCTTGGGTTCTAAGGTTTGTGGTGGTAAAGTCTCCTGCCTCGTCAGCCACCATAGGCTCTTTCGTAAATGGGCGCCGGGCCAGCACGAGGTGTAAACAGAAATCTTGCTGTTTTGAGATAACCCCCTCTCTCCCCTAGATAAGGGTGTTTGTATTGAAAGGATCCCGAGGGAATAATAAAAGTGCGGCCGAACTGGACTTTTAATGTGTGAATTATGAAGCAGGAACTCGCTAACTGGGATGAATGGAGTGGAAGTGGCAAGTGATAAGACAAAGCAGAGGCTATTCCAGTGTATTTGTGTGCGAGAGAAGGTTTGTTTACATTGTTCCTCGGTCCTGTCCTGGCCTGCCCAGCAGAGCGGCCCTGCTGAGTTTGGCAGAGTGCTGCTGGCTGTGGCTTTGATCACCGAGTCCAAGCTTTGCGAGCAGAGATGCCGTCACCTTGACGCACTCCAGCGCAGTGATGGGTCCCTAATGTGGGCTGCTTTCACTTTGAATCCCCGGTTACGTAATGCTGTCATAATCATCAGACGCTTGATATCATCAAATGGAAAATATTGAATATACAAACTTCTTCTGAACTGGGAGATGTACAGATTTAAATTAATTAATCAAGATGTAAAGTAGGGAAATGCATTTTTTCTGTGAAGACTTATTTAAGACATGAAAAAAGCATCCTGCATCACGCCAAGAGTATACCGTGCAGTGCTCGTCAACAATTAAGGTGGGGGAGAGAAGTGGGAGTTCTGATAAACTGGTGTGAAATAGCAGCAGGGAAGGGGGTGGAGAGGGGCTACGAGGGAGAGCGATGTAAAGCCATATGGCTGCTTTGCGCGCGTGCACGCCTCGTGCACTGTAGCTCTATGCCAGGGGAAGCACTTTCAAAAACTCACTTACAAAATGTCTCAAAGAGACAGCTTTCGCTGTCTCAGCGAGACCTAATGAATGTGTGTTCTCATGTAACGTAACTGGTGCTATGTAAAGCGCTCTGATACCTGATTGGATTCGGGTCAAGTTCGCACTATATAAAAACTCTGCAAAAGAAAAAAAAAAGGAAGCCCTTTAGGAAATAGTTCCTCAGTTTGGTTGTGCGACCGCCTGAAATAGTTGCTCCACAGTGATGATACATTTTACCAGCCAAGCTATTACTTGAGGACTCCGGCCGTGCAAGCAGCACAGCAAGGTTTGACGGCATGGTCTGACTCCGTTAGCATTAAAAAGGTTGCGTAAAAGCGCGCAGCGTGCAAAATGGGGCATTTGCACAATATGTCCTTGTGTATCTAATGAGCAATTGAATATTAGTTTTACAAAGAACATGGAAAGATAAAAAGGACAACTGAGCAAAATATGTTAATTTATTAGCAGGATAAAGGTTGAATAGAATTAGGCAAGGCAAAGGTAGAGGGAAGGAATACAATTTGATGGTCTAGTTTTAGATTAACATTGACTTTAGTTTTGTTATACTCTGTGTCAGGACACTTTACCTTCAATTCTTTAAAGGTCTTGGGGAGGGTCAGAGATTTCACTATACATTATATCCATTCCTTGTCTTTAAGATGCATTAGTATTTAGCTAGTGTAATAGACACGGATTGGTTAGATTCACTCAATTTCTTTATGTAAGTTTCTTACTAGTAGGGCAACCATTGCATTGTATATGCTTTGTATTTGTTTTTACATTTCTAGCTATATGTTGAATATTGTATTAGGAATATATACTATCATCAATGAACCTTATATAGTACTTATTGGAGCAGTTGTAACTAACCTTGTACAATAATGATTTACGTTTTTCTTACTTAATAGTCAACCCTGATTAGCAGTAGGTACTGCTGTTTCGAAACAGAAAGTTCAAAGAACTCACTTGGCACACTACAGCTCAATCCTGCGGCAGAAAGCCATATCAATTCATGTCAATCCTTACTTATATTGTTCACTGCTGTTCCAGTACTGGGGTTGCCAACACAACTCTGCAGCACGTATTGTCTAAGGACGGGAGCCCTAATATAATTGAAAGTTTAATATAGTTTTAATATAGTTAGGGTAGTTGCAATATAAAGTTGTCTTGCTGCGCTGCGTTGTGTTACATCTTTGTAAATCCGGCTCTGTGTTTGTAAGTGATGATATTGGTAATTTAAGCATATATATTACATGCATTATGTTATCACTCACTCTGTACTGTTCATGCCCCGACTCCGGCAGCCAGCTCAGTTGGGATGAGAAATGCCATTCAGGTCCTCCTCCGGTCTTTATTGCAGCCTTCAGGTTCGTGGCCAGTTTCCTTTTGTCCTGAATTTGTGATCATGCCACCTTTTCTTGCATTCAGCTACAGTCCTTCTTGTTGGTGCCACGCAGTTGGTCTTGTCCACTATTGCTTGCTATAAAGCATAGTTTTTGGCTAATGGTAATATAGAGGTTACAGACAAAAGGTGATCAAAATGTGTCTTTTCACCTTTGTGAAATTGACCTTCCTCTTGGTTTGGATGTCAGACCCATCTTCAGGGTTGGTGCCCTACTGCCTTCCTGACGCTCCTTCCATGCCTCAAAAATGGTGGTAAGTTGGAACTAATAATTGTTTGGCCCAACACCCCATTGTGAACTTTCGCTTGACGCAACTGCCACCTGAATGAAGCAAATCTGACTTGCAGCTTGTAAAGGTGTCTTGCGGCACACATTTCAGCTTTGTGTCATGCCGGTAGCTCTTGCATTACGGCACAGTGCACTGGAACTACAGACTTGTGTCATGCTACATGACACATCTTTGGGCACCATTTAGTAATTATGGCACATCCATGATGCACAAAAGTGGTGTAGCGCAACACATTCTTATGCAGTGCTGTGCAATGCAGCACTGCGGGAGTCTTAGTAAATCTGGCCCGTAATGTCTCAAACACTGCTTCCACACCACCCACACCTGGATGTCCAGGCCTACCTGAAGCTCAACCTAACCAAGACCTAATTCCTGTTATTTTTCAAGAACAAACACCAAGATACAAGTACAAATCTGGCTCAATGATATGAACATTGACAGCTTCCAACCCCCACTTTCACCGAATGAGAAGTCCCTTTGATTCACTCTGGACAACAACCTCACCTCAAGGAATACATTGCCAAAAACAACAAAGACCACCTGGTACTATCTCTCTCTTTTAAATAAAGTCAAATGATTTCTTCCAGAACTGCTGTTCAAGCCCTCATACTGCTTTTCACGTGGATGGTTGTAATGCCCTACTCCGTGGTCTCCCAGATTCCACATGGGCACCCTTTTGGGGCAGCCTTCTCACCAGAGCACGTCTCATCCAGGGCCTGAAGAAATATGACCACTTCACCACCATCTTGATGGAATTCCATTGACTACCCTTGCCGGCCAGAACCATCTTCAAAACCAGCTGCATCATTCACAAAGCCATCACGACCAGCACTCTCACTTACCTTGAAGTCAAGCTCACCATCTCTGGTGGTTCTTGGTACACCCATAACAAAGAAACTATCACACTGCAGACTAAGAAGTGTAAAAAAGAAAAAAAACAAGACAGCAGGCCTATTCAATTTTTGCACACAGGATCTGGAGAAACATCATCATATCCATCCGGACCCCCCCCCCCCCCCCCAGCGCTGCTCCAATTTAGGATAGAATTGAAGTTTCACCTACTTGAAGAACACTGCTTCACAATGTTTTAACGACCCGCAACCCAGCTCCTCCTCTTGAATTTATGCTTATCTTTGAGCATGTACAGCACTCCACTGCCTTTTGGATATGTTCATACTAAATAAATACTATATGCATACATACATACATTTATACATGATTTGGAAGTGAGGGTCTCAACTTTTATCTGTAAACTGTTTATGTAATTTAATATTTGAATTAAAAAATATAATTGAATGGCATACCACATGCCCAATTACAGACTGGACAAGGATTCATTTATGGTCAGTGTTTGAAATGGGGGTCTCTAGTTGGCAGCGGTAGGTACCTTTGTCCAAATAGGGACCCTTACTTCTAGTCAGGGTAAGGGGGATACACTTCTAGAATAACCCCTGCTCACCCCCTTGGTAGCTTGGCATGAGCAGACAGGCTTACCTCATAGGCAGTGTGTAAAGCATTTGTGAACACATACAGTATTACAGTGAAAACACTACAAATGGACACCACACCAGTTTAGAAAAGTAAGTAATCTTTATCTAAACCAAACAAGACCAAAATGAAAAAAATACACAATACAGTAATAAAAATATGAAATTCAGATGGTAGAAATAGTTCGGTTCAAAAGCAATTGCAGATACAGCACTTTTTACACAAAGTACCTTTGGATGCGTCGCACAAAAAAACAAAAAGGGCCACAGGGAAGGTGATGCATCATATCCTTACACTCAGGGAAGGTGATGTGTTGGTTCCTTGCTCCGGGGCAGGTGATGCGTCGGTTCCTTACAGCTGCGCAGGGGAGTTGATGCATCGGTTCCTTACCGGAGAAGAGGTGCTGCGTTGGTTTCTTAATGCGTGGGGAGATGATGCATCGTTTTTTTACTGCATCCCCCAGCGATGCGCTGATCCAGAATGATGCATGGATTCTTGCAGCCGTACAGCAGGCCTTGAGTTGGAATCGGTGCAGTGATCTTGGACTTCGGAGATCGTGCACAATTTCTCGAGCCGCAGGCAGGTGCTGCGACGATTTCTTTGGCGATGCGTCAGAAAGCAGTGCAGATGCATCCCGCTTCTTGAAGCTGTGTTACTTTTACAGCTCCCAGCAGCAAACAGCCTCCAGAGGTCCAAAACAAACAGGAGGTACCTCTTAGCAGGACAGAACTCCCAGCAAGGAAGTTCAGGGGAGCTGATGAGACTTCAGAACAGGAGGCAATCTCTTCTTCAAGCCTTTGGAGATCTTCCATCTTCCTCAAGCAGAGGACACAGCAAACAGCAAAGTTCCTTTCCCTTTCCTTGGCAGAAAGTAGCCACTGCAGGCCAACCCCAGATAGCACAGGGGCAGTACTCCTCTTCAGTTTCTCCAGCTCTTCTCCTTGGCAAAGGTTCCTCTTGATTTCCCAGAAGTGATCTAAAAGTCTGGGGTCTGGGCCACTCTTTTTATACAGTAAAATCCTTTGTTCTCTGAAGGCAGATAGTGTCTGTGTCCAGCCAAAACCAGTTCTGTCCTCACTGGTGCTGCTTCCTGGCAGGAGGTGCGGACAGCATTGTGGAAGGCAGACTAGGCTCATTCAGGTGAAAGGAAATCTCCCCCCTCTACTCTAAATGCAGCCCAGGCTTATTCAGCCCAACTCTGACTCATTCAGTCTCTCTGGAGCCACTGCACCTCCCCAGCCCCTGTCACACTAAAGCCAGACAGTCATTACACATCCTGGAAGAAGAACACTGGATGGCTAAGCAAGAAAATACCTACTTTCTAAAAGTGGTATTTTCAAACAAAGACTGTGAAAATCACCCTCACTAAAAGATTCATTTTAACATTCGGAGTTCAGGCATACTAAACTTAATGTTCCTACCTTGTTCCCAGGGGTAGTTATGTTTGTAATATGTTATAAGCAAACCCCCCATTCTATCCTATAGGGACAGGTAGCCTTGCAATAGTGAAAAACAAAATTGGCAGTAATGCACTAACAGGACATGCCACACACATCAGGGCATGTCTTACCTTTTACATACATTGCACCCTGTCCACAGGGGTACCTTGGGCCTACCTTAGGGGTGAATAACATGTAAAAAAAGGGAAGGTTAGGGCCTGGCAAGTGGGTGCACTTGCCAGATCGACATGGCAGTACCAGACTGCACACAGGCTCTGCAATGGCAGGCCTGAGTTACATTTACAAGCTGCTTATGTGGGTGGCACAATCACTGCTGCAGCCCACAACCAGCATTTAATTTACAGGTCCTGGGCACACACAGTGCACTGTACTAGGAACTGACTTGCAAATATGCCAACCATGGAATCACCAATCCATAACAACAATTTACAAAGGGAGCACTTGAACTTTGGCACTGAACAGCAGTGGCAAAGTGCCCAAAGCATCTAGACCAGCTAAACGAAGTCCAACACACAGCAAAAACACAGGAGTCAAAAGGCAAAAAATACAGTGGAGACCAACGCCAATGGTGCCAGGTCTAACAGTCAGCTATGTAAATCCAGGTAAACATTTATGAAAATGTCTTTATCCACCATTGTTTATTTGAAGCATTATTCTTTAGGTAAAATGGAGACATTGTATTTTTTATTATTATAATTGCAGGAATAGATTATATATGAGGCAGTATAAAGTAGCTGATACAGTAGTTTAATATAGTATATATAAAGGGCTAAGCATTCTATGGGAGTGAGACACACTTCTCTTGTATTTACCAAGTAACTTCATATTGTAGGTAGTTCTCATAGCAAAGTATAAAATGGGGAAGTAGACACAACCATCAACATAAGTAATGTTGGTGTCTGCTTGTAGCAAGTAGTAAAAGCTCACAGATAAAGCAGAATGTGGCACAAGGCATCCACAAGAAAGAAGGCAGGACACTAGCAGGAATCCGGATTCTTGAGGTTGTTAAATATAGATTCAGGGGCATAACACAGGCCCCCGCAGCCCCCGTGGTGCGGGGGGGCCCCCGAGCTGCAGTGGGCCCCCTCAGCACAGTACTCTCGTCCGAGAGCTCGAGCGGGGGGCTGCGAGGAGGGTAGAGTGGGTGATCACGTCCTGAAATGAGCCGGGTGGAGAGGACGAGAGGCAGATCGGGGGTGAAGCCTTGGAGGGGGAGAAAAGGATGGGAAAGTCTGAGAGGGGAGAGGAGGTGATGGTGAAAGAGACAGACTGGGGAGGGTGATCAGTGATCAGTGAACAGAAGGCAGGTACGAGAGGTCCCGAAGAGCATGAAGGAGTTGATTGACGTAGAACGAGAAGGGAAAGAGAGGCGAGGAGAGAGAGGTGGAGAGGAGACAGCAATGCAGAGAGAGAGAGGGAGCGGCCGCCCATTACAGCAGTCACTGTAATTGTATTTATATAGCGCTTACTACCCCTGACGAGGCGCCAAAGAAGGAGATCGGGGGAGAGAGAATAAAAATAGATACTTACGAAAGATGTGCAGAGAAAGTGAAGAGAATGTTGTAGAAAGGACAGAGAGAGAAATAAAGGTCGACACCCGAGAGCGGATAAGGAGAAACAGATAGAAGAGATGGCACTGATGAGAGAGTGTACAGGACGAAGAAAGAGATGGGGGAATAAGAGTACAGATAGAGGGAATGACATAAAAGACTGCTGAAGCGAGGACACCGAAGAATTGGGACAGGGAGAGAGAATAAGGAGAAGTGAAGGACTCAGAAAGAGAGACGGAGAGGGATGGATGGAGACAAACATGGGGTGTGAGAGGAAGTGATCGAGAAAAAGACGAGTGAATACAGTGTGGGTGGAGGAGACAGACTAGAGGGAGTGATGAACAGAGAGAGGCAGCACCAGAGAAAGAGAATGATGGGGACAGGAGTGGACATAAGTGATGGAGAAGAGACCTTTGTGTGGTCGAGAACGAAAGGAAAGAGTGCGAGAGATAAAGATAAAAGGGGAAGGAAACGACAAAGCAAGAAACAGGGAAGAGAGTGAGTGAGTGAGAAAAAGGAAGTGATGGAGAGACTCGAAGGAGATGATCTGATGGAGACACACAGAGAGGAGAGTGAGTGATAAAGAGTCAGCAATGAGAGAGACAAAGAGGATAATATATGACGGAGACACAGGGAGGAGAGTGATAAAGAGAGACAACAACAATATTGTCTGATGGAGACACGCACATAGGAAAGTGAGTGATAGATAATGATTGATGGAGAGAGACAGCGAGGATATTTTGTGATGGAGACACACAGGAGAGTGAGTGATAGAGAGGAAGTGATGGAGAGACTCGAAGGGCATCATCTAATGGAGACTCATAGAGAGGAGAGTGAGTGATAGAGAATGAGTGATGAGAGAGACAAAGAGGATATTATATGATGGAGATACAGGGAGGAGAGAGAGTGAAGAGAGTGAGTGATAGAGAGGAAGTGATGGAGACAGACACGGAGGAGATTGCCTGATGGTGTCACGCAAGGAGGAGAGTGAGTGATAGAACAACAGAGGGATGGAGGGAGAGAGACAATGTGGATCTTGTATGATGGAGACATACAGGGAGGAGAGTGAGTGATAGAGAATGAGTGATGAGGGAGACAATGAGGATATTATATGATGGAGACACAGGGTGGAGACTGAGTGAAGAGAGGGAGTGGTGAATAAAGATAAGGGCAATATTATATGATGGAGACGCACACAAAGGAGAGTGAGTGATAAAGAATGAGTGATGGAGACAGTGAGGATATTGTGTGATGGAGACACACAGAGGGGAGTGAGTGATAGAGAATGAGTGATGAGCGAGACAAAGAGGATATTATATGATGGAGAAACAAGGAGGAGAGTGAGTGATGGAGAGGTAGTGATGGAGACAGACACAGAGGAGAATGTCTGGAGACACGCAGGGAGGAGACTGAGTAACGAGAGGGAGTGATGAATAGAGAGACAACGACAATATTGTGTGATGGAGACACACAGATAGTGAGTGATAGAGAGGAAGAGATGGAGAGAGACTTGAAGAAGATAATCTGATGGAGACACACAGGGAGGGGAGTGAGTGATAGAGAGTGATGGGGAGAGAGAGAGCACGAGGATATTGCATGATGGAGACAGACACAGAGGAGAGTGAGTGATAGAGAATGAGTGATGAGAGATACAAAGTGGATAATATATGATGAAGACACAGGGAGGTGAGTGAAGATAGTGAGTGATAGAGAGAAAGAGTTGGAGATACACACAGATGAGATTGTCTGATGGAGACACGCAGGGAGGAGAGTGAGTGATAGAGCAACAGAGTGCAGGAGGGATAGAGATAGGTTATAGTGTGATTGAGACACACAAGGAGGAGAGTGAGTGATAGAGAATGAGTGATGAGGGAGACAAAGAGGACATTATATGATTGAGACGCGGGGGGAGAGGGAGTGATGAATAGAGACAACAACAATATTATATGATTGGGACGCACACAGAGGAGAGTGAGTGATAGAGAATGAGTGATGGAGAGAGACAGGATATTGTGTGATGGAGACACAAACAAATGAGAGTGAGTGATGGGGCGAAGTGATGGAGATACACACGGATGAGATTTTCTGATGGAGACACGTCGGGAGGAGAGTGAGTGATAGAGCAACAGAGTGAAGGAGGAAGAGAGACAGGTTATTATGTGATTGAGACATACAGGGAGGAGAGTGAGTGATAGAGAATGAGTGATGAGGGAGACAAAGAGGATATTATATGATTGAGATGCAGGGGGGAGATGGAGTGATGAATAGAGACTCAAACAATATTATACGATTGAGACGCACACAGAGGAGAGTGAGTGATAGAGAATGAGTGATGGAGAGTGATAGGATATTGTGTGACGGAGGCCAAAACAGAAGAGAGTGAGGGATAGAGAGGAAGTGATGGAGAGAGACTCGAAGGGCATAATCTGTCACCTGAACCCACAGACCACAACCCTTGAAGAAGCACAGATAGCCTCGGAAGCAGACCTGCGGACAGTGGAGTAGGCAGGCCTTTTGCCTACCCTTCCCCCCCCCCCAGACATGTACCCTGTGGAATTCCTACATGAAGAGGTCAACCGGAGGGGCCCCTTCCCCATATCCTGCAGGGGGGCCCCCTCAAGTTTTGTTACGCCACTGTATAGATTCAACGATGCAAGCAACTGCAGTAGAAAGCAGGAGTTCACAGTAGTGGCATTTCCTAGAATGCATTTCGTAGCGAGAAGCCTCTCTTTCAATATTGCTGCCTAGCTCATAGCCATACAGGATGGAATAGATGTGAGGTAGCTGGTGAAGTAGCTGCAACACAGGACATATTACAGCAGTTAAGGTCACTCCTCCATCTCTCGACCTGAAGGAGGACATACAGAATCCAGGAAGCAGCAAGTGAACCTAACTAAACTTAAGAACAGAATGAGGAATGCATCACGCGCCAGAACTTGGAAGGAGAGCCTATGACTCAAAATATGATCAGATTCTCTGAAGATCCTCTCTCAAGCTCTCGACTTCAGGGAATGGATGCAAGTACCAGAATACAACAGTAGACGGCAAATTAACGTCAGAATGCAAACTTGAACGGGTCTGGTTGCAAATAGGGATAGGAAAGTTTACAAATAAACAAAGGGGTGTAGCACAGGTTTCCAAAATAGTGTACACGATGCAGGTACGGTCACAGAAGGCCTTCATGTAGTGCAGGTTGTTAGCACAATTAGAGGATCCTGAAAATTAGTAATTGCGATACTTAAAAAGAATCTATGGGGGCTTCTCACAATCCTGTGGTGGGGCTAGATGATCAATGATGGAAATGAGCCATGGTTTAGGATTTAGTATTTATTTCCAAGTGATAAAATCTAATCAAATCTACTTCTCAGACTAATGAACAAACCTTTTGATTTACTAAGGTTCAGCTTTGTTGGTAGAGAACTTGACCTTGTATTTTTGGTGTGGTTTAGTGTCAGTGCTATAGGATAGCTGTAGCCAATGAAAAAGATGGCCAAGTAAAGGCCAATAAATGGGGGACTGGGAATGACTAGGTTTCACAAGAACAAAACCGAGAGCATTTGCCCATTGGCTAAAACCAGAGTCAAACTCAATCATGCAGCACAGTGGATCGCACCTTTTACACTGTCAGAGCCGGGTAAGAAAAATTAAGAGGTCAAAAACAATATCCCAAGTCAAGGAGGACATAAACAGTAGGTTAACTGACAAAATTAGGCACTTTGATGTCCATTGTATAATGAGCGGGTGTAAGATCCCGTTCAGGGGCTACTGGGCCCCAACCGTGGTGGATGACAACGTTTGTCACTGATGTCCTGTTGTGCATCCTACTATTGATCTGCAAAGTTGGCTAAATGCAACCATTTCTCATGTGACTCTCATGCTTTCGAGGGCGAGCACTCCAAGGCTTCTCTGTGAATTAGTGTTGGGGACAAGAGCTCAGAACTTAACAATCAACAGTCAGACACCTAAATGTAATATCCAGCTCAATGCTTATATTTTATGGGAAAAAGTATTTTTAATCTTGCAGCAGAACTCAATCCTGCAGAATTCAATTAAATTGTAATACAGGATTATAATGTAAGCTGCATTTAACATTACATCACTACACCTTGCCCTCTTAGCTGGTATCCTTTCTTCCCCCTAGGTACAGATCCTATGTGTATAGTGAATGCAAATCAGTTCAATGTCTTTTACCACTCTGGGAAAAGATGCAAGCATGTGTGACAGACTCATCTGTGTGCCTTATATTCTTATGCCAGGTGCAGTAGCGTTCCCGGCTATTTGTAGACAGAAGTTCCAATTCGTCAGGTAGATGGGAACTCTAAGCCAAAACACTTGCGGTGACAGACATTCAGCAGTTGTGGCCTCTGAGCTGATGAGGGCTAACGCTACGGTGGATATACCGCTTCACCCTCCTTCATGTCCGCAATCGCAGCACCAGTGGAGTGCTAGGCATCATGCTGGTATTCAATGTGGAACAGTCTTAGTGTGGCTCACATGGGAAAACCACAGACTGGGGACCCTTTCGTGGCACAGGACGATCCTGGCATCATTCTCAGGAATAGTCAGTTTTTCTTTGGTGCTCCACATGGCAGGAATATGATAGGCTTATCCTCCTGGACAGTCTCTCCTCCTGCAAGGCCAGGCAAATGCCTTTCCGGACTCAGTAGGCAGGCAGGCTTCTAGCCACTTTAGGCAGACCCTCAGTCCAACAGAGAGTGCAGACTTATTCCCTCACCTCTATGAGAATTGCTGTCAGCTAAACACAAGCCCTGGTTGCACAGCAGCTCTTTGAGTGCTCCGTGGACCACTCCCTTCCTAGGAAAAGAAGAACTTGGAACAATGCAGAATGACATCATATGTTTATACCCATTTTTCACATAGGGGTCATGGATCGCCCGTCTGCTCCTCAGACACAGCCTTTGTTCAAATATATCATTCTCACAGCAGGCAGAATCGAGGCTGCCTCCAATTGAAAGTATAGAAAACTGTGAACAATGAAGTGTGATATCACTGCACCCAGTTGTCATTATCTTTCTTTTTCTTTTTTTTTTTTTTTCCAATACTTTTTTTTTTTTAACTTTGTTTATTGAAATTTTATGTCATGTCATTACATACATACAAAAAACCATAATCAAGGGCAAGTGGCATTGCAGGTCACAAGTCATAAGAGCATCTGATCGAGTGTAATCACAGGGGCCAAGTGAACAACCGTACACAGTATAACATGAGTCTTAACGCTGGTACATAGGGTAGGGACATCAGGCAAAAGGACAATACACAGTATAATCATCTGGTAGAGGCGTGGGGACCCTCGGACAGAGCTCACCTATGCACTACACATCTCTCAAGGCGCGACCACATCCCATAGATCTCGTACAAAGAGCACATAAAAACAATCCACGTGATCTGGAATAACGTAGATGAGAGACCCAAAAGGGCCGCCCAGAGATGAGGGGGAGAAAGGTGAAGAGAAAACACCGCATCCACACCCATAAGTCCGCAGCAGCTCACCGTCCACCTTGTGCGGGATGTGCATCATGAGCGCTGGGAGTCGGATCGGCAGCGGCCAGGGGGGGGGGCGTCTTCTGTCAGAGCCCCTGGACATTGCAGTAAGTAACTTTGTAATGGTCCCCAGATATCGGCAGGGCGGGACCGGGCAGGGAGTAATTCGGAGTATGTCAGTATCTGCTCTTGGCAATAGACCAGGTCTTTGAGCCACTCCTTAAATCCCCGTCCCCACCGGCAAGCTATACGCCGTTTCGCCAATAGGAGCGCAGTCGTGACAAATTTGCGACTCGCACGCGGAATAGGTTTGGTATGCCCCAGTAACGCCTGTACCGGATCAGGTGCGAGGGGCAGTTCTATCATTTGCGAAATGGCAGAGTACACGTGTGTCCAATAGGTCTGAATAGTGGGGCATGTCCAGGATAAGTGCAGGAAGTCCGCCTGGGGGGCATGACATCTCTCGCAATTATCCGAATCTTGCAGCTGGAATTTGTACTTGGTGACCGGTGTGCAGTAGAGACGGTTCAGGAACTTAAAATGGATGATACGGTGTCTACTGCTCGCAGAAATCTGTTCCGTCTGTGTGCAACAGTATGCCCACCTGTCATCACCCAGCTCCAGCCCCAACTCCCGCTCCCACTCCCCACGAGCCCGTGAAGTGTCGAGTGTAGCGTCGGAGCGAACTGCATGATACAGTATCGAGACCAAATGGGAGGGTGAGGTGGCTTGTAGGATCCTGTGTAATGGATCCATGATGTCGGGCTCAGTCGGGAATGTCGGCAATATGGCCTTCATTCCATGCCGCAATCTAATGTAGGTAAAAAGCTCCAGAGGGGTAGGCGTGTAACCTTCGAATAAGTGTTCCCTGTCGCGAAAGAGCCCACCGGAGAACAGATCTCCCCATCTCTGAATTCCCAGCTTGCGAATCAAATCTTGAAACAGTCTCTCTTGGAAAAGGGGAAGTTGCGGGTGATAGGCAATGGGGAGAAGGGGGGAGTACAGGAACGAACTTCCCACTCGCTTTGACAACTCCAGCCACGCCCTCACCGTGCCCTGCAAGGCATTGTAATTGGTAGTGGTATGTGGGAGCACACTATGCAGTAGGCCATGCAGGGGCAAGGGTGCCGCCAGCCAGTCCTCCGCAGCGAGCTGGGGCATAAAAGCGATCGGGTGGAACCAGTAGTACGCATAGTGCGTTTGAGCGCAATGATAGTACAGTTCCAGATCCGGTATATCGAAGCCACCGCGCGAGTATGGAGAGGTCATCACAGCCCACTTCAATCTAGGTCTCCTCCCACCCCACACCAACCGTATCAATTCTGAACGCAAACGAGTGAAAAAATGCCTGCTCGGGGGAAAGGGAATGTTCATAAACAAATACAGAAGCCTGGGAAGCACTACCATCTTAATCAGGGCGGCACGCCCAGCCATCGACAGAGGGAGCGTAATCCAGCGGTCGACACAAGAGGAGACATGCATCAATGTCGTACCGTAATTTAACCGCATGAGCTCTTCCCTATCTCGAGAAATCTTAATGCCTAGATACTTGACTTCGGACTCACTCCATTCTATGGGATAGTCGAGCGAAAAGGTCCGAGAGCCATCAGTCAGATGGAAGATCTGGGACTTTGACCCGTTGATTCGTACGCCCGACATCTCCCCATATGTCAAGAATTCCCGGAGGAGTGGGTTCAGGTTATTTTGAGGGTCCCGCACATACAAAGTAATGTCATCTGCATACAGTGACAGTAATATCTGTCGCTGCTCACAGAACAGCGCTCTGTTTTGATGGCGTTGTCGCATCCGCGAGGCGAGAGGCTCAAGCGCCAGTGCAAATAAAAGTGGGGAGAGTGGGCACCCCTGCCTGGTCCCTCGGGCAATTCCGAAGGGCTCCGACGTCCTGCCATTGATTAAGACCCTGGCACACGGACCGCCATAAAGAATAGCTATCCATCCCAGGAACACCAGAGGAAAACCCATGTGAGTCAGCACGGCTACCAGATAATCCCACTCCAAGGAGTCGAACGCTTTCGTGGCGTCCAAAAAGACTGCCACCATCTGTAGGCTGGGATCCACATTCTGCAAGATTGCGAATAGCGTGCATAAATTGTGCGACGTCGCCCTTCCGGGTATAAAGCCCGATTGATCCGGGAGTACCAGTCCCTCCATGAGGAGCGTCAAACGGTTAGCCAGAGTTTTAGCAAGGATCTTTGCATCGCAATTAAGGAGGGACAAGGGCCGGTATGAGTCCGGGGAAGTTGCCGGTTTACCTGGCTTCAAAAGGGAGGTAATTAGGGCCTCTCTCATAGAAGGGGGAAGCTCCCCCAGCGTGTGGGCTTCCTCGAATACCACTTTTAAAATCGGGGCAAGGATATCAATGTAGGATTTATAGAACTCTATCGGGAGACCATCAAGGCCTGGGGCCTTCCCCGAGGCCATTTGCATTATGGCCTCCCGGATTTCGTCGATCCCAAGTGGAGCCATTAGGAACCGTCTTTGTGTGTCAGAAAGCCATCCCAATGTAATCTCCCCCAAATATCGGTCTAGCTCCGGCGAGTGTGCATGAGCAGAGGAGTACAGGTCAGTGTAATGGGTAACAAACGTTTGCATTATAGACCGGGTATCTCTGTGGAGTACCCCCGAAGTTCCTTGGATCTCAAGGACATGGTTGTTGAAACAGGGCGGTCGTATTGCCCAAGCCAGGAATTTACCCGGCCGCTCCCCCTCCCCGTACCTGCGAGCCTGAAAATATTTCCCCCTAAACCGGACCTCTCTATCCGCGGTGTCTTTATAGTCAGACAATAGGTCTCGGAACTTGGCCTGCGCATCAGCATCAGTTTGAAACGTGGGGGCGGTCTCCAGGTCCTTAAGGTTAGCCTCTAGTTTACGAAGGTTGTTACGTAGGTCCCTGAGGACTCCCACCCCCTTCGAAATGCACAGTCCCCTGATTGTGGCCTTAAAGGCCTCCCAAACTACAGCAACACTGTCCACCGTTCCACCATTTCGTTGAAAGAAGCCCTCAATCTCCTGTGCAATTTCAGACCGAAAGACCTCATCTAGCAGGACAGAAGGCTGCAATCTCCACGACATCGGAGAGCCAGCGAGGTCAACCAATTCTACACCCATCAGGACAGGGGCGTGATCGGAGTACGTACGCGCAAGGTGTTTTACCCAGCATATCGTGGGAGCAAGTCCCGGGGAGACCAAAAGATAGTCCAATCTCGCCCACGTGGTATGTGCGGCAGACCAATGCGTGCCCTCCATGGTCGCCGGGTGTCTAGAGCGCCATGCGTCCAGCAGATGATGCTCATTAAGGAGGTCGTGAACATATGCCTGCGAGCGAGAGTAATGTTGAGGGCCAGGGTTCGCCCTATCTTTTGTGGAATCAACAGCTATATTAAAATCACCTCCCCACACTAAGTAAGTTGAGCCTATGCTTAAAATCTCCCTCCAGAGCGTCTGGAGGCAATTCGGATCATCAGAGTTGGGACCATAATAACACGCCAGAGTGAGCGTATCCATACCCATGCGTCCCCAGACAACACAATACCTGCCCTCCCTATCTGTTCGTTCACCCAGGTGGACAAAGGGGGTGTGTTTCCTAATGAGGATTGCGACTCCACGTGAGTAGGTGGAATAGGAGGAGAAGGCACGGTGTATGGCCCACCGCGATGCAAACAGTGATGTCCTGGAGGGGTCCAGGTGCGTCTCCTGAAGGAAAGCCACGCCTATGTGATGTCTATCCAGGTACGCCAGGATCTGTCTACGCTTTCTAGGGTCTCCCAAACCCCTCACATTCCAGGTCAGGAAATTAAGCTGCCCAGTAAAGTCCCTACTTGTCCGCGGATCACCCATGGGGAACAAGAAGCCTCAGATACAGCAACGCAATGTAACCACCGTCCCCCGAATGATGTGAAATAGACAATGCAAACACCACCACATGCCAATTGACACTAACAATCACAAAAAATTCCCAACTCCTCCCCCCTCCCCCCACCCACAGCAGCATCCCAATCATGCCATCTGGATAATCCCCCTCCCCCCCACCCCAAAACCAAACCCCTCTATAGCCGGTGCCACAAGGGATCAACATGCAAACTTAAAGACAATGGGGTAATACCCTTTGGAGGACAGTCTAGGTGGAGACACTGTATCCCCTTGAACCATAGGAGCGCGCCCAGCCAAAGACCGAGCCCTCTCCATGGACAAAGGGCGCCCAGCGAAATGAGAAGTCCTGAGAGTCAGGCGCGCGCTAGGTGGGTGCAGGACTCTGGTTACATCCCCTTACTAATAGTGCAGCCAGGCCTATGAGTCCTCATACCATGTTCCGTGGCGGCATACACTTGCACCAGCTTACCAACTGTCGACTATCTGCCCCGGATGCAACAGGACGACGACTCGGCGCCGTCACTCCGAGGCCGGTGAGGATGGGCGGTCCAGTTCGCGCTTCTTGACACGTTTCAGAAACTCCTCTGCTTGTTGGGGTTTAGTGCAGAAGATCTGTTTCCCCTGGTGGGTGATGCGCAAACGAGCTGGATAGAGTAGCGCATAGTCAATTTGAGCAGCTCGCAACTTTTGTTTGACCTGTACGAATTTCTTCCGCTCCTCCTGGACCACTGGAGTGAAGTCTGGGAATATGGTAAAGGCAGTGCCGTCGTATGATAGGGTCTTCTTCTCCCTCGCCGTCCGAAGTGCCGCATCCCGGTCCCGGAAGTTCAGCAAGCGGGCGATGATAGGGCGGGGGGAGGCCCCCGGCGGCGGCCTCGGGGCCAGTGATCTGTGCGCCCTCTCGACAATGAACTGAGGAGATAGGGAGTCAGTGCCCACCACCGCTCGCAGTAGACCCTCCACATAGTCCTCCATCTTGCCCGTGTGGGTCTTCTCTGGTATGCCAATTAAGCGAATATTATTCCTCCGACTACGCTCCTCCAATTCCTCATTCTTGGCCGCTATTACGTGGAGGACTTTGTCCATGCGCGCCACAGTGTCAGACAATTGTGATGTGCGATCCTCGGAATCAGAAATACGCCGCTCCGTCTCTGAGAGGCGTTCTCCATGACTGTCCACCTTGTGTACAATCGAGTCCATACGTGACTGCATAGAGTCCATTTTATCTACTATGGTCGCTAGACTTTTCCGCATATCCAGCAGTATGGATTTGACATCATCCCCCGGCTGGGCGTCCACCGGCGCCGATCCCCCCGCACCGGCCTCCGGCTGGGACCTGGTGGTCTTTTTCGCCTCAAAGGTGAGGCGAGGCTGACGGCTGTCCGGCTTCCCCATGATGACACCGTCAAGCAGTCCGCAGCAGGAACAAGGATACGGCCGGACAGACCGGAGTGCAGGGTATTCCGCGAGGAAAAGAAACCAAGGGGGGACACAGCTCCGCAGGGGTCTGGACGTAGGCACACGGTAACCCCTACAATAGCGCAGTCAGGTCCCCTCCACCAGCAGCGAATGGTCACGCCAGGGACAGGCCCCCGCACCAGGAATCGTCCGCGACCACCCGGGCCCGCCACACACCTCCACAGCAGGCCGCCCGCTACCGGGGCATCAGGGGCGACCCCTCTCCGGGCCACCAATCGTCAAGAACCAACCAGGGGGGGCGGAGGGGCCCAAGCTGGACCCTCCAGGTACTCACAGCAGCGCGACCCGCCAGCCAGGAGCCAGTCCGGTGAAAAGGCAGGCCCCGCCTTCCAGCGCCTCCGGGCCAACGGCGTCCACCACAGCTCCGCCGCAGCCTCAGCGCGATCCCCGGCGCGGGCCTCACAGATCAAAGATCGATGCAGGACAGTCCATCGGCCACCGTTCCCAGCAGGCAAGCCCCCCGGGCCACAAAACCCAGCCGAGCCCGCCGATCTCCGAGTCTCACCAGCCGGGCAGGCAGTCAGGCCACAGCGGGGGTAGGTTGGTCCCCACGGAGCGAGGCAGCGCCGCGCCGCCCCAGAGTCCCGAAGAAGGCAGGGGAGGTGACCGCCGCGGTCGCCGCGTCAGCCGGCAGCTCGCCTCCTCAATGTCAATGCCCACAGCACGCTCTCGATGTAGTCGCCGTCACGGCATTCGTATCGTCACAGGGTGAGTGCGCCAGTCGGGGCACACGAAGCCCACTGCAGTCACGATGCGGGGCAGCCGCCCGCGGCCCAGACGCCGGAGGCGAGGCCCTCCGTCCACATGTGCAGCGCCGCTCTCGCGTAGCGGTAGCACCCCGGTCTCGGCTCCAGTTGGATTCTTGGGCGAGCCGGCGCGGTCAGCAGCAGCCTCTCAGTCCAGCACCACCGAGTCACACAGGGTGATGCAGAGCACGGGCAGCGGCAGCGGTGTCGGGTAGTTCACTAAGGTCCGTTTCAGCAGGAAATTATGACACTCAGGCAGGATTTTCTTAGGATTTCGTCGCTGGGCTGCGGGAGCTTCACCCACAGGCAGCCATTCCGCTGTGCGCCACCTAGCGCCTCCCCCGTCATTATCTTTCTCAAAGGAGAAATTAAGTTCAGGCAAAAAGACAGGCCTTGCCTTGAAATATCCCCACCTTAAACAACAGAGACTGCTGTTTCAAGTCTCACCCCTACCATCTACCACATGGCAATGGCCAGGAAGAACTAATCAGCAGGACTTTGCTAACAGGGTCCTCATTGAATTTCTAAAGGTGCCCTTTCTCCATTCTCCCTCACTTCAGTGTCTGGGTCTCCACTCTCCAGCCACAGGAATACAGACAATACTCTCCCACTGTCTGAGGAAGCTGTCCTCATCCTCCTTCTTTTGCCATGCTAAATCAAGGACATCCAAAATGGATCTCACTGGCCACCACAATAAAGCTCACACGACACACAGAGTACCACTACCACACATATGCTACACACTAACCGCAAATACAGGCACTTGACATTCAGGGGTTAATGTTCTGGGTTTCACCTTCCACTGGAACATGACCTGCAAGGAGCTAGTAGGCTTGCTTCTTCTTGACACAGGGAACAAAGCTTGGTTGACCCATTGATTCATAACACATGGTATGCAGCCACCGCCTCTTTATGTGAAACGTCCAGGGCATAGATAGCAGTCTAATACCCATCATGAGGACACTCTTTGTGCACCCCTCCATGTCACATAATGAGTTCTGGACCCCACATTATCGTGGACTGGCGGTGTTCTCTGCACAAACACTATAATATTGTGATACCAGGACCAAAATAAAACTCAGAATACCAGTATTCCATGCAGATGGTACTCAGGGCATGGGAAGTTACACGTTTACCGCCCCGTCAGGGGGTGTGAAGGGGTTGTGGATCATAGGATTAGCAGGTCAGCTACCGAATAGTCCTTCTTGTACAAAGAGAGTGACAGAGTAGGGTCCTCAGATGGTCGATGAAGAAAGCCATCATGGAATGCACCAACAGGCAGTGAGTGGCCAGAGCAAAAAAGGGACTACAAAGCAGCTGGACAGTGCGACTCTCAAGAATCCCAACAATAGAGCTATGGATGGAATGGGCCCAAGGTTCCATGGGGGTGGAGCTTGGTCAGTAAGATTGGTAGGGGGGGAGCTTCAGACTTTCCGACACGCAGGCTGGCATACAATGTTTCAATACATTATACGACAAGCAGCGTGCATGAGAGGGGCCTAGGGGACAATGGAAAGGGAGAGGAATGCGGATTGGTAGGAGGAGTACTAAGAGAGAAAATACAATATTTTTTAAAGCAACCAATATTTGAGGACTTTCAAAACAGTGTGTATATGCAAATGTTGTCTGTGTGTCTGTAGACATGCCTAGTAACATCCGACTGACATCTCACAATACCCTACTGAAAGCATCTGTACCCAACTATTTATCAGAAAATACATTCATTAGGGGAGGGTACACCACAAACAGCCCCCGTGAAGCTACGCCCCGGAGGTTTCATTTCGCCAGCACCTCTTCTTACACTGTGGCCACATGTGATGTTTTTAACTGTCATGTAGCAATCGTCTGCTGGTGACTACGCTGAATTGCGTCGCCGCAGCACTGGCCCAGCGGGTAGATTGGCTTGACTAAGTCTATGCAATAGTTTTGATTCTAGTCGAGCCATTGTTGACTGCCTTGAATGCCACGTGAAGCACATGGAGAAATGATGTCCGTCAAGGGATCCCTATTACATTGGAGGGTGGCTTTGGCAAAATATCTTAAATGCCACACCTTCTAACCGAGGACCTAAAGTATGAGAAACCCACATCCACAACAGAAGGCATTACATTTCCATTCCTCAGAAAAGGGGGCACGAAATAGCTCTATGGTCTCCATTTTGAAAAACAAGTAGCCCCTTTCTAAATCCATAATAAAGTCCTTACAGAAATAAGCAACACTAAGGGGGAGGTTTTAAAAAAAATCTTTCTATAGCATTATACAGACAATGTCTCATTATTAATCCAGCCCTCTATACAAGCTGAAGCCCAATGCCTGTTTGTTGATCTTTCCTGTAATGGCCGCTGTCTGACTAATGCAGTGTTCCTGTTTACAGATGTCAAGCCAGTGCTATATCTGTAAAACAGGGCAATTCATTATAAAACACACACGTCATGGCGAATGCCTATATAATTGACTCGAGTGCACTTTCATGAATAATTAAATTTGTGGTATCTGTAAAAGTCCCATTTGATCATACATACCTGACCCTGGCGAATAAACAGCTCGTGTTTCTCGACTGTAACAGGCAAGGCTTCTCCATATTACCCAAGTTTCTAAGGGGCATATTATCAAGCACGGCGTTAAAATTATCGCCGCTTTAGCGGCAGAAAACTGCCGCTAAAGCGGCGATAATGGGCTTGATAATATGCCACAGAAAATTCCAATAGAAGCCCATGTTGACACCAGAACATGGGCTTCTATGGGAATTCTCAAGGGCATATTATCAAGCCCATTATCGCCGCTTTACCGTCAGTTTTTTGCCGCTAAAGCGGTGATAATTTTAACGCCGTTTCTAGATAATATGCCCCTGAGTCTTTATAAAACTTTGAGGTCGTAGTTTGATGAAGGCAAGGTAACACGACTTTTTGTGTGGGTTTCCAATGGTGTGCAGAATCAAAAATGATACTAATTTAGGGGCAGTTAGAAAAAATCATCAGATTAGTTGTCAAAATGAGAAGTCTTCTCAGGGAGTATTCTGCTCTGGTGGAGAATCGTCTGTCTGGATTTCCTCCTGCCATTCTATCTTAAATGAAGGTGTAAATCCCCCGAAGAATTCCCCATCAGGAGAGAATCTTCCGAGAGACGATTTACCACTTCCTCCTCAAATGACAGGATTTTCTGTATCCATCCAGGACTAAATTAGGCCCTTGCAGTCTGAATTTTCTACTGAGGTGTGAGTCCGATAGCTTTTATCTGTTGGCGACGCGTGACTGTTTTATTTTGCAAGTGATGTTGGTGAGGCTGACAAATAAGAACGCAGTTTTGGGTTAATTGATACTCACTGGGTCGTTGATCATCTGCTTTTTAATTGTTGCAAAAAAAGGACTGGATAAAGACATAGGGCCACCTGTATCAAAAATCAATGTTGCAATCTTTAAATGTATTAAATAGCGAATTTTAGGTAATTGCTATTTAAGGAATACAAAATGGTATGTAAGAAATTAGCGATTACCTAATATCAATTCCTAAAGATTCCCAGGGTCCTCCTGAAGCACCCCAAAATAAAATGTGCACATGTAAAGCACACGCATGCACTAGGGGAATGTGTGCACTACAACATGGCAATTTGGAAAATGCAAATTCGTGCATTTTTCAAAATTGCATATGGTTACCTTCGACTTGGAGTCGATGGTAATAGCATTTCATAAATGCACAGTATGTATTTAGAAAATGCTTGGCACATGTGCTTACAGAATTTCAATTTGTGATTCCCTCTTGCATTTGCAATTTTAGGTAATCGCTAAAAATTGCAATTATCTTAAAATACGACTACAGAGTCTTTCATACATCTTGAATGGCTATTTTGCATTCGCAAACTGCAAAATTTAGTGATTCGCACCGTTTGCGAATGCAAAATTGTTTCAAACTTGTGTCCCTAGATCTTGCTCAGGAGAAAAAGAAATCCTAGTAACGATCTCCATGTCATTGGCACAAATATGGAACAGCACAGCGAGATTAAGCATGAGTTGATGCCCCGCCTGCAGAAAGTCATTGAAAAGGGTAGAAATCCACATAGGACCGGTAACAGGGAGAAAGAAGTTTTTCCTAGGTAGACTGCACCATCTTTTGTTTGCTGTGACACCCCAACATCTCTTCAATCCTAGACAGCAAGAGTGATTGGTCAAGTGTGTCAAATGCAGCGCAGAGATCAAGAAACATTAACAGAGCGAACAAGTCCACCTCATTCTTCCCCCTAAGTAAGCCAAGTATTGAAGATTAACCAGCAGGTAGGACCGTTTATGTACACAGTGCATCAATACAACCAACCAACATAGCATAACATAGCTCAACACATTACAATTTTCTTAAAGGAAAATACCCTAATGTTACACACCAAATAGAACAACATATGCATACTGTGTGTACCACTGCATGTATGTGTGAGTGTGAGGATCTCCTTGTGTCTGTAGGTGTGTAAATCAACATAAGAAGCATGTATATAAGTGTTTATTTCCAGCTGCATGTGATCTATTGGGCTTGCGGATTTAAAAGTGTGAGCATCTTTGGGTTTAGTTGACATGTGGATTTTGTTTTGCTGCTGTTTAGATTTTCGCTGAAGGGCAGTCCTTTAAATGGGCAGGTGCTGGCTAGCACTGAGTACCTGCACATCTCAATTTGAAATGGAGAGTACCCACACTTCTTAGTACTGCTTGAATGATTTTAATAGTAGACTACCAGCACTGTTGAAAGCTGATGAGGCCCTGGAGGTAGGGTGACCACCTTACATGGAGGCAGATTCTGGATAGGACTTAAAAAAATTCAGGACAAAGGGTCAACATTGAGGACAAAAATTCAGGACAAAGGTTCAGAATTCAGGACAAAAACTCCTCAGGACATAAGGTCAATTTCACAGACACCTCCAAGGAGATGCCATATCCGACTACTTCATCAGTGCATTTATTTACTATTTTCTACATAGCGCTATGTATTCACTATGATATTAAAGTGATTGCCTCCAGGTATGCTACATTCAGGTGGTACATTATGTCCTTGTTCAATAGTACATTAATGCCATTGAGTGTCAAGGGCATCACCCCTATCCAGATTTACCCAAACTTTATTGTAGAGAAAGCAACAGCAACATTTTGATTATGTTTCTAAACAGTTTGTGGAACATTAAGGAAAGTGACCATCTGCTAATTTAGACAAGTTGAACAAAAGCATCTAGCTCACTTCAACCGCCAGTTGGCATTAAACCTAAAAGCCTCACACCTAATATCAGAATGTGAGGTACCCACAACTTATCTGTAATTTCACAGCTTCCGGGACTCTACATTTAGCTCAGAACTGGGAGCCCAGAATACCAGAAAAAAAGATTTAAAGAGCAGGATGAAATCGAGATCAGAGGGGAGATCCACAGCAACTGATTCAAAGGGTTGTTGTTAAGAACTGGCCAAATAAGGAAGAGAAGAAAAAGGTGGGACAATTCCTAAAATCAGACGAGATGGGCCCACCATGAGTGTCAGAAAGTATAGCGTACCTGGGGTTTTGTCTCAGCAGAGCAGAGAAACAGAAGAGGCACTGACAAATGGTTGAACAACCAGCACCCACCCTGGCAAACTCTGCTGGCACAATTGTCCACTGGTCGTGCTTGTGAAGGTTGAGCAGGGGCCAGACCCCTTGGAAGGTTGTGCTGGGAAATTGGCCACTCTTTCCGTGTCTTAAAATGGCTCTGCAGTTGAGCCTAGGCCGACCTTGTGATCTTGCTCATCCCTGAGAGCCAAGGTACATGCAGAATCTTCATAATATTTGGGATGTAAATTGCACAAGCAAAATGTAACAACCTGATAAAGATTCTATAATGTAAGAAGTGTTTATTTAACATATGGTAGTGTTTTCCCCTTTATGTAGAATTAGACCCCAGATTGAATTGGGAATCAGTTACTTTTCAATACCTAGGGTCTACCATAACCCCACTTATTTGCAGGATGGAAATCTGGGCAGAGTGACACGGGCCCTCTGAGCCCAGTTTGCTTTTTGGTCTTCTCTTCCACTTTCCGGAATGGGCCACGTGGCACTAGTGAAGATGGTGGTGTTACCCCAGTTCAGTGCTTAATTTGTCAAATATAAGGTCCAGGTGCTCAAATTTTTGTAGAAGGCCACACCAACGTCCCCCGGCTCCACTGACTTCCTCCATTGGCTCCACTCACTTACTCTATTGCCTCCACCCACATCCTCAACTGCCAGATGTAATAAGGCTAACATATTAAGACTTGCAAGGGGGTGCAGTTACACAAGACATTGCCACTGGCAGTTCACCACTTCCAAAACAACTCCCCCACGCTCAGTTAAGCACACCTATCGATGGGAACCTGCAGTGCAGGAAGGTGAAACTCCAGTGATGACTGCCTGCGTTGTCCATGTTACAGCATTTTGGTACGGCTAGGTTGGAGAGTGTAGTAATGTAGTCCAGACAGGTTGAGGTATTTCAAGAGGATTTATTGTAAGATGTTAAGTAGCCTGGAATAAGCCCCACCAGGAGCAGCCAGCAGGCAGCTCAGCCCCATCATAACTGTGGCTTATCTTCAATCAGCACCCAACATTCCGTAGTACATCACAGTGCTGAAGCATTCCACTAGAAAGGCATTGAGTGGGTAAAGGCAGACATAGAAATATGCAATAGATAGAATACAACATACCTCCTTTTCTTCCACAACAGAAAACTAAACATAGAAGTATAGGAACACCTGTCAAAGAAAGCGTACCAAACATTAACCTCTATCACACCCACTGGCCAGACAGATGTGACAGAAGCCAAAGCACAGCATGCAGAAAATACAGAAAAGAAATGATAGAATAAAATCAGACACATTCCTTCTCTGAGAACACAATACAATACAAACACACTCCTTAAGTTGACATAACATAGGCACTATTAGTCCATCATCAAACCAACACATAAAAGGAACAAAAAGAATAGTTAGACTGGGAGGATAGGTACTCTTCTTCCCTTCTCCAACGAAAACACAAAAGGAACAGGAAGATAGAAAGACTTAGAGAAAACCACCTAAAGGTACAAACACAAATAAGTACTCTTATTCCCTTCTTCATTAAACAACGAGAAAGAGAATAGAAAGATATAAAACAGAGAGGCAGAGGAACAAACAAAAGATCCTTCACACCGCCCTGTGAAACAGCATTAAAAAAAAAATTAGATTGAATATTATTGAACATTTGAAAGAGATATAACTCATACAGAGAGAACCTCGTAATGACTACACATTGAAAAAACGCGGCTCGATAGAAATTCCATTGAAACCTTGAGAGGGTTAAACCCCAAATCGACAACCTTGAAAACATTGAAAAACATTGAATAATTGAAAGGAAGCAACAACACATACTGACAACCTCAATCAAATTGAAAACCATTGAAATGTTGCCCTTTGAAAACAACTAGAATACATGCAAATTGATGAATCGATAGAGAAACACATTTCTTACCCAGAAATACTGGATGCATGCATATACATTGATAAACATTGAAATGTTGCCCTTTTGAAAACAACTAGAACACATGCAAATTGATAAATCGATAGAGATACACATTTCTTACCAAGAAATACTGGACGCATGCGTATACATTGATAATTGAGTAGATAAATTGATATGTGCAATTCCTACAGGAAAAGCTGCACGTATGTTAATGTTAACTAAGCAAACTCTGTACAGGAAACATTCCATGCACAAATTGAAAAACTAGAGGAAAATTGAGAATTTGAATTTTTTTGAAAATCTGCCAACCTGCACACTGTAAATAAAAAAAAAAAAAAAAATATTGAACAATCGATTTCTTGAGAGCATGTCACTTGCCTTCTTGAAACATAAATAAATGTGGCAATTGAAAATGAGCATATTCATGAAGACATGCCATAGTAAAATAATGTACTTGAAAACTTGAATGAACCACCTGTGTGCTCAGAAAATGAAGTAAACAACAAGACAAACCAAATGCTGTACACAAGAAAACAAACAGGCAGTCTTAAAACATGGTGTGCCTGTCACCGGAGTGAAGAAAAGCACAGGTATGCCCCACGGATACAATAAGGGCTAGTTAAAAACTTTTGGTTGGCGCAAAAAATAGAAAACAGTTCAATGACATAAGCGATAGAGCCAAATGTGAATGCACCAGAAGAAATTGGCCATAGAAGTCTCACCATCTCACCACGGAATAATTCCTTGGAACTGTCACTTTCCACCGCAGGCTGACGTATTGTGACTCCAACTACAGAAGACAGAAACCACACAGTGAAAACGGGCTTCATCCCTCGCCGTCCCACGTCGTTGCAAGTGATTCTCAACAACAGATAAACTTTATTGAAAAGAAACCACACACGGTTGGCAAGGAGATATAAACTACACTGAAACGCAGTTTCCCAAGATGGCAGCACGTTTTTGACGTTCAGCGGAGTGGCTCGCATCACGTTTTGGCAGCAAAGCGTCTATAAGCAGCTAGCGAAAATGTCATGAAGGAACCTAAGGAAACAATGACGGAGGTAAGATGCGCGCGCTGGAGCACGCTGGAGCCAACTTGAAGATAATTTGAATGGGCGGCTCGCGCTGAAGAAACTGTGCATTTCCAACCGCAAACACCCATGTATTGACAAATGGCGCCGGCCAAACCTGTAGACTCCATCCAAAAAACGACAAGTGTACATCAACCAACACGGCAGGTTGGTGTATATGAATCACATGGAGACACAAACTTGTCTTTCCAAATGCAGATTGTACAAAATGTAAATAAACTCAGGGAAAAACACCAAAGAGCACTGCTAGAAACCAGAATAGAGTTCCATAAAACCAGTATGAACATCCCACGCAGATTATATGGTGCCATTTTGAAAGCTGCTGGTGACACAGTAGATCGAAGAGGCAAAATAGCAACACCTCACTTCATGCCATTGAAATAACACAGTCATAATTACCGCTACAAACATAGAGAAAGATAGTTTGTGCTGGATGAGGAGAACACAACAAAGTTCCTTGAGTCTCGAATATTTTACCACGTTACTCTGTAGGTACCTGTAGTTTCTGGGCATCCGCTGGGCGTTGAATTACTTGTTTGTAGATACCACAGCTTAATGAATGTAAATGTTCCTTGAGTCTTGAATATTTTACCAGATGCATGTAAATTGTAGATGCCACACAGTTGACATAGA
Source organism: Triturus cristatus (assembly GCF_964204655.1). NCBI lineage: Eukaryota > Metazoa > Chordata > Amphibia > Caudata > Salamandridae > Triturus > Triturus cristatus. The sequence continues at coordinate 1,400,476,103 of NC_140589.1, forward strand.
TGTAGACACATGACTCAGATAGAGAGGATGTGGCCACTTGAAGTTGAATAAAGCGCACAGGGATTGCTATGATATAGAACGACGCTTGAAGGCAGACCATCCATAGACCCACAATGTTTTTGTGCGGTGATTGAAAAACCCATTAATTGAGACAAGCTTGTGAAGTGGGATCTGGCACATCCACAGCAGTTGAAAAAACAGCATAGATTGTAGAAATAAATCTCTGCTTTTACCTTCCCTCTTGAAATAGTTGGATAGTTGAAAAAGTGAAAATATTCTTTGAAATTGAAGTTGTTGATGAAATATTGAAAAAGAATCTGGCATGCGCAGGTTGGGGCGACCGGTGTGATGGTCACTGGTGGGGCTCTGAAGCCAGAGTCTTTGCTTGATATTTGATGAGGTTTGAATCTCTTGCCTTCTTGAAACTTGACTTCTTTAGTTGCCTTCTTGAAACTTGAATTCCATTAGTTGCCAACGTAGGTAAGATCAACTCGTCGCCAAAAAGATGTAGTAATGTAGTCCAGACAGATTGAGGTATTTCAAGAGGATTTATTGTAAGATGTTAAGTAGCCTGGAATAAGCCCCACCAGGAGCAGCCAGCAGGCAGCTCAGCCCCATCATAACTGTGGCTTATCTTCAATCAGCACCCAACATTCCGTAGTACATCACAGTGCTGAAGCATTCCACTAGAAAGGCATTGAGTGGGTAAAGGCAGACATAGAAATATGCAATAGATAGAATACAACATAGAGCTGTCCTGATTAATGTCTAATTGGTCCTATAACGTGTACTTCCTTTAGCCAGTAGAAGGCTTTTAAGAACTAGCATAACACTTTGTATTGTGGGACTTCTAGTTTCACTTTCTAACATTGCGTGAATGTGTGCTGATGGCAGAAAAACATGACTACCTAAACGTGCCACTCGAGGCAAAATAAAATCTTTTTTAAAGTTAAAAGCCAGCAGCAGTGGAGGAAGAACCGTAGCCATGGTCCCAACCCTATAAAACGTTATTTAGCATAATGAGCCATTTCAATGCTTTGTAGACAAATGTAGCACTGAACACTGGTAAACAGCTGACGGCAGAAAAACAAGACTACCCGAACAATATTGCGTCGAGTGGCAGGTTCAGGAAGTCTGGTTTTTCTTTCAGTAGCTGTGTACCAGTGTTTAGTGTTATTTTGGCTATAAAGCATTGAAATGGCTTAATATGCTAAATAGTTTTATAGTATGTGGCCTACGTCTGCGGTTCTTCCTCCACTGCTGCTGGCTTTTAACTTTAAAAAAAAGATAAATTTCGCCGCAAAAGTTAAAAGCCAGCAGCAGTGGAGGAAGAGCTGCAGTCGTGGGCCCCACACTATAAAACATTATTTAGCATAATGAACCATTTCAGTGCTTAAATTGTACTTGCAGACAAGTACTCTGTCATTATTTACTGGGACTGCGTGACTTCCTTTTTAGTTTTAATTAATCTGCGAGGGAGGCCTGCTGCTCTTCACGGGGGGGGGGGGGGAGAGAGACTGGGACAGTGGGACCTACTCTAAACTTAGTGAGCACCGTGCAGCTAATTATTACCAATATTGGATGTAGACTCGACAAGAGTTTACACCCCGCCCTGAGCAGTAAGTGCTGGTGCTAAGCACTGGAAATCCCTGTCACAAATTAAGCACTGCTCCAGTTATTAAGTTATTTTGCAAACTTTCACCTGCTCATCCCTCGTTCCTTTTTGAGACCCCTCGACATGTCCCATATTTGATTTAGGGGCTTGGGCGCTGCTGGGTAGCTCTTTCCACTCTAAAGCTATCCGTGACTGGGTGTGGATTAGCCCGTCTGGACTTAGAATGCCATTATTTGACAGTGCAGCTCCAATGGCTGTTTACCTTGCTGTCTGCATGGGACTGGGTTTACCCATAAAGACTTGAAAGAGGGCTTACTGCTCTACTCATTGTTTCATACTGACCATTCTACTCAACGCCACCCAGGGTTATTCCACCCGGCTTTCTCTTGCATTACTAGAACCTGTAAACTCACTAAGACGAACAAACCCTATGCTCCTCAATACCTGTGCTAGGCCTTCCTACTCGCACAAGACATCTTCGCTCAGGGAAGTCCATCAGTGGCATGCTGCAGGCTTGTCAAAATTGGGTATTTTTTTGTTGACAGCGAACTACTAGATTTCCAAACCTTATAGCAGATGAGATTATTCACCCAGGTTAATTACTTTCTTAGGAAGACCTGAAACAATCATTGGGTGCCCTATTTCATGTCAGCCACCTAGCACCATCTCCACATGAAGTGTACCAGATGTTCTACACCATAGGGACTGGGAGAAAACTGATCAGATGGGTCTCCAGAGCTTTCCTGCAACATGGGGGCCACTAAAGGGCTTCTCTCCATACTAACTGGGAGACTGGCATGGCCAAACCTCTGCACAATACGGACTGCACTAAAATATTGAAATATCCCCACAAATTATCCCATGGCTCCCTTTTTAAGTATACTAAATGTATATTCAATTTAATATTCTAAACTGAGCCTACCTTGCACCTGCCCAAATTAACAAAATATACCCATAAGCTGCAGCTGCATGTCCTCGCTTTATGAAATAAGATGACGATTTGCTTCATATGCTTTGGTCTGGTCACTCACTCCTTTCACACTGGCAGAGAGTTCTCGTGGTGCTGCAATCCACAATGGGCTATGTACTATTGAATTCCTTAGAAGTGGCCCTATTGGGTGTATTCCCCGCCCAAAGTTTGAGAAACCCTCCAACAAGTTCTTCAACCTGGCTCCTGCCACTTCTTTTAGCAACACGCAATATTACACTGCTCTGTACGGATTCACGTTCTCCGGTTATCATAAGTTCGACGAAGGTCTCGCTCTCTTGGTTTCAGTCTGAGAGCACCCTGTCACACAGCGAGGAATGAGCTGGTTTGATAAAATATGTTATTGCACAGGCGTGGGATATTTTGGTGGAGGGCTCTAAAGACTGCACCAAGGATGATGCTCTCCCCTCGTAATCCACAATTACACATTTACTCTCGGTTTCTATGTAGTAGTTGTTCTTGTCACATCTAGGCAACTACTCCAGGCAGTGGTTTAAGGGTGCCTAGCTCTGACACACTGTCATGATTTCCCCTCTAAAACACCCTCTACTAAACGCCACAGGGTTGCTAACCTACGCTGATAGTTAAAGCAGCAGCAACTGGGCACATGTGTGGGGAGGGGCAGTTTGTTATGGGTCAGTTGGTTCACAGAACAATGTAAACATGGTATGCTACCTCTTATTAAATAGCCCAGCACTGTTCTGTATGATGGAAACTATTGCTACATACCTGGCTACTATCATGCTATGTAACCTTTTTTGGCATACAACAATAAAATCTTTTAAAAATCATATAATAGGGTTTCAGTTTAGTGCATTAGATCACAACATTGCATTGACATTTATTTGAAGTGAAATTTTCTAAACATGAACTTTAAAACATTCATGAACCCTCCCTCTTGATAACACCAGGAGTGAACAAAGTGAACCAATTATCTGGTGTACCTTACATCATGGCCAATATTATTGTTATGGATGGTGAGACATTGCTGGCTAATAAAACGTACAGGTGATTTGTTTGTACACAGTCCATCTTAAACTGAATTACTTGAAAGTGCTCTCAAATGTCACTACCAAATAAATTAGACATTTGAAGTAAATTGATTTGACTAAGATCACACAATTTAGCCATGCAGGAAATCCGGGATTTGAACCCAGGCTTCCTGTTCACACATAGTGCACTTCTGTCACTGACAAGATTATATTTTTTTCTCAATCCCCTATAAAACCAGAAGACAGTGTTGTCGTACAATTCTGTAAGACTAATAGTAAGTACACTGTGTTAAATAAATACAGATCACTGGTTAATCTGATACAATATCTTTAAAAAAGCTCCATAATGAAGGTGAGGGATGGCTGGACATCATATGCTAATATCACTGACTTTTTAGACATTATATAGCTATTCTAGAGGTGAGCCAGCCACGGCAAGCCTGAGCCAGGCTTGAGCCTGAAGCCTGGCTCCGGCTCAGGGCAAGGTCCTGTTCGAACCTTGAGCCAGAACGGGGCCGGTTTTTTTTTTGGCTTCTGCCTGCCTCCTTCCCTATACCCACGATGTGGTGCTGGGGCCAGGGCTGTCAACTTGGGAACTGGGGAACCAGGTCCGAGTCTCTGCATCAGCTCAACATCCTACGATTCTGGGCAAACCACTTAATCTCTCCATGCCTATAAACAATGAATGTGACCCTGCATTGTAGGTGGTGCTTATGTAAAGTGCTACAGTACATTTGGGTTGAGTTCACACCATATAAAAACTGCAGAAAAATGCACAACGAAGAAAGCCTTAGCATAAGGAAAGGCAAATACCCATTTCCTAGCTGATTTGTTCAAAGTTGAATTAGGAAACCTGGATAAATAGCGGCTCCCCTGCTTAAATTGTGTGATCTTATGTAAATATTTTATGTCGCCAAAACTCTTTTATCTTTATTAATGCATGTGAAAGCACTTTCAAATATGTGTGTTCCAAATACTAGTTGTACAAAAACCTATTGTGGTTGATATAACAGACTTCAATGTGACGTATTGACGTCAATGCTTCACATGTTAAGGAAATACACTTCTCTTGAATTTTTTCATATTTTACATGATGCTTGTTATATGATTTACATAACAAACACAGGGCTTGACCGTGCACAGGCTAGACCCTAGACTCGCTCTCCATGTTAATTTGTTGGCGTTCGCAACTCGAAGCTTTTCAATGCAGTGGTAGAAGTGCATTAAAACCAGTATGGAAACTGCCATTGGGTCAGGGAGCACGGAGATGGGCTCAAAGGCATGTTTAAAAATAGCAAAATATTCTGTAAGTATTTTGACGATGTCTGACCCTCCGGTACCTATATGTAAAATAGCTCGCACCTTAACTTAAAGATAAGTAAAAGCTAAACTAATCAGTTGGAAATGCACTATTGTATGTCATGAAACCTCTGTTGGGTAATGCGATCACTACAGATGTATATGTGTGCAACCAGAAGTCCACAGAATTGAATCATGTTTGGTGTCGCAGGGAAAAGTGGCTTGTGTATTTTTAGTGTTAGGAGATCCCTGAAAGCTCTATGGATGCGTGTCATTATTTTAAACGTGCATCATAAAGAGTATACTACAGGCTGCCACTAAATGGACATATACATTTAGTTAAAGGTAAAAAATGCTTCTAAAGTATAGATTTCAGTTATATGCAGATTATAACTTGTGCAAACATTTTTATAACTGTCATTAAAAACAGGCATTCCACAGCTCGGTTGGGAACAATCTTACAGAACCCTCTCAGAAAGAAAATATCTTGTCATCAGGAAGCTTCAAGTGACTCCATCTGTTAACGCCTCCCAAGCAGCCTTTACATTTGCCTGTTAACTAATTGCACACATTTGCGTTTCTTTGGGGAAGCAGACACCCTGACAGGAAGGCTTATTTCCTATTAGCTGTCTGCCCCTCCCCCCTGAATGCAGCACAGGAGACTCCCTCCCTTCCACTTCAGCTGGGGAATCTCAATTATGGGAATTAACTTTTGTCCTTTAGCTAAGAGACTAAAATTATGGACAAATGCCCTCCATTAAGACATCAATCACAGACAACAGGACGTTAGGGCTAATTTACAGACAGTCTGTGGAAATGACGGACGGGTGGTCACTATCTGGAGGGCCAGCACAGCTGCTTCCCGTGTCCAGAATAAGATAGAGGTTGTCCAAAGTCCAGTAATTACATATTTAATTTGTGGATGCAGTCAAAACTGGCTTTGGATGGGATCAATCAGAATCTGAGGGCCTGATGTAGAGTTTTGGCGGATGGGATACTCCGTCACAAAGGTGACGGATATCCTGTCCGCCATATTGCAGGTGCGTCGGATCCTATGGCACTTGTTGTACTGCGGATAGGATATCTGTCACGTTTGAGTATAAACAATGGATTCAACGGTTTTGGATGCCAATGGCAGAAATGATATAGAACAATAGTTGGCATGAATGGAATGGGTTCCTGAGAAGCCGTGCCACCATAGTTCCTCCGTTCCAGGATTTGGGAAGCCATGCCGCAATCTGAGAGGAACAGCAGTGTTCTGTAATTAGTGGAAAGATGATACTGGTACCAAGCTTCATGGATGTTGTAATACAAGGGTCCAAAGACGAACCTGATGTGATGAATAAAAATAAGCAACATCATCATTAAGTAAGGGAAAATGCAAGAAGTTCCCCGTAGGGCATGGCAAAAGAAACCAGTGATAACATTAGAGTCTGGTTTGAAGATAACTGTTATGTTAATAAAATTTGTAAAGTGCACGTATACCCTGAGGTGTCTTAACACTAAGTGCACTAGAACATGAATGCACTAAAAAGCCAGGTCAACTGTATTAAAACACTAACGAAAAGTTAGCAAGGTTGAGATCTGAGGTGAGTTTGGGTATTGAAGTAAAAAGAAAGATTGAAGAGTAGTGTAAGGGAGAAATTGAAGATGGTTTAAAGAAGTACAATATCATTGGAAGTGTTTAAGATTATTAATCAAATAAGAGTAGGGCGCACATCAAATCTGTGGTAAACCAAGGGGCATATTTGCAATATTTTGACGTAGGGCAGTGCCGCAAGCCTTCTAGGTCAAAAGAAAAGGGTAGGAATGAACCATATCTACAAGATACGGCGCATTCCTGTTCTTTCTGCCGGCGCCCAAACGAGGCATTTTTCTTTGTTCTATGTGTGCTGCAGAGGAAAAAACTAGGAGAAATTTTAACATTTCTCCTCATAATGCCTGCTTTGGGAAGGTGTTAGCTTTGGCGCTGCCCCAGATTTACGCTATGCTGTAATTGGGTCAGTGTCAAAAGCCATAGGTGTTGCGTGGGAACACCCACAGCAACACTCATTGAACGCCCCTTCCACAAAGAGTAAGGCATGGCCTTACGCCATATTTACAAGGCCATGAAAAGCCAAGCAGGGTGGCCCTACATGGCCTTGTAAATATGGGCCGGCACACTGCGCCTCTGGAGTGTCACAAAAGTGACGCTCCAGCAGCATAAAAGTGCCACAGGGGCATTGTAAATATCCAAGTGTCTTCTATAACAGTCAGTACAGAATGTCTGTTGATCACTCCATTTTAATGTACGTAAACATTGATCATGAAAGTTTGACAATATATTCTGCTTTAAGGTAACATGGTATAATAAAGAGTAGAAAATATGAAATAAAAATGTACATATATATTTTAAGAACACTCTTCTTTCTACTTTTATTTGCTTTATTAGCAGAAATAATAATGTTCACAATCTGTATTTTCAGCTTTTTTTATAGATTATTTTATATTTAGCAATACAAAGAACTTAATAAAAAAATGAATAAAAAATAATTTTCCTTTGAAGGCTGTTGTGCATCTACGAAGCAACTACTCAAATGCACCAAGATCCTTGTTTTAAGGAGTCTTCGTCCTTTCTCAACCACAGTGCTGAACCTTGCCTTCCCACTGTCACGTGACATCACCGGTCATCAACGCCAGGGCTTCTGGGAAATGATGGCCATTTGTAGTTCCAAGGAATTGTCACAGATGGGTGTTTCTTCAGAGGCTACCAGTACACTTGTGCAACTTCCTGAGTTCTGCGATAATGGTTTAGCACTTGTAAGTCTTTTTATATAATTAGGTAATGAGAGAAAATAGAATGAAACTCTATTTTAAAAGCCCTTAAAAGCATTTGGAAACTGCATTATGTTAAGTCTTTGCTCAACATGGACACCAATGTCCATTTATAAGACATTAAACTGCTTGAACATCATTGACTGTTGCAAATATTTGACTTGTCTGTGTTTTCCTCATATGGGGGCAATGGTTCCTGTACAATTCTGACACTGGCATTGCAGGCTGCCTTCGTGGTGGCTTCTTCGTATGTGGGCGGCAAGCACACGGTTAGCATGGAAGCTTCTGGGAGCAAGGTGGAGTACTGGAAGGGCTCGTTGCTCCAGGATAGTGCGGAGAAGAAGTCTCCATCCCGCTCTCCCAGGTTCTCCTGGAGACCTATCGTGAAGATCTGTCCCTGCGGACTAGTTTGCCGACACTTGCGGTACAGGAAGAGGAAGAAGAACCCTATGACGAGGAGCGCGGCGGTGGGCAAGAGGATGCACAGGAACGGTTCGATGTCTTCTTTGGTTGAGCTGCTTTCTTGCCGATTTTCACTCTATAAGAGAAACAGCAAGAGGAGTTTATTATTACATTCGCACAAATCTCTTTTTACTACTTTTTATATCAATTCAATTTTCCTCCTGATATAAAGCCTCTCTGATAGAAAATATCAATGATTGAATGAGGTTTTGCAGAGATCTTGACACTGCTATGTAAAATGGCATCACATTACAATCCCCCATAGTTTCCTGTGACGCAGTGAAGCTCTTTTTAGATTGGTGGGGGTATCTCTAGGGATGTCTTAAGGATTTTTGGGGCCCTGGGCAAACTTTCTTTTGGGGCCCCTGTTCAAATTAGCTTTGGATTTATGATCCAGTTTCCTCATTTTCATGCCCTCTTTGGCCAGGTCACTGACAGTGCACAGGCGCACTCGTCCAAAATCTAAATGTGTTTACATCTAATATTCAGGGATAGTGACATGTGTTTTCAATATTGTAACACAGCAGCAGCTCACTAATATTACAGCAAATAATCTCTGTGACACCCCTTTCTCATTTGTGATATCCTGTTTGGATCTAAAAGAAACTTTTCTATGGATGTTGCATGAAACAAACACAACCTTTGTCTGTAAAATATCTGTAATAAACTCACACACATCACCCACATACCCACATTAAACATAAATCAAAAGAAAACTCTATTTGCAACAATCTGATTAAGAATTATTCAGGGTCATCAGGCAAGCCTCTCTGCAGAACAGAGCTTGCTCTATCAGGGAGACCCCTGAAAGGCTGGGGCCCTGGGCCAGAGCCCACTTTGCCCAGGCCTTAAAACGCCTGTGGGTATCTCTTCAGTTTTATTAGAGTCTTCCATGTTTAAACCCCCAGATCTGTCCCCCTGTTGCACTCCTATCCTTCTCTTCTCTCCCTCTCGACTTCTCCTTCTCTCTCCTCCCTTTGCCCTCTCCACTCCTGTAGGGAGAGGTGAGGATTGCCCACCTGGGACCTCCTGTTAGTTAGAAGTAGATATAGGCTTAAATAAAACCACAACGCCCTTTTAACTAGACTTGTTGCAATTATAAACTGCACTGAAGAATACAACAGATATGGCTCTGACAGCAATTCCTAGAAAACCTGATTCACACAAACAAGATATGAGGAACTGTCAAATCATCTATATATGTTGTATCCTAGAGCTTTAACTAACATGTGCATAACATCCAGGGAGGCTAGAGTTGTAGCCATATCAATTCCCGGTGATTACTATGCCCTTCACAAGGAGAGACAGAAGATAATGAAACACCATGAAAACAGCACAACATGGAGTAATGGCACACAGGTAGCTAATAATGGCACCTGTGTTTCACAGTGCTATAAACCTACAAGATTAGCCACACCAATCAAATAATAAAACATTAGTTAAATTGATTTTTTGTCTGTTTTTGTCGTGATTATGCCTAGCTATCCATAGGAATTAGCAGGATGTTATGCACACGTTAAGCAAAGCCCTAGGGTACAACATATGTACAGTGCTTGAATGCTTCCCTAAAACCGATATAAAGGGGTTTTCATTTGCCATTGTGTTAGTTAGATGAATGTTAAAATTAGGATGGATGAAGTCCTGATATGTTCTCTGGATTTTACTAGAGAAACAGAGCTCCTCGGTTTTCTAGACCACCTGGCATTAATCTTGGGCATCATTTATGGGTTTTTTGCCGTAGGACAACGCAGCAGGCTTTGCTGCTGCTCTGCCCTACGACAAAAGAAAAGGGCAGTAATGGGCCGTATCTATTAAATACGGCGCATTCCTGTCCTTTTCCTCTGCGCCGGCGCAGAATGTGCTGCCGTGCTCCAACGCAGGCACCTTTGCACCATGGTGCAAGAGTGTCTGCGTTGCGGGCTTAATTATTTGTGTGCAGGAAGGGAAACCTTTCTTCACAAAAACAATCACAAGAGGCTTTTTTCTCTTTCTATGTGTGCTGCAGAATGCAGCACACATAGAAAGAGGAAAAACGAGGAGAAATCAAGTGAGTTCTCCACGTTGTGCCCCCTCACGACCCCCCTGGGGAGACGTGAGTTTTTGGCACCGCCTCTGACTTAAGATTTCTTGTAAATCAGGGGAAGTGTCAAAAAGCCATGGATGTTGCTGGGTACTCCCCTTTCATGCAGTTTTCTGCGTGAAAGGGGCACGTATTTATAAGGCCATGAAAAGCCACGTAACGTGGCTTTACGTGGCCGTATAAATATGCCAAAGACACATTGCATCACTGGAACTTCAAAAGAGTGATGTTCGGGCGGCGCAATAGTGCCAGTAATTATGGCTTAATTATGAGTTTCATGGTCTGAGGACCGCCAAACTCACGGTGGCGCAGCGGTGGGGTTCCGGCTACCGCTGCACTGGCGGTCCAACCGCCAGATTACAACTTGGGCAATTGGACCTCCATAGCCCTGCGGCAACTGCCAGAGATCAGTCGGAGGGCCACAATATGAATGCTAGTGGCCTGTGGCACTGCCAAGCATATTACGAATTTTCTCACTGCCAGCAGTCTCATGGAGGTTCTATCTCCATGAAACTGCTGGCGGTGAGGAAAGAAAGGGCCTGTGCTTGGGGATGCATGCAAGGTGGCACACGTTGTTCCCCCCTGTGTGCAGGCACCCCATTCCTACACGGCATGGACTGCACAGTCCATGCTGCACAGTCCATGCTGTGCAGAAACGTTCACCGGTGGTCCCGCGGCAGTGCAGTTTAAGGCTCATATATGAGTCCTTTAAACCTCACCGCCGTGGGACTGCATGCCGCCCACCCGCCAGACCCTGATAATACTTGTAATCAGGCAGGAGGCAGCCCTGTTTGGATGTGTGGGAGCAGGACGGTGGTGTGGTGGGATGCTCCCACACCACCAAACTCGTAATCAGGCCTTTAGTCGATGTGCCAAACCGATTATTAAAATCCACAGAGCCCTTTTAGTGTGAGATCTGTTTCAGGTAACAATCAATCCCATGTGGCATTACAAGGAGAGGTAGTGGAATCCCAAATCCTCTTCAATTAAGCAATTACACACTCAAGAACAATAGTGCAAAGGGGATATATTTTAAATATTTATTTAAAATAAGATTCCTTGTCTAGTGCACTTAATATGAATTGTAACCACAATAATTACATATAAAATGACAACAGCCATTTTATCAAAAGCATAAATAAAATGAGCCATTCTAATGTGATTATGGTGATAAATCTATGGGAAGCCTAACCACACTGTTACTTCTAAGCACAAATCTATTCTACCTCAGCAGAAACATGTTTTTTTATAGGGGCAGAGATGGTATACACCTGCATACATGTTGAACAATAGATCTTTTTTTTAATGCGGCTGCGAGGTCTGCTATTCTCGTCTGAAGAGGCCAGCTGTACTGACAAGTCAGCGAGCAAAGGCTAAATGCCTCTCATCCTGGTAGCCTTTCATTGGGGCCTGAGATATGATTCTATGTGTTCATCCCATAGTTGCTCGTCCTGAAGATCCCCCTTTGCCCTTCACTTACCGCACTCAACTTTTATAACATAATCTCATTGTTAGAAACCCATAGAAATAACAATTAAGAGAAAGTGGCCTCAGGCCCTTTCAATTATTGTAATTCTATAACATAGTGTTCTTTTGAAATAACAACAGTAAACAAGACAGGTAGTAGTTGCCAACCTTGTAGAAACCCTTAGAAATCAATACCAAGCAAATCTAAAATAAAGCAATCAGCATTTAAATTAAATACAGTAAATACACTCACGTAAGCTTGAGTATCACATTGCAGAACACAGTAATATAAAGTAACCGTGCCTCATATTAATCACACGCATTCAGCATTTTACTAATCCTACATCTTCACTTTTTGATTGAGTGTCACATGTACCCAAGATAGAACAGGGATAATATTCATAACAGGCTCTCTTCCAATACATAACCTGTTTTATCCCTGCACGGTCCATTGACCCTCACTTCACACATCTAGACCTTTAGGCCCCTCACACCCATGGCACCAAACGGCAAGGAATAAGAGATCTCCGCCAAAGAGCCCCTCATAGGGAGCCCGTCAGGTATTGCAGCGCCGACCTGACGAGGAGCAATATGATGAAGCATGTGACCCAGCTGGCTGGGTGTGTGAGGGCCATAATTCTAAAAGGAGGACTCGCCCTTCCTCCTGCTATTAAGTGAGGACATTCCACCACTTAGCTGACCTTACCCCCCTTGCCCAGTTAGGAACTGCATACTTTTAGTGTTTGACTTCATTTGGGCATGTATGCTGGACCTCTATAAAGCCCTCAGTCCCCCCTTTCTAGATTAATTTACAGCAAATAATCAACATAATGTTGACTGGCCTTTGCAAAGGATGCGCCATTTTGCTGTATCATATATGTGCTTTTTTGATTAATATTTGACCTAACAACACATTTTTGTCGAAATCTGCAAATTATGCTGCAGATTTTGGTTTATGTACCAAGTGTGGTAACTTCATATTTATGTGGAAAAACTGCAACCACATAATCACGTAATTCCAGTGGTCCTGCATATCACTACAGGCATCCTCTGCCAATGAGAGTATTGATGCCCTTCTTTCTGGGTGTGACCTGGCTTTCCATCTTGCATGAGGAAAACAGGAAGAGGCTATTTCCTGAGTAATACCAGCATGCCTCTTCACTAGAAGTATATTTACTGTGTTTTCATATATTTGAGGAAACGCTGCCAGAGAAATTGCAGCATTGGTGGAAATAACACTGCTGGAACTACCACCACTACCACTGAATGGTGGATATGTGTAAGTCTGGCAGCCTCCCTACCACTGGTGTGATAGAAGTGCAGATTCTCAGGGCCACGGAAACAGAATTCTAGCCAACCAAACTCTAAAAAAGGTCTTTGTGTCAAACTATGTGTAAATGGTTGACTTCCGCATAGAAATGTCTAATAGTGATGCAGTTCTGTAGAGGGTATTCAAATCTTGTGGTTAACTGAGGTACGAGGAGTAAAATCTCTGTTTTGAATGGATTATAAGTAACTTGCACAGTCAGGGGCATATTTATCAAATAATCATGCAGCGCAGCACAGTAAGCTACCTCGATGCACTGCGTGATAGGAAAAGGGCAAGAATGCTCCGTGTTTAACATGATACGGCGCATTTCTGGCATTATCCAGTGCTGGCGCACTATGTGCTGCCTAGCGTCAATGCCGGCACCCTTGCACCGTGGTATAAGGTTGCCTATGTTGTAAGGGGGATTGTTTTTGTGCAGGAAGGGCCACCTTCATGCACAAAAATACCCTGAGGCATATTCCTCTTTCTATGTGTGCTGCAGTATACAGCACACATAGAAAGAGGAAAAAGCGAGGAGAAAAAGATATTTCTCCCCGTTACACCTCCCCTGGGGATACATAGCATTTTGATGCATTCCCAGGTCTACAAGTAACGATAAATCTGGGAATATGCCAAAATCCATGGCTGGATGCTTGGGAACACCCATGATCCACCAATGGAACGCTTCCCTGGGGCAGAGTAACGCAACTCAGTGATTTGCGTTACTCTAGAATAGATTTATCAAGCCACTCAGGGCCACTTAAGGTGGCCTTGCGTGGCTAGATAAATCTAACTTAAGAGTTGCGTCGCTCTTTCGCCCCATTGTGTGGCGCAAGGGCGACGCAACTCTTTGATAAATTTAGCCCTCAACATTTAACTGAAAAGTGTTAATGAAATGTGTTAAGACAGATACAACTAACATGGCATGAAGAAAAACTTTTAATAATGTAAGTGGCTTTTTAGTTGCCTAGAGATGTCATTTTCAAAAACGATCATGGAAATCTTGACATATTTTAGACATGGAGGCACATAAAACATAACATAAAACCCAAAAATAAATTACCTTAGCAAAAATAATCAATGTGTCTTAACTCAGAAGGTTTACCACTCAAGCTATTTATGAAAGCTGATACTGTAAACAATCAATGAATATACAAATTATAAAATTTCAGTTTATCGGGATGACATCATCTTGTTTCTCAAACCCCTAAACATCATTGCCTGAATAAATCCAGCAGCTGCATGAATCTGAGGCAGTACAAGGAACAAAATTAGGTGGAAGAAATCCGAGGTTTTAAAGCTAACCTTCCATTCAGATGTCGTGCAATATTTGAAAAATCAATTTCCATTCAAATTGCCAGGGTAGCCTGTTAAAAATTTACGGATTAAAATTATATAATAAACCTATGCAATTCCATCTTTCCTACCCTTCTAAGTGAGATTAAAAAATACCGCTAAATGGACACCCTTGCTTTGCTCTTGGCTAGGACAGATTACCACTGAAAAAATGAACATATTACCAAGGATCCTGTACTTTTTCAGGCCCTGCCAATTAAGGTACATAATTTAAGAACCTTATGTCACATTTGTCTAGAAGAATTACCAGGGTTCCTTTGCACCTAATGCAATAATCGTGAATGAAGGGGGAACTTGATTTGCCTAATTTATTTATTATGCAGCAGCCCAAGTATAAATTGTATTAGAACATTGGAATGTTGAGTGCTCCATTGAAGACAATGCTCTGGGCTTCTAATGGTCAGTAGAATCCTGGAACATCAACATTCCAATGTTTGTCCACAGCTGTTGCTGTGAACAAAGGCATCACGGAGGCTGAGGGGATTTCAACCCCCTCGGGCTCCGTGAGCCTTTTGTTTTACAAATGAGAAGATTCTGCCCTTTAGTGATTAATGTACTAATAGCCTTAGATCCCTCCGTAGCGGGCCCTCACAGCCATTAAAGGCCTGCTCCCTTGTTAAAGGCCCTTGCCTTCGGCTTGGGCCTTTAACCCTGGAACGGGCCTTTAATGGCCAGTAGAGCTCGCTATGTTGGGCTCTAAGGCTATAGTAAATTGATCTGAGATTGAGACCCTCATGAGTGAATTGATAAGTGCCTGATTGATTGATTGACTTAGACAGGCCAGTCATAGATTATGATGGATCATTCATTGGTTGGTAGACCCTAATGGCACCTGATTTGCCTATTTAAAGGATAGAGACAGCCCAATGCGTGTTTCTACAAATGCCAGGTAGAGTACACTCTTCAAATTCCCATACATACGCCTCCACTTTAATTATAGTTCCAACCCAGCATTACATGGCCTGTCCAGTGGCGTAACAAAACCTGAGGGGGGGGGGGCCCTGCAAATGACACGAAAGGACCCCTCCCCCCCCCCTGAACTACCACTTAGCACTTTTTATGAGGGGGTCCCCTGGATCTGGGCTGCGGGGGCTTATGTTACGTCACTGGGCCTGTTCAATAAATGGAAGTAAGGAGAATGCAGAATGATCTTGGATCTGACTTGATAAAATGCGTTATGCACCCATGCACTGCACAGAGGCTTGTCTGCTGCACTGACCAGGGCAGATGACATTTGTGGCACCAACCCACCTATGCATTAGGCTGGCTTGCTGCAGCCACCATTTTAATTCAGGAAGCTGGGCAGAGAGGCGTGGCACCATTTTAGCACTGCCCCCCGCCAACACAATGATTCCATAAGCTACACCATTTTGTTATTTGCCTTGCTTCTTCCTGCTGTTTATTTGATCAGTTGCAGCAGACTGAGAGTAACGGAATCCTCTTTGGAAGTCGCCTGTGACTCAGGAACTCGATGTACTAAGCCCAGGTCACAAGTCGGTCAGTTTTTAATGCACACTGACTGGTCTGTGACCTGGACTTAATTTTGCAATGCAACTGATGTAATAAACACTCATTTAGCTAAAAGGACTTCAGAAGGAAGTCACATAGTCTCCTCCCTCATTAAAATACAGGGACGGCTTTAGTGTGGTGCGACTGGTGTGAAATGTGCGTCAGAGAGGCTATGGAGAGATGAGGTGCGCTGTGGGAGAGTGGTAGTGGGGGAATTCTTGAAGAAGGGGTGGGGGGGTGTACCAAAAAAGACTGCTGCACAAGGCGCCACCGGCCCAGTTAAAATATATGAGGCAGGAGGAATTGTGCGACCCCCTGCCAATGCCAGAAAGCGCGAGGGTTGAGGCCTGCACCAGAGAGCAGATCTACCTCCCTGTGGTCGTAATCCCTAAAAATGAACAGTATTTTAAGCAGGCCATGTGTTTTATTGGGACAGAGGCTACTTTAAAAAAAAAAAAAATTATTATATTTATATGAATTAGGTGAAGTACGGCAAACATAAAATTGATTGCTAGTAGTTTGATCATTCATTTATAGTCAAAGTACTAGCAATCAAAAATACAACACAATCTATGAGTACAACATAACAAATCCCCAATATCAGTTCAAATAGAAGATAGGACGCAAGCATGCTCTCTATGTTTAGCCTACGAGTTCATACACATGATAAGAGTGAACCATTTGGACCTGAAAGATGCAAACCTAAGTATGCCTTACCAGAGTAAAAGAAATGTGTGCCGCCACTGAGCAGTAGCAGATGCCTCTATACTGTTGTGCTCTATCAAGGGTAATTGAAGCTACTGAGGTGGTATTGACTATCAAGGGTTTAGGATCAGAAATTATGGAGCCCTCAAGATCCCAACCTAGAATTAAAAGAGCTTGTGATAACTGCTAGTTTTGATGAGAAATTAAATCAATTAGACAAAAAAATCCTGCCAAAATTTAGGAAGATCCCGGCACACAACGAACATGAGAATATTCTGCTTCAAGTCGACCACGGCTGGGACAAGGCGAGGACATTTGTAAGTCCTCATTTTAACACAAGCATTTGCAATGCAATCGGTGTCGCATTTGTGAAAGTTAGCGCTACTGGTGTTGTAAATTATACAGTTTTTTACTTGAGGAGTCTAAAGGACAACAAATGAGGAATTACCACTGGGGAGAAAGACACAGCTGCAGCCCCGCCTAGAGGGCTTTGAATGGGGAAGCAGCTGCAGCAGTCTAGGACTTAGAATGATGAATTACAGATTAGACCAGAGAAGCAGGTAGCAGCAGTATCTAAAGGAATTAGAATGAGGAATTGCCGATTGAACCGGAGAAGCAGTTAGCAGCACTGTCTAGAGGACTTAGAATGAGGAATTACTGATCGGACCAGAGAAGCAGGTGAAGCACTGCCCATAGGTCTAAACATGTGGGAATTAAAAACGGGACCAGAGAAGCAGCTGCAGCAGCGCCAAGAGCACTTAGAATGAGGAATTACCAATGAGACCACAGAAGCAGCTAGCAGCACTGCCTAGAGGACTTAAAATGTGGGCATTACCGACGGAGAAAGACACAGCTGCAGCCCCGCCTAGAGGGCTTTGAATGGGGAAGCAGCTGCAGCAGTCTAGGACTTAGAATGAGGACCTACAGATGAGACCAGAGAAGCAGCTAGAAGCACTGTCTTGAGGACTTGAAATGAGGAATTACCAACAGGACCAGAGTATTGCATTGTATTGTAATTGCATTTATATAGCACTTTCTACCCCTGACGAGGCTTCGAAGCGCTTTTTCGGTGAGTAGCAGTAACAGCTAACAGCACTGTCTGGAAGACTTAGAATGAGGAATTACAGACTGGATCAGAGAAACACCTAACAGCAGCGTCTAGTGGACTAAGAATGAGGAATTACCACTGGAACGAGAGACACACTGTAGCACTGCCTAGCGGATTTAGAATGAGGAATTACCACTGGGACCATAGAAGCAGCTGTAGCACTGTCTGGAGGACTTAGAATAAGGAAAGACTGACGACACTAGAGTCGTAGCTAGAAGCACTGTCTAGAGGACTTAGAATGAGGAATTACCACTGGGACCAGAGAAGCAGCTAGCAGCACTGACCAGAGGACTAAGAATAAAGAATTGCCACTGGGGCCAGAAATGTAGCTGCAGCACTGTCTAAAATAGATAGAATGAGGAATTACCACTGGGACCAGAGTAGCAGCTGCAGCCCTGTCTAGAGGACTAAGAATGAGGAATTACCACTGGGACCAGAGAAGAAGCTTGCAGCACTAGCTAGAGGGCTAAGAATGAGGAACTACCTCTGGGAACAGAGCCAAAGCTGCAGCACTGCCTTGAGGACTAAGAATGAGGAATTACCACTGGGACCAGAGAAGCAGTGGCAGACTGTCTAGAGGACTAAGAATGAGGAATCACCATGGGGACCACATTAGCAGTTAGCAGCACTGCATAGAAGACTTAGAATGTGGAATTACAGACGGAACCAGAGAAGCAGCTAGCATAATTGCCTAGAGGACTAAGAATGAGGAATTACCACTGGGACCAGAGAAACAGCTGCAGAACTGTATAGAGGATTAAAAATGAGGTATTACCACAGATCAGGAAAGCAGCTAGCAGCACTGGCTAGAGGACTAAGAATGAGGAATTACCACAGGGACCAGAGACGTAGCTGCAGCACTGTCTTGAAGACTTAGAATAAGGGATTACCACAGGGACCAGAGAAGAAGCTGTAGGACTGTCTAGATGACTAAAGATGAGGAATTACCACTAGGACCAGAGAAGCAGCTAGCAGCACTGGCTAGAGGGCCAAAAATGAGGAATTACCAATGGGACCGGAGAAGCAGCAGCAGCACAGTCTAGAGGACTAAGAATGAGGAATTGCCACTGTGAACAGAGACGCAACTGCAGCACTGTCTAGAGGACTAAGAAAGGGGAATTACCACTGGGAACAGAAACAGCTGCCACATTTGTGACCAGATAAAGGTCAAGATTTACAGCCCTGTTTACAGAAACGGAGAGAGCGAGTGAAACATAATTAATGCTAAAAACTAAAGATTGGATGAAAGGGAGCTGGTGAGTAAAGTCAAATTTCTAACATTCTAACTTTGTGATAGCTTAACTCAATCTTCAGTTACCCAGACTCTGTAGATCATGAGTGAAAGCTAAGGTGTGAAGGGGAGAACACATGGAGAAACAGTGGGTGGGAGGGGAAAGCAGTAACACTGGTCAACGGTTCGCATTTGCAACATTTTCAGGTAGAATCATGTTATTATTTTGCCATTTTTGACATGTTAACACTTTCTGGATAAAGGTTTTACCTTATTGGTATCCAGTTTAAAATGTGAGTCCACTTTTTTAGTACCTTTTGATCCATTTAATGTGGCTTTTGTCAAACTCTGAAAATTATGCAGCAGATGATGGATAATATGGCAAATGCGAAAAATCCATAATTACGGGTAAAATGCTGGGGCTGCAGAATCACATAATTCCAGGGGCCATCCCAATTATATATTTCTGTCTAATCATGTGACAAAGTGAGAGACTCTGTAGGGAGAGAATACATGCACAGTCAGTGGTGTCCTAAAATGGGGTGTTTGTTCTTTAAAGGCCAGATGTACGACCATTTTTGCATGCGCAATCAGGTTTGCGAACCCGTTTGCGCATGCAAAAATGGAATGGGGTATGTACAAACCCTATATTGCGAGTCGCAATTTATTGTGACTCGCATAATAGAGTTCTGCGACTCGCTATTAGGTAGGGGGCGTTCCCTTCCTAATAGTGAGCGCAACCCTATGTACAAATGTTTTGTAACCGCAATTGCGGTTGTAAAACTCTTGCAAATTACCACCCTCTTCAAGAGGATGGTAATGGGGGTCGCAAAAGGGAACGCAGGGGAAAATATTTTTTAAGGGCAGGCAGTGGTCCCAGAGGCCACTGCCTGCCCTTAAAAGATGCAACGAAAACGTTTCATTTAAAAAAAAAAAAAAAATGCATCCTGTTTGCCTTTAAGGAAAATGGGCTGCATTTGAAAAAAAAACAGCTTTATTGAAAAGCAGTCACAGACATGGCGGTCTGCTGACCCCAGCAGGCCACCATCCCTGTGAGGCTGGCCAATCCCAATGGGGTCGTTAATTGCGAGTTGCTCATGAATATTGATGAGAGGCTGGCCAATCCCAATGGGGTCGCAAATTGCGAGTTGCTCATGAATATTGATGAGCCTCGCATTTTGCGACCCCATTGGGATTCGCTAACAGTATCTCTGACACTGTTGTACATTGGATTTAGTGCCTCGCAATTTGCGACTCACAATTTGTCGCAAATTGTGAGGCGCTAAATCCAATGGTCGTACATCTGGCCCACAGTTCCTTCTAATTACACAAGTGAGCTTTGCCTTCTGCGAGCACCTCATAAGCTTGAGAGTAATCAGTAGAGTGTCAGCATGTTGCCAGTGCTTTACTTTGCATAATAGACACTTGCACAAGCCCTTCCCATTCTCTATCTGTGTAGTATTAGCGAAACTTAACAAGCGTTTTTATTTAAGGCGAGTCAAAACGTTGCCATTGCCAATGTTTGTTTGCTTTAATAGTGCCAGAACCAGGGCCACTGAAATTATGCAATTCTTCAGCTGCGCGGTATTTCGCATGATTACAGATTTGCCACTTAATCCATCATTTGTTGCTTAATTTGCAGATTTTAACACCAAAAAATGTATCTAGCTCAAATGGAGCAAATGTTACGAAAAACGCGGTGACATATGTTTCTGCACAGTTGAAGGCCCTTCGCATAGGTTGACTAATCACTTTTCAGTTGCCTATTGCTGTATTTGGTGTTTAACTGGTGTAGGAAGCTGGCTCTGTATATACTATACCAAAGTGAGGTATAGTGTGCACAGAGTCCAGTGGAACCCAAAAGGTAGGCAGAGGTAAAGTTAGATAGCACCTCACTCTCAATTTGTGGTAGTGTGGTCGAGCAGTAAGGCAGTATTAGAGGACAGTGTTAAGCATTTTTTGTACACACTCAGTCGGCAAATGAATTCACACACTCAAAGACCGAACTTCGGACCAATTGTTTTTGTATAAAAAATATCTGTTTAGTTATTTTATTTCCTAGAACCAAGCAAGCCTGGCACAGGTAAATGATAAATACTTTGCAGTAAATGTAATACAGTTTGGATTGTAATTGTATATGCACTTTGTTTTGACTTATAATATTGTTATCGAGAAATGCAATGCTTTGTAAATACAGTACATGTACTTTGTATAGGATTTTTAGTAAAGTACAGGTAAGTTACTTTTCAAATTACTTTTCTTACACAGTGCAGTATGCCTGGATACTGCACTGGGACATTTCCTGTGAACAGGTAAGTAACAGCATTTTTGTTAGTACAATTTTAAAGAATTTCTTTAGGTTTTCCAACTCCACCCCGAAACTTTTCACATAAAAACAGTCAATGTTATCCTATGGAGGAAAATAGTGTTAACGGTTTTAAGGTAAGTACTTGGTTGTGGGAGTTGGTGTTCTGGGGTTAGACTCAGGGGTCCCCCAGGGTCAAGGATACACTCTTTTTACACCCTCAGCGGCACTAGGGCAGCCGGGTGCTGAGGCCCAATGTTATCCAATAGGGGATAGGGGGCATCTGGTTGGTGGCTGCTGGCGAGCAGGCCACAAGGTTGTGGGAGCCAAGCTCCTAGAGTTAGGCTCAGGACAAAAGGGGATCCAGTTTAGCACACAGCGTGCACCTGCAGCGGCGCAGTGGGGCTGGATGCAGGGTGCTGTTTTGGCGTTGGGTGCCCTGTTTTTTTCAATGGGGATTTTCGGTTTTTGGTTTTTAGCTGCAGGCTCGGTTCAGGAAGACTTCGGGTAAGTTGGAGGGCTCGAGGACGTAGGTGCACCTCGGGTTTTTTTCTCCAGGGCATGGGGCGCTGGATGCAGTGGTGTCTTTTGAGGTCAGATTTCACCTTACCGGCCACTGGAGGTTGGGGTGGGTCTCCGTGCAGAGGCTGCAGGCGACATCGGGGAGTCCTGGAGGGGTCAACCCACGGTGGACTCGGACTCTGGAGTGCTGGGATACCTCGCTGGGACTGGTGGGCCATTCGAACTGAGGCCGCAGGCGACGGGTGCAGTGGTGGTTCCAGGCGTCTGGTTTCTTTTTCCTCAGCGGGCTCAGCGTCTTCCTTTGGTGTTTCTTCTGAACAGAGCTGCTGCTCACAGGATATCTGGTCTTTGTTGAAGGCAGTCAGTCCTCCCAGGGGTTCTGGAGGTCGCTGGCTGCAGGACAAGACTATTTTCTCTGGAAACTGCAGACGGGCCAGTAGGGCTGGGGCCAAGTCAGTTGTTCTCTGCAGTCTCCTCTGCTGGGCATCTTCTTTCGTCCTGTTTCTTCTTAGGTTGCGGGAATCTGCTTTCTTGGTTCAGGGCTGCCCCCTAAATACTGGATCTAAGGGGCGTTTTAGGGGGCTTCAGGTCAATAGCCAATGGGCTACTGACCTTACGGTGACTACACCCTTGGTGTGCTCACCCCACGTGGGGGAGTGAGCACAATCCCTAATCCTGATTGGGGAGTGCCTGCCATCTGTAAATGGCGGGCACTGAAGAGTGGGCTTCAGCTCGCCTCCCCTATCTAAGGGGTGGAGTTGGCAGAGGTGGGCACACCTTCTGCGCTGGCTAGTTTTTCCCGCCTGTCTTCCTGCCAAAAAGGAGGGTAGACAGGAAGGGGGCCTGCTCCTGATAGCAGGAGAGGCTGAGGGTTGCATTACAAAGGCTGCCAGGCATTTGAAGCTCCCCTGCCACAAATGATCTTCCTGGCCTGGGGAGGCGTGAACACCACCCCCCAGGTAAGGCTTTGTTTCTGGGCTCAGGGAGCAAAGGCTCCCACCCTAGGGGTCGGGAAACATCTCTCATGGTGGCAGGCTGGTGTGTACCAGTCAGAGAACCCACCAGAGGCTGGTAGTTTTTCAGGGGGCATCTCTAGGATACCCTCTGAGTGCATTTTTCAATAAATCCCACATTGGCATCAGTAGGGGTTTAATGTGCTGAGACGTTTGATACCAAACTTCTCAGCTTTCAGTGTAGCTATTATGGTGGAATTTGTAATGACAAACTCCCAGCACCATATACTCTTAATGGCAGCACTGCACTTACAATGTCTAAGAATGGACTTAGAAACTGTAGGGGTACAGGGCTCATGCACCTGTACCCTAACCACTGGCATAGTGCATCCAGCTAGAGGGGTGACTGATCTATGCCAGGGCAGTGGACTGCAGGCATGGCACACAGGAATGTGTGCCATGTCGATTCTTCACTTTGTTCTGCACCAAGACACGCAGCCTGCAAAGGCAGTGTGTGTGTGTGTAAAGGTACAGGGCCTCTAAAGGTGGCACAATAAGTGCTGCAGCCCTTAGAGGTCTTCCCTGGTCACAGTGCCCTGGGTACCTGTGGTACTATTTACCAGGGGCTGACCTGTAGCCAGAGATGCCATTGGGTTTGGGTTCGTTTTGGGGAAAGAACACAGGCCCTGGTTGGCAGGGACCCAGGGCACATGAAGTCAAAGTGCATCAGTATTCTGGCAAAAAGGTGGGGGGGGGGGGGGAGTTACTGCAACAGAAACCCATCTTCTCACAACTTGTACTAACGAGGAGGCACCTTTGCCAACACTTTGTTTAAGTATAGAAATAATGAAGTAATCCTATCATAAAATGAGCTGCATCGCGCAGCATAATATGCCTTTTCGTGCCACATAATTAAGTCAATCCTGCTGGGTAATTTCACTTACACTTTTTGAAATGACAAAATCCATCAGCGACACTGTTTTTATCGCTTAATTACTATATCTCAGAGCTTGCGGTCTCGATATAATGGGGGGGTGTCTCCGTACTCCTATTTAGAGTTGCATAGAAATAGCAATCAGCCCCCTGTGACCGCACCCCCATCCCCAGGGAGTGGAATTTTACATGAAAGCTGCACAATTGGGCTTTGATAGCAAGGGGCAGTCCCCTCTTATTTTTTTCATTAAATAAAAAAAACAAAGGATTGTTTTCTACTTGCAAATGGGACTTGGGTGGGCCATGGGACTATTTTGGGAAAGCCATGCCCACCCTCCAGAATCGGGCCTGTTTGTACATCCAGTCGCAATTGACAACAAAAGAAAATATGATCACATTGGTTGTAAGCACTGTATAAAAGGTACTGAATAAGAGGCAGAATGCAGGTTTTCATTGTCTGACAAAAACTACAACAAAAGAAAAAACCCTTAGTTGTCTTAAAGTTCAATATTCTCCAGTCACCACCTCAATCCTTTCGTCATTATAGATTAAAAGTTTTATCAAAGTGATAAAAACCAGAAAGCGCGCACTCCTGGTTTTTCGTCGCGTCACGATGTTCTGTTTTTGTTCTGCCCTGCTCTGTCCTCAAGGACGGCAATCATCTTACTGTATTACGGTAAGTGATCCGCTCTTTCCCTCTTTACACAAAATACCATTATCGACGTGTAATATGAGCCCCGCGGAAAGTGCTGCAGTGCAGCGGTGCACTCACACAGCAGCTCAGGGATCATCAACCTTGCATTTTCACGTTGTTATTGTCATGTATTATTTACACTGGGCTTGTTGTGCTCTCAGCACTGTCACATCCTTCGCTTTATGAGGATTTATTTTGGAATGTTAAATTTAAAAGCTAAGATTCGGGGCGTTAGGCAAAACTCAGGTCTCGGGCAGTTGAGTGCCGTAGAGTAGAGTGGTGTACAGGAAAGTAGTGTAGAGTAGAGTAGAGAGAGTGGCATAGACTGCATTGACTGGAGTGACATAGAGTGGTGTAGAGTAGAGTGACATAGAGTGGAGTGGCATAGAGTTCCGTAGAATGGCATTGTGTGGAGTGAAGTGGCATAGAGTGGAGTGGCATAGAGTAGCGTAGACTGATGTGGAATGGTATACAGTGGCACAGAGTAGATTGGTATAGAGTGGAGCGGCATGGAGTGGCATTGTGCGAAGTGGAGTAGAGTGGCGTAGTGCAGAGTGGTATGGATTGGCGTGGAGTGGAGTGGAGTGGCATGAAGTTGAGTAGGGTGGCATGGAGTGGAGCAGCATAGAGTAGAATGACTTAGAATAGAGTGGTGTAAAGTGGCATAGAGTGGGGTGGAGTGGAGTTGCATGAAGTGATATGGACTAGAGTGGTGTGGTTAGAGTAGAGTGGCATAGAGTGGCGTGGAGTGGCATAGATCGGGGTAGCGTGCAGTGTTGTGGCGTAGAGTGCTGTGGAGTGGCGTAAAGTTGAGGGGCCTAGAGTGGATTTGCATAAAGTGGAGTGGCGTAGAGTGGTATAAAGTGGGGTGTAGTGAGAGGAGTAGAGTTGGGTGGAGTAGAGTGTCAGAGAGTAGAGTGGAATGGCATGGAGTAGAGTGGTGGAGAGTAGAGTGATATATAGTGGCATTGTGTGGATTGGAGTGGTGTGGAGCGGCACAGAGTGGCATAAAGTAGATTGACATACAGTAGAATGATATAGAGAGGGGTGGAGTGAAGTAGAGAGGCAAGAGGAGTAGGGTGTATATAGTGGCATAGACTAAAGTGGCATAGAATAGACTGGCATAGTGTGGGGTGGAGTGGAGTAGAGTGGTGGGGGTAGAGTAGCGTGAAGTAGAGTAGAGTGGGGTAAAGTGGTATAGACTAGCATAGAGTGGCGAGGAGTGACAGAGCAGAGGGGCATAGAGTAGATGGGCATCTAGTGGCGTGCCCTAGAGTGGCATTGTGTGGAGTGAAGTGGTGAAAGAGTGGAGTAGAGTAGAGTGATGTGGCGCAGAGTGGAGTAGAATGGAGTGGGGTAAAGTGGTATAGATTAGCATAGAGTGGCGAGGTGTGACAGAGCAGAGAGGCATAGAGTAGATGGGCGTCGAGTGGCCTGCCCTAGAGTGGCATTGTGTGGAGTGAAGAGGTGAAGAATGTAGTGGCGTAGAGTAGAGTGATGTGGCGCAGAGTGGAGTAGAGTGGAGTGGGGTAGAGTGAAGTGGCGTTGAGTTGAGTAGAGTTGAGTAGAGTGGCGTAGAGTGGCAGAGAGTGGTGTGCAGTGGCATGGAGCGGAGTAGAGTAGAGTAGCGCTGAGTAGTACAGTTGTGGGAGTAAGTAATTTAAATGTCAATGGAGATGGCAGATAGGGTGATAGCAATAGAAATCAAAAATCATATGCCTGTGTTAAAAGAAGGAAAGCGCAGTGCACATCCAGAAATAATACAAAAACTCTTATAGAATTAAACAATAGTGCATTGCAAAAAGACAAGAAAGAACAAAGACTAGGAAGAACACATTTACTTGGTCCATACTCCCAGAGGAGCTAACAAAAGAAAGGAAGGGAAGCCTATGGGAACTAAGCAATCAAAAGACTGCAAATAAGAGTGAAAATGAAAACAATTAATGGTATGCTGTGGGTGGGTTATAAGCCCACTGCACTGTAAACAATACGTCTGAAAGCATAGCGCATGTGCTACGTATGCAAGACTTGAATAACAGGGTCACCTTGGAAAGAGCGCTGCAACCAATGGTGCAGCAGGTGCAGTGGCACCAATGCTCAGAGGGCTATGGGGCTGTTGACCCGGATTGTTTCTCCATTACCATCCAGCATCATCTTTCAGCCTCATCTGACTGTGCTCTTGCATGTTCAGGCATGCAAGGGAATGGTTCAATCACATTGATGCTGTTCCATTCTGTGGAATCCTGGCAGTTCACCTGAAGTGAGTTTACACTTCAGTTATCCTCTCATACAGCATCAATTCTATCGAAGAAGGAAAGGTAGTTCACTGAAACCCAGTTGTGAAGCCATGAACCTAGGACTTCTCTGAAAGACGTCCAAGGTAACCCTCAAAACATGAGTCACTCCTCCGGCAACCTGTTAATAAAGTGTGGCTCCTGATTTCTTCCACTCCTCTGCTTCTCTCTTGACATCAGTTCCCTTCTCCCCTTCTCTCTGACTCACTCTCCCCTTCCCTAGCACCAGCCCCCAACATTCCCGCACTGACATACCCGGCTCTTCAGCAATGGCTGGCACGGGGAACATTCTTTTAAACAGCACTCATGCAGACATTTTCGCATGGATCAATAAACCGGAAACTGACCCTGAGAACTGCCAATGTTGCAGTAATGGCCGACCAAACAAAATAACACTGAAACATCAAAGACTCTACCACCATTACTTTGCTATGACTGTGACTCTTGTACAAGCACTAGAATCATTCTTCTCTCAGAAGCTACCATACAAATTTGTAGACACACTTAGACTTTGGGGTAAGAAGTAATGTCGGTGGAACTCCTACAATTCGCTCTTTTGCACCCAATTACTACTTTGTCTCTGGTTGGTATTCTCACCCTGTGCAGACTACTACCGCTGAAGAGGACTGTTAGCATGACTATACTTAAATACTCGTTTTGTAGCAGCATATCCTTGATGTATGTCACCCAGATTTCACTACCATGCTAAGTTCTGAATTTTGTCTACTTTTCTTAAATATATAGCTTTCTTGGTTCACCCATGGATGTCACTTCTGTCTTCACCACAAACCGCTAGTAGGTTGAAAACACATAAAATAGGAAAAATGGACTACCAGTAAGAAAAATTCAAAACTAGTGGTAAAAATGTTTTTTTTACAGTTGTGCTTGCTGCTCAAAACTGGGAAGGGGTGATCTTGGCACAGAAAACCTTTTGTTGGTGCCATTTTTAGGGAAAAACGTGCTTTCTTGCATAGCACGACCCATTTTGTTTTTTAAAAAACCCACCACAATTTGCTATATTTTGGCTATTTTCTTGGTTCCTTCCAGGGGAACCCAGAAACCCTCGGTACCTTCAAATTCTGTAAGATATGGGGGGGGGGGGGGGGGGGGGGAGACACAAATTTGGCCTGGATACTTTTTTGTGGAAAGAAAGTTATGAAGTCTTGAGCATGAAGTGCCCCAAGCTTTAAAAAGGCTCAGTCCTGGGTTTGAAAGGTTTCAGCAGCTAAAGGTTTAAAGGCCACATTGGAACTGCTCATGATTTGACAGCAGCTCGGTGTGTAGGCAGGCAGATACTTCCAAGAAGCTGAATCATGTGCGGTGTCCGTAAAAAGGTTTCAGTGGTTTGGCCGGAGCCCTGCCTTTCATTTTCCAGGGAGGCTCCTAGAAATGGGGAGACAGCTGCTCCCCGCGGCATGTCCCAGTTCCGTGCAGACACACTCTGCTTAAATACAGTAACAGTTACTCGAGGGGCATGTCCAGACTCAGTGGAATTGTGGGCACTGAAATGAATTTCCCAGGAAGACCACAAGCCAAGAGCAAAAAGTAAATGTTGAATAAACTGTGTGTGTTCTTCCTCGCACAGTCACGTACAGGAGTGGGCATGCACACACACACACCCTGACTGTGCCCCAAATTCACAAACCCCTATACATCCAAGTCCATTAGCTCAGAGGATTGGAATCTGTGCTTAGAAATGTATGATAGTCACACATATTCCTAATATACATGTGTTGTGTTCACATCATAGAACCTCTGCATTTATAGAGTCACGAAATTTATGACATTTCTTGTTTGCATATTTTCTTAACTTTGAAAACATTTTCCCCTGTGTAGTTATCCTTTCCATTACAAAAGTTGAAAAACTGGGACAAGCTCAAGCCCTTATCCATAACTATGTTAAAGATGCCCCTCAATGTTTTAAGTTCAGAAGTGCTGACTAGAAGCTTAGATAGTTCAAGCATATGAGTAACTTGAACATTATATAGTTGTGTTTTCCCCATACTTCGATAGCTCATACTTTGCTTGTTGACAACTGTGGTTCTTAGATATTTTTATTTAGTTCCCATAAGGCAAGTAAACCCCAATGCAGCGTTCTTGTTTTGTTGTGAACAAAATATTTTCAAAAGTTTGGGCAAATAATTGATAATGTATGGGATTATCCACAGAGAGTCTATGGGTGTTTACCTCATCTGCCTAACATTTGACTGCCCATGTGCATGGACTCCTATGGGAATGCTCACGTGAACACCAACAACTACATTTTCCACAGTTCACTTCCAATTGCATAACTTTGGCAGACATTATTATTATTATTATTATTATTAGCATATTTATAAAACGCCTGGTTACACTCAGCCAGTGTGTCCCCGCGCTGCGGTGCAAGCTACATTGGTGAGCTACCGTCCCGGCCCCCCCAGATCCCATTATCCTGAAGGGAATAGGTAAGTCTTCAAGTTTTTCCTAAAGGCGCCCTCCATGGGCTCCAACCGCAGGCTCAAAGGGAGTTTGTTCCAGAGCTGTGCGACCAGAAGGCGAAAGGACCGACCCCCCATCCTAGCTCTCTTAACAACCGGAACGCATACCAAACCTCTCCCCTCAGATCTGAGGCGGCGAGTTGGAACATAAGGAGTGAGAATATCAAGCAGGTAGGACGGAGCAGTCCCGTAAATAATGCGGTGGCAGATGCACAGCGCCTTAAACCAAACTCGTTCTCGTATCGGTAACCAGTGGAGGGAAGCAAGTGCCATCTTCGATGGGGCTCTCCTTGGACACATGTGAACCAGGCGAGCTGCTGCATGTGTTACTGACACTTGTTCTTGTCAAACTGACTTTGTGTGGGTACTAGATACAATATGTTCATAGGCAATCAGTGATCATAGTTTAGATGCTTGTAGATAATACACTGCACACATGTCAGATGTATTCGTACTCTCATGCATCCATTGCAGAATTCTGTGTTTGGCAGCACTGTGACAGATTTTAATATTGTCGGGTCTACTCAGCCTATTATCCTTCTGTGGATCCATAAACAGAGTACCAGTGAATTGGGCAACAAGCATCTATTATTAGTCAATAGTGCTGGAAGAAATTGGATTAATGGTTGTGAACGATATGAATCCTTCACAAGTAATAAGTCTGCAACTTCCCTTCCATGTGAACCAAATACCCCATTGTAACACATGACTCTCTAAGAGCAGCGAAGTAGAGTAGGCCAAGACCTACTCAGGAGAGGGGGTGTGGGCTAGTACCCCCAGCTCACTGTACGCAACAACACCACTCAATAAATCATTGTCTATTCAGTTTTCTTACAAAAAAAGGAAAAGTACTTTGCTATACACACACTCCTAAATATGATGCATTAATTTACAAATATGTAGAATTATGCCTTTCTGACACCAATAGAACAGTTCACAGCGCAACACGCCCTGACCCCTATTACCACAATACCCCCACTTATACTAAATACCATTTCAGGGAGTGTCATTATCAAAAAAGGCAGGCCTACTGGCTTTGTGAGGGTCTCCCCACAATAATAAAAAGAGGGAAACATGTTGAGATTACCCCATGCAACACCATTGAAATCAGTGGGGATGTACCAACATTCAGTGATATTTCTTAAACCACATAACCTCAGGAAGTGACTTTACTGGTTTTCTGCCCACCTCTCTCCTCCGAGAACCTATTTAATGGCAGCTGCAGTGCGGACGCGCCTTTGGCACAACAAACGCAAGCCCGTCTGCACCCATCTGCGCCTGGACCGCACCCAGTGCCAGGAACCCTGATTGTTACCCTTCCTCATAGTACACTGCTGTGCTCCTCC
The DNA here is from genome assembly GCF_964204655.1 of Triturus cristatus. Lineage (NCBI taxonomy): Eukaryota > Metazoa > Chordata > Amphibia > Caudata > Salamandridae > Triturus > Triturus cristatus. The sequence goes on from NC_140589.1 coordinate 1,400,506,562, forward strand.
TGCTCTTTACTGTGGCTGCTTGCTGCACCTCTGCCATACCACACCGTAGAACATGGAAGTAGTGTTCACTTGCACTTGCACCTCCTGCAAGTTCTTATGGACTCTCCCACACCCTACACCCGCCATTCATGCACCAACAGCACCCAGCACCCCACTCGCTCCCACAGACTAAACACCATCCGAATAAAACCCCACATGCATGGTCCTCAACGCCTGCTCACTCACCAAACATACATGGAGATAACGGAACATACTGCACTACTACACTCCGTACCTGTTCTTTTTCACAGAAACATGGGAAAACCTGACCTCAGCACCAGACATCACTACAGCCATCTCTGCTGGCTACAAGATCGTTAGGCAAGACCGTCAGCGCAAGCCCAGAGGTGGAGTCACCATTATATTCAAAGATACCATCAGCTGCACCACCTACACGGACTCCTCCACCAGCTACCTGGAGCACTTTACATTCACGATCAAGATACATGTCACAGCCAACTTCTCCCTGGGCAGAACCCTCATATATAGACTAGCTGAATCCCACACCAATTTTGCCGCAACATCACAGACTTTGTGTCAAAGCCAGCACATTCCTCCTCCTTGAAGACCTTAACTTTGATATAGAAGACCGCACTGACCCAAACTCTATGGCTGTTCTAGAAAACCTCACCCAGCATGTGTTACCGAACCCACTCACACTGCCGGACACCTATTTGACCCAATTTTCTCCTCAATCAGTAACATCACAGAACATCACAGCCAAAAAGCCAGTAACTATGACTTGGACTGACCACACCCTCGTCATTTTCAGTATACCCAGCCTGCACTATCAAAGACACACCAGCACAGAAATCCCCCGCCGGAGCTGAAAAAACAACTCACAAGAGGAGTGGCCATCCACCCTCTCAGAGCATCAGCCCAAGCACACCAACTTGCTGAAAGCCAGCAAAACCTCAAAAGCTGGATCACTACATGTACTGCCACCGTGGCTCCCCTCAAGCATAACCCAAAGGTAAGAGACCAACCACAGGCCAGCTGGTACACAGAAGAACTCAGACGCCACTGCAAGCAACTGGAACACAAATGGAGAACAAGTGAAGACACCGCAGATAAAGACATATTCAAATCAGCCCTTAGACGCTACCAATAGCGGATACGGAACACAAAGCTCACATCTCATGCAGATTGCATTGATGCAGCACATAACAGCAGCAAGGAAATCTTTGCCATCATCAAAGATTTCACCACGCCTCCTGCCAACCAATGAACAAACCCTGACCCCATGGCCTGTCTTTACCACTATTGCAATTGCTGCTACCATGAAGACCAACCGCTTGGGGGCTCCATCTGGCGCTTGCCCCCACCACGCCTTCACAAAAAGGACTCCTACTAATCAGTGAATCATTAACACCCATCTTCAATGCCTCCATCGACTCAGCCACATTCCCAGACAACTAAAAACATGCCACCATCATGCCACTGCTCAAGAATCCATTTGCTGACCCAGCAACTCTTTCCAATTACAGACCCATCTCTTTTCTTCCATGCCCAGCAAAGTTCTTAGAGAAACTAATCAACTAATGCCTCACTGACCACCTCAGCAACTGCCAGCTCCTCAATGCCATTCATTCTGGTTTCAGGCCCAACCACCGTGCAGAAATAGCACTCATTGCTGCCAGAGACTACATGTACATGCCAAACCTCGTTCTATTGGACCGCTCTGCAGCATTTGAAACAGTCCCATAACCCATCCTCATCAAGCGCCTACATCAGATTGGCATCCAAGGATCTGCTCTCCGCTAGATCTGCTCCTTCTTAAAAGATAGAAAACAAGCTGTCAGCCTGAGACCTTACTCATCAGAGGCCCACAAACACATCTGCCGAGCCCCTCATGGTTTATCGCTCAGCCCCACCCTCTTCAATGCGTACATGATCCATTTGGCGAATGTCATCCAAGCACATAACAACAACATCCCCTCCTATGCAGATAACATGCAGCACATACTCTCCCTCTCAGACAAGACACTGAACACAAGAAACATGTTTACTGCCTGCATGGCCGATGTTGCTAACTGGATGAAAGACAACTGTCTCAAACTCAACATGGACAAGACAGTCACCATGGGACTGCAACTGGTGGCCAGCCAAACTTGAATCCTCACACAGAACCCAGCCAGGAACCTCAGAGTAATCATCAACGGCAAACTGGCAATGACTGTACAGGTCAAAGCCGCCGCTGCATCCTGCTTCCAAACCCTGAAGACGCTGAGGAAGATCTTCAAATGGCTTCCAAGCAACATAAGAAAAATTGTTATTGATGCCCTAGTCACCAGCAAGTTGGACTATAAGAGCACCGCCTACTCTGGGATCACCAAGCAACTCCCTAGAAGACTACATACCTTCCAGAACTCGGCAGCCAGACTCACCCTCAACCTCCCTCAAAGAACTCACATTATTCCACACCTCAGGGAATTACACTGGCTGCTAATACACAAACCTGCTCAATTCAAACTCCTAACACACATTCAAGGCACTCCCCAATTGAGGCCCAAACTACCTGAACAGTTACATCTCCTTCCACCAACGTCCAGACACCTCTGCAGGACTCCTACTCGCACACATTCTGTGCATACACAGAACCAGATCCGAAGGACGCGTATTCTCTTACATCAGCACTAAAGCGTGGAACGACCTCCCGCTACACATCAGAGCCTCCTCCTCTCTTCTTGAATTCCACAAAAAGACCTGGCTTTTCAATTAACCAACCTACCTCAGGTAAGACTAGGTACATACACCTATTTACCTCCTGGATACTCTCACAATTGATAGTGTGTTTTACTAATACTCATAACATAACCTTTCACTGTCAATCACCTCATTGTCAGCGAAAATTATACATTTAATAAAATGTATGCAAGAATCTTATTTCTATTTTTAAACATTCTGCCTTCACAGGCATAGGATGGATGTACCAACCTACCCCCCCCCCCCACACACTCACTCACTCACCCCAGAGCTTATGTGCAAAAGCACAGACTCAAAAAGTACTTGCAAATAAGGATCACTTATCCCAAGAGCATTACAGCAACCCCAGGGAGACTTAGGGCAACCTTTGTGGGCCAACTTTGAGGACTGCTGCACTTCATTCTGCCCCCAGTGCTCTTTCTTTTTTTGTGTGAAATATATGTTTATTGTGATTTTTGTAAATTACAGACGTATCTGCATTGAGTGTAAACCTCAAATGAATAGCCACCTCTGTGATTGTGTCATGTAACGCTGACCACAAATGTTCAGGGTTTTGTAGGGTCAGCAACATGTCATCTGCAAACAAAGAGACAATCTCCTGCCTGTTGCCAACCATCACACCCTCCTCTGCATGCCTAGATCACAGTAATCTTGCTAGCGGTTCAATAACCAATGCAAAAATCAACGGGGATAGGGGACACCCTTGTCTGGTCCCCTTTTCCACCTACCAGCTATCTGAAAGCCCATAACCCACCTTCATCCTGGCTTCACTGTCTGTATAAAATAACTGTATCCACTTTAAGTAGGTGTGGCCCAATACATAACATTTTAATACAACAGTCTTGTACTTCCAGTTAACAGTGTCAAATGCCTTATGGGCATCCAAACTGGCAAGCACACAAGGCTCCTCCCCTTTTAGAATCTGTTCTATTGTAAGAAATGCCTTCCCTATATTAGTGGTGGTAGTACGGCCTCCCACGAACCCCGCCTGATCAGGATGCATCAGACCCCTCTCTACCTTAGCCAGACGGTGAGCTAAAATCTTCCCCAGGATCTTTGCATTCACGTTAGTCATGGCTACTGGGCGAAATGATTCACATTTGGATCCCTCCCTCCCTGGTTTAGGCAGTATCATTATATATGCTTCTCTCAGAGAGGCAGGTAGCATTCCCTGTTCAATTGCCTCCTGACACATGGCTAACCCCCAGTGCACTTTCTAATCATTGTTGGTGCCCCTACCCTTCCTGGGGCATGACAGAGGAAAGTAAAATATACAGATATTGAATTTTCCAAGGGCTTATGAGGTTCTCCCTCATCCCAGCATGGATATTTTGTGAGCAGATTAGCCACTCCTTCTAAATGGTTTTCTCATGTTTAATTATGGCTACTTGCTGCGCTTTACATTTCCTTTTTACAAGGCTGGGTGCACCTGGCATGCATCATTGTTGGGCTGCGTATTCCCTCCAGACACAGGCATAGGGAGCAGGGTGCCCCCCCATCGAGGGAGCGGATGGCACTCTCCTTAAGATTCTGCTGTCCCAGGGAGATGGAGTCCTCAGGGACAGTTTATTTTCATGTTGGTCCCTAGGGATGGTGTCTCCAGGGCCAAACAAAATCTCAGGGAGGGTGCTCCTGCTTCACTGCAGCTGTTGTGTGCTTTGCGGAGCTGGCATTCTGCTTCTCTTTCCCACCCCCATCCAGGCATACGGGGCGGTGTCTGCGGTTGTGTTTGCTGCAGTGGAGTCATGTAGTTCTCCTTTCAGCTGAGCAATCCTCCGGCATAATCGCTCACAGGTCCAATTAGTTCTCAAGTGTCTCTCCCTTGTGCAGGGGTTTTCAAGTGGGAGTAGAAAGTTCTGGAAGATTAGCACCGCTACCACATGCTAGGGTGCCACATCATTCCACTCCTGTCCCAACCCTCCTGCACAGCTTTCAGGAACATTTGAAGATGGCAACTTCAAAATTGAAAATGGAAAGAAGCCTAGCAAGCCATTGCTGAAATGATGGTGCCATCTTATCCAGCCACCTAGAGGCTATACAAATTCTCATCACTGACATAGCCAGAAAAATAAAATAATGAGACTGATCTTACATGTTCTCTCCATTAACCCCCAAAAGGATTAGTTCAGGTGACAATACTACTTTTAAATTTAAACTTTGATCTAGGAATTTCCCAATTGCATTTACTAATGCTTCATGCTGTTGACAGGTCGAGAACATATAGATTATATCCGCTTCAATACTATTACAGCAAGGGCATCTAGTCCCTTCTTGTCCCCCCCTTAGCAGGCGTGTAGTACAATGAAAATATTGTTTTAAAATGTTGAGCTTGGGGTCCTGCTGAATACAGTATAGTCTGCCCTAGAGAGAGAGACTCCAAAAATATCTCAGGATTAGTATTAAGTTTATCCACCCATTTTTTCTCATTCTTCTCTAGGTCATCTTGCTTCAGAATAGCTAATTCTGCATAAATTCCCCTAATGGTACATTTCTCCGTATCTCTTACAGCCTCAATTGTTTTAACTTCATTAAAGCCGGTCAATCCCCCTTTTTTACTTTCCAAAAAGCTCCGTACTTGAAGATATTTAAAAAAATATCTAGTTTCCAATCCAAATTCGACCTGAATATCTCCAAATGTTCGAATTCCCTCCTTTCTGCAACCCATGCCTCTCCCACTCTAACATTACTCCGTCTGAGAAAATTCCAGGAAACATAGGATATCTATGCATTGGGGTACAAAAAATTAATCCTGCCTAGACCAGTTTTTCTTTTAAATGCCGCCCAGATATTAAATACTGCCTTCAGTGTCTTAAATCTTGTTTTTTTTATAGTAGCTAGGTTCACTATATTTCAATAACCAGTTTTGTGCTTCCTCCCCTAGCAATAATTTATAAACATCAGGGGAGCCTGCTTTTATCCATGGATCTTCAATAGTCCCTCCAAGTAGCCCCTGCATATATTGAAAGGCAGCTGCCCAATAATTCTAAAATCTGGTACTGCCAAGCCTCCCCTTTCCCTTGGTAGCTTCATATACCTTAAGGCACTACTTGTTTTCCCGTGTGCCCAGATAAACCTATTCAAGATATTCTCCAAAGTTAAAAACCACTGTTTCTCAAATTCCAGCGGGATAGCCCTAAAGAAATATAGCACTTTGGGTAAAAAACCATCTTTATCATGTTACACCGCCCTACAATAGACAAGTGGAGGTTGTGTATCCTATCAAAATCTTTTTTAGCCTTCCGAATTACTGGGGTCATATTTCTTTCTACCAACAGTTACAGGTTGGATGTAATAGAGATACCTAAATATGTTGCTACCTCAGCAACCAGGAAGTCCTCTAATTCCACCTTCCTATTCTTTAGTACCGGAGTCTTCTGTTGATTCAATGCGTAGCCCAAGATTATCCCAAATACCTGAGCTTCATTCTCTATTGCAGCTAATGCTGTGCAGGGATCAGGAGTGACCACTGCGACATCATCCACGTACACTAGGATTTTAGTTTCTAGCCCGTGGAATTTCACTGATTTAATTGCATTATTAGCCTCCATTTTTCGAATGTATAGCGCAAATAGCAGGGGTGAGCAGGGACAACCTTGCCTGGTGCCCCGTGTAATTGTTATTGGTGCAGTTAGCCCCCCATTCAATCTTAATTGTGCTACAGGTGCTTTATAGAGAACCTGTATCGCTCCAAGAAAGGAATTCCCAAAACCGTACCATTTCAAGACCATCCATAGATGGTTCCAGGAGACCCTATCGAATGCTTTTTCGGTATAGAGCAATATTAGAGCCATAGGGTCTCCTGAGACCTCGGCAGCATCAAACAATGTTACTACGTGTATGGTCGGTAGTTCCCCTCCCAGAAATAAAACTGTGTTGGCGCGGGTGAATCACCTTCCCAATAACATAATTCAGACGAGTCCCCAGGGCCTTAGATAATATTTTAGTATCACTATTCATTAACCTGATTGGCCTATAGGAGCCTGGTTCTCTAGGTGACTTACCCTTTTTTTAAAAAAATAGTGATAACTGCCCCGGCCCAGGACTCCGGAACCGAGTTCCCCTGCTGAGCTTGTTGAACAGTATTAACTAAATCTTGCCCAATTACCTTAAGAAAAGTTTTAAAAAATTCCAATGGGATCTGATCTGGACCGACTGCCTTACCAGAGGGGAGACTGCTAATTGCGCCATAAAACCTCCTCCATAGTCAATAAGGTTTCCAGTGTCTCCTTATCTTCAGATGGTATGGACTGTATGGGAATATCCCTCAAATACTCTAAAATCAGGCTCTATATGAGGAAAGGGCAGAAATGGAAGAAAGCTTGGCAGGTGTATCTGGGCACCAATTTACAGATGGAAGGAAACATTTTATCACAGCCGTTGACCCTTTAAGAGACAGGGGTGGCAATAAAAAAGTTGTATCGCGAATGAGAATGCAGTGGCAGTAGTTTGCTAACCTTCAAAACTGCTTTTTAACTCTATCAATGGATTTGTAAATAGAGCTCTACCTCATTAATATTAAAAGGCATGATTTTGCAAATCCTGCGGTTATAGATACGCACAAGAGTTGCAGCACAGAAATATTCTCAAAGATCAAACCAGTCACTGTCCAAAAACAGCATCTGGTTTGTGACCTGACATTTTGCATCAGGCTCTAAGTATCTTGACATACTTCTGCGTGAAATCATCAATATAATAATCGCCCAATAGCCTAACTGTATATTTGGAGAGGAGGAGCAAGCACTTCTGTGTCAAACATGTCACTTGTAAATACAAGTGTGGGCAAATCATGAAGCAAACAGGGCATGCCAGGCAGCAACTGGGAGCAAGCCAGTTTGTACGAGTATAAACACTGAGCCACAATCATGCACACACCAAGCCCACCCAAAACTTTCACACAGCTGCTGAGGAGTAATGCACACAGCAAAGGCAACATCCTGCTAAAAATGCTCAAGCAGGATAATAGTCTCAGACAGGGTGTTCTAAACATCATCGCTGCTTAGAACCAACCCCACGGAATTGAATAAAACCTCAAAAGTACCAGACTCAAAAAACGCACTTCTTATGTGCAGTTGCCTGCCCGCAGCACCAGGTTTTCAAACCTTGAGCGAGGGTGTAGGACTATCATAGACGAGAGCAATGGCTAATGCCTCACAGGTAGCCCAGTTGGTTCATCTGCCAGCAGCCTATCAAGCAGTAGTAGCATGAAGGTTGTGCCTCACACAGTGATGATGTTTCTTTTCCCAGTAGTGGCGATGGACAGGCAACACTGGGTGCTTAACAAAACAAGCAGCAAATCGGGCGGGAGCTGGGGCACGGAACAGGTGCCCCCTGAAAAGAGCGTCTGACATTTGATCTCGGTCTTTGAATGCTCATGAAATGTGATGAGATAAGATCAGGATTTACAGGGCTGTCAGAGCTCAGAGTAACTGAAAACATGAGCCTTCGTGTTAAGTGTTCAAAACAAACAAAAAAAGTAGATCCTAAAACACTATCTAAAATGAGAGCAGTGGATGCATAGTAGTGATTGGTCCATGCTCTCGGGGAGGGCTAAACACAAGACGAAGCATAACGCATGCATCCCATGGCAAAATGAGGAGAAAGAATAGTAGAGCGACAATGAAGCCAGCAAATAGGAAGCTTATAGGCGGGCTGAAGCACACAAAGTATATACAACATGTCTCTTTGAGACACCGCATGCGCTGTCTAGAGCGGAGACCTAAAAGGGGAACGCATGGATGAAATGGATGGAGTTGGACAGAGGCTGATCAAAGACTCCCACCGGGGACTGACATGAAACAATGGGCTCTAAAGGCCTGCCCAAAGTATCATGGATATTAGAAATCTTGTTATTAAGAAAATTGAAATTGATTCACATAGTACTGTAGAGGGTTCAGTAATATCCTTAACAACAGTAGCTGTGAAAACATGTTGCACAATCTTAAACATTTCCTTAGGCTGGCTGTCAGCAGAAAAAATCAAGTGAGAGAAATATTGAGCTTTTGCAGATCTGCAGAGGGATTTAAATGCTTTTAATTCAAGATAATATTTTTTTTATTGTCAGGATCATAGTCTTTCCTGCAGCTCTGCTCCAGAGCTTTAGAGTGCTGTTTGGCATGGTCAGCTCAGGAGAGTGCCAGGGGACTAACAGGGACAGTTGCCTAGATTGAAATAGCTTCTCAGGTACCACAACACCCAGTGCAGAGCTAAGAGAGTGGGAGAAATGTGAAACATTTAAATCAAAGCAACTAGGAGGATCCACCTGTGAGTTACACATAAGGCATATTGATGAGAAGTTTTTTCACATGTGCCATAAATGTCTATGTCTGTAGTACATGTACATGTATCTAACTGATTTGTAGCAGCTTGAAACAGGTGGGTATTTCTGCTTCTCCGAACTCCAGGAGAGAACCTCTCCAATTATCATCTGGCCCTCCCCCTTGTTTACCTCACATGCTGTTGTCATATGGTAGATCATATCAGGTGTGTTAATCACATGAGATTTGTATATCTGGAAAGTGTTTCACTACCCAACTCCCCAATCGTAAGTTTGGCTTCAATGCATGGTGTTCAAGTGTACAAGATATGGTTGAAGGATGTGCCTTAACTTCAAAACAATTGATTATTCTTGAGGCCTAACTCAAGTTGTGAAATCAACGTCTTAAAAACATTTGCTATGTCATATCTCTCAGCCAAGAAATTCCCAGAATGATGTTTGTTTGAAGTATGTGCGCACCCACACAGAAGACTCCCTCGTCAGTTGTCCAAGTTATTTGTCTTTAGCGTTTCTGACCAAAGCTTAAACACTCTCAGTGTGGTACCCGGCCCCAAATCAACTCTTAGATCTGGCCTTGAATTACATACCAAGCTCTTTCCAACCAGCAGTATATTAAAATATTTTGTCAGCCATTCCCAGTTCTCCATCACATTTGGGTAAAACAACCATTGGTAACTATTTCAATGGTTGATGATATTGTGCCTTCTGCCACACCTCAAAACACCTCATGTGAAAACCCAAACAGAAACCATCAAACAAAGGAACATTCTAGAATGCCTATTGTTGGCGATTGTTAGAGATGTAGGATTGGATATAAAGACCTGGGGGTTTTCTGTACACTCTTTGAGGTGTGGGAAGCCCCACCAGGAGAAAGAAAAAAAATATGTGAAGATGCCAGTGTGAGTTCAGGAGTGAGTGGAGACATTTGAGAGAAAATTCTCCTGGAACATGGTGAGAGGATAATGAGGTATATTTTAGCATTTGTGAAACCCACACACAGGATGATGGTACGGGTATTCTAAACCAACCAAACAATGATAATTTGAACAAAGATATGCTTGAATGTTTTATATCATCTTTTAAAAATCCTAAGGAACTGCTATTTAACTGTTGCCAGTTTCCCATGGAAAGTAACACTGTAAGCGAAAACCCAGACAGGTGTCAAAATGGGACGAGAAATCAACAGGTGACCTGTACCTGCAGAACCACTTCCGAAAACCCTCCAGTGGCCAAGGCGTGTGCTTAGAGAGTTTCATGCTGGATTACACAGTAACGTTTGTAAACTAAACCAAATGACATCACTGAGCGCCTTCTGTCGTGTTGCCATGTGAGTTAGCAGCATGTCCTTGGCAGGAGACGTTGCCTTTAATAACAATACTTTCTAACACACGTAGGGGGATATTCTCAAGAACGTGTGATAATCATTGCAAAATTAGCTTAACGCAACTCTGCACATCGCAGTCTATCGCGACAAAATAACAGTGTTAACGTTGTATTCCCAACCCGGCGGCACCATGCGATAGTCACATGATAGCGTGCCAAAAGTCCGCACAAAAATTAAATTGAACGTGCACAAGTCACAGGCCCTCGATCTCTCCTTGGGGTCTGAGACACTGGGGATGCTACAGCGTTCTTACCCGATCCAGTGGGCCCGCGACTCCATTTCTTACTTAGGATTGCAAGTCTCCGCTACTATAAAAGCCACCAGAACTACGAACTACATGGCAATCCTGCGACAAGTCCGTGAGCCCCTTCGGAAATGGAGACCACATTTTCTTTCATGGTTGGGCCGTATAGCGCCTGTGAAAAGCGTGATACTGCCCCAAATTCTCTATCGACTCCACACGCTTCCACTGGTGCCACCGAAAGGGGTCATTCGTTCGCTGCAACGGGATATAGAACGCTTTGTCTGGCGGGATCAAAGGGCTCGGTTACATTGGGAACTTACCTATAGAGACCTGGTCGAGGGGGGTTTGGGAGTCCCTGACCTTCTAGCCTACAGGCGGGCGGCCCAAATGAGAGCACTGGTGGAGTGGTCCTGCCCGGAATTTGAGAAACACTGGTTATTTATGGATAGGTCTCTTGCTGGCCAGACTCTATGGTGGGGTCCCCTTCCTTGTGCGCGCAGGGCGACCACGCAATTTGTACCTCTCCAAGGTGACTCGCCCTATTCTGTTGGCCTGGGACATGGTTGTGGCTTCTACAGGGCTTACGATGTTCCCGTCCCCGATCACACCTATACCACAAAACCCTGACTTCACGCCAGGTCTTGACCCCGGGGCGGTTTCACCACTGGACCAAAGAAGCTTTCCGCTCTATAGGTCATCTTTTCGATCTTTCGGGACCAAGCTCCTTTTCTGACCTTTGTAAAGAACAAGGCATTCCAGAAACGGAGCGTTATCACTACCTGCAGATTCGACATTGGGTTCTCCACAGTGCTATGCGGGAGGGTGCGGAGAGACCCCTTACTCCATTTGAGAAGTGGCTGCTCACATGACATAGTGACCTACGCTTGATGTCGGACTTATATAAGTTACCAAATGCTCTTATGACACTGGGAAGACTCCCGGCCAACTACGATGGGAGGGGGAGTTAGGTAGGGCCCTGACGCAGAAAGAATGGACTGATATCTATTATAGGGCCCGATGCACAGCACGTATCGCCTCTGTTGAGACTGCCACTAAAGTGGCCACTTATTGGTACCTAACTCCTGTAAGACTTCATAGAGCTAACCCTTACCGAAGCACACAGTTTTGGCGAGCCTGTGGTTCGCTGGGTACCCTTACTCATTTGCTGTGGGAGTGTCCTTCCCTGGGGACATATTGGCAACGGGATCCTTGATGACGTGGACTCCCACTTTGACACCCAGATCCCCAGATTCCCAGTATATGCTCTTCTGGGCCTCCCTAACACCATCACCTTTCCCCTTAAATCCCAGTGGGGTAAACAGATGGCGCTCGCCCTAGGGGCGGTGGTCCAAAATGTTCTGACTCACTGGGGTACCAAGATGGTCCCTTCATGCCTCGGATGGCTTCATAGACTGTGTTCCATTTTGGGAATGGTAAAGATCTCCCTTTCGCATGCTCATCCAGGGCTTCCTTTCATGATCTGTGGGCACCCTTTCTCACGTTACTGACATCAGAGTTCACAGAACTCACCTGCCCCAAATACTTGCGACTACTGAGACTTGCGGACCCGCCCAGACAACCTGCTCCCAACACTTCCACTGTCTAGCGTATGTCATATGGACTTTCCCTAGATTGTTTTTAATATTCCCATCTCATAGAGGTATGTTCTATACTGGGGAGGAGGAGAATGGGGAGGGAGGAGGGTGTTTCTACTTTTACTACTTTTGCTTTTTGCTTGGCCGAACATAGCAATGCGATTGCCGAGTTGCACCTTGATGACCATAGAGCACACTGGCTCGTTCGTTATTTTTTTTGTTTTGAAAATCAATAAAAGAAATGTAAACTAAAAAAAATTAAATAGACGCCGAAAAAATGCGAAACCCGAACACGAAAAAAGTTGCGATGCCCCAAATCGCGATACAAAAATCAGCGACAACCAGCAACAGGCCTGAAATTCCCATGCGTCATGCGGGAAAATGCACTATAAAAGCAGCAAAAAAACCACACCTAAACCAAAATAAACTGCGGAGCACCATGGACGCACCCAGGCCGAGTGCAGAGGACGACTCAAACCCCACAAGCCCCACGGAGGACCAGCCAGGAACCCCGTGTTCGAGGAAGAGCAAGGAGAAGAGGAAGACGGGGTTCAGTCCGCAGGAAAACCGGATCATCATCACGGAGGTGATACAACACTACCAACAACTGTTCATCACCTTCACTGTGACATTGACAACACAAAGGGAAATATGGCAGTCGATCGTGAACAACGTGAATGCAGTCGGAGTGTCGATGAGGTCAATGGAGGAGGTCAAGAGGCACTGGCACGACGTGAACGGCCAAACCAAGCAGAAACTCGCTGCCAACAGGAAGGCAGCAACGGCGACTGGAGGTGGGAGTCCAGCACCACAGGAGGAGCTGGATGAGCTGGAGGAAATGGTGGCCACAGTCATCAGAGAGGGTGCAAGGAGTTGGTAGTCCAGCCACAGCTCGATACGAACTGACCCAACAGCAACAGGGTGAGTAACGACCAGAGTACAAAAACCATCCAAGAGCACAAATGACCCAAGTCGCCAACATCTCTGCACCGCAAAAGCACACAAGTCAAAGGCACACCGCCTCAAAGGGATAAGGAGACACTAAATCAGAGCTGTAGGGGAGATTCTCCCACAATGCAGCACACACACATAGCAATCACATCACATCAATATTGATGTGACTGTGGTACAAAGTGCAACACTTTCACTACAGGACAGAGGACACAACTGGTGGCACTTGTGACAGAAACTGGCCAATCACATCTGGCATAGGAGGCAACTGTGAGGTGATAATGTACGAGTACAACCTCACATCCGTCATGTAGTTGAAATGTCCACTGTCTCCCATCAAATAGCCAGCTCACCCAAAACAGTCACAGTGTACATTGTCACGCTGTCTTTCTGGTAACATGTGCAATGTGTCAACATACATGGAACACGCTGTTAACCTGCATGTACCCTTTACATTGCAGAGAGACAATCAACACCTCTTGCAGAGCAGACCAGACATCCCTTCACTGATGATGAAGGGGACCCCCTTGCTATCTGTTCCGACACCCTCCAACGGGTCGTGGACAGCCTCCACATGCCGCCCCAAGGGGCAGGGCAGCCCAGCTGCATTGAGGTGAGCCCACCCCCTGCACAGACCACACAGCAGGAAGCACCCACCACCACGGCTGGTTCACAGCACCTCACGGAAGGACACACGGCATTCCAACGCCGTGTGTTAGACTGCCAGAAGGAGCTGGCTGAACAGGTGCGGGTGGGTTTCGACCTCATGGCAGCCAAACTGGATGCCATACGTGGGTGTATAAGCCCCATCAGAGACCACTTACAGTCCCTATCGGACACACGCAGTCCGTTCCATGCTCTACAACAGTTTTTGCCTGACCTCGCTGGAGCCATTACTCGGATACAAGAACTGTCTAGTCAGACAGGCTCCAGCGAGGACAGCACAGAGTTGGCACAGCTTCAGAGGACAATGGAGAACATTGAGCGAATGCAGGCTGGAAGGATGGCTGCCACGGCTGAACACCAGCGAGATGTAGCTTGGATCTTCCATGCCCTGCAGATCCTCATCTTGCCATTGCTGCCACAGAGCCTGGCCCAGATGACTGCTGCAGGAACTTTGACACACACATCGCCGCCCTCTGATGTGTCAGTGGCACACAATGATGCGGCCATTACACCTCCGCACCCTGATGTGTCGGTGGCACACAGTGGTGCAGCCATAACATCACCACACACACCTGACACACCAAACACAAAAGACTTATCAGAGGAGTAAAATATGGATGGTAATGACTGTGTGACAAAGGAGGTTGTAGCATTGATCCCCGCCATATTGCCTGCTCCTGCCTGGTTCATCCCTCTGCATCATGCCCTGGAACAACACCTTCCACTGTCCCCCGGAACACTCTGCAACATTCACCTGGATCCCGACATGGACTGCCATTTCTGCTCTGGTTACCAATGGCATAGCAATCAGGCTGCGGACTGAACTCTTCTTCTTCCAAGTAACTTGTCATTCCCCAAAGGACTCTGGTTGGCCCTCCACTGGGCAATCATGTAACGTGGGCTTTGCATGGCCATGTACCGCGCCAGCTCCGACACTCCACAGAATGTGAATAAAACATTCCAAATCACAGAGATGGGTCATGTCTATGTTCAATCAAGTATGACAGTATGGATGAATGTATGGACATTGATTGCACAAAAAGGTACACCCTGGGAAATGACATCAATGCGCATGTTTGAGCCTGACCCACATGGCCAATTAGATGACTGTGATGGTGTGAACAAGCTGTGGCCTCACTGCTCATGAACACCAATCTCGCAAACCCCCAACGTAGCCCACGTCCATGTATTAAATAGGGCTGTTTGCAGAAATGGCAAATTCTGTAGCAGCCCTGAAGTAGTGTCCCCCATCACATGTGAGAACAGACCATCTCTTTGCGTACCTACTCACACTCAACTGTGTGGACACAGCCTGTTTTGATGGATCACATTGATACACATGACAAGAATTTGGACACCAAACTCACATTGCTGTAGACACGTAAGAGCACAGGTTTACCAGCAACTATCCCAACCACAATGTCTGGCTCACAGAGGTGGAGCTGTCAATGGGCACTACCTCCCTGTGTACGGACAATGCTCATTGAGGCACACGATTTCTAATCAACACTCATCACAGTTGAACACTAGTGAAGTTGCATAGACTTTATTAGCATGTGTGTGTCAGTATGGGCAAGAGAAGGGCCACAACATGCAGACTAAGGCTTCAGACACTAACAGGCAACATAGGAACATGTAGAGGTGCAAGAAACGGGGAGGCAAAAATAAACCCCAATCATTAAGGATGGCAACATTCTCAGCCCAACTTTGCTAGCTGAACGAGTCATGTGATGTTTGGCGTCTGCTCATTGCCCCCTGTCAGGGGACACGACTCACAGCCCATGGGATCTGCATAGTGCTGTACCACCGGACTGCGCAGACTGTCTGCTCTGCTGACAGTGAGCAGGTGAAAGGTTCCAACAAGGTCACATGTAGCACTACGTTGCCATGTGTGTACTCTCCCTCCTACAGTATGTCCGACGATTTAGGAACGTTGCTAAACGACGCTGTGCAGTTTCGCCCATGGGACTGCCTCACCTTGCACAGGTGTGTGTCAACACGCTTAGGTGCACACACATGCATTCTGAGTCCAGTCAAATGCAGACATGTCCACTATTGTGGTGGGATATGTGACCATTCCTCAAAGATGCAACAAGGTGTTGGGACCTGTGCTCTGGGTTGCAAGGAGTTGTGGCTGCAGGAACGTAGTTACTCTTCCATGAATGCCAGCGCAGCCTCATGGGCAATCAGTTCCAAGAGTACATAGTTGTCGAGTTCAACGAACACGAGGGTGTGCCAATCCATTAACTGGTCTGGACAGATGTGCTCCATCCACGCCGTTTCACCAATCCGCAACACAGCCCAATAGGGGAGCGCCTAGATGTGGTCACTGCACACAAGGACCTGTGCAATCTCACATAAACAACTGCCAGCACGTACGCAAAATATCAAGGCATCCCATGCACGGGTATCACGGTTACACTCCTGTTCGTGATCCAATAGGGGGCGCACACACAAGGCATAATGTGGTTCAGCTACTGTTGTGTTGGATAGGCAGACATCCATGGGCCACTTGAATGTGCATGATCGACAGTGGAACCAGGGCTGGACGCAGGTGACGTACGCAAGACGGAAGCTCAGATGGTAACTGATGCGCAACACTGCCAGTGGCAGTGCTCCCAACAAATGCAGCATGCGTGCATGGTCCTGTTCCACGTGACGGGGTTGGTGCATGTGCCCGGGATGGCCTGCCATTACGTTGGTGGGTCTCGTAGAACCGGCACTCTTCTGACCTGAGGCAGTTATGTGGATGATATGCCACAGCTCGGAGCAATGATTCCTATGTGTGTGCAACGTTTGGAAGAATGGGTTGTTGTGTACGATAGTGTCAAGGGCATCCCATGCAGGGGTACCACAAGCATCTGTATGTGGGGTGTGGATAAGTTGGTCTTTCATTAGCACAGTTTGTGGTGTGGGAGTCATCATCATCTGCCATGATATCCCTCTCAGGGGGTGCCAGCCGCATTCAAGACCAAGGTCAGAGGTGCAGATGTCCTTCCGCCTTATGTATTGAGACAAAGGAGCTTTCATCCCTAATGTTTGAGTGACTACTGCTTGCATTTTGGAAATGTGATGTGGCTTTAGCGCTGCAATTGAGGCCAGGCCATAGGCTTATGGTGCACCAATAGCGATACACACACACCAGTTGGCATGTAGAGCCAAGAGCCCAAGCGGCCTTGCGCTCCTTGTACAATCTCTCTCCCTCTCTCTTTCTCTCTCTCTCTTTCTCTCTCTCCATCACTCTTTCTCTATCTCCCTCTCTTCTCTCTCTCTCTCTCTCTCTCTCTCTCTCTCTCTCTCTCTCTCTCTTTCTCTCTCTCCCTCTCTCCCACTCTCTCTTTCTCTCTCTCTCTGTCCTTTGATGAGCGCATGACACACCTTCTCTTGAATTTTGTCTTCCAGGCTGTGCCCTACTGATTGTCAAGTGAAGACCCGCTATGACTCTTCCGAATAGTTGTTTTGAGTTCTAGTTGAATTAAATTTTGTTTTGGGAATTCCAATGATGAATGAATGATTCTCCATTTTCTGACCACACATGAATGTTAATTGTTGTAATTGTGCGACATCACGAATGTTTTGTTCAGGATTTCCTAATATTGATGTGCAGTATCTTTGTCCAGGGTGGGGGGGGGGGGGGGTGCGTGTTGTGGCCCTCTTTGGTGTCCGAAGTGCATGATCAGTATCTCCATGGCGTCTGTTGTTCTTCAGGTGTGGCTCTGGGTTGGGCTCCCTCTTCTGGTGCAGGTTGTCGTACGACTTTACACCAGGTCAGAGCAGGTGTTAAATCCCTGCTGCTAGCGCACCTTATCGCATGTTTTGTGATCTTATTGCCGATCTGGCTGGTGGTTGAGAATGTTGTGAAGTGGTGTTGTCGCGGCTTTTTGCACGGGAAAGCCTACTCTGCATCCCATTAGCGTTAGTTGACGGCGTCATCTGTGGCAATGTTTTTTGCAGCTGCTATTGCAGGTAATCTGGTGATGTTGGCTGTTAGCACCAGCTTGTGAATGGGGCGATGAATTTATCACCACTTTGGATGCGATAACGTGCCGATAACTCGGCGATAAGTCCTTGAGAATATGCCCCGTATTCCTTAATGTCCACTGATATGTTACATGACCAAGTTTTGATGCCGTTCCTGTATTAATCAGAAGTGTTCATTGCCTTAATATTCATACTAAGACTCATGAATCTCTTAGGCCCCAAACCATTCTTTTTAGTGTTGTTTCCAATGTAGCATTCAGATGCATGATTTTCAGCAAGTAGTGCGAGCAGCAATATGTTTATGTATCACTATCAGTGTCCCAAGGACTCCTCACATTCTTCTCATGAGAAGATTCTGCCTCATGCTCAGTTTAGTTGAAGTAAAAGATTCTATCGCCTGTTCCAATTGACTTATATTCAGATTAAAGTGTATTTTATTTTTGAACTTTTATATGGCGCAAACTCGACTCGACCCGAAGGTATATTCCTGAAAGAACACTGCGGTCAAAAGGAGCCAAGCTGGTCTTGGTGCCGCGCATAAGTAAAGCCCGATGGGGTGGCAAAAGCTTCATTTACGGTGCAGCAAAAGCTTGGAACGATTTGCCATTCCATTTAAGAAACACTATGGATCTTTTGTCCTTTCGTAAAGGGCTAAAATCGTGGCTTTTTTCACAATGAGTCGGTCTTTTAATTTTCGTCTTTTACCGCCAGCAGTCTCAGAGGATCTAGATAGCGCCAGGACACCTCCGGGTTTTTGTTGTGCCTTACAAATGTCATTATCAAGGTATAAGAGCTCTTTACATGAGCACCAGTTGCTACAGACGGACACAATGATTTTGTTAGGCACAGGGAGATTAAGTGATTTGCCCAGAATCGCAGGATGTTGAGCGTCCCTGCCGAGAGCCGGACCCAGTTCCCCAGCTTTGAGGTGGACGATCTAGCCGTTAGGCCACATCCTCTCCCTTAAAGGGTATAAAACCCTTTGTGTAATCTGAATCGTACACAAAGCAATAACTTGGTGGGTGTGCATGAACATTAGCAACGTATTTTCAACATTTTGAAATTCAAGACACTGTAAGTGGTGTAATGAGGTAAACTGTGTCAGGAATCCCCATGTTTTTAAGGCAGTAGCAGAAGGGATGTTTTATAAGATTGTGTGGGTTATTCTGATAAATAAAATTCTTGTTTACTCAAGATTAATGAAAAAACACAGAAAATTAGTACTATTAAATAAAATCTAAAACAC
Organism: Triturus cristatus; assembly: GCF_964204655.1. Lineage (NCBI taxonomy): Eukaryota > Metazoa > Chordata > Amphibia > Caudata > Salamandridae > Triturus > Triturus cristatus. Next base: position 1,400,525,648 of record NC_140589.1, read on the forward strand.
TAAAAGAGTCAATATATAAAAAAAGATGAATTGCAGAAAAATATGTATATATGCACATACACAGACATTATTTGAGTTCATGGGAAAGGCAATATGGTAAGAAACACGGAGAGATTTTGCAGTGAATTTCATACATGGGTCAGAATACACTTTCTGTACCCTTGTACATTGCAAAATTATGCCATAATTGTCTCAATGTCAGCTTAAAAACAGTACATCCTTCTACAAACCTAATCACAAGGCACACCTTCATGGAAAGAAAACAAACTGCAAATCCATTCGCATTATTCTTTGACCTTAAGCTATAGATTCTAAGAGGCAGTAGACAATGGGGACTCAATTTCATCCATGTGGGTATCTTGTTTCATCCACATTGCAGATTTTATTGTATGCGTGATGTTGTTGCATCTTGAAACAAACCTTCAACAATTATTCAAGATCTAGTACTACCAACTACACGTTGTCAAATATACTCCATTGTTACTCAACTCATTTTTAGACAAGACATTAAAGATCAGTATAGAAAGAATAGTTTCTGGCACACGGCAGAGATGTGCCCATGAACGTAGAGCTGACAGCAGGTATATAGATTAACCAGAGTACATTCTAAAGGCCTCGTTCAGAAGGTAATTGCGCCGCCGGTGCATCACTTTTTTTTGACACACTGACGGCAAAGTGTGCCTGCCCATATTTACAAGGTCACACAAAGTCACCCTGCATGACTATTCATGGCCTTGTAAATACGGGCCCCTATCACGCATTACTCTGTGTGAAACGGGTGTTCCGTGGGTGTTCCCGCGCAGCATCCATGGAACCTGACACATTCCCAGGGAAGGCGTAGGAGTGGCGCATCGAGGAGAAATAAAAAAAAAATGACTAGTTTTTTACTCTTTCAATGCATGCTGCATTCTATATTTATGCATGAAAGTGTTCCTTCTTGCACAAAATTAATCATCCCAGCAACACAGGCACCCTTGCGATATGACGCAATGGTGCATGCGCTGGAGCAATTGTGTGACAGCGCAGGGGAAAGCACACGGATGCGACGTATTGTTGTTAAGACAACGCACCCTTGTGCTTTTAAAATTACATGGCTTGTGGCGCCGCAACATTTTTTTTGTAAAGGAGGCCCTAAGTCTGACTGATCACTTTATTTGGTAGCTGCTCTATGGCCCAGTTCACACCAGCACACTGTGATTTCTGATAGTCTACATATGTTTTGACACACTGGAACAACTTTTCAGATTCCTAGATGTCCTCTGTATATCCCTCATAAAGTTTATTGACATGAGGATGCTTACCAATTTCCTTTAATAAACTAAATATTCACTCTCAGGATAATTTGATATCCTGCTGAATTCCTATTTAAAAGAAATGCATCCCCTTAATTTATTTTCTTTTGCTAATACTCATTATTTGTATATGTAACATATTAACAAGGCAGTGGCGGCTCGCATAGGGCGTGCTGCGGGGCGGTGAGGTGGGGCGGGGGAGTAGCAGGGGTAGTAAATTCGGACTTCCGACGGAACGGAGGAAAGTAATTAATACTTTCCTCCGTTCCGTCGTATGTTCGAGTTTACTACCCCCCCACCCTGCAACTCCCCCACCCCACCCCTCCGCCCCGCAGCACATCCTATACGTGCCGCCACTGTAACAAGGAGATTTCTGGCACAGTATTCTTGGACACCATTGACTACTGTCTCCAGGTGCATGGTTAAAATGACTATATCGTCTCAGTCATAAAATAGGCACACAGTTTTCCACTTTTACTGATTTATTCCCATAACTGCTTAACAAAAGTAATCTATTTCTTTGTGTGTATTTGTTTTTAAAAAGTGAAAAATGTAGAAGTTGATTAATTAGTTTGTCTTTTTGTCCACTCCCAGTACCAGCCTCACAGGAAGTTAAAATAAAGTAATATAATTTCCTGATACATGCATTGTACAGAGCAAATATCAGATTTCATAACCCAATTTTACAGTACTCAGGAAATGACTGTGAGGTCATAAGCAGAGCACGCTGCGGGCACAAGTTCTAGTTAGCTCAGTAAAGTATAACTGATGAATGTCCGTGTTTGTTTTTTCAGTTAAAATGTTACATTTAAATTGACATTTTCACCTATCTATAATGTCATTTTAACCTTTGTTTTCTTTTCAGTGAATGTTCTAGTTTTTTTTTATGCACGGTAAGATATTATTACCATACCTAACTATAACATCACTTTATCATTTGTTTTATAGTGAATTTCTAAAGTTTTAAATGTAAAGTAAGATGTTATCACCATACTCCACCCCCAGGAGGCAGCCAAAGCCTGGCCATGCATGACTTTCATCTGTGCATGGTGTGGAGTTGGATGCAGGGTATGGCTCGACGTGAGGCCCTGCATCCACTCCCCTGTGGGGTGCCAACTCACCACAAAAACCCACTCACATTTATTTTTTGTAATTCATTTTCCCAGTCCCTCTGGAATCCTGCAGGAGTCTTGGGGGATCATGGCGACCCCCCCAAAAACATGTTGTGGCCAGTCAATCAGGGTGCAAGCATAGTTAATATAGGGCATGAGTTATAGTTACTTGAGATAACAATAACTAGAGAAGTTCAGTGGTTTTGTTTGTATAAATATTTTTTTCAGTGAATTTCTAAATTCTTTTTTAAATTTTAAAATAAGATATTATCATAATTCTTAACAATAACGTTATTTTACACTGTGTTCTTATCAATGAATGTCATCGTTTTTTTAACGTAAAAAGATGTCTATCACTGTGCTCCTGTTCCTGTACCCAACGTGCCCATGGACACTCTACTCCTCATAGCGCATGCTCTCCAGGCCCTGTGTCCAACCCCCTGCAGGTATCCTAAGCCCCCACAGCGTACTGCCTTCAGGCCATGCATGGTGTGGGGTTGGATGAAGAGCCTGGCCTGAAGCCCAAAGTCCTGCTGTGCCTGGCCTATGGGCGCAGGTCTGCACAGCTGACTATGTGAAGTAAAATTATCAAAAGTCGTAATTTTAAGTAAGGCAGACCTACTGACTTTGTCAAAGGGTCAGAACACCAAAATAGAAAACGTGGGAATATTGGCTTTATCAAGGGGTCAGCACAACAACATATATAAAGCAGATGTTTTGTCAAAATGTCACCAATAATTATAATCAAATGTATGTTTTATAAATTAACACATACAAGTGATTGACATAAAATGTGTTTAATAAAGCCTGGTTAATAAAAAATCAACATGTCATTGAGTCTTTCTTATAAATTTCTTCAGGCCACTAATTGCAGCCATAGACCTAACCACGAGCGGTCTTTGCACTCCACTCGAAGAGCATACAGCTCCAGCTCAGGGTGCTTTAAAGAATATGGTAAGCTCCCCTGCATCCATTTTATGTATTAGGGTGCACTTTCCCTGTTTGCGCCTGGTGCACCTTAAAACAAGGTACATAGAATGCGCTGCGCCCAGGGCAGCCGGGAATTCATGCTGTCCTAGGGGAAGTGCATTCAAGTGAAATATGGAGCAGCTTTGAAGCAGTTGCTCCGTTTCTCACTGTGCAGGCGGCAACCTGCCTGCACTTTTAAGGGGGATTAGAGATCCCCTTGCAGGCGGGTGCCGTGAGTGACTGCACCCACCTGCAAGGGGATGTATGGGGGTCCATGGGACTCCCTTTCCCCCTCCAGAGGGCTGCTCTCAGTGAGCCATGAGTGACTGCACCTACCTGTAAGGGGATGTCTGGGGGTCCATAGGACTACTTTTCCCCCTCCAGAGGGCTGCTTTCAGTGGGCCATGAGTGACTGCACCTACCTGTAAGGGGATGTCTGGGGGGTCCATGGGACCTCCTTTCCCCCTCCAGAGGGCTGCTCTCAGTGGGCACACTGATAGTGCGCCACCTTTTAGGTGACACACTCTCAGTGCGCCTCCTGACAGATTCTTTGCCTTTGCACCCGCAATAGGGCGTGGGTGCAGAGGCTAAGGGATTTCCTCATTTGCATGGGCCATGCCCCATGCAAATGAGGGAACTCCCTCTGAAGGTAGCGCTGGCGCTATAGGTGCGCCAGTGCTATCAGTATTACAGAAGGGGCTGCACAAGTTTCTGTCGCCCATTCTGTAATACCAAAGTGCCCCAGGGCCACGCAAAGTGGGCACAAACGCCAGTTGTGCCCCTCGGGCACCTTCTGTAATATAGCCCCTGGAGTCATGAATCTAATGACCCAGGAAACTTACTGTATTTTTTTGTAAAAGTGCTGGGGGGCTGCAGCACTTCCTGCAGCCCCCACAACATTAAAACAGGTTTGGTGGTGCTCTAGCCCTTCTAGGGACATCATCAAGAGGAAGACATATAATAAAGAAAAGTTCTAGGGTAATATGCGTCGCTCCTTGCACGGAGCAGTGAATAATAAGTTAGCAGCTCCTGCCAATCAATTATAAGTCATTTTTTTGGGTGTCCCAGTGCCCCCCGGAGTATCCACATGGCCATATCTGCTGTGGACTGTGGAGCAGCCCCGCATCCCCCATCGACTCTCCGGCCAGCACCTATTCTGGGTTCAGGCAAGAGCCAGCTACAAGTATGCTCCTGCTCTTATCTCCTCTTAATGATCCTGACACCGACTCTTCACAGGAGGAAGAACATAGGGGCAAGTACATACAAAGCAGGGAGCTCAAGGAAATTTTGCTCACATACGTGAGAATCTTTCCTTTCTCGATTCATGATCATCTGTGGAAGGAGACAATTTTTTGGGTCAGTACAGGTGAAAAGAGCCCATGTCTCTTCGTACACAAAGCGATTCGGGGAGTTTCAACTTGAGAATTATCACATATAGAAAAAACAGTAATCCCTGCATAACTTTTCGGAAAAGTTTATGGGCGCATTGCCTTCTATTGGTATGATCATCTTCGAAGAGGCCTCTCCTTGGGATCAGGAAGATAAGAAGGTGGAGTCGGCTGTGAAAAGATCCACCTTTGCCTCCAATTTCTATACAAGGGCAGGAGCCTACTCCACTAATACAGTTAAATCCCTGCTACATGATTTTCACGCTCTTGCTGAAGGGTTTCATTAGGGTGAAGATATTACTTCCAGATTGTCCATCATGGAGCAACAGGTCAGATTTTTTGTCTGAAATTCCGTTTGACTCCTTTTCTGTGGCAGCTTCAGCTTCCAGGGCTTCCTTTTCTGCATGAAGTCACATTTGAATTAGATACTAGAAAGCTGATAGACATCCCTGGCCAGCCCCTTCCATTTTTTGGCGCAAAGCTGTTTAGTTCAAAGTTAGAGGATTTGGTCAAGAGGTCTACAGAGGTCCGCAAATTGATTGCTCCTGTAAAGCCATTAGGGAAAGGTAGTGGTTTTGATTTTAGAAAAGCTTTTGGCCGGTCTTCTTCTTAACAGTCTTCTAGTCCGTCCTTTCGTGGGAGGGGACGAGGCCGTGGCACTCCTTCCACTGACAAGTCCCAGCAACAACTCAGAGCCCTCTAAACCTCTTCAGTCACGCCAAAAGCATGACTATCTGGTTGGAGGGAGGATAAAGGCCTTTTGTCACTGAATAGGAGGCAGATAGAGTGGGTTTATGGCTCGTACAAGTAGTGGGAGAAGGCTACTGCATAGAATTTGCCTCCCCTCTACACAATAGACATCTTGCAATTTTATTGGAGGTCTTTCATACAAAAATCCTTGCCTTCTTGCTGTGTATAGAATGGATCGATGTAGATAAATGGGGCTTTCTAAATGCAACGGAATGCCGAATTTTAAGAAGTGTAGCCTCAGTTAATTCGGCATATTCCGCGACTGCCCTCAGGTTACAATTTGGATTGAGAAGTACTGGGCAACAGGGTCTCGTGGGGGTAGCACGTTGGGTCTTAGGTTTGGCATGGAGTGATTATGGCACACTAAGGTCTTTGCTTCAAAAACTAATTTTAGAATGTTTAAAAGACCAGTCATTAATTTTTAGAAATTTTATGACTGCGACTCATTTGCTGCAATTAGACTAGTCCTTGCTCTTGACTTTATTGCCGTATCAAGTAAAGGCCATCCTGAAACAGGCCACTTGTGATACAAGTTTCTCTAGGGATAGGGAAGCTTGCATTTTAAAGATGGGCAACCATCCGGCTATTGACTCCTGCTTGATAAATAAAGTACAGGCCTATATTTCTTGGAACTTGCTGCATGGAGTGCGCCATTTTTGGTTACTATTGCGGCAGGGTATGCTCCCTTTATATCCTTTACTGGCAAAATGGTACGTTTCATCACCGATCTGTAATTTGTGCAATAACGGCCTGCAAGATGTTAATCATGTATTATTTGTCTGGCCAGCATTGCTATTGTGTCAATGAAAATGGATGAGACCAATATGTATACAGCTATCTATTCTTTCGGCTTCAGCAGTAATGGAATCTCTTTATGATCCACCAAATGAAATGTTTTGTCATAGAATTTTTAACTTTTTAAAGTGTTTTTTAAACTTATACTAAGGTACATTAGATATGTAGGGAGTGGCTGCTAATACTTGCTCTGCGTGGTCGATTTTACTCTTTATCTTGTGATAGTATTTTAGGGTATATTTATTACCTTATGTTACTTACCTCCTAAACTTTTGCACTAAAGGCACGAAAAACACAGCAATATAACGTACATGACAAAGACATTATTCAGAAGACTCCTTTTACGTCCCTGATCTCTTGTGGGGAGGAACATCTTTCTGTGTTAATTTTATCATCAAAATAGAATCTTTGGACTCCTCGGAGTTCCGTAATCATAAATAAAATAAACGTGAAACTTGACTAATAAATAAACTTGAGTAGCTCACTAAGTCAGGATGGTGGCAAGGAAGACTATGACTCGGATTAATGAAGATTATCTGTAAATAAATGGGTAATTTCTACTTTTAACGTCTGCTTCAAAGTGGTGTTATATTTTTGTGCAAAACCCTATATACTATTGTTAGTAGATATGGGTTTTGTGGCAAAAACCATGTGTATTTGGATGGAAACATCCATGTGCTACCATGGAACGCCCCCTCGATGCAGAGTAACACTCAGAAGTGCAAAGCTCTACTTTCCCTTACTTTGAGGCAAATTTCCAGCACAAAACAAGCTTTCAGCTGGAAAGTAAATCCAAACAAAAACATTTTGCTCTGGTTAAGGGATGCCAACTGTTTGTAAAATGTGTGTAAGTCTGGCACTTAGAGTCTTTACTGCCATAACCATTGGCATCAGGCTACAACACGCTGCAGTTATGCCTTGTGTGGCTTTCTCTTTTAAACTAGGTATTTATGTATATAAGGATGCCCTCCTTCTATTACAACAGTAATGTACAGCATGGCCTTGTGTCAAAATAAAAGGGCAGGATTGCGCAGTAACTACAAGATACAGGGAATTCTTGACCTTCTCTCCTGCACCAGCGCACAAACAGCAGCTGTGCGCCAACGCAGACATCCTTGCACCATAGTGCAATGGTGCCTGTGTTGCAGGGATCAGGAAGGGACACCTTCCTGCACACAAAAAACATTAATGGTGTTTGGCTCCTTCTATGTGTACAGAATGCAGCACACCTAGAAAGAGCAAAAAACGAGGAGAAAAAAAATATTTATCCTCGTTGCATCACTGGATTCTGACGCATTCCCATGTTTACAACACTTTGTAAGCCGGGAATGCGTCAGGTTTCATAGATCTTGCTTGGAACACACACTGCTACACCCATGGAACACCCCTTTCATGCAGAGTAATGCATGAAAGGGGCCCATATTTACAAGGCCATGAAAAGTCATGCAGGGTGACTTTACGTGGCCTTGTAAATATGGGCAGGTGCGTCTAATGGGCGGCGCAGCAGGCTTGTAAATGAGGCCCCAGTTTTCATTTCATGAGCAAAGTAGGCTTTGCTTTAATTTTACGCAGCCCCAATCAGTGAGGCAGCTTGCAATTCAGTGGTATAACCTCTGATTTAGTGGTTTGAGCACCATAAATAAAAGCATACTTTTTAATATACGTTATTGTTAACCATCAATGCATGAGTTCCCGAACGGAGCCCAGTGCATGTGCCATGAAGTAATACTGGATGGCTTGCATCACATAACTTTAGAAATTACAGAATGCATTGTCATCTTGTATTTGTTAAGAATAATGTTTATTTTTAGAGAAAAATCTATACGTAGAACAAAAGTGTATCATCTGTTTTATGTCAACAGATGTTTGTACTGCATTGTATTGCCATTAATAAGGACTTAAATGACGTATATGTAGTCTACGAGGAAACTTCCAGCACACCAGGGCCATCAGTATTTTGCTTTTCAGAAGTAAACTGCCAAGGTGAAATCCCCTCCTTTGTATGATTTTGTGGCTCGGTGTCGCAAATTTCAAAACACAGCTTGGTTTCTACTGCCACAAACCTTTAGAATCTGTCATGCCAATTTTTTAATCAGCTGGCTTTAGTAATTCCTATCTATATAACACTAGTTTCAGTCTCCTCGGTTTACTATAGGATTTTTATTGTATTTCTTTGATGAAAGCTTATAGCTAGTAACAACGAGTTTAGAGAGATAGGTTGTTTTGTATTTATTTTTCACACTCATTGAAACTCTAGATGAATGAATGAATGAATTGGGTTTGTAAAGCGCGCAATACCCGAAAGTGTCTTAGCACTAAAGATAGATAAAAGACCCTATCAGCATAGTGCAATTTATTCTATTGTGTGCCTGGTTTAGGTGTTATTCAGATTCTTGTAATTCAGATCTTGTGCCATTCCTTACCACAAATACACCTTTACTGCAGAAAATCAATGATTTTTGTATTTTTCCCTATACTTTTCCATAGGGAGACCGGGCAGTTCAGGCACATACCGTCGCATGGTACAGTATAGGGAGAAATGAAAAAGTTTATTTATCTCAAAAATAAATACTGAAAATGTTTTCACGTTAAATATGAATGTACATTTATTTTGTAAATTTATATTAATGTAGGAAAAAACAAAAAATGACACACACTAGCAACTTCGTTTTGAAATAAATCTTTAATTAATCGAAATATATCAAATTGCATTTAAATAAGTTTTCTGCAGTTCAAATTAACAATAAATAGACACCTGAATATTATTTATGAAAAGTGATGCATAGAATGTATTCAAATTAAACTTTTCATATTTTAATAAAAATTATTGCTCCATTAGTTTTTACATTCAAAATATGGTATTAAAATATTTTATAAATAGATTTAAATATGTACTATTTTACAATTTTTAATATTAAATTATTTGTATTTATATTTGTAACTTTTTTAAAATAATCTAATTTAATTTAACATCATTTCCCTAGGTTATTTATTTTTAGGTCGAGGACTATCCGGTCTGCCGAAGGCAGAACCGGAAGTCAGAGATTTAATGTTTCCTAGAGTGGCTATTTAGCCCGCCTCTCTTTTTGCTTCTCCTCCATTGGCTGGCTTCCTAAACGGAGGCCAGCCATTGGAGGAGAGAGCCGTCCCTCCAAATAGGCTCCGTCTTTTTCAGATTCGGGGGCGTGTTCCTTGCTGTTCTTTCCACTTTTTAGCCACGCCCTTTTTAGAACAGCAGGAACACGCCCCCGAATCCGAAAACGCCGCTGCCTTTGTGCTTGTTATCGCTTGACCTGAGCTCTGCAACTTGATCTGCAGTTGCTGAGTAGGAAAGGGCAGGAAGGCAGCTTGTGAGAGGCGAGTCTCTGCAAGTATTGCGTTCCGGGGCCCTGGAGTGCCTCGTGCATAAGACAATAAGCGGACTAATAAAGTTTGTCACTACATCTTCGATTAACAATAAAAAAGCATATTAAAATATATCTCAAATACTCTCATTCATCCGCGCATTGCTTTTTCCCGGTGGCGTATATGTATAAACCACAGCTTAAATGACATTCAGTGTGTACAGCTGTGCTTTCTTAAATAACGAAATAATTTGTAAAAGGATATCGTAATTTTTCAACTTTCCATTAAAAATGAGTTTACACCTCTGAATCTGGCCGCCGCGCAGTGCCAGCGGTTCCTCGTTGTTTAAGTTTGTTTTCCCTCTACCTCCCGCTCTGGTTTCCTTGTTCCCCCAACAGCTCCCCCTAGCAGCGCCCCCCCCCCCCCCACCTCCGGGGGGTCAGCTCCTCGCAGTGTTCCTGTCTGATCTGCTCTGGGTCCCGCCCTCGCCCCCTCCCGGGTGTCTATCAATGTGGTGTCAATCAGCGGCGGCGGCTTCCTTTCATCTCCAGCCCTCCCCTCCTCCCGGCAGATGCGGGGAGGGGGAGCCCGGCGGGGGCGAGGAGGGGTGGGTGGGGGGAGAGCTGCACTTACAGAGAGACAGACCAGCCAGAGCCGGGAGGAGACTCAGCAGCGGTTACCCCTGGAAGGGAGGCTGACCACCAACCAACCTCGGGAGGAAAGTCTAGAGACAACCCCCTCAAGACGGGCGGGTGACCGTCTGACCGTCAACCTCGGTAGGGGAGTCTGGAGACAACCCTCTCAAGACGGGAGGCTGACCATCAGCCCCAGGAGAGGAGGCTGAACGCAGGCACTCTGAGAGGTGGACCACAAGTTCAAGAGGGGGGTCTAAAACAGCTACCTTGGGAGGCTATACATAACCACCTCAAAGGCAAGGCTGACTGACCATCAGTCTCACAGAAGAGGCTGGAGAGAACCACCTCAGGAGAAGAGTCTGAAAACCACATCTCAGGAGTGTACACAGGCTGAGGTACAACCACCTCCAGAGGGGAAGCTGACTGACACCATAAACCTGAGGAAGGGTGGCTGACGACCAACCCCAGGAGAGGAGGCTGAACACACCCATCTCAGGAGGGGGGGGGGGGCTTACCACAAACTCCTCTGGAGGTGAGGCTGAAAACAACCACCTCAGGAGACGAGGTTAAAGACAACCACCTCAGGAAGTGTAACAGACATCAATCTCAGGAAGGGAGACTGACTCTATGAACCTCAGTGGAGGCAGAACACAATCACTTGAGGAGGGGAGGACGAATAACAACCACCTCAGGAGGGGAGGCTTGAACACGGCTTGAAGTTGCTTCCTGCTCCGCCGGAAGCCAGTGGACTGCAAAAACTCCTCTTGGGCTTTGATGAGGAGCCTCCCCCCCCCCCCCCCCAGTGAGGAGTGCCATAATTATCGTACTTCATAAAGTCCCTATCCTTTGGGTTTCAGTATTACAAGTTAAGCCCATTGAAATGGGGCACAGCATGCAGATGTCGGAGCTTTCTGCACCAAAATCCATATGTCACTTAATTTTCAGCCCCCCCCCCCCCCCCCCCAAAGTAAATGTCAGCAGCAGGTTCCATCTGCTGATAGGCAGCTGGGGAAAGTGTCGGGGTGCAGACTTGATTGCACCTGGTAATTGCTAGTTGTGATAAATGCCACACGACTGGAAACTCTGATCCAATCAAATCCAATAGCGTTTGGTTACCAGTTTGTCTGAAATAATGTGAATGAACAGGCGAACTGCATAAACATTATCAGGCATTAAGGCCCTCCCTCTTGATACATTTCGGCAGGGTTGATCAGCCGAAATGTCTGGGTAAGCTGCGGATGTGCTGTTGTAGCTGCCAAACTTTTTAAATTCGGATGTGTGATCTAACAGTAATTTTTGGACGTACCGGAATTATATGGGGCGCTCGTAATGACGGCCCAAATGTCGATGCTTTAGGAAGAATCAGGGAGGGGACTGGAGAGAAAATGATACCATACAAGTACAAGGGGGGGACAAACAGGAAGGACGATTTGTTATTTCCGTTCGACGACATTGGCATATAATTGTCACTGTCTTGTGTTTTCTAATGTTATGTAAAAGCATAACTAAAAAATTAAATAAAAAATAAAGACGGCTCAGGTCGGTTCTTTCGGGCGAATGGTGACGCTCTGGCCTCCCGTCACTTCTCGCCTTGCCAACCTTACAAAGGCAGGGTCCCTCCCGGCCTACGTTCTGTTTTCCCATAATCCCCCTTACATTCCGATGAAAAGATTCCCCTTCATGCGGCCCGCTGCAACTGGAAGGCGCGAGCTTCACAAACAGAGACTAACTATAGGCAGTGTTTGAGGCGCCGTCCTGACAAACATACTCCTTCTCCGACTGACGGGAAATATAAATCAGTCAATATGGAGGCGGGGTGGTGGCGCTAGGACTGGGGGTGCGAGGATATTCTCAAAACACCGAGGTCTCCAACTTCGCGTCCACGCGCTGCTGTGGCTGTAAAATGCGGGCCCCATATGGGGAAGCAAAAACAATGGGAATTTCATGGATTTGTCTGAAGCGCCTTGAAACATCCACTATTAATTCTAGCAGCTGTTTTCGTATAGATGTCACATAGCTCCTCATGTCGTGAACGACCTCTTATGGTAGTCCTGGCTTTTATATATGACGGCAAATGGACGTCACACCGAAATGCCAGGGGTAACTGAAGTGACATCACACGTCCTTTGACCTCCACTTTCACACACTTACACATATACACACATTCGCACACATAAACTCACACATAAACACACACTCATCCATAAGCATGCACACAACATGCATTTAAAAGCATTTATACTTACCTCAGCTGCCATGGAAGGGCATTTTCCTGCTTATTGTACTCCATTTTTATTACACTATTAGTGAAAATAATATATTTTATTTATTCACTATTAATGTAATGAAAAATTGACAGAAAATAAAGAGAGTGAATCCCCAGCTTCCCCTGTGTTCCTGGCATTGAATTTGCAACCTCTGAGGCCAGGGGTCGCAAAGGCAGTGCTAGGGGTAGCCAGGTGCGCAACGCCCATTGGGATCAGAGGGCTTCTCTGCCCCCCCCCCCCACACACACACACAGCCACACCCGAGTATTTTACAGGTCTTTAAAAGACCATTCTCTTGTAAATGAGCCTTTGTTATTTCACTCCTTCTGGAGCCCCACTCTAACTATTGCTGGAAGAGTCAGCCCCCCCCCCCCCCGAAATTGGGCTCTAGTTGCACCCCTGGCGGTAGCAAAGGGCAATCCAGGGGTCACAGCTGCGACATCTAAATGACATCCATGATTGTGCTTGGTAAGATATGTGTATAGCGAGAGAACGTGGACTATGAGTCTAGCGAGAGAACGTGGACTATGAGTCACAGAATGCAGTTTTAAATTACTTTTATATTTAACAAACTTCTAACAACACAGGGGCTTACAAGAAACTGACGCATCGCTGTGTTAAAGCTGCAATGCACTAGTTTCCTTGCACCTGTGAGAGAAACCCTTGCGCCTCCATGGATGCGCTATATTTACAATGCAAGCAGGGGCGGCCTTAGGCATGTGCAAGCTGTGCACCTGCACAGGGCCGCCAAACCCCAGGGGCCGCCACGAGGAATCGGATACAAGTGCACACATTTATTTGCTTTGCTATCGCTACGGCCCGGTAACGGGAGTTAGTTAACAGGCAAATAACTCAACAGTGATCCTGCGGTGTTTTAACTGACTACTTCTCGTCCATCCGACTCTGGAGACACTGTCTCTGTCTGCACTGCAGTATTGTCACTCACTTCGTTCAAGTTGTGTGAGTGATGGATTCAATCTTTTCTGATCAGTGTCCTGCTCGCTCGGCTAAGTCGGCTCGCGGGCGTGGCCGTGGCTCGATTGTGTTGATGCAGTGTCGCTGCCAGGCCAGTGGGCGGGACACTGCTGGATTTTGGTTCTCGGGGGTTGGGGCTGTGCGCGGCAGCGTGCGCACTTCACAGTGTGCGCACTGTGCTAGCATTCGCCCAGTCAGTGCCACGTCCCAGCATACCCGCACCACGGTCTCCATCGTGCAGGTTCGTTCAATGGCCGCCGCCGCTGTTGACTGCACTCACTACTACTGAGTGAGCGACTAGGCCCAACATCACTCTATGCTTATATATCACTACCTCACAACATCCCTCTCCCTCACTACCTCACTCTTTCACTACCTCACTCTCTATCTACCTCACTCTCTCTCACTACCTCACTCTCTATCTACCTCACTCTCTCTCACTACCTCACTCTCTATTTCAATACCTCACTCTCTCTCTCTATCTCACTACCTCAATCTCTCTCTGCTAATGCAATAGGTATCACATATGCAAAAAAAAAAGCTAATGCCAATAGAAATGACAATGCCATTTATTTAGGGATACAAAAATGATAAAAAAATAATGAGCAATACCAATAGCTCTACCTATAAGATTGCCGAGACCATTGCATTGTAAATGCTTGTTATTCATTACCTCCAATAATGTCTATGGAGTACCAGTGGTTGGCCGTATGTGGTGCTGGACTTAATACTGTTTTTGTTAGTACTAACTTACACTTGGATTATGTGAATAAGCAAAAAGTAGTAAACTTACTATAAAGTGTAAATCACTCAAAAGTGCAAGTTAACTTTGAGAATGAGGCCTCAATCTCTAGCCAGTGCTTGCTCTCTAGCCTACCACTTTAGCCTGCTAGAGATAAAACCGAATGGGTCTCTGGGAGCTGCATCTCTATGTGTTGCACCCACGCCTCTCCTGTGTTAACTTCATAGGTTGTTCAGGATAAAACTGATATGGGTAATGTATGACCCATGGAGGTGCATCTCACGGAAGTAGACACTATGATAACAATAGTGTCATGGGAGCGGAGCTGGTGTATTATATTGTGGCTGGCTGGGCGCTGAGTTTCTGGCCACTACTCATATGTCGGAGATGGCAGCCCAGGAGAATTTGTTGCAACCTTGGCGCTATGCCATAAGCAGGTGGTGTTTGGCGTGGGACCAGCCTAGTTGAATACTGGTGCACCAAACCCATGGATCCACTCTAAAACAAAAGCCCTTTAACCCCTAAAGGCATGACGAAGAAACCAGAGATCCAAAACATTACAGGAGCATTTGGTAGGGGGGCTCTCAATGGAAGGTAGCACACAGGAGTGAGGAGTGCTCCAGATCCAGGTTCAGACCTGGTGGGATGGGTGGCTGCACTTGCAAATCCCCTTCTACTTCTTGATTGCGACCAGATACACCAGCTTCTAAACAGAGAACACATTGAGTGCTACCTTTAGCTGTGTTGCTTATTGGTTGTATGTTGAAATATCGACAGTAAAAATAAAATGCCACCATAATATTGTGGCAAAAGTATCGAGGACCAAAATATCGAGAAGGTAAGCACACATACAGGTAAGAAGATATTTACTATTCCTAACTCCACAGCTATGTACCTTGAAGAGATAGATATAGATATATATATATATATATCATCAAAGTACACATATATGGAGTTAAGTAAAGTAATTCCATACTTACCTATATAAACTGACCTCAGTGTTGTTCCCATAATATTCTGGTAGCATGATATTTTACAGTTGGTATTTAGGTGTGTAATGTTGTGTGAAAGAATGCTGCCTGCGTGCAGTCAAGCATCTTTTGAGTCAGGGAGTCCATTCTGGAATGTGGGGGTGGGGCGTACAGAGTACGGCAGAAAGAAAGAGCATCAAGCCATGTGTTAGGGATCATAAATTATTGGTAAACCAGAAAAAAAACCTCAATTCTTATTGGAAAGTTGGACTCAAACTCCATCAGTCACACAGGGATTACTTTCTACATCATCAACGCCTCACAAATAAATAAAGGCAAATCTCAAAGGGTCAGGAGGGCTTTTTCTCCCTTCAAACTTCTGCATTATGGGACTGGGCGGAAAAAGATAGGGACCTCCCATGACTCCTTACCAATCTAACACAGTAGAAGCAGTCCTCTATGCAATTCTACAAGACCTACAGAAGTCCTCCAAAAATTTCTCTGGCAAAGTGACTGTGATGGAGTGGACAGCGACACAGACGGATGCTAAAGTGCCACTGCCCGTCTATTGGCCATGAGGGCCGGTTCCCTCTGGTCCGGGAAGGACCAATCATTTACTATCAGGAGGAAGGCCGCCCAGTAGTATAACTGTAAATCCTGCAAGGCAATACCCCCATCCATCACCGATCTCGTGAACGTTCCAAGTGCAATCCGCTGTAAGCATCCATCCCAGTGAAGGGTTCTAACTTCCGCCTCCACTGCCAAGAGCTGAAACACTGGAGTTTGCAAAACATAAAAGAATGTATGGAGGCAAATCATTTTATATAGGGCCCCCCTTCCTAGAAGGGAGAGGGGAGCCGGTGCTTATTTTCCACAATCGTTGTGGAAATTCAGCAGGATTCGCCCCATATAATTGTCGTTAAATCATTTACGATCCGTGGTCACATATATTCCCAGATAGATAAACCCTATGGCATCCCATAGATATGCCATCCGCCCGCGGCGTCAACTGAGACAATGGGTATGCTATGGACTTTCCCTAATTAATCTTACTGTCAGTGAAGGGCCCGAAAATTCATAGGATCTCCATGGTTCACAGCAGGGATGGGTTTGGGTCCACAAGATAGAAGGACAACATCCTCCCAGTCTCCGTCCCATCGGTGGCCGTGCAGCAGTCCATCCCGCCGAATCCAATTCGCCAGTGGTTCCATTGTCAACAAAAAGAGCAGTGGGAGAGGGGACATCCCAGCCGGGTGCCCCTTCTCAGTATGAATTCCTCCAAAAATGTACTATTTAGTCGTACCCTTACCGTCGGTTCATGATAGAGAAGACTCACCCATGCCCGTTATATGGAACAAAAGCCCATACATTCTAGAAGGGCTATCAGGTAGGGGCACTACATGGAGTGAAACGCTTACTCAGCGTCCAACGCCAAGAGTAGCACTGACTCCTGCACAAGGAGTCGTCGGGCAAGGCAACCGAAGAGATGCAAGAGATTGTGTCTTGTGGACCTATAGGGCATGAACCCTATGGTCATGAGCCACAATGCTATCTATCACCTGCAATAGGCGGTTTGCCAACACCTTTGCAAGTAATTTTGTCTCCATATTCAGGAGGGACATCGGCCTATATGAGGTACACTCCTCCGGAGGCTTCCCAGGTATGAGGATTAGAACAATCATTGGTCACCTTTAAGACCCCAAGGGAGCTCACCCCATGCATGGGCTTTGCGATACATGTCATACGGAGGTTAAATCACCTTGCGCTTAACACATTGAAAAAATAATTTCTCTCTCTGTGATGACAACCTTTAGCGGGTTTCTGGCCTCCCCAACTAGCCCTAACTAGTCGTATCATCAGGAAGTTACACACAAAATTGCCCATGTCCTTCTCCACCTGACTGGAGAGGCTTGAGGCATACAAGTACTTTGGGAAAGGTCTGGCCTATGGCCGTAGGTGTCTCCACCAGCTACCCCTGCTGCATGTGAACTGCTGGAATCCATCGCTGGCCTACCGCCGTACCATCCAGCCAGGCTAGCAACTTTCCTGCCTGATTCCCTTTCTCATACATTCTGCTCTGCCGTGCTCTGGCATCCTGATGGACCAAAAGCCTATATTCCTGCTTGAACCAGGCTAGGTTCAGCACCCGTTCTGGGTCCGGTGCCACCACAAAGCCTTCCTCCTTGTTCGACATTCCCCTTTCCTGTTCCACCACCGTACGGAGTCTGTCTCTCTTCTTTCCCACCACATAGACTATCAGGTGGCCTCAAATTACTGTCTAATAGGCATCCCAGAGATCAGCCCTGAGGTCACTGATCCCTCATTCTCCTGGAAGTACAAGTTAGACACCTCCAGGATATGACCATGGGTGGCCCAGTCCGTCAGCTCCCATGGGTCCAGGCACCAGCAAGGGCTGGCGTGGGACCCCAGTTCCCACAGCTCTGTGATGATCAGGGAATGGTCCAGAAAGGCCCTTGTCAAATACGTTGTATTTTTATCTGTGTATAGTTGGGAACCAGGCACTAAAAAGTAATCTATTCATGTCAATGAATGGGACATGTTGGCCATGTGTGAGTACTGTCAGTCCCCAGGGTGTGAGGCCCCACAGTCTTAGGGTTCACAAAAAGTACTGAGCTGATGATCGTCCCTGGGCGCCCCTAGATCATTTGATTCACTTCTCAGTTTCTCTGTAAAGGGTCATATTGAGGTCACCCCAAACCAGCAGCAAGACTTCTGGGCATTCAGCCATCCATTTCCCCATACCATTGCTTCCAGCCCAGGCCCCTGTAGGCCAGGCGGAAGGTAGCATGAGGCTACTATCAGATGTTCCCATGCTAGGTGGTCCCCACTGCTGCCGAGCATCCAGATGGGCCTGTTCATGTTTTTGTGACCTGGAATAGTGTGGATCTATGAATAAGCATCTCAGCCTCCCTGTCCCCAGTAGAATAGCCCGCATGTACCAATGTCTAGTAGCGAACCCTCCCGGGGAAATTGCACTGGGGCCACCTAAATTAATTTTCTTTAGCAGGATAGAGTCAAGCAAATACCATGCCAAATGCCTCATTAACGCTTCTCTTTTTCATTAAATCCCAAGCTCATTCACATTTCAGGAGACAATCCTAAGTGAGGTGTCCTTTCCTAGTGGTTGGGAACCCATCCATCCCCATGTCTTTGTGTGTTCTTACTCATCCCATCCTTTCCCTGCCACCACTGCACCCCTGTCTAGATTGTGTCACCACTGCTCCCTTCAACTGTTCCCCCATGCCCCTCCCTGTCACCTTGTGCTGCGAGCACGTAAACACCTGCCTCCCCTATGCTTGAGTTGCCTGCTTCGCCAACTTTGTGTAATTCTTACTATTGTGTCCAACATGAAAAATAGGGATCAGCGTAGCCGGTCCAGCTGGCTCACACTCCAACTGGAGAAAAGTAATACCCATCAATCCTAACCACTCGGCCTCTGGGCCCTTAATGAGCTCATCTGACGTCCCCCACTGGCCGCTTCAAGCAACCTCATCCCCCTTCATGAGGGTGATTTTCGGGAGGCCCAGGCCCTCTACATCGTCATTTGACTCAGTCGATCCTTCATCCGACTTTCTCGAATCGCTGTCCAAGATTTCCCACTGGTTCACCTTGCCCCTTTCCGTCCACCTTTGTGGGGGTTACCCTGTATATCAGGGTTGGGTGTCGTGATGACAACTGCATTTGTCATTCGAGAGAACGCTTTCCATCTCAATCCATTGACATTGGGTGGCCCAGCCTCTTCATCGATTCCCATACCTCTCTTGCCTCAGTGAAAAGATGTGCTTCTCTGCCTGCAAAAACCTGGGGACTGGAAACAGCAGGGCATATTGATGTTAAGTGTTTCTTGATGGCTGGAATGTTTCACGCTGGCACTGTAACAACGAGGTATAGTCTGGATAGATGCTCAACGGGCTTCCCTCGATCTACCAGGACCCATGGTAACAAGCCAGTTGCAATATATTGTCCCAGTCTCTGAAGTTGAGCAGTCGGGACAATATTGTCCTGGGTGGAATGCCGGGGACTGACCCAGGACCCTGTGTGTCCTTTCCACCAAGAACAGTGTTGACACCCAGCATCTCCAAGGGCAACCATTGCTACACATAGAGTTCTGTCAAGGGTCCCTCTGCCCTCTCTGGCACACCCACAGGGCATATATTATTTTGTCAGACTCTCCCCTCGGCATCCTCCATTTTGGCAGAGAAAACATCCACTTATTTTTGCAACTTCCGCATTCTAGCCTCATCGTCCACCACGGTGGGTCTGAGCAGAGCTGCAGCCAACTCAATGTCCGTGATCCTGTCTGGCAGTTTAGTATGGTCTGCCCTCAAGAGGCCCACACCAACCACCACTGCCTCGAGGCCCACACCAACCACCACTGCCTCGATCTTTCGCTCCAGTAAGTCCTTGGTAGCACATATGGCTGCCAGGATTGTAGCCGGGTGGGCCTTCAAGTCCATCTCATCTCCCATCCGGGTTCTGGTCCTTGACGGCAGCATATCTCCCCTAGCAGGTCCTGGGCCCACATCTTTATTGTAAAACATTCTGATGAACAATGAAGTCAAGCCTGAGCTCTTCAATGGGCCCCTCGGCTGGCAGTACAACACTGGCGCAGTCCACAGGGTCCTCCACCACAAGAAAGACAATGAGGGCAACACTCATCAGTCTCCTTAATTTTGACGACCCCAGATTTCACATGGGGCCCCCCTTGGGTCTCCTTGGAGGGGGTGTCCTGTCCTCAGCCCCTGCACAGGGCCCATTCCCTACTGTGTATGCTCCATGGGGCACCCCTTGGTGCAGGTTTCCAGAGGTACCAGTCCTCAGGAGCACCACCAGGAAGTGACCTCTCCCTGTGCCCCTCCAGCGCGGACCACCAACTCAGGGGTCTTCCCATGGCCCCTACACTCTTTTCTAGGTCTCCGGTGCAGGGAGAGGGGAGAGAGTCATGCCTGAATTCACCAACGCCCCAGATGTCCAGAAACAGGTGTGTGGTTTTGTGGTGTCCTTTAAGCTCCAGGGCTTTCCTCGACACCACTGCGCCCTCCAAAGCGTCTCACGCTTCCTTGCGAAGGACAAACATGCAGCTGCAAGCCCCCACTGCACCGCCACCAGCCAGCTCAGACTGCCACACCATGAAGGCCACCACCTTGTTCGGACCTCAGCCCAGGAGGCTGCGCCTTTGCAGCTTTCTCCTGTCCCGTCACAGGAGCCACGTCCCCGGTGATTTCCTCCTTACGTCTGCAGGCCCCCATGATTTCCTCTGCGAGGGAGAAACATTTAGCTGTGGGCTGTCGCCACACCACTGCTCCTGGCTCAAGCTACCACGTCAGTTGAGGTCGACCGCAGTCTCACATGTGGGCAGGCTGTGCCTCTGCAATCGTCCCCGGGCAGGGTCGGATTGGTAAGGTGGGCAATGGCCGGTATCCGAGTTCCAACTGTGGACTGATTTTTTGGGCAGCCTGGGGCCCGATATGGGCAGTGTCTGTGCTGTTTAGATGCCGCCAGCGGCCCAGTGGGTGTCTGAGTGGCTTTTCTGGAGGCAGATGGGCCTCTATTACCTCCCTTTTACCAATGGGGGCGAGGTGTCACACCCTTTCTCTCACCAGGTCGCCCATTAATGTATGCAGATTGAGCGGGGGTAGGGAGCCTGAGCAGAAGTGGCCTCGCTTGTGTTCAGGTGTGGTTAACCAGTGTGAACTAATCTGTGCTTTTTTTTTTATCCAAGTGAAGTTAAAAAAAAAAAAATCTTCTGTCAGAAAGCAGTGTTTTGCGGAAAGGCAATCCGCAAATGTGGACCAATTTTTTTTAGCGTGCCCGGGCCTATTTTTGATCCCAATCCAACCCTGTCCTAGGAGCCACGGTCCCAGTTGTCACCACCTCACTACTCCAGGCCTCCCCAAAATGTTTTTGGGCCACTGAGATCGAGGGACACCAACAGGATAACTGCTCCAGCAGGCCGGTGGCGTCGGAGCTCCAGTCTACGCATCAGACTCCACTGCCGCCGTGGCCACGCCCACCCCCCCACCATTCTTGCTAGGAAACGTGATAACGTGATGGTGAATATTCCATTTTAATGCAGAAGGTGAGGAAATATCACATTGACACTATATATAACTATAGTTCACGATTATGTACTTGAATAAAAGTTAGTGGAAGCCAAAATTAAACATTAAGCTCCATGTTGCAATTTTGAAAAAAGTTTCTATCCATAAACTCAATAGGTGACACCAGCACGATTGGGGGGGGGGGAGGGGGGGGGGTTGAAAGATTTAACCTGTAGAGATAGGATAGTTTGTATTATTGATGTTTACTCTCTTTTCTACAAATTGTAACTGTCGAGATTGTATTTAAGAGTCCATAAACTGGACAAATTGTACTGATGTATGTTGTAAAGCATCTGGTTTCCCTATTGACATTTGTTGTATCGATTGTATTTGCTACATGCTGTGGAGAAGTGTGGCTCAATGGTTAGAGCGGCAGAGCCTGATGCAGAGGTCTGGCCCAGGACCAGGGTTCAATTCCTGCCTTGGCAGGTCTTGGGCTCAATTTCCTTGGTCCTGTTAATTCTCGCCTCGGTGCCTATTCTAATCATGGGTCCAACTCTGGGCAATAGCTTGCTTAATCTCCACAACAGCGCTGGGGGGCCTGGCTTCACCTTGGGGGTGCCCAGGAGTGGACATTTCAGAGGGAAAAGCCAGGAAGGGTTCCACAGTGGTATGAGTACAGCGCCAGGACACCCTAGGGTAACAGTGCGCTGTACAACACATTTACATATTTTGTGAACCTCCCATTAGGAACAATACTGCTTTTGTTCCTTTTGTAGGCAGGTACATTTTTTATCCACAGATTAAAATATATGGTCCTGGTAATTCAATGAAAAGGTTATATTTGCACAGTGCTAAGGTCAAGATACACGCATGTCAGGGTGGCATCACATATGCTCTGCTTGACCAGCTGACTGCAATGCGAGTCCGTCAATGTTCGCAGCTTTGCCGGATGTACTAATCCAGCAAAGCACAAACGGCTGTTCCCAAGGAATCACAGATATCTTTCTGCATTAATATTCTCAAGGCAGGATTTCCTCTGCAAATCCACGTGAATGACTGCAAACTCAGAGGTGAAAGCCTGTAATGTGTAGAAGACCTCTGGTTTCATAGTCACAAAGTATTATCACTGTGACCGCTGCCCAAGAAAGGGACAAGAGGTTGCAATAACAAAAAGAATGTAAACAATTTCAAATGGGCATTTGGGAAACTCAGGCAGCTGTCCATGGTACTGCAGTCTTCTTCCTCTGATGCCATGGCTGTCTCGAGTACAATGGAAGCTGCCCTTCCTGGATACTTTCCACTCTGTGTATGGATACTGTAGGAAGGTGGATATCTGACTATGGTTACCCCCAACTTTTTGCCTAGTGTCTAGCTGGTTTTTCGACTTAGTTGGCCTGAGATCCTGCCATTCAGGGTCTCAGGCTGTCTGCTCTCTTTAAAATGGACTCCATGTACCCTAGGTACATAACCAATTGGTAAGGATCACCTTATTGGACCCTGTACAGTGTACCCTAGGTACCCAGGGTATAGGTGTACCCTAGGCCTCCCAGGGGCTGCAGCATGTATTATGCCACCCCTGGTCTGACCTTCCAATCAGACACAACTGGCTGATCACTCAGCTGGGGCAAGGTCGTGTAATCACCCCTTGCTTAGATATAGTATGCCTATATCTACCCTTATATATAGACACATGTGTACCTATCAGTCACTCCTATGGCAGGCCTTAACAATCCTGGAGGCAGAGTGCTTGGTAACATGTGAGATGGTGCTCTAGCATGAGCTGAGCCTGTCTGCAGCTTTCGGAACCATGTCCTTATAGCTGTTCTATGATATAGCCTACCATATACACTTAAAGTGCCTTATAATCTTAAACGGTTATGGTAACTATGGTTTGGCTTTATCAAAACATGTCGTGTAAGGTGTCTAACACTTTGGAATAATACCCCCATACCATTTCTGGTGATGAGGATATTATTCCTCCCTTCTAGAGGGAGAGACATGTTAAAATCCTACTTTGCTGTTTAACTCTAACCAAAGCCTCAGCATCACAAAATGGATGCTGCTGCCACAGACACAAGTCTGACCTCCTGCTGCTGGGAGTGATCCCAGCCAGGGAGGCCTGGACAATAGGTTTCCTGCTTGGGGAGGTGCTAGCACCTCCCCAGACAGCCTTTAGTGTATTGGGGCAGGGTGGGCTGAAAGGAATGAGACATGCCTGGGGCACACAAGGTGTTCCTTGCATAGTCCAGTTCAAACCGGCGCTGGGGCACTCCAGCCCCAGCTCTGGCGCGAAACTGGACAAAGGGAAGTGGGTGTAACCACCCCCTCCCAGGTCCCACCCATAAGGCGTGACCTAGCAGGTATCCCAGCCCCCCAGATTAGTATAAGAGTGGGAGTTGGGCCTCAAGACTTTAGATTATCCTGAACCTGCAAAACTGAACAGAAACTCTGGACCTTCGACATTCGACGAAAGAAGAAGACTGAAGAATCTCCCTTGTAGCCAAGGAGTGGCTACCCTGTGCAAACAGGCACCATCAAGAGACTACCCTTTGCTTTGCGACCGTTCTACGAGGAACCGACTGCAGAGCCCGACCAGAGCCTTGACTTCCAGACTTCTCCGACCCTCATCCACATCTGCAGCAGAGCTGAGATCCGTGGAGGCGACGAGCGACGTGGGACCGGCTACCTGGAAAAAGTGGCTAGTAACTTACAGCGCAGCTTCTGAGGTACCCTCGAAGTTGTGCACCGGGGATTGAGAAGCCCCAACCCCAAGCACCATCTGCACCGAAGATCAGCCCCCCACACTCCACGAGTCCTGCGTGGGGCCCTTCAGCATTTTCCTGCTTGCCGCGTCTGTCCGGTTGCTTGCCCGCTGGCTAGTGGCCTCTGTGACGACGCACCCTAAATCTTCTGCGCTGGTTTGGCTCCTCCAGACTGGCTCCCGCTTCTCTGCAAAGAAGAAGCACCCCAGACCTTCCTGGTCTGCACCAGAAGCAAGTCCTTCGTTCTTCGTGGGTTCCGCTTGCCAAGGCTTGGTGAGTCCTAGTCCAACTTCGACGCCGCCGACAGCAAGAGCCTTCGTGGGACAGCTCGCCTCCTGGTCCTGGTCGTCCTCGACGCTTCCTGGTCCTCCTGGCTACAGCGACAAGCTTCACCTTCACCTGCAAGTCTTCACGACATCGCCTGGTTCCTTCCTGGTTCCACGTGGTCACTGGCTAGTGACCTTGACTCTGTCCCTTCTGCTTGCAGGTTTCTTCTCTTCTTGATCCCAGCCTTGGGATCCACCGGACACTCTTCACTGACTGCCTGTCAGCATCTTTCTTCAGGCATCCATAGGAGTCGACGACGAAAACGACGCATCTTCACACCTATGCACCCGCAGCCTGTGGGCTAGGTAACTTGGGTACTCCGGTGCTCATCAGGATAGTGACTATCCTAGTGTCTAGTTTTCAAGTCTCAACTTCCTAGCTACTCCGGAAGTGTCCTAAATCTACCGTTTTCTAAACTGTACTATTGCTATTGACTTTTACGCATTACGCGTGAGTGTTTCCACTCTGCACACGAATCCCGTGGGCCTCCCACTTCCTAACTAACGCTAGTGTAGTGTAGCCCCAGCGATTCCCTAGGCCTAGGCCTACTCTATTTCCGTGACAGTGGTTCTTATACCACTTACTTAGTATATGGTTTGCGTGGCCCCTAGGGCCTAACTGTATTACTTACCTGTGTGACTTAATGTATGCATAAATAAGACTGTGTTGTACTTACCTCTAATCTCATAAAGAGTGCTGAGGGTTTGCTTAGAATAAATACACTTTATTTTATATATATATCTGTTGTGGTGTCCTTTCATTTAGTATTCAAGGGATTATATATGGTATCACAGCTGGCTTCACATGCCATTCAGAGTTTAGCCTAAGACTGCTCGTGTCCATGCTACCACTAGGATAGCTGGTCTATAAGGTTGACTTTACAACCAATCACCATAAGGGTATTTGGACTGATATAAGGTGTGCACTATAACTAGTGACATCATACATCAGGCCAACTTCTCACAGATACTGAATACCCTCGGTAGATAGTAACCGTTCAATGGTCTGTGACCCTAGGAGCATTGGCAAATCATTGATGCCTATCGTTGTAAGTCGTTAGGAAGGCAATGCACCCCTTTACCATCAGAAGAAGTCAATATGTTAACAGTGTGAATCGCAAAGATATATTAACCCTGGGCGGACAACTACGCTACGCTCGCAAAGTTTGCGTAGTTTGTGCTACTTCGCTCTACGCGAATTGCACGTAGCACAGTGCAAAATCACATAGCGTAGCGGGCATTTTTTGCTCGCTCGCGGTCCTCAATGTCAAGTTGGTGGTCGCGAGCGAGCAAAATGACATCCCGGCGAGACTTTTTCCTTGTTCGCGATCCGCAACATCAAGTTGCCGATCGCGAGCGTGGAAAATAAACCTCCCAGCGAGATTCTCAACACGGGGAGGTCAAATTTCTCATTGCGAGTGGTCGCGACCACTCACAGAGAGAAACTACCAGTCCGCGTTGAGAAAGCTGCCGCTCGAGTAAAAATCTACTCGAGAGGCAGAAAACGACCGCTTGCACTGTGCTAGATGCCGTTTGCATTGATTGCACAATGCGGACAAGCCTCCGGCACTGTGCAATCATCGCGAACAGCGTACTACGCAAACTACACTCAGGGTAAAGATATATGTGACTCGCAATGTCACTTTATTGCATTGCTATGTGGGTATCAGCAAACACAAATAAATGCTAAATTGCATAGTGCAGGGTTTGCAACTAAGAAACAACCTCTCCCCCTGGCCCCATCGACAGCTAGGACAAGCAATGCTGTAAAACATATGTATTGAAATCCAGTGGAGGGAGACAGCTGTGTTATGGGTTCTGTGCTTCCATGGCCATGCTACTCCCAAAACTGTACTGAAAGTAGCGGTGTGCAAGGTTTTTATTAAGTGAGCGAACTCTTGCATATATCCCAATTAAGAACTACTTGTTTTTAGCAGAGCTTATATATTTTTATTTGCAGATTTATATAGCGCAAATTCGACCCGCAGGTATTGGAGCGCTTTACATGAGCACCAGTTACGTTACACAAGAAGACATTCATTTTTGGTGGGCACGTGGAGATTACGTGATTTTCCCAGAATCACAGGAGGTTTAGCCTAGGCTCGAATCAAGTTTGAGCTCCAAAGTCGGCAGCTCTGGCCTTAAGGTCACATCCTCTGGCACTTGGGTAGCTTTTCTCTGCAACCTAGCTACATTTCCTTGTAAGTGCTTATATTTCCTCATGAGTGCTAATAAACGCCGAACATGGATGTGTAATTTCCTTGAGTTTGAAAGTTAATGAACGTTAACATTTTTTTCTCGCGAATCAACTTAAAAGGTGTGGAACGTCCTCCTTTTAATGTGAAAACCCACATGCAGATTCCTTTGCAAACAATGCTTAGTAACGATAATTGGAGAAATCCTGGAAGTTCATGAGGGGAAAACTTTGCACAACCCTAAAATTCTGTCTGATTCTTAAAACTGTACAAATGTTTCTCCTCAAATTTGCCAAAGTGAAACTTGAGGGGCATCAGCTGGAAAGGAAATGGAGGCAATCCTGTTTAGGAGAAC
This sequence comes from Triturus cristatus, assembly GCF_964204655.1. Classification (NCBI taxonomy): domain Eukaryota; kingdom Metazoa; phylum Chordata; class Amphibia; order Caudata; family Salamandridae; genus Triturus; species Triturus cristatus. The sequence continues at coordinate 1,400,552,592 of NC_140589.1, forward strand.
TGACAGTGCAGTATGTCACACTAGCTGGAACATAGAAAGCCAAGATCAAGGAAGCCAAAAGGGTACTTCCTTTTGGTATGCCTTAGTAAGTAGGCCGGCCGACTCCCTGTTGAGTGGAAACACGCTATGGTGATCCCGATCTTGAAAAAACCTTCTCATGATCCCTCTAAACCAGAGAACTTTCGCCCCATTTCTCTACTTCCCTTTGTGGCCAAACTGGCTGTAAGGCACATCAACTCACAATTGACTGAGTTCATCACAGAGAAGAACACCTACACAAGACCCAATCAGGCTTCAGGCTGCAGTATAGTAAAGAATCGGCCCTGCTTTTGGCCTCTGAGACACTACGTAGGGTGGCTGACAAAGAGAAACCTGGGGCTCTCATCATTCTGGATCTCAGCGCTGCATTCGATAAAGTCTCACACACTGTGTTACTGGATCGACTGTGGACACAGGGTATTAGGGGTAGAGCCTTGGACTGGATCACTGATTTCCTTCATAAGCGCTCGTTTCAGGTCCTCCAGAATACATACACCTCGAGCATTATCCCATTACAGCGGGGAGTGACTCAGGAGTTGGCACTGAGCCCCACTCTTTTCAACCTTTACCTGCGCCCATTGGCCGATGTCATCGAGGGCCGTGGGGTGAAGACGGTGTCATATGCTGATGACACTCAGCTTATTATTACACTAGCTATCAAGGATGATAGGGCCATAGCCAATTTTAAACTATGCCTCCCTAACCTAGCGACATGGATGCAGGCCAGCTGCCTGAAGTTGAATGCAGAGAAAACAGAGGTGCTGGATGTGGGAAAACAGCCCTCTAATTGGTCCTCGACATGGTGGCCAGCAGATCTGGGCCCCACACCGAGCCCAAAACCCAAAGTGAAAAATGTAGGCATCCTCTTTGATGCACAGCTCTCTTTTGACAGTCAGATCAGGGCCACAGTGGGCATATGCTTCGGGGTGCAGAGGCTTATAAAGAAGCTCCTGAGGCCAATACCGGCTGCAGCACAACAGTAGTGCAGGCCCTGCTGACGTCTCAGCTAGACTACTGCAATGTGCTCTATCTGGGTACCTCTAGAGGCAGGCTGGCGATGCTGCAAAGAGTACAAAACGCTGCAGCCCGGATGCTTCTGAGACTACCAAAATGGTCTTCCATTAGCCACGGTCTGGCCGAACTTCACTGGCTCCCAGTTAAACACAGAATCTTGTATAAAGCCCTGTGTTTCACGCAAAGGATTATGTATCGGAGGGGTCCCAGCTATCTCTTCCCTTTGATCAAGGCTTACACTCCCTCCAGAACACTCAGATCTGGAGAAGCAGCACTGGCAGCAAGAGTATGCCATGCAAAAAAGGGAGGATGCTCTTATGGGCTGTGTGCAGCCAGGCTCTAGAATTCTATGCCAATTAACCTAAGACTTGAACAGTCTAAGGCAAGTTTTCGGAAAACCCTGATGACCTGGCTCCTTAGACAGTAAATGTAAATGTAAATGTATGTGTCTTGTAAAGCGCACTGCTGCCCTGAGGCGTCCTGGCGCTGTAGACCGCCGTGCACCTGACTAGCCAGGCCCTGACTTTGCTCAGTGCGGGGACACTCATTAGAGTAACCAGGCGCTTTATAAATCTAAAATTCATTCATAATGCTCCAAATCTATTTCAAATTGTCTCAGAACTACAAATTCAGAGAGCTAGTCAGATCAGATCAGATCAGAAATAGCTTTATTCGATTTAAAAGTAAATCATAAAAGCACAGAAGTAAAATACAAATTTACATTAAAAATCAATTTTAACATATACTGCTGATATAAAATACATCAGTTCTGCATGGTCCTACCTCAAAATTTCAATTACACAGATTTCCTATACTTAACATTTTTTTAAAAAAAGGGCTACATACATTGCAATCAGTTCATTTTCCAATTTTTGTAGCATTACAAATGCTACACAACATTGTCTTAAACCTGAAGTTTTTAAAATAGGTAAAATAAACCTTCTTCTAGGGTTGGAGTAAAACTTGCAGAATAAAAGAATATGGAGCGTTGATTGTCTTGACACATCGTCGCAGGGGCAGGGATCCAAATTTCTAGACCAGTCATTTATGGTAGGAAAGCTAACAAGCCTACAGAGAATCCCCAAGCGAAACTGTGTCAATAACATACGATCAAAACTTTCTAGCACTTGGACCAAATATGGTTGAATGTCCAAACATGATAGCATCAACTGATTTTCCATAACAGTGGGTTTCGCACTCTCACTAAACCATCTTTCTGATTGGAGAATTGCAAGACATTCGGCTTTCAAAACCTTTCTAGAAATGGATCCCATGGTGTCAGGCCTATCAAATTATTCAGAATGGCCCATTTCACTCGTTATTTGCTTAATATACCTAAACCAGGGGATAAAAGAAGCTTTGTCCAGTCTTAAGCAATCTTTAATAATGTCACGATTAAAACTGGTCTCATCTGTCAACCAGACCTTATGCCATAACATGATAGGCTCAACTTTGACTAGATCGGTTACAAATGGTAGGCCAAGCTCCGAGTGGTAAATGTGGTTAGCAGTAGAATCTGGAACCACTAGCAAATATCGTAAGAAAGCATTTTCAGTCACTTGTAATTGCTGCACATCAGTAAAGCCCCATATTCCTGCACCATACAAGGCTGCCATGAGACACTTTGATTTATAAATAAGTAATAATTTGGGCTCTGGTCTACGAGCTAATTTTCTGGTGAAATTTATCACAGCACCCGCAACTCTAAAGAACGACAAGTTCCTAGCAAGAACTGCAGGGGACCAGGACCCCCTGTTATCAAAGTTAATCCCTAAATAAGAGAACCTTTTAGTGCTTTCAATTTTTATATTATCAATAAAAATGTTGCAGCCCTTAACATTCTTCATCCCATACTTCATAGAATAGGTTTTAGTAGCATTCACTTTCAGACCTCTGGATTGCATAAAAAAGGCAAAGCTATTAACAATTCTTTGCAGACCTAATGGGGTTCTTGCCTTTAAAACCGCATCATCTGCATATAGTAAAACCGGTACTGGGCCATTATTAATACTCGGAAGGTCCTGACAATGTTCTGTTAAAAACTGGCCAAGGCCATTAATATATAAAGTAAATAGAAAAGGAGCGAGCACACAGCCCCGTCTCACTCCTTTTCTAATTGGAAACTTGGCAGTGCACTCACCTACTTTTCCGAACTGAACTCTCGCCCCTGCATCTTTGTATAATTCTCTCATGAAATGTATGAGTGGAAGGTCAATTCCCATCTCTTCAAGAATGTCCCACAATCTATTATGCTTCACACAGTCAAAAGTTGAGCTAAGGTCAACAAATAGCATATAAAGCCGTTCCTCCTTAGCCTGTGTATATTTACGTATTATAAGACTTAGGTTTAACCCCTGTTCGATGGTTCCAAGACCTGTTTGAAACCCATACTGAAATTTTGATAGGGCGGCAGCATCATCCGCCCAGTTTTGTAGCTTATTTAAGACAGCCCGTCCTACCACCTTGAGGAGTGAATCCAGCACGGATATTGGACGATAACATGCTGGGTCATTTCGATCCCCCTTTTTAAGAATTGGGATCAATATTGACTTGGACCATGAGGGGATCAGACCTTGCTGACAACAAGTGTCAAGAACGTTGGTTAATAAAGGGGCCCATAAGGAGATATTAGATTTATATACGTCTACAGGGACTCCATCTGGTCCTGGAGCTTTTCCCGGTGCACTTGCATTAATGGCACATACTACCTCTTCTAGGGAGAAACTTGTATCTAGCGGGAGCAATGGGACCTGTGCGTTTCTGGTAACATCAGATATTTCTGAGACTAAATCACCTTCTGTCTGAACCTTATTATCATCAATATATAGGGTGGTAAAGTGTTGCACCCAAATATCCTCGCTTATTGCATTTACTACTGAGGGAGTATCGTTTGGACCCAGAAAGGGAGCATTAACTGTTTTCCAGCAACCAATGTTATCTCTCCTTAGGCAGGCATCATGCAATGCCTGCCAAGCATCCTCCCTTAATTTCTCCTTTCGTGCTTTAAGGGCACACCTGTACGTACTTCTAGCCGGTTTAATTTCAGCAGGGCTTCTGTCCTTCGTATGTAATACTTTCTTCAGGTCTGAATAGGCCTTTGTACAAGACTGATCAAACCAAACCCGGGTCTTACGCTCTTTCTGTGCTGATTCCACTCTTAATAAATTTTGATCCCACTCGTTATATGGCAACAGGCATTTATAACAGCATCCTTCCTCACCACCTCGCTTAGACACACCGCAAAGTCCTCTTTACATAAGACTAGAAGTTGTTCTGTGGAAATGTGGATTTTCCTGATCAGTTATGTCCCCTATCTTGGACCCCAACGGTTCTATATGCATGTTACAAGTACATGTATGTTCCCTCCAGTTCCAGTTTCTAAGACGCAAACATATGTGTGTCTACCGTCGACATGTTCTCTGTCAGATCCGCCATTGATGGGCTGGATATTCGATTCCTAGGTATGAAAGGCCACCGACTTTATATGGCTAAGTTACTACATTTTTACAGCTCAGGCAAGTAGGCCCGATTCTGTCCTCAAAGCCTTTCCCTGCTCTCTGTCTTTGACAGCTTCAGCTTGAGCTCGCATCTGTATCCATGAACTTTGTCCTACTCCCTGTGCAGCTAACGGTGCCTGCCTCGGCCAGTTTTCGCATGCCTGCCAAGAAGCTGTATTTCACCTTCGAATTATCTATTTTGCTCTTCAGCCGATGCATTCCTGTCTAGTGATTTAGGTAAACATTTCCTTTAGCTCACAAGCAAGGACTCAGCCTTTCCGTCCTCCTGCAAGTGATTCATAGCCCTGCTGCCATGGAAAGTTTTCTGCCCCTCGCATCTCATATAGACACTTAGACGCTTGTACACGCACACACAGTTAGTATAGAATAGATTCTGTCCGAGAGTCCTTCCTTGTGGATAACATAGTTCTCCAAACATAGGATGGTAGATATGATTTGGGATTAGGTTGACTTGACCCCCCAGACTTCTCGTCTCCACATGTAGAGCTAAATGTCAAGTCCCCTTCACCCCCTAGTTGCACGTCAATTACATGTCATGCTGTTGCGCGCGCATCTATGCCAAGTATTATCTTATAGATCCACCTATGTCTGATAATGCAAACCAATCATGTTTCTTTTATTCCTTATTACGCCTAGTTTCGATTACGTACCTGTTTTGTCACTCTTCTTATCAAATGTTACGCCTTCTACATTCGTTTCATTGTAATGCACTTATTATAAAAATACATGTCTGTCAATAAATTATTGTACTTCACTTCCTGAACCCTCGTGGTGACGGAACCTGAAGGCCGCGACTCGAGTCGGCCATTTTGAATGGAATAAAGCCCATTTAGAAAACCTCTTATACCACGGATTCTGCCTCTTGTTATTTTGAGCTATTTTACTTTATTTTAGGATTCCGTATGAAACTCAGTCCGGTATTTTATTTACCACATAATGGCGCCCGAACAGGGACACTTTCTCATCTCACGCGCCGGCGGTGCGTTGCAGGCCCGGTCTCCTGCCACAGCTGGACGGACCATAAACGCGTACCAGCAGGATTTCCTGTAAGCTCCCTCCGGTCAAGCGGGGGCGACTGAGGCTGCGATCAACCCAGACGAGGCGGTGAGAAGTGCGAAGTGTCCCGACCAGAGCCTAGCTGAGAGAGCAAGATCCGAGGTATACAGAGGCCCACCAGGTTTTCCGAAATCCCGATGTCCAGAGGGTCCGCTGTCCGCAGTCATCGAGTCCTGTCCATTCTCTGAGGCCTTCCGTTTCAAGGAGCTACTCGGTGAGTACCATCGCCGGGGAGGCGTGTTGACGCGCACATAGGTTGTGCCGGTCAAGACGGATTTGGGTACACAAATCCGGTCTGCACTGTTTAGCAGTGTATATGTACTGTTTAGCAGTATATCAAGTATTCCGAAGTATCCAGTTATTGTCAAGAATTCAGCGTGGTGATTAGTTAGGCAGACTGTCATCATTGTCGATCATTGTTAAAATGTTTAATGTTTAATGTTTAAAGTATTCAGAAATGTCTTGCATATTGTGGTATGAATGATTGTTCATTGTTCACCGTTCATTATTGTGTTTTTTCATATTAAGTAAATTCAAGAGTAAGTATCAGATCAGTTGTAAATATGCCGCTCTTCTCGAAGTTAAGACAGATTACTACCAGAAAAGGGGTGCTTGAAGAAGCAGTTCCTATTCCTCCTAGGGACACTCCAGGGCATTTTATGTACCATAAACATGGCTTAGATGCCATATTGTTTCTTGATCTATGGGTAGATTATACCAAGGGATTACCGGAAAGTCAAAGGTGGCCCATAGCGGGAACCTGGGATGCAGAGTGCATCATGAAAGTGGAGGAAGAGTTATGGAAAAGAAAGGTCAGACAGTCACAGAAAGACGCTGTTGAGTTATGGCGTAAAGAATCTCATAGACGAACAGAAAAAGCACGTAGACAAGAAGAGAGGAGTAAAGAAAGTTCAAATAAAGTTCAAGAAAATCTATTAATTGAGGAAGGTATCCGAGTGAGATCAGAACAAGTAAATAGACAAAGAAATGCTCTTATGAATGGTATGTATCCCCTACTAGCCGAAGGATTACCTAAGGCTGCTCCAGAGATACCAAAAGACTTGCCGCCCCCATTATTTCCAATTAAGGTACATCCAAAGGGGCTTCCCAGAACCGCAGAAGATGTTTTTCTTTCCTCATATCTAGATGACGCAGCTCCCGAGTATGCTAACGCCGCACCACATAGACCGTCTGGCGGAGGGGTTCAACGTCAGGATCAGGTATCTGTCCCCGTGCAACAGCAAGTTCCGACACAAGCGTCGGCAAGCACATCTGTTTCCGCATCTGTCTCCGCAGTCGACTCTACAGAGGTATCGACACCCATAGTTGCTGTGTCACGTTCAACGAACCCATTCACACCCGACGCCCCAGATAGGGCCACGGGAGGTGCTAGCAGTACTTTTACACCACCTAGAATAAATAAACTTGTCTTTCAAGAGTCAGCACATTCACGTACACCTAAATTCGTAAGTGAACGTACGCTTAAGGAACTCCTTGTAAATTGTAGATATGACCCGGTGGTTGGTAAAGAGGACGAAATGGTCCTGGCATCATTACGTATCAGGCGAGCCGCAGAGTATTTAGCGAGGTTACCAGGGATGACTACGCATCTAGACAACATATATCATTTTGTTCAAACAGGACGAGATCCAGGATGTATTAACAGAGCTATGGAATTCCAGAAAGTAGAGATACAGGGGGAACTGTTACGTTTCCTCATAAACTGTATGATCAGAAATCAAGATCGTCCGGGGGTAGACCCGAATGCAATGCTTATTCTTACAAGATGGAGTCAGAATATATCAGAAGGGAGACACGATAAGCAAAATTGTATAATAGCCATGTGCCGAAAAATCCGTAAAGAAATAGAGCGTATTCATGAAGAAAGACTGGGAACAGACGAGTTTGAGCAAGATGAAGTGTCCGAATCAGGGAACTCCGCAAGACAGTCAGAGACCATAGCCTATGTAGGCAGAGGAAGATCCTGTGATAATGCTAGATGTTTTCCTGATCCAATACATTCTGTATGCCCAAAAAACAGCAGAACGTATCCGACGCCTGTAATAAATCTGAAGTCTCCTGAACATTCGTTTCAAGCCGCAGATAAGATACTACGAGAACGAAGGGGTTACCACCTCCTCGATTCCATGGATGAGCAAGAATTAGCCAGATCAGCCGTTCACTGGATTGACAGTCCTGAAAAATACGGTGATGAGACCGTAGCACACACGTTTCTCAATCTCAGTACAGATGAACAACGCTTAGCTGGAATCTATATGATTCAGCAACTCCTCATATTATATAAGTGCCAACATGCTGACCCTGGTCCTTTACCTGATATATTAACGGAACTACTCACAAACAGATGGAGAGGTTCTAGTAACAAGCTAATTAAAGAGATATTAGTGTCACGTAAACAGTATGTCCTTTTTGTAAGTCCGGATTCTCTCTCGCTGCCCCACAGAGAAAGAACGCCGTACTATATGGATAGACAAAATCCTTTACGAGAAGTGCACCCAATAAAAGGCGAAGACAATGAGTTTCACCGTGTATTTGTTTACACACCCATATCAAAAATGGAATTATTAGAAATGAAGAAAGTAGTACCTAGTCATGACAAAGACCCAGCGGGTTTCCACCGAGAAATTAAAGACATGTTACTGATGGGAGAGTACACCTTTCCTGATATTATGACGATATTAAAGGTGCTTTTGCCTGCTGGCATTTATGAAAAACTGAAAGAAAAAGAGTGGGAAGTAGGAGACCAAAAGATAGACTGGACAGCATTAGCAGAGGAAGAAAGGGGCCGAACTGCAGGTTCGGGGCTCGGGGATAAAGTTAAACTGTTACCAGGTTTACTAGTACAGGTACTGCCACGTTTATTAACTACAAAAAAGGAAGATTGGGGTGCAATCACAGCCTGCAAACAAAAGCAAGATGAAGACACAAGCGATTATTATGCTCGATTTGAAAAATGTTTTGGTATAAATAGTGGTATAAAAGCAAGTAGTGACTCATATCCACATTTATTTGTGACAAAATTGGTGGAAAATGCATTGCCTCCAGTGAAGAATAGAATATTGAAATTCGAGAGTACCTGGCAAAGTAACACTCCGTCGCAAATGCTACAAATGTTACAGTATCATCACAATAGAATTAGGGATGAACAAGAACATGAGCATAGACGCATGAAGGATACAAAAATGAAAATGCTAGTTTCTCAGACAGTACCAGCAGATGGTCACAAAAAGGGTGTGACACATTCTGGTGATTCTGCAGTTCCTGTAAAAGGAACCTGCAATTACTGTAAACAACTAGGCCATTATGTACATGATTGTCCAGTCCTGAAACGTAATATAGCTACAGGTATTGCAAAAGAGAGACCACGATTAGTTAGACAAGATCAGAATGAACAAGGACCTATGCAGCATGGACAGTCCATGCCAGTTCAGCAACAGGCAATGCCAGCCTCACAGCAACCCATACAGTTTGTGCCAGCTGCAACACCGTTGCCTGCTCCTGCCACACAAACAACAACACGACAAATGTATCAGACTGCACAGTATGAATACCCTGAATATCAGCATTACGCATGAACCAGCCTAGAGAGGGAAGTTGACTTACCGCTTATCGAGATTCCTGTAGATCAAGAAGGACCTTATGTACATAGTGAATTATTAGGTCAAGATAGAAAATTCTTACTCGATACAGGGGCAAGTCGAACAACTATAAAACGTAGTGAAGTTCCAGGGGCACCCCTCTCAGGCTCTCAAAATGTTTCCCTTGGTTTTTCGGGAAAACCTATTGTTAATGAAGTATCACAGCCTCTACCACTTACGATAGGACCTTTGACACGAACTACAGATTTATTGCTTACTAAATCATGCCCAGAAAATCTGTTAGGAATTAAAACTCTGAAAGCACTAGGAGCCATAATATGTTGTTCTCCAGAAGGAGTAAGGTTGTTTTTACGTGATTTTAAAGGTCACTATGTGTCTAGAGACATGGATCCCCGACTACAGACTTTACCAGTACATCTATGGGCACAAGGCCCTACGGATGTTGGCTGCATGAACATTACACCCTATCGAGTTACATTGAAAGCAGGAGTGGTACTACCACGAATGCGACAATACAAGTTACCGCATGATGCTGTAGTGGCTTTGCTGAAAATAATTGATGAGCTGATTGCCCAGGGAGTAGTTATAGAAACAGACTCCAATATATGTAATTCACCGATAATTCCGATTCTTAAACGAACTGACCCTACTGCCCCACCAGTATACCGATTGGTTATTGATTTGCGTGAACTAAACAAGTGTATTGTACCACAATTCCCTGTGGTCCCTGATATATCATCATTGTTGACAGCAATTGATTCCGAAGCAACATTCTTTACTGTAATCGATCTCAAGAATGCCTTTTTCAGCGTCCCAATAGATCCGGAAAGCCAATACTTGTTCGGATTCAGTTTAAATGGGCGCAGCTTTAAATTCTCACGCGCTCCCCAAGGATTCACAGAAAGCCCCAGCATCTACAGCCAAGCATTGAAACGAGAACTTGACAGTATCCACATGCCAGTCAATACTGCACTGCTTCAATATGTCGATGATCTGCTGATCACCGCGAGAAGCGAGTCAGAATGTGAAAAAGCTTCTCTGACAGTTTTACATTTCCTAGCCGACAAGGGGCACAAGGTGTCCCCTTCTAAGCTGCAATTCTGTGTTCAGCGAGTTATTTATCTTGGTCACTCGCTGTCCAAGGAGGGAAGGCAGCTTACACCAGATCGCATCCAGTTAATTGCTAACATGTCAATACCCCAGACACAAAAGGAGGTGCGAGCTTTCATAGGCCTCACTTCATATTGTAGGCAGTGGATCCCTCAGTACGCATTTCTAGCAAAACCACTCATTCAGTTAACCACACAGGAGGCAGCCACATCGACTGTTCTCCCTTGGACTCAGGAACATACACAAGCTTTTGAAAGCCTAAAGGAAGCTTTATGTCAAGCACCTGTTTTAGCAACACCATGTTATAGCAAACATTTTACACTCTTTGTTACAGAACGCGAAGGTACTGCCTTGTCAGTACTCACTCAGGATCAAGCAGGATCACGCAAGCCATGTGCTTATTTTTCCAGTACATTAGATCCCGTAGCTCAGGCTTTGCCTGCATGCCTGAAATCAGTGGCAGCGACAGCTTTAGCAATCAGACAAAGCGATGCCATAGTATTAGGACACCCATTGACAGTACAAGTACCACATGCAGTAGAGGTTCTTGTGAACCGAACACAAACACAACACTTGACCATAGCAAGACTTACCGGTTATGAACTGACATTGTTTCAACCACACATAGAGATCCGACGGTGTAATACATTGAATCCTGCTACACTATTACCTGTAATTGGAACAGACCCACTAGCTCATGATTGTGTTGAAATCATTGAAATAAAGACGAAACCTAGACAAGACTTGACAGACGTTCCATTGTTAGATCCAGACCTGACGTTGTATGTAGACGGATCGTGCATGAGAACAAGTACAGGAGATTTAGTGGCCGCGTATGCAGTCACAACAGACACTGAAGTTATTGAGACACATTGTATAGATACTCTGTCAGCCCAAGCAGCAGAACTTATTGCTCTAACGCAAGCCTGTATTCAAGCCACAAATAAGAAAGTTAATGTATACACTGACTCACGTTATGCATTCGGAGTTGTACACGACTTCGGCGTGCTGTGGCGAGAGAGAGGTTATTTAACCTCCCATGGTGCCCACATTCAGCACGGACCCCTCATTCATGCTTTGTTAGACGCAATACATCTACCCACTGCTATATCGATTATGAAATGTAAAGCACACACGAAGGTTACTGATACCATTTCTCAAGGCAATGATTTAGCTGACAAAACAGCTAAACAGACTGCTCAGAATCGCACATTAGACATGACAAAGCCAATAGTTCAGACACCAACACAGTGTATGACAATTAAGGATCCCGCACTTGACGTAATTGACATACAGACACATGCCACAGCAGAAGAAATAAAGAAGTGGACTGAACTAGGAGGGATCCAGACAGATCAAGGATGGATGACGAAGGAGAAATCTGTATGGTATCTCCCTGATTCCATGGTTCAAGCCATTATAGCTACAGTTCACAGTCCAGCACATTTAGGAGAGAAGGCTATGCTAGACAGCATTCAGCACATTTGGTTCAATAAACATTTACGAGCAGCAGCTAAACAAAAAGTTCGTACCTGTATGATATGTTGTCAGTTTAATCCAGGAAAGAGTGTTCCCGTAGAGCAGGGTGGATTTCAGCCTCCTGACCATCCTTTTGAAGTCCTCCAGATGGATTATATTCAGATGGAACGTTGTCGAGGATTCAAATATGTTCTCGTAGTTGTCTGCGCTCTCTCCCGTTGGACAGAGGCGTATCCCGTATCAGATTACACTGCCTCGACTACTGCCAAGCAGCTAGTTCGAGAATTCTTCCCACGGTACGGTTTACCACGTGTTGTATATTCAGATAACGGTCAGCCTTTCTCATCCGAATTAATGAAACATGTCTCACTCTTGTTGGGATATCAGTGGAAATTCCACTGTGTCCGACACCCCGAGGCAGCAGGTCTCGTGGAACGACATAATCAACTTTTAAAAATCAGATTGTCTAAAATATGTCAGGAAAAAGGTGTGGACTGGATAGTAGCCTTACCAGTTGCGCTATTCTACATGAGAATGGTAGCACACTCTCGAACAGGGCTATCCCCTTATGAGGTGATCTTTGGTAGACCACCGAATATGTGGGGGACGCCTATACCCCGTAAAATAACTGATGTTGACTGTAATATGCTGACAGATTACCTGGCTTCCTTGATGTCTGCACTACAATCTTGTCGTTCACAGGTAGTCGCAGCTTTTCCTGACAACACCGAGGTGAAACCTCATGACGTAATTCCCGGCGATTATGTTCTCGTCAGGAATTTTGATCGGAAAACCCAACTGGAGCCAAGGTGGAGGCTTCCTAAGTTGGTCCTGCTGACGACCAGAACAGCTGTGAAGATCGAAGGGAGGAAAGGCTGGGTGCATTCCAGCCATATAAAAAAATTTCATGGACTTCCTCCTGACACAAACAGTACTCCCCGTGTGTCTTCCCCCATTGACTCAAAGCTACCTTTGGCTGAGGCCAGTAGCACCGAACTCTATAAACAGAAACTCAGGTCCAGATCTAAACTGTCGGACGATTTGATTGTTTAAGTCCTCTCCAAGGTGAAGCGGTTGAATCTGTCCCGACATGTATCCCTTAGGTCTGAATCATGTAGAGTCCAGAATCATAATGAAACGACATGCTTATTGTAAATCACTGCGTAGCCACTGTATTGTGACTTTATTAATTTTGTTTTTCTTGAGTTTTTTAATAGTTACTGCAAGTATATTGTTGCATATGTATTATCCTGTTTCTAAACGTGCTTTCAATATAACTGATGAACATTCTTTTAGTGACCTACCCCCACATGAGTTGTCCTATAGACTTGCGCTGCGCAATAACACATTCATTAGTATGTTACATCATTCCCATCAGACTAGTAATGCCACCAATTGTTGGGTGTGTGGCCGACTCCCTCCCTATCAGAATACCAAAGGAGTTCTGCCTTTCTTTCCACATCCGTTCACACACAATGGCTCCTGTGGAGCATGGTTTAGTTTATTAAATTCCATAGACCCAGACACAGCAGTTTATCAACAACACTGATTATGGGGAAATCTGAATATAGTTTTATTCAAAGTCTGTCACCCCAATAAGGAGGGTCACCCCAGTAGAACAGGAACTGATTTAGAAAATGAAGTGTATAAATTAGGTAATTTTACGCCTAATCTTATGATTTTGAATGTTAAATCCGAAGTTGAACTAATTCTGCCCACTATGTCTGTATTTCCAGTTAAGGGTGAATTATGTGTGAGAAAAGTTGGTTCCATACATATGGGCCATAGCCAATGCGTTACTATAGTAGAATATAGTGATCAAGGTAAATCTTCATTTAGAGCTTCTCGCCATTCTTACTTTATATGTGGTCAGACGGCATATATGCGTCTGCCTCTAGATTGGGATGGTACCTATTACATAGCATTCCTTTTGCCACCTGTTTTCCTAGCTCCCCCTGATTATTATCGAAATGTTCATTTAGTACACAATAGAGAGCGAAGAGATCTCCCAGTTGTCGATTATACTGAGACAGCATGGGACAAATATGTAGATTTCAATAAAGGTATCTTTCCCTATATAGGTACTATATCAAATAATAAGCTGATACGCAGACTCACCAAGACTCTTGAAGCTGTAGTAAACGAGACTATAGCCGCCCTAGGCAATCTGACAGAGGAACAATCAGTGATGAGAATTGTTGTTCTCCAGAATCGTCTTGTCCTTGACGTCATCCTGGCCGATAGGGGCGGAGCTTGCAGGGTCATCGGATCCAGCTGCTGCATATTCATACCAGAAAATTCGCCATCTGTATATAAAGCTATAACACGCCTTCATAAGATTGTAAGCCAGATACACGAGAATCCAGGCACTTGGACGTGGTCCGGGTGGTTTTGGAGTGTGATATCAGCCTGGGGATGGAGAGTTCTATCCTTCCTAGGTATTGGCCTTCTTATGCTCTTCAGTTGTTGTTTATGCCTGCAATGTGGACCAGCGATTTGTGGTCTGTGTGCCACATCATGCATTCCATATCACAGTTCTCGTTCAAAATACCGAAAGAAGAAGGAAGAAGAAATGATGCTCCATGAGCAAATCGATGGAATAATGAAGATTGATGTCTCTTGAAGGGCAAGAAGGGGACAAGGAGGGAATGTGGAAATGTGGATTTTCCTGATCAGTTATGTCCCCTATCTTGGACCCCAACGGTTCTATATGCATGTTACAAGTACATGTATGTTCCCTCCAGTTCCAGTTTCTAAGACGCAAACATATGTGTGTCTACCGTCGACATGTTCTCTGTCAGATCCGCCATTGATGGGCTGGATATTCGATTCCTAGGTATGAAAGGCCACCGACTTTATATGGCTAAGTTACTACATTTTTACAGCTCAGGCAAGTAGGCCCGATTCTGTCCTCAAAGCCTTTCCCTGCTCTCTGTCTTTGACAGCTTCAGCTTGAGCTCGCATCTGTATCCATGAACTTTGTCCTACTCCCTGTGCAGCTAACGGTGCCTGCCTCGGCCAGTTTTCGCATGCCTGCCAAGAAGCTGTATTTCACCTTCGAATTATCTATTTTGCTCTTCAGCCGATGCATTCCTGTCTAGTGATTTAGGTAAACATTTCCTTTAGCTCACAAGCAAGGACTCAGCCTTTCCGTCCTCCTGCAAGTGATTCATAGCCCTGCTGCCATGGAAAGTTTTCTGCCCCTCGCATCTCATATAGACACTTAGACGCTTGTACACGCACACACAGTTAGTATAGAATAGATTCTGTCCGAGAGTCCTTCCTTGTGGATAACATAGTTCTCCAAACATAGGATGGTAGATATGATTTGGGATTAGGTTGACTTGACCCCCCAGACTTCTCGTCTCCACATGTAGAGCTAAATGTCAAGTCCCCTTCACCCCCTAGTTGCACGTCAATTACACGTCATGCTGTTGCGCGCGCATCTATGCCAAGTATTATCTTATAGATCCACCTATGTCTGATAATGCAAACCAATCATGTTTCTTTTATTCCTTATTACGCCTAGTTTCGATTACGTACCTGTTTTGTCACTCTTCTTATCAAATGTTACGCCTTCTACATTCGTTTCATTGTAATGCACTTATTATAAAAATACATGTCTGTCAATAAATTATTGTACTTCACTTCCTGAACCCTCGTGGTGACGGAACCTGAAGGCCGCGACTCGAGTCGGCCATTTTGAATGGAATAAAGCCCATTTAGAAAACCTCTTATACCACGGATTCTGCCTCTTGTTATTTTGAGCTATTTTACTTTATTTTAGGATTCCGTATGAAACTCAGTCCGGTATTTTATTTACCACAGTTCCATAAGAGCGGTTGAGAGCTAGTCAATCTGCCTTATCTCCCTCACTTCAGCTGCATGAGGACTCATGAAAGAATGAATGAATGACATTTGCAAAGCGCACAGCTGTTTTCCAATAAGCGTCCTGGCTCTAAAAAACCCATAGAGCAGAGAGAAGTAGATATTTTTTTTTTCCCTAACTCTTCGCCAGATTCCAGACGAAGGAAATTGGAAAGGTTTATTATGACCTGGTCAAACTGATTACTGAAACGGAAATTGCACGATTGCACGACTGAGAATTATCTCCAATTGAATCCAAGCAAAACTGAAATTATGTTAATTGGGAAAGTTTCTCTGTTCTGGTCCCATGTCTGGTGGCCTAAAGAGCTGGGTGCCGCCCCCTCCACTAAACAAGTGGTGAAAAACTTGGGTTTTAAACTTGATCAGGCACTCTCCATGAAGGAACATATAGCAGCAATTTCCAGTTCTTGTTATTTCAGCCTGCGGCTTCTACAGAAGATTCTTCCCTATCTGGCTACCAAGCATCGCAGAACCCTAGTCCAGGCCATGGTGATCTGTCGCCTCGATTACGGCAACGCTCTACTGGCAGAATTAGGCCCGACGCTGCTTAGGAAACTGCAGGTCATTCAAAATACCGCCGCGCAAATGATTTTAAACCGCCCGGTGGGCTCACCTTCAGCTCCTCTCCTGCTAGACTTTCATTGGCTTCCGATCGCGAAACGAGCATACTTCAAGACCTGCTGTCTTACTTACAAGGCCTTAAATGGTAAAGGTCCTCAATATCTGTCAAGCAGACTCACTAAACAAATTTCAGTTCGCAATCTTAGGTCTAATGCGCTGGGTTCCTGAAGACCCCCCGAATCCGCCTCGCCCGCTCTGGGGGAAGGGCCTTCTCATATCTTGCGCCGCGCTATTGGAATATGCTCCCCATTACCATACGCTCATGCCCCTCCCTCACCACTTTCAGAAAACAATTGAAAACCTTTTTGTTCTGATCACTTGTGATCATTTTCTGCTGCCTCGTTGTTTTTTTTCTTATTTCCCTCAGTCTGCTACCAGGCACAGCGCCGAGATGCCCCAGGGTGAGTCGTGCGCTCTAGAAGTAACCCTAACATAACATAACATACCATAACACGATGAGTGCTTTTCAGGACTAGTGACTCAACGTGGGACACATACTTCTCAAGTGGTCTTTTATTTATTTCACCAACTATGGAGTAACTATTGGACACATCGACTTATATTAGCCTTGAGAAAGTCCTTGGGACGAAACACGTGTCGGCTGCCTGTACATATATTTTGTTTCTAAGACAAAAATAAAGAACCATAAAAGGAAAATCTTGAAGCAACTTGTGAACTTCGAGTGATTTATGTAAACAAACGGTGAAAGCCAGCCTCACTGGCTTGGAATATTACTAAGTGTGCCTCGGCAAGTGTGTGATATAGAAGTAGATATTTAGCATTCCCTTAACACGGTATGCTTTCAGTGCCACCTTAACACCCTTCTCTACAGCTAGAGCTATCAGTACTTTGGGGAGTAAATTCTATTTTTCTACTGCCAGATAGAAAAAGCACTGTGCTCTTAGCTTGTCTTTGTAGATCCTGCGAATACACACCAGCCCCTGATTGGAAGAGCATAGCGTCCTAGTAAGGTCGTATTTCTTAAATCTCTTTTGTAGTTAGAGGGGTCCTGCTTTATGCAGAGCTCTGTGGGTAATTATAAGCGCCTTAAACATTACCCTCTGTTTGATAGGGAGTCAATGATGTGTATTAGGACTTTTTGTGACGGATTGTCTCCTAGAACAATTCAGAATTTAATTGCACAGCTGCGTTTTGGACCAGTTGTAACTTATTAAGACGTCCAGCTGGTAAACACAAATAAAGGGGATTGGCATAGTCCAGCCTCGCGGTGGTCATAGCGTGCACAACTAATTTGCATGTGTGGTCAGGTAGAAAAGTGAAAATCTCTTTAGTAATTACAGCAAGGCTAAACATACCGCAGTGATTGCCCTAACTTGTGGTTTGAACAACAGGTTACTGTAAAAAATTATACCCAAACTCCTCACTTCTCGTTTGAGTTCTGCGGGAGACCTCATGGCTTCTGGCTTCAGTAGTCTGGTATCCAGAGAGCAAGTGTCTCCAAAGACCAAGATTTCTGATTTGTCTGAATTTAGCTTTAGACAGCTATGTCTCACACACTTTACTACAGATATCAAACATCTGTGTGCATTTTCCTCCACAGAGTTATCCATTTGCTGAAAGGAAAGCATCAGCTGGGTATCATCAGCATACAAAACCAGATTAATACCCCAGTGTTCTACTATCTTGCCCAGGGGTGCCAAGTAAATAATGTGGGGCTCAATGCTGAGTCCTGCGGCTCCTCACAGCTCATCTCCTTGAAGCATGAGGTTTATGGTTTAAGGTTCACTGCCTGCTCTCTGTCCGATGAGTATGATTTGATCCAATTGTTTGCCGCACCCGTTATACCTACGGTTCTCAGCCAGTCCAGTAAGAACTCATGTGAGACCATAGCGAAAATAGCAGATAGGTCCAAAAAGAGGACCACTGCTTTTTTACCTGTATCTAAATTGGATTTAACAAATCCTGCCACCTCTAGGAGGGCGACGTCAGTGCTAAAACCCGTACAAAACCCTCCCTGGGTACAATGCAAAGAGGCATTGCTTTCTATGAATTGGGAAACCTGAGTGTTAACTAGTTGCTAGAGCATTTTCCCAGGGCAGGGAGGGAGAGATGGTCTTTAATTACTCATACAGGTTGGATCCCAATTTGCTTTTTGTTAACAGAGGAAGAGCTAATGTCTTCTTCCATGATTGAGGAAAAAGTGCCTGTTTTCAAAGACAGGTTAAAAAGCATGTTTATCCGTTTGTTTACCTTTGACGCCACCAGTTTTAGAATCCTTGGTAGACAGGGGTCAGGTGCAGATCCAGATTTGGCCCTCAGGAGCACTCTTTCAGACTCCGCCATGGAAATCTTCTCAAATTCATCCAGTTCTAGTTTTTTCGAGGATAGCGGGACTTTCAGGAGAGAGAGAAAGAATCATGAGCCCTGCTATCAGCAGCCAGATTGGAATCAATGTTTCCTGTTTTCCTTGAAGAGCAAATCTCAGACAATTGCGATAATATCGCCTTACAAACTGTGTCTATCCCTGCCTCCATCAGTACTGCTTCCATCAGGGCCACCGCTAAATAGCTCATTGATTGTGAATGAGTCCCATCTAATGAATGTTATCATATACAGCAGAGCCACTGGCTTTCCAAATGATCCTTCAGTTCCAGAGTTATGAACCCATGTAGTCCACTCTTAATGACAGACGTTCATTTGATACTGGGATCATCCCACAATTTGGAAGTCCGTCATCTTAAAACTGTTTCTTAAAAAACGTGCTCTCTTCCAAGCTGCTTATATCCTTATTTACACAAATTGCTCCAGATTCTGGCATTTCTGCAGGTGCAAAAAATGGTATCGCTATCACTGCTTGATCATCCATGGCGGATAGTAGATAGTATTTTGGGGAGCTGATACTTTTAGATATGTAGGCAAGCTTCTACACCATCGACCGCTCCATCCTCACAAACACCTTGGTTGAGGCTGGTTTCTACACGACAGCTCTCCTATGGCTAAAGGGCTAAAGTAATGACTATCTGACAGGAAACAAGTTACCGCTCTCCCGCCATTCACTTCCAGAGCAAATTAACTCAGCCTTGTATCTTCCTCCAAGAATCTATACTGTCTCCCTTCTTGTTTAATCTGTTCTTGAGGACCTTGGATAGCCTACTTTGCCAGGCTAGGGCTCGTTTTTAGGTCGAGCCTGGGCAGCGCATGTGCCTGTCTGCGAGCCATACTGTATTGGAAGCCCCGCCCACTCTTCGCCCATATTTCTCATTGGCTTGTGTCATTGTCCTTCATAAATGCTGACTTCTGATTCCTTATTAGGCTTGTTAGTTCCTCCTTAGTACTACTTTGTCTTCATTTGTAACCTCCCATGAGGACTGGCTCTTTTGCTTCAGTTGTTACACATACGTCTTCTTTTTTTTTAATGAGTTTCTCTTACTGCAGGAGGGTCAAGCATTTGGAATGCAATAGGTCTCACATTTGCGAGAGTTTAAGCTATTGGTATCGTAAATGACAATGCCTTTTATTTATGTTATAAAAACCAAAACATAAATAAAAGGCAGTGTCATTTACAATGCCAATAGCTCAAACTCGCGTAAATGCGAGACCTATTGCATTGCAGATGCTTGTTATTTGTAGGTCAATGATACAATGGCACTCAGCTAGTCTTTGGGCTCTCTCACTGCCTGTCAGATGAGAACACTCATAATTGCTATGCGTTGGCCAGCAAGCTGGTTATTTTCGGCAGGATCATGGTAATGGTCACTTCTCATTTGAGGTCATTGTCATCCTTATATGCCCAGAAGGCTTGCATCTATTATATATAGGGTAGTATTCGACAATCTTTTACTAAGGGTGCTAAAAATATTACTGTTAATGATGGATGATGTTTAAAAAAATCTGTATTTTTGGGGGGTGGTGGCTTGGTCAGCCAACATGGCGGACGCAGCTTGATCGAGCTCCGCGGGTCCACCTTCATAATCTGCCGTAAATCCTGCCTGCACTACCTCGATGCATCTCATCCGAAGATCCAAGGACTACTAACTTGCCGAGTGCGCCCGGCGTGGGGACGTGCTCCGGTCGCCAGGCGCAGAACAGGCAAGGACGTCGAAGCTGCCGTGGATACAACGTGGATTGGGCCGGACACCGCCAGATTGCCATCCGTCCCTTGAGGAGACGCAACCGGGCCTGGGCCAGGGATTAAGCCCTGGGGTAAGGAGTGAGGTGGTGCAGGGGGGGCCAAGGCATGTGTGGCGGTGTGCCTGCTCTCTTGCCCCGTGGGGGCCTGTCCGTGGCGGCGTCTCGGTCTCCGGCCGCGGCTCCGGTCGCGGGGGAGTACCGACGGCTCAGCTTGGTTCGCTGCTGGGGTCGCAGGACTCTCTCGGGCTAGGGTGCGGCTGTTCCAGGCCTTTGGTTGCGGGAGGGGGTGCAGCACGCTGTACTCATGGGGCCTCTCTAGTGGCGTAACCAAGCTCTCCTGGGGTAAACTCATTGGGAATAGCACCTAGGCATTGTTGTCCCGGCCTATGGAGGAGAAGCACCGCATTCCCTTAAGACTCAGCACGTTGAACACAGCCCTTGGAGAGATTGGACCAGACGACCCTGAGGCATCTACTTATGCCTCTGCATTCACTCTGGAGGCACCTTCTACACCCATCGGGCGCCATACGGGCCATTGTGAGATAGGATTGGCCGTGAGGTGGCTCGTACGTGTGCCTCCCTGCCATTGACAAGGGACTGTGTTGCAAAGACCGTGGCACTGTGGAATACCCTCGAGCCGCCTAGTTGGCAGACAGAGTGAGATCACATATGGCACCCTGCAGATAAGGGGACCAGTGTAATAGAATCTCACAACGGCTGAAGATAGTCCTGCGGCGTGGGGGCTGTCAGGGGTGAGTGGCAGGCTGGCGGTCCAGTGGGCTAGGTCCTGATAGAGGGGCCTGCCTGGCTCTCTACCACGGGCTGCGGAGGTGGCCGGGCTAGGCCCGGTGCGGCTTGTGGCCTAGTGGTGGAGAGTTTCAGAGATGGCCGGCTCACAGTGCTCTCCATGGTGAGCCCTTAGAGTGGCGAATTGGTCCTATTGCGATCCCACGAGGCACGCTGAGTCCTGAACAGAGTCCCCCTGCCATACCCGAGGTACTTGATCTGTGGTGATGTGATGGGGAAAGATAAACCTGGCGCCGCAGGCTCCAAGCAAAGCACCTTGGACCAGTACGCCATGATGGCGAGTGGCGGCTCTGCGCCCAGTCCTTCCTGGACAACGCAGCTCTGTTGGCGGCCATTACCGAAGCAAGAGACACGCTAGATGCCAAGATTAGTGCAGTGGGCACTGAAGTTTCTTTTCAACGACAGGACCTGAGGAAAGCCGTTGACCGTATCACAGAGGCCGAGACGCGTGTGTCCACTGTGGAAGATACAGTGACGACTCTGCAACAGCATGTCAACAAATGAATGGTGATCTCCCAAGAGCTAGCATTTCGGGTCGAGGATGCTGAATGCCACGCTTGGCGCAATAACCTCTGCTTTGTTGGGTCCCCGGAGGGATGAGAGGGTAACTCCATGAACCGCTTCCTCACGTCGTGGCTCAAAAACTTGCTGCCTGCCGAAATGATCTCCGCATGCTTTGTTGTCGAGAGGGCCCACCGGGCACTTACGAGAAAACTGACCCCCGAGGAAAATCCTCTGCCAATTATTGCTAAGCTCCTCAACTATGCGGATAGGGACGCAGTGTTGCAGTTCCCTCGGTCACATAAGGAGAAACTCATCTTCGACTCCAGGCCCATAATGATTTACCCTGATTATACCCGTCTAGTGCAGCAGCAAAGACAGTCCTTCACGGCAGCGAAATGGCGATTGCGAGATCTTAACATTTCATACATGCTGCTTTATCTTGCTAGGCTCCGAGTTGTGTATAACTCTAAGACTCACTTTTTTGATTCGCCTGAAGCGGTCTTTGCCTGGTCTGACAAAAGCACCCACTTGAAACCTCACTCTCCGCCGCCATTAGAATCTAACTCCTCCAGGGGCACTTGAAACCTCACTCTCCGCCGCCATTAGAATCTAACTCCTCCAGGGGCTCGCAAAGGAACAGATCGCGCAGGATGAAATCAAAGTGATGACACCGCTCCGGTTCCGACCGGCGCTCCTCCAGTCCTAATCACGCATCTTGATCAATCTATGGCGGGCAAGGCTTCCATTCGACCATATTTTATTGTTTGTAGTTGGAACTACTCCGTCTACTCTGCACCAAGTAGAGGTGGACAATGTGCATAATGGCTGACTTGACCCAGACACTCATACCCCAATGTTATTGTTGGTGTCCTGGGGTGTTCACCACCACGACACATGCTCCTAGTTTTTGGCAGTATCGGGGGGGTGGATGGGAGGGGTGTCTTTGGGGTTTGGAGTTATGTTGTTTTCAGTTCTTTCACACATGCAGGCACACATCCCACCCTTCAGTAGGCAGGCCAGTAATACTAACCCACAAATCAATCCATGGCCACCCAACCAGCTGGACCACATATGAGTGATCTAACAGTATTAACGTGGAATGTCCGAGGACAGCTGAATAAAGTCAAACGGGGTGCCCTTCTTCGGCAAGCAAAGCGACATAGTGCAGACATTCTTCTCCTACAGGAGACACATCTATTGGGTAATAAGGCTCCCTGCCTAGCCAGGTTTGGATACCAGCAGGTGTATCATGCGGGTTTCACTAGGGGTTCCTGGGGCACGGCCATCCTCATTCACCGTCGTGTCCCCTTAATCCATTTTAAGCACTAGATAGATAAGCGCTAGATAGATCCCGGGGGTAGATATGTCATTTTGTCAGGCACATTCTATGGGGAACCATTTATTATAGGTAGCTTTTATGCGCCCCCTCCTCTGGGGAATACGTTCGTAGAAAGCATCACCTGTCACTGGAGTGAGCGTCCAGAGGGCTTATCTGGGAGACGATTGGAACAATACTATGTCATAGTTATATAGGAGGCGGGGATCGGGAGCGAGTTCCCCCGCCGCCACCTCTATGTTGTCTTCACTGGCTGGTGCACTGAATACTGATTCCGCTCCATCCAAAGAGTGACTTTAGGAAGCCTTGAAATCCACAATTAGAGGGGTAGATATCAGCTACAAGGCAAACGACAGGCGTAAACGCTCCGCTCAGCGGACAGACCTGGAAATCCAGTGCTTATCCCTAGAAGCGCAGTACACGCTAGATCCAAGTCCAACCCTACAGCGAAACTTATCCCTCATGCAGCAACATTTGCACCAACACCTTATGGAGGAGGCAAAAGATATCTGGCTGGCATCTCAACATCGAATATACCAGTGGGGGGACGAATCGAGTAAAATGCTACACAGACTCTGCCAAACTGCCCGTGCCCCAGCCCCAGTCCCAATTATTAGAGATAGTGAGGGTGTCTTGCTTACATCTCCCATGGAAGTAGTCACAGAATTTGCACAGTATTTCTCCACATTATATACTCGGAGGGTACAGCTCTCAGGGGACCTCATAGCGGAGTTCCTTCGGGATATTCCCCCCCAGAGATTAACCGCTCAGGCAAGAGACCACTTGGATGCCCCCATTACAGTAGATGAATTAACAGCAGCATTAACCGCGATGCGACCTGGCCGGGCCCCGTGCCCCAACAGATTCCTCTGCACCCAAATGTCCACGCTGCGCCCACACTTACTGACCACAATACACGAGGCCCTTAACATGCATATCCTACTCTGGGACTGGTGTCAGGCCGAGATAGTCCTATTCTTACAGCCCGGACGCCCCCTGGAAGATCCCTCCTCCTACCGTCCTATTTCCCTAATTAACGTCGAATCCAAGCTACTGGGAAAAGTTCTTGCAGACCGCCTGCAGGCTTGCATTCAAGACCTGATCCACTCGGATCACACTGGTTTTATGCCACAGTGGGCCACCGGTCAATAATATTTGCCAGGTCCATAATGCAATGGCATTGGACCCAGAGCTGGGACGCTCCGCGGCCATCCTTCTCACGGATATAGATAAGGCCTTTGATTCCCTGAGCTGGGAGTATTTATTCCAGCTCCTGACGATGAGTTTCGGCCCACGCTTCATGGCATACATTTGCTTGCTCTACTCAGAGCCTACAGCCTCAATACATATCGTGGTCATCGTTCCCCCTTTTTTCCCCATCAGTCGCGGCACACGACAGGGCTGCCCCCTGTCCCCGCTCATATTCACCCTGGCGGTGGAACCATTGGCCATTTAGGTTTGCCGGGATCCGGTGCTCCGAGGTTTCGACTGGCCGCGATCGCAACCGGATCGTATTACATTAGATGCAGACGACGTCTTGTTTTTCATGATGGATCCTTGGATCTCAGGCCCACGTATCTTACAGATCCTCTGAGTCTTTGGCCAGACCACCGGGCTCCATACTAACCCCTCCAAATCGGTGCTCTTCCCAGTATGCGGGCAACAGGGCAGAAGTACATGGGCATCGCAGCTGAAACATGTTACAGACGGATTACAATACTTAGGTGTATATATATATATATCTCCCTGCCCCAAGATTTCATGGACACGCAACATCAACCCACTCCTTGCCGGCCTCTGTGATTAGACCTCTATATGGTCTTCCCTATCTCTATTATTATATGGGCGTTCGGCAATCTTTAAAAATGGTTTCTCTCCCCAGAGTGCTTGATCGTCTTCAAAACTTCCCATATCATACACCGCGGTCTTGGTTTGCGCAAATAAACACCATACTTAACAAATTCCTATGGGGTGGGGGTGCGGTTAGAGTAGCGCTGCAGACCTGTGTGCAATCTACGTATTGCGGCGGAATAGCCGCAGCAGATGTGTATTCATACTATGCAGCCTCCCATCTCCTGGTCATCAATGACTGGTGGTATAATTCACCTTCAGACCCGGCGCTTGCTCTAGAACACACTGCGATAGAAGGGATCCACCTCCTTAGATTATTGTACAGTGCACAGAATCTTGATTTCCTACCTCCCACCAGCAGAACAACAATTCGGCTGTGGCGATACACGGTCCGGCGGATGGGATGGTACCGGCGCTTGACACAGACTATGCCCCTGTGGCATGGTACTTACTTATGCCAGGTGACGACATTGAAGGGGTTCCGTCAATGGGATCAGATCAGCATCTCCACACTGGGAGACATTATGCGGGGTACCCACCACCCTAAAATCCTTTCTACACCTGCAGGAAGATTTTCAGCTCCATAAAACCCAGTTCTACAAGTATCTCCAACTGCGCCACGCTCTTACCCTCTTGCTTCCAAGCTTAGAGGACCTCCCTGAATTTCATCCATTGGAAGGCCACCTTCTTATGTGTGATCTGGGTGCACACAAGATTCGGCAGATATATCAGACACTGACAACACACTCAACCAAAACTCTTCATAAGACCAGGGAGGACCTGGCTTGGCAGTTCAGTCTGGACTGTTCCCATGGGGCACAGGGTCAAGACTGATTTACATATGGCTGGGTCCAAACTCGGGTGGCGTGGTGGGCAAAAGAACGATGGATTTAACCCAGATCTTTTGACTGGGGGAGAATGTTTGCATTGTTTAGCATTCCGTCCATCATTTGTTTGCTGTAACACTTTTCGCCCTAAGTGGGATGGGTATACCCAGATGTGGGTCCCTTGCTCACTGTGCCACTGGATTCAAGCTAGCCTGGCTGAAGAAGGGTAACATACCCTGAAACCGATCCAAGTATACTTGTTTCCGGTCCAGGGAGGACCTGTCCTGGCAGTTCGGTCTGGATTGTTCCCATGGGGCACAGGGTCAAGACTGATTTGCATATGGCTGGGTCCAAACTGGGGTGGCGTAGTGGGCAAAAGAACGATGGATTTAACCCAGATCTTTTGACTGGGTGAGAATGTTTGCAATGTCAGCATTCCGTCCATCATTTGTTTGCTGTAACACTCTTCATGAGACCAGGCAGACATGGCAAGATGATATCCCAGAATTAACCGATGACGATTGGGGGGAGGCTATAGCAAGTCCCAGGGGTGCTACGGTGTCCTCTAGATACCGTCTTATTCAATTTAAATAGGTTCACCGCGTCTATTATACATGCCTTCGCCTCTGGAAGATGGAAGTCATTACATCCCCTCAATGCTTACGCTGCGACAGGGAAGAGGGTTCATTCTTTCATACTGTATGGAGCTGCGTTGCACATCAACCCTTCTGGCACAGAGTTCTGACCTGCCTTAAGGAGGTGTTGTCTTGGGACATCCCACTCAACCCTAGACTGTTCCTCCTCCACAGCACGGATGAGATAGGAGGGAATTGCTACAAGCAACACCTACTCTTCCTTGCTCTCACAATTGCCAAACGCAATATCGATCAGTTATGGAAGGGAACTTTCCCACCGACAATAGGGAAATGGAGAAAGGGTCTAGATAATTGTATGGGTGCAGAAATCGCAGTCTTCCAAGCGAGGGGTTGCCCTCAAAAGCATAGAAAAATGTGGTCTCGATGGGCTGCTTACAGGGGCATAGATCTTCCCCCCCCTTCCTTCACAAACCCCCTAAACATTAGCTTCCACAGGATGTTAGAGGACATATTATACGACATGGTATTTTCTCTCTCTGGACATGTGTCTATTTCTAAACATGCTTGCCGGTGTGGGTGGAGTGGTAATGCCTGCGTAAAGTTTTAGTTTACACTTTTTTTATATATACTAAATGTATCCAATGATATGTCCATACTCTGTAAATTGTCAATATCCAGTTTCAAAATGGTATATGTCGGGCGATTGCCCATATGGTATTGTGAAAATTCAATAAAATATGTTTGTTTGTTTTTTAAACGTATTTTATTAGCATTTCTTTATAAACATGTAATTATACATTAATCCTTATCCTCAAACGTTTTCTGTCTTTGCCAACACGTGTTTCGCTTCACACTGCTTCAGGTAAAACACATCCAATAGGAATGCATGGTTAATTTCTCCACTTTATTACACTACATTTCACATTATTGTCATTGGTTTAAAAAGCATAAACATTAAAAGAAGAAAAATATTAAACTTTCTCCTCGTTAAAATTCCAACCTGATCATTGGTTTCTAAACCAACATTTTTAGCACCATACTTATATAATCAATTTTTAGTTCGTAAGAGAGGATGTATCATATCTATTGAATATGCACTTCATATGTTTGACACTATATGACTTGCTGTAGATCTCAATCATGGTACACCAATCAGGTTAATATCTACCTATATTAGGCGTTATTCTTTTATTTAAGTTGATATAGCTGCACCTTATTTGATCATATTAGTTTTAATAAGCATTCTTAACGTCATCTATTAATATCTGGACACATTAACTGTAGCGTCCTTCCCAGCCCAGTAGCATGCAAATGACCATGCCACACATGGAGCTCTGTAGTGCACGTCTTTATTCTTCAGAGTGCAACTGGTAACTGCCCGTACTGTGTCATAAACTTA
Source organism: Triturus cristatus (assembly GCF_964204655.1). Lineage (NCBI taxonomy): Eukaryota > Metazoa > Chordata > Amphibia > Caudata > Salamandridae > Triturus > Triturus cristatus. Next base: position 1,400,580,349 of record NC_140589.1, read on the forward strand.
ATTAACAACCAGAGGATGTGGCCTAACGGCTAGAGCGGTCGAGCTGGGAGCTGGGTTACAGTCTCGGCAGGGATTGTGATTCTGGGCAAATCACTTAAGCTCTCCATTCCTAACAAAAATGAATGTGTTTGTCTGTAAAGCAAATTGTGCTCATGTAACCCGATCTGATACCTTCAAATCTAGTTCGAACTATATAAAACGAAAAAAAAAAAAAAAATAACACCAACCAATTACATCATTCTCCTACGCAGTCCATCAGGTACCAGAAGGGTACTGCAATTCATATTCACAAGACACTACATAAACTTCCTTTTTACATTTTTGTCATTTGAAGTGACGTCAATATCCAAGCATTTATACCAATAGTTTTGGCTTATCATATTATAAAATGCATTGTTCACAAAATCTATTTTACTTCTCGACTATATCAACCGTTAGTTTCAAATAATGTTTATATATCCCTCTAGATAATGAATCTTTGCAAGAACCTGCTAACATTGTCATACCTTTAAGTTTATTCTTTTTCTGAATTAATTAGAATATTTTGTTCTTCATTTTAGAGTGTCAAAGTTTTTCTAAACATCCCTGCCCTTGATACAACAATTGGAAGGATTTACTTCTACCTGCAATGCGTGATTAAATCTATATTTAGTTATATCTAATTTAGATTAGTCAATAGATCCGAGAGAATATAGTACTTATTATAGTTTATACCTTGGTGTTTCCCTCGTGCGACCCATCGGCGTTCACGTCTCCCATCTCTTTGGTGTTTCGGCATTATGCCAGCTGGGTGTCTATTTACAATTGACCCATGTTTTCAGCACAATGACATATGAACATTTGCGCCTACATACCCCAATCAGATTGGCGAACGATCCATGTGTATCAACGCCATGTCATCTCCTATTCTAAATACTCTGTAGCCCAATTTGCTCTGTTTGTAGTTTCCATGATTGGTAAACGGCCCATGCTTAGTTGCCCATCGCCGTTCCCAATTTCAAAACTCTTTTAGTTTTCGACCTATTCTATGGTTTTAGTTTCTGAGGTTCTCATTTTACTACATTGGGAGTCGAAAATAATGAGTGCATGATAATGCATTGTTATCTTATGTTGATTTGTAAAGAACACTAATCACCCTCAAGAGTATCCAGGTGCTTGAGCAGGTGTGTAGGCATGGGGTCCCCGCTGCAATATTTGAAGAGCCAGGTCTTCAGCTTCTTGTGAAATCAAGCAGCGAGGAGAAGGCATTGGTATGTTGTGAGGTCATTCCATGTGTTTAGGTGTTATGCAAGAAAAAGAGTAATCTCCTCTTCTGCATTTGTGAATACGGGTGTGTGTTGTGTGAGTGAGCTCGATACTGAGCATATGAGGCTTGATGGGTTGTGAAGGTGTAGGCAGCTGTTGAGGTAAGTGGGTCCCATAATATTTAGGGCTTTTTAGGTGTGCATGAGGAGTTTGAACTGCCTGCGTTACTGAATGGGGAGCCGGTGGAGCTCACGGAGGTTAGGTAAGGTGTGGGTGCAGTGGGTGAGTTGTTTGGGGATTACAATGCTTTCTGTTGTTGAGTCTGTTTGTGATGAGTGCTTGCGTCACAGTTCATCTGGTGTTCTGTGGAAGAGACTTGAAGATTTTTCGTAGCATTCATAGGATGTGGAAGCAAGCTGACGTCACTGCATTGACCTGTGCCGCCATGTCGAGCTTGACATCTAGGATGATCCGCAGGTTTCTGGTGTGGTCAGTGGGTGTTGGTGCTGGTGTGGGTTTCAGTTCTGTCAGCTACTAGGTTGTTCCACTGGGAGTTCTTGTTTTCAAAGGCCAGTACTTCAGTCTTGTCGGAGTTCAGCTTCAAGCAATTTGTTCTCACCCATTTTGCCACCAGGTTCATGCAGTTGGTGAATTTGATTCTGGTTGTGGGTGCCTTGTCTGACAGAGAGAGGATGAGTTGTGTGTCTTCTGCGTAAGAAATTATGGTGATGCCTTGAGATCTGATGATGCTAGTTAGTGTAGTCATGTAGATGTTGAAATGGTTTGGGTTGGGAGAAGAACCCTGGGGGACTCTGCATACCAGTTTCTTGGTCTCAGATTTGAAAGGTGACAGTCTGTCTCTTTGGGTTCCTCCTGTGAAGAAGGAGCAGATCCAGTTGAGGGCAGGCCCTTGGATCCCACATTCTTGGAGTCTTCTGATAAGTATATTGTGGGAAAGTGTGTCAAATGCTGCATTGAGATTGAGCCAGATGAGGGCGACCATTGATCCTCTGTCAAGGATGGTCCTGATATCATCAGTGACTGCAATGAGTGCAGTTTCTCTGCTGTGGTTCTTTCTGAATTCTGATTGTGTGTTGTCCAGTAGGTGGGAGAGCTCGAAGTGACTAGTGAGCTATTTGTTGATGGCTTTTTGGATTACTTTCGCTGAGTAGGGAAGAAGGGAGATAGGTCAGAAGTTGGCCAGGTGGATTGGGTTGGCTTAAGGTTTCTTGAGGAAGGCGTTGACTGCTGCATGCTTCCAGGAAGAAAGAGGGAGGTGATGAAGGTGTTCAGAATGTGGGTGAGTGCTGTACTAATTGGTGATGCACCGAGGTTGAATGTGTGGTGGGGGCAAGTGGTCAATGGGGCCCCAGAGTGGTTGGTCTGCTTGACTGAGGCTGTTTCTTTGCAGATGAGGGGCTGCCATCTGGTCAGGTAGTTGTTGTCAGTGTGCAAACATATCATAAAAACCAAACCATGGGAAAAGCCAAAAGCTGGGACTGGGAGCGGAGTAGTCCCAATACGGACATTGGTGCAACCCGACTAGGGACGCCACTAATTCTATTTTATCACATTCAATGGCTTTCTTGGTATAATGAAGACAAGGTTTGTCATTTCAAAGCTTTATATAAAGAATGTATAGGCAATTACATAAACATGGCATAAATACACTTAGCAGCCAAAGCATAGAAATCAAAAGTACAGAGAACTCAGTACAGTTCTAAGTGAAATCTGTGATAGATTGGCCTTCTAAAGGTGGGGGGAAAAGGGGTCTCCTCAATACAGACATCCACATGTCCTTTTATAGGTCTTTAGACAAAGACATCCATACATTCTAACCGAGAACATGGTTCTAAGGATATGCACTAATCGGCAATGAGCAAGAAGAAACATTTCAATGCAGAATACATTCAAGAATTCTCTCATGGTAGCAATACATTGGATTTTGATCATTCTCACAGCTTATACAAGCAGTTAAATTGATACATTTTATAACAATAGCCTGGAACAGTTGACAGCAATAGTCATTGCGTGATATATTGTGATGTTGATTGCAAGATGGAGGACATTATACACACAATCTAGATTCAGTTTATAATGCGTTCAATATGAAAGAAGAAAAAAACTTCCACGTTATCTTGGTTGGTGACAGGCAGGTTGGTGATGAGTTTTGGTTGGGGTGCGAAGTTGCTGTAGATGTTTGTGATTTTTCTGTGAAAGAAGTTGGATAGACCTACCTAGAGCTCTTGCAAGGGTGTGATTCTTTTGGTGGAGGCCGTGGTTGTGGTGAAATCTCTGGTTATCCCAAACATTTCTTGCTACTGTTTATTTCTTGGTTTCTCTTAGTTGCTCCTGGTATTGTATGAGTGCTGTTTTGAGTGTGGCTCTGTTGGGGTCTTTGTGGCTGACTCTCCTCTCTCTTTCAACCTGTTTGCAGTGTCTTTTGGTTTCACTGAGGTCCTTTGTGTACCAACTGTCTTTCTTGTTTGGTCTTCTCTGTTTGTTGAGCTTGATGAGAGCAAGGGAGTCTACACAGGCCTTGATCCAGTTGTTCAAGATGTCTACGTCCACATTGATGTTGTAGGGTTGGGTAGGTCTGCGTGGAGAACGATGAGCCATTCAGTTTCTGAGATTTTGCTCCAGCTGCGGCTGAATAGGCTGTGGTTGGTGGGTTGATCTGTGGTGTGTTGATCTGTAAGCAGCTTCCAGGTCGAAGTTGAAGACTCTGTAAAGTACAAAGGCTTTGGAGTTGATGGTGATGGGCAATGAACTCTGTGATGAGGTCGCTGACGGTAGCGGATTGCCCTGGCGGTCAGAAGATAGGTGTTCCGTTTAGGTTGCAGTTTTTAGTGATCCGAAGCGTAAAATGAAGATGTTCCATAAACAGGGTAGTGCTGCCTGTGGTAGTTGAGAATGTGATGGCGTCTTTATCGATGATCATGAGTCCCCCTCGTTGCTTCTGATAGTGAACTTCAAATGCAATCTAGCAGCCTGCTGGGATTGCGTGGCAATGTTGGGTGCCGATGTTGGGTTGAGCCAGGTTTTTGTGAGGAAGAAGAGGCCTAGTGCATCTCTGCTCAACAGGTCCCATATTTCGGTAGCCTGTGTGCAGAGCGATGGGATGTTGAGTAGCATGCATGTGAGTGAGGTTGGGAGTGCTGGTTAGTTGTTGCATGAAGTGTTGCCTGGGCGAGTCATTGTGGTGGCTGGTGTTTGTGTAGGGGGTGGTGGGAAGTTGCTGCCGGTGAAACGGCACTGAGTGTAGGGGAAAGCTTCCACTGTTGTGTGTGGCACAGTGCGGTAGCAGCGGAGGGAGAGGCATCCCCTGACGAGTGAATGGAGGAGCGCTGCGGTGTATCGATGGGGGAGGTTGGTCAGGTTTTGTGGTGCTGGGCGTGGTCAATGCACAGACAGATGCAAACAAGCTTGCCTTTGGAGCGGCACAGATAAGCAGCAGCCACCATTAGTGTAGATCTTGAAAGAGGTGCTGGGGCAGTGGGTGGGGCTGTGTAGGAGAAGAAGACACAGGAGAGAAAAAGCAGGTAGCAGTGGGGAGGCGGGAGGCAGGAACAGTTCAAATTTTCTTGGTGGTTGAGCTACATATCTGGGTATAATTGTCAACAGTTCATAGATAGTAGTTATCTGGTAACCCACTACAGTCTCGTATTCTACATTCACTTTTGAATTTCTCTATGGCATTACTGCATTCTAAGTGGAGAGTAATCAGTACATAATAGCGAAATATCTTTACCAATTCTTTGTATTCTCTGGTATAGTTATTAACACAGGTTGTCGTTTTTAAGAATTCCCAGATTGATTCGATCTTTGTTGGCCCACTATTCTTGACCCTGCAAATGTATATTGTGTAATCCTTTTTTAACAATGTTACTAATTTGTTTTTAAACACGCCAATCTTACTGTCTATATAGCCTGCCCACATATTTAATGTGTACATTTAACTATTATTGTGTATTTTTATTTAAAATCATTTGTTAAATAAGGTTATAACCATTTTTCAATCTTCTAATTTTATTACTGTTCTTTATGGGACAACAGTCGTAGATAGGATCACCCACATATCTACAATATTGTTACAAAAAGACAGCCTTCGTGACCATACCATATCTAACAAACACACAATATAGTTGTTCCATTTGATCCGCTTCTCTGTCTAACTTCAGCCATATCCATTATTATACATATAGTTCTTCAATTTCATTCTTTAAAAAATGTGTAACTCACAATCAATGTTCAACTCCACTTCTACAGTTTGTAGTTTATTAATCCAGTAGCATTGCACTGTGCTTGTGAAATCTTTTGTAAAATAAAATACAATTGTAAAAGGAGCTTAGAGCCTGCTTGTAACTTACCTTTACTTAACATTGGTTAGCTCGCATGTCACTCTCATTTGCTTGATTCATATTGGTCATTGCCTCCTCCTTGCCTACAACTTCTTCCTGGGGTTCAAGTCTTAGTCCAGACTGTGGAGCTTGGACCAAGAACTGCTTCCTTCAGCTAGTGTCCTTCCCCTGGCTGCAGGCTTGTGTACTTTTGTTTTTTAGTTCTGTCCCTCTACTTCACCACACATCCTCCTCCTCCTGTTACTGCTCCATTTCACTTGTGTTCACTGTCTGGCTCCCTCCCACCCGCCCTCCTCACTCAACTTGCTTCCCAGCTTCAAAATGTCATATTTACAGGAAAGGCAATGGCAAACACACTTCTGCTGACCGAATGTTTCTTTCACACTCATAAACAAACAGCACAAAATAAATAAAAAATGTGAGGGATGTGGCTTTGATTTATACTCCGTGCTCATCTTCTTTCCTAAGAAGAATAGCATTCTGCATTGAGAGGAGAGGATGTGGTGTAATGGGTAGAGCTGCTAACTTTGGAGTTGGGGAACCAGGTTCGAGTTTTGGTGTCAGCTCAATATCCTGTGTTTCTGGGCAAATCACTTAATCTCCCCATGCCTATAAACAAAAAACAAATGTGTACTTTAACTTTCGCTCACGCAAAATGCCCCAATTCCTTTGGGTCGACTTGGGGTTATATAAATCTGCTCCCGTTTTTTTGCTAATGACTATTGAAGTGTTGCACATAGGCTTCAGTAGGACAGCACTGTCCTGATGTCTCTCCTGTTGTAGAACCACCAATCATAGAAATGAGCACAGTATTAAGGAACGCGGAGTTCAGAGGAGAAGCATAGCAGTGTAAGATGCGCAACTATAATTAATAAGCAAGTAAAGCTCCTCCCCCATGCGCTCTTATAACTAACTTTTCCATGTATAACCTTTCCACTGTTTTGTTCCCCATTTTACCAAGTAAAAGCGTGTGACATTGTCAATCATAATAAAAATGTAGTGTCTCTTTAAATAAGATCTTTCCATCCTGAGGAAATATATTAACAGAACAACCGTGAGGTCACTCTAACTTTAACAACTTCAATTATAAAAAAAAATCAAAACCACAATCTAAAAAGTAGCACCTTGATTGGGTTTCTACATGGACTCTTTCCCTGAGGTGAAGCTTGGCCACATTAAAACAAAACAAGCATTGGAAATGCAAATTAGTTTCACCTATGCAAGACCTATTGACATTGTCAATGTTTTTTCGGTATGTTGCAGAGCAGCGCGTGCTGCTGTGCAACATTGTTTAAAATATAAAACAAAGCGCTATGGCGCAGTCGGCGTTGACCGCGTCATAGCGCTTTTCTAATTTACTTTAAGGCATGTTACACAGCAGCCCATGCTGCTCTGCAACATGTTTAAAAAAACATTAGCGACGCCATTATGGTAAGCCTGACGAAACCTGTTGTTTGTAGGAAAGTGAAAAGTGCATCAGTGACCTGCTTGTTGTTGTCCACTCTTGGCCAATCCAAGGCACCTCAGTGGATTGGTAAACTCTGGGGCATATTTACAAGGAAATGTCGTAGCGCGGTGCTGCGTAAAATTTTGCAGCACCAAGCTCCGCCATTTCCAAAATGCAGGGATGTGCCGCATTTACAACAATATGGCGCACCCCTATGTTTTCCCTAGTGCAGGCGCTAAAAATAGCTGCCTAGCACCAACGCAGTCACCCTTGCACCATAGTGCTAGGGTGTCTGCGTTGCAGTGAATGATTGCTTATGTGCAGGAAGGTGCCCCTTCCTGCACATAAACAATCAATAATGACCATTTGTTACTCTTATGTGTGCTGCATTCTGCAGCACACATAGAAGAAGCAAATCATCATTATTTAATGATTGTTTATGTGCAGGAAGTACACCTTCCTGCACATAATCAATCATTAATGACATTTTGCTCTTTCTATGTGTGCTGCAGAATGTAGCACACATAGAAAAAGAAAGAACGAGGAGAAAAAAAGTATTTCTCCTCATTGTGCCATTATAACGCCTACTTTTGCATGGCATTCGTTTTTGGCGCTACCTCAGATTTACACCTTCTTGTAAACCTGGGGCGGTGTCAAAAAGCAATTGGTGTTGCAGTGGAACGCCCACAGCAGCACCAATTGCACACTTCTTTAATGCAAATACGTATGTGGAAGGGTATCATATTTACAAGGTGATGTTAAGCCACAGAAGGCATTGCACCACCGTAACGTCAAAAAAAGTGACTTCCGGTGGCGCAATCCCCTTGTAAATATGCGCCTCTTTCTTTTTACAAGTATCTCTTATCACCATTTACAGACTGGAGAGAACACAGTATCCAATGTCCCGAAGCTTTGCATAAGGCTGCCCACAGGTCTCTGGATTTATTCTAAGGGCTAGATTTAATAATAAGAAAAATAATAACGCTATTTGCAAAGCGCTACAAGAGAGTGACCAGTACCATGGGCCAGATGTACAACCCACCAATTTGCGACTCGCAAATTGCGTCGCAATTGTGTCTCGCAAATTGGGATGTACAACAGTGTCTCAAACACTGTTTACGATTCGTAATGGGGTCGCAAATTGCATGCCTCAATAATATTAATGAGGCAGGCGCAATTTGCGACCCCATTAGGAATGGCTAGCACTCACAGGAATGGTGCCCCCCCGTAATTCCCTGCACCCTGTGGCAGGCACTGTGAGTGCCTGCCACACAGTGCAGTTATTTACAGTGACTTCCATTTCTCTATAGGATCTTGTGCTGTGGCCGGTTTCCGACTGCTGCACAAGCTCCCATAGGGAAATGGGAGTCTGCGACCGCACCATGTGCAGTCGCATTGTAATTGCACTTTGGGACCGTAGACCCGAGGTCGGTCGGTTTTGAGACAGCAGGGATGTCGGTCGGAGGTAACTCCGACCAGCATACTAATTAGGCCCTATGTGTCTACATCCAGCTTAAGATACCCTTTACATCATGCCCATGCCCAATGGCACTTCAGAGTTTAGGAGCAATGCATTCTCTTTGTGTTTGCTTTGTTCACCCTATGTTGGCAGGGTATGCCTAGACGTGGGTCCCTTGCTCACTTTGCCACTGGATTCAAGCTAGCCTGGCTTATGAGGGGTGTTACCCCGAAACCGATCCCAGTATGCTTGTTTCCGGTCCAGGGAAGACCTGACTTGGCAGTTCGAGCTGGACTGTTTTCATAAGGCACAGGTTCAAGACTGATTGGCGTATGGCTGGGTCTGAACTGGGGTTGCGAAGTGAGCTAAAGAATGATAATGGTTTCAACCGAGATCTGTGACTGGCGGTGAGTGTCTGAAAAGTTTCAGTGCTCCGTCCATCATCTCCTTGTGTTTGCAATGCATTCTGTGCCAGAAACATCACCAACAATTCATATGGAGCAATTGAAAGTAACACACTCCTCCCTTCCTCCCTCTGCTAAACTTCCATCCCATATCTTAATTTGGGTAGTACAGGATTTTGCAACAGGAATACAAGAATACTGGCTGCTTGGAGCCGTGTTTTATTGGCAAGGTGCCACTTTAAGCAGGTACAGAAAATCGTACATGTTCAAAAGGGCGCCATTTTGATTTGTCAAACAGACCACCACATTATACTCTCTCCATGACCATGGGCAATCTGTCCAGTAGCCTCAAAGGCGTGCACGAGATAAGCATCAGCAGCGGTAACATACATCAACAGGCGCAGCATTACACTGCCTCCTCATGATAGCTAACAACATTCTCAACACCAGAGTACGACAATCATTCTTCCAGGCTCTCCGATGGTACCACGCTTAAGTGGATGTCCACTAGTGGGGAACATCGACTCTTGCAGGACAGAACTCCTTTGGAAGCCACATCAGGTGAAAGCGGTGAGAGTTTATGTAAAGCTTGTGATGTTGGACTAATGGTGAGATAGAGATCTTTTAAGGCATGAGTAAAGTCAGTCACCTTCCAAGGAGGCCCGGGGAAGGGGAACTTTCTCTTTATCTCACTCCTGTCTATTTCTCGATCTAACCTTTAACATAGAATTCTGTATTCTTTGGCATCATGGAGCTTGAGTTAGCAGAAAATGGGTAACTAAATTCAAAAATGTTCCTAACAGGGGCCCCAGAAAATTCCTTCGATAACCACCCAAAATTCTTAAAATGGCACTGTGTTGAGAATTGCTTCTGGAAATGATTACGTTTGCTTTGATGACCTTTTAGGCCACAGCGTTTTTCGAAGGGCAAACTACTCATTCAGAAGATGAATAATTGAACAAAATAGATTTTCCATTTTTGACTACACTCCCATTGTGGTATAGCTTACATTTACCTCAAGCTTCGTCAATAAGAAGGTTTGAATAATTCAGCTGAAAGTTCAATCAAGGTGCACTCAGTTCTTTTGTGCCCCTGCTGAGTGGTCACGAGCACGTGTTTTGTGGGTCGGCCAGATTCACCACAAATATATAATTTATTGATGAACCGAAAGTCAAGCTAAACTACTTTGGAAGAAAAAATAGAGGGAAAAAAATCTGAGGCATTGGTATAAATTCACCCTAAGGAAAGTAGGACTTAATTTAAAAAGCATTGGCAAAGTCAATCGGTCTCGCTTATACAAGAGCTATTGGCTTTGGCAATGTGTTTTTGCCATTCTCTACACCAGTGTAGCAGCTGTTCAGCATGGCTAAAGGTTTGTGGCGTGGGGTGTCCTAGAGTGGAGTTGGGAGAGTAGAGTGTCGTAAACTAGATTTGTTGGAGTAGAGTGTCTTAGAGTGGAGTAGAGTTCTGTGGTTTAGTAGCAGAGTGTCTCGTAGAGTGCAATGTCGTAGTGTGGAGTGCCGTAGAATAGAGTGGAGTGGGCCGGAATAGGGTGGAGTGGGTTGGAGTGGATTGAGATAGTGGGGTGGATTGGATTGGAGTGGATTGGGGTGGATTGGAACTGGGTAGAGTGGGTTGGGTGGAGTGGGGTGGATTGGAGTGGGTAGGCTGGATAGGGTGGATTGGAGTGGTGTGGATTGAAACGCGGTGAAGTGGATGATATTGGGGTGGATTGGAGTGGGGTGGATTAGGTTGATTTGGGGCGGATTGGGCTGGATTGGGTTAGAGGAGGGTGGTTTGGAGTGGGGTGAATTAGAGTGGCGCGGAGGTGACTGGATTGGAGTGGGGTGGATTGGAGTGGGGTGGATTAGATTGGAGTGGATGGATTGGACAGGAGTGGGGTGGATTGGATTGCATGGGGTGGACTGAACTGGGGTGGGGTGGACTGGAGTAGAGTGGGGTGGACTAGACTACAGTGGAAGGAGGTGGATTGGAGTAGGGTGGACTGAATGGGGTGAATTAGATTGGAGTGGGGTGGATTGGAGTGGGGTGGATTGAAATGGGGTATGCCGGGTTGGATTGGGTGGGATGGATTGGACAGGAGTGGAGAGGACTGAAGTGGAGAGGACTAGAGTGGGGTGGACTGGAGTTGGGTGGACTGGAGTTGGGTGGACTGGATTGGGGTGGAATGGATTGACATGGGGTTGGGTGAGGTGGATTGGAGTGTAGTAGATTGCATTGCAGTGGGTGGATTGGATTGGAGTGAGGGGGTTGGATTGGAGTGTGGTGTGGTGAACTGGATTGTGGTGGGGTGGGGTGGATTGAGTGGGGTAGATTCAGTTTGGCTGGATTGGGGTGGCTTGGATTGAGGTGGGGTTGATTGGATTGGGGTGAGGCAGATTGAAGTGGGCAGATTGTTTGGAATGGAGTGGGGAAGACTGGAGTGTATCATATTGGTTCGGATTGGATTGGGGCAAATTGGAGTGGGGCTGTTAGGAGTGGGGAAGATTGGTTTGGATTGGATTGGGGCAGATTGTCTTGGATTGGAGTGGGGCAGACTGGAGTGCTGCAAATTTGAGTGAGGCAGGTTGTTTTGGATTGGATCTGATTGGAGTGGGGTGATTAGGAGTGGGGAAGATTGTTTTGGATTGGAGTGGGGCAGATTATTTTGGATTGAGTGGGGCAGATTGTCTTGGATTGGAGTGGGGCAGACTGGAGTGCTGCAAATTTACATAATAATTTCCAAAAATACACAAACACCTCACCTCTCCCCCTGGCCGCCCTATAGTCTCGGGTTGCGGCTCTATTTTAGAACCGCTAGGCCAGTATGTCAACTATTTTATAAAAGACTTCGTACCCCAGACTCAATGCTATATTCGAGATAGCATGGACATGATCAATTTGATAGAACACCTTCCATTTGATCCTTCTGAGCACCTCCTCTGTACCCTTGACGTGGAATCACTTTATACCAATATTCCACAGCCCTTTGCCCTCAGAGTTATTCAACAAACTCTTGACTCTAGACCGAGACCGCATGGAGTCCCCACGTTATTCATTCTGAAATTACTTGAAATTTGCCTCACTAGGAATTTCTTTTGCTTTGATGACATATTTTTCCAGCAGGTTAAAGGCACGTCGATGGGCGCTATTTTTGCCCCGAACTTGGCCATTTTATGCATGGATTTTATTGAAACTACCACTATTCTGTCACCCACTAACCCCTTTATATCGGGCGTCAAAGTATGGCGTCGATATATAGACGATGTCTTCCTTATCTGGCACAATAGCACTGACTCACTGTCCAATTTCCAGCATTGGCTTAACAACAATTGTTTAGGCCTCCAGTTCACACTCTCCAGTGACTCCTCATCCATTCCCTTCCTTGATTTGACCATATACCACTCTGAAGGTGAGCTCCTAACCAAACTCTACAGGAAGCCCACCGAACGGAACACACTGCTCCGATATGAGAGTAATCACCCTAGGGCCTTGAGGGACTCTTTACCATACTCTCAATTCTTGCGCATTCGGCGTAATTGCTTTTCTAAAGAAAATTATTTCACCGAGGCCTCAGTCCTTTCTGAAAAACTTAAAGCTCGAGGTTACCCCAAACGTCTTGTTCGCAACGCCCAGAAACGGGCTTGGTATTGCCCTAGGGAAACACTGCTCACACCCAACCCCAAAAAAGAAACCAAAAGAATTGTATGTGTCACCACCTTCTCTGTCATCTCAAACCAGGTGCGCAAATCTGTCCTGAAACACTGGCCCATATTGAATGCGGGCAGCCTTAATCTGGAAAGACCATTATTTGCCTTCCGCAAAAACCGCAATTTAAAAGACCACCTAGTGCGTGCAGTAATTCCCAAAAAAACACCTTCCACAACTCTTAATTCATATTGGGGTCTCACGCCACTGGTGGGGCATGCAAAATGTGGCAACTGCAATTTATGTGATCTGACGTTAGAAGGTAAATCCTTTTCGTTTGGTGACATTGTCATTAATTCTAATGGTTTTTCAAATTGCAACACATGTAATGTGATTTATTTGATCCAGTGCCCATGCAAGAAAAACTATATTGGGCAGACTACCCAGAAGATTAAAACAAGGATTGGTCAACACCGCAGCAGGATTCGTTGTAATGTCCCCAACGCACCACTGGTCGAACATTTTAAACAGGCTAATCACCAGGACAATGAGATCAAATGGACTGTTCTGCGAATCATCAAGCTACCACCAAGAGGTGGTGATCTGGCACAAATCCTGAACAAAGAAGAGCTGAAACTTATCATTCAACTTGACACAATTCGCAATGGTCTAAACAGAAATGAAGATTGGCTTTCTCTTATTTAGACCCTTCTGCAATTTTTGGAAATTCTGTAACTTTTTTTCCCTGCCTGTGACAATTGTAGAAATTACGATACTGTTTTAACTAATCCTCGTATTGTTTTACTCAACCTCGTTCTGGTTCCCTATTCACCTTTTCACCTAACACTGACCCAACATGGCCGCCATCCATTCACTCACGTAATCACGTCCCAGCACAGCCGGTACTTCCTGTCACATGACCCTGGTCCGTTATCACGTGACTCCGGAGGCCTTCTTTTACCTTCCAGCTTAGCCAGTCACTACCAACTGGCGATCGTGCAGTTCCCTTTGATGCTGGTAAGTGCTATATCGGCGCGCTAGTGTGTTCTCTCTCCACGACCCTGCTCCCCTCACCCCTAACTCCCGCGCTATGGTTCTCCACAGGCGGACTTTGGATTCTCAGGCCGCCTTGCTGGGAAGTTGGTCGTTCCCTCAAATTCCCGCAACTTGTTGCAGCGAACTATTGGTGAGCCCATATTCCTTCATTCCGCCCTTCCCTTCCCTGGTTTTTCTGGTTGTAATTGGTTTCCGTCCTTAGTTTTCAGCTGAACCCCTGGTAATATCCTGGCTGATCCACGCAAGCAACTCCTTACTTGGACCCTTGTGCAAACTACTCTAGGAGTGATTCGGTTCTGAATTGGGTTAGTTTCCCGCCTCAATTACGTTCCCAGTCACGACGCTACCGGCTCACCGTTAGTCCTCACGTCTTCTTGACTTTTCGCTAGCGTGATCATGTACTACTTCACCGAACACTATCTGGCGTTTCACCACACACTCCACTACGTACCATCTTAGTCCCTTGCACTTTGCCAACTCAGCTTCTGAGCGTATGTGCTAGCCTCGTTCATTCGGTTCACTTCACCGGTCATACCAATACCTTCGCATCAACAACCAGCCGTCAGGTGTGTTTCTCACGTATGGCATGCCGTGCATGGTTACTGACAATATTTTTCTCACAGTATTGTTAGGTTTTAATGTACCTCTCCCTTCTCTCTTATTTTTTCCCTTTCTATTCGTACAGGAATTGTAAATTCAGGCTTTTACTCTTTCTAGTCCTGATGATGATCTATGTATTGGTTGAATAGATCGAAACGTCGTCGACCCCATGTACAAACATGCATTTTAAACGCATTTGTTAAAAATTGTGCATGTTATTGTACCTTTAAGAAAGCTTGCCCTTGTATTTCGTACTGGCTATAAGCTTCATTCTTCAGCCTGATGTATGTTTTTTGTTTTTTGTGTTTGATTGTCTGCACTCTCTGTTTAGTTTGTAAGGACACAGGACTGTGTCCCACTCTACATTCTAATTGTATGTCAGAAATTAATTCTATTTGATCATTAAAACTTCAATGTCCGGCTGGGCATTGTATAAGTGATATAGAGCCGATTCTGGTCTATATTTATCGCATGATGCATCGTTTTTGAAGGACCTCTTGTTTTTCAAAATAGTAAGCACCCTGGGTCCTTCCTACCTTACGGGTTTCCCCTTGTCAAGCTTTAATATAATGCAAATTTGAGTGAGGCAGGTTGTTTTGGATTGGATCTGATTGGAGTGGGGTGATTAGGAGTGGGGAAGATTGTTTTGTATTGGAGTGGGGCAGATTATTTTGGATTGAGTGGGGCAGATTGTTTTGATTGGAGTGGGTCAGATTATTGTGAGACAGATTGGAGTGGGGTAGATTGTTTTGGATTGGAGTAAGGTGGTTTGGACTGGAGTGGGTGGATTGGGGAGGGAGTGGGTTGGATTGGATTGGGGTGAGGTGAGGTGAATTGGATTGGGCTGGATTGGATCGGGAGGATTGAATTGGTGTGGGGTGGATTGGATTAAAGTATGGTGGATTATGGTGGTTTGGAGTGGGGTGAATTTGGATGGAGTGGGTATACTGGGGTGAGGTGGATTGGATTGCAGTGGAGTGGGACGAATTGGAGGGGGCGGATCTAAGTTGGTGGACTTGAGTGGGGCATATAGTTTTGTATTGGAGTGTGGCAAATTGTTTTACATTGGCTTGGGGCAGATTGGAGTGGGTCAGATTGTTTTGAATTGAGGTGCGGTAGATTGGAGTGGGGCAGACTGTTTTGGATTTGAGTGGTGCAAATTGGAATGGGGCAGATTGAAGTGGGGAGATTGTTTTAGATTGCAGTGGGGCAGATTGATTTAGGTTGTAGAAGGCACACTGGAGTGGGGCAGATTGTTTTGCATTAGAGTGGGGCAGATTGCTTTGGATTGAGGTAGATTCGATGGGGTAGATTGTTTTGGAGGTGGGGCAGATTAGTTTGGATTGAAGTGGGGCAGAGTTAGAGTGGGGCACATTGGAGTGGGTCCGATTGTTTTGGATTGGAGAGGGGCAGATTGTTTTGGATTGGAGTGGAGCAGATTGGAGTGGGGCAGATGGGTGGGTTGGGAGGATTGCAGTGTGGTGGATTGGAATGGATTGGATTGGGCTGAGTGGTGTGGATTGGAGTGGGGAGAATTGGATTGGTCTGGGGTGGACTGGATTGAGTGGGGCGGATTGGTGTGGGGTGAGATGGGGTGTATTTGGGTACACTGCACAATTATGTGTTAAAGCATCATTTCAAATAAGAAAGAAACAAAGACGCTTTGCAATAAAAGAATCATCCTCTTCTGAGAAATGCACCCACGAGCAAAAACAAAACAATAAAAACATGAATGAAAAGTGAGAAAAAAAGACTTGGCAAAATAAAAGAAACTTAACTATAGAAAATAAATGTTTGCAATATTGTTTGTCTAGCTGGGCACTTTTTTGCCAGTCACACGTCTTCTATTTGCAGGACACTAAAAGTTAAACTGAACAAAGTAGTACTGCAATCACGTCGGGAGCAGCGGACGGGCACTGATTAAGTTGAATCCATCAGAGCTTGGTCCCTGCTCCACAGAGAGGTACGGAAATTATATTAGGCCTGCCTTGATGAATTAGGAGGCTGTAAACAAAAGTGAGACGCAAGCCAACAAATGGTTAGCAACAGGTGGGGTTCAAGCTCTTTCACATATACAACAGGGTCTCCCAAATGAGACGCATGCGCTGCCGCATGCTCTCGCAGACTTGACCCCAAAAAGGGTTTTACCCATTCTGTACCCAAGGGGAATCATTTAATACACAAGAGCTTCTGGTGACATCATAAACCACGAAGCCAAAATATTTTAGTGCAATACCCCAAAGGATAAATAAATCAATACTGGATTTTAGTACTTGAGTTCAGGTTGAAATTCTTCCTGTGCAAATGAAAGCATTTTGTCGATAAACAGAACACGCGCTGGCTCTCCCAGTAAACAACCTGCACCAGCACATGGAGTCAGCTGCACAATCATTAGCCCTGCTTTGGAAGAAAGGGGAGAGGGGTGGTGGGTGCAGAAATATCTCATTGAGCACGAGCTTCCAGATCACTTACATCGTTATCTTAGATTTTTATTGGACAGCTGAAATCCCCCGCATGAAACATACGCACAAGAGACTCAGTCCTGTCTTCCTGTAGACATCATCATTCGTCCCCGTGTGTCCTCATGCTTTCAATATGCCCCTGAATTATGTTATCTCACTATGAGTAGTGTGCATCGATAACATCTCTCTCCATCGGCCAGACCTCTTTAAAAATTGAGGTACCTCTTACAAGCCCCTACATGATGAGAGAGAAACATGCAGTTAGCTCAGCACTGCAGGCAAAATAATATTTTGCCTGCTGGTGTGCTCCCCATACACTTCAAATAGCCCATTTTTCAGTATTTTTTAATGTGGCACAACCAAGTGATTGTGCCCTGAGGTTTCTGCCTTATCTCACCCTAAGGAAAAGTTAGCCCTCAGTTGAGACCACCAACAAATGCATTCTACAGTCGTCACAGTTCTGACCTAGATGTCTCTCCCTGAGTACCCTACGTCTTTTGCTCTGTATTCACTATCTTAATGGGAGTGCTAATGGCTGGACCATAGATGGCATAGTTCCCCCCTCGTGTCTACAGGGGGAGAACATTTAAAAGGCCTGTGCTCTGCCCAGGCAAACGATCCATTCAGAGCTTTGAAACGTGTGTGCAGTGCTTAATCTGTGTACACAAAATAGGTACAGAGGCTCACCTTTTTTCGTAGTAGCCCACTTTTACCGAAACGCCAGGACCGCAAATAACAAGACTGTCGAGACTCGGCTCCACTTCCTTCTTTTTTTTCCATTAGACTATATACTTCCAGTCTCTTTATCTCACTCTGCAGGTTCTTCATCTTTGCTTTTTTTCCCTTTTGCTTTGTTTTCTTTCTCTTGCTCCTTCATTCCCCCTTTCTCTGTAATGTAGTATGTAATATATTGTATATATAAATTCACCCTTAGCTTTTTAATTTTCCTTTTTCCTCCTCCACTAACCTACACAACACCATCTCGGTGACCTCTTATCAAATCTAATGCATCTCTATTTCCTAACCTGCCCTCTGCTTCTACCATCTTGTTACCTTCACCATGTTCCCTCTCACAGCCACACTCTCTTTCATGTCAACTCATCTGCCTGCTTCAGCTTCTCACCCGTAACCTCTTTTGCACAAAACTCCCTCTCCCTCAAGCACCTGCCCTAATAACGCATATTTCCCCCTCTAGTCTCGACTCCCTGCCCTCTTCTTCCCAACCCTGCAACGTCACTACGCAGCCTCCTTGATGGCAAGAGACCTCCGCCCTATTCCCCACCAACTTGCCTACGATTGACCCCAATTTACCATCTACATCCTCTCACCTTTTTTCAAGATTCTCCTCAAAGCAGGGTCAATGGACAAGAATCGTTTAAACATCCATATCTGACCTCTGACCTATGGCGGAGACCAGGCCGCGCGATGACTCAACACCAAACCTATGTGAAGTCATCCCCAGGGGCGACAATATTCTCTTAAGGATTCGCACCTTAAAGACAAAAGGTGGAAGTTCAGTCATTATCCATACCTACAACATACATTATAGTTTATACCGCCCCGAAATGTAAATCTCTGCTTTCCTAATGTTCTCCTGTTCCAAGCTTTACATCATCATTTCACCTTGTCTACAGACTTCTACCTACAAACATTTATTTACTCAACCATTCTTGGTCTTTGTGTGATCCCCTATCTTCTGCACACCTGGTGAGTTCCTTCCCTGGTTTAACAAACATGTCCATGTCCACATGCCTTCAGTCCAATCTAGAATCACTGAACCTCATTTAGGTAATGTTAGAACCTACCACACTGATAGGAACACACTTGAGGCAATGTTCGCTCATCAAAACCACATTTAAAGCGACTGAAAAAATCATGTTACTTAGACTGGTCATGTTATAATTCAATTTAAACTCCACATCTCTTCGCCTCAAATGAAGTCTATCACCACAAACATAAAAACACACCAACTGCTATAGCTTGGGAAAAACTGGACTTACCCACCTTCTGCATTCAAATCATATCTTCCTTACCAAACAACCCGACAATTTAAGTTCAGCAGTTTCCTCACTAGCTGCCACCTGTCCTTGATAACATGACCCCTCTCAAGACTTTCACAACTACCCATCAATGTCATGACACCAGACCTAAATTCTCTCAAGCCAAACAAAAGATCTTTGGTGAGGCAATGGAAAAAGACAGACAACCATTATGATAAACAGCCACTGTAGTATCATTCTAATCCAAAACCTATGAAGCCACTGTCTCCAAGGGAATCTCTGAAGCTTATTGCCCATCTAAAGAACTTGATAACATAATTGGTAAATAACAGAATATGGAATGCTGTATTTCCAAAGTTACCCACTTTCCAGACATATGGGCACCCCGGCATAACACTTCCTAACCAAAGCTAATGGTCTAAAAAAATCACCTTGAAGTAAAAACCAAGGAGCCATATGCAACTTAACGTACGTGCTTGGTTGAACTCCCAACTTATCCTACAACAGAATATGCTTTTTCAGCCCTCTGTCTGAAGGTGGTATCACCAACCGTGCAAAAAGCTCGTGCCAAACCATGATCGCTCCCATTCCATGTCTGGCACGCATATTTAAGGACATCCTCATTAACAGCTCATCAGCCATTCCAGCCAAAAGTACCATCAACAATTCCCTGGAATCAGGTATATTACTGAATGAAATCAAAACTACAGACATCAAATCGGTTCTAAAAAACACTATTCTCTGATCCTACAAATCCAGTCTGTAATGGTCTAGTCCTAGGCAAGTGCTAGAAAGATCTAACTACTTTTAATTAGAACAATGGAATGTTGGGAGCTCCATTGAAGACAATGGAGTGCTCCGGGCTTCTATTGGCAGAGCCGAAGCCCAGAGCATCAACATTCCAATGATTGCTCACAGGAACAGCTGTTGCTGTGAACAAAGGCCTCATGGAACCCGAGGGGATTTCAGTCCCCTTGGGCTTCAAGAGGCCTTTGTTTTACAAATTAGAACTTTCTGCCCTTTAGGGGTGGAATGTTCTAATAGCCTTAGAGCTCTCTGTAGTGGGCTCTACCGGCCATTAAAGGCCTGCTTCCTTGTTAAAGGCCCTCGCCTTTGGCTCGGGCCTTCAATGTTGGAGCGGGCATTTAATGGCCGGCAGAACCTACTACGTAGGGCTCAAAGGCTATATTATCAGTCATCATAGAAGAAAAGAACCTTCTCTCGGACATCCAATCAGGAATCAGCACTGATTGTGACAGGAGATGTGGATTCAAATGGAGCAGCAGCTCTTCTACTATTGGACCTTTGCTCTGCTTTTAATATGGTCCATCATCATATATCGCTCTGGACCTGTGTAACCACAGGAGTACAAGCCACTGTCCTTACACTATTGCTTCCTTACACTCTAACAGTTGCCTCATGCTATCATTACCCATCTTCTGCTCAGCTCCATTTCCCTCGACTCCTGGCATTCCTCAAGGACCCATCATCGCTCGCATCTTCATTAATATATTATGTTGCCCTCTACATTAGCTAATCTCCCTCCCCCTTCAACCTAAACTCTTACTTTACACACAGGCAGGCTTGTTTTTGTGCATAAATGGGCACCTTCCTGCACAAAAACTATCCTTAGAGGCATTTTCCTATTTCTACGCGTGATGCAGAATGCATCACGCATCGAAAGAGGAAAAAGGAGAAATAAATAGATTTCTCCTTGCTAGTCCTCACTGGGACAGGATTAGCATTTTGACATATTCTCAAGTTTACTCTCATTAGTAAATCTGGGAATGTGACGAAATCCATGGGAAGAGGCATGGAAACGTACATGCTCCATCCATGGACCGCCTGCCACATGCAGTGAACGGCAACGCAGCCCAAGGGGCTGAATTGCTTGACTTTTTCTTTACAAAGCCACACAAGATGGCGCAAATCGCCCTTTGCCTGGCTTAGTAAATCTTAGTTAAGGACTTGCATTGCTTAACAATGACTTCCGTCAGGCAAGGACAATGCAAGTCCTTGGTAAATCTGGGCTATGATCTTTGACCATCGAAGAAGGAAGTGGGTAATCCTAGTACAAAGAATGTTTTGTACTAGAGACATGTCTTCAACGATCGGAGAGATAGAACCCCAAGAATTGGGCTTGGCGAAAAGATGGCATGAGGACAGATGAGAAGGGACACTCAAAAGTTCTGCCCTGAATAAATAAAACTTATTGGGCACATTAAGTTCCCTTCTCAATCAATCAATCAATCATGGCATTTGTATAGCACGCTACTCACCCGGAAGGGTCTCAAGGCGCTGGGGGAGAGGGGTCCGTTACTGCTCGAAGAGCCAGGTCTTGAGTTGCTTCCTGAAGGAGAGATGACCCTGGGTCAGCCGAAGGTGGATGGGGAGGGAGTTCCAAGTCTTGGCTGCCAGGTAGGAGAAGGATCTTCCTCCGGCGGTGGCTCTGCGGATGCGTGGTACGGCGGCGAGGGCGAGGCTGGTCAATCGTAGCTGGCGGGTGGGCATGTAGAAGGTCAGGCGGTTGTTGAGGTACATGGGGCTCAGGTCATGGAGAGCCTTGTGTGCGTGGGTGAGGAGCCTGAACGTGATCCTCTTGCTGACGGGGAGCCAGTGCAGGTCTCTCAGGTGGCCGGAGATGTGGCTGTGTCGGGGGATGTCCAGGATGAGTCGTGCGGAGGCGTTCTGGATGCGTTGGAGTCTTTTCTGAAGTTTGGCTGTGGTTCCGGCGTAGTGGGTGTTCCCGTAGTCCAGTCGGCTGGTGACGAGTGCCTGGGTGACCGTCCTCCTGGTTTCGGTGGGGATCCATCGGAAGATCTTACGGAGCATGCGCAGGGTGTTGAAGCATGATGATGAGACGGCGTTGACTTGTCTGGTCATCGAGAGGGAGGAGTCCAGGATGAAGCCCAGGTTGCGTGCGTGGTCCGTTGGCTTGGGAGTGGTGCCCAGGGCAGGGGGCCACCAGGAGTCTTCCCAGGCGGAGGACGATGATCCCAGGATGAGGACTTCCGTCTTGTCCGAGTTCAGTTTCAGGCGGCTGTTCTTCATTCATTCGGCGACGTCTTTCATCCCTTCCTGGAGGCTGGTTCTGGCGGTGGCGGGGTCGTTGGTGAGGGAGAGGATCAGCTGGGTGTCGTCGGCGTAGGAGATGATGTTGAGGTTGTGTTGGCGTGCGATGGCTGCGAGGGGGCTCATGTAGATGTTAAAGAGGGTTGGGCTGAGTGATGATCATTGTGGTACGCCGCAGATGACTTCGGTGGCGTCGGATCTGAACGGGGGGAGGCGGACTCTGAGTTCTTCCGGCGAGGAACGAGATGATCCACTTCAGTGCCTTCTCTTGGATCCCGATGTTGCTGAGGCGCTGTACTAGGGTGCGGTGGCAGACAGTGTCGAACGCTGCAGAGAGGTCCAGGAGGATGAGGGCCGCTGTTTCTCCGTTGTCGAGCAGGGATCTGATGTCATCGGTGGCTGCGATCAGTGCGGTCTCGGTGCTGTGGTTTGCTCGAAAACTGGACTGCAAGGGGTCGAGGGATCTGTTCGTCTCGAGGAAGGCGGCGAGCTGTCTGTTGACGGTCTTCTCGATGACTTTGTCAGGAAAAGGGAGGAGCGAGATGGGGCGGAAGTTCGGTGGGGTCCGCTGTTGGTTTCTTCAGGAGGGCGCTGAGCTCGGCGTGCTTCCAGCTCTCAGGGAAGGTGGCGGTGTGGAAGGAGGTGTTGATGATGTCCCGGAGTTGGGGTGCGATGATGGAGTCGGCCTTGTTGAAGACGTGGTGGGGGCAGGGGTCGGTTGGAGATCCGGAGTGGATGGTGTTCATCGTGCGGGTGGTGTCTTCGGTGCTGACCGGGGTCCAGGCGCAGAGGGTGGGGGGCGTTGGTTCGGCGGTTGGGTGCGTGGTTGGTGCACCGAAGCTGTTGTGTATGTCGCCGATCTTGCGGTGGAAGAACGAGGCGAGTGAGTCGCAGAGGTCTTGTGAAGGAGTGATGTTGTTGTTTCCGGCGCTGGGGTTGGAGAGCTCTTTGACGATGCTGAAGAGTTCCTTGCTGTTGTGGGCGTTGTTGGCCAGTCTTTCTTTGAATGCTGTCTTCTTGGTGGTGCGGATCAGCTGGTGGTGCTTGCGGGTGGCGTGCTTGAGGGGGGTCATGTTGTCTGTGGTCTGGTCGTGGCGCCAGGCTTTCTCGAGGGTGCGGCAGTTCTTCTTGGAGTCCTTGAGTCCGTCGGTGAACCAGGGGGCTTTCTTGCTGCCGGGTCTGCTGGGAGGGTTCTTCAGTGGTGCGAGGTCGTCGGCGCAGGCGGTCAGCCACTGTGTGAGGTTGCTGGCTACTTCGTTGGGGTCCGTTGTGCTGGCGGGAGGGTTCTGGCTGAGGGAGGTGGTGAGCTGCTCGGTGGTGATCTTGCTCCAGCTCCGGCGAGGGAGGAACCTGTTGCGGGTGGTGGTGGGTCGTGGTTCTTCTGAAGCTGAAGTGGACGCAGCTGTGGTCAGTCCAATGAAGTCCGGTGGAGTGGCTGAAGGAGATGTGCTTGCTGGAAGAGAAGACGGGGTCAAGCGTGTGGCCGGCGTAGTGGGTGGGGGTGTTCACCAGTTGCTTGAGTCCGAGGTTGGCGAGGTTGTCCAGCAGGGTGGTGTTGCAGTCCTTGTTCTCCAGGTGGAAGTTGAGGTCCCCTAGGAGGATGTAGTCAGCGGAGGGGAGGGCGTGCGGGCTGATGAAGTCTGCGATGTCTTCGCTGAATTGTGTGCGTGGTCCCGGGGGTCTGTAGATGAGGGTGCCTCTGAGGGTCGTCTTGGGGTCAGTGTGTATCTGGAAGTGGAGGTGTTCGGCGGCGGTGAAGGTGTCGTCGGAGTTGGTCGTGATGTGGATGGTGTTCTTGTGTACGATGGCGGTGCCTCCTCCGGTCTGGTTGACGCCGTCCCTCCGGGTGATCTTGTATCCGTCCGGGATGGCTGTGGCGATGTCGGGCGCTGAGGAGGCGTTCATCCAGGTTTCTGTGAGGAAGGCGACGTCTGGCGATGTTGTGTTTATTTTGTCAGAAAAGATTGAAGCAAATCATTTGCATCATGCAGCATGAGAACTAAAAAGAGAGAAGGTATTTGTTTGAGATTTTTTAAGTTCCAACAGTTCATGAGGACTGTTTTTAGTGAACCTTGCTGCTTTTACCCCAAAGAATTGAAGACGCTTCGTTTAAAACAAATCTTTTATCTGGGTAAGCATCAAAGGAGTTTTGTGACTCTCTGCAACCTTTCATCTCTTTTAACAGAACATGTTTTAAGTTGGAGGCTGGATGAGATACCAATAACAGGTTTTGTTGTTCTTCAGGATCTTACCGGAGAGAGGGCTTAGATGATCACCAAGGGCTTTGACAGAAGAGTTGTATTTTTCAAAGAGGAGATTAGTGAGAAGGGAGGTATGTGGTTGGACAGAGGTAGTGGTGGTCAAAGTACTTTGATTATCTCTAAGTAGAAGCAGATAGTCATGGCTCCACTTGTATTCTTTCAGTATGAGCCTGCATAGCAATAGTAAGCGGTAATATGACTGGAATAAGGAAATGATCAGACATGCCAAAGATGAGGGGTTCTAAGGTTTTGAAGCAATCTTGTTTGGCGTTGAAAAGGTCATGGTTTCATTTGCATACATTTACTACAGAGATGAAGGAGACCATTGGTTGAACAGAAGCTAGTTTAGAAGTGGTCAAGTTAAAGGATGTATTCAGCCTGTTAATGAAAATCCCCAGAAGAATGGTGTCAAATGGGAGAAGGAGGATTCCGGTGTAGAGTTGAAGGAGCCAAATTAAGAAAGTGAAGCTGTTCCCAGAAGGTTGATACAGATTAAGAAAATTTCAGTCTGCTCATGTTAGAAAGGAAGAGATCAAAGGGTTAAAAAAGGAAAAAGATAGCATGGAATGGGCAAACAATTCAGATTATTTTTGTAGATGATAGGAACTCATCCCCATTTACCCCAGATGACTCTGTTTGAAGATAACATTTTTGTGTAGTCAAGAATGAGTATGAGAATGTCAGTGGAGTGGCTAAGCAAGGTCTCATAAAGAAAGTTCATGAACGAGGATGGTGCATCGATGTTGTAGCAATTGGAAACAGAAACTCTACATTTGAGGACAGCATAGGCTTACTAAATGATGCATCTGATTTTGAAGATGGTGTAGGCCAGCAGGCATTAACTTCAATGTATAAAAATTCTAATACAAACAGGAAGGGTAGTGGGTAGGTAATCCATGAGCAATCCCAGCAATACAACATTCTTCAGTGTGCAATGTAGGACAAAGTATTGATCAATGGACAATGCTAGCAATATATTATAAGGCAGGGTGCACTTTAGTAAAATGATTTAGGGTTTAGGAGTGAACTTTGAAGTGAAACGGATTGGGAGGGCTGGTTATAGAGAGGCGTGCTCTTTTCCCACGAAGAGGATGCCTTTGGGTGAAACAGGGACACTTGATGCATCTGGGCTGTAAAAAGTATGAATGTATTCTATGAGATGCTCGAGAGATGCTGAACAGCATTCTGGCATTTTGTACCAGAAGAAGATAAAGGGCATTCACAGCCCGATCAGGGGATTAATGGGAATCTAACAAACATAGTCTGCTGTGAGGGAATTGTGTTACTTAAAGCACTAGTTCATCATGAAATGAAGAAGGTAACTTTGCAAAGTTACAATGTGTCTCTATCTCTGGACCTGTGCCATTTTTATGCATATGGTTTTAATGCATGTTGACCTGATGAAGGTGACTTGAAGAATGTAGGTTCACTGAAAGGCCTCATGCACATGCTTTTTGATCCACAGAATTACCTATTTTAAGTAAATAAAAATGGGAAAGTGATGATCACGATGAAATAGGATAATTAGCATTTAGACAATGCTTATGAATTCGAAAATAGACATGTTGGTTACTGTCTGAATAATTGTCATACCGATATGTATTTGGATCATTACTAATTATGATAGTTTATGGTTTTTTTACAATATGATTCTTCTGTTTGGGAGATTCATTCATTGTTACCGAAAGGACATCATTAAATAAGAATGAGGTGGCTGTGTCCCTTGAATGACAGTATGTCATAAAACAGAAGTTATACTCATATTCCTTATATTCCTTTGGGATGGAAGTCTTGAGATGAATGAAAGTGAATTTACCATGGGCCTAAAGGTTTTTATTACAAACAATAGAGCATGAAACAAGACTCAATGAGATATGTTAGCAAGACAACATAAGTGAGGGTATAATACAGCAGGAAGCACTGATCAATTAGGAACGTTAGCAAGACGATTTAAGTGAGGATGCAATATAGCATGAGGTGTAAGGATATGTGCAGTTTTAGCTTAGACAGCGTAGGATAGGGTGAGCCTAGGTACAGGGTGAAGAACAACAGAGTTCCAAGTGAAGAAACAATGTCACGATTCATTGCAAGGTGATGCTGTGAATGGCTTTACAATGCAAGCACTACAAGGACTACATTCTCAAGAACACTATGACATTTACCATTACGTTGCAAACCGCAATGCAACCTACAACCACACATTAAAGCGCAGTATGTCATATATATATATATATATATCCATATGAATAGCCCAAAAAGTGAGGCGCCACACACGGCTGTGCAATATCCTTTTAATTTGGCAAGTTGCAGAGAATACAGCCTCGCTTCTTCAGCGTTTCACATATATATATATATATCTATATATATATAATATGTGTGTATTACCTACTGGCGACCGCCAGTAGGTAGTTATAGTTAGGACCTATTTTCCATAGGAAATCCGCAACATTCTATTCCCAATAACTTTGGCGTTGGTTGACGAATCTTCGCTAAATGTTCAAAACTTTTGGCCAGCTCCGGTCCGCCCCTATCCTGAAAGTCTCGGGGTGATTCGTCAAGCGGGGGCTGAGAAAAAAGGGGGGTCCCAAAACGTGTTTTCCCCATGCAATTTTTCATAGGGACCTTTAGTCGCAGCTACAGCCCGAACTGCTGAACGGAATTACACCAAATTTGGCAGAAAGGTAGACCTTGGTTCAGAGTCGTGCCTTTTGCTTAAATGGTGTAAGTCTGTTCAGTAGTTCCCGAGAAAATCTAAATCAAAAGCACAGAAATATATGGGCGGAGCCTAACCACACATCTCATCGTGAGATCTGATTGGCTGTCAGCACTTCATCCAAGAAGTGTTGGCAGCCATCTTGGGACCAATATACATGATAGCACCTCATTAAAAAGCATTGCAGTTAATAGAATGTTTTAAGACTTTAGTTACATTATAAATCATTCAGAGTGAGTAGTAGAGAGTAGTAGAGAGTGAGTAGTAGAGAGTAGTAGAGAAAGAGTAGTAGAGTGAGTAGTAGAGAGTAGTAGAGAGTGAGTAGTAGAGAGTAGTAATGAAAGAGTAGTAGAGAGTGAGAAGTAGAGAGTAGTAGAGAGTGAGTAGTAGAGAGTGAGAGTGAGTAGTAGAGAGTGAGTAGTAGAGAGTGAGTAGTAGAGAGTGAGTAGTAGAGAGTGAGTAGTAGAGAGTGAGTAGTAGAGAGAGAGTAGCAGGGAGTAGTAGAGTAGTAGAGAGTGAGTAGTAGAGAGTGAGTAGTGGAGAGTAGTGGAGTAGTAGAGAGTGAGTAGTGGAGAGTGAGTAGTAGAAAGTAGTAGAGAGTGAGTAGTAGAAAGTAGTAGAGAGTGAGTAGTAGAGAGTAGTAGTGAGTGGTAGAGAGTAGTAGAGTGAGTAGTAGAGAGAGTAGTAGAGTAGTAGAGAGTGAGTAGTAGAGAGTGAGTAGTAGAGAGTGAGTAGTAGAGAGTGAGTAGTAGAGAGTGAGTAGTAGAGAGGGAGTAATAGAGAGAGAGTAGTAAAGAGTAGTAGAGAGTGAGTAGTAGAGAGTGAGTAGTAGAGAGGGAGTAGTAGAGAGAGAGTAGTAAAGAGTAGTAGAGAGTGAGTAGTAGAGAGTGAGTGGTAGAGAGTAGTAGAGTGAGTAGTAGAGAGTAGTAGAGTGAGTAGTAGAGAGTGAGTAGTAGAGAGTGAGTAGTAGAGAGTAGTAGTAGAGAGTAGTAGAGAGTGAGTAGTAGAGAGTGAGTAGTAGAGAGTGAGTAGTAGAGAGTGAGTAGTAGAGAGTGAATAGTTTAATTTAAAAGGAACACAATGATAATGATAGTAATTATGATTAATGCTAAAAAAAGAAAAATTAGGGTACATTTTGAGTGACTTTTCAAATCCTCTACTATTTCATTAAAAAATTCTGACATGCAGACTGAAACATGCACTTTGAATACCAGCAGCGTCCTTCCCTGGTGAGCAGTAGCTTTACTACAGTGATCTAATGAGCAACTAGAGTGCAACCATTCAGAATTTATGGCAAATGTGGGACACATCTAAAAGCCTTCTGGATGGAACCAAAGTAAACAAGCATTGAAAATGCAATAGGTCTCGCCCTCGTTTAAGTTAAAGCAATTCTGTTTGTATTTAGGTAGCTTTTTAGCTCTGCTTGTATTGGTGTTTTTCAAACTTTCATGTACATAACATGCATATGTATGCATATATGTATATGTATGCATGCATTTATATTTGTATTTATATAGATATGCAGATTATGTATATGTTTATATATGTAAGTATATATATACACACACATACATATATAAATGCATATGCATGTAGTAGAGTGAGTAGTAGAGAGTGAGTAGTAGAGAGTAGTAGAGAGAGAGTAGTAGAGAACAGTAGAGAGTGAGTAGTAGAGAGAGTACTAGAGAGTAGTAGAGAGCGAGTAGTAGAGAGCAAGTAGTAGAGTGTGTAGTAGAGAGTGTGTAGTAGAGAGTGTGTAGTAGAAAGAGTAGTAGAGAATGAGGAGTAAGAGAGAGTAGTAGAGAAGTAGAGAGTGAGTAGTAGAGAGTAGTAGAGAGTAGTAGAGAGTGAGTAGTAGAGAGTAGTAGAGAGTGAGTAGTAGAGAGTAGTAGAGAAAGAGTAGTAGAGAGTGAGAAGTAGAGAGTAGTAGTGAGTGAGTAGTAGAGAGTGAATAATAGAGAGTAGTAGAGAGTGAGTAGTAGAGACAGTAGTAGAGAGAGAGTAATAGAGTAGTAGAGAGTGAGTAGTAGAGTAGTAGAGAGTGAGTGGTAGAGAGTAGTAGAGAGTAGTAGAGTGAGTAGTAGAGAGTGAGTAGCAGAGAGTAGTAGAGAGTGAGTAGTAGAGTGAGTAGCAGAGAGTAGTAGAGAGTAGTAGAGAGTGAGTAGCAGAGAATGAGTAGTAGAGTGAGTAGCAGAGAGAGAATATTAGAGAGTAGTAGAGTGAGTAGTAGAGTGAGTAGTACAGAGTAGTAGAGAGAGTAGTAGAGAGAGCGTGAGTAGTAGAGAGTAGTATTGAGTAGTAGAGAGAGTGTAGTAGAGAGTGAGTAGTAGAGAGTAGTAGAGTGAGTAGTAGAGCCTGAGTAGTAGAGAGAGTAGTAGAGTAGTAGAGAGTGTGTAGTAGAGAGAGAGTAGTAGAGAACAGTAGAGAGTGAGTAGTAGAGAGAGTACTAGAGAGTAGTAGAGAGCGAGTAGTAGAGAGCAAGTAGTAGAGAGTGTGTAGTAGAGAGTGTGTAGTAGAGAGTAGTAGAGAGAGTAGTAGAGAATGAGGAGTAAGAGAGAGTAGTAGAGAAGTAGAGAGTGAGTAGTAGAGTGAGTAGAGAGTGAGTAGTAGAGAGTAGTAGAGAGTGAGTAGTAGAGAGTGAATAATAGAGAGTAGTAGAGAGTGAGTAGTAGAGACAGTAGTAGAGAGAGAGTAATAGAGTAGTAGAGAGTGAGTAGTAGAGTAGTAGAGAGTGAGTGGTAGAGAGTAGTAGAGAGTAGTAGAGTGAGTAGTAGAGAATAGTAGAGAGTGAGTAGTAGAGAGAATAGTAGAGTGAGTAGTAGAGAGCGAGTAGTAGAGAGTAGTGGAGTAGTAGAGAGTGAGTAGTGGAGAGTGAGTAGTAGAGTAGTAGAGAGCGAGTAGTAGAGAGCGAGTAGTAGAGAGCGAGTAGTTATCGAGTGAGTAGTTATCGAGTGAGTAGTTGTAGAGAGAGAGTAATAGAGAGTGAGTAGTAGAGAGAGAGTAGTAGAGAGAGAGTAGTAGAGAGTAGTAGAGTGAGTAGTAGAGAGTGAGTGGTAGAGAGTAGTAGAGAGTAGTAGAGTGAGTAGTAGAGAGTAGTAGAGAGTGAGTAGTAGAAAGTGAATAGTAGAGAGTAGTAGTAGAGACTAGTAGAGAGAGAGTAGTAGAGAGTAGTAGAGAGTGAGTAGTAGAGAGTAGTAGCGAGTGAGTAGTAGAGAGTGAGTAGTAGAGAGTGAGTGGTAGAGAGTGAGTGGTAGAAAGTGAGTAGTAGAAAGTGAGTAGTAGAGTAGTAGAGAGTGAGTGGTAGAGAGTAGTAGAGAGTAGTAGAGAGTGAGTAATAGAGAGTGAGTAGTAGAGAGGGAATAGTAGAGAGTAGTAGAGAGTGAGTAGTAGAGAGAGTAGTAGAGTAGTAGAAAGTGAGTGGTAGAGCGTAGTAGAGAGCGAGTAGTAGAGAGTAGTAGAGAGTGAGTAGTACAGAGTGAGTAGTAGAGAGTAGTAGAGAGTAAGTAGTAGAGAGTGAGTAGTAGAGTAGTAGAGAGTAGTAGAAAGTAGTAGAGTGAGTAGTAGAGAATAGTAGAAAGTGAGTAGTAGATAGAGTAGTAGAGTGATTAGTAGAGAGAGAGTAGTAGAGAGAGAGTAGTAGAGAGTAGTAGAGTGAGTAGTAGAGAGTGAGTGGTAGAGAGTAGTAGAGAGTAGTAGAGTGAGTAGTAGAGAGTAGTAGAGAGTGAGTAGTAGAAAGTGAATAGTAGAGAGTAGTAGTAGAGACTAGTAGAGAGAGAGTAGTAGAGAGTAGTAGAGAGTGAGTAGTAGAGAGTAGTAGCGAGTGAGTAGTAGAGAGTGAGTAGTAGAGAGTGAGTGGTAGAGAGTGAGTGGTAGAAAGTGAGTAGTAGAAAGTGAGTAGTAGAGTAGTAGAGAGTGAGTGGTAGAGAGTAGTAGAGAGTAGTAGAGAGTGAGTAATAGAGAGTGAGTAGTAGAGAGGGAATAGTAGAGAGTAGTAGAGAGTGAGTAGTAGAGAGAGTAGTAGAGTAGTAGAAAGTGAGTGGTAGAGCGTAGTAGAGAGCGAGTAGTAGAGAGTAGTAGAGAGTGAGTAGTACAGAGTGAGTAGTAGAGAGTAGTAGAGAGTAAGTAGTAGAGAGTGAGTAGTAGAGTAGTAGAGAGTAGTAGAAAGTAGTAGAGTGAGTAGTAGAGAATAGTAGAAAGTGAGTAGTAGATAGAGTAGTAGAGTGATTAGTAGAGAGAGAGTAGTAGAGAGTATTAGAGAGCGAGTAGTAGAGAGTGAGTAGTGGAGAGTAGTGGAGTAGTAGAGAGTGAGTAGTGGAGAGTGAGTAGTAGAGAGTAGTAGAGTGAGTAGTAGAGAGTGAATAGTAGAGAGTAGTAGAGAGTGAGTAGTAGAGAGTGAGTAGTAGAGAGTGAGTAGTAGAGAGTGAGTAGTAGAGAGTAGTAGAGTAGTAGAGAGTGAGTAGTAGAGAGTGAGTAGTAGAGAGTAGTAGAGAGTGAGTAGTAGAGTAGTAGAGAGTGAGTGGTAGAGAGTAGTAGAGAGTAGTAGAGAGTAGTAGAGTGAGTAGTAGAGAGTAGTAGAGTGAGTAGTAGAGAGTGAATAGTAGAGAGTAGTAGAGAGTGAGTAGTAGAGAGTGAGTAGTAGAGAGTGAGTAGTAGAGAGTGAGTAGTAGAGAGTGAGTAGTAGAGAGTAGTAGAGAGTGAGTAGTAGAGAGAGAGTAGTAGAGAATGAGTAGTAGAGAATGAGTAGTAGAGAGTGAGTGGTAGAGAGTAGTAGAGAGTAGTAGAGAGTAGAAGAGAGTGAGTAGTAGAGAGTGAGTAGTACAGAGTGAGTAGTACAGAGTAAGTAGTACAGAGTAAGTAGTAGAGAGTAAGTAGTAGAGAGTAAGTAGTAGAGAGTAAGTAGTAGAGTAGTAGAGAGTAGTCAGTCAGTGCCAGTCAGTGTCAGTCAGTCAGTGTCAGTCAGGCTCTGCTGACCTAGTTCTCTCCCTCTAAAGCAGCTCTGCTGACCTGGTTTCTGTGGCTCTACAGCAGGTCTGCTGACCTAGTTCTCTGGCTCTAGAGCAGCTCTGCTGATCTAGTTCTTAGGCTACAGAGCAGCTCTGCTGCTCTGGTTCTCTGGCTCTACAATAGCTCTGCTGACCTGGTTCTCTGGCTCTAAAGCAGCTCTGCTGACCCGGTTCTATGGCTCTAAAGCAGTCCTGCTGACATGGTTCTCTGGCTCTAGAGCAGCTCTGCTGACCTGGTTCTCTCCCTCTGGAGCAGCTCTGCTGACCTGGTTCTCGGCCTCTAGAGCAGCTCTGCTGACCTGGGTCTCTAGCTCTAGAGCAGCTCTGCTGACCTGGGTCTCTGGTTCTAGAGCAGCTCTGCTGACCTGCTTCTTAGGCTCTAGAGCAGCTCTGCTGACCTGGTTCTCTGGCTCTACAGCGGCTCTGCTTACCTGGTTTCTTTGGCTCTACAGCAGCTCTGCTGACCTGGTTCTCTGCACTCACGATGCTCGCACCCGACTTCGTGAAAATATATTTAAAAATAATATAAGTTTATTATAAGTACAAATTTATTATAAGTACAAATATATTATTTTTATGAATATCTTAGATAATCTCTTGCCCTAATATGTATATTAAAGACACATACATATCATTTTGGAACATCATTTTTTTTGCGGGAGTCGCGCACCCAGTGCGCCCCAGCACGTATATGACGTCACGCGAAACCCGCAACCGAGCAAGCATCTCGTACCGTAATGCGCATGTGTCGCGAATGCACAGGAGCAGGAGTCGCAGACTGGTCGCATACCAATCTCGCCAATCACGTAATATTAAATGTATATGATGTAACTGAAAAACACGCAGCCGTCGCACACCGTACGCGGATCCTTCACGACTTTTCTAAAATGGCGGCTAGAATGCGCGCACCCACGGTGATGTGTACGCTTTGAGTGCGCCACTCTGAAAAAAAATTTAAAAATTTTTTTTAAAAAGGAAATAATATAAATATATTAAAATAAAAAATGAAAACAAGAAAATTCATCAATATTTCAGTTTGAAGTTTTAAAAAAAAAAGATTTGTGCAATTTTCAGAAGAATATATAATGTTATTTAATGAATAAAATATTTATAAATAAACAGTTAAAAAACTGTAGAAAATCAGTACAAAAAAATAGTATAACTACTATCACACTTAAAAATTAGCATTTAAAAAACCTTTGAAATTCACTGTAAAAAAACATAGGTTCCAGAGACGTTATAGTTAGAAATTCGCATTTAAAAAAGCTTTGAAATTCACTGAAAAAACCATAGGTTTCAGAGACGTTATAGTTGGAAATTAGCCTCTAAAAAACCTTAGAAATTCACCAAAAAAACATAGTTTTCAGGGGTGTTATAGTTAGCTGGCCATTTCACTCGTACAAAACCAGAGAAATTCCTCCGTTATACTTAGTTCTGCTAACTATAACTCGCGCGCCCGCATGCACTGCTGATGATGTCACATATTGCATCATTCATGACATGGTCAGTGACATCACTGATGACATCTCAAATGACATCACTGATGACATCATCCATGTGACAATCTGATACACTTCATCATACACTAGTATAACCTTTCATCACTCACTGTAAAATACAGAGTACCATATTTGAAACCATTGACACACCAATACCAGTTACTACATACCCACTCACTGATTCCTAAGTCTACACAAACAACTACCCATTCAACAACAGAATCATTTATACATGCAGTCACTAATTAATAGAACACTATCAAATGCACTTATACACATATATAGACATTGACACATCAGCAGTCATCTTAGTCGGTTATGCAGTCATCCTACTCACTCATGAAAAAAATTAATCACACTTACATTTACTTACTTACACAATTATCCAACAACATCTCATTTATTCAAACACATAGTAACTCATAGTTAATATGTTAAAAAATCACCATTACAATTATACACTCATACATATAGTTAATCTCACAATCACCGACTCTTACACATACTTATTTATATACACCAACTCTCACATAGAATGCCTTTTATTTTTTACTTTGTTGAAGATGTACAACTAAAACATATATTCGCTCACCAACACACAAATAAATACACTCAGTCACCCAAACAACTGTTTCCACATGCACTCTTAAACCTATACACCTAGTCAATCAACCATTCACACATATATGCATAGAGTTATACATACCCCATCCAACCACACACAAACTCAGTGTCCCATACAAATACTCACCCAACTAATAAATAACTAATATACACACTCATGTAGTTAGTGACCAACTGATGCAGCATGTTATACAACAACAGAGACAGTGCTGCACACAATCACATAGTTTAGTTACTAATCCATGTATTAAGTGAGACACTTTTAATTACTCACTTAAACAGACAGTCAGACAGCTTCTCAATCCTCCATCCAGACAGTTATCTTCGATACAGATTGGTATATATATAATACATATTTAAATTTCAAACTAAACCACATTCACTGGATGATGTCATCAGTGATGTCATTTGAGATGTCATCAGTGATGTCATCAGTGATGTCACTGACCATGTCATGAATGATGCAATATGTGACATTATCAGCAGTGCATTGCGGGCGCGCGAGTTATAGTTAGCAGAACTAACTATAACGGAGGAATTTCTATGGTTTTGTACGAGTGAAATGGCCAGCTAACTATAACACCCCTGAAACCAATGTTTTTTTCTGTGAATTTCTAAGGTTTTTTAGAAGCTAATTTCAAACTATAACGTCTCTGAAACCCATGTTTCTTCAGTGAATATATATATATATATTTTTTTTTTTTTTTTCACTGAAAAAACCATAGGTTTCAGGGGCGTTATAGTTAGCTGGACTTTTCACTCGTACAAAACAATTGAAATTCCCCTGTTATAGTTAGTTCAGCTAACTATAACTCGGGCGCCCGCAATGCACTGCTGATGACGTCACATATTACATCACTCATGACATGGTCAGTGACAACATTCATGACATCACTGATGACATCTCCAATGACATCACTGATGACATCCTCCAGTGAATGTGTGTTGTTCTGAAAATTAAATATGTTTTATATATGTATATCTCAAGGTCGATGGAAGAATAAATGAGTATATAAGTGTCTAAATGGATGATTTTTTTAGGAAAAATTGATTGTATAACTGACTGATTAAGTGTATCTAAGTGAATACATGGCTTAGGGAGTAATGTTTAAATATGTAAATATCTGTATCAGTCTCTCACTTTGTGTATAAGTGGCT
Source organism: Triturus cristatus (assembly GCF_964204655.1). NCBI lineage: Eukaryota > Metazoa > Chordata > Amphibia > Caudata > Salamandridae > Triturus > Triturus cristatus. Next base: position 1,400,615,361 of record NC_140589.1, read on the forward strand.
GCATGGGTTGGTGAGTAGCTACATGAGTGTCTATATAGGTTATTAGTTGCTTTTTTAGTATCAGTATGAGTGTCAGAGTCTCTGAATGGTTCGGTGGGGGGGTATTACGTACTGCATAGATGCATGAATGAGTGACTAACTGTTTGTATGTGTTGAAGACAGCATGTGTGCAGGACTATATGGGTTGATGAGTGTGTGTATGAGTGTGTTAGTGAGTGAATGACTGTGTCAATAGTGTCTTTATGTTTTAAACTAGTATATGTGACGATTGGTGTATATAAGTGAGTATATGTGAGAGTGAGAGATTAGAAGAGTTCCTGTATGAATAAGTATGTGTTTCTATAAGTGATTGTTTAAAAGACTAAGGGGCAGATTTATGTTGCACTTGCGCCAATTTTGCGCCACCGTTGCGTCACTTTTGTGACGCAGCAGCGGCGCAAATCCTGCGCCATGGTGCGGGGTATTTACAACGTGACGCATCTGGGAGATGCGTCACGTTGTAAAGCCCTGCGCCACATGTAGGCGTTCCAGGGCAGATGGGGGCGTTCCGGCGCAGGAACGCCTCCTAAAAGTGGCTGAGTGAAATCTACAAGATTTCACTCAGTCACTTTTAGGCCCATGCTGCGTCAAAACCCTGCGCCTGCTTGGAGCAGGCGTAAGGATTGACGCAGCATTGTACAGATAGGGCTCCCCAGAGTATTGCTGGAGCTGCGTCGCGCTTGCGACGCAACTCCAGCAATGCGCCACTTTTACGGCACAGATGCGTCACGCATCTGTGCCGTTTTTGCCCCATGGTGCGCCGCATTATAAATGCGGCGCATCCATGGTGGCGCAGCTGTGGCGCATAATAACTGGCGCATCCCTGCTGATATGCAGGGATGCGCCAGTTATCATAAATCTGCCCCTAAGTATGTGTAAATTTCTGTAGAAGTAAGTGTGGTGGTGTGTGTATAACTGTATATGCAAGTAAATGGATGTTTGATTCTTTATTAGCATGAGTGACTGTGTGTGAGTAACTCTATGGATTAGTGGCGTTGTGTAACAGGATGTATAGGTGTAGGAGTACATATGATGAGTGAGTACATATATAAGTGACTGTATAGGACTGTTGGTGAATGAGTGGATTTGTATGTGGATCTTAGAATTACTGAATAGGTTATTGTAACTGGTATTGGTATTGGTATGTCCATTGTTGTGAAAATGTTAGATTCTATTTTTTTTTAAAAAACATTATTGTGCAAAATAGCATCATTACAAATATGGGCCTACAACCACCAGGGCCGGCCGCTAGTATATGCATAGCAATTGCGTGACATCACGAAGCAGCGACTGGTCCCCAGAGGCTCAGCAGGGTTACAGGAGATATTCTCGGCAACTCAGGAGCTAGGCAGGATACAAATATTTTAAATTTTAAGAGAAAAGAACAAACATAGAAACAATAAAACAAAACTCAAGGTGAGAAACAGTCTAGACGGTGTCGAGCGCCGACGGGGGGATCCCACCACACCAGGTAGAGAATCAGGAGGACAATAGAGATGACCGGGGGGGGGGGGGGGGGGGGGGGGGGAGTCAGAACAATCAGCCGAAATGATACAGTATTCTAGGAACCTCAGGATCAGGGGGACAGAGAGATGTCCGGGGTATCTACAAAAGGGGGCATACAGATGTTACCTCGGTAGGTGTTCCACTGACCCCAAATTCTACCCCACGCCCCAGGCTTGCCCCGAACCAGGTACACCGTCTTCTCTCTGAACATGCACCAGTCCATGTTCTCCTTCCACACTGACATGGTGGGAGGCCGTCTCTCTTTGCAATCATGTTCCCAAGCGCCGCCCACCGGGCCTGGGCGACGTTGTAGTCATTCGGCTCCCATACATTCAACAAACATCGACGAGCCTCAGGCAACAGAGCGACCCCAGTGACACACTCCATTACAGCATGCACACGGTGCCAATACGCCGCAACCTCGCGGCACTCCCAAAGGATATGAAGGAAGGTGGCGCTCATTCCACAGCCGCGCTTACACAACCCGTCCAAAGAGAAACCCATCACAACCAAACGAGGACCCGTCACATGAACACGGTGAACAATTTTGAGCTGGATGAGACGGAGACGGGCAGGAATGGCAACCTCTTTCGGGGAGGACAGCGCGGACTGCCAGTCTTCGTCGTCCAACTCCAACCCGTCTCCGGTCCAGGCCTCCCTAAGATGCACAAGGAGGTCCACCCGATTGTTGATTAATTTCTTATAGATCAAGGAAATCGTACTATCGGGCAGATGACCATCAAGTATACGGTCCTTGAGTGGTGAAGATGCAGGGACTGTGGTACCGGCCTCGAAGACCGACAGCAGAGCATGGCGAACCTGTGCATATCTGAAGAACTCCCTCCCTCTCACTCAACTCATACTCACTCTGAAGCACCGCAAAGGATTTGACCGCACCTTTCACCTAGAGATCAACCACTCTGCTAATGCCAATCGTATCCCAGTTCTCAAAACCTTTCGTTGTCCAGAGGGATCCCAATCTGTCTGATGCAAACAAGGGGGTCGCTCGTGTCAGGCGATCATTCCATCCCACAGCCACATTGGCATCCTTCCACACACGTACTGCAATCTTAGTGGGTCCCGTTAGGTTCCTCCCCGCCGTCCGAGAGTAGAGCGCTCTGTTGAAGTTGCCACCAGGCAACTGATATTTATCCATCTCGAAAGCCGGATTTGGACCGGGTGCATACATAGCGTGGTTGATGGCGGACAACTGGGAGGCCCAATAATACCTCCTGATGTCCGAGAGCGCGATGCCCCCGTCATACCAGGGGAAGAGTCAGTTTTGAAGAGCGATGCGTGCGCGACCGTCCCAAACAAGTCTCCTCTGTAAACCCTCCACCTCCCGGAAGTAGGCCGCCGGAATAATATCAAAGGAGTTCTGGAGTGCATAGAGAAATCGGGGCAGGGACATCATTTTAAAAAGTGCCGCTTGACCGAGTGGCGACAACGGCAATCTACGCCACCGAGCCACGTCCAACTTCAATCGCCGGAGAGGGGGAAGGAGATTATGCTCGTGACGGACCGCCGGGTTCAAAGATACGTAGACCCCCAAGTACTTGAAACCGGATTGCGAAATTTGAATGGGAAACCTATTCGGTAAGGGGGGGGAAGGCCACCGGAGATAACATACACACACGATTTAGACCAATTAATGATCAAACCGGAGTTTTTACCGAAAGAAGTGAGGACGTCAAATAGGACGTTAAGGGATTCACGCGGGGAGGTGAGGTACAAAAGAATATCGTCGGCGTACAACGAAACCCGGTCTTCAAATTCAGGGGCCCACTGAATGCCCTTTATCGATGGTTCCCATCGGAGCCAGGCTGCAAGCGGTTCTAGAGCAAGAGCAAAGAGCAGGGGGGACAACGGACACCCCTGCCTAGTATCCCTCCCGAGAGCGAAGGGCTGGGACACCCTACCATTGACAACAACCTGAGCTAGCGGATCCGTATATAGAAGTCTCACCCAACTAATAAATCCCGCACCGAAACCAAACTTCGCCAGAGTGGCCCAAAGATATGCCCAAAGATATGGCCATTCTATCGTATCAAAGGCCATCGTGGCGTCCAAGGAAGCCAAGATGACCGGCTCGGAGAGAAACTCCGCCCTGGCGAGAACGCCGTGTAGGCGCCTCAAGTTGAGAGCAGTGTTCCGGTGCGGAATGAAACCAGATTGATCCGGATGAATCAGGTCACAGATGACAGCGAGTAAACGATTAGCAAGGACCTTGGCGAGAATCTTCGGTTCAGCATTCAATAGGGAAATAGGCCTGTAGGAGGCACAACGATCACAAGGCTTGCCCTCCTTAGGAATCACAACTATAGTGGCCAGACGCTGGTCGCAAGGGAGGGAACCGAGCTCACGCGACTCCAGAAACATATCATGGAGAAACGGTGCGAATTTATCAGGGAGCAACTTGTACAATTCAATAGGCAAGCCATTGGGGCCCATAGCTTTGCCAGAACGAAGGGAACGAATCGCGGTAGCAATCTCGTCGGCCAACAACGACGCCTCCAAACGCTCTCGATCCTCCGCAGACAGGCAGGGCAGCACAATATCCCTCAACAAGAAACAAGAGTCATCCTCATCTCTATCGGACACCGGGGAGTAGACCACACGAGAATAGTCAGCAAAACACTCCACAATCTCGCCAGGGTCAGTCACACGCACACCATCACAATTCTGAAGCACAGGGACCACACGGTTCGCTCTCTCCTTCTTATCAAGCCATGCAATCAATTTACCCGCCTTATCCCCGACATCATACAGCCTACCTTGCTGTTCCCTGTACATTGTCTTGGCAGCATCCGTAACAAGGGATTTATATTCAAACTGTTTCAAGCTAAGGGCGTGGAGCCTATCCTGGGTGACACCTAAGTCTAGATCAGCCTCCAACTCCAGTATTTCGGCCTCCAGCTTCACGACCTCCCCATTCCTAGCTTTCTTGGTCTCGACTATTAAAGATAGGGCCTGTCCACGAATAACGGTTTTGAATGCTTCCCACAGGGACACTGAGGACAAAACAGACCCCTCGTTCTCCAGGAAGTAGTGGTCGAGCGACTTAATGAGGCTGTTGCGAGTCTTGGGGTTGCGCAGATGCGATCCGCCCCGCGGCTTGCGTCCCCGTGTCGAAAAGAAGCCACACAGGGGAGATCTGAAATGCCCCGGGCCAAGTGTCTTACCTCCCCAATGTGGGGGGACTGGGCTGCGGGCATGAGGAAGTAATCAAGCCTGGAGAGACTCCCATGAGCCCCGGAGTGGAAGGTGTATTGACATTGCATCGGATGCATTAACCTCCAGCAATCCACCAAACCAAAGGTGTCCAAGAACCCACCAAGCCATGTTTGGGAAACGGGAAGGGCCCTGGGGGGGGTGGCGATCCAGATTGCCGGACAGCAACACATTGTTTTAAACGATACCAGTTATCAGTATGTATCATCTATTAACGACTATGCCAGTTTAAATTTGGGCTGGAAGAGTGAGATAAGACCCGAGGCGTGAGGTTCTGGGAATTGTAGTTTCACACAACACTGGATCAAAGGGTTAAATCAGTAGTTGTTTTTCAGTGTGGGGCAGGCTTGTCGATTAGTGTGCACATGGTTATTTACCTGGGGAGAATCAGGGACGTGGGACACACAATGCACCAGTCTCCAGTAGCTGATTCAGTTTAACCTACAAGTAAACCGGGGCTGTGGCGCGTTGTTGAGATGTGCTCAGGAACAGGGCTTAAGAGCGAACTTGGCTTATTTAAAATCGAGATGATGCATGTGCCACGGTAAGCGTTTTTGCTGCGTAAAGCTTTATAAAGTACGGGTGTAAAGTAGATGTGAGAATTAAGAATTACGGAAAGTAGGTGGAAGGTTCAAGGACTTAGCTCGGGGAGATGGTCGTAATGTGAAGCAGAAAGATTAGACATTGCTATGATGGAGTTAGATGGACACTCATGCATATGTTTCTGCCATGAAAACACAGGTAGACACATTGATAACTCTGTGTTATTGCATTAAGAGGGCACAATGTTGTCAACATTTTTCAATATTAATTTTGTATTCTAGATACCCCTGATGAAGGGATTTTATCCCGAAATGCATTGGGCCATTTTTTAATAAAGATGTGGCATGTGGAAACCAGAACGCTTCCTACGTTTTGATTGGAATGAGTAAAATGGATTGAATAATTAAGAAGAAAAAAAAGATAGAGTAAATTATGGACAAACTAACAAGTTAAGAAGCAGCAATTTTTGATTGATTGGATTCATTCTTTAACGGCTGTGCATCTTGAAGTGGCACCGAACGAGGTGTCAATGTGTTTTGTTAATGTTGTTACGCGCAACTGGATGGAGCGCGAATCATGTTTGCACGCCAAAGACAGTTTGAAGGAGTACATGTTCTAAATTCTTGAGTACGCCGGTGTGCATCTCACTACATAATGTTGTTTATAAGGAAAGAGTCTTACCCTCCCACCTACCGGTTAGGGCGGCATAACGCCCTCTGTCGTCAAGGATGACATTATCAATCTCTAGTGGGAGGGAAGACCAGACCAGAATACCAACCCCTCTGGAACCAGTGGTGAACCCGGAGTGTGCAACCAATCGGTACCCTCACCTATTCATAGCATGACAAACATTGCCGACCAAATGCGTCTCCTGCAGGAGTACTACATCAGGAGTCAGACGACGCAAATATTGCAGTACAACACCCCGTTTAATACGATCCCCCAATCCATTGACGTTCCAAGATATCAACCTCAACCCACTACCCCCCCATCCCCACAAGAGTTGCATGAGTCCCCCCACAGAGAGCAGGACACCTGATGCAGAGAAAGAACCAATATGTCGCCTTGAGAAAAGAAAACACAAACACAAACACCCCCTCCCACCCCCCAACCAAAACCCGTTACAACTCCCCCCTCCCTGCACCCCTGCAGACTAAAAAGCCACCCCAAAATGCAGTGTGCCTGTGGCCCTAACAATCCCATTCTACAAAAAGACCCCGGAGGAGGAGAGAGGCCCGTCCCCACCCGGACGCGAACTACTATAAGGCAAAATATACAAAAGAAGTAGAACCCAACTGAACAATGTCCGATTGTCAGGGTTAGGGACCAAAAGGTCACTTCTGTGTAGGCTCACCACCCTCGGCACCGGCAGGGTGCCCAGTTCGATCGCCCCGACCAGGCAGGGAATCCAACCAGTCACTCACATTGTCCGGTCGCTCGAAAAAGAAGGTCCATTCCTCGTATTCCACTCGAAGCCTGGTAGGGAAAAGCATAGCATACTTCAGTCCCAGGTCCCGGAGACGTCGCCTAACCCCCTGAAAGCCCATCCTCTGTCTCTGGACAAGTTTAGTGAAGTCCGGGAAAAAATTGACAGAGGAGTTTTCAAATTTCACCGGGCCGTGCACTCTCGAAGCCTGCAAGATCGCATCACGGTCTCTATAATGAAAAAGTTTTGCGATGATAGGCCTCGGAGGCGCGCCAGGCTTGGGCTTACCGCCCGGGACACGATGTGCACGCTCCACAGCGAAAAACTTGCTCAGTCCAGAAGGGGCAAGATGGGTGAGGATTAAATCTTCGACCAGGAGGTCAACCGAACGAGTCTCAGGGTTCTCCGGAACACCTATGACGCGAATGTGGTTACGTCTTGCCCTGTTCTCAAAATCCTCCAGCCGATGGGACATCAGGTCGTTGGCCGATTTCAGAGTGCCAAGGTCTGTCTGAAGTTCCGACACATCGGCCGTGAGGCTGGAAGTCTTCAAATCCAATGACTGCACCTTCTCGTTAGTCTTAGACAGGTCGGCAATGATTCGAGTGACATCAATGGCGACCGTGTCAATTTTACAAGCCAAAGCCTCATATTGCTGGCCGATGGTCTCCTTCATGCCGGTGATGGCGCCCATAATGTCCTGCAGGGACAAGTCAACAGGGGCAGAAGGGTCGTCTCTGGCGTCCTCCGGGGTACTGCTGGAGAGCCCGGGGGATCCTTTGGCTTGAGTGTAACGGTCCATAACATTTGTCTGGAACGGTCACCCACGAAGAGACGTCTTGGTCTTCCGCTTCTCTGGTTCACCCCTGCCCGTCATGTTGGAAGATGCACCCCGGAGGGGCCCGCAAGACCTGGTGAAAATGGCCGCCGGCAGGTTCGGGCACCGACAGGCCAAGAAGCTGGCTCGTACGGTCCGGAGAAAGTCACGACTTGACCCAAGAGGCTATAATGAGGAGGCAGCAAATGTCACTAAATGGGGGGTGGATTGGTCCCCGGCCGAGCGAAACGGTCTCTCAATCAGACCATTTCAGGATCCGGAAACGAAACCGAAAGTGGGGGTACGGCCACCGATGAGGTCCCACTGCCGTTGTTGTTCAACTACGTCCCGGCTCCACAAATCACCAAGTCCCCGGCACGGCCTCCAGGTGGGCCTCAAAAGTTCAAAGTGCTATAATTCTGGTTGCCCAAGTCCGATTCAAATTCTGGAAAGAGTTATGGACTCAGTCGAGGTTCACCTTCAAGAGTCCGTCCGAGAAATCAAGATATCAACAGGATAAATTGCGAGGAGTGGCGAGGGTCCGGGGAGCCCTGTGCTCACGCGACCATCTTGGATGCGCGCTAAGCTCCTCCTCCTAGTTTCTATTTTTGAATGTGTGTATCAAAGAGTGAGAGGAGGTCTGCCACTCTATCACAAGGATGATGTCATCAGTGATGTCATTTGAGATGTCATCAGTGATGTCATGAGTGATGTCACTGAAAATGTCATGAGTGATGTAATATGTGACGTCATCAGCAGTGCATTGCGGGCGCACGAGTTATAGTTAGCTGAAATAACTATAACGGGGGAATTTCAATGGTTTTGTACGAGTGAAAAGTCCAGCTAACTATAACGCCCCTGAAACCTATGGGTTTTTTCAGTGAATTTCTAAGGTTTTTTAAATGCTAATTCCTAACTATAACGTGCCTGAAACCTATGGTTTTTCAGTGAATTTCTAAGGTTTTTTAAATGCTAATTTCTAACTATGCCTAAAGAGATAGGACATGTGAAGAAAGAAGAAAAAACGCACAAAAGAAAAAAAAGAAATGCAGAAAGAAGCAACAGAAGTCCTCAAAGACGAAGAAAAGTGCAGGAAGAAGGATAACGTGCAGAAAGAACAAACAGAAGAGCAGAAAAAAGCCTTGATGCAAAATCATCCTGTACCCTCAACTTTTTCAGACGGATACTGGTGGTAACTGAGTCTGACTAACCAGTCCTAGATCCAGTGCTATGTTAAAAGACACTTAGAATACAGTGAAAACACCTACATACACTAGGGAACACTATGCGTTGGGGTCCCCCTGTGATTAGCCTGACCTCCTCTGTAAGCCCCTAGTATATAATAGGGCATGGGGATTAAAACTACCTCTTAAAATGTGCCACAGGGCGTGTTTGCACACGTCACCTCAGACCCCGTCCCCTCCCTTCCCCACAGTGTAAACACGCCCTGTGGCCATTTTTAGTTGGGAGATTAAGTTAATTTGAATCCTGAGGATCCCTAGGATCCAACTAACCCACTAGGTACCTCCAGTAAGTGCCACAGAGCTGCGTTGCAGAGAGGTGTAAAAAGTGGCACGGCCTGGACCACCTCTCTGCAACGCAGCGCAGTGGCGCTTACTGGAAGCACCTAGTGGGCTAGTTAACCCCCAGGGGCCCTCAGGATTGAAGGGGAATTATTTCCCCAACTTAAAACGCGCCATATGGCGTGTTTGCACACGTCACCTCAGGCCCCGTCCCCTCCCTTCCCCACTGTGTAAACGCGCCCTGTGGCCGTTCTAAGTTGAGAGATTATGTCCCCTTGAATCCTAAGGGTCCCTAGGGTCAAAATAGCCCACTAGGTACATCCAGTAAGCGCCACAGAGCTGCGTTGCAGAGAGGTGTAAAAAGGGCGTGGCCTCAGAACACCTGTCTGCAACGCAGCTCCCTGGCGCATACTGGAGATACCTGTTGGGCTAGTTGGCCCTCAGGTTCCCTCAGTATTGAAGGGGAATTAATTCCCCAACTTACAACTCACCAGGGGGCGCGTTTGCAGAGTGCTGCAAGGAGGGGGCGTGGCCTCCGGCGCGATGCCGGTCTTTTATTTATTTTATTAAGAAGGGGGACTGTGCGGCCCCCTTCTTTTTCTAATTTATTGGCCCTGGGGACCCCATCCCCCAGGGCCTGCCCCTTAATTTTTTTTTTAGAAAACAAAATTTGGAAGGGGGCCGCGTGGGCCCCCTCCCGAGACCTTAATCGGCCCCGGGGACCCGAACCCCCGGGGCATGGCCTTTTTTTGTGTTTTTCATTCTTTAGGAGAGGGGCTGCGTTGCCCCCTCCTCAGGCCACTTATGGCCCCGGGGACCCCGTCCCCCGGGGACGGCCTTTGTTCCTTATTATTTTTTTTATATATATATATAGAAACACCTAGGATATGCTGGACAAACCGTGCATACATATCACCATGATGATTTGCGGGATATTCATTAAAAGGCGACTATGCATACAAGGAATCCACGTGGAATGTGTTTACACCGCTAGTGAAGCTCTGACGTGTCTGACGCCCTACCGTGCCAAATCCCGGCGCCCCCGCTGGTGGGTACTCTCCGAGTAGACACCCTTGTTGTTTATTTATACAAACATGGGTAGCTATTGACGGGCACATTTAATACACATGCACACCAAGCCATTCAAAGGGGATTCGACAAAAATTCGACCAAAACTATGCAAGAAACCCCCCTCACAGTTACTAAAACACACATCCACCGCCGAATGTGTAATGCTTTTTATTTTACTCTCTGGAAAAGAGACGAACCTCACTTGAGAGTCACAGCTCGCTCCTTGCTGAACCCAATGCTGTGTTACCCCCACCAGTGCCCACCGAGTGCCACACACCTCTGTGTTGTATTCCACCAGCTAATGCGTATGCTATGACACTCTCTAGCCCATGTGCACTGTAACACCACCCCGTGAATATGTCATGCCACACTTGCCTACGCACAGGTTATATTGCCCCATCTAACGTGCCTTCTTCGATGCCTATGCTATAATGCACAGCGCTATGCCATACATATTACAATCTGGGATCCATATCTTTGTCACAGTGCATATGCAACGTTACACTCCCCAGCACATATTTTATATTACAACTTTAGAGACTAGTTAGGTTACACAACACTGCCCTGTGCATATTACACTTCAAGGTGCACATCGCATAGCACGCGCTAGTGCCTGTGCTATCTCGCGCTCTCCAATGAATCTGTCATTGCGCACAATGTATTGCATATAATATTTCACGCCCCGGTTCATCTTATATCACAATTTTTGGTGCATAGTTTATACCATACACTATGTCTAGTTTTCATTTTCAATCGTGCTCTAAGGACTATATTCTATATAACACTGCGTTCACCTACCCTTTTCCCGGGCATTACATTTTGCGATGGGGGTGGAGGGTCAGGGGGTGTTTCTGCCAAGTGAGCCTGGAGTCACAGTCACAAACGTCCTCGTCTTCCTGAATAAAAGTGAGATTATGCTGCATACTTGTTCATTTTTTAAGTAGTTCACACAGACACATATTTTAAAAACAATAAAGTTCCTAAGACCCGCCTTCTCTGAACAGTTAGCTTGCTGCCCCATCTACCTCCTCCCTATCCTCTGTTGTCTGAATCCATGGACTAGCCTCCTCCCTCCTGCAATGCATGGTCTGATGTGCTGCCACTGCCCTCCATTTAGCATGATGTACCAGTCCACTCCTCCTGCCCTCCATTGTCCAATTCTATGCCCCATCATTGACCTCCTGCTTAGCCTCTGTGCTTAGCTTGCTGCCCCTATTCTCCTTTCCCCTGCCCTCCGATGTCTGTGTGCATGCCCCTGCTCCATCCTTTTTGGCCACCATGTTCCATGGACCTGCCACTCCTATCTACTCTGAGTGTTCTGTTGAGCTGCCACTCCCCTCCCACCTGCCTAGCATTGTAGATGACTGCAACCTGTCCCTGCCACCTCCACCCTGCCGGTCCACATTCCATGCCCCTATCCCCTTCCTCCTGTACTCCATGGTCCATTTTACTGCCACACCCTTCTGCCCTCCCTGGTCTGTTGTGCTGCAACTGCTCCTCCTGCCTGCCCTGCGTGGTCTGTTGTGAGGCCCCATCCCCTGAACTCTCTTGTCTGTGCCCAGGTCCTGACCCTCCCTTCTATCCTCCATGGTCCTTTGTGCATGCCCCTACACCCTCCTTCTTGCCCATCATAGCCATTGTGCTGCCACTAACCCTCCTGCTTTCCATGCATGGATTTCGGTCCTGCCACGGCCCCGCCCACCTTCCCTGTCTGGTCAGCTAGCTGTCCCTGACCCCCTCACACCTTCCTTCCATGGTCTGTGTGTATGCCATCATAGTCTCACTGTTGCTCTCCATGGTGTGTCTTACTTCTAGTGCCCATCCTGCCTGACCTCCATGGTCATTTTGCTGCTCCTGCCCTGCCCCCTTGCCCCCAGCCCTCTGTTTCCATGTGCAGACCCCTATTCCCTCCCTCCTGGCTTGTCGGTTCCATTGTAATGCCCCTGATCCGTCCCTCCTGCCCTTTATGGTCTGTTATGCTGCAGCTTTCTCTCCTGTCTGTCCATTATGGTCAGCTACCATTGCCTCTTTCCCCTCTGTTCTCTGTTGTTCATATGCATGGTCCTGTCCCCTCCCTATTGCTTTCTATGGATTGTTGTGCTGCACTCCCGTTCCGCATGCCCTGTGTGGTGTATTGTGCTGCTGCAAACCCTGATGCCTGCCCTGTAGGGCGAGTTTGTTGCACCTCTCCATGTCCCTCATGTCCTCTGTTATCAGAGTCCATGTCCCTACCCCAATTCCTCCTGCCTTCCATGATCCAATGTACCATACTGTCGAACATTTTGAACTTGGTAAGAGGGAGATTTTGAAACAAAACTGGGGTATTGATTTTCCCCTTTGAGTTACATTGAAAAAGAGGAGATTGTAGACAGGAGACAGATCAAATAAAGCCCATTTGAGCTTAAAAACATTGGATGTTTCCTGGCTGAATCAGGTCTGTTGGCATGTATGGTTGTACTACCACTGCCTCTTCCTTCTGCCCACAATGGTGTATTATATTGCAACAGCCTCTCTTGCCAGTCCTGTATTGTTGGTTTGTTGCCCCTGCCCCCTTTCCACTGCCCTCCATAGTCTGTTGTGCTGCCACTGCCCTTCCTGCCTGCCCAGTGTGGTCAAATTGTTGCCTCTGCACCCTCCTACCTGCCTTCAATTTTTAGAGTCCGTGCCCCTGGCCTCTGCCTCTCAACAGTATCCTAATTAACAACTAGATTACAAAAGTGTGGAACGCCTGACGTCATCTTGTTGTAATCAAAACTGTAATACCTAGTGCATTTCCTTTAGAAATTACATATATGAGAGGGTCTTATTTGCATCAAAATTATGGTTAGTGCTCTAAAAAACTAAAATGAGGACATATTTTCTGAGTTTTCAAATAGCGACAAAGCACTTTTTAATTATTTGTTATCTTTATGTTTTTTTATCCAGTTGACCACTTGATTAAATGTTGCACATAGGGGAGAGGATGTGGTGTTACATCCAGAGCTGCAGACTTTGCAACTGGGGAACCAGGTTGGAGTTTCTGCTGCAGCTCGACATTCTGTGATTCTGGTCAAATCCCTTAATCTCTCAATGTCTACAATCAAAATGAATTTGTTCTTGTGTGATGTAACCAATGCTCATGTAAAGCACTCCAATACCTGACAAGTCTGCACTATATAAAACTGCAAAGACACAAAAATATAAAAGTGTTTTGCACACTTCTGTCATTAGGCTACATGAGGGTGATATTTGTGCTGCATTTGGGCTCTTTTGTCTCTGGTGGCATCTTGGGAGATTTATTTGTTATGAAGTTTCCTTATTTCCTCATTTACTGCAGTCTCCTCAGTAGGAAATGCTTTCAGTTTTTCACTTTGATTCCATCAAGAAGGTATTCAGATATGTCACACATTTGCCATAAATTCTGAATGTTAGCACTCTAGTTGCTCATTAGATCACTGTAGTAGGGCTACTACTCACCAGGGAAGTCTGCTGCTGGTATTGAAACTGCTTGTTTCAGTCTGCATGTCAGAATGTTTTAATGAAATAGAAGAGGATTTGAGAAGTCACTCATAATGTGCCCTAATTTTTCTTTCTGCAGCACTAATCATAATTTCTATGGCAAAATGAACCCCCTCATTTTGTTCCTTTTAAACTAAATGTTTTAAGTGTTACCACTTTATTCCAATCAAGATGGATTCAGGTGTACCATACGTTTGTCATAAGTAAGACTGTTAGCGCTCTAGTTGTTCTTTAGAACACTCTGGGACATTCTGTCATTGGGCTATACTTGGGCTACATCTGGGTGATATTTGTGCTACATTTGGGCTCTTTTGTCTCTGGTGGCCATCTTGGTAGACTTATTTGTTATAAAGTTTCCTAATTTCCTCATTTACTACAGTCTCCTCAGTAGGAAATACTTTCAGTTTTTTACTTTGATTCCATCAAGACGGCATTCAGATGTGTCACACACTTGCCATAAATTCACAATGTTAGCACTCTAGTTGCTCATTAGATCACTGTAGTAAAACTACTGCTCACCAGGGAAGTCTGCTGCTGGTATTGAAAGTGCTTGTTTCAGTCTGCATATCAGAATGTATTAATGAAATAGAAGAGGATTTGAGAAGTCACTCAAAATGTGCCCTAATTTTTCTTTCTGCAGCACTAATCGTACTTACTATGGCAAAATGAACCCTCTCATTTTGTTTTTTATTAAATGAAATGTTTTAAGAGTTATCACTTTATTCCAATCAAGATGGCTTCAGGTGTGCAATACGTTTCTCATAAGTAGGACTGTTAGCGCTCTAGTTGTTCTTTAGAACACTCTGGGAAGCTGCCGTAGAACACAAAGGAATCAACTGACAGTCTCTGCCCTTGTTGGATGTACATGTTTTACTGAGAATGTCAGACTTCATTCTCACATGACTGAGAAAGATAATGTGAATTTACAGAAAATATGCTCTCAGTTTAGCTTATAGATCACCTTCCAAACCTCTGTGGGAAAAGCATGAGAAAATAGTTCTCTCTCAAACAAGATTCATGATATCCCAGCAGAAGGCTTTTTCACATGGTAAAATCACCTTAGAACACACCACAATTCCTAAAATGAGTATGGTACCATCCACAAATGATTTATAATGTAACTAAAGTCTTAAAACCTTCTATTAACTGCAATGCTTTTTAATGAGGTGCTATCATGTATATTGGTCCCAAGATGGCTGCCAACACTTCTTGGATGAAGTGCTGACAGCCAATCAGATCTCACGATGAGATGTGTGGTTAGGCTCCGCCCAGACATATATGTGATTTCACTTTTGATTTCTCAGGAACTACTGAACGGATTTACACCATTTAACCAAAAGGCACGACTCTGAACCAAGGGCTACCTTTTTGCCAAATTTGGTGAAATTCCGTTCAGCAGTTCGGGCTGTAGCTGCGATTTAAGGTTCCTATGGAAAATTGCATGGGGAAAACACGTTTTGAGACCCCCTTTTTTATCGGCCCCGCTTCCCGAATCACCCAGAGACTTTCAGGATAGGAGCAGACCTGAGCACCCCACCAGTTTTGAAAATTTCGCTAAGATTCGTCAACCGGCACCAAAGTTATTCCAAATAGAATGTTGCGGATTTCCTATGGATAATAGGTCCTAACTATAACTACCTACTGGCGACTGCCAGTAGGTAATAATATATATATATATATATATATATCTACTGGCAGTCGCCAGTAGATAGTTATAGTTAGGACCTATTTTCCATAGGAAATCCGCAACATTCTATTCCCAATAAGTCTGGCGCCGGTTAATGAATCCTCGCGAAATGTTCCAAACTTTTGGCCAGCTCCGCTCCGCTCCTACCCTGAAAGTTTCGCGGTGATCCATCAAGCGGGGGCCGAGAAAAAAGGGGGGGTTCCAAAACGCGTTTTCCCCAAGCAATTTCCCATAGGATCTGTTGTCGCAGCTACAGCCCGAACCGCTGAACGGAATGACACCAAATTTGGCAAAGAGGTAGTCCTCAGTTCAGACTCGTGCCTTTTGCATAAATAGTGTGAATCTGTTCAGTAGTTCCTGAGAAAATTAGGGTAAAAAAGTTAGTGATATCTATTGCCGGGGAGCATCCGCGGACCCTACCCGCACCGTATGCGCACCCTCCCCGAACCGAGCGAGCACCCTCCTGATCGCCTGCTGAATGCTAATTGGCTGTCGAGTGTCTCTCTACATTCGAAACCAGGAACTGTTGGCGGCCATTTTCTGCCTCGGTAGAAGCGAGGCTGAAGAAGCAAGGGGAATACGCGTGTAAAACACATAAAGGGGGCAGAGTGGAAATACTCTGACCCTCTAGAGGTGCTTAGGGGGTCCCAGAAGGATCCCCTGGGGCCCCGTTTAAAAAAAAAAAAAAAAACGGCGAAATGCGCGCAGGGTGCGCGCATCCTACCGCGTTTGGGTGCACGGATTCTCACGCGTTGGGTGAGCAGTTCCTAACGCGTTGGGTGCGCAGATCCAAGGAAAAAAAAACCTGACATTTTTGGGAGATAAACAAACATCACGTTACGTACATCGAACGTGTCGCGTATAGGCTGGGAGTCGCGTACCTGTCGCATTGCGATCGCGCACTAAACACGTACCCAACGCATACCATGCGCGGATGCTAACGCGTAGGGATCGAGAACGGTGCGCATAGGGTGCGCGGATCCAAAAACATGGAAAAACTATATATAAAATAAAGTTTTGAACATATAGTTAAAGAAATATTTTTAAAAATATAAAAAAATATGTTTGAAAAACCCAATAAAAACAAATAATATTTTTTAATTTTTAAAAGAATTAAAAAAATAAATTTAAAAAAAATGGTGATAAAAAAGAATTTCAAAAAAACATAAGTAATGAAATTGACACACTGAATTTGAAAAATATAGAAATCCAATGAAAATCATTAAACATGATTAGAGATAAGTTATAGATAGGAATTAGCATTTAAAAAACCTTTGAAATTCACTGAACAAACCATAGGTTTCATGCACGTTATAGTTAGGAATTGGCATTTAAAAAACCTTTAAAATTCACTGAAAAAACCAAAGGTTTCAGGGGCGTTATAGTTAGGAATTGGCATTTAAAAAACCTTAGAAATTCACTAAAAAAACATAGGTTTCAGGGGCGTTATAGTTATCTGGACTTTTCCCTCGTACAAAACCCTAGAAATTCCCCTGTTATAGTTAGGTCAGCTAACTATAACTCGCGCTCCCGCAATGCACTGCTGATGACGTCACATATTACATCACTCATGACATGGTCAGTGACATCACTGATGACATCACTGATGACATCATCCACGTGATAAATTAGTGCATCGTCTCACACCCTAATATAACCTTTGATACACCGACTCAAAATTTCAGACGGCCATTCTCAAAACCATAGATACTCCAATACCAATAACTACATACCCACTCATCGACTCTTAGGTCTACTAACATCTCCACTCACTCACCTGTACAGTCACTCATACTTACAGTCACTCCGTACAAGACTATCATATGCATTTATACACCTATATAGACACTCACACACCGCCAATGATCCATTGAGGTACTGACACACCTAGTCAGTCATGCAAATAATTAAAAACAGTCCAATTTACTCACCTATACAGTTAAACACACTCAAGTTCACTTACTCATAAAAATACTAACAAATTCTGACGCTTTATACAATTACTAATACAAGCACACACTCATCCATACAGCCACTCCCGCAATCACACACTCTCACATATAGATAGTTATATACTCTTACACACATATACACTGCGTTTCACATATGTAGTTACTGACACATGTACAACTGAGATATACATTCAATCACTAACACACCCATACATACACTCACCCAACCATACAGTCCATCACAATTGCACTCTTAAAACCATGCACCCACTGAATCACCCTCTCACACATCTATGCACAGAGTCACACACACCTTACCCACACAAACACTCAGGCACCCATACAGATACTCAGACAACCAATCAATAACCCATATAGACACTCATATAGCTATTCACAAAACCATGCAGCCACTTATACACCAACACACAGACACATACAGACATTCACACAGTTTAGTCACTAGTCTGCAGTAAGATACATTTAATGACTCACTTATAGAGTCAGTTACGCACCTAGAAAATCACCCATTCACACACTTATACACCCACTCATTCCTCCATAGGCCTTTCACTATAAATATATAAAACACATTTAAACTTTTCATAAAAACACACATTCACTGGATGATGTCATCAGTGATGTCATCAGTGAGGTCATCAGTGATGTCACTGACCATGTCATGAGTGATGTAATATGTGACGTCATCAGCAGTGCATTGCGGGGGCGCAAGTTATAGTTAGCTTAACTAACTATAACAGGGGAATTTTTAGGGTTTTGTACGAGGTAAATGTCCAGCTAACTATAACGCCCCTGAAACCTATGTTTTTTAGTGAATATATATATATATATATATATATACACATGTGTATATATGTGTGTGTATATAAATATACATACAGTCCATGTTTCCATAGGAAAAGTATTTTTGGGTTTGCTAATAACATTGGCACCATTTTATGAATCTTCACGAATGTTTCCAATAAAAGCTTATTCCACCTCAGCTCCTTCCAGGACATATATGGAGTGATCCATCAAGTGAGGCCCCAAAACACGTTTTCCCCGTGCAATTTTTTGTGTGGAAAACTAGACACAGCTACAATCAAAATGGCAAACAAAATAACATCAAATTTGGCACAAAGCTCGATCTGTCTCCAGAAAGCGTGCTTTTGTAATTTGATGCAAATGAGAAATTAAGGTTCAAAATGTATGTATATATCACGTTGCAGAGGACTCACAGAGCTAAAGATCTAGATATAAGATCTGATTGGCTACCACCACATGAACAAAGTTGTGATGGCAGCCATTTTAGGATTTGTGACACCCACAGCAATTGCTGGCCATGGAGCTGCAGGGGTACCCAAGGACCCCCGCGGCCCCTACTGGCTCCCTCTTCTGCACCGTGCACAGTGCAGTGGGAGCCAGCTGCATTCGTTTGCTCCAGCAAGACCAGCTTTTCTTCGCTCCTGCCAGGTGGGAGCAAACTTGCATTCCCTGTGTTCTTCCCGGTCCATGTGCAGGCAGGAAACTGCAGTATCGGGGGCGTTGTTGTCCCCAGGGCACTGCTGCTATCAGCCACCTGGGATGAGGTCACTGGGGCCACTTGATGGCTGGGGGAGGGGGACCACATACCCCCTCTCCAAAAACGAAGATGGCCCCAGGAGACAGTGCCCCCTGGCTGTTAAATAGCTCAGAGGGGGGGTGTGGTCGAGCTGAGCAGAAAGATGACCGCGCGTTGAAAGGGCTCTGCCAGTCGTAGCATAATCCTTGTAAAACCCTAAACAGTGAGGGGCCAGAGGCACCTACTTTCCATGGGGATCTAAGCGTGATCGGGCCGTGCATTAGTGGAGCCGAAATTTGCGTCCTACCATCCTGCCAATTTGACGGTTAATTGAGGTGCGGAGGATCGGAGAGCGGGTCTAGCCAGGATGCCACGAAAAGCTGCTGTCAAAGAGGACAGGCCCGAGGTCGGAGGCAGCCGGGGCCTGGCGAGAGGAGCACGAAACTGAGGAACAGTAGGGCAGCTGGAGACGTGACTGCAACCCCGTGTTGCCCGAGAGTTGAATGTCCACCCTCATAATGTATCTGCTATGCGGCGGGTAGATGGCGGATTCCGGGCCGCAGCCCTAACATACACTGAGCCTGATGCTGGTCTGCCTGGGAGGGAACAGGTAGAGTGTGAGCTACTCCGACGCTCCTGGGGCTCAGGGTGATATGGAGCTGAACTCTTTTCAGGTGGATCAACAGGGTGCAAAAACACTACAGAGCGCCAACGCAGAGCGGACTCAGCGAGGGGTTGGAGGCCCCTGGGGCACCGGGAACAACAACGCTGATCACTCCCCCTGGACGAGGGGGGCGCGGCGCTGGTCCACAAACGAGGGATTGGGCTGGAGAGGTAAAGGCCCTGACAGACTTCTCTCCAACCTGGGCGACGCCTTCCGGGGCCTAAAGGTGGGTCTGGTGCCATCCCCACGAGGCTGCGTGGAGAGAACTTAGAGGGGGAAGGATTGGACTTAAATAAGTTCTAGAAACAGGCAGTACCTGTGAGCAACTCCTTCCCTCGCGGTGAGTGAAGACCCAAGTGGCAGACAGTAATCTGAGCACCTGCAAGACCAAGCAGACATGCACAAATAGACAGTGAGACTCCCCGCCGGACCCTTAGCCCACTGGGCATGGATCTATTCCATCCGAAGAAATGGAGAAATATGTTTCCTGACAATCCAAATGAACTTTTGAAAACAAGAAGCTCACAAGGCACACGGACGCGGACACTGAGCCGGATGCTGAGCAGGGACAAAGGGAGGAGGTGGATGGGCAAAATGATGACCTCCGGTCTCTCCTACTAGACATGAAATCCAGCCTACAAACAATTGACAATACGCTGGATATACTTACCTCTCAATTAGACCAAGTCAAGAGACAAGATGACACTCATGAAACCCGCCTAGATCAGTTGGAAAACCGTACATCCGAGGCGCATGAGTTCCAAGTGGAAACAAAGGACCAACTGCTACAAATGGACAAAGTACTAAACATTATCAGAGCCAAGAATGGTGACTTGGAAGCCCGCTCACGTAGAAACAACCTTCGGATAACGGGCATTCCGGAAACCACAGCAGTATCCAAGATGGAGACTTTTGTGGAAGAGTTATTGCATGAATTGTTTGGCCCAGATCTCTCCAACATGTTCACTGTCGAGAGAGCCCATCATACTTTGGGTCCCAGGCCCCCTGTGGGAGCTCCGCCCAGACTGATCCTGGCTTGCCTAGTAAATTATCGGGACCACAATACCATCCTGCGCCTGGCCAGAGAGCAGTACACCATCAGCCATACAGGAAACACCATCTCTTTTTATCCTGACTTCACCCCGGTGGTGCAGGCGGCTAGATGGGAATTTGCACCGGTCAAACGCATCCTGCTGCAAGCTGAAATTCCCTACGCTCTTTTATATCCGGCTAAATGAAAGGTGACATATGATGGAACTGTGCATCATTTTACAGATGTCAAGTGGGCCATGAAGTTTGCCAAACATGTAGGGGGTAAGAAACGAGCTCCAAAGACTGCCAGGAGCTGCCCCTCTAACACTAGACAAAGTGATAATGACTGGATCTTGCATAAGGGCGTGCCACAGAATGCTATTTCCTGGTCAGACTGCAAGTATGATCTGCTAAACTTACACTGCAGAGACACCAGAGTTTAGTGAACATGCAACTTGAGATGTAGCCGGCAGTCACCTTCAGAACATCACATTCGAACAGTGATTTCTGGCTGTTCAACAACTGAGGGGCACCCTGCCTTATGGCAGGGTAGTAAGCCAGTGAAATCATGCTCCCAGGAAGAGCTCCCATTTTTAGACCCTATGCCTGTTGCTGGGGCATTGTATTGGGCTTCTTTGTAGGGGAGGGTTTTCTAGCACAACCTAGTTGGGGGATTTGTGTGGGTGGGAAGGGGTTGTTACTGTAGATGTTCAGGTCGGAGCGTCATTGCATCACCATTTGCTAGGTCATTATAGGTCAAAACGAATCCCTAGGAAAGTACAACGGTTAGGCCCATGCCCGTGCACGAAGGCGGAGCAGGCTGGTACATACAAAGATGTAAAGTGGATAGTGACAACTGGGAGTTACCTTGCACATTCCCATACTCACTCCAGATTGCTACGCAGTCCTACAATTACCATACCTGGAACATTCGAGGGCTATAGAAAAAACAGATTAATACAGTCCCAACTAACCAGGCATAACATAGATATTTGTTTTATTCAGGAGACACATCTAAACAGCACCTCCTCTGCCAAACCTCACCACAAAAGATGGGGTAATATATATAATCCTCAATATTCTCTAACTACGCCAGAGGGGTGGCTAAACTAATACGCCTGGGTCTGGTTTGGACGACGACTGAATAACACATAGACCCGGAAGGTAGATATGTCATTCTGGGTGGTATCTTGAGGACTGTGAGAATAACCATGGCTGCAATATATCGACCAAATGAGGACCAGCCTGACTTTTTCCAAAACATATGGGCGAAAATTACCATGATGGGATGCGACACGATCATCTAGAGAGGGGATTTTAATGCCATCTTAGATGACGCCCTAGATAGAAAGGGAGTTTCTCGTAAGCTACACCCCAGATCTTGTGAAACTCTAAATAATATCATATCAAATGGTAACCTAACTGACATATGGTGGCTATGGCACCCTGGGAATGCTGAGGACACCTGCATCACGGCGCACCACAGTGCCTGGTCCAGGCTTGACTACTGGCTTGTATCAAGAGATATAGCAGCCTGGATGACCGGGGTTAATTATTTATCCAGGACTACGCGTGTGGCATGCGGCGAATGCTGCGATGGGGTGGAGGGATCGCTTGACTCGAGCGACGCCGTTGTATGCCTCCCAGCGCTTGGGTTGTCTGTGGAAAACGAAAGGCTTCGAGAAATGGGATATGATTGGTATAAGTAAGGTGGGTGACCTCTGGGCGAAAGGGTCCTTTAAAACGTTTGAAATGCTCAAAACTGAATACAAATTAAATGATAGGGAGTACTTCCGATATGCACAGGTCTACCATGCGCTGTGTTCGGTTTTTCCGGATGTTGCTGCTATCCCAGAATATTCCCCGTTGGAAGATAGAGTGTTAGATGGCTATGTGCCCGACAGCACTATTTCTCTGATCTATAAAAAACTTATTAATGATCGTACGGACTTGCTGACCCATCTGCGGGAGGCGTGGACGGCCGACGGAGTGGAACTGGACGATGAGGATTGGGTATCGGCGGTGGCCTCCCCGAAAGAGGTGGCGATCCCGGCCCGCCTTAGATTTGTGCAGCTGAAGATACTCCATAGAGTGTATGTCACAGGGCCTGGCTTGATACGTATGGGTTATTCGAGGGATGGAACGTGTAAGCGTGGCTGTGGCTTGTTGGGTACCTTTCTTCATATCCTATGGGAATGTTCGGAGGTCGTGCGATTTTGGAACGGAGTACATACTGTAATGGAGGAGGTCACGCATGTCGCTTTGTTACCAGAGGCCAGGAGGTGTTTGCTGAATGTCTGGGAACCAAATGACTATAATGCGGCGCAGACGCAGCGGGTGACTTTGGGGTACATGGTGGCTAAGCGCAATATCGCACAGTTGTGGGGTTCCCCGAGGCCGCCTACGGTTTCGGTATGGAAGGAGAATATGGATTGTTGTATGTTCAGGGAGAAGACGGTGTATGTGGCGAGAGGCAAGCCTGGGAGGTGGACTAAGGTGTGGGGTCCATGGAATTCCTATTGTGGAAATAGCTGCGCTCCGCCTCTGCCGCGAGAGGTCGACCTCGCTTTGTCCCCCTAGCCGCACATTCTACGTGATTGTGTATGCTTTGTCCTCTTCTCTGCTGCCCCCCACTGCCACCTCCTGTCAAGAGTTGTTCCAGATAATGTGGATCTTCCCCCGTCCTGGGGAGCGCACGCTGCTATTTCGGACTCTCATTGCCTTGTTTGTGTGTTATTGTTTTTTTTTTTTCTTCTTCTATTAAAAAATATGAAACCGTCCTTTATGATCGCCCTTGGACTGTGGCCGCGGCCTGTTATATGCGCTTACGAACTACCGGGAGCTTTTGCTTCTGGCTCATTTGAATGTATGGCGCTGCCTTGCTGGCTCCCGAGCTTTCTAGCAGCCGGCCCTTGTTTGTATCCTTTTTAATGTGTAAAAGGTTTTATATATAAAAAAAAAAAAAAAAAATATTTATCCAGGAAACTGTCAGACCACGCCCCTTGTTGCTTTCAACTGACTATCCCACAATTACCACAATGGGCATTTATCTGGAGACTCCCCCCCTAATGCTTTCTATTACATGCGTTTTTTTTGGGAAGAAATCAGAGGTGACATAGAGGAATACTTTGCATTAAACATAGGTTCTGTACCCTCTCAGGCCTCACTATGGGAGGCCTTTAAAGCCGTAATTCATGGGAAATGCATGGCTGGGCAAGCAGGGGTATTGAAATCAATCAGACAATCCCTCGCAAATTTAGAAACCAGCATAGAGATATCAAACTGCAATACTATTCTACTGAAGACTCGAGCCTTTTGGCAACACTAAGGGAAAAAGTTATTGAATACGAAGAGGAAACTCAAAGGGAGGGGAAATTCCTGGGTAAATACAAACAAGCTAGAAGGTATGGCGAAGGAGACAGACTGGGCAGAACTCTCGCCACTTTACTTAGAATGCAGCACGATGCTACATATATTACAGAAATCTCAGACAGAAATTGCGTCCCTGTTAGGGGCCCTCAGGAAATATTAGGTCAATTCACACAATTCTATCCCACTCTATACTCCCCCACCTCTGCTGCAATATCGGAAGAACTCCAGTCCTACTTAGACTCCATTGAATTGTTCTGGTTGGGGAGGGCACAGAGGGCATATCTGGATGAGCCCTTCATGACTGAAGATATTATTCAAGTCATTAACAGTTTACCTTCTGATAAAGCCCCCAGCTCAGACAGGCACACTACCGCCTTTTATAAATGCTATGCTCCCTTATTAGCACCCCACCTCTTGACAGTATATGAGGAGGCACAGGAGGCTGGTCTGCTCCTTCCCACTATGCCAGAGTCGATCATACTGTGATTGGTAAAACCAGTGAAGCACCTGAACGAGAAACATTTGTTTCGGCCCTTATCACTGATAAACATTGATACCTAAATATATGCTAAATTGCTGGCAAATAGATTACAGCCACTGCTCCCTTTAATAGCTAGACCAGACCAGTTGGGCTTCTTCCCCGGAAAATCTACAGCACATAACCTCTGTACCTTCTTTGCTGTACTGCATTATTTAGACCTCACACATAAGCACTGGCGGCACTATTAGATGCCACCAAGGCCTTCGACTAGTTGGAATGGCCTTACCGGTTTGCTATTCTGGCTAGGCTGGGAATTAGCCCGACCTTTATAAAATAGATTTAACTATTATACTCCAAACCTATGGCCAGAATTCGGTTAAATGGCCTGATCTCGTCTAACCCTGGGCGGGTAACTCCGCTCCGCCGGCGGAGTTTGCAGAGATTTGCCTACTCCGCGCTCCATGGCGAACGCGGACTAGGCAAAAACTAGTGGAGTTAGCCGTTCCCTCCCTCATCCCAGTCTTTAAAAATGTAAAATAAGCCACTTACCTGTTGTCTGCCACCTCCCCTGCCTGGCTGCTCTCCGTCCTGCTCCTCACGTCCTTCTGTAATGAAAAAAACACTATGTTTTACGTCTGACGCGCGTGTGCACGCGTGTCAGACGTACAACGTAGTGTTTTTTTTAAATTACAGAACCAGAAGGAAGCGAGGAGCAGGAAGGAGAGCTGCCAGGCAGAGGAGACGGCAGACAACAGGTAAGTGGCTTCTTTTACATTTTTAAAGACTTTTGGAGGGGGGAGGGAGTGTAGCGGAGCGGCGCGTATTTCCACTGAGTTTTTTTTAAACTCCGTGGAAATATGCGTAGAGGCACTACGCCCAGGGTTAATCTCGTCTCCATTTCAGATTACTTGGGGAACAAGGCAAGGATGTCCTCTTTCCCCCTTGCTCTTTGCCATTGCCATGGAGCCGCTAGCTGGCCGACTTAGGCAATACCATGCAGCTAGGGGATTGGGGTTTTTCACAAGAGGGCTTATCATTTCACTCTACGCGGATGATCACTCTTAATACATAAATAACCCGACGGAAAACTTACACCCAGTGCTTCGGGAGATTCTTACATTTGGAGGGCTATCAGGTGTTCATATCAACTGGGCAAAATCAGTCTTATTCCCGCTGACTGATGAAACTACATCCTTCATGTTAGAATATCCACTTAAATGGGTGGATGGTCTGGTACATTACCTGGGGATCTGGCTGAGCTGCAGTGAGCAGGAGCTACGGAGTATGAACTATGGGCAGGATATATCCTAGCTAGAAGGCAAAATCGGCACTTGGTCTAAGTTGCAGCTATCCCTGGCTGGGGGAATTGCGGTAGCTAAAATGATTGTATTACCCATATTTTATACAGGTTCATAAATCTCCCTCTCCCACTGAGATCTCTAATGCTAGCTCTAATATGGGCTGGAAAACAGTTTCGCGTTTCATGGGAACTCCTAACTCTCCCCCTGGTTCAAGGCAGACTGGGTGCTCCAGACATTCCGTTATATGCATATTGTGCGCAGGCTCACTTTCGGCACTATTGGCTTCATCCAATCCCGTTTCAGCCTCATGTAGCGGTGGAGTTGGACAGGGCGGCACCCATTCCCTTACAGTAGCACTTTATCAGCCATGCTGACACCCTCAAAATAAAATAAACACGATTGAGGCAGTGCGTTGAGCTTGGGAGGCACAGCTGGAGTTACTGTATGCCCCCTCTGTCCCTTTGGCACATAATCCACAAATCCCCTCATTGGAAGACAAAGGGTCTATGGATCTAGCGAGACAGCTGGACATGAAGACTTTTGTAGACCTATACCCAGAGGATAAATGTTGTCTCCCACCACCAGGGCAGGAGGGATCCGAACCACGTTTCTCTGTGATATTCCTGTACCACCGCATCCGTGTGACATGCAGCCAATTACACCACATTTTTACCAGCCCCCCACCCACACTACAGGCCCTCAAACACATAATAGCGGGACCGTCGCCGCGGAGGCTTATAACACGGCTTTATAATATTATGCAGAACCGCCCCGGTGACCAAGCCGAAAGCATTGCTTGGATGGAATGCAGAACTGAGCTCACCGATTACAGACGAGCAGTGGCTGTTCAGCTGTGGCCAATTGCAGATGCTGTCTCCCAATTACAAGTTAAGGCTGAATCACTTTAAGTTTTTGCACCTCTTCTACAGAACACATACCCAACTCCATCGCATGGGACTCCGGCCTGATGCCAGGTGCTGGAGGTGCAGCGCTATACCTGCAATATTCCTACATTTGGCCTGGAACTGCCCCCAATTGCAAATTATTGGATTGCCATTTTTAGTAAGATAAATGAAATTCTGGGGGCACAGGTTGAACCTACACCATAATTGGGGATACTAGGGTATGTGAGAGAAACTCTGGTAGGAGTCCGTAAACTCCATGCTATGCTATTACTATTGGCGAAGCGCA
The DNA here is from genome assembly GCF_964204655.1 of Triturus cristatus. Lineage (NCBI taxonomy): Eukaryota > Metazoa > Chordata > Amphibia > Caudata > Salamandridae > Triturus > Triturus cristatus. The sequence continues at coordinate 1,400,642,256 of NC_140589.1, forward strand.
GGGTGGCTATGTACTGGGGGAAGCAAAGAGCCCCACTGGCTAAGGCCTAGATACAGGATGTCACCTTCTGTCAAAACCAGCTGTCCATATTCTGGGAATTAATGCCAATGACATCCAGGCCTAAAGATATCTGGGGTCCTGTCCTTGAGTGGCTACGCACTCTCCAACCAGACAATACTAGCTCTCCCAACAGGGCGGATGCTAATCCAACAATTACACCAAGTCATGAGAACACAACTAGCTCTCCAATACACTCCTAATATGGCGCAAGGCATTTTGTAGATCATTATGCTATAATGTAAGGGGCTCTCGTAAACTGTCTCAGATTGCTCTGACACACTCTAGACCTAAAACTAGGATGGGATATGTGAGAAGATGGCCTGATATATGCGGTCCACTAGTTCTAGTGGGCACCCTGTATCAGTCCAAACAACCCCTTATGGTGATAGGTTAAAGACAACCTTTATTGAAAGCTATCCTAGTGGTAGCTATGGAGAGCAGCCTTCAGGCTAAGTCTTGAAGGAATGTAAAGCAGCTTGTTTTACCAGTCTATAATCTCTTGAAAGAGCAAATGAAAGGACAACCACACCAGATATATATTCAAAATATATGTATTTAAGATAAAGCACCTCCCCTCTAGTCTCTTTATGAGGCTAGAGTTCGAAGTACTTAGTTTACAAGTGAGCAAGCATCAGTAATAGCACAAATACACGTTTGGGCCCAAGGGGCGTACCAACCCATATACCAAAAAAGTGGTATAAGAACCACGACTGAACTAGACACAAGGCCTAGAGTTTTTAGAATTGCTGGGACCCCAAGAAACCACCCAAGGTAGTGACACAGGGGACCCACAGGGACTGTATGCAGTGTGTGAACACAACCACGGGTTCCCGTTAGCTTCTATGGGCAATGTCGCGGTTGGAAATTTAAAGATTAGGGACACTTCTAATCGAGTCAGGACCAAACCCATTTGGACTTAAGCAGTTCTAGGGCTAGCACCCACGGGAGCACCGGAGTACTCGAGTTACCTCACCCAGGGAAGCCGGGTTCATAGGTGTCTTTTGGTGTCAGGTCGCGTCGTCGATTCCAAAGGAAGCCTGCAAAGAACTGCTGCTACCGTGAAGAGGAGAAGTATCCGAAGAGATCCAAGCCTGGATCTAGGATGTAAGGAACCTGAAAGCAGAGGGGACAGCATCTGGGTCACTAGCCAGTGACCGAGGGCAGGATGGACCAATGCCCACAGATGTCGGGTGCTTCAGGTGAGTTGATGGGTGTATTAACTCTTCAGCCACGAGGTCCAGGAGGCGTCGACGAAGTCCATGAGCCGGATTCGAGTTGCCCCATGAAGTCTATCGAGTGCTGCGGTATCGGTGACCAGATTGGACCCAACAAGCCTTGGCAACGGCAAGTCACTGGAATTCAGAGAAAGGACTGCAGTGCAGACCAGCAAGGTCTGAGAGACTCACCCAGCAAGGATAAGTCAGGGAACGTCTGGAGCAACTAGGAAAGCCCAAGAAGAAGAGGAGTTGCCTTCGTGGGGGATCTGCTAGCCAACGAGCTAGTGATCGCGAAGGAGCCTCGAGCGGTCGCACTTGAAACGGGCCCACGGGTCACTCGTGGAGTGGAGGCCCACAATATTCGGTGCAGGAGATGCTCAAGGCTGGGGCTACTCGGAGCCCAAAGCACAACTTCGAGGAGGACCAGGAAGATAGTGTTGCTGCAAAATGTCACGGTGTCCAGGGGTCACGGTTCCACATCACCCACGATAGCCCACGGGCCTCAGCTTTGCTGTGGACTCAGGGTAGCCTCGGGGAAGTCTGGAAATCTACCTCTGGTGATGCAAAGACTTCAGCGTCCGGCGGGAGCTTCAGCGATGCAGACCGGTCACTTGCTTCTTTGGTGCCTACCAAGCAGGGAAGTCACTCCTTGACCCCAAGGGAGATTTCTTCAGTCTTCTAGTTAAAGTAGAACGTTGAAGGTCCAGGATATATGTTGCAGAGTTTCGTCCAGGGTAATCTTAAGTCCTAGGGACTGGGTTCCTATACTTATACCAAGTTTAGGGGATGGACTAACTCTAAGGGCCCACCTATGGGTGGGCTTGGAAAGAGGGGTGGTTACACCCATTTCCTTTGTCCAGTTTCGCGCCAGAGCAGGGGCAGGTAGGCCCTGCAACCGGTTTGAACTGGACTATGCACAGGGACAGCAAAGGTGCCCCCAGTGCAGGACTTCAAAGCACCAGAGAGTGCTCCCGCCCAGCCCCAATACACTTCTGCCTGTCTGGGGAGGTGGTTACACCTCCTTTCGACAGGAAACCTATTGTCCAGGCCTCCCCTGCCGGAGTTTCGGTCAGCAGCAGGAGGACAGACCCATGTCTGTGGCAGAGGCATCCATTTTGTGATGCCAGGGCTCAGGAAAGTCCTACCGGGTTTGACCAGTGTGAACATATCTCTCCCTCTAGAAGGGTGGAATGCTACCCCCGCCGCCAGAACTGGTGGGGGGGGGGGCGGTAGTATTCCAAGATGTTTGACACCAAACACAACATGTTTTGATGCAGCCATTCCAAAGTTAGCATTTACCGCGAGGTTATAGTGCACTTAAGAGTATATGGTATGGCTGTATCACAGAACAGCCATAAGGAAGTATTTCCGAAAGCTGCAGAGGGGCTCAGCTCATGCTTGGGCACCCTCTCACATAAAACCAAGCACTCTGCCTTCAGGATTGTCAAGGCCTGCCATAGGAGTGGCTTATAGGTTTATATGTGTCTGTATATATGTGTGGATATAGGTAGCCTATACCACTGTAAGGGGTGCAAGCACACCCTTACCCAGGCTGCAGTAGCAGACCTGTGGTTCCATTTTGGAGTGCTTCCCAGGGGTGGCATAATAGATGCTGCGGCCCCTAGTAGGCCTCTGAGGTACCTATGCCCTAGGTACATAGTATACCATATACTAGGGGTTTATAAGGCACTCCAGAATCCAATTAGATATGTACCTAATGTACATGGAAACCATTTTAGAGAGGAAGCAGCTAGGCTGTGGTCCACATTAGCAGGGCCACAGCCAGACTAAGGTCGAAAAACAGTGAAACACCAGCAAAAAGTGGGGTACCCATGTGAAGCAGATCCTACTCTCCTACAGGATACAGCCCAGGTGACCATGTGTGGACATGTATCTGACTCTTTGGCCTATGTTTGTTATGTTGCAGTTGCTGTTAAGTTAACAGATCAACTTATTGGCACTTACATGTGTCAATACACATTCAGCAATGCGATAATGTATGTATATTGTTGAAATGCCAATAAACAAATGATATAAAAAATAGCTCGGAGAGGGGTAACAAGAACCCACACCCCTCCCCAAAAATCAAAAATCAGGCCAGGAGGATGGGGGTTCCCATGGCCCTTAAGTGGCTCTGGGAGGGGGACCTCTTGCCCCTTTCCCATTAAAAAAAGGTATCGCCCTCGAGGACTGGGAGAAATTGAGCTGCTAGTTTACTGGATTGTAATCCCTGGTCAAATAACAGCCACAATCCCTTGCAGGGTGAACCACAAAAAGTCACAGAATTAACCTGTACTCGACCCCGATTAACATGGCACAAAAAAACAGTCAGGCTTGACGTAAAGGCAATGTGTAAAGTATTCATGCAGCACACAAACGATAATAAAGTGAAAACACAACAGAAGAAAAATCCCAATCCAATTTAGAAAAATAGAGTACATTTTAATAAATGATTTGACACCAAAACGACAAAACTCCAATCAGTCGAACTGGAGTTATGAACTTTTAAAGTTTCTAGTAATAACTAGCGCCTAAAAGATCAAACCACTAACAAACATCCAGTTGCACGAAACCAGGTCAAAGTAAAAAAATATGGCCGACCGTGATGCAGCGCAGTTCCGATACAAGAAGTGGATTGGGCCCAATCTGTCCTTTCCTTCGAGTTTAGAAGTAATTCTGAGAAAAATTGCCTAAGAAGGTAAAGTTCAGCCAGCAGGGCTTCAGGAGATGTTCGAAGAGGGAGCATCATCGCCGGATGGCCTTGGGTCGACGCTGCGGTGAATATTTCTAGATTCATACTTAGTCTCCGAAATGGAAGCTGAAATCCTCCAGCGAGAAGAGGCAAACGGCTGTAGCAAAAGACAGTGCCACGAGGCCAGACCACTGAAAAGAATTTGCTGCTGTGGAGAAGAACGCAGCAGGACAAGCTACAAAGTCAATTGACAGGAGAAGGCATCTCAGGTAGATAGGAGAGTAGGTTGGTCCTGGTCTCCTACCGGTTCTCAGAGCAGTTTTTGGACAAAATGTTTCTAAGTACTCTGTTTTGGGAATTGGGCATCAGGTACCTTTAGCACCACAACCAAGGGTCCAGGACTGTTGGAATACCCATTTGGGGTTCAGGACTCACTCAGGCTGGGTACAGGTGTGGGTTGAAGATGGTGGGTGCCTTTTGTGTCCCTGTGGCTCTGTAGAAGAGGCCAGTAAACTAGTCCTTGGAGTCGCACTGGTAGGTTCAGGTGAAGATGCAGGGCTGGCCTCCAAGGGTTCCAGGAAGGCAGTCCTTCCAAGTACAGCAAAACAGTCTTGCATAGTGCACAGGAGGTCACAGCAATGGCCAGTCCTCTGAGAGTTCATCCACTGAATGAAGCAGCACACATGCAAGTTACAAAATGGCATTTTAGGATTGTTTATGTGCAGGAAGGCACCCCTTCCTACACATAACCAATCCTCCCCTGCACACAGACACCCTTGCACTCTGGTGCAAGGGTGCCTGCGTTGGCGCTAAGTTGTTAAACTTAGCACCATTGCAGGGGGAAACTCAAGGCTGCACCACATTCTTGTAAATATGGTACAGCCTTGCATTCCGAAGTGGCGGAGCGTGTCGTTAAGCCCAGGAGGCTAACAACACGCTCCGCCACTTCATTGTACATATCCCCCTATATGTCTGTAGGTCGCTGTGCATGGGTTTTTGTTAGTCAATATGCATTAAGCACCTGTGTGTCTGTTTTTGGCGTGTGAGTACCTTCATGTCCATGTGTCTGTAAGTCTGCGTGGACAATCACATCTGTGTTTCTTAGGCTAAATCCATAAACTGCCTCTGTCTCTATTGTTCTTTGTGAACGGGTGGCTTTGTGTCTATTTGCCTGTGTGCATGGAAGCCTTAATGTGTGTTAGATACACGCCTAACCGCATGTATATTTGTTACCCTGTCTGCATAAGTGTATGTTTGTCTGCTACTCTGTGTGCACCGGCACATATTTGTCTGTGTGTATGGGTGTGGGTATGTCTGTTAGCCTATGTGTATAGGTTTCTTTGTGTTTGTTGATCAGTATGGATGGGAGCCAGTAGATCTGCATGTGTGTGTATGTGTGATTTATGTCTGACTGGAGCATGTATGCTTTGTGTGTCAGAGTGTATCTGTTATACAAAAGTCAGATCTATTGGACTTATTAATGCCTAAGCAATGTGTGCCTACGTTTTCTAACACCCAAAAAAACCTGTCCAACAAGAAATCTTTGTGTCTTGTGCCCAGAGATACACCTTACCTACCGGCCTGTATACAAAGATTTCTCCTCAGAAAGGACTACATTACCTAATACTTTCTGCTGTCCCCTAAATCACCCAGTTACTGGGCGATTTTTTAAAATTTCCTTCTGGTGTCCACTCAACTTTTTTTTCAAGGTGTATTTAAATATGACAGGGCTGTTTATTCTATCAAGAGTAATACCTTCATAAAATAAAACTACCCGCTGCTTTTCTCAGGTGTTTGAAAATAATAATTTGTAAAGAAATAAAGCGTTGTCATTAGTAGTACAGATTTCACTCTCTATTAGTGGCTGAGAAAACAAACTGCTGCAGAAAAATTGCTGAAAATGTTCTTCTCCAAGCTTATGCTTATTTTTTAAAAAGATTTCTGACTTTTTATTAATTCACAGAGAATACCTAAATAACTTACATTAGAAACCATTGCTGCGATGGAAAATGTAACAGCTGTAGATTTCTCTATGCATAAATTTGACGCCAATGCGCATTTTCATATCAAGACTTTTTTTGTTTTGCATTTCCTTAGGGAAAATATTTTTCTGGTAAAAGAAATCTTCCTTCTATATTGTGGTTTCTCCTTTCCCATGCGTAGCCTGAAAACGCATTTATATCTGATCTTGACAGTTGTAAATTTGCAAGAACTTGTGGAGTAGGAAAGTAGCTGCAAAGCTTCGGTAAATACTCACTAATGGATCAATTTCTGTGTGTTTGACAGCTTGTGCTGGTGAGATTCCCAGGAAAGACACAAACACAACGCTGATACTTCACATACAAATTCCACCAAAGTGTGAGAATTTTAGTGTGAGCAAATCCTACTTGCGGAGAATAAATACATTCATATTCACTTCTAAGCTGAATTTAAATGCACAGATAGCTTTGGGATTGGAGCTTAAATCACGCATTTACAAGCGTAAAAAATGAGCATTTTTCTCTTTTCGCATTGGACCTTTATTAGAAGTCATAATAGTGCACAGTTTGTTACATTCATTTATCCAATAATAGTGTGTCTTTGAAAAATGCACCATTGGTTGGTTTTCTTTATGACTTTACTTAAATGTTGCCATATTTTTGGTATGTTATCAAATGCTTAATGTTTGTCGATCATGTATGTATTGTATATTGCATGGCCTGCCTTTGACAGGCTGGCACAATAAAGAATTCGGATTCTTTATAACTTGACCTCTTGCACTGTCTTCCTCACACATTGCTCCACATGAAGTGGAAAGCAGCCCTCAAGCACAGATATCCCGTTTTTGCCTTTTTTTAAGTTTTAAAAGAGATTACCAAAGTAGCCATTGCAATCACTGAAATGAGCAATCTATACTGACACAATTTATAACTCACACATTTATTTTGCTGCATCCATTCCAACCAGGGTACACGTTGTAAGGAAATAGTAAGGAATCCAATTATCATATGCAAACAACAATGACGTCACATGTTGGGGCGTCACAGGAAGTGATGTAAAGCACTCAGAATAATTCTCCAGGGGCGTAGCTTCACGAGTGTTTAGGTGTTACACCCCCCTAATAAATGTAGCTTTTTTTATAAGTAGTTGGCTAGAGGTGCTTTCAGTCGGGCATGTGAGATGTCTTTCAGATTTCAACAGGAATCTTTACATATACAGAGACAAAAACGCACACACAATCTCCCCCTCTCAGTTTTGAAAGTCCTAAAAAATGTTGGATATTTTGCAAAATATTGTGGTTTCTCTCTTAGAATTCCTACCAATCTACATTCCTCACCTTTCCACTGCCCCCAAGGCCCGCTCATGACACCTGCTTGTCATGTAATGTATTTTAATATTATACACCAGCCTGATTTTGAAAAATGTGACCCCCCCTCCAAAATTATTGGCCAAACTACACCCCTGTAATTCTCGCTTAAATGGTCAAGGGTCTATTTTACTAAAACAACAAATTAACATAACCACAAAAGAATGTCAAAAGAATATTTCTGGTTTTACTTTTTATACAGCACTGTCAATGTATAATTAAGCCTGGAACTGACTTAAAGTGACAATATTTTTAAACAGATGCGTGAAACTTGGAAATTACACGTTTAACCCCCTTTTAGTGAATAAATAAAATGTGCTGTTAATTTGTGTTTGTTTCCTGCTAGTGTTCTTTATCCAGCACCAAAGCCCAAAAAAGAGTGCTTTTCTTTTCCAGTGCGCTCAGCAATAGAAGGATTACCTTTGTCAAGTTCTCTGCTCCTCTGATGAGGGATTAAAAGATAACCCCTCCTGGGACATGCTCCCACATGAAGGGGATGTTGCAGTCGGATGGAGGTTTACAAACATTCTGAGGACAGTGTTTGCCATTGTAGGAAGCTGTAGGGCAGTGGCACACGGTGACACCTCTCAGGCCAAGGGGAATGGAGCCTCCTTTCTAAAAACAGTGGGGTGCTCCGTCCACCCGCTACCCTGATTCGAACCCTCTTAGAAGGGGTTTCGTCTATAGCCACTATAGTAGGGCACGCGAACAAACGCTGTGCATGGTTCATATCCCCCTGCAACAGAGTCCCTCAAGCCCCCTACACAATTTAGCAAGTTTGCCCTCGGCTCCTTTGAAAAGTAATCACGGCCACAGCTTAGAGAGTGAAGCAGCATTAGAGCGGCGTAATGCGCCTTCAGAGCAGCTCATGGGTGAGAGGTCTCCTGCAGATTAGAGGCAGCGACAACTCTACGCAAACCCCTCAGGAGCTCTGCACTGAACGCCTGCCTGCCTTTCACTGTGAAACAGGCAGAAACCCACCCCAGTATTAAGAAAGAGAAAACTGTACCATGTGCAGCCCCACCAATGGCACCTGCCAATGGGGAATCTCTTTGAGAGATGTCTGAACTTTCCTGCTGACTAAGTCCCATTGAAAGTAAGGTGGTCTGAGGCTCTCTGGAGGGGCTGTTCCTAACATTACAGGAGAGCAACAATAAATATAACCAAATTATGACATACTTATGAGACTTTGCTTTGAATAGATGGACCTCAAAAGCAAACTTCACATCCACTTCTACTAGAGGCTTGATTCTGGACTCAGCCCCTCCATTAACCAGGGCGCGGGACATGATGGAAAGTTCTCTTTTTACCCTTACATGCCAACATTTAGGAACACCTACAAGGGAGGTTTACAGAAAACCCAATAATTGCCTTCTTTAAAGGGCCAGGAGTCCCACACCTATTGTAGGAGCTCATTGGCTTAGTTATTACAGCTCTTGGGCAGAGGCAGGGTTCAGGGTGGAGAGACAGGAGCAAAGGTGGGGCAGCAGTCAGATCACAGTCCCTGTCCGCACACACTGGAGACCGAAGGTGGTTTTCTAACACAACTGAACATGAACGAAGTGACAAACCTGCAACTTTTTATTCTAAAACACCACAACTGTCTCTGTTTCTCATCCTATGCACCATTTAAGATTGGGGGGTTCTAAACGCAAGTCTTTGGAGTAAATAGAGGTGACTGCGTGTGGCATTTATACACACAAAAGCTCAAAAAGTTGTACTTGTTTTTATGCTCTCCTTTGTTCAACAGTGCTCAAATACAAAACAAAACTTTGACAAAGAGCAAGAAAGTGAGTCGCTGGCAAACTGTCAAGTAGAGTGTCACTACTAAAGAGTGAGACTCAAGTCATGCTCCACACAACTTGCTCTTCATTTAGGAAAAGTAGAAAATTCAATAAGTTCCCTTCCATAAGCTAGCATGACACAAGTGAGTCTGACAAGCACATTGGACCTTCCTCCAGTAAACCCAAGCCCCAAACACAAGAAAAGTGCAATTCGCGACACAAAGTACCCCCTTGCGCCGCGCAAGGCCGTGCGACTGACCTGCAGTTGGGTTTCCAGAAGCGGCAGGCCCGGCTCGCTGGTTAACCACTCGTACGTGCCCCTGCCAGCATGTCCAAATTTCCGCCAGCTGCTGCCTAAAAGCCACCTCATGCTTTCATTAACCCGGTAGTCCGCCTGAGCCGCGAGCGCGTCCATCTCCTCGCCGCGCGCTCCATCCCCGAGTGACGCCTCCCCTTCCCCACCCATTGCTCTCAGCCCGGATCCCAGCTGGGATGCTCTCAGCTAATGATCCCTGCTATGACTTCCCTCTTATTATAAACAACAGTGAAACAAAGAGAGACAGGGAGCGAGGGAGGGAGGGGAAACCAGCAAGATCGACAGGGCTACTCTGAGCGTCCGACTCAATCTCTCTGGATTTGCTACTGTGGCCTACATTAGCAGGCAAGCTGGCGTCAGGTATCAGAGAGGCCGAGCTTTGATTGGAGAAATCTCTGCATTAGGATTATTAAAGGAGAATTTGGACGCGAATTTGATGACACGCGGTCCGGAGCCCGGGTCTAAATTTAGAAGTTAAATAAAGTAAAAGCTAAAAAAAAAAAAAAGTCTCCCGTTCCTCGCTCTCTGCCCACATCCGCCTTTTAAGGCGCACGTTTTCCGCCCCCTCCAAAGGTGGCAGAAAGATAATCCCTCGGTGGCTCTGCCGGGATGTACAGGGAGGGTCAAGGACATGCCAGCTGGATACTGCTCTGAATTATTTAGGCGCATTCGCATTTAGATGCTAATGATAAATCTGTAGAATGCTTTTTACCCGTAAAAGGGATGCGTCACTGGAAAGATGCAATTGTTTTCTCTCACACAAACAGACAACATTAATCCCCAGGCACCCACAGCAGTGTGCGCAGAGAAGCCCTACAGACCCACGTACATATATCAGAAGCATGCCACAGTGCAGGTAGTTGCATTCTGCAAAGCGGTGTGGAGATTCAAGATGGCTGGCTCTCTGGGAATCTTGGTCACTGAGCAGCCCCCTTCTTACACCCCTTAGCCTTTCATGGATTATAGGCAGGGCCACTGGAATTATGTGACTGTGGGGCAGCAGCGCTTTTCGCATAATTGTATATTTGCCACATAATCCATCCATCATCTGCCGCATAATCTGCAGAGTTTAACAAAAAAAAATGTTTCCAACTCAAACTGTTCAAAAGTTAGAAAAAACACAGTGACACATTTCCACGCAGTGGAGAGACCTTTGCAAAGATTGACTGGTCACCTTTCTATAACTTATTGCTATATTTGGGTGTTGAACTGGTAGTAATGAGGTACAACTAATGCACACACAGTGCTATCAAGTTTAAAAATGTCAAAATAATGAAATAATACTATCACAACATGCGCATCAAAATGCCGTATAATTTGGCGTTTCTTGCCACATAATTTAGTCAACCCTGCCACATAATTTGACCCTCCCCTGCTGCATAATTCCAGAGGCCCTGATTATAGGTCTTGTAAAACCAGCCCCCCACCTGTCGGTCATTGCAGGTGATAGGTCGATGCAGGCCCCTGCCTCACTAGGGGCCTCATGTAGGTAGCCAAATACCGGTCGGTAACGGCCGATTTTCGGTAAATATGCCGTTACCGACCGGTATTCAGACAAGTGAGATGTAGGAGTCCAAAAACCACTTTTCGGTAAATATGAGGCGGTAAATACCGATTCATATTTACCGAATTCCAAAATACCGATTCAGAGTTACCGAATACATAATTAACGAATCGGTAAATATGAAGTGGTAAATATGAAGTGGTAAAAATGAAGTGGTAAAAATGAAAATGACATGTAGGAGCACTCGGTAATTAAGAAATCCAAGAAAATCGGTAAATAAGAGTCGGTAATTAACACGGATTGAAAGCAGGTGGTAACCATCAACAGTGCAGATAAGCAATCCCAAAATGCAACAGCGTGGACAACATGCCCGCTATGTACGTCATTGCAAGGCGCCTACATCTACAGGCAGCAGGACTGAGGGTTTGGCGACGGGAGGAACGCATCTACAGACAGCGCATCACACTATTCCAGCTGACTGATGCAGAGATACATGAGAGGTACAGGCTACACCCCGAAAACATCATGGCCTTAATCAGGGACCTGCACCCACTCCTGGACCAGCCAATAAGAAGGGCGCACGCCATACCCCCACATGTGCAGGTGCTCTGCAGCCCACATCTGTTGGCATCCGGCAGTTATCAGGTGGTGACAGCTGCGGTGGGTGGTGTATCCCAGAGTTGCCTGTCCCGTTCCTTCAGGAAGTTCCTGGATGCCATGATGCAGAGAATGCACCACTACATCAGCTTCCACAACACACAGGCTGCACTGCAGTAAACAAAAACAGACATTTCTCACATGGCACAGTTCCCCCATTTCATTGGCTGCATTGATGGTACACACATCCCAATCTGTCCACCAGCTGACACAGAGCACATCTACAGGATCAGGAAGTCCACCCACTCCATCAATGTGCATACCGAATTGAATGATTTTGTGAATGGTCCCGTGGGTGGCACAACCAAAAGGTGGGCGTATGCTATTTACAACGAAGTCTGCAAGTTGTCGCACAGTGAGGCGGCTTCCAGATTGAGAGCTATTGACCAAGCAAACATGGAGAAGGCTTTAGCCGTTATAGATAATAGCTTCTGCACTCTCTCTTCTAGGATTCATACATGAGACAATAGGCACATGCAAGTACACGGCGCATGCAATGTACAAGCCCCGAATTTGGCGTGCGTCCTACGAGGTATCCCAGTGCCTGTGATTACACCTCCTTCCACTCTGCCTGCAAACGGCATTTATTTAATGTTGAATAATGAAGCTTGCTGCGGGATGTGAGTGGGAATCCCGTACATGACTGTCTCGCATAAAGTTGTCTGCTGCAATACTGTTCTTCTTCCACCCCCGCATGGGCGGCTGGATGTTTCCATCTGGCCTTCGATTCCAACCTTGAAAGCAGAGTTCAACAAGTTGAGCAGAATAGAGCGCTATTGTCCCACAAACAGGTGCCTTTGACTTCCTCTCGTGAAACATTTGTCCTTCACGTTGCTAATACGCGCACTGAGGTACAGGCGCCTCTGAATACTGACCTCCCCCTGCATTTCGGCTCTTTGATCCAAACTATTTTCAATGCCTCGTCCACGGCCGGCCTGGCTCATTTTTTTACACATGTGGGCTCGGGTCTCGTGACCTCTTTCCATCCTATTTTTGGTGTAATTCCGGCATTTGTTCATTCACTGTTCTCGAGCATCTTTGGAGGTGTCCCGCTGCTCCTGGCGCTAGTGGCAGGTGTGCTGCTTGTCCTTTTCATACTCCGGAATGGCTGCTCCTTCTGTGCCACACGAGCACCTGTCCGTTCTGCATCTTCTTCGTGATAGGATGCTTGACTTTTATGGTACTCTGCCATTGGCGACTTTGAGCCTGGCTTATGGATTATCCTTCAGGTATTCCTACTTCACCTGCGTACAACCTGTATTACACTGCCTGGATTGTCCCTTTGAATGGCCTCTGGATTTGTGCTTGACCAACATGGTGTCTCCGGTGCCGGATTTCGATCGACTGATGAGGCCCTTAGTGTCTCACGAGTTGTCCTGTTCTGGTGTCCGGATCATGGCGTGTGGTGCGGCGCATGGTATCCTGGGTAATTGGGACATCTCAGCGGCAGCCTACGACTTCTTGTCCATGAGCTATTTGGAGGAACATTCCGGGTGCCCTCTGATTGTGCTAGAGGCTCCGTTGGTTGGAGAACACGTATGTTCCTTTTCTTTACTTAATTGGATGGCTGAGACTTTTAGTGGCCCTGCAAACGATTTTTTGTTGGAAGCCGTGGCCACATATGCTGTCTATACATTCATGGATTAACTGGATTGTCGTCCATTGCGCCTGTGCTACTGGACAGCACCCTGGCGCAACATTTATTTCTTTTATTTCTCTTTTTTCTCTTCCTGATGGTAGGCTTGAGTTTTTTACTATACTTGCATTGTGTTTTTTGGAATTTTTTGCTGCAATTAATTGGACTTTAGGACTTTGGCGCTGCATTGGTTACGCCTTGTTCTGCTCTGACGAAACTGAACTCTGCGTTCTCTCTTTTCTTGCCTATTGAATATTGCTTCGCTCAAGGGGGCGTGTAGTGAGTTCTCCCTGAATACGTACATACATTGTTCAGTTAGCATCACCACGTTGAATGTTATGTAGCCATCTTTTTGTCTTTGCACACGACACTGCGTTTACATGTTCTTTCTTGAATAAACTGCTGACTCGAGACTTCCTTCAGACGAGTGCATTCTGTTGCTCCCATCCCAAGCTCTGCGCAGCGACCTTGGTCTGTACATGCTGTGACACACAGTCTGGAATTTTACACGATGCATGTTTTCCACTCTAGGTTGTTCGGCCCACTATTTAGCCATGACACACGCGCAGCTGCAAATACCTGACAGTTGGTGCTTTTCATATCACAGACATCATGTTTATTATTCAGACCGAAGACGGGCCTTCCTGCGAGACGGCTCCTGATGCTCCTGTGATGTGATTTCACTGAGCTGATTTTTGAGGTATGGGGTCCCCTATTCAAGCCTAAGAGACCTTCTATTATAACATAATTATGATATTTGCTACTTAGTTAAGGGAAGGTGGTAGTATCCTCGGTATTTTCCGATTCGGTAAATACCACCTCGGTATTTACCGATTCGGTGAATTCCGATTCGTGATTACCGAATGTTACCGAATCGGTAACTGTTACCGAATTTTTACCTACATATAACTTACCGATTCTAATTTACCGATTCGGTACGGCTCGGAATTTAAGAACCGGTAAAATTTATTTACCTACATGAGGCCCACGGTGTTTTCTTCCTACTCATATCTGTAGTGTTGGGCCTCAGGCCCATTTGGTGAGACAGTAACGGACACAGACACAGGCTAGTGAGGTACAGTTACTGGGCCCAGGGCACGTGCGCCCGGACCCTTTTTATTGACAGGGTCACCTGACTGGTGACGCCTGTGGTGGGTGGGTGTAGAGTGTATGTTACATCCTGGTGGAACACTAGAATGTATCCAGCCGGATACTACAACATCTTTTAAGTTCTCAGAAACTGAAACTCTGACTGATTAACAGAGGGTCTGCCTTGTAATGCCATGGCAGTCTCTGTGTTCAAATACACATTTCCTGTACACAAGGGCATAGCATCAGGGGAGTATTACCACGATCTCCAGTACATACTGGGCCCTAATCCCAAAGGTAAATTTGCACGTGTAGGTTTATTTACATGTGAATACACTCTTGCACATGAGAATGAGGATACACTTTTCTTGCCAGTAACCATTTCCTTTTTTTTTGTCTCTTCATCAAAAAGAGGACTTCCTTTTTTATTTTTACAAGACAAACCCCCTTTTCCTCCCTCCCTCCCCACCCCCCACACGCTCAGAAGCTATATCAGAATACCAAAGACAAGACAATTCATGACTGTCGGGTTGAGAATAAATATACAACAGATGTTAAGAAATTCATAGGAACTAGGAGCTGGACGTCTAAAATATGCAAGACAGTGTAATATTCCACTAAGCATCACAAAATGTTGAGGTACAGGTGCAGAGAGGTGCAAAGGCCTCGCCAGGCAATACACAATCGATAAAAAAATATATATATATTAACTTAGGTTCCCCACTTTGCTGAGGGGGCCCAGATTGAACGCATTTTTTTCCTTGCTTTATGGCCTTTTCTAGCATAAATCGCTTTCTCAAGGTTAGAAACTGAAAGCAGGCGAGCCAGCCACAACTGAAACAGTGGGGGTTGTAGATCGAACCATGTTGAGGCAATTGACAGTCTTAAAATCACCATTGCGACCGCAAGGAACTGTTCTGTATCCTGCGCCTTTTCCTCCCCAGGTAATCCTAATAGAATCAATTTTGGAGTCAGTAACACTTCTATATTTAATTTATTACATAAAAAAATCTTGAATTGGCGAACATATGGACTATAACAGCACAGGATGATGCATAACACGGACAACTTGTCCCACGGCCTGTACCCCATTTCCCAATTCTCGCAGGCGAATAACAGAACATAAAATAGGTTTTATAAATCTGCACTTGTAGATTAGCAGACATTAAAACAGTATGGAAAATGCTAAGAACTTTTGAGAGATCGGCTTCTGATATTACAATCTTCTCTTGCCACTTTCAGGAGATTTTATCAAGGTCATCCTTCATTTCATTATTTAATAGATGATATACTGTCCCAATGCGTATATAGGTCTGTGCCCGTAAAATGTCCATCAGCTCTTTCTTGTCAAAACTATTAGGCCCGCTCCCTTTACGCTGTAAAAAGTCCCTTATTTGTAGGTACAAAAAAAAATCCTTGTTGTCAATGGCAAAATGCGCCTTCAGCTTGTCAAACGTAACCAAACAATGGGCGGGAAAAAAGTTGCGCAATTTATCTATACCGCCCGAAGCTCAATTTTGTATATAGCCATCCCTAAAGATATCAGGTAGAGTTGAATTGTTCTGAATCAGGGTATAATAGTTCAATCTCCTTAGGCACAGCAATTTCCACAAAGCTGACCATACCTTAAAGGCTCCCACGAGGCACTTAAACCATACTTTGTTGTAGTAACTCGTTTCTAATTGCCTCCAGAGGCACCACCACTCCTCTATTCCGATTAAGGTATACTGCTTGGTAGATTACTCGTTTATCTGCCCGTACAATTTTATCGTTGCTAACAATTTGGGTTTTCTCTTTATTCAGTGAGAAGCCAGAGATGCCCCTAAAGAGGAATGCTTCCTTCTTACATTGATAGCTGTTTCAGGGTTTGGGGTTACTACTGCGATGTCCGTATAAGCTAAAATTTTACTTTCAAATCCCTGGAGGATTATTAGGGGGAATCGCGATATTTTGAGTGATCTTTCTTATAAGCAGATCGATATACAAGGCAAACAGGAGTGGAGAACAGGGACATCCCTGCCATGTTCCACGGGTTATCATCACCGGCTCTGTCATATCCCCAGATATGCAGACATTTGCTACCGGGTTAAAGTATAAAGCTTTTACTCCCTGAAAAAATATTGAGCCAATGCCCCTTGCTTGCATAGCCTTCCAAAGATAGTGCCAGGAGACCCTATCGAACGCTTTTTCAGCATCGAGTAAAATTAAAGCCATAGGGTCTCCTGACTCTTGTACCGCATCGAAAAGCGATATAACATGTCTGATATGGTCAGTGGTATCCCTTCCCGCAATAAATCCATGTTGTTGGTTTGCCACCAATTTTGCTATGACCTGCGCTAATTTCATGGTTAACAGAGTAAGTCGCTGTTTATTAATGTTATCGTCCGATAGCACCCTAACTCCACTGCTGAGTTATTTGTTTTCAGAAAGACTACAATTTTAGCAACAAACCACGAGTAGCGTCATCTTATATTTGATTAAATAGTGCAGTTAGCTGATTTTTAAGTTGGGGGGCACATTTTCTATAAAATTCCGAGAGGATGGAATCCACTCCCGTCGCTTTGCCAGAGTGTAGTCTGGAAAGGACTAGAAGAATCTCCTCTCATAATAGTTCTCCTTCTAGGCATTCCCCCTCGGCAATGGACAATTTATTTACGACCATCGTTTGAAGAAATTCTTCAGCATGTGGCAATCTGCTCCTGATATCTTTGGTATATTGGGCTTGATAATAAGTTTGAAAAGTTCTTCTGATTTTGCTTGAATCTGAGACCAACCCGAGATTAGGATCGCAAATTTCTTGTATCACGCCATTCACGTTTTTCTGCCTTGCTCTGACTGCCAACTGGTGCCCAACATGCTCGCTGAATTCATATGTTCTCTCCTTCCAGGCTGTATATTTCTCTGCTGCTCTATTTGCAAAATTGCATCGATCGCAGCACTGGCTGTTATTACCCCGACTTGGGGTGCCTTCACATCCCCTCCTTGCTGTAAACCTCTAATCAAGTTCTCCTCTGCGGCAGCTAAGCTGTCTTGTTTGATCTGCACATTCTGCCTCTCTATCTTTGGCCTGTTCAATGAAAACCTAAGTGTCTCGCCCCTGAGGCAGGTCTTGAAAGTATCCCAGACTATGCCCAGTGGGGCACTACTAGCATTTTCTTTAAAGATTGTTGGGATCCACTCACTAATATGTGTGCAATCGTCTTCATTAGCGACAGGGCACGCTCAAAGCTCCATGCATTTCTGGTTTTACCCCCAATTCCTGGGATTTCTAATACCAGTGGATTATGGTCTAAGAGGAACCACGGGTATCGCTTGATTTTGCAAGAAGCAAGGAACCAAGTGAGACAAGGAAGTAGTCCAGACGGGCATGTGTAGAATGTCGAGCAGAAACATTTGTGTAACCATGCTCTGCTGGCTTCATTCTAGCCCAGACATCAAAAAGACCATGTTCTTTAGACAGCCCTTCTAGGGCTTTAAATACTTTGGGTTTCCGACCGGTGTATGGAAATTGAGCCACTACATTCCAATCACTCAGGAGATTGATATTCAGGTCCCCGCATAACACTATGGGTTGGGGCCGAAGTATGAATTCCCTGGATAGCTGGTCAACAACAGAGGAGTCATCTAGGATACTACCATAGATTGAGCAGAGAATACATTTATCTCAACTGGCAGTATGACAAACTGCAACCACCCATCGGCCCTGAGTATCTACACCCACATGTGTAAATTTCAACCAATTGCCTTTGGCCAGAATTGCCACCCCCTATAAACGTGCCCCTTGTGAGGTTGCACCAATAAGATTGTATTCAATAGTGTTTAAAACATCCCTTTGTGAGGCTTCATTGTGTGTTTCTTGTAAACAAATGATGTCTGCCTTCAGAACCTGTATTCCTATTGCAACTGTTGATCTTTTTCTGGGATAATTCAGGCCACAGACATTGATGGAGGCAATACGTATCCTCTATTTGTCACCCATTTATCCTATTGATGATAAAAAAAGAAGAGAGCTATCTGGCTCCTGGTTCTCAACGTAGCAACACTACTAAGCGTATTCACTCTCCTAGGCGATTCCCCATTTCTACCTGTTTTCTTTCCGAGTGTGTGGGGCCCCCCTACCCCTCCCCCCAACCTCACCTGCACCCGCTCCCTAACTCCTCAGTCGGAGTGCAACACCCCATAGATTTCTCTTTTTTCCTTTTCTTTTTTTTTTATCTTCTGCCCCTCACAACCTTTTTTTCTTCTTTCCCCCTCCCTGTTCTTCAGCTGCTTATTTCTCATTCTCTGTACATATTCATCATCTCCTTTCACCTCTTTGATCACCTATATTATTATTTTTTTCTGCCTTATTTTTGACTCTTTGACTGAGACCCCCCTTTTAACTCATCCAGATATTCCTGTGCCTGCACCTCTGAGAAGAAACGTCTTGTGCGCCCCTTGAAAACTACTTTTAATTTTGCTGGGTTTTGCAGGTATACCTCGGCGCCTAGCTTCTGAAAAGGAGCAAACATTCATCTTAAACACCACCGTCACTCAACGGTGGCATGGACAAAGCCTGGCCGAGCAAAAAAGGAGACTCCCTCAAAAACTCTTTTAGAGTTGGGACGTGCCAGATCATAAATGCTCTGTCTTAACAAAAAGTTGCCAAAGTACACCAAAACCACCCAAGGGTATGCATTATTGCCGGTTTATTGTTTCTTGAGGATTAGGGGGAATCTATGTACCCTCTAAATTTCTTTCTCCCTGTCCCATCCGATAAGTTCTGGGAAGGTGCCTTTTAGGAGCCTGACTACAAAGTCTCTAGGGTTTCGCCCTTCGACACCATCAGGAAAGCCCAGCAGTCTCAGGTTATTCCTCCTTTGTCTGTTCTCTTGATCCTCAAGCTTCCACATCATGTCAGTAAGTTTGGGGCCCTGAGAGACATGCAAAGTTTTTAATTCAGACACTTCTGCTTCAAGGTTTTCTGTGCGCGCTTCCACCATAGTCATCCTATCAAAGATCTCAGAGCAGGTTTTACTTATTTTCCTGACGGCGCCTTGTAGTTTTTTTTAGGCCTACCTAGCACTCCGGCTATCGTTCCTAACCTTCTCCTGCGTCTGATTGATGGCAGCCAGAATAATGGGGAATGACGATTCACTAGTATCACTACGCGCTGGTCCTGAACACGCATTTAAGTATAGAAGTTTGCCTGATTCTGACCTCTCCGCTCCGCCCCATGTTGATGGAGTAGTTGGATTGACGAGTAGTCCCATCTCAGCCTGAGGGTGTCTTTCCGGGGAGAGCCTTTATGCCAGACATCGATGTTCTTGCCGCTTCCCGCGTGTATTTCCATAGGCTCGTAGATTTCCTCTTGTCTCTTCGTCCGCTCGACCAACTTTTGCCTCTGGTATGGACAACAGACTCGTCCAGGGAATCACAGCTGGATGAGCACGACAATGTGGGAGTTGAGGATTCTATAACCGGCATTGAGGAGTCAGAATTGTCGGTGGGAGGCAAAACATTCTCTCCACCCCCCACTGGTTCCAGAGAACAGATCGCCGTCACATCCCCCAGAGAGCCAGATTCTGAGGGAATGGTGCTTACAGATCTTGGGAAGCTAGCAGGTGGCCCCCAACCCTTCGGGTCATACCTGCTCAGTGAACAGTGTTAGAGAGTACATTTTCAGTAGGTAAGTCACTCACTGGGCTCACAATTGAACTGATTACCTGAGCCTTGTCTCCACTTACTCTAAGATTCTCATTCAGGTGGGAATCCACACTTGCAGCCTCATCCGACTGTGCAGAAGCAGCTGTAGTGGTAATCAGGGGAACAGCAGTAATCATCTCTTTTATGTCTGAGATCGCCGGTTGCCCTTCAGCGGTTGCGTTGCTGTTTACTCTACGGCTCGGCTTTTGGCTGGACTTTCTGCCGATGCCAGTTGCATCATCACCTCTCCTCCAGCCCCTCCCCTCTGTGCTGGTCTCTCGGGAGTGCTCTGGGTGAGCGAACTAGCTGGAAGAGAGGCCGAGGTCGGCACTGCAGCTGGAGTTTTGGTCCTCAGCGTTTTTGGTCCTCTGCCCGCCATTGGTCTAGAAAGTCTTGCAAACAAGGTGAGCAGTTTGGTGGGCAGCTCAGGGAAGGTCAGCTCCTGTGGCACTATCGGGAAAACCAGGGCGATGAGTGCCGCGCCGCTCCGTCTAACTGCGTTTTGCTCCAGGCGCCCACCGTACAAATGATCAGCATTTCTTCGGGGGGTGTGAATGTGCCGCCACTGATCTGGCATTACAGAAAGATGAGTCGGGGTCCGCATACATCCCTGTGGCAGAAGCACCGCAGAACGAGGAAGGTGGGAGGACGAGGAGTCTACAGGCGAGTTACTCTGACGCCATCTTGCCTCTGTTGTTCCAGAATTGCAGTCACCATTTCCAAGTGTAGATTTACACCTAAATGGTATTTGGACAAAATATTGAGTCATAAATATCGAGTGACTCTAATATTGAGTTTTTAATATCGTGTCACAGTAATATCGTGATGCAGGAATGTCGTTGACAAAAATATCGGTTTTTTAAGGTAAGTAATATTGTTTTCAAGAATATTGTTGTTAATATCGTTTACTGTAAGATATTTGTAAAAACAAAATAGTTTTTTAATTATCTGTGTTTTAAATGATATTTTAATTGTATCTGTTATGTATTGATTGTATAATTGTTGTTCATGTTTTTAAATATAGTTTGTCATTTTAAGTTATTTATAATATTAATTTAATTGTTAATTATAATTTATAGTGTCATAGCAGGTTGTGATGTTTATAGAGGTACAAGGTGGGAAGCTTATTAAGTAAAATTAATTATTAATTATCTTTGTATTTGTTATTAATTATTTAATAGATAACTATATATGTAAATTGTTTAAATATGTTTTAAAGTTATATTTTAGGTGCATGTTGGGTTTGTAGAGGTATAGGTTGGGAAGTTAATTACATAATAATTAATTAATGATTAATACTTTTTTATATCAAATACTTAATTGATAATTATGTAAATTGTGTCTTTATTATTTTTTTTATTATATTTTTGGTGCAGGTTGTTGGGTTTGTAGGGGATGTGGGAAGTTAATTAAGCAATAATAGATTAATAATTAAGTTAAATTAAGTGAATATTACATTTGAATTATTTTAATTAAAATATGCAATTTATTTATAGTTATTTAATAAATATATTTTTTATGTTATATATTAGGTGTGTGTTGTGTTTTTAAGGGGATATGATGGGAAGTTATTTAAGTAATAATTAGTGAACAATTAATTATTAATTATTTTATTTGTTATTTACTATGTTAATTGTGTTATCATTTTTTCTTTGAATTACATTTTATATTTGGGCTACTAGGTATGTGGGAGTATAGTGTGGAAATTTAATTAATTAATCAATTAACAGCATTTTCTATTTGATATTAAAGGTTTAAAAAATGTATAATTATGTAAATTGTTTCTTTATTTTTAAAATGTGTATATATATATATAAATTCACTGAAAAAACCATAGGTTTCAGGGGCGTTATAGTTAGCTGGACTTTTCACTCGTACAAAACCATTGAAATTCCCCCGTTATAGTTAGTTCAGCTAACTATAACTCGCGCGCCCGCAATTCACTGCTGATGACGTCACATATTACATCACTCATGACATGGTCAGTGACATCACTCATGACATCACTCATGACATCTCAAATGACATCACTGATGACATCATCCAGTGAATGTGTGTTTTTCTGAAAATTACATATGTTTTATATATGTATATCTCAAGGTCGATGGAAGAATAAATGGGTATATAAGTGTCTAAATGGATGATTTGTTTTTGAAAAATTGATTGTATAACTGACTGATTAAGTGTATCTTAGTGAATACATGGCTTAGTGAGTAATGTGTAAATGTGTAAATATCTGTATCAGTCTCTCACTTTGTGTATAAGTGGCTGCATGGGTTGGTGAGTAGCTACATGAGTGTCTATATAGGTTATTAGTTGTTTTTTTGAGTATCAGTATGAGTGTCTGAGTATCTGTATGGTTCGGTGGGGGGTATTACGAAGTGCATAGGTGCATAAATGAGTGACTCACTGTTTGTATGTGTTGAAGACAGCATGTGTGCAGGACTGTATGGGTGGATGAGTGTGTGCATGGGTGTGTTAGTGAGTGATAGACTGTCTCAATAGTGTCTTTATGAGTAACTACATATGTTTTAAACTAGTATATGTGACTATTGGTGTATATAAGTGAGTATATGTGAGAGATTGAAAGAGTTCCTGTATGAATAAGTATGTGTTTCTATAAGTGATTGTTTAAAAGACTAAGTATGTGTAAGTTTCTGTAGAAGTAAGTGTGGTGGTGTGTGTATAACTGTATATGCAAGTAAATGGATGTTTGATTCTTTATTAGCATGAGTGACTATGTGTGTGAGTAACTCTACGGATGAGTGGCGTTGTGTAACAGGATGTATAGGTGTGTGAGTACATATGATGATTGAGTACATGTATGAGTGACTGTATAGGACTGTTGGTGAATGAGTGGATGTGTATGTGGAGCTTAGAATTACTGAATAGGTTGTTGTAACTGGTATTGGTATGTCCATTGTTTTGAACATTGTAGTTTCTATTTTTGAATGTGTGTATCAAAGGTTATATTAGGGGAAGAGGAGGTCTGCCACTCTAACACAAGGATGATGTCATCAGTGATGTCATTAGTGATGTCATTTGAGATGTCATTAGTGATGTCATGAGTGATGTCACTGACCATGTCGTGAGTGATGTAATATGTGACGTCATCAGCAGTGCATTGCGGGCGCGCGAGTTATAGTTAGCTGAACTAACTATAACGGGAGAATTTCAATGGTTTTGTACGAGTGAAAAGTCCAGCTAACTGTAACGCCCCTGAAACCTATGGTTTTTTCAGTGAATTTCTAAGGTTTTTTAAATGCTAATTCCTAACTATAACGTGCCTGAAACCTATGGTTTTTTCAGTGAATTTCAAAGGTTTTTTAAATGCTAATTTCTAACTATGCCTACAGAGATAGGACATGTGAAGAAAGAAGAAAAAACGCACAGAAAGAAAAAAAAAATGCAGAAAGAAGCAACAGAAGTCCTCAAAGACAAACAAAAGTGCAGGAAGAAGGATAACGTGCAGAAAGAACAAACAGAAGAGCAGAAAGAAGCCTTGCTGCAAAATCATCCTGTACCCTCAACTTTTTCAGACAGATACTGGTGGTAATTGAGTCTGACTAACCAGTCCTAGAGCCAGTGCTATGTTAAAAGACATTCAGAATACAGTGAAAACACCTACATACACTAGGGAACACTATGCGTTGGGGTCCCCCTGTGATCAGCATGACCTCCTCTGTAAGCCCCTAGTATATAATAGGGCAGGGGATTAAAACTACCTCTTAACCCCTTCGCTGCCAGGCCTTTTCCCCCTCCTGTGCCAAGCCTTTTTTTGGCTATTTGGGATAGTGCGCGCTTAGGCCCCTATAACTTTTTGACCACATAAGGTATCCACGCCAAATTTGCGTCCTTTTCTTCCAACATCATGGGGATTCTAAAGGTACTCAGGGTTTGTGGATTATCCTAGAGGGGTCACAGAAATGAGCCAAAATACAGCAAAACTTTGTTTTTTTTGGGAAAAATTGGAAAAATGGGCTGCAAATGAAAGCATCTGGGATTTTCCCTGTAAATGTTATCAAAAAAGGGTTTGTGGGGTTGAAATCATCATTTTCCCAGCTTTTCGGGGATACCAGACTTTTGTCAGAAACCCAACATTTTTTACACAGTTTTGGCATTTTTTTGGGACATAGCCGATTTTTGCTATTTTTTGTGCTTTTGACCTCCTTCCAGTTAATGGCAGAAATGGGTACAAAAGCAATAATGGATCCTGGAAAACTATACATTTTCGAGAAGAAGACAAAATTCTGAATTCAGCAAGGGGTCATTTGTGTAGATCCATCAAGGTTTTTTTATAGAAACAAACAGTTAAATATAGGATAAATTAAAAATTAGTTGAGAAAAACTGCCGTTTGTGTTAACGTTTTCACCTGTAACTCTTTCTAATTATGACAGCTCTTTGAAAGCAATATACCGTTGCATCCGCTGGGCATTACTGGTTGTGGGGATATATAGGACTTGTAGGTTCACCAAGAACCCGACGAACCCAGAGCCAAAAACTGAGCAGCAACTTGCAATGGTTTTTTATTTTGTACCGGGTATATAGTAATAATTCTGTAAAAAAGTGTACATGGAAAACTTGGTATGAAAGACACCTATGTATTTCTGAAATGGGAACAAAATATAGAGTTTAGAAACAGTAGATATTTGCACATTTCTGAAATTGGGAATACTCATACTAGCATGAGAATTATCAGTCATTTTTTAGAATGACTTCTTTTTTACACAATATCTTTCATTTGGAAGGCAGAAATGCATCGAAAGTCAATAGATAATAACAGTTTCTTTACAAAACTGAATTACCCTAAGTCTCCCGATAAAAATGGTACCTCACTTGTGTGGGTAGGCATAGTGCCCACAACAGGAAACGGCGCAAAACGCAAGGTGCTCACAACTCAATATCGCAGTGAAAATTTACCCTTTTTTTTGCAAAGTGCCTAGCTCTAGTTTTTGAACCCTAGCTCTGCGGGTACCTTGGGAAACCTAGCAAACCTATACATTTTTGAAAACTAGACAACCAGGGGAATCCAGGATGGGGTGACTTGACTGCCTCCCACCAGGGTCTGTTACCCAGAATCCCTTGCAAACCTAAAAAAATTGTAAAAAAAAACACATTTTCCCCACATTTCTGTCGTGGAAAGTTCCCGAATCTGCATGGATCCACATATTTCCACCCACCCCGCGTTCCCCAAAGTCTTACGAGAAAAACGGTACCTCACTTGTGTGGGTCGGCCTAGTGCCCGTGACAGGAAACGGCGCAAAACGCAACGTGGTCACACCTCAATTTCGCAGTGAAAAATTACCCTTTTTTGGCAAAACGACTAGCAGTAGTTTTTGAACCCTAGCTTTGCGGGCACCTTGGGAAACCTAGCAAACCTATACATTTTTGAAAACTAGACACCCAGAGGAATCCAGGATGGGGTGACTTGACTGCCTCCCACCAGGGTCTGTTACCCAGAATCCCTTGCAAACCTAAAAAATTGACAAAAAAACACATTTTCCCCACATTTCTGTCGTGGAAAGTTCCGGAATCTGCGTGGATCCACAAATTTCCACCCACCCCGCGTTCCCCAAAGTTTTACGAGAAAAACGGTACCTCACTTGTGTGGGTCGGCCTAGTGCCCGCGACAGGAAACTGCGCAAAACGCAACGTGGTCACACCTCAATTTCGCAGTGAAAAATGACCCTTTTGTGGCAAAATGACTAGCTGTAGTTTTTGAACCTTAGCTCTGCGGACACCTTGGGAAACCTAGCAAACCTATACATTTTTGAAAACTAGACACCCAGGGGAATCCAGGATGGGGTGACTTGACTGCCTCCCACCAGGGTCTGTTACCCAGAATCCCTTACAAACCTAAAAAATTGACAAAAAAACACATTTTCCCCACATTTCTGTCGTGGAAAGTTCCGGAATCTGCGTGGATCCACAAATTTCCACCCACCCAGCGTTCCCCAAAGTCTTACGAGAAAAATGGTACCTCACTTGTGTGGGTCGGCCTAGTGCCCGCGACAGGAAACGGCGCAAAACACAACGTGGTCACACCTCAATTTCGCAGTGAAAAATGACCCTTTTTTGGCAAAATGACTAGCTGTAGTTTTTGAACACTAGCTCTGCGGGCACCTGGAGAAACCTAGCAAACCTATACATTTTTGAAAACTAGACACCCAGGGGAATCCAGGATGGGGTGACTTGACTGCCTCCCACCAGGGTCTGTTACCCAGAATCCCTTGCAAACCTAAAAAATTGTCAAAAAAACCACATTTTCCCCACATTTCTGTCGTGGAAAGTTCCGGAATCTGCGTGGATCCACAAATTTCCACCCACCCCGCGTTCCCCAAAGTCTTACGAGAAAAAACGGTACCTCACTTGTGTGGGTCGAAATGCTGCAAACGGGGGTTTTGGGTTTAGGTAAAGGCGCCACAGGGAAAATTTGCATATATTTATATGTCCTGAACTTATTAGTTGACGGTGCTACAAGGTGAGAAGTACCACCTGACTTCCCAGAATTATGAGCCTTTGCCCAGTACAATTCAGAAAACAATCCTTAGCACACGTACTATTTATACAAAATAAAGATGTAACGTGTTTTCACAGTGCAATTCAATCCAGTGTACAAAAGAAATGATTTAGTCTTTTTCTTCTAGATGGTTATTTTATTCATTGCCAGTCTTCTCAGTGGTTCATAACAGCCAGCCAACACGTGTTTCGTCGCTACAAGGGAATGTGGTCCCGCGACTTTTTCAAGGCTGTCTTTGCAGAAAAGATTAAAAGAACTATAGTGTCTCTCTTTAAAAAACATGTTGTACTTAATGACAATATCACAGCAACACGGTAGTGGAACTCGAAACCCAACGAAATGTGGGTGAAACTTAGATCCAATTAGAAAGACAACTTATACGACCAAAGTCAACGTCCCCATATATTGTGAATTCAATAAATGAGCAGAAAATCTATGACTCTAATCACGATGGAGAGAGCTAAAAACGTGCATTTAGTGAAGACGTTCGCTAAATACTAAACGAATCCTTAATTGTGAACAACACACCCACGTAGTGAGTTTCAGAACGAAGTGAGGTGGGTGTGGTTTGGTGTATATAGGTTCTAGGGAGTGTGAGTTCGCGCATATTCAAGTGGATAAAAATGTGTGCTGTATGTTGGTACAACAACAATAACAAAGCTGTTCCTGTAAGTGAAAAGGCAAGGAAAGGAAATGGGAAGGAATGTGTTCACGGACACTTAAAATATTGGATATTGAGGCCCTCACACAAACTAAAGGGTATCGTAATTCACGTTACCCCTTCGAATGTATTGCATCATCATCGGGCTGCTCCTGCGTCGAGTCGGCTGGTGCAATACCCGACGGGCTCTTTTTTAAGGAGCACTTTTATGGAGATCTTTTTAATCCAATGAAGCCGGTGGATGCATGGGTGTGTGGGGCTCTAAAGTGATGTAGATGAAATGCGTTGATTGTTAAAAATAGGGGTCGAAGTACTTACTCAACCAATTTATTAGGAAGTCTTCTCCCCTAATTAAAAAATTCTGAGGTTAAGTGTTATTAACCTAGGGTTATCAACTAAGTTATATACACTGCCTCAGTCGGGTCGACATGTTTCTCGCTCCATTAGAGAAGTACTCTGGCGATTCCTCAGGACCAAAAAGATGTTTTTCTATCTACATCTAGAATTCAACATAATGTCTAAATAAACAGTGAGCATTCTCTGTCACAAATGTAGTGTTACCTGCAGCTCGGTCTACCTGTAGGGGGATAAAGGCCAAGGAGGTTAAAGAAAGCATGGTATAGTCACTGTCTGTTGACATTAAATATCTCGTGAACAACTGAGTGCAAATGTGGTGAAAGTGCACTCTAAACGTGAAGGGTGATAAAAACTAGGTGAGACTGAACCCTGTGAAGTGACTTCTACTATACATGGTGGTGGTGAAATTAGTAAATGGACTTACCCTAACAATTCATAAGGATAGTCCACTGCAGATCCTGGTAGATAAACGCAAGGAGTTCCTCGCGTTCTGTAATTATATATGGACACAGCTAGAGGAACGGGGGTAGTTAAAAATGACAAACTCCAGGGTCATGGTAACCCCTTCTCTTATTGCTGTAGGTACATCGTGAAATTGGCAAATATGGTTGAAAAACACATTTTATCTGATTTAAAACACTCCCTTCTCTATATTCGTGAAGGTATGGATGGATCATACTTTTCAGAGAACTACAGTCGATGAGGGCTATGACTATAACCCTAATGTCTGGTGATAGTGCTGTCCCTAGTCTCTTACTTAATAAATTTATTTGGACGATGTCGAAATGGCTGCCCCAACCTTTTTATCAGGGTAGCTGTGTGCTGTGATTACGTCGATAAAACATATGATCAAGCACCACACAGACTGGGTTAGCGTATAATGGTATCTCATTAGAGGCTGGCTCTCATAGTCAAAGCTTTCTTCTATTAGTGTGAAGCCCAGGAATAAATATCACACGTAATGTAAATCTATGAGCTTTGGAGGGGTCGCGGTAAACTATCGAGTCGCGTCCTCGTTAAAACCTCTGCCTTAACACTATCAGGTTCCCGTCTATTTGTTGACACAGCGGGTCCCGTATTACAAAGTATAATCATCAAATGCCCCACCTTTGTTTTCGAGAATTATGAATCCAAACAATAGGGATAAAAATAAACAGTAAGTCTACTTACTGACACGCCGAGTCCGTGTCTCGTACACACCTACCCCGTTCTACCAGGACTGGGCGGCGGTGTGTAGAGTCTCGTTTCAGTATTTGAAGGCGGCGTTTGTTAGACGTAGACCCGGAAGTTGCAGGGACACTGGAGATTGCATCGCTCAATAGCGACCGGTGGTGAATACGGTCGCCATCTTGAGTGAGGGTGAGGGTTTGTCGATTATGTGTCGTATAACAGCTCGTGAAGTGCAGTGGGTCTAATTTTATAATCGATTGTAGTTGTCTGTGCATATCGCCCCTAGGACCCGGGTATATTTTACGAGTCTACTTGATTTCATTGTTATCATGACTTTCTGAAAAGGCAACATTTCTTGTAAAAAGTCGATTGATGTTGCATGTACATTTAGAGGCAATCACCCCAAGGAGCAGAGTCTGTATTGTGGGTCTGTATGATTCATTCTGATTATTTCTTTAGGCTCTCCAATTGTAGAACGCTCTGTTATCCACTCAAACCTATATATCGGTTAAGGAGAGTGCAGTATGTCAAGCATTAGTATTAGTAAAGGCGTGATTCAAGGAGGTTTGATGGAAGCCCAAGGAATGGCGTCATTTAATCCTGTCACATGAGTGCCCAACCTGTACACCCACCTCTGTTCTTTTGCAAGTAACGCCTCCTTGGTGATATTGGGAAACGATTCCAATATGAGCCAGGTGAATGACTCTGGGAGATGTCCCTTTTCTAGAAAATGGGTACACATTCTAGTGTTGATTTTTTTGCAGCGAAAATTGCTGCGATGTTCAGTCATGCGTATTTTAATAGGGCGGGTGGTCATGCCCACATATTGCAGTCTACAGGGGCATGTGATAAGATATATGCAATTCGCTGTGTTGCAATTAGTGTGGCGACGTAGCTCCCATTTAAAATTCTTGTCAAAGAGGACAGACTTGTGTGTTGTAGTCATGGGACATACCGAGCATGAGCCACAGGGGTAATGTCCGGTTACAGGTGGCAAATCCCATAATTGTCTTTGGATTGGTTGCCCCTGTGGACGTGGACGAGTGTGAATCAAGGTGTCTTTTAAGTTTTTTGTGCGTTTGAATGCAAATCTAGGAATTTCAAGTTGCATGGTACCTGTGTTCAAAATGTTCTAATGTTTTTTGATTGTCTTAGTGATCTGATTTGACAATGGGGTGAATGATGTGACACAGGTCAGGGTTTCGTTTGAAGCTGTCATTTTGGGTTCCAGAAGGGCTTCACGATTGTTGTTTCGGGCTCTCTTACTCGCTAGGGCTATCTGTTTGGCAGGATAGTTACGTGCCCGAAGATTATTAGCCAATTTCTTCGCTTCTACTCTGTAGTCTGATAAGTCACTACAATTTTGTCTTACCCTAAGGAACTGTCCGATGGGTAAATTATCCCTCAGACTGCGGGGATGATGACTTGTGTATAGTAATAGACTATTACGATCTGTTGGTTTCTTGTACAGGGAGGTAGATAACGTGCCCCTATGTAGACTGATGTTTAGATCTAGGAAAGGAATGGTATTGTCGGACACTGTCTGTGAAAACTTGAGGTGTGGGTCAAGAGTGTTGATCCAATCACAAAATTCAGTGCAGGTCGACATATCCCCCTTCCAGAGGATGAGTATGTCGTCAATGAACCTCTTCCAAAGGTATATGTCTGTGTTGAAGGGATTGGAGTCGTGATAAATGTACCGGGTCTCAAAATCAGACATATACAGGCAAGCCAGACTAGGAGCAACTGTACTCCCCATACAAGTTCCTTGTGTCTGTTTATAGATCTGGCCTTTGAATTCAAAGAAATTCTCCGTCAATGTTAGAGTGGCACATTCCATGATGAAACCAGTGGGGGTGTTGTGTTCCCAAACTCCCTGATTCAGGACTTCTTCTACCACATTCAAAGTAGCCCTCTGTGGTATATTTGTGTACAGTGCTTGTACATCTAGGGTCACCAATAGTGTGATCTCATCCGTGGATGGTAGTTCATTCAAGAGTCTTAATAAGTCTGAGGTGTCCTGTATATAAGATGCAGTCTTTTTAACCAGAGGTTGCAGAAAGTAGTCACAGAATTGGGACAAGGGTTCTAAGACTGAGTCTATCCCTGATACGATGGGCCTTCCAGGGACAGGTGAAATACCCTTATGGATTTTTGGTAGGGTATAAAAATATGGAGTGCGTGGATTCTTCTTGACCAGAAATATGGCTTCCTTCTTGCTAATCCAGCCTTCACTCTCAGCCGAGAAAACTAAGGCTGTGATAGTAGCAAGTAAGCTTTGGGTGGGGTTGATGGAGACAGGGGTGTAATAAGTTCTGTCACTCAGTTGTCGTCTGCATTCCAGTTCATATTCTGATGTATCCATTATTACCGTGGCCCCACCTTTATCCGCTTGCTTTATGGTGATTGATGTATCATGAGACAAGTTCTTAATAGCCTCAATCTCCACTTTAGACATGTTGCTGTATTTCCTAGGTTTGGTTATGTTGGCAAGGTCTTTTAATACGGCTTGTTCGAAAGTCAAGACTTCCGGTGGGATCATTGACATATTCGGAGTGAAGGAAGACTTTGTGTGCAAACCACTGTCTGTTCGTTCTGTGGTTTCAGTTCCATCAAAAAAGGATCTTAACCTAATTTTGCGAAAAAATTGTTGAATTTCGCACTGTTGTTTAAATTCATCGATCTGAGGTGTTGGTACAAAGCCCAACCCTTTTTGAAGTACTTTGTGTTCGACTTCAGTGAGATTTCTTTGAGAAAGGTTGACAACTAGGTCTTCTTCCTGGTGTTGGTATGGCTCCGGGTTTCCATTGTTCTCGGAGTGTCTTCCCACTGGACTCTGGTTCCTTGTTGGATTTGTTGATTGTTTCCGCTTCTTCGCCCGCGCCCTCTGCCCCAACCTCTGCCTAAAAAAGGCTGGTTGTATACCGGGGGGTAGAGCTGTGGCGGGCCCTGTGGTGGTATTGGATATTGAGGTTGGCCATGCAAATTCATGGGGTATTGCCAAAAGGTTGGATATTGAAAGGCAGCCGGTTGGAAGGTAGGGTAGGTTTGACGATTCCCCTTACGTGAAGTACCATGGTTGGTTGAGTCAGTGCTCGAGTTGCTGTTGCTCGAGGAGCCTCTTCTAGTGGAGTTAGAATTTGCGTCAGAATCTCCAGAGTTGTTGGCGCTCGGAGGTACAAAATCTTCTTTTAAATAGGGGTACATTTTCTCTTTATTGAAGTTGTTCACGTCTTTTTGTAACTTCTTAACCTTTTGTCTCATTAAATATTCGCGATGTTCCGCGATCTCATTATTGATTTCCGACAACTTCGATTTAAAAAGAGTCGTAGATGTCGCACTTTTCAACGTGCTTTCTGCCAACTGGATCCTTGCTAAGAGAGTATCTGCTAGTCTCTTGGCTGTCTTAATAATCAATATGAGGAGATCTCTGGTGCATTTCCATGACACCTGTGACCAATCGGTCTTGAATGTTCCGTCCTCTAGGAAAATACGTGGGAAGATTTTCACTATTAAACCATTAGGGGCGATGTTTGCCCTCAGGTATTCTGTCATCAGGGCGCCATGAAGTGTGATCTTCACCCAGTCTCTTTTTAGTGAGGATAAGGACTGCCAGTCTTCCGACTGGCTCCCTGTGGCTGCCCCACCATCGGCTCCCAGGATTGAGGGGGCATTGAGTATCTCATCGACAAAATCATCCCCAAAACTTAACCCTTGACCTTCCATTGTGGTAATGATCTTAGTAATGGTCTACGGTTATAAGATACTCTCTCTATTGTATTAATGTTATCGAATGTAGAGGCCAGTTTCAGGGTTCAGGTGAACTGACAAAAAGGAGTTCTTTTTGTGCTGAAAGGGGAAGAAACATTAAAACCTTAAAAGTGGGGGATATGCACAGGTTAACCCACCGGAAGATGCCCCACGGATAGAAATCCGTGCATAATATAACCACAAAAATGAAAAGGGGGGGCGTAAGGGCGCTTTATGAAAAAGGTCCAGCTATGTGTGCCCTCAGAAAGTACAACAACAATAACAAAGCTGTTCCTGTAAGTGAAAAGGCAAGGAAAGGAAATGGGAAGGAATGTGTTCACGGACACTTAAAATATTGGATATTGAGGCCCTCACACAAACTAAAGGGTATCGTAATTCACGTTACCCCTTCGAATGTATTGCATCATCATCGGGCTGCTCCTGCGTCGAGTCGGCTGGTGCAATACCCGACGGGCTCTTTTTTAAGGAGCACTTTTATGGAGATCTTTTTAATCCAATGAAGCCGGTGGATGCATGGGTGTGTGGGGCTCTAAAGTGATGTAGATGAAATGCGTTGATTGTTAAAAATAGGGGTCGAAGTACTTACTCAACCAATTTATTAGGAAGTCTTCTCCCCTAATTAAAAAATTCTGAGGTTAAGTGTTATTAACCTAGGGTTATCAACTAAGTTATATACACTGCCTCAGTCGGGTCGACATGTTTCTCGCTCCATTAGAGAAGTACTCTGGCCATTCCTCAGGACCAAAAAGATGTTTTTCTATCTACATCTAGAATTCAACATAATGTCTAAATAAACAGTGAGCATTCTCTGTCACAAATGTAGTGTTACCTGCAGCTCGGTCTACCTGTAGGGGGATAAAGGCCAAGGAGGTTAAAGAAAGCATGGTATAGTCACTGTCTGTTGACATTAAATATCTCGTGAACAACTGAGTGCAAATGTGGTGAAAGTGCACTCTAAACGTGAAGGGTGATAAAAACTAGATGAGACTGAACCCTGTGAAGTGACTTCTACTATACATGGTGGTGGTGAAATTAGTAAATGGACTTACCCTAACAATTCATAAGGATAGTCCACTGCAGATCCTGGTAGATAAACGCAAGGAGTTCCTCGCGTTCTGTAATTATATATGGACACAGCTAGAGGAACGGGGGTAGTTAAAAATGACAAACTCCAGGGTCATGGTAACCCCTTCTCTTATTGCTGTAGGTACATCGTGAAATTGGCAAATATGGTTGAAAAACACATTTTATCTGATTTAAAACACTCCCTTCTCTATATTCGTGAAGGTATGGATGGATCATACTTTTCAGAGAACTACAGTCGATGAGGGCTATGACTATAACCCTAATGTCTGGTGATAGTGCTGTCCCTAGTCTCTTACTTAATAAATTTATTTGGACGATGTCGAAATGGCTGCCCCAACCTTTTTATCAGGGTAGCTGTGTGCTGTGATTACGTCGATAAAACATATGATCAAGCACCACACAGACTGGGTTAGCGTATAATGGTATCTCATTAGAGGCTGGCTCTCATAGTCAAAGCTTTCTTCTATTAGTGTGAAGCCCAGGAATAAATATCACACGTAATGTAAATCTATGAGCTTTGGAGGGGTCGCGGTAAACTATCGAGTCGCGTCCTCGTTAAAACCTCTGCCTTAACACTATCAGGTTCCCGTCTATTTGTTGACACAGCGGGTCCCGTATTACAAAGTATAATCATCAAATGCCCCACCTTTGTTTTCGAGAATTATGAATCCAAACAATAGGGATAAAAATAAACAGTAAGTCTACTTACTGACACGCCGAGTCCGTGTCTCGTACACACCTACCCCGTTCTACCAGGACTGGGCGGCGGTGTGTAGAGTCTCGTTTCAGTATTTGAAGGCGGCGTTTGTTAGACGTAGACCCGGAAGTTGCAGGGACACTGGAGATTGCATCGCTCAATAGCGACCGGTGGTGAATACGGTCGCCATCTTGAGTGAGGGTGAGGGTTTGTCGATTATGTGTCGTATAACAGCTCGTGAAGTGCAGTGGGTCTAATTTTATAATCGATTGTAGTTGTCTGTGCATATCGCCCCTAGGACCCGGGTATATTTTACGAGTCTACTTGATTTCATTGTTATCATGACTTTCTGAAAAGGCAACATTTCTTGTAAAAAGTCGATTGATGTTGCATGTACATTTAGAGGCAATCACCCCAAGGAGCAGAGTCTGTATTGTGGGTCTGTATGATTCATTCTGATTATTTCTTTAGGCTCTCCAATTGTAGAACGCTCTGTTATCCACTCAAACCTATATATCGGTTAAGGAGAGTGCAGTATGTCAAGCATTAGTATTAGTAAAGGCGTGATTCAAGGAGGTTTGATGGAAGCCCAAGGAATGGCGTCATTTAATCCTGTCACATGAGTGCCCAACCTGTACACCCACCTCTGTTCTTTTGCAAGTAACGCCTCCTTGGTGATATTGGGAAACGATTCCAATATGAGCCAGGTGAATGACTCTGGGAGATGTCCCTTTTCTAGAAAATGGGTACACATTCTAGTGTTGATTTTTTTGCAGCGAAAATTGCTGCGATGTTCAGTCATGCGTATTTTAATAGGGCGGGTGGTCATGCCCACATATTGCAGTCTACAGGGGCATGTGATAAGATATATGCAATTCGCTGTGTTGCAATTAGTGTGGCGACGTAGCTCCCATTTAAAATTCTTGTCAAAGAGGACAGACTTGTGTGTTGTAGTCATGGGACATACCGAGCATGAGCCACAGGGGTAATGTCCGGTTACAGGTGGCAAATCCCATAATTGTCTTTGGATTGGTTGCCCCTGTGGACGTGGACGAGTGTGAATCAAGGTGTCTTTTAAGTTTTTTGTGCGTTTGAATGCAAATCTAGGAATTTCAAGTTGCATGGTACCTGTGTTCAAAATGTTCCAATGTTTTTTGATTGTCTTAGTGATCTGATTTGACAATGGGGTGAATGATGTGACACAGGTCAGGGTTTTGTTTGAAGCTGTCATTTTGGGTTCCAGAAGGGCTTCACGATTGTTGTTTCGGGCTCTCTTACTCGCTAGGGCTATCTGTTTGGCAGGATAGTTACGTGCCCGAAGATTATTAGCCAATTTCTTCGCTTCTACTCTGTAGTCTGATAAGTCACTACAATTTCGTCTTACCCGAAGGAACTGTCCGATGGGTAAATTATCCCTCAGACTGCGGGGATGATGACTTGTGTATAGTAATAGACTATTACGATCTGTTGGTTTCTTGTACAGGGAGGTAGATAACGTGCCCCTATGTAGACTGATGTTTAGATCTAGGAAAGGAATGGTATTGTCGGACACTGTCTGTGAAAACTTGAGGTGTGGGTCAAGAGTGTTGATCCAATCACAAAATTCAGTGCAGGTCGACATATCCCCCTTCCAGAGGATGAGTATGTCGTCAATGAACCTCTTCCAAAGGTATATGTCTGTGTTGAAGGGATTGGAGTCGTGATAAATGTACCGGGTCTCAAAATCAGACATATACAGGCAAGCCAGACTAGGAGCAACTGTACTCCCCATACAAGTTCCTTGTGTCTGTTTATAGATCTGGCCTTTGAATTCAAAGAAATTCTCCGTCACAACACACCCACGTAGTGAGTTTCAGAACGAAGTGAGGTGGGTGTGGTTTGGTGTATATAGGTTCTAGGGAGTGTGAGTTCGCGCATATTCAAGTGGATAAAAATGTGTGCTGTATGTTGGTGCCAGAACTGTGAAGAAATATATAATAAAGTGCATATGATCATAGCTACCTATTCTTGGCTTGGTATATATATCTGGAAGGAATAATAATATCTATATCACACTGATGCCAAGGCGAAAGTAATCTTAAGAATAAAGAAATATAAGAGTAGAAATATCTTAAGTGAAAGACCTACTTAGTAGGTGGTGATAATTCCAAACCACCTATGGTTTCTGAGGTAATGGCGTCACTTGTTATTGTGGGATACTGCAATCCTTGGCGAAATCCTGTTTCCCTTCAGTACTGTGAAAACAAGTTGAATCCTAATTAACCCATAGTCATGGTCTCCAACCAGTTAGGCTACAAATGATTAATAAGTAGTATGAGATGTGGTTATAATCTAGTGGAGCATGATATTTGTGCAATACTATTATGACAATGTCCCATTATAAGAAACTGGGTGGTCGAGTAACAGTATATCGGGGGACTAGGCACGTAGCGATATAAAAGCGCCAATAAACGTATCTCGTGCGTGAAATCAAAATCTAAATAACCCCGGTTTTAGAGCAGTCTAGTCCTGATCTCAATATGCAAATTTCCCAAAATAAGTGGATCTTTAATATTATAAACGCTAAAGTGACTATGTCTCTACTGTGGATATTTGATCCGTTCAAAATCCCAGGCTACCAACATACAAAGTAATACCGGTGTATCGGAAGGTAAATTCCAGGACCTTCCCTATGTTCTACACCCTTCTGCAAGTCTCCAACTCTGTCAGGCTATTGGTATAATCATGAACTAATCTTCAGAGCTAGTAAAGTATAATGGGAACCGGTCAAAATGCAGTACTCAGTTTTGATAGAAAAAAAGAAAGAGAAAAGGGGGACGTGGTTCTCACTCGGTAAAAATATAACCGGCAAAGTAACCTATTTGTATCTCTCGTTAATGCATTCTATACTATGAACAGCACCGTGTTTGGCAAAGCTTACCTTATTCGACTGAACAGTGATTCTGACGTGACGCCC
Source organism: Triturus cristatus (assembly GCF_964204655.1). Classification (NCBI taxonomy): domain Eukaryota; kingdom Metazoa; phylum Chordata; class Amphibia; order Caudata; family Salamandridae; genus Triturus; species Triturus cristatus. The sequence continues at coordinate 1,400,679,461 of NC_140589.1, forward strand.
GTCCCTGGTATCCCGGTCTCGAGTGCGTGCATGCAAGAGGTTTCCCTTCCTTATATTCAAAGTTTAGAAACCGGGAAGTGTATTCACGTGTGTGACTCGGTCTCGTCCAAACTCACGTAACATGAATAAAAGAAGGACTAAAGATATCTGGCTAATACGGCGGCCATTTCAAAACATGTTTGGTTGTGCGTAATACTAAGGGTCCCAACATATACGGTGGAAATGGAAATAGTGCACCTGTCTTGTGCTTGGTGAGTATCAACGAATCTTTAAGAGCCTATTGTTCTCTCCATCTATTAGACTCAGTACATACCTATTCAACGGTGTAACGTGAAATTCGAAAACCAATATTTCTTTGGTAGAGAATATAAGAAAAAAGAACAAATATCACACATGTACAAATTATAAAGAACACGTATTATACAACTGAGAATTGAGAAGAAGGTTGCTCATTGGAAAAACGGTCATATCTAATGCATTCTTAGCGTAAAACCCATTCGAATCTGTCATTGGTATTTACCAAAATTAAATTCTTTCTAATAGGAGTTACATTAAGTAGTGTTATGCTCGGTATGTATAGTTTTTTTTAGCCCTCTGTCAGATTGGGTATAGGCAATCAGGAGCTTAGATTTTAATCAATCTGATATAGTCCCATAAAAACTGACAGTGGGGGTCTTAATTGCCCAGAAAGTAGTGTAATTCATGATCAATGTTAAGACCCTGTTCCACACTGTTTTCTGAATTGTACTGGGCAAAGGCTCATAATTCTGGGAAGTCAGGTGGTACTTCTCACCTTGTAGCACCGTCAACTAATAAGTTCAGGACATATAAATATGTATTTTCCCTGTGGCGCCTTTACCTAAACCCAAAACCCCCGTTTGCAGCATTTCAGTCTATACATCTAGGTGGCAGCCGGGAAAGCATTATGACTACCTTTGCTAATGATAAGGGAAAAAGAGACAAAGAGGCAGAGGATCTGTTCAATAACTTATTATTATTATTATTATTATATTTGAGTTTATAAAGCGCACAGATACCCGGGGGTTTCCCGGCGCTAACAGAGGAAGAGAAGCAGGGAGACAAGATGAAAGTAGACATTAAGCAGAGAAAAGCCAGGTTTTTAGGCCCTTCCTGAATTTCAGGTAGCAAGTTTCAAAGCGCAAAGAAATAGGGAGTGAGTTCCAGAGTGATGGCGCCAGATAGGAAAAGGAGCGACCGCCAACTCTGGTGCGATTGAAACGTGGCACGGAGAAGGTGCCAAGAGAAGAAGATCTGAGGGTACGCACAGGACAGTATGGTTGAACCAGAGTGGAAAGGTAAGGGGGGGAGTTGCCTGTTTTAATCCTGTGCATGTAACAGAGAGCTTTGAACTTTGCTCTAGATTCGATGCGCAGCCAGTGAAGGCTGCGCAGGGAAACAGCAGCAGAGGCAGTTCTGGGCAAATTGCAAAGCAGGCGAGCTGCCATGTTTTGCACCACTTGCAATTTGCGTGTTACTTCCTTGTTAACCCCAAGGAGGAGCACGTTACCGTAGTCTAACCTGGAGGTTACTAAAGCCTGGACCACAGTTCGTAGGGTATCAGGCGGCAGCATCCATGCTATTTTTCTCAGCCATCGCATGATATTAGTACAGATGGCTGAGACTTTCACAGCATGCTGCTTCATAGACAATTGGCTGTCAAATGTAACTCCCAGGTTACGAGCCATGGTGGATGGAACCGGCAGGGGACCCATTTGCAGAGGCCAATGCTTAGGGCCCCAGAGAGAGGTGTCAGGGCCGAATAAAAGAAGTTCGGTTTTATCGCCGTTTAATTTTAATTTATTGGTCAGCATCCAGTTGGCAATATTGATAAGCCCAGATCGAAGAGAAGAAGTAGGGGCGTGTTTATTAGAAGAAAGAGAGAAAATAATTTGGGTGTCGTCCGCATATGAAAATATAGAGAGACCAGATTGTTCTGCGAGAAAGGCGAGAGGACTAACATAAATATTGAAAAAGAGAGGGCTCAGGATAGAGCCCTGGGGTACACCGTGAGGGGACGGGAGAACAGAGGAAACAGAAGTAGGGGAAAAAACCTGGAAAGTGCGTGCGGACAGAAAACTGGCAATCCAGGCTAAAGCCATGCCATGGATGCCAGCGGCCTTTAGGGTGGAGAGGAGGATGTCATGAGAGACGGTGTCAAATGCCGCGCTTAAATCCAACAGGATAAGCGCCACCGTCTCTCCTCTGTCCACCTGTTGTCTAATTGCCTCAGTGACACCTAGCAGGGTGGATTCAGTGGAGAATCCAGCCCTAAAACCAGACTGGGATGGGTGCAAGAAATTGGTGGCCTCAATGTGAGAGGAGAGGCAGAGGTTAATGTGTTTTTCTAAAACCTTAGAAAGACAAGGGAGAAGAGATATGGGTCGGAAATTGGAAGGGTTATTGGGATCGGCGTTGGTTTTTTTGAGAAGGGGAACCACCATAGCGTGTTTCCAAACTGCAGGGACGGTGGCTTCCAACAAAGATGCGTTCAGAAGGGCTAAGATGGGTAAAAGAGCGGGAGTATCAAGACTGCTTAAAATTTGAGGAGGCATAGCATCAAGTGGGGAGCCAGATTTGATTTTAGCCATGAGTTTGGAGAAGAGTTCCAAAGAGATCGAATCCCATTTGTCAATAGAAGTGTGCGGGACAAAGGTAGTAGTGTCCTGAGAGATGGCATTGTCAGGATCAGTACTGAAAGGAATGTCGAGTGCTCGTGGGGAGGCATCAAAACCGGCATAAATACGGTCTATTTTTTCCGTAAAAAATTCGGCAAGAGTATTACACTGAACTGTGTCCAAACAGGGGGCTTTTGGCGAGTTTGATTGTCCAGAGAGTTCTTGGACTGCTTTAAAAAGAGCTTTTGGTCGGTTTTGGGCTGATAGAATAAAGGTGTTAACATAGTTAGCCCTAGCAGATTTGCACAGGGAATGGTAGTTTCGAAGTTCCATTTTGTAAATTTCTTTATCGTTAGGGGAATACGCAGATCTCCATATGCGTTCCAGTCTCTTACACTTGGATTTGGCGCATTTGAGTTGGTCATTAAACCAGGGGGCAGGGGGGTGAGTGAAATTATGTTTTCCATTACGGGCCGGAAGACAGATATCAACGGCTGAAGAAAGCCATGTGTTAATTAAGCTTTCATCTTTAGTAGTAATATTGTTGGGTAGAGAGGGTAGGGTTAAGGCAAGCTGGTGATTCAGTTGTGACAATTTGAGTTTTTTCCAATTTCTATTCGGTCTGAGAGTCTGAATATGCACAGATGGACCGGCAATGACACTCGTCAGGATGTTAAACTCGATAATGTAGTGGTCGGACCAGGTAATAGGTTTGGAAGGGAGGCAGGTAATGTCGTCAAGGTTCGAAAAGATGGGGTCAAGTAAATTACCTGCCTTGTGTGTAGGGCCAGTGTTATGGAGATGTAGATTAAGAGCGGCCAAATCTTGAAGAAGGTGTGTACGGATAGGACAGAGTGAGTTGTTGAAGTGGATATTAAAATCGCCAAGGAGAAGGAAGTTTGAGGTTTGAAGCAATAGAGGAGCTAAATTTTCCGATAAAGAGGAAGCCCATGCGCCAACAGCGCCCGGTGGACGATAGAGTAATACACCCGACAAGGTGTAGTTAGGATTAAGTAATAGTTTGAAGTAGCCAGCTTCGCAGTTGGGTATGGCTAAATCTTCCCACTTACATGAGTAGGTACGTTTATATATGATGGCAATGCCACCTCCCTCCTTGCCCTGTCTATTGCGGCACACATAGGTGTAGTTATTAGGGAGAGCTGTAGCAACGTCAGGTCCCGTGCAGTCGGACAGCCAAGTTTCTGTTAAGAATAGGGCCGCTGGACTGTCAGAAACCAAAAGATCGAAAATGTCCCTCTTGTGTTTCGGCAGGGACCTGCAGTTCAAGCTCAGGAAAGTGAACTCCGTGGAATGATGAGTGGGGGAGGGAATAATTTGACATGAAGAGGGTTTCCAAAACGTAGAACTAGGAATATGGGTGAGTGAGGGTGCCGAAGTTAAAGTCAGGGAGCAAATCTGACAAGATGTAGGGGCATCCAAGGCCCGTAAGCAGGGGCAAGTATTATTCATAGGGGAACGAAGAGATCGTAAGGCATGGCTTGAATAGTAAAGCCTGGGGATTGTGGAGCACGATGCAGGGGGGGTGGTCCCTGGTCCCGTCTGGTTGCGGACGGGCGCAGACGGGCTTAACTTTGGCGCAACTTCGGCGCGAAGTCGGCGCCCTCGCTGCGCCCGTCCGCTGCGCCTCCGCCACTCCCCCATATTAAATAGTCCGCTGTAGAAGGCGGCTAGTCCAATCCCCTTCCCCGAATCTCTGAGGGCGGAAGTGCCGCTGCCAGGGACACGCCGCTCTAGCGGCACCAGCCGAGGCGGATCGAGTCCAAGCGGGAAAGGAACACAGAGGGTAATCACACAGTACAAGTAAGCATAAAATGTAATTTTAAAAACAGCATTCACGGAGCAGAGTAGCGTGGCAGCCTTCGCTGCTTCTCAGTCTCAGAATGAGCCCGGTCACAACACGTGTGTTAAGTAGCCAATACTGCGCCTAGGGGTGGGGGCGGCTAGTCCAATCCCCTTCCCCGAATCTCTGAGGGCGGAAGTGCCGCTGCCAGGGACACGCCGCTCTAGCGGCACCAGCCGAGGCGGATCGAGTCCAAGCGGGAAAGGAACACAGAGGGTAATCACACAGTACAAGTAAGCATAAAATGTAATTTTAAAAACAGCATTCACGGAGCAGAGTAGCGTGGCAGCCTTCGCTGCTTCTCAGTCTCAGAATGAGCCCGGTCACAACACGTGTGTTAAGTAGCCAATACTGCGCCTAGGGGTGGGGGCGGCTAGTCCAATCCCCTTCCCCGAATCTCTGAGGGCGGAAGTGCCGCTGCCAGGGACACGCCGCTCTAGCGGCACCAGCCGAGGCGGATCGAGTCCAAGCGGGAAAGGAACACAGAGGGTAATCACACAGTACAAGTAAGCATAAAATGTAATTTTAAAAACAGCATTCACGGAGCAGAGTAGCGTGGCAGCCTTCGCTGCTTCTCAGTCTCAGAATGAGCCCGGTCACAACACGTGTGTTAAGTAGCCAATACTGCGCCTAGGGGTGGGGGCGGCTAGTCCAATCCCCTTCCCCGAATCTCTGAGGGCGGAAGTGCCGCTGCCAGGGACACGCCGCTCTAGCGGCACCAGCCGAGGCGGATCGAGTCCAAGCGGGAAAGGAACACAGAGGGTAATCACACAGTACAAGTAAGCATAAAATGTAATTTTAAAAACAGCATTCACGGAGCAGAGTAGCGTGGCAGCCTTCGCTGCTTCTCAGTCTCAGAATGAGCCCGGTCACAACACGTGTGTTAAGTAGCCAATACTGCGCCTAGGGGTGGGGGCGGCTAGTCCAATCCCCTTCCCCGAATCTCTGAGGGCGGAAGTGCCGCTGCCAGGGACACGCCGCTCTAGCGGCACCAGCCGAGGCGGATCGAGTCCAAGCGGGAAAGGAACACAGAGGGTAATCACACAGTACAAGTAAGCATAAAATGTAATTTTAAAAACAGCATTCACGGAGCAGAGTAGCGTGGCAGCCTTCGCTGCTTCTCAGTCTCAGAATGAGCCCGGTCACAACACGTGTGTTAAGTAGCCAATACTGCGCCTAGGGGTGGGGGCGGCTAGTCCAATCCCCTTCCCCGAATCTCTGAGGGCGGAAGTGCCGCTGCCAGGGACACGCCGCTCTAGCGGCACCAGCCGAGGCGGATCGAGTCCAAGCGGGAAAGGAACACAGAGGGTAATCACACAGTACAAGTAAGCATAAAATGTAATTTTAAAAACAGCATTCACGGAGCAGAGTAGCGTGGCAGCCTTCGCTGCTTCTCAGTCTCAGAATGAGCCCGGTCACAACACGTGTGTTAAGTAGCCAATACTGCGCCTAGGGGTGGGGGCGGCTAGTCCAATCCCCTTCCCCGAATCTCTGAGGGCGGAAGTGCCGCTGCCAGGGACACGCCGCTCTAGCGGCACCAGCCGAGGCGGATCGAGTCCAAGCGGGAAAGGAACACAGAGGGTAATCACACAGTACAAGTAAGCATAAAATGTCATTTTAAAAACAGCATTCACGGAGCAGAGTAGCGTGGCAGCCTTCGCTGCTTCTCAGTCTCAGAATGAGCCCGGTCACAACACGTGTGTTAAGTAGCCAATACTGCGCCTAGGGGTGGGGGCGGCTAGTCCAATCCCCTTCCCCGAATCTCTGAGGGCGGAAGTGCCGCTGCCAGGGACACGCCGCTCTAGCGGCACCAGCCGAGGCGGATCGAGTCCAAGCGGGAAAGGAACACAGAGGGTAATCACACAGTACAAGTAAGCATAAAATGTAATTTTAAAAACAGCATTCACGGAGCAGAGTAGCGTGGCAGCCTTCGCTGCTTCTCAGTCTCAGAATGAGCCCGGTCACAACACGTGTGTTAAGTAGCCAATACTGCGCCTAGGGGTGGGGGCGGCTAGTCCAATCCCCTTCCCCGAATCTCTGAGGGCGGAAGTGCCGCTGCCAGGGACACGCCGCTCTAGCGGCACCAGCCGAGGCGGATCGAGTCCAAGCGGGAAAGGAACACAGAGGGTAATCACACAGTACAAGTAAGCATAAAATGTAATTTTAAAAACAGCATTCACGGAGCAGAGTAGCGTGGCAGCCTTCGCTGCTTCTCAGTCTCAGAATGAGCCCGGTCACAACACGTGTGTTAAGTAGCCAATACTGCGCCTAGGGGTGGGGGCGGCTAGTCCAATCCCCTTCCCCGAATCTCTGAGGGCGGAAGTGCCGCTGCCAGGGACACGCCGCTCTAGCGGTACCAGCCGAGGCGGATCGAGTCCAAGCGGGAAAGGAACACAGAGGGTAATCACACAGTACAAGTCAGCATAAAATGTAATTTTAAAAACAGCATTCACGGAGCAGAGTAGCGTGGCAGCCTTCGCTGCTTCTCAGTCTCAGAATGAGCCCGGTCACAACACGTGTGTTAAGTAGCCAATACTGCGCCTAGGGGTGGGGGCGGCTAGTCCAATCCCCTTCCCCGAATCTCTGAGGGCGGAAGTGCCGCTGCCAGGGACACGCCGCTCTAGTGGCACCAGCCGAGGCGGATCGAGTCCAAGCGGGAAAGGAACACAGAGGGTAATCACACAGTACAAGTAAGCATAAAATGTAATTTTAAAAACAGCATTCACGGAGCAGAGTAGCGTGGCAGCCTTCGCTGCTTCTCAGTCTCAGAATGAGCCCGGTCACAACACGTGTGTTAAGTAGCCAATACTGCGCCTAGGGGTGGGGGCGGCTAGTCCAATCCCCTTCCCCGAATCTCTGAGGGCGGAAGTGCCGCTGCCAGGGACACGCCGCTCTAGCGGCACCAGCCGAGGCGGATCGAGTCAAAGCGGGAAAGGAACACAGAGGGTAATCACACAGTACAAGTACAAGTAAGCATAAAATGTAATTTTAAAAACAGCATTCACGGAGCAGAGTAGCGTGGCAGCCTTCGCTGCTTCTCAGTCTCAGAATCCAATACCAATCAGGGACCCAATACCACACCACTATCTAGTCAATCCTCTAAAAAAGAGGGTATGAAAGAAAAATTCATCAGACTTGAAAAACTGAGACTTAATGAAATGTCCAGGTGGTGGGACGCAGCGACGCTGAAACAATATATAAAAGTGAAAAGGGTACCTAGGGGTTTGAGATACCAAATAATACCAACTTACGAAGATTTAGAAGCTGACTTACTGGCAGATTGGGAGAGAGAACTTAACAATAATTCGAACAGACTAATGGAAATTTTAATAGAGAACTGTGAAAGGAAGGTTGCGAAATTGCAGAAAGACATTGAAACATTAGAAACTGAAATTAAAGACCTCAACCTACCGGAAATAATGACCAAAAACTATGTAATCTTAAATTATATCATAGAACGACATGTGGCAGACATTAAGCAGCGTAAAATGAGAAAAATTAGAAGGGATGAACGAGACTACTCTAGCGGTAGAGTTTTCACTTTTGCTAAAAAGTATGATCACCTGATTCCCAAAACAATACCAGCTAAAACTGGGGAAGGAAAATCAGTACACTCTAGCACCACTTCATTGGACACCGAGCATACTAGTGACAGCGACCTTGATAGAGCGGAAGGCACAGGGAATGTCTCCAACAATGAAAGTAGTTTTTTATTGGAGGTCAGAAGAATAAAAAAGGGCAACAGAGAGAATCGCAGACCAATCCAGGTAGAAAAACAAGGAGGGGAAAACGAGGGGGCAAGAGAAACGGAACGCCCCGGGGTGAGGACCAGATCATGGAATGTGAGAAAGTGAATGACTTATCCGTTATGAATCTAACTGATGTTGATCTTACTGATGATATGTTGTCTGTGTTATCCAAAGGGATGAGCTTTTGTCCTAGTAGTATTGGGGACATCTGTGAAACAAAAATTGACTTGTTTAAATTTATGAGACGTATCAAATTAAAGAAACATTTTGAACTAAACAAACTTGCAAATAAAGACATGCAGCAAAATCTTGGCTTATTAATATCTAACGAGCAAACAATACAAGATGTACTAGACACCAGGCTGTTATTGTCTTTGACAGATTGTGAAGATGAGGTTGTATCATCTGATATGATCATGAGAGACTTAAATATCAACATGGACTATAGTATCATTAGTAATCTAAAAGAAAAATCTAAATGGACACCTACACTAACAGCAGGCAACAACATAGATCTTTTTTATAAATTGGTCACTGCTGAGCTAGACAAACATGACATTAAGAACACTGCTTCCCGTATGAAGAAAGACAACATCACACATAAAGAAAGAATAGCACTCAGAACACTCAGCTCCAACAGGAACATAACAATCAGGGAGGCTGATAAAGGAGGAAATATGGTGACCATGCGCAGCACAGATTACGAACATGAGATACTGACCCAACTGAATGATCAAGAATGTTATGAGATCATAACAGGCAACCCAATCTGGACACTAACTAAGTATATTAACATCCAACTCAAACGATGGCAGGAACAGGGACTACTTGACGAGAATGAGGTCACCCATCTGAAGGTAGATCGACCGAGATATCCTTGCATTTACACCGTACCAAAAGTACACAAAAACCTTCCCTTTCCACCTGGTAGGCCTATCATATCTGGAATAGGTGGTCCCACAGAAAGGATATCAGAATATGTGGATATCTTTTTGAAGCCACTAGTAACCAACCTAGCTTCATATATAAGGGACACGAAACATATTTTGAGTACTTTAGCTGATTTAAACTGGGATGACAACATGACTATGGTCACATTGGATGTAACAGCTCTTTACACCAGTATCAAAAGGGACATTGGTATAAGAGCAGTGAAGAGGATGCTAAACAGAAGGGCTGCTAGCTCCTGGAACCACACAGAGATGTTAATTGAGATGGTAGAACTAATACTTGACAATAATGTGTTCCTTTTTAAGGAACAGTGGTACAGACAAACACAGGGAGTAGCAATGGGCTCCAGATTTTCTCCCTCGTATGCCAACCTGTTTATGGGTTGGTTCGAGGAGATGAGAATCTGGGGCTCACTGGGCGCCAAATGGAACGACTCAATAATGTTTTGGGGTCGATACATAGACGATTGCATCATGATTTGGACAGGGACTCATTCGAAACTTTTAAGCTTTTTCGAATTTCTCAATGATAATGAATGCAACATCAGATTTACCATGGAACACAGCAAAACTAACATCTCATTTCTAGACGTAGAACTCTACATACACAACAACAAAATAGAAAGTAGACTGTACCGCAAGGCAACAGCATGCACTTCCCTGTTGCATGCAAGTAGTGCACATCCCTTTCACCAAATACGCTCAATTCCATATGGGGAGCTAATTAGAACTAGACGCAACTGCAGCAGGGATGATGAATTTCAGACTCACAAAAAAGGAGTATTGACCAGATTTAAAAAGAGGGGTTACAGCAAGTCTTTATTGACCAGAGCTGAAGAGAGAATAGACAAAGTCACCCAAACTGAAACCCTAAGGGACAAACCCAAACAGAAAGAACAAGACCAAAAAATCAGACTTATTACTGGCTATAACAACTGGGCAGTAATCCTGAGAAAGAGCCTTAACAGGCACTGGCATCTACTCAAGGCGGACAATACTCTCAGGGAGTTTATAACAGACAAACCTAACATCACATTCAGGAGGGGGGTCTCACTGAGGAGCTTACTCAGTCCAAGCTACCCAAAACCAACAACCATAACAAATTGGCTAAGCCAACACTCACAGGGCTTTTACATATGTGGTCACTGCAGTTCTTACAAATGGGCTGATGACCGCAAGACAGACTTCGCAGGACCAGGAGACAGAAGATACAAAATACACTCTAACATTAACTGCCTAACAAAATTTGTGGTGTACATAATTGAGTGTAAATGTAAAAAACAACACATTGGTAGTACAATCAGGCCATTGCGTGAACGCATAGGGGAACACACCAGGGCAGTTAAACAGGGGGACATGAGATACCCGTTGGCAGCACACATGTCAATCTGCCCTGCCCAGTCACCCAATCGCACGTTTAAATTCTACGGAATTGAACATGTCCCAAGAAATCCAAGGGGAGGGAACAGAGAACTCACACTAAGACAAAAAGAGGCACACTGGATTTTAAAAATGCACAGTGTGGAACAGGGTCTTAACATTGATCATGAATTACACTACTTTCTGGGCAATTAAGACCCCCACTGTCAGTTTTTATGGGACTATATCAGATTGATTAAAATCTAAGCTCCTGATTGCCTATACCCAATCTGACAGAGGGCTAAAAAGAACTATACATACCGAGCATAACACTACTTAATGTAACTCCTATTAGAAAGAATTTAATTTTGGTAAATACCAATGACAGATTCGAATGGGTTTTACGCCACGAATGCATTAGATATGACCGTTTTTCCAATGAGCAACCTTCTTCTCAATTCTCAGTTGTATAATACGTGTTCTTTATAATTTGTACATGTGTGATATTTGTTCTTTTTTCTTATATTCTCTACCAAAGAAATATTGGTTTTCGAATTTCACGTTACACCGTTGAATAGGTATGTACTGAGTCTAATAGATGGAGAGAACAATAGGCTCTTAAAGATTCGTTGATACTCACCAAGCACAAGACAGGTGCACTATTTCCATTTCCACCGTATATGTTGGGACCCTTAGTATTACGCACAACCAAACATGTTTTAAAATGGCCGCCGTATTAGCCAGATATCTTTAGTCCTTCTTTTATTCACGTTACGTGAGTTTGGACGAGACCGAGCCACACACGTGAATACACTTCCCGGTTTCTAAACTTTGAATATAAGGAAGGGAAACCTCTTGCATGCACGCACTCGAGACCGGGATACCAGGGACGGGCGTCACGTCAGAATCACTGTTCAGTCGAATAAGGTAAGCTTTGCCAAACACGGTGCTGTTCATAGAATAGAATGCATTAACGAGAGATACAAATAGGTTACTTTGCCGGTTATATTTTTACCGAGTGAGAACCACGTTCCCCTTTTCTCTTTCTTTTTTTCTATCAAAACTGAGTACTGCATTTTGACCGGTTCCCATTATACATTACTAGCTATGAAGATTAGTTCATGATTATACCAATAGCCTGACAGAGTTGGAGACTTGCAGAAGGGTGTAGAACATAGGGAAGGTCCTGGAATTTACCTTCCGATACACCGGTATTACTTTGTATGTTGGTAGCCTGGGATTTTGAACGGATCAAATATCCACAGTAGAGACATAGTCACTTTAGCGTTTATAATATTAAAGATCCACTTATTTTGGGAAATTTGCATATTGAGATCAGGACTAGACTGCTCTAAAACCGGGGTTATTTAGATTTTGATTTCACGCACGAGATACGTTTATTGGCGCTTTTATATCGGTACGTGCCTAGTCCCCCGATATACTGTTACTCGACCACCCAGTTTCTTATAATGGGACATTGTCATAATAGTATTGCACAAATATCATGCTCCACTAGATTATAACCACATCTCATACTACTTATTAATCATTTGTAGCCTAACTGGTTGGAGACCATGACTATGGGTTAATTAGGATTCAACTTGTTTTCACAGTACTGAAGGGAAACAGGATTTCGCCAAGGATTGCAGTATCCCACAATAACAAGTGACGCCATTACCTCAGAAACCATAGGTGGTTTGGAATTATCACCACCTACTAAGTAGGTCTTTCACTTAAGATATTTCTACTCTTAGATTTCTTTATTCTTAAGATTACTTTCGCCTTGGCATCAGTGTGATATAGATATTATTATTCCTTCCAGATATATATACCAAGCCAAGAATAGGTAGCTATGATCATATGCACTTTATTATATATTTCTTCACAGTTCTGGCACCAACATACAGCACACATTTTTATCCACTTGAATATGCGCGAACTCACACTCCCTAGAACCTATATACACCAAACCACACCCACCTCACTTCGTTCTGAAACTCACTACGTGGGTGTGTTGTTCACAATTAAGGATTCGTTTAGTATTTAGCGAACGTCTTCACTAAATGCACATTTTTAGCTCTCTCCATCGTGATTAGAGTCATAGATTTTCTGCTCATTTATTGAATTCACAATATATGGTGACGTTGACTTTGGTCGTATATGTTGTCTCTCTAATTGGATCTAAGTTTCACCCACATTTCGTTGGGTTTCGAGTTCCACTACCGTGTTGCTGTGATATTGTCATTAAGTACAACATGTTTTTTAAAGAGAGACACTATAGTTCTTTTAATCTTTTCTGCAAACACAGCCTTGAAAAAGTCGCGGGACCACATTCCCTTGTAGCGACGAAACACGTGTTGGCTGGCTGTTATGAACCACTGAGAAGACTGGCAATGAATAAAATAACCATCTAGAAGAAAAAGACTAAATCATTTCTTTTGTACACTGGATTGAAATGCACTGTGAAAACACGTTACATCTTTATTTTGTATAAATAGTACGTGTGCTAAGGATTGTTTTCTCACTTGTGTGGGTCGGCCTAGTGCCCGCGACAGGAAACGGCGCAAAACCCAACGTGGTCACACCTCAATTTCGCAGTGAAAAATGACCCTTTTTTAGCAAAATGACTAGCTGTAGTTTTTGAACCCTAGCTCTGCGGGCACCTTGGGAAACCTAGCAAACCTATACATTTTTGAAAACTAGACACCCAGGGGAATCCAGGATGGGGTGACTTGACTGCCTCCCACCAGGGTCTGTTACCCAGAATCCCTTGCAAACCTAAAAAATTGTCAAAAAAAACACATTTTCCCCACATTTCTGTCGTGGAAAGTTCCGGAATCTGCGTGGATCCACAAATTTCCACCCACCCCGCGTTCCCCAAAGTCTTACGAGAAAAACGGTACCTCACTTGTGTGGGTCGGCCTAGTGCCCGCGACAGGAAACGGCGCAAAACGCAAAGTGGTCACACCTCAATTTCGCAGTGAAAAATGACCCTTTTTTGGCAAAATGACTAGCTGTAGTTTTTGAACCCTAGCTCTGCGGGCACCTTGGGAAACCTAGCACACCTATACATTTTTGAAAACTAGACACCCAGGGAAATCCAGGATGGGGTGACTTGACTGCCTCCCACCAGGGTCTGTTACCCAGAATCGCTTGCAAACCTAAAAAACTGTCAAAAAAAACACATTTTCCCCACATTTCTGTCGTCGAAAGTTCCGGAATCTGCGTGGATCCACAAATTTCCACCCACCCCGCGTTCCCCAAAGTCTTACGAGAAAAACGGTCCCTCACTTGTGTGGGTCGGCCTAGTGCCCGCGACAGGAAACGGCGCAAAAGGCGACGTGGTCACACCTCAATTTCGCAGTGAAAAATGACCCTTTTTTGGGCAAAATGACTAGCTGTAGTTTTTGAACCCTAGCTGTGCGGGCACCTTGGGAAACCTAGCAAACCTATACATTTTTGACAACTAGACACCCAGGGGAATCCAGGATGGGGTGACTTGACTGCCTCCCACCAGGGTCTGTTACCCAGAATCCCTTGCAAACCTAAAAAATTGTCAAAAAAAACACATTTTCCCCACATTTCTGTCGTGGAAAGTTCCGGAATCTGCGTGGATCCACAAATTTCCACCCACCCCGCGTTCCCCAAAGTCTTTAGAGAAAAATGGTATCTCACTTGTGTGTGTTGGCCTAGTGCCCGCGAGAGGAAACGGCGCAAAACATAGTGAGGTAACATCAAAATTACCTATCTCAAAACCACCTGGTTTTGCAAGGGGGTCACTTGGGTTTTTGGCCCGGTGCACGGCGGCCATCTAGGGAAACCTACAAAACCCATACATTTCTGAAAACTAGACACCCGGGGGCTTCCAGGGAGGTATGGCTTGTGTGGATCCCCCAACGTTTCCTTACCCAGAATCCCCTGCAAACCTCAATTTTAGCTGAATAATTCACTTTTTTCACACTTTTTTGTGTGGGACAGTTGTGGCATCACCGGGCTCACTCAAAATTCCCACCTCCCAGCGTTCCCCTGGGTCTCCCGGTAAAAATGGTGCCTCACTTGTGTGGGAGGCCCAAGTACCCGCGACAGGCAAGGGCCCAAAACGTAGTGTGGTGACATCAACATTGCCTATCTCAAAACCACCTGGTTTTGCAAGGGGGGTCACCTGGGTTTTTGGCCCGGTGCTCGGCGGCCATCTAGGGAAACCTACCAAACCCATACATTTCTGAAAACTAGACAGCCGGGGGCTTCCAGGGAGGTATGGCTTGCGTGGATCCCCCAACGTTTCCTTACCCAGAATCCCCTGCAAACCTCAATTTTAGCTGAAAAAAATCACTTTTTTCACACATTTTTGTGTGGGAAAGTTGTGGCATCACCGGGCTCACTCAAATTTTGCACCTCCCAGCGTTCCCCTGGGTCTCACGGTAAAAATGGTGCCTCACTTGTGTGGGAGGCCCAAGTACCCGCGACAGGCAAGGGCCCAAAACGTAGTGTGGTGACATCAACATTGCCTATCTCAAAACCACCTGGTTTTGCAAGGGGGGTCACCTGGGTTTTTGGCCCGGTGCTCGGCGGCCATCTAGAGAAACCTACCAAACCCATACATTTCTGAAAACTAGACACCCGGGGGCTTCCAGGGAGGTATGGCTTGCGTGGATCCCCTGACGTTTCCTTACCCAGAATCCCCTGCAAACCTCAATTTTAGCTGAAAAAAATCACTTTTTTCACACATTTTTGTGTGGGAAAGTTGTGGCATCACCGGGCTCACTCAAATTTCCCACCTCCCAGCATTCCCCTGGGTCTCCCAGTAAAAATGGTGCCTCACTTGTGTGGGAGGCCCAAGTGCCCGCGACAGGCAAGGTCCCAAAACTTAGTGTGGTGACATCAACATTGCCTATCTCAAAACCACCTGGTTTTGCAAGGGGGGTCACCTGGGTTTTTGGCCCGGTGCTCGGCGGCCATCTAGGGAAACCTACCAAACCCATACATTTCTGAAAACTAGACACCCGGGGTCTTCCAGGGAGGTATGGCTTGCGTGGATCCCCCAACGTTTCCTTACCCAGAATCCCCTGCAAACCTCAATTTTAGCTGAAAAAATCACTTTTTTCACACATTTTTGTGTGGGAAAGTTGTGGCATCACCGGGCTCACTCAAATTTCCCAACTCCCAGCGTTCCCCTGGGTCTCCCGGTAAAAATGGTGCCTCACTTGTGTGGGAGGCCCAAGTACCCGCGACAGGCAAAACCAGATCGTTTTGACATTGTTTGTTTCTACAGCGTGAGAATTTCGGAACAATATTGCATGGAAAATGTGACAGACATTTTGAGGTTTGCAGGACATTGTGGATAAAATAACTTTTTTGGAATTCACAAGAGAGACTTCACCATGAACTCCCGTGGGTTTACAACAATATGTACAGTTGGTGGGTTATTCTTACATGGAACATACACCTTGGCAGAGAAACTAAAAAGACAAAGATTCCTGCACAGCCATCTATTCCTCAAACGCACACACATACTGGTTGGATTTGGCAAGAGGGCGAATGATGGTTCAGTATATTAAATTTTATTAACAAGAGATTTCACAAAAATGAAATGCACTGTCAATAATTAAATGGAGAAAAAACTGAACCAATGACTCGCAGCTCGTGAGCTGTAAAGCCACGGCAAGGCACCAACCGCTTTACAGGCCATTCACACACCTTTCATACGTGATACACACAAGACCATTCACACCACCAGGCACAAAACCAACACATTACAAAATTCACAAAAGGGACAAGGTACACCCTGCTTCAGAAAGGCAAATATTACTGCACAGCCATCTAATCCTCAAGCACACACACACACTGGTTGGATTTGGCACGAGGGTGAGTGATGGTTCAGTATGTACAATTGTATTAGCAAGTGATTTCACAAAAATGAAATGCACTGATAATAATTGAAAGGGCGAGAAACTGAACCATTGACTCACAGCTCGTGAGCTGTAAAGCCACGACAAGGCACCAACCTCTTTACAGGCCATTCATACACCTTTCATACATGTGAGACATACAAAACCATTCACACCGCCAGCCGTGGGCCCATCACATAACAAAACTCACACCAGCACACAGCGCCATTCAAGGGCCCATCACTTTCACACGCCCACATTCCTGACACAGCAACTACACAAGCTGATGGATTGCGTGGAGTGGCACTCAGCTAGCAGTGTGTGTAGTGACCAGCAGCAAGTCTCTACTCACACACAGCCAGCCAAGCGCCAGTCCACGCACACCGCTAGCCTAGCGCCAGTCCACGCACACCGCTAGCTAAACACCAGTCCACACACACCGCTAGCCAAGCCCCTGTCCAGGCACACCGCCAGCCAAGTACCAGTCCACGCACACCGCCAACCAAGTGCCAGTCCACACACACCGCCAACACATTTAGGATTTATTTTAGACAAAAATAAAAACACAAACAAATCGCAAATAGATACAAATCTACAAACACAAAATCAGAAACTAAACACATTGCACTAACGCCAACCTTGAAACAGAATCAAATTTTTTAAAGAATACAGACCAGGCAGTTCATTTTACCACTCATGAATGCTCCCAAAAATTATTTTGCGTGTGGTACGCTCTAAAACAAGCAGGGACACACAGCCCAGGTTTAGATGGACAGTCAGGGCAGTACATACGAATCTCCTTCCGCGTACCTCTTCGCCAACAGACTCTGCATCTCCTAGTGGGAAAATCTTTTGCCGGTGTGGGAGGGATGACATCAGGAAAGTGGCGATCTTTCAATCGAACCACATCCTCCACCACTCCAAATCTAGGAACACTTGCCTGTTCCACAACAACAAGGCTAGCTATCACAGAGTGCTGAAACTGAAGAAATGTCAACTTTGACGCAGGAGAACACTCCTTGAACACAATAAAAGCATTGCACATTGCTAATTCGAAGAAATGGATGGCCAACTTCTTATACCAAACATAAGCCTTCCGAATAGCAGAGTAAGGTTCCAACCTCTGATCTACTCTGTCAACACCACCCATGTGCTTATTGTAGTCTAGAATGCACACAGGTTTGCGCACTTCAGCAACCTGACACAAACAGCCACAGGTGAGGTACTCTCATCATGGATGGTAGTCAGCATGTATACATCCCTCCTGTCCACAAATTTTACAGCTAGTAGTTCATCACTACGCAAGGAACTGCACTGCCCCCTCTGAAGGTTTTTGCAAACAAGCTCTTTCGGATAACCTTTACGGTTAGAGCGGATTGTGCCACATGCAAAAGTGTCCACTTTATGCAATTCCTTAAACAATTGCACAGCAGTATAGAAGTTATCAAGGTACAAATGGTGGCCTCTGTTAAACAGTCTTCTAGCAAGATCCCACACAATTTTCTCTGAAACTCGCAAAAGTGGACGGACAACCTGGGGGGTCAATAGTAGAATCTCTACCAGTGTACACACGAAAATTAAAAACATATCCTGTCCTACTCTCAGACAACATATACAGCTTAATTCCATAGCGTGACCTCTTGCTAGGGATGTACTGCCTAAAAACCAAACGGCCCTTGAACAAGACCAAAGACTCATCAATAGATATTTCTTTCCCTGGAGTATAGATCTCAGAAAATCGATCTACAAAGTGATCAAGAACGGGCCGAATCTTAAAAAGACGGTCACAGTCAGGGTGATCTCGTGGCAACGCTGTAGAATTATCAACAAAATGCAGCATACGTAGCAAAAGTAAATACCGATTACGAGTCATAACTGCAGGAAATATGGCAGTTGCCAACAAGGGGCTAGTAGACCAATATGAAGCCAAGGTTGGCTTCCTTACCACACCCATCAATAAAGTCAAACCCAAAAACTTCTTAATCTCTTCCAGATATGTGGGAGTCCACCGGGTAGCTCTAGACTGGGGCCTAAGTTTGTCGCTGTTGTCCCTCAAAAACTGTTCAGCATACAAATTCGTCTGCTCAACAATCTCACCCAAAAATACATCATCCATAAACAACTGAAAAAACTGTATAGGCAAAACGTTTTCACAAAGCACTGTACACCCTGCATCACCGCTAAAGGCAGGCAACACCGGCTGCACCATGTTTGGATCAACCCAAAGTCCAGCACTTCCAGTAGGAAGCCTAGCAGCCTCAGACTGCAATCCAGATGCCTCTTGCACCATCGACACAGCAGCTTCCTCCTCTAAGACAGGCACTTCATCCGCACTCAGAGTTGCTTCATCCACACCAAGAGTACCTTCATCTGCACTGAGAGTACCTTCATCATCCGATGATTCCATGTTGAGTGAAAACTCACTTACAGAATCTTCCCCTCCCTCCTCTCCCTTAGACGCACTGTCAGTCTCATAATCATGCTCAGAGGAAGATTCAAGAAGCATACCGACCACCTGTTGAGCAGTCATTCTACGGCTAGCCATATTGCTTACTAATAAAGGAAACTTGTCAAACAAGTCAACAACAACAAACACTTTATAAAATAAGTAATAAACAAAAAGCACCTTTATCAAAAACTCATATATACTCCAAAACAATACCACTCACTTGCCAGAGGCAGCTAAACTACTCACCACCACCTACTCTGTACAGACACAGTCTGGATCAACAATATCCAACTAAAAAAGAAAGAGAAAAGCAATTACACATAAGACTATGCAAAACACATTGCAGAGAATTTCATGCTCAAGCCACTAACTAAATATGCCGCCATTATGACATCACTTACAAAAAAAATCATTCAGACATTATAATATTACTCATTTGGAGTAAATACAACAACAAAAATAAATCTTACCAAAACAATGCAACTACACAGAACTGCAGAACAACCACTGTCGAAAAGCTGTAGACTAGAATAAAAAGGAGAAAAAAACGTTATTGTCACATATGCATATAATGCTCTAGACCATCACGTACTGCGCAAAATGTATTACTAGAACCTCCCACTTTCAAGAAGGAAAGATCGATGGCCCAATCCTTTACAAGCAACGCGGCGAGAATCTGGAACTGAGCCTCAGCTCCGGACCACCCCCTCCCTCTTCCCAGTCCTTCAAAACTGACCTCAAAGTTCTCCTCCTGCAAAGACACTTCCAAACTTAATTCACGCCCTCTCTATTGTCTGAAGGAAGTCTTTACATTATAGGAAATTCTGTTCTCCATGACCGTAGAAGTGCCTTCCCAGTGTGTTCCTGTGGTTTGCGTGTCTGCCATTTATTGCACTTTTATACCTCTACTTGTACTTTGTACTCTTTTGTAAGTTGCACACATGTCACTTTTCCTCTTGTAACGTATTGTTTGCTACCTCTTGTATTTTGTTTGCTTTTGATACATGCACCATTGCCTCACGTAACATAATGTTTGCTCTTGTTTTCAGAGTGTCTGCCATTTATTGCAGTATTTTACCTCATGTGACATCCATCAGAGAGCTGCGTGAACAATTACCTGGTAATCCCCTCAGCACAATGCAAACACCCACCCGAAATAGGTACCCAGTGAGGTCACACCGTTCGCATCGCCCTAACCTGCTCAAGGTTCATGTGACCTCAGTGACAGTCACAGCGACTGGATCACTGTTGCTCTAGGGTGTGCTGCTTCGTAGGCCTGTCAGCAACACTGGAGATGAACTTCAGTATGGATTGTGGTGGACAGGCCTTCAAGGATAACCCACAATTGACACCACTACAGTACACCTGCTTGTTCTAAGACATCAAGCCTTCTAAGGTCTAAGGTCTTGGATGTGGCTCAATTCAAATTATGCACTTGATAAGAGTAATACGCTGCCTAAAAAGAAAAAAAAAGCAACCACTCATAGGGAATGCAAAGCATGTGAAATGTAAGCAGAAACAACATGGTTACCTAAACGATCTCTCACTAACTATTCAGAAATCAGCGAGTGGTTTCACCTGAAAAGTTATGGACATGAGGGAACCGTTTCACTGCCCATTGCTTACATCCTTACAAAACATAAGCAGTATGGTAGACCACATCCATAAACACAGAGCCATGGTGCACATTGTGTTTTCCAATTCACCCATCAACCAGGTATTGCAGTACCTCCAGGAATGGTACACTCTCCCACCCTGGAAACAACAATCTGGCCACTTTGCAACCCCTCTGTCTTACTTTATTTCGCCCCCCCTGGGAACAACAATGCTGTTCAAAGAAAGAAGAGAAAATGAAAGTAGCGCTTCACTGGCAAACTCTGTGATGCTGGTGTATTTGGATGTAAATAAAATCAATCTGGTCACTTTGCAACCCCTCTATCTTACTTTATTTCGCCCCCTATGGGAACAACAATGCTGTTCAAAGGAAGACGAGAAAACGAAAGTAGCACTTCACTGGCAAACTCTGTGATGCTGGTGTATTTGGATGAAAAAAAACCCAATCTGGCAACTTTGCAACCCCTCTGTATTACTTTATTTCAACCCCCCTGGGAACAACAATGCTGTTCAAAGAAAGAAGAGAAAACGAAAGTAGCGCTTCACTGGCAAACTCTGTGATGCTGGTGTATTTAGATGAAAATGAAATCAATCTGGCCACTTTGCAACCCCTCTGTCTAACTTCATTTTGCCCCCCGGGAACAACAATGCTGCTCAAAGGAAGACGAGAAAAAGAAAGTAGCACTTCACTGGCAAACTCTGTGATGCTGGTGTATTTGGATGAAAAAAAAAAACATCTGGCCACTTTGCAACCCCTCTGTCTTACTTTATTTCAACCCCCCTGGGAACAACAATGCTGTTCAAAGAAAGAAGAGAAAACGAAAGTAGCGCTTCACTGGCAAACTCTGTGATGCTGGTGTATTTGGATGAAAATGAAATCAATCTGGCCACTTTGCAACCCCTCTGTCTAACTTCATTTTGCCCCCGGGAACAACAATGCTGCTCAAAGGAAGACAAGAAAACGAAAGTAGCACTTCACTGGCAAACTCTGTGATGCTGGTGTATTTGGATGAAAAAAAAACCAATCTGGCCACTTTGCAACCCCTCTGTCTAACTTTATTTCAACCCCCCTGGGAACAACAATGCTGTTCAAAGAAAGAAGAGAAAATGAAAGTAGCGCTTCACTGGCAAACTCTGTGATGCTGGTGTATTTGGATGTAAATAAAATCAATCTGGTCACTTTGCAACCCCTCTGTCTTACTTTATTTCGCCCCCTATGGGAACAACAATGCTGTTCAAAGGAAGACGAGAAAACGAAAGTAGCACTTCACTGGCAAACTCTGTGATGCTGGTGTATTTGTATGAAAAAAAACCCAATCTGCCCACTTTGCAACCCCTCTGTCTTACTTTATTTCAACCCCCCTGGGAACAACAATGCTGTTCAAAGAAAGAAGAGAAAACGAAAGTAGCGCTTCACTGGCAAACTCTGTGATGCTGGTGTATTTAGATGAAAATGAAATCAATCTGGCCACTTTGCAACCCCTCTGTCTAATTTCATTTTGCCCCCCGGGAACAACAATGCTGCTCAAAGGAAGACGAGAAAAAGAAAGTAGCACTTCACTGGCAAACTCTGTGATGCTGGTGTATTTGGATGAAAAAAAAAACAATCTGGCCACTTTGCAACCCCTCTGTCTTACTTTATTTCAACCCCCCTGGGAACAACAATGCTGTTCAAAGAAAGAAGAGAAAACGAAAGTAGCGCTTCACTGGCAAACTCTGTGATGCTGGTGTATTTGGATGAAAATGAAATCAATCTGGCCACTTTGCAACCCCTCTGTCTAACTTCATTTTGCCCCCCGGGAACAACAGTGCTGCTCAAAGGAAGACAAGAAAACGAAAGTAGCACTTCACTGGCAAACTCTGTGATGCTGGTGTATTTGGATGAAAAAAACCCAATCTGGCCACTTTGCAACCCCTCTGTCTAACTTTATTTCAACCCCCCTGGGAACAACAATGCTGTTCAAAGAAAGAAGAGAAAACGAAAGTAGCGCTTCACTGGCAAACTCTGTGATGCTGGTGTATTTGGATGAAAATGAAATCAATCTGGCCACTTTGCAACCCCACTGTCTAACTTCATTTTGCCCCCCGGGAACAACAATACTGCTCAAAGGAAGACGAGAAAACGAAAGTAGCACTTCACTGGCAAACTATGTGATGCTGGTGTATTTGGATGCAAATAAAAGCAATCTGGCCACTTTGCAACCCCTATGGCTTACTTTATTTCGCCCCCCACCCCCCATCCGACGCTAGAAGCACCCCTCACAGACAAAACGAGAGGAAAAGGGCATCTCTCGAGAGCGTGCGTTTATTTTTTGGATCCATTTCACCTTCAAAGTTACTGCAATTGAAGGATCCATGCGCACTAACAAAGCGGAGCCCAAAATAAAACATTTCTACCCCCCCAACATTGTGCCCCCACCCTACCTAACCCACCGATCGCAATAATCCCCCCTCCCCAGCTCCAAAACTCACCTTTACTCTCCGACGCGCAGGAAGCAAATGGCTTCCTGCGCCTCGGAGAGCAAAGGGGAAACCTCCGATGACGTCAGCGCGCCTCGCGCGCTGACGTCATTGATGACGCGGGCGAGGGGGTGGGGGGAGGCAGGGGAAGGTCTTCCCCTGCCTTCCCAGTGAAAAAAAAAAGATCGACCACTCACGGGGGGAGCGCCAGCGCTTCCCCCGTGGGTGGGTGCCATGACGAGCTGGACTCGTCATGGGCACAACGCGACTGTGCTCCATGACAAGTCCAGCTTGTCATGGGCACAGAAAGGGTTAAAACGCGCCACAGGACGTGTTTGCACACGCCACCTCAGGCCCCGTCCCCTCACTTCCCCACTGTGTAAACACGCCCTGTGGCCGTTTTAAGTTGGGAGATTAAGTCCCCTTGAATCCTGAGGGTCCCTAGGTTCCAACTAGGCCACTAGGTACCTCCAGTAAGCGCCACAGAGCTGCGTTGCAGAGAGATGTAAAAAGGGGCACGGCCTAGACCACCTCTCTGCAACGCAGCGGAGTGGTGCTTACTGGAAGCACCTGGTGGGCTAGTTGGCCCCCAGGGTCCCACAGGATTGAAGGGGAATTATTTCCCCAACTTAAAACGCGCCACAGGGCTTGTTTGCACACGTTAACTCAGGCCCCGTCCCCTCCCTTCACCACTGTGTAAACACGCCCTGTGGCCGTTTTTAGTTGGGAGATTAAGTTAATTTGAATCCTGAGGGTCCCTAGGGTCCAACTAGCCCACTAGGTACCTCCAGAATGCGCCACAGAGCTGCGTTGCAGAGAGGTGTAAAAAGTGGCACGGCCTGGACCACCTCTCTGCAACGCAGCTCAGTGGCGCTTACTGGAAGCACCTGGTGGGCTAGTTAGCCCCCAGGGGCCCACAGGATTGAAGGGGAATTATTTCCCCAACTTAAAACGCGCCATAGGGCGTGTTTGCACACGTCACCTCAGGCCCCGTCCCCTTCCTTCCCCACTGTGTAAACATGCCCTGTGGCCGTTTTTTAAGTTGGGAGATTAAGTCCCCTTGAATCCTGAGGATCCCTAGGGGCAAAATAGCCCACTAGGTACGTCCAGTACGCGCCATTGCAGAGAGGTGTAAAAAGGGGCACGGCCTGCACTACCTCTCTGCAACGCAGAGCAGTGGCACTTACTGGAAGCACCTGGTGGGCTAGTTGGCCCTCAGGGTCCCTCAGGATTGAAAGGGAATTATTTCCCCAACTTAAAACGCGCCACAGGGCGTGTTTGCACACGTCACCTCAGGCTCCGTCCCCTCCCTTCACCACTGTGTAAACGCGCCCTGTGGCCGTTCTAAGTTGAGAGATTAAGTCCCCTTGAATCCTAAGGGTCCCTAGGGTCAAACTAGCCCACTAGGTACCTCCAGTAAGCGCCACAGAGCTGCGTTGCATAGAGGTGTAAAAAGGGGCGTGGCCTCAGAACACCTGTCTGCAACGCAGCTCCCTGGCGCACACTGGAGATACCTGTTGGGCTAGTTGGCCCTCAGGGACCCTCAGAATTGAAGGGGAATTAATTCCCCAACTTACAACTGGCCAGGGGGCGCGTTTGCAGAGTGCTGCAAGGAGGGGGCGTGGCCTCCAGCACGATGCCGGTCTTTTATTAATTTTATTTTTTTAAGAAGGAGGGCTGTGTGGCCCCCCTTCTTTTTCTAATTTACTGGCCCTGGTCACCCCATCCCCCAGGGCCTGCACCCTAATTTTTTTTGTTGAAAAAAATTAATTTGGCCCTCCCAAGACCTTAATTGGCCCCGGGGACCCCAACCCCCGTGTCATGGCCTTTTTTTTATTTAAATTCTTTAAGAGGGGGCTGCGTTGCCCCCCTCCTCAGGCCACTTATGGCTCCGGGGACCACATCCCCCGGGGCCGGCCTTTGTTTTTTATTATTTTAAAAATATATATATTTATAGAAACACCTAGGACATGCTGGACAAACCATATGTACCTATCACCATGACGATTTGCGTGATGTTCATTAAAAGGCGACTATGCATAGAATGAATCCACATGGAATGTATTTACACCGCTAGTGAAGCTCTGACGTGTCTGACGCCCTACCGTGCCTAATCCCGGCGCCCCCGCTGGTGGGTACTCTCCAAGTAGACACCCTTGTCGTTTATTTATACAAACATGGGTAGCTATTGACGGGCACATTGAATATACACGCACACCAAGCCATTCAAAGGGGATTCGACAAAAATTCAACCACACTATGCAAGAAACCCCCCTCACGGTTAATAAAAAACACATCCACCGCCGGATGTGTAGTACTTTTCATTTTACTCTCTGGAAAGGAGACGAACCTCACTTGAGAGTCACAGCGTGCTCCTGGCTGAGCCCAATGCTGTGTTACACCCACCAGTGCCCGCCGATTGCCTCACACCTCTGTGTTGTATTCCACCAGCTAGTGCGTATGCTATGACACTCTCTAGCCCATGTGCACTGTAACACCACCCCGTGAATATGTCATGCCACACTTGCCTTCGCACGGGTTATATTGCCCCATCTAATGTGCCTTCTTCGATGTGTATGTTATAACGCACAGCGCTATGCCATACATATTACAATCTGGGATCCATATCTTTGTCACAGTGCATATGCAACGTTACACTCCCCAGCACATATTTTATATAACAACTTTAGAGACTAGTTATGTTACACAACACTGCCCTGTGCATATTACACTCCAAGGCGCATATCGCATAGCACACGCTAGTGCCTGTGCTATCTCGCGCTCTCCAATGAATCTGTCATTGCGCACAATGTATTGCATATTATATTTCACGCCCCGGTTCATCTTATATCACACTTTTTGGTGCATAGTTTATACCATATACTACATCTAGTTTTCATTTTCAATCGTGCTCTCTGGACTATGTTCTATATAACACTGCGTCCACCTACCCTTTTCACGGGCATTACATTTTGCGATGGGGTGGAGGGTCAGGGGGTGTTTTTGCCAAGTGAGCCCGGAGTCACAGTCACAAACGTCCTCTTCTTCCTGAATAAAAGTGAGATTATGCTGCATACTTGTTCATATTTTAAGTAGTT
This sequence comes from Triturus cristatus, assembly GCF_964204655.1. Classification (NCBI taxonomy): domain Eukaryota; kingdom Metazoa; phylum Chordata; class Amphibia; order Caudata; family Salamandridae; genus Triturus; species Triturus cristatus. The sequence continues at coordinate 1,400,705,525 of NC_140589.1, forward strand.
CGCACAGACACACATTTTAAAAACCATAAAGTTCCTAATACCCACCTTCTCTGAACAGTTAGCTTGCTGCCCCATCCACCTTCTCCCTATCCTCTGTTGTCTGAATCCATGGACTAGCCTCCTCCCTCCTGCCATGCATGTTCTGATGTGCTGCCACTGCCCTCCATTTAGCATGATGTACCAGTCCACTCCTCCTGCCCTCCATTGCCCAATTCTATGGCCCATCATTGACCTCCTGCTTAGCCTCTGTGCTTAACTTGCTGCCCCTATTCTCCTTCCCCCTGCCCTCCGATGTCTTTGTGCATGCCCCTGCTCCATCCTTTTTGCCCACTATGTTCCCATGGACCTGCCACTCCTATCTACTCTGAGTGTTCTGTTGAGCTGCCACTCCCCTCCCACCTGCCTAGCATTGTCAGATGATTGTAACCTGTCCCTGCCACCTCCACCCTGCCTGTCTACATGCCATGCCCCTATCCACTTCCTCCTGTCCTCCATGGTCCATTTTACTGCCACACCCATCTGCCTTCCCTGATCTGTTGTGCTGCAACTGCTCCTCCTGCCTGCCGCGCGGTCTGTTGTGAGGCCTCTTCCCCTGAACTCTCTTGTCTGTGCCCAGGTCCTGACCCTCCCTTCTATCCTCCATGGTCCTTTGTGCATGCCCCTGCACCCTCCTTCTTGCCCATCATAGCCATTGTGCTGCCACTAACCCTCCCGCTTGCCATGCATGGTCTTCTGTGCTGCCATGGCCCATCCCACCTTCCCTGTGTGGTCAGCTAGCTGCCCCTGACCCCCTCCCACCTTCCCTCCATGGCCTGTGTGTATGCCACCATAGTCTCATTGTTGCTCTCCATGGTGTGTCTTGTTTCTAGTGCCCATCCTTCATGACCTCCATGGTCATCTTGCTGCTCCTGCCCTGCCACCTTGCCCCCAGCCCTCTGTTTCCATGTGCAGACCCCCTAATCCCTCCCTCCTGGCTTGTCTGTCCCATTGTAATGCCCCTGATCCGTCACTCCTGCCCTTTATGGTCTGTTATGCTGCAGCTTTCTCTCCTGTCTGTCCATTATGGTCAGCTAGCTACCATTGCCTCTTTCCCATCTGTTCTCTGTTGTCCATGTGCATGGTCCTGTCCCCTCCCTATTGCTTTATATGGATTGTTGTGCTGCACTCCCGTCCCGCATGCTCTGTGTGGTGTATTGTGCTGCTGCAAACCCTGATGCCTGCCCTGTAGGGTCAGTTTGGTGCACCTCTCCATGTCCCTCCTGTCCTCTGTTATCGGAGACCATGTCCCTACCCCAATTCCTCCTGCCTACCATGATTCAATGTACCATACTTGCGAACATTTTGAACTTGGTAAGAGGGAGATTTTGAAAAAAAACTGGGTATTGATTTTCCCCTTTCAGTTACATTGAAAAAGAGGAGATTGTAGACAGGAGACAGATCAAATAAAGCCCATTTGAGCTTAAAAACATTGGACGTTTCCTGGCTGCAATGGGTCTGTTGGCATGTATGGTTGTACTACCACTGCCTCTTCCTTCTGCCCATAATGGTGTATTATATTGCCACAGCCTCTCTTGCCAGTCCTGTATTGTTGGTTTGTTGCCCCTGCCCACCTTTCCACTGCCCTCCATAGTCTGTTGTGCTGCCACTGCCCTTCCTGCCTGCCCAGTGTGGTCAAATTGTTGCCTCTGCACTCTCCTACCTGCCTTCAATTTTCACAGTCCGTGCCCCTGGCCTCTGCCTCTCAACAGTATCCCAATGAACAACCAGATTGCTAACATTCTATATTTATTACAAAAGTGTGGAACGCCTGACGTCATCTTGATGTAATCAAAACTGTAATACCTAGAGTATTTCCTTTAGAAATTACATATATGAGAACACTCTGGGACATTCTGTCATTGGGCTATACTTGGGCTACATCTGGGTGATATTTGGGCTCCATTTGGGCTCTTTTGTCTCTGGTGGCCATATTGGGAGACTTATTTGTTATGATGTTTCCTAATTTCCTCATTTACTACAGTTTCCTCAGTAGGAAATACTTTCAGTTTTTTACTTTGATTCCATCAAGAAGGCATTCAGATGTGTCACAAATTTGCCATAAATTCAGAATGTTAGCACTCTAGTTGCTTATTAGATCACTGTAGTAAAGCTACTGCTCACCAGGGAAGTCTGCTGCTTGATGTAATCAAAACTCAAATACCTAGAGTATTTCCTTTAGAAATTACATAGATGAGAGGGTCTTATTTGCATCAAAATTATGGTTAGTGCTCTAAAAAACTAAAATGAGGACATATTTTCTGAGTTTTCAAATAGCGACAAAGAACTTTTAAATTATTTGTAATCTTTATGTTTTTTTATCCAGTTGACCACTTGATTAAATGTTGCACGTAGGGGAGAGGATGTGGTGTTACATCCAGAGCTGCAGACTTTGCAACTGGGGAACCAGGTTGGAGTTTCTGCTGCAGCTCAACATTCTGTGATTGTGGTCAAATCACTTAATCTCCCCATGTCTACAACCAAAATGAATTTGATCTTGTGTGATGTAACCAATGCTCATGTAAAGCATTCCAATACCTGACAAGTCTGCACTATATAAAACTTCAAATACACAAAAAATAAGTGTTTTGCACACTTCTGTCATTGGGCTACATGTGGGCTACATCTGGGTGATATTTGTGCTGCATTTAGGCTCTTTTGTGTCTGCTGGCCATCTTGGGAGATTTATTTGTTATGAAGTTTCCTAATTTCCTCATTTACTGCAGACTCCTCAGTAGGAAATGTTTTCAGTTTTTTACTTTGATTCCATCAAGAAGGTATTCAGATATGTCACAAATTTGCCATTAATTCAGAATGTTAGCACTCTAGTTGCTTATTAGATCACTGTAGTAAAGCTACTGCTCACCAGGGAAGTCTGCTGCTTGATGTAATCAAAACTCTAATACCTAGAGTATTTCCTTTAGAAATTACATATATGAGAGGGTCTTATTTGCATCAAAATTATGGTTAGTGCTCTAAAAAACTAAAATGAGGACATATTTTCTGAGTTTTCAAATAGCGACAAAGAACTTTTAAATTATTTGTAATCTTTATGTTTTTTTATCCAGTTGACCACTTGATTAAATGTTGCACGTAGGGGAGAGGATGTGGTGTTACATCCAGAGCTGCAGACTTTGCAACTGGGGAACCAGGTTGGAGTTTCTGCTGCAGCTCAACATTCTGTGATTGTGGTCAAATCACTTAATCTCCCCATGTCTACAACCAAAATGAATTTGATCTTGTGTGATGTAACCAATGCTCATGTAAAGCATTCCAATACCTGACAAGTCTGCACTATATAAAACTTCAAATACACAAAAAATAAGTGTTTTGCACACTTCTGTCATTGGGCTACATGTGGGCTACATCTGGGTGATATTTGTGCTGCATTTAGGCTCTTTTGTGTCTGGTGGCCATCTTGGGAGATTTATTTGTTATGAAGTTTCCTAATTTCCTCATTTACTGCAGTCTCCTCGGTAGGAAATGCTTTCAGTTTTTTACTTTGATTCCATCAAGAAGGTATTCAGATATGTCACACATTTGCCATAAATTCTGAAAGTTAGCATTCTAGTTGCTCATTAGCTCACTGTAGTAAAGCTACTGCTCACCACGGAAGTCTGCTGCTGGTATTAAAAGTGCATGTTTCAGTCTGCATATCAGAATTGTTTAATGAAATAGAAGAGGATTTGAGAAGTCACTCAAAATGTGCCCTAATTTTTCTTTCTTCAGCACTAATCATAATTTCTATGGCAAAATGAACCCCCTCATTGTGTTCCTTTTTAAATTAAATGTTTTAAGTGTTACCAGTTTATTCCAATCAAGATGGCTTCAGGTGTGCCATACTTTTGTCATAAGTAAGACAGTAAGCGCTCTAGTTGTTCTTAAGAACACTCTGGGACATTCTGTCATTAGGCTATACTTGGGCTACATCTGGGTGATATTTGGGCTACATTTGGGCTCTTTTGTCTCTGGTGGCCATCTTGGGAGATTTATTTGTTATGAAGTTTCCTAATTTCCTCATTTACTGCAGTCTCCTCAGTGGGAATACTTTCAGTTTTTTATTTTGGTTCCATCAAGAAGGCATTCAGATGTGTCACACATTTGCCATAAATTCTGAATGTTAGCACTCTAGTTGCTCCTTAGATCACTGTAGTAAAACTACTGCTCACCAGGGAAGTCTGCTGCTGGTATTCAAAGTGCATGTTTCAGTCTGCATGTCAGAATTTGTTTATGAAATAGAAGAGGATTTGAGAAGTCAAAATGTGCCCTAATTTTTCTTTCTGCAGAATTAATCATAATTTCTATGGCAAAATGAACCCCCTCATTTTGTTCCTTTGTAAATTAAATGTTTTAAGTGTTACCACTTTATTCCAATCAAGATGGCTTCAGGTGTGCCATACTTTTGTCATAAGTAAGACTGTAAGCGCTCTAGTTGTTCGTTAGAACACTCTGGGACATTTGTCATTGGGCTATACTTGGGCTACATCTGGGTGATATTTGGGCTACATTTGGGCTCTTTTGTCTCTGGTGGCCATCTTGGGAGATTTATTTGTTATGAAGTTTCCTAATTTCCTCATTTACTGCAGTCTCCTCAGTAGGAAATACTTTCAGTTTTTTACTTGGTTCCATCAAGAAGGCATTCAGGTGTGTCACACATTTGCCATAAATTCTGAATGTTAGCACTCTAGTTGCTCATTAGATCACTGTAGTAAAGCTACTGCTCACCAGGGAAGTCTGCTGCTGGTATTCAAAGTGCATGTTTCAGTCTGCATGTCAGAATTTATTTATGACATAGAAGAGGATTTGAGAAGTCAAAATGTGCCCTAATTTTTCTTTCTGCAGCATTAATCATAATTTCTATGGCAAAATGAATCCCCTCATTGTGTTCCTTTGTAAATTAAATGTTTTAAGTGTTACCACTTTATTCCATTCAAGATGGCTTCAGGTGTGCCATACTTTTGTCATAAGTAAGACTGTTAGTGCTCTAGTTGTTCGTTGGAACACTCTGGGACATTCTGTCATTGGGCTATACTTGGGCTACATCTGGGTGATATTTGGGCTACATTTGGGCTCTTTTGTCTCTGGTGGCCATTTTGGGAGACTTATTTGTTATGATGTTTCCAAATTTCCTCATTTACTACAGTCTCCTCAGTAGGAAATACTTTCAGTTTTTTACTTTGATTCCATCAAGAAGGCATTCAGATGTGTCACAAATTTGCCATAAATTCAGAATGTTAGCATTCTAGATGCTTATTAGATCACTGTAGTAAAGCTACTGCTCACCAGGGAAGTCTGCTGCTGGTATTGAAAGTGCATGTTTCAGTCTGCATGTCAGAATTTTTTAATGAAATAGAAGAGGATTTGAGAAGTCACTCAAAATATGCCCTATTTTTTCTTTCTGCAGCACTAATCATACTTTCTATGGCAAAATGAACCCCGTCATTTTGTTCCTTTTTAAATTAAATGTTTTAAGAATTACCACTTTATTCCAACCAAGATGGCTTCAGGTGTGCCATACGTTTGTCATAAGTAGGACTGTTAGCGCTCTAGTTGTTCTTTAGAACACTCTGGGAAGCTGCAGTAGAACACAAAGACTCAACTGACAGTCTCTGCCCTTGTTGGATGTACATGTTTTACTGAGAATGTCAGACTTCATTCTCACATGACTGAGAAAGATAATGTGAATTTACAGAAAATATGCTCTCAGTTAGCTTATAGATCACCTTCCAAACCTCTGTGGGAAAAGCATGAGAAAATAGTTTTCTCTCAAACATGATTCATGATATCACAGCAGAAGGCTTTTTCACATGGTTAAATCACCTTAGAACACACCACAATTCCTAAAATGAGTATGGTACCATCAACAAATGATTTATAATGTAACTAAAGTCTTAAAACCTTCTATTAACTGCAATGCTTGTTAATGAGGTGCTATCATGTATATTGGTCCCAAGATGGCTGCCAACACTTCTTGGATGAAGTGCTGACAGCCAATCAGATCTCACGATGAGATGTGTGGTTAGGCTCCGCCCAGATATATATGTGATTTTACTTTTGATTTTCTCAGGAACTACTGAACGGATTTACACCATTTAAGCAAAAGGCACATGCCTGACCTGAGGACTACCTCTTTGCCAAATTTCAAGTAATTCTGTTCAGCCGTTCGGGCTGTACCTTCGACTAAAGGTCCTATGGGAAAATGCATGGGGAAAACGCGTTTTGGGACCCCCCTTTTTTCTCAGCCCCCGCTTGATGAATCACCCTGAGACTTTCAGGGTATGAGCTGAGCGGGGCGCCCCATTAGTATTGAAAATTTCACAAAGCTAAGTCAACCGGCGCCAAAGTTATTCAAAATAGAATTTTCAGATTTCCAATCACCCCCTACATGGGGAGCAATGCTGGTAGTGTTAGGCATACATCCCCTATCTGGTGAGTGTTAGGCAATTACTCCCTATGTGGTGGGCAATGCTGGTAGTGTTAGGCATACACCCCCTATGGGGTGGGCAATGCTGCTAGTGTTAGGTATACACCCCCAATGTGGTGGTTGTGTTATGCATAAACCCCTATGGGGTGGACAATGTTGGCAGTGTTCAGGATACAACCCTCATGGGGTGGGCAATAATGTTAGGCAATAACCCCCATTGTGGTGGGCAATGCTGGTAGTATTAGGCATACACCCCCTATGTGGTGGGCAATGCTGGTAGTGTTAGGCAATCACCCCTATTAGGTGGGCAATGCTGGTAGTGTTAGGCATACACCCCCTATGGGGTGGGCAATGCTGCTAGTGTTAGGTATACACCCCCAATGTGGTGGTTGTGTTATGCATAAACCCCTATGGGGTGGACAATGTTGGTAGTGTTCAGGATACAACCCTCATGGGGTGGGCAATAATGTTAGGCAATCACCCCCATTGTGGTGGGCAATGCTGGTAGTATTAGGCATACACCCCCTATGTGGTGGGCAATGTTGGTAGTGTTAGGCAATCACCCCTATGAGGTGGGCAATGCTGGTAGTGTTAGGCATACACCCCCTATGTGGTGAGCAATGCTGGTAGTGTTAGGCATACACCCCCTATGGGGTGGGCAATGCAGGTAGTGTTAGGCATACACCCCTATGGGGTGGGCAAAGCTGGCAGTGTTAGGCATACATCCCCTATGTGGTGGGCAATGCTGGTAGTGTTAGGCATACACCCCCTATGTGGTGGGCAGTGCTGGTAGTGTTAGGCATACACCCCCAATGCGGTGGGCAATCCTGGAAGTGTTAGGCATACACCCCCTATGGGGTGGGCAATGCTGGATAGTGTTAGGCATACACCCCCTATGGGTGTGTTGCCTTTCGCGGGATTGTGTCGTTTTTGTGTGTGGTCGGTGTCTGACTTACCGTCTGTGATGTACGCGTCGGTTCCAATTGTTGATTCGACCGTAAGCATAGAGTATAGGGATGACATGCGCGATCGGATACATGGCTGCTTTGTCTCATACATGGTGATCGAGTTGTGGCGCGAATCGGAGCTGAAATACAGCTGTACCGGATGCTGTGATGTGCTGGAGGTGGCGACCTGTTCGGCGCGTAGGAAGTACGTATCATACTTGGCCGGCTGGAAACTGCTTTGGTAATTGCTCCGGACGACTTCATTCAGAGTTGAAGGATCAGGCTCGTACGGTAAATTGTGCTGGAATCGGAGCGTATGTGTCGCTTAGGAATTGGACACATTTGCGCATCGTACTTTGTTGTTTGGATGGACCGGCTCCCGGAACGAGTTGGTCGGAAGGTAAGACTACGGATGGTTCTGGGAGGGCATTATCAGCGAGATCTGAATCGACCCCTAAGTATTTAAACTTTACCATTCCCACTTCGAAATAAATTAAATAATGATAATTGCTATAGGCTAAATATATTTAATGTACTATTCCCACCTCAATTATTAATAATTCAGGTAATGTGCGGACAGAAAGCATATATTATTTACTATTTCCACTCCAATTTATATAAAGTCAGGGAAGGCGCTGGACACTGAACATATATTATTTACAATTCCCACTCCAATTTATATAAAGTCAGGGAAGGCGCTGGACACTAAGGGGCTCATTACGATGCGGACGGAGGCACATCCGCGGTGCTGATGGAAAATGTGCTTTTCCGCACTCCATCAGCGGTCTTCGCGGCCGCCATATTACGATGGGCAAACATAGCCCATTTTCCGTCTGCTGCGGAGTTACGTGAACCGCCAGAAATTTCCGTCCGCAACGGTGGTGGAGGGAGCCAATAGAGAAACACCATCGTGCGGTATGACATCCCGTCCGCCGTACAAATCACGATGTCCCAAACAGCCCATCACACCGCAGCGGAGAATCCAGCCACCCGGAGACGGCGGAAGCACTACTGCAGAAAGTGAAACTCGAATCCCGGTCACCTCCATGCGGTCCTGCCCGCTATGGATCCAGCTCTTCAAGCCTTTCTGCTGCTGTACCTCATCCACTACCAGCAAATAAGACATCGCCGCGGACAACACTGCAGGTAAGCATAAACACAACTCCGCATACAACCAGAACACACAACTACTGTGCTGACATATGGTTCCTGTCCACATCAGACACTCTGGTGGGGACAGGAACATATTCCCCAGTGTACTCACACATGTCCTACCTGATAGAAACCCACACCTCCGCATCCGGGTCACCCATCAACCGCGAAATCACTGCAATGTCCCGGGAAAGTCACCGCAGCGGTGAAGACGCAGGAAACCCTGCGCACGATGTAGTAGGCAGGGCCGGCGCCAGGCATGTGCATAATGCCCAGATTCACAGGGCTCCACCCTCACCCTTCCCACAGTACACTTCCCAGACCCATTTGGGCACAGGCTGTGTGCCCCTCCTGTGCCCCCTGCACAATTTATCAGCCAGGTGTAGACAGGCCTCGCACCTCACACATCAAAGGACAAGGTAGATTGACTGGGAAGGTGGTGCTGAAGAGGAACACCCTGCACAGAAGGTCAGGGGCTGGACAACCCTCCGCCTTCTACTCATGTGACTCAAACAGAGTATAATTAAAAAATAAAGACTCACACTGCATATGAACATTCACTGAACTGTTCACACTGCTTGGCAAGTCCCTCAGAAAGACCCCACACTGACACTCTGCCACATACTCATACCATATGTCAGCAGCAATGGAGGACAATAAATGGGCTGGCCCAAAATTAAGAGGACAATGCTGGAAAGCCATGGAGCAAGCCACATAGCATGTGTACATCACATGCAAGAGGAGGGACATATCACACCACCCTTAGGCCCTCAAATCAGACATGGGTGGCACAGTGAGTGAAATTAAACCACAGTGACCTCTGTGCAACAACTCAGGGATACATCAATGCAAGCAATGCATAGGCATAGGCATAGGAATGATATCAAGTGTCAGAATTCATACAGTGACCAGCCACACATCAGTGTCAACTTACTTGACATGTGTATGTCATCAGCACAACACACACGGCTCATTGTCACACTCCCTGACTGTCAAACCCAAGTAGGACCTTCACACATACCCCATATCTACCCACCTCTCACTTGCAACACTCAACACCTGTGAGAAACACACATACAGGTGCAAATGATGTCCTGTGAGTTCACTGACAACCAATCACACACCCTGTGGTGCATCCACAAATATCAAACTCACACTCAGGGATGCCTGAACCAGTGCTGACAGAAAACCAATAGCCAAACACAAATCTCACAAACAACATCCACAGAAGTCCAACAAGCCCAGACATGTGCAGCCAAACAGTGGAAAGGCAATGTGAACCTAGACAGAACAGGAATACACAACATTGTTACTCAGGACCAATGCACGGAAACCATACCCCAACACAAACAAGAATTGCATCATCAAAAAACAATCATGAACAATAAGTGGGATCTAGGGGACAAATCAGCTATCACACACATACACACCACACAAGTCAGCAAGTGAAAATGGTGTCTAAGTGTACCACAAGCATGCACATGCACAATCCTGACAAGTGACAGGCCAAAAATAGGAGGACAAACCACTATTGCGCACTCAAAACAAGTTCATGGACATGAAGCCACATTGCTGCATCTGACATACACACAAGAAATGCACACTACACATGCATCACACATCTGAATGTATCACAATGCACAAACTATTCAAGTATTCATTCAATGTTTTTTTCCGTTTTTCAACTTTTCACATATGCGACCTTAATGTATTCAATAGTTTTTCGTGCGCAGATATGCCGATTCGGGCCTTTTTCTAGCACATGATGAATCCATTAAACATCCAGAAGTTCTTAATTTTACCCAATGCATTTCGGGCTCTATATTCATTAAGGCCGCATATGTGAAAAGTTGAAAAACGGAAAGAAACATTGAATGAATACTCATTGGATTACAGGAAATGAAAATAAAATCATTGAAAAGTGGATCAAGTTGTTGTGGTGAATAATCATGCAAAAAGATGTGCAACCGGCGGTGGAGTGTAACTTCACTCCAGCTTCTATTGTGTGCCCATAATCTGAAGCACATGGCTGACAAATTAAACAACAGGCACTCATTACCTGGATTATACATGTGTGTAGTTGGCATTCCAGGGGCACACACACATCAACACTACTGACAATGACAGCCCATTCACACTGTATGACTACTCAAGTTCACATATTCAAATGTACCCATGTGACTATGAAGACAGGCCTACACAAGATGACTACACATCAATACTGCTGTTCACACATCAAGAAAGATCCCACAGATATGATGGACCCTGGCCACCCTGCAAGTAATCCTGTGGATAGAATTCACCTCTGTTGTGGTATTGCATCCTAACATGACGTGTGTAGAATTTAGCAAAGCTGAGCATAGAATGATTAGGATAAGAGTAGATCATCACAAACAATCATCATTGCACCCTCAAGCCTCAGAGTCAAGAAGAACAAAAGTGCCTGTCACCTCTGGCAACCTCTGCAAAAATAAAACAAGCAATTGGCAATGTTAAAGTGGCATACAGAGCATGTGTCACATGAATCCATAGCCATACATAAAACCTTTTATTTAGCAAGGATATTGACAAAGCACACAACAGGAGTAACTGTCTTTATTACATAATACCCAGACAGCATCAAAAGTACAAAACAGCAAGGCCATTGGCCAGTACAAATTCAAAGTATTTACATGTGCATGAGAAACTGCATAGGGAATGGGCATCCAAAGTGACAAACAGCAAGGCCATTGGCCAGTCCATAGTTCTGGTGTGCACATGTGTGCGTGAGAAACTGCACAGCGAATGGGCATCCAAAGGGACAAACAGCAAGGCCATTGGCCAGTCCATAGTTCCGGTGTGCACATGTGTGCATGAAAAACTGCACAAGAAATGGGCATCCAAAGTGACAAACAGCAAGGCCTTTGGCCAGTACAAATTCAAAGTATGTACATGTGTGCATGAGAAACTGCACAGGGAATGGGCATCCAAAGTGACAAACAGCAAGGCCATTGGCCAGTACAAATTCTAAGTATGTACATGTGTGCATGAGAAACTGCACAGGGAATGGGCATCCAACGTGACAAACAGCAAGGCCATTGGCCAGTACAAATTCAAAGTATGTAAATGTATGCATGAGAAACTGCACAGGGAATGGGCATCCAAAGGGACAAACAGCTAGGCCATTGACCAGTCAATAGTTCAGGTGTGCACCACCACCGTATGCTCCCACCATTCCACTGCTAGGTGTCCCCACACGAACGGGACAGGTCACTACCCGTGCTTTACAGGCATGGACTGATAAGGGCATTACCACGATAGGAGAGTTCTTTTCTGAGGGTGTATTAATGACACATGCAACGTTTATACGCGTACATGGTGCCCCCGATACACTGTTCCTACTGCATGCACATATATCCAGATATATACGCACTACATGGTCACCAGAGGATACTGAACCAACCACAAACACGCTACTTACCATGCAATACCTAATTGGGACATGGGGCACGCCTGACAAAATGGATGACTCACGGAATTCGGACTGAAACGGCGATCTCATTAGGACCATCGCGCAACAGATGGGAAGAGGACGTAGGCTGCAAATTTACAGACAAGGAATGGGACACTATACTGGGCTACCCCAAAAAGGTGTCTTGTAACCCTAAATTTAAATTTATTCAATTGATGTTACTCCACAGAGCCTATTTAACCCCGCGCAGATTGTGTGCTATGTTTCCGGGGGCAAGTGATACCTGCCGACTCTGCTACGCTCCCAACGCGGGGCTGATGCACATGGTATGGGATTGCCCTAGACTGGGACACTACTGGACGACGGTATGCAAAATAATGACGGCTATAGCCCCGGTGTGTCATAACGACACACTGGAATACTGTATATTGGAACTAGGGCCCGTGGAAAGAAGGGTAATCCCATTTATCGGTTTGCTAATCTTGCGCTCCTTCTAGCTAAAAGAGCCATAACCACACAATGGAAAGCCGCTAGGGCTCTGTCCCTACAGGATTGGCATACGGAAGTAGTGAGATGGGGTACGGTGGAAGGGACTGAACTAAAAAGAGAGGAGTATAGAGGCCTACGGAAAACACCGATATCGATGAGCTGGAATGCAATGGAGGAATATGCAGCGATAGATATATTATCCTACTAAGGGGTCATGACGCCCTCTGCGGGGGTCTTGGACCACTGGCATGGGACACACAAGCTCCTTACAGCGTCAGGGGGATCTATTACTTAATATAGCAGGAATGCACAGTACACCTAGGACAGACTGTGGAACTGAGATACACGCACATTTCAGATCTGGACATGTGAAAGTGCTACTATAGGCACTTATTGCTGAGCTTGCGGGGAGAGGGAGGGTTGGGTAAGTTTTGTTAGGATGGTATAAATGTGATAGGTCATGATAGATTTGATTAACCATGATATGTTATGCTGCACTTCTGATGTAGGCGAGAATGCTGTGTACTATCCGTAATGTCCTGCTGTTAGAGACTCATTCAGCGATTTAAGACTTTTATGCAATGACATATAGGGACTCTCATAGACCCTATGCAATGTGAATGTGTACTCTTCTAATTTGGTTGTAAACATATGTAACTATGCCATGTATGTTCATGTCTCACTCTAAGATGTCTGGATAATTGCTGTTGAAAATCAATAAAAACAAATTTTAATAATAAAAATGAGTTCAGGTGTGCACATGTGTGCATGAGAAACTGCACATGGAATGGGTAACACCGTCCACTGCCATGGGAATCACCACAGCTCTGGGGATACAAATGGGCAGTCCAGGCACCGCTGTTGGAGAGATGGTGTTGGGAGGAGGACTTTGCTTCAGATTTGGCTGTCAGTTGAACTGGGAGGTGGCTGATTGTCAGGGCCAGTTGGATGACTGGACCTGGGAGAGAGAGGACCAGCTGAGGTAGAGGCATCAGTGGCTGTGGGAGCCTGAGGGCTGCTTGGACCGGGTGGTGTTGTGGCACAGGGAGGCGGAGACATGCTGCCGTGAGACAGTGTGTGAGGGTGTATGATGAGGGCTGGGTCTCAACTTCTTGGGGATTCGATATCCCACAATTGTCTTGGCCGGAGTGGGAAGTAAGGTGGGCACAACAGCCTCACTTTCGACCAAAGGTGTGTCAGGTGCAGGTGGCTCGCCCAGTATGGATTTGCTGGATCTGGTGGTACGCTTGTGATGGCCTTGCCTTTTCGACTCCATCCCCTGTTGTCCAGGATTGCCCGCCACTTTGCTCTCCTGTCCCAGCTTCACAGGGGTGTGAGTGGGAGTTGAGGTTGTGGGTGAATGGGCCTTAGAGAAGTGTTTGTGCTGAGTCTTTGCAGGTACCAGGTTCACAGCAGACAGGGCAACTGTTTGTCTGTGGGAGCAGATGTGGGGATGGGAGTGCCGTTGGATGGGGGTGATATGGATGAATGTGAGGTTGAGGCCTGTTTCTTAGCCCGATGCCCCTGAGTGTCACGTGATGAGCATTTGCCTTTGCGCTCCTGTGTGCCTGTTTTGTGTTTTGGGGATGGTGTCTGTGCTCTGCGCCGCTTGGAGCGCTGCTGTTGTGTGCTGCATGTGAAGGGCTTGGCGCCTGAGGGCTGTGGCGTGTGGGCACTCTCGTCAGGTGGTGCCACTGGCAGAGTGGTTGCTGAAGGGACAGGAGCTGGACTGGGAGCCTGTGACAGCTGAATGGCTGCTGTCACTGTGGAGGACAAAGACTGGACAGTTCTCTGTTGCCCACCCACGTCAGAATGAATGCCTCCATGAAGGCAACTAACTGCTTGTGCCAACTTCTTGTCATGATCCTGGAAGGCATTTAGGAGAGCAGCCTGACCCATACACAGCTGGCGCAAAAGGTCCACCGCCTCCACACTGAGGGCAGCAGGGGAGGCAGGGGTGGCTGGTGGTAAGGAAACTGTACCCTTCCTGGGGCTGCGGGCACGGACAGCACTAGTGGAAGCAGCCGGGAGGGTGGGCACTGGGCGATGTGTGGTGGAAGATGAGGCAGATTTTGAACTCCCTGTGCCCGCCAACATCGAGGAGTCACCCCTGGAGTCAGATGATGTTGAGGTTGGTTTTTTCGGGTGTGATTCATCCAGGGCACTTCTGTCCCTCTCCGAGGCGCTGGTCACATCAGTGTCAGTGTGCTCATGTGTAGCAGTCGTGCCAGAAACTTCACCACTGGTGTCCGTCCCCTGTCCTTCCGTGCCCTCGGTAGATGCTGCAATAGACAGAGATGTAGGTTCAGTATAGTGCTATACTCACAAACATCATATACAAGCAAAGCACAAAACTAGTAAATGATCCCCCCATGTTGCCCACCACCATGTGCAACCTTTATGCAATCATTAGACGATTCATGGAAACATGCATACTTTACATGAATGACCCATGTGACGTTGACACAGCCGAATAGCTGGCCCGTGCCTCCTTGTAACCTAACATACTAATCTCTGTAAGCATACCTGTGTACCTGTAGGTGAGATAGATATACATCTCAACTTGTTGTCTCTGTCACATATGGAGTCAATTTAAGGGAACAACACAGATACTGACTCACAATGGCCTTTTGCAATGGCCATAAGCTCCTGATCAGGGCCGGACTGGTGAATCCGGGCACTGGGCAATCCTCCAGTAGGCCGGATGAAGTGGGGGCTGTTTTTTTCACAGGGGGCTGGGTTTGTTGCTGGGGGACGATTTTTTAGCAAAATCGTCACCCAGTAACAAAATCAGAAGGCCACCACCGGTCTGTCCATGCCAGAGTCAGTCTCTCTGCACTCTAACCTCCGTGCAGGTAAAAAGCACCATTGGGGAGGTGCAGGTGATCTCACAAATGGCAGTGGTGGTGCATACTGTGTACTGTGGACGGGTGAATTTACACTAGTGCTTGTGTGCAGGGTGCACGCAGGCCGCGTTAACATTTCGGCACCATGCACACTGTCACAACTCGTTACCAGGCCCGGACGTCACCCGCCTTCATGTAGGGAGTGACCGTCACGTCACCTGGCCAGAGACTAATCATCCCCTCAGGGCGCGGCCACGGGAGGCAGGCGGGTGAACTTGGGGAAGGGGTGCAGATCATTGGTCCGACGCACGAGTCTGACCAATGATCTGCGTCCCCTCCCCAAGTTTGCCCGCCTGCATATTAGTACGCACATCAACTCTTGGTCCTGTTACACACATCGCAGGCATGGAGGCACCACAAGAGTAGAAGCTGCCAGCAAGCAGTGGAGTGCTAAGTCAAGTGCATAGGCCTGAGCCGTCCTCCTCTGTATAAAGTAAGTGTCCTTAAATTGAAATTGTAGGTGCAATGGGGCGGATGGTGCTACAGCAGGGGAGGCTGCCCTTGTTATGTATCCTGATGAGGCGATCCATGACAGAGGGACCCAGGTATGTAATTAGATGCCCAGCATAAACATAATGTTTTTTAGGCCTTGCGAGTCGATGAGGTCACAGGTCAGTGTAACGATGGAAGCACATACTTACGTTTGTAGGCTTGGAATTGAGAGAGCATGCCAAATTTTAATCGACAGGTCGTCCTCATCTGCCCCAAAATAGCAAGTCAAAACCTTCTTTTGGCAACAGCAACACAAGTATCAAAAATGCCTTTACCATAGAAAGTGTTCCCAGTCAAAAGCGAGAGAAGGTGTCAGGAATAAGCAACATCTTGAACCCATGATCGACAACTAAAAAGTAAGAACTTGCACTCTCTGTATACCTAAGTGCTTTAAGGCGTAAACATTAGAAATCACTTTTAGGAATGGCATGTGGTGACAAAAGGCTGTTCCATATTGTACAAAATGAATACACTGTCGGAATCAAAAGTGCACCTCCGAACATTCGGGAGTGGAAATTGTCCAGGCTTTCTTATTGAAGGGGCTTGTTTAATAGATTTAACTGCTCCAGGCCAAACAAAATTTCAAAATTGCAAAGGGATATATACCTATTTGTCTCATTGAAGAAAGAGCGTTATATCTTTTCATTATTCCATTCAGTTGTGCTATTGTTGCTAACTTTCTACCACAAGTTCTGGCATGTAGATTGTTCATGTTATCATCGAATTCTTTCAAGTTGCTGGTAAGTTTGAATCAGTTGGTTGGTGAGCTTGGACTGATTGGACCTGAATTTGTTTGTTATGTGGCGGGCCTACTAAATGGACTATTTCCTGTTTTTTCTGTGGCTTTCATCTTAGTAAAGGGTCCAGCCTCAGACTGGGTCTCAAAACAGCAATCAATAGCAAGCAGAAATCCCCACACTTATACTTCAGGATTTATCTCCGCAAAAAGGACTGGGGGTGTTCACAGAAGTTCAAAATCCATGTTTCCACGTGATCATTACGTTACAGTGATAACCCTTGCACTGGGTAGTCATCGCAGGGGTAAATGTAAAGTAATTGGAGACTGTTTTATTCTTTTCTCATGGGAGCATGTGCTATTAATATGTTCCTAGATGTAAATTCAAATGTTCAAATATGCAAAGCATGGTGCGTGCTTTAAATTCAAGCAAATTTGTAAAAAATGGGGCAAGATCTCACAGAGTATGCGTATTTCCAGACTTTAAGAAAAACTACCCAGCATTAAAAGTGTATGTGGTGTTTATGTTTCTAGGCTCACAAAAATGGAATGGCTTTGAGGCACTTAGGGTTTTCACTGATTATCTCCAGCCCTGGGCTTAATACAGCTGTGGCCTGACCTTGTGTAGGTTACACGCACCATACCATCCCATTTATCCCTCACATAACACACAGTCCTGTCATGCAGCGTGGCCAAACAGTGAAGAATCCCGGCCTGCCCAGCCCTGCTCGAGTTCTGCTAACGACTGCTGATGCATTAAAGTAGGGCAATTAGGACATTATTAGCATGCAAATGATGGGTTTTGAATATTCTATGTTCCTATTTTAACGGGCAGGAGGTGGCACTCAGATCCTCCTTGGGTGCTCATGCGAACCCCTGCCATAATGAGTAATGGTTTTTTCAGGCACAGATTCAGGCCACAATGTCTGACTC
The DNA here is from genome assembly GCF_964204655.1 of Triturus cristatus. Lineage (NCBI taxonomy): Eukaryota > Metazoa > Chordata > Amphibia > Caudata > Salamandridae > Triturus > Triturus cristatus. The sequence continues at coordinate 1,400,723,091 of NC_140589.1, forward strand.
TACAAAATGGCTCTTTTTATTTATCCTTGGAGGAAAGTTGTGTAGGATCCTCAGGAGTGGGAGAGGGGTTTGATGCCCTTAAACTAAACAAAAATAAATAGCAATACACATCAGTAACGTTGGACCTTCCGCTCATTGTGGGGGCACCCCTAAACTTTTTTGCCTTCACCCCTCCTGTTTTTTTAAGCCATTTTTGTTGGCTCTTTGGACTCTGTACACTTTACCACCGCTAACCAATGCTAAAGTGCTTGCGCTCTTTCCTTTAAACATGGTAAAATTGGCTTACACCCAATTGGAAAATGTAATTTACTTGTAAGTCCCTAGAAATGTGGTTATACGTGTACCCAGGTACTGTTAATTAAATGCTGCTAGTGGGCATGCAACACTTATTGTGCCACCCACTTAAGTAGCCTATTTAAACATGTCTCAAGGCCTGCCTTTGCAATCTGTGTGTGCAGTTGTAAAACTGCCATTTTGACCTGGCAAAGGGAACCTTTTGCCAGGCCTAAAAATATTACCTTTTAATACATATGTCTCCAGGATGTCACCACTAGCGCAAGCCCTTCCTTAACTGTCCACAAGGCATGGTGCAGTATGCAGAGTGCAGTGTATTTAAATATACTTTTGAGTTTTATCTGTCCTGGAGTAGGCGAGGCTCAATTGCCACCCTTGCTGTTTGTGTGATTCTTTAATTGTTCACAATCCCATGACTTCAGTGATGTAACATTGATGGCAGCACCCACACTCTGAAAAGTGTTCCAGTGCCACTGGCCTGGGTGCCTTTGTGTGAAATGTTCATGCTTCTGGCCAGAGTGCCCTGTGTGACATGTCCATGCTTTCTGGCTGCCTGTGACATTTTCATGCTTTCTGGCCTGGGTACTTATGTATGACATTTCTATGCTCTCTGGCCTGGCTGCCTTTTTTTGTGAAATTGTCATGCTTTCTGGCCAGGGTGCCATGTGTGACATTTCCATGCTTTCTGGCTGCCTGGGTGCTTACGTGTGACGTTTCCATGCTTTCTGGCCTGTCTGCTTATATATGACATTTCGGTGCTTTCTGGCTGCCTGGGTGCTTATGTGTGACGTTTCCATGCTTTCTGGCCTGGGTGCTCATGTTATGTGCTCGGTTATATTTAAATTCATGTTTCGTGATCATTATTTCATTTTTTGGTGTTCTCTGTAGGAATGTCTGTAATTTGTGACTGGGTATCATTGTGTTCCATAAGGTCATCAGTTACTATACTTTAAAAGTTAGTACAACTAAATATGTAATGAAAAATGTGTTGGAAAATGCATTGTTTTGCCCTTTCTGTCTCCAATATTTTCTTAGGGGGAGAATCCCCCAAACTCCCCCTAGTAGTGGTTGCTCACTGCACTTGTTCGCTACACACCATATGGGGGCTGGTCTCACTTATACTTTGTTCTCTCTGATTCACTACTCATGTGTCTATTTTTGGTGCTCTCTGTAATAATGTCTATGGGTACATATGACTTGGTAACCTGGTGCTCTTTAAGGTCATCTACTATTTGCTGTGCTTTGAAAGTTAATACAATTAAATATGTAATGAAAAATGTGCTGTCAAATGCACCATTTTGGTCTGTCTTTTTCCCAAATTTTCATGGGGGGAGAACCCCCCCAAACCCCCATAGTAGTGGTCGGGCTCGCTCGCTGCGCTCCCTCGCTACATGCCGGGTGGAGGCTGGTGTGGAAAAATTTGCCAGGGCTGCTTTCAGTTCCCAGTCTGGCCCTGCTCCTGATATCTACCATGGTATACTTTGAAGCACAACTACAGGTGCACATTGGTGTCAGATGTGTAGTTCTCACAAATTTTAAGTTGTGCACAGCACACATCTACAAAAGCACACTAAGATGATGCTCACTGCTGTTCACTGCCAGGGGATGTCTACGATACCCACGATGCAGCATATGTCACAAGGCCACATCTCATCTTGCAATGTAAAGGGTCATTGTATCAAACACATGAGAAACTACATGTAGCGAAAATGCATGACAGCTGCACTCAACACAGAGGCCACTTACAAGCCATTGCATCACACTAGAAACATCACAGAGCTCCGCACTGGCTCAGGGTTGGGATTCATGCAGTCACTCACACCCAAAGTCACCCTTCGCAGAATACCCACCCCCAACTTGCTGCTGATGGCCCTCAAACGTCCACGCAGCTCTGGCTGTGTCACTGCCAAGATGCGGGTCATTAGTGGTGTCATGCTTCTGCGCGCCAACCTGCCAGTCCAAGGGAGCACCCCCAGCGTCATCTCTGCCATGTTTTTGCTTAGCCGGCAGATGTCAACCCACCTCTAGTGACAATGTGTGTGTCGTCGGTTGGAAACACCCAGAGCCCGCGCCTTGCATGCAATGGCCCTCCATATGGCCTTACGCTGGTGGACTTTAAGCTGCAAGCATGGGAGACAAGAAGAGGAAGTTTCAGTGACACTGTTTCATGTACCACTGTGTGTCAGTACAGGAGCATGAAAAAACAAAGCACACCAAGACATAAATGTTGAGCAGAGGCCATACAGCATGACACGTAGTATACTTGCATCAAATACTTTCATAGAAACGTATACATGTATGAGCAGGGACACAGTACATGGCCATCTCATACACATGCAGAGTGCCAGCACAGAAACCAATGTGAAGAAGAGACTCATCTGTGATGCAGTATGTGAGTGAGCAATACATACAATACATTTGTAATGATGTGTTGGGGCAGACTCAATGTGTCCGACACTACACACCCCTCAATATCCTTGGCCAGTGAATGGCTACCTGTATAATGGAGGTCACATTTACGGCCATGATCTTACATTCTCACACTCTTCTCACAAGGTGTAGTCCTGTCTTGTGCAATCCTCAGGCCTAAGATTGCTCATTGAGGAATAGGGTGGCAGACAACACATGTGTTTGACTCTGTCTATTTACTGATGGGTCCTTGTCAAATTGGGCAATTTCTGTGCAGGTCAGGGGCACTCACACTGAGGTTAAACGTGGGCCATCAGAACATTCACATGCATGTACAATATGAGAGGGCAAACAGTGCCTACACATGCGAGTGAGTATACATAATGAAAACAATGGAAGGCTGATATCTCCAAATTAAATTTATCTGATGCGTCACAGGTGAATTACCCCCAAAAGTGTTACACTCAGGCATTGTACTCTTGTGCATAATGCACACATATCCATGGGTGCAATGTGAAACCTGTAAACCCATTCTTCATTACACTCTGGAAGACATACCTTTGTAATGTCACAAATGAGCATGTGAAAACCTCGTGGACTATGTCATCACATAGCCCAGGCAATGTTTTTTCAGACTTCGACTGTGTAAACCAGCAGTGTGACAGTATGGCTGCAAAACACTGCATGTCTCTCCCGTCTTTCAATGCACCCATGGTTCTGTGGACATAAGGCTACACACCCCATCAACATGACGTCAGCATGCCGGGCAGTTCATCACTCATTTACATCACCAAGTCTCACACCTACATTTGTATATCACTTGCTGGAGAAGGGATGTGGAAATGTCCATGTTGCCATTCTCCACAAATAGTCAAGTGCAATATTTACTAGGCCATTTATGGAGCATGGTACATCAAGAATGAGGATGCGTGCACATTAACTTGCACACACAGGCACATACTACTGCAGAGCACTATCAAGTGAGCACTGTGAGCACTCTCAAACTGTCACTCTGAAACACTTACCAGTACATCTGGAGCACCATATAGCCTCCCATACTGTGAAAGCACCTTATCCACCAGGACCTCCAGCTCCTCTGTGGTAAAGGGACGGGCCCTGATGTTCTCAGTTCTCGCCATCACTTGGTCCATGAGACAGGAACATCAGCAGATGGAGATGAAGGATGGCGGACAGCAGTGTCTGGATGCAGTGGAAATGTGTGGCTCTCTCACAGACATATATAGCCCCTGGGGTTGTTTCAGTTGCACTCGGCTGCTGTAATTGGTGTTCCTGGTCAGCTTTCTTCAAATGTAATCAATGACCAGACCCTTGGTGGCGGTGAACGCCTACCACGATGTTCAAATGTGTAATTCACTACCGCGATCACGGTTTCCTTGACTGGTAGGGCATGGGCATTGGCGGTGTCACACAGCGGGGGACACGCGGTCGCTACCGCAATCGTGCATCTTTTGATAGAACCCAATGACCGGGCTCACGGTAGCGGAGCACGCCTACCGCGATTTTCAAATGTGTAATTCACTACCACGATCGCGGTTCCCATTGGCTGATAGGGCATGGGCATTGGCGGTGTCACACCGCGGGGGCCAGGCGGCTGCTACCGCAATTGTGCATCTTTTGATAGTACCCAATGACCGGGCCCGCGGTAGCGGAGCACGCCTACTGCGATTTTCAAATGTGTAATTCACTACCGCGATCGCGGTTCCCATTGGCTGGTAGGGCATGGGCATTGGCGGTGTCACACTGCGGGGTCCAGGCAGTTGCTACCGTGAATTGTCATTTTTCAATTGGTGCCAATGACCATGATTGCGGTAGCGGTGCACACATATGGCACCTATGGACACATCATGCTGTAGCAATGGCAATGGCAATGGCCACTTCTCATCTTTGAACACTAGACACTTACAATGAATCATGCCACCTGATTGGTAAATTCAATGCTAGTGTGACATTGAACTCACTGGTGACTACACATGCCATGTTTGAAAAATAACAACCTAGGCAATTCTTATAAGTAACAGCTGGAAGTGTTTTCTATCTAGTAGTCAGAACAATTTAAGCAGTGAGACGAAAAATGAAAATTATAATTCTTTTTTAATTATAAGTGTTTGGTACATTCACAATTAAAAACAAATTTATTATATACATAGTAAAAAATCATGACAAATGATAAAATAGGTTGTAGGTTACATAGGGATGAAAAGTAAACAAATGTGGTGGCACAACTGTATACTATTCGACGCGCGTTTCGGCGTAGTTAACGCCTTCGTCAGGAAAAAAAGCCACAATTCCTGTGCTCCAAGATGCAAAAGTGAGGGTTCCAGGAATTTAAGTAGGTTATTTTTCTTGTAAATGGACACCTTGATAGATGTTTATTCATTCAGTTACAGTCAGTTGATTTTGAGAGGGGATGACCGGGCTCGACATCGTAAACGCGTCTAGCACGAAGGTTATATCATACCTACTACGCTTCTACTACCATTGTTTTATGCATCAATCATTTTATCAAGACTCGGCACTTGCAAGAATTCACCATTAAACCAGGTTTTAATATACACATGAACTCTTCGCAATGAAGTATAAAAGAACTATCATTCATTCGTAAATTACCACCAAATAAGGTCTTGCTATTTACATGGGTTTATCGAAACGAAAAGTATAAAAGAATAGTCATCCCCTCTCAAAATCAACTGACTGTAACTGAATGAATAAACATCTATCAAGGTGTCCATTTACAAGAAAAATAACCTACTTAAATTCCTGGAACCCTCACTTTTGCATCTTGGAGCACAGGAATTGTGGCTTTTTTTCCTGACGAAGGCGTTAACTACGCCGAAACGCGCGTCGAATAGTATACAGTTGTGCCACCACATTTGTTTACTTTTCATCCCTATGTAACCTACAACCTATTTTATCATTTGTCATGATTTTTTACTATGTATATAATAAATTTGTTTTTAATTGTGAATGTACCAAACACTTATAATTAAAAAAGAATTATAATTTTCATTTTTCGTCTCACTGCTTAAATTGTTCTGACTACTAGATAGAAAACACTTCCAGCTGTTACTTATAAGAATTGCCTAGGTTGTTATTTTTCAAACATATATTACCCTGTCCTAGGAATTTTCAGGGGGTCCTTATTATTTGCGTTAAAAAGACTACACATGCCATGTCAGTGCACAGGATAACATGCATTGGCATGTCCTTCCTCACATGTCACATATGATGTTTGTGTGCATGTACACAGATCTGTTGTGTAATTGACTCTCAAATTTGTGAACATGTCAATGTGTGAGATGGCTAATCAACCCACAGTAATGATGGACTGACTACATAATGTGCCAATTTAACTGTGTGGATTGCTGAAATCATTTTGATAGTTGATCTGCTTACACACAATGTGCTCATTGTGTTGAAAATGTGTGCTCTGTCTGACTTACGCAAGAAGGTGTGGCAGGTACAGCAGCTACGTAGAAGCCAGCAGTGTTGCTGTTTCAAACATGTGCTGTGTCAACTACTCTCAGGGCTGGTGACACAAGATGTCGGAATGTACCATTTTCCATTCACATAGTCAGAATCTGTTTTGGGGGTAGTCAGTATGTACATACTGAACACATGTACAACTACTTGAGATCAAGGTGTCTCTGCATGTGACTTGTGCTTTAAGCTGTTGTTTCAGTCCAGTCATTGTTGTCAGTCAAGACGTAAGATGTTGGACACATCTCATAGGGAAATTTATTTTGACATGTGTCCACTTTCATTTTATGTAGGAGACGACCAAATGTGCATCGTCCGTTCACATTGCTGGCGGACATGGAGGATGAGGACATCATACAGAAATTCTGTTTGGATTGACCCACCCTTCAAGACCTATGTGGTCAGTTGGAGCCCCATCTGAGGCCTCGCAGAACCTATCCGACTGCTTTGACACCAACAGTTAAGGTGATGGCGGCTCTGCATTTCTTTGTAACTGGTTCATTCCAGTACACGGTGGCCAGCGCAGGTGGGATGTCTCAACCAATGTTCAGCATGGTGCTACGTGATGTCCTGTCCGCCATGATGACATACAAGGACCGCTACATCCATTTGCCCAGGAGACATGAATTTGCAGTTATGAAAAGGTGATTTTTATGACCTTGGCTGCATCCCTAATGTTGTTGGCGCCATTGACTACACACATGTTGGCCTGGTTCCACTACAGGCACGTGTGCACATATACAGGAACAGGAAGCATTTCCATTCCATTAATGTGCAAGTGGTATGCCAAGCGGATATGATAATCTCCCATGTCTGTGCCAGATTTCCAGGATCAGCACATGACTCCTACATATTGCGTAACAGCATCATACCACAGCTGATGGCAAGTCTGCATCCGGAGTGTGCGTGGATTGTTGGTGAGTACGCAGAGTCAAGTAGTGTGCTGTATGTGTGACATGCTGTCCTCAGCTACTGTTATATTACAAAATTGGACTGTGTATCTCACTCCTAGGTGACTCTGCATATCCCAACCGGCCTTGGTTGCTGAGCCCACTGAGGAATCCCAGGACCCCGGTTGAAGTCCGCTACCATGATGCACATGGGAGGACACGGTGTGTGGTGGAGCGTACTTTTGGGCTTCTGCAGTCTAGATTCCGGTGTCTGGAAAAGAGCAGAGGTGCACTACTCTACTCTCCCCAAAAGGTGTGTCAGATCGTAGTTGCATGCTGCATGCTCCACAACCTGGCCTTGCGCAGAGATCCCCCTGCTCATGGGCGATGATGAGCAGCAGATGCCCCCCAGCAAACCCACACATGTCCAGTGACGACGATAGTGGAGAGGAGGAAGGTGCCAACCTGCGTCAACAGCTCATCAACAACTACTTCCCTTGAGTGTGAGTGACATTGTACAACAGTGACATTGTCTGCTGTCGTTGATGGTAGTGACAAGGCTTAGAAGAGCTTTTTGACTGCTTTCTGTTGTTGGCTCTGTGCTAATGGCTGATGTTTGTGGCACAGGCTAGTTATGACCAGCTACATGATGTCTATATTGATATTGTTACTCATTGTAATGTGTACTGGTTTGTGTACCTTGATAACTAGTGTTGTGTACTAGCTGTGATTCCATCACCTGACAAGTAAATGTCATTCTCTTGTGCCTTTCTAGGTCTCTTCACCCTCTCAATGTCTCGTCACAATCAGAGCTTGTGGTATATTGGAATCTGAGTAGCCATTGTACATACTGTGATAAACATGAAGTTGACGCAAAGAAGGGGTGTAAAGAGTGTTTATTTACAATGAGTATTTGTAACCGAAAAGTGATGATTTACAAAATGGTGCTAAGTGAATTAATGAGTTGTCAGTGATGGTAAATGATACACTAGAGTAGTCACCACATTGATGTAGTGACACAGTCCAACAGACACCTGCCATCAACATGGCAGTGTGGGTAAGGATAGTCAACAAAGTCAATGTCAAGGGAAACAGATGTGCCATCATGGCTGACTCGCCGACTAGCGTTTGGATGGTGCTTTGCCATGTGATCCTCCCGTGGTGTTTCTCGGATGGCCCCTTTTACGGTTTGCTGGGGGGCCACTGCTGCGGGCTCAGCAGTGTCTGAGGAGTTATCTTATGCAGCTCACTCCTCTCTGTGGCCGCAGCTGAGGTGGCGGTAGTATCATCCTGCGGGCCACTGGAAGGGGGTTGAGCATCCTTTGGGCCGCATGACTGTCCCTCAGAACACCCACGAGCTGGCCCATAAGGTCCACAATTTTGCTCATATGCGTGTCCCTGGACCTCAGCAGCAGACGGAGCTCACGTTCTTCTTCCAAAACCTGGCCCATGTGTCCCTGGGTCTGCTCATATGCCCCAAGGACTCTTGCGATGTTGGCCAGGGCTTTGGTCCCAGTGTCCTCTCGAATTTGTCCCTCAGTTGCCCTCCCACCTGCCCTGCTGTCCCGCATCTGTGGCATTGGCACTCGACGCACCCGCAGACTCTCCCTGCCCTCCTCTGATTGTGTGGTGGTTTGGAGAGTGTTGCAGGCAGCACTGCTGGTGGTGGTGGTGGTTGAGGCCGCACAGGCCGTTGCAGCAGGGGTCAGCGCTGTTGTTGTTGCTGAGTTGGTGGTGGCGGGCACAATGGGGGACTGGGACGTGGTACGCCCTGGTAGTCCGTATGGGCCAGGTTCTTGCTCCTTGTGAGACCGGCCTCACGGCGTTGCCCTCCCAATCATCCAGCCAACCTGCAACCACCCTCAAGACACGACATCTCCGACTCCGGCCGCCCCAGCCACCCAGATCCGAGGGCCGGCCAGAGCCCTGACAGACTCGACACCATACCACGCATATCCGACCGAGGGAGCGGGAACCCTCGAGCCAGACCCAAAGGCGCCAGCCCAGTCACACCTCGGGTCGCCTTCCCCGGGAAGACTCGATCGGCCACCAGGCCCCTGGGGAGCAGGCGCCTCCCCTGCCGAGCGTCTGGGGTCCCTCCCAGACCCACCTGAAAAGACCAAAGAAGTGAGCGGCAGGAAATCCCGCCGAACCCCCTCCGTCACCCCAGTCCCCCCTCTGGGAGGACCCCGGAATTCAAAGAGCAAGCGGAGTATAACAAGGGGTGCCGGAGAAACGAAGGTAGAGAAGACCTGGAACCATCCGAGCCTGCTGACGCTGTCGCGGCTCCTGAACGCTGAAGTCACCTGGGCCTGCTGAGTGACTCGCGGCCTCTTGCTATTGAACCATCCGAGCCCTGCTGACGAGGTCGCGGCTCCCGAGCACTGAACCACCTGGGCCTGCTGAGTGACTCGCGGCCTCTTGCTATTGAACCATCTGAGCCCTGCTGACGAGGTCGCGGCTCCCGAGCACTGAACCACCTGGGCCTGCTGAGTGACTCGCGGCCCCCAGCTATTGAACCATCTGAGCTTTGCTGACGGAATCGCGGCTCCCGAACTCCGACCACCTGTGCCTGCTGAGAGACTCGCGGCGCTCCCCTTGAGGACGACTCGGCAAGAGATCGCCCAGAGAATCCACACCCTCCAGCTCGAGGATTGTGAGCTATCCGCAGGGTATTTCGCAGAGACACTATCTTGAAAGACTGTCCCGCTACCCCCATTCCCCACGACCGATTTGTGGTACTTTGTGCCACTGCTGTACTACTTGCATCTTGGATCATAAAGATCCCTTGAAAATCATCGATAAAAGAACCTATCGTCCTACAAAGAATACGTGTGGTGTCACTCTGTTCGTAGTGTATATCAGGGTGTGCGCGCCTAGTTCGGCCTACGTGGGAGAGGTGGGTCAAAGGGGTGGGCGAGACGGGCATCGAACCCCCCTCCGGCGAACGCCTTTCCAACATTTGGTGGCAGACGACGGGATCCGAGCCGACACCGAAAGAGAGCATGCAGTAAACGACTGACACACTACCAAACAGAGATGGAAGGAGAAACCTCCCTGGGTGCCGCAGGTACCGAAATAAGCTCACCGTTCCGAGAGGATCAATTGGACTATTACACACATAGAGAATTAAAACAGTTTTGCAAAGACCTTGGCATCGCTACCACCGGATTAAGCACAAAGGAAGACTTCCAGAAAGTATTGAAAACCTGGGTCGAGACGGGGGCGCCCCCGACCCAAACGGAAGGAGACTCTGCCCATGAACCACAAAGCATCCCGGCGAGAAACAACGGGCCAGAGGGGAACCTGTCCCCCGAGGAGCTAGCGGACCGAGAGAGAAGCCGCAACCACGAACTTGAACTGGCAAAACTAAAAATCGAGGGAGAAATAAAACTAGCAGAGAAAAAGTTGGCCGTCGAGCAGTTACGGCTACAAGGGGAACTCGAAGAGAAGAGACGCCAAAGAGAGCACGACGAAAAGAAGCTCCAGCTAGAACATGAACGCAGCCTGAAGGAGATCGAGTGGCGGGCTAAAAACGAAAAGTCACAGCCACCCGGGAATCCATCGCCCGCTCCCACCGGGGAAACCAAAGTCCACATCCCAAAGGATGTGGTAAAAGAGTATTACAAGAACGACGATATCCAGCAGTGGTTTAAGGCCTACGAAGTCACCATGACCTCTCACCGAGTCCCGCAGAAGGATTGGGGGGCTGGCCTATGGGGCCGGTTCTTAAGCGAAGGAAGAGACACCCTGCTAGATCTGCCCTCCACGGTCATGAACTCCTACAGCCACATGAAGGAAGCCCTCGTGGGCCGGTATGGACTCACCCCCGAAATGTACCGACAACGGTTCCGAGATTGTAAGAAGATACCGGGCACCACGTGGGTAGAATACGTGAACTTTTACAGCCGAGCCTTGGACGGGTGGATCAAGGGCAGCAAGGTCTCCACCTTCGAAGAACTGTTTGATCTGATTGCCTGGGAACATTTAGCGGCCAATTGCTTTGTAGAACTGCGCCAGCATCTCCTGGACAGCAAACTCACCGACCCTCGGAAGCTGGCCGCTGAGGCTGATCGTTAGGTGAATACCCGAGCCACCCGAGGCCCCGTGGGGGACTACGGCCGCCACAGTCAAGGCCCCCCCCGCCAGAGGGGCGGAGGGAACCACGGCCGACCAAGAGACTTCCCCGGGGGGTCCTCAACCAGCCCCCCCGGCAGCCCACCAGCGGCGGGTTCAGCCCCGTCTCCAGCAAGCACCGGAGTCGCAGGACGGCTAGGTCCACGAGCTAGGATCACCTGCTTCCGCTGCCAACGGCCCGGACACTACGCCAATGACCCCCAGTGTCCCCAGTATCAGCGAACCACAACGACCAACCCCCCGGCCCGGCAGATGGCCTCCGTGGCTCTGGGGGAAGAGATGGAGGACTCCGAAGAATGGGAACCGGCGGCCATGGCCCTGGTCTCCCTTGGTGATCGAGAAATGGTCCCCGGGACACCCTTGCCCGCCAACACAAAGAAATACCGACAGCAGGTGACCATCAACGGCCACCGAGTCGAGGGCCTCCGCGACACCGGGGCGAGTGTCACCACGGTCCACCGCAGCCTAATTTCAGAAGACCAGATCCTAACCGGTGCCCTCTGTCCGGTCGTATCCTCCGACAATTCTGAGAGCCTCTGCCAGATGGCACTGGTGCCCTTCGAGTGGGGAGGGGTCTCCGGAGAACTGAAGGTAGCGGTCCGGACATCACAGCCCGTAGACTGCCTCCTGGGCAACGACCTGGAGAGTTCCCCGTGGGGGCAAGTAGAACGAAGAGCCCATCTGGAGATGATGGGCCTACCAGAATGGGTCTGCGCCACCACGCTCTCCATGGCCGCGCGATTGCCTCTCTCCGAGGGCAGTGAGGCCCTCCTACCGAACACTATCCCCGAGAGCCGGGACCCTCTACCAGAAGCGGACAACCCTCCTTCGGAAGGAGAAGAAGACACTAACCCGGGAGAAGGGCCAGAACCTTCCGCCCCGGAGGCCCTGACTGAGCTCGGAGAACTGCCCGAGATGGGCCAGTGGCGCTGTGAGGGGGGGCCCTCCCCTCCCGGGAAGAATTCTGCCAGGAACAGGCCACTTGCCCCTCCCTCGTGGGACTCAGACAACAAGCCAAAGCCCAGGCCGCCGGTGACCGAACCGGAACCCATTGGATCTATTGGGACAATGGCCTCCTATACAGCGAGCAAAAGTCCGCCGAGCTAGGCGCAGCCCGGGTACTGGTGGTACCCCTGCGTTTCCGGAGCTTCCTCCTGGGCCTGGCCCACGATGTACCCTTGGCAAGACACTTAGGCCAAGACAAGACATATCAGCGATTGGTTACCCACTTCTATTGGCCCAAGATGCGAGCGAATGTAGAAGTACACTGCAAATCCTGCCTCACGTGCCAGGGCAGTGGGAAGAGTGGCGGAAAACGCAAAGCTCCCTTACAACCGTTCCCCGTTGTGAGTACCCCGTTCGAGCGGGTCGGCATTGACATCGTGGGACCCCTGGATCCGGAGACCACCCAGGGCCACAGATTCATCCTTGTCCTGGTGGACCATGCCACCCGCTACCCCGAGGCCATCCCCCTCCGCACCGTGACGGCTCCCGTGGTGGGCCGAGCTCTCATGGGGATCTTCTCCCGTGTCGGATTTCCCCGCGAGGTTGTGAGTGATCGCGGCACTAACTTTATATCCCGCTACATGAAGTCCCTGTGGCAGCAGTGCGGAGTCACGTATAAGTTCACGACCCCCTACCACCCCCAGGGCAACGGCCTAGTGGAACGCTTCAACCGTACCCTAAAGGGAATGATCCTGGGCCTCGAAGAGCCCCTGCGCCGGAAATGGGACGTCCTCCTCCCTTGCCTCCTGTTCGCATACCGAGAAGTTCCCCAAAAGTCTCTGGGGTTCAGCCCCTTCGAACTGCTATACGGACATCCCGTCCGAGGGCCCCTGAGCCTGGTCAAAGAGGGCTGGGAGACAAGCCCCCGGGGGACACCCCCTGATGTGTTCCGCTACATCCTGGCGCTCCGCAACCAGACGAGGAAGTTCAGAGAACTCGCAGAGGCTAACCTCGAGGCCAGCCAAGAAGAAATGAAGCGCTGGTATGACCAGAACGCAACCCTGGTCGAGTTCCAGCCGGGCCAGCAGGTTTGGGTCATGGCCCCGGTGAAGCCCTGCGCCCTATAAGACAAATGGACTGGTCCCTTCAAGGTGATCGAGCGGAAGAGCCAGGTCACGTACCTGGTCGATGTACAGTCCCCCTGGAACCCCCTCCGGGTCCTCCACGTGAACCGTCTCAAGCCCCACTTTGTGAGAACGGAATTAAGTTTGCTACTGGCCACCGATGATGGGGCGGAAGAAGACACCGAACCCCTGCCTGACCCCCTGTGCGCTAAAGTCCTGGATGGCTCCGTGGAGGGAGTAAGACTTTCAACCACCCTCACTCCCCAACAGTCCGACGACTGCCGCCAGCTGCTCAGACAATTCGCAGACCTCTTCTCCCTCATTCCAAGGGTCACCGACTGGTGTGTCCCTCCGACAGCCCCTGGGCCAGCCCGGTGGTCCTGGTCCCGAAGGCGGCTTCCCCGGGGGTCGCCCCCGAACTAAGATTATGTGTGGACTACAGGGGGCTCAATGCGGTCACCCGAGCAGACGCTCACCCTATCCCCCGCGCCGACGAGCTCATCGACCGCCTGGGGGCCGCCCGGTTCCTCAGCACTTTCGACCTGACCTGCGGATACTGGCAGATTGCTCTCACGGAGGGAGCGAAAGAACGCTCTGCCTTCTCCACACCAGATGGCCACTACCGCTTCAGGGTCATGCCGTTCGGGATGAAGAACGCCCCGGCCACGTTCCAGCGGTTGGTGAACAAGGTCCTGGCCGGAGTCGAGGAGTTCAGCGCAGCATACCTTGACGACATCGCCGTATTCAGCTCTCAATGGCACGAGCATCTCCAGCACCTCCGACAAGTACTCATGGCCCTGCGCCAAGCCGGCCTAACAGTGAAAGCCAGCAAATGCCAGCTCGGGCAAGGCTCCGTGGTCTACCTGGGGCATCAGGTGGGCAGCGGCCAGGTCGCCTCCCTCCAACCGAAGATCGACGCCATCAAGTCCTGGGAGCCCCCCACCACGCAGACGGAGGTCCGGGCCTTCCTGGGCCTTACAGGGTACTACCGGAGGTTCATTAAAAACTATGGTAGTATCGCGGGGCCCCTCACGGAGTTGACCTCCAAAAAGCTTCCGAAGCAGGTGCAGTGGACCACCCCGTGCCAGCAGGCGTTCGACGCCTTGAAAACCGCCATGTGCACCGCCCCCGTACTCAAGGCCCCCGACTACTCCCAAGAGTTTGTGGTCCAGACTGACGCATCCGAACACGGCATCGGGGCCGTCCTCTCGCAGTTCGACGACAAGGGCATCGATCAGCCCATAGCCTTCATCAGCCGAAGGCTGCTGCAGCGAGAGCAGCGTTGGAGTACTATAGAACGAGAGACCTTTGCCGTAGTCTGGGCCCTCAAGAAACTACGGCCCTACTTGTTCAGAACCCATTTCCGAGTACAGACGGACCACCGGCCCTTGCGGTGGCTAATGCAGATGAGGGGGGAGAACCCCAAGCTACTACGATGGTCCATCTCTCTCCAAGGGATGGATTTCACTGTCGAACATCGCCCCGGGGCGGATCATGCCAACGCCGACGGCCTGTCCCGGTTCTTCCGCTTTGGCGAGGAGAATCCCCCAGTGGATGGGTAGTTCTCCACGCCTTTCAGCTGGGGGGGACGCGTGTGAGACCGGCCTCACGGCGTTGCCCTCCCAATCATCCAGCCAACCTGCAACCACCCTCAAGACACGACATCTCCGACTCCGGCCGCCCCAGCCACCCAGATCCGAGGGCCGGCCAGCGCCCTGACAGACTCGACACCCTACCACGCATGTCCGACCGAGGGAGCGGGAACCCTCGAGCCAGACCCAAAGGCGCCAGCCCAGTCACACCTCGGGTCGCCTTCCCCGGGAAGACTCGATCGGCCACCAGGCCCCTGGGGAGCAGGCGCCTCCCCTGCCGAGCGTCTGGGGTCCCTCCCAGACCCACCTGAAAAGACCAAAGAAGTGAGCGGCAGGAAATCCCGCCGAACCCCCTCCGTCACCCCAGTCCCCCCTCTGGGAGGACCCCGGACTTCAAAGAGCAAGCGGAGTATAACAAGGGGTGCCGGAGAAACGAAGGTAGAGAAGACCTGGAACCATCCGAGCCTGCTGACGCTGTCGCGGCTCCTGAACGCTGAAGTCACCTGGGCCTGCTGAGTGACTCGCGGCCTCTTGCTATTGAACCATCCGAGCCCTGCTGACGAGGTCGCGGCTCCCGAGCACTGAACCACCTGGGCCTGCTGAGTGACTCGCGGCCTCTTGCTATTGAACCATCTGAGCCCTGCTGACGAGGTCGCGGCTCCCGAGCACTGAACCACCTGGGCCTGCTGAGTGACTCGCGGCCCCCAGCTATTGAACCATCTGAGCCTTGCTGACGGAATCGCGGCTCCCGAACTCCGACCACCTGTGCCTGCTGAGAGACTCGCGGCGCTCCCCTTGAGGACGACTCGGCAAGAGATCGCCCAGAGAATCGACACCCTCCAGCTCGAAGATTGTGAGCTATCCGCAGGGTATTTCGCAGAGACACTATCTTGAAAGACTGTCCCGCTACCCCCATTCCCCACGACCGATTTGTGGTACTTTGTGCCACTGCTGTACTACTTGCATCTTGGATCATAAAGATCCCTTGAAAATCATCGATAAAAGAACCTATCGTCCTACAAAGAATACGTGTGGTGTCACTCTGTTCGTAGTGTATATCAGGGTGTGCGCGCCTAGTTCGGCCTACGTGGGAGAGGTGGGTCAAAGGGGTGGGCGAGACGGGCATCGAACCCCCCTCCGGCGAACGCCTTTCCAACACTCCTCATCCGGGAAATGTAGGGAGTCTACTTCCAAGAGTTCATGTTCCAGGGGTGGGAGGGGAGACTGGCTCTACAGGTCGGTGTTGTGTTCTGCAGCAGTTGCTTGTGGATCTCCTGTTGAACAGAGGTGTAATGGTCATTGAAATGCACTCCACAAGCTTGGTGATAGACGTTTGGATGTTACATGTAATACACCACACAGTTTACATTGAAATCAGTTTGTATGGCTGCAAGGTACTGAGCACCATGACATGATGTGGAGGTGCATACATTATTTGTCCATGGTGTGACATGTAAATAGATACCAAGTTCCACGTCCAGATTGTTTGATTACAAGGACATCGTCATCTAACAACTTGTGGCACATCAACTTTATGTGATGCGTCTTTTAGGTTTGCTCTGCATGGAAGACGTTTCATCTGAGCAAGAACAAGCCATTGTAATGTTATGCATACCTTTTTCATATGTTTTTCCGATTGACCATGCATGTTTTGTGTTCATATGGGCCTTCATGCTCTGACACCATGGAACTTACACATAGCATTCAGTGCTGTGCATGATTGGGCCCTGAATTTCTTCAACATGTGACTTGGTGAGTCAAAGTTTGATTTCAGTGACTGTTATGTATGCTTAGCTGTCTGCACACTGGATATGGCTTTGGATCGATGCCAATTTGGGTGACATGTGAGGGCTGGTGTGGTCATATGGCTCCATGCTTTTTGAGAGGAATGGCAGGGTGCATGCACTGTGTACCTACCTGTTCTGTGACACAGTGGAGGGGAATTGGTGCCACATGGTTATGAGTGGGAGGGGTTTACCTTCCTGCTGGGCTGTGGGACAAGGGGGCCTGGTGGGAGTTGTCGTGCTCCCTTCCCAACCACAAACCTCCCTCCCTGTTAAGATGGCTATCTACCTGTAAGTTTGAAGAGAGCAATGAAATGTCTGCCACGTGGTTCTGGCTGGGGAGAGTGCTCCATCCTGCTGAGCTGTGGGACAAGGGGGCCTGGTGGGAGTTGTAGTGTAGGCTTCCCACCTACAAACACCCCTCCCTGTTAGGTTGGCTACCTACCTATAAGTTTGAAGAGAGCAATGCAATGTCTGCCACATGGTTCTGGCTGGGGGGGAGTGCTCCATCCTGCTGAGCTGTGGAATAAGGGGGCCTGGTCAGAGTTATAGTGCTGGCTTCTCACACACAAACCCCCCTCCCTGTTAAGATGACTAACCTCCCTGTGAAGTGGAGCAGAGGAAAGGAATAGGTTCACATGGCTCTTGGATGGGGGAGTGTTCCATCCTGCTCAGGGGTGGGACAAGAGAGCATAAGATGGCTACCTACCTGTGAGTTTGAAGAGAAAAATGCCATTGCTGCCACATGGATGTGGGTGGGGGAGTGCTCCATCCTGCAGAGCTGTGGGACAACAGGGCCTGGTGGGAGTTGTAGTGCAGGCCTCCCACCCACAAACACCCCTCCCTGTTAGGATGGCTACCTACCTGTAAGTTTGGAGAAAGCAATGCCATGGCAGCCTCATGGTTATGGGGAGTGCTCCATCCTGCTGAGCTGTGGGACAAGGGGGCCTGGTGGGAGTTGTAGTGCAGACTCCTCACCCACAAACACCCCTCCCTGTTAGGATGGCTACCTAACTGTAAGTTTGCAGAAAGCAATGCCATGGCAGCCACATGGTTATGGGGAGTGCTCCATCCTGCTGAGCTGTGGGACAAGGGGGACTGGTGGGAGTTGTAGTGCAGACTCCTCACCCACAAACACCCCTCCCTGTTAGGATGGCTACCTAACTGTAAGTTTGAAGAGAGCAATGCAATGTCTGCCACATGGTTCTGGCTTGGGGGGGAGGGTTCTATCCTGCTGAGCTGTGGGACAAGGGGGCCTGGTGGGAGTTGTAGTGCTGGCTTCCCACACCCAAACCCACCTCCCTGTTAAGATGGCTAACTCCCTGTGCAGTGGAGCAGGAGGAGGGAATAGGTTACACATGGCTCTTGGATGGAGGAGTGTGCCATCCTGCTCAGGGGTGGGACAGGAGAGCATAAGATGGCTACCTACCTGTGAGTTTGAAGGGAGCAATGCCATTGCTGCCCCATGGTTGTGGTTGGGGGGAGTGCTCCACCATGCTTAGCTGTGAGACAAGGGGGCCTGGTGGGAGTTGTAGTGCTGGCTTCTCACCCACAAACACCCCTCCCTATTAGGATGGCTACCTACCTGTAAGTCTGAAGGAAGCAATGCAATGTCTGCCACATGGTTGTGGTAGGGGGGTTAGTGCTCCATTCTGCTCAGCTGTGGGACAAGGGGGGCTGGTGGGAGTTGTAGTACAGGTTTCCCACCCACTAACACCCCTCCCTGTTAGGATGACTACCTACCCGTAGGTTTGAAGAGAGCATTGCAGTGTCTGCCACATGGTTCTAGCTGGGGGGGTGCTCTATCCTGCTGAGGAGCTGTGGGACAAGGGGGCCTGGTGGGAGTTGTAGTGCTGGCTTCCCACCCACAAACACCCCCCTGTTAGGATGGCTACCTAGCTGTAAGTTTGAAGAGAGCAATGCAATGTCTGCCACATGGTTCTGGCTGGGGGGGGTGCTCCATCCTGCTGAGCTGTGGGACAAGGGGGCCTGGTGGGAGTTGTAGTGCTGGCTTCCCCCGCGCAAACACCCCTGCCTGTTTTGATGGTTACCTACCTGTGAGTTTGAAGAGAGCAATGCAATGGCTGCCACATGGTTGTGGGTGTGAGGAGTGTTCCAACCTGGTCTGCTGTGGGACAAGAGGGCCGGGAGGGAGATGTAGTGCTGGCTGCCTGTACACATGCCCCACTGGTAATGTTGCTAGCTACTTTTGGGGTGATTCAGAGGGAGTAAATGTTAGATCTGTGAGACATGTGTTGGGAAGAGTGTGTTGCACATGAGTGCATTTGGGCCTAGGAAGTGTAGCTTTGTAGTTTTGCAAGACAGTACATAGCAGTGTAATGGGAGACATGTGTTCGTACTTACCAGCCTCCATTCCCCCGGGTATTCCTGTGAGACTCTGGATGCAGTATGGCAAGCACCTTCTCCTCCCATTCGGTGAATGTTCGTGGTGGAATGGGAGGGCCACCGCCAGTCCTCTGAGTCAGCTCATGGTTCTTGTTGGCACGCTCTTTCACCCTGGTCTGGAGGTCATTCCACCTCTTTCTGATCTCATTCTGGGTGCGCGGGGTGGTCCCTACTGCATTGACTTTGTTGACTATCCTTGCCCACATTTGATTTTTTGTGGCTAGTGGTGTCTGTTGGACCATGCTTCCAAACAGATGTGGTTCTACTCTGATTAGCTCAACTACCATCACTGACAACTCATTGTCAGTGAATTTGGGCATCTTCTTCTGTGACATGGTGTGCGATGTGCAAATTTGGGAAAAGTGCAGTTGTGAAGGTGGTGGTGGTGGTGATGTGTGTGGAGTGTGTGTGGTTGTGAGGGTGTGATGTGTGCAAATATGCCTCTCCTTTGTGCTGTGGGGTTGGGCCCTTCAGTTGTGGAATTGTGCAAAGGATTCTGGTCAGGGAAGGGGCTGATTTTATACTCAGCTACGTGTGTGGGTCAAAATGGAGTATTCATGTCAGGTGTGTTGTGCGGGTTAACCTGGGAGTTGTATTTTTTACTTGCCATGGGGATGTGTCATTGGGGTGTGTTAGGTGTTTTTTGAGGCTGAGCCAGATTAATGGCCACACTTGGTAGCTTTGTTGTGTGGTTGCTTTCGACCGCTATTACTCTTCCGGAGCGACCGCGGCGGTCGGAATACAACAGCCCTTCTAAAGGCTCTCCCATTCATCAATTGTTGTGATCGCGGCGGTCGGAAACAACTGTTCGGTCCGCTGGCATCGCAATCGTATCCTAATTTCAAGTGTGGTCAATCCGCTGGTCGTGCGTCGGTTTTGGGTCTTTCTGCAGCACATCTGACCACAGCGGACAGATTTTCACCTGCTCCGGTCGGTCCTGGTGGAGTTTCGTGGAATCCGTCCGCCGCAGTCGGATTTTTCTGGCGGATCATCCTAATCTGACCGCCGGTTTCCCGTGGTACACGCAGACAGTTAATTTCTGCTACCACGGCGGTTGGAATGGTTTTCCGACTGCCATCCTAATCGACCCCTAAGTATTTAAACTTTACTATTCCCACTCCAAACTACATTAACTAATGAAAGGTGCTGGATACTAAATATATTTAATTTACTATACCCACTTCAATGAATAATAATTCAGTGAAGGTGCTGGACATTAAACATATATTATTTACTATTCCGACTGCAATTTATATAAAGTCACTGAACACTAACATTTTAAAAAGCACTATTCCCACTTCAAAATACATTAAGGTGCCGATTCCGATCCAGTAAAACCCGGGTACAAATGGTCGTACGGAGCGTTTTCTCCGTCCGACTCGTACCCGGGAAAAACACCTTACAAACTCGCAAGTACGAATCGTACAGAAACACCATTTCCGTACGAGTCGTAAAAAACACCGACCGGCAAAAAAATACATACAAATCTGAGTCTGGACGGCGCAGACGCGACGTCCGGACAGAGTCAGGCAGCGATTACGGACCAGCAAGTACGAGTCGTGCCTACGTCACTCCGCACGTAGCATTTTTTACGGGAGCCAAAAACTGCCGGGAAATTGAGGACGACGCGAACATGGAGCACCGGTACGCGACGGACAGCGATGGACCCCAACCTACACGTCATCCCGGCCCTCATAGCCTACCACCTCGTGTACAGAAACCGACGCAGATGCCGCAGAAGGTCAGAACAACCCCCAGGGGCAAAGGGGTGGGGTGCAAGGGGCAGGAAAGATAACCCACACCCCACAAAATACAAATACAACCTGCACAATAATTACCTCCATGGTCTGGTCACTTTGGGGGTTGTGTCCACCAATCCCACGTCCCACCACAACGGAAGTGGACGTGGACGCGTACCCGTCACCACCATAATGGTGTTACGGGTCGTACCCACGCCCCCAGAGCGTGGGTACGGTCCGTACACGCGTACCCCTACAATACCACTACAATGGTGGTACGGCCCGTACCCACGCCCCCAGAGCGTGGGTACGGTCTGTACCACCATAGTAGTGGTGATGTAGGGGTACGCATGTACGGACCGTACCCATGCCCCCAGAGCGTGGGTACGGTCCGTGCCTCCATAGTAGTGGTGATGTAGGGGTACGCGTGTACGGACCGTACCCACGCCCCCCGAGGGTGGGTACGGTCCGTACCACCATAGTAGTGGTGATGTAGGGGTACGCGTGTACGGACTGTACCCACGCCCCCAGAGTGTGGGTACGGTCCGTACACGCGTACCCCTACATCACCACTACTATGGTGGTACGGACCATACCCATGCACCCAGAGCGTGGGTACGGTCCGTACACGCGTATCCCTACATCACCACTACTATGGTGGTATGGACCGTACCCACGCCCCCAGAGCGTGGGTACGGTCCGTACCACCATAGTAGTGGTGATGTAGGGGTACGCGTCTACGGACCGTACCCACGCCCCTAGAGCGTGGGTACGGTCCGTACCACCATAGTAGTGGTGATGTAGGGGTACGCGTGTACGGACCGTACCCACGCCCCCAGAGCATGGGTACGGTCTGTAAACGCGTACCCCTACAGCCCCATTACATGATGGACACAAGGCGTACACACGCCACGGATGCCGGCGTACGGCTTGGTGCAGCACATCAGCTGTAAATTGGGGGTGGTGAATGGCCAGGAAAGCAGTGTACCACAGCAAGGGCGCAAGTGGGTGGGTGGGTGTCTATCACTCCCATCAGTGCCCAGACATATGAGGGGTGGGTGCATATTACTCCCAGCAGTGCCCAGACATATGAGGGGTGGGTGCCTATCACTCCCAGCAGTGCCCAGACATATGAGGGGTGGGTGCCTATCACTCCCAGCAGTGCCCAGACATATGAGGGTTGGGTGCATATCACTCCCAGCAGTGCCCAGACATATGAGGGGTGGGTGCCTATCACTCCCAGCAGTGCCCAGACATATGAGGGGTGGGTGGCTATGACTCCCAGCAGTGCCCAGACATATGAGGGGTGGGTGCCTATCACTCCCAGCAGTGCCCAGACATATGAGGGGTGGGTGCAGAGGACTCCCAGCAGTGGACAGAGCCATGGGGGTGGGTACAGAGGACTCCCAGCAGTGGACAGACATATGGGGGGGTGTACATCATTTTCAGATGACCACAGCTCCATGGGTCAATGTACGTATCCATAACTTAGGACAATGATGATAGTGCCATAGCAACACATCACTGACAGCAGTGTCCCACTCCCAGGAGGATGGATGTCATTCCCCCACTGCATGACACACCACATGTGGGTGTGAGGACAAATAACACATGCATACCCACCCCTGGCAGATGCAGCACAATACACACACTGAGATCATGCCACAAGACTGTATAGTCATGCCACTGCCTAATAAACTAAGAGAGCCAAAGAGAACACACACTGACACGCACATCATAGGAATGTTCAGGTGCTGGCCTAGCCACCAAGATGTTGTCTGTCACGGAAGGAAGCTGGTGGAGTTCCCACAGATACAAAGGCCACAATTGTGAGTCAGGTGTTTAAATACCCAGCAGGACAAGTACCATATGTGTACTAGGCTGGGATTACACACATGCATTGTGCGGAAAAGGGACAATGTCTCCGTGAAGGCATGGCAAAACACTCTATACATGAGTACAGTGAGTACCAAGGATGGCACAGACTATGCAGCCGGACACATTGCTGAGCAGGCATGGCCAGAGTTGAAGGGATCCATCACCAGCCAAGGATATGTAGACACAGGGCAACACAACAATTGTGCAACTCTCTGCAGGGGAGATGCCAGGTGACACAGATGAAAGAACACTCCTTGGGACAATGTCTCCAAACACAAAGAGCAGACACGACAAAGAATCTTTGCAGAGACCATGTGATGGCACACAGATACCAGGTTCCACCCCATGAGCAGCAGAGTACAACATGTCCCTGAAACATAACGCATGCCCACAACCCCAACTCCTGTAGCATCAGCATCAACATGAATACCTGAAATGCAAGACTTTCCAAACGAAAAAGAAAAGGCTTTATTCAGCAGCAAAATAATAATGTGTAAACAAGACTATTCACAAAGGCCAATGGCCAGTCCATTACATCAGTCCTTGGGGGGGGGCCACATGGCCATGCGTCTCCCCTAGCTTGCCTGCACATCACAAGACTGTGTCGTCGACTGGGGGGGGGGCATCATGTGGGGAAGGACCAGGCACCGCAGGGACAGGAAGGGGAAGGGTAGGTGTGGTGGGTGCAGGGACGGACGACTCCACCACAGGGGGTGGGGCAGCACCAAAGGTGGAGGCGAGCTCGGCGCTGCACACTTCTGCCAGTTGTTCAAGCGTCTCCCCTGCACCCGGAGAAACAACAGGCCCCAAGGAGGGGGGGGGGGGTCGGTGGGATGGGTTGCAGCGCTACTGGGGAAGGTGGTGGACGGGCTGGGGGACTTAACTCCCCTACCCGTGGAGTGCCTTGACCGTTTCCGCCCAGGTGAACTAGTGGGGCTGAGGCCCAGCCCAGCAAAGTAGGCCTCCTTCTCCGAATCTGGGGCAGGGGAGCCAAGGGGAGTGACATCGGAGGGACTAGGGAGTGAGTCATGTGGACGAGGACTGTGGCTGCATGCCTGCCTGTGTACCCCAGACCCAGTGGGTGTGCCTGCTTCCCCCTGAGTGTGCGTGTCAGGAGGTGTGCGCTTGCCCTTACGTGGTGGTGTGCTGCTTGTGTCTGGTGGGGTGCGTGTGTGTGGATGTCTTGGTGTGACTGGGACAGGCATGGTTGTGGGACTTGTGGATGGGGCAGGGGTGGGGGGGGACGCAGCGCTGCAGGTGATTTGCTACTGCCGTCAGTGTTGAGTCCATGGACCTCAGCAACCTCCGTTGGTCAGACATGATGATGACATGCCCTCCATGTACGACACCATCTGTGTCAGCAGTCTGGTGTGGCCATGGAGGACAGTCAAGATCGATGTCTGCCCAACTTGCAACTGCCGCTGAATGTCCACAGACTCGGCAGCGAGGGCAGTAGGGGGGACAGGGGTAGGGGGTGCGGTGCCTGGCACAAAGGAGACATGTGGGCGCCTAGCACGGACAGAAGGGACCCGAGCAAGTGGGAGGGCGGTGATGGGAATGGAGGGGGCGGCGAGAGATGTACTGCTGCTTTCAGCTGTGGGAGCAGCCTCCACCCTCTCTGGGAGCTCAGCCTCGGACCTGTCTGCCTCGTAGCCTGTGTTGGTACTGGGCAGGTCCTCCGCCTCAATCCCCTCGCCCTCCATGCCACTGGATTCCACCGACTCCTCAGCAGTGGTGGCACCACTGCTCGATCCCTCCTCGACGTCCGTGCCGGTGTCTCCCTCGGTGTCCTCAGATGATGCTGTGGGCAAGGTGAAGAGACAGGAAAAAATCAGTCACCTGTATACATCTGACACATGAGTCCAAACAAAATAGGCAACACTGCATATCAGGAAAGGCATCATGAGTCACATCTAGGATACTCCCCACATATGTAAGGCCTGCACTCCCCAGTTGGTTGACGCACCATGCCACTTGGATAAAAATAAAATTAGGACACAACAGCAAATAACTTGAAATCACAAGATCATGAGAAGCTAGTGTCTGGGATCAGTTGAGCACAGCGAGACTATGAAGGCATGCCACCACTTGTTCACTGTGAAACAAACAGTATTGTTGCAACGAAGGCCAAAGACCACATGCCAATGCAGAAGGTGTCCCCACACTCAGAGACCTGTGAGTACTTTTGACACCCCAAAGCAATACATTGTGACTCCTGGAGATTCACAACCCTTTACATAATGGACATGTCTAGCATGTGTGAATGTGGCACTCTGTGAACACAACACACATGTGTCTGTATAGCAGAAGTCACACAAGGAGGTGCACACCAAACTACATGTACACAGTCATTGTCTGAGCTGCCAGACTCATTCAAATGAGCCACTGTTAGGCAGAAATGGCGTATCAGTAAGTACAAATACATGGCACCAGGGTGGTCTGGATGACTTGACACTCGTAAGTTGGTATCAGCAACAACCAAGGCCGAACCCAATTGCTAGCACACTGTGGAAAGATGTATATGTATGAACTCCAAACAAGTTTTGTTCAAACTGTGCCTTACTGTAAAATGTGCCAGCATGTCCCTGGAAAGTGTAAAGGTGGTGTCTTGTGCACTTCCTTGGGAGACATCTGGCATGCAGGCACATCATTGTCCTTCACAACAAAACAACAAGGTCACGCATATGAAACATTGAGACATGTTGACAGGTGTGGTGAGTGCCAATGGACATTTTCTCTGTGTAACAACTTGAATCATGTCATTTGTCACATGGCTATCCGTCACCTGATCACACAGTTGGCTACACATATGACCTACTGACTGTCATCTGGAGTGGCACACATGTCCACACCCAGGACAATGCATAAGCTAATGGGCCTGCAATTGTGTAGCAAAAAAGCCTAGCTGTACTGTGGATTGCCCCTCATGGCAAGGCAGAATGTACCCACAGATGTCAGCACACAAAGTCACAACTGTGTAGCATCTGAACCACACACAGGTGGCAAAAATGTACAACCAGGATACATGATTGTCAAAAACTGACACTGGCAATGACGCACGAACATTAAGCACTGGCCAACATCACGGGGGCACTGCACGATGACTGTCTGTACTACGACTCATCCCACACAAGTCAGAACTGGCAATGAAACATCAGGGTTGAACATGTACGCCCCTCCCGCACACACCCACCCATACCTGAGTCAATGTGACTGATACCGATCAAGAAGTGACACCTCTTATTCAGGGTTACAATAACTGTGCTTGAAAACTAGCTTCATTAACACGACATCACCTTGAAGGGCTGGCAAAACATATTGGCCTGAAACAAACATCAACAGATTGTTGTGAATAGCCACACAGGCACTGCCCAGTGTGAGTATGCACAAGCAAACTGGTGTATCCCTGTCCAGTGGACAAATGTATCACACATGTGAAAAATACAACCTAGGCCAGGGAACAATGCCACAGAGGCAGAGCCATGATGTACCCACAGTGAATGTGCACAGTGTTGGATGACACACATGAGTAGGAGGGCAGGCTGTGTCAGGGGACTGTAGTGTGCACACTGCTCCATGGTCCTGGAATCAGCTGCCTGTCGCAGGAGCAACCGTCCCGGCACTAAGCATATGTCCCACTCATGCACATCATGTCTGAGGCCACAACATTGGTAATGCATGCTGCAAGTCTGTTCATTTGAACCCTCACACTCCTATGTTGAGACTCAGCATCAGTGCCAACAATTAAGCAGCCCAAAATGACCAAACAGGACAGGGCACAGGCAGACCACCCCCACACATGATGCTGAAAGCAGTGTGCACCTTGATAAACTGGCAGCCTAGATGACCATGTGCAATAGTGATGGCACACAGACCAGGTAACACATGTCAAGGAGGGGAAGGGAGGAAGAACAGCACAGGTTGACTTTGGGGAACTGGATATGCACTGCACATATATAGCCTGGCAGTGTATCCAGGTGACTGAGCAGATCAAAAAGCTGGCGACACACAACAAACACACATGTACCTACCCCCTTCCTGCTGCTGTAACTCCCGTATCCACCTATCCAGGTCAGGGAAGACCACCGCCAGGACACGCCGCATCTGGTGGGTCAGGCGCCGGCGCCCGCCATGCTTGCGAGGCTCCTCCTCCTTCAGCATGACCCGGGCGATCCTCCGGGTCCAGCACCGGATGTCCTGCCATCTCTTCCTCACTTGTGGCAGGCGCCGCCTTCGACCCTCCTCCGATTGTACGGCCTTGACGGCATCCTTCCAGATCTTCCTCTTGTGATAGGTGGATACCTGTGTGGATGACAAAGTGGGACAACATCACTACACCTGCACCATGTTACAGAGACACACATTTGAACATCTTTGATCTGTTGAACAGGGCATAGTAAGCTGGCAAGTAATAGCACCTTAGTCATAGGGACTTTTTCCACTGTGGGCGCACCAATGCACAACATGGCATAGTAAGTGCACAGGTGGCATGAGGGGTGCGAAACAATCCCTGGTCATGGCACACACTGTGCATCCCAAGCAACAGAAGGCTGATGGACAGCACCGAAAATCAGTCACATGCCCCAGGCCACTGACAAAACCTCAGCAGAGTACACAGACACACACAGGCACACATCAATCACCTGCCATGGCCAACTGCGGATGCACACCTCACTCTGCACATGTGCCACTTGCCAGGGGGGGTCACAGGTGTGGGGCTACCTCAGCAAGTCAGACACACAGCACGGCTTACTTCACACATCATATGGATTGAGCAGTTGCCTCCTCCATGCAGCTGTGGTGCAACACTCCACATGGACACTCACCCACATGACAAGGAACATTCACACACATCAATGTCCAGGGGGCGTACACATCATTTGGACACTCTCACCACTCTTACCACAGCTCCACTCAACTCTCACACACATCTGTGGGTGCAGTCACCTGTCACACCGGGGTGACCACTGAATCACCGCAGGACAATAGAACAAGAATGCCCAAGAGGATTAGGCTGGCGGAATGTGCCATGCACTATGCAGTGAATGTCACAGTAAGCACAATGCAAGTGAGGAGTGCACACATGAACTACATCAAGCCCTGCATGAGAGACATAAGCCCCCCCTCCCTGGGACCCACTCTAACCAACCTTGCATGTCTGTCACACCTGGCCACAATGCCAGAAGTGACAGACACAAGAAAGGTGCACAGGCAAAGATAGTGGAGTCAGCACTCACCTGCTCCCCTGGTCGACCATACAGCATGGGGTACTGTGGGAGGATCACATCCAGCAGGGCCTCGTTCTCCTCCTGGGTGAAAGGCTGGGCCCTCTCCACAGTCCTTGACATGGTGCCAGAGGGAGACAATACAGCAGCAGTGGTATCGACGGACATGTTGTGCAGGAAGTGCCCTCTCATGGGTCCTGGCTGCCTTATATCTGCCTTGCTGGGCTATTTCATTTACAGGAGGACAGAGTGATTGCATCCTACGTTTCCTCCAATCCCTTTAAACAGACACCAGTGACAGCCTTTGCATCTTTCGACTTTGCAGCATGATGTCAAGTCAACAACCACTTTGCAACATTGTTAAATGTGGCCAACTGATTTTTCCAAACCACATGATGTTCAATTTTGAACGTGAAACTCGGTATCCATGACAACCTGCATGCATTTAGGCCCTAATACTTGTCCCTCATGTGTCCCCATTGTAATTCTTAACTCCCCACACAGGTACGGCGCTTTTCGCACGTACCCCTAGGGCACCATCATTACAGTGATACGGGCCGTACTCACGCGTGTTCCTGGCCGTACACGCGTGAGTCCGTGCCTATCACTAGGACCTACGGTACCCCCAACTATAGTGATATGGGCCGTACTCACGCGTGTACGGCCCGTACACGCGTGAGTACGTGCCTATCACTAGGACCTACGGTACCCCCAACTATAGTGATACGGGCCTCACGCGTCAGTACGGCCCGTATCACTATAGTTGGGGGTACCGTAGGTCCTAGTGATAGGCACGTACTCACGCGTGTACGACCCGTACACGCGTGAGTACTGCCCGTATCACTATAGTTGGGGGTACCGTAGGTCCTAGTGATAGGCACATACTCACGCGTGTACGGCCCGTACACGCATCAGTACGGCCCGTATCACTATAGTTGGGGGTACCGTAGGTCCTAGTGATAGGCACGTACTCATGCGTGTATGGCCCGTACATGCGTCAGTACGGCCCGTATCACTATAGTTGGGGGTACCGTAGGTCCTAGTGATAGGCATGTACTCACGCATGTACGACCCGTACACGCGTGAGTACGGCCCGTATCACTATAGTTGGGGGTACCGTAGGTCCTAGTGATAGGCACGTACTCACGCGTGTACGGCCCATACACGCATCAGTACGGCCCGTATCACTATAGTTGGGGGTACCGTAGGTCCTAGTGATAGGCACGTACTCACATGTGTACGGCCCGTTCACGCGTGAGTACGGGCCCTACACACGCCCTCAGACCGTGTGTACTGCCTTTCACAGCTTACACTGGTGATAGGAGGCGCACACGAAAGGAATGGAGGCGTCAGCCTCGCACAAGGCTGTACATCAAGTCATTGTCAGTGCAGTCCTTCATGTGCAGGGCCTAGGTGTGTCAGGCAGTGATGTGGCACATGTCTCCTCATGTTGTGGCACAATAGATGTGTGATGAGCTGTTTACACATGTCATGTGTGATGGGGCACTACGTGGCACACTTCCCATTCACACTTTGCACATGTGTGCATGTAGGACACACGTGTCAAGCACTGCATCACTGGTATGGCACAGTCAGCAACACCCGCAACTGTCCCCTGATGACAGGTACACGGATAATTACACCTCACATGTGACTCCCAGCGTGCCACGATGTGACTATGTCAAGTGTGTGTCATGTGTTCCCATGAGCGGTTGGTGTTCCGTCAAATCCATCTGCTGTTGCAGCATCCAACATGTGTCTGTGTGCATATGTGCATGACACACATATATGCACACCATGCCACATGTGGACTCACACGTTACATGTGTCATGATGGTTCGAAGATGACTCCCTGACATGAGGCAATATCTGCATTCTCTCAATGTCTGTGTCATCAGTTTTTGACATGTACCCCTTCATGGTAATGTGTGTTGTCTGTCCTTTTCAAGATTACATGTGACCTGTGCGTCTAGACTCCCGCCAGCTCGCTCTATGAGATGACATCCTTCAAATGCTGATATGTGGATGTCTGTCACTCCTGTAATGCGTCTGGCTTTTCACTTACACTGGCCCACAGCTAGTTTCATGGCATGTCGTGTTGACCTTGAGCACCCACGTGTGTAGCTGACTCTTGGTAGGAGTATCACCTGGCTGCCATACGTGGCCTGGATGCATTGCACAGAACAGACTGTGTATGTAGCATATGTGTATTAGCTGTTGGACATGTGCTCTGTTCATTGACATTTGTGTAGTGATGTACTCAATCTTCGTTATTGATTCCAAATTTCTGCAGGGTACCGCCTCTCCCTCGACCAATGCCAGACTTGGCTACCATGAGGGAACGTGACTGTATACGCCGCTACCGCTTCTCACAACCGTTGATTGACAACTTGACCGCAAGGCTGGCACCACACCTCCAACCGCTACACAGGTATCCTACTGCACTGACACCCAAGAGGAAGGTGATGGCAGCCCTACATTTCTTTGCCACGGGTACGTTTCAATTGACCATAGCTGATGTAGGTGGCATGTCCCAGACCATGTTCAGCCGTGTCCGTGTGTTAGAGGCCATGTTGTTACACCTGGATGAATTTATACATTTTCCAACTCGTGAGCAGTTGACAGGTGTCAAGGGTGAGTTCTATGCCCTGGGACGGATGCCCCATGTCATTGGGGCCATTGATGGGACACATGTGGCTTTGGCACCACCACAGGCACAGGAGGTAGCCTTTCGTAACCGCAAGCATTACCACTCCATCAATGCCCTTGTGGTATGTCTTGCTAACATGCTGATATCCCATGTCTGTGCCCGTTTTCCAGGATCAGCACATGATGCCTACATCATGAGGCGTAGCAGGGTGCCTGAAATGATGCTGCAGCTGCGCAACGAACGTGCATGTCTTGTTGGTGGGTTTACTTTGTTAGTCCAGTGTTTTGCGGTATCTCAATATCTTACTGCTTCTCCTGACCCACTTCTGCCCATGATGTTTCCATGTAGGGGACTCTGGCTATCCCAACATGCCATGGCTGATGACGCCTCTCCGCAACCCCAGAACTGCCGCAGAACACTGGTACAACGACACCCATGGGCAGACGAGGCGCGTTATTGAGAGGACGTTTGGCCTCCTGAAGAGCAGATTCCGGTGCCTCCACAAGACCGGCGGCGCCCTCCCATATGCCCCGGTGAAGGTCTGCAAAATCTTCCTTGTGTGCTGCATGCTGCACAACATGGCAGTGGAGAAGGCCGTGCCACTCATCCTGGATCCCGATGAGCAGGATCATCCACCCGTGGAGGATGAAGGGCTTGGGCACCGGGCAAGTGAGGATGAGGAGGAGGATGAGGATGAGGACATCCGGAGTCAGCTTATCCGCAACTTCTTCTCATGATGGTGAGTCCCTGTGTCTGAGTGTGCACGCTTAGAGCCTTGTGTGGCATGTGTTGCAATGTGTGTGTCGAGCTGACTGTGTGCTGAGTGACTTGGAGGTGTGTTCTGATGTGTCATTCAAGTGATGATGTCAATCCACACATTTTTGCGGGAACACAAAAATCATTAATAGCATGGCGACAGCATCATTCCTGTAGAGTACATGTACATGTCTGCGGATTACTAGCTCTTAGCTGACTTGTTGTGTGTCTGTCCTCCCCAGGTTCCTGCGGCTGTCGTCTGCTCATGTCATCATTGCCGTCCTGCTATTCCTCATGAGTATTGCAACGTGTGCTGGATCAGAGTGACATGCACAGACATGGTGAACATTCATTTGAGGTAAGGAGTGCAGCAAGGCGTTTTGTGGGTGGTACGTGTTTGTGATTTGTGGGGACTGCTCCTGTGCATGTTGTGTTACCATGCATACATGTCGACTCACCATGGGCCACATGACGTGTTGCATGGCTCCCATGAATTGATAGTCACCCTTCCTGACAGTCATCTGTCATGGATTGTGAATTCTGATGAAGGCATCAATGTGTGTATAACGTCCCTCAGGAACATACGGGATGCTAATGGTGGACATGGTGTGGGACATCCCCATGACAGCCTCAATGGGGAATTGCAGTGGTGTTAGGCTCAACCCCTTCACTTGTGTGCCAGCTCTGTAGGATTTACCACATCTGTGTGTTGAAGGGGGTGTCCAGTGTAGGTCACACATGTTCAGCCAAATGACCTGTGAGTCTGTTCCAATGGTTGCATTTCCATTAGTGTGAGGCTGAGTAATAAAGGTGTTCGTAACACTCCAAGGTGCCTCATCTCTGTCAATGCAGGTCTCTTGCCACTTAGCATGCGGCATATCTGGCATACTTGTTGTAGATAATGCATAGGAGTCCATGTGTAGTTTAGCGACATGCATGCAGTTGCTCATGGATTAGGCTCCCGATTGGGCATGTAGTACATGGTCGTGTATTTTTTTTTGCTAGGTCGACCACACAATGGGCCATCAACAGCTGCTGAGGGTGTGTCTCCTGTGCGCAGGCCGGCCTTCAGTTTCCTGATCCGCTGTAATGGCTCTTTGGTGATTGTGCATGCATTGTCGCTGGGTGTGACACTGGACACTCCTTACTTTACACCCGCGCCTGTTGCAGTTGTCCTTCTGACATCCTAGTCTTTGTGTGCAAAATGTGGCATATTGAAGGGAGATGGCGCCTGCTGCTGCGGGCCCTGCACAAGCACCCAGTGGCCACACACACAAGATGGTGTGCATCATGTTTGGCTGGCTCACATATGCCATGCTAGTCCACAGCATCTGTACCTCTTGCTGCAACGCCCTCTGCATTATGCACTTGATCCACAGATGGATCCATTCCAAGTAAAGACAGACCATCCCCCAGATCCATGGCAACATCCGTGTCAAAAACTGCCCTGCCCTCTACGGAGCAAGTACATCCAAACTCCCAGGAAACTGGTCCACTTCCACGGGGCATCTGTACACCTCAGCTTCAACACCCTGCGCCCCAGCCACCTCACCGTCCAGCATAGATAGCTGCAATGGATCACTGTCTGCTGCAGGATGACCT
The DNA here is from genome assembly GCF_964204655.1 of Triturus cristatus. NCBI lineage: Eukaryota > Metazoa > Chordata > Amphibia > Caudata > Salamandridae > Triturus > Triturus cristatus. The sequence continues at coordinate 1,400,756,020 of NC_140589.1, forward strand.
CCACACTCTCCACCCACACTCAGGAGGCAGTCCACAAACCCGACCCCACACCAACCTTGTACGTCTGTCATCCTAGATCCCGTTGGGCCATCTCCGTGCATCCAACCTTGCCCTGGGCACCGTTCTTCACATCCACCATACTCCAGCATACAGGACATTGTTCTCCCACCTGGCCACACATACCTGGGACTCCCTCCCCGGGTACCTCCACATGAGCCATGACCCCTACGCCTTGATGATAATCTCCCAAATAGGTCTCTCCGCACAGTTTAGCAAGCACCCCCTCAGCAGCCAGAGGCCATCACAGGTGAATGTTGTGCTCCATGCCTACATTGTATGATACCTTGTGACCCATGTGTGTCCTGTACCAGACTCTGATCTCAGGGTATGGATGGCTGGAGTTAGTTCAACACTCAGGCATAGTTAGACATTTCCACACACATATGTCGTTGAATAATGCCAAATGACAGCAACATCTCATGTGCAGAAAATTAAGATTTTATTTTTGTTGGGGTGAGTCTTTTGGTAGATGTGCTAAGGTGCACTACCGGGGGAATAGAATCCAAAGTTCACAGGGGGAGATGGCATCCTTGTCAGTTGGAGTCATCAGAGTCCAGACCACAGTGTTGGTCATCATTGGTCAGACTGTGACCAGCAAGTCCATGTGGCAGAGAATGTCATTGCGTGAGGTGCTGCTGTTGCGCCAGAGGGCCAGGTGCCAGGCCAGGTGACCTGGGAGATGGGGATGGTCCACTGACTCTCACGGTCTTTTACGTGGACGACCCACCTTCCTCCGGGGACCCTCAGATGCAGGCCTTGACGATGTTAGGGACGCTCCGTCAGACGAATCTTCCTCCTCCTCGTCCCTCCCTGTGTCTGGTGCAGGTCTACGCCTGGTGGTACAGGGAGGGTTTGCCAGGCTTTGGGCGATCTGACGGAGTGATTGGCTCACGTCCCTGTGCACCGCCAGGAGCTCAGCCAGTCTTGCCTCCATCCGTCCTTGGTGTTGTTGATGACTGGCATGATGCTCGACCTGCAGGTTCTTAATCTCATCGAGGGCCCCCTGCATCCCGGAAAGTCTGGACACGACCTGGTCGATGTCTCTAGTGTCACGCCGGTATGAGTCCAGGATGTTGCGTATGTGTGACATACCGGGGTTCTGAGCTGGCTGGTCAGGTTCGCGCCTCCGCCTGCCTCCACTCTCACCACCCCTGCCCACTTGAGCCTGGCCTGCCCTTGTGGGCACATCGGGTCTACGGGACCCCTGAAGGATGGCATTTGCAGGGTTGCCTGCCTCCTCCTGGGTGCCCGCAGAACATTGTCCCTCCTGGTCAGACTGGCTCTGTTGTTCAGTGTGAGCAGGGCTCCTGGGTGTGTCCTGGGATGTGGCAGGAATGGGGGTGGTGGTTGGCACAGATGTACCTGACGCAGGTGCTGCAGGTGCTTGGGCACCAGAGGGGCCAGGTTGGTCGGGGTCATCCACAGAATGGTGAGAGTCGTCGCTGCCGGTGGGATCGTCTTCACGTGGAGCCTGGGACAGTGATTCTTCCCCCCCAGTGTTGGGGGGAGATCGACGACGTTGCCCTGTGTGCGAGAGAGACAATGTAAATGGTGTTTCCTGCCACATCTATGTTTCATACATATTCAAGTTGACACAGTTCCTCCAGGTAGTTGGTTGTCCCTAGCATTCCTCTCAATGTCCACTTGGGTATGGGTATGTTGCGGGGGACATATTGGGATGTTCTCCTGAGTGTTTGACCTGTAGATTGGTGGCTCTGATGCTTATTTGGCTCTGGATTGGTGTAGTTGTGTCACATGTCCATTGTGGGAGTGTGTAAATCCGTTGCCTGCCTCGGGGGTGTGTGCTTGTGTTAGGGGGGGGTGTGACCGGGCGTGCTGTCGTGTGTAGTGTGAGTTGTCATTGGGTCTCCCAGGTGATGTGTCTGTCCCCTCATGGTGCATGCTGGCATGACAGTGAGTGTGAGTTCCTGTGCTAGATACCTGTGCTTGTGGAGTTGGAGTTTGAGTGTACAGTGGTCCCAGGAGGGCCTTGTGCTGCATACAGCAGGGCCCAGTGTCAGCTACCTTGTCAGTAGTTTGCCAGTCCCTGTGCATTGTGCATGGGTATGTACCTATGCCATATGGGCTGAGGGCATTGTTGTCTGCGTCTCATTTCCACAATGTGTTGTGTGGGGCCCACCCTCCCAGCCATCCAGTCTTGTGTTTGTGGTTGTTGTAGCCTTGGACATGGCCTTGCCTTGATTTGTGAAGGGTGCATGGAGACGTTAGTGGCATGAGCGTGGTTTGTGAGTGTGGTTGTGTGCGGTGAGTGCTTGGGGGAAGTTGCGTGCATTTGGTGTATATGTTGTGTGGACCCCATTGCCCCCATGTTACGTAAGTTGTTTGTGTACTCACCAGGCTCTGCGACTCCTTCCACTCCGTGTACTCCCACCGGCGGTAGCAGGGCCATCACCTTCTCCTCCCAGGGATGGTAGTGTACGGGTCTGCGGGGCGGCCCACCTCCAGTGATGTTAGTCTGGGCATATTCTTCATTCATTTTCCTCTTGACCGCCCGTACCACCTGGCTTGGCATTCATGCCTGGTCCTTCGGACGGGCGCAACAGCATTTATCTTGTCGACAATCCTCTGCCACATGGCAGATTTTGCAGATATGCTGGTCTGTCTGACCAATGTTCCAAACAGCTGTGGCTCGACTCTGATGACTTCGTTGACAAGGAGCTCGAGCTCCGCCGTAGTGAACTTTGGATTCTTGTCTGTGGGCATGGTGTGGGGTGTGGGTGTGGATGGTTGTGGGTGTGTGGGTGTATATGTGAGTGTGTGTGTGTGTGTGAATGTGAAGAGGGGGATGTTTGTGGTGGAGGTTGTGTGAAGGTGTGTGAGTGAAGGTGTAGTCAAGGTATGAGTCATGTGGAGTTGTTTGTGTGTGGGTTCTGGCAGCAGTGGGTCTGTTGCAAAGGCTCATGGGTTGTGTGTGTGGACCCTTTTTATTGGTCCATTTTTGGGTGTGGCTGTGTTTGAATTTTGGTGGGTGTGTTATAAGAGGTGGTTGTGATTTGGGGCCTCTTTTTGGCTGTTTGGATGTTATAGGTCAGTCATTGAGATGTATTTTGTCGTGTGGCTGTGTTTGGTGGTGTTGTGCGAGTCGAATTGACCCTCCTTGTGCTGTTTTACAGTGTCCTGGTTCTGTATGAGTCTTTTTCGCGTAGGTGCGATCCGTACATACGCGATGCTGGGTGTGGGTGCTGGGGTACGGTGTTGGAGTGCGGCGCGTACATGCGGTGGGGGTACGGTGCGTACACGGGCGGACCTGGGGTACGGCGCGTGCATGCGGAGGTACTGCGCGTATAGGGGGGGGGGCGGCGCGTACATGGGGGGGTGCAGTGCGTACATGCGGTGGGGGCAGGGGGTACGGTGCGTACATGCGGTGGGGGAGGCAGGGGGTAAGGTGCATACAGGCGGTGCTTGGGTCCAGTGCGTACATGTGGCGGGGGGCAGGGGGTACGGTGCGTACATGCGGTGGGAGGGCGGGGGTTCGGTGCGTACATGCGGTGCTGGTGTACGGTCCGTACATGCGGTGCTGGGGTACGGTGCGTACATGCGGTGCTGGGGTACGGTGCGTACATGCGGTGAGGGACAGGGGGTACGGTGCGTACATGCGGTGGTGGGGCAGGGGGTTCGGTGCGTACATGCGGTGCTGGGGTACGGTGCGTACATGCGGTGCTGGGGTACGGTGCGTACATGCGGTGAGGGGCAGGGGGTATGGTGCGTACATGTGGTGGGGGGGCAGGGGGTACGGTGCGTACATGCGGTGGGGGAGGCAGGGGGTAAGGTGCGTACAGGCAGGGCTCGGGTCCGGTGCATACATGCGGTGGGGGGCAGGGGGTACGGTGCGTACATGCGGTGGGAGGGCGGGGGTTTGGTGCATACATGCGGTGCTGGTGTACGGTCCGTACATGCGGTGCTGGGGTACGGTGCGTACATGCGGTGCTGGGGTACGGTGCGTACATGCGGTGAGGGGCAGGGGGTACGGTGCGTACATGCGGTGGGGGCAGGGGGTTTGGTGCGTACATGCGGTGCTGGGGTACGGTGCATACATGCGGTGCTGGGGTACGGTGCGTACATGCGGTGAGGGGCAGGGGGTATGGTGCGTACATGCGGTGTGGGGGGCAGGGGGTACGGTGCGTACATGTGGTGGGGGAGGCAGGGGGTAAGGTGCGTACAGGTGGTGCTCGGGTCCGGTGCGTACATGCGGTGGGGGGCAGGGGGTATGGTGCATACATGCGGAGGTACGGCGCGTACATGCGGGGGTGATGCGCGTACAGGGGGGACAGCATGTACAGTTGCGGGGCTGGGGTACAGTGCGGACAGGCTGGTGTATGGTGCTGACAGAATTGGGGGTGGGGGGGCTGTACGGCTCGTACACGGGCATAGGTTTACCCGTGTACATGTGTGCTACTGCATTAGCTCCATACGGGCCTTTTTCCGTGCGATTGTGTATTCGGACGGACGGTCGGGATCGTACTTGCGCATTCGGACTTGTGTTTTACGATTTGCACGTACAAATGTCTGGCTCACTCTCGTACACTTTTCCCGATGATATTCGGACGTAAAAAATTTCCGGCGCACTCTCGTAGACTTTTCCCGATGCTATTCGTAGATATTTTTCGCGTACAGATCGTACTTGGCCGTTTGTACGGTACTTGTACGACTCATACGTAAAAAAATACGGATACGAGTCGTACGGTATTTTTTTTTACTGGATCGGAATCGGCACCTAAATCTGTAAAAGTGCTGCACACTTACAATATATATTTTACTATCCCCACTATTAAGGGGCCGATTCCGATCCGGGTCGGAAGGGGACCGAACGTGATCCGGCCGGAAAAACTACGAGCCGTACTCGTGTTTTCCAGCCAACTCGTACAGCTGTACGAGCGAGCAAGTACGATGCGAGCTACGTGAAATTCACGGACCGAGTCATTTCCGGGTCCGAACCGCTCCGTATGTCTCGGTCGGAAGCTAACCATGGTGTGCAATGGATGCGATTTACGACCGAGCCAGTACAATGCACGCGTCGGACAGCCTGTGCGAGCCGGAGTGTCTGGCTCGCAAAACGTCCGGGTGGTTGCCTTTGGGGGTCCACGTCGGACCCCCTGACACCCGCAGCCCTACGACTTGGACACAGGGGAAACCCATGGGTCTCCCCAACACAGACATGGACGGTGCGAATGGCACCGACACGTACCCACTGTAGGGGGCGCACTTGTACTTCTATGGTAGTCCGACCGAACCGAGTCCGGCAGCATACGGCCACATCGTACTCGCTCGGTCGGACTGCAGGCCTCCGGCTCGCTCGGAAAACACTCCGGATCCGGCTCGGTCGAGGGCTTTCCGACCCAGATCGGAATCGGCACCTAAATATATACAATAATAAAAATTACTGTACAAAAAATATATAATATGCTATTCCCATTATAAATTATATAAACTCTTAAATATTAATACACACATAAAGTATCTATTTTACTTTACAAAAATATAAATTGTATAATAGAAATATATATTTATAAAAACTGTATGTTTAAAGTGATAACAAATCTAAATTATACTATCCAAATATTTTCCAAAATATTTATACAAATATAAAATAAAACACTTCATTAAACAAAATTGTACACAATACTCACAATCTTTACTCTCAATAATATTAATAAAAATGATTTTTTTTAAATAATAATTTATCATATTTAAATAATTCAATATTTACTTCAAACAAAATATGTTAATTTATAAGCACTATAAACTAAATATAGCAGTAGTAAATTAATAAAATGTTAATATTAATAAAATATGTAATCCTAAGTATACCATAAATAATTTACATAATTAAAAAAAAATACAGAAATATTGCACTCATAAATTTTTCTACATTTAGAAATGTAATTTTGTAATTTTAAATAAAAGTGTATTAAATACTTTAATAAAAATGAAATAATCTTACCAAATATTCACCAAATAATCACTCTCGTGAATTTAATTTTTTTATTTAATTTCAATATTTAATAATTGTCTTTAAAATAAAAAAATTCAATATACTACCCACCATTATCCCATATTAACACTACATTCCACTATAGAAATATTTCCAAATTTAAAAAAAAAAAAATGTAAAATGTAAAAAGTAAAAATTAACTTTTTTACAACACTACCCACCCTTATCCCCTATTATCCCAACATCCGCTCCAAAAATAATATTATAAATTATTAAAATAATTTTAAAATGTATTAAATATTCACTCTCCATTTTTTCAAACACGCCCCACCCTTATCCCCTATTAACCCAACATCCTGCTCCTAAAATATATTACAAATTATTAAAATATTTTTAAAAATGATTACATTTTTACTCTCAATTTTTTAAAACACTCCCCACCCTTGTCCCCTATTAACCCTGCTCCTAAAAATATATTACAAATTATTCAAATATATTTAAAATTGATACATTTTTTACTCTCAATTTTTTAATACACTACCCATCGTTCTCCCCTATTAACCCGCTCCTAAAAATTATTATACAATTTATTTATTTTAAAAAATATATATATAATTTAAAAACATTTAACAATATAAAAAAATTACTATATCGATATATTTTACTACCGATATTTTTGTCATCTATTTTTTTTACAACGAAATTTTTTACAACACACAAAATCGATATTAAATACATAGATATGTTTTTGAAAGATATTTTTAACTTTCAATATTTTGCACTCGATATTATGTCTAAACGATATTATGTGCTCGACATTATGACTACTTACGGGCCAGCACTTGTTTGGCAGTGTAGGTTGTTCCAGGGAATCCTCCAATCTCCTGACTTGATGACTTTCACCGCCAGCTTTATGTAACAATCAGTTTGGTGGCTTCAATTATTGCTCTCAGTGACATTGGTAATGGTCTGGATTGTTCCACTACAGCATTTGCATATTCTTTAATGTCAACGGTGATCATTTCTTCTTCTGTTGCGCAAGGCGGGAAAAGAAATCTGCAGGGTTCTGAGTTTCCGGCTTGTACATGATGGTGAACTGGTACTTTTGGAGTTGCAGAATCTAATTCTATATCCAAGGTCAACTGTTGAGGTCAAGTGTTATTCTTGCTTGATGGCTAGGTTCGGGAAGCGCTTGCCCATGCCTATCCTTACGGCACCTGGCTACTTCAACTTCCTGCTTACCAAAATTGAGGATACCGAGGGGTAGGGCCTTCCACTGTTTCGATGATGTCTGCTGCCTCTTACTTCTTCAGCTGTTCCTCTACTTCAGAACAGAGATGTAAAGCCATAGACAGTGGGGCAGGGCCACTGACTGGACAGATCGGTCAATGGCCACAACATCTTCTGCTTCAAGCACTGTATTGCAGGAATAAGGTCAGGAATTCTTCCAGCAACTAATCCAGACTGTGCATATGCTGACCATAAACTGTATTTGTTGAATTCTTTCAACAGTCTGACAACTGAGCAGCCAGTGGCTTGTTTAGGGATGTATATATTGTTGTGAGTGGAACGCCCTTCATAACTGATATAAGTTGCAAACATGCTGGCCAGCAGGAAGTGTTGGCACTGCAGTATGCATATATCTTCACGCTGTTTACTCGGAGTTTGGGTTTCTTGTCTATAGTCTCAAAAACTCATGATGTTTATAGACACCCCAGTGTCAATTACGTCCTCAGGGTCTGTTCCTCTTGTTGCACTGTGCACTTTGGAGTGGTCCTTGCCTGAGAGTAGAATGGCTTCACCACCTGAATGACATTTAGAGTACCTTCCTTTTTATCATCGTCCACGTCTTCATCTTCCAGAGTGCTCAGCGGGGGTTCTATGGTGTTCACAAGGTTCTTTTGGTTGGTTTTTGGCTCTGGGGTTGACTGACACACCGTGGCATCATGATTCATTTAACCGCATTTGAAACACTTCTTGCTCATGGCAGGGCATTCTCCTGTGTGCGGGAATGGGCCACCACACCATTGGCTTCCCAGGGTGTTAGGAAACAGGGTGTTTTGCAGGTGTCCATCCACTATTTGCCACCATTTGGACTATTGGATACTGGTTTTCGACTCTGACAGTGCACTGAAGCCTGCTAACTAGGATCCAGTGCCAGTGCTCTTTCCCCAGAAGTGACATGTGTATTTAGCATCTCCAATTGACAAGGACTTTACCCCCCCGCCCTTATAAGTCCCTAGTAAGTCTTACTGTGGCACCCAGGGCAGGGGTGGTAAAGGGGTACTCAGGGCTGCAGCACTGGTTGTGCCACCCTGAAGTGACACAGGTAAACAGTTGACAGCAGGCCTGCCATTGCAGACTGCAGGAACCGTGTTCACTGCTCCATTTTGATTTTGTCCTAACCATGGGTGACAAAGTCACAGCATTTCTTTTGGTATATGTCAGTCACCCCTATAGAAGTTCTCTTCAGCTCAGGAGGCAGGGTGAAATATATTAAGAGTGTAGACATGTAAGTGCAAGCGTATATGTCTCTATATTGATTTTACCATTAAAGTTCACTATAAGTGATAGGCGGTCCATGGGATAACATGGGACATGCACCCAAGCATACCCGGGTTGGAAGCTCCCTTACGGTAGCACCTAAATATGTCAGGTTTGATGTCAAACAACATGCCTTCTCTCCCCTGACATGGAACTGGTGTCAAAGGAAGGCTGGCATGCAAACAGGTGACTACCTAGCACTTGCCCACATGGTTACCCTAGTTGACATGTGCTTTGGGTGACAAGCCAGCATTTTCTCAACTCAGCTACCGTCAAGACAGACTTCTGACCTCCTGCCGGGCAGTGTGAGCACTCCGGGAGTCAGAACAAAGGTGTGGGCAGGAAGGAGGTCACACCTTCCTCCTCCCAAGCAGGGGTAGTGAAGTGACACATCAGAGCAGTGCGCTTCAAAGCTGCACCGCCTCTGATATGCATCTGGGCTGTTCCCCTGAGGAGGACACAGCCCCTTGCGCCCCAGATGCACTTGGACCAAGGCAAGGTGGTAAATTGGGTATGCAGGAGGTGTACACCTCCATGAAGGCTGGCCACACCTCCAGCGTGAGCAGCCTGATCTTTAAACCTAAAGATGATTTCTGCAATCTTTAGGAGGGCAGAAATAGTGAGCTCTGGGTAGTAAAGCAGTGCTTAATTTCTGCAGGTGGTATCCGGTGCTCAGCACTGTCACTTACTTTACAGGGCCGGGGCTATAAAATGTTTCCTTCGTCAGTGGTGGGGCCCGATAATTAATCAAAACAAATGTACCTGCCCTTCAGGGTCACTGCCTGGTGTGTCTTCTCAAGCAAGCCCACGCTGGTCCGGGCATCATGATGACACTGCATCAGACGTTAGTGATGTCAGCATGGCTGTCTGTCAAGGTTTCTCATATTTTGCTGATGCTGATTAGATAATTGGGTCTGAGGCCAACCCGTGACTGAGCTGGGGCGAGGCAGGCTAGGACTGCGTGGGTGCAGGACGAAGCTTTCTGCCAAGGCACTACACGTGAAGAGGAAATTAATTGTGTATGCCTCACTGTCTAGAAATAAAGCTGGCTGGCCATATTCTTCCCTCATCATTGTGCTGGGTACACACCACCAATTCCAGTCAGATCACTCTGCCTCTTGGTGGTGTGTGCTGCACGCAGTGTCTAACTTCCAGCACAACCCTAACTGCTGAGCTATGTGAGTCGTGCAACATTAGAGGGTTTGGTAGCCGGTGAGCAGCAGGCACTGGCAAGCTTGGCTTACACAAATAAATTACAGTACCAGTCGTCACCCCCCACTGAGCGGCTAAGCAAGGGAGACAGACAGCATTATCAGCGCTGGGCCGTTGATATGTGTGTGTGCGCATGTTTTTCTGTGCAGTAGTGTGTGCGCACGTTCACTGATTGAAACAATTATTGTGAAGCGAGTGCAAATAGGAGCCCTGGCCTTTTCCAATAAATTTGTGTTATTCCACATTTACACCACAGGCAGTTGGTCTGGGTAGCGCCATTTATAGGAGATTAATTCCTTGTAACCCATGTTATAAATATTTACATTCATACTCACCTGCTGAGATGATACATCTCCTACATGCAATAGCAAGCAAAGAAAACCGGTGTACAGTGTAGTTTCATAAAGGGCACATCTTAACAGACACAAAGCTATTTGTACCATTTTCCAAGAAGGAAAGGGTATTTAAATCGGAACCTTTTGGTTATTCTGCCCAGGTTTCGATCCCAAAACAATGACAACATTAAAATGCATTAAATCTTCTATTTAAATGAATTAGTTGCCCAATGGAGTCTGTCTTTAATAGCTTTGCAGATAGAACATAGTTCTATATAATAATTTAATTTTAAACAGCGTGCTGTGAAAATGTGATCTTACATTTTGTATCTTACCATATAAAACCAATAGAAGAAACGGGTAAATAATATAATTTGCAAACATTCCTTGTAGACTGGAGTGGGATCCATAAAAGCATGCATGCCCCATAAACTGTTTTTCTTTGTTGCCTTTAAAAACCCAGTTACGGGGGGGAGGGGGGGGGGGAGGGCACGGTCTATCCACGAGGGAGAATAGCCGCCTAAGAGAAGAGCTCCGGGACGGCACCCATTCGGAGGCAGCGTCGTCTACAGCGAGCTTGGGGCTAATAAGTAGACATTTTCGAGAAGGTGAAATAACGTGGTCATGAACAGTGTGCTTTGTTCTGACTAGCGACCTTCTTTTGGGGCTTTTTTCAAGCTGAGGAATGTCTGAGGAGACGAGCGCCACAACAAGCATGAAACGTAGGGGGAGCACATACCGATGGGGGAGCGCAGCTCAATAGACTGATGCTATAATTGTCAGCTCCCCTATGACGTAGGGGGAGCACATACCGATGGGGGAGCACAGCTCCTTAGAACACCGGGCCTCCTGACGTATTTGGAATCCTCAGGCCTCGCGTAATGCGCACACCTGCCTTCCTGATGAACTGAACTCGACAGCAGAGATATATGAGGCAGACAATTCTCAGGTTTTCAACGGTCTTCACAGATAAGGTCAGTGTCAAGGTTGCTATTCAAAGAGTAAATGAAGGCTTTCCAGGCACGGAGTATTTTTACTTTCTTTTCTGGAGTTTTTCTTGAAGTGAGGCACTCCTGAACTTAAAATGAAGATAAATAAGCTCAGAGTTTTGACAGCATTTAGCTTATTTGTGCCAAAACAATTTATTTCCAAATAAGTGTTAATTCCTCTATCAGCCAAAATCTTGCTCTGGCCCCTGCCATCGTGTTCCTAGGGTTATTACATTCAAATTCAACCCTTTCCTTTTCATAATATGCAGTTTGCTGCAATTTGCATATAGAGCACCTTGCAATGCACAAAAGACAAAGGAAGCTTATTTTCAGCTGAGTTTCGCGCTTGATGTATTTGCCCTGAATAGTGTCAATCTATTACGGTCTTTCTCACATCGCAGTGGTCACTTATAAACAGAGATTCAGAGGTTAAATGCCGTATTAACATCCTGTTAGCACCTCCTTGACATTAGGGAATAAAAGCGCTATCACGTTGTGCTGTATATCAATTACCCTGGGTTTTGTAAGCCTTGCTATATAATGAACATTTTACCAAGTCATTTGCATACTGAATTCACGCCTATTGAGTAAGCAATACTTTCTCAGCTGCCTATTTCTGGAGAATGAAGTCTTTCAGTTAAAACTTCTTTGTCATTATTTGCTTCATCAATAAGGACTTACCGATTCTTAACCTGAATTTACGTCTCACATAAACAACTGGCCAGGACCACATACTGGGCTGTTATCTAAAAAGAACCAACAAAAGTTTATATGCTTGACACTCCGTCACAAACATTACATAACCATAAATCATTTCATTTCTACTGGCAAGTTTGAACCATTATTGTTTCTTCAAATATTCGCAGGTAATGTCTAAGAACAAGAACGAGAACAAGTCTACCAACCAGCCACTTTTCGCTGACGTACTTAAGCAATCGAATACTATGGCGGTCATTAGTATAGCGGGCGGATCGCCATCTCCCTCCACCCATCTACCATTCCCCCCCCCCAGCCATGTTACGATTGCGGGGGGGACCCCGGCAGACGGAAAGATCGTCCGCCGGTCAGACAGGCGACCAGGCGGAAAAGGGCTCCAATATGGTGGCGGTGTCTGCAAGACACCGACATCCATATTAGGATAAATGCGGAGACGTGCCTTTCCCTGGTGGCGTTGCCGCCATGGAAAGGCATGTGGATTTTGCCTCCACTCTGCACTCGGGGGTACCTATGGTACCCCCCTACATTGGCATGGACAAGGTGGCAGGCACCGTGCAGTGCCTGTCACCTTGTGCATGCGAATGCACAAGGTGCATTCACAGCATTGTGGCGGGCGGTGCAGTGAGCACCGCCCACCACAATGTTGTGAATGGGGGATGCCACCACCACGGTGGCATCCTAATGGCCATAGCGGGACCGCCACACCTCTGGCGGACATCCCGTTCACCGTTATGGTGCGCCATCGTAATAGGGCCCTATGTCTACAAAGAGCTCTGCCTCACCATCATCTAACCAGCCTCACAATACTTCAACTGCACTATCAGAAGATATTATGGATCGCCTTTTTTAAGAAATTTCTACTATCAGCTGCCGTTTAACGGAAATGGATATTAACATTTCTTCCCTTCCATCAGAGGCTAAATCAATAAGAGCAGACATAGTCCAATTTCATACTAAAACAGAAAGCCTGGAACAGCGCCTAACAGTAGTTGAAAATAAATTTGATTTAGTACAAAGCAGAAATCAAGAACTATTGTTTCTCCGTAGCAAGCTGGTTGATTCGGAAGATTGCAGCAGAAGATAATATTCACTTTTTTGGTTTTCCAGAGGGAATTGAAGGCCAGAATATTAGAGGTTTTCTATGGGATACTCTTCCCAAACTGGTTGGTATGCATTTTGATCCAATGCTTGAAATTCAACGGACTCATTGTCTTGGTCCCCCGAGTAAAGGTCTAGACTCTTGTCCAAGACCCCTCATCGCTTGTTTTTTTAGAGGGTCTCTGAGCCGGCAAGCTCTTTAACTAGTCCAAAGAGTGTCTTTGAACAGTTAGCAGCTTCAGAGATGGTTTTGGAGACAAAGCTGGCCCTAGCAGAGTTACAGAGGTTGTGGTATCATTTTTTTGCCTTTTTGTAAGCATCTTTGGAGTCAGGCGCGTAGTCTCTCCTCCATCTCCGTTCTAAGGTTTTACATTTAGAATTCTCAATTTTTAAAGGTTTCATTAAACCATGGGGCCGGAGGACGATGGTTGTTGAGTTTTTTATTAGTAAGGGGGAGGCAAGAGTCTATAGCACCTGAAAGCCAATTATGTACATTACCTGAAAGTACCTCAACCTTCGAATCGGATGTGGGTAGATTAAGGCATAGGAGCTTGTTAAGGACGTTTAGATCAAGTTTTTCCAGTCTCTTTTGGAATCTTAAAGGAGGGGAACGAGGGAGTGGGGGTGGAAGGGGGAGCAAAGCTGAACTTGGATATAAAATTAACAGACCAGCATATGGGCACTGCTGGGGTACAGTGGATGTGAGGAAGGCTTGAAAAGATAGGGTCAAGGAGGTGGCCAGCTATGTGAGTAGGGCCCGAGTTTAGTAGGTTGATATTCATAGCTGCTAGGTCAGAAATGAAATTGCTGCATGTGGAATTTAGGAGATCATCTAGATGTAAATTTAGGTCGCCAAGGACCGAGAAGTTTTTGGAGCTCATAAGAAAGGGGGTTATTTGGCTGGGAAAGGATGTAGCCCAAGGAGTAGGGGGTGCGGGCGGTATACTAGAAGACCAGAAAACATAAAATTGGGGTTGAGGGATAATTTAAATAGTGCGGCTTCGCAATTGGGGAAATCTAGCGGATCAAATTTGCATAGGAAATGATTTTTTAAAATGATAGCTATACCCCCCCCCCCCCCCCCCCGTTTTTGTCACTCTATCCTTTCTGACAATGGCATAGTTCGGTGGTAGTGCTGCTACAACATCAGGGCCGGCACTCTCATGGAGCCAGATCTCCATAAGGAATAGAGCGTCTGGTTGTTCATCAAGAAGAAGGTCAAAGATATCCATTCTGTGCTTGGGGAGTGAGCGGCAGTTTAAACTAAGGAACGTGAAGTCTTTAGTGGGATGGGCTAACGAGTGAGGGTTGGGTCTGTTCCCTATTGAAGTGGGGAGGCGGGACTGAGAGGTGGCAAGAGAAAAGTTACAGCAGGGACAGACTTCCTCAGCTGTATTTTCAGCAGAGAGCCGAATGCATTCTTGTTTGACTAGGGGGCGAAGAGCTAGAAGTTGGTCATATGAGAATATGAGTCTTTTTGTGTGCTTTTGACCAATGGTCGTGGCCTCTGGCCCCGTTCGGGCGCGGACGTGCGCAGATGAGCTTGCCTTTGGCGCGCACGCTGCGCGCGTCCGCTGCGCGCGATGAATGGCATTGACCTGAAGTAGAGAACAGAGCTCTGGGTCACGTGACCGTCTGAGCTCCGCCTCCACCAAGCCCCGCCAGCTGAGAGCGATCAAGAGTGTGTGCACACGCCCAACACCCTTCACAACAATCGGGAAGAAACCCCGCGGTGGACTGAGGTGTGGGTGCGAATTACAAAAAAAGTGCAAGTGCAGAAGGTAAAAACAGTTTCTGATAGTTAGGTTTTAAAAAACAAATGACATAGTTCAGCTTTTTTTTAAAGTAGTAAGTGCGCTTGGTTTTAGTCAGCAAGCAAGACTCACAGCAGGAATCGCCCAACTCTATAACTGCGCGCGTCCGCTGCGCGTGATGAATGACATTGACCTGAAGTAGAGAACAGAGCTCTGGGTCACGTGACCGTCTGAGCTCTGCCACCATCAAGCCCCGCCAGCTGAGAGCGATCAAGAGTGTGTGCACACGCCCATCACCCTCCACAACAATCGGGGAGAAACCCCGTGGTGGACCAAGGTGTGGGCGCGAATTACAACAAAAGTGCAAGTGCAGAAGGTAAAAACAGTTTCTGATACTTAGTTAGGTTTTAAACAACAAATGACATTGTTCCGCTTTTTTTAAAAGTAGTAAATGTGCTTGGTTTTAGTCAGCAAGCAAGACTCACAGCAGGAATCGCCCATCTCTATAACTACGCGCGTCCGCTGCGCGTGATGAATGGCATTGACCTGAAGTAGAGAACAGAGCTCTGGGTCTCGCCCCGCCAGCTGAGAGCGATCAAGAGTGTGCGCACACACCTAACACCCTCCACAACAATTGGGGAGAAACCCTGGGAATGCTTCCTTTTCACATCCCATTACCCATGTTGCGTCTCATAGATTCTAAGATAAAATCTTTTGTATGGGGCTCCATAAAACCATGTTTAGCCATAAGCAAACTTAATGCTCATCACTCTAATGGAGGTTTGAGTCTTCCCTCGATTGAACATTACTCCCTTGCATTACAACTATCCCAACTCACATACATGCTTCAAGACAATTCTAACACTCCCCAATGGGTATTTATTAAAAGGTTTCTGTTGTCTACTGAACAGGGTCTCTCAGCTCTATATGGGTCAGGTACCAGCCGTCTAGACCCCCGTAATCCTATTTTATCTGCAATGCGTAAAACATGGCAAAGCAAATATATAGAGGACCCCCTGCAAATGCTCTAGAACTCCTAGGGCAGGGCAATAGTACAATTGAAAGCAAAAACCCTAGGCAGTCAAAAAAATGGTCACTCACATTAGCAACTCATAAGGAACAGACTGACATGATAGAGAGAACTGAGGGGGTCATTACGACAGAGGGCGGATCGCCACCGCCTGTATGGCGGTGGCGATCCACCCGCTAAAATCCACCACCCGCATGACTTTTCCCCCCGCCACATTATGATGGCGGGGGGACCCTGACGGACGGGAAGACCGTCCGCCGGTTTTCCGCCGGTAGGCAATCCGCCCGATTGCCTACCGGGCGGAAAAGCCCAGGAATAGGGTGGCAGTGCTTGCAGGCACCGCCATCCATATTATCATCGTGGCGGTCAACTGCCTTTCCATGGCAGAGACTCCTCCATGAAAAGGCAGGCAGTTTTGTCTTTGGGGGCCCGTTGCGGGCCCCCAGGGTGGTGGGGGGTGCACATGTGGGGTACCTAAGATACTCCCCTGCATTGTCATGGACATGGTGGCAGGCACCTCGCGGTGCCTGTCACCTTGTGCATGACAATGCACACAGTGCATTCCCACTATTGTGGCGGGCGGTGCTGTGAGCACCGCCCGCCACAATGCTGGGAATGGAGGATGCCACCACCACGGTGGCATCCTAATTGCAGGTACGGGACCGCCGCACCACTGGCGGCTGGTCCCAGCACCGCTAGGGTGGCGGGCAGACTAAAGTCCACCCGCCATCCTAATGGACCCTTCAGTGTTTACAAATAATGACTATATTAAAACTTATATAATTTTATAGTTTGTTTTAAAAAGGACTTTTTCCACAAATAAGTAAACAATACATGATTACAATACAACATGTCTTCATGTCTACTTATTTGTGGAAAAAGTCCTTTCTAAAACAAACTTAATAAAATGTGAGTGACCATGTTTTTTGACTGCCTATGGTTTTTGCTTTCAATTGTAAAACATGGCAAAGAACACACCGTATTTTGGGCTTTAATCCACGTTTACATGCAAAAGCTCAGATATGGAATAATTCTGGAATACGAATTAAAGGGAAAACTCTCTCCTGGCCTCAATGGAAATCAGCTGGCATTCTTACATTAGGTCCGATTTTTCATAATGGAGATCGCAAATCTTTTTCACAATTGGTAGATTCGTTTAATCTTCCCTTATCACACGCAGATAATTATTTACAATTTAATAATTCTTTTCTTAAACCTTTAGGCACAAAACCCTGGACACTGCAAATTTCACCAATTGTGTTTTACATTCACACTTGGGGGAGTCATAAAGGGGTTATCTCCGCTCTATATAAAACACTTACTACACAATTATTCTCTTTTCCTTTAGCCTGTGATTTCCGTTCTAAGTGGCAATCCGTCTAGGACTCTCCTATGAAGATGAACAATGGGTGGTTCTATTGGAAAACTTAGATAAAGGTGTTTGGGAGGCTCGCCTAAAATTTTGTTTATTTAAAATTCTGCATGATTGGCATTAGTCACCGATAAAATTGCACAAAGCAGGCCTACTATCACATACTAATTGTTGGGAGATGTAAAGCCCCTGGATGTGACATAGTCCACATTTTATGTAGCTGTCCCATGGTTAAAACCTATTGGTCCTATATAGGTCAGGTTCTACATAACACTGTTCCTTTACTCTCACCACTTTCGTCAGCAACTATTTTGCTACATGATTTAAGAGAATCTCCTACCCTCTCCAAACCGCAATGTCGCCTTGTTCATACCACACTAGCTACTGCTAAGATCTGCATATTAAGGCAATGGAAATCCCCTTCCCTGCCATCTCAGGAGAACTGGTTAACATCAAGGATTCAAACTGCCTCACACGAGAGAATTATATATAATATTCAAGATCAAATAGAAATGTTTGTACAAGTGTAGTCCCCTTTCTTACACGTACAAGATGTTTCAAATTCTTCTACCACCACCTAATTCACTTTGGTTGTTTCAATGAATTGTTAATTAAACCTTTTTGTTTCTCTTACCTTTCTTTTATTAAATTACTTAGGTCATTATCTCCTTGTAGCTCATAGATAGATATTTTCAATGTATTTTATTCAATCAGTAAACATATCTATTTTATATTCACATGTGATATAGGTGTGTTCCGGATCTTCTGGCAGAGCGTTAGCTTTTAATAATTCAATTGGTTTTCTTTAACAAACGGTGTAAATATATGTTTTAGCATATCAATACTTCAATAGCCTATGGTTTTTACATTCACTAATAATTTATTGGCTTAATACTTGTTGGCTTAATACTTTAATATTATATAGTCAATATTTAATACTTTAGGGCAATTGTATTAATTCTATTTTGCTGTAATACGTTATAAATTTCAACTGCTCCCTTATATGATTTTATTCCAATTGTGATGTATTTGTTCTCCTATTTATAATTGCATTCATCAATATCTCTCTATTGAAAACTGCTTTAGAATTTGTTAAATTTTTATTTATAAAATGCTAATAAAAAATTATAACACAAAAAAAACAGTTTCCACCTTGCGCAGCTGGTGGGCTGGAACGTGGATGTGTTCCATAAAGGGCAGAGTTGAGATGCTGAGGCCAGAACTCGTTCCATTGCTGGCTCCCTCACAGTGATTCCCTGGTACTCAGTTTGAGACCAGAGGCAACAAACAGTCTGTGTTGCCAGTGCTTAATCGGATGTGCGGATTGCAGGTGAAGCCCACAGCCACCATCACTGATTTATGGGGACCGTCATTTATTTTTCCTCAACAAACTTTAAACCAGAGCCTCAGAGTCTCAGCGGCGCCGCGCAACTTCCTGTGAGTCTATGCAAATCACTTAATCACTCCGTTATATAAATATGCTGCAATAATAAAATGCAAAACTTTATGTAAATATAGTTCCACCAAAGCGGATGTATTTCGGCAGCTGGAAGCTGACAAGAGAAGCAGACATGGAACAAGCATTGGTAAATGCAGGAAAATATGCTACAGCCAATAGAAATTGAGGAAAGTTAAGTGGAACGCACAGGAACCAATGAGAAGCCAAGAAAGAGAGCAGGCAGGATTTAAGTCCCTTTTAGGTTTATGTTAAAAACAATAGATTACTCAAGCACAGCACAAGTGCCTTGCAGGCAAAACCTAAAAGAGGGGGGTGGGAGGAAGAAGAGAAAAATGGCAGAAACACAGTGGCAAAGAGAGAGAAATCAGGGATGAACAGAACCTGCATGAGTGAGATTGAGAGGCAAGGAGTAGCAAGTGATGGATTAAAGGGGAATGAGGTGGAATCAAGACTACGCAGTCTTGGTATTTGGCACCCCAACGTTCCATGACTCCGGACACGTTCTTCTGAGCAAAGTTTGAGCCCCAGGATATATTATTTTACAAATTAAGCACTGGTTTGAATGCCCAGGTGGTTGAATGCCTGACAGCGACAGTTGAAGGGTCTGTGCAGCGGGAGATGGCCACACAGATGGTTGGATGCAGGGCTGGCAATCCCCTGCAGTCAGCCACATAGTGCCCTGACAAAGGCCATGGGGTCAGGAAGGTCACAAGTTATGCTTTGTGTAGCAGACTATAACTGACAAATTTCACATGATTTAAGGTTTGCATGTGTAATCATAAAGTCACATTTGTTTTAGTGACTAGCTATATATATGTATACACACACGCATACATATATATATGGATATACCAATACACAATTTATAAGCTATCATTGACAAACAAGAAAAGGTCAAGGGTATTAACAGAACCATTTAAGAGAAATGCACAAAGTTTAGTTGGTCAAAATAAACAGAAAGCTATACACCCACTTGTAGGCAGTGGATAGTTTTTCTTGATTGAATTCTATGTAAGAAAAACAGAATTCTTGATGGTGTATTTGCCCATCATTATTTATGTGAGGCTGAGGAGTTTAAAATGCAAAGTGGAGGCCCTATGTTTGAAAGGTATTAATTACCTAATATAAATCTCTTTAACAATCAAGCACTATTTCACCTAAATAATCTTGCAGAAAAAGTTCACGTGGCCTTAAAAATTGCAGTAGGTGGCAGTGTTCCATTGAGCATGTAGAAAAGTGGGCAAACACATATCATTTCATGGAACTCAAAAGGACAGTTGTTGGAAGGAGCTAAGGCCACATAAAACGAAAATCTAGAATGGCAGTAATCTCAGGTAATAAGGTGGTCTAGGCAAGCACCCTTCAGATAGAGGCTGAGAAGAAGCCAACACAAAGGGGTTAAAAAGGGCCAGGAAGAAACCCTGCAGACTTTAGAGGAATAGAGTTGTCTGAGAAGGACTTGGGGTGTTTAACACATCTCAGTGAAAGTCAAATATGATTCAAGGCAGAACCACCCAGGTGGCTGAACCGAAAAGCATATTGTAAGTGGATTTGTGCCATGAGGCC
Source organism: Triturus cristatus (assembly GCF_964204655.1). NCBI lineage: Eukaryota > Metazoa > Chordata > Amphibia > Caudata > Salamandridae > Triturus > Triturus cristatus. The sequence goes on from NC_140589.1 coordinate 1,400,776,109, forward strand.
AAATTTACAGACATTGGTTAACTGGAGATCAGCATTTTTCACTACGATGAGTGATATCTAGGACCCTCAAAAGAAAACACGATTAACCAAGGCATAGCGAAGCCCCCGGTATGCCAGTTAAAGCAGGGGTACCTGAGACAGATTAAATTGTTTTGCGGTCCTTCATAACTTTCATCTCTGGGTTGCAGGTCATTGCAAGGAAGAAGGAAAGAACTGTAAATTACAGTGATACAGCTGCAGGATGGGAAAGGGGTGGAGGAGTTTAAAAAAGCTTAAAATGGTGACAGAATGGAAGAGAAATGTTTTAAATCTAAAAGGAAAAAAGTTAGAGACAAATACAAGGAAATAACTTGGTGAAAGGAAAGAAAATGCAAATAATAACAGAAAAAAGACAAAGTTGAAAGGAAGTAGGATGGAACGTAGGCACAAAAGTAAATGGGAAAAAGGAGAGAAGGACATAAAGGGAAAAACAATGGGAGGGGAAAGAAAGAATGAATGAAACTTGGAAAAAGGCGTAGCAGGAAGGAATAACAAGCATTGGCATAGCCAATAGGTCTCGCTTTTGGGACCTTATGAGTATTTAGTTATGCAGCACACTATCCCTGGTGCAACAACATCAACTGTTGCATGGCTAAACACTGATATGGTCCCAAAGGCGAGACCTATTGGCTATGCCAACTCAAACAAATACTCTGTAACAGCTCCAGACTCAGTCAGATGGAGGGGATGGGAATACACTAAGAACGACAGCAGAGGAGAGGCAATAAAAAGGAAAGATGTGAGGCACAGTACATAAAACAAGATCTAAGAAAGAAGCAGAGGAATGCACAGAGACATAAGGCACAGAGGAAGAACAATGACATTAGATGGCATACATAGAAAGAAACTGTGAAAAAATGCAGACAGCCAAAAGATTAATAGCAGACAAATACACAGACAAACGAAGGCAAACCAACGGTCAACAGAAAAGTGGAAAAGCTGTAGAGCCAGAACATATAGAAAATGAGTGATTGGCTTTGCTAATCGGCTGGGTGTGTGTTAAAAGGAAGAATGATGCGCAGGCAAGTCTTGTAGGAAAGGTAGTAGATTTATTCTTAAGATCACTTCTTGGTTACAGGTTACAGGATGTTGGTCTGATCCATTAAAGTACCCCACCAGGAGCAGCCTCCTCGCTGCTCAGCACTTCCACAGCAACTGATTCTCCCTTCCAATACAAACACACTGAACATTCTATATGACCTCATCATAGGCTGAGCAGCAAGGCAGAGAACCTCTGTAGGGAGAGTGCATTGAGTAATTAGTACATTACAACACATCTCCCCCCTTATAATGATCGAAAACAATCAAAATGTATGAAGATGATAAAACACACATGACAGCAAAGGAGGGTGCATTAACGACAAAAGCATAAAACATCACCCCCCCTTAAAATGATCATATACAATAAACATGCATGGAAATATTGAAAGAAGGTTGCATACAAAAACATTATATACATCCTTCCCCTTTATAATGATCATAAACAAATAAAGAATGCAAGATAAAGAGATACATTCTTAAAAAACAATTAATGTATGGCTAGCATGAAAACACACACTACAAACTATGGGTACTAAAACACTACACCACACAGAGTACCCATTGTGCCTCATACTAAGGCACAAGACTGCGGCAGAACAGGGATCTACAACCCTCAACTGCACATACTAATGGCAGGACAGATCTACCTCAAAGAAGAGGAATGAGACTCTACCCATACCAAAACAGGGTAATTATAACCCAAAACACTCTTGAAACTTAATATGGGTATCTTTAAACCCAAAGTAAATCCAGGGTATCCTTTAACCCCTTCCCCGCTCATGACGGAACGGTTCCGTCATGAGCCACGGTTGCCGTGTGCTCATGACGGAACGGTTCCGTCATGACACGCCCGTTGGCGGCCGCTCCGCCTGCGCGGCGCTGTTTCCCCGCCTGTGCGGGGGGACAACGCAAATGGGCGGAGTCATGACGGAACCGTTCCGTCATGAGCACAGCTCAACTGTGGCTCATGACGGAGCGGCTCCGTCATGAGCACAGGCCCACCGCGCTGCCCCCCTGCCCCCCCCCAGCGCTGCAGCGGAATGTCCGCAGCAGCGAAGGGGTTAAACCCAAAGCAAATCCAGGGTATCCTTAAGCCCATGACACTCTCGCAACATACTATGGGTATCCTTAAACCCATGACAATCCAGGGTATCCTTGAATCCGAGACATACTGACCAAAACATGGAATTCAGAACATCTAGCACAAATGCGCACAGTTCTGACACTCTTGCAACATACTATGGATATCTTTGAACCCAAAACACACTCAGACACAACAGGGAACACACCTCCCAATGAACCCAAAACTGGGGCAGTCACCGCCGCACACCCTACACACCACCTCATCTAGATATGTAGCAACCATAAAACCAAAATTGAGCATGGCACACATCCAACACCATTTAGAAATATGCATAGTATTGAACATGCGAAATCAACAATGTGTCATTTTACCACCAGTGAGCGAGATCTCACTCAAGATGACAGATGGCACATAGCACCAGAATTAGTCCACCTCTGACCTCAGTGCGCTATCATCTTTAACAGGAGCAGTCATATTCGATGGGTCGGTTTATCCTTTAAACCAACAGTCTGCCACTCTTGACCCAAAGACCTTGTGTTGTCCAGTTCAATCAACAGAGATAGCTTCCTCCATGTGTAGTCTGGATTGCGTTTCCTCTGAACCACATTGGTGAAAAACATGTATGTCCTGCCTTGTCGCACGCAGATCCACCATCTTCCATGACACGGTGCAAGGGGTTGCCAAAGCAACGTCTGGCGTTCTTGCACGTCAAATCACGTTAAGTAGCAGCGCTGCCAATGACATCAGCACTGTGGGATACCTATGCTTTGTTCATTCTTTATTGCGGCAAGGAAAGAAAAACAGCGTGGTTGGCAGCAGCAAAAAGGATTCATCAAGGAGTAAGGATGATGCGGCTGCCCACCACAAGATGGCGGCATGCAACGCACGTTATGCCGGAAGGATCACGGCACTTCAGTGCATGCGGCGTTCACAAGCAGGCAAGGAATCCATTACGAGAGAATCCCACAAAGACATCACAGCAGGGCTCAAGGCACAGCAGGTAGGATCGTGTGAAGAGAATCACGCACACCATTTTTTTTTTAAAATCGTAACAGGATGGGTGAAGGGAGGGCGAGTGTTAACAGAACACTCTGGGGGCAGGTCAGCCGCATGAAGCAAGTCAGTTAGGTGGCACTTTTGCGTTATTAATGACTGACGGCACGTCTTCACAGGCGGCGCATTCTCAAACTTTGCGCACACACAGGATAATAAAGACCAAATTTGTGCAACCCGCCAGGAGAGTTATTTCCTGCTCAAATGGGAAAAATGTCACGCATGCGCTGGCTCAGGCGAGACCTAAAAATGGGAAGACAGAAGGAAAGCTGAAAATAGAATTAAATATTGGATAGGAAGTGAAGGACAGGTGAAAGGTCGGTGGTAGGAAAGAAAATAACAATTAGCAAATGGAAGGAATTCATGAAGAAAGAGGGGTGAGGAAGGGGCAAAGGAAGTATAGGAGAAGATAAAAAAAAGGAAGGAACAAGAATGTGAGAATGGGACTAAGGAAAGGTGTAAAGCAAGAAGAAAAATTAAACATGTATATAAAGAAGGGTATGAAGAATGACAGAGTGCTCAAAAGACACTTGAAAGAAGGATGGACAGAACAAAAAGATGGAAAACAGAATGAGAGGAGAATGAAAATGAAGGAAAGAAATAGATAGGAAAGAAAGATGGTGAGAAAAAAGGAAAGAATAAATCAAAGAAAGAAAGAAGTAATTGCTGATAAATGTGCAGTTATTGGCCACATTCTTTTCAAATTATGCTGTAAAATGCATCGTTCGGAAGCGTTTACCTCTGGGCAACGATGCCCGCTTTCTCCCTAATAAAAAGGGGTGTGGTCGCTCACTTTGCTAGGACACTTCATTCCGTGTGGCTCAAAGTGTGGGGGGGGGGGGGTATTTTAGATTGCTGCCTCCGCCCTGGCGTTAAACCCCAAAGAACTGACCGGCCAACTGCTTTCACTGGAGTCAAGCTTGAGGTCTGTATTCTGTTAATTACACTTTGGTACAAGCTAAGCCTTCCCTCAACAAAAGAAAGACCACATTGTTTACTGGAAACATATGACAGACTGTCTGCGGCGGTTAGCGCTGCCAGTTTTATCCTGGCACCACCTTTTCTATTTCACGGTTTGCTCTGCAGACTAATAGCCGACGTTCTCTACAGTTGCAAGATGGTCGCAGCTGCCTGCGCACAGGTGCTTAATTATTTAGCGGTTTTCATGAGGGAAGGTTAATGGCTGACATGAGCAGGCGGATGAGGGGAACGGGCGGGGTTGTGACCCCCCGCCCCCCCGGAGAAGTAGAGCGGAGCCGCTGCTGCTGACCCGCACTTTGTTTTGTCACCGGATCCTAGGAACGCGGCCCCCCCTTTTGTCTGAGGGGAACGGATCTCTGTGCGTATGGGGTGCCTGGGATATCCCTTTCCTTCTCCTACATCACGAGACACGCCTCACCGCGCTGTGCACTGGCAGACACGGCGAAGGGGCCACAGGCACGCTTTGTGATTGCTAAAAGGTCGCTTTATTGTCGAGACAGAACAGTGCTAACTTTTGTGCTCCAAACTTGAGTCCTTACTTTTCCCGACCACTGTTCCGTGAAATAGGCCCACACAAGAGGCAGGAGCGCCTTAGTGCGTATTCATTTTTTATGTGGTGGTGATGGGGTTCAGCGAGGCGTGCCGCCATACTTATGAGCACTAGTGTACTGATGCATAGCTTACTCGATGGCTACACATTGTCGCCATATGCAAGATATCACAACAGGAGTAATATTCATAAGAAGAATCTGTACTTTTGCAGTTTCTAGCCACACAGGTGCATTTCAAAGCATGTATAATAATAAACGGGACTGCCTTATGTTGGTTTGAACTTCTGTTAGTGACATTTTCTGAATATCACTGCGTACCCTGTTGACGGTCGGTTGAATCCTTTAATTGATACAAAACATCAGCCCCATTCCCACTGCACGAAACCCGCACCCTTGCCACCCCTTCCAGTGGACTTACCCTGGCAATAAAAATTACGCAGCCCAAATGCATTTTGGAGCACTAATGGAAATAAAGAGAAATTAAGATTTGAAATATGACAACATGGCAATGGGTCTAGTAAAAGGAACGTGACCTAAGGGTCATATGTGTTATAATTTTGAGGTCCTTCTGTCAAAAATGCTTCCATGTAATATCAAAGTTCTTCTCAGTCTCAAATCTTGCAGAGGTCACCCCCAAAGGGGGCCTCGAGGGCTGGCGCCATAACAGCCGAAGAGCCACCAGAAGGATCCTGCTCTGGGCGCCAGGGTTGAATTGGGATAAAAATGTGTCCCGGGCACACCAAAAACAGTGACCGACATTTGCGTATTATCTTTCCGCAAAACACTGCTTCAGCGAAGTTTTATGAAACTTCACTCAGATAACAAAACATAGCACAGATTAGTTCACACTGCTGAGCCGCACATGAATGCAAGTGAGACCACTTCCACTCAGGCCCTCTGCCCCCTTTCCATCAGCATACATTAATGGGCCATCCCAGACAGAGAAAGGGAGTGATACCTCCGCCCATCTGCCTCTAGAAAGGCCACTCAGGCACCCACTGGGCCACTGGCGGCATCCTAACAGCACAGACAGCCCCCAGGCTGCCCAAAAAAGCAGCCCACAGCGGGAACTCAGCTACCGGCCCTTCGGCCATTTCCCGAGTACCCCCTTTACCAATCCGACTGTGCTGGGAGCTGCAAAGCGCCCAGAAGCAGATGGGGGCAACCCTTTGTGATCAAGGTGCCCCTGAGAGGCGCCAAACCTCCCGACCAATGAGGGGGGCCATGCAAGTTACAAACCCCCCAATGGGGGTAAATTGCCCTGAAATCTGTGGGGGGTTATAAGGCGCCGCTCCCCCCAGTACAGCTCGTTATCATCGTGGAGCACGGGGAGCGGCGCAGCAAGACTCCAGGTCACCAGGAGTCTACATCTACAGTCTTGAACTTGCATTTGACGAAACCAAACTTTAATTTGACCACTTAACGTGTTCTGGGAGATGTAGTTTGATATCCTTACATTAAACTAACACATCTGATAACAATTATGTGCAAAAGAAAATCCCAGAACTGGAAATACACTGTCCTGGTGGCATTAAGCTACATGGCAAGCCACTCGGTGAACGATTTCCCAAATAATACTACTTGAGCTAGGGTATTTTGTACAGTGGAGGGTTCTAATGTGCAGAGAGATACAAGTCATACCTAGTTAGACCCCCACTCTAGCATGACTTTTGTAAACCATGTCCCAAATTATCCTAACATCACAATATTTCAATTTACTTGTGGACATAATTTGGTGGAAATTGGTGGACGGCAGACAACTTCGAACATATGGAAGCCTTGGGCCTCAAACAACAAAAGAAAGGCCATAGTCACACAGCATAATACACTAGACCAAGTCTTCACACACAAAGTAATATATCTTGCAAGTATCCCTATTACGGTAGGACCACTCTTTGTTCTTGATCAGTCTCTGAAATATGGCTAGCAACCTGTGTTGCCACAATCAACAAAACCAACGGATTTGTTTTACAAAATTTAAGAAAACAGCCAAGCTTGACTTAAAGAGTGCATACAGTTCCTTACACCCAAAGCCAAACAAGCATGAAGACCCAAAGGATTGCATTGATGCTATCCATTGGAATATATTCAAGACCAGACACACAGATGCTCACCTTAAAAGGAAACCAAACTAAACACTTGATGGAAGCTTGCAATAAGTGGTATGAAGGCAATCACTCGAACTACTGATGCAGACTTATTACAATGCAAAATAACATGTCCAAGACATTACAGGGAATCGATGAGGGTGTACGCAGGGGGGTGGCTGCTATTTGGTTCAGCAGGTGCAGTGGAACCGGAACCCAGAGCCCTGACTGTGCTGTATTTTACTGCCCTGACAGCAGTCAAAGGGACCATGTTCCTTGCTTGCACCAGGGCCCATTGCATCTTTCTACGCTACTGGGTGTAAAATGAATAGTATGTATATCTACTAATCACGAAATAATCAAGGGAAATGTTTAACATCTTCTACAAGCTGTCAAACTCAGAAACCAAGAATAATGCTCCTTGTGAAATAGCATAAAACTTCAAGGACCTATTACCGTATCCAAATAAAAAATAATGCGGATACAAGAAACCCCAGCACATACCAGCGTGCTTCCCTATGCTCCGATTTCCTCCACCTCACCACGCAGTCTTAAGTCGCTTGCCTCAGATATCACATATCTCAACAACATATCACTGAACAATGAAAGAGCTACTGACCATCTAAAGGGGTATTCATTACAATGTGTCTAACAATGCCGGCTACCGACACAGAGCTTAGCTCATGAAGAGGCAATCTGTAACTGCCTTTCCACAAAAAGGAAGTTACAAGGCAAATCTAAGAGTGCATACAATTTACTTCACAGGTGAAAACAGGATTCCAGTCTAAAAGAAGAAAGGTAGACACAGCAGCAAATATCAGAGACGACCACTTACAATTTAAATACACAGCCAAACGCCTTTCTGGAGTTTCTGGGTTACCTATTGACCTCATCAAATGCAAACCAGACTTCTGGGCACCCCTTCTTTTAAATGTTTTTAATAATCTAATGCATGCTTCGTTACCTAGCACCTGGTCCACGAGCATCAGTGTTCCAATTTTTAAAAAGGGTGATCGTTCCCAACCCAATTGCTACAGGCCCCTCTCCTTGATTGATATTACTTTAAAAATTCTGGGCAGAATTTTATATAACAAGATATTGGAGTGGTCTGAGGAAAGCGGCATCAGAGAGCCCTGCCAACTGGGTTTTCGAAGTAAGGTCGGGCCCAACGAACAATGCTTAAATCTTAAACTAATCTTGGGTAAATATACCATAGCACAGGCCTCACCAGTCTATTTGGCCTTTATGAATTTGAGCTCTGCTTTTGACCTTGTTAATAGGTCAAAGCTTTGGTCTATCCTTTTGGCCTATGGACTGGATGAGCCCTTGGTGCATTTTCTGGCACATTTGCATAACGACCTTAAGGCACGGGTCAGGATTAGCTGTGGGGGGCGAGGTCCCTGAAGCCATTAAGGTAGGAAGGGGGGTCAGACAGGGATGTGTTCTGTCCCCCCTCCTTTTTATTATCTATATTAAAGGTTTGAATAAAACATTGAAATCAGTGACCCATGATGTCCCCAAAATTAATGGTAAAACACTCCCTGTAATATTATATGCGGACGATGCAGTCCTTATGGGCCGCACCCCAAATTCTTTACGCCTCTTAGTGAAGGGTTTTGTCAACCACATGGATAGTCTGGACTTAAACACTAATTAAAAAAAATCCTTTATAATGTCGTGTGGCCCGAGGAAACGTCCACTTAGTATAATATCTGTGGGCAATTAGAAACTGTTGAACACTAGTACATTCCCCTATCTCGGGGTGGTCTTTGCTGCGAACGGCCCCTGGACTGAGCATATGGCCCACTCCAGGAGCAAGTTCTCAAAGGCCATCAATTCGATTTTTAGCCTCCCTCGCCCAAAAGAGAACAGGTGCTATTTTAGCAATTTTAAAGATTTTTAAATCACAATGTGTACCCATAGCAACGTATGGTGCCGAGGTTTGGGGCACCGCTAAGAGTTCCTGCATCCAACAGGAAGAGAATAGATTCTGCAGGAAGTTATTAGGTGTCCCCATCTCTACATCCCAATATATTTGTCATAGGGAACTCAACCTAAATTTTATAGAAGATTTTATCAGGGCCCGTCCCGCCCTCTTTTGGCTATCTGTCTGGAAAAATCCAGCCGCATCCCTAACAAGAGAGATCATTAGCGATTGCATTGGGTGTGAGAAAGGGAAGGGCATTCCATGGTTGTCAGGGGTGTATCGAAGTTTATGTAGCGTTGATAAAGGCAGTATTTTAACAAATCCTAGTACTGCAGAGTCCCTCCATAAAAATAAGCTTAGGAGTGCACTCTACGCATTATATAGGATGGAAAGGACTGAAAAGGAATCTAATAAATCTCTCGTCCTCAGCTACATGACCAATGAACAGCCCATTCACCCACTGGCTAACTACCTCACCCTACCTATGAGCCATTGGGAGAGGAGCCGCCTTTTATTTCGCCTACGGGTAGGCACTGTTAAATTTGTTTTATGTTTTCCTCTTGGCCATTATTCTAATCTTGATCACCTACCTTGCCCATGTGATGGCCTGAGCGGCCAATCAACCTTACATTTTTAGTTTTTTTGCAAATATTACTTAAAGTATATTAAGTGGGTTTTTAACACTGTTTATGCCCATTAGTCTAGAACATGCCTATTTGTGGTTACTCACCTTGCATAAAGAAGAGCTGGTCTTTCGCACTGGTACTTTTTTGAGAATTGCTGTCCGAGCACGTCAGATGATGTCCAATCCTTGAATCCTTACACATATAGCAATGAATTCTTGTATGAATTTGATATATTTTATTATTGTATACTGCATATTTTCATGGTTTTATTATGACTTTCCTATTTGTCTTTATATCTGTTATGTTGTGCTTTTATGGATACTTTGTTATCAGAATAAAGTGTTTCTGAACTGAACTGCCTTTCCACAAAAAGGAAGTTACAAGACAAATCTAAGAGTGCATACAATCTACTTCACAGGTGAAAATAAGATTCCGGTCTAAAAGAAGAAAGGTAGACACAGCAGCAAATATCAGAGACGACCACTTACAGTTTAAATACACAGGCAAACGCCTTTCTGGAGTTGGGGGGAGATGAAGAGATCTTCAGAGTTCGCCCCCCTCCACCCCCTGCCTATTGTCAGTTCAGTGGTACATACCTTCATGCAAAAAGCAGAGAAGATACTGTCATTATGGCTCTGCTATGGATGATATTGATGGGGGGTCTGCAAGGCAATCATGTAAGCAAAATATTTATTATAAAAAGAAAACAAAAGTTAAGACCTCTAATAAAACTTCGCAAGTACAATGCTTTCTTTTTGTATCACCTCAAGATAAAAACTAACACCTATCTTTTTGACTCTTCTACAACTGGGAAATTGTATGGTCACACTGGATATTACAGGTGCTCTCTTGTCAGACAGGAAAAGAGTATATTTTTTCAGAAACTAGACACCCTAATGGATAGCACACTTTATTGTCCTATGTTTTACCTTTCGAAAGTAAATACTTAGATGAAATCTGGGAACAAGTGGAAAATTATTCATACGAAGAGAGGATGGTGCATTTGCTGTCAGGAGCTACAAAAGTGCTAATTTGTAAATGTAATTTTTAAAGCACTTTAGCGAAATAATGTACTTTGGCCATATTTGATGGGGTTCTTTCTATGTTTTCTACTGTAATACTTTTTAATTCTGCTATTTTAGTATCTTATTGTACAGTTGTAGTAAACTATAGAATAAGGCCAATAAACGTATAAATTGCATGTACTCTAAAACTGATTACAGGAAATAGTCTTGTATTTATTTACACATGTGCCTTTAGATACAGAATCAAGGACCATCTACACGCGTAGAACCAAAATGCGATTTGGGTTTCATACCATGACCTTCTTTTAGAGTCTGAAGCTTGCAGGTCATAATAGGGCTCTGGATGTGCCCGAAGCTCAACTGGCGATGCAGGGTCACAGAATGGAGTCCAAAATGCATATAAATTGTGTAGGGATTCTTGAATGCTAATTTGCCACCAGCACCACTACAAAAATGACCTTTCTGGTAAGTCCAGGTCCTCAAGAGTATCCTATAGCAGTTTTCTCTTAATTTTGCTTGAGTACAGCTTATTGGTCCGAGTGGTATGCATTCGGAGCGTACGCAACACAGGGAGACTGACACTAATTTTAGTTTCTAGGCTATAGCAATTAGTGCACATGGCCGGCTTTAGGGTGGTGCGACTGGTGCAGTCGCACCTGGTGCTGAGCTTAGGGTCTATGGAGAGATGCAGGCACTTTTTGAGGGTGGTTTTGAGGGAATCTGTGGAAGGCCACTTCAGAGGATTGTCACACTGGGCGCCACCAGTGCTAAATATGTTTATATACAACAAGGGAGCTGCTTCTCATAAATAGCTTTCTTTGTAGGGGTGGGCGGAATTTAGGTAGTCGCCCTACGCAAAGCTCCACAAAACGGTAAAAAATCCCCGCGAGCACGCAGAAATTCCGCGAACACGCGGAATTGCTTGTTCGCGATGCTTTATTCCTGTTCGCGAACGCTGTTTGCGTGCTCGGGGGAAAATATCTTGCGAACACGCATTTTGAGAACGCGAACAAGCAAAAAATTCCGTGAAGCCACGGAAGGCAGATTTTTGGGCAATTCCGCGTTCTCGGCTGATTTGCATATAGCTGTGTCTGAACTGGGGTGGCGAAGTGAGCTAAAGATCGATGATGGATTCAAAGTATATCTGTGACTGGGGGTGAATGTGTGAAAAGTTTCAGTGCTCCATCCATCATCTCCTTGTGTTCACTTTCTGAACAACAGACTTGATGATGCGGAGGGCAGATCATGACGCAATAATTTGCTTTTTAATAGGATATCCAGAAATGGTGGAAGATGATTCTCCTTGACTCTTCATACAGCAATGGATGCAAGAATCATGACGGCCTGCAAGACTCTCAAGAATATTTCAACACTTTGAGATAAAAGACACTGTACACGTGTGACTGATCCAGATTGCTCCCACAAAATGAATGCCAATAAATGGAGGTGGCCAGGAGAAGAGACAAATTATTAAATTGGTATGGGAGGAGGGGAACAACCCTCCCAGGAAATCAAATATGAGAACATAAATGTAACAATGCCATGGGAAAGCCTTCAGGCAGTCCACACAGGTATAGGAATAGGTATGCCAATGCGCTGAGAGTGGATACTCACTCATATTTATTAGGACTGCTGTGGTTAGGAGTCTCAGATCTTAGACCATGCAAACCCTGTTGGGTGCAGGCCGGGTGGTGGGTTCCTTGTATAGAGCTAAGATCATTTTAGAGAGATTGGGGCCTAAGTCAAATGCTGTAAGGGTGGCTTGTAGGTAAGGCCACAAGACCATATCAAAGGCCATGCATGCAGTTTGGCTGAGGGAGTGTGCTTTCTCAATTACATGGCTGAAGACTCTGATAATATCTGCACTAAATGTATCCTTAATGAAATCCATTTATGAGGGGTGTATAGCCTTTTGTAGGATGTGTTCCAATCTGAGGGCAAAACTGTGTGCATTAGTAAGTCCCAGCAACAGTCCCAGTGAACCAAATAATTCACATCTACAGAGTTCAATGGTAGGCATGATACAAGGTATTAAATTGAGCGAAATAAAAAAACTACCCTAACAAAATTAAAGCCCTCTTTGACAGTTGGTCAGCCAGATTCCTTACCTTGTGGTGTGCATCGAGATGATCAAAATGATGATCTACCCACTCATTAACTTCCTTATCAGCATGTCCCCAATCCACCTATCAGATAACATCTTCACCAAGAAAGATCACATATTTAACGACTTTTTGAGGCAATCCAAAAAACTAAGAAGAGCCCTTAAAAATGATGCCTCCCAAAGAAATGAGGAGGCATTAACCTTCCAGACTATCACAGATTCCAGGCTGCACCAAACTAGTGTTGCTCCCCCTGCTTAGCTCAACATCCAAATCTCTGTAGCCCTACCACTGTCACTCACAGCCTTTATGACCACCAAGGCCATAAAGTCAGAACACTCAGCAAGTATTCTCTCCCATACAGCACAAGCCCTACAAAAAATCGACAATAAACTTCCTCAGAAAAAACGCTATTCCAATCTTGCATCGTTATGGCATAGTGATAACCTCAAATCAGAGGGCAAAACACTTTTCGAAGGTAAATGGCACACAAAGGCATCCTCTTGATAGATGACCTAGGTTCCGCTTCAGCCCCATTCCCTTCTAATACCTCAAATCCAAAGTTTATCTTGACGATATCGACTTCTACACCTTTTTAAAAATCAAAGCAATTATTGCCAAACGCAAACCTTAAGCATCGTCTGACCTTCTTCAACATCAAGTATCATTCAGAAGGGAGGACATATAGCTTCCAAATATTCCTCCATACTAACCCCCAAGAGCTCTTCCCTTACCCATCCTATCCACGTCAAGTGGGAAGCTCTCATAAATAAAAACAAACACCACTTAGAATCCACCCCTAAACTGGCCTTCTATTTGGGACAATATAACATCAAATAAAATCACACCAGCCTAGCCCAATTTAGACTATGGACCACCTACATGACCCATTGCCCCCCTAGCAAACTATTTAAACTAGGTCTTTCAGACTCAGACAAATGTTGGAGTTGCAAATGTTGGTGATGTCCTCCGTATGCTTCTCAATTTTACCCGCTACAAAAAATGTTGGTCCAAACTTGGGTCCATTACTTCAAAGAGCCTTCAAATAGATTGGACCCTGACCTCGCCGCCATAGCATTGGGTAGCAGCTCAGAACTCTCAAAGCACCTAGATGTTAAAAGTTGCATCCTTTGTGACGTACTAATATCAATCGGCTTAGAAGCCATGCGTTCTGAATGGAAAGACCTCTCCAAACTATCTACCCATGCATGGTGGGAATGGGTCCTTTTCACCAGGGGTGATGGCAACCCCTGGTACTCCTTCCTGAAGTCTCCCTCTAAGAAAAAGCAAAAAATCTGGTTAAAACTAGACAATTACATCTCCAAGACCACCTCGTCTTAGTTGTCAACCCCCATCAATTTTCCCCAAATCCACCCACCCCCTCTGATTCCACCCCACTACCCCGTCCCCAAATCTCATTCTCCCTCTCCCTGCCTTACTCCCTGTATTCCTCCACCTCCACCTCCACCTCCCTCCCGCTCTCCTTTTTCTCTCATTATGCCTTTACCGCTTTCTCTATCCTCTCTTCCCCTTTTCTCTCATCCCCATATCCTCCACCACTATACTATCTTGGTGCATCCTACTGCATAAAACACTCACGTTTAAACTCCCAACTCCAAACTCACCACTATTCTACTACTCTACACAACTACATGATCCGCAGACATCAGAAACTACTGCAAGTGTATACCTCTGCGTCACCATCCCTCCGGTACTTACAAAGTTTGGTACTACTGTAACTCATCAAACCCCACTATGCAGTCTCAGCCGGTGCAGGTAAGTGCGGTGGGGCGGTGGAGTGGGGCGGAGGGAAAGTCGACAGACGATGGAATAGGTTTTATTTATTTATTTCATTTTACCTATTCCGTTGTCTGCTGACTTCCGACCCCTCCCACCCCACCCTGCCTCACCGCGCTTACCTGCGCCTGCCGACGCTGCCACTATTTACTGTATTTCTGTGGTTTGTTGTATAAACTTTCAATAAAAATAATTTGAACAACAGAGACCTCTATCAGACGAAGGGGGAAAAGCACGCTCCATGGTGCAGGAAGTATTTAGCAATGCTAGATTTAAAATAATTCACTTTCATTTTTTACTCAGAACTTAAGTGCGCCTCAGGAGAATATACCCTGACAGATCTTCCTTTTGCTCCAGGTGTGGTGAACAAGATGCTACATTCCCACATATGGTGTCGACCTCTGCAACCCTGCAGGTATAATGGGAGGATGCAATGCGCAAACTGGAAAGGATCACGGGAATGGCCACGGAGAACACACAATTACTAGGCCTGGGCTAAAATTCCGTTCCGCTCGCGGAAATTGCAATAATTTGACATTTTCGCGTTCCGTGGAGAGCGCGAAAATGTCAAAATTTCCGCAATCCGTATTTTACAGGAAATTTTTTGCTTGCTCGCGTGATCACGTCTTTCTTCTCGCGATCATGCACCGCGAGACAAGTGAAAACAAGATGGCCGCGCCCGCGAGCAACCGCATGGGTAAGTTGGCGAGCCGCGACCACGCTGAAAATACCGCGAACGGGCGGGAAAAAAACTTCCACATCTTTGCGATATTTCCGTGTGTTTGCGGAGATTTTTAACATTTTCGCGATAATTTGCGAAAGTGAATTTCGCAAATTCCGCCCACCCCTAAAAATTACACTGTTTACTGGGGGTCATTCCCAAAAGCAAGAAACGCAAGCTACACTACAAGCGTGCATAGCAAAAAACAGCTGTTCTCGTTGGCTTCATGGTTTATAGAATTATCAATTTCACCAGCAACAATGTCTGTAAACAATTATTGTACTTTACAAATGATGAGACCATCACTCCAATGTACAAGTTTAGCAGCATTGTATGTAATAGGTGCAATATAAATAACAAATAAAAACAAGAAAACTCGTGCATTGTGTCCCATGCAAAAATGAACCAACCTACAACAAAAATAAGGACGCATTTCAACAATACCAAACAAAAAGGTGTGTTCCTTTGACAACAAACAAGCACATAGGATTATTTTAAGTTCTTATGTATAATAAACCCGGGCCTGTGCCTAAATTAGGCTTTGTTAGGTTTGTTTGTATGCATAATGTTGTCGACGTTTCAACCCTGTATTAGATGAAGGGTCTCAAGAGGACCAATTGATAAGGAGACATCTTTATTATGTAGATGTAGCTACAACGGTAAAAACAATCCACCATGGGAAACACCTTGGGCAGTGGCGGCTGCTGGGGCATTAAAGTGGTGAGGCAGCACGGGGAAGCAGTGCAGGGAGGGCATGGGGAAGCGGCATGGGGAAAAGAATTTAAAAAATGCTCACCTGCCATCTGCAACGTTGGTGCTCTTCTGTCCTCTGCTCCTTGACAACCGGCATTCCACAGGCTTCCCTACACCAATCCAGATGCTAGTCTCATGCTTGTATTACCCAGCATGAGAGCAGCGCCGTGATTGGTGTGAGCGCCATAGTTAGGCGCTCACTAAGGGACTACCACCCTGTGCTTGCTCTCCACCCAGCTCTACAGCACAGTTTGGGTGGAGAGATTGAAGACGGCCAGCCAAACTGTCATGCGCACTTAAGCAGTGCCACCACTCCTCCTCCTTCCTGCAGCTGTGTTGTGTCAGAATGGATGCCCCCCAGGCTCGGCTGCAGAAAGTGAACACGGAAAAATAAAATGATAATAACCATTGTTATTATCATTTTACTTTTCATTTTTCACTGCTGAAAAGCAGTGGGGCAACGCACCTCCGCCTTAACGGAAGACCCGCCGCCCTTGTGTGTGACACCACTTAATGTGAGAAAAAATAAGTTACTCACTTAGGGAACCTGTCTTGGTTTCCCAAGTTGTCACAATGGGTGAGTAATCCTCAGTGAGCAAAATCTGTGCCCAAAATTAGTGCGAAAGTCTAAGGAACGGGTCCTTTTCATGAATTGGGAACCAAACAATATTCCCAATAGAAGGTAAGCTGGCGAGGCATCCGTAATGCAGACCGTGTGTGTCAAGTCAAGTTACAGTGAAAGTGTATGATGAATGGATGTTCTGTGAGAGTGAATTGCTGTGGATAAATACTGCAGTGTGAAAAAAGAACATAAGGGGCCAACTTCTGTGGGGCACTGGGGCTCGTGCCCAGTAACATTTAAACTAAGAGGCTAGTGAAAGCGTACCAAAGTGTGAGAGGTCCTCAGGCACAGAGGCAGCAGCAGCGAGGCCTTCTTTTCATCTTATAAGTTCAGACTTGTTAAGTTGGCTGCTGCTGTTGCTAGAAAGCGTATCCACAGGGAGATGGGGGTTGTAGGTGGCGCTAGAACATAAGGGTCCACACCTCAAAGGGGCTGTAAAGGTTTTTTGCAAGCTTTGTTGTTTTAAAGGAAGGAGCGTGCTTGTTCGCCCTTTAGGACTAGAATTCTGGCATCTCTGTGTGAAATGCAATTGCTGCCCTTTCACCACTTCATTGATCAAACTTTCATTGGTTCCAAGAATAAAGGCCATTGAAAAGGCATGAGGCCTCACCTGTGAAACCAATTGACTTTGCCAATGCTTTATTTCCTCCAAGATTCCCACCCTGTGTTCACATGCAGGCACAGGTGGCCCAATACTAGTGTAGAAAACCAAAAGGTGATGGGTGGAGTCCTTAAATTAATATCTTCCACTGGTAATTACTCTGCCGCATCCCAGTAGGGTCTACATTGAGTCCAATGACACAGTGAGTCCGAGACCCAGGTTTTGGCACACTCGTCACACTTGGGATGTTGCACTGAAGAACACAAAAACGTGATGGGTAGAATGCATGACCTCGGTGTCTCTCAGCAACTCAGGGCGATGTCCATTTTTTTAGCCACCATGGCATCTCAGGCAGGAACCAGACATATACAAATCAGCATTGGTCCTGCTCCGATAGAATAGTCCATCCCAAATTCCAGAAGAGATCCCTTCTGAACAGGAACACAAACAACCCTGGACCAGTTTTAGACTATGTTGGCCTCTCTTCAGCAGAGTGTTGCTTGAGTCTCATGGATCAGTGAGTATGCGACTGACATCTGGGCACACCTATTGCACTTAGGGTGTGCCACTGAAGAAAACAGAAAAGTGATGGGTGGAATGCTTGAATTAATCTCAGCTATTAGTAATTACTTAGGGCTGCATCCCAGTCTATCATTTTTGCTAACCCTGTCACCTCAGGCAGGAACCAGCCATATGTGAAATAGCCTTGGTCCTGCTCCAACAGCAACAGTCCAGCCTGAACTGACAGACCAGGTCCCTTCTGAGTGGGAATACAAGCATCAACAAACTGGGTTTGGCCTATTTGGATCTCTTCAGTAGGATGTAGCTTGAGTCCTATGGAAAACAGAGCACAAGACCCCCATCACGAAATACATGTCACACTTATGTTGTTCCACTGAATAAAAGAAAGAAGTAATGGGTGGAACGCTTAAATAAATCTCAGCGATTGGTAATTACTTGTGGTTACATTCCTCCCCATCGTTTTTTTGCCCAACATGCATCGGGGTGACAGCAAATGCTAAAAAGTAAGTGGCCATATTACTAGTGAGCAGCTGCTGGTCCCTCTGAAAAAATGAAAAGAATAATAAATAATAAATAAATCATAGGACAGAGACGAGAGCGAGGAAAGCCATGCACATCAATGGAGTGCTAAAGCCAAATGTTTAAATAGTCCTTTCACATTAGCAGTGTAAGGATACACATCAGCCAGGACCACTGTCAAAAAACTATGTCCGGGAGTGGGGCAAAAACAAGAACAGGGAAGAAAGCCATTGAATACGGAGGAGGGGGGGTTACAGTCGGAACACCACAGCCTCAGCCATTCGTGATCGGACTACGCAAGCGCTACCACGCTTGCCTTAACCATGCATATCCCTTAATAATGCAGTGCGTGGTCTAGCTGCTGGCCGCTGCTTGACGGAAGCAGGAAGAGAGCCAGAGGATGCAGTGAGGTTAGTGGGGCTGGGGCCAGGTTTGTATGGGTTGGAGGGTAGTTTTCAGGGTTGGGGGTCGGGGTAGTTTTCAGGGCAGGGGGTTAGGGTAGTTTTCAGGGCGGGGTCACGGTAGTTTTCAGGGCGTGTGGGTGTCAGGTAGTTTTCAGGGATGGTGGGGTTGGGGTAGTTTTCAGGGCTGGTGGGGGGGTCAGGGTAGTTTTCAAGGCTAGTGGGGGGTTTGGCAGTGGTGGCTACTCCGCTGAGGCGGAGGAGCGTCGCCCCACTGCTCAAAAATAAAAATAAAATGATAACAACATATTGTTATTATCATTTATTTTTCCTATTGCAGTCAGTGGTCTGGCGAGGCAGGACTTGCCAGAGCAGGGAAGGAGTAGTCTGCACTCCCTAAGTGCGCATGAACTGTTTGGTTGGCTCTCTTGGGCCGACCAAACTGTTCATGCGCACTTTGCATGTTCCCACCAGGCAGCAATACACAGCCTGGTGAAGAAAATGCACAGGCTCCCTGTTCACGTCTTAGCACCGAATCACTGCGCTCAGACCAATCACAATGCTATATTGCAGTGTTGTGATTCGCTCTGGGGAGCCTGTGTGCATGGGTGCTTCTTACTGCCGGCCCATACAGAAGGAATGAAGAGGACGAAGGAGAGGCGGCGGCCAGCCGTTTCAGGTGAGTCCCTTGTTTTTAAATGTAATTCCTCTCCCCCTCCTCCCGCCCACCACCCCTGTCTGGTAGCAGCTGCTACTGGGGTTTGGGGTAGTATTCAGGGCTTGGTGTGAGGGTTGGGGTTAAAACAGGACCTCTGGCATCCCATTGGCAAGTCTCATTTTCTGGGCAATTAGATCATCGTCAGCTGGTGCCTGACAATGCAGTTATGTGATCCCGGCTTATTGGCAGAAAGCGACTGCATGCACTCATGGTTTCTCCGAAGGCCTCAAGCACAGCAGTCTGAAGAGCTCACCATATTGCCCAGTGATGTCAAATCTGCTGTAACCAACCACCACTCCAAGAGATTTTGAACAAGTGGCCTAAAAGACTAGCAGACGATGACGTAATACAACACCGCATTTAACCCTTGTTGTGTTGATGGTCGATAGTTAGGAGTATGAGTGATCCATTACTCTGAACAATGCTTGCATCTTGGGTGCCCGCTGCATGTTGTACAGCCATTAAGGGCAGTGGAAGGAGTTGGGATGGTTTTAGGTACAGTGCCGTGATGGGAGGGGAGGGGGTCAGGGTGGAAAGTTTTGGGCCTCAGGACTGGGGGGGGGGGGGCAGGTAGGGTGTTTGTAGCTTAGGGCAGAGGGAGGGGGGTCGGAGTAGTAGCTACCTTAGTCACGCATGCCCATTTACCATTCATGCCTTTGCCACGAAATTGCCTGGTAAAGGCATGCTTGGTAAAGGAATGCATGGGTAAGACGCATTCGTGGTTCGGGCTGTGTGGTAGAGGCATGCGTGGTAAAGGAATGAATGGTTAAGACGCATGCGTGGTTCGGGCTGCGTGGTAGAGGCATGCGTGCTTCTATCATACAACCAAGGAGCAGAGAACTGAGCTAGACAAGAAAACTATCAAATCATGAGCAAGGAGCTGACCCATGCATTCTGGCACTTGGGTCTTTTTTTAACACAGTATGCAGTGGCTGAAAATCACTCCATGTAGAGGGCTGTTGGTTAAAAACCCCTGAGTGCCCGAAGGAGTTATGCATGATTTAAGGTCATAAGCAATGTTTTTAGATTTTAGAATGCGGTTCACTCCATTTTCAATACTAATACCTGCTTGTTCTGCATTAAAACCAAAATATAAACCCTGTTCTGTCCTGTTCATAGAAGTGCACTATTTCATTTACATCATGCACAAAAACAAGCACTGACAACGCCATTTGGCTAGTCTTTGTATGTTATGCAATGATTTTTTTTTGCCAAGCTTCATTACAGAGCAAGAGAGGTGTTACAAGGGTAGCTTTTTCTAACACAACAGAAAGAACAGACTCAGGTGGCTAGAGATGAAAAAAATAATGTTTTTCATTCCACAGTAAATGGCTCACGATGCAAATCCGCATTCGCCTAAAAGGGATGCAAAATTAGAAGAAAAGCAGGAAACGAACGAAGGGACTTGGTCCGTGGACAGTTCGTACATGCGGTTTGCATGGTCGTCCCTTGACCACAACTTGATGGTGAAAGAGAACCACACAAAATACACGAACACAAGAAATCTGCCTGGTTCTCTGGCGCACCGACTGAGTGGATTTGGTAGGTTCCATAGTCCAATTTGGCTCTGAAAGTGGATTTGAAGAGTGGGAGATTGAGTGTGTGTGGCAATGTGTAAGAACTGTGGGGTGTGTGTGTGTGTGTTTGTATGAGAGAGTGCATGTGAGTGTGCGCATGTGTGTGTGTGTTTGTATGAGAGAGTGCATGTGAGTGTGCGCATGTGTGTGTGTGTGTGTGAGAGAGAGATATAGAGGGAGAGAGAGATACTGTGTGTGTGTGCTTTAAACGGTATTACTGGTGGTGGTATAATAGAGGTAATTCTTTACTTATTGGGAAGAGTACCCACAACAGCTGAGGGGCCCAAGCTAAAAGCAGGGCCACTGAAATTATACGGTTGTGCGGCTGCAGCGATTTTCACATAATTATAGATTTGCTGCATTTGCCACATAATCTATCAACTGCTGCATAATCTGCATATTTTGACAAAATTAAATTGTTTTCTATTCAAACGGTACAGAAGCTACATAAATGCGACAACACATGTTTCTGCGCAGAGGAAGAACCACTGCAGAGATGGATTGGTCCCCTTTCTGTTGCTTATTGCTGTAGTTTGGTGCTAAACTGGTACCAATGAGGTGCAAACAATGCCCAGAGGGTGTTACGAAGTTTAAAAATAATGAAATAACGAAGTTATACTATTACAAAATGTGCCGCATAATTTGCCTTGTCTTGACCCCTAATGTCCTCAACCCTGCAGCATAATTTAGCCCTCTTCTGCAGCATAATTCCAGTGGCCCTTGCTAACAATCAGGTCCTGGAATACTGTAAGTAAATGTGGACATATGGGGGGGAACCCATGGCAAAGGCCGAAAAAATAGGGGTCAACTCCTGTGGAGGATAAGGCTTCCTTGGCACAGCATAAGAGTACTGCAATATCTCAATGCTGACCTATAAGAGCCTATTGTTTTTTATTACACTGGGTCTGGTGGCTTAGTGGAGTAAGGCATCAACTATGGGGGCCTGTACCTGTGTTCCACCTCATAGTCACAGGATCAAATCCCAGTGGGTTCACTTAGCCTTCTGAGGTCGATAAAGTAAGTACCTTGAGTTGGGCAACAATAAACATCTAATATTCAGTGCCCAGATACCCTTGGGTGAACGTGTGCTTTACAAATACACGTTATGTTATATCTGCATGAAAATTGTGCTTTAAAATGCACTGCTTTATCCCACGTTTTCCTAAATTGTTCTCCCCAATACTTCTAAAATTATCAGCCACCATTTGTGAGGCAACAGGGCAGGAGTGGCAAAGACAGAGTATCAGCTGAGGGTAGAGTGTGTACAGAGAGGGCAGTAGTGTAAATCTAGGTGTAAATTCCTATGCACCAGGTAAAGTTGTGCTTTTGGTGGGGGTTGTTTTTTGTGTGTTTTGGGGGGCAATTTAATACATGCGAAGGTATTATTCGGTGCTTCATTTGTAGAAGAATAAGTGCCGGGGCCCATAGTTTTGCTCAGAAGCCTGCACACTGCGCTATCAAATGCTGGGTCTGTCGACTGCCATGGCTGTGCAGTCTTGATTCAACATCAATCCTCTTATACCAACAACCAGAAGACACTCCCTGCTCCTTTATCTCACTATTTCCTATTTTTTCATCCCTGTTTTTTGTCACTTTTTCCATCCCTTCTCTCCCTTGCTCTTGGTCAAAGTCTGATTTGGAAAAATAAGTGCCGCCCCATAACAAATGAGTACCTGTGGGGTCCACCTTCAAGCACTGGCTCAAATTAGGCACTGGTATTATATCTAGTTTTGAAGCACTGTTTCTGATTATCTCTGTGCCATCAGGGATATTGCTCTTGGGAAAAGTTTAAATACATCCCTAACCTCAGCCGACTCTCCTCTTGCAGGCTGAACCAAATGATGTTTTTCTCCATCCTTAATCACCAAAGGAAGCAGAAAGCACTTGTAATAAAATCTTCCCTGCTGGCGCACCCCCTTCCCTTTCCTAACCCATAGCATCGTCGCATTGTGCTAGCACACTGGGCTTTGTTTGTCAAATGATTGCTGCAAAATATACTATTTTGTGTGCATAAAGTTAGCTGTTTTGAGCCGGCAGATTATAGTAAACAACGACAGATATCTGCCTAATCCCATCTACCACTTAATTAGTTTGTTAATGAAGTAGCCCGAACATGCGGTGCCTTTCTTCAATACAAACAACTGGACGGAATAGATCAAGGAGAGAAGTCCAAGAGCATGAGCGAATTCACATTATCACCTTAGGAGGGCACCCGAGGGGTCTGTACAGGAACTGTTTTACCTGTAATGTTTATAGACTATCTGGTTGTGTGTTATCACACCCCTGGCTACAGGTGGGTGGACAGGGCTGTGTGTTATCACACCCCTGGAAGTGTGTTATCACACCCCTGGCTTCTGGTGGATGGGCAGGACTGTGTGCTATCACAGCCCTGGCTGTGTTATCACACTCCAGCTTCAGGTGGGTGGGCAAGGCTGTGTGTTATCACACTCCTGGCTACAGGTGGGTGGGCAGGGCTGTGTGTTATCACACCCCTGGCTTCAAGTGGGTGGGCAAGGCTGTGTGTTATCACACCCCTGGCTGGAGGTGGGTGGGCAGGGCTGTGTGTTATCACACCCCTGGCTACAGGTGGGTGGGCAGGGCTGTGTGTTATCACACCCCTGGCATCAGGTGGGTGGGTGGGCAGGGCTTTGGTTATCACACCCCTGGCTACAGGTGGGTGGGCAGGGCTGTGTGTTATCACACCCCTGGCTTTGGGTGGGTGGGTGGTCAGGGCTGTGTATTATCACACCCTTGGCTACAGGTGGGTGGGCAGGGCTATGAGGTATCACACCGCTGGCTACAGGTGGGTGGGTGAGTAGACCTGTGTGTTATCACACCCCTGTCTTCAGGTGGGTGGGTGGGTGGTCAGGGCTGTGTGGGTGGTCAGGCTGTGTGTTATCACACCCCTGGCTACAGGTGGGTGGGCAGGGCTGTGTGTTATCACACCCCTGGCTACAGGTGGGTGGACAGGGCTGTGTGTTATCACACCCCTGGCTACAGGTGGGTGGACAGGGCTGTGTGTTATCACACCCCTGGCTACAGGTGGGTGGACAGGGCTGTGTGTTATCACACCCCTGGCTACAGGTGGGTGGACAGGGCTGCTGCGCTAACATGGTCACTGGATTCCTATGCTCTAGCTGAGGAAGGACTGCACAGTGGCAGATAAACCCTAGCAGCTGGTCCTAGCAGTTTCTGAGTTCACAGGGGCCAAGAACTGCCAGGCTTCACTTGAGCTGTCCATGAACAGAGAAAGAGGACTGGCTGCCTGCTTTAGATTGACTTCTGGGGACATAAGGTCAACAGACCTCACAGCATTTCTCTAGAACCATGGAAGATAACTCTACCGTCAATCAAATACCTGCTGCATAATGCTGTATTACTATGTCTGCTGTTGGATAAAATGTATGATATATAATGTTTACAGGTATTGTTTTCCATTATAAAACAGTGCAGTGTTATATCGTATACTTCCTAGTCCTGGCTGCTCAGCCTGCATGAGTATGATGTCATAGAATGTTGGGTGTGTATGCATGCTTTGAATGAGCAGCAGGATGCTTCTCCCGGTGGAGCACCTTGTACCAACTTACCTGAACCAATAAATCTACTTAACTACATCTCTGGCTCCTGGTCTACATATCACGACAGCACTTTCTTCAATTACAAAATGTAGCATTCTGGAATACTGTATATGCAGTCATGCTTGTTGAAATGCCAATAAAAAATAACAACAACAAAAAATCTATACCCTCGTTAGGCGGTCTCTGAACCTCATAATAAATATCTGGAAAGGAGGAGGGAACATGTGCTGGATTCAAACTATCACTGAATAATAAGGCTTACTGTTTTTTCTAGGACTGGTATTTTCTGCTGCCATGTCTCTCTCTCCCTCTCTCTCTCTCTCTGGACTGCTTTTTCCTCCCTCTGGTGCCCTATTACATATAGGGCACCTTTTATCTGTTTGCACCATGGCACACCTTTAAATAGGTGCGCTATGCGCAAACAGGGAAAGTGTGCCTTATTAGAGCAAATGCGATGCCCTCAGGGCAGCCGTGAACTCGTGCTGCGCTGGGGGCAGCGTATTCAAGTGAAATACGGAGCGGCTGCTTCAAAGACACCCCGTGTTTCACCGTTGAGGCAGCAACCCACCTGCACTTTGAAGAGGGATTAAAGATTCCTTTGCAGGTGGGGGCAGTGAGTGACTGCAACCGTCTGTAAGGGGATGTCTATAGGAACCCCTTGCTCCCTTCCAGAGGGCTGCCATTGAGGGGTGCACTGACAGTGTATCACCTTTTTGTGGCACTCATTCAGTGTGCCTCCTGACAACTTTGACTTTGCGCCCATGATATGCCACGGGCGCATAGGTAAAGAGATTCCCTCATTTGAATGGGGCCACGCTCCCATGCAAATGAGGGAACGCACACTTGAGATAGTGCTGGCGCTACATGTGCGCCAGCACAATCTGTATTACAGAAGGGGCCGTCAAGGTGCCCAAATTGCCCCAGAGGTGCACAAAGCGGGCGCACATGCCCGTTGTACCCCTGTGGCACTCTCTGTAATACGGACCCTGGTGTTCCTAGAGCCAAGACAACAAGAGCTGCCGCTGCTGTGTCTTAAAGGCCTAGCTAAGCTTCATTACACTCAACAGCCTTGCTCTCATAAAGGGTGCCCTAACGATGATAGCACTCTAGGGGTGGTACATTTCTCCACACACCAATGCTTGTTCAATGCTGAGAACCCAGAGACAATTTGACATTCACTGAATAATATGTCATCCACACTCACCTAGCATGGCCTGTCTCAGAAGAAGCCTGCTCTTACAACCTACAATGCAAGACTTGTCACCCTTTCCTACTGCCTCCAGGCAAGGCCCTGTAGGAGGCTACAGTTGTATAAACTAGCCGATAGTGGTTAGCCAAGCACCTTGGTGAGATGAGAAACATTCTAACTCTGCCTCAGAGACTATACGACTAATTCCATTGCACACAGGGAATGTTCAAGGAAGGGCACTGCTTCAGCAGTTATTGCCCCTGCAACTAGACTCTTTATGTCTTTCATCAGGTTCTGACCAATGTGAAAAGTGTTCCCCTTTCTTTTACATCATCTCCTGTCTTCCAAGCCTCTCGTCTCCAGGCAACGCTCACACCTCAAGCCATTCTTCAGTTTTTCACAGGGCTTGCAAAACCTGCCGTCTGCAACCTGCCTGTCCCTGTGCCATCTTTGCTGTTTTAGCAACCATGATGCTCCTGTCACCCCCTCAGCATCTTGAATGGACATAGGCACTGCTGGTACAAACTACACTGCTGCACAAACAATCTTAGACTCTCACATCTTAGGGATAATATAAATGTCTACAAGGCCTCATCTGTGATCACCAATGTGCCTAGCAAAAGGGAGAAATCTTCTAGTGAGGGAAATTTTTCTGTGAGACGGCATAGTGAGTTTGTATAATATAATACACTGTATTGTTGCATTAACCTTTCCCTCCCCACAGGAGGAGGCAATACATCCTGTATGTTTATTCACTACACCGTGAGTAATATGGTTTGCCCCACATGCCTTGCTCTATTGATTTGCTCCACAGTATGCCTGATGCTCAATCTCCTCCTGCCTCAGATACCGGGGTAGGAAACCCTGAGCAAACGCCTTGGGAGGTGATCATTTTCTTTCTCTTTCTCATGGACTCAGGATACCTGCTGGTCACAGGGATCATGCTGTACACAGGACAGTGTGTTGGAGATTCAAGTTTGCTCATGAGAGCTCATAAACTCACAAACCTCACCTACGGATGGTGGAGTAGTTCATCCTATGCTTGCAAAAAGTAAGGTTCACATATTCATATTCAGTCAGTATCTCTACATAAGTACAGTAATTGTCACAATACTAATAG
Source organism: Triturus cristatus (assembly GCF_964204655.1). Taxonomy (NCBI): domain Eukaryota; kingdom Metazoa; phylum Chordata; class Amphibia; order Caudata; family Salamandridae; genus Triturus; species Triturus cristatus. The sequence continues at coordinate 1,400,802,743 of NC_140589.1, forward strand.
GTTTGATAGCATCTTTAAGCTCCTATTGAGTTTCAGCCACAGTGCACAGAGACAATGGCTCAAAGCTTCTTGCATCCTTCACTGGTCTTTCTTTGAGACTTCTCAGGATGAGCTGAAGAAATCTTCTTTCCTTCATTGCTAGACAAATTCAGAGCCAATCATTAGGCCAGCTTAGATCTCAAAAGGGTTAAAAAAAACAACAAATGGCAAGGGAAACAGTATAAAAGGTGCCATTTTTGCAGGGAAATCCTTAACTATGATTGATGCAAATTCTATCCTCAAGACGTCAAAGGGGCATTCTCTTTACATGGCTCACCCAAGGATAACAGGATTTGTCTCTTCTTCTCCCAAATCTCAAGTTCTATTCCTACTAAAACAAAATGACATCTTAGGAGGAATTCTGGGAAGAATGTTTCCCAGGGTTGAATTTCTGTTTTGAGAAATAAACTATTTTGAGAACGCACTAGAGGTCTGCTGTGCAGGATTGGCTACGGACCAAATTAAGTCCCTGATTTAAAGTAATTTGTCTCAGTCACCCAAACCCTTGATGCAGCAGACACACCAGCTGTGGTCAATACATCTAAAGTCAGATTCATTTTCATTCCAGAATGGCTCCTTCTTATATGATTGGATCCATTTAAGTGTGAAAACACCATGGCAGAATGTATGACATCTCTTGCTACTTAGGTTATTCCTGAAGATAAGTCCCCAAAGTGGGGGTTTTATCCCACAGTGTTGGGAGTTTTTCTCGTCCAAACTGCCAAGGTTTCCATGGAGGTCCTAGGCAGAAATGTTATTGGTGGAGCTGCCCTTAATATTGCAGCCCCTCCCAACAGCATTAGTTTCACAGAAATACTACATTCCACCGCACATATTTGGGTGTGCAAGTGTCAGGATGTGTTAGCCCATGAAGCCAGGCTTATTCGTTTTGCTAATGCTTCTTGTCAGTGTATTTGAGGAGCCTAGATTTTACATTTTCCATCTATGGCTTGGCATGTAGAATGTATTTTAGGACAACGATAAACAACAAGAGAGAGAGGGTATGTCCACACTCTTGGTCCCCCAAAATCAATATGATAACAACAAAAGAGCGTGACGAGAAAGAGATTCGAAAACACAGTGATTCTCTATGTGATTGGGTAAAGTGTAAAAGAAACAGAATCCATCTGATGAAAAATAAAACCCTCACTCACCAACATAGTTGGTGACATGCTTCATCATGGGGTTTTAGCCAGAAGGGCCTTGTGCGCCTCTGGTGTGCTTCGACGCTTGAAATTAAGGCGGAGCAACAACTTCAGACTTGAAAAAGTGAGGTGATGGGTGAATGGAATGGAAAAGATTTAAAAATCATGTATCGTACACCAAAACATTTTAATAGTGTCGAGACAGGAATATGTTAAAAACTGTGAAGGATAATTACTCCTGACGTTAATTTGGTCAGATTTATCCTATAGGTGGTCAAGTGGTCGACATGTTTCAGCTTGTCAATGTTATTCACTAAGCTTTCATCAGGACCTAATCATACAAAAGAAAAAAAGGCACCTTGGCGGTGTAAGCTCGCTAAGGCTTACCCTAACCTCAGGTGCGGAGAACCGATAGACTCACGGTTACAGTAGAGGTCTCCCACTGTTCTGGAAACAGACCTCGTATTTCTGGAAAGAAAATTCGTTTAATTAAGTCGACATACATAATAGTTGCCTTATATTCATCAGAGAAACAGTTAGGGTCTTTAGGTGATGCAAAGAAACCGAAAATTAATCGGTCCACGCACTATTTACATGGTCTATGTAAACTTTCAGCCATTTCTATGTACAATTAGAAGAATGGATGTAAATACAAAATTTGTAAGCATGCCAAGATCCATATACTCAGACATTATATAGATAAGGTATTTAAACAATTTAGTCAATACTCAGGCAAAAAATGATTTGTAGTATAAATGAAGATCACATGTATCAAAGGCACTTTGAAATACTTTACACCTTCAATGTCAGACTGAAGGAATGCAAGATAAGAAATGGAAAAAAATGGAAAAAAAGGAAACACTAGAAGCTTACGTATAAAAGAGTGGGTGCGTGCTCCTTGGGCAAGAAGGCGAATTGCGGGACTACAGAACAACTGTGGCAACAAGGAGAGAGGAATACGGGAAAAGCGTTTACTATAGCAAAAACCGTCCCTCACAAAAATCGTTTACCACATTATTCCGTACAGCATAATGCAAAAGATTAAGTTTCCTTAAGAGGCAGTACTTACATCGTCCAAGTCCTCAGCCAGCAGTCTACACCTAAAAGGTCCGCCGAGCCCGGAGATAGTTACGTACTGGCGGGCTCGCGTTTAAATGCAAGTTGTCAGCCGCTGACGAACCGGAAGTGAATGTGTAAGTCTTTCCACAAATGCCTCTGGGATTGGGACAGCGAAGAAGGACTACGTGGCTGCTTTCTTCTAAAAATGCTAGAGCGCTAAAGGCTCTCTTCAACATGAAACTTTATTGAGTAGCGATAGCCGTGCATCGGCGTTTAAACAAGGATAGTCGACACCGAATCAGCCGACTGCCCCTTATTACCTAAAGATGATCATCACGGAAAAATTTTTTTTTTGCAAAGACTGATTCACCCAGAAACTCCTTAAATAAAAGGATTTCTTGACGCATCAAACTTTGTTTAGCCCTGTTTGGGTTAGAAACATTATGCAACTTCATCCTCATCCAGACCTGAGATATATAGATTGCAAATTACCACAGATGGCCAAAGATCCATATTGCCAATTATACAGAATGGGCCCGTAGATTATTAGATGAGAGTACAAAACAACTCAGATGTAAACGAGTAGTCATTTTTACATAAAGGCTCTTGTCTTAGCGTCTCAGCACTGTCCCCCAAGGGATATTATCGTTGAGACCTGACAGATGTGTTGACAACCTATAGACCCAGCGTTGTTCCTTTTCGAACAACGAAGTTGATTTCACCTGTTCAATTATGGTCCACTGTAGATCATCTGCAGTATGATTCAAACGCAAGAAGTGCTCAGTCAGTTTAGTTGCACTTCTTTTACATCGGACATTACTCCGGTGTTCACCAATCCGTAATTTGATCTTTCTTGTGGTCATGCCCACATATTTTAAATTGCATGGGCACGTAATTAAATAAATCACATCAGTAGTATTGCAATTCGTATGGCTGCGTTGAATCCAGGTTTTTCCCGGTTTCCAGAGATAGGGTCTTAGTAGGGGACGTAAGATGGCAAATGCTACAGGACCCCACAGGGGTAATGACCGAGAATAGGTGGCAAACCCCAGGTGTCGAGAACCGAGATAGTAGTCTATACTCAGGTCTGGATGAGGATGAGGTTGCATAATGTTTCTAACCCAAACAGGGCTAAACAAAGTTTGATGCGTCAAGAAATCCTTTTATTTAAGGAGTTTCTGGGTGAATCAGTCTTTGCAAAAAAAAAAAAATTCCGTGATGATCATCTTTAGGTAATAAGGGGCAGTCAGCTGATTCGGTGTCGACTATCCTTGTTTAAACGCCGATGCACGGCTATCGCTACTCAATAAAGTTTCATGTTGAAGAGAGCCTTTAGCGCTCTAGCATTTTTAGAAGAAAGCAGCCACGTAGTCCTTTTTCGCTGTCCCAATCCCAGAGGCATTTGTGGAAAGACTTACACATTCACTTCCGGTTCGTCAGCGGCTGACAACTTGCATTTAAACACGAGCCCGCCAGTACGTAACTATCTCCGGGCTCGGCGGACCTTTTAGGTGCAGACTGCTGGCTGAGGACTTGGACGATGTAAGTACTGCCTCTTAAGGAAACTTAATCTTTTGCATTATGCTGTACGGAATAATGTGGTAAACGATTTTTGTGAGGGACGGTTTTTGCTATAGTAAACGCTTTTCCCGTATTCCTCTCTCCTTGTTGCCACAGTTGTTCTGTAGTCCCGCAATTCGCCTTCTTGCCCAAGGAGCACGCACCCACTCTTTTATACGTAAGCTTCTAGTGTTTCCTTTTTTTCCATTTTTTTTTCATTTCTTATCTTGCATTCCTTCAGTCTGACATTGAAGGTGTAAAGTATTTCAAAGTGCCTTTGATACATGTGATCTTCATTTATACTACAAATCATTTTTTGCCTGAGTATTGACTAAATTGTTTAAATACCTTATCTATATAATGTCTGAGTATATGGATCTTGGCATGCTTACAAATTTTGTATTTACATCCATTCTTCTAATTGTACATAGAAATGGCTGAAAGTTTACATAGACCATGTAAATAGTGCGTGGACCGATTAATTTTCGGTTTCTTTGCATCACCTAAAGACCCTAACTGTTTCTCTGATGAATATAAGGCAACTATTATGTATGTCGACTTAATTAAACGAATTTTCTTTCCAGAAATACGAGGTCTGTTTCCAGAACAGTGGGAGACCTCTACTGTAACCGTGAGTCTATCGGTTCTCCGCACCTGAGGTTAGGGTAAGCCTTAGCGAGCTTACACCGCCAAGGTGCCTTTTTTTCTTTTGTATGATTAGGTCCTGATGAAAGCTTAGTGAATAACATTGACAAGCTGAAACATGTCGACCACTTGACCACCTATAGGATAAATCTGACCAAATTAACGTCAGGAGTAATTATCCTTCACAGTTTTTAACATATTCCTGTCTCGACACTATTAAAATGTTTTGGTGTACGATACATGATTTTTAAATCTTTTCCATTCCATTCACCCATCACCTCACTTTTTCAAGTCTGAAGTTGTTGCTCCGCCTTAATTTCAAGCGTCGAAGCACACCAGAGGCGCACAAGGCCCTTCTGGCTAAAACCCCATGATGAAGCATGTCACCAACTATGTTGGTGAGTGAGGGTTTTATTTTTCATCAGATGGATTCTGTTTCTTTTACACTTTACCCAATCACATAGAGAATCACTGTGTTTTCGAATCTCTTTCTCATCACGCTCTTTTGTTGTTATTATATTGAATGTATTTTAGGATCAGAATTTTGAAAAGGATTAAGTGGCATCACCAATTCACTAGAGGAAAGTTAGAGATTTGTTTATGGTGTTTCTTTACAAGAATCAGGTCCACCATAAAGCTCTTACTGTGGGTACGGAAGGTGAAGTTTGTTGTTGTCCTTCAGAAAAATTTGATACGGTGATTCTTCTGAGGTGATTTAGGCAGATTGATGTTTGTGTTTAGGAAATCCAGCTGTGGTATGTTGAGTAATTTGTGATCAACAAGTATTTGGGTATTTCGCAGGTACTGTGCATGGCGCAATGCTTTGAAGCACTGGGGTACTAACCAGGAGTACTCTTGTTGAGTGAGGTGTAACAGGGAGGGAGAGTGCTTGAGGGAGAGAGAGACACAGAGGGATAGATTTTTTTAAAGTTACGCAATACAGCAAGACAATTCGCTGCGCTGCGTGACAGGGAGAGAGAAGGAATGTGCCATCGCTACTAATTTATGGCACATTCCTGCTCACTGCCTGCGCTGGCGCACTGAGTGCTGCCTAACGCCAAAGCAGGCACACTTATGCCAAGGTGCAAGGGTCCCTGAATTACAGGCAGGGTGGTTTCTGTGCAGGAAGGGACAATCCTTAGAGACATTTCTCTTTTTTTTACATGTTCTTGCAGAATGCAGCACACACAAAATAACGAGGAAAAAAAAAATCTCCTCCTTATCTCCTCCTTACGCCTCTGTTGGGAAGCTATAAGATTTGGACGTATTCCCAGGTTTACAAGTCTTTGTAAATCTCTGAATGTACCAAAATCAATGGGTGGATGCATGGGAAGGCCCAGGCCCCACCAATAGAACGCCTTCCCAATGCAGTGTATTAATCTGGATTTACTAAGCCACACAGAGTGGCTTTGCATGGCTTAGTAAAGCTCACTTACGCTCTTGCGTTGCTTTGCATCACCTTGGTGATGCAAGGGCAACATAAGGGCCTAGTAAATCTGACCAAGAGAATGGTTTGCATACTTTGAATCATCTTCAGTTTTATATCAAGCAGTACAGCTTGGGGAGTGTTTCAGAATTGTTTTCCTTTATTACTAAGACGTATGAAACAAGTAATCACGCCTGTCCTGTAAATCATTACTATGGGTAGTAAAGTACTTCTGTGTAAGTCTGGGCGGTGAACTCCGCTCCGCTCGTGGAGTTTGCATAGTTTTCCGCACTCTACGTTACGCAGAGATAGCAGTTTTCTGAAAAACTCCGCTTCGCGTTGCGGAGTTTTTTTCCTCGCTCGCGTTCGTCAACATCAAGTTGGTGAGCGCGAGCAAAAAAAATCCACCTCCCGGCGAGATTTTTCCTCGTTCACAATGGTCAACATCAAGTTGGTGAGCACGGAAAATCAACCTCCCGATGAGATTTCTCAACGCGGGAGGTCAGATTTCTCATTGCGAGTGGTCACGTATGCTCGTGACCGCTCGTGTTGAGAAACCGTCCGTTCGCGTTGAGAAAGCTGCAGCAAGAGTAAAAATGGAAGCAGCACCCGCTTGTACTGTGCATGGTGCCGTTTGCAATGATTGCACAGTGCGAACAAGCACCTGGCACTGAAAATCACCTCGAACGACATTTATGTAATGCACTCCGCTGCTCGCGGAGCTCCACGTAGCGCGGCTGAGGTTTTTTTACACTTCGCGGAGTTCCGCAAACTCCGCCCAGGCTTACTTCTGTGGAGAGTCAGTTTGTTGTGTGGTGGAGCTCAACTGGATCAGTAGGTATATTGACAGATGGGGATGTTTGAAGGGACATTGGTGGCTCCCCTGAAGGGAATGAGTTAGGGTCTTTGACAGTATTTCAGTCTGTCTCAGTGTAGCAGTAGCCTTGTTATAGGTTACGAGATTTCTATAGGTTATAGGTTACAGCCACAATTTACCTTGATTTAGCTCTGTTTAGGTTTGGTGATCATAATATCACATAAAAGGTGTGTAGATGGTTGACCTTGTGAAGCGGATTCAGTTTGGGACAACCACAATATGTAGGTGTGGGGGGTCACTAAGTACAGAGAGAAATGTGTCACATCAGGTGCAAAAGGCGAACACCAGTATGATCCCACATTGGTTGACAGCAAATCGATGTTTAAATTCAAAATTAGTGCAATATCAGTGAGAAAGGGAGGAAAACATTTAGGGGCACAACACACATTTATGAAAAAAAATCACATTTAGATGCAAAATCATCCTTGGTGCAACATCAACAGAGGTGTGGAAACAATTTTAAGAGCAGGAATCCTCTTTAGGCACAAAAACAAAACTAGGTGCAAAATCACCCTTGGTGCAACTTGAGATTGAAAACTTCATTTGGGACCAAAATCACATTTAGAATAGATTTAGATGTAAAAGATGTGGCTCAGTGTCCCATTAATCATTTGTGAGGCAGCTTCTGATGTGAACCTTTCAGGCAAAATCACCATGATATTGATGAACGTTTAGCAGCACTAGTCAGATTAATGGGCAAATTCACATTTAAATCCAATCTCAACCTTTTTGCACCGCAAGCAGCACTGTGGTATCACAGATGCATTATATATTTGGGCACCTTTATTGCAAAAATGTACAACTATCCCTTCCCATATTTCACAGGGACCTCAGAAATATTAAAAGGATTTCGCCTATGAAATATGGGTTTAATCATCCTAATGAAACCCTCAAACCCTCTGCAGAGCTTTACCATTATCAGAACCGTGAGAAAGGGGTTTCAGAAAGAAAGAGGTGGATTTGTGTCCGTCACAAATAATAAAGTCACTTTCTTGTTAGATCCAGCCACGGACAAGACGGATGTCCTTATCATCGGATTCACCCCCTCCGCCTGGGACGACTTATGGTGGCCGGCCGCGCTGGGAGCTCCACCGATGCCCACTGCCCCCCACACACAACTTAGGGGTAATCCAGGACTCATTGCTGTCAATGACCCAGCAAGTCAACGCCGTCTCCTCCTCCTGCATCAACACCCTCCGCATGCTCCGCAAGATCTACAGATGGATCCCCACCTGAACCAGAAGGACGGTCACCCAGGCACTCGTCAGAAGCAGACTGGACTACGGCCACGCCCTATACACAGGAACCTCGGCCAAACTCCAGAAACGGCTACAACTTACACAGAACGCCTCCACACGCCTCATTCTCGACATCCACCACCACAGCCACATCTCAGCCCACCTGAGAGACCTGCACTGGCTCTCCGTCAACAAGAGGATCACCTTCAAGCTCCTCACCCACGCTCTCAAAGCACTCCACAACACCGGACCAGCGTACCTCAACGAATGACTCACCTTCTACACCCGACCTCTACGCTCCGCTGGCCTTGCCCTCGCCACCGTCCCCCACATCCGACGAGCGTCCGCAGGCAGCAGATCATTCTCCCACCTCGCCGCCAAGACTTGGAACACCCTCCCCATCCACCTGTGACAGACCCTTGGCCTTCTGACCTTCAGGTGACTTCTCAAGACCTGTCTGTTCGAGTAATAGCAGCCCACCCCGTGCCTTGAAACCCTCACGGGTGAGTAGTGCGCTCTACAAATGAATTGATTGATTGAAAGTTTCAGTAATTTAAACTTGAGCTCAATCCCTGGCCCTTATGACACAGAGCAGACGGGCTTAATTTAACGAAAATGTGTAAAGCATTTAGAAGTACCAAAACAGTTAAAAAGCCAAAAACACAACATAATAAAAAACCCACTCCAATGTGTGAAAAATATAGAAAAATTGAATTAGTAAAATGATACTAAAACGACATAAGTAAGTATATATGTGTATTTATAAATATATTTGTGATAGTTAGGCGGGCAGACAGACAGACAAACAGACAGACAGACAAACAGACAGACAAACAGATAGATTTGATGGCATGAGCACTGACAGACATCTAACGCTTTATTTAACCAAATTGATAGTCTTGTAAAATGTGACTAACACTTTAGTCAAGCAGTGCCAGAAAAAAACTGATCCTAAGCTTGCCCATTTCTGCTGATCTCACAAGCTCCCACTCTAGCCAAACTTAACAAGCATTCGCAAAGCCAACTGATCTTGCGGTTTGGAATTTAGAAAAAAGACTTTGACATAGGTGGTCACTTCATAGGCAGTTGTTTCTTTTCTGTATAGTTATCATTCCGAGTTCTATCTGTAACTAAAAAGAAAAAAAGGTATGAAAGCAATTTTTTTTAAAGTGAGTCAGTAAGTGAGGGAAGGCAACACAGGGGCAGGAAGGAGGAAGCAACACTGGGGCATGGGGTGGAAGCAACAATGGGGCATGGGGTGGAAGCAACAATGGGTTTCGGCAGCTGAAGCAATAGGAGTGCACGGGTGGGGGAAGCAACACGAAGGCTGTGGTTGATAGAAACAGACAACAGAGGGAGAACAAAGTAGAGTATTGGAGGGTGGACATAGGCAAAAGAGAGCAACATAGGGTGGTAGGGGAGAAGCAAATGGGCAAGAAAGCAGAGGGGATGTATACGAGGGTGAGCGCAACATGGAGGGGTAGTGAGGAGAAGCAGAAGGGTGACAGAGCAACAAACAGTGCAAGGGGAGAGAAAAGGGAGACAGCTGTAAATCACATACACTCCCATGGAGTGCCTAACCCAAAAGAACAATGTAGCGCTTGAAAAGCAAGCAATAGAAGCAAAGAAGCCAGCCGATCAAAAGAGATGGTGAAGAGGCTATGATCCACTGGAGGGACTAACACAGCATTCGCCACCTGGGAAAGAAATAAGTAGCTGGGAAATAAGATTGGTGGGAAAGTCAACAAATGGTAAGCAGTGGGTGGGCTCCAAGCCACTGTCTGTTTTAGGTAAGCCCATAATATGTCTTGCAACAGACAGCACATTCACTGTCTAGTGGGCGAGACATAAAAAGGAGGCACTGACAATGTAGATTTTCTTAGTAATTTATGAAGAAAAGTCTTAATTTTATTAAAGACACGGAGGTGAGTATTAGTATGCTTCTCTAATCTTGCATTTTATTAAAAGCAGCCATCAAGAAAAATAACAAAACTACAACTCCCATAAGGAAGGCTAGCGAATGGGAGACAAAAAAGAACAATTCCAACCAACAGGGATACAGCCACACCTATATGTCCCAACTTGACTATGAACAGTCCTCTCTTCTTGTGCAAGAAGTTAATGATGATCCACAAATAAAGGAAAGATAGATAAAATGATGAAACAAGCAGGGGCGGCTGGTGACATTTGAAAGTGGTGAGGCGTAAAATGTGTGGTGGAGCACAAAATCCCCTACGTCTGAAACCCTCTAGTCCAGGTCAGCCGGTGTCCATCCAAAAACACCGTACTTTTTAATTTCAGCCATTCCGTGCCTCACCCCAGTCTCCAAATTCTTACTCTAATATGTGCCCCACAGTTATTGCTTAGTATTTTCACCACACTGTTATTAACATGTTCTTCAGGTACATCTTGTAATCTACCGTGTGCCACAAAAGAATAGAAACATTAACTGACAAACAGCAAAAATATTAGTGTGATGTTTCATGCCTGGAACAACAGCACCACGCGCCTTTATGCAGATTATTAGAACCATAGTAGTACAACAGCTGTAACTATGCAAAGTGTAATAAAAGCTGCGTTAATTAGAACTGCTCTAATGACGTTCTTCACCGCACACTGAAATATTTTGCCGTGCTCTTAATACATTCCACATTCCAGTTGCAACACTGAACGTCATTTACAATGCACACCTTAAAAGCACATGCAGCATGCGAGGCGATTTTCACATGTATGGATGGATAGAAACTTGTAATTTGTAGAAAAATACTGGATGGCCATCACATTTCCATTAATCAGCCATATTTATTTCAGCGTTAATAAACACACCAGAAAAATGTAATAAATATGAGTTACACAGCAATAAACAAACTATGATAGATTAAACAAACACTTTTTTCCTAAATGTAAGATTAGCGGGTTAGGAGATAATCAAGACGGCCCACGCACCCAATCCTGCACTTGCTGGGTGTTGCCTCAAGGAGGAAAAACAAGTAAGGGGGCAAGATGGCGTAAAGTTCAGACCACGAACCAGCCACGCATCCATAAGTGCTCAATGAAACCGTATTCCTTAACGTTGTAGGGGACTCACTAGGGTGGGGGACCTTTGGGTACAGACAGGCAACAAACACGATGTGTAGGTGAATGGCGAGACCTGCAGCCTATATAGTGCCTCATGCCGCACTTAATTCAGGCACCGACAGCAGGTTAACACTGCACCGGTACCCTAATGGCCAGCAATAAACTGCGATCAATTTTCTCAAAATGTATCTAACTACTAGATCAGGGACAGGGTCCCCGAAGGTACCGTAACTCTTATCTGTAGCACTACAGAACTGCGCTATCTTCAGGAAGAAACACACCCGAACATAAAATACTAAGCCTACATGTAGTGAACACACGGACTTACGCACGTCTAATAATATCGATCCCGGCTACCCTCCAGTGGCGGCTCGCAGGGGGAGGAAGTCGCGCGTGGTGGGGGAAGTCGCGCGGGGGGTGTTAAAATAAAAAAAATTCAAATCCTACCTGAGGTCCTCAGCACGTCCGCGCCGCCTCGGGTCCGTCCGTTGGCGCCTACAGCCCACCTTACCTGACCGCCTCTGCCCTCTTCAAACTGGAGCTGACGTCGTCACGTCAGCGCTGCAGTGGCAACCCCTCAGCCTGTCAGCCAATCCTGGCGCTGCTGCAGCGCCAGGATTGGCTGAGGGCACAGCCTACTCCTCGCCCGCCGCCTGCCCATTAGGAGACCGAAGGGCTCCTAATGGGCATGCGCAAATCCGTGAAAACACAAGTGCGCATGACTGGGCACGGGCTAAAAACTAGCTCACCATGCCCACTCATGCGCACTTGTGCTGTGCTGCCGCAATGCATATCAGTCAACATGACGCCGGACCGCCCACGGTCCGACGTCATGATGACTCACTGACATGCATTGTCAGTTGAGTTCTCCGTCCCCACCCTCGGCATCTCTGAAAGTAAACTAAGCGCGGGTGGTGCGTGGGCGGGGGGGGCTACGCCCCCACGCCCCAATGGACGCACCGCGCCTGGAAACAAGCCAAAGTAAATGTAAAGCATTCCTGGCATAAGTCTTTGAATGTTAGTCCCATAGAGGTGCCTGGAACACAAGGGAGGAGAAATCCAGGAAGGTCTGCCATGGGAGGAGTGAAGAATGGTTGACCAGAACCACCTGGAACGTCATTAAGATGAAGGTGGTAACGCTGGATCCACTGTCAGGGAGGGAAGAAAACACAGGAAGTTAAAAATAGTGTTGAGGTGGGATAATACTTGCCTCTGTGTCTTTAATAAAATTAAGACTTTCCTTCATAAATTACTAGGACACTCTACATTTTATTGGAAGACTGGAGGCCCCTATTATGCTTGTTCAAAGCAAGTTAAATACTACCGTACATGCAGTGTGAGCAGGTTTACAATAAAACGTGCAGAACACATTGTCATTTGACCAATCCGCAGATCTCTGAATGTCCTCAAGCTTGGAACCAGCCCAAAAAGCTTTAGAAGCCATAGCACCTCTGGAAGAATGTGCACCAATAATGGAGGTATCAATGCCAGCAAGGGACATCAACCATTTGACCCAATGAGCCAGAGTTGGAGATGAAAGAGGTTTGTGGGGTTTCTGAAGGAGATAAGAAGTTGGGCTTGCGAGGACATTCTGAGATCAATTGTTTTGTGTTCATAAACCTTGAGGCATTGTCTAACACAAAGTTTTGGTTAATCAGGAAAATAGGGATAAAACACATAAGTAAAATTTGTTTTTGTTTGTTTATGAACTGAAAAAAGAACTCCTGTGGGAGCAAATTGATGAGAGGAAATATCAAGAGCTCTGATATCAGATAAACGCTTAATACAGATTAGGCATACAAGCATGGTGAGTTTTGCAGATAACATTTTCAAAGAAAGATCAGAGTTATCAGGCCAAGAAATAAACAGCTTTAAAATAACATTAACATCCCATAGATTGCTGTATTTCGGAATAGGAGGATTAGAAAATGTTACTCCCTTTAAGTGTCGACAAACAAGTGGATGCTCTCCTACAGGTTTTCCATTGATGAAAGGATGGTGTATGGAAATGGGTGATTTGTATAAATTAATGGAACGATAGGACTTACCTGAACTGGCTTCAGCTGCCAAAAAGTTTACGATGTACACTATATTTGCTGAAAAGGGATTGATAGATTTTGCCATACACCAGCTTGTCCAAAGAGACCAAGTTGATTTGTAGGACTTGGTCATACTAGGAGCCCAGGATTTGTTGATATATTCAAGCTTCTGGCGAAATGAAAGAGCAAGACTGGGAGATCCCGCTATTTTCCAAGCTGAAAGAGAGAGGGAGTTGTCCAATATCAGGTTGTGGGGCTGTCCTAATGGATTCAGAAGCGGGTTGGGAAAAGAAGAACTGGATAATCTATTGCTAGATCTAGAAGGAGAGGAAACCAAGCTTGTGATTGCCAGAAGAGAAACACTAACACAGGGGTTGCCAACTGACATCTGGTTTGAGCGAGGATCCTGATGATCATTAGGACAGGAGGAAAAGCGCAGTTGATGAATGCATTTGTAGATAAAGCTAGAAGATCTGGACTCTAACTGAAGAACAGAGGCAGCTGGGTATTGAGTCTGGTGGTGAATAAGATCTGAGGTAAGCAACTACTGGTTTAATTTATTTTGTAAAGTACCATGGTGCAGAAAAGAGACCAAAAGGAAGGGAGGAAATACGATATGTCTGTCCCTGCCATTGAAACTGAAGGACTGTTTTGCAATTGTGGTGAATGGGAATTGTAAGGTAGGCATCTCGAAGATCCAATCTGACCCTCAGGTCGTGTTGAAGAAGGGAATCTCTGAGATGTAGAATTGTTTCCATTTTGAAGGGACGGTATACTACAAAATGATTGAAAAGTTTGAGAATTATGATGAGAGCCATCTTTTTGTTTTTCTTTTTAACTGAAAAGATAGAACTGAAGAAACCTGTAGAATCCGGAATGGATGGTTGGATTGCCTGTTTTTGTAAAAGAGACTGATTTATTTGCAAGATCGTGGAGAATTTTGGAAGAGGAGGAAAGACTATTTAAAAAGGCTTTGTGTAAAGTCCTGTAATATAACCTTGAACTGTATTTAGAACACAAGAGTCTGATGTTATCAATTGCCACTCTGTTATGTAATACATAGGACTACCTCCTATTGGAGGTTGGGAAGAACAAAGACCTACCTTACTGAGCATTAGCTGTGAAGCTTTTTTGTCCCGACCTCAAAATCACCGGCTACTTTCGGGGTAAAACTGGGGCTTGTAGTCTTGGGAAGTGGAGTATTGGTTGTTGTTGTTGAAGGAGCCTCTATATCCTTGGTGGTGGTAATTGTGGCCCGTAAAGCGACTCCTAACCCTACTGACCCTTGCAAAAGCCCAATTGGAAAAAACTTTTTTGAAAGATTGTTGAGCCTTGTCAATGGAAGTAACGGTAACGTATCTACTGAGATCTTTGATAAATAAGTCACCAAATAAGAGTCCTTCTGCTTTGATACCTGGATCTAGAGTAGCCAAACTTGCCAACTTAGGTTCTAACTTGAGAAGAAGACCCTTTCTCCGTTCATGGGTGATAGCAGAGTTCACATTGCCTAAAAGACAAATTGCCTTATGAATCCATAAGGACAATTCTTCCAGATCAACTGGATTGTTTTCCGTTCTAACTGCTTCCGCCATATCAAATATGCATGCTAATGGACCGACAACATTAAGAAGCTAGTCCAGGTGTGTGGACCAGGCTTTGCCCACACCTTTGCGGGATCCCTGCCAAATCTGGAGGAAAAAGTGAGTAGGGTGGGCTCTATAGCTAGGATGGAGGTGATGTTGGAATGCAGCAATGGTCTAAAACACTCCGACTTTAATTTGGCCCTGGTTTGTTTTTCTAGGGGTAAGCACAGTCTTGAGGCAATATCATTTCCCACATGATCAGCTTGAAACCATTCTGCAGAATTTGAATGGTGTATAATTGCAGGATCGAAAATAGGTATACCTTCGGCATCAAGGACAGTTTTTGCAATAAAAGGAACAATAGCCGAAAACAACAATTTGTTCTTTTTAGCAGGAGGGGCAAAGAGGGTCAAGGGTGGCAAAAGTATCCTTATTATCATCAGTATCATTATCACCCATGATGTCATCTGTATCAAGTACCTGGGAAATAACAGTTTTTGATGACTTCTCTTGTGAATTGTTTGACTTTTGTTTGCACTCGAAGGTGTCTTAGAATTTCCCTCCTTGCTTGGAGGCCTGGGAGAAACCATATCCCCATCCATATGTTAGGGTACCTCACTAGAAGAAGTGCTAATTTAGGGATACTGGATGCAGATTGCACCTTCTTTGACAAAATAGGTAAACGAGGGGAAGAAGTGGCTTTTCGCTTTTTGCTTTCCACCACAAAATGGGCCATGAAAGTGTTTGACCTAATATTTACTACACAATTTTCAGTGTTTTTAGACATTTTATTCATAGAGGCTGCCACAGCCTGTTCCACAGAAGAATGAATGCATTCGTTCAAATTGTTTTTAAACTGTTCTCCATAATCTTCATTAGCCTGTGACATAAGAAAACTATCGAACTCCATATTAAAATGAATGTCAAAAAGCCACAAAATATTGAATAGGAAAAGATAGGAGTTAATTTTCCAATGGGCATGAATGAAGAGAAAGACACCCTCCCAGTAGGTGTGTGAAAGCTGAATAGAATAGGTCTCGTAATGTTCCGGAGGCAGGGAGAAGGCCACTAACAGCAAAAATAGAGCCGTCCGGAACCAAAGAGAGGATAGGTCCATACTCTGGAGTAAAAAGGCACTAAAAATGGAGGCAAATACAACAGGAAACAGGTGCCAAGCGAAGCGACACTGAAGGGAAAGGCAAGCATCACGTGAGAAAATAAGGTGAGCAATAAAATGGCGAACGCTGTCATCATGCAGCAAAAAATGCTGTCTTGGGAGCGCAAGCCACCTAAAGTTGTGGCAACATGAAGGGGCAAAAAACAGTAAGGCAAACAGATATGAATAGACCGGATACACAGTAATAGAAAAAAATGTCAAATAAATATGGTAAATAAAATGTAATGTAATAGAAGCGTAAATTGAGGTTCCTATCTTGACTGCGAGCAGCAAGAAAAGAGGACTGTTCGTAGGCAGGTGGGAATATATAGGTGCGGCTGTATCCCTATTGGTTGGAATCGCTCTTTTTTGTCTCCCGTTGACTAGCCTTCCCTAAGCCTTATGGGAGTTGTAGTTTTGTTACGTTTCTTGACTGCTACTGTTAATAAAATGCAAGATTAGAGAAGCATAATGATAGGAGCCTCCAGTCTTGCAATAAAGTTGAGTGAGCTAGTAATAGTATGTGATTTCTGAGGTTCCATGGACAACACCAGTACTTGTCAGAAGGATTACATAGTTGCTTGTGTGTTCCACAGGTCTCAAAGAACTGGCCTTTCGGTGATCATTCAGCAATGTACAGTTCATGCTCAGTTTTGCTAGCCATCATTTCGCAATCTTAGGGTATGCTCAGATTTGCCACCAAACTAGGGTGCACAGAGTGATTTCACAGCACTCATCTGATTTAGAAAAATGACAGTGTCAGTTAACTCCTTTATAGAACCAGTCATGGCTCAAACGGGACCCTTAGCCTCTGAGGCACGATGTAACGTGTTAGCAAACTATTTCCTTAAGGAAGACAATCATATTTTCACTTCTCTGCCCAAAGAACCGGCCTCAAATATAGCTGCTAAAAAAATGCGTTTAGATGGGATAGCCAAGGAGAAATTGGCAGCTTTCCTGGAGGTCAGAAATTATGATATTGAAGGAATTATCACTTCAATTAAATCAGGATCTCCATTGGACCCAGCTCATCCCAACATTCTCATGAAAGGCGGAAATGTCTTTTTTTTCGGTCCTAACATTTTCAACTGCTCTCTGGAGAGTGCTGTTGTGTCAGCCACCAGGAAACATGCAGCTGTGAGACCTATCTTAAAGAAACCATGCTTAGACCCCACACAAGTAGAAAACTTTAAATTAGTTATGGATAACGGGGGATGTTTTCTCTTCATACCGTAACAAAATGAAAGCAGGAATGATAATGGGTATGTTTCCAGGTAAACAAGTGACAAGTTGTGACAAAGGTTGTATGATAATATTTCACCATAGTATGATTTGCACCACTATGTCATGATCGTGCGGAATACTTAACCCAACGATGTACTGTATTACAATCCTCCAATAACAATGTGTTATAAAAAAATAAAAAAAAGTAGAAAACTTTAGACCAATCTCTGCTCCCTGATGTCAGTAAAATTGTAGAGAAATTTGTTAATAAACATCTCTCCTCATTTTGGAGGATCGGGGAAATTTTACACCCCACTCAAACCGGCTGCCAGCCTGGAAGTAGTATGGAAACAGCTCTGTTAGCTGTTACAGATGAGATGGAAAAAATTCAGGATCAAGGCGGATCTGCCACAGTTATACTATTGGATTTAAGCCCCACTTTCGATAAATTGTCACACTCAATTCTAATCCGGAGACTGGAAGAAGTTGACATTACGGGAACAGCTCGCAAGTGGTTTGCTTAATTTCTTAAGAGCAGAAGCTTCCAAGTCTGCAAGGAGTCCTTCTGATCAGACTCACATGTATTGAACCAGAGTTCCACAGGGCTCCTCTTTGAGGCCAACGCTGTTCAATCCTTATGTTCACCCGTTTGCAGAGACTATAAATGGGCTTGGTTTCTCAACTGTGTCATACACAAATGACACACAGATCATCAACTCATTAACTCCTGACACAGTTGCACTTTCCAAGCAACTAAATGCCTTCCTTAAGCAAGTAACTGATTGGATGTCTAGTGGCAGCCTGAAATTAAATGGGGATAACATCAAAGAGCTGGTAGTCGGCAATAATCCCTACCATTAGACTGAACTATGCTGGCCCAACTCCCTCGGAGATCAGCCCCCCCGATAACTAGACTTGGCTTTTGGATTTATAGTAAACTCACTACGGAGGTTCAAGTTCGGAAACTGACCGCCAGCTGCTTTGGCCTGCTCTGGACTCTTAGAAAGCTTCTGCATTGGCTAACTTGTTCCACCCACAAAATGGTAGTTCAGGGACTCGCGCTATCTTGTCTGGACTACGGGAATTCGCTATACTTGGGCAGTCCTACATTTGTGGTTAAAAGACTTCAAGAGGCCCTAAATGGCACTGCACGTATTCTGCTAAAAATCAAAGCATCACTCTGTCACCTCTATTTTCGTGTCCCTCCTTTGGCTGCCAGTATCCAAAAGAATACAATTCAAAGCCCTCTGCATAGCTCATCAGGCAATGCACAACAAGGCCCACAACTGCTACAGTGGCTGTTAAGCCCTTACAACCCCGGAATATCTTTACGATCTGCTGACCAGAGGCTTTTCACAGCTCTTATGGTCAAGAAAGCAAGATGTGGTGGATGCTCGGTCACCTATTTGTTGTTCAAACTCTGGAAAGCGCTGCCATTATTATTCAGAAACACCAAGGAGGAACTCAGGGGCATATTCACAAGGGAATGGCGAAGCGTGGCATTAAGCAAACATTGCTTACGCCACGCTCTACCATTCTAAAAACGCAAGGATGCGCCGTATTCACAAGAATCCGGAGCATCCCTGCCTTTCTCTTAGCACTAGAGCTAAATCTAGCTGCCTAACGCCAACGAAGGCACCCTTGTGCAAGGGTGTTTGCGTTGGGGGGAATGATTGTTTATGCGCAGGCTGGTGTTCCTTCCTCCACATAAACAATCCAGAATGGCAAATTGGTAACTTCTATGTGTGCTGCAGTGTGCAGCACACATTGAAATTGCAAATCATAATTTTTTTAATGATTGTTTATGTGCAGGAAGGGACACCTTCCTGCACATGAACAATCATTCATGGTGATTTGCTGTTTCTATGTGTGCTGTACAATGCAGCACACAAAGAAACAGCAAAAATGAGGAGAAATTAAGCATTTCTCTGCTTTTCGCCATGTTAAGACAAGGTTTTCCCTGGTCTTAATTTTGACGCTGCCTCCTATTTACGCCATCCTTGTAAATAGTGGGCAGCGTCAAAATCAATGGGTGTTCAGGGAACACGCAGTGCAACACCCATTGCCCTCCCCTTTCACTCTAAGTGTAGCGTGAAAGGGGACCTTATTTACAATACAGCATTAAGTCACATTAAGTGGCTTAATGCCACCTTATAAATAAGGCGAAGGGTTTATTACCACAGAAACGTTATAAAAAGTGACGTTCCTGTGGTGATAGGGGCTTGCATATATGCCCCTCAGTTTTAGGAAACAGCTGAAGACCTACATTTTTCAGTAATATGGCTTCTTATCAAAGGGAGACTATGTGACAGATATGACAATTAGTGCTGGGAGGCCCGATGGATAGCCATTCGCTTTAGAAGTGCCTAGTGCAGTATAGTAGAGTATAGCTTAGTCTGATAAAGGGAAATGAAATACAACTTTTCCACAGAGAATTGCTTTCTGCTAAGAGCTTCTAACTAATTCTGGACTGGAAAACATAAAAACTTGCCTCTCTCTGTGTTCATCCAGCTGTCTCTGAAAACCAGGACGTGCTACTTTTATTGATATTTGCCGAGATATATGGTGGCAATCCTGGACACAGACATTCAAACCCTTCATGGTCTTGTGTACCACAGGCATAGATGCCAAGCGGCTCTACATAAAGTGCTATGCTCTCAGCCAGATATGGCTTTTAAGACAACCACACTTTGCAATCTGGAACTTGTAGTGTAAAAGACACAGCTTGCAAAGTGCTAGTGGATAAAAACATAGGACTGGCTGAAGGTGTTGCACAGGGCACTGTACAGCTACTTGGTTGTTCTGAAGTAAAATAGTTGAAAAGATAAGCCAGGTATTGTTTGGACATTAAGGCCTAGATATATCAAGGTTTTGTGTCACCCCTGTGCCACGCAAGGAGACGCAGGGCGACTTAAAACGAGAATGAGGTTTACCAAGTCACGCAATGCCACAGTGTGTGGCCTTGTGTGGCTTGGTAAATCTGTAGTAATGCAAGACAGCGCAAGTCACTGCCTTGCGTTACTCTGCATGGAGAAGCTTTACGTGGGTGAAGCATGAGTGTTCACACCACTGGTGGCTAGTAGGAAATAAGGGTGGTGAAGTGGGGTGCGGGGGACAATGGGGGGAGTTTGAAAATATATATTTTTAAAAATGTTAAACTCACTAACCTTTTCCGTTGCCCACATCTCTCCTCCGCTACTCTGCTCTTCTTGACTCCAGTCCAAAAGAAGATGCAGGAAGCACCCGGGCACACGGGCTCCCCTAAGCCAACCAAAACGGTGCCACGCAGCATTGTGATTGGTCTGAGCGCCGTGGATCGG
The DNA here is from genome assembly GCF_964204655.1 of Triturus cristatus. Lineage (NCBI taxonomy): Eukaryota > Metazoa > Chordata > Amphibia > Caudata > Salamandridae > Triturus > Triturus cristatus. The sequence goes on from NC_140589.1 coordinate 1,400,823,132, forward strand.
CGCTCAGATCGGGACAGGGAGACTGTGCATATTGCCTACCAGGCTGTCCATTACAGCCTGGTAGGAAATATGCATAGTGTACATAGTCCACTCCTCCTCCTTGAGCCACCAGCCCCACCACACCAGAACCCAGCGCTGCAGCAACCAAAACTAAAATGATAACGTTCAGTTTTATTTTTCCCTCTTCCACTGCTCTAAGAGCAGTGGGGCACCTATCCACCCATGTATTCTGAAGCATTCCCAGATTTACCAACACTCGTAGACCTGGGAATGTGTCAGATTTATAATCCTTCCCAACAGAGGCGCAACCAGGAGAAATATCTTTAGTCCTCCTTGTTTCGTCTTTCTAAGTGTGCTGCATTCTGCAGCACACTTAGAAAGAGGGAATTTGCATCTAAGGATTTTTTGTGTGCAGGAAGGTGTCCCTTCCTGCACAGCAACCATCCTGCCTGTAATGCAGGTTCCCTTGCACCATGGCGCAAGGGTGCCTGCATTGGTGCTAGATTGTGTGCCAGTGCAGGCAGAGGATCCTGCCCTCTCCCTTTCACTGTGCTGCATTGCGTGAAAAAATTATAAATCTGGCCTTCGGCCCTTTTTAAAAAAGTAATGATTCATCACTTTGCTATATACATTTTTTTCATGGCAGAAGAGATTAAATTAGAATGCAACGACTGGAGCCCTGAGGAAAAGCATACATGAAACAACTGGAAAGCACACGAAAGGAGCAAAATCATTACCTACAGCCTGCGTTGTCGCTTAGACATCCGTGAATGAGCAAGTGCTGTAAAGAATCATTTCTGGAATGCAAGGATTTGATCCGAACGTTTCAGAGGGAACGACAAGTAACCATCTCCTCTAGGCTGACCATAATGTGGATACTTATAGACAAAGCAACAAACTGATGAAAAGTAATCACAGAGAACGTGTCAGTTTAGGGCTAAGCCTCTTATAAACCTAAATATTCCATCCCAGATCCCCAATCCCTGCTTTATCTACTAGTTTATTAGATTTGCAAGTAGCTCTGATCAAAATCTGAAATAGGCTGCATGTTTCGGTTCTACGTTCAGCATTGTAGGACTCTCTGACACCACATCATATGAAATATTTTCAGTATGTGATTAGATCGCCCCCTGTGTGGACTGCATTTAGCAAACATGTTTAAGTAATTGTCTTGCATAGCCAGCTCAAGATCCTGTGGGATATTAGAGCACTAGGGCCATTATTACGAGTATAGATGGTATTTATCGCACATGATAAATCACAATACCAAAATACCACCTATTACGAGTTGTTGATAAATAACGTGTTTAATGCACCAGAATTCACATGATACGGTAAATACCATATGGTTGCACCCTGTTACATTGCGGCAGGTTTGACCTGCCGAAATCTAACGATGGTTAAGTTATTTAATGCATCTGATAATTATCGGATATGTTAAATTCTTAACAACTTGTCAGAATTAACTACCCAACTCATAATCAGGGCATATGTCTCTGAACACGAGTGGGTCAGTGGTTTTTGACCTCCGCGTAAACCTGTTTCTGCGGTGGTTGGATTTACAATTTGGATGGTATTTACTGCATACGGAAATTACTGGTGGTCTTAAATATCTAAACCTTCCCTAAAATTGTGCAGGTCAAGCCTGCTGGAATGAAACAGGGGAATAATGTTCAATATTTACTGCGCCATGCCATGCAGATTTTGGTGTTTTAAGTACTAAAATGCTCCTGTTAATCCCCAGACACTCGTGATAGGTGCTATTTATAGTACCTGATAAATAAAGTACCCTAGGGTACTATTATCTATAGGGTACAATAAAAAATCATGTGGTTTACGACACCTCAGAATCAGGGTCTATAGGGAACAATTGGGACCTGAATGAAGTACTGCATCTTGATGCTCACATCAACGCTTTACAGATTGTATTCTAGTCGAAATAATCATCACATCCGTCCTCGACTTCAACAGAAGAGCTCAAAACCCTATTTTTTAAACAATACCTTGTCACAATAGAACTTTCCTGATTACTGTGTGTGCTGGATAAATACTACCAAACCCTACCCCAAAAAACTCCATCACCTGCTGGCCGCCTCTTGCTCATCCTGCAGCACCACCACCGTAGAGCCTCCCTCCCTTTTGGCAATCCCACTGCTTTACCTTCTCATATTTTCTGCAGCTACTCCTTGTTGTTGTACCCTGGTATCCCTTAGTTCCCTGCGGCTCAGCCAGTGTGTATGTGATGTAATAGAATGTTAATGAGTGCCTGGTTTGTATGAGTGTCGGCTGGAATGAGTGGGATAGAGCAGCAGGATGCTGCTCCCGGTGGGACATACTTACCATCTTACCAGTTACCTGTAACTGATGTAACTGAGACTGAATAAACCTGTTATTATAATCTACACTACTGGCTACTGGACCAATTACCTACAAGGGCCTTACTTCGTTTTCAAGAGTGGTGAAGATTGAGGAAAATAATCTGGCGACCAATTAGCTACAAGGACCTTACTTCGTTTACAAGACTCCTCCACTGCATAGCGATGAGCAATATTAGTCCACATACATCCAGACAGGCATAGCAAAAGATACACTATAAGACATTATTTATGGAAAATAGTATGTGACTTGGAGGTGCGGCTGGAGGGGAAAGATGAATGACAAGAAGCAGGTGGTGGAGTAAGGGGAAACATCACAGTGCTGTGAGGAGATGAAGGTGTTGAGTTTCTTGTATCTCAAATGGGAACACCTTTCTGAGGAGTGAAAATCCCAACCCACTTTTTTCAAAGCTCCCATCCCACAACTTTCCTTTGCCCTCCAAGATTCTGTATTTATTTTGTTGATTTGGGGTGATTTCTTATTGGTGCCTAATGGTAAAGGAGACCCTAAACAACAACTCCAATGCTCCAGTGGGACACCCTTAGTGATCACTGGGACAGAGGGCACCCCAGACCGGTCTCCTCATACTGTGGACTCCTGAGGGGCAGTGTGTACCCGCACATCCCCCACCGCTCAGTCTTAGTTCGAGCGCAGTTTGAATAGTTTTAGATGCAGCATGAGGGTGATGCATATTCGTCCCAAATGCAATAATCCAGTAAACCAAAATTGGAGACCTCCTTTTCCCCTTGGAGTGATTGCGAACAATATGGAGGTCCTGAACAACGGAAAAACTGCAGTCTACGGATAATCACGACTCAACACTGGGGACCTCTGTTCGCTTTTCCCAGTGGATCATCAAAACCCCTCTTTGTGTCAGAGAGTGGGTTAAAATGGAGGACGGATGCTGCCTGCAAAACTACACACAGACAGGCTATCTCTGTCTAGAAGTCGGGGCTACACAAATGTTCACTTAGGAACAGCATCTTGAGGAGTGGAACTTATGGGTGAGACATTGCCACATCGGCAGCTATGCACGATCAGGGGCATAGCTCGGTCAGTAAGTCAACAATCAATTGGTCAACAATCACACTGGCAAATAATATTAAAATACATTATATGACAAGCAGGGTGCATAAAGGGGCAGTGGAAAGGAAGACGAATGCAGATTGGGAGGGGTTCTAATTGAGAGAAAACAATATTTTGTAAACTACCCAACATTTTTTAAGACATTTTATTCTTTTGGCTTTTTTGTCAGTATGTATGGAACAGTTCCTGGTGAAATCCGACAGACACCTCATCATACCCGACTGAAAGCACCTGGCCCCAACTGTTCACCGGAAAATACATTTACTAGTGAGGTGTAACGAAGGTGGATGGTTAACAAGAAGGCCGATGGTACATATGTGGCAGATAAGCAGAGGAATGAAAAGGCAGAGAGCATCACATCAGGGGTAGAGGCGCCAGCTTTACCCTCCAGATCATCCCATCCTTGTTGCCACTCTGAAGAAAAACAAGCAGGTAAGTGCTATTTCATGTTTATTGAAGATAAGGTTCCTCCTGCTCTGCTGTTTAGTCATCAAGAGCCGGTCTCCTCATACCTCACCACCCACATTCTAATACATCTTCACCCCAAGTTTCCAATTGTACAACAGGCACAGAACATACCAAGAAAATAACAGGGAAACGAGGGGAAAGGGAGAATGGAATATACCATGGCGTATTTAAATGATAACAAGTATATTTGCATTCCAGCCATGAACCATGTTTTTTAACAAGACTAACTAGCCGTCTTTTAGCCATTGTTCTAGCATGTTTGTCAAGCCAGAAGTTATACAAATGCAGCATTCTGATTCGCAAGTATACTCGTAAAAAGGAGTTGCCAAACTTCTTGTTGTAGACAAACACGGACTTCAGCATTTGTGAGGACTGCTGCGCATTCAAGACATTCCTCTGTCACTGCATCATAGGAGCTGTGTTCCCTTGCTACAGTGAAGCTGCAAACAAAAGGGCAATTCTACACAAAGAATACAAAAATACAGCTCAAAGGCAAACATTGGCACAGCCATATTGTACAGCAGCTCGGCGTCTGTGCAGCATAGCTGAAAGAAATGAAAAAAGCGCTACGAAACAGCCAGCATTGACCGTGTCATAGCGTTTTTATCCTTTACTTTCAGCCATGCTGCATAGCAGCCGCACTGTTGTACAACATGGCTAAAACACTTGGCAAAAACATTAGGTTTCAGCTTTGCCAATGCTTGTTTTGTTTAATCATCATCCAAAGCACTTACCAGAGGAGTAGGCCAGGGCTTATGTTTTGGTCTTGCTTGACAGTGCAATTGTCACCTGAACTGGCCTTTTAACCTGTGCTAGGGTGACAAGACGTCCTGGATTTGCCGGGGCAGACCCGGTTCTTGCTCATGTGTCCCAGCAGATTTCAATAAATCCAGCACTTGTTCGGGTTTTAAGAAAGTGGCAAATAAACAAACTTTAATGTGTTCTACTGCAGAATTAGGTACAGTCTTTTCATCAACCTTAAAAGTGCTAATTAAAGTGTGTAAAAGTTGTATTTAACTTATTTCCCTTCGAGCCTCTATATCTGTGTTTTCTATGTTAGTAAGCATTGTCTTTTAAATCATTCAGTGCCCCTTGATCCTTGTGAAATTGTAGTTCTACTTCCATTTTTGCAAAATGTCCCGGTTTTGGGTCTTTAAAATGAGGTCACCCTAACCTATACCAATATTATTCTGGAATATTTCATCCAACACAAACATTTCCTTCCATTCCATCGCTATCTACTTGTTGTGCTTCATATTGCCATAGAGCATTCCATTAAAGCCAAACCTACTGGCGTTGCCAATACTTGTTTACATCTATGTGACACCACTGGAAGAACTGAGCCGTTCATTCGCCTTCATTTTCTACACTAATTACGTCAGACGTTCAGTTGATCGTCTGCTGTGATGGTGACACACAAATCATGCCGAGTTGTTTGAAAGGACGTCTGCCAGCCAGGGCGGACTGACCAATGGCAATCTGGCAGGGCCGGAAGAGCCGGTCTGACAGGTTAGTTGCTGAGACTTTTTTTGGTTGTTTGTGGACCTGTTTTATGGCCAGATGGGCCGGTTTTTAGAGTTGATTTCCCTGATATTACACAAACATTGCCTGCAGCAAGCAGAAATGCATGCAGCGCCCTATAACTTGCAAAACACCTCCATAGCGTGTCTTTACCAGTTCAGAACTGCCCCCTTTTTAAAGGTGGGCCACTTATTTAACTGATTCGATAACAGGGGCCACTTTTATTTAAGTAATACGTTGTCACCATATGGCTTCTCCAGCTGAGTTTAGTATTGAGGGTAATTCCTAGGCCGGATGCACAGTTTTTCCATTGTATTAACTATCCGTTGATATGGTTCCGCAATTCTTTTCCTGGTAAACAAGTCAATGTGTTTTGTGGTGACAAAGAGTGGAGTGAGTTAAAGGGCAGAACACAGGTTTTGGAATTGATTTGCCAATCGGTTTCCTGGAAGAGACCAGTACACTTCAGTGTTCAGGACTGTAACGCCGATGAAGACGGACAAAAAGGAGAACACATGCACACATCATAAACATTATTAACCGGTATCTCAGAAATTGCCTCTTTGAAAATATAATTGTGAAGATACCCAAGCAACATTTGAATTTGACAGTCAAAGGTTACACCAATACTCGTTCTTTTAGTGGCATCGCTGGGGAGGAGGGGTGGCCCACCTGTTACTGTCCTGGCCCCTCGTGTGCTCCACCATCTGGCAACAGCCCCATCTGTAAAAAAAACAGACTCTGCCCTCTCAGCCAGGGAGCCACGTTATTCCTGTTCACGTTTCATGTTGTAATTACTCTTGCAGTCCCTAAGAGTATATGCGTTTTCCAGGTTGTGTTTCTTTAGGTTTTTTCATACAACATATTACCCATGTATAATGTGTACTGTGAAAAGAGTTGCCTCTATGTATCTTTGTGAGTTCAGGTTGTGGGTGGGAGTTTATAGCGAGCCATGATTGAGAGTTGTGGAGTTCAGGCAGAAGGCAGTACAAAGTTCTCACCAATCCTTGACCAATCATGCCAAGTACCACGCATCAGGCGTTAGAATAACACATTTTAATGTGGTGGGCCGCATTAAAATGCACTGTCATGCATTTTTAGCACCTGTTGTCCACCTGCACATGCTGACTTAATTGAACTATGCAGGTAGTGACCGTGATCGCCGGGTACAGCAGTGCGGCATTGGAGAACTAGAACAGTTGTCTTTGTTTCGCTGCATGTGTAGTGCAATATCCAATCCAAAACTCGGCATGCGACACAACCACTGCTTTAGGGGGGAAAAACAACACATAACCAAGCGAACCGATAGGTGTTTAAATGCATACTGTGACTGTACAGTGTCACTGCTGGTGCTGTGCTCAGCTGTGTGTGGTGTTGAACATCACGTATATGTGCAGCCAGACTGGTGCTTTAAAGTTATTAAGCAGCTGAGTGAGCTCTCTCAGCTGCAACCCGACTTGCCGCTCAGTGCTTCCTTACAAAAAGAACAGCCTAGGGATCAAATCAGAGGAGCCGGAGGTGAGGCCTGATGATCTCTCATCGCACCTGTGAGAAGTTGGCCTGATATATGCTGTCCACTAGTTCTAGTGGGCACCCTGTATCAGTCCAAACAACCCCTTATGGTGAATGGTTAAAGACAACCTTATGTGAAAGCTATCCTAGTGGTAGCTATGGAGAGCAGCCTTCAGGCTAAGTCTTGAAGGAATGTAAAGCAGCTTGTTATACCAGTCTATAATCTCTTGAATGATCAAATGAAAGGACAACCACACCAGGTATATATTCAAAATATATGTATTTAAGATAAAACACACCGATCTAGTCTCTTTATGAGACTGGAGTTCGAAGTACTTAGTTTACAAGTGAGCAAGCTTCAGTAATAGCACAAATACACATTTGGGCCCTAGGAGCGTACCAAACCATATACCAAAAAAGTGGTATAAGAACCACGACTGGAACAGGCACTAGGCCTATTGCCTCTAGAATCGCTGGGACCCCAAGGAACCACCCAAGGTAGTGACACAGGGGACCCACGGGAGCTGTATGCAGTGTGAAAACACAACTGCGGGTTCCTATTATCTTCTATGGGCAAAGTCGCGGTTGGAAATTTAAAAGATTAGGGACACTTCTAATCGAGTCTGGACCAAACCCTTTTGGACTTAAGAAGTTCTAGGGCTAGCACCCACGAGAGTACCGGAGTACTCGAGTTACCTCATCCAGGGAAGCCGGGTGCATAGGTGTCTTTTGGTGTCGGGTCGCGTCGTCGATTTCAATGGAAGCCTGCAAAGAACTGCTGCTGCCGTGAAGAGGAGAAGTGTCCGAAGAGATCCAAGCCTGGATCTAGGATGTAAGGAACCTGAAAGCGGAGGGGATAGAGTCTGGGTCACTAGCCAGTGACCGAGGGCAGGATGGACCAATGCCCACAGATGTCGGGTGCTTCAGGTGAGTTGATGGGTGTCTTGACTCTTCAGCCACGAGGTCCAGGAGGCGTCGACGAAGTCCACAAGCCGGATTCGAGCTGTCCCACAAAGTCTGTTGAGTGCTGTGGTGTCGGCGACCAGATTGTACCCAACAAGCCTTGGCAACGGCAAGTCACTGGAATTCAGAGAAAGGACTGCGGTGCAGACCAGCAAGGTCTGAGAGACTCACCCAGTGAGGGTAAGTCAGGGCACGTCTGGAGCAACTAGGAAAGCCCAAGAAGAAGAGGGGTTGCCTTCGTGGGGACCTGCTAGCCAATGGGCTAGTGATCGCGAAGGAGCCTCGAGCGGTCGCACTTGAAACGGGCCCACGGGTCACTCGTGGAGTGGAGGCCCACAATCTTCGGTGCAGGAGATGCTTAAGACTGGGGCTACTCGGAGCCCAAAGCACAACTTTGAGGAAGACCAGGAAGATAGTGTTGCTGCAAAAGTTCATGGTGTCCAGGGGTCATGGTTCCATGTCACCCACGATAGCCACGGGCCTCAGCTTTGCGGTGGACTCAGGGTAGCTTCGGGGAAGTCTGGAAATCCACCTCTGGGGATGCAACGACTTCGGTGTCCGGCGGGAGCTACAGCGATGCAGACCGGTCAGTTGCTTCTTTGGTGCCTGCCAAGCAGGCGAGTCACTCCTTGACCCCAAGGGAGATTTCTTCCATCTTCTAGCTAAAGTAGAACGTCGAAGGTCCAGGATATATGTTGCAGAGTTTCGTCCAGGGTAATCTAAAGTCCTAGGGACTGGATTCCTATACTTATACTAAGTTTAGGGGATGGACTAACTCTAAGGCCCCACCTATGGGTGGGCTTGGAAAGAGGGGTGGTTACACCCATTTCCTTTGTCCAGTTTCGCGCCAGAGCAGGAGTAGGTAGCCCCTGCAACCGGTTTGAACTGGACTATGCACAGGGACACCAAATGTGCCCCCAGTGCAGGACGTCAAGCACCAGAGAGTGCTCCCGCCCAGCCCCAATACACATCAGCCTGTCTGGGGAGGTTGGGACACCTCCCCTCGACAGGAAACCTATTGTCCAGGCCTCCCCTGCCGGAGTTTCGGTCAGCAGCAGGAGGCCAGACCTGTGTCTGTGGCAGAGGCATCCACGTTGTGAGGCCAGGGCTCAGGAAAGTCCTACCGGGTTTAGCCAGTGTGAACATGTCTCTCTCTCTAGAAGGGTGGAATGCTACCCCCGCCACCAGGACTGGTGGGGGGTAGTATTCCAAGATGTTTGACACCAAACACGACATGTTTTGATGCAGCCATTTTAAAGTTAGCATTTACCGCGAGGTTATAATGCACTTAAGAGTATATGGTATGGCTGTATCACAGAACAGCCATAAGGAAGTATTTCCAAAGCTGCAGAAGGGCTCAGCTCATGCTTGGGCACCCTCTCACACAAAACCAAGCACTCTGCCTTCAGGATTGTCAAGGCCTGCCATAGGAGTGGCTTATAGGTTTATATGTGTCTGTATATATGTGTGGATATAGGTAGCCTATACCACTGTAAGGGGTGCAAGCACACCCTTACCCAGGCTGCAGTAGCAGACCTGTGGTGCCATTTCGGAGTGCTTCCCAGGGGTGGCATAATACATGCTGCAGCCCCTGGTAGGTCTCTGAGGTACCTATGCCCTAGGTACATAGTATACCATATACTAGGGGCTTATAAGGCACTCCAGAATCCAATTAGATATGTACCTAATGTAAGGTCGAAAAACAGTGAAACACCAGCAATAAGTGGGGGTACCCAAGTGAAGCAGATCCTACTCTCCTACAGCACCCACGGATTCTCAAGAAGGAGCGCTTTACAGCCTGCCTGTGCCACTAACCCTGCTGCACTTCTGTGGCGTGTATTGCTCTGTTAGTGCAGATGCTGAGGTAATGTGGCAGACAGCGGCGGTTACTCCGCTAAGGCACAGGAGTGTCGCCCCACTGCTCTGTGAGCAGTTTAAAAAGGTAAACTAAAATGATAACAACTAACGTTATTATCATTTTAGTTTTCCTTCCTGCTTGGGTACGGGGCGGGGGTGAGTGGTGCTGGGCTTGCCAGAACAGGGACCAGGGGGAGGAGGGTTAGGCACGCTCTAAAGTGCACAGGACGGTTTGGCCGGCCTACTTGGGCCGTTCAAACAGTCCTGTGCACTTTGCATGTTCCCCACCAGGCTGCATTACACAACATGGTAGGGAACATGCACAGCCTCCCTGTCCCTGTCTGAGTGTCGAACCACGGCACTCAGACCAATCACAACACTGCATTGCAGCGTTGTGATTGGCCTGGGGATTCTAGGAGGCTTTGAGCTTCTAGTTGCGGCGCGGAGAAGACATCGGAGGAGAGACGGCGGGCGGCAACACCCAGGTAAGTCATTTTATTTTATTCTTTATTTCTCCCCACCACCCCCGTTTAATAGCAGCCGCTACTGGTGGCAGAAACATCCCTGAAGAGGCATCTTAAGCAACGCTGACTGCATTCATTTGCTGCTGAGACCCGCCACTGCAGGCTGTCGGTCACGTGGCTTGTAGTTCAGTAGACTACGTGAGTTATCTGGGGTGGCACCTTCCCTGTTGCTGTTATTCCAGCAACTGGCATCTCTCCCAATGTCACTGACAGTGAGCTTTCCTTTTGGCGGCTTCCAGCATGATTCTGAATGCTGCCGCAGTCGGAGAATTATGAGCGCCGGCATCATGATCGCCGCTGTAATACTGTATGTACAGTTTTTTCTATCTGCGCTGCCCTGAGACAGAATGGAGCCACTGGTAACATTTGTTCATGTCCACATAAAGCCCTCTGTATGACATAACGTTTGTGTTATTGTTTATTTTACATATCAGTCAGGGATCATCATGTGCAGCTCTAAAGCACGTTTAAAGTGCCTTTTTTCATTGTACCTTCTGTTTGTAGTATGTACTAATGAGGGAGAAAAAACGGGCTTTGAGTGATTTGTTTTTTAATTTTCTTCTAGCTGGAACAGTAAAATGCGAGTTTCTGGTTGATCAAATTGGTGTAATTTCTGATATTATTATGTTTCCCTGGTCTTCATTGCTTGATTTTACTTGTGAGAAAATGTCACTCATAGTCGTTGAATGTCACTCATAAGTACACTGAAAAAATGAAAATTTCACACATAAGCAATCTGAAACCTTGGCAGCTATGCTTGACCTTGGTGAGGTGTGCCAATTGTAACTGAGATCCTATGAGAAAGCGTGTGAAGGAGGTACACAGCTGTCAGAATATTGGCAGGGACAAAGAAAATGCAATGGTTACAGGTGAGTGGGAGAGGTTTGTTGGGGTGGGGCAGGAGGGACTGAAACGATGGTGCCATAGAGGAAAGAGATTAGGTGTGAGATATGCAGATGAAGTATTTCAGAGAGATATGAGAATAATTAATAATAATAAAAATAATAATAATAATACATAGCTGCCAAGGTTTCAGATTGCTATATGTGATATTTTCATAATTTCAGTGTAATTATGAGTGACATTTCAATGACTATGAGTGGCACTTTCTCGTGAGCAAAATCAAGCAATGAAGACAAGGGAAACATATAAATATCAGAAATGTCACCCATGTGACCAACTAGAAACTCTAAGATCTTAAAATTGCTGCAAAGCACCAGCAATTGAAGGGCTCTTAGGAATTAAATGGGTGGTGTTAGAAATTGGATTTTTGGCAGCGTAGTGCATGCACCAAAGCCAGGCAGAAACCACCACTCCAGTCAGGATAAGGGAGTTACACTCCTAAAATAACCCCTGCTCACCCTCTTGGTAGCACGGCACGAGCAGATAGTAATACAGTGTAAGCACTACAAAAGGACACCACACCAGTTTAGAAAAATATCCAATATTTTTATATACTTAAGACAGGACCAAAAACGATAAAAATCCACAATCCAGTACTTAAAAATCCACATGTTATTAAAATACGCTTTAAAAACAGTTCCTTGATGTCGATAGCTCCGTCCGGGGCTATCACAGCGTCGTGAGCAAACAAATCCAAACAGTTCTGGCTGACCGCGGCGTTGCGGGCCAGCTACTGAGTCGGGAAGACCCGCAAACAGTGCCTTTTAGAAATGCAGGGTGTCGGCGACCTCTCGTTGAGCTTTCGAAAACACGGCGTCCGCAGGTGTTGGTTCCGGAAGTCGGTGCAGGAGTCGTCGGGGCCCTCGAAGTCACACGCGTTGCAGGTCTATCTCCTCTCTGGTGGAGTCAGGAACGCTGGCGTCGGCAGGCGTCGTGTGCTGTGGTGCGAAGTGCAGCGGTGCTGTGTGCGGTGCCCTCAGGTCGTGTTGCGAGCCGCGGCTCAGTGGCGGCGTCAGATGGCGTTGTCAGTTAGACCAGGATCGCGGTGCGAGATGAAGGCTGTGCTCATCACGGTGCTGGCAGGTCACGGTGCAAGCAGCAGCGGTGTCGTTGCTGAAGCGCTGTCGTCGGCTGCCGAACTGGAGTTGATGGCGCCAGCAGGCCAAGGCTGTGGTGCGGGATGAGGGCAGTGCATCGTGTAAATTTCTGAGCAGTGCCCTCGGACCACGGTACAAGCAGCGGCATCGATTTTGGCATGGAGCGTCGTCGTCGGAGATACCAAGGCGTCGTCGTGAAGCAAGGCGGTGCGGAGTGCGGTGCCCACAGGTCATGGTGCGAGCAGCGGCTCGGTGGCGGTGTCAGCAGACGTCGTTGGTGTGACCAGGGTCGCGGTGTGGCGTTGCGACGGTGCCCTCTGCGGTGCCAAGGGGTCGTCGTGCAGCGAGGCGTTGCGGAGTGCGGTGCTCACAGGTCACGGTGTGAGCAGCGGCTCGGTGGCAGCGTCAGCAGGCATCGTCAGTGAGACCAGGGTCGCGGTGCGGTGTTGCAGCGGTGCCCTCTGCGGTGCCTTCAGGACATGGAGTCGGCAGCGGCATCGTAGACGTCGTTGGTTTGCTTTTCTTCTGTTGCAGCACAAAACACACAGTCCCCAGTGCTGAGGGCAGAAGAGCTTGAAGTCTTGGCTGTTCCTGAGACTTCTTGAAAAGGGGGCAAGCTCTATCTCAAGCCCTTGGAGAAACTCACAAAAGAAGATTGCAGAAAGTTCAGTCCAGTCCTTTCACTGCCCAAGACAGAAGCAGTCACTGCAGGCCAACACAGCAAAGCACACAGCAAAGTGGTAGTTCCTCCTCACAGCTTTTCCAGCTCTTCTTGGCAGTCTTCTTGATCCAAAAGAGTTCTACAGTTCAGGGGTCCGGGCCCCAATATTTATATCCCAAAATCCTTTGATCTCTTAGGCAGAGAGTGTCTGTGCCCAGCCAGAACCAGCTCTGCCTTCTCTGGTGTGATTTCCTGGCAGAAGGTGGAGACGGCATTGTCAGAGGCAGACCAGGCCCTTTGAGGTGCAAGGAAATCACCTCCCCCTTCGCAGCCCAGGTCTATTCAGCCCTTTCCTGACCCACCTAGACTATCTGGAGCCACTCCTGCTCCCCCAGCCTTCTGTCATCCAAAACCCAGATAGGCAATCCACATTCCATCAGAGTCACACGGGATGACTGAGCAAGAAAATACCTACTTTCTAAAAGTGGTATTTTCAAACACCGATTGTAAAAATCACCTTCACTAAAAGATGCATCTTTAGATTCTGAGTTCAGGCATACTAAATTTTATTTTCCTACCTAGTTCCCAGGGCCAGTTATGTTTATAAGATGTTATAAACAAACTTTCCATGTTGTCCAATGGGGAACAGGTAGCCTTACAATAGTGTAATACGAAATGGGCTGTAATTCACTATCAGGACATGCCACACACACCAGGGTATGTCCTACCTTTCACATACACTGCACCCTGTCCACAGGGGTACCTTGGGCCTTCCTTAGGGGTGCCTGACATGTAAGAAAATGGAAGGTTAGGGACTGGTAAGTGTGTGCACTGGCCAAGTCGACATGGCAGTTACCAACAGCGCGCAGACTCTGCAATGGCAGGTCTGAGTTACCTTTTTAGGGCTACTTATGTGGGTGGCACAATCAGTGCTGCAGGTCCACTAGTAGCATTTGATTTACAGGCCCTGGCACACTCAGTGCACTTTACTAGGGACTAACAAGTAAATCAAATATCCAATCATGGAAACACCAATCCATAACACAATTTACACAGCATATGTACTTTAGCACTGATTAGCAGCGGCAAAGTGCCCAGAGTCCTAAAACCAACACAAACAGGTCAGGACAAAATAGGAGGAAGAAGCAAGACGTTTGGGAATAACCCTGCAAAAAGGACCATTTCCAACAGGTGGCAAGGGGCATGCTGAGTGGGAAAGAAGCATTCAACCTCCCTGGCAGACAGAATTGAGCAGCATGGACAATGCACATTCCCTAGAGTGACTGCTTCTAAGCACTACCATTAGGCACAAAAGAGTCTGGGAGGGGGGATAGCAGAGCTATAGAAATTATGACAACACTGAGATCAGTCTGAGCCAGAAGAAACTTGAGCTCACTGTAGTCCACCTATGCAGTGGAGAGGGAAATAAAGAGTGTAGGTGTGGTGGGGAATCTTGGCTTCCTGGAAGTAGTTAAGGTAAAAGCACCAGTGGCGGCTCCTCTGCTAAGGCGGAGGAGCGTCGCCCCACTGCTTTTCAGCAGTGTAAGGAAAAATAAAATGATAATAACTCAATATTATTATTATTTTATTTTTTTCCTGTTGCTGGCGCGGTAGCTTTGCGAGGCGGGTGGGGCTGCTCTACTGACAGAGCAGGGGGGGGGGGGAGTGATTTTCTCTCCTTAAGTGCGCGTGAATGTTTGGGCCGCCATCTCGGGCCGGCCAAACTTTCACGAGCACTTAGCATGTTCTCCACCCACGCTGCATTACAGCCTGGGTGGAGAACATGCCCAGGCCCCCAGTCCCTGTCTCAGCACCGGAACAGGGCACTCAGACTAATCACAATGCTGCATTGCAGCATTATGATTGGCTCAGGGGAGCCTGGGTGCTTCCTGTTCCGGCCGGAGGGACGAGGAGATATGCGACGAGGAGGACGCGGCAATGAGGGAAGTATAATTTAATTTTTTGTTTACCCCCCTCCCCACCCCGATCCGTGCCGGTCACCACTGAAAAGCACAAACACAAATGTGTACATTTGTATCATGTCTACCTCAAAATTAACCTGTCACGTGTTTGTCACGGGTACCCTCCCTAACACACCATACTTTAACTTTTCAATACTGTGTGAAGGCTCCTCGCTCCCAATATGATATCCCAGTGGCTCCCCCAGAACCCCTGGCACCTTTTCCCGACGGGCACTGCTGCTGCGTTTCCCAGAAGGAGTACGGAAAGGGATCCGGGGTAACTTTGTGTTCCGCAAAGTGAACCAGCACCTCCCAGGACAGGAGTTTGTGATCTGACACTTGCCCCAGCCAGACTTCTTCTGGCTCTGGAATTAGCACAGGCAGGAGCTTGTTCTTCAGCACCTTGGTGCAGCCCTGGGAGCCCCAGGCCCCCCGCATCAGGATGGAGTTCGGGTAAGCTTTGGCCCCCCATCCATATTATCGCTACTGCTCCCCTGTTCTGAATTACATGGGGAATTGTACTTCCTGTGCTACACCATACAGTTCAACCAGATGAATCAAAACGGCGGGTTTTTCGTTTCTAAATAGTTCAAGGTGTTTGTTTAGGAAGTGCCAAGGGAGTATTATTGAGGTTTATTGCTGTGCCTCGCCCAAGGCTCTTTGGAACATGGTTCAACGCACAGCTTAATCTGATCAGCTGTGCAAGCTCTTCGAGGAGTAACACTTTTGGGTGACAAACTCAGGCATTGCGGTAATGAAGGGACATTACCGAAAATGCGTTATTCTAACGCGAGATGCGTGGCATTTGGCAGGGCTGATAATAATAATAATAAAGCAATTTATAGAGCGCCTGGTTAATCCATCCGAAGTACCCCCGCACTTAGAAGACAACCTCAGCACAGACCCCAACATGATGTGCTAGTCAAGCCCTAGATTTAGAAAACAGCAAAAGTGCCTGAGAGACTGCAGAAGAAGGCATTAATATAAAGACAAATGCATTGGTTAAAACACTCTGAAGACCACTACCCCTTTCACGCGTGTGGCCTCCCTGTATATGCGGCCCTACCAGTTTTTTAGGTCTCACTGAGTCAACGCGCATGCGTTGCTCAGAGAGACTTTAGTAAGGGCTTTAAAAAATGCTACCGCCGGCTACAGCATGCAGTGCATGTGCGCTGGCGCGCGCTTCAGCAGAGGCGCCATATGGCGTGATTACTGCTGCGCGCACACCACTCGCGCACATGCACAGCAAGCTGTGGCCAGCGGTAGCATTTTTAGCTTGCTAATCGCGGCACCGGTGCTTTACTTTTAACATTAAAAGTAAAGCGCCGGTGCCGCGATTATTGCAAAAGTAAAGAAATAGAAACAAACATCTATTTCTTTACTTTTGAAATAATCGCGGCACCCGCGCTTTACTTTTAACGTTAAAAGTAAAGCGCCGGTGCCGCGATTATTTCAAAAGTAAAGAAATAGAAACAAACATCTATAGTATCGCCATTGGCACCCCTCGGTCACCCCTCCAACCAAAATACATTACCCAATAATAATCACACAACAGACTGTTTGATTGGGTACAAAATGCTGCAGGTTTATTACATACACCGTTATGTAATAGGTGGGTTATCTTACGGCGATCCAAGGGCAGGCAACCAACTGGGCCGCCTGAGCGCCTGATAAGCCGGGCAGCACTGGGGCAAACCCCGCCTTTGCTGCCGTCCAAGTGATTCTCTTACAGGATCACGTGACTGTTGGTAACTTCTACTCACGCCCTTTCCCGGGGCGGAGCGTCGCATAGCAAACCCCCGGTTGTTCAGGCCCACAACCGCCCGAAGGACTAGCGATGCGCCGACACGGCTTCCAGGACCCTCCCATGAGGCTCCTCGGATTTGGCTCTGGCACCCCCTATGGTGCCGCACAGAGGTACCTTTTGTACCGGCCTGCTTCCAGATCGCCCTGTAACTCCGCCACAGCTCTGGGGGTGGCCCCCGTCACCGCCAGGGCCCCCCACCGCCGCTATGGTCCTACCTGCAACCTCTCCTGTGTAGAGCTTCCTGCTAATCTAGATGCAAGAAAACCATCCCTACTGGTTATAGATGGCCCCATCTATCAGCCAAAGCCCTTGACGCTAGCCTGGGTTAGATAGTGTCTGATGAACAAACAGACCCGTTGGACCTGAGAAGTTGTGCCACGAACTGTTCACCCCCCTGAGGGAAAGTTCCACTGCTTCACTTGCCTCAGCCCCGAGCCAGTCTGGGCGGGGGTGATGCCGGCACCTAGGCTCCCAAAGCCCCCTCTATTTGCTGCTCTCACCTAGCTGCCGTCCTCCTAGTGCCGAGTGTGTCTGAACCCAGCATGCCCATCTATGGGACCGCAGCCCGCTTGCTAGATGACTACTCCCCGACCCGCCTGCCTACTATGGCTATTCTGGCAAGGAGGAATATATTTAACCTTTGAACAGTCCCTGTGCTTGCCAAATGAAGGCGCACAGGAATGTCCATAACTAAGCGTACTGTTACAAGGAGCCAAGCTGCCCTCCAGCGCTTGCCCTGCAACCCTTATCCCTGCATGGAATTTCGCCCACACAGCTCCCTCTGGTGGAGCCCCCTAGGTATACCCTCATGGAGAATCTGTCTGATTCAATACAGAGCGCACTGTCTGTACTATGGTGCCTAACATTTGATGCGGGAGATGCCACGCACCGCCTAGGCCATGGGAACTCTAGGGAGCTCCGCATTTCCCCTCAGGCATGCCTCTAAATGGGCCTGGCTCCCCCCAGCTGAAGTGCTCCTGCTGGGCTGTGTAAATGCGACCCAGGATGACCTTAAACAAGCAGCTTGGTGTGCTACCCCAAACCGTATTGGTCATGAGAACCTTGAGAAGCACACCGTCTTCACCTGTGCGTACCCCGCGATGAGACCGCCTCCACCCAGCTGTAAGGCCAGAGAGACATATATATTCCACCTATCTACTTGGTTTTTGCCCCCTGGTACCCAACTGGTTGCCGCTCTGTGGTTTTGTGAAGCGCGCGTCCCCCCGGGGCCCGCTGTCACTGACCCGCTGGTGTCTGTTACCCGCGTTGCTGTTACTTATCTATCGCCAACTGCCCTTACTTGGATTGGAGGAGTGCTGGGTGCTTCCTAAGGACTGTGGATTTAACGCTCCAACCTAGTTTGACCCCCCAAAACTTAGGGAAAACCGAAGTAGTACTCATGCCCTTCATGGTATATCTACCCCGGCATTGACTATCCACGTATTAGTGGTACCGGTCGCAGAAGGTGCCCCTTCCAATCTTCAGGTTCTGGCCCATAGCAGGAAAACCCAGGGGGCGGGCAAGTCTGTGGGAGACAGACGGGGAACCTTCTGTGCAACTACTTGCCCTTTTCCAGAATAAAGGTAATGCCAAATACCCTGTTGCCAATTGGCTCTACCGCAGTGTTTACTAACTTTTACGCACCGCAGCACCCTTGTTAGCTGGCACGACCACCACCCGCCTGCTGTCCTGGCTAAAGCGCGGGTGAATATGTCTTACTGAAGAGACCTAAAGCCTACCCATGGTTGCAGGGGGGTGCCCACCCAAGACATGGCATTTGTCTATTCTGTGCCAGCCGATGTTTGAATAAGGCTCTCGTGCCGAATGCCGCTCAGCATTTTGCAGCGCCTCTCTTTGCGCTGTAGTTTCCAGAGTGAGAGTGAAATTATACTTCCCACCGGAGGACTGTTAACCAGTGGCAAGGCAGGCAGACCCTGGGCATCAGAACAGATTTCGAGTACGTCCCTCACCCAGCCTATGTGTCCCATAACAACTTTGCTACAGTATCCCAGCGTGCCAAGGGGTTAGTCAATGTACTCGGATAAGAGGACAGGGAGTAAACATACTCAACACTTGCCCCTACTGAAATAGAGAAGCCAACTGTACAGGTAGTTGTGAGCAGTTGTGCTCCAACCACATCTTCCCAGCCTGCCGAATGACAGCACGCATTCATAAAGCTCCTGTGCTGGTGGAAACAAAACTTTCACATTTCCACTTCTGACTACTTGAATACCTTCCCCCGGTGGTATCTAGTCGCTGACTAACATAAGGTGCTTTCTGTACCTGCCTACGCATAATCTGCGGTCATGTGACCTAGGCTGGTGAAGAGCTATCCCTGAACCTAACAGAAAATGAAAACCCTGGAGCTGCAGCCATGAAAGCTTATTAACTGAAGGCCAGTGGACCAGGGCAACTCCAGGAGTTTGTACTCGCAAAGCTGAAGTCATGAGACAATCGACGCCTTTAGGGTACCAGGGCATGTTCAAATTGGTCCCTTAATGTCGTCCTTGAATGCTTTAAACCTATGATGGATGGGTCTGCTTAGACCACCCTTGGAATTACCCACATTCTGGATGGCCCCCTGATTGTATGTAGCCACCAACTGGTTGGCCAACTCCATGTGCTTGCAAAGGACGCAGTCCTTTATCAAGTTGGTGCCAACCAAGAACTGGTTTCTTTCCAATCCTCTCGACCTGTGGGAGCAAAACTAACATCAATGGTCGCCCTACCGACCCACAGCGCTCCACTTAACGACCCCGGTATGCCTACCTGCACAGCTTCCCCATGCGCTGCTTGGGCCGTGTGTTCCACACTCACCACACTAGCAAGTTGTGGTAAAACAGAACCTCCTATATGCTAAGTGGAAGGGTCACCTATTATTTCTGCAATAATAGTGAGCTGCTGCTGTGTAACCATGTTGAAAAACATGCCACCATCCCTGAATTTTGTATGCAAACTCATTTAGAAATTGGAAGGGTGTGCCCTTGCACTGTCAGTAACTTTCCCAAAGTGGGCATAAAAGGGGGGGGGGACTTCATCAAAACCAACTCTGTTCCAAACAGGGGCCCTCAAATAAGTGTCTACCAAGGGCAGCTGCTAATACTAACGCATGTGCTGTAGTGCACGAGTAAGCATTCCTGACCTCACACCTTAAAATGCCATGTTAAACGCGCCTGAGCCAAAGGGACAATTTTTTTAAAAATATATTGCCCAAGTACCTGTCTTTAGTCTTACTTGGCACTTTGGCGAATGGCCAGTGCATAAATTGCAGCATACATTAAGGTCCCTGACTGGAACCATAAAAAACCCCTGCATTTTATCGGTAGCATGTATCCACTATGTGCTAGCTGTGCCTTGACAGAGACCCTCCCGGGAAACTTCCCTAGCCCCTTGTCAGCCTGCTGCCGCCAGGTGTGCAACTGTATGCCTGCACACACCTGAGGGGGTCACCTCTGGTTGGCCCTCCTAGCTCCTGCCATGCTGCCAAGCAAGGTAGCATCCCTGCTATAAACCTTGTGCATGTGCAAGAGGGCATCCCGACTATGCCAGGCCCATGACGCTGTGAGCGTGGCTTGTGCAGCAGGCCATCGGAATTCAATTCCGATTCAATTTGGTCGATGCCAGTTGGAGTGGACATCTCTGACATGGATAGCGCCCTTGGGGCAGGCAGTCAGGGGAACAGTGGTGGGAAGCCAAGGCGGTGCCACGCACCCGGATCCCCCGTCCAGTTGTGACCAGGGAAACTTGCTGCTGGGTGTAACACTGGGGGAGGCCGTGCAATGGATCCTTGTTTTGGCCACACACGCCTGTGATCCCCGGTGTTGGCAGTCACTGCAATGCACGTCCTAGGCGCAGGCCCTGAAACAGCCCTAAAAGCTTGGCATTACTACACACTTATCTAACACATTGATTGCAGGTACTGAACCTGCACCCTTATCCTGCCCACAGCATTACTTCGCACCATGGCACGGGAGATAATTGATTTGCCCAGCCACCAATGGTATTGGCGCACTGCGTGCGTGAGCACATTACAATGCACAATCGGGCACAGGAGTCAGTATGCCCAACGGCACAGTGCGGCCTATGAGCGCTAGCAGTGCCCCACTTCCTTTGCACAAAAGGGGGATCGGGAGATAAGTAAATTGCCCGGAAGCACAAATGGCATGGGAGCGCTATCATGCGCCCGGCTATACACTGCCGGCCCAGGCACAGGAGAGATTGATTTGCTCAAAAGCAGAGGTCAGAATAGGCACGGGAGATAGGTGCCTCACGCCGGAGCATAGCGCGCTATTGGAGCGCTAGCCAGAGCAGCGCTTGCATAGTACATACAGGCATGGGAGATAAACATTTGCCCAAACACCGGGTGTGGGCGCGACGCGCCTCTTTCCCTACCCAGTGCAGGCTCGTGGAGCCTCGCCTACTGCTCCTAGTAATCCGCGAGCAATCGCGTCGCCCGCATCCAGCCCGCCACGAGGCAAATGATTTGAATCGCTACCCTCACTGGATGGGGGTGCCCCCACCACTCGCCGCACTCAAGCTACTCTGAGTTATGGCGGCAGGCAAAATCCACACACGGTCACTCATCGTCCAACCCCCCCACCTTCCGTGCCAAGCCCACGACATAGCTTAAGACGTATAGCGATGCAAGCCACGCTGGTTTTAAAATAGGCAAGAGTGCTGGAAATATACAACTAAAAGCAGTGCATGCTTTCCATGGCACTACTGCATGCCCATGGAGCTCGAACCCCCCACCATCCGGGGCAGGCAGGCAGCCTTGCTTAAGGCATATTGCCATGCATACCCCGCCGGATTAAATAAGGCAAAAGAAGCCCGCCCTGGGGGATAGCAAGGGCCTCCATGCCCGACCTACTTCCTTCGGGACAGACTCGTCGGGCAACTGAAAGGACGTGACTCTCGAGGGACGAAATCCCTGAAATCCAAGTGCCCAGGGGCGGGCCATGCATTCAAATGATTTCCGCCAGTTAGTTTAAAGACGTGCATCCTCTAATTTAGGCGGCGGCCACCCTAGCATACATCTTCTCGGTTGTTGCGTGCTGCCTTAAAATCAGCCCCCCCTCCCTCCCATGCGGGTGGCACACAAGAGAGGGTGGGGGTGCGTGCCTGAGGCGCCGACCCTGGTTTCCCCACCCCAGAGTCGGCATTGTATAGCGCAGCCAAGGGTATAGGAACGCTATACACGAGCCCTGTATTTCATCGCACATTCACGTATGGGCAGATTGGGGGTAAGGACTAAAATTGCTCTGGCGCGATCCACCAAGCACGGAGCGAGGAATGCTCAGCACTCTTGAAAACCAGCAAGGTCTGTCCGTCACACGCGGCCCCGTTCTGCACCCAGCTGCGAGAGCCGCGCGCCGCCCCCGACCACCACCCAGAGATAGGCAGTCTCGCCGACGAGTCTCATCCAGACATGCCAGCCCTCCCGATTCCGGCGGGAGACTACCTATTTCAAGGCAAGTCTCCCGCCTCTCGATTCCTGCCAGCAAAACCACGATTCCTCGAGGTTTCAGCTGACAGGGCTTGGTATTGTGTAACGTGCTAATTCTTCCAGCACTAGTCAGAGTGGCGATGCAGGGGCTCTGGGAGGGGTGAAAACCAACAAAGCCCCATTAACAAGCGACTGGTCTATCAAGGACCTGTAAAGTACCCGGGGCGGCTGTGTGTGTGCCTGGTCTGCCCCGCCGGTGTGGGGTGGGAGGGGTATTGGTATATGCACTGCCAGGCCAGTGAGTGCACGTTGCAATAGTCAGATCCTGCAGCAGCACCCTTCAAAAGCCCATTGCTGAATCTTTTATTTGCCTTTTCTTTTACTCGATTATTTGCCCCTTCAGGCACGGGGAGCTGAAGTGATTTGGCCGTAATCCCCTGCTGCGTGCGCGAGCCTCCCAGTTTCCGGGTGGAGGCCGCTCGATGGAACTCCCTGCAGTCACCGCCGTAACCCAGCAACTCTCGCACGGGGAGGGGGGGGGGGGATATGACGCACACCGGATATCCCCGCCCCCTGCACTCGTATGGTGCCACGCTAGCATTGCGGTAACCTACATTACTCATTCTGTTTCACAGATTTTATATGGCGCTAACGTGACCCGAAAGTATCGGAGCACCTTAACTTGTGCCCCGGCTCTTTCACATTTAGGGGCGGGGAGCTTAAGTGATTTGCCCGGAATCACAAGGTGCGTGCGCACCCCGGAGGCTCGCAACATGTTTACCAGCCCCAGAAATGGCCGCCTAGGCTACGGCCACATCCTCACCGCGGTAATTTCTCAAAGCCTGCATACCGGCCGCGTCGCACACCAGCCTCATAGTTAAGCGCGCTCCTGACCCCCGGTGGGATCAATGGCTAGCGGCTTCTCCTATTAAGGCCCTACGCGCCCCCTGCTCACTCCCCACGCAGTGGCAGGAACGGGCGGCCGAGCCCTGGGCAGCGCAACCCCTGGCCGCGAGAAGGTCGTGATTGCAACCCCCTCCCGGGCTGCGGCACGGATCGCCCGCCCACCCTCACCAAGAACGTCGCTTAATGGTCAGGAATGACGCGGAGCTCGCGCCCCCCCCCACCCATGGCAGTCGATGCCAACGGGCCCCGTACGACCTGGTACTGCCCAGGGACAAGGCCGGGGCGGGGGAGGTAGCGAGCGGCACTCACCGGTCTGACTTTAAAAACAAACCGACGGACTGCAGCGCGACGGACGAGCGATCCTTTGGATGGGCGAGCGATGCGGCATGCGAGGCGATAAAGAGGTCGCCATCATGGTGGGGGAGGGCTATATAGCCTCCCCCCTCGCACAAGGAGCCCCGAAAGAGACGCCCCCGCGCGTCACTTCCAGGCAGGAAGAGGAGGGGGACACCGACCAGAGTCCCTGACCCCCAGGAAGGGGGCGGGGGCAGGGAGGGGTGACCGGTGCTCAGGCGACACTAGGGCGCCGACCGCTCTAGTGGCCCCCTGCGGGGGCCACGGTCAGCGGCATTTCTTTACTTTTACTATAATCGCGGCACCCGCGCTTTACTTTTAATGTTAAAAGTAAAGCACCGGTGCCGCGATTAGAAAGAAACAAGCATTGGCATAGCCAATAGGTCTCGCTTTTGGGACCTTATAAGTGTTTAGCCATGCAACAGTTGCATAACTAAATACTTATAAGGTCCCAAAAGCGAGACCTATTGGCTCTGCCAATGCTTGTTTTCTGTGGCCAATTGCGTGCCCCACTCCTCTTAAAAATCCCTTTAAGGGACGCCACTGCATGCCTTCTTCTTCTAACTCTTCTACTGTAAAGGGCGTGACTGCACGCCCGAGCTTACTGCATATTAACGGAACGGCCATCTTGGAAGTGGGAAATTTGCGCCGCATGTTTAAGGAAACCTAACACTATCTTCAAATGAGAACACTGAAAGCACACTAATAATGTAATTAAACCCTCCCTTTTCTTTTAAAGAACGTAAACCATATACATGTGGAACCAGTGCTGTTTCATTTCAGTTTCCATCCGGACTATTTGAGTCCATTTTCATACCAATTATTTCATTACGATTGTAGTTTGCTATCAATAATTGCATGACCATTACGTTTTAACTTCTTTTCACGAAACTTCTATTTTCCATTAGCAAGATGAAGGCTGGGGTGACGTAAGGTGAAAATGGAGCAGGTAGGACTCGAGTAGAGCCACTCTGTAATTTTGAGATGCCGAGGGCAGTTTTGCTGGGAGCGTTAAGTTACCACCCTCTCATTCTGATTCACGTAAGACTTTTGCGTCGCTATTATGGCTTTACGTAAAGTGTTCCCGACCCACATGGTTGCTGACCATGCAGAGATAGAATGCACATACTGCACAAAACGAGCACTGCTCCCCTCCGGTGTGCGCACCCACCTGAGCTCTCCGGCTCGTGTTACCGGAGACCTGCCACGATTCGCAGCATCCTTGGTTGCCATGGCGCCGGCTCTTTGTCCAGCCCAAGACAATCCTTCGTGGAACTTATGAAAGCACCGAGCAACCAGTTGAAGGCAGCAGATGACTGGTAGAGGACGCCAGCAAAATATGTGTTATGAAACCTCTGGTTACACAAGCTGGAGTGAGCACAAGAGAAACCGGCCGCCTTCGACATACTACCACTCACGTCATCACAGCGCCGCAACACCCTCCACTCCTCTCGGGTTCGTATTTTTCTAATATTAAATATATCAGTGTGTATTTGCGTACACAGGTGGCTATAAGTTACATCCTGGGTTTAACGAAAAAACGAGATAGCGCTTACATATTTGCATTTTATTTTGTCATTATTTTTCTCTCCTGTCTAAGGATTGTTAAAACGTTTTCATTCAGCTACTGTTTCTGTTTGTGCGAGTTGTCATTGAGTTAAAACGCTAAAGCTCAAGTATGGCTGAGATTGTGTTCCGTCAAAATCTCAAATAACTGCTGAAACATTTGAACTTAACGTGAAAACAGTATGCAGATATCCTACCTAAAAATGTGGCTTTCCTTGAACAGAACCTTTGCCAGGATGCTGAAAACTGTGAAACAAGCTCTGTTCTCAACGGATCTGCAGATGCCCAAATGGTACCCAGTGCCTAGTGAGGTATGCTGTTTATTTATATTCCACTATGAAGTAGTTGTGCAGGGAACATTGGGGGAAAAAGATTGGAAGGTTCCACTTCGGTCGAAAAAATACCATATTCTTGGTCTTCATAAAAAGAATATGGAATTAAACAAATTATTAAATCTACTCGATTATACGTGTGATTTGGTTAAGTGATCCGTACAAGAGAGAAACATTTCACTGGAAGCATCTGCGCTTGCAATTAGATTTTTTTAAATGTATGTTATGGGTTCCTAAAATAGCACTTCTGCAAGTGCGGACTGCATAGCAGCAGATATGGTACGGTACATAAGGGCATCACAGTTCTCTTAAATGTCATTAACTGTTTCATAGCACCTCCCAGGAAGGACTGTAATATGCTTTGGGAATTTGTATAGTGAACCGTCTGTCGTTAGTATGAACTTATAGCTTGCCTGCTGTTAGATGGCACCTGTTGTATCACTTTCATGGGGTCCCATTATCCTTTAAGTGTACTACTGTATTGGTTGTATTTCTTTGAATCACTTGAACGTTCGCATTCTGTTTACCTGGTTTCTACTCTTGTTCATTGGGGACATTCTTCCCTGGGGTTCCTTACTGAACAGCAGCCTCTCCAGTTGCTCCTGCCTGCTCTATGTGGGCTTGTTCTACCATTTTACTTATCTTGGATTAAACTCTTGTATTTGAAATCACGTCAGTGCTTCTGAGTGTTTATCTTGCTCCTTGCAATACAATAGCGCCTTCGCACTCTATTCCGGGGTTTCCTTTGCAAACCGCAGTCTGAGTCTTCCTGTGACATAATGTTGATAATATGTTCTTGGTACTACGTTCTGGTCTATCTTTGGTAGGTCTCGGTGTCATGATCAGCTGTCTCTCAGGCAAGTAGCTTTCCCTATGTGGCGCAGTTAGACGTAGGCTAGTTCTAGTGTTGCAGGCTAAATAGGTAGGTGTATGTGTTGAGTGCAACATGATATACCGTCAACCGGCATTGTGTTGGCGCTGTGTTGGATGTACATGGGATCTTGTGTCTAAGTATTCACTGTAGGGTGTGTGTGATTTTCTAGCAGAGTGTTTGGATTTCTCCTGTCAGTTTTTTAGTTCTCATTATTGGGTGATTTCAGCGTATAGAACAACACGGACTGTGGTCCGATTACAAAAGAGCATACACCAGCGAGTCAACGCGATTGAAAAGGAGATATACCACATAGAGTG
Source organism: Triturus cristatus (assembly GCF_964204655.1). Classification (NCBI taxonomy): domain Eukaryota; kingdom Metazoa; phylum Chordata; class Amphibia; order Caudata; family Salamandridae; genus Triturus; species Triturus cristatus. Next base: position 1,400,849,663 of record NC_140589.1, read on the forward strand.
TACGACCAGATGCCCCCTCATCTGCCACACACCTAGACAAGAAGTGATGAGTTTCACTGTGAAGCAGCTACTGACCATGAATAGGGTTCCCTTCGGTAAATCATAATCACCCCTAGGCTCTGATAATTAGTTTTAATGAACACTGGGCTCCAAATTAGCCACATATTCCCTGAGCGGGCCCCAGAAATCCTGTGGTCTAGATGTTTTTGGTAGGGTCTGCATACAGCTTAGCAGTTCCTCACATATGATGTCTTTCATCCAGGGCTTGAATTGGGGTATGCCTTTACCTTCCCATGTCATTGCCACCCTGCGGCGACCCAGCACAGTCGCCATCGCGAGGAGCTTCCTAATAGGTTTAGGGAGGCCTTCTCCACATAGCCTAGCAATGCCATCATCGAGGTGACTGTTACCACTGAATCCACAGTGACATCCAAGGCTTGAAGCTCGTGAGATCAAAATGCAGTTATTGCTGAGCAACCCCATACTAAGGAAACAAAAAACATTCATGAGGCTGAGCATCAGCTGCAGCTCGGGTACTTTGAGAGGCCATGCTTGACCATGCTATCAGGGGTGTGGTATACCTGATGAAGTTATCTGTAATGTAGTAGCCTAAGTTTCCTATTGGAGGAAATCTCTTTGGTCTTTGCCCAGCAGAACACCCATTGGTTGCATGTAACTTTTATGCCTAGATCTGATGACCGCTGCAGTCAGGCCTTCTGCTCTGGTTTGGGGGTGGCCTCGAGGACAATGTGATACAGACAGGTGTGTTAGCAATGGGGTCTGCAGTAAAAATAATAATTCCCAATCGGAGGGGCCTGAGGAAACAATGGGATGAGGCTTCGTAATGCATGGTTCAGGTTGTAGTGACCTAACCCGTCTATCAGTGAGGCCGGTGTCAGGGACAGAGTGTCCTCCAGAGTCATGAATGTATTATTCGGAACAGATCATCTAGTAACCAGAGCTCCTATCAGGTTTACCTATAAAGTACAAACCAAGCCAAATAGACAGCATAGTGCTGTGTGTATTTGCACTAAAAGAGCACCTATTAATTCAGATGATGACATGAGCAGAAACCTGTACTGTATTTTTCAGTTTTGGGATACAGCCTACTGCTCTACATTAACACCGCATGAGCATGATTACAAATGGAACAGCAATCAAAGATGGTGTCATGTGCAGGGTTCAGGCCTCAGGCCCCTCTCATTTTCTGAATGCTCTAAAGGTAGACAGTCTTCATTTAGGTGAGCTCTAGTCATTCGGATCCAAACTTGTATTTTAGATCTTGATGACTCTTGGAGGTCTGCCTGTAGATAACCCGAAATCCTTGTTGCCCTTCCTTTCAAACATGTTGACTTTAATTTGTAGTTAGAAGTTACATTTGAGGGTGAGCAAGTATAAGAACCTTAGCAAAGGGCAATTAAGCAGTGTGGCAATTGTAATTGTATTTGAATTTATATAGTGCTTACTACCCCTGACGAAGCGTTGAAGTGCTTTACGACGAGTAGCATACTACTCCAAAACCCAAGGTTAGTGTTTATTGTAGTGGTTATTTTTGGTTATTGCAATTAATCGTGTGCTCTCAAGAAAAATGGTATGCATTCACTCCAGTTACTTTGTGATATTTCGATACCAGGTTGGTTTAGTCATTAGTGGGGGCGATACGGTTTCATGGGAATGGTTGGTGAGATAGGTAGCCTTATGGAGATTAGGCAGTATGGATAGGATTTTAAAGAGGAGAGATTGTGATCTATGAAATGAGGTATCATCCAATTGCAGCATTTCCAATCAGAAGGGTTGAGGCAGGCAGCCATGAGACTGAGAGGAGGCTATACTCAGAAATAGACGTTATAAAGAGAATGGATGGTAAGAAGAGGGTCACTGAAGAAAAGAGGAATCAAGCAGGAGTAAGTCAAGGTCAATTTTCCATGCAGGATTAAGGAGTATAGTGGGAGAAGGCTTTCTGAGTTAGCAAGCAATAGGAGAATGTACGCTGTAAAAAAAAAAAACGTTATGCGTAGTGCTCCATATCCGGGGCAGAGATGGAGGTCAGTTGTTGTGTTATATATCTGGATGCTGTAACAGAAAGCTCGGAGAGGCAACAACATACCAGTCAAGTGGTACGCAATGGGAATTACAGAAAATGGTTACATAAGGAAGCCAAAGCCCTTATTGACATAGACCATGCCCCTTTTAGAGTCCACCCCGCTTTTTTCCTTCCACTTAAAGCCCTGATCCTAGCAGTTAACACTTACTTGCCTGTAGGTGCAAAGTGGCCCCAACATCACGTTCACCGCTCTGAGCTAGGAGTAGCTGTTTATCCAAAAGCACATTGCATTCTAAAAACGTGTAGTTTTGCATTATCTGGGTCTGAAATATCCCAACATAGAAAGTGATGTCTGCTGAAAAGCCCAGACTGGCTGCATGTTTCATGCATGATCTGGAGTCACCAAGTAGCAAGACTTTCAGTCAGATCTGGCTTTCCTTTCTTTAGCCACTTGCAAGGCACTTTCAAATTATCCTTTGGAATGAGATGCTGGGACTTCCAGCCCCATGCTTGCAAAGTAGTCTGCGCTGAAAAGCAGGCAGACATGCATGTCCCACACAAGATACAGAGCAGGTAGTTCATCTGCAATTCTCACTAAATAAGGTCAATAGAAACATAATAAGACTACAATGCCCATAATGCACTAGGTTACCAAAATACATCACAGAGCTGCACAATGTGTGTGACAACATGGAGTGTTGGTGTTCTCCCTACAGGCAATGGACCCCCAGGGGTAACAGTGGGTCACACTTCCAGCCAGCCCACCCTTTCTGCAGCAGCATTCTGGTACATGCAGGTCTGGCCAGCACCCATAGTTTCCAACTGTCCATTTTTTGCAGGGATGGTCCCGGCAAGTTGGAGACTGTCCTGGGTAATATTGTTGCAGACAGTGTTCCTCTTTATTACACACAGGTACTCAAACAAGAACTTTCTATCTGCAGCTGCCCTATGCTGCAAAGTGTCCCTGTATTTGTTTTTCAAATGTAGGCAACTATGCAGCACCGAGAGTCCAGCCTCACCCAGGAGCAGCTGTGACAAAGGAGCCCTGTGGCCCAAAGGGGTCACTTTCACCCCCAGGTAGTGGCCTGTGCAAGGTTACAGCAGTAGAGTACGTCCAGGCGGAGACCTGGTCCCTGTGTCCACAGTTGCGACATTGTTGATGGGTGCCTGGGCCTGGCGCCGGGGCTCAGTGCTCTGGAAAACGAAGCTGTGTGACTGGGTACAGCAGATTGACACATGCTGAGAGAGTGCTGGCAGATGAGACATACCATGCAACAGCTAGTAATACCAGGACTTCAACAAACCTGTTATCTGGAAAAATATAAGGTGTGGAAAACCAGATAGTCTGTTTCTGGAAGAACTAGTCTGTAGCTGATTTCTCCACCCAAATCAGCTTATTAGGTTAGTACTGTGCGATCAAAAGTAAAGTGTCCTACCAATGTGTGTTGCTACTGCCCCATTGACATTACACAGCCTTCCAAGGAATACTGTTCCAATATAATAAAGCAGACCCACACAGTTTGTCAGAAGAGTCAATTACAAATATAAGAGCTCTGTCGGAGGCATCAGTGTTGTCCATTACAAGAATACCAGCCTTGCTAAAAATGTGGCCCTTTTGTTACATTAGCAATACTCCGTCAGAGATTCCATAATACCCTGTTACCAGGATAGCAGCCATTGACTTGGATGGACTTTCTAGAATCTCTGAGGGCTGAGAGAAACCCAAGAACTTCTGGAGGAGGGACACAACTGCTATCTATGTTGCCATCTGTGGATCTTCTCTGGCACTGTTGTGACCCACCGTTGGTTGTGGGCAGCTCACAACCTGAAGCATAAACTCTGCTGATAGGGCCAATTGAAATATACTCGTTTGGTGGGATATAAAAATGGAGGGCTGCCTCCAATGACCGTGGCATGCGCAGGCGGTGCCTGTGAAGGGATTTCTGGAACTTCATCATTGGGACTAAGAAAGGCGCTGTGACATTGTTCACTGAGGGGAGAGACAAGAGAACTCGAAGGGAGGCTAACTGAGAGATTTGTCTTTGACTGAGAGCATCCAAAGCACAAGGCATAATCTGTTTTCAGGCACCATAACGCTTCCTCACACCGGCCCGAAGGCCAATACATAATACACTGTATGAAAAAGACTGTCCCATAACATAACAAAGGTGCTTCTCTCAATAGTGCTCTATTAACCACACCCTTCTAAATTTTGGACAGTGATCCTTTTCCCTTATTGTGTGTGTGATAAGATTAAAGTACTTTCTTTTCTCCGGGACAAAGTACTGGCTGGACAAGGATTTATTACTTGCCTCCCGATGATTGTTCAGTGCTGAGTCTCTAACCGCACACCACCTCCCTGAGTAAGCCGTGAACTGCTCGACTATGCCACTTCTAGGTGCCCCTTATAAGTGGCCCAGTAATTGATTTGATATTTATCACACCGGATCAAATTTGTCTCTGTTGAGATGGAATTTATCTGGTGCAATAAATACCACCCAATTATGAGTTTTTAGGGAATACAATGCAGATTTTGGCGCCTACCGTACAAAAACCTCTATGTCCCGATAATAACTGAGCATTTTTCCTACTTAAATATCAGCAGGGTTGACCTGCCTATATTTATCACAAAACTCATAATTTCGATATATATGTGGTGTCAGTAGTTACCACACACACCACAACTAACTAGGAAATTCGCAATGAAGACCTTAAAGTCAGGTTCTAAAGGGGTGTACTTGGTGATCGGTTTTGGGCCCAACAGTAAGGTTAAGGCCCTGGACACCCGTGGTGAATGGCTCCTGTTGATAAAGTATGAGCATAGTAATCCAGGACTGCACAGGGTCACCTGAAAAAGTTACCACAGGCCCCAGGGGTCCCTCAGTGAATTTCAGCTGAATACTGGTGAAGCTACTATAGCAAATACCTGAAGATCTCTCTGCATCCGCTGATGTACCCCCTCTTCCTTTGAAATATAATGCCAACATGCCCGGCCTGAGGTACAATTGACGACTAGTTGGAAGACAATGTGACACTAAAGGCAATTCTGTAGGAGTCACCAGAGGGGCCCGCTGACGAAGAGGTACTATCAAGAGAGAGGGCAGGTTTGCTCTGCTCCGTTGCCGATCTCCTTGCAAAAAAGGTGGAGAAAACGGGCACGACTGAAGCAGTGGTTACAAAGGTGAAGCCGACATTAGAGGGCTGTGGTGGCCAGGTAGAAGAGAAGAGAACTGAGTCGGGAGTACGTGTCCCAGAGACTCTGACTGCCATGACTGTGGTGAAGTGGGAAGAGATACCCTCCTTTGGACAAGGGCACTTTTGAGGCTCTTTTATGGTTCAAATCTATTTTGTTGATTTTGTAAAAAGGGAACATAGAACAACTCTCACCTACATTCAAAGACCAGTGAGGGCAAGACAAGGAGGGGGAGAGGTTTGGTCAATTTGTCAAGGGAGGGTTGGGGGAGTGGTAGAGCCTGACTCTGCGTCCCCGCCAGCGCAGGATGTTTATAGTCTCATGGTGGGATGTAAATGGTGGTGCATCAGCCAGGGCAGCTACTGCTTCGTTGTTCCTCTGTATTCACTATGGGTGTTAGTCTGAGTATTCAGAGGTATGCCGGACAAAGTTCTTGAAAGTTCTGTGATAGGAATCGTATGCACGGGCCCCAGATTTTGTCAAATTGTGATAATTTATTGGCTATGGAGGCCATCATCTTTTCCATGCCAAGGAGGTTCCATAGTTTGCGGTACCAGTTGGCGTGAGCTGGCATGTTTGGCAGTGCCCAGTGCTAAAGTGTTGTCTTTGCCCTTGGTGGAGAGGAGGGGGTAGGTTAATGCATTGGGAAGTCTCAGTAGGACATAACTCGGAAAGTTGGGGATATCTGTTGCGTACATCTCATTAATATCGGATAGTGCAGTCTCCCAGCACCGCTTTAGCTTAAAGCAATGCCAAAGGAGGTGGGACAGGGTGCCAGAGTGGCCACAGTTACGCCAGGAGTCACCTTTGGTATTATGCTTCCACTTGGCCAGCCAGGCGGGTGTGTAGTACCAGTAGTGGGTTCGCCTAAACATCTTTTACTGTCCAGCTGATCTGAAGGCTGAGTGCAGGTTCTGTGGATAATATCGTCCCATTCTCTGGCGGATAGAGAACAATCGGACTCACTTTCCCACCGCTTATGCGCCATATATTTATTAGGGTTGGGGAATTTGTTCAGGAATGTATAAATGTCTGAGAGGAGGCCTTTATCATGAGTGAAAGTGAGGGGTCATTTCTGAAATGTAGTAAAGGATCGGTTAGCATGAGGGCATATTAATGAATGGGTGACCGAGTGTTTAATTGCCATGTAGTGCCCGTATTCTCTGGCGGTAGTGCCGTAGTCAACTTGGATTTGTGCGAAGTCCATAAACCTATGTGGCCAGAGTGGTCTCCTATTCGTTTGCACGCTGCGGCTCCTATGAAACTGGATGTGAAAAGCTATGCTTTGGACAACATGAGGAGTGTTGTGAATTTCGGAATGTTGGGGGCCAGCTTGCTTTCAGTTGAGGCAGTGCTCAGTGTTCAGTTTGAGGGAGTGCTTCTGGGGTTGCTGCCTGTGCAGTCTGAACAGCCAAGAAATGGGCCAGGGAGGTATATCAGCTGCCTGTAAGAAATCGCAAAGGTGGAAATGTAATCGGAGGACGGGTCATGGTGATAGTGCAGCCGCAGGATTGGTAGCCTAGATAGTGCGGGCAGCATATCTTGGTGGTGGTGGTGAACGAATCCACACTGACACGAAAGAGGACCTTGTTAGATGGGAAGAGTCATGGCAGCAAAGGGACTTACTCCACAGATGGGCTTTCCAGGTTACCCCAAGTGGAACAGTAGGTGAAAAGATATGTTTTTTGCACAGCCAGACTCAGAAAGGACTTTACTCGATGCCCTGTATCTTGATGCTGGTGATCTGAGAGTGAAGATACTGGTGTTCGTGCTGAAGGGGGGCCGTCTCGGCGGAACGTGGTAGGTGAAGGGTTGGAGGGGAGGGGTGGGGAGCAGGGCAGCTCCCTGTGGAGAAAGGGAGTGAGCGAGGGCTGGTTCCTTGCAGTGAGGTTTTCCTGTTTTGCCTCTCTGCTTTCCCTCCTTCACCCCACACGTCTTGGAGCAGAAGACGTGTATGACTAAGAAATGTATTGTTTTCTTGGGGTTTCGTAGTTGATATCTACTGTTTTGGAGTTGTATTCTCTTCCCACTCATCTCCTTTTTAGGTCGAGGACTACCGGTCTGCCGAAAGGCAGAACCGGAAGTCGGAGATTTAATGACTTGGAGAAGAGGGGCTTGAACCAGCCCCTCTTCTCCCCTGTTCTCCATTGGCTGGCCTCGTAAATGCTGGCCAGCCACTGGAGAAGAGGTCAGTCACTCCGATTAGGCCACCGTCCTTTTCGGATCGGGGGGCGTGTTTTTTGCGAGAAGTCTCAAGGAGGAGACAACAGCAAAACACGCCCCCGAATCCGAAAAGGACGCTGCGTTTCTCCGAGGCATTTCTGCTCTGCCTCGGAGAAAGGCGGTGGTGTCTTCCGGTGCCCTCGGCTTGTTCCTGTTTTCACTGTTGACGCGTTTGTCTTTCTTTCGCTAGGTTTGTGTTGAAAGCTGCGGTCGTTTCATCAGGACACAAAGACGTTGCATCTCTTTGTAGGGCCCGATGTCCTGAATCCTAAATATCCCTCCTCGCGAGACACGTGTGTGGGATATGAAATGACTCGACTGTTTCTCGCCACTGTTTTTACTGGAGAGGGGGACGGCATCGTTTGCCTGCCCTTTCTGCATAATTTAGCCGGGCTGCTGCATAATCTGTCCTTTCACTGCCACCGAGCACTGGTTGAGAAGGTGAGGGGGTTGAGGAGCAGGGGCTTAACACACGCCCTGCAACTCGTGCGGCGGGGAAGGGCCCCCGACCCTTCCGGAAGCCCCCAAAAACCTTTTAGAGGGTCTCTATTCCGCCCGAGGCCAATGAATATTTGTGGGTTATGGGAGACTCGGGACATATTTTTACATTATGCCATTAGTATGGATTCGATGCCCCCTTCCGACCTCCCTGCCCCTCCTCCCCCCGCCACCACCACTCACTTTTACGGAGAGGGCGCTGCCCCCCTCTTAGGCCCGAGGGTGTCTCCGAGGTTTCTCTTTGTTAAAGACGGCAGTCTCGTGGGACCCTTCGCTTATTCGTTATTATTCACTAATGCAATAGTAGCCTTTGTGGCACACACAATTTTCAACCCCCCACTCTCCCTCAAACGCCCTCGCACTCCCTTCTTCCCAAGACAGGGTCCCCCCTTGTCCTCCAGAACTGTCTAGGAGGATTAAGCGAAGGAGGGACCTGCTCAGAATTCACCCATTCATCCTTCAGTGGTGCCAGCCTGTGGTGCTTCTGTGCTCTGATGCTGGAAACAAATATATTACACCTTCCAAAGAACCCTTTAGTGAAAAATACATCCAGGACCCTTCATTTACCAATTATCACTCCGAATGTTGTCACTTTGAGTCCTTTCTAAAGCCCAGCACCCCTTTACATTCAGAAAACCTACAGTTAAACTACATGAAGTAAAACTGCAAAGCACATGTCATTTTGCCATCTCTGTGTCTTTGGCATAGCGCTTGTGCAGCCGGGAGGCCGCTTCCAGAGGTGATACCGGGTCTGACCGCAGCAGCATTACAGATGTTGGTGCAGAGGTTCACATTTTTAATGCATCCCAGGTAGTTGCACTTGCTTTCGTGTGCCGCCCCCCCCCCCCAACTGATGAGCTCAGCATGGACGTCACAGCGCTAAGAGGCCACGGATTCTGAATTATATTAACGACTGAATTCACCTTTATTTGATAGCAGATACTTGCGATGTCATAATAGGCACACACACAAACACCCACCCACTCACTCACTCACTCACTCACTCACTCACTCACTCACAACTAAGCTGCCAATTGGTCCTATGGCTGGATGTTGATGTTCAGCCAGCAGTACTAAGAATGTTCGGACTAGTTGTACTTGCTATAAAAAAAAAAGATGAAACTACAAATTCCAGCATGCTCTGCGCTGTTGACTAAAACAAACAAGCATTTACAATGCAATGGTCTCGGCATTGGTAAAGTTAGAGCTATTGGCATTGCTCATGACATTATTTCTGTTTATGTTTTTGTTTTTAAAACATTTAAAGAAACGGCATTGTCATGAGCAATGCCAGTAGCTCTAACTTTAACAATGCCGAGACCGTTGCATTGTAAATGCTTGTTGGTTCTTCAAATGCGTTTTTATAGTCCAGGGGCTTCCGTGTTGGTCCTGTTGTGATGGGATGAAAAGGATTTAAAACCAAACTGTTTTTACTGGTATTGCATGGTTACATCATGATCGCAGACACGAACAAGTCCTTGCATACACATTACAAGAAACATTTTTTCAAACCATAGCATTTTTGTGGTCAATTCTAACCAGCAAAATTAAATTGTGATTGACTAAAACACAGACAGTTCTTGTTTTCTTTTAAAAAGTGAAGAAAACTTACCCTCAGTGAAAGATCACACAATTGAACGGGCTTTATTTGTGTTTTGGAACGGTTAGACTGTTGCCAAAGCAGCTGTGGGGTCCTTAAAGGGACCCGTTCAACCTGTCAGTGAAGCAATAGTTAAATACTGTAGACTTTGCTCTCTCCCTGACATCAGTGCCCATGCACGAATACTCTTTCCCTGTCCGGCGGATCCTACCAGGTTTTAGCCTTCTGGCCAGAGCCTCTACCCCAGGTGACTCGAAGTGTATTTTCTCTGTTACTCTCCATTTATTTTATTTTTTTGTTTAAATTAGTTTCATTTTTTTTTTTTTAAAGAAGCATGAAAATGGGTAAGGGATAGATAGGGTGGGGGGTGGCGACATCGGAACAAACCAGCCCAACTTGAGTCTTGCCTGCCCTCTCCCATTTCCCCCAATCCCTGGCATGAAACAACAATGTATATACTTCCCATCAATGAGCCCACCATATCCAAATGTTACGAGGGGTTGGCATGGCGCTATCATCTCGCTAGGCTTTAGCGGAGTGTTAGGTTAGGACTCCGTGTTCGGTTCGCCTGTCCTCGTTGCAGTATCTGCACGTTCTGAGTCTGAGAGGAGTTTATTTTGGAAGTCATGTAGTATACTGTCTCAGTTGGCTTCTATTGGGATCTTACGTAACCCTAAAATGCAGGGCTCGAGTCGGGGGTACACACCGGTACACGGCGTCCCCCCACTCTTTTCACTGGTGGACGCCATCCACCCTGCCAAGAAGTTGGGCCCCACAGAAATATGTTGAACGTATCCCAGTGTAATTTTCAGACACCAGGACACATTCAGCAGCGCCTGTACGCGTCTGCTTTCCATTCCCAGCAGCAACGTGCACGCGGGCGGGGGCTTTTTGTACACCTTCAGCTGGACGAAAGACAAAGCCAGAAGTTAAGGGGCCATCAGGCCTCCCTTTGATCGTATTGGACTGGAGGAGGCCTGGAAGCTCACACTTAAATGCAAATGCAAGGGAGCGGAAGCAAAAGCACACAGCTTATCACAGGTAATTAAGAGTTGCATACTTTTTACTTTGTTCAGTCTCCGTATATAAGTGCATGCACTGTAAGAATGCTAGATGTGTGTGTCTGTCCCAGTATTTACACAAATAACAATTTAAATAGCACAATTTTATTTCTTTGATAGCGCTACTCATCACAATACAGCGCTTCACATATACACATCCATTCAAAATAAATCCTGTAAGTGTGGAAATCAATGTTCAAGATGTGTTACATGAGACAGTCAGGGTTGCAAGTTGTAGGAGTCAAATACAGTCAGGGTTGCAAGTTGTAGGAGTCAAATGCCCTTCATAGCTCACTGTGGCTATCTAGAAGGATTACAATTTATAAACTGCAGATGCCTTAACCCCATAAAATATTTAAAAGGCAATTTTTAAACCAATTAAGCAGAACAGATCTACTACCATGCTTTTCCTTGTTGCCAATTTCTTCGTGCCAGGGTTTAATTTTTTTTAATTAGTTGAGGCCCACATTTTGTGCCATGATTGCGCCACTTTTTTGGCACAACCCCGACTCTAGATCTCATTTGTTAATTATCATAATACACTTAAATGTACTCATGATACACCTGATAAACATATGTGTGAGATCTTAGTATCTGATGTCACTTCTTGTTATGTCACTTCCAATGAGGTCACTCCTTGTAATGCCACGTGGAATGTCACGCATCATGACATCATGTGCTGTGATGGTGCGTCATGATTTCACTTGCATACTGCCTAACTTGGTCAGTCCCCCCACTTATTTTTATAGGACTTGTGCCCTGCTAAAGAGTCTTTGTTGTGTAATGCAGTACTCTCGGCTTGGGCCCACACTCGTAGCAATTGTTCCCGGGCTATCCGAGGGGGAGGCTCTGGCAATTTTCAACGTTTTGTGATCAAACGCTTAGCTCCCAAGAATCCCAAATCAAACAAGCATTTGCAATGCAATAGGTCTCGCAATTTACACAAGTTTAAGCTATTGGCATTGTAAATGACAATGTCTTTTATTTATGTTTTCGTTTTTGAAACCTAAATAAAAGGCATTGTCATTTACAATGCCAATAGCTTGAACTCGCGTAAAGGTGAGACCTATTGCATTGCAAATGCTTGTAAGTACAGGAAGAAGGTGACTCAATCATTCTCTTTACTCACCCAAAAGCGCCCTAATAGCACCAACAATTCTTCAACACAGAAAAATACCTAAAATCTAACAAAGCAGCAAACACTAATAATCGGCATGGCAACAAAATTGCACTGACTCAAATAATTCCACTCAACCCAGAGACCCCCAAAAATCTCAAACGTCAAAAAATCCCTGAAACCAAAATTCTCTCTTTTTTTAGCACATTGAGGCAGGGGCAGCGTGCTGTAATAATACATTTACACCATAGCACAGACAAAATGTTTAGCACTTTTAATCTCACAAGTACACTAACTACAACCTGCTAAATGACCACCAGCAAACAGTTGAAATCATCCCAGAGTCTTATACTAAATTCAATGTTTCCCTCAACTAAAAAGTTAAATATGATTGTTTTAAATTTAGAAAGCGTTTGGTTATCAAAGTCAGGTAATGCACACTGTTAAGGCAGCATTTTCCAAGCATACACTTAAACGTACATTTCACCACAGGAACAACGAGCACTGAAAAGCGCGTGCACCTAACCGGTGCTCATGTAAAGCCTCCAATACCTTCAGGTCGAGTCCACGCAATATAAATCTGCATTTAAAAAAAAAAAAAAAAAAAAGTTTCCCAATGCCACGTGTAACACCTTTAGCTAGTCCATGCTTTTAGAAATGAATCATTTGCATTCTGGACGTGTACTTCAGTTTTTACCCCTCCCAGTATAAGCTTAAAAAGGCAAAGTACTGGGGGCGAAGAAAGCCTGGCCTGGTTGCATGTACCTCACACGCCGAGGGAACCAACGCTGACCACGCCAGAACTGAGGAGAACCGACATTCTGTAGTAATTAGAACTTTAGTGGCGCTCATGATTTCTGGGAGTTGCAGTCTTTGGTTCCTGCCCTGAGGTGAGGGCCGCGGTTTCTTCCTGGGAGGGGTTTCCTTTAAGTCCCGCCAATTGAAGCCCTACATGCATGTCGAGCATTGATTTACATTGTATGCGTTTTCACTTTCACTATTTACTGCGGGAAGATCGCTTCCGCTCCGGTTGTTTGTTCCTCGCTCTCGAGGGTTGTCATTGAAGATGGAAGGTAAGAGCATGGGAGGTTCCGAAGGCATGTTAACGTTTCACCTTCGGAGTCTAGTGAGTAGATCACGGGGTGGACGAGCTGTTTACCTCACGGTGGCTGCAGCCGTGAGCAGCAGAGGCGACGAGAGACTGTTTTACTCGCTGGTCGCTGTGGCGGCCACCTTGAAGAGTCGGAGCGCGGAATTCCCGAAGGTGCTATAGGTGCCATACTAGTGACTGTGCGCAGAAGCAACAACAATAGATCTCGCCGGCGAGACCTAAAAAAAAAACGCTCGCCATCTGTTTTTCATTCAGCCGCTTGTATTTGCATCTGAGTGAAAACAGATGCGCTTGTCACGATGGGCGGGCTTAAAAAACTGTAAGGGCGGTAACACAAATGACGTCCAGCAAATCGAAAGTGAGAAAATAGCATAAATCACGACGCAATCGAATCAGAAACAATTGGGACACAGGGGCGTGGATTGAAGTCCCCTTCTTCATACTGTTTACTATAGCTCTCGCAGGTGAGGAGCGCATGCACGCTCCAATGCCAGGCGAGACCTAAAAAGTGGGAAGGAACCTTCTGTCTCTTGTTTCTGCAAAAGAGAAGATGCATATCTCCCATTTTTGTAATTCTGCACAACCTGTGCAGGCAGTCAACCGGTTTGTCACATGTCGCCAGTATTTGGCGAGATGTGGACAAGCCCACAATACGGGCAGTAGGACGGCATCTAGGAGATGGCATCTGGGGCTGTGGGTATCGGCTCGCTGACAGTATCTGTTAAGGTTAGCAGGGGTGAGGTAGGCCTTTTGGATTATGTAGTATTGGATAAGTCTGAAGCGAGCATTCCTGGGGGATACGGACGGGCACTTTCTCTGTTACTCTTTATAATAGAGAAACCTAAGGTCGGGTCGTGTTGATGCTTCTCATTGCTTTAACCCCTTGCGTGCTCATGACGGCTCCACGCCATCAAGAGTCACGGTAGCAGTGTGCTCATGACGGCGTGGAGCCGCCATGCCTTCGCCACAACGCTCTCGCAGCACTAATTTCCTGTCTGTGCGGGCGAATTACTGAGTGGGCGGCCCTGACTCATGACGGCGTGGTGCTGTCATGAGCACCGAAGCGCCGCGCCGGCCCCCTAGCTCCCCGTGTCGTGGTGGAATTCGCGCCGCAGCGAAGGGGTTAATAATAAACAAAATTGTGTAAGAACGATACAAAAATGTGACCCTAATATTCTTAACTCTGTCAAGACGTGTCATCACCAATCAGTAAGAAAATGACATAACTACTCTCCTGTAATAGGTTATTACAGTTGATTTCTGACCGAACGTCACAATGCCTGCTGTCAAAGCCTGAAGGCCCTATGCAAGATGAGTCACAGAGCAGAATTACAACTGCTGCTTAAACAATGAGAGTTACAACCAGCTTTTATGCACTTTTAATCTATTTTCCCCTGAAAGTATTCAGTAATTAGGTTTGATATGGCATTTATAGCAGTATGTTTTATTATAACTCTGCTGGAGTTCATTACAGATGGAATCTATTTGCATGTTGCTACACATTCTGAACTACATATGCTTCTAAAAGTGGTATATTCAACTGCTTAGAATGTATTTTACAACCATTTTTATTCTGTATATTGGTGTGTTTGTGTTCACAGTATAGATTCTACATTTATTCCACTGCAGCCATAGAATCTCCTTCCATAGTTTTCATATGGAAAGTGGTACTACAGTTGCAGACACACTGCACTTGGTGAATATTTATCAGGATAAATTTAAGGTATATACAGTTGAGAAAGTGTATTATTTATTCAGTGATGAAAATACTTAATACCTTATCATCAAAAAAGCCCTGAATTATGTGCCTGGATATATCAGTGCTGACTCAAATAGCAGAATTTATATTCTTTTTTTGTTCCTTTTTCTCTGCTATAATTCTGGATGCAGTTTTGAAAAACATAATGTTCCTGCACTAACAAAATTGAATACAAATACATTGTGAATACAATTGTTTCCTTTCCTTGTGCCCATGTATTACAAGGAATAAAACACACTGCACTGAGTGCTATAACTTCTGTGATGTAAAAAAGGAATTTTGAATTCAGCCTCTCCCCTCTAAACCTCTCGGTGACTTTGAATATACTTTAAATATGTAAAAAGAGGTCTTTTATCTCATAAATCTCCATCTTTCCCAGATAGAATTGGCCATTGTGGGGCTGTCTATCTGTGGATGGGTGGGTGACTGGCTTTTGTGGATTCCTGCCAGCATTCCTTGGTGGATGTACAGCAAACTAGATAGTGTGAGATGAGTGTTCCTATATTCTGCAGTCCCCTTGTTTATGCTACTGCAAACCAGTTAATCATTGGATTATCTGCAACTATTGAAACTGACTCAGTCCTTGCTGGTCATTTCCCCAAATAGTGAGTGGTTCTGTAGGGAGTGCTAGCATCTCCCTCTCCTTGACTGTGTAGTTCACATCTCACCACCTCACTATTGTTAAATGTTCACACTTGCCCAATATATAGAATACCTCAAAGACAACCTTCTAAACAGTTACCCAACAATACACTTTTTGCAGGAGGTGCTCAGTATGCAAACCCATACAACAGGCCCTGCTTTTGCCTCCTGGCTAAGGAACATTCGATCAAGGGACGCCAGGTCACTAATGATGCATTTTATGTTTGAAAATGTCTGCCAACCAAATTTTGTCTACACATTCAATAGCTGGCCTCAGACCCAATGCTGGTCATTCTAGTCATTGACTGATGATGTGAGGGGTTTGTGTCCGTATCCAGCAAAAGAAACGCCTAGAGTGGAGGTTGGTATAATTGCATATTT
This sequence comes from Triturus cristatus, assembly GCF_964204655.1. Lineage (NCBI taxonomy): Eukaryota > Metazoa > Chordata > Amphibia > Caudata > Salamandridae > Triturus > Triturus cristatus. Next base: position 1,400,865,292 of record NC_140589.1, read on the forward strand.
GACTGTGCCCCAGTTTGTTCCATGCAAAAAGAATAATTGATGAACAGAATGCAGAACAATGCCATACATTCACCCCAGTACAAAGATCTGGGCCTAAATCCATAGTTTTTTGCTCACCATGCCATTCCAGTTTGGACCCAGCCATATGCAAATCAGTCTTGACCCTGCGCCCAATGGGAACAGTCCAGCTTGAACTGCCAGGCCAGCTCTTTCCTGGACTGGAAACAAGCATCCTAGGACCGGTTTCGGGGTTTCACCCCTCATCAGCCAGGATAGCTTGAGTCCAGGGGCTTGGAGAGCATGGGATCCGTGTCTGGGCATACCCGTCCACCCGGGGTGACAAATGCAAAAAGAACAATTGATGAACAGAATGCAGAACAATGTCTTACATTCACTCCAGTACAAAGATCTGGGCCTAATTCCATCGTCTTTTTGCTCACCATGCCATTCCAGTTTGGACCCAGCCATATGCAAATCAGTCTTGACCCTGTGCCAACTGGGAATAGTCCAGCCCGAACTGCCAGGCGAGGTCCTCCCTGGACTGGAAACAAAGATCCTAGGACCAGTTTGTTCCAGTCACCCCTGTGCTACAGCTGGGCCATTTTTGAGAATAGGATTGTGCTCTGTGCCACGCATCGACACCAAGATTGGCCCTTCGCTATTGGTCTTAGGCTGCTGGCTCACTTTATAGCTGGCAAATTCAAAATACCAACCACAGTTTGTCTGGCTCCAGAGCAGGCAGCAGTGTACATTATTGAATATCTACCTTCCACAAGGGCACCAGGGTGATGTTACCCCATGTGTTTCTGGTTGCCGTGGAAGTGTACAACAACCACAAGCAAGAGGCACTGAATAATGATTGGTTTCCTTCAAAAAGTTGAGGATAACTTTGACTAGCTAGTTGGCTTGGCCTCAACTGCCACTGTTTCTGAATAAGCGTGGGAGCTGTAAGTCAGTTTGGAGTTCATCTTTTGAAGAAGCTGCCGGCTACCAGGCATAAAACAAAGGGGACCAGAGGCAGGATAACTTGGCTGTCTCCCATGAATAAGTAGGGCATATACTTCAGAACAGAGGTATAGACCTGCTGCTTGTGAGACCTGAAAGTAGCTGTTACTGTTTTCAAAGCCCTTGCAGGCGAGCACAAGTAAATACACAGCGAAACAATACAACCACAACAGTTCTGCTGATTGTCAACACGCCCTTGCCCAGTGAACTAAAGCAATGTTTGCTATTTTACTGCATATACATAGCTTTTATACATTTACAGTATTAATGCCAGCATCCCCACCACCTTCAGTATGGAGCCCCCGGATAACTTGACAACTAATACAGCAACTATGGATCACTTCCCTGTCATATGTTCTAAGATCCTATCAGACTTACTGACCCGTGTCAAATCCGGCTCCCCTAACGACTGTTGCCCCCCTTTACATCCTAAGGGATACCTTCTCCGCCCTACCACATGGCAGGCTACCCTTCTTAAACGAGTCTCTCTCACGGGGTAAGGTCCCTAGCGCTTTCAAGAACGCGATAGTGGTCCCTCTATTAAAGAAACCGGGGGCTGACCCTCTGAATCCTTCTAATTCCCGCCCCATTTCCCTCCTCCCCTTCTTGGCTAAGATCCTAGAGGCTCATGTTGGTAGGTGCCTATCCAATTTCATCGAACAGTCGGAACACCTAGAGCCGCACCAAGCAGGCTTTCGGCCCGCTCATTCCACTGAGTCGGTAATCCTTGCGGTTCTGGACACCTTGAGAGCAAATGCGGACAATGGCGTCCCTCAGGCCCTGGTGCTCTTGGATCTGTCGGCCGCATTCGACACGGTCGACCATAAAATTCTGATGGACCGTGTCGAACAGGCCGGCATACGGGGTTCCGCCCACCATTGGATCAAGTCTTTCCTTGAAGGCCGAACCCAAGCAGTACGACTTGCCCCTTTTATTGCCCCAAAGATCGCCACTACGTGCGGGGTCCCACAGGGCTCGTCCTTATCTCCATACTTGTTTAATCTCTACCTCCTGCCCCCGATTCACTCCTTAAGAGACAGGAAGGTAACAACCTTCAACTACACTGACGATCTTCAGCTTGTCTTCACCTTGGACAACTCCCCAGACTCTGTCCAGGAATTCCAAGCCACTATGCTCCACATCCAGCGCTAGATGGATCTTAACCACCTTATACTCAACCCAGGCAAGACCGAATTAGTCTTGCCTGGGAAGAGCGAGATGTCCTGGGGCCCACACTACTGGCCGACAGAACTAGGACCCCACCCCACTCCTGCCCCCTCCGTGAAAAGCCTTTGGGCCACCATAAATGCCGATCTCTCGCTTATAGGACAAGTAGGGGCAGTGGTCTCTACCTGTTTCTTCCAACTGCGCAAAATCAGGAAGATTGCTCAGCTGCCTTTAAGCTCAAACATCAGGGAGGGTGCAGGTTTTCCTATGTTGCCCCTAAATTCTGGAACTCCCTACCACTAGCGATCCGGACTTGTGACAACCTGTTGAGGTTCAGAAAAGTGCTTAAGACTTGGCTGTTCGAGCAAGCCCACGCGTAATCCGTCTCCGTCTTGACACTGCCCAAGATCAGTGCCATGAAACCTCCTGGTGACCGTGCGCTTTAGAAATTTCTGTTAACATATGTCTTATTTGTTCTGCAAAATGATATAACTCTTCCAGGACATTTGTTGTGCATTCTCCATGTGCTAGCTGAACCAAACGCTCTACCCCACAAGCAAACTTCAAGGATAAGCTTTGACTGTTTAACCTTGCAACCCCTTCAAAGTCAGTGTCTATGATGGACGTTCTTGGCAATTCAGTGAGCACAATGACAGTACTTGCTCCAAGCACTTCCTTGTTGCCTTTAAGTCACATAGGCCAGCATACACCAAGCTTTACAGATCTGAACAAACTTGTTCCCTTTTTTTGCACTGTTTGGGAAAAAAACTATTTATCTATTTTCTTTGGGTGTTTTTTTCTGTCTTCTTTAAGATAGTTTAGACCATGCAAATGATGTTAAAAATAGTCAGTTCATCTACATTATATGAACAAATTATATTTGCTATATGCTATCCTAGTTTGATCTCAGCCTTACTTCTTAGGCATTCTCCAAGAGACTGAACATGTAACTATGGAAATTCTTTATTGCATTTATACAAAGAAGAAAAGTCTAGTTTCTTTTTGGAAGCAAGATGCCTATATCCAGCTAACTGCTGATATTGTAAATGGTAACATTAATAAAGGGATGATCACAGTTGTTATTTTCTAGAATTAAAATGCAAACATTTGCTAAAGCTTCAAAGCTCTTTCCTCCATTGCCAAATCCTCGGTCACAGTCCTTGAATATTTTTGTATATAAACGTCATCCTTTGGTATACAGTGCTGTATAGCATCCCCTGACATTTAATAGGCTTGATAATCTCTTTCCATCATCTCAAGAATCTGATATAAGAAAGAACTATTTATTGTACAGCTAGTTCTCGTGTACCTTGTCCTTGTTGTTTGCAAAGCGCACTATCAGGACGGTGTCCTGGCGCTGAGCTGTTGTGAGTCTAGCCAAACATAGGGCCTACAGGGAATAATCGAAAAGCCAGGCCTTCAGCTTCTTGTGGCACTCAAGAAGTGAGGAGGCAGAGCCTCTTATGTGTAGCAGAAGGTCATTCTACACTTTAGAAATGATGTAGGAGAAGGCTCGCTTACCGTATCTGGTTTCCCATATGAGTAGGATATGTGCAAATAGGAGTCTGGACAAGTGGAGGTATCCGGAAAGTTTGTGAAAGCATAATCAATTGTTGAGGTATGCTGGGCCAGTGTCATTTAGTACCTTGAAAGTGTGGGTGAAGAGTCTGAATTGTGCTCATTTGTGTATTTGGTAGCCACTGGATCTCCTTCAGTGATGGGAAGTTGAGAGTAATATTGGCCTCTGAGTTCTGAATGGTCTGCAGCCTTCTCCTGAGTTTTTTGTTGCACCCATCATAGAGGGTTTTCAAGTAGGCGAGCTCGCTTGTGACTGGGGCGTGCATGACTGTTTTCTAGGTGCTGATTGGGAGTCTTTTGAAAATCTTCCTCAGCAACTTCGGGCATGAGGCAGTGATGGTGTTGACTTGGGAGGTCATGCCGAGTTTGATGACAATCCCAAGGTCCTTGATGTGGATGGTAGTGGTGGGTGTTGGTCCTAGCTTTGTTGGCCACCAGGTGGAGTCCCACTAAAATCCTCTTACCAAAGATCACAATTTTGGTCTTGCTGGTGTTCAGCTTTATACAGTTGTTCTTCACCCAGTGGGTGGTTTCGGTCATGCAGACATTGAACTTAATTTAGGTACTAGGCATTTTGTCTGTGAGGAGGAGAATTTGTTGCCTGTAGTCATAGAGGAAAGGACGTTGGTGTCATGAGAGTGGATGATGCTGGCTAGAGGAATCATGTATGCATTGAAGTGGATCAGGCTCAGGGAGGATACTTGCGAAACTCTGCAGATGAGGTGATAGATGTCCGAGGTGTACGGTGCCAGCCTTCCTGACTGGGTCCTGAAGGAGCATGTCCATCGGAGTATATATCCTTGGAATGTGGTGTATGAGTTGGATGAGACTGGGGTGGAAGACCATGTCAATCTCTGTGGAGAGGTTCAGGAGGAGGAAGCCCACTGTGTCGTCTTCATTCACAGTCATGCGGATGTCGTCCATGGTGGCAATGAGGGTAGTTTCCTTGCTATGGTTGGGTCTAAAACCAGACTTAGTGGTTCCGAAAACTTGGTGGTCATTGAGGTATTCGATGAGGCGTTTGCTGATGATTTTCTGTAAGACCATGGCTGGTAATGGTAGCAGGGAGATCGTTCTGAAGTCGGCGAGCATTTGAGGGTTCACAGAGGGCTTTTTTACCAATGGGAGGTCAGTTGTGTGCTTCCAAACATCTGTGAATGTGTCTTTGTACCCCTCACCCTGACTTTTTAGTGCTCTTGTCCGACTGCTGACTTCAGTTATGCCACTTAACCTTGATTGTCTACCGTTATGAACGCCCTTCCTTGAGTAAGCTAACTCTCAGTTAAGATCACCCACTAAAGAGTGCATAGATTCATTTCTGTGGTTGTTAACTTCCACATGCTCACAAATTATGTTTTGAAATGTAAAAGTTGTATGTTATCATTAGAAACAGTAGAGCTGGACGGTGATGAAGATAAGATTCTGAGTTACGAATACCTAATTAAAACACAATACAAGGACCCTATTTTAAAATATCGACTCTAGTGTTAACATATGTTTCTGTATGCACCTCTAGGCCACAGATTATGAAATCCGCCAATATGAGCCTGCCAAGTGGGTGAGCACATCTGTGCCTGCCACTGAATGGGATCCGGCCATCACCACCGGTTTCATGAGGCTCTTCGGATACATTCAAGGCAACAATGAGAAGAGTAAGTGCGGTGCCTCCCTCTAGCTGAGGTAATAATGTGTTCCTAGTACTCTGTAGGCGTAACATTACAGTAGTATTTTGATTCAAGTTGCTGCTCATTTTCCAATAGTGACAGTCGTCTGCTGTTTTGTGTTGGGCTGGCTGTGCATATCGGATCTTCTACAAGATATCTAATTGAACAATGCTTGGACTGTCAATGGCATGACTCCTCATCTTTCAAGACAAATACCACCCTTAGGCTTCTACACATTTGTTTAACATATTTTTTCCACCCGAGATTGGCATGTTTGTGCAGATAAATTACACTTTCTACGCTGCCCTCTTTCATATGCATTTTATTAAGGTATCTCAGTTTGCTTTTGTATTTTGGTCGGTTTCTCTTTTTCATGTCGACAAACCTCCAACTTCACATATATACTTATTTATGTTTATATGTATATAGGTATAACTGCTTTAAATCAGAGCAATTTTATGTATTTTTAAATATCTAATTAATTGATCTTTGTGTATATCCAATCTTTCTTGCAGAGGCGAAGATCGAGATGACGGCTCCAGTCACCTGCTTTGTAAATCCTGGCGCTGGCCCAGCTTGCGAGTCTAACATCACTGTTTCGTTTTTCATCCCCCCTGAATTTCAGAATGATCCACCAAAGCCAACCGAATCAAATGTTTTCATTGAAAACCGATCAGCACTTAATGTATGTGTAAGGTACGACAAAAAATACAGGCTCTTTTGATACTTGCTTGTTGTTGATGTATGATGTACATGGTGTTTGAACAGAATGAACTTAGCCAAATGCAGTAGAACTCTGCACAGGGGCAAAGGCAAGGATACAGTCAAGAAGTGATTTGATGGGCAGCTGGTTTGTGTTCTTTAAAGAGATGCGCCTTCAACTCCTTCCTGAACTGGAGCAAGTTTGGGTTGGGCCTTATGGACATGGAGATGTTGTTTCAGGAAGAAGGCAATGTTGAAACAAGTATTGGGCACAGTGACGGTGAACCAACAGAATTTTGGCTGTGGTGAGGGACAACAGCATATGTGTTGGTGGTGGTGATGATGAAGGGATGTGGTTGGACAAATGCTGAGTGGGATGAGGGAGAATTAAAAAGTTAATACGGTGTGAAAGAGTGTGTGACTTGTATTAAGGTCTAGGAATTGTTGAAGGGCGTGGGCAAGCTTTGACGGTGAGGAAAGAGATAAAAGGTTGGAATACATTTTAAAGGTTGAGGCAAGATCTGGAAAAGAAGGGGCCAGTAGTGAAATTATTGAGAGAAAGAAAGGGGTGAGCACTCGTTGAAAATGTAAGATTGCAACAGAAAAGGTTTGAAGGCAGGGAAAGGACAGAAGAGAAGTAATCCCAGAGGAATGAAGGACAAAAGATGTATGCCACTACATGAAGAGACAATTAGACAAAAGTGTTTCAGTGGAGATAAGCTGGTGGTAAAGGAAAAGACTTATAAGGGTTCTGCCCACCATGTGGAGAGACTTTGTTTTTGAGAACTATGGAGGTGAAGGAGGAACATGTAGAGGATTCAACAATATGTTCATCTGTATACGTTGGAAATCTCGAGCTAATCTCTAGTAGTTCCGCTGCTTCTCCAGCTATGTTGAGCCTTTGCTGTTGATCCACTCGCTTCTCCCGTTAATCCATATTTCCAAACATACCTTACCAGCCAAACAGCAGGTAACTCATTTTAGAGGATAAGTAACAAATTAAGTGAGCAAGAACATCTTTACTGTTTTGAACCACGCTAGAGTTTGATAGGACTTTGTTAAGAGCATATGCATGTCGAGCTGAAATATCCAACAGATCTTGTCATTCTTTGTATCATGTACAAAATTTTTTCAGCACAGATTTTAATTTAGTCCCAGATCATATCCTGTATTTATCTCATGCAACAGGGTTGTTCTGTGACACCAGAAAAATGGTGGCATTGGCGCATTCACATGTAGGATGTGCACAGCAGGTGCAGCCCAAGATGGGCCCATGTACAGCAGGAGCAGTGAGCTTCTACCTAAAACTTTATAAAACAATACACTGAATTGTGGTACTCCTATTTAATGAGAGATCTCCTGAACCCAGGCTACAAGGTAGCATCTAAAACTAAAGTAACCTAAAAAACCCATTCTCTATAGAGGTAGAAAAATGCTACCTCCGCCCCTCACCTTTGTCGTACCAAAGTGGGCAAAAGGAACAAATGATGGACGGAATGCTGAACAACGCAAACAATCAACCCCAGTCACAAAGATCTGGGTTTAATCCATTGTTCTTTTGCTCACCACTCCACCCAAGTTTGGACCCAGACATATTCAAACCAGTCCTGACCCTGTTCCTCAAGGCAACAGCCCAGCCCGAACCGCCGAGCCAAATCCTCCCTGGACTGGAAACAAGCATCCTGGGACTGGTTATGGGCATCACCCCTCATCAGCCAGGCTAGTTTGAATCCAGTGGCGCAGTGAGCACGGGACCCACATCTGGGCATACCCTTCCTACTTAGGTCGACTAAGCAAAAGAAACAAAATATGGACGGAATGCTATTAAATGCAAACATTCACCGGCAGTCACAAAGATCTGGGTTTAATCCCTCTAAGTGGGTACTGGAAGAGAATTCTAATAAACACATGATTAGAGATAAAGATCGAGAGCAGGTTTATATTATCCTTAGTAGAAGTTGTGTGCCAACTATGCTATCACAGTCCTTAACCATTAAACATCACATATCCAGCTCTACAGCAAGCTCACATAGTTGAAAGGAAGTGCTATGAAACAGACATGTTGCGAGAAGTCTTTTGCAACCTCTCGGCACTAATTTAGCCAGTAAAACCATAACATCTGTAGGTTTATACCTACACATCAATATCTTGAAATTTTACCACAGATAAAAGCGGGCCTTTGCCAAGCGTTGCCGATCTTCAGCCCAAGGTTGGTATCTTCTCACCTACTAAAATGTCTAATGCTTTTCCTGCTGGGTGCTCCTTGATAGCGTGGAGATAATCGATGTAACATTTTACTTTTCCCTTCCTTAAAGTCCCTACCTATCTATCCTGACTATTGTGCGTGGCCTGGTTAGTGACGACCTTATTAATTTCAGGTAGAGCTACTGTGTGCGTTGACGAACCGGAGGATCTTGTTGTTAATAATACACTGAAATCTTGGTCATGGTTACCTGTGTGGTTGGCTCTGTGCAGACATACTCCATTTAAAAACTTAGTTGAATTAATGGTCAGGCGCAGTTCCTTGAGAAACGTCTACTGACCCACTCTTACACTTATTATTCACTGTGTGTGGCAGACCTCATACGGTCACCAACACTTTGCAGTCTGGCACGAGATTGTGCATCGCTCCTACATTACAACTAAATCTAAGTGGTGATCGCTACTGTGAATTCCTCAGATTCCCAGAAGGATATCGTTTTCAAGCTTTGTAAGCTGATCTCAGTCAAAGTGAGGTATCACATGATGCTGCATTGATGCCTGACAAGAAGTTATCTCTCCACTCACTGTTGTTAAATGTGATCCTCGGAATACCTCCCATTGCCACACCCTTGACCCTGACTTCTTCACATGATCTGGTCTTGCCTTAAGTGTGATGTGTTCAGGTCGAGGTTGATAAGTGCAGATCTACACCGTGCAAAACCAAAGAGTTTCTTTTTGGGTTTACCTCTTGCCCTGCCAGTCTTAAAAATAGGATTTTACGTTTACCATTTCTGATGGCCATTTCTCTGCGCCAGTTAATCCTCTCTGGTAAAAGACCTTGCTCTGTTAGAAGAGGGAAGACTATTTTGAACGCTTGGTTCAACCATGGCAGAGGTTAAAGCATATTAGGCTGGTTACCATATTAATTTGACTCCTGTGGAAGGTGACTCCAAATTGTTATATAAATATGAAGGAAATCAGTAATTTGTGTGGTTACTTTGGGAGTGATTTACTGCTATTATGGTGTCTTGATGTATGCATCTCTTATTAGATGGTGCTCTTAATTATAATATGGAAATGAACGATCTGCCTCCTGCTGCTGCATTCTATGACGTATTTTACTGATGATTCTGCCGTGTGATATGGCTGAATCTAAAGACCAGTTATGTACTATGAAGGTATTGCTTGTTTTGTTGTATTCCTCCCCTTCATGCACTCTGTTTTCTTTGTATGTGTTTTGATGTACTCGAAAAATGGTAAAGATCTAAAAAAATAAAGGTGCAGTATGCCAGAGCCTAAAACGTCTTATTGTCGATTCCTCAGACATAGGCTGCTTGTGATCTCCTCTGGATTGTCTTACCCCTGAAGGCTGTGGGGGGGGGGGGGGTGTAGTATTAAATCACATTTAGAACACTTGGAATTTAAAAAAAATGTGTACTCAGTTCTAGTAGGCTCCTGGTTGGCTAGAAAAATGAAACGTTTCTCAGACTAATGTACTGGATCATTTGTGACTTTTGATAAACATTGCCGGCACCCTAGAATTTCAGGATCAGCTGTGGCGTTCAAGCCATCAATCATAAGATCCACCTTACTAGGTCAGTGATGTGGGATATGAGGCCACATTCTTTGAATGAATTTGGTTCTTTGTGACCAGTAGATCCATTTGTAATTCTCTTAAGTGCCTTTGATGCCTGGGTGGATTAAAATGATCTTAGTCTGACAGAGATGTTGTCGCTGGCATTCCTTTACTGAACATTTAGCACAATTTGCGAGAGAGAATATGAAATGTTAATGTCTTAGTCTACTCCCAGCTACTAATACATTAGTGTTGAATAACACAGTTGGCTTCCTTCTCTTTTATTGTCACTCACTGAAATGGTCCACGTCTTTTTTATTTCATGGGTAATATCATTTTTAGATCAGACAACTAATCTGGTGGAGGAGGAACATGGTTGCTGGTTGCACCATCTCTCTTCTGCCCATACCTTCACATACACAATTTTAGGACACATAATGCCTCCCTGACATTCATATACAATGGCTCAGAACTCGATGATCGCTCATGCACACCATTTTTAGTCTGGACCCCAATGTTGCCCCCGCTCTGTGGTTTGAGTGTGCAGTCCCACAGGGAGTCATAGCAGTGACATGTTTGGTCAATCAACAGGCCATTGGGGTAGGATACTACAGATGGTGTGGCAGATATATCAACACTCTGCACCAGTTCATAAAAGTGAGGAAGAGTGGGGCAAAATATTGATGCCGTATTTATTTTCCAAAGCAGAACTGCATTTGCACTAGAAAGTAGCCTTAACCCCTTCAGTGCCACGCCCTTTCCCCGCCCTGTGCCGGCCGTTGCATTAGCGGGCGGGGTTCATGACGAGATAGTCTCGTCATGGGCACAGCGCAACCGCGCTCCATGACGAGACCATCTCGTCATGGGCACTGAAGCGGTTAAAGTAAAACAAACAGCTCTTTGTACTGCTTTACGCCGAATGAGGGTGCCATGGGTGGTACATATGCCATTCCCACACTATCACTCATGGCTTTTGATGCAACAGCCTACTTCTAACAATTTGAGACATGGCTTATTGCCAAACAAAATCACACCTCCTCAAGGCAGATGTTAGGGTGAAGAAATCATTACGTTTCTCCACACTTTTGCTACATTGCATGTGTGATGCACTCTACAGTGCACATACAATGTGGGAAAAATGTTAACAATAGTATAAGCATAGTATTTTGCACTAGTAAGGGACCTTTCCAGTACGAAGCGGATGCTAGACATCACACACATACCTCTGCACTCTGGGGCAAAGGTGTATGCACAGTGCGAGGCAGCCTGTTTGTGTGCCAGAAGTAGGGAAGAGAAAAGCAATGCTGGATCTTCCTAGATATGGCTCTGTACTGCCTTTTCCCCTCTTGCACAACGCAGCACAGCATCTTTGGTTGCTGCGTTACCAAGGGCGGCTCCTCCCCGTGGAGGTAAAAATAAAATTATAATAACAGAATATTATCATTTTTTAGTCTGCCTTTAAGGTCCATTTTAGGGCGGGCTGGGCTGTGTGACACCAGCAGTGGGAGGAGTGATAGCTGCACTTTAAGTGCCCATGATGGTTTGGCCGGCCTTGTGGGTCGGCCAAAATGTCATGCGCACTTTGCATGTTCTCCATCCAGACTGTATTACAGCCTCGGTGGAGAACATGCCCAGCATCCCAGTCACCTCTCTGAGCGCCGAAACACGGCGCTCAGACCATTCACAAAGCGGCTGTATGGCAGCCTTGTGATTGGCTGGGAGAAACTGGGAGTCTGGATGCTTCCATTCCAGAGAAGAAGACAGAGGAGAGGCGGCAGCGTTCACTGGTACGTTTGTTTTTTCCTATAACCCCCCCTGGCCCCACCCCCCTCTCCACGGTCCCCTACCAGCCACCACTGTGCATTGGCAACTTTTTAATAAATCTACCCCGCTGTGTCTCAGGAGAAAGAAGTAAGAAAGAGCTTAGGAGATGCAAGGAACTAGCAGGGCTCTCATCCAGTCTGAGCGGCGGTGAAATCAACACTAATTTGTCATGTTCTTTGAATGATGGGACCCTTCTGCAGATGTTAAAAATGTGTTCTTGCTTTTATTCCCTGCAGGAGCTTTGGAGGATTTACGAACGCAGAAAAGAACCAAGAACAACTTCTGGAGCTTGGAGCAAGTTTGAAGCGGGACGGGAAAGTTTTTGATGAGAGGGTCTACTACACTGCCGGCTACGACAGCCCATTTAAAATGTTTAACAGATGCAATGAGGTTTGGCTGATATTAATTAGGTAATGTAGCGAGCTTGTCAGCTAACAACGTCGCATCCGCATGGCAGGACTACATGTTTCTCCGCGGTATCCAGTAGGAGTAAATTGCACATTACAACAGCGAGTAGGAGATGACGAGTATTCTTGCGTAGATCTCACGTCTAGGAGCCAAGTGACAGAGAATCTCGATTATGAAGCAAGTAGGTGTTTGTTAAAGAAAGTAAAGATAGTATGGTATTCACAGTCAATCTATCATGGTTCATATAGCGTGGCTACTCACCCATGAGGGTCTCAAGGCGCTAGGGGGAGGGCGGCTGTTGATACGTCTGGGTGCATTGGTACCTTTGTCGTGAAAGGTCAATTGATATTCACAATCAATGGAAATCAGCCTTGATGGCACTGACTAGAAAATAAGGACTCAATATTTCCGCATAAGCGTTATCGCCTGCTCAGGTTCCACAATTACCTCAAAAGTTTTATTGATGTTTTTAGTGTACTGGAATCTCCAGGAGTGACAGCAAAATAAAATGCTAAAGCTTGTAAATACATGTTTTTAAACAAGTTCTTTTTTCAATTTCTTGAATGCCCATGTTCTGATACTGTTGGATGGATGAGTGAATGAACAATCCCAGTGCGCAGTGCCTGCCTCGCCACCAAATCAGTCCGGTACACTCAAGGACGAAGCTTGCAATTCTGTGTACTCTTGATTCGGACTTTTTTCGTAAGGAAGTACAGAAACACGAAGTTTATTGAATCAAAATAAAGGAAGTTAGATGGATTGACCAGATCTGGGGCTTGAGGTTGTTTCCGGTCTTGCGCGCTACCACTAATGTGTTCCTGGTCTAGGATCAGAAAGTTGAGCTCTTAGCAGGCAGCCACCCTGACCCTTCTTCCTTAAGGGGAATCCTATTTAGTCTGAGGTTGGACTGTGACTGAGGAGAGTACTCCACCGGCCTGCATGAGGATGGTCTCTTACTGCCAGTAGCATCCAGTCCACCTCTAACCATACAGGTGTTGTGTCTTTGGGGATCGATTTAGCTATGGTGATGTGCGAACATTCCATTAGATTTGCAGAGTAGCATTGTTTCACGAGTGTATTTAAAAAGACAAAGTCTGGAGGTGGGTTTAATATCCAATGAATTGTCCTTAGACAGCCAAGTGCTTCACTCACTGTCAAAGATTTTGGGCGAATACTGGACACCTGGATGGGGCTCAGGTGCAGTGGAGCCCTGCTGCCCCCGGAGGCGGCAGACCTCAAGATGTGAGGCCCCACAGATTCTGCAGCTCCACCTCACTAAATCATGCAGGCAAAGGTTTGTTCACTTGTGATAGTGTCTCTTTCCGCAGAGCCTCGACCTTACTATGGTGGTGAATTGGCTAGCAGGAAAATGTGTTGTTAACAGAAAAAACGCAATACTTCCCTGCCCCGTGAAATCAGATTGAATCATTGGACGGCTTCTTTCAAAAGGGAAGTTAAAGCGATACTGATGAAGACATTTCTGACCTAGATCCCCAGCCCCCAAGTTCTCCAGGATTCTCATGCTTATATCTGTTTATACTGACTGCTATGATTGGATGTTGACCTGTTGGTTTACTGTTGCTTCTTCCTGTACCTTTGTGATTGCCAAATTGTAAAGCTCTCTAATACCCCCAGGGGTCATGTTCGCACAATATAAAACTTTTTAAATAAATAAATGGGTGCAGTGGATCCAGAATAATCCACGTAGTCGAGGTAAAGTAAAACATAATAACTTAAAAGTACATTTGAGTGACAAACCGTGATCTGCTGGGGGCGGAGGGGTCAACGAGTACAAATGGAGCAACAGAAATGGGCTAGTGGATCAAAAGTAGACTTTTAGTCACTGAGCTAATAAATGCATCTGTTGTCCTGAAACTACGTTTATGAAAAGTTCCTCAAGGTAATGTAAGGTGATGCTAAATATTTGGGGCAACTGGTAGCACGCAAGTTAAATTCTGGGTCCTTTCAGTCCAGTCAAAGCAGAAGGAATGACGGTGTGCCTGTCCCCTCGGAGGCTGCTGTGCTTGAACTTGCAGTACGAGTAAGGGAAATGCCCAAGTCCTTCTCTCTGGGCTTACTAGAGAGAAGACCTCTCCTCCCCGGCAGGCCTCAGCCCACACATTCTCTGTCACCGATCAGCAAACTTCTCACAGGGCGATACCTGGGCACTAGCCTCTCCCATTTCATGGACTCCCAACTCTTCTCTCCTCCGGTTCAGCAGTCATCAGCATCACAGTTCCACTCCAGTGGCGGCTTCTCCCCTAAGGCGGAGGAGCGTCGCCCCGCTGCTTTTCAGCAGGGTAAAAAAGGGAAAATAAAATGATGATAACATGATGTTGTTTATTTTTCCCTGCTATAGCAGTTTTGTGGGGCAGGCGGGGCTGCTCTGCTCACTGAGCAGGGGGCGGAGTGGTGAGCGCGCTCTGTCAGAATGCATGACTGTTTAGCTGGCCATCTAGGGCTGGCCAACAGTCATGCGCACTTTGCGTATTCTCTGCTGGTTGTAATACGCAGCCTGGGTGGAGAACATGTACAGGCTCCCACTGCCTGTCTGAGCCCTGAACCACGGCGCTCAGACCAATCACAATGCTGCATTGCAGCGTTGTGATTGACGCAGCGGAAACTGTGTGCTTCCTGTGTCTGTTCCGGCTGGAAGAGACCTGGTTAAAAGGTAAGTGTAGTTTTTTTTCTTCCTACCCCCCTCCTGCCCGCTTCCCCTGATCTGTGCCAGCCGCCGCTGTCCCACTCTAGGCAGAACCAGCTCACTTTGCAGCAAATTTACTATTAATAGTTGCTGTGGTGCATAAAAGGGAGAGAGCAGGACAGCGCCATATTTACAAATACATGGCCCTACATTCTCAATCACTGGCATGTAATTAGGCTGCCTTGTGCATCGCAGACACCTTTGTAAAGGTGTATGTGTGTGTGATGTCTAGTACAGATTTGTACTGAATGGTAGCCTACCATTTCAAAATGCATTGCTCGGACATACTTTAAAACGTTGCAATGCAAAATTGGGAAAGTTTGGGGGGGAAAAAAACTTTCTACTACTTTGTGCCTGCCTCAAGGATGCATTTCTTTTTATTAAAGCCTAACTAATAAATGTTAGTAGAAATCACTTTGCATCAAAAGCCATGGTTGATAGCGTGGGCACACCTGTGTCCCACCGATGGGATGCCCCTTGACAAAAGAGTAGCGCAAAAAGCACTTTAGCTAACTTTTGCGCTGGGACGTAAGTAACATGCAGGCAAATGGCTCCCAAGCGCTTCTCTCGGAAGTACTCTTTTTCTCTTACTATTTTCCCATAAATACATTTGGAACTGTGGAGAAGGTTTTGCATCATCCAAATGGCCTTGCCCCAACCTGTGCAGAAACCTTAACCCGTTCAAGACCTGCTGGACAAGGTCTCCATATGGATGCAATGTCAATGAAACCTGCATGTGACATGCAAATAACTGTGAACTAGGTGAGATTAGCACATTCTCCCTCGCAAGAGAACCCCACATCTCTATGCATAACAGATGAACTTCTTTTAACCCTGGACTTCTTGGAGCTACATTGTAAGATGCTGTGCTCACTGCAGATAAGTGAACTCTTTTTAGTTCCATCAATGAAGCTTTTCCCCCCTGGTCCAACATATGACAGCCATAGTAAGTGGAACATACTTAATCAAATTGCCAGTTATATTTCCACAGCTGTCGTTAATGTATGTCTAGCTCCTTAAATTGACTATTTAAGGATTTACAACAGATAGGAGTCGAGCAAGGTTGCATGTTATCACTAATTATTTTCAACATGTTTCTACATAGGTATGATTGCGCCAAAAATAGCAAAAGAAGTCTGTCAAATAAGTAATGCCTTTGGGCTAACAGCTCTATTCTTGATGCCTTATCATATAACAGCCTTATCATATTGTGATTCTGCAAATATTCAAGACGACGATTATTACTGAGATGAAGAAGTCTGGTATTAGATGATGTAGAGATAAGATGATACATTCCCTACACACAGACAGATCGTTTATAAAATTCAACTAACTGAAAGCATTTTTAGGGGTGCAAAAAGCAAACTTTATCTCGAATATCCCAGATAATGGTTCACAAAATCACATTCTGAATATATTTCTAAAGACAGGTGAATTTACGACCTTTGAAAATCCGTAAGATGTGTGGATTTGTCTGCAGACGTAATTGGGATTTGTGTTCTTTTCCCTTTGGAATGCCAAAGGTGTAGATAATGGTAATGCAGTGAGAACCCGCAAATTTGTACCTTTGCAATGACATTTCCACACGTCCTATACTTATGAGTGTACACCTAAGTTAAGGGGAAACATCCTTTACTTTGCAGTCACAACAAAGACCTGCCTTTACAACGAAGTCACTACCCCGACGTTACCACACGTTAGTTTAACCCGCAAGTTGTTACAATGACTTGCTTTAGGGGACACGTTGTTGGATTTTTAAGTCCAACACCCTCTCTACTGTTGCATACTCTGGAGTTGGAATAGTAATTTATACTGTTCCAAAGTCTAGCGCCCACTATAGCAAGTCGTTGTAACGACTTGCGTGGTAAAGTAACGTGTGGTAACATTGCAGTCAAGATAGTGACTGCGTTGTAAAGGCATGTGGGTAAATGCATGCGGGGTTCCGTCATACAACCAAATTAAGTGTCTGCGTGTATGGGGAAGTCCTTCAAAACCACCATTACAGCATATGCACTGTCTGTTGCAAGACATTGTTATCTTCCAGTGGCCTTAGAGTTCACCCTTTGCTTACAATTGGATGGCTTCATTGTCACTCATATTTGCTTGCTTCTAAATTGTTAGCTGTTTGGGCTTTTCTTCCTCTTGTTGAGTTTTTCCCGCTCCTGGAGCGTAGATGCATTGGATACATTACTATGATCTTCCATTGCATGTTTTGTTTTGCTTTTTCAGGCATTAGATGTTTTCTTTTTGTTTAAGCACTCTACTAAAGTCCATGTCCTTCCCGTTATCTCCCTTGTGTACCTCTCTATCCCCATAATGGGTGTTCTTTTCTCTCATCCATGTGCTTCTACCCCCACTCCCCTGAGTTTTCTTCTCCACTGTGTGCTTTCTAGCTGCCAGTTCCACATTGCTGTCTTTCGCCCGTTTGACCCTGCTCCCACGACCGCCCCCGTGTTTCTTCCACCTACCTGTGTGCCTACAAAATGACATGGCCGGCTGCATCAAAGCTTTCTTTTTATTTTACATTCTTTAGCCACTCAGCACAGCATGGCTAAAATCATTGGCAAAGCCAGTAGGTCCCAAAGCAAGTTCTTGGCTTTGCCAATGCTTATCGAATGAGTCTTAGTAGAAGGGATTTCTTCACTGGGAAAATGTTTACATGTCGAGAGCAACATCAGAACAAATGCGTAAAAGCACATCTTCCCTGACGCTGCCTGTGAATTGTCTGAGATGAGACCCCTTTGGAGGGGAAGCGTTGGGGCAATTAGACTCAAGTGCTAAATGTCCACAGCACGTAGGCATAAGTCTGCAGCAGAAATGAGTGTATTTTTCAGTGACAAATAGCACTAAGGGACATGAAATCTGGATTCTAATTCTTACTTTGGCACTATATCAAAATGTCATTTGTCATGTCAATACGTCAGGCGCGGTGCGTCCATTGGGGCGTTGGGGCGTTGCCCCTCCGCCCGCAGCTGCTCCCTCGGCGTCTCTGAACTTCAGTAAACTCTCAGTTTACTTAAGTTCAGAGATGTGAGGGAGAACTGACAATCATGTCAGTCAGCATGACGTCGGACCGCCCTCCCCCTTCAGAGTCTGAAGGGGGTGGGCGGTCCGGCGTCATGTTGACTGACCTGCATTGTCAGTCAGACGTCACCAGAGGCATGCAGCAGTAGTGCACAATGCACAAGTGCGCATGAGTGGGGACTATTGGAGAAATTGTCTCCGTGCCCAGTCATGCGCACTAGTGGCTACACAGGCTGGCGCATGCCCATTAGGAGAGCGAGGGTTGAGCAAAGGCTCAAACCTCTGTCTCCTAATGGGCAGGCGGGCGGAGAGTAACCGGGCCCTCAGCCAATCCTGGCGCTGCTTGCTGCCCCAGGATTGGCTGAGAGGGGTTGCCACCCACTTGCCAGCAGTGATCCTGAGAGTAGGTAGGCGCCAACGGATCCAGCGAGGCGGCGCGGACCTGCCTGGTCAGGTAGGAATGGATTTTTATTTTAAAACTCTCCCGCACCCACGCGCGAAACCACCCCACCCGACACACACCCCGCGAATGTCTCCAGCCGCCACTGCCGACACATCTCAGTTTCTCCCATGGTAGTAGGTTGCCTGTCTCCATACTGTGAGGTCACCATGCTTGTTACGTTCATGGAAGTGTTGTGTAATTTTTTAGGGTGTCAGAAACTAGGACCGGATTCACAAACTTTATTTGCAATGCAAAACCCGGCAGTGGTGTCAGCGCTGTCAAGTGAGTGTTACCTACTTTTTGGTAGTCAAATTTATGTTCCCACCGCTGACTTTCTACTCATAAAACCTATTTTGGTTACCATGCCTCATATGCAGGAGAGTGATACATTTTGGGCCTTGTTATTCAGACCCCTGATTGTACACGGGTGCAATTTACATTACGAACCTTCGTATTGTGTGATGATTTGGGGGAAATGTCACCGAGATCAGAGTAATTTTTCGGCTAATTGCGTCATGTCTCCTCTTAATACCGCGCATGTAACGGTTTCATTACCTTCACCTGACAATCACAGGGTGCCCAGCCGGCACCTCTCTGGCACACCTTCTGCCCCTCCCTTGCTTGGCCTCTCAAGCGCCATGAGGCAAGCGTCATCTTTTATTCTTACAGCAAACAGAACGCTGGCCATTCATTGCCAATCTTTGTATTGTTAGTTTTATCTGTTGTTTATAACATTAAATCACGGCACTCTGGTCTCTTTGACGTAGTCCTGACAGCAGCTATACCTGGGACTCTTTGTATTCCCCTCAACCGAGTTTCACTTTGCCTGAAGTCCATAAAATAATTATTGGTTCTTCGTGGACTAGAACTACTGATAGTCTTAGAAACTATGGTTTTCAAAAGTGAATTTGCAATACAGGTCTTTCCAATCAGCGCTGCTGTGTCCAGAGCTTTTATTATTGCTTTATTAATTTGTCTCTTAATACATCGTGTAAAGAGTAAGTGTGGACATGCGAGAATTAGTGTGAATCAAACAAGTGCACACGAAATTGAAATGTGAATATCGACAAGTGTGAATGAAGCACGAGTCTGTCACCGCCGTGTGAAAATGAGGGCAGGAGCGTTGCACCAATAAATAAAAATGGGGGCATGAGTGTGGCAGCAACAAGTGCTAATGAGAGCATGTGTGTGACATGACATGCTCAAGAGGAGCATGCGTGTGCCTCAAAAAAAGTGCAAAGGAGAGTATAGGTGTTGCACCAACACCTGCAAACAAGAGTCTTAGTTTTGCACCAGTATTGTATGCCTGTAAAGAGCATATGTGTCAGTAAAAACAAAAATAGTACTAATTGCGCTCAGTAATCCCTAGTTGTTTGTTTACATGATTCCCTACACCTTGTGTGCTATAGGTATTTATAGTGCTTACTACCACAGACGAAGCGCTTAATCAGTTTGAGAAGGTTAACATTCTACTCCTTGGCAGGCCAGTGTTGGTGATTTAGCCATGCTTGATGGTTATGATTTGCGATGGTATGTTATGGTATTTTAAACAATTTTGTGCATTATTTACTGATGGAAGTTTACTGGGAAGTTTTACAGAGAGGTTATTTGGGCAATAAGATGTTTAGTTGCATGGATAATTTTACACTTAGTTGTAGTTTTTGCACGAGGATATTACCGCCCTGTTGATTAAAGTTTGTTTCTCATGCTCTTAACTAGAAATTTTAAAACAGTCATTTTTAGGTTGTGATTCAGGGTTAGGTAAAAGTGAGACCTCAGACGTTGGGGAAGACGTGTAGGTTGTTCCGGCTCGCTCGCTACGCTTGCTCGCCACAGTGCAGTATGTACGCCCTACCACTTTCAAATGTCACCAGCCGCCACTGCAATACGTAGAGACTGGAAAAGCTGCTGCCTGGAACAGCCCCAGTTTCAGGTTCCCTGCACCTCCTCCCATCACATCCTCTTCCTGTGATCCACTCTCACCGTCCCCGGGACACAATGCAGTG
The DNA here is from genome assembly GCF_964204655.1 of Triturus cristatus. Classification (NCBI taxonomy): domain Eukaryota; kingdom Metazoa; phylum Chordata; class Amphibia; order Caudata; family Salamandridae; genus Triturus; species Triturus cristatus. Next base: position 1,400,885,594 of record NC_140589.1, read on the forward strand.
CCATGTACAGCGTATCATTCTTTAGGTGCTACTGCTGCAATAAAAATGTTCTTGGTAAAGTGATGCACTGCTCTTTAGTGCTCATTCCATGCTATAAATAAATGATACCATGTGTGCCATTTCAAAATGCAGCGTGCCCATTAGGATGACAGCACACAGATGCATTTAAATATCGGACTTAGATTTGATGACCCAATACTGAGACTGTTTTGTAAATTTTCATTGGCCGCCGAGACTGTTATGTACATTTTCATTGGCCGCCCACTTGTTTTTCCACATACACCTGCATCACATTGCTTTGTATTTATCTGTACGTTCTCATGGATTTCTAGAGGTTGTTGAAAATAAAGCAATTATAAACATACACCTTAGAAGGAATGTACCACAAGCCGTGACAAAGCCAAGAGGTATTGCCTTTGATACTGGCCCTGAGCTGTTGGTTTGCCAATGGCTTTATATGTTTTCACCATGAATGGTGGCCATCTTGGAATGGGTTTTCATGAGCTTAAGCCACAAGATGGCTGGTGTGCACAGGCAAGCACGCTTGTCAGCAATCTTGGAGAAAAACTATTCAAATGTGCATGGGCAGACAACTCTTTGCCATTGCTTGTGGTGTCATTCAACAAGCATCAGCTAACAAAAATGCACAACCAGCTGCGGATGGCAGTCACATCCTGAGGGGACAAAGAGACAGAAAAGGGGGCAGAGTGGACAGGTTACCACAGGGGACTAACTAAAGGCCTTGGCAAAACATGTAGCCTTCCATGAAATGCCATTACTTTTACAACAGCCAACTCACCAATGGCAGTACTTAAAAAATGCCAACTGTCAATGGCTAAATGGGGCTGACAAAAATCCATTCTCTCTATACTGTATCTCTCTTCTATACAGCAGTGTATTGGTAACAAGCATCTGTGGCAAAGAGCTCCAAATATCTGTAGGTGACTACGAAAAAGGGATGTGCTGATATTGCCTTTGGCATGTAATGCTGTTGTGTGACTCAGACAATCCACCATCTCACAGCTGGACGACTGACCCTCAACGCAATTTTTACTTCTTCTTTAAACAGTTCGGATTCCAGTACATATATTGGGTTACTGCTTGCGCCACGATGTGAGAATGACCATTGGCTAGCTCTGTGGTGATGATCGCGTCTCAGCCTTTCTGAGTCTGCAGGTTCAATCACAAAGAACGACCCCCGTGTCATAGCTCAAAGAGTGCTCATCCAGTTGTCCTTTGTTCTTTGTGTAACCTGGTGGTAGCTCGACTTTCATTGACCATTAAATGTGCCATTTACATCACCAGGCTGACGGTGTCCTAGCTCCGGTTCTTGACCCAGCCTTCCGGCAACTTATCAATACCCGTTTATTTGCTGGCAGTGTCCTACCAGACGTTAGCGATTTAGAACGTTGTTGTTAACAAGCCAGAGATTCATTCTTAGTGCGCATTCACTCATTTCACTTCTGGAGCAGGTTTCTGGCAAAAATCATCTATCTAACTCAAAGCAGGAATTCGAGCATATCATTCAGACCCTTCCTTACATTGGTGACTGAACTTCATTACACATGTTTATTCTATATTTATTATTTCTTCCCTCCTTTTCTTGAATGTACACAAAAAATCTAATATTAGCCCTGATGAAGTGGCATTATTATTTCAAAAGTCGCTAAAAACATGTTGACCATAGTTCTGCACAAGGACAAAATTAAAAAAAACTTACATTTGCAATACATTTCTGCTGCATCCTCATATCTCATTGATTTTGTTGTAATAAAAGAACTTCTGAACCTGTCGCCTACTCTACATTCCTAAACATGGCGCAATCAACTGCTGAAAAAAGTGGTTCATTTTTTGCCAAGTTCCTCTTGTAGAATTTTGAGGACCAATCCTGACCTTTGCAGTAAAGAAGACACAAGATAAAGCCTGTTTACTCTTAGGGGAGGAAGTACATTTCAGGTTAAAGATCCACTTCCTGTGAATGACGTTCACGGTGAACGGTCATTATTGATTCCCCTGCAGCCAGCACAAGATTTACATTTAATAACATTGAGATTTCCATTGATTCCTTTACTGAGGAGTTATGCTCCAGTCTCATGTGAGCAGCTTGGAACACCAGATGCAGTCGTCAACAGTTTTGTATCCTCTCTGCACCATCATTAATTTATAGAGTGGGCTTGTATAACACACACTCTGCTAAGGTAATCACATGTAGGTGCTTCTCAGCTCCATCATATTACATTACAGGTGTCATCAGGTTGCACTGACAACGTGAGGTGAGGATGAGTCTCACTGCATGAGATCAACTGGGGTTTTAACAGCTTTCGGAAATGTAAGACGTGAGGAGAGGCTTAAAGAGGACAGTGCTCCAAAGGGTCGGGCAGGGTACTGAGTAAACACGACCGCCTTGGGCGTAAAGTCAGGGATCCCGACCAGGTGAGGATTCTGAACATCGGGTTCAGAATGCCATTGATCGCCTTGTGTTGAACATTCCACAACGAAATTCAATCCGAAAGGGGTTGCGGATACTCCACCGGCTTCCTATCGGCCAAAGAATAAAATTCAGAGCACTTCTATTCACCATCCGGGCGCTGCAACAGACCGCCCCAGTCTACATTCAAAACAAGATTAAAAAGCACCAACCTCTCAGAAATGGGCGTTCTACCCAAGAAAATCTTTTGTGCATCCGAAGAATACATAAATCAAGAGCTGGAGATAGGGCGTTTTCCTCTCTTGCTCCTACACTTTGGAATTCTCTTACTGCCACCTCTGGAATATTTCCACGGAGGCTAGGGTTCAAAGCTCTCTTAAAGACTCCTCTTTTTAAAGAAAGGTTAAAGGCAGGCCAAGAGAGGAGCTTTCCGTCACCGCACGTGAAGTCCCATCCTAGCAAGATTGTAGGTGGACCCTAAGGGTCCCATCCTCTGTCAGACGTTCTGTGTAAGCAATGTAATGTTGGTGTGCCTGTCCTCTATCTCTTCTTTCACCCCCTTCTTTTCATCCTCTTTTCTTGTTTTCCTTTCCGACAGTAAAACAGGTAGGGAATGCACAGTGCCAGAAAGGCATATAGGCAAAAAACGATTGGATGATAAGATGCAAACCCTGTTGCAGAATTACTAATGTGTTCTTGTCTTAAAAATGTAATAACATTTGGTGAAATAAAAAAAAGCCTAAATAAATAAAAAGATTGTTAGTCGCCTGCTTCTTACTCCGGCAACTAGCACTGGGACGCTCCAGCTGGAGCAGCTGCTGCGCTCTATAACTCTTTTTTCATTCATTCACTGTAGAAATGTGTCTGGTTGTTGGTGACTGACTTACATTTTTAAGTAAGATGGAGAGTGACCATATACACAGGAGCGGAAGGTGCAGGCAAGTGCGGTGAGGCGGGTGGGGGGGGGAGTCAACAGAAAACGAGGGAAAATAATATAACAAATAAGAAAACCACTTACTGTGTGCTCGCCACATCGCCGAGTCATATTATCTCAAATTTAAAGTTACATGGGAAAACCATGCGAAAAACAAGGTTTTTCTGCATTTTTTTCACAATTAACGTCAGCTTTTTGCTGGTGCCAGCTGCCATTGATTTCCCGTGGTCTGAAGTAACAGTAACATGTTTATGGATGTTGTAATACCACTTTATTAAAATCTGATTACATGTAAAACTAAGGTCGGTACATGTAACACGATCTACAGCTTCCCACGCTCTCCTAATGACAGCTTCAGAGTACAACAATGGCACTGTAGCTGAGGCGTTTAATGCACTCAGCACAGAATGGTATGCTGCGCTCACAGGTTTGAATGATGATAATTGCATCTTAGAGGGCCAATGTGCCTGCTGCAGAGCGCTGCGTATGTTAATATCCTATATGGAAAGCAGAAATGGGTAGAAATCCTTGTGTAACTCACTGCTCACAAATTCCCATTCTGGTAAGTAGTTCAGTGGGTTCTGCACCTTGTATAAACATCCACATGCATGCAGCAAAGTGTGAGTTTGAATCCTTTCAGGAAAAACAAACATTTATTCTTCTGAGGTCAATAAAATGATTAGCATTGAGTTGGGTAGTGTTTAGCATGCAATATGGCAGGCCAAAAAGTAATTCAGTGTGTATTGTGTACCATCTTCTTGGAACTATTGAAGAAAGGATAACATCTCTTCTGCAGTAATTGCTCCTTCGGCCAGTTGTTGAAAATCATGCATTACTTTACTGGTCACTCATGCAGCTTTCGCCCTGTCTTGAAAGAAAGCCATAAACTGCATTGAACCAAACTTTATTTTAAATCCCAGAAGCTGTTTCATACTCTTGGTCCATGGAAGGACAAACTAAATCAGCCTTGGAACCTTAACCAAATGAGTCTGCTGGAGCATTGCTAGATGTCTTATGTCTTTCTAGATTTGCCATCACTCGTCTTATCTTTCGCGGGCTATTAAGAGCCCCCAATGTTCCAGGATAGGACTGCAATCCTCCAAGCCCTGGCCACCACCCTCCTTCTGCGTTTGAATTATGTTTGTATGCAGTTTCGAGATAAGGCACATATCACTGCACTTGTTTAGGACAGGTTCAGTATAATTTCATATGTATTCATATGAAATGCAGCTGCTCGCCTTCTCTTCGGCATCCACAAATTTCAATTGATCTCCTCAGAGTTCAATCTCTTGCATTGGCTTCCGGTCAAGAAGCGCATCGACTTTTAAGCCCTTTGCATTGCCTTCAAGGCACTTCATGGTACAGGACCTGAGATTTTTGGACAATGTTTCCAGTGGTACACTCTCTCCAGATATCTTCGGTCTGCCTCAGCCTACAATCTTATTGTTCCCTAATTTAACAAGCATTGGCATAGCCAATAGGTCTCGCCTTTAGGACCTTATAAGCATTTAGCGATGCAGCAGATTCCCTTCCACACCTTCCTGTTATGTGTAAGCACAGCCACAAGTCTGCCACAAAATAGTTGAATAGATCATCACTCCTAACTTCACATGCTTTGTCAATGTATTTTAGCAACCACATTTTTTTCTTATGATTACCTGTGTCCCAGCACATGTTGTCACCTCCTGCGAACAGCCATTCATTAAAAGGGATTAGCCCCGGCCTGCACTTTGATGTTAAAGCGAATACTCCCTGTTCCTAGAGGTCACATTTGAAGAAAAGCCTTAGGAGGCACAGGGTGGTGGCAAGGGGCAGAAAAATAGAGGTGAGGGTCGTACATACAAATATGTGTACACTGAGAGAAGTATATCAAAGTAGCACTGCGAGGAATAAATGGCGAGTTAAGATGGTGTTGCTATTAAACCATTGCTACACAAAAGTGAAAGTAAACCGATTTACAGAAGGAATTATGAAACGGTCTGAAGAACAAGGTACACACCAGGAACAGGAAATTGATCACCCACCTAGTTCAATAGAGGAGGAACAACATAACTAAATTGTGCACACGAGGTTCACACCACTTCCTGCATACAAACCATCCACCACTGTGGAAGTTATCAATCCCCGGCTACAAGGCAGATTTTGTTTCAAACAAAGAAAAGGCTCTGACAAAAAACACACTGACAAAAATTAATTAATTTTAAAGAGCAGTTCAGCTAATAGATGCCACTTAAGTCAAGCCCACTGATGTATAAGTGGTAAACACAAGTACAATAACAGAGAATAGGAAAAATCCATTTAAAAAGCAGAAATATAGAGTAAAGAATGGAAGCATACATAGTAAACTGTTGTAGTAGGTGAATGCACAACAAGGCACAATTGCTAAAATTGGACTGTACACAACGGAAAGGCGGTCACAGATTGGGGCGTCCTTCAATATGTTAACATCACCAACAGAGATAACTTCGCCAAGGGCACGAAATGCAAACACACTTTAAAAAGTTGCTAACAACAACATTACGGGGTGGGCCAGATTTGTGTATTTATATCCGTTGCTTGCCAATAAAGCTGTATTTCTGGTGCGACTACCAAGCCCCAGGGGCAATTATTCCTGATTCTGTTGATAATAACTTCTCCCATTCAGTTAAGTATTTTTTTGTGTGAGGGGGGATTAGCGCCTCCACGCTGAAAGTGAGCTTCTTCCTATTTCAATGTTTAGATGAATAATAAACACAGTGGCCCAAAGTGAAGCACTTCCTGAATAACAGTGAAAAATGCAGACCACTCCTTATGACGGATCTCAAGTAGTGTCATGTCAGGTGTGGATTAGTTCCCTAGGACGGTTTCTCTTGGCATTCTGGAACACGTAGTTGTGAATTTATTACCATCGTGAATTGCATGTGTACAACCAGACGTTTTTGGCATTTCCCGATGAAAATGTATTGTATTGTAATTGCATTTATGTAGTGCTTACTACCCCTGACGAGGCGTAAAAGAGCTTTTGCGGCGAGTAGCACGCTACTCCAGAACCCATAAAGGATTAGTGTTGAATTAGTATAGTGAAATATGAAAATTTGAGTGGTGGATAGGTTAGGGAGTTATTTGGATTCAGAAGGACAGAGGAGGGATAGAAGAGGGGAAAAAGGTTTGCATTTATATAGCGCTTGTTACCCCTGATGGGGTGTTGAAGCACTTTTTTGGCGAGTAGCACGCTATGGTATGAGCCAAGACCTTTAAATTTTACAAAAATTATATGAATAACAAACATACTTATAGGGGTTTTCAACCAGCTCTTTTCATTCTTGGTCTTATTATGTAACTCACATTTTTCTTCCATCCCCTGCAGACTACAGTGTTAGGAAATTTGTAAGGTCACTTCTGCAACTCACTGTCATCACTATGCACAACAGTATTCTGCCCTTTTACAAGGAACCTATCCACACACTAAGCAGTGACTACATTTGCCATATGTGCTTTTAAGATCGAAAAAAATATTTTTGCTTTTAGCCAATTTGCTTTTGATTGAAGAAAAAGCAGCTTTTACCAACAATAAAGTCCTGTAAAAACCAAACGCCCCCAGAAATCTCTCAGCCTGCCCATATCTCAATAAGAAATAGTTTTGCTCAATAGTGTGGAGCGTTACTGTAGCACACAAACACTCATACATACAATACTATGAAACATCGACACTTGCCTAAGGCAGGAATATTGGCACATCGAGTGCTGCTATCCAGTTGCATCACCCACAAATAAAAGCAACACGAAATACAGCCTTAACGAGTGACGACTCAGTACTACATAGCAGAAAGGAGCACTGGTGTAATTTTAGACCTTTTTCGCGAGGATCTGCTATAATAAAAAAAAAAATGTTTAGAAGGCAAAAGCATCGCTTCACTCTATGACCTTACACAAGCGGCAGTCCGTTACTTTTTTGTTAGGCCACGCCTAGCGTTGCAGTGCGCATGAGCTGCTCGCTCTGCGAGGGCTATTGTGATCGAGGAGATTTCAAAAGGGGACTTGAAGCCCACCCATCATTTTCATTGGCCGGCGTCATCATTTATGATAAACGCTGGCCTCCGATTGAAAACAAGGCTTTTTAGTTACCGCCCTGTCTCCTTCTCGGCCAGCCCATCCGGACTGGATCATTAGCTTTACAGCTGTCGTGACAGTATTTCTTAACTATAGGAGACACCGGCTGCCCCCACTATCCCGGCTCCCTTTGTCTGATGGAATGCATCTATTTTTGGAATCAGGTCTCGGGGGAGGGTATACATGTGTTAAATGAATCTCTTGTACAACTCAGGCCTGCGAGTATTTTTAGCCCAAACAAAAACTCATTGGATATTTATTGACTCACTAGAGAGTGAGGGTTATTTCATTGCTTGCATTAGGTTCCACTGCACTCGTTTACGGCCTGCACCAGTTTAATCTCCCTCACCCACCATGGAACAAAAATCCAGTGTTCTTTATGTACATTCAGTAACGTGACATTTCTTCTAAAGTGTATGTAACGCACCTTGACATTTTTCACGTTGACAAAACAAATCAGAAGAAGAAAAGAAACTGCCACCAATGCACCATTGCAGAACCTAGACCCCCACACACCTAAAACGTCCCGCCATCACACAATATGCACAGCAAAAGTGGGCACGCCGCACGAGTTTACCCAACCCCCTCTTTGTTCTCAAGATGGCCCCTGCGAAGTCCACCCTGTGGAATTCTGCATGTAGTTGTGATTTCCTTTACCCTGGAGCCGTATGCAAGCCCCGACCTTTGTGCAAAAGAGCACAATCTGCATTTTACTTATGGGTTTTGCAGGCATTGTGCTCGAGTCGCTGCTGGCAAAAGCCTATTGAAATTCATTCCCAGCCCCTTTCCTGTTTAATTTATAGTTGCATTCAACTGTTACCTTTTTCACCTAAACCTAAAGCGCTCCAATACCTTTGAGTCAGTAAATAGAATAAAAATGTGGAGTGTAGGAACTTGACGGCATACACTGCCCAGATGTCCCCCTTTATTTCCCAGCACCACAACTCCAGATTTCACGGAGTTCGGTTTGAAAAAGAAAGGCAGCTTTAATAACACAATCATTTACAATGCAATAGGTCTCGCTTCTGTGTTTCCAAATATCCAACAGTTTTGCTCAAATATTCCTTTTTCATACTTTATGTCCCCGTTAGACTTTAAATTAAAAGAAAGTTCCTACACTTAGAGATGGTCGGCATGTTAGAGAAGCGATTTCAAATGTTTTCCTCTTCTGCAGACTGATTTGTCCATTTTCTGTGTTTACCACCCCACAGCGAGGCTGGAGCTTGGAGCCATAATGGTGTACGCATAACCACATGATCTGTGCATTAAGATGACCCGATTGTATTGCAGGGTTGCTTTGTGAAATGATGAGGGGGGACAGCCTCTCCTTACCTCCACTACCTGCCCAGTATGATTTGCAGCAAAGACAGGACAATGGTGACTGCTGTGGTGATCATGGCAGACACTGCCAGGATCATGTCCCCTTCGGAGTCTCCCTTCTCTTCCACCCCTGCATGATCCTTCTCTCCACACTAGTGTAAATGCAATGCAATAGGTTTCGCATTTACAAATATTTTACCTATTGCCATTTTAAATCACAATGCATTTTATTTATGTTTTACAAAAGAAAAACAAAACCAAAAAACAATGTCATTTACAATGTCAATAGCACAAAATAATGTCATTGCGAGACCTATTGCATTGTAAATGCTTGTATTAAGGTAGTTTTCCTAGAACATCAAAGCAGAAAGGGGATAGCATATTATCATTCAAACGCGATATGGTATTTTAAACAATTCAAGAATAGGATTCAACAAAAGTACTTGAGTCCAAGGAAAAAAAATAATGCACACATGTTCATTTTGCAATTCCATATACCTAGTGCTATGCCTAGAAAAACGTAATCTTGGGTACGATAAACACTTGCTAATTAAATGTCTGAAAGACACACAAGAACAGAACTTAGAGTAGGAGTAAGCTTTTGAGGTACAGAAGGCATGCGTACCTCGGCCAGCGTTTCATACCATGCGCAACAACTTGTCTGTCTCATGAGTATCCCCAATAGCCAACCAATAATCAAAGACTCGCAAATATGTATCGCTTGGTAATTTTGTACAAACAAGCCGCACCTTCCGCTACACGATCTGCAATGTCATAAAACAAGGCTCACAAGGTTCCAACACTAACCTTCCACAGGCTTAGGGCATTAAGTGGGCCGGGTCCTAAAAAGCAGGTGCTGAGATGGGTCCCTATCGGGCTCTCCATTTTTGCCCTCACCCTCAGGGGGAAAAAACAATCTTAACTCTGCAGCAGTACCACTCTGCACTGCCTTTGATGTGACTTCAGAGAGACTCGTTATAGTTCTTTCAGTCTCATCATTTCAGAACTGAAGCATTTTTGATGTTATGTACAAGAAAGGAGTAGTTGGTGCTTATTTATCATATGCAACTAACAACCATTGACTAAGCCAAAAATTCTGGCTTGTTGTAGGTGTAATGTTATTTGTATTATATATCTGGATGTAATGGCAGAAATGCAAAATACCAGTCTGGAGGAACAATATGCTAAGCATAGATTTTTTGTTTATGTGTTTTTAAGCCACGCCCTTAATTACATCAGCCACTCCCCTTTGCGAGACCACCCCCGCCCCCCAGTTTTTTCTTCCCACTTAAAGCCCTGCACAGGCTTTTTGCAAAACATATTTTTGAGGTCGCCGTCTTGACAAGGAACCAGCTCTATAGGTTTCACTGGAATATTGCCTCTGTAGAATCAACCTTTTACGAAAACACAGCAAATTTATACCATTATGGCAGAGACCAGTATTTATTGTTTAATGTAACACTCGTGACAGAATGAGAAGGCTGTCTCAAGGCCCAACTTCTGACATTGTGGGAAGGTGAGGCGACGACAGGTCCTACACTGACACGGTATTCCTGAAACTATGTGCCATCATTTGCCTGGTGCCTGTGTCACCTCCGGCCACTCAATCATGTGTTTTATTCACTTGTTAACATTCCAGGAACAACTATAACTTAGAAAAAAACAAATGCATGGCAAATTGTGATCTTCGAGTGCGGACTCACCCTGATACACACTTACTGATTTCAGAGGTGCATGTGTGCGCTAGTCACGCTAAAGGCAACATTTCCTGGCACAGGCAATTCTTTCCCAGGCCCTTGAACCCTTAGCCCAGTACAAGAAGCAGCAGCTTCAATTTTCATTAATAAAAAATAAAAAAAGTATTTCATTCACAGAGCAGTTCAACATCACGCAAAACGGCAGGCTATTGTTAACCGAGAGAGTTATGCTTGTGTCCTCGAGCCACAATCAAAACAGCAACACGAGGCTTCGACTCAAAAACAACACTCGCCTCCTCATCATTATCAGGCAAGAACCTGATTGTGATGAAACATACCTGCAATACTTGTTGCACAGGAAAAACTTGGTTCGGGACAACTGTTGACACGAAGAAAACAGACTGCAGCGCAGGGAAATGAGCTTGTAACCTGTTTACTAGTGCCCATGCGGCGCTTTCAAATTCATGGAGGACGCGCCCCCTTTCTTTAGACAAGCCGTGTGTAAAGAAAGGGGGCATGGCCTCCATGAATGTGAAAGCATCGCAAGGGCGCTAGCAAACAAAAAAATAAACAAGAAATAAAACAATTCCATAGAAGCAAATAAATGATCGGGTAAACAAAAGCCCTTTGTAAACACATAGAGGATTGCCTGCGGTGTCATGAGGAGCCTTGCTTTGCGATAGGATGGCTAATGAAAGGATATACAGGCACATGCATCAAAGAAAAAAACGGTCGCAAACGGGCAGATTCTCAGAATCTGCCCCTTTGCGACCGGTATTTTTGCATTTGGGATGCATCATCCCAAATGCAAAAATCGCAATTTAAGAAATCTCTCAATTGCGATTACTTAAATTGCAATTGCATTTAAGGAATCCCAAATTGAGATTCCTTAAATGCAATGCATTAAAGTAAAAAAATATAGCGATTTCGCTAATAAGGGAAGCAAATTACCATGAAGTTGAACTTCATGGTAATTTGCAAAAACTTTGAAAAATGCACTTTTGGGCATTTTTCAAAGTTTCATGTTGCGCACACACATGCCCTTAGGGCATGTGTGTGTGCAACATATGTGCACAGATCAATTTCAGGGGTGCAATAGGTTATCATTTTGACACCCTTGAAATTGCATGAGCTATTTGCGAGTACCTAATGGTACTCGCAAATTGCTCTTGCAATCTTCAATTCATTCCTATGGGCCTGGAGGCCCATAGGAATGAATGGGACGGCATTCCTTAATTGCGACTCGCAATTTGCGAGTCTCAATTAAGGAATGTGTAGGAATCGCTATTTTTGTAGCGATTCCTACATGCATAGGCTTTTGCAATTCCTTAATTGCGATTCCTTAATAATCACAATTAAGGAATCGCAAAAGCCTACGTTGATGCATGTGCCAGATAAACCAGTGAGAAATGTCTGCAACTTGGAGCAGTGAGAGTAAACAAAACAAGCATGCAAACACTCGCTCCAATGAGCACAATCAACGATTGCTGACTCTTTTTTTTTCAATATTTGAAGCTTTTAGCATGCTGCGCTGCCTATTAAAAAAAAGTCCCCAGAGTGTCATGCCGCCAGTGAAGCATCCAGTCCCCGCGTGCACATCTTCTGTCCATCCGCATGCATGCTTGGAATCCGTATCGATCCCAAAAGGCCCTCGCATGGCGTTAGCAACGCATGCGCGCTGCTGACGCCAGGCGAGACCTAAAAAGGCTCACTGGGATGGTAGAAGCTTCACCGTTGGGACTACCAGACTGTGGAATTCCCTCCCTCTGGAATTAAAAAGGGAAGCTGATCTGTTGACCTTCAGTAAACCACTTAAAACTTGTTTTTTCTCTCATTAACTGGCTTTTTTCTTCCTCGAAGGCAGTTTATCTCAGAGAGACTAGTGCCTAGACACCCTTGGGTATTGAGTGCGCTCTACAAATCTTATTTTCATTTAATTTCATTTGTACTAACATCTTACTTAGCCCTCCTCCCGCCAACTCCTACACTGAGCACTCCACCTAGCTGTACATCTCCCCATATTGTATTCTAAATTGGAAGGTCATCAATCTGCTCCATCCATGCAGATGTTACACCAATCTGGTCTCCCGGACAGGGAACCAGTCTGATCGTCTCTGCATCAACCTTTCCATCTATTGTTTTGATACTCATTTTTGGATCCACCAGTATTGTTTTCTACCTTTGTTCTACTGTCACCTGAGCATCACTCCCTGATGCGGTCGTTTCAGCAGTGACTAATGAGTCCCTAGTGCTCCTGCATTGTTGGTGAAATGAGTGTTTACTTCTGTTGCTGGCCATTGGTTTGCTCACTGCTCGCACAGCAATGGTGACCAGCTGCAGTCCGGGAACGGAATCACCAGTCTCAGGAATGTATTTCACTGTTTGTTTCCAGATTGTGGTATTTTTCTGCACAGCAACTACCGATGACAACCCTGTTACCCTGTCGCCTGCTCATAGCTTTGATTCTCACTTTGTGCACAAGGACCTTCAGAGGTGGTGCTCCCTCCCAGCACAGTCTATATTGAATTTGGTGGTGCTCTGGACAATGGTCAGACCACACTAGGCCAGCACGGTATGCAGCCTGCGTGCTTTGGGCTGACCTGTTGGTGGGCAGGGCCGGACTGGGAACCAAAACCGGCCCTGGCAAAGTGTTCGCCGGCCCCCCCACCGGGGCCAGCTTTCGGCCGATTTTGTTACAGGGCCGATTTTGCAGCTATGCTGCAAAAACGGCCCTGTAACAAAAACGGCCCCCACCTGTGCGGCGCACCGGGGGATTGCCCAGTGCCCGCTACGGCCAGTCCGGCCGTGTTGGTGGGGCGTTCAGTAGTGACTCCCTTCTATACACAAAACACTCTGCTTAGTTTTGTCCTAGCCACCATGAAGACCTCAATTTCTAGTTCGACAACCTCAGGCCGGTACCACAACTCCATCCTCAATCATGGTCCACCGCTTCCTCGGCAGGATCAACTCCAAAAGCAGATCACATGGAGTGCTCGGGGTGTGGAGAGAGGCCCTTATGCTTATCAGCAGCCCCTTGATGTAATCTTAATATTTTTTCTAATTTAGATATCCCCCATTGTATTTCATATAGTCGTGTATTTAGGTGCACGTTTTCTTTTTGTGTTTTTTTATTACTAATGCATAGCACTTAGTATTTTTTAATAATACTTTCATTATAGGTTGATAATTCAGCTTGCCAGTCAGTCAGGTTTTCTTTATTTCGATCACTCGACCACAAAAGACAGTAACAACAATATACGCAGTGTGTCCATTAGAAGAAAAGTAAACCCTATTCCCATGATAGTTTGTATATAAACAACATTATTTTACATTGCCAGTCAAGGGTTGCGGAACCATCTGTACGTTAGAGGGTTCACTAAAAGCATAAAAAACATCATGGTAATAAAACCACACATATTATTTTTAAAAATATGTTGCATTCCAAAAATATCATACAAATGTAAAATTAATAAAACAAGAGAATATACATCCTCAAATAACCATGAAGTGATCAATGCTGGGACTGTCAATAATACATCAATATATACGATACTAATATGAATTTAAAACTATAGAATGCTACACCTATAACTGGGGTTATGCCAAACAAAGGTTAGGGTTAGACGTTACACATTGAGCTACCAGCGTAAAAGTATCCTACCCGTGTACACATCTGCTTACTCAGCTTGCTAGTCACTGAGTTGGGTGGGCTTGGGGCTCTTAGGCATTTTCTTGCGAATTAGCCACATCCAGCTTAGGAATTTAGCAACAGCTATTACACACGGTGCATTTGTATTTGTCAACAATATTCTCATTGCAGTGAAACTACACCTAGTGCCCATATTTCTACATAGGGGTTTCAGCCATTTACTCCGTGGTGCCTTATAGGCTGAACAGACAAATAAGATATGTGCGTAGGTCTCCTCGAACTCCACACACAACTTGCACTTACTGTCGTTTAAACTGTGCCATTTACATGTGAACGAATTCACTGGTAGTGAGTCCACCCGGAATTGAAAATAAAGATGTCTAGCACTTGGTTTCGTTATAACATCCCAGAAATTTTCATACTGAGGACAGGGCTTAAACTCTAAATTTTTACCCGACAATGACATAGTTTATGTGGCTTCGATACTATTCTTTGCAAACCATAGACCAGTAAAGCTCTTTCATTTCTTTTTTTGAGGTAAACTGTTGGCCCTCTGGGTCATTCCATAAATGCTGCATTCCCATACTGACCAATGTCTTTTTAACATTTTGCAACCACTTAATTTTACACGAGGTGTTAGCTTTCCAAACATCTTTTAGGGCGGTGGAATAGTGCGATAGCTCGGGGGTGGTCCACAATCTACGCCAAAACGCTATTGGGCGTAACTTAGCAATCTCATCCAATCTATTACAACCTAAATCATAGAATATTAGCTTGAGTGGGATGCTCTGGGGTAGGCCGGTGACGTTTATCACAAATTTATTTTAGGCTAAAACTAGTGGCGTTAAGTTGTCAAAACTCCAGAGTTTGACACCGTATAATACGGAAGCTATGGCTTTTGTGTTCAAGATGTTAAGAACTGGGTGTATGGGCTTGGTTAATGAAGACTTGTGTTCTTTCAACAATACACCAGCTATGTGACGGTGTTTTAAGGCCATGGATTCTATCTGGCGCTTCCAGTTGAGTTTGTTTCCAAGCGTGATCCCTAAATGATTAAAAACATCTGTTTGGTCAAGGTATTCGTTATTTAGAGACACCCTTCCCTTGATAGCCCGATGTTTGTGGAGTACCATAAATCTGGTTGTATCTGCGTTTATCACCAGGCCACGAGCTTCGCAGAAACCTTCAAACCTCGTTAGTGCCCGCTGCAAACCACTCTGTGTTTTTGAAATGACAAGAGTGTCATCTGAAAACATAAGTATAGGTATTTTTATGCCTGCAAGAGATAGTGCATCTGTTGGGAATGTAGAAAAATAGTTGACAACCCCATTAATAAATAGTGAAAATAATGTCGGGCCAAGACACACCCTTGGTGGACCCCTTTGGATACTGGGAATCGATTAGTGATGTTACCCAGAGTACTCCATCAAACCTGGGCAAAAATTCCCCATATGAAGACTCACCACAACAGATAATAGTTCCGAAGGCATCCCTAAGTCCTTGAGGACCCACCAAAGTTTGTTGCAGGGGACCAGGTCGAAAGCAGATTTGAAGTCCACAAAAGCGGCGTGGATGGTGCTACCCGCCAGCACTACAACACGCCAGTAAATTAGTACAAAGAGAAAGACCTGGTCTACCGTACTCACGTGGGTGCGGAATCCTGCCTGCAGTGGGGTCAATATGTCTTTGTCAATAATCCAATCTTGGATTCTATTTAATACCATTCTTGCTATTATTTTTTCACATAGCATCCATGGGGCTAATTGGCCTGTAGTTACCAGGGAATGAACGATTAACCTTTTATATAGATTGGCAGAATCTCAGCACCCCTCCAGGAGTTGGGGACGGACGCCCCGCTGGCTATTGCATTCACTAGCAGGAGTATATACTCTTGCTAGATAGCCCTATCGTATAAGAACAGATCTGCCGGGACACCGTCGGGGCCTGGGGCTCTTCCGCTGGTAACTGAACCCAACGCTATTTCAACCTCCCCATGTCAAAGTGCAATACTGTATCACAAGGCGGGGTTTGAGCGGCAAAGGTGCTTGCCCCCTTCTCCCCCATTTTACCAGCTGCCAAAAGTATTGCAAGTTTCTCCCTTGGCTGGCCAGATAGAGGTCTAACCATCTCAATTCGCCCCAGTCCTTTTTAGCTTTGAGCATTGTGGATTTATACTTCTGACGGGTTAACTTGACGGTGGCCGGATCTTTCTGTTTTATGGCAACCGCCAATGACTTGTAGGATACCTTACAATCCTTGTTATACCACTTCACATCTTTACCCTTCTGCGTAGGTTTTAAAAAATAGGTCTTGATTTTATCAAATAGGTCTTCCTGAAACCTTGTAACATTTTTATTTAACTGGGACTGAGTGGTAATAACTTGTAGCTCTGATAGTGTGTTGGTGACATCAGCCCTCAGACATCAGTGTTTGTTCACTTTCCACTAGCTTATCCCATTTCACCCCTACAGAGCAGGGCGTCATTAGTGAAACAGAGCATTGTCGGAGTTGGCAGCAAAATAGGTCCTGGGGCATTCATTTTTAGTAAAAGGTGATTGTGATCACTTTCAGCTCTCTCCTGAACCTCCATGTCGCTAAGAGAAGACCAGTGTTCCAGATAAATAAGTATATAATCAATTTGGCTCAAACTCACACCATTATTATAGGTATGGGAGCCCTGCTTATCAGAAGGTGTTCGCCCATTAACTGCCCTAAGTCCCCTCTCCATACAAAGAGCTTTAAGTTGTAATGCTGCCTTAGACCATCTCTTAATTGGGGGCAGCTCTAAGATGGGAATACTCCATTGTACATCTTTTTCTTCTGTAAGTTTACAATCCTCATGGTCAAGGGGCTCAAAGGTGGTATTAAAATCCCCTGCAATTACTAGGTCAGGGACACCAGTCATCCTTTCCAAAAAGTCCTCTTGGATGTCAACTGTATTAAGACAGTTTTCCATCAGTGAGACCCCTGGCATAAACATTGACAACTATTATCTTGGCGTTGGGATTAATCTGAAGACAAATGGCCATAAAATCTGGGCTGTCAATGGGGACTTCACGTATTCTAAAACATATGTTCTGTTTTACCCAAATTGTTAGCCCTCCTGATGGTCTGCACCTCTGCCCTTGGATTGGCGGTTTATGGAAATTAAGATATTCGTGTCGATGTAATGGGTTTGTGAACCATGTCTCCTGGAATACACAGATATCGTAGATTTCGATTCATTCTGACCAATCCCAGGACTCTAATTTCGACTGTAGCGCCGCAATGTTCCACGAAATATAAGATAGCTGAGTTGGCTTTGGGGAAAGTTACCAGGTCTAAACTGCCTATTAATTCACGTGGGGTAGGATCCTTACTTTCCTTATCTGGGTAGGGAGCTTGATGGTTGATTGACCCATTGTTACTTAGGTGGGCCCGATGTTCACAGGGATTTAGTCAGTCATTTTGTTCTAGACCACTAAGGGGGGCAAATCTGTTCTCTAGTGTTACTCCTATATTGCCTACATTGCAGTGTACGTCATACCTTGAATACCCCTCCCCGTATAAACACTGGTTTCGCTAACCATCATGTGAGGGTGCCTATAGAACAATACATAAGGTAATGCTCTAATTTGAGTACCTTTACATGGGTCCCAACATAGATGGTCTAAAAGAAATCTCGGCATATAACAATTGTTAAAATTTAAAACCACACAATCACCCTCCAGTGTTTTCTGAGCCGGTCCTAAACACTCTACCCTTCTGGCCATTATAACTTGATTTGCCAGTGGAACCCCCCTGGTCTCCCCACTGGTTGTTTGATGAGTCAACCAGTGCAGGGATTTGTTCATAAGTTGGACAGTATTAGTACAAGTGGTGATGAGGCCCTTGGAAGGTGTAGGGACTGATCACTGTTGGGATGTCTCTGCGAGTCTAGTCCTCGCTGCTTTGCGTGGAGCTCCCTCCCTTCTACCCCCTGCAATGACGACCCTGCACTGGTAACTGGCCCATCAGTAGAGGTGGTAGGACGTAACTGAGGGTTTACATTTCCAGCCGTGCTCGTGGAGTTCACCGTTAGACTGGTAGGTAACGATTGTGGGTTGTGACGGGGGTTATCCATGCATGAGTGATGTCCCTCATTATTATGGACCCTTGGCAAAGGCCCCCTCGCTGCGGATGCTCGGGGGCTGCGGCTACTTCTGGACCTGAGCATTTACAAGAACATGCATCTAGATTATACGACGATCTACCCAACCCTTCAATGTGCAGCAATCTCTCCTCAATTAGTGATATTTTGTTTAATAGGGGATTCAGGAGGACAGAAACCAATGTCTCAAGTCTTTTCCACAGTTCACCGTCGCTCCCCAGGACAAATGGAGTGAGAGTGTCATCATTGGCCAAAGGATGCAAGTTTGTCCCTGGTTCCATATCTCCAGTTCCTTTTTGATTGGTGGGTTGTGGCTTTTATTTAGGCTTTTGCTTTTGGGGAGCGCCACCCCTTCTTCGTTTTACAGGAGGCTCCCTGTTGGTGATGGGTGGAGCTGTAGCAGCACGACCCCTTGAGGCTAGTTTGGATCTAGTGGAAACTTTGGTGATACCAGGATCACATACAGCTGACGCCACAGAGGTTACAGGTGGTTCTACATTCATATGCAGGGATGAGGAGGGCATGTCTAATGTAGTTGTAACGACACAGCCCCTTGTGTCTGTTTCAGATCTAATAGATTTTTCAGTGATACCAAAATCAAGTGCCGCTGACTCCACAGGGATCCACGTGTTACTACATTCGAATGCACAGATAAAGAGGGCACGGGGGATACTTGTGTGTCCTAGCGAGGAGCGCTTCTGAATAGCTAGGGAGTCCAGGGAGAGTCGCCTCTCTGTTAGTTCTATTTGGTGGGTCAAGACCGACTCAGCCCTCGTTAAGAAGACTTCAGGCGCGCAACGCCCATTGGGCTCACAGGGGTTCAGCCCCCCCCCCCCCCCCGTCGTGTGTGTCAGCCTGGGCTGAGACAGCTTCTCGGGCTGGCGACCGTCTTATTACAACGCACCCGAGTACTTCACAGGTCTTTGAAAGACCATTTACTTGTTATCAAGGTTTTGTTGTTTTTCACCCCTTCTTAGAGCCCCTGCATCTACACTCTGCATATTTGGCTCTAGTTGCGCCTCTGGAAGGCGTCAATGTCCCTGCTATTCCACCCCCCGGATGAGTGCTGGTGTCTTTGCGCTTGACCATACTTCGTACTATACCCTTATGTGTAACAAACTATAACAAAGACCAGTACCTCAGATGAAGGATCTTTGGGCGACTCAGTCCTGTTGTTAGAGAGTGGGCCCAGCCCAGCCTCATCCGGGCCCTGACGGGCGCAGATGGGCCTGCAAAGCCCGGGCGCGGCACGGGCCCACCCGCATGCGTCCCGTGCCGCGGGAGCCCTGGTGACGCTTTATGCTCCTCTGGCGCGGGCCACAACGTGATGGCGCCTCCTGGCGCGTATGCTGCCGGGGGATGTGGTCCCAGAAAGGGCTGCGTGCCTCAGTGCCTTGGAAGGGTAACAACGAGCTCCCACACCGCGGGAGCCCTGGTGGTGCTTTATTCCGCTTGCACAAATACATTGTTTAATATTTGTTTCATACTGATCTAATAGCTTGGTGCTGCAGGCATACATTCCTCAATGTTTTGGTAATTCGACAATTTATCTTCAAATATTCAACAATGTTTCTGGTTGTTGAATATTTGTTTGAATCGCATCAGTAATTGTTGATAAATGCAATTCAAATAGTCTACTATCTTTCATAGAAGCATAAGTAGGTGAAATTGCACAAAGGTTCATATATTGTTTGTTGATTTTACTAACATTCAATAAACTGAAAGGAGTATTTAAGCTGCATGAAGACAAAGGTTAGGGAGAGAGGAATCTTCACGTCCAGGGAGCTGAGAGGTGATACAGACAGATGCTGTTAACACCTTTTCCTTTTCGAAGACCAAAGGCAGGCACATCAAGCTGCCAGAAGAGCCTTATCAACATGTCTGGGGGCACCACAGCTATTGAACGCAGAGAGAGAGACATTAGCTGTCTTCATACGGAAAAGTAACTCCATTGTTCCACTAATTATGTGGGTGAGAGGCAAGACCACCTAAGAAACTCACACAAGCTTCTTTTGGTGCTAGGATTAGCTTATTTAGAGTCAAGGAGGGGTGTTGGGTAACGAATGCAGATAAACTCTAAAATGTTATTTATTTTTTTCAGAGTTTTATATAGCACAAACTAGACCCGAGACATCGGGTATCCGAGCGCTTTATATGAGCACCAGTTTTGTTACAAATGGACACATTCTTTTTTTTTTTTTAGGCACTGGGAGATTAAGTGATTTGCCCAGAATCACAAGATGTTGAGCGTCGTTTCCGAGACTCGAACCCAGTTCCCCAGCTTCGAGGTCGACTGCTCTAGCCATAAGGCTACATCCTCTCATAATGTTGCAAATGTTCCTAATTTTCTGGTTATTAGCTGCTTTTGTCTCTATTCTGTTAATGTTTATGGTTAAAACAATATACATTATATGCACTAGGATTGGATTTTGATATTAATAAAAAGCATAAAAGTATACTCTTAGTGCGTATTTGAGTGTGTCTATTCATGTTAAAAGGAGGTTTGGAATACACTAACAACAATTATTCCTGTTTCACAAGACTGATTGTTGCACCATCCTCATGTAATGTTTAGGTTGTTTATGAGTTACAGTCCACTGGGTTCTTTCTCTAGTTGGTATGTTGACTACGTATGCGCTGCCAGAGGGTCTAGAAATCCTGGAGCTCAGGCAGTGTTCTGAGTATCAGATAATGTATCATCCTGATGCCACTGAGCCTCTGAGGCCCCATGCCCCACGCCATGTTGGAGACCACCATGGCCTTCAGCGAATAAGTGACTGGCCATTGTCGGCTGAATTCAGTTAGTGGCGCTCTCGCATTAGCCCCTCATGTTTTTTAGGACGCACTCTTTTGAAAGGATGCTGATGCATTTATGGGTTCTGGGACAGAGTGCTGGAATTAGACATGCATCTTGGTGAACAGCCAAAACATGGCCCAGCCAAATTCTACTTTATGCAGATATGCCAATGCTAATCCATGTTCAGTTGAGAAGATGCACTATTTACTTTTTTTAATTGGTGCCAGAGGGCACTCTCTGTATGGATGTCATTTATTGCTCAAGTGGGGGCATTTAATATTGACATGTTTACTTTTGGTAAACATGCCTTATGTCCTGGAGTGGTTACTTCGGGTAATCCTGTATGGGGTATTTGCTATTGTCATATTGTTTAATGTGGTAACCATTGTAAGACTGATATTATTTGTTAGTAGCTCCTTATGAATAACATTGATTAGAAGTGACTTTCATTCTAGAAAGCTTTCTAGAATAAACACAATCTTAAGAAGTATTAATAACACAGAGTCCTTTAAATTCACTCAATGAAGATACCAGGTTTCAAGTTCTGCTTCCCTGTAATAAAAAATATTAAGATAATAAAATGTTTACAGCACTGGGTGAAACAGTCTGCTAAAACAAGAAGCAATACGTAGGGGATAAACATAACACCCAGTGTACTGAAACCCTGCACCATACAAATAGGACAAGAACCCAAACTATGCACCCATTAAGGGTACAAATAAGCGTGTGCAGGACTGACATCGAGTGGAGATCTAAATATTGTGCACTGTAGAATAAGACACAAACAACCCACACTAGACACCTTAAGTAAGGTAGGAACGTGCACTGCAGTGAAGGTATAAGTCATGTAATGACATATGTAATGTCATGTCCGTGTAAGGACGCACCTCGACTGGCGGTACAATGTTATGCACAAGATGATGGGGAGAACCAACAAACATACCTCTGGAGAGGTCAAGAGATTGTGCATTGTAAAAGTGGGACAAAACCCACAAAACGTGTGAACCTAGATAGGTGTGCACTGAAACAAAAGAGATAAATACCTCGTGGAGAGGTCAACGTTGTGCACTAGAGTAGCAGGACAAAAACCCTTGCGAGACACCTCGTGTGGAGGCAAGAACAATGTGCACTGTAATGACGGGACTAAAACCCCTGTGAGACACCTCGAGTTGAGGTACAGATTGTGCAGTGTGTGAAGGTAAAAACTTTAGACACCCTGTGGAGGGTAAAATGTAAACATAACAGGTTACACCTCGACTGGAGGTCAATGTGTATGCACATGAGAGTGGGAGAGACCCAACAGACACACCTCACAGAGAGGTCAGAACCACCTCACAGAGAGGTCAGGAGACATTGTGCATAGGAAATGCGGGACTAAATCCTCGCAAAGTGTGAACCATTTGGTAAAATGTGCACTGTACAACACTAAAATTATTGTGCACCATTTACTGAGTAATTATAGTTAAGACTCAGGTAGAGGAAAACACGTTTAAAACTCATCCCTAAACAAAAGAAATCAAAATGTGTGTGTGTGTGCACACCAAAATGTCCACAGAAAAGCTCTAATCCAACCTTGGAGGCAAAAATGTTCTTAAAAAAAATATCTAAAGTTACCCAAAACTTACAGAACAGAGAGGCATTGAACACAAAGCTTGAAACAACAGATTACACTTTCCGTGTAAAAGAATTCCAGACAACTTACAGCTTGACACTAGATGGCAGCGTAGACCAGTGAATGAAAAGAAGCATGAAGAACAAAAAAACAAAATTTCGAAAAATACCACGCTGCACTCGAGAAAACAACAAACATGCTTTGTGCCAGAACGAAGAAAAATGAGTCACAACACATGGTGTTAAGAGAGAGTAACGCTCCGGCAAACTTCTCAACCATTGTTCTGTCAGACTTCAAGCTGGAGAGCGTAGAACCAAATGCTGCATAACGTCAATATTGACATAGAAAGAAAAGTACCTTGTATATAAACCGGTGACATGCTGGAGGCAAAGAATTCTTTCTACTCGAGATTCCTGTTGCTTCATGATGGAGACAATAAAAAAAACGTTGTTGCTCATAGATGAACATGGTTGTCAGAGCAAAGAATCAAGGTTGGCAAATCACAGAGCAAACCGGAGAATACATCGCAGTCTGCAGCTGGAAAAATAGTGAACCTAAGATGGCGGCACGCAGGGTCACGGAGCACCGGGTGGCTCTCGGCAGGTACGTGCATGACTGGCGCTGCCCAAGCAGACTTCGAAGAGAAGCGTCACAACAGGCTCCGGATCCATCTTGACCAGCATGACACTGACGCAGGTAAGGTGGTGCTTGCAATGGTCTCACGGCGAGAATAAAAAATAGCTAGCATTCGCGCCAAGAATTTTCAATTCTATTAAGGACACGGAGGCGAGGATTATGCTTCTCTTTCTATTTATTGCTACTCACAGCAGCCAATGAAAACTTTTCTTTATGCAAAACAAACTACATTTCCCATGATGCATACACATCACTTCCTGCAGGGCCCCATAAGAGCCAGTAACACCGGAACCAGTCCTCTTTCTTTGCTCCGAACAATGAGTCCAATAAGTATAATAAAGTTCAACAACAGCTTCCAACGTGGAAGAAAACCAGGCCAGCTGGGAAGAAGGGCAATCTGCACACTGGATTAATCCATCTTCTTGTCAGACCCTGAAAGAACAGAGATAAAAACAACCCGTAACTTCTGTATAATCAGAGTATATACACAACGGATGGGCAAAAATTACATTACAGTAATTTAACCGGGTGGGATAATCCTCACCTCCGTGTCCTTAATAGAATTGAAAATCCTTGGCGCGATTGCTAGCTAATTTTTTATTCTATTACAGGACCGGAGGCTTCGTATTATGCTAGTTTAACGCTGATTAAAAACAACAGAGGATATATCACCCACCGGTTTATAATAAAACTGCTTAAACGTTGATTCAGATGACCAGTCTGCAGAATGCATAATATCCTGTACAGTAGAACCCAACATGAAAGTCTTAGAGGCCATGGCGCCTTGGACAGAATGTGCACCAAAAACCTGAGTATCCACCCCTGCTTCTTGCATAACATCTTTGAGCCATCTGGCTATGGTAGCAGCAGTCACAGGTTTGTACGGTTTCTGCAGAGCAATTAACAATTGTGCCACACCATCAGGCCTGGTAGACCTGGTACAGTCTTCATAAGCTTTGAGGCATTGAACCACACAAAGTTTAGCATTATCGGGAAAAGCATGATAATCCACACTACGTGACATAGTTTTAGTCCTGCACGTAATAGAAAACGAAACTCCCTCCGGAGTAAATACCCTACCTGTAATATCCAGAGCTTTAACATCCGAAGAACGTCTGCAAGCCGCTAAGCAAAGCAACATGGCCAGCTTTGCCGACAACTGTTTCCTGGACAACCTGTTGTTGTCGGGCCAGCTATTAAACAGAGAGAGAACCAGTGAGACATCCCACAACGAAGAGTATTTCGGTTTGGGTGGGTTAGCTACTCTGATACCCTTTAGGAGCTTACAGATTAAAGGATGCATTCCGACAGGTTTGCCCTCGATCTGGGAGTGGCCCCCGAAATGGCAGAACGGAAGTTATTAACCGAGCGATATGCCAAACCCCCCGCCGCCTTTTCCAACAGAAAATTTACAATATAGGGTAATCCTGCCCCCACGGGATCCACATGTTGTCCCATGCACCAACGAACCCAGCCTCCCCAGGCAGAAGCATACCGCTTCCTGGTAGAAGGGGCCCACGCTTGATTGATAAAGCTTGCAGCCTGGTCCGAAAATCCTGGCATTTGCCAACGCTGCCTGAAAGTCTCCAGGCCATCAGGGACAGGTGCCCCGATAGGACCATCGGGTGTCTCTCCTTCTGAGGGCCCTGGAGCATCGTCGAGGACCATGGGATCCTCCTGGGGAAGTCGCAACTCGCCTCCAGCAACAACGGGAACCAAGGCTGCGACTTCCACAAGGGAGTCACTAATATCACTTCCGCTTTCTGGCGCATCACCTGAGTGAATACGCGCGGAATGAGGATGAATGGTGGGAACGCGTAATTCAATTTCTGAGTCCACTCCTGCGCAAAGGCGTCCGTCGCCAGCGCCAGAGGGTCCGGCCTCCAGCTGAAAAATCTCGTCATCTGACGGATCAGTCTGGAGGCAAACAGGTCGATCTCGCAAATCCCCCAAATCTCCTGCAGCCACCGGACCACTCGTGGGAGAAGTTGCCAGTCGCTGTAGTCCCTGAGGTGGCGTGAGTTCCAGTCTGCCACCACATTGGACTGACCCGGAATGTATTCCGCTATTACCGAGATCTGTTGGCTCAGGCAATAATGCCAAAAGGCTTTCGCTATCTCCACCAACATTGAGGACCTCGTGCCCCCCAATTTGTTGATGTACCGTACCGCCGATATGTTGTCCATCCGAAGAAGGATGCAACATGAGATCAGCTTGGGAGCCAGTGTCCGGATCGCGAACGAACCTGCGAGGAGCTCTAGACAGTTTATGTGAAGATCTAACTCCCCTAGGGACCAACGTCCCCCTGTGGAAATATTTCCGCAGCGCGCTCCCCAACCCCAACGGCTGGCGTTGGATTCTATGACTACCTCGGGGAGAGAGACAAAAATTGCTCTGCCGTTCCACGCCTCGACGTGGGCTAACCACCATTGCATCTCCTCCCTCACGTCTTGGGAAAGAGGGACTACATCCGTGTAGGAAAGGCCCTTTTGTAAATGCTGAATTTTGAGTCGTTGAAGGGCCCTGTAGTGCAGGGGACCCGGAAATATCGCTTGAATGTACGACGCAAGAAGTCCCACTATCCGGGCAATCCCTCTGAGCGAGACCATCTGTTTGGTCAGGAACGAGCGAAGCTCCTTCTTGATATCCCGAAGCTTGGAACTTGGAAGACTGAGCTGGGCCGTCTGCGAGTTTATGACGAACCCCAGAAAATCTATCCTCTGTGTGGGAGACAAGACCGATTTGGTTCGTTGATCACGAACCCCAGGTTCTGCAAAATATGGATGGTCATGCGTAAGTGAAGAGCTACTAACTCCTGAGATTGTGCCATGATGAGCATGTAGACAATCATGCGAACCCCCTGCTCCCTGAGGTAGGCAACGACCGGTTTCAGAACCTTGGAGAAGCACCACGGTGCTGAGGAAAGCCCGAAAGGAAGGACCAAATATTCGTACCATCGGTTCCGCCATTGAAATTGAAGGAATCGGAGATGGGGGCGAAATATGGGAATGGACAGATAAGCGTCCTTCAGGTCCAACCGGACCAACCAGTCCCCTTGCTTCAATAGGTCTGCCAGCAGATGGATGCCCTCCATCTTGAAGTGCTTGTAAGACAGAAAGTGGTTGAAATCCTTCAAATTGAGTACCAACCTGTAACCACCGCCTTTCTTCTGCACCAGAAAAATATTGCTGCAGAAACCGCGAGGGCCCTCGTTGCAAGGAGCTATTGCGCGTTTCCGCAGCAACCCTTCTATTTCTGAATCTATAAAATCGCACTCTAGTTGGGAAAAAAACAGCTGTCTGGGACGATGTGCCTGACATGGAGTCTGAAAGAACTCTAGGTGGAACCCTTGAACTGTCTGTAACACCCAGGCATCTTGTGAGATCTGAACCCAATTGTGATAGAAATGCCGAATACGCCCCCCCAAGGGAAGAGGAAATAAATCTGGAGCGCTCACCTGAAGACTCAGTGGCTTGGAATCCTCCTCGATAGGATCCCTTGTTAAAGCGCCGCTTGTTGAAGCGCTGCCTGGTGGGGAAGAAGGTGCCACCGCGGGTATAGTCCCAATCACCTCTGCCGCGTCCGAAATCACCTCATTGGGGACCTTGGGAATGTTGGTGGCCAAACGAGCGTCCCCGACCTCGTCCGGCCCGGTTGAAAACCCCGGCGTGGATCCCCGCCTGAGCCTTGTCCAGGGTCGTGAACGTGCCCACATATTTCGCAACGTCCTTGACGAATCGGTCGCCAAAAAGGTTTCCGTCCGCCAACGGCCCAGGTTCCGCCGCAGCCAACTCAGTAAGATTAGAGTCCATACACCTCAAAATGGACTTCCTGCGCTCTGTGGAAATCGCGCAGTTGGCATTCCCGAGCAGGCAGATAGCCCGTTGGGTCCAGCCTGCCAGCACATGGGAATCTATTGAGGTACCCGATTCCTGTGCCTCCAGAGCCATCTCCAAGATTTTCGCTAGGGGCCCGACCACGTCCAGTAGCTTATCTTGGCATCCTCGCCAAGCGCGATCTATCCCCTTCTTGGGGTCCTTGGCGAACTTTTTAAGGAAAGTAAGCATACTTGGATCAATGTCCGGCTTCTCCGCCACCTTGTCCGAAAGATCCGGTCTGGGACACTCGGACCGCAGCCTGTTGTGCACCTCCTTATCAAAGCCCTTGCGCAAATTCTCGTGTAAATACGCAGCCACCGCCGGGGCAGGCAACCAGTCCGAGGATCTGGGGTGAACGATATCCGAGGGGTTAAACGTAAAGGGCGTGGGGGCCGGCGGAGAAGTCTCCACATGTTTAACCTTCCGAGACTTCTTCCTGGGGGGGGGGGGGGGGGGAGTCATCAGGGGTGTCAGAAGAGGTGGAAGTAGACTCCGAGTCAGTGTCGCCGGGCGCGGTAGTGACTCATAAGAATCGGAATGCGGCCAAGACTTAGTACGGGGCTCCCCTGATGGCCCTTCCGATGGGGTAGTGAAGCCATGCTGCTTCGCAAATCTCTCCAGCTGCTTAGTGATAGGCTTTAAAGCAGTCGCCAAAGCTTGCTGCACAGTTCCCGGAACCGCCTTTTCCAGGGCCTTGTTGACCGACTCCTGCACAGAAGCGTCCAGGGCCTCAACAATATTATCCTCGATGGCAGGTACCCCTACCTCCTCCTCGTACAAGGTATCATCCTCCTCATAATGCACCCAATTCTCCATGGTGGAACCAAACTTATACACGTATTTGCTCATAAGGCAACAGCCAGGAGGTATAATCCAAGGGGGGAGCCAACCCACAGCACAACAGCATCGGTGCCTAGCTCCTCAGCAACAGCTGTATAGCAATTATTACAGCCCTCAGGGCGTAGTGGAGCCAAAGAGCACAATAAGATTCAAGGAGGTGTGCTCCCTCCAGGCCCAGGTCGTTTTTTCAGCCAGCCAGGCATCAGCAGTGCTCTCCGATGAAAAACGCAGTCTAAATGAGGAAAGTGAAAGTGAAACCCGGGTTGTTTCGACGTGCGTAGCCCAAATCCTACCAAAACAGCCCAATTGGGCTACGCACGTGGAAACGTGACCTAAACCTAAACTAGCAGGCTCCCGGCGTCATGGGCGTACAAGGGAAGCCTTAGCGCCAATACAATGCTGAAATTATACCCGCCGAAGGCGGGGCGGTACCGTGTGTTTTGAAACCATGAAAGAAGCGCTCACGCGCTGACCGGGGCATTGACGAGGCGGCCGAGTGCCGCGTCTACTCGTCTTTTTAAATTAACACGCCTTCGCGCCTCGGACCGCTTCGTTGTCCGAATGCCCCCAACACCTCTCCGCACTCTGCGAGGGCCACGGAGCGCCAATGCGCGTTGTGCAATCAGGGCGCACACGCCTACGCTACCGCTGCAAAAAACGGCTGTCACATGGGAATACAATCACTACGATATCAAAATCACAATCAATAATCCCATCACAAAGTAATAATCGGAGCTCTCAACTTAACTGTCTGCGTGAGCAGCAAAGAAAGAGGACTGGTTCCGGTGTTACTGGCTCTTATGGGGCCCTGCAGGAAGTGATGTATTGTATGCATCATGGGAAATGTAGTTTGTTTTGCATAAAGAAAAGTTTTCATTGGCTGCTGTGAGTAGCAATAAATAGAAAGAGAAGCATAATACTAAGCCTCCGGTCCTGTAATAGAATTCAAATGCCGCGGCTGATGGCACACATTCAAATGCCGCCGAGAGTAACGGCAAATTTTAGAATAATAGTTAATGACTCACCAAAATTCCGCAAATTGCTGCCTGGAGGAACGGTTTTACTGCCGTATAACAGGAAGCACAATTAAACTTGCCAATTGCGCAATAGTCGCCGACGGTCTCGATTATGCTGATGAAAATAAAACGAGATGTGCAAGTAAACGCTACACACATGAACACCCTTCGTGGAGCACATGCCTTTGTTAAATTGATGTGTACCGATGACTAATATATTAATACCATAACAGTCTCAGAAAGTTGCAAATGAAGTTATGTATAAATATTTAAATACACTTCCAAACTCTGTTGGGTTGCAACTCACTCTGCACAAGAAACACAAGGCAGAGTAGTCGCTGTGGGAACAACATGTAATTCTTTGAGCTGCATTTGAAATCGAATTAGAGTAGATACAGCTAAAGAAAAGCCTTGAACAGCCTTAAGTTGTAGTTTGAACAGACGCTGTAGGGACAGCTAGAACAGACCTTTTGAGATACTGTGGGGACAGCAGGCAGATACTTGAGCTGCGTAGAAACTGGAACTGGCGCTATTGCGTTGAGGGCGACCGGTGGGAGGTCACTGGTGGGGCTGATGTGTTGCCCGTAGATAAGTAAGTGCTGCTGTAGATACAGGAGTTGCTTTATCTTGAGAATAGGTACTCCAAATGTCCTCAGAGGTAGCAGAAGGTTCTTAGGTTCAACTCGTCGCCATAAAATTGTAGTAATCAGGTCCAGGCTGATTGTGAGGTTTCAAGAGGAATTATTAATGTTGGTTACAAGATCAGTAATACAGTAGTAGTCAACCCCACCAAGAGCAGCCAGCAAGGCGCTCAGCCCTTCTCCAACTGTGTAATTCCTACACCAACATTCTATGTTACATCATCTCTAGAGTGTTCCACTGGTGGAGCAGTGGGTGACATATAAAGCATAATAACCAAGATACTACACAATTCAAAACAGCTTTTTAAACAAGCATTTGCAATGCAATAGGTCTCGCATTTATACGAGTTTAAGCTATTGGTATTGTAAATGACAATGCATTTTGAGAGCACACTGCCTAGCACAGGATTTGTACGTCCGGTACAAAAGTCTATGTATAGACCAACTCAGAAGGTTAGAATGTTCCCATGCATTGGATGTGAGTGGTGGTGTGATGTGAAATTAACATATTTCCCCTTTGTTTCTGCTTGCTTCACGTGAGTGTTGGTCGATGGTTACCTGCCACAGAGAACGAGGCAAACGGGAAAGCAAGATGTCGACAAATAGGGCAATTGTGTAAAACATTAAAAATAAAAAATAAAACAGAACTGACATGCTCGTAGAAAACCCAATATCTGAATTAGACTGCATTCCCCAAGGTGCCAACAAGTGTAATAATCAGTTTCAACGCCACAAAGTGTCATTAAAAACAATATAAACACAGGTACAAAGCGGAAACGAACCACAGCTTGCGAGAGTAAATAGCGTAAATTGTAAGAAACTGACAGCTCTGTGTACCGCAAAGGTAAAGATGCAAATACAGATCCTGGAGTTTGTTTATTTGATTGCCTTTTGTGTATTGTTGTATGACGCAGAGACATTTCCTTTCGCTCTTATGAAATGCGGTGGTTTTGCAGTGTTTTGTCAGCTTGTCCTTTTGTAAACACAGATGGCTGGGCTGAAATGGCGGGTGGGTTGTGGAGACCCCGGGACCCTCAGTGGGTGAATGTGCTAGCTGCTGGATCGATATCTGGAGCGCTAAAGGTCAAAGTGCGTGCTTCGACTCCGCCTTTTGGTGAACATAAACTCATCTCTGCGTTTCAGACAGTTATACCAACAGCAGTGACTAGGCAATTATGTTTTTAAGGTAGCTCGGTGTATTACTGCACCTACCGCAGAGGTTTGAATATATACCTTACGTGCCACAGGTTTAAATAGTGACGGGCCAAGTCAGTATTTAATCTTTTCGATGTGTAATGAAAGCCATTACGTAGGATAATACTAACAGGTTTTATCAATAAGCGCAAAGAAGCAGTTCAATGTGCACTTTCTAATAGAAATTAAATAATAAATGTAAGTTAACACCAGCACCAGCTAAACAAAGCGGCACCTTTCATGGCGCTATAAAACCACGCTCTGCACATTGGCCCCTCCATGCCACGGAGAGGGAAACAGCTACTTGGTGGGCGCCCTTTTGCCTGTCTAGCATGAGCCGCCGTCTGGCCGGGGTTGACATGGGGCCCCTGCTCTTTTTGCGGCTTCCTGTTATCGCTGCTGTTGGGGGATGAGGGGAAGGTGTGACAACCTGAACAAGGGCTTAAAATAAATAATAACCAGCCGCTTCCAGGGGAGCCTGTCCGCGCTCTGCCTGAGCTAGCAGCAGACCCTCCTACTTCACACCAAACAAGCATGGAGTAAACAAGTAGAAAAAAAATTGTGAGCCACTCTTTTTTTCCATTTTTTTTTCCTTTTGCATTAATCTCGACCCATGCTTTACTTTTAACCATGTTAAAGTAAAGCGCGGGTGCCGCTATTGCTGCAAAAGTAAAGAAATAGAAAAATATATATTTCTTTACTTTTTCAACAATCGCAGCACCCGCGCTTTAGCTTAACATGGCTAAAGGTGAAGCGAAGGGGCCGCCAACGTGAAAAAAAAGTTAATAATTAGAAAAACAAGAGTGGCAGCTAAAGTGAAAGCGACCGTGCTACAAATAAAAAAAAAAGTGCTCACCGATTAATTAAAGGAGACCGTGTAACGCAGTAAGTAAACAATCGAGTCCGGATGGGCGGCCCCAAAAGGAGACAGGGCGGTAACAAAGAAGCCTCGTTTCCAACCACACGCCAAAGTTTAACAGAAACGATGACGCCAGCCAATCAGAATGATGGGCGGGGCTTAAACTCCACTTCTGATATTTCCTCGATTACAATAAGCCTCGCAGAGCGAGCAGCGCATGCGTGCTGCAACGCAGGTCTGCGAGATCTAAAAAGGGGAGACCTGTAGCAAAACCAGGAAGTGTTTACAATGAAGCCGTGTGAAGTGATTTGTACCCTTGTCTGGATGTGTGCAGGTGAACAGTGGGAGAAGGGCGCCAACAGGAGTAGGTGCAATGCCTGCACGGCTGCACCACTGTTCTTGGTAGCATTACCCAGTGTCTGCCCTGCACCCCAGGCCTCTCTGCGCTGCAGCCACAGACCCCAGGGAAGCCAGTCCTCCCATGCGGAGCCCAGTCTATGAACTTTATCCACTTGTCATTATAAGTAACCTGAGGTGGGAAGAGAAATCCGACCCCAGCCCGCCCCTTCTACAGCAGATGGAGCAGCTGTGCTGAGGCCCTGCAGCTTCACCCAAACTGACATCTGGAGGAGGCAGGACTCCAGGGGGCGCTGGTTGCTCATAAAATGCCAAGAACGTGCTGGCAAGCAATGGAGCTGCTCTCCGTTTATGAGTACTAGAAACAGGAGTGACTATCACTTTATACTACATCAGAAGGATGAAAGGGCAAGTTGACACGACCTGAATTCAGAATTGTAACTGCAGATCACATGCAGGCCAGGAGCAGCGGTTTAACTCGTTGACCAAGCTTGGTATTAAAATTAGCAACAAATTGTCAGCTTGTTGCAGTTATCCCTCGGAGGAGGGAACTGGTATCAGCAAAGGGCTTCAGGGGAGAAGAGATTACAATATGTGCCCAGAATCACAGGACATTCAGCCGAAGCCGGGATACGAACCCAGCTCCATATACAAAATGATCCATTCCGTGATTTAGAAATTCAGCCATGCCTTTCTCATAAGGCCCATCACCCTGTACTAATTACATTTATTAATGTTTTAATTATGTGTATTTTTCTTTTCTTCATAGCGGCTCAGGTTGGAAGTGTTGAGAAACAAGATAATACCACCCAGCGCTACAAAATGCGGCCCCTTGAACGTACAGTAGAAGCTGGAAGGAGTGGCGCGGACGACTTCCTAACTTACTTAAATGTATTTTTAGGTCGAGGACTACCGGTCTGCCGAAGGCAGAACCGGAAATCGGAGATTTAATGTTTACTAGAGTGGCTATTTAGCCCGCCTCTCTTTTTGCTTCTCCTCCATTGGCTGGCTTCCTAAACGGAGGGCAGCCATTGGAGGAGAGAGCCGTCCCTCCAAATAGGCTCCGTCTTTTTCAGATTCGGGGGCGTGTTCCGTGCTGTTCTTTCCACTTTTTAGCCACGCCCTTTTTCGAACAGCAGGAACACGCCCCCGAATCCGAAAAAGTTTGGAAGCTCCCATCCGCCATTTTTTATCGATCGTCTGGCCGTGAGGATCTTCTTGCTGTTGCTTTCTCACGCTGCCCTGCCTAGTTAGGCCCTGTATCTTAATTAGTAACCACGTTTCACCTTTCCATCTACTACTCGTGTGTCGCCCCTGCGCTGCGTCCTCCTCGCTGCCCTGCACACCGGGTTTTCACGCCGTGCCTTTTGTTTGCGGTGAGTGTAGTTTCTTTTGGGCACTAAAGACCCCCTCCCCCCCCATGCATCTCGTACAAGGTGCAGCATTGAATAGTCATCCCTATTTCGCCCCGGGCTCTCCCGGTTTAGCCGTGTGGCTGCTGGCAACGGGCTGTGGGTGTTCCTTCCTCCCTCCCTCCTAGCGGCAGGGGAGGAGTGCGCAGGACTCCGTGATTGTTTAAGCTCACCCTGGCATTCCCTTCTGCAGCTGCGGGGAGATTGCGTAGGACCAGCTCCTAGCGCCCTACCTCCCGGACGCGCACACCGGCAGCATGTCCGGCATGATCCGTATCGTTATTGAGGGCCCCGGACCCTGGGGCTTCAGGCTCGTCGGTGGGAAGGACTTTGACCAGCCTCTCACCATCTCCAGGGTGACTCCTGGAAGTAAAGCAGCGTTATCTAATGTTTGTATTGGAGATGTGGTTGTCGCCATTGACGGAAAACATACGGAACATATGACCCATTTAGAAGCACAGAACAAAATTAAAGGTTGCATAGACGAGATAACCCTCACTGTTAACAGGGCTGAATCGAAAATTTGGAATCCACTTGTGACAGAAGATGGAAAAGCGCATCCATACAAGATGAATCTATCAGCTCAACAACAGGATTTAAAACAAATAGGAAGTGCACATAACCGAAGCGCTATGCCGTTCACTGCTGCCACTGCTTCCAGCTCATCCCCCAAAGTGATAACTGCACAGTACAACAATCCGGCAGGACTTTACTCCTCCGAGAACATCCAGACCTTCAACAGTGCCATGGAGTCCAAGACGGCAGCCGTTGCGCAGGAGCCAAGCAAAGCCTCTGAACAGGAGCCGCCTGCCAGTACTCGAGTGATCGACAAAGAGTCTGAGGTGTACAAGATGCTACAAGAGAACCAGGAGACCGACGAGCCACCCCGTCAATCTGCTTCTTTCAGGGTATTACAGGAAATCTTGGAATTGGAAGAAAAAGATGAAGCGACTACTTGTTTAGTATTACTAAAATTTGACACTTCAGACAGCAGTTTCAGCAGAGAGGACAAAGAAGGAATGGGCATGGAATCCAAATACAGAAACTGAAACTTCTCTATCAAGGGGAAACATCACTGCCAAAGTTCAGAGCTTGTGAAAAAGCGACCAGCGAAATCACTTGCTAGTTAATGTTCGGGGGGGGGGGGGGGCTAAGCAAAAATTTCGGGGGGGGCTGAATCTTTAAACAGTAGGCAGAGTGGTGCTGATTTCGGGGGTGGGGGGGCTGAATCTAGGCAGAGTGCAGCTGCGGGGGTTCTTAGAAGGGGTGAACCAACAGCGAGGCCTCATTAACATGCAAATGGTCTTTTTAAAGACCTGTGAAGTGCTCGGGCGCGGCTTTGTGTCTGCCCGGGAAGCGGTCTCATCCCGGGCTGCCACACACGACGGGGGGGGCTGAAGCCCTTTGAGTTCAATGGGTGTTGCGCGCCTGATCACAGGTAAATGCGGGAGAGAACGGGGTTGTTGAGCAGGGCTGGGCTGGCTTGCCCGGGCATCGGGCGTTTCCTGTAGCAAAAGTGCTTCACAGTTAACCTCCCCCATGACCCTCCAGCTGGTCCAACATAATTGCCAGGCCTACTTTGGGGTTCCATTTCGGCCCTGTTGTTGAGTATCCTACCCAGGGCTTTAAGTGGGATAAAAAAAAATGGGTGGGGGTGGGGGGCGGTGTTGCGCGGGGTCTATACGACTTGTATTTTGCTGTCTCTTTTGTCATTGCATCCAGGCATAATGATACAACAAGTAACATGATACCTACAACAAGTTAGGACTATTGGCTTTGTCAATCGTTGTTAGTTGCATAAGATAAATTAGCAGTAACTGTGGCTTGTATATAATATTGAAAAAGCATCCACTTGAAGCCCTAGTGACACCACGACAATGTTACTGCTCCTGAGTTTCAAAAAGAGACAACAATATAATCATGCAGTGGCTGAACTCGACAGATTAAGAAATATATCCCAAATTATATATAACAGTCGGTAGACGCATGCCTCTACAGTGTTCTCTTATATTTTGAAACCAGAATTGGTCAAGTTCGTATCCTTTCAAAGTTCCCTTTTCAAACAATCATTATCAACGCCAAGTCTGGCCCTGGCACGGTAGTGCGATTTTTGTTTAGTATTACTAAAATTTGACACTTCAGACAGCAGTTTCAGCAGAGAGGACAAAGAAGGAATGGGCATGGAATCCAAATACAGAAACTGAAACTTCTCTATCAAGGGGAAACATCACTGCCAAAGTTCAGAGCTTGTGAAAAAGCGACCAGCGAAATCACTTGCTAGTTAATGTTCGGGGGGGGCTAAGCAAAAATTTCGGGGGGGGGGCTGAATCTTTAAACAGTAGGCAGAGTGGTGCTGATTTCGGGGGTGGGGGGGCTGAATCTAGGCAGAGTGCAGCTGCGGTTGTCTTAGAAGGGGTGAACCAACAGCGAGGCCTCATTAACATGCAAATGGTCTTTTAAAAGACCTGTGAGTGCTCGGGCGCGGCTTTGTGTCTGCCCGGGAAGCGGTCTCATCCCGGGCTGCCACACACGACGGGGGGGGCTGAAGCCCTTTGAGTTCAATGGGTGTTGCGCGCCTGATCACAGGTAAATGCGGGAGAGAACGGGGTTGTTGAGCAGGACAGGGCTGGCTTGCCCGGGCATCGGGCGTTTCCTGTAGCAAAAGTGCTTCACAGTTAACCTCCCCCATGACCCTCCAGCTGGTCCGACATAATTGCCAGGCCTACTTTGGGGTTCCAGTTCGGCCCTGTTGTTGAGTATCCTACCCAGGGCTTTAAGTGGGATAAAAACCCCGCACATCTGTATGTTCTGTATCCAAACCCTCTATGTCTTCACCTTTCTGTCTCCCCCATTGCACCATCCATCCATTCACCTACCCCTCTACTCATCCACTCATTCATCCATCCATCCATCAACTCTCCTACCCGCCCACCACCCACCCACCCATCCATCCATCCATCCACCCATCCATCCATTCTCCCATCCATCCATCCATCCAGCCATCGTTCTTCCCATCTACCTACTCATCCATCACCCTTCTGTCTACTTCACCTTGCTTCCACCCATCCTTCTGCCCTCCTGTTCAAGCCTTGTTCTCCTTTTTTCTTTTACGAGGTATCTGCCTCTCCCTTCATGTCCCCCCCCACACTTTTGGCCCTTATTTGTTATTTCCTTCCACCTGTCGGTCTCTCTCCATGCATATGTATCTCTCTATCCTGTCACCTTGATTTCCATCCACACATTCATTCATGTCTCTAAGTCACTTCCCCTCTCTCTCTCACGAATCTCTTTTCTTCCATGCATCTCTTCGCCCTTCTTTTCATCCCTCTATCTTCTATTTCCTTTGCCCATCTCTCTGTCCGCCCCTCAGCTATCTCTTTCCTTCTGGACACCCTCCTTCCTGTTTCTCTCTCCTTCATCCCATCTCTCCTCCAATCTCCAATCTTCCTCTATCCTCCACCCTTTTCTGTTTACTTATATCCATCTGATCTCTTTATCTATCTTCAGCTAATGCCAATAGAAATGACAATGCCATTTATTTAGGGATACAAAAATGATAAAAAAATAATGAGCAATACCAATAGCTCTACCTATAATATTGCCGAGACCATTGCATTGTAAATGCTTGTTTATTCTTTCGGCCTCAGAAAAAGCTCATTTGTACCATGGATTTCGAAGACCCTTCCGTTTTTAGCTTTAGTGTGCCCGGTCGCAGCACGTAAAACGCTTTCACTTTCTGGGGCATATGTTTAAAGGAATGATTTCTGCACTCCACGTCATATCAAAGCACACATGATGCGCAGACCTCTTCCTATAGACACAAAGAGGCGGCACCGCCTCATCACACCACCCAAAATATTATTCCCTAGCCCCCTCACGCCACCACAGCGTCCGAGCAGGGACTGGTAACTGTGCCGCTGACCGCGGCCCCCGCAGGGGGCCACTCGGCGGTCGGCGCCTTAGTGGCCCCGGGGCCCCGGTCACCCCTCCCCACTCCCTCCTTCGGGGGGGGCGGGGGCAGGGATCCTGATTGTTGCCCCCCCTCTGTGTCGGGGGCCGGAAGTGACGCGCAAGGCGCGTCACTTCCGGGCCCAGGTGTGAGGGGAAGGCTATTTAGCCTTCCCCCACCCTCACTGGCGACCTCTTTGTCGCCCGTTTGGGCTTTATTCGCCATGAGATGATTCGGGGGAATGTAAAGGGGTACTTCGACTTGAATGGAGTACACCTCTCCCAAATAGGCATGGACCTGTTGTATTGGATTTAAGCGAAGCAGGTAAAGAGCTAGGTTGGTGGGGGGCCCTGGCTGCGACGGTTAGCCGCCTCCAGGGCTGTGGCGGAGTTACAGGGCGATCTGGAAGCAGGCCGGTACAAAGGGTACCTCTGCGCGGCACCACGTGGTGCCTGAGCCAAAACGAGGAGCCTCCAGAGAGGTCCCGGAAGCCGGTCGGCGCCCCGCTAGGCCTGCGGGCGGTTGTGGGCCTGAACAACCGGGGGCTTGCTATGCGACGCTCCGCCCCGAGAGGGGGGGTGTGAGTAGAATTTCAACGGCACGTGATCGAAAAAAGAATCACTTGGGGGGCAGCACTTGCGGGTCGTTCCCGTGCTGCCCGGCTCATCAGGCGGGGCAGGTGAAGTAGATGGCCGCCTGCCCTTGGATCGCCCGTAAGATAACCCACCTATTACATATCCTGGAATTATGTAATAAATCCTGCAGCATTTGTTACCCATTTACAACTGTTTCTTGTGTCTTCTTTGGGTAACCTAATTTGGGGGAGGGGGAAAGCGGGGTGCCCCTGGGGGTACTATGCTCTGTGGTGGTAACTGTCTCGGAAGCTTTAACCTGATTTACTGACCTAAGAGCCCGATGTCGAGATGTGTAACTTGTAGGTCACGGGTTCGGTCCTGCAGATGAATAAATGTAGTACTACTTTTTAAGTGGCACTACGAATAACAAAAATGTTATACCAAACGCTGTGAGATAAACAGAATCATAGAATGAAAACATCATTTATTTCAAATGAAGGTTGAAAAAAAAAGATGAAAATATAATTTATTTGAAACAAATAAGGAAACCCCTACATTTTAAATCCAGTTAAAAGTCCGTGCCCGCCCAGCAGCGACGTAAGCAGAATCCTGTGAATGGAACTCTTGTGACATCATCGGCCCTCCAATGTGATGTCACGAGGTCCAGGCTACCTGCAGAGGGGAGGCCTCGGCCGCAACAGAGACTAAAGGAGAGACCGCTGTTGGAAAGAATGTCGGGTAGGATAGGATCTTCTTTCAGGTGCAGATCAGGATCATTTTTGAGACTAAATAATTGGCTTCTCTTAAGATATTGGACTAACCCCGTGCCTTGCCTGCCCACCCCTCTTTAAACTGAAACACATGGCATCACCCAGAAAGGGGTGATGTATGATGACACGATGAAAAGTCTCCATTGTGACGCGTCCTCGGTATAAAAGGCTGGTAACCAAGCGGCTGCGGCATTCACTGCAGGTCACCGGACGGAGAGGACACTACTGGCGGCTGCAGCTGGTGACAGTGGGATGCGGAGCTGCAGGGGCCTAGCAGGCTCCAAGCGAGAAGGGGGCAGGGCCAGGGTGTGTCTAAGGGGGCAAGGTGAGTAAATGAACCAAACGAAAAGTGAACTGAAAACTCAACTTGAAAACAAAGTGAAAACGAACTTGAAACTGACGTGAAATTCCAACTCCCTTCCCTTCCACTCCCTTCCCTTTCCCTCTCGTTCCATCCTTTCCCACCAGCTTATCTGCCCTTCACCCTTGTCTTCTCTCCCTTCCAATCGCTTGAGAGACCCCTTCATTTTCGTTCCTCTGTCTTATGTTCTTTCCGTTTTCTTTTGCATTTTGTTTTTTTAACTTTGTTTTTTTTCTTTTTCTTTTCTTTTTCCTTTTCTTCCCCTTCCATGTCTCACCGTTCACCTTGTATCTTCTTCTCCCTTCCCTCCTTATCTATCTTTTCTACTGTCTTTTCATTCCCTTTTTCATTCCATTCCCTTATTTCCCCATCTCCTCTCCCCTCCCTTTCTTTCCATTGATTCCTTTTTTTCCTTCCTCTTCCATCTCCGCCTCTATCCTCTCTATTTCCTTCTTGATCCCCTTCCTTTCCTTTTCCCTTCAGCCCATCTTCCTTTCCTTTCCATTCCATTTTTCTTTTTACTTCCCCATCTTTTTTTCTCATTACCCCTTCCCTTCCATTTCCATCCCTTCCCTCTTACCCTTCCCTCTCCTCTCCTCTCCTCTCTTCTCCACTTCCCTTCTCTTCCCTTCCCTTCCCTTCCCTTCCCTCTACTTCTCTTCTGTTCCCTTCCCTCCTCTTCCCTGCCCTCTCCATCCCCTCTCCCCTCCTCTCACTTCCCTTTCTCTTCTCTCCCTTACTGTTGTCTCTCCAGTCCCTTCCTCTCTTCCCCCTTCCCTCCACTTCCACTCTCCCTTTTCTCCACTTCCCCTCTACCTTCCCTCCCTTCCTCTGCCCCTCTCCCTTTCTTTACTCTCCCTTCCCCTTGTCTCTCCCTTCCTTTCTTCCCTCCGTTCCCTATGCTTCCCCTCTCCCTTCCCTACCCTTCGTCTCTCCCTTCCTCTTTCCCATCCCTCCCCTTCATCTCTCCCTCGCCTTTCCATCTCTCCCTTCCCTCCCCTGCCTCCCTTACCCACTTTTCCCTTCAATTCACTGTCTCTCTTCCCCCTCATCGCCCTTCCCTCCCCTTGCCTCTCCTTCCTCTTTCCCTTCCCATCATCTCCCTTCCCTCCCCTTAGTCTCCATTCCCTTCCCATACCCTCTTCTCCCTTCCATTCCCAGTGTCTCCCTTCCCTTCTATTCTCTCCACCTTCCCCCATCTCACTTTCCTTCCCTTCCCCTCCCCTCTCCATACTTCCCCTCACCTAACCTTTATCCCCATTCCTCCCTTCACCTCCCACTCCCCTTTCCCTCTCTACCTTCCACTACCTTCCCCTCATCTCCCTTACCTCCCCTCCCCTTCTCATCTCCCCTACCTCTCCTTGTCTCCCTTTCATCCTCCCTTCCTCTGCCCCTTTTCTCTCCTTCCACACTCCTTCCCTCCTCTCACCTCTATTTCCCCCCTTTCCCTCTCCCTTCCTCTCTCCCTTCCCTCCCCCGCTCCCCTTCCTGTTTCCCTTCCTCTCTTATCTCCCTTCTCTCACTTTCTCCTCATCTCTCCCTTTCCTCCTCTCTTCCCTCTCGCTTGCCCCGTCTATCATCCCCCTCTGTCCTCTTTCCTCCCCATCACCTCTCCCTTGCCCTCTTCTCTCCCTTCCCCATCTCTCTCCAACTTTTTCCCTCACCCTTTTCTCCCCTTCCTCTCTACCTTCCAATTCCCCTCTCTCCCTCCTCTGACCCTTCTCTTCCCCTCTCCCTCCTCTTCCCCACATTTACCTTCCGTCCCTTTCCCCTGGTCTCCCCTTCCCTTCCCTTCATCTCCCTTCCCTCCCCTTTCTCTATCCCTTCCCTCCCCTTCCTCCATCCCTTCTCCCCATTTTCCCTTTCCTTTCCCTCCCCTCCCTTCCTTCCCCTTCCTCTCAACTCCCTTCTGCCCCTCTTTCCCCTCTCACTTTCCTCCACTTCCCCATCCTCTTCCCTTCCCCTTCGCTTCTACCCTTTACCACCACTTCACCGTATATCCATTCCCTTCCCTTCATCTTCCCTCACCCCCTTACTCTATCCTTACATTTCTCTATCCCTCCCTTTCCCACCCTTTCCCCTATTTTTCCCCTTATCTCCCTTTCCCTCCCCTTTCTGTTCCCTCCCCTTGCGATCTTCCTTCCCATCTCTCTTCCCCATTCCCCTGGTCCCCCTTCCCTCCCCTTACCCTTACCCTGGACTCCTGTCGCTCTCTTCTCCCTTCACTTCTCCTCATCTCCCTTCTCTCCCCTTCCCTTCTCCATTCTTTTCCCTCACATTACTCCCCTTTCCTCCTCTCACCTCTCCTTACCCTTCCCCTCATCTCCTTCCCGCCCCTTCTCATCTCCCCTCCTCTTCCCCTTTTTTCTCTTTTCCCACCCCTTCCCTCCTTTCACCTCCCTTTTTCTCCACTTCCCCTCTCCCTTCCTCTCATCTCTCTCTTCCCTCCCCCTCCCTGGCTCCCCTTGCCCTCTTCTCTCCCTTCCCCATCTCTCTAATTCTTCTTCCCTCCCCCTTTTCCTCTTCCTCTCTACCTTCCTTCCCTCCTTCCCCTCTCCCCCTCCTCTGTCCTTTCCCTACCCTCCCCCTCACCTCACCCCCTTTCATTCTCTTCCTCTCATTTCTATGCTGTCTCTTTCCCATGGTCTTCCCTTCCCTCATCTCCCTTTTCTTCCCTTCATCTCCCTTCCCTCCCCTTTATCCCTTCCCTCCCCTTCCTCTATCCCGTCCCTCCCCTTCCCCTCTCCCTTCGTTCCCCTCCTTCGTCTTCCCCTCATCTCCCTTCTGCCCCCTCTTTCCCCTTCCGTTTCTCTCCGCCTCACTTTCCTCCCTTTCCCCATCCCCTTTCCCTTCTCCCCTTCCCTCCACTTCCCCTTATCTTCCTCCACTCCCCTTCCTCTATCCTTTCCATACCCTTCCTCTATCCCCCCTTCCTCTCCCTTCCCCTATCTCTCCCTTTTATCTCCCTTCCCTACTTCCCCTTTCCCCCTCTCCCTACCCTTCACCTCTTATCTCCCTTTCCTTCCCCTCTCCCGTCTGTTCCCTCCCCTTGCACTCTTTCTTCCAATCTCCCTTCACCTGCTCCCCCTTCCCTCCCATTACCCTGGACTCCCTTCCCCTCCTGCTCTCTCCTCCCTCCACTTCCCCTCATCTCCCTTCTCTCTCCTTCCCCTCTCCATTATTTTCCCTCACCTTACCTTTATCCCCCTTTACTCCCCCCACCTCTTTCTTACCCATCCTCTGGTCTCCCTTCCCTCATCTCCTTCCCTTCCCCTCTCTTCGCCTTTTCTTCTCTCCATTCCACCCCTTCCCCTCAGTTCCCTTTCCTCCCATTCCCCTCATCTCCCTCCCCTTCTCATATCCTCTCCCTCTAATTGTCTCCACTTCGTCCTTCCTTCCTCTTTTCCCTTTCTCTCCTTTCCCACTCCCTTCCCTCCTTTCAGCTGTCCTTTTCCTCCCCTTCCCCTTTCCCTTCTTCTCTCCTCTCCCTTCCCTCCCCTCCCTTACTCCCCTTCCAGTCTCCCTTCCTCTCTTCTCTCCCTTCCGTCCCTTTCCTGTCATCTCCCTTTCCTACTCTCTTCCCTCTCACTTGACTCCCAATCCTCTATCCCTTCCCTTCTCCCACCCCCTTCTGTGCTCTTCCCTCCCCATCACCTCTTCCTTGCCCTCTTCTCTCCCTTCCCCATCTCCCTCCAACACTTCTTCTGTTTCCCTTTTCTCCCCATCCTCTCTTTCTTCCTTCCCTCCTCCTCTGTCCAATCCCTACCCTTCCCTTCCCTTCTCCTCTCCCGTCCCTCCTCTTCCTTTCATTTTCCTCAAGACCCTTTCCACTGGTCTCTTCTCCCTGTCACCTCCCCTCCCATCATCCTCCTCCCCTCCCCCTTTACACTTCTCCTTCCTCTATCCCTTCTCTCCCATTCCCCTTTTCTTCCTTTCCACTTTCCCTCATCTCCTTTCCCCCCTTTCTCTATTCCTTCTCTCCTTTTCCCCTCTCCCTTCCTTCCCCTTCCCCTCAACTCCCTTCTGCCCCTCTTTCCCCTTCCCGTTCCCCTCTCCCTCTCACTTTCCTCCCCTATCCCCTTCGCTTCTACTCTTTCCCACCACTTCACCTCATCTCCATTCCCTTCCCTTCATCTTCCCTCACCCACTTACTCTATCCTTTCATTTCTCTATCCCTCCCTTTCCCATCCTTTCTCCCTTGCCCTCTCACTCTCCTATTTTTCCCCTTATCTCCCTCCTCCCCTTTCTGTTTCCTCCCCTTGCGCTCTTCCTTCCCATCTCCCTTCTCCCATTCCCCTGGTCTTCCTTCCCGTTCCCCTGGTCTCCCTTCGCCTTCCCTTATGCTCTCTTCTCCCTTCACTTCCCCTCATCTCCCTTCTCTCCCCTTCCCCATTCTTTTCCCTCACCTTACTCCCCTTTCCTCCCCTCACCTCTCCCTACCCTTCCCCTAATCCCCTTCCTGTCCCTCCCCTTCTCATCTCCCTTCCCCTTCCTCTTCCCCTTTTTTCTCTTTTCCCACCCCTTCCCTCCTTTCACCTCCCCTTTTCTCCACTTCCCCTCTCCCTTCCTCTCATCTCTCTTCCCTCCCCCTCCCTTGCTCCCCTTCCCGTCTCCCTTGCCCTCTTCTCTCCCTTCCCCTTCCCCATCTCCCTCTAACTCTTCTTCCCTCCCCCTTTTTCCTCTTCCTCTCTACCTTCCTTCCCTCCTTCCCTTCTCCCCATCCTCTGTCCTTTCCCTACCCTCCCCTTCCCCTCACCCCCCTTTCCTTCTTTTTCCATAATTTCTATTATGTCTCTTTCCCCTGGTCTTCCCTTCCCTCATCTCATCTCCCCTTTCTTCCCTTCATCTCCCTTCCCTCCCCTTTATCCCTTTCCCCCCTTCCTCTATCCCTTCCCTCCCCCTTCTTTCCCCTCCTTCGTCTTCACCTCATCTCCCTTCTGCCCCCTCTTTCCCTTCTGTTTCTCTCCCCCCTCCCTTTCCCCATCCCCTTCTCCCCTCCACTTCCCCTTATCTTCCTTCACTCCCCTTCCTCTATCCTTTCCTTACTCTTCCTCTATCCCTCCCTTTCCTCTCCCTTCCCCTCCCTTTTATCTCCCTTCCCTACTTCCCCTTTCCCTCTATCCCTACCCTTCCCCCCTTATCTCCCTTTCCTTCCCCTCTCCTGTCTGTTCCTACCCTTGTACTCTTTCTTCCCATCTCCCTTCCCCTGCTCCCCCTTCCCTCCCATCACCTTGGACTCCCTTCCCCTCCTGCTCTCTCCTCCCTCCACTTCCCCTCATCTCCCTTCTCTCTCTTCCCCTCTCCATTATTTTCCCTCACCATACCTTTATCCCCCTTTACTCCCCTCACCTCTTCCTTACCCATCGTCTGGTCTCCCTTCCCTCATCTCCTTCCCTTCCCCTTTCTTCGCCTTTTCTTCGCTCCCTTCCACCCCTTACCTTCATTTCCCTTTGCTCCCATTCCCCTCATATTCCCCCCTTCTCATCTCCTCTCCCTCTCATTGTCTCCCTTTCATCCTCCCTTCCTCTTCTCT
The DNA here is from genome assembly GCF_964204655.1 of Triturus cristatus. NCBI lineage: Eukaryota > Metazoa > Chordata > Amphibia > Caudata > Salamandridae > Triturus > Triturus cristatus. The sequence continues at coordinate 1,400,930,270 of NC_140589.1, forward strand.
TCTCTCCTTTCCCACTCCCTTCCCTCCTTTCATCTGTCTTTTTCCTCCCCTGACCCTCTCCCTTCTTCTCTCCTCTCCTCCTACCTTGCTCCCCTTCCTGTCTCCCTCCTCTCTTCTCTCCCTTCTCTCACTTTCCTGTCATTTCCCTTTCCTACACTCTTCCCTCTCACTTGACTCCTCGTCCTCTATCCCTTCCCTTCTCCCACCCCCTTCTGTGCTCTTCCCTCCCCATCACCTCTCCCTTGCCCTCTTCTCTCCCTTCCCCATCTCCCTCCAACTCTTCTTCTGTTTCCCCTTCCTCCCCATCCTCTCGTCCTTACTTCCCTCCTCCTCTGTCCATTCCCTACCCTTCCCCTCCATTCCCCTCTCCCGTCCCTCCTCTTCCTTTCATTTTCCCTTCCCTTCTCTGCCCCTCATTTCCATGCTGTCCCTTTCCCTCCTCTCCCTTTTCTTCCCTTCATCTCCGATCCCTCCACTTTATCCCTTTCCTCCCCTTCTTCTATCCCTTCCCTCCCCTCCCCCTCTCCCTTCGTTCCCCTCCTTCCCCTCATCTTCCTTCTGCCCCCTTTCCCCTTCCGTTTCTCCCCCTCTCACTTTCCTCCCTTTCCCCATCCCTTTCCCCTTCTCCCTTTCCCCACACTTCCCCTTATCTTCCTTCACTCCCTTTCCTCTATCCCGCCCTTTCCTCTCCCTTCCCCTATCCCTCCCTTTTATCTCCCTTCCCTACTTCCCCTCTCTCCCTACCCTCCCCCCCTTATCTCCCTTCCCTCCCCTTGCACTCTTTCTTCCCATCTCCCTTTCCCTGCTCCCCCTTCCCTCCCATTACCCCGGACTCCCTTCCCCTTCTGCTCTCTCCTCCCTCCACTTCCCCTCATATCCCTTCTCTCTCCTTCCCCTTTCCATTATTTTCCCTCACCGTACCTTTATCCCCCTTTACTCCCCTCACCTCTTCCTTACCCTTCCTCTGGTCTCCCTTCCCTCATCTACTTCCCTTCCCCTCTCTTCCCCTTTTCTTCTCTCCCTTCCACCCCTTCCCCTCATTTCTCTTTCCTCCCATTCCCCTCATCTCCCTCCCCTTCTCATCTCACCTCCCTCTCATTGTCTCCCTTTCGTCCTCCCTTCCTCTTTTTCTTTTCTCTCCTTTCCCACTCCCTTCCCTCCTTTCACCTGTCTTTTTCCTCCCCTTCCCCTCTCCCTTCTCTCCTATCCCTTCCCTCCCCCTCCCTTGCTCCCCTTCCCGTCTCCCTTCCTCTCTTCTCTCCCTTCTCTCACTTTCCTGTCATCTCCCCTTCCTACTCCCTTCCCTCTCACTTGACTCCCCGTCCTCTATCCCTTCCCTTCTCCCACCCCCTTCTGTGCTCTTCCCTCCCCATCACCTCTCCCTTGCCCTCTTCCCTCCCTACCCCATCTTCCTCCAACTCTTCTTCTGTTTCTTTTTTCTCCCCATCCTCTCTTCCTCTCTTCATTCCCTCCTCCTCTGTCAATTCCCTAACCTTCCCTTCACCTCCTTTCCCTTCTCTTCCCCTCGCCCGCCCCTCCTCTTCCTTTCATTTTCCTCAAGACCCTTTCCCCTGCTCTCCCCTCCCTGTCACCTTCCCTCCCCTCATCTCCCCCTTTACACTTCCCATTCCTCTATCCCTTCTCTCCAATTCCTCTATTCTTCCTTTCCACTTTCCCTCATCTCCTTTCCCTCCCCTTTCTCTATTCCTTCTCTCCTTTTCCCCTCTCCCTTCCCTCCCCTCCTTGCGCCTTCCCCTCATCTCCATTCTGCCCCTTCTTTTCCCTTCCCTTCCCATTCCCCTCCCCTTTCCTTCCCATTCACCTCCCCTTTCCCTCCCTTCCACCTCCCTCCCCTTCCCCTCTCCTCCCCTTCGCTTCTTCCCCTTCCCTCCACTTCCCCTCATCTCCCTTCCATTCCCTTCATCTTCATTTACTCTTTCCTCTATCCCTCTGCTTCCTCTATCTTTTCCTTACCCTCCCTCCCTTCCCTCTCCCTTCTCTCATTTCCCCCTTTCCCGCACATCCCACCTTATCTCCCTTTCCTTCCCCTCTCTCTTCTGTTCCCTCCCCTTCCCTCATCTCTCTTTCCCTCTTCCTTCCTATCTCTCTCCCCCCTTCCCCTGGACTCCCTTCCCCCAGACTCTCTTCCACTTCTCCTCTCTCCTCCCTCCACTTTCCCTAGTCTCTCTTCTCCTCTCTCTTTGCTTCTTACCCTTCCTTACCTTTACCTCCTCTCCCCTCCCCTTCCCCTCTACTCTCCTTTGCCTTCTCCCTTCCCTCTTTTCCTTCCCTCCCATTATGTTCCTTTCCCTCCCCTTCCAATCTCCCTATCCCTTCCATTGCCATCTTCTTTCTCTTCCCTTTCCTCCCTCTCATCTCAATTCTTTCTCCTTTCCCCTCTTTTGCCCCATCTCTCCACTTCCCCTCTATTTCCTCCCCTTTTCCATTCCCTTCCCCTCATCTCTCCCTTCCATCTCCCTTCCCTCCCCCATTCTGCTTCCCTTCTCTTTTCCCATCTCCCTTCTTTGCATTCCCTTACTTCCCATTCCCCTCATTTTCTTCCCCTTCCCTTCTGTTCCCCTCCTCTTTTTGAGGTCTCGCCTAGCGTTGCTGTGCACATGCCCAGCTCGCTCTGCGAGAGTATTGCCGATGAGTACTTTGAGAAAAGGGCTTGAAGCCCCGCCCCTTATTCCCATTGGCTTGCGTCACCGTTTATGTTAAACGGTGGGCTGCCATTGGAAATAAGGTTTCTAGGGTGCTTCCTTTTCGCTTTTTGGGCCGGCCCATCCGGACTGGCTTGCCTGCATTACGGCTGTCGTGACTAAGTTTCTTATCAGAAGCTTCGTCATGCTGCCTTGCACGCGCCGATTGGGTGCTGCGAGAACGCTCTTCATATGGTAACAGGCTTGTTTTAGTAGAATTTCCGCATCTTTGGGTGTCCTTCCAAGGTGTCTGGTACGTCAGAGTGCACCTCCAATTCCTCACATACCATTGCATGTTAATGGGCTGAGGCCTGCTAAGACCATCCATCCTCTCCGAATGGCCCCTAATTTACCGCTCTGCCACTTTCATAGCATCCGCACATACATGACCGCATTTTGTAACGCCCATCCATGCACCCCCAAAGCCACCCGATTATACCTATCCTCCCCAAGTGCACATCCACTCGAGCCCAATGCTCCACTCCCGCTGCTATACGAACCCTGCACACGCGACCCCCGCCCGCAGGACTGTGTTCCCTTAGAGTGCCTACAACGTCCCTCGCCACCCCACCAAAACAAAATACTCCCATTCAACCATACCCAAACCTCAGTGGCTCTTTCCCTGTCTTCACCTGCCCTACGGGGCCCAGGTAGAGGGGTGCACTCACACCCCTCCCCCTTAGAGGCCCAGCCTTTGCTACACCGCATGTCCCACCTGCTGGTAGTTTCCCAGACCGCGTCCGTTGTCCCAATCCCACCGGCCTCAGAAGGATGAAAGGCTGAGGGCATGACAACCGAGCCCCTAACCCCCGCCCATGACTCGAGCAGCTTCCTGCATCCTCTTCCTAAGCATGAGAGCTACACCAAAACCGGCAATCGTGGAGGGCAAAGGACCGATGACTCCCCTCCCCCCTCGTTCCACCGACCTGTCCCACCGTGATCTGGGCTGCCCCCATCCCAAGTACGCGCCTTCCCTCAACTCCAGGACACATCTGCCTGCTCACAGAAGCCTGCCTCGGCGAGCACAGTGTATCCACCGCGAGGAGGCTGTGGCAGCCTACAAGTGCCTCCCTTCCAGGTGAGTGCAATGGGTTAGCGCCTAGAAGCCATGAGGCTTTCCAAGCGCTGCCCCATCGGGGGAGATGACCGAGCCAACACAGTGCTATTGTTTCTGGTTAATGAACCAAGGGCCGGAAGCTATCCGAGTGATATTCGTGGTGCGCGCTGAGACCCTACTCACTTGCTCACTTTGCCACTGGATTCAAACAAGCCTAGCTGAAGACGGCTGAAATGTCAGAAACCGGTCCTAGGAAGCTTGTTTCCAGTCCAGAGAAGGCATAGCTTGGCAGTTCGGGCTGGACTGTTCCCATGAGGCACAGGGTCAGACTGATTTGCATATGGCCATGTCTGAACTGGGGTGGCAGAGTGGGCTAAAGAACGGTGATGGATCAAACCCAGATCTGTTGACTGGGTGTGAGTGTTTGATTGGTTCTGATGCTCCGTCCATCGCCACCCCCTTTTGTACCGCTTTGTTCGCCATAAGTTGGCAGGGTATGCTCAGACATTGAGTCCCTTGCTCACTTTGCCACTGGATTCAAGCAAGCCTGGCTGAAGACGGCTGAAATGCCAGAAACCGATCCAAGGAAGCTTGTTTCCGGTCCAGGGAAGGCATAGCTTGGCAGTTCGGCTGGACTGTTCCCATGAGGCACAGGGTCAGACTGATTTGCATATGGCCATGTCTGAACTGGTGTGGCAGAGTGGGCTAAAGAACGGTGATGGATCAAACCCAGATCTGTTGACTGGGTGTGAGTGTTTGATTGGTTCTGATGCTCCGTCCATCACCACCCCCTTTTGTACCGCTTTGTTCGCCATAAGTTGGCATGGTATGCTCAGACGTTGAGTCCCTTGCTCACTTTGCCACTGGATTCAAGCAAGCCTGGCTGAAGACGGCTGAAATGCCAGAAACCGGTCCTAGGAAGCTTGTTTCCGGTCCAGGGAAGGCATAGCTTGGCAGTTCAGGCTGGACTGTTCCCATGAGGCACAGGGTCAGACTGATTTGGATATGGCCATGTCTGAACTGGGGTGGCAGAGTGGGCTAAAGAACGGTGATGGATCAAACCCAGATCTCTTGACTGGGTGTGAGTGTTTGATTGGTTCTGATGCTCCGTCCATCACCACCCCCTTTTGTACCGCTTTGTTTGCCATAAGTTGGCAGGGTATGCTCAGACGTTGAGACCCTTGCCCACTTTGCCACTGGATTCAAGCAAGCCTAGCTGAAGACGGCTGAAATGCCAGAAACCGGTCCTAGGAAGCTTGTTACCAGTCCAGGGAAGGCATGGCTTGGCAGTTCGGGCTGGACTGTTCCCATGAGGCACAGGGTCAGACTGATTTGCATATGGCCATGTCTGAACTGGGGTGGCAGAGTGGGCTAAAGAACGGTGATGGATCAAACCCGGATCTGTTGACTGGGTGTGAGTGTTTGATTGGTTCTGATGCTCCGTCCATCACCACCCCCTTTTATACCGCTTTGTAATATGAAGGAGGCAGTGATGGACCTCCGTCATAAGCACATAATGTCAACAGCCACTTCCTGCTTCCTGGTTTTGAAAATGAGCATGTCTCCTCACTTATGAGTGCACACAAATCCCAGGTCTACCGGTGACAGTAGATACATATTTGGTTCTTATGTCATTTGTATAATGCAAGCCTGACCGAAGTATTGCCTCAGTACTTGTCCCACGACCCTCCAATGTTTTCATTGCACACCGGAGACACATTTTGGTTTGAGAATACCTTTAGTTTTGTGTTAAGGTGTCTTTTGATTTGTTTTATTTATTAAGGTGTAGGGTGCATATTTTAATACTGTGGAGATTGACCTAGTGGGCGATACAATTTGTTTACACATCAAATGTAGAAAATATGGGGGAAACAGCCATTACAACGCGGTCATAACCACACGTGACCGTCACCAAGAAGCCATTACCAGCATATGCCTTTACCATGCATGCCTTTACCACACATGCTTTTACCACGAGTATGCATTTACCACGCATGATAAAGGCATAAGCGTGGTAATGGCTTTGTGGTGACGGGCACGCGTTGTAATGGCTGTGGGTTAAGTGCTTAAAATTAGTTTATAGGTATGCGTGTGACCAAGTCTGATGAGATCGGAGGCCAAGGACAAACACCGGGATGTCTGCGTCAGGAAATCTCATGGCTCACAGAGAAGGTAGGTGGGAGGTAAAATAAAAATGAAAGTGGCAGGTAGAATAAAAATGACGGCGGAAAACTACTAAAATGGCGGAGGACGGAGTATGTAATCCTGGTTTGGCGCCCCAGGCAACACGTTTAAAAAAAATGAAATAATATAATTAGAATATGATTATTAATATTAATATATTATAAACGTGTAGCAGTGGATGAGGCACACGGTCTGGGAGAACAGAGCGGCAATTTAGCACCTGAAATGAGGAGAGGGTGGCTTGGCGAACTTGGAGAAAAAGAAAGAAGCGTGGTCTTGGAAACGAGGCTGCACATGCGTAGAGACAACTGATGCAGAAAAAAAACCGGAAACAACCAATCTCGGAGGTGTGGACATGGACCAAAGAGGAGCACACCAGGAACTACGGGGTATGTCACTGTGAAGGGTAAGTGGTAGGTGAATCAAAACGAGAGGGGAGTACGGGTGCGAGAGTGCATGTTTGAAGCATAAACAGTAATGTAGAGAGGGAGCCAAAGAGCTGCCCTGAGCGAAAGTTTAAGAGCTATAGATAGTTTAGCACATACCACAAATACATTATAAAAGTGTGCATGAAGTGGTATGCGTGGTTAGTGTACGCGTTGAAATGGAACTTACAAAGTGTTGGGATGCATGCGTGATGAAATGGTATGTGTGGTAATGAGATGCGTGGTAGTGGGTCATGCATGGTAGTGGACGCGTGGTAAAGGCATGCGTGATGAATGTGTGCATTGTTATATCATACATTCAAAATATGGCTGATGTCCAGTGGGCTCAAATAGTCGGATCATATTGGTAATGGTGTATTTGACATGTCTAACCTATATTAAGTTTGTGTATAGTATTCTAACTCGTTTTCGATATTTGTGATGCTATTGTGTGTTTATGTGGCATTTCTTGGCAAGTGTTTCTGAGGGTCATTCTACTAGACCATGTGAAATATCTGAGTTGTATTCTGTGCAGTTTACATATGTTTAATGTGTTTCTGTGGATTGTTTGTTTGTGGCATTTCATGACGGAACTGACCCATGGGATTTGGGTATGGCCAACTATATGGTATGTCGGAGCTGTATTGGATGTATGACAGTTGTTTGTGTTCTGTGAGATATTTGGGTGACATATAATAATGAAAAGTACTGTTGTGAGCCACGAGATAGCTCGTTGCACAGTGTACTTTGGGTGTGTTTGGTGTTTGTGTGTTGGCAAAGGGGGTTGGTTGTGTTCTCTGCGTGCCACAAAGGTTTGCAACAAATCTTGGGTCAACTAAATGAGTGAGAAGTGTTCGAGTCTATGCTCTCGACAAGAGGGTGGGCAAAGAGAATTATTGTGGGAACATGGTAGTAACTTCTGTTAGTAGTTCAATAGAAGAGAAAGAGGCATGAGACGTGAGAGAGTATAGGCCTCCAATGTAAAGGGCAGTCACAGACATTAGTGCGACTTTGTAATCCCAGGTCATATGAAGGAACGTTAGGGGTTTGGTACAGCTGGAGTGGTTTTTTAATACACCAAAGATAGCAATGACATTATGCAATGCCACACTGCACACTCACATCACGAAGAGGGCTGGAAATAGCTCCCCCCCTCTTCCTCCTGAGCCACGACAGTGTAATCACTGAGCGAAAGGTGTTGGAGCACTTTGTTAGTGTTTATAGCTTGGATCATATGTAACTCTCACTTCACGCTTTGTGTCTGTGTAATTTACACTTACACATCTTCTTCCCTGCACTATTTTTCACTACTTTGAAGACCTCGCAGGCCGGTCTCTTCGTCTGATATTTACAATCTAACAAGTGGTCGAGAAGGCCCATTATTGCAATGCAATAGGTCTTGCATTTGCGAGAGTTTAAGCTATTGGTATCGTAATGACAACGCCTTTTATTTGTTTTAAAACTCAAAACATAAATAAAAGGCATTGTCACTTACAATGTCAATAGCTCAAACTCGAGTGAATGCGAGACCTATTGCATTGCAAATGCTTGTTCTTCTTGCTTCCCCTCATCTCCCTTCCCTCTTCCCTTCCTCCTGATCTCCCACCCCTTCCACTTGACTCCCTTCATCTTCGCCCTCCCTTCCTCTTCTCTCTCCCTTCTTCCCCTTTACCCTCCTTCCCCACTCTTTTGCCTTCCCTTGCCCCCCTCTCCCTTCCTCTTCTCTTCATTCTCATTGTCTCTCCCTTCCCTACTTCCCTCCATTCCCTTCCCCCTCCCCCTTCCCTGCCCTACCCCATCCCTTCTCTTTCTTCTCTCCCTTCCCTCACCTTCCCCTAGTCTCTCTCTTTTCCCTCTCCCTTCCTCTATCTCTTCCCCTTCCATTCTCCCCTCCTCTTCTGTTCTCTTCCCAATACCTCTCCCTTCCCTTGGCCTCTTCTGACCCTTTCCCGTCTCTCTCCACTGCTTCTTCCCACTCCCTTTTCTCCCCTTCCCCTCTCACTTTGTCCCTTCCTCCCTCTCCTCTCCCCATTTCCTCCCCTTCCCCTCATCTCCCTTACCTCCTCTTCCCTTCATCTTCTCTCCCTCCCCTTCCACTTGTCTCCCTTCCCTTTCGCTCTCCCTTCCTCTTCACCTGTTTTCTCCTTCTCTACTTCCTTCCCTTCTTTCACCTCTCCCTTGCCTACCTTTCCCGTCTCCCTTGCCTCCCTCTCCCCCTCCCTTCCCTCCACTTCCCCTCTCCTTTTGCTTCCCCTTACCCCCTCCCTCCCCCTTCTCTTCGTTCTCCTTGTCTCTCCCTTCCCTACCCTCCTCTCTTCCCTCTCCCTTACCTCCACTTCATCTATCCCTTCCCTTCTCCCATCCCCTTCTGTTTTCATCCCTCCCCATCACCTCTCCATTCCCGTGTCCTCTTCGCTTTCTTTCCTTCCCTCCTCCTCTCTCTCTTCCATACCCTTCCCCTCATCTCTCTTTGCTCTTCTTCCCCTCTCCCTCATTTCCCTTCTGTCCCTTTCCCCTTACTCCCTTCACCTCAATTTCCTCCCCTCATCTCCCTTCACTTCCCACTCCTTCCTCTATCTTTTACTTGAACTTCCTCTATCCCTTCACTCCTTTCCCCCTCTCCTTTCCCTCCCCTCCTTCCTCTTCCTCTCCTCTCCCTTCTGGCCCTCTCTCTCTCTTCTCCTCTCCTTCTCACTTTCTTCCTGTTCCCCATCCCCTTTCCCTGTTCCTCCCTTCTCTCATTCCCACCCATTTCTATCATGTCCCTTCCCTCCCATTCACCTCTTCCCCTTCTCTTCTCTCCCTTCTCTTACATCTCCCTTCCACTCTGTTCACCTCTACTTCCCCACTCCCTTCCCTCCCATCACTTCTCCCTTGCTTCCCCTCCCCGTACTCCCTTTTCTCTTCCCTCCACGTTTCCTCTTCTTCCCTTTCCTCTTCTCTCCCTTCCCTATCCTCTCTCCCTTTTTTTCCTCCCCTTCTCACTTCCTTCGCTCACTTTCTCCTCATCCCTCCCTTCTCCTCTGCTCTCCTTTCCTTCCCCTCTCCACTAAACTTCTGTTCTCTTCTCTCCTCTCCTGTCCCCTCTTCTCACCCTTCCCCTCCACCACCTCATCCCCTCTCCCTTTCCTCCCCTTCCACTCTCCCTTTCTTCCCTTCCCTCTTCCCCCTCTTCTCACCCTACCCTTCCCCTCTCCACTCCCTTTACTCATCTCCCTATCCCCTCTCCCTTCCCTCATTTTACCCTCGCTTCCCGTCTATCCTTTTCCCCTTGTATCCCCTCTCTTTCAATTCCCTTTCCTCTCCCCCTAACCTTCCCTTGCTTTTATTCACCTTCCCCTCATCAGAAGAGGGGAGAGGAAGGTGGGAGAGGGGAATATGAGGGAAGGGAGTCGGTAAGTGGAGGGAAGGGAGTCAGGGGAGAGAAGAGAGGATGGTAGAGGGAAAAGAGAGGCAAGGGAGCGGTGAAATGAGGTAAGGGAGAGGGGAAGGGGAAGGGGTCAAGTGGAAGGGGAGGGATGAGAGAAAAAGGGAGGGAAGTGAAATGAGGGGAAGAGGAGGAACGGGAGAGAGAGGGGAAGGGACATGAGGGGAACTGGAAGGAAGGGACATGAGGGGAACTGGAAGGGAAGGGAGAAGAAAGGGAGCGGGAAGAGGGAGATGAGAGGAAGGTAATGCAATTGAGATGAGGGGAGGGGAAGGAAGGGAGGTGGAAGAGAAGGGAGAGGAAGGGAGAGGGGAGACATGGGCGAGAAGAGGGCATTGGAAGGGCAGGCAAAAGAAGGGGAGACAAGTGGGGAAGGGAAGGGATATGGGAGGGTAAGGGAAGGGAAAGAAGGGGATAAGGAGAGAAGGGAGACAAGGAGATAGGGAAGGGGAGGAAAGGAAGAGGAGGTGAGAGGAATTGGATGGAATTGAGATGGGAGAAAGGAAGGTAAGGGGAAGGAGAGATGAGGTAAAGGTGAAGCAAAGTGAGAAGATAGTGAAGGGAGGGCAAGGGGATAGGGAAGGGAGAGAAGTGTAGAAGGGAAAGGGGAACAGGAGGCAAGGGAGAGGTGAAAGGAGGGAATGGAGATGAGGAGAAGGGAAGGAAAAGGACATGAGGGGAATGGAGGAAGGGGGAGGAGAGAAAGGATGTGTAAGAGGGAGGGGAGGGAAGGGAGACAAGGGGAATGGCATGGGGAAGGTGAGGAAAGGGGACAGGAGGGAGATGAGGGGAAGTGAGATGAGGGGGAGGGGACAGGAGGGAGATGAGGAGAAGGGAGATGAGGGGGAGTTAAGGGGAGAAGGAAGGGCAAGGAAAGGACAGGTAAAGGAAGAAGAGGAGAGAAAAGGGATAAGAGGGGAAGAGAAGAGGGAGGGGAAGGAAGACAGGGGAGGAAAGGAAGGTTCATGGAGAGAGGAAGGGAGAGGAGAAGGCGAAGGAGAGGCAAAGTAAAAGAGACAAGGTGAAGGTGAAGGGAGAAAAGAGAAAAAGAAAAAGAGATGGGAAAACGGGGGAAAAGAGGAAGGGAATGAAGATGGCGATGGAGCAGAGATAGAAAGGGGAGGTGTGAGAAGATAAATGAGGGGAAGGGAAGGAGAGGAGACAGAAGAGAGAGAATGGGGACGGAAAGGGAGAAGATGGGAAGGAGTGGAAATTAGATGAAGGGAAGGGTTGGAAAGAGGGAAAAGGAATGGAAAGGTGAGAGGAAGGGGTGAGGAAGGAAGAGACTTGAGGGAAAGGGGAGAGATGAAAGAGGGAAAGGTGGGGGAAGGGAGATGAGAAATAGCAGGAAGGAATACAAGGGGAAGGGGAGGGAAAGGAGAGGTGAAGGGAAGAGAAGGGAGAAGGGAAGGGACAGGAGACAAAGGGGAGGGAGGGGAGAGGCAGATTGAGGGAAGGAAGACAAGAAGGGAGGGAAAGAGACAAGGGGAGGTAAGGGAGAAGAGGGAAGGAACTAAAAGGAAGAGAGGAAGTTCAGGGACAATGAGAGAGGAAGGGGAGGGAAGAGGTAGGTGAGGAAGGGAACATAAAGGGAGGGGAGAGGAAAGGGGATAGAAGAAGGGGAGGGAAAGAAGAGGGGAAGGAGGAGAGAAGGGAGCGGGGGAACGGGGAGGCAAGGGAGAGTAGAGGGAAGGGGAGGCTGAAGGTTGTGGAAATATGGATTTTTCTGGTCAGTTATGTCCCCTATCTTGGACCCCAACGGTTCTATGTGCATGTCACAAGTACATGTATGTTCCCTCCAGTTCCAGTTATGAAGACGCAAATACATGTGCGTCCACCGTCAACATGTCCTCTGTCAGATCCGCCATGAATAGGCCGGACATTCCATTCCTAAATATGAAAGGCCACCGGCTTTGTATGGTTCACTTATGCCATTTTACAGTCCAGGCAAGTAGGCCCTGATTCTGTCATCAAACTCCTCTTGCCTTCTGCCTCTGAAAACTCGAGTCTGAGCCTGCATCTGTGACCATGAACTTTGTCTCATTCCCTACGCGGCTCACGAAGCCTGACATCAGCCTATTCTCTGCCAAGAACTGTATTTCACCTTCGAATTATCTGCTTCACTCCTTAGCCGATGCATTCCTGTCTAGCAGTTTAAGTAAACATTCTTCCAGCGACCGAGCAAAGGCCCGGCTTCTCTGTCCTCATGCAAGTAATTCATAGCCCCGTTACCATGGAATATTCCTACCCCCTCGCATTCAGTGTAGACACTTAGACGCTTGTACACGCACGCACAGTCAGTATAGAATAGATTCTGTCCGAGAGTCCTTCTTTTGTGGATAACATAGTTCTTTAAACATAGGATGTTAGATATGATTTGGGATTAGGTTGACTTGACCCCCCAGACTTTTTGTCTCCACATGTAGAGCTAAATGTCAAGTCCCCTTCACCCCCTAGTTGCACGTCAATTACACGTCATGCTGCTGCGCGCGCATCTATGCCAAGTATTATCTTATAGATCCACCTATATATGACATCATAACCAATTATGTTCCTTTTTACTCCTTATTACACCCATTTTCGGTTACGCATATGAATCGTCATTTTCCTTATCAATTGTTACGCCTACTGCATTCGCTTCATTGTAATGTATGTACTATAAAAGTCATTTCTTGTCAATAAAGTATGTACTTCACTTCCTGAACCCCCGTGGTGATGGAACTTGGAGCAACCGATTATAATCGATCATTGGAATAAAGCCCATTCCGAACCTCTAATACCACGGATTCTGCCTCTCATTTTACTGAGCTATTTTATTATGTTTCTGTATCAAATTAAGTCCCGGTAAAGGAATTTTATTTACCACATGAATGGCGCCCGAACAGGGACACTTTCTCATCTCACGCGCCGGCGGTGAGTTGCAGGCCCGGTCTCCTGCCACAGCTGGACGGACAATAACGCGTACCAGCAGGATTTCCTGTATCTCCCTCCGGTCAAGCGGGGGCGACTGAGGCTGCGATCAACACCCAGACGAGGCGGTGAGAAGTGCGAAGTATCCCGACCAGAGCCTAGCTGAGAGAGCAAGATCCGAGGTATACAGAGGCCCACCAGTTCGAAGTCGAGTCCAGTTTCCGACGAGTCGAGTCGAGTCCAGTCCGGTCCAAGTTCAGTTGCCGAGGCCTTCCGTTTCCGAAGCTACCCGGTGAGTACCATTACTGGGGAGGCATTTCTGACGTGCACATAGGTTGTGCCGGTCAAGACGGGTTTGGGTACACAAATCCGGTATGCACTGTTTTAGCAGTGTATCTGTACTGTTTAGCAGTATATCAAGTATTCCGAAGTATCTAGTTATTGTCAAGAATTAAGCTTGGTGATTAGTTATGCAGACGATCATCATTGTTGTTTATTTTAAAGGTTAAAAAAAAATGTGTTTAATGTTTAATGTGTTAAACGTCCTGCATATTGTGGTATGAATGGTTGTTCATTATTGTGCTTTTGTATTAAGTGTGTTCAAGATTAAGTATCGGATCAGTTGTCAATATGCCGCTCTTTTCGAAATTAAGACAGATCACTACTAGAAAAGGGGTACTCGAGGAAGCCGTCCCTATTCCTCCTAGGGACACTCCAGGGCACTTCATGTATCACAAACATGGCTTAGACGCTATATTATTCCTTGATTTATGGGTAGACTACACCAAGGAATTACCAGAAAGTCAGAGGTGGCCCGCAGCGGGGACCTGGGATGCAGAGTGCATCATGAAAGTCGAGGAAGAGTTATGGAAAAGGAAAGTCAGACAGTCACAGAAAGACGCCGTTGAGTTATGGCGTAAAGAATCTCATAGACGCACAGAAAAAGCACTCCGACAGGAAGAAAAGAATAAAGAGAGTTCAAACAAAGTTCGAGAAAATCTATTAATTGAGGAAGGTATCCGAGTGAAATCAGAACAAGTAGATAGACAAAGAAATGCCCTTATGAATGGTATGTATCCCCTTCTAGCCGAAGGATTACCTAAGGCTACTCCAGAGATACCGAAAGACTTGCCACCCCCATTATTCCCAATAAAGGTACATCCTAAGGGGCATCCTAGAACCGCAGAAGATGTTTTTCTTTCCTCATATTTAGATGACGCAGCTCCCGAGTATGCTAATTCCGCCCCACATAGACCGCATACCAGGGAGGTCCAACGCCAAGATCCAGTACCCGTATCCCTACAGCAACAGATCGAGTCACAAGTTCCGGCAAGCACATCTGTTTCTGCATCTGTTCCTACAGCTACTTCTATAGCTGTGTCCACACCTATAGTTGCTGTGTCACGTTCAACGAATCCTTTCACACCCGACACCCCAGATGGGGCTACGGGAGGTGCTACCAATATTTTCTCTACGCCACCCAGAATAAATAAACTTACTTTTCAAGAGTCAGCACATTCACGTACACCCAAACTCATAAGTGCCCGTACGCTTAAGGAACTTCTTATAGATTGTAGATATGACCCTGTGCCCGGTAAAGAGGACGAAATGACCCTGGCATCATTGCGTATCAGACGAGCCGCAGTGTATTTAGGGAAGTTACCAGGAATGACTGCGCATCTAGATAAAATATATCATTTTGTCCAAACAGGGCGAGATCCAGAATGTATTAACAGAGCTATGGAATACCAGAAAGTGGAGATACAGGGGGAACTGTTACGTTTCCTCATAAATTGTGTGATCAGAAATCAAGACCGACAGGGGGTAGACCCGGAAGCAATGCAAATTCTTACCAGATGGAGCCAGAATATATCAGAAGGTAGACATGATAAGAAAAATTGTATAATAGCCATGTGCCGAAAGATCCGTAAAGAAATAGAACGCCTACACGAAGAAAGATTAGAGGTAGACGAGTTCGAACAAAGCGAGGAAGAAGGGTCAGGACTGCCCGCGGGACAGTCGGACACCATAGCCTATGTAGGTAGAGGAGGATCTTGTAATAGTAATAGATGTCTTACTGACTCGATACGTCCGATATGTCCAGATAATAACAGGAATTTCCACATACCTATAATTAATATAAGGTCAAACGAGCATTCGTTCCAAACCGCCGACAAACTACTCCGAGAACGAAGGGGTTATCATTTTCTCGATTCTATGGATGAACAAGATTTAGCCAGGGCAGCTGTCCATTGGGTGGACAGTCCCGGAAAATATAGTGATGATACAGTAGCACGCACATTTTTGAATCTCACCCCAGATGAACAGAGGTTAGCTGGAATTTATATGATTCAACAACTCATTATACTATATCGGAGTCAGCATTCGGACCCTGGTCCCTTACCTGACATATTGACTGAATTGCTTATGAATAAGTGGAGAGGTTCAGGTGCTAAATTAATTAAAGAAATTCTAGAATCAAGAAAGCAGTATATTCTTTTTATATGCTCAGAGCATGTCTCATTGCCCGTCAAGGAAAGAACCACGTATTACATGGATAGACAGAATCCCTTACGAGAAGTGCACCCAATAAAAGGCGAGGACAACGAGTTTAAGCGCGTATTTGTATATACGCCCATATCGAAAATAGAATTGTTACAAATGAAGAAAGTGGTACCCAGTCATGACAAAGATCCAGCGGGTTTTCACCGAGAAATTAAAGACATGTTACTCATGGGAGAGTATACCTATCCCGACATTATGACAATATTAAAGGTATTGATGCCTGCTGGTATTTATGAGAAACTCAAGGAAAAAGAGTGGGAGGTAGGAAACCAAAAGATAGAATGGTCAGTATTAGAAGCGGAAGAAAAGGCCGAACTGCAGGAGCAGGACTTGGGGATAAAACTAAAGCACTACCAGGTTTATTAGTACAGGTACTGCCACGTTTATTAACTACGAAAAAGGAAGATTGGGGTACAATTTCAGCCTGTAAGCAGAAGCAAGATGAAGACACTAGTGATTACTATGCCCGATTTGAAAAATGTTTTGGTATAAATAGTGGCCTAAAAGCAAGTAGCGAATCATACCCGCATCTGTTTGTAACAAAATTAGTAGAAAATGCCCTGCCCCAAGTAAAGAATAGAGTATTAAAATTCGAGAGTACCTGGCAAGGTAACACTCCATCACAAATGTTACAAATGTTACAGTACCATCACAATAGAATTAGAGAGGAACAAGAACATGAACACAGACGCATGAAAGACACGAAAATGAAAATGCTAGTTTCCCAGACAGTTCCAGCTGAAGGACATAAAAAGGGTATGACACATTCCGATTCAGCAGGACCTGTAAAAAGGACATGCAATTATTGTAAAAAGCCAGGTCATTACGTACACGATTGTCCAGTTTTAAAACATAATATCGCCATAGGTAAAACACAAGAAAGACCACGGCCACTCAGACAAGATCAGAATGAACAAGGAGCTCCGCAGCATGCACAGGCCATGCCAGCCGCACAACAGCCAATACAGTTTGTGCCAGCTGTACCAGCGCTGCCTGCTGCTGCCACACAAACCACAACACGACAAATGTATCAGACCGCACAGTATGAATATCCTGAGTATCAGAGATACGCATGAACTAGCCTAGAGAGAGAAGTTGACTTACCCCTTATTGAAATCCCAGTAGATCAAGAAGGACCTTATGTACATAGTGAATTATTAGGCCAAGATAGAAAATTTTTACTTGATACAGGGGCAAGTCGAACAACTATAAAACGTAGTGAAGTTCCAGGGGCACCCCTCTCAGGCTCTCAGAATATTTCCCTTGGTTTTTCAGGAAAACCTATTGTTAATGAAGTATCACAGCCACTTCCACTTACGATAGGACCTCTGACCCGAACTACAGATTTATTGCTTACTAAATCATGCCCAGAAAACTTGTTAGGAATAAAAACACTGAAAGCTCTAGGAGCCATAATATGTTGTTCTCCGGAAGGAGTAAGATTGTTTTTACGTGATTTTAAAGGGCACTATGTGTCTAGAGACATGGATCCCCGACTGCAGACTTTACCTACACATCTATGGGCACAAGGCCCTACTGATGTTGGATGCATGAATATTACACCATATCGAGTCACATTAAAGGCAGGAGTGGTGCTACCACGAATGCGACAATACAAGTTACCACCAGATGCTGTAGTGGCTTTACTACAAATCATTGACGAGCTCATTGCCCAAGGAGTAGTTGTGGAAACAGACTCCAATGTATGTAATTCACCGATAATTCCGATTCTTAAACGAACAGATCCAACGGCCCCGCCAGTATATCGATTGGTTATTGATCTGCGCGAGTTAAACAAATGCATTGTGCCACAATTTCCTGTGGTCCCAGATATCTCGTCATTACTGACAGCTATTGATTCCGAAGCGACATTCTTTACTGTAATCGATCTCAAGAATGCTTTTTTCAGCGTCCCAATAGATCCGGAAAGCCAATATTTGTTCGGATTTAGTTTAAATGGACGTAGCTTTAAATTCTCACGCGCACCTCAAGGATTTACAGAAAGCCCCAGCATCTATAGCCAAGCACTGAAACGAGAACTCGACAGTATCCACATGCCAGTTAACACTGCTCTGCTTCAATATGTCGATGATCTGCTGATCACCGCGAGAAGCGAACCGGAATGTGAGAAAGCATCACTGACAGTTTTACAATTTCTAGCAGAAAAGGGGCACAAGGTGTCCCCTTCTAAGCTGCAATTCTGTGTACAGCGAGTTGTTTATCTTGGTCACTCGCTGTCCAAGGAGGGAAGGCAGCTCACACCCGACCGCATTCAGTTAATAGCTAACATGCCAATACCAAAGACACAAAAGGAGGTGCGGGCTTTCATAGGCCTCACGTCATATTGCAGGCAGTGGATCCCTCAGTACGCATTTCTAGCAAAACCACTCATTCAGTTGACAACACAGGAGGCAGCCACATCGACTGTTCTCCCTTGGACTCAGGAACATACACAAGCTTTTGAAAGCCTAAAGAAAGCTTTATGTCAAGCACCTGTTTTAGCAACGCCATGTTACAGAAAACAGTTTACACTCTTTGTTACAGAACGCGAAGGTACTGCCTTGTCAGTACTCACACAGGAACAAGCAGGAGCACACAAACCATGTGCTTATTTTTCTAGTACATTAGATCCCGTAGCCCAGGCTCTGCCTGCATGCCTAAAATCAGTAGCAGCGACAGCTTTAGCAATCAGACAAAGCGATGCCATAGTGTTAGGACATCCATTGACAGTTCAAGTACCACACGCAGTAGAGGTTCTTGTAAATAGAACGCAAACACAACACTTGACTATAGCGCGACTTACAGGGTACGAACTTAAATTGTTTCAACCGCATATAGAAATCAGACGCTGTAACACATTGAATCCTGCCACACTGTTGCCAGTAACCGGAACAGACCCACTAGCTCATGACTGTATTGAAGTTATTACTATAACGACAAAACCTAGACAAGACTTAACCGATGTCCCATTGTCAGATCCAGACCTGACATTGTATGTAGATGGTTCATGCATGAGAACAAATACAGGAGAGTTAGTGGCTGCTTACGCAGTCACAACAGATACTGAAGTCATTGAAACTAATCGTATAAATACTTTGTCAGCTCAAGCCGCAGAGCTTATCGCTCTGACACAAGCCTGTATTCAAGCCACGAATAAAAAAGTCAACATATACACTGATTCACGTTATGCATTCGGAGTTGTACATGACTTCGGCGTGCTGTGGCGAGAGAGAGGTTATTTAACTTCCCACGGTGCCCACATTCAGCACGGACCCCTCATTCATGCCTTATTAGATGCAATACATCTACCCACTGCAATATCAATTATGAAATGTAAGGCTCATACGAAGGTTACTGATATCATTTCCCAAGGCAATGATCTAGCCGACAGAACAGCTAAACAGACTGCTCAAACTCAAACCCCCGACATGACAAAGACAATAGTCCCGATGCCGACACATTGTATGACAGTTAAAGATCCTACTCTTGACGTAATTGACATACAGACACATGCTACACCAGACGAAATAAAGAAATGGACTGAATTAGGAGGGATCCAAACGGACCAAGGATGGATGATGAAGGAAAAGTCTGTATGGTTCCTTCCTGATTCAATGGTCCAAGTTATAATTAACACTACACATAGTCCAGCACATCTCGGAGAAAAAGCTATGCTAGACAGCATTCAACACATTTGGTTCAATAAACATTTGCGAGCAGCAGCCAAACAAAAGGTCCGTACCTGTATGATCTGTTGCCAGTTTAACCCAGGAAAAAGCGTTCCCGTAGAACAGGGTGGATTTCATCCTCCTAATCACCCTTTTGAAGTACTTCAGATGGACTATATCCAGATGGAACGATGTCGAGGATTCAAATATGTTCTCGTAGTTGTCTGCGCTCTGTCCCGTTGGACAGAGGCATACCCGGTTTCAGATTACACTGCCTCGACTACTGCCAAACAGTTGGTTCGAGAATTCTTCCCACGATACGGTTTACCACGTGTTGTTCACTCAGATAACGGCCAGCCGTTCTCATCCGAATTAATGAAACATGTTTCACTTCTGTTAGGATATCAGTGGAAATTCCACTGTGTCCGACACCCCGAGGCAGCAGGTCTCGTAGAAAGACATAACCAGATACTGAAAATCAGATTGTCCAAAATATGCAGAGAGAAAGGTGTCGACTGGGTAGTAGCGTTACCAGTTGCACTCTTTTACATGAGAATGGTAGCACACTCTCGAACAGGGCTATCCCCGTATGAGGTGATCTTCGGTAGACCACCGAATATGTGGGGGACGCCCATACCACGCAAAATAACTGATGTTGACTGTAATATGCTGACAGATTACTTGGCTTCCTTGATGTCTGCACTACAATCTTGTCGTTCACAGGTAGCTGCAGCCTTTCCCGACAACACTGAGGTGAAACCCCATGACGTAGTTCCGGGGGACCTCATCCTTGTGAGGAATTTCGACCGAAAGACTCAGCTGGAGCCCAGGTGGAAGTCACCCAAGTTGGTCCTGCTGACCACAAGAACAGCCGTGAAGATTGAAGGCAGAAAAGGCTGGATTCATTCAAGTCATATCAAGAAATTTCATGGACTTCCTGCAGATGTAAACAGCCCACCTCGTGTGTCTTCACCCATTGACTCAAAACTTCCTTTTGTTGAACAGAGTAACTCTGAACACTATAAACTAAAGCTTAGGCCCAACCAGTCGAGCAATTTGATTGTTTAAGTCCTCTCCAAGGTGAAGCGGTTGAATTGTCTCTGACATGTATCCCTTGGACCTGAGTAGAGAAAACACCCGGAAAATGTTGAAACGACAGGCGTATTGTAAATCACTGCGTAGCCACTGCATAGTGACATTATTAATCTTGTTTTTCTTGAGTCTTTTAATAATTACTGCAAGTATATTGTTGCACATATATTACCCTATTTCTAGACATGTTTATAATGTTACTGCTGAACATTCTTTTAGTGACTTACCTCCGCATGAATTGTCTTATAGACTTGCGCTGCGCAATAACACTTTCATTAGTATGTTACATCATTCCCATCAGACTAGTAATGCCACTAATTGTTGGGTGTGTGGCCGGCTCCCTCCCTATCAGAATTATGAAGGAGTCCTGCCTTTCTTTCCACATCCATTTACACATAATGGCTCCTGTGGAGCATGGTTTAGTTTAATCAATTCCATAGACTCAGACACAGCAGTTTACCAAGATCATTGGGTATGGGGAAACCTGAACCTAGTTTTACTCAAGGTCTGCTACCCTGACAAGGAGGGTCGCCCCAAAAGAACAGGAACTGATCTAGAAAATGAAGTATATGGATTAGGTAATTTTACACCTAATCTCATGATTCTGAATGTCGAATCCGAAGTTGAACTAATTTTGCCCACCATGTCAGTATTCCCAGTAAAGGGTGAATTGTGTGTAAGAAAGGTTGGTTCCATACATATGGGCCATAGTAAATGCACTACTATAGTAGAATTCAGTGATCAAGGCAAATCTTCATTTAGAGCTTATCGCCACTCCTACTTTATATGTGGTCAGACTGCATATATGCGTCTACCTCTAGATTGGGATGGTACCTGCTACATTGCATTCCTTTTGCCACCTGTTTTCCTAGCTCCTCCTGATTATTATAGAAATATTCATTTAGTACACAACAGAGAGCGGAGAGATCTCCCCATTGTCGATTACACTGAGACGGCATGGGACAAGTATGTAGATTTTAATAAAGGCATCTTTCCCTATATAGGTACTGTTACTAATAGTAAGCTGATACGTAGATTAACTAGAACCCTTGAAGCAGTAGTGAATGAGACTATTTCCGCCTTAGGCAATTTAACAGAAGAGCAGTCTGCTATGCGGATTGTTGTGCTTCAAAATCGTCTTGTCCTTGACGTCATCCTAGCTGATAGGGGCGGAGCTTGTAGGGTCATCGGATCAAGCTGCTGCGTATTCATACCAGAAAATTCGCCATCTGTATATAAAGCCATCACTCGCCTTCATAAGATTGTAAACCAGATACACCAGAACCCAGGCACTTGGACTTGGTCCAGTTGGTTTTGGAGTGTGATATCAGCCTGGGGATGGAGAGTTTTATCCTTCCTAGGTATTGGCCTTCTCATACTATTCAGTTGCTGTCTATGTCTACAATGTGGACCAGCGATTTGTGGTCTGTGTGCCACATCGTGTATTCCACCACCAAGATTTCATTCGTCACGGAAGAAGAAAGAAGAACAGATGATGTTATATGAACAGATCAATGGATTGATGAAGATTGATATCTCTTAACGGGCAAGTAGGGGACAAGGAGGGAATGTGGAAATATGGATTTTTCTGGTCAGTTATGTCCCCTATCTTGGACCCCAACGGTTCTATGTGCATGTCACAAGTACATGTATGTTCCCTCCAGTTCCAGTTATGAAGACGCAAATACATGTGCGTCCACCGTCAACATGTCCTCTGTCAGATCCGCCATGAATAGGCCGGACATTCCATTCCTAAATATGAAAGGCCACCGGCTTTGTATGGTTCACTTATGCCATTTTACAGTCCAGGCAAGTAGGCCCTGATTCTGTCATCAAACTCCTCTTGCCTTCTGCCTCTGAAAACTCGAGTCTGAGCCTGCATCTGTGACCATGAACTTTGTCTCATTCCCTACGCGGCTCACGAAGCCTGACATCAGCCTATTCTCTGCCAAGAACTGTATTTCACCTTCGAATTATCTGCTTCACTCCTTAGCCGATGCATTCCTGTCTAGCAGTTTAAGTAAACATTCTTCCAGCGACCGAGCAAAGGCCCGGCTTCTCTGTCCTCATGCAAGTAATTCATAGCCCCGTTACCATGGAATATTCCTACCCCCTCGCATTCAGTGTAGACACTTAGACGCTTGTACACGCACGCACAGTCAGTATAGAATAGATTCTGTCCGAGAGTCCTTCTTTTGTGGATAACATAGTTCTTTAAACATAGGATGTTAGATATGATTTGGGATTAGGTTGACTTGACCCCCCAGACTTTTTGTCTCCACATGTAGAGCTAAATGTCAAGTCCCCTTCACCCCCTAGTTGCACGTCAATTACACGTCATGCTGCTGCGCGCGCATCTATGCCAAGTATTATCTTATAGATCCACCTATATATGACATCATAACCAATTATGTTCCTTTTTACTCCTTATTACACCCATTTTCGGTTACGCATATGAATCGTCATTTTCCTTATCAATTGTTACGCCTACTGCATTCGCTTCATTGTAATGTATGTACTATAAAAGTCATTTCTTGTCAATAAAGTATGTACTTCACTTCCTGAACCCCCGTGGTGATGGAACTTGGAGCAACCGATTATAATCGATCATTGGAATAAAGCCCATTCCGAACCTCTAATACCACGGATTCTGCCTCTCATTTTACTGAGCTATTTTATTATGTTTCTGTATCAAATTAAGTCCCGGTAAAGGAATTTTATTTACCACAAGGTGAAGAGAGAAAGAGAAGGCACAGGGGAAGGGAGGGAGGGGAGGGGATGGAAGGGAAGAGGAGATGGTAAGAGAAACAAGAGGAGATGGTAAGAGAAACAAGGGGAGACAGGAGAGTGGAGGGTGATGGAAGGGAGACAAGAGGAGAGAAGGGTGATGAGCGTAAGGGAAGGAAAGGAAAGCGAGACGATGGGAAGAGGAGGGAGATGAGGGGAAGGTGAGGGAAAAGAGATTAAGGGGAGGGGGATGAGATGAGGTGAGGGGAGAGAGAGGTGAAGGGAGGAAAGGAGACGAAGAAAGGGAGAGAAGGGGGAGGAAGGGGAGAAGAGAATGTAGAGGGGAATGGAAGGGATGGAAATGAAGGGGAGAGGAAGGAAGGGAGAGGAGAGGAAGGGGGGGAGGTAGATGAGAAGCATAGGGAAGGGAGAGAAGAGGGGAGAAGGAAGGGAAGAGGAAGGTAAGGGAGATGAGGGGAAGGGAGAAAAGAGGAAGAGAAGAGGGGCAAAGGGAGAGGGGGAAATGGAGAGAAGGGAGAGGAGTACTGGAGGGAAGGGAAGAAGAGAGTAAGGTAGAGGGGAAGAGGCAAGGGAGAGGTGACAGGAGGAAATGGTGTGCTGAAGGAGAAAAGAGGGGAAGGGAACGGAGAACAGAAGAGAAGGGAGACAAGCGGTAGGGAAGGTAGATGAAGGGAGGGAAGAGTGATTAGGGGAAGGGGAGGAAGAAGAGGAGAAGGGAAGAGAAAGAAAGGGGAAAGGAAGGAAAGGAAAGGGGAAGGACTTGAGGGGAGTGGAGAGAAGGGAGAGAAAAGTAGGGAGTGGAAGGAAAAGGGGAAGGAGAAGGAGAGGAGAGACCAGGGGAAGAGAATGGGAAAGGGGAGCGAAGGGAAGCAGAAGGCAGGGTGGAAGTGGAGAAGGGGAGGGGAGATGAGGGGGAGGAAAGGGAGAGGAGAGGGAATGGATGGGGAAAGAATGGGTAAGAGGAAAGATGGGAGATGAACGGTAGGGAACTGAGAGGGGGAGGGAGGGAGAGAAGAGGGGAATGGAGAGAAGAGGGGAATAGAGAGAAGAGGGGAAGGGAGAAGAGGGGAATGATGGAGAGGGGAATGGAGGCAGGGTGGAAGTGGAGGGAAGGGGGCGTGGAGAAGGGGAAGGGATAGAAGAGGGAATGGATGGGGAAGGATGGATGGGGTAGGATGGGTAAGAGGAAAGATGGGAGATAAACGGGAGGGAACTGAGAGGGGGAGGGAGGGAGAGAAGAGGGGAATGGTGATAAGAGTGGAAGGGAGAAGAGGGCAATGAAGAAGAGGGGAATGGAAGGGAAGGGACAGAAGAGGGGAAGGAAGAAAAGAGGGAGTGAGGGGAAGGGAGAGAAGAGGGAAAGGGAGAGAAGAGGGGAAAGGAAGAAGGGAGAGAAGAGGGAAAAGGAAGAAGGGAGAGAAGAGGGAAAAGGAAGCAGAGACAAGAGAGAAAGGGAAGAAGGGAGAAAAGAGGGAAAAGGAGAGAAAAGGGGAATGGGAAGGGAGAGAAGAGGGTAGAGGTAGGGCGAGAAGAGATGATAGGAAGGGAGGGAGGGGAGAAGAGGGGGGAGGAGGGAAGGGAAAAAAGAGGGGAAGAGGAGTGAAGGGAAAGGGAAGGAGAGTAGCAGTGGAAGGGAGAGGCGAACAGGAAGGAAAAGGAAGGGAGGGGAAGGGAAGGGAAGGATGAAGGGAAGAGGTAAGGGAGGGGAAGGGAGAGAACGATTGGAGGGGAGGAGAGGAAAGATGGCGAAGTAAGAGAAAGGGAATGGAAAGGAAGAGGGGAGTGATGGGAAAGGAAAGACTGAGAAGGAAGGAGAGATAGAAGAGGTAGGGAAGAAAGGAATCGAAGGAAAGTAGGAGAGAGAAGACAAGAAACGGGAATGGAATGGCTAAAGAAAAGAGAAAAGAAGGGGAGAAGATAGAGCAGATAGGTAAGGAGGGAAGGGAGATGGGGATGTGTGGGGAACAATGAGAAATAAAATGGGAAGGAAAGAAAAGGGGAAAGAAAACAGAAAAGACAATAGAAAAGACAATGACAAAAGAAAATGGATGAGAAAACGAAAACGGAAAGAAATCGGAAAGAAAAGAGAGGATAAGGAAAGGAAGAGAAAGGAGAATGTGGGTGGTTTTCAAGGGATTTGAAAGGAGAGGAGACAGAAAGGTGAACGGCAGCTAAGTTGATGGGGAAGGATAGGAGCGAGCAGTAAAGGGAAGAACATTAAAGGAAAGTGAATGGAGTCAAAGGGAAGGGAATTGGAATTTCAAGTCAGTTTCAAGTTCGTTTTCAGTTTGGTTTCACGTTCACTTTTCGTTTGGTTGAGGTTCATTTACTCACCTTGCACCCTTAGACCCACCCCTGCCCCTTCTCGTTTGGGGCCTGCGAAGCCCCTGCAGCTCCGCGTCCCAATGTCACCAGCTGCAGCCGCCAGTACTGGTCCTCTCCGTCCGGTGTCCTTCAGTGCAATGCCGCAGCCGCCTGGTTACCAGCCTTGTATACCGAGGACGCGTCACAATGAAGACTTTTCATTGTGTCATCATACATCACCCCTCTATGGGCGATGCCATGTGTTTCAGTTTAAAAGGGGGCTCGGGCAAGGCACGGGGTTAGTCCAATTTCTTGAGAGAAGCCAATTATTTAGTCTCAAAAATGATCCCGATCTTCACCTGAAAGAAGATCCTATCCTACCCGACATTCTTCCCAACAGTGGTCTCTCCTTTTGTCTCTGTTGCGGCCGAGGCCTCCCCTCTGCAGGTAGCCTGGACCTCGTGACATCACATTGGAGGGCCGATGATGTCACAAGAGGTCCATTCACAGGATTCTGCTTACGTCGCTGCTGGGTGGGCACGGACTTTCAACTGGATTTAAAATGTAGGGGTTTCCTCATCTTTGCTTAAAATAAATTATATTTTCATCTTTTTCTCAATCTTTATTTAAAATAAATGATATTTTGATCCATTGATTCTGTTTATTGCATTGCGTTTGGTAGGGCATGATTTTTGCCGTTCGTAGTGCCACTTAAAAAGAGGGTCATTTATTCATCTGCAGGACCGAACCCGTGACCTACATGTTACACATCTCGACATCGGGCTCTTAGGTGAGTAAATCAGGTTAAAGCTTCCGAGCCAGTTACCACCACAGAGCACAGTTACCAGTCCCTGCTCGGACGCTGTGGTGGCGGTGAGGGGGCTAGGGAATAATATTTTGGGTAGTGTGATGAGGCGGTGCCGCCTCTTTGTGTCTATAGAAAGAGGTCTGCGCATCATGTGTGCTTTGATAGGACGTGGAGTGCAGAAATCATTCAAATAAATATATTCCCAGAAAGTGAAATCCTTTTACGTGCTGCGACCGGGCACACTAAAGCTAAAAACGGACGGGTCTTCTTCGAAATCCATGGTACAAATGAGCTTTTTCTGAGGCCGAAAGAAGAAACAATACACACAGGAATTCACAAGGACACACAATCAGGCCTGTCGCTCCTATAAGCGAGCGGTTAAACACACCAGCACTTCAAGCAAAGGAGCAGTGCTTAATTTGTCAAAACATAAGTGCCAGGGCTCTTGTCAGGGGCCACTGCAGCTTACACCACCGCTGGGCAGCCAGTGCTGCCAATGACCGCACCAACACAACTACTAACCATCACACTCCTATCTTACAAGAGGGATAGTTCAGATTCAAGACTCCTCAAGCAGTAAGAAAAGCCTGGGGGTAGGCATTAGACATTATTAATGTATATTGGATTAATAAACACCTCGTATTGTGCTCATCTCTAATTTAAACAAACATTGCCACCACGTAGTATGTCATAAGTGCTGGTGCCGAGTACTGGACACCACTGGCTCAAATTAAGCACTGTTCTCTCCCCTTCATCCCAGCCCTTCCCCATTCCCTTCCGTTCCCACCCCTTGATGCTTAGCACAGGGTCCCACAAGGGATACTGAGCCATCTCCGATTACTCCTTGTTTGGTATAAATGCACACAATACCCAACTACCCCTGTGGGTACTGCGGTGGTGAATCACTGCCTATAATAATGATTTGCAGAACTGTGTTATATGTTTCACATGTGTATTCTGTCCAGGTTTGCCATCGCTCTCGTGCTTGCATGCACAAGCTATTCTGTTGTTGTGATATAAACTCTTGGCAAGATCAGTGTGTTCTGTATTGGAACACCTGATCGGTCCCAAGAATCAACAGTGGACAGTTGAGAGGAGCCAGCTGGAGCTTGAAGACCTGTAACCGCTCGTGCTTCCTTATTTCTTTATTTGGATTAAACCTACTTTCAAGTTTATTCATCTCGAGTCTTTGTTCCTGACGTAACAAACTGCCTCTCACACCTTCTTCCTCATCACACTAAGTGGTGCTCCCCTAGAGAAGAGCACCCCTCGAGTCACTCATGCACAACACTCAAACGCTTCCCACATAGGATTACAGGAAATACAACACTGACGACCGCCTGCTCCCTCATGACGCAGCTGCTACCCATCGGCCCCACACACAGGGTATGAAGTGTGATATCATTATTACATGGGAATTCAGAGAATACTGGATGGGTTCTGTGAGTTCTGTAGGACCAGGGGGTTGGAAATCAATCTTGATAAAACCAAATTTATGGTCTTCAACCCCACAAAATCAACTCGTGCTAGCCCACGTATGAATGGTATTGCTCTCGAAAGGGTAACCACTTCCGATTATTTGGGAGTTGCACTTAATGAAAATATGGCCTGGGAATCCCAAATGGCTAAGTCAAATCTTAAACTGTCGCAGACCACAGGTGGCTTGGCCAAGTTTTATAGGAAATCGTTTCACAAGCCACTAAGCCCTGCTGTGGTGATCTATAAGACTCAGCTAAGAAGTGCAGCCCTATATGGGGCGGAATTGTGGGGGCATCTTTGTCCAACCCTGATTGCCAAAACAGAGAACAACGTCATAAGGCAGCTGTTTAACTTACCTGTGAGCACTCCCTTGGTTCCACTTCGTTTGGATCTCAGTGTGAGACCAGTTGCAGAGGAATCAGGATGCAGACCCTTGTTTTACTGGCGCCGCCTCTGGGCGACCCCGAAACCGGTCGAATATAGACCTGAGCTTTTAGAGGTCCTCAGGTGTCCCGGTGTAGTTAAGATGCCACGGTTTTCTTATATCAGAGAAAGTTTTCGCTCCCTTGAAAGATATGAGCTGTGGGAAAACCCTGAAAAAGCCTGTGTGAGTACCCCGCGTAAATCAATAATTACCAGCTATAGGGAAAGTAAACGGTATAAACTCCAAGCAGATTCCTCCACTGGCTCTCTTACCTCAAAATTTTGAGATGTAAAGACCAAGTATAAGTTTGAGCCATGTTTAGATGAAAACCGTCCGCATTAGCCAGAAAACTGTATACGCAGTTTCGGCATGGCTGCCTTCCCTTCAGATCCTACACAAACAATTGGTCTTGTGGGTCCTTATTGGGGTGTCCTGCCTAGGATGAGGAGTCAGAATTACATGTACTTTTTTTCTGCAAGGGTTATCATATAATTAGGCATAGAGGGTTGATCCAGTTATGGAGAAACCTTGTCACAACACACTGTATAGAAGCTTTTAGGCTCCTAAAATACAGCACTGATCTGCATATAACTTATGCTGTATCGCGTTTTCTAAACTCTGTGGTGGGCAAGGATGAATTTTCTTAAAGTGTAATTACGACCTTGTTAATTGATCATATTTTGTGTTTTTAGCTTCAATTGTATTTTAATTATTGGTGGTTTGTATCCTTGTTATAACATTTTAAACCAGTTTAATGTTTGTATCATATGTGGTCATTCTTTTATGGTGCACTTACACCGAAATAAAGAATCAATAAATGGAAAAATGGAAATTATTACAACACAATTCAGCCATTAGCCCTGTGCTCATAACCTGTGTCCATAATTCTGCTTTCTTAGCCCAGCACCCTTAACCCTGTGTTCATGACTGTGAAGCCTTAGATGTGCAGTCTTAGACCTGAAGCCATAATCAAGCGCCCTGAAGCCATAATACTGTTCCTATAACCCTAAGCCTTGTTTCTATAACTGCACACTTAGCTCTGCACTTTTAATTGTCTCCATAACCATGTACCCTTACACGTGCACCCTTTGCCCTCTAACGATACAGAGTTATGCATACAGACATAATGTTACAGTGTGCAGAATACATGGTTATGGCTAAAGAGCTTCAGTGCAGAATGCGGGGTTAAGCTCAGTTAAAATATTACAGATATTTATGCAGGCAACACCCATCGGGCTTAATGACCTGTACATTTCTTTTAATGAAAATACATTCTGAAAAACGAATGTGGATTTATTCTAACCCATATGTACTCACAAACATTTTCCCAGGGGCCACAAAGTGGTCTGTCATGTGACAGAGGGCAGGCACTGATACCGGAAGGGTGGCGGTCAGGAAATATGGGGTGTAGGGGAAGCGAAGTATGTACATGTAATTGCTGAATTACAAAATGCGAAACCAGAAAATCTGGGATCAATCCCGGCTTCCCCACTTGATCAAATTGTGTGATCATAGGCAAAAAACAATTCTACCCCACTTTGCCTCCTTTTCCTTCTTTGAGTTTAATTTAATACGTTTTTAATAATTTTAATAAACTATGATGTCCAGCGTCAGGGTCGCTGGAAGCATGAATATTTCTGAATTCATGTTTGCAAACTATCATTAAAAAATAAAGACCTCTCAATGTAATGATATCATTGGAATTACTAAGGTGAAAAGGTTCTACATGTTAATGAAATAGACGTTTTTGAATTTTGAAAAGACTTTAGAAACGCCTTCATTTATTAAAGTTATTTTAGAACAAATGTGTAAATATATGATAAAGACAAGTGGTGCAGGGCTTCCAATCTGAATGTTATGCTGTTTAGATTGTCTCAGCACTACCAGTGCTGCTGCTCACCAAGGGGCCGCATGGGAAGGTCAGGAGGGCCGCAAGCGCCCCCTGGGCGGTACTTTATCACTGTTCTAACCAACGTATACAATGTACATTGAGTGTTAGGTGCAATTTACAAGTGCCAGAGGTATACTGGCCAGGCTGCTTTCAAATGCCAGAGTTGCAGTCTCACGTCCTGCAGCCTGCTGGGAAGAGTAGGATGGTCTGCCATGACTCAGCAACTACAATTAGGCCATAAGGGCATGGTTGTCTTCTTCAGAGTGGGATTGGTTTCAACATTTTCACTAGTGCAATTGTCAGGGCCAGATCGAAAACCAAAATCAGCCCCAAAGAATGCACATTCAGATATGTGAATATGCCATCACACAAATAAATGTACATCCACACAACAGGACATTTAAAGAAGGCAACTAAACCTGTATGAAGAGAACAGACCAGGACCTGAATTATACGTAGGGCGCACTGTCCCTGTTTGCACCATGGCGCACCTTTGAAAAAGTGCGCCTGGTGTAGACTGGAATAGTGCGATCTATTATTTTTATATATATATATATTCACAGAAAAAAACCATAGGTTTCAGGCACGTTATAGTTAGGAATTAGCATTTAAAAAACCTCAGAAATTCACTGAAAAAACCATAGGTTTCAGGGGTGTTATAGTTAGCTGAACTTTTCACTTGTACAAAACCATTGAAATTCCCCCGTTATAGTTAGTTCAGCTAACTATAACTCGCGCGCCCGCAATGCACTGCTGATGACGTCACATATTACATCACTCATGACATGGTCAGTGACATCACTCATGACATCTCAAATGACATCACTTGTTTATCAAAAGGATTATGTCTGGTTCTTTGTTCTATGTCTGTTCTATGTCTGTTCTGTTGTTGGCGCGAAAGCCTACACGGCTTTCGCGCCAACGACCGCCACGGATTAACACGGTGATGCTTCTCACACTCGATTTCCCCTGATGAAGGCCTAAGAGCCGAAATGCATTGGGAGTGTACAACAGAAGCTATGATCATTGCAAAGCATCTTAAACAAAACGTTTATGATGAATCCAAACGATAAAGTTTTTTTGAAAAAAAACAAAGAACCAGACATAATTCTTTTGATAAACATTTGAAACCCCTTCGGGAGGACCAATTCAGTGCCTGGGGGACACACCCCAAAGTTTGGGGGTGCACTTTGACGTTTTCACACGCTCAATTTCGGAGAGCAATACCCCGGAGCACGATGCAAACATTCAGCTATTGATGAACAACTAGGAAGTGCGCGTACCACACTCCTTTTTTCTTATCATCCAGTGAATGTCTGTTTTTCTGAAAATTAAATATGTTTTATATATGTATATCTCAAGGTCGATGGAAGAATAAATGGGTATATAAGTGTCTAAATGGATGATTTGTTTTTGAAAAATTGATTGTGTAACTGACTGATTAAGTGTATCATAGTGAATACATGGCTTAGTGAGTAATGTTTAAATCTGTAAATATCTGTATCAGTCTCTCACTTTGTGTATAAGTGGCTGCATGGGTTGGTGAGTAGCTACATGGGTGTCTATATAGGTTATTAGTTGGTTTTTTGAGTATCAGTGTCTGCATGGTTCGGTGGGGGGTATTATGTAGTGCATAGGTGCATGAATGAGTGACTCACTGTTTGTATGTGTTGAAGACAGCATGTGTGCAGGACTGTATGGGTGGATGAGTGTGTGTATGGGTGTGTTAGTGAGTGAATGACTGTCTCAATAGTGTCTTTATGAGTAACTACATATGTTTTAAACTAGTATATGTGACTATTGGTGTATATAAGTGAGTATATGTGAGAGTGAGAGATTGAAAGAGTTCCTGTATGAATAAGTATGTGTTTCTATAAGTGATTGTTTAAAAGACTACGTATGTGTAAGTTTCTGTAGCAGTAAGTGTGGTGGTGTGTGTATAACTGTAAATGCAAGTAAATGGATGTTTGATTCTTTATTAGCATGAGTGACTAAGTGTGTGAGTAACTCTATGGATGAGTGGCATTGTGTAACAGGATGTATAGGTGTATGAGTACATATGATGAGTGAGTACATGTATGAGTGACTGTATAGGACTGTTGGTGAATGAGTGGATGTGTATGTGGATCTTAGAATTACTGAAGATGTTGTTGTAACTGGTATTGGTATATCCATTGTTTTGAAAATTGTAGTCTCTATTTTTGAATGTGTGTATCAAAGGTTATATTAGGGTGAGAGGAGGTCTGCCACTCTATCACAAGGATGATGTCAGCAGTGATGTCATTTGAGATGTCATCAGTGATGTCATGAGTGATGTCACTGACCATGTCATGAGTGATGTAATATGTGACGTCATCAGCAGTGCATTGCGGGCGCGCGAGTTATAGTTAGCTGAACTAACTATAACGGGGGAATTTCAATGGTTTTGTACAAGTGAAAAGTCCAGCTAACTATAACACCCCTGAAACCTATGTTTTTTTCAGTAAATTTCTGAGGTTTTTTAAATGCTAATTCCTAACTATAACGTGCCTGAAACCTATGGTTTTTTCTGTGAATTTCAAAGGTTTTTTAAATGCTAATTTCTAACTATGCCTACAGAGATAGGACATTTGAAGAAAGAAGAAAAAATGCACAGGAAGAAAAAAAAGAAATGCAGAAAGAAGCAACAGAAGTCCTCAATGACGAAGAAAAGTGGAGGAAGAAGGATAACGTGCAGAAAGAACAAAAAGAAGAGCAGGAAGAATCCTTGTTGCAAAATCATCCTGTACCCTCAACTTTTTCAGACGGATACTGGTGGTAACTGAGTCTGACTAACCAGTCCTAGAGCCAGTGCTATGTTAAAAGACACTTAGAATACAGTGAAAACACCTACATACACTAGGGAACATTATGCGTTGGGGTCCCCCGTGATTAGCATGACCTCCTCTGTAAGCCCCTAGTATATATTAGGGCAGGGGGATTAAAACTACCTCTTAAAACAGGCCACAGAGCGTTTTTGCACACGTTAACTCAGGCCCCGTCCCCTCCCTTCACCACTGTGTAAACACACCCTGTGTCCGTTTTTAGTTGGGAGATTAAATTCATTTAAATCCTGAGGGTCCCTAGGGTCCAACTAGCCCACTAGGTACCTCCAGTAAGTGCCACAGAGCTGCGTTGCAGAGAGGTGTAAAAAGTGGCACAGCCTGGACCACCTCTCTGCAATGCAGCTCAGTGGCGCTTACTGGAAGCACTTGGTGGGCTAGTTAGCCCCCAGGGGCCCTCAGTATTGAAGGGAAATTATATCCCCAATTTAAAACGTGCCATAGTGCGTGTTTGCACACGTCACCTCAGGCCCCGTCCCCTCCCTTCACCACTGTGTAAACGCGCCCTGTGGCTGTTCTAAGTTGAGAGATTAAGTCCTCTTGAATCCTAAGGGTCCCTAGGGTCAAACTAGACCACTAGGTACCTCCAGTAAGCGCCACAGAGCTGCGTTTCAGAGAGGTGTAAAAAGGGGCTTGGCCTCAGAACCCCTGTCTGCAGCGCAGCTCCCTGGCGCATACTGGAGATGCCTGTTGGGCTAGTTGGCCCTCAGGGACCCTCAGTATTGAAGAGGAATTAATTCCCCAACTTACAACTCGCCAGGGGGGCGCGTTTGCAGAGTGCTGCAAGGAGGGGGCGTGGCCTCCGGCACGATGCCAGTCTTTTATTTATTTTAAGAAGGGGGGCTGTGTGGTTCCCCTTCTTATTCTAATTTATTGGCCCTGATGACCCCATCCCCCAGGGCCTGTCTCCTAATTATATTTTTTTGACCCCAATCCCCAGGGCCAGCCATTGTTTTTTATTATTTTTAAAAAATATATATTTATAGACACACCTAGGACATGCTGGACAAACCGTACGTACCTATCACCATGACGATCTGAGTGATATTCATTAAAAGGCGACTATGCATACAATGAATCCACGTGGAATGTATTTACACCACTAGTAAAGCTCTGACATGTATGATGCCCTACCGTGCCTAATCCCGGTAGACACCCTTGTCGTTTATTTATACAAACACGGGTAGCTATTGACGGGCACATTTAATACACATGCACACCAAGCCATTCAAAGGGGATTCGACAAAAATTCGACCAAAACTATGTAAGAAACCCCCCTCACGGTTAATAAAACACACATCCACTGCCGGATGTGTAATACTTTTTATTTTACTCTCTGGAAAGGGGACGAACATCACTTGAGAGTCACAGCGCGCTCCTGGCAGAGCCCAATGCTGTGTTACACCCACCATTGCCTGCCGAGTGCCACACACCTCTGTGTTGTATTCCACCAGCTAGTGCATATGCTATGACACTCTCTAGCCCATGTGCACTGTAACACCACCCCGTGAATATGTCATGCCACACTTGTCTTCGCACGGGTTATATTGCCCCATCTAACGTGCCTTCCTCGATGCCTATGTTATAACGCACAGTGCTATGCCATACATATTACAATCTGGGATCCATATCTTTGTCACAGTGCATATGCAATGTTACACTCCCCAGCACATATTTTATATTACAACTTTAGAGACTAGTTAGGTTACACAACACTGCCCTGTGCATATTACACTCCAAGGCGCACATCGCATAGCACGCGCTAGTGCCTGTGCTATCTCGCGCTCTCCAATGAATCTGTCATTGCGCACAATGTATTGCATATTATATTTCACGCCCGGTTCATCTTATTTCACACTTTTTGGTGCATAGTTTATACCATACACTATATCTAGTTTTCATTTTCAATCGTGCTCTCAGGACTATGTTCTATATAACACTGTGTTCACCTACCCTTTTCACGGGCATTACATTTTGCGATAGGGGGTGGAGGGTCATGGGGTGTTTCTGCCAAGTGAGCCCGGAGTCACAGTCACAAACGTCCTCTTC
Organism: Triturus cristatus; assembly: GCF_964204655.1. Classification (NCBI taxonomy): domain Eukaryota; kingdom Metazoa; phylum Chordata; class Amphibia; order Caudata; family Salamandridae; genus Triturus; species Triturus cristatus. The sequence continues at coordinate 1,400,964,864 of NC_140589.1, forward strand.
TTCCTGAATAAAAGTGAGATTATGCTGCATACTTGTTCATATTTTAAGTAGTTCGCACAGACACACGTTTTAAAAACAATAAAGTTCCTAATACCCGCCTTCTCTGAACAGTTAGCTTGCTGCCCCATCCCCTCCTCCCTATCCTCTGCTGTGTGAATCCATGGACTAGCCTCCTCCCTCCTGCCATGCATGGTCTGATGTGCTGCCACTGCCCTCAATTTAGTATGATGTACCAGTCCCCTCCTCCTGCCCTCCATTGCCCAATTCTATGCCCCATCATTGACCTCCTGCTTAAACTCTGTGCTTAGCTTGCTTCCCCTATTCTCCTTCCCCCTGCCCTCCGATGTCTTTGTGCATGCCCCTGCTCCATCCTTTTTGCCCACCATGTTCCATGGACCTGCCACTCCTATCTACTCTGAGTGTTCTGTTGAGCTGCCACTCCCCTCACACCTGCCTAGCATTGTCAGATGACTGTAACCTGTCCCTGCCACCTCCACCCTGCCTGTCCACATGCCATGCACCTATCCTCTTCCTCCTGTCCTACATGGTCCATTGTACTGCCACACCCTTCTGCCCTCCCTGGTCTGTTGTGCTGCAACTGCTCCTCCTGCCTGCCCCATGCGGTCTGTTCTGAGGCCCCTTCCCCTGAACTTTCTTGTCTGTGCACAGGTCCTGACCCTCCCTTCTATCCTCCATCGTCCTTTGTGCATGCCCCTGCACCCTCCTTCTTGCCCATCATAGCCATTGTGCTGCCACTAACCCTCCCACTTGCCATGCATGGTCTTCTGTGCTGCCATGGCCCCTCCCACCTTCCCTGTGTGGTCAGTTAGCTGACCCTGACCCCCTCCCACCTTCCCTCCATGGTCTGTGTGTATGCCATCACAGTCTCACTGTTGCTCTTCATGGTGTGTCTTGCTTCTAGTGCCCATCCTGCCTGACCTCCATGGCTATCTTGCTGCTCCTGCCCTGCCCCCTTGCCCCCAGCCCTCTGTTTACATGTGCAGACCCCTACTCCCTCCCTCCTGGCTTGTCTGTTCCATTGTAATGCCCCTGATCCTTCCCTCCTGCCCTTTATGGTCTGTTATGCTACAGCTTTCTCTCCTGTCTGTCCATTATGGTCAGCTAGCTACCATTGCCTCTTGCCCCTCTGTTCTCTGTTGTCCATGTGCATGGTCCTGTCCCCTCCCTCTTGCTTTCTATGGATTGTTGTGCTGCACTCCCGTCCCGCATGGCCTGTTTGGTGTATTGTGCGGCTGCAAACCCTGATGCCTGCCCTGCAGGGTCAGTTTGGTGCACCTCTCCATGTCCCTCCTGTCCTCTGTTATCCAAGTCCATGTCCCTACCCCATTTCCTTCCATGATCCAATGTAACATACTTGCGAACATTTTGAACTTGGTAAGAGGGAGATTTTGAAAAAAAACTGGGGTATTGATTTTCCCCTTTGAGTTACATTGAAAAAGAGTAGATTGTAAACAGGAGACAGATCAAATAAAGCCCATTTGAGCTTAAAAACATTGGATGTTTCCTGGCTGAATCGGGTCTGTTGGCATGTATGGTTGTACTACCATTGCCTCTTCCTTCTGCCCACAATGGTCTATTACATTGCCACAGCCTCTCTTGCAAGTCCTGTATTGTTGGTTTGTTGCCCCTGCCCCCCTTTCCACTGCCCTCCATAGTCTGTTGTGCTGCCACGGCCCCTCCTGCCTGCTCAGTGTGGTTAAATTGTTGCCTTTGCACCCTCCTACCTGCCTTCAATTTTCAGAGTCCGTGCCCCTGGCCTCTGCCTCTCAACAGTATCCTAATGAACAACTAGATTGCTAACATTCTATATTTATTACAAAAGTGTGGAACGCCTGACGTCATCTTGATGTAATCAAAACTGTAATACCTAGAGCATTTCCTTTAGAAATTACATATGTGAGAGGGTCTTATTGGCATCAAAATTATGGTTAGTGCTCTAAAAGACTAAAATAAGGACATATTTTCTGAGTTTTCAAATAGCGACAAAGCACTTCTAAATTATTTGTTATCTTTATGTTTTTTTATCCAGTTGACCACTTGATTAAATGTTGCACTTAGGGGAGAGGATGTGGTGTTACTTCCAGAACTGCAGACTTTGCAACTGGGGAACCAGGTTGGAGTTTCTGCTTCAGCTCGACATTCTGTGATTCTGGTCAAATCACTTAGTCTCTCCATGTCTACAACCAAAATGAATTTGTTCTTGTGTGATGTAACCAATGCTCATGTAAAGCACTCCAATACTTGACAAGTATATACTATATAACACTGCAAAAACACAAAATAATAAGTGTTTTGCACACTTCTGTCATTGGGCTATATTTGGGCTACATCTGGGTGATTTTGGGCTACATTTGGGCTCTTTTGTCTCCGGTGGCCATATTGGGAGATTTATTTGTTATGAAGTTTCCTAATTTCCTCATGTACTGCAGTCTCCTCAGTAGGAAATGCTTTCAGTTTTTTACTTTGATTCCATCATGAAGGTATTCAGATATGTCACACATTTGCCATAAATTCTGAAAGTTAGCACTCTAGTTGCTCATTAGATCACTGTAGTAAAACTACTATTCACCATGGAAGTCTGCTCCTGGTATTAAAAGTGCATGTTTCAGTCTGCATGTCAGAATTTTTTAATGAAATAGAAGAGGATTTGAGAAGTCACTCAAAATGTGCCCTCATTTTCTTTCTTCAGCATTAATCATAATTTCTATGGCAAAATGAACCCCCTCATTGTGTTCCTTTTTAAATTAAATGTTTTAAGTGTTACCAGTTTATTCCAATCAAGATGGCTTCAGGTGTGCCATACTTTTGTCATAATGAAGACAGTAAGCGCTCTAGTTGTTTTTAAGAACACTCTGGGACATTCTGTCATTGGGCTATACTTGGGCTACATCTGGGTGATATTTGGGCTACATTTGGGCTCTTTTGTCTCTGGTGGCCATCTTGGGAGACTTATTTGTTATGAAGTTTCCTAATTTCCTCATTTACTGCAGTCTCCTCAGTAGGAAATACTTTCAGTTTTTTACTTTGATTCCACCAAGAAGGCATTCAGATGTGTCACACATTTGCCATAAATTCAGAATGTTAGCACTCTTTTTGCTCATTAGATCACTGTAGTAAAGCTACTGCTCACCAGGGAAAACTGCTGCTGCTATTGAAAGTGCATGTTTCAGTCTGCATGTCAGAATTTTTTAATGAAATAAAAGAGGATTTCAGAAGTCAAAATGTGCCCTAGTTTTTCTTTCTGCAGCACTAATCATACTTGTTATGGAAAAATGAACCCCCTCATTTTGTTCCTTTTTAAATTAAATGTTTTAAGAGTTACCACTTTAATCCAAGCAAGATGGCTTCAGGTGTGCCATACGTTTATCATAAGTAGGACTGTTAGCGCTCTAGTTGTTCTTTGGAACACTCTGGGAAGCTGCAGTAGAACACAAAGGAATCAACTGAGAGTCTCTGCCCTTGTTGGATGTACATGTTTTACTGAGAATGTCAGACTTCATTCTCACATGACTGAGAAAGATAATGTGAATTTACAGAAAATAAGCTCTCAGTTTAGCTTATAGATCACCTTCCAAACCTCTGTGGGAAAAGCATGAGAAAATATTTTTCTCTCAATCATGATATCACAGCAGAAGGCTTTTTCACATGGTGAAATCACCTTAGAACATACCACAATTCCTAAAATGAGTATGGTACCATCAACAAATGATTTATAATGTAACTAAAGTCTTAAAACCTTCTATTAACTGCAATGCTTTTTAATGAGGTGCTATCATGTATATTGGTCCCAAGATGGCTGCCAACACTTCTTGGATGAAGTGCTGACAGCCAATCAGATCTCAGGATGAGATGTGTGGTTAGGCTCCGCCCACATATGTATATGATTTTACTTTTGATTTTCTCAGGAACTACTGAACAGATTGACACCAGACCTGCAAAAGGCACTTCCCTGAGCTGAGGACTACCTCTCTGCCAAATTTCAAGTAATTCTGTTCAGCCGTTCGGGCTGTACCTTGGACTAAAGGTCCCTATGGAAAATTGCATGGGGAAAACGCGTTTTGGGACCCCCCTTTTTTCTCAGCCCCCGCTTGACGAATCCCCCCCGAGACTTTCAGGGTAGGAGTGGAGCGCCCCACCTATTTTGAAAATTTCGCGAGGATTCGTCAACCGGCGCCAAAGTTATTCCAAATAGAATGTTGCGGATTTCCTATGGAAACACGGTCCTAACTATAACTATCTACTGGCGACCGCCAGTAGATAATATATATATATATATATATATATATATATATATATATATACACACTTTTCATTTTATATAGCGCAAATTTGACCCGAAGGTATCGGGTACCAGAGCGTTTTACATGAGCACCAGTTGTGTTACATAATCTACCCATGCCTAACAAAAATGAAGGTGTCCTTAAGTGATTTATCCAGAATCACAGGATGTTGAACGTCATTGCCGAGACTCAAACCCGGTTCCCCAGATTTGAGGTCGATCTCCCTAGCTGTTAGTGCATTAGGATGTGGCCTGCTACTGGGGAAGCCACAAACTCACACTGCTACAGGGGTAGCACATTTAGTGAAACACTGTCTGCTCCCAAGCTGCTTTGTGTTTCTCTGTGTAGGTGGTGCCCCGCATACACTTTTATGAGGGCACAGCGATACCCCTGCAGGCGGATGCAGTGAATGGCTAACACCATAGACATCCCTCTGCAAGTGGGTGCAATGAGAATGCCATTGCCCCTTCCAGGAGGCTTCTCTCACGGTAAGCAGTGATAGTGTGACACTTTTTGTGGTGCACTGTTAGTACTCCTCCTAAAGGCATGTTTGCCTCTGCGCCCACGTTCATAATACAGTATGGCCGCAGAGGCAAAATGATTCACATTTGCATGGGCCACACATGGACCTGATGCTACATGTGCTTATGGTCATCAATACTATAGAAGGAGCAGGACAGCTGCCCCTTCTGTAGAACCAAAGTGCCAAGGCAGCTCAGAAAGTGGGTGCAACACACCTGTTGCGCCCCCAGGGCACTTTGCTTCTTTTCTTAGCGGTATTGCACAATCTTAATTTAGATAAACAATACTGCATGCACATGCACCTTAACATACAAACATGGATGGGATACATATTCAGACAGGAAAATAATGTATCATCTGCTACACAATTCCACTTCCTCATTTATTTATTGTTTTGGGTTTCTATAGTGTGAATCAGACCCAGAGGTATGTTGGAGCAGTGATACAAAGTTTTCAAGACATAGTGCAAAGGTATTGGAACACATTTTGTTGTTGTGTTCTATATTGGTTATGCCCTTGACATATCAGTTACAGTAATGGAGAATAAAAAAAACACAATAATGCTACACAAAACCAGTATCTATTTCTGGCTGACCACCAGCACTCCACAACACATGACATGCTTATGTATTATTCAGGAAGAGCTAAGAGATTTTATACTGTGTTTGTATGTTTTTCTTAATAAAGGCACCTTAACATGTGAGATTTGGTATGTATATGTATGTGAGATATATATATATATCTGTATATATATATATATGTTCCCTCATTTTGTTAATTTGCATAATTGCCCTAAGAGGGCGTAACCTTAATCCGGTAATTGTTCAAGTGCCTGCTGGGACACGTAGTCCCCAATGCGAAGAAAAGTATTTCCTTGGTAGGTTCAAATGTTCCGTTTGTGGTTAATTCAAGTGTTTATTTCCCAAGGAAAATCTAATCAATGAAGAAGAACTTAAATTCGGACCTCAGTGAAGGAGAACTAAGTACTGGGGCAATACCAGGACCAAAAACCAATTTTTTAGACGAAATGCGCCTGATGCATGTAGATCAAACCCTAACACGAGGAAGAGGCCGCGGACGGTATCAGAAGCGCAGACGAGGAAGGGGAGAGAATGTCTCGCAAGCAACAGAAAAACCAGACGCGCAAAGCGCAAAAAGGCAATATCCACTACGAAGCCGAAAATGAATGATGTAAATCTAATCATTAATCTTTCAAAGCACATACTGACACCGGAAGAAGAATCCGCATTAAACAAAGGATTATCTTTTTGCCCAGAGAGCCACTTTGATCACACACAAGTGAGAATAGACCTATATAAATATATCCACAAGCTCAAACTAGCTAAAGTCCATGCCAACCAAACCTCCAAAAAAACTATAAATGTTCATGCACAAAATAATGAGCACGCATCTAATTCGGATTTAATGCGTAACATTGATCAAGCTACTGATTTAAAAACTATTTTTGACCTCCTATACGACCTAGAGGATGACGACATGACAGAAGAACAAGTTTTGGAACATCTGTCAATTGAAACGGATAAGAGAACAGACAGTGGGTTAAAGAAAAAAGTACTGCCCCATTTTACCACCTGGGAAACGCTTTGACCAATTCAGTGAAGCTGTAATTGAAGAATTGAATAAAATCAAAAACACCAGAAATAACACCAATAGAGAAAATTTAAGTAAAAAAGAACGGGAAGCAATTAAACATCTGATGCAAGATAAAACTTTGACTATAAAACCTGCAGATAAAGGTGGCAACACCGTACTTCTAAACACCACGGATTACCTGGATGAAGCTTATAGGCAATTAAATGACACCGCAAATTACAGTAGGATTACCACCAACCCGATGAACAAAATGATACATGACTTAGGGAATAAACTAACGGGATGGTACAAGGAAAATCTAATCAATGAAGAAGAACTTAAATTCCTGACGAATGAATTTCCGGTCACACCGACCATTTATTTTTTACCAAAAATTCATAAAACCCTGAATCATCCACCGGGTAGAGCAATTGTCTCTTCATGCAAGTCACTGTATGAAAATATCTCAGAATATGTGGATCACTTTCTTGCTCCCATAGCTCAGAGTATGAGCTCCTACATCAGGGATACTGGTGACTTCTTACGGATCCTGGATGGTATTTCTTGGAACAACCAATACCTTCTAATCACTATAGACGTTGTGTCACTTTATACGTCAATACGACATGAGGTGGGGCTGCAAGCATGTACCTATTTTCTAAAACAAAGGAAAATCACTGAAATGAAACACACACAAATGTTACTTAGTATGATTGAGATATGCCTTACAAATAACATTTTTTGTTTTAACAAAGAACTCTTTAAACAAATGTGTGGAACGGCAATGGGCATTTCTTTTTCCGTGAACTATGCCAACATCACCATGGGATGGTGGGAAAAGACTGTAGCCTGGAACTCAGACAATCAAGAGGAGATGGATAAGATCATTCTATGGGTCCACTACATCGACGACCTGTTCCTCATCTGGAATGGCACAGATGGGGACTTCCAAACATACTTTCACAAATTGAATAACAACGAGATCGGTCTATCCTTTACACATGAGATGAGCAGATCAAAAATTCCATTCCTTGATACTCTGATTTACATTGAAAATGACCAGATCTACTCAACACTTTACAGGAAGAAAAAGGCTACCAACAGCATCCTGCACGGAACCAGTTTTCACCCCAAACCATTGTTGGACAGTATTCCCTTTGGGGAATTCATACGACTCAAGCGTAACTGCTCAAAACCAGAAGACGCGGAGGAACAAATGCATGAATCCATGGAAAGACTTAAACAAAGAGGTTATACTGAGTCCATTTTAAAGCGGAACAAAAAGAGAATTGATGCCAAAACCCGAGCCGACACTCTCATGCCCAAAACCAAACCTACTTCTGAAGATGAGAAACAAGTCCCAAGGTTTATTACTACCTACAGCAAAGAGAGTGGGCTTATTATGAGCAAAATCAAGAAACACTGGCATTTGATCACAAAAGACCCTGATATTGGAAAATTAGTTGGGATAAGACCGACAGTAACATACAAAAAACGACATCTCTGAAGGACATGCTTGTCAAGAGCCACTTCGTTCAGGAAGAAAAAACCAGCTGGTTAACAGAACAACGGAATGGGTTTACTAAATGCAACTCTTGCAAGGCTTGCAAAATTGGAAAAAATGTGAGAAACATCGCCGAGCCAAATGGAAATGCAATAAATATAAGAAAAAGAATAACTTGTAACACCAAATTCGCTATTTACATTATCGAGTGCACTTGCGGACACAAATAAATAGGCAGTACTATTTGTCCACTTAAAAAGCGCATTCTAGAGCACATCCGAGCAGTTAAGAACAAAGACACTACATACGCAACTGCCAAACACATGATATCATGCCAAAATGGAGACTGGCGAGCAATGTGCTACTATGGAATCGATACCATCATGCCTAATGAACGCGGTGGCGATAGAACTAAAAAACTACGGCAGTTGGAATCCCGCTATATCATTAGATTACAAACCAAGACACCGAAAGGGATGAACAATGATGAAGAGCTTTACGTGCACTTGGAATAACGAATTAAAAACTCTGATTTCCATAGCCATCAATGACAATTTGAAACATCAGCATCTCTCCCCTCTCTTCCATCCCCCTTCCTGTTTCTTTCTTCTTTTTTCCTTTTTAGACATTTTAGGTATTGAAACCTTTAATCTGACATCAACCTGTGCCTTTTTCACCTCTTTTTCTATTTCCACTTTTTGACTACTGGCCTTCCGCTGTTTGTGCAATAATGTACTATACAGAGACACTAGGCTGAACCAGTTTTTTGGAAACCTTTGCGAATTAATGATATTGAAAAAATTATTTTGTACTATACAATGACTAAATTATAATATGATATCATGTATATCTTGGGTACTATACCATGACGTGCTGATGCTAATTCATTTTCCTGTTAATAACAGTATGAGATCTAATTTCTTTTGGTTAAAAAAGTACAACCTTGTATTGACTGCACTACAACTCCCAAAATGCCACATTGAGGCTAGCTGGGCGTATATATAGTGCCATAGAAGAAGGACTTACTGACCGTGAGCAAGGCCGTGTAGGCTGAAACGCGTTGGTTGAGCTGTGTTACTAATAAATACGTTTTGGAAATATCTCCTTTCCGAGTGCCGTATCTTTGGAATGAAATAGTGGTTTTCGTGGCCAGGATCCGGCCCGTATGCAGAGCACCCGCTGGTTGTGTGCCCCGGAATGTGGATCCCTTTGCTTGGATATATATATATATATATATATATATATATATATATATATATATATATAATCTCCACAAGTAATCCCTCCAGCTGGAAGGACAAACGGGACGCACTCTCTGCAACCTTTTGCACTTTTTTTTATTTTCTTAATTCCTTCATTTTACGGGATACAGGCATGAACAGATCTACGCGTTTCAGTATACCAGATACCTTGCTCACGATCAACTGTTTGCTTGGCACCGCCCCCTTTAAATTTACTAGTTGTTACATCATTTCCTGGCAGTGACCTAAGTTCCCCTTTGCATTATGGAGGATGTAGTTTTTAAATAACTTTTTATATTTTTGTCATTTTATACGTGGAAGTCACAAAAACAAGGATTTAATGATAATTATATAATTAAAAAGATTGGGGAAAAGAGTTCAGTGTCTCTTTTTTATATGAAAAGACAGAAAATTCATTTTTCTTTTTTCCTTTTGTATTGCTTCATTTTTACCCCTCCAGTGGGGAATGTCATTATTAGTCCATTGTTGTTTCCATTTTTGAAGATGGAAAGTTCATTCCCATTTTCCCTTTAATATTTCCTTGTTTTTGCCCCTCTGGTGGGGAATATCCTTATTGTTATTAAATTACGTGAATTCTCCAATCATCTTTTCTTTTCTTTCCTTTTCCCATCTTTCATTACATGATTTTCTTTTTATATATTATTCTTCGTTATTTCACTCAGTCCATATTTTTTGTTAATATTTCCACTTTGCTTTTATAGTATAGTTCATTTCTTATTTTCATTTTTTATCTTATTTTATTTTCATTATTTTTTGGGAAGCTGTAGTTAATTATAAATGTATGTAGAGCTCTTCTGATTGGTTGAGGCCATGTGGCTGCAGTGTTCGCAATTTCAAAATATAACGTTACTCCTTCTGGCGCAATTGTTTTTCCCGATCTCCTCCACGTTCTTTTCTTGGGATTGTCTCAATTCCATAGAATTTCAATTGCTTCCAATCCCCTTGATGACATTGATCCATATGTTTGGCTACTGCATTGGATTTATCCTTGTGTACTGTCGCTCTTATATGTTCTAATATTCTCTTTTTCATTTCGAAGATCGTACTCCCTACATACCTCAATGGGCATGGGCATTCCAATATGTAGATTGTATATTAAGTCTTACATGTTATCAATTGTCGGATTTCCCATGTTTTGTTAACCGCCATTTTTACTTCCTTTGTCTGTTTGGCGATTTGGCAGGCTTTACACATATGACATTTTATGAAGACTTTTGTATTCAGCCATGTAGTTTCTTTGACTTTTCCTTTAAAATGGCTGTGAATTAGATGATCTTTTAAGTTTTTAGCTCTCCTGTATGTCACTGTTGGATGCTTCCCTACTAATTCTTTTACAGTGGCATCTAGCCGTAATATCTTCCAAATCTTTCTTAAGATGCCCACTACTTGTTTGCTCTCTAGTGAGTAATCCGTTATAAGTCGAATTGTCTCCTGCTCTGTTATCCTTTGTTTTCGAGATAAACACTCTTCTTGTGTTTTGCTGTTTGTTCTTTCCCAGCATTTTTTAACAATATTAATATTGTATTTCCTTTTCTTGAATCTTTCCATGGTGATATTTCCATGCTTTCGCCATTCTTCTTCTTCACTGCAGATTCGCCGAATCCTCAAGAACTCCCCATAAGGAATGCTTGAGATTAGGGGTTTTTGATGGAAGCTTGTTGCTTCCAAGGTAGCATTTGCTGCTGTGCTTTTTCTGAGCAATGTTGTCTGTATATGGCCATTTTTGATGTAAATTTCTGTGTCCAAGAATACTACTTTTTCTTTACTGATTTCATAAGTAAATTTTAAGTTTGTTTTACTGTTATTTAACAATTCAAAGTATTCTTGGAATTCTATTGTTGTGCCATCCCACATAATGAATAAGTCGTCAATAAAGCGTCTCCAACTGACGACCTTATTCAACATTCTGTCATTGCTCGCACTCCATGCTACCTCCTTTTCCAAGTACCCCATCGATAAACAGGCGTAGCTGGGACTAAATGAAAATCCCATCGCAGTACCATTCCTCTGGTGATACACTTCCTCTCCGAAAACAAAGATATTTTTATTGAGGCATATTGATATCATTTCCAAGAGCATTTTATTATGTTCACAGTAATTGATGTTACGATCTTGTAAAAAGAAATTGCATGCTTCCAAGCCCATGGCATTCCCTATATTTGTGTACAGGGATATGACATCCATTGTTACCAATTGATATGTTTCCTGCCAGGGAGTATTTTGCAGCAGCCTCAACAGGTCCGTTGTGTCTTGTATGTAGGAGCTAAGTTGAGTTACGTAGGGATTTAAAAAATAGTCAATGTAATTAGCCATGGGTTCCAACAAGGATCCTTTTGCTGACAAGATGGGTCTGCCCGGTGGTTTTTTCTGATCCATGTGAAGTTTTGGCAGGAAATAAATTGTAGCTGTAATCGGATGAGTCACTGTTAAATATTTTCTTTCATCCTCCTTTAATAGTTCTCGTCCTGCCCATTCTTGAAGCCTGTTATCAACTGCTTCTTTTATTTCCAAGGTTGGGTTCTTTTTTAATCTTTCATAGTATTCGATGTTCCAAAGTTGGCGATGTGCTTCCAAAGCATACGCTCCTTTTTCCAAAATCACTATGTTTCCCGCCTTGTCTGCCATTTTGATTTCAATTTGGTCATCAGTTGTTAGGTTCAGCAGGGCATCCCTCTCTTGTTTGGTCAAGTTATCTGTGAACTCCGGACCTTTTAATTTATACAGATCTTGAATGACCGCTTCCTGAAATAAATCTATTTTATTTCCTGATGCCAATTGAGGGTAAAACTTTGACTTTGGTTTCATGCCACTCAAGCCCGCTCCTCCTTGTGGGATTGCCATGTTCAAAGGGATTTCCTCTTCCTCCGCAGCATCTAGATTTAGTAATGTCAGGAAGCTCTCAGAATCTTTGACTTGTACACTTGCTATTGTCTCTTCCGATGTTTTTGTTTTTTGCTTGTTCTGTTTTTCCGCAAAAAATTTAGCTAAATTTATTTTCCGGATATATAGGTATAAGTCTATCCTTACTTGTGCTAGATCCATTCTTCTTGTTGGGCAAAAATGTATGCCCCTTTTTAATAAAGATGTTTCCATTTCTGTAATGGATCTTTTGGATAGATTCACCACCTGCAGTTCCTCCTGCATTTGTTCTTCCGGCGCATACTCCTCATTTCTGTTCCTGTCTTTTCTGTAGTTGCATTTGCGTCTTTTACCCCTTCTTTTGGGTTTCTTGTGACCATTGCCGTCCTCTTCCTCTTCACCTTTGTTGTTGAAATGTGGGTCGATTTTGCTCCCATTGTCTCTGTTGCAATACTAGGGGCATGTCCCCTAAAAAAGACAACTTGCTCCTATTTGCTTCAGTTGATTGCTCCCCATCACTGGGGTCATTGGATATTAGAGAGGAGGCACTGCTTGAGAAGCTTGTTGTGCTATTCCAAGTCGCTTGTTCTTTCATCGCATCAAATTTTCGAGAGAAAGTAAATATGCGCCCCTCCGCATAATCGTTCGAATCTCTGATGAATTTGGAATGCTTGCGTTCCCTAACTATATCCTCATGTTTGTCAATCTGTACTTCCAGCTCTTCTTTAAATTTAGTCATTTCTGTTGTCATTTTTAATGATGATAATTCCTTTTCTGTTTCGAATAGTTGTTCCTTTATTTTTCCAAGGCCAATTTCAATATGTTTCACTAAAATTTCAATTTAGCCTAATGATGATTTTAATATGAAATCACCCCACTCCTGTAGCAACTCGTTTGAGGCCTCCTGATGGTTAGGCATCAACATTATCCTCAGCCCCCTTGGGACACGTTGTACCTCCAAGTATTTCCTCAGAGTAATAAGCTCCCAAGACTTATTTATTTCCTTGCGGCTTAATTTTTCCCATGCACGTATTTTGCTTTTAGTGTCCGTTTTTCCTGTTACATTGGCTGTTCCCATATCTTTATCCACATTGCCCTTTTCAAACGTAGAGCTCAACAGTTCATTTCTTTTCGCTTCCCGTCCCTAACTCTTAACTCTCTTTTAATACTGAGGGTCCCTGTGGGCCGACTAGCCCAACAGGTATCTCGAGTATGCGCCAGGGAGCTACGTTGCAGACAGGTGTTCAGAGGCAACGCCCCTTTTTACACCTGAATGGAACGCAGCTCTGTGGCGCTTAATGGAGGTACCTAGTGGGCTAGTTTGACCCTAGGGACCCTTAGGATTCAAGGGGAGTTAATCTCCCAATTTAAAACGGCCACAGGGCGTGTTTACACAGTGGGGAAGGGAGGGGACGTTTTAAGTTGGGATAATAATTCCCTTTCAATCCCGAGGACCCATGGGGGTCAACTAGTCAACCAGGTGCTTCCAGTAAGCACCACTGTGCTGCGTTGCCGAGAGGTGGTCCAGGCCATGCCCATTTTCTCTGCGATGCTGCTCTGTGGTGCTAACTAGAGATACCTGATGGGCTAGTGGTAGCCAAGGAACACTCAGGATTCAAGGGGACTTTATCCTCCAAATTAAAACGGCCATAGGGCGTGTTTGCACACGTCAGCTGAGCCCCCTCCTCCCTTCACCAGGGTGCAAACACGCCCTGTGGCGCCTTTTAAGGGGTAGTTTTAATACCCCTGCCCTATTATAGACTAGGTCTTCTCCTCTTCTTCTCCTCTAGGATGTTACTCATCCACAGCCCACTGTGTCTTTATGTCTGTGAGTAGTTTATCGAGCCCGAGTTCTGTCTTTTCATTTTGGTACTTTCAGTCCCGTTTATCCCATTGTTATTTTAAGGGTTCATGCACCACCTGGACGATATAATTTACTCCTACATGCAAATAGGTAAACACTGAGGCCCGATGACCGAAATCGCTAAAATAAAAAAAATCACTCCTTCCCAGTTTTTGCTTTTCTGGTCTGGTCTGTATTTCAAATGCTAGAAAACAATGTTGCATTTTATCATCCTCATCAATAATTCTTTATTTAGGCAAACATGGCATAAAAGACACAGGGAAAATACAACATTGAGCAACAGACTAAAACAACATCATTAAGAGAGAAAAGACCACAGTTCAGGCATTGGTATAATAAAAAAATTGGTGGTGCTGCAAGATAATTCATCAACAAATATCGGCAAACAGTGATCATTTGTACGCTTAATGATTTACATGAGTATGCTATATATTTGTTTAGTGTTCTTTTAAGTGATTTTAACATAGATAAATAAGCAGATAAAGAATCACATAAAGCAGGAGTACCAAACATGATAAAAGAATTCATCACAACCTTGAATAATAAATTAACCCTCCATCGTTCTCCAGGTCTTGATAGCAGCTTTAAAAAAAATCATATTCTAAAACAGAAGATCGAGGTGTTTAGCTATTGCAAGTGCGGCAACGCTTCCTTGCACCTGCGATAACCAATGTTTTTTAACAGGCTTGAGAAAGTTCTTGCGTGCATGTTTATAATAGGCACAAAAAACATAATGTAACAAGAATTGTTCAGAGAGGTTATCACACTCGCAAAATGTTGCAGAGCGCCCCAAATTAAAACAAGGGCCAGCACAGTACAATATTGGGAGCGATCTCTACTTTTTTGGTTCATGTCCAAGATAAACAAGCATTGACATAGCCAATAGGTCTCGCCTTTGGGACCTTATAAGTGTTTCGCCATGCAACAGTTGATGTTGTTGCACCAAGGATATTGTGCTGGATAACTAAACACTTATAAGGTCTCAAAGGTGAGACCTATTGGCTATGCCAATGCTTGTTCTCAAAATGTGGACGTTTTGTTCTTGTAGCAGTAGTGGAAACGACTTTCATCCAAGGGTGAGGTTGGATTAGGAACATAATCTTCAAAATAGTTTAATGGCGAAAACTAGTGTAATTAGTGTGTTGGAAAATATCAGAAGCAAAAATGGTTCCCAGTGGTGTGCGCGCGCGCGCCACAGCGAGCGATCTGTTTTCAATTATCGCGCCTGTGTCTGGGCACGATAATTGAAAACAGATGTGGCCTGTGCGGGTAACCACAAGCAATAGGCCGTGGGTGGAGCAAAGGCGGGACATGCACCCGCCTTTGCCCAATTGCGTGCTGTCTTTCTTAGAGATACGCATGCAAGGCCCATTAGCATGGGAGAAAAACAAAAGCACACGCACAAGCGTGTGGTGAGCTTACTAAAGCCCATTACTAAAAGTCGAGCAAGCAACGCATGCGCGCTGCTCTAGGCTCGACCTAAAAACTGCCGGTGCTCAGCACCAGTGACACTCGGCCCACTTAAAGCCCTGGGGACAAGCATGGACGTCATTTTGGGGACCCCTGCCATGTGACCCCTGGACCTGGCTTTGCTACCCCTAGCATCAGAAGAGGCAAAGTCAGTGCCAGGCCAAGAAGGAGCTCGTCCTTATGGAAGTCGGTGGGGGCTTCACTCTCCTTTTGTGTCATTAGTTTATTATACTAATAGTGAATAACATGAGATTATTCACTCTTAGTTTAATAAAAAATGGACTCCAAACAGCTGGAATAGGACTTTCCCTGGCAGCTGAGGTAAGTAAAACAATGCTTTTATATGTATGTTGTGTGCGTGCTTGCACTTGTGAGCGTGTTTATGTAAGAGAAAGTCTGTATGTGTGGATGTGTGTATGTGTGAACATGTATGTGTAAGTGTGTATGGGTAAGCATGTGTATGTGTGAGTGTGAGTGAAATTGAAGGGCAGGTGAAGTCCCTTCAGCTACCCGTGGCATTTTGGTGAATTGACTACCATGGGGACAAGTGTCAACCCTTGACATAATTAATGGTCGATCGACTGAGTACAGTAGGCCCAGGAGGGCTAGCTTCACAAGGATGAACAGAAGAGACGGCAGGGGTCAGCTGCTCACATGTCGTCTTAGGGCGTGAAGGACGATAAAGGGGTTGTGCATCCTGCTATTAAACGACTGGCCCTTCTTTGGGCGGGTTGAGCGGGCTTGTGTTTCCCGCTCCTGTGAATGTGGCTGGTGGTGGATAGTTTGCTTGGTGAATGGAAATAAATAGTTGTTCCTCGGGGCTAGGGCGGGGTGTGGCCAGTGCTTAGTTTGTAAAAGAATAAGTGCCAGGGCCGTGACCAGGAGGTCGCTGCAGCTTGCACCACCCATTGTCCCCGTCATCGCTGCCAAAGACAGTACCAAAACAGCTTCGAACGATCTCTCTTGCCTGCAAGTGCGACAGTTCAGATTACTCCAAGTCCCCAAAGCTAAAATATTGGCTGGGGAGGCAGGTATTAGTCATTTTGAATGCATAATGTATTCATAAACCGTCATTTTAGTTATCTCTTAGCACCGGAAACCAATAAAGCACCGGAAACCAATTAAGTGTGGTGCCGTGCGAAGCACCGACTCAAAATAAGCACTGGGTGTGGCCCACGTGCTGTTGTGTTTGCTTTGAAATGGAAGTGAAAAGCTGAGGTCCGAGTGATTACAGCGCTCTGCCTGTTCTTTGTCCATCTGTGTTTTCAGTGTGTTTCTGGATTCCGGGAGTTGTTTGTTTCTGTAGAGTAGACGGGTACTTTAGAGTGAATGCAGCACCCATTATGTTAAAGTTCACAGCTGTGTTTGGGTGGGGCTTGCTGTGCTGAGAGTACTACAGTTAATGCCCAGCCATTAGCAGCCGTCATAGCTGACCCTAAACCGGGCTTTAATCCCTTATTAATGCTAAACGCCTGGGTAGGTGTTGTGCTCACACCCTGACGCCTTGAGCCCCCCCCACCGAGCCGAGTCCATGGCAATGCCCCCCTGCCCCAAGTCTGCCAGTTTAGGAGGTACGGGGCAGCAACTGAATCAGTCTACCTCTTGAAATAGCACTCTTGTTGCTTTTTAAAAATTTAATATGAATCCAAATGGTTCTAGACAGGTGCATTTGCCACAAACGTAACTTTTCCCGCAGCGTCTGTCTGGAAGTTCCCCCTCCCCTCCCTACACACGCACCGCTGGCTAGTAGTAGAGCTAAGGGCTGCACCGCTGTCGGGACGGGCCCACCCAGGCCGGCGGAGGGAAGCATCGAGGGCTGCTGCAGGGAGACCGGAAGGGTCCGGAAAATAAGGGAGCGGGGATGAACGTGAGGAGGAGGTAAAGAGAGGTGGAAAGATGAGTAAAGGAGGGTCTGGGGAGGGCGAAGCGCAGTGTACGAGGGTCACTGCATGATGCACGCGTTTCCACTAACATGTAACCCTCGACAGCATTGGAAACAGGAGGGGGTACAGCTACCCAACGGAAGGACACGCTGTATCAACACCGGAAGAATGAGGTGCTGAGCCGACCCTGCTGGGATTCAAAATTATCGGCTTCAGACGCGACCCAGAAACGAGAAGTAGGCGACAGTGGCTGAAGGAAAATGATTGAGACGGTGGGGTGGGGTGATGAGAAATGGGGGGCAGAGGGGCTGTGGGAGTGTGTAAGTGAAGGGCTGAAAGGGAGGACCCAGAAGTCCGCTGCCTGTTTCTCGGTGAAACGAAGAACAGGCACATCATTTAGGAGCTCCAGATCCTCTGTTAGCATGACCTCGGAGTCATCCCGATATATTACAGCCACAAGGTTGCGTAAAAAGGAGTTAAACACTCGGATGGAATCGCTGACACTACACAGGCTGGGGTTAAATGTAAGTATGAGCGGGGTGGGGTTCTCGTTTCAGCAGCCATGCTAGGAGCTTCCCCAATTTGTTGCCTTCTCCATGTAATAGTTGGCGATATTCTTATCTGGTGAAACAGTCTAATCTCTCATATACCTCGCAAACTCTGCGTTGTACTCGCTAAATGAATTTGTTATGTGGCACCGGTTCCTATCCTCGATGTTGCAATCTAGTAAGCTCATCCTCTGCCTCAATCAGTTCCAGCTCTAATCGTCTCCTCATCCCACCAACTTTGGATAAGCATTCTATTCAGGTTACCACCTTAAGCGTATCCCACTCCACTCCTTTACTAGTGGTGGTTGACCAGTTCATGTCGAAGAATACTGCAATGGCTTCCCTGAGTTCTTCTCGGAACACCTTGTCTTGGAGGGCTTCCGGACGCAGACGCCACAATGGTACCTTCGGCCTACTGTATTCCAGTTCCTATTCCAGCAGCACTGGGGCATGGTCCGACAGAAAGTTGCCCAGTAAGTGGGTATGTGCAGCAGCCACCCAGGCCTCACGATAGAGAAAGAAACGGTCAAGTCTGCTACATATGGCTCTGGACGGCATATAGCATGTGTACCCTTACATGCCAGGGTGTGTTTCGTGCCAAATATTGACGCAATGCAAGTAGTGCATCACATCTCGCAGAGCAGCAGTCATGTGGGTTTGGTATGACATTTCAGGGGACATCTACCTAGACTGCCATCTAATACACAGTTAAAATCTCCCACCCATAGTAATGGCACCCCTATGTATGAGACAAGTGGTTTCTCTAGATCTAAATAAAACTAGCCATCGTCCACATTTGGGGCATAGACATTCACCAGGCATACCTCCACACCATCTAGTATACCATGTACCACCTTATATCTCCCCTCTATATCTGCTGTGTGTTGGGGCACTTGGAACGGGATCTGTGGGACTACCCAGACCGTCATATGTGGAGTAAGTGGTGGAGAACAATTGTCCCCTCCATTTCCTATATAAATTTTGGATTTCAGAGTCTAATAGGTGAGTTTCCTGGAACATCACCACATGAGCTCTCGGTCTGCGCAAATAAGTCTGAACTCTGTAGCGCTTCACAAATTAATTAAGCTCCCTCACATTCCACGTTACAAATTTAAATTGTCCCATCTCTCATTACCTGTGACCATCCTCGCTCTAGCTGCCCATCATTCCGCCACTGTCGCTGCCTGTAAGGAACATAAAGTTAACAGTTGAAACATCCCACCCCCAGGTAGATACTGCAGAAATAAGAATATATGGCAATGCACTTATTAACTTCCCCTGTACCCTTCCAAACCCTAAAAATGTATTAAAACCATCTTCCTAACTGGAACATCAAAGGCAGATGACCAGTAAGTCAAGCCTGTAAGAAGATGCAAGATCACACTAAACATCACCCAAGTATGCAACAGACGACAGCTTGTGTCCATCATCATGTCTCCACACAACTCACTTCACATCATCCAAAATATGTACTCCGTGCCAGATTGGGTTGGCGTGCAGCAAGGCCACAATATGGGTCTCACCAACCATGCCCTCCTAACCCCGGTCTCCAATCACGCCCAGTCATACATCCCATCGCTCATTTTTTATACCTTTTTATAAGGTGTACACATCCGCAGAAGAGGAAAAGATAGTGATCAAAAAAATGGATGAATGAAGAAGTAGGACGGGGGATAAGTGATGAGCGAAAGAAAAATTAACAAAGAAAAGGAGGAGGTGGAGGAAAAAGGGGGAGGGGCGTCCAACCGTCTTGTAGTGGCACCCACCTCAGCCACTCCGTACACTGTGCGAGATCGACAATCATCCACCCAAGCACCGTTGTACTCCTCTCATCCTTTCAGTAATCAGCCTTCTCCTATATGATTTCTCAGTCAATGGCTGCTTTAGGTTGGGGGGTGTCTTCTACAACATCCCCCATGCTGCCATCCGAGTTTGAGGCGGTGACTTCCGCCCTTGCAGCCTCTCAATCAGCCTGTTGTAGTAACAGATCCACTCTAAGCAACCATCTGTCCTCGTTGGCTGTTCCAGATCCAGGGATCCGTCGTGTTGCAACACCATCTGTCGTTCCCCCCGTGCAGGGTCCTGCCCTCTTCTCGCACCTCCAGCCAGTCCCATGCAGCCTCTGGTGATGTAAAACAAGCATTGGCATAGCCAATAGGTCTCGCTTTTGTGACCTTGTAAGTATTTAGTTTTGCAGCACAATATCCTTGGTGCAACAACATCACCTGTTGCATGGCTAAACCTTGTACCTTATAAGTGTTTAGCCATCCAACAGTTGATGTTGTTGCACCAATGATATTGTGTTGAAGTTATCCAGCACAATATCCTTGGTGCAACAACATCAAGTGTTGCATGGCTAAACACTTATAAGGTCCCAAAGGCGAGAACTATTGGCTATGCCAATGCTTGTTAAAAATGTTTATCTTTTAAACAGGTTTTGCTCATTTTCCACCTACT
Organism: Triturus cristatus; assembly: GCF_964204655.1. NCBI lineage: Eukaryota > Metazoa > Chordata > Amphibia > Caudata > Salamandridae > Triturus > Triturus cristatus. The sequence continues at coordinate 1,400,985,127 of NC_140589.1, forward strand.
TTCCACTCCTTTGGCTGCAAAACTATTTAAATATTTTACTATCTTCACACCGCTCGAAGTGTGACAATAGTCTTGAGAAGAAAAGTGTAGCTTACGCTGTAAATTGTGGGATACATTTATTCCATAAATGTGGACATTAGCATTAGCAAACTGATACATCCTTGTCCACGTAAATCAAGCACCAGAAGAAGAGAGTGCGCAGAGTAAAGTACACTATACAAGGTAAACGCAGAGCACGTGCTATACGTACAACACCGAGGACACAGAATGGGTGAAGGAATGAGTGGGCGTGGAGTTTGTTAGTATGATGGGGGAAAAGAGATGAGTGGATCTCAGTGGGTGAGAAATGGGGAAGAAAGAGGGCAAGAAGCAGGAGTGATCGATGGCTGGCAGAACAAGGAATGAAGAGTAAAGGGGTGAAGGTGAGTGAAGGAAGGAATGGGCGTGGCTACGAAGGATGTGGTGAGGTGGTAAAGGAGGAGACGAGGAATGAGGGAGGCGAAGTATCACGGTGAGGATGGGGCGGGTAGTATAAGGAGGGCATGAATGCACGAGGGATGGAGCGTATGAGGGGTACGGAAGTGAGATGGGGACCCAGTGAGGGCTGCGGAGGCAAGATAGGACTCAAAGAATTTTGGTGTCGGAGACAAATTAGTACGGGAGGGCAGCGAAAGGGGGTGTGGGAGGGAAGATGTGGAAGAGGGTTAGAATACATTTTCATGGTGAGGGCTAAACGGGTAGTGCGGAGCGGATTCGGGGAAATTAAGGGTTGTGAAGTGGGCGAGGAAAGAATCTATGGCTGTGGGGGTGAGAGAGACCTTAGGGGTTGTAGGGAAGCTGAGATGGGTCAAGAGAGGAAAGGCAGGGCCGAGGTAGGAATTTGTGGGCGGAAGTAAAGACTGAGTTAACATGAGTGGGCAGGAGAAGTGAGGGTGAGGGGAAGGCGTATGGGGGCATTAATTGAAGATGTAAAGGTATGTGAAACTGCTGGAGAAGGTTTGCGAGAAAGGAGGAGAGAGAATGCAGGCAAAGGAGGGAGTGCGACAAGAGGAAACCGGACAGGTGTAGGCTGTAAAAAAAGGGGGAGCATGATGGGGTGTAAAGGGTGTTGGTGTAAAGAGCAGGGCACACATGCGAAGAAGGCTAGAGAGCGAGAAAGAAATAAAGTGGGATAAACACAGAGGAGGTGGTAACAGAAAGGGTGGTGGAGGGAGAGCCACAGAGAGCTAAAGAAGAGAGGGGTTACAGAGGAGGTACAGAGATATAGAAAGGAGCTGAGAAGCTGAGTGAGGAGGCAAAAGAGTGTGGGTGGGGGGACTCAAGGATAGACGCAAATAAAGGCAAAGACTGAGGAGGGAATGGTACACAATGTGGAGGAGTGAGAGGGGAAGGTACAACGGGAGATGAAGGAAGTGGGGACGGTAAGTGGTCGGGAGGAGTGAGTTAAGAGACCATGGAGACATTATTGAAAGAGGGGAGGAATGGTAAAAATCGAGGAGAGAAGAAAAGTGAGAGGAGCAAAGAGACAGAGATAACAAGAGACAGAGATAACAAAAGACAGGTGCATGTAAAGAAATCAGAAGGGAGCTAAATTGGTGAAGGGGACAGATGGGAGGGAGAGAAAAGGGGAAGAATGACAATAAAATGGGACAGAAACTATTCGGCGGAATCCACCCCTGAATGCGAGTATCTAAAAGAGGAGGGGGCTGAAGAAATGGAGTGGAGGAGAGGCTAGGGGTAAAGAGGGCCACAAGGGTCTGGTGGAGGAGACCAGGGGAGAGACTACTGGTAAACCGATGAAAATTAACACCTGGTTATAGAGTGAAAGGGCGTGATGGTGAGGGCGTGTTGAGGTGGGCGGAGTTAGCCAATAGATGGTCCTACCATGGGGAATGTGACGGAGGCAAGGGGGAGGGGGCACATGAGAGAGCAGGTGGAGGGCAGGAGGTCCTAACAAAGTTTGTGAGGGAGAGCGGTTTGAGGCGAGAGATAAAGATGGCTACTGACACGGTCTGGTCAGGAGGGTTGCTAGGGGGAGTCACAATGGGGAGAGTGCACAAAAGGCGGGGTGGAGGTTAAAGTAGACGGCTGGGGAGGGGGAGATACGGGGAGATCTGGGTTGGTGCAAAAGGAGGGATCCGGGAAAAGGCTACTGAAGAAAACCAGTGGACGAGGTAAATGGAAAAGGAGCAGCTAGTGAGGGAGAGCAGTGGGAGGAAAGAGTACGGCATGGGAGAGGATGGTGAGAGTGGGAGGGTTGCATAGGAGGAGGCTAGCGAGGCGCAGGGGAGGGAGTAAGCGCTGGGAAAAGGAGGAGGCTGGTAGAGAGGACACTGCGGGGGGCAAAGGCTTGTGACAGAGCATGGGGAAGGAGAGGAGGCATTTCAAGCAGCTCGAGCGAGAGGGCGGGTGTAGAGGGCACGGGAGGAGGCAGGTGAGGGAGAGCTTATGAGGGCAGAGGAAGACGCATGCGAGCGGTGCGCGCGAAAGTGATCGCGTGCTGTAAGGGTGCCGCGAGCGCTTAATGAGCCATGACGGAAAGCCAGATGGCGCCTGTGCGCGTCACCGTGCACGTAACCGCAAGCTTTAGGCCACAAGCAAAAGCGTGTGGTCAGATTTCTAAAGCCCACTTACTAAATGTCTCACCAGACCAGCACATGGGGTGGCTCAAGCAAGACCTAAAAAAGCGGATTTGATTTACTAGGGATGGAGAGGCAAAACAACTATCTCTGTTTACTAGTGTGGATGGCAATGTCCCCACCTTATGCGTGGTAAAGACACTTCTTGAGTTGCAGAGGGTACGAATTACAAATTCACAGAAGACCTCCTCACAGTTCCTTAAAAGATTTCAGGGCAATAAAGAATTAAAAGAGGGAAGCTAGCCTGTCATTGGAAGGGTCTCAGCCTATATGAAACATTTCTGGTATTCCCCCAAATGCTTCAGGAACAGGTTGAACTTGCCCATGATGCTCATAGAAAAGTAATATCCACCAAGAGGCTCCTCAGACAAAGTCTGATTACCACAGAACACGTAGTAGCAGAGAAGTTGGTGTGTGCTATGTGCCAATCATTGTGTAAAGACATCTCACCAGACCGACCCACTTCAAATGGCACAGATCCGAGCACAAGTCTGCAAGGAAGCTGTTGATTTTTTCGGGTGAACAACAACCTGTTAATACTTCCTGGTGGACATCAAAGAGTGTTCTCTACTTCCAGAAGTCATGGTGGTGCCCAGCACTTCCTCTGATGTGACTATCCCCACTTAAACTGTTTTCATCCTTTGGTATCCCTGCTGTGGTCAAACAGGACAATGCCTCCCCTCCCTTCCCCAGTTCGGAAAAGGAGTTTAAGGATTTTGCAAGAAAACTGGGATTCAGATATCGAAAAATAACTCCCTTATGGCCTCATGCCAATCGTATAGCTGAACAATTCATGGGCACCCTTGTTGTAAATTAAGGCAGAATGTGATTAAGCATTTACTGAAAACATTAATGCTTTCCCTTGCGATCATGTTTTCTTCGTTATGTTGACCGAAGTCCGGACTCCATTTTGTATTGACATGCTGCCATGTGTTCGTCACGAGGAGAGTCCGACCTCTGTGTTAGTTGCTCTTGTAATCTGCCTAGCAACAGTTTATAAATAGCTCCCTCTTGTCCATCTGGCGCATGCCCAGACTTGACCACATTTGTTATAATTAGCCTTGCTTGACCATGTGTTTCGCGGGCTCAAGGAGCGTGTTGGCTCCGCCCATGTATTGATTCAGTATCGAGAATGACCATAAATGGTAATGTTCTTCGGCCTTATGTTATATCCACCCACTATGAGCCCCTCTGTTGTGTATAAAAGTGGACTGTGTACGAATTTTCTTTGTGCTACTCCAGGCAATACTGAAGAGTGTTGTGTGGATTGTAGGACCACCCTTAAGGGTTAATAAACGTTGTCTTTGTACTTTGCAGTTTCCGTGCCAACTTCCTTATAGATTCCGTTGCAGGAGAGCGAACCCTTGTTCTTGCGGGCCTAGCTGGGGCCTGTATTCATCAATTGGCGCCCGTCACGTGGGGCTCATCGGCGACTCGGATGCTCGAAGGACTGGTCGCGACGAAGGTGAGGAGTTTGGCCGGGGACGTGATCACTGCCAGCGGCGTCTTAGCCCTGGCATCCCGAGGTTTTTCTTCCTTCCCTTCCGAGCTGACCGTCTGGGTGGCGCCGGTCATCGACTGAGACCTCTTCTGTCGGTCCTGCCGTGAGAGCCGTTTGGGCGATTGTGGAGCTTGGCAGTTGGAACCTGGACTCTTGATTGGTAAGAACCGTTGTACGGTACTTGCTCCGAGTTTTTGAAGCCTGGGATGGCTATTTGAGTTTGATTGATGATGACTAGTCATATTTTGAATTTGTCTTTGTGAAAATATATGCGTTGCAACACATATAGGCAGGTAATGTGGAGAAATTTCTCCAGGAGCTGTGTAAACTCTGAACGGCGCAACGATTAAGCGCCATTTTCTTTATAATATTGCATATTTTGCATTATTCCTAGCATGCCTGCTTTTAGCGCACTCCGTAAGTGGTGCTGCTGTTTTGGAAACCGGTTGAACCTCGAGGAATCTGCTCCAGCTCCCCCAGAGGGGACTCCTAATAGGGACATGTACGTGAAGCATGGTCTTTCTTCCATAATGTACAGCACGTTGTGGAGGAAATACACGAAGAAGGATCCTGAGTTGCGCTGGCCTTTGTATGGATCGTTTGATATACGTAAGATTGAGTATGTGGAACAGTGTATGTGTAAGCGACGTGCTCGTCAGGATATGTTTGAATGTGTGCGATTATGGGTGAAGGAAGTGCGTGAGCGAGAGAAGCGTGAGAAAGCGCTGTTTGATAAAGAACAACGGAAGAATGATCATGTGCGAGCGCAGGAAGCGAAGCGTCGGGAGGACAAAGAGCACACGGACAGACAAGAGAAAGAGCGTAGGCTACAGGTTTCGGGTCAATATGTTGTTCGTCAGCCACTTTATCCTGTCCTTAATAATTCTGATGATGATTTTTATTTGCTAGATCGCTCTCCGCCCCCTTATGTTGGCGCATCTGCTCCACGGCCGCAAGATTCTGACCCGGTTTCGGGTAAGGTAGACACACGGTCCATGCTGTCGGCCGAGCAAATGGCTGAGCTTCGGACACTTTCCTTCCGTGCGCTTAAAGGCAAGGTATCCATGGAGGACTTATTTCAGACTTGGGGGCAGTGGCAGGAGAGAGATAAAGTGTATTTTCTGGGTCATTTCGCGGAGGAAGTGATTACTGCTTTCCGAAAATATTCTCATGTTCTTGAGCCTGACGAAGTGTCTTCGGACGCTAGAGCAATACGTAACGGTGCTTTTTCTCCCTCTAAGGCTCCTGAGGCGGCTCGGCGGCTGTTCGCCTTGCGGGATGAGGTGCTGGCCCTTCGAGAGAAAGCACGTCAACAAACGGAGGAGGAGAAGCAGTCGGATTCGTCTGCAGCAGGGGGCCACCCATCCGCCTCCCAGTCAGATAAGGATGACATAGTGCATGCTAAACCAATGCGAGAGGCGGCGCCTTTGTATGTTCCTCCTAAGGGAGCAGGGACTAGTTCGGATATTAACTCCGCCGATGCAAGGGGATATTTCGTATATAATTGGGTTTACACTCCATGGCATAGGGCCGATGTTATGGCACTAAAGAATGCGTTGCCTGACCCCCGCAAGAATCCAGCGGCCTTCTATGAAGAAGTCGAGGGGGCCTTGAATTCTTGCATTATGACCTTAGCGGATATAGACCTGTTCTTTGGCCTTATCCTACCGCCGGATACGTGGCGCTCTGTCCGAAAGGTAGATGATGCGGTTGCCTTCAAGGCCCGGTGGTCTGACCTTGAGGATGAGGATAGGGAACGGAAGCCCGCACAGAAACCACCCCAGAATATTTTAGATCTCCCTGCGGCTATTGTGGCTAAGTTGAAGACGATTATCCCCCCTAAAAAGATTGACTGGAATATGTTAACTGCATGTAAGCAGAAAGTTGACGAGTCAGTTGCGGACTTCTTTACGCGCTTTGAGGAGACGTTTCATGATTTTAGTGGCCAGTCGCTTACTGACGACACGGGCCGCCACCTTTTCGCGGACAAATATGTGGCTAATCTGCTACCGGCAGTTGCGGCCCGGTTAAAAGCGAGTGAAAGTTCTTGGTCCTCCGCGACACCGACGGCCCTTCTGACTATCGCTCAGTATAATGAGCGTCAGGAGCACGAGGCGAAGGGCCAGGAGGAGAAGAAATCGAAAGATCTCAAAACCAAGGTGATGTTAGCACAAGTATATGGCCCGCCCCGACGGGGTAATAATAATAGAGGAAGGGGCGGATCTTATGGTCCCCCTTCGGGCCGCTCTGATTTGAATAGGAACCAGTGTGCGTACTGCAAGCAGTTGGGCCATTGGGCCAGGGATTGCCCAGCGTTGCGTGCTTCGCGTCAGGGGCACACTCCGGGTGGCCCGAGAGGTAGAGGGGGCTTCTCGAACTTTAGAGGGAATTCTAACGATAATGTCCGTTTCGATACTGCCGGGCGGCACCGAGATGGCTCAAATGTTTTTGATCGCCAGCACCAGTATCATGTATCGGACATCGATCAATCGGGATATCATGATTCTCAGCATGCATAGGAATGCGTTGGATGGGGGTCCGAATCAGTTGAGGTGCCGGTCGATCAGACGGGTCCTTATGTATCGGCTGAGGTTTTAGGTTCTACTGATCAGTTCCTAGTGGATACAGGAGCGACACGTAGTGCATTGTCTAGGTACTTGGTTCCGGGGGCTCCCCCATCCGGCTCAATAGTTACATCGGTAGGGTTTGACGGTACACTCTCCCGAAGCCCTCTTTCACAGCCCCTTACATTTAAGGTTGATTCTTTTTCTGCGCCCTGTCCGTTTTTGCTTGCTCCGTATACACCGGATAACATTATGGGCCTTGATATGTTAAAGTATTTTAGGGCTACAATCCGCTGCTCCCCTGAGGGTGTGAGGGTGATCTTAAATGACAACTATCCCAGGTCTGGGCGGATGTGTACGATATCAGAGGATGCGTTGTTGGCTACCCTCCCCCGAGCTTTATGGGCGACTTCGGACACAGATGTGGGACAAATGGTGATTCCTCCGGTCCACATTAGTGTCCAGGAGGGGGCGGTGCTACCACGCCTCCCGCAGTATCGTATTTCCCAGGAGGGCGAGGAAGCTCTCATACAGATTGTGCAAGATTTGATCGCAGTAGGGGTGGTGGAAGAAGTTCCCTGCAATATCTGTAACAGTCCGATTCTCCCTATTCTGAAAAAGGATACGGATGCAAAGGTCTATCGGTTCATAATTGATTTGAGGGAGGTAAACAAGATCGTGATACCTCAGTACCCGGTGGTTTCCGATATCACGACGTTGCTTACCTTGGTCCCACCTACGGCGACCATGTTTTCAGTGATTGATTTGAAGAATGCCTTCTTTTCCATTCCCATTCACCCTGATAGCCGATTTCTTTTTGGGTTCACATTAAACAATAGATCTTATCGTTTTTGTAGAATTCCCCAAGGCTATACAGAAAGCCCTAGTATTTACAGTCAGGCTTTGAAACGACAGTTGGATTCCTTTGTTTTACTCGAGGGGGTCGCCCTCATTCAATATGTCGATGACATCTTGTTGGCGGCTGACACCCTGGAATTGTGTGAGAAAAGCACGCTATCCTTACTTTCCTTTTTAGCATCCCACAATCACAAGGTCTCTAGGAAGAAATTGCAATTCTGTAGACCAAAGGTGACTTATTTAGGTCACCTTTTGTCTAAGGAGGGGCGTGCACTCACACCAGATCGTATCCAAGTAATTTTGGACACACCGAGACCATCCACACAGAAGGATGTGCGTGCATTTTTGGGTCTTGTTTCTTTTTGTAGACAGTGGATATTGGGGTTTTCACACATAGCTAAGCCATTACTAGCTCTTTTGACAAACGACACGCCTATCCCAATCCCTTGGTCAGCTGAGTGTGATGCTGCTTTTCAGCAACTGCGACAGGCCCTTTGTTCAGCACCAGTGTTAGGGACCCCTGATTATACAAAACCCTTTTCGTTGTATGTGCATGAGAAAGATGGATGTGCATTGTCAGTCTTAGTACAGATGCACGGCGACAAGCAGCGCCCTTGTGCATACTTTTCAGCTGTGCTTGATCCTGTCGCCCGAGCATTACCAGGGTGTTTTCGCTCGGTAGCGGCGACAGCTGTGTCAATACGCCAAAGTGAAGGAATTGTGCTGTCCCATAAATTGTTGGTGTTAGTTCCCCATGCTGTGGATGCCCTGCTTAATCAAACTAAGACGCAGCATTTGACCAGTGCCCGTTTAACGGGATATGAGCTGACGCTTTTGGCTCCTCATATTACGTTGAAAAGGTGCGTGACATTAAACCCGGCCACATTGTTGCCATACCCCGAGACCCAGCCTGAGGCGCAGAAAGCGCATGATTGTATTCTTGTGACTGAGGAACAAACAAAGGGTCGTATTGATCTCCAGGATACGCCCTTTTCAGAGGTAGATGGAGAGTTGTGGGTAGACGGATCATGCCTGAAGCTACCAGATGGTACGACTTCAGCAGCGTATGCAATTACCACATTACACACGATAGTGGAGACAGCACGCATACCACAGAAATCAGCTCAAGCAGCGGAACTGATAGCCTTAACACGAGCATGTGAGCTCAGTACAGGATTGTGTGTGAATGTTTACACAGATAGCCGCTATGCCTTCGGAGTAGCGCACGATTTCGGCCTACTCTGGAAGGAGAGAGGGTTCTTAACGTCACATGGGGTACAGATAATGCATGGGGAGTTAGTCCACAACCTCTTAACCGCATTGACATACCCGAAGAAAATTGCCATTGTTAAGTGTAGTGCCCATAGGAAAGTAGTTGATAAAGTTGGAGAAGGGAATGCGTTAGCGGATCGAGTAGCACGGGAGACCGCGATGCAGCCTGGCGCTACTGCCATGTATGTAGTAAAGTCACAGGTGGAAAGATGGCGAGATGCGAAGGAAGAAGTGCGAGAAATACAGAGGACCGCTTCTGACAAAGAGCGGGAACGATGGGCTAGCGAAGGGGAACTGGATGATGAGGGCTGTTGGAGAAATAAGCAGATGGATAGATGGAAATTACCCACGGCCTTTGTACAACCTATGGTTCAGATGGCACATGGGCTAGCACATGTTGGAGCTTCCGCAATTGTGAAATTGCTTACCCAAGTCTGGGAGCATCCAGAGATTGCTAGCACAGCAAAGAGGGTGGTGCAGACCTGTATGATCTGCCTGAGGTATAACCCAGGGAAAGGCACTCGAACTCCAGCAGGAGGATTTGCGACGCCCACTGCACCCTTTGAGGTTCTGCAGATGGACTACATCCAGCTTGAGCGCTGTAACAATTTGAAGTATGTTCTAGTAGTGGTCTGCGCTTTCAGCAAATGGGTTGAGGCGTACCCTACGAAAGACAATACTGCAATGACTACAGCAAAGCTATTGCTGAAAGAGTTTTTCCCTCGATACGGCGTCTGTAGACTTCTGTGGAGTGATAATGGCCCTCACTTTGTAGCGGATGTTATAAAATATGTCTTGAAGGGCCTAGGCATCACCCAGAAGTTCCACGCCGTATTCCACCCCCAGTCTGCAGGACTAGTCGAGAAGTATAATGGTACACTGAAGCTTAAGATCGCCAAAATCCAAGCTTCAACATCTTTGACTTGGCCAGACGCCCTGCCACTGGCGTTATTGTCAATTAGGTCGGTGCCACACTCTCGAACTGGCCTTACGCCATATGAAGTTGTATTTGGACGCCCAATGAATATTTGGGGTCCACCGAGGCCTAAGGCTGTGTATGATGTACCTTGTGTAATGATGAGCGATTATCTGGCACAGTTAACGGATAATTTGGTTTCTATTCATCAACAGGTCCGAGAGGCGCTCCCTGATCGGTCTACCGGCGAAGGGCATGGTCTCCGACCTGGCGACCATGTGATGGTGAAGGTCTTCGACAGAACGAACAGTTTGGAGCCGAGATGGGTCGGACCTGAGCAGGTTCTCCTTGCAACAAGGACGGCAGTGCGAGTCTCGAACAGGAAGAATTGGATCCATTCCTTACACTGTCGAAAGGTACCGCCCGGATTGGTGGAGTCTGCCGTGCTGACCGATCAACGAGAAATCCTAGCAGCAGAGACAGGCCGTGCTGCGGAGCCAAACGCCACTGAGGAGCTCTTTCCGGACCACGCGACTTCTGGAGGAAGGCGATATCATCTGCGACCAAGGAAGTGAGGTTTCCAGTACCGGGACATACTGTCAGAACGGCCCTTGGGTTAGTGAAACGGAGAGCCGATGAGGCAAGGGGGGGGATCAGCCCTGCATTAGTGTAGCGACACCCGTCTTGGCCCGCTGGTGAAGAAATCAACCGCTGCCCAAGGGGAAGAGTTCTGACAGACTTTTTAGTTTCAGGAAGATATCAGGGTATTGTTTCTTTTGACATGGAGAAGAAGAAAATCCTTTGTGCGTTGGGGTTCATGCTAACAGTAGCTATCGTTGGTATAACCACATGGTTTGTGGAGGAGGCAACTCCTGCTCGAAAGACACTTGTGTTGACGACTCCAGTGCCTGCGGAGCACTACTTTTATACATTGCCATATCAAGAGTTAAAGCATCGACAATCCTATTTGAATAACACTTTCATTCAGATGCTGCATCACACCCACGTTGCTACGAATGCTACGAACTGTTGGATATGTGGGATGATGCCAGCCCATCAGAAGAAAGGAGGTACGCCATTCATACCACTTCCTTTCTCTCATAATGGCTCTTGTAGAGCATGGTACACTTTGCTGTTTGCCACTCGGAAACCGACAGTGGGACGATTGCTTTTCAGACTCAATAAAGAATGTCATCAAGATAAAAATGGATATCCACAAGCAAATGGGACAATTTGGGAATGGGAAGAGTACCGACCGGACAATGAATCCATTCCCTATATCTTCACGAACACAAGAGACACTGTGGGGAAGGACAAATTCGTAATCCAAGTAGCACAAGCTCAAGCGGACCTGTGTGTCCAGAGTGTGGGTTTTATCCCTGTTGGTGTCAGTGATTGCATAACCGTATTAAACATCGACGGGTTAAATAACAGTACCTTCCTAGCGTCCCATAATACCTATTTTGTATGTGGAAATAAAGGTTATTACCGTTTGCCGGCTGGGTGGTCTGGGGTATGCCATGTATCATTCCTATTACCTCCTGTATTCCTAGCACCCGCGTCATATCATAAGGATTTAAAACTGTTGAATAATGTGACTGTAAATAGATATAAACGTACTCTATCAATTGATGATGTGGATCAAACAGATACAAGCTTGCAACAGTATATTGATTTTAACTTAGGACTGTTTTTCTTTGTTGGAGCTGCTTTGAATAGTAGGAAGATCCGAAGATTGACAAGAGTGGTAGAAGCTGTGACAAATCAGACTGCTGCCGCTCTTGGGAATCTTACGGAAGAGTTACAAATAACGAGGATTGTTGCGTTGCAGAATCGTATGGTGTTAGATGTAATGCTAGCTGATCGAGGAGGAGCCTGTAAAATTATTGGAAGTAGCTGCTGTGTGTTCATCCCTGATCATACGCCATCCGTTTATAACGCCATTAACAAGCTGCATAAAATAGCAGCTGAAATCCACACAGAAAACGGCACTTGGTCCTTTTCTGGATGGTTTTGGGCGTTGGTTACTGCCTGGGGATAGAAGGTCTTAACTGGTCTCTGCATTATTATAGCAGTTCTGTTCCTTTTCTGTATGTGTATTCAATGTGGACCATTGTGCTGTTCCGTATGCATTTCATTCTGCATTCCAGATAAGAAAGCTATTGCCGATGTTGCTCGCCAGAAGGGTCTAGCTAAAGAGGTTAAGGGGATGATGATAATTGATATATATGATGATTATTCTTGGAAACCGGATGTCTTCAGTAAATGCTGAAAGGGTCGTCTGTTGTAAATTAAGGCAGAATGTGATTAAGCATTTACTGAAAACATTAATGCTTTCCCTTGCGATCATGTTTTCTTCGTTATGTTGACCGAAGTCCGGACTCCATTTTGTATTGACATGCTGCCATGTGTTCGTCACGAGGAGAGTCCGACCTCTGTGTTAGTTGCTCTTGTAATCTGCCTAGCAACAGTTTATAAATAGCTCCCTCTTGTCCATCTGGCGCATGCCCAGACTTGACCACATTTGTTATAATTAGCCTTGCTTGACCATGTGTTTCGCGGGCTCAAGGAGCGTGTTGGCTCCGCCCATGTATTGATTCAGTATCGAGAATGACCATAAATGGTAATGTTCTTCGGCCTTATGTTGTATCCACCCACTATGAGCCCCTCTGTTGTGTATAAAAGGGGACTGTGTACGAATGTTCTTTGTGCTACTCCAGGCAATACTGAAGAGTGTTGTGTGGATTGTAGGACCACCCTTAAGGGTTAATAAACGTTGTCTTTGTACTTTGCAGTTTCCGTGCCAACTTCCTTATAGATTCCGTTGCAGGAGAGCGAACCCTTGTTCTTGCGGGCCTAGCTGGGGCCTGTATTCATCACCCTAAAAGAAACTGCAAGTGGCAAAAATAACCCTCCAGTTTCTGCCTTGCAGGTGTGTGCGTGTGTGGGGGGGGGGGGGGGGGAGTTCCGGGGGAGGTGTAGAGTCATGACGCACCCTAGTTTTGAGCTCGACTCGCGTCATCTGACCCCATCGCAGGCACTACACTGAGCGCGCGTGGAGGCTCAATATAGTTGTGCGCGACCACAGACCTGAGCAATGGTACCTACGCCCGCGCTACCCATGCAGAGGGTATAGTAAGCATGCCGCCTTTCTTTGGGGCCTCACATTTCACAGGCGGTGTTTATTCTGACAGCCACAAATTACTCTTGATGCACTTTGTGAAAAAAAATTAAATAAAGAACTGAAGCATTAATTACTTGCAAAACGATTCCAAAATTAGAATATGCATGCATGATGTGCCTTTTTACTGAGCCTTTCCCTGATAATTTCAGCAAGGACGGCCTGCCAAAATCTGTCAGGGAAAATCTGTAAGGACGGGATAGTTGTCGCACAGTTCGAAATTCGTCTCACTATGCCAACACCCGTTTGTACACGAGTCTGAACTGAACGCCCAGTCATAACAGTGCCCTTTGTCTTATTTTATGCTGTTTAGGGATAAGCTGGTTAGTTGCAAAAAATATATATAAAATACATTTTAAAAAACTCGTGCATATCCTGAGAAAGATACTGTTGGTCACCTGCGTGAAATGGTTCACTTTAAAGCGAGGGGAAACATAAGAGGGAACGGTAGTTAGTTGGATTTTGACTGGAACTATGGCAGCCTTGTAACGTCACGTTTACCCACAATGCAGGCTTAACCAACTGTTCTTGTACTACTGCAAAATATCAGCTGGTGGCGACCGTGGCGTATGAGCTGACAATGAAGAAATAATGTGGCTCCTTTGGAATCTTACGCCTCCAGTGCAAGGTGTGTATGCCCTTGAAGTAAACACTTTCCAAACACCTAGGTGGACACGTGAGAGCACAATTAAGGGTTTTAACCTCGCCACTAAAAATGTATATCATGTCCTGTTGCTATCAGAATAATGCACAACAGCCATCGAGTGAGAAACCTCCGCTAAGAGCATGGTCGCTTTCCTCCTAGTCCCACACAAGCAACGTGTATGCAAATCTGCACCTACAACTTGAAACCGAAGGGCGCGTAGCTCGAGTCAACAATTCACGCCGATGCCAGGTACAGCACAGCGGATAAGAAAGTGATGATAATTAACTAAAGTAATCAAACACAAAATGAACACTAAATGGCTGAGATAGAATAAACGGCGAACGATTCTAGTTAGCCACACCCGCACCCAATAAACAAGCGCACGTGCCTCACGCTGCGGAAGGGGGCCTGCGTCTGATTCCCTTACGGGAGCGAGCAGCAAGGTGCGATAATTGCTAACATATGGCACCGCTGCTCGCTCCCGCAAGGGAATCGCCAAACGTGCACACGTTGTCATTGAAAGCAATGCAACGCATGCACGTTTTTGGCCTCAAAACCGACTCGATGGCTAAAGGTCTTTTTCCTATGCAGCGCATGCGCGCTGCGTAGGCAAGACCTAAAAAATAAGCACGATCGCCATGTAGAACCTTCTGCTTAGCTGGGTAGAGAAGCATGTATTGGAGGTTCATCTCCCCGAGTTTCTGTCTCACCCCTCCAAAGATTGCTCTTTGTAGCTGCACCAGGCATGTGTAGTCAGGGAAAATGCGCATTACATGATGTTCGTAGACTGGGTCCCCCTCTTGGCAAGCCGCTTTTAGGATACAGTCATGATCCCTGTAATTTAGGACTTTAGCAATGAGAGTTCGAAGGAGGGCACTTGCGGGGGGTGGCTGTACAAGAGCCCGATGTGCTCTCTCGATTAGAAATATTGCAGAAAGTTCTGCCTTTGAGAATGTGTCTTTGATCCATTTTTCGAGAAAGAGTTCTAGGGTTCTCCCTTCTGCACCCCCCAGAAATCCGACAAATCGGAGATTGCATCTTCTACAGCATCCCTCTGCATCCCAAGCCCGGCGATCCAAGGCAGCTGACTTGACGGTTAAGTCCGTGAGGGCTGCCTTTAGTGTGGAGACCTCGCTTTGTAGTTCAGTGATGTTCTGTTCTGTGACTATATATCTTTCCGCCACAGTACGGAGATCGACCCGTAATAGTTCAATATCAAGGGACATTGCGCTGATTTTGGCCTGTACTGCTGGGCTAGACGTCTCTATGGCTGCTAGGATTTGAGCTCCAGTAGGGCCCGGCTGTGCATTTGCACTCTCTAGGGATGCCTTGTGTGAGGGATCCGACTTCGAGGCGCCTCCCTACGCTGTGTAATTATCCATCTTCATTTCCTGCGCCCCCCTCTGTGGCCTGTCTTTGCCCATATTTATGTTTTATGGGTGTCTGGGTGGGCGCAGACAATTTTCATGTGTCACTGTGTTGCGCCACGGTATGTGAGATCTCCTGTAACAATGGATCGGGCACGGTATCCTAGGCAGCACCCCGAGTAAACGCCAGTATAATTTAATGTAGTTCGCTGCAATGGCTTTCCACTGTGCACTGCTTAGACACCAACTGCTGTTGATGCATATCGTCAGTCTCACGTGTAACTGTGCCGTTATTATGACCCTTTGTGGAAGCACAGGGTCTGCCTAGGTGCCCAAGGGCCCATGGCTATGGTGTTTCAATTGAAGTGCAAGCAGGGGCACTCTGTATCGTGCCAATGGTTATATGAAGTTCTTCGTCAGCCTATCCATCATGTGGTGGCCTCACCGGCCCCTTAGAGCTCATTTTATGGTGGGTAGGGTGTCCTCTCCTGTTATGCTATCTGTTGGGTGGACTGAAGATTCATGTGCGTTTGTGCAAAAATATTGTTTCCTTTATTTTGTCATGGGGAGGCAGCGCTGAGAGGGTGCCCGTCGCCCCCTGCCCATGGCTCAGTCCATCTCACCATCAAAATTAGGTCAGTGATGATGTGGCCGGACTGGATGTTTCTGACCGGGAGCCTTCCAGTCTCTATCCACCACCTGTGTCTTGTACTTTAATTGTTGAATGGGGGGGGGGGGGGTTGATGACTCCACCGATTTTACGTATGTTATGTGTTGGGGCTCCCAGCAGGGCCCGACCCCCAACGAGGCGCCCCCCGTCATCTGCTTCGTTGCGGACTCATCCGGGCCGCAGTGGCAGTTCGGTGAGGGCCCAGCGAGCAGACAGTCAGCTGCCTTGATTCACCCCCAATCCCTGTTAAGATCTGGCATGGGGATCTGGGCACAACTCCCAGCAGTGCAGCTGCTTGCTCACCTCTTGTGCTCCATCTGCATGCGACTCTTGCCACGCTTTGGCTGCGGTGCTTGCCTCTCTCCTCTGATATCTTTGTAGGATGGGCAGTCGTCACACGGGGCCCCAGCACCACTTCTTCGTGTTGGGCCTCGTTCACTATCTCCCAACCACACCTCCCATCTGGGACGCCGGATATGTGGTGGTCACCACCGTCATCAGCAGGGGGGGACCAGCAGGATCGGCTCTGTCTGTGCCTTGAGCTCTGCTGGAGCCAGTTACCTCTGGGCTGTGCCCATCTTCGTCATCTACTGCAGTGCACGGCAAGGGGCCGATTCCTCCGTCACCGCCTCAAAGTTCTTTCCCGTTCAGTTCCGGTTCTTGCCTCCGGACCGAGGCACCAGGACTGGCTCGCAGCAGCTGGACGGGTAGAGGAATGAATGGGATTTTTGGACGAACGGACTGCGGAGCTCTTCAAGCTCCATCTTGGCCACACTCCCGCTGCTGTGGTTTCTAGTAGTTCCCAATGATTTTTATACAGGGCTTCCTTTTCGTGAGGGCGAGTTTGTAGGCAAAGCGAGCTGCCAAAACATCGGCTTGCACTCTGGGAGTGATCAATAGAACTCGTTTTAAATTCCCATTAGCCACGAGTATGCCTAATCAAACCACCGATGTGTATTCATGTTGGCCCGAGTAGGCTTAAAGAGAAACTGGAGTTGCATATAGCGCGAACATGACCAAAAGGGTATCAATGCACTTCTCAATTACATCGCAGCAAATTTATGACCGTACAAAAGAGAGGCATCAACACATCGAAAAACAAATAGCTTGAGCAGTCTAGGTAAAAAAAGAACCGCAACGGTCACCAAGAGACGTGTGAACAACAATGTAGATAATAATAAAAAGGTCCATACCATGTACTTAGAAACGATAAATAACTTTGAGGACATCATAGACAAATAGATTAGAGTGGTCATTGCATGAAAACTCCCAGCAAGATAGGAATTTCTGTTATGCTCCAAAACCAGGAACAATGAAGCTATGGTAGCACTAGATGAAGAGAGTAGATTCCATAAGCAGGTATTAGGGGGCAACCTACGTTAGAACAGGTATCAAGGAAAAAGTTCAGCCATCAGCTATGGTAGGAATTTGCTCATGGGGTAGATCTTAGCTTCCTTCTTGAAGGATGAAGTAGACTGGAATTCGCTTCCTCCTTCCATTAGAAGAGTTCAGATTCTCGGGGCAGCTCTGGAGAAGGCTCTGTCATAGGTTTCCTTCTTCTGGAAGAGGGGCTGTTTCAGCCCTAGGTCCCTGGCGCTCCAAGATGGTCTGCCTCCCCCAGAAATCTCAATTTGTTTAGCAAGATACATTGGTATTTTGTGGTGGCGTGCTCTGTGTGTGATAAATGCCATGCAAGTGGTAGCCAGTTAAGAGCCCTCACATGGAGAGAGATGTGGGTGGTGCTGAGTTAACGCCAGACACCGACGCGGTCACAATTGACAGTTGGCAGTGACTGCGAGAGCCAGTGAGATAGTGAATACGTACACACTCATAAGTGCATAAGGGTACAGGTATGCCCAAATGGGGCGATATGCTGGAATACTAAAATAGACAAGTATTGGTGCAGGGTGGAGTGACCGACCCAAGCCCTGAAGAAATTGCCGTGAGTTTTCCCTTGGCAATGAAACATGTCGGATTTTAAATGAGCAGACACACAACATTGAATAAAATTAAATAGCCAGTGTGATCTAGCTCGGTTTTAAATTGGGATGGGCAGAGCTACAGTTTGGACTCCGCAATTCCAATTCTTGGGTTAACTCTGCCGCACACCAAGACAAACCACCTGGTGCACAGGCAGTCTTTGATACCACAACCTAGCACCTTGTCCACCTTTTTCTTTCTCTTTCACCCCATCACAGTTTTGTTACGGATTGGTGGTTGCTGATGATGAGAACCTGAGGAAGCAGGCGAGTACCATCCTGCTCACTCACTTGGTGTTACTTCCGTGAGGCACCGCCAATCCTTTCCCACACTTTTTTCTTTTCTACATTCTTTTCTTGCTCAGTTGAGCTTGGTCGTATCACATGAGGGGATGAGTTTGACCATGGGAGACAGTCAGAACTAACGCAACAGATAGTTTTTAATTTTCTAAAAATGGTGATCCAGATCCCAGCAGCACAGACGGTATATGTTTAACCGCAGGTCTAATAGATTTTTTGAAGAATCATAATGGATTAGAAGGGATTTGAGTATTAAATTCACTGTGTGAACAGGTCCTTTGTTGTGTATGATTATAAGAGTGGGGGACGACCTGTTTTCTGCCACTATAGCTCCTTATTGTATATGGTCACATTTTTTAGACCCTGTTAAGAATCTTGCTGCAGCATTAAAGACACGTTTTTAGCGGCTCTGTGAAGATCTTAGGTAGGTCTGATAGAGTCATTTAAGTCTGGGTGCTCAAAAATATGACCCAGTCTGCACTAGGAAACACCGGCACAAATTAAGCACAGGGTGCATGATCCTGCATAGTGAGCATCCTAAAGCTTTGTGTGTCACTCAACTGATTGGCTGATATTACTTAGGATTCATAGGATTCTCATCCTTTTTTTCACTGCTCGTGGGATGTGGAGTAAATGACTGTTTTTTCTCCTGTAGCAGCATCGTCCCTCTGTCTAAGAGGTCCTGCAAAGAGTTTTGAGTGTGCTTGTCAGACCCGGTTGGGGTTCACAGAGCAAGCAGGGGCTATTGGCCCAGTTTACAGAGCTATAGATGGATGATGGAGGCCCAAGTGCAACCCCTCCAGTACTTGACTCTCAGCGCTAACAATGGCAAGCAGCCACAGGAGTCTAGGGAGGCAAGCGTGGGGGTAAAACAAGCTCAGCAAACACCCAACCTCATAATAACGGATTGTCCAGCCCAGCGCTTGTCTTTATAAAAGAAGAAATACTTAAAAACACTTTAAAACGTAACGCTACACACTACATTATGTAGAAACTCCGAGTCTCTGGTGCAGGGCCATTGAACCATGGCCAGGGGCACACGGATGCTCACTATCCACCTCCCCTCTTTCTACAATAGGGCACATCTCGTGTGGGTCTCAGGCACAGGTGTAATGCTCCCCCTGCCCCCCCACCTCCTTCAATCAGTCGGTCATGCACTCGATCTCTCGGTCTTAGGTTCGAAGCCTGAACTCCAGGTGTATGGTTTAGAAGTGAACATGTCCAACCAAATGGGTGCAGGGATTTCTAATTACAAAAATGCATGGTGTAGCAGAAGTGGAATGACAAATCCTCTGCCCTCAAAGTGGAGTCATATGGTCTTAGACTCTGAATACCAGGACATCACAATCATTGGGGTATACACAAGGACTCAGTGACATCAAAGAGAAAATGCAGTGATTAACCACAGGGAGATGCACAAAAATATATAAAAGATTTACAAAAAATAGTGGTCATGAGTACGGATATTAATTCATATGGGTCCTATATTGCCCATGAGCCATTACTGGGTTTACTTACACTTTATACTTAGTGATTCATAGAGAGGTCCCTACAAGACTTCATAACTCACAATCACACGTTTGGTGCAGAGACGTACAGTTATGCTCTAGGCGCTGCTTTTGCCATCTAATGTAGCACAGATGTT
The DNA here is from genome assembly GCF_964204655.1 of Triturus cristatus. NCBI lineage: Eukaryota > Metazoa > Chordata > Amphibia > Caudata > Salamandridae > Triturus > Triturus cristatus. The sequence goes on from NC_140589.1 coordinate 1,401,004,665, forward strand.
ACAATGTTTCTTCTTCATGATACCTTGGTAGACGGCATTTACAAACCTCAGCTACCATGGAGACCTTTAGGTACAAGTCCAAAACTTTTCAAACCGTGTATTTCCGTTTTCTGGAAAAGCTAAATCTTTGAAAGCTTGTATTTACAAAAATAGCATACATTCTCATAAACCTATCCTGGCCAGCTTAAAAAAAATATATATATAATAAACATGGGTTGAAACTTTTCTTTGTGCTGTTGTTTACGTTGATCTAAGCAAATGCTGGCAAAAAGGAGAGTTGCGTCTCATTATACACACCTGGACCACATTTTTTTGAAAGAAAAATTGAATAATTGGCGATCCAGCCACTAGGTGTGAAGAATATGTACAGCATACCCCCCCCCCCCCCCTCCAGTCACTGTGCAAGAGTAAGCAAACTAAAGTAGGCCACGTTTTGTCCCTCCCTGCACACACCACTCCGTGCCCATATTTGTGCCCTCAACACAAAGTCTCTGTGCCTCACACACTTCTCATCAGCGCCCTTGTGCTCTTTTGCAATGGTACAGCCTCAGCCCCCCTTCTTTACCTTTGTGTTCCTAAAAGCGTACATACTCTTGGTGCATACAGCCACAGTGGGTAGGAAAGAGCCTTCTGGGGGCCAATGTATAACTTATACTATGTGACATCAAGGCAAAGACTTAACATGCAGGTCCAATGTTCTGCCCACCCTGGAACTCGTCTCAGCAGAGCATCTATTACTTAAAATGGGTAACTCAGCCGGGGCCACTGCGTTCCTTGGAGGTATTACTAGCCTCTGTCGCAGACCTGCCTTCTGTGGCCTAAGTCATTTATAATCCCGGTCCTGTTAAAATCTGTGGGTACAAGAAACCAAATACGTTTCTGAAACAAATGCTTTGCAGCCACAGGGCTGAGTAGGTTTCCATGCTTTGCGTTCTTCCGCCATCTAGTGGTTCATTTCGGAAGCACATTTTATTTAACTGTACTCATTGACCATTTCTGTCAGGAGGCTTCTGTGATGTTTCCAGCGCGTGCCCAGGGTTGCCACCTTTATCAGAGAAGAGTACTGGCCATTTGTGCGTATCTGGGGTACAGGAAGGGCCAGACGCTGGTACTGCATAATCGTTTTTGTAAAAAGCTATATTTTCTTTTATTAATACAATTCTTCGTCTATTTGCTTCAAAAACAGTTATAAAGAATGTTCTTGCTGCGTAGACCACTCCTAAATGTGTTCATCTTATATTTGTTGCTTTTAATTTATATATCAAAGGGAGAACTACGGATTTGACCGAGTTTTTTTTTGCTTTACCTGTCTAGTGTTAAAAGGCCACCCGACAAGTGACCCACATATCAAGGCGATGTTTAAACCACGTTTTTACAGCCTCGTTTATTCTTTAAATTACAGGGGGGAAAAATCGGTGACACTTCTTCACTTGGGGAGGCAGGGGGGTTGCCAGTGAAGTTAATCTTACTGGGGAATAACGGTTTTATTTTGCAACCTGAATCAATATATAAACACGTATTGTGGTAGTGCTCAAACAAAGCAGTATATAATTCTTCCACGGTGTTTGCCTTCAGTAACCCTGCCACCAATTAAGACCCCTTTAGCATTATGGTACATGTAATCCATTACTGCAGGCGCCCACCTCTGAAAAGTGCTGCGCTGCTTTGTCGGAAGTTTTAAAAATACAGTTATGGTACCACGCCAGGTTCCGGGGTCAGTGGTGTTTGCCGAGGTTTGGTTCCCTTGCTGCAAGAGGTATTTTAGGATTTGAATTGTTTTGTCACACTCAAACTCAGCAACACCTAGCATAGTTAAGTTCCTTTATTGGGCGCAACACATTATTAGGTCAACGAAGTAACTTTAGTGGAAACTGAACTGTTCAAACAAAAGACTACTTTATTAGAAATAGGTCAGTATTTCACTATGGAATGAAGATTGCAAATTAAATGGAAGATGCAAAAACTACATCTCCCATGATGCTATGGCGCCTCAGTGAAGAAAATCATATTTGAAAAGTTCTGTACTGCTTTGTTTCAGCACTCCTACAACTGATTTTCTGTTTATGAATTACTACATACTAACTTGCTTGATACAAAGTAAACGGGTGCGGTGATAAAAGCTCTTCAAAACTGTTGGCCATACCTGTGTTTGTGTTAATACAATAATTGTATTGCAAACACTAAAGGAGTGTATTGAACTCCTTGTTTCAGCTTTACAGCGAACTGCCTCGATAGAGAATGTTCATTTGTCTAAGGTAGCTCACTGAACTCTGGAGGAGAATGCACTAGGCGTTAAATTTCATCTCCTACTTACGCTCTTCTAGCATGCCTGAATATATTGAACATTTAATTTACACTGTCATTTCTCCCTTTGTTTAGATCTGGGTTTGGCAGCACATGCATCAAACAGACATCTTGCTTACAATCTACATGGAATGGGCTTCGAGACTGTCCCTTTAAACCACGTGCTTTCTTCGACCAGCCTCATTCATCCACTGGCTTGAGGATTTGTCAACTGCTCTTTCACTCAGCCCACTGAAGTATTCATCTCTCACCTACTGCTATGAGCTGTTTGGATGTATCCTCCAGCCTCCACTTCAGTACTTGCATTCAGATGCAAAAAGGAATATTTCATAACTGCAGCCCTCTCTGCTGGCTTTCATGTGTTAACGCTTCCTGCATGAGCACATTGAACGTAGATCTCTTGGCTTTGCCAATGCATGCCTTTTTATTTTCATAAGATAGAAGATTGTTCATCTTGGTTTGAGGAGTAATGAGAATCATGTCTGCTGCATCCATATACATCTACCCAGAAGGTGTGTCATCTTTCAAGAATGCCTTTTCGGAATGACTTGTTTGAGATTGATAAGCAGAACATTCTGTGTGGAAGTGTCTTATACAAACGTATACATATAAGGTTCCTTAAAGGCCCTTCTCACACTCATAGTTCTGCCACTTTTCGTCGTTGCACAGACTTGTGTCTGGTGTGCCACTCCTGCAGAAAATGGAATCTTATGGTCCTGATCTAATTCCATCCCTATGAGTGACTGAAAGTGCCCTTTAAAATATCCTGCGCTCCTGAGACATGATGTGCTGTCAGAGATCCCTCTCTAGAATGCCTAGTGCCAAACCTATTTTGCCTCCTGCAACAGATGTGGTGAAAGGGCTGCCTGTTTCACAATGTAATGCTTTACAGTTGTATTGGCAGCTCTTATCTGCAACACCTTGCCCTGTAAGACTGTCGGAAAAGGCCTCAGTGCCAAGCCAACCTTTGTCAGATAAAGCACATTTACTGGCAGTTGTGTTTCTGTTGCACTCCCCTCCACTCGTGTCCACCCACAACCGCTCAGGGAGGGGAAATGAGTGATGTTCACTTGTGACCAGGAGCCTGCAATTGACTTCCTCTGTGAGTGATTCTCTACTCCACCATGTTAGGAAAATCAGCATTACCTGTGGTACCACCACTAGACCCTGGACTTGGCGAGTAGACAATGGTATTTTGGAAGGATGTCACTGTGAAGCTAAAAAACACCAATCCAGAGAACATGCAGCATCGTGTAAATAAGACACTCCATCTCTGCACCACCATCTCAAACACAAGCAGTACTTGATGACATACTATTCAACACACATGCGTTCTACCTCATCCGCCGTTATTCACCATTCGCGTTCTACCTTCCTGCTCGAGGCACTTTAAAACTCACCTCTCCCCTTTGTGAACACACAAAACAACCAAGAGGGTAACATGACAAACTGAAAGAAATTAAAAAAACAAGCATGAGCATAGCCAATAGGGCTCCCCTTTTGGACCTTGTAAGTGTTTAGCCATGCAGCACATTATCCTGGGTGCTGTGCCACCAGGGATTGAACAGCTGGCATTTGCAAACCTGCATATTTTATTTAAATATTTTTACAAACGTGTAATAGCCATTAAACTTTTAAAGACAATACAAAATATTGCCATCTACGGTGGCATGCATATGTTTGCAAAACGATAACCTAAAAATTGACATTATATAAATATATTAAACAAAAGCAGAGATTGGCACAACAATCCTGGCATTGAAGTGGACTACACTGTAGGTGGCTGTGCACTTTTGAAACAACAAAATGTCACCCAGTGAAGAGAACCAATGCATGGCAGGAGTTGGTTGACCCATCGTCCTATGCTACAGGATGTGGTGGTAGGAACCAAAGTATGAATGGCAGTGAATCGACCACTGGATCAAGAGAGCCAAGAGCCCCTCTGTTATGTGTATGTGTTTTAATTAAGATTTTTACTTTAACAGGAGGCTGGGGAAAAAACGAAAACTATCTCTAGACCAGAACTAGTCAAAGTCCACTTTATTCGATTAATTAAAATCATAAAAGTATTCTACAACAAATATCTTACAATTCATATAAAACAGTATTAACAATTGGCAAATTTAAAAAGCAAGTTAAAAAGGCATTATTTACACAAAATTCATTACAGGTTGCACTCAACATTGCGATAAACGTGGATTCAAGTATCTATCCTCGAGGAGGAGGAGCCTAGCGCTTGACCAAGATGGCCGCGTGAGCTTAGAGCTCCCGAGACCCTCGCGCCCTCCGTCGACTATCCTGTCACTAATCCTGCTGGTATGCATGGCACCGTGTTGCTGAGTTGTCAGGGAGGCGATTGATGCTACCCGCGGTCGGATCGCCCATCGGGAACCGGACTTATGACTGGCGAAAGATTGCGGCCTAACTCCCGGAGATGCCAGGGGCTAGAGTTGGCAGGATGCCCGACTCCTAGTTGATCAACAACGGCCTGGTGAGGTGTGAACTGTCGGACGGAGGCCCTCGCTCTTTCACTTTCGATTTCGTTCCCTTTGTCTGCCCGGACACTGTAGAGCTCTGGGTGGCTTTATAACCCCAAGGACGCTCGGCGGGCTACTCTGGCAGCACAAGGCGGACCTGCTCACTCCTTATTCCTCTCTCTGAGAGGGAACGGTCTTCACTGCATTGGACTGCCTGGAGTCCATTATGTCGGGCAAAGCAGAAGGGGATCGGCTGAAGACTAAGTCCACCAGGCGGGGAACGTATTCCCAAGTCAACAGTATGGACCGCTACGCCCTCCTGAAGACATCGCCGAGTGGATCGAGCCAGGCGCCGGATGCCCAGAAGGAGGACTCGCCTGGGACACCGGAGCTCTCCCTGCAGGATGTCATGGGCGCGCTTGATGGGATGCAGACCTCGATGGGGAGGCAATTCGAGGCCCTGGCGCATAAGGTGGATGCCATCCTGGTGGATGTCAACTTGATCCGCTCGGACCTGGGCAAGACAAACGAACGCGTTAAGGACCTGGACCACAAGACCATGGGCCTCACTGATGATGTTGCGGATTTGCAGAACGAGGTCCGGAAGCTGAGGGCCGAGAGTGACCTCGCCGCCCGCCGGCTGGAGGACTTCGAGAGCCGGTCCAGGCGCAACAACGTGCGCGTCATCGGGGTCCCGGAGTCCTCGGATGAGGCTTCGACGGACCTGCTTGTGGAAGATTTGGTCCTCAATCATCTGAAGCCTAAGGGCCTTGGAAAGTTTTTTGCGGTGGAAAGGGCCCATAGGGTGCCGGGCGACCGGCCCAAGGCGGGTGCCCCGCCGCGGCCGATTGTCGCCCGGCTCTTTCATTTTCGAGATCGGGACGCTATCCTGCAAGCTTCGAGGGTGACGGGCCCAGTCCCCTTCCAGAATGCGTCGGTGAATTTTTATCCGGACTTCACCCAGCAGGTGCAGAAACAGAGACAGAGCTTCCTGGGGGTGAAGCGGAGACTTCGGGAACTGGACCTGAAGTATGCCATGCTTTTCCCCGCCAGACTACGGGTGGTGCATGAAGATCGGACATTCTTTTTTGACTCTCCTGTTATGGCCGACGAATGGCTGGACGCTTTGCCCCGGCGACGGACCGGGGACGACACAGCCGAGCATGGAGACAGTGGCCGGGATGGACAGGGCTGAAATCTTAAAGCCGGCCTGACTTGATTTGACCATGCTTGAAGATTTGAACAGAGTGCAGTAACTGTGGAGGGTTGCGGGAGGACGAGGGGTGCTCTTTTCCTCCCTTAGGGTACTTTTTGTAGATTTTTGTTTTTGTAGGGCGACAGGCACACTGCAAGTTGGGGGGGCTTTTTAAGCTGCAGCAGGGGTGCAGGGTGGGGGGAGGTATGGGGATTTTGAGTTTGTTGTTGGGGGGTTTATTTCTGCAAGGCATGATGATTATCTTCAGGACTGTTCCATGGTGGCGCCTCGGGTGTGGGGTGGGCCTCTTTCCGTTTGAGGATGGGGGGTAGAGGCTTAAGTGTTATAAGCTGGAATGTTAATGGTTTGGGGGATCGCATCAAGAGGGGGATTGTTTTGCAACTTCTGAAACGTTCAATGCCAGACGTTGTCCTGCTGCAGGAGACGCATCTCATAGGCAATACGTGCTATGCCCTGAATAGGAAGGGGTATAAATTCATTGCACACTCGGGATTCTCTTCTGGGTCCAGGGGTGTGGGCATCCTCGTTAGAGCATCGTTGCCTTTTGAGGTGGACTCCACCATTGTTGACGATAGGGGGAGGTTTGTGGCGGTGGCGGGGAGGTGGGAAGGAAGGACTTTGGTTTTGGTTTCGGTTTATGTCCCGCCGGCCCTGCAGGCCTCCACATTTGCTGAACTGGGCAGGGCTTTGCTGACTCTCCCGGGGGGAATGCTGGTAGTGGGAGGGGATTTCAACGCTGTGGGTTCCGGACTGTTGGATAGATACCCGCCCAGGGACACAGGGGGGGCTCAGAAATGGCTTCCAGACTTCCTGGATACGTTTGGTCTGATAGACTGCTGGAGGCTCCGGCACCCCACACAGAGTCAATACACGTTTCACTTCGGGGCGCATGGTAGCCTCTCCAGGATTGACTACCTGCTCACTCTGGCCGCACATGCCTCGTTGATATCCGAGGCGAGGCACATGGCACGTGGTATCTCTGATCACTCGCCAGTGTGGATCCGGCTGGATCTAGGTCGGGAGGGAGGAGGGAGGGTGGCCCCCATCAACCCATGGTATTTCCGAGACCCCAAGATGCGCAGCGCCCTGGTAAAAAAGGTAGATAATTACTTTAAGGACAATCTGGGAACCGTGGACTCGGCGGTGTCGCTGTGGGAAGCTTTTAAGACCGTGCTTCGGGGGGAGGCCCTCTCCCTGGTGGTGGCTGCCAAGAACTGGAGGGATTGCGAGGTGCGGCAAGTGGAGGAGGAGATTGCGGCCCTTGAGGGGGATATGGAGGAGGATGTTACAGAGTCCTCATTGCATGAGCTTTGCCTGAAGCAGGCGGAGTATGGGGACCTGGTGACGAACGCCGCCAAGACCCTCAGCAGGGAACAACAGGGCCGCCTTTATGACGTTGGGGATAAGGCAGGGAAACTCCTGGCGTGGTTGGACAGGAAAGAACGGGTCAATAGAGTGGTGCCAGAGTTGATTGGAGAGGGGGAAGAGGCGATTGTGGAACCTGAGGGGATTGTGGAGTGTTTCGTGGAGTATTTTCATAGGGTTTATTCCTCTGTGTCGGACAGGCCGCCCGAGGACTCGTCTGATCTCCTCCGTGATATCGAGTTGCCCTGCCTCTCTGACATAGATAGGGACGATTTGGATGGTGACATCACGATTGACGAGGTGGCGGGGGCGATTCGCGCGTTGAACTCGGGTAAGGCCTCTGGACCGAACGGACTGCCGATCGACCTGTACAAATTGTTCCCGGATAGGGTCGCCCCTCACCTGCGCGCCATGTTTTTGGAGGCGCGGGGGGATGGGATCCTTCCGTTGGATCAGAGGCTGGCGTCGATCGTGGTCATACATAAAGAGGGTAAACCCCGAGATAGATGCGCCTCCTATCGGCCCATTTCACTCCTCAACGCTGAGCCGAAAATTCTGGCCAAACTCCTGACTACCCGTTTGATTAGGGTACTTGGCGATTTGGTCCATCCGGATCAATCTGGCTTTATCCCGCACCGAAACACAGCATTGAACCTTAGGCGGCTACATGGCGTCATCGCCAGGGCGGACACGCTGCGTGAACCGGCTGTTGTGGCATCCCTTGATGCCACGATGGCCTTTGACACAGTGGAGTGGGCATATTTATGGGCCGTGCTGGCCAAGTTTGGTTTCGGTCGCGGGTTTGTGAGTTGGGTTCGGTTGCTGTACGAGGGGCCACTAGCGAATGTTGTGGTGAATGGTCGGGCATCTACTCCGTTTCAGCTTGGTAGGGGTACTCGGCAGGGCTGCCCCCTGTCGCCTCTGTTGTTCGCCCTCGCCCTCGAACCGTTGGCTGCGTGGATACGTTGGCACCCGGATATACGGGGCCTTCGGTGGTCGCCTGATCACGAGGACCGTATTTCGCTTTATGCCGATGATATCCTGCTGTATCTTGCCTCACCTAAGAAGTCACTTATAGTGGTCTGTGACGTACTCGCATCGTTCGGCAGGAACTCGGGGCTTGTGATTAATTGGGGCAAATCGTACTTGTACGTTCTTAGTGGCGAGGTCCCACCGATCCCTAGAACATGTTCGATACAGGTTGCCCAGCAGGGCTTCGTGTATTTGGGGATTTTTATATCCATGGATCCTGCTGTGCGCTATGAGAGGAATCTGCTCCCCCCCTTGGCACGCTTGAGGCGAGATGTTGAAGGTTGGCGGAGGCTGCCGCTCTCCCTTGTTGGGCGTGCGGCCCTGTTCAAAATGATGTCTCTTCCCCGCTTCCTCTACGCCCTCCAGAACACCTTGGACTGGGTACCGGCCAAATACTTTCGGGAGGTCGAAGGCCTCCAACGGACGTTGCTGTGGGATGGGCGGCCGCGAATAGCTATTTCAAAGTTGACGCTCCCATGGTACGATGGGGGCATTGCGCTCCCGGACATCCGACGGTACTATTGGGCCACGCAGCTGAGCGCGATCAACCATGGGTTTTATGGCCCTGCCCTCAGCCCTGGGTATGCCATGGATAGGTGGCTGCTGCGCGGCGGCAACTACTACAGGGCGTTGTATTCGCGGTCCTTAGACTCGTCCCTCACGGGGCCCACAGGTGTGGCGGTGCGCTTATGGAAGATGGCGACCGACTCGCTGGGCTGGAAGGATAGGCTAACCCTCGCTACCCCATTGTTTGAATCGGAAAGATTGGGAAGACTCTGGCATACGAAGGGCTTTGATAAGTGGGATCTGATAGGTATATCCAAGGTGGGAGATGTGCTGCATAAGGGGAGGGTGAAGTCCTTCGAGGAGTTGCAGACTGAGTTTGAGCTAGGGCGCTCAGAGTATTTTAGGTATATCCAGCTGCGTCACGCCCTCCGATCAGTCCTCGTGGAGGGTGAGAAGGTGCCGGAGTCCTCTCCCCTTGAGGACCGAGTCCTTGATGGTCATATGCCCGAGAGCACGATTTCGCTCATATATAAGAAGTTGATAAACGTCCGGGCAGACTTGCTATTGGGGCTGAGGGAACAGTGGACCAGGGATGGCCTTGAGTTGGATAATGAGGACTGGCAGTCAGCGGTTTCTTCGCCTAAGGAGGTTGCGATCCCGTCGCGTCTGAGGCTGGTGCAGCTTAAAATACTGCACCGGGTGTATGTGACGGGGCCAAGGCTGGTCCACATGGGATTCTCGGAGGACGGCCTGTGCAGAAGGGGATGTGGTATGGTGGGTACTTTCCTGCACATCATTTGGGAATGTGGTGTCATTGTGGAGTTCTGGAGGAGAGTCCATGCAGTTATGGGGGAGGTGACGGGCATTGTGGTACAGCCGGAGGCGCGGTGCTGCCTCCTGAACGTCTGGGGGCCCACTGACCTCGATGAGGCGCAGACCCAATGGGTGACTCTGGGTAACATGATAGCTAAAAGGGATATCGCGCGATTATGGGGCTCCTCGGGACCCCCTACACTGACCGCGTGGAAGGAGAACATGGATTGGAGCATGTTTAGGGAGAAGACGGTCTACTGCTCTAGAGGTCGCCCCCGGAAGTGGCATGCCATCTGGGGGCGGTGGAACCAATACAGGGGGGGAATATGTCTTGCCCCGGAACTGGAACCTCCCGAGGAACAGCTTTCCCCCTGACCTACTTTCCAGCACAGTTTGGTTTTAGTAACCGTTCTGGGCCTCTGCTGTTCCCCTTCTTCCTCCGCACACAGTCTTATACTTAGTAGATGAGTGGGGTCCGGCCTCCCCTGGGGGCTTTCGCCATGGGCTTTCAATGTTCTGCCTTGCTGGGGTTTGTTGTGTGTTTTTTCTGTGTTTATTTAAAATTGGACCTTTGCATTACTCTTTGAACTGTATTGGGGACACATCACTGTATCCAACTTGCAATGCTGCCGAACCTTCGGGCTGTCGGCTGAATAGCTGTGTCCTGAATTTCGAAATAAAGGTTTTCAAAAAAAATAATAATAAAAAAAAAAAAAAGTATCTATCCTCATCTGTGCTTCCAATCTTAACCTTGTTCTCTTACATCTGACAGATGCGGCCAAAAAGCTAGCAGTGCAGTACATGATTATAGGAGAAAGCGACATCTGTAGATATAACAACGCAGGCTTGTACTGAATGAAACCCAGCTCCTTCAGAATTGGTTTTAAATATCTGGTACGAGGTTCATGATAAAAGGAACAAAAGAACAGAAAATGGGCATTATCCTGGATAGAGGAACCATCGCATTTGCATGGAGACGATTCCTCGAGCTTGCACCAGTCTTTCTCGTCCCACAGTACCATATACATTTGGTTAAACCGAAATTTGGATAGTAGCCATCTATGAAAAGAATTGGTTACCACTGTTAAATAAGGAGCCAGCTCACAAGATGGGGTTATCAATACATGAGCCCTCACAGAGGGTTTACATAAATCATCCTCTTCACGCTCGGCCATACGTATTTTAAAGAAATTGGTCTTCACCCACAGCAAATCAGCTTTACACAGGGTTTCTGGGCTGATAAAAATTTCAGGACGTCCCAGAAGTGCGGCCGTAGATTCAATATAAGACAGCCACTGAATATCCCTCCTGTGATCTAGTGCAAGACAATCTTTGATGATCCGATGGTTAAGGCTAAGGTTCGGGTTAAGCCAAAGCTTAATCCACATCAAGAGTGGAGCTAGATTGATTGTGTCTAGAATGTAGCCCATACCCAACTCAAGATGTACAGAGTAGGTGGCAGTTGACTGGGGTAGGCCCAACAAAGAACGAAGAAATTTATTTTCCTCTATCTGGATGCTTTTAGAATTAACATAACCCCAGACGGCTGCCCCGTATCTAGCGATCGCGACTGTCTTGGCTTTGTAGACAGCCAGGATAGCCTCCATGGGTTTCCCCCCCAATCTCTTAGAAAACCCCAGGATTGCAGCATATGAGCTTCTCACCGCATTCACTTTAGATGTTAACTGCGGTGTCCAAGTTCCCCTTTGATCAAAAATCACTCCCAAATATGTAAAGACTTTCACACTTGTGATCACCTCTCCATCGCAAAAGAAGGTTTTTTCTTTACGCTTACCACATCCTACTGACATGGTGTGTGATTTATTTTTATTGATCACCAGGTCGAGACTAGACATAAAATTACCAAAGGAGTCGAGTAACTTTTGTAGGGCAACTGGGGTCCTGGCTATTAGCACCGCATCATCGGCATAGAGGAGCACCGGAATTGGTGCACCCCCCATGCTCGGGATATCCTTAGTTGCAGCCGTTAGGTCGCCCTCCAAAGAGTTCACGTAAAGCGTGAACAACATTGGCGCCAGGATGCATCCCTGACGGACCCCTCTAGTTGATCTAAAACTCTCGGTACACTTTCCGTCGGTGGTCATTCTGATGCGGGCCCTCAGATCTTTGTGGAGCTCCGCCAGAAAGTGTACCAAGGAACTATCGAGGCCCATCTTCAGGAGCATTGCCCACAGCTTAGATCTATTGACAAGATCAAAAGCTGTGGACAAGTCCATGAAGCCAAGGAATAAACTACCTCCTTTTGCTCTGGTGTATTTAGAAAGTATGAGGTGGAGGTTGAGGCATTGGTCCTCAGTACTCCTCCCTGACCTAAATCCAAATTGTGCCTCGGACAGGATGTTATTCCCCTTTGCCCACGCGGAAATTCTCGCCAGGACAGCCTTTCCTAGGATTTTTACCGAGGAGTCCAGCAGCGATATTGGTCTATAGCATTTTGGATCTCCTCTCTGCCCTTTTTTGAATATTGGCACAATTGTAGCTAAAGACCAGGTCTGAGGGAAACCCACTACAGCAGCGGCATTAAAAACTCTTGTTAAAATATTGGCCCAAAACAGCGGATTTGCCCTGAACATATCCGCTGGCACTCCATCGGGGCCCGGGGCCTTGCGTCCTGCTGTCTCCACTATAGCTCTAAGTACCTCACTAGTGTCAAATCTCACAGGCTCCAGGGGGATCTCATTAGTAGGGATTATGAAAGGTTCCAGCTCCCTATTACTGTCATAAATTTTTCCAAAATGTCGAAGCCAGTCCTCCTCTGATATGTTTAATTCCAGCACTGAGTTTTGGACACCTGAAAGTAATGGGGAATTAATTATTGTCCAAAACTCAGCACTGTTTTTTAGGGTGGCTTTATCCCTTAAATCCTCCCAGGCTTTGCTTTTTAATTCATTTTTACGCAGAATAGTGGCTGTGTTAAAATCCTTTCTTAATCGCGCCACTAACGCCTTGTCCCTTGGGCAAATATTGAGGGCTTTTTTAAGGCGGTTATGAGCTTTGCTACAATTTTTGTCAAACCAGCCTTTAGCCGGTTTATGTTTGCACCCCTGCCCTTTGGCTGTGAGACTAGTAGACGCAAACCGGCAAATATCTTCGAAAGAAGATATAAACTCCTTGCACCCAGCTGACTGATTGGCACACACATTTAGCTCTTCAGCGACTGAGGAGGATAGAATTAGGAAAAAATTGTCCGGTACGACCATCTCCCATTTAATTCTTCTCCCCTGATCCTTGTCCTTTACAGGCAATATAGTCCGATGGGAGTCAACTGATTTAGACAAGAAGGAGCTATTCGCTAGCTCCAACCCCACAGGGTTATGGTCACTCATAGGCATAGCAATTGCATTATATGAAATCCCATAATTAAGAAAACCTCTTGAAACAAAAATAAAATCAATTATCGAATCGCTAGCCCTTCCCGTATAAGTGGCAACCCGTGTACTTTTATCATAAAATTCTGATTCATATAGCTCATTTTCCCGCAATACATTTTCAAGCACCCGACCCTTCTGTGTATGTTCTAAGTGCGGGGGGGACACGCTATCTGGCCCGTCTTCTTCCACTAGGACACAATGTGAGCACAAGTGAACATTAAAATCACCCATTAAAATGAATCGACACAAAGTGGATTGCTTGTCTCTGTAGAGATTTAAAAAGTCTGATAGCCATGTAAAATGCATAGATTCTGGATGGCTGTTTGGGGCATTGTAACAGTTAACCAAAAGCAATTTGCAACCATCCTCTAATGTAAACTCCAAAATAATGAAACTATGGGAGGCACTGTCTATCGGGATAATTTTACCCTTTATGTTCACCGATACCAACGTCATAAGACCTCCTTTGTTCCGGCCTGCGGGGGAAGGCAAAGCAGGTACAAAATAAGATGTGAAACCGTCTAACCAGTAATCACACTCCAAATCCCAAGTCTCTTGCATAGCGATGATATCGTGGCGCTTTACAAATTTTTCCCAATTAGGGTCTCCCTTCTTGGACCGCAACCCAGCAATATTCCAAGATAACAGTCTAACCGTGTCCCCTTTATCAGTTATGATCTCTGTTGAACTGTTGTTGACCGCCTCAGAAGAAGGTACAAGGACCGTTGGTGTTGGGTCCACTACGACATCGTCCACTGTACCCTCTCCCTCACCCCGTCAATCGCAGAGGTCGAGGCCCGAGAGCGCATTAAATCTGTTGTAAGTTGTAAAGGGGGGACCAAAGGAAAAGAGGTTATCTCGACCCTGCAACGAACTTTGATGAGCCAATCTGGGCCCCACCGGGGTAAATGGATTTAGTCTTTGTCTGGGCAAAGAGGGTAAATTGTCATGGTTGTAGAAATACCCAAGCGGGCGCACTCGAATACCATTACTGTCCTCCATCAGAGATGCTGCCCGTAGGAGGACTGTGGCCACATGTTGTGGGTATTTAAAGTTCACAACCACACAATCCCCTCTACATGTTTTCCTCGAGGGGCCAATCCAATTCACTCTCCTCGTCGTGATAATGTCTCCAGCACGTTTTGTAGGAAAACCGCATTTAGCACCTAACCATGCCACCACTTTATTTTTGAGGGAATCATGCGCTTCCTCTTGTGGCTCGGAAGTGCCTGGGCTATACATCGGAACATTGGCTAACACGACGACATAGGGGGCGCAATCCGGGGGCAGATTAATAGAATTATTGCACCTGCCTTGTACGACATTAGTATTATATAAGAGACCAGATCTCTGATGGCACCCAACCTGATCAACATCCGGGACTACTGATGGGGGACGGATGGCTGGTGGAATAGTAAGGTTGTTTACCGTGCAGTTGACCTGAGGAATCAAGGGAGGTGGGTTGTGGGCTATTGTGGCACTTTTTCCTATATCATCAGGACTCACTGAACTAGTTGAAGGGAGTAAGGGGTTCGCCTTAGATAGTTTGCCCAACTGTTGATCCAATAGACCTCCTAGTCTTTTAAGCTCCGCATTCGCGGTGTCCAATTTGACTGCAAGGCAGTCAATGGAAGCCTTAAGTTTTAGGTCAAAAGCGGCCTCTATGCGTTTAATTAGCAAACCAAACTGCTCAGGGCTCAGTGTGATACTGGGTTCCTTTATATTCTCTACGTTTGCTTTGGTTTTAGGGGAGATGTGACTATCAGGCAAGTGGTTATCCCCTCTTCTCCTATGGATGATCTTACCCCCTCTCTTGCTTTGCTGCTTTCTGCATGTTCTGACAGGTCTCTTTCCTTTACTTCCTTCCATTACATCCACCTCTTCCTCAGAGTCAGAACATACTTTATCAAGCATTGTAGGATCTATCGTTATAATATCAGGGTCCCGATGGATCGAAGCTACTATTACGCTGGTTGAATTGCTTGCGTCTTGATCTCCTAACATACAGTCAGCGCTATTTTCGCCCTCTTGTGAAGCCTCCGATGTAGCTGCTCTTGCTGGAAGGGGGTCATAGACTAGAGAATCTACTTTGCCCAAAGATGCCCTTCTATCATCGTTAATTTTATTCACCATTTTGACAAGGAAATTGTTCATGGAGCCTGCCCCCGTGACCACCTTGTCTTTCTTAGAGCCTGACATAGTAGAAAATTGAACGTAGTTGATTATCAACTTTGACTAATGCCTAACTGCCAGCAGAGTCAAATGGCCAAGTTACCAGGGTATAAGCCTGCAAAGTCTCGCAGCCTTTAACCGACGCTACTCCGGGTCATAAGACACGGTTTATCACTCAGAGAATCTTAGTGCAGTTGGCGTCACTTCTCTTGTATGGAAATTATCAAGAATCAAAAGGGGATCCCAGCCGCCAACAGACGAAAAGGTGTATTGCGGCTACCGCAAACAATATCCAGATTGCGACCAATGTACGCAAACACAGACCAAATCCACAGCAATACGCAAGGAGCAAAATGAATAAATCAACAGCAGTACCTGGTATGGGGCAGATGCCCTGGTGCCAAATATCAGAGGGGGGGCCCAGCCCTGCCTCCTCCTGCCCCGGACGGCCACAGACGGCCCGCCCTCTGCCCGGGCTCTGCCCGGCGACGCCCGCGCGCGTCCCGCGACACGGATGGTGCCGTCGGATTTCTAGCGCCTCCGGGCGCGCTGTCGCCGGAAGAGGCGTGCCAAAGAGCAAGGGCTCATGGGGGTTGTAGTCCCCTCGCGCTACTCGGTAGTGGTAGCGGTGGATGGCTGCCACTGAGCTGGGTCAGGGAATAGCTCTGCAATCTCCCCCGCTTCACCTGCTGCGCTGTCTCTGGGCTTTCCGGTGACTCTGGTGTCTCTGGTGTCTCCCCCGCTCCACCGATGGAGCCGTCGGATTTCTAGCGCCTCCGGGCGCGCTGTCGCCGGAAGAGGCGTGCCAAAGAGCAAGGGCTCATGGGGGTTGTAGTCCCCTCGCGCTACTCGGTAGTGGTAGCGGTGGATGGCTGCCACTGAGCTGGGTCAGGGAATAGCTCTGCAATCTCCCCCGCTTCACCTGCTGCGCTGTCTCTGGGCTTTCCGGTGACTCTGGTGTCTCTGGTGTCTCCCCCCAGAACTAAAAATAGGTAGTTACAAATACACATAGCACTACCCAAGCTTCCACATTGTACATGCTAGAAACACCTCCACAGTAGTGACATCAGCAGTTACTCTGTCGCTCGAGCTCTTCCACTCATCTTACCTAAGCTGAAATGGGGACTTTAAGGCAAGGAAAAAAAAGCTTATGTGGACTTCTGGCTATAATTACAGCATGGGTTACGTAAAAAAGATCCTAATGGCTCAAATTTTAAAAAATGGATGTCTATATTTATATATATTTGCAGTTCGGTCTGGACTGTTTCCCATGAGGCACAGGGTCAAGGCTGATTTGCATATGGCTGGGTCTGAGTCTGAGGTGGCGAAGTGAGCTACAGAATGATGATGGATTAAACCCAGATCTGGGACTGAAAAGTTTCAGGGCTCTGTCCATCATCAATAATAAAGTATCTCTAATAAGAGTGAGGGTCTGAGGGATAAAGGTTTAAAGACTCAAACAGTGCATAATCCCCAATTCTACATATCTAACAAAAAAAGAACTGTGAGTCTGCCAAATCAAATGACCCAAAGAAGTGCTGTACCCCAATTACTATAACAGAATGTTAGTGTCAAAATATCACAGTGGATACATATGCATTGAAGATCTATATATGCATAAAAAGGTTCCCATCACCCACTAGAAGTGGCTCGCTTCATCATTTGGGAAACCAGGGATTTCTCAAAAAACCATCCATCACCAGATGAACATTGATAGAGGTTAAGAGATTTTCCCAGATGCAACCATAGATGTGTTGCTCCAATGAAAGGAACCAATCTACAAAATGATATGGGGTGATGTGTGCAGTGCAAGTGAACTAAATGTGATGAGTAAAATTGGAAAACAAGGCACAAAATGATTTTTGAGTGCTGCCTTGATGCCAAATTAAAAACAGTGCTGTGACAGTTTTAAACAAATAACTGTGTTGGATCTGGTCTACATGTTTCAGCTTATAGGTAATTTGTACCCCAGCTTTCGTCAGAACCACGACAAGCTACTGCATATTAAGTGAAAAAATAAAGGTAAATCATACAACCTGAACCTTTACTGGGTCTAGGAGAAATTACCTATTAAAGTGAAAACAAAACACAATGAAAAGTAAACAGGAAAGTACAGCAATGTATTATAGGTCACGAGATGCACAAGAAATATTATTCAATTATGCAAAAGCAACATATTAGTAACTGCATCGTATCAAGAAAGTAAGATGCTTATTGTTTAGCACTTACCTGAATGATTCTGGGTATGAGCCTCACCTCACCTGGCAACTGCTCAGGCTAAAGGAGGCACCGCTCTAAGGAAAATAAGAGGTATAGTCCAGAGTTAAGATTTAAACAATACCTCAATGTGAAATACGCTTATCCTAAAAACCAAGGCTGAGAAAACAGAGGGGGGTCAGCCTACGAATAGAAGCTCTGCCCTATGTGAGTGCAGTATCCAGGCCGTCATAATGGTGACTTTGTAGAAAGACGTAGTTTATGAGCTCAATTGTATATATACAGAGAGTTGTCTTACACAAAATGAAGAGCCAGAGGAATATTGGATAAAGTTGGTACTATTAATGCAGGGAACCGACATATGTCGAATAAGTCAGACGAACGACCAAGCCGTAAAACTAGGTCAGTGGCAATTCCCCGTAACCAACTCAGACAAAAATACAAACAAACAAGCATGCTGACTTAAAAATTTGTAAAGTTTGAACAAGGGTTCCCATGGTAATCAAATGAACGCTTCACGTCTTACCTATCCGTCGGTACCTCAAACGGCTGCCGAGCCAGTAGGGGAGGTATTCGACTAAGGCGGTGTCGACTTTTTATTTACCCGGGATCTCTGTTCTCAAAACGACGTGTACCGGGACGTCCGGATGACGAAACCACGTAATTACGTATATACGTCATTACGTATGCCCCCGGTGGTCATGGGAATTGTAGTAGTCACCATCTAGTGCATAAGTAAATAGCTTGGGAAAGGACCGGTGTCAAAACAATGTCGTACTAGGTCGCCTAAGTCATCATGGGAAGTGTAGTACTTCTTTCTTAGTGCGCAACAAATGAACAAGTATTGTAAAAGAATGTATATTAAAATATATATTAAAATATATATTAAGGTACCAGACTAGACCAACAATATGGACCCAATTGTTGACTATATGGGGTGTTACTGTTAGATTCAAGCCCCGGAAAATCGTACAGACGGTTCTAGGTGGTCAAAGAACTAAAAATTACAAGTGTATTGATGCATGAAAGTGGAAACCACCTATGATTGAAATGACTCGCCATCTGCTGGAGAGTAAAATGACTTAATCACAGTAGTCTGACATTCAATCGCTGGAGAGCATTGCGGCCATATCAATGACACCTTAGAAGATTTCTTTATATTCAAAGGTAAAGATGTCATGAGGGACGACCCAGTGAGTTGTTGAACATCATCCATATCGATGACGTATCAATGGGAACGGACAAAGATTGCATAATAGCCCCAAAATGGGTAACCATAGCTAGGAGGATTAGACTCCAAAGGAGTGCACTAAGCTAGAGGAACGACAGCATATTCTAGTGATTCGCCATGCCTACACCTCCACAGTTATTACAATGATGTCCATGGTATTTGATCATTAAGTCCATGGACATCGCTTTCAAGTCTGAAAACCCATTTCTGCTCACGGAGAAAAAGAAATTTCTTTATGTCAGTGATGTGGGGTGGAATGAACGGTTGTTCAAGAATAAGCCACCTCAAATCCTCAGGTTTATGGTTTAGGGTGAGAAAATGACTGGTTAGTCTGGTAGCCTGTTTGTTGCGTCTTATCGTGCTCTTATGTTCACCGATACGGATTTTGATCTTGCGTGTTGTCATTCCAATGTATCTAAGTGAACAAGGGCATGTTATTTGGTAGATCACTTTCTCTGAATTGCAATTGGTGTGATTACGTAAGACCCATGGTTTGTCCGATCCTACATCAACAGACTTCGTTTGTTGAGTCTGAGGACATGCAGAACAAGAACCGCAAGGATAGTGGCCCTGTATAGGTGGCAAATCCCAGAGTGTGGAAGCCTTCAAGGCCGGTTTCGCTTTGGGTCTGGTATGAACAAGATTGTCACGCAAACTGGAACCTCGTTTAAAGGAGAACAAAGGAGTTGGGATCTTATCATTGCCAACATTGAGGATATGGCAGTGTTTGCGTACTGACTTCTGTACACTATTGGATAGTGTACTGAAAGTGGTGACCAGAGTCATTCTAGCCAATGGTACCTTGGGACCCGGGGGTTCAAGCAAGGCCTCTCTATTGTTATTGGATGCCCGTTTGAGAGCTTGTTTTACCAAGTAGGTCGGGTATTGTCTGGCTCTAAGTTGTTTAGACAGATCGTCAGCATGAGATAGAGAGCTATCTTTGGTGGAACAATTCCTGCGGATACGCAGGAACTGTCCTATAGGCAGATTTTGTCGAAGCGATCTAGGATGGTGACTATGGAAGCTCAGAAGAGAGTTCTTCGTCTGAGGTTTCTTGTACAGCTCACTCCCTAATGTACCTGATGTTGGGTAGATACTGATGTCTAGAAAGGGAAGGTTGGTCTTGTCATGCGTGACTGTGAATCTCAGGAAATTGTTTTGGGCATTCAACCAAGAATGGAAATCCAAAAGGGTAGCCACGGTGCCATGCCAGACCACCAGGATGTCATCTATATATCTCTTCCAACAGGCAATCTGCCCTCGGAAGGGATTCTGGTCAGTCAACACAATGTTTTGTTCAAAACAGTGGACATAGAGGTTGGCCAGACTGGGTGCGAAAATACTCCCCATAGATGTTCCGGAAATTTGGAGAAAGATGGTTTCTTCAAATCTGAAGAAATTCTCCGTCATCGCCAGTCTGGCACATTCCATGATAAAGTGTGTAGGTGTTATAGTATCACGGTCTCTATTATCTAGGAGGCCCCTGATGGCCTCGAGAGTCTCCTCTTGGGGTATACAAGTGTACAATGATTCAACATCGAAACTGACCAGCAGGTCAGTCTCGATATTGAATGCAATCTGTGGCAATAGTCGTAAGACATCTTTGGTGTCTTGTAGAAACGTGGGCATTTCCCTGACCATAGGTCTTAGAAAGGGTTCCAACAATGAACCAATCCCAGATATGATAGGACGGCCAGGTGGTGGTCTGGTTATTTTATGTATTTTTGGCAGTATGTAAAAATACGGCATGACTGGAAATTTGGTAATGAGAAACTCAGATTCTTGTGAGGTAATCCACCCTGAATCTCTCGCTTCATTAACAAGATCATGGATCTCAATGGATAGTCTTGGAGTAAGATCCTCTGTAAGCACCCGGTATGATTTCGTATCATTGAGTTGTCTGAGGCACTCATCTCGATAGGTACTAGTGTCCAGGATGACTATAGCACCGCCTTTATCGGCGGGCTTGATGGTGATACGGTCGTCCTGCTGGAGATTTTGCATTGCCTGTTTCTCAATACTGGGTAAATTCTGATATACTCGATCACTCTTGAAATCGAGTAGAGTGATATCGTGTATCACCGCTTGCTCAAAAACTTTCACCTGGTCTGGTGTAAGATGAGCTGGAGGATTGAAATTAGATGGAGGTTTCAAACCAGTGTTAGGGGAATCTAGAGGGTCAGAGGTATCTGCGACCACTGGATCTTTGTTTTTAAAGAAAAAATGCAAACGTATTTTTCTAAAAAACTTTTCAATCTCTTGTCTTAGCTGAAAGGGATCACCAACATTAGTAGGTACGAACCCTAGACCCCTATTGAGGACATTTTGTTCTGCTGTCGTCAGTGTTCTCTTACTCAAATTTACCACTAGGTCGTCGTATCTGAACTCTGCCCTGCTTGTGGTGTGCCCTTCCTGTTGCGGATGTTGTGTGGGGGTTGGTCTGATTGCCAATGTACATGTGGTTGTGCCTCTCCTCTCCTTCTGCCCCTGTTTCGTCCTCGGCCCTGTCCTAAAAAAGGTGGCTGGCCAAAGAATGGTGGTTGACACGGAAAGGGAGGCATCGATTGTGCAAAAGGCATCGGTTGATAACCCCAAGGAGAGGGGGGCCACCAAGCATTATGTTGCTCATATTGGTTCTGTGTGCCTCGCCTGTAATTGGGGCGGGAGCGTGGAAAGTAAGTCCTATTAGAAGGTACTGATGTATTTGACCCATCTGAATCTGTTGAGTCTGAACCTGATGATGAATAATTTGACCCGTACTTTCTCCCTCTCTTATTAAATTCTGGAGGGCTATAGTTCTCACTTGTGTAAGGATAAACTTTCTCAAAAGAAAAACGGGCTAGGTCCTTTTTGAATTTATCGATTTTAGTCAACAGAATAGTATCCTTATGTTCTTTGTTGGATTTATTAGTTTCTTCCAAGTTTCTTTTATACAAGGCACTTGTAATAGATGTCTTGATCTGTCCTTCCAAGATCTGTATCTCTACCAAGATAGCATCTGCTGCTTTTTTGGCAGTGCTAATGATTAAAATTAACCAATCGCGGGTGCACCGCCACGCGATAAGTGACCAATCCTTAAGGAAAGTTTTGTCAGTAAGGAACAAACGAGGGGCATTTGTTACTATTAAGCCCATTGGTGCACAGTTGTTCCTAAGGTATTCCGTAATTATTGCACCGTGTATGAAAGTGCGAGAATGTGATTTTTTCAAATTCAGTAAACTCTGCCAGTCGTCTTGTGTATTACTGGTGACTGTTGGTAAATTGTCCAGAATACTAGGGTTGGTACTTAGAATGGACTGTAGCATGTCCTCATCGAAGGACAGGCCCATGAGTTCCGCCATGGTTGAAGGACAAAGCGTATTTCAAAGGAGCAGTGAAAGGGGTCTGAACGACTAATTAAGACAAACCCTTTTAGGAAAAGAAAGACCCGCAGCCAGAAAGCTGCTCAAGCAACAATAATAAAGTATCTCTAATAAGAGTGAGGGTCTGAGGGATAAAGGTTTAAAGACTCCTCCTTATATATATTTAAGACTGTTTTTTTTTTTTATCTATGTGATATTTTATCTAGGTGTATTTATACACGTAATTAGCTCAATTTGCACATAGTTAAATGACAAACATGACAGATGTCAAAAATCGGTCTGACAACGCTTTTATAAATACAGTTTTTTACTAAATTGCGCAATTTTGCACAGGAAATACTCTGATGTGATATTATAGGGCACGGTATTTAAACCAGAAATGATTGTGTATTTTGCACAGATGGAGTACTATAGTAAAATTGAAGTCTCAGATTACAAGTCACCATATGTATATCAGTATAAACTGTTCATTTGGGTTTAGGAGATGTTGCAAGGTCACAATACATTGTACTGTATTTAAACAGCCATTATTGCTTATTTTGCACACGCAGCTATGAAGTAGAGTAGTATCAATTCTAGTAGGTGTAACTGGACCTAGGAAAACAAACGGGCAGTCTGTTTTACATAGGCTAGCGTTAAAGGCATTAACTTGCACTATGTTAGATCTGAGGGCATTTTTGTATTTATACCGATATTATTGCGTACTTTGAACATGTGGATTTTAATGTAAAATTGCATTTTAAGCAATTGCTGCAAGGAAAACAGACGAGTAGTCTGTTTTCCGTTTCTGTCAACACGGGGCACTTTAAATTGTATAGGAAATGGTGGCATGCCATGTAATCAAGGCCTCTAGGGGCTGAAACGTGTCATGGTGGCAGAGCACGAATAAAGCAAAAATTACCTGAACGAAATAAGTGGAGTCCGTTCCCTTTGTTGATTTCTGGGCTGAGGGATCGCGGAAAAAAGGTGGTGTGTATATTATATATATATATATATATATATATATATATATTACCTACTGGCGGTCGCCAGTAGGTAGTTATAGTTAGGACCACGTTTCCATAGGAAAACCTCAACATTCTATTTTGAATAACTTTGGCGCCGGTCGACGAATCCTCGCGAATTTCTCAAAATAGGTGGGGCGCTACGCTCCGCTCCTACCCTGAAAGTCTCGGGGGGATCCGTCAAGCGGGGGCTGAGATAAAAGGGGGGTCCCAAAACGCGTTTTTCCCATGCATTTTTCCATAGGACCTTTAGAACGAGCTACAGCCCGAACGGCTGAACAGAATTACTCAAAATTTGGCAGAGAGGTAGTCCCTAGGTCAAGGAAGTGCCTTTTGTAGGTTTGGTGTAAATCTGTTCAGTAGATTCTGAGAAAATAGCCTTTAAATCAATATATATATCTGAGCCCGCTTACGGTACGCTTACCGTACGCTTACGGTAAGCGTACGGTGGCGTGCGCGAGCGCGATTCTGATTGGCTCTTAGATCTTAGTAAACATTCGAATCGGCCGAAACCAGGAAGCGGCGGCCGCCATTTTGTGTATTTCACTCTGAAAAAAAAGAGTGAAAACAAGGAAAGGGGGCAATGAGGAGAGTTACAGACCCCCTAACAATTGTAAGGGGGTCAAAGAAGGACAGAAAAGTACAAAAAAAACATTTATTGATTTTAAAAAAAATCACGGGGTACGCGTACGGTAAGCTTACGGTAAGCGTACGGTAAAAAAAAAAAAAAAAAAATAAATGAAAAGCAGATTTAAGAGTTTAGAAATTAGGGAGCTCTAAAAAGAGCTGTTGTGTTTATGGAGTCATTTTTTTAGTGGTACCTACAAGTAAGTACCGATGCAGAGTCTAAGGTTCAAGAGGAAGACTCTGTTCCCTTCATCATTGAAGTGCACACCATCTCCTCTATAAATGTCTTGCATGTCGTAACGCAAGTTGTTGTGGTAAATGGCACCCATACCATAGTCACGGAGGAAAGCAGAAACAGATTTGTTGACGTGCTTTCTTGCTTTGTCAATCTGAGGACAGAAATGATTGGACCAGTTCCATTTTTGCCTTTGGCATATGTTGGAAAACACAAAGGCAGTTTTAGGGAAAAGTGTAAACAGTTGTGCAAAGGTGTCCTTCATAAGCATTTCCAGACCTACCCCAGTCAAAGTGCCTAGGTCATTGCCACCACAGTGCACTATTATGAGGTCAGGGTGTTGGATTTGAATGAAGGATTTCACCAATGGCATCAATTGATGCCACTTTAACCCTCTCTGACCAATCCATTTAATGTCTACATTTGGCAAAGCAAGGTCTCTCACCATATCTGTTTTCTCTGCAAACTTTTCACTCCAGAAGACATAGCTGTGCCCTACAATCCACACTGTGAACATCTTCAAAGGAGAACTGGATGCACTCAGGAGGTGTCTTTCAGTAGAATGGCAATATGAAAAGAAAGACAGTTTGGAAATGGAGGCAATACATATTTTTTACAAAACAAAAAGAACTGATTGGCTGTTTCATACCATTCTAGAAAAAAAACTAGGCTGTATGTGAAAATTAAAAGAAGCATGTTTTGTATTGGTACAAAAAAATGTGTAACCAAAGAACAGTACTATGGATTTGCTGTTAGGTTTGAAAAGTCAAGCACTCTTGCTCTGTGGAATTGAAACATTGTGTGTCGAACTTCTGACCTAACTGCACACAGCAGTGTTCCATGAGCTGTTGCTATGGTAGCAGGCAGAAGTCAAGTTGGGGGAAGGGTACTAGGCAGAAGTCAAGTTGGGGGCAGGGTACTTTTGGAAAAGGGTTGGTTTTCAACCAATAGAAATGTGTCATTACATTTGAAAAAAAGGGGGAAGCACTGAGATTTGAAACTTACATGTATATGTGTGGAAAAATAGAGGGAAAGTTTGCCATTATCTGGTTCTGCTGAGAGGAGAGAGGTGTAGAGAACAGAGATCCTGGCTCTGATAATCTGCTGTTTGAGTGTCACATTTCTTTCACAACTAACTAATTTTAAAGGTGAGTTTACAGTTTGAGAGGGGATGTATGTGGTAACTTAAGAAATGAATAATAGAAATGGGAATTGTTTTTGTTGTAGTTACACATGGTGGTTTCATAATGTGTCAGTCTGTAAAAGTGATTTTCACTTGGCCCGAAAAAAAAAGAGCAGTAAGTGTGCTTTCAAATTGGCAAAGAAATTTCGTTTTGGCACTAATGTGAAAACATGACTCTGTGTGCATAGAAGAATTATAGGCAGAGATTTATTGCGTCTTGCTCTGGTGATTTCACAGTTGCAGTAGATGGAAAAGAGGAGCGAATTTTTGGGGGAAGAAGCAGAGGCTTAGCACACACCCATGTGCTTGCCATGTATAGTCATGCACAGTAATTAGAAGCGAGTGGGGTTTTCAGGTTTAAGTCTGTAATGCAAATACATTCAGCATCACTAAGGCTGGTTGCCCCTGCTGGAGTGTAGGCAGTCACAGAGAATACACACGGTGGTGGTCTGAAAAAAAAACAGCTTGGACATGTGCATTTAAATAAATTTAAAAAAAAGGTTTCAGAATGTGTCAGTCTGTAAAAGTGATTTCAAATTGTAAAAAGAGATTTTCACTTGGCCCGAAAAAAAAAGAGCAGTAAGTGTGCTTTCAAATTGGCAAAGAAATTTCGTTTTGGCACTAATGTGAAAACATGACTCTGTGTGCATAGAAGAATTATAGGCAGAGATTTATTGCGTCTTGCTCTGGTGATTTCACATTTGCAGTAGATGGAAAGGGGGAGCGAATTTTTGGGGGAAGAAGCAGAGGCTTAGCACACACCCATGTGCTTGCCATGTATAGTCATGCACAGTAATTAGAAGCGAGTGGGGTTTTCAGGTTTAAGTCTGTAATGCAAATACATTCAGCATCACTAAGGCTGGTTGCCCCTGCTGGAGTGTAGGCAGTCACAGAGAATACACACGGTGGTGGTCTGAAAAAAAAACAGCTTGGACATGTGCATTTAAATAAATTTAAAAAAAAGGTTTCAGAATGTGTCAGTCTGTAAAAGTGATTTCAAATTGTAAAAAGAGATTTTCACTTGGCCCGAAAAAAAAAGAGCAGTAAGTGTGCTTTCAAATTGGCAAAGAAATTTCGTTTTGGCACTAATGTGAAAACATGACTCTGTGTGCATAGAAGAATTATAGGCAGAGATTTATTGCGTCTTGCTCTGGTGATTTCACAGTTGCAGTAGATGGAAAGGGGGAGCGAATTTTTGGGGGAAGAAGCAGAGGCTTAGCACACACCCATGTGCTTGCCATGTATAGTCATGCACAGTAATTAGAAGCGAGTGGGGTTTTCAGGTTTAAGTCTGTAATGCAAATACATTCAGCATCACTAAGGCTGGTTGCCCCTGCTGGAGTGTAGGCAGTCACAGAGAATACACACGGTGGTGGTCTGAAAAAAAAACAGCTTGGACATGTGCATTTAAATAAATTTTAAAAAAAAGGATTCAGAATGTGTCAGTCTGTAAAAGTGATTTCAAATTGTAAAAAGAGATTTTCACTTGGCCCGAAAAAAAAAGAGCAGTAAGTGTGCTTTCAAATTGGCAAAGAAATTTCGTTTTGGCACTAATGTGAAAACATGACTCTGTGTGCATAGAAGAATTATAGGCAGAGATTTATTGCGTCTTGCTCTGGTGATTTCACAGTTGCAGTAGATGGAAAGGGGGAGCGAATTTTTGGGGGAAGAAGCAGAGGCTTAGCACACACCCATGTGCTTGCCATGTATAGTCATGCACAGTAATTAGAAGCGAGTGGGGTTTTCAGGTTTAAGTCTGTAATGCAAATACATTCAGCATCACTAAGGCTGGTTGCCCCTGCTGGAGTGTAGGCAGTCACAGAGAATACACACGGTGGTGGTCTGAAAAAAAAACAGCTTGGACATGTGCATTTAAATAAATTTAAAAAAAAAGGATTCAGAATGTGTCAGTCTGTAAAAGTGATTTCAAATTGTAAAAAGAGATTTTCACTTGGCCCGAAAAAAAAAGAGCAGTAAGTGTGCTTTCAAATTGGCAAAGAAATTTCGTTTTGGCACTAATGTGAAAACATGACTCTGTGTGCATAGAAGAATTATAGGCAGAGATTTATTGCGTCTTGCTCTGGTGATTTCACAGTTGCAGTAGATGGAAAAGAGGAGCGAATTTTTGGGGGAAGAAGCAGAGGCTTAGCACACACCCATGTGCTTGCCATGTATAGTCATGCACAGTAATTAGAAGCGAGTGGGGTTTTCAGGTTTAAGTCTGTAATGCAAATACATTCAGCATCACTAAGGCTGGTTGCCCCTGCTGGAGTGTAGGCAGTCACAGAGAATACACACGGTGGTGGTCTGAAAAAAAAACAGCTTGGACATGTGCATTTAAATAAATTTAAAAAAAAGGTTTCAGAATGTGTCAGTCTGTAAAAGTGATTTCAAATTGTAAAAAGAGATTTTCACTTGGCCCGAAAAAAAAAGAGCAGTAAGTGTGCTTTCAAATTGGCAAAGAAATTTCGTTTTGGCACTAATGTGAAAACATGACTCTGTGTGCATAGAAGAATTATAGGCAGAGATTTATTGCGTCTTGCTCTGGTGATTTCACATTTGCAGTAGATGGAAAGGGGGAGCGAATTTTTGGGGGAAGAAGCAGAGGCTTAGCACACACCCATGTGCTTGCCATGTATAGTCATGCACAGTAATTAGAAGCGAGTGGGGTTTTCAGGTTTAAGTCTGTAATGCAAATACATTCAGCATCACTAAGGCTGGTTGCCCCTGCTGGAGTGTAGGCAGTCACAGAGAATACACACGGTGGTGGTCTGAAAAAAAAACAGCTTGGACATGTGCATTTAAATAAATTTAAAAAAAAGGTTTCAGAATGTGTCAGTCTGTAAAAGTGATTTCAAATTGTAAAAAGAGATTTTCACTTGGCCCGAAAAAAAAAGAGCAGTAAGTGTGCTTTCAAATTGGCAAAGAAATTTCGTTTTGGCACTAATGTGAAAACATGACTCTGTGTGCATAGAAGAATTATAGGCAGAGATTTATTGCGTCTTGCTCTGGTGATTTCACAGTTGCAGTAGATGGAAAGGGGGAGCGAATTTTGGGGGGAAGAAGCAGAGGCTTAGCACACACCCATGTGCTTGCCATGTATAGTCATGCACAGTAATTAGAAGCGAGTGGGGTTTTCAGGTTTAAGTCTGTAATGCAAATACATTCAGCATCACTAAGGCTGGTTGCCCCTGCTGGAGTGTAGGCAGTCACAGAGAATACACACGGTGGTGGTCTGAAAAAAAAACAGCTTGGACATGTGCATTTAAATAAATTTTAAAAAAAAGGATTCAGAATGTGTCAGTCTGTAAAAGTGATTTCAAATTGTAAAAAGAGATTTTCACTTGGCCCGAAAAAAAAAGAGCAGTAAGTGTGCTTTCAAATTGGCAAAGAAATTTCGTTTTGGCACTAATGTGAAAACATGACTCTGTGTGCATAGAAGAATTATAGGCAGACATTTATTGCGTCTTGCTCTGGTGATTTCAGAGTTGCAGTAGATGGAAAGGGGGAGCGAATTTTTGGGGGAAGAAGCAGAGGCTTAGCACACACCCATGTGCTTGCCATGTATAGTCATGCACAGTAATTAGAAGCGAGTGGGGTTTTCAGGTTTAAGTCTGTAATGCAAATACATTCAGCATCACTAAGGCTGGTTGCCCCTGCTGGAGTGTAGGCAGTCACAGAGAATACACACGGTGGTGGTCTGAAAAAAAACCAGCTTGGACATGTGCATTTAAATAAATTTAAAAAAAAGGTTTCAGAATGTGTCAGTCTGTAAAAGTGATTTCAAATTGTAAAAAGAGATTTTCACTTGGCCCGAAAAAAAAAGAGCAGTAAGTGTGCTTTCAAATTGGCAAAGAAATTTCGTTTTGGCACTAATGTGAAAACATGACTCTGTGTGCATAGAAGAATTATAGGCAGAGATTTATTGCTTCTTGCTCTGGTGATTTCACATTTGCAGTAGATGGAAAGGGGGAGCGAATTTTTGGGGGAAGAAGCAGAGGCTTAGCACACACCCATGTGCTTGCCATGTATAGTCATGCACAGTAATTAGAAGCGAGTGGGGTTTTCAGGTTTAAGTCTGTAATGCAAATACATTCAGCATCACTAAGGCTGGTTGCCCCTGCTGGAGTGTAGGCAGTCACAGAGAATACACACGGTGGTGGTCTGAAAAAAAAACAGCTTGGACATGTGCATTTAAATAAATTTAAAAAAAAGGTTTCAGAATGTGTCAGTCTGTAAAAGTGATTTCAAATTGTAAAAAGAGATTTTCACTTGGCCCGAAAAAAAAAGAGCAGTAAGTGTGCTTTCAAATTGGCAAAGAAATTTCGTTTTGGCACTAATGTGAAAACATGACTCTGTGTGCATAGAAGAATTATAGGCAGAGATTTATTGCGTCTTGCTCTGGTGATTTCACAGTTGCAGTAGATGGAAAAGAGGAGCGAATTTTTGAGGGAAGAAGCACAGGCTTAGCACACACCCATGTGCTTGCCATGTATAGTCATGCACAGTAATTAGAAGCGAGTGGGGTTTTCAGGTTTAAGTCTGTAATGCAAATACATTCAGCATCACTAAGGCTGGTTGCCCCTGCTGGAGTGTAGGCAGTCACAGAGAATACACACGGTGGTGGTCTGAAAAAAAAACAGCTTGGACATGTGCATTTAAATAAATTTAAAAAAAAGGTTTCAGAATGTGTCAGTCTGTAAAAGTGATTTCAAATTGTAAAAAGAGATTTTCACTTGGCCCGAAAAAAAAAGAGCAGTAAGTGTGCTTTCAAATTGGCAAAGAAATTTCGTTTTGGCACTAATGTGAAAACATGACTCTGTGTGCATAGAAGAATTATAGGCAGAGATTTATTGCGTCTTGCTCTGGTGATTTCACAGTTGCAGTAGATGGAAAGGGGGAGCGATTTTTTGGGTGAAGAAGCAGAGGCTTAGCACACACCCATGTGCTTGCCATGTATAGTCATGCACAGTAATTAGAAGCGAGTGGGGTTTTCAGGTTTAAGTCTGTAATGCAAATACATTCAGCATCACTAAGGCTGGTTGCCCCTGCTGGAGTGTAGGCAGTCAGAGAATACACACGGTGGTGGTCTGAAAAAAAAACAGCTTGGACATGTGCATTTAAATAAATTTAAAAAAAAGGTTTCAGAATGTGTCAGTCTGTAAAAGTGATTTCAAATTGTAAAAAGAGATTTTCACTTGGCCCGAAAAAAAAAGAGCAGTAAGTGTGCTTTCAAATTGGCAAAGAAATTTCGTTTTGGCACTAATGTGAAAACATGACTCTGTGTGCATAGAAGAATTATAGGCAGAGATTTATTGCGTCTTGCTCTGGTGATTTCACAGTTGCAGTAGATGGAAAGGGGGAGCGATTTTTTGGGGGAAGAAGCAGAGGCTTAGCACACACCCATGTGCTTGCCATGTATAGTCATGCACAGTAATTAGAAGCGAGTGGGGTTTTCAGGTTTAAGTCTGTAATGCAAATACATTCAGCATCACTAAGGCTGGTTGCCCCTGCTGGAGTGTAGGCAGTCACAGAGAATACACACGGTGGTGGTCTGAAAAAAAAACAGCTTGGACATGTGCATTTAAATAAATTTAAAAAAAAGGTTTCAGAATGTGTCAGTCTGTAAAAGTGATTTCAAATTGTAAAAAGAGATTTTCACTTGGCCCAAAAAAAAAAGAGCAGTAAGTGTGCTTTCAAATTGGCAAAGAAATTTCGTTTTGGCACTAATGTGAAAACATGACTCTGTGTGCATAGAAGAATTATAGGCAGAGATTTATTGCGTCTTGCTCTGGTGATTTCACAGTTGCAGTAGATGGAAAGGGGGAGCGATTTTTTGGGGGAAGAAGCAGAGGCTTAGCACACACCCATGTGCTTGCCATGTATAGTCATGCACAGTAATTAGAAGCGAGTGGGGTTTTCAGGTTTAAGTCTGTAATGCAAATACATTCAGCATCACTAAGGCTGGTTGCCCCTGCTGGAGTGTAGGCAGTCACAGAGAATACACATGGTGGTGGTCTGAAAAAACAGCTTGGTTTCATAATGTGACAGTTTGTAAAAGAGATTTTCACTTGCCCAAAAAAAAAAGAGCAGTTTGTGTGCATTCAAATTGGCAAAGAAATTTCGTTTTGTGACTATTGTGAAAAGAAATGTAGTAATATATTTAAATACAATAAAGGATTTTTTTTTTAGTTTTTTTCAGGTATTACTGAAGAACAGTGAACAAAATTTAAGATGCCTACAAAATCTCGAGTTCAAAAAACGCTAAAAAAAAAACTATATTTGAAGACAACTGGAGGACCAAAGTTAGTAGAAGATGCTGATGTTGGGAAAAAGAAAAAATCTTCTGGTAAGCAAAAAAAACAATTTCTAAACAAAATATTCAAAACAAAGAAAAATGTACAAAATGTCTGTTCTCGGAAAAATGTAATAAAAAATAGAGAACAGCAAAAAATTGAGAATTTAGTTAATGCAAATATACCTTCTGCAATTGAAAAGTTTAACATAAACAGAAAAACAGCATTTAAAGAGATACGTAGAAAAATGTTTCAGAGAAGAGTTATGTCCAATTTGATAAAGGATATAAAGAAATATAAGCAAAAGGCTAAATATTACAAGAGAAAAAAAGAAATTGAAGCCATTGCAGCAAAAGCATTAGAATTAAAAAGGAAACTATTCATATTAATTTTGAATAGGATGCGTACATTAGATAAAATGGTTAATGTACTGAAATCACAAAGCAAAAGCAAAAGAGTAGTGAACAGAACAAACTTTTGTAAAGTGTTTTTAGGAAAGTGGATGCATAGTTCAAGTAGTGAACCTTTTTTTAATGAAGAGAGCTATTTTCAAAGTAATAGTTTGCTGCATGCAGTTGACACCAGAGGTCGTTCATACGAAGTAAAAAATGGTTGCATAATGGAGAAGGAGATAATGGTTCCAAGAGATGAGGTACAAGTGATGGCAGATGAGGCAATGGGGAGACGTCCTAAAGCCCCAGTGTACACTTGGAATTGTAGTAGTATTTGCACTGTGCGTCAGGAATCTATTGACAGATTTCGAGAGTTTCTAAGAGAATATAGTAAAAAAAGTGTAAAACAAAAGATTAAGGTGCTTCAAAGTCTGGATCCATGCAGAGTGAGAGAGAATACTGGTTTGCAGGGTCATTCTCTTGCTTGTCTATCTAGAAAAGTGTGCAATAGTGTTTTCCATCATTTTAGGATGCTGGCTGTTCATCATACTGAAATGAGAAAGTTTGTGAGACGGTTGTATTTTGCCAAAAGTCCAGCAATAAAGTTAAATGAATTGAATAGGGCTCTGTTCCGAGGAACGGTATCAGATGTAGAGAAGGTTGTTGATGAAATTCAGTTTTGTTACTTTGGTCCTGAACAAAACAGTGCAGAGAAGGACACAGTAAATGAGGCAGAAGTGGAAGAGAATGTAGAACCTTGTGTAAGTAAGACATTTAATGATCACATAACAAAATTTGCAATAATCTCTAATGAAAGACCAAATGTTACTTGTATTTGTTGCCGCAGAACTCATTATAGAAAACAAACTAGGAATGTTGATCTCTACAGAAAGAGTGAAAATGAAGATAATTATAAGTGGATGGATTTTGCCACATATATATTTCTTGAAAATTGTTTTGAATTGGGTGAAGATCAGCGTATTTGTAAGTACTGCTACAACAAGTTAGAGGAAAATAGAATGCCGACCAGAGCTGTACATAATAATTTAGAATTGGATGCTATTCCTGCTGAACTTTCTGAATTAAATACATATGAGTCTATACTCATTCAATGTGTTCATCCGTTCCAGACCATAGTACGTATGGAGCCCAAAACTGGTAAATTACCTCCTTCAGATTTACTGAGAGGTTTAAAAGGTAGAGTGGTGTATTTGCCCTTGGATTTGAAAAAAAATATGGAAACTATTGATGCGGATACTTTGGAAACTGAACCATTAATTATTCTGGTTAATGGTGTACCTACAAAGAATAAGAAGATTTGGCAGGAGCTGGTAGATGTGCGGAAAGTACAAAGAGCAAATTTGTATTTGAAAAAAAATAACAAATGGTATGAATCAATTTATATAGAAGAAGAAGAAGAAGAAGAAGAAGAAGATTTACAAGGAGACACAGAAACACCAACTGGACAAATTGAAAAAGTGGACAAGTCAAAGGAAGAAGAAATTTATGAACATTTTAGCATACATCCTCTCCATTCGAAAGAAGTTATGGGAGACAATATTGATCTCTTTCAGATGAAGAAAGCAAAAGGAAATCCCGTGAGTGTATGGGAGGAGAGCTTGGAAGCTCGATGTTTTCCCCAGCTGTTTCCTAAAGGAAAAGGAGGACGATACGATGAACGTCCAGAACAGATTCCAGCTTCAGAGTATCGAACTAAAAGACTATATGCTGAAGATCCCAGATTTCGTCAAAGTATTCCTTATTTGTTCCATCTTTTATTTGAAAGCGACTTGTCTGCACTGTCTTATGCAGTAAATCACATTTTAAAAAGTGGAGTACATTTACAAAATGTGTCTGCTAAGGATTTTATGGAGAAAGTGCAGCACCGAGATGATCATTTGGAAACACAACTGATCAATCTGATGGCTTGTCAGCGTGGGACAAATGAATATTGGTACCGACGCCATGGTGAACTAAAATGCTTGTTACGCAATTTAGGAACACCAACATGGTTCCTTACCCTAAGCTGTGCCGAGTACGCTTGGGATGATTTACTGGATTTTCTACGAGAGGCCAATTCAAACATTAAAAACATTGAATACAAGACAGCAGGAGAACTGTGCTCATTGGATCCGGTTAATGTTTGCAGATATTTCAATCATAGATTTGAGGCTATGATGTCCTTCATCTGCAATAAAAAAAATCCACCCCTTGGAGAAGTAGTGGATTTCTTTTGGAGAAAAGAGTACCAGGCAAGAGGTGCTCCTCATATTCATATGCTGCTGTGGATCAAGGATGCCCCAAAGTTTGGAACAGATACTGATGAAGCAGTGTTATCTTACATTGAAGAATATGCAACATGTGCTATACCTAAAAGCACAGAAGAGAACAAGTTAAAGGAGCAAGTTCTACGTTTCCAAAGTCATCGGTGTGGAAAATACTGTCGACGGAAATACAAGAGCAAAGAAAAATACTACACTAAATGTCGATTTGGATTTCCTAGACCTGTTCTTACAAATGGAAGAGTCAACAGTTTTATGTCAGCTGTGAGACATACTATCACAAGAAAATCACCTAAGAATACCTACAACCTTAAAAGAAAAGAAGAATCAAAAAATATAAATGACTACAACCCAGTCATTTTATCCATGTGGAACGCTAACATGGATATACAGTATGTTGCTGACAATTCCATTGCTGTTGCTCGATATGTAACGTCTTACATTACGAAATCAGAAAAAACAGAATTGAAGGAAATGTGGGAAGAGATTTCTCACGAGAAGACTGTCAGTAAGAAGCTGTACAGTTTCAGTTTGAAGATGTTATCGCATCGAGAAATTGGATCCTACGAATGTTCAGATAGGTTATCTTCTGCAAGTCTCTACTCGAAGTCAAGAAGAATAATTTGGGCAAGTTTAGGCCTTGCAGCAATGAGAAATCGGGTACTGAAATCTGTTGGAGAAATTGAATATTTGGCCGAGAATGACCCAGAAAGTACAGACATATTGAAAACAAACATGTTGGACACATATTATCCCAAGAGAAGTCATCATCTGGAGAACATGTGTCTCTATGAAGTGTTACAGAACTACATTTATTCACGGAAAGCTGCAGAAGACATCAACAGTGGAAAATATAAAGTTGTTGGTGAAGAAGGATGTTTGGTGAAGCAAACCAAAGGAAGTTTGATAAATCACCGGAAGCTGAGTTGCGACACTACCGACAAGAAAGAATTTTACTACTTGGCTCTTTTACAGTTGTTTAAACCATGGCGTACAGAGGATGAACTACTGGGAGAATTCCAGAGCTATGAAGATTCTTTTAATGCTTGCAAAGACAGCATACAATGCAGTACATTCTCAACTTATCTGCAAATGTTAAATGAAGAAATTGAACAGGAAACTACAATTGCAGCAGAAATAGCTAGAGACAGTTCTCAGGACAGCCAAAGTTCAGGAACACACAGTCAAGATCCCCTAGGACAACCAATCGTTGAAAATGAAGCATCAATAGCCATGAATGAAGTGGAAACGGCTATGAATCAAGCTCAAGAAGAATTTATAGACTTAGAAAATTTGGAAAGACAACTGAATCAAGAGCAGCAACAAATTTATGAAGAGATCAAAAACAAAATTGATCACGGATTTCTACATATCAAAAAAGAGTGCTCATGCACATCATTTCATCCAATCAGGATGTATGTAAGCGGACAAGCTGGCACTGGAAAAAGTTTCCTAATTAAAGTCATCAGAAGCTACCTAAAGCAAAAAACGGATTCTACTTTGTCTTGTGTGGTTACTGCTCCAACTGGGTTAGCAGCATATAACATAAAAGGAATCACCTTACATCGTTTGCTAATGTTACCAGTGGAGCATGAGAACAAAATACAATTCAACAAGCTAACTGGAGAAGCATCCTTGGAAGTTTCACGAGTATTGAAGAAGATGCAAGTTCTCATTATTGATGAGGTGAGCATGGTATCAAACTTAATGCTTGCCTTTGTGCATTTAAGAATGCAGCAAATTTTGAAGACAGACTATGACGTGTTATTTGGTGGAAAACACGTCATAGTTTTTGGGGATCTTTTGCAACTTACTCCAGTTAAAGGACAACCAGTGTTTAATACTGTGACACATGAAGACACAAAGAAGTCATTGGGAAGCATTGGAAATACAAATATTTGGTCCTTCTTTGAGTACAAGGAACTTACAACTAATATGAGGCAAGCAAACGATGAAGAATATGGAAGTATTCTGAAAGATATCAGGATTGGACTACTCACAGATGTTGGGAAAAAAGCATTACAGAGTCGGCTGCTACATAATTTATTTCCAAAGGAAGAAATATTTGCAGAGAAAATATACAAGAATATTGCAGAAAACAAAAGTGTCATCTGCTTAATGCCAACTCTACGTGAATGCTCAATATTTAATGAGGAGCTTTTGAAATTGGAAAAGGAAGACATCAGGAAATTGGAAGCAGTGGACAAAATTGAGGATGGAAGAATTACAGTCACAGTAACAGGCAAACTGAAAAATAAATTGGACTCACTAGAGAAGAACATCTCCAAAACAGCAGGATTAGAAAAAAATCTTTATGTTTGCATGAACTGTAGAGTGTTTTTAAGGAGAAATTTGGATGTTGAGAAAGGCTTAGTGAATGGAGCGATGGGAAGAGTTGTGGGTTTTATTAATTATCAGAAAAAAGAAGGAATTGAATGTTTACAGATAAAATTTGATCAGATAGAGGAAGTTAAAGACATTTGTCGTTGTTCAGTTCGTTTCATGCTTGTGAAAGACTTATATGTACGTAGGAAGCAGTTTCCGTTTTCACTAGCATATGCTGTAACTATCCACAAGTCTCAAGGATTGACTGTAGATTGTGCATTTGTGAACATTGGTTCAACTGTGTTCAAAGAAGGTATGGCATATGTAGCTTTGTCACGAGTCAAAACATTATCAGGTTTATTCATGATAGACTTTGATGACTCAAAAGTTAGTGCTGATACAAACTGTGTAAAGGAGTATAATAGATTAAGAAGAAGCTATGCTCCTCATTTAGGTCAGTATCCTGTGTTGGAGAAACGTGTAGTTTCTCGTAAAAGGAGAAATGAGAATATCTGTAATGAAGATGTAGAGAAGAGGAAAAAAAAGAGGAGTGATGTAATTGCAAGCAAAAAGAATAAGGAAAATGAAGAACAGGTTGTAGGATGTCATTTTGAAAATAGCTCTGGTGTCAACTGCTACGCTAATGTAGTGCTGAATGTTGCATTTTATCTGGAAAGTTTGCAAGAGCAGATAATAGTAAATCAGGGAAAAAGATTCTGTTCAGAGCTCAGTCTCCTTTTTCAAAAGCTGAGTAAAGATAAAACTCAAATAGAAAGTGCTACTGAAATTAGAAAACTTTTAGATGTATGTTCAGGACGAACACAGTTTTCTCAAAATGAACAGCAAGATGCACACGAATTTTTTATGTATTTTCTTCAGGTAGTGGAAGAAGAAGGAGTTCCCATTGACATTTTTTTTGGTCTCTCTTATAAATGGGAACATAGTTGTGATAATTGTTATAATATATGTGGCTCTATTGTTGATAATGAAAGGTTTATTTATTTGACATTGCCAGAGAGTAAAACAGTCACTTTTGCAAAATTAGTTAAAGATGCTAATCATAGCATGAAATGTGGTGAGTGTAATTCTGACATGTTTTCAACATTAATTTTAAGGGAATACGGACAGTATGTAATTTTAATGATGCAACGATGTAGAGCTGATGGATCAAAATTGGATACTTTAATAAAGAAGTTTACAGGACAGCAATTATCAATTTCAGGAAAAACTTTTGTAACTGTTGCAATAATTTTCCATGATGGACCTACTGTTACTTCTGGACATTACACAGTTTATCTAAAATGTGAAAAAGGCTGGACACTGTGTAATGATTCCCAATTGATTTTCAAACAACGTTTGCCTTTTGATTTAGCAAATTCCTATCTAATCTTCCTGAAACCTAAATTTTAGAGAGATTTGGCAAGATCTGGACAAAATAATTTTACCATTTTACTGGATTACCATTGCAATTTTGTAGAAAAAAGATTTTTAAAATTATCATTTGGCCTAAAGGAAAGATAACCAATTGTAATGTGGACTTTTTTAAATTTTAATGCAATTTTCAAAAACCAATAATTTAGAGATAATCGGTAACTTCTGCACATTTTAAATTATGGAATGCTATTGGACTGCCATTGGAAATTTTTTCAAAAATGATTTAAAAAATTACTATTTGGCCATGTGGAAAAGTAAGCAATTCTATTGTGGACTAAATAAATTATTCAAAAAATTTTCGTGAACCAAAATGTTACAGAGAATTGGTGAGATCTGGACAGATTAAACTTTAGAATTTTAATGGTTTTCCCTTGGAAATTTATTCCAGGAAAAAAAAAAAATACTATTTGGCCTAAAGGAAATAAAATCAGATGTATTTTGGAGTTATTTGAGATATAATATTGTGATTATACTTCTGAAACAAACATATCAGACGGTATTTTAAAGAAAAAAGTATTGTTTTTAGATGATATTTTTTTAGAATAATATGCATTTCTGTAATGATAAGTTTAAGTGAGAAGACATTCTGGGCTTTTTTAATACAATCTTTGTGATTGTTAATTTTTTTTGCCCGCTGTAAAATGATGAATGCAATTGCTTTCACAATTAATAGTGAAATGCAATATATTCTGAAAACAGCAAAAATAAGGCAAAAATATTTTTTTGTAAAAAATGTAAATATGTGTATTGTATTATAAAATGGATAAAAAATATTAATACTTTTTTCTTTATTTTCAGATCGATATAGAAAATTTTCGGAAACTACAACCATTTTAAAAACTATTTTTTAAAAAAACAAATGAATAAATATTTTTTTGAGTGAGTATGGTAAGTTAAAAATAAAAATTGTAGTCTCTCAAGGACTTTGTAATGAGATAAATGATTTTTAGTGTTTTTTTAAAAAAAATAAAAAAAAGGTACGCTTACCGTACGCGTACGGTAAAAAAAAAAAAAAAAAGTTTTAAAAAAAAAAGAAAAAAAAAGATGAAAGATAAGGTTGGCTCTTAAAAGAACCGTTGTGTTCATGCAGGGACAGAGGAAAGAAAGATTGGGAATATTAGACGGGACGACAAGTGTGCTGATCTATTTTACTGTTCACCAGGGAAACACTGGTCTCCCTATAAGTAATTAGATCGTGACAAGTGGCGCACCGTACTTCAACCCTCGCAAACCGAGGGTTAATTTCCAGAGGGCCAGCAAAAGGAGATTCTCCCCCCACAGATGAAGGGCTCACCTGACCTGCAGAAGAAGGAGTCTGCCCTGCAGATGATGGTCCAGGCTGAGCTGCTGTGGATGTACTGGCTCGTCTTTCTGAAGAGTTACCTCCAAAAAGATGACCATGTGTCCTTCTGTGTACTTCCTGGAGGTGTCTCTTCATGGTGTGATTCCCAAAGGAATACTTCCTGTTAGGATTACCTCTAGAAAGTACACGCTTACACAGCTTGCAAGTAACTAAGGGTGCATTCACCTTTTGCTGGCCTTCTGGAAAAGTAAAATAATCCCAAACATAAGAAGGCTTTACTTTCCTCGCTCTCTGCCTCAAGACAGTGCTGCTGGTGCTAGCCTCACTCTCAGAAGAGCTCTGCTGTTCTGCCATCGTATCCCAAAGACAAACCAGCTCCTTCTCCCAAGGGATCACAAGCAGAAATGAGGGGAATGGGTGTGGTGTAGGAGAGTTCTAGAACTGAAAGTAGTTTCAACCAATCAAAAGTTGTGTTTCAAGATCACATGACCTACCGTACGCTTACGGTACGCTTACGGTACGCTTACGGCAAAAAGTACGCGTGCGCGTAAAAAAGACACGCGCTTGCGCGCATGCGCATAACAGTCACTCCCCGGCACTTCCGCGTAACGTACGCGTGTTGCGTAAGCGCGCACGCGTCCCACGCGCAGTACGCGCGGCTACGCAAAGTACGTAACTATACGCAAGCAGCGTAGATAGATTACGGGCGTTGCGTAAACCGTACGCTTACCGTGAGCTTACGGTACGCGTACTATAAAAAAAAAAAAAAAAAAAAAAAAAAAAACTGGAAATAAATTTTACATGTTTATTTTAAAAAATATATATAAAAAAATATTTAAGGATTTTAAACATTTAAGCATAGTCTTTATAAAAGATAAGAAAATTAAATTAAAAATATGTTTGAAAAAAATGAAGAATAAAAAAAAAAATAGCATTTAAAAAACCTTGCAAATTCACTGAAAAAACCATGGGTTTCACACACGTTATAGTTAGGAATTAGCATTTAAAAAACCTTGCAAATTCACTGAAAAAACCATGGGTTTCACACACGTTATAGTTAGGAATTAGCATTTAAAAAACCTTAGAAATTCACTGAAAAAACCATAGGTTTCACACACGTTATAGTTAGGAATTAGCATTTAAAAAACCTTAGAAATTCAGTGAAAAAACCATAGGTTTCACACATGTTATAGTTAGCTGGACATTTTACTCGTAAAAAACCAATGAAATTGCCCCGTTATAGTTAGTTCAGCTAACTATAACTTGCGCGCCCGCAATGCACTGCTGATGACGTCACATATTACATCACTCATGACATGGTCAGTGACATCACTCATGACATCACTGATGACATCTCAAATGACATCACTGATGACATCACTGATGACATCATCCTTGTGATAGAGTGGCAGACCTCCTCTCACCTTAATATAAGCTTTGATACACACATTCAAAAATAGAGACTAAAAATTTCAAAACAATGGACATACCAATA
This sequence comes from Triturus cristatus, assembly GCF_964204655.1. Lineage (NCBI taxonomy): Eukaryota > Metazoa > Chordata > Amphibia > Caudata > Salamandridae > Triturus > Triturus cristatus. Next base: position 1,401,045,329 of record NC_140589.1, read on the forward strand.
CCAGTTACAACAACCTCTTCAGTAATTCTAAGATCCACATACACATCCACTCATTCACCAACAGTCCTATACAGTCACTCATACATGTACTCACTCATCATATGTACTCATACATCTATACATCCTGTTACACAATGCCACTCATCCATAGAGTTACTCACACACATAGTCACTCATGCTAATAAAGAATAAAACATACATTTACTTGCATATACAGTAATACACACACCACCATACTTACTTCTACGGAAACTTACACATACTTAGTCTTTTAAACAATCACTTATAGAAACACATACTTATTCATACAGGAACTCTTTCAATCTCTCCCTCTCACATATACTCACATATATACACCAATAGTCACATATACTAGTTAAAAACATATGTAGTTACTCCTGAAGACACTATTGAGACAGTCATTCACTCACTAACACACCCATACACACACTCATCCACCCATACAGTCCTGCACACATGCTGTCTTCAACACATACAAACAGTGAGTCACTCATTCATGCATCTATGCACTACGTAATACCCCCCACCGTACCATACAGACACTCAGACTGATACTCAAAAAAACAACTAATAACCTATATAGACACCCATGTAGCTACTCACCAACCCATGCAGCCACTTATACACAAAGTGAGAGATACACTTAATCAGTCAGTAACACAATCAATTTTTCAAAAACAAATCATCCATTTAGACACTTATATACCCATTTATTCTTCCATCGACCTTGAGATACACATATATAAAACATATTTAATTTTCAGAAAAACACACATTCACTGGATGATGTCATCAGTGATGTCATCAGTGATGTCATTTGAGATGTCATCAGTGATGTCATGAGTGATGTCACTGACCATGTCATGAGTGATGTAATATGTGACGTCATCAGCAGTGCATTGCGGGCGCGCGAGTTATAGTTAGCTGAACTAACTATAACGGGGCAATTTCATTGGTTTTTTACGAGTAAAATGTCCAGCTAACTATAACATGTGTGAAACCTATGGTTTTTTCACTGAATTTCTAAGGTTTTTTAAATGCTAATTCCTAACTATAACGTGTGTGAAACCTATGGTTTTTTCAGTGAATTTCTAAGGTTTTTTAAATGCTAATTCCTAACTATAACGTGTGTGAAACCCATGGTTTTTTCAGTGAATATATATATATATACATATACACACACACACATACGAATTTTAAAATGCTCTAAAATCTTGAGTGAGTATACATTAATTTACTCTTAACTGCCAAATACAGGGAGTACAAACTCCTGCTTCAAAACCTTACTTGGAGCCTTGCGCACACCCCCAGAAAAGGAATCCGTACTAGTGGGGAAAGACTAAACTCTCATGTCAACTCCCTCGAATACCAAGTTGCAATGCCAAAACGTCATAAAATCGACTGCCTTCAAGTAAAGTAGTGCTCTGCAAATAAACAGGTTATTATTTAGAAATTCTGCAGCTCAACTAACCCATATTGACAGTAACTCAGTAATTTAATAAAACGCTAGGATTTGCACCTTAAACCTAGTTGTCATAACTACACAATTCCAGTCGGGGGGCTGAGCTTCATATCCTAGCTAGCAGATGCATCCATATAATTAGTCAAAGACTACAACACTCAGAATACATCAGGTCATCAAATGAACACCCAGGATTAGACACGTTGTGTACAGATGAGATTATAGGAGGTGGAAATGCTATTTCCCATGTTTCCCAAATGCATAAACAGGGACCCACACCCTGTAGAAGTGCTCGGATGCAAATTACCGGCCCTGCAGGCAGAAACTAAGGACGCACTCCAGCTGAACTCGAGCCACTACCGGTCACTAAAAGTCGGTCTAGGGCCTACTTTAGTGAGAGAGAGAGAGTGAGAGAGAGAGTGTGAGAGAGAAAGAGAGAGAGTAAGAGAGTGAATGTGAGAGAGAGTGTGTATATATATATATATATATATATACAACTGAAAAGGAGAACAAAAAATGCATTCCCTATTTTCTGAGTTTCTCTAGTTATGACCCAAAACAGTGCTGAGCCCCATCACCTAAGTAACATTCGTCTACCTGTTTTCTAGTACTGTACCCCTCCCACAACTGACTGTGACAAACGTGCAAATCACAGAACTTTAGTACATCTCACTTCGTCATTTCTCTGCCACACAAAGAATGTGCGGTGCTTAAAAACAAATAAAAATAAACATTCAGACAATATTGCTGTCAAGTTTCTAATGATTGACTGTAACCTCTGGGGTGTTTTAGTTTTCATACTCCACGAGTATGACGCTCCTCTCCTCCATGATAAATCTTACCGCCTTATCCACAACAATACATACTGCCAAAGAAAACTGGCACTAGTTAAGGAGTGCAGTGGTTTACCTCAAATTCACACGAGCGATCCTTGCGAATACTCCATGCCACAGGTCTTGTTTAGCAGGCTCGATGCAAATGAGCACCGACCAGTCTATAACAAGCGTCATACAAAAGCATGATGTCCGGTGCTGCTTGGAACACATAAAGGGAATGCATTTTAATCTTGCGTTCCCAAGAAGTGACCGCTATCTTACATGCTGAACTCGAAGGAAGAGGATGTGGTGTAAGGGCTAGAGCGACTGACCTTGAAAATGGGGGACCGGGTTCGGCCTGCAGGAGGCTCAACATCCAGTGATTCTGGGTAAATCACTTAATCTCTGTATGCCTGTGAATCAGTCCATTTTTTTAAACTCTGTTTATTGAAAAAGTAACTGTATAACACAGCCTCTCGCCTACAACCCTGGGGCCAGCGGCATACCCATAGTGAATAATAAACACAGCTACTAAGCCAACATCCCAGGGGGGCAGGCAGCGTTTAGAAGCCAAAACATTCAAATGACAATTTGTACAAGTTATGCATGGTGCACTCTAGAACGTCCGGTTGCACAAAACCATGACAATATACTGTGGCAATAAAGAAAACATTGCGTGGTCAGTTGCGAGCAAAGTACATTCATCAGGTGGGGTATTCAGCTTGTCTGGGGGCCCAAGCCCGCAAGGTGTCCCCTCCTGAAACACTACACCCCCCATGAGCCAGAGCAACCAGCCTTCGCACATTCAAAACAGGCATCACGGACTATCAACCGTAAACTACTGCCTAAACGTCAGAGGCATGCACGTGTCCACCAGGTTCGGCAGGATCAACTGCGCTTGGTTCCGCATCCTTGCTAAGCAAATACGTGGTAAAAAGCCCCAAGATATTCTTAGGTCTACTCCGCGGCGGGAGCAATTTGCTAAAATTCTCGGACTGCGTGCAACAATAAAGCACATCACGGAACCATTGGGACACCGTGGGCGTCGGGCCCCTCAACCAGCACATCGCCACCCTTTATCTCGCTATGAGTAGACCTATGTCCACCAGTCTGCGTATCGCTTTAGGTAGTGGTTTAGAGTATCCCAAAAGAGCCAATGCAGGGTCCGGGGAGAGTACAGTGTCCACGATTGACCCCAATTCCAAAAAGACTGATTCCCAAAATGTATAGACCCCTGGGCAATGCCAGGCTAAGTGAAAAAAATCAGCATTGGACGTGTGACAGCGATCGCAGGTTGAATCGTCCCGCAATCCATATCGGCATAGTCTCTCTGGGGTGTAGTACACCCTGTTCAAAAATTTGAAGTGTATCAGCCTATGCCTACCATGTAAGGAGATACGACGCGTGCTAGTGCAGCAATAGTTTTACATGGAGTCATCTATGGTGAGTTGGAGATCGTGCTGCCAGGCAAGTCTGGCTTTGGTATAGCGATGCGCCCTGTGAGACATTGCCAACTTCTATATATTAGAAACCGTCTTGCGTGGAGTGGTGGTTTTAATGATATAGGTTAATTCCAGGACCTCAGGAGGTTCCAGTAGATCATCTGCCAGCAAGTCACGCATGGCCCTTCTTAATCTGTGAAACTGAAAACGTTGCAGCAAAGTGCCAGTTACCGTCGGGCCCTCAACCTCCCCCCATGTTTTACCCACGCCGCCCTGAAACAGGTCTCCCATTGTCGATATGTTCATTGTGTGCAATGCTCGTATAACCCCGCTATCCCTACATGGGGCCAACCTCCGAGACCACGCAATCGGCATGATCGGAGAGTACAGCAGCGCCACCGCCTGCAGTTGCAATAGGGTATGCCAGGCATGTCGCGTCAAGTTAATAGAGTCTAGTATGCCAGTCCTGCGGTCTATAGGCTCAAATATCTTGGCCGTGAGGGGAAGCGGATCTGCAAACAATTTTTCCATACGAAGAAACGGGATGTCCGGGGAGCCATGTATCCAGTAATATGCGAGCGCTCCTTGCGCCGCTCTATAATATAAATCCAGATCTGGTGCACCCAGTACCCCCATATGGTATGGGAGAGTGAGTATTTGCCACTGCACCCTCGTGTGTTTACCCGCCCAGGCCAATTTTATCAATGATTTGTTAACTCTGTGAAAAAAGTAGCAGGGCAAAACAATGGGTATATTTGTGAAAAGAAACAGAAATCGGGGCAAAATCACCATTTTCATAAGGGAGACCCGGTCAAGTAAAGACAGCGGTAACCTAATCCAGGCCTCCACATCATCCTCCAGCCTGCTGACTGCAGTGCCATAATTCTCAAGAAAAATGATCTCCGAATCCGTGTGGAGACGTATGGCCAGATAGTGGATCGCGTCAGTGGACCAAAGCAAGGGGTAATCCGCCTCGAAGGCAGTTGTGACCGGGGTGAGCTGGAAAATTATGGACTTGGACCAATTTACCCGTAGACCGGACAATGCCCTAAAGTGCACCACTTCCCTAAGAACAGAGGATGCCTAGTCCCTCTGGATATTGCAATAGCTTCCGTAACCAAGTTGCCTAGTCTTAATCTTGTCTTGGGTGCATTGTACAAGACACCAATCAGCTGGAGGAAGACAGCGCCCATACCCATCCTGAGAGTACACATCACATGAAGGGCCATTCAACAGAGTCGAAGGCCTTCTCCATGTCGAGTAAGACCGCGACCGCTTTAGTATCTTGTTTAACATGTTGTATGGTCCCAAACACCGTGCGAAGATTATAGGTAAGGTTTCTCTCAGGCATAAACCCCGCTTGCTCCGGGGCCACCGGCGCCTTAGCAAATAACTTGGTATCTACATTCAGCAAGGAAAGTGGCCGATATGACCCACACTCGTCTAGTGGCTTACCCGGCTTCAGGATGGTGACAATAACCGCTTCCCTCACAGACTGCGGCATCGTGCCCAAAACACACAGATCATCAAACAGCGTGGAAAGATGTGGGAGTAATAAGTCAATGAAAGCTTTATAAAAGCCTACCGTGAGGCCATCTGCCCCAGGAGCACTGGCTGCTTTCATACCCGTCAAGGCCAGGACTATTTCGTCCTTTTCTATAGGTTGCATCAGGAATTCCCGGTGTGTGTTGGTAAGCAACGGTAACTTTATATGTTCTAAATAGTTAAGGATCTCCTCCTCTGAGCCGGGAGAGCGGGAAGTGTATAGATCGGAATAAAACTGCTTAAATCTATCAGCAATGTCCGCCTCATCAGTTAGTATCTCACCTCTCTCCGACTTAAGCTCGGTGATCAGAGTTTTGCTGCGTTTAGCTTTCAGCATCTGCGCTAGCACAGAACCAGGCCTATCGCCCTCCCCATAGACACGAGCTGTGGCGTACTTGCCTAAATGCTTGAGTTCGCTATCTGCCACTTCCTGATACTCAACGAGCAGGTCTTTAAGTTCGCTCTTAAGTGCCTCGTCCTCATTGACTAGTAGTCGCCGTTCCAATGCGCCCAACTTTCTTTCCAGGTCGGTCAGCCACTGGCGAATAGAGCGGAGGACCCACGAGTGTTTGGCCATAGCCACACCCCGAATGTAAACCTTGAAGGCTTCCCACACCGTCTGAAAGCTATCCACCGAACCCACATTGGTAGCGAAAAACGTGTCTATTGCGTCAGCTAACTCTTCCTTAAAGAGAGGGTCCAGCAAGGAATATGGGGGAAACCGCCATGTAAAAGGTGGTATAACCTTCCTAGGCGCAGTTAGCACCAGCAGAAGAGGTGAATGGTCCGAAAGGGTACATGGGAGTATCAAACAATCCCTAATGAGCGGCAGAAGCGCGGAAGAAATCAACCAGTAAGCTATGCGAGTGTGCAAATTATAAAAGGCTGAGTAGTGCGTATAGCCACCCCTGTCTGGGTGGCGCTTACGCCAAACATCACTAAGGGCCATGCATAACATCACGCTGTCAAGCGCCTTAACCGCTGAAGATGATCGCCGCACTGGGCCCCCCGACTGATCCAAGGCAGGGTTCCGTACCAGATTAAAATCTCCCCCCCAGAGGAACTGCGCGCTCGGGTATGTATTTGCTGTGTCTGCCAGTGGCGTGAAGAATGCCGGGCAATCATAGTTGGGGCCATAGACATTAACCAGAACCTTTACCATGACATCTGGAGATCACAAACCGACCGTCCCTATCAGAATGTAATGGCACCAGTGTGTAGGTCGAACGTGGATTAACCCAGGTCAACACCCCTCGAGCATGAGTCGTGAAACCAGAAACATGGATGTTGCCAAGTATTCCTCTGCTGCGTAACAAAGCGCTGTTCAGCGGGAGATGCGTCTCCTGCAATAGGGCAATGTCAGTGTTCTGTCTATGCAAATAATTCAGCACTTTGCGCAATTTACGATAGTCATTCAGCCCACGAACATTCCAAGTTAGTACGCGGGGGAGTCTATGACCTTCGGATTAGTGCCGTCACTGGGCCCCACCATCATAGTCATCATAGCACATAATGCAACCTGACCAAAGCAACTGAGAATGAGTGTGCACGTCATGTACTGACCAGCGCAAACCAACAAACAACACAAAAAAACTAAACCCTCCCCTCGCCTTCCCCCCTCCCACAGCAGACCATCCCCAACTTGGTTGCGTAGCATTACGAAAACCGTGCATGTTACACTCGTGGGCAGAGGCTGCCCATCCAGCACTAGGAGTAGGAGACTCATTGAACAGCTCCACCTCCCGCATATCATCCTAAAGGTGTGTACAACATCCTACATCTGAAAACTACAACTCTTCTGTCAGCAGTACCGGAACCGAGAAATATGATTCCCCGCCCCTTACCCAGCCGCCCGCTCCTGGCCCCCTCGGGTAGAAGCTATCCCCATCAAGAAGTCTAGAGTAGCAACCGCGAATCAAAGACACCTTCTTGTTCCACTAATCATCACACTCAAACAACTCAAACGACCACCTGTGATTGTCCGGTTGATCCCCCACCCCTATACTGAAACATGTACAGTACACAGAGGAACACAGGAGGACCCTTCAGGTAGGTAATAGTGAAAGAATTAACAACCAGCAACATTGGGCAGTTACCTAACCCCCCCGCAGGACCATTCACTACTCTCCTGTTCAGTCCCCATAACGATACTTATCATCCATCAGCTGCACGCCCCCATCAGACTTGTTCCTCCAGGGAGCTCCCAGCCGCTTCGTCCAGCAGGTGCCGCTCCGGACTGTGACACTGCTCCCTAGACCAACCCTTCAGGACTTTCTGCAGGGCCTTCAGGTCCATAAAGATGTGAGAGCGGCCCTGTCAGTTGACCCGCAGCTTGGCGGGATATAGCATGGCGTAGTCTATGCCCTGAGCACGCAACTGTTTTTTCATCGGGGCAAACTGTTGGCAGGCTTCCTGTACATGAATAGTGAAGTCAGGGAATAAGGATATTGTGGAACCTTCATACAACAAAGATTGCTTTTCTCTCGCCAAACGTAGGGCAGTGTCCCTATCGCGATAATTGAGCAATTTCGCGATGATCGGACGCGGTGATGCTCCCAGGGGCGGGCGAGGCCCCAGGGAGCGGTGCGCACATTCCACAACAAACATCACAGAGAATACCCCTTCCCCCAGCAGCGTGACCAACATCCGTTCAACAAATTGTTCCATATTACCAGTCTGTGTTGTCTCCAGCAGGCCGGTAATTCAGCTGTTACAGCGACGGGAACGCGCCTCTAAGTCCTCTGTTTTATCTTGGAGAATCCGCATTACCCGACCAAGTTGTTTGTGATCCGTGTCAAGCATGGTGTGCGCCTCCTCCACCTCAGTCAGCCTCCGCTCCGACATATCCAACCTCTCATCATGCTTGTCGAGGCGCTCACTCTTTCTGTCCATCCGGTAGAAGAGGGCATCCAGTTTCGTGCCCAGAGAGGTAATGCCGCTTTGCAGACTCTTCTCCATGGCCAGAAGTAGACTGCGGATATCTGAGCTGGGGTCATTTGCGCTTTGAGCCAGCATCCTGGCAGCCTCTTCCGAAGCGATGTCGTGGGATTTAGATCTCTTCTGCGCAAAGGAGAGCTTGGGCTGCCCTTTGTCCGCTCTACCCATGAGGCCAGTTTGTGGGGTCTCAGAAGCAGGGTACTGTCACTGCACTGCGTTGGGGGCCACCTCCAGGGGCCGCCAAGGGGGCCGTGGGATTCAGCCAGCTATTACGGTCTCAAACCGCAAGTAACAGGTGGGCAATGCAGGAGCCTGGTGCGTGATCCGATGTGGTGCACTTTTTCCGTGATAGGCCTCGCCACCTCACTCCCAGCCTCTTCTCACATCACCACCCAGGATGGTGTGGCGCCTTCGCCGCTATAGCTTATTGCTCTCTCGGGAGCAGTGCGCCGTCTGATCACCGGCACAGAGGGCCAGGCCTCCAGCCCTCCGTGTACACGCCGCTGCAGGCGTAGTCCCCCTCGAGCTGCTTGCATCCACAAGCGCTAAGGCTGCGCTCAAAACTGACCTGGGAAGTCACCGTCTGCTGCAGTTTCACCGTATTCCGAGAGTCAGTCCTCGTTCCAGAAGGTCTTTCCGAGGGATAGCTGCCCTAGACTGAAATGGCGGTAGCCACCCCCGGTCACCGCGACTCCGGGCACCAGCGCCAGGCAAATGACGGTGTGTTCACAAAATGGCAGACTCCCGGTTCAGAGAATCCGCCGGGCCCTCCGTGATCCCAAGCTCCTCGGCGGCACCAGGACTTCGTGCGCAGCCTATTTCCAAAGTCAGTCTGCCCCAAGGGAGCGTTAGCGCTCCTAAACTTGGATAGGTGTGTGGTCACAATTCTGCCAGCAGCGTGATTACTGGCCGCCGCAGAGGACTGCAGAAGCTCCTCCGAGTTTGCTCGGCACACACTTCAGCGGCAGGCCCGCTCGACGCCTCAGGCACCAGGGATTCCCAGTCGGGGGCAGCAGCGCACCCCCGTAGCTCCTCAGTGCTGCCCGTGCCTCCAACGTTGCCGTTGCAGCACTCCAGGAGCCGATCGCGGCCACGGTCAACACGAGCCTGTGGAGTCGGGCCTCGTAGGACGGGTAGCTTCAAAGTCCCATAGCTCGGCGACCATCCATTAGAAAAGCGCCGGAGTGCCTGCGTCGCTCTCCTCAGGCACCAGGGATTCCCAGTCGGGCAGCAGTGTACACCCCCTAGGCTCCTCAGTGCTGTCTGTGCCACAGGCGCCGCAGCCGCATCACTCCGGAAGCCGATCACGGTCAACCTGAGCCCGCGGATTCGGGCCACATAGGGCGGGCAGCTTCAAGGTCCCTTATCTCGGCAACCATCCGTCTTAAAAGCGCCGGAGCGCCTGCATCGCTCTCTCCCAGCGTGTTCCGGTGCTCGGATCTCGGCAGTGCAGCTGCAACAAAGCAGAGATGCTGTCGGAGTTTTGGCGAATCTTTGGACGAAATGCGGAGCTTAAGGCTTAAGCGGCCATCTTGGTCGCGAGCAAGCTCCGCCCCCTCGAATCAGTCTATTTGTAATTAAGGCTCCCTGTTTTCCGTTTTAACTGATTTTTACAGATAAATACAGACAGAAAACATTTGTTTTCTTGCCTGTATTTATCATTAAATATGGATAAAAACGGAAATTGGGTTGCTTTTTGATTAATTCTAAATACTGTCTGCCAGGTCAATAGCTGTGTGGAGTGATAGGTAAGGGGGTTAAAGAAAGGAATTTTAGCAAAGGGGATTTAACAGCAGTAGATATGCATCGGTTGATACTGAAATTTTCATATTTTCATATAAGTGAGTTGATTTATCTTATGCGGATGTTCACAGTATTGAAACCTGACATGCATTCAAGCATGACTGCATGTTTATTGGTTAAATAAATGTGGAAACATACTAATTTCAAGTTTATTTCTACAAAACACCCAAAATAAATATGGATAAATACAGACGGAAATGTCAAAAAAATATAAATACCACAAAACCAGGAGCCCTATTTGTAATGCAACTGGTGCTCTTGTAAAGCACTCCGATCTAGCCCTTTTTGTCACTGTCTATATCGCGCTTGTAACAGAAGGAGAAGCTGAACACAAACATGAGTGGATGGGGTGCAGATGAAGCAAGGACTTTAAAAGAAGCATCATGGATGGGTATTTGGGAGACAGACGGCCTGAAACGCAAGCACTCATATTTGTCCTTGAGTAATGTAACTGATGCTCATGTATAGGTCTCCAATACCTTAGGGTCGAATTTGCACTATACTTAAATGCTAAAAAGTGCCTAGAGACACTACTCAGTGAGGTATTCCAGTTAAAGTTGTCCCTTTTCCAACATGTACTTTTTGACCAAAAAGACCACCATATAGGAGACGAATATGAGAACATGATGCAACCGACATGACCACGCTAGCGCAAAGTTGCCTTCTCGTGTACATTCAGAGATCTTGCCATCCTGTATTAAATATAGCATTGTAACAACAACAAAAAGATTTCCAGTTTGAGATTGCATTGAATTCTCTGAGGTCAGATATCAATGCTAATGAGAAGTGGGAAATTCCTAATGAGCAAGAGAGTCGACGTGAATTGAACTTTTAGAGAAGCACTGAAGCCATATGGCAACATCTGCTTCTCCCATGACTCCTTTCTGAATGTCACCTCACTCTGTTAGCCTTCATGTCTCGGTGAACACAGCTTCAGCTGGCAGCACCAGAGGGGCAGTTAGGGCGGTGAATGTTCGGAAGCAATTTACTGCACACCGGTTATTTGACCCTCTGAAAACATCCTGATCCCCTGGGGAAGGGGGTGGGTCCTCAGTACAGGAGAATGAACGACAGAACTAAAAGTATATTGATTAATAGAACTCTATATTGCCTCATTATCATGACTGGAAGAATCCACGGCAAACATAACAAGCAGAAACAAGCTAGTGCCGCGCTGATAAACTAAAAGATGCATGTCCGGCATGCATGAAGCGGGCACCGTGCTGATAAAAGAAAAAGGTGCACGGCCTCCTGATGTGGCCGCGATGGTTTAAACATGAAAGCGGGTGCCGTGCTGATAAAATTAAGGCGCACAAGATTTACAGGGCCGTCGGAGCTCCTAACGACTGAAAACTCAAAGCTCAAAACAAACTTGTACTTGGTCCCTGCTCTTGGGGAGGGATAAACACTGGAAGAGGCATGACCAATGCATGCCATGGACAAATGGGAAGAAAGAATAGGAGAGCAACAACGGAGCCTGCAAATAGGAATCCTATAGGTGGGCTGTAAGCCCACAAAGTGTGTACAACATGTCTTGAAGAGACAGTGCAAGCGCTGCCTAGGCTCGACCTAAAAACTATCTTAAAAAATAATCACTCAATTTAGGAAAATATGATTCTCGGGTTTGCTCCACCTAAGTGTGGAAGTGGTTAGTGACAAATTTCCTTCAAGAACACCACTGAGACATACACCATCAATACTCACAAGGAGTTGAGCTCTCCAACCTGGATGGGAATAATTCCACTGCCTAGTCTCTAGAATAGACCTGAAAACATCCATAAACACATTATAATCAAACTCAGCATGCATACTCCTCCCCCTATTACCTTCAACACCTCTGAAAACAGAAATTCTGCTAAGATTCCGCACCTTCCTGCCTTCTACTCTGAAAATATTTCAAAGCACTTCAGTCTTCTTCACTGGATCTGACCAGCAAGAGATTTTTTCCCAGAATCAGAATCCACTTAACATGAAACATCGGCCCCACGTTCTCATTCTGCTTCATTTTGTCATCTTATGATCCATCTAGATCTTTATTTTCCTTGTGTACATTCCACCTACTGTCTAGTTTCTGAAAGTCCATTTTCAATCCCTCTCCACATAACTGCCAAGGAGCTATCCTGATACCAGTTTCCTGTCCTCCGAACAATTTACACCAGACAATGCACCAGGTGATCACAGTAATCTGAAGCACTAACCACTATTCAATTGCTCCTTTAGTTACCAAATACATTGATTCCTTTATTACTGGATTCTCGATCAAATAAAGAAATTATCTTCCATCGTATACCACACTTGCCTAGATACTCTCCCATCAATACCCCCACAAATTGCAGTCTATTATCAGATGTCATCCCCTCTGCCAAACCTTCCCTATAAAACACATCATCAAGAAATTCAATATCACCTCCGCAATAACTTTCTCGACCATCTTCCTTCCTGGACCACTTGGAGAAATAATCAACCAGGACCACTACGAAAGCTTCTTTTCTTGGCGCAACTAAAAATGGTCCAACAAGGTCTATAACTATTTTCCTCCCTGGACTGACCAGCTATTCCACAGACTTCACCTCAACAACAAAGGCCTACACCGATATATCCCGTCTTGAGCATAAATCACATTACTGAACCCACTTATCTATAGATCCAGCAGGTTTTAGTTATTCAATTGAGCAGAAGGGTGCCTGCGGCTGCGACAATAATGCTCCGCAGGACACCCTTCATTTTGTACTTCTATGTCCTCTATATGCAATTCCAAGACGTAGATTTTTAAAGGAAATTTAAAAAAAGGCCAGGTTCACTCGAGCCAAAGAGGCACTGACCTATCTACAAAGGGCTAGTGACCCGTTAACATTGTGTTCTGTTATTAGTTTCTTGAAATTTGCACTAAGATTAAGGGTAACTAGAGGATAGAATTACTTGTGAATCCTGCAGGATCCCCCACTCGTCATCTTGATTAAGCTCTCATGGCGGCTTTATTGTGAATAATGAATTATCTTATGTACATAGATTCAGTCAATGTTCTTGTATAATGATTTAATATTATTTTAATTGTATATATGTGTAATCTTTTATGATGGTTTTTAACCACCGAATAAAGAATTATTGAATTGAATTGAATTGAATATAGTATCCAAGCCTGGCCACCAAAAGTGTTTATGTGCATGCATTCTAGTAGCTAACATAACCATGTTTCTTCTTTGACATAACTTAAACTATTAACTTTTTTAGGTGCAGTAAAATACTTGCCTCCTAGGGCCAAAAATCCACTTTCAATGGCTAATTCCCAGATATTTACATTCTTCATATCACCTTTCTGTAACATATCTCAGAACACCACCAATAACGGAAATATTACACATCTCATTATGCTACTCTGCATCAGTGATTATCCCTACACAATACATCCTGCTTTTGAGTCCTCTGTCCCCCATAGTAAAAGCAAGTTTGCACTTGTAGGATTGCCCATCAACCACATGCTTCAATTCGAATAGTAGCCTACTCATGCAATCCAGGTGGACACTTTTCCCCCCAGAACCTATTCTATAGTGCTAATCTACCCAATCTGACGGTCATTACTCTTCTACCACCACATAAAGGCCTGAGTTCTTCCTGCAAGATCATTTTTGCCCCATTGTCAGACCTGTTCGGGCACCAATAGGGCAGAGGGGGGCTACTGGCCCCAAGTGTGGTGATTGAGGGTGTTTGCCACTGGGATCTGTCTTACTAAGGCTCTGCAGACGGAGCCAACTACACCACTAATCAGGAAGGTAGTACGGGCACGAGCTCAGAACTGAACAATCAACCAACAGACACAATAATATCAATACCCAGCCCAGTGCGGGTCTTTTTAGAGAAGGCAGTACTTTTTAACCTCACAGTATTATTCAATACTGCACAATGTATTCCAGCATACAGGGCAGTTATCTTGGTCATGACAATTTTGTGTCACTTCACCCCATACACCTCTCCTTGCTGTCTCCCACCTGGGTGACTCTATACAAACGTGCTCCCTATCAATTATGGAAGAAGCATGAATAAAGCACAGGTGCAAATTATGGGTCGCCCCGCAAGTCAAATGGACAGTCAGTTCACTCACTTGCTCAAGTTCTTATCATGGTGGTGTAGAAGGTAGGAATTCAGTTCAAAGTCTCTCAGCTAGAACAAATTCGGTGGATTGACCATCACATGCAGAGGTCCGTGGTACTCAGGTGTAGTCACTGGTAAAGCATTGAGATGTATGGACTCAACCCACATCCATCCTGCACGTGGGCACCCAGATAAATCTGATGCCACACAGACGTCTGTGTTCACATTATTTATTTTTATTGTACAAATTCATTTATTCAAAAGGTAGAAATGCAGTAAGTGGAGCTACGAGTTCTTTAGTTGCATAGAAACACGATGGACTCTGAAAAATTGTACGTTTTAGTCATAACGGATTGGCATCCTGATATAGCGGGCACACAAATGAGACGTCTGTGTACTCATGTGGGCACCTGGCTCAGTAGTTGGGTCCCATCAGCTGAGGAGGCAGAGAAAGACTGGGCAGATGTGGGAACCATGGTTGTTGCAGCCTCAACGTGGCCAAAGCGTACCACATGGCAGCTGTAGCCCCAACGGTCTCAAGGCAACTGCTGCAGCAGTTGCAGTCCTGATTGGGCCACAGACCCCCCACTGCGGTTGTAACTTTGATTGGGTTGATGCTGTGATATGCAGGGCAGTTATAGCTTTGATTTGGCTTCTACATCCTCTGGGCAATAGTAACTGTCAGGAACCATGGAGAGATCAGTAGAACTCCTAAGCACAGATCATTCCTGGCTTCATTCTCCAACTATCTGCATTCTCCGAGTGTCCTTCCAACCACAAACACACTGGACCCCCCCCCCCCCCCCGATAGCCGCTCCTGCACGGACAGGCAGGCTCCTTTTCTATCTTAGCAAGCGGGCAGGCTTCTAAGCACTAAGCAGACCCTCAGCTCTTACAGCAGAAAGTGCAGATTTCAGGTGATGTTGCCATGCCCCACGGAAAACTGACTTTTAGACAAATACCAGCCCTGGTTACACAGCTTGTCCTTCCTGGTTCATGCAGAACTTAGGACTAGTACAAAGTAGTGTAATTTGGACCCTACTTTATACACACTTTCTAGATGAGGGATGTGGATCCACTGTCTCACATTTGAGCAACAGTTACAAGTAGTTCCCCTTCGAGTGTCCTTTTCGAGCTGCTCTCTACACGCAGCCTTCTTGTCAAGTAATGCTCACATCAGGTAGCACTGGGCCAGTCTCCAAACTGGAGCACCCACCA
The DNA here is from genome assembly GCF_964204655.1 of Triturus cristatus. NCBI lineage: Eukaryota > Metazoa > Chordata > Amphibia > Caudata > Salamandridae > Triturus > Triturus cristatus. The sequence continues at coordinate 1,401,060,661 of NC_140589.1, forward strand.
CATGAGCACAATGAAGTGTGAGGCTTCTACCCCTGGCTGTCTCCAGCTTCTCTGGAGCAGTAATCAGGGAAAGACAAAAGGACAAGCCTGAACCAGAACCTTCCTGACCTTAAACAACAGACACTGCAGACCACCCTTTACTTTCACAATCCACTAAACGGCAGTGGTCAGGAAGAACTAATCAGCAGCCCCTTGTTCTCAAAGTCTTCATAAAATATCTAAGATAGCACTTCTCCATCCTCCCTATTTAAGCGCCTAGGTCTCCAGCCAAAGAAAGACAGGCACTATAACGCTAGTGTCCCAGATACTCTGCTGATCCATGACTGAACTCACCCTTCCTCATTTTTAAAGTCAAACCTTTCTTGGATACAATTTCCAACACTCAAGATTTGCCACCATATTCCTCTTGAGCTTTCCCATATTCAAGGATGTCATCCTGGAAAGCCACAGGCCTTGAAACTCCTTCAATAGTTTCTTTCATGAAATGCTGAGCTGGCCAATCCAAAGGTCATCCTACAATACTGGAATTTCCTTCCTTTCAGGGGGGTATGAAAGTTGCAAGATGTTTAGATTCCTCATCTACAACTACTTGATGATAAGCACTTGTTAAGTCAAATGTTGAATAAACAATTGCTCGAACAACCACTGAAACTATCTCGTGTAGGTTTGGTAGTGTTTATAACAATCCACTTCCGTTGCATCATTTAGACTGCCTAAATGTATCCGTAGCATTGGTTCTCAAGAGCTCTTTAATGAAATCACAACTGGTGCAACCTATGGTGATTATTCAAAAGGTTCTATTATCTTTTCCTTACACAAGTAGTTTAACACCTACTTTAACTTACTCTTTAACAGGGACATTCCTTAAATGATGCATAACAGGAATTACACATTTTAAAAGGAGTTTCTAAGAAGTATTAATTGAAGGGCTAGATACCTGTAAGGGGTTCAGACATGCATAGTTCTAAAGGAAAATGAAAGATACCCTTGCGAGTAATTAACTTCTACCTTAACTTTCCCCGCAGCGTGGATAACAAAATTGTACCTCTACCCAAGCACTTCCATCTCCTTGCTCACCACATCAACTGGGGCACCAGCTCTGGGGGAAAAACTCAATTTCCACCTCTACTGAGGAGGCCACCTTAGAATTGATTCGCCTTTACTGGCAACATCAACCTTACCTCCGATGCATCTCCCATGTTAATCTTGTGGCCAGTGTAACCTCCTTGCCATACCTCTATGAGATGCAATTCCATTAAATTCTAAAAATTGTCAAATAGACTCTGACCTATTATCCGATATCATGTGCAAGAGTCCACCACTATCGAGCCCCCTTAATGCCCATCTTAACTACACAACTGAGAAAACCTTTCTTCTTTTTGGCATCACTACCTACACAAAGCTAGTCTTCTTCCTCTTAGACCACCTTAACTTTCCTAGAACTATACGTTTTCCACTTACAATTGTTACACATTCTTTCTAAAGATGGACATCCTTAGGAATTACCCACGACTGTTACTGCCATATTGTTAGCATATGTGCGTACTTATTCTCCTTTCTATACCCCTAAAATCAACGCCCTTCATTGATCTTTTCTCTTAATATAACCTTTTGATTTCATTTGCTTCTGAATTAGCACTACTTTCTATTTCTTGGAAGAAAAGCTCAATGTTTTTGGCAGTGTTGATAGTAGCACTGAAAGAAAACCATGAACTCACCCATAATCACTCCTGTACTTCCTACTACTAGATTAGCATCTGTTCCTAATTTGTGTTCTTTGCTAGTCATCTTGGGGCTACAACATAGTATTCAAGTATTTCCTCTTCTTGTGTTATAGAATATATATTTTTCCTCTACAATACTGTTCAGTTTTTTCCCCATAACACTGCTCCATTTGCTTTGTGACATACATAAATATTGTTAAAAGGGATGGGCGTGCCCCCCCACCTATGTTACCTTCTAGAGCATTTACATAAAGACACCTTTGCCAGAGTTAGGTTCGGCCTAAATGGGGAACTAACTTCCCCTTTTCGAGTTGAGAAGGGAGTTAGGCAGGGCTGTGTATTAGCGCCAACCCTCTTTTCTCTTTTCCTAAATGGGCTGGTAGATGAACTCTTGGATTTAAGAGATGTAGATGCACCTAGGTTGGCGGGCAGGAAAATACCAGTACTAATGTTCGCAGATGACACCCTGCTCCTGTCCAGGACCCCTATGGGGATGGAAAGAGTCCTGGATGGATTTGCTTAATTCTGCAGGAAAAGGAACCTGGTCATAAATGTGAGCAAGACCAAATATATGGTTCTTCACGCGGACACCACAAATTGCCCCATCCCAAAACTGGATGGTCTATATCTAGAACGGGTGAGCATTTTCGACTACCTGGGCTTAACACTTAATAATAAAATGAATTTGGGCCCCCAGATATCAAAAGCTAATTTAAAATTTACACAGATAACAGGGGGCATCCTAAAGATGTACATAGAAAGCCCACTAAAGCTAATTAGCCCACTTGTAGAGGTATACAAAACTCAGGCGAGAGGGGTGGTGGTATACGGTGCTGAACTTTGGGGTCATAACTCAGCCCAGATTTTAACCAAGTCAGAAAACCATTTTATGAGACAACTACTGGCACTACCTACGAGTACCCGCATTCACCCTCTCAGGATGGATTTGGGCATATACCCAATCGCTGATCTGGTAGCCACACGCCCGGTCATGTATTGGCGCCGATTATGGAGCACTCCCGAACTTGCAAACTTTCGGGAGGAACTGAAATCTATCTTGATGCTCCCAAAGGCAGGCGACATCCCGTGGCTAGCCCATGTAAAAAAAAATCTTTGAGGGCAATCGGGAGAAGAAGAACTCTGGCATACTGAGGAAATATGAATTTTGTGATCAGTTATGTCCCCTATCGTAGACCCCAACGGCTCCATGTGCATGCTATAAGTAGATGTATGTTCCCTCCTGCTCCAGTTTTGAAGACGCAAATATATGTGCGTCCACCGTCAACATGTCCTCTTTCAGATCCGCCATGAATGGGTCAGATATTCCATTCCTAAGTATGAAAGGCCACCGACTTTATGTGGTTCACTTTCCACATTTTACAGATTCAGGCGAGTAGGCCCAGAATTCTGTCATCAAGCCTTTTCCTGCCTTCTGCCTCTGAAAGCTCCAGTCTGAGCCTGCATCTGTATCCATGAACTTTGTCCTACTCCCTGCGCGGCTAACGGTGCCTGATCCAGCCTGTCGCCTGCCAAAAACTGTATTTCACCTTCAAGATTATCTACTCCGCTCCTCATCCGATGCATTCCTGTCTAGTAGTTTAGGTAAACATTCCTCCAGCTACCGTGCAAAGGGCCAGGCCTCGCTGTCCTCATGCAAGTAATTCATAGCCCCGTTACCATGGAATATTCCTACCCCCTCGCATCTAGTGTAGACACTTAGACGCTTGTACACGCACTAACAGTCAGTATAGAATAGATTCTATCCTAGAGACCTCTCCTTTTGGATAACACAGTTCTTTAAACATAGGATATTAGATATGATTTGGGATTAGGTTGACATGACCCCCAGACTTCTGTCTCCACATGTAGAGCTAAATGTCAAGTCCCCTTCACCCTCTAGTTGCACGTCAATCACACGTCATGCGGCTGCGCGCGCATCTCTGCCAAATATTTCTGCTGACATTGCAGGATTCTCTTATGGATCCACCCACTTGTGACATCATGTATGATGACGTTTATTAAATTACGCCCATATATCCGCCTCTATTAGTTACGTATGCACCTTTTATCTGTACTATCAGCTGTTACGCCTCTTGCATCTGTTTCACTGTAATGTATTTTCTATAAAACTGCTTATCTGTCAATAATGTATGCCCTTCCTTCCTGAACTTTCGTGGTGATGGAATAGAAAGCCTGCAATTCGAATTGTATTCCTTTGTATAGGAATAAAGCCTTTTAAACCCTCTAATACCACGGATTCTGCCTCTTATATTTACTGAGTTATTCTTACTAGACTTTACCGCATAAAAAAATAGTACCGGTAATGAAATATTTACCACATAAATTGGCGCCCGAACAGGGACACTTTCTCATCTCACGCGCCGGCGGTGCGTTGCAGGCCCGGTCTCCTGCCACAGCTGAACGGACAAAAACGCGTACCTGCAGGATTTCCTGTATCTCCCTCCGGCCAAGCGGAGGCGACTGAGGCTGCGATCAACACCCAGACGAGGCGGTGAGAAGTGCGAAGTATCCCGACCAGAGCCTAGCTGAGAGAGCAAGATCCGAGGTATACAGAGGCCCGCCAGGTTCCGAAGTTCCGAGTCCAGTCGAGTCCAGTCCGGTCCAGTTTCAGTTCCGTTTCCGAGGCCTTCCGTTCCGAGCTACCCGGTGAGTACCATTACCGGGGAGGCATATTACGTGCACATAGTCTGTGCCGGTCAAGACGGGTTTGGGTACACAAATCCGGTCTGCACTGTTTCAGCAGTGTATCTGTACTGTTTAGCAGTATATCTAGTATGTCTTGCATATAAATAAGTATTATCTAATGTCAGTATTATGTCAGTAATTAGTTTTCTATTAGTTATCATCGTTCGTTAAAACTGTTAAGTGTTAAATGTTTTAATACGTTCTATATATTGTGGTGTGAATGACTGTTCATTATTGTGTTTCTTGTATAAAGTGTGTTCTAGTAATAAGGTCTGAAAATGCCGCTCTTTTCGAAACTAAGACAGATCAAAACTAGAAAAGGTGTACTCGAAGAAGCTGTTCCCATCCCACCTAGGGACACTCCAGGGTACTTTATGTATCATAAGCATGGCCTAGATGCCGTATTGTTTCTTGATTTATGGGTGGACTACACCAAAGAATTACCAGAGAGTCAGAGATGGCCCGCAGCGGGGACCTGGGATGCAGATTGCATCATGAGAGTAGAAGAAGAATTATGGAAAAAGAAAGCCAGACAGTCACAGAAAGATGCCATTGAATTATGGCGTAAAGAATCATATAGACGTACAGAAAAAGCACTCAGACAGGAAGAGAAAGGTAGAGAGAATTCAAATAAAACCCGAGAAAATCTATTACTTGAGGAAGGGAACCGAGTAAAATCAGAACAAGTAGATAGACAAAGAAACACTCTTATGAATGGTATGTATCCTCTTCTGGCCGAAGGGTTACCTAAGGCTACCCCGGAAATACCAAAAGACTTAACTCCTCCATTGCTCCCGATAAAAGCACATCCCAAAACACATCCCAAAACAGCAAAGGACGTTTTCCTTTCCTCCTATTTAGATGACGTAGCTCCCGAGTATGCTAATGCCATACCGCACATACCGCTTGCCGATGGTGTTCAACACCAAGAGCATCCGTCTGTATCCCCGCAACTACAAACTCCTACGCAAGTCCCAACAGGTCCGTCCGTTTCTACAGTTTTTCCCGCATCTACAATCTCTATCCTACGCCCAACGAATCCTTTCGTGCCTAGCACCTCAGATGGTGCTACAGGAGGTACGACAGACATGTTTGCCACCCCGCCGCGAAATAAACAGACCCTTAGAGATTTAGCACTCCAACGTACACCCCAACTAGCGACATCCGACATGTTTAAAGAACAGCTTGTGGATTGTAGATACGACCCAGTACCAGATAGACAGGACAAATTGCTCATATCATCACTACGTATACGACGAGCTACATTATATTTAATGACGATACCAGGAATGGGTGAACACCTAGACGAAATATATCGCTTTGTCCAAACAGGGCGAGGTCCAGAAAGTATTAATGAAGCTATGGAATACCAGAAAGTGGATGTCCAAAGACAACTACTACGTTTTTTCATAAATTGCGTAATTAGGAATCAAGACAGGCCTGGGGCAGATCACGATACCATGCAAAGACTTGCCAAATGGGGTCAGAACATATCAGAAGAGAAACATGATAGACAGGCGTGTATAATCGCCATGTGTCGAAAGATCCGCAAGGAAGTAGAACGAATACATAAAGAAAGACGAGAAACAGACAGAGTAGAATCAGAAGAAGAGGAGGAGCAAGAATCAGAACAATTAGAAACGATAGCTTATGTAGGAAGAGGAAGACCCCATAATAATACCAGAGGCTTTAATGATCCGATACGTCCGATACGTCCAGAACATAATAGACATTTTCCAAACCCTATGTTGAATACAAGATCCCCTGAACACTTATTCCAAGCCGCTGATAAATTACTCCGAGATCGAAGGGGGTACCACATGCTCGATTCCATGGACGAACAAGAGTTAGCCAGGTCAGCAATACAATGGGCTGACAGTCCCAGCGAATACAATGATGATGTACTTGCACACACGTTTCTGAATCTTGACCCATACGAACAGCGTTTAGCTAGTATATACATGATTCAACACCTCCTTATATTATATAAAAGCCAACACTCCGATCCAGGACCCTTACCTGACATATTGACAGAACTACTCACGAATATATGGAGAGGGTCAGGTACTGATTTGATTAAAGAAATTCTAGAATTTCGAAACCAATATTTAACTTTCGTATGCCCAGAACACGTTCCAGTTCCCATTATGGGAAGAAGAATGTATCACATAGATAGACAGAACCCGTTACGCGAAGTACACCCTATCAGAGGTGACGGTAATAACTTTACACGCGTGTTTGTGTACACGCCTATAACTAAACTGGAATTATTAGAAATGAAGAAAGTAGTACCCAGCCATGATAAGGATCCAGCAGGTTTCCACCGTGAAATAAAAGACATGTTACTCATGGGAGAGTATACCTACCCCGACATTATGAAAATATTAAAAGTCCTATTACCCGCCGGTGTTTATGAGAAACTCAAAGAAAAGGAATGGGAGGTGGGAGACCAAAAGATAGATTGGACAGAATTAGAAAACGAAGAAAGGGCCCGAGCTGCAGGAGCAGGGCTTGGGGAGAAGACTACAGCACTAGCAGGGCTACTAGTGCAGGTACTGCCACGTTTATTAACTACGAAAAAGGAAGACTGGGGTGCAATATCAGCCTGTAAACAAAAGCCAGATGAAGACACTAGTGATTTCTATTCCAGATTTGAAAAATGTTTTGGTATAAATAGTGGCATAAAAGCCAGTAGCGAGTCATATCCACATCTGTTTGTGACAAAATTAGTTGAAAATTCTCTGCTGCAAATCAAGAATAGAGTATTGAAATTCGAAAGTACCTGGCAAGGTAATACCCCATCACAGATGTTACAGATGTTACAATATCACCACAATAGAATTAGAGAAGAACAAGAACATGAACAAAGACGTATGAAAGATACAAAAATGAAAATGCTTGTTGCACAGTCAGTTCCAGCCGATGGTCATCTAAGGGGTGATTCCGCAGGTCCTACGAAAGGGACATGCAACTATTGTAAACAACAAGGTCATTATATACACGATTGTCCAGTCCTGAAACATAATATTGCCACAGGTAGAACCCAGGAGAGACCACGTTTACCTAGACAGGATCAGAATCAACAACAAATCCCTCAGCATGCACAACCTAGATTAGCTCCGCAACAACTAGCTCCGCAACAGGCAGCTCCACAACAGATCGTAGCACCACCACAAGCGCAGCCTATTGCTGCAACACAAGCAACAACACAACAGATGTATCAGTACGCACAAGCAGATTATCCCGATTATCAGCGATACACATGAAATAGCCTAGAGAGGGAAGTTGGCTTACCCCTTATAGAGGTTCCTGTAGACCAAGAGGGACCTTATGTACATAGTGAACTATTAGGGGAAGACAGAAAGTTTTTACTTGATACAGGGGCAAGCAGAACAACTATACGACGCAGTGAAGTTCCAGGGGCACCCCTCTCAGGCTCACAGAATATTTCCCTTGGATTCTCAGGAAAACCTATAATCAATGACGTAACACAACCTCTTCCACTTACGGTGGGTCCATTGACACGTACTACAGATTTATTGCTTACTAAATCATGTCCAGAAAACTTGTTAGGCATAAAAACATTGAAAGCTCTAGGAGCCATAATATGTTGTTCTCCGGAAGGAGTACGACTATTTTTACGTGACTTTAAAGGTCACTACGTGTCCAGAGACATGGATCACCGACTGCAGAATTTACCTACACATTTATGGGCACAAGGCCCCACTGATGTTGGTTGCATGAACATTACACCATATCGAGTTACACTGAAAACAGGAGTAGTACTACCACGAATGCGACAATACAAGTTACCACCAGATGCTGTTGTGGCTTTGCTGCAAATCATTGACGAGCTCATTACACAAGGAGTAGTTGTCGAAACAGACTCCAATGTATGTAATTCCCCGATAATTCCGATTCTTAAAAGAACGGATCCAAAAGCACCACCAGTATACCGATTAGTTATTGATCTGCGCGAATTAAATAAATGTATTATACCACAATACCCTGTGGTCCCAGATATCTCTTCATTACTAACAGCTATTGACTCAGAAGCAACGTTCTTCACTGTAATTGATCTCAAGAATGCTTTCTTTAGTGTCCCAATAGATCCGGAAAGTCAATATCTGTTCGGATTCAGTTTAAATGGACGAAGTTTTAAATTCACACGCGCACCTCAAGGATTTACAGAAAGCCCCAGCATCTATAGCCAAGCACTGAAACGAGAACTTGACAGTATCCACATGCCAGTTAACACTGCCTTGCTTCAATATGTCGATGATCTGCTGATCACCGCCCGAAGCGAACCTGAATGTGAAAAAGCGTCACTAACGGTTTTAAAATTTTTGGCCGACAAGGGGCACAAGGTGTCCCCTTCTAAGCTGCAATTCTGTGTCCAGCGAGTTGTTTACCTTGGGCACTCGCTGTCCAAGGAGGGAAGGCAGCTTACACCCGACCGCATCCAGTTAATTGCTAACATGCCGCCACCCAAGACACAAAAGGAGGTGCGGGCTTTTATAGGCCTCACTTCATACTGTAGGCAATGGATCCCTCAATATGCGTTTCTAGCAAAACCACTCATCCAGTTGACAACACAGGAGGCAGCCACGTCGACTGTCCTCCCTTGGACTCAAGAACATACACACGCCTTTGAAAGCTTAAAGAAAGTTTTATGCCAAGCACCTGTCCTAGCAACACCATGTTACAGTAAACAGTTTACACTCTTTGTTACAGAACGCGAAGGTACTGCCTTGTCAGTACTCACTCAGGAACAAGCAGGATCACACAAACCATGTGCTTATTTCTCTAGTACATTAGATCCAGTAGCTCAGGCTCTTCCTGCGTGCCTGAAATCGGTGGCAGCAACAGCTTTAGCAATCAGACAAAGCGATGCCATAGTGTTAGGACACCAATTGACAGTACAAGTACCACACGCAGTAGAGGTTCTCTTGAACCGCACACAAACACAACACTTGACTATAGCGAGACTCACCGGTTACGAATTAACATTGTTTCAGCCACACATAGAAATCAGACGTTGTAATACGTTAAATCCTGCCACACTGTTACCAGTAGGCGGAACAGATCCATTGGCACATGATTGTGTCGAAATCATTACTATCACGACGAAACCTAGACAAGACTTGACAGACATCCCTTTGTCAGATCCAGACTTGACATTGTATGTAGATGGGTCATGTATGAGAACAAGTACAGGAGAGTTGGTGGCCGCTTACGCAGTCACAACAGACACTGAAGTCATTGAAACAAATTGTATTAACACTTTGTCAGCTCAAGCAGCAGAGCTCATCGCTCTGACACAAGCCTGTATTCAAGCCAAAAATAAGAAAGTCAACATATACACAGATTCACGTTATGCATTCGGAGTCGTCCATGACTTCGGCGTACTGTGGCGAGAGAGAGGTTATTTAACTTCTCACGGTGCCCACATCCAACACGGACCCCTCATTCAAGCTCTATTAGACGCGATTCATCTACCTACTGCAATATCGATTATGAAATGCAAAGCCCATACAAAAGTTACCGATATCATTTCTCAGGGTAATGACCTAGCTGACAGAACAGCTAAACAGACTGCTCAGAATCAGACTCACACAACTGACATGACAAAGACAATAGTTCCGACACCAACACATTGCATGACAGTTAAGGATCCCGCCCTTGATGTAATTGACATACAGACACATGCTACACCAGAAGGAATAAAGAAATGGACTGAATTAGGAGGGATCCAAACGGATCAAGGATGGATGACGAAGGAAAAATCTATATGGTTTCTTCCCGACTCCATGGTTCAAGCCATCATTAACACAATACATAGTCCAGCGCACCTAGGAGAAAAAGCTATGCTAGACAGCATTCAACACATCTGGTTTAACAAACATTTACGAGCCGCAGCTAAACAAAAAGTTCGTACCTGTATGATATGTTGTCAGTTTAATCCAGGTAAAAGCATCCCCGTAGAGCAGGGTGGATTTCAAACTCCCGATCATGCTTTTGAAGTCCTCCAGATGGATTATATCCAGATGGAACGATGTCGAGGATTCAAATATGTTCTCGTAGTTGTCTGTGCTCTTTCCCGTTGGACAGAAGCCTACCCGGTTTCAGATTACACTGCCCCGACTACTGCCAAACAGTTAGTTCGAGAATTCTTCCCACGGTACGGTTTACCACGTGTTGTCTACTCAGATAACGGCCAGCCGTTCTCATCCGAACTAATGAAACACGTTTCCCTTTTGTTAGGCTACCAATGGAAATTCCACTGTGTCCGACATCCCGAGGCAGCAGGTCTCGTGGAACGCCATAATCAAACTTTGAAAATTAGATTGTCCAAAATATGTAGGGAAAAAGGTGTCGATTGGATAGTAGCCTTACCAGTTGCGCTCTTTTACATGAGAATGGTAGCACATTCTCGAACAGGGCTATCCCCGTACGAGGTGATCTTCGGTAGACCACCAAATATGTGGGGGACGCCTATACCTCGCAAAATCACTGATGTTGACTGTAATATGCTGACAGATTACCTGGCTTCCTTGATGTCTGCACTACAATCTTGTCGTTCACAGGTAGCCGCAGCTTTTCCCGACAATACTGAGGTAAAGCCCCATGACGTGGTTCCTGGCGACCTGGTTTTGGTCAGGAATTTTGACCGAAAGACCCAACTGGAGCCTAGATGGACATCGCCAAAATTGGTTCTACTAACTACAAGGACAGCCGTGAAGATTGAAGGACGCAAAGGGTGGTTGCACTCGAGTCATATCAAGAAATTTTATGGACTACCATCTAGTGTGAACGTTCAGCCCTGCATTCCCTCACAGACAGACTCAAAGCTCCCCTTGGCTGAATTAACAAACTCTGAACTTTACAAACTAAAATTAAGGTCTAGTAAGTCAGACAATTTGATTGTTTAAGTCCTCTCCAAGGTGAATCGGTTGAATTTGTCTCTGACATGTATCCTCTAGACCGGAATAGAGAAAGAAATCAACAGATGCAGCTTAAGAAGCATGCGTATTGTAAATCACTTCGTAGTCACTGCACAGTAACATTATTAATTTTGTTTTTTCTAAGTCTTCTGATCATCATTGTCAGCATACTATTACACATGTATTACCCTATTCTTAAGCGTGCTTACAATGTAACTGCAGAACATTCTTTTAGCGAATTACCTCCACATGAATTGTCTTATAGATTTGCGCTGCGCAACAACACATTCATTAGTATGTTACATCATTCCCATCAGACCAGCAATGCCACAAATTGTTGGATATGTGTCCGACTCCCTCCCTATCAGAACTATAAGGGAGTTTTGCCCCTCTTTCCATATCCGTTCACACACAATGGCTCCTGTGGAGCATGGTTTAGTTTGATTAATTCCCTAGATTCAAATTCCGCAGTTTATCAAGACAACTGGGTATGGGGAAACCTGAACCTAGTTTTGCTTAAAGTCTGCTACCCTAACAAGGAGGGACTTCCCAAAAGAACAGGAACTGATCTAGAAAATGAAGTATATGGATTAGGTAATTTTACACTTAACCTCATGATCCTGAACGTTGAATCCGAAGCTACACCAATCTTGCCCGCCATGTCAGTATTCCCAGTAAAAGGGGAATTATGTGTAAGAAAGAATGGTTCCATACCCATGGGCCATAGTAAATGCACCACTGTAATAAAATTCAGTGATCAAGGCAAGTCTACATTTAGAGCTTCCCGTCATTCCTACTTTATATGTGGCCAGACCGCATATATACGTCTACCTCTAGATTGGGATGGTACCTGTTACATAGCATTCCTTCTGCCACCTGTTTTCCTAGCTCCTCCTGATTATCATAGAAATACCCATTTAGTACACAATAGACAGCAGAGAGATCTCCCAATTGTCGATTACACTGAAACAGCATGGGAAAAATACACAGATTTCAATAAAGGTTTCTTTCCCTATATAGGTACAGTCACTAATAGTAAGCTGATACGTAGATTAACCAGAACCCTTGAAGCAGTAGTGAACGAAACTATTTCCGCCTTAGGCAATTTAACAGAAGAGCAGTCTGCTATGCGGATTGTTGTGCTTCAAAATCGTCTTGTCCTTGACGTCATCCTGGCCGATAGGGGCGGAGCTTGTAGGGTCATCGGATCAAGTTGCTGCATTTTCATACCAGAAAATTCGCCGTCAGTATATAAAGCCATAACTCGCCTTCATAAGATTGCAAGCCAGATACACCAGAGTCCAGGCACCTGGACTTGGTCCGGTTGGTTCTGGGGCGTGTTGTCAGCCTGGGGATGGAGAATCCCTAGGTATTGGCTTTCTCATACTATTCAGTTGCTGCTTATGTCTACAATGTGGGCCAGCGATTTGTGGTCTGTGTGCCACATCGTGTATCCCACATCCAAGTTTTCGTTCAAAATCCCGGAAGAAGAAAGAAGAACAAATGATGCTATATGAACAGATCGATGGATTGATGAAGATCGATATCTCCTGAGGGTCCGTAGGGGACAAGGAGGGAATGAGGAAATATGAATTTTGTGATCAGTTATGTCCCCTATCGTAGACCCCAACGGCTCCATGTGCATGCTATAAGTACATGTATGTTCCCTCCTGCTCCAGTTTTGAAGACGCAAATATATGTGCGTCCACCGTCAACATGTCCTCTTTCAGATCCGCCATGAATGGGTCAGATATTCCATTCCTAAGTATGAAAGGCCACCGACTTTATGTGGTTCACTTTCCACATTTTACAGATTCAGGCGAGTAGGCCCAGAATTCTGTCATCAAGCCTTTTCCTGCCTTCTGCCTCTGAAAGCTCCAGTCTGAGCCTGCATCTGTATCCATGAACTTTGTCCTACTCCCTGCGCGGCTAACGGTGCCTGATCCAGCCTGTCGCCTGCCAAAAACTGTATTTCACCTTCAAGATTATCTACTCCGCTCCTCATCCGATGCATTCCTGTCTAGTAGTTTAGGTAAACATTCCTCCAGCTACCGTGCAAAGGGCCAGGCCTCGCTGTCCTCATGCAAGTAATTCATAGCCCCGTTACCATGGAATATTCCTACCCCCTCGCATCTAGTGTAGACACTTAGACGCTTGTACACGCACTAACAGTCAGTATAGAATAGATTCTATCCTAGAGACCTCTCCTTTTGGATAACACAGTTCTTTAAACATAGGATATTAGATATGATTTGGGATTAGGTTGACATGACCCCCAGACTTCTGTCTCCACATGTAGAGCTAAATGTCAAGTCCCCTTCACCCTCTAGTTGCACGTCAATCACACGTCATGCGGCTGCGCGCGCATCTCTGCCAAATATTTCTGCTGACATTGCAGGATTCTCTTATGGATCCACCCACTTGTGACATCATGTATGATGACGTTTATTAAATTACGCCCATATATCCGCCTCTATTAGTTACGTATGCACCTTTTATCTGTACTATCAGCTGTTACGCCTCTTGCATCTGTTTCACTGTAATGTATTTTCTATAAAACTGCTTATCTGTCAATAATGTATGCCCTTCCTTCCTGAACTTTCGTGGTGATGGAATAGAAAGCCTGCAATTCGAATTGTATTCCTTTGTATAGGAATAAAGCCTTTTAAACCCTCTAATACCACGGATTCTGCCTCTTATATTTACTGAGTTATTCTTACTAGACTTTACCGCATAAAAAATAGTACCGGTAATGAAATATTTACCACAATACACCTGAGGAGTTATGCCCTGCTCTACCAAAAAAGATTTTGGCCAAAGCTTTGGAGGAATATAATTTAATGCAGATCCTGCGGACTGAAAATAGAACCAATCTGACCTCGGTATTCCTTGAGGTGAAGATTGGATACAGCTTTGAGCCTGCATTAGACCTGATCCATCCGTTAATTGCTAAGAAACTTTACATGCAATTTAGACATGGATCACTTCCTCTTTTTTGTAGAACGAATAAGTGGGCTGGTTCCTGTAGACAGCCCTGTCCCAGGTGTGGTGTTGATGAAGAGACAGAGGTACACGTCATATTTTTCTGTAAAGCCTATACAAACCCCCGTAGAAAATGGATTATACAGCTCGCCACAAATTTGGGGGTTAGAAACTATAGAGATTTGTTTAGGCTGTTCAAATATGACCCATCGCCTGTATTTGTTACAGTGATAGCTAAATTTTTATTTTCAATGTGGTTGATTAGAAGACGTTCAATATCATGATATGGTATCCCCTTGCATCATCCTTTTAATATACTGTTAAACTTATTGTCTTGGTCTAAGTGTATACCCATATGTCTACCAAACCACACTTTTAATGTTGTTTCTTCTATTACTTTTATTGTTTTAAAAATATTGCGATGTATGAACTTTTATGGCTGATAGCCGAAATAAAGTTTTCTGACTGACTGAATAAATATTTCAAGGTTTCCTTAGACGTTCAGTGGTAGTAGGGTTGTAAACTTTAACCCAAAAACACCAATGTTTTAAAATAAAATAATTCCAGTGAGCTGAACGTAATTAATTCTTAAGTACTTCCACATATGCCAACACATTGTGCCATATTTCCCAATCCATGGCAGTGTGAAAATAAAAATATTGATTTAGCATATCTGTAATAGTGGCAGTCATTGTCATGCTCACTGCTAAGCCAATATTGCCAAGTTGTTTCACTCATCCCCGACACTGTAGTAGACAAGAAATGCTTAAATAGTTTGCTCAGTGTGAAAGTTTACATTTTCGTATCAGTTTGAAGGTTGACAGTGTTCTATCCCACAAGTTCAGCTTGTGAGCCTCAATACCGCTTTTGTTTCAGTTTTGTCAGATAATCTCCATTGGGGACCTGTGTAGGAAACTCTACACATTTGTATTCTGTACTTGTAAGCTTTAGGCAGGAGCGGCCCGTGCAGGTAAAGTGGGGGTAGGGGGGTGGGAATTCGACAGATGACGACGAGGTAAAATTAAATAATTAATTTTCTGTTGTCAGCAGTCAAATTTCACCACCCGCCTCGCCTCACCCCTCTTACCTGCACGGGCCGCTCCTGGCTTTAGGGGTGCCAGTGACCCCCTTGTAGTCTGACTATGTGATTCACAGACAAACTTTTCTTTTTGTTAATAAACCTTCTCATACTGGAAATTGGCGACAGCGACACTCCTGTCAAACAAATCTGCACTAAGAGCTTGTAAGAATGAAAATGGTTGAGCCATACTCGACATTTTTTTTTTTTTTTTTAATTCAAAAGTTTTTTATTGGTTGTTACAGCATTGACATATATAAAGCAAGTCCAGTAGTGTAGTATGAGTCACAAATTTACGAATCAAAATTACTGTACGCTACAGTAGATCATAGTAGATGACAGTACAAAAGTATAACAGTAGAGTACGTATCACATACTCACAACAATTCAGTAACAGACATTGTATTACAACAGCATTATACTCAATCATTAAGGACACGTATTTATGGTGGCTAGGAGTGCAATGAAGGCAGTCGGGCAGCATGTGTTGGTGAGTCGTGGCGGTGTGTGGGCCCATCTAAGGTGGCTTACGTGTCGTGAAGTAGTTATCAAGAGTCGACCATATTTTTCTCGTGGCTGGTCGCCACGGTGTCTGGCGGATTGTAATATTGTCTGCTCCACGTAAGCTAATTATCCAATTCAACCACCCTGCGTAGTTAGCTTTGCTGGTATCTTTCCAGTTGCTGAGGACTGTCTTAACTGCAGCCGAGAGGAGGAGGTCAAGTAATGCCTTATCATCTGCATCAAGGGATGGGTCCTGGGTGAAACCGAAAACTAGGTAAGGGAGCTCCTTCACCGGTGAGATGTGGAATAGCTTTGAGATCAAGTCGAATATATTCTCCCAGAAGTGCGCCACGCAGTCGCAGTCTAGGATGATGTGTGATAAGTCACCCTCCGCGCGTTTGCAATTCCAGCAAAAGGCATCTTGGGAGAGGTTGTGTGCGAATAATCGTGCAGGGGTCCAGAAGGCTTTGTGCAAGAGCCAGTATTTTGTCTGTGAAAGTGTGGGGCTGATTTTGTGTCGCGTGCAGGATATCCATGTATTGGTCCAATCCGAGTCAGTGATTGGCCTAGATGAGAGGTTATTCCAGAATTGTGTGATTGGGGCAGTAAGGCCAGAATGTTGAGGACGGCTGAGTTTATAGAGAAAGGAAACCTGGTGTCCTAGTCTGTTTAGTCTGGCAAGGTATGGTGGGAGTGAGGGCGGCGTAGGGGAGAGTTTGAGTTTGGACAAAGCCGTTTTTACATTGAGGAAGTTATAGAATTCAATTGGTGCAAGATCGTATTTGATTTGTAGGTCTCGGAAGGGAATGGGGTATTCCCTCGCGTACAACTGGTGTGGGAATAGTATGCCTTTTTTGATCCATGCCTCGTTGTGCATGGGTTTGCCCTTGTACAAAATGTTACGGTTGTCCCAGAGGGATTCCCAACGTGAGCCCCTGATGCTGAATTCTAGGATTCTATCAAACTTTAGGAGAGCAGATTTTGTGTTATGAAAGATCGATTTAGAATGGGTCAGTTGGTTCAGGTTGGATGAGAGGGCCGCGCTAGGGGAGATACCGTTAAGAATTTCCTCCTCAATCTCGAGCCATACTGGGGTGTAGTCAGGTGAGGGAGCGAGCCAGTGGGCTTCTTGTTTGGCTAGGAAAGCGGTCTCATATCTCTTAAAGTCCGGCAAATTAACCCCTCCCGCGGATTTGTCTAAGCGGAGCTTTTTTATGCTGATTCTTGCTCTTTTCCCTTTCCAAAGGAAATTAGAGATGGCCATGTCTAATTTGTGATAGAAGTCTGGTGTTAGGGTTAATGGGAGCATAGATATGAGGTAATTAACCAGAGGTGAAATCATCATCTTGATGGTTTCCACCCTACCCCACCAAGTGATGAAACGGGGGGGATCATCCCTCTAGTTGCGTCTTGATATTATTTAAAGTGATTTTTTCATTTCGATGGAGGGTCTCCATGAGGGAGTCACCAAACTCGATACCTAGATACTTCACAAACTCTGGTTGCCAGCATAGCCCTGAGACCCCCAGCACCTCTTTGGAGGTTAAAATATTGAGTGGTTTGACCTCAGATTTATCCCGGTTAAGTTTGTATCCAGAATGGGAAGAGTAACTGTCTATGGTGGACATTAGTGCAGAGATTGAAGATTCTGGTGATTCCGTTATAATCAGGATATCGTCCGCATAGGCGGCGAGTTTGACGCACTTATCCCCGAATTCCACCCCTTTGATGTTATCATTTTTTTTTTATATGTGCAATTAGGGGCTCCATTGCCAAGAGGAAAAGTGAAGGGGAGAGGGGGCATCCCTGTCTAGTCCCTTGTTCTAAGGAAAAGGCGTCCGACAATGATCCATTTATAGCAATGCGTGCGGAAGGTGCCCGGTACAGGGCCATAACCAAATCAGTGAAAGTTTCTCCCAGATTAAAGGCGGCCATGCAGCTCTTGAGAAAAGACCAGGAGACTCTGTCAAACGCCTTCTCCGCGTCAAGGGTAATGGCTACGGCCGGGGCTGCGAGCATTTTGGCTTTTTCAATGACGTGACAGAGGATCCTCGTATTATCGTTAGACATGCGCTGTTTCATGAAGCCTACTTGTGACGTGCTGATTAGCTTTGGAAGTTGTAGATTGAGACGTGTGGCGAGGATTTTAGCATAAATTTTGCAATCTAAGTTAATTAGGGAGATTGGTCTGTAATTTTTGGTTAGCAGAGGGTCTTTACCATCTTTAGGTATGACTATGATGGTAGCTTCACTCATGGAATTGGTAATACTTTTTGTTACACTAAAGGATTGGAATAAGTTTAGGAGAGTTGGGCTCAGGGAGTTTGAGAGTTCTTTATAGAAGCTGGCTGAGAACCCATCGGGACCCGGTGCTTTCTTACTTTTAAGCGTCTTAATGGACGCTGAAATTTCCTGAAGGGTAATCGGAGAGTTCAGTGTGTCCTTATCAATACCGTTTAGTTTAGGAAGACCCAGTGAGGTAAGGTACCTGTCACATTTTTCCGAGTCAAAGTCTAGGTTGTTTTTGTACAAGTCTTGGTAAAATGATTTGAACGCATTAAGAATGAGATTCTGCTTTGTTTGAGTGACATTGTCGCCATCTTTCACTGAGGCAATGTTGAATTGCTTATTTTTATGTTTTAGGTATGATGCTAAAATCTTCCCAGCTTTGTTGCCCTCACATGTTCTTAGAGCCTTAAACTTATTGATCCAGACCCCTGCCCTTCTGCTGAGTATCGAGTTGTATTCATATTTGAGTTTGGTGAGGTCGTTTAAAATATTCGAGTTTTGGAGATCTGCTATATGGGCGGTTTCCAGTTTTTTGATGTTGTCTTCCAGAGTGGATAGGTCTTTGTTTAGTTTTTTGTTAGTGTGAGCTCGGATGCCTATTATTACTCCTCTCAAAGTGGCTTTGAGTGCCTCCCAAACACTCGCTATGTTTGAGTCGGGGGTGTCATTATGTTTGAGGTAATCAAGGATGGCCTCCTCAATTTTTCGCTTGTTTTCTGGCTCGGAGAATATTTCGTCATTGAATCTCCATCTTTTAGGGGGGAGAATGGGACTAGAACCCACTAGTTTGGTCTGAATGCTTGAGTGGTCGGAAATCAATTTAGGGGCAATACTGGTTTCTTCGATGAGGTGGGTGAAGGGGCTATTAATGAGGATATAATCTATCCTCGAGTAGGAATTATGAGGATGCGAGTAGAAAGTGTAATCACGGCCATCAGGGTGTTGGAGTCTCCATGAGTCGTGTAAGTTGAATCTGGAGCATAGGCGTTGCAAACTAGTGCGTGTGGGGTGGTAGGCGCAATTCGAATGTCGATCGGTGATTGGGTCAAGTGGCAGATTGAAATCGCCCCCCACAATTAGTAGTTCTCCCTGGGGAATACATTCTAGGGTCGGGGCTAGTGAATCCCAAAACTCTGGATCGTCAGTATTAGGGCCATATATATTTAAGACATGGATCTGATCATCGTTTCTCTGAAGATGTGTCATGATGAAACGGCCGTTATCATCGTGAGTGTGTGAAACTACGGAGATGTTGGATTTCTTAGCTATAAGTGTGAGAACCCCCCTCTTTTTGCTAACTGCTGGGGAGCAAAGGTTGTGAGATATCCAATGTTGGTTTATAAAGGCAGCGTCATCCTTTGATAGTTTAGTCTCCTGCAGGAGTAGAATGTCGCCCTTGGATTTTGCCAGATAATCTAGAACTTTTCTCCTCTTGACCGGATGGTTGAGACCTTTGACATTGAGGGGAAACAATGTTAAGGCCCTCCGAGATGGATGTAGTGCGGGTCATTGGGTACTATGGTGTCGCTCTAGATCTGGCATATTGTTGTTGAAGAGTGCGTTAAAGGGTGGTAGGTGCGTGATGAGTATGAGTGAGTAAGCTGCGTAATTGGATCTGTACTGTCTCGCTTGTAGCGCTAATACAATGGTGACGGTAAAACAGACGTATTTCGGGTTTGTAGTGAACATGGTACTGGAGGCTATTGCTGTGGATAGACTAGTAGCACAAGAGATTAGGTCAACGCAAGTGTGCTGTGAGTGCCCCCATGACATATCGGAAATCAGTCCTTTTGCTGACATATAGTTGAGAAAGAGCATTAACCTCAAATAGAAAAAGCATGCTGAAACAAACCAGATGTTTTCCCCCCCTTCCCCCCCCCCTTCCCCTCTCCCCCCACCCTCCTCCCTCCCTCCCTCTACTCCCCTCCCCCCTCCCACCTCCCTTCTCAACAGAACTTGGGAACTGCGACGGCATTGCCATCATCTGCAGCGCAGGAAGGAGTTACACTGATGGATGTAATAGGGAACAGGTAATTGACCATATTTGCTAGCTGTAAACAGTAAGCAGAATATAGTAGTGTTTGATACCCTGATAGTTTTTGTAGACATAAAACATAAAACTTAACCAACCAGTGAAGTTTAAGAACATATTCCAAAAAAGTAATGACCGTTTAGCCCCGCACACCGTGTGCATACATGCGTGTAAGACATGTGTAAACAGAAGGTATGCACAGATGGGAGACAAGATGACATGAGGGGATGCTCTGCAGGTATACATATAGAAATTACCTGAGGAACAGCTGAGTCCCCGGAATGATCATGGCGTAGAGAGTGAAGGAACAGAGCATATGCTCCGATTTCGGATTAGAGAGCATCAAGCAAGAACCATTCTAAAACACTTGTTAAGGATAGTAATAGAGGTACAGGTGACCCTGGTATAAATACTGGGCGGTCCCACCTGATGGGGACCATTTCAATTAAAGCATCAACTAACTATTTATCATAGGAGATACTGAACAATGAGAACATTATGCACTTCAAATTAGAGATTTAGAATTGTTCCATTAGAGTCACCCATGTCCAGAGCCCGAGTTTATATTTTCTTGCGAGTTGGTCTTCCGTTTGTTTGAAGAGCCACTGGACAAGTCCATGTTCTGCGGAGGAGAGTCACCGATGAATTGCGCCAGTGCATTGGGGTCCGTGAAGAATTTCGGTTTACCCTGTATGGTGATCCTGAATTTCGCCGGGCCAACAAAGGAGTATAGAATGCCTTTCGATCTAAGTTTTTCTCTCTGGGCCAGGAATCCTTTCCGGATTTCGAGTGTGTCCTTTGAGTAGTCCTGGGTGAAAGTTATATTATGACCTTCCCAGGAAATTTTGTGATTACGTCTTGCGAATTGAAGTATAGCTTCCGTATGCTGGTACCTCAATGGTTTGCATATCAGTGGACGCGGGCCTCTATATCCATGAGGGATGTAGCTAGGAACTCTGTGGGCTCTGTCGAGTTCAAACTCATGGTGGAAGGAAATCCCTGTTATCTTCGGAATCCAAGCTTCTAGAAAGTCCACGAAGGAATTCGCATCTTTCTCCGCATTCTCTGGGATTCCAAAAATGCGCACGTTGCCCCTTCTGTTCCTGTCCTCTAAATCCGCTACCTGGCGTCTGAGGTGGACCGTTGATCCCTGTAGTTGCTGTATAGAAGTGGATGCAATATTGGATTTGTCTTCTAAGTCACTAATTCTCTGTTCCGCTTCGTCTATGCTTTTGTGTACAGAGCTCATGTCGGCTCTAATTGCAGTAAGTTCCAGCTGCATAGAGTCGGTGTTGGATTTGGTTGATTTTGCTAGGTCGTGTACCTCTGCCAGTTTTTTCAGGATTACCTCTAGGGTACTGTTGATGTCCGTCCTCGATTTAATGGGAGAGTCTGATAATGAGGGTTCCGGTTTCACCTTTTTGTTGTTCTTCTTCTCATCCCTGTCCGACATTTTGCAGGCGGGTCGTGTGTGGAGGACACTATTGCGACGGCCCTCCAGTTTGCGGGAAAGGACAGGGTGGTCTGGAGGATGTCAAAGGATGTCAAAGCGCTGGCCGAGTTAGGAAGTCCAACAGAGATCTAGCAGATGGTGCCGGTGCTGGCTAGTGTTCGTGTGTCACGCTCTGCTTGTGGCTGTACTACCATTTGTGGCTGTAATTCCAAAAGAAAATATGACATTAGATTATGCCACCTTGGGTCTGCAGGACTGAATGAGCAAACTTTCCGTTTGTTGAAAGTGCACAGAGCACTATTATTGCGTCTTTTTCTCAGTTTTCGCGCCGAAAAAAGGTGAAAGATTGAACAAAGTCGCCATCTTGGGGTCAGGCACCAGTGAAGGAAGGTTCTCCCTATTTTCGGCTGAATCGCCACTGCAATTGCGCTCTCGCTACCAAGGGCACCCCTCTGGGAGGCGTAGGGCAGAGGCACCGTCACTTTTGGACATACCGCAAGTCTTTAGCAACTGTAATAACGCTGTTATTGTTTGTTAGGTAGCTGGCGGGCGGCCATCTTAGGGCCAGGCAGGCGGACATTCGGAGTCACTGGCAAGCCTAAATCACGCCATTAAGCCCACCAATTTGAAAACCGTGAGCAACATTGTCCGGCACCTCTCTCAGGGCTCACCTTCTCTCCGTGTGAGCGTCTCCGAGGACCGCCGCTTCCCGGCAGGAGACGAGCAGGCTGACCGCGCTCCGCTCCGCTCTGTGCTCATCGGCGTGGCAGCATGTCGATAAAAGGGTGCGTCCGGCCGATATCGCGAGCCGAGCTTCGCACCGAGTGTGCCCTAGGGGTTCAGACGTCCAGCTCCGCGGTGCATTCGGGTGAGGAGGCGTTTTTCTGCCCCCAAAACTCAGTTGAATCGCTCTCCTGCACGGCAGAGAACAGGCTAGGCGGCCATTACCAACGCCGTCCAAGCCACGCCCCCCCATACTCGACATTTTAGGCATAAGAATACAAAATAAAGAACAAAAAAAGGGAGTACTGTGGTCTGGTCTTATATTAATGAATTAAAATAAATGAAGTGTGAAAGCTGGTATAAATAGTTGATCCCAGTGATTTTACAATGAGAGCAAGAAAGGAATAGAAAACCTCCAATGTACGGTCATTAAGACGTGCTAAATTAAATGTCTTTTTAAGTATAAAAATGATGGATATGCTCTGTTCTGGCCTGGGGATTCAACATTAACATTTTGTCAAACACCTAATGCAGGACCTTTATGGGGCAAGATCAGAGTGAGAATGATATACATGAATTACGTTTTAGGTACAGTTTAGTGTCTTCGACATTCTGGGTAATGGGGACTCCTGTATTTTCCAAGAATATACTCAATGGTTATAAATACAGATAACACAGTGTTGGGGATAGCACGGAGACTTGAAGGAAGGCACATCATGTTGGGTTTAGGACTTGGTTACAGAATGTTGAAGTCAAGTCGTGCTTCAGCACAGATGGCTGCCTGTGGTGATCAACTGTGTTTGAAAGGGATATAGAACAATAGGTGGCAGGGTATCGACAGGCGCACGCCCACAGTTCCATGAACGTCAATCTGCATATATCTCATCCATACTATGAGGCTCTAAAAGGAAAGGCAGAGACCACCCATTCTTAAATAGCCATATTCCTGTTTTTCAAAGGCACATTTGAGCACACTATAATAGTCCACACAAATACTGTCCATTCTTGTGATACTTTAATGCTGATCTTCAAGCCTCTAGTCAACACGTGTTTCGTCGTACTGGTGTTTTACCTTCGACTTCATCAGGGCTCGACGAGGGAGGCACTCTCCTTAAGGACTCTGGCCTGTCCTACCACCAATACACCATGGCTACCAGCTCTACTAACCTGTATTTTCCTCTGCTGACATATCACTCTTGGTCCAAACTCAACAAAATTAATCCTTGATGGCTTAACCCCATCTAAAGGATAATCTGCATAAAACAGAGTTCCTGCTTTTTCACCAGCCTTTTTATTTGCTCATCCAAGAGTGGCTAAGTTCAACTAATCTTCTTGATTGCTCCCATCAATTGCCAAGAATGCCAAGTCGCTTTACTTTCCTTTGGACAGCAGACTGAGCTTCACTGACCACAACAATATTGCTACCAAACAATACAACTTAAACTCATTCATGGGATCAAATCCTTCTTTCCTGAGAAAGATGTCAAAGGAGTCATCCAAGCCATCGTCCTTTCTAGACTTTACGACAGGAAGGCCATTCTTCCCTGCTTTCCTACAATTCACCTGGCTCCCATCTAAACCCTCTCTGAATGATGTTGCTCGCTTGGGCACAAGATGTAGTCACTTCCATCATCGCTCCTCTGTCCGGTCAACTCTAGGCTGGCTCCCTATCGCAGGCAGATCCTGGTACAACATTGCCTACATTGTTCACAAGATCACACACAGAGAACATCCTCATTACTTGGCCAAAAAACAGAAGCTTTGTGGCAGCTCATGTCAACTTCGGAGCACGGACTCGCTTATTTTTTAAAGCCCCGCTGTCAAGAAAATGCTGCACTCTGAATCAATCCTCCTCGGGATGTGCGCAATAAATGTGGAACTCGCTTCCCCCTCATATCTGGACCATACCATCACATCAAGACTTCAAGAAACAACTGAAATACTTTCACCCGATTAAAATGTTTCCGAACACCAGTCTAGCCTGCCTTATGAGTGACGTTTTTCAGTTGTATATTACAGGACATGGTTTGACCACGGCTGGCATTCTCTGGCACATGCGCACCCTCTATCAGTTTACAGGACTATTGTAACCTGCAACCCTTCAAGCTCCAGCACACCACTGCCTCTCTGCCCTCAGTTTGTTATCCTTCGCTTGTTTTTGTTTAATCTCTTACTTTGCAGTTAACAGGAAAGTCATGTAAAGTGAAAAGTGCTCTCACGCTCACGGGCCTTACAAACACTATATTAAAATCGAAATAAATACAAATACTTATACCTACTAGCTCCTTCAGCGGCATTTCAAGAGCTTGGCATATTTAACGCCATTAATTATGATTAGGGCTCCCGGTTTTATGGTATTTATTTTTTCAACATTTCCGTCTGTATTTATCCATTTTTATTTTGTGTTTTATGTATAAATGAAGCAGCAATAGGTATTTTTCCACATTTATTTAAATTGTAAATGTATACTCGCATTTGAATGTCCTAATGGTTTCAACGGTATACAGTGCAATAGCATTGTCTGAAAACACTTGCATTGTAGAATAGCATAAATAACTGTAGAACTGCTCTTAATTAAGCTTAATTAAAAATGTATTGTCTTTTTTCTTCTCCCCTACTTCCCAAACGGTACAACTACTGAACTGGCACTCATGATTGACAGTAGAAAAAACTCATCCAAGAAGGCCTATTTTCCGTATTTATCTGTATTTAAAAATAAATACAGATAGGAATATAAATAGTTTTCTCTCTGTATTTATCTGTAAAAATCAGTAAAAATGGAAAACAGGGAGCCCTAATTATGATCCCCTCTCTATCAAGGGTTCTCAACTCATCACTTGTCTGTTGCTTATGGAGGGCAAAGAGCCACAAGCGATGATGTGTGATGCTTAATCAATCCTCAAGTTTATGGTGGACCAGTAAATCCACTTTAGTTTGGAAATGAGAAGACTTCCAAAGTTGCACATGTGATGGAGAACCTTCATGTCAGACTGGGCAGAACCATCCCCAAGAATAAAAACCCCCAAGAGTGTTGCTTCCAGATCGCTTTACACTGCTGAACCCAATGACTCAAGTATTGAAAGGGAGATCTAGACTGCAGATGGGGGGGTTGTGGGGTGGCATAGAATATTTTTGCACTTACTTCTGGGGACTGCAGTTCTACCCAAGCACATATAATTGAAGATTGTAGGTTGGGATCAACTTTATTCTGTCTGGTCACCTCCAGCTCCCAGCAGCAACTGCCGATGCCACGGCACATAACATTCCACACAGAAACCCCCACAAGCCCTCACGAGCTCTCCCCGCCACATTACATGCTGATCCCAACACACCCCCTCCCTTTAAAACAACAAAGGAAAGAAAAAACCAAAATATAAGCAATATTAACAAGCAAAAAACATGGCAGAAATGAGCATCATAACAAAACACAAGCATGTCGCATAAGGTAGGTGAAATACCCATGAACAAATGAAACCTTAGGACATTATGTAATCTTGGAACCTGGAAGGAAGAGATTTCAACCTGCTAGAAGCACCCCTTGCAGGAGCACACTCTGAATGAGCATTCTACCTCTCCAAATGAACACTTGAAGGCACTGCTGCAGGAGAGGAATTAAAGCCGAACCTCTTGTTGACGTAATAAACCTTAGATTCAGGTACCACGGAAACAGCACACTTATTCCATACTTTACCATTCTCTAACACCACCACGTGATCCTTGACCACAGACACCCTTCTGGGCACCGAAAAGCATGACTCACCTTTGCGAATAAGACCGGGTTTCTTGATTATGACCCAATCTCCCACCTTGACAGACGAAACACCAGAATTTCCGGACCCAGAATCGTACTTTATTGGACAGCAGCTCTCACATCCACCACATCACACAACTTCCTCCTGTCAATCTCCCTCCTGGACATCCACTCTTTATTCAACTTGGAACCAGCAATCCTGCCTCTGAGTAAGGTGAATTGGGCCATCCTGGTGCTGACATGAGGCATAGTTCTCACAGACCACAACCTGTTGGTCACGGCTTGCCGCCAATGCAAACCGTTGACCAAGCCCAGTTGTAAGTGTTCCTTAATGACATGGTTGAAAGGCTCAACTAAACCGTAGCTGCGGAGATGATAAAGGGAAGTGAGGATATGTTTAACACCAATGTCCTTGAGGAAAACCTGCATCTCCCTGGAGATTGAGTGCCCTTGTCTGACACCAATTCTTCAGGAAAACAGTCCCTGAGAAACACATCTTGCAGAAACTTAATGACAGACAAAGAGTTCACGTTATCCACAAACCTGACTTTGGGCCATTTTGACATGTAGCCAATGAGAACCAAGGCATATTTGGAGGACTTCCAATGAGCCCAAAAGGACCGGCAATATCGAAGGCCAATTTTCACCACGGTGAGTTTTTCACTACCACAGCATCGACGGGAGAAGGATGGGTCACCTGGGACTTGTCGCTAACAATACAAATACTGCAGTCGCGAACATAGTGTTCAACATCTGTGTAACCCAGGCCACCAAAAATCCTCCCTAACCCTGCGTTTCATGGCACGGATTCCCTGATGGCCTTCATGGGCCAAGTCCAGAATTCTCTTGCGCATGGACACAGGAACCACCAATAATCAATCTCTCCTCAACACCCCCTCAACTACAGATAACTCCTCGCCAACTCTTTTGTAGGGAATTAACTCGAAGGGACAGTCTTTGTTGTCGAGCCACACAGTAGCTAAAAAGTCTATAACCATTCTGACCTTAACATCACCATATATAGATTCCAACCATTCTTGTTCAGAAAGCGCACTTCCCGCAGTGTTCTCAAAAGAGCATACTGCGCAAACCATTTCATCAGCACCAGCCACATACTCAAGAGGGTAACAAAACTCCTGTAACCTGTACTGCCACTTGGCAATGCGTGGCGTGGCTCTGCCACCACCTTTGGTACCTACCTTTGGTAGGGAAAAAAAAACATCAATCAGAGGTTTATGATTGGTCCTCAAAATGAACTCATTCCCCCACAAAAAAAAATTGAAATGTTGGACGCCCCACCACGAGGCCAAGGCCTCCTTCTCGATGGTCAAATAAGTGCTTTCAGCGCCCCCTAATGTTCCTGAAGCAAAGGCAATTGTTTCTTCACGACCATCACCCCTCTTTTGCATTGGAACCGCCCCTAAGCCAACATTGCTAGCCTCAGTGGATATGATGCACTGGTCGTTGATATTGAATAGTTTAAGGGGACGTGCATTCACAATCTCCTGCTTGATTGATTCAAAATCATTATTACAATCATCATCCCACACATACTTAACATTTTTCTTTAGCAGATTGCGCATGGGCGCAGTTTTGCTAGAAATGTTTCTTACAAATTTCCCATAGTACTCCACCAACCCCCAAATAAGAACGG
This sequence comes from Triturus cristatus, assembly GCF_964204655.1. Lineage (NCBI taxonomy): Eukaryota > Metazoa > Chordata > Amphibia > Caudata > Salamandridae > Triturus > Triturus cristatus. The sequence goes on from NC_140589.1 coordinate 1,401,088,501, forward strand.
AGCTGGTCCTTGTTCACAGGTGTGGGTGAATTCTGGATGGCCTCAATAATTTTCATTTGGGTTCAACTCCCTTGTGGAAGATGTGATGACCAAGAAAGTCAACCTCTCCTGAAAAATTTGCACTTATCCGTTCTCAACGTTAAACCACTGGACATTATGATACCTAAAACTTGCTTGACCCTGTCGTCGTGTTCCAATTAGGTTTTCCCATAAATTAAAATGTCATCCTGAAAAAACACAACTCCTGCAAATGTCCTTGAATAGATTTTTCATCAAGCACTGGAACACTGCAGAAGCAGAGGCAAGACCAACAGCCATACATTTGTAACGAAACACCCCCTCAGGTGTAACAAAGGACGTAAGGTGCCTTGACTCTTTACAAAGTTCAATCTGGTGGTAAGCTGAGTATATGTCCAGAGAAGCAAAATACTTGGCACCTTCTAAAGTAGCTAACATCTCGTTGATGTTTGTTAAATGCTGACAATCAACCCAGATGTTAGAGTTAAGGTCTCTCAAGTCAACACATCCTCAGGGATTTGTCAGATTTGCGTGCTAAAACAATGGGGACCAACCATTCAGAGTCTTCAATGGGTTCAAGTACCCCAATTGTGCACAACCATTCCAACTCACACTTCATTTCTTTGCGGAGGCTAAAAGGTACTTTGCGCACCTTATGGGCTACAGCTTTGGCACCCTCCTTGAGTACAATGCGATGCTGGAATCCCTTTCGTTTACCAACATTACCATTGAACACTTCAGGATAATTGAGTACCCATTTGTCACTTGAAGCATGAGCAACCACACACACATTGATTGGATCAGATGAAGGCAAATTGCAAAATTGCTTAAATGCAGTACGGGACACTACCATGTCTGGATGATTGGAATCTAATATAATGCCAAGTGCGCATTGCTCATCCCCCCCCCAACAAATTAGCTCCTTCTGTCACCATGTACTCAGTCCCAGTAGCCAGATCTATACCAAAGGCAAGGTTCGCTACAAACTTTCCCAGGACTTCAACTCTTTTACCACATAAGCGAAAATTTTGATATTGGATTTTTGCAAATGAATGCTGTCTAACCCTTCAAAATCCTTGTCATTGACAAGTGTAAAAGGGGAACCGGAATCGGCTAAGAAGCCAATACATTTCCCATTGACACTAATCTTGCACGCAGGAGATTTCCTCTTGTGAGACCCACCCATGGACAACAACACCTTCAGCATGAGGCGATGGAGACAACATCAACAGTTTGTAATTCTCATCATCTGAATCAACTATGTCTTCAGCAATGGTCTTCACCATTTGTGCAGGACCTTTCTTTAACGTAACTGCTCTGCACATGTGGGGAAAAGGGACCCTTTTTCCCACATTTGAATCAAGTTTGGTTTAGTTCAAAACAAAACTTTGCGTTCCCCAAGTGTGATTTACTCCCACATCGGAAACATAGAGCTTCCCCTTGCTCAACTTTGTGTTTGGGGTAATGAGCTGCAGGACGCACAAGATTGGTGTTGGGTCCCTTCAAAGGTTTAGAGTTAGGTTTCGCATTCAACAACTTGTCTTCAGCAGGGAAAACAGTACTACTCATCTCTTTTACACAAAATTGAGAATGTTCGATGCTCTTCGCTAAAGAAACGGCAGTCTCTAAATCAGGATAATCAGAAGTAACTTCTCTTGAATTTCTTTTTAAGAGGTGGAGTGCCAGCTGATTGCAGAAAGGGTGGAGGTGCCAAAACGTGATCCACTGCCATGCGTGGGTGAGTTGCTGCCCTACACCTACAATACTTGACAAGTTCTATGTGGCACAGGTTACCGGTAAACAAAGTTAAACAAATGAGGAAGTTACAATGCAACTAGACAAATGTATGTTAAGAAGAGAAGAAAAAAAAAAACAAGGGGCTTACTATTCCAGACTGACCATGAAGAAAAACAAACCAAATGTTACCAGTTGGTGAGCGCATCACAGAATGCGCAAATAGAAAAGAGACTTGAAGAAGGTAGGCGTGATGAAGTCTTGGGGTGTGCGCATCACCGGAATCACAGCGAAAAACAAACTGAGTCCCAGAGGAAGAAATGCTGTGCGCATCACTGGATGCGCAGCGAGAAATAAACTGAGCACACAGAGGAAGGAAATGGTGTGTGCATCATCGGATGCACAGGGTTTCGAAGAACAATCACAAATGGTAGTTGGTGCATTGCGTCGATGCGTCAGACCTGATTATAGGAGTCTGATGTTGCAGCCACATGCATGCCCGAGGAGATTGCAGAAGATACGTCACCCGACTTGTGACCGCAGTAAATTGGTGTCTAAGCAACAGCAAAGGCCAGTACGGACACACGCAATGCCACGAGGACTCAACTGCCTTGGGAATGACGTGTGACATCCATTCGCGAAGCCGCTCCAAAACTTGCAGGATCGCTCCGAACCCAAATCCACACGTGGGGTTCACGAGGGATACAACGCTCTGTGCTCTGCCCAGCAAGGAGTATGAAGAAAGGCAGGCAGAGAAGAGCCTCCAAACAGCGCAGCAGGAAAACTTGCAAGGAAGAAGAATACAGTGTGGTGCACCTCTCAGGAACACCACAGGAGGGATACTGAAGGCACCAGACAAGCTCGTCGCCACTGAAGAGAAGACGCCACCAGGTAGGTTGGGATCAACTTTATTCCATCTGGTCACCTCCAGCTCCCGCAGCAACTGCCGTTGCCACAGCACAACATTCCACACAGAAACCCCCACGAGCCCTCACAAGCTCTCCCCATAACATTACATGTAGATCCCAACAATAACAAACTGTTTAAGTTTTCACCGCCTGGGCAGCTGCCACGGGTCATCCAGACTAGCTAGATTTGCCTGTAGGTTGCAGGAGTGGTGCAGCATATACGCCAGAGTGGTGCAGCTAACTGGCAGATTGCTAATTTTGCCTACCGAAGAGAATGGACTAAATGACTCATAAATCCATGGAACGCCATGAGTGTATGGTTGCTAGCACAGGGGTGATGAAAAAGTGGTAAAACAAAAATCAATGGAAGAGGACAGTGAAACACAATTTATAGATGCAGGAGGTTCCTAACTTGCTGAGGTTCCAGTAGAGAAGAAGATTGCAAACCATCTTTGAAGGTATTCAGTGAGCAAGAGGTGGAATTGCCTCTAGGTGAGGATGTTGTGCACAGGGGAGAAATCAGTGAGACCTTTACACAGCACATAGGTGGTTGTTTCCGCGGTCGCTCAAAGGGAGTGTAGATTAGACTCTCACTAAGAAGAACCGAAATGGCCAATTAGGTCTCTGAGCCAGTGGACTATTGTGCATAGTATACAGATAGTAACAAGATGTTAAAAGTGGGATGCACACAGATAGGTAAAATGTCATTATGAGGGGGCAAGAATTAACTGCAAACACCTACATTTAGAGTCCTGACATAGTGAAGGTCCAAGCCCAACACCACCTGGAAAGGGAAAGAGAACAACAAAGGAGAAAAGGGGCGGAGACAAAGCCAATACCAACAAAAGGATCGAAACAGAGAAATGACAGTCAGAGAGACAAGGGATTGGCAGAGAGGGGAAACAAAAGTAGGAGCTTTAAGGAGAAAAGAGATGGAGTACACCAGGGAAGGGCGGAAGAAGAACAGCAAGGCGGTGGAGAGAACAGTACCAGGAGGAACTACAGGTGAGATAAGACCAGGCCAGCGAGGAGCACCAGGACAAACTCTAGCGGAGCGAGGAAGCCAGAGAGGGGACCAGATTGTTGGAACACCTGGGAAGCACAGAGACTAAGCAGCTGAGGACACGGCCGAAGCAAACGAGACAAACAGAGGAGGACGACAAGTTAGAAGACTGGTGGATGCTGCCAGCATTCACAAAGCAGTCTGCCTCAACTCACGAGAGTTATGACTGACCAGGAGAGTGTTGGCTAACCCGGAAAAGGGAGGGAGGAAGGCGATGGTGGAGCCTGTTCTCTTACATTTTTTTGTTTAACTGTTAATTTTCCCTGCACTCTCTTGCCAACCTATATCACTTTGAGAATATACAAATCCCATAACCATTAAAGTCACACTAAGGGATGACTGTGTAGCAAGGAGGACCCTGATGCCCTATTAAAGGGCAAGAGCCAACCAACAGAGAGAGGGTTGCAGGACTTTAGGGAGATGGCACGGGTACGGGCATTCTCTCCCCATATGTAAAGCATGCTCATAAAGTGGTGACGGGCTATAAGGATAGTAAACACAGAGGTCATCCCCGTCTAAGAAGGTAGTATAAGGATAGCCAGGAACAGAACCCTACTTTCCTGAGAGACATACAGGAGATATTATACATAGATATACTTGCTTGGAATTTTTTGTGTTTTTTTTTTCTCCTGAGGGCGCTGGTGGCGTCGTCCCAGTAGACGGGAAAGGAAGAAGGACCCTGTTGAAAATCCAGAGGGGACACCATTCTAACCACCGTGTGGATTGAGTGAAGAGACATTGTTTCTTGCACACTGAGGAAGTTTTCCCTTACTACTTTCTTTTGTTACCCTTTGTGTTTTCTCTCTGCCATTAAGGAAAGCCATCATTCACAGATCTGAAAAACCTCTGAAACCTTATTTTCCTCCACCCCTCCATAAACGGGTGTCAAAAATGGGATCCGAGGAAGTGGAGGCTTTTGTAGCTAAGCTTGTGGATGGACAAAAACAACTGGAAAAAACTTTAGAAAAATTCATGGTTGTGGCTACAGAGGATAGAGAATTATTCTACAGTTCTCAGACCCAAGCTGAACAGATAAATAAAATTACCCAAAGCCAAAAATAAGTTATCAAAAAGCTAGCTAATGTGTTGGGTCAACAACGTGGGAATACAGCCTTACCCTTGGTCACCCTATACAGAAGGGGAAGACCTGGACTTCTTTAATAATTTTGAAAGGATCGAAAAAGTTGCAGCATGGCTGGAGGAATTGTGGGGACAGTATTTAGGACCTCTCCTCACGGGAGAGCTGCAGACGGCTGCCAATCCCAAAGGAACCACCCCTTATGCAGACATTAGGAGGCACGTATTAGAAAAATTGGGAGTCGATGTACTGAATTAAGTTATGACAGATTAGAGAGGGGGCCAGAGAAACTCCCCGATCTTTGTTTTTTAGAATTAAAGATCTAAAGGCTACGAAAGAAGACAAAATGTAGAAAATATATTTTGAACAGTTTTTAAACTTCCTTCACTCCCCAAGGCAGCATAGCAACAGGACCCTAGAAACTGAGTTGGCCATTGTCGGGGCATTTAGAAGGACTCAGGAAGGCAGAGGGATTTGTGAGGACAGGAACCCAAAAGGGAGAGGAGTCACTAGTGACAAGGGGAGAAAAGCCATGGGCCTCGGAAAAAGAGAGGGAATTTCATCCGATAGTGGGAACCTTACCCCCATCATCCCCAGTTCCCTATGTTCTACTTGCGGGGAATTGGAGCATATAGCACGATTCTGCCCCCAGAAGCCCGAACCCATGGAAATAGAACTATTCAAACCTACTACTGTCCTTTAAGGGTCAATGAGAAAACTGTACCAATCCTCCTAGACACAGGATGTAAGCAGACTGTTATGATGCTTCTGTAATAAAAGGGAACACCCCAACTCCAAAAGGGACCGTGACTATACAATGTGTTCATGCAAAGCAAAATGCCTATCCCATGGTTCAAGGGTTTATATAGGGAAAAAAGGGAAACCCCAATCCCAGAGAATGTAGGCCTGATTCCCAAGTTACCAGAAAGTCTAATTGGAGGTACAGATTACCCTCTGCTAACATCTCTAGGGCATGATACCTGGGAAAAGGGGTAATCCTTTAGGGGAGAAGCACTTTTTCTGATTTAGAGGACCAAGAGTAGCCAGCTCCGGAAGAAAGAAAGAGTAAAAGACAAAAGTGACTTGAGAAGAACTGCTTGGGTGGGATTCCTGCATGGAGAGAAGAGGCATTATAGGAATCAGATTAAGACTTCAAGGCCACAAAAGAGCGGATCCCACCCCCTGGAAAATATGGGCCAGAACAATTTAAGAGGAAGACCAGGATGAGGTATGTCCACAATTCTTTAAAAGAAATGGCCTATTATATAGGAAGGGAGGAAAGACCCAATCCATACAGCTTATAGTCCCCATACCTTTTAGGAGGAAAAAAGAAATTACCTCGCCCATAGCCATTTATTAGGGGGTTTATTTTGGTATAGAAAAAGCCATACTCAAACACTTTCATTGGCCTGGGATATATAAACGTATCCAGAAGTATTGTAGAGAATGGTCCATTTGACAAAAAACACAAGCTGATATCAGCCTCCCCGTGCTTTATGTCCTACACCCATTACAGAAGAACCTTTCTTGCAAGCAGGGGTGGATCTCAAAGAGCTCCTTTTACCCTCCTGTAATGGAAATCGATATATGTTGGTCATGGTTGAATATGCAACAAGGCATCTAGAGGTGATTCCTCAACGTCAGTCAAATACTACTCAAATTGGCAAAGCTATGGTGGAGGTAGTGTCTTGGGTAGAATTCCAAAATGAAATCCTAACCGACCACGGAAGTCCTTTTACCTCTAAATGAATGAATCAGATATGCCAACTGTTAGGTATACTATATCAAACAACAATGTCTCAATGTGGGATTCATTGTGAGGACAAATTATGCAAAAGCAAACCATTAAATAGAGAACTTATTAGAGGAATAAATCCACATAGGAAAGACACAGGGAGACGGAAAGTGTAGAGATACATATATTTAAGAATACTCAACACATGATGGACATATTACGTCATATGTACAAGAAGCACTGCGTGACATTTACTGGCAATGTAACCAACAAAATACTGTGCACAAGTGCTCGTGAAAATTGTGACAAATGCAAAAACAACAATTGATGGACAGAATGCAGAACAATGTCATACATTCACCCCAGTACAGAGATCTGGGCCAAATCCATCGTTTTTTTGCTCACCATGCCATTCCAGTTTGAACCCAGCCATATGCAAATCAGTCTTGACCCTGTGCCCCATGGGAACAGTCCAGCCCGAACTGCCAAGCCAGGTCCTCCCTGGACTGGAAACAAGCATCCTAGGACCGGTTTCGGGCTTTCAGCCCTCGCCAGCCAGGATAGCTTGATTCCAGTGGCATGGAGAGCAAGGGACTCACGTCTGAGCATACCCTTCCCACTCGGGGTGACAAATGCAAAAACAACAATTGATGGACAGAATGCAGAACAATGTCATACATTCACCCCAGTACAGAGATCTGGGCCAAATCCATCGTTTTTTTGCTCACCATGCCATTCCAGTTTGAACCCAGCCATATGCAAATCAGTCTTGACCCTGTGCCCCATGAGAACAGTCCAGCCCGAACTGCCAAGCCAGGTCCTCCCTGGACTGGAAACAAGCATCCTAGGACCGGTTTCGGGCTTTCAGCCCTCGTCAGCCAGGATAGCTTGATTCCAGTGGCATGGAGAGCAAGGGACTCACGTCTGAGCATACCCTTCCCACTCGGGGTGACAAATGCAAAAACAACAATTGATGGACAGAATGCAGAACAATGTCATACATTCACCCCAGTACAGAGATCTGGGCCAAATCCATCGTTTTTTTGCTCACCATGGTTGTTGTTTTTGCATTTGTCACCCCGAGTGGGAAGGGTATGCTCAGACGTGAGTCCCTTGCTCTCCATGCCACTGGAATCAAGCTATCCTGGCTGACGAGGGCTGAAAGCCCGAAACCGGTCCTAGGATGCTTGTTTCCAGTCCAGGGAGGACCTGGCTTGGCAGTTCGGGCTGGACTGTTCCCATGGGGCACAGGGTCAAGACTGATTTGCATATGGCTGGGTTCAAACTGGAATGGCATGGTGAGCAAAAAAACGATGGATTTAGGCCCAGATCTTTGTACTGGGGTGAATGTATGACATTGTTCTGCATTCTGTCCATCAATTGTTGTTTTTGCATTTGTCACCCCGAGTGGGAAGGGTATGCTCAGACGTGAGTCCCTTGCTCTCCATGCCACTGGAATCAAGCTATCCTGGCTGACGAGGGCTGAAAGCCCGAAACCGTTCCTAGGATGCTTGTTTCCAGTCCAGGGAGGACCTGGCTTGGCAGTTCGGGCTGGACTGTTCCCATGGGGCACAGGGTCAAGACTGATTTGCATATGGCTGGGTTCAAACTGGAATGGCATGGTGAGCAAAAAAACTATGGATTTAGGCCCAGATCTCTGTACTGGGGTGAATGTATGACATTGTTCTGCATTCTGTCCATCAATTGTTGTTTTTGCATTTGTCACCCCGAGTGGGAAGGGTATGCTCAGACGTGAGTCCCTTGCTCTCCATGCCACTGGAATCAAGCTATCCTGGCTGACGAGGGCTGAAAGCCCGAAACCAGTCCTAGGATGCTTGTTTCCAGTCCAGGGAGGACCTGGCTTGGCAGTTCGGGCTGGACTGTTCCCATGGGGCAGAGGGTCAAGACTGATTTGCATATGGCTGGGTTCAAACTGGAATGGCATGGTGAGCAAAAAAACGATGGATTTAGGCCCAGATCTCTGTACTGGGGTGAATGTATGACATTGTTCTGCATTCTGTCCATCAATTGTTGTTTTTGCACGTGAAACTTGTGACGGCGCAAGTGACACATGAAGTGGTATATACAGCGTTGAACAAGGGGGCGCAACAGAGAGAACAATGGTACATTAAATGTGGCAAATTTTGGGCATCCAAACAATTAATGTTAGAGGTTTACAAGGAACAATAGATCGAATGCCCGTGGCCAAAAGGGCGCCAAAAATAACGCTGTTGAAGTCGACGGCATTTCGGCCTGTAGAGATCTAGGCCATCATCAGGACTGGTTACATACACTTGGGGCAGTGCTAGGGGTAAGAGAGAGACATATCTCAGGAAGAAACTCAATTGGAATGGACCAGTAGAAGGAAGAAAGGAAAAGCGTGCAACGACGTGGTTGCGAGTGACTATGAGCGGCGGTTGGCGACCAAGGTACAAGAATCCTGGGTGACCAAGGAAGTGCAAGTGAAAGCGCGTAAGTAATTGCGACCGGGGTGAAGAGAAGGGGAGAAAAGGTGGTGGGGAGGGGGGGAAGAGGAAGTGGTGTATCCCGTGGGAAAAGAGGGGAAGTGAGGGATAACCAACGTGTAAGGGGGCAACAGCGGAGAGACCTATGGAAAGAAGGAGACGCTGTGTAAATCAGGAAGACAGTCGGTGTGGTTTGGGTGATGTGCCAGAAAAAGTAAAAGGAGGTCGAGGCGTATGTGCACGGACGGAACAACAAAGCCGAGTGAAACAGGCAGGGAAACGAAGACTGACGATCGAGGTCAATTAAGGAAAGTGGCGCAGCGGAGTAACGATTCATGCCAACGAGTGGGATAGTGTGAATAGGGGGGAGTACGGGTGAAGTGAAAACCGGCCGTGACCAGGCGGGAGAAGGGCTAAACTTACTTGAAGACAACCGGAAGACAGACTCGACCAGTGGGATACGGCCTCGGGGAAGTATAAGAGGTCCGTGAATTGTTAACTAAGCTGGAGAGAAGAGAAGAAAGAGGGGGGGGGAAAGAGTTACCAAAAACACAGAGGGCAGGAAGGAAAGACAGGGGACAGAGGGCGAGACTTACTTAATTGGGGGCGAGGAACCCAGTCAATTGGTAATCTAAGGGAAAAGGGGAAAAAAGGGTCAAATTCCTGGTCGAGTCGGAATCGGGTAGTGGAAAAGGTCGGAGGTGACAGAGGTACTCACGGTTGGAAGGCGAATGAATCAGCCCCAGGGAATCCGTGGCGTGTCAAGGGCCGGCGTGAATCAGGCAGAAGTTGAAGTGAGAGAAGCCCGGAGGGGAGGAAATGCTCGGCGCGTACAGGTCACGTGAAGGACAGTGAGCGAATCACGAAGGAAGGTGGGTATGGAAACTAGAGCGCGTCCGAAGTGAAGCCGGAAGTGAGTACGGTGACTAGATACAAAGGAGGGTAGTCATGACAACTAGAACGCGTCCAGAGTGAGCCGAAAGTGAGGACGGCGGTATCTAAGGGAAGAATAGCGCGATCGAGTCCGGAGGGGGCAGGGTAGCAAATCACAGCAGAAGGTTGGTCAGGACAATTAGCACGCGTCCAGTGCACAAGCGGAAGCGTGACAAGAAAGGGAAAGGAAGGGGGAGAGAGAGGGAAAAAAAGGGGGGGCATGGTCCTGCCAAAAATTAAAAATAGGAATGGGGACTAACATGATTAATGCAATAATAGAAAACAATACCCATCTTATTCATACAAAAAATAAAACCACAAACCATCAGAAGGTACAATTTGGTAATGCAGACTATTAGCAGAATCAATGCAGCAAGAAATGGAGAGAGAAGGGGGGTATGGGAGAGAAGGAAGGAAAAGGAGGAATTGGACGAGGAATGGGCAATTATGGGTGGCAACTCAAGAGATGACACAGCTGGTTAAATGTATGAGATAGACAGAGTAAGCAGTAGGCAGCACAGATACAGTTATGCAAGTGTGGAATTCCATTCGTCAAGAGAATTCAGGCCCTGCTCAATGGTATTAAAGCGAGCAATCCAACGGCATTCGCATCTGTTCAGAAGTCTTTGAATATCTCCGCCTCTTATTGGTATGGACGGTTTGTCAATTACCAGCCAGGTGAAGTCGGACTCATTGTGATTTTTATCTTTAAAATGGGAGACCAAGGGTGCTGGTAGGATCCCACATCTGATGCGGCTACGATGCTGTAGGATGCGGTCCTTAACCATCTGGGTCGTTTGTCCGATGTAAAGTTTGTCACAGGGGCACTTTATAAGGTAGATAACGTTTTGAGACCTACAATTGGTAAAGGAATGTAGGTCAAATTTCACCCCATTATGTTCAAAAGTTTTGGTGTTGGTAGTGGAGGAGCATGCTGCGCACCTTTGGCATTTGTAGTGACCCAACACCGGAGGTAGCTTCCATGAACTCCGAATTGACTCTGACATAGCCGGTGTTTGAGGCCAAGTGATAGCATGTACCAGATGGTCAGCTATGTTCTTTCCTCTGCGATAAGAAAATAGAAGGGGTTCATTGAAGATGGTAAGACGAGCTAGAATGTTCCAGTGTGATTTGATAATCCTGGATAGTTTATTGCTGGAGGGTGAGAAAGCGGAGACAAATGGGATCCGGCTGTTCGATCTTTTTTCTTTGGGGGTAAGCAAAGTATCACGATGGTTATACCATGCTCGTTTCCGTGCCCTAGTGACCAGTTTTTTGGGGTAGCCACGGGCCACGAGTTTGGAGGTTAATACTTCGGCCTCCCTGAAGAAATCCCTGCGCCATTTGTAATTACGTCGAATCCGTAAGAATTGGCCAAATGGAAGACCATCACGGAGACCGCGTGGATGGTGGCTGGAATAGAGGAGTAAGGTATTACGCTCCGTAGGTTTCCTGTACAGTGATGTTCCAATTTTACCATCTTCAACCCGTAAAGTGAGGTCTAGGAATGGGAGGTTATCTTCCTTTGGATCAACTGTAAACTTCAGATGTTGTTGGCAATTGTGTAGCCAGTCAACGAATTGTGATAGAGAAATCCTGTCACCTGTCCAGATGAGCAAGATGTCATCTATATAGCGACGCCAGAATGTGATGTTATTTCTGAAGGGGTTAAGGTCGGTAAGGATCAGTGTGCTTTCAAGGTGATGGACGTACAGGATGGCAAAATTCGGAGCAAAACATGCGCCCATAGAGACTCCTTTGATCTGTAAATAATAAGTGTCTTTATACAAGAAGTAGTTCTCTAGAGCAATTTCCAGAAGAGCCATCACGAAGTCAGTAGGTATCCTTGTGGGGGAAGGACGAGTGTTGAGGATAGTTCTTATAACTTCGAGCCCTTCTCTGTGGTGTATATTGGTGTAGAGGGACTCAATGTCCATACCCACCATCAAGTTAGTACCCGATATGAAAGGAGTGTCTTCGATAAGGTTAATCAAATCCATGCTGTCTCGGACAAAAGTGTCAGTCATGGGCACGAATTCTTTGAGGATGCTGTCAACGTATTTGCCAATGGGCTCCAGAATGGAACCACATCCAGATACTATAGGTCTGCCAGGGGGATTTTGTTGATTTTTATGTATCTTTGGTAAGACAGAGTACTGGAGTGCGTGGATTACTATTGTTAAGAAACAAGGCCTCCTTATCAGAGATGATATTGTCCAATTTGGCCTGGTCAGTAAGGGTAAGTATTTTTGAGCTTATACCCGGTAGAGGGTCAGAAGGAAGAGCGCGGTAATGTTCCACGTTTTTAAGTTGACAAAGTATTTCCATGTCCTATTTGGTTTGGTCTTGTATGACAATACCTCCCCCTTTGTCGGCGGGCTTAATAATTAAATCCTTGTTCTTACTAAGGTATTGAAGGGCCTGTTTTTCTGACAAGGATAGGTTGTAAGGGACAAATTCATGTTGTCGTTGAATATTCTTCATCTCAAGTAAAATCCTTCTCTCAAAAGTGAGAACTTCGGGGGGCATCAATACTGATGGAGGATTGAAGGTAGATGGCAAATGAAAAAGAGAGCGTGTGTTTTGTTCACGTGAGGGTCTCTCAGAGAAGAATTGTTTAAGTCTGATTCTTCTGAAGAATTGTAATAAATTCTCCTGGATCTCAAAGAAATTGCTTCTGTCTGTGGGTACAAACGAAAGTCCTTTGCTGAGGAGGTTAATCTCGTAGGGGGTAAGGTCATGTTGAGAGAGATTGAAAATGGGGAGTGTCGTTGAAGAGTCGGTTGGATTTAGTTCGGTCCCCATTGGTAGAACTTCCTTCTGGTTTGGCGTTCTCCGGAGTATTGATACTGGTGGTTGCCTCTCGAACGACCCCTGCCCCTTCCTCGGCTTGACTCTAAAAAACCGGCTGGAAGTAAGGGTAGTGGTCTAGGTGGTTGAGTTCTTTGAGGTCGTGAGGTACTAGGACCTTCTCCTGGGCTGGAATCCTCAGCTGATGTATTGGAAGAGTCAGAAAAGGACACTTGTTGGTGATTACGATAGCGGCCCCAGTTCTTTAGTTGTTTGGGAGGTTGGTATGGTGTGTCGTAAAAGTCGTCCTTCAAATATGGATACGTTTGTTCGTTATTGTAATAGCGAATGTCTCTTTGAATCTTGTTTATCTTCTTATTTTTTTCAAAGGTGTCAAAAGTGGAGATGGTGGCGTTTATTTTATCAAGAAGGTTTTTGGCATCTGTAATGTGTTATCTTCGAGGACGAATTTCTCTAGTTCAGCAATTTCAGCTAACTCCTTACGGCTGTATCGATACCCAGGACCATCCAATGTCTGGAACAGGTGGTGGCCAGATGACTGAAGCCGGCCCTAAATTTAGGGTCCTGTGTGAAGATAGCCGGGACGTTGCGGATTTGTAGGCCTAATGGAATGACATTAGATTTTAGATACTCCGTCAGCATACGAGCATGTAGATCAGTACGGATCTGCTTCTTTTTGAGTCTTTCAAGTCTATCAAGTAAAATTCGTGATTCAGTAGCTCCAGAGGGAGCAGAACTGTTGGAAGAAGAGAGGAGAGAGGGTCCAGAAAGGATTCTTTGTATATATTCGTCTAAGTAATTTGGGGTCTCCCTGGAAACCATGCTGTGAGAATTTTTTTTCAAACACAGATAATGCCTGAAATAATCAAGCAAGTATAACAAGAAAGTCCCAGAGGGGGACGACCTCTCGCAACAGGCAGTTGCTCAAAGTAGACGATATCAGACCACAGGAGGTAGCCCATAAACCACAGTGAGACTGGGGCTGTACATTATATCAAACAACGTCTCAATGTGGGATTCATTGTGAGGACAAATTATGCAAAAGCAAACCATTAAATAGAGAACTTATTAGAGGAATAAATCCACATAGGAAAGGCACAGGGAGACGGAAAGTGTAGAGATACATATATTTAAGAATACTCAACACATGATGGACATATTACGTCATATGTACAGATCATATGGACAAGAAGCACTGCGTGACATTTACTGGCAATATAACCAACAAAATACTGTGCACAAGTGCTCGTGAAAATTGGAACGGCGCAAGTGACACATGAAGTGGTATATACAGAGGTGAACAAGGGGGCGCAACAGAGAGAACAATGGTACATTAAATGTGGCAAATTTTGGGCATCCAAACAATTAATGTTAGAGGTTTACAAGGAACAATAGATCGAATGCCCGTGGCCAAAAGGGCGCCAAAAATAACGCTGTTGAAGTCGACGGCGTTTCGGCCTGTAGAGATCTAGGCCATCATCAGGACTGGTTACATACACTTGGGGCAGTGCTAGGGGTAAGAGAGAGACATATCTGAGGAAGAAACTCAATTGGAATGGACCAGTAGAAGGAAGAAAGGAAAAGCGTGCAACGACGTGGTTGCGAGTGACTATGAGCGGCGGTTGGCGACCAAGCCGTCGACTTCAACAGCGTTATTTTTGGCGCCCTTTTGGCCACGGGCATATAAGTTCTCTATTTAATGGTTTGCTTTTGCATAATTTGTCCTCACAATGAATCCCACATTGAGACATTGTTGGATATAATGTACAGCCCCAGTCTCACTGTGGTTTATGGGCTACCTCCTGTGGTCTGATATTGTCTAACTGTTAGGTATACAGCAGATCAAAACAGAGGTCTATCATTCAGAAACAGATGGAACGATACAACGCCACGAGGAAACGTACCCTTAAGAAATTGTTGGAACTACAAAAAAGACAATGTGTTTTGATGTTGCTGATCTCTCCATTTGTCATGAAATGTAAAGAACAGAAAAGGACAGGGTTCTCGCCCTTCGAATTAGTGTTCAGAAGGAAACCGTGAAACTTGCTCAATATGGCCAATGAGACCTGGAGGCAAGAGAAAGATTAATCTAAACATATATTAGAATACGTGTGCCAGTTAAAAATCAAGCTGAGGCAGATCAGAGAGCTAGTCAGTTATAACATCGAAAGAAGTCAACAAGCCCAAAAGGAGTTATACTATGAAATAAAAAGCACAACTCAGACAGTTTTCTCGAGTTCTCCAGGTAATTAGGTAGTGCTTGTATTACCCTCAATTAAAAAACTGTTAAGCTAATGACAAGGCACCTTTAACATTCCTGACAGAGTAACCACTGTGATATATAGATTGGAGATCAACCATGTGAAAAAGGAAACACAAATATATCGCCTAAACCTGTTAAAAAAATGGGAGGGACCCCTACCTACTGTAAATGGAGTAAGAACCACAGAGATAGAGGACTTACACCGTATTGATCCGGAATTAAGTTTAGACCAAAAACAAGAGCTTCAGGGAGGATTAAAACATTACCCTGGAATATTTTAATTAATTACCGGGTGCACGCATGTAATACAACATACGATGCTGACAAAACCGGGAAAAACAACCCGATTGAAGCTATACAAACTTCCAGAGGCCTGGTGTTTTTGTCATAGAAGAGGAAAAACAAAATAAGTTACAACTAGGAGTGATAAAGCTAGCCCTAAGTGAAGCAATGCACAAGTGGTGCTTGTTCCAAATGGGTTGGTGCGTTTTTGTATAGATTTCAGAGAGGTCAATAAAATATCTAAGTTCAACACCCATCCTATCCTTCGAGTTGACAAGATGATTGAAAGACTGAGAGAAGCATAATACATCAGAACCTATGTAAAGGGTACAGGCAAATCCCACTCAACCCAAAAGACAAGGGAAAACGGCCTTCTCGACTCCTGGAGGTCTTTATCAGTTCACAGTGTTACCCTTTGGGTTGCACGGAGCCCCAGCCATGTTGTAAAGCATGAAGAATAAATGTCTTAGAAAACATGAGAAATATGCAGCTGCCTATATAGATGATATTGTAATCCATAACATATCCTAGGAGAACATTTAAATCAATAAGGAGCAGTACTAGAAACTCTCCAAGACGCTGGATTATGGTCAAGCCCAAAAAAAAAAAAAAAGAAGTAATTCGGAAGCCTAATAAGTCCAATATCTGGGGGCACTTGTAAGGGAGTAGTAGTATCCGGGCCCAAAAGGAAAAAATAGCAGCTATAACAGCCCTAAATGGTTTTTCCCTGAGAGCGCAATTATGCGCAAGTCGAAAAGGAAGCTTTAGCCATAAAATGGGCAACTGAAAGTCTCCACTATTAATGTGATGGAAGAGAAGTTGATTTATACACCGAACGTGCCCCATTGGAGTGGATGCCCAAAACTAAATGCAATAACCCTTGAGTACTGCACTGGTTCCTGGTCCTACATCCTTTTCGATTTACCACCTATGACAGGAAAGGTAAGGAACTGATAAATGCAGATTATCCCTGGAACATATTTCTTACTAGGAAGAAAATAAGCGAAGTGAGATGTGAGTGGGCAGGGGATAACAGCAAATACCTACCTTTACAGACTCCTGACATAGTGAAAGTCTGGGCTGAACATCATTTGAAAAGGGAAAGATAACGAGAAAAAAGGGGCAGAGACTAGGCCAACACCGATAGAAGAGTCGAAAGAGAGAAAGGACGAAGAAAGCGAGACAAGGGAAAGGTGGAGGCAGAGAGGGGAAACAAAAGTAATAAAGGACTACCACTTGCAGGAGGAAGAGGGCAGAGATTTAAGGAGAAAAGAGACAGAGGACGCCATGGAGGAGTGGAAGGAGAACGGCAAGGCAGCGGCACGAAAGGCACCGGGAGGAACTGAAGGCCTGCCCAGTAAGGAGCATCCAGAACGACCATGGGGGAGCAAGGAAGCTGGAGAGGAGACCGGTTCATTAGAACACCTGGGAAGCATGGAGACAAAGCAGCAGAGGACAAGGCTGAAGCAAACGAGACAGGGGGAGAGGAGGAGGACTGGTTGAAAGACTGGTGGATGGCGCCAGCAATCATAAGGCAGCCGGCTATAACACAGGAGATTTGTGGCTGACCGGGTGAACATTGGTTAACCCAGTGCAGGGAAAAAGGAGGGAGGATGGAGGTGGTGGAGCCTATTCTCTTACCTTTTTTGTTTGGTGGTTTATTTTCACTCTCTTGTTGACCTACCTCACTTTGAGAATAACTCCACAATTTAAATTTGCACCAAGGGATGATTGTGTCCCAAGGAAGACATGATACCCTATTAAGAGAGAACAGCCAACCAATAGAGAGAGGGTTGCAGGATGTTAAGGAGGTGGCAATGGTATGGACATACCATCTCATATCTAAAGCATGCTCACAAAGCGGTGGCAGGATATAAAGATAACCAGGACCAGAACCATACGTTTCTGAGAGAGATACAGGAGTTATTATACAGATATACTTTCCTGGTTTTTTTGTGGTTTCGTTATCGGAGGGTGCTGGTGGCATTGTCCCGGCAGACTGGAAAGGCAGAAGAAGGACCCTATTGAACACCATTTTAACTTTCAAGTGGCTTGATTGAAGTCATTGATTCTTGCACACTGGGGAAGTTTTGCCTTACAATTTTATTTTTGAGACTGTTTTTTTTTCTTCCTGCCATTAAAGCAAGCCATCATTCGACGATCTGAAAAGCCTCTGTAGTCTTATTTCTGTCTATCCCTCCACAGTGATCTAAGAAAAGCATGAGCTTACATCGCTTTAGATTTTATTGGTCATATGAATTCACAGGGAGATGGAGAGTGGTTTGTTGTCGTTTTGGTTGTCGATGGGAGGAAGTGGAGTTTGAGTGTGACCTGACAAAGGACTCCACAATATGGGCTTTAAAGAAAATACTAATGACAGATGGGATTCGTTATTATTTTGGTCATGATCTTATAGACTTCAATTAACCTCACATGAGATGCAAAACTTTGAGAGGAAGTAGTAAAAATCTCATTATATGATCCACAGTCCACTAGGATTGTTGAGGGGGCTAAGAGGTCAAGCAGAGACACAACATGAGGATGTCAACTGAGGAAATGGTGTAATGTGGGCAACCACACAACTTGCCGTGTTTTCCCAGGGAAGAAAACTTTAAATTGTATGAGAAGAGAGGAAAGTACTACAATGGTTCCAAGGTATTTGGTAACAGGAGGAAAAGAAAAGGAGAGGAAGAACGGAGATATGAAGAGTATGGATAAAGATTAAGTGTGGATACTTGTGGAAGCAAAGGTTAAAAGCAAAGATTACCTTCGGAATGATGCATGCTGGCCTTTCTAATTATGCCAACCTGTGTGCAGTGAAGGACGCTCAAGGAATCTATGCAGTTTTGAGTGGTGGGTAGCAGTGGAACAGGAAAATAGCAATGTAAAAGAGAAGAGTTGAAGTTGAAAGCCTGGTGGACGTCAAGTCGAAGTAAATAATGCACTGAAGAATGGGGAAATTATAGCCCAATTCTGCTTATTGATGATGCCGAGTTGGTTGTTAGAGAGGCAGAGGGAGTGTGGTGAGTGGAAGAAGACTAGTGCGTGCTGGGGTTGTGAGGAAAGTGATGGAGGTTTAATTCAGGAATGGTTGGGTAGTCTCAGAAAACCTGTTAAGTGGGAGGTTAGGTAAGCCTTATTCACTTTTGACAGCCTCTGTGCCCTGGACACGGTTTCCTTTCTTGCCAAGGGGGTATGTACGAATTATTGTTAAGATTTGTTATGCACCAGCTGCACTGTCAAATTCTGGGTGGCACAGAGCCTCAGTGCTTCCTCCAGAGTGCTACTTTCAAATGTTTCTATAGAAGGAAAGGGGATGATGTGCAGTGCAACATTAAGCTATTGGACAGTACTCTCTTCAGCAGCATCTTAAGGGCTATGTTAGGACATAGCCCATGCCATGTGGTTCTGTCTTTGTATATACTTCTTAACTTTAGTTTAATAATCTTGAATTTTTGTTTGTGTAAAAGCCTCTAAATAAATAATTATGTTGGTATCGCCGAGAATACAGATGGACTTGTTTGTTCTATTCAATTAAGGTTATGAGAGTCTTGAGAGTCGGCATGAGCAAGGGAAAGGCTTTCAGGACACATACAACTGTGCTGTATTACTGTTTCAGTGCAAGGAGAAATTACTTTTTTGTGTAGTTTGGTGGTAATGATTTTCCTAAAGATCAAGAATTGTGTGTTCAAAGGCTGCAATAAAAAGAAATTGCCAAAGAAGAAAAACGTAACTTGCGTGTAACAGATGTTTTTCAACCTGTAGTGCTGTAAATTAACCTGCTGTGCACATTCCTGCAATTTGATGTTGGCCACAGCGCATTAAAAGTTATTTTATCATGAAGAAGGAATCTGTCTTTCCCCTGAAACCCAAC
The DNA here is from genome assembly GCF_964204655.1 of Triturus cristatus. Lineage (NCBI taxonomy): Eukaryota > Metazoa > Chordata > Amphibia > Caudata > Salamandridae > Triturus > Triturus cristatus. The sequence goes on from NC_140589.1 coordinate 1,401,107,665, forward strand.
AAAGAACCAGGACACAGATTCCACCTCAGACTGTGCTTTCCCCCACACAATAAGTATGCATGTGTTGAAATAAAGGATTAAAATAGTTGTGTGCTGGAGATAAACATGAAAGTAAAATGTTCACATAAAGAAGACCATGTTCACATGTATTAACTTTAGCCTGCTTCCAGGGAGGTTGCTAGGTGACATGTGAATCTGCAGCATTACAGACTGCAAACCGATTACTAATGGTAAGTAATATTTTCAATTTGCTCCATGCATCGCTGTAGTTTACATGATGTACACAGACCAAATAACAGTACTATGATCCCTAAAGTGGTGGCTGTGATCAGAAGTGGAAGACACATGGAACACCGATTGAAGGACAGCTTGCCCGGTGTGAATGTCCAAACAATAGTGTTTAGTAAATGTGTGGATGGATGTCAAGGTATCAGCTTTACAAATATTTGCAAGTGGAATATTATCCAAGAACACAATTGTGGATCTTTTTTTTGCTAGTGAAATATGCTCTTGGAATTTCATGCAGTGTGCTTTTTGTGTAACATAGCTGAATGCATCTGACAATTCATCCTGCCAGGCTTGCCTTCTATATAAGATTGCCAAGATGTGTTATGCAAAAGCAACAAAGAGTTTTTTGGTTTCCTAAAGAACAAATTACTTACTCCTCAGTAAAGCTCTTTTTTGGTGGATACTTCTAACCACAGATTCCTCATCTTTAAAATATCACCAGGTGCCAGACTAGGTCTGGAAGATTTAGAACCGCATTCCTCCAGCATAAGGATAGGAATGAGTTATGCGGCTCCTTACTGACTCTGCTCCGCCCTGGATGTGACGAATGGAATCGTATATAAGTGCCACCTCTGTGATCAGAAGTAATTTTCTTTCTTGACTTGGTCTTCGCACTCGGATGCGGAAACCAACAATATTCAGAGGTAACAGTGTGAAGGTCCCAGAACTGGGACCTTTGTAGACTGGAAAAGTGACCATACCACATACCTGGGGCGTGGGAGGACAGCGAGGAACCAGCAGTTAGATACGGTATCCACCAGGAAGAGCGTTACCAAAGGTAAGTAACTTATTCTTCTGGTGAATACTGTGAACCACAGACTCCTCAACTTTAGAATAGATACAAAACCAGAATCTCCCATGGTAGTGGGTCAGTAGAATGACTCACTAAAAAGACCTGTAGGACCAAACCGGTGAAATGCCCTTCTCTAAGATCTGGCAGTCAAGGCAGTAGCACTTTGTGAATGTGTACGCATGTGCAACCTGACAGATATCAAGAGCAGGCTCTCCTTGTGGCTGTGGCAGCAACCCTGGGTAAATGGGCTCCCAGTCTTTCTGGAGGCAGCTTATTGGGTCATGTACAGCAGACCTTTATGCAGAGGACTATCCACTGCGACTAAGTCCTTTTCTGTTCTATGTAGTCTTTCTTTGCTGCAGAGCACCCCACACAAAGATTATCATCCAACCAATGGTATTTGGTGCAAATACGGACCGCTTATGGTCCAGCCGTTGGGAGTCCCTCCTCTTCCGAGGGGTGAGGCGGGGCAAAGAACGTTGGGAGGGTGATGGAGTGTCTAAAGTGAAAATGAGTCAAGACTTTTGGCAAAAAAGGCCAACCTGGGCCAAAACATCTGTTTATCTGGGTAAAAGGTAGTGTAAGGTGGCTGCACTGAGCAAGCTTGGAGCTCACTGATGTGACGAGCAGAAATGATCACTACAAACTTAAGTCTTCAGAGATGTAGGTGGCAGCTGTAAAATGCCACATGTGTGAAACCATTTATAAATCGTATCACAGCCAATGATTTAAACCAGGGTGGTAGGTCCGGCAAACATCAACAGAGTCAACAGATAACCTTTAATGGTGCCCACTGCAAGTCCTTACTGGCCGTGAGATAAAATAAACAACAGCCTAGCTTGACAGCTTGGCTTGTTTCGGGTCCGTATTAAGAGTCCCACACCAGGCCATAAACTTGTCCCAGGGCCTGGCGTGGAAAGACTTTATAGAGGGATGATGGGCAGCAAGGATGAAGTGTACAACTTTGGGGAGAAGAATAAACGCAGTCAACTGCCACTGATGAATCTCCGTGCTTTGAGATGGAAATTACGCAGGTTTGAATGCAGGACCCTGGCCTGCTGCTGCGACAGGGGATCCTCCTGAAAAGGTTGTTAGATTAGATCACAGATGCTCATGCCCAGATGTTCCAGGTGCCACACTTTCCTGGCTCAATCTGGGGCCACAAGGAGGACTTGGGCCCAGTGGTTTCCTGGTCATGTTCAGGGCTTTGGGCAGGAGAGGCAGCTATGTAAAGGCGTATAGGAGTCTCGTGCTCCACTTTAGGCGGAATGTATCCCTGAGAGAGAGCCTTCGTCGAGAGAAATAACATGAGAGAGAATGGGGGTAAACAGGGTTGAACCACTGATTTAGAATGAAGGAAGAGCTACCAGGCATAAAAAACTCTTTAATGATAGACATGAGAGGAGCTGAATTTGGGGAAACGGGCGCAAGGAAAATTGGAATGACAGGCCTGAAGCAGAGGGGGTACTAGAGAAAAAAAGTATAGCAACAGCTGGCATGGAAGGGACGGAAAAACGTTCACAGTGTTGAGAAGCAGTTTGCTGAATTCTCTGCAGCCTTTTATACCTAAAAAGAGAATGTGACATATGGGAGCAGGAAATAAAGGCACCTTGATGGATTGGTTACAAGAAGATACAATCATTGCTGTCTCCATCTTTATTTGGATAAAAAGGCGTATGTGCATCTAGGGAAAGGTTTATGAGGCCTTTTCAGGTGAAAAGACAACACCTAGAGCACTCTCCAGAAGGCAGTTGGCCCAAAATGTGCAGAGATACCACCCTGACCCCAAAAGAGGGCAGGCGCACCACGAAATGTCGAACTGCTGCAGCCCAGTGCAGCCCTCTGAGCAAGGCAGGGGAGCACAGGCCCCAGCCCCTGCAACACAAGACTGCAGGCAGGCAGCATAGCTCAAATTTCTTCTGAAATGGCCTCCTCGAATGTAAACATACATTGTTTAGGAAAGGCATGTTCGTCTTGGGGTGGTCAGAAACCGGGGCTGAGAAAAAAAAAAAAAAAAGAAAAAAAAGGTCCCAAAATGCAATTTCCCCATTAATTTTCCCAAAAATGACTGAACGTAATTACACCAAATCTGCAATTGAGCACCCGAAGAACTTCTGAGCCTCATGGCAGGAAAAACAATCAAAGAAGTAGTCTGTGTCCTGGTGCATGATGGACTTCAGGGGAGAGTCAGGTCAATACCAAATGTCTTCTCTTAAGAAAAAAACTTTAAATCTTACAAGCCCAATACTATGCGGCAGTAGTGTGCACAGCATATGCTCAACAGCTTCACCTGTTGTACATACATATACACAAATATATACACACACACATTATATATATATATATATATATATATATATATATATATATATATATATATATATATATATATATATATCTCACAAAGAAAACTAACCTGGTGAGAAAGTCTGTCAATATTCATAGGGAGTGGAACTCCTTGTTGGTCACTGTGGCGGGGATGGATTTAAAAGAATACACATTTCTTAACAGACCATAGAGACAAAAGACCAGGTGGCAACGGCAGCCTTGCTTTAATTAAAGCACAGAGTCACAGCATTGTAAACACCCCTTCAGGACATCAAGGAGTTAAGTGAAGGCCCCTGAATTTATACAGTACTATCATGAAAGGGATTGGGAAGAGAGAGTCACAAGCATATGTCACTAAAATACTAAAATAAATAATCTAGAAAGTTGTTAACCCAAAATGGCCTATCCCTCGTTTAACAAATTCTAAAGTGGGGAGGTCAAAATGAACTTTTGCAAGCTCTGTTATTTACAAAACGGTATCAAAACGTACAAATGGTTCAATTAAACAGGTTTCTGTAAAACAAAGCAAGTCTCCCCCGCACACAAACAAAGTTCATCAAATGTATAAACTGCAATTTGCATACAGGTGAAACTTCTTAAAACATTTGGTGTCCAATGAGAGTAAAAAATTTACAAAAAAGCAAAGCAACTTCCTGTTTTAGTTATTTTAAGTCCTTTTAAAGAAATAACAATAGCAAATTCAGAGGAAATTACCAAACAAGAATCTTTGGTAACCAAAGGTTTGCAGCTGTTGATATTTCAAGTGAGAAAGCATTAATATTCTCATTTCAGTTTTTAAAAGAGTCAGCAAACCTCGAGCTAAATGAACTCTTAAGAGTGAAAGACTCTGCCAAATTCTCTGTAGTGCAAGATCTTGGATTTAAAAAAAAAAAGTTTCTTACAAACTTTAGAAAGCATAAATCTGATCTTCTGGCAGCATATTGCGCCTCTCTTTCCCTTTTTCTGGCGTCCATTGCATTCTGTTTGCAGATTTGCCTTGCATTATTTGAATAGTTCTTCGGAATGTCTGGGTTCAAATCCAGGGAGCCATTTCATTTGGAGAAGCATAAGCCCTGAAGACCCAAGCATACTTAGAAACAAGCCGAGTCACTGTATCACGCTGCCCAGCAGCTGGCCGCAAATAGTGCTGTAGGGTTACCCCGCCCCCATGCTAGCTCTGACCTCTACAACCCAGTGAGCTTCTTGAAAATAGTACCATCACAAAATGTGTGCCACTGTTCATGTCTGTTGCGTTACATGTGCCTAAGCAATATCACCTTTCCCCAGCACGCGCAAGCTTGAAGGTCTAGCACATTCACCACTGCTACTAGTTCTAGCGAGCTAGGATTCTTTTCCCACCGAGCAGTATTTGAGGAGCGCTCCCAGCTTCGTATATGTACCTGGAGGAGTAGGCACGAGCACCCTATGTCACAGTGGCATTAGCCACATTTTCCGACACATTTCCCACTTTCGCCATACTCTGCAATCTCTGAAAAACCCAGCCAGTAATCCCAGTACCTGCAAGATAATCTCGCTGTAAACTATGTTAGAATTTCTTGGGTCACCCCATTTACAGCAAGTCCTGCCTAGGACAACTGAAGTGGTCTGGAAACGCCCTCCTGGTCAACTCACACAGCTAAAGTCAACGCCACTGCTGACAGCAGTGGTCTGTGCAGTCTGAACGTTCCCTACGTTTTTCTTGGATCGACTGAATATTCCTTCTTACTTGCCATTTCAAGCCAAAACCAAAACATGCTAGTTCTCTTTTTAGCTTTCCTCTGCTGATGGGCTAAAACAGTTCTCGAACGTATCCCCTCTCATCATTGCTGCCAGAAGGTCTCTGCTAACTGGCGTGCCAGTATCCACCTCGTCAGCATCAAACGAGTCATTGCTATCCAGGTCTGCGGAGCACTGCCCGCCAAGCAAAGAGCCCTTCCTATTCTGCAGGTTCCGTAGGGCTCCGCCATCCATAGCATCAGTGGCCTCTCCATCCCCCTCACAAATGACAGTCATAGGGCTGCTCTGAATTCTGTTACGCACGTTGTATTTGCTGCTGGCGGCGAGAGGCGGTGTTCGGGACCGGCCGTACCTGGTGCTGGAAAGGGACATGCTCCTTGGCATTAGGCCCTCGTTTTTGGCCCACTCCTCCTGGGCCCTCTTGTTCATGCTTGGGGATCCCAATGTTGGGCTTTCGGGAAAATCTGACGAACTCTCCGAGCGGGAGCGCTGAAATCTTGGGTCCGTGTTTTTCAGCATCTCTGCTGCCGACATGCGCGAACTGTACTCGGTCCTGCTCCCTTTTTTTAAAAGCAAAGCTTTGAAGTTGTCACTGCTGGTGGCAGTCTTACGGAGACTTCTATGGATGGATCCAGTCTGTTTGAAGGCCATATTTGGGCCGGCGCCTGTGGGTGTGACTGGAGGGGATGGAGAATGGTTTCTGGAGCGATCGTCATCAGAATCTTTGCGTCCAAGAACTTTTCTTTTGGATCTAGGCATAAAGAAAATGTAAAATTTAAGTTTTGTTGATAATGGCATGAGAACAGCCTGCATACACCTCAAGCAGGACAGGCAAGCAAGCCAGATAGACATGCTCTTCAACAAACATCATTCCCGAATGAATCTAGGACTCCTCATTCACTAACACACTATCACTTAAATCTTTTGCAAAATACACTGGTCGATTTTTAGGTCTGGCTAAAGAGCTGCACTATTACAGAGCAAAAACATGTTGTAAATAATAATGTCACAAAAGCAGAGTACACAGCTGCATTTTCGTCCCACTTGAGGTGTACCTCTTTCTTAAGAAAAAAGTGATCTTTCAAAGAGGAAGCAAACAATGATAAGAGGGCCTCTATCACCTGTGGGGGCAAGGTTTGCCTGTAACTGTAACTATATTCACTGCATGTGATGGACCAAGAATACATCTGCTGAAAGGTTTGCAAGAAAGCACTTCTACAAATCATGACACAAAACTATAGAGATACCAACAACTCATAGTGCAGCAAGCAACTGTAGTGACTTTGGCACGTCCTCGGTCATTTCTCACACCATAAATGGGAAAGGCAAACAACACCATTCCCATCAGAGTAGACGCAACCTGTCCGACAAAGCTTTTCTTTTACAAATAACTACAAGACACTATTACCATACACAAACAAAACACGCCTTGGTGCTCTGTACACAAATGAATTCAAATCGAAATACATAAGGCTGCCAATATGTTGGCATTTGCTAGTAGGTTCCATCCCAACATTCAGGTTTGTCATAGCTGTAAGAGTCCACAGAAGGTCCAACTTTTCTTCTACGCGTACCCTTCCTCCTGACGGGAACTTGGATGTTGTTACACATACTGGTAAAGTTAGCCTCTGCCTTTAAATCTACTCCCCGCAGGGACTTTTGCACTCCTAAAGCCCGACTAAGTCTTGGGTGAGAACAGAAAATTCGCGGATATTTGGACGTGGCACTACAGAGGAAAATATACTGGGAATTCTCCTTCGGAATTAGCAATGTCCCCAGATGTAGGCATATTTTTCCACTAAAACCCACTTTTAACTTAGATTCATGCTCTTCTGTCCCCTCGCCTTCAGACTACTATGATGTTATCCCGGACTGCATGAGGTGATCTGAGCATTTCTCAACAGCAGAGGATGTTTCATCATACAAACAAACTCTGGAACATGGGTGGTCCCAGTGGCACCCAATTTCCTCCAACTCCAAACTCCACACGTCCATTGCTCCCAACGCTACCAGTTCTTGGCCTTGGTCATGCAAATCAAAAATATATAGCAATCACAGGTGGCCGGGTCATTTGGAGATCTAAGGAATAAGGACTAAAAGTTGTATTTAGTTCTAGAAGCAGCCTCCCCTCTTGTGGACCAATGGTAACATTCCCAAGAATTAAAAGTCCACATTAAATGTAAATAAATGTAAATGTGTATGTACTTGTATAGCGCACTGCCACCCCCAACGGGGGGTATCCTGGCGCTGTACTCATACCGCTGAGGAACCCTTCCTGGCCTTTCCCTGTGAAATGTCCACTCCTGGGCACCCCCATGGTGAAGCCAGGCCTCCCAGCGCTGCTGGGGCCGTTGTGGAGCTTAAGCAAGCTATTGCCCAGAGTTGCAGCGTGGGACCCATGATTAGAATAGGCACCGAGGCGAGAATTATCAGGTCCGTGGAAATTGAATCCAAGACCCGCCGTGGATGCATCAGGGTCTGCCGCTCTAACCATTGAGCCACACTTCTCCACTAACCATTGAGCCACACTTCTCCACAAGTGTGTGCCCCTGTGAGAGGAAGGGGTGTGACCACACTGTCTGCGTGTATGATACCAGCATCAGGGGACTCTGATTAACAGCTCTAGAAGAAACTTTCAGGCTGGTCACCAGGTGTGAGTCAAGCTAGAGCAGTATGCATTTTAGATTAAGTATACTGTCATTAGGTAGATACAGTGGTTAAGTAATGATTTCTAGACATAATTGTTTGAGCATTGCCTTGACAAAGGTATCGGATCTATCAAGCGCTCACATCTAGAGCATGATGCTTTCACAAAGGTAGTGGAGTTACACATGTGACTGCTCTGCATCTCAAACCCAGTGAAACGTGTCAATGCAAGGACACCGATGCCAGCTTGCCCTTAAATGCATGAACGTCTTTTGACGACAGAACAAATAAAGCTTTTAACTCCAGGATAATGAGAACACCTCCTGATGTTACATGTTGTGCAGTATGATGGTGCTTTACCCTGAATTAAAAGGGCTGGAGGCGATGGGACATATGAAAGCCCGGAACAAGAAGAAAACATGTATGTTCATATTTAACTTAGAAGACCACCACTTCAGCTGCAGATTAACTACATCTGATACAGCAATCTGTGATGATGGTGGGTCCACTTGTACCAGGTATTACTGAATAACATGCATCATTAGGAGAGCATTTGGTACACTGATCAATTCAAAGCCACTCAGTAATCACAGGGCCTTGTCAAGGGCACAAGATATCAGATGAAGGAAGGCGTCCCTCTGGATGGTCAAGGGATGTCTTACCTACTGACATCTCCACCAGAGTCTTTATGAAAGTCAATTTCTGAAATGGGATGGGAGTACCATGTGCCACATTTACTGCAACACAATATCTACGTAGGAAGCCCTTGAGGGATAAAATATGTCCTATTGTACATTCTGTAAGATATGCAACGCCGAATACACGGTCTCTTCCACCACTATAACAGAAAATTCAGGGAACGAAACTGAGCCGGAAGGAGAGGAATTTGCATTGATAATGGATTCTACTTGCAGTAAACCCGGAGGAAGTGAAAAAGAGCATCTTTCAGTATACTGCTCAATTGGTTAGCCCCAGTTGGAAGAGCTAATCACTTCTGAGGCAGAGTATATCACTTGAACAGTTACAGATCTAAAATAATCCATCCTTTTTTCCTTCAACAAAGTTCCATTAAATGCTCAGATCGCTTTTTCGTCTGACTTGCAAACCAATGGTCCATCAATTCCAAGAACTTCAGGCACTCGTGAGAAATCATGGAAAAGTGTAGATGGTGATCGGATGGAGATGGGACTGATCCCTACCCTAAAACTGACATGACCAAAGAGTCCTGCTGGTGCTTCCCCTGCCCAGCACGACTTGCATTTCCCATCAGCGACAAATATGTTCTTGCCTCTGAAGAGGGTGAAAAGGGGGCAAACTTTATCTACTTCATCAGAGAGGTTGCCGATCTTGAGATGAAGATGCTCTTGGGTGACTTTTGATATTTCAATCTGGAGAGCCGCTGAATACAATAAACCTTTACTATTTGTAGAGAAGACGTCCCATGCTGGGATGTGGTTAACAGCATTGCATGGTAATAACCACAAACAGGAACCTTACATTTATGGAGCTAGTTCATCACTGGTTCAAACCCTCAACAGTGATCAACAGAAAACACCCCTGCCATCACAGAGGGGATACATAATTAAATCTTACATTTGGTTGGTCAGATAGGAGGTGCAGAACCACACTGGAATCCTTACGGAGACTTCCAGTTCCATGGCTTGCACCCAGGGTGTAAATGCTATAGACCACCAGATCTGAAAGTAGTGAGGAAAAAAAAGGATAAACAGAAAATAAGGAAAAGGTGAAACGATATAGAAAGCCCCACTGAGCAAAGATTTTCCAACAGAAGAGCTGCCAAGTGTGTGCCCCTGTGAGAGGAAGGGGTGTGACCACACTGTCTGCGTGTATGATACCAGTATCAAGGGACTCTGATTAACAGTTATAGAAGAAACTTTCAGGCCGGTCACCAGGTGCGAGTCAAGCTAGAGCAGTATGCATTTTAGATTAATTATACTGTCACTGGCCTGTGGCAGGCCTAAAAAAACGTACCACATAACCCTGCCGCCCCGCCACTCTCTGAATCCTACAAGCCGAACTCTTTTTCCACAGGGGCACCTAAGGAGGCTGGACTTTTACACTGCTAAAGGCCTACATCCAAATCACCAACTGCACTCATTGACTGTCCGACTACTAACGAACAGGTTTTTGTTCGAACCCCTCTCAAAAAAAGTTGTGTCAAGAAAGGCTCTGAGCCTTCCGTTGCTGCTCCAGATTTTGAGCCACCCATCCAGTGGCTCAACAGAGGGCAGCTCGACTCGCCTGTCTATCCGAACGCAGCAGCGCTTGAGTTTTTCACCATACGTCTAGAAAAACAGAAGTCTACCCATTCCTGCCTCAATACTAAAATAATGAACTATTTTTACTCATGTCTGGTCCTGTATGCTATGGGGAGTCTTCCCATTCTTTCATCCAGTGGAGAGAATGTAAATTTGGTGTGAGTGCGCGCATGCGTACAGTGCGCTCGCAGGCGCAACAGAGGCTGTGAGGCAGAGTGCACTCTTCAACAGACCAGACACCGTAAGAACTACAGTCCGGTAGCAGTTCTTTAGAGGTCTTGTTTAGCAGAAGAACAGCTGGATTCAGGAGTACCTGACTGGTAAATAGTATTTAATATACTAGAGGACGTTTGCTTTTCCAGTACGTTTTACTCGCTCTTTTTAGTGGCGCCGATGTGACTCTCTCATATGTGCAACACCTAGTAGCGTGCCCCTGCTACTCAATATTGCAACCCTTCCACTTGTGTGTCAGGATGCACACGTACCAATGCATTTTACAGCTCTGGGATGTGATGAAAATACCTTAACAGTGGGAGGATAATGGTTGTGGATGGATACTGGGCCGGGGCTGATGAAACACGACTAGGCTTGTGATGGTGGTCTAAAGAAATATTTTTTTAAAATAACCAAAAATAAACTTGCAGTATAATCCTTGAAGCCGTTTTTGGATCCAACTAATTTAGCACAGAATAGGTAGTTGCTTGAAATGAAGGGGACAGAAAATGCACGAATTTCAGAGGCGAAGATCATCTGAAAGACCTTTAAGCATTTAGAAGCAAATTGTCGCAAATCATTTTTCAACCACACGGTGGCGCAAGCGACACACAATTCAAACGTTGCTTACATTTCCTCACTAGTTTGCCCTTTCCAGCTCGTTTCGGATGACCATTTTCGCAGACCCTAGGTGGTTTCATTCAATACCACAATCCACTCGGATGTAGCCTTTGCGCTCTTCATTTTAACTAATTTGAAAAACCCACCTTAATTATTTCAAAAGAAGCGTCGGGACTTGAAAAGCGATGTTCCGGTGACACGGGCCTACTTTTGTACCAAATCTAATGTATTTTTACATGCCAGCGTGATCATTGGAAAATCTTAAGCAACCCACCCCCACTTTTTAGAACAAACCTTTGCGACTCGCCTACCTTTTTCATGGACATGAAGCAGGGCTATTTTTTAATGTAATTAGGACATCGTGTGGTAGCGCACTGTAATTTACAGAAAGCATATTTTCTATTGAAATGGTCACTAACTTTGCAGTTTTACTGATATAACTATATAGCAGACAAATAATAATGCGTGAAAATCAAGTTTCTGTGAATATTGATCATTCGTGCCTTGGTTCGTTTTAATCCTGTTTAAATCTCTGTTTACAACATACTTCAGGATTACAAACAAGTGCCTAATTTTTGCTTTCCTAACTGCATTCACTTAATTTTAAGGTATTTATATGTTGCTGTGTATTGCAAAAGACATCCTACATTGTCGCATAATGGACTTTAAAACCTCCTCTGACTGTGTAGTCAAAGAAAGAAAAGTAAATACCAAACCTCAAGTTAAAAGAATAAAAGCAGCCTGACATTTGACCCCTGTCTTTGAATCACTGGCAAGCGTGACAAGTTTAGGACAGAATTTGAGGCATTCTTATTTATTGCCGACTTTCGAGGCCCAGCGAAAATCAGCTTGTGACCGACAGTTTGGGAAACACTGTGCTAGGCGCTTTGTGGGCCTCCGCTCCTGTGTAACAGAGGCCACTGAACACAAACTGAATCGACCCAGTGCCAAGGAGCAAAGAAACTTTACATTTCGCCAACTGTGCGCTGCCCCTCCCTGAACAAAGAGGGGGCTGAACACAAATTGTCAACAAGTGACTCTGGCGAAGCCATAATGACCAACACAATTAATCTTCTACTGCGTTGACGCCCAATCAGAAATTCTTCACTAAAAGCCAGAGCACAATAACAGCATTGAACAAGACACCAAACTCAACAAAACTTGCATCTTTACATTAACCCATCCCCAACCCTTAAATACTTGTATCGGTGATAATTAAAAATATCTCCACATTTTTGGGAGTGTCATTACCTAATATAGAGTTGACAAAGCCACCTTACTTCATACAATTTACATTAGTCTACTTCACCTCATTTACACATGATGCAAGTTAATTTCACCCAGACTATGGTGCAGAACAGATGCATGTTGGGAAGCTGCTGCTTCAAACTCAGGAACCCCCTTTGTAAACAAAGTACATTGTTGTAATGAAGACAGAAAAAATAAAGCCCACAGGGTGCCTACCTGTGGATAGCTGCAAACAGATCTTCAGTGGTCCTGGGTCTGTTCGGAGTGCTCACATCCTCCATCCCGTCGCGAAAAGTGCTGAATGAAAGTGACGGCGTCTTCTCTTCAGCTTCAAACACCTCAGCTGCACGTGGCAAAAAACAAAACAAAACAAAAAAACAAACAGTTCTAAGAGAAGTCTACGAGTGGACATGCACAAACTTCCTTCTCAATGTTTTCTACCCAAGTCCCATGAGGGCAGCAGAAACGAGAGGTTTTGTAACCGACCAAAATGGGCAGTGGGTATAAAAAGGCAAAAAAGGGTCTTACGCTCCACCTACAATACAAAACTATTCCCAGGTTTTAGAGCTTGTGTTTAGTTAGGAAACTAGAGTCATGTTTAAGGAAAGGCAGGCACTTGAGATGCAGGCAAGCAACATTTGAGCATTATTTTGTGTGTAGCTCTAGCAAAAATAAGAGGGAACAAAAACACTGGCTAATGATGCTTCCTCTGACAATTTTGTGCATATATTTCTTAAGATTTACGTGCTGCGTTTGTAAAAGCCCATCTACCCTGAAAATGTGTGTGGCGTTCATGCCGACATGATACATGCATGTGAAATCCCATCTATATGCCCGCTTTTGTTCATTATATTTTGCGACATAAGGATAGCATTGCAAATTTACCATGCTCGTCTTCTTGCGGCGGATATCCATCTGCAGTGGCGCTTCTCTCGACGATGCCATCTGAAGAACTGCCATCATCCGATAAGGTCAGCTCCTCCTCCTTGTCTTGGCTGTGAGTTACTTGCTCTGGTTGGAAAGCAGGAGGACTCATTGAGATCTTGGGATCCCCCATGTCCCAGGAAGCAGGACTAGCCGCTTCTGCATTGGGAATTACACTGGTGGAGTCGGTCTCATCGGAGCCGCAATCAGCTGTGAGCCCATCTTCCACCTCCTCCCAATGTGCAATAACGGAGTCTGATTTATCTGCGCTGGGCATGCTTCGCACATTTTCATGGACTTCTGTTTCCTCGCTGGCTGCCAAATCTAGCTGCGGAGGTGGCACGAGGAGAAACAGCTTGGGTTTCTTGGAGATAGGCGGTGGCTTCTTTCTGGGAGAATGATCGGGGCTCAAAGTCTTTTTTGGAGAGCCCGATTGTTCAGCTAGGTTTTTATTTAAAGAGTCATTTTCAGATTCACATATATGCATCGCTGAAAAGGCAGCCTCGACCTGCGGCTCTGGAAAGTCCAGCCTTGTAGAACTTTCAAGATCGCTGACCTTGTAATGTGGACCTGGATGGGAGCTTGGAAGATGCAAATGAACGACAGCAGCGCTTTGGGTCTCTGAATCGTCTTGCCCAGTTATGACCATGTGCTCTTCGGAAGCAGAGGGTTGCGAAGAGGACTTTAACGCAACAGTCGACTTCTCCTGCAATGCCGACTCGGATGCCAATTCTTCCAAGTGGTCTGGCTCGGGTGCTAAACCTTTCTTAACTGACCTCAACTGTACGTTTTGCAATGCCTGAGTGGTAACTAGGGGCTGAGAAAGCTCCTCAATTTTTGTTGCACGATTTGGTGATCTTCCAGAAGAGATTTCCTTGAGGGGTTGTTTAAAATTATTTGGCTGATGTTTCATGGCATCTTTAATGAGATTGGGATTCAAGGGTGGTGCAATGGGAGGCTTAAATGTAGGTGTCTGAGGCAGCCCCATGCTTGGGACTGCCAAGGAATTAGAAATTGTTGCATGTAGGTGAGGAAAGTCCTGAACTTCATCATGTGGCGAATCATAGGTCATTGCTTCTGGTGGTGGAGGGGGGGGAAAACTGGGCGATGATGGTGGAGGGACGAGAGCCAGCACCTCTACGAGGGGTGATGAAGGAGGAGGGGGGTCAGGGGTATGTGTCGGGGTAGGGGGAGATGTGATGTTCGCAGCACAAGTGGAGCTGTTCCCAGTAGGCTGAAGGGAGTCGGATGTATTTGAGGAAAGAGAGGTAGAAGATGAAGAAATGGAAACTGTTGAAACCAAGGAAGATTTTCTTTCAGGCACTTTTGGCTTTAGTTTGACTTTTCCATTTCCTGGAGACATGTTTCTCAGGAAAAGAGGCACAGGTGTAAGGGCTGTGGGTGTATTGGACTGGCTGGAGTAACCACTGGAGGGTGAGGTCACTCTGTGGGATTTCTCTGGGGAGGCGTTCTTTGGGTTGGCCGGTATACTGGGCACTTGCGGTACAGAAACCCCTGACTCGTAAGAGAACTGGCTGATGCTGCAGTCGTTGAGTGGCACAGTAGCGGTCATGGGGCGTGAGGCAGGAGACATTGTATGCTCCTCCTGATTTCCAGTATAGTTTATATAGTAACCCCACGGGTCCGCATACTCCGACTTGCTGCTACTCGACTCACTTTGTGACGGCGTGACAGGACAGATGGAGTACATATTCGGTGCTGTGGTCGAGAGTCCACTGCTGCTCGCACTGACTGTGCTCTGGCTTCGAGAACGCACTACCCAGGGGTCTTCATAATCGCTGCACGGACTCTGAGATGGAGAGCTGCTGTTTTTGTACTTGAGGTTCAACTGCAGCGATTGTTGCAAGGTAGCAATTAGATTTTCGTTCAGCACCTGCCCATTGGACTGGGTCTTCTTCTTTGGGGCTCTCCTGAGAGAATCAGTTCTGGAAGGCGGAAGGGGTGGTTTCTTTGACTTCTTCAAAGAAATGCTGCGCGTGAGCGATCGGTCACTGTAGCTCGACTTGTCGTCATTGTTTTGCTGCCCTTTCCCATCGCAAATCTTCCCCTGACCATTCCTCGTGTTCTCAAAACTGTTGCTTCTGCACTGTTTCTGCAGCCTCAGGCCAGAGTCTACATGCATGGTCGTGTAGTAGCCATCAGGGTCAAGTGAACACAAAGAACTGGAGTCTGCTCGCACCGAAGTGCCCTCGTAGCTGCTGATACTCATGTTGCTCGCTGGTGTGGAGTTTCCGGGGGTCCCTGTAGACAGTTTCTGTGAGGGAGTGCCACCATTAACATGAGGTTCATACACCCAGTTCTCTGTGCTGCTGATGCTGGTTTTTAACCCTCTGCCTTCTGAGTAACTGGATTCGCTCCGGTCATCGCTGTCGAGGGAGTTAGTCGGAAAAGTCAGATTGTTTCTGCCGCTGTAGGTCATGCTTTGGGATCTATTGATGGGACTCCCTGCAGCACGGAGGGAGCCGGCAGAACCAATCAGGGATGGCCTGAGCAAAGCATTGGAAGGAACAGTATTGGAAGTTTGGGAGTGGTGGTTTGAGCTGCTCTCGCTCCAGTTGCCACTGGAAGAATGATGATCCACCGCTCCCTTAATACGGTCAACACCTGGATGCTTTCCTGGTGCTAGCCGTGTGTAGGGAGAGGCCGAGGTTAGCTTACTGTCCAGCTGCCCCATGCTCATGGAGGTGTGAAGAGCAATCACCTCAGACGTGGAGGACAAGGTGGCGTTGGGGATGACGCACATGGAGTAGGCTGCATGCGGAGAAACCACGCATGCTGGGTTGGGAAGTTCATTATCTCGGCTTCTAACCTCCTGTGACTTGGGTCTTGGAAGGGTCCCGTTCCTGGGACTGTTTCTCATATGGACAACGCTGTCATCCACCTGCAGTTTGCTTATCTGGCAAGGCATGGTGCGGGCCGAGTCTTCTGTTAGGTACAGCGGGCTGGGCTTGTGATCCAATGATTGCAGGGATACCCGTGCGCCTGGCCTGGGTAGGCTATGGAAGTGCATGTCCCCATTGAAGCGTGGCGCAAACAGGACCCCAGCGGAGTCGCTCACAGTGGACATGTTCCCAGATGAACTTGACATGTGGGACATCTGAGCTGCAATGCCTTGCCCTTTCTGTGCTCGGATTCTTCTCACCGATGGTGGCACTACCTTCACTTCGTCGGTTTGGCAGCTGGTGTCCCGGGTTACCAGTCGCTGCGAAGGGGATCGGCACGATTCTAGCTTCCCCAGTGTAGCATAGTGATCCGGAATATATAGCGAGTGTCCTCTGAAGTCGCTCTGTCCGATGCCAGCTGCTGGGGGTAAATACAAAACCTCAATTAATGAAACAGCACAACAGCAAAGTCAAGTGTTCGCCAGTCCAGACTGAACACACACAACCCACTACCTAAAACTCAAGGTCCCTGAAGAGAATTTCATCCTTCCTCAATAATCCTACCAAAAGAGGCAGATAACACTCATGCACAAGGAACATACTGGCCTCCACCCCAATCTTTTAAACTCACCCAGACTTACGGCCCCTAAATGCAAGCACATTTTATCATCCATCCCACCCAGCAGCTCTTCGCTATCCTTCTTAGTAAACGCAAATCCTAATGGGTGAACTGACCTCTGACCGTCTAAACTGACTTGCTCTTATTTATTTTTGTATGTCAAATACAGAACCCTGGTGCTTCAACATTACACAAAATTGGCATGACGATTTAAGTGAGCCAGCTGTTGGTGTATCAATTTATTTAAGGTTCCACCAGATTGACTATGTGATGGAGAAAAACTGTTGGCGCCCAGGTTATATTTGTCTGCAAGAATGAAGGGGACATACCTGCTGGATTAACACTGCACACAAAGCTGCCTGAATAAAATAATGGCAAGTAAATGGCAAAAGATGGTGGGATCCCAGCCACAACTTTAAAGGCCAATGAAATGGAATGACAATGGGAAAAGGTGGTGACAAAACAACAAAATGAGAGAAGACAAGTGAAAAAAACAGTTTGGGGTACCCCAGAGTACAGTAGAGTAAACCTTTCCAAACTATCTATATCAGGGGTGTCCAACAGCGGAACATGAAGGCCAGATCCAAACCAGATTTCCGGGTTACTGAAACTGTAAATGGATTCCACTTAGATTCCGTATAGGTGAAAGTATTCCTTATGGACATGCTCGAAATCTGTCTGGGTTCCGGCTATCGGGACCAATGCTGGACACCCAAGATCTTGTACCACAAATGTAGGCAATACCTTTAGATATCATTAATGGACACACTTATTCCCAGACTTTTTATTTTTTTTTGTAATTTATTGATGTGACCTTTTTTTTATCATGGCCCTTTGTTATCTGTGCTGAAAAACCAAGCACCCTGACGTCACTGATGCTTTGACGAGAGTCGCAAAAATGGGAATAATTATGACTTGTATGGCTCTAAAACTTTTTCCCTCTCTATGAAACTACAAAAGTGCTAAAAATGTTAGTAAAAATAGCTGCAGCTGCTGTCCTTGGAAGTGAAGACACTGTTTGTGCCCATGGTCAGGGCCTCTGATTTAGCCCTCAGTTAGGAACTTTTTTTTTTTAAATATATACAAATAATCTCAGTCTGTCCTCGGTTGGGTCATATTAACGCAACAAAGTTTGAAAATATAATTTTCAAGAGGGCCAGAGTCCACACGTTATTTTCCAAGGCCCTCATGCAAGTATTTCATATCTACGGTGAAGCATGGCTCCCAATACCGCCCGACAGCGGCATTTCCTGACAATTATAAATATATCCCCAATCCAGCCTCCTACCACTTCAGTGTTCTTTCACTAGAACAGCCATGATACCCTCTGCTCAGGTGACTTCCTCCCCATCGTTCTCTGACTGCCACTGACACCCAGCACTAAATCTCTGAGACCCTAGAACATGGATGAGAAGCCCAACTAAAATACTGACAGACACCAAGGAGCTCAATTCGGCCCAAGGAGGACAGACCCAAAGGCTCCGCTTGAATAAGAACCAAGAACCTTGAATTGGGACAAACATCCAAAGCATGTCCAAATTACAGACATCCTTTAAAAAGAATAACAATACCTTGAATTATGTTACTATAGGGGTTCTACATATAGCATGATCAAGGTTTTCCTATGAAACTATTATTAATATCAAATAAGGAATACTAAATTCAGCTCAGCTGCCTCTATTCGGATACGTAATGTAGTCAAGCTAGAGACCACTTTCTTTTTCACCACCATCTTCTGCAGGATATCGACGAGTAGGACAGGACAGGACAGGAGGCACCATGAATGGTAAGCAGTTGTCTGGAAATCCCACAGGATCACACTGTGCATAGTTCATGAACGCAAGTGGGAGTAAGTGTGTTAGTTTGGTAGAGATGACCAGAAGAGAGTTAGTGGTGTAGTACAGTGCTGCTGAGCCGTACCTAGCTCCTTTTGTATGTTGTCGGGTACGCCAGTAATGGTCTTTCTCCTTTTGACTTTCTTCGGCCGTCTCACCACAGTGTCTGTGTAAACAAGAGACCGCCGAATGCTCGCCTGGCGGTCGAAATTCTCCCCTGGTGTAGAGTAGTGGAACAAGCAAAGCAACGTTACTTCCCAGCAGACTAACATCATGCACCATCTACCTCCGGACCAATGACGAGACAACAAGCAGGCATTAATGAATGATGTTAGTTGAACCCAACAGTGGGGATGGCAGAAACAAATACAGCACACTGTCCCGACAAGGCTTTGGGGGATTGATAATGTGATCTTGAGAATTAGGTTGGAGTGGTTAAGCAAGTGTAAGGCAAGCTTACCAAAACCCACCTTAAAACTTTGAAACTAGAGATACCTCTGATCCCAGAAAGGGACAGGTAATCAAATCGAAACATTACGGCGATGTGAGAGGGACACAAATTTGTTTTTGGCATTGGAAACCTCCGCGAAGTCCTGGCGCAGTAATTGACCGCTGTGTTTGGCAGCAGGCAATTGTAGATCTGCAGCCAGAGCAACACGGTGGAACAGGCAATCACAGGTTTATAGCTTCTTAAGACATGCAGCATCCCAACCAGGGTAAAGTGTCATGTAAGGGGTAACTCCCCATGGCAACATGACAACTGGCAAACAAAATAGAAGAAATCTTTAGTTTGGGAACATTCCTTCAACAAAATTTAAGTGGTAGTCCAAACTAAATATATGAAAGGCTTTGTATCCCAGGATACAAAGCAAGACACAGCAAGTGGCAAGTAATGTCTCAAGAGAACCCAGTGTATGCAGCGGTAGACACCTTTGATGAATAGCTTTTCACAAAATAATCTATTTTGGGACATTTTATCTTTCACGTGCTTGCTCCTCCTTACTGCCACTGACCACCACAAGGGGTGCCTCAAAAGATGGCATCTTCAAGACTTGACCTCACTTTAGGACAGGTGAAGATATGTCCCAACTACAGAATCATTCTGTCAGAGGACACATCTTTACAGTCTTTGCACTAATGTCTCTGATAAAGGTAGGACTGTCTTTCATCCTGACCAGAAATACTGTGACCTGGATGTGCTGGGTACCTTTAATAAACTTGCACTTTTTTTTTATTCTGAGAATTCTGCAAGCCATACCTAATGGTTTGTACACTTGAAGATAGAATCTTGCGGAGCCCACTGTCATTTGGTAGAGGCATGCCACTACGGACGTGCAGAAGGTACTTCCTCAAATCGCATGAAGAAAACATTTCAAAATTGACAGAGGATAACCCCCATATACTCTATTCAATTTGTCTGCTGCAACATCACTGGCTCTACTCAGTCTCCGGATTCCATCTACCTCTGTTCACCTGCATCTGCCGCACAGGTCTGCCTGTCTGCATGCGGTTTGCGGTTACTGTCCTTTCACTGCCCCACCTTGAGGAACTCCTTGGCCTACCCTGAACACCTGTTAACAACCCCTTCTGCCACAACCACACTTCTGCCGTGATAAGCTCACCCGGCTTAACCGGTCTACATCTGTGGCCTCCAGATGAAGACAATACACTAGATGTGGCCTCATTATTGACTAATACACTAGTAACCTTATTTTCTTCTGGTGGATAATCAACTTTTTGCCTCATCACATAGCTTGGAATCACTGTTGAGTAAGCAAGTTCCACACTGGCATTGATGTCCTGCTCAAGATCTAGTATCCCTCTTTTCCATCATCTTATACACCTCCTGCGGATACCAGCACCCCACGTGGACAGCACTGCTCTTTGGGGGTTCGCTGTCACTGCTGACTACAAATGTATGACATTTCATCTGGACTATCATCTCTTAGTCTTACTCTCATCTATAAACTGCAATGCCTTCCTTGCTGCCTTGGACACCAAAGACCACCAGCATCAATCACTGGGGAGACTTCCTCTGGACCCTACCTACCGGGTATGCTGCTGCAACAAGAGCTGTAAACCAAGGACCACCCATAATATGGTGCTAGGACAAAATACGTGTCAATCGGATGCAATTACAAGTGTTTCTAAGTTCTAAGGGCCAAGAACGGGGCTAGGGCAGAAGGAGCCTTGTGGAGACAGTGTGCTGGAAATAAATAGAAAATAAGCAATTGGCAAGTCTGAAAGATCATCACAGGTAAACTGAACACAGGCTTTTGGCCATTGAACAATTTGTGGATCCTTCACTTGCGGCCTTTCCACATGCTAAGGCCGATGCTTGCCCAACATCGGCATGAATGAATTATGAACGACAAGTGTGCAAGAGAGCTCAGAAACGTCTCTAGCTGCATGCAGGTGAGAATGAACAATGGTATAAGCACTGACCAACATTTTACCCATTACAGACCCCAGCTTTATATTCCACGTCACCACGGGCATTGTTTTGCGCTAGCCACTATTCTGTTTAATGAAGAAGACTTGATATAGGGTTCTTGTGCTCTTGACTTCCGTCAACCAAGCTATTCAGATCAGACTCTGCTAGAATTGACATCTGTTCCGAGCAGAGCCTCGTCTGAAACTGGACACACCTCACTTCCATCTCTGACAGAGCAGCATCCTGGAACAGCAGGAGAAAGCGTACTGCCAACTTTGAAAATGCTGAGGGCAACCCAGATGTATTTAAATTGATATCATCCCTCCTCCTTGAAAAATTTGATTATCAGTAGAGACGCATCAGTGGAGTGGTTGTGTTATTCTGGGGAAACCAAAGAAACCTTTGCTGGCAACAGCAAAGTCATGCTACTACCACTCTGTTTTTGCACCCGTTTCAAGTGGTTCAAGGGATTTAACACAAGGCGGGCCTGGCAGTAGGTTCAAGAGCGCAGAGGCACAGGCAATAAATCTGGAGTGGTAACTTCACTACAATCATCATAAATGTTTTACTATCCATCAGGGCAGACAGATAATAGACTGCAAGTGCTGTGGTGCTTCCTTGATATCTTCAAGCACACAATGGTGTCGGATGAAGCTCTCACAGAATTTGAACACACAGGAAGAATCTCACAGTGACGGAGCCAAACGGGTTTACTGAAAACTCTGTCACAGCTGCTGAGCACAAGGAGACAAGAGAATGCTCTGATTTAGCCATAAAGACAAACCTGATGGGGAAGCCATCCACAACTGCGTTCAATGGCGTCCAGAGGATGCTGGGCACGCAAGGTGGCACTTTTAAAGCTTCGTGTTCACCAGTGATAAAGGATAACAGGGTTCTTCACACTGGAAACCTCCTGGGCTTGACTACTACACCTACAGGGACCCTCATCCAAAGAGGTTTACTGACGCGTGCTCTTTTGTTTACATTATAGCCTGGCTCTGGAAATCTCAGTTTGTGTCCATTACCTCTTTTACTGGGGTATATTGTTCAAATAATTCTCCCTAATTGGAACAGAACTGTCTAGATTTTATTAAGGGTTTTGAGTGAATGTGGCAGTTTAATGCAGAGCAAAAAGGCCCAGCTGGAATGCACTGGTGGGCTTTGTGGTGGGCAACACTACATATCACTCTGGTGTGGCTTGGCTAAGATCACAGAAGTGGTCCTAGAGAAAAGAGGCGGAGTTAAGTTTCAGTATCACACAAAGAACCAATAAAGAAGTAGGATTCCTTCAAATACTGTAGCTGCTTCGGATATGCGAGCTTTCAGAATTAAATACTGAACACATCGGTTTCTCACTGGGCCGAGGAGGACAGGCAAGCATTGAAACAAACTCAGGTCATGCGATGGTGTTAATGTGTATGTATGTTTGCTATATGAATATGCAATCCAATCAGCCTTCCTGTGGAAGTATGTAGTGCTGCAAGATTCTCTCTTGAAGGTACTACAATTAACACAGACAACTGAAAGTATGGTTAAAAAATAAACATGACAACATTATTAGTATTCACAAATGCAAATGAGGCAGCCATTGCATTAGTCACAAATGAATCCACAATGTGAGCCATGCACCATCCAGCCAGTGGTGAGGTCCACTATATGTTGAGGGCTTATTCGTTATAGGCCTCACGTTACTTTAAATGGTTCACTTCCTCCACTGCAGGATTCCCCCAAAAAGTAACAACAAAAAGGGACTATAGAAAGCTTTCAACTTCTCCATTCGTATTCTAAAGAAACATGTAAATTGATTTGTTTCTATTCTTCCAAATCACTGTGTAGTATTACAGGCAACAAATGATTAAAAAAACAGAAATCAACCGACAGGATAAATGAAAAGTGGATTATGGAATCGTGAATCATACTTTGAGTTAGCAATATCCTTGTGGGGCGAGTTGCAGGATAAAACATGGAGGAATATGCAAAAGAAGAACTGCTTTTGCTCTAGGTCTCAATACATGGTTCACAAGGGACTGCCCACGTATCCAGATGGGTAATGAAAGCAACGATGCTAGGGGCACCAAGGCTCTTTCCCATTTCATACTCTTTCGGCTCATTTCCCATAGTAAGGTCTTTGAAAAGAAAATGAACTCTGCTGAAATGTATATGGCAGTAAGCTTGACTGGTAGTACCACAAGCTTAGCGCTACCTTTTGGGGCCCTGCCATCAATAAGGCCATATGCGGTAGGCATTACAACAAAAGAGCTTCACGTATGGGATTTATCGATGCCCCAATAGAATTACAATACACATGTCTATGAAATATGACCAAGCGGAAGGTAGTGCAATATTTTTTCTAATGGTTATGTCTAACTGATGTGACATCACAGAAATGGTCCATAACAAATTATCAAATGCAAGGGACTGGTCTTGTAATGCTTACTGTTGATTTAAGATATATATGCTCCCTCAAACACGCCACCTCAGTTCCCCTGGATCAAACCATATTCCTGAGCCCCTTAAGTATCTTTCGCTTCTGCCTCACAGGGCCACATACCAGTCACATTGATGGGGACCATATCGGTAAGGACTGCCTGTGCCTGCTGACGCATTTTCTCCTCTGGTGTCGGCAAGGGAAGCGACTTGGTCCAGTTGGTCTGGGTGTGAATGTCGGCAAGTTCATCAGGCACTGGAGTTTTCGGTCGACTGAAACCAATAAGTTTTTCCTCTTCTGCGGAAGAAACCGAGCTCTAAAAAGGGGGATAAAGCATGAAGAAAGCATGTAAGTAAACATAATTCCAGCACCATGAAAAATGCAGACAGATGGCACGTGGGAGCTGGTGACGAGGTTTTAATCTAGCAAAAAAAAAAGCAGGGAGATTAAAAATAAATGGTGGGCAAGGAGATAAGCTAACTCGGCAAAGCACAACTGCTATGCTATGTATGTTGTAACGAAGGCAAATGACGTGCAACGGGCAATACTTTGTTTCTGTGGCTGCGGGTGACGGCCTTTAGAGAGGACTCCTGTACTAGGAGACACCACAGAAAAAAGCAATACATATGCTGAGGGTCTATTGCTGTTTGTCCGACCAGACAAGGGCTCATGTAGAACTTACACTGGTGAGTAAAGTGTATGGGCCTCAATGTGGACTGTACCATCCACTCCATATCGAGCAAATTCTCTCACTCAAGCCAATATGCTGTCTCAAAGAGACAAGCATCAAAAGTGTCCACACTCAGAAAAATGCATATACAGGAGACAGAAAGACCCAACGTAACCACTTATAGGAACTTTGAGGATAGAGTAAACGATGTATCGTACAGATATTCTTTTAAAACATTACCACAGAATGGAAGTCGCGATGGAATAAATCATTAGAGAGGCGTTTTACACTCGGATTAACCTAACAGAACTATAGCTGTGCCAGAAACTCAGGCTTTATTCAAGAAGCCAAGAATAAAGTTGGATATGTTATCTGATGCTTAATTAGTGCCTGGTGCCAATTTGCTGACCAGGCTTTCAGGTAAGAGAAGAGCATCATAATTTATATGTTCTGGACAACCAGATGTTAGGACAGACTTCCAAGAGGGGAATCGATGTTACTAAAATGACCCTTGGACACAGATGTGGCTTGGAGACCTGCACTGGCAGGAACATTGCAGTGACTTTTAGCACAGAACTATAGAAGCACTGCTGGCAGGGTCCAGGCTGCACACCATGGAGTCAACGCAAGCTCAATTCCTTCTCACGACGTACGGTCAAGCAGCCCAAATATTTTCCATATTCAAAGATCTTCACTCCGGTGAAGAGGAGACCACATATTTTTAGTAGCTGGCGCACAAATTTGGAATTCATTGCCCCTACGTAATAAGGATACACATACTTGTAACCTTCAGGAACGATCTTAAGACAGTCCTTTGCAGTAACTAATTAGATTTCAGCTTTCTTATAACATCCCTGTGTCGCTGGGGCTATGTTTTTTTGTGGCACTTATGGAAGGTATTTTACATTATTTAAAACAGATTCTTGCCCTTGGAGACAATGACTTTAATAATGTTCACGGACAAGCAAAATAAACTAAAACAAATGAAAACAATAAAATATTACAAGACTGGTACGAATGCTTTGAAAGGATTTAAGATCAGACCAGACTGGCTTACATGGACAATCTATTATTCATACGCCCACTCACAGGTCTCAGACTGCTCATTGTGTGGAGAGAAAACAGGGGTTACTTAGGTTGTCAATGGCCTTTATAAGTTTCCCCACTGTCTACGACTATCAGACACATTAACAATTTAAGATTACCTGGTTTCCTCAGTGGAGATGTTTAAGTTTCATCTTTGGTAGGAAGGGAGCATGGAGTGTGTTTTACTACGGCAGTTTTCACCTACAAATGTGGGGTAGTTTGCAAATGGATGCAAAGGTCCAGGATTTCAAGGTCTATTCGAAAAGTAGTTGAAATTCCAATTATCTGCCTGTTCATTACAGTAGGTTCCAAGAACTGAATGAACGAAGCTACCACATGGTCGTGAAATGAAAGAGGGGCCTCTGCACCATCAGGGTTTAGTATAGGGCCCTCAGTTAATTCTCAAACCCTTTCTTGGCTTAAAGGTTGCTGGAAAAATGTGGAATTTAAACATTTCTGTGTTTTCCAGTAGCTTTTAGCTGTGGTGGGAGTCAGCGACTAATTTTAAAGCAGGTTGTCAATGTATGTCTGCAGCCATGCAACTTAATATTTGGCCAGCAGAATCAGCCTGTTTGTTGGACAAGAGTTCTTTTGCATGCTTGATGCTATTGCGGATGTTGTCTAGATATTTATATTAAACACTGAATTTAAATAGAGGATTGAGATCCCATCTTCTGAGTCGTGCTTTTGAAACCTGAACAAAAACTTTCAGACTTGGAGATCAGTCTTGTGGATGATCATGTACAGTCAGTCGTAGTATCCAAGACCAGTTCCAGTGCTTCCAGAATAGCGGTGTTATCTGCTTCTTGATCGTAAGCTGAATTTGTTGTTGAGGATTTTGCTAGAGTAGAGTTCTGCAAACATGCAATAATTTTCTCTGCAACCTATGCAAAGTTTTTTTAATTTTATGGGTGTTTTTGCTGAGCTTACAAATTTGTTTTTTCGGGAAAAACATCACGCAAAAGTCGGTTGTGCAAAGCAGTTATACCCACAAGCAGGAGAATTCTTTAGCATATAGGTAAAGTTCTTTGGTAAAAACTTTCCTGACATACAAAGAGGGAGGAGACTTATGGAATCATTACGTGTTCCAATAAGATGTTCACATAGCTCACTTTTGATTATATTCTGGCCTACAGGAATTTGTTTCATATTCCATTGATTCATTCATATAAAGGTATACAATACATATTCACCTCTGAATGGTGGTCAGGCAATTGCCAAACCACTGCCAGTCGTCAGTGGCCCGATCCTGAGAAATTGCTGCACAAAGAGGACAGTCGGTCTTGATAAATCTCCCGACTATACCACTTCAAACAGGATCCACTGCAAATGTAAATCTAGCTTGGTCCTTCCTCAACTATAACAGTCCAACTTGACCTCCAGGCCAGGCCTCTTGTAGACGGGAACACGAGGAAACACAGCCCGAGTTCAGACTTGTTTGGTCTCACCTGTGAGGTGCAGCAAACACCTTTGGCATGGTGAGCACAGGACCCACATTTGGCCCTACATCACTTTTAGGGTACCTCACTTTGAAAAACACAACTATGATCGATGGAATGCTTGAATTAATCCCAGCCACAGGTAATTAGTAGGGGCACATTCCAGTCCATTGTTATTTTGCCCCTATTCTACTCTAGACAAGGACCTGCAATATGCAGATCACACCTGGTCCTCTCCCAATAGAAACAGTCTAAACAGAACTGCAAGACCTCGGAACATCCCACAGATAAGTGGTGTTGATACAGAAATACTCTGAGTTCACCTGTGCACGATCGCATGGCTCAGGCCGAGCACTGTCCCCTAGTGCCCCACACTGTTTCACAGACACCTTAACAATCCAGGAGGACCAGTCAAATAAAGTAGATAAAGACATCAGGACCAGTGCTGCCTTCGACAGTTTTGCAAATGGACACTAGTTCAGATGTGCTCTTACGAGCATGGTCTTCGTTAAGGATATTAACAGTAGAGCATATCTGAGATAGGGAAGGTATGGAAGCATGGACCAGTGGATTAAAAAATAAATCAAGGGAATATGTGGCGGAAATCATGTTGCTGACTAACATAGTTTCCTCAAATGACTTGGGCTTAAAGCAGTAAGAGAAGAATGGCCAAGCAGGTCACTGATATCAGAACCAGGTCAATGGAGACAGTGAGTGGATAGGAGGATGGTGCATATTTTAGTTGCTTTGGCGTGGTGACTGGCAGTGTCCTATATAATAGATAGATGACAGCAAAGTGGCCCTAAGATCGGATCAAGGAGAACTGCAGCAATGCTAAGAAGGTGGCGGCATGCATTTGACCAAACATGGAATGGCACTTGTTTTGTAGGAATGCCAGATGAAACTGCTTTAGGGCCACAACCTACCAGCAAAGGAGAAAGAAAAGGCATTTCTTTGGTAGATAAAACTATGAAAAGGCTAAGTGGGAGACTGGAAGCATGACTGAATTGCTTTTCCAGCAAGAACATTTAAGGAACAATCACAGGGATAAGGCGAAATAAGGGCGTAATGCGCCAGAAAGGAAACGGCGGATCAACGTCCGGGATGCACTGTGATGTGACAGGTTCCAGCCCCCGAGCACTGCGATCAAAGCGAGAGAGCACGCTGCCTGACACACGAGATTGCATTGATTGAAACAAAGCTGCTTCACCCCCAGGGATATTGCAATCGCTATCCATGATACCACATGCGACTCCTGCACAATACACACCCACAAACAATACACGCGCAAACAATACAGACACACACAATACAAAGACTAGCGATAGCATCAGAGTCCAATTCATGGCGCACTGCTCTTCGGCTATATAACGCATCTGCCATTCTAGACGCACATGGATACGTTAAGTCCAGAACTGAACAATGTGTGAGCCAGTCACAACAGCATTCTAGTCTCCGGAGGACCAGAAACCAAAAATAATCACTCAACTGCCATCCAACTACTTGATAATGAGACTCCAGAGTTAAAGGTAATGTAAGCTTTACTCAAAACTCAAAAATGCAAATGAACAATGAGAACAGTGCAACTTTGTAGCCATTTGATTTTTAGGTCATAGAAATTCCAACAGACTGAAGGAGAAGCTCCTTGCTTCAAATGCCAGTGGTCACACGAGTCTAAGGTAAACAAGGTGCAGTTTTCCAAATACTTGGGATTGTGGGGCAGATCCAGAGAAACAGCTCGCCTCCCTACTGGATGCCACTTTGCCAGCTTAATATCCTGGAGCTTAGAGCCAGCTAAGTTCCTGCGCACTTCTACCCTTCTCTGGGAGGCAATGACCCAGTCACATGGAAAGACTTGCACAGACGCTCAGTGTCGATACTGTGATTCAGGTGAGGAATATCGCAATGAACCACCCACTCCTACTCAAAACATATTTGTGAGCGGCAGGAGTTGTAAAAAGTTGTAGTATAAAGGAAACCTGTGGTCTACTCTACAAACGCACTTGAAGACAGAGGCAGGCTAAGAGTTTCGCACATCATGACTACATTAGGATTTTGATATAGAAGCTTCCAGCGGAGAGAGGTTTAATAGCACGTGTATCGCCCAGTTCACATTAAGGATCTTACCGCCTCTAGTTTTAAAGATTCTCTGCAATGCTACCAGACTAGCACCTCTGAAAAAAAAAAGACATCTTAGAACATGGTCACCCTTTCTCTTGCTAACAAAGGAACTTCCTCAAAATGGCCGCCTTTACTCTTACGAACTAAGCGACTTCCTCCTATGAGGTCAGAGCCTTGCCATGTCAATCAACAAGGAACACAATTCACCGATCAGCAATCTAAACAAACAAAAAAATGCAGTCACATGTATTCTGCTACTAATCAAGTACATGGTGATTGAGGCCTACTTTTCAATCCATCTAGTCTTACTGGAAAATCTAGGGAGTGAGTTTACTTTCAACAATAGCAGCACTGACCAGAACAGTGTGGAGGCAAAAACTGGGAAAAAACACCTGCAGTCCAAACATAATGTACACACAGCTTCAATGTAATGAAAAGTTACAGGCTGAAAGCCTCCCACAAATGGGGTCTTTCTGGCATCAGGAAGCTTCAAAGGGAAGACCTGAGATGCCTTTATGTCTGGAAGCTGGTGACAATAAGCCCCACTAACCTACTTTAGCCCTGGCCGGTTTAATGCTGTCAGAATCAATAAATGTCATCCTGAAACCGTACCGTAGCTCGCGTCGCAGCTGTCGGCCGGGGGCCTTTGGGGACTTGTGCAGTGTGACCAGTCACAGAGAGAATCCATTAGAAAAGTGCTCCTCTTCTTCATATTAATTGCCCAGACAAGCAGGCAACTGACAGTAATGCGGATAACGAAAAGAGCTGCTGTGGCCCAGCATATTGTAAACTGGCGCAGATCTTAACGCAGCGGAGGCGATGCTAAGCACTTTAGAGGCATCTGAGCCGGATTACAACAAAACACAGACTTTTTTTTTTTTTACATTTGGGCCCCACCTGTATTTACCATTAGTCACCCTACGGGATGCGGTAAGCCTCTCTTGTTTAGACGAAGCCTACTTTTTTATACAGATTGGGCGGAAGAGTATCTGGTAACTTGGAGGGCACGCACATAACAGGCTGTCTGGGAGAAATAGGGCACATTCAGAATCAGCCTACGAGTTAGTTGCTTAAATCTCGGTCTTCGTCACCTGGGTTTATCCCACTGAATTACACAGAATCACCTGGCCTGCCCGCTGCTGGAAAGTGAGTGGATATTAAAACGCACAGGAAAGGCCTTTTGCATACCACTGTGACAACAACAAAGAAAGCAAAAACCCAGTTCCAATCATAACGTACGGAGACTAGTTCCTCAAATGAACCAGTCATGCTACACTTCATCCCGCTAAACACCTCATCCGCTCAGAGCTAGCTTGCACACGCTAGTCATCAATATAGGAGTGGGGAGCATGGGCCTACATTGTATTTCTACAGTGATTTATACCGTACTATTTAAATCAAATGACAAAGGCGTAATGACCGGTAAAAGCTGTGTCAGCGTGAACTGGAAAAATGGTCAAATTAGAAAAAGAAAGCAAACAGAAAGAGCTAAGAGGCCCCACAAAAGCCAAGTACATTCGGCAGCTTCAAACTTTGCTTGAAGAACCTTCCAGAAGGTTTAAGAGATGATCATTCTGCTACAATGTTTAAATCTGGAAGGAGGCGGGATTTGCCAATTTTTCTTAGCTGGATAGCCATATCCAAACAGGATCACACTGCTGGGCTCCAACTGAAAAGAAGTTGTGAGCCAGAGACAAACTTGCTTACAAGTTAGGCCCCGGATCTTAAATAATCAGTCTGGTGGATAGGCAGCGAGTGGAGTGACTGCCTACATATGGAGAAGACGGGTCCCTTTGTAGCTTTTACTGAGTTTTGTAGAATCTGAACAAATTACAGTTTAGTTAAATCTTAACAAATTGCTACAGTTTTCACATATATATAAAAATTATTAGCTTTACTGCGCTGTTTATAATTTATCATACTGACGTCATTGTGAATCAAAAAAAAAACTGGGATTAGCTCATTTTCTGCATTTTTTATTTGCTGCAGTTTTTAGCGAGTATTTTAAAAATGAATGTGGAATTTCTTTGCAATTGAAGTTTAATGCACAATCTTGAGTTATAATCTCAATTGGGTATTTGGAGTACTGAAGTAATTGGAGTACTGAAGTGAAATAGGGCGACGGGCTGTGGACAGCCAGTCACAGTATTGTGCTTCTTTATTACAGCAGTTGATAAACTGCACGGAATTTAAATTGGCATCTGAATTAAGTTAGATATATATAATCCACATAAACCTGGACGTAAATATAACGTGAAGCATGTGTGCATCAGTCGTCATTAACACACATAATTCGTGAAGTATATTTGACTTTTTTTCAAGACTGCATCTATGGCTGTGTGTTGCACAAAAGAATATATTCAGGACTATTTTTATACATTTAAAGTGTCATGCAAGCATTTCTAAATATTGTTCTGAAATCAAAATGAGAAATAAGTGAGAAACTGACAATGTCTATGTTGCCAAGTAAAATCGACTCAAAATGCAATCCATCCTAAATTACAAAAATGTCTAAAAGCTAAGCATGACATCAGCATGTAAAGTTTCAATCTTTTGTAAACATGGTAACTACAAAACCTAAATGAGGCCCAGAGTCTTAGGCGACTGAAAATCAAGTCTTATTCGGCGACCAAAAATCTGGCTAAACCCTGCATTCTGTATGGCCTGAAGTCTCTGCATTTGGAAGGTCTGTGTATGGAGCTTATCTATAAACCAGTTTTTAACTGATTGACGCCCCAATAGTGTCCATCTGCAGAACTCTGCGGTCATTCTAAAAAATGGCAGCCACCGCAGAGACCCGGGGCAGGACTGATAGATCTTTTTAGGGATATGAATTAAACGCGGGGATGTCTCACCTGCAGGAAGTGAAGGCTAGGACAATACTGTAGAACATGGCGTTATTTCAGAAAATTCAATGTGCTCTTGGCTGCAGAGGGAGAAGCCCATTTTTCACTAAGAGCACACACCTTTATATCCCATCTATTCACTACAGAATAAGACATACGCTTTCAAAATATTCCTTAATAATACACTGGGCAGTCCAAGTAGCCATACGTCTCAAGTGTTGTTATATTTCATGGTGCCGTACTCATTGGACTTTTGGTCTACTCTTTCTCATATTGGCTTACCAGCTTTTAAAAAAACGCAACTAACAGCCAGAATTATTATCAATATCAGTGATGCATGTTTTATTTACCATGGATAGGTGGGAGGTTGAAACAGCACTACCTACACATTCTGAAAGCCTCAGATAGTCACTCCAGAGATCTCTGCATCATAGATTAACTGGCTGGACTTATTACCCGATACTATGCACCCCTGGGAGCTTCTCTGCACTTGTGGGATACATAAAAACAGAGAGAGCATATGCTCCAACTTCTACTTTCCCACTAGATCTGGGTTATTACCTTAAAGAATGCCCACGCCATACGAAATCAACAACAAGTCCCTGGTGACCCTTCTCCAAAAGCACTCCAAGAGCATTCACCAGGACCACACCCTAGCCACGCGTATGCCTTGCCTAGGAAACACTACATGCTTACGCTCTATCCAAGTGAATAGGCGTGCAGGGCGGGAGGACTTCACCTGCCTCAAAAGCAGAACATGCCCAGGGCCAATCAAAGTATGAGCCGGGGAGGTGGGAGGAGCTTGCCCAGCTTGGCTGTCATGGCCGTTATGGACTGTGTTCGCAAGGCAGTTTAAGAGGCGTTTCTCCACCCCTGAGGCGGTTCCCCAACCTGAGGCTTCAAAGCCAGAAGAGTGTTGCCTTTGTGCAGGATCTGATGCGGAGGTCTAGATGGAGTAGGAGTGTGGTTAGTAGTTTTTTTTTTGATTCTCTTGCTCTGTTAGGCATTGCGGTTACAGTGAAGTTATGCTGATGTGGGGCTCAGACGCAGAGCTGCACATGAGGAAGGAGGGCCGCCTCCATTGTATTGTATTGTATTGATTTTTGTATAGCGCGATTGCTGCCCAATGGGCGTCCATAGCACAAGGTGTACAGAAAGCTTGCATTAAAGGGTGAGGGAAGTATGACTCGCCTTAAGACAGCGAGTCTAGACTGTTACCACTACGTTAAGGAAGATTTGAGGCTAACACATCAGACTGGTACTGATCACCACACAGAGCTCACATAGGTTAGTGCTCAGCAACAGGCCGGAAAGCAGATGCAATGGACTAGAAGGGTCCAGGGATTGGAGTGGACTGCAGATGTGCTAAAGCTACCATGACATCAAGCTGAATGCGCGACAGCTGGATGGGCCCATTCGTGGGCTGGGTACCTGGAGGCTCCACGGAACCAAGTTACAGCAGGCACTAATGCAAGACTGAGCAAGGCAGCCTAAGAGGGTAGGCTGCAGGAGGAGAGAGAAGAAAAGAGGGTGAGGAAGAAAAAGTAAACACACCAGAACATACCACAGAGTCACAAGAGCATGCAGTATTAAGTATAGGCTGAACAATGGACATTATGCGCAACATCAGGCACTTTCACACATGATGTGTTGGACATCAAGAGCGCCCCATGCACGCAGGCCCATTCTGCGTTGAAGGTGCTCCTGCCTGCTGCTGAGTTCATAAAAGTGCTTTTAAGAAAGAAATTGCAATGAGACACTACTGTGACCTATCCTCTGTACTGTTCACAATGTCTAATGTTTGCTCTGTACTTCATGTGCACTTTTCTGCAGACTGCTATTGGTGTGTTTGCAGTGCTGAGTAAATTAAACACCATCAGCAAATGACAGAAAAAGTATGCAATTAAAAAGACATCTTTATTTTGTGGCCTCTGAGTGGTGAAATTGGCTAGTGGTAGAATTTCTAATTCAATGTATTAAAATGTTTTGAGTGCACTTCAAGTGAAAAGTTGTTCTGTGTGAGGAGGCAAGTGAGGTAATTGGTGCTGTGCTCAGTACTGCCCAGGCAGGGTAGCCCCCTAATTCCATATCATCATCGACAATGTATTTCAAGTTCTGTTTTTTTGCATGACACACAGTGGGAGGCAAATAAGTATAGAAGGCGACTAAAGCACGGCTACAGGGGTGGTGCACCGTAACATCTGTTCACTGTTGGAGAGTACTAGTGGAGCCATCACCTTTCCAGTTCTTCATTTCAACTGAGGGTAACCTGGATGGTGAAGCGTCAAGAGCGGTGTCCCTTGGGGTTGGGATACACAAGATGGTGCCCTTGTGGATGCAGGGTATACCTAGATGTAGGCTTTAAGCAGCTGCAAACCGCAGGGGAGAAAACAACTGTTCTAAAGGAGACCGCGTGAACGCCAAGGTGCGGATGCTGTGTCAGTGGACCATGAATCGCTTCTAAACGTCGGGCACTATTGTCCGACTGCTACATTCATCAACAACAAGACTATGGGAAGATGTTACTTTGAGCACAAGTTTGTGTTAAGGATTGGTAACATGAAAGTACTTTCTTTATATTTATCGGTTTACTTTCGTTTCCTGTTTGTGTTTTACAGATAAATGGGTTTCTCAGCTTCTCTGTTGTATCTAAAAAAATATATACATTATTTTGATGTTAGCGCCACAAAAGCAGGTGTAACTGAGATAAACGAGCATTTGTGTCGAAAAAAATTTTGGGTGGAGAAAATAATCCCGTTTTTTAGCACCTACAGTGAGTTCTCCGTACAAGGCATAGTGCAGGCATGCTAATTACAGTAAAATAGTCTTTGAGGTGTTTATGCGATTGCTTTGCTATCAGGCGGACGGTGTAGGGCGGACAGTTAGTCATGTACAGGAGGACTACCGAGGAATCACACTTGTAGACCTTCAACCACACTGACCATGGTCATAGGCAAATGTAGGCACGCACACGAAGCCACGGAGAGGGTGCGGCACTACACACTTCTGCAGCTAGTTCCACACCTATGAAGGCAGCACCGCCTTTTCTGGGTGCATGTCACCCTGCAGCCTAGTATGCATGCCTCGTGGTGTTCCTGTCCCTCTTTTCTGACTGCTTGCAGCAATTTAGCAAAATATTCACCTATCAGCTCCCGCTTTTGGGAACTAATTCCAAGCACTGTGTTTGCCACAATCACATGACCTACTTATGAGTGGCTTAAAGCCATCAGACACAGGGGTGTATGGAAGGGGAATTTTATAACTAATGAGGAGAAAATGGTATGAACTGAGGGAGGAGACCGTACGATGGAAGGTTGTGAGATGTCTGAAGCGGGCTTGGGATGTTGGGAAGAGTACTAGTTGTTGTTAACGTTGTCTTTCTGGGTGTCTGAACCTGCTGTTGAGGTGAACATTGTTAGTGGAGCTACAAACCATGGACTCATCCTTGCGGCACGTCAAAGAGGGCCCATGGGCCAGAAGATGCGAGTCACATATAGATAGCGTAAGAGAGCAGATTTGACTCAGCAAATAAATATTGCTGATGTGCACCTGAGTCCCCACTGTATTGCCGTCTACAGTAAACTGCGAGTCCATTCACAAAATT
The DNA here is from genome assembly GCF_964204655.1 of Triturus cristatus. Taxonomy (NCBI): domain Eukaryota; kingdom Metazoa; phylum Chordata; class Amphibia; order Caudata; family Salamandridae; genus Triturus; species Triturus cristatus. The sequence continues at coordinate 1,401,142,727 of NC_140589.1, forward strand.
CAAGTCCGCTTCTTGAGAAGATGCTAGTATCGAGAGAACAGAAGTGCTCTAGTCTGCTGGTCACTATTAACACTCACTGGAGGTGGAATTTCTAACAGAGATAAACCTAGTGTGAGAGAGCAAACAGAGCACTCGCTGCTAGAACAGGCCTATTAATTAGTAGGTAACTGTGGCCAGAGCTCCAACTTGGCTTTGCTAACTTTGGACAACATTTCAACTTTAGGGAGACTGCTATGCCACCCTGTAAACCACTGTGCTGTCAAGGAATAGACAGCACTGTATACAATGAAAGACCTATACAGAACAATCAACCTAGAAACAGTGACTCCCCACACTCGAGCTGACACACAGCATTAAGTACATCTGTGAACCAAGAGGACAACACTGTTCCAGAACCGGTTTAGAGACAGCGACAAGCACAACAACAAAGAGTTATAGGATACTCTAAAAAGAACCAATTATAAACAAAAATGAATGTAAACCAATATCTCGGGGCAGAGTATAAGGAGAATTGTAAATAATTAAAAAACAATTGTGAGTAATTAATTTTCCCCATGGTCTTGTACTAAAGCAGGTGTGAGCGAAAAAGAAGACATTTTATAGCTTAAACCTGGCATGTATGAGAGCATGTTTTGGATATAATAAAGTTTGACGGCTAAGCCTTCCAGCGGAAGTTGGTGGGTGGTGGGGCAGCCACATGGGCATCACCAGTGGGGGGCAGAGAGCTTGTTAAATCTTATTTTAAGGAGGCAAGTCAGACAGCACATGGAAGCAGCGGGGCTACGCTTGTGCCAGGTCCAAGACTGACACATCACTTTTAATGAGCAACAGACCATGAGATATTAAAGTTCTATACAACAACATTTTCGGGACAACCTTCTGCCCAAATCCACTGGCACAGCCAAAACTGCATTTGCAATAAATCATTCTTCTCATGTTCATCTTATCCATTATTCAAAACGTTAATTTTCCATGAATACTCCATGTATTCCCTTTTGGAATGGTTTAGATCTTCATGCAAGCGTTAAGCCATTTTACATATTTCTGATGTTCCTGCCGGGCCATCCGAACTTTGATGTTTATATTAAAGTTCTATCCCAAAAAGTGTGTGATAAGAAACGGGCGGTCAGGCTTAGTAGGAGTGGCTGGGCCCACAGGAGCACCACCACTGCTACAGGCACTAATTTAAAGCATATTCTTATTGCCGGACAGCCACTTTTATACTTCCGAGATTCGAGATAAATCGCAGAATAATATAATTTGAGGGGAGCCCCTGGAACTGGCAGAGACTGACAACTGCAGCTTGTGCCTGGATCCTGGGGTGAAAGCCATCGATCAATGGGCGGACCACGTGGGATGCGTAGGATCACACATGGACCCCCTATTCCAGACATCCCTGGGACTATGGTTCCCATATTTGTGCTGCTCGTTATAACTTGGAAAATAATAAATAAATAATATAGGAGCTTATAAAGCACATAGTTACTCCTATAGGAGTATCCTAGCGCTAAAGGTCAAAGATCCTAACGGAAATCTCAGCAGCACAAGAACAAATGACAAAGTAGAAAAAAACAAGTTTTCTAATTTTTCCAAAACAGGAGTTCTGTCTTGGAAGCCTGAACGTCCAATGGCAAATGCACTGAAATTTGAGTTTGCATCAAATTCTTGTTACTAGACAGGACTTTATATATGAACATATATTTTATTCTCCTAAATTAAGAAGAAAAAAGCTAAAAGACTTTCTTGAACTGCCATGTAGGGCAAAAAATAAGCAACACTGCTAGGTAAGAATATATAACGTTTCTTCGCATGCGTTTACTTCGCATGCCGTTACTACGCGGTCGTTAGTACGACCGCATTGTTAGTTAGCATACCTTTACTTCGCAATTCGGAACTACGAATTGCAGTAAGGGGGTGCTGGATGTTGGAATAGTATAATTTACTATTCCAACTCCAGTCTATGCGGACACTAGGGAAGGTGTTGGATTTTAAATCCAACACCTTCTCCCCCCTTACTGCAATTCGTAGTTCCGAATTGCGTAGTAAAGGTATGCTAACTAACAACGCGGTCGTACTAACGACCGCGTAGTAACGGCATGCGAAGAAACGCATGCTAAGTAAACGCCGCTTCCCCTAGGTAAACATCAATATCTTGGAAAAAAAAATGTGCTTCACTGTGACAATGCTTCTTGAGACATTTTCGGTCCCGTGAGTGTTGCCAGGGGCGGCAGACAGCTTGCTGGGTTGCCAAGAGCTGTGTGGGTGCAGGTCAGGGCAACAGCTCGCCATGCAGGAGACAGGCTGCAATTCCGCTAATGGGGAAATCCTGCAGACTTTAAGCTGTGCTGGTAAATCCTGAGGTAATTACAGCACATCCAACACCCCCACCATCTGTCCGATTACCACGACTTCCGCAACAGTCCCCAGCGTGACCAGGGGGAGGATGAGAAGGAGGCAACCAGCCTCAAAACCCTGTGCCCCAAAATACATCCTATTGAAACAAGCATTGGCAAAGGCAACATGACTCGCCTATGAGAGCTATTGGCTTTGGCGAAGATTTTTTTAACCATGCTGTTCAGCATGTTGTTTTTTTTGTTAGCCATGTACTCTCCCATCCCATCGTCTGTCCTAGTGTCCTTCTCTGCTGCCATTCCGCCCTCTGGGTTGCCTCGTGCCACAATGTGTTCCCTGTCTGTTGGAGGAGAGTGAGTAGGGGGTGAGGTAACAGGGAGCGAGGCCAGGAGATGAGGACGCGTGTATGGGGAGATGACAGGTGAGAGGGGATGGGGAGCACAGGAAAAACAATGGGAGGGTGGGAAGGGCTGAGGCAAGAACACAGACAACAGAGAATGGGCCGGAGAGGCTGGGGAAAGCACAAGAACGACGAAGGATGGGCCGGAGGGGTTGGGAAGCACACAGACAAGCAGGAGGGGCTGGGGGAAGAACACATATGAAGGAGGGCGAGTAGGAGAGTAATGGGGAAAATGGAGGCAGGAGAAGTACACAAGGAACACAGCTGGAAAACACATGAACTGAATGCTTAAATGAAAAGGAAAAAAATAGCGCCTGAAAAGAGGACTATTGGACTGACACAGTAACGCGCCCACGCACTTTGGGGTGGGGGGGGCAGAAACAGAAGAAGAGGAAGGAAAACCTACGGAAGATGACTAATTCTAAGAAAGCAAATGACAGTGGCAATGAAGGCAGCCAATGGCAACTAATGGGAGGCATCTAAGCTCAGTGTTAGGTAAAAACAAAGAAAGAATTCTCACCTGAGACCTAAAAATGTGCACTGTGTGACTATCACTCCCAAACATCGTATGAAAGGGGGGGGGGTCACACAAACACACTTCCTGCCATTATTCAGAAGGCTGATAAGCATTGGCAAAACCAAGAGGTCTCGGCTCCAAAAGGCAGAGCTAATAACTTTGCCAATGCTTCTTGCCTTCGTAGGCAAACACACACACATCAGCCTCGCAATGACTTTTCCATTAAACCAGCCACTGTGTATCTATCGTTGCAAAATGCAGCCATTCTTATTTACTGATCTAACATGGCAGCCAATTTATAGCTGTAAGTAAATGAGAAGTAAAATAAAGGAAAACAAAGAACACTCCAGTGCAAGCTCCTGAGCCCTCATAAAAAAGAAAGAAAGAAAACAGGGAGCAGGGGAGTAAAATGAAGCTCAAAGGGGCCCGGTAGTACTTTCCAGCTGCTGAGCGACCATTATTAAAAATGAAGAAGAAATTAAGTGGGAGAGAGAACAAGGAAAGGCATGCGTTTCCACCGAGTGCGGATACATAAAGAAAAATAGAGTCCTCTTAAAGCAGCATTTGAATAAAACTACTACTTCAATCAGAACACTGTGAAACTGAAAGGCCCCTGGGCAGGAAACACACAGGAAATCTGGAGGACAGCCACTGAATCTAGAGGAGAAACCAGGGATAGACTACCAAACCACCCAATCATGGGCAAGGGGCCGACCAAAGCGCACACAAGTATACGATACGCATTTGAAACAACAGGTCAGCCAACATACAGCCCAAGCTGCCAGTGGCCTGAACCAAATGACTTCTTCAGTTCCAACTAACACATCCCTCTTTTCAACACTTGGACATACCCTCTGTTTTCATCACAAAGTGGCGGTCACTGGTGGCCTTATGTTACCTGTGCTCAAAGCAAGCCCCCTAGTATCCAGGATCTCGCATACAGGACTCAGCCGTCTGCCTGCACGGCTACAAGTTCTCTTTCGCACAGCTGTCACCAGCAGCCACACACCACCAGGGCCCATCACAAGTCGCATGGCTGCTTTGCCAGACCTAAGAAAGATGGGGAGTCTCAAAGGGTTGGGGCTGATATGATGGAAGATATTTCCCCCCATGCAAGAGGTCTTAAAGAGAGTGTTTGTTTGAGTGCTCTCAGCTTCCCCCGCGGTCTCCAAACACTGATGTATGCCTTAGCTGGATTCTTTCTTGTAAGCTGATGCTGTGTAAAGATGCACAAGGCTTAAGAGTCCGTGACCTAGAACATAGCTGCCCAAGGCTTGAAGAAGATTAAACGGATTTTTAGGACATTCACATACAGTACGTTTACATGGAGTCACTGTAGATGCTGAACACCGACATAATCCATAGTTAACCTGAAAAATTGGCATGTACGCCGCTAAGGGCTAAAGTATACCAGATTAATGTAAACGTGCACTGGTAAAGGGCAGCTTATGAGACCAGATCACATGTGCTTTTCTTCATTCGCAACATAAACAAGCAAGTCTAGACACAACAAGCACAAGACAATTACAAAAAGCACATGACAATTACAAAAAAGTTAACAGAAAAACTGGTACAATCATCAATTCCAAAGGGGGCAAGAATAGATAAAGCATTTCCACGTTTGGCTTGAGATCACTTGAGGTTCTTCGATGTATAAACACATAACTGGGTTGGAATTCCAAATTTGTCAAGAGCCACATTAGAACGGTTTTGTCTGACTATGGCTGGCAAGTCACCTACCCTACTAGAAACAAGCAGGCAGGCAAAAGTCAAAAGAACTAGGGTATTGACACCAACTAAGCTCAATAATTGTTACCTATGATGTTTCTGGTGGTTGACTTGGCTTCCCCTATCTGTATACTATATAATTGCATTGAACCCAGGTATGTACCTTACACCTCAAATGGCCTGGATTCTATGGGGTTGCGAGAAGGTCTCAATTCAATTGTCAGGAGTTGCCTTGATCGAAAGAATCCTTCACAACACAAGACATATTATTGTTGTCACCAGAAAGGGGAAATTCGTGAAAGACAAAACCCATAGATTCAGACTCTCATATCCTCAAGTAGCGATCCCTCTTACAAAGCGCTCCATGCAAAGGGTACACAGAAAGGGGTGCTGCTTCCGTGCACCAGAAAGAGCGCTCTTCAGCAGCGCCTGCATTAGACACTAGGGCATTCGCTTACCGTGCGTTCCCGGTCTTCTTCATCTTCAATACGTCTTGTGCTGCTGGAGAAGGTAGGTCCCTGGGAGTAGTACTGCGAGCTGCGATAGCCGTCACGCCGCAGCTTGTCGCACTCTGCAAGGGGGAAAAGACAGGGAGAGGGTTAAATGAGCAGGATGTGAGTCCCCCATGGAAGCAGCATGCGTGGGCTCATCTTATGCACATCGATGTCAGATCGCAAGCAGAGCAGCAGAAGTACACACAGCGGACATGGCAGGAAAATGGTTTTTCAGGTTTATGAACGGATCCGTAGATTTACACGGTAACGACAAAAGGGTGGCAGATTCAGTGGTAATCAAACATGGCAAAGCACTGGGGGTGAGAAAGAGTAGCCGGTTGCTTGTGTGCATGTTAGGGCCCTTGTGCTTTTGGATTGTGCCACCATACCTCCAGCCACTAAGCTCTGGTTCTCCAACTCATCCCTTGCTGCACTAGAATGTAATACTCAAGACATTCTTCTACTGAACACCATTCTCTGGTGGCACCACATGCTGGTGGTTCAGAATTATACGCCAAGGACCCAGCAGAATGCTCAAACAAGCATTGGCAAAGCCAATAAGTCTGGCATTAACTGTCAGACTTTTGGCTGGCAAATGCTCGTTTTGTCTAGCCATAGTTTTTGTAAACGTTTATTAAGCTGCTGGGCCCTCCACAATATACAAAAATACATTATGGTCTCAAAAAGCACACCTCGCCATAGTAGTTCTTTGCACTCAGGGAACCATGCAGACGTGCCCCTTGTGAAAGAGCACAAAGCCGTCAGTAGCAGTGAAGTCAGCCAAAGTGTAGTGGGTGAAAAAAAAAAAAATATCGGAGTAACACAAAAACAAGCCAGCCTATATATATATATATATATATATATATATATATATATATATATATATATATATATATATATATATATATATATATATATATATATATATATATATATATATATATATATATATATATATATATATATATATATATATATATATATATATATATATATATATATATATATATATATATATATATATATATGAGAGAATGAGAGAGAGAGAGAGAGAGAGAGAGAGAGAGAGAGAATGAGAGAGAATGAGAGAGAGAGAGAGAGAGAATGAGAGAGAGAGAGAATGAGAGAGAGAGAGAATGAGAGAGAGAGAGAGAGAGAGAGAGAGAGAGAGAGAGAGAGAGAGAGAGAGAGAATTAATTTTAGTAAAACCAAGCATTTTTGGAGTTACACATAAAAAATAAATTGTCATGCAAAAAACTGTAGGTCCCTGGTGATTACCATCTCAAGTGATACACACTTTTTCTCAATGCCAACCCCATTTTCTTTTCTATCTTCAACGTTTTATAGACGGTCAAACTCTAAGCGCTATACCTAACAGTTCGGCTCCTGGTGTGTTAACTGCACTACATTACAACATAACATAGAACCCGAAAAGACATGTTGGTCTCTGCATATGAAGTTTATGAGGAGATGCAAAATTGGGAGGGAGGCGGGGGCACTATGGATTGGCACATTCTTCATACCAGTCTGGTATAGCTGGCATGACAGGCTCGCTAAGATCCTGTCCTAATCAGACCGTGTCTACTTCAAGGAAGTATGCATCGCCAGGGGCACATACAGATGGCACAATGAGATGGGCATGGGACTGGTGTCTAGGAATTCTGATGCAGGGCGCCAGATAAATTCAGGCAAGCAGGGGGGAAAACATCTTCAAACAACGGAAGGATTAGGAAGAGGGACGAAAAATAGTAAGACAAAAAGTCAAATGAAGCCAGCCTAGGAGGCTTTGATGTTCAGACTCCCATCCTTGCTACTGTTCTCTCGGCTTTTAATGTCTTTCTGCTCACCTACCTTTCATCTCATGTTTTCATACAGAGGCTCTGCCAAGGTGCCTCCCTGGAGCACACAATGAGAGAAAATCCTATGTTAACAGCCATCTCTTTCTGTGCTGTTTTGCTTTATTGAAACGAGTATTTGACTTCCAGATCAAAGCACAGAACTAACTCCAGCTGCTCGTTCATACCCACACGAAGCAGAGAGACAAAGTTCTAGGGAGCGCTCTAATCATTTTGAAAGCCCGTTTCCCCCTCGCATGCCTCTTTACGGAAGTGAGGAGCATGTTTTCTTCACTCCGGGAATCGCTAGAAGGCAAGTGGGCAGACAGCACGATCCTGTGCACTTCACCTAAGGTGAGGGCAGGCATGTGCGAGCAGGCTGGGTCTGTCGTCGCGAGCCTCTCATAACAGGAAGGAGCCGCAGTCCGCGTGCATGCTGGTTTCAGATCGGGGGTGGATAGTCAGTGGGAGGCCTCCTCCTGGATTTCAGGAGGAGCAGACAGCAAGCACTCCAAAGTGTACGGAGGGGCAGTTACTTCTGCCCCACCAGATTAACCCTGGGAAACCCAATAACGTTACCCTTGAAACGGTCCCGGAAAAATAAAACATCAATTCCTGCCATAAGCAGAGGGCAAAGGAGGTGATGGTGGAGCCCTACAGGCAATGCTCATTGTGCGGCTGATCTCCTCAGCACCATTGACCAACAAGGGTTGAGGATGGAAAATGGCCGCTGACCTCGAGGGAGTGTACAGCATAGTGAACAGCTGCAGTCTGCATTCCAGTGGCCTTCTGATCATAACAGAGCACAGCCGGTGCCAGGTCGGTGCAGAGGCGCCTGTGAAGTATGTTTTGCTGTTGTATTCAAATAAGAGAATTCAAGCCCAGTTCCGAGTGAGGATTCTGATTAGAAGTGGTGAATGGCTGAGATGTGCCGAAGCAAAACTATTAGACCATTCACCTGACTGACCATCGTCAATAAAGTAAAAGACGTAGATACAACTTGAATGGTCCACTCAGTGCAGAATAACACATTAAATATTGCATTCAAGGCAGTGTTGCGTCACAACCTACTTCAAAATCAGGTACACACTTCCCATCGACCTCAGTACAGTGGTGAAAGTACTGACCCAACCTCAGGTAAAGCGCTCCTTACATTAATTTGGAAACACATCTTACACATGCTGCAAGATGTTGGAACTAGGCCGCAAGCCACCCCCATTGCCAAAAAAAATGATGCTTCTACTGGGATGTGTGAAATAATGCTCAGTTACCGTCCTTGCAGAATACGCACAGGTACTTTTTACCCACAGTGCAATCTTCCAAGGTAAACCTTCATACAAAGCCAGAAATATCTACAAGGCAATTTCCAAAGCCCCCAAAAGACACTTAAGGCAGAAATGACTTCCTAAATCGTTTGTGGAAAACCAAAGCCCACAAATTACACCGAAGAGTCTCCCTGACTAATGGCTGCAGGTGATGTAAAGATGATTTCCGGCCTAGCAAGTTTTTGGGATGGAAGAGGCAGGACACAAAAAAACGGAACACATTATGCCGACATTTCATAAATTCAAAATGCTCTTCGGTAAGCTAGATTCTTTCAAATGAAAGGCTATTACAGACCCTATAGGTGTTCAAGTATTAATGGTAGGAGGCGCTCCTAGTTGCAGCACCAAAACAAATTACTGCAAAGCCCACCCCACATGGCAAATGCGTGCGCGTGCACTCTGAGGTGTTTTTGCCCTCTGGCAGCAAAACGATAGCGCTTGCGCGCGGACACACAAAGTTTTGGACAGCAGACCAGTGAGGCAGCTAGAAGCAAACTTCTGTGTGAAGATTTCGCCTGAAGCCAGTGCAGGATCACACACCTGGCTGAATTTATCTGAGCAATAAGATCCATGCTGTCAGAGTGGCTACTACGTTTTCCTCTCTTCAATGATAGGAATGGAGGACTGTCCTGGAAATGTTTGGCTCTTTGTGAGGTTCCTATTTAGACACCTTCTTGATGTGAATATAACCTCTGGTCACCTCAGACCATTCTTGATGTGAATATAACCTCTGGTGACCTCAGACCCAGCACATTCGTCCTCAGAGAAACTGCGAATTTCTAAACCTCTTCAGCAAGGCTTCCCTAGTGACCGGTTTCAAGCTGCCACTCCCGGACGCCTCGAAGGAGGGTGGATGGAGTTCTGGATGCTTCCAGAACCAATCTGCCAGTCACACTTAAGTTCAGATTTCTGAACGAACACTGCACGCCTATAGGCAGGCTGCCGACAGCCGAGCGATGCATTTTGCCCAGAGTTGGTGTAGTCTGCAATGGTGTCACATGGAGCCCGTCTAACTAAAGCCCAAAACTACTGGTTTTATATCATCTCTGAAGGCAGAGCCCATCAAGCCGGGGGTGAAGCCTCTGGTCATCATTCTGAGGAGAGGCAAGAATTAATTGATGGAGACCTCAGTGGGGGAGGGGCTAGGTTCTAGAAGGACCCCTGGTCCTCTACTTGGCCACGCTAAATAGGAGCTCTGCACAAAGTCAGAGAGCTGTTGGGGAGGGAGAGGGGGTAGTGGCCATGGGCATCACTTGAATAAATACATCCATAGTCCCATGCAGGACACCCATACCTCTTTGCCAAGTATTGGTTGAAAATAAGCACTTATGAAAACATATGTAGTTGTAAAACGCGTGTTCACCCACGGGGAATTCTGCCGCTGAATAACAGATGTTTATTGTTACCCAACTCAATGGTACTCATTTTATCGACTTCAGAAGGATGAAAGGCTGAGTAGACCCGCCGGGATGTCAACCTGTGACCATGAGGTCGAACACAGGCCCCTACAGTGGATGCAATAGGCCACTAAAGCCACCTGACATCGCTTTGATAGGAAAACCTAAACTAAACAACTCAATATTTACTAACACTAGAAAGACCAAATCCCTTACCAAAAGTATCAATGTGTGTCCTTCACAAGAAGCTATACTTTTCACACTGGCCCCATCATTCCCAACAGTGCAGATAATGAAATCCAGAGCGAGACAATGCAAACATGACGCTTGATGGAAGGGAAAAACACAGCAGCATCATAAGAATTAACAGCAGTGAGGAAAACTCAAGTCCACTGAGACTAAGGGAGGTATCAGTCATGTCAAACCCAAGTGGTAATGAGGTGTTAAGTCACATAGGGTTTTCTGACTTTTATTCTGACATTTTGGTCATTTGTATCCCTTAAAGAGCTGACAGTAAGTGAAGATGGAGCAAAATGTCTAAACTTTTAATGAGATTTTTCAAAACTGCAGTTGCACTGAAATGGTGATATCAGTGGGTTTTACATTCTCGCTTGAATGCTAACAAAAGCAATAATAGGATGCCTGTTGCAGTGCAAAAATCAATTTGTATGTACAATGCGTGGATGAAAATGTACTGAAAGTGTGGCAAGGAAGTGTACTTTTCAGAAAAATAGTCAGTCATGTATGGTGATGGATGCACACACCCAAACAGCCAATAGAAAGAAGGTGAAACTAAAATGCTCCTATTGGATGATCCAAGATGTGAATGACATTGTCTCAAGCCAACGACTGAAGGTTTCTGAGCCATAGAAGCCAATGACTGAAGAAGGCAGAACCAAAGCCATTTAAGAGTACATAGATTACAATATGTACAACATGACTAGCACAAGCGACCTTACATATCATACCAAAAATGCAAAGTGCTAGTGTCACCAAAAGAAGGGAGGTTTCTTGAGCAAAGGCAACATAGACAGGCCAAATATTTAAAGTTTATAATCAATTTCTTCAAGAGGGTTTAACGGTATTTCCATAATAAGAGTTTATCAACTGTATAACGATATTGGGAGGTGCGCATTTTTCAAAAGCTGCAAGTGTCATTCTTGCACCGTACACTTACTGAGTGCAAGCTTGCTAATATGAAGTTGAAAGAAATTATGTAGGTCCGGTTAGGGCCACATGCACACCCTGTCAGTGCAATAGTGTTGTGCGTAAGATGAGTGACTTCAGATGAAAAGTGAAAACCTGTGGACAATCCAAACAAAATCATTCAAGTTTGACTCAAATTAGTACTTGCTTCTTCAGCTGTGGATTCTTTCAAATATAGTGCCTGGGGCGAAAACATTATAAACGTTAAGTTGTAATCATTCTGCAACAGATTTCAGTTCAGGTTAAGGCGATCGGCACCATGGCGGAAACCATTTCCATCAAGATCGCAAGAGATCCTTCTCCAAGACCTGGGTCAAGGCAGAGACTGGGAGACAATTTTACAGATGGCAGAAATGAGGCCTATTGGACACATTCATTCTAATGGTCTCACTTAGCGAGATTCCTAGAACAGAATGGTCTTATAGAGGTACTCCGTATTCATGGACTTTGAGGAACTAATGCTCAAGAAGCACAGACGCCCCAGTTTTGTTTGGACTATACAGGTTGCCAAGGAAGTTTATTTTAATACCGGCATTTACAACCATCCAAATTCATGAGAAAGAGGGACACTTTGTATGGAAATAATATGTTAACCCTGTGATGGAGAAGGTTGCCCACGTTAAAAGAAATATCTTAAAACTTTGCTTGTTGTAAAAGTCATTTGTTTGGAGTCATTACGTGGTAAAACCGTAGTCTGAGCTTGTTTATTCCAGAATTAATGGCCCAATGAGGGATGTGACTTTTCTGCATTTTATAATAAATGTTTCCTATTTTCTCTGTGACTTTTTAAAAGAATAAGGAGAGTATTAAATAGGCTTAAGAAAAAAATGACATTTTGAAAAGCAGATGAGTCTGGTTTATGTCTTTCTGCTAGTGTTGCTGCAGTAGAGGGTGAGGAGGACAAGACCAGTGCCTAGAAATGCATCCCCTAGACAGGGCTGAGCACTACCCTAAAGTCGACATTACATTAAAACAGCACGCTGCAAAAGATGGACCAATACCTCAAACTAACCATCCATCCTAACCAATTTCTAAAAACCGCAAAACGCTTGTTGCCTCCTGTCCAGATCAGTGAACTCTTTACCATACTTTCTAACTATAGTCTGAATCACTAGTGTTTGGGATAGGACATGCACTTCCTACTAGACCAAAGAAATAATTTGGAATAAAGAACTCTCTCTTTTGCATCACCAACTATACTGATATTTCTAGCTTTCTTTCTGCTAATATTCTTCCCTAAAACACAAATTACTAAGTTCTCAAACTTGCATCAAAATGTAACAATCTTCTTAAGAAAGTATAAAACAAAGCCCAACAGTAGTTTCAGAAACCAACACACCTCTAAGTTGGGAAGCCTCATCACAGAGACGCATTCATGTTCAGCTTAGACTGAGAGGTTAGTGTTGAGTTTTACTTCCACATGGTCAAACGGGTTAGGATGCCTTTAAACTGAAATTCAGGAGAGCGCTCAACAATGTTTACTTGACGATTAATCGTAGTGAAGTCCGTAACAAAGGATAACATTCATAATGAATGTGACAGCAGCTGTATCAGGGTGCATTTTCTCTAGCACTGTATTCAGAGCCCGGCAGATGTCCTTATGCATTGTGGCATCCGCAACTGAACCTCTACAGACCGGACAAAGGGAGGGCGGGGGATAGAGAGGACCTTTTGTGCTCCCGCCTTCTTCAAAAACACGGGCAAGCGAGGCAGTGGCACCCTGACAGCTAGATTTGCATGCCTGAAAAATGAGGTTCTTCTCAGCTCTTACCAGCTCAGCAGACCTCAGGGTGACTTCTTGTCACACCGCTCTTATCATGGAGCCCAGCCTTTTGATCGCAGTGCAGAAGGCAGCCAATTGCGGAAGTCAGCTGAAATGCCACAATAGGCTTGAATGTGCTGACCCAACCACGAGCACTTATCTCAGAGCCGTGCACTTAATAAAAAGATGATTAAAAGGTTATTTGCCATTTATAAGGAGCTCCTTTAAAATCAATTTTAAATTAAGATGTCATAGCGGTCATGGTCAACTCTTGAAAGAGCGGCAGGGGGAAGACGGGCACAATTCCAGTACATTCACCATGAGATATGAAAATTACAAACTCTTGAATTGACCCAGACAACAAACCTTACATGAGTATGGGGAAAACGTCCATGGTATTAAACTTTTACAAGAGAATGGTGATACTTTGATAAACACAATTGTGCTACAGCGGGTGTAGTTTCTCTTTAGAAGGTGAATGCAGAGGACCAGTAATGGGTCAAACCGAGAAAGCCCCTGTAAAGGTAGAGACGGGTATAGGATTAAGGTGAGTGGCATGCACATTGCTTTGTGAGAATAAGAAAAGTAAAATTTTCAAGACCCTTTGAAACCAACAGATCGAGGGAATACATTAATTCCGTCTGACCAGAAACTCCAATTAAGATTTCTTCCCTTTCCACTAGTTTAATAATGGTCAACAGTTCAACTCCAACGAATGGATTAAATGAGACAGCAAGAAAACTGAGAAATGGTACACATACATACATCTAGCATTTTCCAACCATGGAAGGATGTACAATTCTTCAACAGACTAAAATGATCGGTTTTCCAGACCCACCAATCTTTCCTTTTAGTAATGAGCAAGGGAGCGGCTGGAATGCACCACTGTGTACCCAGTGGGATTGGAGAAGATGCCGGTTTTGGATAAGGTAATAAAGCCTGAAACTGTGCTCTTTGCCTGGTTTAGACTCTTGTGTCCCCCTTGAGCTCCGGCTCCTTAATTCACATCAAGGTCAGCTCACGGACTGTACAGAAAACCGTACCAAAGCAGCAGCGATACTCAGGCCAAAGGCGCATGCGCAGCTGTTTCAAGTTCCCAGACACTTTTGATTCTGTGCATTTACTCACTCTGTTCCTTAACCCAACCCCAGCTGGATAGATTCTTGGTTTGGTGCTGAGCAGTAGGGACACAACAAGGATCATGGGGTCGGTATGAAATGAAGAGAATTAAGAATACAAGCTTTCCCTGAAGAGATATGCAGATTTTTACCCAATGCCCTCCTCTCAAAAGAAACACATTACTAGCGTTCGATTGGAAGGTGGGTGGGCTTGCCGGATGGCTGATTCAGAGGAAGAGAAGCAAAGAGAAGGCATGACCGAGAGATGCAGGGAAAATATAGACAAGTTCATAATTTTACGATTTGCACAGAGGGCTGAGCAGATGCGTCTTCAAAATTCTTCTGGACTTCACATGGTCAGCTTCAAGGCAGAGGAACCGCGTAGAAGTGGCCTAACGGCTAGCATGGTCGACCTCGAAGCCGGGGAACACTGGTTCCAGTCTCGGCAGGGATGCTCAACATCCTGTGATTCTGGGCAAATCGCTTAATCTTCCCGTGTCTATCAAAATTAATGTGTCCGTCTGTAACGGAACTGGTGCTCATGTAAAGCGCTCCGATACCTTCAGGTCGAGTTTGCACTATACCAAACTCGGAGAAAAAAAAATTACTGGAAGGAGCCTTTTTACAACAATGAGCAAAACCCAAGACTAATACGATTCATGGAGTACCCTTTGGGAGAGTGACATTAGGTGTCTGATGAAAAGGTCATAAATCAATTGATGTGCAGCTGTACTTCAGCACTGAGGCGTAAGAAGGGGAGCTCCAGATTGGCATTCCTTGGCATCACAGCTCATCAGCCCTGGAACCGATCTTGAAGGTGGCACTGCCCACAGAGACGTCTGAGGCACATGATTCTAGGATGCAACCGCTGGACAGGACGTGCATGCCTTCAAGAAGGGATGCACCTTTTGTGGAGTAAAACTGGGAGACACGAGAATATCTGAGAGGCAGCATTTGTTTTAGAAGCCTACTCATAGAAGACTTTCCTTTCAGAGAAGTATTTTCTCGGTGCAGAACACTTTAAATCTAAGCTGCATGTTATTTAGTCTGCACCATCCCTACAAGGCCTGTGAAAGATGGCAAAGTGGTGCATCTTCTTGAAGATGGCCAATTCTAAGGGCACTCTGGAGTGAATAAAGTCCATCATTGTGAATAAAGTCCATCATTGTGACACATGATACAAAGCATCAGTGTTGACAGTGGTACCAACTCCTGCACTCGAGGCCCGTGGCACAGCAGGTAGAGAGATGTGTGTGCTGTGAGTTCATTCATCTAGATGCCATGGCTAAAACCATGAAATGTCAATGGGCTCTGTCCTAGGCTGATATTTGCACCGTTCGAACCAAGTGCCAGGTCTCCTGAACCACAAGTTGTTCGCATGATTCCAAAAGCAGCAGGCGAAGAAGTTTTTTGTGGAATTTGGTCTGTCACAAAACTTTAAAAATAACACCTTTTAGTGATCAAGTCCTCATTAGAGACTGCTTGCAGCAACTAAGCAAATTGGACTGAGTTATACTATCAGACCATGGCAAGGGGCAAGTACATTTGTGTTTGAGGTCGCCGCTTGCTATGGAATCAAAGTATAGTTTTGAAAACATCGCCAAAATTGAAGAACTCCTTCACATTAGGAAGCAAGGCCAGCTGGTCATCAAATCGGCACCTTATTAGTTTGAATATCCTGTGGTGGTTTGGACAAATAACCTTCACATCTACCCACATGAATATGCATATCGTCAGTCTGCCGCTCCGTCAGTCACAGACCATGAGAGAGGTGCTAATCCATCGCTTCAGAGCTCCAGGACCTAAAACCGTTTAGTTTATGGGCTGCCTGCTTCACCGTTAGCTTAACCTCAAGACAGATTCTGGAGAGACCACAACCCCAAGCCACATCGGCCAGGACTTGGAACCTTCTCTTTCCTCTCCAGTAAGGCAGCTTTTCCTTTTCATTGAGGTTGGGGCCATTGTAGTCTAGGGTGGGTCCTACGTCTCAACTGCGGTGACTGTAAGGTTGCCAGCTTTAGTGAACTGTTGGGAGGCGCCTTACAATACTATCCAGGGGCCCCATTATTTTACATTAGGCTACTATGAAGAGGGCGTGTCTTTATGTAGATGCTGAAATCAGTCCTAGCCAAGGATACGAGACTGCAAATTTAAATATGCCTTGGGCTCTCTACTGACATCAGTCTCATTGCTCAAGGGTGGCAAGACAGCTCAGTTGACCAGTGCCACCATTGCAGAAATATGTGAAACCAGTAGGGCACAGGTTTGAATATTCCATTAATCCACTATAAAAACGACCAAAGTTCTCATCATTATAATTATTACTTTAAGAGCTGTTGCACCTGAATTTGACGATGTTTAGATTTTTCAATCCCTAATTCCTTCCTACTCTAAATAATACTTTGGAATTTAGAGGTAGGCTTTTCAGAATGGGGAGTGATTTGCTGGAATTAAGCTTCCACTTGAGCCGGGCGAGGTGGAGCCTTTTGAAATTCTCAACACCCTGGGAACGGGCAGCACCCACGGAGATATTCTGTTCATCATACAGCCCCGAGGCACCATGATCAGCTGACACTCGCCGACTATGTGGGTACATCCCTGCTTGTTCTCTTAGACAGAGGCAGGACTGCTGGCTGTGTATACCAGAACCACCTGGCAGTGGAGAGCAGGCCCAACGATTTATAATCTGAATTGACAGCATTCATTTCATGTAGATATATACCTGGGAATTAGTGCAACTTTTTATTCAAGGTTGCTATTGTCTTTTCTAATATTGAGCAGGCCCAACGATTCCAGGGTAATTAGGTTTGCAGTGCTTTCTCCAATGGAGCGACACAAGACGACTGCACTTACCCGTCACTGTCCTGTCTCTAGAAACATCAGTATGCACTGATCCTGACTCATCTAGATGGGTTTTGTGACCAATGGACAAACAACGCAACAATGGCTCAGGAAACCAGGCATGGTGGCCAGCATGAGTTTGAGGTAAGAATTACCCACTCAGCGGTGGTACACAGGCAGTAGAAGAAGCTCGGTCTCTTGGTAGCAGCTTCCTTAGCCGCAGGTGGCGTCTGCTTAGGAATTAAATGAGCATGTAACACAAAGTGATGCCCTGTTTGGGAGCTGAAGAGCATGGAACCTGCAGATTACGTAATCAAAGACCCAGGGATGCGCTTTTGGTGAATGGGATCACTGTCGCTCATTAGAAAAGGGCATCTGATGTGAACAAGTCTTCCATTCACCGTGGATATACGCATGAAGCGTGTGGCTCTGGGTGAGCTGCAGAATCCTAAATTATTTTCCTAGAGGCAACAATGGAAATGAGAGTTGGGGAGCAGAAATAAATAGAATGACGTGCTCAGGGGAAAGGGGGGCAGTGGAAGAGGGCAGGGCTGTACGTTTTGCTGGCCGCACGAACACACGAGTATCAATACTATGCTTGGAACTATAGGTGAGGTAGCCATATTCTCCAACGGTTGTAATGGATGAGTCTGTCATATGTGAATGCCTCGGAGATTTTAGAATTTCAAATTTACAGATGGTATCAGAATGCATAAATCAGAGTCTATGTTTTAAAGAACCATCACCGAAGTGTGGCCGGTGCCTCTTTCTCCCACTAACTGGTCACTACATAAGGCAGAACCGGCACCAAAGACCACCCCGGGATGTGGAAAGCATTCTCCACATCAATAAAAATTGTCAAGGCTGAATTCTTTTGTTCAAACCAAGGCTTCTCTATCTGCTCAAACACTTCACCGCTTGCTAAAGAGCTTAGGTTCTATGAGCCTGACAAAACATACCCCCTAATCAAAATTCTAAGAAGTAAAATCAAACTATTATCTCACAAAAGGCTGGGGGAGGGAAGCATTTAATCCCCATTCACCTGAAATAAATCAGACAGCACTTCAAGGTGCCTTTGTTTGACTGCCTGTCAGCGCTCCATGAAAGACCACTTCTTGCCGTTTTGAATAACGGATGCTAAATTCCATCAACTAAAACCAAAGATGAAAGCACCTTACTACCTTTTACCGCATTAAAGAATTTTCTTCAAGTTACAGTCCCCTTAAATGGGGCAATTAGCTAAAATGGCATAGCTGTTTCCGCTGAATCTATTACATACAAAATACCAGAAAACATAGCACGCAGGTACCAGCTGGAGTCATCAGGTAACATTAACGCACACAAAGGCGAGCACATGAGGGCAGGGAAAGCAGATAATAAGCAGTGCAAGTGCAGGGAAAGTACAGGAGGGAGCAGGAGGTGGGTGGAGAGACCTGCATGCACATGCACTCTTACAGAGTGCTGCAACTAAAAGGGAAAACAAGCTCCAAAAGCGTGAGCAGTGGAAACATACTGGGACAGGAAGCAGTATTTAGGCTATGCTCCAAGGAAGGTAAAAACACACGAAGAGGAAGTGAAGCTGGCCAAAGAGAAGCAAGAGAATGAGTGACAATGATGAAAAACAAGAGTAAGCAATGGGCAGGCCCTAAGCCCCTGTAAGTAAATAAAAGGTCTTGCAAGCGACAACTTATGCACTGCCTCAGGCAAGACCAAAAAACCAGGGTTACAACCCTACGGCCAGGTATAAGCTAGGAATACACTTTCCTACAGCACTCATGGCAAAAGCAGACACTTGTAACATAAATGGAGTGCGAAAGAAAAGTCCACATGCCATGGATGACCACTGCGGACAGGAGGTGCTGGCCTTGGATGGGCTCTTTGAAGTTCTTTGAGAGAAAGGAGCAATTGGAAACTATAAACTGAGCAGCTATCTTTAGCAGGTGATTCCCTGGTACAATTCTCCACTGTAACAAAGCACTTCCATAAATCTAAAAACTGTGTTTGCTATGGCTTTGTTGTATAAATACAGCAGGGTGCAGCCTTTACTGCTATAACACTGCGTGATCTTTTGATTAAATGCAGAGACTATTGTCTCACTCCCAAGAATTTGTCAGAGAGCAGCTAAACACCTAAATTAAGAATCCTTCACTGTGTAATAAAAAATAAAAAACAAGCACAGGAAGGAATTTGAACCTGCGGTTAACAACTAATAACCATGTCATTTAGTTGCGATGTTATTACAAAGACGGCTGCAAAGAGAAACTCTAAGTTTACTACACATTACTCAATCACCACCTGTGCTCCACAGGAAAAGGAGAAGGAGATTTGCTTGCACCAGAGTCCTGCATGTAGCTTGAGAGCATGTATTTAATTTACAAAGCTACCACAAACACGTAGCCTCCACCCCACACTGCTTTTGCAAGGAGACCCATGAGAAACAAACTAGTCCTCAACCCGAGGTGCCCAATGCGGTGGCACGACCTTTGAATGGGAGAGATCTTATCTGAGAAGAAAAGAAAACATTTATCACCTGCTAACCTGACCGGCATGGACAGCCAGCTTCTGCGTCACCTGCTAACTTGATATGGATGGACTCCAAGCTTCTGCATCACCCGCTAACCTGACCGGCATGGACTCCAAGCTTCTGCATCACCTGCTAACCTGACAAGCATGGACTCCCAGTTTCGGAGTCACCTGCTAACCTGAAAAGCATGGATTCCCAGATTCTGAATCACCTGCTAACCTGACTAGCATGGACTCCCAGATTCTGAGTCACCTGCTAACCTGACTAGCATGGACTCCCAGCTTCTGAGTCACCTGCTAATCTGACAAGCATGGACTTCCAGCTTCTGCATCACCCGCTAACCTGTCAAGGATGGACCCCCAGCTTCTGCGTCACCTGCTAACCTGACATGGATGGACTTCCAGCTTCTGTGTCACCTGCTAACCTGACAAGAATGGACCCCCAGCTTCTGCATCACCTGCTAACCTGACAAGGATGGACTTCCAGTTTCTGCGTCACCTGCTAACCTGACAAGAATGGACTCCCAGCTTCTGCGTCACCTGCTAACCTGACAAGGATGGACTTCCAGTTTCTGCGTCACCTGCTAACCTGACAAGAATGGACTCCCAGCTTCTGCGTCACCTGCTAACCTGACAAGGATGGACTCCCAGCTTCTGCATCACCTGCTAACCTGACAAGGATGGACTTCCAGCTTCTGCATCACCTGGTAACCTGACATGGATGGACTCCCAGCTTCTGCGTCACCTGCTGACCTGACTAGCATGGACTTCCAGCGTCTGCGTCACCTGCTAACCTGACTAGCATGGACTTCCAGCTTCTGCGTCACTTGATAACCAGACAAGGATGGACTCCCAGCTTCTGCGTCACCTGCTAACCTGACAAGGATGGACCCCCAGCTTCTGCGTCACCTGCTAACCTGACAAGGATGGACCCCCAGCTTCTGCGTCACCTGCTAACCTGACAAGGATGGACTTCCAGCTTCTGCGTCACCTGCTAACCTGACAAGGATGGACCCCCAGCTTCTGCGTCACCTGCTAACCTGACAAGGATGGACTTCCAGTTTCTGCGTCACCTGCTAACCTGACAAGGATGGACCCCCAGCTTCTGCGTCACCTGCTAACCTGACAAGGATGGACTTCCAGCTTCTGCGTCACCTGCTAACTTGACAAGCATGGATTACCAGCTTCTGCTTCACCTGCTAACCTGACAAGGATGGACTCCCAGCTTCTGCATCACCTGCTAACCTGACAAGGATGGACTTCCAGCTTCTGCATCACCTGGTAACCTGACATGGATGGACTCCCAGCTTCTGCGTCACCTGCTGACCTGACTAGCATGGACTTCCAGCGTCTGCGTCACCTGCTAACCTGACTAGCATGGACTTCCAGCTTCTGCGTCACTTGATAACCAGACAAGGATGGACTCCCAGCTTCTGCGTCACCTGCTAACCTGACAAGAATGGACTCCCAGCTTCTGAGTCACCTGCTAACTTGACAAGCATGGACTTCCAGCTTCTGTGTCACCTGCTAACTTGACAAGCATGGACTTCCAGCTTCTGCGTCATTTGATAACCAGACAAGGATGGACTCCCAGCTTCTGCGTAACCTGCTAGCCTGACAAGGATGGACTCCCAGCTTCTGCGTCACCTGCTAACTTGACAAGCATGGACTTCCAGCTTCTGTGTCACCTGCTAACTTGACAAGCATGGACTTCCAGCTTCTGCGTCATTTGATAACCAGACAAGGATGGACCCCCAGCTTCTGCTTCACCTGCTAACCTGACAAGGATGGACTCCCAGCTTCTGCGTCACCTGCTAACCTGACAAGGATGGACTCCCAGCTTCTGCGTCACCTGCTAACCTGACAAGGATGGACTCCCAGCTTCTGTGTCACCTGCTAACTTGACAAGCATGGACTTCCAGCTTCTGCGTCATTTGATAACCAGACATGGATGGACTCCCAGCTTCTGCGTCACCTGCTAACCTGACAAGGATGGACTCCCAGCTTCTGTGTCACCTGCTAACTTGACAAGCATGGACTTCCAGCTTCTGCGTCATTTGATAATCAGACAAGGATGGACTCCCAGCTTCTGCGTCACCTGCTAACCTGACAAGGATGGACTCCCAGCTTCTGTGTCACCTGCTAACTTGACAAGCATGGACTTCCAGCTTGTGCGTCACTTGATAACCAGACATGGATGGACTCCCAGCTTCTGCGTCACCTGCTAGCCTGACAAGGATGGACTCCCAGCTTCTGCGTCACCTGCTAACTTGACAAGCATGGACTTCCAGCTTCTGTGTCACCTGCTAACTTGACAAGCATGGACTTCCAGCTTCTGCGTCATTTGATAACCAGACATGGATGGACTCCCAGCTTCTGCGTCACCTGCTAGCCTGACAAGCATGGACTTCCAGCTTCTGCGTCATTTGATAACCAGACATGGATGGACTCCCAGCTTCTGCGTCACCTGCTAACTTGACAAGCATGGACTTCCAGCTTCTGTGTCACCTGCTAACTTGACAAGCATGGACTTCCAGCTTGTGCGTCACTTGATAACCAGACAAGGATGGACTCCCAGCTTCTGCGTCACCTGCTAGCCTGACTAGCATGGACTTCCAGCTTCTGCGTCACCTGCTAACCTGACAAGCATGGACTCCTGGTTTCTACGTCATCTGCTAACCTGACAAGAATGGACTCCCAGCTTCTGCGTCACCTGCTAACCTGACAAGGATGGACTCCCAGCTTCTGCGTCACCTGCTAACTTGACAAGCATGGACTTCCAGCTTCTGCGTCACCTGCTAACCTGACAAGGATGGACTCCCAGCTTCTGCGTCACCTGCTAACCTGACCAGCATGGATTCCCAGCTTCTGCGTCACCTAACTTGACAAGCATGGATTCCCAGCTTCTGCGTCACCTAACTTGACAAGCATGGACTTCCAGCTTCTGCGTCACTTGATAACCAGACAAGGATGGACTCCGCTTCTTCCAAAAATCAATGTGTTGAAGGTTTGCCCTCAGCCAGAGCTTGGACAACAATTTCTATGGGTGATGGGAACCTTCTTCTGCAGAGGCTGCCAAACACTACTGCACCAGGTTGAAATATCAGAAGCATCCCTCATCAGCAGGATGTTCCCCCCACCAGCTTCCGGTCACTCAGAACACAAAGTTCAGACACTCAATTCTGCACCAAACAATTACTAAATCAGGGCCAGTGCTGTTACTAATCAAACGGCTGTGATAGCCTCCTTCTAGATCAGGGTTCTCCAATGAAGGGCCGGATCCATGCCAGGTTTTTTATCTAGACACTTGCACATTTCAAAAAAGGTACAACTGTAAAGATGTGCCTGCGAAAAACAACTGCATCAGAGTACATTATTCTTAGTACAAGGCTGTGTCCTGTAGAACTTTTGTCTTTTTTCTGTTTGAGCGACCCAGGACAAAGAAAAAAAATGTACAAATTGAAAACCTGGCTTTTTCATTAGACTGAAACACCCCTTAGCTGCTTTTCCGCAGTCAAGAGTCTTAACTTTTGCACCTGCTATGCTGACACACTCACTCTGTAGCACCCCTGAGCCTCATGGGCATACACACCCATGAAAAGTCATATTAACCCAACAACACATGCTTGTGGAGAATAATCACATACCTGGATAGATGTTTAACAATCTACTGGTGTGGTGAGAGGGCTCTAGCATGGATTGCTCTACGTAAGGTGGAGCAATTCTTCCCAGACACACAGGAGTCACCTTCCCATCATCAATGGGAGATGGGGGTATGGTTCAGATCTGAGCGACAAGGGTGACAGAGATATTTCCATGTGGTTGTACAGCTGCTCATCACTATTGCTAAGGACCAACCAAGAATCTGATGGATAGCACAAGACTGTCTGCCAGAGTACCAAAACGATGTGCCCTTGAACATTCCTGCAGTCTGTGTAAGCACACATGGCCAAGACAGTGAAATCTAGTATTACTTGGGTGAAGTGTGGCACATTGACCCTTCCGGACATCTGGTGAGAGGCCCAATTGAGGTACGGTTCAAATTTGACAAGAAGACCATAGTCTGTTCCCCAGTGACTAGAACACAATCCTAATAGTTATAGATTGAAATGAAGACCATAGGATGGATTATTAGAATGCCATAAGTGAAATCGGAGAAACGTTAGACCATCGTCCAACAAGTAGCGAGACTGTAACATGGTGATCTCAAATTCCTGTCCATCGAGCTGTACTGGAAACAGTTCCCCAAGTGATGTATCCAAATGCATCTTCTTTGATGCAAAGAATCAATGGCGAAAAAGGTTTGTGCATCTATTGACATTCTTAGCATGGCAATTACGAGTGCAATTCGTCCTATCGGGGGCAATGTAGACCTGGTCTTCGTGAATGCTCCAAGCGGCAGCGGGCTGAAGCAACATCCTGAATAAACTGTACTGTCGGATGAAAGAAACAAAGAACTGGAGTGAGGTCTAGCTGCACAGTGATAAGAACTGGAATGAATTCTGAGTGCATAGCTTTTATCAAATGGAGTGAGTTCCGTGTGCACAGTAAAAGGAAATAGCCTGGGTGCTGGGTGTGCAGTGATAATTGGAGTGAGATCTGGGTGTGCGGCAATAAAAAAAGGTGTGAAATCTGCCCATAGAGCGAAAAGAACTAGTGTGAGGGCTGTGTGTACAGTCATAGGAGCGAGTGTGAAAACTGGGCATGCAGCAATAAGAACGCGTAGGAGGACTGGGTGCGCAGTGATAAAAAATGGCATTAAGTGTGGCGCTATATTTGATCAAACGCTCCAATGGCCTATGAAACCAGCCAAATGCTTGGATGAGAACGTTCCCATCCACGCACACGCAGGATTAATCTGTATCCCAATTACTATGCTCACCAATTACTCATTTTAATTATCTTGTCTGATGAATGCATATAATTAATGGCACAGGCACACAAAAGTTGATTGAAGGAAACAACAATTTAAACAGGGGGGCTTTGAATTATTCAACTTGAAAGCTAATTTGATAATTTACAAATGAGATGTTACCGGTGAGACTACATGCGGCACTACTTTATCTAGCGAGCTTCGGGACACGTGGTAATCATGCTTAAGTGCGCACTCAGACCAACGATCATTATTATCCATGGTGTGTAGGACTGATTCTTACGGACCGACTGAGGGACAGTGGAAAATTGTAGTGCACAGCACGCTTCTCCTGCACGCTTTCTGCACCTTTGTCTTCCCCTGTAAACTCTGAGTAGAAGGAATTTTTCTGAACCTTTAGATCTTTGAGCTAAGAGTGTCTCTTTTGCTTTAATAACACCTATGCCATGAAAATGACACACTACATATGGGTGATGGGGGGGCGGCTCTGTACGCAGGGCGAGAGTTTACACCACCTCTTCACAGCAGGAGCACAGTAGAATAATGCCAAAGCCTAGCCTGTTCATGAAGACTGCAGCAAGGGAACACTCCCACTCCAAAAGGTGTCTCCCCCGCTAAGATAAATCAATTACACCTCATAAAGAAGGCTAAACCACAAAATATATATACTAAGTTCATTTTTTCTGTCAAACATATTTTATTCGTTTTTATGCACAAGATACAATAGATAACAGGAGTTTCAAGGCATCCTCACATGTGGACACTAGGTGCAACGAGGCTGTAAGTAGCTGCTAACACTGAACATTCCAAATCAGTCCAACCCAGTAGCATTGGAGTGCTAAAGGGGATTATAGTTCCTTATATGGATGGGTATGGGTTGTATCTAAAACAACTATTGATGATAGCCAGTGTGGTAATAAGTGTCCCATCTTTCTTTTGCAGCGAGAATAGCCCAAAAACCTTTTTCAAAGGGAGGCATTGGAACAGCTCATGGTTATAAAATAACAATCCCCCAATTGGGGAAAAGCAGGAACAAAAAAATCAAGAGTGAAAAAACAATCCCCCCTTCCCTCCCACCCCCCTCCCGGACAATGGTGGTGGCAGCTAACCCACAGCCGGGCTGGTTATGGCTGTATGAGGCAAACCATAGTTGGAAGAGATGAAGGGGCCTAAGCGACGAGGGGCATACAGCGGATGGTAGACCACGTGAAAGGAAGGCAACCAAGCGGTCCTAAGTTCTTTTTTATGTTTAGATAGGACGTAACATTGCGAGCTTAACGGTTTTTAACAGCTTCCAAAGTTTAAAGTGGAGGAATATGAGGGACAGAGAGAGAGATGAATTGATTTGCCCAGGATCACACAAAAAGGGGAAGCTGGCACTATGACCAGGACCGCTGGAATTATGCAGCAGGGGAGAACCACATTTTGTTGACCAAAAGCAGCGTCATTTTTGTGGCAGCATTACTTCATTTTGTCATTTTTACACTTTAGGACTGCCTGGGTAAATGGTTTATCTCATTAGTATCAGTTTAACACCTAAATACAGCAATAAGCAACTGAAAGGTGACCAGGTAACCAATGGAAAGAGCCTTGTACTGCGCAGTAACACGCGCAGCATTTTCTTAGAGTAACTTTTTTTACTTTTGAGCTAGAAAAAAAATTGCTGTAAAAATCTGCATGTGATGGATTTAGTGGCAATAGCAGCAAATCTGTATTTAATGTGGAAAATGCTGGAGTGGCTGAATCCCAAATTTGCACTAAGCACTACTCTAACTAAAGTCTCTTGATTGACAGTGTAGCACAAGAGCGGATGGAAGCGGTTTCTTAGCGGATTTAGTACAAATCCGTTTTGATGCCAGCTCACTGTGCCCCCACAGGCCCGGGAGAAGCCTCGGGAGGTGCGCCGCTCCGCTGGGTGACTGTGGTGCTGACACTGGTGTGATGCGCTGCAGGGCTGACATGGGGGTGTAAAAGATGTCTTGGAGGAAACTTCCCACAAGAGGTAAAGCAACAAAAACTCCGGAAAGGAAAGAAAACTCTGCCCTATAAGAGACCGAAACTGGAAGCAGCACAGGGAGGCTGCATCTGCCATTACTGGCTGGTAGCGATGGTATAGAGCGCTTTGAAGCCACCCGAACAGGAGCAGCAGCTTACAAGACGACACTAGAAAGGAGTCTGTACAGAGGGAGATAGAATTATAACAGGGGATCTGAAAAAGGACTTTGCACTCTCATTCAAGTCCTCGTTTTTTTCAGGATTGGAGAGAGGCCACGCCAGAGGTTTGCGAAACAAGCGCTCAAGCCTGGGAGACTCAACACGAATATGTTACCCACGTGCACAATAAGCCGCAACAGTACAAGGAACTGTTTACACTTCCGTGAAGAGTCTCACCCACGGGTGTGTGTGTGTGTGGGGGGGGGGGGGGGGGGGGGGGGGGGAATAAACACACAAGGAAAGAACGCTGAATGCAGAAAGGACGAGGTTAGTAAAACCTGCGCCGCCCTCGCTGCCAGCAGATTCACGACATTCATAAACGCGTCTGGCTGTGGGAGGACAGCCGGGATAAGAGGCTCACCCCGGCGCGGCGCACCTCCCCGCGCCAGCGCCCCCCTTTCTGAAGCTACAGGCGCTAGTAATAAAGGCCTCACTGTCTGGGGGGGGGGGGATATATTTACACAGCGCACACAGCAAACGTTATTGTACGGAGGAGCTGTATCTAGACAGCCAGTTCGAAAACCATCAATGCGCACCGGAAGTCGGAAGAACATGCGCCGGCAACGCAACACATTTTACGTACGCACTTGAACGCTTACAAATGTTGCTGCAATGCAAAGCAAACAACCACTGGCAAAGCCAATATGTCTACGTCGGCTGTCATCTTTTGGATTAGCCAATGCGTGTGTAGGGTTTTTGTAAAACTGTCCAAGGGTCTACTTTTTGGGTGCATGTGAAAATAGTGCAAGAACAGGCTGCCAACACTCGCAGAAGACCAACAATGGCTGAAGTGGGTTGGGTTGAACCTCTGTCCCTAGTGTGTGCTGAGGTGGGCGGAACAAAAAGGTGAATGATAAACTAACGGACCAATTAATGAGGAGAGCTGGATGAAATAATCCAAAAGTATGTTAAATATACAATGCTGTTAAAATCAAACGGTCTTGGCTAATGCCAGACCTAAAAATCATGTGTGTGTATACACACTTCTTTGAATGGATAGAAAATATATGTGTGATGACACACTGTACTGCTCTGATGCAAATTAGTCTCTCGTGCATTTCAATGGAGGCGGAAGGACACTCCCAGTTGACAGAAACAAGGCGAGACTAAAATACTCCTGTGGGCTAATCCAAGACGTGCCTGAAAAAGTCTCAAGACAATGCTGAGAGTTCCAGCGTCAAAGAAGCCAATGTCTGAAGGAGGCTGAACCAAACCCTGCAAGATAAGTTTAGAAAGCAATAAGTTCACCGTGACCGGCACAACAGCCAATATGGCACACCTTAGAAAGATTTTTTGCTGTTAATAAACAACCCCCTCTTCAGGGATAGTGGACAAACGCGGTGCTGGCTGTCACTCATATGCCGTCCTTGCTCTCAAACGCAGGAACTGCTGCCATGTGAGTGACGTGTGTGTATCCGCAGACTATGACGAAGCATGTTACTTGACAGCAACCCGCTCAGGACACCGAGATAGCCAGAGGGGGGATCAAAACACGCACCGAGCAGTGAGTCCAACACAAGGCCCCTCCTCGTCATCACACTGATGATGAATACCAGAGTGCACTTTTACTAACTAGGGGGAGTTGGAGCCGGCATAGGAGTGCTGGTGAACCTCTCTCGGACGATTATTACTCTATCCTCTAAGGCTTGACAACAGAGAGCGCTGTCTGCGGCGGAGACGGAAAGGGTGCATTATGGAGGGCACTGTGGGCCCCTGGGTGACATTAACACCAAAATAAATGTCTGGACTTTCAGTGCTGCTCTGTCAGATGACAGGAACTTCAATACACGTGGGACGATGAAATAAAAGACCCAGCTCTACTGTACCATCTCGAAGAGGCTGAACATCTTTTTGTGACACAGATATTTGACATCAGCCTTGGCTTGCATGAAGCTCATGTCATCATAGAACCATTTAAGGGGTGAGAAAAATGGATGCAGGGTGCCAGAGAGTGCGACATACTCCTAAAGTCACATGTAGCGAGAGGAAGCGTGGACTCCCCGCTCATTCATAAGGGAGAGAGAGAGCAAGTTGATAAAATATAAGAGTGCTCCCAACAGGCTACACAGGGAGAAGGGATAGCATTTTAATAAAACTGCAAATGTATACAGACTCCAAACTCTTAAATCAATGAAAACGCCATTGGAAAGTAAACATTTTATAACAGGTTTCATAAGGAGCACTAGATCTGAATATACGTTTCCAGAATCCTACTGACAGAGCTTTTTGTCATAAATCCTTGGGGTGCATTACTGGTAGAATCTGGATCGGCTTCAGACTTTCTTTTAAATCAATTTCAGATTTGACAGACTTGCCCAATAAATGCGAGACAACACAAAATGACACACTTTGACGGGCAAAATACCAGAAAAATGTAACCAGTAGCAAATCCTAGTGGTCGCGTGGAGGGCGGGGAGGTCTGGCAATCTGGGGTAAAGTAACTGATGCAGTTGCTAGGGGGTAAGGGGTCAGGAAAGCATAGATTATTAGATTCCGGGTTTATGTGTGCATTTCCTGCGTCCACACAAACAGCTTTTTATACCAGATGACTGCCTGGTGAGCAACAATAGCAATAAAGAGAAGCTCGAAACCCGCCAATAAACAATGCACAAGGCATCTACCACATTCATTGCGCTTGCTGCCTTGTCGCATCTTAGTACCACAAACCAATGTGATCCCTACAAGCGCAATTCTTTATTTCACACAAATATTACCAAAATAGAAAGGCAATTTTTACCTCCCATGGTCCAGTTTATCGGCGACTGTACTGTTTTTTTTAAAATTCTTTTTATTCTTTTGTGCTCAACAAAAATTGGGTAGAATACATTCGTACATAATCGGGCAACTGTACTTTTTATGAGCAAATGTGTACTTTTTACACTTTGGGCTCCCTTCCTAGCTTGTTACAGTGACCTTCAGCTCTGGAAGGTTATGTGCCTATTAATAAGAAATGACTTCTTTCCATAAGGGGGGATGCTGCAGGAGACCCGCTGTCTCCTGTGTGTGCGCTAAGTGGTCCTTCTTAGTAGTTTTTTTTAATGAAACCCAAGATTACAGCTAAGGCTCCTTAAGCTCCTTGGGGGGTATTATCGGTCATGAACCTGACCCCAATTTCTCAGCTCTGAGTAGACCGCACTATAACAAAACCAAGCACACCCCTGGACGGGCGTCCAACAGTCCACAGGATTACTAAAGAGATGTCCTTGTGAGAGCGCAACCCATCAGCTTTTTTTTTTTAAAGGAAGGATGCTAACAAACATTTGGATGTTCTGTTACCAAAATACTTCGCTCCCTGAGTCACAGTTTCATATTAAATGTGTATGACGATAGAATCCCGAAGCGCTACATATCTATGACTATGGTATATCTGCTTCTGTACAAATTGAGCACACTGCAATAAAATCTGATCAGCATTCGTAAAGAAAATGCTGTGTGTGATTTAATGTATTTCATAAAAACTCAATCTTACACTTTTAGTTTGATGTGGACGACAAGATACTATAATTGCATGTTACATGTAAGGCTTGTCAACGTGCATACTTTCAATTCAATAAATAACACCGATTTGTGCGTGCTACTTCAGGTGACAACGGTTAAAAATGATATCTTTATGCTCAGACACTTATTTGTACACAAACTTCCTCGCATATATCTTCACATTCCAATTATAACAAAGAGCCCTCAGAGCAAGCTGGGAAATGGAGTAGGGACAGGCTAGCAAAAAGTAGATTTTATTTCTATGGACAGAGCATGCAGAATCTTCCACTGTAGTCTTTCTTTTATGTTGATGCAATAAAGCACTAGAATAGTAGCTCTCTTTCTACTGGCTGGAGTTTAGTGTTGGTAAAATGGAGATAAGGTTTTCCTACACCGTGAGGGTCAGGGAGTTTTAAAACGAGTGTCACCATGAGAAGCTACATTGGTCACCATCTGACACTGGAGAAGCTCTCTCCTCAAAGCCACTCAAGCTACATAATCACCCCGAAAACACACGCAGGTGAACAGTGCAATTGTGTAACAGAGCTACTTTTTGCTCACTACTATATTTTGGTTTCCGAGGCTCTCAAGGGCAGCACAGATCCCACAACTGCCTAATAAGGGAAGTAACTGGTGATTCCATTTGGTTCATTCGTCGTCATTGGACGACTGCCTCGTCACAGCCCGTAGAGGGTCACAGGCTGCAGCTACCGCAACAAACCCCAGGTATGCCTAGATCACTGGCTGGCACCACCCTGCAGACCTCCTGTGTGCAGCACTGTCTTTGTTCTTACACTAGGATCACTTTTTTTATCTGCTCAATGCACTCTTCAGATATGTCTTTCATGAGTCCCAACCCTCCTGCAGCAAGATGGTGCCACACACTTACCACCCCAGTCTATTGAACCCTGAGCTACCATCAAAGCATCAAAGTTTGGCCTTCTTGCCCCTCTCTCCCAGTAGCACATCCAAATACCGTGTCTGGCCTCCCGCTCACTTACTACCCTGGAGTAAATCACTGGGCGTGGCTTTCCGAGTCGATAAGTCTGATCCCTAGAGTGCTTATTTGCGACGGCGCAGGGGCAATCTCAACCTCGGAGCAGTAAGCAGCGTCTTACCTCGCAGCACAGACTTGAGGTTGACTTTGGCCTCCTGGTGCAGTTCCTCCACGCAGGCTGGCCTGGAGGACGGGAGGAAGACATTCTCTTGGTGGTGCCAGGGCGCTGTGTAGTGGACAGTCCATTTACTTTCCTCATCTAGATTAGAAACAGCTGCAAAATAGAAGACAGCAAAGATTACTTTCTACATAAAAAAAAAATGATCACAGCATACAAAGACGTGGCAACATAACTAGGCAACCAGAATCTTGCACCTTGGTATGTTACAAGAATACTGCACATTTGCAGGCAACCATAGTTTTGCACATTCGAGTAACATGTCGAGCATGACTCAGACTAGTACAAAGAAGCACAGATGCTTGCATAAATATACTAAGACAAACAATATATGCTCTACATACACTGACTACACCCCAGTATCAGTCACCTCACGCAAGTACAACAGGTTAGGTCTTCTGCAACAGAAACTCGGGATATTGCCAGAATACCTTTTAGCCTTTGCAGTCTCTTTTACATCAGCAGTATTGTTGGTAATGTATAGTGTGTGATGTACTGCATATGTTTGGTTGATGTTGTACGGTAAAACACTTTGCGAATACAGAGCTGCAGCGTTGGAGCTGTGCATAGCGTTATTGCTATTTTTGAAAGAATATTTTTTGGTGCGTCGTCATGGGGTGAAGTCTAAACTTTAGCTGCGCTTTGATGTCCATGTCAAAAGTGCTGGAGTACAGAGCGGACAACGCCTTATTTCACTGCAATAACGCAAATATTGCATGAAGAGGAAAATGACATACTTGGTTATGAAAAGCTAGGTGGCTACTTGTGGTAGATAAAGAGAGACAAGCTCTCTCTTCTGCGAGTTTCCATGACTCATGTGACCAGGCAACAGCACCCTGCCCTTCTGTAAATGATTATGTAGAAAAAGGGGGTCATCGCTTCTTACAGGTGTCCTCCGCATGTGCCATGGTTAATAGCTTTGGAAAAGTAACCACAGAATCAATTCCTGTTCCTTTCTCTAGCCCATCTGACCATGTTTGTCTGGGATACAAGCAGGGCCCACTGGAATTTTGTGATTGCGCTGCTGCAGGTTTATTTGCATAATTATGGATCTCCTGAATTTGCCACATAATCCATAATCTGCAGCAAAATCTGCAGATTATACCCCCGAACAATTGTTTCTAACTCAAACGGTTCAAAAGTTACTGGAAATACAGCAACAAGTGTTGCTGCGCAGTGGAAGGCCCTTTGGATGACTAGTCACCTTTCTCTTGAGTATTGCTATGTTTGAGCTTTAAACTGGTACTAATGAGGTGCAACCTAGAGTAAAAATGACAAAATAAATTAATACTATCAGAAAATGTGCTGCATAATTTGCCTTTTCTTTCTGCATAATTCTGTCAACCCTGCCGCATAATTTGGCCCTCTCATGCCACATAATTCCAGTGGTCACTGGGTAAGTTTTTCTTTATGGTGGTTGGTTTTTTGGGAACAGGTGCACCGGTTGGGGGAAGCATGTATTTATTGGTTGTCGCTTGAAGCAGGTGCTGGTTTGTGTACGGATTGTTTTTTACTTGGGGTGCTTTTCCTGGGTAAAAGTTGGTTGATCTGTTTACAGTTACAGTTTATTGGTTGGAAAAGGTCACTCCGGGAGCACGCAGGAAGGAGAAGTAGCATAGGAAGGTTACATAGATAGCTAGGTTAGGAAAGGTTAAGAAATTGCAAGTTTTTGGGAGTTTATAAATGGTTGCAAAGAGAAAACTTGAGGGGGTGGGGGTGAGGTAGGAAGAAAATATTTAGTGAGGTTTTGTTCTGTACAGCACGGGCCAAGGAATTTGTTTGTATGGTGCACCTGTCTTCAATAAAGCGGCCTTTTTCACACTAACAAGCTGGTCGGTGGTCTGTGCTGCACCCCCCTTTTGGCCCAAAGTGGGTGGTGTGTCCTCAAATTGTGAATTCAGCACCCTCAACAACTGGAAAACGCTCTAGTCTTCAAATCCTGGACAGTCTCCAGCCCAGTCATTTTTTTCCCCACTCACTGATAATCATGTCAACCTGCATTGTGCAAACACAGGATTTAAAAGGACTTAAAAGGAAAAGAACTTTAACTTCAATTACTCTTTCGCTCAGAGACAACAGTAGCGTTTCCAAGGGTCTTCAAAGTAGACCCGGCACTACCTCCTTGCTGGACCGGACAAACTGCTCTTAAACATCAGATACCGGAACAGGTATTCCACGTTCTTCTTTACAGCCAGGGCAGTTAAATATTTCACTATGTCCTCTGATGACAAAACCATGTAATTGAGCAAAAAAAAGCACAATGCTAAGTTTTCGGCTGGCTCCTACATAGTATAGATGACTGGTGGGTGAAATTTCCTTTGCAAAAAATTATGCACAGCTTCAGATAAGCTGCACAAAATTATGCAAAATACTGATATATCACATTTCACTGTAAATTTTTTCAAAGCACGAGATGTGCCCTCTCGTCCATTTTGGGCACAAGGGTGCATTTTGTGCTTAAAAATGGCACAAAATTGCATGTGATATAAATAACAGCCACTCAGGTTATGCTCTTTTGTGTTGTTCCTGTGCTCTAGCAATAGTATGGTTAACCTTTCTAAATTATGCAATGCACGCTCACGGGTATTTCGCGTAATAGGCGTTATGTGGAATGCTGGAAATTATGAGAGATGGCGCCAGCGTAATTTAAATATCGTCCATGCATACTTAGGGCACCTTACACAAGGACTGATTTCAGTTTCTTGTGCCATGGGAGGATGGACAATGGTTATCCTATGCCATGTGAACCCCGCGAGGACTCAAGACTTGTCAAGCAACGCACGAGTAATCCCAATTGCACTAAGTTAAAAGTTAAAGTGAGGGCCACTGGACCGGCTCAAACTTTGCTTTCTTTCCACTGCCCCTTCCTTCTACTGACGCCCATGGTAACCATTCACTGCAGACAAGGAAAGCACCTTTACGCCTGGTATGGAAATCGGACTATGGGAAGGAGGGGGGCTGGGGAGGGCCTTGGTTGGCTAGAAAAAAAAAAAAATGGAATCTTGCCAGTCAAACGCCGTTTGGCTTGTGGTACATAGCACAGCAAAGATCCTAGAAGGAAGTTTACACTATAAGCGCCTACCATGCATGTGAGATAATTGCACCCATGTTTAAATGTGATAAAATGACCACACTTTTGGGACCACGCAGTTTCAGGCAGTTTGAATTTTGACCTATGTTACTTTTACATATATTTAATTTGAAATTGACTCCTGCGTTTTGTTATATGTTGTTTGATTTAAAAAAATAATTTTGCCAAAAAGAAAGTTTTGTAGACTGGTGAGAGGTTTATCACCCTTGCACGGGGACGCGCGCGCCTGTGACAAGTCCCACCAAGAAGAAGCCTGAAGCTGAGAATGAGTGCTACATAGGTTGGAAGGGTGACCGTAAGATAAGTGGGGCAACTCAGTGTCCACTCAGACTCGCCCCCTTCAGGAACAGTAGACTAAGGCCACTTGACAGAGCCCCAAATGCTCAGTGTCCCAATATCTGTTGTCTTGTGCAAGACTGTCTTGACTGACCATGAACTGACACTTTCAGCCACTATGTTTCAGCGACTGGAGACTGACCCTGTACACACCACCAAAAAATACCATGTAGCCATTTGTTCTGAAACAACACGCTTTCCGCGACAAACCCGGTGAAACAGTTTAGCAGCTTGAAGCATTCCTGAAGGGATGTGTGTGCTAACCTCAAAGTTACATTTTCAAATGTGGACAATACCGACTTAGATTGTCATCATTCCAAAGTTAATGAAATCAGTATTTATTGGGTTTAGTGAGAACCCTTATTAGCGCCAAGAGGCAATTTAGTTCATGAACTCCAACAAATAGCCATTATTCAAAGGTCAAACAAAGAGTTAAAACCAATGTTACACTAACAACCCCTCCTGCACTCGGCTCCTGATACAACTCCACCCCAACACAGCAACAAACCTTAGACCAACTCCATGCTAGCTGACTGCTGTCAATGGAAGCATCCAAACACAATATCTGCTACCAACAACCTCATGTATATACAGGAGCTGATCTGTGGTAGAGAGCCACACCCCGCTGCATCCAACGAGACAGGATTCAATGACTATCTGGAGATCAGGACCACTGGACGTCTCTTCTTGGAACACTGCAAGAACCCAACCAGAAGACATGACAGAGGGAAAGAAGAAGTAGCCATCACTGTCACAGAATGGCCTCCTGAACAGAAGTCCCTGGCTGAGCACAGGTTTCAGTAGCAGGAGATCTTCCTTTGTACGTACAACAGTATGACGCCCTCACAGGAAAACCCATGCCTTTGGGAGAAACCATGGACCAAGCACATCACAGGCTCCCTGACCCCGAGGGACGAACCTATGTCGTGAACATAATTAATGCGCCCGAGGAATCAAAGCAGACCTTGACAAACTGGGGCTCACCCACTCAAAAGTGCAACTAACCCATACATGGAAAGTCTGGACTCTTCTCCATAATAGGACTCTTCTCCATAATACCAAACTAAGTGTCTCAGAATACCCACTCCTACTGCCAAGGGAATCGCCACTTAAGACAAGCTGCGTAGTAAACTGAACCAAGCAGCAGTCAGTGTAGCGGCCCAACCACCTCATAAAAACATCTAAAGCATTCACCTGGAGAAGTTTGTACAAGCACCAAAGTCTACAAGGACCTTTCTGAACACATCACCCATCTCCACACTTGAGATCCTCACCCACTTCGAGAAATTGCAGGCCACTCGCAATGAGGGCCTACATTTTCTAACTCCGGAGTTACCAATACAGGGGGTACCAGTAGCTCTATGGGTGGGGAAAATACAGGCCAATACGAGTACAGTACAGAGTCACAGATTCACGACACAGCAGCAGTCACGTAAAGTTAATAGAAAAGAGGGCCACTTGGTGCCTAGCACCGCTGGACTTTACAAACAAAATGTGGCTGTAACGCCCTAGCTCATTCTCAACAGCTATGTGACATCCAAAGTCTTTCACCTACAAAGAACAATCTAGAATTCTAGACTAGCAATGGATCAGCCTGCACAAACATCGGCTTCAAATATATGGCCATTCCCGTTATACACCTCTCTAGAGTCTGAGCCAACCAGATACTAGAGCCGCAAAGATGAACTCTGCCGTCAAGAAGCCGGTGCTCCAAATGGGCAACTTCAACACAAGAGCAATAAACCTAGGCCTACTAACCTTAGCTCTTCATCGCCAAGTTCATGAACACATAACCAGTGGAATCATGCCCCAGAAGCTCAGCCAGTCAACGGTCATCCTCTCTTTTAAAAGAAACAGCACAGACTGATAAATCATTATCTACCAGAGGCCTATGCAGGGCTTTTGCTGAATGTGTAAGTTGTTGAAGATTGCATACAACTCCCAGAGAGCAATGACCATATCAACAACATCTCCCTGTAGCACAGAAAGCGCACTACTACACACCGCTTTTGCCCACTATAGATAGTGGCCATACATGAGCAGTTCCACTACCACAGAATGTGCAATTAGCCTACATTATCAGTGTGATGAATGATCGGTTAGCACAGGTCATGAGGATTAGGAGGAACAACGATATCCTGCTTTGCCACCTCTTTGCGAGAAGGCACTCGGCAACACACACATGACTCACTGGTGTCAAATAATACCAGAAACGCAGGTGCACCATCACTGATAGTCTTTAGTAACTAAGTAACCCACCACACCCATATGACTGTAGCCTCCAAGAGGGTTCCAGGTCGGCCTAAAACATGTCCAGTAGTGGGCCATCAAAACTGTCCCCTTCTCAATAGAGTTCACCCAACACCTCTCCCTTTAGGCTGGCTGTTCACAATAGGACCACCCGCAGAGTTGCAACCTGGGAGGCCACTGTTCAATAGGGACATTGACACACAACCTCCAGGAATTCAGGCCATGAAAAATGGCATCTCTCGTCTTGGTCTGGTGAGAGGGAGAAGAGAAGATCCCTTTTACTCCAAATAACTCACAAAATTGGTCAGATCCTGCAATGGTCATGACCAGACTGGACTACTGCAACATCAGCCTGGGTATATGGGGCTTCCAGAGAACAAAATCCACTTTAAAACACCAAAGAAGCCCGATAGCATGCAGAGTGAATCATTATCAACCGATGTCACAACCATAAAACGCCCAGATTCAAGTTCCTGCACTGGATGTGGGAAGAGTCACAGTTCAAGACTTGATGTGTAAAACTCAAATCCCTACACAGACTCGCTCCAGGGTATTTCTCCAACATATTTCAATCATGAAAACTGGCCACCAGCTTGGAGTTGGCTGTACTCAATCCCCTTTCCATCGGAAAGTCT
The DNA here is from genome assembly GCF_964204655.1 of Triturus cristatus. Classification (NCBI taxonomy): domain Eukaryota; kingdom Metazoa; phylum Chordata; class Amphibia; order Caudata; family Salamandridae; genus Triturus; species Triturus cristatus. Next base: position 1,401,180,276 of record NC_140589.1, read on the forward strand.
AAACGCAAGTAATATTGAGAAAAAAAAAAAAAATAATCAGTGCATGACCGAGGCATCACCCTTTTGAAAAACTCTCTCCTCAGCCCAGAGACTTGACACAGACAGCAAGATTTGACATTCAAGGAAAGAACAGCTTTGTCTGCATCACCTTTGGAACAACAGAAGTCGCATGCCCCTGAGGTCCTATTAGCCATGCCGCATAACTAAGCTTCACCAACCCTCTGCAGGCCATTCCCATGCATGAGAAGGGCTTACCACACGCACAGTGACGAGCTTCTACGGACATGCTTGGGCAACTTTAGATCTCTTGTTTCAAGCCTCTTGCCAGTAAAGAATGGTGCTGGTGTTGTTTTATTTCCCCCCCCCCCCCTATTTATTCAACTATTTTGTTCACTTCTTGTTCCGATTAGTGGCTTGAGTTGGAAAAACAGCATTTAGCGCTTTGCAAAAGGTTCTACTTAAATATTACACTGATGAACATTCAGTTCTCACATACCTGGGGTCTGAGCCCACTTCCTTTGTAAATTACTTATTTGGTAACTATATTGTTCCAGATTAAATTATAAGTGTTTAAAAAAAAAAATTTAATAGTTCAGAAAAGAATGGAAGCTGGGTGCACTGAATGCAGCCTCTGACCCTCCAAACTGGTTAAAACATATTGCTATCCTTGTCACGGTAGAGTTAATGTGCCAGAGTAAAGAATCAGGAAAAAACAATAGCAATGCACGCGTGCATCTCACCACTTCTCATTTTCACAGCACAAGTGCTGACCGTCAGCACCAGAGACTAGATTCCAGGGAGGCACCAATTTTTTTCAAGTCATGTGCTCCAATCAAAGAGCTCGTGAATCTATGCTCTGCTGGTCTGTGGCCAAACACACTTTACACTGCTACTTCCTACCCAAACACTACTGCCAAGCAGTCAAGGCAAATACAGGATGTGATTTAGAAAAAGTAAGACCTGAAGACGCGAGGGTTTCAATATAGGTACTAGGCCCACTCACCAGGATGACCAAGTGTTTATTGCTACAACTCAAGATTACAGATGTAAAGCGCGTATCATAAAGTGGAAATGCACCCTTATCGCAAGACGGGCAAATGCTGCGTACTTTAGAGTACATATTTCTTCTCTGGAGTACAGCCTGTCTATCTGGAGCCCGCAGATACCAAAACTAAGCAGCTGCTTTGATCAACATCGACCAACCTTAACCGCTTCTATTAGAAGGTAAGTATACCACTAGAAGGCAACTCAGTTCGGAGTTTGAAAATGACCAAAAACGTAACTACAAAATAAGGATGACAAGAACTTTTGCCAGAAAATTCAAAAACGTGACAGGGAGGATGGGGTCTCTAAGAAGGGAACCACCCAAAGAGTGGCTTCCCGTCAGTCCTGCGCGTGGCCGTTTTGCTTGCACATTAGTGACAACTTGTGGACAGGTGTTCCTCCATGTCCAGCCTCGCTAATGTGCTAGAAGGGGCGATGGAATTTGTAGAGAGCCCATGTGTGCCAGGGTAGAAAATATTTGGGGTGCCGTAGAGCCAGAGTAGACCATATTTCTGGCATTTTCTAACATATAAAATGTCCATAGAGGGGTTTAGCAGTTAGAACCAATAATTTTGCATTTACAGCCCCTAAGAAGAAGAAAACCACTTCACAAGAAGAAAAAAATCAGGACTGGAGGACAATGTCAGAAAGAAGGAAGGCTTCTGTGCTACAAACACAACCGGTCTGTACCTGTGAGGATTGCTCGCAATCTTATTGTATAGGGGGCTGCAGAGATAATCATCTTAAAGTGGGGGATCCCCAAAACAATGCCTAGACCAGGGCTTTAAGTGGGCCGGGTCTCACCAGTGCTGAGCACCGGCAGTTTTTTAAAGGGTGCCTCGAAACGGGTCTTTATCGGGCTCTGTTTTGTGGCCTGGCACAGGCGGTTCGTTTTTTTCCGGACTGCAGTGACAGCAGGCACATCGATGTGCGCATGCTCACACTGCTCACTTCTCACTAGTGGAGAAGTTACGACATGAGGTCATGCCAGGTGAGCCTTGTACGGGAAGGGAAATCCTTTAAAGAGTCATTTTCTGTCTGGATTTCGCTTCTCCTTTTGAAACTCAGGAGCTGAAACATTGTCGTGGTGTCACCGAGGCTGTAAGTGGAAGCTTTTTCAATATTATATACAATCCATAGTTACTGCATATTTATCTTACGCAACTAACAACCATTGACAAAGCCTATAGCCCATGTCTTGTTGCAGGTGTGATGTTACTTATATCATATCTGGATGCAATGACGGAAACAGCAAAATACAAGTTCGGCGGCACACAGATTTTTAGCTTCGGCGTTTAAGTCACGCCCTTAATTACATTGGCCACGCCCCTTTATGAGACCCCCTCCGTTTTTTCATCCCACTTAAAGCCCTGGCCTAGACCATACCATAGGTTATTACGGGAGGAGTAAAGTTGCTAATGCTCTGTTAAAGGGGTGGTGAAGTCTTCCCTTGGAAAATATTTTTTGTGGTAAACTCCTGGGAGGGAGACCCTAGCAGGTTTTACTGGTAGGACTGCCAGGGAGCGTGCAGGCGCAGATCACAGGGAGGTGGGAGGCATACTTGTGGAATTCTGTTTCAGGTGTAAGTAGGAGCTGGCAGGGTATGCTCAGACGTGAGTCCCTTGCTCACTTTGCCACTGGATTCAAGCAAGCCTGGCTGAAGACGGCTGAAATGCCAGAAACTGGTCCTAGGAAGCTTGTTTCCGGTCCAGGGAAGGCATGGCTTGGCAGTTCGGGCTGGACTGTTCCCATGAGGCACAGGGCCAGACTGATTTGCATATGGCCATGTCTGAACTGGGGTGGCAGAGTGGGCTAAAGAACGGTGATGGATCAAACCGAGATCTGTTGACTGGGTGCGAGTGTTTGATTGGTTCTGATGCTCCGTCCATCACCACCCCCTTTTGTACTGCTTTGATAGCATGCGGTAGCATGCAAATCTTAGAGTTGGCATAGATTATTACATAATTTGGAAGAGTATTATATACTGAAATTGAAAGAACTCCAGATAGAAGTGGTAGAAATAAAAGATAGATAGAAATCCTGGTCTAAGATTACACATTCTAAATAAAAGCAGAGTGCACAAAGGGCCTGGCAGTGTACACATACCTCGTAAAACTGGGCCACCAAGCAAGCTGGGATTTACAGGGCACAAACAGTGTGCCATCAGCAGGGAGGCGGCATTGGGGCCAATCGGAGCAGCACATGAGCAGGCGAGACATGCTGGAGTCGGGCCTGAAGCTGGTGGAAATTCGAAAGTGAAAGCTGGGTGTGCATAAGAGAGGCAGGGTGCTGGGGAGGAGGATGTCTGGCTATGAGGAACAGAGACTGTGGGTTAAAGAGAGTGCAAGCAAGAACAAACAGCAAAAGACAAGAGAATGAGTTGGGACAGACCAGTGCACGCGAAAGGTTAAATAAAGGATGTCGTCGGAGGAGTGAGGCACCGGTGAAGGGACAGGCGAGGCCAGAGGCGGGGGAGGGAGGCAGAGGCGAAGGAAAGGACAGAACGGGGAAAGACTCGGACTGTCTAAGCGGGACTTCCCAAGACTGTGCGGTGACCGGGGGTCCCTTCCAAGGAGTGGGCGTCATGCCGGAAGCGCATTAGACTAATCAAGTGAGTGATGCCTTGTTCCAACAACTCCCTTCCCACCCCGCTGAACGCACAACTGCCTTTGTGGAGTCAGATGTCCGGGGTTTGTGTGGTAAAGTAAGGCAGCAGTTGAGGTTTTTAACAACCTGCCCCAACGCTTCCTTTATCAAACCCTGCGCGTGCATCAACGGAACTGTTGCTCATCACCGCATTAAGGAATGGGATATTCCACATCCGGGAGCCGTGAGCACGCGGCGGACCGCAGATAACCAGCGTGGGCACCGAGGACCCCATCATACCCCCTACAGCACGTGGGGTGGTCTTCAACGCTCTTTGTGCCACGGATGGCTTCCACGCTCTGTATCCAGCGCGGTTATTGGCTGCTAGAGTTACCGGAGCTCAGACAGGTGCCAGGGAAACAAAGGAAAGGAAATCCGCCTTCAAAGGCAGAGGTGGCGGTGGGGAGGATGTTGCTGGGCGTCAGCTGTGGGGCTGGTGCTTTGAAGCGGTGTCTTGTCTCCCCGGGCGCTTCCGTGTGGGTACCGCGGCTTGCGGGTCTCTGGGCACTCTCCGCGCCGCATCCCTCTGCCCACCAATCACACAACACTACGAATCTGCATAACGTGGACATCCACAGGTGCCTATCTCTCCTTTTCAGGACACACTAACATTCCGTAAGAGGACGAGCTCCAATAAAGTCCTTGCCGAATTTCGTAAAAGTTAACGTAAATGCCCCTTTAAGTAAATTGTTTGAATGTTAAAACGCGCAAATGGGCATTACGATTTCCCACTGTCCGTGCGTGGGGTTGACAAGGGGTGCATGTGTGAGGGGAGCCAGGAGGACCCCGACACTCTCCTCCTGCCTGACACGGGTGGAGGGGCCTGGATGCTCCCAACCCCCACTCCTCGGAGTCTGGATGCCGGTGGAGCCCCAGTCCCCCACCCCACCCTCCCATTCCATGGTTTCCCTCAGTGTGCGAATAAAAGGTCTGAGTGAGAATACAAAAGGATAAAGTCCTTGCAGACACTTGTGGAACAAGGGCGGCGAGCGGCCGCACCAGCGGCCTGCGACTGGCATCGTGAGAACTGCGCACACAATGCAAGCACATCGGCTGTCTTCTAAGCACTACAGATTAAATACATTGTGTACATGCAAACACCAAATACAGATTAGGCGCGTGCAATTAACTAAATAGAGCATAATTTAATATAGATCCAACAATAATATTCCAAATACGCTCAAATACAAAAACCATGCCTTAAAAAAAAATGCACAAAAGAACACGTTTCCTGCATGTCAAACTCCCACCAGCCACTCCTGCATACAACGCAGGGTCCCTGGTTAACGCAGCTTTTAGTTTTGACCCGACACCTCTGCAACAACTGAACAAGGAGCCGTACACTCGGGCGAGTTTTGAAGAAGGAACAGGTGTCTGGAGAAAATGAGGAGCCCTGCTTGTTGGTGAAATCAGGAGGCTTGCTGTAGCCGGAGGCTGCTGCCCGAAGCTCCCGAGTGGTGACGGTGAGGCAGGGGGGTGGGTACTCACCTTTCCTCTTGAAGAGCTTGATGAAGGACTTCAGCTTGGTGTTGATGAAGACCACCATCCCTGCGCAGCGGGGGTTCCCATGGGACAGGGGGGGGCTTCGCTGAGGGCAGTCCGGACAGGGCAGGGTGCAGCAGCCAGCCCTCGCTTCACCTGCACACACCCGGCAGCCGCCGATCTCTGGCTCTGCAGCTCCTCCCCGCGGCCGGCAGGGGGCGGGGATACAGTGCAGTCGGTGCTGTGGACGGCCCCGCCCCCCAGCGGAAGACCCCGCCCACACGGCAGGGAAGGGGCGCGAGCTTCTCTGCGGGCCATGCGGGTCCAAACACAATATACTCGGATCGGAACCAAGGGCGCGCGCCCTGTATAGAGCACAGCAGGGCCACAGTCCTCAATAACGGGGGCAAGACGCTTTAAGAGCAAAGGACCAGTTCGCACACCGGGCTCCCTCAAAGTTGGTGTCCTTTCATGGTGTTCAGGGGTGGCTGCCCGGTGGTGTCTGAATGCACTGCCCACCCCTGGCTCTGGGAGGCACGGTTTGTAAACAAGGCCGTCCTTCCGTCCTGAAATGCAAAGTTCAGCAATTCATGCCAGTTGGATGCCCTAAAGCGGCCACAGTTGGTTGCAGGCCTCGGCCTCCACGGGTATATTGCGCAATGGCCCAAACCTTCGAGGGGGCTCTGGGAAAGTTAACATTCGCTCTGAATCACTTGTGTATTTTTGTATATGAACATTAAAAATATCATTCACTATTGTTAGGCAACGCAGGGCTTGAATTAGCAAAAAAATGGGGGGATACAAGCCAAGAGTGTTTCAAACAGGTGCTCCCCCCCCCCAAAAAAAAAAATATATATTGCCCTCCGAACTGCACCCGATTCCACGTGGAAAGAAAGGGGGGTGGTTTCGATTGGTTTAGCAGGTGTAGTGTCACCGGAGGCCGGTGAAGCCCACTGAACCCTAAGTCTTGCTGATTTTTTATAATTCAACCACCAGCTAGTAGACCATTTTTTTCCTCGCCCTAGGGACCGTGGCACACTTGCTGCGCCAAGGAGCCGCTGAGTGCAGGGAGGGTTACTGTCCTAGGGACTGAGGGCAGGATCAGACACCCACACTCCCGAGGGCATCAGAGGCCGCTATCAGGCCAGCTGTGAACAGATACAGTGCACTTATCTGTGCACCATTTCCACCAGGTATGGTGCTAAGGATGCTATGATGGACGGTGATTATCCCCTGCCGCGCGTGTCACATCGCACATGCTCCGGCCCCCAACTAGGACCAGGGATGCCTGGAGGGTGGCGGCCACGCCCCTTCGAAAGGCCACAGTCAGTCCTGGCTTATATTATTGTTTATTACAGTGATGACATCAGTTTGTTACAGACTTTGAGCACTAGCGTCGTGGCTTCCAAGGAAGACACATCGACAGCGCACAGTTCAGCTGTGAGGAGGAGTTCAAAGGTCACTGCGGCCTGTAAAGCAGATACGGATGATTGACGCGCATAAGAACACCGCTGCCTCGTAGGGCGGGACAGACTTTTATAGAGTAGACACAAGTTCAGCCGGAAGGGCCAGCGCCCAGACGCAATTCAGTTTATGATGTGCGTATAGCAAGCCACCGGCACTGCTGAACACCAGGGCTTTAAGTGGCCGGGTCTTGCCGGTGCTCAGGCCGGCAGTTCTAAAACGCAGGTGCCGAGGCGGGTCCCTATCCGGCTCTCCATGTTTGCCCTCACCCTCAGGGTGAAAACAAATATCTGAACTCTGCAGCGGTGCCACCCTTCACTGCCTTTGAGGTAACTTCGAAGAGACTCGGTATTGTTCTTTCACAGTCTCATCATTTCAGAATGGAAGCATTTTCAATACTATATACCACGAAAGCATAGTTGTTGCTAATTGTATCTTATGCAACTAACAACCATTGGCAAAGCCAATAGTCCTGGCTTCTTGTATGTGTAATGTTACTTGTATCTGGATGCAATGATAGAAACAGCAAAATACCAGATGGGTGGCACAGTATGCTAAGCACAGATTTTTAGCTTAGGTGTTTTTTAAGCCACTTCCTCAATTACATCGGCCACGCCCCTTTGAGACCCCCCCCCCCATCCCTAGTTTTTTCATCCCACTTAAGGCCCTGCTTAACACCAGGTTCACGCTCACGCCTTGTTTTGAGTCCGACGCTGCTTTGAATAGGCGCTATACGCGCTATAAGAGAAATAAGCGTGACAAAATAACAAGTTCCCTTCTTCCTTAGACTATTCTTCCCTCTTCTGTTCCTCTAAGCGCCTTAAAGCTTCCTAAGGGCAGAATACGCGCTTTCCAAGTAACCAAATAAATCAACAGGCCAATATACTTAAGGCTACTCTCGGGGATGCCCTCTTTCGCCCCTTATTTCCCGTGATGGTCCTTTCTTAACCCCCCCCCCCCCCCCCCCCGCCCCGCCTCTCACCACAACACACACTCCCCTCCCGGCGCTCTGCCACAAGCAAGCGAACGGTATATTTCCCAATTCTTTTCTATGCTATTAGGAAGTATGGACGTTATCTATACGATGTAATTCCTGCTCTAATTGCAGTTGCAAGAGAACGATGGAGCTTTTTTTGTAAAGAGACTTACAAAATTTACATCAGGCGACTGGAGATGACGTTTTGGTGGTGTCTATGAAGGTGAGAAAGGTCTGTTTAAGCAGAAAAGGTGCGAACTCGTTCGCCTCAGCATGCAGCGCTTACCAGAGAAGCGGGTCCCTTGACACGGGCGGGCGCAGGCCTCGCGTGCTATCCCCAGTTTCCGGGACTAGGCGTGGGCCATGTCCCGTCATGAATCGCCGTTCTCAGACCCGTTTCCCAGCCTCGGCTGACAGGTGTCGGTCCCGCAGTGAACCCCCGCGGGCCTCGGCGAAGGCCGGCCACCTCGCAGCGTGCATAAGTGAGCACAAGGCCCCGCACAGCAGGACTGCTGGTGGACACGACGACAGGGGGCCATTTCACGTGTTTGCTTAGGGATGCGGCGCGCTGGCCCAACCCCCTACACATCTACAGCCCTGCATTGTTAATGGATAGAGAAGGGGAGGGTGGACACCTGACCTCTGTGCCCGCGCAGGCTGAGCCCATGTCACTCAATGCACAGGGGGGTGGTCTGTGGAGAGGGCCCGGCTCAGCTATTCACGCTCTGTATCTATCCTTCCTGCTGAGGGGGAGGGAACCAGTTCAGCTCCTTGTCCTCTCCTAGCCCTACAAACAAGACTGTGCCTACAGCGGGCACTGGCGCTTTCACATCAAACAGAAAATAGACAGCAGCACCAGGCGCGCGAGCGCTGGGGGAAGAGATGCTTCTGGGAGTGGCTTCTCAATAGGAATCGGGCCAGGTTCTACTCATGATAACTTGTTACTTGTACCCATATGGCTGTGTGTGAGAATCGTACCTAAGCAACCCCCATCTTGATGAACAATCTCACCGTGCGAGGAGGGGGCAGGGCGTCCTGCCGAGAAGTACATACCAGGCAATTGTGACCCCCCCCCCCCCTCCCAAACAACTTTGCTGGGGTATTTTCACACCCCTTACTAGACATCGGCAGTTCAAAGCCTCAGAAAACGAGCTGGAAAAAACACTATTTACAGTGGTTTTCAACTCGTTTTCCCTTCCACCGCGATATCGGCTCCTCACCAGGAGACCGCGTGGCTATCCTGGCACCCTGCGGGTTGGCTCGGATGCCCAAAGCCCGGGCTTTAAGTGGGCTGGGTCCGGTCTGTTCTAAAAAGCAGGTGCTGAGAGGGCCCATGTCGGGCTCTCCGTGTTGGCCCTCACCCTCAGGGTGAACAAAGAATCTTGAATCTGGACTCTGCAGCAGTGCCACCCTTCACTGCCAGTGATGTAACTGTGAAGAGACTCATAGTTCTTTCAGTCTCGTCATTTCAGAGTTGAAGCATTTTCAATATTCTATACAACGAGGCCGTAGTTGTTGCTTATTCATCTTATGCAACTAACAACCATTGGCACCACCAATAGTCGTGGCTTGCTGTAGGTGTATTTTTACTTGCTGTATTATATATCTGGATGCAATGACAGAAGCAGCACATTACCAGTCAGGGGCACACAACGCACTGATTTGTTAACTTATGTGTTTTAAGCTACGCCCTAATTACATCGGCCACGCCACTTTGAGAGACCCCCCCCCCCCAGTTTTTTCACCCCACACAAAGCCCTACCTAAAGCTACTAATACAGCCTTAGGTGTTAACCCCAATGCATTTATATACACTCACCTTTTCAACAAAGTCAGATATATAACAATAGGCTTATCCTTTCAACAAGACATTACAAAAGTACAACTTCTCTGTCTTTTACTAAGAAAGTAATTGCTAGTTTCCATACAAGAAGCGCAAGACTACATGAACAACTGACCTGCACCAGAACAGACCATGAAGTAAAGCGTAACTCTAACCAGGGTAAGAAATGGCGCATCAGCATGCTTGAGAATTGTCACAAAGCTCCACTGTGATATGCATGTCATGTTTGTGTGTGTGATTTGTAGTGCCACCCTACAAAGGTGTGCTGTGTTTGATTACTGTTCAATCCCTACCGTTCAAGCGTGTAGGATGGTGGCATAACGCACTCATTATGTTTTAGTGCCCTAGGTCACAAAGCTGTAACATGGATAAGTAGGAAATTACTCGGTCCTCAATAAAATAATAATGAACATACTTTAATTAAGGATCGGTTGACAGCCCTGAGGAAGGCCCCTGACTAATTCATTAAAACTTTGAGTAAGCGGAAACATGTTGCCCCTTTCCAAATATGGTGGGGCCTCGATTCCCTTTGTCGTATAATCGTTTATTTTTCTTAAACTCAAGGTACGACCAAATAAAGGACATACCTGTACTATACCTTAAGGTATTTTGAAGCTAAAACTGGATCCCAGTGCTATCCACATACAAATATATCTTAAGAAACCCTCCACCGAGTGGGGTTGAGTCCGCCTTGGCCGTACTAGCTTACAAGGGTGGGATGAGGTGGCCAATGATGAAGCACGCAACATTACGTGGGTGACACAACCTCATCCACATCTTTTTAGGGGCCTATGAAGGGCCTGGGATTTAGGGAACAAGGAGTTAGGAACTGATCTCTCCCAACCGATAAGGATACTCACTGCACCGTTTGAGTTTTTGGTGTTGTAGTGTGGTGTTTAATCTTCCTTTTCTCTCAAGGTGGTATGAGAATGTCACTACCAATGCCTTTTAGAAGCAAGTATTTGATACAGAATGTATTTTTTTTTTTTTTTGCTTTCCAGGGAACAAAGGGGCTGGTGTTACCAGAAGTGCACGTTGCCTTGCACAACAGATCCTACGAAATGTTCAGGGGGCCCACTACTTCTGCAAAGGGATGCCCTGTTGGAGAAAAAAACCGAACTCAACAGTAACCTCACCGCACATGTACAGCGGCGCCTCTAAGTGCCAGTACTGGCCATTAAATGTGCAGCAGTGCTGCTTAACCGTGCCAGTGCAGGCCATTAAAGGTAGAGTAGACGTGCCAATACTGTTAATTATACTTCGCAGTGCTGCCAGGAAGTGGCATTACTGTTCATTCAATGTACAGCAGAGCTGTTGATAAGTGCCAGAACATGCCTTGTGACAAGGAGCTTGCTTAGCAGGGCCAACGGCGACCAATCGCCTTTCTGACAAATGCTGAGACTGAGAATAATGAAGCATAACTCTAGTAAGACAAAGAAGAGCAACCCTGCTACAAAGGGCCTGCTCTTTCTAATAGAAGCATACAGGCCTTGCTGAGGAATGTCAGTCTGCCCATTAAAGATATAGGAGATGCTCAAGAGAGACGGCTGTGCTTAATAATCTTTCTGAAATGAATATTGAAAGTCCAGCAGCCTTTCTGCGAAGGCGCACGCTCCCAAAATATAACCCATGCTGCAAAGGACCAGTGCCTGCCCATTGAAAAGGCCCTCAGATCCCCCCAGTACTGGCCTTCCCTGGGCATCAAGATGCTGGAAATTGTCTCTTACCTCACCAGCCATGTGTAGTCCAGGCATGCGCAGTGGAGTGCAGGACCAAGAGAGGGGGGCAATACGTTACATGCACTGGGGAGGGGCAGAGATACCTGTGCCACAGAGAATACAACAGGGGAGCCAGTCATTAACGCTGTAGTTAGACAGATTCCTTTCCTTCTTGCATAAGAAACAGTGACCTAGAAGTGCAGGAGAGCTTCTTGGATGAAAGCACAGGTCCTAAGGCCCGTTTAAGGCCATTTGTTGGTAGCACGGGCCCAAAGGTAAACCAGTGTGTCATTTCAATCTAGCGGCCCTTGCTGGAGGCTTGGCAGTCCCAGCAAAATGAGACTCATGGGGATGACATATACTCAACGTGGAGAACGGCTTGTTTAGAAAGCCGCCCAGTAGCAATGACAAGTTTCCACCCACCCTAACACATCCCAATGTTACTGCAGTTGGGTACCCAAAAGTGCTGCACCTCATACAGGGCAGTAAAAGTGACAAGCAATTTCAGCTAAAAATAGTCTCTGCAGATTACTCCGGTCATGAAAATGGTCTGGCTAGGTCTGCCTGGCAGTGCTCCACCAAGTGCCTGTGACTCAACAAACCACAGGTGTCTGGATGACTAACGCGCACACCTATGTCCAATCTCAGGACACAGGGTGAGCCCGGGGAGAAACTTTCTAAACTGATATGACTGTGTATCATTTACTTTTTCTAAAGTGCCTGCTATCAGTTGTTACCATTTAAGTAATCCATGACTAAGACGCGCGTCTATTATACAATTCGGCAATACCCGATTCAACAGCCTTAGTAGGACGAGAGGAAAAGTCAAACTTGCTAGGATTCAATGGTTTATCATGCAGGGTGCACACAAATCTCAGCAGCAGGTGTTGAACTCACTGAGCTATCTTGCTAGCATTTTAACACCACCACAGGACTATCACATCCGTTGACAATGTCTTATGAGACATGATTGAAGTCCATGGGGCTGTTCCGCAGATTTCTCTCATGGGTAAATGCTTATGACAGCCACAGATTCTGTTTTATTTTTGAGGAAATTGTTTCGTCCTTGTTGAGAATGACCATCTTTAAATTTGGAGTCATTGGGAGATGCAAGAAGCCCTCCCATGATTGAGTAGATTGAAGTGGAGTAGATCTCCCCACGCAACAAACCACACGAAGGAAAAAGTGTCGTTTCTACTGGAGTGTCGTTGTAAAACTCTTTGAGCTCCTCAAGTTTTGAATGAGAACAGTCTCAAGATGTGTCATTTCAGATCTAATTAAACAAAGGTGACAGAAAAACTAATTTTTGCAAACAACGATTGGAGATTTTGGGGGGGTAATCTTGCCTCTATGTGTAGCTAGTTATGTGACAGAACAATCCTCAAACTCACAAAATCTTCTCTGTCAAGAAACGGCCACCAATTAGTCAAACTAAAAAAAAAAGGGGCCACATGATCATTAAATGCGGCTACAAGTTATGATCACGTCAAAGACAATCTTCAAATGCCTGGTTTAGGTAATGTAATATTCTCATTAGGAGTAATGTACATAGCCCAAATGGTAGCTAAACACCGTTCATCACAAAAGGCAAATTGAAGGTAATGCAAGCATTGCCACAGTCCATAGGTATCACCTTTGGGACCTATTGTTTCTGCCAATGGTTTTTAGCAATGCTGTACCGCATCGCTGATGCTGTGCAGCATGGCTCAAGAGCAATCAAAAAGGCACTGCGTCATTTTCTGGGCCCATACAACAGGTATGCACACACCTACAAAATGACTCGGGCAGATTTTTTTTCATTTTATTTACTGATCTGAATTGGATCAGTAAATAAATGAAAATAGTAGCACAAAAGCTTTTTTCTTGAAGTGCGGGTGGGGGGCAGCAACAAAAAGGGTGCGGGTGAAGCAGGAAGCTATATGGGGTGAAGCAACACAGGGAACAGAAGCAACACAGAGGGTGGAAGCAACATAGAGGGCATGTAGGCAAAGCAGTATGGAAGGGGAAGCAACACAGGCTAGAGAGGAACGTGGAGCAGGTGGGGAAAGCACACAGGTGAGAAAGCAACGCAGGGGGAAGAAGTACACATGGGCAAGCACAATACAGATGGGGTGAGAAACACACAAGCAAGTGAGAGCAACACTGAGCGCAGCAGAGTGGAGACGGGAAGTCCACAAGGGAGAAGACAGCTGGAAAACACATGCACACTATTATGGAGTGCTTAACCAAAAAGGAAAAAGTAGTGCTTCAAAAGTGATCAGCAAGAAATGCGTCCATTCTACAGAGGAGGGACAAACAAAAGAAAAAGTAAAGCCCAAATAACCTGACAAAATCAATTAAATGAGAGTGACGAAGCCAACCAATGGTAAGCAATGGGTGGGCTCTAATCTGTCTTGTAGGTGAGACCTACAAATGAGTGAAATCTTAGACCAGCAACATTGCAAGGCCATGGTGTCTAAAACCCATGAGAACACTACAACAAACCACTAGTTTTGATTCTGAAATCTTTCAGGATTTTAAAAGCTAGTTTACAGAAACCATGTTCTAAAAATGGAAAACGGGATAAAGAAAGATGCTTTCCAAAAGAGAACATTTCCTTAAAAGCAGTTGGGATGTCTACTTGGCTGGGGTAAAATCTGAGAACTAAAAACTGTAGGATAAACTACATCCAGAACAGAGCAGACCCACACGATGCCAGTCAACTGATGGCCCTGATGGCCTCAATGAATGTATACTGCCCTTCATGGTCCCATACTCGGCAGAAAAGCAACTGCCATATTAAATGGTACAGAAAAAGAAATAAAAACTATTTTAAGATATCTTTTATGAAGTAAGTTCAATTAATCAGAGTCGTCCAAGGCACAGTGTTTTAACTTTTAAGCAACCACCAAACTAATGGGAGTAAGGCAGACTATGGTTCTTGTTTAAAGAAAAGAACTTTGTGGATTCCTCATTCCTACTTACACCTTTGGAACACAAATCCACTGTACCCTGAGTTGATACCAGCATTACAGAGCGCAGCATCTCAGAGATGGAGGGAGGGCAATTTCTGGTTGTGACGAGCTATATTTATAAGGGGAAAAATGAAGTCTTTTGTCCGGTGAAAATTCAATTTTGTTCTCATTGCCTTATGCCCATATATATGCATGTCACAGAGCTATTCAATCTGAGGACGCCTTCTTGACAACATGGAATTCTTCTTAAGGAGTCAAATCTAATGTCTATACATTGCGAAAGGGAGAAGCGGAGGTGCACAAATGATCCTCCCAAATGGTATACCATCGCTCCTTGGGGAGGGTACTTGGGGACAATGACCGGGAGCATCTGTGGATGGATATTCCCCGCATGTTCACAAGGACCCAATATAGAGAACAGTGCTATAAAACAATAGACAAGCTTGCAGCCGGAGCCTCTGATACATGTTGAAGATATATGTACAAACTTACACCTCTGGTGGGTGTAGCCGAGGTTAAGGGGCTTCTGAAAAGATGATTTAAGCGGAATGGCCACCCATGAAGAGAAACGCCGGGTGGTACTGTTAAAGCTTCACCATCCACAAGCCATAGACTGTCTGGGGCTGGTAGAGATCTGGGAGGGCAAATGCTTATGGCAGCAAAACCATGAATAGAAGTGGCGTGGAAAGAGACCTTCTCTTAAAAGATGGCTCCTCAAACTGGAATTCTTGCTACGGAACAATCGTCAAAACAACTTAGCAGGTTGCCACAAACATTTTATGACAATCCGACAAGGACTGGTTGATCATCTTATTCAGCAGCACATGGCTGACATGCAACCAGGAAGGCTACGAGTCCTTCATCTGCATTATCGATTGGAAGTTGGGAGAAAGGAGAGCTTCTGCTTGGGCTCCAGAGACCAGACGGAGTTTCCCCAGATCTTTGAATTTAATACCTGAAAATGCACGCCGAAGAGAGGATGGAGGTTATTTGCTGTTGCAGGTTCTCATAGATCTCTCTACATAAAGAGTTTTAAATGTCCGATGTCCACTTAATTTTCAATCAAATGCTCTACAAGTTGAGTTCTAAATCGGACAAAAAAACTAACGTGCACAAGCAATATTTGTACAAAGTACTTTGTCAGGTTTTCTGCCCAATTTAGGGTTTATTAGTTAAAAAATATTATTTGCAGAAATTCTTTCTACCCCTGTTCTGTTAATATTTTTACCAATGATTGTGGCTCCTAGTACTACCAACAAACAATTTAGGGGTTAGAGGGAGTTGCAAATTTGCACATCTGAGCGCTATTTGTACTGAACTCTTAATAGTCCGCAAATGCAGAAAAAGGTTTATGCCCATTTTTAGGTTGAGCCTGCCACACAACACAAGCTGTGTAGTTGCAAAAGACAGATTGTCAATTTACAAAGATCTTACAGTGAGCTTAAACCCGCCCACCACATACCATTGGTTGGCTTGTCACTGATTAGCTTGCTTCTTGTCAAATACCTTGCCTTGGCTGGCTTGTGTTTGACCCCACCCATTCAGCATTCCCTCTTTACTTGTGTCCTTCCATTGCTCACTTTTTAGGGACCTACTTTTTTTTCCTTCTTGCTTAAGCACTCCACAAGAGTGAATGTGTTGTCCAGCTGTCTTCCTTGTGTGTTTCTCTCCCTCCTCCCACTCCGTTTTGTTTCTTTCATCCATGTGCTTCCCCCTCCTGTGCATGTGCATCTCCTCCCCAGCACTCTGGTTTGCTCTCTCCCTCTTATGCTTCTCCCTCAGTCCTTCGTGTGCTGCATTTTCCATTCCACTCTCCACCTGGAGCTCTGATATCTCCCTACACAGTCCTTTTGGTTTTTATTGGTAAAGAAAATGGCCCCTGACGCATTCCGCTGGCACACGCATCCATTCTAATGCATGCAAGCATGAGCGCATTGGAGCTCGTGGCAAGAAATGTTTGCTACAAGAGTAGGCAAGAGACAAAATAGTCAGTAGACATGCTTCAGTTCAACATTTTTGTACGCTCCAATTAAACAAGGACTTTTTTAAATGTTATTTTCCAGGTTTTTCTTCCTGAACCCAGGGAAGAATGACTGACAATCAAGGTGGAACTGAAAGAAGGGTCTGTCCTCCAACAGCATTCACGTCTTGCTCTATTCCCAAGGTGAGGCTCAAGTTCAGTATTGATTTCTCATTGGCTGCCTGACCCTTTCACGTCGCTGAGCCCAGCGCACATACATTACTGTCACTGTAGGCCATCGCGGAGCCCTGGGAGCCATTTGTCTAAATCCCAAAGCTTTTCAGAAGGAATTCGTCCTGTATGAAGAACATGCATGGAGCCTGTGGGTCTCACACAAGGACAGTAACTGGCGATTAGGGTTCTGATACAGGATGGGTCCTCACAGACATGTGCCCAGGGGCCACAAAGTACAGTCTGTGGTGTGACCGAAGGCTGCACTGAAGCAGCAGGGTGGCTGTAGGGGGTCTGGGTGGGTATGGGATTGTGAAGGAGGTCTAAATAAATGTCAAATAAACGGGCATGCATGTATTTGAAGGTTAATAAATGTTTGCCTATTTAACATTTTTTTCTGAATACTAGTGCTCAGCAACTAAACAGCAGCTCGTGCTGCTGTCCACCAGGGGAACTGCACATGCAGGTCAAAAGGGCCGCAAGCGGCCCCTGGGCCGTACTTTGTGTATCACTGCGATACAGGATGATTTGTGGGAGCACCAATTGAAGTTTTACAGATAGTTACTGTGTGGTCTTGCAGGGCATTCCTTATATACAGGGCCACTAGAATTGTGCAGCTGGGGAGGACCAAATCAAGCTGCAGGGGTTACTACAGCATAAGGCTGCACATTTTTTGGAATAGTATTACCACATTACTTTGTTAATTTTGCACGTTAACACAATCTGGGCACGTTTCACGTCACTAGTACTAGTTTGACCTCCAAATGCAGCAATAAGCAATAGAAAGATGGTCAGCCAATATTCGCGAAGGCCATTTTACTGCTCAGCAATACGTGTTGCATGGTTCTTAGTAACTTTTGATCCGTTTGAGCTAGAGTTTTTTGTTGTTGTTATAATCTGCAGATGATGGATTATTATGTGGCAACTGCAGCAAATACATAATTATGCAGAAAAGACTGTAGCTGCAAAATTGCATAATTCTAGCAGCCCTGATTATATACCCAGTGAGGCCATGGCCCACTTCATAGCAGGTTTCGATCCAGTGCTTAATTTGAGCCAGTGGTTTCCGGTGCTCACCACTGGCACTTAATCATCAACACAGGCTCTTTTCTTGACCACCAGTTAAGGACACAATCATTTACGGGGAGATTAAGTGATTTGCCCAGAATCACAGGATGTTGAGCCGACACAGAGACTCAAACCTGGTTCAGCAGCTCCAAAGTCAGCAGCTCTTACCATTATGTCACATCCTCACCCCGCTTTCAAGGTTAGCAGTTGGTTCGGTTTAAGGAAGTGCTAGCAGGAGAAATGGGCTGGTGCAAGCTGCCTCCTGACAAGAGCCCCGGCACTTAGGTTTTTTGTTTTACAAATTAATCACTGTTTCCATTGGATATGTTCAACTGGAGCCCACTAGGTCAGACATGCCAGATCTGTGCCTGAGAAAAAGGTTGCACCCAAAGCACTTGCACCCGGCAATCATTCTGCACATATTGGGCTGGGTGAAAGCCCTAGCCAGGACCTTTGTAATGAAAATGTGGCCCACTGCTAAACTCAAGGTGGGCGCTCTATGAAAAGTGGCCTCAGTAACTGATTACAGTTCTATATTCAAATAAATCTGAATGATAATGAATGAAGCTGGTGGCCTACCGCCTCTCCCCTAGCAGCAGTGCTTAATTTGAGCCAGTGGTTTACAGCGCTTAGCACTGGCACTTAATTGTCAACACCGGTGCTTATGACAGTCTGCCACAAAGTGGCACTGTCTGGCTAGTTTGGAGATGACCACAACAGTTATTATTAATTCAATATGCATTAAAAATTACCATTACTTGCCTATCAAGCCATTCTTGTAGCTTTGGTGGCCTGAAATAGTCCAAATTGTCACACTTGTAAGAGTGTAATGGTTAGTAGTTGTGTTGTCACTATCATTGGCAGCATGGCAGGGGCAATGTGTGGTGCAAGCTGCAGTGGCCTTCTGGCGAGAGCCCTGGCACATATTTTTTATTTTATTTTTTACACATTAAGCACAGTCTAGCACTCACGGTGGAGGGCAATGTTCTGTAAACTTCCTTCCCTAGCCTCACCATTGAAATGACTGCAAGTGCTTTGAATGTATCGTATGGTGGCATAAGCGCTATTTAAAACATCTACAACATAATGTAACACTTTGAATCTATTTAGTGCCATTAGTGTAACACGAGGAAAATGTTTGCTTGGTCAAACAGTGTCTCCAGGTTCAAAACACAGTCTACAGACGGTTCTGTTCCAATGTAGGAAGAAAGGTCTTCTGTGAGCACGTCGAAGCTGCTCTAGCCATTGTAAACAGATTTAAAGGGAGCACGGCAGCGGGTAAAGGATGGGTTTCGCGATTTAGAAACATATACTTACTGTGTGCCTGCGGAGTTTACAAGCATGCATTATTAGTGGGTAATAAAATAAAGTGGACATGAAAGAGAAGTTATCGGAGGATCAGCTCTTAAAAACGTAGAAATAATGTTTTCATGTAACTTTTCGATCCAGAGTTAGGGTGTCAAGATTTTTCATAAGAAAAGGAAGTAGTAAAACGGTTCTAACAGGCATGTGCCAGACGGCCAGTGTTTGCCACACATTCTTAACAAACGCCCTCAAACTGCTCAGGTTGGACACCTGCACAATATACCACAGCACCAGGCGCGAAGCCAGAGCCTCCAGGCAGGGGGCGCTTGCTGACAGAAAACACGGGCTCAAATTAAGCACTGCTGTCATCTCACATTATGAAAAACAATTTAAAAAAACACGATATTACAAAATTTGCGACAATTTCAAAATAACTTAATCCTTCAGATTCGTAATGCTCACCGGCATCACTCCAGGCTATGTACAATCCTTCGTTGCAGGCACTCAGATCCCTACTTCATTCCAGCAAAACTCCACGAGGTAATATCTGACCTCTCCCTAACTGGACACCTGTCACATCCCCACTCCTCCAGCCACCAGTTGGGATGGGGGGTCTATCCCTTGTTATAGGACCAGGAGCTCAGCCCCACACTCTACAGGCTGTCAGAACCGTTGGCCTTCACTCCCAACCCAGTGTCAACGCCCTCAATGATAGGCATTGCGGTCTGCCAAACTCCGCGCCGTAACGAAAGGGAACGTGGAGTGTGCATCTCTTATTGAATTACCCAAGATGGCCCCGGACCAAATGGTCATCTCACTTCCGTGATGCCAGACCCACCCTGATGAGCAGATCTAGTCATCAACTTCCTGCCCAACCACAGATCCTCCAAGGATGAGGAGGCAATAGGTATTGGGCTGGGCGCATGCAAGATGCTCCGAATCCCCTACCTGCGACCAAAGAATCACCAGAGCAGGTGAGCGTTCGAGATCTTAGTTCTACATTTGAGACCTTTAAGGTATTCAATATTTGACATCATGGGCCTCGACTTGGTAGAAAATGGGTAATAATAACAATGAAAAGCTGTTTCCGACAGGAGCCCATAAACTAGGTCTTGACCTGCCCCCCAACATCCTTAAGATGACACTGAGGTTAAAAGCTAAATGTAGAGCCTAACTGAAATGCCAAACACTAAATTCACAGACCGAGGTTTTCACCCAAATCACGAGCCACGTGAAGGTGATGTGGAAATATGTCTCCTTCCATACCCAGTCCCTATCCTTCTGCTTGGTGCGGCCTGATCCAACACCAAGGGTTAGTTCTTCTGCTGGAGCTGGTGGATAAACGCTTCCAAGTACCACCTTCCGGGTGGTGAGGGTGTAGTGTGTTTCTCCGGAAATTACCGTCACGTGAACGCTACGGCCCAAAGATGGCGACGGTGCAAACCATACATACACATCCCATTTAGAGCTGCTGCCTGGTGGCTGCCGGGAGCTCGGCGCCCTGATGCTGGAAAGGCAGTAAATACCTCGGTCCAGACGGACAAACACAGCGCCACTCATTACCACTGTTGGTTAAGGCTTCAATGCGCTCCGACCTGCAGGACGCCTTTAAATGCCCTCCGAGGGCGGGTTCTTGGTGTGAGACATGACGAAAGTCACGAGGCGAGTTTTATCTGTGTATCATAGAGTTTTATCTGCGTATCATAGTCCAGCTCGTGTTCCTGGTATTGACAGTTCAACTCCCCTTTCCCGTGTCTTCGCCTGCAGGTTCCTTCCGGCTAGAGACGGGCTACACTGACAAGTATAGATACCCATGTCCGCACTCTACCACTGTCTGATGCCACCGCACAGGCTTCGAGGAGCTATAAATTGCACTTGCACATGTGGTAAAATATCGAGCATAGATAGCCTCATTGAAGTGAGGGGTCCAAAGCAATCCACTAAGCCAAATGCATGAACGTCCAGTTACAGGGTTGCCACTGACATCAAGAGGGAAGCCGCAGTCACGGGTTCGAATGCTAACTAGGCCTTCAATCCTCCCGAGGTCGGTGAAGTAAATGCCAACATATTCAACATCATGTTACTTACAACGCAAATTGCTATTTTGAAAACATATTCTAATATGATACATTCAATATTGTATATTAAACCCCATCCTACCCTGTCATTCCAAGGCAAGAATCCTCCCTACCAACACTCACAAACGCTAGGCTTCATTGAATTAACACCGACTGCCACACTCACTCTCTCACTGAGTGTGAGGGAGTGTGAGCGTGTGTGTGTGTACTAGACCCATAAGCGCTTTACATGAGTATTAATTTTATTTTTTGTTGAGTGAGCAAGGGGAGATTAAGTGATTTGCCCAGGATCACAGGATGTTGAGCGTTTCTGCCGAGACATGAAACCGGCTCCCCAGTTTCGAGGTCGACTGCCCTGGCCGCTACGCCACATCCTCTCTCCTCTACCTTTATACCACGAACCAAGCCAAAGGGGAGCAGAGCCCTGTACGTGGAAGAGGAAGAGAGCAAGACTGTGTATTGTGATCCATAAGGCTGGTGTAAGACAAGGTGATGATGCACGGTAGGAGGAGGGCAGAAGGGTCACACACAGCAATGTGAAATGACAATGCAGCGTGCAAGTCGTGGGTGAGTTTAAGGTAGATATTGTGGCGACGGGTGGGCCGCGTGTTGCTCAGGGCGAGGCGTAAGGCTGCTTTTCAAGTTGCTTTCTTTCCTCTCTGGATCTGCACCTTTTGCAGGGTGTGGCTGTGCGTGGTCCTGCGGGGGCCAGAGCTGGTCAGGTTATCAGCAGGATTTTCTGGTTTCAAGGAGAGATGAGATAAGGCAGTGTGTTTTGAATTGAATGCGAGATGGAAGGGGGGAACCAATGCAGCTCGGTCTTGTGTGAGAGATGTGTTGGGTTGTTTTGGGCGGTGGGGGTAACACTGTAGAAAGCCTGTGTCGGAGCTCGAGGGGGCCTGGAGGTACCGAGAGGTGACTGGCGTCAGACAGGGCCTGAGCTGAAGAGTGGAATGCGAGGGGAGGGGGTCTTGCAGAACAGGTTTAGCGGGTGCAAGGTGGTCTGTCACTTGATCTCTTAAGGAGAGGTGGGGATCAGTGTAGAATTGGAGGGGCCTGGTGTAGCGGCGAGTAGTGGGACAAAGATTTTCAAAAGACAAGCCTATCTCCGCGAGTGAGAGCAACAATTGTTTTTTCACGTGGGCTGTGACTGTGAGAAGAGGGGACATTTATAAAAGCATTCGTGCCAATAACAACTTTACCTCTCACACCCATAGAGCGTCCCACCATATGATACATATCAAATGTGTCACACAGATGTGATACCCTAAACTCACCCACATCATTCTCGCTCACCCACTCTTTTTCACTATTCCCACCACACGTTACAAAGGCGAACCCCGTACACTGAACTCTTCCCACCACCGAGACGTGCCCACTTCATGTCGGACAACACTCGGTAGCGTGGTGGTGACTTGTGTAAACCTAACATTTCTTCACAGCATATTATGTTACCACAGCCCCCAGAGTTTGGAGGCACCGGACTCAAAACCTGTTCTTGCCTTTCCTTCCCCGACGGGCATTTCCACCAGGTTCCCTGCTCCTCCTCAAGCAAGTCCTCCATCTTGGAAGGATGTACCGAGTAGAATGTTCACCCGATGCGGCGGCAAACACGGTCAGCAGAAGCAGCAGTCGCGCTGCAGAGGCCTCGGATAGGGACAGGGGTGCTCCCGAGGGCCCATACGGTGAGTTCTATACACCACTAGCACGCCGGTAACCACCGACTCAGGGATTCTACTACCACTCACACTGATGTGCTCACGGACTACTTTTTGTCTGGTTCTTCTGCGCTTCGCCATTTGTCTGCGCAGTTCTCTCTCCACAGGTACCACTCCTTGTTGCGCATAAGGCACAGGTGACTTCACAGAGGGGGCAGGCTCACAGGCTCAGACGCAAGGAGCACTCTTAATTAAGTCATATTTGGCAACAAGCGCTTAAAGCTGCTTCGCGGCGCTTGCAAAATGACCCAAGGAAAGAGTAGGAGAGAACGAGTGGGACAGATATAGAGAGCTCTTTCTAATAATCCATCTGGCACTCGTGTGAACTATATTTATGTTAGTTTTGTCCACTATTATTGTGTGCTGCTTCCTCCCAGTGTTTTGTCTCGAAACACTATCTCTGAATAGGTAAATTAGGAGAAAATGGGGTTTTGCGGGGGCACCATCCTACGCAAATACCTTCATGGCGAAGTTCGAAAATGATCATATACTGAATAACCCAGAATGGACAAGTGGCATCATGGTATTTAAAAGATATATAGACAATATCTTTATAATTTGGAGAGGAGCTAAAGAAAAACTTGTTGAGAACATTTATGTCTTGAATCATTTACATGAAAGGATCAAATTCACTCACCAAATGGACAAAAATGAATTGGCATTTCTGGATGTAAAAATAACCATAAAGGATGGTCAAATAAGCACCAATGTACACATCAAAGATACTGATAGGAATAGTGGTCTTCACTATGAAAGTTTTCATCATCATTCACTAAAGACACATTTACCTTTGTCTCAATTTATTCGTTACAAAAGGATTACATCAGATCCAAATGACTTGTCCTCCACTATCGATATGCAGATCCAAAAATACACGAAACGCGGATATCCAAAAACTGTACTCCAGGAGTCAAAATTATCCATGAGCAGAGAGTCTTTACTTAAAAAGAAAGAAAAAGCAGATACAAAACTTACAGTGTGTGTATTGAAGTACTCAGTGCAAACTGTTCAGATCACAACAATCATGAAAAAGCATTGGTCTCTTATTACAGAGGAACCGGACCTGCAATCACTAGTCGCTAACCAAATCACGTTTGCCTATAAAAGATCTAAAAATTTGAAGGAATTAATAAAGAGTCAAAACACTAGGGGCCTCATGTAGGTAGCCAAATACCGGTCGGTAACGGCCGATTTTCGGTAATTATACCGTTACCGACCGGTATTTTGGCTATTGGTATGTAGGGGGACAATTATTGGTTTCGGAATTTACCGAATCGGTAAAATTACCGATTCGGTAATAATACCGAATCGGTAATGTTACCGAATCGGTAACTTTTCCGAATCGGTAATTTTACCGATTCGGTAAATTCCGAAACCAAAATCGAGATGTAGGGGGAGTGTGTGGGTGTGTTTAAGAGTCGGTATTTACCACCAACTTATAGTTGGTGGTAAATAATCAATGTATGTGTTTATGCATTTTTACGCGCGTAGCAGTGTGCAATGTGGCATACATATATGCCCTTAGGGCATGTATGTGTGCCACATGTGTACACATGGCCGAATCAGGGGTGCAACAGGGTGTCAATGTGACACCCTGCCACCCTTGCATGTGTTCACCACATTACCGAATCGGTATTTACCGATTCGGTAATGAGGCATACCTTCCCATCAATGGGAAGGTATGCCTCATTACCGATTCGGTAATTACCGAATTGTAACGAATCGGTAAAAAATACCGACTCATTACCTACATACGAGTTACCACTTCTAAAATACCGATTCGGTATCGTTCGGTATTTTAGAAGTGGTAACTGGTATGCTACCTACATGAGGCCCTAAGAGTGAGAAGATTACACACAAGGGAATGAAAAGATGTGAAAATTGCAAGCATTGCAACAATGTGATAGATAACTGGCCAACACTTCACGCATCCTATGACTGGTAAAAAGATTCCCTTATTACATTCAAGCACCTGTGACACTAGAGGAGTAATCTATGGTATAAAGTGTCCTTGCGGGAAATTGTACAAAGGACAAACGGAGCGTAAGATAAAAGTAAGAATAACTGAACACAAAAGTAATATCAGGAATAAGAATCAGAAGTCTACACTGGCCATTCATTGGATGGAAGGAGGTCATAACATCTCACAGCTACGATTTATTGTATTGGAAGTGATTAAACCACACCCAGCTATGGATGCTCACAAACAAAGACTTAGAGCAGAATATTTCTGGATCAGAAAAATGGATAGCATGCAACCGTCAGGAATTAATGACAGGATAGAATTATCCTGCTTTCTTTGAACAGCAAATGAGGAGAGGGATATTGTACTCCTGCATGAACATGATACTATCATCCCAATTCAAAATGGCTGAACTTGTAATATTACCTTGTAATTATATTCTCGATTGGTTTTCTATGAAAATATTGTTTGTATAGGGTTCCAAAATCATTTTATATTACTGTGCTTGATATACGCTAGTTAAAATTCATGTTTTCATTATGAAACGACTTCTGAATATTTGAGCGTTTATAAGGTGTAATGTTACAGTTGATAATCACTAGTGCGATTATAAAGTATCTAGGAAGCTTAGCAGTGTCAAATTAATGTTTATTAAATCGCTTTTGCACTGATCGGGACCAACCGCGACACGGCATCGCGATTGGACCAATCAATTAGCAAATAAATAGTGAGGTTACGCTGAGGTTTACAAACCCGATTCTGATTGGAAGACTGAGACGCGGGAGTTTTTCACACGGAAGTAAGTGTTCAATGCGGAACGCTATCAGAGTACCGCTACGATATTAATGTTGTAGTAACCTGGGAAGTTTTTCACGATTAGAATAGGCTCACAAGCTGGTTTCATTATGTGCAACTAAACGCTGACAGAAAAACATTGTAAAACACGAAGGATTTGAGCGCACTGTTTTATAATAAACACTGCATGAGCACCATATTACCAATAGTGGCATTTATCACCGTCGCAGAAAACATGAGCAACAGCACTTGGTTTTTTCAACTAAAATCGTTATATCGCAGGTGGCCTTTACAATTTGATTTTTGTTTGAGAGTGATACCGTTGGAACCAATTTGACCTAGATAGTTTAGTATTACATTTTGATGGGAACTGAGGTGAATTAGGAATGCATGATAATTAGACTGTTGTGACAGTTTACTTAATAGACAGTGATGCAATTACAATAGATGTAAAAAAAAAAATTTATTAATTTGTTTTATGTCAAAAAATGGCTGAGTAGCTCAAAATATTTCTTTGTCTTTTCCATTTATAGACCCCTGAGGAAGGGTCCTTTTCCGACCCGAAATGCATTGGGTTGTTGTGAAAATGTAATGTATTGACGTTTCAACAAAGAAGGAATTTGCGAAAAGTAAAGAACGTCAGTAAGAATGAAATAAAATACAATGGATTTTGAATCAGATTGAAACTTTGTAAGAATCTTAATTGAAAGTATTGAACTGGAAGTAGACCTTGAAAGGTCTAAGTATATTTGTGCGTGCCTCCAACCTGGAGGTGGAAACCCCATTTTCTCCTAATTTACCTATACAGCTATAGAGAGAGCAGAGATAAATTAGAAGACACAACTAGAAGTGCAGAGACCGTCTACGGGTGAATGCGGCTTGTTTTTACACAAGATCTCACTAGGAGACATCCTGCCCCCGCAAAATAAAGCATCATGTGGTGAAGCCGTCCCTCCCACCACAAAAGCCAACAAAAGTGCATCATTCCTGTGAAAGACTTAGTAGCTGCTGGTCCAAGGGTTACCCCGGACTGAGCTGTACGCAAGCGTTCACCCCAAGAAAACAGTAGGACTACCCAGTGAACCACCATCATTATGACTGGCCCCCATGCAGTGCATCACAAAAATCTTCAATGTCATGCATCGTACCCATGTCAAGACAAGCTCTTTGTGCAAGCAGTGCAGCCACAGAAGACAGACAGGCAAAATGGGACCCTCCCTAGTGCAGGGCACCTGTAATGACCACACGAATGCCTCCAGCACCTGCTGCAGAGAGGCTTCGGACATGTGCAATCATGGGCACGCACTGCTTTGCAAACCTCAAAGCATCTGCACCTCACATCTGGGCCATGTCATCGAAAGCTCTTTATCGCAGAAAGACCCATGACTGTTCACAGTTCGGCTGGATTTTGGAGCATGATGGGGGTGAGTCAACAGTACTTATTTATTTACATTTTTCTACAGCACAAACCAGACCCACTGGGCAAGCAAAGCGCTTTACTTATAGGCATGTGGTTCCACAAGATAAATATGGGCAGTATAGGATATACAATGCAGAGTACAATGAGGCTAGAATTACTTTCAGTTTCATAAAGATAGTCCTGAAGTCACCCTTCTTTCCAGTAGAGTGCGATTCAAGACAGCTCAGCCACTGATCACTCATTACAATTAGGGAGAATTCCTGACATATCTGGAAAAATTGATGGATCTTTCTCTGTTATCGTACAAGGGTTTCTCCTAATAGTCAGAGGGACGGAGTAAAGTATCCTTAGACGCTCCCTAATAAAGGCTTCAAACTTCTTGCTTTCTTAAAAGAAGGGGGTTTCCAGAAGGAGAAATTCTGGATTTCGAAGTGAGTGAGAGCCACCCAAAATAGCTAGTTTGTGTTCGGCGTGGACACCTGAGATGGCTACTTGTGGGCCAGATGGTCACCTGAGATGACTAGTTCGTGGGCCAGATGGTCAGCAGGGATGGCTACTCTGTGGGCTAGGTGGTCACCTGAGATGACTTGTCTGTGGACCAGATAGTTAGTAGTACTGCCCTGTAAAGCTTTGTGAACAATGCAGGGCCCATAAATAAGCCAGCTTGTATTATTCCAGGGTTTCTGAAGTTGTCGAGGTCAAAGCCTGGCCCGCCCCAGTTCACCCTGTAGACAATAATACCGCATCCAGCTCCTGCAGGGCAGAAAAACTGATGCTGCACAATCTCCTTTTCAAAAGAGCTGAGCAGGCACTCCGGCTCTTGGACACAAAGAGTTGAAGTTTATTGCGGGAAGACCGTTTCCGTGGTGCTGAGGCCTGGTCGAGAGTTATGTCTTAAAGTTTACTGAGGGTTTCCACAAAGAAAGAAGAATATATGAGTTGTGGAAGGAGACCCCAGCAGGCAGTCACTCTCTAGCCCTCTGCGCACGCTCAGTAGGCGTACAGTCACAAACCAAAGTCAGCTGAATTAACTGGAGCTTGTTTATGGCCCCCCCCCCCCCCCCCAAACACACACTGAGAACCAATAGGTGCACGGGGCCCAGGTGAATAGTGGTACTGCACAGGCCACGCATAATCGATCTGTGAGAAAAAGATGAAAGTGAACCCAGCTCTGTCACCCACCAAACCTCTCATCAACTCCTTTCACAATGAATGCAATGCGAATACCACAAAGTACTCGTGCAGAGAGGACCACTGGGCCACACGCCTCTAAAAAACACTAACATCAGCTTCACCACCATATCACTGACAAGCGATCACAGCCCCCTTGCCACCCAGTCTGCTCTGGGCACCTTCTTGGCATGTAGCGCAGCTTACAAAAAAACCAAACCGTCGCACAGACTGCTGTGCAGATAGATGGATCTGCATACTCAGAATTGTGGAACCATGTCACTTGTCCACCTTTTCCTTGTGTAACCTGAAAAGGCCAATTTATTTGTCTGATTGTTTTGTGGCATGCATGCACGTCCCATCTTCGCACCCTGGAGCACAGGTGTTAAGCTAGTGATTACAATGCCATCACATTGAGGTAAAGTTCTTCGTCCGGGGGGTGGGCGGGATGGATAAGAGACAGTGTGATGGGATGACCAAGCTCACAGACCAACTGCGGCATAGGAGCACTACCTTACATATTAACACCCAGTGTCCACAGTACCACACGTCATGGAAATGACCATGCCTCAATAGTCCTTCAACTTATCCCTTGTACCCGTCAGAGGTGACTCGCTCAGAATATGTGACAAAAAAAAAGCTGTGGTCCGCACGAGGGTCGCTGGCATGGTAAAGGATTATGGGAGCTTCTTCTTGCAAAAACTAACAATGGCTTCTTTCTCCCTGGCTCCCCGTGCCCCCACTCTTTGTTCTCCCTCTCCCATGGACAAGCTAGAGATGCTCTTCACTTATTCATGAAACCCGTGATAACACGGAGAAGGGGTTCCTTCTGCGTACGACAAAAGAGGTGAAAAAATACAAAAGCGGCTGAATGAAATCACCCACCTCATAACAGGATCAATTAAGTTGGGAACACGTGAGAAAAGCAGATTCGATGAATGTGGGTTAATTTATCACACATTGAAATAAAATGCTACAGGCACACAACTAGTCAGTTCTGTTCCTGCCCAATGTTCTCCTGTCTGCCGCCATCTTAAACGATCCCAGAGCAGCGCCCCAAGGACGGAACTCTTGCTGAGATGGACCGAGGGGTACAAAAAGAACACAGTCAACACTTGTTCGGGACAAATCGGCATTTTCTGCCAATTGTGATGAGAGTTCAAGGTAACAGTTAAACAATGTCCCAAAGTAATGTGGCAGGAAAACACACCAACAGGTTCATCACAGATGGTCGTTATAGCCTTGGCGCAACAGAGGAGGTGACTGGGAGAATGCAAGCGAGGGCATCCAGTTAAAGGCAACTACAAAAGACCCACCCACTCTTTCTGAAAATTCCACCAGTACATCCGCCCGCCCCCAACTCGTGACCTCCATGGGTCATGCTTTATTTCCTTGGTCCCTGACGAGGAGATATTTATACAATGAAGGACAGCACTGGTCTATTACTGACTAAGCGCCCTGCCCCTCGTGCATTCTTCTCCATGCAGGAGTTGGGGCATAATGAAGAGGACAAAGAGTCCGCCTACACTCACAGAGTGGATGGAGTTGTGGGTGAATTTGAAGAAAATTAAATAAACGCACCAAGAACGAGCATGTGGGTGGTTAGCGGCACTGGTAGGATCCTTCTTGAAGTTTAAAACTCCACTTTAGCTGCTTTCCTTTTCTCAAGTCGGATAATGGTCACTCTAGCTACATAGAATTAATCAGACCAAAGGGCACAGCCCCCTCACCATCACTTGACATATGGCCTACCGCAAAAACACATTGCTCTTGCTCGACAGTCTGTAGTGTCACTCAAGCTCCTAACATTTAAATACAGCACTCTTGCTCCTTGTCCTGCCAGAAAACCGTAGTTGGATGAATAAACCTCGGCAGCTCCCTTGAGACAAAAACAATGGCAAAGAACCATCTAATTAATATTCAGTAGCCAATCAGCAAATCACTAATGGTGGCCTGAAGATGACACACAGACTCTGCTGGGAGGGTAAATACAGCACTCTAATTGTCAGTACTCAGACTGGTCCATGTGGACGGACGTGGGTGCACCTCGAGCCTGCAATGTCTCTTTCATCTCGAGAGTGACGTTTTAGAGGTCAGACATGGAGCTTCTTCACTGTGCATGTGCTCTTCATAGCTCTGCAACCAGGTATTCTTCGATTCAAAGTCCCTCACCAGCAATGTCCGGGAAAGTGAAGACAAGTGCAAAAGCAGCACGGCTGATTCTGCACACTACTCACATAACCTGCAAATGTCAGATCTGAAGACCGTCTTGGACAGTGTATGGGGGACTGAGGACGCTTTTAGGAGATGGCAGGATGGCAAAGGGGGAATTTTTCAATCTTCACTAGCATCTAACCTGGGGGGACTATCTTCATGCAAGGTCTCTGCAATAGACATGTAGCTGCAGGGCCGCCAAGAAATAAAATATGATTGTTCTCTGAGATTTCAATTTCACTCTAAAGTAGCTGTTGAGGGGAGGCCACGGGTCTCTGTACTTAGCAAATTACAAACTTTCAAAAAGTGAATTTTGCAAGCAAAAGCGATGGGCCTTGGATGAGCACAATGAGTGCAATCATTGCCTGGCTCAAGGTGACAGTGGTGGCGTTTGTTGTTGTTTCTGTGTCGTGACACGTGGTGCATGTGGAATCACTGTTTGATGTGTAGGTGGTGAGGTGTGATCTAAACATGCGCATTTAGAGGCTACTACATATATTCTGATGTCTCTAAAGCAAATAAAAGCTACATACCGAAGACAGTACCACTCAATCAATGCAAGCCATCCAAAAGGCACAAAGCGCATAGATTCTCAGGTGTCCAGACATGCACCGATATCTCCAACATTAGCAGATACTGCGACAATCCAGCCCACAGATTCGCAATCACATCACCCAGATGCAGAAGTAGTTTGACCAACGGGAGCTAAGAGTCACAAAAACAACACAATTCAAAGGAAAACAGAGACAAAGCACCCTACCAGCAGAAAAACAATCATTGGCAAAGTCTGGCGTTGGCTACCAGACTTTTGACTTTGTCAATGCTTGTTCGGTTCTGTTGGGAAAGCTACTGGGTCCTCGTGAATTTAAAAGAAAACGCTGTCTAAAAAAAATTGGACTCAAAAGGCACGCATTGCCACAGTAGCCTTCGACACTGATAGGAACTACATTGTATGTGGATGTGTTCCTGTGAAAGGGCAGAGTGCAGCCACATACAATTAAGTTAGCCAAAGTCAGAAGTGGGCTGACCGACAACCTCATGCTGTAGTGGGTGGAAGAAAATGTGACTGACAGTAACCGACCAATGGATGAAGAGGGCTTGCTGAAAGCCCCTACAAGTGAGCATACGATACACATCATTTTAGTACAATTAAAAGGTCTCGGCTAATGAAAAGCTTTTCTCTAAATGGCAAGGGAAATAAAAACACATTAAATATCCCATATTCTCATTGCTGTTACCCAGATTCACATTAGGCCTGGGTGAGAGTTGCGTAATTAGTTTTTTTGTAAATTACACAAAATGTCCAACGAATTACACAAAATTCCATGGAATGCCAGTCTGCATTTTGCAATAATTTTTAGTGCGAATTTGTCTCTACGCTACGTGTGAAATTAGTTTTTGCATCCATTTGGGCATCAGGTTGCATTTTGCGCTAGAATAATGCCGCACAATCGTGCATCAACTCGTGTTCTGTTAATTAGTGTTGTTCCCACACTCCTGCATCGGTATGTTTACCCGTACATCTCAGTTGTGCAACGTGGAGGAATCGCAGACATTTTGCCTAACAACATGCCTCCAATGACACGAGATTACGCCAGGGTAAACATTTCGCCTGGGCGTCATTTACATGCGTTTTGGCCAGAATGTTTGGATTATTATGGTTTAGGGAAAAAACACAGGGGCATCAGTTTTCTAAGGCATGCAGGGTGAGGAGTCGAGACCTTGATGAAGTATCACAACAGCCGCAAAGAGCTTTGTGCACCCTGCCGGTCACAGGTTTGCAGTGACCCACACAGCCTCTCCAGGCTTATAAAATGGGTGCAACTGAGTAACACATACTATGCAATTACCAATCAGAAGTTCACTTTTTGATGTTCGCTATACGACCTGTCAACGTTATTAAGAAGTTGGATAAAGTTGTATCGCAGTGAAGAGTCACCACGGTCCAACAGACGAGTGCTGTACTGATTTCAGATAACCAAGGCGACAATTAAACAACAAAACACAAGTGTGTCCGGCTCCTTCTCCGCCTTTGTGAGGGCGCCGAGGCCTGGTATGGATTTCTCCATCTTGTTAGACTAATTGCCGGCCTGTGCTATGGCGCGGAGTCTCGGTGCCTGTCCTCCGCGCCGGGAGCTTGTTGGCGGTTGTAATTCCCACGTTTCTGCACAATTGATGTGGCATGTGAGCATGGCACAGAGCCGCTGCGGGATTTAATTAACAGCCGCCGCCTAAAGGTTATGTGTCCTTTCAAATGTCACAGCAAATATATTTATGGATTTTAAATGATGTGGCAGCGGGAAAGTTGTCAGGCCGCCCAAACTCTAACGCGAGGCAGTTCTGAAGCCCTGGCCCGTCTGGTGCGGGAACATGTATTACTGGTAAGAGCCGTTCCTACTGGGGCCCTCTTCACGCGGATGCGTCACCTAACAGGGACGTCTTTCAAGAGCAAGGCGCGAGAAAGAGCTCTCTGCGACACTGATTGGCTGGAAGAACCACGTTAGCGTATGACGCAGAATTTGAGGCTGGTCCGTCACTTTTTCAGAAGGGGCTAAGAAGCGTATGCTTGGTCGCTGTCAGAAATAGGGTAACCACGATAAAAACATTAAGGAATAAATCTTAATTACCCGCAGTCTAGATTAATTTAAACATTTGCACTCCTAACTTGTTCCTATAGGTCATGTCATGCAGATTTGTAGAGCACGCTATAACCCCGGAGGGTCCTGGCACTAGCACCCACTCCATAGGTGGGGGAGGTAGGTACAGACACAGGGCCCAGCTTTCTGTGCTTTAGAAATCTAATCTGCAACTCCCTGATGAAGCCCAACAAGACTGAAACATGTCTAAGGTTTTTGTGTATCCATTGAGCAGGAATGTGTCCTAAAACTTTTACGCGGACCACTCTAGTGTGGCGCAAGGAGAAGACCGATTCACATATGGTTGCATAGTCTATAACAGCACCCAGAGTACTTACCAGGGGTCCAGATTAATTAAAACATTACCATCCATCCCTTTTGTGCTCTATAGCTTGAAATGTTTCCCCACATGCCATGTGTTCAGGTGGAGACATAACAGCTGGCGTGACCAAAGTTTTAAGAGTCTGTTGCAACTTCTTAGCATAAGCAAGAAAAAAAAATGTGCACACCTTTGCAGTTACACAGGTAGGCTTGCAGGACCCACACACCAAACATGCTTTTCTAACCAGTTAACAGGAGACCACGCAAGGCTTGAACGAGTTAGACTGTTTAGTATCTGGTACCTGCATCATCATTCTGGCATTCCTTAATCTGCAGCTGGGATTGTGTAAAATGAGGCTCCATATGACTTTAGCACCACTTATGTGTTTACGACAGGGCACATAACATGAACCACTGCCTATGTTTTGCCAGATGTCTAGACCCAGTGGAAGGCAAACACAGCTAAAGAACATATGACACTGCTACTCCCCGCAAATGAAAAAGAAGTATTGGCAAAGCCGACAGGTCTGTAACTGGTTGACAAGTTTTGGCTTAGCCAATATTTTTGAATGACTTTGAAAACTGTACAATACGACTACTTTTTGTGTGTAAGTGCACATTTTGCAAACGCAGATTTTAGTCACTCACGCAAATGTACGCCAATAGATAAAGTGGACTGACTCTGTGCACCATCCTACCCCATACTGTGGTGAGCGAAACAAAAATGTGAATGATCTACACACAGACCAACAGCTAAAGAGAGCTGACTGAAAGCCCTTGTAAGAAAGTAAATTAAATATAAATACTTTTATAAAACTCAAAAGATTTTTGCCAGATCTAACTAATAGTGGGCGTAGGAAGTGTGGACTCCTAAAGGAACTCGTAAATACAAGACAGGAAGAAGGAAGATGCAGTGGGCACAGAAAGGAAGCATTTAGCCTTTTTCTAAACTTCAAAAGATCCAACCTGGGACTGAGCTCCCTGCAAAAGACTTCCATCATCTCTACCACTGACCAATCCTTTTCAGTGCCAATCTTAGCATCATGCTCACGTAAGCAGGAGTTTTATCTTACCACCACTATCAGGCACATCCCACACCACAGGAATAAACCAGTTTATGCAATGTGAAAAAGGAGGAATTATGTTAATCAGCCAATAGGTTTGGCCATGGCAAGCCTATGGTTTTATTATTATTTTTGCAAAAATGCAACAGGCATTATAGTTTAAATGTAATACAAAGTAAAAATGCAGACAAGCTGTGTGTTTGCAAAATTAATAAGTTAAAATTACAAAAATAAATAATGAAAAACAAAACCAGAGATTGACCTACCAGTGGACTACTTTTTAGATGGGTATGCAAATGTGCAGAAGGAAAATGCCATTACTCACAACAAAGACGGAAAATGTCCGGAGAAGGCTGACCCATTACGTATGTCTGTGGTGAGCGGAAGCAAAATGTGAATGACCCAAATAGACCAGTTATGAAAAAAAGAGAGAATCAGTTATGGGAAGGGGCAGAGAGTCAAAGACCGAGAATGAACTTCTGTCTGGTTCCAAAAATACTGAAGGGTCACGTAGCAAGAAAACTAAAGGCTAGACCTGCAAACCACTCCAGAAACACCAGAGTTTCAGGTCGGCCAGATTTACCCAGGGAAATCTTATCTTCAAATGAGTGCAAAGGGACAAGCCCTGGTCATTGATTCACAACCCTATAGGATCCATAGGGAAAGTCCTGAAATTTCCATCAGCAGAGTGATGTCCCCTAGAAGGAATCTCTGTATACATCCAAGCCATAGACAGTGAGAAGTTCACAGAATGTACCACAACTTCACTCATAATCAGCGCACATGGTCCAGATTGGGTGCTACATTCCTTCACTGACAAAAATAAGAGACTGAAAACAGGGTACCACAGCTAGATTTAGAGTGTGGAAGCAAACAGTCCTAGTTGTCAACCAGAGAAGCTGCGGAGCACGTCTCCATTATTGCATCATGCAGCGAGGTCTACCCCGCCACAGGTGAACATCATTCAGGGTCATCCTGTAGTGCAAGGCCCGCCAGCCATGGGTTTGTGGCAAATGTGCCCTTTGCCCAGTGCAGAGGACGTCAGGAGTCCCAGTGCTCAGCAAAGGAACCAGACCCCTACCTGACACCAGAAAATAAAAATAATTGCTGCGATCAATGCGTCTGAGCTGTCAACCCAAGAATCAATGTAGGTGCTACAGCCTTTCAAGATGGTGCATCCCAGTGACATCCGCGGCAGTAGCGGAAGCCACCCTATACAAAACCCCTGCCCCGACCTCTCATCACAAGTCACCATTCCCATTTCTCGCAATCGTAAAACAATAACTCCAGTCTTTAACGAAGAAAGTAAACTGCGCGCACTGGTCTTGACCCCGAACTAACATGCACATAGGCGCATTCCTAAAACTTCGTGCATCCCTGCACCCCCCCCCAGTGCAAAATATTTTCAAATACACGCTTACATGAAACTGAAAAACGTGTGTTGACATTTCAGAGCAAATAGCACCAATAGTTTGCATTCCACGCAACTGTTATCACAGGTGGAAAATGTTATCAGCGACAGACAGTTCTGTTTGTGGAATTGCTGGCGTTTCACGCACCTAGCCTGAGCCTCGCCACGATGCACGGAATCCAGCTGCAAAGTGGGCCCCAAACACGACTACGTGCCAAGGAAACTATGTGCCAATCAGACAACCAAGCCAACCAGCGTGCATACTACGCAACTGGATACACAATCTTCACGTCACACAACCCAGTGGCACTTTTGGGGCAATGCCTTCCTGAGATACATCTCTAAACTGTCTTGACCCAGTGATGACTCGTCCTTAGGAGAAATTGTATTGTATTATAATTGCATTTATATAGCGCTTACTACTTCTAACGAAGCGTCAAAGCTCTTTTTAGGCGAGTAGCACTCTACTCCGGAACCCAAAAGGATTAGTGGTGACTTAGTACAGTGAAAATATGAAGATAATTTGAGCAGTGGATATGTTAGTCTGTTATTTGGATTAAGAAGGATAGTGGAGGGATGGATGAAAGAAAGGTTTGCATTTATGTAGTGCTTGCTACCCCTGATGAGGTGTTTAAGCGCTTTTCGGCGAGTATCACGCTACTAGGGAACCAATATCCACCTTCGGTCCATGGGGTAGGATTCAAGGCAGATTTAAAAATGTAAATATAAGACACATTGACATTGAATTAATTTACATTTAACAACTAAATTATAACGAAAATCTGGCCTGGATTCCATAGTCCCGGACTCACGTTGCACACCCTTGATCTATTGAGTAGATTTAATCCATCGGAATGTCCGACTGGAATGATAGCAAAGTTGGGGAAGCGAAGACTGGACAGACTGATGATCCACTCCAAATATATAATTCCCAGGGTGATCAGTCCCTATTTGTATCCAAGAGCAACATTCGAATCAAACTTCAAGCATGAGGTGGGGACGGCTTGTAGCAGATGCTTTAGAGCAGTAGATCCTGCTCCGAGTAGTGTTGATTGACTGATTCTGGACCTGCTGAAAGTGGACAGTGGCAGAAGTTCCTCCTATGTAGCCACAAAGGGTCCAAATTCCTCGAGTACCAGAATAGCAAATCATATGTGTAGCCAACACTTGCTGCCCACCGACCAGTGTGTGATCTGGAGAGTCTTCAGTGCTGCTAGGGCCACAGCACGCACACACCTGTCTATCAAAAATACCACCTTTTCTCATGATGATAAAAAAGCACCTTCTCTGCCCACACAAATAAGCTCTTCCACTGCCAGCATATGCCAGTGAACACAGTAAATACCAGGGGCCAGTGGCGGCTCCTCTGCTATGGCTGAGGCGTGTCGCCCCGCTGCTTTTGAGCAGCGCAAAGCACAAAACATAAAATTGTAATAACTTTGCGTTATTATCATTTTATTCTTTGTGCTGCTTTGCAATTGGGCAGGTGGGCGGGGCTGTTGTGTTCTGGGAGCAGGGCAGGGGAGCAGTGGTTTGCCCACTCCAAAGTGCGCAGTGACTGTTTGGTCAGCCCACACGGGCCGCCCAAACCAGTAATGCGCACTTTCCCTGCTCTCCATGCAGGCTGCATTACAGCCTACATGGGGAACATGCCCACCCCTCCAGCCCATGGTTGCGTACCGTGTCACGGCGCTCAGACCAATCACAACACTGCATTGCCTCATTGTGATTGGTCACGGTAGCCTGGGTGCTTACCAATCACAACACTGCAATGCAGCGTTGTGATTGGTAAGTGGGGCCTAGCTGTGCTTCATGTTTGAAGACTAGGAGAGCAGGAGCAGAGACACTGGGGCTACTATTCCTCTGTGTCGCATCCAGACAAAGCGCTCCGTCAAGGTCTTGCCCATGCTAGATTGAATGAGCTTCAACCCTAGATTCCAGCAGTCATTACCATACTACAGAGTGTTGAATTAGTCCTGGAAAGTAGATTATTGTTGCTCTGGAGGACAGGTGCGGCTCAGTTACGTGTTACGTGAGTACCCATGGCGGGTACTCACGTAACAGAAGAGAAACTACACAAAAGCCAGGCCTCCTTCCCATTGAGCTGTGTTCCTATAGCCTGTTTGTCAGTGGTAACACTTACAGTGAATGCCATTAGTTCGAAGGAGCATTTCTTGGTGCAAAATACCTCGCCAAAAGTTTTAAATGCCCTTGCACAACATTTGGAGAGGACTAGGTGGGGTACTGACACCCAGTGAAGATGTGTGTGTGGTCTTTTTACAGTCACCATACCTTGAAGGTGGCCGCCACGTATTTTTACAGGAGACGCAAACAAATGTCACACACCAACAACATGATTCCAGAGACAGCAGTACTGTCACCTGCATCTCGATCTTCCTGCCCTTCTCCGCCAAGGTCACGTCATCTGTTTTCTCTCTCATCATAATGTGACAGTGGCTGCACAGGACACCTGTCTTGTCCTCTGATGTTTCTCCCTCCTGTACATCCTTCCCAGGGTCAGCAAACACCTCTTAATCTTCGTCTGCATCAATAACTGCTGCATCTAGCCCTTGGTGGCATCATCTTCGTGCTCAGGAGCTGTGTGTGGTGGACATCCCTTTGTTTTTGCTTCCTCTCAATCCCTAGGGCTCTTGATAATTCTTTTTTCCTGCTACGACCAGACAAAAATGCCTGTGAATTTCGAGTCTGGTTTACAAGGCCAGTGGAAAGATCTCAGGCTCAAATGTTTGTAGAACAGCCCAAGATGCCACTTTGGCAAAGCAGCAAACATCTCCAGTACCTTTCTCAATCCACACCTGTGTACAGTACATTGCTTAATACGAGAGGTAGGATTAGTTCCCAAAACAGTACTTGAATTCTGGTTTTTAAGGTTGTCATTTCTGTTCCTTCTCTGCTTTAGCTGCAGCTTTCTAGAGAAAATAAAATGATCGCTTGCAGGCTTTCGTTCCATGGATATTGTGCATCAGGCACTGAGAATTACCGCACAGGAAGTGGAAAAGCAGAGATTGCTGTGGAATCTTTCATGGGAATATATTTCAGACTCTGGTCGGGCCTACTGTCACCTACAGGTCATGGAGGGTGGTCTGTAGTGAGTCCAGAGTCTGAAAGCCCGCATCCTATCAGCACTTCGAACTTAGCCAAATTCAGCCAGTAGTTTAGTATTGCACACTATCCAACATAACCAGGGGTTATGACTTTTTGTTACAGTCTCACTTGTTGACAGGCACACTACATACAACAGTGTGATCTGCTAAAGCAGGATAATCCACCCGCCCGCGGCATCTGTGGCTTTACAAAAGTGGGCAAGCTACATGACCATGCATGGGCCAGTAGACAAGGATAATTGTTTAATAAGTTTTCAAAAGACCACCGCAGTAAAGTGACAGGCTATGGTAGTAGAATGTTTGGAAAAGAAACAATATAGCCAACCGCCAAAGGTTTTACTGGTTGTTAAAGGCCCAGAAAGAGAATTTTGGGCTCAAGCCACAGGCGAAAGCCTATAATGGGTCCTTAAACAACTGATATAGCTCAAGGCAAATGGCTAGAAGGCTATTAGAACTTTCCAAACACTGAAGATTTGAATGTTGGAACAGCAGGCAGGCCTATAGCTGAGGGGAGAGGTGTGGCGCCGCGGCCCGGGCGACTGACTCCGGAATCTGGGGATCACGGTTCGATCGCCGGCAGCAGATTAGCCCAGCACCATGTGACTCTGGGCAATAGCTTGCTTAATATTCCCGACGGCCCCCAGCGCCTAGAGACCCTTACGGGTGATTGTTCGCGCCTTACAAATGTGGATTATTATTATTATGTTATTATTATAGCTTCCATTATTGGTCCTGTCTTCAATGGAGCTCTCAATATTCTAATACCGAATCCAAAGTTGTGTTCGATAGAGAGGGTTTCCCAACATTCTGCTGGAAAGACAGACTAGCTCAGTGCACTGGCCCTTTAAGACACACCTACGTGCTGCAGCCATGTGCTACGGAAGGAGTCATGGGCCAAATCTAAATCGCAGCAAGTTCACTCTGCTGCGCTTCTCCGGCTCTTCTGCATGGAGACAGAGCAAGCTCGCTCCCTGATGCTATTAATATCTTAATCCGGCTCTGTGAAGAGCATCTGTTATATCCTGGGCTGAGTGGTAAACACCAAGATGCTGTTAAAAGCACATGTGCTTCCTGCAAGGATCTAGGCAGCAACAATACGAGAAGTCCCAACGGCGCTGCTGCAAATGTACTGGCAAGGGTGACACACTCCAGACAAAGTGTGTGAGGACAATTGGGTTTCAGGTTTTCCATCTAGCCGAGATTAAACTGGAGGGACCTGTGAGGAAGAATATGTAGTTTGATAATTTGGGAGAATGTGTGCACGGACAACCCTTTTGCTCTGCCCCCATCTGGATCTGGTCCGTGCTGGAATGACAATCACCTCAAAACCACTCTATGCATGTGCTAGACATGCCCTTGATGATGCTTCTGTCGAACAAGGCAAAGGACTAACAACTGTGCTATTTAAATAAATGCTTCCTGTTGGGTCAATAATAATATTGTGGTGACCCAATATAATGGACATAGTTGAATGACTTGGTTTTAACGCTACAGCGTCTGTCTGACTAGGGCAGTCTGTGTTGGAAATTGCGGAAAGCGTTCACAAATTACCAGAAATCGCTGGCTATGACTAACTGTAGCACCAGGAGCCACCAAACATACATTTTCGTAAACTACGCTGTGGTAATCCAGTGGCTGGTAAAATTGTGGTTGTGGTAAATGCACGTGGCCATGGCTGTCAGATCAGACTTGCAGGTTTCTGATTGAACAAGAGGAGAGGATGTCATCAGGGGACATGGGTTATAAAATACTTATCAGAAGCTAAGAATGAATGGACATACCTTCCTGTTTCAGCAGAGTCCAGCTCAAGGCACAGCAGCGGCACACACTGCTCGGGATATTTGTAAAGGGAGGGAAATAAGATGAAAATCTGGTTATGGTCAACCAATAAATGGCATAAAAGTGCCCAAAAAAGACAACATTTTACCTAATGTGGGGGTTTAAAGAGAGAAGAAGCGATGGTCCAGCACAGAACCCGGAGATGCCCAAAGGTGAAGGGTGGTTGTGGTGTGTGCAGTCAGCCACATCCCCTGTTTGTATACAAGCCTCATAGTGCCCTTTCCCTTTCGGATTGTCCTACCGTCTTATAAACGCCACCACTGGAACGCTCCACCAAGAAAGCACCAGCAGTCAACTCTTCTTTCCTGTGTTCAGGTTTGCCCTGAAAGCAAATCTCTGCATGCTTCTAAACTTTACCAGTTGTGAACCCCCACCTCGCGTCCTTGCTGCCTCCCCAACCCTAATGTGACCCGTCAGCCTGTGCACCTCAGTGTAGGTATATTTACTGTATAGTAGAGCATGGAAGCCTGCAATCCCGTATAAAATCCTGTCTTTATTTTTGCTGTCTCTAGTCGCCTGTAATATGAAAATGATGTAGCTGCTCAACTGTAATAACTTATTATAATTGAGTTGTGACGCTCCTAAAGCGTGTAACGACCTGCCGCTACACATACGGTCCTCCTCACTTCTTCAATTCCGCAAGAAGCTGAAAACCTGGCTTTTCAAGTAGTTCCGCAAGTCCCGAGGTTAGGCTAGAATCACACCTGCTCAGGGCCCGGATACCCTCCTGGGTGATGCTGCGCTCTACATATCTGCACAACATAACATATTGTCTGCTGCCAGATCCTGCAGCCTGATGAAAGGCGGGTCACAGCACATAATTATAGCTGCAGTTCAAACACTTTTGATTGTTACGATCTGTTTTTCTAGAACAGTGATCGGTAGGAGCTCCATGACCTTATAAAGGATCTTCGCCTTTGGCCTCGTTCCTCTAGATGGGCACGCAACAGCTCAATGATTTTTAATATTCTTATAATGATCGGCAGGGGGTAATTCATCCCTTAGATCACTCTCGGTCTACGCTACACTCCTCATAAGCCCGGCCTCCTCTGGTAAAGTTCTCCGGTGTCATCATGTGACTATGTACAGGGTTTCTATGCTTTCACATCAGTACCTTCAAATCCCAACAGAAAAGTGGCACTAGGAAACTGCCCTGCTAGAGAAAAGAAGTTCTGTGTAGCTAGTACCAAGTGTAGGCCTAGTGGGAAGGTCACGACTGCCGAAGCACAGCGAGTTACTGGAAAGAGCCATAGCAGCCGAGGAGGCTCCGGAACTGTACTGGCACAAGGCTTTGCTCTTAAGATCATTGAACAGGAGGAAAACGTATCCCCACACCTAGGAGTAACCCTCCCATAAGTTCCTCTGGTATCTGTCTGGTGTGGTAGCCATCGTCAAACGGGGTCAGATACTTAGGTTCTTAGATTTCAGCAGTGGTAGGTATGCACTCACCGGAAGCCTTCATATGGATTGCAAACAGCAGCTTCTGTACACCTGAACATTCCGAACATTGATCGAAAATGCTCACAGCTGTATCTAGAACTTTTTACTTCATGTATGTTTGTTGGTCCTTCTTTAATGTTCCTTTATATTCTAGGAACATACTTTGATCACATGCATTTGTAGGAACTATTCCGGTTTAACAATGTATGAGCCAATGAGAAGTGTGTTGTTTTATTGGCCAACAAGGTCCAACTTCCAGGCTCAAATAGTAATGCCTTCACCAATGACAGCAGGCTCCCTGGTACGCAGACGTGATGCAGATGGGCGTTTGCATGTGTACCTTTCTTTTGTATGTTGTTAAGAGCGCTATGAAGGTTACCAACAGCTCACTATGGGCTGTACAAGAACCAATAATACAATATAATATAATGCCGGCAGTCTGTGTTTTTGAACTAGCACAATGACTTTGCCACTGTACTTTGCTATTTTCTGTTTCCATTGATTGGGACAAAGGGGGGACAGGAGTGAGGGGGGACAAAGAACTGGTGGCCGGTACGGAGCTACAGAGGTGAGGCCATTCCTGGTGTTGGGGCAGAGACCACTGGCTGGGTGATGTGGACCAGAGCGGCCGGTAACGTGCTGTAGTGCTCCCTGCGCTCACCTCATAGGACACACACAGCAGGAAGCGGTGAGTGTGGAGCACGGGTGGGAGGATTGCCAAACCTCTGCGAGGAGCAGGCCCTAGTGGTCGCTGTGTTTTACGGGCCCTTGTTGTATGTGGCGTGGCTTCACGCGATGAAGAAGATGGCGGCTTCTCTTTGAGCCTCCATCGTGTCGGCTGGCCCAGATGACTCCTGAAGCCTTATAAAACTTTTTCATGCGGCACAACGTACTCCGATCATAAAGCAACGGCTGTGGGGACCTTATTCTCAGCGAGGTGTGCTCCCTGGAACGTACTTCCCCGCAGCCGGTCTCACTCAAGATGGTGGCGACCTCCCTCCTCTCAGCGAAATCGGCGATGATGGCCATGCGCCGTCTCGCGCTCTGCAATGTTCTTCACATGCAGAAAGAGAGTTCCTTTTTCGACTGCTTTCCCCTACCAACATGGACTGTAATGTAATGGTCAATCATGCACGGCTATTTGCTTTCCTGTGGCCAATGCTGTTACATCGGATTGGTGAGTCTGGCGCTCATGTTCATATTAAACCACGGCCAAATGAACTGATTCATTGGCAATTTACAAAATGTGCTGCCAATATTTGATCTTCCTGAGTACACCTACTTGTAGCCCCCCCCCCCCAGGCTAGACTTTCTCTCAAGCTGCATGCTGCTGCTCACAATATGGCGACAGCCTCTGGGGCCCGGTGCTGATTACCACAATTACCTGCCCACTGTAGCGTCTCCTCGGACGCAACACACCTATACTTTAGCTCTGCCTGCTTGCGTTTACCTATGTATAATTTAGCACATGAGGACTGCAGGATTAACGCTCTGCATAGGAGGCTATGTGGCCCAAATACACACTCCACGGTCGCCGCTCAGAAGGCATCCTATCTTTCTAATGAGGATCAGGCTTCTTTACACAACTCCTTTTCAGCCTCACTCCCGCCAAGAGGATGGAAGACCAGAACGATGGGTTGTCCCACAATCTGCAGACTTTGGAATCTGTCCCTTCCACCTCTCCCATCACCACTCTTGACCTGGGGGCGAGCTGGAGGACGATGCAGACAGCACTTCCCAGTAACACCAGAACTGGTGTTTTTCAATGGAACTACAACGAGGCCTATTGGGCGGATACCATAACTGTTTTCTACTTACTACGGAGCCAGAGCAACCTTGGCCGATGCTCGGAGGAGCCGTCCTATGTAGCTATAGAGGAGTTTGGCGTTGGTTTACCCCCTCAGCCGTCACTTACCCAGCCGGATATCTGACATTGATTTTCCACGTCTCCCCGTTGTGATTCCTTCCCTCACCTGCCTCCCCCTCCATGATTCTTGGGCTGCCTCCCCTTTTCCAGGCCTGCTTGGAGCCATGGAGATCAGCTACCTTGATTTGATTTTGTATTTCCCGCCATTTTGGGATGCCTGCTATCTGTGTCTGTTGGTCCTCCATCTTGGCAGTTTTGACTTATCACCTGTTTGTCCTTTTCTTCTAGTCTACTCTCCCACCCCCTTCGGCTTCCCACACCCCTCCCCTCATATACGGTCTTTCACTTTGATTGCCTTCACTACCTGTTGTTCTTCTCCCCCTTGCCGGCCTGCCAATCTGCATTCCTTATCCGTTTACCATTCCCCCTCTACCTTACCTTCCTTTTCCCCATAAGACGTGCGTCTTGGCTTTTCTACTTGGCTTTTCTATGCGCTAATACCTCATATTATTGTGTAATTTCATGTCTTTTGTTTTCTCCTATTGTCTATACTTGGCTACTGTAATTGATGTAATTATGTAACCTGTAACTCGCTGATCCTCATGTAAAGCACCCTGATACCTCCGGGTATAGCCAGCGCTATATAAAACTTTGCAAATAAAAAAATTGATTGCACTGTTCTTTGATAGAATAAAAGGCAACATTCGACAAATGAACAAACATATCTGCTCATGTGGCGGTTTTGTGGCCATTTATCTGTTTTTCGCAGATATAAATAGCCAAATAAAATGCAGCAACAATATCAAACGAGAAAACAAAACACTGGTCCGCATTCCCACACTGACTTCAGTGCCAGAAAAACAGACCATATCCTAGAGGACGAGACAGTATTGTCAAGCTTGAAGGCATCCGGTTTTGCTTATAAAATTCGTTCAGGTGAAAACCCATTATTACAATTGCTTGGAAACTACCATATTGTTTAATGTTATTTTTAAAACAATCCCCGAGCCTGGAGGTAGACATTTTTTAACCAGGCAAGTAGAGATTCGACTGTGGTTAATGTACTCTTTAGTCCATGGCCTCTGAAACATCAACTGCGTGTCCAAGGCACAGCAGGTATTCTAATAGTCGACCT
Organism: Triturus cristatus; assembly: GCF_964204655.1. Lineage (NCBI taxonomy): Eukaryota > Metazoa > Chordata > Amphibia > Caudata > Salamandridae > Triturus > Triturus cristatus. Next base: position 1,401,225,162 of record NC_140589.1, read on the forward strand.
TAGGCTAGGGGGCCATACTGCACTCACACTACGCTGACCCCACCAAATCTAATTTAAATAACCCTGCATTACATAAAGAAAACAAACGCCCGTCTCTCCATACCTTCCCTTCCAAGACAAACATAACATCGATGATCAGAGGCGTGGCAAAGTTGCGCAGGCTTTTCTGCACAAACTTAGGTGATGTTTTATTCAAAACTTTATTTGCATTGATAAGAACAGCAAAGGTTGCAAGGTTTAAAGGAAAAGGGAAAATGCTTAAACAAATATCCTTTTAAAAGCGGTTTTGCTGAAAAGAATCCTCACAGTTCTGCAACTTTTACCAGGGGAACCTTCTAGCAGAAAAATTCTTTAGTACAAACAATTTTTGGAGGATTTTGTTTTTTTTAACCAGCAAGAAAAACAATTCTAATTCTGCAAACACAAGTCTGAAGAGCAGCCACCAGTCACCTTCAAATCACTGTCACCAACAAACTACCCGCCTTCAGAAAGCTCTTAGACTAGACTAACTCTTGTTTGGCCCTCAGTAGTGGCAGGACCTATTGCCACCTCGGCTGGTACTTACTCAAGAGCTTAAGACCAAAGCTACCGCAGTTTGACAGCCACCACTGAATCCCCTTACTAGCAACATACAACATTAATCACTCCCTCAACATGTAAAACCACATGTTGTCAGATTTTAATCGAACCAGATGCTCTAACTAAATATATACCACAAGTCTTTCTGCACAGGGCCGGCATACAGGCACATACCACCACACTGTTGTTCCTGTGAGTACCCACCCACTAGTAGGTAGCAATATACAAAAGCCAATAAATATAGAAATAAGTAACTTCAGTGGAACACCCTGGCACAACTCGCTCAAGGTTTCATAACACTGTGAAAGCAATATCCATGCACAATCCTACTTCAATTTTATTTTACAGAGGAGATGATCTCAAACACTCTCAAACATATGGCGACGAGAAAAATGCGAAGAAAAAACATCTACTGTAATGGGTAGCATAAAAGATGCATCCATTTAGACCATCTACACATACACACTCGGTCTCCTGCAGCATAATATATACGTACAGCTAATCCCTGAATTGATGCATGGTCAGAGAACTCTGGATATGCAAATATCCAATGACAAACACCCAACCTAAGGATTCATTTGCGGGGTAGAAAGGTATTGCAGGCATAAATTTTACTACGTGGCAACAAGTACTCTTAACAAGTATTCACCAATATGTGACAGCAGACCCCAAACAAAACGCATCTTATCTGTAAATCCCCTGGTATTTAGCATACACATAAATCAGAAATGTGTACACAGTATTAACACCTGCTGTCAAGGTGTAGTCCAGAAGGGGACTAGATAAACAGGAATACACAATAAGATGCACCATACAACATTACTCATACAAAATCCAGAGTCCAAAGACGAGTAAATCTTCTGTTTATTTAATTCCTTGTTCTAAACGCTCAAGTTTGTAAAACAGCCAGCGTGTTTCGTCCATCACAGTGGACTTCTTCAGGGCTAAGTATAATGTATAATGTAATCAGAAAGTGGTAAAAATATATATTTATCCAAATAGTAGATATTGGTTCATAGCATGCTGAAAGGTCTCGAGCTATAGTTTCATCGTGTCCTGAGTAGGAGTTGTTTGTACAAAAATGATGATGCATGAAAATACATCACTCAAAAATCCATGATTCATTTGTCACGAAGCATTCCACATGGATAAGTTAAAGGGGTATTAATAAATCCCAAATAACCAGCATCCGAAACAGTGTCCAAAGGGATAACGTTACGCGATCAGCTAACAGCCAGCCGGAGGAGCATACGTTATCCCTTTGGCCACTGATTTGGGTGCTGGTTATTTGGGATTTATTAATACCCCTTTAACTTATCCATGAGTGATATATTTTCATGCATCATGATTTTTGTACAAACAACTCCTACTCAGGACACGATGGAACTATAGCTTGGGACCATTCATCACACTATGAACCAAGATCTACTATTTGGATAAATATATATTTTTACCACTTTCTGATTATGTTATACTTAGCCCTGAAGAAGTCCACTGTGTTGGACGAAACGGGTTGGCTGTGGCTGTTTTACAAACTTGAACAAGGAATTAAATAAAAAGAAGATTTACTTATGAATTGGAATTCCGTCATCTTTGGACTCTGGATTTTGTATGAGAAATTTTGTATGGTGCACCTTATTGTGTATTCATATTTACTCTTAACCAGTGACTTCCAAACTTTTTAAAACCGCAACTCACTTTTTAGAACGACAAACTTTCACGACCCAACACCCTTTGATAAAGATGAGGAGGAGCGATTTTTTAATGCAACTAAAACATTGTCTACTAGAGCATTATCATTTACAGACGGCACATTTTCAATTGAAACATCCACTAATTTTACACAGACAGACAGATTTACAGGACAAAAAATATTTATCACTCAAAGGATAATTCCCTTTAAAATCTCCTCTCACTTTACTGTCCGTGGATGAAAAATAAACACCAATCCCATGTTAAAAGAATAAGCAGCAATTGTCAGAAGACACAGCCTGACATTGGGCCTCCGCCTTTGAAGCGCCAGCAAATGTGACAAGATAAACACAGAATTTAAAGTCCTCTCTTTATTTATTGCTCGGACTTTCCGAGCCCCCAAAAACCGTCTCGCGACGTTTGGGAAACGCTGCGCCCTGTCCGGTCATTTCCTAGCAGCGTCAAGTACTTTGTGGCTGGAACATCGGAGAAGACAGTTTTAGGGGCTCAAATCCGCCCCGTTTTCGTGTGTACAACAGCTCCGGGCTCCGCGTTTGTCAGAAGTTTTCTTTTATTTAATTAGCACGCACACTGACGCCCGTACGCACTTCTCCGGTAAAAGAGTGAATTAAGGGGTCCTCTTTACAGCCCTGTTGCCAAGTCCCCCAGTTAAGCACCAGAATACTAATGAGCCGCGGCATTATTCTCTTTGGGGGAGCAGCCCCTCGCGCCAGCTGCTCGGGGTTAAGCTTTCTATAGGAATGCCGCAGGCTTCCAGCACGTCTTCGCAAGTTGTTATTGCGGCGCTAAGGTTTGAGCACCTGCTGCAGAGATGTGAGCGCGGCTTGAGTTCTGAGTCTCAAACGCTGGCGAGGCCTACCAGCAGGACATCCTTCTCGCTGCGACAACATATGATGCGCACCACGGAATTTGGTAGGAACCAACGCCTCGATTTGTTAGAGCCAATGAACAATTCTCATTTCTTGTGGCCGTGGGAAGATTGGAAAGGTCTTGCCTGTTTGATACCAAAAAAGAGATGAACGCCCCAAACCTTATACGGTTATTATTTGTGCAGGTCCCAATATTTTTCCTTGCCAGCGCTACCCGAAGCGGCCCCCCAAAAATGAGTGCCGGTGGTCCAGAGCTGCAATTACAGACGCAAATTAAGCACCGCATCCATCCCAACGTTGCCTACCCTCATGGGCTGTGGTTCTGCCCTTCAAATGGGCTCCTCCCTGTTTTAGGATATTAGCAAAGGGAAATCCTAAATCTACCGGAGCGTTAAACAGTGCTCAGCAGACCAAGGAGCCGCTGTGAAGGGCTTGGTGGCCGCAGCCTTGTGCTCGGCCCACTTGCTCCCCCTGCTGCCTCAACAGCAGATATCTGCTCCCGGCGTAAGCATCAAACACAACGCTGGCGCAATGCTGCCCTCTGCAGGGCATTCATTGCAATAACAGGTGAATGAAGGTGTTCCAGTTCTAAGACCTGGGCAAATAAGAAATAACCATCCTGTATTATGTCATTTTTAAAGTGCTTGCGCTGCCCTAGGTTCGTAAAACGCCAAACAGCTTTTAATAGTGAGCAGGAAGTGAAGCTTCTTGCTGACCCCATTACTGAGGGGCAAGCAGGAAAAAATGTGACCCATCCTTATTTGAGAAGAGATTAAAGAGGGAAATTTTGCACGATGAGATGTTTATGGTGGGTGATTTAATATCATGCCACAGCAAGAGGCTAAAGGAAAAAAGTGACAGTAACTTGGGGGGATGGTGAGTCAAATGCGGGCGTATCCACCCCTCAGGGGTGAGGGGTGGAGCACCGGGGATGGGAAGAGTAAGTTTGGGGCTTTGGAAGGACACAGAGTTCACTTGGGGATGACTGCTGGGGCATGACAGAGAGGGAGCGAGGAATGCTAGGAAAAGGCTGTGAATGGAAGAAGAAAAGTTGCTAGGTATGGGAGTTGTTCGATAATGTTTAGTAGCAGGGAGTTTAAGGAAGGGTGATGCATGAAATGTAACATATTAGTGAGATTTGGTTTTAAGATGATGGAGTATGGAATAGAAGCCCCGTCCACTATCCGCCTATATTTTGGCTTGTGTCATTGTCCTTCGTAAATGCTGTATTCTGTTTAATTAGTAGGGTTGGTAGTGCCTCCTTAGTACCGCCTTGTCTTCATTCGTAACCTCCCATGAGGACTGCCCCTTTTACTTCGGTTGCTACACGGCGAGTCTTTTTTTAGTCTGTGAGCACTATTTTCTTTAAATAGTTTCTCCTACTGCAGGCACAACATACTTTCCTGCAACATTCAGCGCACCATGCGTGCTTTCACTTTTTATGCAGCCCGGGTCAATGACGCCCGCTTCTTTGAATAGGTCTGGCATTTACAAGAGTCTGAGCTATTGGCATTGTACATGACAATGCCTTTTATTTAGGTGTTAACTATCAAAACATATAAATAAAAGACATTGTCATTTACAATGCCAAGAGCCTAAACTCTTGCAAATGCGAGACCTATTGCATTGCAAATGCTTGTTCGTAAATGTTAAGAATTGATAACGTGCAACCTGTCTTAATAAAGCAGCTTTTTATGCCAACAAAAGTTTGTGGTATTGGTTTATATAACTTATATTGCATGAGGCACCCCGGTATTGAATAGGAAGGCTCGACAAGTGGATTCCTTGCTCTCTGTCGCCTTCCTATGCCCCCCCTCCCTGCTCTTCCTTGACGCTCTGTCCACTTACCAGCAACGATAGCAACCTCTGAGGTAAGCCCTACAGCAGAACTTGAAACGGAACATAGAAGCACGGATACTTACTATGCCAGAGCATTTGTTGGGTACTGAAGACTGCCAGTACACTCCCATCAAAAGTACTGCACCCCTACAGACTTTCAAGTTAAAGAAGTGTAGGTAATCGCTGCCCTACAGGCTCCAAATTAAAATGACATCTTGGGACTGGAGACGGCCTGAACATTGTGGGTGAGGCGCGAGGCCAGGGCAGCCCGTCCCAACACTCAGTGTCCCGGCCTCCTGCACACGAACACGTATCTCTTGTTGAAAAGTGTGACGTTTAATAATGTGCGTCAAGGCGCCCATCCCCCTTCGTGCATATTAAATTGCCTGCAATGAGCACGGCGCATATGGCGGGGTAAGTGCAGTAATTAATACGCAGTTAATGAGCCGGTGCCACGCGCCTCTCGAGGCTGCGGGCAGCGGCTCCGTGTGCCCAGTGGGTATCAGACAAATGAAGACGAAGCAGCCCGTCTCCTGACAGACTGACAGCTCTAGTCGGGACTCAGATGTCACTAATCCAATTAGTTACACAAGCATTGCTAAACGGCCATAAATATATGTCTGCGTGATCGCATTAATGTCTGCTTATGAGGGAAGAGCTTTTGGTTTCCTTGGAAACGCCTCGAAATTGATGGCGATCTCTTGGATACTGCGGGCTGGGCAGAGATGACATGGCAGTTATGATGCAGCGGCTCATTGATGCCTGTTCTCTCCTCTGGAGGACCGGGAGATGACGGGGCCTGACTGGCATGGGACGAGACCCTCTGCCGATGCACCAACGTACAGGCCCTCCGGAGCGGGGCAGGGCAGGATCAGATTTGTAAGATGCAAAAAAAGTGAACCCGGCCCCACCCAAGTCCTCCCACCACTGAGGCCGCAACTGGGGCCTCCACCGGGAAGTGCAGGATGTTATACTGGGACCTCTGCACTAAAACCGGAAGTAAATCTCCCGCGGCGGAAGTGCATTATGTGCAGAGATTTACTTCCAGATGTTGGACTTTACCAAGTGGAAGGGGGCATAATGCATGGTAAATAATTCACCAATCTTTTTTTCCACATTTTGCAAGCTATCACCACCAAAAAGCTGACCAATATTCCATTGATAGCTTTCCATACAAAAATGTAAAGTACACAAACAAAAAAATGAGCAGTACCCAAGTTTACGCTTTCCTGCCCAAGAGTTATAATTGTCCTCCTAAATCTTGAAAGGAGTACATTTCATGCTGGTAGGGCAGGGGAAGAACACCGAGTCCTCATAGCCTTCAGATACAAGCCCTAGTAGCCCAGCAGCATTGCATGACTAGGCCAGACAGACCATGGTGCCAAGTGAGCAAGATGAAGCTGGAGACCACTGGGGTTTGATGAGGAGCGCACATATCGCACAGCAGGAGTGTCGACCCCCCCCCCAACCACACACAAGCAACGTGCTGACAAAGAGGACCTCCACAGTTTTAGGGTTTCTAATGTCTTTTCTTAGGAATGTGAATCCGGTGAAGCCACTCGATAAAATCCCAGACCACCAGACAGCACTGATGTGTGGTTGATCCCAACATGCCGCCTGCTGGAGTAATGGGGAAGGGCCTCTTTGCACTTGTAGATCTACTCGCCGCTTTATGTTATACAAGTGCAGATTTGTCGGTCTGCTGCACAAGTGGCTGCTGCACACTGGACCGCATCACTGGGCCAGAGGAGTTTTAAGGCCTGGGCAAACTGGGGCCCCTGATGGGACCAGCTCTCTTCTGCTGAGAGTCTTGCCCGGATGACCTTTTATAATTTTAAAATAGATTGTTTAAAATACCGTTTTCCTTTAATTTTTAATGTGGGTGATGTGTGAGAGTCTATTACAGACATTTTCCAGAGAATTGTTGTGTTAATCTTACATGCAACATCCATAACATAAGTTTCTTTAGATCGAAACAGGACCTCACATGTTAGAAATGTGAGGGTGCCAAAGAGAATATTTGCAGTAATATTAGCGAGCTGCTGCTGTGTTACAGAATTGAAAAAACACGTCAGTATCCCTCAATATTAGATGTAAACACATTTATGATTTGCATGAGTGTGCCTGTGCATGGTCAGTGACCTGGCCAAAGAGGTTATGAAAAAGTTGAAAATGGATCATAAATTCAATGTTGTTCAGAAGAGCGGCCCTTAAAATACGTTTGCCCAGGACCCCTAAAATCCTTAAGATGTCCCTGCACCACTGGGAGTGTGATACTCCCCCGTTCAGGCCCTTTGCATCCATCGACATGCATGGAGTGAAAGGGCCTGGAACCAACCTGGCCTTCCTTCTCACTCCTCTCTACTTGTGCACACACTTGTACTATTAGAAGCTCATGTGTGAGGCATCAGTTCACTGCAACATCACAGTGCATGATGGAGAGCAGGCACCACCCGGCGACAAGGAGACGCAGTGACTGTTAGAAACCCCCGGGGCAGGACAGAGAGACCACCAGGGACAGTATCAGGAATCATGTGCAGAGGTCACAGCTCCAGTTTAGTAAAACTGTATCCCATGCTACCAAGAACACAGGCTACGGCTCATGGTTACAGCAATAAAATACTAAAGGAAACCATGTCAAATAAATAGATTACTAAACAAACAACAGTTATCAGGGTCAGAATATTCAATTTGTTAAAACCTACTCAATGGATAACTCATTTTCCGGTATGGACAGCACAGCTGTAAAAACAAACTAAGGCTGAAAACATACAGGGTGGGCTTGGGCCCACCTCTTTCAACCACTGGCTTTCTTTGACCAGTATCTTTCAGCCATTTACTTGAGACTTAGCCAGTCATGTCTTGCTCAGTCCAAAGTAGAAAAGATCCCTCACCTAATGAGATGGGCTCTTTGGGTGTATCCTTCCACCTGCATAAACTGCACAAGAGACTACTTTACAAGTATAACTCTCAGTCTGCTCCTGCTGGCCCCCTTTCGCTCTAATATGCCAACACTGCATGAATGAGCACATAAAACCCAGAAATATTATCCTTCCGATAGGTTATCCTATATTCAAGTCTAACATTGTGTATACAATCAGCGGCTGCAGTCAGAGCTCTCCATCCCATATACCCTAGCACAAAACCATCGACCACAGAATTCACTCCATCCCTTTCTTGAATTTTGGTGCAAACTAGCTCTTTGACACATACCTTAACTCCTTAGTCCTGATTCCGTTTGTATGCTATACAATAAAATAAAGTATAAAATAAAGTTTGCAGCTTTGTATTTACACCTGACACTGATGCAGAATGAAGCACAACACAGTAACGACACCACTCGAACGTGTGTCTGTCATACTCGCAGAATTCCCTTCCAGTGCCACACCCGGCACAACTTCCTTATCCCTACTTTCTCCGCTGTATTCCCTGTCAAACCTCCCTTTGCCTACCTAATTTCCTGCCACAGATGCTCATCTTTGTCTCCTTCTCTGGAACACCCCCCTGTCCAGATCCCTTCTCCTGACGCACTGCAGAACAAGGCAAGTCGCTCCGTTTCCCCATCCTCACCAAATCCCTTAACTTCATCTATTCCCTATCAAATCCCTGAATCTTGCCCATGACAGCAAGTTAGTGTGTCCCTTTTTACCCTGCCTTGGTAAGTCCATTTATGACCACATTTCCCACCCTGCTATAAGCCTAGTATGGCTCACCCATCCTGTCCACAGGCAAAGCCCTATGTCTCGGCTTTTCCTGCTCAGTCCATGTGTCTTTACTGTCCACCAGTAAGCCACTTTTCCTCTACTCGCGCCACACCAGGCAATACGGGGTGTAAACCCCATAAATCATCATTACTTTCCTCGCACCACCCCCTTTTCTGGCCTCAGGTCCAAGCTACTCCCCCCACACTCCCTGCTGTGGCAGACTGAGGTGTTTCTGGTTCCAATAAGGCACTTAAGACAGCGTGAAAGACAACCACCGACAGAATCATAGTCAAGCCCGTCTTAACATCTCCCCTTGGAAATTCAAGATTCAGTGAGCAAGAAGATGTGCAGTCAAAATCCATCTCAGTTATGTGAGTTATTCACAGCGAAAAGCCTGTTGGAGACTTGCTGGACCAATGCCACCACATTATTGTGTGGGATTTACAAACCAGAAACTGAAGCTTGGCTGACTGCCTGTGGCCATGTGCTTCACAACAAGAGCATCCAACAGCAACCACTGCCAACTGTACTCGACTTAAGTGCGCCTCCAGGCACAGGAGTAATACCAGCGAAGGGCCAAGTGGCTGGGGAGTGGGCCATGCACCACAATCGATGCATCTCAGGTCTCCTCGATGAGATAGGCTTCAAGTTTTATGGGTGGAAAGTGGCTTGGATGCCGCAGCGTTACAAGCGTATGCATATTTGACATCTTGATTTCCTACTAATATTCTGTTACGTAAGGGTGAATTTACTTCTATATTAAGACATTTTTTTTCACATGATTTATCTTTTTTTAACCAGCAAGGTTCCATGTCATTGAAGAACAGCACTTTTCATTTAGCCTGGTCCATTATGCGGTTTTCATCCTTGAAGACGGGATTTTTTTCTTGCAACGCGAATATTGGTCTATCATCATTGATGTTATGTTAACAATTAGTATAGGAAACTTGGATATTCAATGATTTTGTAATCATGGATTGCATTTGGAATTCAGCAAACAAAACCGAGGAGATAGATTCTGGTTTCCAATGATTACATAAACAAAGGCTTTTTTTTAATCTTTAGATTTGAGTGCGGCCCTTTCCTGGATATTTTAAAATTCATTTTTTTGATTATTATTCATGGGGTGGTCATGTTTTTCTAGTGGGCATCTTTAAAATAATTTCATATAAATGTAATTTGAACAAAAACAAAAGCTGTGTTTTTTTTTAAATATCGCCGCTCCTCTCCTACTCTCCTAGCTGCCCAACGTCTCCTCTTCATCCCTCCACTAATAGTGAATATGGATTGTGCAAGCAACGGTGAACAGCATCATTAGTGTTGGTACACCAGCGGACCGGACAGCGGAAGTTTGATGTTCGACTCTGCGGCGGTCAATATGATCTGCCAAGACTACTTCTGGGTTCCCACCTCTTGGTGACAGGAAGTTGAAAGTTACTGAAGGTTCTTTTTCAGGGAGCCAGAATAAAGGCACAAGTTAACCCCTTGCACAATAGACAGTTAGGCCTCTATCTCACCTCCTGACCTCTGGCGAAAACAAGCATTGGAACCTCAACTCTCCATCTCTTTTCCCCCTCCCACCGAGTCACTCATTTATTTTGATGGGTAAGGGGCAGATGTTGGTTTAGGATAATTGTCTGATTTTTAAGTAATATTCCCTTTTGGTGTTGAGGTTAAGTAAGCAGAGTGATATTGTTACCTTGAACCATATTTACATTTTGACCACAGCAATTTGGTAAAACTGAAGGCAAGTATTTGCTAAATTTTGGATGCAATTTGATTTTATGGCAGGGGATGTTTCCATATGTCAATTTTCTTTTCCATTCTTTGTTCCTTACCACAATACTAAACTCAAGACATATTTTCCTTTCTGTAAATATGAACTTCTGATGTTTAGTAAACGTGAACCAAAACGCTTCTCCACCGAAAGTTGTGTGGTTGCAATTTCCATGTGGTTGTCGGCAGCTCGCCAAATCTATGGCTACCTTTAATGGGGCTGCACACAGAGTAGCCCTCCAAGCACAGCTCTGTGGTCCATCTCACCTCCCACACAACAGGGAACATAGAAGAACCATAAAGAATTCCAACCTGCTCTTCTAATGTAAAAAACAAATATACGTCCAACTACGATCTGCAAGTTGGAAAAAGAACAATCCCATGCTACAAGAAAACAACGCGAGGGGGAGAAATCAAGGTGAAAGGAGACACATCCTGGGATGCCGACCTGTGCTTCCAGGAACTACTGCACTTTTTCAAAATAACCACCTGAAATCACAGAACCAAACTTCACCAACACGAACTGCAAAGTAAGTCACTAATAGATAACACACACAAAAAATATTTATCAAAGGTGTGGCTAGCTAGAGGTCTGATCTAGAGCTATCCTAACGTGGTAAATTACGGCCTGGAAACATGGACTCTCTTGCAGCCATACAATCCATACACAGCCTACAATGCTACCAATCCTCAATAACTGGTGCCACAGTCAATAACTGGGTTCAAGCCCAGTGCACCTAGATACAGACTAAAATTACCCCGACAGGAGTTGCTCCACTTCCTGCTCTGTCAGACGCATAACACGATTTGAGTACACTTTTCCCACCAGTGAAACAGCATCCAGAACACAGACTATAGTATTACATATCAAGAGTGCAGAACACCAGCAATACTAAACTAAACCAGTAATAGCGACCGCTAAACAAATTACTGCTTACAGGGCACGGCCCAGGCTCCCAGTGGGGTTCGATAATTCAATGTCTTCAGATCAGAACAAGTGCTTTCACTTCACAGCAGATTATGCCAGACGGAAGGAAGCCGCTCCATATTAATACTGTGCGCAACAGCAATAATGTAAAACAAAACAGCTGCACAGGAGATTAAACCCAACCATTCAAATGCCAAATCACATTTACAGTAATAAATCTTCCTAACCATTCGCTTCTGAGTAGCTTCTTAAATCAATGTATTCACTGGGCTTCTCCCACCGTGATGTCTGCTGACTCTTTCAATACTGTTCCCGGGCGTCGCCCAAGGCGAGAAGGCGGATGCAATGTAAGGACTTTTGTGACCAAAGGGGTGGGGGGTAAAATTCCGTAACGTTTTCTTGCGAAACTCCATGAAAATTTTACAAAATTACACATTTGTAGTGAAATTTGCTTTGCCAGTATCTTACGTCATTTTTTTTACCTGATGGTCCAATGCACATACAAAAAAATAAAACTTGCAAGATACTGTCAGATGTCTCACTCGAGCAGAAAATGTCTCTTTGGTTAACATTTTATGTGCAAACCACTCTCACTGGTACCACGCATGATTTTTTTTTAGGCGCAGGATGTGCTCAGATAAAAATAAAAAAGTGCGCAAAATCGCATTATGCAAAATTTAGATACATATTCAGAATGTGAAAATTCTGGAATTTTGCCAGCATGATTACAGTTTTACTCAGGCTTAAACCTGAGATGGTACCCAGGTCCTACATGGCACACCGCCCTGCCAACAGAGCGCTTTAGTCCACCAGGAGTCCATCTCGGTCAGAAATAAGCATGTCAGGCAGGAGTTCTTGCTTTTTCTGGGCAGCCAGGTGGCCAACGAGGACATTCAGAAGAGCAGCGGCAGACAGTGGAGCTGTGAACCTGCATTCACCGCACACCTAAACGAAGACATCGAGGAGGGCCCAGCTCTTGAGCCTGCGGTCAAGCACAGATTCTTACCCCCTCCGCAATGCATGTGGACCGATGGCTCCAGCCCTGCGCCGTTTACTGTGATGGCCAGCAGCCACAGCAACTAACCACCAACTAAGGATGCACTTTCTCAATGAAGCCAGGGAGGGCCCACACAGAACATTACTCTGGTGACTATTGTTTTACAGGCTGGCATACACAAGACAGACTGAGACAAGCTCTGTCTGAAAGTCAGCTTCATGTCACCAAGGAGCCACCCAAGAAGGGTTACCCAAGCCTCAACTCTATGGATAATCAGCCTCCCATCTGTGCGTCAACCATCGGCCCCTCTTTAAAACCTCAGGATCCCACCAAAGCAATCGCCAACATGTCCGGACAGATTAGAGGGAAGTAGGACAGTTTAGAGGGAAGTACATATCTAAACCCTGTATAACGAGGCTACTACTTGCCTGCCCCTTACTGTTGTGCATATTGAAATCAGTGGGACAGTCATACCCAAGTTGTTCGGCGAGGGTCTTTAACAAGGGAGCGGACCTTTCATGGACAGTTGAGCCCACCACGGAGGGCTCTACGGCTATTAGAATATTGCGCCCCTAGAGGGCAGAATGTTCTACTTTGTAAAACAAAGGGCTCACGAAACCTGAGGGAGTTGAAATCCCCTCAGGCTCCAAGAGGCTTTTGTTTACATCAACAGCTCAGAACAAACATTGGGATATTGGAGTTCCGGGCTTCTATCGGCCATTAGAAGCCCGGAGCTCTCCATTTTCAATGGAGCTCCCAACGTTCCAATGTTCTAATTAGCCTTGCATTCCCTATGAGTGTTAACTATTTACAGAATGTTGTTTCTGTATTACTTTTCGTGTAGCCTATTACGACTGAGGCGTCTCCAGGTGTTTATAAGGGTGCCACAATAGAGAACCCTAGCTGTGAGGCTGAAGGCCGCACGAGTTTCTCAGTGCCCGTCAGTGGGCCAAAAAGGTGTTCAGAATATATGGTCATCCAATCCTTGGCCTCTCTGCAGGTCATACAGAGCAATGGTCACATATTCCAGATGCAATTCTGATTTTGTGCATATGCGTGAGATGGAGGTAAACATTTGTCAAAAAAATTGACAAGGCGAACATAAAAGAAACACCTTGGTTACAAGTCGGTGGGGCGTTGTGTGTTTAGGGAGTGGTGACATGAAGAAAATGCAAGGAAGTGCATTCAGGGGAGTGAAAAGAGGGTGCTGAAGAGGAAATAGGCAAGGTGTTTGTAAGATCTGTACATGGAAAATTTGTGGAGAGAAAAAGGGCATACATGTCTAACACGGCGTGAACATAGCAGGAGTAATTGAGAGTCGGAAGACTACCACCCCTGCACCAGGCCTGTTTACTTCCCAGTCTCACAATTTCAGAATTGAAACATTTTCAAAAGTAATTATTTACAACAGAAGCATTGTTGTTATGTATTTGCCACCACTAACAACCACTGACAAAGCCAATAGCCTTGACTGATTTTAGGTGTATGTTAGATGTTGTGTTATTTAGCTGGATACAATAACAAAGCTCAGAAGGGAACCAAGCATGGCACACAATGCAATCACAGAAATGTTGTTTAGGTATTTAAGCCACGCCTTTAATTACATAGGCCACGCCCTTTTTAGAGACCACCCCTCCCAGGACACACACACTTTGTTCATCCCACATAAAGCCCTGTCTATAGCATTTCTATCTCTTTGGAGAAATAAACGTCTTCCCGGTCTACTGCGACCCTTAGGGAGGAGAAGGCCGGGAAGTACTCGGCACTCCCTTCTCTTCCGGGGGCTATGCACGCCCCCGCCTCCGCACAGTGCGTATTTCTGCAGCTTCTGTTACAAACGCCGAGCACCATCCTTTCAGCTTTCTGTCATTGTCCCAGAAGCAGAGGGGCGCCCCCAAACACCCCCCTCCCCCAGCCCAACAATAAAAGAAAGGCCGGGTAGGTACGGGGGAGGGGAGCGCTCCCGCTCCTCAGAGGTTTTCGCATTTCCCATAATCCCACGAGCGCAGCCAGGGGGCGCCGGGTCACTGCACCGCTATCGCAGGAGCCCCAGTGAATGGCGGACGGGCACACACACAAGGCCGCCGGGAGGCGCAGAGCGCAGGCCGCCAACCGGAGGTTAAACTGAAATACTGCTGCATGAGTGGAGCTTTTATCACGTTGGACCGTCTTTCTTCTTTTACTGGAAAGATAGCATGGTGTCGAGTGCCTGCTGCGGAGATCCGTCTGTAATCTGCAGATCACTGCACCTGACCCAGACGGCCACCAAAAGAGGACAAAAAGTCGGGCAACATAAATAGCAACCTCTGATGAAACGGCGTAGCAGTTAGAGCACCTGGGGTACAGGGGCGGAGCTTCCCTTGGGCAGTGGGTGCAGTGACACCGAGGCCGACGCCTGAGGGACCCACTGACCCTGAATTTGGCTATAATTGTCAGTCCAAAAAGCGGCCAGTTGAGGGGGTGGGGAGGGGTGTGTCTTTCCTCACACTGGTAAACATGACACACTGGCTACAACACTGTATTTATGTGTTTAAACTACAGAAACCATGTCTGAGTAAACCAGGCTGCCACAATCCCCGACACCTTCCGGCTGTGAAACCAACAGCATTTTGCCTTACAGGATTTCTGAGGCCGTGTTTCTCTGTTAAAAGCGTAACTATAAGTTCCATAATGCAGTGCGCTGTAAACGAACATGTTATACTGAAGGGACTACCTCCCTCGAGATGTTAGGAATTTCACCTACAGAGGTTTAAAAGCAAAGATCCCTATGTTTCATTCTGAACAGCAGGATCCATGTTGCCGAACAAGGGCTGCACCTACCATTTCTGAAGTTTAGTAAACACAGGACCCTGATTGAGGCCTACTCGAAAGCCGCAACTCCCTGCCTACTCCATTAGGAACTTATCATAAGAAGTGGCTTCCACTGGTATCACCTACATCTAATCTCAAAAATCAACAAAAATTACTACATGCAATGAATGCCACCGACATTCGTCAATTATAGGACCACAACGCTTCGTATTTCAAGAGACATTTGTTGATAGCCAAAGTTACCATCCAATAGTGTCCACACATTAAACTCACAAAGACTTGTGTTATAAACACACAAAAAGTCTGAATCACGGTCACTTCTCTTTCGTTACTTTTGGTGGTGTGTGTTCTTCTTTCACTGGGGACACATCGCACCCATGTTGTGAGTTTAATGTTTGGACACGGACAATCGGACGAGAACTTTGGATAGAACAATAATTCTCTTGAAGCATAGAGTGTTCTGGTCTTACACCTTATTAATGTGGATGGCATTCATTGCACACAGTCATTTTTGCCGCCTAGTGTGATTAGATTGAAGTGACACCAATGAGAAACGATGATCACGATAAGATGCGAACTGCCCAGGTTCCCATGGGTCCAAGGGCTGCTCTGGTCTTGGAACTCCAATAGGAAGGCGTGTACCATCAACTCCTTCAAGGCTGAGTGCCAACTTTACCTTACAAAAGAACGGGTTGACTTCTGGATAAATTTACAAGCTCTCTCTGGAATTCCACACCTTACAGTGCCTCGGTTTTTAACGCCATGTTCAATGTTTCCTCGATGTCATTTATGTGTGTACAAAGTTTTATATGGAACGTTGTGTTTCGCCGGCCACTGTAAATGTCAACCGTGGCCTCCTCACGGGTCCAACCTTGAAATCTTTACCCAGTAACAACTACCCTCTGTGGGAATGCCATCTCTTGAGTGATTTTCACACACACACAAAAACAAGCATTGGCATAGCCAATAGGTCTCGCCTTTGGGACCTTATAAGTGTTTAGCAATGCAACAGTTGCATAACTAAATACTTATAAGGTCCCAAAGGCGAGACCTATTGGCTAAGCCAAGCGGCCTTGCGGCCGCGAAAGTGAAAGTAATCGCGGTAAAACGCGACGCGCGCGTCCGCGCACATGCACTGTAGCTCTAGGCTGGCCTGGTAGCACTTTTTGGAGCCCTCTCAAAATGTCTCGCCAGGCCAGCGAATGCGCTGGGTCAGGCGAGACCTAATCAGTTCTTGATAGTACAATTTGCTATGTTAAACTGAACCGCTCTGTAAATTATCTCTACCTTTATTAACCTATCTTGGCTGTTCCACCTCATGGTTGCCAATTTGTACTTATTTTTTACTGCAATCCTGCTCCCTTGCGGCACTGTGCAAATCGACCTCCTGATGTATAAAATCTCCACCAAAGCTTGTCAAAAGGCCCTCTTGACAATTCGTCCATGTTTGCCAAGAGCAATAAGCGCCTGTTTCAAGTATTCAAACAACCGCAGTCCAGGGAAAGAGAAAACACGGCATCTGATGCCATCTAGTGGTACAGACATGTAAGCTGCCCCATTATTAACGAAGATGGCAGGTTTCCTTTCCTTCAGGAATCCATAAGTGCATTTTGCAGAATGGAAATGGGCCCTGGACAGCAGGGGGCTTGAGGCATTCATATATTTTTTTGAATGTGCCCGTTTTGCAGCGACTGGTAGTTTTATCACTGGCTGGCATCGGCACATTACTTCTTCTCAACACCAGTGCGTCCTAAAGTTATGCTTTGCTCGTGGCCCGGGGCAGCTTGCACAGAGATCCCAGCGCAGCAGCAGATTAGATGTGTTCTTTTCATTTCTGAAAGCGCCTTTACACACCCCTGCCCCCAACCCCACCCCACAGCTGATCGATAAACTCGAGCGGGCGGAAAGAAAATCCATACTGCCCTGCCTCACTCACCCCATGCATTCTTCTGTCAAGCCAAGCTGTACCCTCTGCCCCTCCCACACAGCAGGACAGAGCAGCTGAGACCCCCGCACCCGTCAAGGAGGTCAAAGGTCAATGCACAAAGCCCCCACACAGCTGAAACACACCCTGCTGCAACCACAGGACCGAGACTGTAGAATACGGTGTCCACAGTGGCTCCTCGGTTTGTGGTTACCAGACACCATGCCAAAAAGTGTTTACCTAGACCATTTTTTCTTGTACTGCAGCACAGGTTAACTGAGGCAAGACTACCACTCCCATCATGCATGGTAAATGGCAATAAGTTATACAACAACCCTACCAGAACGCTACAGCAGCGCAAGGCCTTTCTGATGCATTGCTTCGTATGGTCATCTCACACTGTAGTTTCCTTTGCAGACTTGTACCTAGAACCCTTTTATTTACAGCGCCGGGGGAAACAAAGTGCAATTAAAAAAAAGGACAGTGTGGGCTCTTCAGTTGGGTACCAGTGCGCACGGCGCCGCTCTCACCTGTCCATAGTGTGTGATCCTCGGCAGAGGCCCGCTTCGAGCTGCGGCTCCTGGAGTGCGTGTTCCCCATCCTGGGGGGGTGCAGCGGGATAAGCTCCTCTTCGTCATCGCCGTAGGCTGGCTGCCAGGGGGCGGCGTGCAGGCAGCCCACCACCGGCTCGGCCCGCAGGCAGTGCACGTATGCGATCATTGTGAGTGCGAGGAAGACCCCTCACAGACCCCAGGGGCTGGTGAGCAGAGAGGGGAGTGGCCGAGCCATCCCCCTCAGGACCAGGAGCTTCCAAGGGCTGGGCGGAAGAGGAGAGGCGCGGGCCGAGAGCGCTGGGTGTGGAACCTGCAAGTTACCGCAGCCGGAGCACGCAGGGCAGCTCGGGCTGCTAACGCGCCTGCGGCAGCGTTTGTGCAAGTATAAACAGCTCCAATGCTGTACTAGTCCCGGGAAAATGACTTTGTGGTAGCCGGTCCTGCTGCAGATCTGTGTGTAGCCTGGAAGCTACCAGTGCCAATCCGTGTAGGACAACTTAGATGTTTAATGCGCCTACTGGAGAGAAAGAGTGCGACTGTGTGATCGGCATATCACTACATGCCAATCCAAGGTCCATAGCTCTGCAGTCACTGGTCCTCCTGCAGATTCTCACCCATCCTGCCTGTCATCGTTTCCAATCCATCTCAGGCGGTAAATGCGCCTGCTGGGGAGAATGTGTGCATGACCACCGCGCCCCAGAGTAGGTCACAAGTACCAATCCCAGGTAGACAGCTATGCGGTCACTACTCGTACTACAATACACGTAAGTGGCCCGGAGTCGAGTTCCATTCTAAGCAAGACAGCTCAGTCTGTTAATGCGCTAGCTGCAGTCATAATCCCTGTTATGTAGATGTGCGTTCACTGCTCCTTCTGCAGTATTGCACCATTCTGTAAGGCAGGTTCAATACAAGTAAAACAGCTCAGGCTGTTCATGCGCCTGCGTAGAGATGCACGTATCTGAGGCCTATAGGTAGCAAGCCAGGATCCCGGCTAGATAGCTCTGTGGTTACTACTCCTTCTGCAGAACTCTGTGCAGGCTGCAAGTCCCCGAGTTCCATCGATGAAACACCGTCAGGCCATTAATATGGCTCTAGCAGAGATCTTCAAGCAGACTGCAGGTCACCATGTGAGATAGCGGAGGATGTCAATGCGCCTGCTGCGCAACCCTATATGTATTCTGCAAGTCGATAGTTCCAGTAAAATAGCTCCGAATACGAATGCACCTACTGCAGAGTTGTGTGGATGATGCACGTCACTGGTTCCAATCCATGTCCTACAGCTATGAGGGTTAATATGTTCGCAGGAGAGATTTGGGAGTAATTTGCAGTTCATGTGGTCCAATCCATGTAAAACTGCCCTATACATCAGTTCAATTCCTACACAGATGTGCAGGACACGTTCCATTCCATGAAAAACATGTGTGTGAGATATTTTGCCAAGTGTAGCGATCAGTGCATCCAGTACGTCACTGGTTCCCTACCAGTAAGATAGCTTGATGCGTTAATGTACCAGCAGCGTAGAGCCGCTTGCAAATAGCCGGTCAAAGCTTCCAATCCATGAAATGCATCTCAGGGGGTTAATGCGCGCGGTATTAACATCTGTTGCAATTGGTCGATGCCACCTCTGCAGAGATCTTCACAAGCGATATCATGGGTCCCTATCTCAACA
This sequence comes from Triturus cristatus, assembly GCF_964204655.1. Lineage (NCBI taxonomy): Eukaryota > Metazoa > Chordata > Amphibia > Caudata > Salamandridae > Triturus > Triturus cristatus. The sequence goes on from NC_140589.1 coordinate 1,401,244,525, forward strand.
GGTTTGGCTCATCCTTTCACCCTCGTGAGATAAAAAAAAAAATAGGACCACCTGTTGGGCAATAAGACATCAAAGCCCTGTATGTGGTGCTCGATAAATCATCATATCCACAGCAGCGGTCAGAGGTTCCTGACAGGGGTTAAGGTCCGCGCTTCTCCTTGGAGCATGTCCCATCCCGCACTCCTCACCCTGGCCTCTCACCGACGAGGGGCCCTCCGATGCAGGACCGCCCGGTGTTTCCTGGGTCTGGGAACTTTATTTCTGTCCGTGACCCCACTCACCTCAGGGTTCTCTCGTAATCTGCCAATCCCGGATAATCCTGTCACGTTGGCCTACGCACCTTCACCGCCTACGTGAGCCCTGCGTACGCACGCTGGCAGAAGAGCACACAGTTCAACAGACATGCGCAAACTTCCACTGCTCTGTGGACCTCAGTAGGCTTTTAAACCTTATGCAGCATTTTGTGAGGGCTCTGGGTAGATATCAGCCCCTCACATCAAGCATCCGGCCACAGCATGGTGTCAGGTTTGAGACATTTCAGTGGAAAGCACGATCCTGGCCACTTAGTGTAAGAATGCATGCACGAATGCCAGGCGCCACACCACCAGAGGGCGCGTTTTGGCGCTAAAATGCGCAATGCAAGTTGAATGACTGACACGAGGTGTGACGGAGCAACGGGGAGGCTGGGGTGAAGGACATCTAATACTGGGGAAAGGGAGATGGCTGGAAGGATGAGGTGGCGACGAGGCACAGTGTGGAGGACTAGAGGAGGTATAGGACTTGGCCTGAGGTTGGAGCCCTGGGTTACGGGGATGAGGTGGGGGTATGGGATGAGGTGGAAGTCTTGGCATGGATTTGAAGGGGGAGTCTTGAGTATAAGGTGGCTGGAGAGCTGTACTATGTTGTATACATTTCTGTGATGGCTTCTTTAGTATGTTTCCTTTCACGTGCTGCACATTGTATTCACAAGCTTACGTTCTCTTTGTGAGCTTGTGTTTCCTTAATGTTCTGTTAGTTGCATGCGCGTGGTTCATGTTATTCGCGCATGCTGTGTGATTATGTTTTGAATATGCATTTGTTGAACAAGCATTTCCAGGCGTTCAACCTCCTCCCTGAACTATGAACGGTCTCGCTTGACAGTTGCTGTTCATACTTCGGAGAGGAAGGACGCACTCCAGTGGTGTGATCGATTTATCTTCAATAAACTCTCAAGACTAATTCTTCTTGTCTACATTGGATTACTTTGTTTTATTGTAAGAAACCACTCATTTCATTTGGCGACGAGTTACTGATCTTCTTATTTTTCACACCACAAAGATTGTGTCTCCTACCGTCACTTATACAGCGGATTTGTCAAGTGTCATCGGTCGGTCAAGTCACCGATTACGAGGCATTTCGCTTCTTCCGTCCCGCTGAGGAAACCCTCTTGCAAACCCTGCAACCGAAGAGGCGAGTTTCCGGATTAGCGCAGGACCTCCTTCTTCAGTGACGTACCTCCCGCAGGGCGAGTTCCGTTTTTGGTGTCGTCGGTCGGTCAAGTCACCGATTACGAGGCATTTCGCTTCTTCCGTCCCGCTGAGGAAACCCTCTTGCAAACCCTGCAACCGAAGAGGCAAGTTTCCGGATTAGCGCAGGACCTCCTTCTTCAGTGACGTACCTCCCGCAGGGCGAGTTCCGTTTTTGGTGTCGTCGGTCGGTCAAGTCACCGATTACGAGGCATTTCGCTTCTTCCGTCCCGCTGAGGAAACCCTCTTGCAAACCCTGCAACCTAAGAGGCAAGTTTCCGGATTAGCGCAGGACCTCCTTCTTCAGTGACGTACCTCCCGCAGGGCGAGTTCCGTTTTTGGTGTGCTAACCTCTCAATCCGGAAGAATAGGATTGATTGATCGATGCACCCAACAACTCCCCTTTATTTTAAACGCGCACTGTGATTGGCCTCACGCGCGTGTGTTTGTTTCATACATTCAACGGAGCGAAATTGAACTCCCATTTCTTTTAAACACGCACTGTTATTGGCCTCACACGCATGTTTGTTTTACACATTTACCAGAGCGAAATTGACGAAGCTCACTGGAAACTGCCTTTGAGAGATTGTATGTAAGTTTTTACACGCTCCACACGCGTGCAACTTTTCCTTTACATTTATTCAGTACAAAACTAAGATTGTCATTTAATCAAATCTCTAGTTAAAACCAGCCCTTTATCATCACAATTACTGTACATTTTCAATGGCTTCTCAGCAAATATGTCATTTGTAGCAGTTTCTAGCAAGACAAGGAAAACCAAGAGAGCCATGGAAACTTTGGTTTAAACCCTTTGAAAATTATTTGGTGGCTATAGATGCTGAAAATTATTCTCCCAAACGCAAGCTAGCGATTCTTTACAGCTTTCTGGGCATCGCTGGGCGTGAAACCTTTGATAATTTACCAGTTACTATTCCACCACCAGGTGAAGGAGATGGATGGAACGTTTACACTGATGCTGTCAACAGGTTGAACAAAACATTCTTAGAACAACCAAGTGTAATGCTTGAGAGATTTAACTTTATGAAAATAAAACAGAATTCAGATGAGTCCATTGAGGATTATATCTCAGTTCTAAGGAATTTAGCTGCAAACCGTAACTTTGGGGCTGAGCTAGATTCTTATATAAGAGATCAATTTTCTACAGCTGTTTTCACAAGAAGATTCAGGAACGATTACTCAGCTGCAGAGATCCTTCCCTATCTGAAGTCATTGACATTGCCAAAGGCATTGAGAGATCTATTATCACATCAATGTGTTTAAGTAGTGACAGTGCCCGTTAACATGATTCAATATGATCCTCACATTAACAATATTTCTTACAGGTCTAAATTTGTAAAATCTTTTCCACAGAAGCAAAACAAAACTAACTCATTTTATTTTAGGTATGGGTCGAAATCCCATTTAGGTGATAGCCCGGTTTGTCTGGCACTGGGTAAGAAATGTACAAAATGTGGAAAAATGGGTCATTTTTATACTGTATGTAGAAGCATGAAAATGGTTAGAGTCCGTAGTCTTGATACCGATGAGGGTTCTAAAAATGTTAGTGTTGAATCTAATCAGTCACTTGACGACAACCTTGAGAGACTTATGCTTTCTATTGACTCTCAAGATTTGACTCTTTCTGTACAGAAAGTTAAGGAACCATTATGTGAAGTCATTATTGGAGATGTTAAAATTGACATGATGGCTGATTCTGGAGCACCAGTCACCATTATTTCAGACACTCTCTTGGATGAGTGTTGGGCTTTTAGGAAACCGTTACAAGCATTAGACATTATTCCAAAAGCATATGGTGGTCATATAATTGAAATGCTTGGATATTTTACTGAATTTATTACATGTCTAGATCGCAACATTTTTACTAAACTGTATGTGGCTCCTAAAGGAAAGAATATTGTTGGATGGCAGGATCTAGCAAAGATGGGCTTGAAGTTATTTCCTGGCTCTGAAAATCCTATTCAAGTTAATACTGAAATCTCTATTTCTTCTGTTCATGGTAATAATTTGCCTGACTTTACAAACATTGCTGAAACCATGTTCACATCATTTCCCGAAGTTTTTACCCCAAACATCGGTAAAGTTAAAAAGGCGGAGCATGTTATTAAACTAAAAGACAACGCTATACCAATTTCACGTAAGGCTAGACCTGTTCCCCTAAGTGTTAGAAATGACCTTACGGTCTTACTAGATAAACTGGTCAATGAAGGTATTATGAAAACTACGGAGTCTTCGGAATGGGTCAGTCCAATTGTGATAGTAAGAAAAAAGGACAATTCGATTCGTCTATATGCCGACTTGCGTACACTTAACAAAAACATTATAGAGGATTGTCATCCATTACCGAAGATTCAGGATTTGTTATCTAACATTGCTGGTGCGACCTGTTTTACTATTCTGGATTTAAGGTCAGCATATCCTCAGATACCGCTATCCAGCTTGTCCACTGATCTAACCACATTTGTCACACCTTTTGGGGCATATAAGTATCTTAGACTGCCCTTTGGCTTAGCCTCAGCGGCAAGCATTTTCCAGAGATTTATGGACCACATGTTAGAGGGTATTGAGTCAGTTCAAGCCTATCAGGATGACGTTTTAATTCATTCAAAAAATAAGCTTGAGCACATATCAACCCTCAGGAAAGTTCTCAACAAGTTCAGAGAATTTGGGGTTACTTTAGGTACTGATAAATACAAATTCATGGTCGAGTCCCTTGATTACCTAGGGCACACTATATCTGCTTCAGGAATCAGGCCCACATTTTCTCTTACTCAAGCCATTGATGAAGTTGTTGTACCCAAAAACAAAGACCTTTTGAGATCATTTTTGGGTATGACAGAGTACTATTCGAAGTTTATTTCCAATTATGCTCAGGTTGTGCAACCTCTACGTATCTTGTTGAAAAAGAATACAAGTTTTTCCTGAAGAAGTGAAGCACAACAAGCTTTTGAGTTAATTAAAAAACTCATTCTTCAAGCTCCTGCACTTTCTCCGTTTTCACCTGGACACAAATGTATTTTATCTGTTGATGCGAGTCAAACTGGCTTAGGAGCTGTTCTCTGCCAATGGATCAACGGTAAGGAGAATACGGTGGCTTTTTCTTCTAGATCCCTCTCTATTGCAGAATCCAACTACAGCACAATTGAGCGAGAAGCACTTGCATGCACATGGGCTGTGGAAAAATTTAAAACTTTCATTTGGGGGACACAATTTGAAATTTTTTCTGATCATAAGCCTTTAATACATCTACTAAATGGAAAAGGGACAGGCAAAGCTTCCTCGAGACTTGTTCGCTTACTTTCACCTTTACATGAATACAACTTTATTATACAGTACATACTTCGGAGAGGAAGGACGCACTCCAGTGGTGTGATCGATTTATCTTCAATAAACTCTCAAGACTAATTCTTCTTGTCTACATTGGATAACTTCGTTTTATTGGAAGAAACCACTCACTTCAAGGGCATTGGGTGGGGGCTTGGGTGAGGCGGAGTGCTTGTGGATAGCTCAAAGATTTCAGGGGCTGTGGTGAGACTGAGGGGAGGTGGCAGCTCTTGGTGAGGTAGAGCACGGGGTGCGAGGCTCTTGTAGAGAGGGCGACGTGCGACACGAACAGTGCTTGAACTGGAAATATAAAAGTGTACAAAATCACTGCTCCAGTGCACCTGCACTGCCCGATAGTAAAGCATTACAGCCCGGCTAAGAAGTGCCGGGGTCCTCCCTCACAGATGGAACAAGTGCCCGCGCACTCAAAGCCCTGTCGAAGAAGACAGCCCCTCGCAGCCGGTTGTGCGCGGGTGCCAGTGGACGGGGAGTCACAGGCTTGCCGACCGTCACGATATATCACGAGGAGGCCGCCTGTTTGATGTCAGCGGTAGCTGCTTCTAGTCTCTTGAGAGGCCCCCGCCATTTCATTATTTCCTCTCAGATCCTGCACGGGAGCCTTTAGACTCCACCGTGAAACACATTTCATAACAAGCGTAGGCGTGCTGAACGTGAGACCACACATCTTCCTTAATGACAATAAATAATATATATTTTTTATACTATGATTTATTCTCTCTTTAAATAAAGGACAGGTGAGAACCCCCACGTTCCCAGACTGCACCTGCTCGTCCCTCCGAGGTCGGGGGTTACATGCGCCAGGAAGAGACAAGGCCTTGGCACGTGTTACTGAGCTTGGACATTATCTCTGTTTCTTACACCGCGCTCTTGAAACACGCCACTGTTATCAATTCACCTCTTCGCAAACAGCAGCCAACTGTTTACACACCAAAGCGCCAAATCTCTTCTAATTCTGGAGCGCTTCTGTTGTTGGATGCGTGGCTCCCTGCGCCAACTCACCGATGCCACCTGCGCCCCTTTGTGCAGCTGCCAGCTCTTGTCTGCCTGACCCCCATAGTCTCAGTGCACTCTCAAACATTGTGCAGTGTGTTTAATGTATTTGAGGGTTTGACAGTCTTTGCACTTGGCGCCTCCTCAGTCAGGCACGTATGCCCACAAACACTTATGCCATCTTTTTACGTCTTCTATTATTGTGCACCAGCATAACAAGAGTACAAAAAGAGTGTCCCTCCTCAAGTAGGCACTTCAGTGACATACTGAGGGTTAAAGATGCTATACACACGCGGCATTCTTGCCATGAAAACACCATGGTCACCAGTAGAGCAGCAACACCTTGATAGGCCCTCACTCAGTATTAATGTATTGAGCCCAGCGATACGGCCGCACTAGGATTCCTTGAACTTTGACTGCAAAGCTTGCACCTCTCTCCTTCTGCTTTCTTCCTCATGCTGTTCTCCTTTGGGATACGCCGAGCAGACTAACCACGCTCTGAAAGAAGCACCCAACATAACGCCACACTATACTGTATAAAAGCAAGTCTGGTTTTGGAACATATTTAGTTTCTCTGGGACTGCTCTTATCACCCAAACTCAAACCCAGCACACAACTCCCCATTCAAAACAGACCTTACTACAAGTAGCTGACACACCTCCAATAACCCAAATATGGGCTTTCACTGAACACCCAACAACATTCTCTAGTAAACAATAAAACCCACACGCCATCATTCCAATCTCACATGCAAATATAAATACTCAAACGGCGCACATGAAAGAGAACCGCCCCACCATCATGTTCACATTGCATTTTGAGTGGAAATACCAGTCTGGTAATTTTGTACCTGAAATTGCTGATATTATGGTATTCAGTAGACTGGGGTAAATCAGTGATATGACATTGGTTTGTGGACGGGATTCTCCATTACCCGGTCTTATACAGGAAAAGAGTTAGCTTGATGTGACCCACAGAATAAGTTTCTGGAAAGCCCTTCAGTTGTACCGCATGAAGTAATATCAGATGGTTCAATGCTGCAATACTCAGAATTGCTGATTTGCTACTAGCTTCTGTTACCGGCCAAATAGACCGTTCCCCTCAACGTGGAATGGGGTCTTTAATTGGCATAGCGCTGCCTGACAATCAAGGACACTGTCATTCCGCGCACCAACAACTGACAAACAAGCAGATTAAGTTATAAAAACCATAACAGACACACAACATTGCATCCTAAGTCACTGAGATGAGCTGTGATTCAAGTATAAAAAATATCATACTCTGGGTGAGCAAAGGACACTTGATGCTCCTTAAGCAAGAGAAACTCCTCCAGTACACCCGCCCATAACTCAAAGCACCACAAAGATCTTGTTAGATCGAACTCCCTTTACTTTGACACTACCGCACACACACCATTCTAAATGTTAACAGTTCACAAACTCCCTACTAACTATACACAACCAAACACATACGAGAAAACAAGCATTGGCATAGCCAATAGGTCTCGCCTTTGGGACCTTATAAGTGTTTAGCCATGCAACAGTTGCATAACTAAACACTTATAAGGTCCCAAAAGCGAGACCTATTGGCTATGCCAAGCGGCCGTGCGGCCGCTAAAGTGAAAGTAATCGCGGTAAAAGTGGCACGCACGTCTGCGCACATGCACTGTAGCTCTAGGCTGGCCTGGTAGCACTTTTTGGAGCCCTCTCAATAAGTCTCGCCAGACCAGCGCATGCGCTGGGTCAGGCGAGACCTAAAAAAGCATTGACCACTAGCCTTTTTGTTTTGTCATGGTTTTTGCAAAAGATTTTGGGGGAACCTGCTGGGCCCTCAATCTAATTATTATTTTTTTTAAACATTGGCTGAATGCCAAAATATGTTTGGGTTTTCAAAAGCACAGATTGCAATCATAGTCCATGGCACTTAACGAAACTAGTTTGTGTTTGGAAGTGTAGCTTGTGAAAGGGCAGAACGCAGTCTCTCATAAAGAAGTTAGCAAAGGGGCTGATGCACTCCCCGGGGAGAGGAGTTGGCCTAACGGCTAGGGCGCTTGACATCGGACCTGGGTTCGAGTCTCGGTAATGACGCTAAACATCCTGTGATTCTGGGCAAATCACTTAATCTCCCCATGCCTAACAAAGAATGAATGTGTGCCCTAATGTAACGTAACTGGTGCTATGTAAAACGCTCTGATACCTTATTGGATTCGGGTCTAGTTCGCGCTATATAAAACTCTGGAAAGAAAAAAAAAAAAAAAGAAGGCGGGAAGAAGATGTGAATGACCAAATAACAGACCAATGGATGGAGAGAACTGGCTAAAACACCCCTGAAAGTATACTATACCTGCAATAGTAAAATCAAAAGATCTTGGCTGACGCCAGACATAAAGACACTCTATCAAACATTGATTCATCTAATGCAACTGATGGCTTTCTCAAATCTGTATTAAGAGTGCTCAGACAGGTAACAACCTATGAGGCTATGGAAATGGTGGTTGGCGCTATACACATGCAAACACCACATGCATATTTCAGTGCTCGAGTCTCTTTCCTCAGCCTCTAACATGTCTCGACCTCTGTGATGCATGCTGTAGATGCTGCACCACTGTCCATATTACTTCAGTCAGCACCCCTGCCTCTGCACCCCATCACCCCCCTTGCTCGTCCCAGGGCAGGCTATGGCAGCCATTTTATGTTTACACCTCAAGTGAAACCACCGGGATAAAGTTCTAGTTTACATTCCTATAGGGAAGGAAACCCCGGACTTGGAGATGGTGCCCTCGGCTGGAATTGGTTAAGAGGGCGGTGCGGCTGGACTATGAATACCTCCGAGAAGCTCTGGAGGGAGGCCGCAGCAGGCGCTCGAGGAACTCTTCAGGGCGGCATTCAGAGCCCCCACCACCCAGGGAGTGTTTGTGCTGCTGGTCTCCGCCCTCAGCTTAAGAGGCCTCATTGAAGAGCACGAGCTGCCGAGTGCAGTCTTTCCATTGTTTCAACAGCCAATCAGGCCCGTGCAGCCTGATAAGCAGGGGTTATTTATGAATGACCTCCCCCAGCCTCCCCAGGTACCCTTGTGAACATAGGGCCTCTATCTGCGCCTGATACTGCTCTGTGGACAAGGGGCGTGGGCGGGGCACATACGTCACATTGTCTGCTATATTATAGGCTGTGAAGAGGGCTCATACCCGTCGCTAATTATGCTCAATGCCAGTATAATTCTACAGTCTGAAAGGGAAACGTCACCGCGCACATTGTCTATGCTTTGCTTTACGTTTGCAAAGCACGAGCCAGGCTGTGCAAAAACAGCTTCCACTATGTATGCAGCTAGGCATGAAAGACCACCTGACTATAAAAAACAAATCAAACTGTTGACTATGCACCTAGCAGACTTTGGTTTCTGATCCCATCTTCACGACCTGTCACAAAACTAGTATCCTGGACGTATCATTTAATCTCACCAGGTTTGTGTATGAACATTTTCTAATATTGTTTAACTGGTGTGTCTTTTTTTCTGTTTTTTTATGAAGGTATTTGATTGTTTATCATTGTATGTTTGATTTTGAAAAACATTAATAAAGAATTGAGACGAAAAAGAAACAAGTCCTGGCATTAAGTGCTTAAGTTATTCTCCAGGGCAGGCCTCTATCAAGGGAGACGAAACATTTTACATATTAGTCAATTAATTTATGATATTATCACATCTTTAAAGTTTTGTCCACAAATCATGTTCGATTAAATGAGATATTGGGGATTTTTTTCCAATCAATGTAAGATGAGCATCGGGATTTTCTTCAATAGTTTATTTTTCTTTGCACAACATTTCTGCTGTGCGCCGAATCTTAGAGACCAACGTTACAACAAGCCCCATTTGTGGACATTTATAGAGGGCCTGCAAAAACGGAATGGTCGACCAGAGTTTTAATAGTAGCCAAGTAAATAATATTAGTTTAACAAAGCTCTACTGATCATGGGCTGGACGGGCCTGCTACGACAAACTCTAGGCTGCAGGGTACACAGGATTACTCTGCCCTGGATAAACCCAATGAGGGAAACGACCTTTACAATGCGGGCTGACCCCCATGTGCCGTTTCCCCACAAGCAGAACCACACTTGCCTTAACCACACATATGCCTTAACCACGGTTTTCAGTTGAGCTATCCATATGTATGTGTGCGATTACATTACGGTTGGTAGATGACTTCTGTTACACCAAATCCTGGGTTTCTGCAAAGAAAATATACAGGCCACGCAGCAGGGCAATGCCAGAGGCGCGCGAAAGCTACTAGCTAGAGGCCTACAGGCACACTCTTTAAACAAAATAATTATCTCCAAAGAGGGTTAGGTATGGAGGAGAATTTTCCGTTTCATCTAGTGTGCCCCATGGTGTCAACGGCGGGGCTCCAGAACAGGATACCTGTGCTTCTGTGTCCATCCACAGTTGCCGTACCATATGCAAATATAGACTTCGAAAATATAGAACATACAAAAAAAGAGACTGAAAAACGTTGATTGGAAAAATAAGTACCAAATGCGAATATCAACCCACGAAGATGTTCCTCTATTAAACATTACTAACAAAAAACAAATTCTTTACCCACCAATGCAGGACAGATTAAATTACTATTCTAAATCAACCTCTTATATATACTTCGGTACACGTGTTTGGTGGTAAAGCCACAGCAGGGGCTAGATGCTGGACGACATTTCAGGAAATAAATATATATCCATGTATTCATTTTTACATTGTGAGTCATTACTCTTGGCCCGACCCCTGTTTTAATCTGCAGGAGGTTCGCAGTGCAACGGGCAGTGCTGGCCTTTCAAACCTCTCGCCCGTGTTGACTCATCCTGCAACAATTGCCTGGAAAACGAAGGGCGAGCCAGACAGCCCCCGAGGGGACACTACTGCGCAAACTACGAGCCCATCCCAAACTTAGATTAAGGAGGATTCGGGCATTAGCAACAGAATGAGCCAGATTTCTACTTCTATGAAATGCTGCCATCTACCGGACAACTCGCAAACTACAGGGAAACGCCTCGATGGCTATGGTGAATAAGTTACACCTTTCCAAAGCGCAAGGCGTCCTGGGGATTAATGCACCAAAATGTCAGCGAAAGTGGATGGACACCATAGACCCCGTAAGCGTGCTGTTTGGGACTTAGTTTGGTGGCAGCCTCCCAGCTCCTCACGGGTCCGGTTGTGGTGTGGTAATGAATGACATGTCACGTTAGCTGCAAGCTTTCGTTCTATCTTCTCTTAACAGCAACTATTATTCCTGCATGTTTAGGTCGAGCATTCGAGAGCTCTTGTATATACTGTAGTATATACTTACATGTGTATGTACTTTGTGGGCTCTGGAGATCAGCCCTAGGACTTGTCTGCTTCCGCTTAGGGACTTTCTTTTCTGTTCAACTGCCTCTATTTAACTGTCTTGATAGAAAACGACCAGCAGAGGTCAGTAAAATACCAGAACCACTTCAGAATTCTCTAGATTCCAGTCCATAAAAATGGTCTCCCACGAGCACCCATAGACGATATTTGTTCAAATCTTGTATTTTCAGTGATATGACCACCAAAGGACCTGATTTTATATTAAAAACAGAGCTTTGGACTATACCATTTCCCGCTGAAAGGCAATATTTCTCTCCATGTGTTCCCATACCTGGCACGTCACGCAGTTTGGTGCTTACATTCCCTCCATGTTAAAGAACAGTAGATGTTTGAGCATCCAGGCTAATGTGCTGCAAAGATAAATACATATAAGGTCCCAAAGGCGAGACTGATTGCATTGTAAATGCTTGTTTTATTTTTGGCAATGAGTCACCTAAGTGACTTTGGTAAATAACAGCGAATAATTCAGGGAAATGACTCTGGGTTACACCCTCTGTGTTGGGCCTGCAGGTCATCAGCTCGAATTCCAGCATGACCAACACAGCATTACATCCTTCCGAGGCTGATAAACTGAATACCAGTAACTGGGTATTAGCACAGCTGATACCAACAGGACTTAAACATTACACAACTGTGGGACTAAGTGCTACCCAGTAGTTACTATTCTTATGAAGGGAGCCAGGCAGGCAGAGGTGTGGAGTTTCTTTACTGTGAAGCCTTTAGCAGTCTGGGGCAGGAACCCTTAACATGGAGACCAGAAATCCATGATGACACTATGGGCCAAAGGGGAAGGCTGCAGTAGTGTAGTAAAAGTAGTATCTGTCCCATTGCAAACATGGAAAATGTCCCTAGTTCATCCTAATTCGGTAGTTAAAAAACACAACCACAGTTAAGGTTGAATACCTTCTCACCCTAGACCAGAGGTCTTCAAACTGTGGGGCGTGCCGCCCTTGGGGGGCGTGGATGGGTTCCTAGGGGGGTGCGAATACCTCTGCAGATGCATGTAAATGAAAATGCCCTGGAAGTGTGGCTATCTTTATTTGCCGCATTTCGAGGCTGTCTTCATTTATTCCAGTGAGGGCAGGGGTCAGTAAATGTGCTGGCAGGGTCAAGGAGGTTGCCTAAAAAGAAATATGATGAGCGCGAGGCACAGTGCACGCAGCGCGCGCCACTTATCAAGTCATCCCCGATGGCTCTGAGGAGCACAGATGTTATCGCGGGCGTGTGCAGTGGTTCAGTCAAAGGCATCTGCCCTGGTAACACTGTAATGCATACCTTTATATGCATTGTATTTCCAGTTGAGGACCATATAGCAGTGACCGGTCTTGCAAGCTGTTGGGACAGAATGTTGAGCTATGTCAGTCAAGCTATGAATACAGAAATGTGATAGACAGAAGCTCCTCGATACAGGGTTCAGGCACCACTCAAACAGCAAAACAGCTCAAATGGGGATGATCACTGGCGTCATTTGTATACAGAGAGGAGCCACGTGCAAGCAGGCGCTGCTGCCTGGGAGTTTCTGTCAGGTGTTCGCATTTCATACACACGAGAACCCATGTAAGTAAGTGTTTTGTGTTTTCACAGTAAAGGTCTGGCATTTAAAAAAGTTAAAACTATTGGCGTCATAAATTGTAATGTTTGTTATTTACTTTTTGGGTCTGTAGTGGAGTGATTGTTTAAGGAACAAAGTGCACGTGATTCTATATTATTAGAATTAGTTGGGGCGTTAAGGTGTTGGGAGGCGGAGGGCTATGATGACAGGAAGAGGAGGAAGGAGGACAGAGGTTTAGGTGGAAAAAGATGAGGTGTGAGGTCGAATAGTAAAATGAATTGAACATGCTTTGGATGAAAAAGGCAAATAGAAAATTGCAAGAGGTTATGGAAATCTAAAATGGTAGACGGTCGGTAGGTATGTCAGATGTACACTAGGAGAACAACAAGGGAATAAATGAGCGAATGTGGGGAAAATGCAGATAGATTTCCATGCAGCATACTCCTGTACATGTGTGTTTCTCATAAGGAACAACTACAAGAATTCATCTTTAGTAGTTTACTGGCCTTAATGGCCCAACGTTGTTAGTTTCAATGTCCCCATGTTGTTAGTTTGCTTGTTAAAGTTGTAACATCAAAAGATGTTGTTTTCGTTTCCTTGTGGTTCTGTTTCAGTGGGGACACATTGCTCATTTTTTTTTATGTTCAGTGAATCGAGTGTTTCATGTGTCTGATATTGTGCACTAAGGAAATTGATAAATTCTCTCATAAACACATATGGTGGACATATTTGTGACTCACTGTGGACAGCATTAATTGCATGTGGCGACTAATTAGGTCTTTGAGTATTTGAATTTTTTTCTGAATGGTACCTAGTAGTGCCATGGTTTTGTTAGAGTACCAGAACCTACTGAGGCACAAGTATTGTAGATATGGTTTATTTAGCTCTGTGATTGATTGTTTGCGGGGGGGGGGGGGGAGGCTGCCCCTGAACATAGCCATGTCCCTCCCGCTCCCCCAATCTATACATAAAGTTTTGGAGGAGGGCCCGACCTCAAAGCATTTTGCTTAAGGGGGGGCTCAGAGCAAAAAAGTTTGAAGACCTCGACCCTAGTGTCACTACACTTAATGCACTTTTGACAGCTACACCCTTGTAACGCGGTCACCATCCCGAGCCAAGCACGGGCAGCCGGTCCTAGCACTGCAGACGGTGTCACTGCACCGGCTGCACTTTTGACGGCTACACCCTTGTAAATCTGTCAGAATTCTGGGCCTAGCACTGCAGGCAAAGCACCGGTCCGCACTTTGGAAATTCGGACATCGGCGGAAGCAGTGCCGTGCAGACAGGGGACTGCACTTCGACCGACAGCAGCATGCGCATGCCAGGCTGTGGGGCACTGCCGCCATGCTGTGGGGCAGTGCCGCCAGGCGGAACACGCAACGAAGACGGAAACGCAAAGCCTGTTCACAGCCGGGGACAGAGAGGGCCTCGGCTGCCAAGTCCGAGGGTGCGCAACAAAGGAACCCGAGGCAGGCGAGGAAAGCGCGCATCTGGTAAACACAAAGGCAGAGCTGCCGAGCCAAAACATAATCGCATTCACATGAGGGAAGGGGGGGGGGGGGAGAGGGGAGCCAGGGACACCGCACAAAGGAGGCGAGCACGAGGGCGGGCTGTCTCTTTCTGACAGGCTGCACCGCTGACCCGCTCTCAGGACATCCAGGGAGGCGGTCAGTGGAAGAAAAGAACCACCGGCCCGAGAGATGCCACACAGCCAGAGGGAGTCTCAGAGGGGCACGAGGACTAGTCGGAAAGACTGCTGCAGACAGAACCAGGCTGAGGTATTCCAACAACTAGACAACCTGGCACCCGGAAAAGCAGACAACCAGGCACGCACACCGCCAGAGAGCACGCACGAAGAGAAACGAACTGCCCGTCATATGTACAGCGAGAGAGAATCTACTGAGAAATCGGAGCCCCCCCAGAGAAGGTACAGGAGCTAGTGAGACAGCAGGCCAGAGAAAAAGACAGCTACCGAGTCAGTTTGTCAGATAGACTGCTCCAGACAAAGGCATTCGAAGACACCAGAAGATGACATTCAGAGAAGCAGACAGCCATTCGTGTATGCTGGTAGAGACAGACATAACGAGAACAGACTGGTAATACTATATGCTGTTCGATAAACTGCTGCTAAGAGAATAGACAGCCAATCCTGTATAGTGCAAGAGAGACAGACACTCAGAGAACCGGACAACCACCGCTAAACTGACAGAAAGAACCGCATATCACATATACAGCTAGAGAGCCAGCCCCCTGATGGCTAGGCGCCTAGCCAAAGAACCAACCAGCCGGAACAGGCAGACAGGTACAGAGACAGCATGTCAGAAAGACTACTGTGGACAAATGCAATTTGAGACACCTATTGACATCTAGACACATGGTACTCAGAGATGGAGACTGCCAACCATGTATATTGTTAGAGAGACAGCCACTTGGAAAAGCAGACATCCAATTACCCATGCAGCTAGAAAAACAGCAACTGAGCAAATAGCCAGCCAGTCTTACCCACGTCTAAGAGACAACCAAGAAGAGAAACAGCTAATCATAAATACAGATAAAGAGACAGCCACCCCACACCTATGCGTAGCACTAAAACGGTGCCAGACTACTAGTGAGACAAGATTCAGGCAGTGATACAGGCACAGAGAGGCAGATAGACATTTACATTTAGTGAGCTATTTTTAAGCCTTTGGGAGATAAGAACCAACACTGAAGCAGCAATTCACAGTCAGCCACGACTCACTTTCAAATAACTCCTCTCCTTGTCCATACGTCAACAACCCGAAAGCCGCGCTCCTCAGCAACAAGCCATTAGCTCTAGTGGTGCCTTGTCAATAAATGTGCGAGGCAAGGCCCCGCTTCTGCAGCACAAACCACGACCACATCATCAAGAACTTGGATTTTTAAATGATCTCCATATGACAGACTTTGTTCTCAGCAGATTAAGTACCCAACAGTGAGATGAAGGCACCTTAACATTAAGGATACCTAAAGCACAGGCGTCCAATTTGACATTTTAATGGCTGGGACAAGACCAGCAGAAAATACACCTGCACCACACACAAACAGGTTTACGGCTCACTTCGGTTAAAGCGATGGTCAGACAAATAAAACTTTGAGGGGGCGGCCGCATCCTGGAGGCGTCAAATGACTTAATCCGTCAAGGGATTTCACCCACTGCCAAGAAAGAGTCGCTTCCTGTAGATGGTAACAAAAGTCTATCGTAGCAATAGCATCTGTTTTCATGACATTTTGTCAAAATGCGTGCTCATATCCCTTGCTCTCCATGCCACTGGAGTCAAGCTATCCTGGCTGATGAGGGCTGAAAGCCCGAAACCGGCCCTAGGATGCTTGTTTCCAGTCCAGGGAGGACCTGGCTTGGTAGTTCGGGCTGGACTGTTCCCATTGGGCCCAGGGTCAAGACTGATTTGCTTATGGCTGGGTCCAAACTGGAATGGCTTGGTGAGCAAAAAAACAATGGATTTAGGCCCAGATCTCTGTACTCGGGTGAATGTATTCTGCATTCTGTCCATCAATTGTTCTTTTTGCATTTGTCACCCCGAGTGGGACGGGTATGCCCAGACGTGGGTCCTGTGCTCTCCATGACACTGGAGTCAAGCTATCCTGTCTGATGAGGGCTGATAGACCAAAACCAGTCCTAGGATGCTTGTTTCCGTGTCCAGGGAGGACCTGGTTTGGCAGTTCGGGCTGGACTGTTCCCATTGGTCGCAGGGTCAAGACTGATTTGCATATGGCTGGGTCCAAACTGGAATGGCACGGTGAGCAAAAAAAGGACGAATTTAGGCTCAGATCTCTGTACTGGGGTGAATGTTTGACATTGTCTTGAAATGCTCCTTAGAACATTTTGGAAATCCCCTAGTACGTCATGGACTCCGTAGGTCCACAGAATTCAGTAAACTCTTTAAAATAAAGTCTGGCAAGTGAAAGATGAAACTTGAACATAGGTTTAACAAGGGTTGGAGGAGAGGGCCGGCAGAGCTTCTGGAAAGCCCATCATTTGGCACAAGCGAGTCACCGCAGACTTCAATTCACAAGGCACACTCCGCTCCGCGCCTTTGGCAGGTTCCACTTCCTCCCTACTGCAGTATTAGGCTTGAAGTCACAGTTTTAATATTTGGAAATGCAGGTCTTGCAGTACCACAGATCTTTCGAACACAGACTGGACGTGAAATGTCCTTCGCACTCTAGTGTTTACTAGCTGGGAAGGTGAGAGTGGTCATGAACGGCCCAGGTCTTTTCCAATGATTCATACATAGCAATCATAATTCCTTTCATTAGTTTCCAAAAAATAGCAAACCGCCTTCATTTTTTCTTTATTTTCTTCTACTAGTTTTTACTTGGTGCGCGCATGGCCAACTGGGCCTTGTTCACACTAAATCGCCTTAGCATAAGGACCACCCGTGATCTCAGTTTCCATTTTGGCCAACTCTTGTCACATATTTTCCTGCCTGCTAGTGTTGACACCATACTTATGGCAGATTATTTCCAGCTGGAGCTCCATATATCTGTGCATGTTTACATTTGGTTCTCTAGCCTATGTATCATTTGTTCACATATGAAAAGCCAATTGTCTTTATAAACCTTATAGACAAATCAATGTTTCTTGCACATTCAGCCCGTCTGTTTTTGCGGATGGTAATGTCCATCTTTCTATTAGTAGGAACAAAGCACTATTGCTATTATGGAAATCACTCTATATTGACATATGAACTGAGGAACTCGAATACACAGTTCCCCCAAAATTGCCATGATATTAAACAGGACATGACAGTGACGGGGAACCATGGAGGGCGGGTTGATCTTCTTGCCACTCTTGGCTAGAGAGCCATGGCTTTGTACATCAACTGTGCAATTTGACATTGTGTGTGTATCCAATAGTCTATATGGATGTAAATATTATTTTCAGATAAGTTTCAAAGCTACTGGAAATGCAGATTTCTTATGCAGCCAAGGGTGGAATCCATCATTTCGCATTCCCATACGGTACGCAATCCCTCCTAAGCTCCCACCGTTGTTTTTTTGTTCACTTTACATAGTGTCTATGCATGTGGAGTAAATGCCCTTTTCCTATGTCCTCGCCCCTCATCCCTTTTTTTGAAAGAATGACCCAGATAAAAATGTGGTTTTATAGTTACACTTCCTGACATAACGGCTAGAGGGCAGAATAATGGCGACTATTTTAATTTCTCACAGCATAACTAAGTGTTGTAGGTTCTTGATAGATAAAGCGGCCTTTGGTGCATTAATCTCAGCCGCTGTTTGAGGTGCTGCCTGGCAGAGGGCCTAGTAGAAGGGCAGATGACATCAATCTCTACGAGATGCAAGAAGTTCTACTGGTGACTATATTGGCGACGAGGGTATAGTGGGACACTAGGAGATAACGGCAACATTTCATGGGCACGACAGAAGGCTTCATTGTCATGGACTGGCTAGTAGATTAGGTGTAAGAACACATGCAGGGTTGGTTTCTGCACAGTCGACATAACAGATAAGTCACCCAAGATGGCCACTAGAGAAAAAAAGAACCCATATATAGCACAAATATCACCCAAATGTAGCCCAAGTATAGCCCAATGTCAAAAGTGTGCAAGACACTTTTGTTTTTTTGCAGTCAGAAGTTGGTGGGGAAGCCTGTGGAATGCGGAGCAATAAGTAGGTGGGGAAGTTAATAGCTTTATTAAGGGGACCAAAGGAGCAGTGTGGAAGCCTGAGGAGGACTATGTTACAGTAAACAAGATTGCTCTTTACTAGATAATCTATTGAGCTCTGCCCTGGCTGAAAAACAGAGATGAGGCGGATATAGGATGGGCTAGGGTTGTGGTGATGTAAGGAATATAAGACTGTCAAATGGACACAACCTGTGCCCAATCCCAGTAGAAGTCAGGGGTAAGAGTTGAGAGGGGGATAAGATGGATGAGGTGCGGGCTGAGGGAGATGTATTTTTATTAATTTTAATGCAGATTTATATACCACAAACTCGACCGGAAGGCATTGGAGCACTTTACATGAGCACCGGACACATTCAGACACGGAGAGATTAAGTGATTTGCCCAGAATCACAGGATGTGGACGCGACCCCGAGGCTCGAACTTTGGGTTCCAGCACCAAAGTCGGCAATCTAGCCATCAGAAAACATCCCCTCCCCGGCTGGAAGTACATGGTCTCAGTTTAAAGCAACGCTAGGTCTTCTAGTGTCAAGCGGCAGGAGGAAGGATGGTAGGATAGTTTGAAGACAAACCAGAGAAGATGATCTGGAGATCATCAGCAAACAGGTACTGCGGAGATGGGGGTAATTGTTCCAACATAAAAATGATTGACTTATAATGCAGGGTTCAATCTTTAGGTCTAGACTAGAGGCAGCTCTAACTGTTTGGCCTAACAAACCCTTCAGCTGTCTAGCCAACCTCATATTTTCATAATAAAAATATATACATATATTTATTGGGAGGGTTTTTGGGTGAGCCCTCTTCAATCACTGGCCTGTTCAAGTGACATTCACGTGTAGCTCCCGCCCACCACCGCATACAGGAAGGTGGCAGTAGGTAACCCATTGGCTCTCTTACACTGAGTGACAGCATTTTGCTTTGCCTGCTCACATGTATACACCTGCTTGAAAAGAAGTGCCCTTCAGAGCATGAGCTTGTGCGCCTTGGCCACTCCATTATGTTTTGTTATGCTTGGCATTACTGTACAAGCTTGCAAAAGAAAAATAAGTGAAAAACCTTTGGATCTTATAAAGGCTTTGACAATGCGTCCCGCTAACCTGCTGGAATTTGAAAAAACACATACCACCCTGGAACCAATCCGGTGTCTGGACTCAAGAAGATTTCAATGAAGACCAGGTAGGAAAAAAATGATTCGCTGTGAACATTTACACAGTAGTCACATTCACTACAGTTTTAGGGGAGATGTCCCTCAGAGGCTAGCTCACGTGAGCAGGCCTAGATGTGCAGCGATCTGCGGACCGTGCACATTCCTGCTTCAGAGAGCATATGATGGTGATTGTTGACCATGTTTAAAATATACCGTTCACAGGCTTAAATCCAAGCTGAGATTAGTGCTGTTTGAGGCCCCACGTGCGTTAGGTCTTACTCTGAGCTGACAGCTCGCGGATGGTAGCGCAGAGTGGGTGTGCAATGCAGGGGGCATACAAAATGCAGTTTGTGCACTACGTGCGAGTAACATGCTATGCATAAAGAATGCCAACCATGAAGGGAATGTTGAAGCTGTGTACACTATTTGCGCTTTTCAGTCATTCAGATCTACCGCATTTACTTACCACAAACTTTAGGATTTTAATTTATGAAAACTGGAGGTAGTTAGTCGGTTGGCCCTAGAAGAGGTTAATAAACGGCTTATAAACCGAGGCTATCAAATAAGGTGTGAAATATTGATGGAAGGGAGATTACAAGGGCACTGGAGGAGGTGTCTACGTGCAAAGTATGTGTCACCCCTAAAAACCATTAGCATAAACTATGATTTCTACTTTCCGTTTGGCCGCGTACCCACTCAGCTACGACAGAAAGGAACAAGATGGCGCGAGGAGGCGCCCATTGCATGAAGCTCAATTTACTGACCAGTAAATACACAAGTATATACACGATGGTAATGATCAAAGTTATCAGCACCAGAATAATGAAAGGCTGAGTCGACCCTGCTGGGATTCAAGTCTATGACCTGCAGGTCTCTGGGGCAGCAGTGCCTCATCTCAGACCTATCTCACCGTCCAGTGGAACATATGAACTCATGCTCCCAAAGGAGGCGACCCGCCTTACCACTTCTAGATAAGATGGCGTCTGCCCAGTCCACTTAAGTGGCGCATGAAGTGGATTTTGTAAAGGGAGGGAGAGGACGATTATTTTTAGATGCAAAGTTCAAAAAGAACTTATAACATGCTCCGCCCATCCTCCCCGAGAAGGAAAATACAAGTTTTTGCCATCACTATTTTGGTCACAATGTTCCCTAGAAATTCAGTGATGGTTGCTCGTCAGCACCAGAGTTTTATGGGCGCCTGGGCTGCAGTTATATGGGAGGTGGTGGAATACGATCCTTAAACAATGCGCTGCAATCACACCGCCTGCCCCATCGGGGTATTTATAGCTTTCATTAAAATATGTGTACATTATCCTTCACGGGAACTCTGCATTAAACGCTTGTGGTATTTACAGCTAAGTTCCAGCAACTGCTCTGGCTCGTCTTACTACATAAGCAGTGAGTGTTTTTTCTGCTATAGAAGTGGGGGTGGGTATGCATTTATTTCATTTTTAGGTCTGGCTTGACAGTGCAGCTGTTAGATTGGCTTACTGTTATCAGTTCTTTACAGTAAACAGAGTGGGATTGGCTCCACCCAAAGGTGTACATCCTTCTCACATCAGGCAGCGCTCTGTTTTGTGTATAATACTGCATTCTATGTAATGCTTGCATTGCAACGCGCGCAGGACTATTTTACCATCCCTAAAGTAGTGGGAATCATTACACATTAAGTTTGATAGCTCGTGGATGCAAAGCGTGTAAGCAAGCAGTCCTTTTTAGTTGTGGTCATGACGCAACCTTTTCTGTCTCACAAGTGCAATAAAAAAAATATGTACATCTCTATACAAACATGGACTTTCGGTCAGTCCATTTCATCTATTGGTCTATTCAACTGTCATTCACATTTTGCATGCACCTCCCACAACTTAGAGCATGGGGTAATCAGTGGGTGAGCCCACTTCAGCTCTCTTGCACTAGGTGGGGTGGCACTTGCCTGCTCACAAGTACACATCTGCCTGAAAAAGAAGTAAAAAGACACACAAGTGATGGAAAGAATGCAGAACAAATCAAAACATTCCCCCCCCCAGTCAAAAGATCTGGGTTAAATCCACCCTTCTTTTGCTCACTACACCACCCCAGTTTGGACCCAGCCATATGCAGATCAGTCTTGACTCTGCTCCTCATGGGAAACTGCCAAGGAAGGTCATTCCTGGACCAGAAGCAGGCATCCTGGGACCGGTTTCAGGACATTACCCCTCATCAGCCAGTCTAGCTTGAATCCAGTGGCACAGTGAGCCCAGGACACATGTCATACCCGGCACACTTAGGCCGAGGACACAAAAGACACAAATGAGCGGAATGCGGAACAAATCAAAACATTCACCCTCAGTCAAGAGATCTGGGTTAAATCCACTCTTCTTTTGCTCACCAAGCCATGCCAACCCAGTTTAGACCCAGCCATATGCAAATCAGTTTTGATCCTGCTCTTCATGGAAACAGTCCAGCCCGAACTGCCAGGTCAGTTGCACTGAAGTGGACACCAGTGCAAGGGTTGCTGGGCCAATACTTTAGTTTGCTAATTCTTTTATCTTTCCTTTTTTTGGTAATGAGGTCATCCTTTTTGTCTAACCATTGTCTTAGATTAAAGTAATTCAACTTCATTAGAACTTTTTTTGGAGATGTACATTAAAATTAAGAAGAGTTTCTGTATCTATTCTAACAAAGCCCGTCTGTTCCGAAGCAATTATAATGTTCTATGTAAAGTAAATGGAATGGTTGAGTAATAAAAAAATATTTTTAACTGTTGTTGCAAGCATTCGGCTTATAAATTTAGCTGGCAGCATGCTTGCTCTTTTTTTGTTCTTTTCCCCACGTTTTATTTTTGTGCCATTACGTACTGCACCTATCTTCTACTTTACTTACTGCATGTTTTGGTTCAAATTATCACTGCGCCTCTTCACACAGTAGCACCTTTTTCAATGATGCTGAATGAGGACATAAATGCTGATTATGTTTGCCTCTGAGGTACATCTATAGCGTGAGGTTTACATTTAATGTAATTTCATTAATTTTTACAACCATTATAAAATAATATCTCTAAGATTTAATAAACCCGAGGGGGCTTGGTTTCAACGGATACGTGTTTCGCCCAGTTGGGAGGTTGAGAATCAGGAGAGTGAAGTTTAGGGTCAAGGATGAGCACACTGACCAATCGGGCCCACCGGAGCACCCCTCGGATTGTGGGACTGTGATAGGATTAGGGCACTCATAAAGGGAAAGAGCCTTGCGATGCGCCCATTGAGTTCGCTTTCTCAAACCTAACAGCAGGAACAAAGAGTTCCCACCAGGCACTTGGGCATTCCACTAAGAACCACAATAAAACAAACCCACAGTCACAACCTACCAAGTTCTTCAGAGCATCTGAGCAAATTAAAAAGCACCATCCGAGGGTCCCAGTCGTCTTGACTCACGATACTTTTACAGTGAACCTGAAGGTAATATTACCCTCATGGGAATTTTAACTTTAAGATGCAATTTGACATGTCTACCAAACAGGATGTGTTTCTCGGTCTATTCCTGGCTCTAGGCCCCCGCTATGTAGAACATGTGAGGCATCTGAGGCCCTCTGAGATGCCAGCCCAGTGCCCCACACCAGCCCGCCACTCACTCTTCTACAGGCGAGGGGGGCAGGCAAACATTGGATTCAGACCGATATGCCTTGGAGAAAGCAGTGGTTTAAAAACACAGATTTTATAAAAATCTGCTTTTGATTCTGCATACTGATCCTGAGCCAAGGGAGGAATTCAAAGCATGGGCCTCCTTGACCAGCAAACGTGAGACAACTGGTTGCATGCCTGGGATTAAGAAACCTAAGCGCACACAAAAAACGCCTCCGAACATGAACATACCACACGTCTCTCAAGAGGCCAGAAAATTCCTCCGGTGCTTAGACCTCAAGCATCCCTTCATCCAATAGCTGTTTCTCAGACAAGCAGCTCACACACCTTGAGGTAAGTGAGAAACTCCAGCCATAAACAAGCATTGGCAAAGCCAGTAAGTCTCGCTTATGTAAGAGCTATTGGCTGTGCCATTGTCTTTGAGCCCTTTTGTACGGCAGCGTAGCTCCTGTTCAGCATGGCAAAAGTTAGTGATGTGGTGCAGAGGAGAGGAGAGTGAAGTGGAGTAGAGTAACAGAGTGGAATAGTAGAGAGTAGAGTGGCGCAGGGTGTAGTGGCAGAGGTGGAATGGGATAGAGTAGACTGGCTTGAAGTGGCCTGGCGTAGAGTGATGCAGTGGCATACACTAGAGTGGCAAGGAGTGTCAGAGTGGAGTGGCATGGAGTCGCTTAGACTGACGTAGAATAGAGTGGTATAGAAGAACTGAACTGGCGTGGATTGGCGCAGAGTGGAGTGGTGTAGAGTAGAATAGAGTGGAGTAGACTAGAGTGGAGTGGTTAGGGTGCCACCGAATGGTATTGTGTGGAGTGGAATAGAGTAATGTGGCATAGAGTGAAGTGGTGTAGAGTGGATTCGAGTAGAGCAGAGTAGAGTGAGGCAGAGTAGAGTGGCATAGAATGGGCTGGCGGGGAGTAGAGAAGACAGGCATAGAATGGAGTGGCGTAGAGTGGAGTGGTGTTGAGTGGCATGGAATGGCGTACAGTAGAGTGGAGGGGGTTGTAGTGGCGTACAGTGGAGTGGAGAGTAGTGGCGTGCAGTGAAGTAGAGCGGCACGCTGTGGAGTAGAGTGGCATAAAGTAGAGTGGTGTAGAGTGGCGTAGAGTGCAGCGGAGTAGATTAGAGGGAAGTGGTTAGAGTGCCATAAAGTGGTATTGTGTGGAGTGGCATAGAATAGAGTGGCATAAAGTAGTGTGGCAAAGAGTGGAGTGGTGTACAGTGGATTAAGGTAGAGCATAGAGTGGGATGGCGTGTAGTAGAGTGGAGTGGAGTGGGGGTGGTGCCCTAGAGTAGTGTGGAATGGCGTAGAGTAGAGTGGGTTGAAGTGCCCTGCAGTGGAGTGGGGTGGGTGCAGTGGAGAAGAGTTGCATGCAGTGGAGTAGAGTGGCATAGGGTACAGTGGAGTGGCTAAGAGTGGAGTGGTGTAGAGTAGTACAGTTGAGGGTGTAAGTAACTAAAGCACCAATAAAGACAGCAGACTAGGTGAAAGCAACATAAACAAGAAGCTGTATTCTGTGTTAAAAGTAGGAAAGCACATTGCATATCCAGGAATAATACTGAACGCTTATAAAAAGTTAAAAAAATAGTGTGTTGCAAAAAGATGAGGAAGAACAAAGACGAGAAAGAACATGTGTATTTGGTCCGTGCCCTAGGGAGGAGCTAACACAAGTAAGGAAGGGAAGCCTATAGGAGCTAAGGAATAGAAAGATTGCAAATTAAAGTGACAACGAAAACAACTTATGGTAGCCCACTAAATTGTAAACAATATGTCCCATAGCACAGCGCATGTGCTGTGTAGGCGAGACCTAAAAAGTGTTTTGTTATTAGGCCTTGGCTGCATGTGCTGCACCGTAATGGTCCGAAACGGGCTACTCAAGGACTACACCCACCTTCTTAGATACTGGCTGCCAAAAACCACGGGGACAGACCTCATACCTGAACCTCCTGAGGAAGGGTCTGAAAGCATCCCCTCAGAATGCACTTTTGGCCACTTCCGGATATTATTCTCAAGGAAGGACTTCCTGTCTGCGTACCGTGACAGCACAATCTGAAAGAAGCCACCTCACGGTCAAGCAGACACGTACAGCTTCTTGTCGCGTGTATTCTGTGGCAGCACTTTTTGATATCGGATTCTGAGAAAGATTGGTCTCAAAGAGGCCTCATCAGCCTACCTCATCAGCCGAAACACACTCTCTGAGCTACCCTTTGCAATTCTGAAGGTGGGACGTCCCGCCTGCGTATACAGCGATGGAATGGTCTCAAAGAGGTGGCACCGGCTCAGAGCCAGACAAATAAATGAAGGAAAAATAAAACAAACGAAATAAAGTATATACCACATATTTGCTAATGGACTTACACCTACTGCTGGTCTTTGGGAAATTTCCCTTGTTAGCCGGTCTCAATTTGCCCGGATTGGGCGCAAGTAGTTTTGCTGGCTGCATTTCAGAACTTGTGGTTTTTCCGATTATAAACTCAAATCTACAAGTACGCGAATGTTAAGAAAAAAAAAAAGGCAGCCTTGCTGAGCTACCTATAAATGGCTTGAGACAACTTTACTGACTATATTGATATATATGACTTAACGGTACTTTATAAGACACAAGCTCCTCAAACAAGGGCCAACCCCAGGTTCACTGCTCCACATGTATCAGACTGGCCTAAACAGGCCCAAAACTGTTCAGCACAAGGTAACAGGGATCCTGAGGCAAGGACAAAAATGTCTGGTCTTCGGGTACATGCCACTGCTCTGACCAATGAGGAGGCTGGTTAAAAATCACACAATAGCCAATCACACATTTCCTCGCGATCCATGGAAGAGTGACAGGGAAAGCAGCCACTGATTTTTTACCAATTGTCAGACTGGACTCAGTAAAGAGACGGTGGTATTCCATACACCGTCCAATTGAGGAAAAGGCAAAAGATTTACTCGGCGGGATGCTGGGTCGTGAGGCAGGCTACTGAGAAATACAAATTATAATTTCTGAATTTTCCATAGGTCCAAACAATGAATTATCGAATTCAAATCCATTATTACACCTTCACGAACAAAGCAAAAAAATCCCAGATAATCTGTTTAATCTATTAGGTCACTCAGTGTGACCGAGGTCAATCGTTTACTAGTCCAGGGTTTTTTGACATTCGGTACATCCTTTTCAAGTGGTTGGTGGTTACAGCCAGACAATAACAAGCACACCACAGCAACCCAAAGAAGAGGAAGGTGGGGCCGGCATCGGCCCCGCCGCCATTATGGTGATCGGCCGTGGCCCCGCATTGGTCGGGGGCCGTGCCCCGGAAGTGATAGGATCCCTTCGGGGTCATGGAAGGCTCCTCCACGCCCCGGAAGTGATCCGATCACTTCCGGGGCGCGGGTGACCCGTTGCCGGAAACCAGTTCCAGCTGGTGGCTGGGCGATCCTTTAAAACCGGGGGGAGCGCGAAGTGCAGTCTCTTTGCACTCCGCTCCCCTCGGTAGCACACCCGTCGCGTGTGCCCCCTCCCTCGGGAGGATCGCTAACCTTTTTTCCCCACCCACCATCCCTGAGATAGATGTTTGTTTTGAAGCAAAGTATGGTTAATGTGTTTTTCCACAGGGTGTCAATTATGAAGATGAGTTGAATGTAGTGAATGTAAATGCCTTTTTTTTGTCGTGTTTTAGGCGGTATTTCGAGTCAGGCGGTAAGGTCATCGGTTGGACAGACTAAATTTACTAATCTTTTGGGGCGCCTTATTAAGTGGGGCGCCCAGAGGGGAGGGACATGTGGCTCTCACCAGACTCCAGGGGCAGTTACAACCGGTTGGTTGGAACGGTGCGGGGCCAAAGGGGGGTTACGCTTTCCATTGGCTGGTTGGCCACCCCGCACGCGGGCGTAAGTAAGCTGCGTTGTCTGCATGGCCCCTTTATGGAGTAAGTCTTGAACGTATGGGGGTTGCCTGGTGGGAAGTACTTCCGGGTCAGCTGGGCCCCCTGCGCACGCGCACTCTGGTTAGGGGGCGCGGGACAATTTGGATCAAAGGGGGAGGGGCCAGCGTGTTGACCTTGCCGTAGGCCCAAAGGAATACGCAGAAATGTGATCAGCAATATGCTTAGACTAGGATAGGAACATTATGTATTAGAGTTTTGTTAAAGCTAGGAATGAATCAAATGTACCGAATCCTGTCTTGTCATTTCTGCGTAATTGTATATTTGTTTGCAAATATATGTGTTTTGTTAATAAATACGATCGGGTAGACCCCCTATTCCAAACAAAGGTTTAAGTTGATTTCTGTCACAGCAGAGGGGAGGAGGGGGCGGTAGGCCATACCGGACCATATAGACCATCATAAATCCGGCACAACACGGTCATAGACATACAATGCAGCTAGACAATGCCTTCCACAGTCTAAACTGGCACCATACGCACTTTCTGGCAGAGGCGTAGCTGACAGTTCACCATGCCTCGAGCAGCCATCATTCTAATACAGACAGACACTGGCTGGCACGGCACTGACACTGTGTTTGAAAGGAACATTGCCAGGCACAGTAGAGTTTTACAAAGCTGGGTGCCAGGTCAAAATGGACGAAGACCCCTTACAGGACACACACGTGTCCCAATGCCTGGCACAAACTTTGTAACTGCCATATAACACGCTTCCTGTAAGAGTTAATGCTGACACAGTTAGCCATGCCAGGCACAGTCATCAATTCTGTTAAGAGATAGACACTGACTGGCAGTCATGCTACTTGAGAAAGACAGCCCCTTGCACAGCAGGTGTTCCACCAAGCCTTGGGGTCTTTCAAAAAGGGGCCAAGATGGTGCCTAGGGGGACAGAGCAATTCTAAAGCCTCCCCACAGCCCCTGCTGCTGAGCATGGGCTGACAGTTATCCTTATGCAAAGCATCTCTGTTCAGCTGGACTCCTACCTGCACGCATCCCATGCATAAGAAGTACCAGCTCCAGGGGTCGGGCTTTCTCCTAAAACCCCCCATAAAGCGTGGAATAACCTACCACACATATGACAGCCTCCGCCTCGAGTTCCACAAGAAGCTAAAGACCTGGCTATTCAAAAAGCTACCCATCCACCCTGGGCGAGTCTAGAATCGCACCTTCGCATCCCGGGTGACAGCGGGCTTTACAAATACTCATAACATGTCATGATTCTGTCAGAGATTGAATATTCATCTTTACTCCTTGCTTGCCTCAAAGGGGCAGTGACTGACTATCCCTTGAGATGACCACAGCTTCATTCAAGCCACTCCTTTGCTAAGTTATATCCAGGACCACTGGAATTATGCGATTAAGCAGCCACTGCTTTTTTTGTGCATAATTATGGATTTCATGCATTTGACACATAATCTGTCATCGACTGCATAATCTGCAAGTTTTAACAAAAAAATGGTTTCTAGCTCAGGGGTTTTTTGTACACTCCCTTCTTGGAATGGTACATTTAAACAAAATAAAATGCCCACCATGTCAAGACACGTACAACTAACTATATGTCGTGACATAGGGGGTCAGTATATGATCATGACTCGTATGCACATTTGCGCACTTATAAATCAGGGAACTTGGGGTTTTGTTATAGTATTTTTTCTTTTTGCTGTTGTTGCATAACATCGGCAAAAAAGCATTGGCATCTGCCAAACAACAAGCACTGCCAAAGCTAACAGCATGCCACTCGTTTTTAACCCCTTCCCCACTCATGACGGAACCACTCCGTCATGAGCCACGGTCGCCGTGTGCTCATGACGGAGTGGTTCCGTCATGCTGCGGCCGTTGGCGGCCGCGGCGCTAATTCCCCGCCTGTGCAGGCGATTAGCGCAGTGGGCGGAGTCATGACGGAACCACTCCGTCATGAGCACAGCTCAACCGTGGCTCATGACGGAGTGGCTCCGTCATGAGCACCGCGCCACCGCGCTGCCCCCAAACCCCCCCCAGCGCTGCGGCGGAATTCCCGCCGCAGCGAAAGGGTTAAAAGGTGAGGCCAAATGGCTTTTTGCCATTGTTTGTTGATAAAAGTTTTTTTCTTTTAACCAGCTCTATCATTTTTAAGAGTTGAGCCCTGTCAAATGTTGGCAGAATCACGTCCTTTTTAGGTCTGGCTTGAGTATGCAGCTGTCTGCTAGACCCATTGTTATTGAGTCTTTAGAATATAAAGAGTGGGTGTGGCTCCGCCGATTGTGTCGCTCTCTCACCTCATGCTATTCGCTGGTTGGTCTATCAATCAATTGTTCCTGGAAGTGCTTTCGCTGGAGTATGTGCTGGGCTATTTCACATCTGAATAGTACACTCAGTCACCACACTATCACATTCAGTTATCTATGCCCTATGTACACTCTATACAGAAAACATATTTTTCCTTCCCTTCTTTCTTCCCAGCATTGGCAGAGCCCACAGGACTAGCTTTAAAACTGCGAACCAAATTCGTGCACATATCACACGTAAACTGTGTTTGTGAAGGCCTGTGTTTACATACGTTACCACACTAAAGCCACACCCACTGGCGCTTCCAATTGTGTTACAACATTTACATAGCGCTTTGTGGCATGCCTACTTGTTTGTTTCAGAAAACTTTCCAATTTTTAAGTCCGACATTCCTGACTGTATGCCCTGTTATAATTAGAAATTAAAAAGAAAACGGAAATTATACCCTACCTTCCTCAAACCCAGGGAGGCCACGGGGTGGAACCTGCCATTACTTTCCCCTAGCACTGCCCTGGCTGTGTGTCGCGAGCAGGTACAGCTGCGTCTGTGTTGTGACTTAAATCAAATCAGAAAGGAGGCGCCTGACAGGGTGTGCTCCGCTCCTCTCCCCCTGGCAGCCTCTACAAGCTTAAAGCAGTTCTCTTTCTTGGGGAGAATGTCCTCCCTCCGCCCCCAAAGTCCCTTGCCCTAGGAACACCACGCCGGGTGTGCAGGGGGCAGCGCCATGGTGGAAGTTAACTTAACAACAAACACAAAACGAGAAACAAACATAAAAGCTGAAACAAACCATGGGCATCGGCTCCCAGAGTTCCCATGTCAAGTCAGAAAAAACAAGCAAACCCGCTTTTTCGGAAACCTTATTGGAATAACTCATTAAAGCCACAAAGCGCCTAGACCATTCAGCCGTGGAACGGCTCTATGCAGTCGGGACTGCAGTCTCCCAAAATCACAAGGCGCAAAGTCCCATCAACATTACACCGAGGCAACCCTTCGCTTCCAGGCGGGCACCGCCGCCCCCTGGCACTGCCCGTCCTACATGAAGAGGGCACCACCGTTCGACGCACTTCACAGAGAGTGTTGGAAGCACTTACCTCTCAGGCAGAACATCCCGCACGGCCGCGCGGAGAGCAATGAAGAAGAGCCCGGGAGTGCTGGAGGGTCCGCCCGCCCCTGCACCGTGCTAGGCACAGCTGTTCCCCGGCAGGGGGAGGGTGGCACCGGGCCAGCACTCTGCAGGAAGCGGCTAGCCCGTGCCCCGCTCCAGCAGCGCTGTCACCGCTCGCCCTTCTCGCCGCTTCCCCTCCAGCCCAGCACCACGGGCGCTCCCTCCCCTCCCCAAACACTAAACAAAGCCCCGTGCCTCCTCGCAGCCCCACACACGCCGCCCCATTGTCTCCAATGATGTGTCAGCAGTTTCCGCCGCTCTGGCCGCGGCTCAAACTCATCAAGCGCCCCGATAGAAAAAACAGAAATCACCGCTAATCCAACTGAACTGTTTGTTGTGTTATACTAACCCCGCTCTTTTCATCCCCAGGACTCGCTGCGAGAGTGCGAGTCCAACCGGGCAGGGTTGGAAGGGGGGGGGGGGGGGGGGGGGGGGTGCGGGAGGACTCAGCCCCGGCACCCCGACAGGCATCTACACCGACGACGGGCGACTTACTCCCTCTAAACATCCAGCCTCGTCTTCAGAGCCATGAAGCGCCTAGAATCCAACCGGTGGCGCTTTTCTTGCAAACCTTATCAAATAAACTTCCGAAACTCTTAATTGGGTCAAAAGTAGCGCCTGGCATTTACAGCGCTTCAAAGCGACATAATTGTGGTATGAAGCACCGTATACAAGCAGGTTACAGTTATCCTTACTGCTGCTGGGGGGGGGGGGGGGGGGGAGGTTGCACCTGCAAACCTCAGCCTCCAATCACGTTAAGTTCCAGGCCCCGTGCCACGTGTCTGAGTGACCCATGACGACCAAACTCAGCTCCCAAAAGATAATTCAACCCACTCAGGAAGTTACCTTAAGAGTAACTTCGGTACTTCTACAGAGCGCAGTGCTGCAGTCACGTTATGTAATTAGAGGCGTAATAAGCGCTTGACTTGCCACAGTGGATAGCATAGACCACTCCACCAACAAAGGGAAGGGGGCTACAGAGACCCAGGGGGGTCACGGTCGTCACCACAGCAGCTCAACATGTTCAAGTGACCACAACACCCACAATCACAGTTGTGTGACCCACTCACATTAGGTAGCAGGCCAGGGGGACCTCCTTATGTCTGACCAAAACAGGGTTGCCTAAAATGAGGTGAGCCAGACCTAATCACAAGTACCGACTCTCGCGGCTACAGGTGACCGCTTAGGGGTGACCCCTGGACTGCATGTCATCCTCATACCCCAAAGCAATACAGGCGCTCACTTCCAACTAAACAGCTCACCGACCACTCGCTCGCACCTCCACTGCAACCACAGAGAAGCGCTAAGAAAACCTTTATCATGGCTTGTCAGCACTATGTAAAATGTCGACTTAACACAGCCAAAGGAATAACTATAAAACAGATAAGAGTATTTATTTCACCAGGCTGCCAGGGTGAGCTACTACACAGATGTACCATAAACTCCCAATACATAGGCCACGCCGGCTCTCCGTCAAGATGAGAAGGAGCCCGGTGTCCCACACTGCGACTTACTACTGTCAAACACACGAGGGCAGCAAAAGCATTCCAGGGCTACGCCAAACAAAATAAAAGCTGACTCAGGGAAAGGCCTTTACAGTGGTATGCATGCATGTCCACGTACTGCTACGTTCTTGCATTCTTCAAACCTTTTGGTAACAATGCATTTCACAAAGCAGGTGGAGGTCTAAAAAATGTGGACCAAAACTGCTAAAATTCGTGTATGTGGGCTGAAACGCACAACTTGCTTTAAAATAGAAAAGTATTTGCAACAAAATAGTGAAGAAAAACAACAATGAATACTATTTTTAGTAGTAAGTCCTGCGCCAATTTCAACCCCACCCCCTCAACATGAGCACCATACAAACGTCGCACTTTGTAAAGTAAAATGGCCGAGTGCTTCACACAACCATGCCAGAAATGCAAAACTTTCGCGTTTTCCCACCTGACATCTGGACTGCTGTTTGTGGGCCGAAATGGAATGCCATCTCTTCAGAAAGCGACCGGAAACGTCACCTCGAGCAGGAATTAAATATGACATTCAAGAATGTAAAGGTCTGACTGACACCCGTCGACCCGGCCCTGCCCAAATCGCACACGGTTTAAAGCTATGCCGTATTACTCCGGTTTCAGTGCCTATAGTGTACAATGCGTGTACCGTGCCTGAAGCGCATGTCAGCACTTCTTACAAAATTAAGCGGCGCGTCGGCGCTAGATAATACCAAACGTACACTTAATGCACCTGCTTGTTTGATACGTGACGGAAGCCGCGGAGGTTCAAAGTGTCAGCCTCTAGCCTGGGGCCCGGTGCACTCCACGCCTGAGCTCTGACAGCTAAAATGCTGTTTGTGATGCTGGTGCTGAAGGAAAGGCGGTTGAAACGTGCACACAGCACTTGCTTCATAATAAATTTAGCAAAGAAAAGGAGATTCGCCTGCGGCTTTTCAGCACATTACCGTTCGCGGGAATTTACCAGAGCTTAGGCGCGATTAGGTGGAAAGTGTGGGAGTCAAGAGGGCGCAGGCAGGTGTAGAAAACTTTTGGTTCTATCAGAGACCCCGGCACTTTTAAAATACAGTCCAGGCTAGCACCACCCACATTTTTTTACAACCACGACCCAATTTTTTGCACGCCAAATTTCACAACCCACCTAGCTTTAATGGACATTAAGCGGGAGATTTTTTTTTTTTAATGTAAAGAAAGTCAGGGCCTGTTTTAGGATTTTTGGAGCCCTTAGCATGAAGAGAATTTGCGCGTCACCTCTAATTTGCATACTATGAGACACATTCAGGGCTGTTTGCATCCTAATAGATGACCGGGCTCCTTAAGCTGTTTTTTGCAGAAACCTCCTGGGCTGCAGCACCTCCCCTCAGCCACCTACCAGCACCTCTTTTACAGCTCAGAAAGGGCTATAGGTGCTCTTCAGAAAGGGTTAAAACTGTTGTGACACTAAACTGGGGGCAATCGTTGTCCTGCGGTGCCTCTCAATGGGCAGGATGGCCAGAGGCCGGATTGGAGGACACACCTGCAGAAAATGCCTCTTTGCAACTGGGACCATAGGAGCCACCCACCCTTCTGAGGGCCTGGCTCTCCATCAGATGAGCAGGGGTCACAAGAGGACCAGTATGTTGTGGCTTGGGTGTGGGGTACTGCTGCGGGGCCCCATGTTGGTGGGCTGATTACAGGGCCTCCGTTCGGCCGTCAAGAGGAAGATGCACATACATGCCCACACAACCAATTCAAGTGGGACATCACAGATTATTGAAGGCATAAGCCGGTTTATTTCTTCCGCCTAGAACTGCTCCCACTTTAATGCAAGTCACTGGGGTAAATGAGTTACCCAACTTTGGTTTATTTTATTTACAACTACAGTGTGCATGATAAAAACGCAACGGACAGCCAAGTCCATCGGCAAACATTCACTCACCAAAGAACTACACAGAAACTTGTCCGGACTGTAAATATCCAAGTCAGCCACTACCCACGAGCAACCACCACAAAAGAACACATTTGAAAGATATTTGGTTCTCTAACCAAACACAGTGACTACTGGCTGCCCTGAGGATGCCCAGACTCTGAAAGTGCTATGAGATGACACTAACAGAAGAACTCGGCTATACAAGCAACCTGGTTACCTGGAGCTGGCACAGAAATGACAAAAGAAGAAAAATGCAACTATAAAGGGGAGGAAAACCAAGTCTTGACTTTCTTCCATAACTTGGAAGATGTAGGGTGGTGGAAGACTATTCCGTGACACCGAGGCCTGCACAGAAGAGAACCTACTCCGAGCTTTGCTAGATGATATTGTGGGGCTGCTCGGAGATCGCACGATTCAGAGAAAAGGTTCTGCCACGATGCTGGAGGTTCAAGCTTCCTACTGAAGGGCTGGTGCCACAAAGGATAGTGAGCAACAGGGAGAAATTCCACCCTAGCAGCAACCACAGCAGCAGGGAGACATGGTCAAAACTCTCTGTACCAGGCAATGGACGTGCAACTGCCTCCTGAACTACTTATCATCTCTTAAAGACATCTATTTTGGGAGACATTATCATACTCCGGGCTGGCACGGACAGAGGAGTAAATAGCTGTTAAACGGCTCTTCGGGATCCTGCTTGGAACCACGAAAAGAATCCATATGAAGGTAAAATAAGCATGCAAAGTGGCTGCATTAACTATATGGAATTTGTTCAGTTTTGACTTATCCACCACGATGGTCCAAAACACACATCTTGCCTCACGGAGTCCCTGTTGAAGGAAGCCTTTGATACTCCTACTGCTTGTGAAAAGTGACAATCGTAACTCATTGTTCTTACTATTGCGGCACGTGCACACCCCAAAATTATTTTGAAAGTAAACCTTAAAGCTCTTCCGACAATACTTGAGGGTGAGGCATGGATACTTTGAAAAAATATTTAGTTTACCTCTGGGGGTCCCTCTAAACAGGGTGCCATAGACAAAAAACTCTTTACCACCCCAGTGTCTCAGGTGGGTTCCTAACAGAATGGATTACAATGTTACTCTGTCACATTCTCCCTGACAACTGTTTTAATCTAATACTATGTCTACCTCCTATCCATGGTGGAGGCAAACTCGGCCTGCAACGAGCTGAACGAGAGTGCACGTCAAGGAAGCTACTTCTCCACCCTCGCCCCAGAGGGAATCCTTTGGACTGACAGCACACCACAGGACATCCTGGAAGCAGCTGCACGGGGGAGATCATGTGAGTGGGAAGCTCAGCAAATGGATACTGTCATGGTGGCCAGAAGTCGGGCCCTAGCGTCTATCCAAGATCCACAATGCTGACCAACACAGTTTGTGAAAGACCACAAAGACATTTCCCTCAGTGTCCGGCAGAGATATTTTTATAGCATCAGGGGGCTAAGTAATTTTCGGCAACAGAAACCCTCTCTGCTACCAAACTTCACAAAACGCAGGCCGATGAATATGTATCGATAGGCACTGGCAAACTGACTTAAAAGGACCACTCAGTTTAGAGGGGAAAAACAATTCCCTTTACCAGCATCACTAACAATCGCCAAATATTGTTTCTTTGTTTGATGACGTCTACTTGGGTGTTGAGACCTATTGTGGCATCAGTCATGGGTGAGCCCCTTTCAGCCAAGGTGCACATAGTCACTGGAAGTCTCTACCAAGCCGGTGGTGATGCCAGGGGCTTAGGTTAGCCCAGTCTAACTGGCAATACTGGGCTGGGCCAATAATGGCCCCGCTCCAGGGACTGATTCCATGTACATCAACAAAGATCTTTTCATTTGGAAACAAAGTCTCCAGCCCCTTTTGGCATGGGCAATTTCCTGCACCTGGGGCATGGCTGCTTCTTGAGCAACGATGAGCAATTGCATTTCAACCCATGTGAGTTGGCAGTGTGAGGGTTCTCTACGCATTCTGTGGGTGCCATATGCCTTTCTGCAGCAAGAAGCTATTTGAAAGCAGAGGATCCTGAAATAACATGCCGACACCCAGAGAAAGCTAAACTGGACATTTCTGAAGAAACTATAAGAGATCTGATGTAATGAAACTAATCCCATAATGACAATGTAAAATAGAATGTGTTAAAAATTGCAAAATATATATATATACACACACACACACACACACACACACACACACATGCATGCACTACGAAACAGTGATATTCAATCGCCTCTTTACAGCTTTCTTATATAGTATTCGGGTACAAAGAAACTGGGAACCATTGGTGTCAACCCAAAAAAAAAAAAAACTTATATGAGTCCAGATACTGAACTCACTAGTCAGAATAACACTCACAAGAAAAACAAATAAGACAGACTCTTAGATTTGAAAAATGCCAACCAACATCTAGGTTAGTGTTTAATCTGCAAATGAAATATTTTGTTTCTTTCAAAAAATATTTTTAATAAAGTGTGTCCAACCCCTTGAAGCGCCGTTACTTTATTGGTGTTTGGACTCTTTGTTAGCAGTGCAAGCCGGTGAACTGCTGCTTGTGGTAGTGATATGTTACCCTTTATTGGGTAACTGTTTGGGAACTCTGACTTTAAATGAATGGGTAGTTTCAGGCTCCGGTGCCTGGGTTTATTTGGGCTCCTATGGCATTAGCGCTATTTTTCTGCAGACGGTCATTATTAGCCTGTTCACTTGAGACAAGGTGTGACCGTCACCTGTTGATTGTGTGAAGATGAGTGGACCCTCCTATGCAACGCTTAGACGCAAGAAGCCGCCGGCAGGCGTGCGTGCGTGTTACGTCAGAGCCCCTCACAGTCCAGACCGCTTCCTCTGTCTGCCTTAGAACAATAAACACAGAATGTGACTCACTCACGGCCGCCTTGAGGCTCACACAGGGCGAATCAGACCCACACGGACACACTCCGGATGCAATCTCTCGGAGGGACGCCTGCATCTGAGCTACAGCCAACCACACCCACAGACTGGAGGCCTGGCGAAGGAAGGTGGCCTCTGCGTACCCGGGGAGCCCCAGTCTTCTCAGGGATGGGACGAAAAGGAAACAAACCTCTTCAACGGAAAAACAAAACCAGAACCGGCCACCCCACCAGACCACAGTTTATTCAATGAGATACCCCATCCACTGAGCTACCCTGCGACTCGCATACCATCGCATCACTCTGCCTCAAGGAAACATTTACTACCCGCCCCTCGACTCGGCACAGCCCAAGTGGCAGAACACAAAATGATGGGGCACTCCTGCAAACAATTCACATAGGCTGGTCACTTTACATGTCTGGGAAGGAAAGCCTTGAGCCCTAAAAGGCGTGCCTCTTTTAAGCCTCCACAACAGCAACCCCAGTAAGGCCCATGGATAACGACCCTTTCAATAAAACCAGTGCATTCTTAAATTGGGTTCCAAGGTGGGTGTCAGGGCAGGTACAGGTAATCGTAGTATTTCAGGAATAATTCCAATAAGCTGGATTCATTGTGAAAATAGTATTTATAGGTGTTGTCACTCATTGAAGAAAAACTGAGTGGGTGTGCAAGAAAGTAGCGAACACGTGTTTCGCCCCATTACATGGCCATCCGGCCTGGGGCTTCCTCAGGGCGAGGTATCGTTTCTAAGAGATAATACATTTCATTGATACTGTGGGTCCTTATACAATCTACAAAATCTCAGCGTAATGCCTGCTATTCGGAAATGATCAGAGATGCGTCTCTGATTATTTCCAAAGAGCAGGTATTACGTCAAGTTTTTCTTCAATGAGTGACAACACCTATAAATACTATTTTCACAATGAATCCAGCTTATTGGAATTATTCCTGAAATACTGTGATTACCTGTACTTGCCCTGACACACACCCTGGAACTCATTAAAGTTTAGGGGGTAGGGGTATCCCCCTGTCCAGGACAAGTAACCTAACAACACATTTTTGCTCAATATCCAACACCTAGTAAGGGATTGGGACCCATCTCTTCTCTACCCAAGGTACATTCTTAAATTGGGGACGGCTTGATAGGCTCAGCATCCCGTACTAATTGACTGTCTTGGCTTTCAAATGCTCTGTATTTTGTAGGTTTGCTTACACACTGCTGAACTGTGAGGCACACCTTTTATTACAAATTGTTTAAAAACAAATGCAGTTGACTTTGGCTTCACCTCAAAGAGAATTTCTCCCTCGCCACGTGCTGTGATTTCACCTCATGTGAAGTGATTTTACTGCAATGCATAAGGGAGTAGTTTGCATCTAAAACACTTCACATATTTAATTCTGTAGTTAGACGTGTATTCTGTACATAATGCCGATACACTACCGTTACTACCATTACCTCCACCACCATGAACAACTCTTACTGACAGCGAAGTGAGATTCAGAAAGATAAAAGGGTGTCTCTAAGATCACACAGCCACTAGGGAAGCGTAAATAGATCCTGTGCTGACAAGTGTTTGGTTTTGTTTGTAACCCAAGAGGTAGGAGAGTGGATGTGGGCAACGGCCAGAGCTGTCGACTTTGAAGCTTATGGAAGCAGGTTGGAATCTTGGCGTCAACTCAGCCTTCTGAAATTCTGGGCAAATTACCTAATCTCCACTTGGCTGAAAAAGTGACTGCCTTTTTTTTTTTTTTTAAATCTTTATTATATAAATCACAGATCATTCTAAATAATCACAAAACTTTGAATGTGTCCTTGTGTAAAAGAGGTAAGCTTGCCTTCATGATGCTATCCCCTGCCCCAAATTTTCTGTTCTCTCCGGTTCTCAGCTAATGCTGGCGATGGTCCTCTGATATATAAATCGGTTTTAATAGTATCCATCGAATTGGAAGAATATAAAGAAAGGCGAGTGGGCCCTGCCAGATTTAAACAAGTCAACTTCTGGGATGGTGTCAGCTAGCTGTGGTGTACTACCCACTTCTGACAGCTGGGGGTCGCTAGTTAACATGTTTCAATTGAAGGTGAGTTCCTGGTGTCTAAAAGGCAGAGGTCGCTCTGGTTGGAGTTAAGGCTGTGGCTACATTAAGGAGTCTACAGGGAAGTTCCACAGAGGATCAAAGTGCATAAAGAAACGTATGGGAACTGTGATCCGGACTTAAATGGAGGCGTGATGTAGGG
Source organism: Triturus cristatus (assembly GCF_964204655.1). Classification (NCBI taxonomy): domain Eukaryota; kingdom Metazoa; phylum Chordata; class Amphibia; order Caudata; family Salamandridae; genus Triturus; species Triturus cristatus. The sequence goes on from NC_140589.1 coordinate 1,401,283,670, forward strand.
GTGGGATAAAAGACGTGGTCTGTAACTATTTTGATACCCTTTCACCTACATTGTAAATGATAAATAAATGCAACTTAAATGTATGTATGGGAAACGGATTTTGATGGCAGAACAGTTTGGTTAGTTAATGCGATCTCTTCAGTTGAAGCTGGGAGTACCCCGACGGTCAATGATTTAAACCCTGGTCAGTGCCTAAGTGATTAATTTACTTTTCATGTATTACAAACAGTATGAGATAGGTTGCACATAGGCGGTCGCAAAAAGATTCTATTTAAAAATTTACAGTGCTTTCAAAAGTTATGTTTTTAGTAATGTGCTGATTAGACCTACTGCAAACCCTTTTCATAGGTTTCCTGTAAACGGACAAATATTAGATTCTATTAGTTAAAGCCTGTACTGACTCCCAAACAGTCTTTAGATTACCAATTAACTAACATTTGCCTTTCCTTCGGGTAGCAGACATCCTAGAGAGAAGGCTTCTTTCTTCTTTGGCGGCCTCTCCGCTGTAAAGACGTCCCTTCTTCTCCCCTTCAAACCTGCGGCAATTCAACCGCTCAGGAAGGGTTGTTTTTTAAATAAAAGGTATGGGAACTCTTTTGAGCAAATTGATAAGCTTATGAATGCCGTTCCACTGCCCACCTTGACCTCTGACTCCACAAGGTGCCCCCACAACTGGTTGCCAGAATGCAACAACTGGACTAAAACAACACTGCTGCTGAGGAAAAGGCAGCATGAACATGGAAATATTCAAGTTTGGCACGGCTCTAGGAATCCTTCCATCGCGCAGGTCGGGAGCAATCGGGGCACTGTACTACACCACCAGCGTTTACTTGGACATGTCACCCAAGTAAACACCCAATCAGAGTCGGCCTTTGCCAGTATAACGCCCGAGGCAGAAAGACATTGTAGCCTGCTTGTGAATAAAGAGCCCTTTTGTGTCAGAGGTCAGTCCCTGGCTGTCTACCGCAGAACTGTGGCTAGCCTCTGGATGCAAACATCTCAGCACCTCCCCAGGCTCACCTGAGTCACTCACAGATGACCTCCTTGTGCAAATGACAAACTATCTGTTGGAGGGGGTTGGGGCTAATAGTGTGTGGCAGCAGAGGGTGGGGGAGATGGGAGGACCAGAAAGGAGTCCGAAGGGGGTTAAAAACAGCACTGGAGCTAGGTGACAGGGACTCTGCTGTCTGAGTGACCTGAATGCAGACAGTTCCTTACGCCCTCCCTCTGAAGATTGGCGCCCTGGGCCTTAGCCCAGCTCGCCCATCCCAAAACCTGGCCCTGACCCCAATAGTATGTCAAATAATAAAGAAAGTGGGTGTGCTTTTTGACTCCAGTCTTTCGCCGTCAAGGTACGTGATGAAAACTACAAATTAACCTACTGAAGACGCCCTCCCCCTCTGCTCTTCATTGCATCTCTCTTGTTAAGGCCCGGATTTTTTCACAGCTACACCCCGCCCCTTCCCACCAAGATTGGACTATCTGACATCCAGAGGAGGCTGAGCAAAGTTATGCTTCAAGCTGCAGACAAGTGAGCCTGCCACACCCACTCAGAAAAGTCCCACACTACCGCCCTCAAACTCACCCCCCCCCCCACCCCACCCCTCCCCTGCCCGAAAGCAAATACATTGCCTTCAGGGTTCTGTGCATCCTGCAAAATGACTATTCCGAGAAAATGCCTCGTTTACATTTAGAAATCATAGTAGCCAGATGTCAGCAGGTTACAAAAACCCCAAATATGTAAATACATTCAAAATCAAGATCCCAGCCGCCCCTGCTCCGAAAACGGTCCAGTTCTGTGGGAAAAGGTTTGTAAAAGCACGCTGTGCCTTGCAGGGCAATAGCTAACCATCCGCATGGCAAGTGTGTGGGCAGCACAAAGCTCTGCGTTAGCATTCAGAGGTTAGTGCGTGCCAGGGCCGAGGAAGGGGCACACTAGTGTAGATTATGCAGAAGCCCAGCTCGGCCTCTTCGCCAAGGAGGGTTGGATGGAGGCAGAAGGGGAGTTCTGGCCACTAGACCTGCGGTCCACCAACATGTTAGAAAACCCAAGTACATTCAAATGTATCTTCAGTATAAAGACACACAACGACTAAAACACAGCCTGCTGTGCGCCATTGGCTTCTACGGATTTGCATTTGCAAGAGGTTATTCACTGGGGTCCACGTAGAGAGCTCCCAGCATGCCCCGGGAGCTCCCCCGGCTATGTTTTATTGGAATGCAGCGGTATCGACCCCGCCCACCCCAGCCACAGTTTAACAGGAAGTCTCTCTTTTCAGCAGAAAAGGGGATTCCAGTGCTAAAATATTTGGGGAAAACTGAACTATATGTTTATTTCCTATATTTTTATAGCCTCCTGTCCCACTTACGCTGCGGAGTTTTGAATAATAAAAAACAAACATGTTTTCGTTCGTTCATCAGTGGAAATGAAAGGAAAGATGGGGATGGAACAGGGTGGGGGAGGGGGGCTCAACAGCCACATGTGTCCCCGACTCCTAATCCCCCCAGGGGGCGGTCAGCAGGTGCAGCTAATCAAAAGAGGGGCAGGCAGAGACCAGGGGGGTGCCTCCCAGTAGGGGCCCAGGCAGATAATGGTAATGGCACAAGGGCTGGACGATTTCCAGGAATGCCTCCTTAAAATGAATAGCCAATGCCAATAATTACCAGCCAGGGCCACCAGGGCACGCAAAACTGTGATGTGTTCATCGCACGCCCGGGCCTGGTCTAACGGAGAACCTCCGGCTATGCGTAAACGTGTGGGTGCTCGCTTCTCTGCAAGAAGAATCTAAACTAAAGGGGTTAATCTATGCAAGGAGAACCCCATTACGTCACTGGAGCTTCCTGAAGGGCACACGTGCGTGTGTGGGCGGGGGGGTCAGAGTGGACTGCCAATGTCGGGGGGGGGGGGGGCTGGGTAGTAAGCTATAGATTCAGTGCCCCCCAAAGATTTTTCGGTCCCGGTGCAACTGCACCTGCTGCACTTTTGGTGGCTATGCCCCTGTGGACTGTGTCCCTCTACTATTTTTGGACAGTGGTGGGGTGCGTCCCCTCTAGTCTGAAAAGATGGAAAGCTATCAGTGGCAAAACCCTGTGCTCCACCAACATACAGCTACAAGATGAGAATGTGAGGAATGTGTGGTTCGAATCGTTGAAAAAAAATACAAGCAGAAAACAACAGCGTCACACCTCATAGTGGAGAAAACTGGTAACTCATTTTAATAATAAATGTGTTCATCAAATAGTACTTTTATTCCAAGCTCTTTACACAGTACATTTTGTATTACTAAATTTACTACTCAAAGCAGCCATGGACACATTTCATTATTTACATTCGAAGGATGAAAGGCAGCGCTAACCATGCTGGGGTCAGTACCTGTAACCTGCAGGTAATACACAGATGGCAGCGGCAAGTGAAGGCAAGATTTCAGTGGAAACACACAAATAAGGAACAAGGCCGCGAGAAAGATAACAAGCATTGGTAAATGCATTAGATTTCGCCTATGGGATTATTAATAAGTTGAGAGGTGTGGGAGCAGTGGATGAGTGCAGGGAGAATGGTGTGAGTGCTATTTGTGCAGGGTGAGTGGCGCATGAATGAAGGTTGATAAGTGTCTGAGTGCAGGGTGAAAGTGCCTCAATGCATGGTATTTGATGTGTGCTCAGTGAAGAATACACAGGGTGAGAGATGGTACCCTGTACATGGTAAGAGGTGTGCAAGTATAGGGTGAGCAGTATGTCAATAGTATAAGTGCAGGATGAGGGGTTTGAGCTCATGGTGAGAGGTGTGGGAGGAGGGTGAAACGACTGAGTGTTGGTGACTTATTGGTGTGAGTGGTGGGTGAGTAGTATCTGGCTGTCAGCGCATTGTCAGGGTGACTGTGCAGAGTAAATGGTGGGTGAGTGTGCAGGGTGAGTGGTGTATGAGAGTAGGTTGAGTGAAAGAAGTGATCAGAATGAGGTAGAATAGGCTGAAAGGCATGTATGCTTCACAGAAGCATTTGTAGGTGCATGCCCACTTCCAAGTGAGCAGGAGCAGGCATGACAAGTAGCATAAACAGTACATATAAAGGAACAATGGTTCATGTGGACAATGTATGGGATACTTAATAATAGCTATGCGCAATGGCCATAGTCCAGGGTAAAAGTGTACCGAAAGAGATAAAGAGTTATAGAGACCACAAATTATTAGAGTCCAAATGGTATTCGTTTAAGTATTACAACTGTATTAAAACGCATTTAAAACAACCCGTTTTTCAGCCCCATCAGATGTGTCGAAAGGCTGTGAATAATTATTGTATTCTTACTGAATGGTCGTTTTTGTACATCATGAAACCTTACTGTATGTCACAAACTGTCACTCTTTGATATGTAGGTTCTAAGTTCACTTGGGACACCGAGCACTTTCTTTATTTTCATCATAATACAGTTGTAATACTTACACTAAAGGATTTAGACTCTAATTTTTGGACTGTATAATTCTTTTTCGGTATACTTTTACCCTGGACTATTGACATTGCACATTTGCTATTATTAAGTATCCCATGCATTGTCCACAGGAACCATTGTCCCTTGGTGTATATTAGATATCCTGGGTCCCTGTGAGTAGGGTGGCCCTTGTTTTCCTGAACGCAGCATACACAGTAGAAGCAGGCAGGACTCATCCTGTGTGTGCTCTCACTGCATGTAACACACAAGTCTCCAGCAGGCTCGCAGGATAAGACGCACAAGGCACTCAGAAAAGTTGTCGAGAACTACAACAACAAAGCGCAAAGTGTAAAGGAGACCGTTATAAACAGAGACGAAGGACTAAGCCTAACAATTCATTTCTGAGCTTGCGCAAAATCATCTAGACCGCAAACGAGAAGATCGGCCACGTTAGGGTCAGTCAACTCGCTCTACTTTATGAACATGGGAAGATACGGCTGAACGAAGGTTAGGAAGAAATGTAATACATTGCACTAACTCCATGAAAGGCTCTACGTTGTTTAGCCTATTGCGTGGGGTGTCCGTCGGCATTCCCCGCGGCAAATGAAAGGTGGAGCTGCCGGCTGTAATTCTGAGGGATATCACTCCTTCCACTAGCGCAGCTTATTACAAGCCAATGGGTGATGAGACATTCTCGTCCTCTCTTCTCCCTTCTCTGTCTCTAACTCCAGCGCAGAGGCGCAACTAGAGCCAAATTTCGGGGGGGGCTGAGCAAAAATTTCGGGGGGGGCTGAGCAAAAGTTTCGGGGGGGCTGAACTTTAAGCAATAGGCAGAGTGGAGCTGCAGGGGCTCTTAGAGGGGGTGAAACAACAGCAAGGCCTCATTAACATGCAAATGGTCTTTTAAAGACCTGTGAAGTGCTCGGGTGCGGCTGCTTTTTTGCCCGGGAAGGTGTCTCAGCCCGGGCTGCCACACACGACGGGGGGGACTGAAGCCCTGTGAGTCCAATGGGTGTTGCGCGCCTGCTCCAGCGTGCCCCCTCCTTTTGAGCAGATGCTATTGGACACTGTAATTTGCCAGAGGAGTTTTTCGTCTGTTTAAATCTGTTTATTGGAGGTTTTAAACGCCAAGTACGTAGACACAATAACTCGGTTCATAAACACTCATGGAAATACAGGGCAGGTGACTTTCTCCACGCCTGAGCTTCTCTAAACTCGGTGTTATACGCATGCGCGTTTCAAGCAGCCCAGGCTGCCAGCATTGGCTATCGGCGCCACCTACTGGCTGTTTGACCCGCGAGAAATGAACTGACAACATCGCCATGATTCTCACTAATGGTAAACGCGAGAGTCTGAGCAAAGAGGCCAAGGTCTGAATGGGCACTGAACCTCAAGTAAAGTAATGTGCTGCGGTAGAAATCTCACAACGCACGAAGTAAATGTACAACCATATAAAATACTTTAACATAAGAACAAAATATCACATAGCATGCTATACCAGACTACAGCATAGCACAACACACTTGACAAAAGTCTAGCAGATAAAAATACATAGTGCATTGTGTAAGTTTTAATTCAATTAATGTTTTTAATTGTCATTCAATATCTATTTGATTGCTTGTACTTGGTTGCATTTTTCCACAAATACAATTTATGTTTAAACTTAAAAAGACATAGTGCAACAAAATGTACCATGGTATAACTCTATTTTATTGCATAGTATATAGTAGCAAGGTAAAAAATAATATAAGTGAACATAACAAAATGAGTGTGAGTCATTGTGGCACGAGGATCAAACCACAGTGAAGGGAGAGAAGAATGAAGGGAGAGAAGAATGTTGTGTTTTTAAGGTCCCTTTTGTAACGTGGCCAAATGGTTCGTGCAATTATAGCACATGGAGTGTTTCTCAGCGGGAAGCGAAAAATGCTAAGGAACCACAAACAAGCATTGGTCTGGGACTAATGAAAGAGCTCCCTTACAAGTATCACAGGAGTTGAGAGGATGTAGCGCAGGAGCCAGAGCTGCTGACTCGAGAGCTGGGGATCCCAGTCCGAGCCTCGGAGGCGCAACATCACTTAATTTCTGCTGGTGATATGTTGCGCTGTATAAATCTGCTGGAAGACGAAAAAGCATTAAGAGGCAAAACTTTATGGAAAAAATAGTTCAACCAATGCGGATGTTAACACTATTTCGGAGACGGGAAACTGATAAGAGAAGCAGGTGAGGGACAAGCATTGGTAAATGCAGGAAAATATGCTATAGCCGATAGAAATGGAGGAAAAGCAAGTGGCACGCACAGGAACCAATGAGAAGCCAGGAAAGAGAGGAGGTGAGATGTAAGCCCCTTTGAAGTTTATATTAAAAACGCTGTGCAGGCGAAACCGTGACTAGTCAACTATATCTATCAAGAAGACTTATATTATGTATAATTTGCGGCTCTCCTAGTCAGAGCCGTAAAAATACTAAAGTGATCAGCGAACGTGTAAAAATAACCATTTTCATAATTTTTAAATCTTTAGAACGTGGAGCATGTCACGATTCAATCTTCCTCTGTAGCTGTTGGCACTTATTTCTGTGAATAACATCTACCCTTAGCTTCATACGCCACAATAAATACCATTAACTTTAGTGTGCTCTGCAATAAGTAACTGGCATTATTGCTATACCACTAATTATAGGTTTCTGTATCCATGAGATTATAAAAACAAGCATTGGCAAAGCCAATAGGTATGTACCTCATGCATGCAGAAAGCCAACAGAGAGAACTATAGGGGGAATGCTGTCCCCCCACGTAGTTCAATGCAATCGCTTGAGGGGAGGCAGAAAGCATTACGTGAGCGATGAATGCTCCACTGAGCTAAGTCCAAATGAGATTGATAAAAGTCTCGGGTAGGGGACCGCACCATGCCGGTGGCAGCTGTAGGACACCCGAGTTACGGGCTCCTGCCCCCCTCAACAGACAAAGAAAAAACTGTCCTGAGACAGCCACATTTTGCGATCAAGAAAAAACACACAGTCTGTATTTTTTTTGCAGAGTTTTATATAGCGCAAACTTGACCCGAATCGGGTATCAGAGTGTGCTTTACATAGCACCAGTTACGTTACATGAAGAAACACAGTAATTTTTGTTAGGCACGGGGAAATTAAGTGATTTGCCCAGAATCACAGGATTTTCAGCGTCCTTGCCGAGACTCGAACCCAGTTCCCCAGATTTGAGGTCGACCACCCTAGCCGTTAGGCCAACTCCTCCCCCCTAATTATTACATAACAGACTTGCATTAAAAACATAATTTTGATTAGCATAATAGATTGTACATACATTTTAGATGGAAAAGAGTTAGAGGACTGCTGCTATACTTTGGAATCACCTAACCTTTTTGGAGTCATGTTTAGCCACTCCTCTGGCCTTTAGAGCACTGGATAAGGGACTTGAAAGCCCAAGTGCAAGTCCCTGAGTCCAGAGATACAATCTTTACAAGACGAACTGCTCTGCTCCCTCTCAAGGAGAGGAGCCAAGGCCAGCAAGCCAGCTGAGCCCATAACCCCTTCGACGCGCATGACGGAGCGGTTCCGTCATGCACGTCGGTTGCGCTGTGCGCATGACGGAACCGCTCCGTCATGGCCCCGCCCGCGCACGGAACCTTCAGCGTGGCGCGGAAATCCGCGCCGCGCTGAAGGGGTTAAATATCCGTGCCAGAGCAACCCAAAAAGGGATCCCCCTGGCACTTTTCAGGAGATGGGACTGGGCAACCGGGCTAGGGCTTCGTCCCCTTTCGCAAGCTCCAACTCCCAACAGTCCCCAGGGCAGTGCCACAGAGTACCCACAGGGCCAAGGACAATCGCTGCAGCACACATCCCTGGCCTTACAGAACGCAGTATTTCTGCCCCGAATTCAGCAAAGGTTTAAAGCCAAATGTATCCAGAATCCGCCTGCCTTCTTGTTTGAAATTGTGACCAAACATGGCTCTAGCATCAAATATGACAAATCACTAGAATATGCTTAAAGGAAAAAAAAAGCTGGAGAAACAATCAAGCATGAAAAATAACAATGCTCATCTGCCTCCTCCAGTCATCAATCAAGGGACGAGCAGGCGGGTTCAAGACGCTTGTGTCCAGGGTAGGCAGAGTGCGCTAACAGTCGGCAGGGGCATAGCGAACTAGGAAGCGATGTGAGTGTTGGAAAAACCCTTGGGCTATAATGCCCCTTCCTGTGACCCTGCCGGATGCCCAGGTGACCCCACTGACCTGTGGCAGCTAATGGGCGCCAAGTGCAGCCTACCAGGTATCCCAGAAAAGCCAGTGAAATTTGACAGCACACGCCAGTTGGTGTGCCCTTCCCCCAGGCCGGGTATCGACCCCACCTGTGGCCTGGGCTTGCCATTATGGCATCGCCCCTCTGAACAATGGCTGAAAGAGGCTGATAGATTTAAGTAAATGCATGTAAAGGGCGTACCCACAAGACACTTTATGTTTATTGCTAGCAATAGATCTGTTTGACTGATGCAGTGTCAAAACCAGACCTAATAACATGTTGCATTTGCCTCTTTTTTTGCACGTGAAGACTTCTCAGGCAGGGATGCAAGAGGAGTCCTGTGGCTCCGTATACATCAGGTTTGAATCCACACCTGGTGCTTGATGGGAAGACACTAAAATTCTTAAATATCCCGTCTCTACACTCCCCTGGCTCTCAGTCCACTCTCTACATTATTGATTGTGTCCTACCTCCCTACATCCGTCTACGTGCTTCACAACCCAGGACATCAAATTTCGCACCACTAAGAATGACAAACAGAAACTTACATCAGTGGCGTAACGAAACTTGAGGGGACCCCCCTGCAAAGAACATGGCGGGGCCCCCCTCCCCCGGCGGCGTGGCCCTCCATCTACCACTTTGCCCTACCACCCAGAAATCTAGCATATTTTGATTTGAAACCTCCAACATTTAAATGAAATGCATCTATATTGTCTTTCTCTAAGTTCTAATGAGAAAGTGGGAAACACTTAACATACAAGCTATGCCATTTGTAACAATACTGTCAAAAGCAGATTATTTAACTGAGGCAGCAATAAGAACAATGACAAGGCGCTGCCTATGGCTGAAGAACAAAAAACAACTATGAAGGGTCTGAAATAGAATTGCCAATACCTTGAAACTTTGAAAGGCCAACCCAAACCTGCAATTCGATAAAAACTCGACTGACAATATACATGAGAAGTACACGAGCTATAACTCAGTATCCTGCGAAAGTCAAGAGAAATAGACTGGTGAATTATCTGCATGCCACACACTAGCGACTGTCAAGGGTTGTGCATGATAATAACGTGAACTGAGGAAGCAATTTCAATCATAATGTCTTTATTAGTAAGCACTGCAAAACAGGCAGGCAAACTAGGCTGAGGAAGAAAACTGTTTGGAAACTTCAGAACATTGATGCAGATGTTTGTTTTAATTGATCATTTCTGTAGTGTAAACAATGCTAAATACAAGATTTAACCCCTTCGATGCTCATGACGGAACGGTTCCGTCATGAGCATCGGTTGAGCTGTGCTCATGACGGAACCGTTCCGTCATGACCACGCCCGCGCTAGAACCCTTCAGCACCGCGGGGGAATCCGCGCAGCGCTGAAGGGGTTAAGGTACACGTATTACAGGCAACACCATAAATAACACTGCATGTAGAATAAAAACAAACCATATCAGCAAGTACCTAATGACAATCTATACAAAATGTAGTTGGTAAAGCAAAAGAAAAAGTGCAAATACTTTCAAAGTGCAAAATAAAGCAATCACCAGTCCAGCAATATACAAAAATCAAGCATGTTTTGTTAAACAATACAACTTTCTTCTTGCATCAAGGTGAAAATACTTTCAAAGTGCATGGTAAAAACAAGTCCAGCAGCTTCCCTCACAAGGACTGACCTGAACCACCAGACTGTGCCTAAATTCATAACAAACAGCGGCCTCAGACCTCAGTGTGTCAACACTGGCGGTATTTACAATGTACTAAGAGTATAGGCACGCCTGCTAAATTACAGATTCACCATTGCCTCCAAATGGCTCTATCGTCACGTGTGACACCGCCAGCCAGGCCTGGATTTTAAGCCAACAGCGCCTTGCATTCTGGGAGTTGTGCTGTGACCATCTAAGTAAGGGGTTAAACATTCAAGCATGGAAATTGTTGTTGGATAAAAGCTACGAATGGACACGACATGGTGCCAATGCCACTTGGCAGCTATGTTTTATACAAGCACAAGGGGATGTTTAATTTCCTCAACACAAGATGCAGAAATCTGGCGTCAAATAGCAAACACGTTGTGCGGAGAACCCAGAAACGTGCTGTGTTTAGCCCCCGTGGATGGACATGAGGTGTCATTCTCTAAGAGACCCAGTAGTAAAAGCCCACAGTTGTCTCTAATGCATGTTAGTGCCAGGCAGTGGTCGAAAAGGGGGAAAAAAAGTAGGGGAACTGTGGGAGAAGAATCAGAGGGCGGGAATAACCAATGGATTGGGTCAGTGGGCGGAGTGAGAGGTGTGGCAGAAAGAGCAAAATATCCCAATTTTTAGTATTCGTTTCCCATTTCACTAACCTGTTACAGCTTATTACATTATTTAATTTAACCAATAGATACACATGTTTATTTAAGGTTAAACATGTGTTATTGACATTAAAATACATTCACAAAGTGGGATACATTTCCAATCACAGAATGTCCCAAATATCCTTAAAAGTGGAACCGCAAGCCATTTGTCTCCCAGCCATGGAGTTTCTGACATCAGCACTTCTCCTCCCTTTTTCTACAAGAGCAGTTGAAATGAAATGAAATGAAATAGCATTTATAAAGCGCATGGTTACCCTAAGGCATCCCAGCGCTAGGGCAGAAACCGCACTAATCTGTGCCAATCAATTATGGAAAAGCCAGGTTTTGAGCCTCCTGCGGAAGACGGTGTGGTCTGGCTCTTTACGTAGCTGAAGCGATAAGGAGTTCCAGAGTTTAGCGGCGTTGTAAGAGAAGAGCCGGCCGCCACTTCTGGACCTCTTGATTCTGGGAACAGACGCCAGGTGGAGGTCATTTGAACGTAACCGCCTGTTGGCTTGGTAGCGCTGGACAAAGGAAGAAATAATAGCCGGTCCCACACCCCCTAGCATCTTATGGGTGGTGCAGAGGGCTTTAAAGTGGACTCTTTCCAGAATGGAAAGCCAATGTAAAGACCTAAGTGCAGCTTTGGCTGACTGGCGGCTTGGAGTACCCTCAAAAATCCTTGCGGCACAATTTTGCATGATTTGAAGTTTCTTAAAGACGGCACAGGGAGCACCGAGATAAAGAGTATTGCCATAGTCCAGGCGGGATAAGACAAGTGCCTGGACCACAAGCTTTCTTGCTTGAGGGGGTAGCAAAGGCAACACTTTACGCAGCAGTCTTAAAATACCGAAGTAGGAGGCAACAACTTTCCTTGCTTGGGTGTAAAAGCTAAGCTCAGAATCAAGCCAGAAACCCAAACGCTTTATTTCGGATTTGGGGATAGGCACAGGGCCCATACATGCTGGCCAGATAGAGGAAACCTCGAAGGGGGAGGGATTACCGAGCAACATAAGCTCGGTCTTATCACCGTTCATTTTTAGATGGGAATGGCACATCCACCTCATCACCTCCTTGAGGCATGGGCCAAGACAAGTAGGGGGAACTGCTTTTGTAGTTAAATGCCACCACTAATTGAGAGTCGTCGGCATATGTAATTATATGCACCCCAAAGGGTAGAACAATGTCTGCGAGAGAAGCCATGTAAACCATAAAGAGAGTGGGACTCAGGGATGACCCCTGAGGCACCCCACAATAAAGGGGCCTAGGGCTTGAAATGGCCTCGCCCTCAAAGACCTGGAAGGATCTACCCTCGAGGAAAGAGCACAGTCAATTCAGGGCTGTTCCTGTCACACCCAGATCTTTGAGTCGATGCATCAGGATACGGTGATTAACCATATCAAATGCCGCGCCGAGCTCTAACAATATCACGGCTAGAGAATCACCTGCATCAAGAATCCTTCTAGAGTCTTCCGCGACAGCCAGTAAGGCTGTTTCAGTCCCTTGAGAGGGGCGAAACCCAGTTTGGGATGGATGCAGGAGTTTTCCAGCTTCAATATGCCTAGAGAGAGAGTTCAAACATGAATGGCAAAATATCCTAGTTTGCAAATGTTTTCCACATAACTATGGCTTTGCCATATTTGCCACATGATACATCATCTGCTGCATAATTTGACGATTTTAACTAATAAATTGTTTATAGCTCAAACACATCAAAAGTTACTAAAAAATGTGACTTGTGCTGCTGTGAAGTGAAGGGCCCTTTGCAAAGGTTGACTGGTCACCTTTCTCATTGCTGCAGTTGTATGTTCCACTAGTACTAATAAGGAAAAATCTTTGCAGAGACTGTTAGCATGTGTAAAAGTTTCAAAATAATAAAGTATCAGAAAATTTACAGCACCACTAATACCAGTGTAGGGTATCAGAGCACTTTACATCACACATATTATATAGAGACAATCATTCATATGTGTGTAAATCACTGTGTAGGAAATGTTACATAAAACAAAGGACTAACAGGTGTAGGAGTCACATGACAACCATACTAGTAGGCAGCATAGTTTAATAGTGATTGGTCTGCAGAAACACAAACTCAGAATTAAAAACATAATACCATGGTTAGGGGTTCTCTTTAATAATCAGAATTGATTTCTACCCAAATGAACCCTTTTTTGCAACATTAGGATAATCGAAGACTGGGGAAAAAAACATAACGCTCTAATTTATACCTTGGAGTTTGCATGCAGCTCTTACATGACAGTTAATAGCTCACTGTTCTATGTTAGGATTTTAACTTATTAACTGCAAGTAACAATAGGGTCTCTCTGACAAAAGCAGTAACCCACTGACCTTATCATATTATGTGCACTTTGTGATATGCATGGCACATGTTCTTAGCAGCATGCACATTACACCTCTGCCATTCCTTTTCATGAGTCAAACCTTCCACTAGACAAAACACCATCTCTCTCTACTAAGAACATTAATCACTGGAGTTATCAAGACATTTTTATTGTTGCCCAAAAATGTTAGAGGCCACGAAGGAGGCAGCAAGTGCTTTTAAAACCATAATATACTTATAAACACAACACCCCCACCTGAAGTTACCGTCCGGTGCGGTCGCACTGCCCTAGAGCCACCCTGCTCAAGGGTCCTGTGACCTCAGTGACAGAGTCACTGCCACTCTATGGTGTGCTGCTTCATAGGTCTGTCCCCAAGACTGGAGGTGAACTTCATGGATAGTGGTGGACAGGCCTTCAAGGTTAATCCACACTTGCCACCACTAGGGTCCACCTGCTGGTGCTAAGACACCAGGGCTTTAAAGATCTTGCGGTCCTTCTAAGGTCTAGCACAGGAATGTGTTCCCTCAGGAGAGTGGTCTGGGAGCCTGGTCATTAAGGCTGAACCTGGTTCACCAGTTCCACTTCAGCAGCTCTGACCATAGCGCCACATCCTGTCCCCCACTGAACACCATACTGGCCCACTTAGAGAAACTTGCACTGCACTGACCCTCTATAAACACCTGGATGTGACTCAATTCTAATTACGCACTAGACGAGCAATATGCTGCCTAAAAAAAAATAACATCCTAGAAAAAGCAAACACTTATAGGGAATGCAAGATTAAGTAAAGCATGTGATATGTAAGCAGGAACAACATGGTTACCTTTTTCTTTTTGCACTCATTATTCTGAAATAAGTGAGTGCTTTTGCGTGAAAAGGGAAGGCCATGACTACAGGGCCTGGAAGGGACCCGTTTCAGTGCCCATTGCTCATATTCTTTCAAAACATAGGTAGTATGGTTTAAAAAGACCACATTCGTAAACACACACTCGCTGTAAACATTTTGTTTTCCAATTCACCCATCAAGCAGGTATTTCAGTACCTCCAGGCAAGGTGCACTTTCCCACACAGGGAAAACAATGTTGTTCAAAGAGAGAGGAGAAAACAAAAGTATCACTTCACTGGCGAACACTGTAAAGTGGTGCTAATGTGTTTAGGTGTAAATAAATCAATCTGGCCACCTTGCAACCACCTGTCTTGCTTTAATTCGTTATTTATTTTTCACATTTGGAATGTTTTATTTCTCTCCACCTGGAGGGTGCACTTGTGTCAGAAAAAGACAACGTTTCCAGCAAAAATGTTAGTCTCTTTTGGACCCATTTAACAGGGGAGCAAGTAAACGAAATGAGGAAAGAGAGGGTAATACCCGTTTCTTGAAGTCTTGGTTTTCACTAACTGAGGAGCAGCGAGACAGAAAGAGAGGGAAGACTCGGAGCCTTAGATGCCGTCACCTGGTGTGCGCGCACAGTTTAATTTATGGAGACTTGGGGAGGCTGAAGAGGCTTGCTTGCAGGCGCAGCCGTCTCCCTCCGCTTAGAGTGAGGGGGCCCCTGGAGCATGGGGGCCCCCCGAACCGCGGGGGCCTGTGTTACGCCCCTGACTTACATTGATTGTGAGGTGACCAGACCAGCTCTCAATGCCACAAAGTGAAGACATCACAAGCAGTCCAAAAGGTTTTCTAATAATGAGCTGCGAGTGAGGAGACAGCAGGTGCTGTAATGTTGGAAGAGACCCCAAAGGCTGGCGGGCCTGAACCCTTGCAGCAGTACAGAAACCACAACCATACCATTGTCGCACGTTGTTCCTATCTAGTTTGTAGTACATTACACAGACACTTTTCTTACGGTGAGACATCTGCAAAGCTTCACGTAAATACATTTCACATTGTTACTACACAGGTGCGTGTCTTAAAGTTAGCCTGTTGGCGTTAAACATCGCCCCACGTGCAGCAGCTAGCTATGTAGTCGCTCTAGATATTTTTGCAGGTGTTACAAGTTACCTAGGCGTGTTTTCCTCCAAGTCATTATAGATGCTAAGAAGAACCTAGGTTACTTGCTTTAGAATCAAAATGTCTGGAGAACCACGGAGAAGAGTTATAACGACCAATAGTTGCCCACCCACTCTTGGCCACGTAAGCCGCCCTCTATCCAAAGTACAAGAAGAAAATGGAGAACAAAGAAAAGCACTGAAGCCACGCGAGTAGGATGTCCTAAGAGGGTCATAAGGATGCATTTTGGTTAACGAAACAACCTATAAGACACAGATATGACAACTTGGGCTTCTAGGACATACACTGGGGGATATCTGCGAGCCAACTCCATTGGAAGGTGGCCTCGTACTTTCTCAGAGAACCTGCTGCTCGGTGCGGATAGGATGCGTTAGCCAGTGGAGGTGGGGATTACTGGAGCTCTCTATGAACAAGCACAGCATAGACTTCGATCGAAACTTGATTTCGATATCGAGAGACATTAGGCGGATGCTTGGGTATCATGTACTAGTGATAGCAGTAAGGCACTGCAATACCATTGTTGAAACAAAAGTTCCCCACATTCTGGTGGCATTACATAGAAATGCATGCACCATTCGAATGCCTTGAAACATTGGGGACATTTCCATACGTGTTAAACGACATGTAAACAGGATATTCGATGGACATTCCATCAACAGCGGGTAAAGTCTGACGCTGATCCACTGGGAGATTGCACGGAGACCTGGCCAAAGGCTGATTTTAATATTTTAGAGGGCACTGCAAGTAGATGTGGGCAGCATTTGATCCTGACTATTTCAAGATGCCCAGGACAACACTTGACATTGTTATCCTGGGGCAGGACACCAGCTTTAGGTTTTATAGGAGATTAATTTTTGGAGGATAGTCTAGAATTAGCGGGAGGACATTTAATCTCGCTGCAATGGGTACATTACAAAACGTTAGGTGGCATGCAATGTTTGGTTGCCACTTCATATTAATAGATCGACCGTATGTCAGGGTTTTTTGGAAAACGTTTTTAAAAAGCAACTTTTGGGAACTGTGTGATTTTTTTGGGCATCGTTTAGGGTTCCATGAATATCTTTTTTTTTGCAGTTTTATGTAGCGGAAACTTGATTCGGAGGTATTGACGTGCTGTACATGAGCACCAGTTACATTAGACATGGTCAAATCAATTTTTTAGGCACGTGATTTGCCCTGAATCACAGTCCAATCAACGGCTCGCTGTGCTGTGAAAGCACACACGACCAAACTTACAAGCACAGGGCAGCATGAAGCATGTTGGTTAGGTAGGCAGGCTAACAACTACAGCAGACTTGTGCACAGACTGATAAAAAAACGAATAACTTTCTTTCCACAAAGGATGATCGTGGCTTAAGTCATGACCAAAAGTCTGCACTGTAAGCGGAGCAGTTGGCAAGCGCGCTGCAGGAGACAGAGCTCATGTCACTAGGCAGTGGAGCGACGAAAGTCCCCAAACACAGAAAAGCAGGCAGGGCCGGATCCAGGGTGTACACAATGCTTCAAAGGAGCAGGCCACTTCAAAGGGAACCTAAGGGGAGGGGATGCAAAGCTGGAGAGGGCCAGGCTGGGCATTACTTCCACAACCGCGAATTCATCCCGACTAATAATGCGTGAAATATTACCCACCCCTTCCTTCAGACAATAAAGGAGTTGAAGAAACCGGATTAACCATCCGCAGGATAACGGGGGAGTCGAGGGGTGGTAATTGCATCCTTCCCTCTCCAGACTCGAGGAGGAGGTGAGATTTCATAAAGGAGCGGAGCACAGGGCGATAATTAAATTCTGCTTTTTGACGCTTGCATGTTTAAATCGGCTCTGCGGCGCACCGCACTGAAGCTGTCATTCATCTCACCCTGGTTACAAAAATGGCGGTTCTTTAAATGGTAACATTTTAGCGCCCGCGCGGATCAGCTGCCTCGCGCCGCCAGGTGCCCCGCGGGGACAAATTGCAGGCCGGGTTCCCTGCACTACTTCTTTATGTATTTATTTTTGCATAGCAGTCGCGTTGCTTTGTAATCGCTTCTAAGCACGAGGAGAGGAGTGAAAGGGGTCTGGGCTGCAGGATAGAGGGCATACCTTGGTCAGGTGGTACTTCCTGATTGGCTGTTAGGAGGCAGAGAGGTAGGAAATGGAGAACGGTCTTCAAGTTGGAATAAAGGGGTAGAAGAATGTAACTCATGGAGCAGTCTCTCCTCCTACAGTTTGTGTATAGAGAGTGTTTATGGTCACCATCCTGCAGCATCCGACTGGCTGATATGGTGTGAGCCATTATTCAATACTAACAGAACACTGGGCAGAAAGGCCGTCACCAAACAAGACAACACCAGAAGTCCTGAATACAGGTGATGAGAATCTCAAAACCGGATGGAGAGGAAGCCCCGAAACTAGCCCATACCCATTGTAGATATACGCTACGCAAATACTCCAAAAATGCATGCTATATTATTTGTGAGGGTCAGCCGCTGACTTTTAGCAAAAAGTGGTGATGGTTCAGTTGGGGTGTTACTGCTCTGAGTCACTGACGAGTGAAGCGACCTGGGTTTACGAGGGGAGGAGTTGCAGTACCCTGATTAAGAAACTCAGTGTTACCCGTATCCGTTAGGGTGTGGTATGCTGGAGGAAGGCCAGATATTTGTTACCTTTTACTTATGGATGTAGAAGAACTCTTCAAAGAAGACGAGATGAGGATAGTAAATCCTGTGGGAGAATATGGTCCTCACAAGACTTGTATGTTAGGACCCTGTGTCTTCTGTCCCCATCGTCATTTTAACAATGGAAGGAATTCTGGGTTTCGCAGTCTTGCTGGCCTCCAAGCCTATCTACTGGACTACATACTGGAAACATGTCCCTGGTGAGCTGCTGAGGTGTTCTAGTCACAATGCATCTAGTGAGCAGCTTTAAACAGGCATTGGCAAAGCCAATAAATCTCGACTAAATTAAATCTATTGGCCTAGTCAATGTTTTTTTTAGCTATGTTACACAGCAGTGAGACCACTGTGCAACACGGCTGAAAGTAAAGGGAAAAAGCGCTATGACGCAGCCAACATCGACCAAGTCATAGCAATTTTTATTTTCTTTACTTTAAGCCATGTTGCAGAGCAGCGCGGACACTGCAAAATGGCTGAAAGTAAAAACACAAAAAAAAGCACTATGACACGGCCATAGTGCGTTTTTTCTGGCAGCAGGGGGCGCCAGGTAAGTGCGCAAAAATCAGGGAAACAGGCAAGAGGAGTTGGCCTAACGGCTAGAGCAGTCAACCTCAAATCTGGGGAACAGGGTTCACGTGTCGGCAAGGATGCACAACATCCTGTGATTCTGGGCAAATCACTTAATCTCCCCGCTCCTTCGCTCTGAACCTGATACCTTCAGGTCAAGTTTGCGCTATATAAAACTCCGTAAAAAAAAAAAAAGGACGGATAGGGGAGAGGAGGTTACGGTTCCAGCTACAACCAGAAGGGAAGGCCAGCAATCATCAGGCAGACACAGGGGTCGGTGGATGGGAGCAGTGGCAAGCAGTGAAGGGAGGGGGGTGGTGGTTGATGGAACTGAGCAGGCCACAGCAAAATGCAAGCAGGGTGGAAGGGGGAAGTAGAGATGGCTAGCCAAACGAGGCACTCTTTTGGAGTGTTACACTTTAAAATAAAACGACGGGTGTAGGGGAAAGGCAAACAACGATGGGGAAAGCAGCAACAGGGCAAAGGTGGTGGGAGGTACAGGAGCAAGCAGCAAGAGAATACAGTAGGTATGGGAGTGGCGGATAGAGACAGCTTTCAAAATGATGCACTCTTATGGAGTGCTACACTACAAAATAAAACAATAAGTACAGCTGCAAGTATGCAGCCAGTGGAAGGACATAGGCTGTTGCCAGGAAGTTGTACTTTTTACGTATTCCATGAAACCCGATATAGACAGGAAGAGAATTGGGAACAGGGGGCTGACAAACGAGATGCAAGGAAATGAGTCATGTCAAAGCCAACAAATGGTAAATAATGTTAAGTAATTGGCAGGCTCTTTTTTTTATTTACAAGAGATTTGCAAGTGACAATGCATGTGCTGCCTCAGGCGAGACCTAATTAGGCTAGTCTAGAAAGAGGGGAATTCCTTCCACACAGCAGAGACAACCAATGGATGTTCGGACAGATAAGTCACAATACCGGCGAAGAGGTAATCACCGCCTTTAATGGAGGAAGCAAACACACAAAGCCATTGCAAGATGGTAAAGGATAGAGAGTGTGAGTGGCCTTCAGCCACGCTCAGCCCTTCCTTGCTAATTGCTGGGGCGAAAGTCCAGACAAACCCTGAGAACCTGCTAACAGTAGAGCTGCACTTCGCGGGGAAGGCTGGCATGAACGCCCACGCTATCGTATTTCCTTTGTATTTCTTGTAGTTTATCTGGAAATTTGGCAGATCTGCAAAATGCAACTGAATGCTAAATGTGTTTTTTCCGGTCCGTTGGTTTAACCCTCTTATTGCCTATATTTTGCTAAACTTTCGCAGGCTTTCTGATGTACTCTGTCCTTAGACAACCTTCAAGGAATCAGCAGATGGCCACATGAAATGTTACAGATCACCAAGACTAAACCATGAACTCTCTGCTAGTGGGCTCCCTGTCACCTCGTTGTTCCATAAAAGGGCTACAAATCTCAGAATCCAAAGGAAACAAGCATTCGCAATGCAATAGGTCTCGCATTTGCGAGAGTTGAAGCTATTGACATTGTAAAAGACAATGCCTTTCATTTATCTGTTTTGATAATTAACACATAAATAAAAGGCATTGGAATTTACAATGCCAATAGCTGAAACTCTTGTAAATGAGAGACCCATTTCATTTCAAAGAAGCTGCCGCCGTTGTCCCGGGCTGCTTGGAAAGTGAAAACGTGCATGGGGTGCTGAATGTTGCAGGAAAGCTAGTAGTGCCTGCAGTAGGAGACACTCAAAGAAAATAGTGCTTACAGGCTAAATAAGACATACAGTGCAACAACTGAAGTGGGAGGTCACAAATGAAGACAAGGTGGTACTAAGGAGGGACTAATATGTCGATCAACAAATCTGAAGGCAGCATTTACAAAGGACAATGACACAAGCCAAAGAAAAATATGGGTGGAGAGTGGGCGATGTGTCAACTCCATACTCGAATACACCATGCCACGTGGAGCGGCGCATGCACTACCCAGTCTCGACCTAAAAAAACTGGCTAGCTCAACCACTCATGCATGGAATTGGGAAACCTAAGTGCTCTAAGGGAGATCTGTTTAACAGAACAGAATGTTTGGTCACTTGTTTGTTTTGTTGTGTTATATAGAATCTTTATGTCATCACAGGCTTCTAGAAACATAAAAATGGGGAGGAAAACTTCAAACCCAAACACTAAATGGAGGAATAATGCACAACATGTGAATCCAGAATAGGTACATTTTCTAAAACGTACTTCTCTACCTTGCTGTCGTAACACTATCGCTGATACTGAGTTTTACTGTACGAGTGCAAGCAGCATGTGGCAAAGTGAATGTTTGAGTTCCAAGCATAGCAAATCCAACGCGGATCGGATTCACAATAAGAACACAGGAACATGGTTAGCATATCGGTAGTCTGCCATGCTCTGTGACTTCAGCGGAGATTTTGAGGAACTCCGGTGATGCAGGCAAAGAGATTGGTTTGAGGCAATAACATGAGTCAACAAGTCAACACAACATTACAATACCAACAGAAACAAAAATGTGAAAAAGTTCTATGGCCAATAAACTGTATTTAGATACAATGCCCATACTTATTTTGTATACAGGGTACTGCCACCTTGCTGCATCTTTATACTGTTATAAAGAATGGGTTTTACTATTTTCAAAATGAATGGTACTCATTTTACTAATCAGGTGGAGGATGACATTACTTTTAACCAGGCTACAAGTCGACCAAATAAATGTGGGATTTTTATGCCAGGTATTCTGTTCCAGACCACTGTTGCATCCTAAATTTGATGAATATTATTTCCACCTTTCAACATTTTCACAGAGCGAAAAAACACTAAGATCACCGGAGGAAAAAAGATAAAAAATCACATTGGTATAATGGCTGCAGCAATATACCAAAAGGATTCCCATGTCTGCAGTCCTGGAAAATTTCACATTTTCATGGTCCCAGAGCTTTCGACATTTGTGGTCCCAAAATAAGACATTGCAAGTAGCATAGGGTTTTGAAAAGGTATCAGAGCTCCCCTCCCAGGTCCTAACAGATTTAGAGGTCTGAGGACACAAAGGGTTTCAGTAATTTGAGATATCTAGTCGTTTCAAATCGCTGAGGTCCTATATGAATTCAGTCATCTGAAGGTCCAGATGATTTCAGACCAAACCACAATAAGGAGCTGAAGGGGCAGAGAACAGGTCATCCCAGATGATTTCAGAACCTGGACGTCCCAGATGCTTTCAATCAGCGGAGATTTTGGAGGGTTTGAGGCATGTGAGGTTTCCGATTGTTTCAGATACCAGCGGTATCCTGGAGTTTCAGAAACCGTAGGGTTTCAAATACCGAAGGTATCCCGGAGGGTTTCAGATACCAGCGGTATGCCGGAGGGCTTTAAATACCAGAGGTATCCCGGAGGGTTTCAGATACCAGAGGTATCATGGAGTTTTTCAGATACTGAAGGTATCCCGGGGGGTTTCCGATACCAAAGCTATCCCGGGGGGTTTCAGATAGCAAAGGTATACCGGAGGGTTTCATATACCGAAGGTATCCCGGAGGGTTTCAGATAGCAAAGGTATCCCGGAGGGTTTCAGATAGCAAAGGTATCCCGGAGGATTTCAGATAGCAAAGGTATACCGGAGGGTTTCAGGAGGTATCCCGGAGGGTTTCAGATAGCAAAGGTATACCGGAGGGTTTCATATACCGAAGGTATCCCGGATGGTTTCAGATAGCAAAGGTATACCGGAGGGTTTCAGATACCGAAGGTATCCCGGCGGGTTTCAGATAGCAAAGGTAAACCGGAGGGTTTCAGGAGGTATCCCGGAGGGTTTCAGATAGCAAAGGTATACCGGAGGGTTTCAGGAGGTATCCCGGAGGGTTTCAGATACCGAAGGTATCCCGGAGGGTTTCATGAGGTATCCCGGATGGTTTCAGATAGCAAAGGTATACCGGAGGGTTTCAGATACCGAAGGTATCCCGGAGGGTTTCAGGAGGTATCCCGGAGGGTTTCAGATAGCAAAGGTATACCGGAGGGTTTCAGATACCGAAGGTATCCCGGAGGGTTTCAGGAGGTATCCCGGAGGGTTTCAGATAGCAAAGGTATCCCGGAGGGTTTCATGAGGTATCCCGGATGGTTTCAGATAGCAAAGGTATCCCGGAGGGTTTCAGATACCGAAGGTATCCCGGAGGGTTTCATGAGGTATCCCGGATGGTTTCAGATACCAAAGGTATACCGGAGGGTTTCAGATACCGAAGGTATCCCGGAGGGTTTCATGAGGTATCCCGGATGGTTTCAGATAGCAAAGGTATCCCGGAGGGTTTCATGAGGTATCCCGGATGGTTTCAGATAGCAAAGGTATACCGGAGGGTTTCAGATACCGAAGGTATCCCGGAGGGTTTCAGGAGGTATACCGGAGGGTTTCAGATACCAAAGGTATACCGGAGGGTTTCAGATACCGAAGGTATCCCGGAGGGTTTCATGAGGTATCCCGGATGGTTTCAGATAGCAAAGGTATACCGGAGGGTTTCAGATACCGAAGGTATCCCGGAGGGTTTCAGGAGGTATACCGGAGGGTTTCAGATACCAAAGGTATACCGGAGGGTTTCAGATACCGAAGGTATCCCGGAGGGTTTCAGGAGGTATCCCGGAGGGTTTCAGATAGCAAAGGTATCCCGGAGGGTTTCAGGAGGTATCCCGGAGGGTTTCAGGAGGTATCCCGGAGGGTTTCAGGAGGTATCCCGGAGGGTTTCAGGAGGTATCCCGGAGGGTTTCAGGAGGTATCCCGGAGGGTTTCAGGAGGTATCCCGGAGGGTTTCAGATACCGAAGGTATCCCGGAGGGTTTCAGATACCGAAGGTATCCCGGAGGGTTTCAGGAGGTATACCGGAGGGTTTCAGATACCAAAGGTATACCGGAGGGTTTCAGATACCGAAGGTATCCCGGAGGGTTTCAGGAGGTATCCCGGATGGTTTCAGATAGCAAAGGTATACCGGAGGGTTTCAGATACCGAAGGTATCCCGGAGGGTTTCAGGAGGTATACCGGAGGGTTTCAGATACCAAAGGTATACCGGAGGGTTTCAGATACCGAAGGTATCCCGGAGGGTTTCAGGAGGTATCCCGGAGGGTTTCAGATACCGAAGGTATCCCGGAGGGTTTCAGATACCGAAGGTATCCCGGAGGGTTTCAGGAGGTATACCGGAGGGTTTCAGATACCAAAGGTATACCGGAGGGTTTCAGATACCGAAGGTATCCCGGAGGGTTTCAGGAGGTATCCCGGATGGTTTCAGATAGCAAAGGTATACCGGAGGGTTTCAGATACCGAAGGTATCCCGGAGGGTTTCAGGAGGTATACCGGAGGGTTTCAGATACCAAAGGTATACCGGAGGGTTTCAGATACCGAAGGTATCCCGGAGGGTTTCATGAGGTATCCCGGATGGTTTCAGATAGCAAAGGTCCCAAATGGTTCAGAATAGAGTTAAGATTGTGTTGTGATTCAACCTTATGCCATCTCTTTATCTTTACTTATAACCATCACATATCTTAAGTCTGTGAAGATTCCAGTTGCAAAAACGATGACTAGTGAACTCAATTTCAGCTTAAGGGGCTTTAGAAACTGTGTTGGTAAAATTAAAACACAAACAACATTGTGCATCAATAACCAGTTCCAAGCTGCAACTGGAATTTTGCCCAGAGCAGCTCACCACGTGTTCAAAAGCGGATATCCCTGAACCTAGATCCAGCAGAAATCAGTTGTAACTGGTCAACTGGAACTTGTGCCCGATGACCCAGACTTTAACAAGTACTATATATATATACTTGCATGTACATACACTGTGCATTTTAGACTGAGCAAATAGAAAAGCACAAGGATCACAGATGCATCTCTGGAGCTGTTTGAAGGAGGGGTCACTCTGGTGAGCACTTGACAGAGACTGTAAATAATAATGGGAGAGGGTCGAAGGTCATCCCTGGGTCAACAGCTGCAAAGGATACAAGTCCTCAGAAGAAACGCACCGAGGCTTTAGGTGTCAGATGGCTGCACCGATGTAAGGGAACCCGAGCCACGTGTATTTAGAGTCACACCACACCAGGAATTCCGAGGTGAGACCAAGAATGCACCCCTAGTGCAAATAACTGCCCCTCAAAACGTGCGACTGCCCTTCTGCCAGCCCGCCATGCCGCTTCTGATTCGATGTTTAGACCGGTGCATTTTTTGAAGATTTCACCCATCCCTGCTTCACGGCAGCAGCTGTCCGTCCCAGCCCCGATGCCATGTTCATATTGCTAGGAGGGGGTATGGCACATTTGCCATGAGATGTATACATTTGCAAAGCCTCGAGGCTGCGCACGAGGTGTCATTGTGCCGCGTTTAGGGGACGTATATTCCGCCATTTTGAAATCATCTGGTTTGAATTAAGCTGGCACCTATTATGGACCCGCCCAACCAGCGCCACCACAGACCACAGACAAAAATAGGCCACCACAACCGCATCCCCAGGGAGAAAACCACACGACAGCGAGCGAGCAAACCAACTTTAAACACAGCTCAAACTGTTTAAAAATATGCTGAACATAGTTAAACCTGCATATTGGACTAGTAATAAGAAAGTGGAATTCATTCAGAGAAGGCTGCGCGCAGACAGGCCACGATGGGCTATGGCGTGCAAAGGTGCACTTGCCAAGCACAGCCAGGCTATTTAAACGCAGTTATGTTTCTTTATGACCTAAACGTGTATGTATACTGGAATGACATTGCACGAACCTCGCCTGTGGAGCCCTGTACATGGTCAAGTACAAAGATAGTCACTGATTGGCTGTGGGGTTCTGAGAGCTGAAATGGACTTTTAAGATGTGATGTAGAGTGCTTCAGAAAGGTACGCCCTCAGCCCTTTCCTGAATTGGAGTAAGGTTGGCAGGGATCTGGTGGATATGAAGAGGCTGTTCCAAATCTTCGGTGCATAAATGGAGTAAGGTAGTTTTTTACTTTAACACACTTCGTCTTAATTCTGATGGTACCCTGCCTGTAGGGGGGCCAAATGCCACCGGAGATGGTGAGCTTTTCAGCCAGAGAGGCAGTGGTGCTGGTTTTGTAGATGATGATGATGGTTTTTTAGATGGTGAAGATGGTTTTGAAGTTCTAACGAGGTAGAGGGATAGCGAAATCCCTGATGCACACCTAAGTGCAATTAGCACAGAGGTCATCGTAAACTTTCATATAATGTCCTATGGTAGTAACTAAAAGTAGATATGTGTATATAAAAGTGGAAATCCTGTCCTGAGCCAAAGCACAACCCTAGATGTTATTCCATAACGACGTACACCGATCAATATGTGACTTTTTAGTTAAGTAACTTGTTTTAAAAAAAGCCTTCGCTGGTGTCATATGCGCAAGCATATGGCGCAAGCGGTAGACAGTACTGAAGCGTGAAACGACAGCAGCCAGCAGAGTGCGTCATTAATAGAGGTATATTCTACATGGCTACCTCAGGGCTTCGCTGGTACACCAGGCCATAAGATACTGAAAGGGACAAAAGGGTTAAGAGCCAAAGGGGAGTATGGAGAGATGAACTGTTCTTTAAAGAGCCACCAAGTGAACAGAAAAAAAACATCCAATCCTATACACCCAATCCTGCATCGACAACAGTCAACAATAAAGATTCTAGCATGTTCATGTGCCCGATGATGTCTGGTTGGGTTGTAAAGCCTATTGTGAACTAATTCCCTGATTGGTCACTTTAATGACAATGTCTCAAGGCAGGAAAGCCAAACCGCAGAGCACCAATGATGAAGAACAGGGGTAGGTGACCGTAAACAAGAACATTAACACACTGATGAATGAGTGATAAAAGACCACAACAACACAAGACAGGGCTGAGAGACACAAACAAGATGACCTTCAAGCGGGATCCCTCCTCTCGGAGTGCCACCCAAGTCACGTCGGTCGGCACAAGATGTGGAGCCCGATACAATTCTGAGAAGAAAACATCAAGAAGGGCTTCTTGAGGGATGCTGTGCAAAATGGACTAAAGAAGCAGCCGGGAAACAGAGTGATCTGAAGGAAACAAAGTATTTACTCTGGGATCCCACAAAAAGCAGGACCATTTTTAAGTGCAACAGCAGAGGAAGGAGATGCCAGAAGTGAGTGGTTTGTTAACGTTGCAAAAGATGAACTGTAATCAGGGCACAAATTGTGGGTACACGCAGGTACACGGCATCCACCCACTATTTTCACAGGGTGGACACCATCATCCCTGCCTAGGAGTTGGGCCCCACAGAAATATGCTGAATGTGTACCATGTACTTTTCAGAGACCGGGACACATTCAGCAGCGCCTGTACGTTGTCTGCTTTCCATTCTCAGCAGCAACGTGAAGGCACGAGGGTGTGTGTTTTTTTCACCTCGAGCTAGGCCGAAGTTAAGGAGCCATCAGGCCTCCTTTCGTTTGAATATCCTAACTGGAGGCGGCCTGGAACCACACACTTAACTGTAAATGTTACGGAGGGGAAACAAAGGCACACCGCTTGTTAACTCTTCACAGGTACTTAACCCCTTCCGTGCTCCCGTTGACCAACGGCCATTGCGAGCACTTCCTGGCTAGTGCTGCGCACATCCGTTGGCCGACGCGCCCTGCCCCCTTTTTCAAACCACCGCACCGCGGTGGAATTTGCGCCGCGGTTAAGAGAGGCAGCTTTTGCTTTTGTTCAGTCCCTGTATATAAGAGATGCATGCACTGTAAGAATGTCAGGTGTGTTGGTCTGTTCCAGTATATACAGGAATAACAGTTTCAATAGCACCAATTTGTTTCTTTTATAGCGATATCCAACCTAATGCAGGGTGTCAGAGCTCTTTACGCCACATACACATTATACATTGACAATACGTGTTGTACATGTGTAATACAAAGTGCAAGATGAGTTACATGAGAAAGGGTTACAAGGTGTAGGAATCGCGTAGGTCACGTACTTCACAGCTCACTATGCTATATTACAATGATTACAATTTATGAACTGCAAGTAACAGAAGGATCTGGGTGTTAATAGCAGTAACCCACTTTACTATCTACATAAAATAAAAATCTGCCATCTGCATGTTACGTGATGTGCTTTGCAGGAGACACATTACCCTTATACTACTTTGATTCAAATCTGGGACTTTACAAAACACAGATCTCTCCAGCAAGAACATTAATCACCAGAGTTATCTAACCATCATTACTAATCCCTGAAATTTACTGGGCACCCTAACAGCAGATGCCTTAACCCAATCAAATATTCAAAAATGCAGACTTTGCAACCAATTAAGCATAACAGATCTATTACCATGCTTCTCCTTGTTGCCAGTTTCTTTGTGGTAGGGTTTAAAAAAATAAATGTATTAGTTGAGGCACAGATTTTGCATTGGGATTGCGCCGCTTTTTTGGCACAACCCCAACACAAAATCTTATTTGTTAAATCTCATAATGGTCTTAAATGTACTCATGATATACCTGATAAACATATGTGTGAGGTCCTTAATATCTTATGTCACTTCTTGTAATGTCACTTTCTGTGATGTCACGTTCAATGTCCCGCGTCGTGACATCATGCGCTGTGATTGCACGAGTCATGATTTCACTTGCATACAGCCTAACCTGGTTAGTCCCCCCACTTCTGTTTTTTAGGACTTGTGCCCTGACTGTAATAATATGATGTTGGGGGGCAGAGGTGGAGAACATCGAGGAAAGTTTAATTGGACAAACCGTGGGAACATTGCAGACACTAGGGAACAAAGGGGAGATTGTTCAGAAGTTGAGCCCCCCAACAATATAAAGAAAACTCACAGATACGCAGCTTTACAAGTTGCACGACTGTAACTAGGCCATTCTATTAACTGATTTCTGTGCACTGATGTTACGGGTATCCCCCTCTTCTTTCAATGTATTTGGCTATGGAATAAAAATGCAATAAATACAGTTAATGTCGAAAAAACGGTTTCTATCTACAGCAACACTCCACAGCTCCATTACATCCCCAAGAATGTCATTAACGTTACTTATTTCCAAATCTATAAAAGAGTTAGGATCAACAGTGAGACAACAGCTTTCTTCTCGGCTTGGATGTGGTTTTAGGACGACGTCCCCCGCAGATCTTTAGCTGTTAAAAATTAGTGTAAATGCGTTAATACTCCTATACGCATAAGTGGAACATACACATACAAGACGTGTGGTGAAATATATATATTTTTTTTTTACATGTGAGTGTTCTTTATGGCATACACCATAAATAATTTAGAGTAAACTAAAAAAAAAGTTTTTCCGTTATTACTCGTTTCACGATATGATTTGAGCCTTGTGCAGCTTCTAGAGACTATTCTACCACAGAAAACCACGCCCCTTGACAGGTGAGAGCACAGGTGCACACTGGGCATTAAAGACAGTCGGGCAGCTGCCCAGAGAGTTGGCTGCTTGGAGTCGCTGCGTCCAGCTATCAAAACAGAGAGCGCTGCACCCCACGCCGGAGCCAATCAGGAGGGCAATGACCCTGCCCCCCCTCCCCCCCCCCTTGGCCCAACCTGGGAGCCCCTCCCTCCCCCGATGCGCGGGCTTTTTACTCTGAGCTCAGCACCAGAGAGACCCCACTGAGCCCCTCCAGCGGCCCGTGAAACAGGACAGTTGATAAAACAAGGCGGGGGCTCTCAGTTCATTAACTGAGATGGGACCGAGTCCTCCTGATGGCAAAGGTGAATCATTCTGGTACCGGGTCAGCTGTGTCCACTTTCACAAGCTCAATCGAGCCTGCGATGAAATTCAGTCGCAATATTTAATCATGCATTAAAACCGGACACCCGTGAACTATTCGCGTTTTCAATAACCAGACATATCACTCGGATCAGTGGTACCCATCTTATCCACACCAAAAACAGGGTCAGCACTTTCGGTTTCAAAGTCAGGCTGCTCTCATACTGCGAAGGCAGGTGTGTAATCCTGGAACTCGAGACAGGAGAGGCGGGGGAAGGGCAGCAAGGGATATGTGGCTTGTCCTCAATGAGATACATTGTCAGATATTACATTCTCAATCCTCCAGTTTTGAGATGATAATTTATAATTACAGTTCTCCAGTGGTGGCTTTTCCTGCACACCACCTTCTCTCCTCTCTCTTAATGTCCTTCTAAATTAGGGTAATCCAGGGCTTTTAGGAAGTGCTTGGGTCATGATCCATCCCTGCAGACAGAAGGGACAGGGGCTTCCATCACAAGGGCCTGTCACTCCAGCAGCTGCCCCCAACTGGTAGCCCTAGGTTACTCTTGGGATCGCCCAACCCTCCTCTTCGACCATGTACAGCGCCCGCTGCCTTTTGGCTAGGCTCACACTATAGAAATAACATGTACATATACCCTCTTTTTCTATTATATGTAAGGGGGCGCACCATTCCCCACCCTTTCCAAGGGCTCCCACTTGCGTGGGGACAGAAGAGAGGTGTCCTCAGGACAGGCCGTTTCATCCCAGCGGCCCTCCTCTGACTGTCCTTTCCCTCTTGCCACCTTTACTTCTTGTACTCCTAGGGTCTGCCTCCTCAAGTTGGGCTTCATTCGGAATTGGCACTGGGGGCCAAGCCTCCCGCTTACAGCCTTCAGTCCTCCCCATGTCATTTGTGAACACTGGAGTCGGCGACCTGTCGACCCCACTTACCTAATAACGCATCTGTCCTTTATCCTCTCATCAGTCTGTCCATGGTGGCAATGGCGTCTCCCCTCCCGGAGTGTGGCCAGCACCCTTCTCAACCATGCAACCCTACAGCACCAGCTGCCGGAGCCAACCTGACCCTGATCTCAAGGAACGCAGTCCTGTTGCGCTGCAGTAGCGCCTTGGTCTCCTGTTGAGTTAATCCAAGAAGGGTAAATGGAAACGGGGTCCAGTCTGTCAGCTTCTATTCATGGTGATTGGGTAGGTAGACACAAACTGTGAGGAGTCAGTGCTTGTTGGGTTGAACTATTAGGTTCTATGTGGGGAGCCCGGCCCACATCACAGGATGCATGGGTTCCAGAGTAGAGTGCTACTCACCCAAAAAGCTCTTCAACACCTCATCAGTGGTAGCAAGCACTATAAAAATTGAAACTTTCCCTTTTCTATGCCTCCACCATCCTTCTCAATCCAAATAACTGACTAACATATCCACCGCACAAATTACTTTCATATTTTTACTATACTAATTCACCACTAATCCTTTATGGGTTCCGGAGTAGCGTGCTACCCGCCGAAAAAACGCTTCGACGCCTTGTCAGGGGTAGTAAGCACTATATGAATGCAATTACAATACAGTTACAATTAATGCCCAGAGTTTGCTAGTTTGCTTGTTAATTTATTTATTTCTAGATCACAGCAACAAATGATATTACGCCCACCGATATGAATGTCAGTAGTAGGTTGAATAACAGTAGGCATACTTCCAAAAAATTACTCTATGTGAATGAATGCCTTGTATTAAAATATCAAATCACAAAAGCCTTGGAGTACATGCAGGGCGGTGTCTTGATTTCAAAGCTAAGTGCTTGAGCAGCATTGAAAATTTAAGTTTTTTAAATTTTATTTTTCGCATCCGCAAGTATCTTCAGTTCAAGAAAGCACTTACGATTTGACTTTTCTCGAAACCTCCAGCATAAAGTCTCACTGCTTCATTTGTTTGAGTCAGTTTCAGCGGCAGGGGACTTCACTGTTTTTAATGCACTCTATCAAGTTCTATACAGCATAAAGTGTTAGACAATGTGTTTGTATTTCTTTTGAGTGTAAGGGACCAGTGAGTTTAAAGTGCATTTGAAGCACCCTGGACGGGTGCTCCAGATTTCGTCATCGGGTGGCAGTGTGTCTGGAGGATACCCTCACACTGTCATAGCTGTCAACTAGTTCCATGTCATTATGGTCACTTTTTTTCAGCCATTCTCATAGGAAGTCTGTATTCCGAGATGTGAAGTGATCTTTCAGGCCTCCTCTCTTGTAGGCATCTTTCTCGCGTGTTTTGTAAGCGAAACCTGTAATCTGGGTCACCGGATGCTGGAAGGTGGCCAAGAGGAGCCCGTTAGAAAGAAATCCAATATTTGAGCTCGTTCAGGCAGAAATGGGTCACTTTAATACTATGTGAGTGGCGTGAACAGGTCCGGCCGCTTACTATTCGAAACAACTCTGCTTCTGGTTATGCCACACAAGTCGGCTAAAGGCAAATTGGGGAGATGTAGCAGGCCAAAAGAGCAGATCAGATCTGGAAATCTTTGTGATTAATATGTTCAGTATTCTTTTTAATTATTAGAACCCAGTGATAAATTCTCATATATGCAACTTTTTGTGTGAAAAAAACAGTGTTTTTATGAACTCACCACTATTACCTTTAGACAAAGATGCTCCAACCAAGTCAACTGCTGAGGCGCCATTTTTTAAGTGCCCGGATGGTCGGCTGCACAGGTGTTTATAGAGGATCCGGAGTCACGAGATTCAAAGAGCCTTCGGTTTAGAAGTCTATAACTAAAACCAGCGGCGGCTTCCCCGTAATGGCGGAGGAGCGTCGCCCGACATCCCGTGCTAGCATACAATAAATGAAATGATAAGACAATATGATCATTTTTTTTATGCTGAGCCCTACAATATAATCCGTATAGGACGGGGCTGGGCCGAGGCAGGGAGGAGTACTGTGCATTCATGCCTGCGCATGAATGCCTGGCCGGCCGTCTTAGGCCGGCCAAACACACATGCGTACTTCTGTTTCTCCAACCCCCCCGTGTTGCACAGCAGGGTTGGAGAAACAGCCCAGGCTCCAATGCAGTCAGAGCAGCAAACTAGGCCGCTCAGGCCAATCCTGGCACTGCTGTCATGTGAGAGCAGCGTCTGGATTGGGTGTGGAGCCCGCCCACTTCTGGCCCGAGGGCGACGAGAGAAGCAACGAGGCGGCAGCGCAGCAGCCGGTAAGTCTTTTTTTTTTTAACACATTTTATTTCACCTCCTCCCCCAACCCACCGCCCTCTCCACCCATGGCCACCCTACCACTTTAGGTAGGCAGCTCGGGCATGAGAACAGCAACCATCTTGTCTGAAGGGCGGAGACACATATGCCAAATCTTTGTCAACAGCTGCACTTGCACAATGTGAAACACAAATAGAGAGCAAACTGGAAAAATGTGAGAGTGTAGCTTCAGACTTCTGACTGCTCAATTTCTATGACTCGAGAGAGAGGGGTTGATGGAAGCTCCTGTTCCATCGCTCATGACTGTTCGTCACTTCCTTCTCCCTGCTGCAGTCACAAATCTGCTTTTTGAAGACTTTAGCTTAAGATAATTCCAATGCAGGAGACGACTATGAATTAGCGCCCGAAGCCTAATCATGCAGCGCTTGGGTGTTGTATTTGGAAGACGGACCAGAAAGCACATTTATTTTTATAGCCAGACCTGTACAGCAAAGGACAAGTGTTACCATTACAAAGTTAATTCTATTATGTTAAATCTCCCTGCAATCTTCACTTTGTATACGCCCGTCATCTGCCAACTGAGCTATGTCTCTGGCAATATCCCATGGGAGCCAAGTACATCTGTCCCGTGACTGCATGTCTTTGCAATACAGGACTACCATCCCCGTCGACGGTCAACCAAACGTCCACATTTTACTGAAGCGTTTCACTGCCAGAAAGCCTCGCCAACAGAGTTTTCAGTGATGGGCAGTGCCTCTGTTTGACTCTGAAAACTCACACGATCAGAGATTATTCATAAACACACCAAGGGAGTAGCCAGAACATTAAACATTAAAATACTCCCCACTTGAAACATACCTCTAATCAGAATGAGCGTGTGAAGCAAGAAAATGCCACCCTCCTTAGAAGAGCTGCTTTCACCCTCCTTCCATCTATCCATCCATTATTCTTCCATTCATTCATCCATCCATCCCTTCACTTTTCATCTGCACAGGCACTGCTCCATCCATCCATCTTTTTCATTCATATCCCCATCAATATGTTCGTGTTCCCATTGGTCTTTTAACCAGTCATCCTTTATCTGTTCTCCATCTGTCCATTCTTCCATCTATTCACATGTTCCACAGTCCTTTCACACTTGCATCCAGTGTGTTTCCTTCCCAGTGCATGCCAGCGGGAAGCCCTCAAACCTCTCTCATGGTATTTCCTAGCATTTTTTAAAAATTTGCATTTTGTCTGCAGATCTACAGATATAATAGACTCAAACAAAAAATGTATGTTTGTGTGGGCCTCATTAACCATATCAGGCCGAGTGGCAGCCCCCGCTTACGCTGCTAAAGTGGGGTGCCCCCTGCGCCACTGAAACTAGTGCTGACCCACTCTCAGGACTGCGTAAAGGGACCAGGGGTATCCCAAGTCCCCCATGTGGGATGCAGGAAAGAGGCGTAATGAACGGAGCCACATCTGGGCTTTGTTTAGAGTATACCTAAAAACATTCCCTACAAAACATTATCAGACAACCCCAAATATAACTATGCCTCGTGTTTTCATAGGGGGCGTACCTAGCCACAGCCCCACCCGTGTTGTTTCTACTGATATCTGATGCACCGCTCTGTGGTTTGCCCACCGCAGACCTGCGAGATGGTGGCCCGGCAGAACATGTGCACAACTCTGATTAACAGCTGCTTGGCATGGTGCCATTGCACTACAAGAAGGAGGAGCTGTGTGCTCAAAGGTTACAGCACTA
This sequence comes from Triturus cristatus, assembly GCF_964204655.1. Classification (NCBI taxonomy): domain Eukaryota; kingdom Metazoa; phylum Chordata; class Amphibia; order Caudata; family Salamandridae; genus Triturus; species Triturus cristatus. The sequence continues at coordinate 1,401,317,875 of NC_140589.1, forward strand.
TCTGCCCAGGAACACACTTTATGATCTCAGGAAGTTCCCACAAGATACTTGTGCCTTGGTTGAGCCACCGTTTATTGGAGAAGAACCCCTACAAACTCCCTCAGCATCCCAAACTCGTGCTGAGTTAGAGTTAGAAATCTGCTTTCAAAACAACCTTGAATGTCGCCATTTTTGAGTTTTCAGGAGCCACATCTTCAACTAGTTAAAGGTATGGATATCCACTGTAATCAAGAAGCTTTCAAGAGAGCTGTAAAATAGAGAAAAACCAGAAACGAGCATCAGCAAAGCCAATAGGCCTGGCTTGAATGTCACAACGCATGTAAACACACGTATTCACAAATTCTGTTTCCATGTGTGGTATGCACAAATGCCGTTTATTCCATTAAAGTCAGCCCTGATAGCTGTGACAACGCTGGGGGCAAAAGGTAGTAAAAAATTAATCGCTTTCTGCATAAAACCCTTATAGGTGATAAACAAATGAATGTGTTAAAAAAGTGTGATAGCTGAGTGTACATTTCAGATGCAAAATACCTCCTCATGAAGTCCACCAGAGGCACTTCCTGGAGGCGGAGTGATACACCAAAAAGACAACAGCATGGGTGAGAGAGCAAAACTTCTCTGGATGGTACCAATGTCCATTCTATTCATATGTCAAAGAATTGCTAACAATAAATCTAGCAGACAGCTGCCCAGACAAGACAGGCCTAAAAATGGGCGGTGGACTTGCTCCTACTTAGATTTACCCTGTCTGAAAGAAGATTTTAATGAAAAAAGAAGGTAGCAGTAGCTACCAGACCACGAGAAAATGTGGAACATGCAAGTGCTATTTCGGAATGTTGTTCTTTTTCTTTACAGACCTGCAATTTCTGTGACCGCTGGCAAAGAGAGAGAGAGCCGCTTTGAAACAGGAAATGCTAACATACCACCCGAAGGGTAGGCGGCAGCCTTGGAACAAGCGGTTTCACCAGACAGGGCGTATTTTCTGCCTTGGACCACAGGTTCGCTTTGTTTTCTATTGGTACATGGCAGTAGAACTCAATCTTTGGCAAATGGTGAGGGAACCTCAAGGCTGGACATCATAAAGGGGCGGCTCGCTTCCACCACAACTCAACTCTGATCTCTAGTTGAATGCATTAGAGCCGTATCTGAGCCATATTAGAGCCATTAGAGTCATATCTGAGCTTAAAACTAAGTGTCCGTTCAACTCATGAAGTTGTGGCTGTCACTAGAGATTGCGACACTGAAAGAGAGCTAGAGCTAGGAAAGGGCACAGCTAGGCTAGGACTGGGGGTGGGACCATCCTTCCCTACACAAAATACCAGGAATCTTCTCAAGTATGAGGGGGGTCACTTTTAGCCATAATAGACAAGCCGGGTCTGCTTCTGGGTCAGAATCCATGAGTCTGTAAGGGAAAGAGATTCTGTGGCGACTCCCCTACGGCTGCAGAGAGCCGGCTAAAAGACCACAAGCGGTAAACCGATTTTCGCCTGCGGTCTTCTGCGTCTCCCCAGCGTCTCGCTGTATGCAAGTGGTGTTCACCACTTTATTTCTTTCCTCATTCAGCCAGCCTTTTATTTAGTTGGGTGCTGGTGAATGACACCTGCTCCACGTTGCAGAACCCAACAGAGTGTTATGTTGTTTATAATTCACCCTTTTGGTCACGGGGTAGATCTGGTAAACTGGGTAGCAGTACTCAATCACTTTCCAACATGCTATGTAAGATTTGTCAAGGCTAACCTCAAAAGAAATGCTTTTTTAATTTCTCAGCATACCTTGAGTGATGTTACTTTGTTCAGTGGAGGGTGTCTGCATTCTTGCCAGACCCACAGCCTATGAAGGAGAGTGGTGGAAACTGTAAGAGTGAGAGGCCGAGTGGGTGTCTTTGGGTTGCCAACACAAAGCAAAAGAGTAGAGGTGGGACAGACGCCGAATGTTCGAGCCAGGCTTGAGCCTCACGCCTGGATGGCTCCATTTGAGGTCCAGTTGGAACATCAAGCCCATAACGAGCCGAGCTCTCATGTGGCTTCTGCCTGCCAGCCTCACACTACCCTCATGCACAAAGGGGTACAAACAAACCATTAAGCATTTGAGGTAAAAAAGGGAGATAAATAGATACCCATTTAGTGTCTGTTTTGTACAAAGTGAAACCAGAAAAACTACATTAACTGTGGCTTGCCCGCTTACCCAAATTGTGTGATCTTAGGCAAATATTTTATATTACTGATCTTCCTTTTTTTCAGTATCGCATATGAAAGCACATTCATAAATTTGACTTCAGAACATCGGCTGTATACAAACGTATTGTGATTGATTTATTAGAGTATAACATTGCTCTATCAACAAGCACCATGGCCACATATAGGTTTAACATGACAATTGTCTTACTTCGTAGTTCACTAATGGCACTGTAGCCAGGGTGGGGACGGGGACAGGAATTCAAGTCCATGTATAAAAACAAATTACTTTTAAAAGTACTCCTCAATGCAGAGCTATAATGTGACACATCAATATCTAAGCTTACGCATGTTAAAGAAATTCACTTATTTTTTTAACATTTTGAAGAGACTTTATCATATTTTACGTGATGAGTGTTGTATGATCTGAATGGCAAAAGTTTTCCGGGATGGGCTCGTGCACGGGCTTTAAAGGCTGAGCCAGACCCTTGTTGGCTCGCTCACCTCTACTTAAGAGACAGCAGAGGCTTCAGACGGCTACTTCAAGCAGAATATAGGCTATTAAAATCACTACTATTCAGGACAGGCCTTTGACTTCCAGAGAGCTCTCAACTCAGCCTTGCCCTCTCTGGAACTGGAGAGTGATACACACAGAATCACCTACCACGGGGACAGAGGGGCAATCCATTATTTTCAAGGCAAACTCTATCGTGTGCCACACAAGTTGTCGAGAGGGGTTGTGAAATTGGAGTCACTTGTAGAACTTAACGTAACCCAAAGTCTACTCTTCAACTTCAGGAAAATATAAACACGTTTCTGACTGATGTTGTGCGGACGTCATGATTTTGTTAATCAGCTGTGCTCTTCTGCCTAACTTTCCTTTTCCTCGCGGATGTTCTAGGTTCGAGTTTTAATGGCAACATTTAAAATTAGCAAGATTTTCTGCACTCAATACAGCTCTCTCATACAATAAACCTTCATCCTGATTTGTTAATGTGGGGCATATATTATGCCCAAAAGTATTAGCATGCAAGTGCTGCTATTGAAGAGTCTCATCGCAATCCCAGAGTCTGCTGTCCTGAAGGCGCAACCGGTGCAGAAAAACTAGGAATACCTGGCAAGGAGGAGTCTCATATTAACAAAATAAAAATAAAAGTGTTATATAATCATTCTGTAACAGTTGTAAGAGTGCCTTCCTACTCGCTTCTCTGAAAAGCACCCTAAGATCCGTGTAGTAAAACTAAAATAAATAAACATCTGCCATGCTGCCAAAAGCATTCCCTAAATCAGCGTGGAGTAACTCAGCTGACATTTGTCTGCGCGCGCTCGCCCGCCAGCCTTCGATCCAGGCTTCATGTCTGTTGGGAACTAAGGGGCGTAACTATCCGAAGAGCGCCAGGTGCAGTGGCATCGGGTGGGAGAGGGATTAAGGGCAGGGCTTAAAGTGGGATAAAAAAAAGTGGAGGGTTTCTCAAAGGGGCGTGGGCAAAGTAATTAAGGGCGTGGCGTAAAAACAGGTAAGCTAAATATGTGTTTAGCATAGTGTGCCGCCCGACTTGTATTTTGCTGTTTGTCATTGCATCTAGATATATGATACAACAAGTAACATCATACCTACAAGAAGTCAGGACTATTGGCTTTGTCAATGGTTGTTTGTTGCATGTGACACCACAACAATGTTGCTCCAAAAGGAGAAGGGAAATCCAGAGAGAAAATGGCTCTCTTTAGATTTCCCTTCCCCTACAACACTCACCTGGCATGACCTCACGCCATCACTTCTCCACTAATGAGCGCGCGCACGCATGCATGCACACACCCACCCCCCCCCCACCCGCCTGTGCCACGGCACAAAACAGAGCCCGATAGAGACCCGTTTCGAGGCCCTCTTTTAAAAAATAAAAAAAAACTGCCGGTGCTCAGACCCGACCCATTTAAAGCCCTGGGGCAGGGGTTCACTGCGCCACATTTGTAATGGTCTTTTACAACGGACTGGGTTGCTGCTTGCATTAGGGCCCATGGTACCCTTCCTACGTCACTGCTGGTGCTGTGACAAGAGACGCTAGGCCGCACCGGCCGGGGTCACGGTGACCATTCACCGCGCCTTACCACCACAACCTGTCCATAAAATGGTAATTAACAGCAACGGGGTCCAGGAACAACCGAGTTCAAGCGTTCGTGTGACTGGCTCCTCACGTCCTCGGGAACTGGAGCCTGGTTTTATTCAAGCCAGACAATATTTGCTCAGTCCGCTGCCAGGCAATTAAATGCTAAATAATGGAAAGGTAAACACCGCGGGGGAGGAAGCACTCCCGGGACGGCTGTATTACGACAGGGATACCTGCTCCATGTGTACCCATCCGCACCCCTGCTCTGACCTCGGGTGCCAGGCGACAAGGGCAGCCAGGCCACCAACCACCGGCCCTGACAAACTGTGAAGCTTTAAAGTGAGACACCCTCATGAGCACACGCCGAGTGGACGGTGTGTGAATGACGTCAGGAAGACCAGGCTGTGCCTTCTTAGGGCAGGGTCTCCACCCTTTTCTGTAGTGAGAACTACTTGTGCTCAAAGAAAGTCCTGCTGAGATACTAGCATATGCAATCCCTGCAAAATCCTGATGGCACGCTTGAACATAACACTACGACCACCTAAGCACGAATATCATTAGTAACCACCCAAACATTCCAGGGGAAGTTATTAGCAGAACGATTGGAAAACGTTTATCGATATTAAAAGCCTCCCCCTGAGTAATTAAGTAACATTCAAATCATCACACGCCATGTGCCGCAAAGAGCATAACCACAGCAGTAAGTTTCCCCAACTCAAATTGACTTATCATTCGTCTAACAACTTTAAATGTGTTTTAGAACTGCAATATTGTGTCTTCATTAGCATATTCGTTTTTGAAAATACACATGTTTTTCTATCAGATACCACTTTCCACTTTGAGGAATCAAACTCAATTTTCCAGAAGGAAAACCTTTTCTGAGAAAACATTTTTTCCTTTAAAAATCAAATTCGATTTTTTATTGTTAGAAAACACACAGTCGCCAAACATCAGCTTGTGTTTTTCATTGAGTTACCACCATGTAAAGATGTCTCTCATGGACAGATTCTGCTTCAAATACCCAGGTATTGCAATCATAGGCCCTGCATGCCCACCATAGCACTAAGAATGCCTGTGTTATGCTAATAACGCCCACCATTGAACCAGGGCTACTTCTGTGCCACGGCTGGATGCCCACCATACATCAGTTATGGCCATTATTATGGGAGATGTGGTTTCCATTCCGTCAAGGCCGGCTACAAGCAGGCCAGTCATGCTCTTAGTATGTTAATGATGGCAGCAAGTATAGAACAACTAGACCAAAATGCCCAGAATAATCAAGGATGAAAATATTATGGCTTTGGCACAATTATACCTTGTACCGGCACCAATGCACAAGAGATACAACTCTTATGATGGGGACAGCATAGATATTTGGCAGTCCTTGACACTAGGAGTAGCTTCAAGGAATCAACACTGTTTATTAGGGGAGGACACAATGTCACCCACCCACAAAATGAATGCAGAAGCTTCTAATTTTCTCTGCCCTGGATGCACATGCTCTGCTCTTCAGCACTTGGGTTGATCGTGCTCCCAACTGAGACATTTTTACTGCCTTCTCACACATGCACACTGACTCTCTGAGATCGGCTAGGTTTGGCTTCACCTTTGAGAGCTACTTTGAGGGTCTGGTGAGCTACCAGTAGCTCCTGAAATACTTGTTTGAGACCCCTGGGGTTAGGAGGTTACATGTCAGTGGCGGCTGGTGACATTTGAAAGTGGTAGGGCATAAAATGAGTGGTGGAGTGCACCGCGGCGAGCGAGCGCGAAAAATACAAGGGGCGTTCGGCGGGGTGCTCCCCTGAGACAATTTCGAAAAAAGAGTGGGCACATGGTGCATTTTCAAGCCAATTTCCAATGTTCCACTTCATCTGGGAAAAAAGTTATACATGTGACGAATGGCAAAGGTAAATTAAATGAATAATTATTTACTGCCTGAAAAAGCCAGCCCAAGAGTATAAAGCAAGCCACCCATATCCCAGACCTTGCTCCACAAGTCGCTGTGCAAACCATATCACAAATTTCCCACACCAACACCCTGTGGACTGTTATGTCAGCGTTTCTAGATTCATTTATTTGAAATACGTTTTTTATTTTACTCGTGCACATGCTCTACAGGACTGAATATCTTGTTTGAAAATTCATGGGTTTTTCTCTTGTTATAATGCATGCAACATCTATTTCATTTTGAAATAGTATCACACTCCCACCTCGCCCACGGTTGGAGCTCTCATTGATATAGATTTACAACATTGCTATCATTTCTCTTTAGCAGTCCAGTACATAGTCTCATCACTCCCCCGCCTTTCCAACTCATTCCCGTCATACACGTACACAAAAACATGGACAGTGGAGCAGGATAGTACAGCACAAGAGGAAGAGAGGCACTGGCAAAGCGACAATGAGGACTGAACATGGACCAGGGAGCATGCATGGACACACAGACAGAGAGACACAGAACCTGTGACACATGGACAATGAGACACAGAGCAGGGTGCATGCACACACAGAGAAACAGAACCTGACACATAGACAATGAGACATAGACAAAGACCAGGGTGCATTAACAGACACACACACAGACACAGAACCTGACACGTGGACAATGAGACAGGGACACATACCAGGGTGCATGGACACTCAATGAGGCATGAACATGGACAGGGACAAGGATGCATGGGTACACAGACAGGGAAATACAGAACCTGAAGGCGGAAGGGGTTTAATGGGAAAAAATATATAAAATAAAACTTACTGTCCCGTGCCATCTTCTAGATGGGTCCCGACGTCCGGTCCTGACTCCTGGGTTTTCGAATTCCGGACCCGCCGGCTGCAGCTCTCCTCGCGTCATCAGGTAAGGCAGCCTCCCTCCCTTCCCTCCTCCAATCACAACTGGTGTGGCGACTCAGAGCGCCCCACCCGG